>NC_091397.1:46361253-51361253 GCF_032191515.1 Phaenicophaeus curvirostris | reverse complement strand
CTCATCTTATAATGAGATCCCCAAAAGACCAGAAAAGATATAAATTAGAAAGAAGCCCTGCTTAATTTAAATTAAAAGTTGGATTTCTACTTTTCATATAAAGAAAACTTAAGGCAATTTAACGTGGCAGAACAGAAAGAAGATTTATGCAGTTCTTTTCTTGCCCACCATCACTTTGCAGATAGATCCTGGATTTCAGCCGCTGAGTGCCCACAATCTCTGTGTACTCCTGTTTGGGAAGTTCTTTCCAGTCTTTCTGGAGCCAGGCCTTTCTTTGTTGTTAATCTCCTGTATATTCCTTCTTGTGATCCCTCTGACTTTCTCTTGCTTGAGCATGCTGAGTTATCTCCCATTATCTTGAGCGGGCTTCCTCCTCATTCAGTCCTTTCGAAGGAACAGAATATGTAATTGAGAACACACAAGTAAAACAAGTTCTACCTGTGATATTGTATCACCTGTATATTTCTCTGTAGCTAGGGATAATGACAGAGAGAAGTGTAGTGCCGATGACATTAACTTAATTTCAGGTAGTCGGTATGCTTTATGTGTGCGCGCACATGCATATCTGTGTGCATAGGCTTATGATGCTTTCCAGTTTTACTGGTATCTCTGCTAGTAATTAATCGAATTAGAACTCTGAGCTAACAAAAGACAGCTTGCTTAATCTTTCCTTAGTCTTCCTCACCAAAAGTAATAAAACTGGAAATAGTGATGACGATAAAGGAAATCCTACTTTTTATGGTAAAATTTACAGCTGACTAACATGAATATTTAAAACATATCAACTGTCTCACAGTAGTGTCAAGTTTCACCAGATCTACTTTTTCGTGCCCCTGTGAGCTTGCAGAAACTAAGCCTGGGATCTCTGAGGGGGCTCACAAAGCTGATGCAGGCAGCATCCAAAGCAATCTCAGTTTCACTGTCTGGATTTGCATGGTATCTCCCTGGCCTTCACCTTCTTCACTCTGGAGTGCTTTAGAAAACTTTCCTTTCAGGAAATGCTGTCATGCAAAAATAGCATTGCAAAAACCATATTAGAATATCCTTCCTTAGGTCTGTGATTTTCATCCACTATGTTTTGAGCTTTCTGAAGCGTATACTTCAAGTGCATGAACTAACGTAGTAGGTTCATTCGCACACATTCCTTGTATTCTTGTAGATTTTCTCAAGTTACCTACCTTGCAGAGCACCTGGAATCTGTGGAATGAATTTGAGGGAAATAATTTGCTCTCCTGCCTCCCTCCTACCCTACTAGAGTTATTCTCATAGGTATTATTGTTGGAGTTACAAAAGTAACCATACTATTAGTAAGAGAAAAATTCAGCATCATCTAGGAGAAGTGGGGCAAATAAGTTCATTACAATGGTTCAATGATTTCACTTACCATCTACACTAAAACAAAATAATCGATTTAAAATTTATAGGTTACTGAAGTCTGAAGTTCAAAGCTCTCCAACAAAATTCTAACGTTACCAAATTAGTTTAATATTTGGGACCCATTTGAGCTATCTTAGGTCCAGGTGTAGACTAGCAATCACCACAATCGTCACTTGGTGGAGCCAGATTACTCTGCAAATTCGATGTGCTTTACAAATAGCTTGCATAAAAGGTCTCAAAGGCAGGATTTATAAATAGTATGTTGAAGGAAGATAAAAAAAATTGTAGGATTTCAATAAGTCCTTGGAGGAATTAGAAGTTTTATAGCTTTTCTTTTAATTACTCTAGGATGGAGAAGAAAAGGGCTTGCTGGCTGAAGCAAAGGCTATCTCCTTTTGCTGAAATAAAATGTAAATACAGTGTAGGTATATTTGGTAATGTACATGCAAACCTTTAAGATGAAGTGATAGCTGTCAGTCTTGGTACAATTTAAAGAAATTCAGGTTGTTAATGCTAAGGTTATTGACAGTTTAAACACTGTATTTTGTTATTTTACTGTTAATATTTTAAATTTATGCCATTTTTATCTCTCTCTCTTAAATAGTCTTCATAAAATACAGAAAAGCACTTATTTTATTTTTTAGAGGGAAAAAAAAGAGAGGACACCAAACTGTAAGCACCTTCTTTATACTCTGCTGGGTATAGAGAACTCCCAGTAACTTTTCCTCACAATTTTTTTTTTTTTCTATCCATATGCATTGGACAATATTTAAAAAAGTGACAACGCTAGAAGCACCTACTCCTTCTTGTCCTGTGTTGTATTTGCTGCACATACTGTAACAAAGAACTCGGAGAATTTAGGGCTCTCTTTGCCATCCTGATACTCAGTGGTCAGAGGCTACTACCAGCAGTGTGTGTATTTTCTGACATTTTTGTGTTTTTTATATCATTATTGAGTGTTTGTTTGTGTTGAATTCCTTCAAGAACAGTGGTCAAGGATAGATACTTCTAAGGAGTTGTTCTGACTAGCATATAAATGAGGTCTTACACTTTCAATATATTGTTTAGGTTTGTCAGATATCATTTACTGGTTTGTGACCCTGTGTGCCAGAAGCATAATGTCCCAATCAGCCAGCTGTTGACAAATACAGCTGGCAACCAGGGTTATAGAGTAGGAGAAGTCATAACACTGGGGTAGTGGAGCTTAAGAGCAGCCAGGTTGAGGGGTCTGTGCTTTTAAAAACGAGTTAGAAGACAAAATTCCCAGTGACATAATGACATCATACCCCACACACAGCTCTCTCGTGTATATTTAGAAGCGCATCTCCTTCCATCACCTAGTGAGTCAGATGACAGCTGAGATTTTCAAGTCCTTTACATACAGCAAACCTGGCACAAAGTCTTCTTGTTCCTACCCTAGTATGAAAAGGTGAGAAAGAACAGGAAATTCTGGTGTTACAACTTCCTAGATTTTACATTCAAAATCTTATTAGGGATATTATTCAGAACCACTGAGATTGTCTATGTAATTACATTTCCTCAATTATTTCTGTGTAGAACCCATTCTTTCCCAGTGAATGACAATATACTTCATGAAATAAAACATGTTTCTAGAACACCTTTATTTATAACTGTGGACAGCAACAAGACTTATGTCTCATGTAGAATTAGAACTACAGTGTTAATCCCCTGCAAGAGCTAAAAAAAAAAAAAAAGAAAAATAAGGGAATACTAAACTTGCATATAAAGAACAGATTACAGGTTATGGAAAGGCAGCAATGAAATTACTGATGAAAAAGAACCAAGGTCAAACAGAAGAAAATACATGAAATACAGAAGTGACATTCCCACCTACAGGGCCAGATGGGCTCTGTTAATGTTGGAAGACTGACTAGGGGCAGGACGAACGCAGAACATTGGTTTTGTATATCCAGAATAGCAAGAGACCTTGTGCTTGCCTATTTCTGGATGACTGTCCAGAAATTATATTCAGCCAGACTTATGAAAAGGGTTAAGTTTTGTAGTGTTTTTCCAGATAATGAAGGCTGTGGAAATTTTTTAGGGGTTTAGGGATTTTTTTAGGGTTTTTTTAAATTATTTTTAAGTGGATAGCTTTATTGCTTTTTTTTTATACTTTTGTTGGCACCCTGGCAGTTTGTATTAGGTTTCACCGCTTTTTCTTAGGAAAAGCAGTACTTATATTAGGTCATAGAGTTTTTTTGACCTGCACAAGCAGGGGAGGAAATTTTTTAGTTTCTTTGTTTTGCAATTTTCTGCTTTCTGTCTGTGATACCATTTGAACAGCTGTATCTAACTCTGGCAACAAGGGAGAGAAGTTCTCAGCTGAAGGATTTTAAAAGTTCATTAATTTAATTTATTCTTCACCTCCAAAGGAGATTTACACTGTCATTGGAACAGTAGCTTTTATTTGTTCCCTGCCCCCCAAGTTGAAATGAAGATTTACAAATAAAATCTCTGCTTTAATGCATTTTCTAATTGGTCTACCTAGTTTCCTTTTGTATAAACTATTTGATTTTATGTGCTTTTATTTCTATTCAGTTTATTGCTTTTCTCTTTTTCGCTACTCTCCCTGTGGTTTTGTATCATCAGGAAATTTCACTTCTTACTGAAAGCATCTTCATCCAGGTTAAAAGAGAGAGACAGTCAATCAGTCAGTAAATCCCTACTCTCCAAAAACACAGTCAGTACCAGCTGTAGCTCAATTAAACTCAACACTTGAATAGTTCACAAGAGAACTCAGGCTTGTATACACACACGAATCAAATAAATCCAATTTCATCCATAGCTGTATTCCAAATTTTCATTTAATAACTTGGACAGTAAAGTATGGGTTGGAGGCATGTAACGGAAGCAGCAGATAATTAAACCTTCTCAGCATAATATTTAAACTTATGGTGTCCTAACATGTATGTTAAAAAAGATGTGCTGAGGGAACATAAAATATATGGTGTTTGCATGCTTAAATGTTGATGGGCACTTCTGCTGACTAATACAAGCAACTCAGCTGTGAAAAGCTGCTTGGTATGTTCTTAGTTTGAAAATACAGAAAAGAATATTTTGGCTTTTGTTTTTTTCCTAGGATGGAGAATAGAACGGCATGTAGAAAGATGACTATTTCTGTCTATATTCTTAAGTCAGCTTTAGAAACATTACAAATAAAGTTATATTTACACTACTGAGACTAAAGTCCCACAGAATGTCTGCTTATATTTCTTGATTTTACCCATATTAAGAATAATTCCCAAAGAACAATGATTTCTTAATCCATACTTAGGACAACTTGTTTGTAACAATATGTACTTAAGTCCCACTCGTTTCATGTTAATGACACAATTAAGTACTGCCTTGATCATGGGACTGTACTATATGAGCATCAGACCCCCTACTGAAGAGCAGTTTAGCCCTCCCCACCCCCTCTACCCCCCCAAAAAAAGGGTCTATGGCGAATAGAGGTCATGTCAGACTGTATTCCAGCTTTCTAATCATCTTAATTAAATCTGTTCTGAGCAGATTTCAGACAAGTTCAGGCTGGCCATGCTAATTACTGTTTAGAACCTGTTCCAAAAGAAGCATTACTGCCACTGTTTGGGAATAGTTTACTGAAATTACTTTTGCAATAGAATGACTCGCTGTCAAACTGAGGTATATTTAGCTTAGTTTGGGACAGATATTTTGACTCCATGCTGAAGAAAGATAAAGATGGACAAGTAGATGTAGTCCCAATTGTCAATAATCCAGTTCATAAACTCTGCTGGGACCGGGTCCTGGCTGCAGTTTGAGTATTTTTAGGTAGCATACTTGTATATATGTCACAGCTCCAATGGTAGAGAATGAAGTCTACCCCAAGACAGGCTGGTTCTCATGATATGCTAGACAGAGGCTTAGCCTTACATCCCTTCTTTAGACCAGGTTGTACAACATGTTGAACCCCATCTGGGAGTGTTGAGGAAAACATGCTTTCTTTCTGTGGAAACCTTCAAGAAGTTTTGGGTTTACACCAACATGTTGTGAAAAATGTTTGAAATCTGGAAATACATTGGGTGAGAAAATATTTCTTTCGTAGCTGTAATCAAAATACCTTGTTCTCTGCAGTGACGGGGAACGCTTTTGGTGATAGACTAGTACAGACACAGCTGGGAAAATATTTTGCTTGTCACAGGCCATCAGCACTGATCCTCCCTTGGGCTGACAGCAGCGAGACAAGCAGATCTCTTTCTGCGCCTTCTGCAGTTAGATTGCTTGAAATGAAATTGTGTACTTTTTCATCAGGAGTTTCAGCTTGCAACCAAACATTCTCAATTCCAAGTACGAAAGGTCCTAACCTATTAAACTGGGAAACTGTTAGAGACATCCTTTGGTAATGATGGCACCGTTCCTTCTTTTGCCTCATCACCTGAGTGTACTTGCTCTTAGAGAGACAGAGAAATTCTCTCCAGAGCTTACTTAAATCAGTAGGGTCCCTTTTACTAGCTTTAGTATCTATGAATCAAGTCCTAGCAGAACTTCGAAAGGAAAACCGTAGCACTTTTACAAAATATTATTAATTTAGTGATGAAAAGGTAGTCTGTATAATTGGTGAATAACAGGAAATTTCCCAACACTATCATAAAATCTTCTTCTCAACATTTCTGTGTGTTCTTCCTAGCTCGAAAATATTTTTTTATAGAGCATGATAGTAATGCTCTAGATCTTTAAATCAGCAGTGTATTCTTTCAGACACTCCTAGGTATCTGCTTGCATTTGAAAGACATAGAGAGTTCTGATCATGCATGATTTAAGGTATGAAAAGCTTGAACATCCTTTGGTATAAGAGAGAACTTTGTAAAATCTAGCTTCAAAAGCTGTAGCCCTGGTTCTGAAACTTTAGTAGATATATTGCTAATTTTTATTCAATTTAACTCTAAAAAGAAGCACTGAAAAAAAGTGCCATAGGCTACAGGCTGGCACTGCTTCGGCACAAAAGGTAGGTAACTTGTGGATATTTAGAAGTGCTCAATAAAGCATAAATTATATCAAGGATCGGAAGACAGGAAAAAATCAGATGCCTGCAAATAACTGAATGTTTCCCTAGGGCATAAACATTAATGGCTTTAATTAGATTATAATTGCTTGTGGAAGCATAGCACGAGATAAAAATACCTGGTGTTACATTTGCAACTAGGCAACTGCATCAGAAGCACATATGAAGTTTAATGTTAAACACAAGTTATTTACTAAATACAAGTATATACTGTGCTCAGGAGATACACGTTTATTTGTAAGATGGCAGCACTGCTTCATAGATTTGGCACTGGGTTGTAGTTGTTGGATTAAAGGATTGACTTTACTGAAAGGATAATGGATAGAAATGTATGCTTAACCCAAGACCTTCAGGGCCCTGTGTTTGTCTTCTACTTTCATCTTTACACTTATGAAAAGGCATCTCAATGAGGAAATTTACAACGCTTTTTGTATTGAGTGAGTATCCAGATGTTTACACAATATTCATTTACACAAATTACAATCCTGATTTGGATTCATTGCTTGTATTTCAGCTAAAATAGTCCTGTCACGTTCCAGGAGGTCTGATACAGCAGGTTATCAGGCGTGGGTGCTACATGGCCACATAATGAGTGTGTCCTTACTCCAGTGAGGAAGTAAGGGGGATTTTGTAAAAGTGACTTTATTCTCAGTGTGGGAACTGGCAATCTGGCTAATTGATGAGCCAAACTCAGTGAGAAGCTTTACCCTTAGCAACAAAGCCTTGCTGAAACATTGCCTCTCAAGGAATCATTGTTCTCTTGGCTGTGAAGTGGCCCAACCACACCAAGAAGGGTGCAGAACATCTCTTTTCCCCTTAATTTATAACCAAGTGGTTAAGTTTCCTGGCAAAGTAAATTTTAATCCCCTGAGGTAAAGGAAAGTTGTATCCTGCTCTCCTCCACCCTGATTGAGCATACAAGCAACTAAGCAATTACTGAGAGAAGAATAGGGACATAACAAAACCACTTAAATTGAAAAAAAAGGCAGCTGCTGCCCTTTGTTGCAAAAATCCTGTGCAAATCAGAGAACCCCTGCTAAACCAGGTCACACAGAGAAGATATATGTCAAGTGTCCTACCCCTAGTTTCAAATGCAGCAGATAGATCATAAGTCCAATAAGGTCTTCTCTGCTAGAGGTTAGAGGATTCACCATTACTGGCATCTGTTAACAGTATTAGCAAGATGAGATTTGGTTTTGGTATTTGTTTCCATAGGAAGTAGTGCCTTGACATGACCTCAAAATTATGCAAAAACATCAAAATGGTTAAAAATATAAATCTCTGTGTTATTTATTTATATTAGTGTTAAGAACTTTCAGGAAATGAATAAAAATATGATAGCATAAAAACCCAATATGGGACCTGACTTCTAATTGTCTGAAACATAGCCTGAGGCAGCAAGCATTTTCTCATTAAGAAACATTTCATGATTGACTATCAACAAGGTATTAGCTCTGTAGCATGCAGACTCTAATAATGACCAAGATGGGCTATTATATGACTTGTTGCAGAAGAACTTGAACACTGTTTGGGGAAGAGAACCTGTGCTGTGATCAGATTCAATAGACCTGTGAACAAGACCTGTATGGAAAGGTCACTGAGCGTTGCATGAAATGTAAAAATGAAGCTGTGAAACACTTGAGTATTTAGTGCAATTGAACACAGGCAACTCCAATAAACAAAGGAAGTATAAAGTGATGAATATAGGTGATAATGCACCATTGGAGAAACTGATCCCGTAATGCTGATTCTACGGTGACTTACTAGATATTTGAATGTTATTACTTGTAATAAGATATTCTTGTAGGGTCGTGGTTTTATGTTTTGATTTAAGTCTTCATCTTTAAAAGCAACAAGATTATTTCTCTGACAAGACCATTGCCTTTCAGCAGATCAGGCTAATGACATTGACTATCAGGTCTCAGGAGTAGCTGCAGGTGTTTTCAACTAAGAAAAACAGTGCTACTATTAATTTACTTCAGCAAGTCTTTGACATTGCTGCTATGGCAAATAAAGTGTTTCAAACCATTGTAAGAACATTAGTTACTCTTACTGAGAATGCTGTTGAATGCTACTACTGCATAGATGCTTTACCTTTCTAATATAAAGCTCTAGCTTGCTACTGATGATGTGAAAAATAGGTCAAGTGGAAATACTAGGGGCCAAACTCTGAGATCATTATTTGATTTTTATGCAATTTTTTCTTCTTTTAATTCTAGATGGATCACTCTTCCAGCAGAGAAATCAGTTAGGAAATTGAGACAGAAAGATGATCTTTAGCTCAATATTCTCCACTGATTTGCATTTTAAGTAGTGGTATTTCCTTGAAGGTTTGTAGGTATTTTAATCTTCTTATGTACTCTGCACTGTAGCTCTTTTCTTTTGTTTCATCTAAATATTTTTACCCTACTTTCTTTTTTGCATTCAACTGTTTTAACCCTACAGTTGCCATAACTTCTGACTTTACCTGCCCAACCTTCAAATAAAACACACCCAAGAGAGGACAGGCACTGTCACACATTTAATGATGCACTTAACATGATGTTTCACCTTCTGTTGCTCTCAGTTGTCTTCAAGGATGAAAGCAGGATTTTTCATTTGATCTGATGGAGTCTTGAGAAATTTTTGGCTCCTGAATTATATAAGCAAATGCCAGTTTACTGGGAAGGGGTCCAAAGGCTCAGAGCTTCCTCCTCTTTACTCCATAATCAGCAACTCACAAGCTTGGTGTACCCTGAGTTGTAGGTAATACTGTCATGTTGATTACACAGCCCTTCTTCTTCCCTCTCCATTAAGAGTAGAGCTTACCCTACCCCTGATATAAGAAAATAACATAATTTTATTGTTTGGGCCACTGTATTCTTTCTGTATATTGTATGCAAAGTAACAGTTTAAATAACAGAAGCAGCAGTACATCAAGGTTCACACAGTGCAGGGAAGTGAGTTGTATAAGGTGGAGTTGATACTGGAGGAAGAACATATTTATGGGGATAAGTTAGAATCATACATCATAATTCATTAATGTTGTATCAGTGTTGTTTATTGTATTTATATTACGGAAAAGTACTTAAAAATGTGATACATCCACACTGTAATCGTATGCTAAAATAGACTTTACCAAGGATCATTAATGGTAATTGATTAGCTCTAAACTTGAGCAGCATTAACTCATCCCTTATTTCAGGGAAAATTTAAACAAATGTGTGACTTTAAATGCTCATAAGTTTACAATTATGGAACCATTTTTCTTTAGCTGTGAATAAATTTCCCTTCCTCTGTGAGAATTTATAAAACAACCTGGTCTGATGTGTGGAGAATTAGCCATTTTTAAGATTTCCATGCTTGGAATTTTCAATTAGGACATATGGTGAAAGCACAGTTGATGTTTTTTGCTGGCTTAACTCAAATGACTGAGCTGATTTTACTCATGCTTTTCAAAACAGTTCAGCACTGGGCTGAGAACAGTTGCAGATATTTTTGATAGATTTTGCATGAGAAAGTTAGGAGCCACTGATGGAGGGGAGGGCTGAGCAGCAGTTGGAATCCCTCTTTAATGACAGTGGGCACTACCAGCTGGATCCTGAAGAAGCTTAGGCTGCACACTCAAGTGAGCAATAATGGAGGATTCCAGTGGAAAATTAATAGACTGAGAAATACTTTTTATGCTTGATGAACTTTAATTGCATAGGAAGACCAAATGCTAATGGTAAAACATAGCATAACAAAAAAGATTTATGCCATAGTTATGGGGATCATTATTTGACAAGCAACAGTAACAACTGGGGGAAGAAACCCCTGTGACAATCCCTACCAACAAATGTAACAAAGATGAAAAACTGACCGCTACTTGTGTCCTCTTTTGCCTTTTGTCCCAACATGTAGTTAGCTACAAACAGAATATTACAACTAGTAGAAGTGAAGTAAGTAAGACCTTAGAGTTTCATTTCTCAACAGAATATAGTCAAACAACTCTACCTTGAAACAATACACAGCCTGATACCTCAGTACCTTAAACTTTAAGAAGTATCTTGGTTTATATGAGTTCAATGTTTGCTCCTGTTCTGTCCTTTATACAGTTTCATAGAGATGTGATGATTTTCCTGCTGGATCAGTTAGCCAAATCAGATTTTTGGCATGCACTATGGAAAGTATGTCATACAAAAGGAAACTAGGGGCATCTTGGCAGATCCTAGAAATGGCAAGAACAAAATGGTCCATCACAGCCATGTGCAGGGCGGTCCTGATCCCAAAGGCAGTGTCAGTACTAGCTCAAATCTTCTCATCATCATAGTCTGTATTTATTTTGTCACTTGAAAGCTGATTGTATGGTTAAGTTGCTTTTGCTGCAGAAATGTCAACTAGAGGAGGGAAAGGGTCCCAAGTAACAATTGATAGGATGAGAGGAAATGGCCTCAAGTTGCACCAGCAGAGGTTTAGGCTGGATATTAGGATGTATTAATTCACTGAAAGGGTTTTCAAGCACTGGAACAGGCTGCCCAGGGAAGTGGTTGAGTCACCATCCCTGGGTGCATTTAAAATATATGTAGATGTATCACTTAAGGGCATATTTTAGTGATGGACTTGGCAGTGTTAGGTTTACAGTTGGACTCCATGATCTTAAGGCCCTTTTCCAGCCTAAATGATTCTGTGAATATCCATGCTAATTTAACTTGCTTGCCCAACCAATAGTCCACACATTCCAAACTTTGCTTCAGAAAAAAAACTATTCAGCTTGGTTTTCCAGATGCTTGGCACAAGAAAAATAGGTAGTGGATCATGCTTGTTTTGCAGCTCTCAGTAACTGCCTACATTTCCAAAGATCAGAGCCTGTCTCAGGGAGCATGGATGTATTAACTGAGCTCCTGGGATAATGAGTGGTGGTTTTCAGTAGGGCTAATTGCCTCAGCTGTGCTACCACTTGATGCAGGTGTATTGATTTTGGTCAGCAGTTGCCTAGATAATGGATTCTGTATCTCAGAGAACCCAAAGTTTTGGTTTAGTAAAACATACAAGAGGTGAAGACAAAGCTTCTGATTCTAGAAACAGCACAGAGAAAGAAAAAAACAACCCAAATCAAAAAGGAAAAAGAATGGTAAGTGCTAACCTTGATATAAGGCCAAATAACTAAAATATGACCACATGGAAAAATAAAGTAGGCTTAGACTCAAAGAAGATTTGTAACTATTGTTACAAGCAGGTTTTAGATGAAAGTTCTTATGACAGTGGGGCAAACAGAACTCTGCAGCTGCCTTGAAGTGGATCTACTTCAGTGTAAAAAATAAGAAATTATGCAACCTATGATTCTAAGCATTTAGACTTTAAGGATTCAGTCCAGAAAAGCTCCCTAATTTTTTGTAGTATTTCTCTAGGTGTAGGTAACGCAGCAAGTTGTAATTCAGCCGATCACTGGAATAGTTAGAGCCATTTATGAGAGTTCACCTTGCCCCTTACTGGGGTGGAAGTTCTCTCTTGTGAAGCCCTCTTGATTCAGCCCTTAGCTATGTCACTGTTAACATGATAGAAAAATTGTAGGAGACTGAGAAATGAGGAATATAGGTGAAGTATATTGTTCCTTTTGGGTTATGGATTGTTCTTCTGTCTTTTTCTTTCATAATAAATGCCAGGGAGGCATGCACAAAACAGACAACCAGTAGACAAAAATGAAGATTCATTCCAACCATGATTATTTAGCATTCTGACAAATAAAAATAAATGACAAGTTTGAATGTCAGTCAGGAATATTACTACACAACTGTCTTAAGAATTCTTAAGGTTTGCAAACAATCCTTTAGAAGGATGACCCACAATGTGCGCACTCATTCATGAAAGGATACTCAAGGGTACCTAGAAGATAGAATTGCTCCCCCAAAGGGGTGAAGGCTCACTCAAGGATATATCCAGAAGGAATAATCACTCGCTGAAAGGAGGGTGTGGACGTTAAATCCCAGGGAAACTTTCTCAGGCAGTGTCCCAGTCCCAAGGGAAGAATCCCAAATGCTAGCCTGCGGCTCTTAGGAGAAACTGGCTCAAATCAGCTTTCCAGCAGGACCCCATTTTGTGCCTCAGTGAAAATGATTTATTGATTTATGTTCTATCTAACTGTCTGGGTACCCATACCTCTCAGGGCTTCTCTGCAGTGAAAGAACATCTTCCTCCCACTGCTCTTTGAAACCTGAAAACAGTAATCGGGTTTCAACAGCCAGAAAGCCCTGGTCTTTGTGTATTTGGCTGACATGGAATTCCTCAGGTCCTTGGCAGGCCATGATCTTTGTCAGGTCCTTGGTAGACCCTAGTTTTTATCAGGTCCTTGTCAGGGTGGTTGCACCTGCCACAATCCACCATAAATATGCCGAGGTGTATGAAATGATGTGGTTTTTCCTTTTCTGAGAACAGCAAAGCCTGCTTGAATTAACAAATGAATCAAAGGTAGGTGAACTCTGAAAGTGAATAATGAGAAAAATCTTTATATAACAATTCTTTTTATATGCCCATTAAGAAGACCTGCAACTTTTAAATGAATTGCCTTTGATACAATGTATCAAAGAAATTTTAACACCTACTTTATTCCTTAAAGCGTTTTAGTGCCTCATTAATATACTTCAAATTAACCAGATTGTTAAGTGTCCATCACCAAATAATGATAGAGTGCAAGAAATTGTCTTCTGTACCAGTAAAGTGTTGCCTGAATCCAGTTAGACACTCATGTGTTGTTAAGGTTGTATTGGCAAGATAGAAATTACCAAAGAAATTGTGCTTTTATTAAATGCTGTTAATTTTAATTCTTTCTGAACCATAGAAGTTGTTAAAGTGGTTAATATGTCTATGATTAGATGTCCAAAACAGTGCTCAACTGTTACCCTCTCTATTCTGAAGAAAATGTGGCATTTTTAGGAACATTCTTAAAACTTGATTTGTTCTTATTTTCCATGTAGATATCAAATATGTAGTAGAACCATGTGGTTCTACTACCACATGGACTGCTGTGTCAACACAAGTTTCTTCTGAGTGATGTAATACCTTGTTTGCTTAGGCATTGAATCTTTGTCTGAACTACCCAGTGGACAGTTTGTGCAATTGAATCAGTGCATACGCGTGTTTTATTCTCAAGGTTTGCTGGCCTGGAGGTTTTTTGAAATTCCAGCTGAACCACATGCTTCAAGAAATAGGCAGATCTTAGTGTTTGTAGACTTCATCACCTTATAGAAAGAATGTGTTTTATGATGACTTGTAACTTGAAATAATTTCTGGGCTGTGTAAATTGTGTTCTAATTGATGTGAAACAAGACATTTCTGTGTAGAATTGTATGCTGGTAATTTCCCTGGGGCTGAACTGTGCTCTGGTGATTCTTAAGCACAGCTCTGTTATGGCTGATCATTTCTTTCCTAAGCACACTCTGTATTTATTCAGTATGGTATTAGAGCACTTGTCAAAGAATGACTGTTTCAGTTCCACTGGAAACAGCTTGGCAATTCAAAATCCGTGTGTACTTTTCATCGTGAGATTCCTTAATAATTCTACACTTCTTAATGCCTCTAGTTTATGTAGTCCTTCAATTTCTAGTGTCTTTTACTCTTTTAGTTATGGTAAATATATATCTTAGATGTCTGACTGACAAGATAAGTATTTTTTTTTAATGTGATCTTTTCTTTGTTCAATTTTTACTTGTATTAGTAGTCAATTATGCCACAAAGCTTTTCTGGGATCACTGTCTTCGCTGCTGTAAGAAACAGCATGATAATGCGGATGGTTGATGCTTGAGGGGCTGCAGGCAGAACAGTCTGAGAGAGTGACAAATATGTGATTTCATATTGGTAAAGATGGATGATAACCATCTTGCTGTAAGGCTGAATATGAATTAGAACGTGTGTAAGAAGATAGGGAAAGATGGAAGTCTTGGATAGTCTATTGTCTCCAGTGCTCAGTTACTGTGCTTCCAAAGTCAGGTTCTAAAAACTATTTTACAAGTCTTTTCTGCTAAATGACTTTTGTTCTTGTTTTCCTTGGAGACTTGCATCAATGTTCATTTTAATAGACTTGATGAAAAAATTTAATATTGATTGTATCAAGTTGTGAAGCTTACAAACTTTCTGCAGTGATCTTTCTGCACTCTTTTTACTGTTGGACTATGGCTCCACTATGAAAAAACCCTACGGTAGTGTTTCATGTTAACAACCTCCAGACGCAGTGCTTTGGTGAAGAGGACCAAAGTGTCTTTGGTGTGTCCATTAATTTGTGTCTTCTGCTCCCCTGCCACAATACAGAGAAGAGACATGGCTTTCAGAGGTCGTTTACTTCTCCTCATTGCCACCATGCTCTGCAGACAAACTACTATCAGACAGCCTGACCCTGAGCTGAAGGTGTTCCTTTACGTGACAGAGGAAACTTCCCTCCGCCGCCCCCACCAGTTATGCCAGGACTATATTCATGTTTATAGATAGTTGCTACATCAATCCATATGATAGAAAAAAAGACTGAAATGGAACTCGAACAAAGACAGGTAAATTTACCATACAGTGGCATTCTGAAGACTGCAGATTTACCAGGGACATTTTAATTAATCTAAATATGCTTTATGAAAAGCCTACTGAACCCAAACTTCTCTCCTCAGACAGATCTCCTACAAGTATCATCAGCATAGTTGTGAATGGTGATAGTGCATGAAGATGAGTATGTGGTCTGTTTTACCAAAAGCATCAAAATCCATCTTTTCTGGATCTTTTTGCTGCTTTCAAATTCCAGGATAGGGATCTAGGGACTACTAATTGACCTATTACACAGAAATCTCTTAGGAAGACTCTTGTGACACTTAATGTGCTCAGGACTTATATAATTATATATCTTAATTAGAGAGTGACATACTTGCTCTCATAAAAAGAGAGCAGCTTCCATTCCTGAATGTTTACCTAATTTTGAAGCAACGTTTGTACTTCTAGAGGATCTATGGAGGTTATATTGCTAAGGACTGGCTAACTTAACACAAAGGTGCCGATCATTCGTATGTCTAAATGTTATGGCAATTTGAGGACTAATTAAAGATTGAGCCAGCGTGGGAGGTTAAATGGCACTTCTCCAGAGGACTGGTCCCAGCAGGGAGAGTGCATCCAGTTTGGCAGCAACGTAAGCCACCATCATCTCGGTCAGGCACCATCAGTGGTGAGCTTGCTTCATACTTGGCAATGATGGAGTGTGAGATCTTTCCAACTAGGTGCTGTTTAGGTGCATGAGGGTAGAAATATGTCCAAGCCACTAAATCCTTCTTCTTAGGAAGGGTGTCATCACTGCCTTTTCCCCGACTTGGACCTGTTACTATAACCTCATTGGAATAACCACATGGCCAACCACATTGGAGTACCCACACGGCCCTCCCTCTAAACTCTACTGGCCCTCTGCTAGACTAGCAAAGAAAGCAGCTTTTGAAAGAAACAATCTTAGTTAAGATTAAGAAACCCAAAACGTATAAAGAAAAAAACCAAAAACACCACACTACCGTATGTAAAATGGCTTTCCCTGAACTTTGTGGACCTCAGAGGTCCAATAAATTACCTTTCCATGATATGAAATATTATTTTATTTCCAACTTTCTTATTGCTTTTAGACTTCTATGAAGATAATGAAAATAATGTGTTTTTTAAAATTATGTTTTAACAACCAACAAAATGTATTTCCCTAATAAACCGGTGCAGGAAATTAGTACTGGGGGAGAGTGTGATGCAGGTTTGAATACAGATGAAGAAAGCCCCTGTATAGGTTCAAAATGGGAAACAAGGAAGAATGTTTGTCACTATCCTTACTTGATTTTGTGGTTTTCCCCCTTGATATGCTCTCCAGGCTGATGCCTGGGTTTGGGGATGGTCTGTGGCGGAGCAATCAAATACATGGATCATAACTGTAATAGCAGGTGGAACACATCTAATTAAAATAAGCCAGGCAGGCCATGTGATACTGTCTCTACTTTCAGGCCTAATATTAACACAAGATGAATAGTCTAATTACATACTCCCTACTGTTCTTCCAAAATACTGTTTCATCCTACACAGTAGTGTAGCTGCAGATACCTTCTTTTTAAAAGAGGTAAATATAAATAATCCTTTGGGAAAATGATCTTTGGAGGAAGCATTTCCTTGCCACTTAGCATATTGCAAAGTTTGATTAGGAAGACTTGGTACAATCAAAGAGCTCGGTTATCAGTTGCTGAATTTATCCAAATCTGTGCCTAGCATGGGTAAGAGGTCTCATAGATGGGGAAGAAGTATATGAATGAAAATCTGTTTTCTAATGGCAGCAGGGCCATATGTGATGAGTAGGCAAGGCTTGTAAGTATTTACAAGGGAAAATCTGCATTGTGGTGCATGTTTTTGTTCTGCTGAATTTCAGCTAACCTAGTAATTAATCAACACATACTTAATGTTTACACTCCATTAAGTGTAACAGTAGTCAGTGCTTTTGTTTCATGTAGACCCTGACATATCATTTGGTGGAAGTCTAATGTAACTCTCTTCATGGCTCTTTTCTTTTCCTTTTTAAATTTCCAATGGAATTTCTAGTGAATAAATTAGTAAATTTATCATTTTCTCTATAATAGTGTCACATGGACACTTTGATGAAATAGCTCATTACAGTCAATGAAGTGAAATATGAGTTCCGTCAGCACATTTTCATCAAACAGAGTTATAGAAATTAGTTTGCTGTTATCAAGGACTGTGAAATACAAAAATAAAATTAAGCAAGCTATTAGAGGATAGATTTAGGGAGGGTCCCAGTTGAGTTGGAACTCAACTGCCACTGTGAAAAACAGAGGAGTCCTCTATGCTTAAATGAATTGTGAAGCATCAGTATTAATTGTTAATTATGTACATTAGGGACAAAATTAAATCCAGAACCACCTGAGTGTACATGAATACAGCACACTGCTCAACCACTCAACCAGGGAAGAACAAAATGCAAGTGCTTGCCATTCTGCAATCTCTATCAAAGTTGGAAAATGCTCTAACCTATCTTCAGCATCATTAGTTCTATGATCCCATAAAAGAAGCCAAATTGATGGAAATCCTCTACCATTAAAGTTATCCATTTCCCTCAGTGCTCTCCAAAGTCAGAACCGAGAAGGAGGCCAACTCTATTGCACTCAGCCTGTGAGAAGTCAGTACTCAAACTTGCATAGCAGGTTGCAGTTATCTCCTGCCAAACTGAGAAGCTGTTGACAGACAATGATATGATTCTTTGAGAGCTATTTTTTATTTCAGCAACAGTCAATAATCTATGATCAAGAGTAATGTACTCAAGGCACTTCATTCTTGAAATACTACTCTCAATATTTAACTTTAGCCTTAGATCTTCAACTGACATTTAACATTTTGTTTTAATAAATTATTATTAGACTTCATTTGCTCTGTGCAGCGGGAATTGCTGCAGCTGTTTCCACTTGTTCATGTTATTTTTATATGTGATCCCTTTCTAATTTTACTCCTTAACTGGACTGGGAATGAATTCTTAGTGTCCTGATAATGATGTTAAAAAGACTAAACAGTCCAGGCAGCCAAATACCAATTTCATGCGACATTTTTTTCACAGGTATCATATGTGGTAAAGTTCTTATAAGTGAAAGTGGAGGAGGCAGCCTAAGAACTTTAAGGGATTACCACAGTTATGAAAGCTTGGAGGCTGCCTGACTTCTTGTTAAAATGAGAACTGGCTCACTGTCATACTTCTTTTCTCTTGAAGGTTATTGTCCTAAGTAAATTCAGTTTCACAATCATGACTCAGTCTCTAATGAATTCTAATAGACTAAACTGCCCGCCCCATTTAGAAGTGTGCATGTGTAACATTCCTCCACTGAGTCATAGCACTTGCCTAATTTTGGAGACTAAAATTAAGTTTAATTTTGGGATGGCATTTCCCAAAAGGGACATGAAGCTATAAATAATGGAAAGCCATAACCAGTAAAAACTGTTTTCATTTTAATTGGTCTGTCATTTCTGTTATGTAAGATTTTCAAAGTGCAGAAACTCAGGCAGCTTTCTGGTTGGGAAATATTGCATAGTATGCCAAGTTTACCGAAAGACCAAATCTACCTGCAAATGTGGCATCACTCGCTTACAAATGTAAGATGGTATTCTATTGTTTTCAGTGGTCTGCTTTAGCTGTCCACAGAAAGCATAACCACAGCCATTTCTCAAATCTTTTTCCATCCTAATGATGGGCTAGAAAAACAAGAGAGGATACAGGAGACGTGATATCAGTTGTGCTCTTCCGCTGCCAAATGTTGCTATCCCTTTCAAAGAGATCAGATTTCCATCCTGGAAGGAAAGTATGGACGGAGTCAAGACGGAGGTGGGATTAAGATATGCAGTCATTCAACTAAGGTGTAATACAACAAGAGATACTAATATTTCTACCTGAAAACTTTTTGTCCACCCAATTTTGTGCCAAATTTTTAGAAACAGCTTAAGTTAGAGTGAAAGTGAGAACTTGACAAGAGTTTAAAAGAGTTTAAAAAACTTGAAAAAAGAGTTTAAAAAACTTGAAAAAAGAGTTTAAAAAACTTGAAAAAAGAGTTTAAAAAACTTGAAAATAGAGTTTAAAAAACTTGACTAGTTTAAAAGTATGTTGTGAACATACAACATACTTGTGGCCATTTAATGGCCTCAAGCTCCGCCAGGGGAGATTTAGGCTGGACATTAGGAAAAAATTCTTCACAGAAAGGGTCATTGGGCACTGGCAGAGGCTGCCCAGGGAGGTGGTTGATTCACCTTCCCTGGAGGTGTTTAAGGCACGGGTGGACGAGGTGCTAAGGGGCATGGGTTAGTGTTTGATAGGAATGGTTGGACTCGATGATCCGGTGGGTCTCTTCCAACCTGGTTATTCTATGATTCTATGATTCATACAGGCCTGGAAAACAGTGATCCCATTTTTCTCTGGCATCAATATTGTTAGTATAGCAGAGAGGACACAGGATTGGGTGAAGTGAAGGTAAGCTCAGAGAGAGGAGAAATCTGTCCTACAGCAGCGAAGCGTGACTGATACGTGGTAGGTATAGGTGAACAATTGAGTAATTTTGCTATCACAGCCATTGCCTCTTCAGAAGGCAAATAGGGGTACTTGGAGATGGCACAGAACAGTCTTCTACCCCAGCTGTTGCCCTCACATGTGCAAACCCACTTATATATGTGTTTATATTTGTCACTTCCTCCAGCTTACATGTAATGGGATAAAGCTAGTAACTTTCTGTGTAAGGAGATATAAAGAGCATATACTTGATGTCTGTAAGTAAAATGCAATTTAGCATTGAAAAATTCTGAAAATGTCTATCAAATTCAGATTTTTGTCCCTATTAAAGCTGCTGGTGTCATGGATCTGCATTATGGCTCCCTGAAGGTTACTGTAATGAACAAATCTAGATTCAATTATTCAAAAGTGCTGGAATTCTGCCTGTACAATTTTCATTTCACTAATGGGCTGAACAGATTCTGATTTTTCTCAAACAGTTCACAAATGAAGCTTAACATCATGTTGTTAACTACTTCTATTACATTTCCCATACGTGAAGCAAAACATAAATTTTATATGCAGGAAAATGAGAAAACGGAACAAATGCAAGTGTGAGGTTTTGTTTGAAATATTCTCGTGTCATCATTGACTTTTAAAAATTTCAATTTAAGTCAGCCTAACAGGTATGCATTTCTGTCTGTCTATGTGACTGACAGGCTAGGATAATGCAAGGTAGGAGTTAACCTGATTGACTTCCATTACCTTCTGTTAGCTGAGGTCTGGTGAGGGAATATTATGTGATCATGCAGAAGTTCTGGTTCTCAACTGATTTGTATCTCATGTTGCTGCCTATATCATAGTATACGCAAAGACACAAGATCATATGGGTGTTATTTTACAGCTCCTTTACATGGGTATTAATGGCTTTGCAGACTTTATCACAGACAGTTGGGTTCAAGTGGCGTGCTCTGTGTATCACAGCCTTGTACACTCTGCTCTGTCACCTTTTTTTTTTCCCAGCTCAAGCTCTCCACCAGGTTAGGAGAAGTATAAAGAGGAATGCTTGAACTTCAGTTTGCATAGCCCCTGGGGCAAACTTTAGAAGCAAGTGCTTCCTGGTGTATTAAGCGTGTAAGGCACTAGTAAAACTGAAAACTAACCATTTAAAGAGCTGCAGTAAATTGTTCAAGTCTCACTGGCTTAATCCCTCAAGTATTAAGCAAACAGTTTTGAATTGGGACTTGAGGAGGAATCTGAACAAGCTGAGGGTTAGGGTAAATGTTCATAAAATTAGAGTAGTAAAATTAGAGTAATAAACCCAATCCAAATTGTTAAGTGGGCTGATTAAACAGTTAGAACTCATGTTTTCCCTCTCATATTCCAGTAAAGTGTCTAATGCTATGTTCATTTTAATGACATTCTTATAACTTTCAGGGCTGTAAAAAGTTTTCTGCATCTTTCTGTCAGTGATAAAAAGCTAAGGGCATGCAACATCCTAAATGACCCTGTGAAAAGTTGAAGCATGTCTAGATTTGCTAGACTGGTAAGCTATAACTGGGAGCTGGGGTGTGAAGCCAGCACCACTGCTGGAGGTTGACAGCCAGGACAGGTATCTTCTGCTCTTCCTCTACACCCTCTGTGTCTGGGAAAAAGGGTGACCATAGCATTGTATCAAAGGGTAATTCAAATTTTGAATTTGTCTTGAAAGTTGTGGATTTCTTGCCTTGTTGGAGCTTGTCAGTTACCACTGACTTGTAGAAAACATATAATATTTGTTGATTAAATGCGATGCATAGGACTGAGTGATGCAAAGGCTTTTTTTGAGTAAAAAAATTATTGACCATCATTTCAGTGGGTGGGTTAAAGGTTTGGAGAGCCCTGTCACTATTCTGGTTTACAATATCTGAGTAAAATTTAAGGGTCATTACACTCACCAACCGCATATAGTAATCTCTGTGGATGGACCTGTTGGGCATTTTGTGGTGAGGAATATGTCACGCAGCCACAGAAGTCCAGTTTACAACTGTCATGGGTTTCCTGATCTATCATTTCAAGGCAATCATTTTGGAAATGTCTATAAAATATGACTAATATCTGGACTGAATCTAATCTTGTACTATTTGGGATCTACCCATATAAAAATAGAAATTACAGGCCAGTTTGCAGACTCAGAACTAGCTTTGGGTTTCCATGTAATTACAGGTTATCTCTGGACAGAAGAACTGTGTAAGCCCTCTGCCATCATTCTATGAAATCTCTGCTTGACCTTATTTTAATTTTGATGTCTAGCTTGACCTTGAACCTTCTTTCTTATCCTGAGTTTATCTGTCTCTAAATATACCTGTTTGCAGTTCTACCCATGTATTCCGATGCCAAAAGCATTAATAAGAACTTCCCTGTGAGACTATTGAAGACATTTACTGTGATGTTCTTAAATCTCATCTGTTCTTTAAATTATGAACGTTACGTGGCTGTTCATCTTATAGAAAGGATAATGTGACCCTGATACTCAAATAGCTCAGTTTTTCCTCCTGTAATTTCAAGAACTAATTGCAATTTCCTTTCCTTTAAATCTTCCTTGAACACTTGAATTGCTCTATTTATACACGTTTGTAACAATGTGTTTAATAAATTAAACATGTTAATTAATTCAACAGCATGGTTATTCAACCTGTTAATTTGGTAGTGCAATTGTTCAAAGAGGGAGCTATGGCCAGGGAAATAGCCAAGGACTAATCCAGTACCATGAATGGGATTCTTAATTATTCTGAGAGTTATGGTTAAAAAAACCCCCAAACCTGCAGAAAAACCCACCACCACCACCTCAGCCCCCATCCCTGCATCACTCCCAGCTCCATCACGCCTTAACTGGTACACTAGAGTTTGCTTACAGAAATCTTGCAATTGTTTCAGGCTTTCTGAGAACTGTCCTTAGAACATTAATACAACCTCAGAAAACATTTGACAAAAAAAGAGGGAAAATCATTGATTAACGAGAATCTACTGAGTGGAGATGGGTGTGAGTGAGGAAGGGGAACCTGAAAGACTATTAAGAGAATGAAAGATACACACTTCCTACCTGAAAAGCTATAATATACCCAAGAGACATATTCTTTCTTTCCTGAGAGTCAGGGAAACAAACATTTAGGAAGACAGATGTGGTAAAATGCCCCAGAGGACTTACGGAAAACCTGCTAGATTTCATTAGGAGGTGAGAGTCTTATAATCATAACATCTTCAATATCCTTAAAAGTAAACATCTCAAAATAAATTGCTTGAAACCAACTTGTTGAAATAGAAGTGGACTGATTTCTGCCTTATGCAAACTACTGATTCTTCCAAGAAATATCTTCTTATATACATGAGATCATTCAGTCTTTCTTTTGAGTCTGGGGCAGGTACACATGCCATTCTGGCAAAGAATTCACTTGGCTTTGTTGAGCTTTGCCTTTTGTTTTAGCAAACATGAAAAGTTTAGTTTTCTGAAAACCTGAAACCCAATAAACATCATTGTCTGATTTGATGTTTCCTTAAGAAAGGTCCTTGAACTTCTAAACAGCCAGGTAGGACTTTAGCCCAGAGCAAATGTAGTTAGATATTTATGCATAGTCTGCTGGTGGTCTTTCTTACAGGTTTGGAGGTAGCAAATACCAGATTTCCTCCAGAAACAAAGTTAAAACCACAGCAAATCGTTTTGCACAGAGGAAGGACTGGTTATGTATGACACCTGCGACTGATTCTTAAAATTCTTCACGACATAATGAGTAGTCACTGTATCAGGTAGGGTAGGAATGATGGGTAGCATTTTCTTCCAATGGAGATAGGAATATTGCTGTCCTATTTGCATAAGATATTAAGTAATATAAAATGTAACACCTACAACAGGAGAGAATGGATATCCTGGGCCAGAGTATTCTTATTGTCTGGTAATTATGCCACTCCACTGGTAGGTATTGGTGTCTTGAATAGGATACCTGCTATGATTTGGGAAACTGGGAAATGAGAATTTCATTTTATGTCAGGAAATAATCATTCTGAAAACTGAGTTCTAGGGTCTCCCAGAAAGTACAAGAATAACATGAAGGGAATGGGAATGGATAGATGTAAATATGTTTTTTAACTTAACTGAAAGTGTTTGCCAGTTCCTGCACAGGTCCTTGAGTAATGTCAGGACAATTGTAAAAGCACTTTTGGGAAGTCAGTTACTGAAAAACATAGTTGCTCTGGTACCCAAACCAGACCAAGTTTACTGACAGCACTGTTGGTAAACTGGTCCCTCTCTATATACTGGGGCTTCACGCAGTCTGATCTAGGGGGATGTCCCTGCGCATGGCAGGGGGTTTGGAACTAGATGATCTTTAAGGACCCTTCCAATTGTAACGAGTCTATGATTCTATATGTAAAATTGCCTTTTCAGAAAATCTTAATAAGTTTTATATCTGCAATTTCAACTTGACATCAGTGGTTTTATTTATTTATTCTTTTATTACAGTGAAAATTTTATAAGCCTCTCATGTTGTGGCTTTAC
This sequence comes from Phaenicophaeus curvirostris, assembly GCF_032191515.1. Classification (NCBI taxonomy): domain Eukaryota; kingdom Metazoa; phylum Chordata; class Aves; order Cuculiformes; family Cuculidae; genus Phaenicophaeus; species Phaenicophaeus curvirostris. Next base: position 51,337,319 of record NC_091397.1, on the reverse strand, counting down.
AACTTTACACCAAATATTAAGGCTTTTATTTAAGTGTCAGCAAGTAGATCAGAAAGCATCAGGAAAGATTAGATTAATTACACAAAAGCTTTGATCTCTTGCTGTTTTCATTGTTATGTTTTTAAGTAGCCCTTTGGGATGTGGTTCATTACTGTTTTTCATCTGTAGATAAGGATAAGGGCTGGTGTGCAAAACATTTGTTCAACAGTGGTTATGCTTTTGCCAAGCGTATTGAGTGATTTGGAGGATTTATAGAATATTTAGTTACTGTGGCCATAGCTTGCACATTTTGCAATGTGCCATACAGACCATTAGTGAGTGACAGGTTTTCTTTTGCTCACAACAAAAGTGTGAATTTTAAGCTTGAGTTTTATTTTTAAAGGTGTCTGAACCATGGTGGTATGAATGTTATACTTGATGTTATGTTATACTTGAGAAAGAAACAGGTGAATATAGTAGCACATAGTGATTATTTAAATACTTTTTTTTTTCACAACTACATATTTAGAATCCTGGTATAATGGAAAAGCCTAGGTTGGAAGGGCCCTTGAAGGCCCATCTGCTACAAGCTCCAGTTAAAAACAGAGCATTGGACTAGATTAAACAGGACTCTGTCAAGCCAGATCTTGTGTATTTCCAGCAAGGGAGGTTGTACCACTCCCCTGAGCAACCTGTTCCAGTGTTTGACTGTTCTCATAGTAAGCAACTTCTATGGAATTTCCCAGGTTCTGCATGTTGTTTCTTGCTCTGTCGCTGTGCTTCCTTCTGGTGAGACTGTGTCCATCTTCTCTGTAACTACCTCTTAGGTACTGGAAGGATAATGTATACTGATACTTCTCAGGTCCCATTTCAGCTATTGGCTTTTGAATATTTTGTTTTAACAGCTGGCATATTTTAATTTAATGTTATAGAGCAGATTATTAATGATTGCAATCCTCACCAAAACCAAAACTATTAAATAGAGAGGAGAGTTAATATCTCCTTTGCTATTCATGGAAATAATTCATTTCCTATGACAGGGAGTAAAACCTCAGGTGATGAGAAAGATCTGCTGCCCTGCAGCATCTGTTTTCCAGAAAGGAAAGGAAAAGTTCATTGTAAGGCATCCTTACCTCCATCTCTGAATTTAAGCAAATTCTGGTTCATACAAATTCTTCTTGCAGACATAACAGCATGACAAGTGACCCTGGCTTAGTGCTGCTTGTGTCACTTTGCATTACAAAATACAGTGTGACTGGCATGAGTGATATAAAATGTCAAATAAGACACTTGTGAAAAATGGCACCTTTTCTGTTTAAATGTAGTGAAAGAATGTGGCTTAAAACCAAACCAAGTGACCTGGGTATCATTTGTTTTTCCCTTTGTTTTAGTGGTGATTTAGTGATTTAGGGGTAGTCTTCCTGGGGAGGCAATTAGCAAGTGGACCTTCAGTCCCATTTATTGTGCTTTGTTGACTTGAAATCCCACTCCTTTGCTCTGACGATAACTATTTCTGTATTCCTAATTCAGCACTGCAGATTGCCCCCCACTCTCCAATGCCTCTTTCATACGTGGAAAGCCACAAGAAAGCAACAGGACTGTGCATCTGCCTTCATTTCCCACTTTTCTCTCTCAGCCTCACACTTCCCTTTAGCAGGAGTGTCTCCAGAGCTTGGATATAAAGCATAAAAGAGATTCTGTGCCTTACACTGGGATTCTCTGTATAAACCCTTGAACCAGTTCCAGCTGTGTAAGGAGATAAGGATGCTCAGCAAGTGACAGCACTGTCTCTTACATGGCATTGTAGTAACAGCTTGCAATGTCAGATCTCAGTCCTGTCAGGTGCACTTTTATCCCTACAGGAGAATTGTGTCCGAAAGTTTAGGATCTATAACAAATAGATGACATAAAAAGAAGTTAAAATCATAGTTACAAAAAAGAAATAGAAGAAAGGATTTGAAGTGATTCATATGTGAGCTTTTATTATCTGGAAAATGTGTATTGGCTAAACAACAACTCTCTGTGGAGTTTTACTGTTGACTTTGGGGAATCGTAAAATCATAGAGCAGTTTGAGTTGGAACGAACCTTAAAGATCATCTAGTCCCAACCCCCCTGCCATGGGCAGGGACACCTCCCCCTAGACCAGGCTGCTCAAGGCCCCGTTCAACATGACCTTGAACTCTTCCAGGGAGGGGACATCCACAACTTCCCTGGGCAACCTGTTCCAGTGCCTCGCCACCCTCATTGTGATGAATTTCTTCCAAATGTCTAGTCTAAATCTTCCCCTCTCCAATTTATAGCCATTCCCCCTTGTCCTATCACTACATGTCCTTGAGAAAAGTCCCTTCCCAACTTTCTCTTCTCCAGCCCAGAGCCTTCTCTTCTCCAAGCTGAACAACCCCAACTTTCTCAGCCTGTCCTCCCAGCAGAGGTGCTCCAGCCCTCTGATCATCTTTGTAGCCCTCTTCTGGACCTGTTCCAATAGTTCCATATCCTGCTTGTGATGGGATTCTAGAATTGGACACGGTACTCCAGGTGAGGTCTCATAAGAGCAAAATAGAGGGACAGAATCACCTCCCTCGACTTGCCAGCCACACTTCTTTTGATGCCGTCCAGGATATGATTAGCCTTCTGGGCTGTGAGTGTGCATTGCTGGCTCACGTTGAGCTTCTCATTAATGAGCACCCCGAAGTCCTTCTCTACAGGGCTGCTCTCAATCACATCATCCCTCATCCTGTTTTGGAATGGTGGATTGTCCTGACCCAGGTGTAGGGCCTTGCTCTTGGCCTTGTTGAATCTCATGATGTTCACACAGGCCACTTCTCCAACTTGTCTAGGTCCTTCTGGATGACATCCTGTCCTGGTGTGACAACTGCACCACTCAGCTTGGTGTCACCTGCAAACTTGCTTAGCACTGGTCTCAGTAGGGACCCCTGAGGGACACCACTTGTCATGGATCTCCACCTGGACTTTGAACCATTGACCACTACTCTCTGAACATGACTCTGGCACAGGTGCATGTCAGTAGAGAACACCATGTTTCAATTTTCTGGAAATGAGCTTTCCATGACTGCTCTGGCTCTGGAGTGCAGATATATTCTTCGATGTATCCTGCACTTCTGTCTTACTTTGCTCTGAAAAATCAAGTCCAGACACACAAGTTCTTCCATAAACCCTGGTTTTCATGGTTTTGTGGATGACGCACTTCTTGAGTTCCAAAATAGCAGCAGAAATGGTTACTGTGTATTAGACCACATGCATTCGCATTTCTCTGGACCTGATAATTCATTTTCCATTTTAATTTGTGAATAATTTTTATATTACACAAAATGAAGACTAGACCGTGAATTTTTGAAAAACGTCTTTTGTTTGTTAGTGGAGTGTGAAACAGAGTGATTCAAAACAAAGCCACCTGCTTCTCCTTGCTGCTTGTGGATACAAATGCAATTAAATTGATTGAAGAATTGCTCTTTGTAATTCTGCAGGTTTTTTGTTTGTTTGTTTGTTTGTTTGTTTTTTTTTATCTTGACAAGCTATGAGAAATGCACCCAAATGACTTAACAAAAAGAATCTCTTTATTGTGCTGCAATATGGCCACATAGAATTGGATCAAAAATTTAGTGGGAGGGAAGATGTTCTTTGACAGTGGGGCTGGAATGTGGCACTTCAACTATTTTGGATAATCCTGCCACAGATACATATTGCCCGCAGGGGAAACTTACAGATCTTGATTGTCCCTCTAATATTTCTTCTGCCTGCTAAGGTCTTATCTCAGAAAAAGAAAATGAAGCCATATTTCTCAAAATCAGTAAAATAAGAGGTGTGATTAACTATGCTTCCATCCCAAAGCTTATTACTAGCACAGCACAGGTTGGATCATAATGCCTAAAGGCAAAATGGCCATGTATAAATTAGGAGATGTGGCTGATGGTGGTCTCGGTTGGGAGACAGAACAGTTTCAGCTGTGAAATTCAAACTGTGCATTATAAAAGAGCTCTTTACTACTGGCTCAAAATAAAACATACTTGGGGGAGGGAGAAGATTTTGGAAATACAAGCACTGCTGACTCCTTCAGTTGGCTGGCAGCTGTTGACTGACATCGGCATCCTTATCCGTTTCCTATATTAGGCTTTGAAGCTTGACTCCCTTCTTTGCAGCTCCTTTCTTTCTTGTGCCTCTTACTTCCTGGATAATTTTCAGCAAGCATTCACTTGTCTTTTTTTGCTATTCCCAACTTCCTCTGTGCTGGGATTTTTTTATAGGTCAAACAACATAATGTATCGTGGTGCTCTAGCAAACCCAGCTGTGGCTCCATGTGTTACGTAGCCTAAATAAAACATGCAAGGCAAGTGCTCAGGTCATGCTGTTGAATATCTGCAATCAATCTTTACCATGCCGGGGGATGTCAGTCATATATAGCGTTACAGACCATGATAACAGCCAGCATCTTTCAACTAAGATTACAAAGCAGGAATAATAAAACAAAGAAATACATTTTTTTTTACACTTTTTGCCATAAACACATAAATCTTTTAAGGGCAATAACATAACATTTGCAAACCTGATGAACGGACTAGCTTATAAAGTATGATATTTAGGGAGAAAAAACCCAATTTTCTCTTAGCATGTGAATGGCTGCTGTTGCTAACAACTTTACAGAGAGATTACAAATCTGCTCAGCATTGTACCCAGCGTTCTGGTCTGCAAGATCTTCACTCTGCATGAAGTAATTTTGTTAGAAGAGATTGTGGGATGGTGAAGGAGGTGACAGTGAAAAAGGTTATTTAGAGAAAGAAAGGGGAAATGTAAGTAATTTACATTCTGTCATAGATCAAGCTTGTCTCTAAATTCCACATTACAAACAGCTGTTTGTCAGCCTGAACAGTTCAGTAAATTAAATAGTGCTCATGCAATCAGATTCATCAACTTGCAGTAGCTGTTCAGTAACTATGAGCATAAAAAGAGAAATATACTCAGCTGAAGAAAAAGTCTTATAAAAATAGTGTGATATTGTGTTGCTGGTCACTTCTGCAAAAGAGAATATTCTATGATCCTGTAGAATATTAAAGCTAATTTCATTTTTTTAATCCCAGTCTTCACCCTACCAGAACTACTTTATATAGTTACTTTCTTTTTAAATAAGGTGGATCTGGTTTTCCAGATGGCATCTGGGGCCCAACTGCTTCTTTCCTTTTTTTTTTCCTTTAGAAAAAGTGTGACCTCACTGGAAGACTGATGAGCAGGTGGCTGTCTGTAGGCTTGGAGTCCAGAAGAAGTATCTTTTCTGTGTTACTTCCCAAAAATCTCTGGTTTCTGATTAAAATGATGTGCCTGTTCTCACGGTATTTTTCTTGATACCTCTGAGTTTCCAATTAAAATCATTTTACCCGTATTTCATGCTAGAAGTAGGCTTACAGGTAGTTCTTACAGTCAGTCAGAGGGTAATCATCACTGTATGGAAGGTAGTACTTATGGACCCAAAGAGGTAAGAGACTGTTCTTCTGGGGCAAAAAACCCAAACAAACCAACCAAACTCAGCCTAATTTTGAACTGGGTGCGTCACAAGACCACAATATGTTTTGTCTTCTTCAATGAAAGTGTCTAACTAGTAGTTTCTATACGGGCCTGGGACAGTGAGAAGCACTTTGTGCCAATACCAAAAATTCAGAGGTGCGAATGACAGCGATTTCTGCCCAGGTTGGAATGACTAGATTCTACAGTCTTTCCAAGATTAATTTCACACTTCATAATTTCTTGTGGAAGAGTTGTCCAGAAAAGGTTAAGTCAGTGCATAGGGGATAGGCTGTTAGGCTGAATAGGAACTCTGTTCTTAGTCTGGAACAAAATGAACAAGCATCTGTTTTGCTCTAGTCTTGCTGACTTTTACAGCGCTGTGTGTAACTCCCCATGAAATTAGATTGGGCTGAAGCTGGCTCCTACAGGGTTTCTGTTTAGAAGGTCTTCACCTTCCCATATTTTAAAAAATGGTCAGAGGCCCATCTTCTTAACTCCTGGCATTAACTGCTCAGTCATCACCTTATTTCAAAATAAGATGCTCACTAAAGAAACCTGGTAATATCTTGTGCACTAATACAGGAAAAAAGTACTTTTGACAGTAAAACTGCATAAAAGACACCTATTCTCCTTTTATTGCCAGCTATGATTGCAGTAATTTTGCCCTGTTTTTTACAGCTATCACACCTGCCTAAAGCTGTGATTTCTGTTAGAACATTGATCGTAGTGAGAGAGCAGGAAAACAGGCAAACAGGTGTGATACAATTACTCTGGTGTGTCTTGATGACTATATTCAACTTCCTCCAATGGCAGTCAGACCCACAGGCTACTCTGTATTTGCCTTGTTAATAGAGTAGGAGGACATTTAAAAAAGCACTTTTCATAATACGCATTCATGTGTGCAAATCAGCTGTGCAGGAGGTTGCAGGAGGAAGAAGCAGAGAGTGGTCCTGTGGAGCCCAAAGATTTTTCAGCTTCCTATATCTAATCCAGGAAATCCATGCAGCAAGATGAACAGGACTGTACTTCTTTCTGAGCTGATTGCTGGAGAGAATAATCTGCCCATGTCCAATGGGGAAGACAATAGAGGAGGCTTTAAACTTTTAGGATTGACTGAAGAGAAGACCTTTCCAAGATCATAACTGAAGTCAGATGTTGAACTTCTTCAGTTTCGTTGTTCTATAGTGTTCTTTTCTTAGTGACTACTGAGGATAATTCTTCAAAGCCCAGTGCAGTCATGCCTTTATTCCCATGGTGGTTCTGCACAATATAGCTTACGCTAGAGGCAATGCAGCTATATTAATGCAACGCTCTGCCCCAGTTAATTAACTCTGAGCTAGCTTATGTTTCTCAAAACAGCACTTTAAACTATCTGAATATTTACCTGGTAGGAAGAAGCTGGTGGACTAAAGGACCACAGCTCCACTATCCAGTTTTCTTCTCCCATTAGTACCATCCAATTTACATACATTTGCTGGGTGCCTGATGCAGTGGCGGCTACTTAGCTGACTTCTTCACTTGGAAACTTTGAGGATGAGGTTTGGGTGAGCACTATACAATCAGTAGCTAAAGACAATTTCCAATATGGAGAGATGCATACCATATTGATAGACAAAACAGATGGTGGATGAAAGAGGAGGAGAATTAGGAACAGAAGCACAGAGCAGTGAATGGAGTTTCTCCCAGTTGTCCTAGAGTCTTGTACAGGATCAAAATAAGAGCCCAAATTCCTTGGCCTGGAGGCTAGTGTCTTATTGATGTTTCCTTAAGTCAAAGAGTATTTTTTTTTCTATTCCTTTGATTCATTTGCTCACTTTGAGTATAGCTATTACTTTCCAGAGAATTTGAACTGGAGTGTGTCTTTACATCCAAACAGTTTAGAGATTTTTTAATCGCAGTGCTTCACATCAGGAAAGGTCAGGAGGAATGACATTTTTCATAGTCAGTCTAGTTTAAAACCTGGCTATGTCTCATGCATAACAACAGTAACAATTTGCATTTATATAGCACCTTTCATCCCTTAGGATCTCAGAGTGCTTTATAAACCATATGTGGGAACAACTTCGCTGAAATAACATTTAAAGATTCCCCCTTGAAGCCTCTCAGTCTGCGGGATAGTTGAGGGGCAGCATACACAGCCCGTAGAGAAAGGCACTGGGAAGGTACTGTTTCTTATCAGACAAAGTTGGTAGGTGAAGGGAAAACAGAGTTAAATTGCATAGGAGAAAATCCATATACCTAATTATTCACACCATCCAAACTAATTGTAGATATTTTGGTTAGATACTTGGTAGTAAACTATGTCTGGTCGTATTCCTATCCAAGTATCAGTGAACCTGTCCCTGCTTCAATCTGACAAGATTAGTATGCAGGTTTTGGACATGGAGTACCTTCTCCTCCAGAAAAAAACCACAACAAAACCTGTTGAGTTGTACATATACTGCTTACTCGGAGAGCAATGATGAAGCAACTTTATTTGAACAGAGTGAGATGAAAGTGATATCTACCAGAAGATTTAGAATTAATGGAGAAAACTCAGCTAAGTGGGCTTGACTTAATCAGATAAAAATGTGTGTGTTGGTCTTGTGACTAAATTAATCACTTCAGTTACTGACAAGTAAGTTCTATACATCCCTAGACTGTCCTTTGGAAGCGTCTGGCAGTGGAAGAGCAAAGGATATAGTGACAGAGAGGCTTTCCGTGATCTCAACTTATCCCAGTGCTTTCCAAGGTGAATGTGAGGTTGTGTTTAATTTTTTTCACTGAGTCATAGGAAAAAAAGTAATTCAGAGATGAATTTAGCCTTCTAAATATGCCATAAAGTTTGTTTTTCCTAAGTACTTGGCATATAATTTTTCTGAGGGTGTGGGCAGAATGTTAATACATGGCTTGAGTCAGAAAAAGGCCTGTACCCCACAGCACCCAGTGAAACTAGCAGTAATACGGCTCTTTTTGAACATTCTAATCATTGCTGAGGGGTGTTTCTCCTGCTGACCTCAGGGACATCTGTGACAGTGCCTGACCAGCTTCAGCACAAGTTGCTGGTGCTCACCCTCATCTGTGATTAATGCTGTACAGGTCACCCAAGCAGTGATTATTCACCACTGCCATCTCTATCATGGCACTTCTAAAAGTGATAACCAACATTTCTGCGGGGCACTATGTTCTGAAGAACTGTTTAGATGGTAAAGCTAACTTTAAAGGCTGATTCTGAAGAGAATGGAATTATTAATGCCCATAGAGATGGTATAAAAATGATATTCCCCTGAGGACATAATTTGTCTTACATGAGAGAAGGGCTGACAGGTGCCCCTTATTGTTACTATTAAAGTATGAAATGTTGTAATAACAGGCTGAGAACAAACTGACTGCTTAAATGACAGGTTATGTTGTACCTTCCCCCAGTCATCAAGAGCCTATTTTTTTCCCTAATATTATGTTTTACTTTATACTTCTAGGACCAGGGGAATTCTTTGTAATAAAGTGTTTAGTTCTTGTGACTAATTTGCTCAAAGAAAAAAAAAGCCTGTAATGTACAGTTATTCAGCACTGCTTTACTTAAATCATATTTCATGTAAGAAAAACCTGGAAAGCTTTTTTCCTGTTTTTTTTTCTTTTTTTTTTCCCCAAAACCACATTTAACTAAATATTTGTTAGGAGAAGTGTGTGCTTAGTTCCCTGAGTTGTGTGCATTTGTTTCAGTTACTTGGGTGTTTGAAAATGGGGAAATTTTAAAAGGGTTATGTCTGGAAAAGTAATGGCTGATTAGGGAGGAGATATACCTCTATAAAGTTGTAACTGGCACAGAGAAAACTAGAGAATAAAGCAGTGCAACTCCTTGCCACAATATGCTGGTGTTGGCTGTGATAGAGTTAGTTTTCTTTATAGTGATTAGTATGGGGCTATGTTTTGGACTTGAGCTGAAAACACAATGAGCAAGCTTGTGGGAGTAAGAAAAAGAAGAAATAGGTCTCCCTATACGCAATATATTGCCTCTGGTTTATGAGATCCCCATGCTACATATCACTGGAGGGTGAGGGAGTGGTCTGAAGGTTGCACTGTTCTTGTCTTCTTCCCTTAACTTTGCTGCTGGTCAGCTGGACGCAGGTTGCTGAGCCAGCTGGACCTTGTTATTCCCTTAGTAGATTCCAGGTTGCTCAAAGCAACCATTCCAGGCTGTCAGATTTGCAGGAGCATGAAGTAGCGTAGGACTTGAGTTCTTCAGAAATGTTAAAACTAAAGGAAAAAAAGAGATTTGCTTGTATGCTTCACAGAGGGAGGCTGAAAGATGAGGGATTCTTGATATCCAGGACTAAATGCACCATGGTTCCTTGTGCTGCCTTCAGTGCAGGTGAGTTGAGTCTGATGTCAGTTATGGATGGTGCAAGAGTTCTCCCACACTGAACTGTGTTTGAGCCAAAGTCACAGTCAGAGGGGAGGAATGGGTGTCCCCAGGATGAACCTTGACCTGGAACGCACCTCTGCTTCTGTTTCTGTCTGTGGAATAGAGGCAGAACCCTCAGATAAACCAGTGTTTCAGAACATAATTAGGAAGAAAATTACTTTCTGCTTCCTTGCCACCTACCCAAGGGATCTAAATGCTTTGACTAGCTCAAGGGATACCTTAGGGCAAAGCATTGTTTCCAATTCTTGGATTTGGTGGGAGAGACCTCTAGATTTCTCTGGGTTTGGAGGTGTTTTGAGTTGCTGTATATAATTAAATCTCCATATCAGCCTCTTTCTCCCTTTTCTCCTCTGCCTCTCTGCGCTTAACAAACGGAGCCTATGGGGCCCTTGGAGCTCTCTGTGGCTGTTTTATTCATAGATTTAGGCCCTTTCTTAGTGCAGCAGCTTAATCAAATATTTTTCAAGGGCAAATTTTCTCCCTAGAGGTTTGCTCAGTAGCGATGACTGTCTCTTCCAGGGAATCTATTCTGATTAATTTGACTTTAGCTTCCTTACTGCTCCAGTGGAGTCCAAATTTGTCAAGGACTTAAGTATATATACACACACACACCAGGGAAGTTTTACAAAAAGCCAGAACACAATGAGCTGCCTCCTAATTTTATCAAGAGGCTCACTCTTTGGAAAAGGGCTGCCCTTATTAGCCGGACCAGAGCAGAGGGCATCAAAAATTAAGATCGAGGCGACAGAATGTTTTCTGATGTGATGGCAAAATGTCCAGGGGCACCAGACTGTTGGTTTTAGAACGTGGATGTTGTGCCGCGTTCCTGCCTGGTGTGAGGTGAGGTGCGGGTGCAGCCTGGGTGTGGCTCTGCTCTAGCCATACTCCTTGTTCATAAAATACAGCTTCTTTAGCAACCCTTGACCACTTTATGGTCTTAGTTTAGCTAAGTTAAATGGGAATTTAGAGTGGAATTTGGAAAGGAAAGTGCCAAAAGCATTCCTTCTATTATAAGCCAGTAGAGGCATCACTTTCTTGGAGAACTAAAAGAAAATCCAAGGGGAAAAATGAAAGGAGAGAACAATCGGACATCTAGCTAGGAGCATCTCTTAAGATACTGACAAGGTCTTGGATGATATCAGAAACTGAAGGATAGTGTGACTAGAAAACACCTTTACTGATGGGGCATGATGAATTTCTAACCCCTAGAGAAAATAAATCAGTCTGCCATTCAGCTATGTTTTCCCTGATTCTCTTCCCATAGTGAATGCAGCAAGAAGCTGTTTTAAAGAGGAAACATAAAAAGGGAGGTGAAGGCAAGCCATTTATATTTCATCCTACCCGTGGAATTAATATCAGAATGGCTTTAAGTCAGCTATAACACTTACAAGTGTATCTATGAAATTCTTGAGCTGCCCATGAAAAGATATTTCTCTACCCATCCCTTTGCGGGGAGATGTTGTGGAGCCCTTTACAACACTCAGAGAAGGTGGCTATAAATTAGCTTTATAACCCTACCCTTTCATGTTGTCTATTCTTACATACACACATATGCATGAGCACATAGAGTGTTTCAGCTGGTGGTGCAATTCAAATCCAGTCTGTGGGATACTTTCACCTCACTATCTGCCTCTGCCACAAAGACTGTTGAAGTATTGTGCAGTTGCTTAGCAGGTTAATAACTTCTGATCCTGCAATGTCAAGTGCTTGCTCCCTGAGCTGCCATTCAGCCCATGTGAGTATGAAAGCGTCCCTTACACAATGCCTGAGGGTGTCCAGGCTTGGAAACATGAGCTGCAATGGGTGACTCTCAAGAAGGATCCCAAAGCTGTGATTAGAACGATTTGCTGAAAGTGGGCTGGTTCCCTAGAACTCAGGAGGGCTGAGCCTCTGTGGTATTATTTCTCTTGGTCAGCACAAGAAGGCAGATGGGTTTTCCAGCTCACTGATCTGCAGAGTTTTTCTAATTTATCATTTAGGTTGCTTCCCTCCCATTTGTTTTAGGGTTACCTGTGGCTTTGGAGGGTCTCCTCTCCCAGACTCTTTTCTCATTCCCAAGGACATACTAGAGATGGGACTGCAGTGCGTTTTACATCATTCAGTGTTTTTGGTATTAGCCCTTTACTGCAAACAAGAAGATCATGAGAATTGTTTCCAGCTTGTATGGGACAAGTAGACAGGGGCTGTTCAGAAAAGCAGACTCCAGATGCTTGCCTGCATGGTGCATGACCTTCCCTTAGCTGTTCAAGGTTAGCATGAAAGGTGGATGTGTTTGAAAGTATTAGCATTCCTCCACACCTTCTGAATAATTTTACTATATTATAAGAGTTAATTTTGTTTGAATTTCTTCCTGTTGTTTTCATTCCCAATCCCTACCACTTAGGAGGTCAGCAAAAAGCTACAGCTTGTCTCATATTTATTCAGTGACTTTTTCAGATAAGCATCTGTCTCTTCAGACTTCTCACATTTAACCCCTTGCTTTGAGTAGACCTTTGTTTCTAGACTGGGAGATAATTCACTGTTGGTGTCCTCTGCTGTCTGCTTATGACATTGAATTTGGAGGAAGATTTTTACCTCACAGGGCTGAAAATTATTCAAGGGAATGTTGCATAGCTGTTTTGTTTTCTGTTAGACATCTTGTAGTTCCCACAGAGGTATAACTTTTAATCCCATATGTTCTGTGTTATCATAACTAAAAATAAATGCATTAAAAATATCTATACCAGAACACTGGTAGATTAAACCCAGGTTGCTCCTAAAGAAATAAAATAATCAAATCAATATTTCTCTTCAGGCCAGATTTATTATTTTTAGGCTTCTTTTTATTGTTTAAAAAATATGTATCTAGCAGCAGTTACAAGCCAGAACTGTGTCTTAGGTAATAAAAAAATGTTCAACAGAAATCTGCCCAACACTTTTACCTACAGATTTTTTTTATGGGGAAGAAAGTTTTGATTTTGCTTCCTATTTGAATAGTCTTTTAGTAAGACTTTCATGTTATTTGGCGTGTACTTTTGCCTCTGCAGAGTGCCTTGTGTGTGGGAGGGGGGCAGACTTCAGACAACCTTATGCAGAGATGCACCTAGCTCCAAGTACCCGCTGTCTGTATTTAGGCTATGAGTAAACACCATTCCCTGGCTTCCTTGGTTTTCTGCAGTGCAAAATGGAAGGGAAGGTGGTAAGAGAGAGGTAGCCAAGGTGCCAGTTCTCAGGATTTCCTTGTGAGCTGTAGGGTTCATGGATTGTGTCGCTGTGGCCAATGTATTCAGCAGGAGCAGGCAGCAGGCAGTTCTCGGTGCAAAAGCAGAGGATGGAAGAAGCCCCACAATAGGAATTCTCTGTAACTTCTTCTTCTTGGTCCTTCTTTGTCTGAACAGACCTGATAAAGCTACTTTATGCACAGTGCATAGTTTTTTACACTTGTGTTGTGTGCCCAGGAGTAAAGACCAAAATAAGAGAGGTAGAACTGCAGATGCAGATGGTATTATCCAGCCAAAACTTTTTTCCCATGGAAGAACAAATCTGCATTTATGACAGATTTCAGCAAAGAGCTTACTGAGTTATGTTCCAGAAAAGGAAATACATAAATATTTAATTTTAAACATTTTTACTATGAATTTTTTTCACATTTTTTTCTAGTTAAGAATTTGCTTAATTTTTTTAAACAAATTAATATAAACATTGGAATTACATTAAATACTTCCTGTTGCCCCCAAAGATATTATTCTCCTCTTCCTAGACATTAAGAAAGCTCTAATTTTAAGAGCTGACCTACAGCAGATTTTCTGATACATGGCAAACTTCTAAATTCAAAGGAACTGATTTTTCCTTCTAGTGCACTTGTAATGTGACAGTCCAAAATGCACATTTAAGTCCTTTATGAACGTGTGGAAACACTTTATCTGAGAGAAAGTTCAGGTTTTATTTGTAAAATTATGAATTTGAAACTTTAGTTAGAAATTTGAAATTGAGAATTGTTTGGAAATTTGATACTTTTTTTTTAAATTAAAACCTTACAACTTCTTCATTTTATGAGAGCAAATGCAGCAGGAAGCCAAAGACAAATCCTAAATTTTGATTAAAGAAAGCTTCTGTTTGTTTCAAAGCACAGGAAGAGCCTAGTGCTGAACAATCTTTTTCGATACAGTCATTTGCAGTTAGGGCTAATATATAACTGTGTCTTCTAGGTGACTAGATGAGTGCTAGATAAAGAGTGCTGAAGAATTAGGGTCTTGATTTTCAGAGCAGTCTATTGAATTAACAGCTTTGTTTATTATGCTTGCAAACTCTGCCTTTCTTTGTTTAAAGAGTCAATATTTCTTGAGATGTTACACACACGTCACATTGCATGGTGAGAGAATTCAGATTCCCTGGGCTATGTTAAAATAGCTGTGTAATTTTTCACTATCATTTCCTTCCAAGGATCACACATACCTTGTAATGTACGCACTTGCCAACATGCTGTTTTGATCAGGAAAATACCAACTTCCTTTCACATTTTCTGTCTTCATTTGTAAAGGGACACACACAATTTGGTTTAGAAATTATTGCAACTAAATGATTGACAAGTGAAAGTTAATGGCATCATCACTGTGTACGGCAGAAAAATGCCGTGCCATGTTGTGCTCATCTTCATTACATCTAGTAGGGTCCCAGGGAAGCAATGCTGGCTTGTGATGAGAGCTGGAGGAGGTACAGACAAGACCTTTGCACGTAAGCAGCACAGAAGAGGTGTTCTGCAGATATCTTTGCACATTTCTTGTGGCAGCATCTGGTGCAGTAGGGAATGAGTGGTCCACGGTCCCAATTGATCTCTTGGCAAATTTATACATAAAGGAGAAATCTGTGAGTGGTGGTGTGCTGAGACACTAATTTCAGAGAAACTGGCCCTGTTGAAGACAAGCTCCTATCATTTTTGACCTTCTGCAAGTAGTATGTTATAACCATACATGTGTACTTTTGAAGAAGATGTTGCCTTGACCTGGTGAGCTATGCCAGTCTCCATAAATGCTGCTGTTATAAGTCGCTGTCAACAAAGTCAGTAGCTATAGCAAATCGAGTAATACTATTTTTTTAAAATGATCCAACCTGTCTTTTCTTCCTTCATTTCAATCCCCATATTACTCAGCTTCAAAATTTTATACTGACATCAGCAAATATCCGTCTGATTTTTATCTTATACATCCATAAATATTGAGTATTTCAGTTCTGAAAAATTAATTCCAAACTTGTTGCAATTGTTCTTTTGATCTCAAAAAGAAACACATTTTTTATGTTTGCTTGATGCAGGTAAGTGCTCCTCTGTAATTTTTAAAAGACCGAATCTTGAAATACAGTGAACAGCAATCAGCCAGCTAATTCAAAGCCTGAGCATGAAACTGGATGTAAGTTGAAGTACCTTGCTTCTCAACATTGCAAATTTGCTAAATATTTTTTTTTCCTCTAGTATTTAAGGTTGCTGAAAAAGAACAACAATACTCAAATTCCATATGTACTATTTAGACAAAAGGAGGGGGGGGGAATTCGTTGTTGTTGTTGGTTTTAGTTTGTGCTTTTTTTTTTTTTTTTTAAAGTACTGACCTCTAAATCTTGCTGAAAGATCTGCATTTGTCCAAGGCTAGCTTTGAATATTATTATATGATTATGACAGGTAGGAAATTTGGAGTTTGATTTGAAGGAAGCCATGAAAAAGAAGGGATAACTCTGTGAAGGAAAGCAGAAAAGACTGCTTCTGTTTTATGGTATGTTCACTCTGTGCTTTCAAGTAGACTAAAAAGACTAGCTGAAAGATTTCAGCTGAGTTGCCTCTTCACAAAATTGCTTCAGACAGCGCCACTCAAACTCAAATGTTCCAGTAACCCAAAGAGGAGACTGATCTAACTAGTTATTATACTTTGACATTTGATGTATTTTTGTCTGCCTGGATCTGTGTTATGCACCAAACATTTGCTGCAAAAGCTGCAAATTCTCTGGTTTGAATCTAGAAAAGGCCAGAAAGCAGATTGCCAAGAGAGATGCTCATATATCATGGATTAAGTCAGTATAAAAATCCCAGGCAGATAAGGGAACTAAATCCCATTATAGAGATTTTATATTCTCACAGCTGAGATGTTACAATTCACATTATTCCTTAAGTTCCCCGGTGAACAGGAGTGGCAGAATTTTTACATGATTTGTGAAATTTCTCAGACTAAACAGAATTCTGTGGTGGTTGTTTCTTCTTGTCTGGGGAAACAGGGCAAGATTCACCCCCCAGAATGCAAATTTTATGGAGTAGTTTTTCTCTGACTACTTTTTCAAATTGAATGCCAGGAGTTATTTCTCTAAGAATGCAGAGAGAAACCAGTCTAGAATACCAAAAAATGGCTCCTTGTTAATTAACAAAGCGACTGTCAATTTGGTCAAATCTCTTTGAATTTTTCCAGCTGCTATGTGCACAGTGTATGCAAAGAGATTAGTAATGGGGAAATGCCAGTGTTGGCAGTAAGGTCAGCTTCTTGATCAATAACAACTCAGCTTGAGCAGACATTTAATCTAAAAGAAAGAGGTCATCTCCAATCAGGTCTTTTAAAGAGATCGACCAACAAAATCTAATCACTGGTTACTGAATAGTAAGTCAAGCAGTGACCTTGCTTATCATTGTTTAATCACAGATTATTGCCCGATTCCTCCATTCAGCTCCAGCTTGTGAATTAGATTTTGTCCTAATTAATATTATAATGGTTAAAAAAAGCAAAGCCATTACGATTTATGTAACACTGACTTTGTAGGAATCTCAGTGTAGCCCAGGGCTAGCAAAATCAAATCCAAAACCTGCTGAATATTTCTGTCTGCATATCATTCATAACAAATATTTCTTAAGACTGTTCCAAAGGCCCTCCAATGATGAACAGCTGACAGCTTCACAACATAGCAGAATGTTGTTTCATATCTTTTTCTCATGAACTGGGAGGAAGGTAAGGAAGGAATATGTCCTTTCATAGGTAATTTGAAGAAGAACATCTCACTACCAAATCTGTCATCAGTGTTAATAATGAACAGATTGCAGTCCCACTACTAGTCAGGTAAAATACTAGAAATCATATGTTCACATGGTGTTTGTATTATTCAGACCTCTATTATTTTTTAAAAGCCCAGTGTAAGGGGATCTGTTCACACTGGGTAGCAGTAAAGCCGCCAGCAGACTAAGTAACAATGAGGGAGAAGTAGCCTTCAGCTCCAATGGCACCTTAGTGTTATAAAGTGACCTAACCTCCCACAATCTCAACTAATCAGGGATGATAGGGTTAAGAAATCATTTTGAGGTTCCCAAACATTATCTCCTGGGGAACCCACTAAAAACATCTGTATCTATGCCCAGAGTTAATGAAGTTGAGGGTCATTCAGGCTGCATCTGTCTTGGAAAACCAAAACAAAATAATTGGCTCAGAGGGGGACAGTCCATCTTAAGGCAAACATTACGTCCAGGACTGTGAAAATAGGATTTTGCTGTGAGTGTCGAATCTTCAGACTACATCTCCAGGATGTGTATAAGGTGTTCTTGATTAGAGGTGCTAACCTGCAATCAAACTACCCATTTGGGTTTTTTGTATGTATAATTTAGGCTAGAATTTTGCTTTGTAGTTCACTTTCTTGTACTTATGATTTTCAAATGCATAAAAGCATTATACAGAATAGAAATTATAGCTTTGGTTCATCTTCAAGCCTATGAGCAGGTGGAAACGTGGGCTGCTCTACTTCTTCCTGAAAGCAGTAAATCTGGACAAATCAGCCCATGCAGGAATGCCTCCTATGGGGTCTCACCTATGCAGAACCTGCTCAGAAGCTTTTCTACCAGGACCAGACTCAATGCTGGTCTGCACCAGGAGGCTCTTTCTTAAAGAGGAATCTTCTTTCTTGCCAGTCTCACCTGCACTTAATAATTTCTTACAAACTATACTAGCACTTGATTATGGGACTCTGAGCCTGAAAATGCGTTCATATTTTTTTCCCTGAGCATATCAACCATTCTCACCAGATACGCTACCTAAGTCTGTACATTTTGCTTCTGTGTTGTTATGACCGTTGCAGTTACAATTGTGCTGTAATGATGTTAGCTTCCTCTTCAGGGCAGTGCTGACCCATTTAATTTCTTAAAATTCAGCAGTGATCCATGAAATGCTGTATCACACACTAAAATAGAATTTTCTTCTTTATTTTAAAGGGAAAAATGAAAAAAAAAGGTGGGGGGGAAAGAGATGTTAAATAGTTCTTGTTAAATTTGAGTTGGTAACTAATTTTTTTGTTGTTGTTTTAAAATCTTAATATCAGGCTGCTTTAGTATTGCAGTAACTTCCTATGAAGGAGACATTTTAATACTTTGTATATTTTGATCTCAGACTTTTGGGTTTGGACTTGATATTCTCACACAAATATAGAACTGGAAACTGATAAGAAATCTCCCAGCTCAGAGTCATACAGTCTGCCTTGGAGCCAATGAAAGACAAACTTCTGGAGTTCTACCAGGTGATTTTGAGAGATATCAGTTCACTGTTTGGTACCTCAGTTGTCCAACCAAGAAAGCAAATATGCATCAAGTTCATAAACAAAACTAATTGATACCCTGAAAATGATCCTCAAAGGGTGCAAAAACTTCTTTTCTGTATTATTTCTTTTCTTCAAATGGCTGTCTTAGTAGGCAATCACATTGGAGCTTCATTTTACAGGCAAAGAAATAGTAGCTTTTTCTGGAGGACCTATTGTAGCTTAGCCTTACAAATCTGCAAATGTTAGACCTAAAATATACTGAAAACTGCAAAGACACTTCAGAAGCCAATGCAATAACATTGCACAAGTTGATATGCTGTTTACTCTTTCCTCCAGTCAGAGGCTAGAATCAGTCAAACATTTGTTTTAATAAACCTTTAAAATATTTGAAAGTGGTTATTGAACTCAGGTTCTGATGTTTTAGTAAACAGATATTTTATGAATACTTTGAATATTAATTACTTAACTGATAACCAGTTTTAGAAGGGATTTTGTTGTTCAGATGGGATACTTGCCATAAGTAGAGACAATAAGTCAGAATTAGTTAAATTTATCCCCTGAGGTTTTCAACTGCTTGGCTAAAATGAAAACTAGGAGGAAAGAAGGAGTTTAACCACAGCAAGATATGAAATTACATTTGTTTTATTTTCAGGTAAATACTATAAACCTTGTGTAGTTTCTGATGTCACAAAAAGATTCTATGGAGGGCTTTTTCTTTTCAGTCATTCCATACTGTAATTTTTTTTTTTTTATTGGGTTGGTTAATTATTTCATTCCTTTATCCTGTGCAGAAGTGAATCCTCTGTTCTCAGTGTAGTTATGATGTAGTGGGTGCTCAGAAGGATGGGTGCTTTTGAGGTACAGGATCTGTTGGCTGCTGAGTGCTCTCCTGATTAAACACAGCTTAATGTCAACAATAGCCTCCTGGGAAAAGAAAAAACAGCCCTACTGCTTAACTGGTGCTGGTTGAATGTCTTATTTCCTTTTATGTTTATTGTATATCACAACAGCACAACATTTCAGAGATGGTTACGTAAGCAAAGCGGGTATGAGTGAGAAGTTTGTGTGTGTTCGCATGTCTTTGTGTGTACATTGAATAGGAATTTTTCCCAGAAATAAATTCATTTCAATTACATTAAAATATTGGCAGAGGAAAAAACAGTGAGGCTTTAACAGTCTAAGGTGCTGTGCTGCCATGCTAGAGTAGCCTGTCTACATATGCCATCTCCCTCTGAAACATACTCAGCTAAGCAAAGCACAACATAGCAGGGGAAGCTAGAAAAGGCAGCAGAACTTGTTCCTATGCAGGAACATGAGATTTTATGTCCTGGAATAGTAGTTTTGCGAGCCATTATTGTACCTCAGACTGACTCAGTAGGTGAAGTGAAAGAAAATAGTCTTATTGCCAAAACCAAAAATAGAACAAAAAAGAAAGACGGATTTGAGAGCCCAAGATCTGGTCCTCACTAGGGCTGAGTAAGTCACAGACCAGCTACTGTGATTTATGTGATGGTACAGTGTAATTAACTTTCCCCTGGATCATTAGAACGTCTCTGTGGGTGTTGATGTGCCAGTTACTGTTCTCAGCTGGAAGGAGAGTGAGCAATAAACAGTCAGATGGGGGGAAATGGGGAGAAGGAAATTCTTAATCAGAGCTGAGTTTTTAGATTACAACCGCACAGATTTTAGGTCAGCTAAAGAAGTGCTCACTTTGTTAACCCCAGCGACTTCAGTTGTCTTTTGCTGTAACAGCGGGATGCAGGGGATCTATCACCTGGCTTTAAGTCCTTGTCTGCAGTTTGCAGAGGTCTTGAGCAAACTCTAGCAGTGCCAGGTACAGTTGTACACAGTTTCTAGATGCATCATGAGCAACTTCTCAGCAGAGAAGAGGGTATGTGTGTGTCACGTTGTTTAGTGGAATGGTGGAGCAAGTGCTCGGGATGTGTGGGAAGAACAGCACCCCAGTCCTTGGCCTTTTCAGTGATGAAAGTTTTAAAAACAAAACACCAGGTGAATTTTACTCTGACAGAATTGTAATTTGCATTTGGGCCTAACACACCTCATCTGCTACTGTTTTACTGCTAGGCTGGACTTAAAAAGAAAATTTCACAGTCATTATGGATGTTCCGTGCCTGAAGCCTTTTTACTTCAGGCAGAATGTTTCACAAAGGTATATTTGCTTTAAAAGACAATGTGATGAGAGGCAAAATCTCAAATGCCTGTTTTTCCCAGTTTAAGGGCATTAATAGGAGGGTTGGCTGGAAACATGCTTATAGATTTTGGGAAAAAAAACCCCAAAAACAAACCAACAAAAACCCCCAAACAACCAAAAATCCAAAACCACCCATGTTTTTGCAATGCAGTCTACTGAAGAACAAAAATTTAACTTTTCAAAGCATCTGGAAGAGAGAGGGTACTTGTCTTTGAGAAACTGTCTCGGGGGGTCTGAACTGGGACAGAAACATTCCACCACTTCACAGAATAACAGAATCCTAGAACAGCAAAGTTTGGAAGGGACCTCTGGAGGTCATCTGGTCCATTCGTCTTGCTCAAGCAGAGCCATCTACAGCCAGTTGCCCAGGACTATTTCTAGGTAGCTTTTTAATATCTGCAAAAATGGAGACTCCACAACCTCCCTGGGCAGCCTGTGCCCATGCTTGGTCACCTTTTCAGGAAGAAAGTGTTTCCTCATGTTCAGATTGTTTCAGCATTTCAGTTTGTGCCTATTGCTTCTTGTCCTGTCACTGGGCACCACTGAAAAGAGCCTGGCTCCATCTTCTTTAGACCTTTTATGTATCTATAGATCTTGACGAGATCCTGTTGAACTTTCTCTTTTCCAAGCTGAACAATCCCAGCTCTCTCAGCCTGTTCTTATATGGGAGATGCTCCAATCCCTTCATCATTTTTGTGGCCCTGTATTGGATTATTTCCAGCATGTCCATGTACTGATGAGCCCAGAACTAGACACAGTACTCCAGGTGTGGCCTCTCCAGTGCCAAGCAAAGGGGAAGAATCCCTTCCCTTGACCTACTGGAGTTGCTTTGCCAAACACCTTCTTTTTGGCAAGGGCACATTCCAAGATAAGTTATGTTTTTTAGTTACTTTTGTTTTTGAAATTCACATTCATATGGTAGTAGTCTATACTCCAGAGGTCTGGGGTGTGCTGAGCTTGCCATACGTAGAAAACTTTGAACGGTTTTATTTGCTTCAATCTACTCCTCCATCCCTTGGTTTGTCCTGTCTTATTGTGTCTTTTGCAAAACCCATCAGTATATTGTGTACCACTGAGAAAAGGCTGTGGCATAGTGTCGCAGATTTTTACATTCAAACAATCAGGTTGGGTTTAAGGAGGATCAATGCAGGGGCAACAAACTGTAAAATCACTATTAACAAAGGATTCATTCTGTAAAAGAATACACCAAATCATGTTAAAATATCTCAAATATATATATATGTTAATATATCTCAAAATATCAGCCACCTTCAGTTTTGCAAATGAAGTAAGGTTTAAATCACATGATAGAATTTTACAGCAGACTTTAAGGCTGTCAACTGTAAGGCTGTATGCAGTAGCGAATGGTAGACTGCACTGAGCTCTCTTTCCTGAACTCTCTTTCTTACTTTACAAGATATTTTAGATCTAACGTTTCCCAGCACAAAGATGATGTTTTTTTAAAAATCACTGTTGTAACAGCATATCGCATAATAGCAGTCGTACACGTCTTTATGATACTCATACCATGCAGTTAAACTTATAAACCTTTTTACTAACACATCTCCATCAGAGATGCGTCTCTCTCAAAAAGGCATCATTGCAATAAACCACAATTAAAACACCAGACCACAGAAAGATTTCTCATGCTCTTCCAAGTGTGGAATTTCAGTTTTACATGTTTTCTTCTATGGCATCATTTATTGTGGTGTCAGCATGTCCAGTTTTCCCCTTCCAAAGACCCAGAACTGAGAATACTTGCATCTGGATCAGTGACAGGTCTGAGATTTACAATCCTGTCAACCATCAAAGCTAGACATTGCAGCTTGCTGGCTTTCAAAATTCATGACTCACTGCTTCTCACCAAGATAAGGCTTTGGTTTCCAAGTTGCTATAATCAGGAAATATGAATCTTAGCATACCTGAATTATTGCATGTGGAATATAGAAAGCTCTAAAACTTATTGTTTCTCTCCATCTGAAACTTTTATAAATATCTCTTACTATAGTAATAAGTCTTGACTATATACATTGAGAATTTAAGAAGAAAAATAACCCTAGTCTTTCTGTAAGACACACAGCTATTCTGAATCTTATATTTTATGTACATTGTGTTTCTCCATCCACCACAGATAATATTTACATATGAATTTTCCATCTATAGATAATTTAATCTTTCTTCATAATATGCCACCTCTTTAACTAGCTTCTTGTGAATTCAGTATGTTCATGCTTCACATATTGTTTGATCAAGAAAGCTTTAATACTTAGGGTTTGAGGTAACTTGAAAGTCACAAGACCAAGTGTAGCAAATGGAAAAACTGCAGTAATGTTCTCAATAATTTAGGAGGGGAACCTATTCATTGTAAAGTTGCTTTAATTAAGTGGGAGGCTAAGCTGGGTTTGAGTGGGACTGGGGACATCAAGTAGCTGTTACTTCTCCAATAATTATTAAATTATTTACATTAAATAAATGAAATTAAAATACATACATTAATTACTTTGTAAGAAGAGAGGGTCAAGGCGCCTTGCTTCACTTTCCCCAACCTGTTCTATATCCTAGTGGCTAACCCACATTTGCATCAGCAGGAGCTTTCACTCAAGTCTTTTTAGTCATAAGAAAAAAATGAGCCAAACCCTCCTTCACTGTAAGTGGAAGGAAAAGGCATTTCCTTGCTCTTGCTTTGTAAACATTGCTGTGTTCTTCCTTTGCACAGTTACTTGTGGACTTCTAGGACTGTTCCATTTAATATCCTGATCTTTTTAACGGAGTTTTAATTTCAGCAAGGAAAACAAGAACACAAACAAGTCTGATGTGATGAAGACTAAGGCATGTTGCTTGATCGTCTCTTACTTGGATAACCCTCCAGAAAATCAGTAATTTGCACAGCCCTCCCAGTGGCAGACAAATCCGTCTCCTGAACAGACCTTGCTGAAGAGTCCTGCACTACACTGCACTGCTCAGTTGTCTGAGTGACGCTATCACTCAGTTTTACAACTTAAGTTAAGCAGAGTCTTACTTGAATGACTCAGTACTGTGTTTGTCTTACTGCAGTGTAAACAGGTGCATGGCATGAGAGAGAATGAACATTATGCTTATGTATCAGTGCAAGCCTTTTAGATGTTCAGGACCTGATCCTGAACTATCAGTGATTTTACAGAGTCTTACCTAGACAAGAAATGCAGATATTGAGTGTTAAATGGAACTGCTTGATCGATTCACCACTTGCAGCTGAGCTATACAGAGTGCCATTGCTGATTCTCATGAACCTTGGAAATTTGTTGGATATTACTTAGTTCTGCTTTTTAACCTACCTTATAAAACTATGCAGTCAATTTTCAACCCCAGATCTCATCTCCTATGTTTTAAAATCATTATTCTATCTTTATAGCAGGAGGGATCTAGCAGGAAATAGGGATGTTGTATTATTTTGCACAGTAATGGGGGAAAGGAAAGGGAATCATCTATAATTTGTTTCTCCATCCAGACAAGTCAAGCTAAGTTATGATGAAAGTGGTGCGGCAATCATGATCTCCTACCGTTTTATAGCCGATGTGATTGTTTTTATGAAGCCTATAACATTTTTAACAGTGCTGTTGTGCTGATCATTGTTCTTGTCTCAGCAGAACAATATTACTACAGTCAAGTCAATTTGGCTTGCAAGCAGGGCTTGCTGCTGGCAGGGTGTAAGAAGAAATCGCACAAAGGGCTCTCCTTTCTTCCTCAGATGTGGGCAGGGGGCAAGGGAGCAGGGACATTGGTCAGTCGGTCAAACCTTTCAATGAATTATTCAAAGTTGTTTTTTCTTTTGCTTTTGGCAAAAGATTTCAGATAGATAGCAGCCTGCCATTTAGTGTAACTCTTCAACTGTCATTGCTCATGCAGTCATTGGGTGAAGGGCACAAACATGGCTAAAATTAAAGACTGGAAGAGAAGGTTTTGTTTTCGTTGATCATTTTGAATTCTTGAAGGTGCTGCTTTGTGGAAGGTCACACAACAGTCAACGTAGTGCTTACGAGAGTAGTCCCACAGCAGAAGGAAAAAGCAAGTGGCGATGGGGTAAAGAGAGGGGCAGACACTACATGGCCTGTGGTTCCAGCTCCTTAGTGCTTGGTTCTTCTGCCTGTGTACTAATGGCCCTCATTTAATAGCTTACCTGAATCCTCCTATTTATTGTCTGAATTGCAGCAGAACCTGAATTAGCATCTTCCTAGCATGTGGTGGTGTCAAGTGCTCTTCTGGTGTTTGTGGCCATGCTGAAAAACTTTTCTTACCTCCTACAACTCTCCAGACAGCGCAGTGGCCTTTACCACTGTGATAACAGGAAAGAGAAACTCAGCCTGCTTTACCAGTCCTCAGATATTCCTCATGTCATGTGGATGTCTCCCTGCTTATTCCTGAGTTCCATGCAGCAGAGAACTGACAGATGTTTTCGTGATGGAAAATGACTACTTAACCTGCTTACAGCTTCTCTAGGCCGCTGTTCCTGTGCCTAGAGCACTGAAATGGTGCCAAACCCAAATGTTTTCATTCTCCATCACCGTTGCCTACGTTTTGTAGCTACTTAGCAGAGGCTAATATTAAAGAGGCAGGAGGATCAGACCTCAAGTGTAGTCTCCCATTTACTTCAGTGTTACCTTGGAGCTTTTGTGTCAAAGTCAGTGAATTTACACCCATTAAAAAAGATTTTAATTTCCATCATTTCCATCATTCCTTTTTTATTCAGTGTCCTCTACCATTTTTTCTTTCCACCATCTGCGTGCTCCTGGTCTCATGTCAAGACTTTACTATTAGAGTCCACTATATTGTTTGACAGTTGTCGTGGTGTTTTGGCTCCAGGAGACATTTTTGAATCCATCTTCCCTTTGTTAGCAGAGTGTTAGTTAATCTAATAAGGATATTAATTCTGAAAGAATGAGAAAAACAGACAAGCCCTATGGAACCTGATGTGGATGAAACTGTGTGTTCTGGAGGCAAGTGAAGAGGAAACTTTACCATGCTATTGTCTTCAAATTTTGGAAAATTATTCCTGAGAAAACTTGCCACTTTTTGCTTCAGTGATTACTGCTCCTGCTTTCTTTTCTATAAAAGTTGTCTGGAAATGGATGTTTAGATAGACTAAAAATTCTGATGTACTAGATCTTGCACATCTATAGGAAACTATTTAGCAAAACAGTAGGAGTCCAGAACTGGTTTTATATACACAAGTGTAACTCCTGTGGAAGTTACTGGGAATTGCAAGTAGTTCCTGCAGGCAAAAGTACCTGAGGAGTTATTATTTCTTAGTCTAGGCTAATACAGAGGACAAGATATGCCCAAGAGAATGACCCAAAGTTTTGTGATTTTTTTTATGTGACATGGGATTCCTGCTAGCTGGACATGTAGAGAGCTGAAAGTCTTCTGGGGTCAGAATCTGGTTATTTTGTTCCCTAGGTGAACATTATGCTGTTTATAAGGACAGTGAATTGCCTGATCTTGTAGTGGAAAGTAAGGTATGGAAATGTTTGCACTGATTTACTTTTTAAATAGCTGTATGTATAGAAGTGTCTGTGATCATCTCTGCACACGCAGTTTAAAAGACGTTTTAAACCAGCGCTGAGTAACTGGCAAAATTAGATACCAGGCTGAATTCTTCTGCCTATACCAGGTGAGTTCTAAAGAGCTAATGGACACTGTGGAAAGAATGAGAAGGAAACTTCTGGTTTTGGCTAGTACTTTCTTCCTTTTACCAAAATAAGTTCCGACATCAAGGCCTGAGTTTGAACTAACACATGCCACATGACTGTGTTAGCAGTTTCCAAGTCATTTATTTTTAAGTACACTAAGATACTTGGAGTATGAAAGGTGTCATATAAAAATGAGTTTTGTTTCATTCTGCTTGGCACTTTGTTTTTGAGCCTACCATGATGTACTGGTACATAGAGATTTTAAAGTTAACTGAAGGTCTTCTGTATCTGCATGTGTTAATGAAAAAAACCAAACTCTGTGGTATAGCTAGAGAAGACTGAAAATAAATGAAAGCAAGTCCTTGCTTCTCCTTTATAAGATTCAAAATTTACTATGATTCCTTTACCTCCCATTAAAACATAATGATCTGTTTAATCTTGAAGACTGTGCATTTAGGTAATGTGTTACTCCTATCAGTTTACTGCCCAATGATTTAATAAACAGAGGCTAAATTGGAGGATAAAATTGCTGAGTTTCATAATATAAGAGGTTTGCTTTCTTTTTCCATTCACATAATATTGTTCTTCAATATACTTTAAATGTACTTACTTACAATGCATATAGGTATGTGTTGCACATGTATGGATCTAACCTGAACACAGAAGTGGTGTGCCTTGGACAAAATATATTAATGATACTAGTGATCTCACCCTCACACTTTGGTTTTGCCAGGTTACAGAGAGCCTGAAGCTATAGATTTAACATTCGAGTGCATGGTTCTAGGAAACTGCTCACTTGGTTTTGTGGTAATCCACATTGGCAACAACTGGCCCCTAATTGGCTTTGATTGGGTTTTCCCAAGCTTTCTACGCATGCCTCTGGAAAAACCATTGTTCTCTTTATTAAAATAACATGGTTGAAATGAAGACTCATGTCTGCCACAGATTCAGAACAGAGAGAGAGAAAAAAAAAATAAATTGTATCCAGTCTGTGAGCCAGATGAGTAAGTGTTTTAGCATGGAGGTTCTGGCATATCACTGTTTGCAGAGCCCTGTGGAAGTTGGAGGTGAGCAGAGGTTCTGGCTTCTAGCCCAATGGAGCCATGGGTGCCTCTGAGACCACAGGCAGCTAGTTGACTCTCCCTGCCCCTTACCTGGTCCAAGAGGAAAACTGGATGAAAGACAAGGTCTGGTTAGATACCAGATGTTCTCTCTGAATGGAATTTTCCTAGAAGTAAATGCAAGCAACTGTGCTTTTACCAAAGTCCTTGTGCACTCCTGTCAGGACATTTGCAAGTGAAATGTGCGGCTGACAGCTATATCTATTAATTCAATGACCTGGATGAAGGCATTGAGTGCACCCTTAGCAAGTTTGCAGATGACACTAACTGGGTGGAAGTGTCGATCTGCTGGAGGGCAGGGAGGCTCTGCAAAGGGATCTGAACAGGCTGGACCGCTGGGCAGAGTCCAATGGCATGAGGTTTAACAAGGCCAAATGCCGGGTCCTGCACTTGGGGCACAACAACCCTGTGCAGTGCTACAGACTAGGAGAAGTCTGTCTAGAAAGCTGCCTGGAGGAGAGGAACCTGGGGGTGTTGGTTGACAATGACTGAATATGAGCCAGCAGTGGCCCAGGTGGCCAAGAAGGCCAATGGCATCTTGGCTTGTATCAGAAACGGCGTGACCAGCAGGTCCAGGGAGGTTATTCTCCCTCTGTACTCGGCACTGGTGAGACCGCTCCTCGAATACTGTGTTCAGTTCTGGGCCCCTCCCCACAAGAAGGATGTTGAGACTCTGGAACGAGTCCAGAGAAGAGCAACGAAGCTGGTGAGGGGGCTGGAGAGCAGGTCTTATGAGGAGCGGCTGAGAGAGCTGGGGTTGTTTAGCCTGGAGAAGAGGAGGCTGAGGGGAGACCTCATTGCTCTCTACAACTACCTGAAATGAGGTTGTAGAGAGGAGGGTGCTGGCCTCTTCTCCCAAGTGACAGGGGACAGGACAAGAGGGAATGGCCTCAAGCTCTGCCAGGGGAGATTTAGGCTGGACATTAGGAAAAAATTCTTCACAGAAAGGGTCATTGGGCACTGACAGAGGCTGCCCAGGGAAGTGGTTGATTCCCCTTCCCTGGAGGTGTTTAAGGCACGGGTGGACGAGGTGCTGAGGGACATGGTTTTGTGTTTGATAGGAATGGTTGGACTCGATGATCCAGTGGTTATTCTATGATTCTATGATTCTATGAATTGTTTATTGCGTTGCCATTTGAAATAGTGTTCTGATTTTGGAAATATCATGATAGACAGCTTTTGTTTTTTCATAGTGATGTGTTTCTCGTTTATGTGAGGGCTGCCCAGAGCTCGTTCAGAGTTTGTGGGGGTAGAATTTATTTGTGAGACTCATAAAACAAATTTTGTGTCCTTTCCATTCTTTGTTTTCAAAGTAGATGACATGGCTTGACATCTGTAGAGGAGGAGGTGTAATTGATGTAAATATTTCTGTGTCTAAGGTTCTGTTTCTGAGGACTGCATGACACAAAGGGAAAGCAGGGGTGGGAAGATTCAATGACATAATTAAGGTGGCAGACCACAACTGCCCTCCTGAACCTGGAGGAAAGCTCCTGTGGGGGAGAAACACTTTTTACATGGCAATGTGACACTCTTCCAGCAATTACACCACAGTGGAGCCACATCTGTGCACCACTTGAGTACTTCAAATATGCATAGCTAGAAACATGAACTGGTCATGGGTCTGTACCCAGAAACACATTATCTTGCACTCATGCATCTGGTAGGGGTGGCCTGATTGTTTTCAGCATGTCTAGGATTTTTTATTGTTCCCAGGAGGTTTTTATGATATGTGGAAATCCATGTTAAAGAGAATCAAGAGGTGGATCTGAGTTGCTGTTTGGAGAGAAGTTGGAAATGGAAAACACAACAAGCTTCAAAGGGTGACAAAGAAGGGTTGCCTTTGTGCAGAAGGGGGTTCAGCAGGCATGTGGGCTGTCTTTTGGACCCCTTGTGGGCTTAACTCCTTCTTCCTCCTTTAGAAGGAGTCCTCATGTGATAAAGTTAGACATGGCATAAAATGAACTGTGACAAAGCCACATTTGGACTCGATGATCTGGTGGGTCTTTCTGAACCTGATGATTCTGTGAAAGCCAAGGTTGTGTAATAAAGAATGGTCATTCCTAAATGTTGTCTGTTGGTTTATGGAAAGAGCAACAATATACCTGAAGTGTGAGATCTAGTCGTTATAAGCATAATGTCTTTGATTAGGTAGTATAAATTATATATAATGGATCATATGCTGTTTTATTTAAGCAATAATGACAAGATATTTTGAGGGAGTGTACCAAAACAATCTAAGATTTTACTGAAACAGAGATTCTTTCATTTTCTCTCTCACAGTAGCTTTTGTTAGGTTCCTTCCCAATGCTTCAGATATCACAGTCAAAACACTCACCATGCTGCAACTTAGCATGACAATTTCATCTACAGCAACTATTACATTCAGGGCAGCAGATCTATGATCTGCAGACTTCAACCATGAACAGCCAAATGCCACAAGTTGTCAGTAATGAAGAGTCCATCATAATCACCAGTGTGTGAAACACCTGTTTGAGCAAAACAGTGAAGGAATGACTGTTGCAGGAGGGAGAATATAGGTTTAGATGGAGCAACACTTCTGGCCAGGATGGAAACATTTGTGTTTAATGTTTATAATGGAATGTGCAGTCATTTTAGCACTTCATAATGAAAGGATGACAAACATAACTACCTAAATAATGCATCTTGTAACAAATGGTTAATGTGCATGCCCATCTATTCCTTGCAGGAAATAAACTTAGGAAGTCATAGAGCAACACACATACAATTTGGCAGCAATTTCTTAAAAGAACTGAGGATGATGCTTAAAATTCAGCAGTTTTTTTACAGGCTTGCCCACAACCATGACACACATAAACATTCAGGCTCAATATACATTCAGGCTCCTATTGTTTACCACCCGAACTGGAAGAATGATGCAGCTCATCTGCTGTTGCACAATCTATCCCTGATAACCAAGATACCCTCAAAGCATTGTGTTATTCCTGTAATTAACCTACTGTGTTTGTTGTGCATATCTTACTTTGCTTGAGCTGATTGGTAGGGCATGTGGCTACCCACTTCATTGCTGTGCCAGAGAGGGCTCCATTTTCTGCATGATGCTGCAAAGAGAGGAAATACAGGGATACAATATTTTTTGTTATCAATCCTGATAACCAGTGTCAAGAATTACTGTACCTCCTATTTCTGGCACAGGAAAGGAATCCTGCATTAGAAAAAACCTACAAGCATATCTAAGATCCTGTGACATACTGTAGAGTGTGTTGTCTGTGCTTCCATGGAGCACTTCTAGCCAGTCACGATGAAGTGTGCCCAGCACTTGTAGTAGTGTCTTGCAATAAGGCCAGGTAAAATGCCACTTCAGATACATTGCTGAAAAGTTCAATGAAAAATGCCTTGAAGAAGAAAAAAGTAACTGACTTAAAAAAAAAAGAAAATTACCAGGCAAAATGATAAAGGAGAACTGATTTTTTTTTTTTGGGTTTTTTTTGTGGGTTTGATTTTGGGGTTTTTTTGGTTGGTTTTTTTTGTGAAAGAAAGGTAAAATATATTCCCACTTTCTGTGGGAATGAAAATCTGGATGTTAGCAGGCTGTAGATTGTGCCCTGGATATGAGGATATTGAACTTGATGCAGAAGATTATGGAAAGTCATAGAAGGGTGATAACTAGAAGAATGACTTCCACCGGACTTGTGACTTAGGAAGCAAGACAGAAATGGAACTACTTAAAGAAATGGAAGGAGCTATACCCCTGGGAAATGATCAAAATGTTTAGCAGTTGAAGCAGTAATATTAGAGTTAATATCAAGAAAAGAAACAGTTTCCCTTCTCCTGCTAGGGATTTTCCTTTTACTTGTTCCAGGTTTTGTGTTTTGGTTTTTTTAATTTAAATTGAAAAACACAAACACCAGATACATCTCTTATTTTATTTAAACATATGTGTAATATAGTAGATATTATACATACACACTTTTTTTTCTTTAATTTCCAAACAGATTTGGAAACTTGCAGCAGTAAAAATCTAGGAATTTGTGAAAAATGGAAGTGCAAAGAATCCTTAACTTTTTCCTTCCTTTCCATCTTCTCTGCAAAGATATTGTTGAAAACAAGTTGATTTCAACTGACTGGCAGGTTTGAAAAGCTGGGCAGCATTTAAGCAGCAGAAGTCTGTGGAGATGAGACTCTGGTGTCAAGATCTGTGCAACTAGAAAGCCTGTTCTAATATTATTCTAATACCTTTGTTGTCAGTCTCTTTTCACTTATACACCTTTGAGCTTTTTCTCAAGCAGGTGTCAGCCCTTATGCAAAGAATTTCGTCCTAGTGACAAAAGTTTTCCTTTTCTTGATTGTCTTTTATTGACTCTGTAAAAGTAGACAGAATTCCTCAGTTTGCACAGTATGCAGTGAGGATGACTGATCCAGCATAAAATGACTCAGGCATCTGTAGTGTGTCCCAAGAAATTATTTTGTCACCCTTTTCTCACGACCACAGATCAGTCTCCAGACTTGTGATTTGTAATGGTTATTTCTAAAATTTTACATAAAACTGGTAAATTGAATGACCTTGAGTTGATGGGGTTTGCACTGCCCATTTTTTAGGTTGTCAAAGATGATAAAAGCCAGAGGTGATGAAAGTATGATTAAAAAAAATCTATTCGTAGTTGATAGCTACAGCTCAGGATATTTTTGTGTGCTTCACTGAGAAAATGGATTTATCTAAAGACATTGAGATAGATAACAACAAAGTTGTTATCCTCTATCCAGTAGCATTGCTGATATGAGCCTGTCATTGCTTTTGTTTTAAACCTCCCATCTAAAGGTTTTAAATAGGGATGAAAGATTTAGTTTGGACTGGAGATTGGTAGTCAGAGATGGATGGTCAGTTTTCAAGGGCCTGAGTAGGGTTTTGGACCTCCCCGCTCACTGCGACCTTGATTTTTTTTTTTTTACTTCAGATTGTCAGTCTATGCTGGTTCTGAGTACATTCATTGTGGTCGTGTCATCTGTTGACAACAGAAAGTTGTCTACCAATTCAGGTTATCTGGTCTCTGGAAAATACAAAAATGTGGTCTCTTTTTTTTGTTGAGTGCATATGTATGATGAATGACACCAGCATTGGATATAGAAAGATTTATTTTTCTCTCTAACTTCTGTTGTTCGATTTTGATTATTTTTACCTCCAGAGGACCTCAAAATCAAAACAATTTTGTCAAATTTCACATAAGATTGAGTGAAAGCAATATATCCTTCACTAGTACTCAAGCAAGTTTGTTATTAGTTTGTCTGGGAAGGTGCCAAACCTTGAATGAATTTCAGGTTGATAATAAGGTTCAGAGATATATACCAAGGGTATTCAGTTGGTAATGACTTCTAGTCTTTACCAACCTGAGCTGAATTAAAACAAATAGTGCAACAATTTAGAGAGGAAATATTTATATGGCCTTTAAAAACCATGAACATTCATTTTCCTTAAACTTGATTTTAAGGTAAATTTTAAAAACAGAGTCTTTAGACATCATAAAAAATGAGCCCAGAGCTACAGTAAGCCTTTCATCACAATTTATTGTGATGATGTCTTTTTAATCTTTTTTTTTTTAAGTGAGATTTTGTCAATGACTAAAGAAAATATAATCCTGTAACCCGACTACAATGTGAACGTGCAGTACAGATTTGTTAGGCCTCTGAAATAATGTATGAGATTATAGGGGTAAATTGCTGAGTCTTTGCAGCTTGAATGGGTGGATTTCCTTGCTTTTTGGACTTTGGAAATGACTAGAGGAAAGTAAGTAAAAAGGAATTCAAAGAGTAAAATCTCTGGAAATGATTGCATGGAAAAGAGGCATAAAGTATAGCAGCAAACTTGGACTCTTTGTTATGACTGAAGTGCTGTGAGACCTGGAATCTCTCCCGAGATGTTCCAGTGACCATGGGCAAGATAATTCACAGTATTTTTGCTATGTTATCTATCTGATTTTGATCAAGTCATCTTTTCTCTAAAGAAAAATGCTATAAAGGAAATTTCCCAAGAGCAAAACATTAAAAAAGATCAATTTTGTGTAGAATGGGTAGATGGTCAAACAGAATAACCTGTGTTATGTCTTGTTTCCTTAAGGCACTCATAGGATTCTCTAGAGTAATTTCTGATGCTTTTGTTTTACCCTACTCCTCTTTTGTACTATTCCTGACACAAAATCTGTAACATTTCTTGGGATTGAACAATCCTGAGGCACAGAACAAGAGAAAATGGGACTTCCTAAACTACCCATCATGGTAAGCAGAAAAAGCCAGCAACTCCTGAAGTATTCTCAACATGGAAGAGAGGTCAAGTTAGCAAAACCTTGCCATTTGGAGCTCCAGCCTGGAGACTGGGAAGGGAACAACACAGTTATTCGTAAAATGAGGTACCTGCACAGGATGTACCACTGGAGTTTTGCCAGTCCTCCTTTTCTGTCAGTGAAGTTACTAATGAAGTATGAAGAAGAATGAAGAAGTTACTGATTCTAGTATTTAATCCATCATCTGTGATTATGCAAGTTAATGCCCCAAAGAAACAGACAAGGATTCATAGTTGTTGTTCTGGGCTTTCTGCATTTTTTTCTCTCACAACTGATTTTGAAGATTTCAGTGGCAGCCTGTGAAATGTAAAGATTTCTTTATAAGAGAGGGAAGGCTTTGTCTACGTAAGAACATGGCACTGACTTTACTAAAATTGTCTTGCCTGGCTATAGCATGGCAGATAATGGCACATTAGCCTTCTTTCCTATCACATGGTAATAGAATCCCATCTCTAAACAGGTATACGAGATATACAAAGGAAAGATGATAATAAGAAGATAAGAGTTTCATCTAGGGTAGAAACATGTTGAATTTTCTGCTTCTCCAGTCTTCATGTGTCTGAGTATGTATATGATATGATCTCTGAGTCAGTTTGTTTGCTTTCCAGCACTGCTCCCTTAACATCTGGTATTTTGAATACAGAGTTTCCTTCATACCAATGGACCGTATAGTAGGATATAAATATTAACCAGGTTAGTAATGTGTATTTTCCTCTCCTCCTCTCAGTAATGCAACTGAATTAAAACAAAATTAAATGAAATGTCCCTACTAAATTCCTGCTGTTCTACTTTGTATTCTTAACTCTTCTGCAATTGCACCTGCTCTGATGCAGTATTTGGTCAAGAAAGTAATATTAACCAATTACTTCTTCTTTCTGCATATTAAGTAGAGTTAGAAGATCAATTTTAGGTTACTGAGATAAGGAATTCCCTGTTCTGGGAACTAGCTATGTATTTATAAGGTGGCAGATGGAAATAACTCTTTCCAGAGGTACAGTACTTATGTCTTATAATTTTTAAAAATCCACTCCAGTGTTTCATTTATGCTACGGGGTTTGACAGAAACTAAATGCTGGATCTTTAGTGGATTCAAGTAAAACATGTCAGTTTTAGGTCAGTGACAGCACAGACACCTGCCAAATGTATGAGAATCTGTATTATTTTGAAGTCAATAAGAGAAGTCCTGTCCACTTTAGGAGTGTAGTGGTCTCCCCTTCATGTAATTTGTAAGTAAGAAAATCAAGGCTTGTTGGAGTCTGTCGTTAGCCCTACTCATCTTTTTCATATACATTCACTAACTATGCAAGGGACTTTCCTCAGTTTTATCACAGCTTCAGCTGCAAGCTACGTTACTTGGATTCAGTTACAATGAAGATATCAAAACTGAGGGCAAGCACAGAGATGTCTTCAGCTCCTAGGAATCTGTGATTCCTAAGCCTGGCAGTTTTACATGATTCTGATGCTACCCTATTACACCTGCCATGGAGAACTAATGAACAGGAATGTGGCTGGAAAGCCACGGTGGCCCTTCCCTTGGTATCTTCCTTTTCAGGAAGGAATATATACCTATTTTCTCTGATGGACCCTTCATTTATTTAAAATTGCATTTCTGAGGAAGGGCCTTCCATCAGATTGCTTGTTTGAATATATCTTGTGTCATGAATTAATTTTTTTGCCCATATAGGATAATCTATTAAAGGACAGACTACTCCATAACTTACAGCCAGTTATGGTTATTTATTTCATACATTTTTTTTCAATGAGGTAACACAGAAAATATTAAAACCTTTGGGGGAAGTAGCTCTTTCACAGCCTAGAAGAATCTGGCAGAGCTTTCCTATTTATTTGAACCAGACTACTGTATCCAAACTTACAGTGGCATTCTCTTGTGTTTAAAAGAAACTCTTTCTTACCCTCTGAACTTTCTGATATCCAAAAGGCAGGCAAGTCACGAACAGTGGAATCTTAGCTTCTGTTTGGTATTTGGATTTTGTTGTTTGTCTGTTTTTTTTCCCCAGAAGCCACAAAGGATCTACCAGAGTATTTCAACCTTTGTTTTTTCTCTGTTATACTATCAGACTAATCCTGCTTCAATAAGCCCATAAGAATCAGAAAACTATATTTCAGATAAATAGTTTCTATTTCCTAATGCAAAATCAATTTCTTGATGACTGATTTTTAACATTGATTCTAATTTAAAGCAAATAATCTCTAGAAAGTAAATGAGTTTTAATTATGGACTTTAAAATAAATTACTAAGTATATTGTTTACCCTCCTGATACGTCCTTCTGAATAATTAGCCCCTAGGCATTCTCTTTGTATTTGCAACCTTGCTTTATTTTTAATACAGAATATAAATATTTCTACTTCACTTGAAATGGCAAATAGCTAAAATTCTTCTGATGCTATAAAATAGGTTGCAATCAATCTCATTAATTGTTTCATTCAAACCCTCGAACTACCTGGATATTATCTTTATACTTCACTGCGTTATTATCTTGGTAGAATTAAAGCCAGCAGGGTCACTTTAATATGATAAGATTTAAATACAATTCCAATGGTCTTTTTGAACAACAAACCACGTTTTTGTTTTTGGTGAGGACCAGCCAGAAACTTGAACTTTTTGAAAATGACAATATATTATACTTGTCTAGAAATACTCACCCAGAATGACCTTGAAGGAACTTTTAAGGTACTAATGTACATAAATCATAGAATACAATTATAACATTCATCACTCACTTTTGGGAAGTAATCAGAGGACTTTAATGATTTCCTTAGCTTTGCATGTGATCTGATTTGTGTATTAATGAAAAAAATACTCTTCCAGCAGTCATGAGAATATTAATGAATCCAAGCAGCTGAGACCTTTCAGTATTACTATGTCCTTAACCTTATGCCCTAATAAGATTTCAGCTCTGACCTGGTAATAAGTCCACAACAAAGCCCTCAATCACAACACTCCAGGCTCTTGGAAGTTCATATCTCAGCTGAATGACTTTGCTACAGACTCACCTCTAGGGAAGCACCCTGATTGCAGAGAGGCTTGTATCTCACATCTAGCCAATGACCCACATTAACCTCAGTTAGCTTGTGAAATCTACCAAGATCATCACCCAAGATAAAAGAATAAGAAAATAGGAGAGGCAAGTTAAAAAAAATAAAGTAACTTGTTCTTTTGGGGTCAGCTTCAGCATAAAAGGTTAACACTACTGGTCTGTTTGTAGTACTGATAAGCTTGAAAGAAATAGTGATGGAGTGAAACCACTATGTGAAGAGATCGTTTGTGTTACCCTGCACCTGGGCTGGAACTAATATTAATTCCAGTCTGACAGAAGTTATTCTGAAGATTTCTTGTGGTCTATACTGGCTGTCTGCCACCCACTGTGGTCATTACGCTGAGCTCTGCAATTTGTTTGTTTGTCTAAGGTGTGCGCTCAAGCTTTCCCTGAGCTCTTGTTATCTGTTTGCGTACAATAATATCTTGTGACCTCAGGACCACTAGTACACAATGCCACACTATAAGTTTTTGTCTTGTTGAATGCTTCATAATTCACCACTGCTTGTATCTAGCTAGTGAATTTCAAAGACAGTACATCACATTGTTCTTTAGGAGACTGAATCCTTCCTTCAGGGTCATAAGCGAATGCTGCTCTAATGTCACATGGAAACTGAAATATTTCTTGGGTTCAGGCCTCATTCATCTCCTTTTGTGCAGCTCTGTGCAAATAGGAAAAAAAAAGAAGTGCTGTAATTGCACCTGATGCTTTTCTGCTTGTGGAAGGGCATTCAGGCTTTAGATAGAAAGCTCTTTGTGATGTGCAGAAAATTAGCAGACTCAGGGAGGGGACAGGCATCCTCACATTTGGACAGAAAGGTTATAAGGCTTCTTTCTGCCTGGCACTGTTAGGATCCAGGTCTCCTCTCGTCCAGCATCTGCTGCTAGTAGGTGAGCGGGTAATAAATCAGTGAGTGGTTTCTAACATTTTGAACAAAAATCCTTTTTCTTGACTATTTTGGATTTTGAAGTTTATTTTCCTTTGGATTATCTTTTCAAAGTGTTCTTTTTTTCGGTCAGTAGAAGGAAAGGGAATTTGCTGACTCACATGGCTGAAGATTCTCTCTCTCTCATAACCATCATGTGATACTACCCTGTCCTTTTCAAAGGCAAAGAATTGCTCTTCAGAAAAATCTGTAACTTCAAAAAGACAAGTGCTTGCTGACAGGGATAACTTAGTAGAACTATGATCAAGACAAGTGACTCACTCAGATGAAATACAAGCAACAGAAGTGAAGTTTCTGCTTGCTGTCAGAGCAGTGCCAAAAGCATCAGCCTTTCCAGAGTATTGCTCTGTAAAAACAAGGAAAAAGAAATCGTCTGTGTCTTCAAATTCTGAAGTAATTTTTTAAAAATACTTGGAGGCAAGCCAGGACTGAGACTTCCAGGGTTTCCTTTGGTCCAGATGGCCTGACAAAGAGAAACATGATTGGATGAACAGGTACTAGTCAGCATTTCTGAAGGACTTGGGAATTATGTGCTTGCATGACAGGAGACAAAGCCGATTTTTAACATTTTAACCAGGTAAATTTATTGACTTCAGGGTAACACATAATATGTGCTAATTAAGCAATATCATGTCTCCTGATCTGCAGGCAGTTGTCTCCAGCAATTCTGCTGAGCTTGCTGTTTAGGGGGGAGATAATACTTTATCCATTAACTGCTACCTGGGAATGACATTGAAACTTCAGAAAACTTTTAAAATGCATCGGTGTTTTTTTGATCTTGTTTCTTCCCTGCCACTAAATAAAAATCCATTTTATGACAGTAGGGAAATAGGATGGTATAGATATATCTGTGGCAGACATCCAGAAATCAACAACAGAATAAAAGATTAAAGGTGCTCATTTGATTTAGAGACATTGCAGATCGTGGGGGAAAAGCTTAGGACCTAGTTTTGCCAGATGCTAAGTGCATTTCAGCTTCCAGATAAGTTAAAAGTAGTCAGAAAAGCTCACTCCTAATGACTTTGATTTGGGGGAATTTTGGCTGTTGGCCCATGCTTACAGGGTGATTATAAGCCAACCCATTCCACCTCATTTTTCCCATCTCTTCTTCCCATTCCTGAGCATTAAATTTTTACCTTGGCTCAGTTGAAAGGCCAGTCCTACCAGGAGGAAGAAACGCTGAGGTTTGTTAGCTCTGGACAGCGTCAGCAGGGATTTTAGCTGAGGGGAATGTGTTTACCCACATGAGCTTGGGTTTAGGGAAAATGAGTGAGTGCTTGTCATCTAACTGCTTTGCACTTGTGCTGAGGTCACCCATCTTGAACAATTCTGAACAGTGGTGTCCTCTTTTAAAAGAGTGGGTTGCTGGAGGGATGGTAATAAATTGAACATAAATAGAAAGGACAAATAATGCCTTGAGAATAAAATTACACCTCCCTCTCCCACATTCCTGCCAACGCCTCACGTAGTTTATGTAGTACTCAAACAGGATGTTAAAGCAGAGACACCCAAGTGGTGCAAAGACATTTTAATAGCTTTCTGTGGCAATTTAATTTCATATTTCTTCATTTTATGTCTTATAGAGTACCATTGCAGGAATGGAGAGAGGATGGTTTACATTTATGGAAGGTGCCAAAGGCAGAGAAGAAATATGGTGTTCAGTACAGTAGAGGAAAAGAAGAGAAAGCAAGAAAAATAGACTCTATCACTCCAACTATAAGACACTATGTATTTCAATTCAAGCCTCTGTCATCTTATGTGCTGAATTCTCCCTGATGGGTTGCTCTGTAATCTTCTCCTCTCTAGCAGCCATTTTTCTTATCAATATATCACTTTAGAGTAGAGGCAGCAGAGATTTTAGCTAAAGATGTGGTTACATGATAACGTAAATCTGCCCTTGCAAAGCCTAGCACTAGATGAAAAACACTGCATTTCTTTGGCATGGAGTCCCAATCTGCCTCCCAGTTCTGGTTCATGTGTATTTTGAAAACATTGGCAGGTGAACCTTGAGGCTTTATGACAGTTCAGCCTTACTTGTGCTGCTCCTATTTCTCACCAGATTGGCACCATCTGGTCTCTTCAGTCAGTTTAAATGCAGTATAAAGCTGACATAAACTCTTATGTTGTGTGAGCTGGCTTATTTGGCAGAATTTGGCATTTATTTGACATGTCATTTATGCTGCCATGCTTCAAAAAAACTAAACACATGTACTACTTTGTCAGCACAAAGATCTGGCATTGACATTTATGGGCATGTAAAAAGGAGAAGAGCTGTGGTACTGGGTACATTCAGTATGATCTCTGCTTCTTACACTGGCTTATCCAAGCCTTCTTACTCTCTGCATAGAACTGCTAATTGTATAGGATTTTGTATCCTTTGGTGAGTTGTTCTTCTCTTATATTACACACATTTGATGTCACATACTAGAGACACGCACTCAGGTGTTAGGTTCTTCTGTGATATAAATGATTTAAAAGAAAACAAACCTGTGCTCATTGATAAGGCCTTGCTGGCTGACATATAGATATGTTTAAATAATGCATAGTGAAGCATAAGTAACAGCTATCATCTGAGATAAGTAAAGGCTTTCATCTGAGATGAAAGATGTATAGGTTTTGGTTCAGAAACTTGTCCAAGTATACAAACTTATAACAGAATTTCATGCTGACTTTCAATTTTGGTCCTTGATATAAGCTATTAATGCATGCCACTGTGTGCTGGGGACTTCTCATAACAGTGCTGCTGACTTCTGTCCTTTGCATATGAATGTGTGGACATGTATTTGCTAATATCATGCATTTTTAGTTCAATGTTAATTTTATCAGTGTTATATTTGTCAATAACACATACCTAGCATGTTAATAAAGACAAATCAGTGTAATTATGAGAAAGCAGAGTCATAAAGGAGTCACTGAATGGTTTTCAAATGAGAGTTATGATAGTGAACCAGGCGTAAGATCTGAAGACCTTGTCTGTAGTTGGAGGTGATGTACTGCCTCATATGTATTTGCGAGGAGAACTGCCTTAAACTGGACAGCAGGTTATTAAAATTAATAACCCTCTATGTGTTGGCTTTTGCGACTTACCCATGGCTGCCCATCAGCTCACTGGCAAAACAAGGAGCAAAGCTGATTTTCAGCTACGTATTTTAATCTCTTTCACTAACATGTCACTGCACAGTTTGAGGGCAAATGTTAGGTCAATGCATGAAGACACTGCCGTTGAGGTGGTCTGAGGTCTTTTCAGAGCACATGTGAGAAGTGCTCCTGGAGGTAACTTAGTCTGTTAGTTATGCTTTAATATTCTGATCATGTGTATGTCTGCGTCTGTTGCTTCACTATGTGAAGCTATTTTTAGCATGAGAATTTTTCCGTTTCAGAAACATGCTAAAGCACTTAATTTTAGATTTGCAGGATGTAAAGGGGCAGCCTCGGCTTCTCACTTTTAATTTAATAGGGACCAAAGGCTCATTTTATAGATCCAGGTGGTAGCAGCTTTTCTTTTTGCTGAATAATTTCTCTTCTGCAGTCTCAATATGGTGGTTTGTATTTTCCACGTACATTTAGAGAAGAATGTCATAGGAACCTGTTTTATAATTTAATGTTGCATTTTCAAGTGTAATCTGACTTTACCACAAAAAGCTCTCATTTCATACCTTTGTGCTCCTCACTCCAAAAGTCATTATATGAAAATGATCTTATCGTTACTTATAGCTGTTTCTCTAATAGGCATTAAAAAATCCTCAAACCACAGAAAATTTAGTGAAAAAAAGGCAATCACCTGACTAAGGAATCAAGTAAAGCTTTCAGCTGAAAAGCTGTTCATGCTTTCATGATTTCAGTAAAAACTCTAGCTTTAAAAATAAATGTTTTGAGATAATTTTCCATGAAGCTTGGATTCTGGATGGGCTTAAAAAGTGACAAATGAAGGGCCTTGTTTTGTTTTTATACACATTTCACAGTGCTTCTAGAGTTAAATAATTAAAAATGGCTAACTACTATGCAGTGTCATTCTGACTAGCTCATTGCTTTGCATTTTTATTATGTTTTAATATTCTATACAGCTTCTTTCTTGATGCTCTGTGTGCTCTTCTCATACTGCCTAGTCAAGAAATTTGAATCGGCTAGATGAAAGAGAATGGTTTTGCTAATTTGTGCCATAAATATTTTAAAATATTCACAGTAAGTTTTGGTAACTTTTAGAGTTTTATCTGAAAAGTAGATACCTCCTTTTAAACAATGTTTTAGCACTATTTCCTAGAACTTTGTGCTAGAAGAACACTCTATTAATTGTTCTTTTTATTGACCTGTTGTAGTTTAATGGGAAGGCACATTATCTACGCCTATGCATGTATGGTGTTAACAAGTGAATTAACATATTCAGTTTTTTCTTAGTTCAAGGTAAAGATAAGGGAACTTTATATCTTGTGTTCTTGCTTGTATGGCTCAATGGCAATTCAATTTTTCCTAAGAATACTATAGTGATATAATATTATCAGATATTTTGCACTGAATTTTGAACTTCACATATGTCCAGGTGCATTGAAAACTTGAATTATTCACTAAGCCAAAGCTGATTGCAAGTTTGCCAAGCAGATAAATGTAACTTTAAAGATTATTGTGACTAGTTTTCTCTAATACACTACTCTCATTAAATAGATATCAACAAAGAAGAAATTAAATTTCTGTCTTTTCACTTTTCATTGCATTTGCAAGTGAAATAGAGAATATGAGTTGTGGCTGTGAGATAAGCTGTCGAAATTCATACCATGGTGCAGTGAATGGGAAGCATCCAACACAGCTCTGTTGAGGCAGTAGTTTTTGGGAAAAGGGAAATACTGTTATTTAAATCAGTGATGCTAAACAAGATTTGTTGAAGAGAGCAGTCATTCACGTATTTGTTATAGCTCCATCTAAAAGCATAGTATGTACTTCCAACACTATGGACTGTCACTACTTCAAGTTCTGTGCAATGGGATCCCTGTTCAGGACTAGATCTTTATCTCCTGCAGTTGCTTGCTGCATACCGATGACTCTGTTCTGTCCTCATTTGTTTCCTATCTGCAGTGTTGTGTGTGGAAGCTAATGGAGAAAGTTCTGGTGAAGACTGAAACATTAGGTTCTGTTAGATGTGTATGATTTTAACTCTCCCACATCAAGGTAATACCCTGAAACTGAATAATTTCAATTATATTTTGACACAGAAAAGTATGCAAGGATACTAAACAAAGATAATAGTTTCCTGTAACATACTCTTTTGAAATGCATATTTTCTGATGTGTTTTCATTTGTTTCATTAATTTG
The DNA here is from genome assembly GCF_032191515.1 of Phaenicophaeus curvirostris. Taxonomy (NCBI): domain Eukaryota; kingdom Metazoa; phylum Chordata; class Aves; order Cuculiformes; family Cuculidae; genus Phaenicophaeus; species Phaenicophaeus curvirostris. The sequence continues at coordinate 51,294,271 of NC_091397.1, read as the reverse complement.
TATTCAAATGTGAAGAAATCCCATTACCTGCATTGAAACATGTATCCTGATAATAAAAGTATTACACATAAAGTATTATACATGAAGTACTTCCAGTCACAGGTTCTAAGAAGGAATATGACTGTTCAATCCACAAGACATAAATGCTTTCAAAATCAAGATTTTTTTAATACATAACTCATATGTGCTGAAAGTCAGAAGAAGTTTTCTGGATCCTGCCAGAAAAGTATGAGCAGATTTTTGGAAGGAATGTGGTTCTCTGTTTGCATCATGTTCACACAAATTCAGATGCTGTTTGTAAAGCTTCAGTGATTATGGATGGAGTTTTATGAACCCATGAAACTTCATACTTGAGGCTCAGCATCAGAATGCTTGATGTGCTTCAGACATTTCTACTTAATCGTTTTGGAAGTATACATAAAATTTTCTGTTCCTTACCAACCAGAATTCCTAGAACATTTGAACAAAGTATTCTTCCATGCATTGAACGTCTGCCAATGCCTTTTTTTCTCCTGCAGAAAATGCAGTTTAGGATACAAAGATGACATTGGTATGAACAGATTGGAAGGTAGCCTGCTGTATTTATACAACCTGTTCTCAGTTTGCAGAATCACTGGAATGTATGTAGACAGGCAGTGCATTGACATTCACTTTGAACCTTTTATTAGGGGTAAAGTTGAACCTCTCTGTTCACCTCCCACAAACACAGATAGGTGGAGAAGAAAAAATGATGAAGATTCTGTTCTTACTTAGCTGTATAACTCCTTTGTCAGCCCACCTCCATTAGTATGAGGTTTACTGTGCAGTGACTTTCCTGTGCAGATAAGCCCTAAACTCCCTAGCTTTGGTATGTGTGCAAAGTTCATTTCTGGATTTCATAGTTCACCTACAATTTACATATCAGTGCAATGCTACTTTTTCCTCTCTGTTGAGTCTAGTTCACAGATACTGGGGTGAAAAACATTAATAGTGTCATTATTGTCTGTTAACATAGCTCATTAATGTGTTTTAGTAGTCATTAACTTTGCAAGGAAATATTGATTCCTACGGAAAGCCAGGCTCCAGATTAAAAATAAATAAATGAAGAAATGTCTCCAGGAATAATCTGTGCACTGCATACTCACTTCTTATCATTATTGTAGTTTCATGCTGTTCACAAGATGGCTTGCTTATAGTACAAATTCTAATGGAGTAATCAAAATGCATTGTATTCAATTCTCATTTGATATTTGTTGCTTTTATAATTGTAATGCCATTTCATGAGGAAATATTTTCCCTGTGATCAGGATCTTCTTGTAGTAAGCTGGAGAAGTGACTTTTGTTTATCCATGACATAACTAAAAGTCCTAGGTATAATTCTTCCATTTTATGAAGCCTGCTGCATTTTTATTACGTATTTCTAAGTGTTACAAAATATTCAAAGGCATAGACGGTCACACCTGTTTTGGAGTGTACATAAGGTTAAATATTTTTTTTTGCTGCAACTACACTGAGTTAGTATACAAATTAAATACATAGTGGCTATGCTTTCATTTCCGTCTTCATGTGAGCATGCTCAATTGATTGTCAACAGCATGAGCATTCAGACTTCTCTCAGGGTTTTCATCAACTGTGAATACAAAAGATGTTTCTACAGACTATGACGCTGGCTTTTATTCTGCCTCAACAGCACCATGTGTCTTGACTTGTCTTTTCTGATTCTATAATTTTCACCAGTGATATTGAATCCTTAAGATGGATGTGAAATGTTGGGGGCAGGGGAGGATTTTTTTCTGAGTTATTTGATCTCATGTCCTTGCCATCTTCTTTTGATGTGGGGACATTTGAAGTTGTAAAACTTGCTTTTTAAAAATTTCTTTCTTTTCTGGAAATCCTCGAGTTAATTTTCTTCATATACGTTTGAAGATTTTCCAGGTTAAGTACACTGCTACTCAGAAGTACATTTCTTGGTTTCTAACTGCTTCAGATATAATTTCTCCTCATTGTCTTCAGGACATGGTTTTACACATGTGGAATTACACAATGTAAGATGTTTCCCTGAAAGCTTATTTTTCTTTTGTATGCTGAGTTAAAACTCAACTAATAATTGGTCCAAAATATAGTTTAAAATGCAGATCCATTTTACTTGAGCTTGTATGGCCTACCCAGAATGTTCAAAAAAATTTGACCTTTCTTGTACTACCCTGAGTGCCTGTTTGTTATAATTTACGAAGTGGCCTACATTGTTCTGTCTCTATGACTCGTTATCTTAGTATTTACCACTCCCTTAATCTTTGGGTCTGTTTCATTCCTTCCCCCCAATCAATTTATAAAAAATATTGAACAGCTAGGGGCCAACAACCTTGGAAATACAGCCATAGTGCAGTGATATTCAGTACGATCAACAAGACCTATCCTTGACTGTTTTTAATCCAGTTAATGTGTGCAAGCTGACTTCGTGTTCTAGTTTATTCATCAGGATATTTTGTAATATGCAGTTAGCTGTACCTCACAGGCATCTAAGTGTATTGTGTAACACGATTAACCTTTATCAATCAAACATCTCATATTATATAAATATTAAATTAGATTGAGACCAATGGTATGTAAGAACGTTTAGATTAGTACTTCATTATACTACTGTCTTAATTGAGTCCCATATCAGCCATTCCATTATTTTCTTTGGGATCAATGCAGAACAACAAAGTCTGTAATTACTTCATGTATTGCCTATATACGCTTTTCCAAGTCTTGGCAGATTCTTTTCTTAGCTTGGTACACTGGAAATTGCCATTAAATATTGGAAGTAAGCAATTGGTCTCATTGAAAAACCACATTGAAAGTTCAGACATGTCCTACACCAGTTCTTTGCTAGCTATTTGTTGAGAGTTATCTGGATTTCCTGTGTAAAAAATGTTTGAGAATTACATGAATTTAAAATGGCTTCTATTTAACATCATGTTTTGCTGCTAACAGAGTGGGTTCATCATGACCACTATGTATACACATCATTTAATTCTAACAAGCAAAACACACAGCAGGAATATTTACTGAAAATCTCTGTCTCTGTTTTAACATTTGCTCCTCGCTTATTGAACAATGTTTCAGTACAATTGTCAATGTACCAGTCATTTTTGCTGTAATAAAAAAGGTCTTTCTTTGGGATTAGCTGTGCCAATCACAGACAACTCCTATGACTTTTAACTTTCCTTATTAGTGGCTGCAGTTCCTACTGCCTAATTAATATTCCTTGCTATTACCATCCCATTTTATAAATTACTTTTTCAAGATTTATTTTTCTTTTCCTATGTTTCATCTGGTTTCTTAACTAATGCCTCCTCTTGTCTTGACCATGGGTTTGGAAATTAAGTAGTCTATAGGGAAATGTTCCAAATCACAACCAACTTTTTTTTTTTAATTTTAAATTATTTTTCAAAGGTGGTCTAGTGTATGTTTTTTTTCCAGCTTTCTTAAATATCAGTCTTTGAAAGCACCAAATACTTGTTATTGGTATAGGCTCCATTGCTTTTGCATATGAGTATAATGAACCATGAACTCCTGTAGTCAAGCAACTGCTTTTTACTTCTGGAGTAGATTTCTGTTTCTGTCAAGTTGATGTAAACTTCGAGGGCTTTTTTTGAGTTGGAGGCAATGCTTTTCTGAGCCAGAAAACTGTCATCTGTAGTTTGTGTATTCTCTGGTGCCTATAACGCTGGCAGCATGAGAACTCCCCTCTGACTTGCACCTCTATGGTAATTTAGCAATCCTTCCAGTCAAGACAGATATGGAAGGATCTGTAAATGATATTCTTAGATGAGTGATTTGAGTATCACCTAGTCATGAGTGATTGTATTTGAACCTTTGAAGATACTGATATTCCCAGAAGTACCTATTTAACCTTTTGGACAGAGGATGAGTGGGACTTCAGAGGCATGTGAGGAGCTTAAGGATCTGTCTCTCTTTCTTAGGGCTTACCGATTTATTTTGATATAGCTTTTCCTGCCCTCCTAAGAATATTTTGTGAGAAAACTCTAGATGTTGAACATTGTGACCAGAATATTTATATTCTTGAACAGAATATTCTTGGAGTAACCAAGAGTTATTTCTGATGTAATACAAGCCGTGCTTTTGCAGTATTTTCTCTCCTTGCTCACTTCAACCAAGTCTCAAATGAATTTTCATAATTTTTACTGCAGGCACAGAAAATAAAACATTTTTTTATTAGGTGGGCATGAAATTAAAATCAAGGTTGTAAAGTCCCATCAAGTTCTTTCTCCTTCTGTCATTTATCATTTTGCAGCCAGACAGGTTTCCTATGTGCTTAAATAAATCATTGCTGTCTCTCTTAAAGTTCAGTACAATCCCATGTAGTTCAGACATCTCCACAACATTTATTGCTGTAACTACTTCTTATGGGAAATATGCTTGTAAACTACAACCTCAGATTAGATAAGCGACTTTTTATTGCACTAGATGAAGAAATATTCAATAAAGAACTCATCAGTGCAAGAAGGTTTTCAACAGGACAGTGCTCCAAAGCAGTCTACCAAAAAAGGAGAACAATGTGGTTAGCTTAGTAATGATCATACTAAAAGATATATTGACCCGCTTCCACTGAGGATCCATCAGTCACTAGAGCAAGATGAATCTAGCAATATCAGTAATGTTTCCAGCTGAAAACCTTTAGCATTCAGTCATGTAGGATATATGTTGTTGTTCCAGGAATTGTTCTCATGTAGTTTTGCATTTCTCTTTGCCAGCAACTAGATCCTGTATTACAAAAATGCAATTATTAAATCCATTGAAATTATTTCCAATAATGCCCAACTCCCTAATTCTCTATTTTCCTCATGTGTTCTTGAGCTCTTTATGATTGATATATTTTATTGTGGCTTTGGATTATCTTTTTATTTTTTTTAATACTTCGCCCTAGAGTCTGCATGTCTTTTTCAAATCTAGATTAAATCTAGTCACTTTGGGGCTTGCAGATTTTGTTAATTCTTCCCCAGATAGAATATGCATTTGCTGTAGTCAGAGACTATTTGTTTCTCCCCACTTATCCTATGCTTTTTGAAAAACGCATAGGAAAGGAGTAGTACTGTACAATTTTAGTTCTTTTCTTTAGGAGAAATATTAAAAGGATGGGTTCTTACTTTGCAGGAAATTGTGTAAATTCTATTCAAATTAGAAAGTAGCCTTCTTCGTGAAATGCGTGGCCATCATCATTCCTAGTACTTTGTAAAAGCTTAAAAAGAGTATCTGTTAAAAATTATTCTGAAGAGCAGATATGTACATGATACTAAAATGATAATTTAAACGATATCATGTAAATCTAGATCACAGGACTTGTCTATTTTTGCTTGACCCAAGCTACTGGCCTTACCTTTTGATTTTTAGACGTTACTGTGGAAAGTTTTTTTGCTTGCGAGTGGGAAGCTTGGCTATCTAGATTGCATTGTTTGCAGTCTAGTTACATGATGCGTCACCCTGGCTGATTGGATCAACTCCAGACATGGTTGAATCAAACCTTAGGTTTACCTGGCAAGTCTAAGACTCTCTAAGTTTTCTTTCTACTTTTGACCACCTACTGTCCATCCCCTTTATTTAAGGGTAGCTGTCAAATGCTGTTTCTTTTTTGAAAAATTTTATTGGAAAGGAAGATTTACAACCAGTAGAGAAGGCTAATTAGAAAGCTTTTGGATGCATTGATCAAAGCCTACAATGTCAATCCAATACTGATGCGTTCGTCACACAAAGGTGTTCGGATTTATTTTCTTCTGAATGAGTATGATACAGAGAGAGAGTATGATACAGTTTGACAGTCTCAGGCCCAGACCACATTTTAAAACAATTATGTCTTGCAACGATTTCATTTATTACTCCTTCTCAGAAATGTATTTCTCAAAGTGTATCAAAATCTGGAATTTCTATTCAATTTGATTGCATTTGAAAAAATGTTTTATGTGCTTAATTAAAAATCTACTAATATGTCTACCTCTTCTCTTATGCTTACAATAATCAAATAAATGACAAAAGCCTTAGTTCTCAGAAGAGTCACTGAATACTTCAGAGGGAAAAAAAGGAAAAAGAAAATTGAGATAAAACTATCAGGAGTAGCTGGAAGAGGGGAGTGAGTGGGAAGAAAAGGAAAAACAGCCAATTTGGCATCTCTGAGAGCCTACATCTGGAACTGCTTGAGAATAAATTGTTTTTAGAAGCCTGTGGTATCGCATAAAAGCTGGGAAAGTCGTTCCGAGGCAATGATGGAAAGCTTTTGACTGGAAAAAAGAGAAGGGGAAAAAAGAGAGACTTCCCTCCAGACCTGTAGTTTTCTAGCAGATTTGTGAGATTACAGTAGATGCCTCAATTGAAAATTATTATTTTTTAAAAAATATATGTAAATATATGTCAATTTTGTTTGATCAAGGTTATTTCTATGCTTATTGAAAACCACAGAGGGCATATTACCAAGCCAGATATGTTATTAGTAACAACTGCACTTCCAGCATGCCAGATGAATCTGCTCTGGAGATATCATTTTACTTTTTGATATAGAAAGCTGTCATTTACATCCATAATACCAGAGCTAAAACCCAGTGTCCAATGCCTGTGTAAAGATTCACATTTTCTCAGGAGGAGTAATTAATCTCTGATGTAAATTACAGTACTGTCTTGGAATGGCAAAAAGGCTACACTAAGATAAAAATGGTATTCTAAACTAATTCAGCTGAGAAGAGGCATTAACAAATAATTACCATAAACAATGTTCAATTATTATATTTGAATAGTACTTTTTATTATAGCCTCATGCAAATACATTTGTTTATCCCAGTAGCATATCCCTGTGCTAGGAGTTTTCACATTATGCTTCACAAATTTGGAATAATTAAAAAGCAAACAAACTACAGGAGATCATATGCATATAACTAAAATTCTGAATATTCATGATTGCAAGTGTGATATTTCACCCTGACTTCCACTGATAATGGATGCTGGCATAGAAGAAAGGGTCGATGCTCACCATTGGACTTGTTTCTGGATTTTGTGAAATTACTTCATGGTCCATAAAGCATATTTTTTACTTTAGTTTAATGCCCATAATCTAGCAACACAGTTGTTGGCTGATCTGTTTTGATAACAACATTTTGCTTCTGTTTGCTATACCTGTTTTAGGAGACAGGTATAGCTTCAAGGGAAGAAATATCCACAATAAAGTTGAATTCTGGTAGCAGCATGCTGTTTTATCTGGACTGCTGACTGTTGAACACATGCTTTAATGAGAATGAGGTGAAGTGCATATCAAAGGTAAGTCATCCTGAAGAAGTAGCATTGCCTGATCAGGGAAGAGAGATTAGTCATTCAGTCTCTTGAGTTCAGAGTGCATCCTTTGATTGGAGGCAAAAATATAATTTAAGGTGGTTAATTAAAACTGGTAATTTTTGTTCATACTTAGGTTAAAAAAATAAAATAACAAAATAACATTGCAATAGTTAATTGAAGTTTCAGGGAAGAAATTTATTTTTTTTTGCAATAAATAAGAATCCACTGACTGCTACAAACTCTCAATATACAACTGAAAGTCTTTACACTAAGCCTTAAAAGAAAGTCTGTCTAACTTTGCTCCAATAGAAGTCAATATACATTTAGCTGTCAGCCTAAAAATCTCAGAGGATATCTTGAGATTATATTCTGTTCTTTAGGTGAATTTGATAAAAATAAAAGTACATCTTCTTTATGGGAGTTAGGAGGCCTTAGAAAGAAAAAAACCTTCTGCTGTCCGATGATCAGTTGACATTAGGGAAGATAAGGTCTGGCCAAGCATGTGATTGATTGATGATAATTCAGTATAACAGAACTTCTTGTCCAGTCTCCTAATTTTCTTATTTCTATTCATTGTACTTCTAACACATAAAGCTATTATTTTTTGATGTAAACTTACAATCCTACATACAAACATTTCATATTAGTGGCTGGAAATGCTGAGGTGGGAGTTTTTGTACAACAGGAAGGGTGAGACATCAATACATTATACTTCATATGACTACATAAAGAAACTATTTACAGTAGTCTAGAAGGCAAGACAGATATTTCCTATCTCTAATCTAGATATTGCACATAGCAAGATGCTGGCATTAAGGGAAGCACTGTAGGAGAATAAGGTTTTGACTTACCAGTAACACAATACCACAGGTTTTCAGATATTCTCTAGCCTTCATTCGTAGATTGAGCTTTAAAGGTATTTGCAATGCATGTTTTCCATACCATAGACTCAAGATAACAACCCTAGAGAACTGTGAAAGGGCATATAGGAAGCCTTCTACCCATACAAGGAGGGGGAGAGATGGACTAGGCTTACTTTGGGTTTAATTTGTTTGTACATACATCAAACATTGTATTTAATATTAAATCTACTGCCATTTGAACTATCCCTGCTGTTTGGCAGAGTTCCATTTATTAATTTCTTTAGAAAAAGTGCTATCCAACAGGTTTATGCAAACACTAAGACTTGATTCAGCCTTCCTTTATTATTTATGAACAAATAAAGAAAAGAACATAAGCAGCTATATGTATATTTTTTAAAAGAAGCACCTTATCAATAAATGATAATGTTGCTATGAAAAGCATACTGTGTAAATGCATTTTCAGCTAGCTATACATTGAAATCTTGCAAGGGCATGGGGAATTGAAACTGTCTTTCTAATGGATCATAAATCTTAGAAATGATATTAATTCATAGATTAAATGTCACCTTTGAAAGCTTTTGGTGATTTATTTTGGATCTTAGAAGAAAGAACATTTCTACTGCAAATCGAATTATTACATTTTCATATTCTACATTAGGTACTACCAGAAAAACATTCTTCAAAGGAATAACCTGGGGATGCCTTTTTTCCCCTCTTTGAAAGTTTCTAGTATCCCATGTTGCATTTGTAATTAATACAATTGCCAAGACTAAAAGTGGAGAAGGGCTATGGAGAGTGCTCTGTGTGAATAATGTGCACCATATGTTGAAAAGAATGACACTAGCTGAATGTACTGATATGGTTTCTCAGGTGCTGATGCGCAGAGCTCGGATAGAGTTTAGCTGTAACTCAAGAAAAGGGTGTTAGCTGGTTAGAAAAAAACCCATTCAAATATGGTGGCAAAATTTCACAGTTCTTGTAATAGAAGAAATAGGTGAAATATCAAAAGTATTTATTAAATTGACATGGAGATATCAAAAGGAGTAGAGAGAAGGCTGCCCCCTCTCCCCAGGCAAAGTGAGAATTATTGACAGGGAAATGATCTAAGGTCAGTTAAAGCAACAGAAGGCTCCTTTGACCTTTTCACTGATTTAAATGAGATTTGGAAACACATTAAATACAATTAGCTTGAGACATTTAATTGCAATGCCTGAGTTAAGAGCTGAGTTACTATAAACACCTCTGTAATTGAAGAAGATTGATAGATATGTCTGAAGGCAATTCAGCCTACTTAGTATCTGGACCGTTCCTCTGGTATTATCCCTGTGATAGTTTCCAAACTGAGATTCTTCATGTAGGGGGCTTAAATGAGACAGGATGAATCCATGTCTAAGAAGCCAAAATAATTTTGTATTGATGAAAAGAAGCAAGGACAAAATTCTTTATGGAACTAGCTGTACAGGGGCTGAACATAGTGTAGCTCTGTTTATTTGTCTTATTTTACTTGTAGTTTGACAGCATTTGTTGCTGTAGTATTGATGTGGTTTAGCGCCAGATGGTAAATAACCATTGCAGAGCTGCTCACTCACTCTTCCTGCAGTGGGATGTGGGAAAGAATTGTAAGTTTAAAAGTGAGAAAACTCATGGGCTAAGATAAAATAGTTTAATAACTGAAATAATAATATAAAACCAACAGCAATACTGTAGGAAAATAGCTAACAGAGAGAAATAAACCCAAGACAGACAAGTGATGCAAATAAAAACAATTGCTCACAACCCACCAGCTGAAGCCCAGCCAGTCCTGGAGCAGCAACCTCCCTGCCAACCTCCCCCCTAGTTTCATTGCTGAGAGAGTCCACGAAGTTGGTGAACGGTTTAGAGGGGAAGTTGTATGAGGAGCGGCTAAAGTCACTTGGTCTGTTCAGCCTGGAGAAGAGGAGACTGAGGGGAGACTTCAAAGTAGTTTACTGCTTTCTCACAAGGGAAGGAGGGGAAGCAGGTGCTGATCTCTTCTCTCTGGTGACCATTGATAGGAACCGAGGGAGTGGCAGGAAGATGTGCCAGGGCAGGTGTAGGCTGAATGTTAGGAAATGGTTCCTCACACGGAGGATAGTCAAGCACTGGAACAGGCTCCCCATGGAAGTAGTCATGGTGCCATGCCTGACACCCTCAGACAAGTAGTGTGAGTTTTGGGGTTGTCCTATGCAGGGATAAGAGTTCAACTAGATGATCCTTGTGATTCCTTTCCAACTTAGATAATTCTGTGATTCTGTGATTCTATGATGTCATATGGAATATCCCTTTGGTCAATTGGGGTCAGCTGTTCTGGCTGTGTCCCCTCCCAGCTTCTTGCACACCCTCAGCCTGCATGCTGGTGGGGCAGTGTGAAAATGCAACAAAGGCCTTGACAGTGTGTGTCAGCACTACTAAATATGAAGAAAATTAACTCTATCCCAGCCAAAGCCAGCAGAAGCATCTAAGGAATTTTCTCTGAACTGATTTCTTCTACTACTCTGCTGAAAAGAAAAAGAAGTAGGGTAGAAAATCTGGATTTCATAAAAAAGTAAAGGAGGCTTATCTATTCTCCAAGTGCCTGTGAACTTATTCTAGGAGATGAGCTTGCAGGTGGAGGTGCAGTTGCCCTATTTCAATAATCATTAAAAGTATCAGTATGAAAATGTGCAGTGATCCCTTTTACTTGTTGAATGCAAAAGTAGCTTATCTCTGTGTCCCTTAATTGTACCTCTGGGAAAGTGCTGAGGTGACTGTAAGCTAAGCTTAAGATCTAATAAATAAAGAGTTAATAGAGCGTACAAGAGTTAAATTTAGGTTATCAGAGAGAGAATGTAGATGTAGAGAATCTTTCTGAATGTTACAAGGAGGAGTTAGGGAGAACTTCAAGATCACGATGCAATACTAAGAAGAAGAAGGACTAAATTTTAATGTATTAAGGACTCTGAACAGTTTCAGAAAAAGATTGTCAAACAAGCAAGGAAGGTTTTGTTTTAAGAGAAAGAGGACTTTAGCCAAATTGCAGATTTCGTGTTATGAAGTGAGGGAAAACCTCAATGTTCTACTAACCTTTGCCTAAAGGCTCAATAAAAGCCTCTGTTCAGTGCACAGTATTAGACAGAACAACGACAGACTGGGTGTACTGCCAACAGGGTAGGAATAAACCCTAAAAATGCTATAATGTCATTATACACATTTGAGAAAAAAATTTAATTTTGAATGCTGTGGTGAAGCCTGGCCATTTTTCCTAGCAGGAGTTATGGAAAGACAAGTGGTCTAAATAGAGGGAATAAAAGTGATTTAGATATATGGAAATAACTTTTTATAAAAACAGACTGAAAATGTCGGGACTATAATTAACACAAAGAACTAAATTGAAAGGACACGACAACTGTCAGAATTAAGAAGATAATTTGGGTATTCTCTTTTCATTATACGAGATCAATAGGAATTCAGCTGAATTGAAAGTAGTGCATATAAATCTGATAGGAGGATGTTTCAGGTTGCTATGTTTTCTGTTGCTATCTGCTGTATTACCTGCTTGTGCTTTCCTTTGACACTGATGCTGTTCTCTACTAGCAGAAACCTGATTCTGATCTACTAGGGCATTTTGCTTCAACAGCAGAGACCTGAGTCTGGATTACAACAATAACATGTCATTGATACCTGATGGCTATGGCTTGAACAGTGTGACATTAGTTAATGCTTTCTGGCCATTTTCCAGAGGACTGCACTACAAAACTTACCTTTCTTTGTAATCTCTGATGGAAGGATAATAACTGCTAAAACTTCTGAGGGTGGTTGGGCTAGTCTTTTACCTGGGGATGTCATTCCTTTGCTGTAGGGTTGAAATCTTCTACTAGATATTAGTTTCCACAGTAGCCACCCAACTACATTCATGCTGTCTATATCCAATGGAGAGAAAAAAAGTAAAGTTAAAAACCAAGTGAAAATGCAGATCTGCTGCCAGAATAGCGAACTCCATTCGATTCCTTTGCCTCAGTGGAGCTTAACTTCCATTTTGTGGTATTGAGTAGAACAGTCTTGCTAAGTGAAGTGGAAACAGGCTGAAAGTATGTTGCAGATATGGGGCCCAAAACATCAGTGCTGGTTTGTTACCTGTAAATTCTTCAAAAACATATTCTGGGAAAGTGCAGAATGTCTGAGGAAAATGTTTGCCATCAGAAAGGAGGAAGTAAGAAAATACAAGGATGGAGAAAAACACAACAGCAATTAAAAGCATTTCCATTGTCCTTTAAAACGCATTGTAGGATGTTAAGAGGGCTGTGTGCAAAGCATTTCTGCATACTAGGGGCCATGGGCTGCAAATGTGTAGTAGACACATAAAACCCCTTTATGGCTGAGTAGGAAATGGCTTTCTGAGACATACAGACAAACAAAGACCTCCAAGTTTGTAAACAGTAAATGAAAAAGTTTTCATATATGGTCAAAGTAAATAACATTCAATCTCAAGGATTTATACATGCTGGTTGTTGAGTACATATATGATATAACAGTTATTGTACCAAATATAGCACTGCTAGAGGAGATAAATGTCTGAAACTGAAACATTCTTCCGTGCCAGTTTAGTTTCAGACACAGCAACTGAATGTGTTTAAAACAAGTTTTTACATCACTTCATATTTGTGTAACTTTGTTGAAGGACACAGTTCTCCTACCCTTAGGAAAAAGTGAAATTTGAAAACTTGATTCAGGTTGTCCTGGAGATATAGTTAACCCAGAGACTAACAATCTGAAATGTTGCTGGAGTAGCCTGAATGGGTAAAAATGCATTAAAGATTACTGAGAATTATTTTGGCTGGAGAGCAGGATGAAAGGAAGGAAGGAAGAAAATAACTTGGTTTTGGGTGAAAAATTAAAACAAGAAATTTTGGTGAATGGCATTTTTAAAAGCTTTGATGGCCAAAAGATATATTTTCAAGTACAAAAGAAATACCATTTAAGTGAGGTGAATTTTACTTATAGTTATTTGAGGATGAACTAACACAGTCTTGAGTTTTTGAAGTGAGACAGGACTGCTGTTTGCATGTTGCTTTTTAGAGAGGCAGGAACATGAAAACAGGATTCGGCATCTGCATCAACGAGGAATGCTTAGGACCATGCTGTGTGTGAGCACTCTGTTTGCTTTCCCCATTATTTGTCTGAAAGCCAAATGTTTTCTGCATGTTTTAGTCTGAATTACATGACTGCAGGAGGTACAGAAATGCACGGCTGATGGTGAGTGAGTGATGTTCTTCCCGAGGTAAGGTGAAAGGTCAGTTGTACATGTTTTTCTCTGCCAGTCCTCACCTACTAGAAACTCCTAACACAGCATTCACCTCCCACATAAGTCGACTGCTCTGTCTGATTTTGACCAAGCTGACTTCTCAGTATGTCACTTGGACTATTGGTGTTGGAAGTGCTATAAAATTAAACTCTGAGGGGAAAATGAATATTTGTATCTGGATTCTTTACTCCAGTACCTTTCCATTAGTTTGATTTTTAGCTTTCTTGTCTTCATGTTCTTTGTCCTTACACTCTGAAAAAAAGAATTATTTTAAACAAAAAATTGGAATCCGAATGCAGTGTAGGAATTAATAAAGATGTGCTATGGGAGTTGATGATCCAATTAAACACCAAACTTTCATGCATAGTCTATCTCTTGTAATGTCTCCCAATCAGGATGCCTGACATTTAAAGTGAAGTATGCAAAAGAACTACTTCACCTACCAAATACATGAGGTACCATGTCTCACCTTTTAAATGTCAACACTGGCACTTTAGACAGCTATTAACCTGTTCCATCTCTATGTAAAATGTGCAGTCACACCACACTTAAGGCTAAGGGTCTCTGGAGCAACCAATACCTTATTGTGGGATTATGCCTGATTATTTGGGCAAACTATTAGCCTAAGAAAGCAGTTTAGACTTAGGTCTAATGTGTGGGATGAGTAGCTTGATACCCTGTTTTCACAACTACATTAATTATCTTAACTGGTTTGGTTCATTGCAGTCCCCCATTTGTGCTTATATTGACTTTTGAGATAATCAAATACATTATTTTACAAACTCCAGAAGCCTTTAAGACAGAATAATGAATGGATCATTGACTAAACTGAGTCAATAGGCTATTATAATTTCCCTTAATACAGCAATATTGAAGAGTTCTACTTCATTTGAAAGATTACAGTTACTGAGCAATAACTGCAAAAATAAAAGAGAAAGCCACTCAGAACACTCTACAATAAGGAGACAACATGAAAAATTACAGCTATGAAAAAGAGTGAGAAAGTAATTTTCAAAGTCAGTTTAAGTTAAAGGGAGGTTGACTTCTTCATCCAAAAGTAACACTCATTCTGCTGTTTATTCAGGGTGCGTGAAGTCCTCTCGTCTATTTTTGGTTGCTCTCAAATGCTGTGAATTCAAAAGTTTACTTCTAAGGCCAGCACCACTGTGTTAACATTTCACTTAACATATGCTGAGTGGAAGGTGAGGATATTGTGTCTTCCACAGAGTGGAAGGTGCGGATATTGTGTCTAATGTGGACAAGAACTGCTGTTCTGCGATTTTTTTTTTCCAAATAACCCCCACTGATCCATCAGTTGACTAATTATTGGGACATCTTAGTACGTTTGAACAAGTACTGAGATGCTTGGCAGGAAAAGGGAAAAACTATTGTGGCCCACCAAAATGATGCAAAAACTCTCTTAGTGTAGCTATTAGTAGAATGGACAAAATCAGATCTTGTTTTTGAAAGACTCTCCTTTTGGAAAAATTCTGAATAGTCACAGAGAAATGATTCATGAAATGGAGATATTCATACATTAAAGATCTTCCACATACAGAGGAACTTGTTAAAAGAAGGTGGTTATTGATTTTGTGATTACTGGGGAGCATTCAGACTAAATGACTCCTGTGAGTGTAGTCAGATAGATGAATATCTATATGCCACCGGTTGCACCTGCCATTAATTGAGTTTACGATTATTGGAAGACTACTGTTTGGAACCAGATGTATAGAGAATTGTGTGGGAACATGGAAACTAGGAAAATTGCCGTAGTTTTAACTTGATTAAATAAAAATAAAATGTTTAGTAGTGTTCACAAATTATATAATTGTGTGTTTGTGGGAATATTTGGGTGTTCAGCTTTACAGAATATTCAATTTTTTTTGTGGTGAGTTTTCAAGGTAGCCAATACAGTACTAGAAAGATAGTTACAGAAGCAGTCAAAACTTTAAATGAAATATAATGTTAATAAATCATGTGAGCAGACAAGAAAAAAATGGAAGTGATCTAGAGTCAGAAATGTAACTCACCCACAACAGGGAACTGGACAGCAAGCCCCACTGTATGGAGTGGGTGCTCCCAACCCCGTCTCAGGGGACCTCGGACAGCTGTTCCAGCCAGGGAGGGGCCACCTCAGCGGAGACAGACAGGAGCGCTAGTGCTGTGGCATAGTTGGGATGATGAATGATGTGCTCACTGAGCTGGAAGCAGAGGGCCTTCCATTAGCAGATGCATTGCTTCCGACTCGTGATGGATAGCTTTATGCTATGCATCAAAATGGTACAGAAAAAAAAAAGCTCGTGAAAGATAATTTACAAGAGGGTATTAAGAAAAAGAACCACTGGATATGTTAAGCTAAGCTAATACCAGTGAGCAAACGCATCAAAGCTCAGTAAGGTATTTGGCACCACTTTTCTCCCACTGTGGGGTAAATGACAAGATAGCAGCAAAATAAGAAATACGTTTTAATGAAGTATTCTCTGAGACAACTTGAGTTGTTTCAAGAAAACGGAATGTAAGGAGAAATGACCAAGTTCTGCAGTGTTTAATCAGCACCCACTTTAGGCTAAAGTTGAACAGATGTCGATGAGGTAGAATTTAAACAAATTTCTACAAAAATGTAAAACAAAAGATGTTAGGCACGTATTGTGCAGTGTATATAATTATTGAATGCAAACTCCTCAGGAAGCAGCTGCAAAACTTAAGTTTCAACATGTCTATCAATTTCCTCTTGAGGGTACTTTCAAAGTAAGGATGAATATCATCAATAATGACTTTGAAGAGGTGACAATAACAGCCTTCAGAAGACAACACATTCTTCAACTGTCAAGATTTTAAGACTGTTTGACTGGTTTTTTTAGAGGAACTAAGGAGTTAGGCTTCCAATTGCTGTTCAACTTGATTCAGGGACTTCATTCCCTTTGAGTGCATTTTAACTTCTAGCACAGAAGTATAAGGAAACATATCTTCAGGATTATGTATACCCCCAGAATAAATGAAAATTAATGGAATTGTTGCCTTTTAATGAGCAGACTTATTTCATAGCATTTGGGAAACAAATGACTCCAGATAGCCTACCTGATTTTATACATGTTAGTAGACTCGGTGTTGCACTAAGAGTAAATATTTTTATTGAACGTTTTTTGCTGAATCTCAGGAGCCCCTCAGTTTTTTTTTCTTTTGCATTTCAGGAATGTTTATCTTTGACTTATCAGGTCCAGAAACAGCTGTGTTCCCTTGCCTGGCAAGGCTGACTTCTTCCTCCTTTCTCTCTTTGCTTTATTTTTGTCTTTACATGGACTAAATATTCTGTCTGAGATGCACTTCATACTATTACTGAATCTTCAGGGTTAAGATGTATTATTTGGTACTCACCCATAGGTGGAAAAAAATGCAAACAAATATACGTGTCTTTATGTGTACTATATGCATGTTATACCTCAGGCACAATTTTGGCTATTTCCCCATAATTGCCTTGAGATGTGTCCACATATTTACATGCATATAGTTCTATAGATGCACAGATAAAACCTACTTCAGTTCTGGTCTAAGCAATACTAAAGCCTGTTTGCACACAACTGAGACAAGTTTGCATTTAGCATCTTACTAGTGAATCTGCACGGCTGCTGCACTAGAATTGTTCTGGGTAGTTCAGGGTGTAGGAAATTATGGGTGTAATGGTCTTTAAGCAGCTGTACTTTAAAAAGACTGAATGAGTCTGCCATTGTAAAGAACTTATTTAGAATATTCTTGTAAAATAATCTTCTGAGTAAACTTTGGAACTTACAATTGAGGCAGTCCTGAATGTTGCATCTCATATGAGACACAAAAAGAGCTCTGTCTAGATCTATCCCCTACAATGTGCTTTTCTTGTAATCTACGTGTGCATGCAAATCAGACTGAATTTCAAAAATAGAATAACTCATAAGAAGAAGCAGTCTAGTGCTTTCAGGCACTTTTTGTATCACCAGCACTGACTGTCATTGATGCTGCTCGGGTGCATACCCACAGGACACGAAGTATGTGTCATTCAGAGGACTGTTGTCTTTAAAGAATGTTTTTCTTGTTTCTGGCAGCAGGAGCTGAGGAAGACTAAGAGAGAAGTGTTCACCCTGCTTACTAATATCATAATAAATAGGTAGCCTGGCTAGAGCTTCAGAAACTAGTAATTGTTATTAATGAGGTGCTTATAATCCATTGATTCTAGCACACATTTGAATTAAGGAGAGTAGTTTCTAATCTAGATCATGTACTGCCTTGACGGGAATTATGGTGTAACTAGGAAAAGAAGTACAAGTGTAGAAAGTTTTATTTTTGTTTTCTCCCAAGTCAAACTACTCTTCTCAATGTGAACTAAAGAACCTGGAAATGTAATACAATTTTTTGAGTGGCACAGTATATTTTTGTCCTCCTTCCTTCTTTTACTCTGTTGCTATTCACCCTTTCCATTTTCATTACACTTTTTCTCATCTTCTGTCTTCTCTTCAGCTCATGGATAGTCTTCCATTTGTCCTTACTGAGTTCAACTTTCATGTTAACAGCCTACCTAAGTGAAGTAAATTTGTAATCTCATCACCTTCATGATACTAGCAACCATGGGTCAGCTCGCCCATAAACCAAAAGCACTGCCCAGTCACTTTGAGGCAAGCTTCACCTCTCACTGTAGTGAATGAGACCAAAGGGGAGAGGATAAGAGGGAGTGGCCTCAAGCTCCGCCAGGGGAGATTTAGGCTGGACATCAGGAAAAAATTTTTCACAGAAAGGGTCATTGGGCACTGGAACAGGCTGCCCAGGGAGGTGGTTGAATCACCTTCCCTGGAGGTGTTTAAAGGATGGGTGGATGAGGTGCTGAGGGGCATGATAGGAATGGTTGGACTCAATAATCTTGTTGGTCTTTTCCAACCTAGTGATTCTGTGATTGTGAAGCAACTTGATTGCAGCACTTAAACATTTCAAATGGGAGAAAGTACTCCTGACTCCTTGATTCTTTCTTTATCTGCGGGAAATAGGATTCAGAGTAAGTACCAGACTAGTATTTAAAGCCAGGCAAATTTGCAGTGAATATTTTTACAAAACTTTTACAGTGAAGATCATTAAACAGTGGAAAAATCATCCTAGGTAATAATGATTTCTTCATATACTGTCTCCAGTTCAACTTTTGACATTTTTCTAGGAGATAAGTTAAGCACAAATTTTGACTTTAGTATGTGCGTTCTAAGCAAAATATAAAATCTTGGGACATAAGGGTGGTCACAGTGGATGACTTAACTCCTCTAGCTTTAAGCTCTGTATCAGATATTAAAGTCTATGAATTCTGAAATTTTGTGTGTCTTCATTAGCTTTTGCTGTACCTCAACATAAATCTTCCACAGAACTATATAACATTTTTCTCCTTTCTTGGAATTCTGGTATGGTTAATGGCTGTGTTCATTGTATAAATATTAGTTTCTCTGATAGCCTTGTATGTAAACCTACATTCTTGTAAATAACTCACTGATGCAGCTTGCAACAGCAGAAAATTTAAACAGTATAGGGGACATCTTGTGGCATCATGTTCAATCTCTTCTCAGCAGAATCTATTTGAAGAAGCTCAGATATAAAGTAGCTTTTCAGTTGTTTGATATTATTGATGACAAGAGATATCCAAGATACTAATATTGTTTCTTTGGGTGATTTTACAGCCATGAAATGAAGAAAAAAATCATGATGATCCTCTTTAACGGTCAAAAACAGTACTACTCAAGAGCACTCCAACTGGCTGAGACTTGAGTACAGGGAAGTTACAGTTAAAAGTGACATTATACTTTTGTATGCAGTTCTGTAAAGACCCATACATGCACATTTCTGCATGGTTTATTAGTACTTCCTAGATTTGACACAAGGGCTCTTCCTCAAAAGCTGCCCCTGGAACATAGTCTGCAAAGGATTAACCGGCTCATTTGCCAGAAAAAAAGTAGGCAATATTAAAATAGAAAGAGCAGATAGAAAATTGCATATTTTTCCCATGTTGTTCATCTATTTTTCTGAATAGTTTAAACTGTAGCTTATGAAAACCACAGAAAGAGCTATATAATAATAGAAATATCATGCATGACTAATAATATAAACCCTCAGAAATCCCTGTGCAGACATTAATGCATTGGAAAAAGGAAGCTAAACACATAGAGACTGATACTTTCACAGTCAAAACAACCTGGTGTGCATTCTGGCTTCAGAGAAGGAACAACAGAAAAACAAGCTGCAAAAGGGCCAGTGGAGGGATTCCACACTATGAATTAGGATGTTCATGCAGAGGTTAAATGTGGTAAAGGAGATAGTTGGGGAATGAGGTGTGGAGTCTGGTGACCTATGTGAATAGCAGTAATGAGGTCACAGCAGAAAGAATATATGCATGGTTTGGATACCTCTGAAAATTTGTCATGGCTGTTGCTACAGATTTTCTCAGGGATGTCCTAATGTTCTGCAGGACCTCTTTCCTTGTATTTTGTCTGTAATACCATAGTGTTGCAAGGAGACCGGGAACTGTTCCTATTAGCAATTCGTATAGTATGTTTATTACAGTAATGAAATGCAGTCATCAGTGGAGTATAAATGACTGTGTGAGAATGAGTTAATCAGCTGTCTTTGTTAAATGTTTTTCCATGTGTGGGAGGCCTTGGCAGTTAATTCACTTTCCCCTGATTTGCAGCTACTGTCATCATTGCTATATGTGATTGATATGTCTGCCTTCACAGATGTGAAGCCTGACACTGACATTGATAAACAGCTTAGAGCCACTGATAATAATTTCAGAAGGCACTCTAGAAATTGTAGGGGAGTGTATTTTTTCCCAAATCACAGCTTTGTATCCTGAGAAAGTTGACATGGCTTCGATAGTTTGCATTTTGTTTTGGTATACAAGTATTGTGGGCAGGTCTGTTAACTGCAGAGTTAGCTGCAGAAATCAGGAAAAGCAAAATAAACAAGCTGCTCCCTCTCCCCAACCCTAACAGTTTCTAAATATAAAATGAAACATCCTGGACTGGAGCATCCTCAGTGCAACACTTAAACTGTTTTCACAAGGCTTGTTACACATTTGCTGGTCATCATTGATTTAAAGATATGATGCAAAATATAGCCCTCTTACAATTTCACTGTTCTGAGGGGACACAGACTGGGTATAGAAACACTCCACTATTTATGCCTCTTTCCTCTCTTTGCTGTTTTGTGAGGGTTCTTCAGGACACGAGGATGGACTTAGCCTTGTCTTAACTGAGAAGTAGATTAAGTTGGCAGGTTAGGCATGAGCTACAGTCACCACCTCTGTCTGCTTCATTTTGCTGTGTGGTGTGGTGTTCTCAAAATAGAATGAGGTTATTGGATTTGCTTTTTAAAAAAGAAGCAGTACAAATCAGCATAGAAAGTAAAGCAGTAAGAGGAGTGACATTTTATAGGATATCTTTTCCCTTATCCTTCCACCCATAGATAGTTTCAAAGAAAAAATGTAAGTCAGATGTGAGAACACCTGTTACCGAGGATAACTTGTATTGTTCAGCTATTCAAAGTGGTTACGGTTGGCAAGGACCTCTGGAGATGATTTGATCCAACCTCCCTGCTCAAGCAGGGTCACCTAGAAGAGGCTGCCCAGGACCATGTCCAGATGGCTTCTAAATACCTCCAAGTATGAAGATTCCACAACCTCCCTGGGCAGCCCATGCTAGTGCTTGGTCACCCTCACAGTAAAAAAGTGATTTCTGATGAAGCCTTTCACTTAGTGCCCATTACCTTTTGCTCTGTCACTGGGCACCACTGAAAACAGCCTGACTCTGTGTTATTTTACATCATTTAGGTATCCATACACATTGATATAATATATAAAGGCTTTTTTTTATATATATATTCATGGACATAGGATCTAGAATCTAGGACTTAAACAGATATACAAAATAACAGTTTAACACAGTGGCTATAGCTTAAAATAAACTGCCCCCAAACCCACAGCTGAGAATTAATGAAATCAGGATGGAAGTATATGCTTAGGAAATCATGAAAGAGCATCCTGGTTCTCATAAAAACAGAGTAACCATCAATGGATATTAAATCAGGCCAATACCTTCTTTTGCAGGAAATGTAGGGCCCTCTTATACCATGATTTTTTTTAAGATTGAACTATTGACACCATATTAAGAAAGAACTTGTTTGAGCTAGCTAGCTGATACTTTATACAGTTTTTAGGCTAAAAGAATTTAATGATCTGTTTTGTCTACTTATTCTTCAGACTGAGCTGGATAAAACCACCATTTGTTAAGGATATGCCACAACTATTCAGCACATCTCTTCTGGGACACAACTACTAGGTCTTTTAATACCAAATGGAGTTCATAACTAGATCAGTCCTATAAAATATTTCATTGTATACTATGGCGTCATTCTCAAGAGAAAAAGAAATATTTTAAAAGACACAGAAATTATTTTTTGTTTTTAGCTCCCACTACCTGAAAGACGATTGATTCTAAATTAGAACTTTCCAAGGGAAATTACCATGTTCTGTGTTGTGTGTTTTGATGAGTGTGTGTGGGATTAGACAAAGAAAGAAAGGATGATGGAAATAACAATCTATTGGATTACTTTTTTGTCTTTAAAATAAAAATACATTACTGAAAAGAACTGTGTAGCACACTCTGTGTGTAAGTAGTCCTTTCAGAGCTTTTCTAATACTACACTGATAAAGTAATTGCAATTGCTTCTCTTGAGGCTACTATAATTTGTTATTTATTGAATTTGGAGACTGTACTCAGCACTCTATGGGCAAAAAGGTGGATTAAAAAGTACATGTATTATTTACTCAATTACTAAGGAAAGTCTGTTTGAAGAAAAGGTCTATTTATGAAGCATTTCCATTAAGAGGGAGATGAAGTGATATCCTCTGCCTCCTGCAATTTTAACAAGTTTTTTGCATCCATAGATATTGCCTTCACTAAAGGTAATGGCTCTTACCTCCTCTTCCTGACAAATTAACAGTATTTTGTTCAATATTACCCACTGGTTTTTCCACCCATCTTTCTAGCCTGTGATTTTGCTTTCTGTGGTATTTTAAAGTCTTGTTGAGGCAGTTTCGTTGTCCAGATCTTATTCTTATAACTGTAGCTATGTGAAGAGTTGCCAGAGGCTTCATTCTTGTCAGATTTCATTAAGTTATACCTCTTTGTTAAGTCTGATAAGCTTGTCCAGTAGTGGTTATGCGATGGATGCAGTTGTCAGTTGGACAATAACATGCTTGATCTTGGCAGGATTTGCTGTCATTGGCTTTTTTCTAGCTACTATAGAGATCTTTGGGGGTATAGCTCTATCCTATATGTGATGAATTCCATCAGTAGATTTCCCCTAGATAATAAAGAAGTAGAAAGGGTGAGGATACAGTGAATAAGGTTAGGCTTTCCTTTGCAGTAGAAAAAAATGAGCTTGAGTAGAACATCAAGTACCATCAGAAAGGCAAATGGACAGCAGGACTTACACAGTGTCTACAGTAATTATATACATGACTGCAAGATATATATATATCTCTCTACCTTCTTGTAATATCGTTTCTGTATGCATGGGCATCTCTTTTTCAGTGAAGACAAATCTGAATTATTAAGTTGGTCTCTATTAACATAATCTGTGTACATACTTCAAGGTATCTAAAAAGCTATTTTTCTGCTAAAATGTTAAAAGCTCAACAAATAAAACCCCCCAATACTCTACAATAGATACATAGTTATTTTTTAATGGAATTATCCATGCAATCACCTTTGCAACATATCCAGGAGATTTCTTCATGCTAATATCTTTCCATAAGTGCTAGCTGAATACTGTCAACAGCAAATGCATATCATGTCTCAAACAATAGGCATCGGTATGACTTATTAGAATTTACAACAGGAAAAGTGACATATGTCTAATTTAATTATTATAATATCATTAAAAAGCAGCTATACTTTCTGGCTGAGAACATTAATTTGCCATAAGGCAACTAAAACATGGCATTTTTTTTTCTTCCATTCCAATGTGATTTTGCCAGGAAACTTGAAAAAACCGAGACATTTTGTTGAATAGAACTACCTACCTTTTCAAGCATTCTATTATATGATTAATTGCTGAGGACGTGCTGACACTGTGAAGTCATTTGGAAATGTGGGAATCTAGTGGTAGAGTCTAACAAGCAAGGAAAGAGGTGTTACTTTGTTTTTGAAGTAATACAGTTGTACATCACAGGTGTTCTGTTTTCTTTGTTACATCCATGATGCAATTCACCCCAAAGTTTGAATACTTTTTTTATGTGACACAATGCATACAGCAGAGGAAAAATAATTGAAAGGAAAGTTTGCACTTATGAATTCAATTTTGAGCTCCATTAGGTCAGAAGTCTAGCAGCAGATAGAAGAGGATAATGCCATTTAAGTCAGTGGAAAAGTTCTTCTGAGTTCACTGGACTTTACTCAGACACTACGGACACTAAAAAGGTCACTTTTATCAATGTATAGTGAATTCTACCAGGTTCTCTCAAGTATTTAACTCTATATTTATTTCAATTAATTAATAAAAATTTTATTCCTTAAAATGAATTTATGCAGTGAGTGGAAAGTGGCGCTTCGTGCCTATTTACTGACAGGCTGTAAGTCCTTACTGGTTGAGAAGTATTCTATTAACCAGTTGATTAGTCTTCCAAAATAAAGTATAGAAGTATGAATAATTAGTTGTGAAACTTCCTATTCAAAGTACCTGTTAATATTAAAAATGCCAATCTTTCTCTGATGGAAGATGAACAAAATCAGTGATCCTCTGCATTTTCCATAGTGTATCTTTTTCTCCCTGTCTGAATCACCAAGATTCTACCATTTCCTTTGCTTCATTAGGATAGAGAACAGCAGACTGGTTGTACTTCCAAGTTTCCAGGAAAATGCTGAGGATGAAAAAGAACTATAAGCCATTTTTCTCTTTAATTTCTATTATTATTTTTGTGTGTCCCTGAATCTTGGCCTGAATCTTGGGGAAAGAATCTCTAAGAATTTGTAGGAGTTGATAACCTTTACTCATTAAGCTGAATTATAAGATTATATGATGTTGGCAAGTCCTTGAATATGCTTCTTCTATAATTCCCTGCCAATATATTTCATCCCTAGCTTCTAACATCTCCAGTTTTCCTGTCCTGGGCTGCTTACAAATGAAGGCTGATAATTAGAATATAACTTAATAAATGCTTGTAATTTGAAATACACTTTTTCAATAACAGCAGAATGCTTCAATATCAGTCAGTGCAAAAGTGGTAGTATAAGCCAAATGCTTTTAGTTACATTCATGTGCAGATATGGATCTCAGTGCAATTGGATGCAACTCAGCTGAGTTACAACAGAACAGATCTCTTCTTCTGTATGGTAAACTTTCACTGGGCATATACTGTATGCACTACTAAATCAGCCATAACTTCTCCTTTACTGTGGTGAGTATGAAACAGTCCATGCATGCTCTGCATTTTAGCTGTTTCTTGAAACTGGTATTTGCAATATTTTATCTTTTGTGGTTCATAAATTGCAAATGTTTACATGATTAGCTACCATACATTTAATAGGCAAAAGGAAATGCTGCAAGGACAGAATCCATAACAGAGTTTCTTTGTAAGATCAAAATCCTATAATTTCTCTTTCATACTTCAGGGAATCAACAGCCAAACACTACTGCTTTTTGTCTTTGCCTAAACTCAGAACAATGCAATTGAATTATGGCAAGAAAAAAAGAAAATCAAGACCTTTCAGTCTCAGAAAAATGATGTTTTTCAGTTCCTTTTACAATTCAAGCTAGTGCTGTTTATATAATTTGGAATGCAGATAAATTTTACATTTGAAAGCATGCCGTAATTCAGGTGTTGTGGGGAAGTTCTGTCTGTAAAAGCTTTGCAAAGACAGAGTCTTGTTTTTTCACCTTTATCAGGCAGGTAGTATAATCAGTATAGTATAGCAAAATACTGTGATAAAGCATGTAATCTGGTTCCTGATGAGAATTCTCAGGGAATACATTTACTCAGGATCACATATATGTATGTATACATGTACTTATCTCAAGAGTTTATTGCTAAGAAGCCAGTAGATATAATCCAGAATACAGAAAATATTTTCATCTTGATTCTTCTTGTAGACCTATGTCAAGAAGATTGTAGATACCTTCTATTGCGTAGTCCCTCACACTTCATGCATTAGAATGGATACTGCGTGCTAGCATATTTGCTTAAAGTATCAGCAGAAGAGTAAAGAACCTTAATTCAGTAAGTTTTTAGGTGTCACATTTTTATTAGTTTTGGTTCCAGATGACATTCCTTATGCTCTGAAGACTTCTATCTCTCCAAAGTGCAGAGGAAAGATAGTGTTATTCCAGGTGGTGTCCTTGCTATCACTTGGTTAGCTCAGTACAGCAGCCCAGGTGCTCAGCCCACACAATGAACTTATGATATCTTTGCTGCAATTGTAGAGAATCTTTGGAATACCATAAATGCAATTCCTGCTGACGCAGTTTTATTTCTTGCAAAAGCTGTAGTGCAACTATATTGATTAGGGAAGTGTTGGGACCAGTGAAAGAAGATGCTTGTCTCTCATGACTGGGGGCTCAGTGATGAGTGGACCAATGACAAGTATATTGCCTTTCTGGTCCTAGCAATAGCAACCTTTACCTCAGTCCTAGACTGATAATAAATGAAATATTTTCTAAGAGATATTTCTGCCCTCCTTTAAAGATTTTGACTAGATGTTTTGGTTGCAAGGGAAATAGGAACTGTAGGAGGTCATTTGGTAATCAATACACCGTAAGCAGATCTCAGCACTGCAATTAGAAATGTTATTGTACAAATCAAATGAAGATGGTCTTCTCAGCCATACAACCAGCTCTGGACAACCATCACAGAGACAATGCCTGAGATTTTTACAAAATTTAAATGAGAAGAAAGTGAGTCTAAACATTATAGTCATTTCAACACATTCTTAGTCAATTCACTTGTCAGATCATTTTCAATTTAGATTAAAGAAATCAAAGATACATTTAATAAGGAGGTTATTGCTTTTGTGAAAAGCCTTGCAGAATTATAATTCTATAATTCTTAAAATATGTGTTTTCCACAGGGCACACCATGATGCTTTATGTACCAAAGTATTACAAATGAAGGCATATTTCCTTCAAATGTGGCTTATGTGTGCAGATAAATAAGGGACCTGGTTTTCAGAGGTACTGGGTGCTGACTTCCTTTGAAGCTTACAGGTCTTCACTGCCTGTGAAAAGTAGGTCACATATATATATACCTAAATATAGATTTTGGTGCTTGACTTTAGGCTGTCAAATTCGACAGTTTTGGCTTTAATAAATACAACAGACCTTCTAAGCTGAAAGTATGTCAGTAAACTTGGCTCAAGCTGGACAAACATTGCAACAAAATGTGCATCTTTTAGGTCCATTCCACAAACGCTTAGTGCCTTGAAAAACATCCCAGCAGAAACAGAAGAGTTCTGAAACTAAACCCTAGGCACAAACAAACACCAGCTTTTATCTGATTTCTTTCACTACATTGGCCATTGTACAGAAAAATGTTTTGACAGGCTATCAATGGAAATTTATTCAACTCATATTTATGTATATTTACCTCAGAGCATAATAATCAGAGATTAATATGCAGTCAAATATGTAACTTTATGAGCTATATCCTTGCCAATTTTACCACTTTTTATACCTGGTAGGTTACTCAAAGTTAAAAACTCAAACAAACAATTCAAGACTAGACCTACAGCAGCTTTAAATCCATGGGCTTTATGCACTTCAAAGAAAGGGGTATGCTAAGCATTTGGCCTCTAGACATGAGTTTGCTTTAAATTCAGCAAGAAGAGTGAGAGCTACAGGTGGTATAAGTCAAAGCAGGTCAAATGCAAGTTAGTGGAGCAGCACAGATTTGTGGCAGCTCAGAAGCATGAAGTACATTATGATGACAAAGATATGTCTCATTACCCTTCCTAAGCACTTTTCATTTTTTTAAACACGCAAACAAATCTATGTACTTAAGAACAGTACAGATTTGCAGTTTCTATTTTAATGACAACTTATTTTAAGGTACTACATGGCTGTGACTTTACAGTTGGAATGGCTTGATCCTGAGGTAAGAGGAGTAGTGGAATTTCTTCCCATAAGGTACTGACCAGCAACACCTAGATGGATATCCTTGTTGGTGTCTTTTTCTTTGGCATGGAGTCACAATTTCAAAGTGCTAGATCCCTGACTGATGTAAATTAGGGCTAATCTATTGAAAATGAGAGTGCTTTGTTGATTCAAGTTTACTGTAATGCTGATCTGAAATGTGTTCCTTTTAGTGCTTTGTGTAAGATTCATGTAAAATTATACTATTTAGTCTTAAAAGGAGTAAGATAACTAGGTGGAGGTAGGAAGAAATACCAAACAACTTTCAATTAGACTTCTTTTATTTCCTTCTATAATACTAGAGAAAGAATGGGATTAAGTATTTTAATACCTGACTTTTGTATTAGACTTTTGTATTAGACTTTTGTATTAGACTTTTGTATTAGACTAGGTAAAAGTCCAGGACTTATAGCTCTGAATAGGGCGATTAGCTCTGAGGCTTATAAGCAAGGTAAACAATGGGAAGCTTCAGAGCTTCCTGAGGGAGACATGAGGAAATAGCATGTGGGAAAGGGAACATGATTAAGTTGTGCATAATTGCTATCTGGAACTGAACAGGAATTACCTTTGATTTTTCTGAAGGTGCAATACCTGGGGTTGCTATCTCTTGTGTTTGAGCTGAATTGTGTGTTTACAGCATCTAGGAACTGTCGCACTGTGAGGTGTTCAGGGGCTGAGCATGTTGAAGTGGAGATCCAGTTCCCAAGACACAGAGCCAGGCTGTTGCATCCTGACTAGGAGACTGAGAAATATTTTCAGGTGTTGTTAAAGATTTCATGGCAAGTGGAAGTGTGTGACAAGACTTCTTTTTACAATCTAGTGAAGAAAAGTAACTTGAGAAGTATATGTTTCTGTCTGGAAAAATGTGGAATCCCTGCAGATAACTCCTTTGTTTACTGCACACAAATGCTTGAGGGGGATTCAGGGAGTTTGCATTACTGTATACTCTAGCCCTGCTTTCAGGGCAGTATCTACTGCTAGTGCAGAGCCCGTGGTGGTCCTCACCCTTGGAAGGCATTGGTAAAGCACAGAAGATCCCTCACAAATGGGAGAAACTTTGCCCATCCTGGTTATTGGTCTCACATTAATGAAACGTAATGTTGAATGTGAAGTTTGAGCTTGGCCCCTGTACGTGGCTTTTTGGAGTATAGAGCAGGAAACAGGGAGGAGACATACTTCTGCAGTACTTAGTAGGTATTTATGTACAAAATTCCAGGTGCTGGGACTCCAATAGCTTCAAGTGACTTTATTACCTTATACTTCATTTGTTGTGGCTACAAGTAGTCTCCTGTCTGCTTTCTCTTTAAGCTGATGACTGCAGCGTATACTGGATAAGGGACTGTATATTAATTCTGAATTCAAAGAAGCTCTGATTTCTCTTGGGAAGCTGTCACAATACGATTCTGATCTCTGAGACTTCTACTACACTGCTCTCAACCTCTTGGCCAGAAAAATCAGTAATATTTTCAGTGAGATTTTGAATAACTATTTTGCAATGCCATCACATCCGTATGAAGCTGAGGAAAAGCAGCTAAATAAAAACAGGACTATATTAATTTGATCTGACCTGTTTCTCATCTAAGAGAGAAATAGGGGGGGGATTTCAAATGGGATTTTGGTGCAAAAATTCAGCCAAGGTGACGCTTACCCTAAAGCTAGGAATTTACATGCAGATCTGGTACAAGCGTTTTGGAAAATCCTGTGCTTTGAGAGACTCTTCGTGTCTGCATAAAAATATTAGATCTATTATGTGCACAGTTTTATTTTATGCTCTTAAAATGCAGATGAAGAATTTAAGGAAAGATTTGGGAGACTTTGATGATCCAGCTCTGGAGTAGGATGTGCAGAGGTTTGATTCCTTTCTAAATGCGAAACTTTATTTTCTGTGACCTCTAAGAACAAAAAACATGAATGCGTGTACACATTCAATTTAGATTCTTCAAAATCTATTTTCTGCTCTGAATGTTACTTGTTGGGGTGGGGAACTGGTGACCCCTTTTACTTACTTCACTAAAAATATGTTGTGGAAACTATTTTAGACTTACCATCAAGAAAGGGAGTTGTCATGTATTTCCTGCAAATGCCATAATTGCATGCTCTTCATTTAGAGATTTTGGTATGCGGTCACACAATGTAATGCCCTACTAGGAATAACCAAACTTGCATCTTGGCTCAGAGCAGTGTGACATCCCTCATGGAGTATAACAAAGTACAATTGACCTTCCAAGGCTAATGAGCCCTGTCTGTTAATGGAGCTTACTAGCCTAATGGGGAATGCATTGCTGATGTGGTGGAACATGCCATATTTTCGCACATATAGCTTCACAGTTTTCTGTTTTATAAAAAAAAAAAAAAGAGAAGGGGTGGGGATTGGAACCACAGCATAAACAAAGAACTATTGTTACTAGACTGCAGGATAGCTAATTCAAATATTTTCTTCCTTTTTCCATGGTCTGTGGCCCTCTTCCTTTCCAGAGAAAATGAGATACCACTGACTTAGCATGCAGATATCAGCAGAGTACTGCTTCTAGATCTGGAGCAACTTACTCACTATTAGCTTGTTGTTTGTGGGCACCAGTACAGTGTCTCTCATTCATAGAATCGTAGAATCATCAGGTTGGAAAAGACCTCCTGGGTCATGAAGTCCAGCCATTCATGCCTTGATGTCACTATGCAAGCACTTCACATTCATGGAATCTTTCATCAATGTTCTTTCCAGAGCAAGGGACAGAGAGCAAACAGTGAATTGTTCTGCTAAAAAATCTATGATTTTTAGAAAATGTATTTCACAGTCAAGGAGAAGCACCTGATTCAGTGTTGTTCTAAAGGATGGACTTAAGAGCATCGTTATGTACTTTCTTGAATTGATTCTACAGAGACATATTCAATTATTATGTTTGTAATCAGATATGACATTGTTGAGGCAAATACAATAGAAATAACTTCTGGAAAGTCACTAGCCATGAAAAACTGTTATAACCTGCAAACTAGCCCATGCTATTACAGAAATAGGCCTGGAACGGAGATGGAGAAGAAATCTACCCTGCTTTGCAGCATTGCATAGTAAAGCCCATTGCAAAGAGTGAAGGTACATTATGCCTTTTGCCAGCCAAGAGAGCAAGAACCACAACCACTCTGCTGTAAAGTTTCTTCACTAGCACTAATTTTCAGCCTTGGGGTGAAACTTGATTTCTCCATGTGCTTGAGGGGGAAGGAAGCAGAGCAGCAGCTCTGCCCTGTTATACAGGACACAGTAGTCCTTTCTCACACTCTTGGAGAATGTGTTTGTCTCTTTACTGCCTCCGTGGTAGGGAAGCCTCAAGCATAACCTCTACTGTTCTTTCTGGACTAGATGCTGTTTTTCAATGTGACAGCTGGGAATGAAGACCTAGTACTAATACCTACCAACTCACCTAATTTTCTTACACAGGTTTTGTCTGTTGTTCCTCTGCATTAAATTATATTGAAGATATGTACTATTGATTCTGTTATCTATATCTGCTGTGTATAGGTGCTGAATTTGTCTGAAATAGCTATTTTTTGCAGTTCATAATTTGCAGTTCATAATATATTTGAGTATGGATGAGGCATTCTTTGATCAGTTTTGAATTAACCATAAGTTACAGGTTCTAAGTATGATTGCTAACCACTCTTTTCACAGAAATGCAGCTTCCTCATCTCTTTTGATCTAAACCAAGGTGACTTGCTTTATAAACAGTTTTGCAGTAGTATAGCAGATGAGGATAAACTGGTTTTCCTTTTGTAAAGTGAGCAGCTGCAAGCCTCTTCTTTGTGACTGTCAATCTCAAGTAGCATCTTAGCATAAGTATTCTACTTTTGTTAATTTCTGAAAGGCCCAAAAATATTTTGTACCAGCAAGGAGAAATAGATGCATTTGGGACAGGAATAGCAAGAGGTCCATTCCTGAAAAAAGCTGTGAGAAGAAATCATAATGGGACCTACCATCATTTTACTTGACAGAACACCAAAAGAAAGTAAATTTTTTTACCACTTAAGAATAATAAAATCCCCCAAATGAAAACCAAAACAAATAACTCTCCACCAAACCACCACACAAACAAAAAACCCAAACAAAACCAACCAAAGAAAAAAATAGTATAGAGTTCATTAAAAACTGATTTATCTTAAAATAAGCAAAACCCCCAGCAGTCTTGGAATATCACAGATCCACAATAATTCATGTAATTTACTGATTATTTACTTAATCCTGCTTGCCTGGCCTCACCCAATAAAAATTAAAACAATACAAACTCTTAATGTAATGAAACACTTGAGTAATTTTGGTGTACTTGTATGATTTCAGGAGCAAAACTGCTACACTTTATAACCATCCAATTTCAGGAATGATATATTTGAGCTCTTTTTGAGTTATACTGGGACAGCTAACCCAGACCTTGTTGAACAGGTGGGGCTTGGGTAGACCTGCAGGAGCCTTAAAGCACTCGCGGGGATCCATGGGATGAGGTGGGTCAGTGTGGCTCAGCAGCGAGAGCAGAGCTTGCCCAACGGGGCTGCAGTCCATGTGGAATTCAGGCTTTTCAACCTGGAAGTTTGTCTGAAAACGCCATATGAGAATTGAGAGTAATTTAGTAGTGTTCCTTATTCAGCGAGAGGCAAATGAGTTTGAAGTCTATTTGTTCAGCTAGTTTACAATTGGATGAATTCATTGAGGGATCAGTAATGTGTTATTACACATACTTTTCTTGTCACAAGTCCAGTGTTAATTGCCTAGTCTTAATTGTTTAAAAGTTATCACTACCTGATCTGTTCATCAGATCCGTCTCTCCAACTGATTCTAACCTGCTCATGTCTTCCCGGAGTACTCATTTATTGCTTCCTTCATTGCACACTTTGTTGTGCTGAAACTTAATTTCTACTGGGTCTCTTAAAATAGAACCACAGGGAAGATAGAGCACAATTTTTAGTGTAAAAATCTAAAATGGAAACCCAGAAAATCTTATTTCTCAGTCTAAGCCCAAATTTATGCAGTGCATACTTATACTTTCCAGGAAGTAAATTGGCTTTATTCTGGATCCAGAGCAATTTTTCTTTTTTTTTCAGTAAAGGTATAAATAAATATTTGCCTCAGAAGTTGCCAGAAGGGAAGGGAGGTTATTTTTTTCTTGAAGCTTTCAAATATTGATTTTATCTTTATGATTCTATCATATTGATTAATGATGTCATTAATAATTATTGCTATTGCTATCTTATAGTAGGATGAACGATGTTTTTTCTAAAATATCTTTGAATCCAAAACCATGTAAGTTTTTTAAAAATAAATCCTATTTTGTTTTTTGATACTATCTGCTGCTGAACTCTGTTTTGGCTAAGTCATTCCAGATGAATATTCCTAGAATATCTGAGCCACCAGTTTTTAAACTACATCTTTCTCCTGAAAATGCTGCTGTAAATTTCAAAAAGCAAAGTGAAATCAGTCAAGCTGGGTTACAATGTCTGATAAGATCAGAACTGGAACCAAACTGTAAAACCGTAGAGTTGACCTCTATGGTGATTTTAATGCACTCTGTGTGTGTGTTTGGGCTTTGTTCTTGTTTTATTTGTTTTAGTTTTTTTGGTTGGTTGGTTTTGCTTTCCTCTTTTTTTTTTCTAATAATCTGCAAAATTTGTACTCCACTTTTTCATCTTACAGTGGATATTGCTGTTTGTAGAAAATCTCTAGCAGCACATTGACTGCAATGACCTGCAGTAGATCTATCTTTTTAAGCTTTAATTTGTATTAATTTCCTAAAATTATCATGCTGTAAACTCTTCATGCAAGACACTTTCTTATTACATTCGCCTTAGTGGTTCACTGATCAGGATGATAGGAAATTGCACATCAGACTAGTCATTCAGGGTACCACTGCCTGCCTGTCTCTTAATCAAGATTCAGCTTCCTTGTAGCTTCATAATTTAAAAGCAGGTACTAAAAGTATTTTATCCCTGTTTTCAGTTGTGAGGCTGTTGAAGCAGAAATCCAACTGGCTGAGAAAGTCTGGTCATATTCCTTAAAATAATGTGGCATGCTATCTGGGTACTGGATGGATGCACATTATGTTGAATCAGCCCCTGTACATTTCAGAGAGCATTGTGACCTCCAGCAAGAGAGAATTTTCTTGCAGTTGGTTTTACTAAGTGGTAAGCTCCTGCTCCTACTTTAAATGGTGGATGCTGAAATAGAACAGATATCTCTCACATGCTTTGTACAACCTATGAGTTAGACTCAGATGGCATAAAGAATTGCTTCATTTTACTCTTTTTTTTTTTTTTGAGAAAAGAATAATTCTGTAATTAGTGCTCTTTGTTGGAGGATCACAGCATCCTGTTCTGAAATGCTGGTAGTATTATCTGTATGGCTCTTAAGCAGTACAGTGTTGAGCTGCCCAGCCTCAGTGGGCTGTCAGTGGTTTGTGGGATTTGGCAGGGAAGTGAGTGCTGCTGCCTAATGGGATGGGAGAAGGAGGTGGCTTCCAGCTTCCCTAGGCATCCCTTTGGTAGATCTGCCTCCTTAGCTGTGGTATAAATTTAAAATGAAATGGCATTGCCTGTCTTGAGCAGCTTGCAGCTTCAGTAATGAATTACACCATCAGATGGTTTTCTAAACTGCTGTTAGCCAAATTTGTGGATGGGGAAAATGAATGCCTGGATAAATTTGTAACTTTTGTGTGGTTACTCATAAAACAAATGACAGAGTCAGGAGGAAAACCCAAATCTTTTACAGGACTGCATACATACTTGGTAAATGAAGGGCAACAGCCTATACAATTGACTAAGAAATTAGAATTGACTAATTTTAGAAATATCTCACACAACCACAGCATAATATTTGTTTACATTGTCAGCCTTGCTTCAAGTCAAGGAAATAGTGCACCTCTGGAATCAAAATACAAAATCAAAATACTCTGGAATACAAAATACTTTACTAAATACACATTTAGTAAAGCACATGATAGCTATTGGGTCTGTACACTTTTACAAGTGTAAAATTTATTTCTTTAAAAATAGTCACTTGAAATATATCCTCAGTCACTCTGAATGTAGTGAGAAAGAGATGCAGACAGATTTTTTGGGAAGGAATCACCTGTAGGTTAGAGATAGAGGTGTTGCCTGTACACTTTCTAACTCATACAGATGCTTAATCATAGATTTTATTTATTTAATTTTAAGTCATGAGCTTGTGAATTCCAAACAAAGCAACACTACAAAAAGTATTCACAGACTGGCAGTCCCAAATTAGGATGAAACTCACACAGCACTGGGTGCTGGACAAACACATAAACACTGTAGCTGGGCCACCGATCTTGCAGTCTACATAATGGAAATCACATTTGCTGGTAGTAAACAGCAGGAGGGAGAGAAGGAAGGAAGGAAGAAAGAAATATACTCGGAAATTGAGTTGCCTTGTGCATTTGATGGTGAGGATAATTAACTGAAAACAAATTATTTGTTTGCACTGCAGGAGTACCATGCTTGTGAACTTTATAGAGAATTACTCCAAGAGGGTTGAAGAGGGTTCAGAAGATGCAAATGATGCCTGTGAAATCTAGCCTGTCCAACACAGACTTTTTGAATTCTCATCATAGAGTCTATACGCACCCTGCCTAAAAATCAGGATGCTCAACAAGAGGACTTCCAGGTTGTTCAGTGAGGCTTGCATCAAGTTTTTACATGGAAGAACATCAGGAGTAGTTGGTCGAGTGGTACCAGTAGATCATATGGGAGCGAAAAGTTAGGAGGATCAGTCCATGTGTTGCTTGTTAACAAAGCTGTAATGAATACCATGCAAGAATGGCAAAATATATGTGTGTGCACTTAATACAACTTTGGCATCTGTCTCACATTTCACTGTTTCTGTTATGGTATTTTACTTTTAAAAATGCTCTCCAGGTCCTTATGTCATCCATGTTACCTCAGATGTCTCCTGGGAGATTTTAATTTGTTTTTAAAGAGTTTCAAAGCATGAGTGGTTGGATTAAATATGAATGCGTAAACTGCCACTGTTTACTATTATAAGATCTGTAAAATCTTCTTAATGGATGTAAAAAGATAGGTGGAATTGCTAATAATCCACAACTGTAGCTATACCACAATGAACAGTTGGTCAGAGGGAAAAAAGCTCAAAACTTATTCCACCTACTTTGGTAATAAAACTTGTGCTTTTCAGCACCCACACATGTGCAATCACTTGGGACTTGTCTAACTTCATGAATTTTCTCAAATCTGTCATATGAATCGGGAATCTAAATGCAAAAATGTGACATTTATATACACCATGTGCATCTCTGACATGATTTATATTTCTCTTGTCAGGGTATACTTGTGAAATGGGTGTGTAGTTCCTGAAGAACAGAGATGATTAATTTTTCTAAGCTTGCCTCAGTAGGGAACCTAATCTAATATGGCATAGTTATTATTATATTACTAGTAGTAATCATGCTGTTTCTACTTTTATTGTAGCAGCTAGCCATTCCTAGTTGTGGACCACGGTGCATCTGCTTACAGTCTGAGTATAAAACAGGTATGCAGATGGAGGATACATGGAAACAAGATGCTATTGGTTAACACAAAAGGATCTCTGGGTCAGAACACTGAAAGACGAATCTTTTGAAGTTGTTAGTATCTGTTGTGATAAAATACAATTTAAAGAGGGCTTCAAAGGACTATAATGAGGTACTGCTCAGATGTTTTCAGAAAGCAAATGTATCCTACAACATAGGAGGAAGCACAAGGAAGCTGGGCTTCAACTTTTGTAATCATACTACTTATGCCAGTGGTATGCTTATAATCCTTTTAAATCCCCTGCATAATCTTAACTTCTAAAAAATGTGGCCCCTGTAATGAAGGCCTATGCGTTTTCAAAATGATGTGGCAAAAAAGCAGCTCTGAAGTACTCATGAGGGTTTGAAACACTATTATTTCTTGTTGCTCTGCCTGCCTATTGTTTGTTAAAATGTCACTTGGGAAACAGACTTTTACCATGGTGCTCACTAGTGTTCTCTTGTCATATAAATTTCTTCAACCAGTAGGATTAGCAAACAAACATTTCTTTTTTTCTGTACAATCCATTACTAGGTTTATATGACAATGCTCTTGAAGGAATTATCTCTGGTGGAGAAGAGGTAATAGCTAATAGTCCTGATGGGCTGTGTCTATTGATCCTAGACAGTAGACAGTGTCTGTTTGTCAGCATGATTTTCATTATTCCCTTATTGAATGCTCACTGGCTGCAATATAATCAACATGGTCTGGTCTGTATTAAACACCTGCTATCTCTATTATGGTGGCTCAGCTGAATTTGGTTTAACTTAGTGAACTATGAGTGAATTTATCATAATAACTATGAGAAATTCTTCTTAGAAATTCCCTAAAGGAGATCAAGTTCAGCTGATCAGTCAGGCAGATACACGGTGAAATCTGGTGAATGTTTTCAAAAGAAGCTAAGATAAACAAGGATTTGCCTTTTACCTCAGAAGCCTATGCTTTCTATGACATGCTGTGAGTTCAGTATCACAGTTTGTAAGTTATTGAGGATTGCAAACAGTTAGGACAGTGGGTGGTTATGCAGGAAGATGGAAGCTGTTTGCATGCAAGGTTGCTCTTCTGTCACCCAACCCTGAACAAGTACATGCCCTTTAAAATCTTTCTGGTGAACTAGGACTCAGCTATGAAGCAGAAAACCCTGATTTTTAAAAGCCAGATATTTGAACCACCAACATCAGTGCTGTCTTCTTTTAAACACAGTCCACAGTCCGGTTTATATTGGTGAGCTAATGTTTCTTTGGGTCCCTAATATTGAGTAACATGATTTAATATGTGGACCGTGTTTTCCCATTCCCCCAACCCTATGATAATTCTAGCAGCTGGACTGCATCTATTGTTTTCTTTCATGAATATTCACACCTATTGATTTCAATATTTTCAGAACTTTCACAGAAACAAAAATGTTACTATATTTCTGAAGGAATTTTAGTACTGCCTGATGGAAACTTGAACTGCTTCATGAACTGTTACAAGGCTTTCCATTCTTCCTTGAGATACTTTTGGGAAGGAGATCAGGAGTGAAGGGAGAGTGCTGCAGTTCACTCAGTGCGCTGGAGGTCTACATGTAAGCCAGCAGGGAAGAGCTTCATCGCAAAAATAATTTAAACCTCATAATGTTATAAATTACTAGGAATAAACTATCTAGCATTTGGACTTCATGGAATCTCAGTTTCTTGTGCATCAGATGCCATTTTTAATTTTTTAAAAATGATCTGTCTGCAGTTCAGTTAACTTTTTAAAATCTCTCCAATATATATGGATAGGGGAAAGAAAATTAACATAAATCTTTCTGAAAGAACCTTCTCAAGTGTGAACTTTTCATCAGATTTAGAAAGGTGGGGCACAAAGTTTAGGAGCTTTGTTTCTCTCTTTTTTTCCTTTTTTTTTTTTCAATATTTTTTAGTATAGCCTTGCAGTTCTTCTGTGTAAAATTTGTAAAACAGCAATATCTAGCTCACTAGGGTATTAGAAAAGTGCCTGGCAGAAGCTGCCATCCCTTAGGGTGTGCTGTACGTGATGTGGAAGCCCTGATGAGCCAAACAGTGGCATAGCTTTTGGGTTTAAATTGGTGTCCCATCTGGAAATGACTTCCTGCATTAGGTTAATGAGACACAACTGAGTGGAGCTAAGCTCTGGCATTGCTTAGAGGTTGAGGTCCTGTCCGGCACAAAACAGATGGGGGCTGTCTGCTTAGAAGACAGACAATGTGCCCTGATCATATTGTTTTCTTTGTTTTCTTTTTGCACAGAGTTTGCTATGGGAGCTTAGGATTTTAGTCTGAATTCATGACTACATTCTGAAAAACAGATGAAGGCTCAATTCAGGGCATGTACTCTACTTTCTGTTTTGTTCCACAGGTTTTGATACTTCTGTGAGCCCTAAAACCCAGGAAGATATGCATGCTATATGATCTATAATTTCTTTTTATTAGCTTAGACTTTAAAAAAAGAAGACCACTAAAAGTGAAATTTCTCAGTTTCAAAGTAGGTGGTTAAGATTACACTCTGAATTTTAATAGTGTCATGCTGCAAAGCCAGTCCTCTGACAACTTTAAAATAGTGGAGTAGTATAAGGATTTCATTGTGAAACCAGAAATGTTCTGTTAAACACCTGAAATTTAGCAGAGGCTTCAAAAATTTGAAGAAATGATTTCTAACTGGTCTTAGCTTAGTGTTTTGAGATGCATCTTGAAACCACATCCTCTTTGTATTCTTGTGGATTTCATTTCATGCAGGTTTTTAGGTTTGATTTTTTTTCAGCAGGGAGCTCTGGCTGTTTTTTCCAGCCTTTTCTCTGCTGGGACTATGTTGCTTTCCAAGAGATAAGGTTGCATTCTGAGGCTAAATCATTAGTCAGCCTTGCTGGGTGTATCAAAGTTAGTCTTTATTCCTTACCTAAGCTGCATTAGACTTTCATCAGCGTGTGTCATCTTGTCACTGAGACAGTAGTTGAGCTTTTCAAAGTAGCTTGAATTGAAGTAATTTTTACTGGCACTGCACATAATGGATAGCAGATTCTTAATGAAACAGGAATGCTTCAAACCAGAAGAAATTCTGCCGAGACACCCAGATAATGTCTGGCAATCAGTTTGTACTTTAAAGAAGGAAAGATAAGTAAACAATCTCTCCTACGGCTGCTGTTTAAGAAGAAGATTCCTCTTCCATCAGTCTTCAGACCTCATGGAGATTTCATCCAAGATCAAGAAAGTGAAACTTGTATCACACGTACCAGGCAGTGAGACTCATATTACCCTTCAGCCTTAGTCACTAATGGGTTTCTCAGACACAACCATTTTTTGAATACCAGAGGAAAGATTGTTTCCTTAAGAATTCCAAAACAAATACAGTATGGATTCAATTTGACTCTTGCTGACTGTTACTGCCAGCTGGGGAGCTGTGTCAGCGACATAACATCATTGTATGGAAGTAATGTAGAAGAGATCCAGTTGTCTTGGCAAATGCCTCCTTGACTCTAGCCAAGCAACTACTGACATATCAGTACTATGTATCACTTCATGTTGTTTCTCTCTACCAAATCCTATTTTCTTCCCATCCTCCTTCTGAGGCATGTTCAGTCCAGATATAAGCTTGGAACTTCCTCAACAATAAGCATATGATTTGGGAAGCTAATAATTGGGTCTAAATTCACACCTTCACCAAGGACTATCCTTGCCTTGTGTCAGGACTGCCTTGCACTTTGTGAAAATCTAGATATGTTCCATGAGAGTGTGTGTGTGTATATTTGAGTGGCAGTGAGAATAAACTTTAGCATCTCCTTGCTAGAGGTAGTTCTGTCACCTGCTGTCTTCCAACTGAGTCTGACAGTTTGTTATGGGAGACTTTTGTTCCACTTCAATCTAGCAAACATCTAGACAGAATAGTTCTAACCCTAGGCTGTATATTTGCATCTCTTCTCTGCCTCTGACTAAGTCTGTGGTTTTACTTATTTTAAATCTGGATCAGTTTGCAGAAATGGGTTAGAAAGCAATCAGACAGTCAAGCTGAAGGTCAACTCTCAATGCATCAAGCAAAGGATATGCTAGAGGCAGTAACATTTGTGTCCCAGAGACATTCTGAGTTTAGCGTTCACTGTCTTGTTTGAATGTACAAAGTGGAGGAATATCTTCACACCTGGTTTATGCTGTCAGACACAAGAAAAAGGGCTTTCGTTTGGGGTTAGACTAGACATCTATCATTTGAATGGATTTCTTTGCAAAATACATCTTCAGTTGCCATGAAGTTTGAATAATTTTTGTTCCTCTGTTTCTTTAGTTTCCATCACTTGTGACTTAGATTACTGTCTTTTATAATGTATTATATTTTCAGCATAATTTAAAAATTTGCAAGTATATTAAAAGTTTTTAATTGATTAGTCATGCTGCCATATAACTAAATAATATATGTAATACACCCAAAATAGCATGTTAAAATGTATAAGTTATATTAATTATTATCTTTGTAAGGACAATATTTAAGAGTTAAGAAATTTAGGAATTAAAGTCTCCTCATCCATCTTCATTCATCCCCATGTTGTGCTTGTGTTAAAATGAAGTCTTCAATCACCAGGCCTTGTGCTTTCATTTCCCAAGGACCATAACTGATTTGGTTCAAAGCACTGACAGAACTTGCCCAACGACTTAGGTGAATTCAGTGAGAAACAGAACTCAGTTGTCCAAAGCTTAGTTTTCTCTACATTCAGCATGGGTTTAGACATTTTAATGTATTCTGATAAACAGGGGATTAGCAAATATTTCCCAATGTTGTAAGCTGTGTGCTGAAAGACAAAGAGAATGGGATCAGTATTGACCAAGAGCAGGAACCCAGATGAAAACTCATAGGATCTGATTTCTCCATATACACCTGCACATACACTCTGTGCATGTGCACCTCGGTTGACTTTATTTACACAGTGTCTCCAAATGAGACCCCTGGTGCAGCAAGGTAAGAAATGTGTCTTTTGGGAGAATGATGTGATTTAGGGTGGCTATGGCAGAGGCAAGAGCTGAATCCAATGTTGGAGCGTTCAGCTTGCCCTGGGGTGAGGCAATTTGCTGCCTTCCCACAACTCGCTGCTTCATCTACTTTGCATCTTTCAAGTTCTGGACCACACAGGCAGGGTCCTTCACATGCTGCAAAATCTCCATTCATCCATTGTGTCAGAACACATTGTTCCTGGTACAGAAGATGGTAAAGATATCATGAAAGGATGTTGAGATCAACAGTTGAAGTTTTTTCTTGTGCTTGGTGTATATTGGAAAAGTGGGATGGGGCAAGTAAGATTTAGCTAGGTTTGCTTTCTGGATCTTGAAAATGCTGGAGAGTCAGGCTTTGAAGTAGGCAAGAATCACTTCCCTCTCCACACTTTTTGTTGAACTTCCATTTTGTGGCACATCACAGTTTAATATACAATTAAAATATAGTCAGATAGAACAATTCTCAATTACGTTCACTAACAATTCTGAGCACAGATATCAGACTTGTGCAGTCTACTTTTAGATGGGACAAAATTTTATCTCCATAGACACTGATTAAGAAAAATATTTTAACACTTATTTTTTTCTTTTTCAAAGGCATAATCCTTCTGAATGGAAAGAACTAAATCCTGAAACCAGGGAATGAGACTGGGTACAACAGTCCTTTTAATTATCCAGATGGAGGAGGAGGAGGACAATCCATATATTAAAAGCTATTTTAATTTTCCAAAGCATCTTATGCTAATTATTCTTGGACAGAATCTTAGTGCTGAGATGCAAATGAGCACAAAGGAATTTAAAGCAGTTCTTACTCCACAACTGTGTTTTGGTTGAAGCTGAATCCCCTGAGAATCAGATTTTTATTGTCATTCTGACTTCTATTTTTGTTTTATTTAGGGCCTGACTTTCAAGACTGCTGCTTTTCAAATCTCTGCTCGTGCCAGGGATGCATTGTGTAGAAGGAACATGATAGTCCTATGCTTTGTATTATAAAAATCATGGTTAAAAGGTCTTAATAATTTCTTAAGAATTTACTTAAAAGATTCAGCACAAAAGATGTCCTTTTTAACCTCCTCAGTTATTTCTATCTCCTCCATTATGTGATATTAACAGAAAGATAATTATACAGACCTCTGTGGCACCCACTGGACTGAGTGAGAAATGAGTGTTGGCATTGTTTAACTTCCTTCCCTCAAGAAGAAAAGCTCATCACTGCTTTTACAGCTGTTGCCAGGTTTTAGTCCAGGTATTTAGAAATAGATGTTTTTTGTCTCATTTAAGTATTCTTTGAGAAGAAATCCCCATTTCTTGAATAATTGTACCTAGCTGGTGTGATTTCTGCACTGGGAAGAAAATAGCTCTCACTGAAATCTCTTGAGAAGGTAAATAAAGGGAAGTCTTTGTCCCATCATGCTGTCTCTGGCACTGCTTGCAGCTGGGTTTAGATGATTTAAGGAGCGTGAATGAGGGTTCTCACATGACAGCTACAGCAGTTGATCTTACAGCTTTCTTACTCAGCGGTTCCTGCGCTCTACTGGCTTTTGTGGAGGTGGTATTAATAAAAGAGAAGAGGGAAGAAAATTAATCTTTAGGTGGCTATTTGGGCTTTTTTTAGTTTTGCTTGATTAACCTACAAATGAAACAGTTTCTTTGTTCCCTGGATAGCCAGGCAATGGATGGAAGGACAGAATTGCAGGAGGTGTTGGAGATTGTAAGTTTCCTAAAGGAGGTGGAGGAGAAGAAGTCCTCGATGTTATTCATGGCTTTTAATATCTCTACTACAGCTGCCATAAAAAACAAACAAACCCAACAACAAATACCTCAAATCCCAAACAAATGTGGAGGATTGTCAGTGGGTTTTGCAGGTGTCTTTTCAGGGATTTTAAATAGACAAAGTAGTCCTCATTTATGTGGGGCTAAGAACAATTCATTCATCAGGATTCCCAGGCACCATTGATGTACTGGCAGTGGACTATTCAATGAGAAATCTGGACTAAATTGAAATTTTATTTTTCAAGTCTTCCCATTCAAGGAAGCACACTATCTGATCATTTTAGGAGTGTGAAATTTGGAGGAATATTTTAGCAACTACATGTGACAGTACCTAAGTGTGATGATCATTCATGAAGGTAGATTTGTTCCTTAGCTAGGCCAGCTTTCTTTCAGAAAACAGTTGTTGATAAATCATGTGTTTGCATGCAATTATTTACCTACCTTTCTTATTTTCACCAAAAGTTAATGTAAAATACTTCTGGGCACCTTGCTGCTCTTTGGCTATAAAGCAGTTCAGATTTCTGCTGTAGGTCTCATAGCATTCTGAAATCCAAAAGGAAACTGTGTTTATAAGAGCTGAGACTTCATGTGACTTCTATGACTGTCTTGCGTGGCAGATGTGATTTGTCACTCTGTTATCTCTTCTCCTCCCAGTGACACAGAGCATGGAAAACTTATGATCCCATACAGCTCCAGTGGGCACAGGCTGGAGGAGAGTTTCAAACTGAGAAAGTCCTTTCTTTGGGAGTGAAGAGGCATAATAAAACAGAGTGGCATTTCCCAAGTGTTTTTTCTGAAATAATAGTTCCTCCTTGAGGAACTATTACTGTAGCAGAGTATAGCATCAGGGTACAGCTATTATATTTCACCTATGCTGGCCAGAGTCCTCGTGCAAGATTATATATAGAAGTAATTACCAGAAATTGTAGTCAGAATCCTCTCTCTGTA
This sequence comes from Phaenicophaeus curvirostris, assembly GCF_032191515.1. Lineage (NCBI taxonomy): Eukaryota > Metazoa > Chordata > Aves > Cuculiformes > Cuculidae > Phaenicophaeus > Phaenicophaeus curvirostris. The sequence goes on along the minus strand of NC_091397.1, from coordinate 51,250,371 downwards.
AGGTACAAAATACTGTTTGGTTGTGATGGTTAATGGGCATTCTGTGCTGGATATTTATCCAATATATTCCCTGAAACCACAAGAGGTAAGCTAAAAACAGTAGGGAAAGAGCATATGTAGAAAAACAAACATGTATTTGAGGTGGCAGATGTTACATCCATTTACAAGAAGGGGTGGAGGGAGGATCCAGGGAACTACGGGCTTGTCAGTCTGACCTCAATGCTGGGGAAGGTCATGGAACAGGTGTCTTAAGTGCTATCACACAACACATGCAAGACAACCAGGTGATCAGGCTCAGTCAATGTGGGTTTATGAAAGGCAGGTCCTGCCAAAATAACCTGATCTCCTTCTATGACACGGTTACCTGCTCAATGTATGAGGGAAAGGCTGTGGATATAGTGTACCTGGACTTTAGTAAAGCCTTTGACACCATTTCTCACAGTGTGCTGCTTGAGAAACTGGTTGCCACTGGCCTGGACAGGCATACCCTCTATTGGGTTAAAAACTGGCTGAGTGGCCAGGCCCAAAGAGTCATGGTAATGGAGATAAATCCAGTCAGAGACCAGTCACGAGTGGTGTTCCCCAGGGCTCGGTGCTGGGTTCCGTTCTGCTCAATATAGTTATCAATTACCTGAATGAGGGGATTGAATGTACTGTTAGTAAGTTCACAGATGACACTAAGCTATGTGGAAATGTTGATCTGCTGGAGGGTAGGGAGGCTCTTCAGAGGGATCTGAACAGGCTGGATCAATGGGCTTAGACCAACAGTACGAGGTTCCACAAGGCCAGATGCCAAGTCCTGCACCCTGTGCAGTGCTACAGGCTAGAGGAAGAGTGGCTAGAAAGCTGTCTGACAGAGGAGGACCTGGGGGTGATGGTTGACAGCTGACAGAATAAGAGCCAGCAGAGTGCCCAGGTATCAGAAATAGCATGGCCAGCATGACCAGGGAAGAGATTGTGCCCCTGTACTTGGCATTGATGAGACTGCACCTCAAATACTGTGTTCAGTTCTGGGCCCCTCACTACAAGAAAGACACTGAAGTCCTGGAGTGTGTCCAGAGAAGGGCAATGAAGCTATTTAAGGGGCTGGAGAACAAGTCTTATGAGGACCAGCTGAGAAAACTGGGGTTGTTTAGCCTAGAGAAAAGGAAACTGAGGGGAGACCTTATCACTGCCTACAACTACCTGAGAGGAGGTTGTGGCAAGGTGAATGTTGGTCTCTTCTCCCAAGTGATAGGAGATAGGATGAGAGGGAATGGTCTTAAGCTGTGTCAGTGGAGATCCAGATTTGACTTTAGAAAAAATTTTGTCACTGAAAGAGTTATCGGACACTGGAACTGGCTGCTGAGGGAGGTAGGTGAGTAACCATCTCTGGAGAGATGGGTATTTAAAGATGGGTAGATGAAGTGCTTAGCGATATGATTTAGTAGTGGACAGGTACAGTTCGAATTGATGATCTCAAAGGTCTTTTCCAACCCAATAGTTCTATGATTCTATTCTCTCACTGGCTGCTTAGCATATCTTTGTGTTCTTAGGGTGCTGCAAGAGCATTGGTTTTGTATTTACTTTGAAACCCTAAATATCACATATTCTCAGAGGAAACTCCTTGAATGATCACAGGATTTCTAGTACACTAATTAGGTAGAGATGGGCAGATTTTTCTTGGGTAGCCAACTTGCACTTTCTACCAGTAAAAGAAATCTCCATAGGTTTAACTGAACTCTGGCTCTCAACCTTCACATGAGACAACTCTCAATTAATGTAGTAGCCTCCTTGGGTTCATCAATGTCCATCATTGTAATGTTTCTTCCTGAATTATATAATCTCCTCAGCCAGATACTGGGTTCCAGATTGTTTCTTGGGCTGTTATGAAGCCTCTGTATTTTCTGACTGTTGAATAATAGTTTCGTGCTTTCCAAGCAAAAGAATAATTAATGAGAATTTTATTATAAGTGTTAATGAAGCACACTTTTTTTGGTACAACTCTTTGAAGGCTGTTTCTGACCTATGGACAACAAAATACAGAGGTACTCTTTTAAATAGCGTAGAAAATACTGAATATTTACACCTCTAAAACTCCATTCAGACACTTCACTGTTCAATGTTTTCCATTGTGATAACTTAGAGGATGTCCTTAAGACCTTCCAGATTTAGTTTTAAAGGAAACAGCTATGCATTTTGTGCACGCAGAACAAGAGGGAATAGGAAGGGTAGATCATTATTTCTTTAGTAGTGAAGCTAGCTAGTGATGTATGCAATATTTTAATTTGAAGTTCTTATTTGCAGTTTCAAATGTGCCATTATCATCTGAATTTTGGCAACAGCCACTTATTGTTTTTTACACTCTTGTCTGTAGATGGTGTCCTAGGAAGAAAACAGAAAATATGTAACATAGAAGAGAAAGTCAGAAGTAGACTGTGGTAAGGAATGAAGCAAAGTGCCTATATTAGTATAAGCTATAGGATGTGGAGCTTATAAAAAGGCTGAATTGCAAAACAGAAAAGAATGTAATTCTGTCTTACGTACATTTATGTTTTTAAACATAGTAAAGTCCAAAGAAAAATAATTTTCTAAATGAGGTAACCCAAGTAAAGACAATTTAAGGAATTTGGACCCAAGATCTGAAGCGGGAAAGATCTAAGGCAAACAAAAAAAAAAGCCACAAAATTTTTTCTCTATGCCAAGTCTGTGAAATACTGTAGAATTGCCAGCAAAATATGTGTGCATTTATCAACTAAATTTTAAGGCTTTGAACTCACAGTAGATTCTGCCCAAGGAAGTTAAAAATTACATCCGAACATATCTAACCAAAAGTAAAGCCTTTTACGCTACTTGTCATCTGTTATTGTTGAAGAATGGTAATTTTAAAATTGTAAGCAATGGTTTATTACGTGTTCTGCAACAGTAAATGAGGAGGAGAGAGCAGAAGGGAGGCTAGCTAAGAGATAGCTATCTTGCTATGCGTTACTCAGTTCTACTAGATGGCATCATATCATAACCTTGTTGTGTTACCTCTTGGCAATTCATCATAGAATAGGTGGTTGCTGTCTCACAGAGAATAGATGCATTTTGTGCAGTTGTCATCCTCAGGACTACCTCTGTCATGACCCCAAAGTTCCTCCTTTCTGTTCCAGATCTGTGCATGTCCTCACCACTGCCTAATTAAGCGATACGATTTTATGAAACATAGATGCCCATTAAGGACCAGCCTGAAATTACCAGAGTTGCTGTATTTGCAACCTGCCTTGAATCCAGGTCTCTAGAAAAGGGAAGTCGGCCATTGTGTTAACCTGTATTTTACCAAAGCTTGATAATTTATCTTTAAATTGGGCATCCTTCCTCCCTGCAACCCACCTGTAACTCCCCATTCCACCCTTTAAAGTTTCTATTTCTCTGCAGAGATCTTTGAAAGAAGTAACAGTTCTTAGTTTTCTTACACCATGTTTGCATCACAGCAAAGCCTAATGAAAACTAATTTGTAGTACTGCAAGCTTTCTCTTTCAGGCTATTGCAATCTGAATATTTTTGCAGACAACAGTAACCTGTAGTTCATCCATTATTTAGCGCTTAGTTCTAGTACTTGAAACTGCCATCAAGCATTTGTCCTCCAGGTGTCCCATCAGATGTTCCTAAAGCAGGATAACCAAGAAAGCCTAATTTGATTAAACAAACTGGATGCTGGTTTGCACAGCATCACAGACTTTCCACTAATATCTCTGGCTGAGATGGAATTCAGCAGCTAAAAAGAATAGTTAAGCATCTACCGCAAAGGGTGGAGAATAATCCTTTCATAATTTTAATTAGCTTTGCATTTCCAAAATGCTTAGGGATCACTTAAAATCCACAGATGCTTTTGAAAGAGGCATGGTTCACTGCACAGTTGCAATATTGCCTTGTCTGAGCGCAGCTGAAGAGATATGCAGCTGACGTAGCTTTGGAAGGTCACAGTCGCTGTATTTACTGGAGCTTATTATTAGCTGGAAACTCTATTTTTGCTATCAAGTGCACTTGTCAAATCCAGACCTGTTGTCAGAGGGCAGTGAAGAAGTGATATTCCCTGAGAAGCTGTCCTTCTTATGACCGTTCAATAGTATCCCTAAATGAAGATTTAATGTATTTTGAATGGAAAACAGAATCTGTGTTCTGTCCATTTTGAGTCAGGGAAAAACAAAAGCATAAGCGGCACTCAGTCTTCTCTCCATGGATACATTTCTGCAGAGCAGCAGGACTTTGGCAGCAGAGCTCTCCTCATAAAGCAAACCATTTTCATAAACTACAGGAGGGCTGGAGGGGTTGCTTTTTTTCTTTCTATTTTTTGGAAGCAGAAATAACCCAAAGAGTGTATTCTGGGAGGTACTTAACGATTCCTAAAATTCTCTCCTTTACTTTCCAGATTTAATTTTATTATCTAAGTATTATTTTCTTTCCTTTCCATGTGTTGTGCATCTGCTCTACAGGCTCCAGCCAGGAGAATAACCATATGGGGGCATGAAAATCTCCACTGCATTGGTGCCAGAAGACAAGTTTATGTTCATTCCAAATGGCAGCAAAGGCTGCTCTTCTATTTTCCCTTTACATCCCTTCCAGTCACTTAAATCTGTGATGTTGTCTAAAAGGCGCAAGGAAAGAAAATGCCTGTCTGATTAGGAACTGAAAAATACTCCTCATAGTTCTGGAGTTAGGATGATGAATGAATTTTACTTTAAAGCACATATACCATTAAGCATTTTCTTCTTCTTTCTTTGTAAGGCAGCCACTACTGCACAAAGACCAGCTCTCCTTCTGACTGATCTCAGTACTTTTCTTCATTTCTTCTCATGACAGATTCCTTCCCCCAACTTGCATAGAGGCAATATTCTATATAGGAGTGAAAATCATTTATCTAAAATTTCTCCAGTGTCTAATGCTCTCATTAGATAAATGCCTCACCGACTGCACTGTCCTTATCATTCCAGTGATGACTGGAAGTGGTATGAAAATACTATGTAGGCATTGTAAAAAAAAGGCAATCAACTTCAACAAAGCTTGATATAAGCTGATACTGAGTTGAGAACTTGACCTGGGAAGGTATAGTTGCCACGTGTTGACTGTGCATCATTGGTTGTCACAAGATGAAAGGTTAAAGAAAATGATTGTGCCAATGTAGACAGAATGGTATTTAGTAAAAGTAGTAATAATCATAAGTCCTGGCTGTACTTGAGTAAAAAGTAGACAAGTGCTGATTGCTTTCTAAAGCACACGGACTGTTTCTTCTATATTTGTTTTTATAAATAGCTATTTGAAAGCACACGTGAACATGTGACTGACATGGTCATGACCGAAAAGTCTGGCCTGAAAGAAATTTGGTATGTGGAATTAATTTCACACAGTAAAATCCCTTTTACTTGCAATGAATTGAAATAACCATTGCAAGAGAGAAAAAATGCCCATCATGCTTGTTCTCTGATGCAAGGCCAGGGGCACTGCTTTGTCTAGCACAGCTGAAAGCCTCATGGCCGTAGCAAATACATAACATAGTGCTGGTTCCCTTGACAGCTTGTATAAGGGGACTGATGAAGCTTTGTGCTGATGTTACTGTCTGAATGATGATGGCTTTGGGAGATACCAGCAAATAGAAGCTTGCTCCTAGAAATCTGTTTAGGTAAGGTTGGAACGGTCACTCAGACAGTGATTTTTGCCAGGTCTTACTTCCCTAAGGCTGACCTTTCTTGTAGTGTTTTTCCGAAGCTTAATCTGTCTGCTTGCCAGGTGTGCAGAACGTCTCTGACTCTGCAGATGAAGACTCAATGTTCCTAAGTCAATTTAAAGACTCAGTTGCTTCCCCATTGCTTCACAAGATCCTGCATCTTGTTCCAGCTATTTTTATCCTTCTGGAATTACATCTCCAGCTCCTGCGCACTGCCAGTGTCATTGCTCATTTGCCAGATGGGAGACACAGTTAGTCCTTACGGTCTAGTAACATTGTCATCAAAATCTACACAAATAAACACTTGCTCTGAAAGTAAATTCTCTTCCGCAGCCCAAGTGTATCTCAGAAGGTGCAGGAGGCAGCAAAAGGAACAAACTGCTACCATAGTGTCAGTTCCTTGCTGTGAGATGGTGTTAAAATCTGCAAGAGGCAGAAGCCAGCATGATTTCTCAGGGAGTTAGAGGCAGGTCTCTGTGGCTCTGTCATACTACATGTGCATCAATAGAAATTTGAAATAATCTCTGTAATGAACAGAGTAGATGGCAGTGTATAAAGCACAGAATTTCACAATCCGTAGAAATACATTTAACTGTAATCTCCTTCTGTGGAAAACCTGTCATTTCCGCTTTTGTTCATCTACGATACAGCTCAGTCCAGAACTGGGAGTGTGCGGTGCTTGTGAATCAGAAATAGTAAAACCAGGACTGAATATAGCCTCCTTGTTGATGTGACCTCTGCATCAGGGATCTTGCTTGCTGATCAATGCCAGTGAGAGGGTGGGTGTCCTCCTACTTTTGTGTATTCCCTTCCCTTTCCTTTTCCTGCAAATATCCTGCTGTGCTGCAGCTGAGGCTGGGGAACAAGTACGATTATTAATTAAGGATGAGGTAGCCATTCTAGATCAGATATATACAGCTCTTTGTAATCCTTAACATTTGTTGTGTTCTCTATTAGCTTTCACAATGACACTTGGCATTTCCTTAATTGTCAAAGATGTTTTAAATTGATCTTTCTAAACTGATTTTCTCTCTTGTCACATCCGCCACTTCATGTCAGACTTCAGATATTCCTGTTCCGGCTCATCCTCAGCATCCCTACAGTATTTGATATGTTTTCTATGGGAAACATCTGCCATATTCCAGAATAATTTCCTGTTATTTCTAAATGCCAAGGTTAATCCTGGATGTGGCTGGTTTTAGTACTGGCCTCATTATTGCAGCCATCCCTTAGAGGCTCCATTTTCTTTTTCCCTAACCTTTGGTATTTACTCTGGTGAAAATACATCTCATTCTTATGGCATTGAGTTAACAGTGCAAATAACATTTCTGATTCTTACAGGCATTGTCTGTCTCTTTTCCTGTTCACTAAGGACTGATTCCCTAGCTCCCTCCTCCTGTTCACCTTGAATCACCATTATCAGAACTTTAATTATAAAGAATCACTTGCTATGACTGTGAGTGGCAGAACCTAGCCTAAAAGTATTACTTTTTGACATTTCTCTTTTCTTTTATATAACTCTACTTATGATTGGCTTCAGAAAGATTATATTTAAAGGAAATTCATATTGACTTCTAGTTTGATCAGTAGTCCAAATTTCAGTTATTAGGATTTAAGCAGAGTATACTTGGGGACTGCATTCATCAAATAGGCTGTGCACATCTGTGCCTGAAAGGACAGGGAGAGAACAATCAACAGTATTAATTTGCTACTCTGAGCTGACAAAAATAATCTTTAATATTCTTCCCTTATGTACATTTGCTCCTGGTTATCATGACTGGAGAAAACAGTTTGTAGCACAGAACAGTATTTCATAAGCTCCTTTTCACCAGTTTCAGGAGATTAGTGATAAGATCATAGAACCATAGAATGGTTTGGGTTGGAAAAGACTTTAAAGATCATGTAGTTCCAATCCCCCCTGCCATGGGCAGGGACACCTCCCACCAGACCAGGCTGCTCAAGGCCCCATCCAACCTGGCATTGAACATTTCCAGGGAGGGGGCAGCCACAACTTCCCTGGGCAACATCTTCCAGTGCCTCACTAACCTCATCATGAAGAATTTCTTCTTATCATCTAATCTAAATCTTCCCCTCTTCAATTTATAGCCATTCCTCCTCATTCTATCACTACATGCCCTTGTAAAAAGTCCCTCCCCATCTTTCTTGTACACCCCTTTCAGGTACTGGTAGGCTACTATAAGGTCTCCTCAGAGCCTCAGCCTGGTTGTTATCCAGGCTGAACAACCTCAACTCTCTCAGCCTGTCCTCATAGGGAAGGTGCTTCAGCCCTCTGGTCATCTTTGTAGACCTCCTCTGGACCTGTTCCAACAGTTCCATACCCTTCTTATGTTGAGGATTTCAGAACTGGCCACAATACTCCAGGTGAGGTCTCACAAGAGTGAAATAGAGGGGCAGAATCACCTCCCTTGACTTGCCAGCCATGATTCTTTTGATGATATGGTTAGCTTTCTGGGCTGTAAGTGTGCATTGTTAGCTTGTGTTGAGCTTTTCATCAGTGAGCACTCCCAAGTCATTCTCTGCAGGGCTGCTCTCAATCACATTATCCCCCATCCTATACTGAAACCACGAATCACTCTGACCCAGGTGTGGGACCTTGGTCTTGGCCTTGGTGAACCTCGTGAGGTTCACACAGGCCCACTTCTCCACTTTGTCTAGGTCCCTCTGGATGACACGCCGTCCTGCTGGTGTGACAAGTGCACCACTCAACTTGGTGTCATCTGCATACTTGCTGAGGGTGTACTCGATGTCACTGTCTGTGTTAACGATGAAGATATTAAACAGCGCTGGTCCCGAAATGGATCTCTGAGGGGCATCACTTGTCATGGATCTTCATCTGGACACCAGTCCATCGACCACTTCTCTCTGAATCCCTTATCCACTGAATGGTCCACCCATTAAATCCTATCTCTCCAATTTATAGAGAAGAATGTAGTGGGGGACCATGTCAAAGGCTTTACAAAAGTCTAGATGGATTACATCTGTTTGTTTTCTTGTATCTGCTGATGTGGTTACCCCGTCATAGAAAGCTACTAGGTTGGTCAGGCAGGACTTGCCCCGGTGAAGCCATACTGGCTAACTCTAATCAACTCCCATATCAGCCAATTCCCTCAGGACTCTGGGATGCATCTCATCAGGTCCCATAGACTTATATACGCTCAGGTTCCCCAGGTGGTCACAAACCTGGTCCTCCCCTGCACTGGGAGGGTCTATTCCCCCTGATCCCCTTCTTGTTGTCCATTGACCTAGAAGGGGTGATGAGAGTGGCTGTCGGTGAAGACTGAAGCAAAAAAGTTGTTGACTACCACAGCCTTCTCCTTGTCTATTGATACGAGGTCACCATTTTCATTTGTCAGTTGGGGTATGCTTTCTTTAACCTTCCTTTTCTGGTTGACATACCTGGAGCAGCCCTTCTTGTTAGCCTTCACTTCCCTTGCCAAGTTCAGGTCCAGCTGCACTTTAGCCTTCCTGACCCCATCCCTACATAACCGGGCAGTGTCCCTATACTCCTGCCAGGTTACCTGTCTCTGCTTGCACTGCCTGTTCAGTTCCCTCTTGGTCTTCAGTTTGACCAGCAGGTCTTGACTCAGCCACGCTGGTATCTTCCCTTCCCTGCCTGGTTTCCTACATCTGGGGACTGAGTGCTCTTGCACTTTACGGGAAGCATCCTTACATATTTCCTAGCTCTGTTCTGTTCCCTTGCCCCTGAGGACCATATCACAGAGGGTCCTACTGTCTAACTCCTTGAAGAGCTGGAATTTTACCTTTCTGAAATTTAGGGTCCTGACTATACTCTTGCCCGTCCTACATCATGGCAGCTGCTGACCAGAGTCAGGAACCTCCCAGCCGTATCTCCCTGTTAGGGGTGGGTCCCTCACTCCACAGAACACCTTTTAGCTTCAATCTAGAGCCTGGCTGCAAAACTTAACGTGTTTGCTGCTGATTCACAAAGATGACACAAACTGTGGAAAAAAATGCTAATAATGTGAAGCTATGACTTGTATGTTGCTGAATATCATTTTGTTTTTAATTAAATCTATACTTAGATTACTTTTCAACTTGCAGGGATTAAGGGAGGCAAGAAATTGAGATGGGAAAATGCCCATTGCTCTTTGCAGTACTGGGCAGATTTAGTAGTCTGTGGTTGACATCTTAAGCACTTTCAGGTAGTGAAGAACTACTGGTTAAGTTGTAGGTTTGGATAAGCGTATCAAATTTTCTATGTATATGAAACACTGTAAACTGTGCAAAATTGCATGCAAACAAGCATTCCTATTTCTAGCATTTTTTTATTCTCTTTCCTTCCTCAAATCAGTTAACAGCCAAAATGACAGCTAGGCTGGAAATTCTGTTGTCTGCTGCACTGCAGAGTTTAACCGTTGAGAGAAGAATAGCATGTCATGTATTAATAAATGAAATTCCTTTAAAATTAGTGAGAACTTTTGTTAGGGCTGATTCAGACATTTAAGATAGTTGAAATGTAAGTTTATGAGACTTTATACATGACTGTCTAAGAGATTGAAACAAGAGCAACTGCATTGTTTATGATTTCTAAAGCTTTATAAAGAATATTTAAATCAAGCCACTGGTTGTGCTGGAAATGCAATTATATCTGAGTAACAGCTGTTGTTTCACGTTAACCCCTGCTTCCAACCAGCACATTTTAAAACTGCTGTTATGACAAAAGTGCAAATGTAGTGAGAGTACCCTAAAATCACTAACAACTAAAAAGAAAAAAATCCACTTTGTCTGAGAATTTACTTTTTTGAAAAAAAGAAACAAAGGGAAATAAATTTAATTTCCCTGTAATAATGCAAAACCTGTGTATTTGTTTGCTTACAAATTATTTGCTAGTACTGCTTTCCCATGTGCACGTGCCTTTTTAAAATAGCTTTAAAACACTGTTTCTAATGGAATTTCTGTAACTTTCACTTGCATTAATTTTAAATGGGAGCGCCTGTATTGGTGTTTGACAGATGCTCAAACTGGCTGTTTTGCTGGGATTATGTTTAATCCTGATATTTGCCCCATCTTCCTTGAAAATTCCTCCTTTTTTCATTTTCATTTTTCCCAGAGAAACAATTAAAAGGACTTGGCAGGGCCATCCAGTCTGACACTAAGAGCCATTGCGTGTGTCATTAAAAGAGACTGGAAGATACATTCATTCATGCCAGCAATTCAGCCTTTCTAGAGGGTTGTGGTTCAGAATTAATAGATAACCTTTCCATTGAAATCACTCCCTCATGCCTGACTTCAGCATTAGTGCCAGAATGATGGACTTTCCCACAATAAATACAGCAGCAAATATCAATTATTTTGAACACTTCTAAGAAGAATTTTTTTACTCTGTTCAGCTGTCTACTCAGTGATTTATTAATAAATTAATTATTTTCACGGAACTAAAAATATGTGCTGTTTCATGGGGGACCATAGTGAAGCTAACTATTTAAGGTAACTAACAGTGTGGTAATTTTATTAATGCTGGTTCTTACTGAGTTTCTCATGGACAGGACAACTGAAAAACAATTGTCCAGGAATTTTCTAATACAAATTCCATTTCTTCTCTACTCTGCTTTCCATTGCTGTTATGTGCTATATAAATCTGTCTGCCCTCAGCCCTGGTTTGTAGTTTGAAAGATGTAATAAGAAATTTGTGGCTATGATTTCTCCTTCTGCTTAATCTGAAATAGATTTGAAACTGTTGTGTGTTAGCTGCAAAATTAAGCTTTCCAAATATTCAAGCCAGGTCTCTCTAATCTTCAGAAAAGCCTCTTTTCTTTAAATAGAATTCCAAGTGCCTTTCTCCCGCCGCTGTGCCTGTAGCCATTGCAGTAGAACAAAAATATATAGGGGATCCAAACCCAAACAAAACCAACACAAAAACCCAAAGACAAATTGATGTAACATAAGCCTGTGGAAAATCTATGAGGTGACAAAATCATTGTCATGGTCCTTGGAGTACCAAAGAGTGAGGATTAGTGTGACATTTTCTGTAAAATGCATGAGTAGTTTTTCTTTACCAATGTCCTGTTTTCAAAGGACATTGAGACCAAACCTTTTAGTTAGGTGATGCTTGGAAGATTTCTGTTAAATTTTAGACAACAAAAGTGAATGCACCTCTTCTGCCACCTGCACTGTCAAGATAAGTATACATCATAGCTATGGGTATCTAAGATGTTACCTGGGACTGTTCCTCTACTAAGGCAGGAAGGCTGTGGTCAGTTTTGTTACCACTTACTGGTTTTTATGGAATCACCTTTAATTCAATCAGGTCGCTTGGTCTCTGACAAACCCAATGATTATTTGTATCTAGTTCTGGAAACATGGTTTCTAGAGAAACTTTTTTGCCTGAGGTCACCTCTCAGCAGCATGGTCACCTCTGGACAGCCTGTGGTCTGTATGCAAGGAGCCTGGGTCTGAGTCTAACAGACACATATTCTCCAGAGGACACTTGAGTTGTCTCTGAGCCCAGATTTGGAAGATCATTGACTGCGTGATCCATCAGCCTCATCTCAAAAACAACTACGTGCTGGTACCCAGCCATCTGGGTAGACATACCAAATGCAATTTATTTTGAATCACAACCCTGAGATTGTTCTGTGGATCAATTTCTCAAAATATTAGAGGCTGACATGAATCCAAATAGCTGGATATAAAGGTCTGTGGTACAAATATTATTGCTGCCAACCATTATAAACAGTCTGGTTTACTACTTTTTTTTGGAGGGAACAAAACCCATATTCACTCAAGAATAGAGGGGTGTTGGCCAGTCTGAATAAACGTTAATAGATTTTTTACCATTTGCAGTTTTACTAGAGCAAATTGACACAACTTTCCTGCCAATTCATTACCACTCCTTTAGCTGTGAAAAACAGATGAGCTAATACAGTGTGTGCGTGTGACAGTAAGAAAGAGGTTCTACTCCAACATTTTTGCTGGAGTTTTGTGCCTTATAACTTGCTCGATAAGCTGCACGCTTGACTGAAAAGGAAATGGTGTGTTCAGTCAATGTCAAGCCAGTGTCAACGTGTTCGTGTTAGTGGAGATTTAGATGCAGAAATCAAACATCAGTTTGGGGAAGCAGACATTGCTGTTTGGAGGTACTGCCAACCATGGGAACTTACGCAGCTTGTCATTAGTTGAATGGCTGTAGATATCTACAGCAGCGAGCTATAAGTCAGTCAAAGTATGCTACATGCTACATGTACTAATAAGGAATCTTTCTTTCTGCAGTTTAGCTGAGAACTAGGAAAAAGAGAATGTGAAGTAAGGTGAGATACTTCCTCCTTCATCTTCAGAAAGAAAGGCTATGCTAGGAAAGTTCAGCTATATTGTTTCCCTAGTGACATAAACCACTTTTTCTACTGAAACTAGCATAAGAAAGATAGACGTTCTGACAGTGTACCAAAGGCACTTTCCCCCGCCTTTTCAAAGCTGCAGGAAAAACAGCTTGGTGTTTAAGACATATGGTAATAAGAACATACAAAGAGACTAGATCTGACTAAAGCTCTGTCTAACCACTGTTTTTCTTTCATTGGTGGCAAATGGTGACTGACCAGGGAAAGGTGTAAGAAGTTAAACATGTAGATATATTTCTGCTCTACACCTTCAGAGTTTCTGCTGATCTGAGACTTAAGGTCAGAGGTTGCATCAATCTAGCAGCAGTTTCTCACCTCCTGAAGTCTGCTTTTACTTCTAGTAGCTCTTTCATATTTTGCTAGAGGTTACTTTTCTTTTTCAGTAATTTTTTAGAGTTTCCCTCCAACATCCATATATCTGCTACCTCACAGAAGGTGCTTTTGTGTTTTTGTAATAGATCTTTTTTATTTGTCTCAGTATACCATATCTGCATTGTTGCTTATTGCTGAAACATGCCAGATTTTGTAGGATATTGGCAATGATGTTACTGCCTGCTACTCAATCTCCTTTACCACATTTTCCAGTTTGTTAAATACTGTTTTCCATCCATAGATATGTATGTATCAAATCATATTTCTGTAAAAGCACAATTAAAAATGTTTCATTGAAAAACTTGATGCCATTCGTCCTTGATGAAGTTTCATTCTTGCAGGGGTAAAACTAACACTAAAACCAATATTCACTTTGAACAGGATTTACCGCTCAAGTGGTATTCTTCAAATCAGTCTGCTACACACTGGTAGATTTGGGGTTTTAAGGCCAGAAGATATCATTGTTGACATTTAGTCTCAAACCTTGTGTAGTGCAGGCCACAGCAGTTCTGTCAGTAGCCCATGACGCATCTCTTTGAAGGACACTTCGTTTTTATTATGTGCTAAGAATAAAGCTACCAAAATGATCAAAGGAATCACCACTCCAGGTATTTATTTGACTAGTCATTGCCTAATTTCATACCATTAGTCCCAATAATGATCTTTCAATGAAGCTAGTGACAAAATTCTATATAACCAGACAAAATTCAGCCTATTGTTTACAAGTCAAGTTTAGAGGAAATATAAAGAGACTTACTTGTTTGTTGAAAACAGCAACATGTAGTCTGGAATGATTGTTATTCTCACTTTAAACTGCAGCAGTAGTTTTCAACCACTATAGTTTGGAGTCATATGACATTATGCTGTTGAAATGTGACACGTGCATATGGCTCTTTTGCTGAGGTTTTTGTCTTGTTGCAAATTTGCTTTCCAAAATTGCTTTCAAAAATCTGATGTGGAAATAAATCCAAAATATATGAAATTGAGTTTTAAAAATGGTAATTTTGAGTGCAGAATTCTTTAGAATAACTCAACAGACCTGTAAAACAGTAATGCCTGTGTATTAGCAAGTAATACATTAAGAAAGGATTGAGGACTGAAATAATTGTGACTGAGAAACTGATGTTCAAGCTGTGTTTATTTCTTCTGAATTTACCTCGGACTAGATCCACCCTGTTCCTCAAAAAGCTGTTAACAGCTGAACAGAACACATTTTCCAGTTTGGCTTCTCATGCAAGAATTCCAGTTTTCATACCCTGATATCCGTCTGCAAGTAAGGGAAATCAGTGAATTGTTGAAAACCACATTCCAGAATTAAACTAAAGATAGAGATAGTCAATTTCTGCATTCCTCTTACAGGACTTTTCTGTAAAAGATAAGATAGATGCTAGTTTAAACCTGTTATTCTATCAACCTCAGTATTGCAGTAGCTGGTTACCTGCAGCTAAGCACTCCTTTGGAGTCTTATGTTCTTCACATTGGCCTAAAAATTAACATTGGCCTATACTGTAATGGTCCCATTTGAATTTCTTGGATTGTTTCAGCTGAGTATTTGAAAATCAAATCTAACTCTACGTGAATTTTCAGTAGTGCTCATCAATAAAGCCTTTGAGATAAGAAACTGGTGGGCAGTTTTCCTGATGATTCATGAAGCTGATAGTTCTATCCCTCTGTTCTTGACAGCATTAAAATAGTGTGACTTAGCAGAAACGTAAGTTAGCCATTTCAAGCAGCATTCCCAGCAAAGGCTGCAATTTGAACCATGACATTAACATTACAGAATGACAACTTCTCACCACCACCCCACCAGGGACTTCTCACCCAGTCACTGCAGGTACAAAACAAGTAGTCACAGGCATAATATGATTTGCAGTTGGAGCTGGAGGAAAGTTTTCTTTAAATGATAAATCTTTCATCCTACTAAAGCTCTTCAATCATTTATATTTCATACAGCAGCAGTATCAGCCTGGAAAAGAAAATGTCATGGTGATACGTCCAGTAGATAAAGGACTAGAAACCCCATTTAAATTCTCTATGCAGCTTAGCAGGAACGTGGATCTTAATTTTCCAGCTGCCAGGCTAGCAGGTGCACAGAGAGAGCTCTGACAATTTGTTGTGCAGTTTCTTATTTGCTGTGAAGGAACATTCCCAGGAGCAAAAATGGGAACTGAAGTATGTGTGGCTCTAAGGAGGTTGCCCTAAAGATGAGGTTAGAGTGTCACTTTCTCTCTTTTACTATTTAAGGCTTTTAGAAAAAGCAGAATGACTCCAGCAGGATAGGGTAAATAGGTACAGTTTATGATCATCAGAATCCCCTCAAATTGCTCTGTAAATACTCCTGAACACTCCTTAGAACACCCACCAACCTTGAACAGTCAGCCAGAAGGAAGAGGCTGTCTGAAACTGTTGTTGTCATCTGAGCCTAGAGAGCATTTGCACTTTAGTTCTTTAACTAAGAGTTGAGGATCCTTTCACAAGAAATTTTGTGGGTTATTTCCCTTAATCAAGAGTATCTGCTATTGTTTTAAGGGAATGTTGCAAATGTTGTGCTTTTTTTGGTATTAATATTGGTCTTATTTTATGTGATTTCACCTTTCCCTCTTTCCAAGAAAGATGATTGCTTTATGTCAGGCCATTCCTGATAAAGTTGCTCTATCATCATAAAGGTCCTTCCGTTTGAAATTCAAGGTACTTTGTTTGCCTAATAAAAACCTTAGAAAAGGCTTAATTTTTATATTTTCACTCACTAACCCTTCTGTGATCCTAAGCTCCCCTGGCACCACGAAGACTGACTGAACTATGCCAAGGAAAAACATTGCAGGTATCTTGAGCAATACATTCAGATTGTTGTCTAACATAACCTAGTTGCCATTTGGTTGCTTTCTGACCTTGCAGATGGCAGGAAGGTGGTATTAAGTAGGCATATTAAACTATAGATTTGGCATTTTATATTTGATAGTCATAAGCCATGAGGTATTTTAGAAACCATACTCTCCAAATAGCCTTTGTTAATGGCAGCTTTATTTATGAAGCAGGACAGAAATAAAATCGAGTGAGACAAATAGAGAAGATAGAAATATTTCCTGTTTTATTGGACTATCCCCATAGTGTTTGGGAAAGGATGTCTTAGACCTTAGAGGGATTCTCAGTTAATTGAAGATCTCTAGACCTCCTGCAGATGGAGTTCCAAGTGATGTTCAGTGAACAAAGTTGGCTACAGCAGCTGTGCTTTATAGTACCCTATAACTATGGGCCAAGTCCAGTGACAATTAGGATTGTCTTCTGCAACACTGAAGTCTATGAGTATTAGCTACTGCCTCCAAGATAGGAGGCTACTAGACCTAAATGTATGTATAGAAACCCTGCACAGTGATGTTTGCCTGCTTTGTTTGCTAGAGTTTACTGGTATTGCCTTACTAATAACCATGTTTGAAAAATACAAATTGAAGGGATTAAATTGCCTTTGTCACTACCAAATGTAAAACAGCAGTTAATATTCCATCTATACAAGCTTCAACCTGATTATGCTTAGTAAAAACAAAATTAGATGTTATTAAATTTTTATTTAAACATATAAAAAGTTGTGAAGTGGGGGAAACTGCTCGGACTTACAAAGCATTAAGAAAAAAATCAAATTAAGAGCTGATATTATTCCCTTTCCTTTTAGCTTAGAGTGTTTCTAGAGAGATAGTTTTTCTTCTTGCTTTGATTTTAGAAAATCTTGTCTGACAGTCTTTTAGTGGGTGCTGAGAATGATAGCTATTGGAGGCAGACTGAAGAAGTCAGGTACTAGAGATTTCAGTTTTAGTGGTTGCTTTTGTTGAAGACAAGGCAGTGCACACCAGGGGGAGAATGAAGGAAAAAAGAACAACAAAGACTGAAAATGTAGTTTCTGTTTCTGGCTCCTGCTGCAAATAATAAAGACAGGCACAGAACCTGGACTCCTCAGCCACTGTGAAGTCTGTCAAATACCAACATACTTAGGACTGTGCTTTCAGCTGCCTGTCTAAGATGAGAGGAGCTCATAGCAGTGTTACAAAAACAACTAAGAAAAGCAGCTGTAATAGGCTTAAGGGAAGGATGGGAGGGCAAAAAAGGCAAAGACAGACAAAACAAGTAAAAGAAAAGAAGGTGTGATGAAGACTTCTATTCTAGCTGGTCCATAGGATATACTTATTCAAAGAAGGCAGAAGACTCAATGGTACTATGTGGGTTCTTTTCTCCAGTCTGCAGTCAGATCATCTCTCATCAAGGAGATGATAAAGATGGATCCTGATCCTGGGAGATGATAGATATGGCAGTCTCAATAGTAAGGCTCCCTCCCTCTGGGCTACCCACCACCCCAAAAACATTGAACTGAAAAAGGAAGTCTAGAATTAGTAGAGTAATACTTCTTTTCGTCAATTTATTTACCAGTGTGAGCTACGCTCTAGCACAGCAATTTTAGTTAAATCTTTCTTTACTTTTCATGTGCAACAGTTATGAACATACACTGGTGCCATATGATTTGAGCCAGCCTTTTGAGTTCTACTAAATATTTTCTCACTTCGCTTAATGGTTGGACTCGATGATCCAGTGGGTCTTTTCCAACCTAGTGAGTCTATGATTCTTTTCATGACATTTATAAACAATTTAATGTAACAAATGAAATTGAACTTTTGTTATGTGGACAATTCATTGGGCAGCCCTTGTCTTAGGGAGCTTCATTCTATCACTTAAGAATAGAGACCATTTGCATTGACATGGCACTTCCATTGTGGGGCTCTCAATACAATTAAAAAACATTAATTAAACTATTAGCATCTCAAAAGCTTTCTGAAAGCATTAGGGCTGTTTCTGTCTCTCGTTTTCTTATGTGAAATGATCAATACTCAAGGAGATGATGTTTCCCAATATCATTCAAGATGTTGGTGGCAGAGTCTGGAGCTCTTGGCTCATCTCCTTATAATCCAGGCAATGAATTATTCTCCTTTAGGGCACTGTAACTAAAAGATAAACATTTGTAGGCAATGTGAGTAAGGCTTAATGAATTTTAATTAAAAAAAACACTTAAATTTTCTTTTTTCATGACCTCAGAAGAGTAACAGTGTAATCTTTCAGGAGTGGGCCCTTGGTACCTCCCTTTAAAAGCCTGACTACTTTTAAAATTATAAAATCTTGTCTCATGGTTGCAATTTTAAGTAAACAAATCTGAAATAGTCGTGGGGCAACATAACCAGTTGCTTACTATTTCTGCTGAAAGCTACGCCGGTGTTGTACTGTATGCCATCTGAATCTATTAGCATTTTGCATTCAAGCGTGATTGAATACCAAAAGAAAAATTTCTGTGCAGGGAGTACTTGTATTTTTATAATTGCAAAGGCTTGCAACATCATCATTTTCCTTATTTCCCCTCCAACATCTGACTAAGAAGAGGTTGGGGATCTATGGCAATGATCATGGAAATACTGCTTTTAATAGTATGTCTTTCCAGAAGTTAAAATGTCTGTGGAGGTCTTTGTAAATACAGAGCTGGAGTCTGTTCCTTAATCATATGGGATGGACTGGTTAAAATGGAAATTAATAAGAAAGATAAATTCTCTCAATCATATTGAGATTGTTTGTTGTACAGTTGCACACTGAAAAGCAACAATTGACTTTGTTAAAATTGATAATAAGTATTTCAGTTAAAAGCCCCAACCAACCAAAAATTGGAAAACCTTTAACAATAGAAAGAGCTCACAGACAACTAAGCTAACCTGTCATCATTCAAGAAATCTCTCTTTTTGCTCCCTTCCCCTAAAGATACCATAAGAATAGGTGGCATATATTGCGAGTTGACAAAACATTTCTACATTTGACAGAATTTACACTCAACAGTATCACACAAGTTTGTTTTATAATAGTTAATGATGTGCTGCCTTCTAGCCCCTAGGTGATTATTATCATTTGGCTTCACAGGTGGAGTTTGCTGAAAATGCGTTTGTTGCTCTGCTACAGTTTCCACTCTCTCTCTTATATCTCGCACGTCTAGGAGAATGTCATTGGACGTGCTGCAAATGCTGCTCAGTGCGATTTCCTCCCTGAGTCAGCGTGACTTCCCCAGTGAGTTAGCTTGATGAGCTGCCTAAAAGACAGATGTACATACACAGCCAGGAAGCGTGATAGATGGGGACATACAAAACATTGATAAAAAACTGTGTTGTGAAAAAAGCCACGTTTTTTCCCCCCTCTTTCTTCCCTGAGTGAAGTATGTGAAGAGTGTAGAAACGTACTGATTCACTGGGATTTATGTAACTGCATCAGAAGATAATGTCTACACTTGTATTAACAGTAGGGGATCATAATAAGCTCTAGAATTACTTGATTATATAATTTCATTGAATGGATTAAGAAAAAACCCTGCTTTCTTAGATGCTGACTTACTGTGTAAGTCATTATGAGATCACCCATTTGACTGCAGCACTGCACTGATGGCAATTTTTATACCAAGCTTCTTGCCCTGTAGCAGTGAAGGGATACCAGAGGCGCTCTACTATTTCACACTGACATCCTGGTAAGGAAAACAGTTCCAGTGAATCTGTTCTATTCTTTAACATATGGGAAAATCTTGGGCCAGGGTGGAGGTAATTGCTGTATATCAAGGATATTTTATAATTTTCTTTTTTTTTTTTTGTTACCATAATTTCTGTGTTTCACAGACTTCTGTAAGTATTTATGGAACACTATTGTATCCATTTCACAAACTGAGATACAGAGAGAAGATAAAAATTTCATTCCCAAATGTTACCTAACTGTTAAGTCCAGAATGCAGACTTCACCATTCAAGACTTCCTCCTCATTCGCCTGCTGTCACTGAAGGTGTTGAGAAAAACAGGCACCTCTATAAACTTCACACAGTATTTAAATGTCTTTGCAGGTATTTCCAGACATCATGACATGTTCTTCTGCCAAGCTTGCTTGCAGACATTGGCAGCCAGGATGTATCTCATGGGAATCTTCCTGGCATTAGCAATATAAATCAAAATGCTCTCCCTCCCTTCATAGTTCCATACACAGAAAACTTACCAAGTATTTGGGTGCGCTCTCTGTGCTGTGTAAAATGAATCAAAGATCATTAAAAGGCAAGGAATCAGATCTGCTGTGCCTTTCAACTGTCTTGTAACTGGTTAGCATGTGTCCCTGCAAACATACCTCAGTTAGGAGCAACTCGTACCAGAATTATGAAATGATGCCATTTCCCCATTTCTGTTTCCCATCTATGTAGCTGCAATCAGATTTAACATAGCATAGTTTCAAAGATTGCTAAGCAAATTTAATTTTATTTTTTTTTTATGGAATCCATTGTCTCCCCCTCCCAAACCTCTGTGAGAAATGTGAGAGGTAACTGCATCCTTTCTCTCCTTCCTTGGGATTGACATAGCAACCTCCCACTTCCTCTCACACTCCCACTCATCAATAGCCTCCAGTGCTATGCCCCTAGACAGGGAGGGACATGATATTGTGTATCTGTGGAATAAGGTCACAACTTTCTCCCCTCTTGCAGTGCATTGATATTAGTGTGTCTTGTCACATCTAATGAATGAATCACTGGTTTTTGTGACACAACAGTAGTATGTTCTTTTAGTCCTCCTTAGAAAAACAGAGGTGGCTTTGTATAGAAGTTTGTATAGTCTTCTATAGATACTTTAGATCAGAGTTGGATTCCTTGTCTTTTCAAAGAGAATATTCTCATAATGAGACTAAAGGTCTTGAGGCTGCCTGAATTTAGTAACATGAAGTTTTCTGGGTACATATTTCATTTTTACTTCATTTTTGTCTGTATCTGCTTATATAGTGGATACACACAGACATACCTACTCAACAGTGTTAGCTCACTGATGTAACCCTGACTTCCACTTGTGGCTTTCCTTTTCATGCTGACATTGCTGTTTCTGTCACTATATGGGCACATGTATGCATATTTATCTACAAAGAATATATGTGAAAATAAAAACTCAATAACTTGCTGAAGAGACACTATTGTAGGGGTTGAACTACAAGTTGCAGAAAACCTTCTCTCTGTCAATCTGGAATAATTGTTAGGGTGAAAAACCAGGTACAACTATGATCAAATATTTGATGGAGAATTTTGGGATATTTTTGGTAGACATACAACACCAACAGAAATTTGTAGCTGGATCTGCCTGGATCTTTTTTAGCTGGATTTTTTTTTTTTTTTCATTTTGAACAGATTTTCTTCACTCTTGGTTCATTCTCTAGGTTTCACTAGAGTTTGAAACCAAACAATATTTCAGACTTCAGGCTTCATACTGTAGCTTACCGTACATGGATAGTAAAGTAGTTCAGATCTGTGCAAAAATCTACACTAAATTGCTATAACCAGAGCCTTAACTGGAGACTGTTATAAATAATATTTTTTTGTCAATTCTTGCAAAATGAATGCTGCCACTTTTTATCAATACTGCTCCTGCAGAATAGGTTCCATGGACATGTCTCTCACAAACACCAGGTTATCTATTTATTACATCTAATAAATTGATGGGAAAAGAGTAGGTTAGGACATAGAGGAGAAGATAAGGTCAAACTTTCAGCCATTACTACTTTTCCTGTCTTGTGCAATAACTTCCTTTCAAAACCTTAACTGCTCCTTGATACTCTGCTTCATACTCTGCTTTCCTCTAATGACTTGACTGGTGACTAGAGCATGGCAGAAAGGATTTTCTCTCTTTGCCTCTTTCTAAACCAAGTGTAATTCTGTGGACTTGAAGTGTCACTTTATACAACCTGCTGGCTTTGTCATCTAAAACCAGTGTCAGAGGTTTTTTCTCTCTTACTTAGGAAACATATTTAGAAATTAAGAAAATTATTCCAATTACTCTAGAATTATTTGGTCCTCTCTGAATTCCTTCTGCCTCCACAAAGTATACAGTAATTTTAATTTATGCTTGTGGTCTGTATAAAATGTATATCCTACCTATAGAGACCTAATGTTTGTATTACTTGCTCAATTGCAAACTTTTTGCCTATATGTTAGATAGGGTGTCAATTCGGTTATCTAAGTTAGGAAGACTTCTTCTTATTTCAATCTCAAAGTTGAAAAAGAAAGATTAATGAAAAATGTCAGTATGATGCATAATATCCTCAGGATTCAATTATTTCCCTTTAATCAGGTGCACATTATTCATTGCACTGAATCACAATGTTAGCAGTTCTTCGAAGATATAATTTTGTACAGTACTGGAAGGAGACTCAAAACTCTGGGTCTCTATGCTGCAACTTTTTAAGAATTGTTGAACTTCCCTTTTTTTCGCTTTTCGTTCTCACTTGCTTCCTACCCCCATTTCTTATGAAAATTCTTGTTCTTAAGTTCTATACATAATATGAGTCAATCAAAAAGTAATTGGTAATTCCATATGTATCCTCTGGTTAAAATAAATATCAATGCAAGTGTAGAAAACTATACTGTGCTGGAGCAGTTAAAAAGAAGGAGGTTTAAGTGCTTTATTTTCTTTATACTGACAATTCCATCTGTATTACAAGAAGAGGGATGTCATTTGACAATTTCATATGAAGACCTATTTCACTTTGCGTAATTTAAAAGAAAAAGCTGCAGAATAACATTTGCTAACATAATTTACACAATAAATTTTATTTTATATAGCAGTATGTGTTTTATAAAAATTTCAGAATCGAGATCTAAGATATATTGTATATCCTATTTGCAGAAAGACATCTTAGAATGTTTATTTTTAGCATGTGGTAGCTTCTGAGACTCCAGGGTTATTACTATGGCAGTATACTTTATCAAAGGAAATATTAAAAGTAGTGGAAACAAGAGCAATCACTCTGCTGTAGGAACACAAAATCATATGGTTCAGTTTAAAGTAACATTTTAAACTCTGGCATTCTAGCAGTAATGGAGTTTAACAGCCATCAGAGTGAGTTAGTAATCAGTAAGTTGAAACAATGAGGAAATAAAACTAAAAACCTGTGACCTACATTTATAGTAACTGGTGATTCAGAGCCCTGAGCTTTTGCATATTCAAGATGAGGCACAGTGAAAGGGGCTAGATCTTTAAAAACAAGATCTCTGGAACACTGCCAAAGCTGAGATACTCAAAATCAAGTTCTGCTTTTGAAAAAAGAATATTGCTGTCTCACTCTTGATTAAAAAGTAGCAGGGAAATCACATTGTTAGCATGCACACACTGCTACTTCTACTGAACTCTTCGACCTCATACAGTTAATTCATTTATACGGTGAAGTCTTACAATGTTGATGAAAAAAACATTAACATAGCTTTTGGTCAATATCCATTGAGCTATTTGAATCACTTCAGTTGAGGTTTTGGTGTTCAATCTCCATGAAATCTGAAACATTCACTGTAGTGCATTACCTGTGTTTAACTTGTACATGTATAACATATATATATGTATATTTAAATATTCATTTATGTGTGTGTACTTTGCAATCATCTTGTTAACAGACTTGCAAAACAGGCTGATGCAAAGCAGTATTTCATAGCAGGAGTTGAGTTCCAACCTATGCAATGTACTAGTAGTTAGCCTATTTGCCATCTGAGACAGGCCATCTCTGTGCATGAAGGCATTTCTGCTGGAGGATAAGTAAAGCCTCAAGTTCAGTTTTGTTCTAACACACACAAAAATGTGAGTCCATGGACATAAAATGTAGTGCAGTACAGGCACATTGTGCATAACTTGAATGCAGTGAAGCCTGGAGAAACCTGTTATGTTTAAACTTCACTCTAAGCCCCCTGTAGGATAATGGGCAGATAGGACTTGTGTAACAACCTCAACTCATCCTTGTAATGGACACAGAGAATAACCACGTCACATTGAGTAGGAATTTCCATGTTTGTGATACTAACTTGGATACATTTTTACTTTTTCCTTATTTCTCTCTTTCCTCTAAAACATTGTGTTATCTTTTTCCTTTTTCCACTTATGGTCACTAATTCCGTTTGACAGCTCTGCTCTGTTTCCTCACATCTATTTGGAGAGATCCTTCTTGGAGGGAGTCCTGATTAAGGTCCCCTAGCCATCCACTTGTTTTGATTTCTGATCCTTTTCCCAGTGTGCATGCAATGTTCTTTGATGAAATGAGCCTTATGATTGCAGAGCCTAAATATTTGGAAAAAGATTATATGTAGGGATATTTATTGCCATTAGTGAAATGAGCAGCTTAATTTCTACATCACCCATGTATAGGAACAAGCAACTTGAATTCATGCAATAGCCATATGATTATGATCAGTGCATACTGATTGCCTTTATTATTCGTGATTTTAAATTGTATTTAATTCCCTTTTTCCCATGTGGCTTCTACTGACAAAATCACAACCCCCCAGAAATAGCATTGTTTTCTGAGCATTTTTCTACCTTGACCTATTCAGATATCTTTTAAAATTAACTTTGTCTCTAAGGTTCCAGGTTTTAGAACATTGGATAGAAGCGAATGGCTGAGTGAAAGAAGAAGGGAGGGAGGGAGGGAGGGAGGGAGGGAGGGAGGAAGGAAGGAAGGAAGGAAGGAAGGAAGGAAGGAAGGAAGGAAGAAAGGAGAAATAAAAGAAAAAGACAATTTTGATGTTTTATCTACTCCTTCAATTAAATTAATAATAATTGGTGGTAGCAGCAGTTGAACAGTGTATTTACTTTTGCCGTGAGTCCCTGAAAGATATTAACCCAACCTCAAAGTAAATAAGCTTCCCTTTCCAACTCCTCCATGTGTTAGTAACTTGAAATGCACCATACAGTGTCTATGTCATATTTTAGGAGTCATCTTCAAGTTTTCCTCCTTCAGTTGCTCAGGCCCTTGTCAAAAGCAGTTATCTAGTTTTTCCTGAAGATAACCAGTCTTTGCGGAAATGTTTCCTTGAGTGCATTGCTACATCCCAAGGCAGGTCATGATCATGGGTGATGGTGCTGAGTAATTTTCTTTTCTTTCTTGTTTGGTGGATCTAAAAGAGCCCAATATAGGTTTCCAGTTACCCTAGAATTGCTACTGCAGTATTCTTCCAGTGCATATGTGACTCTACCTAAATCCAAAAGTGGGTGCCTGGGACAGAAGCGGTCTAGTAGAAAGGGAAAGAAAGAGTTAAAATTTTCTCACAGAATCACAGAATTACCTGGGTTGGAAGGGACCCACAAGGATCATCAAGTCCAACTCCCATCCCTGCATAGGACAACCCTTAAAATTTACTCCACGTGTCTGAATGAATTGTTCAAATACTTCTTGAATATTGTTAGACTTGGTGCCGTGACTACTTCCCTGCGGAGCCCAGTCCAGTGCTCCACTATCCTCTAAGTGGAGAATCTTTTCCTAACATCCAACCAAAACCTCCCCTGGCACATCTTCCCAGTAATATGCTCAGTACGGTGATCTGTTCACTGTTTCACACTAGGAAGTCACTTAAGCTACCCTCTGCTTAAGTTGGTCAGATGCTCAGTAAGTGTAAATCTTGCTTAATCCTGTATTGTCTCTATGGTCACATACAAATACCCACAGGTATTTAATTAGTTTTTCTTAATTCATTTTTCTTTAAGAAAAAGGCAGAAAAGACTGTCTTTTGGCTCATGTTACCTATTGTATGCCAGAGCAAAGCTGAACCACGGAGGGAAATGAATTGGAGCCCTTGCTTTTTTCTGAAACTTAGTGCAAAGAGTTCCTGCTTAGAACTGATCAGAGACTCCCTGGAAATTAACAAATATTCTTTATGGTAATTCCCAGCTTTAGCCTTTTGTTAGTCCTTCTATTTGTTAACATGCTGTTAAACAAACCTGTTGTTGATAGAGAACCCAGGAAAATGAAGAAATATTTCACTGCTACTTTACCACCGTAAATCTTGGTGATTAAATAATCTACTGAGAATTGACAATAACTAACAACAGTGCGGAAGGGAAGCTGCATCAAGAGTTTTCTGCTACCTTTGATGTGATTACCAAGACAATTGCACCTTGACAAGAAACTGTTACAGGGACAAAACCTCTTGAGTGCAGGAACTCCTCCAAGCCAGGATTACTGTATATTTGAAGGCCATTGTGCTGCTGCCAGGAAACAAAAGATGCTATTTCAGTGGATGGAATTTCACTACTATCTCATTGACATAGAAGAAGTAACACAGTGCTTACCTGCCAACAGGCTATTGAATCTGGAATTAATTTAATGTTTCTTAACTATGCACCAACTCTATTTATTAAGAAATTGAAACTTTTTAAATTTCTGAGAAAAAAATTAAATATCATACTGCTTTCCATTATAAGCAGAATTAATAATGGATTTTAGTTGAATGCTCCATGACAGGACTTAGGCCATAAGGCACAATTTCCTGACAAATTACGATGTCATGCTTGGATGGCAAAAGTGACAGAACAAATGAAAGAAAGAAAGAAAATAATGACTAAGGTTTGGAAAAGGTCAAAAAATGAGCAATGTGTATAAGTTAGTCAGCTTGTAGGAACAGAAATGACCTCTATTTCTTCTAGAATCTAAACAGGATCTTGGGAATTTTACATGACATTGTTTCCCTTCCTGGCAACAAAACCGTTTCAGCAGGAAGCAACTTCAGGACATGCCCCAGAAAATATATGTGCCCAACTTGAAATTATTAGGTATTCAAAAGAGTTGTCTGTTGATTCTCTATTTAGATTATTTTTCTCCAACCACAATAACAGAAGAACTGAACACCAATAAAATCCATGAAAGCTGCTGATTCTTAGCATCTCATGGAGTACAGCTGTAATTATTCAAGGGCATGCACTCAAAGACAGAGAAAGGTGAAATCAGCAGAGTCTGACTTTTTCTGCCCTGTTCATTCGTATTGTTCTGTTCTCTGCACTGAAGCCTGCAATCTTTAACAATGTATCTCAATAAAAACCCTAATGCCTATTCTTTAAATATATATATTTCCTCTACTGCATTATGACTGCCAGGCCAATTTAAAATGAAATACTTATTCGATGGAATTACAGATTCTTCAATTACCTTCAGAGTTTTTATCTGATTGGCCTTCTTGAGGAATGCAGTATGCCAGGCAGATTGCATAGATAGTTAAAAACCCATTTATTGCTTAGCACCTTCATAGCATATAAAAATAATAATAAAAAGGTTTCTCTTGCGTTTCGCACCCTTTATGTGTGCTTCACAAGCTTTCCTAAATTCATTCTGGCTACTAGTATGTTGATTTGCCCTCTAATCCATTCCAGCATGCAAGTGAAGCTGCTAGTTGCCTGTTGATTATGAAAGTGACTTCCATTTCTCATTTCTTGGTGTTGAATCAAAGGTTTTGAACTCGTTGATTGCTGTATGATGGCTTGTGTTGCACCTAGCTGTAGTCAGAGCTTTAACAATAATTGCTGCCTATGGAAGCCTCATTAGTTTTTATGTGATTAGAGCCATACCAATTTACAATATTCCCTAAAGCCTGGCAAGAGTGATGCTACGTGGGACAAATAGTTTGAGTTTTAGAATTAGGAAGTAAGGAGTAGAGCAAGTTGGAGAAACAATTCCATCAATTACTTCCATGATTTATATCTTTAACCAAATCTGTGGGAAAATGTGATTGTTATCTTCCAATCTGTTGCTTTGGTTATTGTTCAATTTCATGTCCACCTTTTAATCTAAGGAATGTCTATAATGCCAGGGAAGAATTTGTTTCCTGGAATATAACTTTGATGTAGTTGTTTGCTAAGTCAAAGTGATGTCATTATAACAAAATAACTGTTATAATGAAGTTATAACAAAGTGGAATGAGGCTTCAAATGGATCCTGAAAAGGTGAATATACTTGCAGTTATGTGAGACAGCAGAGGAGTCTTTTTGACCTTGAACATGATAATAAACAAAAAAAAGCATCACAAATTAGTGTGTTGACACTTGACATCAGAGAAAGATAATCTAATCAAAGATGAAATGGTTAATCTGGATTTCTAAAATGGGAACTGAAACACAGCAACAACAAAGTCCATTTTCATACTTGTCCACTATGCTACTCATGAAAAGGTTTGATTTGCATAAATGTTTAAGTCATATTCTTCTCTAATTAGATGTTCATTTAACTCTGTTCATAGAATGTGAGTGGAAAGTAAAACTGTAATGTTATCCAAAGAAAAATAAAATGCCGATTATGTTATAGATTACAATTTTCTGGTTATGAGTTTCGATAATCTTTCCATCCATACTTGCTGCTGGGAAAGTTATTCTGCAAACACTCCAGTCAAGTGTAGCAATGATTAAGTGTGTCAGCTTTTTGCTATTAGCCTGCTCACATTCCTTAAGAGAACTGGCTCAGAGAGCAATTCCTCTTTCTTATGCCCATTAGGTACAGAGTTGGAGGTCTTGATCCCAGGGTTGAACACTGTTTGCAGATGGCTACTCCTCTCTCTCTGCCTAAATTAGTTTCAAACCCAGAAAGTTCCCAGTTTGCTATCTTGTTCCTAGACTCACCATCCCCACGCTAGAGCTGGTCCCTATTCTAAAGGCAGCATACTCATAATGATACCTCTATTTCATACTGGGGTTTGTTGTAATTATTTAGTCAAATCCTACCCAAGTCTAGATTCCACCCTGACTTTCCACTTTATAATACCTCTCTTTGTCTCTGTAAGCCTTTTGCAAAGGCATCATCAGGTTCCTTGTGTTTTTAGAAGCTGTGGCCTAGTAGGATCCCATCTGGCTGAGACCTTTAGCTCCTCCTGCTATATAAAACTTTGCGTGTAGTGGTGCACAGCAAGATTGAATTTTTAGGTTCAGTCTAGAAGATTAGTGAGTAATATTTATACTACAGTTACCCCAGTAGTTTTGTAATCTATTTCAACGTCTACTTTGGAGACACTGCAGTTCTGCAAATACTGCCAGTGTGTCATGGAAGATATTAGGGGGCTGGAGTCTGTGCTGGGATTATGGAAGTGTGCTCGTTTGCTTTGCTCGAACATCTAGCCCATGCATGAAATTCTGGGAAATGTTAACTACAATTTCTGTTTGCAGAACAGTGGATTTTCTTTATAAACATCTTCCCCATGCACTTGGTAGGAAATTCCAATATGGTCATAGACTGAATTCATTAGTTTCTGTATAAATCTGAAGTAAATTCTGAATATGTCAGTAAAGTCGCCCTATATTAACTTTAGTGTTGCATCAATGAGGATACAGCCTGCCATCTCTCTTGGTGATATGTCTGGTCTGTCACCAGCCACATGCATTTTCAGTTGATGGAATTGTGCTTTTCCCAGCTGTTTCCCTGACAGGTGGATTCTCTTGTTAAAGTACCCCACATCCCAGTGGGTAGAATAATCAGTCTGATCATTGCAACAAGCTTTCCATTGACTGCTGGACCAGCCTGTGTTTAAGCTGCCATCCATCTCCTAGGCCTTTCTTGCTGCCAGCATGTCAGCTGACATTATCCCTCCTCCTGAACTGAACTAATCTGGACAGTGCTGGCCTCCTGCCAGGTCAGCGCTTCATCATTAACTCTCCTCCTAGAATCTCATTTTTTTGTGGATATCCATTTTATTCTGCCTCAGCCACTTTCATTTAAAACTCTTTAATCTTCTAAGCAATAACCTTTTTAATCTATGTGCTATAATGTTTTCTTAAGAATTTATGATTTTTCCATCCCTCTCTCCCTTCCTAGTTGTGAATTGCCATATTAGCCTACTTATAGGAATAGTTTGCAAATACTCTCTAGAAGGTCATTATCTTGGCCCCCTTCCTCTTCTAGAGAGCAAAAAAATAAAAAGACTGGACCTTTAATGAACTTGCTGCTAAAGTGGACCAGCCTTTTTCTGTTGGCAAGATTGATGATGTTATCAACTTCATTAAGTCGCTAGGTATGAATTCCTCATTGCGTAAACCTGAAGTAATCAGCACTATTAAAGCTCCAGGCCATTCATCTCAGCATTGCCTTTTCAGTGTTCCTTCCTAAATGAAAAATAAATAATAATTAGAAAAGGAAGAGGTGGGAGAGAGCCTGCTGGTTTCAAGCTGTGAGGCCGTTGACTTAATTTTTACCAGGTTTGTTTGTTTGGCTTCCTTTGTTGAATCTAGAATTGCAAACTGCCCTGGGTTGCAGCTGTTCCAGGATTTTTGGAAAAGAACGTTGTATTATGGGTTATTGTTTTTATATATATTCCTCCATGGTTGTGAATGTGGTTTGGCTGCTACCAGTGAAAGAAGATTCTGAAAGAAGACTGTAGGGAAAAAGTAGCCAGAATAAGTTGCCTTTTGAGGAATAGGTCATGGTCAGGGCTCAAAGTACTGGGGAGGATTTTTTCATCCTTTGTTCATATTTACAGGACTATATTATGGGTACCACCATCTCCATCTTCAATTCTCTCTGCCCCCAAACTCTGTCCATCACACCAGCAACAGTGACTCCCCATTCCAAACTTGGACACTCAGTTCTTTTCTTATGAAATTAGTACAAAGATCCACACTAACAGTGATTCTTCCAATAATACCAAGACTGGTATTTTAAGTCCATACATCTCCTGTCTGGGTTTAACATTACCAGAGCCCTGCGTGACCTTGGCAAAAGCAAGAATGGGGAAATAAATGCTGAATTAGTGGATTAATGGGCTACAAATATAAGCAAGTTGAAATTTTTTTTTGGATGATTTGTTTATTTAATCTTTCAATTTTAGTTGGACACAGTCAAGTTTTCTAGGGCAAATAATGTAATCTGGTGTTCCACTTCCTTGGAAGTGAGTAGGTTCCCCTTCCTTCTAGGAGAAGAATTAAGTAAGATTGCTAAGATGTCTTGCTCTTTTAAGGTAATGCTTCTTACCAAAACATTGAAAATTAAGAAATTGCTCCTCTCTCACTCTTTCTAAGATAACTTTTGTGCTAGAAAAGAAAAACCCTGATACATATGTGACCAAATAATGTCAGCCATAATGCAGTTACACTGAGATACAAACAGTGAAAACGTTCCCTTCCTGAACCCCCAGGGCTCCCACTCTGGACAGGGGTGCTACTGTGGCTGTCTGTGCTTTGTGCTTCAGGGCTGTTGGCTGTGTGCCTCAGAAGAGGGAGCCAGCATTGACAAAAAGTCTGAAGGGCTGGAAGTTGTCCAAGAATATCCACGAACCTTTGACTGAGCACTGAAC
Source organism: Phaenicophaeus curvirostris (assembly GCF_032191515.1). Lineage (NCBI taxonomy): Eukaryota > Metazoa > Chordata > Aves > Cuculiformes > Cuculidae > Phaenicophaeus > Phaenicophaeus curvirostris. The sequence goes on along the minus strand of NC_091397.1, from coordinate 51,218,834 downwards.
AACTCTACAAGGATGTGAAAGAATAGATGTTGCATTATTTTGGCAACCAGTATAGATCTGCTTATGCTTATCAGCATATATAGGGTCACCCTGACTTCTCTTGGTCTAAACAGAGCTTAGAACTTGGAGAAACACTTTTCTTCAATCTTGCCTCATCTGGAGATGTTTGGGGATTTTAAATTTTGACTTCTGATGTGTATTTTTCGTTCAGAAAGATGAGCCTTACTTTTGGAGGTGTTCCTGAACATTGAAGGTTCAATTGTAAACTTCAAATTATCTTGCCATCTAGCTGTGTGCATAAATTAGAGGATTTGGCCAAGTAATGACCTAATTAACAAGAAAGTGGGAGTCTAAATCTTATTTTCCACCTTTCCATATCTGTATCTACAATATTAGATTTCCAGCTGGGGTGGCTTATTTACTGATTAGGCCACTAATCTTAGCATACATTTCTTCCTTTGCTATAGATAAAGAAAGAATGTAAGAAAAGCAGAACCACTGCAGTATTATGCTCTTCAGTGGTAGATGTCATAATTCTCTGTATCAATGTTGTAGTTAGTAAGATCTGCTGATGTGGCAGTTCCTTTTTGCTTTGCTTGTGTTTGATGTTCAGAGCATGCTGCCACCAGAGCCATACAAAGTCTGAAGCAGGAATGAAATATGTGAATACATGCAGTAGTCTGGCACAACTCTTGATGTGTTTTAAAGTCTCTTGCCTGTGAGAATTTACTAAATGGCGATACATTTACTGGCAGTTGGGAGAACAGATTCTGTATACAAAAAACCAGAAGAGCTTCCTGTGAAAGTTCTTGCCCAAATTAATTCAGTGTGGCCTGTACTAGTTACATAAAAATAGCTGTTTGTTTTTGCTAAAACCGAGAAGTGTTACTTTATCTTCACTAAAAAGCTAACTCTTTTTCTACTCAATATACCATGTTTTAAAGCCCTATGAAGGACCAATGAAAACTGTGATAAACACAGCAGTCCTTTGATAACACCACTGGTTTATCCTTCTCCCCTTCATACCATGAAGAACATTGCAAGCTCTGGGGATATTAAAGGTTTTCCTGGGATTGCATTTCACACACAGAGCAGCATTTCCAGAAAAGAGTAGGATCGACCACATGGAAATGAAGGTAAGCAAGCATAAACTAATATAATTTGTTTGGCAGAACATCCTACAGCAATACTTCCCTTAACTTACCATTTTCCAGAAGCATACAGAGGGAGACCACTTTGGAAACCAGCTTTCCTAATGTTCTTTTCCACTTTCTACTCAAATCTCAAAATATTCTGCAAAATGTTAAGTAGGCTCCAGGTTAACCTCATGAAAGCACAGCACTTCTTCTTCAGATCACAGCAAACTTGTTGTCAACAAGAAGCAGCCTAACACAAAGCTTCTGTTAGCCTATAAGCTTGATCTACAGGAACAGCATGGTACCTCTGTTAGGACTTATTTAGTTTCCTCAGGAAACAACATTAAAGTTGTTACCTAGTTCTGCCAACTTCTATCTGACAGTTTAGGCAGGGTAAAAATATTGTGTACTTAGAAAATCTAGACATAACTTGGAAATCAGACCTTTGGCACTAGTGAGCAGCCCTGAAAAGTGAGCAGCCCTGAAAATCTGTGTGGGATGAATGCTGCTAGGACAAGGGAAGCATTGAGGGACAGAAGGGACTCAACCAAGAAAACTGTCACAACGAGTAAGCTGCACACAGAGAAAACAATGTGAAGCTGTTATAACCAAAGCACTGTTTTAAATCCCAAATATCAGAATGAACTGCCTAGGAAAACCAAATTCTCTACCATTACCTTAGTCATGGTGTAAGGAAGTGGTGCACAGCTGTTCTATGTTCAAACCTTTCTGCATCTCTCTGAGACTTACCAAGACAGCTTTAGGGCCACAAAGGCCTATTCCACTCCTTGCTTCACCATTAAAATCTGACTGTCAAGTTAGATTTCAGTGGTGAGATATGATGGAAAACAGAAATCATAAGAATAAACTAGCATTTTCTAATCTTTATTCTTCAAACAGCTACAGTTATCTGAACTTGCTTGTGATGAACCACAATGGTAACCCTGGACTGCAATGCAAAAAAAAAAAGGAGAATTTTAATCTCACTCCTATTGTCAATGGTCAGATATCTAACAGAAATTGTATTACAGATTAATATCTTCCAGGAGGAAAGTATAATTGGAAGACAGCAAAATTAGGGAACAAACAAGCTTTGTTTTATTTGAGGAAACATTAGAATTTGAAGACATACAAAGATCCATAGCTTTCAAAATTATGTGTTCTTTTAGGTCTCACAATTAAACTTATGCACAGGGTTGATGCTTTTGGAGGAAGGAAAATATCTTCTTCTTTCTTTCTAATTTTCTTTAGCTTTTCTTTACTCCTTTATCCCTTTTCTCCTTTGGCTCCTTCACTGTTTTCCTCAGACTTCAGCAGAATAAACCCTCAACTGAAAATGCAGCTGTTCTCTTTTGCCAAAGCCCCTTCATTCCTCTTTTTTTTTTTCATAACTCTTTTGTTGCTGATCTTTCAGTACTGCATTTTAATTTCAGGAAGTGTTTGAGAAAATGAAATTACATCAAACACTGTGTTTTCTTCAGCATTATTGTTAAATAATTTTATGAGATAGAACTGCTTTCTAACAATACAATCTTCAGCTGCAAGCTTTCTTCTGCAAGGCCTAAGGTTTAATAGGAACATAACCACAGGGAACAGAGGTTGCTTAAATTCTGTTTCTGTAGCTAGCAAAGTTTTCTTTGTCTCTGGGATAAGCAGAAGTTTATTGTGAACTTGTTGGAAGTCCACAGTATTTCAGACTGCCTTTTCGTCTTCCAAGTAACTCTTTCATCTCTACATTGACAAAAATGAGGTTTCCCCTGTAGCAATTTTTCACCATTGTTACTATCTCTGATGCACTCTCACGTATTGAAATTCCAGATGGAGGGGGAATGGGTTTCTTAGAGTTATATCTCCTTACAGCATTTTCTCTGTGACTCTTCTGTGTCACTTGCCAGCAACTTCTGCTTGTATTTTTGCTGCTTGGCAACAAGGGGCGATTTTGGAATTTGCTATAGACTTGAGGTACAGGCAACCAACTCTGTAGAGATCCTGTGAGCATATGTGTTTGGGGACTTGTATGGGACCAGTGAAAAAGGAAACAAATCATGCTATAATAGTGTAACGGTCTTGTAGGGACTCATAAATTCTTAGATACCAGATTCTTTTGCTTTCTTTCCTTATTAGAATACTGCAGCTGGAGCTGGAGGAAATTATATTATGAAGGGCTTGCAGCTCTAATGGACAGAGATTATTGTTAACTTAGAAAAACATAAAGATCTCATGCAACATGATCCATCATACTAGCAGTACCGTTCTTTGCTTTGTTACAGGTCCACCAAGGTAACTAACATTGTCTTCTGAAGCAGGGTCAGCAAAGAGATGTGCAAATAATTCCAGAGGGTACTCTGTTAGTTCTTTCTAGGCAGAAACACCAGGCAATCAAGAATCAACAAACAGTATCCTTGTGCTATTAAGAATGAGTTTCCAGTTATGTTTTTAGGTATCGGTATGAGCTGCTAGAGAAACTGACACTGCTGGTAACATACTTGCCATGAATCCTGCTGTTTCTTCAGATTCTGATCTACGTGTCCTTTCATTGTTACCTTAGCTGCTAGCTGAATTACTCACTTCTTTTTGCTTTTTTGCTTTTTCACTTAGAACATAAAATCCTTATTTATCCCCTCTCCTTAACAGCTTTTTTAGTAGCTGGCTGAAAGGGTTATTATTTATTGAATTTTTTTCCATGATGATATGCCCTCTGAAAAAAACCCCAAAACAACCACAAACAAAAAACCAAATAACTCCAATAGAAATGTATCCTGTCCTGATAGAGTTTGTTTTTCATAGAATTGTAGGATGGCCTAGGTTAGAAGGGACCTCAAAAGATCATCTGTGCCATCATTTTTAGAAACAAAATTCGCTGTTATTATTTCTGATGTCTTCTAGGAAAGTAAGGAAATTTCTGTACACATTTTAATCCATCAGTAGTCAGTATGTGATCAGACTAGTCACTTTAGTGTTTTCTCTGCCACCTAATACTGATAGTAGGTGTAAGATTGTTGTAGTTTGAGGTAAATTAGAGTAAGTTTTGTGACTAAGTTGTTGTATGTAACTCATTTGTCTGAAAACTAACTGCATGCTTTTGTGACAATGTTCTTCTCTAGAGTGATAACACAGGGCATTGGCCTGCAAAAAGGCCAATGCTTATACTTAACCAAGGTCACCCTTAAGCTTGTGGAAAAGGAGCCACACCTGTGAGGAGGGGCAAATAAGGCAAGTGACTCTAAACTGACCAGTGGGGTATTCCATCCAATATACATCATACTCAGTATAAACTGAAAGATCACGAGGGTCTTGCTCTTCTGCAATGGCTGATAACCAATGAGAACTTTGTCTGTCTTGTTGCTCCTGACCCCAGATCTGTGTGTTCCTGAATCCAGTTGCTGAATCCAGCTGCCTCCTAGCCATGGACCCATCCTCTGGTGTCTGCTCTGCAGTGTCTGTGGTGACATATAGTCATCAAGGGGTGGGCTGAGGGCACAATCTTATGTATTTGTATGTATTTGATTACTTTCTAATTATTTTCATTGTTGTCATTATCATTATCATTGCATTAAAGCTGTAGTTCTAGTTTCCAACACATAAGTCTCTTTTCTGTCATTTCCCTCTCCCGTTTCCCTGCATGGTGTGAAAGGAAGGGATTTTGGAGGCTCAACTGCATGGCTTTAGCTGCCAGATTTGCCTAGGTGGGGCTAAACTGTGACAAAGATGCAGAACCACAGATTAATTCCACTGGAAAGCTAACAAAAAGGTCAAAAAAATCTAAAAGAGCAAGTAATTTATCTAATTCTTAAAGAGTACAAGGGAAGTCAAGGTACTATGTGTAGCAGAATGCCTGCTTTAAAAGTTGTCAGTCTGAGAATGACTGTTCTTCCACAGAAGAATTTACAATAAAGTTGATTGTTTCAGAATTAGGACATAACATTTTAAAAATCTTTTGGATTTCTCTTTGTTGATGACTGTCCCTGATTCTCACAATAATAACACTGTCTTTGCTGGCTAGTGCTTCTCTAAAGATTTTTGCTAATACATTGGGAAGCAAAATCTAAACAAATATATCACTTTTTCAAAGAATGATCTAGTTAGGCTTTTCGTTTTCCTTTTACTTGTCATCATTTTTCCCCAACATTTGCTTTTGTACAGCTAACCTCTTCCTGAGAGCTGTGTTATGAAAGTGTTCCTGTCAAGATTCAAAGGAGGATATTGTCTCAGTTTTATATATATATATATATATAAAAAATTACATAGAGAATGAACTGCAAAATTATATTTTGAAAGCTGTGAAATACTGAAATTAAGTACTAATTAATTTTGTAGCATTAGTACTGTATGATCTTGATATTAAAAACTGCATCATAACAGAGACAATATTTTCTTTACTTTCATGATCACATAATTTTTTTATTTTAAGTGGTACCCAGTCATCGCAGTGTAAGTGATCTCTGAACAAATAAGGATTCACCATTTCATGTCATCCTCGCTGCTTAATGCTTGGGCCATGCCCTCGGTAACGACATGTCATTGAGGCTGTCCTCTAGGGAAAATGATATTATTTCCCATATGGATTGATGGCTTCTTAACTATTAATGAACTGACTTTCATAACTCCCTACAAGAAATGGCTGTGACATTCTTATATTATAGACAAGGGTACCAAAGCATTGGCAGCTCAAGATTGAAATGTGCCACTTTGGTGCCTTTCCAATGTTAAATTAATGAGATTTAATTGATATTTTATTTATTTTCAGAGTATTTAACATTATGCAGCTTTTTATGTCTCACCTTCCATTGACTGCTACAACGTTTTTGTGGAGCAGATTCACATTTCAAAGGCTTAGATTGTGATAGATGGACAAACTGTTGTCATTGGTGCATCTGTGATCACTGCAATCAAAGACCCACCATTACTTTGGTGCCCTGTGTGAAAACTCAAGCGTAGAGTCCACTTCTCAAATATAGTATTCAGGCACTCTTTCTTCAGTCCTCGCTCACTGACCATTTATCTGCAAACTCTACAGAAAGTTAAGGGTCCTGTGTTCAAATATCTTATTCACTTCAGAGTTCTGCTTATGCCCAACAGGCCTAGTGGGGAGTATGTCCATGTCAGTAAAGCTTGCTTCCAACTAAGTAAATAACTTGTTTATATATGGAAGTGTTTTTTTCTCTCCTGTATCTTCTGGAGAAGTTAATTTCCTTTCCCCTCTGCAGCAGCAGGAAGCTAAGGGCTTTTGAAGCAACTTGCCTCCCAACCAGAGAGGAAATGAACAAGGTGTTCAACCCATTATAGCCAAGAGCTTACTGTTCACTTTGGTTTTTTTTTCTCTCCACACATTGATTTATTCAGGAAATCCAAGGATGATTTGATATTAGCCTCCACTACTGCTCTGCATGGATCCAGGTCACATAGGGTGGAAACAGCCGTGTAACTGAAGGACATGGGGGTTGGAACTAGATGGTCTTTACAGTCCCTTCCAATTCAAACCATTCTATGATTCTATGACATCAGCCTACACTTGACTAGTGCTGCACCTGAGCACATATGCTCTTTCACTTGCTCTCTCTGTTTCTTAATGTGACCAGAAATTCCAGTCTAAATCTCGAGAATTATTCTTGTGGAAACTGAGAAGCTTCCTAGCAAGCCTTAATTTTCAGTCAGATCAGAGAATCCAGAGAAGCTTTAACAGAAAAAATTATTGCTTGTGATGCACGCTGGCTGGTTTTCTACTGAACCAATGTGCCTTCTGTACAGCTTTGGTTTCAGAGGCATTCCTAATTAAAATTATTACTGTGACTTTGTTCTGTTAGGGCTCGGCCTAGCGTACATGCAACAGTTATGTTGATAAAGTCCTGATGATGGCATTGAATAAATATGTTAAGTTTGCTTCCAGGAAAGTGTTAATATAATTTTTAGTGAAGCAAAGAGCAGGTTAATTAGGAAATCATGCAAAGGAGGTATTTATAATTTTGTTTTGAGTCTATGATCTGTTAAACAAGCAAGAAAACAACATTGAAAGGAAGGACCTCTGCCATGATAGAGGCAACTGTAAAGGAGATTCAATGCCTTTGCAGCAATTAGGAAATAATGTGTTTCAGGTACTGCTAAACATCAAATGCAGGTCTTTGTTAATAAAATGTTAACCTCCACAGCAAAGGCTTTCACACTTTTTGCTTCTTATCTCTCATTTTGGGATCAGATGAAGTGACACATTCAGGCGGTTTCCAGGGAGACGGTGTTTTGCTCACAGACGAGCCTCATATTTTGTTGTTAACACCAGAGATGCTTTGATTACAGGAGAGAGAACTTTTTTCTTAAGTTCTCAGCCTTTACTAGCAGTAATGAAGTTTACAGAAAACACCCTCAAGTGCTTTATGATGATGTTTTCCCATGCAGTTAATTAATAATATTTTCATTTGCAGTGTTCTGTGATTATTTGTCATAAATTTCCATTAGCTAGTGCCCTATTCCAATATTCAGACTAGTGGGGCTTGTCCTAGCATTTAATGTATAGTGGTTTAGCTTAAATTGTTTTAAAAATAGTCCTAGGCAGGTGTTTCTATTTATGTGTTTTTTAACCATTCAAATCTATGTACAAAAGTTCTTTAATTACCAAAGCATTTTCAACTATTAAAATGCTTTCAGCAGGATTTGCATCACTTCTAAAAAGCAGCAGTTTAAAAGTTTTCTCAGCTTTTTATTGTAAGAAAATCAGCATTAATAAGCACCTTGTCTTTTTTAACTAGACATCACACATCCTTACAACACCTGGTTATTGTTTAGTTGATGTGGGAAAAGTAAATGCCCTTTGTAGCAAAAAAAAGAAAGACACTCCCTTCCCGACCCCTCCCACCCAAGGACCACCCAGCACATAAATTTCAACAGACTACAATGGGATTTCACACTTTTACCTACTAAATTACCATGGATGGATAATGTGTCATGATGAATCACTTAGACTTTATTAACCTATACTGAATTAGACTCCTCACACCAAAATATTTCACTGCATTATTTTATTGCCTATTACTGTCACAAAGTAAACTACTGAGTATGGAATGATATACTAGTTTTGGACAGATTGACAGATCTGGGTTACCTGAAAAAGGCACGTCTTCCTAGGGCATTGCAGCATTAAAGCAATTCTGATGTTCATAAAAGACAACTGCAGATCTTAGCAGGGTTAGGGCATGGAAGAGAAACTGACAGCTGCACAGGCGATAGAGAAGGTTTCGGTTTGGTATTAAAGAAGACTTTCAGAAAACTGCTTAGGTGGCTGTTTAGCTCAGAAGCCAAGAAAGCTTCAGAAGGCTTTTAAAGAAGCCTATCAGAAATTCAGGTGTAACACTTTGAGCTATAACATTTCTTTTGCCTTCAGTGTGGCTGGTTAGAAGGTTTTTTTCTGAACTCTTCTAGTTCTGAGGGCTTTTGTAGTTTATGGGTTTGGGTTTTTTTCTTGTTTTGATTTGGTTTGTTGTTTTTTTGGTTTTTTTTTCCCTGTTCCTGGGCTCTGAGGATGTAGTGTGGATGGAATGAACCTTTTTTACAAGGTAGAGAATGGAACTGCTTTGTTCAGTCCCTGTTTCAAACTATCCAGTGCCAGTATGAGAGAAATAGCAGGCTGGTGCTTAAGTTTTTCTTTCTATAAATGTTAATGAAATTCCATGATATGAGCCTCAGTAGCAATGCCTATGTATGTCTCAGCTATTCATATTATATACTGGTACCTTCTTTAGCATATTCAGTTTATATAGGAGGAGACTCGCTTCTGCAAATACTTGGGGGAACCATCTTAAGCTTCATAACTAAGTACAACTTCACATTTAAGTTAGACTAAAGTGTTGAGCTTAAATAACAGGACACCGTAAGTAACAAAGCCTTGGTTCTGATTGCTGTAAAACCAGCTGACCAGGGTCAGACAAAATGTTTAGCTCAGCATCTGACCTCTGCCATTGACCAAAAGTAGCAAAGACCATAAAAAGAGAACAGCATATATCATGCATTCCCCTTGTTCACTGGAAGCTTAGAGAAATCCTGAATGGGACATAGCTTCTGTTGAGTGAATTAAATGCCAATTAACTTGTCCCTTCTCCGTAAGCAGATTCATACAGATGTGGCAGTTCCTGTGTAGCCATTTGAATGCATCCAGGCACAGTGTTAGTCAGAGTAGAGCCTCTAGATTGGGCTGCTAAACTAGTCTGCAATTTTTTGAATGTCTGAGTATGTATATGCACTTTGATGCTTCTATAATTGTAATTACACAGAGGCAAAAGTATCAAGAAATTGATTTTTTATTAAATTATTATGACTCAAACTAAGTTTTTTGGGATGGTGGTCAGCACTTCTGCTCTGGACTTGGACCCCTGTTCAACAAATACAGCAATAGTTAGTTATAACTAAGGCCTGGACCTGTCTCAGTGACTGAATAATGTATGTTTTCACTTTTTTTTCATTCTGAAGAGGTGCTCAAAATGCTTACAACTCCATTTTTACTTTTGCATTAACTTTAATATTTAAAAAAAAAAGCAGAGAACTTTAAATCCAATTCAAATTCTTTGGGTTTATGCATTGAATTTGCATGGCATATTTTAAACTAAAAGCTAAAATGATAGGTCCCTCTTTATATCCCCCCGCAATAACTTCTTAACCTTTTCTAATAAGAATTTAATATTTGTGGATGATATAAAATGTTTTTATTAAAAATTAATTTCACCACAAGGTGGATTTTTAAGATTCCCATCACCTTTATTCCTAAAGAAAATTAATTTTTCTGCTAATCTGGTTTTACGCATTAGCATAAAACGGTCTTAAGTAAAATGGCAAATAAGGACTTTTTGATTATTTTACAAAAGTACCACGGTAACTACCAATGTAAACAATGCATTGTACACTGGACAATATAATGTAAACTGAACCTTTTGGGTCTAAAATGAATCAATCATGTCTAGAAAAGGAGCAGTTATCTCATTACCAGCCAGACTCACAGACCCATCTGAAAAAGTTATGGCTTCGCTTCAAAGCAGATCAGGATGTAATCCTCCATTGCTGGAGATGTGATGCAAGAGTCCAACAGGCACTTAACCATGAAGTGAACTGCAAGCAAACAGCTTTTAGATGGGGAAAGCATTTTACTGAGGCGATGAGGACATGACTGAGTTAGCAGGACTAGGCATATGTTCCTAGAATTGCCACTCATGACAATTAAGCATGGCTAATCAGATGCTGACTGCTGATTTTCTGAATTTCCAGCTGTACTGCAGGAATAGTGATCATGGATCATCAGACGTTGCCAGGTAATTTCAACTATACAGACTATTTATACAATGCTTACAGGCTTTGAAAAGAAATCAAGATGCCTTTACAACATCACGTTTAAAAATATAAACAGTATAATATTATTTTTGACAACAGACTGCGGAATTCATATTCTGGGTTTTCTAAAAGATCATTGTTAGCGTTTCTTAAAATGCATTGAATCTCATCAGTGACATGATTTTCATGCTAATGTAACACAAATGCACTCAGCACAAAATACAGATGTAGAGTAAATGCACACTGCCATAACGGATTCTGTTCATTTGTTTTTCCTTTATTATTAATTGTGAAAAGTTCTGAGCTTGAGATGTTTCCAAATGCCATGCCTTATTTAGCTTTATTAGCCACTGTTCAGTAAGACATATATGAGTGTACTTTACAAAAATGTTCTGTAAACCACTGCAGGGACTTGCCCAAGGATCAATAGAAACATTGAATAGCCCATCAAAAATGGAAGTGCCATCTGCACCCAGGAATTCAGGACACTGTAAGCAGTGGTTTTATATGATTTCTAAAAGTGAGGAAAAAAAAACCCAAACCAACAAGCAGAGATTCTACTAGAAATCAAAGGAAAAAATTATAAATTTACAAATGTGCCTTTCAAAAGTAAATTTTATGATTGTATGTGGATGGTTCAGGTATAAAACAGTTACTTTTAAGAATGAAGTTTTGCTAAATTGGATGTAAAGGCTGAGGTTTTAATTCTACAAGGGAATCATTTCAACAGAAGTTGAGGAACACTAGGTTCAAATTTGCACATGAAAATTTAGTGTGGAGTATCTTTTCAGTGACCCTGACAAAGTAAAGATAAAAAAGAATGAGGAAATTAAACCATAAAGTGCTGCTTCATTGAAACCAGAGTGGTGCTGCAGGTGGTCTGGATCAACTGACTACTGGAAATACAGCTGGTTCCCAAAATATTTGTTAATCTTGTCTCTCAGTCCTCCTTGCCATCACCAGGTTTGTCAAGTGCTCCCCAATATTCCTCTTGCACTCACTCTCGCTTATCATGGTCCCATATGCTCAGCAAAGAGCTAGATCCTGCTGGGGCAGACAGGGGAGAAGGGGATCTCCAAAAGCAGAATTTTTCAACCATTTTCCAGCATAGATGTAGCCTGTTGGAAAATTCTTAGGCCACTCTGACTACTAAGGATGATGAATCCAAACACATTAAACAGAGGTACCTTTGAGTTTTACAGTTCTCAGCATGGAGCTCTCTTTATTGAATGGGGGGAAAAGAAAAAGAGTTTTCATTGTTTAAACTACCAGAGTTATTTTTTTATTCTGATATGTGATGAGGCAATAGTTAGCTGGAAATAGTTTTGACTTTTACAGGATCTGAAAGATCAGGGAAATATAAATATCTTTTTTAAAAATTAAATGAAATACGTTGCTTTTCTGAAAATACCTGCACTACTGATCTTTTGAAGTTAGGAGAAGATAGCATGGTCACACATTTTGATGTTAGTATTAACTTAATGTGTTTATGTACTTTACTTGACTGAGGATTAACTTGTGCTTAAATGCTTTTACTGAACTGGGCCATGAAAGAGAATGCTTGAAAACAGACAAGGTATCTGAGGTGTTTGAAGAGGGAAATCAAGTCTCTCTCAGAACTTAGAAATGTCATATAAATTCTCATCTTAGCATATAAAATCTCATCTTCGGAAATCCAAAAAATGGATGTCATAAAGCTTTGCAGAAAAAAAAGAAAATGAGGTTTTGCTTTGAAAACTTCAGGCTGGTACTTATGAATAAGATAATCAGAAATACAGATTATCAGAGTAGAAGGATTTAAAGGGACTCTATCAACTTGAAATACATTAATTTATTAAAAAAAGTGTTAAAAGTAATATCAGATAAAATTCCTACTTTGTTTTTGTTCTGCAGATTTTGGGGGCTTTGTAATCATGATTTTCATTCTGCTATTGCAGTGTGAGTCACAGAAACATGGAAAATAGTGAAACTGAAGATACACAGAATGCATGCAAATGTAGAAGTAAACAATGTAGGAAGAACTTGAAAGAGTTTTTCATTTCTCCATTTGTCTGTAGTTATAGCAGGGCTTGAAGTTATGCCAAAAAATGAAAAGCTCATTGCTTTCAGGCAACAAACTGACTTTTAAGTGCTATTGCTTAAAGGCAAAAGGCATTGATCCTCAATTAAATGAAAATTAATTTATTCTCTTTTTCCTTTTACTCTGCCATAAAGGTTGTTCAATGGCCTTAGATTTATTTTTTTTAATTTGAATCAAAAAATTATTTCAGACCTAGAAACTGACTCTTTTTAGCTCTAATAAAATACTGTTCTCACCTGAGAATAGGTTTACTAAATTTTGACACCTCAATATGAAATTATTTTCATATTCAGCAGGATCGTGAAAGAATACTACTAAAAAATCTTGCCGTAGGATGTTGAGATATTTGTAAAGTTATCCAAGCAAGGGATTCATAGATGGTGAAACATGGTGCTAATCATACCCGTATGCCCCATGGCCAGATGACAAACTTAATGTGATCCTACAACTTTCCAGACACAGATCTTTTCTTTTTCTTATACTATTGCACCTACACTCAAATCAATTTAGCTTTTACTGTAGAAAAACAGGGAAATAATGAGAAGTGAGAAAATGAAATCAGAAACAGATTTCCTTTTTCCTCTAAATATCAAAATGGTTTTGATAATGAAATATATTGGTGCACGCGTAACTAGGTGAACTGTTGTATTGGAGATTGAATCTTCTGTCTGATTGGACTTCTTATTATTTTTATTTGACTTTGTGTGCAGAAAAGGGAGAAAAAAACAGATCTTATCAATAAACAGAATCAACACCCCTGCCTATATTTTGACACATTTTTACCAAAAGAACTAGATTTGGTTTGTGTTGCTGTTGAGACAACTCACAAGTTAAGGAGTCCTCCATTTTTCTGCAGTGCTAAAGATAAGTACCATCACATATCAAGTGTCTTCAGGCTATGCATTTTATCCTCTAAATGTTTCCCAAGAAAGTTACAGTAAACAAGATGAAAAAACAAGGTGTAGGAGAAGGTTAAGCATCTGAAGAAGTATTTAAATATCGATAAATACATAGTATTTTTTAAAGAGTATGCAGATAATGCAAATTAAGATCATGAAATGAGAAATGAATTGGTATTTTAAGAATCACAGGCAATAATGAGTCTGAGAGTACTGGTGTTATGGTTGTGTCATGATCCTACGAAGAGTATTTCACTGTCCCTCCCCCCTTGCCTTACCTGAGATTGGAGGGGACATTAATGAAATGATTTCTCAAAATGGTTTCCAAGTTAATTAAATAATGAAAATATATTTATACTCTTCTCAGCTTCTGGCTGCGGAAATGGAACTCTGCTGCTTTAATTTTCCTTCTTGTGTTGTTTTGATTGTTGATTTTTGTTGTTGTTGTTGGTTTTGGCTTTTGTTTTGTTTTGTTTTTTTAACACCAATCCTACCTAGCAGGATAGGAGCAAGAGATGTGATTCAGCTGGAAACTTTAACAGGAAGACTGTTGGAAAATGTATGGGTAGCACTATATTGAAAAGTATTACAGCAGGATCAGTCAGTTCTTCTTTCCAAATTTGTCTCCTGGTCTCACATTGCCCTTGAGTTGCTCACAGCAGTGGCTGTTGGAATAATTGATTTCTCAGTTCACTGACTGAAAAAAATTCTATTCACATTGACCCGAAATTATTTCCTTAGGGGGAAGGTTTCTCATCCTATTAAAAAATCTTAAAATATTTCTTTGGAGTTAATTTGAGAAATATTTTTTTAAAAAAAGCTAAAGGTAAATGATCTGGCAACTGTCAGTCTGAACTAGAAATTATTTTGTTTCGAAAATGGCAGACAAAATATTTCGACATTTTACAAATGCTTTTCCCCACTGAAATATGCTGTATCTTCAAAAGAAATCTCAAATAGTTTTGATGGTCTTTTGTTTGAGAACAGGTCAGCTGGCCACAGCATTTTATTCAACATTATTCTGAGGTCGTAGAAGACCTTACAGCTTTTCTTTCAAGAGGGGACAAGATGAGGGACGGAATCCACATTTTTTTTAAGTGGTGTGTTTAGAAGGTGTTTTGGTCTACACTTTTTTGCTTCTGCTTTGTGAAGTCCAGGCAATACTTATAGGGCAGCTGATTTCAGACTCTGAGTGTGGATCAGGACCATATTCCCTCCTCAGAAGGAAGGTACCACAGATGTATTTCTTGGTCCCGGAAACACAGAGAACGCATTCATAGGAGATGACCAAGATTTATCAATAATTATCAGCATGTTGGGAGTTAGTCTTCTTTTAAACCATGATAGTATATTCATGCCTCCATTTCTTGCCTCAGATCCAGATGGCAAAATTGTCATGTGTCCTGTGTGCCTGTAAATTTTGACTTTTCAATGGCACTGATTGGCTTGAAAGGCTTTAAATGGCCTTGTACTAAAATAGCCTTTAAGTACATATGCACAACTGATAAAATCAATACCAGAGAAGTGTAAACAAAACCAGGGTTGCAAGGCAATCAGATGTGAATATATAGCAACCAAAATAATGCAAGCAAGTCATGCTATGAATAGCTGTTCCACATGCTGCAGTAATGCTCTGTAATTACATAGCGAAGAGAGGAGCTGATGAGGGCAGCGCATTAGGATGAAAGATCACAAATCCAAGCCCCAAGGGACTGTTATCTTGACCGTGACATTTGATTGAATTATATTTTGAAGATGTTACTCTTTTTTAATAATAATAGTATTATAGGATGGTTTGGGTTGGAAGGGACGATTAAAGATCGTCTGTTTCCACCCACCTTGTCATGAGCTGGGGCATCTCCACTAAATCAAGTTGCTCAAAGCCCTGTTCAGGCTGACCTTGACCGCTTCCAATGACGGGTCATCTGCAACACCTCTGTACAACCTGTTCCAAAATTTCACCACCCTCATTGTAAAGAATTCCTCCCTTATATCTAATCTAAATCTACCCTTTTTCAGTTTAAAACCATAAGCCCTTGTCCTGTCACCCCAGGCCCTGGTAAGAAAATCTCTATTTTTCTTATAAGCTGTCTTTAAGTATTGAAAGGCCACAATGAGGTATCCCCAGTGGATTCTCTTCTCCAGGCTGAACAAACAGAACTCCCTCAACCTTTTTTCATAGAACAGATCATTTTAGGGGCTCTCTTCCAGACCTTCTCCAAGAGGCCCAGTGTCTTTCTTTCTTATGCTTATTTTTATAGTAGAAGTGATGCATAACTGACAAACACACACCTGTAATAGCCTGAAGAACAGCCTGGGCTCTGATTTGTTTCACAAGGTTTACACTTTCTTATCTAAGCAAGGTGCCAAAAAAGTCCTCTTCTGCTCAATGGAGAGAGAGAGGCAATTTCAGGATTATTTTTTTGAAACATTGACTTCAGGTGAGTTCATTTGTTCCTAGTTAAGTTTACTGTGAGTAGCTTACATGTAGGTATCAGTGTTCAGTCAGAAGAATCAGGTGCAGAACAGAAGGTCATACAGCCCCACTGGTCTCTGGCCTAAGCCTGGGCTTCCTCTTTTCCAGGTCAATGAAGCCCTTAATACTGCACTTGCTGTGAATGCCAGTGGATAGCATTCAGATAAATTTTCCTGCCTGCTGCCAAGACAATAAGCTGCTTCTTAACCAGCTGTGCTTTGAGGTTAGTTCTTTACACACAACAGGCAGAAATCTTTTTGTGGTGCTGCTTGTTTCTTTCCTCTCTTTGCTGTCCTACTTGAATGCTTGGCTTCAGCAGAAGTGTGTGTTGAAAAAGAAAAAAGGTCTCTCTATCTCCCTGCTGTTAATGAAGAAAGCCTGGGAACATGTATGTGTCCCCAGCTCTTGAATTTACAGAAAATGTTACATGAAATTGAGCACTATAAAATGTGTACAGATCACCCTGTTATAAAATACAACATTTTTCAAAATGATTGAGGCAGTCTATTCTGATAATGACAATTGAGATTCATTCTTTCTGGGAATATAATTTATTGTAGGCTCATTGCTTTGACTAGTTTATTTTTTGATCTTCATGGGCATTAAAAAGTAGAGTTACCTTTGTAATAAACAGGATCCTTGAATAACATTCACATTCACACTGACTAAGGGCTTTCGTTTAATCTTCAGTTCAGCAGCAGATTGCTTTTCACAGTAACAGTATCAGTTACAAAAATTATCTATATGAAAGGGCTACAGACTCTATCAATGTGGTATAAAGTACTTATGATGAAGATAAAAGACAAGTCAGTATACACACTGGAGAAAGTGAAAATCTCTTCTGTTTTGCTTACTTTAGTGTCCAAGAAATTCTTGACACCTGCTTTCCATGCACTTCAGGTTTTTGTAAGGCAGCAGTCACCATAATATCCAAGTGAAGTGAAAAGAACTAACAAGAGCATAAAATGGAATAAGTTGCTATTAAGGCAACTGGCCTGCACTTCAGGACATTTGCGTTCAATTACCAACTCTGTCCCTGCCTTTCTGTATGTCCTTTTCTTTGTAGTGCTGTTCCCCATATGCACACTGTGCTTAATGATGCTTCCTTTCTCCCACTCATCGTTGTTTTGAACCACAATGGAGTTTTTGGCTATGTGACCAGTCTTTCTCTGGTAGTCCAGGGAGTCCACTTTCAAATGTACCCATCTTGTCTTAGCTGTGCATAATTTAGCTGCAGCTGTGAAATTCTTGATTACCACTGTATCAGGGTACTGGTAGACTAGTCATTAGGAAATGTATTATAACATAGTTTTTAATATGCTTAAAAATTCTGCTAAGAGGCCTTTTTAATGGCCACTCATAACTAAAGATAAGAAGTACAATGAATAATGTGCACAGTCTGTGATGAAGAACGGATGATGCTTCTGTATTTTCACACTCGTACGTTCATATACACATGAATATATACATTCATGAAAGTAAAAGCACTTTCCTGAACAGGTACTTGAGAGTAAAAGCTCTGTCTGAGATGAGGAGAGGAAAACATTTGAATTACAATGGCCTGGACAATGGAAAAGTTGATGAGTTACTCTTTTTCTTTAACCTGCATTCATAAGTATTTTTAGAGAGCATACTAGTGCAAGGGTAGATGAAAGTTGTTTTGGGCTCTGAACAAACAAAGTACCCTGTTTCTTGTTCTTTTTATCTTGAATTCAAAGGCCCATTTTTCCCTGTATTAAATAATGGGTAATTACAGATGTACCTGCAAAAGATGAGAGGAACCAAAAGAGGTAAAAAGGCAGAGAATGTGGAGGGTAGTGAGGTAAAGTTCACCTGCGACTGCTGCGTTTCCTTTAAAGCAGTCTTGGCCACTCCTCTAGAAAATACCTTTAACCACACCATCTCAACCAGGTTTGTTTTGTTTCCCAAATTGCTCTTACGGATTTCCAGAAGTACTGGTCTTCCTTCACCATCTGAAGAGTGGTCATCATCAGTAGAGCATGATGATTTGGAGAAGGCAGGTGTGAGTTGCCCTGCAGGTGCAGTCAGCAGCGTGGCAACTTCTCCTGCCTGGTGGCACCAGTCTGAAGAAGGAGCCTCAAAAGGGTTTGCAATTTTCTGTCATGTATTTCTTGTGGACTGAGAGTAACCGTGAAGCTGCACTTATTTTGCTGTTTCTTCCACAGTAATATGAAAGGCAATGGTTCTTCTGGGGCTGGTACTGTAATGTACCACACAGGAAGCAGTCAGGCCAGAAAAAAGATAAAGACCAGAACTTTAGAAATTGCCCATTTGACAGAAGAACAGATTAACCATAAAACATTCCTGCCGAGGAGGGTTATCTTTTGCGTTCTACAGTCTTGGACAGCAACACACTACAGGAATGTACAATGTTTGTATGCCAGTCTGCTTGCTTCCCTTGATTCATACTCGATTTGCACTGGGAAACTTCCCCATTATGCACACCTACCCCTTGAAGATCAGCATGTAGCAGCACGTATTTGTTAGCTGTAGAGACTGTGTTTGTCACGGGTCAATACTGCAGGATTCTGAATTGCACAGAGCAGGACCAGCACACAGAGGAGATATTGATACTTTCCAGTTTCTCAGTCCCACAAGACTCCAAACTCAACATGAACCAGAATCCACTGCCTCCTGGAGAGGATAAGCACCACTGACAGATGGCATTTTGCCTTCTTTAAAGGTAACATCACTTGAGTCTTGCTCAGTTTATACTCATGTGCTTAACTTCTAACCTGAAAACTGACATATTGTTTGACATGCTGCCTTTGAAAGATTCCAGACACTAGTCTACTTCTGTAATTGCTGGAGCAGTGAGGATAGCAGTCATCTTTCAAGTCGGTAATATTAGCCCATTCTTCAAGGAAGAAGAACATTCCCCTTAGTACTAGTAGCATGATTCTCCAGTGGGAAGTCAAGATCATTGATGCAATCCTGACCTCCCAACCTTTCTTCCTGCATTGGAGATCAGTGAAGACAATAAGGTTTCATCTCCTCTAATGCCTTGAGAAAGTAGTGCAGGAAGAGTTAGGAAGGGGAAGCAAAGCTTGTGTCCGAACTCCTTCAAGACTCTGTGTGACTACAGTGGCTGACAGCTGTTCAACAAAATTGATTAAAGTGAATGACATTACAATTCACCTCCAAGATAAGCCAAAGTATTAACCCTCAAAGATACTTAGCTAAGAGAGTTTAAAGGCTAAATACCTTAAAGAACCTTGACTTAATAGAGAAATTGAATGTGCTGCATCAGATGAGCTATTTGAGAAGACTATGAATTCTGAACCTCTGACAAAAACAATCCACTGTGTCTTTTCTAGTCCTGGAAGAATGAACTCCAGTCCACTATTTTCTCTGCTTAGACTTGAAAGTTTGTCCTCTGCAAATGCTGGACAGGTTTCTCAAATGCCTGTCATTTTCCATCACAAGCCCAGAATCCCTAATGTGATAACTGAATACAAAGAGGACTGCATGTAAATTCTACTGAAATTCAATCAAGGAAAATAAACTGCAGACATCTGCTCTTTGCTTTGGTACTGTTTAGGTGTTTTCCCTTGGTCTGAATAAAAATGCTTACGCAGCTTGAATAAACGCCAATCCAACATTTCAGCATCTGATCGGCTAAAATGACTGTGTGAAAAATGGCAGTAAGAAGGTAAATGGGAAGGTGATGGTATCACAGGATATGGATTGGCTGGCTACTGTTCCTCATTCAAAATTTGCTGATTAGTGATCTCCTTTAAAATCTGATTATGAAGGAACACAGTTTTCATTCATTTAAGTACAGGCCGGTCACCTTTTATGCTTCAAAATATATGAGACAGTATTTATAGGAGTGTGACTCTCACGAGTGTAAAAGTTATATTAATGAATAGGTGTGAAAAATAATATTTAGACCATCATTTAAGCAGTGAACACATTCTCCTTCACTTTCTGTTAGTCCTGAAACTCCTTGAATTATAACAGTAGGTCAAATTCCTCCATAGTGAAACTTTATTGGTCTTGACAGACTTTACAACAGAGATTTGACTGGCACAACATTAAACATCCACACTTTCATACCCATGCTAAAATGTAGCCATGACAGCAAAGAATCCACCCTACGGTTTTGCACTATTACAGGGGAGATGCTGGTCCTCTCCAAGGCTGCGGCAGTCAATGGCTGTAAGCCATGCACTCTCATCCAGGCATTGATATTCTTATTATTCCAAAGCAGCTGGAGCTGGTGAACCACCTTGCTGTTGTTTTTAATACTTAGGTATAAAATTTGGATCTGCAGTCTTGCGTTGCTGCTGCCTCACACTGGTGATACCTAAAGGGTACAAGTGCTGAATGCTGTCACAGTGAGGCTCCCTAATTGCCTGAAGGACTAAGCTAGATTCACAAATTGTCTAGCTTCCCTCTGTTATTGATTTGTAAGCACGCCCCACTGCTGCTTATTGTACTGGGCTTCATATGGACCATCTCTGGAAGTGCTGACATGTCTCTCTCCATCTCTATTTCATTCCTGTTTTAATCATTCACCTACTAATTATAACTCAGACTTTATTCTGATGACGAGAAGGATTTAACTTTCCTCATGTATCTGTAGTGATTTAAACCTGGGATTAACTAGTGTGGGCAGACAGAAGATATTCTCCTTCCCTCTGCTAAAACTTTTAAGTGGAATAAATAAATGTGCACCATGTCAAATAATAAACATGATACAGGAGTGCTTGGAACACATTGGTTTTATTCCCACTACTCTATTTATATTCAATAAATCCCACGGAGGGATTGGATTTGTGGCATATTTCTGCTTTAATGTTGCCTCTCCGCTGGTTGCTATCTTTGCAATGTTTTCTCTGCTCTTTTGTTCCTCAGGTTGTGGCTGCAAGGAATGGAAAGTATGGTTTTAGAAAATGCAACATAGGCTTTAAATTGTCAGAGCCATATAGCGTGGCACTGAATTGGTGCAAAATAGCCCTGACTCTTCTAATGTGCTCAAGGGATTTTTGTAGCAGGCAATTATGTGCTATATTTTATGCTGGCTCAGCTATTATCTGACTGTTCAGTTCTCATCTTACTAACACTCACGTACCTTCTCCTCTCCTGTGAGTGACATAAACCAGCTTTGCCTACTTGCCTAAAATGGGTCTGAGTCATGTGGCTAAGCAACCCCAGAAAGTTCAGGGCTGAGGCTGGTCAGTGCAGAACTTTGGTCTGACACCCTCCACAGGTGGGTTCAGAGCCTTCATACAGGAACCTAAATGTGGTGCATCCCTTCCTCTTGCAATCCCAACCTTCAGCAAGCATTTAGGTTTCTGAAGGTTGTTTCTATTGGGAGGAAATCTTTAGGTGGGAGACAATATTTCTTTGATTTGGTAATGTTTATTAATAAAAAAAATTACATAAAAGCCTGTGTCCCTGTGTCAGTAGAAATCAAAGACCAGAATTCTTTCTCTCTGATTATTCTCTTCCTCTTTTGTTTTTCAGT
Organism: Phaenicophaeus curvirostris; assembly: GCF_032191515.1. Lineage (NCBI taxonomy): Eukaryota > Metazoa > Chordata > Aves > Cuculiformes > Cuculidae > Phaenicophaeus > Phaenicophaeus curvirostris. The sequence continues at coordinate 51,197,443 of NC_091397.1, read as the reverse complement.
CTGCATTTTTCTTGCGAAGATCTCATGGCTTTTTTTGAGATCATGGTCAAACAACAAGTAGCTACCTTTTACTCTCTGTTGTGCTCTGTGACTGTGATATTTCTGTGTGTCTTTTCATGCTTACACATGCCTGTATATATATCCACTGATAAAACAGCTGTATTCACTTGCTTTCATTCTCTGCTGAAACTTTCACTACTGACATTGCTCAGCTCCTGACTTGACCTACATTAGTGGTGGTAGCTCTTGGATATCTTATTTCAGAAAGAATAAGGAACTTATTCACTTTATACACATCATTAGGCTATCATTACCTTCCATGAGGCTTCCCTCCACAGTCCACCATCAGGTGACATATGAAAATAATAATTCTTTCAGATTACATAGTGAACCAGATGTCCTTGGGCTTGACTCTTCAGGAAACAGGAAACCTTCAAGTTCTTTTTTTAAGCCAGATGCAATGCTGTCAGATTATTTCTAGTGTAACCCACTCATTCAATTTCATATGGAAGAGCTTGAGGACTTGTCTGAGCTCTGTTTTCTAGTACGAATATGTTAGCAAAATGCTGGGTTGGAATAAGGCAGATACAAGTGCTGCTGGAGCCTAGGTTCTCCGAAGCAGTGAAGACATCCAGTGAATGTCTACCTGGACTTTCAAATTTGCTGGATCCATATCTTCCCTCAAAGATCCTTATAGCTGCATTGGTATATGTTGAACCAGTTCAAATATTTCCTTCTCTATGGGCTCAGATATGTCTACATCTACTTTGACAGATGTGCCCTTAGCTTGGGCATGTCTACAGGTGTTTATGTGAAACTCCTTTTTTCTTCCTCTACATGATTTAGGAGCTTTAGGTAGAAAGTTATAGCACTGAGTCTTGAAGACCTAAAACTCTGACTCAGTGATGACTCAAGGTAAGTTGACACAATGTTCTCTTGGATAATGAGTGCACATAGTGTAAATTCTGGGAAGAACTGTGCTGAGTTTAGCATGTCCTTCAGATGCTCTGGAAGAAGGTATGCGACGGATGGTAAAGCTTTTCCTTTAGGAGTTTTCCTGAAAACAAAACAAAAAAGTGATAGGGTGGCACAGCAGTTACTAGCATTAGGTTGCTATAGCTCACATTTTAGTCTCTGTTAGGGCTAATTTTTCATGGTTAGTTATATAAGTATTTATTTATGTATGTAGGTACGTATATATATGCAGACTGTTGGTTCTCAAGTTGGTGAAAAAGTGAGTGAATCTAATGGTTAAATTCCTTTCTATTCAATGAGTATTGCTACACTGGGAATCCAAAACACAGTACTACAAGCTAAAGACCTGATCTTGCCATATAAGTCTGCCATGATTTAGGTTGTCCCAGTCTGCTCACACTATGGCACTATCGAAACTCCTGTGCAGCAGTTCATTTGTGTGCCTTGCACCCCAAATATCCCCAGACATGCTCGTTACTTCCAGGGACAGGAAATAATTTGGAAAAACAACTATTTCCCTTGTTATGTCCTTAACCTGCCACAAGATGACAATGTTTCTGAACTTTGATGGCTAATAATAACATGAGACAGCTACAGCTGACTGCCTAGGCTTAGGTGATGTCTGTAAATGACTGTGAATTTGGAGTGCTAAATGGGATGTGATGTTATAATCAAGACACCAAAGATATAATAAGACTGGCAGCCCGCTGAGGTGTTGTTCTGCTGGGTCAGCTGTCAAATGAATACATGCTAAATCTAGCACTTGCCTTGTGTCAGTCATTTGGGGCAGCCTTCCAGAGACCCATTTTTGCTAGAGGTATAAATGCAAGGTGTGCTGAATCTTATCATTCATATCTGTTTTGGAGTTGCTGAATGAAATTTTATTGCCTGACATGCAAACCAAACCTTAACTAGAGATCAGACAGTTGCAACATCATTTTCACAACTCTTCTTTTTATTTAAATGGTAGTTCTTTCACTGTTAATGTCCCTTGACTATTAAATGACAGTTCCTGTGTTCCCTTTCAAAGAACAGAGACTGAAAGGCTGACAGCTTAGACATGGAAGATGAACATAAACTAGTATGTAATACACTATTCCTGCTACTTTTGACTTGGCTTTGCATTACAAATGTTTGATTTCTCTAACAGAGGTTGTTTTTTCCCACTGAGTTGGTGAGCTCAGAAGAAGAGAGAAAACCAAGTTTGCATTTATTAAGACTTATGTTACTTGTTGTTTTGACATAGTCTGCTACATAAATATGTTTAATAATTGTACATATTTAAGAGATCACTCACAATCGGAAAATACACAGTACTGAAGAAAATAATTCATAAACTCTTCCGTTATGGGTCCTCCTATTGCTGGGGGGGATATCTTCTGTGCTACAAGTTTTAGTTTCTGTTTCTAATAACAGCTTATCATCAATCTAATATTTATATTGATAGTTTTTGAAAGGTTTGGAAGACCTAGAGTATCATTTCATCTCTGTATACCCTCACATCTTCTTCCATAAAACGGGGGCAACAATATTCTCCTCTTCTTTTTCTGTAAGGTCCTGTATTAAATGACAGCTCAATCAGGTTTGCTTGGTGACGTCAAGTTCAAACAATAAAATCAAATTATTTAGAAAAGACATGGCTTTTTTTTTGTTAGTGAGAAATAAACATCACTGAAAATGAAAGGTACAGAATTTCTAAAATTGCTATTCTCTTCCCAAGCCCCAAACTTAGATAGTCGTTCCTTACGCAAAATAGAGAGATAGCATCACATTCCTGACATTAGGAATTGTCTTGGAGTGAGATGTATCCACTTAACACCGCTGTAAGTTAAAAGGTCAGAGGCTGTGGGCAGATGAGATCTGAATCATAAATCTGAAAGATGATGAAGCCAGAAGCTACAGTTGTCATAGACTGAAGTAACTCATATGAATCCCAATTCCTTCTCTTGACATGACAAACAGAGATTATCTTAATTATTTATAGTGTATTGTGTCTGATGTACAGTTTTTTCTCAAACTGGTGTGCATTGACAGTACAATGTCTGGCTTCTACATCTGCTATGTTTATTTCAAATTTGTTTTTGGAAGGTAGCTATATTAGAAGGCTCCAGAGACTGTATCCTCCTCAAGCTTTCCTTCTATGTGCCATGCAATGGAAAAGTGGTCAAGTGGCTGTGCGTCCCACCTGCCCAAATAGCAGCTCTCCCTACTTGTTCACATATTTGGATGCCCCATCCCTGGAGATGTTCAAGACCAGGTTGGATGAGGCTATGAGCAACCTGATCCAGTGGAAAGTGTTCCCGCTTATGACAGGGGGATCGGAACTAGATGATCTTTAAGGTCCTTTCCAACCCAAAACATTCTATGATTCTGTGTACAGGAATCCAATACCTGAAATATTAAAGAAAAAAGTCACAAAAAGATACAAGAACAGCTGCGGAATCAATAAACACTAATTATTCATTTCTGAATGACTTGCTTAAAAAGCATTAATTTTGAGACAAAGACAGAGGTCATGTAAAAATTATAGTTTAGCCTTTTTATAATAATTAAATTGTTTACAATTATATTTACTTAGCTCTACCTTAGTTCTACTTAAATGTATTTATCTACATATTTGTGAAACTGAATCTACACAGTAACTTACCTGTGAAGTAATTAAGGTTAGATATCTTAATTTGCAGCTTTGAATAGACTCCCATTAACTGATCCTTTTGCTGTACTCTGCTAAAGCTTCAACATACACATTAAGGCAGTTTTAACTACATAAGTTACTTTATTAAATTTTATGAATGCTGCAAGTAAGTTTAAAGAGTCTAGAAAAAAATGTAAGTTAATAAGACACAGCTCTGTAAGGAGCAACAAGATCATGTCTTGTAAGAACTCAAACCCTTCTGAAAGTGACCTGTTATTTTTCTTTTTTACTGCTAGGTTTATGTGGTCCTTAACTCTCCCTTAGTGTGTTGCATTTTGGGATCTCTGCCATTTGAATACAGAAATCTCTGTGAAAACTTCAATAGCATTGAAATTAGGTTAAAAGAAGGCAAGAAAGAGTTTTGCTATGCTCATTTGTGTTACAAGGCTGTGGTTTACTTGACAGAAGATGTCACTCTAGATATGTCTCAGAAAACAGAATCAGTGCTGAAAAGATCTTACGAAAAAAAGATCATTGACACATGGTCCATGTATTTGCTTCCTTTAGCTTGTGTTCTGGAACTCACAAGGGAAAACTATTTGACATGGCCAAGGACTGAAAGCCTCAAATACTGACTTTAAAATGCCTTCAATTATGGTGTGATTAATTTCCATATACAACAACCAGGACTTCAGCTCTGAGGAATTGCTACCCATGGTATTTTTGCTTTCATCAAAAACAGCAGAGACACTACCATGTCAACAAATTGATTTTGTAGAGATATGACATCTTCCAGTAGCTGAAGATTAGTGTCTCTGCCTTTCGTCTGCTCTGTCAGTGCAGTTAAAGGATATTGGTGTCAGATAGACACAGATGTCATGTTTAAAGAACAGCTATTCTCCTCAAATCCAAATTCAAGTGAATATTAAGGGTGGAAAATACCACAAAAAGCTCTGGAGTGATATCTTTGGACAACGGTCTCCAAAATCTGAAGACTGATTTGATTTCACAGAGTGTGCATATTCCTCCACAAGGACTTGCTCCATGTCCCTGGTATGAAGGACATGGGTTTGTCATTGATGTATCTTTCTCTGAATAGCTAGGAATGTTAATAACGTAGTTGAACCTTTGCCTTGTGAGGATGAAAGCCTGATAATACCATATAAGGGCTCGGTATCTTCCAAATTATACACAAGGCTGTGAAGAAGCAAGCAGAGCAAAGGCCAGGGAAGAGCAAAGGAAAGAGTTGGTAATAATGACTACAAACTTGGGGCAACAAAGTGAGGAACTATCCAAAGATGAGCAAGGTCACAACCAAAGTCCTGTTTAACAGTGGTGGCAGAAGCCCAGTTTAGATCACAGAGAAAGAGTCTGCGGGCAAAGGCATGGCTATACAGTCTTCCATAGATCTCTGTCCTGGGTGAAAAAGATTTTTCAAGTGGTGAAGAAAGAGGTCCAGGTCTGTTTAGGATTATGTCCAACTCTGGGTATTTCTTCTGCAAATCATAGCCACGTTTGACTGATTTTCCTGTTCAATCAGTCTAGGGATCTGTTTTTCTCATTGTCATACTTCCCACTGAATTTATCTGTAAACCTGATGTTCTTGTTTCTAATGTTCTGGAAGGTGAAATGCTTGAATTATTAAGCTATGGGGGTTTCAGAAAGTAATGTCCTCATCAGTGCTAAGAGCTTGCAGTACTTGAGCTGAGGTGTTTCCCTTTCCTCTGTCAGGTTTCCTCTGCCAAAACATACACCACAGACACTAAGGTGAGATGCTACGGTTGTCCTTGGAAGTTTAGAGCATATAGAGTCATTATGATGGGGTCAAACAGATTGTCCAGGAAGGGAATGGGAACATGATTTTTTGTTGTGGTCTCTGTGTGCACGTGGGGCACTTGTGATAGAATAGGTGTGATACAGTTTGGCACCATTGCTTCAAATGTTCTTCATAATATAGAGTGTTTATAAGGGGTAAGATACATTTTAAACATCTCTCAATATTTTAACTTGAAAGCCAGAGGAGGAAGAGAAGGCAGGAGAAGAGGAGAAAGTGAGATTTCTCTTCAGAAAAAGACAGTAATAGCACGGTAATCATTTTTCATAGCTGAAGAGGGAAGAAAAAATATTAAATGCGTAACTGTCACTTATTATGAGTCACATCTTTCATTTTAGATCGAGATTATCTCCATCCCACATAAATATGGCATTCCCTAACTTTCTACTGCTACAAATTATTGACTTAAAAATTGAAATTACTGTTTATGTAGAACTTGTAGGAGAGTATTTTACTAGAGGAATGAGCCATTTCAAATTTCGTCATCCAGACTTCACTGTTACTTGTCCTTATGTCACAGTTTAAGTTTTGTCTGAAGTCAGACCTTAGGAAGGCTTAGATCTGCTGTACTTTGGAGCTGTTCATTTATAAAATTTGATCTTCAGGATCGTTATTTCTTGCAGTAAAATTCAAGCATAAGTTATTTCAGCTTTCAAAATATATGCAGCTATTAGGGAGATGGTAAGTAGGGAGAGTGACACTTTTACTGAAGAAAAATAAGATGATAAAATAGACATAAAGTCTAAAATAGGAACAATGAAGTATGGATCCAACTTCATCTCAAGAGTGGCACTGGGTATCTTTGGATGCTCTGTACATGATGGTTTTTCAGAGCTTCAGCATTTCTAGGGCACCAGTAGCTCCTAGATTCTGGCTGCGGGAGATTGAAATTGGAATTTTTGTACTAATATTTCACATGATTAAAAATCCAGACCAAATCCTGACACAAAAACAGTATAAAGGAAGTGGAAGACCTCCTACACACCATGATGACCATGTAGGTTGCATTATACTCTGAAATAACCTGTTAATCTGGGCAAAGAACAGCAGTATGAACCTTTTTGGCCGTGCTTGTGGACTCAACTGAAAAATCAGCAGTAAGTAACAAAGACAAGGTGGGATCTCCTGGTTGCTGATTTATCTATCTTTTTCTGGACTACCAGATTAGTTCAAGAAAATGCAGAAGGAGAAACATTTGTAGCCTCTTTTTTTTTCATGCAGCCTAGAAGGGCCAGCATACTATAATGCTCAGTATAGAACAACTCATGGAAAGCAGAGCCTTAGCAAGATGCAAGAAAAATTTTCCTTTAATTATCAGTTTTTTAGAACCAATGACACTTAGGGGTGCTCAGTCCATGACAGTTGCAGGTAAGCACAAGTAAACAAAGAATCCCATAGTCCAGTGAGGATTTAAAGGTCAGAATAAAGTTAATCTCAAGTAATAGACACATTCCACTTTATTTAAGTGAGAAAATTCAGTCTTCAGGAAACAGAAGATTCTTCTTTTTTTCTCACTAAGAGTAAATTAATCAGGAGGAATTCTGCTGAACTAAAAAACATTAAAAATATGAAATGAAAGAGATCAAACTATTTTTATGTCTTTTTACCATTTACAATCTTCCTTTGTGAATATATTTGGGATAGTCAAGTCTCGACTAGAAAACAGTCAGTCTCTTAACCCTAAATTTTGATTTACATCTAAAATTACTCGAGCCTGGTTTACTATTCCTTATTTTCAGGTAAACAAACTAATGATGCCACAGAGAGACTGCTTGCAAATGTGCACCCCAAACATTCACAAACATTTTTATATGCATTCTTTCCTTGCAAATTACAAGCTTTGATTGAATTTTTTCTGTCATCTATTTAATTTATTTTAAAAAGATGTAAATATGTTTTGCATCTGCAGTCTGTCTGCACATATCCTTTCATTCTGTTTTGTTGCATAGCATTTATATCATCTGTTTCTTGGTAGGACTGGTTAACATTTGTTTCCTGTTCTGGAAACATATATATATATATTTCATGTCACAGAGCCATATTTCCAGTTACTTCACAGTCATAGCTCATACATGAGCATTCAGATGATCCTTGAGCACACATTTCACCAATTAGAATCAATATTTTCCATCCAGGTTCATTAAGTACATCTTGGTCAAAAGTGAAATACTTGCTTTATATTTCCCCCCATTTCCCAGCATTTATGCATCAAGATCTCTTTCCTGGCTGCTAATCCTGGGTTCACTTACATTTGAAGGGCTGAGTTCTCTTTTTGTGATTCGGCTAAAGTTATACTAGAAGAGGAAGTTGTTTAAGAAGAAAAAGAGGGGTTCGGACTTTTGCAGTATCTGCTGCAAAGCCCAGTGAAATCTGTGGGGAGCCGCCACTCAGTTCCCTACTAATTTTACCATGACTGTGTGGTATATTCTAGTACAAATAGATGATGAAATTCCCTTTTACGTTTAATTATCTGATTTAGGACTTCATGGAGGAAGAACTAGTCCAGGAAAAAATAAAAGCTTTCCAAAAATATTTTCAATTGAAATACGAACCTGTCTAAGGTTCAGTTAACTACACTCCAACTGCAGAAAAGTAGAACTGCTGGAAGTACAGTTTTGCGCTATTTCTGTGCTAGTCCAAAGCGTGGGAGGAGAGTGTGGGAACTTCTCAGAGCCAGTCCTTGCAAGATTTTCAGAAGTGAAAGGCCTAGGAGCCTGGATACTTCCTGGGCTTTGGACACTGATCTTGCTATAAATTCTCATGCTGTGGTCATTCGGCAGACATGGAAAGAAATGAGTCGCTGAGTGCTTGTCATTTCCAAAACAATATAGCTTCACATTATGACTGAAAAGTCTGATATAGGTAGGTAACTTCCTGAAATGTTTATTTAGATAACAGTCCTGTGAGCAGCTCCAGAGAAGCAATCACTGTTAAAATGGTGGATTTTATTACATTCAATAAAACACTTACATGTTGCAGAAATGACATCTCAGTTTTTCAAATAGCTGGAAATTGCTGAGCTTAATGGGCACTAGAATGATGATATAATCACAGTTTTCTCTGGTGTACAACCCCTATCATTTATTATTTTGACTACCATACACTGGAATCCGCTTACTCTGTCAGCCTTGTCTCACCACAGGTTGGCTTGATAGCACAAGCTGGGAATGGGTAATAACCAAACTGCACTGACAGCAGGCTTGGCAGAGCTAACTTTAAAAGCAGAAATGTACTTAAAAAACCACAAAGAAGGTGTGAGAAAAAAAGAGAATTGAAGCTGTCCTCACTTGAGTACTGTACAATTCCATGGATTTTTGATTTCCAGATGTTTTACCTATCAAATATTCCCTTATGGATTTCATTAAAATTCCAAAATACGTGAGTCGCTATCAGCTGCTTGGGGACATGGTCTTGATTATACCTTGGGTGGTTGTTCAGCCTTCATTACCCCCTGCCCCTTTTCCTTTTTTAATGGAGAAGCACTATTTGCAACTCCTAACAGCAGGACTGCTGAGGGAATTTAGCAGTCCTGACCCTCAGATGTCGAACAACATTTTAAGAGAAATGTGAAGGCAAAGTAACATGCAAGTGAAAATACAAACCATTGTTTTGAGACTGTGAAGGTCAGCAAAGCTTGTATGACAAGCAGACTTCAGAAGATTCTAGTGGTTTTTGGAAAAGTGGCGTTGGATTTTTGTTTAGGTTTGGGTTTTGGTACGCTGTTTCTTTGTTTTGTTTTTCCTGATACTGTCTCTTCTGCTCTGTTCTTTAGACAATACATTCAATCACAGTCTTGATTTTTGGTTAGCTTCTCTCAAGTGACCTACTTCCACCTCCAGTACAGTCTGTGGGAAACTGGTTCAGCGGATTAAGGCATCCTGAGCTGATAATATCCACACTGCCAGGGCAGCAGCCATGACTCTGCCAACGCTGTCTCAGTGCCTCTTCATTGCACTGTGCTACAAACTGTGGTGGAAACATCTGCAGCCCCAGGGAGCCAGAGGAAGACAACCTGCAGCAGCTCCTTATGCAAAGCTGAATCCCGAGAGAACAGTACTGATCTGAAATTCCTGCTGTTGGTCACAGTCCAGTGTGGTCTTGCTGCTTTGCAGTGCTGTGCTTTAGCCAAAAGCAGAACCTGGGGGCTTTCGACTAGAGGCTGTGGAATGCAGTTGGCACAGCACAAATACTGACAGTGAGCTTGGCCTGTCTGATTCTGCGCAGCCTCATTCAAACTCTTACCTGAAATTGGACACATATGTGAGAGTAACTTTTGAATACGGGTCAGGAATCGATAGAGGTTTTCTACTAAAATGCAGCACCACTCTGGAGGCAGGTAGGGGGTGAAAAAAAGAAAAAAAAAAACCAAAACAAAGCAAACAAACTAACATGGAATAGACTACAAATGATTGTACCAGGTTTTTAATTAATGAGAACACAGGAGATTGCTAAAATGAGTACATTACCTAATGGTGAATTAATATTATATGCTGAAACATCCCACAAGGGAAGAATTGGATATGTTAATATTGTATGAAAGAAATTGCCACTGGCAAATATTTCACTGTAGAGTTCTACATTAAGTATAAACTCAGAAAAAAACCCAAACCTCTTAATATATGTCATGAAATATTAATTGCCTAGAAGTTACTAAAGCAAGATAAAAGCTTGATTATACACCTTTGCATCCTTTTGATGGTCTTTACTGACCATTGATCCAGAATTCTTTTTAGAAATGAGATGCACTGTTGAATGAGTAATACAACAGACATTTTGTGGTGTAAAGTTATAATTCCTAAGCTTTAATATCTGAAACTGCAATTGGCCTAGGCTCAATGGAATGCTACTTAGAACATCCTAAGGAGAGGATATTTGGCTCTAGAATTTGCTTTTCTCTCCTTGGTTCAATAATACTGTCTACCCTCTGGTAACATGCAGGCTACTTTGCAAAATGCACCTTTTATTTTTGTTAATGTGGAAGGAACAGATGGAAATGGGAGACAGTACTGGACCTGCAGTTTGATATGCCATAAAACAGGACATCACTTTTTTTTTTTTTTTGGTAAGATAGATGTTGTTTTTTTTGGCTTGGACTTTGTTTCAACTCTACAACATCTCAAGAGTAACTGGTAGCTTTTTACAAATGAAAAGAAGAGGAAGGAGCTTCCTAAGTTTTGAATTTAGGACTTGGATAAACTGTTACCCAAAGGAAACTGTATCCAAGTCTTCATAGTTTGGCCTATGACTGTTTAAGGTACGTGGAACTAAAGAAAACAACCAACTTTACACAGTTCCATTAAAAGCCTTAAGTCTGCCCAGGCAGGGCTATACAGGGCAGGGGTATACAGGGTAGCCCATACAGGCTGCCCAGGGAGGTGGTGGAGTCACCATCCCTGGTGGTATTTAAAAGACGGGTGGATGAGGTGCTGAGGGGCATGGGTTAGTGGTTGATAGGAATGGTTGGACTCGACGATCCTGTGGGTCTTTTTCCAACCTAGTGATTCTGTGGTTCTGCGATTCTGCAATTCTGCCTGTATTTACTAAAACATTCACCGACCTCAGTAAACGCTTTTGAATGTGATTCAAGTTCCACATTTATCAGGAAACCTGAAAATAATTAATGTTTCCTTGAACTGAAGTGACAAAAAAACAAAAACAAAACCAGCCCACCCCCTACCCTGCCCAGTGGTTGCTGTTCTGTTGGTGATGGCAACAGAAAGACACAGACTTTCAGGCTAAGTTGGTCTGTATATCTTGGAGTGGATTACATGAATCAGACACAGATGGCATACTGAATTCTACTAGTAAATTAAGTGATCTGTGTTTAGTTCAGTTTCTTAGTTCCGTTGCAGCTGATTAAAAGATTTTTGGTGGTTTTTACCATATCTACTGAATGGCTTGCTCATATTTTTCTCTGACTGAACAGTTGCCAAATGAAAGATTTATTTCACACTCTTACTTTCCTTTGAATATGGACTTAATTCATTAAATTATTTGTCAATGTTTCTGTCTTGGCATAGAATAAAGTCTGGTTTGATCATAATGTTCAAGGTGTATAAAATTGCAGAGACAGGCCTTCAGTTGCCACAAACTGGCATAGATCCACTTTCGAAATAAAGAGTTTGCAGAGTTTTCAGCAAACGGCCTTATAGCTAAAATTGACTTATTCTGTCTGTGATCTGCTTCCCAGTTGCCTTACACTGAAAATCAAGAAAACTTCAGAACTGTTGTTTAAAATGGGAATATCGAGTGTGTGAATGAGAGGTTTCTCTCTTGTTTTGAGTGGGAATTTCTAAGTAATGGCTTCCATCTTGAGCTTGCTCACTTCACTTCTTTATTGTTGACTCCCTGCTATTTGTTATGTTCTCTTCCATGATAGTATTTCTTTTGTATGTCTACTGCTGATCTCATTTTCTTGGCTTCTTGTCATTCTCTTGAAGATCGTATCTGACAGTTCATTGCCCATTATCTAGTTGTTCCAGCCGTTCTGTCTTCCAGGTGATGGCCTGAGTTTTAGCAATCGCTATAATCTTCACAGAGACTTATTAAATAATAAGTAAACCTGTTAGACATGACTTCAAAAACCTGACTCAGTTCACCAAGGATTTTTCTAATCAGTACGAATAACCACTTCTTTCTCCCTTAACTTCTTAATCAAATGCACTTAAAATTCTTATTCTGTGTTCTGCAGTTCTGAGTCTACACTCACTACAGTGTGATGACACAATGTAAATCTGGTCAGTGCAGGAAGTCTGGCACTGTTAAATGTTTTCTTAGGACTAGGTACAGAATAGGTCCTAGTGAAAAACAAAGCAATGACATATATAAGGCTGTGACTCCTTTGATTTGTAAGCAAGATAGAATTCAGTCTTAAGTCTCTGTTTTATGAAATAAATGCATATAAAGTAACCCTGAATTTAACAGTCACTGCCAGGTGTAGCCGTGGCATTACCTAAGAAAGTACAGGGTAATTTCAGTTCTCTAACAGTGTTGTTTGTGCCAGCTGGGGTTTTATTTTTCTTACTGCTGCACCCTGGCAGGGAAATGTGAACTCAAATCTGCAGCATCTAAAGCTACCTCCAAGACTCCTGTGTCAGACCCTCTGAAGCACTTCAGAAGTGTCTTTTTTTAGTATTAGAGTGTTCATAGTCATTAACATAATTGGGACAAATGAAAGAGGGAAAAATGCTGAAATAATTGAATTAATTCTTCATAGAATTGTAAGAATTCATGGGAAAAGAAACAGGACAATTTTAAGATATTTTAACAATAACAAACAAAAGTGAAGGTTACTGCAGTTCGGAGAGGATACATGCCCTGGACATAGTTTCAGAGAGACAAAAAGGAAAGGAAAGGAGAAGAAGGAAAGTAGTCTTGATTCTTATCACAGGCTGCTCAGTCATGCTTTGACTCAGGTTGAAATGCACTGTCCTTAATAATCCTTGCCGACTTGCCAGAATGACCACAGTTTTGCTGGGGTCACACTGGCCTGCAGCTGTCCAAAACTTGGAGCAGATGCCTGAGTCACTGTATCTTTTTTTCCCTACCCCTGGCCTTTGCCAGCAAAGATTTTATCAGATCCAAGAACCTGGTCCTCACTGAACCTGAATTAATTATATCTGTGTCACTCTGACATGCAGTCAGTAATCATTACTTAACTGATAAGCTATATCATAGGCTAAACCAGAAGTTTTCTGCCACTGCTATACGCAACAAGGATTTTTAGTTCATGAATTTTTCTTTAAATCAAAACGTTGGACGTTTCCTGAATAAAGTGATACTGAGTACCTTTCAGAATCTGGATTCTCAGACACTGTCCAGCAGAAGTCCAAGGTGACTCTATGTGGCCCTTTACAGCAGGATATCATGACATGAAACTACAGGCAAGCTGGAACCCTAATTTGAAGTTCATTTCCCATTAACTGGCTGCCTGCATGTAATTCATTTAAACTAATCACGGAAACAAATCCAAATATAGAAGATTTGTGTCTTCTCTCAGGTCTTGCCTATACTTGTGCTACTTACAGCCTGACACAAGTGCAACTGCTCTGCTATAGTATCATCTCCTGAGCTATAAGCATTACTAAGCATGGAAAGGGGCTGTTTGACCTATTGTTTTGAGGGGTGAAGATTGTAGGTATAGAAGAACCCAAGTTAAAAACATGCCACAGAGTATCATGAGTTCTATTCAGTCTGTTGGTACAATTATCTACCTTAAACAGTAAAGAAATGTGCGAGGATGGGATTTGCATTGAATCAGATCATAGGTGGCATTGTTTTTCTGAGTTGATGTTGCTGGTACAAATACACTGGAATCTGGTAAAAAAAAGCTGAAATAACTTAACATTTACAAGGTATCTGTAAGGATACTGACCACAAGGGGATTATCATACTTGTAGATTGGTATGGGGAATAAACTGGGACCTTTTGTCCCCTTATATTTCCCCTACAGCAATGTCCCTCCCCCTTTATTCCCGTGTAGATACATAATGTCACAGGCATAACTGGTCTTCCTGCAGGTGCAGCACAGGCTCACAGCTAAAATGTGCCTCTGTTTTCTGCCTACACAGCAGCCACAGCAGCCACTCAGTCAGTTGTGCAGCTTGTCACATTTGTATTCATGGTATAGGTTGTAAGCACAAAAAATGCAGAGTAAAGTGTTCAGGTGTCACGTGTGCCTATAAAATGATGGTCACCCTTTGAAAATAAACTCATGGAAGGCAGGCTATGTATAGAAAGCCATTTCTTTGATGGATGTTAGCTGCAGGGGGAGGATAAAACAGGTGCTTACCTATAACTGCGTAATCATTCCTCTAAGTGAAACTTACTACCATAGTCGCAACAAAGACTTTAACATTGTGAAGGCAAAATCAAAATGCTAGCAGACAAGTTGTCCTCCAGTTTATTAGGGTTCCTTCCCAGGAGGGCTACATTCAATTATGTTTTTCAGTGGTTTGCCAAAAGAGCTTCACAGTTAAGCCAGCTGAGTTTGCATTCAGATTTTCTACTTTAAGTTATGAATGTCTTGCTTTTCAAAGCTTTCCAGCTGACCTGAAGTGGCATGCCAACAATGCTACAGCTAATTGAATATATGTATATAATTTTTCACTTTTGCAGCTTTGTGGACCATTTCCTCATTAAAAGAAAGGTGAGTTGTTGCACAGGAACAAGCAGAAGAATTAAGCAGCAGGAAAATCTATGCGACAAGCTTTTGTCTCTTTCTTTTGTTTTTTAATTTGGCAGCTAGAGACTTCTGTTAACTCATATTTATCTTGTGCTAACATAATAATTGGGAAATGACTACTTTGCTTCAGTAAAAGTATCCTGCAGTTCAATGCAAGAAGCTCCATTTGCCTCAAGGCTGTGCTCTATTCTGTGTTTATAGTGCCATTTGTACATATATCCCTATAAAAATTGAAGGGAGAACTGTAATGATTATTAATAAAGCACAGCTCTGCAAGGACAGAGGAGAGTAAAAAATTCAGATAATCTGTGATATGAAGAGACTGTTTGTACTAATTATTCACTGCACATGCCTTGACTTTGGATGTTCAGCGCTGTGTGAGTTCTCAGTAAGGGGTATGTTTTTGCATTACACTGTTTCTCTACACTAAAGAATACGATCCCTTACAGACATTTAAGAAGTGAACCTGGGAGTTTTTCTTGGGCATCAGAGGACATAAAATATTAGCATTATGCTCGACGTTCCTTTACAATTAATAATCCCTTGAGCCACCCTGCTCATAGAAACAGCTGTAGCAAAAATGTACCCGAGGCCAGGCACACATTGAATTTGGGCAGAGGTTCTATGTAGATCTGAACTTTAAATAAGCTTATTCGGGTAGAACGGTATTGCTGTTCAATAAAGTTTATTGAAGTAGAAAATTACCAAAGTCTTAGGTTGTTGGGGATTTTTCTCAAAATTATCCTGAATGCAAGCTAATTCCTGTAAAAAAACATGAAACCTTGGCTCCCAGCTCTCATTCTCATAGAGCTCATAAAATCCAAATGACTTTTTAAACATTTTTTTTCCTTAAAAGTAGAAAGTCTTTAAAAAAAGGTCTGAAAAAATTAAGTGTTATTGCTGTAATGATAAATGCTATGTATTAGGAAACTAATATTCCGTTTCACTGAGCTATATGTGTGCCACAAGAGTCAGTGTCACTTTACTGAATAGTCTTATTGTATTTGCCAGGAGAAATTATTTAATCCATGAGGAACTCGTTTTCTGACTGTGCCCTCAACTCAGTATTGATGCAGCATGCAGGTATTTGGAGATATTGAATGAATAGAAGCATGATCAAAGAGAAGGGAATGATCTAAGACTGTCCTAAATTGGAGATTAGGTCTTTGAAGAGACAGAGTGTTAAAAGGTGTGCGTGATGTGTTCAAAAGAGCAGGTGCGCCCAGTATCTTTGAAAAGGGAGGAAAGAAACAGTGAAAATGCTCATTTTTATTCTGCCACTGCCTTTCATTTCTGGTCAGTGAAGCAGTCAAACTAAATAACCTGACAGCATTCCCTGCTGTAATCCACTAGACAAACTAGATGTTTCTCATTTTGATGAAAACCCCCTGGGTCAGAAGCTCTGAGCTTCTCTAGATCTACAGCTTTGGCTCTTCCTTGCCTCACAGCAACTTTAACAGAGGAGCTGGGTAGGACTGCCCAAAAGTGGGGTTGTTCTTATGCCTCATTGCACCAAGACGAGGGGGCAACAGTGTCTGGGATGCCCTTCTGAGTGTCAGCACACAAAGTCCCAGAAGGAAGCTCTGACTGCAAACCTGGAAGTAGCTCCATATTGCTCTGATGCCTTTCTTCTAAGGAGTGTCTGATGGAGACCGAGCATATTGCTGCTCACAGAGGACTTTTCAGATATATAGAGGGTGGGTTATGAGTGTGAAGTTAAGAGTTTTCGTTTTCTGCCCTTTTCAAAATTATTTGTTTGAGCACCAACAACAATGGTGGAATTAATGGCTAAAACACATTGAAACACAATTTTGTATTAACTGGAGCTGCAATGACAGCAAAAGATCACAAGACATTTTCTTTTGAGCCCCTTCAGCCCTTCAAGAGGTTTTTATAGAACGGAAATTCTTATTTGTCTTGAAAAAGTGGTGACTGTTGAGATAAATATTCCTCAGTGAAATATACGGATAAATGCTTGAATCATGGAAATAATTGTCAATATCACATTTTTAGGGAGGTCAAATTCTGAGTCTTCATGACTAAACACCATCGTTTGAAAAATGTGCTAGTATTTTTGCCTTTATTTTCTTGCAATTGCAGATGCGCTATATTAAGTGACTCCCTTGGTCAACCTGCACTCTCTGTGGGGCGGATGAGTAGACTAAAATGCTCACACTTGGAGGAGACATATTGAGTGAAGACCAGTATGAGCTCATCTGGATATATCACAAAGTTCACATTGAAGACTATCTGTCAGCTACAGAAGAAAAGATTCTCATAACTATTGCAATAATATTGCCAAGAGACATAAAAGGGTCATGTTAGATTCCGAGTCACTTCTGGGCAGGCTCAGATGACTTTTTTGGCATTGAATTCAGACTTCTCCCTGTTTGAAGCAGTAAAAGTGTCTGGACTTTCTGGAAATCACCTGGACTTCAAAAATATCTGTGGTATTACTTAGGTATTTGCTCTGGAAGCAAACTCTATGGCCACCCTTGGGAGATGTTCCTGTCAGCTGACAGAGATGACCTGCAGATTTTGCTTTTCTCCCCCAACCTCCCCAATATATATAAAACACTTGAGGGTAGAGGTTACACTCTGGGGCCAAGAACTAAGTTTTTACTTTTGCCTTCTTTGCACATCTTTTCTAAAACAAATAAAGAAGTACTTTGCTGGAAATCTGTCGACTACTCTCGTATCCAGTATTCAGGATGTATTCACCCTTGCAGTGACAGAAAATATCTCCCTCTTAAAGGAAAACTCTCAAGTTGCCTAGTGAGTCTTTTGTAAATTGATGCTCTTCTTAGGATATGACAAAAGGGTTTTGATTTGAGAACAAACCTATGGATTGCCACTATGGAGCCAGTAGCAGAAATAGTCTTAAAAAATATTGCTACACTTTTATCCTAGTATTTCAACAGTAATAGAAATATCAGATAAGACTGAAATGCTGATATAGGTAAGATTGGGATAGGAATCAGAAGCCTGGAAGGTTATGAACTGCCCTTCTCAAACATTCTTATTTCCAGTGTTGCTCTTCTGAGGGCTAACAATCCCTACAAACCACCTAGTATTGAGAAACTATTTTTGCTGTCTCTTACAACAGTGGACAGATTGAGTTTGACTTTGGATAGGGATCAGAAAAAAATCACTGCAGACTGCATCTGTCAAAATATTTCTGTTGTGGGTGATTAGAGTGTGTTAGAACATAATTTTTGTACAGTCAAATACCCTAGAAGCAGCCTCTCTCCTTGCTTTTTCTATATTGTGCCAGGAGTTTGTTTCCTTATACAAGGACAAGTGGAGAGAGTTGCAGTTGTTCAGCCTGGAGAAGAAAAGGCTCCGAGGAGACCTTATAGTGACCTTCCAGTACCTGAAGGGGGCTTACAAGAAAGCTAGGGATGGAATTTTTAGAAACGCATGTAGTGATAGGACTATGTGGAATGGCTATAAATTGGAGAGGGGAAGATTTAGACCAGATATAAGGAGAAATTTCTTCACAATGAGGGGGGTGAGGTACTGGAACAGGTTGCCCAAGGAAGTTGTGGATTCCCCATCCCTTGAAGCATTGAAGGCCAGGTTGGATGGGGCCTTGAGCAGCCTGTTCTAGTGGAAGGCGTAGCTGCCCATGGCAAGGGGGTTGAAACTGGATGACCTTTAAGGTCCCTTCAAACTCAAATCATTCTATGATTCTGTGATTCTATGACTTTTGAAGAAGTCTGGACTGGAAGCTTGTCAAAGTACTCAGTTGTTTATTGCTTACTCAGATGGCACGTGCCACTTCCAGCCCTTTAAAAAACAAGAATGTGATTGACAAACATACACCGTGGATTAGACACAAGCTTGAACCTCAGGTACAGGGGGAGAAGAATTACGTGAAAAATATGGAGGTTACGTATTCAGAGAACAGTGAAGCACAATTGGAAAGGAGGTAGGCAAATTAGTCTTTAATATGGTGTAGGTTGCAATAATCACTGTAACGCTGCCACGATCTGGAGATATTAGATGAGATACAATTTCTTTTCTACAGCTTGTACTGTAAAATTGCAAACACTTCAATATAACTTTGATCCCATTGTACCTTAGCAAGGTATATGAAAGCTGGGGGGAGCTTTTAGCATCCTTAAATGTGACCTCAGTAGAGCAGCTTTCCCAAGCACGTTGGGAACATGCCATCATGAAAATCGTGCATACAGAGCTGTAATTTTTCAGAGAATTATGTCAGTGGTCCCCTAACCCAAGCGCACTCAGCCTCAGCAAACAAGCTCCCTATAGTCAAAATTTTACTGAATGAACATTGCCTGTCAGGACTTATAAGTCCCTTACTTGTATGTGTATAGCATTACTCCTTCACCAGCCACTGTTTAACCCCTGAACATATTTTTCTTCAATCAGAGATCATGGGAAGAAGAGTTATGTATCTCACTTCTAAAAGAAGGAACACAGTGTTGCCTTCTTAAAGGGCAGTTCTGGGATGGTTTTAGGATAATATACACCTGATTTCTCCAAGCTTATATGCGTATATTACATGGTGGAGTGTGCTTGCTTTCAACTCAGTTCTTCCAGGAGGAATGTAGACATACAAAGACACGTGTATTAACAGCAGCGACTCTCAACATTTCTCCAGCAAACCAGACCATTGGTCACAATGACAATTCCTAGCTGAATGGAGCAGAAGAGCACACAAATACTCCCTGTGCTTTTCAGTATGGGACAGAGGCATGATGTCATTGACAGGCACCTTACCAACATGTTACCTACCTTTGACACGTTGGAGTGTTCTAGATCTTACTCTAACATTTTCTGGTTTGGAGAAGTGGGGATTTTAGTTAACAGATGTTCTGAATCAGCACAAGCTGCTAGTGACCCCTCTTTTCTCTTTGAACCACCTGAGCAGTTAGAAAGCAAGAGGAAGTGCAGTTTCCTGCAAACGTTCACCTATATATTGTTATACAGAAAGGCTGCTAATTCTTTTGGATTATTTCACATTAATTCTTAATTTGTTGGATTCAGATATGCACATTTTGTTTTTCTTAGCACATCAGGACTGGAAATCTTACACTGGGTACCATGTTCTTTCGTATTCTTTACTTTTCACAGAGGAAAAAAATAGTGAAATACTGTAGCTGCACAAAGAACATAGCTTCTTGTTTCCATTTGATCTCTTCTGGTTGTCCCTGTACTGGGGAAGAAGATACAATGCATCTCATATCCACACTACCAGCCTTCCACAATTTTTTTCTACCTGCCAAAGCAGTAAATCTTCATCACTCACTCTGAAGTCAAGATGGGGTCAATTACAATATGGCTATTCAAGTCTGTGCAGCCCTTTGAAAATATGAAGTGCTGTAAGTGCAGAGGGATTTCACAGTCCTTTTTATGAACACAGTCTTTTCTGCTGATTTATAAACATCATGTTTCTGTAGCTCACAGTGAATGAAATAGAACATTTTGTAGCAGCAATATGTGAAAAAGAGCGACACATTACCACAAAAATATTAATGCTCTAAAATAAATAGTAAATGTTTAAGATCGAGTAAAAATGTGTTCTTTTGGGGGATGTTTCTTTTTAATATATTAGCATGTGTCTTCCCCTGAAATAATTGGAATTCCAACTTAGATTGAATTTGTGAACACAGAACTTGGAAAACATATTCTATATTGTGAATTAAATTTGTTGAAAAAAGATTACCTGGTTCTCCTAACTCCTGATATTTTGTCCTTCAGTTGACCTTGATCATCATATGTCTTTATGAAGTCATGCTCTGATAGTCCTATTTATGGACAGACTATACCTCTGGGAGGACAGCATGGATTACAAGACCAGCCTGATTACCTGTCCTATTCAATTTAACCTCGGTCTACTGTCGTGGATTCACTCTGCTTCCTATTTCCCCTGGATCCTCACCTCCATTCTAATTGTTTGAAATGCTGTAAGGGTGCTGTGTCATTTTCAACCAGGAGAGTTAAGGTATAATCTGAAAAACTTATTACCTTCCCTTGTTTCCTGCCTGTGAGGAGTGCAGGTGTAATTGGATCTAGATCTAAAACAGGTATGTTTTTATTTTCACCCAGCTACAAGACTCTTCAAAAATAAAAACAGTCATCTTTAGTTCCCAGTAAATAAACTTAGCATGGCAGGTCAGCTTAATGTATGTCAGAACACAGCTAAGAAATAGAAAGGCTTTGAGTATTAAATCAATAATGGCTTTTTCCTAGTCAGTAATCACAAGACAGGATGAAACATTACATATCTCTTTCAGGGCTGGTGGATTCATTCTGCACATCATCCGTTTTTTACCTCACATAAAAATAATCGTTGCACATAACAGACACAGAATGCTTACAGGCACTCCAGCCTACGAAAATTAAATCACAATAACATGTCTATTAATTTTGAAGTTATTTGAACATTTAGGATAAAAATGAGGCATGAAGAGAAGCAAATTTATGTATGTGGGAATGGACATAGAGGGATGGGAATTGCATTATTGATCAATCCGCAAAACCCCTGGTAAGCAGTGAGTCTGTTTTTGGAGACAACTTCTTTGAAGAAGTATACTCCCATTCCCAACTCTGAACTTTCATCTTTGAACAAGTTTCATATTTCTTTAGAAAATGTTACCAGGCCAGAAGCATGAAAGATCTAGAATGATTTCAGTTTTCCAGATTGGTGGGTGAGGAGGGGTTTGACATAATTGTCCCGGGATATGTTTGAAAACTAATATAGGGTAAATACAAGGCAAATGGTAGGTAAAGGCTTCTTCAGTAGCATTAATAAACTATCCTTTGCCAATTTGACTTTTGGTTATGACAAACTCTTGATAGGTTTTATTATACGAGGCTGGCTTGGTTTTGTTTTTTTTTTTTGCTGAGGTTGAGCACTTGTAATTTGAGGACAGACTTGTCAGCATTCATTTATTACTGGGAAAACTACTTGAAAATCTCAGTAGCCATGTGTAGACCCCTTTGTCATATCACCTATACTTGTACTGAATCCTATAAACTAAGATATCTGAGATATCTGAGCTAGCATTATACAGATTAGGTAGTATACATGAATCTGTACCTAAACAGCAAGGAACTCAGCATGGGTTAGTTGACCCATCCTATGAGCAGGATAAATTAAACCAATCTGTAGTTTGAGCTGCTTCCAAGGCCCATGTGAGATGTTAATAAGCTGTTTGAGGCATCTCTGCACACTCGCCAGATGCAGTGCAAAAGCAATCACATTAATGACACTACTAAAACTGCATCTTAAAAGGTAGATTAGCTTGAAAATGATCCGCAAAACTGCAAAGCATTTTTGTGTCTCAGTTTTTCCACCTGTAAACAATTAGCAATGCATAATTATTATGCAAAGTAGTGCTGGATACATGAGTATGTGAAGTGACTGTTGAAGACCCTCATGCAGCCTCATGAAGTTAAAAATGTGCATGGTGCCCTATGGTTTCAGAAGTGCCTTTCTCTATCGTGACATTTTTGTATCACTTTTAGCTACCATGTAGTGGGAAGAATGAACTAAGAACAAATATTCAAATATGTTGGTATAGAACTTTTTTAAAATGTTCAAAATATTGCATGAGACCATAATTCATTCCCAGCATATGCTAAACATGTTAAAAGTAGCATGAATAAGTTTGGAGATGCAGAATTTAAGGACAGAGTCAAGTAAACATGCAGATGCAAAATGAAAAATAACCTCTTTGGAAGGTAAACTAAGTAATATATGGTGAATCTACACTGCAAAGAATTTAGTGCCTGATAAAGCAACATTCTATTTCCACTGACCATAACAGGGATGGAACAGGATAAAAGGAGGTTTAGCATGTGCTTCATTTGTTGTCAAGTATTATTCCAACAATCTGTGAGAACAAAAAGCATATAAAGCAAGTGCTCAGTTATGCCACAGAAATGTGTGCTTGAATCTCTGCCTCTATACAATTGCTTAGAAGGCATTTGGGAGAAAATCCCAAGCTGATATGAGGGGATTGAACTCAGATGGCTTGGTTTTTAGAACTCTGACTTCTATTTCTGTTCTTAAATGTTTAATCCTTTACCTGATAGGAATAAAAGAAAAAAAATAATCCCTTTTTCACCTTGGAATCTAGTACAAAGTATTCCGTAAAAAGTTAATTAATGCATGCTGAGCAATCTGTTCAATTACAAACTACATTCCTACTTTACAGAGTGTCTGTTACCCAAAGGGTACTGCAGAGCTTTCAGATTCTTGGGAACTGTAAGGGAGTGCAGAATTTCTAACTACTGCTAGAATGCTTTGAAAATAGAGAAAGCTTGTAAAACTGAAAACAGTGATACTTGAGTCAGAAATACTTTCTTGGCCAACAGCCCCACAAAATAAAGAAAACTGCTTTCAAACAAGGTGAGGAAGATCAGAAACACATGCCAATCAAACAGGCATACAGTGAATCATCTCTGAACTTCAACCACTCTTGCTGTTCTGTCCCTACTCATTTCACTAACCAAACTGAAGACTAGTGCAGAAGATCAGTGTCTTTCCTGACCTGAGATGTGCCATGCATCAAGGTTCTCAACATTAATACCACTGTCACCTAACAGTAGGACTATTACTTATTCCAGGGGATTCTGTTGTAATTTTTCCCCAAATTGATACCATAGGGTAATTATAAATTGGTATCTAAACAGGCAGGTGTCAGGGATCATGGGACTTGATTATAAATACATTAAAGTCTGGATATTCATGCTTATACACCATAGAGGAGTTAAGATTTGGAATCCAGTAGGCTTTCTACTGCAGTCCCAAGTAAACTACAAGCTATTAAATATACACAAAAAATAGACCATATTGAATCTGCAGAACAGTGCTTTGTCCTAAATCAGTATGTAACTTTTTTGACCTCTTCCTTTCTTCACTGAAGTACATGGAAGTTCTGCCATTGATTTCAGTGGCAGCCAGATCAAGGCCTTTAAGATGAAATTTGTCATTAAATGCAAACCCTACCACAAAGGGTAAGTGCACTTCCATCCTTTGATTGCTGAAAATCCATACTTTATTTGTTGATTTTCTTCTAACAAAATCACTCTTCCGAGACCTTGCTGTGATGTGTGTACATTTCTAATGTTATTAAGAACCTCAAAGAGCAGGTAAATTGGCTGTGTTTTTTCTAAAACGCCTTCTATTTCAATCTCAAACCTGACTTCATTTTGCAGTATAGCACACAGTATAAGCTGACATGAAAGAGATAAGCTTTGCAACACAAAAAATTTTTACTCTATATAGTAAGGGGAAAAAAAGTAAAAAAGAAACCCAGAATGAATTTGCATGAATCTTTCTGAAAATACAGTACCATTTTCTGTGTCTGTCTCTTTCAGTATTTTAAAGGAATGTAATAGAAATGTTATTTTATTTTAGTAATTTCTTTCAATAGATTTTTGATCTTTAAAAAAGAGAAGCAACATTTTTTAAACAAATTCAGTTCAGGTACAATCTTGGCTTGTACAAGAACTCATAAGATTCTTTCACCTTAAGATTTGTGTTTGCAAAATGTAATTGGTAAATAGCAGAAGTTGGGAGTGTTTTGTAAGAACTCACCATAGAAAAAATATATTTATATACACACACACTGTTCTTTCTGTCACTGTGTGTGTTCTTTGTTTGGGAACATCTCTGGTACGGTCTTAATCTGAAATATCAAATGTAAACATAACAACAAAGCCACTACGTAACGGACACTACAAAGAAATATCTTCTCTAATAGTCTTCCCTCATGTGCTTTTCTTCTTCAAACAGAAGGTCTAGCAGTTATTTAGTCGTATCATGTGCTCACAATATTCATCACACTGACTTATGTTTATTTTGAAATGCCCTTTTAGAAGTACAGTTCTGTTATAACCTATTCCCCCATCCATTTTAATAACATCCATCAATAAGACCAAATGATAATTCTTAGCCAGCAATTTATTAATTCACTTTCCTTTTTCCCTTTGTGTAAATAATTCACAAACACACAAGGGAATAAGTGCGTTTATTTTTTCAAATAAAATCTGACAAACTATCTTCATCTGGTGAACTCTTAACCACCTCTATGTTTAAAAGTAAAACAAAAGTCAACACCTAGAACCTATCCACTACCTGTCTTATCTATAACAGCATGGGACATCTCAAAAGGGAAGGTGGAGTTAAATATATAAAACATATTTAGGATATTACTTCACTATCAGAATAACTGAGTTCATTGTCTGAGAACAACTAAATATCCTTTGGTGTGGGCAAACCAGAGCATTTGTGACTATTCCTGCCCTTAGCCAGTACTCCTCTGTGCCTCCTTGGGGACCTTGATGGGCAATCTCCATTTTGGGCTGAGACCTCATGTCCACTGTCCATCCCCATCCTCCAGCTGGAGGTATGACCCTCACCAATCTGCTGCTGGACAGTATGGTACGAGCACTTCCCATTTGGTCTCAAACAATGTAATTTGCTCTAGCTCATTCACAATTTAATTAAGTCAGTCCTTACTGGTTTTGTGTGGAATAGATTGGAATCCCTCTTATGATCCCTTATTTGCTTCAATGCTGGGAGGATAACCTCTGACAGAGGTTAGAGACAAATGGCAAAGAAGCAATAATTTTTTCAGCAGGCAAATGGTTTGGGAAATGAACGCCTGCCTGGGGCTTTACGGGCACTCTGGGAGCATTTAGATCAACAGCGGGAGGACTTTGGAGAGCGATTGTTGACAAACAGTACAAAATTATGCCCAGTGCAGAAGGGGTATGAGAAGAATTCTAACTTTTAAGAAAGCATTACATGTCCTTGAAATAGAGTATCCTATGGAGACCATTAAGCAGTATGTGAGCCATAGATCTTTTTAGACTTATTCAACAAAATGATAGTGCACTCATAGAGGCAGAGACAGGGGATTTTGACTATTCTGATAGATCTGAAAGCATGGTATTCTTTTCACACGTGTCTTGCATTTGGTACTGATGGGAAGAATTTGACGTTGGCTGTTAATAACCCACTATGCCCTATCTTTCATTGCAAAAGAGGAAAAATGTTTCTTTTGCTGCTCAGACTACAGAAATGGCTGAACTGCTCTCACTTTTCCCCTATAGGGAAGTACTCTGCACTAAGTAGTACCAGTAGAAGGCAAAATACATCTTGGGGCTACTCGCACTACTTACGAGGAACTGAGCAAAATATGCATCAGATGTAATGGGATTGAATTATGAACGCGATCTGTTGTGTGCATATTATAACAATAACCTCTCACCTCATATCAATTTCACTGTAAAATAAATGTGAAAGAGATTGTAAACTTGCTCCATTTTTTGAAAAATATATAACAATTTATAAATCTGTTTTGAAATGATGTTGAGTTGAACTTTCATCCCACCAAGACATGCTGGGCACTTTCAGCTCTGTTTCTCTTTCGATATTTTTTCTGTCACAAGCTTGGAAACTCAAAATAATAGAATTAGAAAAACACATCTGGCAAATGCAACAGAGACTATGCAAACAAGCATCCAGAAACCTTTTTCAGACCATATCACCTTCTTTGGATCAAAATACACTAGGAGATTTAAAGAGCTTCCAGATTTGTATTAGGCTAAATCGTTAGTTTTGAGGTGCTTTTTTGTGCTTTCAAAACCTTTGTAAGCACATCATCAGCTCAGCTTGACTTGCTGCTAGTGAAATATTTCAACAGAACCTATTAAACCTCAGTAAGCATTTCACAAATAACAAATAACTCCAGCTTTAGAAAAAAATCCATATTCCCCGTGGCATGTATGCTATGATACTTCTATAAACTAGACAAATATTTACTTATTTTACCATATAAACTTTGCCATCTGTTTGAAAAATGGCACTGTAAGTCTGTTGTTTCTTTTTCAATACCTTGGACCTTTCTTAAATTATTTAACTAGCTATTATCAGATGCTCAACTGACCAGCTGAATGTACTATCATTAAATCAGGTGATATTAGCAGCTGTGCAGGATTATCCTGCAGTTTGCACACGTTTTAATCAGAAAACTCACCATTTCTTTATGCCTGAAGGGATCAATAAAAGAGGAAAATAACACCAAAGCCAACCCCAAATATAACTAATTTTTGGGGAAGATGCATGTTAAATTTTCATTTTGTGAAGTAATCTCATGGTCACAGACTGCTTTACAGATGCTAGTTGTTTTCCAGGTTGCTGCAGTCATATCTTGGATACATTATAGCTTACAGGAACCAATAAAAATACATTTGTGCCAATGCATCTTGAAATTGCATTCTGTAGCTTAAAGGCAGAGGGAGGGGAACAGAAAAATAATGCAGTTTCTTTCATTGCTTCTAAAACTTTTCTATGAAGCCACAAATAACACCAATCAGCCTGAATAAAAGGACTAGGTATATTCCTCGGCTCTCCCTAAATCTTTCTGCAGTTGCAGGGTAGATAATAAAAATGACATTCTGTGATCTGTTGCATGGCCAAGTTTAGATCATTAAAGACCCCCCCGCCCCGCCTTCCACTATAGTGATATTTTTAGACCAACATTCTGAGCTAGGATCTGGAAACAATTAATGCTACATATGTTGTACAGCTTTTGATAGACTGCTACACTTCAGTGATATGAACTGGAACTCATCTTGAGGAGCCAAAGTAAAAAAAAAAGACAGTGTACTGATCAGAAGGAACAAAATGTAGTGTAGCAGTTTGACAGCCTTGAAGGTGACTTTTTCCAACCCATTGAATACCAGGTTCATGCCCTGAAATGAAGTTCAGTGAGATTCATTACACTTCTGTCACTAGAGTATTAAACCCCCAAATGCATCATTAACTCACAAGCGTGCTTTACCATTTGCTAATAAGGGATTGACATAACTCCAGTGACAAAACCATCTGCAAGAGTTCTATGGACTTTTGCTGCATGAAGAAGTAATTGCTTTTGAATTAGAGAAAAAAAGAACTCATTTTGAAGCATTTAGTAGCCTTTGTACATTTTATAATGAAAATAATATTTTCCTATATAAAGGAACTTGCCTGGATTTCCTTAGGGAATAAAGCACTCGCTGCACTTCTCCTTAAATGACTTAAAATATAGGAACACATAAACATGCCCACTCTTGCTGTTCAAAGCACAGATTTTGAATGTTTAGTATGTCAAAAGGTGCAGTTGTTGTCAAATATTCACCTTAGTTTTCAGTTAAATACTTGAAAAAGAGATAAAACACACTATTACAATAAGGTAATTATTCTTCCATAATGTACCTTGGCCATAGTGATCCTTACAGTAAGTTGCCAAAACCCCAGAATAATACTAAAAAAAATCAGATCTCTCCAGGCTATTAATTTAGTGAACAAGGGACAAGGGGATTTTGGAAGATGTAGACGACTGTTGAGGTCTGTTTTTTTCTCCTGGCTAAATCCTCATCCTCCAGCCTCCCCAGTTCACCTGACCTCATTACTTGATGACTGACAAGAGTGGCTATCTGATATCATTTTTGAAGTGATGCTGGGAGCTTACTTTGTCTCATCAAGTCATTGTTTTTGTCACTAAAAAATTGCCAGTAAACTTTTGAAAATCTCTTAAGAAGGGCTGAAGACTCATGGGCATTTCAGTTTGAATAATCTCATTACCCATCCTCGGTCTGCACCAGACATTGCCTTTGCAGTGAGGAGAGGCCAGGACAGATCCCTGCAGGACCATACCAAACACCAAAGGCTCAATTTGAGATGGTGCAAAGGGTGCTGCTCCTCCCTGTTACTTTTCCAGGAAAATCCATTCCTTTCCCTAATCCCCATTAAGGACTGCAAATCCTGTCAGAGTCCATAGCAGATCCTTTCAGGACCTCCTACTACCACTTTGTTGAAGCAGATGAATAATAATTACAATAAACAATAAACAAGTAGCACAAAGCCAGCCTGGGAAGGAAGGTGATGGATGCTGGGAAGGATGGGACCTTGGGCAGATTTGGGTCAGATAGGAGGAGCCAAGCAACAAACAGTGCTAGTCATTTTGATACTGTAGGAGTTTAGGAGTATTTCTAAAGACTTTGTTATGGAGTGCGTGCCTGGATGTGTGTGTAATGGTATGTAGTGTTGTTTCACTAATTCAGTGTGATAACATTTTGATTCGTAATATGTAGGCAAATATACTCATTAAAAATTTCTCCTTCTAATGAATCAGAACGAGATGATACATTTGCCTAATAAGTAGATTGTGTAAAGCTGAAAGAATGCTGGCATAGACAAAGGTGTTTTGGTGGAATCTTCCTTAGAAAGAAAAAGGCTAGTGGTACAGTTCCTTGGTTTACAACTGGTCATTTCTGTTCTGGCTTCCTGGGCTGTATTTATCCTTCTTTAGGATGGAGCAAAATTGTAACAAGTGAAAAGTGGGGTTTTTTATTATATATTTTTAATGAAAATTCCATCCTAATAAGGAGTCTCTTTGCCAAAATCTGATTGCCAGAATGCGTTTTGAGAGCCTTGATGGGAACTCCACTGGTCTGCTTAGGCTTGACCTACCCTTCTGCCCGCTGGCAGGGTCTCTCCAACAGTCATGGCTGCGGCAGCAAGAAAACTTGCAGATGTATGGGTGCCATTGTGTGATAAAAAGGAAAACTTACAACTTTATTGTGAACCATTTATCAACTGTATCAACATGGATATGATAACAACTGCAGCACCACAAGCAATTGGGACACGTATTTTATTACACCATTTGGGCACACCAGTTACAAAGCAGGACTCAATTGCTCTAGGCAGTTCACAGACAAAGAACAAAGCACTGATCGTGATTCAAGGACTTTACAATCCAAGTGGAAAACTAAGAGCAAAAGATGAAAATAGAAGACGGGAATAGAAAAAGAGAGCAGCAAGATGGTATTGATCAGAGGACTCAGCACAGCAGCAGTCTAAATTGTTGTCAAAGTGAATAATTTAAATCAGAATAATGATAATGGAGAGGCTGATTCTCTTGTCTGCTGCAGTGTCTTTGAGTTGGAAGCCTACCAAATTTAATAGTATTATTCTTCAAAGACACTGTTATAACAATGCAATCAATTCTACTTTGTAAGAGGATGTGAACCTTAAACATTGTGAATGAGAGAAGAGCTTAATAAACCAGACTAACAAATTCTGTCCCGTAAAAATACCCACCCAGCAGTTGCGAGGAAGCTTAGCAGTGATGCTGAAGATTAACAGCTTCTCTTCTCTTTAGGAAGTCATTTCCTTTGTAAGGGGTAGGCTGTGTTCTGCCTGTTGATTCACAAAAAATTCCACCAAATCCACAGGAACCAGTTAATTAATGTAGGTCTTACTTTCTTCCATAGCCCTGAGTGTTTGAATTGGTGGGAGAGGAATTAAAACAAACAAACAAATGAAAACAGATTAAAAAATTATAATACTGGGTAAATATTGACTTGCCCAAGCATGCAACACTCGGGATGGCCATAATGCTTAGCTTCCCCGAGCATTCCCAGGCCTCTTACTGGTATCTTTTGGTTGAGTCCTGCTTCAATTGCACAGAACTTGAAGTATCTTTTGCAGGGAGAGTATTTCCCAAGGGCAACTGGGCAGCTTTCATATCAAGGGCACAATCATGTCATTCTGCAGATGCTGAAAGCTCCAGCATGTCATTTAGGTAGTGGAAGAGCCACTTGTGCTGTAAATTCAAAGACGTGCATCTGGAACAAAATGTTGCATTTATTTTGACAGATTTGCTTTCATACTTGATTTAAAGAAATGTTCTGTTATATTAAAGGCCACCTGGAATATATTTTCCTTTTGCAAAAATGATACATATTTAGTGGTAACTACCTTAATCATCAACCATTATATTGTCCCTGTGGAATCCTGCTTGAATCCAGACATGCTTTTGGAAAAGGTCACTGATGATGTACTTTTAAAGTCTTCTCAGAGACAATGTTTTTGTTATTGTTGCTTTCAAGAAAATATTTGACTTACAGAAAGATAATTAGTTCCTACCTTCCTACATTCAACTATTTTTTGTTAAAGAACAAAAAAGAAATTCTTTTAAGACAAAAAAAGCAAAAACAAATAGCTTTACTCAGTCACCAACTTGAGAAATACAGCCTACCTTTTATTATTAATTATTTATCCATTTTTGTATGTAGTCACAATATCCCTTGCTTGTTCTGGTCTTTCTTAATCTCCTTGCCCTGCTATAAGGTCTTTTATTTTTCTTTCACTATAAGAATTAGAACAAAAAGACCCTGGTTATAGCACCTATCACCTTCTCCTTCTGCATTCTTGACAGGAACAGCTTTGTCTACCCACACCCCTTCCCAGCCCTTTTCTCTTTCCCTTTCTTAATTTGGAAAAAGTAATAAATCTGTAGCACCCAGCCACCCACTGACTTCAGGGTACTCAAAATAAGTCTTTGTGAAGTCAAGGAAGGTGGGAACTCAAGTCAAAAATCCAGAATTCAATCAGAAACTGTGTTGCGCTTTTTGGTCTTGGACACATATCTAAGCAAGCTAAGTGGAGATGACTATTGAAGTGTCAGTTTCCTATATATCATTGAAATGTTGTTCATAATGAAGGGACAGTCTTAAGCCAACATTTTTAACAGCAGGACCTCCTACAGTGTATACTTTATCTGTGTTTAAACATCTGGTCATCTGGATTCATTGAATGTTGAGCAATTTGCAAAGAAACTGATATAAATATATTGAAAAAAATTACAGTATTACAATGTGTTCTAAACTATTATTTAAATATACACCAGGGTAGACCAAGAGGTGTTAGTGTCTTTTGAAAGGCTATAAAAACAAATCTTAGCTTAAATTTTTCTGCTATTCTGGGAGGCATAAACAGGATCAGACTCTCGGATACACAAAATATACTGGAAATATTGACTCAGAAAAAGTAAGAAATTTTAAATAGTCTTCTTCTATTTATAACATTTTGCCAATTCTTAAGAAGTGTGTGTGAGGAAGACTTGCAGTCTGTCTGTGTAAGTCTGCTGCAAGTATACTCAAGTACAATTCAAGGACATAATCTATACTCTCATTTTCATTCTACCACATTCGAAGAAATGAAAATTGTTTGATATATAGCTGCCCCTGACCACAAATATTTGAGTAGTAAACAATAATAAAATGCTACAACAGCTTAAATGCTGCACATACACAGGACAGATACATAGGAAAGATGTTTTGTTTTTTTTTAACCTAGGATCAGAAGGATATGGTCTCTTAAAACAATGTGACAATGGCTAATGATGACTGCACATATAAGTGGATGTCAGGCTTTCCCAAAAGAACGATATCCAAGAGCACAGTGCAGCCAGAACCTGGATAAAACAAACTGTCTCACTTCAACAATCATATCTGAGGAAAGAAAAGGGTATTTTAAAAAAAACAAAGACTGAATTTAATTCCTTCACACTCTAACTCTCCTCACAAGGGTGAGGACTGCCTGAAACAGGCTGTGGTTGCAAGAATGCTCACAACGTGGATCCTATCACAGGTCATAAAGCCAAACTAGACAAAAAAGGGTTCAGCTGCTTCTCCCAGCTTAGTTTAGGGCTCAGGAAATAGGAGCTGCCTGATGCATGGTACTACATAGGCCTAGATACTGAGACTTCTGTGAACACATCCCAAGGTCATTAGAATAAATTCAGTTGACATTAGCTCCTGTGTAAGATAGTTATGTCTGCTGGTTTTAAGCACACAGTGATAGGATAGAGGTCTGTGGGAAGACACAGGTGAACAGCAGGGCTGTCATGAAGTTGATCTGTATTTGCATTGCCAAGGTAAGCTCCATTTCTTAAAAGCAGCAGTGTGTGCAATTAAGGGTTTTTCTTAGTGTGAATTATACCAGGCTAGAATATAAGCATTACTTCTAATTCCCAAACTAACTTTGCTATTAAGAAGAAACCTGCCAGAGCTGACCTGGAATTTTATGTGAACAGTCTTTAGCTCTCATGGAACTCTGACATCATGAGAAAATGTGAGTTCTTCCTGGTTTGCCTTATGAAACAAAATAGAATTGGGAGAAATATATAAATTTTCATCCTTGAAAATGTTTCCATACCTTTAGATATGTATTTTTGATTGAATTAGAACCTGAAAATATTATTGTATTCCTTTATCTGTGCAGCCTTTGTGTAATGAGCAAGAATATTTCACTTTCTTCAATTTTATTAAAAAGAGAATTTGGTGACTTGCAAAGCCAATACCCATTCCTCACTAAAGAAAATAAGAAATGCAATGAACAGTATCCAAAGCAGCAGCATATTGTGGATTCTGCTATTTACATTTTGGAAGTAGAGAGTATCAAGTTCATTTCCATCACGACAGCACGTCACAGGCTGCACTAATAGAAAACTTGATATGCTTCACAATAAAAAATACTTCAAAGGAGATAGGAAAATGGTGCTTTTTCTGTGCATATTTTGCCTCTCATTCTGTATATTTGGCATATATAGGCTGGTGCTGAAATCAGGACAATACTCACAGGCTACTTTCATAGACTCAAATTCTTGTCTGAACATGAAAAATGACAGAATAATTAAAAGTCACTTAAATGGAGCTGTTGCAGAGGTGAATGATTGGAATTATTGTGGAATATAGTCTTCCTCTGACTATTTTCTGAGCATATGATTCACTTAGGGGTCTGATCCTCTCCTACTTAGAAAGTAATGAAGAAAAAAGATGGATACCCTGGTGGAATAGTTGTCAGTGAGAGAAAAACTATCGAATCTTAATAGATCTTGACATTCAAATAAAAAAAAAGATGAACCTATCCCAAAAAATTTCACTATAGATTTTGTACTGGATCTAAGTGTTAGTTGGATGGAGTTAAAGATGAGTCTGTATGTACAGGGTTGATTCCTTACTTCAGGATAAGTTTTGCCCTCTGATATGGATTTGCCAAGATGTGCTCGCACCATTAGCTGCTCTCTGCAAACTTTTCAAGCAAGCTGACATATGAAATAAGAAAGTATGTTACTATGAAGATCTTACTTCAACTATGAGATATGGGATTGTCATACCAGGCTGTATCTGAGCATGTCTAGTATTGTAGTTGATGCCATGGGGTGTTAAGCAAGACAGATCTCGAAAAAACATAAAATTTCTCGTAAGCTTTATATAAATATAAGACATACTGACAGATTTTACTCTGCACTTTAAAAAGAAAATGCAATACATTGCTGTGTTTGTTCTTTTTATTGTGCATTTGCTCAGGTAAAAGTGGAGCTGAAGTGTAGTTTAGCATGTGGTCATGACTGGCTCTTTCCAGCCTCATGGAGTAGAAGTTGTAAAATATTAGAATATGGAGAGATTCTTTCAAAAAAAGAAGGAAGAGAGAGAAAACTTACTGCACTTGTTCTTGGCATTGGCTGTGACTGCCTGTTTTTTCTACAGACATTAACAGTTTTTGAGGTGGACTAACTCAGGATTTGCCTTTATAGTGCAAGACCTAATGGTTGCTTCTTTGTTTGGAGGTCTGTGAGGATAAAGCATGTTAACAGCAAGATCTGAAGAGCAGTTAAATCAGAGGTGAAAAATACAGTTCAGGAAGCCCAATGAAATGAAATAAACAGTGGTTCAGGCATTTAACATCTGTGAGGATAAATTTACTTCTTTGAGTGTTGCCTTATTTATTCTTTTCCTGACTTGGAGAAGCTATTTGAAATCACTTTTTCATTTTTTTTTAATGCAAAATCTATTTTTATTTCTACAAAATCACACAGAAATATATGGCAAACTGCTGTGCAGTCACCATGTCCACACAGAACTGGTGAAAGGTCCAAATCCTCCTTTGCAAGTGAGAATTTTCTCACAGCTCCCACTCCAGCTTCCTTCTAAGACAGAATTTTGACTCCTTGCATTCTCTGGCACTACTCACTGAAAAACTGAAACAATGGGAAAACAGGATGTCTTAGAGGACCACTATTTTGGAAAGGAAGGAAAAAAATTCTGACTGTCTTCTCACTTTTTCTTTGCTTTGTTTGCTCTACAATTGCAATAAAATAGGCAAGACAAAGCACAGCACGTGGTCACACTAATACAACGACAGCACTGCTACTGGTTTGGCAGATAAGATGTCCTTAACAAGGGTAAAAGATTGGCTTCCTGCTCTCAGAGAAGGAGTAGCACTAACAACCTTGACATAACCTAGCTTTTAGCAAAGTGTCTGACACAGTCTTGTACAACATCCTTGATAATAAGATAGCAAGATATTGACTGGATAGGTGAATCATAGTATGAGTTGAAAGCTGCTGAACTGCAGACGTGATTTCTGGGCCCAAATCAGCAGATGGCCACAAGCAGGGTTGCTCGGGGACAATATCAAGTCCACTACTATGCAGCTTCTTTATAAAAGACTTCACCAAGTTTTTGCATAACACCAAACTTGGAAGAATAGTAGACATCTTTGAAGGAATGACCACTGTTCAGAGAGAGCTTAATAACTGGAGTTCAAGCTGGAGTCTTGCTTGAATGAGCAAGAATTGCATGAGGCGTAACAAAGATAAATTTAATGGCCTGCATCCTGCACCTGGGAGAGATTAATTCCAAGCAGCCAGATAGTTTGGGATCTGGCTGCTTGGGTCAGGTCTTCTGGAAAGGCCCTGGGAGTCCTGGAGTGCGGTAAGACAGCCATCAGTGTGTACTTACAGCCATGAAGGCAAAATGTGTCCTGACCCACATTAGCTAGAGTAATAGCTGAACAAGGTGTGTGCTTATTCCAAACTCCTCAACATTTTTTAGGCTATACCAGAACTATGGTGTTCAGGTTTGCTCCTCTTAGTTCAGGAGAGACGTTGAAGAACTGGAGAGGGCCCAATGGGAAGCTACTGAGATTATTAGAGGATTGGAGAACTTGACACGTGAAGGGAAATTAAAGGAACTTTCAGCCTAGAAAAGAGAAAACTCCAGGATGGAATCACCATCCTCCAATGCCTGCAGGAGTGTTATAGAGAAAATGGAGATACTTCCTCCACATGGACACAGAGTGACAGCTCAGGAGAAAATGCACAGAAGTTGCTTCAGGGGAATTGTTTTCGTGGATGATAAAAAAAAAAAAAATAGAAAATTGTTTTCAGAATGCTGGAACAGCCCAAAGATGCAATGGCATCACTGTTGCTGCAAATGTCCAAGTCTAGCTTGCTAGGGTGCTGAATAACCTGTCCCAACCTGGATTTTTCCACCACTCTGTGATGCGTAAAGTATTTGACTTGCTGCCTTTTGACTTGGAAGCCAGATTATACAAAAGAAAAACACATGAACCAGTGACACATTGCCATCCCAAAATATTTGCTTTAAAGTGCTATACTGAAGCATTCATTTCCCTGCTGATTCCAACATTCATTCCTGTAGACTTTTCCACATCTCCTCTATCATCTCATCCTTCTGAAGGAAAAAAAAAACAGTGTGCTGCTGGACACTGGAGCTTCTTACTATAAAAATGACTTTTATACTGCAGTTGTGCCCTGACTTCACATTGAGATCAAGAAAGCAAGCACAGATTCCAAGGGAAGAAACACATTTTTGATTATCAAGGCAGTATGAAATGTCATTAAACACATAGTTATACTCTAAGTAAAGATGCCATCGGAAAAAAAAAAACCAACTTGATGGTAAACTAAACATAGCTCTCAACATGTGTCCAGCTGCACTGTTTCCTGTTGATTTCAAAAGAAATTACTTAAGGCATATGAATATCTGGTGAACAAGAAAAAACAGATTCCTTTCAGAAAACTCTTCCGGAATGCAATGAAAGGATATTTGAAAGTAAAGTTAAAACACAAAAGACAAAACCTGCTGTGTCTGACTTTAAAGCTGAATTGAAATTTCTTGTGATGTTGTCTGTCAGTCTATCCGAGTCCCATTCTTGCAAGGAGTCATGCCAGTAATGGAATCACTCACCTGTATAAAAAGCAGGTAGTATATAAAGCATATGCAATTCACCAACCATCAGTTTAATTTACTCTTCCTTTTTATTTTAAGACCTGTGTCCAGGATGCTGTTGAGCATGGCACCTCAATATACAAGAACAAAAAAAGCTTTCCTTGCTTCCTGTAATGTCACAGATATCCTCATTACTTCCCCTCACTGATTTCTTCCAAACTTATGCATAGAAGTTCTTGATTTTGTGCAGTACCCAAATGCCTATCATACACAAGCATAGAAACTCCTGGTTTTGTGCAGTGCAATGGGTGTTTTTTGATTCAACAACTTGAATGGATGTTTTTAGACGTAAGAGCAGTTTCTCTCAATGTTTTTTAGCTATTTTAATAATGCTGAGCAAAAGAGTATTAGCTGACAACAGGAGATACTTCCATTCAGTTACTGCTCCAGGCTTCATCACTTCTTCAGACATGTCTATTGTGCAGGAGGGATAGAAGTTTCTGTCTCATTTTAGCATTCGACTTTTAGAGGTGTCAAGTAAAACACCCAGGAGAAGAATGTGTTTGTAATTGCTAGCTTTAATAATACTGTCCTTACTGTCCTGTTGATATTTCCTTCTTTCAAGGGTTCAGTTTCCTTAAAAACAAAAAAAACCCCAAAACAAAAACCTGACCCCAAACTCATTTGTCAGGAGTGGTTGGCTTCTGTGTGTTACTATATTTTCAAATCTTCATACTCTTTTTTTTTAGACAAACATTTCCATCAGTATCACTGTCTATATTTTTAGACAAATAGATGTAAAACCACACCTTGACTCTTTATTACCTTTTCTTCTTTCTTTTTCCTTTCTGAAACTCCATTACAACAGATAATTTGTTGCTGTACTTATTGCAACCAGATTGTGTTCCCAAATCTTACGTTTGGCACAACTGAGTGCAACAAAAGATGAGTGACAGGCACAACCTTGTGCCTGGCGCTTTATCACATTCTGGGACCTTAAGGTCTAGCTCATCTAGAAATCATCTGAGTAAAATATTTTGTTTTGACCCATTGGCGTGATTTTGTCTGTGTTCACTTGATTGCTTTCACAACATACATACCAAATCATCGGCCAAAATCTCATCTCAACTACTTTGTTGAGCTGAAGTTGAGATTGGGGTTTCCTGATGAGTATTATACCATTTTTGCATGCAACTGGCTATAGTAGAGCTTAAATTTCTTTAAGTGGCGTTGCTGTTGTGTCATTAGGTTCAACATGTATGAACAAATGCAGTTAGCTGCAGGATAGTTTTTTTCTGTTCACAGAGGCTTCCATCTGCACATACTGATGTTGGGGCAGTTATGACAAGAACTCCTCTGTTCTGGTCAAAGCGTACCTTGAGAGAGCCCACAACTCTAGTGTTTCTACAGAATAGAGAATTACCATGAGAAAACATATAATTTTAAAGATGACTTTTTACCCCTTTTTCTCTCATTTTCTCTTCAAGCAAACGAAAATTTGACTAAGTGATTTTTAAATTTTTTGCAAGCAGATATCTAGCCTATGCTTATCAATTAAACAGTAATAAGAACGGTCTCCAGCCTGATCAATTTACCAATGTGGATGTCTTAGCAGTTCTTTAACAGGCAGTTCTAGATATGCATGCATGATTAATAACCAGTTAATAACAATATTTGCTCTTTATCTGTTTTCTTTGACATAATCAAATTTAAAGTTCAATCATCAATCAATTTTTTCTCATCACTAGGTTTCATTTCCCTTTTCATACAGAACTTGATATAAAAGCAAAAGTACAGAAAAAGCCCATCTCCAGATAAAATAAATCCTGTGCACATATATAGAATTCTTTTTTAACAGGTAAACATAATAATGCGATCTTATATTAGCTGATCAATATGCACATTTTTATTTTATCAGTTAAGGAACTGACTTAATTACAATGTGGTAAAATGACTTGGCCCAGAGAATTGGAGCCAGAAAGCAGAGCTAGGGGAGCAGTTTGGGAAGGCTGAATCAGGCCCATGCTCAGTCCCCAAGAGTGATCTGTTGCTCTGTGACTTCTTTGCTTCAACTGCAGCCAGCAAGTTACGCTACTCACAGGTATGTTCCTGAATTGCAGCTTTATTATGCCTTGAACAGAAGTCAGGCACTTTTCTGAAAGGGTTCCAGTAAGGCCTTAGGTGCTAATCATGGCAGGAAATTTGTCTAAAAAAAAAATATCTAAATTTAAATTCCATCACTTTTAATATCGGCTTTGCAGCAAAAAGGCTAAAGAGAAGATCTCAGAGACACTCTTCAGAGAGTTTCTGGAATTTTAATCCCCTTGGTAAATTAGTTCTGCTCCACATCAGTGCTGGGGAACAATTATCAGTAACATGCTGAGGAAGTTTTACTGATGCAGAGGTTTAAATAAAGCAAGCTGTTGAAGCCTTTTCTCACTGTTACCACTGCCAAGTCAGCAATGTTGGTAATAGCAAGGGTGGGAACTTTTTTTTGGAAGACTTAGAAGAGGGCTTCTATACAGCTGTAACTTCTTTTAAATCTTGTAGAAACATAATCACAGTAGCATAGATAAAATCTTAAATTTAGGCATTTGTTTCCTTTTCGCCTGATGAAATTCTAGCTCCCTTTCAGAGCAGGAAGCCCAGTAAACTGTTCAGTCTGAGAGAAGAGCATAAAAAACTAAACTGAAAACTTTTATAGGTTTAGTGGATAAGCTTTTATAACATTTATGAATATTACCTTCACAATGTTCTGTCAGCATCTTTTTGGAAAACAACCTAGCTTCAAAAAACAGCTCAACCAAACTTTTGTAGATGTTCCTGGGGACGTATTCTTGGGAATGTTAATATTTATAGCTAAAATTTCACTTATGGTTGTGAAATGATTGTGTGTGTTTTGATGTAGTTTAAGTTATCATTATATACAGTTATCATTTTCAGTATGCCTAGATACATGAGAATTTAAAGAGAATGTAAAATATTGCAGTGGAAGTAAGCATGGTGACTTACCCTCAGAATTGTATGGTTACATCCTGTCATTTAAAGGCAGTATTTACTCCTTAGATCAGTGAACTTTGGAGAATAAAAAGCAAAACTCTATCCACTGAGAATCAAATAGCAAATAAAAACCAATGTGTTAATTTATAAGTTATTGCTAAGAACAAATAGTTTCACCATGCAGTAGGGTCACAAGGTCCAGAACTGGTGGGGTTTTTTTTAAACAAGTGCCAAGAGTTTACTAGGGCAAAGCAGCCCTTTGTGGTGCTTTTGAAATGTCGGAAAATGACACAAATTGTTTCACAGACAGCCAGAAAAGAAGAAAAAAGCTAGAGAATATGGCAAATGTTGTTTCACTGAAATTTTCAAACTCTAGTAAAAAAATGTATATAAATATTGCACAGATTTGGTACAGCAAAATGAAATAATAGCAATTAGAGTATCAGAGTTTACTATTTGCTTGGATTTGCTGTACCTTTTGAGCATTCTATTCTGTGTTGTTAAAGTCCTTACCCCTCCATTAGACCTAGGCTATAGGCTATCATTGCCTTCAATTCCACCTCTCCATTGGTCTAATCACCTCATTATCTATGGGAGATACATACTTCAACCGATAATTTCCAGACAGATGAGCCTGCAGGTGATGGAAGTATTAACTACACCAAGCATGGCATTCTCAGAAACTCCAACACCATCTAAAACAGCACCAAGATGAGATGGGCGTTTTCGGAGTCTGAAATCATAGGTTTGGATCTACCTTCTGCTTTCTGAACTCCTCTTGCTCACAAACCAGAATTAATGGAGTCCTTCAGGCAATCCAGGATGAGCATTTGCCACAATCGAACACACACAAACTGTATGAGTCTTAGTACATGCCACTCAGATTGCTGGTGAGCTGCTGAATGCTTAAAGTGATGTCACAGAGTATTTTAGGGATGCACTGGCTGATGTGGCTTTAATATCTTCTGTTAGTGTATCTATCCTTTTGCCACAAAAATTTTAAATGTTCTGGAATACAGTTTCAAATTAGCCTTTGTGTCATTTTCAGACTATGTGTATCTGAATGCCATAGGAAGAATCATTCCAGTGTCATACATGGCTCTGTGTGTTTGTGTGTCTGTTATTTCTATGTGAAGTTCAAAACAGATGTTGGTAGATCCATATCTACCCTTTTCTGACAGAGATTCCATTTAACCTTGTTGAATATCACTTGCTTGTAAGATGTAACTAGCTGCCACCTACTTACTTCTGTATTATTAATATTTCTAGTGGCCATTCTGACAGGAAATATATGCTTTTATCTCAGCTGTTATTTTTAAGCTCAAAGAGTAAGAAAAATCACCAAAAAGCATTGTATATCTCCAAAATTGTGCTACCATATCTGGAAAACTTATTTTTGGGCTGTCATTCTAAATTCTCCATCTGTAATCTGTATAAACTGTTTTCCATATTTATCAATGACCACAATGCATATTTAGATCTTTAGGGAGAAATATATGTTTTCCTGATTTGTTTTAAGATGACCCTTGGAGAACTTGGCGAACAGTCTCGAGAGGTGCTCAAGGTGTTATTCATCATAGGCTTCAGCAATAAACACATTAACTTGCTTTCTCTATATATAGATATAAAACTATCCTAAATGCTTTGCATACCTCGCCCATGCAGTTTGCCAAATGGCAGCTGCAGATTATATTCCAGACACTGTTACCATATTCTGTACTAACTCCTTTTCCATGTGTTCACTGTCATATTTTTCAGACTCCATTTCCATGACAAAGTCCATGTTTTAGAAATGCTAGTAAAGTGCATGTATATGTTGAACTAGTAAAAAGCAGAGTGGCCAGAAGTCAAGAGTGGGTTAACATTAAAATCACCAGAAACACGGGCAACATCATTAAATTACAGGCACAATTACTATCCCATTCATTCCACAGAACCATGGTTAAAATTCCTGAGTTCTTCACATGCTGTGAATTCTCCCTCTGTTTCTGACAGTTTCAGAACTGACTGACAAGTTTTGTAAAATATGTGGACTTGTGCTTTCCTCTTGGTCCCATTTTACTTATTCCAATTTACTTATGATTCTCTTGTAATTTCCTGATACATTTAATATCAGTTTCTATTGAAAAGCTATTTGTGAATATGGCTTGGGATCAGCTATGACTCAGACAATAACCATTTGGGATTTGTTTGTTTTATATATGATGTGTGGACCAGATACTTAATGCAACACTTAAAGCCCTCATTAAAAAAAATCCAACCACCAAACACCAAGTAAAGGTCCCCTTTAATTTTATTAGCATAGCTACATTTTCAGGAGTGCTTTCATTTGTCTTCCAGTTCTACCTGTGCAAGAGAAATGCTCTGCAATCACACCAGAGAGTTGACGTGGATAACTTTGCAGAAACTGTACAATATGCGCAAACATTTTGTCTTTTAGTTTGCTGGGAGAAGATAGACTTCAGAGCTGAATATAGTTCTAACACCCATCGTGTCTTGTAAAACTAGCACCTTTTAATCATCACTGAAATAATTTCCTTTCATATGATCTTTCAGTCTCTCAGTATAGGTAAGACTATCTTTAACAGAGCGTTTAATACTTCTTTCTTCTGAACTCTTTCATCTTTTTGAACGGACAATATTCTTACACTGGAACAGCCTAAAATTAAATGCATTATTTCTTTGTTATTATTACTGTTATTATTTACTTGAAATATCAGTTCAATAAATTAAATGCCTGAAATTTTAACTGAGAAATGTTTTATGGGCCTGGAAAGGAATTTCTGTTCAGAAAAGATGTAAAGCCTGTGATTCCAGAAGTGCCAATTACTTGGTTGTGTAATGCATTTATATGGAAAAGGCAGGCTCAAATCTCCCCTCTGCCTACTTCGGACTAGAGCCTTCAACCAGCATCTCCACATTCAAGTCTCGTGCTTGGCAACAAAGTTATTGATTATTCTGTGAGGAAGGATGTCACTCTTGGTTTCATTTGTAATGAGGAAAAAAAAAGGAAATAAGGCCATCTCATCATCTTAATGTAAAATGGGAATATTTTTAAAATATTGCCTTTTTAAAGACCAGAATTCTGCTGGTCTGTGATTCAGTGTTACATTCTTCAGTTTTTATACCTTGGCTAGATGAACAGATTTTATTAAGTTATGCTATCTTAATGAAATACCATTCATCAACGGGGCTGCCACACCTGACCATATGCACATTTTAGAGTAATTCCATTAAAATCTCCATCTATAGCGTTCGTTTGCCTGTAGCAGTGGTTTCACATTTTCTGGGTCTCACTCGCTCTACTGTATTCCCAGAGGACTCACTGTCATTATTGGCTACATCATCTTCTCCAATTAAAATTACAGTTGCTGGAAAATCAGATAAGATTACAAAACCCTTAAAAGAGGGATTGAAGGACTTCTTGGTTCTTAGTCCTCATAGATTTGGAGGTCTCAACTCTCGAAAGGGTAGAATCCATCTGTACATTGTTCTCACATCCCAATATAAGCTACAATATGAAAACTCAAATTTTCGGGCCGTGCTTAGAACTTCAGAAGCCACATAGCATTTGGGGACAGCTTTGACACACCACTACTTTTTGCACCTTCAGAACAGACCTGTATAAGCATCCAGGAATGTGTAGAGGGATGATATGTGGTGAGAAATCTTTTGTAAACTGCTTTCTATGAGGTCTTGAATAGTATAACATACTTCTTTAACTAAGTGTGATAAATTCAGTAGCTTTTTTTTTCCCCCTCAGGGGATGAAACCTTAAAGAGAAGCTTTACTAATTATGTAAATAATTCCTCAAAAATTCAAGAGGTTGGCACTAGATTTTGCCATTCCTGTAGGAACAGAGCATTATTTTTTTCTCTACTACCTGTTGTAATTCATTTTACAAATTAATATTAACACCAGACATGCAGCACAGTATCTGCCTCACCATTATTATGGCCCTAATAAAGTAGTTAATGCGTTCAGCCAAAAGTATTCCTCAAAGTTTTCCTAGTTCTCTTTTCTACAAAGCAACTATTAGCCCTACGGACATTCTCTGCCCACACGTGGTAACATGGTGATGATCACAGTAATAGCTTTGTTCACAACCTATCTTTGATTTCTTGCCCTTGACATTCTTCCTCCTCTGGCAAGTCTGCTTCTGTTTCAGAGCTAAATGATTTATCATCCTGTCAGTGGATTTCTTCTAGACCTTGTATTCATTTGCCTCACCCCATGCCCCCCAGTA
Organism: Phaenicophaeus curvirostris; assembly: GCF_032191515.1. Lineage (NCBI taxonomy): Eukaryota > Metazoa > Chordata > Aves > Cuculiformes > Cuculidae > Phaenicophaeus > Phaenicophaeus curvirostris. The sequence continues at coordinate 51,153,717 of NC_091397.1, read as the reverse complement.
ATTTTTATCTGTTGTTTGCATGGTTTGCCAGTATCTTGACAGTTCTTAGAATCTGACACACAGTGCAGTGTGTGGCTGGGAATAGAACTTTCAGCAGAAAAACAGGGATCTAAGCCATTGCTTAAAAATTAATCATAGATAATCCACAGATAAAAGGAATAAGTTGTCTTCCACAAATATGTTGGTAAGGCATAAGATAGTGTGTCAGATCATCCTGTGTTATCTGAACAGGTCCAAACTCAATTCCTCATGCTTCATACAGAGTTTCTCCAAGAACTGTTTTACTTTTAATTTAACCTTGCTGCGATGGGGTTGGGGTTTTAAATGATGTTAAATTTAAGTTCAAAGCTACAGATGGTTTATGTTATTATTAAAAAAAAATCAATTAACATTTTAAAAGCTCTCACCATGTTAGTAATCAAGCCATAAGTTAAAGCACTCTTGGACTTGTGCAATAAGCTCCAGTTCTTCCAGCTACCTGGTGTTCAGCCAGTTTCTCAACTGTGCCTATAATAGTGCATTAACAGCCATCCAGTCTGTTTCCCAAACACAATATTGGATCTGTCACTGCAACAAATTGCAGATCAGTGACCTCAGCAGTAAATGCTTAGTATTGTCTTTGGCCCGAGTGTTGCATTTTTTATCCAAAACAAAGGCAGAGATTCAAGATAAACACCAGTGTTCTCTATACCCTTACACCTCATGTTTTAGAATTAAAGTGACACAGAGGAAATGACATTTTAAACAGTAAAAAGATGAGCCACATCCTTTCCCTTCACCGTTTGTCTTTTTGGTGGTATACTCATGGAAAATTATCTTGGGGAAAAAAAGGAAAATAATGAACAACATATTGCTTCTCCTTTGACATTAAGTGCAGAGAAGCATTGTCTTTTCCAAGGAAAAAATAGTGTCAAAGAAACTAGGTTGGGACAACTGAGTTTGATCAGCGGTGGAAGTTACTTATGAATGAGCAAGTATTGCAGCATTTGAGAATTTTGGGGGACAAAATTTGTGGAGTTTGGGGCAAAATACAAGGATTTGGGGGCAAAATTTGTGGAATTTTGGACAAAATTCATGGGATCAGGGAATTTTGGGGGCAAAATTTGTGGAGTTTGGGACAAAATACAAGGATCGGGGGGCAAAATCCTGGAAACCGGGACAAAATTCATGGGATCGGTGTTTGATGGGAACGGTTGGACTCGATGATCCGGTGGGTCTCTTCCAACCTGGTTGTTCTGTGTGATTCTGTGATACTATCAGGGGTCTGCAGAACCATGATGAGTCAAAACAAACAGCCCTCAGAACTCGGCATACATACTTTGCTTGTACTGGGGAGTAGGTTTGGACTACTAGATCCAGGGAATGAACGTCTCTCTGCTACGAGAGCAGATTAAGTGTGTTCCTGGAACACCTCTTCTTGTTTAGTGACATCCCAGCACAACATATCTTGAATGTTTCAGAGCTCTCTGCAATGTGGAACATAACACAGTAAATAGCGATGATCAGGAGTCTCACTTCAAAAGTGCATTACTGATCTAAATGGCATGGGAATGTAGATGACTCAGGGTTATGTCTAGAAGTGAAATAATTCACCTAGTTCTGTTTTGGTGTCAAGATGCATGAATAACTGATACCCGTGAAGCAATTTGATATTCACAGATAGGAAGAGCTATATAAATTCAAAACGTTGTCATCATTCTGTTGCCATGCACTCACCATCCTCTCTACTTTCAATAAATAATAGTGTGACCTATAGAAACTGTCTGCTAGATGAGATTGACTTCTCAATAATGTTAAAATCAAGATAGATTCAGGCTTCCTGGAATTTAGCTTTAAATAAATGTGGTTGTTACTTTTCCATTATAAGGCAGATTTTGTGCCCTTACTAGCTGCCAATCTAGCTGTTGCTGTGCTCTGCTCTTGGGATAGATGTAATGGAACCACAACAAGGATTATTTGTTGTTACTGTAAGTACAGGTGGATATTGCTGCACTTCACAAACTGAAGCCTTTTGAACTCTGACTATCAAATGAGTGTTCTTTTTTTAACTGTGCAAGCTACAGATATTATGTAAGCTGATAGGTATTCCGGATTTAAATAAAGACAGTAAGAATGTGGATATGCAGCTCATGTAGGCTGAGGCCTGAACAAATAGAACAGCTGAGAGTGAATTTTGGTCAGACAAAGTTTAAGCTGTTCATGACATGTTCATTCCAGTCTCCATGAAGTGAGAGAGAACGGTCCTTCTGAGAGCTCCAACAAGAATTTTGGTAAAGAAAATTGAGGTCTGATTTCTAGGACCACAATATTAGATGTGAAGTTGAGCTTTATTTTTGTGTAAAATAAATATAACATTTTTACTATCACTCAGTTCTCTAAAGTCACAGAATCATAGAATCATTTAGGTTGGAAAAGATTTAAGGTTAACCATAAACCTAACATTTCCAAATCTGCCACTGAATCAAGTGCCATGTCTACACACCATTTCAGTCCTTCCATGGATAGTGACTCCGCCACTTCCTTGAGCAACCTGTTCCAATGCAGTGAAGAAATTCTTCCTAATATCCACTCTAAACCTCCCCTGGCACAATTTGAAGCCATTTTCTCTTGTTCTATCCCTTGTTACTTGGGAGAAGAGACCAGCACACACCTTGCTACAACCTCCTTTCAGGTAACTGTAGAGAGTGATAAGGTCTCACCTCAGCTTCCTTTTCTCGAGGCTAAACAATTCCAGTTCCCTCAGCCACTCCTCATAAGAGTTGTTCTGCCCCTTCACCAGCTTTGTTGACCTTCTCTGGACATACTCCAGAAGGTCAATGTCTTTCTTGTACTGAGGAGCCCCAAGCTGAAAACAGTATTCAAAGTGCAGACTCACCAGCACAGAGTATTTGGGGAAAACCTTTTGTAGCTGTAAGCCTGACTGCTCATATAAGATTACATTGTCAGGAGGTGGAAATAACTCCGACTAATATAGATTATATATTGTCTCTTGCCACATTGTCACACCAGAAGGCTGAGTGACAACCGGCAAATGCATAGAGTCTCTGCCTCACTGCCACAGGTGTGGACAAACATACCACTCCAATTGCTGCTTGAGGAGAAAAAAAGAACTCCAAATTGCTCCAAAGGTAGTGTGCCCAAGGCATGCAGAGCACATGCATTTCATTGATGGGACATGGCTGATAATCTATGAATGCCTCAGCCTACATTAAGTGTATTTCCACAGTCCTTTGTAACCACATGTTGGGAAAGAAATTTTGCACTCCTGCTATTTACTTTTTATAGTGATAACCTTACATTAAGCTTTGTTTTACATTCAACATTCACAAAGAATCAACTGTAATAGCATCAGCAAATTCCTTGCGTGTTTTTATCTTTACGTTGCATTACCAAGCTATTACTTTTTCAATAGAAACTGAAGTTACTAAGATTAAATATGTGATGCAAATTTCCTTGATTATTTTGCTTCAACTTCGGTCTAGAAGACTCCTAATCAAAAGCAAGTGCCTAAAAGCAGATTCAAATATTATGATTCAAACTGTTGGAATAATAAGATTAAATCCAATAGGATTTATCTGCCAACTTTGAATCTTGTCTTTTAACTTTTAACAAAACTGAGTTTATGCGTGTCATCAGGCACACCTGGAAAATTTTACTTAAATATGTGATGAATATAGAGAAATTAGCAGAAATCTATCAATATTTTTCCGTGTAATTCCTGTATTTTTTTTCTATGTTTACCCCTTCCAGTACCCTTAGAAATGTCTCACTGATTGTCCTATCTTTATTCAACTGACAATAGTCCACGGTTCTATGCACTGATAAAAGCTATCCTGAAAGTAGAATAAGCAATACTTACAAATATAACACATTATTTACCTTCTGTTTTATTTTTACTGCTTCCTTGTTTAAAAAAGTGTTCTTGAAAGACCCATACATTATTGACAGGTTTCTACTGACATCTTTTGTGATTTCTTTATTACTTTTCTACCTATTTTCTCTCTGGCGGTGTCACAGCTATCCTACACCTCTATAAAAAGCTCTTCTCTTGCCTTCCACCATCACTGTGTATTGAGTTTCTATATTTATAGGGAAGATGTATTGACATACAAACCCCACATTCCCTTTTTATTCTTCATGTAGTTTTATATCAATATTCACCTCATCCACAAATATCTTACAAAAATATCAGTCTAATGGAAATCAACAGGGTTTACATTTATTCTAGTGATTCCTTAAACCTTTATCTTTTGTATGAAGAGAGAGTAGATCCCATTAAAAAATATAAGTTTATAAAATGTGTTTTGTAGATGATTACTGCTACACAGAGGCTGCATATCTTGTATTATTGCACTACTTTTTTCAAAAAGGTGAGACCTTATGGTCTTTTATTTAATTACTGTGCATTTAGAAGAATCTTTTTTGCTACCATCCCATTCACACTCTATGTAAGAGGTAAATATTTTGGGGTTTGATACTCTTTGATCAGTAGTTGCTTTTCATACTTCTGTAGTATCTTACAGGCAGGTAATAAAGAAAGGCCATTGTGAAGTACAATGTGCAAACACAAACTAAATGAGTCCTTTCTCTCAAAAAACTCTCATTGTAAGTATTTATGAGAAAGCATATTTAAGAACGTGTGAGATCAGGTGCAGTAGCCCAATGTTTAGGACAAAGTTATGCTACCAGTCTGCAAAATAAGATGTCACTGTGGTTAAAAAAGCTACTGTAATACATGTTATGCAGAAGATGCTCTGCACCCACTGTGTTGTGAATCACAGGTAGTCTTGGTCTTGTTCTAGATGCGAGTCAGATCTACCCGGAAAAGTTCGAGCCAAAATTATAAGATACTGAATTGAGTTAACATATTCTAAACCTCTTCAGAGCAACAGTACCAATTTCCCTTCAGAACTGGCTTGTATCAGGTTGGCTGTAATATTAGCAGAACAGGTTTCAGAGGCAAGTAGTCTAATATACAAAAATAACCCAAGCTATAAACACCCTGCAGTCAAGCCTCTCTGTTTATCAGCGTAGGAACAGCTGCCCCTCAAAGTTCACTTGCTTTGTAAATGCAAGTTGCCAGCTTCTATCAAGGCCTAAAATCTAGTATCTGGACTCTCAACTCTTGTGGGAAATGGTACCTTGGCAAGAGTGAGAAACCTAACTATCACTGAGGATTTTAAGCTAAATCTTTGGAGACTTATTCTCATCTTGTCTAAACCAATTTAAAACAACAAAGCTGTTGGGTTTTAGTCAGATACACAACCAGGGCCAGATTTCACAGCATTGATTTTAATAGAATATGTTTTGTTTGTTGCTTTGGCTGCATGTCTAGAAGTGTCAATGCTTAAAAAGTCACTAAGCTTTTAAGTTTACACCTTTACAAGAGCAAATGGGAGAAGTTCATGCCTCTGATGATGCTGTAATTTATCTGGTGTGATATCTGTGAAAAACAGTGAAGTCTGATTTTGTCATCCATGAGAAGTTAGGGAAAATAGCCATAACTTAAAGTAAAATTGTCAACTGGAAATCACAAGGAACATGAAATGTGAATCACTATTTGCCCGCTGAGTGAAGCTGTCTTTGCTAATTATCTTGCACACATGCAGAGCAAAAGACCTGAAACATCATATGTAGATCACATCCTGAGTTTCATTTTGAAATTTATCACTGGATTTGATTATCCAAAATATTAGTTGAAGGTGGGGTAGATACAGCTTCTGTATTAGCTGTTACAATCGAAAGTTTTGGATTTGGACACTCTAGGCAGAGATTATTTATATGTATTATCCCAGATATTTTTACTGAAAATACTTGCAATATTTCATTTTGGAACAGAAGCTTTATCTCCCTCTTCAAAAAACTTTTAAAGTCTCTGTGATCAGATAGAAAGAATTATTTAATTAATCTCCTATGTGACCCAGAGATCTTTCACTGCATTTGTTCAGAGTTCAGAAAGATGAAATATATAAATCAAAAAATATAAGTCATATGACTGTACAAAAGTTTAAAATAATACTTTAACCAGTATTTCTACAGAGAAATACTTGGTACTAATTAGCAGCATACGAATTACAGAGTGTAAATTTTGGTCAAATTAAGTTCAGCATCTTGTTGCAGAGGCCTCAGCCACTGAAGTTTTTATGATTTATTGATTTGAAAACAAAGATCTCCAGAACGTGCTTAGAAATCTTTTAAATTTTTGTTCTTGGTACAAGAAAAAAACCAATCCAAACAAAAAAACCCTATAGCTAAATTCTGAAAGACTATCAGGTGTTAATAGCTACCTGTCTAATAGAGATTTTCTGTTATTGTGGTACTGGCTGCAGCTTATAGACTTTAGTGATTAGATATTTCTGCCTGTTTGGCATTTTACCAAGAGAAAGTCAGCAACAGGTATAGTTCTCTTACTGCCAGTACAACTTAGATTTGTTTGCATTGGCTGCCCTGTCCTCTGCAGTGGATTTCATTTTGTAGCTATTTGGTGCCCATAATGTGAACGCCCTTTAAGTATGCTGCAAAGTCTTTTGGTTCGATGCATTATAGTGTTGTGCCACCAACACTGCAGAGCAGGTGAAGGTCAACTGACATTCTGTAGGAATTCTTTCTGTAGAAATTTATAAATTATAAATGCTGTGGTTCAATTCAGGTTGAAAGATGGTGGCTCAAAATAATGCCTACTTTTTTGGAGTTCGCTGAAATTGGTCAGGTTGGTGACAATATTCTTTGAAATAGAAAGGGAACAAGGAGAATTTTCTTCTTAAGCAAGTGTCCATGAAACATTAACAAAAATAATGGTTTTGAACAAAAGGAAGTGACATACTTTTTTCAATTCTTTAAAAATTATTTTGATAGGCTATTAGGCCTGTATTTCAAGCTAAAATATCTATTGTAATACATAGGGTGGGAGATAAAATACCAATTATTTTGAATTCTCTAACCAGTGTCTTAAATATTGTAAAAAGTATTGCTATTTGTATTTTAATCTCATTTACTGCTTTAATTTACTTTCAATAAGGTATGTGAACTTCTGTTTGAATAGATATTAATTTTCAATTCTCTATGCAGTATGTTCCTCTGCATATAAAACATATATAAATTAATTTAAATGTCCAGTGTACCTGCTTATGAGTTTCTTTAATTTGCATAATTATGCAGCAGATACCACAGTAGAAGACAGAACTAAGGTTGACAGTGCACAATAATGTAAGATAAATTGCATTACTCTATCCCCAAAACCCAAGTGTTACAAATGAAGAAACTTAGAGTTAAAACTGAATTTTAAGGAAGTGTCAACCTGTTAAACACTAATAATATTTTAAGATAGACACCTAAATAAATATAATTGGACCCTAACTTACATTTCTCCACAATCATTTTAGTATAATAGCCCTTACCCTGAAGGATTATGAAAACTCTTGAATTTCAGCATTATGAATAGCCCTGCTGACTTCAATAGGAGTACTCATAGTGCTTAATTATTAAGTACCTGCATAATCCTTGGAAAAATCTTAAGAGACTGATATACTTTTAAATATGCACCTTTCACATTACATAACTAAGAGCTTTATGGCAAAGAGGCTTTCTAAGCTTTGCATTGACAGCATTATGTGGAAGCAAGAGCAGAAGCCAGGTTAGTGGACCACCATAAGGCTCCAAAACAGAAGTGAGAAAAAGGACACATAAGGTTTGCCCTTTGGAGTGGGCCTACTAATCTCTATGTCATAGTGAAATTTAAGTCAGAGGTTAAATTAAAAGGTTGGAAATGATCTCTTTTTCTAGAGAGACCTCTGCAAGATCAACTTTTAAGTATATGAATATGTATCATTGGATCATTTAATTATTTTCTTGTTAAATACTGATCAACACACATGGATAGCTGCAATGTTTGATGAAACTGCAGCTGAGCTGATAAATTTGGTTTTGTAAGTACAGCATCAGTTGATAATAACCTTGAAGGAGATAGAAAAAGGCTAGAAAATCTTGTAACATCAGTGAAGCTGGTTGCATGTTACTTCCCATTCCTGTTATCAGTGTTATCTCGACGAGGAACACAGTTTGTGTCATTTCCCAATTTGTTTACATCTGTTATTCTGAAAATATGCTCATGGTACCACCATTTTTTCTGTACATCTGATACATTCTAAATAACAAAGTATAGTGCTGGCACAGCAATGCAGACCAGACCTCATTTCCAAGGTCTAATAACAAAGGCTGCAATGAAAGAAAAGATATCTGCAAGAACAAATGTGTTCTTAAACATGGACTTGCAATGAGGACAGTAGCTACAAAAACAAAGTGTATCTATTCTCTGGACAGTTTTACTACTAGAGAGATTTGTTAGCATAGCAAAAGACAATACTGCAATTGTCGGTAATTGGCATTCCGGTGTATTCCCAGTAAAAAGACTACAATTTAGAGGGAGAAAAATTGTATAAAAGAAAATGTACCCTCTCAAAATGAAGGTTGTTTCTGCAGGAACTGAGAGGTGCTGAAAAGGTAGTATGTGAAACTTGAATTGGTTTTAACTGTTCTGGTGATAAAGACAGGACTTCTTTCTCTTAGGTTAGAAATAGTTCATGAACATACAATTCACTTGAAATGAAGATGGGAAAGTCTATATTTTCACATGTACCTTATAAAGAAAAGCAAGAACAGAAGGGATTTTTGGTGAAATGCTCTTTCTTGTTCATGCTGCGGATATATGTATAAGATTGTGGATACCTAGGCTTATTTTTCCTTTAGATGGTCTCTATCCCACTGTGCAGTTCATTGTCTGCAGAGAAGTGTTTCAAAGCAGAGCTTGAGCAGAAGTTACTAGTGATGGATGCACAGACTGACTTTCAGTGTGAGATGGCAGTTGTACTAAGGACACCTTTACCTAAAAATATATTCTCCAATATACAATGGTCTGTGGCGAACGTTACCGAGGTATAACTTCTTACTGGACATTTGTGGTCTACAAGTCATGAATGTGTGAGCTATGGGAACATTTTAATGTTGGCAGTAACAGTAAAGAATTTGTTGAATGGTTACGATTTGTATGTACTTAGGAAGATTGCATAGCACCGTTAATAACTGCCAACATGACCAGTAGATAACAGAAGATGTGGTCCTTGCATGATGTTGTCCAGGCAATGAAAAAAGCCAATAAATACGTGGCTGTAGCAAATGCACATCTTCAGTAAATATCAAGAACTAGTGTTGAGTGCAAGATTGCCTGAGCAAGAAGAAAATGTCAGTTGACTTTTTTATCTCATTATCTCTTTTCATCTCATTATCTTCATTTCATTACCTCTTCCTCCAACAGTAACAATAAATAAATAAAAATGACTGCCATTCCTGCTCAATAGACTACAAAACACATTTATGATTTAGTATTTCAGTTAGTTCATGTCTTCCATTATGTGAACTTTAACTAACTAAATAGACCATTAATAGTGATGTTTTTTAGTAAAAATGGTTATATTTACACTTCTTCACTCCTTAAAATCCCCAAGAAATCTACATTCTTTTAGGCTGAACTTTGTGCAAACCTCACTGGAAGGATAGGAATCCGATCTAATACTTCTGGAAGATTAAGTATACACAGAATTATCGACTTGATTATATCTAGCTTCTCTAAATGTTCCCTAACTTGTTACTTCCCAGCTTCTGCTTGTCCTTCTTCCCACAGCAAACTAGTGGATATTTGAGAGCAAGCTTTGTTTCTACTGGTGGAGGCAAAAAGGCCGTTGAATGTTTCAGCCTTTTCCGTATAATCGATCACCAGTCTGCTGGAGGAAAAAAATTAAAAAGAGTAATTTGTGGTTTAACCTCTATCTTCTTTCTCTCCCCTTTGTCCCATACCTTACTTCTCCCCTCCCGACCCCAGAAAAATAAAAGAAAATCTGGCAGTCATGAAGCTTGACTTTGAATGATGGGTTCTGGACTTCACACCTAGTGAAGGGTACATTTAATTTGTCTTGGCAAGTAAAGATCTCTTACATACTGTTGTTTCTCTTATATAGTCATGTTATGTGGGGGTGTTCAGTTCAAGGAGAATGCCTCTGGGGTGGTCAAGTTGTCCTGTCCTTCAGCACCTAAATGTTTTTTTACCTTGCATAGACTGATAGAGCCACTGATGTGATTAACTAAAATATCTGCAAACAGCAGCTCTCTGAAATATATTAAAATGGGGAGAATTTGGAGGACATGTGGATAGAATTCTCAGCCAGAGCTAGCAAAGGCCTGCCAAGTCCTTAGGGGAAAAGGGCACACAGCTGTGAAATTATGGATCAGATTATCCTAATTTCTGTCTATTTCATGTCCACTTCCTGGTCTTTTGACAGTCTGAGGGACTTCTATAACATGTCTGACTAGTGGCTAAACCCATGTTGTCATTTTCAGAATGTGTATTGACCAGAGTCTAGCTGGTTTTCAGCATCTTCTCTATGTAAGAGATTGCAGAGCTTCAGGAGAACAAAACTTGCCATCCACCTTCATTCTCTAACTGTGACTCAGTAAAAAGACTGCATAAATTTAAAATGTTGCTGAATACTGATTAAGTATTTGTCATGCTGCTGCAGGAAGGATTAATAGATTTCTACCAATTCATTGGAGAGTGTCATGTAGTGACATGTCCACTTTAGAATTTAGGTGCAGACTATGAAAAAAACCTTTTCCCAGGAGACCCATGCAGCTGGGCATTCTGTGACACTACCTTTCCTCTGCCTTACCATTCCAAGGAGCTGAGTGAACCAGTTGCTCTACCTAAGCAAGCCTTTTTTGTCCTCACAGAGTCACATTCAACAATAAGTGATAACAATTCTTAGGAATAATTTTTATGAGGGACTTTCATCAGACCCTAAAGTAAAAAAAATATCGTCTGGCACTTGGGATCTCATTCCTTTTTTAATATTGTCTAAGATACTTCAAAAGTGACATATGCTATATAAAAAAAGCACATTCTTAGCACTGGCGATGTGAAATTAAATTTTCTGAATACTGGGAAAAAATAACATATTACTAACTGATCTTTGGTTGGATCATTGTCATGTTGAGCCAGAGATGTGCAGAAATGTGCCCATAATGTCTCTAATTGCAACAGCTGTTATTGCCCCATTCTGTGCAACATCTGTTTCAAAGCAATAATCCCATTGATGTTTCTGATGTATCTGCCAGCTGTTTCTAATAAACTAGGAAAGTTACAATCCTTTTAAGTGACAATCATTCAAGATGGTCCATAATTGCGTAACTGCATAGAAGAATGAGTCTCTTTCTGAACACGATCAACTGAATATTTTGATTATTTCTGTAGAAGGCTTTTATTTCTGGATGACTGCTCAAGTGAGGAAAAAAACCAACAAAGTTTGCACACCAAAGTTCATCATACTATCTGAAAGAAATCATAAGGGAGACTTAAAGAAATCTCTGCACTATAAAACCAACTAGAAATTTCAAAGACTCATAAAGTTTGTAGCTCAACTGGGCATTCATCTAGCAATTTATATTGAACTCCTGAAGGCACTTTTGCTCTTCTTCAGCAGTAAAAGGTGGGTTAAATATATTATAAAGGATAAAAAAGAGCCAAACACCTGAACCAGAAGAACAACAAAAAGGAGATAGTCTCACTGTTTCTTTCTGGAAAAAAATCTCCCTAGAAAATTTCACCTTGAATTGTATTCAGTGAAATATACTCTCATAACCAATAATCTGAGTTTCAATCATCCATTATAGTCAATGCTGAACAACTCCAATTGGTATTGAGAGGAAGTGTTGTATTTTTTCCAAGCAAAGACCAACTCATGCTATTCTATATACTTTGACAGGTTCCTGTGAGATATCTCATTTTTCATCTCCCCATCAATAAATTAGAGAAGAGTATAATTTCTGAATACAATTTTGAAATGTCCTTTTTTGTTTTTTCTCATAGTAAACATGCTGTATGCCAGGGTTTGGCACAGTCATCCCAAGTTTCAGGGTAGTTGTCCTATACTTTGGTCAGATTATATCCCAGACCTTAAGAAAATATATGAACTACTCTGTGAGTCGCAGTTAATTAAATGTCTTAGGATAATGCCTCCATAAAAATCAAGGATATCTTAAAGAACTTCACAAACAGCATGTCATCTACGTGACTTCTCTTCAGACAAGCCAAGACTTAAATGAGGCAAGTCCATACCTGTCCTTGCCAAAAGAGAGTTGGGGCTGCATGAGGGAGTTTGAAAATACTGCTTTGCCTTTCAGTTTAGATGTAATCTAACTATCCTGCTCAAGGCAACTGTATTTGCAACATGCCTGCAGCTAGATTGCCCTGCTCTGCTGTCAGATTATAAAAGTCATTCAGAGTATTTAAGTATTTGCACTCTGAACTGGCGACTGAAGATTTCTGGAGCAGAGAGGGAAGGCCACTCTCCCATACAGTACTGTCCCCCTTATGGCAGCAGCATTTACAATGCTATGGTTATTTTCCTGTGGGACCAGAATATCTGGAAAATCATAAAAAGTGAAAAGAAGTTAGCCCCTTTGGCAATCAAGCTGTAGTCTCTAGACTACAGACAGTATGCTAAAGACAACAGAGAAAAAGAAGACTGTTGTCAGCAGGTACATACATTTTTAGACAGTAATCCAGAAGTCACTTGATCTAAAGGTATGCAAAGCAAAAAATGTTCAAAGCCATTAATGTGTCAGTATCTTCTTAAAATCAGTTACATGCAGCGAAAGGACAGTTGCTTTTTAGAAGAGGTCTCCAACTTGGTACAAATACTTGCTAAAATCTGCACATCAAACTTTCACAGAAGAGCCACCTTATCTTCTGCCTGATATTGAACTGTGTTTCAAACTTTTAATATTTGGTCATGTTCTTTTTTCCCAACAAGCCAAAAAGTACAATGTAGAAAACATAACATGATATCAGCTGTATCCTCTGTCTATGTGAAACAAGGAATTGTTGTTTTGTCTTTGATATAAGTACATGAAGTACGTGAAAATGAAGCCAATGTAATGCATTCAGGCAAGAGAACAATTTTTCTTGCACTTGAGGGCTGCAATCCAACCCCGTTTTATCTTAGCAATACTGCTGAGAACTGATAGTGGAAGCAACCCTTCCACGGCTCTAACAAGAGTCTTTGGGGTGGATAAAAATGAAAGGGCTCAAAAATAGCTATTTATACACTGTGGGAGAGGAGGCTTGGAACATTTGTAATGTAGCCAACTGAAAATTGCTTAGGTCTTAACAATGCTTAGGAAATAATGTAATGCTAAAAACATATTGTATTTGAATGCTATCCATTCTGCTGTCATTTTTATATAGACAGAAAATGAGTGTTTTACAGATCTGAGGCAAAAAGCTGTATCCAGCATTTCTTCCAATATTGAGGAATGCCCAATCAGAGGCAAATTATGTTTTATGCTGGTGATATAGAACTAAAAGAAAGGCTGCTGAGGGATTTTGATTTTGGCTTGCAGGAAAGCAAAAGACATTCATTTCCCAAGCAGAGACAATCTCCATGCCCTAGACTACAAGTTTGTAGAAGATCTGACTAAAAGAAATGTGATGACAGCTCAGTCAGAAAGACTGTTTGTTCTTTAACCATACATCCTCACATAAGGTCTGCCAGCTTTGAGGACATTGCCAAGGATTAAAACACTGTTATTGCATGTACAGAGTGACCAAGCTTATCCAACAAAACAAGAAGTTACAAATTCCTTATTGAACTAACATTTTAGCGTTTTGGGCACTATTGAAGGATAACAGAAATTATTTCCCACACTGCTCAGAGTCTTCACAGCCTGTATTCCATCAAAAAGTTCAAACTTAAAGCTGACACTGAAGCAAATATTTTACCATACCAATTTTGTAACAAAGGAGAAAAAGAGGCACAACACATACTAAAGCACATTGTACTAAACCAGCATTAACAGCACAATACTTGGAAGTGCCTAAAGAGACATAAAATCCTAAGTAAAGCACTATACACCAGCCATCTCTCACACTTGGCTACCACAACATAACTGCTGAAACTGGAACTAACCTTGAACTTGCTTGAGATTGTCTACTACTTAGGTGAATAGTCTCTGAAGAGATGAGTGACTGCTCAGCCTCATCTGTGTTTAGCAGATATATTTAGGGCACTAAGAAATATTTCAAAGTGACTAGCTGATGAAAACAGAGAAATGGAGGATATTTTGTGAGAGTATATCATTCACTGTGGAAAAAACCAAAATTTCTTACTTTGGAATTATGCCTGCTAGTAAAACACTTCAACAAAAGAATACTACGAATTTGGAAAAAATTGTTCAGATATCAGTTTGTAATATGTTGAAAACAACCTCAACTTGGAAAGGAAACAGATGACGAGCTCATGTAAAATTATCATGTTCAGCATAGTAAAATTCTATTTGTGGTTAAAAGTAGTAAAACACACAGAATCTATATTCCTATCAAGAATCCAGCAAATGGCAAAATGAAGCCAAGTGACAAAAGCTGAAGCCACAGCCAACAAAAGACTGAAAGACTCTTACCAGTCCGTATAAGGACTGGAAGAGAATCCTGGGAGATGTGTGGTATGGCAAAGTGGCGAGAGGAGTGTGCTATTGTCTGCTTCTGCAGGAAAATGACATACCTGACTGAATTCTGCCTGAGGAAAAGATCTTTCTCTGTGGCCTGAGGGAACACGAGGGGCAATATGAGCACATAACATTAAAGAGTGCAAGGGGGCATGACTAGGAATAGCAAAAAATAGGTACACCCCAGCACTGGGATCCTACTTGCTCATAGGTCAGTCACCTCTCAACAGCAGTGCCAGACACTGTAAGCGTTTATAAGGCAGTAAACTGTATCTGATCAGTACTGTAAGATCTGACAGAAGATGGTATCCGGGAGAGACATGTGGTTTCACCTTTCTCTAGCGGGTCACACTCCAGGTTTCTGACATACTTAGGCTGTAGAACAAGAAAAAAATAAAATAGTTTCTACTTATAAGATGGGATCTAATGGAAGAACTGAATGTTTAAGCAAGTTAGAATTGTACATCTAGTTAGATTTAACATATTTTATAATGACCTGCTTGTGGACAAACATTTTGCAATTACATGGGGCTCTTGCAGTTTCTGCTGTTCCAGGCAGGTACTTCATCTCCTCCTGCAAGCTAGCAACATCACCCCTGCTTCTCAGCAGAAAACACCTCTGCATGCTCACCACTAGATGGAAAGAGGCACTTTCCTGGTAGTCTCTAAATTCGTTAGAACTTTCAAAGGCACAGTTTCAATGCATTTTTGAGATATATTTGTTTATGGAACCTATTAGAACATAGAGTCTTGAGGAAGGAAGGAAGGAATAAACGCATTGAGTAGTGAACACAGTTTTGGTATTTTCCTCTGATGTAGCAATCTTTCTCTGCCTCATCAAGTTGGTTTTTTCCGTACTTCTAGAGTTTCTTATCCTAGAATACAGAACCAATTTCCAAATAGTATATTTATCCAAGTTTAAATCCGGCTCATCATATACATATATCACTTGACTACGTAAAAAAGTAGAAAGCTGCACCAATTCCTTTAGCTAGCAGGCTTCCAGGATGAATGTCCTTGTTCATGTCTCCAGTACACTTTGTACATTTCTTTCCTGTTACTCAGAGAGTCATAAGCTCCCCAGCTCACCCATCTATGAGGTTAGTAGCTTGTAGTAAAGTGAGGTACAAAGTAACAGCATTTCCTAATGTTCTAGAATCCATATTTTTTTCTTCCATGCCCACTATTAACAATATCCAGTAAGAATCTCCTTTTCAGGGGTGGTGTTTCTACAGGCTGACATTGTGGGAAAATCAGTTATGGCATTGAACATTGTGAGTAAGGGTTTTTTTAAGTTTAAGGAGTTAGAATCTCCTTAAATAAAAATGTAATTTCATTTCATAAGGATGAAAAAGACAAATGTATCCTACCTGTATTCTTTGTTTATATCCAAAATAATGTTCTGTTCTGGCATCATCTATAAGTCCTGAAATACACTTCTAGAGCCTCCATCTTTATATGGGTCTTACTATAAAATTAGTACCAATGTATACACTGTTGTCAGTCTTTCCTTAACTAGTACCAGTAAGAGAAACCTTAAGGTTCAGAAGAACAGTATCTGCTCATAGAATCACAGAAACATAGAATAACTCGAGTTGGAAGGGACGCATAATTTTAATGCATTCTTCTGAACTATTTAGGAAGATCGTGAAAAAGAGAGAATATTGATTTATTGGCTGTAAGTGATAGCCTAACCAAAAAACCTGTAACATCTTAAAGCTAGAAGTCTCTGCTAGGTGCAGATTCCAATTCCAAATCACTGCGTACCTCATTCTCAGTGCAAGCAGGTTGAAAGCAAAATACAGATCACCTCTGTCAAATTTGTCTCAGTGCCCACTTCATCATATTGGCAATCTTCTTCCTTACTATTGACTTTCCATTGTAACACATTACTAGAACAAAATGATGTTTTTGCTGGTGAAACAAAAAGTGAAATGATTGATATAAAGCAACTTTCATGTTGTGGTAGTGAACACAAACAAAATAATAAGATTTTAGAAAATGGAAACTTCCCAGTGATGTGAGATTTTGTGTGTTTCTGTAAAGGCATAAACAAAATTTCTTCTTTATTTTTTCACCACAAAGCTAGTCAAATGTTTCCAGCATAACAAAGACTAACTTTGGACCTATAAGGCATTCAAATATTCATCAGTATGATTTCTGATCAGCACAATTAAAAATAAAATGGTTCTCCCAGTTGCTAAGGAAGGGCAGGCACATTCACACTTAGGATTATATTTTGGTACAGGAGCTTATCCACTATGGGTTCAATTTACACATGCACTTGAGTTGCAAGTATGAATGCCGGCTAACAATGCTAAATTCTTGATTGCAAGAAAAAAGCTGGTGGTTAGAGATTTTAATAATCAGCTGTTCGCCTAAATCATACTTTAAATGCAAAAGGATTACAAGACCCAGCCTCTTTAAACATTTACCCTTGCATGTATTTTTTCATAAACTGAATGCCAACTAAGACTCATTCTTCTTCATATGTACTGTCAAGTCTGAACTCCCACTAGCATGACATCCCTTGATCTCCCAGGAGTTATATGCATGTACTCCAGCTGAGAATTTTGCTCACTGACTAGTTATGCAAAGATTCACATTAGATGATAATAATAGAGCTCTTTGTTCAGTGTTGCATATAAGTGCTGTACCATTCCACATGTACATTAACACCCATTTTATTACTGCAATGTGCAGCTGATATGGCCAAAATACTAGCTAAAATAGAGAAAGAGTATAGGATATTATATCTGTGCAATCACTGCTATAGCAAATCCTTGTCTGAATCATTTTCAGTACAGAAAGTAGCTTAATGGTGGATGCACCTGCAATGAGTGCATATCAAATGCTTTTACCATACTTTTAAGGTTTTCTCAGCCTGGAAATTTCCCTTAGAAGTGCAGTCAGTGTTTCATACCCAAAATGATTACCTTGCTGGAGATGAGTCTTGCTCATCAGCATTCTGCACCATTACCATAAGCTGAAGAAGCTGAAGGAGAAAAAGAGAGGGAAGAGGGGTAAAAAAACCCTCAAAAACTAGATACTCAAATAGAAAAGTGATGAAAGAAGATCACTGAGGTGCAAAATAAGGATGCTGCCAAGCCGTTTAGAAATAAAATGCCACATACTCTAAAAGTGGTTCATTTTAGTAGAGCATTTGTCCTCATTGTGCGTTGTATTTTTCCTTTAGAAGTGATCTTCACAGTAATGAATAATTTGGTGGGGCTGAAAAAAAAAAAAAAGAGTAGAGGATGTGGTAGAATTTAATGGACAGTCCATATAAAAACTGAGCCCTGACACAGAAAAGGGTAATAAAGTGTCCACACAACTGAGGGAAGGAACACTATGAACAGGTACACTGCAAAAGACAGAAAAGAATCTAGCTTTATACATCTTGTTCTATTTAAAATCATGAGGTCCACGACAGTTTGTTGTTCCTGTATACTATCTTCAGAATTTAGTATTTCTAAATCTCAGTTTTGAGTTTTGTCCTTTGACCTGATAGCAACATTGTTAGCAGTCAAATCCTATCTGTTTGTAGGAAAACAAGTTAAAATTAGTTCTCTTTCATGTTATTTTCACGACTTAGGATGTACTAACATTCATCAAAAAAAAAAAAAAAAAAAAAAACCAAAGATTACTCAATTTGATTCACCTGAGTTCTTCTTCAGGCCCTCTAAATGTTTGCATTGACTAAATAGGGAACATTGACTAAAAGGGTCCTAAATTTTAGTTATTCTGACTTGCAATCACCAAACACCCACAGTAGTTTTAAAGTGCACAAAATGAAGAACTGAAAAAGTTTGATTTATGGAAAAAACATTTGATTTATGGAAACTTTAAACCAGGCTACTTAAACATTGTCAAATGTACTTGAATGGGGAATAAATAGAGATACTAGAAATAGGTCACAGCCCTTTTTTCTCTTCTCCAGATGCCTTGTCCAGTGTGATAGAGGAGTCAATAATATGATTTGGGGATTAGAAGAAAGCAATTCTAATTACAGCTATAAGACATATCACCCCTCCGATACCGAATGCCAGTTCTGTGCTTTAAGTCTGAAGATGAATCTGTATCAGTGGTTTAGTTCAGATCAGGAACTAATTTTTGAAGCAGATCTCTCGTAAACCCCAACTTACCACATTTTGGTTAACATTGCAGAGCATGCAAACGATGTTGTTTTCAGATGAAAATAAGCCAAAGATACATCCCAGGAGTCCACCTAATACCATCCAGCAGATACTCAATCCATGTGGCCAGAACAGTCAGGGGAAAATTTCCTTCCACCCCATCTCACCCCACTTCTGCGTAAGCAAAGGCATCCAGTCTGATTTATTTCACTGTCTAGATCTGCTCCTACTGTGTTCTTTTCCCATAAATGTAGACATGGCCTGAAAACCCCCATTTCAAGTTAGGATGACCAACTCCTTGAAAAGATGCTGGCTACCTAACCCTAGATCTTCATGTGTCGAAGGGAGATAGAACAAATTACTGAGTTTAGTTTTTCCTGGAATCAGCCCTGTGGATAGACAAAGTCCGAAGCTAGAGCAAACTACTCAGTGCACCCAAAAAATGGACCAAACCCGGGCTGAAAACTTTATTAGACAAAATTACAAAATGGAAAAACAAATCAATTTGTTTACACTGGTGGAGACATTAGCTCTCTAAATTCCAGATTTTTCAAGAGATATTTTCCAAAATCTCTCCTGAAAGCTGCATTGATTGCATGTTCCAGAGTTTCTTCTAGTGTCCAGAAATATCATATTTATATTTTGCCACAGCCCAAATCAGACTGTGCCGCTCATGTCAACAGGCCAAATTCCATATAATTCCATTTTCAGCAGCTGTTTTCTCAGAACAGATGCTCTGACCCCACATTAGATTCCCTTGAATGATACCATCTGGATATCCTTTTTAAAGGTTCCTTCTTTTTCTTGAGTTTAAATATGTCTTCTCAAGAAAATGTTTTTCACATCTGTACAAGGAGATTTCCCTAAACAAGCATCAAAAACTATGATCTTTCCTGTAACATGAAAAAGTTTTATTACCTCTTTGCTGTAGTACACACATAAACCTCTTCATCAGAACAATTTTTTTTTTGTAACTTTCTACTTTAAGCTTTTCAGACACATCTAATTTACTTTCATAGCACAGAAACCGAATGCTACCTATCTGACCACATGACCTTCCACTAGTTGCTTCATAGTCTACAATACACAAGATCTGAGCATTACAGAGCAACAAACAGCTTCACAGGATCACATTTCAGATGAAATGTATTTCAGCTTCAGGTATAGTTAGTTTTGTCACAGCTTCATTTTTATCAGAGAGAAGATGAACAGTTATTTATGTGTCTTTTCATCAAACTGATGTGGACAAGATCTGCCACAAACCAGATTAAAAACATTTTGATTAGTTCTAGTAAGTTCCATTCTTGTTTGTTTCATTGTTTAATCCACTTTAGAAAAGAGATGTAAGTTTCTGACCTTACATAACAATCCTGATGAATGTAAGCTTGGGTATTTGACACAACTTGGTTTGATGTCATTCATTCATATTACAATTAATTTCTACTTGACTCTAAAATAAAAATATACCAAGTATTTATAATTTCACTGGGAATTTTTGAGGAATTTTTTTGGGGAGTTCTCAGTTCTGGGCCCCTCACCACAAGAAGGATTTTGAGGCTCTGGAGCGAGTCCAGAGAAGAGCAACAAAGGTGGTGAAGGAGCTGGAGAACAAGTCTTACAAGGAGCGACTGAGAGAGCTGGGGTTGTTTAGCCTGGAGAAGAGGAGGCTGAGGGGAGACCTCATTGCTCTCTACAACTACCTGAAGGGAGGTTGTGAAGAGGAGGGAGCTGGCCTCTTCTCCCAAGTGACAGGGGACAGGACAAGAGGGAATGGCCTCAAGCTCCGCCAAGGGAGGTTCAGGCTTGACATAAGGAAAAAATTCTTCACTGAAAGGGTCATTAGGCAATGGAACGGTCTGCCCAGGGAGGTGGTTGAGTCACCTTCCCTGGAGGTGTTTAAGGTGCGGGTGGACGAGGTGCTGAGGGGCATGGTTTAGAGATTGGTGGGAATGGTTGGACTCGATGATCCGGTGGGTCTCTTCCAACCTGGTTATTCTATGATTCTATGATTTTATTTCTTTGAGATCAGCAAACTCTGATATAGCTGGTGGTATGTACCAGAACAATATTTAGATCTTCGATGGTTTATGTTTCTGGCTTTCAGTTTTGGATCATCTACCAGACAGATACTTCTACCTTACTATTTCAGATGATAAGATGTACATTAAGATCATACTAAGTTCTTCACACAGTGAAGTTTTAACTATTCTGCCAGCTTCACACATGAAAGCACAGTGGAACTGTTTATATGTTTAAAATGAAAAATATTTATGAGCATGTGAAGGATCTAGATCCTACCAGATATAATAGCTGTATATGAAGATCTTTAGACCAACTATGGTAATCCTTTCCAAAATGAAAAATTGCTACAATTAGTACAGAAATGAAGCATTTTCGAAGGAATATTTTTAAAGTAATTTATTAACATAAAAAAGGACAGTTAAGAGATATTTATTTAACAATGTACTCAGACATCTTCAATTTACTCTGGGAAGTATTTAATCAAGAAACATAGCAAAGCCTTAGTTTCGTATATGATTCATGAAATGGAAGATAGCACATTGTCCTCAGACTGCAACTATTTGAAATTATTTGAGAACCATATTCTAAATCATCTTCAGTGTCACTTCTTGCAGTACATGTTGGATTTTGGGAAAAGACAACCCAGATTTTAATCTGGCTCAATATCCTCTAGCTCATGAGAAGTGATTGGCACCCACCTGAGGATAGCTTCACTAGAGGTTGCATCTGAAAAATAACCTTTGAGTTCAAGAATAAAACCCAACTTATCACACAAACAAATGTCTTTTCAAGTATCTTCCTGTTTATAAGGGCCTGTATAATAAACACAGAATTCCTAGATTAAAAAGTCAGCATTTTAAAAAAATCACCATTTATTTAGCAAATACATATCAAATGGCCACCCAAAAATTTCTTCTGACAGCTTTGTGAGTGACTACATTTCTATGTATTTCCTTTTTAGTTCACTCTCACGTGGATATAAATATGGATATATATCACACAAGTTGGAGCGATAAAAAATTTTAATCTCATAAATGATTACTTGCAATCTGGAATGTCATTAATCACCAGGAGGCTATGCTGTGGTCCGATTCCTCAAAATACCTTAAGCACTTGAGTGTTTTTTCCACTGTCTTCTTTCTGCTTCAAGTTAGTATAATTCCACTGACCTTGGGGAGGTTACTTTGACCAAGCAGTTTCATGTATTAATAGGCTATGATGTCATGTGCAACAAAAAGCTTACGCTCAAAGGAAGGGCATCAACAATAAAACACTGAAATCTTATGTAACTGAATATAGATTTCACTTGTACTCAGCAATGCATATTAATATGACAGTGAATCACTGCAGCCTGCTACTGTAAGCAATACCATTTTAACGGGAGGCACTTAGAATAAATCTTGACAGTATATGGAAAATGTTTCCATTTTGCTTTGCTTTAAATTGCTAATCAACTGCTTTCTCTTGATTGCTGTTTCTCAGTTATTTCAAGAAATAACTACATGTTCAGATATGCAAGCATCGTTCAAATAAAAATAAACAGAATTGATGTGCTTTTAAAACTGTTTATGATTGTACATGAATGACACATTAGCTACACTTCACAATAGATGCATTGTGGGGGGCGTTCTTTATAACTGAAAGTGTACTTTTCACAGAACAGATCACCTACTGGGAACTGAGCAGGCTGCACGTATCCTAACCTATATGCAGGTGGCTTCCAATTGAAGTAATTTCATCTAATTAAAGGCAGCATTGTGACCTGACTGACATAACAATTTCTGAATATTAAAAATGCAAATTGTCGTCTTCTGCACATGCTGTCAGTGCTCCTCTAGCTGAGACAAGGAAGTGTATATCTCAGCAGAGTTGTTACCTCTATATGTTATCATTCTACTTGTGTTATCATTATTATTTATTAGATTCCTCCAGTTCCAAGGTCTTTGACTACCACTAAAATTACTGAAAGAACTGATGTCCATTAAACAGAAAAAGCAACTAGATAGCTACCAGGCTAGTCATTTCTTTATGTTTTTATGAAGCAATGGAAACTGGATATCAAGCACTGAAATAGGCAATCTTTTTCTTATCAAAATTAATAATCTATCCAATACATCATCTAATTATGTTCTGAACTTTATCCCAGATGTTGTTATTCCTATTCCTAACAAACCTTACTTTTTGAAGAATGTACAGGCTCGGCTGTGAGTGATGTTTTGACCTCTAACCTATAGTTCCTTGTCTTTTAAGATATTTTACATACATTTTAGACACTGACAACTATGGAGCTTAATTATTCAGGGATTTTAGGTTTCTATAGAATTCTTTTCAAACTCCCAAACCAACACAAATTACTATATACAAATATCCGTGTTACTCAGTCCCATGGGAACATTTTCGGCTGTGGAGTAGTAGCACAGAAAAGCCCTGAAACCCAGGTGTGGTCTATCCTATTCCACCGGTGATAAGCAGTTTTTCCCCCAAGCAAGGACTGTGATCAATTTAATTATTGTGCCTCTTCTTCAGTTTTACTTCATACAGTGAGTTTGCAATTGTTTTTGAGCACTAGCTTTTGTATTCAATGTACCGAAGGCAAGATAGTCATTCAGAAGAGACACATAATGTATATGAACTTTTCATTACATTTTGCAAATGTGTACTTAGAACTTTCCTCTGTCAGTTAATTGTGCTTTCACAGGTGAAAGAAACTGATTTAATTCACAAGCGAAATACTGGTTCAAAAACTTTCCATCTGAAAATGGCTCTTAACCTACTAGTTTAAATAGATCTGTATTTATCGTAACTGTAATAGCCAGTGCTATGGACACCACTGAGCCAAAAAATCAACTTGTTTGGAAAGGATCTGCTAGCAGGAAATTGTCTACTAGCAGATTTCTCCACACCATAGGGTCCTAATGATCCTGCCTAGTTGAGAAAATGCTTCTGTCAATTTTTCTTTCCATGTTTATTTAGACCTTTTTCTTCTGATACAGCAGACATCTGAAAACTGTGAGCATTCTTTTATTTTCACTCATTTTCTATATTTTCTATGTCAACTTCTACATATCCACTAAAATTGTAATACACTTTATGCTGATATGTTTAAGTTTTTTACTAGAGTATTCAATACAGTCAAGATTTAATTTTCCAGTGCTTTTAAAGAGCATAATTCCACTGTAACCATAGAGCATAGCTGAAAGGTAACAGCTATAGATAGATAGATAGATAGACAGACAGACAGATAGATATTAAAGAAATTCTACCAACAGAATACTGTATTAGTGTAGAAGAATAATGAATCCATCTTACTCTGAAACTTCACTTTACATATGGATCAGTACAAAGTAAAAGAGAAGTGAGGAAAAGAAATAGAATAAAAATACCAAACTATTAAGAAATAAGTAAGAGGTTAGGAGTTTGCACAGAATAGAAAAGGTTTTTGCTGTAGTAAACTTGAAAAGAAACAGGAAATCTAATTTCATCTAAATTCAAATACAAATATCAAATTTTGTATTAAGAGAAAACACTTTGTTATACAATTGATTACAGACTTCCCCTTCACCACTGCAATGGTCTGCAGCCAACATATGTTATCAGAAGATATTGCTATCTGAAGGATTTCTACAGATCTGAGAGAAATACATGGCCTTCTCATGTCAATGCACGTTCTTTTATGATTTTCAGATATGCAAGGGGCTGAATGGGTGCTGAGAATTTGTTATCTCCATTACAAGAGATGTCAAAAGGCACGTTGGAAAATCAGATTGTGAAACCTTGAACAGCAATTTTCTCGTGCTGCTATTGCTGAATAAAAGGCTAAATGTTTCAGTTCTTATTAACAGATTGTGAATGTTGCAACACGGGAGTCTCACTGTAGCCTTTTCTTTGTTAATCCAGCAGCTTTCTATACACATATAGGTAATGCAGAAGTTTAACTTTGTCATTGAGCAGTAATTTAAGCCACATAGTCTTTAACATTTAGGAATCTGGGAGCTGTTCACATATAGTTACTGCATGCCTAGGCATGGAGGGGCTAGATTGTTAAAAGATACTACTTATGATTGTGTGTTTAAGCCCCCCACTTTGATTTTTAGCAGCCCTTTTCTTCATTTTCAGGTGATGTAGATTTGTCAGATGAATGCCACTCTTCCACTCATAGCAGCAATCACAGAGGTATCAAAGATAGTTTTCAGTTAACTTGTTCAGGGACCGATGAATACTTCACTTCAGGAGCCTGCAGCTTGGAACAGAGATGAATTCCCCTTCTTTTAAAAGCAAAAAATAGTATCTAATAATGCTTTTCTATATGTTTTTCTCCTGGTTTTGCTTATTGTTTCACATTAACATAATTGAGGCCAACACTGAAGACAGTAAAATATATCAAGTATGTTATAACCATTCTGTCTCATTTTGAAAATGTAGTTAGCACTTCTGTCCTCAGTTTAAGAACTTAAATCTGGAGATGAGATTAATGACACTTTCATCCACTACAGCTTTTTGTTAAAATCTGGTGAAGCAGAGGGAAATAGAGTCTCATTATGTTCGTTGCCCTGCTGAGGTTTGACCCTAGCCACAACTAAGCCCCACCCAGCCACTTGCTCGCTCCCCTTGGTTGAGATGGGGGAGGGAATTGGAAGAGTAAAAATGAGACAGCACATGAGTTGAAATAAAGACAGTTTAATAGGTAAAGAAAAGCTGTACACATAAGCAAAGCAAAACAAGTAATTCATTCCCTGCTTCCCATTGTCAGGCAGGTGTTCAACCATCTTCAGAAAAGCAAGGCTCCATTGTGGGTAATACTTACTTGGGAAGACAAATACTATCGTTCCAAACATCCTTAATTTTCTTCTTCCCCCAGCTTTATATGTTGAGAATGACATCATAAGGTAGGGAGTCTCTCTTTGGTCACTTGTGTCAGTTGTCTCAGCTGTGTCCCCTGCCAGCTTCTTGTGCCTCCCAGCCTACTCATTTGTAGGGTGGTGTGAGAAGCAGAGGAGTGCTTCACTCTGTCCCTGCAATATCAACACTATTTTCATCACAAATCCAAAATGTAGCCCCATACAAGCTACTATGAAGAAAATTAACTCTATCCCAACCAAAACCAGCAGATATATATAAAAATAATTTTCTCCCTTACTCTTGGTGTGACCTGTGACACTCAAATAGTATGCATTCCCACAGTATGACATTTTGATATTAAGAGCTCTCTTAGCTCTGGTGCTTCAAGCAGCATTTGCTTGATGATAGGAAGAGAAGCATTACGAAAATGCTTACATTATTTTCCTTTCTGAAAAATTCTGTCTCAACCTGCTAGGCTAAAATGTCATGTGTGATGCCTGATTATATAAAACAACATAATTGCATGCACCTGAACTGAATATATGAAAACATATTTTCAGGGAAATTTTTATTTTTAGAGATTACACTGTACTTACATTTGCTGAGACAGTAAAGCTATGAAATTCCAGCTTACCTCTCAGGTCAGAAGCTATGTTCATACACTGCAAACCAAATATCTGTTGAATTGGTTCTCCTGTTTTTCTGAAAAAAACCCCACAATATAAACAGAAGATCAAATGCTTGTTGCTTGCTTGCTTAATATGTCAGCACCTTCTGTCTATGTCTAGAGGGAATGTTGTGCCAGACAGCATGCTGCATAAATAGTGTAGCAGACAAATTATATTACATCTTGTGGAGTATGTAGTGACATGGAGTGCCTTGATATAACTGAATTATATCTTTTTTTCTAAATCTCTGCGACTAAATTGAAAATCAGATGAAAGAGATGGTATTTGACTGTCAGTTTTGCTAAAGTGTAACAAAAAAGCTCTTGTCTTATGTGTTGTAAAGCAACCGCTTTTTCTTAATTAACTTTACTTAAATATTTATTTCAATATATTCACACGCTCAGGAAGGCTATATATAAAGGTGATATGACTTCCATTATGAATGCCTTTTTTAAAAGACATTGCATTTTTATGGGTCTTCTGATAGGACTGATCACATCAGAGCACAGATAACCAGAATACAATAACATAGTCTTTTTGGTATTTTCCAGATGAGCACTAAAAAAATCATTTAAAATGATATTATAATGCAAATTTGGGGAAAAAGCCATTAAGAAATTTATTTCCAAGAATATGGACATTAATATAAAATCAAAGATTAGGCAAAATTAATTCAATATACAAAAGAGTGTCCACAAGAGATAGCTGGGAAAGGAAATATTGCGTATTTGATTTTTTATATAAACTGCTACAGCTTAAGCATGTCAGTAAAAATCTAACTCAAGTTTCTTCCTGCTGTAAGAGCTAAGCCCACCTTTCTTGTAGAATCTCATAGGGTCTTGGAAAATTTTGATATTGAGTTTACCCGAGCTATTTCCTTAGGATAGAGTAAACATTTAGTTATAGTTGATAATCTCAGCTTAACCAGTAGAAAGTACAGGTTCTGTTCCTTCTATTCATACTTTTAGTGTTGGCATGGAGCATTGGAGGAGGCATTAAGGTGACTACTTCTTCATTAATTTTTTTTTTCTGGTTGTATTTTATGATATATTTACCTATTGAGAAAAAATACTTATTGGAAAAATGGCCAGTAAAACTTAGTGATTTGGCAGTATTTCTTATCATTACCACATTTTAAACACAATTTACCAGGAAAAAACAAAGATTTATATAATACATTGGGAATCAAGGATTAAATTCATCTTCTTAATTGCACAATTCTTAATCTTTCTGAATAGACAATGAAACTCAGAGTTGCATGACTAAATGCAAGATTTGACAACTTTTTCAATTTAGCACACTAAATTACAATTTCATTGAAGCACTCATTCTAGGTTAATTAAAATGCAAGTTGCAAGTAAATGAATTATGTAAATAAGATATTGTACAAGTCATGCAGTAATTACCAATCCTACATTTATAACCTTATTGATTTTCAATAGCTTGCAGTAAACCTTAAATGTGTAATGTGTAATTATAGAAAAGATAAAGCACAAAGTGATACGTGAGCAGTTTTGAAAATATTTGATATGAAATTATTACTTTCCATTTTTTTTCCAGTAAATCATTTGGGAGATGCTAATTTTAATATGGTATATTTTGATCATAGCTTGGCCAATCACAATTTTCAGAGTTAAGCACTTTGCTGTAGACAACATAGAACCCCTTATTTCTTACTTACACAATTTTAGAAGAGATCAGAATGTCAGTTCTCAATATTAATCACATTATTTTTGTGACTGCACAGAATTATTAAATTGGAGAGCTCTGGAAGGAATAAAAGATTAAGTTCATCTTCTTATTTCCCTCTTGTTTTCTTCTTCCAAAGCTGTGCCCTAGGGACTTTCATGTGAGACACTCCAGCCTAAACATAAAAAAGAATCTCTCACTCCCTTCTATTGCAACATCAAAGGACACTTTCTTGTAAACTTTGCCAGAGTTTTTCCTTGATGCAAATAATCAAATCTAGAAATGGAGCGTCTCTACTGTGACCCAAACTATGCTCTGGAAGTCTGAATCCCAGTGCTGGGTGCAGGAGCTCACATGGGACTCTCTAATTCTCTCACCAGCCAGAGACGCAGCTGTATTATAGTTGGAAAATCTAAGCAAGACTTAATGGGCAAATATTGATCTCAAATTAATGATTAAATTCTGAACATTATTTAATGATAAAGTTATCTCTGTGGTGCCAGCTTGCTTCTGAATGTTTAAGTGTCAAAAAAAATGACTGGGAGACTAATTGCTGTTTTCCCCCAAGAACCCCCAATTTTTTGTCAATAATGTTATTTTCTGAAATGTGGCATGATGTGGAAATTGCATGACTGAAACTCTTGAACTAGGTGCAAGAGCACAAATTATACATCTGCATACAAAAGTAGGAGATAACCATCCCTTTAGTTAATTAGAATTTAATTACTGTGTCACTTCATTAAAGACTTTTAAAATGGTTTCATTTTCTTTTTGTTGTAACTTGAAGGCAACTGAAATGTATTGTCATTGAGTGGTTTGCATTCCTTAGCCTTAGCAAAGAAACTACTGCAGAATATACTTAATGGTACAAAAGGCCAAAAGGCTGCTGGACTTCACACACTGTCCATTGCTTGTGAAGAGGTGATTGCCAGCTAGCAGTGTGATTTCAGCTGCTGCAGGCTAATAGCCAAGGTTCGGGCAACTGGCTGTGCCTGGAAAGTACAACTCAGCCCTAGAAATATTTTGGATAAAAGCAGGGAGCAACACTGGATGGTCCTGTCCACCCATGCAGGGCTGCCCTTGACACATCCATCACTCAACAATGCTTCCTCCCCCACCCCAGCAGCTGCCCAGGGGCCCTGGTGTCAGCAGGAGCCAGGGCTTGCCTCTTCTGCTCTTGTTTTAGCATGGACAAAGCTACCAGAGGAGTCATTCATCAACAGCTTTTGTGCTCCCTGGAGAAATAAGGTAGCATTACATTTTGCTGCTATGTAGAGCTATAATAAGCAAGAGAATTACTTTGTCCTCATGTGTAGATATAACATTCAAAGGTAATATACAGATAGGAGTCAAATATTGATTATTTAATTTCTTGTTGATAATAGCTTTTAGTCTGAAGTGTGCATTTGTAGACTTGCTTTAAAACAAACATTTGTTACATCCACTTGTAGAAGTCCTTTGATACGGGAGGCATTAACTACGTCAGCCACATTAATGTGTTCTTGGAGTGGCCATAGAGGACACCAAAATATTCCTAAAATCAGGCCTAATTTACAACATGGAGCCTGAACAATCAAGGTAGCTTCTCTGTGGTAGTAAGTTCCAAAGAGAAGATTCTGGCTGAAGGCAATTTTCACTGCTTCTCCTCACAGTAATAGAGATCCCTTTGGCTAGAAATGAGCCAAACATAGCTATGGGTGCCCAGATGATCTAAAATCTTGTTTTCTCACATCCAGGTTGAGAGAGGTCTATAGTCTTTTGCTGAAATTTATTCTTTGCTCACTCCTCTCCAGACCTTAGCGTTCTCCTTTAAAATAGTCAGTATATGCTGCAGTCTTATGTGGTATGTTCTTTACCATGATATATCAGGTAGCAATCATTATTGCATGTGCAGTTTTCAGACATACAAGGGCAGTGTTTTCAGGACCAAGGTGTGAAAATCTCTCTGTTCTAGAATAAAAGGAGTATAAGTTGCTTAGAGGGGAAATTGTGAGACAAGGTGGAAAACGAAATTTCAATTGCAGTCCTAAATGGCCCAAAGAAACTCAACAATGTCTGTGGAGACACCTTACTGTGTTATGTGGAAGCTTGAGAAAATACTGGGCATACGCTTTGCTCTGGCAGAACTTGGGGACAAATCTGTCTCATTTTAGTTGACAAAACTGAATAATGTTGATGAAGATTCAAACTCAATGAAAATATAGAAGTGAATAAGTGTTCCACGTTAAGAAGATTTACAAACTCGGACTGCTTTTTTTGCATTAAGACAGAAAAAGTAATTTCAGGTAAAATCTATAGCCAGTGTTTCAGAAAATAAAAAATTTAAATGGCATTCCACAAAGCAAAAGTAAAGTTTGACTTTAACTAAAACACTAACTACAAATAAATCATTAATTAAATATTGTAATATGAACTTCTTCCACAACTGCCTTTTAATCTATCAGTCAATTGACTATTGCAAAATATTTTTAATGTGCTAGTTTAGAAAAGAATGCCATTTTATTCTTTCTTTCTTTGTCTTAAAAAAATAGTAATTACAAATCTTTCATAGAGTATTAAAAAACCCCAAACCATAAGGGATTTCATTGATTTTAAAAGGTATTCAGTGCAGCAAGTGGTGTAGGATGATCCCATATAAAGACATCTAGACTAAACATCAGGAAAAACTTACTAACAATGAAATGTCATAGACCATGGAATGGTCTCCACAGGGAAATAGGAATGCTTGATGCCTGAGTCTAGACCAGGAAAAGCAGCAGGAAATATATTGTTGTACACAACACCGTGATATAGTATAGCCAAACAGCTCATTATTTCTTTTCTTTCCTAAAATCTGTAATTCTGTGATACTGTTGTGGTTACAGGTAGTTTTACAGCTCTGTTGATAATATCCATTAGTTAGTGGAACACCAATGACTGTGGAAAGTGGATGGAGAAGATTTATGACCTTTAAGATTAGGATGGAGGGCTTGCAGCAGAATGAAGTAGGGTGCAGATTTTCATCCAAATGCATTTAATGAGCTAAAGAAGTTCTGAGTAAACCACAGCCAACCACCATGTGTTAAAAGGCTTGTTTGAAAAGGAAAGGGGGCTCCAATACACATCCAGGCTCAGAAGAACTATGCAGAGATAAGAGCCATGCACAAGCGTTAAAGGTATTGGAAGTAGTTACAGTCTCTGGCTATATGGGCCTGACTGCAGCGAAGTTCTCTGCTGCTTCTCATGTATTTTTGTACCTGGACTTTCTTACTAATCTCTTCTGCTGAGAACAGACTATTTCAATCTTCTTCTACTGTTCTATTGAACTGAAAAAATAATAACTATGTATAATGCAAAAGATGTAAAAAATATTTGTTGGTTTGAAAACTCAATGAGAACAAAGTGATAAAAGACCATGAGAAGAAATAAACTCGCAATACAGAATGGCTAGAAGTGTCAATTTGCTTTGAACTTAACAGTAATAGGTGTTTCTTTGCAGGAACAAGGAAATTGCACCGGGACTAATATGGTGCTGCTTCGTTTAAGCCTATTGTTAATGACTAGAAGGGCAGCCACAAAGAAACACTGATAACAAAGGCACATTTGTTCTGTTGAGTGGTGCGGCTGTCTGTATGACAATTGCTTTTCATGTTAGTCCAAATAAATAGAAATATATTTTCTAAGTAAATGGAAATTGGAAGTGAGGAAAAGAGAAACAATATCTGATCTTGATGTCATTGAGCTTTAGGAAAAATTAATTTATCCTTTGTTGTAAATTCTTTTATCATGAGAATCTTTATTAACTGCAACACGGTGTTTGCAGCGATGTCCTAAGGCAAAAGCAGAAGAAATTCATTCAGTGCCACAGCAAATGCTCAGCTTCAGATTGTACAGGGGTGATCAATTGAAAGCACAAACAGTAGCATTTAAAGAAATAATAAAAAATGAACCACAACAAAGTAACTACTTTAATAAAAGGCATCCTTCTGAGAAATGAAGGACCTAGAGTAAGAGGGAGATCCCTGTAATATATCTT
Source organism: Phaenicophaeus curvirostris (assembly GCF_032191515.1). NCBI lineage: Eukaryota > Metazoa > Chordata > Aves > Cuculiformes > Cuculidae > Phaenicophaeus > Phaenicophaeus curvirostris. The sequence continues at coordinate 51,121,798 of NC_091397.1, read as the reverse complement.
CAGCAGGAAGAATAGTTTGAGGTAGAGCAGTTCAAGAGAAAAATTTCTTTCTGAGGAAAATGGAATTTTTTTTTTTACAGGATGTGTTGAATCAGATTTTAAAACCTAAGGATCAGATAAAATTGATGATACAGACTGATTGGTTGGTAGCTGCAAAATTCAGCTTGATTCCTTTTCTTGAAACAGTGATGCAGAACTGGTTGCTAGTGCAATCAAGTCTGCTTTCTCCCTATCGCAGATGTCTTCTTAAGAAAAGCATATTAATTTTTATAAATGGCAGACAAGTAGGAGGGTGGGGGTGTGGTGCCATTGTCTTGAATGGACACAAAATAAAGCCCTGAATTTGCTTTCTCAACAGGGAGACAAAGAGAAGGGTTACGTAATGAATTAAATTCTTATTTCTGGGGGTGTTTACAGCAGATGAGCTAAGATCTGTTGAAAGATATGTAAATGCTTCTAATCTTTACAAACCTTGGTCACAAAAACATTGTTGCAGCTTACTCAGTGTTTATAATGTTCATTGAGCAGCAATCTTTAGGCATCAAAGCTGTTCGATCCAGTATTTTTCACTAATGCTAAATACATTACTACTATCTGCAATTAAACAATGAAGGATCAAAAGCCATGGACTTTTCAGGAGAGGCCACTCAGCCAGAATAATGTAACCGTTCTGGATGAAGGTTCCATTACAGGCAGTTAGGTGTATGCAGTAACATTTCGTTACAACAAGGTGTGGTAGAAAGGTACTACTTCAGACCAAATACCTCTGAAGAGGATAACCCACATTAGAAAAAAACCAGAAAACATAAACCCCCAAATAAACACCACAAAATCAAAAGAAAACAAAAGAAAAAAACAGCAACAAAGAGATTAAAGACGTTGTCATCGGGGAAAACAATCTGGAAAAGCATTCTCTTTGAACAATATTCAAAAGTATTTTTGAAAAAAAAAAGAAAAATTTAATACATTTTGTCATTCTTCATCTTTTGAGGGTTTTAAGAAGCAAACAGTTATCCATTTCCTAAGGTCGGATGTACTGTAAAGCAGAGGTCATTTTGACTTGATTAGCAAGTAATGGAGTATTCAAAAGATGGACACATGCTGGAGAAGACTCCAGTATCAGTGGTGGTTAATGGAGACCATATATTCTGAACAGAGCATGAAGGAAGAAAAAATAAGCAATACTTATAGGTAAAGGTAAAAAGTTTTAAGAAAGCAGATTATCTGTTTGAAAAAAAAACAAAAGAAAAACAAAAATACCACTCCCCCCAAGTGGGTTCTTGGGCTTATAAGCACTTCTTTGAGTCTGAAGCAGCAGCCATTGCACATGTTCTCTTTTTATTGTCTTTTCCATGAAACAGAATATGTTCCCACAGTTTAACTTTCCTGATATAGTTGCACTTCTGTCTTTCAGCAGAACTTTGCTGGCAAAAACGACATTACTTGTTTTCCTCGAGAGGCCCAATTCAGTAAAATTCACATTAGCTATATTGATTCCTGTGCCTTTTTCCAGCCACTTTGAGGATAAAAATTATATATCTTACTAAAATAAAACAAACTACAACTTTATTGAAATTGCAAGGTACATGTTCCAAGGTCGAGAAATCTTGTATAAAAAAAACACATGCAAAGAACTTCCTTGTGGGGCCTGCAAGCAGTAAGGGGTGGGAACAGCAGTCATAAGCCCATTTTGTGTGAGCAAAAGTGGGATGGAGTTTCACAAGATGAAGAAAAGGAACCTCCTTCAATTTTTGTTTCTGCTAAGTTTTAAAGGCTTCCTGTAAGTGAGTGAATTGTTTGACTTATTTTGTTTCACTTTTGTCAGCTTCATGGATATTTAATAATGGAACATAATGAAACATAAATGCAGGTTTCACTACACGTGTTTTGGCTCATCCCTCAAACACGCATTTCAAGTTCAAAGGAAATCCTTGTCTGCTTAGCCCTTTTGATAATGACTGTACTTATTCAAAAGGCTCGCTTCTGACCTTTGTTTTCCTAAAAGGAAGCATTCATCCACATGCATGTGTACCTTCACCTTCTCACTTGAAGGTTAGTCCTGAAATCCTTTTCCATTTTCATCCTGGCAGGAAATTTTCTTTTCAAGGGTAGTAAAAGTAGAGTAAGGATTTCAGGAATGGCCACCAATGCCAATATTCATTTCAATGCACATCTTTAGATTTAGGGGTATCATTTTTGTTCTTTCCCTAGTTCATCTCTTTTCAATCTAATCATCCATCTCTCTATAATGTTCCAGTCTTACAAAGAACTCATTTTTAGGACACTTTAAGATACATATTATTGCAACAGAAGTGTATTTTGCAGAAAAGAAAAAATTACATGGTTTTTGCTGACAGAATAAAAGTGAAGGACCGTAGTTTGTGCTCACAGGACAAATACGTGATTATCTTTGGTCCATTCTTCAGAGCTACCTAGAAACGAGTGTTTTTTTCCTGTGCTGCTACTTGGCTTAGATGTCTCCACAGCACTGTTGACCAGTTCTTGAGTTACATTTCAGCAGTTTTGCTTCCTGTGAAATGGATGACTAGTAGCTCTAATTATGTGGGACTTAGTAATCTGAGAGTAAGTTTCTTCCATGGCCCACAGTACATGAATATTAATTTGTATCATAGATTTGTAATAGTTCCCTGGTTCATAAGCAAGTGAATTGATTTCAAGTTTTTGGAATATAATGATCTTGTTTAGAAGTAGCAGGCAGTACTTCTGCTGAAAGGGTGGGCTCTCTTCTTGCTTTTTATCCACAATAAGCCTTAGCTGTGTTCATGAGCAATGGTCTTACTACTGCCTTTCATATTAATATCTAGCAGCAGTAGAAGAAAGCAATCCATCTTTTTGGTTTGATGTCTGTTTTGGTGATCTCTATGCCTCTGGCAAAATATCCCATTTTCCTCACAGTGAAACAAGTAAAGACAGATAATGAGCTGTCAAACATAGTACACTGGGTAAAAAAGAAAAAAAAAACCAACAGTGAGGAAACGAACCAGGAGACTTTTCCACATCTCGGGATTCATCTATTAAAATTTTCCTCTAGAAGACTTTTTTTCTTAGTGTAAATAAGATTTCTGGTGAATTCTAATTACAGACCAAGAGATCAAGTTTAAGCACCATCTGTTTTTTTAAAATAAATAGGCAGAAAGAAAAGACACATGAATCCCATTTTGTTGTCTCTTATAGCAGCTGAATTAGCACTACCAGTTCTCCTCACTAAGAAAAAGAAAAGAAACTTGATAAGACACATCAGTGTATACGAACCATTTTTTGAAAGAAAAAATAATTTGATTCTTACAAATCTAGCACAATAAAGATAACCAAAAGCTTTTAAGAAATCATACTTTATTGCATTACCTATTTTTGATCTTGTCTGAGAACATGGCACATCTGCCACAACAGGAAAATACTGTGCAGAGATATGGTCCAACAAGTAAACACAGCTATTTGTTACATTTCACTCTACTCTGACTACTCTCTAGATTTATGCCCCAGTCACCAGAGCTGCAAATGAGAAAACAGAAGCATTTTACGATCAAATCTGGCAGTGATTGACAAAAGTGCAGGAACAGTACAGGCATAGTTACGAGTGACCTCAGTACAAACTTTGGTACTTGATGTATTATTAAAAGCTGTTCCAGCAATATATCTTGATTTTATATAAGGTCAGGGACTTTTGGTGCTTTCCAATTATAATGGATTGAGCTTGAAGAGCAACTTTAAGCAACATTTAACTTTAAGGCTTCTAATTCAAAACACAATCTGAACCTAATAACCTCTATTAGTCCATAAGTTCTGCCCTAGCTTTCCTGTCCATAATGTTTTCATCTGTTTGTATTCATCTTACAGTCATCTGTATGTACTAAGAGATGCATAATCAATACATTGATCTACCCTTCTGAATTTGGGACTTACATCATAGCAAATGTCTTGTGGTACACAATACCCTACACAATTATAAGCTAAGGATGAAATGGAATATGAGTGATTTGAACACGGAACAATATGTTCCTACAGCAAATGTGTCACTTGAGATTAGTACATGTGACGAATTATGACCTGTTCAACTGTCTTCAGAACCTTCATCTTTCTATATTTTTCTATTTCATTTTGCATTCTGCTGATCTATTGACACTGCCCAGTGGCATATCTGCATAAGGACTGAACGGAACTTAAAGACACACTCTGAATAGCATATCTGAGAGTAAAAGATTTTGAGAGAAAAGGTTCATTGATGAGTAGAAGATTCAGGAATACACTGTTGTGTCATTTTGCTGGTTTTGCAATGTCTTACTCTCTCCAGACCCTAATTACAAGAACCATTACTTACTTTTTTTATTCTAAAATTACCTTTATCTTAATTCAAGTGTATACATAGGCAAGATAAAAAGAGGAAGAACTTAGTACTATTTGTGAATGAATGGCCCTGTAAGTAAAGTTTATTAATTTTCATTAAATTTGTTCTCTAAACTAGCACGTCTCAGGACTTCTAATTATGATGTTGAATTAGTAACAAATGGCATTCTTTGTTCTTTGAAATTATGGGATCCACTTTTATTTAAGTGATTAATGATGCATATTACTCAAGACCCAAGCCTCTGCAACAAACCACCATCTTGGGAAATAGAACCAGATATTAAATTAGCAATTTTGAGGTGTCACTGAATTTTTTTTCCAAACCATGCACTGTTTCAGATAAACGAAAAGCAACTTAATGCCTTTGGCTTTAGTTTGCAGTGTGAAAACCTAAGGCTTCAAAATAAATTAAAGCTTGAAATCTTATGGCAACTAGTTCCACAGGTGACATTGAAAAAATATGCCAAATACATGGATAAAGCAGATCAGAACATAACTAAATGCGTACCTGTCCTTTTGCCTTTGTAGAAAAGGGTGTGGCAATGAGCTTGTGCCATCTGCAAGAACAGCAGCAGAAAGAAATCCCCCCCATTCATGTGAGTGGAAGATTCACATCCTTAAAAGGCAAGGTGAATCACAAGTTTTTACCTTTGTTCCTTTGAGATCTTCTCAGTGTGAGATTCCCCTCTGCAGAAGAGGACTGGAGCATACTTACATTGTTTATAGGTGTCAGAAGACAGCGAAGATATCCTAATTTCCAGGTTTTGTGTTACAAGCACTTAAATCTATCCTGCATATACTCTTATTTTGTCTCCATAATAACTTGCTTGTCCCTGTTTGTAGCTGGCATTGACTACCCTTAAATTAGAGTTACCCAGAGCAGTAGACTGTCAGAAACAGCAAACAAACTTTGACTGACTATGCCAAAACCTTGCACCATCCCTAGCACTGATGGAATAACTGAGTGAATTATCATTACCGGAGGGGGCCAGGGATAGGCTTCATCAAGGGTAGCTGCTGTGCAACCCTCCTGTTCCTCTGGTACCAGCAACCTGAGAAGTAAATTTGGATTTCTGATGTTTTCCATGAGCTGCCTTTTCACCTTTATTCCTTAGCAGATTCAAAATGCAAGTTGCCTTGAGGCGTGTTCAGTCTGGTGACAGAGCTATCTTTCACGATTTAGTTGCACTGATTCAGTATATGGCACTTGTCTGTCTGGTAGAATAAGAAATAAATTTGTTATCAAGATTTTAGGACCTTGAATCTTCTAGAAATAGAAGTTTTTTAATGAGAAGTACATTTTAGCCGTTTAGCGTAGCTAAAGAAGTCATACTATTTACATCTTGGTGTCCTAGTCAAATTTGAAGTTAGTTAATTAATTTCTGCCTCTAACAATCTCTAGTCCTACTGGTAAATTTATTTTCTACTTTCCAATCTTAATTTTGATGTAATAACATTACTATATAATCTTATTACAGTTGTTTGTTTATAACACAGGAAGATTCTGCTTCAGGGATGGAAATTAAAAGTCATTCTGTGCAGTAAATATATCAGCTTTGAATTGCTTTGGGGCCAAAATAAACTCCACATTTGTGATTTTCAATTGGATTTCCACAAAGGATTACACAGGTCTCTGGTGGGCTTGGCCAACTGATGTACATCTTTTTGGAAGTATAATGCCCTGAGCTGCGTGTCCCTCTAGCTGAAGCCTCCCCAAAGAAAAATTGAGAGGTAGGATTTGTACAGTTTTCTTGTGGATAAGTTTCTTTTTTTTTTTTTTTTAAAGAGCAATACTTTCTTGGTAAAGCTTGTGCTTTCCTCTAAATCAAGATAATTTTCAGAAATGGTCCCTAATTGGTAGTTCCCACATCCTTTACTCTGCAACTGATTTTCGTTGCACACTACCTTATCGATTTTCAGACTATTTTTTCAGACTATTTTTTAAATTTATCAAGAATTGTCCTTTTGCATTCTAATCTTGTCCTTCAATATGCTTGCACTGCCAGTTTGATGTTGTCTTGAAATTTAACAAGTCTATTTTCTGTTACATCATGCATTTCATTAGTGAAAGTATTGGATAGAAGTGGATGCACTTTCATTTTGCAGGGCCTCACCTGATAACTTCCTTCTACTTTCATAGAGAATTGATAGATAACTACTTGCATATAATTGTCTAACTTGTGTTGCAGAGTCCAAAGGCTTTGTAAAAGCTGTTTTCCTATATTGTTAAGGTGGTATTAAAGCCTTATTGATGGCACAATCCCCCTAGAAATTTTCTGTTTTTTCCCTTCAGCAAGATCTACTAATCTGATGCAGAAAAAATTATATTATTTGATATGATTCTTCATGAAAAATCCATCTTAGTTGTTATTTTTCTCTTTGTTACATTCTAGGCCTGTGGATAGTTCAGTTATTTGCTTCAGGTTTTTCCTGGGAAATGAATTAAAATATAACTAATTTGTAATTCCCATGCCCCTCTGTTTTTCTCTCTAAAGAAAACTATGCTTCCTTCTTTTGGTTGGAGGCTTTGCGGGGAGGGCTGTTTGTTTTGGTTTTTCTTTTAAGATCTTCATTCCTCTTCCAGCAGTTCTTATTCCATAATCATTCTGCAAAGGTGAGCAGGGCAGGATGGGAGGCAGCCAAGGGCAGCCCCAACTTCTTCTCCTTGAGGGGAAGGGATTGGGCTCAGAAATTTGACAACCTCCTAACTATCCCTATGATTTCTAAATTTTGTCTTACCTTTTCTACTTGAAGATCACCATCATTTTCCTCTGCCATCAGCTGCAGTAATTGTCTAGTCATAAATTTACCTTTTTAGGGCAGATAGGCTCAAAAACACCCGTGACATTTTGTTCTTCTCAGTATCACCTGCAATTAGATTCCTTGTTCCACAGAGGGAGTAGGCCAACGCTTTCTTCAGACTTGTTATTTCCCACTACTAAGGCACTTCTAAAGCTGTCCTTGCTATTCCTTACGTAGCTTATTAAATGCATCTATTTTTGAATTTGGCCTTTCTGATTTCATCTCTACCAGGTAGAAATATTCCTTTACAATTGTCTCAACAGCATGACCTAATTTCTACAGTTTGCTCTCATCTTGCACTGAGGTCAGTGAAGAATTTACAGCTGAAACAAGCTGAACTCCTATTGTGTTTCTCAGTATTCCCTTGTGCTGAGTCATGTGCTTGTGCAATTAGTGTGCTTTTTAAAGTACTGTCTGTCCTTAACATTTTTTGTTCTTTTAGAATTGACTCTCTTTTCACATTAAGAGCTCTGCACAGCAGTTACTTAATAAATAATTATAAAGATGATTGCTTACTCTAAAGGACTGATTCATAAGCATAACTTTCATGTATTATTAACCCATTAATTTTGACAGTTACAATTGCTAAGGGTAGAAATTCTGAAAATGTGCAACAGTTAAAACTTGGAGATGAGTTCTAGAGAGACAGGCAGGCTGTCTTATGGATCATCATATATGCTATCCTGTGCCTAACTGTGACCAGTTGCTTTTGCCATCAGCCTTAATGAAATTAAGTAGGCTTCCTGTACAAATGCTACCCATCAGCACAGGAAAGAAAGATTCTAGCTCAGACTGAAAATATACATGGGCCTATAATACCTTTAAGATGAAGTTTTTAGCCCTTTGCTTATACCAAATAGGATTTGTGCTTTGTAAATTAGCCTTAGGTGGGGCCACTTGTAAAAAATAACTCTTGAACAGGTCGAGGACAGTTATACTCCCTAAGTAATAATGTACTTTCTCTTATATTTAGCGTTATGTGGACCAGAGATAAGGAAATGGGTTTTTTTTCCTTTCTGACAAATTTCATTTCAGAAGCACACTCAAAAACCAGCACATAGTTGGGACTTAAAGAGGAACATATGAAGGCTATTCACAATGCAACTGCATTTTTCCTTCATTCATCAGGAGGGATTTTGATTGATGGAGAGACAACTTCTTCTTCTTCTTCTTCTTCTTCTTCTTATTATTATTATTATTATTATTATTATTATTATTATTATTATTATTATTATTATTATTATTTTCTTCCCTTTCCTTTCTAAAAATAAACCTGAAAATCTCTTTATCATAAAAGTAAGCACTTGCTGCAAGATGAAGTACTGTGATCACATGACAGTCTCCAGAAAATAATAAAATAAATATGTCCTTTTTAGTTTGTGGACTTGGAAAAAAGAAGAAACCAAAGAATGAAAAACATGACATCCCATGAGGCAAACATAACAGGATGACTAAAGATGAATGGGAATGTTACATTTCATATTACTTATGTATCTTATCTCCTTTCCATTATGGAACAGAAAATGAAACATCCTTTATATGATCACTGTAAAATTTATGCTCAAAGAGGGTATAGTTGCCAATTATTCTCTAGGATCTACATGCCCATTTTCTCCCTGTAACACTGACTAGTTTTCTTAGACCTATCTAAGAAAATCTGAATACACATTTAGGATGCTTTGGTTAGAAAGATATTTAGTTCTTAATCAGATTGGATAGTTGTGTATTGGAAAGATGTCTTTACAGACTGTTTGTGTTTAATGAAATCCTAGATCACTTTTGGACCTGAAACATATCCATACATCTACAAGAAATTTATATAATCATTGCATCTTATAGGAGTTGCAATGAAACACAAAACCACAGCTCAGAGCGTAATTAAGATTGTAACATGTTGAGTTAATTGTCCTCACCTGTGGTACAAAGTCAAAGATCAACTGGCAACACATTAGTAAATGAAATTAAGCCAGAGGAAAATATATTTTGCTGATCTAAACAGAAAACTAAGCCACTTTACAGTGCATAGAGTACACAGGATACCTTCAGCATCCTGGCTTGATTCCCTCCTGCAGCATCCTGATATTCTTCCATATTTTCAGTTACCTCCACTCCATGGGGAGTGTGAATCTTTATTTCCAGATGCAAATCATGTTGAAATAAAGAAACCTTTGCATATACAGATCCGATCATGTGAAGTAAACTGCACTTTTGCACTGAACTAAAATTGTCTCGGACTAAGATTTTCTGTATTTTGGGCTGCTTCTAGTTCCACTTTTTATATATGCAGTCATCACCTTTATGACAATTATTTACCACCGTGGAAAGAAAACATGAATATGCACACTAGTTGTGTATGACTTGTGGATGTGATCAGCTTCTTACTGGGGGATGTTTCCTTCCAGTGTCCTGAAATACAACATGACAAATCCTTAGAGTTCAAAGTATTAATCTGTGTAGGAGATCTAAAACTCTGATAAAACAATACCCCTAGGATCATGAATATGAACAACATGTCACTGTTGTAATGAATTGCCAGGTTTTGGATAACAGGGAGGATCAAGTCCTCAGTCATATAGATATTCTTCTACAGTTCATATGAAAATTTTGTTGATTTAGGGATAAATCTACTTTTCAAAATGTCAGGCTTTTCTCTAAGTGAAATTAGCACCTGTACTTGTACATGAAGCATGACTGCAAACACAAATATTTACTGCAGCATACAGACTTGTCCTCACAGAACTATGGTAATGACACAGTAAGCAAGCACCCATTCCTTTCTGTGTGGAAACTGGTGCTGCAGGGGCATTTAAGCAATGTATCCCTTACCATCCTATGTATTTTTTTACATCAGCTGTTTAATTTTGCGATATATCTTAATCAGGTCTTCCGGCTAAACTGCACAAGAATTAAGTATAAAAATTCTACTATGCAGTAATAGTGAAGATTTATAGCTCACAAGTGTACTTTTTTATTGTTCCTCACAACTCACAGTTATTTATATAAAAGCACACCAAACTCCATTTATTTTCTGTGCACTTTAATTTTGCAAGCCCTTAAAGTAAAATTTGAGAATAATGTTATCGTTTATGTTTTTATATGATTTTCCTACAAGATACAGAAATGCTTGAGATTTTCTCTTTTCAGAAGTAATAACCCTTATAAGCAATTTCAGGAAATATATCCTTTCAAATGGAAAACTCATTCAGCTTTAAATTAATATTTGTAATAAATAGTTACTTTGGGACCATTTAAATGCTATAGTAACATGCTTCATTAAAATAGGAAAAGCTTAACACAGTTTCTTATTGCAAACCTAGAAGTAAACATGTAAAAATTAAAATTATGGAATAGTTTTCCTGTTCATATACATAGTCATAAGTTAACACTTGCTGGGCATAAATTTGTAAATGCATCACCAGTGCACATAAACTGCACATATAAATTTTAGAGATGTCATTGGTGGAAAATTCATCATAGGGAATAGAGAACTGAAAAATTAGTCATGAATGATCCATGATAAAAATTGTCATAGCTGCACTGAAATCAAAGGACCTACATAAGTCAGAGGATCAGGTTCATCTATTACAAAATAACAGATGGTTATAGTACTCACCAAAAGGATCCTTTCATTTCTCGAGTAAAACCGAGTACAGTTTCATTAAAACATGAAGATAAGTTCTTCAAGGTTTCTCTTCTTATTGATTGAATACACTTAATGACTATAAGTTCTAGACCATATTTTTACCTGTAATAATGTCCAGGATGTCCCTGATAAAACTAATTACAAAAAATATGAGAAATACCTTTATTGTGAGGTAACTCTCTGTAATGTGAGAATTGTTCTGCTGCTGGAATTCCAAGGAAGGGGAAAATTTTGATTTATGAGGTCTACCGTTTCTAATCTTGGAGCTGCAAAAAATCTGTTAAGTTTCAGTGAGACTGCAGAGTACCCCATGTAATCAGTCTCACATAGGGAGCAAGAGGAGGCAACAATCACCTTAGCACAATGCTCGCTCATTTAATTTAACTCCTTAAAATTATTACTTTATGATGATTACACATGATGCTTCATGAAGATCACACACACATGGGAAGTTTCTCTATTTCAGAGTCACATATCTCATATGAAGACCCCAGGTCTTCATAAGAACATGTTTCATAACTTAAAGACATTTGAGCTGCCTGGTAAACACAGTACAGTTGTGCTCAGGAAATCAAAGTCTATACAAAGTCTATAGCAAAAGACCTCCAGGAACAAGATGCACTATGATTGCTTGTGCTTTATTGGAGTTAATGATTACTACACCCAGCCTCTCCTTAATAATGAGAGATTTGCTAAACCTGTAGCTGCAGACCTGGTTGTCACAAAATGTGGAGCTAGAACAACATATTTTTTAGTTTTCACTGCAAGATAAGAAAGCTAACTGAATGTCTGTTCCTCCTGAGCCAATTATCTGCTTCCTTCTTTATAAACATCTGAAAGGTATTTAAGAGTCTTTATGCACTGTGACAGTAAAATATGAAATGAACATTAAGTCTAAAAGTACTTAATAATGAATCTGGGATTAAATCAGATTTTGTATGTCAGCAATCAAATTATTTGCTAGAGGACAACTCGTTGAATTGATGTTTAATGCTCATCTAAGGACAAACTAAGTTTTGTGATATAATTAAATGAACAGAAATGCATAATCACAATCTTATTAATATGTTAACCTTCTAGAAACTATTTTAGTATTGCAAGCATCTAACAAGAAAGCTAAGGCAAGTTAATTAGATTTCAAATGAGTTGCTAACCATGCTAATTCATATTTTATAAGATTGTTAATTAAGACCAACACACTATAGCTTCAGTTCACTATCTTACTATATGTTATACCAGCTTTGACTTACAAGTAAATTAAACAAAGGAAATATAAATGATCAGAAAAGTGCAACTATTTATTGCTAATATAGCAAAAAACATGCTGGGAATGGTTTATCTTTTATATACTGATTACATGTTAGGAAGGGCTCTTTTTAGCAATAACTTAATACAACACATGAATTTTCTATGCAAAATTAAACATAGGGTTGACAGCATAAATATGTATATTACGGTACATTTTATGTTCTTATTTCATTACTAGGAGAAAATTAAATTATCAAAGGCTAGAGCTATAGAAAATTAAGAAATAATGCACTGACAGTTAACTCTCCATTAAGCCCATGATACAGGTCACCACATAAACCATTCTTTTTAATTTATCAACTAATCAATCTTCTAAATCAATCAATCAATACTGCTGCTGCTTAGCACAGCAGTAAGTGTTGTGCAGGTATTTCCATTCACCACTGTAGCATGGTAAAATGCCATTTTTGGCTAGATTTTATACTTACTTAGTACACGCTATACTTGCTCTTATGTTGCCACATTCTCAGCTAGTGAGCATGCAAGAAAGACAGAAAGTTGTCACTGAAACAAAGAGCATCAGCTCCCTTTGAGAAAACTACAGAATCATGCCTACATCCTTTGGAATGCCCACTTTTCTTTGTGAAAGTAAAGATCCTTTGATTTAGGTCAAGTAGGATCCTAATTCTGGAGAACAGCATGAACTTGCAGATAAGCATAGGGCTGAGTCTCTATCAAACTAATCAAAGATTCTGGGTATTTCTTCTGCTTATTACTCTGCACTCCATACCAGCTGGCCTACCTAAGCTGTTCATCTATTTTCCAGCTCAGCATTCAGTGTGTATCTAGGAGGTCAGTGCATCATCTGACTGCCCTGGCTTCCTTAGAGGATACTAAAAGTTTTTACAGTTGTTTTGATCTGAGACTTCCCCAGTCCAAGTTCCTGCTTGACAGGACTTTCTGGGTGGCACAGCAAACTCAAGGTGAGACAATGTTTTCTAAGTTCTGACATTGTTTTGACTAGTGTTGCAAACCACAGCCCACACAGCTCCTTGCTGGCTTATGAACTCTGATACAATATGCCTTGCTATAGCAAGCTTGATTTCTTGTAGCATTTTGTACCCTGCTATGACCTCAATGTCAAGATGCTGTTCACCTTCTATAAGCTTCAGATTGAAATAGTAAGTTATTGAACTGCTCCTGTTTTCCCTTCAGGCTACTGTTTCACTCCTGTTCAGCAATCAGTCTGAGCGACAGAAACCAATTTGTTATGCTTATTGTTTGAGAACTGGCCCAGATTGATTTTCACATTTTAGCACTATAAGCAGTTCCTATTATCTCATAACTCTTCATTGTGTAGTTTCCCACAGAAAACAGATGGATAGAGGGAAAATACACTATCCTCATCATATCCAGACCCTCTGAGAAGCTCAGAGCACTTTATGAATCTTAAAATGTTCCCCTTCCAATTCTTGCAGATCAATGGGCTGCTACCATCAAAATCAACCTTAGCCTTTGGGTCCTCTTCAGTTTTCTATTTCACTTTATTTATCTATTTATTTATTTATTTATTTATTTTTAGTTAAGCTTTTATTGTTAACACCTAAAGGCAGCTACAGACTTGCCATACTTTTCTGTAAAGTTTCTCAGACCTTTCTTTTTTCCAAAGCTTCTGTTGTTGCTGTAAGACTTTGCAGCCCCTCCCTTTGCCCCCTTTGCTCTATTAAATGTATCTTCCTTGCCCAGGCTGTCCTTGTCACTTTGTAAAAACATCAGTATCAATACCAGTGCTCAAGAAGTAAGCTCGATCTGTGAGAGAGAGCAGAGCCACGGTGTCCACCCAGAAAAAGGTTGCATCCTCTGCACCTGCCAGAAGGGATGCGTCAGTTCAGACTGAGCTCCCGGGAAAGCACGCAGCCTCCCAGGTCTCGTGCTGCAGGGAGTGCCACCAGCTTGCCCTGGAAACGGAGGGCGGCAAGAGCAATGGGTGCCTAAAGTGCAAGCAGGTGGACAACCTCCTCAGCCTGGTGGCAGAGCTGAAGAAGGAAGTAGAGAAGCTAAGAGCACCAGGGAGTGTGAGCTAGAGATAGACTGCTGGGATCACACCCTGAGCTCCAAAGCACTAGAATGGGTATAAACTAGAGAGGGGCAGATTTAGACTAGACATTAGGAAGAATTTCTTCACTCTGAGAGTGGTGAGACACTGGCACAGGTTGCCCAGGGAAGCTGTGGCTGCCCCATCCCTGGAGGTGTTCAAGGCCAGGTTGGATGGGGCCTTGGGAAGCCTGATCTACTGGGATGTCCCTGCCCATGGCACGGGGTTTGGAACTAGATGATCTTTAAGGTCCCTTCCAACCCTAACTATTCTATGATTCCACTCACCCCTAAAGCTCATTAAATATTTTAGATACCTGGCACTATTACTGACTGTCACCCAGAGGATGAGGAAGGAAACACCCAGTGCACAGGCAAGTGAGGGCCTTTTCTGATGGGGAAGAATCTCGTTTCTGCTTTTCCCACCACTCCTGGTGGGAAGGACTATGGCGTAGTAGGACTATGATTCATTCAGATAGTTGTTTATTTTACTTTATAAAAATACGTGTATTAAATTCTAAATTTACTGAATGCTCTAACAGTTATGACATATTATATATTATTATAAGAAAATAACGCCTGAGTGTCCTGGCATCCTTTTAGCTATATGTTTTTATGCGCAGTATAGGCAACTATGAGCACAGCATGGGTAATTATGTATTCAGTTTGAAATGCATCAGTATTTACTCTGTCATCCCTGTACAAAATTATTCAGTTGTAAGTCCAATATCAGGTTGCAAGTAGCAAGTGCAATTATTTTAGTTATTTGTATTTATCTACACAGAAAAGCTAAACAAAAGTTTTTTCACAAAATTGATGGTGATTCATGCCATGGCAATTCATTTTAGTTCTTACAGATAGACCATCCAGAAACTTTAAAAGCTCAGCAAGCCACTACACATAACAAAACTTTTCAAAAGGGGACATTCAACCAACAAATAGAAACATATGTTCTATTTTTCCCCTTAGGGAGTCTGAGACCATTTGTGGTTCTCAGGAGGTCATCAGGTCTGTAGACAGAGAAAATTGAAGAGTCTGAAATGTCTACTAAGAGTAACTTGCTCACAGAACCTTTGTTTTGTACATGACAGGAATCCAGTTCAAACACTTCTATTAAATGTTGCAGTATGAGTAAGAAAAGCACCTTTTATACAGGCTGGTCTGAAAGAGATTCTTGCCTTTCTAGTCATGACAGCCAAGACTGAGCACTCTGTTGCTATTCTGCATCAATACCCTCTCTGTTTTCCAAGGTGCTCTGTTTGAGAGACACAGAACATAAACTGCTTTTTCCTGAACCCCTATATCTACTTCGGGTGCCATGTGATTTTTTACGTCTGCTCTTAGAGTTTATCAGAAAGTAGTAACTGACAAAGTTCACAGCTACTATCTCTTGGACAAGTCTAGATGGGAAAAAGTATTCTGCTTTTCTATCATCTAATAGCAAGTGATTGTAGTCAAAGATAGGCTGTCAGCTTTTGCGATTAATCATAGGGATTTTCTCAACTAAAAGATCCTCTGAGAAATCCATCATCTTCATCTGCCTCTGTTCCCTCTAGCCTATCATCATTTTGCTGGCTTTGCAACCACACTAAAGTTCATCTATGTCACTGCTGCCCAGCTCCAACTATAAATGGAACAACAGAAGAAGGTACTTATTCACTTGTTTTTCTCCTATGCGACCCTGAAAACACAGATTATATTTTCCCTTATATATTGCTCCTGTTTTTAAAAGGTACATATCTTCTTAGAGCAATATACAGAAACACAGAGTATCATATAGATGCCCAGCAAGAACAAATAACTGTTGAAAAGGCCAGTCAATATCACTCGTCACCACTGACTTACTTTTGTCATTAGAAAATAATCAACTTGAGGTTGCAAAGTTATACTCCTAAAATTTGATGTTTCTTTTAAAATGGAAAGGTTTTGTTTATTCATTTAGAATTTGCTTTTAAATCATAAAGACTGTTGGTTTCAGTTGTATGAATTACTGAATGCAAATGTTTTAAGTCATGCATTAGTGCAGTAATTTTCCTCCCAAGCCAAATAAGTAAGCACATGGAAGTATATAGGTATAACATTGCCATGTGCAATAAAATACAATGTTCTGAAAATCAAAGTGCAAGACAGTTTATAAATATGTCAAATTCTAATGGTCTTGCCACTCTTCTAATACAATAGTGTTCTAGATATTATTTGAAGTGTTCCAAATACTGATGTCCCAATGTTCGTGTGTTCTGAGAGCTGCACTTGTTTTCTCTTAGCCTGGAACTTGATATCAGACTATTGCCTGGGGCTTAAAGGTCATGCCATGATAGTTTACAGACAACTTTTCTGTAGATTAAATTGGGGAGAAGTAGGAAAGAGGCACATAAACATGGAGACCAGCATAACCCTTTGGCATCTTGAACCACCGAAATCACCTGGAATTTTGTGTTTGAAACACTGAAAAAAGTAAACAGCAACAACAAAACTCAGAATAATTCAACCTAATTTATAACTTCTAAATATTGATTTCACTGAAGTTGATTTGTTTGCAAGACAGGCTGTCCTATCACTTTCACTCTGATGCATCTACTTTCATAAATCATATATCAAGTTGATAAAGAGAAATTCAGCACAGCCCTAGGAAAATTCAACAGGTTGTCAGCTATTTCTTATTCAATAATTTATGAGAACAAGATGTCTCCATTACATAAATAATTCCTTTGTGTTTCATTCAACTATGCTGTTATTTTGGATGTTTATTATTGAGAGAAAACATGTTTTTTTGAAGGGCAAATTGGATGTTCTGTGTTGAAATAATTGTTAAGCTTGAGAGATTAATGATTTGTTCTGAATAACCACCCATAACACAGAATGTCCGTATGCAGAAACATACCTTACTTAAAGAGCAAAC
The DNA here is from genome assembly GCF_032191515.1 of Phaenicophaeus curvirostris. Classification (NCBI taxonomy): domain Eukaryota; kingdom Metazoa; phylum Chordata; class Aves; order Cuculiformes; family Cuculidae; genus Phaenicophaeus; species Phaenicophaeus curvirostris. The sequence continues at coordinate 51,104,747 of NC_091397.1, read as the reverse complement.
AAGGTACAGTATGAACACATACCTCCCTGCCTAGAAAAGCAGATTTAGTTGAAATCCAAACTTACTGTTCACATTGGTTGTTGTAGTCAGTGGCAATGTGGCTAGTGCAACTTTAACATATAACTAAAAATAGCTAATTAATAAAATTTTTTTTCTCGTCATCTACATATGCCATCAGAGGACACTGGAACCTCCGAAGCTGCTGAAATATTTGTCCTGTTTCAAAGGTCTCTCTTCTTCAGCTTCTTCTTGTAGAAGGGGCAACTCACACATTGGCAATTGTGGGGCCCATCACACTAAAACTTCGTAAACATTCCTGCTCACAGCAGGAATTTCACAGATTAGCCCAGAGCTTTCAGAGATGGGTACGAGATCTGCTAAAGAAAAAAAGGTGTGAACTGGGGAAAGGTAAAAAATCCTTTATAAGATAATGACCATTTCATCTGTAGTCCAATATATAACCAGGAAATCCCCTCACTTTCTATTGTCTGAATAATGATTAATCTGTAACATTCTTGTTTCCACTATACTGATCCTTTAAACTTCTGTTGACTTAGCATGCACACACCAAAACTGCACACAAAATCTACTATAAATATTTTTTTCCCTAACATCCTTACCAGCTGAAAAACAAGTTTCAGGTCTTATTTTTATTTTCAGTATGAACTCCTTCAAGTTTGAGTTCTTTGTGCTGGTGTGGTCTGCATGATGCTAGTTCCCAAGTGCAGACTCCTATTTTATATTACTTCTGTCTAGGTTTTTGTTTTAAAGCAGAAGACTTCCTATGTTCCCTTCAATTCTGAGTCCTTTTTTTTTGTTTTTCAGTTGATGATGCAGCAATGACTTTGTCATTTTGTTGTCCTCTGATCTATTTGTATGACTGTCCCATCATAGCTTTGCTACAAATGTGGGTTCAGTTCTCCACAATATCTGTATTCTTCAGGGCATCCTGCCATCTAATATGCAACAGGAAATAAAAAAATAAAATAAAAAAAAACTATAGGGGAAATTTGTCTGGGATCCATCTGTATTACTGATAGCAAATCTATTGTATGCACTTTGACAGCAGTAGGTTTTTAAAGTGTTCAGCCTAATCTGAAGTATTATTCTAATTTGCTTATAAACTCTTCCTGATGCATGACCAAAAGATGTGCAAGCTCAGCTAATGCCATCTGTCAGCTACTTGATGAAAAAGCATTTTTCAAAAGTTTACTGTCCAGATACAAATGAATTGATAACTTACAACAGTGTGCTGCCAATTTTACTTCTTGATTCTTCTTGCATCTTCCCACATGAATCCTTGATTTGTTTTTTTATCATCATAGTTTTGTGGGTATCGATTCCTCAAGTTAACTGTCTTAGTCAATGACATTTCCCCTCTGTATGCCATGTAAAATGTATTCCTCAGCACAAAGCAGATAGTACTTCATGATTTTCTGTTCAATCTGCTGAGTCCATCAAATTTCCAGTCAGGTACAAATGTATCTGCATGCCAGAACATAGATCCCATGCTGGGACCCCATTAATAGGGCATAGCTACTGAACTGTCATGCAATGCTGTTTCATATCACAGGTAGCAGCAGAAGTATCCAAAAATATGTATATGATGACCAAAGACAGACATCATAAAGATACATTTTATGTTCATTTAACATAATATTATCAAGTAATATTTTGTCTAGTAAATGTAGTCAGTGAAGTTGAAAGATTATTCATTTTATCTGTAAACTGATGCCTATAGCAGTTTAGGTAGACATCATCCTACCCTCCTGTGACTATATTGATGTCTACACCATAAAGATCTATGTTTGGTCAGTTAAATGTAATTTTTGATTGGATTAAATTAGGGATTGAATTAGATTTACAGGTTAAATGGTAGTATTCAGAATCCAGTTCTACAGACATCATTTAATTGTTTCATCCATGTACTGAGTACAGTATTCTAAATACACTGCTGTTGACTCTGCAACTGTTAACTACAAATAGTCCATCAGCTGTACTTTGTTTGTTCCTTAGATCATAAAAAATACTTAGATATTTCACAGCTGATGGTGTTGTGCAACCAGTGATGAAATCTTAAATTTGCTTAGGCTGCCAGACACCATGCATGCTGATGTGAGAGGTAACTGCCAAATCTGAATTGTTGCCTTTACTGATGTAGATAGTAATGAACTATAATTACCATTCAGTTTTCCATATGTCACTAAAGACTTTGTATAATTAACTCCATATTTAAATATGATTTATTTCTCCAAATTTAAATGTCTCTGTTGGATAGAGGAGCTGTAGTATTCTTCATGATTTGAATTGCTTTGCTGATTTCTTCAAGGTGGGGGGCTATGTTACTTTTACAATACTTCAGATGATCTATTTCTTTTTAATTTTCTTATTCAAATTCTTTTGCTTATCATCTGAAAGTGTACTGTCAAGGTATCTAAAATCAAACTCAAGTTGAAAAAAAGGTTAAATTTAAAAAAAAACCTCCAGTTTTTATATTTCTAGATTTTAAAGGTCTTGCAGTTTGATATCAATATGTTTTACTAGCTGTTCCAAAGCACATATTATTTTAAAATGTAATAATGAAATTTTACAGCAGAATAATACACTTCCTAATGTTAATTTGTAACAAAACAGTTCAATTCTCGCAGTTTGAAATTTCAGGAATTGACTTGTGAAAAATATTTAGGTCTCAGAAAATCTCCCAGAATGGACAAATACTTCCCATAATTTGGCTCCATTCATTCATTAAGGCAATTGTCTTTTCCAACTAAAAGGAAGGTGCGGGGACCATGAGGTGTTCAGAAAGAGAGAATAAACTCTTCTGAAAAACTGCTTAGCAAATCCTAATAACACGTGTTCTTTAACCATGTGGTTACCACATGTGCTGACATTCTCAGATCATAATATTTCCATTTTTTCTGAGTTAGTTGTTGTGAGTTGGCAGACACACAGCTGTTGAGTTTTACCTTGATTTGGTTTCCCTCCCACTCATAGACATACATCATATCAATGATTCAAATATAAGATTAATGCAGTTCCTCTGAAAGTGTAACATGTGCTGCTGAAGAGTGGTATTTTTTCTTCTTCTGTGTGAAGAGTTTAGCTGTATGATTCCCATGTTAGATGTGACCTATTGATACAAAAGAAAATACTAAAAGGACATGACTGTCATAGCTTAAAAGAATGTATTTCTTAGTAAGACTGATCTTCTATTTGAACTTCATCATTACATGCACAATTGCAGAAAATAGATTGCCTGAATGTGGAGAGGTGTCTAAATATGGCAACAGTGTGTTTTGTGGGCTGGAAATATACTTATAGGACCATAAAATTAAAGTAACAGTATTACCATAACAAAGGAATGTGATCCTAAAATAAATCTCTGCTTTCCAAATGCCTCCTGAATTAAGATAAATAAACAAGAAACAATGCTCTTCACAAATCTAGTCTGAATTAAACAGAAAAACGTAGGGGGTTCATAGTTTTTTCAAGCATTCCCATGGGTGCAGTCACTCAAGTCATATTGAAAATGCAGCCTCAGCATACCTGTGAGGCATTATGTGAGTAGATTAGCAAGAGTTCTTACAAACATGAAAATACTGCCAATAATACACTGACAAGCACTATCTGAATGGGAATCAGATTGACTTACTGTGTTGTGGAGTAGATTAAATGGTGGAGCTTGAAGAAGAACTACCCATGTGTATATAAAGTACATTTAACAGAAAGATGTCCTGCTAAGCTGCTATATAGACAATTAAAAATGCCTTGCTATAAACAAGGTGGCAACAGATGACTGGGTTTTACTTAAGTTAAAAATCACAAAGAGTGAAATTCAAATGGCTGTAGTTGGGGCCAAAAGTTTACCTCTGTGAAAGCAAGAAGTGGCTGGTAAGAAGTTTTTTTGGACAATCCTTTTCTGTATTGCATATCATCCTGTGAACACCCTGTGCCATTTATAAAGATTAATGTTGTTAGTCCCGCACAATATTACATATATTTATGATTAATGAGTTAACATAGCCTAAAGGTGTTCAGTTAGACTCTTGTGGTGGAGATGCAGGAGCACCACACATCTAGATAAAATTCTCAGTTGACTTACTTCAGACTTCCCAGGTGATTTTTACATTTTTTCCCATTAGTCTCATTTTTTAGAAACATGTAACCTAATATAAGCTTCAGAGCAACTAAGTGGCAAATAATTGGTACAATTTTCATAATCACTGAGTACATAAGGGTGCTATTTTTTACAATCATCTTACTTATTTAGCAATAAAGATGTAAAGAGCATCTATCTTTATGTGTACAGCACTATATATCAGGGCTCCAGATTATTACCTACATGTAACCTTATGACCCGAGGTTTTATAACAGCAGTGTCACTTCTTTAAAAGACAATAGCTGTGAATTTCAATACCTCAGAATCACCTAATTAGAATAACCAGATGGTATGTTTCTCTCTCCTCCTGAAATGAATACAGCGAGTACAGAATCATAGAAACATAGAATAGTTTGGGTTGGAAACAACCTTAAAGATCATCTAGATACAGCCCCCCTGCCATGGGCAGGGACACTTCCCACTAGATCAGGCTGCCCAAGACCCCATCCAGCCTGGCCTTAAACACCTCCAGGGATGGGGCAGCCACAGCTTCCCTGGGAAACCTGTGCCAGTTCTCACCACTCTCAGAGTAAAGAAATTCTTCCTAATTTCTAGTCTAAATCTGCCCCTCTCCAGTTTATACCCATTGCCCCTAGTCCTATCACTACGAGCCTTTTTAAACAGTGCCTCCCCAGCTTTCTTGAAGGCTCCCCTCAGAATACTCAGTTAAAGAATACCCAGTTAAAAAATAATTTAAATGTTAATGCTCACTACGCTACAGTCAGCCTAAATCCATATATCATTGACAAGGAGTTTCAGGCAAGTTATTTCCTAGAAAAGTCTTTAATGTTTGCAGATTCTTAGCTATAACAACATATTGAATGCCAAGATATGCTGTGAGGGCTTGTTTGTTTCTATAGCCATGAGGCAGTAGTGGAATATTCTGTGTACAATTTTTTCTGACTGGGTTTCTCCACCTTGTGGCATATGACCTGATAAGTATCAAATTGAAGAGGCAGTTTAGAAGCATGATCCATTTTATGGGACTATATTTTAAAGAAACACCGAGAAGGAGAGAAAGGAATTCCAATATAACAGATAAATCTGAACATATTTATTCCATGTCTTCCTACCTCTTTTGTCATAGAGCAAGACTGAAAGTCTGTTTCTGCATATGTTTCCCATTGAATTCAAGACCTGGTAGTGCATAAATCATGGAGTAATTTTTTAAGTTGCTATTGCTTATCAAAAATTAACGAGAGCAACTGTGTGCACTTTCCACATTTTACTTGATGTATAAACAGAGCAGTAGGGTTAATTGTGAAAACTGTTTACTTTTGAGGGGGGAATAAAACCCACTCGGTTGCTGCCTTTTTTCAAGCTGTGAAGTGTTTCCTTCTGTAGCACATATGCCTCACTACAATCTGGCAAAAAGCCACAGGAAAAAAACCAAAAGTGAAACAAAACAACAAGCCAAGACAATAAGATATCTCTCTTTTTTCTTTTCTTTTCTTCTTCCCCAGCTTACAGTATAAGCTAAGAAACCATATATGGTACATATAGTTTCCCTTCTATGAAAAAGTCAAAATGACACATTAAATATTGACCTCCACGACCGTACTGGAACATGAACCTAAAGTTAGTCACGAGCAAGGACAGGAAGCATGCTCAAATTGAACTGTTTTCTGAACAATCTTTACAGTTCAATAAAACAGAAATCCAGTTTAACAATTTATCATTTATGCTATATGTAGTATACAGGGAAAATAGCCTAAAACATGCATTTCTTGACTGAAAGTATTGTTACTAAATACAGTATCTGCCAAGAACTGTCCCAGTTGTATGCACACTTTCTCACTGCTGTCTTCTCTGTAATAATGGGTTTACATTTTGATTTATGCCCATTTACCTAGCTTCCCAAGTGTATCAATACTTTTTGACAGGAAATAGGCTTGCATTTTGGCAAACACTGAGTTTTAAGTGGGACAATTTTTAAATTTTATATATATAGTTCTTGGCCTAATTGGTTAATAGACCAAATATTAAAATACATATATTATAGTACATTGCTTGCATAAATTTTGAGCCAGTCATGCAAATATTTCTCCAGTACTGTTTAATTTCTCTCTGTTCTGGTTCTAAATGACATTGCAGAGCATAAAGGAGAGTTGGATCACACTCATGAGAATGACTAAGTTTGCTAGGAACTTTCTAGCTTACAGTGCCAAGCATAAGGAGAAGTCAAAGCTCTCCTCAGAAGGCATCTGTGAAAAATGCCATGGAAAAGTAGAATTAGATGAAGCCAAAGCTCCATCTTGTCCTATTGAGATGTTTTGCCAGAATGACTGAAATGTAGCCTAGCCACAATCTGATCAACCTCCCACCACTCCAGCCTCCCACCACTCATTACAGATGAATCACTTATTCTCCTGGGACAGCAGAGGTACATGATATTCCATGCATCCATGTGTGTGTGGAGACAAAATAAGTACCTTCCTGAATTCTTTGGAAAAGAAACTCGTAGAACAAAGTTACTGGATTCAGTGGAAATGGTCATGTGAGTTTTTTGTTTATCATGCTTTATTGCATTTTTATTTATCAAGTTTTTTCCCAAAATGCAGACATAAATGAGCAAACTTATTAATAGGACTGACAGAATAATTTTAAGTGCAGAAAATAATAAAAGCAGAGAATGATGAATATGAAACTGAGAGGTGTTCAATACTTACCGTGACTGTAAAATACTATCACTCATCCCACTTTCCTTCTGCATCAATGTCCTGCCTACCCAGGAGAAAGAGCAATGGCAATACTCTATATGTGAGTGATATTTTGACAATTCTTACTTTGTAATGTAATTTAGGGTCCCCAAGTCACTAGCTACATCAGCATATAGAGAAGGGCAGTTGGTCTTATTCCTCTTCCTGCCTTCAACAACCTCTGCTGAAAGTCATGTCCTGAGTCTGATATTGCATGGGATGAAGGGTTTGGTAGCAGAGCTCAACATCTGAGCTCCTCAAGTAGTTACAGAATTTTCTGAGGACTCATACTTTCTTTTTGTAGTGGCATCAAAATGTTTATGAGCCAACAGCTGCTTGCTTTTCTTGTTAGTCACATTTCTCAGTCAGTGACCACACATCTTCAGATTTAGATTCACCATGTTATCCAGCAGAAAGAAGTCACACGCCTGACTTCTTCAGCAATATTTGATGAAACTGAAACTGAAGCTTCTTCAGTTGTTGTTGCTTTTACAGTAGTTACATTTTCTAGCTTAGTGGTCCAGTGAATAAGGTAATGAATGGGGAGTCACAATGAAAACCCAAAGGTCTCAATCCTACTATTTAAAATTGCCTCATGTTTACTGTAGAGTAGTGGACACAAGGTGTGGAATTCCTCAACTATAATGAAGGCATCTAGAATTAGATAGATAACTCTGAATAAGACTCCATAGGTTTCTTTTGCAAGCAATAAGCACCTACAGGGCAATTTGTATCCTAGTAAAATATGTGCAGAATGGGTCCTATAAGCTGATCTGTCCTTCAGCTGAGGCCACTCGCTGTGGTGAGCCCAGACTTAGATATCTGACTTTCAAAAATCTAAATTTCCTCATTATGACTTGACACATGGTAATTCAGGAAGTGATAGAAATCTGTAAAAATGTCTGAACTTTTTTTTCTTCTTCTTCACTGCCCTCCTTTGAAAAAAATTTAATCTCTAAGATGCCACATTATCACTGTTAGTATATACCCTGCTTTAACAATAAAAATTTCTTCATGGTGTTGGTTGATATGAAATGTTTTCTATTTGCAAATCCCAGCATTTTTCATCTGCAAAATTACTCATATTGCGAAGTCAAAACCTGGTGGCAATGTAATCTAAACCAAGGAAACTCAGGAAGAGCTGTTTCATTGGAAGAGCTCTGAACATATGGAATAAATAATCAAAGGCAAGCCTGAGACCCAGAAGTGTAAATGAGTTCAAGAGAGCCTCAGATTTCCTTGTTGAGCACTAAAGAGGTCAAGCCATAGAGGGAAATGGAAAAACAGGAAAGTAGGATTAAGGTAAATCAAAAAACGCAGACATGCTGGGCCAGATAACTTTTTCCTGTTTGTAAATTTCATGTTTTCAACAGACAGCTACACAGATGGTCTGCATTATTCCCACATCCTTTGAAACTCAGTTTCCAGAAATGTCACCTTGTTTTGTATCCTCTTGTGTAGCATAAAATGCATATGCTCTTTTCCAAAGTGTTCACATGCATTCTTGCTGTCAAGAATGGTCTACTTCATTAGCCATTACCATGGAAAAATGTGTGTAAGAAGGGGGATATAAACATTAATAGCATCAAATTCTTCTGCTGAGATCTGTGTGAGAGAAGGCTACTGGTGGCTAACTCACAGTGTGTCCCCATTAGCAAGCAATTTGGCCCAAAAAGAATGAATCAGTTAGTGTAGAGACTGCTGTATTTTTGGTCAATGCAGTTCTGAGGTTATATTTTAATCGTGAAAAAACAATCCCTCTTCCTGCCTCATGAAAATTGTCTGAATGTCCTTTAGCTTGGATACTAAGTAAACTCTGCAACCTGTTAATGTTTGGAAAATATTTGGTACAGAGTGAAACATCTAGTTTGGGTTGATTTAGAAGCAATCTTTTCAGTACATACCAAAACAGGTTTGCAAAGGGAATTAACAAGGAGTATTTGAATGCTGCTGCTCCAGATCAAAATGTACCTGGTCATGCAGCCTTTGTTACCCACGTTCACTCATGACTAGCTCTCCTGGATGTTCTGATTTGCTCCATCACACCAGACACTACTTCACTGTGGAAACTACCTTCTGGATACTATCTGATTTTCATAACATCATTAAATGAGAGGAACAGTAAGCATTTAGAGAGTTTGAATATCCTACAAAGTAGTCCCATGTTTGGGTTTAACTGTGCTCTTGGTCTTCTCAGACTCATCACTGGCAATGGGACAAGTCTCAGAGCTCAGAGATGGTTGTGGAAAATTCAACCAAAATTTCTTCTGCTGGATCTGAGCAACCAGCTATCGCATCTCTATTCCACTATGCATTCTCATGGGACAGAGGAGAAGGAAGTATGTTCTTTTCTAATAACACAGACCAGGGCGACATATAAATAGTTTATGACCACTAGGAAAAGATTCAAAATAACATGACCTTAAATCAAAACTTATATAATAGGATTTTCCCTCTTATAAGACTGCTTAAAACTCCTCTTTCTTGCAGTCCCAGTTTTTCCTTCAGCTTTTACTTCTAAAACATGGACAGAGATACATATTGTTTTTTACCACCCCACAGGGCATACATAGACACATCACTACCTGATCCTTCTATGCAGTTTATAAAATGCCTTGTAGGAATTAGGCAGCTGGACAAACCCAGCTCAGGCTCCATTTGTACCCATTGCCTCGCAGTAACAGTGCAACATGCCTACTCCTGCAACCTGCAGTGGTCCCTTTTCCAATGACACCCTCATTCCCTAAGAGGGGAAGGCTTGGCACTAGGGAAGAGATTTCCTGCTGTATTTACAGCAGCAAAGAATTTTAGTAAGGTGCAGATCCCATTTCCAGCCAGTTATGGGCAAGGGATCAAAGCTCTGGTAATGCCCTGTGGAGAAAGAGGACATGGCTTTACCTTTATTGCTCTCAGACCTAATGCGGGTGGCACATGTTCAGAGATAAAAGAGCCTAGAGAAGTTCAACATCTGATTTCCTCCACAACCTTCCTTCTCTGCCCTTTTGTGAAGACAGGACACCAAAACATACGTTTGCTTTGCTAGGACATGTTCAAAGGCAGTGAACAAACTGAACACAGGGAAGATCAGAGCCTTTTTAAGAATCTAATTTCCTTAAAAGAGTAACTTTGGAGTCCAGGGGTTTGTTCCTTAGCAAAGCTTGTATAACTTGAAAGGAGAGTTGGGCCCTTATTGTATTACTGTTTTCCACAAAAAAAATTCCTAAAAACAAGAATGTAATTGAGAGTAAAGGCAGTACTACTAGTCTATCAACACTACCCTAACAAAGTTTATAAAAGAGGCCAAATATTGCTTTAAAAATAACACAAAACCCCTACAACTAACCAATCCCAACACTGAATTCCATAAAATATGATTTCACCTTTGTTGTAATCTAGCCTTACTTCATACAATCTCCAGACACTTATGAATAAAATTTATGGGTTTCAACAGTTGTGAAGTGTATACCAGAACTCAGCTCTATGAATAAGCATGGGCATGATTCTAACCACAATTCTTGAAGAATTTTAGATAGAATTTTCTAGTGTTTGGAACAATTCACACACCTTACATTGATACTATGAACATACCATGTTTGTATATTTGTTTTGAAAAAGAAAATTGCTAACAAAATATCCGCACAATAAAGAAAATCAAATATGGCTTATTAAGATCTTGTCTAAATATAAGGAGACACTGCATGCTTTCCTCTTCCCTCATAAAATACAAAAAAGATTTTAGTCTGACAGGAACATTAGACTATATTTGATTGCTCTGAGGTGACAGAATAGTTAAATTTGTTCTTTCTTTTCTTAATACATTGTCTGGGCTGGAGTGGCTGCTGGATGTTTTCTGGAGTTCCACGTGGTGCTCCATCAGATGTTAGTCCCTCAGACAAAGAGGCACACAGTGGCATCATGAATATTTTCATACATAAAATTACATTTTTCTTGCACCCATGAACGAATACTACTAAGATGCTGCTCTTGCAGCTGTTTCTGTGTCTTTCTGGTCCCCATATTTGCATGCAGCTGGGAATATAAGGGGTTAAGCGACACTGCTCTGCTCCTACCGTGTCTGTCTCAGTGGCAGGGCAGGAGGTTATGCAGCAGGGATCTCACAGGAAGGTGAATGCTTCTCCTAATGAGGTGAAGCTGATGGCTCTAATGCAGTGGAACAGCTGCAGCAGGCTCTTTCCCAGCTCGGAGTCACACTGAGATCAGGTTCAGCATATAGCAGCTCTGTTTTCTTCACACACTATAATTATGATTGATTTGCAAAAGATATAAAACTCTTTACCTTTTAATGACAAGAGCTTTAAGTTTGTGAGGTCTTCAAGAAGGGGGGGTTTGGTGCTATTCCAGCAAGGAGTAGCTCCCTTCTGCCTCCTCGATCTTCTGCTTGGCTAGCAAGGTTAGTTTACCCTTTTGCTGCAGTCTTCTAAGAGTGCACCAGGGTGCTGGGAGGGAACAGGAATCCTAGCTTCAAGTTTTAGCTATAGTACAAACACGTCAGTCTGCCTTGTTCCAAATGCAGATGATATATAAAACACAGATACGAGAGACTTGTGACTTTTCTTCTTCATTATTAACAGTTCTATTATTTCTGTTAATGGCCCTATAACATAGTTAGACTTCATGGCAGGTATATGCATGTGATTTGCTGCCTGTGAAATTCTTAAATTGCTCCCCTCAAAGCTAAAAATTAAACACAAAATACCTGATTCTCCAAATTCACTGCCTGGCTCTGTTGTGGTTGCCTGGACATTTACATCATCTCAATCCTGGGTTCCTAGAGTTCAGGAGGTGTACACGAGGCACATGTTGGACCTATGTGTGCTGGGAGCTTCTGGAGCAGTATGTGGTTGGACACTAAAAAACCAAGACTAACCTTATAGCTTAGGAACCAAGAGTGGGAGGGTAGAGACAAAGAGATGGTTATAGAACATGTTCTAACCTGTCACAAGCGATACAAGCTTCAACTTCATTGCTTCATTCAGTATGAGCTGATGCATGTTCAAATATAGACTTAACATCAAGTTTCTTGTGAAACTGAAGAAATTCACAATGGGAACTTTTCAATTCTTGACTGAGGTTTATGGTGAAGAAGTCCCAAAGATCAAGTCGGTGCTCAAAGAAGGACGTGAAAGCAAAGATGACTGAGACCCTCAACAGCCTTTTAGAAAATGAATTGTGGAATTGCTTTGAACAATGACAGCATGGTATGCAGCTGTGTGTTAATTCAGAAGGGAACAATTTTGAAGGTGATCATAGCAGATTTTCTTAATTTGTTAAATAAAAAGGGTTACAGGCACAGTCTTTTTTTTGTCAGACCTCATATTCCCACACAGATGTTAGGTTCCTAGTGGAAAGTGAGCTGGCTTTTGGTCAAGCTGCATGCTCAACAGAAGTGCTCAGGACATAGTGCCAGTCCACAGAGACCTGCTCACAGAAAACAGTCAGTCCCTACTATAGTAGTAATAGGTAATAGTTACCTAGACTTCAGTTCAGGTGGCTATTAAATCTGTTGTGGGTCTAAGAGTTTTAAAATAGAATTCTATTGCAATGAAAATTATTTCCCTGAATTTCAAATTGTTATTCAGTCTTTAACTATGTGATCATTAAAAAAAGTGCCCAGGATACAAAAGAAGCAGAGCAGAAAGCTTCAAGAAAGAAATGGTCTTTTTGTTTCTGGTATGTTAGTGTGAGATTAGAGGAGGACACAGGAACCTTCCTGTTAAAACATTACCTCTTTTGGGCAGCTTAATTCTGGCAGCTACCAACATTTGCTGATTGGACACTACAAACTGGACACTCTTTTAATATCATTTCTGTATGCATTATGCATTATTTTATAAAATTTATTTTCTGAATAACTATGTGCATTTCATTATTTAGCAAAGAGGCAAATTTTCCCTTAAAGTTATAAGATACAATAATGACATTGCTGCTATGTTAAAACCACAGGCAGCTTACATCCAACTCATTATGACACAGTTTTGTCAATTGCTGGTCTCGGTAGTGTTTCTAAATGTAATAGCAGAGTTCAAAAAATATACTTAGGAATTTTTGAGGGAGGTAATAAATAAATTATAACTAATAATAATATTTTCAACAGATTGCTGACACTCACAGGAATAAAAGCTGTAGAGCCAAATTGAACCATATGCTTTTTGAAAAAGCAATTTCACAAGTGGAAACTCTATTAGTATCTCTGTATGTTATTAGGACAGCAGGATTTGTCTGAAACTAGACTTATTTGCTGTATTAGATTAGATTCAGTTGCCCATTGTGTATGGAAATATGCACAGCTGTCCTGTATGCACTGTCAAGTCCATAGAGGCTAAAACAGTATTTTCATCTCTTTTTATTCACACATGGTGTTTCTTAGTATATGTTTTTCCTCTACGGTTTCCCTGTTGCTAAATACTGAATCTGGAAGAGAGGAGGAGAGTATACTGGCATCAACTCCTTTGCTGCTTCACAAAGAATCAGAAATGTGCAGTAACAGAAGAGGGAAATAAAACTCTGTGTGCAGAGACCTAATCCTGTGACATTGTCACCATCTTCTAACTTTCCTTACATGTTGGCAACTCAGGTGTAAATTGTCACAAAGAGAAAACTTAGTTCATTTTGAAATGACATATAAAGCTGGTGCTAGCTGTCAACCATTCTCCTGAGAGAAGAAGCAGCTGAAGTTGTTGTACCCCAGCTGCCAAAGCCTAGGACTAGAGGAGGGCTGAGAAAATGTGTCTGACATATTGCTGCTTAAAGCACGTGAAGGCTGTAATTGGGGATATCCCTGGCAACTAGGTCTGATATTTCCTCCACTGCTTTGTGCCAACCAACAAGGACATAACAGACAAAACAGGAACCAGAACTCAGTTCTTCATCTGAAAATAATGATTTTACTTCTTTCCTACATTATGGTTTATCTCTCCCTCCTACAAGTATGTTGATATCAAACAACACCAAAGCCATTTTATGAGCATTTTGTTACTATTTTGGATTTGAAGTCATGAAAGATGAAAGTCTCACCATTTGCACAGGCAGCTCTCCAGATTCTCACTGGAAGAGCAGATGAAGGCAGACTCTGAGTAAACCAGAAAACATGTTAAATGCCAAACAATATATAGATTCCTCTTGAATATGTGCTTCAAACAAGTCTTTCAATGATGCTTTGAATGAGACTTTGCCATGCCTATTAAAAAAAAAAAGAAAAGAACAGATAGAAGATCAACATTTTGTTTTAGGTAGCTGAACAATGAACAAAGCTACTACATGCTTTCAAAAGAGCAAAAATATTTCCTGTGACTGCTGGGACACACAGAAAGAATGTAAAGGTATTTCTGGTCATTTCCTTAAGGACAGACACAGTTGGATGGAATTTATACTTTCAGAGGCTGACAGATGACTAGCCATCTGACTAGATGACTGAACCTAATTACCCATTAGGTAAGTAAAAAATGGTCATATTTGGCCTATATAACCCAGATTTTATTGAAAATACCCTTGTTGCACACAGAAAGGTCTCTTCTTGTGGATGTTGTGTGATACGGTCCAGCCTAATCCTCATTGATATCTGGAGCTTACAGAGGACTTCTGCCAAGGGCCAAATTATAGTCGGCCTCAAGCAGAGCAGGATGAACTCAGCTAGGCAGCACTGAGAAATGGGATGGGGTCAGAAGAACAACACCCTGCTGCTCAGGTCACATCTGAAACACTAAACTCTACAGGTAAAGCTATTGCTGCAGTGAAGCGAGGAGCCTTGGCGACAATCCGATTTGTCACTGTATTGAGATAACATATCTAAGTTAAACAATAAACAGTGTGCCAAGATTAGCCTCACATTAAAAGAAAACACCCTCTAAGAAATTGCAAAAGAAATTTAAAATGCCTTGGAGGGGGGGAAGGTTAGACTTCACTATTGTTAGGATTGTGGGGTTTTTTAATACATCATAGGAACTGTCTTTGCTCTCCTTCCTTTTCATGCTTAAATTTAGTAGCATTGTAAGAGAACAGCATAATTCAGCTGATGCAGAGGTTCTTGCTATCCCTTCCTTTCATCCTGGCTAAGATACTGCAGAGATTTTTTTCTCCCTAACACCCTCATTTGTACAATTAACAGCTGATGTGGAATTCCCTTGCCTGCTCTCTGTTGGCATTGAATACTTACAACTCATAACTCCAGACCTGTCTCCATTACTACCTGCTTTCACCTCCCATTGCAAACACAGCTACAAATATTACCAGAAATCAAGAAGTTAATGGCATCTCATAAGAATAGACTTTCTACTACTTTCCCAGCGAAAATTGTGCAGGTACAAATACAAACATACTGTAGAAAACGGGAAAATAAAGGGGAGCAGACAGAAAGCAAACAGCTGATTTGAAGCCTTTTGGAGACTCTACCCATCATTAACATTCCGATAGTTATTTTTTCCCCAAGGGCAGGAAAAAGCCAACACATTAAAACTTTTTAGTCTTCTAATCTAATCTAAGGGACTCATAGCAACAGACAAATCTCTCCTAATTGTCTCTAATAAGTAAAATAACATAAGAACCAAATTCTGTTGGAGACATTCCAGGAATTTTCATGTCTTTATTTCTGCCTGCTCCCTTATGATGGTAATTTCTTTTTATCTGATCTTCATCTGCACTGATTACTTTACAAATTAGAGCTGTGCTTTTACTGGTTGCACATCAATTTCTTTACAGCTAGTACTCAAAATAGTTTCTAAACCAAATCCTCCTAGGCTTTGTTTTGAGTTTTTACTTATTGGTTTGCAACAGCAGAGGCAGCAGGAGGCGGCTCTTTCTTGGCCTGAGAAACCCTTCTGCTCTCCTTAGGAAGTCTAGTAACCACAGTTCCTGGGCTCTGCACAAGCTGATGGGAAAGCTCTGCCATCGCAAAGCATTCAGGAATCCTTAGGCAGTAAATCCTCTGTATGTGGTTGCGTGTGCGCCTCTGCAATATGAACTCCTTATATGCTCCACACCCACTGAACCCGTGTGTTTCAACTGCATGATCTCCTTCAGCTTCCTAGGCAAGCCCTGCTGGTTGGCAGTCACATGTCTGTCTGTGCTATCATGACTTCTTACCTTTCTGCCCACACAATCATAATAGTCTTGGATCTAGGATGTACAGAACGGCAAACTCCAGGGCGTATTTGCTACAGCATCACTGTTGTTTTAAAACAGAAATTCTGATGCAAGTGAAATCCTTTAGGCCTTTAATAAGTTTCTAGCATTATCTGGGTCTGCAATAATTCTCTACGGTTAAAGAATTGAAATAATTATTGACCTTGGCTCATTTCTCTTTTTTTTTTTAATTCGGATATAATTATTTCCTCAGCTGTCTGCACACAGCTATTCCTGTGGAGATTTAGATTTCCTGACCTTAGTCCAGACATTATCTCTTACTATGAATAAATTTACTCTGAAAGCTACTCACTGAGGGAGTACCTTCACCTCAATTTGTCTTGACTGGCATATGCCTATTGAAAACATACAGAAATTTATCCTGAAATTATTGTTGAGTTACAGATATTGAAGGAATTACATCAGAGACAATGGAACACAAGCAATAGGGTTCAAATACTAGTGTTTATGTATATATGTGTGTGTATATACATATACGTTTCAAAGGAAGCTGCCCTTTTTTACTTTTAGACACTTCAGTGGAGAATATGTCAGAAAACATACAAAAAAATCCAAACATCTATTGTTTGAACCAAGACTTTTTTTGTACCATGTCAATATGCTTTGGTAGGAAACAGGTTAGGAAGAGAACAGAAAGTGCATTAAATTCATGAGCTGGTAAGTTCAAGCATTTCAGTTAGAAGACCATGTGGCTTTGATGTTCAGTTTGGATACTCAGTTTTATTTGTAAATATCTTGGGTTGATGATTTAGAGGAAGTAAGAAGAGGAATGAGTCTGGCACTGGAACATTTTCCAGATCATTACTGGAAGCAGCACAAGCGTCTCTCCTATTTAGCTTATGCTAAATTCTTTCTGACTTCAGAAAAAGGTCTGAGAACAAGAACTTTACTTGCATTGTTAGCTATTTTAAAAAAATCTATTTTAATCATACTGTATGGGCTCAATTTTTTATTGCTTAATCTACAATTCATGGTTTTTGTAACACTTCCATCAATCTAGTTGCTTTCTGAGCTATTTCTAGTTTCTTATTACATTTGTTTCTAAAAGGTCAGGGTAACTCCAGCAAAGATCACTGCAATATATAAATAAGGGACCATATCCTTGCTAATTTACTTGATCAGAGATCCAAAATTTCTGCAGATTCACAGGAACGCTTATGCTACTTTTCTTAATGGCTCGATTTTCTGAGCTACTTAATGATTTTTATAATACAATACTTCAAGTTTCACATGTTATCAGCATAGTTTGCCATACATACCAACCTTCCTTCATGCTTAGCTCTCCAATTCATCATAAGATTTTTTTATCAGCTTCATATAATTCCATCTTTTAAAGTTCTACTCTTTCTGAAATATGAAAAGACAATGTTTCAGTGCTTTGAAAAGTACAGGAATGTATTAACCATGGTGTTACGAGATTATAGGCAAGACATAGTAAAAAATGTTTGTACCAGATACTGAATAATTCTTAAAACTTAAACTACAGAATATGTGCAATAATATATAAAAAAGTAAATTCTTAAACAATAGAAAAAACTCCACAACTAAATATGGAACTATACATACGTACACACCCTCCAAAATAGAAACAATACTTAAACAGGAGAGCATTAGACAAAAGGATTCACAAACCTTGTAGCTTTAAGTAATAAGCCTGTTCTTCATTCTTTAATATCAACCAAAAGAAAGATAATTCAGCAGTCAAGCACTAAGAGATGTTGCTAGGTATGCCAAATTCTTATTTGAAAGGGAGGTGGCTTATAATCAAATAAATAAAAAGCTAGAATTAGGGTCCAAGCGTGAGGGATAGGCCTGTGACCTCTCCTTGAAGGTATTTTGGATGTTTCTCTGGCTAAAACTATGAACTTTTTGAAATTTGTCACAGGAATTTGGATATGGATGAAAAATAAACGATAATTTACTCTAAAAGAAGAAATCGTCTTCTCCTTCTCAAAGCTAGATTTGGAGTTCAGATATACCCTATAAGGTAAATCATTATCAGTTGGAAAAAAAGACGGGATATAACATGAAATGAGATTTTCCTGTTTGTTCAAGAAGAGTCACAGATCTTAGTTGTTAATATGTCTCAGACTTGAGAAGTAGGTTATTTATTTTAAGAGAGACAATGGGTCCAAAACTTGTTCTAATCTATTTGTATTTAAAAATATAATATCCTTGGATAGGATTTTGAATAGTTATGGGTAGATAAAACCAGTATCTCCTCAGCTCATGTTTACATGAAACATACAAAGAGTAGATTTAGAATTTCTGCCTTTAGTAATTTTCCCATACTACTCCTCAGCACAAGTTAGAGATTTATTTTGTTCATAATGTTCAGCCTTCCATTGCAACAGTCTGGTTTTGAATATCTTTGCTAGGCAAGTCCTATGCCTACTCTAAAACAGAAACTTTCCCACTAAGCTCAGTGACCTCAATACAGATGTGGGAAATCTGGTCTGACATTCAATTATACCCCCTTAGCCTTATGTTTTTAAGTTGTTTTTACTTCCTGTCACCAAATACAGTTCTTTGTTGGAACCGCATTCTTCAATGGAGTTAACTCATCACCTGTTAGTCCCACCCAGTGGGAATAACTGCACATCACAAAATATAAGGCAATTTCCATCAACCACACAGGGCACTGTCACAAGATACTGACAAATAAGTAATGGAAGCAAAATGTTTTTTTCATGTCCATAGCCTAACTTGAGAAAAGATAAACAAATACTTTCAGCTTCTTTATCAAAATGAAATACAGGACCAAATTCACTTAGGCTTGTGCAGAGTGTCTATGAGCACAAAGCATACATTTTTATATTTCTAGGTTTTTCAATCCATTTATTATAAGAAGCCTTTCAAATCCTTTAAAAAATAGGTCAATAGTCTGTCTACTTCACCTTTGAAATGAAGTTGTCTTTAAAGAAGAAAATGAAATCATAGAATCATAGAATCATAGAATAACCAGGTTGGAAGAGACCCACCGGATCATCGAGTCCAACCATTCCTATCAAACACTAAACCATGCCCCTTAGCACCTCGTCCACCCGTGCCTTAAACACCTCCAGGGAAGGTGACTCAACCACCTCCCTGGGCAGCCTGTTCCAGTGCCCAATCACCCTTTCTGTGAAAATTTTTTTCCTAATGTCCAGCCTAAACGTCCCCTGGCAGAAATGTTTCAAATACTTCTATTTTTCCAACAGAATTTTTTTTCCCCCAAAGTAAACAGATTCATGTACAGTTTTTGTTAGATCAGCTATAGTTTTCAGCAGCTGAAAAGCAGCTACCAGCTAAACTGGTTACTTTAAATACGACATTTGTCAGAAAAGAAAAATATAGGCTTTGTCAGGATTTTTAAAGGAGGTACTATGATTTTAGTTTTGGGGTTTTTTGACATTGGATATGGATACTGCAAGTGTAGACATATATTTAGTTTACACATCATTTCAGTCAAGGACCAACATCACTGAGGGTCTCTAAAATCACTTGTGTTCTTGGTAGGAGAAAAGCAGAAATGCTAGTTCAGTGATGCTTATAGAAGTTGTTATGCCTCTGATCCAGTGGTTGATGAAACAAGATGATAAATTGAGACTCATGCAACTGACACAGCACAAACACATTGTAGCCAGCTGTTTATGTAAGGTGCTCAGATTGTTTCAAAAGAATTATTTGCTTTTTTAATCTTTTCTTTGCAGCAAATTTCCTTTGGTGATTTATAAAAACTTTGAAAAGGAAACTTTTGTAAAGTGAATTAATATTTCTTTTACTTCTGAAGACTATACAATAAATGGTAAAAACAGAGCATGGTGATAATCTAGTATGAGCCCCTGGGTAAAATAACACCTTTCTTTCATTAATATCCTGACACAGCTTAAAATTGCTAGCGATGGCAATTATATCCTGGCGTGCAGGTTTGAGGACTCATTATCTTTACTGTTAGAAATGTGCATTTAATTTTGATGCAACTCTCCAGTTTCTCTGCCAGCCAGGTCTATATTATCATATAGCCACTTCCTAGACTTCAAGGCAGATAAAGGCTTGGAGGAAGTCACCCCTTAGCTTTTCCTTTGATATGTAAAGTCAATGAAGCACCTGAAAAGTCTCTAAGATGTATTTTTCTTCCTCTAAAATCCTTTAACTTCTTTACTTCATCTTTCTCTAATTTATCATTCTTTTTCTCACTCTATATAGCAGGTTAGGGGACATGGGATGGTGACATAATTTTGTCTTTATGCAATATCATCTAGTGCACCAACTCACTGATTGCTACTCATCATTGGGATTTTCTGATTAGCTAGTGAACTAATATCACCCCCATCTTCCAGAACTTTTGCATCATTCCTGCTTTGAAGTGTATAATTCTCTCCCCTACTTATAGTTTATGTTTATCACTTCTGCTTGTATACAGAATCACAGAATTACCGAATCACCAGGTTGGAAAGGGCCCACTGGATCATCGAGTCCAACCATTCCCATCCATCACTAACCCATGTCCCTCAGCACCTCGTCCACCCGTCCCTTAAAGCCCTCCAGGGAAGGTGGCTCAACCCCTTCCCTGGGCAGCCTCTGCCAGGGACCATTGCATTTCACTGTCATGGAACACTTGGATTCATATAACCAAGCAGATTGTTATTTACAATTATTCACCACTTCCACAATATCTGTGCAGTTTATACAGTTCATTTATACTTATTCTGTATTTTCTTCAAGATTGCTGATTTTTAAATTAAAAAAATGACAGTAAATTTCAGTCCATCTACTATGTCGATTATATGTCTTTCTACTTATTAAATTAAAACCTTCTCTGGTATTATGCCAATGGGTTACTCCAGCTATACTGTATCAGTGCTGCTACTTTTATCGGGCAAACTTTTAACTTTAGTTAAGCTGTTTAAAGATTTAGCGGTCATTCCTTAAAAATTTCCAGCAAAACTGAAGAAAAACAGATTTATATTCCTATATCTTCAGTTAAAATTTAAGATGGGTGGAAAAAAAGCAGTAATGTGCAATAAACTGTCCTTTCAGGCCAGAAAGTACATTAACTCTTGGGGTTTTTTTAAGGTTATTTGGGCCCATGTTTATTTTTGTTCTTGATATTGGATGGAGGCTGCAAACCCTCTTCACCCTCTTCCCTGCTAGTGGGTTCACTCATTTCTGGCTTAACTAATTGGTAATGTTACTTTTCAGAGAGAAATATTACACTTTCAACCTTTTCATGTACTGTAAAACCTGTTTTATGATAAGCCCACTTTATGACCATTTTTTGCCATATACAGTGTAATCCACAAACATTAAAAATTTAAGATGAGGTTTATTTCTTCATCTTAAAAAATATAATTGCATATCTATTCAACATCATTAATATCAGACTCATGATTTGGTTTTAGATGTACCAGAAAATAACAACTTCGTTTGTGTATGGTAAAAACGATGAAAGACCTCTCCACAAAAATTCTCAAAATGTTTGAGTTTAGCTTAAGGCTTGTAGCTGATTTAAAAATGTTTACAGTCAAACACAATGCCTTCCAGACACAGGAGATTGTGACACAAATCCAAAGGCATGTTTTTTCATTCCAAACTGAACATATGCAACAGAATCAGATTTCTCTCATTTTCTCCAAATAAAAAGCCTGATTGTGTGAAAATAGTTGTTCTTTATTTACTAATTACAGTCCACTGGCAACAGGGACTATAAGGATGCTTCATGACTTGGTGTATTCCTGCATTTGAGGTGCAAATACATGCAAGTGTGTTTATGTCTGTGTATTTATATATGTGTTTAGGTGTTGGAGCTTCATGATCCAAAGTAACACATTATTACCATCAGAAGTGACAGGCCACAGGCTTTGTATTAATGCTGCAAAACCTCAGAAGTATCACTTGTCAGGGCTGATTTGTCTTGGCCTGCCTGGGTCTTTGTTTTAGCTTGTTTAGCTAACAGCAATTTTCTAGCTACTAGGCAACTACTACCTATTTTTTTTTTTAGCTTTACTTTTACATTTTATGATTACGTGCTACAATGTCTATTGCTATAATAATTCTGATATATTTTTGTAACTAATCAGTATATTTTGTAACTAATTGGTGATAATAACTAGCAGTTATTCATTGCAAAAAGGATTATCTTTGACTGCAGAATAATGATGTGTTGTAGAGGAATGTAGGCATAGGATGATAGTAAAGTCCTTGCAAGTGCGGGAACACGAGAAATTCAGAGGCCCTGGCGCTGTAAATAATTAATCAGTTCTCAATTATTAATCATCAAAAGATTGAATCCTTGGAAAATATGTTAAATTGGTTTTAAACATAACAAAGAGAATAAAAAACATGGGTTTAGCTCATATGGTACACACCATTGATAGTAAATTCTCCTATAACACCATTTGAGGATCAGCGGACAGAGCAGCACAGTGTAGCATGTGTTAGTATATAAAAAAAAGCAGAACTGGAGTGGGGAGAAAGGCAATCCTTACTATCTATATCATACTCTTCCCAGAGTACTCAGGACATTGATGACTCTTCAGAAATCCTCGCCTCTTCCTCCTCCTTCTCAAGGAAGACTGCACTGTCTCCATTACCCTTGAGCCCAGGAGAACAGCGGTGGGTTACATGTAGCAACTGAAAAGGATAGGGATTATGTGGTCACAGTGACCCTGAGCGTGTGTACCTAAGAATTGTAACTGTGATATAAACAATTCCTCTTCTACAAAATTTAGGTGGTTTGGTCTGTAAATGTTATTACTATTGCTCCTGAATTAAGTAGAATTTGCAGTTGGTCAGAAATCAAGGTAGAAAGCAGTTGTGCTCTTAAGAGATTAACTTTTATTACACACAGTCTTCAAAATAAAAATAAGACATATTTTATTAGAAGATATTTAGTGATTTTTTAGCCATAGCCTTATTTGTAAACCATATCAAAGGGCTGAACTTTACACAGCAATGCGTTAGGTGTCTCGCCTTGAGAAAAACACAACTCAGATATTTTCTGCTCTGTTATCCCAACATCCCATTATTTTGGTATGTGCTGGGATTAGTTTAGCAGCTGTACCCTTTACTGACAAACTACATTATTTAATCTGTGTGACAGAACCAAGACTTCTGATGTTTCCAGTAATGTTTTGCGTCTTTGTATGACCATGGGCCAATCATTTAACCTCGAACCCTCCAGTTCTGGCATTTCTACTCTTCCTTACATTAGGAAGGCAAACTGAAACTAGCATGAGTTAAAGGCAGGTAAGCCCAGAGAAATTACCTAAGTAATTATTGACTTTTCTTCTTAGTACAGATTTGCATAAACATTGTCTTCTCCGTAAGTAATTTTTCTGTTCCGTGGTGATCCTGTCACATTTGCAACTCCAGAGAGACCACTCATTTAGATTTATAAAAACTGTGAGGACTCATTCTTCACTTAGATTTGAATATAAAGCAACTAGCTTTTCTTAACCTCTCTTTCTCTTTGTTCCATTTTTGACTTTATGGATTTTTTTGTTGAACTGACAAGTTTGCTCCAAGATCAAGGAGTCCTAAGGCAGTCACTTCACTTCTTGTGTATCTTGCCCTGTCACCACAGCTGCTCTGGAGGGACAGTGATTGCGGGCTGCTCTTTCAGTATTGATGATCGGCTGGCCTAGATGATGCCCAAAGAAGCATTTTTTGTAAGGCCATTAGCTGAGGTAGTAGTTGATTCGAAAAGGAAAATCAGAGAAGCGCTCTAGTTGTGTCTGGGAAGTCCTGCAATTGGCATCAACAGGGAAAAAAGAACATGGGGCTGGACACAGGGCTGCCTGAGAGTCCAGGTAGCATGCCTACTGCCAAAACAGACAGTAAATTAACATGGCCTTGTATTAATTTGACACCATCTATTCAAAACACTATCAAATAACTAAGTGTGAATTGACCTCACGTGTCCTGATCACACAGAGGCATGCAAATCAGAATTAATGATTGTGAAAACTCATGATAAGGGAAAGAAGAGGATTAGAGGGAAAACAAATAGACCAGAAATAACAGCTTCTCATTTTTTAAAAAAAGTTTCCCTGCTTATTCCATGTTTCAACCTCATGGATTCAAATCTGCCTGTGCCTAAGGCATGACACCATCATCAACACCACTGATTTCTGTTACAGAGTATTCAATAGATATATTTTGATGCTATTAGTGCAAAAATTATCAAAAGAACATGAGAAATAAATCGATTAAGAAAAATAAAAGGTGTCTGTGGATAGTCTGAGAGCAGAAGGAAAAGGATGTATATGCTGAGGATTTCTTGGGAGTTACACACTGAACTAATTTAATTTTTTTTAAGAACTTTGAAGTTCTATACTAAAGTAAAGCAGTGTTAGTTCAAGAGCTACTCCTCATTTGACTTGTTTAATTATTTCACAGCCATAAGAACAAACTCTTAAATAATTTGAAATAATATCTTAATCTGAATTTCTCCTTTAAGAAATATCTTGTAAACCCACAACTCCTTATTACATTCTGCAAAATATAGAATATTTCTTTAAAATGTTATTTTATTATCCCAGTCTATCCTCGTAGCCAATGCATTGCACAACAACCTCAAATTTTAAAGTGTGACAAACTTGTAGAACTTAGATCAATGTGTAGTAGGTGAAGAAGGGGAATTTTTGAGGGGAAAAGAGTTCTTTAAAACTGGCAAAAATGGAGCAGGCACGGGCTGGTTTAGGTACTAAGAAAAAGGCTAATAACAACTAGGCTAATAAAAATATATATGTGATAAAAACAAAACAAAATCCTTGAGCAAGTATGTTTCCTAATCCCAAGAATGTTTAAGCATCATGGGACATTATGTCTGCATTATAAAGTATTCACAGCAGAAAAGCAAACTGTATTAAAAGATAATTATTAATTTGGATTTGGCCTTGAGAAATACTGAGAATCTTCCATAACTGTAATTGTCTGGCCCCACAGCCCCCCTGCAGGGGACTGCTCAAGTCCAAGAAACAAGTTTTTAAGATATCCCACACACCAGATTAGAGGGAACAGAAGGAATTAAAACCTGCCATATATTAATTACATTTGTTAATTAAAGCTGGAACATCATATGAGTCTTGAAATATCCAGAGAAAGACTCTGTCAGTTGCTGCTCAGGCAGTAAATGCTGTTAACAAGGTCATGCAACAGTGAAAGTTATTGCCCAATTCATTCTAAAATGAGTCTAAAGATGGTCATTAAGAAAAGCCTAATGGTCTCAGTGAGTTTGGAAGGCCATTGGGTAAAATATAGATGTATTGATTAAGAATTTTAAATAGTTTTTCTTGCTCAAAAAATGAAATCTTCATTTTGAGGTTGTAAAAATAATGAAAGATATTTTTATTCTTATCTGCCAGTACATGTAACAAATATTCTCACAGGAAAAAAAAAATCATTAAACCCAAGAAATCTTATTTTCCTTGAGAAGCACTAGCAGTGACGAAGATCTTTTTATTTTAAAAGTTCTTACATGATCCTATTTATTTATTTATGAACTGTAGTTGACTGTAGTTAACTGTAGTTGGGTCTCAGAAATGAGACTGAGGGAAAATGAAGAAAAAAAGAAAGAAAGGAGGGAAAAAGAAAATGTATTGCTAAAGCACTGTCACAAGCTGCCAAACAGTTGCTGGGATATGACATTATGAGATAAACCTGTGTTTTATGTGCAGAGAACTATAAATGTTCACTTTGCATTCACAGGTTACTTTTAACCTAGCCTTTATACTTTTGATTTGAATTAGAAATGATTGTCCTCCATGACCAGCCTAGGAAGCTGGTGTTCATAGTCATATCCAGACCCTTAGTACTATTTTAAAAATACTGTTACAGACTGAGTCATGTCAACCAAGACTGCATTACTAGAAGACTCAAAAAATCAGGGCATCCTATAGTGGCATCATACTTTCCTTAATCAAAATAGAAGAAAAAAAAAATCTCATTTGGACCATTGAACCAGAAGCAAAAGAAATAAAGCACAAAGACTATTTAAGAAACCACTGTAGACTGGCATACAGTGATATAAGTTAAAAGATGCTGTACTGAAAGCACATTCTTTTCTACACCAGTGATATTATTCTTGTTTCTTAGATGTTGTGCACTAAAAAGCAAATTCAAATTGCAAGAGCTGTATTTGTTTTGGAATACACAGATTAAAAATGTTGTTGTGCATTTAGTATCCTACGCAGAGCAACACTTGCATGAGTGGGTAGCTAAAGGAAATGCTGGCCTGATTTGTCTCTGTAACTCTCAAAATCAGTTCAGAAAGCTGATTTCTATTGAGAGAACTTCACTAAAAGTAAATAAGATACATGCAAGTATAATAGGTTAGTGAAAGGCATATTGGGACTTAATTTTATAAAGACTAGATGTCTGATTATGGAAACTTGAATGCATCCAAAATTCCTTACAAGCAGTACCTCACTATACTTGAGGAGAGAAGGAAAATCAGAGTTCTCTGATAAAAGCATGAAGAGCTTCATCTTTGTATTTTAGTGCCTTTCTAACAGTGCTCCTTTGAAGATTAGTAGCATGTAAGAAACGCTGCCAAACTACACAATTCATATAGAGGGAATTGAGCAGTTTGGAGGAGACTGGTCACATCAAGATCAAATTCAAAGACAAGCACAAGTTATCTGTATTGGGCAGTTGGGGTTCAGCACAGAGCTAGAGCTCAGTCAAAAACAAAGAATGCCTAAGCTTGGGCCCAAGCAAGTTATTCATTCTGATTCTGCTTATACCTCATGTTCAACAATCAATGTCCTCCCTTCAAGCTTTGAATATGAATCAGAAAGAAAAGCAATTTCTATATTAATCTTTTCTTTAGAAAGGGATGACTCAATTTACTTATATCAGTGCTCTTAGTCAGACTATTTTATATCCTGTGAGGATATGGCTTAGTGAGAAATCAGCTCTTTAACATGTAACGATGAAGCCTGAAATCACAAACAGGATATTCACAAAAAGCAAGACATTATGAATTACTTCAGAGTATTTCATAAGTCTACATACTTTTCCACTGGCTGCAGTCCCAAATGGAAAACTGATGTAGAGATGATTGTTACAAAATAAAAAATATGAAGTCTTCATTGGCAGGAGACTAGTGAAAAAACAAGAATTCATTCTTGGAGCAGCCTGGAAAAGTTTGTCTCTATTCTGCACATATTTTGTTTGTGTTACAAGACAGTTACAGTTGAGGGAACATTTACTGATTTGTCTTGGAAGTGGATTATTTTATGTGACTGCAGGAGACAGCTCAGTATGATAAATCTGGCTCAATGTTGTTAACCCCTAAAGGTATTGTGGCTCCTATGTTCAAGCCAGATATTTAAAAGGTGCTTTAGAAACATGAAATTATTAGAATACTCATTTCCTGGTTAGTTTTGCACCACTACACAGCTGTGCTCAATTAGGCAGGCACTTGAAAAACAGCAGAGGGGAGGGGAAAATACCCCAAACAATAAAAAAGACCCAAGAAGACCCAAGACACCCAAACCCTTAATGTATTTTTAGGACTATTGCATTCTTAATGTATATAAGAAGAAAGCCTAGAATAAGTCATATCAGAAAACAGATCACATCAAACCCCCTGTAAAATTAAGTGCATTTTCTTGGGGAAAAAAAATGAAAAATAATTTCTTTAGTTCCTCTTATATCATTCTTTGCTAAACTCTAAGAAGGTGGACAACAATATTTCTTGCCCTGGAGTAGCATCCAAAGGATACAGTCAGGTTCCAAGTCCCCAGCATAAGTTCTTCACAATCTGCAACAGATTTATAATAGATGATAAGAGGGACAGAAACACTAACAGATAATTTTTCCATTAGTCAACTCATTCTAAAGATTTTTTGGAGATCAGCCTTAAGCTGTGTTCACACTGGTCTCAGCAATCACATTTCTCTTCAACTCCCATTGATTTCCTCTGGGTTTTACATATCTAGATCTTTCTATTTTGGACAAAATAAAAAAGCAGAATAAAAATACACTTGGACAAAATAAAAGAAGCGAAAGAAAATAGTTGGACCAAAAGTTCCTGGTCAACAAAAAAAAACAAATCTTGAAATATATTTAGAGTTTAGGACTACTTAAAACTTTCTTCAGATATTCAGGCTGGACAGGCAAGAGCTGGTCTGATTATCCATGAGGGAGAGTAATATGAGTACATAATTTCCTATTATGTCATTTGTTTTGAGGGATTATGAGCAAACTTCTAGGAATAATCTTCCCATTAAATGTGATCCTCTACTTTGCAAAGTAATTTTGATTGCAATTTTGTGAAAAAATAGGTTTATATATCTGTAAAGTGAGAGGACTTTTTTTTTACAGTTTATGAATTCTAACAAGGAGTCGGTCATTGAGACTTTCTTTCCATCATGCACTGCTTATTTCTTGCCATTTTAAGAGCAATTCAGTAGCATGTTTTCCAGTGACATGTTGGTCCGTCTGCCTCTCACAGTGAGGCTCAAAACAGTTCTGAGACCTCCTGCCTTAGAGGCCAGGTATTCTAGAAACATAGCAACAGATTATAGTACTGAAGGTAGTTTAATTTCTTCTTCATCCTCATTTCTACTTATTTCCAGTTACGGTGTGCTTATAGCTAGAATTACCTGGCAGAACTACCGGTCAACGGTGGCAAAATAGCAAGATATTACCTTGCCTTGGAGTAAAGGCCAAATCTGAATGGCATTGGTCTATTTCTTCACATGGTAGTCTTTTCATTACTACTCTGGCATTTTTATCATGCTGTTTCTAAGAAGTGAACAAGAAAACAACTCACTCATAAGATATACATATGCAAACTGTTGGTTGCCTGAAGTCATGTACTAATCATCCAGTCTCTGTAATGCTAAATGTCTGTCAGACTTTATAAAATGTTGCAGTCACTCTGCCCAAAGTCCAATCCCAGTGTTTGCTCATGATTCACCGCCAAAGTCAAAAAAGGGAGGATAAACAGCAGTTCCTGTGGAGGAGATGTCTACCGTCCCTGTCTAAGAGGGGGGATGAACATATTTTCATCGAATGTTGTTTCCTCCCAAACTTAAACCTGTCACAGATACATATAAGCTTCAGTGGAATGGGTTTGCACACAGAAGGAAGGAGATCTAATCACAGGTCTCCCCACCTTGCCTAATTTGGTGATGACATTTAATAGTTTCATATGATACATAAGAAGCATCAAGGAGATTGAAAAATAGATGTTGTTCTAGTCAGCTATGCTTTAGGCTGATAACATGGAGGATAAAAATATTCTTTCCACAAAAGTAACCTTATCAACAGGTAGCTGGATACTTGATAAAAGAGAGAGGAAGCTTGGATGTTGATTTATTTCTACATCGCACTTAGACTCAAAACACTGTAGGTTCTCGTAGTGATCCCATTTTGACTCAGACGTAGACATACCAGAAAGTCTTCAAATAGTACTAGTTTTCAATATAGTTGTTTACTACATTTGTTTGTAGAAGAAATAGATAAAAGTGAACCATGAAAAGTGGCAGAAGATGGAAAAGAGCATAAAGAAAAATGCATCTCTCTAAGATTTCTCTCACCATTATATACTTGTACTAACTGACTGTATCTTAGGCAAATGTCTCCTAAATTTTAAATAACTCAAATGAACATGTCAGGAAAATAAGATCCAGCCATGTATCAAAAAAATATTCAGCTATTCATATGTTTCCAGTTTCCCTCATTGCTAGCCTTTCCCATTGCACACAAAATTTTTCATCCGTTACTTTAGAAAATCTGGTGTGGATCTTCATAATTTATGTCTCTCTAACTAAGATAAGTCCAACTAGAGATAGGATCTGTCTGACAATGTGGCACAAGATCATCTCTGCTAACAAACTTAGTCCTCAACCACGTTCAGTGCAGGGTGCTAAATAAAGCCTGATGACAAGTGCTGCATGGTTGAGGAAAGGCCAGTTGAACAGCATGATGCAAGAGGACCTCAGTCTTTCCTTATGAAAGTAGCTTCACTGAGGACTCCCTCAAGAACCTGTGGCATACAGCACTGGAAAAAATAGGAAGTTTGAGAAGGCCATGCACAATGCCTGCAGACCTATGAGCTCATTTGGACTGCACAGATGTGATGGGATACCTGCAGAAGTGGTAGGATTGCAGCAGAAGTGCTGCAATGGGCAAACAGGAGCTTTTTAGAAAGGACAGGCAAAGAAGAAAAGATGCATTTGAGGTAAAGAAGTTAGTTGAATGAAGGGAGATTTTTCTGAGAACACATAAGAGACCAGACATGAGCTTATGTGCAAGGATCAGAGGGCAAACCAGTGCAGGTGACATCTTAGTATGCTCCTGCTACAGATACCTTGATTTCAGTAAGTCTTTCAACTTTCAAGCCGAACAGAAAACATATGGTTTGGATAAGTGGACTGTAAGTTAGATGGAAATGTGCCTGGAGTTCTAGGCTATATCAGCCAAACCAAGCAGTGGCTGGTTACTCATGGCATCACTCAAGGATCGATACTGGGGCCAATAGTGTTCAATGTTTTAATAGTGACCTGCACAACAGGAGAGAGAGCATACTCAGCAAGTTTGAGATCAATATCAAATCGGCGGGAGAGGCTGGTATCCCAGCTGGGGGACTTGACAGAATGGAGATATGGGCTGACAGGAATCTCATCAAGTTCAACAAGAGTTCAGCAAAAATTAATGCCAAGTGCTGTCCCTGGAAAAACCTTCCTGAGGCAGCATGGGTTAGGGGCTGACCATTAGGACCATTTCAGCATTGCAGAAAAGGACCTTGGGGGCCTGATGGACTCCAAACTGAACATGAGCCAGAAATGTGCCCTCACAGCAACAAAGGCCAGTCACATCATGGGCTGCATTAGGAAGACTGTTGCCAGCAGGTCCTGGAAGTGGCTCTTCCATTCTGCATGTCAGTTGTCAGATCACATCTAGGGTGCTGTGCCTAATTTTCAGCTCTTCACAATAAAGACACTGACATACTGGAGAAAAAAATCAGACTTAAGCTGGAAAAGGCTCTGAGTAGCCTGCTCTAAGCTAGCACCACTTCAAGTGGGGACTGGACTAGATGATGCCCAGCAGCCCCTTCCTACCTAAATAATTTATTTATGCTATGAATTAAAAGATGCACCTGCTGGGGGTCATTGAGAAATGAAATAGTTAAATACTTGTCATAGCTGCAGAGCAAGTTGTTGCTTTGGTGTCTTTCTTATCTGTTCTTCTGGGTCACAGTGTGTTACTCCTGACATATTCGCCTCTCTCAGCAAGAAAGCTGCAATTTGCTTAATCTTATTCCAAGTACCTGATTACAAGCCTCAATCACTTAGCAGGCCTGACCATAATTAGTATCTGAGGATCTTCCCTTTGGGGTTGTGAGTAATGGTAGATTCAGGAATACAAAAATTATCTTTGAAATAAAATATTTAATCTTAACAGTAGGAAGAAGGTAGAGAAAAATACAGTTTTACAGAAAAATAACCGAGTATGTGTGAGATTCAGTAAATAAGATGTGAATATCCACATTGTTTACAGCTGAGGTAATCTATCCAGAATCTTTTTATGATCACAGGAAGTCCAGGGCACAGTTTCCAAACAAAGCAGGAGTCCAGAATTAGTCACATGTATTGTACTCCAAAACTGCCTATAACTTTCCATTGATTATATGGAAAGAAACACAGTCAAGGGCGACTATCTTAGCTACAGATACCAACACTGTTAATATCTACACTACATGAAGTAAATACCGAGTTACAGCTTTATCTTATCTCTGCAGTCTGGATTCTAATCTACAACCCCAAAACTGCCCTTTAGCCTTTAGAATTGAAGGCTTCTCATTCTATTTTAATCCAAGTTTTCTGTTTTCTGTTCTGGTTCCTGATCCTTCTTAAACCAAGTAAGTTACTCTGTAAGAATGTCACAAGTTTACTTACAGACTAATGGAGCTGCAATATTCTGAAATGTTCCTAAGAAATTAGTATCAGGATTATAATACATGCTGTTTACAGAGCCAATTTCCTGACAAATATACTCTGTAGATTCATGAAGTAAACACCACAACAGTCCTGTTAAGCCACAGTATTCATAAAATATTTACATGCAGATTCGAATTTGTCACAATAGTGTAAATATTTAAAGCAGCATCACTAGTATATTGGAACTATTGTGGTAGTTTTCACTCAGACCTATCATTTCAGACTCCGCAAATACTGCCAGGTATTTTCAGCAACTTTTGACAGGTTCCTGCACAACCATCATACCTAGTAAGAGGCTATTTTCTTCCTTCAAACAAAGTTAAAAACAAGGCTTCTGAAAGTGAGAGACCTGCAAGAACAGATCCTCTGCTAATTGCTGTAAGAGTGCTATTTATTAAGCCCATTTTACACAAAACATCTAAGTGCTTGGATACAAAAATTTTTAGCAAATTTTAGTCATCCTTCCCACAGAAAGCAAAGGAATGGAAGTTGCCAAAAAGCTTGAGGTGTGTTTGAGAAGAAGCAGAGAGAGGTATCTGCTTATGATCTTGAAACATGATAATTTTCAGGGACAGTGGACAATGCACAGCTAGAGATCACGTAGAAAGGACAGGAGGAAACTCAGAGCAGAAGCGAGAAATAGCATTACCTTCTGATTGTATTTCACTCTTTATTCGGATTTTACGAGACCTAGCTTTGATACTCTCTTAATTTCCTAAAGCTCTCTAGCATTCATGGCTGGGAGGGTGTCAATCAATTTCATAAATTCTTTCTTAACTATAAAGAACAAGATCTTAGATATAGAGGGGTCCAACTCTGTTTTCTTCAATAGATGTTCAAAGAAATTCATGTGCAGAGGGAAAAGAAATTACATATAAGTCCTTAAAAAAATAAAAATTTCTGATGTAAACATCCCACATAAAGTTCTGACCTCTTCAAGAACTCATTTCAGGCTGATTTGCAGTTTTTTCTTGGAGAATGTTTTAATACAAGGTCTGTGTAACACAAAGATGCACACAGACTATGGAGTAAAGCTTTAAGTCACAACTGTGTTCTCTGCATTGTACTCAGAGATCTTTAGAAAAACAAAACTTGAGAACAGAGCAAGTTCCTTTCTCTCTGTGCTTCAAATCTACCATATCTCTGCAAACTCATCAGTTGCTATCATTGTCTTGTCTCCTTTCAATGTTTTTCTCCCTGGAAAATATAATGGAAGTTCATTCCCAGAGGTTTGGCAACCTACCCAGAAACCTGTTTATTAGCACTAAAGTCTTTGATCAGACCCAGCAGTTTATATTGCCACTTTTTAACACAAGTGCTTGTAGTGATGACAGTTCCAAGTCAGAGCTAAGACCCATAAATCACTGAAGGATTTTGTTTAAATACAACCATTTTTTTTTTTCAGCCTGTTACTTGTTGCTTATATTCAACAAGGGTCAGAATACAGAGGGTAGAATCCAACAAAAATATTAATCCTAATGCACAGTTTACTGGCATAAGGTCTCTTCTTTTCCATAAAACAAAGAAGTTGTAAAAAACCCCAATTATTTTGCAAAGTTTTCACTCATTATATTATCATTTTATACTGTGAAAAAAAACCCACAGTAGTATAACATAGCACAGCATTTTCAGAGGGGACTTTACAATAAATGGAATCTGAAGAGAAATGCGTAGCCTTCATTCTTCTACTCTCTGGTGTTCATTTCCTAGTGATACCTCTGTTTTATGGTTGGAAAGTTAACTAATTCACTCACAAGAAGTGTTTTGTACATTTCAGAGAAATCGGGTATTGTTGGAAAAAAAAAAGCTGTTTAAAGGTAAATCATGTAGCTCATAAGAAAGGTTCTAAGAAAGAAAAAGATCAGCTGATGGCTATGATCTGTTCTTCTACTGAGCATTACTAGTACTGTTCCAATGTCAAGTGCAGAACTGCACTCAACAATACTCACTTCAAATGAAAAGAAATCTTCAGAGGCTTGAGATTCACACTCGATTTTTAAACCAATGGAAAGAAAGGAAGGAAAAAAGGAAAATTTGCTCTGTTATTGCAAGACTTCTTTTTTTTCACTCAGATCATGTTTTCAATGGAGTACATCAGCATTCAACTTCCTTTTCCCACCAGTTAGGGAGAAGGAGGGCCCTTACAGAAAGAATAGAAACCCCTGGTTTGTGACGTTTTTAATGGCTTCCACTTACAACTAACAGCAAACACCTGCAGAAAAAAAAAAGGAGTCTTAAATGGCATTTTAACTGCTGTATACTTTTTCTCATCAAATTCATTGCAATGATTTTGAGTACTACAGGTAAAGCAGTATTCAAGGACAGACATTCAGGGACAAACACAGTCTTAAAAGAGTGTGGAAATAAATATAGAAAGTAGCCAAATTCCACCATAGTATATGTGAACCATTTTGTTTTAGTTTGATTGCTTTTAGATGAGACTCTTAAGTTAATTTTTCAATCTTTGTCTTCAGTTGCCCCTTTCTAAAAAACAACATAACAAAGGTTAAAAAGACAGTTTTAAGTGTGAAGTACCCAGTCATTCAATATTTAAATTTCTTATGATTTAGATGAAGATAGAAAGGTGCTCAGTCTGGCAGTAGAGTAACAGCAGCAACCAGCAATAGTGCATCAGCTGGTTTTGCAGGAAAAAAATCCTTGTGGAGTCATGTGGAGCGTGCTGCAGAATTGACAGGCTTGCTTGATTATTTTTCCAGTCCAACACAGGTCATTGCTGGAGGCATGGTATTATACCAGACGAGCTGGTTTATCACAGTGATTTGGAATGACAAAATTTTTGTTCTTGCTAAAGAGACAGGCTTTTGAGCAGACAGTCTACATGGTACAGAACCTTATAAAAAATCATGGCTCTCTTTTCCTGTCACGGCAAATGGCAGGTGAATCTTCTCCTTTAGGTCTCTTCTCTTGTTCATATTCCTGTGACTCTGACGTAAGATTATTGTTTTATTGTGATTCTATTTTCACATAGGCTTTACTTTCACAATGTAGACAGCAATTGATCTATGCCAAGATTTTTTTTATGTATATTTCTATATATGTATATATACATCCCATAAGTGGCACCACAACTGAATCAGAAAAATGAGGGATTTTATATCTTTTAAAATACAAAGCTGACATTTTTTTAGCTTGAATTTGTAGGAATGTAAATCATAAAGAGATTAATTCTAATTAAGGCTCAGAACAGAGTGACAAAAGTATTCATAAATGCCTGTCCTTCTTGTAGTGATTTGCTTTTACTTGAAAAAAAAATGCTTGGTTTGCACCAGAGCTTCTCTATATGACATAAGAATGGAAAGAAAACTGTCACGGGCAAAGCAATTAAATAGTTGTCTCAAATTAGCTAAAAAATCTCGCCCTTTCAAGCAATATGGTTGCAACACAGACTCAGAATTTTTCTTACAACTTGTCTGTGACTATGGCTGACTGTGAAGTGTTTGTCCACCTTCAAACATCGCAGCAGAAATCCTGGTACACAAACACCTCACTCTCTGATACTATGGACAGTGAGGTAATCTGAATTACTGCTATGTTATTTTTCGAAACTCCTCATTACACTACCTTTTAACCAAAAAGTGGTAGTGTGTCAGATAATTCTTGAATTATGTCTCAGCTGCCCTTGAGTTGCATGCAGATATGAGGAATACTACCCATGGATTTAGTGTACAGCCACAAGGTATCATGCTGAAAGCAAAATGTACAGGATGATGAAAACAACAATCTCTGGCTGTACAAAACACTGCTGTATGTACTCCTTTCAAAGGGCAGTTACAGTAATCCTAGTAATTTTTTGAGAAAAAATTTTAGAAACACCTGCCATAGTATCCAATTAAATCCCAAGGTAAACTAATGAAACAAATAGAATTCTGTATTTTCTCTTGCTAAGGGACTTGCAGGCTTCTTGGCAAAGTCTGAAAGATTTTCAGCAAATGCATAATGTTGTCCTTGTTCTCACCACAAAATGAAAATTAAGATATGAATGACTCAGAACAATGCATTTCACTGCTCCTTTTTAGTGACTTTTTAAATACTGTGTGGCCTGTAGCATAATCCCCATCTTTCCACAGCTTTGGCAAAACAGAATCTGCCTGTCTCATTACACGTTTCCCCCCAGTTTCTTTTGCAGGCCTGTTCAGCCTGGAGATAAACATAGTATTTCTGTCTTGCAGAATTCTTCACTCTTATCCTGTTGACAACAAATAAAATGAGGACCAGCAAAAGCCACAGTGGGTTCAGAGATTTCCTATGGGCCAAATCAGTCAGGGATTCAATATATTTCATGAATAGTCTATGTCTGTGCAAGGAGGTACACGAGCCATTAATTCTCCTGTGTTTACATATGTATCAAGGTTGTGGGACACAAGATCTAAGAACATTAGTACCTCCTCTTGGACACGTGATCTGGCTTGAGCTAATGTAAAATCAGTTTTCTAAATTTTCAGCTTAGCCTCATCTAAGTAACTTCATTTTCTGAAAACTAATTGCATGTTTTCGGATAGTGTCTGTGTCTAGAGGTGATAACATTTAAAATTTATGATTAGCACCAAAGTCGTGGGCCACAGGTATACAAAAAGGCCATTGCTTACAATTGTCCCTATGCAGAGGAAAGTCATCCTCAAGTTGGTGGAAAGCTGATAGTGAAAGGGGCAAAAAAAAAAGGTCACATCTGCAGGGAGGAGCAGAAAGGACAGGTTACCAAAAACTGATCAACAGAGTTTTCCATTCCATATAGATCATACTCTGTATAAAACAGAGGATTGTGACAGTCAAGCTCTCTTCTTTGATGGCTGGTGCTTAATATGGACCTTGTCTGTCTTTTTGCCTCTGATCCTGGATCCATGTGTTCCTGAATCCACTTCCTCAGTCTAGTTCCCATCTGCTGCTGAATCTAGCCTGGGAACTTTTCCTGTGTCTGCTCTGCAGCAGCAATGACTTAGTCATTGGGGAGTGTGTTCAATTTAGTATATTTGTATATATTTTATCATTATCTTATTAATAGTATTTTCCTTATTATTATTATTATCGTTCCATTAAAGCTGGTTTAGTTTTAGTTTCCAATCCAGGAGCCTTTGTGAGCAGGGACTGGGATCACAACTGCTCACATTTAGCTGCCAATCAAGTTCAGCCAGGGCTAAAGCGTGACAATATAAGAGAATTTTAAAAAGAAATGAAAAGTTTTGAGGACTGTAAAACCATGAGCCATTCACACACAAGCGTTTGGTTTTGAGCTTCTTTGTCAAAAATACTCTTGCCAAGTTTCTCCTGTGGAGGATGTGTATGTTACACTTGTTATTTTTTAGAAGCAGTGTTACTTAAAAAGACCTGGCTGAAAATAGAGTGGGACTTCAAAAGGTTACTAAAAAGAAAACAAGGAAAAGAAGGAAGGATGATGCTTTAAGGCTTACCACCTGTGTCTCCTTTGATGTCTCTTAATTCCACTGCTATGACTGATTAATACCCCGGCAGAGATGTTTTAATTTAGTGTTTCAGCAAGTTCTGAGTATTCAAGAAAATTTCCTGTCAGGGAATGGAGCCTTGGTTCTAGTCCTTGAACAAGCAAGTCATTATTATGTTTATTTGCCTAAGCTTATTATTTGGGTGTATGTTTTCCTAGGAATTTGACTTACAGCAAATCAAATCTGTCTAACAACATAGCAGTTATTTGATAAAAGATGAGAAAGGCTTCTTATGTGCAACTACCCACTCCTCACACCTGTAATAAAGCAAACCCTTAGAATATTGCAGCTTTTCTGTACAGCTGTCTGATTGCACCTTTTCAGGGTCCCTCCTCACTTGGGATGTACATTTAAGCTATGGCCTTCCCCTCTATTCTTGACCTGAGCTATGTTGCTGTGTCCCAGGCCACATGTCTCATTGATGTAGAACTGACCACAAACCTTGGACCTGCCTGTGACTGGCAAAGGCTCTGCCCTGCTAGTGTGGACTCCCCCACATCTTTTGGCCTCCAAAGAACTTCCCACCCTTGTGGTGTCCTGGGTCTCTGCTTAAGAGGGCAATTCTCAACAGTAGTGCCATGTTGAATAAGATTAAAAAAGCTAGGCAAGTTCTTACTCTCCTGTAATAGCACTTGAATACCTCTGTGCATCTGTTCCTCCTGAATTAGAGCCAAAATGCCAGAAACACCAATTTGATTTTGTCTGTTACTCCTCAGATTTTCTTGATGACTCCATACAAGGGTCTTCCTTGCGTCATGTCTAGATGAGCTGTCAGCCTGAAATAGAAACGGAATGTTCTCATCCAGAAAACATTTAACATTTCAGGCATGGTGGCCAGGACAAAACAAAATGCTGTCAAAGTGAAAAATCAAAAGAAAGGGTGCCTTTCCCCAGCCTGGCAAAAACACCAGCATAAGGTTAGAATGCTCACCTGCAGTACGAGGTACTAAATTTCATGTCCCAAATCCTTCACAGCAAGGGCCTTGACCTCAACTTAACACTACCGGAACTAATAATATTATACCATTCACACTTCAAGGCTGGATGGCATATAATTTCTCACTAAGGCTGTACGTCCTTTTCAAAAATGTCTAAACTACACATGTTTTGGAAGAAAAGTTCTAAATTTGAAGAATAAAAATTTCTCTCAGACAAAGACATTTAATCTGAACATTCCTAATGGGCTCTCATGCCAGGCAAAACATCAAAAGAATTTATTTCAAATAGTATTTCATAATTATTTTTTAATTATATGATATCAGGCAGCTTTATAAATAACTTTCTGGATTTTCAGTGGATTATTATTTTTTACAGTTGATTTTATTACTAATCCATTTCAGCCTCCTTAATTGTTTAGTTTAGAAAAGAAAAGACTTGGTGAGCGGACTTCAAATGCTTTAAAAGCTCCAGCAAAGAACTGGTAGTAATTTGTTCTTCAGGGATAAAAAAAGAAGTAATGAACTTCAGTTGCACTGAGGAAAATCCAGATTAGTCATTGTCAGAGATTTTCTAACTGGTAAGGGATAGTGAAACCCTGAAACATACTGCCTGGGAGAAGTGTGGTAACTTCATTATATTAAGTCACTAAGAATGGGCTCAGTAAACATCTATCAGGTAAAGAGTAGGTACAGCTGATGCTGTCTTGGAGTAGGAGGATGCAATAACTGTTGTTTCTTCTATGGAACTATTAACAACCAACCAAAATCCAGGACTATACAAAAAAAAAAGGATATTTCTCAAAAGAATTTTCTCATCTTAGACTGATGTTAGAATCACCTTCTACATGTAAAAGATTTTGAATACTGAAACATTCAGTGCTGCAGTCTGCCCTTTCTAGATGAAAAACAAGGCTTCCTAAGCTGAACTTTTCCACACCATTGCTGTATAAAACATGATTATATCACTTACAAGAACTTTTGAAACCCAAAAGATTCAATTTTTATCATTAGTTTTATAGTTTCTTTCTCTTTTTCACAATTTTTTTAAGACTTCAGTTACACAGTGTGCCTTCTAGAATTGTGTTCCTTGTGTATCACAAACCTCCATTTTAACTCTTGAGGTCAGTAAAGTTTATGCATGTATTTAAAGACAAATAAAAATTTTCCTGAATTTGGGCCTTAATTAATATGGTATCATAAAAGCTTTTAAACCAAAATTGAAATCCTAAATCAGAATGCCTTGTAATGGGATGTAAGATGGAAGAATCATAGGAAAAAAAGATGTCTGAATGAATCTTTATTGTAATTCAGTTAATAAGAGCCAGAGCTTCAATAGCGTAAAATAAAATTAGCAACAAATGTCAAGATCCCACAGATTTCTGGTCATGCAGTTAAAGAGGGGCAATATTAGCCCTTTCTCAAGACA
This sequence comes from Phaenicophaeus curvirostris, assembly GCF_032191515.1. Classification (NCBI taxonomy): domain Eukaryota; kingdom Metazoa; phylum Chordata; class Aves; order Cuculiformes; family Cuculidae; genus Phaenicophaeus; species Phaenicophaeus curvirostris. Next base: position 51,064,951 of record NC_091397.1, on the reverse strand, counting down.
TGTGAGATCTAAATGTAATTTAGACTCTTTACGTACATGGTAGATAATTGTACAGTCATGAGTCTTCAAGATTGGTTTTGTTTTGTTTTTTTAATGGGGAAAAAAGATGAATGAGAACTCTTACTGAGCCCCATTGCAGCTTAACATAACACCATATTTAGCGCAGTTAAAATACTCATCCAATAGTTCAGCTAGGATTGGCAGTAACTGCAAGGAACACTTGAAAATGTCAATACACAGAGGTTCTCTGTTCTTCTAGGTTTCATTTCATCACAAGCCCTTCACAGGGTAGCCTTCTCTATCATGAGATTATATGGATACTATGCAGGCTGAAATTACAATCATGGAGCAGTCTGTCCACTCTCTTGTATCTCCAGGTATTTTTTGAACCATCATTTTGTGAATTCATTGTATGGGCATACTTAGTTTGATTTCTCCTTGAGAAAATTAATGGAAATGCTCACAATAAAATAGAAGTCCTTTAAAATTTGGTGGAGACCTACAAACAAAGAAGCAGCACTTCTCATCATTTCACGTAATCAGAATAAGATCAAATCAACAAAAGATGGCTAAAACATGAATCCTATTCTAACCCTGCTGTTGTGGTTGCTCCTTGCCAGCATTTGCATTTCAAAGACGAAAGTCTTTATAACCCTGAATGCCAGTTGCATCTTGCTTTTAATATTCCAGCTATTAATTATAAAATCCAACTTCTTTTCAGTTTTATTTAATTACAGAATTTGAGCTAACTAGCTTTTGAATAGAAATAAACCTGTCAATTTCAACCATCACCACAATATAAGCACACACAATTTGTATGGAAACCTAGAAAAAATTGTATGGAAACCTAGACCTTGGCTATCACACAAATTGGCTTGAAAAGTGGATGAATCAATTGTTTTGGTTTCTGCTTTTTAAGTAAGGCTTGGAGCTGCAAAATTTTACACTGGCTTTTATGCATATGTGTATGACATTCCAGTGAATGGCAAATTAATCTTGTTCCATTCAATTGCAGAAAGCAGTTCTATATGTTATCAATGGTTATTGTTGCTGCAAGAATGCATTTCAGTTTTTGCCTAAGACCCCTTTATATCACATGTTTATATTTTACTAAAACTCAGGATTTTTAACTGATCCTGTAAAGGTGCTGATCCCGTATAGGATTAGTAGGTATTGTTGCCCTTCACATCTTTTAGTATAGTGGATTACCCCTAGCATAGCACTAAGAACACTTTCAAAGCTGTAATGCAATGTCTCTTCTTCCCCTTGTACCTAAGAAATACTCTGTAGCCTGAATTAAGCCCTTTGGCTGTTGCTGGCATCCGGAAGGTGTGAAGTGTTCATATTGTCACATCCATCTGCAGGAATGTGAAAAGTTCTTTTCACAGTGCATGGAAAGAAAAATAAATAGCTCTCAGTTCCTTGGTTGCATTGTCTCTGCGACACTAACTAGAATAAACAGCAACTGACTTACCACCATTCCTTATCCCATGAAAGTACGCAAGAGTCATTCAATTGCAAGTGCCATTTAAAAAGCCATTTCTCAAAGTAGACCCAGTTTTAAGGAGAAAGTGTTTTCCTTTGATGAAGTTCCACTTCTCCAAGACATTTTCAATTACCTTCTAAGGCATAAAGTTACAGTTGGTGCTGAAGTGATGCATTTACTGGGTTTAGTTAGCTTCAAGGAGACTAAATCAGAAAACTCAAGGTATAGTATAATTTGGGGGTTTACAGGTTTGCAACTCCCTCTTCTCCCCATTTCTTATGATGTGACCTTAGGCCTTAGTTCAGGACACTAGTTGTGGACAGATGGAATATCTGAACCATGCCTGAAGGTCATTGAAATGCTCAGAACTCAACGCAGATTTAAAATTAAGCATTCATATAGGGCAAGTCAAGTGGGAAAGGAGGGTGGTTTAGTAAGGAAAGCAAAATAAAATGTTCTAGTTAATTTGGAAGACTGTGAAACATTGATCCCTACCCTCTTTCCCTTGCTTATCCGAGGACTCTATTCACACCTGAAAGGAAAACGTATAGTGGGGTTTTTTAAGTAAAGTATTCAGTATTACCTGAATTTATGTGCTCATGTCAAATCTCCCCCTGAATTTCCCTTTTACCCCTAAGAAAGGTAAAGAATCTATTGCACTCAGTAATGAAACAGCATTTGAAGATATTTTGCCCATTTTCTTTTTACCAAAGTAAAATAAAAGTAGTAACTTGTATTATTTTTGTTTAGTATCACTTCCAGATTTATCATGTGCCTATTCCCCTTCGGAATGAAGAAAACCATGTCTTTCAGAGTTCTTCACTTAAATTAAAAAGAATAGTAAGCAGAATAGTAGAAGTCTGTCAGGCATGGTGCTTAACTAAACATCTTGAACCATGTAATTCATTTCCCTCATGATATATCTCTGAAACTTCAGGAATGTCTTCCACGTCCAAGCTGATGTCCCCTATCTACTACAGTACAGGGTCTTTCTTTGTGCCTTCTCATTTTTGTTGAAACTGAGATTTTCCTATGAAAAGTTATGGTTTTGACACTTTTACGCATCCTAAATAAAAGGGGTTTTCTGTGGAAAAAATTGCAACTTTACTTATGATAACACTTCCTCCAACTAATCATAATTTCTTTCTTCTTAATTTCTGCAATGAAACTCATGAAATAATATCTTTGCTGACTACAGCAGATAATTCCAGTTTATGAATCTATAAAGTGAAGGTAATAAAAGTTAACAGTATTTGCTAACAGAAATAATAATTCTTAACCCAGATAGAATGAAATAGTGTTTTCACACTTATTTGAATAAATGAAGCTATATACTACACGGTGCCATTTAACTAGATGTTGCAGTTTTGAAGTGGCATATGAATTCACAGCATTTTCACTTTGTAAATGTCTCCTTAAAAGAGTTGCGGGATGTGATATGACTGATTTATCTACTGAATAACAGGTATAGCAAGTTATTTCCAATTATAAGCAGTATCTGATATATTGGAAAATATTTAACCAGTCTCTAACTGCACAATGTATTTACAATTATGTAATCATGATGTTTTGGTACAGTATAGCTGTTCTTGTATTGCTGCATAACAACCACGATTCTGTTACGTTCACCTATCTGCTAAAAACCTGTAATGACTAGTTCAGTTAAATAGGAGTTCACTGGGGAAATACAAACCAAAAAAGCACTAGATAAATCTTTCAAAAGAAAAAGGAGTTAAATTCACTATACCCATTCATTTCTTATACTGTTTTTTTTCTGAAACTCTTTGGAAAAATTCTAGTGTTATATTAAAAAATATCTAAAATTTCAAATTAATCAACTTAGTTTTGTTGGCAATAAAGGGCATTAAAAGTAATTACAGGTGGAGTGGTTATTTCCAATAATGGAATCTTAAGACTTAAAGGTATTCCTCCAAAAGCACACTGTAATATTTAGTCAGCAGTTCAAAATGGAGTGCCCCTGATTTTCATGAGAAACCTCTGTAAAAATTACCATAGGGATGTGTATTACACAACAAGATATTTAAAAAGTCAAAGTTTGACTCACATATTTAACTAGTCCATTTTAAGGAAAGAGATGCAAGAGAGACATTTTCAGCATGGAAATTTATGTTGCATATACCCGATTACTGAAGACGTTCTGCCCTGTTCCTGCACATAGAACACAAATAATTATTTACTATTGCTTCAGCTATCAAAGAGAAATAATGAACATGCAAACCAGTCCCTCAGGTGTTTTCAGCATTCCCAAGTTTCTTATTTGTATAAAGATAAAAGACACCTGCAGCTGTGTTTCATTAAAATAGATAATGACCTTCAGTGACCAATAGGCTAATCAAAGGAAACATTTTTCCCAAAGGGTATAACACTACACACATTTCCCTTCGGAGGCACTCAGGATGGATTCAATACATAAGAATGTGTTCAGTCTTCCTCAGAGTTTTCTCTGTTAATTACTGTGGTTTGTGTTTGCTACATCTGTGCTCTTGTAGAATGGGATGAAAATGAAATTACAAGACTATTTTTAGAAGGTAAACAAAACTCTTTGATAGCACAGCACTCACTAAAATGAGTGTAGCACTAAACTCACCTGATAACACAGAGTCTTGGAAAATAATTATGATGGTAGCTAACCAGACAACCTGCTAGATTAAAGTAAGACAGAATGCTTTTTGAAGATAGAATACGTGTTTTGCTGACCTTCCTGCATTAAACATAGGAAATAATTCTCAAATCTGCTTTGTGTGGACCTAATTGTGTAGACACCCTTTGCCATGGACTGCATGCCACAATAAACAGGAACAATCAATAGAACCGTACGCCCATAGTAGTCCACAGAGCTCGATAATATATTTTCAATAGATTTTCTATTTATCTGCCTAATTAGAACAGAGGGCATTGTCATTTTGTCACATTGGGAAGAGTCAGCTGTAGAATGTTAATATTTATCATACATTATCAAAACCTGTGTTGGGCCTATCCAATTTTTTGACAATAAAATACTACATTTTGATTTATCCTGAACCTACATAATGTCATCTCTGTTTCTCAAAAATATCTCAGAGAAAACACTTCTGTAGTGCATGGGTTTTGCATTTACTGTGATGAATGTTAAAAGCTGCTTGATATCAGGGTAGTCTTGGTAAGATAGATTGTTCAAAACACACAATGAGAGATACATGATTAATACACCTATCCAAAGCACTTATATAACTTCTTTTCTCAAAGTACTGAACACATGCTCTCGCATGCAGGAAATCAGGCACAGAAGGGAAGAGACAAGCGTGGCTGAGTTGAGACCTGCTGGCCAAATTCAAGAACAAGAGGGAACTGCACAAGAAGTGCAGACAGGAACAGGTAACCTGGAAAATGTATAGGGATGCTGCCTGGTTGTGTAGGGATGAGGTCAGAAAGGCCAAGATCCAGATGGAGCTGAACTTGGCAAGGGAAGTGAAGGCTAACAGGGGCTTCTACAGGTACGTCAATGAGAAGAGGAAAGTTAAAGGGAACATACCCCCACTGATACATGAAAATTGTGACCTTATAGCAACGGATGAGGAGAAGGCTGAGCTGCTTAACAACTTTTTTGCCTTAGTCTTCACTGGCAACCACTCTCCTCAACCCTCCTGGGTCATGGGACAACAAGATGGTGACCAGGGATGTAAAAACCCTCCCACTGTAGAGGAGGATCAGGTTCATAGAATCACAGAATCATAGAATAACCAGGTTGGAAGAGACTCACAGGATCATTGAGTCCGACCATTCCTATCAAACACTAAACCATGCCCCTCAGCACCTTGTCCACCCGTCCCTTAAACACCTCCAGGGAAGGTGACTCAACCACCTCCCTGGGCAGCCTCTGCCAGTGCCCAATGACCCTATCTGTAAAAAATTTTTTCCTAAGGTTTAGCCTAAATCTCCCCTGGCAGAGCTTGAGGCCATTCCCTCTTGTCCTGTCCCCTGTCACTTGGGAGAAGAGGCCAGCACCCTCCTCTCCACAACCTCCTTTCAGGTAGTTATAGAGAGCAATGAGGTCTCCCCTTAGCCTCCTCTTCTCCAGGCTAAACAACCCCAGCTCTCTCAGCCGTTCCTCATAAGGCCTGTTCTCCAGCCCCTTCACCAGCTTCGTTGCTCTTCTCTGGACTCGCTCCAGAGCCTCAACATCCTTCTTGTGGTGAGAGGTGTGACCACCTGAGGAACCTGAACATATATAAGTCTATGGGATCTGATGAGATGCCTCCCAAGGTCCCGAGGGAATTGTCTGATGTGGTTGCCAAGTCACTCTCCATGATATTTCTCTCCAAAGTCATGGCAATGACTGGAAGAAGGGTAACATTGTCTCCATTTCTGAAAAGAGTAGAAAAGATGACCCTGGGAACTACTGACCTGTCAGCCTCACCTCTGTGCCTGGGAAGATCATGGAACAGATCCTCCTAGAAGCTATGCTAAAGCACATGGAGGATGGGGAGGTGGTTAGTGGCAGTCAGCATGGTTTCACCAAGAGCAAGTGCTGTATGACCAACCTAGTGGCTTTCTATGACAGGGTAACCAGAGCAGTGGATATGGGAAAACTAACAGATGTGATCTATATGGACTTTTGTAAAGCTTTTGACACGGTCCCTCACAATACCTTTCTGTCTCAATCAGACAGATATGGATTTGATGGGTGGAATGTTTGGTGGAAAAGAAATTGGTTGGATGGTCACATTCAGAGAGTAGTAGTCAACAGCTTGATGTCCAGATGGAGAGCTGTGACAAGTGGTGTCCCTCAGGGGTCTGCACTGGGATCAGTGTTGTTTAATGTCTTTATCAATGATATTGATAGTGAGATTGAGTGCATACCTCAGCAAGTCTGCAAATGGCACTAAGCTGAGTGGTACAGTTGCCACACTAAAAGGATGGGATATCACCCAGAGGGACCTGGACAGGCTGCAGAAGTGGTGTTGTGCAAACCTCATGAGGCTCAACAACACCAAGTGCAAGGTCCTACACCTGGGTTGGGGCAATCCTTGATTTCAGTACAGGGTGGGGGATGGTGTGATTGAGAGCAACCCTGCAGAGAAGGCCTTGGGGGTGCCAATTGATAAGAAGCTTGATATGAGCTGTCATTGTGTGCTCACAGCACAGAAGAACAACTGTATCCTGGGCTGCATCAAAAGAATCATGGCCAGCTGGTTGAGGGAAGTGATTCTGCCGCTCTGATCCATTCTTGTGAGGCCTCATCTGGATTATTGAGTCCCGTTCTGGAATCCTCAACGTAAGAAGGACATGGAATTGTTGGAACAGGTCCAGAGGAGGTCTACAAAGATGATCTGAGGGCTGGAGCACCTCCCATATGAGGACAGGCTGAGGGAGTTGGGCTTGTTCAGCCTAGCAAAGAGGAGGCTCTGAGGAGATCTTATAGCGACATTCCAGTACCTGAAGGGGGCCTACAAGTAAGCTGGGAGGGACTTTTTACAAAGGCTTGTAGTGATAGGACTAGGGCAATGGGTATAAACTGGAGAAGGGCAGAATTAGACTAAACAAAAGGAAGAATTTCTTCACAATGAAAGTGGTGAAGCATTTGAATATGTTGCCCAGGGAAGTTGTGGATGCCCCATCCCTGGAGGTGTTCAAGGCCAGGTTGGATGGAGCTTTGGGCAGCCTGGTCTGGTGGGATTCCCTGCCCATGGCAGGGGAGTTGGAACTAGATGATCCTTAAGGTTCCTTCCAACCCAAACTATTCTATGATTCTATGATTGTTTAGCCTCATAGGAACACTGAAAAGTAGAGACATAATCTTCATTTCTATTTTTGTAAATATTAGATGAAGTAAACTAAATGCAGATGATCCATGAAGTCTCTAACAAAGCAGAGAGTGCAACACAAGTCTCCTTAAACTTACTTCTTCATTGGACTGTACTTTTTCTTACTTCTGTAACTGTGTATTTTATCTGTCTAGTGAATATCCTTCTACGCTACATATTTCTCCATCTGCTGTAAGAGCTGGCAGAGGGAGAAGAAATTTAGGAGATTCTGGAAATCTGAAGTTGAGCGGAAATAAGAAACTTAAGCAACAGAGTAGCCAGGAACAAGAGAGGAGGCAGAAGTAACTCAGTTCACGGAGCGCAGTTTGTTGTATTTCTTTAGCCCCTTTCATACTGTGCATTCAGGTCAAAAGGAGTAAACACAAGTGCATTCCAAACTGATGTCAAACAGCATAAGAATATTTTATAAAACAAGAAAAATGGTAGCAGCAAAGTGCTCTCTTTTCAAGTGAAATTAATTGAAAATGTGCAGTGTGCCAGACTATTCGCTCTCCTAGTCTAGATTGCTCAATATCTTTTTCTCTCTCTTTCTTTCTTTTGTCCCATCTCACAAAAGAAATCTAACAAAGAAGTTGGCTTAGCTTTTCTGATTACTCCATTTTCCTTTCTTCTGTTAAGAATCACTGCCCTTCTACTTCCAAAGGCCCCCTGATGGATAGTTCAATAAAAGGTCCAGAAGTAGACTAAACAGTTTGAGTCGCTTTGATGATTGATGGCACCGGAGTCAGAAAGATCCAAACTAACTTGCTGGTAACAAAAATACAGAAAGGCTTTACTGGCTTCATTAATACACATTGCCCTTATTTTGAGCCCAACTGAAGACTGTGAACAAAGATCCAGCCTCTCAAGGCAAGGTGTTAGAAAGAAGACAGTATTGGGAACTCTCTGAGACTGATCACCCCCATACACAGTTCAAATGCACTGTCAGGCTTTATAAATTTAGATCTTACACAGCCAAGGTTGCAGATGGTACAACTAAGCCAACAGTGCTAAAGACATCTGCCTCCAGGAACAATCCTCTGCCCCAGAACCCAGAAGCAACAAGATGACTTGAGCTGGAACTGTCTACAATGGCCTTCTAGATCACCTATCCATATCTTTTCTGAGCCTCAGGTAGCACCTAACAGTGTTTATGTATCATTATTAGAATTTTATAGGGCTTTTACTTCAAAGTGCCTGCAATAATCCTATTAATCATTATACCTATTCAGCTTTAAATTAGTTTGTCAAGTATTGCAGGGAGTTGATATAAATTAATACAACTGAAAAGCCCTGGCTATCTAGTATGGCTTCAATCATTTTATGTTAACTTCAACTGACTGTGGGCTGTGCCAGCCCATGCCTTTAGCCTGAACACAGGAGAAAAATGCTCCCCTAAGGGGTCCTTTTAAAGAGACCTCATCTGTCCAGCTCTTCCAAAAAACCTTTTCTGTGCTTCTATGTAAGAATATCTAGTGGACCAAAATATTGCAGTCAGAACCCAATATCTTATTTATTCCAAGTGTATGGCTCTAGTGGGTAAAAGCTGTCTTGCTATGGTAAGAGAAAAGGAAGGCAAAATTCAGGTTGAGTGGCACACAGCTTCCTTGAATTGAGTAATGAGAAAAATGGAACATCACATACTAGCATTTCTAAGAGTATTGTACCCTTCATCCTTTCCCATGCAGCCAGAACAGATACAGACGTTTCATGAGCATGGCCTCTTGATGCCCTGTATGCAATAAACTCATCCATCACCACTCCTTTTAACTAGAGAAGAACTAGTGAACTTGAAAGTCTGTTACTTCCTTATTACTTGACGTTAAATGCCATTAACCAACTAGGGGAGTCGTAGTTTTATAAAACAAAGCCCAGCACAATTATTTATTTTAGTTGACTCTTGTTTGTTCTGTGGGGAGAATGGGGCACAGTTCTGCACTGAGTTCTGGCAGTGCACTTTACTCTTTATCTAACGGTCTTTAAGGTCATTAATTGTGTACTGCTATGCTTTTCTTGGTTGTTTTGCTCCTGGTGTCATGGACTGCATCATGTATTTTGTGAGAAAATAAAACAGAAGCAAAAAACCCCACAGAGCTGTGCATGCAAGCAGAGGCTACCCTTCCTTACTCACTGATCTGTACTAATTATGAATTTTAAATAGGTAATCTGGAATCCACATACAACTGAAAGTAACAGAATCTGAAATGACAATTTGACCGTCTGCTCCTTTGAAACTTAATTTCTTTGGTAAAACATAATTTTTTACTTAGTGGTTATTTGAACTTAAAACAATTTCATTTTCTTTATTTACATTATTAAAGGCTTCTGACATTTACAGTGTATTTAAAGCTTTAGACCTGTGACATCCTTATTCTGTTTCCAATTAAACCTCAATTATAAGGCATGACCCTCTGGCTGTGCTTAAGGCTTTTTCCCAAATGCATAACTTTGGATTTACAGTCACCTTTAGTAATAGGTAATTAGTTTAAGATCAATATTTTAGACAAAGAAAAACACTGAAAATAATTGAATTCAATAATTCCCATGCAACCAGTGTAGCTATTTTGAGCTGAATTGGCCACTTTGGAATACCCACTCTGACTGTATCGCACTAGTCAGAGACGTCCTTTGACATTCATTTGTTCCAAATACTTCTTTGTGCCTGTTCTGCGGTTTTCTAATAGACACATTCTCCCTCTCTGCTTATGAAAAAGGACAAGAATTGAATGGCAGTTCCCAAGACATTTAACAGTACAAACATAGTCTAGAATCACACTATGGACTATCAGGGTGCAGGCGCTGTTGCAAAGCCTTTCCTGTACCATAAAACTCATAACATATGCCAAAGCAGCTGATACTCACAGACTCTTTCCAGTCCTAACTCTGTCTGGAAGAGGATCTCAGGGGAACACATTGCAGCGTAACTAGGTCAAAGTAAACACAGATGACATACTGCAGAGAGATATTCAGGTTACTGTACGTAGATGCTCAGCTGAATCCCTAGAGGGAACCTAGGCCCATAACTTAGTCATCCCCAATGCTATTCATTCCCTTCACCCTTTCCTTTTGTCCCCTGTAGGCATTATACCTCAGACCATCAGCAGAGAAAAAGTGCATATATTTCTATTTTTTTCTATAGTTATAGAAAATATAGTCCCATAGTTATTAGTCTAGGTGTAGCATCATGAAATGCAAGCTTTTGCCCATGCAGGTGGCATTAAGTCATCACTATGGTCACCTCCAACCTTAGGACTTCAAAGCAGCAGAGGTACTAATGGTCTGTTTGCACTGTGCACACTGTGCACTACACAAACACTTAACACGTGGAAGATCTGAAGTCCACATAAACTTAATGACCAGAAGGAAGGAAAAGAAAAGGACACATGATCAGGTCCTTGTTAGAACTAGGAACAGAATTTGGTGTGCCCAGCTTCTAAGCCATTGAACACTGCTGTCACTTTCATTATAGCTCTATACTAAAAAATTTGAGATGTTTTAGACTTTTTTCCCCCCTTGAGCTGCTGATTTTCACTGGTGCAATTCAGCCCCTGGAAAAGAAAACTCACAACAGCGCGCTTAACAGGAAAAAGTCTTTTTTGCAAAATTGTATTTCCAGAGAAATGACACAAGGACTGAACCACCAAAACCAGATCCAGTGGGAGGAGCAGACAAAAGGAATGTCCACAGAGTAATGATGTGGGCAGCCTCACTCCATTAGTCTCAGTGCTATTGAGTCTGATGTATCCATTTTATCACCCTCACCAAAAAAATCAGTGAGGTGATTTCCCTTTTCATCCTCTTCCATAATGACTAAGAATATAGACTTCATTTCAACATGGAGTTTCTTCCTGAATCTCATTTGTGGTGTTCAGCTTGTCAGCAACTGTGAAATTTTCTTGCCCACCAAGTTACAGCACCATTTCAAAAGGTTGACTTTTTTCTTGTAGTCATGCAAAACCCAAAATAATTTGTAAGAAACATTATGTTAATTTGTAAGACTTACTGAAAAGACAGAAGATTTTAGTAGTGATTATAAATTAACACCACTGTGTTTATCCAAAACCTTTGTATTCTGCTAGATTTTTAATTGTATTTTAGCCTCCACTGAAGTCAAATGCAAAACTAAGAATCAAACTGGCCCAGAGTGAAGTTTCATGTTGTCCTGGAGGTTGGCTGAAAATTAGGATAGCTAATGCTGTAGTTATACAGCTGGAAATATTTAAAGACAACAGCAGGAAACATGAAAGATTATCTGGAAGAAGAAATATCAAATTAACCCTTCTGGCACATTAGAACTCACTGTACTGCCTTTGTTCTGACTTGGAAGAAGGTCAGACTTTAAAAGAAAAAAAAATTTAATCTGTGTTTTTCACTAGTAGAATCTGGTTTGTGCAGCTACCATGTCACAGAAAACTAGATAACAAGAGTGAACAGTAACAACAAGCACACAAAAATCTCTGTGCCCTTTTTTTAACTCTCTGTTTTGAAAATTATATGCTGCCTTAAGCCATGTTCCTCACATAAATGCTTGCTGAGAACATGGTACAACCTACTGCAGACATAAAGTATTGAAAAAGTAATAACATAGAAATTACTTCAACACAGCATCTATGCACCGTGGAAGTCCTACTTGAGCACTGAAAATAGGGTTTTAATTGTAAAGTGTTTCTGCTTGCAGAGAGAGAAATTTCACCCAAAGAGAGCTGCAGGTCTGGAAAATTAACATCAAAATGAGTCAAGCAAAATGAAACATTTCTATTAGGCTATGCTTAATTTTTTCTGTGTTTTGCAGTATGCTTGGGAAACACTGATAACTGGCTTTTGGAGCAAATCTCTGTTATGTAAAAAAACCACTCGTTTTTCAAGGCCTGCAGATGGGTTTAATTTCAATGAACTTGCCACCGCATTTTATTTTGTCTTCTGCTTGATCACATTTAACATTTTCCCCCTAGTATTATTAGTTCTAATGTAGTATAATTACATGAGTTCACTTTAGCACTGCTTTCCTAAGTGGTGCTAAGTGTAAGACTTTTTAATGGTGTCCCTTCCATATTGTGTCGCCTTTCTGTTTCTACCAAACCAAAATGGGGGCTTCATGAGTGAACTCTGTCCTGCTATAGAGAGATTTATTCCAATCATTTCAAGGATAGTGAGACTGAATGGATGCCAAGATTTCTGACTCACCCTTGATTGTATCACGAGGAAAAGAGTTTAGACGACATTTTGCAATTTTTTTTTAACATCTGGACTACAAGGCCCAAGGTCTTTTTTTTCCAAATTGTCTATTAACATTTCACAGTGCAGCAATATATATTTATTTTTAGTCTCAAGTTCCCTGCTGGAACAATTTCCTCTGACACAATTTCAACACTTCCTCATTGAATTTTTACTGCCATGGTGAACAGTGCCAAAGGCTTTAACCAATGTAACCTCGTAAGCATCTTCCCACTCCTAGTTTTACAGTACTGAGATTGACTTAAGTTTTTCAAAGCACTGAAATGAGTTAGAAACTCACATACATTCTCTAAAAAAAAGAGGTTGGCATATCATAAATTCCATGAAAGCCAGCAGTATGCCTAACTTGCTGACAGAAGAGTGAGGCAACTTTCCACCAGCTAGCTCAAGCATTAATATTTGTATACCTACAGCAATATGGAGTACAGGTTTTGCAAAGAAGCCTAGAGACATTTTAGGCCATGACAAAATTGTTATTGGTACATGAGACTAAGGCTGTCTCTTAACTACTGATAAAACCTATAAACAGTCTGCTACAAGCATTGCATCTCAGAACTGGTGTCCCTTCTTCTACTGATAATAACCTGCACTATGCTTTTCACATTCCCATTTTATGGTATTGGAAAAACAATATCACAATCAGCCTTAACCTTACCACAGCACATTTGGGTTTTTATTCAATGGCCTTTGTCTCCTTTCTCTGCAAAGTCCTTCAGACTCTCTCAGCCTCTCTTCCTTGCAGTTTCCTTTCTTTCAGATCTCTATTGCCTTGTCTTCTTTCCCGACATGGATTTCTTTAAAATATTATCAGTCTCACTTCTCTCTCCCTCACAGCGTACTTCCCTTATTTCCACAGACTTCCTCTCTTTTCTCACCTTATTGATGATCCCTTTCTCATTTCTCCCTAATCCACAGCTCGCCAGTATAAAAATACTAAATATTTTTGCCAAGAGTAATTCCAGTAATCAGCAGGGGAATAGAAAGTGTAGTTCATTTATAGAATATGCAGGCCAGCAGGAAACTCTGTAATACTGTATTTTATTTTATTCTAAAGGAGGGGGTAAAGAAATCTATAATTGAAAAAGAGCAAGCACCTCAGACACACAGTGGCATTACTATTCTGGAAGAGGCTTGAACTCAAAATGTTTTGCCTTGCTGTCTGTCCCTGATAGGCGAGGATGTGTACACAGTCAGTCACCATGACCAAACGGATCTGGTGAAGTCACAGAAACTCAGATTACCAAAGCCATTCATCTCCAGGTTTCCTCTGCATCTTTCCTATCCCTTACACCTGCTCTTGTAGGGGCATGCCCAACTGCTTCTTTCCTTAGAGAAATGGAGGAGACATGACAAGCCTATGCCTTAATCTGAAATTCTCCAAATCTCAGCCAAAACTGGGCAGAAACTAATAAAGGATCACGCCAAGTATAGCAGACCTCCAAAGCCCTAGTCAAGTTCATACACATTGCGCCAGAGTTCCCAGAAACAATAGAGGAATACCTGTGCCCTCAGGTCTTTTCACAAGATACTGAGAGAGGGAAAAGAAGTGCAAATGAATGAAGTGCCAGAAGCCAAGCTGTATGTTTTCAGCACAGTCAGAGACACATCCCAGATCTCCAGTATTCTGGCTTGGGACTTGATACAGACAGAGCTCATATGAAGGAGGCACTGATAATTAATAGGTCTCAGCACAGGGGCTAACATAATTTCCTGGGTGGGAAATCATGTCAGAAAGAGCGGGTTCATCCTCCTTCGCAAGCAGACATGGCTTAGCACCTGCCTTGGTAATACACTGTAATATTCATGAACATTATGTTCATATACTTCGTCAGAGCGGTAATCCAATATTCCTTGCATTCCTTGCATTACATTATTTCTCTCCAGCAGACTGATCTCCAGCAATGTTACACCAATTAACTGCAATACTGGTATTTTGGAGGGGTCATCAATTATGCAGAATACCTCCTATTTCACCAACAGCTGGTTCGCTTCATCACTCCAGACTGCTGCCTTCTTGTCACCAGCCTCTGTGCTTCCTCTCTATTTAAAACTGTTTTCTCTGCCTGAGGCAATCTAAACTATCAACCTATTTTTTTAACTGCCCTCAAAAAAGAAATCACTTCTGTTCCTAACAGTCCTCAATATTGGCCTTCTCTTCAGCTCCAATGCCTTCCTGCTTCAGGCACGTTTCTCCTGTCTCAGTTTCAGTTATCTGATTCCAACCACGTACAGCCAGGGACATTGTTCCTCGAAGAAACTGTTGTCCTCTTTGAGATAGGCACACAAAGCAGCAACAGCAGTCCACTGTGAAGCAACTTGGAGTCAAATGGGGATGTAACAATAGAGATAAACGGAGACAGAGAATAAAATCCCCAGCCACAAGGTAGACCAACGCTGGGCAGGCAGTACCTCCAGCCAAAAGCAGCGTATCTGAGGATCTGTTTCCCTTGTTTTCAGTTTGGCACTGCTTTACACAGCTCATCATGCCAACACAGTATTTGATTTGAATTTTATCAGGCACCACAGGCTGACACAATTAAACCTAATTAGCAAATTCCTCTGCTCCTGAGCATCTAATCCAGAAAGATTTTACCCTGTAATCTTAAACTGACTATAGAAACTTGAGTTAT
The DNA here is from genome assembly GCF_032191515.1 of Phaenicophaeus curvirostris. NCBI lineage: Eukaryota > Metazoa > Chordata > Aves > Cuculiformes > Cuculidae > Phaenicophaeus > Phaenicophaeus curvirostris. Next base: position 51,049,796 of record NC_091397.1, on the reverse strand, counting down.
ATTTGTGATTACAGTTTTGATAATACCCTAGAAATATTTACAGAAACTGGATTTTCAGTTTCAAGCACACTTTCAAGAAGCACCTCTCCAGCACCTCATGCAAATTTTGAGACCCACATTAGCCGTTACCTATGATGTCAAACAAAGAGCGATGTCAAACAAAGAGCTATGTCAAAAGCTGCCAAATCCAAGTTCTGTACAAAAAATGCAAATTGCAAAAATGCAAAGGACATGTAGGACTTCACAGAGGAAACATCAAACCTTAGACTTCCTCAGGAAGTAACGGAGCTGCCAGTGCACCCAGCAGAGCTGGCTCTCACTGCGGTTCTTGGCTCTCATGTTTTGTTCCGTACCATCATCTTAAACGCAGCTGCCTGAAAATAACTAAAGCCCAGGTTACTGTCGTCTTGGAGTCAATAGCTGGAAGGAAAGGAAGTTAAAAGAGAGAGATTCATATTAAATATTTATATAAACATCTTTATGTGATATTGTAAATGTTCATATGCATTTATTGAAACCCAATGATTCAAATTTGTCTCTCCCTTGTAGAGAACAGCAGTGAACACAAGGTAGCAAAGCAGTTACCCACCATTTCTGCTTATTTTGTCTCCTTCACAAAAATAACCTCGTTGTAGCTATGTCATTTTCATCAACCATAGTCATATCTGAGGTAAGTAACCCAAATTCATTGCTTAGGTCTGATAAAAGGAGAAAACATAATAATAGCAGATAATGGCATAATATATTCAATACTGCTATTAGTACAAGCAAATCTGCTTAATGATCAGTTGACTTAGCAGGTTTTTTAATTAGGTATTAAAATTAATTTTATGGCTCTGGACTATGAGAACAGAAAGCACTGTACAAATCAGATCAGGACCACATCTTTACAAGTGGCAAAGGAGACTTATGAATTCCGTAACAATCTGAAAAGTAGAAACACATTTCCCCTTAATCAAAATGAATAAACTCCTGCCTTGGCTGTATGGAAGGACTGTATTAAACAGGTTTAAAGTCACAAACAAAGGCTTTTGAAATTATAATTGTATAACACTGACCATGAACTCAGGCCTATACAGAACACATGAAAAGTCAGTCCCCATACAGAATATATTTCAACAGATAAAAACTTTGCCTCTGTAACTTTTTGTACATGTCAGGAGTTTATTTTCAGGACTGAAGTGTAACTAGGATACTGACTGTTAACATAAACTTTAATTTGACCAGGAAAGTCATGATAATGTGTTATCAACATATTTGTCTGATGTTTAAAAAGCTTAAAATTATGAGGAAAATTCAAAGAATATTTTATGGAGTTTACACCCACAAGAAATTCAGAATTCTTCCTACTATTTTTACATAAATAAAAGATCAGCATAATCTTTTTTCTCGTTCATGTTATAACTTTTTTCCTAAGACTGCAACTCCAGGTTGTAATGCCTGTAATAGCATGAGTATTATTGTTTTATATATCAGAGTTTTAATGGCAGAGTTTTAAGAGTTTTAACCTCAGTTTTAAGTATTATGATATATCACTGTCTTGCAATAAGTTATTGTTCTCTTCATGTTTTCTCCTCTCGTAAAGCAAGAAAAATTAAAAGCCAACAAATCTGAATTAATACTTACTCTTGCTTCCAAAGAAGCAATTTTCAACACTGGTTAGTGGACACTTCAAAATATTCTATGAGGGAGCAGAACTTACATAATGAATATAAAAATACTGTACTTCCAAGAATTATTTTATTGTTCTTAATTTACCTTTCACACAACTCTCAGAGCTAGCCTGTGGATACTCAAGGCTGCGTGAGCTGTGGACTGAAAACCACTGTTGAGTATAGAACACTAAGAATCATAATAATTTCATGTTATTACTGTAGCTAGATTAAGAAGAAACAATTTACAGAACTATGTTTTTAAATTCACAGGTATCAAGGAAAATAAAGGCTTTTTTCCAACTAATAGAATGTTCATTCCTACTTGCAAATGACATTCCATCAAGTCCTGCTGCCCCTTTGCCTCAGGAACTAAATCCAGTTCAGCAACACCTATGTCAGGAAAGACTTCCTAATTCTTCACTAGCATTTCTGCTTGAAAAAAAAGAGATACTGAGACCTCCCCCAATTTGTATTATGTCAAGGCATCAAACCTGACCTCTGCACTTTCCTTGAACCTGTGCCTCCATTATTCAAGGCCAGAACTGTTAGGTTTTCCAGCCAGATGAACCTTCCTATTGCACACAAATTCCCATATCTGGGTGCACATCTGTGCCTTAAATATGCACTGCAATGGGATCTGGTCACATGAAGACACCCATGTACCAGCTCCTTTGCAGTACAGGACAACGGGAGGTGTTGGAGGGAATTCCCATCTTGTAGTCCACTCATAACCTTCACTTTCAGTATCTCTGAACAGCTCTGTTCCTCTAATAAGCAGTGTTTAAAAATTTGCAGGGGTCTTAGGCAAAGGGAAACCGCTGACTATCTCATCATGAATTTTCAGTGCATTTTACCTGCAAAATCTCTTATTCCTTTTTTTTCATTGTTGTTATTTTTGCTTCCTTCCCCTTCTTCATAACCTAGCAAAATAAGTCTTACTACTATGACACCAGAAGAGACAAAACAAGGCCAGAGACTGAAACTTATTACCATATATTATAATATATTTCCTTCCCTTGAGGTCTTAATTAAAAACAGTACAAGGTTTAAGGGAAAAAAAAACAAGATTGAAAAAATATCAGAGGAAATATTTAAAGCTGAACTTCGTCTTTGGTTTTGGTATCCTATTGCCATATTTGTCATGGAATTCAAAGAAATTGTGGCAGATGATTTTGCTGAAGAATGTTTTATAAACATTTATATTTATCTAATTTATTCCCTATTCTTACCTCCCACAACGCAGTGGGAATAGTATGTTTCTTCTTTAATAATTAATTTCTTCTTATTTTACAGAATGTACTTAAAACATATCTAGGAAAAAATACAATGGAGAAGCTAGATAAACCATTTAGAAATTCGGATAAGACCCATTATATACAGTAGTTCCAGCATCACAGGCTGACTTTGTTCACTGGCCAATCACAGTGAAGTTAGGAGAGCAAATTGATGGAAATCATAATGATTTCTTATCTGGAGCTTATGGGAAGTACTGAAGCCCTGGCTGTGTTTAAAAGCAAGTTCTACAAAGTAACTCTTCTCATGAGAAAATGAATTGGCAAGTTCTCATCAGATCTTCTTTTTCTCATCAACTCTACTCTCAATTTTCCTCTTACCCTGCTGGGCTTCTTTTTCCATTTATTTTTTTTATGGTTGGTGCAAACAACTTTGCCTTCCTACTCATTCCTTCAGGCATATAGTGTGCACATCACTTTCAAGTCATACTTTTATCTTAGGTTCTTATATCCAGAAAGATATCTCTCTGCCAAAAATCTCTAAGACGCTAGGTCTGTTTGTCTCTCTTTCCATATGTAAGGTCTTATCTCATAGATGAAATGTCTGTTTCTCTCCAACCTTACTCTGCCTATGCTTGTTCAAAATAATTCATGAAACATCAGTTTCCTGCTCTAATAGGCCTGGTTGAATACACTGACCATAGGGAATATTTCTAATTAGAAGAGTCTCCTCAGCTATACTGATTCTGTACCATCCAGGAGATCCAAAGCCTAAGTGCATGCCCTGCGCATGTTTTGACTGAATGTCAGGAGATAATTCTGGATATAGAAGAACTGTGACTGGATTATTTCATACTCCCTTTGCATTGCTTCACATGCCTCTCTTCCATTCCACCAAACCTTGTCCCACTCATCACGAAATGCCAACCTCTCTTCCTACTCCTCTGTAGACTCACATTTTCCATTTACCGAATTTCTACAGTAGAAGGTTTATGCTACTCCTGGGCTTCCCCTTAGGTGCAGGAGGAATCTAAGGGTATCTGTATGCACTTCTGAAAATGTCTCTTTACTGTTTAAAAATGTCCTCCCCCAACAATTAAAAGAAGTATTGACTGTTAATCTAGCAATTAGTAGTCTGAGCCACTGCCTATCACAACAAGCAAATACTGATTCTTTTGTTCCTTTTACTATCTATAAAAACTACAGCTAACTCTAGCTGATCTTTAGACTGTAAGTTCCATGTGAACAAAGCGGTGACTTTGTTTGATTTTACGTTTATGAAGAACTTACTACAGATGATTTATGTTTCTATTACTTGAGGCTAAACTTGCTGAAGTCTGTTAGCTTTTAAAAAGATCTATTTATTTATGCCAGGCTTTATAGATGGTATCTAGAGACAGAATATCATCTAAAGGGAGATACTTTTGGAATCACTGATGATGGTTATAACTAAGGAACAACAGTAAAATCTGTCTTTAAATGGTGTGAAACCAGTTCCACAATATTTGGTCTGGGAGAAAAGTCTACCATGAAGCATATGGCCAGTATTCAGACAGAAGCCAGGTCAGTCAGAAATCTATCTCAGTCTGAATTAGTAGTGGCTTTTATTTCACCTTTGCAGATTCTGAGTTCTGATCACAGGAATGATCTCTTTTCATGTCTAAAATTGACTGAAGGTATGAACGGGGTGGGGGCTATTTTGAACTCAAGTCTATGTTATTTCTCATCCATTCAAGGGGAATCTTGCCTGACTTACATCTGTAGGAAAACAAGGGGTTTTTTTAGATTTATTTTAGTTTGGATTTATCAAGGTCTCCTTCCCCTCTGGAGAGGATTCTTTTATTTTTTGTCTCAGTATTTATTACTCATTGTTAATAGATATCTGTTATAATCATAGTTTGCTTTTGGTAACAAGTTGACCATTCATAACATAAAATACTACTGTATTCCCATGAAAATGCTAGACATCCCAATATGTCATCTAAAATTGTAATTCCTAATAGCTTAAAGTATACAAACATATCAATTGCATATCTAAATGGAATCGCCATCCCTGAAATCTTCTGTGAAAAGGCCTTAATCCTAACAAATGACAATGATCTTTGCAGACTGCTGCCTCTTTTGTAGCTTACTACCTTAATTCAACTTCAAATACCCTTTCAATATTTTTGAACAATAATATGGATTGTCATTTTAAAAGAGCAAAAAAAGTAATATTTCCTGATTTCTAAATTTTCAGGTTCTGTGAAGCCCATGCCTTTGCCCCAGATTGCATAGCCTTTACTGAAACTATTTACAGGAACAAAGATCTTCAAAGGATGGTACAAACTTGTCAAACTTTTATCAGAAGAAGTTTTAAAACTGCATGAAAGAACAAGTTTAGAAGTAAGGAGAATTCATTAGTTATGCCTTTAGTCAATCATCTAACTGAATATGAATATAATCGGTCCACTTCATCAGCAAATTTGAAGAAGTTATTTTTACTATTCCTGCCCAATAACATCATCAGGGTGCATTGCAGATCTTTCCCCTTTGTTTCAGTTTTCCAATCATCAAAAAATCTGCTGCTTTTACTTGTGGAAACATCTGTTTCATCATCCAGCTATTAAGCTAACATTGCTTTTAATCCAATTTTATACATTTATGCTATGTGGATAGGTCTAAACATTTGCTGACATGATTGCTAGTGCTTCTTTCACTTCCATTTTCAACATCATCATTCAATGCAATTTATAAACCCCACCAACAGCCAGTTTAGTTTTTCTAAGCAATACTGTATGTTTTTTGGGTTTATCTAACTTCCCCCCCTAATTTACCTCCAGTTTCCAAGTTCCAATGAATGCTAACAGTTTGCTTTTTTTTTATGATTCCTTCTTGAGAAACTTTCTGATGGAAGTTTGTACTAAAATAATCTACTTGCTTTTCCCATTCATCCAGCTTTGCTTTGCAATGATTTGTGAGATGAGACATTAACAAAGATTGCTTCAGGGATACTATCTCTTTCATGCTTCTGCCAGTGAGCATCTGTGAGAATAAAGCCCACATGAAAACAGCATGCACTCCACAAGCTGTCACATGTCCCTTGTAATCTCTTTCTGCTGCAGAGCACAGTGCAGCTTTCTCCGTTTCTTCCATAAACTCTACGAGAGAATGCAAATTTTTTGTCCACCTCTTTGTATCATAGAATCATAGAATAACCAGGCTGGAAGAGACCCACCAGATCATCAAGTCCAACCATTCCTATCAAACACTAAACCATGCCCCTTAGCACCTCATCCACCCGTGCCTTAAAGACCTCCAGGGAAGGTGACTCAACATATGCTTTCTTCAGCACTGTTTTTTGATGCCTTTTCATCATGGACCTAATTCTGGAGGCTTAGCTCCTTTCTTACTTTCCAGACCACCACATAACTAACACATCATGTCTTTCCTCTCCTCCCACTTTTATGGCAACCTGCAGAGAAAGGAAACTCTTGTTATCAAAAGCTCATGATCTTCTGCAGACTTCTGAATCTCCTTTTTGCAAGACTATTGCTCCAGTTAGCTACAGCTAGGGAGGAAATAACTGATATTTGCAGTGCCCGTGCTGAAACTTCACAGAACTGAAGTTTCATGTGAGATGGGTAAAACAAACAGGTCTATCTCCCAACAGTATTTTCAACGACATTGTTCTCATCATATCAACTCAACATGCTACAATCAGAGCAGGAATTCGGACTAATTTCCTATTATATAAATTCAAATATATAATTCAGACTCACTGCTATGAAAAAGAGTTTTGTTATTCACAGCATGTATACCATACACACAGCAAAATCAATATCCATTAAAAAAATTCCATACAAATCCATTAGAAAACCCATGGGCTAGCCATTTGGTTATGCTTTGCTCTATAATGCTCCCCAAGGTCTTTCCCATGACATGCCCAAAGGGATAGATGATTTTCCATTATCTCTCAACTCAGATGACACATTTCACTACAACCCTTCATAATTCAGTCTTCAAGGATTCTAAAACGTTTCATCAGATGCACAATTTTTCTTGCTTTTTCTAGCTTTTTTTGAATTCTTCTCTTGAATGGAATCAATACAACAAGTGTTTGACAGCTGATATTAATGGAATTCAGTGAAATGCAAAAGAGCAGGATAACTTCCACTAGGCTGTCAACTTAAGGAATCTATTTTTCTGACAGGAGGTACCAAGTGCCTGAAAAAATACCGTGAGCTTTTGGAAAAGAATGAATTTTACAAAGATCTGGTTGCATATCTGAGGACAGAAGTATACATGGAAACGTTTAACACAACAGTTTAGGGTTCTTAAGACATTTTCTTTCCAGTAAAAAGTGGTTAGAAATATAAGATGCAGTTAGAGAAGTTTGGTTACTTTTTTGGGTGGCTGCTTTGCAATTGCCAACATTTCTTTTACATAGGTTTCCTTTAAATTCTACAAATCTCTTGTCTGCCTTTTTAATACAATCTTACAGCTCCAGAGAAAGGCGCAGTATGGTTTCCTTTGCAGTTCAGATGGAGGATAAATGGGGAATAAAAGGCATTGTATCATTCATCATTATATTTGCTCTAAAGAGCCAGAAAATTCCCTTCTGGATGCTTGAGAACTGGGAAGTGCAGTTCTTCCCAGTGGGGAAGCAGAAAACTTGGCAAGTCCCTGCACTCAGTTCTCCTCAGTTTCTGGCTCCAGTCTCTGTTCACTGCTCAGCTCCCCACCTTTTCCACAATTGTCCTAACACAAAAAAATTACTCAAAAAAAAAAAGTTAACTTCAGAACATCTGGCATTATGCAATTAAAAAATACCATGAAGGATTATTTTGAATATTTCTGTGCTTAATTTCTCCTTATGAAACAGCAGGAAACATAAAAGCAACAAAATATTAAGGGACTATCCATAGGGTCAGGTCTGTTATATCTTGGGCCAAGCTTCTATTTTTTTATTTTTCAAATGAACAAAAAGGTGCCTAATTTCCATCTTCCCAAGCTAACCAATAAAGTAAGCAAATAGACGACAAACTGCACTTCAGATCAAAATATAGGAAGGACAGCAACTTCTACTGAGAAGCTAAAGAAAGTCCAAAGAGCATAGTATGGGGCAGTCAAGCCTTGCTAAGACTTGTTTTACACAACTCTTGAAGCCGTTTGCTTGCAGGCCAAGTGTATGAACACAGAAATTACCAGGTGAAACCCAGAAAAAAGTCTGTTGGCAGAACTCAGCATAAGAAGTGATTACAAATGAGTGCGTATCTAGAAACCCACCAAAAATAACTATTTGAGATGTGAGTAGTTTGGTTCCCAATGAATGTTTATCACTACTCCTTGGGCTAAAATTTATTTTTTTTAATTAAGGCATGATGACATGCCCTGGATTAACATACTTTTGTGTTTTTACTGAGTTTCAGCCGTGCTAGGTATTTTAATGCATGTATAACATGTGAAGGGCTTTCTTGTTACACAAAACTTACTTACGACACAGTAGCATACTTGGAGCGTAAAACATTTCTCCTCCCTTTGTTTTTTTAATTCCTTAATTTTCTAGGGTAGATCAGCAGTCAAGCTTTTGACTTTGGGGGAAAATGCTCAGGAAAGGATTCAAGGCTCAAAGAACTTTTTCCCTTTTTGAGATGAATACTTCCATGTGACTGATTTAAGCAAAGTTCACTTGTCCTTCCTCTTTAATGAAAGTACATAAACTGTTATACCTCATCGGTCATACAGATTTTTCTTCTCTGTTATTCATTTTTTATCCCTGCTGTGGGAATGACACCTGCTCTTCTTCCAGCAGCTGTTTCTTTTTCCAGGCCTGCTCATCAGGCTAGAGTACATCAGGGTGCAGTATATGTGCTGTAGGGGTGGTTTGAATTGCATGTCAAAAGTCTCATGAGAGAAAAATTTGTCAGGGAAACCCTTGTCAGAATGGTCTCAAAACTGAACCTGCATCTTCTCTTGTTGACTGCCACAGAATCACAGAATCACAGAATCACTAGGTTGGAAAAGACCCACGGGATCTTCAAGTCCAATTTGATTTATTGTCAAGAGGACCATAAATCTCTAAAACTCTAAGAAGTCTGCTAGTACAAAGATAGATCCAATTCTGTTGACGAATAGCAGTATTTCATTCATTTGTGGTTTTGTATAAATTACCAGATCAAACAGAGGAAAAAATTGTTTTTAAACACTTCTCTATGTAATTATGGGACAGCTCAGCACGTGTGTCTAAATCTATCCCCATCAGGCCTAACCCATGACAAGTGAGACAAATTTGTCAATAACGTGTTCATTTCAGACACCCTATCAGGTTTACTGATACTCAATTACTTTATCTAATCATTTTGGATTTCATTGTGGTCACTGCTTAAATTTATGCACTGCTTTCGCATAGGAAGACCAAAAACCAGATTAGTAACGTAGAGAAGTATCTCAAAAGGAATCATCAGTACTTCAAACCTGATTGAACAGAGGACAACAGAACCCAAACAGTAGCCCTGCTGGGCTGCACAACTGAGCTGTACTCCATGTTTGCACCCACCCTGAGCACCCTGAGCCTAAGGCACCCAGAGGGGAATGGTAAAGCTCACAGTGTCCATACAGTGACCAATGCTCATACATATCTGGGTGGGTCTGATGATTTAGCACTGGGCAAGCCCTTTGAGAGCTCTGAACTAAGCTGTTCATGGTCTAACCTATGCAGTATTTTTCATTCTACTAAAAAGTGGGGGACAGGGGGAAAAAGGGGGAAAAATGGGGAAAAAAGGGAAAAAAGGGAAATCACAGAATCATTAGGATGGAAAAGAACCACTGGATCACGGAGTCCAACCATTTCCATCAATCACTAAACCATGCCCCTTAGCACCTCGTCCACCCATCTTTTAAACACCTCCAGGGAAGGTGACTCAACCACCTCCCTGGGCAGCCTCTGCCAGTGTCCAATGACCCTTTCCGTGAAAAATTTTTCCTAATGTCAAGCCTGAACCTCCAATAAGGGTAAAAAGGGGGTAAAAAGGGGAGAGGAGCATGGAGGGGAGGAGAATCAATGAATGATGATTCTTAAGTTTGCAAAGAGCTGTGGGGCAGCATTTCTTTCCTCATGTAAATAAAAAGAGAGTGCATGGGCAGGAAGCTCCTATTTGCTCTTCCTGCAGTGGGGAGGTGAGTGGCACACGAGCCATTCCCCACACTCAGGGCCAAACTGCACACCTGGAGGCCTTAAAGGAACCTGCAATGAGGAAAGCTAGAGGAAGTCCCAGCAAAGGATGGCCCCTCTCCACTGCCCCAACACACTTTCCTAGGAGGCACTTGTAAGCTCTCACCCCCAGTCCTTGCCTGAGCTGTGGTGCAACAGCATCTCAGCTGGGCTGTAACGTGGTAGTATAGACCCATGGACCAGCTTTGCAGTCTAACTTCAGACCTGCCTTGTCACTGATTGGTGGCTACCCAGTGCCTTGCTGGATGTGATTGTCTCCCTGCTCCCCTCCCCTGGCAGGGCAACCTGCCATGCTGCTCCTGGACAGCTGCCTTCAGCATAGAAATGCAAAGGTGCAGGAGAAAACAGAAAGGAAATTGCAGAAACTTTATATATTATAATATATTTACAACAAAGTAATTAACAGCATCTAATACACTGAATGTTTTGCTGCTGGCCAAAAATGAATGAGACAACCTCTCTCTATTAGTCTGCTAATAAATGCTGCATGCTGTTATTTATGGGGCCCATGAGAACACGTTTTATATATTTTGTGAGAAAATCACCCATTGACACACATGCATAATTCTTGTGAACATCATTGCAAACCCATATGTTCTCAGGTCTAAAAGGTGCCTTGTGAATAAGCACTGGAAGTGCTTTCCTGGTCATAACCAATTATGACCAAGAAGGTCATAATTCACTACATAGACCTAGGACTATTAAAATCTATTAGACCATCTACACCAGCTATTCGGCTGTGCTGAAACTGGATTTGGGTAAAATTCATGTGTGCAGTACAAATCATGTGCAGTGATCCCTAAACAGTCAGTATGCAGCTGCTCTTTCCCTGCAGAGGCATCTTGACCTGCTTTAGAGGCTCTCCAGAGCCAGAGCTCAGTTTATGGCTGTATGCAGACTCTTTCCAAGCAGCTTGCAGTTGCTCAACCCTCACAAGCTTAATCAGGATCCAGAATCTTTTTGTTATTCTGCTTGATACCCCAGGGACCTGATCAAGGAAACATTTTCAGATGACACTTAATGCATGCACCATAATTAAAAATATTACCAGTAAAGACAAAAATAATGATAATCTGGTAAAACATATCTGGACTGTGATTTCCTTTTGCTCAGCTCTTTTATAATAGCTTACTCTTCAAGCAATAGGCAGAAGAGGAAAGGCAGATCCGTAGGCTAATGAAGTGCAAAACCATCACTAAAATACTTAAGTCAACAGGCCAGAGGCCTTCCTTGCTCCTTTGGAGCAAGATTAAGTGGGACAGAGAAAGACATCACTGTTATCATGGGCAGAGCAGCAAGCTCAGAGGGGTGACCCAACATTTTATTCATGCTGCTGGCACTGCAATCACTACCTGAAGTCCAAACACTGGACTTGTGCTGTTCTGTATCAGAAGTGCCTCACTGAATGCTGTTTTGAACTCTGCCATCCTTTCTGCTACAGGTACTTTGGGGAGGATTTTGCTTGGTTCTCAATCATACTGACAGGGTCATAGTACCTTCCATTCTATAAATTTCAGAATGTATTAGGTGACTTCCTCTGCTTTTCATATTTTAATTGCTTTGTCAAAAAAAGTCATTCAGAGCATTTTAGAAAAATCTTGGGGTGGTTTGACCGAAGCTCCAAACATGACCACTACTCTTCTTAAAGAATTGTAAGGCTGACTTTTATCCTTACATCACTGAAACACTTGTACGCTTCACTCCTCTTTTTTCATGTCTCTGGATGATTACATAGACATTGCTTGTGTTCTATTTTACCTAAGGAAGAAAAGCAAAGGTCAGTGTCTCAATCTGTGTATCTCAACCTTTTACAAGCATTGAAATTCAAACTAAAGTATATTTTTAAAAGAATATATTTCTTCAAGGGTGAATAAGAACCAGCTAGTGCACTGACCCTTTTCCTTCAGTTTCAGGGATTTGATTTCAAACTATTCATCCTGCCACTGCTGTATGTAGAGCTTGTCTAGATTAATGAAACTGAATATAGAAAGCTTTAAGAGAGATCAACTTTGTACTGTGTGGGGATCAACTGCATGGTCTTGCACTGGGGCTTGCCATCTGCACTAATGATGCTGATTTATCTCTATAGTCTTTCATTATTTAAATATAGTTTGTCATCCAAATACATCAATGATTTTGACTTGAAGTCTTGACTTCATAAGACAACACACAGAACTAGCACCACTTTAAGAAAATAAAAGAGTAACTTTTTGATAGGATGATATTTCTTAAGGGATTTAGTTCTAGCTTTTTATACTACAGAGCAGCAGTTGATGCTCTGTAGGATTGTTGCTTCAATACATGTTTTTAATCATGCAAGTGTTTCTCTCTGGATATAAATGGCAGGTAAATAAGAAAGATTATTAAAAATCTGGTTGAGTCTAACTTCATAGATCCAACTAATTTCAAGTTTCAGCCTACACTTGTCTTCCAAGCCAGAGTAGAAAACTGTAGCTATTCTCTAACATTTCATGGAAGTAGTTTGGATTTATTCTTTGCTTCCTGTGCCATCCAGCAAATTATTTTTTCTGCACCTTCTCCTTATTTAGTTCACTTGTAGTGCAACATGTATTTGTAGTACTAAGGCTCTTAAATCTATCCTGATGGGGGAGTGGGAATCCTGATCTCTACATACAATTCATTCCTCTCATTCCCAGAATAGACTGCAGAACTCCACCTCTGTTCTGTTTCTCATTAACCAAGTTTGGAGGGTCATAGTATGCTCCTTCCCTTGAAAGCAAATGTGAAATGGCAGATCAAGACTCCTTTGTGTCTCCTTATTACATGTTCCCAAACTAGAAGGTGCCCATCAAGGTTTATTGTTCAAAGGAGTAAAGCCACAGAGACTCTTCATGTGATTAAGCAGGTTAGTGACTGCACAACAGTATGAAAGGAAAACAGTTCTGTCTCTGGCACCTATACAGCATGGAAACTGCCTCAGTGCATTTATCCAATGCAGATTCACAGAGCAGACCATCCTCCCCTACCCTGCCTAAATAAATTAATAACCTTAACACTTGCATTGCTGTTTAACAAACAGTTTCACAGGTGTCTGCCCTTGCATGGTCAGAGGAATAATAACAGGTATATACAACAACCTTGTGCCTAAAGCTGTGGGATGAGGGCTCTACCTCATTGACTTTAAAGGGCCTGTTGTCTTTTCCCTTCCACCTCTCAGGCAAGTAGGAAGCTGTGTGCAAGATGAATGTTGTTTCAAGAACCTGGAGTACTTCATGTGAGACTCTTGACTCAAAGCTAGCTCTGCGAGACTGCCAGGGAATCTTCCAGTTCAGAGTAGCTGCACATTTTAAATGTCTAGGACTAAGTGTTAGTGTTTTCTATGAGCTCTTAGAAGCTCATAGAAAACTCTGCTTCATTACTGAGAAGCAGTGTGCCTTTCTGCCATTTATTTTTCATCATCCTTTAGCATTCCCGATTGTGTCATCTTCCAGCACCACCACAGCAATTGCCAAAATCTCCTCAGGCCTTCCCATAGACTAAAAATTTTCAAACTTTAGAATCTCTTTTGATCCTGTACTCCAGTCTGGGATCAGTAAACATCCATTCATGACTAAACATGGTTTGCTGCTAGTAGCTAGTCTGCCAGTCCACAGGTTCCCTACTGTTTCCCACAGGCCCCCGTCAGTCTCCGATATCACCTTATCATCACCATTGTGTTATTCCCTGTAGCTTTCCAAACTGTGATTTAATTTCAAGTAGCTGAGACAGAATAATATAAAACAGAAAATAGAGGGCCCCTTGATGTTCATTAGGAAAACATAAATATTTCATCTATTCTCCCCATCTTGCCCTTGCCACTTTTCTGAAAATGCATGAAAGCTCACCAGTTCTACTCCAAGTACTGCCCAATCCAGCCACTTAACATAAGATTTTACTGGTTATCAAACCCTTTCTCTTTACATACTGAAGAGTTTCATGCCTCTGATCACAATTTCCACTTTTGTTTAATTGCCCCTGTATGTTTTCATGGATTTTCTCCCCCTCCCTTTAAGTGACTGGCTTGTCTTTTTGACAGCTAGAGAACAGTTCAACTCCACCAGGGAAGACACCCCCTACAATCCAACTCCCTTGCCCCTTAAGGCACTTCTGTGAAAGCAGCTGCCTTGAAAGCAATTTATTGTTGATAAGAGTCCAAGAAATAAACACAAAGTGTTCCATATATGCACATTCTGAGCTATACTTTAAATGTCAGATAATTTTATCTTTGTGTATAACTGGAATGTTTCTCCCAGCAGCTTATACTTTTGCATTATGCATTTATGTAAAATGCATTTAGCCAGGAGAAATCCTTTGAAATTCTCATCTTTATTCCACTGAGGAAAATTATGGACTGACTTCTACTTAAACAAATCCAGAAATAGTTGTCTGAGTTACTATATAATTTAATTCCTTAATTTGAATATAAACTTAATGCTGCTTTCTTCCTTTGTCTGAAGTTTGACTGACTGCCATAAAACTAACCTGTAGCTATTGTCTTTGATCAATAATTTTAAAGAATATATCTCCATTTTGCCTTTTCATAATTGTTTTGTTAATACACTGTGATAATTTTAATCCTGGTTGCTTTTTACAAGATGCTACAGAATGATTTTTTCTTCATAGCCTCATTTACTTCAATGTCATTTCAAATTCCTTAAACATTCAACACTTGTATTTGTTGAAACAATTTCTCATTTATGATGATGCATTTTATTCTGCAGGAAATACTCTCCTGAATTTAATGCTCATAAACCTTTGTAAATCATGCAGTGTGTACTTTCATATTACTAATCCATTTGCATACTTTATTAACTAGCACAACAAGCTTCAGTGTGGTTGTAATCTATTTCCAGATTTATAGAACATTTGATAAATAATCCCAGCATGTATTTAAATTTTCAGTCTTTGCAAATGTGGCAAAACAAAATAAAGGTTTCACGATTGTATGCACCAGTAAAATATGTATTGTTTACCTAATACTCACTTCACAAAGTTTCACTTCTACTTTTTCTGTGCAAACAATTTTCAGCAAGTTTACATTGTTTGGTGGAAGTATGTTAGAATAATACCCAGAAGCTTTAAGGACTTTTGAAAAACCAGCCCCAAGTATTCTAGTGAAGCCTTTGGGAAATGAGGACTATGTACAGAACAAATGAAAGCATTACTGTAATTGTACTGCTTGGCAAAGTAGAATTTGATTTCAGAAAATGAAGGAAGAATTAAATAAGTCTTGTTTTCTACATACCTTTCCTACATTTTTCTTTCCATCTAGCCTTTCTTCACTTCTTCCACTGTTTATCCAGGTATCCCCTGCTATCCATGCCTCACTCATACTAGCACAAGAGATTTGCAGTACCATGGCAATTTTTCCACAAACATTTAGTTTGGGTTGGAAGGGGCCTTTAAAGGTCATCTAGCCCAACCCCTCTGCAATTAGCAGGGACATCCTTAACTAGATGCAGTTGCTCAGAGCCCCACCCAACCTGACCTTGAATGTTTCCAGGGATGAGGCTTCTACCACCTCTCTCTTGGCAAACTGCTCCCGTGTCTCTTCACCCTCATCATAAAGAATTTCTTTATTACATCTAGCCTGTGTCTACTCTTTTTTGGTTTAAAACCATTATCCCTTGTCCTGTTACAACATGCCCTACTAAAGTTTGTCTCCATCTTTCTTATAAGCCCTCTCTAAATACTGAAATGAAGCAATAAGGTCTTTCCAGAGCCTTCTTTTCTCCAGGTTTATCAATCCCAACTCTCTTGGCCTTTCCTTATAGGGGAGGTGTTCCATGCCTCTGGTAATTTCTGTGGCCTTCCTCTGCACCCGCTACAACACATATGTCTTTATTTGAAGCTTTTTATACATATCTGTCTATGTATTTACATATAAAAATTATTTTTGAAACTTGTCAAAGTATTTGTTTCCAACATTCCTATTCCAAAGGTAGTATTTCAATGTAACTCTGCTTCTCAGTTACTGCTCTGGCTTACAAAACTACATTTACAGTGTCTCCATGTCTCCCTACATTCATTTTTTTGCCCAAAGTTTGGGTCCCTTGACTGGACAGGAACTCACAGGATGCATTTGCTTGTTCAATTGTTATAGTGCTGCTTGCAGTATGATCACTGGGAGTTCATTTTAGCATAGCACCAGAAAGATGAGGGAGTGAAAAACATACCGTTAACTGAAAGCAGTATTCTGAATTACCATAGTGTATTCCTACCAATGATTATTACTCTGAAAATTCAATAGCTGCTGATAAGAGGTGGATAACTCATCATTTCCACCAACAGTTTATGCAGCTTGTTGATCTAATTTTGCCATAGGCAATTATTGGATTTCATTATAGACCTAATCAACACCCCAAACCCACTGTCAAAAATACTTTTGGAGAAATGCTATCCAAACAGAGAGAGGAGTTAAAAAGGCTTTCAGCCTCACCTCCCCCATGGTTTCAGTGATCTTAAATCTAAAGGGGCAGTCAGACTGTCTTGTATGACCTTCTCATCACCCATGTTAAGATATGCTCTTCAGTTAATATGGTATTTTTGAAGGTTGAGGGTATCAAGTAAGACTCATATTTACTTACATTTTAGCCTTATTGATATGAGGAGTTAAGAATAGGTCTCTTATGGTAAACACCAAGAAAATGAAGTGGGATGGTCTAATCTCAGTTGTAGCTGTTTTGCATAAACTGTAACAGGCAAATGTTACAGTGAAGACAGTCTTACTATCACTGAGCAAACCCAACAAATGAGGAAAAAAAAATCCGTAAAACTCCCCATATTGCAGTATCAATGCCCAACAATATTATCTCTTCAAATTCTTGATATTTCACCTTCCACTCCATCATTTGCAAGCATGTCCTTCTTGGTTCCCTGTCTCCCCTGGGACTCAGAAGACACTGCCTCCCTGACTGCCATGCCCACTGACTTTCAAATTAAGGGGTGCTCTGGCAGCAGCAGCAGCATTTACTTTATTCTCCTGTTGCCCTGAAGATATTTTGGTGATTTTATGGACAGTGGAAGCTTACAATCATGGGAAAGGCTGGGGAATGTAGTACAACTCAATAAAACAAACCATCCAGAATATGTTAGGGTCTGGAGAACAGGACAGAAGAGAATAATGAAGAATGTTCAACACTACTTTAAAAATTAATGGCCCTTTGCCTAAAGGTCAGTCCCCTGAATAAACACCACCTAGGACTTCAGACAGTCCTTAATTTTTCCCTTCACAGTAAATACCCACAACAATTCATAACAACAGCTATTATGGCTTGTAAAGGTACAGTCCCCTGAAGATTTCCTCTTGCTTTCAGAAAAATTAAACTATTGAATTTTCACTCACGGCATTGTGCAGCTCATCAGTGTAATTGATTCAGGAGGTGGGGTGGGTGACCTCTTGTACATGAGTCTTCAGCCTAAATCAGTTTCAACCCCACTTATCTGCTTTATCCCAAATTTCTCTTTCCACAGAACAGCACAACAAAAGCAACTCTGAATGAAAGATTTTTTTTTTATCTAACTGTCCAGGCAATTTGAAGTAAGAAAACAGATTTAAAAATACAGTTTTAAGAATTCCTTCAGATGCTAAGGTCAGTGGTCGTGTAGTCTTGTGGACTTAGAACAGAAAGTTTTCTACAAAGTCAGAAAATACAGTGTTTCACATATAAAGTAGACAAAGCCTTCAACAAATTACATCTCTCTATATCTTCCATCTGTACGAGCTACAAAACGATGTTCATTTCCATTTACTAAATGAATATAGCTATGTGAATTCTTTTTGAAATGGTACATAGTTTGTTTTTATGTTATCAATGTGAAAAGTAGGTGTAATTTAATTGAAATTAAACCAGCAGTGATTTTGCTATCTAGCAAAATGAATTGTGCGGCCCGTTTCTAGCATATTGCTTATTAGTTTCCTTGGTAACTTGTAATCATTTGCCTTCCTAAAACAGATGAGATGTCAACAAATATGTACTGTTGTAGTGGTTCAATACATAAAAAGAATAGTGATGTAATGACAGCATAATAAATCTTAACATGAAAACTTAATGGCCACATTAGTGACATGCTAACTACAGTCTCACCATGGTGTAGTTTTATTTCATAGCATGATTGTGACATGCAGTATTATGTGAAGAACCTTCCAGAACTCACTCTGAAATTAACTCCAGACTAAATATTCAAAGGCGATCATTTTATATACTAATAAAATCTCCAAATTTAATGGTGGCAGCTCTTCCTAGAGTGATGCTACTAATTAAACAAATCTTATTCTGATTCATTTTAGTTCTATACATTTTGTCAACAAAGACAAAATCTTTGTATGCTGACATAAGTATATTCCCAAAGTCAGACAACAAGTTCATTGACAAGTCTGCACAATTCTGTCATGGTTTCTTTTGAAGGGAGCAATATTAAAAAAGGAAAAAACAAACCCCAAACAACTCCTCACCCCCAAAAAAAACCCAACAACCCCACAAACAAACAACAGCAAGAAAAATATCATAAACAAAACAAACAAGAATCCACCAGAGTTCCTACATCAGGAATAAAGAGGACAAGGGGACTGCCATCTCTGTTTCAGAGGAGATACTGGTCAGTGATTTCCAGAGTCTGAAAATAGATTTCTACCAGCTAATTAATGTTGCCCAGAACATGAGGTGCCTGAACATGAGGTGGTGAAATCAGAAAGCCTAAAGTTGGAGCTGCAACTGGAAAGAAATATGAAAGACAACATGGGAAGTTTCTGGAACAATGTCAGGAAAAAAAACCCAAAACAACCAACCCAAACAGGAGGAAAAATATTGGTCCATCACTGAAATGAACAAGGGACATTGAAATTGACAGATTATATGGAAAAGCTTGAGATTCTTTACGACTGCTTTGTACAATCTCCCTTCACACCTTGCAGATGTCCTAGCTCAGTAGTGGAGTTTAGAGGCAGACTGCAAGGTAGGTGAAAAATGTACCCTATGCACAAGTATGGAGTAGGGGCAGACTGGCTAGAATATAGCTTTGTAGAAGTAACTGGGTACCAGTGAATGACAGATTAAACACAAGTCAACAGTGCACCATTGCAACAACAAGAGCCAGCCACTGACAAGAAAATAACCAGTAGATCAAGGGAAGTGATTTTTCTCCTTTATTTGCCACTTAAGTGACCATACCTAGAATACTGCATCCAGTTTGGGTCCTTCCTATAGGAGAAATATGGACACACAAGAAGGAGTTCAGCATAGGTCTATGTCGTTAGGAGTATAGAACATATGATGTACAAAGGTGAGAGTTTGTTTGGCCTAGAGAAAAGGTTGAGGGGGAACATAACTGCTGTGTACTTAGCGACAAGGTAGAGCAGAACTCTTCCCAGAAGTGCATAGTAAAAGATCAAGAGGCAACCTATTCTTGTGATAACATATTTTTATTACGCATAATGGGAAACAAAATAATGTTAAAATGGTTAAGCTTTAAACCAAACTGACTAGAAATGCTGTGGAGTTTGCAACTTTGGAGATTTTCAAAATTCAGCTGGACGTAGCCCTGAACAACCTGGTCTGACTTTAAAGGTACCCCTCCTTTGCCTTTGGTCTTGATGACTGTCAGTGGTCCAACCTAGATTATTCTATGATTTGATGACTGACTATTGGTAACCACAGTACAGAAAGATCTTTGGCATCTTTAGAGTTAAGTGGCAACTGAAGACCATTTTAAGATTGCAGTGCTTATCTGTACAGGGAAAAATTATAACTCTGTGATGCCTGAAGCCCCAGTTTGAAAGTAGATTTCAATTTCCAGATCCTTAAGGGATAACAACAAATGTGCTGTCTTCAACGTCTGCTGTGAAAACAACTGCAGTAGACAGAGGCACCTGTAACTATGATGATGGTGTTTATAGTAGGATCTAATCTCTCTTAAAAGTTTGTATATATTTACCTCAAAAGTACTCTTACAACTTATAAATCACACACCAGCATCTGACAGCAGGAAAACATGACCATGCTACAGACCAAATACCTGACCAAATATCCCAATACTTTTCTCTTCCCCAGGATTAAACTAAGTAAGCCAGTGCTGCCCTGTTTTTAGTGATGGATCAAACCTGTTTTGCAGAAAGAAGTGAAACTAGGTAAGCTTCTCAGTCAGTGCTGGGATGTGATGAAAACACCTTTTAAGACTTTTGCATAAAATGAAATTCTTATTTTATGATCACCATCAAAGCCTTCAGGCACCAATAAAGAAAAACTAATTAAAAAAAATGCCTAGCTATAGTTAAATGACAAAATTATCAACCATATTCTCCATAGCTCTGAAATACAGATTTCCATTAACAGATGGCATAATCTGTGAAGACTTTGGATTTAACTGCTCTTATACTCAGGATGCTCAAATTAAGACAAAACAATGAACCAAATAACTGCAAATCTACAAATGTTGCAATATTTGTTTGATGAGAAACCCAGTCTAAACTGTATTTAACATTAATTAAGAAGCCAGAAATTAAAACTGTTTTGGCCTCAGTTGTAAGTAAAACAGAAGGCTTCTGTTTTTATCCAAAACATTTTGGATTACATTTTTGTGCTGTAGTCACACAGAGATTTTAATTCTGTAAAATATTTTGGATCACGCTTTGTATAGAAGACTATTCCAAATCAATTAATGGCATACTGAACGTATCACTGAGCTTCAATTAATAGGTTTAGGGTATTGGTTTTTCCCTTTGGAAGGGAGGTTGTTTGGTTGGTATGTTGTTTTATTTTTGGTTGATAGCAAAAAATATGGCATTGAATAGAGAGTAAGAATGTAGCTGCAGTATGTCAAAGCACGAGGTTTTTTAAGAGGTAACAGGTACAGACTAGAACGTAGAAAGTTCCACATCAACATGAGGCAAAACTTCTTTAGAGTGAGGGTGACAAACACTGGAGCAAGCTGCCCAGGGAGATAATGCAGTCTCCCTCTCTGGAGGTATTAAAATTCTTCTGGACATGTTCCTGTGCAACCTGCTGTAGGTGAATATCTTTAATAGGGCAGTTGGGCTAGGTGGTCTCCAGAGGTTCCTTCCAAACCCACTATTCTGTGATTCTGTGTTATTCAGTCCCCCCTGAATGGAGTAAGTATGTGACTTTTGGAAGGAGAAAAATTTAAAAAATAAAGATAGGCAGATATCAACTCGCAATTTACTTGCCTAATCATTACCTGAAACCTGAATTGAATGCTAAGTACTAAAACTCAGACATCACATCACTAGTTCAGTAACTGCAAAATGACCTGTACTTTACTGCTGAACTTTACGAACTCCACAGCTTATCTGAATGGCTGCTTAATCAACTGGAAGTCATACAACATACAGGCACTCATACATTGAAGAGCACAATTCACAGGATTCAGCAGCCTCAGTGAGGAGTCTGAAATAAGGGAGCTGCTAAGAGGCCTTGCACTTTGACTTCAACCTCTTATTTTGTTGCAAGGATTCTGTTATACATCGCTCCCTCCATTTGGGATGCTCAGCCCTGAAGTCTGAAGTTAGTCCTTGCCCAAGATAAAAGACAAGCAATACTTAAGAGGTTTAGCTCTCAGTATTAAAGTATGGTTGCTGAACTCTGCATACTTTCACGAATTCAGTGAACCAGAGACATCATTTTTGCTCTCAGAACTGTTTTCACTCATCTGTCTTCATTTTTAAAAGCACAAAGTAACCTTGACAACTGATCATTATAAATACATTTTGACATGAGATTGTCTAGGAAAACTATACTGAATCCTATTTTGGCAAGAATGTGACAGTGTTACAGCTGACATACAACATCCAAAAAGCCACCACCAAACATATGCATCTATGCTCAGATTTGGAACACTTAATTTTGATTTTTCTGACTATTGTTACATGGAAAAAGAAGTTAACTAGACCTGTCCAAGATTCAGAAGTCTTTTTCCTTTGAAATGCCAGCCCCTGTATTTCTCATGTTTGTCTCCCTAACTCATCAAGCCACGAAATAAAGTCACAGACATATATTGGAGCAACATTCTAAGTACACATACAGAGAGAAAACAGCACAGACCTGCTGCTTAGGTCATTTGACTCAGCAAGCTGCTGCCACAGCAAATGCAGAACAGAACCCCGTTTGTAACTAGGATGGAGCCCATCTGAGGAGCACCTCAGGTTTTGCCTGCCTAGAATCTCTTTTATACCTTTTATGAGCTTTAACACTTACAAATTCTTCTAATTTCCAGCCAGTTTTCACTAGTGAGTTTATAGACATTTATTCATGTGCTTATGCTTGAACACTTTCTTAACTTCAGCAGCTTGCTTCTCTTCCTGATTGTTACCAATGTTTCTGTCCAAGGATGCATAAGGAGCAAACAGATCCGTCTCTTCCTCTGTATCCTGCTCCTTATTCTAAGCATATAAATGTTTTTATATAATTTTCTCAACCACTAGGTTATCTGCTTTCCTTCAAATCTTTTCTGAAAAGACTTAATCGTTCTTGATCATGACCCACTGAAGTTATGAAAATATAAAGGTTTTATTCTCTGATGCAATAATGTAGAATATACCTCAACGAACATTTTTGATTTTTTTTTCTTTTTGAACAGCTGTATCAAGTTCGTAACTTGTCGTCACCAATGATAATACCTGTGGATTGTGCCCTTCAGCTATTTCCAGCTGCTGAGTTCTTAGGGCTACTTGTTACTGCATTCTAAATACACAATTTTCCCTTTCTTTTCTATTGAGTTACAGCTCCTTTCTATTTTATTAGTCCACAAGGTCATTCTATTCTTTCTTGAAAATATCATGTTCCTCTCTCTATTGATGTTAGGTCCTAATATGTGTTATCAAAGAATTTCAAGAGCATGCTTTTTTTTTCTGTTAGCAAAATCACCAGTGAAACCAGATACAACCTAAAACCACTCATGAGGAGCGGCATTCTTCTTTCTTTCTTTCCCCATCCTAATAATTCTCCTTACATTGTAATCCATGCAGCTTTCACTTCAGCTAGTTTCTTTCAAAATTGTTGTCTGAATTCTCATAATACGAATTTAATTGCTTATATAGGTCACCATCTCAAACACTTGATCTAATCTGGGGCAATCTACCCTTACCTAATAGAAAAAATTACCAAAATATCAATACTTTCAACTCATCTAACTTACCATAAAGAAGACATGGCTGACTACTAGCCCACTGCATTTTCCATACAGTTGAACACTGAACTTTAAAAAGCCCTCAGGCAGGTATCAGGCATTTTAAATAACAAGCCGTAATTGCCCCAGTCAACTCCCTCCACTCTTTTTTTAGTTAAAGACATTATATTGACTATTTATCAGTCAAAACTACTATTACAAACTACCAGACCATCAAATGTTACTCTTGGATTTATTAAAATATCATCTACATTTACAGTGTTTCTAAAGTGTGAAAGGACCAGGGCCAGGTTTGGTGAAGCCTCTAGTACTCCTAGTACCCACTAATTTAAATGTAGATTTTATTCACCAAGTTATGGGCTTATGCTATTTACCTATAAGGCCTAATATTCTGCTATCCTAATAAATAACTTGGTCTTAGGTTTGAGGTCTTTTACTGCAAGTTGGAGATTGTCCCTAGCTGGAGTTGTATTTTTCAATGACAACAACCAACTTCTCCAGGTCTCAGTTGTCGCAGTGCAGTCACTGGGGTTAAACTAATTCTCACATTTGGGTTCAGAAGGAACTTCCCTACATTAAATTGCCTGAGCCATTACCCTCTCTTTTCATAATATATTGCAGCTGTGAGACTCACCTGGATGTCAAAGTGGAAATTCTTTGACACCACATCATGTAACGTGTGATCTTCATCTCCAGTGCTTTCAGTGGGCCCCAGCAGGTTTTGAGGCTTTTTTAGTGAAATTTAAGGTTTCTAGTGAGTTGATGGCATAGGGTAGACTATTTCCACACTGCTGTGGATTAAATGTATGCTGCACGGAATTAGTGATCCATTGCATCCTTGCATCCTGACTTATGGAGCAGAACTGAAGAGGTTTTTAAAATATTTATTGTAGGAATGAAGTTCCTTACAGTTGGAATGTAGATATCAATAAAAAAATGAAAGGTCAATTTCTTTTTTTTTTTCCCTACTGCTTTTCATAGCTTTGTAAAGGACATGAAAATCGCTCTAGCTTTTATTCTATGGATTCACTTGCCATGCAAAATACTCCAGAGGAGAACAAAGAATCTCACACAAATAGGAAGAAGGCTTAACTGTAGCACAGCAAACAATACTGGTTTCAGTGGTTACTATTTAAAGCAACCAATACTATAATGAGGGGCTCAGTGCAAAACTCCAGCCACATGCTTGGTTAGATTATATCAACAAAGGGAGTAAAGGGGTACTCTATTACATACCCATTACACCCATGTTCCCATATACCATATTTTACACGCTATAAGTGGGTGGTTTGTTGTTTGCTTTTTTTTCCTTTTTAATGCTCTTTGCAGTGTCCCATCCTGCCGGGGAGTCGCAAAATGTGATTCAGGAGAGGGATGGGAGGGAAATAAGAGCTGTGCATACACAGAAAGGTAATACGTGTGCAGACATTTGTCTGCTTGACTACATGGAGGTTACTGTGCGTGAATCATTAGATAAAGAGTTACAGCTGTTTCTATCTCCTTTGTAAAACTATAAAAGAAACAGTAGAAGAAAGCAACAGGTCATTTCTTTTTGATTGACACCTACGTTTCAGCAAGCTGATAGGACTTACTCAACTGCAGGAGGTATAGAAAAGGGACTCAACTTGACGGTCACTACTTTTTTTATTTTTTGTTCTCAGATAATCCTTCTGGGTACCAAAACTTACCTTCATGGTTTTATTCTGATGGGAGAAAATTGATTCAGACAGCAGACTGATGGGCAATAATATCATGGACAAGATTTCATTGAAAGCATGTCTAAAAGAAAAATTACTCTTTGGGAGGGGGCATCAACCCCCAAAGAGAAGCACTTGTTAAAAATCCTCTAACAAGGACTTTTTTTTTCCAAATTGACATCCTTTATGTTATAAATATGACAGAATGACCACACCAGGAACCTGTAGGGTTGTTGCCTCTCCCCGTTGAGCCACCAGCCAGTTTTGAGCAAGTTATAACAGGCTGTTATAAAGGCCTAGCTTTGCACATATGCTATCATGTCCTGCTTTGTTGTTCCCCAAAACAACGTCTTCACTTGGCAGACTGTGTTTTGAGCAGACAGTTTTCACCTGATATATGTGTCAATGAGAACTGTTCCCATGGCAAATGCCAGCCATCAGCCACAAGCAGAGGAAGGGTTGAAGTTGTTAACAAATGATGCAGGTATTAGTAGTGAGAAAATGGTTTAGTTTTTTATCTTTTTTTCTATTGCCTTTGCACTCAGAAACACACAGCTATTGTTACTGAACATAACAAAAAACATTTACATTTAAATAAACTATTGAAGGATCCCAAGAGATGATCATTTCAGGAAACTGTGAAAGACTAAAAAGATGTCTGTCATAAAACTCTGACTTGATTAGCTAAAGAGCACTGTCGTATACATATGTTCTCTGTTAACAGTATATTACTATCACTATGGCACTGCTGCATTAAATTTTTCATTAAATTTCTTGACTCTGATCAAATGATCCAATAGAGAACTCAATGAATAACAACTTCTTAAGTGACAATTTAAACCTATGTATTCTGTTCATTCACATGAGAGATGAAACTATGAATAAAGAAATATAGAAGAAAAATCAAATAGTAATTAATGCAAATAAAAAATATGGACATCCTTTCTAGAGACCCAGGTGTTGACGAGGTTCAGCGGTATGGCTGGTATAGACAGGCAAAAATACATGGATTTTCATGGAAAGTTCTTGTGTCCTATAACTGAGTGTCCAACACCTCTGCAATGAATACTCAATTTCTATTGTGAACGGCACAATTGCCAGTGTGCTGACAATGTGACTAGTGTGAAGACCATTGCTACACAGTCACAGAATTACCTAAGTCAAAGAAAGTCTTCTAGGTTATTTCTCATCATCTTTCTCATCAAAATTATTTTTAAAGTTAAGATCTCATGACCTTCAAGGTTCTATGTTTTATCAAGAACTCTTGAGTGTTCCAGCTTATTGATGCCTCACAGGTTCCATGTAAGAATATTGCACAAGAAAAAGAGATCAAATTACTTTACTGCTTTCTTTGATTCTTTTTACTTCTTACTCTTCTTACCACCCAGACATCATTTCAGCATGAAGCTGATCACAAGAACTAGGCAGGCACTAACCCTGTTTCAGGCTCAGCCAAGCTTCTTTATCGATGTATCAATACTGAATCAGAGTTGAATGACAACTAATTCCAGTATACAGCATGACTGCAAAGGCCTCAGGCACTTGGGGCAAAATAATGCCTCTACTGAAGTCAAAGAACTTTGCAGCTGCTTTCAGGAGTCTCAGTTTTAAGAGCATTATGGTCTTCATAGTACTCTTAATTTCAGTCTGGAGCCCCTGACATTTCATATCAGGCTATGTAATAACCATCCTCCAGATAGTTACATTTACTCCTAAATGGTCCTGAATTTTAATAAATCTGTAGATGTGAGAGGGCATAGAACTCTTGTCCTTGCCTAAACTCTTAACTTTGTATTGATTAGTTTAAGATAGCATTTATCAGTATTACTGTTCCTTTCAGTCAAACACTGAATCTCAGTGCAAAAGCCCTGTATGGTTCACTTGGACTGAATTAATGACACTAATAAAGAATGAGGACAAGGTAAGATGTGGTGTTAAAAAAAATTCTAATATTTTGCATAGCACACATTTTCACATGCATTTAGGTAAACAGGAAACCCACGGTTATTTTCTGGTGAGCTTAAAGCCCTGATGCCTGAATTGGGCCGAAGTCAATTTTAAAAACGGAAATGCAGGCACCTATGCTAATAAAAAGAAAAAAAATCCTTTAAAAGTGACACCAATGTCACATGGTTTCAAAGATATTTGTGCAGCCAAAAAATCTGGGTATCTGTGCTTCATATATAGCCACAAAAACGTTGTAGTTGTTAAGAAAATTTTCAAGTCTTGTTCTTCAGTGTTGGTCTCATGTTCATAAAATGACATCTATTTTTGAAAAAAAGTGAGTGATATTAAAATAGAAATTCCCCTAGATGCTTTGAAGAGACTCTAAAAACTGTGTGTTTGCTGGGAGCAGAAGGCAGAAACAGGGGCTCCTAAGAAGCATGATTTCAGCTTTCGGGGAGTATTGGGCAATAACCCCACTGTATCTTTGGGGATTAGAATAGAAACGACTAAGGGAAGGTCCATTCAGTTATGGTATTCCTGGTGTAACTGCATGGTAACGAGTGTGAGACATTAAATTTACCCATAGCATCCTTGCATAGATTCAGCATCTAAAAAGTCTTTTAATCTTTTAAAATACAGAGCTAAATTTAAAAATCCAGCACTAAAATGACAGCTGTAATTCTTCTAGTTATATTAACTTTATTTAGCTATTCTTAATTTTATATAACTTTAATTTGTCTTAAAATAAAGATGTATACTTTTCAAATACAATATTCCTTGACATGGCCAGTTCATTTTTTTTCCATTTTAGATCACCATATTTGTACCATTTACTTACTGACCTCTAACATCAGCTTTTACAGCAGCTTTCAAGAAGGTAACTGATTTCATGGGTCAGAGCAATGATGATCCTTCAGAATAAAGATTCGAAGCCAGAGATAATCGCAAAAATGAGATAGCATAAAAATATAAATACATATATCCCTCCCACAAAAATACCATCTCTCCGGGTCAGACAGAATAGTAATTCTTAAACATTTTGTATAGAATTTAAGAAAACATCCCTGAACCTATTTGTTTTTCTGAGTTCACACCCCACCATCTCCCTGAAGGCTGATTTCATACTGTTATTCCAGTGAGTGACTGTGTCTTCAAGGAAATTATCTATTTCTTGTACTTTAGGTTTCTTCTTGGCCCTGGACTGGTACTGTAGCATGAAATATGATGACACATTTTTCTTTTATAGTGCTCTCTGTATCAGATGTATTGACAAGTAGATGTAAAGTGTCTTCTGTTTGCTAGCTCCTTTATCAGCTGCTGGTACGTCAGCTGCCGTGGACATACCCTTGACTGGAAGCTCCCCTTGCCCAATCAGATTGCTGTGCCAGTATTTTTCTTGACACATATATATATATATATAATAAAACTGTTGTGCTGGCATCTTGGGCATGTTGACTTGTTACTGACCAAGAAAGGGGTGGAACAGCAAGGCACAGAAAATCCACTATACATTCTAACATTTAGGCTTTATCCTTTATTAGGTAGTGAGTAAGAGACATAAAAAGAACTGAGTTTGTTGTTTACAGCTGAAATTTAAAAGAGGCTTGTGTGAACAAAAACTCGTTCCATAGACCACTGTGACAAAAGAGGTCCAAGAAAACTGAAGGTGTCATTGCAAATTAGCTGATGTAAATAGTTGGAATGACACTCTTTTTATTTCTAGCAAAACTTATATTAACTCTGCCCTTAGTACTGTGCCTCCATACATGCCACAGGCCACATTTTGACAAGGATCAGCCTGTTGATTTTTATGGCATTACAACAACATAGCAGGATGTACAGCAGGCGTCAATGCACCAGAAGGCTATGCGTAAGAGCCTAGAGGATATTTTGGGGTCTCCTCTTTTCCCATCTGCATGCTTTTTCACAGGGAAAAGATCACCCCTCCAGACCTTCTCCCTTCCCAAACCGCCAGTTGCTTGTTTAGCAATCTCTGACTTAAACTGGCTGTTACAAAAGGCTCTGGAGACAAATAGTGGTTTATGGAGCACAGCTTGAAAACTGGTGCCCTGTTCAAGGAGGAATCTGAACATAGCTGGCAACGGCACTATAACTTCTGCAAAAAGATGGAAAGCTGAAAGTAGGTTTAAAAGACTAAGGTCAAGGTTCTGCAAAGAGGAGTTGAACCTTGCTACATCGTATTTATGTACCCAAACAAAAGTAAACATTTTCTCAATTATGTGTTAGGTGCAGGTGTTGAAGGCTGGCTTGTTTACTGCCTCTTTACTGGGAGCTGTAGAGTAGGGAGCCCTTTTAAATGTCAGCCCCTAGTTATTCAGGTGCCTAAACTTGGCTTCAGGAACTTACTCATACTTGTTTTGGAAACTGGGCCAAAGCAATCCAGCTAGTAACCAGCCCTGAAATCAACGTCATCTTTTTCATGGCTACATAGGAGTGAATTAAACAAAAGCCCATTGCATTTCAAGGCACAAATGTTTGCAAATAAACTGGATGAAACACAAATACATAATACAGAACTTATTTTAATACTTCTAGATAAATAAATGCATCTCTTTGGAATTCTTTGGACACAGACATCCATGGAACCTCTTCTTTCTCTTTTTTAATATATTTCTTTTATAAAATCTAAATGCAGAGAGGTTTAAAAAATGACAAATACCAATGTACATGGAAGGCTCACTGATGAATTGCAAGTCAAAAGTGCTGTATATTCCCATCCTCTATACCATCCAACTGTCCATATTAACCACAGGCAGTATTACATAGCAACCACATGGTCAATATTTTGTACTACTACCTTTTAGTAAAATCTTTCAAAACATTTCCCCATCTAAACTTAAATTAAGTTTTAAAATTTTATTCCTCCTAAATGTATGGTAGGTATTTCACTTAGCTACACATCAGAGTGGTTGCATGTGACTCAGCAGCGCACTCCATAATATTAATAGATACTTTTCAGCTCCCTATGGGAAAAAGCAAGTAGCAAGAATCAGATTCAAGAAATCTATTTTTTTCTCTGCTGTTTGTTACTTACCACTTAATGACCCACATGTGAAACTCAATGGTTATATAATTATTTTATATAGTAGATTTTCTGTTTATAAGTTATTTCTCTTACTCTAACATATATACAATATATCTATATATACCCCTGATAAATCTTACTTTAAAGGGACACAGTCAACCCCTTTAAGCCTCACAGTAAATATATAAGGCTTTAAGTTGTCCACACATAAAGGCTAGCTACAAAATTCAAGGGTCCCTTCAGATCCTAAAGATTGTATTTGTTCCAAACCCACGAAGTGCAGTTGTCTCGTAATATGTATCTCATGTGTTGCTGTTTACATTATATAGGTATATTAAGACATTTTATATCACATCAGTAGGAAATAAAACAAGAAAATAAATCTGTTTCTAAGACTAAGCCTACTGCAAAAAATGTTACCTGTATCTACAGACTGTCCCACTGGTGTGATATAGAAAGAATATGTGCCATTCTTGGGATGAAATTCTGGCTACATTGCAGTCAGGAAGAACCTTATGCTGACTTCAATGAGGCCAGGATTTCTTTCCTGCTTTTCACTAGTTATAACTATGCTTAACCCATTTGTGTCTTCCCTCTGCTGAGCGTTCACGTGGCAGGCCTGTTTCATGACAAGAGTGTATATTTTGCTGTCCATTGGCATTCCTTGAACATTGATCTATCCTGTATGTATTACATCTTTCAAAAAAACATACACTGTACACATATGTTCTGAGTTAAATGAAAGTTTGACCTATTCTTTGTACAGCATCTGAATTTTTTTTTCCATCTCTATCTTCTTTACCATGTACTTTGCCCTAACCATAGATTATCTTCACGTCCATTCTTCTGCAGGCAAGAAAAACAATTTTTGCTCACCAGGAACAGCTCCACATTATTGTCATCATTTTGACCACTTACCAAAGTGACATAATTTGTTCTATTTTTTCTTTCGCAACTCAGTTAGAAACCTAGTGGCATAGATAGAGACACAATACTACTGTTTTACAAGACATCTATTGTATCTACTTTTGTTCAGATAAATACCCAGTAACTGCTGATTTGGCAGGAGGATTGGTAAGGGTGCTACTATTCACAGTGTTTCTTTTTTTTTTTCCTTCTTTAATCTACAGAATGAAGTAGTTTATGTACATTGGAACCAGTTAATGCCCTTTATACAAATTTGTAAGTTGTTTCATAAAGCAGGAAAGACATTGCAGGGAAATATGTGCCAAAAAGCACAGTCAAAAGGCTTCATAAGTTTTATATGTCACTACAAGTCAATGCTGGAGATCAGTTCTAAAACGATCAATACTCAAGAGGAATGTTCTCATCTGGAGAAAATACTGCCCATTCCCCCTTTTATATTTTGTTCAGTTCTCTATCAAAAGTCCTGGCTCTTCATCTATACTTTAAACTATAAATAAACACTGCATAGTTCAATGTTCTTGATTTTCTTTTTTTTTGTTTCTTTGTTTGTTTTGATTTGAAAAATTATTGCAGTACAATTCATTCCTGTTTGGAGTTCAGTAAGGAGCAAACAGCACGGGAGTGTGGGTGGTCCGTATAGGCCCTGGAGCTGGTCGTAAGAGTGCTGGAGGAAGTGCTGAAGTCTGGAAGAGGGTGGCTGCTGGGGCTGTACGAAGACTGAAGGGGGAATTCACAGCCACAGCAGCAGCTGCTGCTGCAGCTGCTAGTGGATTTGGTAAGATTCGTGGAGCTATCGGCTTTGAAGGTTCCTTTGAAAATACTAATTTTACCTGTAGGGAAGAGAGAAAACAAACAAACAGATAGATATAATTTGTTCATATTAGCTACACAATAGGGAGCTTGACTTAAGATTTTAAGTGCAAAATCAAGTAAGAGAGGCCTTGTAGTGGCTGCTAACGCTATAAGCTGCAGGTTTGGACATTGGACAAAGGTGAGCAGGATCTGTTTGGGGACAAAGAGTTTCAATGTTCATGCTTTATCACTGAGACATAATTTAATATAAGTTTATAAATCAAAGCAAACCTAAAAAGGGGCTGGACAATCTGCACCAAAGTAAAGTTGCATGTACCCTGCAAGAATTAAATAAAGAATTACCCATCAATTAAAAGACCTCCACCTGGACAGCTTTAAGATATAGACCAGAGCAGAATGAAATACATCCTGTTCTCTGGTCTAGGTATGAAGCTAATTTTGGGTTTATCATTAGGATGCAAGTTCTACTTAATTTTAAGATCTCCAGCTAGCTTCTCCTTATTAGCTTCTGTTTCTAATAACAAGCAAACAAGCAAAGCTTGTGTTGCCCCAGTTATGAAAATCTCCTGATGTTTCCTATGTTCAAATACGTGATGAATTCTATGAGTGCTGCCCCATGACATCTTGCTGTGTCGTCAAATGTTTTTCACTAAGATGCTGTTCATTCTTACAAGGACTGTGAATAAAGGGTAGATATTTTAAAATGCTGCCATGAAAAACTTTTGCCTACATCATTTAGTGAGGTGCCAAACCACATTATTTTTGTTACTGTCACTGAGGTTTCTGCTTTAAAACCATTTAAATAATGAATCTTGTGCACTATCAAATAGAATTTGAAATCCTCTTCACTTAGAATTTAAAAAAAACCCAAAATCTCAAGCCTTCCCCAGACTGATTTAAAATACTCAGAGGCCCACTTTTATTTAAGAGAATTTACATTTGGTATGCATAAAAATGAACATCAGTGTAGTCTATATGGATTTCTGAAGATATCAATGGGATTTCAAGTTTCTAACGAGAAGCCGGGAGCCTGAATACCTTTGTTGTCCTGGTTTTATAACTCTGAAATAAGTATAGAAACCTCATCCACTGACAAAGAAAAGTTCCCATTGGCCTGTGTCCTGGCATGACCTGAGGCCCTTCACAAAGAATATGGACCTGAATACACGGTGTTGAATATATAGAACAGGAATATATGTATCATGCTGTGGTACATCTCAGAATAAGTATGGACACTTCTCACTCACAAGGAAACACAATTTCTCATCTTTGAATTGGAAGAGGTTTTCAGATAATTAACTTGCACAATATCAGTCTGATACTTTCCACTCAACAGTACCTTGAAGAAAGTAAGGATGGGATTAGTCTGGCATGAACCAACACTGATTTCATCCTTACACCATCACCATATTAAAAAAAATCTGTTGGTTCTTTGCCAGCCAGATGGATTTTGACTTTTCCTCATGGTACCTATGAAAAGCAATGATATCTGATCTTTTCCTTGATTAGCATTATATCCACTGATCCAAGCTGTCTTCTCCCCTTGCTGAGGCTTCTCAAAAACAAACAAACAGACAAAAATCCTGAGCAAAAGTACAAAAAAGCTCCATCCCAAAACAACAGGGCTCTGGCCGCAGAGTTTCCAGTGAAGGATACTTTTCATAAGAGCTATTTCATTACAGAAAGTTTGGGCTATCAAACACCTGACAAAATCTTTCCTTTCAGTGTCGTTTACATGCCGGACACTTGTGGCTTGAAAAAATAACAAGTCCCAAAAATACAAGGTTTCTTAGCTCTGAAATAGTACTGTGGGAATTCATAAAGCTTCTTTCTCTGAAGCATACAAAACTAGATTAGACAAGGTGGTACAGATGATGTTGAAAACACAGCATTGGAAAGTGTTTGGTCTAGAAAGGTTTTGGTCTAGAAAAGGTATGAAAATGTATTATGACCTTTTTCTAACTTCAGTAGAAAAAGATTTTGGAGGCGCTCATACATTTTTTGCCACAAGCCCCAAAGATCTTATTGACTGTTTATATTAAAATGCTTGGACTCTTTTCCTATTCTTGGAGAACTCAAGAACTTCCAATAAAGTCAGATAGCTTTTCAGTTAAATTATCAACATATTTTTAATTTTAAGCTGTAAACCCAGTAATATTTAGCATAGACAGTACTTTGCACCTTCATTTCAAACCTCTGCATAGTGCAAGTAATAATTAAAACACAGGTCAACATCAAGAGTAAAGAAGCCATTATTCATTTCATTTCCAATGAAGTACACTAAGGGACAGTAAATGAGTTGGAAAATTAATGGGGAGTAAAGAAGTCTAGAGTTCATCAAAAACATTTACATTCAAAGTAAAATTAGCACATTTTTGGCTTGTTTCTATGCCATTCAGCATTTCAAGTGACAGAAATTTTGGTATTGTTTCTATTTGAAACCAAAACCACAAAATACATAAGAGCTGTCATCCTTTCTCATTGCAGCCTCCATTCTGTTATGCATATCTGTTCATTTATTGCTAACTCACCCTTGCCTTAAATTGCCTTTGCCTCTTTGCTCACTTCTGGCCTGTCTTCTATACTGTTAGCAGTTGGGAGTGAGGGAGCATGAAAAGGACATGTTGCCTTTATTTGTCTATGCAACAACTAAATTGCCTTGATCCTTGGCTGGAGTTCTAAGAAATCACTATTACATAAGTTGGCAAACAGAGAACAGTGCACAACATCAACAGTAACATAATAGCTATTTTCATCCCCTGGGAAAGGATGAATTTCCTAAAGGAAGAATAATACTTTCAGAGAGGCTTTAGTGATTCCATATTCTACTTATCTAATTATGTATTTTCTAATCCTTTTGGTATAGCTTGTAGATATTGGAGACTTTGGTCCTCCTGGTGGATTACTGAAAAATACTGTGGGACTATTTCCCTTCTAGTAGATCAACAGAATGATGCACTGTGTTATGCTATAACATCTAGAAAGAGCTCCTACACAAGTGAATCGTGCATAAATATACCTGTCAGGAGGGCTGTCCCAACAAGGACACACTTTCTGTTGTCAGGAAAGGAGCTTTAACTCAACTTAAACAGAACTGGGTTTTCACAGAAAAAACAGCTCCACATTCTGTCTGCATTAGAGAATTTGGTCAAGAAATAAGGGGAGAATCTCTATGAGGTCAATGAATCAACATCCTCCCTTGCCAAAACCATCTATAAACCCTTACAAAACATCACAGCATATAAAACAACCACGCACTTTATCTGATTGAGATAAATGTCAGATGTTTCACTATCCCACCCACAATAGAAGGTGTTTCTTAACAAATGGCAGGAGCCTGGCAGGGTTTTTTATTAAAAAAGTAAACTTTTTTTCTCAGGTTTTGAAGCTATTAAGAACTGTGTTTCAGGCAGTTTATCCCAGCAGTCGAAAACGTGACCATCCTGAAACTGAGTGGAATGAAATGAAAGATGGACTTCTTAAAATTGTTTCAATTGTTATCTGAGTAATTTAATAAAAAAAGGTTTTATGCTTTACAGAGGTCTAATCACTATTGTCCTTGGTGAAAACTGAAAAAAACCTGTTTGACATCTGGATGTTTCTCTTGTCTCTTGCTCTCTAACGACATTTAAAACAACCTCCTTTCCTGAAGTTCTTCAGAGTAGCAACAAAAATGAGGATCCATAGATCCATAGTGTAGTCAACACTACAAAGTACAGAAAAGTATGTAAGAATTCTATTGTGGGCTTCCACAGGCCCATTCAGACCCTTGTATACTTCCATCGCTTACACTATTCTTCTCATTTTAATAACTTCTTTGCTTACATTTTCTAAAAATCCTACTCAGAAGGGCTAAAATAGAAGTAAAATAAAAAGGTGATTGGCTTACCCCTAGAGGATGTGTTCCCTTTTGGAGTTTGTTGTAAGGGCTGTATTTAGGTTTAGGTGGCTTCCCAGCAGCTCTGTCTTTGTGCCTTCTACTGCTTATGTGCTGTAAAAATAAATTTGGGAAAAAAAAAAAAGAAGAAAAAGAAAGAGTGATATATCCTTACTACATCATTTCAAGTTAGCTTTACACAAGGGTGCTCCAATACTGAAGGCTACTGCTCTACACAACAGCATTACTTGACTAATTCAATGATGAGCAGGAATACAATCTGTTCCAATTCGAATGATCCTTTGTGCATCATGTACTGGGACTGTGATTTTCAACAGTGCTTAGTTCAACTCTGCTTCCACAGAAGTCAATGAATTTCTCACCTTTGTTAACTTTAACAAGGCCTGAATCAGGTGAGTGATAGAAGCCTTTGAAAAATTCCTCCTTATCTCTGCAAAACACCCATCAATTCAATCCACTGATGATAAAAAGTTTTGGAAGAATATTAGATAGTAGAGCCTCCCCTGTTCAGGGGATGGGGGACAGGGAGAGGTCACAAAATTGTTTAAATCCCTAAGAAGCCTGAAGATCCTTTTAAGATTTCAGCTGAAAGATGACTACATATCAAACTAAGTGACAGTGAAAAAACCCTATAAAATCCATTATCATCTTCATAAACTCTATGAGATTTTACAAGAATCCTACTACACAGACTTTATTGCACTATCAGATGTAACGAGCCTTTTTTCAGAACTATATTTTTACTTTGAATTTCATTCTAAAGAGAGGTTTGGGAAAAAAAGACAAAGAACTGACATTTTTTTTTCCTGAAAGCAAAAGACAAGTATTGCTATTATCCATTACTGAATCTATCTTCATTCTTGTACAGTTCGTTAACAAGTATTTAATTCCAAAAGGCATAAGGAATGAAACTAAGTGTTTTTCAGAACAAAGGCTTTGTTCGTCTGAAGAATGACTGAACATAACTTACTGTAATTGCAATTTAGAGGTCATGCTTCTCAAATAGAGAGTAACACTGATAAAAAAAAATTACAAATCTTTTCCACCCTGCATTCCTAAGCAGGTTATTCAATGTTTTGTGAAAATTCTGGCTGCACACACCCCACATCTTTGTCAAGGCAAGTATCACGCAGTACACTAAATGGCAGGGTTCAGAAGCTCATGACAATTACAGTAGTTTAAAGACAGTTGTAACATTGCAGCTTACAGCTATTTTAACTCTTTAAGATGTCTATATATAATCAAGAGCTTTTGAGAAAATATATTCTTTGCAAGGGAAAATAATATCCAAAATAAAACATACAGTGTGAAAGACAAGTACAAAGGGAAAATTCTGTAAGCTCCATTTAGATGTGAACTGTTAGACTGACACATGCTGATTGTGTTGGTACTTTATCACCATGAAAACAAAGAACAGCCAAGGATTCACAATCTGCAAGCTAGCTGAGTACCTGTTTCAGTTGTGTCTCAGAGTTTACGTGCACATCACATATTTCACAGTGAAATGTTTTGTTCTGAAGGCCTGTGTTTCCTTTATTCACAGGTCCTTTGCCTTTTACGCCTGCCCGGGGAAAGGCTTTTATGGTTCCACTTCCATTCCGAGCTTCCAGCATAGTTTTGTGCTTAGTCCCTGGAGACATTAGAAATGGGAAACAGAAACAATTTTGCAATTTGGTTGCATTCATTGTTTTATTTTCTTTTTAAAAGAAAATCATGTGAACCTCAGCGTGGTGCCACGTGCTGTCCTTGGAATATGCTTGTGTTTGTCTGTATCAGATTCATACCAATGTAACAGTATTTCACAGCTGACAG
The DNA here is from genome assembly GCF_032191515.1 of Phaenicophaeus curvirostris. NCBI lineage: Eukaryota > Metazoa > Chordata > Aves > Cuculiformes > Cuculidae > Phaenicophaeus > Phaenicophaeus curvirostris. Next base: position 51,012,416 of record NC_091397.1, on the reverse strand, counting down.
TTAATTATGAAATTACATATCTGTAGGTAATGCAGTAGAACAAAGCAACCACACCAGTAAGTAGTGGCACAATCAGGTATCCTGAGGTGAACTTAAATGGGTGTGACTTTTCTCATTAACTCCTGCTGCTAATAAGACCTGAATTGCAGTTGCAAAGGAAGAGTAATTTAGCTGTTAAAGATGTAGTTGGCTTTGATTTGTAGTCCTCCTTGAATGGATTGATAAACAGTATACATCAGGTAGCCTACACTTAAATCTGTAATTAACTAATTGGTCTCCAACTCAAAAAGGGGCAGAGGTTCCTGGTGGACACCTATGGATCCTTAGTGGCCCATACAGAAACCATAACGCTTGAGAGATATACACATGATAAAAGTGTATGTATTTTGTGTTAAAATAAAGATTGGATAGAAAACAATAGTGCCCTGTTGCTTTACCTTTATTCAAACTGAACAATTCCTTACACCCTTGACTTCTGCACAAGTAGTCTGTGATGTATCACTACTGCGTATAAAATTAGTCTTTCACTGATAACTGTGCATCCACATGTACACTTTTACAAGCAAGCATGTGTGTGAGCACACACACAGTTTATCAGCATCAATAGCAAAAGCTTGGAGGGTTGTGTTTAAATATTCAGAGTAATGTTTTGCCTCTCATCTTGATCAGGAAAATCTCTAGAGTCTAACCCTCATGTGAAGGTAGAATGGGTATGGCTCTACAAACTTGAAATTTCATCAGCTGAAGATGTGCCATACAGCAAACACAGCATTCAATACTGACTGGGCTTTGTATCTTATGAATGCCAACAAATTACCATTTCCTCTTTTAATTTAAGTGGATTCTACAGACATGCCAAAGTTATTTCCCTTTTTTTATTACATCATAAAATTATGATCATCTTGGTGCAGGTACATCATCACTGTCTTGATGTTTCAAAACTAAAGTCGTCTGCCTATCTCCTAACTCTGTGTACCCTGCTGACAGGTAACCCCTGACATCCAAAATAAGGTGGTTTTCTGCAGGAAAGTTCTAGGTGTTCACTGACACCATATTAAATTCCAAAATCTTTTAGCCCCATATACCACAAAGCCAATCATTAAGACCATGCTTAAAATAGTGACTGAATAATGTCTCTTTACTTCTGGAACTTACTGATACTCTAATAGCATGAAAGATTTTAAAAATTAAGAAAGATGGAGATAAGCAATAACCCATTCAACTCATTCAGCAGTTGCTATCAGTTGATGAAAATAAAGGAAAAATATACAGAATTTTAATAAGCTATTAACAGACAACATGGAGCTAAGAATTCTAACTCTCATCATTGAAATCTGACTGACTGACAGTCCCTCTTTCAGCCTTAATTTGTTAGATTTCAAACAAAACTAATGGCATTTATACTCAGTTTGCTAGCTGGCACTAACAAAACTACGCCAACTCTGAACACCAAAGGTAATGAAGCATGACATGTCATTTAGCTTTATAAGGTTGAGAAGCTGCAAAAGCTAAAATGTAAGAAAACGGATAACTTGCATGGAATAAAATTCCTTTCCCCCCCTTTATGAAAGCCTCTTTGCCTGTCATTTTTATTCTTTAATAGTTAATGAATTCCACGTAATTGCCAGTTTTCTGCCACCTCTTTGTCCCCTGCTGCAAGAGATCTAATCTATTCAGGGGAAGATAATTGTAGAGCTCTTGAGACTGAAGGAAAAAAAAATGAAGAAAGCAAGCATTGCTCCAGCTCACCACTGTTGTGCGCCTCCAGCTGCGAGGCAGAGTTGACAGCGACTTTGCATAGTGAACAGTACAGCAGTCTTTTTGCTTTTTCTTCCTCAGTCTCAACTGAAGGGCATGTGGTGCTGCTAGTGGCTGTTGTGGGGATTTTCTCCACTTTAGAGGTGATCTCAGTTGTCATAACACTGCTCTTCCGGATTTCCACGGTTGTCGTTGTTGATATTGCTGGTGTCCCCGTGGCAACGTCTATGGGCAAAGAGAGGATGTGGAAACAAACAAACAAACAAAAAAGGTTGTAATATTCAGCTTTTTCTTGCTTGCTTCTTAATGCTGTAACCACACAGAGATCCAGACTGTGCTGGCGATGGTTCAATTAATGACAATGAACAAAATCTGACCTTATTTTTTGTATTTTGTGTACTTACAAAATACAGTACATCCATGTATCAAAATGCCACTTATTATGTCTCCTGCATTTGGCTAACAGCTAGTAAATATAGAATTCATGAACTCAAAAGACAGGCCATTAAGAGTACTGTACAACTGAAAGATAATCCTCTAAAAGAGGTCATGTAAATTGCCAATACAATAGACAGTTAACATTTATACACAGCACTCCAGATGCAGGAGCTGCCATAGTACTGTGTAATACTTACACTGAGTAGACAAGCTAAAGTTTTAACATTCTATATTAATAAAAATTAAATTAAAATAATTGCATGTTCTTGATATTTGATGAAATAAAACATTAAATTGATACTTCACTTGATATTACCCAAAACTAATATTAAATGAATTAAGATAATTATTAATACACATCATACATTTATCCATACATTATTACTATTATACATTATTTCATAATAACAATACATACTAATAACAGTAATTAAATATGCAACATAATATATCTGAGACATAAAAAAACAGTAGTAACATTTCTATGTTTGCAAAAACTGTAAGCATGTTATACAGTTAAACGTATTTGGAAACCTAGTGCTTACATCTAAGAACTTGTGCTTTTTCTGTAGTTTTCAAATCAGAGAGAGAGAAAATACATTATATTGTGGTTTGAATAATATATACTTGACATTTGGTAGTTATGTACTTAACAGGGTAAAGGATAGTGAGATCCACCACGAAGCTAGTGGAGAAGACAAGAAAGAAGTGACAAGAGAAGAAGAGAAGGAGCAGGAACTGTTCTTGTTTTTCAGTGTTGTATTTTATCATATCAAGCCTATTGAGTAGCAACTTCCCCAAAAGAAATCTTAGTTACTTTACTGAGATACTCCTGGAATTGAGTACTTTCCATAGACAACTCATTTTGGTTTCATACATCCCTTGGTTTTAGTGGTGCTCTGCTTGTACTATGCTTTATTCATTACCATCTATTAGAATAGGCAACATAACAATTCTTTGGCTTATGTATCCCAGTATGTGCTGTGATGCAGGAAAGACATAGCTAACTGATTCTGCAGAGGCGTGTTTCAGACTAATATTGTTCGACAAATTCATTAATGAAAACCACATCTATTAACTTAGAAGACAAGAGCAAACTGAGAGTAAGCACTGGGTGACATGATTCAAAACAATTTGAAGAAACAGTCTAGAAAATTAGAGGCTTTTCAGTAAGAGCAACTGTAGGAATCCACATGGAGTAGGATTAATCTGATCTAGTAGAACAGGATGAAGAACAGTGCCAGTACTGCTTTGAGTTTTTTTTGTTTGTTTGATATCCTGTTGGTTTGTTGGTTGTTTTTTTCAGAAAAAACCTTTCAGTAGCAGACAACAAGATGAACACAGATCCTTTACATCATCATGTTATGAGAAAAAGATCCTCATCTTATTGAAAGTGCAAAGCAAAAGAACTATGAAGTATTTTTCTTCCCTCTAATTAGCAATTGAGACCCTCTGTCCTGCCTGGGGACTACAATGTCAAAAATTAGCAGCTACTTGCTTTGTTGTTAATCCAACAGCAATACAAATGCAAACCAACAAGAGAGGCATTGTGAGGAAGGAGGAAGCCAAAACAAATTAGAAGTTTAGAAAATATGGACTGTAAATATAGAAGATGAAGGGTAAACAATGACAACATTTTTTATATCTGTAGACAGTAGCTACAAATAGGGGAATAAACTCTTCTCCCTGATCCCTTCTCATTGGACAGGGGGTAGTGGATTAGAGCAAGAGAGAATTAGATTAGACATCAAGAAATTATTTCTAATATTAAAGCTTGTAAAGCCTAAGAATGGCCTACTTACAGAGAATCTGTAAGTATTGCTTACCGGAGGACATGGAACTGGCTGAACAAATGCCTGGAGAAGTAATCCTTTCAGTCACTGGGAATGGAATCCTTCAAGTAATATTAATTGCTATAGATTGTGTATTTTGTAATGCTTCTACCAATTCTGTCAGTGCATTTTTTTAAAAATTATAATTCATAAAACCAAGAAAGCAGAATTTGTTATGTAAATATTCTACATGTTGTCAGGCATTAAAGCATATAGCAAAAATAAGGTCCCACTCAAGGTCTAATTAAAAGTATTTTTTTTTGCTGAAAGTGAGCCTGGAGGCGGTAACACCCTGAAGGCACAGGGGATGTCAAATGCTGGTGCCGAAGGAATGGCATTACCTTGCTTAATATTTTGTTCTTATTTGTAGTTTTTTACAGACCAACAATAATATTTGAAAATAAAAAACTATTTTGAAACATTAAACCTTTTCTTTGGGAAGCTGGTGAGTAAATAGAGCCTTTGTACATCTGTCCAAGTGTCTCTCAATATATTACAGTGGTGCTGCCTCTACGCAGTTCAGTGCCCTAAATACATTGTACAGCATTAGTAGAGGTATAAGGGACTAAAAAAAAAAGAATTAACACCAAATAGGAGTAGGAAGACATTTGAATTAATGCCATGATCACTGAATCAGCATTTCTTAACATCATATTATGACAGTGCTTTAAGAACCATTTCAATAATAAGTAATCTAAAATTGAGCTGGAAATTCAGTCACAGCCAAATGGAAGATTTGTTTCTGGTGACGCAGGCTTGCAGCACTGTGCTATTTTCATACCAGTGGCCTGCAGCAAATATTCATTATTGCAACTGTCACTGCTTGGCTTTGGAATAGAAGCTGATTGCTAATATTGTATGGAGCTGGACTCCAGCAGCAGAAAAAGGGAACACTTCAGGATTCGCAACAATACATTTGTGTTCCTGGTCATAATATAGCAACAGAATAAAAATTAAAAGTACAAAAAATCACATTCAAAACTAATCTTGCTCACTGGCAAAATATAAGAATTCTTTTAAAATACAAAGCCAGGTGAAAAACATTCTGTGACAATTGACTTCTCCAGGTACAACAGATACCATAGTTCAAGTGGAAAACTGCAAGTGTGTGATTAAAGTCCTCCTATGTAATCAGAATTAATTTTATATCACAGCTCCAAGAGTCAGAATCACTTTCAGGCTCAAGAAACAGAAAATCACAAATCATGTTTTGATTCTGAGTATGGGACAGTTTCACTCATCGGTTCCTGCTATTAAGCATAGGATTTTCTTACCCTGAAGCTATAAATAGACCCACAGAGAGAAAAGTGCTCTGACTTTAAACAAATCACAACTATTTATAAGCGTGTTTTTCTTCTGTCTTCTCAAGTGACATGCATTTAAGAATATCTGATTTAGCATGCACCCATGCATTCTGGTCTCACTTAGAGACTGCATCAAAAGAAGTGTGAGGAGCAGGGTGAACAAGGTGAATCTCCTGCTCTGCTCCACTGTTGAGACCTCACCTGGACATAAAAAGGATTGAGATTTGGCCCACAATGCTGTCAGGAAAAAAACAAAACTAAACTAAAAAAACCCTCAAATGATCCCTTCACAGAAAATAGAAAACACATTCTTTCTAATGACAAACAGAACTTGATATGAAATATTTCACTTCAATGAAAGACCTCTTAGTACTGTAAAAATGTTGCCAGCTGGCTCTCTTACAGCAAACCTGCATCAACTAATAGAACATTCCCATACAGGTGCCTGATACGGGCATGTTCAAGAAAAGAGAGTCTTAGCATATTATTTTCCTGCCTACTAAGAACTGGGTTCTTGGTTTCCTTGGGTTGCTTTGAAAATCCTGTGTTCTGTGTCCTCTGTGGCAACTACATTTGAAAAGAAGATGTATTTTCTTTTGAATCTATAAATATAACAGTGGAGCATATTAAAACCAAAGTATCGTCTCAAAAAATAACTATGCAACTGACTTATTTCATGCTTGGCTGACTTTCTGTACTCATGCGCTAAAACACAAGCATGTGTGCTAGCACATTGGCTGGCTCTGGTCCTTAAACAAAACACTTTGAGGAGCTTGGAATCAGATGTTTTGGCTCCTCCTCCTTTATATGTGCAGAATACAAACTTGCATATTTCGTAGTTGGTGGATACCTTGCCCATTATAACATGCTGTACATAAAATACTTTCATGGTTGTATTATGAAAATTCCAGTCATTAGACTAAGTTTTGCATTCAAAACCTGAATTCAATCTATTTTTTTAGGTATATCCTTCCTTAAATTGAGATCTTTTACTTGGAGAGTCAGAAGTATATTTTTAGAACTTAGAAGAACCCATGTAATTTTTTTGTAAGAAATAACAGATGATAACAGCGAGGTTTAGAGAGTTAAGTACTGTACATGACAGTATTTTTGGTAGAGAAGATCAAAATATCTGAATGACAGTTGTGTACTTCATTACTTTATGATAAGAGTGCCTTCAGTGAAATGACATGAAATATAGGAAAACATTTTATTTACCTGATCTTTGGCAAGATGCATACTAATTAGTATGACATAATGGAAGAGTAAAGAGCTTTGAAGTAATAAATAAAGTTGTGTATGACCAAGCAGGAACAGAATTTGAAAATTTTTGATGAGTCGCCTTTTTCAGAACACCAGCTCCTCACCTGTTTTCTCTCCCTTCCCCTGTTACTGCCTCAGCTTGTCAATCACTTTCCTACTAAAATTCCTTGCTACTTTGTTTTGTCTAGGTTTTCATCATGATTGCTTCTGACATCCAGAAATTGAAGGCTGAGTGTTCCTAAGGTACCGCCCAAACCTCTTCTCTAATGTACAGGACAAGCACTACCAAGAAACTCAAGGATTGCAAACTTTCCCAGGAGCAGCATGAAAGTCAAATACCAGCAATTTTCTTGGTTTGTAACTGGAGAAGCAATGACCTCTATATTTTGACAAGTCCTTGCTTTTTAACACTTAAATAAATCACATTATACATGGTCTTCATCACTCAGGAACAATGGATGAAGAAGCAAGCATCTCCACAACAAGTGACCTCATTTTATTGCTGCCCCTACCCCATGGTTCCTGGTGACATGTCTTGGTGGTAACCTGATGGAAATGACATAGAAAACAGGATGTTTCATGTCAAAAGGTGTCCACAGTGAGAGTAAGAGTGAGGACGAAGTAGCAAACTTCATGTATTTGCTCTGTGGATTTCTTTTTTCGCCAGTCAAACTCAATTTTGCCAAGACCTTAAATGACCTTTGCTATTAATTAGCAGTACACAGTTTTCTAAAGGAATTATACCTCATTTTTACTAGCAGTTCCCTTGGTTTAAAGTACAGCTCATTAATCCTGAACAGGATTAACCACAGAGGGATGACTGCATTCCTGTTGAGGTTAATTGAATGTAGCTGGCAGCCACAGCAACAGCTGGGGGTAACAGGCCTGTGGAAAGGGAAGGAGGAAAGCAGAGAAACGTCACGCTGTGTCTGAGTTTTGGGTTCTTAGGCAAAAGGTGCTGACAAAAATGTGACTGGTAGGAAAGGAGAAGATGAGGAGGAACCATTTATTTTTCAAGTTACTTTAAGAAACTCCTGGTGATGACTGGGTTTAGACACTGATCTGTCCTTTCTATGGTATAAATTTCTCCTTGGCCAGGCAGAAAAAAAGTGGCTTTTGCCAGCTACAAGTGAAAGGGTCCCCACTCAAGGAGCTATAGGAAAGAACATGTTGCTGGCTGAAGCGACTCTTGCCATTTAATTAATGAGAATTGTGTAGTGAAAAATTCAATTTAAAATTGAATTCAATTTGCAGATTGTAGTCTCAGCAGCCCTACTAAAATAACACATTTGCTAGTTTGATGCTAACCTGAAGATTGTGCATAAGGCAGAGCACTATATTCAATTGCAACAGTTTGGAGGCTGCAATGTAAAACATTGGTTTTAAGATAAGGAAAAAAATATGCACACGGGGATTTTATCACATATATAGAAGGAAAGCTGTATTATTCTATAAATAGGTCTCTCATGCTTAGCAATATCAAAGGCTACTCTGGCAAACTGCCAGCAGTTTTACATCTGCACATGCTTCAGCATACATTTCCCAACTTCTAAGTAAAAGCAAACACAGTTGAAAATATCCTTCTAGTTAACCTCAATGCATGAGCAGAAACCGAACATCAGTCGAGTTTACCAAGGTAAAAATCTAGGAATCAAAATCCTTAACAGTTAAAAACCCACTAAAGGAATAGGTTCTGTAAAATATATCACAGTAAAATGAATTTGCTTTGAATGTACCTTTCTGCAGCATGGAGATCAACATTGCATAGCAGTCCCCATCCATATTATTAAACTCTTATCCTCCAAAATAGTCAGCTGCACCTGAACTGCCTGTTGCCTCTTGGCTTGTATTGAACTCCAGACTCTGCCCAGAGATATCTGGGGGACTTAGCTTTGGCCAGAAGACATCCAGAGAGAGCTATAGCAGTGGAAATGATTGCATGGTTGTGTTCCTGTATCTGGGAACACCCTTGGCATTGTGTGAATCACTAGTGTAAACAGTAGTCCAAAACACTATTTAAAAATAGGCCCTGCTTCACCACCAAGGTATAGGTGACATGAATTATACTTAGTCAATACTGGAGGGAGTACTTTTTCAAGGAGAGTTTAGGGAGCAAATTTTGTCTGCGTCTTTAATAGCAATTCCTTCAAGGTATTACCTCCCCACCATACATTAGGGCTTTAACTCAAACCATGTACCTGGAAGAACAAATTATTGTTACTAAGGCCAGTATGTAATGATAATTCAATCTCTACCTGCTACTCCCGCTGTCCCCACACGCCAACCCTGCAGACATGGGAAAGAAGGAAACAGCAGCCAAGCTGTTGCTTTCACCTTGTTCTATCCACTGTAGTGAGAGAAGTGAGCTTTGAAATGGGCTCTGCTGAACTCCCCTTCTTTTTAACAGAGACATAGAGCAGACACAGCCCAGGCTATGCACCACTGGAGTCTGAGAAGTATTTTTCACAAAATAAGCAGGTTGGCAAAGCCTATTTAAAACTTTATATCAAAACCAATTTACTGTGGAATCTCTCCCCTTGCAATCTGCCACCAAAAACAAAGCAGAAGAGAGAAGTATTAATCACTGGCAAAGAGAGAATATACACTGCTTTCATTAATCAAATGGAACAAGGAACTGCACTACAGATTGCACAGGATTGCTCTGCATTTTAAGCAGGGAGTTGATTTTTTTTCATTTTAAGCAAATTGAATGTTCTCTTTAAAACCTTGATCTAAATTTTAAGTTTCAAAACAGATATATAGTCCTAGAACCTAGAAGTAAATAAAATAACTGGAATCCTACTCAGAATTTCTGAGAACTCTGACTTCTGACCGCCCTCATAACTGTAATACCTCATGGCATTCTCCTGTCTTGAATCCAGAAATAATTAAGGCTATTCCCTTTATGGCAGCTTATTTCCTTTACTGGAGAGCACTGAGCTAATAAATCTGGTTTTGGCAATAAACTAATGTTGTGTCTAATATAGGAATTGTCAGAAGCTGTACAAGCATCTGTTGTAACGGTATAACTTTTTTCAGTGGAGTGTAGTTTTTGCAGGGAAAGCAGTGAGAAGACACACATTCTTTCAGACATATGTCTTGGAGTGCACCCTAAGTATAGTCTGTAGCAGATGTGTTCTGTGGACTGATCAGCAATGGCTTTCTTACAACCACCTGTTCTTCCTTAAGTAGTTGAGATACCAAAACCCCAAATCTAGAGGAACAAATTTCACAAGGAATTGATGAGAGGACAGAACAGAAGATGGTAGTGTTATCATCCTTAATCTTTAGAGTAACTAAGTTTTTTGACATTTTTCTCTCCTATTTAGATTTTTAGTAGTCCTCTTCAGCCCAATACATTTACAAAGAATTTTTCCTTCGGCTGATCACAGACTGTTGGTATCATGTTTAATAAATTAACAGGCACATGCCAAGAGTAGCACCCAAGTGAGTGCCAGTGAAAGGAAATCTCTTGCAATTTCCATGGAGTCTGTGAAAGGACCTTTTACTACTTACAGCTGCAGTTACTATGGTCATATATTTAACTTGCTCTTAACTCTTCAGCAGGTTCCATCATCTAAAATAAATGTTCCTACTGTTGCCTGCACCCTGTCTACTCCTTTGACCACAGGTCACTTCTGGCCTAGGACTGAAACAAATTGCTTACCAAACACCCTGCATCATCATTACGTTAAATGTTACTTAAAGAGAGGTGCGCAGACAAACCAGATAAGCAATTTCTAAAAACCTTGCTGTCATCATAGTTCTTGGCATGATTTACAGATTTTGATTTTGGTTTAGCTTTTTACTTTTTTAAAAAAATAAACCAATTATTTTGTGCAACACTAGTAGTCTCCATTGACTATCATGTGTTAGTCTTTCCCCTACATTCAGGCAGCTCACTGTCAACTGAAATCTTATTTTAATTATGTCAGTTGGCAGAAGAAATATGTTGAGTAAACCACAGTGAGGTTGGATGGATGGTCCTGGGATTAGGAAAAGAGCAAGAGAAAATTAACTACTTCAGTATTTTAGTGAGTTCCATCTCATCAAATTTTCTCTTTGTCAAAATAGTCTGAAATATCTCTTTTCCTCTCTTCTAGTTCACCCCCTGGCACCATCCACTCACACCCAGTAAAGAGGTTACCAGTGCTTTGCTGTTTGGAATATTTATCTAGTCAGTACCAAAATCTTAGCAGGCAACCTCTCCACAGAAGCAAAACGGAAGAAGAGATGCTTTCCTAGCCCAAATGTGTTCTGGTGAATTATGTTGTCTTCTACACACAAGGGAAACAGTGAAGATTTCAAATGTATTTCATAATGGTGCCAATCAGAGATATCACTCCAGATATCACTCCAGGAGCTAAATATATTACCTGATGTAACTCATTGATAGGTTTGTATTTTAGGACATCAAGCTAGCAGAATAGAACTTAATAAAGAAATCACTACTCTTAGTTTGCAGTGACAGAAGGAGAGAACAGCTATATATTAATGAAAATTAGCACCAAAATGGCAGCACAAGACTAGCTTTAGCAAACATTTGCAGGGTCTAAGATCAGGCATTTAATTCTTGCTATGCTTTGGCCTCCTTTTATGCTTTCTCTTGCAAGGTTGTGTTAAAGGTCTGTGTTATCTGGAAAACTAAAACTGACATACATTAATACTCACAGTGACATAATTCTTTGGATAGTTTTGTCAAATACTTGCAAAGTCAAAAGTTCTGTCATGTTGAATGAAGGTAGCAACATTGTGATTGGTGTGATTCTTAGGCAATTAGTCATACGCGAAGTGAGAGCTACAATTTGTTCAGAAGAAATGTCATGGAGGGACATTTAAAGAAAACAGCCCTATGTAACAGGAGCGTGGCTGTTAATAACTGCAAACTTTTTGTGCTAGTTCTGTAATGGTCAGTCTTTTCACATTGTGTTTTCCAGTAGGGGAGAATGATAATGAGCATAATTACAGTTTTTTATTAATTTCTTCAGTAAATCCAAATCGTCATTCTCTACATGTCCCATGTTTTGCTTTGTGTGCCATTCTTCCCCTAACAACATAGCTCCTGTTCTAAATGTGGCTGCAAATACACTGCTTACAATATCATACCCTAGCTCCTTGTGTTAATTTTTTTTCCTTTCTTGTACATGACAGTTATTCAGACATCACTAGATCTGACATCATTCAGACCCAGCATTAGCTCTTAGAAAAGAGAAAGGGGGAAAAAAAAAGTTCTTTTTTGGAGCATAATATACCATACTCTGGTTCCTTAGTTTTCATTCTGTTGTATCTCTCTCCCATGCATACTATAACAGAAAAAATACATGAATAAGAATCCATGAAAGCACTGATACAAGCCTAGATATTTGAAAGTGGCCCTCATTGGCAGCCATTTTATGCATAACTGAATGCATTTTTCATATTCATATTTATACATTGTCAAGGTGAATTAGTGTCTTTTTCCTGCCTCAACAGCCTTTTCAACGGCCATATAATCATTTGTTAATGAACATGCGAGTTCGATGTATCACACATCTGCAAATCAGATTACTGTTCCACAGCCACACCTTCACTCGGTTTAACATGAGTAACTTTTCTTTAAATCCACTTTTCCTTTACAAAAAGTAATATTTTTAGCACCTCTATAATGCCACCCAGTCGTATCTAACAATTCCAGTTCAAAGAGCTACTGAGGAGCAGAATGCACAGAGAGCAGAGAAAAATAGTAGTAACTGGAGCTTAAAAACAATAATCCAGAATAATTCTGTGTAAGGTCTGGGGAATTGCTGGAGGGCTGTTCGCTTTTGCTGTAATGAAAAGTGTATTTTACCTCCTCTTGCTTACTTCTCCTTAACATCTACAAAATAATAAAAAAATGTTACAAACAAGTCTTTCAAAGTTTTTTGGGGAAAACTGCTGCACTTAAAAATATGGAAGTAAGAGCCCAGTTCTTTGTATTTGCTTTAAAAAATCTTGGAAAGCAGATGTAGTATGACTGCGTTAGTAGAATAACAGCAGCTGCAACAACATATTTCTGAACACCCTTCAGCTTCTGCACCATCCAGTACAAGAACATTTAAGCATATATTTAGCACTGATATACTATATCAGGTATCTTCTCAGGATCCTAACGTTGCTACCCTACTATGCACACAAAATTACAAATAGGTTTGCTGAGACTTGCATCAAATATTATGTCAGAAAACTCAACAGAGGTTGTGAAAGGTGACAGCACTGCCCTTCTGAAACAAAACTTCAAATATTCCAGTCTATGAAATGGCAAGATACACTATGAAGTGCAGGTTTCAGCCTTCTAGATATTTTCAGTTTCCATTTATGAAAATTAGAAATTATTAACTTACACTGTAAAGAATTTGGCCAAAACTTGCACAATGAGTTTCCACAAATAACACTTATGCATTATCCATTTGTCAGGCAGGTAGAGAGCCTGCTCAGCTCTCCTCCAGCAAAACTGCATCATTTGTGCCCTTGTAAGTCAATTGACTTTAGCTACAGTCTTAGGAGATGTATCTATACAGATTTTTTTTATTTTTTTTTTTTTATTTGGTGAGTGGGAGAGAAAGACTGTAAATTGACCAGAAAAGAGAATATTGGTTCCTCCTTCTCAAAGCCTGACAAGTGTAGATCAAGTGAATCTATAGATCGTCAGATGTCTTGATCTATGACCATGAAAAAAAAAATGCATGCACTTCTAAAACTGTAAGATTTTTTTGTGAAATGGACAAAACAAAGGTGGGAAAAATGACTGAAGCAACAGTCAGGCTTCCACAATCATTAGCAAAACCCTTGGTGCCTTAGTCCTCTTCAAAGGCCTGCATATTATCTCCCCTCTGTCTCAAATTAACATATGTGAAATTAGCATGAAGAGAATTATACTAGCTCAACCTAAATGTATCATTTTTATAATATAAAGCATTAAAACAGATGTTTTACCAGTAATTTGGAAAACTGAAAGGTTTTGAAGCATTTGGCTTCAAAATAAGCCTTGCATCAGTTTTCCCAGGAAGCTACTGTACTGTTTCCCAAGTTAATTTACTATATCACACATAGACATCTGACCTCTTGCATATCTAGATAATAGTGAAAACAAGACTCATAATGACTGTACATTGTTCACACACACTTAGAACAGAGAACATTTCCACCTGTCATTCCCATAGCAGGAAATCACAATGGATAAGTACTTGAATATCTATTTCTAAAATGAATTGTGGTGACAAAAGCAGAGGGGATGGAACCAGATGATCTTTAAGGTCCGTTCCAACCCAAATTATTCTATGATCAGTGTAGATATGACTGAACTTGTCCGAGACACATTTTAGACATATATTTTAAATATTGTTTCAAGTTGCCAACCATTCACAGCACTTTACAATGGTAGTTTGAAAACTAATCAGGATGGAAAAGTCCTGAAAGTAAGCAACAAGCATGATTTCCTATTTACTTCTCCTTCTTTCTAACTGGAATTTCAATCTTTTAAGGCAAAAAAAATATAGAGTTTGGGGTTTTTTTTGTTTTGTTTTGTTTTTTTTTCTTATAACATTTGTTACATATGTTTGTGTGTCCTTATATGTCTTGTCTGTCTACTTTTCTGCTTATGGGAAAAGCCAATAAGAAGCTTCATATAATAAGCAAGCAAGCAACCAGTTAAAAACCGCTTACTCTCCATTTCATGTCCTTATCATCATCTTCATCAGGCTATAACCTCTTATACTTCATTGACAAGAGGACTTAGCTATGCCAGCAAACAGATCTGGATTAAAATGCCTTCCAGACTTTGCTCTTTTGGTATCTAAAGACATAGCCCACAATGACTGATGTTCCAGCCCCATATTAAGTAAGACTGTGACTGCAGGCAGGATTTCTTTTAATATATTGTCTTAGACAGAATCTCAAACACTTTGCCCAGCTTAGAACAAACTGTGTATACTGATTCCAACCTTCCAATTTTTTCTGTCACACAGTTTGCATAATAGTTTACATCTCTAGGTTCATCGCAAGCAAATAAGCAAGGCTTTTGAATAGACCTCCCTCTGAAGAAAGAGTCCTAGCTTTAAATCATGTGCCACATAAACCTGAGAGCTAGCAACCAAGTCTTTCTAATGTGCTAAACACAACTTAGTCAACTGATCTATATGTCTCTCTGCAGACTGGAAAGCAGCCGTGCTTGGTAACATCTTTCTTTTTGTGACTTGAGGCTGTAACAGCTGTTTCAAATGTCAGCAGATAGGCAGAATTAAAAAGGATAGACAATGTGGACAGGGGAATTGCAGATCTAACTTATTTGTGCCTAATGCCAAGAAATCTGCAGATGGATAGCTGATTATCAATTCTTTTATCTAAATTTATTAATACTTTTAATCAGTCCAAATGTGCAGCTGCCACAGTGCCAAATGTGATGAGTCTGACAAAGATCTCTTCTTTGCTCTACAGAGATATTGAAAAAATGTCACATAAAAAATTATATTCCAGGATGGGCAAGCTTTAGCAAAATACTAGGATAATCACTGTTATTAAAAAGTATCTTTGAAATTAATCCTGCTGGGTTTTATAGAGTACACCCACCTAGCATATTTCCCTCAATGGTAAAGTTTATAAATGAAAAAAAAATACTTCTCTTTCCATTGTGCATAGGTGGAAGTCTCTTGTGAGCTGATTACATCATTTCTCTGACTGCCAAGTTATCTTCTGAATGCATTTCATCACCGAAAACATTCCTCAATCTTTATCAACAGTAATCACTAAAGCTAGAGAAGTACTTTGTATGATCTCACTTTTGCTGATTTAGTATGATAGGTTACTGCAGTGATTCTGCTAAGTTTGCCACTTGTAATACTGGTCTAAGACAAGGTATAATCAAGTCCTCCCCAAGAAATCACTGGGAGTGATTGCACTCCCCAGTCACTATGGGCTGAATTTGCAGTACTAAAGTCCTAATTACGCTGCTTGTTTGTTCAAATACAGGTTGAGACCACAAATCAGAATTTTTCTATAGGTAGCACTAAAACCAGAACAAGATAAACTGGTCTCACAGCAGGAGAGTCTATAAAAATGCATCAAAAATGGGATTTTGCAACAGATCCCTTTAACAAAAATAGTGTGTTTTTATCTTTCTACATAATCTTGTACATCAGATTATGATTACTGAAACTAACCAGTTGAATTTAAGGGAGGATGGCAATACCTTTAGGCCTAAATTATGACCTACCTTTTCTTAAATATAATTTCTCATACCTGTTAGCAAAGTCCATGTAGTTCTTTATATGTGTTTTTTTCCAAAACAAATGCTTCAATGATGTTTTTTCTAAAAAAAGAAAATAAATAATGCCAGCATCCATACAACAACAAACCAATCTGCATGCATGATGGAGGGGAATAAATGGTAAATATTTTTTTGCTGTTTCAAGCTTCCAAGAGGTAATGTTTGCATCAGCAACAGTAAATCAAATGAGCTTGAAAATTATGAAAAATGCCTCAGAAATATTCTTATAAAGTGGAAACATATATTTAGCCAAAAAGTTTATCTAGTCAACCTTTAAAAATATTCCATTAATCTTGTCTATGTACACTACTTTTTTTCCCTTTGAACTTTAAGGCCTTTAATGCTTTTTACTTTTAGATCCTCTTCTTTTTCCATAGCCTAACAGCTGAGTAATTCACAAGCTGCTTCTGCTTTGTGACTGAAGCCTTGCACTGCATTGGCTTGTATCATCAGTGTCAGCAGCTGCTGTTAAATCACCTGTCAAATTTGCAAAATTCTCACTCAATTTACTCTGAATGTCAGACTTGCACCTTTTTGTCCATGTTTCTATCCATGTTGTTTACACAAGGGTTCTGCTGGGACCAATGGACGACTAGCCTGAGCTTCATGCACAGATGATCCTTTAATATCAACTGCCTCTCCACCAGGAAATGGAGAGCAGAGCAAAATTCAAATATAAGTTTATGTTTTATGTACTGGGTTGCATGAACCATTGATTCATGTATGAAGTAGACAGCTTTGCATCTGGAATATCTAACTGGAAAGGCAACAGTCCAGTCTATTAAGCAGACACATTACAAATTCACTAATTACTGTGCAATACACTTATCTGCTTTGAAAGCAATTTTATTGTGTTGCATATGCAGAATATAAACTGCCTTGCATGTGCAGTGTGCCAATTTCAGTGAAAACTCATTCATCAGTGTAGATCAGATGATGATAATAAGATCTTGCAAATTGTGCTTACAGAATTTCAGCCCCAAAATGATGGTCTTTAATGCCACATCTATTCTAGACCAAAATGTCTAGAGACTCAATCCTATGAAAACTATTCTCATCAGTTGTGGCAGCTACATGACATCTCTTACAATTTTGGAACAAACCTCCACAATAACAAAGGTATAGGGATAGAAGAGATGCTTTGGGTCAGAGATCTTTTCATTCAGACGAGCAGAAGAAAAGAATTGCATAATCACTGTTATATCATGTAACCAAGAATGTTCCTCTTGGATGCCATAGCACTAATGGAGAACTGAAAAACCTTCAGAATTTCCTGAGTTCTTTCTCCATCTCCCTGTGAACATGACTGGATGGAAATCCATATCTACCAAATCAATTCAAAGAAATTCAAGGCAAAACCACCCCAGACTTGGTCTACAATCACTACTGCGGGTTCCAAACCGAAGTCTTACAGAGAAGTTCACAGAAAAATTGATTAGCTACAGTTTCATTTTAGTAAATCTCTATCATCGAGAGCTCTACAGGTCCTTAGCGTTGAGTCATTTGTTTTAAGAATGCCCACTCCAGAGGTACAGTCTAGGATGCTGCATTATTTTTGCACACAGTTGAACACAGGCACACACACATTCACACACCCCATGACATTTTAATATTACAAAAGAACCTTTGCTGCCTCCCCAGTGCAGTTTATTCTGCAAGGAAGGCAGTTTTTAGCCACTGACAGTGATTTTCACTTCCTGTTAAGGTACTCTCTTAGCATTTTGAACACGTACTGTATTGATGCTAAAACCTCTGTAATAAAATATGATAGTAAGTGGTATACTGCAGCTCCTTTTGTGAATCCACCTGTCACGGACACACCTCACTGCTCACTCTGTGAAATATTAAATTGTTTACCTGCATAAAGAAAATACTATTTGTTGCTGTTTTAAATAACTACATTTTTGTCTCGTTTTATATTAACAGATAAGCTTGCCTCTTCTCCTCTCTAAATCAGTTTCACTTTGAGTGTTCCTGTCTTGATACATGATGGCAAGAGTTAACCCTTCTATACTTGAATACTTCTGACTTTTTAATCAAGTTTAGGACAAAGTTTCATACACCTCTAATAGTAGTAGTAGTAATACCCACAATATTTAACACATGATTTTTCAGAATGAAGTATTGACCATGATATTGTAAATCACTCCTTAAACAAAAATAGTGCACACGTATGGTGCACTTTGGAACATCAGCCTCTTTCTGTACCAAACATTGAACAAATTGGTTTGACTTTTTTTCCCCCAGTGCTCCAGACTGACCCACTTCAGCATTCAGTGACAGAGTGATCTCCTTGCTCATTTTAAGGGGTGTACTCACTGAACTCTGAGCTTCTTGACAGAAATGTGTCCTGTCAATGTTTCTTTTTTTTTGGTTTTGTTGTTGAGAATTGGTGGGCAATAAGAGGGTTCTGCAGAGCCAGAATAGCTAACCCAAACTGGCCAACAGAATATTCCATTCCATAACATCACGCTCAATAGAAAAATGGGAGTTTGGCAGGGACATGAATAGGTGATCCAGATTCTGAACTCAGTGTTCTGCTTGCTGCTGTTGTTGTGCTTGCTGCTATCACTGCTTGAGATGGATACTTATTGGGCAATGCAAGGTTGTATTTTAACATATTCTTATATACATATATAAGTAATAATTATTATTCTCCGTTTATTGTTCTATTAAAACTGTTTTAATTTTAATCTACAAGTTTTCTTTTACCTTTCCAGTTCTCCCCCCGACTCCACTGGGGGAAGAGTAGGGAGGGGTGAGAGAGTGGTTGCGTACTGCTTAGCTGCTAGTTAAGGGCTAAACTATGACCAAGCTTGTATACAAGTCTTTGAGGACTTATGCTGTCACCTGAGAATATTAAGAAAATGTGGAAGGAGGTGTGCTCTGGGAGTATAGAGTAAAAAAAAGTCTGGAAGGTTATTTAAGAAAAGCTGGCTTTATGGAAAGATTTTAAGAAGCAAATGATATGGGGGTTATCTAGAATATGTGAAGAAACACCTATTCCAAGAACAGAAGTTAAATAAAAAACAGACACCAAAAAGGTATGGAATGAAACAAAGAGACCTCCTAAAAAGCAATCTGCATAGAAGCCGGAGGCTGTGAGTGTTCAACAGACGAGGAAACAAAGGCTAAAGAACAATTTTCTATTTTTGATGGAAAGGTTTTGATCACAGGCATAAAAAATACATACATTTGTATGACAGAAGATGCTTGCATCACATATTTATCTTTGGTGTTCAGGGAAGGAATATCACACAGTTGCAGAGCTGAAAATGCTGCATACTATTTTAAGCGCTGACAAATGCAAAATAAAAGAACTCCATTTTGAAGAAACATCAACATTGCCATTAACATAAACAATAAAACCCCTCCCACAATCCTTTAGACTGTGTTAATGAGTTTCAAACAGTGAAGGTACCACAAGTCACATTTTCCCTTCCTTTTGGAGCAGTACTTAGACACATACTGACTACATTCTTGCATGATTCTATATTGTCATGTATTTCATCTAGCACCAGAATGATTTGTCTGACCAAGAAGATATTAATATCATTAACAATCTTCACCTATGAATACACAGATATTTCTCTATAAAATTTTTTCATGGATAATATAAAGAAGTTGGTATTTGCTACTGTATATCAGGTAAAGGATAATAATTTGCTTTCAAAAAGATTAGATACATATTTATTTGTAGATTCACACAGAAATATGCTACCACTTTTGGACAACTTTTTTAATTTCATTTTTTAAATATGTTGTCAGATGACAGACATTTTTATTCCCCAATTAGCCAAAAAAACTCCAAACCAACCAAAAAACCATTTTGGATGTTTGGATGTAAAACATTTTTTAAAGAGTGTTTTAATTGCAGAAAACTGCAAAAATGAAATTATTCACACAATTATGATTCATAGATATTTTAACAAGTGAACACTGCTGACAAATTTTGTTTATTTAGTCACACAAATAGCATTTGGCAATCCAGAGAAATGGGCTATCCTTTTATTCAAATTATTTGATTTTTAAATTAGGTGAAAATAAGATATACTTAAGTATAGGAGTAAATTAAAATAATTTAATAAAATTAAACTTAATAAAATATTAAGTAAAGGAGTAGAGGGAATTTACCTGAGCAAGGACTATCACAATACAATAGTGTTTCAATGACTGGAAAGCACATATGTTTGAATAAGACTGAAAGTACATTTCTGACAAAGCAATTCAGTAGTTCTTTTAATTTAGCAAATAAGTTACGTATATCTTGGGAAAGGAAAGATTAAGAGTTACTCTAGGGTGATTAGAAAATATGAAAATAAAATTTCAGTTAAAACTGACAAATTAGACCTGTCTATTGCATATGGTCTTTCGTAAATTAAATTTTTTTTGTGTTACAGAATGATTTTTGTCACACTCATGGAGCAGATGTCACTAAGCCTTTAAAAAGGAAGTAGAAAGCAAGAAAAAAATGTGCAAGAAATTTTTAAACAAATCTATTACTTCAAAGTTGGTATTGGCTTTGGAGTTTGGTTTTTTTTCATAATTTTCTCTTCTTTAATCTATCAAAAGATTACTTTCTCTTACAATAGGGAAGTTAATAGCTTGGTTCCTTTTTCACCTGGATGGCACTAATTGTATCGCCAAAACTTCAGCCCTTGTGGGGCAGATATTCCAGTATCTTTTGCTAAGTGGGTTGTCCAACTGAAATCTTTAGCTCTTAACATACACGCAGACCCCGATCCCCTCTCCACTTCCATCTTAGTGGATAACAGATATCAAGCTCTTCTCTACAACTGTGACTATTAAGATAGTGACTGTGTTTCTCCTCCAGACCCAGTGAAGGGACTTCGTGAATCATTCAAGAACCCCATAAATAATGACTCACACATGCTGACTTGCTTCTTACTAAATATATTCAAAAGGCCTATGAGCAGTAGCCATTTCAATCCAATATATTTACATAAATCATGCTTTGAGATTCATTATGGTCTTAAAAACATCTGGACATGAGAATCTAAACTAATCAGCATTCAAGATTTAGAGCATACTATTAATAAAGAACATACCTAACACACACTTAGAGCACATGCTTTCACTGGAGGCAACAGGGGTTGACAAGAAAAGCATTTCTTCTTTTATACCAAAAGGATTTCCCAGTTACTTTCATCTCCTGGCAAAATTATTTTAACTTCAATAACGCCTTACAACATGTCATACAGTTTCAACCTATCTGTATTACTGATTGCATGAAATGACCAACCTAACTTTAGCATTAAAAATCTGCTCTCATCACCTTGTGTGTGATGTTACTTGGCCTACATTACCCACACATGGGTATTTCAATCAGTCACAGAGAAGTAACGACGTTAATTAAGTCTTTGCACTCTTGAGAGAGAAAGCGGTCGAGTCTTACATTGAACCACAAGAACAGACAGTAGGTCTAAAATCAAATGGCCCAATTTAAAATAAAAAATGCATTTAACTGCTGCATGTGTGTTAAAATATGGCTTGCTGGGGCACAGTCTTTTGTTGGTGGATGAAAGAATCAAAATGTTAATCTGGCACACATAGTGTGGACTCACTCTTACCTTGGGAGTATTTGATAGGACACTAATTTCTGAATGCGAGAGAACTGTTCAGAGCTTGCTTTCCTTCATAAGAGTGCATTAATTTTCAGGGATTTCAGTTGAACAATCACAGCCAAGGAGGCTGAAACTCAGAAGCTAAGACAGTTTATATATATTTCTAATATGCTAATACAAGTGATATAAAACAATACAAACTGATACAAAAATAAAGACATAGATGAATCAAGAGATTTTCTTATTAAAAATAAATTTCTGAAAAATCTAGCAGTTTCATACATAGGTCTGTGGAGTGAAGTATTTGTTTTTATTACTTGTCCATACTTTTATTACCTGTTCCTACAAAAATACATGTAGTATTTTATAATTTAAATTTAAAACCAGAATAATTTAAAAACAAAGACCTATCTCTTCAGTATAAGGAGCCTATCATATCTGTCCTAGACAAAAATGAGATGGTTTCAATAAGCATGTCAAATCTAAACTACATTTTAAACATTCTGCAGCAATCCATGTTGCCTGAAAGGTTTACACAGTTCTGGTATTGGTTATCTCATGTTCCCAGTGGGATGCAGGTCACATCTGGAGGATCAGCCTGGAATTTAGGCTTCATGGCTTTTTTTCATGAGCTCCTCAAGTGTTTTGGGCCTGAGGTGAGAAAAAGGCCCTAATATCAATAACGAGAAAGAATGTGTGTACATTTTTAATAACAGTAACATTATTTAAATATTTATTCTATTTTGCTGCAAAGAAGGATTACACTGAGCATACTACAAGTACATATTTAAATAAAAATGAAATCAATTTCAAAATAGAATAAAAATTATTCCCTGTATGTGTGTATATAGATAACTAAATTCTGTATCAGCAGTTTTGGAGTCTGAAATAAAAAAAGGAACAGAATGAACAGAATACTTCATTTTTATGACTATATGATTTTATGGAAAACTTAGTATTAATTCCCATGAACTCTCCACTCTGGAGTAAGTTATCATTCTGTGAAAATCACATCTATCATATTCTTTCTTTCCCACAATCAGAAAACCTGCCTCAAGTCAAGATAACCTTCAGATATATCTAAGGGAGATATTTTTGATTCATTCTAATTTGCTGGATGCACACTCCATATTTATGTTAGCAAACAGGCTTATTGCCTAAAAAAATAGAACAACTGAGATATATGCTGTTCCTTCACTTTACACATTGTTGAAGATAGACTGAATGCTGTATGTGAAATTTGCTCTCCATCAAAACTGCAAATGAAAGATGTCAATATTGATAGAGAGCAAAGACTGAGGAGGTCAAAGGGGTCAACACATAAGCCTTTTCTTGAAAAACTCTTCATAGTTTCCTTTTATATGTTCTCTGACTGGCTGAACTATACAGCAGTCATCTTGCTATGACAAACTAGTCCTTTGGCGGTTTAAACAATTTGGTAATGAACATAAAAATCCTTTCTTGGAGTGCTGTCCATAAGCAACATACATATGCTTACAGTAGGTAGCACATCTGCCTTGCAGCAGTAATTTCACGGTGCCTTTTTGTTAAATGACAGAAAAGGCCCTTTAAATATATTAAGGATTCAGACAGTGGAGCTCTCTGCCAGGAAGGGACCATGCGCAGTGCAGCTGCTGCACAGCCACACAAGCCCTCTGCTAATGTCACGCACTCAAACTTCAATGTTTCACACTGAAGTGCACAAGTGAGTATTTCACCGTAAATGTTTTCAGCTGAAAGAAGCAGTACCCTCTAGTGTGTCCACTTTGACAGGGGAGAGGCTAAATGAACATCTCACAAACATCTCACAAATACTCATTAAATTTTAATTTTGATTTCGATATCACAGCTTGCCATTCACATTTCTAATAAGCATACCTTATTTTCTAAGCATTACGTTGGTATTGTAAGAACAGCGTTTTAAGCATTTTGGACTCCTAAATAATTGGATTTTTGGAGACACTAATACATTTACTTTTTAGAAGAGCGACAAAACTGGTGAAGGGGCTGAGGGGAGACCTTATTGCTCTCTACAACTACCCGAAAGGAGGTTATGGAGAGGAGGGTATTGGCCTCTTCTCCCAAGTGACAAGAGGGAATGGCCTCAAGCTCTGCCAGGGGAGGTTTAGGCTGAACATTAGGAAAAGATTTTTCACAGAAAGGGTCATCGGGCACTGGCAGAGGCTGCCCAGGGAGGTGGTTGAGTCACCTTCCCTGGAGGTGTTTAAGGCATGGTTGGACATGGTGCTGAGGGGCATGGTTTACTGTTTGATAGGAATGGTTGGACTCAATGACCCGGTGGGTCTCTTCCAACTTGGTGATTCTATGATTCTATGATTCTATGATTCTGTGATTCTATTCACATGCTTATTGGTGCATTGTGTTCAAAAATTACTGCATATCTGAAACATATTTACACCCCCCACGCACACACTCTCAAATCTTCGTACAATGTAATTCCTCTGAAAGCACTGAACAACTTTAGTTAAGTCAAATTGTGTCTTCCCTTTTGCCAGGTTATTTCACAGATTTTTAGCTTCTGGTGAAAACTTGAATAAAATTCCATGTTTAGCAAAAATTTATACTGACCAACATCAGATGCATCACAGATAGGCAATGTTTTTTTAAATGTAGGTATTTATTTGAAATATCAAGAAAACACTCAGAAAATGTCTGTATAAAATGCAAGGAAATGGCAAGTTACATTTGCTCCACAGACATTAAAAAATGTAAATTTGAGTATATGATTGGTCAAGATTATGAAGTAGTTGAAAAAAGTCATGTAACAGAGATGACAAATAAAATCAGCTGTTTTAATACTTTCAATTGTACTGTATGACTAAGTTTCCAAATATCTTTCTTGGAATTCAGGAACTAGGGCTGTTCTACACATTCTCAGTTAGATCAATACTGAAATTAGAATGCCCACAACTCTCATGAACCACATATTAAGAAATAAATACGCTCATTCTGAAGTAAATAGGGTATGTGTTATGAGAAAACTTTTAAACTAATTGCAATAAAGTTTTCAGTGGAAGGGTAGTCCTGTAATTTAAGCATTTTTCTGGTTTTCCAGACAAGATAAAGACCATTACATGACTGGGGCCACATAATAGATTTCAAACGCAGGCATTTATCATGCACTTTTGATCATCTCATCCCTTTCTCTGCTTGCTTATCTCTCTCACCCAGATCTATGCATACCATTCAAACCTCTTTAGATCTTCAAAGAGCAAATGTTTTCCAAGATTCCCCCAAAAACCACAGCCAGAGATATCTACTTCCATTTTCTCAAATGTTGAATAATGACATTTCTCCACAAAAATACCCTGTCTAAAATGCAGGACTGTCAAGCAATGATGCATTTAAGATCCCTACATTACTGCTGTGGTATAAACAGGAATTTTGTATTACTTGAATAGAACCAGTGGTATACCTAGGTCAATATACTGCCTCCAACAGTAGCTGACACTACCAGCTTGAAAGGAAAACCAAATCTTTTAAAAAGATCAAAATAAAAAACAAAAACCAAAGAATTCTTCCCTCCATTTCCTGCTTATTCCCGTACATTTTATTTTAGCTATTGCTCTTATGTTCCAGCAAACATAACAAAGTGTACTGGATGTCCATCTCTTCTAATCATAGAATCATATAATCATTAGGTTGGAAAAGACCATCAACTCCAACTGTACCTGTTGACTACTAAATTGTGTCCCCAAGCACCTCATCTACCTGCCTTTTAAATACTTCCAGGGATGGTGACTCAACCACTTCCCTGGGCAGCCTGTTCCTGTGCCTGATAACCCTTTCTGTGAAGAAATTTTTCTTAATGTCCAGGCTAAACTTCCCCTGATGCAACTTAAGGCCATTCCCTATTGTCCTATCAACTATCACCTGGGAGAAGAGACCAACACCCACCTCTCTACAACCTCCTTTTAGGTAGTTGTAGAGTGCAATAAGGTCTCTCAGCCCCCTCTTCTTCAGGCTAAACAATCCCAGTTCCCTCAGTCGCTCCTCTGTAATCCCAGAATGGATGAGTTCCTTGAATTCCTGGTGCTGTGTGCATGCCCTGATGTTACACTGAAGATGGTCCCGGTGAAATCGTGAAAACACTGACTATAGAATTACACATTAATGGAACCTGAGCACCAAAATTAGAATTCAGCTGCTGTTTGGTCATGTTGTGGTTTGAGCTAAAGTAAAACCAGTTTTTTAACTTCAGCTAAGTCTCGTCTAAGTATCTTCATTTTCTGACATTAACTGTATGTTTTCCAGACAGTGTTTCTCTCTAGAAGTGATAACATGGGGCACTGGTACGCAGAAAGGTTATTGCTTGTACTCATTCCTACAGTAACCAAGGCCAAACTCTAGCTACTAAAGTGCCGTAAGTCAAAGGTGAAAAAGGTTGCATCTGCAGGGAAGGGTGGACAGAATGGGTAACCCCAAGCTGTCCAGCAGAGTATTCTATCCCATATACGTCATAGTCGGTATAAAGCTGAGAGATTGTGAGGTTCTCACTCTCTTCTGTGACGGCCAACATCCACTGAGGACCTTGTCTCTCTGTTTGCCCCTGCTCCTGGATCCGTGCATTCCTGAATCCAGTTCCTGAGCCCAGCTCTCTCCTGCCACTAAACTTGTCTGCCCTGCAGCATTTGTGGTGACATATAATCAATGAGGGGTGGGCAATTTCCTATATTATTGATTTCTTATTGTTGTCATTATTATTATTATTGTTATTATTATTATTGTTATTATTGTTGTTGTTGTTCTACTTATTATTATTCTTCCATTAAAGCTGTAGTTTTAGTTTCCAACCCATGTGTTTTTTTTCCTCTTATTTCCCTTTCCCTGGGGGTGGGAGGGGAACTAGGAGTCTAACTGATTGGTTTTAGCTGCCAAAAATTGGCTGGGCCAGGGCTAAACCATGATAGGTATGGAAGCAAGTAAACAACAAAAATCATAACTTTGCCTGATAGTCTTAAATCTGATTGCTAAAACTATTTAGGAGAAAGAAGTTCTGGTATTACACACGCCAAGTGGGGTTACCTGCTAGTGTGGTGAGTCCAGTCTCCTCCAAGACACTTCTGGAACTCTTGAATTTGGCACTCCCATCTCAAAATACATGTTCTGAGATTGTGCTCAGAAGCATATGCTCAGAAGAGGCCTCACACACCAACACCTCTGTCAAAAATGATCGCATCCTTTCAGCATCCCATCTAGCATGAGAGGATCCCACCTCCAAGTCCCTTTGAGGATATCCGCATAGCTTCCTAGTCCTGACATGTTTCCTGAATGAAATTAGCTACAGCAACTCAAGTGTCTCACATGCACATCTGTTAAATGTACTGCTGAACCTCTGTCTGACTGTGTGACTAGCCCAGTCTTAGTCCACTGAATAATGATGATGATCTCAACCAGTCTTTAGCTTTTTATGGAAAATATAAACAATAAGATATTTACATGCATACACATGGCACAATTTCTGAGGCTTTTTTATATTTTCAGAGCTTTTTTCTCACCCAAACCAGAAAGGAAAATAATTAATGCAGATTTATAGTTGAAATACTCTGCATGAAATTGCTTGGAAAATAAGGTAAAACATATTTATCACTATCTATAGTATTCTAGTGGTACAAGCTGACCAGGCATTCATTTTGACATTCATTATCTGGTCTTTAGCTCTTTTACCACAGCCCTGTTACAAGATTTAATGTGCATTGGTCCTCACTATCTACAGCATCTTAGAAACCTGAAAGAAACTTTCCCTAAACAGCTTTGCTATCTAGCCTCAGTTTTGCCAGGATTTCTGCATATGCAGCTCTCTGAACACAACTCAGTCTGGTTTGGCTTTCTGTGAACCTTTTAAATTTCTCTCTGTCTTTTTAAGGACTCAGATTATACATGCCCTCAAAATTGCATACAGCTGTCCAAACACAATCTTAAAAGCCCCTTAGAGCATTAAAATAATTTTCCCTGTATTGCACTCTATCCTCCTCTTTAACGCTAATAGTGTTTTGTTTGCTTTTTTTAGCTTCACTTATGTGTAATACTGAGTTTGATTCCTTGATTGTCTACCGTCACATGCAGATATTACTTCTCATCTGTGTTTGACAGGATGTGCCTGTTAGTGTATAT
This sequence comes from Phaenicophaeus curvirostris, assembly GCF_032191515.1. Lineage (NCBI taxonomy): Eukaryota > Metazoa > Chordata > Aves > Cuculiformes > Cuculidae > Phaenicophaeus > Phaenicophaeus curvirostris. The sequence goes on along the minus strand of NC_091397.1, from coordinate 50,984,821 downwards.
TCTGGCTTTTCTAAATCTACTGCTTTATTGTTTCACAGTGATCTGCTTAAAGACATATTAAAGTTGCCCATTACAGTGTCCTAACGAAATGATTCTTCAAAATTAAATTTCATTCTTCTATATTAAAGACCTTTTTTTTTAAACAAAACCAGGTCTGTCTTCAATGTTACAGGATCGTCCATAACCACCTGGTTTGTTTTATTTACATGTATGTGATTCAGCAAATCAAAGAGTTATTATTTCAGTGCACAACTAATTTAACAACTGTCTACCTACGGCAGGTAACTGATTTATTCCCTCATGCTGGTAAAAAAAAATTAGGCTATGTAAGTGGCCTATGATTCAGGCAAACATAGATGCAATGATCTCAATCAGTCAACACAATGAAGGCTCAGAGAAATAGTGTTATATTTTTTCTCCCAAAACTATAACTAATTATGTAATTTTGCACTTAAAAAGGCAGAGGAGGGACACAGAAATGAGTAGAGATTAGTTCTCAAAGCTGCTATTTGGTTTAATTTTGGTTACAATGACATTTGGAACATAAATAGCCTTATTTCACTTGAGGAATAAAATTTCTGGTGCTTAAAAGGCTATTACACAAGACAGTAGCAATGCTCATTAGAATAAATGCATTCTATGAGACAAAGCTTCATTTTAATTATCTGTTTAATTTAAACATGAGAGCTGAAAAAATTATGAGTGACAAATATTGCCTCACGTCAGGCTGAAAATTCTACCCTTTTTACATGAAACCACAGAGTATATCATAGAACCATAGAACTTACTGAAAAGGAATATTATATTAATTTCTTTTGCCTGGGTATAAGTAACTCCTTCTTCATAACTATAAATGTGGATAATGTCATTATTATTTTGATTTACTTTGAATTATAAATATGAAAACAGAAGAAGTTAAAACTAGTAACATACATAACATACTTGGAATAAAAGACAAGTTTATGACAAGATATAATTGTAATTTTCTACCTAGCTACAGGTTTCTAGAAGTTTATGGAAAACTGTAGTGGATTTCAAGATGTGTATTAAAAATGTTTTTTCATATTTTCATTTTTTTCTATATTTTCTTTTTAAAATTTCTTTTGTAACTATACAGAGCTAATATCGTGTTGCACTCTGAAGAAACCAGTCTTTGACTGACAGATTGAGGACAAGAGTAGGGCATGACAGCAGTAAGAGCTGCAGCAGAGAATGCAAGAGGGGGATAAGATGTAACATAAATGCATGAGACCACAATGAACAAAAGCTCTGGTAGAAACGTTTCCTGTAGCTTTCCTTTCACATCTCTGCCCCAAACCAACTTTAAGAGTTGGAAAAAGTAGCAGTGTTCACTGCTCTTTTGTAAAGTGTGATTGCTGAAACCAATGGATGGATCCACAGTCAGCATTAATATCAGCCTCCAGAAAGGATTTTCAGTAGTTCAGTGACAGCTAATGAAGCTACCATGATGCATGTGAGACCACAAGCAATACCCTGCGTCCAGATAAAAGGTAGAAGAGAAAATGGAAAGCAAGAAGATCCTAGCACCCTTTGAGTTCTCTCAGTATCCCAAACCCACTACTGGTCAAACAAGGACTGAAACATGGTCCTTTTGTTGCTGGATTACTTCCTTCAGTTGCTGATATATTACAGGAATCCACACTAACTTCTTTCAGTCATTTACTGTCTTTTCTAACTAATTACTAGGATCTGTTGACTTGCCCTTTGGGCTCTACACCATGTGTGGTATGTAGTTACATTAAGATAACTTAATCCCTCTATTCAAATTACTTGATGGAGAATTGCAAGGAACAATTACTCTCTAGGACCTTTGCTCTCCAACACCTTGCTAGTTTAAGAGATGTCATGCTGTCAATAATTGCTAAATCTGCAACTTTCACTAAAAAAAAAACCTAACAAAAATTGGAAACCCAGTGAAATACTCATTTTTAAACCAGCTAACTTAGGAGATAGAGTGAGTATAGTATTGACAAAACCAGTGTAAAATATTGTCCAGAATTCTGACCTCTGGAGCCAAACACTTACAAACAAAATAGGAAATCCCACAATTTGTTTTTACTAGGTTCACCTCTGTAAAAGAGTTTCTTTTCTGTGTGTGTGTGCACATTCAACTTCATAATGCAACGTTTTACTTGTCTGTGATTCTTATGAGAAAAGCAAGAATCACCCCTTCATGTATATTTATTGAAAGAAAAATATAATGGATTTTCGTAAAGGAATCCCATTCTCACCTTAGGCAGAAAGTGAGATGATTAAAATATGTGAAATGATAAACTGCAACTGGAAGTTAAATATTTTCTCTTTTCCCCAATATTAATCTTTAGCAAAAGACTATGATATATATTATTCCTCGCACAGCTGTTTGGGGTTTGTTTGGCTTGTGGTTTTTTGTTTTATTTTTTATTTTCCTCTCCAGGTAGTGAGTCATTAGAACTTTCCTAGATAACCTCTATACAAAAAGAGTAAATTTTCATTCTTTCCATCAATCTTTAATGCATAACATTCTAAATGACTAGAAATATCCAAAGAACTGCTGTTATTTTTTGTTTGTTCTTTTTTCACCATACAAGTTTAAACATCAGGAGCTTTAATTAACATTAGAAGAATTTCCCTCCTGTGGCCTAGAATTTACATGGCTAAATTTCCCTTCAGATTCTTTAGTCCTGAGAGAATTAGTGAAATAACTTATTCTTGGCAATATTTACATGGTCTGCCAGGAAACTTCCAGCATGAAAATTGTAGAGACAGAAGAATAATCAATTAGTACTTGCTAGGAATACTCTTTCCCTCTTGGCTAGGAGATCAAAGCTGAATCATTATCTGACCATATTCTAAATGCTATATTTACCAAATGCAAATGCACAGAGAGAATGCATTCAATTTGTCAAGTAATTTTTGTCCATTTTAGGAAAAAAATCATTATGGATGTTATAACTACCCATTACCGATAACATTTTAAATTGTGCTCTTCTTTGAATGAGTGCTAATAGTTTAGAATGTTAAGTCAAATATACAATTACATGAAATAATTCCAAATGGAATGGAAAAGATATGTTAATGCATCTTGAAGGGTAAAACAAACAAAAAAAGCCACAGGTCAATCTTAAACATTTTTCTTTCACTTAGAAGACTGCGGACAATAACATTGGAGTAAGAAGTATATCTGTTCAAATGTCAACACTTCTATTTCTACATGTCCTTATATAGGTGAGATCTGAAATGGTTTAATTGGTATTTCTATCTTTATTTCATTCTCTTCATTCCTTTACATTGACTGTGTATATAAATTATACATTTGAAAGAATATTACAAGCAGCCTTCATGGATTTGAGCACTAAAACGCAAGATGACTTCTGAATTTAAGTGAAGAGATATTCAGAAGATGCTTTATTTAGCTGAGGAAATCACAGTCAGAACACTACCTCTGCAAAAGGAACAAAATAGACAGTAATGTGGCAGAAAGCAGCCTTAATTTCACATGTGTTGACAAACAAAGATTTTTTGTTGTTCTTAGCCTGCACAACTTAAGCCCGTTCCACACCTTAACTAAAGCATTGATAGTTTCTGGTAATGGTGTATAGAAAGTCAATATTTGATGGGAGCTGGCATGCAGAACAGTATGAGACACTGTAGTCTTACTCTGTTCTTAGAATAAAACATAAATATGACATCTCAATTACTACCCCATGGAAAACAGTTTTATGTCAGTACAGTGAAAATTAAACACTGCATCAAAATTTTCAAAGAACTTACATAATTTTATATTTATTCCTCAATTTTTCTTGATACTTTCTAAAATAATTTTGATTGCTGTGATGGATTACAGAATAATTAAACAGAGCACCCATTTGTTTTTGGTTTTTTTGAAACATGCAATCAGAAGTAGTCAAGAAACACAGGAACACATTTTAACGGTACTCACAACTAATAAAATTAAAATCAATATCAACAATAACTAGGAAATAAGTGTGTACATAAACAACCAAGACTGTAAGAAATGTCTTTAATACAGATGTGTTAAAGCAGTCATAGATCCCATAGAACCACTCAAAGAGAAAAAAGGGGTTGATGAAAAAAAAACCAGAAAAGGTTTAGGAGTCATTATTTATATATATCCCAGTAAAAAATTGCTTTCTATTGTTGAACAAAGTATTAGAGTAACATCTTTTTTTCCTGTAATCAACAAAATTATGCAGTGAAGCGTGACAGCAGCCACAGTGATTCACATAGCATGTGAGCAAGTCCAACTAATGCCTAGACAAATTTTCATTAAGACAATTAAGTTAATATGGGTTCTTAGGAAACTGCCACCTCCACTTGTGTATGTAAACTCTTAAAGACAAACACAAGATACAAAGACTTAGAACAAAATTGTACATTCTGCCTACAAGTTTCCCACTCATTCTTCTGTAATATTTTTTACTATAAAAAGATGTATAGCAAAAATCATAAACAACTTGTTGGCCCTGAGCATTTTCCTCAAAGTTTTACCAAATACAAAAACCATTATGGCTTTCCACTTTTAACATTTTAAGCCACCAAACAGTAAACAGGAACAGTATGAGTAAGATTGAGAGCCTGAAAGTTCCTGCAGCTATTCAAATATTACTCTTCTATATAGTCTGCAAAAGATCCAGTTGCTTTTGGCTGAGCTGAGAGCTCCCCATGCTTCTTATGTCAAGCTAAAGATAATAGATGAAAATGTTGCATTTTTGTACAAGTAGCTTGGGAAGGAAACAGATGCTTTAAATTGGCCTCTGTGAAGCACTGTGATCGCAGATGGGGAATACACTATTAAAACATGGCCATTATATTACTTTTACTATCTCTAGTCTGAAGGAAACAGAGGCCAGTTAAGGACTACCACATCTGGAGATTCACTTGGGGCAAACATTAGCACACCCAGTGTTAATAAAACATGTTTAGAAAGCATCTTGCATTAACGTGTACTATGTAGGAAGCTGAAAATAGCCTCCAGCAGCTGTGAAGCACAAGAGGCACAGCAGAGCCAGAACCTGGTGTCTTGACTGGCACTTCTATTCTAAGCAGCCTGTTCTCATCACAAAAGCTATCAACAGGTAGAGGGTGTAGACATCTGGAATGAATTATGTATTTCAGGAATAAGAAAGAGGTGGGAATAATAAAGACAGAAGCTCAAATTTGGTTCTCATTTGTACCTCAGCCTAAAGTAATATCGTTACTAGGCCCACAGTAGTAGTGTAGGGTTGATTGAAACTACCAGACAGAGGAGTGTTTGAATGTCATTAATATTCCTTGAAGTTAGAAAAAAACCAACCATACAAATCAAAGCAAAACTCACAAATGGATATGTAATAGTCATCTGCAGAAGCCTACACCTAAGCAACCCCCCCTGCCCCTGGGTTCTGGAAAGAGAAAAGATTGATGTGATCCCTTTTGGAGAATTGTATTAGAGTGAGATCAAATGCTCTCTAAAAGAGCTGATTTCATTCCATTGATGATAAAAAGCTATGTTTCCACAAAGGAAACTCAAATTGCCTAATGCCAGGTAAGACTCACTTGATTTATTTGTGTTTTTGATTTTTTTTTCCCCTCAGTCATCAATGACATCAGTCATTTTTACTTGGCCATTGTTTACTCTTCAATCTTCCTCCTACCTCCCACCATAAAATCCAAATCATATATTTAGGAAGCTTATAAATATAAGTGCTTCTCTCTCTCTCCAACTGTAAACTCTGTTCAGATACAAACAGAACAATCAACTTTTTTAATTTAAGGACTAGTAAACTCACTTTCAGTGAAAATTCAGTGAGTACTTGATGACATGCTGGACGAAGGGCAGTTGAACAGAAATTAACTTCTTCACAGAAATAAAACCAATTTGATCCATGCAATATACTGTAGTCTAATAATGTCCAAAAGGTGTGATAATGCTTTCCTATGTTGCTAGTGAAACTCATGGATTTGCTGTTAGTAAGAGGTAGGTTTGCTCTTAAATAATGTTAGATAAGTAAAGGCTAAGAGCAAGTAGTCTCACCTATAAAATCTGACCTGCTTTTTCAAAACTTTTTGCTTAGCATTCCTCAGAGTAATAAGAAAATAGCTAACATACCTAACACTGTTAAAATCTTGACATACCTATTCTCCTGCTTCTATATTCTATTTTGTAAAAGCCTTTGAAAATTATTTAAAAGCAGCATTTCCAATTACCACAACTACATAGCTGGAAGGTTGAATTGAACATATTTTTTCTGGGGAACTTAAATACTAAAAACTGAAATGTTTCTGAAATTTACATAAAAGATGAGCAAAAGCTTTAAGAATGGTTAAGTTCAGACTTAGGTATTTAAATTCCATACTTCAAATTCCTAAGACCTGGCACTAGACAGAAATTTATTACATTATCAAGTTTCATGGTAATGTTGCTCCATACTTGCTCATTTGGAAAACTGTATACCATTTTGTTTCTATTCAGTGCTCCTCAGATATAACAATACGTAAAATCATAATAAGCCTACTATTTCAAAATAAATAATAAAATTTATCTTAAATAGAGATTTTCTGAATTTTCTCTTTTGTTGTAGAAGATAAATCATTAGCCATCAAACCACAATAAATATAGAATCACATAATCACTAGGTTGGAAAAGACTTTTGAGATCATCAAGCCAAACCATACCTGTCCACTACTAAATCATATCCCTAGGTATTTCATCTACCCATCTCTTAAATACCTCCAGGGACAGTGACTCAATCACTTCCCTGGGCATCCTGTTCTAATGCCTGATAACACTTTCAGTGAAGAAATTGTTCTTAATGTCCAATCCAAACCTCCCCTGGTGCAACTTGAGGCCATTCCCTCTCATCTTATCACCTATCACATGGGAGAAGAGACCAACAGCCACTAACTACAACCTCCTTTCAGATAGTTTTAGACAGCGATGAAGTCTCCCCTCACCTTCCTTAATGATGATGACAACAACAAAAATAACAGGTAGTAATTTTGTTCAAAGCTCCGAGAGTGTGAATGTGATCAGCTACCAAAAGTACATAAGAAAAATACCTTTGTCTTTCAATTTAAACCACTACAAATAAGGAATGAGATCTTAGCTTCATTACACCTTACTTGAAACAGTATTTTACTAATTAAGATTCTGAATAAATTTTTGGCATTAAGGAAAGAATTTCCAAATAATAACCACACAAAACAATTCATATTTCTCTGCAGGAGATTTTTCTTGTAAGGGTATGGCTTGGACGATAGTAGTTAATTAATGCTAAAAATATAAATAAATAAAAATATCTCAACACTAACAAAAAACCAAACAAAGCCTCCAACACAACAACAAAAAAAAAACGCCCAAACAACCAAAACCAATATACTGGTAAAACTACAAAGCCTAACTTCATGCACGTAATCTTTAATGTGCCAAAGTCCTACTTTTACTACTTAGTCCAAAAGACCACACATAAAAATTGAGATCAATGCAAAAATCCTAACACAAATTCAGACGTGTATTTTTACAATGAAAGGCAAAAGCAAGGAACCTTGAATAAACAAAACCAAACAAACAACAAACAGAAAAATCCCACTGGCATTTTCAAAAACTGGTTCAAAACACACAGGCAAAATTTATATTAATTTATTTCTGATGTATTTCTTGTACTTATTCCTTAAATTGTCTAAATCATCACAGCTGTCTGAATGGAAGATAGATGTTCTGATGTGTGAACAAGAATTTCATAACTATGCAAAAACTATTGCACAGTTATTAAGTTGAGTGCACAGACTGTAAACTCATTTTCATGAAAATGACTTTTAATTTAGAGTTAGACACAGGAGTAAAGTACTTGAAAACTCATATCAATGCTCAGCAGCTTGCAGATGACCAACAAGTGGCCTAATTTTTTATTAACATTATAGGAAGAAATTGATTTACAGTGGAAGACTACTTTACTGTAGCAGTTAATACTACATTTACATGCCTCTGTAATTTACTTCACTTACAGCTGTCTCTTCTATTAATATTCATTATAAAAGTCCTCTTTCAATATTGCTTGATTTGACAGGAATGCATTAGCTATGACAAATGCTTTATAACATACTCAGACAATATTAATACAAGTAGAACCTCTGATAATTGCTGTTACTTAAATATAAAGATTTTCTTATGTGAATTCACCCTTTCCTCTTTGTTCCTCATCCTTCACTAATATAAATTTTGGTAACTATACCTCAGTCAGAATAATTCCTAAGCTCAGCATAGCTTGCTAGACCACCAAAAATCTGAACCAATTCAGTCCTCTCAGAAATTTCAGGATACAAAAATTGTTATGATGTTTGGTTTGGAGAGGGATGCTTTAAGTAGAAATAAATCACTATTCTTAGCTGTGATATCTGTTTTATGTTACAGTATAAAAATTCTTCCTCTCTTTAGGAGATTACTTGTTCATTGAAGTTTCTTATCCGAAATCACAGTCAGAATTTTCACAAGCATAAAGTAGAAAAAACCTGACTGCCAGGTTTGCTACAGTTTAATGCAGTTGCATATTTCTTGCTTGGAGAAAGAGAGCCTGAAGATTCAAAGGATACATAACTAAGGTACTACCACAAATTACATTCAAATTTTGCAATGTAAACAGACAATAAAACTAGTCTGCATGGTTATAGTGCAAAGACACCCATAGGCAAGTATCTATCATAAAAAATATTTACAGAATCTTGATTCACATAAGGTAGAATCCACAACTCTGCATTTATCAGAAATTATATCATTATCACACCGCAGCTTCAAAAGTATGTTAGTTAATTCACTCAGAACAAAACGTTGAAAACCAAGTTGCTGTACCAGTGTTTTTGCAATAACAGCCACAAGTCTGTCTTGCCCTCAGACAAAGAATTACCAAAAATTTAATGTCAAGCACATTACAACCAACCATCTAAACTTTTTGTGTTTTCTAAGGCATTAATATGGTATATTTTAATACTGTAAGTGACATGCCAAAGCTGTCCAGATAAACATTTGTCATGCTTATACTTAAAAAAAAACAGGCATAGCCTGCTTAAAACTCCCCCTGGTTCTTTGCAAAATTCTACCAATAATAATCCAAACCTTTACACACAATAAAACACTTATTAATTATTCAGAAATTCTAGATGAAATACATGTCAGTAGAAAGTCTTTAAGGATTCTTCTTCAAAGTATATGCTTTGTACATTTACAAAACTTCACAAATAGTTGATAAATAATGCTACAATGATGAATTTCTTTAAAGCTGGAAACTATGCATCTGACATCCATAAATACGGCTGATATAGAAAAGAGGCAAGTTTTTGCCATAATTAAACTGGGAAAACAATAAGAGAAACTGTACACGACTGCACTGCTAATGAAGTCCTGTGCTTCTCTAACAGAATCTTTCATTTCCTTAGAGATCCAAAAGAGGAATCCTGTATGTTTGCACTGTTGCTTCACTAGCCTGTAGCTAAGCTAGATTAAAGAAATGTTCCAAATAATAAATGTTATTTGAATTATAGAATCATAGAATTGTTGGGTTGGAAGGGACCCTAAAGATCATCTTCTTCCACCTTCTCTTCCATGGGATGTTAATTCTTACGTTAAAGTTTCCTTCTGACTAAAAAAAGGCCAATTAGTTGACAAAGAACTGCCGTTTTACAAAAGCATGTTTGTTCATGTATGTAAGAAAAATCTGGGGTATCAATTTCATTATTCTGACATCAGTAAACCACTCAGTACCACAGAGATGCAACTTCTTTCCACATCTACTCTGTACAATTTCAAACCAAATTTAGTTTCTGGAAGCCTGGCCTCTAGGGTGATGATCACACCTGAAGTGAAATTAAATTAAGAAATGTCTTAAACTGGCTGTGAAACTAACAAATATTTAAGTCTTCTAAGGCTTCTTCTGGAGAATTTATGAACATTGCTGCCAGTGCTTCAAATGTTAAACTTCAATACTTAAGGTATTCAGGTCAGACAGCAAAACCAATGCATTAAAATAAAATAAAATAAATAATAGTTAATTCTTCAAACCAGGAGTTGAAGCAATGAGTAATATATTAGGTTAACTATGAATACTGAAAATAAATACGACTTTCCTCAGTTCACATAATCAAATCAGAGATATATTTAAAAAAATACAAACCTAACTAAATAATTAAAAAAAATTGATACAATATAAAATCTTGTCTTTCAGTTCAGATATTGTCCTAGTGTGTAGCAATGAAAAAAAAAAGCATGTTCTTCATACTGGCAGTCAGTAGGTAGAAGGGCGGGCTCAGCCACTGGAAATCATTCCTCACCAACTGTAAAGCAAGTGTGCATGCAGTAACTGTAGCTCAGAGTATGACACACTGGTACAGGAAGATAAATGCACTTCTAGATATGTGAGGCTGGAAATGTTAGCAATATCTCTCATGAGTTCCATAATGACAGCCGTTTTGATCAGATCCAGTGCCCACAGTATTCGAGGAAGAGAAAAAAAAAAAAAGATAAAATTAGCACAGCTCCATGCAGGAGCAGAAATAAGAGAAACTGTTCTTTCCATCTTTTTGGTTTGGGTTTGTGGTTTGTTCGAGTTTGGTTTTTGGGATTATCTGTTTGCTTATTTGTGGGTTGTTTTGTTTGGGGCTTTTGTTTACTTGTTTCTGGTGTCTTTGCATAAACAGCAGTCAGTAAAAAACTGAATAAAATAACACAGACAGAGGTTCAAAACAGTACAAAATATAATGACCTATTCTGGCTGAACCAGATAAGAATCCACAACACTTTGATTATGTTGTTTTTTTGTTTTCCTCTGCATCATTGCTCTTCCCCTGGATATTCTCATGTCAAGACTTTACTTTGTCCTGGAAAGTGAAGGTTTACATTTTTTTAAAAAATCTCTTTAAAGTACTAGAAAGACTATTACCTGAAGGAAACAATAAGTTATTTTCCCAGTCACAGATGGTTCTTCTAGATGAATACTAACAGACAAAAATGTCGAAGTCTTACAGTGTTGACAACATCGTCAGTGTTAATTAGTAGCAGCAGGTTAATTCAAAATTCCATTTTTGTGCAGTGAAACGTGAAAAATTCTCAATGACAAAAAAGTGACAATCAGAGGTTTAAATTTGCAGTAGCAGTCTGGATAAGTTTCCTTTAAATTTGTGACTAACCAGATATCCATGTAAAATGCATAAATTTATCTACATTTAAACAAAATCAGCTACCTGATCTCTTCTTCCAGAAAAAAAAAAATGTAGACAGATTTGATTTTTATGAGGGAAGTGTCAGTTGTAAGCTTATTGCCACAAAGGCTTAATGGGTTAAAAGTTCCCAAATCTTAGTGGTGCGAAATAAAAGAGCTTATTCACATGATGAGATACTGCCTTCCATACTGCTGTTTTAGTACAGAAGTTTTCCCCAAGTAGCATGCCCCCAGGGTTCATAAACATTGTCACTCCCATGCACACACACACTAGAGGTGTCTCCACTAATGATCTAACAAATTACACTGCTGAAGCTCACTTACACTAGTCATATTCTGTAAGGAAGATAACATACTAACCCTTCTCCAAACCATTGCTCTTGTCCTGCATCTGGTGGTGTAACAAGGAACCAGCAACTTGGAAGCATGTGTAGGAAAAGCATGACAAGGTTATTTGCCAAGATCTGCCATGTATCCCAAGCCCCCTGTGTATTGCAATCAATGGCTGTTGTTACTGCCTTATATTTGAAAGCAGGAAAAAAAAGTAGGCATGTTTCCCTATTGAGAAATGTTGTTTTATTAAGAGTAAATACTGCAAGAAAATTTGACTAGATGGCTGAACTGGGTAATCAGTTGATGCAACTTTCAGATGGATCTGCTAAGATGATGCTAGAAACCTGCAGCTATTAAACCAGTAGAGCAGAAAATGAAGGAGAAATGGTAAAGAGTAAAATGTAGCAAATGAGAAAATAAGAACTGCATGGCAGCTGTCTTAGGACTTCTTTGATAAGGTGAATGAACTAAAGATCACCCAAGTGCTCTAAAGTAAGAAAATGGCCATTTACAAGCAGAAATGAGATAATTTGGAAAAAAATGTGATAAAAAAGTCTGATTTTTAAAATTTGCATTTTGTGTAATACTTAGCTGGAAACATTGGTTATAAAAATAATGCTAATACTTATGCATCAATCAGTGCATATCTACTGGATTAAATAAGTAGATCCTTCTGAATCTCCTAAAATGCTTATCACAATACTTAAAACTAATCAGAGGTGGAACAGAACAGTGAAAAAGGTACTAAATTCTGATATAAAGAAGTAGGAAGAATGCTTGAAAGTATACAGCTTGGGAATTAAAACCTGACTTTTAATTCTGACTTAATTCAAATTCTAGTAATGACAGGAAAAAATTACCAAAGCCAGTATAATAACAGAAATAAATTAGTCTTCCAGAGCAATAAAACATCCTTAATCATCTGAAGTCAATTTTATAACACAATTAAGGACACTAAAACAGGTTACATGCAGCTTTGAACCATAAAGCCTTTGTTTATCCAGGAAAATCTACACCAGCAATTATGATTTTCTAGGATTTTTTTTAATCATGTCCAATTCACTTGTTCAGTCCTGTACAAAACACAGAAAGTTACAATATTATGACCTAGGCAGGACATACTTCAAAACCCAATTTTTTGTGTTTTTAAATTGTATGTTGTTTGACTGAAGTCAAATGCATCAGTCTTATGCTTAAATTTAAGCACCATTAAATTTCCAAGTAAAGGACTTCATTACAGAACACCTCAAATACATAATACACAAGATCTGCATTCTCCAGGCAGCAAAGACTTCTTTTCTGGCAGCAGTCAGGAAGACAAATTATATATTTGAAGCCAGAAAAAAAAATTATCCATTCACAGTTTTCTGTGAGGTACAACAGAACACTACCCAGAGGACTTCCAGTATTAATTCCTGAGTCAAACCTAATAGCTTGGTCAAATGATCATGAGAATCCCACATGAGATTTTGTATATATTATAATCCTTCTCAGAGTTAAAAAGGTTTCATCTTGATCATGGAATGAAGCTAACTATTTTTCGCTTGCAGTCTCTGAATACTGCCATGCCTCCCAAGTACTAGGAACCATTTTACAATTAGATTGCCATTTTAGGCAAAATTTTTATGGATTATGATCAAAAAACTGCTTACATTCTCTTCGATAAAGTAAATACTGAAGTTGAATGCATCTATCTAATTAGGTCTTTCACTATTGAAGCATTCTTAAATAATTGTATTAGATCTTCCCTAAGTTTTCACACAATTTGATGATATTCTTCAGAAAATAAGTAGATAATACAATTTCCATATAGTAATAAAAGAAACAAAAATCTTTAAATTCCTCCATTATCCTCAAAATAGTTTTTTTGACAAGATTTCCTGGGAACATTATTACTGCAGTCATTCTTGTGTAGCTGATACTTAAGCAGGTACTCCCAAGTTGTCTTCACCTTCACATGAAGTCTCACAACTTTTCAACAAATTCTTTATTGTTCGTTTCTAAGAACAATTAATTTTGTTGTATTAAAAGCCTTTGATTCAGTCATACTCCTGCTCATCTTTATTACTCATCCAGAACTCTAGTTTTTGTGACATTTGCAATTTGTAAAGACTTTATAATTCCTTGCAGGTAGCTGATAAGGCAAGATTAAAATGGAATTAAGACCCTATTTCAGAAGGATTTTACTGGAACATTTCTACATCAGCTTGTATGCTGTGACTACATTCCGAGGCCTATAATTAGCAGGCTTAAATCCACTTAATATCTTCCATATTCATTCTGTACCATTCCAGTACCTTAGATGATTTTTAACCTCTGGATATTTTAAAGCCAAGCAAACACAAAGCAACAGCATGCTTGTCCTTTATCAATCTAATATGCAATCTCATAAAAACAATTTTAGGTAGGAAAGCCTGACTTTATATCAATTCATGTTCATTGTCATTATATAATCGATCTAATTTACTTCAGTACTCAAGTCCCCTGTCAGCTATTGCTGTATTTTTCCCAAAATTGAAAAAAATAATCGATTGATTCTGTTTACCTGTTGTGAATACTGACACAATATTAACTTCCTTCTGGTATTCTGGATTTTCTAGAGTGTTTATAATGCACATGAAAACATAACAGTTTATTCAGATGGCTCTTTATCCGCTTCTTCTAGAATTTTCACATGCAACTTTTCCAGATCCGTTTTCTAATTTAGTACTTGTGGTTAAATGTATCATTAGCATGGAAAACATTTAAACATCAACATTACCATCAAGTTTATATAAGTAAGCTGTTTTTTCCCTTCTCAAATCAAATCTATCAGACACAATTCCTTGGTTTGTGTTACTCTTAAAATAACCTTTTTATTTCACTTGATGAGCCCACACTTATTCTTGTACCCATTTGTTTCCTATAATAATATTCTGCAGCTCTTAATTTCTGATTTACACAAATTTCGCTGTGGAAATGCCACGAAACAAGAGTTTTAATACTAAAAGGCTGCTATTTGATGTATCATGGTGAAGTACAGAATTCACAAAGATGAAATGAGCAATGCACAATAATTCTTCAAGATGTTTGAAATGCTATATGTATTTTAGTAATAAGAGACTCCTAACATTCCTATTTTGAAGTTATAGGTGTGATATGCCTGAATTACCTGTAAGTAAGCCATTTAGTACAAGGAAAACTACAATAAGTCTAAAAAGCACACAGTTCAGGTGCATGAAAACCAGCCAGGTGTTTACTTTCTTCCTCAAACAGATATTGTAGTTACAACTATGCTTTGTCTCAAGATAACTTGATGTCTGCTATTGCTGACGATACCTTTCTAAAGCTTAAGCTTAGCTTAGTTATATGCTTTAGCACTGCAGTGACAGCAAAACTTAAAACAACTAGATGTTAGATGAATTTTTGTATTTTGCTTTGTATTCAATAATTCAAAACATGATTTCTTTTTTTTAGTTTTTTGTGTTTCAGGGGCAAGGAAAGGGGACAATGGCAGAAACTGAGAAAGGATTTGGGCATGTTTAATATTTTAGTTTATTTTATCTTTGTTTGACTGGGACCAAACATAAAATGAATATTTAAAAAGCTTAACTCCATTAATAGTGTAAGTGGCCGGTATACTTTAGCAAAGGAATGACACAGTACCGAAGAATTTTACCTTTGAGACTTCTCCAGTTGAAGAAGAAATCACTAATCTGCTAATAGTATTGAAAGACATAGAATACCAAATGGAAGACGGAATAAATATTGTTGCAAAAGTAAATTTTTCTTAACATTCTTAAAGTAGTTTTGAATAGTTCTAAGTTTTGGCCTATTTCTGAAAATATTTCTATATGCACGTAGCATAGTCTGTTTCTAGAAATAATGATTTCTGCTGTGCTAATTTCTTGTAACATGAATAGCCAATGAAACAGACTAGGTAAAGCAGATTCCCCTATGTTTATTAGTATACTGTTCTTGCTCTGATTGTCTTTAGATCACTTTGAAGGATGCTATAAGGGCATCATATAGCAATGGCTCTAAATATTTGGCACAGTACATTTACTCATATTCTTATCTGCATCATCTTTCTTCCCTGGTTTACACATGGTGAGAAAATGACATGAACGACAAAAGGATGTAATCTAAGCAAGCTTTAAAGCATCTTTGCACATGAGATCACCTTTGCCATAGAAATGTCCCACACAAAATAAAACCAGTCCTCAAACTGGTAACAAAGAAGTACTCTCTAGTTCTACATTGCACAGCCAATATGCTGTCAGCTTGAAAAAACATAGATCACTTAAATGAAGACCAATCTACTCTTCTACTGCCCTCAAAGCAGATCTTTCTCATTTGAGAAATTCCAGACTTGCAAAAACTGACCACCTGTCTGAGAGCATTGGATTAAGAAGTTTCCGATCCATTCCAAGCTAATCCATAAATTCATAAAA
The DNA here is from genome assembly GCF_032191515.1 of Phaenicophaeus curvirostris. Taxonomy (NCBI): domain Eukaryota; kingdom Metazoa; phylum Chordata; class Aves; order Cuculiformes; family Cuculidae; genus Phaenicophaeus; species Phaenicophaeus curvirostris. The sequence continues at coordinate 50,968,845 of NC_091397.1, read as the reverse complement.
CAAATAATTATGCAATAGTAACAGGCTTCTGAATCAGATGTTTTGCAATAAAATCTTGAAAGAGGGTCTAGGACTCCAATATCATAACTTTTTTTAAATCCTCTTGGGTAGAACCATGGAGCCTTCAGAAACATCCTACTAGCTGCTGTCAGTGTCATTCCCAGCATAACAAAACACACTATGAAGAATGAGTCAATAAGCAGATAAACGCCACAGTGCTCGATACAGTTTTTAAAGAAATATTGTCAAATAATAATAAGATATTTGATGAACAGAAGATTACTCCCAAGATTTCTAGTAGTTTCAACTATGGACATGCTCCCTGAGACAGTATGAAAGACCTTATTTAATATTTAAATAGAAAATGCTTTTCAGACCTACAAACAATAGGTTATTTGTATTGGACTTTCATACTGATTCAATGGGCCGATACAGATGTTGTGACTAACAGCAGTTTCTGTCTGCAGGATTATTCAAGCATAAAATTGTTGTCAAGGCAATCCCAGTCTAAAGCAGCTGGGTCCAGAGAAAACACATGGTGTTCATATGACGAAGTTCTCAGCGTTCATAGATGCAAGCAAAGAAGGGTTTTATTGCGCATTCATGATCAATCGAGGCACGCATAAATTACTGTAATTTTTATATCACCATTTAGCTACACCCTGATAGAAAGAAAAAGCCCTAGTTCTACATCACGATCACAAATGAAACTATTGTCTTCCAAATTACCATTGAACTCTAATGCAAAATTGGTACAACAGTCTGTGGAATGCTGATAACATTTTGTGATGCAGTCAGCTACATATTGTCTGAAGTATGGAAAAGACAAAGTATGGTGATTTAAAAAGAATGTAAGGTTTTGTAGCACAGTTAGATTTTACTGGTTTGGACTGAATTTCCCAAGTATGTGATTAAGAGAAATGACAGTTGTGAATCAGCAATCTCTAGTTTCTAAGCAAATTACAAGAGAATCAGAAAATAAGAATATCTCTTTCAGACTATTGTTTCTTTCAAAGATTGTTCATTCAAATAAAATTAAAAAAGAAGTTGAACTTTCAGAATCAGGTGGTTGGGAAGTAGGTGATGAAATCTTTTAGCTGGCCCTGAAATCTATTTGTGTTATACTAATAATGAAGTAATTACTCCTCGTTTATTATTTCACATGTGCAACTTTGGCATGCTCCACCCAAAATATGCCAAACAAGTTAATATCACATAAAATTCCTTATAAATTCAGGCTTCAAGGTCATTGTTCTGGTTTGATGTGTACTAATCTCACAAGTCTAAACTCAGAGTCAGCCTCTTAATTCTGCTGTGCCCTAAGCAATGCTGAAATGATGTGAAGAAATCATTTACCAAAACAAAAGCACATTTTATGATATAATAAAGCATCTGGAAGCAAAACAACAGCTAAGTTATACAAAGAGACTGCTCTGAATTGTCTTAGATTAAGCATCCTTAATTTAATAATTACACATACAAGGGTATCCACAGCCTATGGTGTACCAGTAAATTGCACACTGGAATCTTACAGTAAATTGTTTCTGCATTCACCAGCATATTTTGAATAGTATTAAATACTAGACTGAAATGTTATGCAGTTGACATTTGTATCGTTATTAGAAACAGAGTTTATCTTAGTTATGAAAGATTACAAGAAAATCTGCCGTCTATAAATGCTAATAGATAGGTAGTGGCACTTTTAATTAAATATATGTTAATGACATAAATGCAGCAGTATTTCTTCCTCAGCTTTCCTTAAGGAATTAAAAATTAGTGTAGTTTGCCCCTAAAAACAAAGGATTAAACACATAAAGAGTAAACAATAAAATAGGGTAGTTACACCAAGTAACACCAGAAATAATCCCGTAATTCTTAATATATGGAAGCTCTGATAAATCTTTAAGTCTAGTCATTACCAAAACATATGTTTATGAGAAAAAAAGAAAACAAGATCAAAAGCTGAATGTAAGGGAGATAAAATGAAAGTGTAAATAAAAGGAAAGCAGAGATAAGAGGAAACTGATTTGCATCTTCAAATGGGATTTTCTTTCCATTACAGGTTCTGGAGCTGAACAAGGAACTGCATAAACACATTGATGTATTGAGCTAAGATACATATGGCTTTGACTATCTAAGTGATAAAAGAAAGCAAGCTAATTGTGTTAGTCCATGATATTGGAGAAAACAACTGTTAATTACCTGTCTTCATCAGAGAGGGGGAAATAGTGCAAACATGCAGAAAAATATTTATATTAATATATACAAAGAATATTTCTTCATATTTTTAAATGAAATTGCCATAATACATTGTCCTTCTATCAAGATTCATACGACAAAGTCTTCAGCTGAGTACTACATTTGTAAACCTTTTCCTACACTTTAGAGCAGCAGGTTTGAATCTTAAGTAAGGTAGCACATATTGACTAACAGCAGAGACCATTGACTCCTTACTAGAGACCTGAAAGAGACACAATATCCTAACAGGTTGTGTTCACTGGGACATTTATGGTTGAATGTAATACGAGAAAGATGAAGCTAATATTTTCACACTAAACAATACTCCAGCACTCCACGCTTACTAGGAAATAATTTTCTTTCCATGTCTAATATATTAGATGAGGAAAAGATTCACGTTCTTTCTAAAAAAACCAAAGAAACAAAAATCAAGAAACTCTCTTCTCATCAGTGGAAAATAGAAAAACTACTCAAAAGCATATTAAAATTTTCACTTAACAGACGGAAATAGTGTCATTTGTTACATGATCATTCAGAAGTAACTAACCAACTCATATTTTGAACACTAAGCCTCAAATTCTTACAGAGCAATTCATGATTCAGTTAAAAATAATCAAAAACTGTGGGAAAAAAATTGGACACATTAAAGGAAAGGGCAATTTGGTCGCTGAGACCAGAATTTTTCTCAGGTACCTTTACAAATGAGTGTGGCACTTTATATCTGACCTAGTCACCACAGGCATTTTTTTATATTTTTTTCTCAGGTCTTCACCATTCATTAGTTTTATTACAGATTTTTAATTTATAAGAAGATGATTTGTGCCCTCGACCTCATTGACATGACTTCCTCTCACACTAGGGAGAAGCCAGTGCAAATAAAGTCAATACGTACATCTATAGTTTGTCAAAGAAACCCACCTAGCCTCTCAATGAATATTAGTATAAACACCTCTGCCCTTCTCTCCTTCATGTATCCAATAAAACTAAAAGTACAGATGAACAGTCTAAGCAGTTCAGTAGATTTCATTCTGTTAAAACTGAAGTTCTTGGAAGCTGAGCTCTCCATCTTAGTGATAGCTTAAGACATCCTGCACACTGTGCAACGTGTTATTGTCACTGCTTACACATAACCAACTTCAGCTCCAGTGTAAGCTGATGTTTACTGCCAGTATTTGTAGATTGTTGAGTCATTCCACAGAAGCACAGTTAAAGGTTGCAAGGGTGACAAAATGCACTAGGGAATTATTAGAAAAGGCCAAATACACAAAGACAACATAGTATACAACAGGGCATGAAGTGCACTTGAAAGGAATAAAACAGCTCTGAAAATAAAACCTCTAAGCGTGTAACGTGTTCCAACAGAAAGACATAAAGATACAATTTAAAATGCAAGAGAAAGAACTTTGTACTTCAATCACATCCCATCAATTATCTTTTTTTAAAATTTTAATTGCATATAAAACTCATTTAATACTAGTAATGCATGTTACATAAATTCAGTGTGATTTGCCTAATGTTAAAATAGTGCAGACATATTAAAGCCATGCACTAGCAGAACTGAGAGATTTGGATAAGTCTTACTCGCTACCATTCTAGTTCTTTTCTTTAAGCTTATTCTTATTTTTTTCTTACAGTTTCTTACAGTTTCAAAATCCAAATGCAGGATAATGACTTTACTGGACAGGATATAATAGTTAGGATCATAGAACACAGTCTATGTAAATATATTATGAAAGTTGTTCCTAAAGGAACTGTCCTTACAGCCAAAGTGAGGGTCTGAAGCATCTTTATGAGGAAAATATATCTTGGCAGAAAGGAGGGGCAATTTGTAAAGCTATCAAGGGCATTTAACAATTTTATGTTAGGGAATATGTACGCCTGAATGTTAATATAATGTGAAAATATGAATTTTTGTTTTCACTCCTGAATTGCAGAGTCAAGAAGTACTGAAATCTGGCTTGTATACTACCATAAAGTGGGCTTGTCTTTGGAATGGTCCTGCTTTCTGTCCTGAGTGACTAAAGGTATCCCATAATAAGTCATAAACACAGATGAATGAATGATGTTAAATAAAAGAATTGATAACAAAATTCCTAAATGTTGAGCATGACGTTGTCCATTATACAACTGACAACACAGCTCTCCATGATATTTCATTCCCCAAAGATTTCTCAAGTCTAAACCTTCCAATAATTCTAAAAGTTTGTTTAAAAGGGTAAAAAAAAAATAGCAACTTTCACAGAATGAGCAAAATTACCCACATTTTGTTTACTCCTTAACACATATTTTAACAACCAGAAGTCATTTATGAAAGGTTTTAAGGAGTCTGTTTATATTGTGTGTTGCGGTTTCCATTATTTATTGCAAAAACACATGCTGACATCACATCTAACAGAATAGTTCCAGAATAAGCAACGAAACAAATGGCTGCTTTAGCTCTTGAATCAGTTTGTATACTGTGTGGTCTTTTTCACAATCATAGCACTGCAGATTTCCTGATGACATTTTGTTTCTGGAGCTGCTTCGGGTACACAGAATCAGTGAACTGAAATCTTGACCAATGTGCTGTGACTGACATGTAATTCACCATTTAACCACTGCTGCACATGATGTATGGGAGGTGATATGAACACGACCCTGTCCTTGGTGTATTTGTGATCAAGTATTAATCTTCAGCAGAGCATTTTAAAATATTGCAGAAAAAGCTTTTTATCCAAATGAACATAAGTGCAGAGACTTAGTAGCAGAACTTATTTCTAGTTATAAAAGATAAATTAATTAATTATATTCAGTGGTACAGCTGTTCCCTCAGAACGGTATATTACTATCAGAATATATGACTTTTACAGTTATAATTTAAAAATATGTAAACCCACATAGTGCTGTATAGTCCAATGTTATTCTGGCTTTCAGAAATCATTTTGCCCTTAGAAGTTCTACAACCATATATAGCACAAGTAATAACTGGAAAGAAAAGAGAATTTGATTTATGAAATTTTTAACTTGTCATGTTTCACAGAAAATTTCATCCTTTTGACTATCCTCCCACTACTAATAAATTCTTGATTGTACAAGGGATAATTTACACTAAGGATTCTATTTTACTGTCAGCCACATCAATACTGACCTGTACCAACTGCATTTGGGTAGAACTGGCTGCCTTTCTTTGAATGCCACCAGCTGATCAGGACTTTTGCCAACAGTTGAATATTGCTCTCATTATTTTGTGAAATTTTCAGATTTTTGGCTATTTTACAACTAACATCAGTATTTATTTTCTTAGAATGCCATTAAAGTCAGTACTTCTAACATAGAATACATTTATGCAATGTGCATAAACTGTGCACTTATATGTATACATGTAGTCTACAAAATTAATCCAGGAACTGCAAGTTTTCCTCAGTAAATCTGAGGAAACTCCTGCACAGGCCATTGCTTTTGTGTGCAACTAGTTTTCTGATGTTTTCTTACTTATGCCAATATAAAAGCAGATTGTACTACTGACCTTGGATACAAGACAGTTCATATATCTTGCCAGGGATCTAATTCAAAGCCTGATGGAAAGACTCAGACTGGTTCTAAGGCACCTTGGAAAATACTTCAAACTTACACACTATAAGAGAAAAGCTTTTGAATAATATGCATTAAAGCTTAAAAAGATGTCTTTTTTTTCTTCATTTAGTTTCTCAAATCACTAGATCACATTTTCTAAACAATAACTCACTCTTTCCTTACAATATTCCCCTTACTGTTCTGAACATGCTAACAAGTTACAGCAGGAGAAACTTTTGAGGGTATTTGCATGTTTAGAAACACATATATTTCCGTAAACATCTTTTGACACTTCCCATCCTTGCTCCTACTCTCCCATGCTTCTTTACTTCTATCATAGAAAGAAAAGTATTCAGAATATTTGCTTTTATTTTCCTTTGTAACGAACACAAAAACATTGCAATGATTGTTTTTTTAAAGCAACACCGTTATAATAAGGATATAAACCTCCACGAAAACATGTGCTGTCTATAATAATAGAGTATAAGACAAAATAATATGTATACACATACAGAAAGAGAGATAGACATAGAGGTATCTGCATATAACAAACATAGCAAAGATGTAGCTAAAAGAATGTACTACACGTTTGCAAGGTACTTTTTTCATTTTACTATAATTGGTTAATACACATCCATTTGCAATGCCAAACTTACTGAATCAGAAGTGGTTCCAAATGAGCAGTTTTCAGCACCAGTAGAAAGATCTCAGCTGTTTCACAGCTTTGGCTTTTTTTGCCATGGTGTTTTTTGGCTTGTTTGAGGAAGTGTGGTTGATTAAATATGCAGACTGTATCGCTTCATACAGAGAATTATGAAAGCAGTCATACCTTGTGAGATACTAGACTACCCTTCATTGAACTTATAACCTTCCTTCAAAATTTCTGGTACAATAGCCACATATTTAAAATATGAAGTTAATCAAATACTGTTGACTTTACCAAATACTTATCTCAATTTTAAATGCAAAGGAGTATTTTTTACCCACAAAACAATTTAAAGGATATTATTTCAGTCTGAAGACTCATTTAAGCAGAATAATTGGCATCAATAGCACTTACCTGATTGTGTGCAATAGAGGTTATACAACTATTTTCCAGCTCAAACCCATGCAACAGCCATTTGAAAAAAAACAATGCAATGTTCAAAATTCATTATAATTAGGTTTTTACTAACAATTCTTTTGTAAGAGGCTTTTAAACACAACTAGTGTAATTTGTTATATTGTTTGTGGTTAAAATAAGTTTGCCATATGTAATTTGCTAAGAGATACTGCTGCAGACTAGAAGGTTTAGATCAGTTGATATTTAATAGATTTGTCGCTATAAAAATTAATCAAGTTGTGAGTATTGCATTCTGTCCTAAAAGAACTGCAAGCCTCTTTTCACTAAAAGAACATGACTATCATAGTCCCTCCAGCCTATTGAAAAGACTAAAAGAAATCAATATCACACAGAAAGATGGATTGAGCATGAATCAATGTGGCAAGCACATAACCAAACAGACATGGAATTAAACAAGAAAATAAAAACCAAACAAAACCAACAAAGATTGTCGCTTAACCTGTTTTGTCAGAGCTGGTATTGATGGTATTGGTAGTGATGGAAGTGAAGGTAGTCTTTGCGCTGTCCTTGGTAGTAACAGATTTCTGCTTATTTTTCATGGCTTCCAGTGCTTTGAGCTTCTTGGCATGTTTAGTGCCTTTGTAGTGGGCCGCAGCCTGGCTCTACAAAGGAGAACAAAATGAACCATGCAATCAGGCTCATTTCTCAACTGGCATTCTCTGTATTAGTACAAATACAGACTACCTTTCAATAATGGGTACCATTCACATTATCCAAGTACTGACCAAACAGAAGATTGCATTTAGAATGATGCTTGGACAACAATGGAAAAATACTCCATCAACCCCAATTCGATAAATACAGTATATTACTGTATAACAGTATACTACTCTTAGACCAAAGTAAGGTTGTTTTAGTCTACCATTAGTTTTTCTGTCAAGACTTTTCTTGCTTTTGTTTTGTAAACCAATTAATTCTCAGGCAACAGGGAGGACAGTGCTCTCCTCCCAGTAGCTTTGCACTTTTCCAGTTTCAAACGAGAGATTTTGTCAAACCCTCCTTCAGAGAACAGTTTATTATTAACAGTGGTATCAGGAACTTCTCAGCAAAGACTGACAGTAAAAAACAAACAAACATAAAACCTGAAACCAAAGCCAAAGCCCAAACGGAAGAAAAACGTAAACCACATTTTCCAAAGCCCATCACCAAAGATTTAACTGAATGTGAGGGAGACATGCAATTAGCTGGCTTTCTTTAAAAATGGATTACTTCTGTCCACCTGCTACAAAAGGTAGCTTTTGAAATTCAAAGCTAGAAGCATCCTTTCAAAGGAGAAAGCTCACACAAATCCTGTCACAGTCCCAAATTTTTTTTGTCTACTTGAAATAGATTTGGACATGCATTGTTATTGAGAATTATGTGTTACACTCAAAATATCTTTATTGTCTCAAGAATAAATACCAACTTTTCTTCATTTAATTTGTGTTGCAAAAATATTTTAAGAATAGTTTTTGAAGTATAAGATTAAACCTTATACAAAAACCACTGGAATTAGTATGTGCGTTCAGAGTTTGTTCCTTCTCGAAGTATTTAAATGCTTATAAGAGAGATAGTCTTTTAGTTAATAAATTCACAACTTCAGAAATTCCTTATATTATTGCTTTACTTCAAATTTTATGGAAAGCAAATCCTTTTGTACTTGAGACAGAAACTATTAAGACTCCAGAAAAACAGCCAAAATTTAGCTACTACAGAACTGAACAAATGAAAGCAGCTATGCTGGGTCAGTCCTGAGACCCACAAGGGTCAGTATTTTGTTTCTGGCATGAAACAATAGTGGACACTTAGAAAGTAAAAGAAAGGTAAATGCTTTCTATTGTGGAATCAGAAGAAGGAAAAAACATATATGTAAACTAGTGGCTACAAACTCAAAGGATTAAAAGTACAAAAATAATACAATCTCTGAACTCACTAAGCCAGTCATGTAGGTAGAAGAATTCTGCATTCTTTGGCATCTGTTCATCATTAGATCTTTATCTACGGCTATTTAATGTGCTGAATTTTGGGGAGAGAGGAAGTTCTAATGAATATCACAATGATAATGTATATTAATTAATCTTGAGATTTCTGACTTTTGATTTTCATAAAAAGTCATGATTCCTTCCAGAAGCCTGAGATTTGAGAAGTTCAAGTTAAGTAGGAAAGAAGTGAGACTTTTTCTAAACTAATAAATACGTGTATGTGTACACATGCACAGATATACACACATGCATATGTTCTTTTTTATATTGAGATGCATCATTCAGTTTGGTTGAAAAGCCAGTTTCTCCATACCTAAAATAATGTAAATATTGTATTAGGTACCCTTATTGAAAGAACACTGGACAGTGAAGTTATTAATTAGGAACAACTTGAACAGAAACAGCACAATCATGCACCTTTTACAATTCCCAACACATAACATCGAGACATACTGTAAGCCAAATACAAACAATCAAGAAATGTTATCATTAAACTTAAAGAACAGTATCAAGTTACAATGATGCATTAAAAAATGACATTATACGGTACATCTTTGCTATCATGCCAACTACCTCTATAGTTTCTAGTCGAATTTAATTATCAGCCAGCTCCAAATTCTGATTGCACTTGTTTTCCCTAACTAATAGTGTCATTGTTCAAATATTAGAAAGGTAGCCAGAACACAGTCCTTAACACTGAATTATGAATGTTGATATTTTCTTCATGGAATTGTTGGCAAAGAACCCCAGGGTTGCGTCTCCTGCACCCATAGCTCTCTTCCTTCCAGATTCTCACAGCTCCAGCTCCATAAACCTCAACTCAAGCAGAGTGTTGGATATGTAAGGAATATACACTGAGGGCCTATGTAGAAACTGGCAACCTATTCAGTGTTCTGAAATACGTGAATGGAAATGTTGCAAGGCAGAACACATTGCTCAAATTTACAAGTACAATAGCATTATGCAGAGTTGTCCATTACTCATTTCCCACAGATTGCTGCCAGTCTACCCAGCCTCTACTTTAAGATGATCTTTGCGCCTTTTATATTTCAAAGTTCAAATCTCCATTCTCTGTGAGGACATGAAGGTATCTGAGTTTGCTTCAATATAACTGTAGCTGGCATATTAATGGCAGTCCTATGCGAAAGCAGACAGATTGCTCTTAAGCATTTAACCAGCTCCAAATTAGCTTATGCTGAACTTTTACAACTGAACTCAACCCTTAAAAAAAAAAAAGACTCATGTCCTTAACTTGCCTTGCAAGTGTAAAAAGTAGAAAATGGAAAAATATGCATAAATAGCTTTTTCAGCACAGCAACATAAAATATGGTACCTTATTGAATCATTTATTGCAGCCGGAAGAGAACTAAAATAATCCTCACTGCTTAAATGGCATTTGCTTTTAGCTTACAAAACTCATTACTTAAATGGTATTTACTTGTAGGTTAAATACAAAAATAAGATAGATCATAAAATGGATTTTTTTTCCCAACTTTCATGTAGATTTAAGAAATATTCAGAGTGCAGAAGACAGAAAGACAAGCTAGACCTACTTCTTGGTGTCAACCATGATGCTTAACTGAGTGAAAAGACCCTGCCCCTTCAGAAAGGTGAGGTCTCCTTCTGGAACACTCCAGAGTTCAACAACTGCAAAATCCAAGAAGATAATATATATATGTTTATATACTACCTTATCAAATTTTGCTAGAAGTTGTGCTCCAATGAGTTAAGCAGAGGTGACAGGTGAAACCCTACATCTACAGAAATTGATGGGAATCAAGGGATGATTTCCTTTTCCAGGATTTGTGAAGGGGTCTTGACTTTTGTAATTGCACATCTTGATGGAAGCCAGTTCCCTTTGAGAAACGACTGCTAGATCTAATATCAGTTGTTCTCTCAAATGAGAGAGACTCAGGACAATACCAAAGGAAAAATTCCCTATTACAACAGAACACTTAGTAATCATAGTCAAACAGTTATCCTAAAATCACTCTAATACTAAATTCTGTTTCTTTCTATGATTACAAATGTACACATTAGAATACCTTAAGAGAGAGCTAACTTTCTTCTTTCATCATAGTTTCCATATTTGATACACAGAATTAAACTTAGCTCTGTGAAGACAAGTCACCGTGGGGTAACCTGTGACCCAGTCAGCGATGAAGCATGAGAAATAGGTCAAATATTACAGAGAACTTTAAAAAAACATATAATTTCTTGAAAAAAAATCTAACAAGAAATTAAAAGGTAGATTATGATTTTGTATCTGAAATTGAAAACTGTAGAATCCTTAACTAAATTTTGAGGGCTCTCATCCTGCAAATCAGACACAGAAAAACTTTTGTCTACGGGAATTACTTCAAAAAAATGGCAAGATGTCTAAACAGTGAATCATTTTTCAAGGTTATTTGTAATGAAGCCCTGCCTAAGTCATTTTACCAGCTCTTTTGGAAAAAAAATATTTTCCTCTGGTTCCATGTATCTATCCTGAATAATTAGGGACCTTTCTAATCTTCACATTTTGTAACCTTCCTGAATCATTAGAACATAAAAAATGGATTACTTGTCTGTATAAACATTTATTGTATATACGTATTTTATAAACACACAGACATACACATACAATAAAAGAATAAAAAATTCTATATACGGGTGCGAGTAGTTAGAAGTAACAGAGTGTCAAAGTTCAGCTCTATTTTCCTTGCTTAAAGTGCTATACTGCACACAATCACCATAAGGGCATCATATTATGAAGCAAATTTCAATAGGTAAAACATGATGAAAAAGATGAAATATGTCAAACAATCCAGTAAGCATCTTCTTACAATTACAGCCATCATATCTACATGGAAGTCTTAAAAATAAGTTTGTCTGCCTGAATAATGTACTTCAGTGAATCATATGTCTTCTCATTTATGTGCTTTAGGCATTGGTCCAACAAAACCATTGTGTTTAATTTTGTGCGTTGACATAAAAGGGCCTCCTCCTATTCTCAGAGTTTTCATTTTAGCAGCACTGCATCTTCTATCCTTTTCATATCCTTCCTGCTCCACCTCATATCAGCATCCTCCTATAGATGCTTTCTTGCCTCAGTCATTCCTTTCAGTCAATAACTTCATAATAAAAGTAAGCTCAAAGAAAATAACCTTTTTAAAAAGAAGTTTAATGAATATGTTCCACAGATTCTTCCTAGCAAAAATTGAATCCAACTATCCTGCATTACGTCTTTCTCATTTCACAATATATTTTGAAAGACGTCTTTTGTGTAGAATGCTTTGCTCCATGTCGTCATCTGGCCAATTAGTAGCAAGGCTGCAGTCTGTCTGCACCCGTAGAGAGACCCAAACAAGGATTAGGAGTACTGAAAAGTCCTTTTTGTCTATCTCAGATATCAGTCAATCAGGTCATGTCTTTGTTTTTACCAGCTACTACATGCTACCACCACCTCTGCTCTGTTACTCCCAGTACAGTAGTAACAATTTTGGTTAATAAATCAGCAACCGTCAGGATCTGCTGGAGTAGAAAGCTCTAAAAACAAAAAAATGATTTCCCTGGTTCAAACTAATAGTGTCAGTGAGCTGGGCACACACACGGAAAGCAATAATACACAGTTGCGTAAACCAAGTGGGCTTCTGTCCTTGGGGAAGTGAAGGAAGTTGTTTATGAGATGCCTATGCACAGAATAGTTTCCTTAAATTGGGCTGTCAATAATTACTTCAAATATAATTTTACACATGTTCTAAGTACTCAAGAAAGTGATAACATTCAGAAGACCTTTTTTCTAATGACCCCAAAGTCTGGCTAGTCAGCAAGGACAGCACTGCCCAGGGAAGATTGCAGTATGCAGCTGAGACATCTGCATGCTAACAGGGATGTGCTATTTACATAACCTGAGCTGACATCTACGAACTTCCCCAGTAAGCAAACTGGAGACATTTACAGATAGAAATTCAAACAGCCTTGAGATGCTCAACAGTTGTTCTGCCTAGGTCAGGGCTTTTTATCAGGGTAAGCCATACCTGATAAAACGAGAAGAAGATTATAGTGTCTTTTGCATTGAGATGTATTTACTATATTTAGCAGGTAAGCTTTTATTTGAGGCTATTTTAAATTTCCAAAAATAATTTCTTACAAGGCCTACTGTTTTGTTTGCCCAATGAGCACATGCAGGAAATTCAGGACCGATCAGAAGTCCTATGCTTACTTTCTAGAAAACAGAGGCACCTCCATGGACATCAGCAGAACTTCACAGAAACTAACAAGATAAGTACCTGTGCAAACCTTTGCAGAAGGGGAGATTAAGTAAAGACATATAACATAACTTTTAAAGGCAATGTCAACACAATGACATGTTTCATATTGAACAAGAAGAGTACCCTGATTTCTGCCTGATACAGACAAACTCAATCTGCAGTCAATTACAATGCAGATAAATGTTGCCTGTCATAATTTCTTCCTTCTGTTAAGCTTACCTTTATCTTGTAAGTTCTGTCATTTCAGGTTTTTTGCACTCTGTCATCAACATCACTGTAATACAGAGCCAGAGATCTAATAACATAATGCTCTCAGATGTAACCGTGGTATAAAACACCAAGGATGTGTGTAATAATGTCTTCTTTCAGATATGCTCTGAGAGAAAGCTTTTGCACCCTAAACTGTCACTGATCAATTTGCACCTTTCCCTAGAGCCAAATAGACAATAACAGAGCAAGTACCAAAAAGGACCTTTCTGTAGAAAAGAAAACATTTCTCCATTATTATAGCAGAATAAAATAAATGCCCCACCAGGTTAATTCACAGGTATTTAATTTTCTCTTTCCATGGAAAAAAACCCTTTCCGTTCACTCTTTGCCTTCATAAAGCATCTTTTCAATACACTCACGAATGTACCTTGAGACTCAAGGACCAGAGTGAATGGGTGCTTCCTGAGCTCACAGGCCCCTTTGCATTAACAAAGCTGCTCCATCCCACTCCCTTGTTTCCTTCTAGAGCCTTTTATATAATGGTGAGACACTGCCTTTAGCAAGAGTTTGCATCACATTGTGAGAGACTGGAATCCACCCCATTCTAAACCATGCATTCTATAGTAAAATCAAATATTTTCATTATGGAAAGGAAAAGCAATTTTATCACAGTCAGAAGCAGAAAAACAAAATTAAGTAATATCACTTGTCCTGCAACATAGTATTTTAATGACCATGCATCTGCTCGTACTGTAGGCTGCTGCTGACTATGGCATAATTTGAAACTATCTCAACAAGATACAAAAAAGCCTCAAAATATATATACTGAAAGGAAGATAGCTCAGGTAATCAAACTCTTGGCATACCTGGCATTTTTCTTTCAAAGACATCAGCACTTCACACAGCACAACAAAAATTCATTGCATGTTGAAATTCAGTAAACAGACTAGTTGCATTACCGTCTAGTTTATCCTTTTTATTTTTAAGGCAGATCAGTTTTAAACTCATTTTGACAAGGTTATAAAGTTCTGGTTTCTGGAAGTTTTTACATACTGACTTCCAGAGTAATAATGGCTGCTTTTTGGAGAGCTCTTTTGATAGGGAGATGAAAAGCAGTTCTCTTTTGAAAACTGGTATAGTCAATGAAATTGATGTTAATATTTAATCTCATCTTTACTGTATTAATTATTAATTAGTGGAAAAATAATTTATTTTCCCCATGGTAAATCTTATTGTAGCCACTTTCAAGATAATATTAAACATCTGGTATTTTTCATTCAGACGAACAAAGTGATAAATCTCAGACTAATCTTAGAATGAGATAGAAGGTTAATCGATACACACTGCTATGTGCTGTGCATACGACAAAATAAACAACGTATTAATATAGCTTAGAAAAGGTATCATACATGCTTCTGTTTTGAATTTGGAATTGGAATAGTTGGAACTGAGCAAATGACATATGCCGTTATAATTTTGTAGAAATGTGTCCCAGCTTCCTTCCACTATCAGTAGACACACCCCTGTATCTTTTATTGTGTTAATTAACATATTTTGAATAATATTTCAATAATGGAAATTGTAAAAGTGGAAATTGACATACAATCTATCCATGAAACAATAAAGAAAATAAGGTCCAATAGGGTTGTGATTTATTTAATAATGAATATAAATGTAATTCGGTGTTCAGGTTATAGACAAAACGATGTTTATTTTAAAACAGTGGGTACTCTTAAATTTCAAATAACTGCTTTAAAGACAATTTTTCTGAGTAGTGTTGAAAAGTTCAGTCTTTTCTGGTGTCCTTTGAAAAGGAATTACAGTAGTGGATATGAAGCCATCACTTTCTGAATCTCAGTTAGACACAGTTCACAACAGCTAATGTGAGTCAAGGGCGTACACATACTTATTTGCCCAGAACCTCAATTCATTTAGCAATTTTACATTGTCTGAGCATAAAGCATTTGATTCCCTCTGCATTCTGTCTTTGAACTGATAACTAAAGTTGAGTAGGCGAGTTTAAAGTAGCTTGTCTGAGTGTTTTCATCTGATTTCTGTTGTGAAGGAAGTAATTTTTGTCTGTTTACATTAACAATATAAATCTCATTTAATACTGAGTTTCAGATTTTTTTGACTGAATAAAAGAATCAGGGAAGAATAGTGGTAAGTGAGACACAAATACACCACAAGAAATCTTACTGAAAACAGGAAAAGCTTTAAAAGTGCTTATTTA
The DNA here is from genome assembly GCF_032191515.1 of Phaenicophaeus curvirostris. NCBI lineage: Eukaryota > Metazoa > Chordata > Aves > Cuculiformes > Cuculidae > Phaenicophaeus > Phaenicophaeus curvirostris. The sequence goes on along the minus strand of NC_091397.1, from coordinate 50,953,275 downwards.
AATTCCTAGTAGTCCAACACTATTTGAACTTTATATTTGAAATTAAAAACTAATACAAATTGTATGTACAAAACCACAAAAGAGAGTATCTGGATATATTTTCACCATGCTCTTACGCATAGTCTTAATACTTCTATTGGAATTACTATTTTTAATATTATAGTTACTAGTTTTCCAAATTGCAAGGTTTTTTTCAGAAAAATGTTGATTTGACTTTCTGACACTTTTATTCCAATATACAGTTACACAAATTATTCATTTTGGATTTTCATTTAATATTTCAATATAATTTTAATATTTGCTGTGTCCTTTAGATCAGCCCCTATCCAGAACTAGAAATTCAAAACCCACAAATAAGAAACATAAATGATTGAATTTCTTGATTCCAGCTGTTTTATGTGGACTTAGCTGTAGTTGAGTACTTCCCATGTTAAATCTCCAGCCCTCTTGTATATGTAAAATTTTATGTGAACTTTTCCACTGTGAAAAGTTTTCTCAGCTGAACAAAGATTGGAATTTTAAGGCTAGGATTAAGACAGAAGACTTCACAGATTTTTTTCATTTTCCTCATATTCCAAGAGGAATACAAGCTTTCCAGGAGCAGAAACATCCACAGAAAAGCAATGTGTTTTCTTGGAATAAAAGAATCCTCAGTCCACTAGAGTTTAGACATTTAGACAAATTTCATATCACTAAAAAAGTCCTATGCCAGTGGTTTGCTAAAAAAACTCCTACTGAAAATTTACCCACAGGAATTCCCTCTTTGGCAAAAAATATATGCTAAATGAAATAGGGAGAAGAAGAAACAAAGTAAAATGAAGAAACAAAGTAAAATGAATAAACATTATTTTCTAGTGAATTAATACTAATAGAAAATAAGGTAATGATAAAAACTAGTGGCACCTCATGGAAGCAAATTTCCATTAAAAAACTGTTTTTATCAATAATGATTAGCCAAGAAGAAAATATTTTGAGAAAACCAAGAAAAATACACAGAAGGAACAAAGGTTTGTGAGGCATAGAAAACCTGAAGATCAATCAGTCTACAAGGCAGTTGTACTTATTCCTTTACATGTTACTCCTTTTGCCTTACTTTCAATCATTCTTGGGTGACTCTATGAACATATTCAGAGCCTCAGTGAAGTTCATGAGATGTTCTGTATACCTATAAAGTTTATCAGCTCACAAGTTCAAGCAACTCTTGTAGGGTCAGAGCCTTAGTACTTTGAATAAACTCCTTTAGATGTTTAAAGTGCACACAGATGTGCTTGTGATGCAAGTTAGTTATAAAGTAAATTGTTTGTTCTTAAAGTAATACACGTAAGTGGATTAAGTTGTTCCAAAAAAGCCGTGCAGACTGAAAATTGAGGTTTATTTAGTAACACAAGTAGGTTGTACTATCGTTAACAGAGTACAGGCAACAATATCTTCCAGCACGAAGCTGACGCATCAGCATCTTTCACTCCTTTAAGCTTTAATGTTCTAAGTAAGAAACCATGCTTAAGGATACAAAATAGTACACAAAACTTAATGAGAATGCTCTGACATTACTAACTGTTTACACTGTAATTCCTTCATTCCCTCTACCTTGCACTACACTGAAGCCTGAAAACCTGTTTTTTCTTATTGACCAAAATAAAAGACTTTCCAAAGCTACAAGACACTGGCTGGAATTCTACGAGCCTTACTGGATAAGAGTAGGCCCTCTGAAATCAACAGTGTTGCTTTCTGCTGAAGTGTTATAGAGTTGTTCTATATATCAGGTTCAGCCACACCGGCTTTTAAGTTTTTCATCTCCTTTAGTTACGCACAGGTTATCAGGTTCAGAGCTGGAACAGATATATGAAATTGTATAGTGAGTAATGTAAAAAAGATCAAACTAGACAGGTATAAGAGACCTTTCTGATTTTAAAATCTCAGATATCATTTCATGGCTTAGATTTGTTTGGGCAGAGATTATTGAAAGACTGAAATTTCCAAACGGTACTGAAATTTAATGTTGAGACTCCAAACTCTTCGGAGCAAGCAAATCCCTTCATACCTATTCACAATTTTTATAAACATATTTATACTTATTTATTGTTCTTTACTGTTTTTATACTGTTCTGCCTTTTGTTATTACTCACTGCTGATCCCTATGAATCTATGGTAACTGCAACTCAAATGAAAGGAAAAAAAAAACCAACCCAAACTTCTCACATCTCAGAATTAAGAATTACTGAAATCTGACATACATAAATTACTACAATTCATTCAGTAACATTTAACAGTTTTCCATCCATGTCCACCAAATGCTGGAATGCTCCTGAAGTGATTAGGAAGCACTGCAGTTTACTAAGACAAGGTTTAATTTAATCTTGCAGGCACAACCTTACCACCTGAAGAAATGTTGACTTAATTCACACAGCACTTGCGCAAAATGAAAGACTTCTTGTTTCCTTTTTATAAAATTTTAGCCATGGACACTTGAGACATCACCAAACATGAAAAGATTATACCATCAGAACTAATGAGGTATTAAAATACTTCAATGAATAAGAACAGTTGCCATTTCCACAAGCAGATGTATAAAAGTACACTGTTCTTAAACAACAGACTGAAGCCCCTTTCTAAGTTTTCTCTTGAGATGTGCGTTCAGAACAAAATATTCTTCTCTGGATTTCTGAAGAAAAGAAAATGTCAGGGGAGAAATACTGCAATTTTTGCACGTAGCATTTATGGTAAACACGAGACATGCAAATGCAGCACAATGATACCAAGCAGGGCTAAGGAAAAGCTATCCTGGTCCCTGGTACAAAATTACTTCTGGAAAACTTGTTTCTGTAAAAAGTTGTAGGGATATCTGAACCCTATGGTTGTAGAGATATCACCTCCAATAGCGAACTGAAGTTATGAATAGCTCCCAGTTTTAATCTGCAGTAATTCTGTGGTAACTCTCAGTACGGCTCAGTATGCTTTGCAGCACCCTAGACTTATATGACGGAGGACAACCTACTGAAAACTTCTAGCTAAATTAAGACAGAGCTCTCGCTAAAGAAATCTCCTAGTAGACCTCTAAGCTGGTGTTGTACCTTTAGGTTATATGGACAGTTCAACACTGACCTGGGTACAATGAACTTCAGGATGATTTCTGAAGTTTAACCACCACTAAGTACAGGAGAAGCAGCAATATGGGACAGCTATGCTTTTTATGTCCACATCCTTACTACTTTTAAAACTGAATTGTAAAAAAAATTTCTTTAATATGTTATGCTTAACATTAGTATTAGATTGCATAAACTGGTAACTGCTTTCCCCCTTGGGTATGTATTAACAATTTACTTTTTGCAGACAAGTGCACAAATATGATTATCTTTTGCAAATTGCCTCTTATTCTGTTACTGGCAATTTTTATATTATTGCAATGTAAACAGATGCTATTTTCCACCACATATTCAGCAGTAATGAGCTAATTCAATGTGTTACAAACAACAAAAGATCTTCAAGAATGAGTTATTTGCTTCAATAGTCCAAACTCCAAACTGTGTTGAAATCACCCATGATAGGAACTTAGCAAATTACTCTAGAAGCCCTCTTGCAAAAGAACTTCAGCTCACTTATTCAAATCCTGAATGTGTTCTGCCACCTTCCTAACATGCAGGTTATTGATTGGCTTCTTGCATATTGGTTTGGAAATTATTTTTTGAGCGCAGCTAATATACTTAATTACTTTTCTTATAAAAAAATCAATACTTTGGCAGGAGCTTAATAACTGTTTTTATATTAACTCCTATGAATTATACATATCATTATACAGCAAAATCTAGAAACAATGAATCAAGCTGTTTTCACTGTCCTTTGGAAATTGCAAGGACCTCCTCACTGAGCGCGGGAAAAAAGATAGGAAGTATGTTAAGTTTAGACTGCGTGGGTGTGATCCTGGCATCACTTAAGTCAACAGAAGCACTGACATTTATTTCACCTTGGACTAGCAATTGAAATCAAGTGCAATGCTCCACCTGGACCTATTAGAAAGAATTTAAAGATGGATGGAGAGCCTTTGACTAAGCAAAAAAACTAAAATGTACTGTATCACAAAAACACCTCAGCTGAGAAAAAAAAAGTGCCATACTTTCACCACAAAAATGTCTTAGAAACAACTTGGAATACACCAGTATAGTATTTGTTACGGCAACTCTTCATCATCTTAGTTGGTGCTATATACATATACTCAGCACAACTGGTCAGTCATACATACATACACTCTACAAAATATCGACAAAATGAAAACTGAGAACACCCAGAGCAATTTCAGTCAAACGGAAAGGACTTGGTTTGTTTCTCTGCTCTTTCTTTACTAGCTTCTACCTAACACTGCCAGAGACAACCATATAGGAATATTTTGCTGCTTCTTTTATATTACAGTAAACCTGTTTGTGAAGTGTATGTACGTGCGTGCGTGCCTACACACACACCCCACAAGCAACCTGCCATCTCACTAGAAATATTTTATTAGACAGAAAGGTTTCCAGTGTTTACTACATTTGATACATATATTCAGCAGGCATCCAGCTAAAGTAAAGTTAACAAAGACTCACACATGTCTGTCAGAGAGATCTAATCCATTGCCCTGCTTTTTTACTGGCTTGCAAATAATCTGTGCAGCAGTTTATTGACAGATATAAAGCCACAACATATATCAGAATCCCAATGTAATGACATTTAAGGAATAAAACATTAGAAGACAGATAACCCTTAGAACTCTCAGTCTCAACTGAATCTGTGTGACAATCTTTCCATTTTCGAATAATTTCCTATTTTTGATCCTAGAGACAAATTAAAGCTGAGTTCATCCCATAATAAAAATATAACCAAAATGTAATAAAAATAAATAGAGTAACTCGGTTTACCTTCCAAAGACACTGCTTTACACTATAAATAATTTCAAGAATGACAGTTATTTCAATATGAACGAACCTTAGGCAGACCAAAAACCCAAGGACCCTACTTTAAAAGAACATTAAGAGTGCAAGTTCAAACAATGGATATAGAAGGGTAATAGCAGACAGCAAACATAATGGTTGTAAAAGCAAGCACTTGCAGGTGTAGGTTGCTATGATCTATCAAATTATGATAAATATTGCCGTTGAGTAATGCAAGACTGCCTGAGAGAAATTAACTTGCCTGAGACAAGTTAACTTTCCCAGGGCATCTTCCTGGCTTTCAGAGTTTGAGGTGGCTGTAAGAGGTGGAATCATGTGTTTCCCTGTGCCCACATGCGTCATTCTCCTCAGAGCTTCATGAAGTCTTCACTTCCAGCTCTGGCTGAGGTGCCCCTGTATACCACCTAATCCATCAACCCAATTATAACTTGCAGAAATGATCACTACTTAATGATGCACACATTTACCAAGTAATAAGAATTTTGAACTGTACAGCACTGTGACTGTACCACAAAGAAGGGGTAAGAGTAGGATCTCAGGTACTCTCCAGAGCCCTGTTGATAAATTTTGAGAAGTCGTACTCTCAAAATGAGATCCCAAAGGCCATCAGGATAGATGCTTGAATGTCGTGTGCAGTGTGCAACACCTGACAGCTTGCGGGATTGTAACAAAGGCATTTACAGAGGAATACAACTAGGCCAAGCTTAGGACAAATGGCTTTAACACCCAGAGCCCTGCCAAGCCCAGACATGATTTAACTTATCTTTCCAGTATTTTCTCTTTATAGAGGGTTGAGGCCTTAATCTTTAATTCAGTGCTTCTTCAGCTGCACCTTACAGATACAGTTTCAGCCTCAGTGGTTTTGCCTTTCAGTCTCCTAAAAAATACATTTTATTGCATTCCAAATATAAACCAGACATTACTTCCAGCTGAGTGTTTTAAGATGTATTAGCACCTTCAGGCTTACACATGGTAAATCTAACAGGTTTCTTCAAGCAGACAACTGGCCAGGAACATAATTGGGAGCTTTCAGGCTAAGCCAGAGGGTTTACTAGTCCAAATATGATAGGAGGACAAGCAGTTGTCTGCTAATGATGGATTATTCAGTCACATGCAAACATGCCTTTCAGTCAGTCACATATAATGCTATGCCATCTGCAGGTTCAGGAATACAGATCTTAACACCCCTAACGACTATAGGACAGAGCCCTTATCTTCTTTACCTGACCAGACAGACCATAGCATACACCCTGGTGGTCTTTTAACTGCACAGCGAGAGCCAGCAGCAGAATTTATTGTCTCCATGTATCTTTGCTCCACATGGCCGTTCAGCTCCCTCTCCTCCATATTGAAACCACTCACATCTCTGAAAATGGATGGAGTTGTCTACTGTTCATTAAACAAACAGAAATTAAGGATGAACTCATCAGATAAAATTGGCAGCTTTAATAAGCAGGCATGAAAATGTGGTTATTTACAGTGCAATAATTTCGGAAAACTACTCAAGATTTGATGTTAATGATAAGATCATCATACTGTTGATTTATATTTTGTGGTGCTGATAAAACAGAATTATGAGAATAATGCTTTGCCCCAGCCAAAGAGCTTTAATGGCCAACCCATCACTTACCAATTTGAAAATGCACCTTTGCACACATCAGAACAACTTGCAGTGAAACACTAAAGACCCCCTGCCTTGTCCTAAATGCAATTCATGTTTCTATAAACAGCATTCTGAAATGCGATGAGCCCCCATTAAGCCCCCCAACCAAGCAAAAACCTGGTTTCTTAGCTACAGTTCAAACCCATCATCATGTAATGAATATATATGCTCAATTAAAAATGCATGTTTAGTATTGGTGGGACCTCTTTTTATAGTAAAAAAAGGAGTCATGCCTGCAAAACACACAGATTCTTGTGAGTGCAACAAGCAATTTTAAGACTTGAATTAAAATTCGTAGTCTAATTACTGCAAATAGTAATACCTCCTCACTGTGAATCAATCTCGTACTATTCTGTTACTTGTTTCACGTCAGGAGCAGTCATAACAAATCACCAAGCTGATAATGCGGACACTGGTGGGGGTAGGGGACAGCACACTGAGAGGAAAAGTAGATAAATATTTTCAGCCTTTATTTTTCTGTTTACAGAACAGAGAAATTGGCATCTTTTGGATACAAGCAGATTTTCTGAGAAAGATAACATGTAATCTCTGTTAATTTTAAAAATCCAGATTTAAAGCAGTTACACATTTAAGCTATCCTAGAAGTGCTTCTGTCATTATTCCTTACTGCAAAAACCAGAAAAAAGCTAATAGTTAGACTGCAGCAATTTTAATTTTTATATAGGCCTTAGTGGGGAGCAGGGAGTGGTGGAGGAATCTTCCTTAAGGCTGACTTTAGAGATCTGAATCCTAAGTAAGCTCAGGTGGAGAATGTCTGAACAACAAACCTCCTCCTAGGTGAAAACCGAGACTTGCACTGGCCAGATTATTTCAGGATTCTGTCTTCAAGCCTTCTACTCCCTGGATCTGGACACACTCTCTTTGGGATGACTTCTTTGCTTTCAACCAGTATCTTTATGACTGTTTCACGTTAATAACTCCTGAATAGCTCTAATTTTTCTTCTACTGTTTATTCTGCACTTGAAATTTTCCCTTTCTCAAATAACCTCTTTCCTGTCACTGTATCCCAAATATTACTATGACAGACTCAGTCTCCTTTCTTTCCACATACTCATCTCCTACTCTGCACCATCAGATCCATTATTCAATACTGCTTATTCATGTCTTCTTTTACATAGCTCATTCTCCCTTTTACATGCCTTTGAACAACACATCTACTCCAATCATTTATTTAATAAACTACAAAGTCTGAAAATAATTTATCTTTATTTATCCTCAAATTTTTTTTACAAGCTTGGCTTCAACTGTTCTAACATGTTATCTAGTAAGTTGAATCATATTTGTACTGGTTGTCAAACCCTCCATCTTTCAAGAAAACTTAAAAATGAGTTTCAGAAAGTATATTTCCAAAAATTCATTTACTGATCCCCTGCTGTTCTCCACATCTTATATTCTTGTTTCATTTCTGATGTATTAGAAAATAAAATCTCTAGAGAAAAGACTTCACCTTACACATCTGTAAAGCACTGTATACTCACAGATATCTCTATTCAATAACAAAAGAAAATTTCCCATTATGTCATTACAATAATAAGTGGGGAGAGTCTTTGGAAAGGTAAAGCGGATTGACATAGCCTGTAAAATAAAAATTATGCAGCATACTCACATTAATTACTAAATCATAAAAATAAACAGGTTGTCGCTTTAGAAGAACAACTTCTATGCAAGTGATGAAATTCTGTATTTGGCGAACAAGGTATTAAAGCAGACAGAACATAAGGAGTGAGCTTACTTGAGTAATTATTTGATTTGCAATGTAGTGCTTTTATCATCAATTTAAGATGAAACAAAATGAAGAATCTGAGTGAATATGCCATAGTTCTGAAATTAGTGTATATACCATTGGCCTCTTGAATCGTGACATTTGGATGTGTTTTGTATTGGTGTGTAGACTCAGATTAGAGATAATAATGCTGAAGTGTCTGCATCTAATGAAAACATAACACCTTCTATTTGGTGGCATGGCTCACTGCAAAAAAGCAATATATCACTGTCCTGAAAACGGCCAGCAGGAATACAAAAACAAGCTACTGCTAATTAAAGCTTTTATGTAAAAACATGACTGCTAATCAAGTCTTTATTGCCCCATACTCTCGGTTTCTACTTTCTTCTTCATTTACACCTTATCCTGTAGCCCTTAAAGCGGTTTATAATCTTCTTATACGTTATGTTTTTCTGATATTGTAAAAAGATAAAGTTGTGACAATGATAATTTTAAAAGATAACTAAAATAAAAAAAAAATTGTCTGTGGGAGGAAAAAGAACAGTACAATTAAACTACATCTGGTCATTCCGATAAGTCATTAAAGATCATATTTAAGTTATTTGCAAAACGTAAAATATCTACTCAATATGAAGGTTTGTCGTTCTTGTGGCAACTGAAAATATCTTTGTTACAAGGAACAAAATATGCTGGGCTTTAGATACAAAAAATGCCCTATTTTAAGAAGCGTGTTATTCAGTAATAACCACAACAGGAGACATATTTCCTTTAAATAAAGGAGAGAAACCTTTAATTTTTAATGATGTCGTGTTTGCTACACAGCCACTTCATATAAATGGAATACTGAAGACAAATATTACCCAAGCCAAATGTTGGATTAAAAGCCAACAAAATCACTTTTGCAAAAAATTTCTGGGCTAGCACTTACTAAGTTTCTCCTAGTGAAGTGCCACATAAAGATTTAAATTTTAATTTATATAGTGATAATTATTGCAACATTTGCACAATGAAGTGAAAAAGTTACAACATAAGATGTTATTTGAAATAGAAAGCATTCTTCTAATCCTGTAGAGAAAGATCAACTGAACTTATTATTTTTTGTCAAAGACGTAATAAAATCAAAGCAACCATTGTCATTTGCAATAAGACTTTAAATGTAAATTAAAATACTTCAGACAAAAGGCTTGAAAGCAAGTGATTCTCCCATCGAGGCATGATTTTCACTTGTCTCCAGGCGTAACATTATGCGCACTGATGGGCTGATCAACAGAACAGAACTTCTCCCCAGCTGTAATCAGGAGTGATTGATGGTTGGGACAAAAAAGTTGATTATCATGACAAGTCCACTGATGCAGAGAAAATAGGCTATGCTGGAGAAAGGATGAAACCTGTTCAAAGACTACCTTCTAAAATCCCCTTTCTAAAGAATAAAAAGAAACATTTATAACCATCCAAAATGAGCTAACATAAATGAATTCACTGCATTTACTATACATCTGTACCTACAGTCATTCCACCACAATACAAGGACACCTACGTAAACCCCAAACAGAATAAAACCTTGTATTTTTAGAATCACAGTTTGAGATCAACTCATCAAACAATTATACATATGAAAGTACCTGCATGGTCTACCACTGCCTCAGTTTGAATACATTTTGAATTCATAATCATGCTTTTAAAAGCCCTAGGGGAGTTAGGTGTAAGAGCCATACTGGATTCTTTCCTGAAAATAAGTCAGTCCCCTTAGTCAATTTTAAACATTTAAAGACTTCATTTTCAATTTAGATTAAAAAAAATGCATGGGGGGAGGGGAGAGAGGGGGCAATACACTCTCAAAGGCATAGTTCAAATATGTGCTTTTTAATTCCAATATAAAGCTTTTAAAAACTGATATTGGGTTGCACTTCCACTCCTTCAGATGATCAGACTCACAACTGTTAGCTGTGATGTGTGTAAGTACATGGAGCAGCAATATCTCCAGAGAGTGTAAAAGACATGTGAGGAGCAATAAAAGAACCAAGCAGCTGAAAAAGCGAGGTCTAGATTTCTAGAAGTGGCATTTGTTTACATCAGGGACACTTATGTTTAACAGTAATTCTCACAAAAGGAAATACTATATTTTCTACAAGAGGTCACTGCACAGATACAATGAAGAACAATATATCACACCAGGAAATGGGATTTTGCTGATCATAAAGAGACGGGGGAAGAAGTAGTGTCCAGAGTTAGTATAAGGTTATTTGAAGAGATTTTTATGGTTCTTAGAATAGAGTATAATCAACTAAAGCCAAGTAAAAGAGCAGCTTTACTTTTAATGCATTTTTAGAAGAAATTAGGATTATTGTTTTTGGAGGAAAAAATACTATTTACATAATTTAACTAATTTTGATGGAGATCTACACCATGCAAAACTGCATATTTTCTCCACTATATGCTCTTTCTGTTGACCGGATTTTGACATAAAGCCCTGCCTGTTTCTCTTCTCCCAGTTCTTCTTTATATCCTTATCAGTGCCTAAGAAAGTGAGCCAGAAAGAGTCACTGAATGGTGACTGAAAGAAAACATTTTGCCATTTTTTACAGTGAAATTTGTTATCTGCACCTATTATTAATAATCCACAACCTCAGATTCTCTACTGAATAAATTCTTATTTTTTAAATTAAATCTGTAAGGAACAACAGACCAAACAAGGCTAGATGAAGATTGCAGAGCATAGAGTTTACAATTTATCTTTCTTTTCAGGTGATGACTTGCTTATGGAAAGTGGTTTCTGTAAAGAGTCCCCATCACAGTTGTTCATAAATTTCAATTGCTGATTAGAGGTGACTGATTTACTTCCCATGTTGACGGAGGAAGCTGACAGGAAAAAAATGCCTCAAATACAAATAAGTGTATGGCACAAAGTGACAAAGCAGAGTTTTCTCTCCTTGAAGTTGAAATGGGTATTCTTTGCCATGAACGGAATGTGACAAAATCAGAAAAGGGACTTATTTTTCCCCCTTTTATACTGTCTATATTTTTTCCTGCATATACCAATGCTTTTGTGTATAAAAGGGTGTATTTTCAATGTACAGTTCAAACTCACTAAGTGCTGTCTTCATTCTCACAGTTCAGCTGTTCTCAGTTGTTGATAAAGCTGAATGTTTTAATCCCTGATGACACCAATGTTCTATTGATGTAGATATTGGACATTTCTCCATAACCTCTGCTTCCACAGAGACCAGGTAGCTGCAAGCATTAGACTTCACGTTCTCCTGGATTTATAGAATTGAATCATTTAGTTTGGAAAAGAACCTTAAGATCATCGAATGAACAGTTAACCTAACAATAGCAAGTCCATCACTAAACCATGTTCCTAACCACCATGTGGACAAGTCTTTTAAATACTGCCAGGGACGGTGACTCAACCGTTTCCCTGGACAGCCTGTTCCAGTTCTTGATTTACATACTCTCTCTTCAACTACCACTGCTGAATATGGCTGGAGAGTGAATTTTGAGAGGAAAAAGGAAGTCTCGTAGTATAAATACAGTGGACACCAAAGCACTTCATTTCTCCCCATCAGCAATAAACTGAGTAACCAGCTGACAGTAAATGAATGCTTTCTTAAAGCTCAATAATTTAAGATTTTCCTTCTTTCCTACTACTTTCTTGGCCTCAGGCAATGGCTCTGTGAGCCTAATGCTTCTGAACTGGTCCATGTTTTGCAATAAGACAGAATAGATTACTTTCACTACAAGAAAAGGGAGAGGTAAGGATTAGTGAAGAGTTCATTGAAGCTCCATAGCTTGTGGACCACTGAAAGACCACTCACAGCAGTTACTGAGGATCACCCAAAATGCTTCATTTGCAGGCAATGCTTAAGAAGTAAGGAAATATCCACATCCTTAAGCTACAGTCAAGGGACTTGGTTCAACACTTCTAAAAATACTAAGAAGCTAAACAAGGTGCTGTATTAGATATGAATAATTCCTGCTTCTAGGCTATATAGGCACATAAAAATACTGCACAGAAGGCGAAAATTAAAGAAAAAATACTTCATTCAACAAAAAGAAATTATTTTTACTTCCTATTAAGCATTTGAGAAATGCTTTAAGAAACTACATGTTATATAAAATCCGTGATTATTGTTCAACAGACTATTCTGTGTTTTGTATCTTATAAAATAAACCAGTAATTTCCTACATGAAAAAAGTTTACTCACAATCATCTCACAATGAAACAACATCTATCAGAACGCAGAATTGAAATTAAAAAATAAAATTATTTTCTTTCAAAGTACAGCACAGTGTAGGAAAAAAAAAAGGTTTGAATTCTCCAGTACAGGAAACACCAGACCTTCACAGGCTCTGCTTGCAATTCATAATGCAGCCTTTAAAGCTGTGGTCAAGGGAAGATGAGGAAATGCTTCTAAAATGTGGAGGCTAGGCCTATAAAAACAGATTCCACTGCATATTGAACTGGGAAAAAATAGTAGGGTATTTTCAAATTTGTCCTGTATGCAATGTAGGTGCAAAAAATTCTGTGCTATTTGATTGGCCTTTAGGAATGCAATCCTTTAATTCTCTAATGTGTATCCAAATGCTATGGAAATCTCTGCACTAATTACTTTCTGTGATTACTTGCTACTTTTTTTTCCAGTAAATACTACAAACCGGTATCTCTGGAAAAGTGTAAACCTATGAGTGCATTCCCATTATGACTCACATTCTCATCTCAAATGAATCGCATGTGCAGTTTCACGATTGAAGTTTTATTCTTGGTGAGGTAAAAGTGCTGTAGTTAATACTATACACTGACTTAGGGGGACGCTGAGCATCTGTAAATGTTTCAACAAGAGGACCTCCTTAAAGAATCAGGCTGATGAATTCACAGAACACAGATGCATTGTTTTGGAAAGACCAGAAGTAAAATTCCCCTGAGATAATAGATAAACACGCTTAACGGTTGGCAATACCTGCAACAAGTGACTTTGATTAAGAAAGTTGGACACTACAATGGAAGCAGAAATTGTTGGTTTTACAACAAAACAGAGTTCTAAATCTAAAGGTTAATTGGAAATCTAAATCTGAATGTAACCTATAATTGAAAGCACAACAAAATATGCAAAAGATAAGAACACGTAGTTATAGCTGCACACAGAACAGTGATTGAGGCAAATAGCATACATGGCTTCAAACATCATTTAAGGATATGTCTAAAAGTTGAAAAATAACAAATGTGAAATCAGAAGGGTGAAATGCTTGAATAATTTCAAGCAGTTAACAGCATCAGCCCTTTCTGACTCTTAATGGACCAACTTTTGAAAGTCCCTCTCTTTCAAAGAGAGGCCGCTGGCCAGGTGTGACCATCACTTGGCATGGACAAGAAATGTACTCTCTATTGCCTCTTCCAAACCAAAGAAAGATCTTTGTAAATTAGTCGAGCAGGAGGTCATATAATCTCCCTCTCAGCTGCTTTTTTTTTTTTTTTTGCAAGTTTCAAATACTTTGGAATACTTATCTGTCTATTGATAATTTAACACTCTTGGGGGGATTTATGATAGGATAAGTTGGGTGGGGTTATTTTTCCTTTTTGTCCCACGTTAGCATTTGGTAATGTATATTTAGGTTATGATTCACTAAAATTCCTTTTTGGCCATTCAGCCAGACATTTCTCATTTTACTACTTGTGTATTTAAATTTTCCAGTCCAAGCCACAATAGTTTCTGCTTTTATTTACTGCACTTTTCAGCATTCCAGACTATTTTCTCCAACTGGTGAAGATAATTTTGGACTGCAATCCTTCCATCAAATGCCTGTCACCTTCCATCTAGATGTCACACACAAACCTGGTATATGTACTCTTCATTTTATCAGGCACATTGCTAATGAAAATGCAGAGTAGCACCAAGTACAGAACAGACTTCTAAAGATTCTCATTTGTAGTGATCTTTTGTTTTGACAAGAAACCATGAGCAATCACTCTCAGCACAGTTTTTCAATGTGTCGTGCAACTAACTTTGAACAATTTTACCTGGACTATATTCTCCTACTTACTTTACAAGACTGTCATTTAGGACTGTATCAACTCTTATCAAAGCCAAAATATATTACATCTATTTATTCTCTATTATCCATTCGACCAAGTATCCTGCCAAAGGAGAAAATTAGATTCGTTTGACATGATTTCTTCTTGACAAATTCATGTTGGCTTTTTCTTATCACCTTATCCCCTAGGAGCTCACAAATTGATACTTTCATAGAATCATAGAATGGTTTGGGTTGCAAGGGACTTTGAAGATCATCTAGTTCCAACCCACCTGCCACAGGCAGGGACACCTCCCACTAGATCAGGCTGCTCAAGGCCCCACACAACCTAACCCTGAACACTTTCAGGGAGGGGGCAGCCACAACTTCCCTGCCCAACCTGTTCTTGTTGCCCCCTTCAGGTACTGCAAGGCTGCTATCAGGTCTCCTCAGAGCCTTAACTTCTTCAGGCTGAACAATGCCAACTCTCTCAGCCCGTCTTCGTATGGGAGGTGCTCCAGTGCTTTGATTACATTCACAGACCTCCTCTGGACCTGTTCCAGCAGTTCCATATCCTTCTTATGTTGGGGATTCCAGAACTGGTCACAATACTTCAGTTTAGGTCTCAGGAGAGTGGAGTAGAGGGGGAGAATCACCTCCCTCGACCTGCTGGCCACTCTTTTGATGCAGCCCAGGATACAGCTGGCCTTCTGGGCTGCGAGAACACATTGCTGACTCATGTCAAGCCTCTCATCAGTCAGCACCCTCTGGTCCTTCTCAGCTGGGATGCTCTCAATCATAAAAACAAGAATGCAAGTGAGTAATTTGAAGATGAGTGGCTCAGGAAGAAATTTTTCACAGAAAGGGTCATTGGGCACTGGAACAGGCTGCCCAGGGAGGTGGTTGAGTCACCTTCCCTGGAGGTGTTTAAGGCATGGGTGGACGAGGTGCTAAGGGGCATGGTTTAGTGTTTGATAGGAATGGTTGGACTCGATGATCCGGTGGGTCTCTTCCAACCTCGTTATTCTATGATTCTATGATTCTATGTTGTTCTCCATTCCGATCCCCACACTTTAAGCATTTGTTCTGCATGAAAAGCATAACCTAAATAGGATATAAGTCCTCTGGTCCTGCTTCCTTCCCCATGAGAGTTAGAACAATAGTAAAATACTGTGGAGCTATACAACACACTCATCCTCTAAAAAATCCTTCCCTACTCTTCTACCAGAACACCGCTGTTTGAATCCTGACAACTTCATACAGCTGAACTATATATGGATTCAGCAGTACCTTTGCTTTACAGAGATGGAGAGAAACTACATAAAAAACCCAAGAAATAAGGAATCCATGTTGAGCAATCAGCTTATGATTTTTCAGGAGAATATTACTACTGTTGCTATTTAAGTCAAACAATAATTTCTGGCTAACATATTTGGAAATATTTTTATAGTATATCATAATAGAATTCAAGTCCTGTGAGTACACAAAACCAGCACCCAATCATTCTCTGAAGGAAAGTTGAATTATCACTCAGCCATCTGAATTAAGCAAGAGGGAAGAGAGAGAGAGAATCTCTTTGCAAGAATGGACTCTGTTAACAGACATTGTCACTATCCTTTGAAATTAGAAGCATGGGCAAAGCAAGACAGTCAAGACACATAATCAAAAGACTGAGGAAAATACAGTAAGCTCTTTTTTTCCAATCCATGAGGTTGTTTGCTTGGCTGTGTGTGTGTTGTTGTGTTTTGTATTTTTTTAAAGAGCGTTCATGTTAGAGGAGGATTTACTCCTACAGGTAGTTACCTGTAGACACATAAGTTGGCTTACTGAAGTCAGCTGGACTTAATTTTCCAGAATGCTTTTAGCAGATGTTTAGTTTTCGCTACATTGCTTGCATTCACAGTTCTTCTGAACTGGTGCAATAGCTCTCAGCAGCTGCCAAAATCCAAATGGCAGCTCCTACACTTGCAGCTAAGCACATACTTAAATGTTTTGCCCTGTACTCAATGCACAATGTGAATGTAAATGTTATACACAGATCTCTCCCAAAGAAAAAAAAAAAAAGAAGAAAAAGTAGTTCACTGTTTGAAATGAACTGCACAGTACCTACCACTGCTGTTGTAATGTTTTTTTCTCAGCATGAAGAAGCTTTGGTTACTTGCCCATTCCTCCCTTCCCTTGTATGAGAAGATTTATTTTAAAAAGAAAACACTGAACACACAGCTGTCATGAAGATTTATAGATAACTTCTTTAGAAAGAAGCTAAACGATTTTAGACTATTGTGCTGCCTTTTCTCATTTTTCTTTGAAATGTAATTTTGATACCATGCAACCAGGAAAAAAAAAATCTTTTCTGCTCTGTATCAAAGGGGGGAAAATTCTGTATTCTCTGCAAAAATGAAAAATCTCACAGACCAGTTTTATTGTAAACATTTTCATAATACTGTTGTGCAGTAGGTAATTGGAATTTCTATTCATTTCTTTCTGATAAATCTTATCTCCAGCATCTAAAAATAAAGACATACTGGTAGAACAGCCACAAAGCCCTAGGTTTTTGAACAGAACAGCTATTTATTGTTGCTCTGGTTTTAAATCATGTTCATCAAAATATGACAAAAATGAAAGGTATGAATATTGAGTAAATGAAAACTATTTCACAACAATAAGAAAAAAATGTTTGTGTTTGCCATTCATCTAGTTATCAAAATGATAGCAAATAGCTCTTTTCCTTCAAAGTAATATTTCCTCTAAGTCTCAACCTTAAATACTTAGTTTAGCACATTTTTGCTTCAGAAACTGGTGGACATTCTGAATAACTCAAGCAACAGAGGAACTTAGCTCTGCCTATTCCTCTAACATTGCAGAAAAAACATTTCTGAATTGCAGTGGAACTCTGGCTACTTAAATAATTTGTGATTTTCAGCACTAATAACTATATGCACTGGAATGAGAAGAGATCATCATAAAGATCCACAAACCTCTTTTGTATGGAAGAGAAATAGAGGGGAGATAGCATCCCAGGTTAAACAATGGGGAGCATTTGGATGATAATCTCTCCATCAATCACTAACACTGAGATTACTTTAAAAATCAGGTGAAAAGAAGTGGAAAGTGAAAGATTCTTAGCAAGAAGGTCTCTCCATTCTATAAAGATATTGATATTGATCTGCTTTGAGAGATGAGAGCATCAGAACAACCATCTACCGAACAGTGTTGGCAAACCGGATTTCAAGCCTGTCACTTGCAGGTGTGAAGGGACAGCTAAATATCAGCTTAACTGCTTTACTTCTAAGAGTTTGCTGTGAATGCTTTAAATGAAGAGATTTCTTCGGAAACCAGGTTTTTTGACACTGTAGATCACTCTGAAAACACTTCTTCCCTCTTGCTTCTGTGGAAACCTTTCTAAAATGAACAGAAAAGGAACAGTACGGGAGCATTACTAATCCTACACGTAAGAAGTATCAGCATCCACTGATATCTTATTTGCTTCTGTGTAGAATAATTCTCATTTCAAACGTTTTATTCAGGAAAATATCTACTGCTGTCAGCTGTAAAATTTTACACTCTATGTATCAATCCAAGTTGTGTATTTGTTAATGACTAAATAATTTTAATGACGCGTTCTTCCTCTCTTTTGTCTAGATCTTTCTGCCAACTAACAAATACTATACCTTCTTTGAAAGGAGATGTTTCACTTTGGTATACAACACCAAAGTGGTTGATGTCTCTTGCAGCTACATGCTATGTACAATTCAGTGCGGCATGCTTTTTCCTAAGTGAAAGATAGAAATTATGAGTGATGAGCTTGGCTACTCAGTAAGGTGCATTCACTGTGGCCCAGAAGTCTTCATTGTCCCCTCCTCATGAATGGCTCAGTATCCACAGTTCCCATTCTAGCCTCTGACTTCTAAATAGAAGAGCCTAATGAAACGCTTCTATTT
Source organism: Phaenicophaeus curvirostris (assembly GCF_032191515.1). Taxonomy (NCBI): domain Eukaryota; kingdom Metazoa; phylum Chordata; class Aves; order Cuculiformes; family Cuculidae; genus Phaenicophaeus; species Phaenicophaeus curvirostris. Next base: position 50,934,996 of record NC_091397.1, on the reverse strand, counting down.
TTATTGGAATAGAACATGACAGCTCCACCACTGTTTGAGAATGTTGTCAAGGTTGTAAGAGGAAAGAGTCCATTCAGTCCGTTAACTAGAAAACCCGCAGTGAAACAGTGTAAGTAAGTACATGATGCTGACAGATCTGGGAATTGCGACTGAGATCTTGTTAAAATTATTTCTAAGCAACAAAAAGCTGAGGGGAATGAGGAGAATTGCACTATTCTCATCCCTAAGTGGCCAATCCTTAAAAGAAGGCTTAAAGGTTCTTTAAGTTTTTGACAAGTTATGGCTTTGATAAATAATTGATAAAATAAAAATAGGTACAAACTGTACATAAACAGCTGCCTAAAAAGAAGCAGTATCACACCAGAATTATTGCACTTTTTCACTTGAATACTATGAGAAAGAAACCTTTTCTGTGACAGAACAGTTACTCCTTGGCAAGAAGCACCAGAGCATGGCATCCTTGGGTAACTACAGAGAATGAGTTTCCTTCTGTATATTAGTCCATCTCTAGTTCAGCTTGGTTTATGTGATTTTTGGAGGAGTGAGAAGATGTAAGGTAGGAGCCAATACACAACAAAAAAAAAATCCTTAAAAAAATCAGCTTTATATTAGCAGTAAAGAATCAATCCATTTTTCTATTTACACTCTGTGCAGCATAATTGAAGTTGATGAGCTTGCAGGCATGTATCTACAGGGAAAATCTGTCCGTGTATCGAAACACTACCAAATAATTGTGTTTATTTCATCTGCTGAGCCACAAACTTAAATCACAATGTTTCATTTTGGTTCAGTTTATGCAAATTAAGGCACACCCTAGAAGGTAAGTACATATTTCTAATCTGATACAAAATGTTTGACTTACATCAGAATTAAATCTCAGCTGGCAAATGTTGCATGATATGATTTGCTTTCTTCTATGAGGAAGAGGAACCCCAAACGTATGATTTATTACAGCTTTTTGAATTGGGTCCATCTGTAAAGAGAGAAGAAAGAGAAAAATAAAAGCTTTTGCTGTTCCACTGTATGCTGTTTTCTGTAGTCTCAAAAATTATTCTGTACCCTGGCACAACACACACCACACTATAGAAAGTTATTATTTTTATTTGAAGATAAATATTTCTTCGTCATGCAGTTTTACAAAGAGGTAATACAGAAAGGAACAAAGACAAGTGTCGTTAGCTATCTTGAAATACATATCCTTAGTTCAATTCAATATGTCCTCATGTTCCTTTACTGAAGAAAGCTAAAAGCTGTAAATGTTGAACAAGTTTACATATCAAAACACTGATCTATGTTATTTGTAACACAGAAACGTTATCTCACTTAATAAAACAAGACTATTTTAAATAAAGCTATTCAGAAAAGTATCAGTGGAAATGTGGATGAATATATTTATATATAAATATTTATTTATTATTATTTATTATTTAATTATTATTTATATATAAATAATCCCAGAATAACACATGACACTTCAGTAGTATGAAAAAAACTATTATTTCCCAGGAGCTGATAAATTAATCTTTTCTATAAAAAAAAAATCCACATAACCTATAAAAAAAAATCTTCCAAAGATTATTTTCACAGCCATTTGGAAGAAAATATTTTGAAAAAAACTACTTTAAGGATGAATTTCAACTTTCAAGAAAAGGATTATTCTGAAATAACTTCTATCTGAATGCTGATTTGGCAGTGTCTGCAAGTTAGGGTCCCATAAAAAGATGTGTCATTTTGGCAGAGAATTTCACAGAAGCTACTTAAGAGCCTTTTTTACACTGAGGATTAAAATGAACTTCCTCTAATTAATTGGTCAAAATTATATATATTTCTTTATCCCAGGAAGTGTTTGACAGCTATTTCTAAAATCTTTAATAGCTTTACAGCAACTTGGTAAAGCCACTAACAGTTTTTATCTTTAAATTATATTGTTACAAAGTCACAGATTTTGTATGATGCAAGTACAACTAATTGCCTAACTCTGATGATAACTAGTATTCACACAGCATAATCTGTATGTGTTTGAGAAAGAAAATCTTTTTTTATGTTCCTGTCCTCATCACTCATTTTTTTTTCTAGTCTGTTAGCAAAGGGTTATTTGATAAATAAAGAATCAGAGCTTTCCCTTAGAGTAATCAATTATTCATGGAAGCTGTAATGGTAGACAGTCATGGCCTCTATTGCAGTGAATTCAGAACAGCTCTCTACAGAAATTTTGCATCACCTGACAGCTGTTCAGTGTCAGATATGAAATAGGTCATTAAAATAATTCCTGTTGAAAAAAAAATATACAGATTGGTAGGAAAAAAAAGGAACAAGGAAAACGGCAGAGCTTTATAGAAAGGTTTTGAAGAAATGCTCAGTTTGACCATCCAATTTGATTTGATGTGAAAGTGAAATACCTCATTCGTTAGTGCAAACACCAGCATAAAAGAACACCAATGCAACCTAGAAACTAGGGATGCCACTGTAACATGACCCTGAAATACACTGATGGCTCAGGTTGCAATATATCAAGCTCTGAAACAGTACAGCATGCTGTGTAAGACTTTCTGCAGTAATGAAATTGTGCTATGGACAGTAATTTTACTCAGTAACATGATCTTGAGAAGCCCACGGTCCAAAAATACTGTTGTATGGACCAGAAAGAATACCACTACATAGGAAAATAAATAGATGGTAACAGCTCTTCTTTTTTAAGTGGCTCCACCACAGAAGAGGTAACTTATAGAATCATAGAATAACCAGGTTGGAAGAGACCCACCGGATCATCGAGTCCAACCATTCCTATCAAATTCCTATTCTTATCATGCCAGAAGAACCAATAGACATGTATCCTGTGATTTTCAACGCTAAAGTCTTAACTGCAGCTATTCCATTGCTGCTGAAGTTTGGAGAAATTTAGCCTGAAAAAAGAAACTGTCCCATTCACCACTGCAAGCCTGAAATACTCAGAAATACCTGGAGCTCAGATATATGAATAAGTCAGCATATGGTAAGAGGAAATTGTGCAATATTTGATCCAGTGTAACTGCCTTCACATTAATCACAGTTGTGAGATACTTGCTTAGCCTGCAGTGTAAACATATTAAACTCTTCCACAATATCTCACAAGTGCCATAAGTTAAGACAGCCAAGAAAGAAGCTTTCTAATTGTAATATGAAAGGTACCACCATGGTTTGTAGGATAGAACAACTAATTTTTTTGTGTTGGATTCACCTGTCTTGACGGTAAGAATTCTAACTCCAAATGGGAGTTGGATGTATGGGGAAATTATGCACATATACTGAGAATGAGACAATTTTTTGGAACTGAGAAAAATCGTGAACTATAGGAAAGTAAGTCTTGTTTGCAATCACTTTTATTTTAGTTTCATGGGCAAATGTGGAGTTTCTTTTCTGATGACTCCATAGATTTTCTCTTGTTTATCTGTCAATACAGAAATCCATCTTAACACTTCCCTTTCTGTTTCTAAAGATGCAGACTTCCAGATATACAGATACGTGGCCTTATTATGAACTGGGCAATTTGTGTTTGTGGTTCTAAATGAAAAAGTATTCTGGACAGCTTCTAAGTTTATTAAGAAAAGCCGCGTTAAAGTAAGTATCTCTTCTCTGCCAACTGCACTTTGATACGGCAAAGCGGGATTAAACTTCAAAACTTAGCCTCAGATTCTAATAAACTTGAGGTAGAATGCTAGAGTGGTAACTGACATTATTATTTTTTCCTGGAGATTTGATTTGGGAAATACCACCAACCCATACATTTCAAATAAACATGCAAAAGCATCAGACAAGCTTCCAGAAGTTTTATGCAGGCAACCTGAGAGAGGTAGCAGGATACCAAGGTGCAGCATTGCAAGCACTCAGATCTCACAGATGCTGTAAGACAGAGAGGAGCTCTGCTGAGAGGCAAAGGAACAAAGAGGGGCAGTTGATTGCCAGAAAACAGAGAGCGAGAATTGCAGGGAAGTTAGAGGGAAATGATGTCATGTAGCTGAGATAAATCTGCAAGTGCTGAGACACTTAACAGAAACGCCAAGCACTTCTAGGCTCACTGAATGTTGCTAATTACACATAAATTGCATTTCAACTTATATAAATGATATTTGCTTTCAAAATAAGTTATCATTATGAACTTTTATAAAATACACTTGTTAATAGTGCTATGTTACATATATTTACTTTATTTCTTACATGCAACCGATTTAATTTGAACTCATTTACAATGAAGGACAGAGAGGTTTGAAATTCGTAAGAAATATGATTCAGCTGCCAATGCCATGCATGAGAGCAAGGTTTGCAATATGTTCCTTTACTTGCTCTTACCAATGTATTTGCACTGTAAATTACAACATAAAGAGGGCAAGCTGCCCTGTGTTTGACTTGTTCACTACCTTTTGCTTTTCAATTGTCCAGAAGTAGGAATATCTTACTATCTAAGGCAGTAGGCTCAATCACACTTTTCCTTGTGGTTAGTCTACGGATAGCACGTTGCACAAGATTCACTGCAAACCACAAGCTAACTCTTTGGGCAATTAAGATAAATTTGAAAAGTTTTCTATTCCAGTCAGTAAATTTTTGTTTTCAATACATAAAATACACAGCAATAATATAATCTAAGTTTTAATTATTCAAGCTTAAAGTTGTGTCAACATGATATTACTTACTTTCTTTGATCAAATACTGTACACCCTTCCAAAGATCTTCCAGGGCATACCAGACTTCAGCAAAACCCAGGCTTAAATGAAGGGCATGGCAGAAGTTGGCCCCTTACTCCACTTTCTTAGCTTTGACCTTACCACCCTGATTTGGCTTTGCTTGCTTGTTTCAAATTCAACTTTGTCAGATCAACGATCTCAGCTTCATTTTTCTCCATTCTTGTGCTTTGCCTATAGAGCATGAAATAGCTATTTATTTTGTGGGCTGCAGATGAAAGGAGTGGCTGTTGCATGAACTTTTTTGGATGAAGCATCTACCACAAAAATCATCAAAAAGTTGACCCATGAAATCCCGTGTTATCCTACCTGCCTGGGCAACTTTTCCAGAATTGTCATAGCTGCAGGCTATGTTTCCATCTCATTACCTTTCATTAAGTGTCTGGAGAGCTTAGGTTGGTAAACTTTACCTACAGAGAAATTTGATCCTTTGGAAATGTAAATTTTACATAATTTCCACACATTGCACTTTGTGAATTTCAAATCTTTTTAATATATGTTTGTTATGTGACTTCTTATCCTAGAGGCATAAGAGTATGCCTAAGTTTAAAACAACAATAAACTGATAGGAAAGCATGCAAGTCTGAGGCTTGAAGGCTCAAATCAGAAAAGGATATAAACCAAAGTTAATATTTTTTTTTAAATTGTGTAATAAAACCAAGGGACATATAATGAACAATTGAAATGCTTGAGGTTGGCAGTAAACTAATGGAATTGCAGTAACATCTATAAATAAAAACATCCAGGTCAAAGGACGAAGATAGCATGGATGCTCAAGAGTCTGTTCAGAACACATGGTAGGACTAAACCAATAAAATAGGTAAGAAAGTATTTTTAGTTGAAAGCCAAAGAAACTAGCTACAACAGATTGACTCAAATCTTTATGGTCCTATACTAAATTAGTAGAAAAACACATCTGGACATTGAAGCTCTTAGGAAAAATATGCTGTAGATAATTTTAGTGGTAACTTACAAAAAAAAATTACCCACTGAAAGACTTGCTTAAATAGGTAAGTGAATTCAGTGACACAGCTACCAACACCTCTCAGTTCATAAAATCCAGATGCGAACACAGTGCAATGCTACAATGAAAATAATATTGAAGGAATAATATACAAGAAATGTATTTAATCATAAGTAAAAAATTAATTCAAACAAGCACACTGTAATATTATTATTCTTGCAGACAAGGTACTGATGCTTCCATATATGAGTTGAGACTTTTGTGAACATCTTAATGGTAAAATTGGTAAGAAATAAAGATAATTCAGTAGGGCCTCCTTTCATTCATTCTCTTATGTTCCAACAAACAGTGAAACTACTAAGAGCATTGGGAACAGCATAGATCTTGATCTTGTACTAATCACATGCATAATGTCATATCAAGGAAAAAAGAACAAAGTATTTTCATATCCTCCACCATTTATACTTACTGGTGAATGTAATCAATTTTTAAAACTGCATAATGGCTGCAAATTTAACACCAAATATTTTAAACATAAAGCTGCCTATTGCATTATAATTGTGATACACTAGTAGAGAAACGGAAAAGCAGTTTCTAAAACCATATGAAAGTTCCTCAATAATGTGAAATCATTGTCATTTAGACCTTGGGGACTTTCGGAACCAGAAATTTTCTCAGAACATAATTTGACTATTTCCAATAGAGAATTGAGTAGTTCCTCTCTGATCTCAGTAGCATCAAGAATTCACAGTCATTACCCTTGTAATCATGCTTGCCAATTGTACACATGCATCAATGTTATGTTATGCTATGTTATGTATCATATCATGTCAAATTATGCTGTTATATTATTAGTTATGCAGAAACTCTGATGTTTTGAAGAAATGTTGGACATTCAGCCTTATATTGCCTGTATAGTGTGTTCATATTATGGGCACTGTTCAGCGGAGTAGTAGCTCCTTCTCCTCCAGGAGATACTTGGAATCTACTGCAGCAGCACATTTGCACTGAACAAAGAATGTGCAACAGGTTTAAAACGTCCAGGAAATATTGGAACTACTGGTGGTCACACACTGCAGTTCATTTCTGTGTGTGCACATCCATCTTAAACCTCTTGAAAGTATTTATTAACTGTGCAGCACATTTAGTAAGTTTGATGCTTTCCAGAAGCGTCAGACCTGTAAACTACAACCTAACTGATGCATTCTTAATACTGGTGTCCAGGTAAGAAACAGAACACTTAACAACAGCTCAGTGATTTGATCTTAAGTATATTTGACATTCTGTATTTCCATAAGAAATACGTCCCATTGTTAGGGCTAGCAGTCCAGGGCTGTTTTCCATCACATTAATCTGTGTATAAGAACTCTATAAATTAAGCAAAGAATGCCATTCAAAAGGAATGATGGGAAGAGCTTAGTAAGCATTATTAAACACACACAAAAAAAAAGCATGCTTGAAAATATTGTGGCTTCATGCGCAAGCAAAACAATACGATGTCAAATGGTTAAAATCCATGTTCTAGATATGCTGCCATGCATGGTTTATCCTTTTACAGCTAATTTATTGTATAGTATTGCCCTAGTAATTATGGTGAATAATTACGCAGTGACTTGAACTCAGCATTACATATCTTTTCTTAGTGTCTACCACTTCTGCTTTTAACAATGAGAAAGTGAAAAACTAACCTGGTGCTTTTTGTGTACATTAATAATACTAAACTTGGTTAAATACAAAATAATTCATATAAAACCTGCATACCTGGAACAACTACAATAATGTGCATATTTACAGAACGACTTTTCTTTATAACATGGTCTCTATCAAAATGAAAACTCAACTCACTTCCCAAACAATGTAACTGGTATATGTAACTGGAACAGTACTTCAGAATTAATTCCTAATGTAAACTTATTATTCTCTTACTGAAATCTTTTAATAGTTTAATGATTTATATATATACCTAACAGAGTTATTTAATTGTAGCAGTTGTCTAGTCACCTATCTGATGTGACTCTAGTATTTCTTTTTTGCTTTTCTTTTTTTCTTCTTTTTTTTTTCTTGTAGACTTCCATTTGGTAATGAGATGCTGAGGCAGCAGCAGTATTTCTGGCAAACTGCTTGAATATACAGAAACTAGTCAGAGCAAAAGGATTTGCATTCACAGTGGTATTGCACAGAAATACTGTAACCACATAGAGATTATGCAAATCCTTATACTCTGATTGTCTAATAATGGCTGCCAGTCAAAAGACAAGAATTTGCATATGCTAAGGCTAGTGAGAAATAATCACACAGTGATTATGCTAATCAAACACACTAAACAACATGTGAAGGACTGTCAAACCGGAACAAATCTGTGTGTGTATGTGTTTGTATTTCAAACACAGAAACACACAGTGCTAAAAGAACATTAGGTTGCAGTTCAAGCCCTTAAAAACATGAAATGCCTATAAGCCTCCATTTAATACCTTTACAAATTCACATTTTTTTAAACATGCTTACATGTTTTTCCTGAAAGATTCTGTTTTCGTTCTGTTCAGAATATGGACAATGTTCCCTTAATGAGCAATTGTTCAAACGCTGTGTTTTGTCCAAGGAGTTCAGTGAATGGCCCTAGACCTCATTTTCTGTTTCAGGCTGAAAACTCACTCCCAATGGGAACTATCAGCCTATTCACTGGCCTGTCTACAGTTTTCACCAACATGAGATGCAAGTACTTCACAAGTATAATTAACTCACTTTCAAAATGTCATTGTTAGATAAAACATGGTAATCTCTCAGGAATGAAGAATAAAAGTGTACACTAGTTTCATTTATCTAATTTAGTATACCTAAAAGTACTGACTAACATATTGTCTTTCATATGTTCACCATACAGCTCCTGACTACAGATTCAACTGTGAAGGTGCTACACAGATTAAACACAGCGTTACTACTGCAAATTAGAATCACAATCCATAAAGTTTTCTGGGAAAAGTTTAGGTTAAGGAATTTGCCTTGTATCAACAAGAACAACTCTCTGGAGTGGCACTCAATTGTTTTTCTGGAATGGAGTGCTCCTTTCTTTTTCTTCAGTCCTGTCTCATTCAAAACATATTTTCCGATTTCTTCAATAGACATAGCAAGAATACCACGGGCAATAATCTTCCAAATTACAAAACTATGATTGTTCTCCAGAGCTGACGCAAAGGACACGCAAAATTCTAACAACAGACCTAAACTATTCTCCCAAAGGAGAGAAGATAAAAGGCAACCAAATGTGCCATGTTTGTCATATTGCTCAATTATCTAGTGGACAATGCTTAACTCAACAATTGCAGCATAAGAACAGACTAACATGAAACAGACCACCTTGAAAGTGGGAGAATTGCCCATTCCACATTCAGTAGCCATTACTAAAGTGGTGCAGCAAGGAGGGGTGGATTATTTTTTTCAGTTGCTTACATAAATGAGCAGTAGCAGCTGGTAAAAAATATGATTAAACCCCCAAAAATTGGTTAAACCAAGAAGAGATAAATATTATACTTGTTAAAGATATCTCTAAAGATACCAATAAAGATAAAAACCTAAGGTTCAGAAATGCTATTTGTTTTCCCAGCTTCAAACAAGAACAAAGGAAAAATAAGCTCATGAGAAAAAGAACACATTAAATAACCTAAAGGCACTTTAACGTTTTGTGCTTAAGAAAAGAGCTCGAAACAAAAGGTTGGCAGGCTAATGAGGGTAACACAACAAATTCCCAATAGCATCATTCATATGTGAATGAATTTCAGAAAACAGGACCAAATGTTATAATTGGTATTTAATCATAGTGAGTCTTTCTAATCACAACAATAAAAGCAGGATGTGTGCCAGAGAACTGGCAGAAAGGCACTTGATTCACTCTTACAAGTGCATTGCTCACAAGTACGACAGTCCAAATTGTTCTCTGCATACTACTACATGTTTTTCAGAGAAGTGACTGTGTATATGTGCATTTAAAGAGCGGCAAAATAATTCTGCAATACAACCTTCCTCTTCATGCTGCTCTGTTTTTTTCAACCTATTTTAAATATTCTTATTTAGCATTTTTTTCTGGTGACTCTCAAGAAACCATTAATTACTAGGGTGTAGAGTATAATTAGAATGTTTCAAAATATACATTCTTACCAGAAAAAGTCCAAGGGATGCTTCAGACATTATTAAAATAGTCTATCAAATCTATACTTTTATAATGTTTCAACACATTTCAAAATCTTTCTCAGTGAGCTAAGATTTAACACTGGCAGAAGTTACAGTTCTTAAATCATACTTGTAGAACCAGAGAATAAGAAATTAAAAGGGACTCCAAGACATCATTTAATCCATACTTCACACTTTTCCATTCATGAAAGGAAAAAAATGTTATGGTGACAGAATACTTCTATCCCAGATTTTGGTGGGGGCTGTGTGAGTGAGAGAATATTTTCATATAGTAAAGACTAAAATACAGCAGTTGAATACTGGGGAGAGAGAACCTTTTCAGATTCTCATTTTATAACTGTTTCAGGGTAAAACACTCAAAATTTCAGTTGAAACATATCAAAACTTCTCTGCTTCTTTAGTCACTAGGTCTATGACAACCCTGTACAACATAGTAATTAGAACATTATTGAATTTCTCTTCTGGTTCTTAAATGAATGTCTCCTTGTGAATCTGGTAGAAGCATTTGACTTCACATGCAAGTGTATGCATTTGGTGGTATAACTATTTGACCACAGGTGGGTTTTTTCACTACCTTATTTCTTTCTTTTTTGTGTCAGCACTGAAAAAAGCAGATAAAACATCTCTATTTCCTTCCTTTAGAAGAAATGTTCTAGCATTCTTAAAAAAATATCAAGGGTACAAAATATGTGCCCAATTGTCATCATCTTGCCTCACATCTTGGGATTCAAGACAATTTTATTGAAATTAATTTTATCACCAGCAGTCAACACAGAAAAATAACATTCCCCAGGCTCTTCACTTATGGGAATTGAAGTACTATAGCTTATACATGCAGCTGAATATACCCTTACAACAGGTAATGGTTAAGTATGAGGGTGAATATTGTGCACAGTTATATTCACAGGTCTCATATAGATCACTAAAAGCATTATATCACCTAGCATGTGAAAAATAATTTAACTTTGCTCGGCTCATAGATGATGGTCCATCGGAGAAGTCATTAACATGCTTACTTCTTCCATAGCGTTATTAACTCTAAATTCCTGAACCAGGATGAGACTCTGTCTTCAGGAAACTCACTTCAACTAAAAGAGGGAGAATTATGAAACTGGAAAATAATATATCTCTTGATATAGTTTGAAAGCTTACATAATAATGTAAATAAATGTAAATAAACCTTGCTGCACATAGTCACTAAGTATGCACAAACATCACAATTTGGTACTAAGCTGAGTAAGATCACAGGAAGATGAGAGAAATAGATGGTGAGAAGGTAGTTTGCATTTTAATAAGGTATTTGTAACTGCAAAATTAAGATCAATATCATTTCTGCTTCAGACTCTTCAGGATGCAGAAAGTAGGAATACAGAAAGTAGGACTACAGAGAAAAGAAGTAATTTAGAACAAATAGAGATTATTACCATACTAACCCAACTCCCCACCAACTGAAACATCTCACATTTTCTTCATGGTACAAAAACAAAATTACATTCTCTTTTCATGAAAAGAATACATTTATACCTGCACTGGGTACCCACACTGTGACTGTTTTGAGTAATTCTCTACAGATTGCCACTGATGTTCATTCCAAGTCTCCTGTCAGTCCTACTGACTGAATCATTAGTGCAATCCTGAGTACACTGAACAGCTGTGGAGACTATAGTTATGGCTCATTCACTACTTGAAGTGCTTTAATCCCTTCCTACCCATCTCTGAAATGTGATGCATTAAATAACTCTCAGTGTGGTTTTATGTAATCTGGAAAAAGATGAGAAGTTAACAGTGTACATTTTGATGCAATTTCTTCTTTGAAATTTTACCTGTATGATATGTCAAAATTTAAATTTAGAAAAAAGATATTGCCATTCTGACCTTAACTTCTGAGCATTTTATAGATAAAATCAGAATTAGGCTAAATAAAGGAAGAAAACCTATTGTTACTTGTGTACCTTCAGGAATACTAGCTCAAAAGTTCAAGACATCTCAAAACAGGCTTAAAAGAACAATCTTCACTCGTTCCAGGCGTCTACTACCATAAATAATATTAATAAATCTACCAAAATATGGAGGTAGTAGGGACCTTCAGTTCCTGGGACTACTTCAGTTACTTTTGGTATTTTTCTGTTGAGAAAGGACAATTTGAGAAGGGGAAATTCATTCACTTCACCACCACCATGGCAGAGCATAACATGGTTTCTGTACTAGTGATTTGGCTTAGATCTAGTCCACTTCTTTTCCTGAGTTCTCTGATTATTCAAAGTTAATTTGTGTTTTTTTTGGGCTTTCCATGATTTTAGGTCAATCAAACTCAAACTGGATGCTCTTATTCCAAATCAGCTCCGACTATATTAGTGATGCTGACACACACAAGGCAGTGAGAGGTTCATTGACCAGGTGAGGACTGTGATGCAGGTTTTAGTCCAGTGTGTAAGGAGTGCTTTGTGATGTTCCTCCTGGGTGGAACCTGAAATGAGCTAATACATGTAGATGGAAAGCAGAATTTGGGTAAAAAGGAAGGGAAGAAGCTGCAAGACACTGAGATACTGCCAGCAAGTGGCCTTGAGAATTCTTCCATATCCTCAGCCAACTCCCAGCCAGAAGGGTAGCATCACTTAACATTCAGTGAAGCTAGGGTGCTCTTCAGTATTTTGAATTAATCAGGTTGAAAAGGATTTTGTGTATATTATGAACTTAAACACAATAGGAAGTCTTATGTGAGTATTTTACAGTGCTTTACAAAGACTACTTACAGGCAGGTAATTAACATATGAAAACTCAGCTGTACTAGAACTTTAGGCAAATCCACTCGTTCTTATTCACAGTCTATGTCTTAGCACTAAACAGCACAGGCATAATTTATTCAAAATCATCTGTCTAGAGTACCTCGCACAAGTACCTATGGATGTGAAGACAATTTTATTGCCTGTGAACTGCCTAGTTGTTGCCTGCAAGTCAAGTACTTAAAAACATCTGCACTGCTAGCATATCTTTTCAGAAAAGAAACTCCACAATGCACAAACAGCCCAGCTCTTGTCATTTTGAAGGATTATTTTTTTTATGTATAATTTGATACCTATGATATCATATGGGTGCATTGCCTCTACTTTTATAGTAAAAAGCTCTGCCCCAGAGAACTCTACAACAAAGTGTAGGTAAGAGGGACCTGATAAGATGGCAGCGACTAATGAAAAAATTCTGAAAAAATGAAGATGACACCAAAAGTGCACTGCAGACCCCAGAGAGTTTGCTTCTATCTTCTCAAATGCCTGCAGGCTCTCAGCCTTAAGACTTTTTTATTTTCTACCCATTTAATTATCTGTGCTTTATACTGAGGTTATATTAGAGATGAACCCTATCCACTAGGACTTATTCCTGCTTATCTTGACAGTCAGATGGAACAAGTTCAAACCAAGACTTGACCTTGGATCTCAGCTTTAATAATTATGTCCAGATCTTAGTATTTACTTACGTAACTGCATACATTCATGTGCCAGGATTAATCATTAATGACCAGGATCTTTGTGACACACTTGAAAGGCCAGGAAATATTATCCTTGTCTTACAGATGGTAAGTAATGGTTCAAGGTCATTGTGGAGGTCTGTGTCTGAATGTGAAGCTGAACCCACCAACCCCTTCCTCCTAGCTCAGAGCAGCACCCTTGGCCAACCCCTCACCACATTTCAGGCAACTCTTGGTTCTTATTTCAAAATACAGTCCTATTTGGCAGGAGGGGAGCTTTTACCCTGACAGCTCTCGGGAGTAGCTGCAGGCACAAGCAGTTCTGCTATGGAATAGGATAACTAAAATAATACTTGTCCTTCAGAAGCACCTGCAAGCTTCAGTTCTCCACACCTTTACCTTTCTTTCTTTCTTGTGTATTTTTAAAAATGCTGCTGTGTTTTCAGGCACTACTTAGAAAACTGTATTTATTGTAATCTCCTTGTAATTCATGTAGCAGTTTTCCTCTGCAATAGTTTTTGCTTACAGCATGAAAGAAGAGAAAGCCAGGAAACTCCAATACAGTAGTAGTTTGTTATATTTAAATGGACTTGTATTTGCTCAGACCCTTCCACACATGAGAAATCCATGTTATTAAAGAAGTCATCTATGCAATCACCAATTTGAATTAATCTTTGGAAAGGTTTTCTTCTTCTTCCCCCTTCAAAAAAATCTTCAGTTCACATACTATGTGAGGATCTACACACAACATTTGCAGCATGCAGCGAAGTAAAAATCCTGTATGTTCTTGAGAAGCATCCATTAACTGTTTACAAATGGCTTTTCTGAAACACTGTTTTCCAAGTAACTGCTTTCAGATTTATGATTACTGAAATGGCATTAGCAGTGCGAATTCTCTCTTTCTTTCTGTCAGTTCTTGTCTTTCTTATTATTAACTCCAACTGGAAGTTTAACGCTTTCAGTAGCATGATGTACTTACCAGGGTAGGGGTTTCTCACATCAGTTTTATACTGGTAAGACAATACTATACAAAAACCACACAATGTAGGGTTACATTGCCTTTTTCTGACCAAACCCAGAGCAAAACAGGCCCAAAACTCCCACGTGGCAAAAGCTTTTACGATACTAGGTAGTCCAGTTTTTCTAACTGTTAACATTAAACATGAACTCGAGTAGACCTCACCATTTCCTGGCTGCTCTGTGGAAGACCAGCACTTCATCAAATCTACTCCTGTCTCAGGCTGGTATCTGAATTTGTACTCTTGTTTGGCCCAACAGAGTGTTTGTTAGATTTCTAACTAGGCATTCATGATGACTGCAATATGAAAATAGCAATAACTATAATAATAGTTTCTCCTCTGTGGAGCCTCCACAGAAATCAGACAGAGACTATGCATTCTTTCCTAATACTTATTAAGCAGAATGACCCCTTTGCTAATGGTGGTCAATTACTATGTAAATATCCAGTAATTACAGTAGTCAAAAGCAAAACATGTTACAAAAGGCACTCAAAAAACCAACAAACCACAAATAAAATCAAATCTCAAAAACCCCAAGTAAAAACAGAAATGAGAAATTACTGGTACAAGGAATGAGTTAATTATTAAGAAAGGAAGAAAAACTGTTTTCCAGTCTAAATTTCAAAAACCTATGTTGTTTACAATGATGGAAATAGAAAAGAGCAAAGCTACAACTTTAAAGTGGCACATCGCAAGTCCTGTGTTTCTATAATTATGCTTTTGCTGTCTAAGATTAATCTGGGTAGTTAATGATGCAAAAAATTACATTTATAATCCAGTCTGAATACAGCTGTACTGCAAGCTAAGATCTTAGTGCCATTAAGGTAAATGGAATTAATGGGCTGTCCCTGGCAATCTTTATATCTATCAGTTACTAATTAACATTCTTCTGCAAAGAAAAATTTATGGGGGAAAAATACATACAGAAGCAATACTGTTAAAACTTGCAATACACTGCAGTCACAGGGTAGTCATGCAGCTGTAATATACAATGTGTTGTGCTCATTTCAACAGAGAACAAGAAAGTGCCAGCTGGCACTGCAATCAGTAAAACCTTTTATGTTAAGTCAGTTATTTTATATGACAGCAAATTATTACTACCAAGGATGAACTTTTGTAGGAAATGTCAACTTCAGCTAATAATGGAAGGACTGAGCAGAAGCAGCAATAAAAACCTGGTAGTTAAATTAGCTACTAAGAAAAATGAACAGTGTGTTATCTTTGTAGATAATGCAGCACATTTGCTGCTTTCATCATATGACTCTCGATTACTGATTTTACACATTCAGTACTCACATTAGTTTTAAAAGTGTTCCTGACAAACCTTTACCACAATCATAATTTGGGTCTCTTTTTGTTTTGATTTTATGACATAAAAAGCGCTACATAATTCTTCAGGGTCCTTTTTAAATCCTCCTTATCTTCTCACCTGTGAACCTATGCACCATTACTTCCCATACCAGGAACTAATAGTAGAGAATAAATCTTACAGTTAACATTAAAGCTTCAGAGGCTACTACATGCCTTGCTTCTTTTTGAAAAACAAAACCCCAACAAACCAACAAAACCCTACTCCAATGGTCTCAAAACATCCTCCCTCCACCTACGAAAACAATCCTAGGGACAGACACACACACAGGTTTTGGCATGAATCAAAATCTGTTGGTCACTCTCACATCTGAAAAATATTCCCCCGACTAAAGACAGTAGTAGTTCGTGGCTTTAAACCAGCATCAAGACATTTAGGTTTACTTACAGCATTAGAAAAAAAATGTTAATAATTTTGAACTTATACTTACAAAAGGTCAGTTTAGAGTTACTCCTTTGAAGCACTGATAACAGTATTATTCCAAATAAACATCACAGAATTAGGATGATTTTAATCTTCCCAGATCCTAACCAAAAATGGTATATAACTATGATGTGCAATATTGCTACCAAAAATGGCAATAATAATATCACTTGCATTTACATAAGTGAGATTCATTAAATAATAATGGCATTCCCTACACTTCATACTTATCCCTTATGCCAGTCACAATTAATTTTAAGTTTATAATACAGACATGATGACTGACACTAATCACAATTTAATTCCTTCCAATTACAGTTGTAAAGCAACATTTAGGATATTTGGACATTTTTCTAACTTAGCTAGTAAGATGCTAGTGATAAAAAAAAAAATCTAACTTTAGAACTTACATGAACAGCAATTTTGCATACACTGTAGATAACTGACAGATAAGATTTTTAATTAACTCACAAAGACTTAGAATAATTTACCACATAGGGAAAAAAGCCCTGACCCCTTGATAAAATTAATTATACTGATATAAAAGCATGTTGTACATTGGTAAAAAATCCATTTTAGCGCTATAGAAATTAGCACTTTGTATTCTAATATGCTGTACTATGAATATCATCTCCTCCCTTTGTCATTCCACCATGTTATCCCAAAAGAAAATACGGTCACATGCAGAATTACCTGTTTGGACAGCAGAACTTTAAGCAGTAAGGTAAAAGAACTTTGTCCAAAATAAATACAATGTTACAAATGCTTGCTGAGAAAAGTAGTAGAAGTCTACAAACGTAGTAACACAACAATAAAACAGACTAGTGAATTTGCTGCTGCAAGAGCACAAAGAGAAATACATAGTTCTATTTTTCTGAAGGAACTGAATGAATTTACAGATAAGCCCTGTCAGCATGGATTTGATTGCAATGCAGAAAATGCTAAAGTAGGTGTCCAGCATTTCTATTATAGAGTTTGGCACATTAGTGATGTAACTAAAAATACCACATATAATTTCTATTCCAACCAATGTCTTTTTAAAAATCATTTTTAATGTTTCTGATTGAAAATTATGTTCAGTTAAAAAATAAAATAATAAAATAATAAAAAAACCCACAAACCAACACCACATTTTAGAGCCCTCTCAGGCGCTTTCCACGCTAGTTCATCAGATGTTTCTGCAAGGTCTGGTAGTGCTTCTATACTTCTACAGGTTTTGGCAGGCTTCCTCACTGTAATCTCTCTGTTTAGGAATTTATAAACATCTTGAATAATATGCTTTTGCTCTGAACTTTATAGAAAAGAAAAGATCTTTTCAAAAGAAGGTATTTATTGACCTAAAATCAAAAGCAAATGGAAATAACAAGTAATGGTATCTTCAAACACCATGTTAAAGACAAATAGTCTTGTAATTCACAAGGAAGATAAGTAAGACAATTACACGGTAACATGCTTCAGTTGCTTTGGTTATTTGCTTTTAATAGTGAACGTTATGTTAGCAAGAGAGCTGGACTGACCATTCTTCAGTAGAGTTCTGCCTTTTAGCCATTCATAGTGCACTGTGCTAATTCACCAGAAGTTGCTGGTTAGCAGGTCCTCAAACATACCTTTGATGTGCAAACTCAAGCTTAAATGCTTTGAAGAATTAGGGCCTAAAGTCCATGCTGGAACCAGAGCAATATGACACCCTATCCTTTGGTACTTTATTTGAATGCTAGCTCTTACAGAGTATTCTACCAAGAACTGGACAAGGTGGTGTTGACTCTGTAACACGTTCAGTGTGAAAAGCAAGGTTTTAGGTAGTTGATATGCTTAAAGTAGACTTCACCATTCTTCACCATGCAGTTTTCACTACACTGTTCTGCTTAAAAATATCCACTAACTCTTTTATCTATTTCATAATCCACTTTTCAACAAATATCAGAAACAGAGTACAGCACTTTCAAACATTTCATGGTCCTACAAATGTTGTCATAAACATCTGATTTTTAAATGTATTAATCTTCAGTAAGGTATTACCAATTTGCATAACATACTGCAATAGACTGACATTTTACAGCTAACTCTCATTTGCCAAAATAAATGAGCATAGTTCGTTGTATGGTGACACAAAAACATAGATGCAATTGCAAAACCAGCAATTCTGATTTCATAATTCAGTAACCCACGTGCTGAATAAACAACTTTATTATGTTAGGCCAGTAACTCAAGGTTGTGGAAGCTAAGCACTGGAACGGATGGGCTGAAAGGACTCGCTACAGTCCACAAGCCCAAATAAAATCCTGCAAAGGAAGCAATTCCTCAGATGATATAAAAGAGCTTTAATAGCAGACTTACTACTTAACCAAATATCCATCTTTATCTCAGTTTTTCCTGTTACAAAACCAGGGAAGCTCTTTATACTATGGAGTTTCTCTATAACCTTGCCTCTTTGAAAAGAAGTCTAAAAAAGTATTTTCACACATGACTATAGGCCACTATCATGAATATACATGCAGTGACACAACGCCAAAACCTGTCTGTGACCTATCACCTGGTCTCTTAGGAATCAAATTCCACAGCAGAGAAGACTCCTTCTGTTTTCTGCAGTTCACTCCTCCTCTGACCCACTACAACACTCAGCATTCTCACTCATTCCCCCAGGACATTCATAGTCACTCTCCCCCACAAACACATCTCTGATGTGGCAAGCACTTCACTTTTGCACTTCTCTCTGTGTATATGCCAACAGCCCAACCAAACATACTGAATCTCATTGACTGCAATTGCTGTTAAACCTATGGGAGTTGACCATCTCTAGAAAGGCTTCGAGGAGTCCATAAAGGAAGCTGATGGAGATGCCTCAAACAGTTCCATGCAAGCAGAGGGACACCTTTTGCCGAGGAAGTACATACATCAAGTAAAGAGAAGGGCTAAGCCTACCCACGGCTTTTAAATTTATCTCAGTGCATCTTGGAGAACTCAGTTACCTGTTTAGAAGCAACATATAAACCTGAGCCAGGAAGGAAGAGCCTTTCTCCTTTACCTCCTACACTTTCCCATCCAAGGTGTTGAAGTATTTACTCTCCATTCACCCACATTTTCTCTCTAAGCAGGAATTTTTAATGGCTGAAATATTCTTTTGCTCTTAAGATTCTGGCCTGAAAAAGATAACCTTGGTAACTGAGATTGCAACAAGAACATCACTATTTTCTGGTGACAAGCTCATTTTTTTGTGTAAGAAGTCTCAATATTCTTTAAAGCGATAAAGTGTATGTACTTCATTGTTTTCTTCAATACCTACTCTTCTTTATTTTTTTAAGTATTTTTTTCACATACAGGGAAGAGTTCATAACCATACTTAAATGACAACAGACAAATTTTATTTACCAATGCTACTATATCAGTGAAAGATTACTTAGAAAGAAGTGACATCTTACTGTCCACAGTGCTTAAAATCTATTTTAAAAAGTTGCATTTCCTGCTGATACTTGCTCTTTTTTTGCCATTCAGTGTTTACACTGCTGAATGACATACGCCCAGTTTTGCCTCCATGGGAAACCGATCATTCCTACAAAACCTGAAAAAAAGAGCTTCTATTCTTCAGCAGCAGGTAGCACTTTAGGCCATAGATTTACAGAGAAAATATGACTGGAGACGTCCAGGGTATGACAGCACAAATACACACTTTTCAGAGAAGTGGAGTTCCCCCTGTCCCTTCTGACTCTTAACCTGTAATGACTTGAACTTTGCTCTTAGAATTCATCTCTCTTCCTGCTTTTTGTCAACTAGGATATCAAAATCAGCCAGAAATCAAGGGTCTTTATGCATCCTGAACTTGTCCCTACTAGAGTTCTATCATAATGACATAGAGAGTGGGACAGTGGCACTATCACATCATTGACACTGGTGAGGATGAGTCGTGATTCTCATTAGTTACAGCCAACATTACTATTTGGAAATGACTCAGAAAGACATAGTTCCTGTATCTAAACCATTAAGCCATTTCTATACTACCTAAGAAAAATGGAGATAAACAACTTATTTAAGTTTAAAATAATGGGTGCTACAATTGATGATCTGACAATGGCCCATTTTCAGATCTCCATATCACAGTCTTTTGCATGAAAGGAAATGGTAGGTACCTCATCCTGCTGAAGTGACAAGTCTGCAGTAAGCAGATACTACACAGTCTAGAAGAATTCAGGTCAATCTCTTGCTCATCTACTTATCTCTTGTAGGACTTGAAGTAAACACCAGTTTCTTTGCACTGGAGAAAATCAAGTACACAGGATGCTGTGGGATAAAATAATTGAAGACTGAGATGTTCAGAAACTAGGATCTACTCTTGCTTGCACCAAGTTGGTTTTGCAGACCAGCATGGAGAATTTTATCCCCATCTCTTTATATAACATAATATTACAAGAATGTGATTGTCTGGAGTTCTTGGCTATATCTAGCTATCATTGTACTTTGGAATAAAAAGAAGTGTAAATTTCTTAATGGCAAATCTACTGAAAGACCAAACACACTTAGTTGCTTGAATTTAAATATCCATGGCAAACTCATATCATGATACATTTGAATTTTCTATATGCATGAAGATCTGAAAAAGGAGGGCAATGGCTTCTACTCCCTACTCCTGTGCATTAGTCTTTAAGCAACCCAGGGCTGGGTACTAAGTGGACTGATAGGGTTAGCACATTACAAGCACAGCAGGCCTTTAGCATGAGTAGACCTTTAGCATGATAATATTAATCAGACTGGAGTAGTCTATCACTGTTCAGAATGTCAACAGCCTGATTTTACTACTGAAGGAAAACAAGAATGCACACCCATACACATACATACAAGCCGAAACTCCTGAATTTCAATAGTGATATTATTAAACAGCAGGGAAAAGTTAATCAAAAAAATTTAATTTCACATAAAGTCAAAAGAAGACAATGTTTTTGCAAGCAGAATGCAGACCAAACTCTAAGCTCTAATTGTGAGCTTCTTCCCTACAGTGTGAATCTTCCAAACTGAACACCTCACTGTCTAACTGCAGCATTTGAGCAGCATATGTTCTACTCAAGTAACTGTGTGAAGTATATAAGCAGTATTACCTTCTTCTGCTTTCAAGGCACCAAACACTTGGAAATTACTATTTCTTAATTTGATGCTGAAATGTAACTTCAGTTACTAAGAAGTAGTGTCCTCTTGATGAAAAGATGATTTGTAAATATCGAGTAGGGAATGATGCCACAGTTTAATAAAAGCCACCAATTTCCATCTGTACTTCATTGCCTCTCTTGTTCTACCACCATACAGCGACACTGACAGGTTTTGAATAGTCTTGGTCACTAAGCCACATATATATGCAGGCCTGGTCAGATTCTAGTCACTGTTTATGTATCTCAGTCCTAAGATTCACAACTTAATTTGAGAACTATCCTTTGGACAGGAGGCAGTACAGTCTGTCCCAGTTCAACCCCTATGTTTGATACATTTCTTTACCCTTACACCCTATCCTCCCACATTCATTAGCAGCTAGCCAGAGACCCACCAAAACTATCAGCAACAGAAACCTTATTTTAGCTCTCTGTAGTAAAATAGCAATAATGCAAACATTACAAACTTAGGAAAAGCATGTCATAAACAGAGATCTGTCTTATAATATCACTTAATATCTTTCATATATCTTCTCTACTTCTAATCTCATCCCTTACCCTTTCTGTTCAATTTTTGTATTACAACGAGAGCTGAAGGGAAAAAAATAAGCTGTGCACTTGAAGGAAGCTGGTTGATCTAACACAATATATTACTTTTCCCTGTAACTCTTGCATTGCTCGAGCTAAACATTCAACAGTATTTCAGGCTGGACAGGATCCCTCCTGCTTTGTTTCTTCACCATCTCCCTTTCATGGTTTCTTATGTCATCTAAACACAATAATCTTAACCTCTGTGCTTTGCTATTGGCCTTTAGAATTCACAGAACTGTTTAGTTTGAGAAAATGCTTCTGGATGTCATCTGCTCCAGGTCTCTAGTTCTCAATGCAGCACCAACTGGCAGCCTCATCCAGGCTGTGAGTCACATACAGGATTTTGCTCAGTGAAGTTTTGAGTATCTCCCGGGATGGAGAGTCCATGTCTTCCCTGGGGAAAACAGTACGGTGTTTAACCATGCTCACTGTGAAAATAATTGTTCCTAAGACTTAACTAGAAATTCTAGTGTTAGGAAACCTAAGTTATAGCACTGTAAGATAGCAAGTTGGCATAGGATTTATTTGAGATAAGTACCTTCTGCAGATGATAAATACCATCCCAGGTAGGCTTCTGAGACGGGATAAGTTGTTTTCTGCGGCTACCCATCTTTCTGCATTGACTCTGGAAGAACCTGAATTGTTGGCTCAGATTGGAGGTTTTGCTTTTATGCATTAACTTAGGTCAGATACACTTCATCCATTCTAAATTAAATTTTTGCAAGAAAGATCATAGTACGATTTGTCTATATCCTCCTGTACTAGAGGTTTAGGGGCATACTTTGAATTGTCAAGCATGTAGAAGTGACAGAGAACAAAACATACTTTTTTTCCACTTTATACTGAAATAGCCTCAAGTTAAATATCTCAGAACTTATTAACATACTTAAATATGCTATATTTCAGCATTGATTTTTTAACTGGCATTATTGTTATGGGGAATAAGTTTATTTAATGACTGTAAATTTCTAACTTAAAGTAAAGAATATATTGGTAATATATTGTTTCAACATTTATTTTCTCTACTCTGTACCAAAATTCTGTCTCTGTTTTTGCAAAGTAAAAGTCAGAAATGTCTATGGCACTGTAACTGCTTGTTCTTTCTACTGTGAAGTTCATGGAGTTCTACCACCTTCCCTTTCAGATCATTTCATGAATAAGAATTCGAAGTCTAATACACAATTGGATTAATCATAGAATCATAGAATAACCAGGTTGGAAGAGACCCACCGGATCATCAAGTCCAACCATTCCTATCAAACACTAAACCATGCCCCCCAGCACCTCGTCCACCCGTGCTTTAAACACCTCCAGGGAAGGTGAATCAACCACCTCCCTGGGCAGCCTCTGCCAGTGCCCAATGACCCTTTCTGTGAAAAATTTTTTCCTAAGCCACTCATCTTCAAATTACTCACTTGCATTCTTGTTTTTATATTTTGAATATATTCAAAATTGTTCATTAAATTAACCATCTATCTAAGGAGAAGCCAAGAGACAGTGATGGCAATAAAAATCAGATATGAACACTAAGTTAAGAAAAACTCAGTAGGTAGAGCCCTGTGTTTCTGAAAACACTGCAGTATAGGTGAAAGGTATAGGAAAGGGGGAGAACTGTTCAATATGACTAGAAAGACCTATACATTGCTGCAGTAAATGATTCCAGATAAACTTTAAAAAAAACCCTAAAAATGTTTACTTCTATCTAATATTTTCATGTGCTCATCTAAAGAAGGCCCAATGAGGTAGTACCAGTATAGATTAAACAATAACAGTAGGACTTAACTCTAATAATATATTTTTTATCTGAATGGAGTGTTAAAAAATTGCCATTAGGCATTAAGGAATAATTTTGCCTTAAGCATATCTGCTGATAGATTTTTCACATGAAAACAGAAATTAGGTGATAGTATCAAGCAGTAATCACAGACAAAACCTATAAGGTAACTGATAAAAATTGTATAGATTTTGGGAAGGAAGGGATCAGTGGGTTGTGACTCAAAAGCATATCTGACAGAAGCATAAAAACTTTCATGGAACAGATTATCTGCAAACCTTTAACACTTGTAGAGCTCTTCAGGCATGTTACATTTCCCAAGACATCTGTGAATATTAGTCTGTTTTTGAAACACCAACCACAGCATGAAAACAACCTTGAGGGTATGAATGCACTCACTCCCTTTTACAGAAATGGGAAGTAAATGAGAGCATTAAAAGGGAAAAATTACTTTCCCAAAGCCAGAAGAAGCTTGACTGGGCCCTGAGAATTGTTATTAGCTAACGGGTATAAGCAATTTTCAGAACTAGTCAAGACCCATTTTGCTGAAGTTAGTGATCTCTGCCAAGCTGCCTAGGTTGCCCATGTAGAAGCACACTGGACCCGCTCCAAATGAGAGACTCAAGTGAAAATTAAACAAGTGACCAATAGCCACAGATCTGGCCAGTAATCTGCTTGGAATTACAATTTAAGCATTCACTGGAACACAGCCATGGTCTAAGCAAGAGTCTCATGTTGCCACTTAACCATTTGAATGGAAGGTGACCTACTGATACTTTAGCAGTATTTATTTTATAATATTCTTCATTGAGATTTGAAAGGAAGCCCCAGCTAGCAGACTTTTGAATGATGAGAAGTGAAAGAGGGTCTGGTAATGATTACATTTTAGCAAAACAGATGAATGGCAAAGCTGAATTAAAGTTATTCAGAACTAAGGCTTCTTGTGTAAAATTAACAATGAATAAATGAGATGAAATAAAATAAGGGCTAAGGACGTGTTTTAAAAGTCTATAATTGCAATCTGAACCTTCAAGGTTAAAACTCATTAGACTAACTTGAACAGATTTTCTTTTGTTCTACATGCTTCAGTAAGAAATACATCAAAAAGCCTACTTCAGGCTCAGACAACATGAGGAGAAAAACGAAAACAAAACCAATGCATAGCTACCGTGTAATCAAGAGTTTTGGGCTGGCTACAAACAGCATCCAAATTAATTCCCAAGCTTGCAATGAGTTCCCACAAGCTCCTATTGCCATACAGAACATTGCTCTATGTTCAAAAACTACCCGAATGGTGCTATCTGTACAACTGGCAACTTTTATCAAATAAAATTGCCAATCCCTTTAAGAACCACCTGTACTAGCAAGAATGTGCTTCCTCAGCAAAGTTTTGTCTTGGAGTTCCTCTCCCATTCTATACTATGAACATGCAGGAACAACTAACTGAAATCAATGATTTTTTTATCATGTAACAACAGCCTAGCAAGACAATAGATTCTTAGCATAGCTCAGAAGACTTGAATAATGCATGTTTATCACTAGCTGTAGCCATCTAAAAAAAAAAAATCTGCTGATTATATAATCATCTTAAATCCCTGTGTAGGTTGAAGACTTAAATGTTATTAATGACAGCTGAAGACCAAAGCAGATGATTGCTAATCCTCCTCTTATTTACGAGAAGTTATACGCTAAATAGTACATTGTTACAGTATTAAGTGGCTTTTTGCTTCATTGATTAATATTGTGTCTTACTGAAAAGCTTAACAAATGTTTAAGATGTTCAATTACTGAACTTGAAGTTGTTCTTCACAACCTTTCTCCTGGTGTGTTCAGGCCCACAGAAATACTGTTTTAAGAAACAGATTCAACATTACAGTGTTTTACTGTGAGTTCAACTGGTATTGAAGCAGAGGTATTAACCAAATCACAAAACTGAGTAAGTAAGGATGAGAATCCTAACACATTTTATACATTGTGTGTTTGGTATTTTTGAGTTCTGAGTCAGCTAGATTCTGCCTTATCTCATTAAACTAGAAGACAAGAAAGTATTAATTTTACCAAAATTAACATTTCCTTCTCTTACTGGTTTACACTGAAAGTTAATATTTTCCTGGTATTAGTACACACGGTGTTAACCACAGAATATTAGCTTGCTTGTACTTTCACCTGAGCTGCTCAAGGGACACTAAATTTAGCATCTAACAGAGAGAACTGTTCACCCTCAGGGTCAGCATCAATTTATGTGCCAAATCTCTTGCTGTATCACAGCTTCTCAAAAAGAAATAAAGGACTTCTGAAGAAGTTGCAGTGGCTTGTGAAGGAAGAGCTAAAGGAAAGAATTCTAAATAGAATGCAACTTTTCTCAATCAACTGAATGTTAAGTTGGCACTTACAACCAAAAGTACATGCTATCCTCCATGTACACAGAAATTTAAGAACAATTCGTCTTCATCATCCTTATTGAGGAACAGAAAGTGAACAGCTGTGGAGCTGTGATGTTTTATATTACCAGAGGGTTTGTTCTGAAAGAAGGATTTTCTCAGATTTCAGAAGCACAGTTCCTTTTTTAATTTCATAGTTGCTTTAGTTCATTTTGAGACATATTTTCAGTAAGTACGAAGGTAGTTTCTCTTTTCTTTCAAATTTAGAATGAAAAACATAATTAGCTTTCAAGCTGATATAGCTCCGGTAAAATGAAAATAAATAAGATAGATTTAGAGAGATCATACTTGCTCCAAAAAGTTTCAGGAGATACTAATTTTCTAAGAAAAGCGTGTAGCTAAAAAGGAAAGGAACTGTTACTGCCAGGAACAAAGACATAAGGACTCTTTAAGTGGAAAGTGGATACTTTAACTTGCTTTGCAATGTTTCCACCATTACTTTTGTTGTCTCTGTGTGTGTGTGTGTGTGTATGTGAAGCAAATGCACTTGCTCGGAGATATTTCTAAATCTTCTTGAAAATCTTCTGTTCTTCTTCTCACCTCTTTTCCTCGCCCAAAGCAATATATCCAGTATTTTCCAGTCCTTCCACTGGCAATCTCCACATTGCCACTCCTCTCCCAGACAACACTTTCTTGCATTACTTCCTAATGCCAGCAATAACTTCTGCTACCTCTCAGAGCTTATACTGCCATTTGGGAGGTCACTACTATAATTAACTATGGCATCACTCCTATGATTTATCTTTGTCATCTGAGTGCTAGCAACACCAATAATGTAATGGGTTGAATCCATTAGCATGCAATTTCAAGCAAAAAATATGACTAAGGTGACGGCCATTTCTTCATCCACTTCCAGCTCCCATAAGCAAAGAACCTTAAAAATCTTCCTTGGACTTCTACTGTTTATAGTGAGTCATAGTTCTTATAATTCCATCTCTTTCTACTACTTCAGTATTTCCCTGCTTGTATATATTAGGCACCATCTGGAGAAGAGAATAAGGAAACTCGAATTACTCCATTAGTAGTTAAAACAAACTCTCCTGCTGATTCCATCCAGTTCAGCATGTTACCTCATGAAGTGTTATCACATGCCAAGACAATACATTTGGCTCAAGATCTTCCTAAAACATACCTCACTGGAAGCATTTTTCTGGCAAATGCTGCTATATGTGTTCTCTACACTTCCACTCTTCCTTAAGTTGTCAGAGAAAGGCTATGGGAACAGATAACGATTAAGCCTGGTCCTGACTTTTGTTACAATCTCATTGTAACACCTTCAAGTACCATAGCTGCCCAGCCTGTTGAAACTAAAGATGTGTAGGTACATCATATAAACTTGACTTTTCTGATAGAGGAGGGCTGATTAGCTCAAGAACAAAAAAACACTATATAATCAAGGTTATTATTAGGGTTATTATCAGGCTATTACTCCTTACTATTTTAAGGAAACCAAATTGATACCTTTGTAAGGTCAACATAGCTTCCTGGATTCTTAAAGCATGGATGTGATGGACTACAGATAAGTGAAAAATGCACAGAAATAAAGGAAATATAGGATGCAACTTTATACCTTTTCTGCCTTCTTAATAGAAGTAATTACAGTAATACCAGACCCCTAAAATTTTCCCCTAAAATATTCCCTTCACAGGCTTATTGCAGGAACTCTTCTCATGGTCTCCATTTGTCAGGTTAGCTTGCTCTGTCATTCAAATACCCAAGCAATTTCACAGTAGCTAACTACTGAAAGAAACCTCTGTTGATCAGCTTTCTAGTAGGTTTTACACCATCTCTAATTTTAATTAGGTGTGACTCTTTGCTATATATCTTTTTACCTTTTATCTGCAGTTTTCATTCCATTCTAGCATATTCAGCCTTCTGTTGTGAGTTAATGCTAAACGTGTTTGCTTCAGTTGTGTAAGGAAGCTAAACAATTTATTTTTTTTATTCTTTCTGATAAAAACTACGTAAGTGTAATATGTCATCTTAAACTTTTTACTCATGACATCGCAAAGAATTTAAAACTGGGCAAAATACAATGTTTGACTGAGAACTGTTGATTTGTATTTTTTTAAATAGTAGGTATTTGTTACTCATCTGTTTTATACAAATAAATGTATTCAAAATAGAAGCACTGATTTCCTGAGAGATTTAAGCTTTTGTGCTATTTTTTTTATTAATTATTTAGATTACTAATTTAATCTATATGGATATTTACACAACACAGCTTCAAGTATCCAGTAGAGTGAAGGGGAGAGAATCTGGAGTTCTATATCCAATTCTACTATAGAAGACCAACATACAACCTTTGGAGATTTTATTTCCTTATCAAAAAGGAAAAAAAAAATAGGATAAAATAAATTAGACAGGACAAGGACATTACAGGAATATTCTACCAGAAAGTACATAATACAGTGACTTCAGATGTTCTTTAGCATGTGCCATTTATCAGCTCAAACTACTTTGACTAAAAAGGATGGGAAATAAAGAACCCCAAATCTTTTCATTGTCATAAAAGATAGAAACGAGTGTGTTATTGGACAAGTTCTTGAATAACAGCAGCACTGTTACTGTGTGCTATGAATAAGTAATTAATGAGGTAATTGTAGTTAGGAACATGCTTATTGTGTGTTAAATTACCTGTTATGCAAACTCATGCATTTTTTAGCTGATATCTTTGAAATTCCTAAGAAGAACAAACTGCAGGTTGTACACACACACCCTCTCCAATAAATAGTTATTCAGCTAGGTTAGCAACACAAACGTGCCTAAGGCTAGGAAAGATTCATGTTTTATTTTAAATCTTTCCAAATGTCTGTCTCATCAACACAAATAATAATTTTAGAATTTTATCACTCTCTTTCCTCCTCAGACTACAGTAACCTAATCATTACTTTAAGTAATTATTTTTCATTTTAATTGCAGCTTTTTAAAAACAGGTTAATAACCATCCATATTTAAACTGTAGATTTTATGAGTTATCCTTATAATGGAACCCATTAAAGTTTTATAGTCTTTGCAGAATAAAATAATCATTGATCTTTTTCATCTGAGAGCTATTAAGACAAAGGTTGTAAACATCAACTGATTAAAACATTATTTAAAATGCTTTATAAAATTTAGTTTTAAGTAATTCCACTCATCAAGACTTGACAAATCTGAAGAGCACTTCATTTAATTTTCTTTTCAAAAATGTTTTGCATGCAAAGCAAAAGCCTGAGGGACCCTCAATCTCCAATAAAGGCAGTGCTATTGCCTTCTCCTTGGACACTACGAATTTCCAACAGCAAGTTATCTGTTCAGCCCACTGTGCAGTGCCCTCTAGCAAATGTGTAAGGCAGGATGAGATAACTCAAAAGTCTATCCTTTCACTATTGCTAATCAACACTTAACAAACAAGCATAAGAGAGATTTACATAATACTGATTATTTTAACAATAAAAAGAACCACTTGAGTAAATTAAAAAAATACACAGAAAACAAAGTTTGCTGTGTGTCATTTTTAGATATGTGGAGCCTTTTGTCCAGAGATCATTCCCAGCCAACAGCACTGCTCATGAAAATGCCTTCAAGTTTATACTCTGTAACTTACTATACAGCCATTTATCTAATAGGGTAGTCATGAGCTTATACAAACAGGGTGCTTCAGCCCCAGACCTTTTAAGCAAATTGTGGACAACAGACTTGGTGGAGACTGGTTAGAAGTTCAGCCACTCTCATGTGTCAAGAAGGAGCAGCACAAACATCTGTTCTTCAGACAGAAGGTTCTGAGTGACTGGAGAGTGATATACTGCCAGAAAAGTCCTGAAGAAACAGTGAGTTATCAAACAGATTGTGCAAGTGCACGTGCACCCTCCACCTGCATGAAGAACAACATCCTACCTGCACCCACAAAGTAAATACAATGTGCAGGTGGCAAATACCAAATGATCACCAGCACTAAGACATCGATAAGGACCTTGAATGAGGCCACAGAGCTGAATGACAACATAGATTGTAGCCTGAGAAGGCCAAACACAGATGAAGCTATTATACACATACTGGAAATAAGTCTTTTGAATAAATCAAAACAGATTTATCAAAGACACGCATTACACTCCAACAACTGGACAGCAACAAGGAAACAGGTACAGCTGAATAATTTACATGTACATTAAAGTTACAGAGATGAATTCAAGGACATTTATTATAATGTTCAGTAAGGTGAAATGACACAGTTAGGCTATTTTAAGATAGTCTTAACATTTGCTTGCCCAGGAGAATGTGCATCCCAGAAACCTGATTTTCTGCTGAAAGCAATCACAAAAGGTTGGTGCAACCTTGATACAAATTTAATTTAAACAAAAATAAAACCTTTTAATGGATTTTTTTATGGTTTCTACTCATTTGTACCCACAAGTGAAATCCTGTAAGCTCTCAAGATGGCTGTATTCTATGTGGCAAGAGATGACAGCTGCTCATGACAATCATAAGAGACTGCTAATGCCCTAATTGGAACATAATCCTAAAATTGTTCAAATAAGCTGTGAGGAGTCAGAGAAGGAGTTGAATTGGAAGGAACCTTTAAAGTGTAAAACTCCTGCAATAAGCAGGAACATTCTTCACCAGATCTGGTTGCTTGGAGCTCCATCCAACCTACTCCTGAAAACTTTAATGATGGGGCATCCAAAACATCTCTGGACATCTTATTCTAGTGCCTCACCACATCTATAGTAAAAAGTCTCTTGCTTATGTCCAAACAACCTACCGTCTTCCAGTTTAAAAACATTGCCTCTTGTCCTGTCACTACAGGCCCAAGTAAAAAAAAAAATCTCTTCATTTTTCTTGATAAGTCCTCTGTAAGGCCACAATAAGATTCTCTCAGAGCCTTCTCTCCTCCTGGCTGAACAACCTTATACTTGGCCTTATAGAACTTTGTGAGGTTCACAATTAAAGCAATTCCAAAACCAGCTAAAAAAATGCTAAAATGTAAGGTAGTGCTAAGAGAAAAATAACAAAGAAATATCTTGATGCCTTGGTTGAAACTTGCAGGAGTCCCAGCTATCAGTTGCAAGCAGTGGCCAAAAATTTTTAGAGGAGGTTGCAGAGGAATTAAGGTTAGATTTAGTAGGAAGCTCCTTAACAATGCATCAATTCTGAAGAAAATAATAGCAACCATTCCATAGACAACTGCTAGGAGCTGAGATACTACTCCCCAGGTGCTCTACAGTTCAAAGGAAAATAACAGGTATGCAATCACAAGCAACCATGGGAAGGTTACCTGAGGGTTGCAGGAACACTCATTTATACAAAGTCATAATATGAGCTCTGTTCCCTGCCCATGACATAGAGCACAGTGCAGCCATCGCCATAGATGGTGCGGACATTGTTCTGCTCTGGAAGCTTCTAGGGTGTTGCATGGAACAGGCAGACAGAGTATTCCTGGAGATTTGGATTCACACTAAACTGATTCAAAAAAGGAGAAAGACAAGGAATTTAATTTCATTGCGTCTCCCAAGCTGCAAATGTTTCCTCTACATCAGAGAATCAAAGCTTTACCATTATTTCAAACAGAGCCCAGGTTGTAGATCAAGGATTTAAATGCACAGAAAATAGATCTAGCCAATTCAAAGAATTGAATATTTCATATTGATGTTGATTCATTCCTGTTTTGCAAGCATCAAATAAAAACATTGGAATTGCCAGGAATTTCTTGTGTTTGTTCATTCCCTAATCCTTCTTTGCCCCCTGAAGACTTATTAATTAAATGTTCTGGCCAGTGATTAAAATGTTATTTTAATAAAGAATTCTTGAATGCAAACATTATTTCTGCAGTTTTCACTATTTTGAGAAATATTCAGCTAGACAGCAATAGAGATATAGACCATAAAGAAGTGTATCACAATCTTACAGCTCGATAGCACTTCTATGGAAATGAAAAGAGCAAGCCAAACCCCCCTGTTTCTAAACACCTGTAAATGAGTAGCCATGCAAGGAATATCCCCAGAAGCAATAATCTCCTCTGTTTGTCTGACAAATTAGGAATTTTGTGCAGTACAGTTTTTCACATGATAAAGGTCCTTCTCTTGGAAATAATACTAAAAATCAGCACAGAGTGTATTTTCACTGCCAAATTCTTCTATATAGGCAGTATTCCATTTTGATTCACTTGCAACTGAGGGTCTTGTGATGTCCCCTGACTATCCTCTTCTGGAAACAAAGGATTCTGACAGCTTGTCATCACTACTGAACATTAAAAGATTTTATATGATGAGGAAAAATAGTCTTATTATGCTCCTCTGCTCAATTAAGTCAGAAAGCTTAAAATAAAACCATTATGTAGAGACATAAAAAAAACCTGAAAACCCTGGGTTTATTTTGTCAATTCTAGCCAATAACATTTAGAGAAACTAACATGCATTTCAGATTCCTTCTCCACTCTTCACTATCAAAAGCTACATCTTATTCATAACATCCAGAAAACTGGCATATCATTTCTGTGGCACATATCTTTCTTCCAGATAAAAAACTATCTGGGATAAGAGCCTAAGGCAGAGATTTTTAAAATGTCTTCTGGCAGCTTTTTGACAGGTGTTCTCCCCTTTTCCCGGCATAATCCTTCCCAAAAATACTTGTCAGCAAGCAGGTTTTCTACACTGTCCATTTTTTTTCGGTTGCCTGGTCACAACAGGACAAGATTGCATTTCCCAAGCAATGAGCTAACCACAAGCTAACCCAGGTTATCAGCAGACCAGGCTGAGCCTGACAGCAAGACCAGGGTGGTGGGGAAAGTAGCTTCCAGTGAAACAAGCCAGCTATCGTTGCCCACTACCCATATCTACAAATAAAAGCTTCACATCTATAAAGAGTGCAGTCATTGTGTTACTCTGGAAGCTTCTAGGGCGTTGCACAGGCTGGTTTTCAGGAAGCAAGGAACATCAGCTTGGCACATAATGGAAGTTGCAGCTGGACCACTGCCTTAGGAGCTCTAATCTATGGGCAACAGCCTCTGTTATCTCCTCCTTTCTCATGTGGAAAATCCCTACCAGGGGAAGGTGAACCACGAAGCCCTAAATATTGCACCAGGGGCTATTGGCACAGAACAACCAAACAGGTGACTCAATATGAGTTTGCCTTTTTGGAAAGAGTAGGAGGAAGATAGGTGTAATTCTACTATCTATCTATCTATGTATCTATCTATCTATCTATCTATCTAGTCTAAGTCCATTAATTAAAACTGATTGTTTCAGTGTTCTAGCCCCATAAATTCTTACAGGTAAATTGTAAAATAACAAATGCAACATCATTTAGAATTTTCATAGTAATCTGCGAATAGAAATGTGTCTTGGCTCTTTGTTAGAGGAGTAGATATACTGTTACTTTGATGTATTCTAGCTCTTAACAGGGTGTAGTTTTCTAAAGAAATTGTCTAACTTCTTTTAAATTTTAATGCTTTCCAAAAATCAGGATCTTGCACTTAAGCAAGCAATATGCATCAGAGAGATGTTGCACAAGAGGTACTATAGCTACAGTGTAAGTCAGTCACTTTTTAAAAGATGGAAAATATCCTAAAGCGATTTTTTCTTTATCTATAATACAGAAAACTGTTAGAATACTTTTTAATAATTCATTATTTTACCTTACAAAGCTATGTCCAAATGAATTTGCATACATAGCCTGTAATTTCAACATCTGGATGATGTATGCCCAATTAGACTTGCAGCCCCACCTGGAATACTTTGTGCAGTTTTGAGCACCTCGATATAAGAAGGACATCAGACCATTAGAGTGTGTCCATAGGAGGGCAACCAAGATGGCGAAAGATCTCAAGGGCAAGGCTTTTGAGGAGTGGCTGAGGTTACTTGGCTTGTTCAGCTTGGAGAACAGAAAGCTGAGAGGCATTCTTATCATAGTCCACAACTTCCTTGAGAGGGTTAGTGGAGGAGCAGGTGCTGGTCTACTCTCTCTGGCAGTCAGTGATAGAACACAAAAAATGGAATGAAGCTGCATCAGGGGAAGTTCAGACTGGACATTAGGAAAAGGTTCTTGATTGAGAGGGTGGTTGGTCAACTGGAAAGTGTTCCACAGCGAAGTGGTCATGGTGCCAAGCCACTGTCCAAGTTCAAGGAATATCTGGGCAACAGTCTTAGTCATATGATTTAGTTTTAGGTTGTCCTATGAGGAGCAGGGATTTAAACTCGATGATCCTTATAGGTCTCTTCAACTTGAGGTAAACTATGATTCTATAATTCTATAATTGCTATAGCTGGATCATGAGAAAGAGATGCCTGTAGACTAACAGTTCATTTTCCATCCATGTTTAGTGCAGGTCTGACATTATCACTGCTCTTCCAAACCATAAATTTCTAGTCAAAACTGTAATCATATTTCTTTCTAAAGGATGCTTCTTCAGGAAACTTTCCACTGGCAACAAGGGCTTTAGTCTGGAGTTAGGATAGTGCTTTTCAAACAAGATTCCAGTTTCCACTTTCAAGTATTTACTCAGATCCTCTGTGCTGTGGACCTCTTCCACCATAGATTATACTTATACTACAGTCTAGAAAGTGTGATATAACATTTTTTAGAATTTTTTCATAAAAATAGTTAGCATATCCTTCAAAGAATACACAAACAAGGTGTGCAATGATTTGCCTGATTTTCCATCCAGTAATGGCAAATGTCCTGGAATTGTAAACTTTAAATTCTGTCTCTCAAGACTGAAATATATAATCCTGAGAGCCTCAGAAATTAGCAAAACCTGATTTCTGATGCATCTTGCCTTTGAAAATGATAGGCTTTGGAGACTATGTTGTATAAAAAAGATCTGCAATTTTTCCTTGGGAGGGTCACTTAGGGGTGATGCTGATGTATACAAAAAAGAATAAT
This sequence comes from Phaenicophaeus curvirostris, assembly GCF_032191515.1. Lineage (NCBI taxonomy): Eukaryota > Metazoa > Chordata > Aves > Cuculiformes > Cuculidae > Phaenicophaeus > Phaenicophaeus curvirostris. The sequence continues at coordinate 50,900,058 of NC_091397.1, read as the reverse complement.
TCCTTCTTAGTCCAGGGACTAATCAACTAACTTCTAGACTTCCATGCATTGGGTAATTTCTTTGCAACCAACCATTGGCTCATTCACATGCATTCATGGACCAGTGCATATACTATACAACTGTTGAATCTTTATGTTTCTAAGAACTAGTTCTCACAAGCACACAGACTTCTCACTCTGCAGATGAAAACACAGAAGTATACCAAATGTTTGCTAAATGATCTCGAACATTTTTCAGAAGACAATTTAATGATTTTTCTATTCCTCTGACAATCTTCAAATTACATTTTAAAAAGCTACGTAAGCCTTTTTGCGGTCATAATTTGTTTAATTTATAAAATGTATCTATTTAAATCCCATACATTTGATTCCCCTTTTTATATCAGATAAACTTGCAATGAACTTGTTATTCTTCAGGGTCTGCACCAGTGGGTTGTTTTCAGTTTAAACAGCTGTGTTGTTAAAATTTCTTTTTACATACAACTTGAGGGTACCCATTTGCTGCACAATTAAAAGCATAGCACCTATAAATGTTCCGCTAACCAGATTGTTAATTGATATGTTTGCTTTATGCTTCCTTGCATAAATAGAAAATGCTCCTTCTGAAACAGAATGGTTCAAAGGTTCACGTTCCTTGCATTTCTCAGGTTACTCACTTATTACTTTTTACTTTTTTTCAGTGTCCAGAGATATTAGCAATAAAGGTTTGCACACCCCTTGTTATTCTCTTCTATTCTCTGCTCTAATGAAACCTTTTGCCTTTCTAGAAATCAGTGCTGAATGGTTTCCTCAGAGGCAGCCAGCAAAAACTAAGCCAGCTTTAGACCAAAATCACTAGTAACGAAAAAAGTAATCTTACGTCTGTAATCAACCGAAATAGAGTGAAAAAATATAAAATACAATAACTTGCTATGATTATTTGTGGCACTTCAGATCCATAATTAGTTTTCTCAGGTTTTGTATATGTGACTAAGATTCTCCATTGATAAATTACTTTTGTTTTGACCTCCCCTAATATTTCCGTCCAGTTCATCTGAACACTTCAATTCCCTTAAGATTGCCTTTAAACAAAATTAGAAGCATAACTGCTTGATAAATGGGAACATTCCTCTGTAAACACACAATACAATGTCAGCACTTCTGTCATCTGATTTCTGAGTGGAATTTAATATATTAGCTGTGAATAGCTTATTACCGGTGCCATAATGTGGCATACAGCTAAGCAAATGTAAATGCTACTGAGCCAGTCCCTTATTATAGTCACCAGAGAAGAATGGGAACTTTCAGTGTTTCTTTCATTGAACTTTTACTTCATGCCAAAGTAGACATATAGAGTGCTTGCCTTGTAACCTACCTTTGTGTATTTTTCTCAAATTGGAGAAATTGCTCATATTTCTCCTTTATTTTTTTGTGAAGAAAATTAGGCTGAATAGCTCAGATGTTTATGCCTATCACAATCGAAGTCTCAAGTTGAGTTAGGATTGCCATAACCAAAGCCCACTTCTTTTTCTAGCACTTGACTGAATCTTTACTCAAGTTTCTCCTTGACTGTGCTTTTAAGTGAAGACTGTTGAAAAGTCAATGGAGAAAACACTGTATTTCCTTCCAGGCTCTTGGGAAGTAGCTTGGACATGCTGTCCAAGTAATCCATTTCTGTGAAACCGTGTGAGGGTCAAGAGGTCTTCAGAAACACATTTCTTAAGACACAATCTATGACCTTGATGTCTCAATCAAGGGTAAAGCTAATTTGCCACCAGCATAAGGGAACACATGGTTTAGGTGCTCTTTTATCGACCACCTGCTTGACTTCCGTCTAGCCACAGGACATAAATGCTTCTCTGCTGACACTGTGCAGGATTGTCAATGAAGTCAATGAAAATAAAGAATTATTAACAGTTACAATTGCTCATGAGCATGCATATTTATGGAGATCATTTTTTGGTTAAAAACTTGTTTTCTGTCTCGCGCTCACATAGTTAAAGCCCTTGTCAGACACCCTGTTTGAAGTCTAATATGGCTTGTGTGTTACCTTCTGCTTAGGCTGATAATGCTCAGCAGCAGCTGATGTGTCCCAAAAAAATTTGTCAGCTTGGAAAGAATTTCTGGAAATACGCAGAGCTACTCAGCTAGCCTACATGTTTGAAAGATTCCATTAACCAGCTCTGGCATATGAGCTAAACATAGCAGCATTCAATAATGTACCGTTCAGAATGGAAGTGGGAACAGTGAGGATGCTGCTGCATGTGAGCACACACGATGAGAAGTCAAAGGTCACGTTGCAAGGCAAAGCTGATGAGCAGCATGGCAGGTGACAGCACCGCAGATGACAGCATCATCACGCTCAGGACTGACATACTCAGCAAAGGTGGAGTTAGCAGACAGCCACACATCAAAAGAAGCAGCACTTAAAAGTGCTGTTAAAAAGAGCCTATGTTGAAACATAGGCTCAGTTTACTGAAAAACTAAAGAAACAAGAAGTCTGTAAAGTCCAACTACACTGCTTATACCAAACAATAAACTATTAAGGTGGGAGTAACAGGGTTTTGATTAGAGTATATTTTCACTTTCTTACTTCCAAATTAATATGAGCACATCTTCCCTACTCTCTCCCCCAAGCTAATTACAGTATAGATTCAGTCCTTGTGAGAAAAAAGAAACTCCAAAAATATGGAAAAACACAAGATTAACAATTATTTATTAAAATTCATCATTAAAATTGCATTTCAATTATGCAGAGTTAAACAATTAACAAAACAGTCTGAAGACTCTGCACTACGGAAAATTCTGAAAACAGTGCAGAAATTCTAAAAGACAATTTCTAAAACTTCAGATGGCCTGTTGCTTGAAATACAAGCAGTGATAAAGCAAAATCGGTAACAAAAACCCTAAAGCATACTAAATAAGTCTAATGGTTTACCCATTTCATTCTGAGTTATCAATAACTTGGTTAACACTAGTACTTATTAAAACTTTGCTGCATACCTATGTACATTCTAATATAGGAAAAAATTTCTTTGTCCTAAAAAAATTCTTTGTAATATTAATTCTTTTACATATTGTTTCTTAGTATTTTGACTTGCAGGTTATAGCCTCTCTAATGTCTACTAATGCTGTGAACTGCTTGAATTTAAAACCGCATAAATAAGGATTTTTGACGATTAGCTAATCTTTATTACTTCAAAGCAAAATGAACATCCAGAAAATGTAAATAAATACTTTAATTATGGAAACTTAATATTGATTACTATAAATTGCTTCTAAAATGGGCACACTCTTTTACTAAAATTAATTATTGTAATTAAGATTTTGCATGTTAATTAGAATTGTTTTGGCATGGCAAATTCCACCCCTCTTTGTGTATCTCAGACTTGGTAAGCACACATATTCTTACTTCTTTTACTGTCTCTAGTATGTGTACAAAAGGAAAAGAACTTCCCAGAGTCCATTCAAAGCAAAAAGTATCGTAATTTCATAAAGTCAAAATTAACAGAAAACCAATTTAGGCTTTTCTTCTTCTTTTAGAGCACTAAATATCTCAGCCACAAAAAGAAAAAATGAAACATTCATGACAAAATAAAGAAAATACTTGAGCAGAAACAATATTTCTATAATCATACATAATATGAGTAAGTAAAAAAATTATTACAGAGAAATCCAACATTCTTTTAATCTAAGGCATGAAAAATAGCATATCCTAGCCTGAAAAAATACACCAGATTTTTTGCCAGTGAATAGCTCATATACCAGCTAATACTGTTCTCATTCTTACTTTAGTTGCCCTGACAGTTTTCTCCTTTTTGCCTCTATCAATCTGTAAATTTTATTATTTCTCACGAAACCCACTGGAGATGGGATACAGAATGCCATCACTGACAGTTTCACTCTCGGAGAGTTGCAGCAAACTGTAGGCTAGTGAATCTCTGCACATCTTAAATCAGAGTGGGAAACTCACAAGTCCTGGGACTGCATATGGCCTGCGACTTTACTGCATATCACTTGGGATCATATAATTTTTTCCTTTCACATTATTTCTGGCTAACACTCAGCTAAGCTTTAATTTATGGCCTACCAGTGTGTCTGAAAGAGCTATTTGGCCCTCAGTAAAGGAGAGAATATTCCAGGTTTAATTGACTGCATAGAATTCTACTTTATGCCCTCTTGAGTCTTCCATGGAAACTGTGGCTCACTGGAATGGACAGTAACTGTTGGGAGTGTACTTACTGCATTGAAATTGGGGAAGAGATTGACTGCTGCAGCAGTGTCCAGAGGAAACGGAAGAAATGGTTTAATATCCAACGACGGCTGCAAAGGTGGAGCAGGAGGACGCACTAGGGCTGGAAGAGCAGGGCTCTGGCATGTACCACCTACATGTAGAAAGAGACAGAAGGCATTCAGCAAGTACTATGATAAGAGAAAAAAAAAAAAGAAAAATCCAAAGACAGCATAGCTGATTCAGTGGCCGCTGGTTATATTTCTTTGCCAGTAATTGCTTCAGGTATCAATCTTTCATTATTTAAAATTAGCTAATAAACCATTTATCTCCTTGGATTATTTGGAACAATAGTTCATCATATGTCTGACTACCCTTTAGAACTTCAGCCAGTCTCATTCTGCCATAATTTCAGCATTTCATTCCTATTACACAATCCTCCTAAGGCAAACTGCTCCAGAAGAACAACAACTAGCTGTGCCACTCAGAAAAAGTCATGTCACTTGCAGACTTTCTATTTTTTAATTAAATGCTCATTCATAGAGCTTACAGCTTCAGAATCAACCTAAACCTCACAACCACAACATACCTTGCTGCCTCAGCAGTTGATTAGTACAAATCTAAGCTAAGAACAGTTTCAGCAGCCACTAAACTTCAGTTTACAGAAAGGTGCTGATGAACACTTTCTGCTCTTGCAAGGGGCGAAGCTGGTTCAGGCTCTGTGCAGCAGAAAGCTCCTCCCAGCTAACACTACCAACCATCAGCTCTGTGGGAACATAATGCAAATCAAGAAATCCCCTTGCATACCAATAAGTAGCTACTCACTTGCAATGGACTCTGTCTTACTCATTTGTTTGCCCCTTGCCACAGCCAGCTAAAAGCTGGGAGGATACAAGCCCATTCTCTTCTTCCAATGTCTCCCACATTTTGGTTGCACTCCAAAACATCAATTGCCTGTTAATTAAAGACTATTTGGATCCTAGGAAACTGTTAAAATATGCCAGTATTCTTCTAATCTAAGAGGCAGGCAACAGACTGTACAAACCTGCTGGTAAGAGTCCAAGAAACGTTAAAAAAATCCTATAAGGGGATTTTTACCCCACTCATTGAACAGAGACACAGGCTAACAGACCAACACAAGGAGAGATCTGAAACCCATTTCTTTTTTTCCTCTCATACATACAGACACTTCATTAGGCAAGCTGCACACATTCTTTAAGAGCCCACATATAAAGTAGTTAAAATGATATATAGAATCTCTCCATATTTGGCCAGCAAATTTGGTAACAAGGTTTGCAGTTTAACACACATAATTGAGGGCTAACAGCACAGGATTTAATTAACTAGTTGTAGCAGATCATTCACGGTCTGCTTCTAGGTATTAAAAATCAGTTGGAGGACAATTTTCAAAGACAGCATTTTTTGCCAACTTTTAGGTCCTCTGTGAAGCATTTCACTAAGAATCACTGAAAGGAAAACATAGCCCACTAGTAAACCAAAGATACTGGATTACTGTTCACTCCAGTCTCACACTAGTTTTTGCCCTAGAGTAACTGCCATTTGTGGAGTAATTTCTACATTGTAAGAAATGTAAGAGTGCACAAAATCACTCTTTGAATGTCACAGCTAAGGATATGAGCAACAGAAAAGCAGAGGGCGAGAAGCTCTGCTTTCCACAGAATCATCAAGTATTAAATGATTCCCATTGTTTTGGGAATTGCTATATTCCCATGGTATTATTACAAGAGCAATGTAAAAATAGACTTAGCAGGTCAGAATGATGATAAGATAGTGTTGAACAGGCCAGTCTTACCTCCTTTGAATAGGAAAGGCCCATAATGATTTTTTTTATAGATGCTGGAAATACTTTTATTAAAATAAAAGTCCTACAAATAAAAACCTTAATAGGAATATCCAGGTTGCACCTAAGAATGTACAGAATCACACAGAAATGCCAAAGTAAGCATCAGCCTCATGATGACAAAGAAACTGAAGCTAATTAAACACCCTCCAGTTCACAGATACAAATGCAAACTGGACTGAGAATGCCTGAGGACCCAACTCTTTAAGTTTATTGTCTCAGTGGTATGGAGGACAGTTTCATAGGTTCAGTTAACCTAGGACAACAACATTGCCATCCCATGCTCCTCTATAATATCATGCCCAAAAGGATGAAATAGTTCTTTCTGTGATCCTTCCCTGGGGCATGACTAGGCACTCACCCACCTGCCGCTGCCAGCCAATACTGCACAAAGTCATCTGGGGATGAGAACACAGTTTAAAAGGAAAAATTCAGCCAGCTCTGTAGGACGTTGGCTAGGACTCAGAGCCTCTGGAACATAGATTAAAGTCCACCACAGTCCTGGCTACAGTGGCACAGAAAAGGAGTATGTTCAGCAGCACAGCTGCTTTCTGTTTTTGCAATAGTGTCAGGCATGTCCCTTAATGATGGAGCATGTGAGAGGTATCATGAAATTTGAGCTTTCGCTTGAAAGAAAATCTCTGATGTTTGTGGCTTCAAACATTAGCTTCTCTTTCCATTTAACATGTGTGGAGTTGCACCCTAGAATCAGCAACAGAAAACCTGAAGCAATGGCAACCATTTTGTGACTCAGCTTAACTGAAAAATCTTTGGACAACACTTGGGAATATCTACATTAACTATTTCCTGTCTGGTCCATTAGCAGAGAGATGGAGAGGGGTAGAAGTCCACTGGGAAGAGTTCTTGAAGAGCGCATGTAGAGAAATTCTTAATGTAAAGAGGGCAACATCAAGGGCAGAAATTATGACAGAAGGAAAACATAAGAATCAAAAGAGGCCAAACAAGGGAAAGAAACAGAAGTGCACTAAAACACAGAAAGCAGAGTTTACTTTGTAAATGAGTTGTGCTATGTGTGACAACAGCGCTTTTAGAAAATTATTATAGCAAGACATAGGTGCTTTTTAGTTATCCAGTGTTATTATCCAATATCACTGGATCAAGGTGAGGAATCATAAAGATTTCTTATAACTGTTTTATCTGTACAATAAGCTTATACAGAAAGTTCTCCAGAGCTTTCTCTGTGCAGATGCAACACTGCTGATCAAGACACGACGAAGGCTCAGTATCAGCATTTTCACAGACTTCCTACCAGCAAGGTTTGGAGTTCCACTTTGACCAGTAAAGCTAGGATAACATCCTACCTTTGTCCTCATCACTGGCAAACTTTGTCCACAGCTTGTGTGTGAAGACTTGTATTACTACCTGAAGTTCACACAGACACCTTTGCCAAAAAACAGGTGCATGCACGTCTTGTCTTAAAAGACATAACAGTGCCCCCATATGTAGGGTAGGACAGGCTTGACTTTACATTGTAAGAGTAATATATTACACTTTCTTAAAATAGGAAGATAATAAGATATTTACTAATTCAAGTGTTACAAGTTATTGATGTTACAGTCTAACACCTTTCTAAAAAGGAAGTCTTTCCAGCCCAAGCACAGGCATAACAAAATTGAAAACAGATTTTTAAATGAGAAGTCATTTCAAAAAGAAGAAACTAGATTTCTTTAAAAATGCTAAAGTTCTGAGCTTACTTTAAAGACTTTTTTTTTGGTCGAAATTCTTTACAAAAATGTAACACCTTCTGGGGGAAATTTTTGCTTTCAGTGAAATAGCATTGTCTTGTAAGAAATTCTCCCGTGCATATTTTTGTGCTCAGTCCACCTGAAATACCCCTCAGATCAGTTCCCTGTAAGGAGCATCAACAGCTGTAAGTATAGTCTATAAAATCTAGATTAAGAGAAGCATAAAGACTGAATATGCACAAAGGAAACAAAAGAAAACAGTCTTAGAGTAAAAAGACATGACAGAGCAGTGTTGATTATTTTCATATACGGGGTAATAAATATCAAGTTTCTTAAAGTTTCTGGTCCCTCAGGTCTCCTAACACACAGCTCAACAATATGGCAACTGCATATTGCTATATTTTTGTGAGTTGGCTATAGAGAAAGATATGCTACATCTTCTTCTGCATAGCCATTCCTCACGCACACTTTCATTCCCAGTCCTATAACTCAACTGCAGGTTCAGTTTTTAGAAAAAGAATTACTAGATCTATTATCAAATAGCCTCTCCTAAAGAAATATCTAGTCCAAATTTTGCAGACACAAATAATGTAGACAATTTCTTGCAATGCATTTGGGACTTGGAGGTATGTAAACTGAGTAGGAACTCTAAACTAATACCCCATTAATCTAAATCTTCTGCAGTTGTTCTATCACTATTATGACTGTAAACACTGGGTAAGAAAGCAAATCTCTGCAGAATTCTATTTTCATTCCTTCATCACTCTGCAATTCTTTCCTTCTGGCCCTGTGTACAGCCACTCTCAATACATCAGAGAAACCCTAAACTAATGTTCCACTTCCCTTCCATCCTGGAGTCTGAGTTTGTTTTCAGTATCTTAATTTGGTTTCTCCAAGATATGAATATTCCGAAGTTTTCCACCTCATCTTGCACCTCTCCCAGTATATCCATGATAGATATCTTAGGTCAAAACCCTTTATTATAATTTTTAGCTTTAGAAGCCTGTCATCCTACTTTTTTAAAGTCTTTTTCTTCCACACTTACTAGTACTTTGAAAAACAAAATCGTATATCCTGATACAAGAATTTTGATTGAAAAATGTACTGTTCTGTACATCTAAAGGAGCAGATCTCTCTTTTCATTGTGTAGAATACTGTTAAACTACTATTATGATGCTGGAGGAGGAAAATGCAGAGGCAAATTTGCATGAATAATCTGGCATCCATTACGTCTTTTCACTACTGTCCTGCCTTTTGGTAAAATAGCTCAGGTTCCTGCTCCATTTTTGCTACCTTCATTCCTCCTGTTTCTCTGACTCTATCCATCTGCATTAACAGATAGGTGGGCCCAGGTTACAGACAATAAATTCCAGTTTGTCTGAACAGAATCAAAGTGCACATGTTGTGCAGACCTTATCCACCTCAGGCCACAAGGACACTAGTGTCAGAGCATTCATGAACCCCAAAAAGTATCATGACTTTCCCCCAAATACAGAATATACTATAGTCCACAGGAGACACTTAAGCATCTAGAATTTTTTGTTATTAAATAAAATAAAATATACCAAAACCCCATGATCTGAAGTTCAGTACTTAAGACCACCTAGCAACGGATTCTACTAACTTGCTACAGGCAACATCTTCTATGGGTTATAAACTGCACAAGGGCAGCAACTAAGATTTTTATTTTAGCAACATGACCTACCTAATTAAACTCTTTGGAATCCTTTGAGGTTTTATTCCAGTTGGTCAGGTAAATTAGGATGATTCTTTTCCCTATTTAAAGTTGTTGGATCACTGAAAATTAAATTATCCAAAATGAATGTACTGCTTTCTGCAAAATTTTGGCCATTTCTAGTAGAAGGAAACAATAAGAAATTGTCCAACCTGGCCACCTTGGTTAGTACCAGCTGCCCATAACAAGTACCAGTCATTTCAGCTACCAGACAAACAGAAAGCTCAAGACTGATGGCATCATGGGTTTAGAGATTACAAACAACAAAATGCCCATAACTGCAGCTCTTCTCCCTTTGGAGAACAGAGGAGGTTTTAATTTTTATTTGCCTTACAAAACAAAATCAAGTGTTAAATAACTAGCAGCTTTATTTTTCTCCATACAAATTTGGCATTAATTCTCAGGACATTTCTACATGGCAGGAAGTTGTTCCTGTTTTTCAGCTAGGAACCCAGGACATAAGTCACTTGCTCACAACTCATACAGGATCCCTACATCATTTCATAGAATGGTTTGGGTTGGAAGAGACTTTAAAGATCATCCATTTCCAACCCCACTGCCATGGGCAAGGACATCTCCCACTAGACCAGGCTGCGCAAGGCCCCATCCAACCTGGCCTGGAACACATCCAGGGATGGGACACTGCAACTTCTCTGCGCAACCTGTTCCAGTACCTTAGCACCCTCATAGTGAATAATTTCTTCCTTCTATCTAATTTAAATCTACTCTCTTTCAGTTTAAAACCATGAACTCTTGTCTCTTGTCTTGTCACTACATGCCCTTGTAAAAAGTCCCTCTCCAGCTTTCCCATAGATACTCTTTAATCATCGTAAGGCCAAAATAAGGTCTCCCCAGAGCCTTCTCTTCTCTAGGCTGAACAACCCCGATTCTCCCAGCCTGTCTTCATAAGGGAAGTGACCTAGCCCTCTGATCATGGCCCTCCTCTGGACTCATTCCAACAGACCCATGCCTTTCTTGTGCTGAGGGCTCTAGAGCTGCAGTACTTCAGGTGGGGTCTCCATAAGAGCAGAGCAGAGAGGGAGAATCACCTCCCTTTACCTGCTGGCCATGCTTCTTTTGAAGCAGCCCAGGACACAGTTGCCTTTCTGGGCTGCAAGTGCACACTGAAAGGTCTTGTTGAGCTTCTCATCAACCAGTGCCCTCAGGTCCTTCTTCTCAGGGTTGCTTTCAATTCATTCTATGCCCAGCCAATATTTGTGCTTGGGAGTGCCCCAACCCAGGTGCAGAACCTTGCATTTGGCCTTTTTGAACTTCATGAGGTTCACATGAGTCCCCTCTCAAGCTTGTCAAGCTCCCTCTGGATGGCACCCTTTCCCTCCAGTGTATCAACTGCACTATATAGTTTGGTGTTGTCAGCAAACTTGCTGAGGGTACACTCAATCTCACTGTCCATGTCATCAACAAAGATGTTATATAGCACCGGTCCCTATATCAACCCCTGAGGAGGTTGACAAGGCCTTCTACAGGCAGCTATCAGTAGCATTAGAATCGCAGGCCCTGGTTCTCATGGGGAAGAGAACCTAGATATTTGCTGCATTGATAACTTAGATAGGCATACACAGTCCAAGAGATTCCCACATAGTGTCAATGATAACTTCTTGACATAAGTGGTGGAGGAGCCAACGAGAAGAAGAGTGCTGCTGGACCTTGTAGTAATAAACAAAAAAGATCTTATTTGGGATGTGAAAGTTGGGGGCAGCCTTGGATGCAGCAACCATGAGATAGAGGAGTTCAGCGTCCTGCATGGAAGAAGTAGGACAACAAACAGGATTACAACCCTGGACTTCAGGAGAGCTAAATTATCCTCTTCAAAGACTTACTTGAAGGAATCCCATGGGATGTGTCTCTAGAAGGTAGAGGGCCTCAGGAGAACTGGGCAATATTCAAGCACTTCTTCACCAGTCTCAAGACTGGTGCATCCCTAGGAGTATGAAATCAACCAAAGGAATCAGGAGGCCCACACAGATAAGAAAGGAGCTTCTGGAAAAGCTCAGCTTGAAGAAAGAAGTTTACGGAAGGTAGAAAGAAGGACTGGCTACTTGGGAAGAATACAGGAATGCTGTCAGAATATACAACGAGGAAGGCAAAGGCCCACTTGGAATTAAACCTGTCAAAGGACATCAAGGACAACAAGTAGGACTTCTTCAAGTACATCATCAGCAGAAAGTGGGCTAGGGAAAATTTGGGTCTGCAGCTGAAAGAGGTGGGTGCCCTCATGACGGAGGATGCAGAAAAGGCTGTATAGGGATATCCTCCCTCTCTGCCCTGGTGAGGCTGCATCTGGAGTATTGTGTCCAGTTCTGGGGTCCCCCGTTCAAGAAAGACGACAAACTACTGGAGAGGGCGCAGCAGAGGGCCATAAAAATGATTAGGGGACCGGAGCATCTGTCTTATGAGAAGAGGCTGAGTGAGCTCAGTCTGTTTAACCTGGAGAAGAGATGACTGAAAGGGATCCTTATCAATACTTATAAATATCTGAGGTGAAAGTGTCAAGAGGATGGCACCAGACTCTTCTCAGTCATGCCCAGCAACAGGGCAAGGGGCAATGGATACAAACTAGAACACAGGAAGTTCCACTTTAACATAAGGAAAAACATCTTTACTGTGAGGCTGACAGAACACTTGAACAGGCTGCCCAGGGATGTTATAGAGTCTCCATCTCTGGAGATATTCAAAACCTGTTTGGACGTGGTCCTGTGCAACCTGTAAACCTGCTTTAGAAGGGGTTGAACTAGATGATCGCCCTGCTCCCATTATAAGTAAATAAAGAAAATACAGAAAAAAAATAGAAGAATCAGCCAAGTACTGTAAAAATCACTTTAATTTTAAAGCTTTACACTTTTTGACATTTATAAAAAAAATCTTTGCCCTAGCATGTTCTGCAGTTGAATTTTTCTGATGCTTTTGTAAAGGTCATGTTTATGGTATAATGAGCACAGATTTCCAGAGGTTAATAATCAGAAGAACACTGTATTGCATATAGATTTTCAAAGATTTTTTCATTTTTATGATTAATATATTAGCAATTTAGAAAGTGCCATTTGTCAAAAGCATGCTTGGGAAAGAAAGAACAATTAACTTCTGATGTCTTTACTTCAAATAAAACAAGCATACAACTGTGTCAAATATGTAACTAATGTCATGAAGTGGACACAGTCCACTAGCAAACTCTATAAGGGTAGTGCTGTGTGGCAACGTCTTTTCCACTCAGCAGAGGGAAAACTCAACTTGACCAAATTTTATTAATAAATGACTGGAAATAGTTTTTACAGATTTTTAACTGCATAGTGCAAGAGTAAGTGGAACAGAGTGCCACTTCACTCTTACTAGCTGTCAAACCTCTTCTATTTTATTGAATAACTGTTAGACAGACTTGGGAAATTACTGAGTTAGGAGAAGGGTGGCAGAATCTGAGCCAAAGGAGCAAAGTCTGCTCAGGCCAAAGCTAGGTCAACAGAGAGAGAAGAAGGGAAGGAGGGAGAGAATCATAGAATCATAGAATAACCAGGTTGGAAGAGACCCACTGGATCATTGAGCCCAACCATTCCTATCAAACACTTAACCATGACCCTTAGCACCTCGTCCACCCGTGCCTTAAACACCTCCAGGGAAGGTGAATCAACCACCTCCCTGGGCAGCCTGTTCCAGTGCCCAATGACCCTTTCTGTGAAAAATTTTTTCCTAATGTCCAGCCTACATCTCCCCTGGTGGAGCTTGAGGCCATTCCCTCTTGTCCTGTCACCTGTCACTTGGGAGAAGAGGCCAGCACCCTCCTCTCTACAACCTCCTTTCAGGTAGTTATAGAGAGCAATGAGGTCTACCCTCAGCCTCCTCCAGGATAAACAACCCCAGCTCTCTCAGCCGCTCCTCATAAGACCTGCTCTCCAGCCCCCTCATCAGCTTCGTTGCTCTTCTCTGGACTCGTTCCAGAGCCTCAACATCCTTCTTGTGGTGAGGGGCCCAGAACTGAACACAGGCTTCGAGGTGCGGTCTCATCAGTGCCGAGTACAGAGGGACAACAACCTCCCTGGACCTGCTGGTCATGCCATTTCTGATACATAGAGATACAGAGAGATGCATAAGGAAAACAGTGATGGAAAGTCTATGGTTATGTAGATCCCCTTGGCTGTTGATCTTATCAGTAGCACACATCAACGGACATAAAAGCTCCTCCATGACTCTGTGTCAGTGTTGCATGGACTGGGGCAAGATTTCTCCCCCGAGTAAGCCTCACATAAGACTGCCTGTGTATATGTACATAAGAAAATGCATCCTTATTAAAATAAACCAATATTTTCCATTTTTCTTTCCCACACATAAAGATATCAATGCTTACACAATACATCAGAAACTATTACAGTCTCAGAACTTCAGTTCATCAAAACCTGCATATGTTTAAAACTATTAGATTTATGATCTTTCCTAGGTAGGCAAAAGAGTAAGTGGTTTCCTTTCTTACTGAACATTGAAAACATAAAGTGAAAGCAAATGCGCAGGATTAACAAATGGATAGTGAGCACAGACACAGCAGACAGAAGTGAGTTTTAAAGGACAGGCTTCTGGTCATAAAGCAATATTCAGTTCATGGTGGCTTGAAAGGTACTTGTTAAGATAAATTATACATTGTATCATCATTTTTCCTATATGCATTTCTCACTTAAAATAATACAAGTTACTTGACTCAGGAACTTTTCCCACCAATGAAATACCTGATATCCAACTGTGAACAAAACATCCGAAGTTCTTAAAGAAAAGTAAACCAAACCAGCAAACACGAATATGTTTCCTACTATTCATTTACAGGATGTAAAATCAGAAAAAAACCTATCAGATAATGTGGCCTGATTGTCTCTAAACCCCAACCCATTACTTTTCATAAAAGTTCTACTACACTGTAATGAAACTAAACCAGTTCAGCCCTCAGGAGAAAGAGCTGTTTATGAAAAAACCACAAGAGCCTGAGGCTCTATATATGACCAAGAGTTTCTGGAAAAAGGAGCTGATGAAAAATTGAACCTATTCTAGCCGGTGATCCATGTTTTGCATTAAGAAGCAAGGCAAAGGGGAAAAAAAGACAATTCTTGGCATTCTACTGTCCCGACAGAGACAGTGGAAGAGAGGGATAAAAAGGGTTAGTTAACACTTAAGTTTGAGCTTTGCTAGAACAGAATTGTATGTCACTTTAAAGAACACATCCACTGTGTCCAGTAATGACTAATCTCTGGATTTTCATCAGCAGGCAATTAAAAAAAAAATGAAAAGGCCAGTTGCACTCTGGGGAGAGAAAAAGAGAAAATTCTTCCTATCTCCAGTTCAACGCCTCCTCAATACCTGAACGTTTGATCATTCAAACATTCAACATTAAGTGGTTGAGGTCAGATTACATAACAGTATCTCAAAGAGATGTGAAATCAGATGTTGCTTTGTTGCCCTGTTGCCCAGAACTGAAGGTTAACTACAATTATTGCAATAGAGCAAGATAAGCATGCACATAAGGCAAAAGCACGGACACTAACAAGGTAGCAGCCTTCCAGAATGCAGAAAGGAGTCATTTAATTCACCAGAAATCGGAGATCATCACTGACTCTCTTAGAACTTTTGCTTTTCTATACCAATCAACACATCAGCCATTCTTCCTTTGTCTGACAAAGACCAGGGATGCAAATGTTTAGCAGCCTCTGGACCTCAGTACAGAGCTCTGAGTTCAACAAGAGGTCAACTATGACAGGAGAACAGGTGCTGATAAAGCATAAAATTCTCAAGATTATATTAAGGGCAAGGAGTTTGCAACAAATTTGGGATATGGGAAAGTGGAGAGGAAAGAAATGGAAGGTAAGGGAAACTAAGAAGGCAGCAGGAAGAACACCAATAGAAATATAAGAATGGGATGTTCAAAATCAATAGGAGAAATTTGAACATTAGCCAGGGTCAATTAAACAGATATTTTATGGAAACTGTATATCTAGACACAGATTTAGTTTTAATAAACTTCAAATAGGACATGTTATAACATACTTAAAAAGTAATAGTTGCATAACTGTATTGTATCTAATAATACTGACATCATTGCTAAAAAAAATATTTCTTGCAATCACATAGTGTTCTTGTGCAATTCACATGATAGATGATGTAAGATAAGTATATGCCATATGATATGATGGAAAACAGTTTGTAGGTTTTAATTCTCAGTTTATCCTAATGAATTTTCTTTGAAAAACTGTAGGATTGTGCTCACATTGACATAGTTACAAGTCAAGAAAATAGCTCCTCCATAAGCTAGTAAGTCTCTCTATTCAAGAAGTAAAAGCATAAAATGATACCATGATGCAATATAACAGATAAAGATATATGAAAAGGTTTTATTAGGACTAGTGAAGAAAACATTGGTTTTCTAATCTATGACAAAGGTCACATGAACATATTTTATATAGTGTTCTATAAGTGCATCAGCCCATATATATTAATGCTATGAATCCAACTCCCAACAAATCAAAGCAGTGAAAACTGTTAAAGATGCCACTGAAAGGTGGTCCTGCAAATCTTTTACGGCACAACGAGTTTCTCCTGGTGTCTGTGGTGGCAGACTCAAACACCAGAACTCAGAACCACCAGAATCTGTGTTTTTTTATGAAACTCCAAGAAAATTCACGTTTGAGTAACAATTTAAGCTGCCAAACTAAAAGAAAAAAAGTATAAATTCCAAAGGCATGAGGGCTTGAAATAACAGAATTTGACTAACACTCTGAGCATCTGCATGCTCCACTGCACAAGCAGGCTACCTTCATTTTCACTAACAGAGAATGACCCTTCTGCAGCAGAGAAAAACATGACAAACCAAACTATCCTGAGTTGAGTGTTATAAAGCTGTCTCTTTGTTCCTTGCCAAGGAGGACCAGTTTGAAATCACGTTTTATGGCAGTAAGAAATAAGAATCCTATTGAATCAGGTTTTGGTATTGTACATTCCCCTGCAATCACAAAGTTAGGAATAACTAATCATAACTGTTCTTCTAAGCCATTTTGGCTGATGCTTTGTTTTAAGATGCCATTATTTGTGAATAGAAGAGAGGGAGAAAACACTGTTAAATTTAACTTTCTTCTGTCTTGCAAATTTCGGTCAGAATCTGGCTTCTCTTGATCTAAACATAAGCTACAGTCTCACACCTGCCTATTATGAAAGCAAATCCTTATAAATGTTTCAAAAACTGAAAGAAAATAAGGTCTATCTTTTAATCAAAAGCCTGTATTGAAGCCTGCTCTGTAAGACCCCAGTGCCTCAGAGAAATGTCCCAATATCTGGGCTGTTGACTAACTGGGATACTTGCATAATAATTTCTTTGGAGTGGTTTTTCTTTGTGTAGATGCGTATTCACTTCACGGGGAAATTTTGCTTGGGTTTCCAGCAGCCCATAAAAATCTTGTGACCACAGGGCTAGTGTCTTTCTGGGAAAGCAAACACATGCTTTTTCAGTGGAGAAGTTCTAACTAAATGGCTACTTAGAAAGAAAGGCTACGGAAACTCCAATTTTGGCAAGCTTACCTGTGATGGAACTGATTTAGGCAAATGTTTTGAGAGTTGGAATATGTGGCAGTTAGTAGGCTCTTTGTCCTTTTCTTGGTACTTGTTAAAATTCTGGCAGGTCAAATTTTTATATCTATATGTAAATATGCCTATACTTAAAAAAAAAGTTTTTCAAGCAAGGAGAATTATCTTGTCATTCTCTAAAGGTAGGGGGAAAACATCAATGCTTATGTAGACAAGACACAAAGGACAAAAGAAATTTTTGTCCTACTTTCCAGAAACACGGGCATGTCAGGCCCAATTTATCTAACCCATGACATGCTGGATGCTCCAGGCGGCATCCATGGAAATAGATAAAGGCATGTCCTCCACAGATTTAATAAATGGGAATCCCTGCCCCTGGCTAATATAAATTGTGCTTGTTGGTGAGTAATTCTATTGATTACAATCCAGTTACATTTACACATGTACACATAACAGTTTTCAGCAACTGGCCAAAAAAATACAAAACTAAAATATGTTTGTATTTCTTTAAGCTATATGAAATTACTTATGGTTTTTTTTAGGTTTTCTGTATCCTATCCAGGCGTTCCTTAAGAGCTTTTTACTATTGTGTGACATAAAATTATTCCATGATAGATCCACATGTTATTATTCGCTCCATTCAGAACGTTTTCCTCACCCAAAAAGCAAAGAAGTTTTTACAGGTTCTGACAGAGATTTCGCCACAAAGTTTCCTGAGTCGACCACACAGCTTGCAGCTGTCAACAAAAGGCAGCAGGACAAGATCTTGTGTATCTATGGGAGAATTTCTAAAAGGGATGTAGGGGGGAAGGGAAGGAGTGGGGAGGCAAGGAGGGAGAGAAGGAGTGAAAGAGAAAGGGAAGGAAGAAGTGAGGAAAGGAAGGGAGGGAAGAGCTCTAAGAAGTGACAAGGAATGGTCTGCATAGCAATGTGCAGGTTTCGCCCCTGGCTAGGGATGACAAGTCATAGTGGAAGGGACAAATAATATTCATCTGCATTTTTGCATCATTTAGGAACAGCCTGAAACCTTCTCTAAAGAAAAAGGAACAGGATAAGAGCTCAAGTAATATACCTTGCCTGGCATGCTCTTCAGTCAGCCTGTGCTCTGATCCTCTAACAAGGCAACTTAAAATGTTATAAACCCCGTCCCTGGAACTAAACAGGAGAGATACATAAAACCTTTAACTTTTTAGGGAGCTCCCTTCTTCCTCATGCAAGCCCTACATTGCTATTAAAATTTTGTTTTGTGTGCATCACAAGCTCAGGTTAGATATTCACTAATTTGGCCTTCACAGTTACTCATGGTCTAGAACTCAGCATTTCTTGAACTAATTGTAAAGGAGCACGGCGAAGAGGAGCGGGGCAAAGAGAAGTGGGGCAGTTTGAGCAGGCAGGGCGAGAAGGCAGGGCGCAGAGAGGACCTAGAGACTAGACAGAAGACACCGAAGACCATGGTGGCCACCCGGCAGAAGATTAAAGCTGCCCCATGTGCTGCAGCAGGCAGGATGGATGCTGCCACACAGACAGAGCCACAGTGGGTGCAGGCAGCTACCCAGACCCTGGGCTGCAGGCAGTGCCCCCCTCCCACACCAGCTCGCGCCTCTGTTACTGGCTCCACTTGTGAAAGCTGCGCTCAAGTGGGGGAACTCCTTCACATGGTGGAGGAGTTAAGGGAGGAGGTAAAGAGGCTGAGGACCATCAGGGAGTGGGAGAGGGAGATAGACCAGTGGAGTAGTGCCCTCTCACTAACTCAGCAGCCTGCTGGAGCTGGTGTGTCCAAACACCATCCCCCTGCAAACTGCAAGGTTGGGGGAACAAGAGATGGGGAATGGCAGCAAGTTCCTGCCAGACGAAGGAAACCTGCTCCCCTCACCCAGACAGCAAAACCCCAGATTCCCCTGGTGAACAAGTACCAGGTGCTGCAGGTTGAATCCAACCCTGAGGATGAGGATGATAGCTCCCACAGCCTAGAATCCTTCCCTAGGCCGCACCATCCTCAGAAAAAGATAAAAACATCCTCCATTAAGAAGAAGAGGAGGGTGATTGTTGTAGGGGACCCCTCCTAAAAGGAACGGAGGGACCCATTTACAGACTGGACCCGCTCCACAGAGAGGTCTGCTGCTTACCGGGGGCATCAGGGAAGGAGGTAGCTAGAAAACTTCCTTCCCTGGTCCACGAGACAGACTACTATCCTCTGATAGTAGTCCAAACTGGTAACGATGATCTAGTAAACAGAAAGACCAAAACCATCAAGAAAGACTTCAGGGCCATTGGGAAAATGATGGAGGGCTCTGGGGCACAAATAGTATTCTGCTCCATCCCAAGGCTAAATAGAGAGGTGCAGGAAGTCAGGAAGAATTGGATTAATGCCTGTCTCCGAGCCTGGTGTGAGGAGAGGGGCTTTGGCTTCTTTGATCATGGGGTGGCTCACGCACCCCCAGGCTTTGTTCCTAAGGATGGGACACGTGTGTCTCCTAGGGGGGCTAAAGCCCTTGCTAAAAACCTAGCTAAGCTCATAAATCGAGCTTTAAACTAGATGTGAAGGGGGAGGGGGTTGAGCCCAGGCTAGACAGGAATGAGCCTGGATGTGGGGCACTGGTGACTCGGAAAGGGTGTGCTGGTGTGGACCACCAGTACCTCACCACACAGAAAGTGGGGGAGAACACACCTCGGGGTGGTAAGGGAGATACAGGCACTCTGGAGCTAGCTACTCCAGTTACCAGGCAATTGGGAATGAACTCTGTTCCCTCTAAGAGGGCTGAAGGCTTGGCAGCTCAGCTGAAGTGCATTTACACCAATGCACACAGCATGGGGAATAAGAAGGAAGAGCTGGAAGCTCTAATAGGGCAAGGAGCCTATGATGTCATTGCCATCACGGAAACGTGGTGGGACGACTCACATAACTGGAGTGCAGCTATGGTGGGGTACAAACTCTTCAGGCAGCATAGGAAGGGTAGGAGAGGAGGCGGGGTAGCCCTCTTTGTAAGGGAGGACTTGGACACTGTTAAGATGGATTGTGGTGATAAGGAGATTGAGTGCCTGTGGGTTAAAATCAGAGGAGCCCACCAGAAGGTAGATTTTGTGATGGGAGTCTGTTACAGACCACCCAGCCAAGGAGAAGCAGCTGATGAGCTCTTCTATAAACAGCTGGGGTTAATCTCTAGATGGATGCCTCTCATTCTGGTGGGAGGCTTCAATCTGCCTGATATCTGCTGGAAGTACAATAGAGCAGAAAGGAAGCAGTCTAGGAGGTTCCTGGAGTGCGTGGAAGACAACTTCCTTGCACAGCTGGTGAACAAACCAACAAGGGAAGGTGCCCTCCTGGACCTGCTGTTTGTGAACAGAGAAGGCCTTGTGGGGGATGTGGCAGTAGGGGGACGCCTAGGACTAAGTGATCATGAGATGATAGGGTTTTCTGTTCTAGGTGAAGAGAAGAGGGTGGTTAGTAGGACAGTAGCGTTAAATTTCCAGAAGGCAGACTTTGATCTCTTCAGAAGGCTGGTTGGCAAAGTCTCATGGGAAACAGTACTTAAGGGCAAGGGAGCCCATGAGGGCTGGGAGCTCTTCAAAAATGAAATCCTAGCAGCTCAGGAGAAAGTCATCCCCATGTTCTGGAAGAAGAGCCGGCAGGGGAGTAAACCAGCTTGGTTGAACAGAGAGATCTTGAGTGATATCAAGAAGAAGAGAAATGTTTATGGGCTCTGGAAGAGGGGACGGGCCTCTTGGGTGGACTACAGGAGGGAAGTGAGATCGTGTAGAGAAAAAATCAGAAGGGCTAAGGCTCAACTAGAAATCAGATTGGCCAAGTCTGTGAAAGATAACAAAAAATCCTTCTATAAATATATAAATAATAAAAGGAGGACTAGGGAGACCATACAGTCCCTATTGGATGCAGAAGGAACAACAGTGACAGGGGATGAGGAAAAGGCTGAGGTACTTAATGCCTTCTTTGCCTCAGTCTTTAATTGTAAAGAAAGTTTTTCCGTCTGTGTACAAACCCAGGAGCTAGAGGAGCAAAATGAGGCTCCCATGATCCAAGAGGAGGTGGTCAGAGCCTTGCTAGCCCAACTAAACACCCACAAGTCTATGGGGCCGGATGGGATTCATCCACGGGTATTGAAGGAGCTGGCGGATGTGATGGCCAAACCCCTTTCCATCATCTTCCAACAGTCCTGGAAGACTGGGGAAGTCCCACTGGACTGGAGGCTGATGTTGTGCCCATCTACAAGAAGGGTCGCAGGGAGGACCCAGGAAACTACAGGCCTGTCAGTCTGACCTCAGTGCCCAGGAAAGTCATGGAGCAGGTGATCTTGAGTGCTATCATGAAGCACATGCAAGAGAACCGGGTGATCAGGCCCAGTCAACACAGGTTCATGAAAGGCAGGTCTTGCCAAACTAACCTGATCGCCTTCTATGACAAAGCGACTCAGCTGCTGCATGAGGGAAAGGCTGTGGATGTGGTCTTCCTGGACTTCAGCAAAGCCTTTGACACAGTTTCTCACAGCATTCTGCTTG
Source organism: Phaenicophaeus curvirostris (assembly GCF_032191515.1). Lineage (NCBI taxonomy): Eukaryota > Metazoa > Chordata > Aves > Cuculiformes > Cuculidae > Phaenicophaeus > Phaenicophaeus curvirostris. Next base: position 50,878,465 of record NC_091397.1, on the reverse strand, counting down.
AGAAACTGTCAGCCTCTGGCCTGGACAGGCACACACTCTCCTGGGTGGAAAACTGGTTGGCTGGCCGGGCCCAGAGAGTGGTGGGAAATCGTGTGAAATCCAGCTGGAGGCCAGTGACAAGTGGGGTTCCCCAGGGCTCGGTGCTGGGTCCAGCCCTGTTCAATGTCTTTTTACCTGGATGAAGGCATCGAGTGCACCCTTAGCAAGTTTGCGGACGACACTAAGCTGGGTGGAAGTGTTGATCTGCTGGAGGGTAGGGAGGCTCTGCAAAGGGATCTGAACAGGCTGGACCGCTGGGCAGAGTCCAATGGCATGAGGTTTAACAAGGCCAAGTGCCAGGTCCTGCACTTGGGGCACGACAACCCTGTGCAGCTACAGACTAGGAGAAGTCTGTCTAGAAAGCTGCCTGGAGGAGAGGGACCTGGGGGTGTTAGTTGACAGGGACTGAACATGAGCCAGCAGTGGCCCAGGTGGCCAAGAAGGCCAATGGCATCTTGGCTTGTATCAGAAACGGTGTGACCAGCAGGTCCAGGGAGGTTATTCTCCCTCTGTACTCAGCACTGGTGAGACTGCTCCTCGAATCCTGTGTTCAGTTCTGGGCCCCTCACAACAAGAAGGACATTGAGGCTCTGGAGCGAGTCCAGAGAAAAGCAACAAAGCTGGTGAGGGGGCTGGAGAACAAGTCTTACGAGGAGTGGCTGAGAGAGCTGGGGGTGTTTAGCCTGGAGAAGAGGAGGCTGAGGGGAGACCTCATTGCTCTCTACAACTACCTAAAAGGAGGTTGTAGAGAGGAGGGTGCTGGCCTCTTCTCCCAAGTGACGGGGGACAGGACAAGAGGGAATGGCCTCAAGCTCCACCAGGGGAGATTTAGGCTGGACATTAGGAAAAAATTTTTCACAGAAAGGGTCATTGGGCACTGGAACAGGCTGCCCAGGGAGGTGGTTGATTCACCTTCCCTGGAGGTGTTTAAGGCACGGGTGGACAAGGCGCTGAGGGGCATGGTTTAGTGTTTGATAGGAATGGTTGGACTTGATGATCCAGTGGGTCTCTTCCAACCTGGTTATTCTATGATATCTAGAAACAGGCCTAGCATAAACCCAACCCACCTCAAACATTTCAGTTCATTCCTTTCAAATGCTTTCATGTTACTAAGGTGCTTGAAAAAAATCAGACCATGGGCATAACACATACACTGTCACTCCACAGGAAAAAAAAAAACCTCAGTTGGCATGTTTTATTTTATTTTTAACCTCTTTCTGCTAGAAAGACAAAACAGAACAGAAGAAACAACTTTTGTTCTGCTATGTAAACCAGTTACTTGAGAGACACTAAGGCAAATGTATTTTTTTGAAGGCATTGCTAACAGGCCTTGTAACCATGAGAGGAGAAAAATTCCTGTGCAGACTTTTCTGATAATCCATGTAGATCAGAAGGATCAGAATCATGCAGCTTCATAATGTTAAGCCTAGGTATTATAATTCCAGATGTTATTGAGCATGTTATATAAGGAAGTATTTGCTCTGATCCTTTTAAGTCATTGCATTGCTTTGCCTTGACTATTTAAAGTGAAGTTAAAATCATCATTTGACTTCTTTGCATCACATTATTTTACATGTTCCTAATATTTTTATTACTTTATTCACATTAAACTAGAAAAGTAATCCACTGAATTTGGGCAGCAGACATTTATTTTAATTGAATTGTATATCAAGTAATTCAAGTGATTTCTCAATATGATTTTACTATTGGAGATGAGCAACTCACAACCCTCCAAACACTAACACATTTGAATTTCAATAAATCTTGTATACTAATCTGATCAGAAGAACCTTACAGTGTCTGGGAAGATTAGAAGGCAGGGCAAGTGCAAAGAACCTTCAACGGAACAATCTGTTAACAAGTTGGATCCATCTCCCCATCCTCTCACTCTACTGCTAAATAGTAGTGAGAGCCTCATGCATCTAATCATCTCTGCTTTCCAAAAGAGGCAATCGTACATTTCCAATAAAATTAGATTATATTAAACCAGTGAAGTGAGCCAACCAATTGTCAGATTGCTATAGAAATGCAAGATTCTGCTAAACCTCAATCCTGCAAATATTTCTGCATAAATTTAACTATTCCAATTCCTTCCACCAGTAGAACAACATGAGAAACTTAATTCTTTTTTAATTCATGCATGCAGAAGTTGAGTCTATCCCTTATTTGCATTACTCCATCTATCTAAACAGTTAAAATGTTTCACAACAATGAGTTTTAAACCAGGAGAATTCCTGTTCTACTAAAAATGGATTACAGTTTTACAAAGGGGGCTCAATTTGAAGTATGAATCAAAACCCCAAATACTTGACCCACATCACCATATACAGGAGACCGTTTGCATAATCCAGAATATGGCACTGCCAAGACCACAAGACCAACTCACAAAACACCAAGATGAACCACATAAGAGAAATGCAATAATGACACTATAAACACAAGATGAAAATGAAGTACTCTAAGCATATTGACAATGACTCACTAAGACTTCCACCTTTTCTTTCTGACATCACATCTTTAAAAAGGAACAGGATTATCCCAGATCCAAGAACATACTTCTTGGATATATAAATGGCATTAAAAAGCCCCGTAAACTTACCAAAAAAGACAACATATTGAGAAAAAGAGGTCTATCTCTCCTTTAGTATAATTCCAGTGACTTAAGGAGAGTTACACTGGGTATTGGCTTGAGCTGTAATATTAAGGGCAGCTATTGAAACACACAAGCTGCTTAATTAGAGCTATCAATCCAAGCAATGAGGCAATTTTGCATGCAAGCCTCTAAGAAACCTGAAACCAAACACGGCTTGCCCGTATAAGGGTTGCATTCCAAAAGCCTATGCTCAAGCCAACTATACAGATCTGGAGCTGCAAATAAACATAAATCACCTGATTCAGAGCAGTGTTTTGGGTGTGTTAACCTGGAATGCTGAGATAATTTCAGCAAAGGTGGGCCAAGCCATGACAAAATTTAAGTTAAGATTTGTCCCACACCACCAATGCTGGCACAGATCTTGTGGCTTGGACCTTACAATTTCTGCTCTTCTAACTCAGTCACTGGGTAACTGCAGGTTCACAGATCTTCATTTATGCATTACAGAAAGATTTGACTTAGCATATAAGAAAAGACTCTACAAACCTGTAGTTCTGGCTGTTCTGTTTCACTTGTACTTGAGGAGAATATAATGTAATCTTGCCCAGATAATGACAGAATTTAAAAGGGGAGGGTCAGGTTTTCTGTGTTGCACTCTTCAGACAGCTAAGTCATGCTTAAAATGGGTTAAGAAGGCCTAAAGCTCACACAGCTGTTTGGCGTTGCTATGTAGATTCTGTTGCTACCACATGTGAAAAAAATTGACATTTTATTTCTCACTTAACCTACCACTTAAGCTCCTAGAAAGCATCAAATAACTAAGGCATTCAGCTACATGAGTATTCACAGTTCCAGAAGTGGTAAAAATGTAATGGATCTCTGTGTCTAAGGTCAAGTGTCAATCGTATTAACGGAACTGTTAATGAGGTGCTTAAAGTTGAATGTTGAACAACATTGCAGCAGGGACACAAAAGAAAGCAATGCAGAGTTCAAGTTTAGGTTGCCCCACTGTGCATTTTTTAACACTGATTTTTTGTAGATCACTACCAAGGCCAAGTCTGGTCATGCTACTAAGTTGATAGACTCAGACTATCAAGACTGGTGGAGACCCAAGAACAATGGAAAGAGACTAAAAAAGTCAGTAAAATTCAATGTCTGGGGGCCTGAATGAATAGGCCATTTGCTCTTGCAAGTATAAGCTGAGAACTTCGCTCCCAGCGGAGCATCTTTCTTTCATCAAGAAGACCCTTCACTGTTACTCTACAGCTTCCTCTGCAGATCTAAGCAAGCTGGTTTTAGCTCATTTTAATTTTTTTTAGCCCTTTTTTTTAAAAAAAAAAAAAATCAACCCCCAAAGACTACTATTAGAAAGTCCCTTAGTGGTGTTTGTCCACTCACATGATTTCAAGTTTCTTTCTCCTCACTGAAAGCTAGGAAAAATTGGTATGAGCTATTTCTTCAGGGGCACCCACACAATGAAAAGGCATGTAAGGCAGTGGATACACAGACACACCTGTGGGGACTGAAAACCTCTTAAAATTTTTTACACGGAAATCTATTTTTAAGAATGTTTTCTTAAATTATTGCTCCTACTTTAACTGCATGAGCAATGACCTCTTATTAGACATGATTTAGTATAAGATTTTATCTATACATTTCAAATTTGCTATTTATTATAAGTGTAATGTTATTTGGCCTTTCCAAAATGACACATTCAAAAGTCAAACCGACATTCTACTTACAAATTAAAGCTTCCTTGTCACTAGAAATTCTTACCCATACACATTTTTAATACATGTCTTGTTCAGCAGCTCCAGGCACACAATTGGAAATGTTAAAATCTTGAAGATTAGAAATGAGCTTCTCCCACATGCAGCTTTTTCTGGCTGAGATACAAACCCACAGAAATGATAGCTTGATATGATTTGTGGTCAGAAACATCAACAGAACTGTATGGGATGACGCTCTATGAAAAATGTTAAGCCTCATCCGCTTTGGGGGGGAGGAAGAACAAACTTCAGCTTATCCTTACTGGTGCTGTTCTGCTTAACTAGTGTAGAGTCTGTTAACTGGAGAAGAATCACCGTGGACTACTAAACTATTCATAGAATTGTCCCCATCTCTTTAATGATATTGCCAATAATGTACCTTAATGAGACAAAAAAGGCAACCCAGTTCGACAAATCACTTGAGAAGTTGCTTCCTTGAAACTGAATAGAATTTAAATAGGACTACTATGATCAAGACATACTCTACATAACCTGTATATAATCAGGAAAGCTTGAAAGGTCCCATCCTATCAATACAGATGAACTCCTTACAAATGTAAACCTAAAAAGACAGTCATGGTAGATTTAAAATATTTTCGTGTGTTTTTTTGGGGGGATTTTTTTTTAAAAAGAAGAATAAGAATTGATATGGACTTAGGGATGTATAGCACTAAACAGTTCATCTGACTTAAGAATTCGATATTATCGTTATTGGCATTGATGATTTGTAATTGAAATTAATAAGAGCAATAATAACTATATTTTGTTTGCAGCTGAGAGCTGCTTGCTAGTTTCTGGAAAAGAGGTTAGTGGTTTTAAATAATTTCCTGAAAAGCAAAAAGAAATCAGCATAGCTTTCATTGCCTGTTAATCTCTGTGCCTTTCCATGGAAACTATCAAAAGGAGCTAATGGAGTCTTCCCCAGCAGGTGTGCAGAGTTCCTTTAGCATGGGGAGACCTATGACAGTGCTTTCACTTCTGTAGGTGCATCTTCCCCTAAGAAGGACTCCCACACAAGGCCAACACAACTCAAGTTACCCAACTCCCCAAGCTCAGGTTTCCATCATATTCAGTGCCTCTTCTGGCAGAAAGACAGGGAAAACCATTTAGGCAGGAATTGCAACCCAAAAGGATAAATTCTTCCTCCTATACTTCCAGGTTAGGGGTGGGTGAGGAAGAAATACATGACAACCATGCTGCTGGGCATGCCAGCGTCCTCCAGATCCTGACCTGCTGCCCAAGTGGCTGTCAAAGTTTTACTACACTGCTGATGATCAATTTAAGATTTTAAAGAGCATTTAATTCACATTTTAAATTACTGAAGATATTAAACACAACTGTTACAAATTATTTGACAGTTACCTTAATTAGCCTAGATCTGATTTAATATTTCCAGCACAGTTTAAATTCTTACTTTACTGGGAGCCATGGAAGTTTCTCAGCATGTTAGGTCCAGTAAATGAAATTGAGTTCAAGCAAATCTATTAACACAGTCCAACACTTTCCACAGTTCATTACAAACAATAATTACTTTCTGCAAACTTCCTCCTTAGCTATGAAGAAAAGATTTGACTCAATAAAAATAATATCAGTGAGAAAGCTCAATTTTTGCTGAAAGATCCTTTAACATGCAAGGGCTTCTTTTCATACCTGCTAGCAGTTGGCATTCATATGTTATGTCAACAGACTTCAAAATCTGCCCAACTTCTTTCAGGCAAACCATCAATATTCCCTCAACTAGTACACTATCAAAAGCAGCTCCCTACATTTTTTGCTAGAACTGAAGTTGGTTACATAGACAGAAGAACCTGTAAAACTGAAGATCACAGGCATCTTGGAAAGATTTCTAACAGGATTATTTATTATCTTAAACACTCTCTAACAATATTAGTCATCTATTACTGTGAGCTACCTAGAAAGGGCTAATAATTTAGAATGAACATTATTTCTTCTTATCTTTGTGATTTGGAAGATATTAGCTCAGCTGGGGACTCTCAAATAGTTATTTGATATAAAACATTCATAATTCATTTGACTATATACTGAGGTCAGAAGGCACTCTTTCTGTTTCCAGATGAATCTAAAGTGAGCTTTGTATTTCTGAACATGTGCTGACATAGCTTTTAACATAAAAACTCCTTTATAATAAATTACAATAAAGTTAATGTAATATTTATTTTTGTGAATCTTTCTGTGAAGAAATCTTCCTACTAGAAATGCAAGAAAAGCTTATACAAGTCACATGAATATTGTTACAATAAACTGAGGAATATTTTAGGAGTATTAATTGTTAATGTTCTTTCAATGCAAAGTATCATCAAAGACTGCCTACCAGTTCTGTGCTGCTTTTCCTCTCTATAATAATTCTTTTGGTCATATTTAACTTAGAAAACAAAAATCAGGGCATAGGAGAATAAGCAATGAAAATAAATTAACATTCTACACTTTGCATTATCTTCCTAAAATCTGTGGAGCTGTCTGGATGTCTACAGCGACACGTGGCATCATCGCTCATTGCCTTCACAAGGTTAATTTCAGCCTATTTAAATAAATTTTCTTCCCTGTGTGCTGATGATAGCATGTGATGACAATATTGCTCCAAGTTAGTCACTAAGGGCAAATCAGAGCAGTTTTGTTCAGTCATCTTGGGGTGCTTGTGCAGGGTGGTGCTGCCAGTACCATTTTGCTGCAGCACTAGCACGCCACAGCACATTACCTGCTGCCTGCCTGCCTTTCTCTGCCAGCAGAATTTATATACATTTCACACACTCTAAGGCTTTCCACAATCACATTTTGATTGCATCTATGTTGTTAGACAGATTTCAAATGCTGCTTTGATTTTTTTAAAATGAGTTTTCAGTCTTTCAGTGTTTGTTTATTACATTCAGTAAGTTTATTCATGCGAAGGAGCATATCTGTGTGGACTGCTTATGTGTAGTGATGTCCCTGTTTAAGGGCAGTGATTCTTTTTACCTTGAAAACCTGCGTGTATTAGGAAGGCAATCTTGCATACAATGTTAGTGTGTGTAGAGCTAAATGCTAATATGAAGGATACTCACCTCATATACACAGATCTGACCATAGAAAGGCATTTCTGCAAAGTATTGTACTATCTATACTGTATATTCAAAGAGATGTCAGATGTCCAGCTGTTACTGAACCATAGGAATGCAAGCGGGGTGATAATTAGCACTGAGCATGTTTGTCAGTGGTACCTATGTAAGAAAATATCTTTTATATCCTACAAAAAAAATTGCAAAAAATGAAAATAAAAAAGAAAAAACTACTGGGAATCTATAAATGCATTGAAAATTTTACTTCAACCCAATTGAAAAGAAAAATAGTTAATTCAGAACCTTTCTTAGTAAAGAATGAAAGAGGAGAGAAAAATCATACCATGTGGACCAATACAATTTCCAAGTACTCAGTGCTACTAAGATTTGAGCCAAGAGAAACTAAATGCGTTACTAGGAAGTTAGTGCAACTGCCCTAGCACTGCATGCAGAGAGGAGGACTAAATAACCAGTTTTACAAGGCAGACAGACTGTGGTCAGCATTGGTGAGACAAGTGTTTGCAAATGGTTACATCATGTCTTGAGCGCTAAAAGCACATAAGGATATTACAAATAACACATTGAAATGGCTTTACAACACCCAAATTCATGTGGCGACCATGCCCTCAGCCAGAGAGGAAGACTAAAAAGAGAAGGTTTTAAATATAACTTCACCATTATATAGCCTGTTTGACTTATTAGAATTTATCCTTTACAAACAAAAGAACGACAAAGTTAAATAGGAGGTTAGACAGAGTTCTATGTATGCCTGTTTGTTTCCTCTTTCTCAAAGAAATAAAAATGGCTACTGAAAATAACAGATGCAGCATGAAGGCTTAAAGCAAAGATACTATTTTTTTCTGTGCTACCTGCAAGCAGACAAGCTCATACAACTTACACTGTTGAAAAATTTGCTGCTCACAGCAGCACAATTTACCAGTAATGACAGAAAAGCAAAGAAGTGGTGTGTGCCTGCTGTATAATAGTCACATATCTGGCAAACTAAATCCTCCTGATAGGTGGCTGGGTTTGAAAGGAGGTGAGTGGATTGGTTTTCACAGGTAAATACTAGCAAACAAAAACTAATTTGCTAAATATTGCACTATAGAGACAGTAAACCCTTGGGTTGTTACTGAAAAATGACTTGGCTGAGCAAGAGGAGCATTGATATTGTTTGTGCTACCAAGACAGGCTTCCTCCCTCCTTGTACATTCACAATTGCAGATCTTGCCAAGGCTCTGTGTTTTCTGACTTTTTTTTTTCCATTTGATATTGATCCCTAGTGTAACGATGGGTAACAGTATTGGAAAACACAGCAGTTATCTCCCTCCATCTTCATAACTTACTATGCTCCATAGTAAACAAACTGAGTAAACAAGGCCTATAAGAACAAAAGAAGTCGAGGAAATTTTCATGGCTTTCATTTGAATGAACTGTACTGTCCATCTAATTTTTCAGTTACAGCATAAAAGTAAATAAATAGGAGAACCACTGTGAAGTAATAATCAAAAGCATAAATTAAGCTGAGCTTCTCTCCTTTGTTCTTAAGACAGTAGTTTTAATATTCAGAGACTAGTTTTTAATATAAACTCACTTTTAAGGCTCTATCCTGTTTTCTGAAGGAGAGAACTGGGGAAGAGACTGATGGTTTGCATTGTAATGAACAGAATACATAAACAATATACAGTATAAATATTACCAAAATAAGCCAAAGACCGTTGAGATCCTAAGTATACACTAAAATTCAAATGGCCATACCCATAGTTAGGAGACACTCCTAGTCCATCTGATTTTTTTATGTCCTGTAACTGCTTCAGAGACACCAAACCCCAGGAGCTTTTCAAGCTTTACTTGAAAAGCAAGTAGTACATTATGGTTTTAAATTCTGAAATCTGCAGGGACTATAATCTAGAGTAAATTAGTTGGCTATGTAATAGAGCCAGGACCTGATCCCATAGTGATGAAAGGATTTCCCATGATTTCCAAACAACTGGTTCAGCCAGCTAGGTGAGATATTAAAAAAAGAAATAGATTGATCTAACCCCAACTTTTTAAAGTAGTTGTGACCTTTGCCAAAAAGGGGGAAAAAAAATAGAGAACAAATGCCTTTGTTTAAATGCTCTAGATAAGGACTGAAGATGTCTTACCTTTTTTTCCTAAACTTACAGATGTTTCAAATGGATACAATTTTAATCATCAAAAGAGAAAGAACTGGATTATCATATATGTTAACAAGAGACAACAGTATACAGCAATTGAACTTTCATAAAAGCCTCTCTTACAATTCCAATTCTAAATCACAGCTGTATTTTCTTATTTCACATTTGATCTAGACCATTGCCAACTTCTTTACGCTGTCATGCCATCCTTATGATTGGAGTAAATCTTTATGGTGCATATGTACAAAGCAAACCAAAAGAAATTGAAGGCAACTTGCTCATGAGCATGAGACCGAAAAGAACTGGTCAATAAAGTAGACAAGGAGATGTAAATACATGAGCATGCTGATAATGCAGCTTTGTACATTAGATTTTTTACTCCTAAGCAGACTTTGCAGAAATGTATCACCAAGGCACTGTAGGCTCGCCTACAGAATGCGACTTAGACCTGCGACAGAGCGAAGCTTCTTCCCACTTTCAACCCCTGCAATTTGATTCAAGTACAATCTCAAACACTTCAGGCTTTAGTATTTCTAGCCAACCTCTTTTGCTGCATTTTCCCTGAATGTTACCAATCATCTATGCAATTTCAGCTGCAAAACTAATCTCTGCAGTATATTACATATAATAACCCTTTTTTGAAACGGAAGCCCTTATGACCTCTACTGTATTTCAAGAACTTTTCATGATTTAATGCCACATTGAAATATTTCCTTTATCAAGCCCAAATATATTTGTTCTTTTTCAAGTGCCACCATCTTCTTTAGTGCAGGGAGAGGCAAAAGCTTTGAAAGAATTCCTGTAACCCCATTAACATTTTTGTAAATGCAAGGATTTTTAGAACTGCCACCAGGTTATAAAAAAAGTTGAGATAACATGGAAAGATATTAGCACACAATCACAGAGAGATAGAAAATGTATGACTCTCAGATAATTTTGCACTCAAGGACTCTCATTATTTTAAGATATTTTTATAAAAAAAATAAAAATTTATATGAATTTTCTTTTAGGAATAAAGATGAAAAAGGACAAATGGATGAATAAAGATTTTAAAATTCCAGTTTCTGCTTAAACTTTCAATTCTTAACAGAAGTAAGATAGTTGTTATGAAGGCATGCAAGATTAGATTCCACAGCAACCCAGTTAAACATGTTCAGACACACATTCACATGCACACGTGCGCACACACAGACATTTTCTGTTACAGGACTTTCAGATGAAGCAACTGTGATCTAATCTTCTCTAATGAAGCAAGAAACTATTAACTCTGATTTGAGTTTTGGAGCAGTTCTGCCATCCACAAGAAGGGTAACACTGGGAATTACTCTTTGTGTGTGTGTGAAATGGTGAAATCATCCTTTTTTTATAGCAACATACTGGCTATATTTAGAGGTATTTTAAATGAACAGTTTCTTAACAGAATAGAAAAGGATACAATCTAGCTCAGAGAAGTTTCTGTAAGTTCAAACAGGATTTTTTTTTAATTATTATGTATACATGAATTCATGATTACTCAGTACTTCAGGATCTGAACTCCACGGCCCAGGAGGCTGTAATGTTCCAAGTATAAACACAGGCTCCTGCAGATTTCAAGATCCTACACATTGGCTTGCTCAGCTGAATTCTTCTGTCACATACAGCTTCTATTGTATATTAACTACACTTATTGCAGATGACTGGTGATTAAATACAGTTCATAATCCAGTATCTGGATTTCTCAAAACATTTTAAAAGCATAGCCCTATTATCACCGATTCATCCTGCCTTAAATGAAGACAAACAGAAATGCTACGAAAGGCCTCCACAGTGCCTAACCTAGAAGAAAATAAAAATGACTAAAACCAAACTGACGACAACTAAATATTTTCACTGAAACTGCTAAAATAGGTTTTGTTGGTTGGTTGGTTGGTTCGTACAATGTGTGTGTTCTTTAAAGAAGTGATGAGATTTGGGGGGAGAGGGGGTATTTTTTCTTCTATGACTCACTCAGCATGAATCTCTTCTACAAGAAAGTGTTCCAGAAATAAGAAGTGATACTCAGAATAGTAGTATGTATGCAGATGAATTACTACACTCTACAAAATTGACTCCATCAAAAATGAAAACAGCCAACACAGAATTGTTATGGCATTTTCAGACAAAAATTGTATTCTATTATTCTATTCCATAGGATATTCATTTCCACTTCAATATATGTACAATGTGAACGGAAACATAGAAAAGTTGCTTAAAACAATAATAGGTTCACAGGAGGTGGAGGGGGGGGAGGGGGCAAGAAAAAGGAAAGGAAAGCTACAAAGTTCTCTCTTTTTTCCCCCTTTTCTTTGCAAATTTCAATTTTTGTTCTTTTTTGGGGTTGTGTTTCTTCAGTAAGGGCAAGGTATGGGGGCACACAGAACGTTTTTGTGGCAGTGGGGGTGGAGGACTGGCTTCCCTCTCAATTCCAGTCAAGGTTTACTGAGCCCTCAGGATCAGTGCTCACTGTCCCATAACTGCAATATCACTGCAGCATTTACTCTGGTTCGATGAGCAGCATGTACAGCGCCGGTGCAGGGCACACACCAAAAGCTCTCCCCGTTCACTTCTCAAAAAGAGGACGCCTGACCCAAACAGACTGATGACCGAGCCTGAGGGGTACCACAGGGTCCATTGTGCTCTCAGAACAAGCCAGCTCCCGCGAGCTTCCCACGCTGCCAGGCCGAGGAAGATGCAAAGCTGGGATGAAGCTTAGCCCAAGGCAGCAACAGCCGGCGGGACCTTTTAAGGCAGAGATGGCAGCAACCAGCTACGGCCATTGATGTGCAATGTTAGCACTGTGGCACTGACAGTCACTCACCATTCCTCCTCTCTTCGCTGCTGAAAACAGGCACAACTGACTTTTATCTTACGCTAAATTATTAACTTGATGATAAATGCAAGCAAAAGTTGCTTTGGGGTAGGTATGTATGTTATTACGTGCAAAACGTTTACCTATTAAAACACTTAGCAGAAATTTATTATTTTCTTTGGCTTTTGACTTACTCTATAAATACACTACATCATTTGCTAGGATTTTTATTATTATTACAATCCAACATTTCTGTTCAACTTGAAATGATGAATGCAAAATCAATACGGCAAGGAACAAATGTATCCACGGTGACCAAACAACAAACTCTAAAGCACAGCACGGTGAGTGAAAATTAGCACTCCATCAAAATTCCAGTGTAATGTAAAAGAAAGGTTCATGCAATTAGAAGGGTCACAATAAGTTTAATTATGTGAAGGCTCAGCTCAAATATTAGAATATACATAGTAGAATGCAGTAGGATAGTAGAATATCTCAGACCAACATCTTGGAGGCTACAGCTTTAAGGAGACCAAGAAACACTATGACCGACTCCTGAATTTAGTAACATTTCTCTCTGATGGTTAAGAAACTCACTTCATCCATTGATACTTGCTCTATAAGAATAATATTTTCAGAGGCTTAGGACTTACTTTATATGGTAATTACTTCAGTATTTATTCCAACCTTAATTCTGTAGATGTGTTCCCGCTACGCTACCTTACATGAGCAGCAATTAGCCAAGAAATCCCAGAAAAACAAGCTAGATGCATACAAACATACTGATATGCTTTCTTTTTCTTCCTTTCCTATTACTTAGGCGGCCCACTACTATCCTGCACAGACAATGAAATACCACAGAATTATTTAGTAATATTGAAAGGAATATTTTTTTTTCCTCAGAAAATATAAAATTCTAATATTGTCTGTGTGATGGTTACAGCAATTTTAAGTCTAAATAGGTGTGTGATGTACACTGTCGAGCTTTCATCCAGCTCTGTGCAATACTGTTTTGTGTAGTGTTACAACAGGGACAGGTGAGATTTCAGATGCTCTGGCTTCTCACAAACAGAGAAGGAAAACACCCAAAACAGGTACATATAAATATTATCCCCACTAGCTCATACTTCATTATGCAAAAGACAGAAATGAGACTAATCATCTAAAACTTAATATTAAAGGAAGTTTCAGGCTAAACAAAGAAGATGGAGAACCTGCCTAACAGCAACTCTCAGCTCTGCTCTCAGAAGTGAAAATTCCTACAAAGCAGAGAGGAAGCACAATCCAGTTAGTTCCAATTAAAAACTTGTGTTGCACCAAAATCCAAATGAGTACGTGAAACAGCCGTTTGTATTTTTTCAAAGAAGTAACACTAGAAGAAGTTTGATCGCCATTACGTGTTTCTGAAAATTATAGACAAACAGAAAAAAAATTAAGTACCATACAGCTAACATATATACCTAATACCCGAACCCACATAACTTCAGGAAACCATAACTTTTAATCCTAGTTACAGAGGCAATTGTTGCAAAGCTGATTGTAAAAAAAGAAAACTCATCTCACGCTTGCAATGATATTAACGGTAGAAAAATGCCCCAAAAGAAATGAGAAAAAAATTAATCTGACTACACATTTTTAATGGTGAAAAGACTTAATCCAAATTGCTCAAACCTAAAACCATAATATTTGCCTATTTTTCCTCAGCCTCTGGAAAACACAGAAAACTAAAACATTGCAAATTTCTCTTTGGAAGGGACTCTGAACGGTTCTAAAAACTCAGCCAGTTCAATTTTTTCTGTTCAAACAGCTTACATCAACATTAATCTGCTTTTATAATGGATGGATTTCATTGTTAAAGACAACACCCCCAGTATTTTTAATTTTACGAAAATAAGAAAATAATGCTTAGCTTGCCATAAAGCTTAGTACTTTTGTGACAGGGCTCAGAATATTACAAAAGTTCTCTAAAAGCCTGAAGTGAACTCCTGATTCAATATTTAATGAAACTGAGAAAGCTGCTGAATGTCCCAGAAACCTTCCAACTCTCTGCTCTGTGTTCATTCTAAGTATTATGCAGCTATAAATTAACACTGAGGCTAGATGAGATTTCAAGTAGCCAAGAATGGTATTTTTCCATCACACCGCCAAATTTTCTATTTTTATTTTTTTTTCTATTTAGCAGCACTAACTTGCAGCACTATATTGCAATCACACATCCCAGCTCAGTACTGCAGCACTACATTGCTTAGACATAGCTCTACGTTCCAACATGTTTTTAGGGTGTGCAGCCAGCTCAGCTGTAAGCCTAAGGAAGATTTCCATCAAGCAACAAAATTAAACTCTGCACAAATATTTAACAGCTCAGAGACCTCTAAAGGCTTAAAATAATATGCATTTCCTGGTATGCTAGAAGCCAGCCCCACACTGGTGATCTGCATAATGCAGAGTATTCTGCAAACACACCACTGCAAAAGAAGCATTGTTTCACCTTTGTATCTTTGAATTCTTCAAACTACAAACTGAATGAAATACTACGGTTTATTGTGCCTCCGTACCACAGACAGTGCAGTAGCAGCTTGTCCATTACATTAAGTTGGTCTAAAACTTCCCATGCCTTACAACCATTTCTCATTCCCTCTCAGCAGATGAAACACAAGTTCATACAAAACAAACCTAGGATGAGTTCATCCTATCTAGCTTATTTTTCAAGCCACTAAAACTACGCAGTAGCCCACTCAAACAGAAAATTTCCTAGACAATGGAATCCTTTCAAACTGCACAGCCGACAGGATTCCCCAGTTGTCAGTTTTAGGTGCGTGCCAGCACAAAATGTTCTTGAATTTGAAATTTATAATAATCACTCCTATTGATAACATGAACAGAAGCAGAATTACATCACAGTTAACACTTACCAAAATACATTATGTTTCTCATTAATCATGCAGTCAGGATCCCACCGCTGTGTATTCAGCATTAGCTCCCGCACAGGGCTGACATGTAAAACAGAGCTCTTTCATTCTACATTATGTGGAAATTTCCCAGCACAAGAAGCGTGAGTGAGCAGTGTGCCTCCACAGGATGAGTGCTTTGCAGGCAGTCTTATCCCTGATACAATCCCTGTCTGATTTAGCGTTTACTCCGGCTGCATGCTGCACTGCCCATTCTTACTGTAATCTGACTCCTCCTTCTGATGTCCTTGCTGTGCCTGTGACATCAGGACTAAGAGTACTACAAACAGATCTTTTCTTAAACAGGCTCGCAACGACGTGCTCTAATATTCAGGTTAACCTAACTCTAGCTTGAAAAAAAAAAAAAAAAGCCCTTCTAAAATGGTAAGCGGGTTTGGTGGTTTTGTTTTGTTTTTTTTTTTTTTTTCTTGGCAGCAAACGTGTGCAGTGACATAATGTGCTCAATTACATAATAGATTGGAAAGACAAAGCATATATTGTTAGCGTATTTTTCTTTGAAGGGCAGGCTCGAGGAGAAGCCCTTACTGCTCTGATTTCCCAGCTTCAGTAGAGGATAAAGATGTTCAGCACTTTGCAAGACCATGTCCTCCTAGAATTTTTTTTTTTTTAAATCAGTAGTTCGATTTCAATAAATGATATAAACTCTAATGGTTGATAAAGCTCAGTCTGTTTCTATTTTTAAAAATCAACTGTCAAATAGGTAGTTCAATGTCAATAGAGCTGAACTGATTTTTTTAACTACAATTTCTTTGCATGAATAACAAAGCATGAGGAGGGAGATCTATGACAGTGAGGATTTGTAATGGAGTTTACAACCTTTCACCCTCCAGGTCTCTGGTTGCTTTCCAGCCTAGGTTGATAAGTCATTAGCAGCTGGTAGCTGTTTTATCATTCTGTTACAAACGGAGTTGTTCTAAGTTCATAGTAAATAGGTTCCCACACAGCTCCTGCTGCTATATGAACTAGCAGCAGCTTCAGAGGATGAAAGACCAAAGAAATACCAAAATACTCTCCACCATCCTCACACAGTGCCTCAGGATGGATCTGACACACACTGGCATGGCAGTACTTATGCACGTATTACATATCTTCTATGAATCAATAGAGGATATCAGTTTCCCACTGTCAGTCCGGCATGTATCACTGATAATAAACTTAAAGCAAATAAAGGTAAAAAATAATGGATGGTATGCTAAAGTGTTTATTTCATTATAATAGGATCTAATGGGTTGAATGCTTTCATTCTACAGGAAAGAGGATGACAGGTATAATTCATTTAAAGCTTCACTTCTTATTTATAGAAGTTCCACACAGTAACTACTATTTCATGAAGTCCAATCACATAGGGCAAAATTATCCCACCAGCACAGGAATGCTCCAATTGCAGCAGAAGAGTTAAGAGCCCTGGTGCACATTGCTGCTATGCATCTCTCAGCAAGAGTCCTCTGCTGCATTACTCTCATGAGGTTTCATGCTACCTGTATGAAAATCACTGAGATAAAACACTGCTAGGGGGAACTGGGGCATGAATTTCAGTCCTGTCCCTCACTGCCAGTCCCACAGTTCTCCCTTTCTTATGCCTAGCTTTTCTCAATGCCCTTTCTTATTCCAACCGCACCTAGGAAGAGGCATGCCTGAAATGAAAGATGGTACACAGAAAGACTCCAGAATAAACTTTGTTTCACAACTAAAAAGCACACAGTGCAGGGGAGTGCTTTGAGGTCATAGTGTGTGAGGGAGGAAGATTGAGACTTCTTGTGCAATATAAGTTGAACAAATCCCAAACCACGTTGAAGAAATACTATACAGACCCCAGGGGGAAAAAAAAAAAAGAGAAAAAGAAAAAAAAGAAGCTGTCAAGAAACCATGGCCTGTATTTTAACTCGAGGGTTTGGATAGCAAGGAACAAAGTGTATGTATTCATGACATTTTCCTGTATTTTATCATTGTAATACTCATTCACTTTTACTGTACAAGGAAGGACACCTTGCTATAGGACTGAATACTATCCTTAACAGCTGGTTTAAAGTATCTCAGTTGAGGCTTTCCAATGTCCTCTGAGCAGTCGGTACAAGCGACTACCAGGAGCTTTCTGTGGACAAGCATTCCCTCCTCTCCATTCACTGAGGGTAAAAGCGATGCCCTTTAGGACAGCCTGCACCCAGACACAGCATTTGCCTATTAGGCTGTGTTTACTTTATCATAGAAAGGCTCAAGCTCATCCTGCCAGGAGTCAGACCCTGCGAGATATAAGCTACCTCCAGTCTTGACACTTCTCCAGGCTGATAGGCGTTACTGATTTGTGCAGTTAGCTGGCCATCTGAGAGCCTACGTACAGACAGATAATGGCTGTGTAGATGTACCATTAGCAATCAGGCAGCAACCGTGCTGCCTTTAAACATCCCTTCTTGAGCTGGCTGCTTTGTTACAATACCTGTACCAATGCAGCAGAGCTTGATGGTAGATCAGTGCCTCAGCAAGTATAAAAAGCAGTGCCACATAGATTGACATATTCTTTACTACTTGGTTCAGAATGTTACGTCCGTTGCAGTTCTGCACTTTTGGATGCAAAACACTCAGGGCCATCTGCACTCTTATTGCATCTTATTTGTGTTCTTACAATAGGCATACAGTCAAAATAGACAAAGCAAAACTAACCCATGAAACTTATTTTAATTTCTTTGTATTTCAACTATGAAACAAATGCAAGGAAGGAGGCAAAGTCACTGATGGTCTCTCCTGGAAAGCCTAATTCACATACTTCATGTTAAACTCTGCTTTCATTTACACATATAGAGCATTAATCATCAGCAAAAAGAAGTAGAGTTCCAAGCAAAGGACAAAGAATAAATTCTATTCCCAGAGTGGGATATTGTCACTGTCACTGAAAGTAAGGGTTATTTTTGTAACTGCAATCCCAAATTGCTGGTGTTTTATCTCAAGCACTGAGGATTCTGCTAAACACAACTGTGAGGAAGCACAGTCCAGAGCAGCAAACACGCTTGTATGCATCTGTAGATTTGAGTAGAGCCAGTCTGGGCATGCAGGATCATGCAGAACGAATAACCAAATTGGTCCATGATGTCAGCCTAAGGTGCAAACTCCTAATCATCAACAAGCCAGCACAGGCTTACCAGCACTTAGCTTTGGTACAGATGCAGGTCAACTGCAAAAGTATTGTATTCTCATGCATGGTTCACCTATAAAAAGAAACCCTCCAGACCCTCTTGATTCAGCAATAAACATAACATGAAGAAAGTACCTCCTGCTAGGACGGTTACCCCACGCCCTTATTTCTAGTAACAGAAATGGCTTCTACTGCCTGAAATCTTTTTTTCCAACAACCTACTTTTTTTTTTTGATAGCATCTCCAACTTGACTTCTTCTGTCCTTCCTTGCCTAGACAACCTCACTGTGGTAAAAGGTTTCTCACAAAGAGCAGATTTTCAAAACACAGACTACCCCACAAGATATTACCTCCTCAGAATAAACAAAAAGCAACCTGAAAGTACATAATTCCCAGAAGCAGAGCACATACTCTACATATCTCCAGAGCAAGGAAAGCTACAGGTTACTCCCCATGCCTGATTTGGTCTAGATCCAGAAGGGCACTTTGTGAACTAGCTGTGCTATCTATGTTTTCTACTGATTTGTATCTATCCATGGATTTACACAATGCCTCCATAGTAAGTATTAAAACCACTCGCAGGCATGTCTGCTGCAGAGACAAATTAATATTTAATATTAATGCACCCAGTTAGTTCCCTAGGATTCCTGGAAAACTCTCTTCCAGTCTAGAACTCTCCCAGGAGGGAACTAATATTAGATTTATACCCAGACTCTTACCAGTTGGCTTTGACGAATTTCAATTAGCAAAGCTGACCACAAACCTTTTCTTACAAATGAAGAAGCATATTGAGGGACTCTTTGCTGGCAGAAGTGTAATAGTAGGAAACAAAACACACATTTTAAGTTTACGCATCATGTGTAGTAGGTTAAAAGATCTCATACACTTGAAATGTTTCCAGATTTCCTAAATTAAATTTTATCTACTGTATAAAAAAAGAAGTCCAAATCATACTTGACCTACTAATTCACCAAAAGCACTCCAAAAGTAAAAGATTCTTGAAAGTAAAATGGTCTAGAACTTCTAAACAATTTGGAAATTTATGTATTGCAAATATTTCATTCCTGTTAGTACTACAGTAACCACACTGCACAAATAAAAGCAGCAAACAAGCCACAGTTTTGTAAGGCTCCAAAACTAATTGAAAACGTTTCCAAGTGCACATATTTTCGTGCCTCAACCCAAATAAGTGTTACTAAGTACATCATCAAGAAATTTGGTTTGTTTTTATTTTGAAGCAATCTGGAGTAGCTTAAGACATACTACACAACACTGTAAATTTTGTGATTTATTACTAATCTCTTGAGGTTATGCTAAAGGATAAGAAGGAAAGGAAAATGTTATGTTTGTATATTTTAACTAGCCATTGAGGCTCATTTTTGGGTTTGCACATTCTCCACTGGCTAAAACTACTAAATGTGTTTTTTACCCTTGACTCAGAAGTGTCACTTCTGGAAATCTACAATATTTGTCACCATGAATACCATTTAACTGCAGCAGTACCCAAAGGAACTCTATACTGCCACACGTGAATACAACTGGAGGAACTTAATTAATCTTCCTGTCACTTCCATGATGCTTTTCATTAGTTCAGCTGCTATCTGATCAAATGCTCCTTTCTCTATTGGAAATGGCTAATCACAACCTCCTATAGAAGTGGTTTTGAGAGGTAAACAAAGATTCACCTTTTATTCAAAGAGCCTTTTATAAATCTTTGACATGCAGACTTTGTCAGTTCAATAAAGTACTTGCAGCACTGTTCGTTTTAAGCAACTGGGATTTTCTGCATATGATACTTTGGAAATATAAATAGCAATAATATGCATTTTTGCAAGCTTAAAACTAGTACTTTTTAGTATTTTATAGTTTCAACACAGATGGCGTGGCAATTGAAAGGGCATATTTTTCTCTATTTCCTTCCCATGGATATGAATAGTTATTACACAGACAGAATGCTGCCAACATAGAACCAAACCAACATTTTACACTATGACTGCTTCTTGCTGCCCACTCTTGTCACCTTTTGCTCCTAATCATGTGACAAAATGTAAGATAATGAGTGTGACTGAATACACAACTGGTGCAGAAGCTTCTTTGACCATGAATATTGACAATAATTTTAAAGAGAAAGACAGCCTTAAAGGCAAGCAACAAGATCAAGAGCTAGTCTGAGTCCATGTCAAAAATATTTTTGCACACACACAAAATCTATTTCTTTCAGTCAAAGAATGAAAACTGGAACTGGTTGTAACACCTGCTCCAATATGCATAGTCCTTCCTTCCTCTCTCCCTTTTTCTCTTGTAATTTCATTTATGTACTACATTACATAAAATCTGTCTAATGTGTGGCTTTTCAGTATATCGCACGTAGACAATCCATCACTAACCCTGGTGAGGGGAACAAATTAGTCAGTGTCTTTTTGGTTCATCTTGCTGACACTCTGTACAATTTTGCAACATACTTTTTAAGATTCATCACCAAATCCAAGCATTGTATAGTCACAATTTATAAATGTATAATATATAAACCGAAGTTTAAAAATCCAGATGTCGCACTGAGAAATTCTGTACAGATTTCACATTCTAGATTCTTTGGTTTTCGCACTCTGATTTACAGGATGAAATTCATTTATAAGTCTGACCTGCATTTTGCATTTCTGATTGTACCATCGTGAATTAGTTAAATTTGGTATGTAGAGACTCTGTGAATTAATTCCTCCTTAATCAGAGGTCTGCATGCCTTATGCTGTAGAGTGCATTTGTTTAAAAGAAAACAGTAGCCAAAACTATGCATGTCTATTATTTCTAAAATCACCTTTATCAATCAAATGACAAATCTCAAGTAACCAGATATTACTGTGAAATGGTCTGCTTATACTGCCTGTTTCAACTGTCTGTTTAGATTTGGTTAAAGTAATGTAATTAAAGTTTATTGTGCTATTAATTAGTGACCTTTTCATTTTGCTCAGAAATTATAGTGATGCGATCAGTTACATTTCAATACCAGTAAATTATTAGCACTCCTGCACTCCCCTCTAGTTTCGTGTGGGTGGTTTGGTGTTTTTCTGGGTTTTTTTGGGGGGGGAGGTGGTGCTGGGAGTGGAGTGTGTGTGTGTTTGTTCATTTGGTTTGCTTTTCGGTATTTTTTTTCCTTCAAGAAGGTTCATCAATGAAATGAGGATCTCCTCAAAAAATCTTTTAGGACTCTTGTGCCAAAGTTATCCAGGCCTATGGGTTTTAAACAGTCTTTATTCCAAGTAGCTGCTGGTTGACATCTTTTCTTCCAGGCATTTTGGAAAGTGCTTCAGCACACTCATGAAATGAGGATAGTATCAAGCATTCTTCAAAATACAGAATAAAAATATTTATTTAACATTTATAGCTCTTTCAAGTCACTCGTAACAACCTTACTATCTCCATCTAGTGGCTCAAACTATTAGGACTTTTGTTCTTAATACACTAAAACTTTTTATTGTCCTTTGCCTTGTCAACCACAGTTTTTTCATTTCCTGATTTTAGCTCCCCCTAGAAATCTTCCATACTTCTTACTTTTATTTTATATCAATTAGTTTCCACTTCCTCATTTGCCATTTTGTTCCAAGTAGCTTTTTAATTTCTAGCTGCTGTCCTTATTTTGCGGCTGAACCAGAACAGATATTCAGCCAGCTTATAATTTTCTGAACATTAAATTACTTTTTTTCTGTCATACGGTGACCTCTAGGTATTTAAGGAAGCGTCAGTTTTCTTCCTAAGTCTTTCTGGTTTTCTTCCCAGTTATGCTCTTAATATTCCTTTATGAAATAAAACATCTTGAAGTACAAAATAAGCAAAAGATTTTATCTCTATTCTGTTTGTTCCTTTAGAATATAATCAAATCAATTTCCACACCCTTAAGTCCCTAAATGGAAAAATTTCAAGATACAGGCATGAAACAATACTTCTTGATTTTCTTGATGCTTTATACAGCTGTTCAAAAATGAAAAGAAAAAAAAAGTAGCAATGCAGTATGATTTTATGCTTCACAGTGATTATGAAAGCACTGAGCTGTGATTTCAGTATATAACTGCAAGAGGAAAATGCCAGCAGATGCAATCCAAATATGAGTGGGTGCAGAATAGCTTGGATTTTATAGCGGGTCAGTTGATGGGAGCAAGGCTGCAATGTAGACCAACAGCCAGGAACAGACACGAACACTGCCAGCTGCACAGCACTACAACTTCTCTCCTGCTCTGGAGAGCTAAGATACTTTGCAGAAGTACTTGAAACATCTCCAAGGTGCCAGCAACATGTTTGAAACTAAGAACAGAGAGAAGCTTAAGGCAAATCCAGCTTTAACAAACTAAAAAGAAGGCATCTCGTTTAAACTAGCCGGTGCTACAGGTGCCTCCTGGGGCAACTCATTCCATGGTAAATTGCTATCTGATAGGAAGATGACCAGTTCCTTTCTGCAGGTACTTCTCCCATTCCACTGACACATGGAGGGGTATCAACGCTTAAAACTTAGGTTAGATGATAAACTTTTAGCCAGTTACAGTTAGGCAGGAGAAATTTAATCTCCAATTACTATAAAACAGTCTAACTCATCTCACAGAAAACATACATGGTGTGTTTTAATTCCTCTTTAATAACCAAGGAAAAATTATTTCAGCCAACATGTTACTAATAAAGGAAATGCTACTCAAAGGAGTGTAAGTTTCCATCAAAAACTGCCACAAAAGAGGAGAGGAGGACAAAACAGCAGCAGACAAGACTCTAATCTGAGGGCATAAAAAGATGCAAATTATAGCAAAGTGTTCAACTTTTCAGGTTTGAAAAATTTATACTGTTTATTCACACCAGCGCTGAATTTGAATCTCATGTCCATGTGTAAGCACTCTGCAGTTCCACATATGCAGGATTCACAACTGAGCATAAGAAATGAATCACCATGAAATGAAAATATCAATGTTAATTATTGTTTTCCACAATGGATCTCACTCTAGGTGGGATTTGACTCAGAGACTAACACCTATGTTTGTATGTGTATGCATGGGTGTGCACCTGTGAGCTGGATGTCTAATTTCTCATCACAGTCAAGGGAGTTATCAAAGTCAAAAGAGTTATTTCTCACATCTGGAACTAGGCACCAACTTTTGTTGGCCAAGTAGCTTTCCAAGCTCTATTAACTACATTGACTAAAATTTTGGTGATCAAAAGGGGAGCTTAGATACCTAATTCACTCATAAATACATATACACACCCACCTAACTATACATAGTCTGAGAAATGTGAGCTGAATCCCATCCAAGGCTCTTAAAAGACCTGAGACCGCCGCAGATCATTCATACCCTGTGAAATTTGGCTCCGTTTGGGATCATCACAGCAACTACCACTGTGTTCAGTAACACTAAGCAGCAATTTAGAATGGAACACAAAGAACACCTGCAAGTGAAAACAGCATGAAATTTATACAAGAAGAATAGAATTATTTCCTAAGGAATTAACTACAGTATTAGCTTCCCCAGTGCTTGAAAAAAATTCCTGGACTCTTAAATGACCACACAGTGCTTATATGCAAAGAAAGAAAGATCAAAAATCGCTGCCTCAAAAATATTTGGCACAGAGGGAAGTATCACTCCTGAACGACAAAGCTGGCATCCTACAATAACCATGTTCCTCTAAAATCCATGTGGACTAATTTATGCTATTCATGCTTACCTGTAAGAAAAAAACGGGAGCATGTCACAAAGTCCCTGTTAGATGATATTGCTATTTAGTGTTAATAAGGAAAAGAAATGTTAAAATGATGCAGAAACAGTTGTTTTATTTTAACTTTCAAATGCTCCGATATTCTTTTCCCAGAAGAGTGCAGAAGGGGGTTGGGCAGGGAGTTACTGCTTTTTAGCACTCTGCCAATAATGTTCAAATACATTCCTGCCTGCTTTATTATTAACAGTAAAAGGAAAATTTTCATCTCTGTTCCCACCTTTTGATCTTATTGACAGAGCCTCCTGCCATTCTAATTCAGAATGACATGTGCAGCAAAAACCTCCTGTCTGTATCTGTTCCTAACTTTCTTGTTACATCTTTTTTTCCTGTACATTTTCCTTTTGATCTGCCATACCTCTGAATTTAATTATCAGGTTTGAAAACACTCTGCCATAATAGCAGCCTATAAGTAATTCCATCTGTTTCCCACAGCTGAACAGAAAGACCATGCCCCAAAGCCAAGTTCTGTTCTATATGCACTTTCAGAGCCCAACATATACTTTGCAATTGTATTTATGCCAAAATAATTAAGAAATTAATAATTTTGAAACATGATGGTCTAAATAGAGCCCTACTGTTATTTTTAGTTAATTCAGTACCTTGATCTTAAGTCAGTTTGCCACTCATTACCTCTACGAAGAAGCCTAGTTACTCTAGGTGCCTAAATATGAATGTAGAGACAGAAAACACTGGAATAATGCCTTACCTCACAGAATTTTTTTCTTCTCTGCACTATACAGATGAAGGGTACACCAAAGATGAAGATGTACATTATAGCTTAACTTGATGCTTCTACAAAGCTTTAATAACTGAAAGAATTTCAGCTAGATTTGAAAGCCCCAGCCATATCTCTGCACACTCTGTAGATGTGAGACAACTGTTCCAAGCGTACTGTCTATAAATTCATCTTGGACTGAAGGACCATGTTATGCCAACAGCATTTCAGCTAGGGGATGTTAGAGGAATAAAAGCTAGCTGTAGAGTTGTAGGTGTCTGTATCTCTGCGCAGCACTGAAGAATGTTCTGCAGATAGCAGACCAGAAGATGAGTTTTTCATTGAGATGTATAATGGTATGCTGCACTGCAGATCCTCTGCCTTCCCTTTTTGTAAAAGAAGTGTTGGTCATTTCATGAACATGTATGTTCTGACTTCTCAGACAGAGCTGATCGCAACAGAAGAGTGATTTCTGGCTCATCTATGGGTTGCAGTGATTTGGAAGCTTAGTTTTCAGCAATAGAAAACTGCATCACTGACTGTAAAGCTTTCATAGAAAATAGTATAAGAATCAGAAGGCCTCAATAATACCATTTCATCCAAAAGTCTGCAGTGCCTGCTTTATCCCACTAAAGATAATTTACCATGTTCTACAAGCTGTTGATACTTTTTGTACTGATAAACTCTTCATTATTTATCTACCACTTCCTTACTTATCACTGTCCACCAGAGCATTTAATCATTAATCAAGCAATTATTTTTACCAATAGTAGCTGTCTATATATTAAAATCCACTGAGACATGTTTCATTTTCATATACATCCTTTAAAACCAATGCCTTTAAGAACAAATACAGGAAGTACCATGCACAAGTAGTGCAATGCTGCATAAAGAATGCATACACACCCATATACACACATTTATATTCAGCCATGTGCACACACATATGCATACAATGCAAAATGACAAGGATAGATGCATACTCAGATGTACAATTAACGGCTGAACAGGTAAATAGCCACATTAGGATTCCTGCTTCCCTTCTTTTTTTCTCAGTCCTGCTCAATGAGGTAATAATTGTTTCATTATTGGATGTGAGGGCAATCAAATTTTAGAATTAAGACTGATAAAATTTGCACTCCATTGTATTATTTTTTGCTTTCTATTCAGTACTTCAGAGATACATAGTTAAAATGAGGAAGAAGCTAAATTAAGATAGTCAAACTTTTAGCAGGCTACAGTATGACTGGTATCAGGAATTGTCCTTAGTAAAGTCCTAACTGGTTCCTGCTCATTGCTCCTGGGCATAAAAATTTGTCATGATTGGTTACACCTCTGTCTTCTGGACCTAGTAGCTATTCTAGTTGGGTTAGAAATCTATTTTTTTTCTCATCTTTGTTGAATATTTCAAACAATGCACAGGGAAAGAATGTGAATGAGGCATGGTTTTAGTCAAGGTCCTTGGAAGGGGGTGTTCCACTGGGTAGAAGTCCATTGGAGCCACCTGAAGGATCAGCAGATTAGTCCCAGCTGGAAGTTAATGAGCAATCCTGCAGGCTAGACAAGGCTCGTCCCTCTTATGCCAGGATTAATATCCATGTTTCCATAGTAGATGCTTTAACTCACATCATCTGTTCTCCTCCATTCAGTATAGGAATTTGGACTGCTGTCTCTAGACGCTCGGCGAGTGCTTTAACAAGCTTGTGATATTATCAGCTTCTGTTTGATGCTGTGAATGTCCAGATCTACAAATAAAGACTCCCCTAGGACAAATGGTTAAAGACCATATTCAGAATATCTGTATTGTGTCAATGGGTCACGAAGGATAGGGAAGACCAAAGAGAAATGCCTTGGTCTGACTCAAGACAAGTAAGTATTTAAAACTATCCCAAACATCCAGGTAAAGTACTTGTTAGGCTACTGCTTTTTTTTTTTTTTTTTGGCTAGGATAAAAATATGGTAAACACCTGTTAATAGGTTTTATTTTTTTATAAATAACCAAATACGGTACAAGAATTAATCTTAGGTGCCAGGCTGGGTACAGTGGAGGGAGGCAAATTACATTGCTACTTTTCAAAAATATATATATATATTATTTATCAAAGAATTTTTCGATAGAGTTAGATATTCCTTAGTTTAAAAATCAGGAAATGAAAGAGATTCAGATAATTTTAAAGCAATAATAAAAGAAGAGCACAGTTTAGAGGCTTTCAGTTAGTATTTCATGATGACTACTTTCAGTATTTTTTTTTAGAAGGAAGTTACATAAAGTACTACCTAGCAATAAACAATTAGCAAACTTAAAGAAACAGAATGTTCTTTACATATCATGTGACTACTTAATCTGATTTTCCATTTGAGAAGCAGATGGACCAGTGGTTTCGTCCTGCTGTTACACATACTATGTATTTCATAATTTTTCTGCCACAGTCTTTTGGCCTTTGTTTAAAGAGTAATTTTAAACTTTTCATAGAATGTTTTCTAAAGGAAGGTCAGATCTGAAAGGCTACTAATGGATTAGCCTTTGATCTTTTTTCTGTGACTTACATGCATTCAAGCCTGCTACAAGATTTTGTAAAATGACAAATGCAAGAGTGACTGAACAAGAAACACCTATTACTTTGAAACAGGACACCACAGGAGATGAACCGGTTTTTAAGTAAAAATTACAAAATATATGATTTATGGAACTTTAAGAAAGGCAGATGTTAAGTACCACTGCTATACATATGTATATATTTTTAAACGTATTAAGATATGCTGAATTGTGAGATAATGAGAGCATATTACATGAGTCATCAGAGCACATACATTCCAAGGGATTCGTAATTAGAGTTTTCTGATGACTCGCTAAACACTACAAATACCACTTCACTGTCAATCAGGGGTCATGCTATGAAGGAACAAATTAATCCTTTGGAGAGGGGCAGTTTGACTACAAAGCTTCTCCATCAGAAAGCATCACTGTCCAAATAGCTCTCTTCCTTTTTAATCCTAGTTGAAGACCCTTTTAACTTGGCAAACTAAATGACCCTCACTCATCATCAGCAAAACATTGGCACCTTTGACGGAGCTAATATTTCTGTACCTTGACAAATGAAGTTCTAATTTACCAAACTCGAGGCACTCATAATAAAAAAGGATCAAAGAACATTAACATTTTCAATATAGTATTAATATTTTTGCAAGAGCTGTTGCTTTTTCAACCAGCTGATCTTACCATATGGGAAATAGTATATCCCTGTTTTGCAGATGAAATATGGGTTTATAATATAATTAGATAGATTAGTCTGAGACAGAAAAAAGCCTGAACCCATGGAGCTCTTGACTCTAGAGCAGCATTCAGCTCATACTGTCCCCCCATCATATAAAAAGAAAACCAACTGTGAGAAAGCAGTGTATATAAAACGTGTACTCAACTCTCATATTGTTGAAAGAATATAAACAAAATGATTTATCATGTTGTAAGAAAGCACTGACTCACGTTTTCCTTACACAGTGTTCACTTACATGTTTGGGTCACTTTCTCCTGGTACAGCTTCAATGAGACTATGGAAGTTACACTGGGGTGAACTGGACCCAAATCATGTCAGGAGTTGTTGTGTCGCTAATAATGGAAAAGGTCTTCCATTCATTATGTCACTATTGAGTAGTTTTCAAAAAAATGCTTGCAAACAATTGTTGTCAGCTTTCAAATGTAATTTTATAATACTCTTGCGGCCTTCAAACATGCTACATTTTCATCCTTATCACCACATTAAATCACATTGCCAATAATGTCTTTGGGATGGATTTGAATTCTTCAGGCTTGAATTTAATTACATTACGTAAACTAGAATGTGTCTTCAGTGTGCTTTGAGGGAATAGCTTATCTTGGCAATTGTTAAATTCTGTTTTGTTTAAAATATTTGCATTTTTATAACTTCATTCTGCTATATACAGCATTTATTGATCTTTCTCATGAATCCATTTTCAATATAGTACATTGTATTTATTTTCTCTAACCCTCGACTGGAGCATATTCTTACACACCATTTAAGGAAAAAATAAATTAACACATCTCCGAGAGCATTAATATTTTGTTTCATAGGAATTATAAGACAGGAAAATGCATCTGTATGCAATTTTTTCCTCTGGACACAGTACTTTAGCGAACACCCTGGAATATAGCAATATTACCTTGGTTAATGTTTTCCACAGCAGAAAGACAGTTTTACTCTATATTATGAATCATTTACTACCAAATTTGGCTCATTTAGTATATGTTTTGTCCTTTGAGGTTTTTTGTTTGTTTTGTAGGGTTTTTAAAGTATTTTCTGGAGCTCTCTTCGTCCCTCATCTCATGAGTCTTCCCTCTCCCATCTTTCTCCCCTCTCTCTCACACAGCAGTGATAACCGCATTTTCAGGCATAATCAAAGGATATTTTTTCTTTTGTATTTGTTAGATGGAACACATCTAAATGTGGAAGCATTTTACAGTCAATCAAGCCAAGTTTGTCTTCAATCTGCACTTGAATGAAACACTCAAAATGCACAAAAAGTTTATTGTAATTCGGAGGACCATAAGCAAATATTACATAGATTTTCACCATCCACCTAATGAAAAAAATATCTACATCTAACAAAAGCATGCAGATTTTCACATCTTTTCTAATTCTTACACTCTAGAAAACCGGACCCATATGTGAAAAATCACAGCTCAGTGTTAGCAAATGGGTAAGACTGTCTCCAGCATGCAGTATCCATGACCAACCATTCTGTAAACATCATGCAAGTCTAAGCAAAAACACTGCCATGAAAAGTCTTCCTTAATAACACCACTACTTATCGAGGTCTGGCTCAAATGTGTTATTGCAAGTAAGAGCATCCTGCTAACACTGTTGCTACTTTTCTAAAGATAGTAAATCTAATCTTCAACACCCATGCTAAATCCTGCTATCAGTTTCCCTGGTAAGGTGGATACTGACAACAGAAATGAAGGGTCATTGCAGTCACAGTGAGGAGAATTTGGTCAGCTGGATGTTTCCATGCAGGAAATAGCGTCCAGCAGTACATCACACCTGCTGTGGCACAAAAGTGTCCAAAACCAGATACAGGTTTGGACAAAAAAAGCACTTTTTATACAATTTTGGATTCTACTGAATTTCCAACAATTAAAATATAGTCCAAACAGTTTTGGAAGGTTTGTCAGATGGGTAGTATACAGATGAGCAAACATAACAGTATGTTTATTAACAGATTTCATTGCAAATGTTGACTTCCAAGTATTCTATATGCTTTTGGGATTTGAGCTCTTTCATGACGTGTTTGATAATTTAAAAGATAATCCTGCTTCCACAGCTTTCAACCTATTTAAAGGAAAACTGAATCTCCAGCATTGTCTTCACTCCCCACAGAATTAAAAATGTAAAAAAAAAAAGTCATGCAAAACAGTTTCAAAAAATGAAAACAAAAAATTTACATTTCATATTTACAAATTATATTAAGTTCTGGGTTACGGTATATTTGTTGCCATATTAGGTCATTTTAGAAAAGACAGCCAGTCAAGTAAGCAACTGGAATAGCTATTATTTGAAAAGCAGAATTTTATGGTTTGCTGTAAAGAAATATGCCACGGGCTTGCTTTTGGGTAACTGTGTCTAAAAGTGCTCCCAACAAAAAGCATGAGTATATCATTTTTAGACCACATAATATGCAAGTTCACATGAAAGCATGAAAGATTCTAGCTCCCACTTTCTTCAGGAACTCGACCACTTGCTTTTTATTAACAGCCACAAAAAATGTCCAGATGGGTTATACCACCTGAGCAACTCTGCATCTAGATAGTTCTCATCTAAATAATCACAAAATTCCTTGGCGGTGTTGGCCTCAGTTCTTACTTGGAATCTGTACAAAGAGGGAGCTTATGGCAAACATACAATGATATGTAACATCTAAGTTACACGTTTCTTGTTTCTGTTGAATACCTCACATATTTGGAAACAAGTCATGGCACTGAGTTACAGATTTTCAGCCATAACCAGAGTCTCTGTATCTAAGTGTTGTTTATATAAGCTCAGCAAAATATTCTTTATAGTTTTGTATCAGAAATAAAACTCCGTGAAGAACATCTGCTGCCTCAGCTGAACCATCTCATATCAGGTGCTACAACTCACCACCACAGTGGCGACTCAGGCTGACACATGGACTGCCTTAGTTCCAATGAGGATATGAAAAAATAAACTTCTGACAAACTATGGACTTAAAGGAAATCCTCATTAAAAAAGATATAAAAGTTGACAGACATGGAACAAACAGGTCATACAGTAATACCTATTGATTTATTCAATATTACCCATGAAACTATGGTCCATAGAATGGATAGACACAGTTGTTAACAGTGCATGTAGCTTTCTTTCATAGAAATGTAATAATTTTATTTTCCTGAAGCATACTTTATAGACAAACATAGGAAAGGATATGTCTGCAGGTTCACTGAACTCCAGAGAGTACACTAGAATACCAATGGCCAACCTCAGGTGTTCAGACTGTCTGCATCCAAGTTAGCCCCATAGATTCCCCCACTGCCAACAGAAACAATTCGTACTTATAAAACTCCCTCAATTCAGCCTACACTGGACTCTACAACAGATATGAGGAATCGTTCCTTGGAAGCGTCTATTTCGATTCTGTTTCCCCCGTATTAAAGAAAGAATAAACAATTGGGTCAGGTGTGCTTATAAAATGCAGAAGTCTAGAGTTAGTTACAAATTCTTCCAGCCCTTCTGTGAATACTGGACAAGTGAATTAAAAAAAAAAACAAACCAGACTTCAAGCCAATCTTATGAAAACAAGTCCTCCACTTAAGTTTGCTCAAATGCACAAATTGCCCTAACTGCTAGCAGATTTTTTTTTTTAATACCCTCTCTAACTGTCTCTGTGGAAAAATACTTTTGCCACCTTCTATGAAAAGGGGAACCAAAAATGTGAAGATTATCCATCTTCTATGTCACTTGATCTATAAGTTCTCTAAAAACCAGGAGTTCATTATACATTTTAATTATGCTGCCATTAGTGATGAGAGAAAAGTCAGGCCTGCTGTCCTTTTAAATTTCCTGGAGAACAGCTGAAGCCACACCATTACATTGATCTCTGCCTCTGTACCACAAGTGCTCTGCAAGAGCAGGGCATAAAAATAATGTAAAGTTTGTAACAAAGAACAGAATGGAACATAAACTACAGTGAAACAGTCCTCAGAAGCAATTACTCAAAGAAGCTATAGGCTTGGAGAAGAGTGACTGGAATGCTGCCTCACAGAAACAGACCTGGGGACATTGGTTGACAGCCAGCTGAATATGAGCCTAAAATGAGTCCAGGTAGCCAAGAAGGACAACAGCATTCTGGCTCATATCAGAAATCCAGCAGGACTAGGAAAGTGACCACCCTCCTCAAAAGCTGTGTTCATTTTGGGGCTTCTTACTACAAGAAACACATTGATACGCTGGAGTGTGTGCAAAGAAGAGCAACAAAACTGGTGAAGGGTTTAGAACACAAGTCTTACGAGGAGCAGCTGAGAGAACTGGGGTTTGTTTAGCCTGGAGAAGAGGAGGCTGAGGGAAAACCTTAAATTGCACCAGGGGATGTTCAGATTAGATACTAGGAAAAATTTGTTCACCAAAAGCCTTTTCAAGCATTGGAATACGTTTCCCAGGGAAGAGGTGGAGGCATCATCCCTGGAAGTATTGAAAAGACATGCAGACATGGTGCTTAGGGACATGGTTTAGTGGTGGACTTGGCAGTGTTGGGCTAGTGGTTGGACTTGATGATCTTAAAGGTCTTTTCCAAATTAAATCATTCAATGATTCTATTTTATGATTCAGAGTCTGGAAGGCTCACACGACGGCTTTTATTCCAATACTCTGCAAACACAAAATTGTCTAACTTGAGCTTGATACAGTAGTCCACATATTAAGTAACTACAAAATTGTTAGCATCAGTAAGTCACTTGTGCAAAAGGTATGGAGAAGCTTACACTGATAAGCTGTGCTAAATGCAGCATACTTGAAAGTGAACAGCAAAATCAACAATTACAAGGCATGTCTGCTTAGACGTGGCCACAGAGCAGGATTAATGCCTGTATTTGTCTCCTGCTCCTGTGCAAAACATGGAGAGCTAACAGAGCAATATACAGACCTCCCTAGCAATAGGATCAGACAAAGAGGAAGAAGAAAAAGAATAAAAAAGAGAAAAACACACACAGAAAATACTTTTAATACTGTTTTGGAAGAAGCAGAGAAGACAGCAATTTATTAAATACAAGCACATACAAGAGATCCTCCAGAGACTAGATTTATAATAATTACGACCTCACTGGCACATTCCTGCCTTTTAAACTTTGAAGAAAATGATGTGTAAGAAGGTCATGCACAAGAAAACATTTGTCATCCTAAAGGTTCCCCTCTAGTTCTATGATAAAATAATTTCTCTTATGATACATTGCAAAGCAATGGACTTCGGTTCTCAAATTATGCTGTTAATATGAATCATCTTGGATAAGTGCACTCTCATTTTCCCCCCTTTCAGGTCAGTAATCATTGTTCCTTCAACTATTTAATTTATGTGAATTTTTGGTTTGTATTTACATGACAAACAAAAAGCCAAACACCAGACCAAATGCCTGTGGCCAAGCAAGTGAAATACCTTAGAGGAAAACTGAACAGCCTCTGTCTGTTATGTTTGCCTCCTATCTCAAGCTATTTGAGCTGTTTGGTAGGATTTAGTGAGGACTACACTGGGCATTTCCTGCTATTTATTTGATTTTTCTGGCCTCCATTCTTTTGCCTGAGGGAAGGTGTCTCCCAAGGAAAAATGTCTCACAAAATATTTCTGTATGTTCAGTTTACCATGCATAAATTACACTCAGGTAGACAAATACCACACTCACTCTAGGAGGCCAATTTAACTTTTCCTAGTTTTACTACCCATTCCAAATGCAACAATAATGTTGATGTTACAGCACATTTCACTGCGCTGGACGCAGTCCCTGAAAGAATATCCATTTTAAATTGGCAGAAACTAAATGATTAATACAGTATTGATTGCAAAATATTTTGTGAGTAGAGAGTTGCCAAGCCATTGGTTGCCATACCTTATCAGCAGTCAGCTCTCTGACAGATTCATTTGATGCCTCATACACCTAAACTACCTCATTCACTCTTAAACAAGATTTAATGTATATTCTTCAGACAGAACAAGTTACTGAGGATAAAATATGTGGCCATCAAAGAAAAGAATTTTTCCCATGCTGGAATTTTTCATGTAAGTATATAATCACTTGTATTCTGCCTACACGACTGCATATCGAGAGTTCATTAGCTTTATATGTAATGCTCTTACTTCTATTCATAAAATAATGCTAGAATTCAATACAAACACAGTTTCTGTGTAGGTTTAAGCCATCGGTAACCCATCTTGAATTTAAAAACCACCTTTGCATTCCCATGTGATGTTGCTGAGTCAGACTATGCAAACCCTTTTAGAGCAGCTTTAGGAATGTGTCTTAACAATGAAGTAACAATTAAAGAATATAATCCAAAGTGGCTGCTGTATTATGAACCATGCTAATTTCTGTCAGCTACTCTGTTGCTGCTTATATACAACCATTGATTTTAAGCATGCTCTTTCTTGGAAATTAACAGTAAAAAACAGGAAAAAAGAAAAAGAAAAAGAAAAAGGAGGATTAGATCAAACACTTTAATTTCGCTTCCCACCTAGGGCCACCATGAAAGCCCCAGCAAGCTTTAAAACATTAACCTAGGAAGCATCATCTTTTACCCTGCTGAAAGTTAGATCTGGGGACATGGATTTGAAGGGTATTTTCAAGGCTATTTTTTCTATCTGAGAAGCTAAAGCCCTTCCTGAAATAATATGATTGATGTGGATAGACTGAAAATATAGATTGCAGCCAAGTCTTACAGAATACATTTTTGCCCCTAGTAGATATTATAGACCTTGCTATGGATTTATCAGTATTACCAGAATAATTTAGCTGACAATCTATAATTTTTGTACAGGTGCTTATCAGTCTGGCATAAGAATATTATCACTTAGCACGGTTTGGGTATTAACAGCTAGCAGCTTTTTAGAATATATTTTTCTAGTAGCAGGTTGGGATTTTTTTTTATTATTATTTTAAGTAAAGACAAAAAGTGTCACTTGTAGCACAAATTTCTCAGCTATAAAGTTGCCACTAACTTCCCTTGAATTAAT
Organism: Phaenicophaeus curvirostris; assembly: GCF_032191515.1. NCBI lineage: Eukaryota > Metazoa > Chordata > Aves > Cuculiformes > Cuculidae > Phaenicophaeus > Phaenicophaeus curvirostris. The sequence continues at coordinate 50,843,218 of NC_091397.1, read as the reverse complement.
TTTCTAGAGCATGACAATTATTTTCAACACAGTTTTTCCAGTTTCTGCTTCTTACCTGGTACACTTTCAGTGTTTAATATAAAGTTTCAAGTAACAGAAATGAAGAGGTAAAACAAAGTTTTGTTAGTGTATAATTCAGCTAAGTTTAAGCACTTCCTTCTAGAATCATTAATAATCAGTGCTGATGATGCTGTACTGAAATTTATCTTTGCTATCTGATATAAATTTCTATACGGGTGTCATGAGTTTCTGTGGAGAATAGAGAGAAATTAATTTCAAATTATGAGAAATTCTCAAAGTGCAAGGCATCATGTAGCCATATAACTTGTACTATTGATACCTGTTGATGAAACTCAGATGAGTTTTTACAAATGAAGGTAAGCACCCAAATTTTTTTAAAATTAAGGTAAGAGCTTCCTTATTTCAGTTTTTCATAACTGCAGCTCCACTAGTTTCCATCATTAATAGCTCTAGACTTTATATACATATATGTACATATCCGTTCACAGAGGTGAGCAAAGGAAGACTGTCTCCAGCATGAAGGTAACACATTTTGATGTGACCACTTTTCATATTCATTAAAATTACTTGACTAATCTTCTATTGGTGCTGCATTATGTTATGAATTCTCAAATATTGAGTTCAGTTCTGGGCCCCTCACCACAAGAAGGATGTTGAGGCTCTGGAGCGAGTCCAGAGAAGAGCAACAAAGCTGGTGAAGGGGCTGGAGAACAGGCCTTATGAGGAACGGCTGAGGGAGCTGGGGTTGTTTAGCCTGGAGAAGAGGAGGCTGAGGGGAGACCTCATTGCTCTCTACAACTACCTGAAAGGAGGTTGTGGAGAGGAGGGAGCTGGCCTCTTCTCCCAAGTCGCCCAAGGGGACAGGACAAGAGGAAATGGCCTCAAGCTCCACTAGGGGAGGTTCAGGCTGGACATCAGAAAAAAAAAATTCACAGAAAGGGTCATTGGGCACTGGAACAGGCTGCCCAGGGAGGTGGTTGAGTCACCATCCCTGGAGGTATTTAAAAGATAGGTGGATGAGGTGCTGAGGGACATGGTTTAATGGTTGATAGGAATGGTTGGACTCGATGATTCTGGAAGTCTTTTCCGACCTAGTGATTCTGTGAATCAAAAGTCTCACTTCAGAAACCAGAGTGTCTGCCCATTGGACACATTTTAATTGCTTTAATGTGAAAGTCTGCACTTCAATTGATGTCTTAAAATCATATGTCCATTTTCAGTAGTATATAATCTCAGAATCAAGCTAATCTGGTACACTAGCGGGGGAAAAACATACTTTAAAATGCCTCCTAATGTTCTGGAACAGTACTGCACTAGCTACAACAGAATAATAAGGCTGTTTATATCTTTGGTGCTTGATAATTCATAAAACTAAGTTACATCTAAGTAATTTTGGGGGCATTAAAGCTTTTCGGTGTCTGCAGAATAAAAGTATGCTAATGAACCGAACAATTTTTTGTATATATATAAATGAACGTTATCTTTCAAACCAGAACCAAATTCCCTAGCTAAATATCTGAATGTAATTCCCTGAGCTTGTGTGAAGTACCCCTTTATGTATGATTATTATTTTAGTAGCTCTGCTAGAAAAGTAAATCTCCTACATTCATTAAAAACTAATAGTTGCCTTTTAAGCACATTAGTGCAAATATATTTATCCCTATCACAAGGAATCAGGCTACGCTTTGCTGACTTTCATTATCAGAAAATAGTCTCATTTGTCTTTTTTTCCCAGATGAAGTTTTGTTTACTCAGTTACAGTTAAAAAAATTAAAGCTAAAAGCAACTGCGAAACGTAAATTAAAATCCATGTACTATTACCATGAATCTACAAGAAGCAAAGCTCTTAAACAAGTTTTGTATTTATTACTTTCAAAAAAAAAAAAAGGTGGTTATTCTCAGCAAATACATACAGGTCATCACTCAAATGTTCATTATTCAATTAACAAATATTATGGCCTTCAATATTTGGACAAATTTCTTTCTTGACTTCTACCTTTCCAAGTTACCTGGCATTCAGGAAAAGGTCCAAAGCAGCAAAATACCTCCATGCTTCATGAACATTAGGAACGGTTTTAATACAGCTCTGCGAAACAGGAGAGTAAAGTACCTTCGGACCATCATCTATCCTCCACTACAGCAAATATTTCACATATGAACAGAGAGAAACATGTAACGCAAGTTAATTGCTATAGGAGTCTATCCATATGAAGGAGTCAGCTCGAAGAATAATCTTTATTTGAATATTTTGATCCTCAGACACTAGGTATAGTAAGTCAACGTCATGATTGCCTGAGCTGCAGTTGAAACTGCTGCATTTCAGTCATTCAGGGCAAGTTTTCTTTAGATAGCATCAGTTACAAAAAATGAAAGTTAATAATTTTCTCACATATCGAGAGAATTTTTTTTTAAAGTTCTGCAGTGTTACTCATATTTGTACTATGTGAACAGACCTACTGTGTATTTATCCTCACAACTAGAAGACACAAGGCAAGGTGATTACTGGCATTAGAAACTGCCTCCTTATGTTACGATCATCAGTGTTTCCTATGGATGTATATAGGTATGATGGTAGGAACCACTGCAACTAACAAGTTATGGACTTAAAATTTGTAGTTAATGCAAAGTTTGGTGTCTGAATTATTCGTATCCTGCATGATTTCTGTGAAAAGCTATAAACATGGTAGGGACTGTAAAGTTAAAGAGAATAGTTGACCAGTCAATACACTTATTGATTTCAGGAGACTGATTGCAGTCTTGTAAAACTGGCAATGGGGAAGCCACTGAAGCCAGAGAAATGGGCTAATGAGGCACAGTAATAATCTGAGAGAAGTCAGGGAAAGGGAAAAGCTGTGCATCCTCTGATCAGCAGCATTAGACAGGTTACAAGTGCATAAAGCTGAGGGCAATTGATAAATCGATAGAAAATTCTCACTTTGATTAATGCTTGGAGCAGCCTCAGACAAGCCAAGCACCTCCCTTCCACGCTGGTTTCAGACTCCTACTGTGAAATATCGCATCCTGCAAAGAGGTGGCTACCAACTGAATTGCCCTCATTGGCCTAAGACCCAGATTTAACTCAAGCCTAAGTAATACGAAGTAAATTATTTCACACTGACTATTTTACTTCCTTGTGTTACAACTGTTTTCCAAATCTGGCAATCAAGAATGTAAATTTCTGCTTTGCCTGAATCCACACTATATGCTTTTGAACCCAGAAAACCGAATTAGTGTGAAAAATTAATATTGTGCAGCTGACAAATACAAGACATTAACTGGATCCATTGTTTCCCAAGAAGGAAAACGGTTTGGACAGACAAACCCATGAGAGCCTGCTAACAAGTCTGAGAGTGTCAAGAACTGCAATATGCTTCCCGTCAAGCTGCAAAAATTAGTTTGAGGATGAATTTATCAAGTCCTGAGGAAAATCTCCCCTACCAGGTATACCCCTATCCCTTTGATAACTTGAAAATGAGATAAACCAGACATGCCATATAAAAAAACTTCCAATAAGAGGATCTGTAATACAGTTGCTTTACTTTCTTTGCTCAGGAGGGAAAGATACGGCATTTGCGACAGTTCCTTCCCAAATACAAACATATTGTATTTCTCGTCCCACCTAACGTCTTCATATGTTCCCTGCTGCTCTTCCCTAATCTGTACGTTAGAGATAACACACTGGACATGCTGTGCTTTGACTTTACCTCTAGCTTTGATGAGTGCTGGAAAAAACTACAATGATTGAAGGCATGATGAAAGGGATTTGACTTCCCCTCTCATTTTCAGGTTTGCAGCTAGCCACTTCATAGAGAAGAAATTGCTACTCGTATACAGCAGCACTGAGAACCTCAGGTGCAAGCTGACTTCCAAAAGGTCAAATGGTTTTTTTATGTTTTATAAATTCCCATCTTCACAAAAAGCCAAAGAACATTTAAATCGTCCTACCACTCATTATTTTCAGATCTGATCATTTGATTTGTATGAGGAAATTTTCATGTTTTATGTATTGAATCAACTAACATGACAACCACCTGCTATGAGCTTCATTTAGGTTAATTTTAGGAATGCAGAGTATTAAATGTGCATTTCCAGTGTTAGCTGGAGACAGCATTACCATACGATACTCAAAGTATCTGGAGGAAGGCAAAGGGAGAAAGGCAAAGGGTCAACAAGCAGATTTAATAACAAATCTTACATAAATTACTCCCTATACTAGCCAGTTGGGAGGAAAATTGGTTTTTTTATTTAGGCCATAAAATAGTTACTGCATGTCGTCTGGGATTCTGACAGTTAATTGGATCCTAATATTGTTTATAGTTTTTCTTCCATTTGATTCTTCCTCTTTTTTTGTCACCTGTCTTTGGACATTTAGTGGCATTTTTTATATGTTAAAAATAAAAACAGAAGTCTGGTTATAACACACTAAATACAGGCAAACTGTAACTTGCTTTTCTCTACCAAACTATCAGCTATTAGAAGCAGCAGCTATCATCTGTACAAACGAACCACTAAAACGTCAAGGACATTTTAAGGTGCTGTGGAAGTCATTTTAAAAGAAGAAAAAATACTTTAGTACTCTCAAATTTATACTGTGTCCCTGAGCCTATTTTAAAAGGGAACAACAGGACAGTACCCATCAATATAAATGGGAATAGGACAGGACTCTAGGGAAGGTTCTAAATTCTATGTTGGTTTTGATCTTCTTTTTTTTAATATTGAATCAATGTGAAGTCTTCTATTTCAGCAGTAAAATCTATATAATATGTTTTCAAATAGTATAAAAATCATATGCATATATACTGAAGATAACAAATCAAACAAAAAAAGTTACTGGAATGGACTTATATCTCAAAATGCAACCAAAATAAAATCTCCATGGCCAACAGTGACTCAGCCCGATAGCTTCTTTTCCCACCTGCGTTTTTTAACCACATTGTATTCGGGCTCTAAAACTTGATTTTAAAAAGTCATAAAAAGCTTCCTGGACTTGAATTACGCTAAACCATGGATTTGAAACAAAGTGCTTCATTATTCCATTTCCAAGTTCCAGGTAAAATAATATTTGAAATGCAAGTAGTATAAATGTCAAATAATTTTTTAGATTGAATAGTCAAGGAAACCCTGCCAGTAATCTAAGGTCATCTCTTTCATAATGTTGAAGTCTTTCAGTACAAAGCCTGTAATAATAATTCCTTTCATTGGCACAACAGTACTTAAAACAAACAGGATCCATAAACAGAAAATAGTCCCTAAATTATAATACCACTCAGATACGCATCCTCATCTATTCTTAGGTTTTACTCTTATGACAGCATTTAACCCCAAATTTACAATAATATTGCGCTCCAAAATAATTTGCTCCTAAATTATCATACTATTGTTCTCTCCTACACCTTCCTCTCCACATTTGTGATCAGCTTGTCATCACTACAAATCTAATTTCTCTGTATTTATTTATTAAAAAAAACTCAATTCAGTGATAAAGAAATATTTTGAAAATGCTATCTTTATCTTGTGTATGTGTTAATTTTTATTTTAAATAAGTAATACCAATAAAGAAGTATTCTGTTGTACTTTATGAAGAAACATTTATCCCATAGATTCTCATAACATCAACACAGGAAGCTAAAAAATTGAACAATCTGAAAGGCTTATCTCTTCCCAATCTACTGCTTTGGAAGAAGTCACCTTATTTCTAGAGCATAATGATTTGTTTCATTTGCTAGGATTAAGAGTTTATTTCCCAGACAGTATGAATTCTGAATGACAGAAACCATTTCAAAATGAAAAAAAAAACCAAAAAATAATCCAAAACCACCCAAATTTTTATAAGCACTGCAAATAGCTTTAAAAGCATTTAAAAAAATACTGCTCTGGAGTTAAAAAACACTAAGACTTTCAAAACAAAATATTTAGCTTTTCCATTATGAAACAATTAGAAAGGATTTTGAAGAATTTTTAAAGACAATTCTTCTAAATTAACTTTTGCAGCATATCATTATTTTCTGGTCTACTGGATATCATTATTTTATGTTCAAAAAATTTACTGATTCAAGCTAATATTAAGAAATTCCCTAGAAGAGACAATGTGCTCCAGTTTTCTTGTAGGTTCTCAGATCCATATCTCGAATGACTAGGGATTGTGGCTTTTCTTCTGAAATGGTCTCAGTGAAATATTGAGACCACTGCAAACAATTTTACTTGTGAGGAAAAGTATGCTTACATTCTATGTTTGTAAAAGCATTCAGTACTACGAAACAGCAGTAGAAATTAAGACTGTAGGAATTTTAGGGAACCTGTCTTGGAAGTATTTCACATTTCCTGCTCTAGGGTAGCAGCCTTGTTGACATTTGTCCAACTAATGTAGAGCTTGAATGGCAGTCTCTATGTAGGATTGGGGACCACCTCCAGATACTCCCTTTACTATTAGGAGACCACAGTGCAGGAGGCAGAGAGAAACTGCCTGAAGACTTGTCTCTCTGTAGTCCTCGGCATTCTGAGAGAGCTCCTTAAGGAAAGCAATACTAAGTTTAAATCCCACTAAAATAAACTTGCAGGATCTTCAAGGCATTTGAAATCTGGATCTCAACTGGTCTGCTGGAGTCTCTCATTAAGTAAGATATGGAATAACCTATTTTAGAAGTTCACAACCATTTTATCCAGAATTGAGAATAATGTGTTATAAATTATGAATATTAGCTGTCAATTATTTTCTTATGAGTCTTTTAGATTGCCTAAACAACTGAGGATGGCATAACCATTGTTACAAGCTCACTGTATAAATGGCAGTGGTGAGAAATGAAAGTCAAAGCACAGAGAGCAATGCAACCATTTGTTTACAAGATTCAATTACCACTTCCATACAATACTTGATTCACTACCATTTCTGACACTGTTTCCTGTTGTTGCAGCTCAAAATTTATGGGAAGGAGCTTTTGCTTTTCACTAAATGGATCCAAACTGGTAGATTTCCTGTCACTTAAGAAGCATGCAGTCAAAGGCAATGTTTAAGCAACACTTTCAAATAAATAATGCAAAGCACTCAAAGCTACCAGTGTAGTTGGCAGACACAACATACTGTTTATATACCCTGTCTAGCTTGACTCAGAGAACATATTAGACTTCATATGCAGTACAGACAAATAAAGCAAACAAGGTATTACAGTCATACTTCATGGAAGTTATTCTTTTGGAAATAAACATAATATTTTGTAATATTTATCGCTTTGGTAGTTACATTCTCTACCTCATTAAACAGTGAAGGCAAAATAAAGCTAACATTGAATTAGTTAAGCTTGTGGCGATAATTAGTTAAGCTGCTATCACTGCTTCTCTCTAGACTGCTCTCTTAGCCAAATCACAATATCACTCTAAACTGAACCAAAACACGATATAAACACCACTTTTATAATAAAACTGTCTTTGTAAATCTCCCATATTAGATTGCCAACAGAGCTTAGCCATTTTCGAGAAAATACAGCAGGACCTATTTGATTAGCGCTTCATGTACTATCCTAACCAAGAGGCAGATTGTACAAACAATGAGGAATTTCCAAAATCTTATCATCTTCTTGCCTGTCAATAGTGTAAGTAAGCTCCTTTTAACACTCACTCATGCCTTTGATCTTACAAGCTTTTGTTCATAACACTAAGACAAATATATCTGCAAATACAGAGGGATGAAATAACACAAGTCATATCATACAGGATGGAGACTCATATCACTGGAGACACATGGAGTATTTTGGAGTACTATTGGATTATTAATCATTTAAAAGTAATGAGTTAAAAAAAAACCACAAAAAAACCCCAAAACCCAACAAAACAGTTTCTAACCACAAAGGTTTTTGCCTGTGGTTAGTTCAAATTTATATCATATTAATTTTTATTCCATTAGATTCAATACAGCTTGCAATTTTTTAATCTTTGTGACTGAAATGTGAAAGGAAAAATAAAACCAGAAGTAAGCATTGACAAGTAACCACTGAGCAACAATGTAAGTAGCATGTGAATCATTGAAGATCAACTATGTATTTGCAGAAAAAGATGACATAACATCCTCTAACTGCACAGGAGGCAAATTCTCATATTTTCTTCAGGCAACACATAAATTTGGTTGAGTCAACAAAAGTTGTGTACACAGGATAACACACTTAAATTTAGATTTCTTGCTCTGTAATTCACAAATTAAAAGGAATAACAATTCATTTGCTTACAGCCATGTTTTCTTCCCACATTTCTAACCCTTGTGCAGCTCAAAACTGTCCCCCTGGATGTCGCAGATCAGAATTCCCTTGCCATTTATTAAATTAGGAAAGAACATAGCGGTGTAGGAAAGGAAGCAGAAAGAGTGTATTTCCCACAACTATAGCTTTCCCAGTGCCTAACTGTGAGTGTGGTATGGGGATAACACTGGTCTATTAGAACAGCCACTTCATAGGACTGTAATCACAGCGCAGGACACGACTTTGAGGAAGGTGATTGTAGTCCTGTTAATATTAAGTGAGGAGACTGAGAATTAACACAAACTCTGTGTTACAGTTTTCCTGAAGGCAGAAAAGCTGCCTTTTTCACTTTGATGACATCCATGTCATAGTTGAACAGGGTAATTATTTCTCTGGAAGCACATCTGGGATGGAAAAAAAACCCCACTAAGTCTAATCTAATCAAATCTATTTCCTGTGAAGCTTTGGATTGCTTCTGGCCTGAGTAGCTGCCTATCCTCCGTAACCCTTAGTCACCACAACGGTGAGATAGATCAGGGCAAAGTCATGTTGCCATAGAGGGAAGCCTCAACAGAAACTACCACATTTCTGCACAGAAATCTTTTACATTCACTATCTTAATTTGTGTAAGGACCAAAATTCATTTAGATTTCAACTGAGATGAAAATTTGGAGTATGTTTCAACCGCTTAACTGCTATCAATGGTAAGATGACAGATTCCAGTGAGAAATGGTACAAACACACTACCAAATTTATTCTAAAGTAGACTACACCCAACATCAGCTACTTTTTGATGGCTGGTGCCCACAATTCTCATTTTTGCCTGCATCAGCAGCAAGAGAATTCCCCTTTCTTACTGGGGCTTAAGCTGTCCCCTGCTTACACTGGCGTGAAACTGCACACTGGAAATTATCCTCCTGTTCTCGAGAACACGTTCATATTTGCCCCACAGTAACTTCAATGTGTCATTTGTTTTAGCACAAGATTGAATATTTTCCTTAATTGAGAAAAAAAAGAAAACCAACTACATAATAAATGTGTGTTATCCGTGCTTGCAGGTCCTCAAGGACCAAATAAAGTTGTGATCAACCCAGTCGGATCTCACAGCTGACCATGCTTTCAGCCAGAGATTGGACTACAGACCTCCTGAAGTCCCTTCCAACCTGAATTATCCTTAAAAATGAATCGATATAATGTATTTTTTTTAATCAAATATCATCATCTTCTATATTATTTATCTTGAAATCAGAAAATAATTAAAAATGAATTTGGCAGATGTTCTTGGAAATTAAATGAACTATATTTTAGATTAAACAGAATCATTAAGGCAGGCCATAACTGCTCTTCCTACTCTTTATTCTCATCATGTCTTGGTTTAAATTATTGTAATTGCCTATGGTAGAAAATTTGTCCTAGTATGTGCATGCAAGTCAAATCTCAGTCAAGCTCTTCTGTGCAGCAGATGAATATTCATTATGAATGTATTTATGAAGCAGCTATTCACAAATATTTGTTTCCCAAGGTGAGTTTCAGCCCCACCCCCACCACCTACTAAAGTTGAGAAATATCTCCAAATCAAGACTTGTTTGTATTGCACTGCTTGTTAAAGCAGTGGTAGGACTCGCCTTCACAGAGAAGCTATTGCAAAATAGTGTTATTCCTTTCAGCACACAGTAACTCTTGAGCCAGCACTGTCCTACATGCAAGATGCCTGTCTGCAGCTTAACCTCACCCACTTATAATGCAGCAATACTGAGTGGGTATCCTCAGAATACACTCCTTAATTCTGACAAGGCCCTGCTTCCTATCTAAGCATCCATGCTCTAACTCATGCACTCCCCAAGCACTCCTCTCCCCCACCGTTTTTGACTCCTCCAGGGAACCCTGAAAGCAAAATGCCACAGGTGATGCAGCCTCCCAGGTGAGACCCAGTGTCCTTCTGCACCCCAGATAAGGAGCCTCTCAGTGTACCTGAGTATGCACACTTGTACATTTGTTTGTGCAAAGTCAAACAGCCAGGCCTAAACCACAGGTAAAAAGACTAAATGCTTAGGCAATCAGATAGAGCCAACACACAGCTCCTTCCACCTCAAACAGATGCCAGTTGATTTACTAATTCAGCCTTGAAAATAACAAATCAGAAAGCTCAACAAAGAGATCTTGGTCCACAACCTCACATGGGGACATTACCTGAAAGTTTTCTCCATAAAAAGCAGTATCCCACTCAAAATAATATTCATGAATAGCAGAAGTCTTGGGATAGACTCAATGGGTAAATGATCAAGTATCGTCCTTTAAGGAACCATCAACTACAGAGTATTTCATCTGTAGAAATACTCTCCAGTCTTTCATCCTTCCTTGTTAGAACTGATCACTTTGCATTCCTTGACACGCATTAAATCTGTTCGGATTCTTCATGGCATTTGGTTTAATAGCTGGATAATTATATGGCAGCTGAAATGCTAAGAGGATTTCTCATCAGCTCACTCAAGAGCAAAAATTCAAGCTTTTATTAAGGGTAGCTATTGCATCTTTTGTTAAATGTAAGCCCAGAGATACAGAAAAATAAATAATGTCACATTATACATTTAATCTACAATTAAGTAATACAACAGTAGCAAGATGGGAGACAACACATTTGTGCCATAAGCATTATATATCATCCTGTCTTATGTAAGCCATTTATACATGCACATTATTCACAGCTATTCCTCTCAATGCCATTTTCAATTATTTTGTTTACATGATAAAATGTGACTTTCAGCTTGAACTAAGACACAAAGGTAAATCTAGATATAAGCCATAATTAAAATGAACAAACTTTGCAGCAATGACAGTTATCAGTGAAGGTTAATGGCTCAGAAAAAAAAAATCAATCAGGTGAAAAATTAACTAGCTATTAAGAGGAAATAACTTAGCACTACTGGTAAATTCAAAGTAGCAGCTGAAGTTTTCTTTGCAGCCAAAGGAAGAATAAGCAGGACATTTTCCTATACCATCCATGAATACTACTTCATATTGTTTTGGTATCTGCTTCCTGACTCCATGCCCAGTATAAGTCCTTCAGTTTTCCCTTGACTCAGTGACAAACTGACAGAGCCTTATGATATTATCTATCCCAATAGTAAAACTAAAAATAAAATAAAAAGGACAACTTTTGAATAACTTCATGATTTTGTATTCACCCTAAAACTTACAATAGTCTGACCTGCAGGAAGAAAAATGATTACAATAGTAGAGACCTCACAAATTGCCATTATATAGCTTACTCTCAAATCACAGAGCAAAGCATGATTTCCATACTGAGAATCCTCAATCTTTCAAGGCAAGTCTCCAGCCCCAGTATTGAATTATATCTTATCCTCCAGAGAAGAAAATGTACCTGTATTCATAAAAGCGTTCTGAAAAATTTCATGCAAAGTGGAAAAAAAAGCCATTTCTGCAAAGCCACCATTTTTCTAAAGGACAAGTCTCATTTCATGATAGAAGAAATTTAAGTTAAAACTACTTCCTAACTAGACAGGAAGCTCATGTCAATGTAGTAGCTGTGCAACCTGCAAAAAAAAATTCGATGCATCATCTCTTTTAGGCAAGGTCACAAGGTGCTGAGGTAGGAGTCAATAAGGACTCTTCTCATTCGGTCTTCCACTGCATGCAAAACAAACTTACTTGCAGGTCAGAAGATCCCAGAATTTATACAGAAACCGTCAAGTGCTGAAAACTTAAAAATACATAAATACATAAGAATTCTATTATCAACCTTGTAAGACAAAAGCCTACTGTAATTCTTCATTTTTTTCCAATAACCATTTTATGTTGGAGAAATATAATTTCCCTTTTTTTTTATAAGTCTCCAAAAGAAAAAAAAAAGAACACAAACCGTTCACTTCATAACAGACCTAGGTTTATTCTCTGAGTGGTACCAATACTCATACTATCAGACCTTTCTACAGCATTTAGCAATAAGAATCACTGATAGCCCCGTGTTGCTTCCACAAAGTCCATCCAAATGGACAGAAAATTACTGCGTAGGCCTTTTCACCCATGTGAAACCCAGAAGTTTATTATTGTCTCCACCCTTGCAGCTGTCAACTGAGAAGCAGCAAGAAGTTCAGTTCTGTCTCCCTTGTTATTCAGTCCATAGCAGAGATGGCTGAGGAGACAACACAAACTAGAAAACTAGCAGATTACAGATAATACCTTGCCTTATCACAGAAAAAGAAATCACTCATTATCTAGCAAAATCAGAAGTTCAAGGAGCCTTGAAATAGGTTTAGAAAAAAAAAAGAAAGGGCTATTACCAGTAGAAAGAGAGGCACTTAAAGGGGATTTGTTCCTCCAGGGTATTCCCTATCTAGCAGGAATATCTCCTCTCAGAATAAACATAAATAAAACAATCCATACCTTAGGGGGATTTCTGTGTTTTTGTTTCTTTGAACTCATACCATCATTGGTTTGGTACATAATTATAGGTCAAACAAATTTCTGTTTCTGTCTAGGGCTGATCAGATGGGTTTGCCCCTTTATATAAAACTGGAATTGGCAAGCAATACTGACAGTCACTGCTTTCACATTTAATTATTGCAACTCATCGAGGAATGCAGCCACGGAGCCTGAAAATGTTCCAACTGGTACAAAAGCTTGTCTGCTTAGCAACAGAGTTACAAATGAACTAGATCATCCCAGTGCTTCTCTTGCTGTGCTTGCTATCTACTGAATTAAGAATCCAGTCTGCTTATTTGTACAAAGACTCCCCAGAGATTATAACTGCCACAAGAGCTGGACCCATGCAATTCTTTTTCAGAAGACAAAAAAGTTACTGAAGAATTCACTACCACCTAAACCCAATGCTATTTCAATTAACCTTCATTATATACTTTATTTATATACACAAAAGACGACCATCTATAAATCAGCAAAGAGATACAAAGAAAAATCTCCAAAGCATAACTATTAACTGCTTCTACTGCAGAAACAAAATATATTTTTATTATGAGGTATTCACCAGTATGCAGGCAGTGACAAACATTTCCAGGGTGATGAGGATATATTATCAACTACCAACAAAAAAAAACTGCAATACATATAAAAGACCCTTTTATTTTGTATCTCCTGATGTATTATATTGTTCTCCAGAGCCAATAACTTCTTTGCATTTATTTCATGTGGTAAGTTCACTTAATTTACACACAGCTACTTCGGACTTTTTTCTAAATTGTGCAATACTGCAACAGGGCTTGAGAATTCTTAGTGTCAGCCACTTTCTGATTGCAGCAAGATATGAAATTGCTGTAATCAGTTATGAAATCTTTTCATCACTTTTATCCACACCTTACTCTCTTCCTCCAAAAGCTCTCCACAAGCCAATTAAGAGTAATTGGCTCATCAAAGCAAGATTAGGGTAGTTCTTCCCCGTGCCCCAGGTGTGTAATTCCTGTCTCCTCTTTGTATGTGCTTTTAAATCCCAAGGGGTATGTGGGGAAAAAAAAAATCAAATATTGTTCATCACCGCAAAGGTCAGAACAGGTTTTTTCGTCTTTTCACATATGTAAAGCACTATGTACAATCCATGAAACTTAATCTAATCTTCATCTGATTTGATGCCTTCCAACCATGAATATGATACTCTTCTGCCCTGTTTAGTAGGAAATACGATCACAAGGCAACAATTTACAAGACATGAGAGTGGATCAATGAAGGCTTTTTATATTCTCCTGACAGTGAAGTCCTAACTAGCAAGGTTACTGTCAGGCAAAGGACAAGAAAGGAGTCTATGCGGGGTGTTGGTGGTGTTCAAATACCACCTCACAGAGAAAGGAGACATTAACACGCAAGCCACCATCCACTAGCTCTTGTAACAACTGCAAAAACACACAGCTGATGCTAATCCAGATAGAATGACTGTGAAACCTAGAGGTTTATTCATCCCATCATGTGTAAAAGGCACCTACATCAACTCATGTATTTCTGTGAAAGGGAAAAACCTTCTCAAGTCGGCCAGAGGAAGAAAAACTTCCCACAGACTGCAGATTATCATAAAAATCTCCTTCCTAAATAATTTTTGTTCATTAGTTGAACAATGTCTATCAAACTACTGAGCAGTAAATATTTACTCACAAGTTATTAAATAGTTACTGCTAGCAATGGGCTTGTCTGAAATGCTTCTTAAGCATTTTTCAGGGACTTTCAAAGACATATTTCTGAGTCTTAAGTAAAATTCCAGACTGTCACATTCTTGTTTAAATTTCAGGTCAAGGAAGCTGTTCAGCTTTAACTTAACATCTCTGAACAATGTCAAGAACATCAGAAAGTGCCAAACCAACCAGAGCTGCATGAAGCTGATAAGAGAGAGATATGACATTCATATAAAAATCAAGCTGGAAATCAATAGGGGAGCCTGGATGTAAACTGAAAGTCATTTTTATAGCTCAACTGTTAATATCAGTGGGAGCCTAGAAGCTTACTGCCATGTGCTTACTTGGGATAAGCTCTGAGACTTATTTCTTGCATGCCTTTACCATCTTCTGGCTTACACTCAAGAGTGGAGATAAAAACTAATTGTTTGCTTGGACATGGGACTGAGTTATCCCCAACCCCTACAGCTACTTTGCTCTCACTGAAGGCACCAACCTTTAGAAGACACCAACCATCAATAGCTTTGGCAGCAGCAAAGTGGAAATTTCTCAGGCATCAAAGACAGCGCCTTCTCCCACCATCATCCCACAATGGCACCCGGCAGATGACAGCTCACTGACGTACTTCTTCTGCACAGCAGGTGCCAAGCAACAAGGAACAGTATGCAGCCAAGGCAGTTTAAGGCATTAGGTAGGGGTCTAGGTAGAAGAAATAAGTATCTTTAACCTATTCCTCCCCTGTATCCTTGCCAACTGTTCCAGGCAGGTATAGGGCACAAGTAATAATATTTACTACACATTCTGGTTTCCCTTACACTATCCAGTAATTAATCCTATTATTTCACTAGATCTTCACAAGATATCACCTTGAAATTAGCTGCAGATTGCTAATAATTTGAAATTCTCACCTCAGGGTTTTAGTGAAATAGTTGGGTTCTTATATAAGCTTTTCTGATGCTTTGGGCAATTTAAACATTTGGCTCAAGGACACTCAGATCTCCAAAGAGCTCCATATCAACATTGTATTTGCAGTTTCTAACAAACCATCAAAGGTTATCTCACAGTGTAAAAGTAGTAATATCTCTCTTTTTGCATCCACATAGGTGACTAGCAAATTCTTCTACAGCACTAAAATTAAAATTATTACACAGGTTCAAAGCAATTATTAATACAATTATAGTTTCCAAGAGTGGCAATAATTTGGGTTTTCTGTGAGGAACTTTAGTGTATTCATGTATACACTAAGAAAGAAATGAACAGATTCTTAGAAATACAATAGAAGAGCTGCATCAAATCTATTTAGCCAGTTTGAGGTACTTTGTGCTTTCTTTTAACTTACTGCTTTTGATGGATCTGAATCTTACTTAGGCACTCATTAATAAGCTTATTTAATAGAATGTTCCTTTAATTTATATGTTTTTCGGGTAAACAAGATACAAGATCATACATATCCTTCATGTCAGATTGGTATTCTGGAAGACAGACTGTCCATGATAATAAATTATAATGGAGTCTACAAGTTTATTGTAGAACCATCAATATGTAAGGACGATATAAATAAACTAGAGAAAGAAAGATACATGTTATAATATATTCTCCAGTTGCATTCCTTTAATTTTATGTGGAGTTTGTCAGTACCCACTTTGTTTTAATACACTTGGTTTTGCAACAGGCATTCTCTAGAGATCACCTCAAGCGTTGGTGTACAAAAGAGGAATTTTCTGACCCAAGGAGATCAGTTTGTACAGTCAATAACAATATCCCAGAAGTGAAACAGAAGACTCTGTACATGAAACCACATTCAGCAACAGGATCACAACAGAAAGTTCCAGATCCACAGATGGCTTCTTTCCAAAGAGTATGCTGGAAAATGAAGAAAATAATACCTATAGACAATCTAAAGCAGATTATCTCACTATGCCACCCAAAGTTGCAAAAGAAACCTGTCTAGTCAGTCCCTTATGGGACACTGTTCCTTTCATTTACTGAAAGTCACCTTCTGCAAACAGATTCAAGAGAGTGGAACATCAAACCTGGGTTGAACTTGTCATTCCATTATGTAATCATTAATTACTTAAATACTTAATGATAGATGGCACAAAACAATGCAATTTTAGCCAAGGATTCACTGTCTGTATTGCATCCCAGTCATGATCAAATGGTGTCTTTTCTACTCTAACAGTGAATCTGTGCAAATCATAAAGTGGAAAGTCAATGATAAAAAGGTGACTGTGTTAAGCACGGCTATGTTATTATTTTGGGACAGAATCCCCTTCTGGCACTTGAGATTTCTGTGCATTCCTGCTTCAGGCTTAAGATGACTAGATACAAAATCATTTCCCAAAACTGTAAAACTATCAAAATTAAGTAGCTGTTTACATTAACTTGGCCTAAAGGACGGTCATGTTACGAATTACAATAAAAACGTCAAGTTTACCAATATGATTATTGTTAGTTCAGTTACAGCAATGTTTAAAGATACCACACAAGACTAGGTAGTGGTTAAAACTACGCAGAGAGAACAGGCTCCTCATAATATATACCACACTCCTAAGGTTCAGGATTGCTTTAAAAATTGACTGGAAGCTTACAGCAAGTGGTTATAATTGTTTGGAGGCAGATGACATGACACATCAAAGAAGGATGAAATACTGTATTTTCTACTTGGGTAATGAACTGGCAGCGAAGAGAACAGATTATAGGTTACTGCTGAGATATGAACATACCGATAATGCAGGAGATTTGAGCTGCTTGCCTAATACCACTTGGCAAACATGCATTAGATTCAGAAATGCGTACCAGATCATTATACACACAAGAGTATTTTCTTATCATATTACTTATAGTATTGGAAATTTTATTTTAAGAGAAAAATTAAATTTCTCCAACTGCACAGATTTACATCACAAAGACATATCTGAACCTCCATCTCTTTTTCGTAATATATGCTACCTGGTTATTCTTAGCACTTTTTTCAGCCTGATAAGGAAAACACATTAGCAAGTTGATTAATGGCTTTGCTCCCTTTCATTTTCCATTTCCCATGTATTCATACAACATATAAATGGTTGAGCTACAAAGCACCATAGAAACGCATGCAATTCAAACTAATCTCTCTATCTTATTTCTGTAATCTTTCACAATCAAAAGAAAAGAAAAATATTAAAATAAGTCTAAAAATTTATTCTGGTTAATATTGTAAATACTTCTTTGTCAATAATCATATTACAGTATTATATTGTTTCTGTTAATTGTTGTTCTCATCACTACGATAAACACGGGTAATGATTCCAAACCAAGCAGTACTTTTCTGGGCTGTCTGTTGACTGCTGCCAAGTGTAAATACTTGTGTTCCATCAAGATTGGGCTCATGCCTTACCTCTGAGTAAGATACTTAGATTTCTTTTTCATGGGAACCACAGCACATAGAAGGGACACTAACCTATTTCCATGTTGCTTTAAATGAGGAGGTCAGAAGACCTGTGCTGCTCACAGCAGAACTCAAGAGCTGGAAGCACCGCTGGGTCTTCCCAATTGGACTCATCCTGCAACACAGCTGCTTAAAACAGCAGCTTTCCCAGGCCAGGGTTTCCATGACCATGCAACTACCTTCTTCATGTTCCACTTCCTCAGTGTGTCAGAAGAACACTGTCTCAAAATAATTTCTCTCTCTCAAATACATTGCAAATATGTCCAAATATGTGCATTTTAAATTTTTGTCCACAAAGATTAAAATTTTAGTTCTGTTGGCCAGTCTCTTACTTTGGGTTCATTGCGTGTGTTAATAAGAATTAATAATTTGGAGCTTTATACTGTCTTTAATGTACTGCCAAGGCAGATAAATCTTATTATCCCTATTTAGAAATGTGAAAAATGAGACAGGGGAATAATACGATTCATTTAAAATATGATTGCAGACCCAAAAATAGAACCCATGTCCTTTTACTATATTATGTACGAACTGGCCTGCAGGGGATTAGAAAACTGGTTTAAATAAAACTAGGAATTCTTTAGATATTCTGCCCTAAATATGATCTTCACAGTACCAAAGTACTCTTTTAGTTTTTATCTCTTAAAGTACTAACTCTTTTTCCTAATTACTTTCCCCTACATTTTGACTTGTTAATGGCAGCTAGAGATATATATATTAACTAAATTAAGAAGTGGTAGAAATTTAATGAAAAAAAAATCAACTCTTTTTTCCTTGGATTTAAAACTGAATTAATCAAAGCAAGAAAAGAATAAATGGCAATTATTATCCAGGTGATCTCTCCTGAAGTGGAAGCTTATAAATCTTCTTGATTATCCAGTTACTACTTATGCACCAGGCACAGACAATTGTATCTAATTGCGTGTATGTATGTACTGATGTATACGTATCTGCATATGCATATGTTTATATATTGTTTTTTGTTGTCTAGAAGCCAGTGATATCAATCTACAGAATTTTTTCCTTGTGACTGATAATATAGCTTTCATCTGTTCATCTTTAGTATTTACCAAGTAAAAAAGCCAAATTTATTTTCAATAAACAGTCTTGAAAAAGTGCTGGAAATCAGTGCTGCAATCACTTTGTCACACAAAATGTGCACTATTCTTGTCATGGATGAAGTATCCAGCCATCTTGAGTAGACAATATTAGCTATCTGAATGTTAAAATGACCTTCAAATCAGCTATGTTGATCTGCCACTACACCACGTAGACAAAATTCACTGCTTTTTCTTGTTTGAATTTCACTCACACAGAATTCCTTATTTATAAATGTGCTAGTCAAATCATTAATAGTTGGTATTTGCTTGAGTTTCTAACTTATTCCCCACACTCAACTGTTCTTATCAGCTTAGCTAAAATCTGGCAAACATTGTGCTATGGCATCGATTATCAGAGAAAAGGAATGTGCTTTTCAGATTTTATGAAGGTATTTTCTCTCCTCCACTACCCACCTCCCCTCTTTAAAGACATTTCTGTCATTCCGGGATTTTGGGTTTCAGGCTTCAAAGAAACTCTGTGTTCCTCTAAGCTAGTTATAAAAATATCCACATTTACTTTTGGAGGATCCGCACCAAATATTTCTTTAACATAAAACCTCCTCAATAACTTAAAAATCTTATTTAACTAACTATAGTATTACAGATTAATAAAATAATAATCAAGTTAAATCCCTACAGAGTAACTATGATTATACAAGTTTATACAAACATATATTCAAAGAAAAAAAAATTCAAGTAGGTATGACATATTGGGAGGTTTTTCTGCTTTTTTTTAAAGCCATATTTAATGAAATAAAGTAATGAACAGCAGGCATATAATTCTTCATAAATAGTTGAACATATCAATATTTAATGTTTGTGAAAATAATTCCAGAATTTGGAGCTTTCTTTTCTTTCTTGTGCAGAAAACTAGTCCAGATCAGCTATTATGTTAATGAATAAGATAGTCAAAGAAAACTCTTTGTGTCTTTCTGACAAAATATTTTCAGGAGAAAAAAATAAAGAAAATTGAATCTTTTAAACAATTCCTTTTTGACTGAATTGCAGTATGCAATACTGAACACAGGAAAGCATTTTCCAGAAATATAAGCTCATTTATGTAAACTATTTTTTACATAAAAAAAAACATTTTAAGATAACTTTTTCATTGTCTGAATAAAAAGCTAGAACCTGAATTTTTCTTTGTTTTTTTAGTTTCTTTATTTTGAGATAAATACTATATGCATGGGAAAAAAACTAACTGAACCTCTAAGGAAAACAAAGGAAATTAAACAGCTAAGAACCTTACTTTAAGCTGAAGTCTCCTCTCTAAATGGTTATCTGGACAACAGCAAGATATAATTTCTTCAGCTGCTTTCCAGATTCATTAGGAAATCTTTTATGCAAGCTGTAGTAAAGCTTCACAGCTTTAGGAGTTTTTTCTGCTGGCCTGCTATCAACATTTCCCAGGAAAATGCATTGCATTAGGAAGGAATCAGTGTGTGTTCCTCTGGATATTACTACAGGTGAGGTCTTATTTCAGTGCTGAGATTTTGTTTCCTCCTCTTTTCTAAATGCGCTCTCCCTAGCCAGAGAAGTAGAGGTTCCCAGTCCTCTTCCGAAAGCAATGAAATCATGTTTCCACTTTTCAGCACAGTACTTTCTTATCTCTTTCTAAACACAATTTTGAAAAGCGCAAACTTTTCTACTTTATTTAACATACTGCAGCATATCATATTTTGCTGCCCATAAATTTTTACAAATATATGCCTCTAACTACATGTGTAGATATTTTATGCATGCGTGACTGTATAAAATCAATAGAAAAGAAACTCTGTCTGACATTTATTATTCAAAGAGTAAACAAAACCTGACTGATGAAATTTTCTAGCAAGATTGGGAAATAGCTGGCTTGACAGGACTGTGGACATGCCTAAGGGAAAAATCCTTCCAGTTGCTTGTACTTCCTTTGGAGATCTTCATATAATTACTGTTATAAGAAGAAAGAATTGTGTTTTTACATCCTAGCTAAGACAAGCATGAATTGTTTCCCATAACCTTTGGGTAAAGGTAAAGCAGAGTCCTTCTCCAATGCAAATCTGAGAGTAATATGATTACTTTCTCAGCCAGGAACTAACATCCTTTATCACTCACACATTTTTCTTACCATCACTATGATCCCTATCTAAAATGAAGTTCACTTACAAGCTTAACAGAAGGATATGGCTTCAGTATTTACATGGCTATAGAAATGGTCGAGAGCACACATGTTTAAGTGATTTATATGTTAAAGGATTTTAATACTAGAACACCTGTAGGCTCTATTAGACACCAATACACTTCCCTGTGAATCCTGACCACTGTTCAGAATTGCCTATATACATGAATCGATGTATGCACACCATGTATTTTTGCATTCCCCCACACACACAGAAAAGATTCTCACTGTACCACCAAGCAGCTGTTGACTGCCCATGTAAGTCGCAAAGACTTATATTGACTTTTTCACTCTATTATCACACAAAATGGGAAAGACACGTTCAGAAGTTGAATGAAAGATCCTTAGTAAAAATTCCCCATTATTGCAGTTAAACAAATCCAAGCTCTCCATTTAAAAAAAAAAACAACAAAAACCCAAAAAAACCCCAAACAAAAACCCACAAGCAATACAACTAAGTTTGGTACTTGGACCTAAGTTTCAGAAATCTGAAAATATTTTCAAAACACTTCAACAAGATGTAAGAAAGTCAGCAAATGCTGCTATTTTTATTACATTAAAACTGTTGTAGGTTGGGACACTGTATATTGGTTAAAAAAATGACCCTATTCTATATACCAAAAGCAATGAGCAGAAAAGCAAGCACTAAAAATTTATATTTTAGCTGCACAATCTGAGGCATTGAGCCCTATTGTGCCCTACAGATTCCATAACTTTAAAGTATGACTCAGTTTGAGGTCCTACAGGCAAGAACCATGGTTTTGTTTACTTCAAGATATGGATTCCCTATAATTTTTCACAATGAAGAGAGAGATTGTGTTAATATTCTCAGGTCCATTCATCCTTGGAGAAATATTGTGTTAGTGGCCACATAATTCCTCAAAAATGTGTCATGAAAATTGCTAGCCCAGTTAGTAATTTCACAGGAAAATAATGTAGTATATCGCTATGAAAGTTAAACTCCTTTCCTCAACTATGAAGATCAAACTCCTAGTCAGGACTAAGGTCCACTACCTGCTCAGCATATTGACCACTGGTACGTTTTGCCAATATTAGATATATAGAAAAACCAATATCATAAAGTCTTCTATTTCAAGTTATAATAGCTTGCTTGTCATTTTCTCTGGTGGAAAGAGGACTTTTTTTTTTTCCACTGCTATGACAGAACTCTGCGGCAACCTCTATAACTTTAATACATTTTATTTGAGGCTTCTGAGGCAGAAATTCCAAACTTTCCATTTCGACATTCACTTTTTGTGACAAAAGTTGCATTCCTCTTTGTAATTTTACTTTAAAAGATTACATAACCTGAAATAACCATAGAGCAAACTGTTTGAAGTCTGAAAAGTTTTAACTAATACCTTCCTAAAGACCCTAACTGCTAAATAAGATTCTTAAATAAAATTTACCTTAACGTTTATCAAAACTTCTGATCTTGCTTTATGCTTCATAATATTATTCCATAGCATATAATCATCTCTAATCCAGTAACATTACTTGTATGTAACCCATACACTGATCAGAACAACAAAACACAGCTACACGCTTACTGTCTGGTTAACTTAAGAGAACTTCTAGGCATTGGCTTTCTTTGACTGGAAAAGTTTCTAGCTGAAAGAATTTAACTGTCTGAGATGAAAAATGAGCATGCAGAAATTTAAGCTGTGTCTGACAGGTACATTCTTCACACAACGATACCGCTTCTGGTGTAATGGATGATAATAAGCATAATTGTTCTGATGTGTCACGAACTCAGACATAAAAGCCCAGATAGAATTGTATCTAACACTAGGGTTATTATTTTATTCTTTTTCTTATTTTCAAAATGGTTCTTTCAGCTCAAAACACTACTACCTAATGGACAGAGTCCTTACTAAACAAATGTAAGTTTGTATGGTATTGGGATCACATTGTAATAAAATGAAATTAACAAAGCTACATGTGCCACATCAGCTTTAGGTCTATCTCTAACTGCCTTCTAATGCGTAATATATTCATTAAAATGATAGGTGGATGACCCAAGCCACAGAATATTGTGTTCATATCAAGTTTTTGAACAGGAAAAAAGTGAGATCCTCTGATAACAGGGACAATTTTTCTTCTTTTCTAAGATGTGAACTCACTAATTCTTATAGGTCAGGTGAGTGCTCTCTACCACAGTTGTACAGTATGGCATTTGTTATCTGCTCTACAGCAGTGTGGCAGGAATTAACTAGTTAGTGTTTCAAATTATTTCAATGCTTAAAATCTCTACTTAGTGCAGCTGGTGACTGCAACTAATAATTATCCCTGCAAATATTCACTGGTTTAACTCTTCATCTGAAAATTCCTCAGCTTCACTAGGCTGACAGTTTTTTTCTCATCCAGAAACTGTATTCCAATAACCTTGTAAAAGTCTGGAAATATAATGTGCTATAACTGTAACGAAAGTAAGGAAAAAAGTGATCCTCTAACATTACAGTATGTTGGAGCTAGTATGCAAATTTCATTGACATCTTTATATGATATATTTGATGCTGAGGATAATGATGATAAAAGTCCCAAAAATACCAATAACCACACTCACCTGAAACCCTAAAGCAAACAAAGAAATCCTGGGATTTATTTTAGAAATCAAAACTGAAACAAGAAATTTAGCATATTTGACTTATGGAAGATGCAATGTGCATAGATGTTTTTTCACCTAGCCTCATTTGAGTATGGTTTAGTATGATCTAATCACAAAGCTGGTTGAACATTTCTCGTTCTGGATATATCCAAACACCTTTCTGCTCCAAGATACTAGGAATCTCAAAAATTCTGTTGATTTCACATTCTTATCATGAATACATGAGATTATGGCACAAGTAAAAGCCACATCAAATCTTGGCAGCAGTTTACCAAATGAAACGTGAGCGTTACCATTTCAGTTTATGTCTGCTTTAAAGATAAAAAAGTATTCCTCAAGAGAGAACAACACTACTAAAGTGAAGATAATCCCTTGGAAATGCTAAAGTGAATCACGCCAGTTGCCTAAAATAATTTTTGGCTAATTGACAGTATCTACACTCTCTATACTGTCTGTATACACTAATGTTTTGTTAAGATACGTTTTGTGTACATCTTGTTTGTTGTCACATTAGCACAGGCATGCGTTTCACCAGCTGGACAAAAGAGCTGGTCTATCAATCAGATGCAAGAAACGTCTCTTTGATAAAGGCGATATTCTATGTTAGCATTGCAAAACCCTTCCCTTTCCTGTCTCTGAGGATGTACAAATACGTAAAAATATTCATACATACTAGAGATATACTTAAATATAAGCCTCCAGAAAAAGCACAGACCTAGAGGATAGAATACAAATTTGGCAGGCATTAATTAATGCTTCTTGCAAGCACAGTTTTCCCTGTGCCATACTGGGGCTTCTGCAGTGGGGCAGAAAATGGGGTAACAGTGCAAATCTTAACAGGACATATATTTATTGACTTGTACGTAAAGAACATCAGAGGTCTGGACTAAAGGTGTGCTTACGTAGATGTTTGATTAGTCTTTATCTAAATTAGAATAGCTATACTAACAGCTTGATCTTACAAGCATATAGGTATATCAGTAGTCAATCCAAATAATAACATAAAATATTCACTTAAATGTGGTTTTTAAAAAAACATACTTGCTGTTCACAAACATGAACAATTTCCTTTCACCTGAGACAGAAGAAGTCTCAATTATTTATATATTTCTGGATTTATCATATTTTCATTTTAATAATTAATCACATTTCCACCAAATCTATATTTTTCTATTTTAACTATACTTTAATTAGTCCATCACCTATTTCTGAATCTCTCATTTCTTTCTCTCCTATTTACTAATCCCTTTTACTAATGAAAACTGAAGTGCTCAAATTCCAGTACCAGAATTCAGTTACAACACAGCAAGCAAAGTGTGCAATTTCTTTGCTTTACTATGTGGATATGACACGTCAATTCTTTTTTACCTAAACATTTATGGAGACAGGGGTTTGAGGCTCATGAGATTTGTGCCCTAATAAATTTTAAATGTATCTGTAATCCTCAACCAACTTTCTCTTAGGAGTAGGTGCCTCTGAGAAAACTACATTCCGCCCCATCTTCACAATAACTTTTAGACCTTCCTGGTTTAGCACAAATATTTTTCATGTTTCCTTCCTGGGGAATAAATTATTCTAATCATCTTCCTCTTGCATTTCTCCAAGTAATTTTCATGCCACTTCAGTGTTTACTCATACAAATAAAACTGATGGAGTCTACTTATATCAAAGCTGCCATGTTTAAATGCTCCCATGTTTAAATCAATATGAATAATGCAGGACAAAGCAATATAAATTTAAAATTTCCATACTTTCAAAGTATTTGCTTACTTCTTTGTATGTATGTAGATTTATCCATAAGAAAAGCTTTTCTATTGCTTTCACAGGCACTGGATTTTATTCTGCCTGTCAATAACCTGTGAAAGAGGTTAATCTAAGAATCTTACCCTATTTTACTGCTCTAGAAGAAAAAAACAATATTATGCATTTCAAAGTATTCAAAATCTAGGGCTTAAGAAAAGCATTTTTAAGATAAAATACTGCCTACCTGCAACTTCTACTTATATTTGTGTAAACAACAAAAATAGCCCAACAGAACCATCAAGTGTTGAAAGCTCACAGTTTTAGAGTAAATATACTGCAACACGAACATATATAACAGAGATACTAAGAAATTTGCTGCAGAGAGACAAGAGGATTTTAGTTCAAAAATGGCTCTGCTGGCTCCTGAAGGTAAAGAAGTTTTATAACAGGAAAGGAAATACAAAGAATTCCTATTACATTAAAAGATACATAAAGGCTTTGAGATGTACATTCTGTAATACCAATAGGAAAAGCGACATTCAGGAGAAAAATATAGCCTAAGCAGCACACCAGTGAACTGGCCAGAAAAAACAAACACATTCCCATTAGTGCAGTAAGTTATAGAGTTTTGCAGCATATGCTGAGGCTGCAGCTGGAGCACTGTACTTGTCAGTTTTGCATTTGGAAGCTTTTCTGGCTTCCTTCTGTGAAGCTATAGATGCTGACCCTACTTCTGGAAGAAGCAGATAAGCAAAACGTTTTAATCTGTACATTAATTATTGAAACTCCCACTGTAAACAAATATTTTAGGAAAGCAAGTTATTCCAAATAGGTTACATTCTTTGCCCTAATTCCCCTGTAACAACATTTGAAGAGTGTGTAATTGTGCATTGTTTCTAATGCAAGGGAACTTTCTAAGGCAAAACTTATGCATTATGCATGGCTACTACAGTGGGACACCGTGTAGTCACAGTTCATGTCCGAGCAAGATAGGAGAATAATTCCATATAGAGCCGCAGAACAGAAAAGCTAACACACTTTTTCTACAAAGACATTTGTAAATGACAGTTAATCCATCTCTACCTGCAATTTAGCTGCATCTTCTTTTGGCTTTCCCCAAGGGAAATTGAGGAACTAATAATAAAGGAAAATAAGATGGTGGTAGTGCAAAATATGTTAAAGCATAAGAATGCTTTATAAGTCAACATCACAACAGCAAATCTAGACCCCCAGTTAGCTTTGCATGGAGTAAAGAATAACCATGATGACAATGACAGCAAGAGGTGCTAAGGGGCATGGTTTAGTGTTTGATAGGAATGGTTGGACTCGATCCGGTGGGTCTCTTCCAACCTGGTTATTCTATGATTCTAAGATGTTTACAAAACAAAGAGATTATTCAACCTAGTTCTTTAATCTTCAAAGAATATTAAGTTAGCATATTATATTCCCAAAGGTGATTTTGCTATATACTGAAGTAGTTCTTCTTTACATTTGTTTCTTTAACAAACTTAATTCCAGGTAAAAAGTGTTAAAAAGACATTTCCAAAAAAAAAAGCCTCATGGAATGGAAACACTGTCTCCAGCATTACTGAAAATGAAGAGTGTGGCAACAGAGTTATTATGGTCTCTTCTAGGTTTCCATAGGAAATGGGTACTGTTCACTTTAGCCACACAGGGAACAATAGTCTTACCTGAAACACTAAGATGATAGAAATATCCTACAGTAGTGCTCACCCCACACCTCAGACAACTGTGGAGCAGTATTTAATCCCTTTTTAGCGTGCAGTAACTCCATACTCCGGTGTGCCTCAGGAATCCATGCTCGAGATCTTCATCTCTTTTAATCAACACAGGTAAATATTTAACCCAGCATTCATTCTCCATTGAAGTCTTTCTTCTCATCCTTTCTGCCACATGGCCATGTTCTAGAGATTTCTCACTTTCTTCTCCGCTCCTCTTTCTTTCTCTTCTCCAGTTGGCTGTGCCCCATCTCTGATCCCATGCAACTCAGCATTAAGCACTTCATTCCTGCCCTTTTTATCTTCCCGGCAAGGTGAGCATGCTCCAGTTCTTCATCTGCCTTCCTTTACATATCAAGGATTAAGAGTTTGGACCTCCTTCCATTTTCACCAGAGGGCACTACTAAGAACATTACTGGATCTCACTGGAATAAGATCTCATGTTGTGCCTATCTCTTAAGAAGCAACAGCATAATGTAAGTATCAGGCCCTGGTAATTATTTAGTCATAAAGAATCTTCTAGTCTTGGGGGAACTCTTGTCTATTTAACTAGTGGGTTTATTAAATGTTAGCTTACAAGACCTGCAGTGGCAGGCTGTAGACTAATTTATGTTTAACTATTACAAGTTTCAACAGTGCAGAGTTAATACATAGTGGAGGATTAGAAACTAAAGTGTACTGCCTCCATGCTGCTAATCTCGAAATATATAAAAATAGCCAAAGCAGCTGCAGGAATGTACACTGTCAATCCATCAATGGCAGTGATCACGATCAAAAAGTTGGGTGGGTGGAATTATTTTGTCAAAAAGAAACTAATAAAACACATGAAAATCTAAAGCTTGCCAAGATCTTTGGAGTTAAATTAGTAAAAAATTAATTTTGGCAAGAAAACAGTGGAATTACAGAGCCAAGAGACAGGTTAAAAAACAAGACTTCCTTTTCATTTACTATGTAATGCTTGTCAGCTCAGCTTTATACCCATGTCCCATGAAAATCCTATTTCACAATCTAGTCTTTAAGACTGTACTAGTCATTCACAACATCAGGTCTTTGCCATTCTACTGGCTAAAAAAGAGAACTTAATGCAGCTAGTCCAGTCAGCCTGTATATAAGGTGATCTAATAGGGAAAAATAGACCAACACAATTTTACTCAACAATGTTCCATACTAATGGCATAATATCTATTCAGGCACATACCTAGCAAAGATACAGAGCAGTAACTCCCTTCTCCATTTTTCCATGCACTATTACCACAGCATCTAGAATATATTTAAATGTTGAAGCTTGTGTAATTGTTTTTCCATGAACTTCGTCAAAAGAACGATTCAGCCCATCAACAGAACCATTTCCCATTCTTACCTGAACTTAAAATTGGCTGGGCAGATCAAAGGCTTTCGTCTTAGATTTCCAAGCCAAGCAAGAGTTTTAAAACAAAGTAAAACATGACACAATATAACTATTGTGACTACAACACTACCGTGTTGTACATTATGACCACTAAAAAGGCAAATTTACTAATGTCTCAAGATGCTATGCAAGTCACAGGAAGATAGCAAGTAAAATTAATTGAAACTATGGTGTAATATGATGTTCCTGTGGTTCCTTCCTACTTTAACTGTTTCTGCTATGGAAAGAAAATGTGATCCATCTATTGGATAGATACTTAAAGAAAATGACTCCTTGCAAGAATTAGGGACTATTCATGTGGGTGGTATTTAAGGTCCTACACCTTTCGCTCGGTATATTGACATAAAATGACATTAAAAGGGCATTATATCAGCCCAGCAGAAGATACATAAAAACAAAACATACTTTATCCTTTTATCTCTGTTTCAGTATGCACTAAAACAAATAAATAAAACCCACTTATTTTTAGTACCTTTTGCGCATAACAATGAAGATTTATACAAATTCATAAGGACAAGATTAAGGCAACAGAGAGATATTATCCCATTTAGTTTAAAGACTTACCACTGCCTGTGGGAAAGTCTATTTCTATGAGGACTAGGGTCAGTGCAAAAAATAGTAAAGCACATATAGCTTCAGACAGCCTTCATCAGCCATGCTGTAAAATAAGTTCTAACAATTAAAATACATCAACCACAAAAGAGCTTTTGAATATGATAGTTTCGTATCAGCAAGGTCCTCCTAGAAATGCTTTCACAAGCCATGAAATTCTAAGTTGCCTTAAGATATACAAAATAGGTAGACACACTTTCAGCATATCATTTACAGTTCATCATAGCCAATTCCAAGAGTCTGCCAGATTTGTTTAGAAAATGTGAAGTCATTTATTCTTGAATTAGATAGAATTAGCTACAAGAAGCTCACAGCAATCTCACACACCTACCCTAACTCATTTCTGTTGGCTTTCGGTTTTGGTGCTGATTTTTTTTTAAAATAACTCCTGCTTCTAAAAAAGCTCTCTCTCTTTCATTGCCCCCCCTGCCATGCAAAATATCAACATTTTTCCACGAGTGTTTTGTCTTTGAGGCTCTGAACTTGCAGGGATTTAAATACTAATAAGCTATATAGGCAGCGACCTGCTGCATTCAACTCAAGCCTCACTTTGATAAGCACCTTGTACTGCACACAGCTAGATATCATATGCATATGCTTCATTAAGCAGAAACCTAATTAATCGATATTGTTAAAATAAACATGGTGCCATTTCAAAACATGAAGATAACTACTTTTTTAATGAAGCATTTAAAGTGTTCAATGGCCATACAGGTTTGTTTATTTTATTATCCATCATGGGTAGTGTTAAAACTAAAGGAAAACCAGGATTTGTGCCACTCTGTACTTCATAAATGAATTAATAATATTAATACACAAAAGAGCACTCCATTTTCTACAACATACGATTAAGAAAAACAAAATCCAAATTCCAAAGCATTGTGTGAATTGAGACAAACTTGTTCAAAACCTTCAAAAATCAAATCATTATTAGGTTCTTGTTAAAAATCAAAGCGGCAATAAAAGTATGAATTCTTATTAAAAAATAATCAAAAGAAAAGCAGATCAGATATCCAGTGTAGAAGAGACCCAACGTATTTCAAGAGAGCTGATGTAAAATTGGTGTCTCAGTCAAGGACATCAGGAGAAAGTCTCTACCAACTACAACAGAAATTGAAACATATGATTATAAACATGTATTTTTAGATTTTGAGCTGAGTCTTTTTGTTTATTTGTTCCCACACAGCAGATCTACCAGGGTGGCCTCCAGAAATCTCACCAGCCCTACCTGACTCACCCTTACAGCCATCCCACCCTCTACCAGGTTTATATGGCAAATCTGCTCTCCTTACTATCCCAACGACTAGGTATTTATTTATCTCCAACTGTCTTGGCTTCTTCAATAAACAAAAAAGTTCTTGGGTGCAACCATATCTCCCAGGTTTCTCTCCAGATTGAGGCAGAGACAACTCTGAAGTTTCCTCTGCAGATTCCCACTGCTCCCTACCATAACTAATTCATAAGCTTAAAAACTTGGTTAAAAACATGAAAATCACAGAGATGACTGTTTGCCAATTCCTGTAGCTAACAATATGCAGGCATCCATTTAACATATACAAACACACACACATATCCTTTGTACTTTAAAGCAAAGTATTTTAAAACATTTTCCTCTTTTATTCACTTGCCAGCTTTCTGTGCCACTTGAAAGTCAGTAATATCACAGACATCTAGGGAAAATTTTAATTCCATCAACAACCAAAGTAGCTCAGATTTTATAACACACAACTTGCCAGGTCTTGCATCTTAACAGATTGCATTCTGCTTTTAAATCCATTTTTTTGATGAACTGAATAGAGGCCTCTGCATAAGCAGAAATCTAATTCCACAGATACTGTGGCCATACCTGATTACAAACACAGATTATTGCTTTTGGCAATTTATCATAAAGTCACTGATGGCAATGTCCCATTTAAGGTCATATTAAGGCTTATAAATTTCTTTTTAAACTTTGAAGACTGAAGTTTGTTTTAATATTTCATATGTTTAGAACATTAAGGTGTTTCTTTTCATGAGTAGGAAATGTACTAAAATAAAAAATACCTCTTAAGACATTTTCATTAAAATGTTAGTGTCTCAATAGCTAATGAACCACAGTCTACAAATTCCAGACAGCCAGACAAATATTTTCAGGCAGAGAGCTTTGCAAATTTTAAGCACTGAGAAGGGCTTCATTTTCTCAAGAGTAGCTGAAGAATCTACCCAATTATTTCCATCATTTGATGCCACATTCTTAGCTTCAAATTTCTTATGCCAGTGGTTTTTGACCTTAGATGCTTTGCTGTCCTCTGCTTACCCAGATCTCAGCAGTTTCTGCAGATAAACCAGCAAATGAATATTAAAGATGTTAGGGTGAAAGCTGCTAAGAAGCAGAGCTGTGAGAATGTTCCCTGTAATCATTGCTTCTTCTACTCATCCATCTCCCATTGCCATTTTTTCCTTCCTAGTTAGAGTTTTTTCTATTCATTACAGACTTTGCTTATTTCCACATTAGATTTTTGCATCAGGAGATGCTGGAAAGACGAGGTGAATTAGGGACCATGAATGGATGAAGATAAAGAAAGATGTGCAGTGGATGCACAGGGAGCTACAACAGACTGGATTTTTCTAGACAATGAAAGAGACTTGGAAAAAAATCACAAAACAGATCTATTCAATAGCAGTATGGCAATCTAAGCAATGCAGGAATGGATGCGGCAGCTGATGTATCGCAGACAGGAAGAAGGAGAAGGAAGAAAGATATATCTGAGGGACAGTGATATTTTAACAATAATAAAACTACAAAGAACAGCCCACGGAAAAAAAATGGCATTACCCAAACTTAAAAATCCATGCGGCTTTGACATCCTTAGTCTCTTTTGCCTAATATACTCAGTGACACATTTAGGAAACTATGTATATCCTCAGCTAACCCCCAGTTTCAAAATGAGAGCCACCCACACCAAAATCACATCCAAATGACTAACCTTAGTTTCCACCTTCCCATTTTCTGAACCACTTTCACATGAATACTTTTGTGTTGATCCCATATCCTCATTTCTAGTTCCAATCAAGGTACAAGCCTACAGTCTTTTTAATAGAACTTGTCATTACCACCATCAAAAAGAAAAACCCCCAAGAACTAAACACACATTCTCTGCTAAAGCACGCATAATCACTCAAGGCTAAAAATCTTCTCAGCTGTCGGTCTGATTGCCTGTTATGGTTGTTTATGTACAGAAAATGCTCATTTAGAAAGCTCCAAGTTTGTTTGCACCTGAGACATCTCTACTGTTAATTAATATCACACTTCCTCACTCATCCCAGGTATCGCACACAGCTTTGTAATGAGTTTCATAACATAAGAATAAATATAACATAGAACATATAATTGCTGAACAGCCTCTTTTTAGTCAGAATATTTCCAGGTGTAAAAGCTAGTCTTGGAAACGACTGTTCTTGTGCAGCTTTCCAAAACCGCAAAAGGCTTTTGCAAAGCCATCCTTGTTGGTGTCTCTCTCAATCACGGTACCACACCTCTGCTAAATCCAGCACAGTTCTAGAGGCAGCTGGAGGGGTGGGGAGCTGGCAGCTGCCTGCCTCCAGCTGGCAGGGAATCAGGGTGAGAGCTGCAGAAACCATTTTCCTGCAATTTCAGTGAAAAAGTATTGCAATGTAGCTTTTCCCTCAGCTGTTAAATATTGGGGAAAAATATTTACAGGCCAAAAGGAGAAGCAAAGAAAAAGCAAAACAAACAAAAAAAATCCAGATCCAGTATTTGCCCTGCATATGTTGTGGATACCTCAATATAGTAAAAACTTTAGAACTTAATATACAATACCTGAGCAGAAGCAATAAATATCTCTCTTTCAATACTGAGTGAACACATCTTCTACTGTGCTTTCTTGGTCAAAGAAACCTACAGAGAGTAAAATAAGCAAATCCCAATCTCATTCACTTATGATTGACAATACCATTCTGACATCTTCCTTTTCAACCTTTCTGTCTTTCTGCCAC
Source organism: Phaenicophaeus curvirostris (assembly GCF_032191515.1). Classification (NCBI taxonomy): domain Eukaryota; kingdom Metazoa; phylum Chordata; class Aves; order Cuculiformes; family Cuculidae; genus Phaenicophaeus; species Phaenicophaeus curvirostris. The sequence continues at coordinate 50,810,044 of NC_091397.1, read as the reverse complement.
TATAATTAATAAAAACCTTCCCAATGAATGCAATTTGGCAAATGTCAGCATTATTTTTTTCCACCTTCTGATTCTTTTGACCTTCAAGACAGGCAACTATGCATACTATAAATTGTGTCCCCTTTTTGTTCCATGAAAGGGAGCACCAGTTCCACTTCAACAGTTTGGTAAATATTTTTTGGGGTGCCACGATGAAACTACTGCAATGGTTCAAGCCAACAGCCTTCCTTAAATTGTTAATTAAATGTCACTGTTCCTTCTTCAGACAACAAAAATAATAATAACTGCATGTTGATCTCTATTAAAATTATTTCTCCAGGTTCATAATAAATCCTTAAACAAATTCTTATGCAATAAATTATTGTACTAATACCAAAAGAAAATATGCATGCTAGCCATCACTCTGACCACCAAAGAAAAAACTCCATCTGAAAGTAAGATATGATCCATAACCCAAAGCTGTAAAGCAAATACTGATAGAACTTAAAATGTCTTACTTATGGCATATAGTGATTGCAGCCTATTATTGGAGAACCTCTGGTAACTTTAAAGCTTTGATCTGTGATATGTTAATTCAGCGAAAATACCTTTTAGCTCTGCCATAACAGCAAAATGCCTGACAACTGCATCAGCAAGATGTGCTGAAGATTACATATGATATGAACTAGGGAAGCTGAGATGGTGGTACTTAATAGTTTTTATCACCATTAGTTAGAATAACAACCTTCTCTGCCTCTAATAGCCAACAGCTGAACATATGGGGTAGCATTTGATTAGAAACTTCAGTGAGGCTTCAGTATCCTCAACCATAATCATACTCAAGCTAAGGAAATTAAAGTTATAGGCCATTTAAATAAGATAAGGGCAAAAGCTGAAACATGAAATTGCACTGAAAGACTAATTACTACTGCCTGACAGTTGGATACAAAAGTTGCCTGAAAACAGCTTCCCTTGGGAAACTGCACTAAGGGAATAAGGAAATAGTTGCATTCACCAAGTTGACAGTTTCAAATCAGGGAAAACTGCAGGCTCTCCTGTAGGATAGGTATTTGGAGAACAAGGTCAAAATTCCAAATGTTTTTTGGCAACTTGAAGACATGTTCGGAAATCAACAAAGCATTCAGCAAAAGTTTTGCAGAGGAGAACAGTATGTCTGGAGAAGACAAATGCACAAGTATCATGTGAGAAAAACTCAGTAGTCACTGCAGTTTCAGAGTGAGCAATATCTGAACGTAAATCAGTACTGTGACGCTGCTCCACCCTTATTCTTGGATTTATTAACAGGTGTCCAATTCATGACAAATGGAGCAAAATCTGTCAACTTTGCTTGCTACTGATGTGCTTTGATAAACAAAAAGGAGTCTACAACAAGATCTCCTGGGGAACGTTCAAGGAAGTTCTATAATTAGCAAACAAACAAAGCATTTTGGAAAGACATGACTGTATGTCTCCTCATCATAAAATCTTAAGAGAAATGTCATCAGCTCTTTCCCCATGTCAGACCTGTTTCCTCACCTTAGTCTACAGAAGCAAGAGAAGAATCATCATATTTATGTTTTCAAAGAAAAAAGAAAATATAGCGGAATAGTAAACACTATTATATATACCATTGTATATAACAAGGTAAATATACTCTTCAAAACACAGCATAAAACCCTATCTCATGATGTCAAAAAAATCTAGCTTTTGTCTGCCCCCCTTTAAATAAAAAAGTGAAGAAACTAGTTAGCCTCTACACAGTCATTTCTATTATCATTCCCAATTGGATTTAGATATGCCATCAATAAGCTCTGAAAATTGAGATGTCAGCTTTTCATTCTGCCTGGGAGATACTTCTTGTTCTTATTTTTTTTCCCCTTTTCTTTCGTTTTACGTACAAATTCATCAGAGTTTTAAAACATGTCAAAACGTTCACATTTGGCTCATCAAAACTGACACTAATAAGATAGTCATCTGATGAGATAATTTCCTCCTTACCAGATTAAAAAAATGCATCATAGATATATTAAAAAAACCCAACATTTTGTGGTCTGCCAAGCCCTATCACTTCAATGAATACAGTCCTCTTGACACTGAATAGTTTATTTTCATAAATTATCCCTGACTGAATGCAGAGTTGTCTAAGTGACAGAATGTATACTCATGAGAAAACACAAGGGATCAATTTATTGCTATCTCTGTGATTATACTGCTAGCTCTTCATAGTTAATACAGCTGTTTTGCAGTGAAAACCGTGTATTAACTCAGTATGAAGTTAAAAGGAAGAGGATGCTTTTTAGTCTTATTTAATACTCAAGAATCTTGAGTATCATACTACCATTCCATAAATGAGTTAATGTTATATAGTCATTATACAAGATTTATTGGTTATATAAAAGGCTCCCAGATTTTACCTTCTAAGTTGAAGAATACTTCAGTAGCCATTAGCGTAATGTAACACTACTTTAATTTAAAAAGAGCATCTTCATTTTAAAAAAAAACTTATGTTTTTTCAAGTTTTGTTTTATATAAGTAACATTGTGACAACCACACCATGTGCTAAAAAGTACCAAGCCTAATTAGCCTTTCCATGATACGATCAGTCTTTAATCCTGATAACAGTCTGTTACTTCACACAACTCATCAGGTAGAACGGCATTCCATTATCTCAACATACTTCACCTACAAAAAGAGACAAATTACTGAAAGGAACACAAACTCTTCCTCCTCACATGACCTCTCTAGTCTGTTTTCATACTATTCAGGTGTTTAATAAAGGAGTGATTCCCCAAATATATTGTACTATTGACTCAATCTATTAAAAAAGCATTGTGCTGCAGTGGTGCAATGAGAAAGTTTAAGATGTACAAATGGTGTAAAATCAACTGCAGCAGGAACAGCAAATGGCACCACATAACATGATGCATTAGCCACTGCAAAACATAAACAAAGAAATTGTACAAGATCAAAAGTTATGTGCAAATCATCAGCTTTTATTGCCAAGAAGTCATACTGCTAAGTCATTTAAGTAGTTATATATATATATCAAATATGTTAAAAGCAACATATGCCTAGATTTGATATTTGACTCCATTATCATTCACTCTTTATTACTCAGATGTGCATGCTTCTGTTGATCTACAGGAATTCCAGACATGGATTTTTTTGATATGTCAAGACTAAGGTCTAGAGATGAGGAATACGACTGGAGTAATAGATAGCACACGGGTTCTTGTTACAACAGTCGCCTTTGTTGGTTTTTTTTCTTCACTGGCCTTTCATCATTCATGTCAGCTAGTTGTACACAACTTTCTATTAAAAATTATCCTCATTAAAAGAGTATTCTGAAAACCTTATTGAAGGTAATCTGGAAATGACTGATGGGTTTTTCATCTCCTACTATATTAAAGAAATGACAACAGAAGACACTATGTATCATCATCAGATTAGACTGTAAGTAGATAAGGATGACTTCCTAATCCATATGGTTAGATTTATGTTACTGATTTGAAAGTAGAAGACACCTTTGCTGAAAAAATGCCTTTATTTATTGCTTAACAATGTGACACTGCAAAGACTGGGCTATGGGAAGATATTAAATTACTTTTAAATCCTGTGATGCTTCTTAATGCAGACACATTCTTTTGCTTTTTAAAAAGTGACACATTTTGTGGTTTCATTCTTCCATCTCACATTTGTAATATTTCTTCATTGTGTTGCGACTTAGGTAGACCAAAGGCGTCAACAAACACATTCTCCTGACATCTTAAGAGTTGCTGGCTATGACACAGTAGAACTTTTCTCAAAGATGTTTTACTGTTGCTACTTTGGGTTCAGCTGTCCCAGTACCAACACTACCCTCCACAGCAGCATAGGAACTGTGAACTCCTGCCTGTGGTGGGTGTAAAAGGACCTCATAGTTGCTATATTGGTGGCTGCAAACACTTCAAATTTCTACTGTCTGTTCTTAATAATAAAGTTTTGAAGGAGTAAAGGGAAATTTCAAGAAAAAACCCTTACTCTGAGGAAAGGCACTTAAGCTTAACAGTGTGGATGCTCCAAAAATACAGAGAAACTACAGAAGATGATATTGTCCTTTCCAGAAGAATAAATCACATGATTGTTAAAAGCAAGGCAGTTTTAACTGTTTGCAGAGGAAAAAGCTTCAAATGTATATATTTTAATGTTGTTTCAGTTTTGTTGAAACTTTTTTTCAGTTTCATGACAAATGGACCATTATTGCAGGAAGAGTAAACCCACTTCACCATAAACTGCTTTAGTTCTTTTAAATAAATGCTAGGGGCAGAAATCCAAACCATTTTTCTACATAAAAACTCCGTATGCTTTCTCAAACGTTCTGTTCTTGCCCTCTCCGCTTTATTTCTAAGCAAAGCAGTTGTTACTTCAATCCAACATAAACCTGTACTTCTCTAAAACGAGGCAATCTCACTTCCTCTGTCTCCCTTGCTCTGGTGCTTTCATTCGTCACATCTATCTCCAAGATGGATTAGTGAATTTATAGAATTGAAAACTTAAAAAATATCTGTTAACTTCCTACCAAATCAGTTCCCTGATCCAGCTCACCACAGGACTGCATAAAACCTGATGTTAGTATACAATGGCTAGTGGGAATAAATAAGCAAAAGGAAGTTGGGACCATTCCTGTCCCTAGTGTAACTATTTCTTACCCTATTTGCTACACTCTGTGTAATGAACTCAGCATAACCCAGATCAGCAAGTGTCCTAGTATAAATGAAGTTTCTAAACCGAGTAGACATTCTAAAAATATCATGAAACTAAATTGTTGGAATCCTTGCATGTTACCATACATGCTTTATAGTAGCCACACAATTAAATCATGCACTCTGCAATTGGGGCACAACAACCCTGTGCAGTGCTACAGACTAGGAGAAGCCTGTCAAGAAAGCTGCCTGGAGGAGAGGGACCTGGGGGTGTTGGTTGACAGGGACTGAACATGAGCCAGCAGTGTGCCCAGGTGGCCAAGAAGGCCAATGGCACCTTGGCTTGTATCAGAAATGGTGTGACCAGCAGGTCCAGGGAGGTTATTCTCCCTCTGTACTCGGCACTGGTGAGACCGCTCCTCGAATCCTGTGTTCAGTTCTGGGCCCCTCACCACAAGAAGGATGTTGAGGCTCTGGAGCGAGTCCAGAGAAAAGCAATGAAGCTGGTGAAGGGGCTGGAGAACAGGCCGTATGAGGAACGGCTGAGAGAGCTGGGGGTGTTTAGCCTGGAGAAGAGGAGGCTGAGGGGAGACCTCATTGCTCTCTACAACTACCTGAAAGGAGGTTGTAGAGAGGAGGGTGCTGGCCTCTTCTCCCAAGTGACGGGAGACAGGACAAGAGGGAATGGCCTCAAGCTCCGCCAGGGGAGGTTTAGGCTGGACATTAGGAAAAAATTCTTCACAGAGAGGGTCATTGGGCACTGGAACAGGCTGCCCAGGGAGGTGGTTGAGTCACCTTCCCTGGAGGGGTTTAAGGCACGGGTGGACGAGGTGCTAAGGGGCATGGTTTAGTGTTTGATAGGAATGGTTGGACTCGATGATCCGGTGGGTCTCTTCCAACCTTGTTATTCCATGATTCTGTGATTCTATGACTCTAAATTAGCAATCTCACCACTTTCTAGCCACAAAATATTTCTATTCTGTAATGTAACATTCCTAAAACTTAGCTAGGCACTATTAGGATGAAAATTAGGTGAACAAAATGCTGGGATTGATTTCTACCCCTATCCTTGTGCATCACTTCCACTGGCAATAAGATTAGAGGAAGTTGCAGAACTCCCCAGTGTGGGTGAAAGGATGAGATGATGCCCCAGCCACTATGAGACAGGGCTATTCAGTGACAGCTAAAACCCCTTTTCCTTCGATGTTTCTTCAGTTGTTTTGAAACTTTTAAGACCTCAGGAAACAAATTTCTTTTATTGATAACAATCTGCATTACAGTGTCAAAGAAATGAATGAATAGATAATTTGTTAGGGACGTGAAAGCTCTGGTTAGTCTGCTAATAAGCAAGCCATATAGCTGTCATTTAAACTACTCTTGGTGTCCTTTTAGACACCCGTGCACTTAGAAGTTTCTATTATCTCACTGCTATTTTGAAATAGCCTTATTCCCATTAAGTCAGATATATAACACCTTAATTTCACTTTTTAATTTGCTGGCTTTCTTTAAAATAGGAAGCTGTATTCATTTCCTTTATACGATACTCACTTCATTGTCATAAGGAGCAGCTCACATAACTTCCTAAATCTCTAATCAACATGGACTTTGTTTTGTATTGTTTAATCATCTAGATAACAAAGCCACAGCCATTCCTTGCCACTTAATAAGGCTAGCTTGTAAATAACACTTGGCTTTCTAAAGGATTCAAAATCTATAAAAATAGTTCAGTGACAGTCGTTAAAATATGTCCTGCATAATTTGGCTTTCCATTTTGTTCTTTTGTTATATAACCTTTAATTTGTTTACTTTTTTCCATCTTGCAATTTAAAAAACAAATCAACACATTCCCAGTACTACTCTACACAGCTACATTTTCACATTACTTATTTTAATATTTTATAATTTTGACATAGTTTGGTTAAAGGACTTTGATACATTTCCAAATATTGGTTTGACAAATAGATGTTTATAATAATATTAAAACATTCAGACACAAAGAGGTTATGATTTGCCTGTGTATAACTTACTGATACAGTCACCAACAAAACCAAAGAACCTTTTCATCATGATTTCAAGAAAATTTCCTGTAACTTACATAGTCAACTCAATAATCTCAGGCCATTTAGATGTCCTCCCAAACAAACTATTGCATTCTTCTCTTTTTCAAATCTCCCTTTGAGATCTGCTTGCTGCAGCACATCCCTTTCTACAGGGCCTAGGCAATTTTTTAAAAATATGTCTTATGTTCAAAGTAGGACCATTAATTTATACTTTTTCTGTAACCAGTGCTTAAAAAAAAAGTCTCCAAAGCATACTGGGCTTAAGTTCAAAATTTATGCATCATACAAGTTGCTGCAATTCATAATGAATCAAAAGCTTTCATGTGCACTGCTAATCTTGCATCAGGCTCAACATCTTATGAAAATAATAAAGAAGCATCTTACATCTCAGCAATAGAGACTGTTATGCTTTGCTGATGACAAAGGTTCATAAAGCCACTGAAACATAAACACTGCGTGAATATTGAAAAATGTATTCTTCCCTCTCCCCTTGTGCAGTCAAACTCAGCCATGCTTAATCCGTGCTGAAGCGCAAATGAATGGATTGTTATGAATGGATTGTTTATGCATAAATTCTTAGTTTTAATATTAAAATCTGTGTGGCTTTGCAATTTTTTTTTAATCTAATCTACTTACAAATGTGTGGCAATTTGGGGGTTTGGCTGTCATACTTGCAAACTAGAGATAACAGAAACAAGAAATGAAGCACAGAACTATCTTGAACACAGGGGAAGGATATCTATCAGGTTTAGACCTTTATCTTCAAAAAATCTGTTGAAGAAAACCCTGCTCTTTGCAACATGAAAGAGATCACAATTTCTCAAGGGCATACCAACTGTAAAGAAAATGGAAGTGATTTTTTTTTCTTTTGGGATAGTACAGAAATTTGGATAGTCTCTTTGTTCAAGTAACTGAATTAATTAGCAGGCATCTACTGTGATTTCATGCTATTTAGTATATACAATACTCTCACAGAGCTTTCCTGTTCCCCTGAAAATGAATGTTTCTTCAATTCAATCTGGCTCCTTTTTTAAGCCTTTCTCCTTTTTCTGCTCAGAAAATGAAAGCTCAGTTGTAAATACTCAGTGCATTAGAAATAGAGTTTTGGCACGAACTTTCTTTTAAAATGTCACGGACAATTCTTTTCCTTGCTCTACCCCAAAAGTTCTTCAGAAAACAGAGAAAGATTTTTATACCAAATTTCTAAAACGACAGTCAATCATTAGCTCGAACCCTGCCTTGGAACACCTAGATTGATGTCAAGGTCCCCTGCCTGAAAAATGTCAGTTTCTGGTACACCATTTGGTTTTTCAGATCTTGTCCATTTTTTTTTTTTTTCAATTTGGAACTGATCTTTTGATAAAATACTTGTTAAGTAAAGATGTAAGCAATATTGAAAATATCACTAATGCCATTTTCTATACACCCACTAAGGAAGGAAGACCAAAAATACTGCTGAGATGGAGGTGCAACACAATTTGCTTTAATAAAAGAAATGAGTTTTCATAGATATAAAGCACCAGCAGCTTTAAGCAGCTGTAAACTGTGATTTTCAACAGTATGTGAGGATGTGTTTATAGTGACCGGTACACACAGGCTAATGAATTAAGCTGGGTCAGGATTCTGACAATGATGCTTTTAATCTGGGCTTTTTTTTCAGCTTTACAACTCAGTTTCCGTATGTGGTCCTAATGAAAAGAAATTTTTTGGTTGAATTATTTAAAATGTCTGCATCAAGAGAACACTACAGAAGCCAGACTCTCTATTTACTTCACTTTAAATTTCATTGAAGAACTGCTCTGAGGATGAATGCACCTGATAGAAGAAGAGGTCAGAAAGCTATTTGAAAATGGAATTCCTTCGTGTTTAATAGCACATTCTGGGCGGCAAAGTTTCTAATTACGCAAACAAAAAAGAAATGGTTTGAAACCATTGTTTACCTCAAAACCAGCAATAAAATATTCAGGAACTCTTCAAACCAATACTTATACTAACTTAATGTGCACTTAATTAAGGTACAATTCATTTTTATTTGTTATTTTGAGTATTTTCTTCATTAAAATTTGCATATATTCATCTCAGTATGTTAAAATTAATTAAATTATTTTTACGTGGTTTGTCATTGTAAACTTCTCAGTTAAAAATTCCCAGATCTGACAGTATAGAATGATAATTTCTACAATGTGTGTCTCTGACCACAATTCAATATGGCTTTAAAAGATAATAATTTGCTCTTTAATCTCTTCAATACGCTAAATTCTACCTTCATTTTCATTTAATTTGCTTTGCTCCATTATCTGTCATGTAAATAGTTTTCTTGAAGCACATTCAGAAAAATACATGCAAGTTAAATTCAGTTAGCAATGTACAATACATACCTGTGAAAAGACTAACCCTAACTCTATCAAGGCTACGTTGCATTCACATAAAAATAAGAACAAACTGAGTAGGAGTATTTAATTTCAAATATCAAGATGAGAAATTACACATAATCATTTGAAAATGCAAAGTATTTGAATTAAAATGCTGAAAAAATATTTACACTATTAAAACAAAGATATTCCGGGCTGTCCCATGTTCTCAAAAAATATTCTGTAAAATACTCAGCAAATCAATCACAATTTAATTATGGAAACTTAAAACTCTTTCAGGCTTATGCAATTTACTTTTAAAGTATCCACTGTGATAAATATAGCTCATTGCATGTTTTTCTTCTGACCTACTTCAAATATACTTCAAATACCTACCCAAGTAAATCCAAGTTCTTAAAATATGTGTTGAGTGAACATCTTGTAATTCAACCATTTCCCTAAGCCTCAGCTGAATTGTCTGTAAAAAAGTTAAATAAAAATAGCAAATGCAACTTCAGTATGACCCCATATCTTCTCATTTATATTAAAAGAGGAGACGTTTACATTTCTTCATTCACCAAAGTCTCTGTGATACAAGATCTCATTTCATCATGTTATCTGAATTATAGCATTATCTCTCCCTACTGGGCCTCTTGTGTGGAATAACAATGTCAGTAGGAACCCTTTACTGAATTTAGCTTTCTGGTCATGTTATCACAAATTGGTTTGAGTACACAGCCTGCAAAAATGGAGGATGACAAATCAAATAACCCACAAGGGAGAAGAAAGCTTTAATAGCTTCTTGCCTGTCGACTGGTTATTATAAGATGATGACAAACAGCATTACATTGGTAACTTTTCTAGACATTTGAACCATGATTTAGAATAGATTAACTCAAGATCATATTTAAAAAGTCAGACCTCTCAAAAGATGAAAAAGCATACTAGCAAGTCCACCTAGATTAGAAGATTATCATTGTTAAGAAAAATGAAACTTAATGGTAGTGAAAGATAAAAAACAAGTCAAAGAGTCTGCAACCTCTGGAACTACACTCATCTAACAGTCTATGGGTGTACCTATTACTTCAATGCTAAAACTAAGGTCATAATTACTTTTTTACAAAGCATAACTTTTTAGAAGAAGCTATGTCCCAAGCAGACAATTCTGGTTTTCTGACTTCTGACCTTTAATTTCCACATTATATGGAAGGAATAAAAACCAACAGTGTAGTAAGTATATCAGAAATTCTTCATACATGCAAACCAAGCACCAGAAAAAAAATATTATAACATAAAAGTGCAATTTTTTTTCCCTTTTAAAATTATATTTTTTCTCCTAAAGCATTTATGGAATATGGAATATGGGCTCCCTCCAGTGGTAAAATTAACATTCAAAAATTTTCACACTTGCTCATATACTTAATTGTATAGCTTAATAAACAAAAAAGTAACAGCCACACCGTGAGGCTGGTAGTTCAAATCCCTTTTAGAATGGGATTTTTATCTATGCCTTATTTTTTATCCCACATTATATCATATATATACACAACTTTAATCACTGTATAAAAATGCCATAAAAAATCCATAGGTTCCAAATAAAACATTTCAACATTTTAAGTTTCAAACTTGTCTCCTTACCTCCTTACAAACTATCACCTCCAGTTACTTTAGTTTTTTAGTCAAACTAGACCTTATCAAGAAGAAGATATATGATTTGGGAATTTTATGCACTCTATATTTCACCAGTTTTCACATTTTTTAAGAAAATCTTGCATAGTGCCAAAGCCTACAGAATATGATTGGCACCTCAGAAGAGTGCATTAAAATTAACAAAATTAATTAATTAGGGAAGAGGAAGACATATCTTCCAATTTTAGCCCAGATTTGCTATGTTCCTGACCATCCCAGAATGCAAGACATGCTTTCATTATTACAGCCATATCAGTTGAAGACACAGTGATCAATTTACATGAGTCTTCTTGGTTTTGTCTAATTCCAGAGACAATGCAGCTTACAAGAAAGCTGCTGACTTTGTTATGGCTACTTTTACTTCCTGATTTGCTCACTATGAATTATTTCTATTTACAAGTTTTCATTCTCTGCTATTTACTGTTCTCTCTACTACACAACGTTGCATATCTGACAAAGAGAGTGACTGAGACAAGCCATCTCTGAACATCTGACTGCTTGAAACTACAAAGCAGTTAAGCCATAAACTAGCAGATCTCTTATATATATATGTACTTTTTTAAACACATTGTTTAGTTTTCTTTTATAGAACTACTTTTTGTTTGAAGATAACCTCTGTTCAGAAAAAAATACTGGATTTTGATTCTGATTATAAAAATAAAGGATTGGAACTGATAGGCAGTTAAACTCATGGTAAAATTTCAATAGAAGTATAATCATTAAGTTATAAAAAGTAATGCTAGCCAGTCACCATTATATTGGCTCCCCAAGGAGTTCTCTCCTTCAAGAGTACTTCATCTGGAGGTTTTACTTTTTACAGAAGGAAATGAGGAGCTTGAACATACTTACTTTAGTTTTATATTCTACACTATATCTCCTATGATGCAAAGTGCTGATTCAGGTATCAGCATTCCACATAAAAAAAAATATCTGAAATAACCAAGTGGAAGAAGTGATTACTTTTAATCTCATTACTTTTCTTTTCTGAAAAAAACACCCAGTAACATATTGTTAACTTATCTTCTGAAAAAAAAGACATTTAAAAAATACAAACAAATAAAAGGCAATTTCTCCTCTCCTCATGAAACCACTAGTTTGAAAAAAAATAAAATCAAGGGCATACTGGCATGATGCAGTATCTGTAGAAGAGATTAGTGAGAAAAGAATAAATTAAATATAGGCAAGTAAACTAAGATACAAGTAAAGCTAAGCTGACCAAAATCTCAGGAATCGTAAATTCAGCAATTTCAGCATGGATAATGTCACCTCAATTGACTTCTTTGACTGGATTGTTCAAAATAATTAAGCTCTTTTCTAAGTGGTAAGAGGACATAAATTGGCATTTGCCACTCATAAAAGAAGTATATGCATTTTATCTGTGCAGTTGCCTAATTTTATAAATAGGTACGGGAAGAAAGCAATGTAAATACTATCATATTTCAATGCAACCTAGCACGTTAATTTATCTGACCTATCAGCATATCATGCATGTTTTGACATAGAAAAGAACTTCTCATTTTCTATCAGTTACTTTCACAAGATTATAGTTTCATACCTTCAGCATCACTCCCAAAATGTTTTTCTATTTTAATACTGAGATATGGAAGATGAGTCACAAAGATTAATTCACGGTCATCCTAACAGGAAACACAAAACCACACACGGAGGGGAGGGATCTCAGAGGCCCCCTAACCACTGTTTCATTGACCTTAGATTGGAATGTGTGACTTCAGGGTGTTAGCAGTTTGCAAACAGGCATCTGAGGCACAGAAATAGCTCTTTGAAACTATCCACATGTATTGAATGAATGTACGAAGCAACCAGCAGGAACCTCTTTTAAACCCTACCTCTTTCAAGCCCCACCTCTTCTACTAGGATTTCTTCTTGGCCTTTTCCCAGCAGTCTACATCCAGTAACCAACTCATCACCCTTTGAAGTCAACGCCAGTATATCACTGACTTTAATAAGAATCAGACAGACTGAGAGAGGAGACAGATATGAGAGCTGGCACTTACTAGACCATCCTCTCAAACTTTGTCACAAAAGCAGAGCTGATCTCAAGACTCCAACACAGGAAAGAATAATGGCTAAATAATCTCTTCTCATTTAAAGTCAGATTCCAAAATGGTTTTAACAGAATGCTCCAAGTTACTAGCTGTGTGATGCACAATCAGGTGGAAAGGTAAAGGTCCTCAGAAACTTTGGGAACTTGTCTAAGAGAAGGAAAGGCAAGTTTCCCACCTTTCCTTAGAACAGCAAGCAGGTGGAAGCTTCTGCAAGCCTCAGGAGAAAATATCTGATAACAGGAACTAAGAGAAGATACAGTGATGTTCCTCCTGCATATCACACACAAGGCATAGAAGATTAAAGTGTGGCAAGGGCCCTCAAGAGAAAGCACGAGACAGTGGCAAAAACCTAGAGAAGAAAGGCACAGGATGGTACCAGAGGCCCCCAGACTACAAATGATCCGCTATGGATCACTGAAGGATTGAAACCTGAACACTTAGCTGAAAATGTTTGTTGGACAGTACAAAGAAAACTAGGATTTTGTAAATGATGTAAAATATCCTACACACTGTGAAAACAACAAGATACAAGGCAGTCTCAGACTGTACAAGAGCAAGAACAAAGGAAGAAGAGAAAGGGAGGAATGCCTCCAGCCTTAGCTTCTCCAGTAAAAAAAGAGTATGATTGATTTAATTGTGCATGTCTTCTCTCAGATTCAGCAGAAGACATACTCTACTTATTCATTTGCAATTCACCACACTGCCACTGTAGTTCTATGGTCATCATTGAAGCATTCCTTTTGCTATAGAACTGGGTTAAGTAAGCAAGAATTTGTAAAAGCAACACACGTGCACGTCAGCATTTTGCTCCAGCCTTCCCATGTAAGTTGACAGATTTCCCAATACCAAGTCACATTAAACTTTAGCACAATAAAAGATTTAAGAGCACAAATGCATTAATTAATTTGTGAAATATTTGATGACAACATGAGACTTTTCCTTGTTTCCTTTAGCTTTCTTTGCTAGGGAAGATTTCAAATCTTGGTCTGCTACTGGGAACCCATTAACATGCCCTTGAAACGACTGGTGTAAAGGGGACTTGCATTTAGGAAATGACTTCCTCTAAGTCCACTTTCAATTTCTTTGTAACATGGCCAGAATGCTTAGTGCTTTAGGGGCTCAGGACATGGAGTGCTGCAATGGGATTAGGTTTCCTCTAATTTTCTATTACTTTTCTGGAGCACGATCAGAAAGCTTAACCAGGAAGAAAGCAGTGGCAATATACAGCTATAGCAGGCTGTAAGTAAGTTCCTGTGATGAGAAAAAAAAATCACTAATTCTTAAGAAAGAAGGGGTAAAATAGTCTATGTGATATATCTACCTGTGTAATTCGCTGCTACAGAAAATCAGTGAAGTGGTTAAATTAAAATTTTAAAAGCCTACATCATTTTTAGGCCTCTAGCATTATGTGCTGCATCATGTGCTGAAATAATAGCAAATGCATAAACTATACTTCAGAACAAAATACATTATTTCATTTGCACCAATCCTATATTATTTGTATTTTTTCTTCTTTGATGTTTTTGGAGGGTTTGGTGTTTGGTTTTTTTGGGTTTTTTTTGCAATGGATGCTTAACTGGATGAACTCCCTGAGAAAATTCAGGTTTACCTGTATGAAGTATTTTCATGAATTCATACTGAATATTTGAATCGCTTCACTTACTTACTCCCCAAAACAGAATGAGCAAAAACTCAGACATTCAGCTGTTACCTAGCATACCAAGAGTTTAAGCACTCAAGTAAGGAGCAGAAGGCTACATTTTTTCCTCAACAGGAGTAGAGTACACAAATACTCAAACCAGCATGTTAGAATAATGTTTACTGTACAATAGTGTTAACTGTCGTCCTCAAGAAGGATAACTGAGGTGGTAACTTTTTTTCATTCATGACTTACAATTGAAAATTAACAACTCCTTCCTAGGTCACAGAAGCACTGACAGAAATTTTAAGTATTGCAAACTATATTGATTTTTAGTTGCGTAAGTAAACTTTTGAAAGCTGAAATACAACTTTGTACTTCTTTCTTCACTTTAAAACAAAAGAAATATTATATTAATACAGTACCTGCTGAATCAGAGAGACCAGGACTCTATAGACCAGTGATTGCTATTGTCACTGGGGGAAATGTGATTTGAGTCAAATGAGCATTTAGGTATCACATATATAGCGGGTTGGCTTTACAACTGTGGTTACAGGTGCTTTACTACTATAGTGCCCTGTATTTAAGGATTATGATACTCTTCTAGTTTCAAGTCCCTAGGAACATAAGAATTTCAAGATAATGTTCCTTAGCTTGGGTGAATGACCCACCTCCAGGGATGAAAAGTGATTTAAAGAACCGTGTTTTTCAGCAGTCCAGTCAGAACATGCATTTCTAAAAAAATACATAAACCATTATATCAGGCCTCACAGGGGTAACAGCAGAGAAATTTTGAGATGGTGAATTCTCATTGCAGGTAGTTGGGGTAGGTATCTATGGGCTTTGTGACTGTGGGCCCTTAGGGAACAGTACAGACAACCTGAGTATATGATTTTTTTCTGCTTGTGCTCTACCTAGCCAGAAGCTACGCAGCTGCATTAGCACCTGATTCAGTACATCTTGTCTATTACCTTGGGCTTTACTTTTATGCAGACTATGGCTATGTGACTTCTGTCTGACTCTAAAGATAGGCAGACCAATTTTTTATCTATCTGCATTCAAAGCCATCATAATGGTGTAGTACTTGGTGCCCAAAGCTTTGAGAACTCAATGCTACGTACAATGAGGCTGCTTTTAGTCTCACTGCAGCCAAGAGTATGACAATCTGATGAAACTTTACTTTCAGTATATGGCACAGAACAAATCCTCATTAATATTAATACAGCAGCCTATACATAAAGACTAAGATGATTTGAAGGGATAGCATTTAAAGAAAGAATATAGGTCACTGATCCTACTGTGTTTTTATCATCTCATGGTTATTATCTCTTCACTAGTCATGACATAAAATTTTACAGCTCATAAATATCTTATAAATTAAGAGCTCATTAAATGGCATTTATTTTTCTATGAGAAAGTTCTACTGAATAAAAGAAGAATAATTCTGAGTAGGCAAGAAATATTATGAAACAGATGTAACATTAGGTCCTGTATGTTTAAGAAATTCAAATAATGAAGTCTATGCTTCTATTAATTTTAATTCAAATGTTATAATCTAGGAACTGCAGTAAACTCATCAGTCCTAACAGTTATAGTGGGTTACATTTTGATAGTTTATGATCTAGTGAGGTATGCACCACATCACATATTCCATCTTTGAATGTAAATCAATAGCTGTTCATATTTTTCATTTTTAAAAATGCAAAGTGCATTGCCATTATACCCATCCAAGTTAAAACCTCAAAAATTTGCCTTTCTGTAAACAGATGATTAGTAATTCAGATTTTTTTTATTTGATCACAACGTAAATTCATTGTAGACTTATACCTCATAATGATCCATCTGTTAAGCTTTTTTCTTCGTTAGGTGTTAAAATTAGGAGAGGATTTGTTGGTGGGTTATTTTTATTCACAACCACATTAATGCAAGTCCTAAACTAATCAATTTGCATTATGTAGCCTTTCATGCAGTTTGCACACATTTACAGCTTGGTTGCTTTATCTAGTTTCATGCCTGTGAGACAGCTGTTAGGCATTTAGCTAATCTAATTCTAATCCCCACGGGGGGTTCTGGTTTGGCCATTGAAAGGTGGAGTCATGGACCACAGTTTACCACCTGAAGTACCTATGTCACTCCTATTTAATTTATTTTTTTCTTTGTGATTCCAGATCCAAAATTTTATGTGAAAAGGTTCATCATAACTGTCTGAATAATCAGAGTATAGCAGCCACTGACTACAGTTTGCTTCTAATTTTAATTTTCTCATGGGTGTGTTTAATATCTCTTGTATCTTTTAAGCCTATCATGCAATGGGTAGTAAGCAAAGATTTTTTTAATGTATTCAATCTACATAAAGCATTTTCTGTACAGCATTTTGTTTCTCCTGCCACTTAAATTTCTTATCTTTTTTATGATACTTAAAGAAAGAAAGGGAAAAGAAGAGATTAAACCTTTCCTTGTTCGATTGCGTCCCTGCCAACAGATCATATCTGTAAAAGACCATTCAGCTTTCTCATTAAAAATAACCATCCCTAGATGACTAAAGTTAATTGGCCAGAAGTCAAGGAACATAATTGTTTAAATTATCAACATTTCTAAAAACCGTGCATTATGATGAAAGTCATCTATTTATATTGTGCCATTTCATTATGATTGTACTTTCAATGGAAATTTTATCTTGCTGTTAAAAAGGTAGTAAAGTGAAAACCTGACAAAATGAAACAGCTTAATCTGCTGAATACTAACAATCTTCAGAGCAAATTTATTTTCACAAAGGAAGTAAACTTAGATTTTTAAAAGTCAAAAACATTTTTCCTAATGTTATTTATATATTTGAGTGCACGGCTGCTTGACAGCCAATAAACAAGCTTATATTTAAACAAGAAGCCAAGATAAAGTACTAGCTATGTAATAATCAATAGAATTTCTTCCTCTGAGCTTCAGCAAGCTTTAATAATGAAATCACAAACTATAAATGATACAGACCAGTAGAAGATAGTGTTCCCACTTAAATTAATGGCAAAAGTGTCCAGATCAACTTTTGCCCCCATCTAGCTATGCCATAGCCCAGCCTTAATCAAATCACACTCTTACTAAATAGCTGGCTTGAGCTGACCTCACACATCTTCCCTTTGTAATCTAATGTGCCTGGTGAAGGCTTATATCAGTCTCTTGCTAACCCTCTCTATACACTCTTGCTAAGACTTGTTGACCTTTGGGCGTGAATTTACTGGTGAGTGGTTAGAAAGAGGGCAACTTCACCACCTTCCTGCCACCAATGTAGGTCATTGTGTCACATCTATGTTGTGGCATGAGGCTGGACATCCACTGGCACCCAGCTGCATGGGGCCTGCAATGCATCTGGGCTGATTTGACCCTTGGAAAAAGGTTTAAGACGATGGAGAGAAAGCAGTGAATAAACCAAGCAGTAGGAGCACCAGTTTCATTCTACAGTTCCCTACAGGGACTTGTTTTTCTGATTATTTTCAGTTCCAGTTTATCAGGGAACCAGACTCCCTGGTGCAGAGGGCAGCAGCAGCATAAAACAGAGTTTGCCTTATGTCATATAACCCCAATTTTTTTCTTCCACCAATCCAGACAAAACCTTCTTCCTACTTCAAATCCAGGTGAGAAAAATAATTGCCCTTAAGATAGTTAAATAAGAGTCTGTTTGCACTCAGCATTGAATACTGAGTGATGAATTCAGAAGTCATATTCTGCATATGTATGTCCTACACATACCAGTTTCAGAGATTAACAGCTGCCTGGGATTTCAGTAGCAACACTAAATCTTCCCACAGCTGCCTTCACTACTAGTGAGAATTGCATGATACGATCTTCACTGTTCCTGCAGCACTGGGTGTAAGCATCCCTGGACTACACCAGTCTAATGTGTTTTCTGGCAAGACACAGGGCCAGCTAAGCAGCATATGTTCCTTCAGTCCTGTTAGTATCTGCTAAACAGATGGTATTCAAAGAAAGCATGTCAGTGATGTTCTCTGTTCAACAATGTGTCCTGAAATTCTCACAGCTTAAAAAAAGTACACTTTCCATCTCTAAACATTAGGATTTAGTGAAATACAAGGTGGCTGTGGTAAAATAACAGTTAGGTCAGGTGTATAACTTCTAAGCAAGAAATCACACAGAAAAGTAAATAAAGCTTCCCCTCCTGTTCTTGATTCATCTCCTCACAATGTGCAGTACAGCTGCTTTCCAGCATTCTAAGATCAACTGGATATTGTTTGTACTAGATTGTTATTTACAGGTTTACTTTGCTGATTTATTCAGGCAAAGACCAAACAAAATTAAGCTGCCAAAATGACTTTCAAAGTAGGCCACTATGAGTATTATTTCAACTACTTAAAAGACTTAACTTTAAATTTTGGTTCCTCCCCTTTATACTGCTTAAAGACTTGAATTAGGAGAGAACCAGGTTTATCAATGCAATATGTTGAATTTTATTTTTGAAATTGGAGACATGGATGGCATTCAATTGAGCTTTAATCTCTGAGCTTTCTAGCAGTTAAATACTACAAAACCCATATCCTTCTCCCAAGGAAGCACTGATCATTTCAGAATCATAAGTCATTCAAACTTCCATATGCACAAAGACAGTTCAAGTGCAGAAAACATTACACTTGGAGTATGTTGGAGTACACTTAGAGTCTGCAGCAAATGGAATACAATTTTCCTGACAGTTCAATGACTGTAACAGGGACCAGATTTTCAGACACATTACCAGGTCAGACAGGGAGCTTCCTATTAGGAGATTGAAAGCAAAATTTTAAAAATGCATTTTGAATTTAATTGGTGCTCCAAAATTCAGATAAGCACTTTGCATAATTAACAAAAGGTGGTCAGTTAGATGTCTGACATAAACTGAAAGGCATCACCTTCTGTACCTGTCCAAGCAGCTAAAAGTCTTCTGTAACCCAAAGGTACCTATTTGGATCCTGGGGCATCCAAATATTTTCTGAAACCTTTCAGAGCCTGGTGCTCTTTCAGACAATTAAGAAGGTTGCCATTTAGAAAACTTTTTTTTTTTTTAAAAAAAAAGGATCCTCGGCTTGTGAGATATGAAATTGACCTAACCTGAGAACTTGAATTCCCTGGGTACATTTTTCCCGTTGCTAATTTAGCACAAGCTTTTCAAAAGGATATTTATGTGCAAAGCACACTTTTTGCTCTCATTGCCGTATGAGAACAACTTTGTACTCTCCTGTCATAACAAGGAGAGTACATGGGTTGACTAAGACAAACACCAATACAAACTTGGCTTATTTTTGATGTAAGAAGGAAGTAAATGATTTTAATCCTTAAATGAGGTAAACTATGCCTTTGAAACACTCCATAGGGAGGTAACTACCATATATTTATATGTGCACAGTAAGTGTACTACTACTCTAGATGTTCCAGTGTAATTGCTAGAAGTGATAATGACA
The DNA here is from genome assembly GCF_032191515.1 of Phaenicophaeus curvirostris. Classification (NCBI taxonomy): domain Eukaryota; kingdom Metazoa; phylum Chordata; class Aves; order Cuculiformes; family Cuculidae; genus Phaenicophaeus; species Phaenicophaeus curvirostris. Next base: position 50,790,137 of record NC_091397.1, on the reverse strand, counting down.
TATGATGATGTATCTGATGACAGCTGAAGGAAAGAGACAAATATTTGTCTATAAAATGTCTGTGCATGCACAACCTATGGCATTATATTGTACATCAAATGCTTTGGCCTGAGCTGAGTTAAGTATGATATACAGCAAGCATTTATTGTACGTGACAGTTCAGTAAATCTGTATTTTGGTCCTATAAGAAAACTGAGAGCAGCTTTGCTATTCACTAGGATCTTAAGAAAAAGGGTTATTCACTAGTGCTTAATGTTAACTCTTAGGAAGGACTCTAAGCCTTTTCTAGACATTTTCTTTTTGGCATTTTCAAAGAAAACTGTACCAGAAACTCTAACCACCAAAGACACCAAATCTTTCAACATTGCACAAATAATTAATGGCTTGAAAAGTCCCATTGCTTTGCTCTAGCAGAGCTGCTCATGATATTTCCACCTAAGGCTGCATGTAACATGGGACTGAGGATGTAGTACATACGGTAAAGGGAAGAAAATAAAGTATAAATTAAATATCATACACTATGTCAATACTTAAATTTCTGAAAATATATTCTAAATGGCTCACATATTTATGTATATTTAAATTTAAGTAGATTTTACCATGATAGGGAAGGTGAGGGAAAGGGAATCAAGAACAATTTAAATCAGATGAAGATAGACATTAGATGAGAAGATTTGCAAAAAACTATTTTAAGCTCATGCATTCAACCCTCCATGTATTTGAATTTGAAATAAAAATACTTCAATGATGCAACTAGTTTACATGATTATCTAAAGCTTATGCAAAACATACAGCTCTACTTGAGGATGAAAAATAAGCTGGAAAATGTCAAGAAGGCAGCCTCTGTCAGATAATTGTAGGTCTGTTGCTTAACCAGTAGAATACAAAATTCAGGGCATCAAATTAAAGCAAATCATATGCTTTCAAGTTTGCAAAGCTATTTAAGGTTTTGATGTTATCACAAGAGTAAAAGGAACACTTTTATTTCATTGGCAAAGTATATACCTACTATTAATAACAATAGAAATATTAACCATATATTACCATTATGAAATAAAAATATGGAAACACAAGACAGTTTTTTCCATGAAAATACAGACAATTTTCTCATACATCAAGTGGCCTTTTATGGAGATACTCTAATGAAGAATATTTCTACAGATAAGAGTACTAGGAGAGCTCCAACACCATTAAAATCCTATTTTACAAAACACAGTAAAAAGTTTGATTTTGAGAATTTGTTTTTCTTCAGTCAAAACCTCCTTTAAATCAGAAACACATTTTTCTTCCACAAATATTGATCAGTTTCATGAAGTTAACATGAAGTTTTATGTGAACTACTTTTTCTAAAGATGTAAAACTCAGAGGTGCAAGAATTATAAAAACACAGTAATATTACAGTTTAGTGGAAGATAGGAATGGTTGGACTCGATGATCCAACATGTCTTTTCCAATCTGGTATTTCTATGATTATAGTTCTACAACACAAACACACACTCTTGTTTTGAGAGGATCTTCCTAAGCTTCTATAGCTTTAATTACTTTTCCTTGTCATTTTTAAGATTTACACTTTATTAACTTTTTTTCTTGAGTAGAGAAACAGGATAATCTCTACAAACTGAAAGGTATGCTCATAATTTAAAGGGCCACATAGCAGATAAAAAAGTGGCACAAGAATCAGTGATCCAAATTCACTGAAGCAAATCACAGGTGTTCCTGGCCTAGGTATCCTTATTGCAATTACATAAAGGAGATTTCAATTTTTAAATATTTTATTCAGAAGATGGTGATATTTTATTTCTTCAGAGCAGCCTTACTCAAATTTTGACAAGTTAATGATCAATTACAGTACTGAGAAAAGGACGATATCAGGGTTCTTACTTTTCATTAACAGAATCTGATGTCATGCCCAAAATGAGTAAAGTATATCACTGCTTTCCACAGTTTTATAGTTTTATAGTTTGCACCACAGAACACAGTCAACAACCCTGTGAAGAAGAAAGTATATTTCATGAGACATTTTACTACTTCTCTGACTGTGCCAAGACTCGATCAATCAAAACCAGTCATACTTTCTACTGTTTGGGTGAGAATTTACTTCTTCAGGAATAAAATTATGCTTTTCAAGCACACTGTGCCGAGTCTAAAACAATATCACATTCTGCCTCACTGAACTGAGTTACTACCCCCCCAACCAGAGTAAAAAATCTTCTAACAGCCTAAGTAAAGCAGTTTATTAAAATCAAGATTTATGGCATGTGAGCTATATAGCACAAAACCCACACAGTAATATTATTGTTTTTAATGTTTTGTGTACAGACACAATTCTGTTGATGCCTTCATGAATTCCAAATAATGTCTTATGATTAACATCAGGAGAGTTATCACTGAGAGTGACTCAAGTATTACTTTACCCCATATGCCATATAGGGATACATGCTTTATATATAGGCCTATTATAAACACGTATGCTTATTTATAACAAATATTCTGTTTAAATGAGCGGGATTACTCACAAAAGTAATAGTTACTGCTCAGTTTATATCTTTGCTGAATCAGTACCTTAATCTTTAAATACTGGAAGATGGGGAGTTCTGATTTTTACCTTTGAGATAGAATTTTAAAACACTGCTTCTAAATGCATCATGCAAAATTCATTATAACCAACAATTTATTATAAAAAGGAACATTGCAAATACATTTGCAGTTGTCAAGTCCATTTTAAATTATCTGAAATGATGGCTCTAGTTATTATCAGTAGTATTAAACTGCCCTGCCTTAAATCACTTTATTGTATGTTCTATCATCATTAGAAAAATCAATAATGATTAAATAATGATCTAGGAGCTTATTATTATAATCTGTAATCTATTTCAACTGTAAATAGTAATTAGGGAGAGATCTTTAAAAGAAAATCAGTTCATATTTATGGATATTTGACTAAATCCCATGACTTCCAAAGGCAGCTTCAGATTGGCAGCACCATCCCACAGCCAGATTCTGATGTAAATGACAGATCAGGTATATAAAGTGAAGGGTTCTGTTTGGAACTGAACAGGTAGATACCTGTGGCCAAAAGAGCTAATATCTATTATCACTATTCACTCATTTCCTTTCCTTCTTGATACATTCTCCCATAGAGAAAGAAGATCTGCAACAGCCCATTTCTACTCCTTTTCTTCCAAGAAGCTTATAAAATGCAGGACTTAAGAAGCACAAATAAGCCATACTTCCTATGCACACACAAACAGGCTTTCCCACATGTCAACATTTGCACCTAATCACTATGTGATTCTAACCCTAACCCAAACAGATAAAAACAAACAGCAAAAAGTATCAGCCTTTACAAAAGCAGAAATAAATGTTTTGTTACCTAAAACCAAAATTTAACATTAAAACTTCATGTTTCCTAAACACCCAAGTTCCTATCTGCACAGATAGCTGACTCCCAATTCAATTCAAAACATTTTGATTCATAAATCCACAAAATATTACCAAAATCCCATTACATACAGAATATCATGCATTTTCAGAAATTAAAAAGTGATATTTATGCAACATGCATAACCATGAAACAGACAGTTACTGTGATTGTAGTTTGTCTTAAAGTACAATAAATTGAGCTGCATGGTTTATTACCAGGACTAGGCAGTCTCAAAGTGGTGTCAGAATCTCAGGGAAGCAGTGGACTGTATGGCACTTGAATAAACATAAAGACAAGCAGATACCAAGCAGGTAGAATGTTTAGGAAAAAAACAACAAAACTGTCACATTAATCCATGCATTACATTTACTCACCTTCCTGAAAACATCTGTATAGTTTGTACAAATTCATGAGGAGGAAACATCTAATTTACTGCCAGCACATGTTTCCTGATAAAATTATCAAGTGCCAGGAATCAAATCGTTCGTTGTTTATTAGAGAGCTAGAAATTTAGCAATGGATGGGGAAAATATCGCTACTGTCTACCGTAAGATAATCAAAAGGTATGACAACCTATGGACCTATTTGCAGAGGTACAACCCCTCTGTATCCAGTACTACATTAAATTCTTGCTTATATATACGTGTAGAGTGATAGACAGAACTAATGGATCTGCACTTTGGGAGTACTTACTCTTCAGTAATACACTGGCAGTTCAAGAGGTAAGCACAACAGAAATCTTGTAGAAATAATTGAAGGTTTATATGACTGCATAAAAACCATTAGAAGCCAGACAGCAAACAAAGAAAAAAAAAAGGAACATAAGTAGCAGTTAAGCCATCAATGGCTGTATCGATCACAACAAATTGAGGTGAACTCAGAGATCAACGTGAGGATGTTCTGTCCAAGGGCTAGCAATCACCTGAATTTTCCTACACACAAACTATTTTCTTCCTGAAAATCTTGTAATATTTTGAAAATACGTATTTGTCCAGAATTTCCAAACTTCAGGTAGCCTTGGAAAATTGATACTGCAGTCTGACTACTGCCTAACAGTCAGCCTTGGACATGACCACAGCACACATGACCAGGAACTCAGGATGTAGGACAACTCTGTTGTATATACTGTATGTGTACTTGCTGCATACACATTAATGATGATGCCAATACTTTCAAGTCTGCCTGTAATCCCAGGCAGATATATGGGAGCCAGTCTCAGAGCAATAAACCTGGTAATAAATCTGCAAAGTATTCAGTGGACTGCTTCATGAAATATATCCAGAGGTCTCCCTATTTATGATATGGATGAGTAACTGTCACCATTCTCCACTGATATCCATTGGTTTGGCATACACTAAAACTTTCTGATCTCCTTTTTTCTGCTCCCAAATTTTCCCTCTAAAGTCGTCTATTTAGACATCAAGCAGAGCACCCTTATGACCACAGAATGTATTCAGAAGTTTGCAGACATTTCAGCTTTCCTTGCATTGCCACTTCCAAATGTCAGGAAGTAAGATCATCTTGTACAAACTTTCTTAACAATGTTCAACAGTTTTGACAAACAGTAACTAACAGTAACTGCAGAGGCTCTGTGTTAGTTAGAAGACTAACTGCAGAAGTCATCTTCAAGATCACTAACTCTGAGGATGCTTGAGGAACAATATATCTTCGTAACATCCCATTCAGGATGCAGGCAGAATGCGTTGAGGGATTTTTTTTGGGATGATACTGTAACCAAGGCTCAGGAAATAACTTAATCAGATGCCTTTGTCAGAAGATCAAACTAACAAAAGATGAGATTGATTAAATTTTAGAAAATCTGTTGAAAATTAAGGCTATTCAAAGTAATTTGGACACAGAACTCTTGAGACAGCAAATGTCAGCTTAAGAAAAGTTTCTGTTGCTAGGAGACTATAACAATAAGCTCTCTACGTAGTAAAAGTACTTCTCATACATCAAGAAGAAAATGGCTTGATTAAGGAATTAATGAATGCTAATTAGTATACCTAACGGCTAATAATAACAAATTCATTCAAGAGTGGTAAGAGTGCCAGGAACCTGTCCTGATGGCAAGCTAGTTGCTGTCTTAGTTTTGTCTGCAGCAGATTCTCCAGCTGTCATTCCAATCCCAGTGAGTTACCACTTGTTTATATAAGAAGGTCACCCTCCTCCCCATCAAGAAAGTTCTCAAATAATTTCTTCAAGGACTTTTTTATTCTTCAAAGTAGGTCTTAGAAGAAATATCAGAACATGCAGAGAAATTCTTCTGTTCTCCTTTATCGCAGCTGCAAGATATTTAAGAGCTTTATCTATCTTGGAACTGTGAGAAGGTAACAGTCTTCCCTTCAACATATCAGCCTTATCCTCTGCAGCCCCAAGTATCCTGGGCAGGAAAATAGTTGGACAGAAATCAAGTGATTCTTTCCCAGCTCAGATCACTGTTAAAAGCCAAGAAGTAAACTGTAAGAGAATTCAACTCCTTCACATTGACCTGGAATCCAAACCCAACTATTGTGTACCTATTTTGCTGTATGGGAAGGTAGGTGCTTAAGATGGCAGATACAAAAAAAAAATCCTCTCTCGCCCTTGTCCAAATGTATGGATGCTTTTTAAGATGCTAAATTTTAGTGTACGGTTTGGTTAAGCACATGCACATTACCATTTACTAAAGCTCAGCAGTAACTCGGCAATCCACAGGAATGCTAGTAATTTTTATTATCTCCCATACCTTATATCCTTTTTCAGATCATGTACACCTGGCCAACCCATCACAATGCAAGAAATTTGTACTAACTCATGGAGCAAGTGAAACATTTATTCTTTTTGCATTGAAAAGTCAGTGAAAAGAAACTAGTTAGAACCAAGTAAATGTATATTAAAGACATGAATTGCCACAGATGTTTGTTAACTGCTTGACTGACCATAGACACTTGCCAACCTCATGAACAAAAGCATTCTCAAGTGATTCCAGCACACTAATCTTTTTTCACTTATTCTTATTGATTTAAAGGGTACTTCTACAGAGGTTAAAGATTTACACAGCTGCTTCATCCAAAAGGTGCTGAACCAAGTCAGTCTAATAACAGGGAGACTGAAGTGACTTTTGTATTAACAGATACCATTCCAGTTCTCTGCTTTATGAAAACCATAAAATAAAACTCTACATAAAGACATGAAAGATGGACATCAATAAAAAGGATATCAGTTCTAGTATGAACAGATATACAGAGAATGACAAATGGACCATAAAATATATCCCTTCAGGGAGCTAGCTTGTGAAAACTTGACAAAAATATAGGTGCATTATGTCGCATTACTCTCAGTCAGCATAAGTAAAACTAGCATAGATAATACCATTCAAACCTATTCTCTCTTCATAGAAAGAAAACTGATCAATGAACCACTTATCTAGCCTGAACACAATAAATCTGCTGAGTTCAACAGAGTAGTTGCAAAAGATGCTTGAATACAACAAATAACCTGGATACAAATTCTCTGGATGGTCACGAAGGACCTCCCATATCAGGAGCAATACAGACTTATCACAGATAAACACCTTGCTAAAGTCTTTAAAGTATGCCTGTGAGAGAAGTGTCTGTTGATCTGGGAAGGCAGCAGGAGCTGTAATGCAGCTCAACATAATATTGCTTTGAACTAAAGTTCTCAACTGTTCCCAAGAAACCAACTATCAAGACCTGTCAGACTTAACTGTACTGGTTTACTACAAAGAAAAGTTCTCTGTGGAACTTTATCCATGTGAGAACAGTTACTCTGAGTGAGCAGTTGTTCTTGTTTAGTAGATATCTAAAACATGTGTTATATATATTCTTTACATGAGATAAATATATACACACTTATATATCATAGTTCATCTAATGTAATGGACTCCATTTCAGCTTTGAGTTTGATGCTGGGTAGCATAATAACACAGGTATAACACTTTCAGACTAAAGATGGCTCACTTCTGGTCAGCATGGAGAGCAAAAAGAACTGGAATCCATCTTCATCTTTCTACCCTGTAATATTTCTAATAGCATGAACAGTCCTGCAGATGCCTTCTGGACCTTCAGCTGATACTATGGTTTACCAAAGAATTTTCAAATCACAGTACAAAACAACTTCTCAGGGATTTGATAAAGTGGACTCAAAACTCTCTCCTCCAAAGTACCTGGATTCGTAGCTCCACTGCAGCTCTTTTTGAGCCAGCTTTTACCTTTTGCATTTCACATCTGTGATTCTGTAATCTCTGGAAAGCCTTCCTCATATGTCATCTCCTTCTTTGGGCTATAATCTTATATGCTTTTCCTCATCCGGAGTAGTGTCCAGTTCTGGAATCCTCAACATAGGAAGGATATGGAACTGTTGGAAGAGGACCAGAGGAGGGCTACAAAGATGATTAGAGGACTGAAACACCTTCCATACGAGGACAGGCTGAGAGAGTTGGGCTTGTTCAGCCTGGAGAAGAGAAGGCTCCGAGGAGATCTTATAGCGACCTTCCAGTACATGAAATGGAACTACAAGAAAGCTGGAGAGGGACTATTCATAAAGGCTTGTGGTGATAGGACGAGGGGGAACGGGTATAAACTGGAGAGGGGAAGATTTAGACTTGATATAAGGAAGAATTTCTTCACCATGAGAGTGGTGAGGCATTGGAACAGGTTGCCCAGTGGATGCCTCAGTCCTGGAGGTGTCCAAGGCCAGGTTGGATGGGGCCTTGGGCAGGCTGACTCCACATCCCATCTTCAATATCTGCCGGGATTCACACAAGCTTCCCAGCTCACGAAGTCTCCCTCAATCTCCTACACTTCTTTGTCTTCATTCAAAACTCTTCAGCTTTCTCTCTTAAGATAAAATGTGGTATATGCAAGTTTTCTCATTCCTTTTCTGGGAGTTTCCATGGCCCTCCAACTGTCCTCTCCAGACCCCTTGTCCCCTTGAAAGTCACCTTGTGTGGAAGTCACACAAGGAACATTAGGAACCCTTTCCTAAGCTACTTGCCAATTTCTTGATAATTCTTGCCTGTAGAAGGTGTCAAATCTTATGATAAGATGACTAGCTCTTAGTCAGTTGTGCTCTAATAAGGACCATGTTATTGGGAGAAAAAAAATCCAATACACATGTTTAAAAATTCAACAGTAGGATTCAGAAGCAGGTATAGCATCAAGAATTAATTTAGAGTGATGTTTAGCAAAGTTAATCTCTTTTAATAATTTGCAGAAATGCAGTGAAGCAGCAATATTTCATTATTTGTTATGTAAAATCAAGGGTTTATCCAGTGCAATGCAGCCTGAAGCCACACTGTCAAAGTAACAAATAGATCTGAAATAGTAGATGCCATCTTTTTGGCACTCAAATACCACATGAGAGTTTAGGCTTCTTTTGTGTGTAATAACTAGATTGTTAATTCCCCTATGAAAATGTAGCCTAAAAGATTTGGTTGAATTAGATAAAGCTAACTCTGTTCCATGTTCCTTACTGTTTCTTTTTGTGATGAAAATGCCTACTGAACTCAATGACAGCTTGAGTGAAAAAAAGAGTGCTGATCAGACACCTTGGAGACTGTTAAAAACAGTCTCTATAAAAAATAATTACAGGTTATATTCTGCTGAAAGTCTGTGCAAAAGATCTTTTTTCTATAATCATAAAACGTCTTATAAAAAACTGTATGTAGCAAGGACCTTTAAAAGGAAAAAAAAAAAGTCTATACAACTCTGCAGCAGCAGCAGAAGTACATCTGCCATATTTATCATCTTGTAAATGGCATTCTCAAGGTACTACACTGCATTTTTTAAGTTAAATGCTTTCCAAAATATTTGGAAGTTAGAGAAAGGTGGAGTGAATTGGAATTGTGATGAATTCCTTTTTGAGTATATGCACCTCTATGTCACTGCCCACTTCTACAGGGTATGGCTCCAAAACTTCAAGCCAGGATCACTGTAGCTGTATGTGCTTCTTCCTCTGCTTTCCACAGTGTAGCTGGAGTATTGCAAAAAGATAATACAACGATAAATCAATGCTATTCAGGTGCTAAAAGTTGATACTGATTTCTGTGACACAAGAATTTATTCCCATGCTTACTGTGGGATAATAGTAATGAAGATGGATGGTTTAATGATGATAGATCAATGCACACAACACAAGGAAGTGGGGGAGCAGGAAAGGCTGTCAATAACTGTGAAAGCCTTAATTCACATTTCATAAGGAGGGCAAGAGAGTAATCACATTAAATTTCTAAAACTATTTTCATGTGTTGCTTGTATGTATGTTTGCTCACACATGCTATCCAGAGATACTCTGATTATTATGCCAGGGAACATGACCTGGAATTTATCTGATAGAATTTGGTCAGCGATACATAACTGTCCCTACATGATAACCAAGCAGACTTTTAGATTTTGCAAGAAGCTCTGCTTTCCAAATCATTATTAATCTATTCATAGAATTGTTTGGTTGGAAAAGACCTTTGAGATCATCAAGTCCAACCATACCTGTTCACTACTAAACCATATCTCTAAGCACCTCGTTTACCTATCTTTTAAATACCTCCAGGGATGATGACTCACCCACTTCCCTGGGCAGCCTGTTCCAATGCCTGATAATCATTTTGGTGAAGAAATTCTTCCTGATGTCTAATCTGAACCTTCTTTTGTGATACTACAGCTAACAAAAAGAAACCACCAGTAAGGTCAACTATGTGAAAAGACATACTTTCTGGATAAAAAAAATAAAGAACTGTATCTTACAAAATTATAATAAATTCCACCCAAGAGTCAAATGCTTCTCTAAGAAAAGAACTTTACTTCCCTGTGCAGGGTCATTTTTAGGCTATGATACGCTAGCTTACAGTGAAGCATGTCTTGGTCTTATTAAAATGACAGAAATAGAATACGAGTAAGGCATCCAGAAGCAAGTATAGCTTTCTGAGGGCTAAATAACTGTGACGTTAGTCATGTGCATGCAAATAAAAATAAAACAGTATAATTGGTTTCTTGATTAATGATAGCACGTACTGACAATGCTTCAAGCTACAGTTCTTGGACAATTGGGAATCAAAAGAGCAGAGTTGATGACAAGTGTGGCTGGAGGTAATGTGGTTTCTATAAATATGAAATAGTGCTGAGTTGTATCTATTAACAGTTATCTCTGCTGAAATATTTCAAAATGTCAAACAGTATACTACTAACTGCCTGGAAAAAAAAAACCAAAAAAACTTGGCATTTAAGAAAACCCACTATCTGTATACATTTCAATAAAAATTATTTTATGAATCTTGAACTACTGGTTTACCAGGCAAGGAGCAGTTGTTGTGCTTACCCTCTTCCTTGTGTAATTCCTACACAATTGTTTTCTCAGAGTTACTAGCATTTTTCCAAAGTCCTAATTGTATTGCTTATATCCCAGGAGAGACATTTAAGTGTGTGTTGAGGGACAAAGGAAAAGACAACCAACATACATAATAGTCCAGACAACAAAAATACTAAAGAAGATTACATTTGCTGATGATGGGCAGCATAATTAAAATGTTCAGAGATATAATCCTTTAATGACTATTAACATTTATCATCAGGTTAGTTCTTCTTAACACATTTATGTCCTGCATGAGTTATCATCCATCATTACATCAGATATAAATTTTAAACTGCATTACTTGCCTTTTAAAAGTATTATTATCTAGGGCTAATTTATATTCATTAACTATGGTGCATTGTTCGTAGCAAATATTTGAGACCAGAGATTTTTGAAAAATGATAACAATAATGATGGTATTAAGATTTTTAAAATGCTATCATGCATATGCAGAGCATAGATTTACACATTAACTGTCACAACACACACCACTGGCTACTGAAGTGCTTCTATGTAGAGTCAAATTTAAACCTGATGCAAATAGCCATCGTATCTAGGAAAGTATAAATGCATTTGTCAAACTTTAGAGTTTTCTCAACAAAGATGCTCAGTTTTCATTAACGTAAACATTCAGAATGAAATACAAAGTAAATAATTTAAAGACAATCTAAGCATATAAGGTTAGTGGAATACAGTGGTCAAAGTAAGGCTCAAAGATTGATGCATTTTGTTGCATACAGAAATACAAAGAAATCATTAAATACTATTACATTTCATCAAAGAAAATATGATTGTGTTGAAAATTCAATCAGGTTTCTTTGTCAGTCTAATAACAAGAATTTTAACATGCTGCTGCCAAAACCCACTGAAGCATAGTACTGTATTCAAGAAACAGACTACAGCTAGGTTCTAATTCTCCGTCTGGCTGAGAACAACTGAAAATACCTTATTTTTCTCTGCACTTCATACAGAATAAATCAAGAAAAATAACATTAAAAATGGAATAATGAGAAACTACACCTTTTTTTCAAATTCTTGTGCTTTTCTTTTTATAGTCTTACACATTAACTTACCCAACAGCATTGCACTCACTGCTAATGAAAAGAAAGCAAGCAGTACAAATCTTCTTAAGCCTCCCGAGGCAAGAAAACTATTACAGAAATGAATAGAAGAAAGTCTCTGGAGCCTTTCCCTTGCCTGCTTGTTTTACAAAAGGCAGTAAGGATCACACCGATAAGTGTCAAAGCTGAATAAACCACTAGCAATTGGATTTATACCCTTTGGGTAGTTAGTCCTTCACAGATGACGATTCGACTTTGTCCAAAAAACAGTATGTGAGAAACAAGGGAGAATCTATCAGAGGCTGTAGCCAAGCTTAAAATTGGAGACAAAGAAACAGTTTGCTTCTAAAGGTTTGCAAGGGAGGGCTTGTCACAGGACATTAATTCAAGCAAGCTGATGTTACATCAAACCAGTGCATCTAAACACAGTTAATCTGCAGCTTTTCACGTTGCATTCTACAAGGCATTTGGCTGCAGAATACAGGAGCCCCTGGGTTTAGTGTTGCTTAAGAACAGGAGAGCTCTCTGTTCTGCCCTTTCACATTAAAATGCACGTTTAGCATCTAGAAAACGATGTGGTAAACTGGGATTTTTTCCTCAAGCTTTATGATGAGCTGCAGCTGGCATCTAATATTATGCATTTGATTAAAATTACTCTCCTGCTTTTGTTGTAGGTCAACTTACATATAAGGCAGCTTTGAATTATAAAATATAGATGATTTTCTTCTGAATCTATCAAAAACAGTAGTGGGAGAACCTGACAATAACTAGGCAACATTTGACGTAATAGCTATTTTATGAGATAAGCAAGAGGAATGGTGGTAAATCTGTATTTCTTTTATTGTTTTTTCCATATCCTTGCATTCATTGTAGATAGCTGGTCAAAAAAAAGGATATTCAATTGGCATTCGTCTTTACCATTTCATTGCATTGAAATACTGAACATTTTATGTGCTTTTGAACTACACAACAAAAAGAATCATAAGCTTAAACTAAAAGCTAATGTTTAAATTTTAATGCATTAGGAGCTAATGCTGAAATGCATAAGGACTTCCATTATGAAGGATTTTACTCATTATTCATTGAAATAAGGGCCTTGTGTACTCAAAAAACACTGTATGAGTAACTATAAAATGAATGAATGTATAACCTATGTATCATAAACAAGTCTCAACTTGTTAATAATGAATCCTATTCTACTCACTAACTTCCTTTTTTTCTTTCCAAAGGTACTCATATTTTGATTGTATTCTGACTTCTGAACCCATTCATTACCAATGAAAGTTTGTAACCTTTCTAGTCCAAACAATTTTGTATTGGCAGGATAAGTAATGTGCAGAAATCTGACTAAGAAGAAATGATCTGAACCAAAGGTGATATTCACAGGGATACTTCATTTTATTCTTATTTACTATAAAAAACACTGAAAAAATCTCCTAGTGTTACTCTAGACATTCACTCTTCCTATTCATGCTCCCTTCTCCTGCTGTGCATGACTCTCAGCTACTCCTGTAACGCTGACATTCCTTTCTGTTGATGCTAATTGAATTTGTCTGTGCAAATATTCATGGCACTATTTACAATTTCCATTTCTGTGCGTTCTTTGCCATTTGTACAGAAAAGGCCTGTGTCTTTACTTGCCATCCTGTTTTACCATGGGTTTCTGACTATTTACAGGGGCAGGAGCAGTTACTGGGTCACACAAGTGATGGTTTTCCAATTTAGGACTGATGTGTCTGTAAGGTTCTTTACAGTAAGTATAATCTTGCAAAACTTTGATGTAATTTTTGAATTTTCCATTTTTAGTCAATTACATTATGGATGATAAAATTCAGAAATAGAGGGGAATGAGTTTCTGCAATATGCAAAGTCAACAGCATTATTCAGTTTCTGAAGAAGTGCATTACCAGTCCAGCCCACAGGAATCCTGTGGTAAGTAACAGCAGTAATACTTACCCAAATATTGGTCAAAATACCAACTGGGGCAGCAATATTTTTTGATGACAACTAATGAACTACAAATAGGAAACCCTTCCATCATAAATCACAGTCATTTGTGTGCCAGTTAAATAGTAATTAAGTTTCAATCATTGTTTAATGTCTTCACAGCAGAGAGTGAGTGGCAGAGCTCTGTACTCCAGAGTAACTTGCTAGGGAGCACGTTCCAGCACCTTTGCAGTGTTAAAATGACAATTTACTCTAAGCTATCCTAGTCACTTAAACTCTTCAAAGCAAGTCATTTGTAACCGCAATTCCATGCATCTATAAGACAATGTGACCTTTGTGTTATTTTAACATTTCTTCTTATGCTGAACATCTATCTACAGAATCTGTGTTCACTGGAAAAAGCTGATAATAAAAATGTTGAAGGGAATGTGGAAAAGAAGTAAATCAAGCTAGCCTGATATATTAAATGTAATCAAATCTATACCATATTGTACACAAATGGTTTTAAGGGAACAAAACACCTATCTAAGATACAGTGAAAGAATATTTAAAAATACAATCTCTGTCACCAATTTATTGCACTGAACTAGACTTACTCTGGATGCAGTTTGGATTTGTAAATGAAGGAAATTTTAGACTTCATTCTTCCATTTTAGTAAAAACCACAGCAGTATGAGGCATACCAGTAGAAGCTGTGGAGTCCTTATGAGAAAATTCCACCTGATGAAACAGGGCTTGAAAGAAAAACAAGAGGGTGTTTCTGCTAGGACTAAGAGAAAAAAAAAAGGCAAAAAATACAGGTTTCTTAATGCAGTCCTGAAGACAGCCTGATGAAAGGATAAACTAATTCATATAGCTCTTTGGTGCAGTCTCTCAGCAGCTAATTCATTCTGGCTGATAACTTCCCAAAAGTAGCACCATGACATTCCAGCAATGGCAGCAATGACTTTTTCCTCAAAACCCAGTGCTCCATGTGCTTGACACTCATACTGCATACCAAAACTCTTTGCAACAGGAAGATTTAGAACCTCCTATGAATTCCAGTGCTGAACTACAACTGTTCCCCACTTTTAGAAAAGGGCCCATATAGACTCAGGGTGCAGGGGAAGAAAAGAAAGGAAAAAAAGGCAAGAACAAGAAACAGCAGAATACAGTTAAGCTGCTTTCCATTTGCCTTCTTGGCAAATTGTATTAATCTTTTAAACCTTTTCTTTGCACATTGGAGACTTAAAATTCACTTTTTAGTACAATTTTAGCTGTCACTCAAAGAACAATTCAAAACAATAATATAGTAAAAAGCAGTACTGCAAGGACGCTTTACTCTTCTTGTATGTTACGTGTGTTAATTCTGTTGGAGTGTGAAATATTGTGCTAACTAATTCATTGATGAATTCTCAGTATGTCTAGAATCCTCATTCTGCAAGATGCCTGTAGTGTGGTGAAGGTAATGGCTTAAAGGTAATTAGCCATTATCTATTAATTTTATTTGCGCAACTATGTACATTAATATGCATTAATATGTATAAATATGCAGCATTTATTTCACTTGAATCACTATATAGGAAATTCATAATTCTAGCCAACACGTGATACCACATGCAGATCTTTTCAGATCTTTGAACTTCCAAATATAATTAGTGCATAGCCTATCTGTAACACTAAGGAGGACCATAACTTACTTTACCATTAACTTTTAAACTGGGATCAGATTTCTAGAGTGTACATGTCCCACACAAGACTTCAGGAGGATGTTACGTCCAGCAGCTACATCTGGCACAGTGCAAACCATACTTGGAATAATGTGTTTATTAACATGGTGAAATACACTGTCTCTGTTCTACAAACCCATAGGTCACTATTATTCACTCATTACTTACATATTCAGACTTAGGTTGATTTTTCTAGTATACCTATATCTCAAAAACAAATAGTTAAACAAAATCATCAGATGGAAAGCAAAAGAAGGCCAGATGTTCAATTGATTCAAACAGGTAGAGAGCAACAAATCAGCAAGGCTGCTATTCTCTTTGAGCCCAAAGTAACACAAAAAGCCCATAACAACCAGCACCACTAAATAGAAACTTGATGGGATTTTGAAAGTATGTCTATACTGCTTTAAAAATGTAAATAATTTAATGGCACTTAAAACTGGAAAACTGTTTTCCAAGATGAGCTTTATATGGGATGAATTAAATAAATGCTTTTGTACACATAGAACAGTCAGTACTTTCATTTTCAGTATTTTTTAACAAAATTAAAGAAGAATCTGAACAAGAAAATGACAGAGAAAGGGGATAAATCAACCTCGGATCTCCAGCAAAGATTTCAAGGAAATAACAAATGACAGGAAAGTGATTCAAGACAGCTAGTGTGGCTTCACCAGGGCAAGTCCTACCAACCAACCTAGTGGCTTTCTATGACGGGGTAACTACATCAATGGACACAGGAAAAGCAATGGATGTAATCTATTTGGACTTCTGTAAAGCCTTCAACATGGTCCCCCACCACATCCTTCTCTCTAAATTGGAAGGCTATGGATTTGACTTTTCATCCCAGTTACAATTTCAGGAAAAAAACAATCAAAAGGTGTCCAGGCAAAGAGAGAGACAAAGGGAAATGTTGTTTTCGCCATGAGAACATCCCATCACAAAATGTAATTTTAAAGATTTTAACTGTGTATCTTACACTCTGAATTAACAGCAATACTAAAACCTGTTCTTCTGTTCAAGTAGCCATGTAGGTGGAGCTGGCAAAGATAGCATATCCTTTTCAAAATCCCAAATACTCCTATGTATAGTGTGGCCTAATTGATCGTCTCCATGCTTTTTCTTTCTTGGAAGATGATTTTTTTTATTTTTCTTTCTAAGTTTCAAAAGAGATGCATCAATAACTTCTCATCAAAAGGGTTGTTACTTTACTGAAACAGTTCTACTATTTCTTTCCTCAAAATGTATCACCTTCCTTGCATTCTGATTGACCAATGTCTGATTTGCACAAGTTAATTTTGAAATAACCGCATAATGTGCCATTCCCTTTACTGTGATTGCCTGAAACCTATCATTAGCCAATCAAAGAGCAAGGATCTGCATAATCATTCTGGGGTATATTTCAGTAACTCCTCTGTGAATATGTAATTTTCCTCCACTATGCAAATTTCATAAACATATTCCTAAGGCTCTGATTGGATTCCTTGCTCAGAATTTTAAAGCTGTTATCCATGATGCCATCCAAACTTTCGTACTCCTCAAAAATGTAAAAGCTCTTGAAAAAGAAAAATAAACATGAAGAAAAAACATTCTAAAAATAGGGCTTCCATATTAAAATATTAGACAAATCTATGGACAAGACCAAGCTCTTGGTTGCAAAGGATACCAAGCATGACATCTCCACAATAGCCACTAGTGCACATGAGGGAACATAACATAACTTGCCCTCTCCTAATGCTGACTCCCTTAACAGCAACAACAACAATATATATAATTGAATCACTGTCTGTTACCAAAAGAAAGCAGAGTCCTTAATGTACAAATGGAGCAGGTCTAATGAATAAGGAAAAGTCATTCTAAAATCCCTATACATAGAGAAACAGACTTTTAAAACATCCGAGGTATCCTTCAGGTCCAAAATATATGTAGGCTTCACCAATCACTTTAATAGGAAGAAGATTAGATCTTTTACTTCTTTTGCTCCTTGCAAATCAGCTACTTAACTGGCCCAAAGCAACTATTAAATTATGATGACTTGCTGTACCTTTTTAGTAGAATATATGAGACTGTGCAGCACCAAATTACTTGTTATTTCTACCTAACAGAAATAATATCTCTAATGCTGTTCACTCAGTTGCTGCCAGTTATTGACATGAGCATGGGTATCTACTGGAATTTAGAAGTGATGTTATTTTGGTATATATGAATTTGACAAAATTTCAAACTATCTTCAGTGCAAATAATTTAATGAAGCATAAACAAAATCATATATTCGTATAGCATGTTTAGTTTGGCATTATTCTAAACATACATTTAAACTATTAGATTTTTTTTGAGACAATGACGGAAGAAATAGATGGGAATTCCTGAATATTAATGCCAGTGCCAACGTCCACACACAACAAGCTGATAAGTCATCTGCATTAACAACTCCAGACCTCCTGGAAGCTTTACAACCAGTTCCTAGTAGATACAGTGACAAACACAACGTTAACAGTTGAAAATCCATAGAAGTAAGTATTTTCATACCAAGTCATAAGAATCTGGAGTACTGTATATAGGCAAAGGCCATGGCAACATAGTATACTGCAGTAATAATTTCCAAACACAGGGTTATTAACCATGCTATTATTAACCATGTTATTGAACAGGGTCAACATCCAAATTGAAAGAATTATATAAATAACATTACTTTGAAGATAAAAGCAGTAAAAAGTATATTACTGGCTTTATGAGATATTCTGCTTTCAGAATTAAGAACCAGCACAATCCATTATTCCCCAGAGTCACAAACACTGACAAGCGTGCAAGAGCTTTTGCATTTAAAGTAACATTAGGCCTCCATCCTAGCAGGAAAAAATATGTCTTCTTAAGCTCCTGGTGAGTGCTATGTCCAACAGAACCCTCATCCTTGTTGAGGCTCTGGAGTGTGTCCAGAGAAGAGCAACAAAGCTGGTGAAGGAGCTGGAGAACAGGCCTTATGAGGAGTGGCTGAGAGAGCTGGGGTTGTTTAGCCTGGAGAAGAGGAGGCTGAGGGGAGACCTCATTGCTCTCTACAACTACCTGAAAGGAGGTTGTAGAGAGGAGGGAGCTGGCCTCTTCTCCCAGGTGTCAGGGGACAGGATAAGAGGGAATGGCCTCAAGCTCCTCCAGGGGAGGTTCAGACTAGATATCACAAAAAAATTTTTCACAGAAGAGGTCATTGGGCACTGGAACAGGCTGCCCAGGGAGGTGGCTGAGTCACCATCCCTGGAGGTATTTAAAAGATGGGCAGACGAGGTGCTCAGGGATATGGTTTAGTGGCAGATAGGAATGGTTGGACTCAATGATTCAAGAGGTCTTTTCCAATCTGGTGATTCTACGATTCTATGATTACTAAAGCTCACGGCAACAAGGGAGATAGAATGATCATTTATTTTCCAATGAGTGTATTTTGGACTATAAATTCATTCTAATCTGGAGCAAAATCTTTACAATCAGCTTTCACGAGGTTCTGCTTGCCTTGGGGACTGTCCAGAAAAACATTCATCATTATGGAAGAATGGTGCATCTGAAAGTCAAGTGAAATTAGCAGTCATGTCATTTAAGTACTTCTATTTTTAACTTGCTGAAATAATCAAGTACTTATTTAGGTTAAAAATTAAAATTAAAAGTTATTTTTGCATATATATTTTTAAAAGAAATCTATTTAGCAGCTTCACTATATGTATTATATAACAAGCTGCAGTTGCAATTTGTCACGTCTTAAGTTTCTCTAATAAACTGGTCCCCCTAAAAAGAAACTATTTATCATGCTGGTTACTTATGCTTAAAACACCAGTTCTGCAGAGTTACTGTAAGATACAACACAGCCTTTACACTCTTGAACACAATAAATGCCATTTTGTTTATACCACTGATGTCCTAGTACAAACACCTTTTTCCTGAAAATGAAACAATTTCAGACACAAAGATCTTCTGCTTCTTCCGGAGAGAGAAGCTACATGGACTATAAGTGCAAAACAAACAAAGAAACAAAAAAACCCACCAAAAAGCAAGGAAAAACTTTTTACAAATACGTGGAGAAAAATGTGAGATGAGACCAATCAAAATATGTTGTCCAAACTATACCCAAGCATAACATGCTGCCTAAATATTTCTATTACAACCTTTCTGAAAAAGTTTCCAGATTGAAAATATGAATTGTTAGCTCTTTTAGAGTAACCATGATTTTTCATTTTAGGGGTTGCAGAATACAGGCACGGCACACTTTCATGTTTCTCCCTGCAATCACAAGGAGTGATTTTATATGAACCCATGGGCTCCAAGGTAATTTTTCTTTGCCCGAGGGTACCATCTAGTTGCTGTATCACAAGGATGCAAGTCTCCTGTGCTATATTTGGTTGCTCTGTGATGATATTTCAGCTAATCAAGGGCACTTCTTAAATGGCAGAGGATTTCTATGTTAGTAGCTTATTTACTCCAGGGTACTAACTGTAGCAACAACCCACACTAGCTTCCAAGTATAAAGAAACACGCTGTTAGCGACTTATGTCTTAAGCTCCATCTAGTTTTCTACTGAAAATATGATTTAGCAAAGACTGACATCCAGCAGAAACAGAAGAAAATTTATTTCCAGTCTCCCAAACCAGTTTTCACTAGATATTGGACACTTCATATTACATAAGGAACAATCTCTCTGTAATAATTTTGAGCTTTACTGCTTAGAAAAAAAGAAGGATTTGTATGTTTGGTTAGATTCCATTTGGCATACAGGGTTAGAGGCTGAGTAATATCCCAGTTAATATTAAAGATCCATGCTGGTACAGATGAACACCCTCAGAAAAGACAGTATCTGTTTGGAAAGATTATACTTACTAGCACTTTAAAGAAGGAAGAAGCAAGAAAATTTCAGTGTTTTGAAATCTTTCTGGGTGAAATCTTACTACCTGCTGTTCTAACTACACAAAAGGAGATAAAATAAGGCAACATCAGCATAGGAAACACATTGTAGTGCATACATTGAGCATACAGTAAAAGAAATTTTACACCGATCAGTACATTTACACGGTCTTTTCTGATACTCATGAAAAATTGCATTTTGTGGCTCTGACAAATAAAAGTAAAGCTCCTTGTAATGCATACTTCATTATGCTGGGCTACACGGTATGTGACAAGATAGCCACTGGTGAGCAATACCTTTATTTCTGTATCTAAGTACATGATAGAGTTTTTCTTTCAATCATTGCAGGTACATAAGTTCCTGATATACATAGTAGAATATATGATAGCGCATAACAGAAAAATACAAATAACATTTAGGACAAATGCAAATAAAACTCAATAGGAGATGGAAATTTCTTCTTTTCCCATGTAAATAGTTGAAGTTAACTTCCTTCCTTTTAAAGCAGGAGGAACAAGTCAGAGGAGGCACGTTCTTGTTCTGGCAATGACAATACATAGAGATACATGAGAGGTTCTTTCCATTATATTATCTGTGGTCATCTGCAGTGTTTCATAACCTTATTTGGTCCACAAGGTTAACAGCAGTCTGCCTCATTCATCTCACTGGATCCTCCAGTCAGATTCAATCTGAACTTGAGTTCTCAGCATGTCAAATTACTTCTATGCTTTTAATGTAAATGGAAAAAGTGTACATATTCTGGAGAACAGGTACTCTCTAGGACTTGAATGTTAAACATAAACTATGAATTTAGTCAGTAACACTAATAGAATTCTGGCACTTGATAAGCTAATAGAAACATTAAGCCATCTTGTCTTTTTATCTCCTCCATTAAATGTGCTTATTTATAAAAGATGCAATTTCATATTTTCTGTGTTTTTATGATGCTATGATTATGAAATCTAATTTACACAAACCAAAAATCCTGCAATTGAGTGTCAAAACAGTCTTGCTAGTCTTTCAAAATTATTCCATCCTGAAGAATATTTTAGAAACAACGGTACTGAGGATTTATTCCTTCAAAAAAACAAGTCTAATATTCTCTTGCCAAGATGGCAAAAACATGACATGAAGCCAATTTTGCAAATTTATTGAAAATTCAAGTGCTTTTCTTCTTTTAGTTACGCTACATTGCCTTTACTGTTATTGCTTAAATAACAATGAGTCCTTCTCCCTCTTCTGGCCCAGCTCTTGTCACTTCTTGTGATGCAATCTGTCAAACTATTAAGCACGAATATGTTTTCCCTTTCGCCGCCACTGATACCAAGAAAAGCAGTTGTTGGTTTAGTTAGAACATCACAAATGACCTTTCAGGTATATGAAGATATCTTCAGATTTTTATCTTTTCCTTTTCAGTTCTAATTCAAAATTATTCCTAGAGGGTAAGTACTGAAGCATTAATAAAGAGCACTGTAATCTACCACTTTGTATTATGTTGTAATTCTCCCTGCACACATGCCATCTAAAAATTCCAATCTCAGGGGTTTTTTTAAAAAAGGTATGCATTATTCCCCCTGGCATCAGTGCTACAAATGTTCTAACACCTCTTATGCAAAAATCACTCCCATTTCAACATGGCAAGCCTATTACAATATGATTTTTTCAGACCTCACAGGCTTATCTGTAAAGGAAAATAAAAACAAGACTCATCTGTTGCAGCAAAGAGTTCTGCAAGGATCAATAGGGAGTCCAATAGGCAGCAGAAAGCCCATAGTCTTGCAGCACTGAATCTGTGGCAGAATGTGGCAGAAAGGAAAAGTACAAAAGACTTGTCTGTGCAGTACATTCCTCCCTCTAGGAAGCTGTTTTAAAACATTCCCTTTACCTGCAATTATGATCTATATTGCTGAATCATCCAACATTATTAATCAAGACTTGTGGGTCTCTTGGGAGTGAGTCTGCGAACAAAGACGGTCTCTGTCCTGAATAATGTATGCTATATAATTTGAGACACAACATCAACAAGACAGGGAGCAGGACAAGTATAATATGATGGGAGCGGGAAGAACTAAACTAACTCTGATCGGACAACACAGAAATACATGTATAAGTCCATGTTGACGTCTTACAACTGTTTGAATGTTCAAGTATTCTTTTAAAAAGAAATTCATATAAACAAGCCTGAGTATCTCCAATAGGCTTTTCAATTTAGATGTCCCCTTGGTAGCTGACTTCTTTCAGAACCCCAGAAAGCATGGAGGAGTGTGGTGGGGGAAGGGCAGAGTAAATTTCATAACGCTGAGATGCACTTCAAGCTGAAGCACTCCATGTAATAACACACAGATTTAAATCTGAAATGGATGGCGGCATCCAAGGTGAGTAGTATTTATGCAAATGATAAGCAAAAAATAGACAAGAGCAGATACAGAATAAGTGTACCTAATTAGAAAAAAACTCCATACTGAAAATGAAGAGCCTGAACAGGAATGGGAACAGGAAAGCAGCTGCATGACAAGAACAGGGGAAGATATGCATCTGTCGAATGAAGGGACACCAATATTTGTACCTGGGGACAAGAAGGCTACCACACTAAACCAGAAGATACTAGGGAACACATGTAGAGATAGAAATAAAGGCCAGGAATTAGAATCGTTAGAATCAGAAACAATATACATGAATAGTCTCAAAGGATACATAGCAAACTGGCAAGTAGGTGTAGTGAATGTTTGGAGTAAAAAAGAGGTTTCCAAGCAGCATGTAGGTTCTCACACTGCAGTCCTATTTGAGCTATGATTTAGGCTCAAGTTAGTGTAAATAAGCATGAAAAGACAAAAAAGTTCAATGTATCTTTAATGAATTTATGAACTATGCTATAATTTCATATTTAACTTAATTGCACCAGCATTAACTTTACTTAAACAACCCCAAGATGCAATGCATTCAGCCCAGAACTCTAATTTCTCCCACAATAGCTACTGCAAAGGAGATTGTCTCCATAACTGCAGTGTCTCAGAAGGCAATAAAAGCCTTGGACCAGAGGGCCAATAGGGCACCAGCTTTAAGAGCCTTTGTCTTCTCTTCCCCTTTTTTGATGTGAACATCTTTGTAATAAGGTGAATACTTTTGCTTATCATACAGCGCTAGACCACTTTAGACACTATCATATACATTAAAAAATAAAATTCCAAGCATCTGCTGATTATAGCAAGCTTTGCTTTCAACAGGAACTTTACAATTTTCAGGTCAATAAGTATCTCCATCTCACTGCAACACTATTTGTTTTTAATATTAATTTAGAACTATCTCCGTATGTTTAGTGTTTATTTATATTTAACAAACAATTCTGAGCATATTTAGGAAGCAAGCAGAGATCTATCAACTCTCACCATGAAATAACAAATCATTTAAAGAAATACAAGGCAAGCCCCTGAGCCTCCCTTTCAAAGTAGTACTTCACACCTATCTAACAAGTAGTTAAGTATATTAATTACTCAGTCTAGGCCAGCAGGCAGACTGTTAAAGACTTGATGGTTGAATATTATGATAGAGAATTATTAAAACACCAATAGTGCTGTATGATTACAATTTTCAAGTAAAAATGTAAGACACTTACTGTAAACAAGCCTGAGTAGTTATGAAAATGTAAGTATATCCTGTTTATACTAAGACCCACTTTCTTCTCCTTTAGTGCTTCATGCATGTGTGACCAGAGTAGATATGACTTTTCCATATAAGCTTATTAGGCAAGGCAAAGTTTGTAGGGAGAGTGTGCACTGCTTATTAGAGCTCATAAAGTTGGAAAAATTCATTAAACAGTGTAGGGTTTAGGATTACAACTTTCTCTAAGTGACAGCACTGAGTTTTGGCAAAGACTATGGCAAATAAATCTAATATAAAAAAAGCACAGCAAATACAACTAGGAATTGCTCCATGTGGTTCATTGCACAAGTCAGACTTAACCATCCCTAATTTTTACCATTGTGGTTACAATTAAATCCTCAAGCATCATTTATTTTGAATGAAGACATTAATGCCTCTAACTTATGGCTATTTTAAGAACATATATTAGCATATACATGTCAGCTGCCTCCTTTACAGTTTGCATTACTGGCCTGTGCACAAGCTATTTAAAAGAGAGGGCTAAATTCTCAAAAGGCCATTCTTGAATTTGAGTGGGTTTTTTTGCAAACTTGTACTTACTTGCAGCTGTAAGGATGACTCAATTATTTGTGAAAGAGTATTTATATTTAGACTCCCCATTACTGTGTTATAAATAGTATCATACCAAGGAGCTATTCTGCAGTGCCTCCTTGTTCATTCAAGGTAGTTGGTGGACAACAGAACAGAGTTGTTCATGGAACACATAGTTCTGCAGCTGAAATATTTAAGTTTAGATAATACTTAAATTATAATAAATTATCATTGGAAGAAAAATTTAAAAATATATTTAGATTCACTTACATGCCAGATTTGATAAGACTGACCCATTTCTCTAAAATAAGAAAACAAAGCATCTTCCACTTCTGATAGTACCAAAATTTTGTTGTTACTCTGCACAAAGATATCAGGAAAGTATGCTTAGTACCATATGAAACAGAAGTGGGAAAGTTCAAGTAAATTATACCAGAGGCACTAAAGAATGCAGGCAGTTTAAATAGGAAATAATAGCGATGGTCTAAGAAAATATGGTATCATAATTTTACATTCCTTTTGCACTTAAATGCAGTTTATTTGACAAAAAAAAATTCCCCCATTTTCTTTCCTCACATGACAAATCTCTATTTCATTTCTGAGTATGGGCTTCTTAAGGTTTTAAATTATCAGCTGCTTTGTATTCAACTTTTTTTTTTGAAGGAACAACACCATGCATCTCATTTTATGATCACATAAGGGGACCTTCTTTGCCTTCCATTACTGAAATTGATTGTATGATTTGAGGTTTTAAAAGGCTTCAGCATCAATATAATTTCTTAAAATATTTCTAAAAACATTATATCTCGACTCTATTTTTGAAAGAAATTATTTCCCACTATTTGAAAGATTGCATACATTAACTATTGATTTTTGTAGATGATTAAATCTGTTATTTTAGTTACAATAAATATTATTTCTCACCCACCACAAAATGACAGAAAAAAATGGCTGTAATAATTTTAGTGCGAATACTTTAACCATCGTAATACCATACTGCCCTAAATTCTGAAACTGTCAGTATTCATGAGTGAAACAACATTAGACCATCTCACTAAGTGGTTTTTAACATCTTTTGTTTGATGCAGTCTAATCTGTATATTTCCCATATCTCTATGCGGCTTAATTCTCTTGGAATATTCTCCTAACTCTGCTTAGTGTGACTCCAGATCTGCCTTGTTTACTAAAAATTTGTTTGTATCCCTAATTTTCCTCTCAAGAGAATTTAATGCAAAATAATTTGCAATTCGGAGTATATTAAAGGTCAAATGATTACAAGAAAGTCTTACTTTAACTTTTTTTACATTAGGTAGGTTGTAATTTTTCAGAACTAAACAAAACTGTCTCAACCTTGCAAGGTAAACATTCTCTCAGGTCTAAAGCTCTCTCTGAACAAGAAATTGCTGAGGATTTCTCATCTCTAGTTTTCTTCTTGTTCTATATTCCTTCAACATTTTTGATCTTATTTTCTAAATCTGTGACGTAAATTTTAATAAGATTAGTCCACAACCTCTTAAATTAAGAGGTAGAGTAAAAAACCAGCATGTGATATTCTCCCTAAAGCAGCCATAAAGACACCAGCGTAAAGAAATGCTAAACTTTTTTTCAGATTTTTATCACACCATGATGACAAGTTAGGATCTCTTCCAGACATTTTCTAAAAATAAATGATACATTTACTTCAATCTCTCAACTCATTCTCCCTTTCCATCCTAAAGCTCAAGGTTGGGTTGTTTTTTAAGTTATATACCTTAAAAAGCAAATGGCATGCATTCCACTTCCTAATCAGTACAGGGTTACAGTAATTGTGTGGTAATTTGATGATAAGAAAAGATCCATTAGTTGGTGTGAATTATAATGACACTAATCATTTTATGCATTTTAAATTGGAAAAGGAAGAAAATAGATGATCTCTAAATTATGGTGAAAAAGTAATACTCCTGAATGCCAGCCAGTTTAGAAAATAACTTTGGGGAATAAAACACCCAGTCATTCCTACAAAATCATTTCACCTTAAAAGTCCCTCACTAGCCATAAGCAGAACTCCAGCTCCTTGGCACTGCTTTTATGGCTCACTCAGCTCAGCTATCAGGGGGTATTTTAATGGACACACCTGAAAAAACAAGGTAAAGCTATGGACAAAAGTTCCACAACATGCTAATGTGGCTGCCCAGATCTTTTCTCATCATGAAGAAAACTACAGTCTTTACCTTCTGTGAGAATTTTTATCACTTCTTAATGTGCTCCAATGGGTGCACCTTCAAATGCCTGTTTACTGATTTCTCCTGAAAATGTCTTATATGTGGAATATGACATATAAAAAGCCTAACAGCGACCTCAGCAGCCACAGAGCAAATTCCTTTCCCAAGATTTGTGATCATTTTATTACTGAGCATCAATTTTGACAAACTATAAATCATATGATTAATACAAGTTATCCTGAATCTTCATGTCATTCATTCAACTCCACTCACTGTTCCATGTCTTCTGGAAACAGCCCTAGTCTTTCACATCTCTGAAAAGTTATGAAAGACCTTCTAAAGGTGACTTAGTGCAGATTTCCAGAGTTATGCTGCAGCTTTGCTTAAATGCAGATTAGTCACGGTTTTAAGACGAAATACCTTGCTAAGTATCAAAGAGCTGTGAAAAGTTTCACATTTATGTACTGAAAATATGCTTTTTGGTTTTGGTTTTTTATTCCAAGATCTGGACAGAAATCTAGGCTCAGTTAAAGAGCAGGAAGACATTTGGCACAGGACCAGTTGTATTTTTTGCCTCTTTTCTCCCACATATTGCATTGTATCCCACAGCACTGGTCTGCTGTGGTGCTCATGTAGCTTCACCAAATACCTTACCAAGCTTTTCCTCATCAGCCTGCTTGACTTCTTGCAAGTAAAACTCCAAGTTAAGCTTCTCAAGGACTCTCATGCTTCCTGCACATCAAATACACATAATTTTTAAATGTTATTATAATTGAAACAATTCCTAATTTAAAACAACACAGTCATGTACTGCTTAGCATTTTTTTAAAACAGTATAGGCATTTTTTAAGAGGTCGTCATAGTAACCAGTGCACATAGGCAATTTTGTCACTTTTTAACTTGGAAATATAGAATCATAGAATCATCAGGTTGGAAAAGACCCACCAGATCATCAAGTCCAACCATTCCTATCAAATCACAATAGTCCTTATTGCATGGTATAGGAACAAAGTTTCAAGTTTTTCATTACAAAATACATACCTAGAACGTGAAATGTGTACATGCATATAAATAGATGCGTGCATATGCCAAAAAATGTGGTATGTTACATACATCATATCATATAAAGTTTAAATAAAACACTGACATCCATATTTATACCACACATATTATTGACCACGAGTACATTGAAATATTAAAGTAAATATGCATATTTATGTATAGTAGTTACTATGACAACCTCGTAAATGTATACAGCAGTATGACCCAGAGAAACACAGAGTGCTCTATAATGTGCTACTCTTTTGATATTTTGTGCATCTAAAATGGACATTTACAATTATTTCTGCATCCCTAACTGAGAAAGCCTCTCTGAGGTAGTATTAGTAAAATAGGAAAGTAAATTTCTAGATTATAATACTTGTTGTAAAATATTAATATTTTTAACAAGGAATACTTGTTTAGTTTAAGGTTTAAACTTTTATGGAAAAATCACAGGAACTTTATTAAGCACAAAGCTGAAATAAATTAATATTTATGGATAATTCAGCACAAACCCTGAGTGAGGTAGGCCTAATGGTGAAAGTACGAAATTCAAAGTAGCATCATGAGTGTTATTAAATAGTGTGGAGGAAAAATATCTTATGTCTATGTCCTATCCTGTTTTTTACCCATAAGAAGTACCCTCAGTGGCACATCACTGCATTCTAGCTTGTTTCCTTTGTTTCCTGAGCATGGCTGCTCCAGCAGTACTACCATGTGCATATCTGCCACTCTAAATTGCAGCTAATGATGTTTTCCTTATGTCTAGCTCAAAAAGAGGAACATAAAGGTCACAATTCAACAAAAGGTTTCCTATTCGGTACTATATCTAAGCACATCCATTATATTAAAGCAAGAATTCAAACACCATTTCAGTAGCATCAAAGCCATTTAATTCATTCATTTCCTAGCTTTTTGAGTGTTTCATTTCACCACCTCAGTATTGCTCTTTCATTATCGATACGCTCACATCCTTTATGCCAAATTCTGCATAGTTGCAAATTGTCTTAATTCCACTGACTGCAAGAGAGGTAGTTTGATATGCACTAGCCTAGATTGGACTTATAATCTTTGAGGGTTAGAAACTGCATTAAGGCTTTAAGACTATAAGACTCTCTATTATAATACCAACAGAAGAAATAGCCAAGCACATGAAGGAAGACAGCAAGTTAAAAACTTGTTCCCTGGACACAATAAAACAAGGTAGACATCAACAGATGAATAACTTGGTTATATAACATATGGCATCTATTTCCAATGAATCAGACTTTTCTTTTTTTAAAGAGGAAAATATTTGTCCAGAGGGGTGAGGGGAATCCTCTATAAAAAGCAAAATGACACAGAATTATGTTAAAGAGAATATTTCTGTTGCCAACTCATAATAGAACAGATTTAATCACCAGTGCAGTCATGATACTTTGTTTTCCACAAGTTTCAGCAGTGAATCAAATCCAAATTGTTCTCAGGAGACCAATGAATTATTTTTCAAGATTTGATTTATTCTCACTGGCAACTGCTATAATTTATGCTGGATTCCATTTTATCTATTCATGCTTTTAAAACAAGCAGACATAAGCAGAAAACATCTAACGAGACAGAGCATCACAGTGGGAAAACAATTTGGACAAGGCAGCTATTTTATAACAGCTAAACTTTGTGAAGGAATGGATGAAAATATTACAAGAAAGAGATAAACATAAATATTACAGTTGCTATTCAATTTCTCTTTTTTTGTGTTACTGTCATACACTCTGGTGACACCAGCTAGTGGAAATGCTCTTCAACTTGGAAGTCCAAGTTGCTTCAAACAAGATATCACTAAAAAGAGCCGTAGCCTGTTCTGGAAATCCTCAGGGAGCCTGCAGACCTCAAATATCACACACTATTGACCCAATTATCAAAGTGCAGTGATACATCCTGTGAATGTGAGAGAGAATTTGCATCATGACAAGGCATTCCCTACTTCAATCTCACCATGCTGGTGTTAATTACATTAATAAGTGGTATAAAAAAATAGTGTTACCACAATAACCAATATAGCTAGATAATTACAACAAATGAAAAAAATCTATTGGTGAGAAGGGTTTGCGATTAAGATTTCTAACATACCTACAAATACGGTGATTGGCATTTACGGTAGTGGAACTCTCCAAAAGCAGCAGACTTGGGAACACTGAAATTCTAACTATTGGTTTACAATTGTAAAAGACAAGCAATAAAACAATAATGGCAATACAAGAAAGACTACAGGAGAATTGCTATCCATTTAGGACCCAGTAGTTTTATAAGATTTACACGTTTTCAGGTAGATGAGACATTGAATCTTTTAAGACAAAGATGAAGTCTGAAGAGAGCATTGCACAGGAATTGCAAGTTACAGGGTCGAGATTCTCTCCAGATTTAAAAGGGGAGGTTCCTTGTTGAGCTATTGTAATTCTGCACCACCTAGATAATTCAATTTTTTATTTATATTGCAACTCAAATGAGAAAAGCCAGGGTTTTTTACACCTATGATTAATATTGTTCACCCTTGTCTAGGCTTCTATAGCTGCATTCATTCAGGTCACCTAATTACAAATTTTGACGGTAGTTTTCATTTGGCTATTAATGAGACTGCAATAATGCTGAGTGTTTGTTAATAATAAGAAAGCCTAGAAAAAAAGTATTTGTCAGAATTGCTGGTCAGCTTTGACACAGAGAAGTCTAGAGAAGAAACAATATGAGTCAATGTCTCCCAACAAAAGAATGTTGCATGAATTTTAGTTTCTAAAGTAACAGAAGACACAATCTTCTGCCTCCTAAATCTCATGTTATTAGTTTTAGTCCCTGAATTACTATAAAAATACTGTAAATATCCAAATGTATGGCGCAAACAGACTAAAATTCACATCCACATTTCTGAGTGATGTCTATTCAAATCACATATATTCATCACAGTTTGTAAGGTCTTCTATAGGTCAGTATCCTGTAGAGCTGGGAGGAAGTGTCCATCTGCTGGAGGGAACGTCTTCAAAGGGATCTAAACAGGCTGGACCGCTGGGCTGAGTCCAATGGCATGAGGCCAAATGCCAGGTCCTGCACTTGGGGCACAACAACCCTGGGCAGCTACAGACTAGAAGTCTGTCTAGAAAGCTGCCTGGAGAAGGACCTGGGGGTGTTAGTTGACAGCCGACTGAACATGAGCCAGCAGTGTGCCCAGGTGGCCAAGAAGGCCAATGGCATCTTGCCTTGTATCAGAAACGGCGTGACCAGCAGGTCCAGGGAGGTTATTCTCCCTCTGTACTCGGCACTGGTGAGACCGCTCCTCGAATCCTGTGTTCAGTTCTGGGCCCCTCACCACAAGAAGGATGTTGAGGCTCTGGAGCGAGTCCAGAGAAGAGCAAGGAAGCTGGTGAAGGAGCTGGAGAACAAGTCTTAGGAGGAACGGCTGAGAGAGTTGGGATTGTTTAGCCTGGAGAAGAGGAGGCTGAGGGGAGACCTTATTGCTCCCTACAACTACCTGAAAGGATGTTGTAGAGAGGAGGGTGCTGGCCTCTTCTTCCAAGTGACAGGGGACAGGACAAGGGGCAATGGCCTCAAGCTATGCCAGGGGAGGTTCAGACTAGAAATCAGGAAAATATCTTTCACAGAGAGTGTCATCAGGCACTGGAGCAGGCTGCCCAGGGAGGTGGTTGAGTCACCATCCCTGGAGGTATTTAAAAGACAGGTAGACAAGGTGCTGAGGGGCATGGTTTAGTGGCAGATAGGAATGGTTGGACTTGATGATCCAAGAGGTCTTTTCCAGCCTGGTGGTTTTATGATTCTATAAACAAGTCCTCACTCAAAACTGCAGTTGGCACAATGTCCAACACCATGCTTCCCAAAGCAGCTGGCTACTTCTCCAATGCCAAAAGAGCTGGGGGAGATAGGGACATTCCCCTGTAGAGAAACCTTCCCCCAGTGTAGGGAAAGGAAATTTAATGGATGCAAGATATTTTTCCACACTTCCTTTCCTCAGCATTAGTTACGTTTCTCAGCCATCCAAAAAGCAAGAAATCAAGAAAAGTTATGTTGAAGCTTTGGCATCTCTTTCTCTCTTGCATCATTATGGAATAATGATCTCAGAAGAAAGACAGATGAGAGGAAAAAGGACAGATGAGTGAGAAAAGGGAAATCACCTGGGATACAAGTCTGTGATTTAATGATTGAAACATTTTGGAATTGATTTAGCCTCTTCCTGCCTTCATTTCTTTTGTAAAATTATTCAGATTTCACTAGGCCAGAGGGAGATAACCTACTCTGTCTTCTGTAGCCTGACTGTTGTTTTTATTTCATATCCTGTGGATCAGTGATGGCCCACAGATGAAGGCTCATAAGGAAAGTAGTTAGTCTTATGAATTCACTTTTTTAAACTTTAAAGCATAGAAATGGTCTTTAATTTTTTAAGACAACAAATGCTAGACCAGAACCTCCACCTAATATGCAGGTATAGATATCAGCTCCAGTTCAGATAAGGAGCTAGCAATGCTTTTCTCTCTTTCCTCAGCTTCACTGGAAGAAATTAAGAAAGTTTCCTGACAATAACATTCACTTGGCTAACTGGTGTGGAAAACAGGCATTTAGGAAAGAGAAAATGGTCTTTAAAACCAGCTTTTCTGACAGTCTGCAGAACAGAGTCATAAAAACTCTCCATCTCCACAAGACAAAAACATTACAGAACAGCTAATTTATTGCATGGGGTTCATATTTGGAAAAAAAACCATAAAAAAATGAGTTGAAGATTTTCCTAGCTACTGTAAATATGGGATGGCTCTCATGTGTACATATATGCATATAAACAGATAAGTGTGTATATATGCACAGATTAAATATAGATATGTATTTTGTATATGCAAAGAGTATCTCTCTTACTGAATAAGAAATAGTAGTTTGAAGTGTTTTGTAGCTAAAAGAACAGAGAGGAGAAGATTTTTAATATTTCTCTTGATACATACATTGCCAGAGCACCTGACAGACTATAACAAGCACTGCATGATCAATTGGTGATGTTGAAGCCTGGTATTAGAGACCCCACTGCAAGCAAGGAGTTAGGCTGTATGGAATAAGCCATTTTTTCTTCCTGAAACTTTTTTTTTTCCCATTAGAAAGTACCTTGTCAACAAAGACTGATTCTGACTATAAATAAGACATTAAAATCTAAAAAAGTATTTTTCAAAAGTGCATTTAGATTAGAAGCTGCACTTCACAATTCCACCTGTTTCATCGTACTTGTTAGAATTTATTTTCCTTTGGTACTGTACAAGATGATCACTGACAGTGTTGTCAGGGGAAAGAGAGAGACACACCTATTTGTGTCTTTCAAATTCATTGACATGTACTTAAATTCTCACAAATCTGCTTTATTAAAAGCAAGAATTTTCCCTTGTGCTTCTTTTTTCTAATTTTGCTTTTAGATTTTTAATCACAATTTCAGTTCAGGCCTATCTTATGACACTGACAATAAAACAATACATCTAAAGCACTATCATACAACACTTTTTCAATAAGAAATTATGCAACTCGACTCACTATATTTCCAGTGGTGTCAGCTTTCTCCTGTCCTTTCCCAGGAATTTAGAGTGACTTATTAGTAGAAACTTTACAAGGAGTGTTTTTAAAATTTATACACAAAAGGGTCTTATAGAATGCCTCAGCATTTCTACTTTAGAAACAAGTTAAATCTTTATTTTGGAGGGGAGGGGAAAAGTGAGATTCATTGTATTCCTTTTATTTGGAAGAATTTATCTGGAGTGAATATTTTAGAAATATGCACTGAAGTGTTACAACAACACATCTAAACTGAGGCTGACAAATATCGTGCCTGGATAGTCTAGAGTGATTTCTTCCATCAAAGCCTTTTTGGTTTTCCTTCTATCTTATGACAGAAAGCTGTGGCATGAGAAAAGGAGTGAATAAAGTACAACACTAATAACTAGATTTGAAAAAAATCAGAAAACGTAAGTCAAGGGAGAAAATTCATTCATTAACCACCTAAATGGATATGGTGATCCAGGGAGGAGAATATACTAGAATAACAGAGGAAGTACTGGCCAGCTAGAATCAAGTGCACTATAATGCATTTATTCAACAACATAATGCAATGCTGTTACAGTCAAATAATTAACTTAAATGAGTACAAAATGGCCCCTTAATTGTGTTTGTTGGTATCCAAAGGGTTGACCTAGAATAAATGCTTTTTTTCAAGTTATCTGGTAAAAATAAGAACGCTTCAGTTCATCTGAACCTAGAAGACAAGTCCTTCCTACCTTCATTTTGACAAAAAAAAGTGTTCCAGATCATATTATTTATTTAACCTACAGCGTAACATTTTATATTAGATACCTGTATCAAGACAAAAGGAAATAGAGGAATAAATTTACATCACTGCTAGAAGAAAGACAGACCATCACCTTTCCCTCTATGAAAAGATATAAGGCAGTTGTACTCCAGTTAAGGCTGTTCTGCCTCGTTTTGAAGTGTGGTGTCTGGAGCAACAGAAATAAAACAGAACACCATTGCATATCATAGAATCATAGAATGGTTTGGGTTGGAAAGGACCTTAAAGATCATCTAGTTCCAACCCCCCTGCCATGGGAAGAGACACCTCCCACAAGATCAGGCTGCTCAAGGCTCCATCCAACCTGGCCTTGGACGCTTCCAGGGAAGGAGCACCCACAATTTCCCTGGGCAACCTGTGCCAGTGTCTCACCCACCGTCATTGTAAAGAATTTCTTCCTTATGTCTAATCTAAATCTTCCCCCTTCCAATTTAAAGCCATTTCTCCTCGTCCTATCACTATATGCCTTTGTAAAAAGCCCCTCTCCAGCTTTCTTGTAACCCCCTTCAGGTACTGGAAGGCCTTTATAAGGTCTCCTCAGAGCCCTCACTTCTCCAGGCTGAACAACCCTGACTCTCTCAGCCTGTCCTTGTATGGTAGGTGCTCCAGCCCTCTGATCATCTTTGTAGCCCTCCCCTGGACCCATTCCAACAGATCCGTGTCCTTCTTATGTTGAGGATTCCAGAACCGGACAAAATACTCCATGTTTTACCATTCCTCAATGTGGAACTATGAGAGTATCACATCATTATTTTAGGTGGCTTTTCCTTATGCCATAACAAAAACTTACCTATTTTTAAGTGAGTCAGAGTATTTGTGTCAGATACTTTGAAAACTGCCTTGCATAGCCTTTTTGCCACTATTTTTCATTGACTGCTAGCTTGGAAGAGAATGACAATAGGTAATTTTAATTCCAGTTCCTTTTTAAGTAGGCTTAACAAAAGCTTGTTAAGAACAGAATTGCAAATAATTATGTATGTGCATGTCTATGAGTCAACTTTCAGTCATTTTTCTGTTAAGTCACTGATAAATCGCATGCCAAACATGGCACAAGCCATAATGCAAAAGCAATAAATAGATTACACTTCCAAAGACATCACATTCAATACTCAAGAAGGACTGAAATAAAATGCACTATAGCAACTGTATTTCCAAAGAAATGACAAAATGGCAATTTATTTATGCACACTGCTGGCATCGTTCATCTTTTCAAATATATCAAGTGTGTTATAAAATAAACCAACGCATTATCACAATCAGAAAAAGGTTTGAATGTTACCACGAAGCTGAGTACTTTCTAGCAGAGATCTTCCTCAGGGCTCTAGACTCAGACAAGTATGTTCTCATTGTGTTATACTTACCTTTTATGAAAACAACAAATGGTTTTATGTGTGTATCTGCACAATATTCATAGTATGGTTGCAAGTTATTTGTATACTGAGAAAACGTTTACTTAGTTGCTTGTCTCTGATCCAACCATGTCCAAAGTAAATCCAACGTGTTTCCTGCATTGTAAAGCAGATTGTTGAAATCCCAGCGGTACTGTATTACAAAAAGTCCAATCAAAGCATTTCAGGTTATCTTAATCCTTCCACAATCTCCTGGCTATTTTCTTCTGCTGAAAGCTACTCAAGTTCAGTCATTGCAAATGCTATAAAAAACTTGCTGATTTATTTCCCTGCTGGGAAAGTCAATAAATAGAACTTAAGACTTCAAATCTAACACATCATTCAGCCAAGAAACCAAAATCCTGACAACCATTCATTTCACATCTAGTCAGGAGAATCTCATCACACATACCTGACATAACAGTTTCCAGCAGTGAGCCACTCCTTAGTAGGCATAGGTTTAAATAGGTTGCACTGAATTAGATTTTTAGACTTTTTTTTCACAAATGCCCATTTTTCTTGCCCTAAACAACTCCTAGGAAATGCTATAGAAAAACTACTGCAGAAAGAAATACTGTAGAAAAAATAAGCAGTCACAGACCTGCATACTACATTAAAGTACAGATTGACACAAATGGCATCCCCATTCATTTCTCTGCTTAAATCAAGTACTACCACTGTCTGTGGTGATTTGTCATTTCAGAGACAGACAGAATATCTTCTTCGCTCCTGTCCAGTGCGTTATTTGTGGGATCTACTACACTTCATTACAGTGGTTACCTAAATTCAGTATTAATACTGCTACTGTTGATGCTAATACCTCAGGCAAGATCAGCTACACACCAGAGAATGGGCAGTTGAAGACCTGCGTTTTCAAGTTCTCTTTTTCCATTCAAACAATACTAATTACATTGGAAAACATCCCTCTCAGAAGCCACTGAAATCAGGTATGTCATGTACTATGGGTGTTTGCAATGTTTAACTGATCAGACTGCTTTACTGCATGATGGCTGAGCAACAGCTCATTCAGCTTATCCAAGGAGTAACACTGCACATCTTGAGACATTCAGCCTTTTCCCTATGTTTTGAGCTTTTAGTTAATAACAAGCTTCTTAAAGGCAACTTCACCACTTCTTCATAAGTTCCCTGGGGCAAAGACTAACGTAGTTCACAGCTATGGCCCTTAGTGGCTACAATAATCACTGACTGGGAATATCCTCTGTGGGTACCTCTTGAAAGCTTTAAAGCCTCCTGCTGAGAGCTGAGAAGAGAGAAAACAAGTGAATAGTTCAGGCAGAATTTTCTTTAAAACAAGGTAAGGAATTGAGCTACTAATTATATCTAGAGAAAGATATTGAAGTGTGCATGCAATTAAAACTCCTGCTCAATTTTTGTTTCCCTCATGAAACTCAGCTAATAAACTGGATTCAAAGTAGACTGCAAGTGGGCAAGCCATTTATGCCAGCTGCTCCTGCAAACTTCAGTTCAGCTCACCATACTGTTAATCAAGGAAGATGGCAGAAAAGATAACTCTGATCTGAATGAATTTTCATATCTTTAAACCCCAGGTGAGAACAGAGATAGCTTTCAGAGCTGTTGCCCCCAGGGAAGAAAAATAATGAGAGGGGAGGCCTGAGTGACTAAACACTATTGAGCTAGCACTTGTTACTAAAATAATTATCAGCCTTGGCAGACAAAGCCGGGAAATCCATGGAGAGTCAGCAAGTCACCATTACTAGAAGAAAGCATGGCAGCATATAAGTGTGGACGTTCTTGATGAAAGCAGGCAGGTCAGTTAGATACCCAGGGATGAAACAAGAGACGAAAATACTCATAACAAGTCAATATTCCAGCGAACAAAGTCATGGGTAATATTGCTGTGGGCTACAAGGAGTCCTTCTCTAAAAAAGCTTTTTTCTAATGACCCTTTACTCTTCCCCACAGAATTGCTCTGCTCTCTCTTTCTCCCTTTCTCAGAAACCTTCTCAGAAGCCCTGCAGGGATCAGCACTGAGGTCTATTTAAAACAAACTCTGATCTTGCAAACTTTCTATTACTATAATATTCATTGTCAGTGCAGAATATTCAGTGAAAAATTAGCAAACCCTCCTCTCAAAACCAATCTGTTTGACTAAATTAGCTCTACAGGGATTTATGATATTGTTCAGTCACAATTGTTCATAATGTTGATTGGTATTCCTGAAAATACCTAGGAATTCCAAAGCATTAATAACTACTAATTTTATCACTAATTCTATATTATTTTATTTATTATTCCAGAAGAGTTTTAGTTGCCATAAGACTAAAAAAATAATTTTGGACTCTCATGTAGAGGGAAAGCAAACCGCTTGCTAATAAAACCTTATCTTAATCTTACATTCTTCATCCCAAAAATTTACTCAATTTTCAATGAGCAACGAATTTCATTTTAGAGAATCAGCATGTTTCTGTGTAAAATTCCAGAAGGAAAACTTCTAAAGACCAAAGAGAACTACTCCACATACTAAGATTATGTAAGAGTACTAGCTATTTGTAACAAACTTAAGTATAGTTAGATTTAAGTTTCAGTAGCAAATAATGAAAACAAATAGGGCCAACATAAACCATTAGCTATCATCAAGTTATCAACAAATAACAAGTTACTAACTTTCAATATAGTACTGGTAAAAATCAAATTGATTTAATTAATCAGAAAGATGAGTCGTCAAGAATCTAAATGAGGAATTGTTGGCCTGCAGCAAAAGAAATTTAGAGTCTAGCACAAGCAATTATCTCAAGCTCAATAGCTTTATTATCTAATTACTGTATAGCAAATTATTCTACACCTTTCCAAATATGCAGCAGATGCTGCTGCAGTATAAACTGTGTGCATTAGTAATGAAACACAATTCATGACATATTGTACCCAAGGGCACAGGAATCTTTCGATTAAGCAAGTATTTTCATAACAGATGTACAGCAGACAAACTCAAAGAGTGCTCATCAAGTCACTCAAAAATATCCTAATTTGTCATGGTTTGGAGGAAATCAATGATGTAGTAGCAAACTAAATGACAAGGAAGTACATAATCAGAAGCCGCTATGAAAAAAAAAACCAACCCCAAACTATTAGTTTAGCAATAGTGTAAAATCTGTTGTTAAGAATAATAATAGGAGAATTTATTTTTAAAAAACTGCTCCTGTATCACTCTAGCTATAGTCAATAATTTATTTGAGGAGAGACAGAGTACGGAGCAGTTGTTAAATCCATTTAGTTTTTAGCTGTACCGTTTTGAAATGGGTAAGAGTTTCTAAAGCCAGCTCCCATGTCAGATAGTGTACCAAAATCACTATTTACTGTTATTTGTCAGTGAAGAATGGTGTTACAAACTGACCGGCTTAATGCTAGATATTGTTAAACGGCTAAGCTCAAATTCATTCAGGCCTCAAATAGCCTGTAGCCAGGATGTACACCTTAGCTCCAATTTGTCTGATCAAAACAGAAATTATTGGTTTCAAACTCACTCACATGCCATGGAGGCAAGTAATTCAAGCTGCATGGATTCTCAATGACAGTTACAAAAATTAAACAGATTCCTGTTCTTCTAACCTTTCTTGCTTACTAAGGCTGTTTCTCATTTACACATACCTTTCAAAACTGATAATTAAAAATGCTTTAGGGAAGTGAGGTAGCTCAAGGAAAGTTGACATTCATATTAATAGCAGAGTGGGAGACAAAACAGGACCCCAGAAGACAAAGGTATTATCAATATAAAGAAATAAAAAACTTGGTCTGCATCACTAAAACCAAGTCATAGCTACAGTGTTTCATCAAGATCAATGACGCCCATAAACAAAGATGCGTCATCCCCATTTAGCATTCTTATAAACTTAACATTCATCAAAGTAGTAAATACATTACGGAAGAAAAGATTGTATTCAGAGGCTGTGCCTAATGTGACTAAAGAATTTTTGTGCAGTGAATTACTCTTTTAATGTTCTTTCTATCCAAATTACTCTCATAGAAGCTGTTGGAGTAATGGCAGATTTGTTGGCATATAAAGAGACTCTTGGCAAGAAAAAACATACAAGTTTGTTTTATATTTATCTTACTTCCTCTTGCACTTAGGTCATGATTTTAAAATTTATCTCATTTTTTCCTTTTATGTTTAGGGACATTAATGCAGTCCTGCCAGAGGTTTAAAAATAAAACAAGTGGCATTCAATAACTTCTGTAAACAATCTTTAATAAAGGTCTAGAGCTCAAGTGAATAGCAAGAAGGTAATAAAATGCCTAATACCACTTATAGGTCACGTAATATGACAGTTTATTTTAGCTCATCTGAGCAACGGTATGGGACAGCTAGTACCATTCTCTATCTCCTTAGCCATAGTTTTAGAATTTGTAACACTATCAAAGCTGGGTTTCATAATTTCTAAGACTTTACAAGACCAAACTGTCTTTTCCTTCTCCTTATATGGATACACGAAGCTCAAAAAGCCTTATAAGTTTAGTAAATTGGTTTTTAATTAAAAATCAGGCTTCATCATAAATATAATTTGGGTTTTCAAATTACTTTAAAGGCTGCCAGTATAACATTGCAGGTTGTACTATGCACAGGAAAATGAGAGAAAGCACAGGGCTCAAGTATCTCCAATTAACCTTGTCTGAATTGTATATATCCCACACCCAGAAGGCATACTAGCAAAGACAGTGAAATATTAACATGCTTGTCAGCAAAAGCATCTCCATACAACTGATTTGACAAAGCGCACAAGCACATAGCGGGGTGTACAACATGGGCAAGGTAGTGTTTTGATTGGCTGAGGAGCTGGTCAGTGAACGTCCTAAGTTGCCTGAACCTTTCTGGTGCCTTCCATAGGGAAGAATAATCATGATTTAGGTCCAATCTAAAGCATTTGAATGAGGAATCACTGTGTTACAGGCTTCAGTTAGATTTGCCCTGAAGAGCCAACACTGTGTTACGTTCCATAGTCCTGTCTGGAAACCTTCTGAAGCTTGTGCAAAGAACTTCAAAGGAACAGAACTTTAGCAAACCTGCTGAAAGCTCTCATACATATTTTGTTCAAGGAATGAGAAAAGGTATGAGCTGAGCCATGTAATGTGTCACATATCTCTGCACAGTTGCAGACCTGTTAGTATATGCTTCAACATCATGAAGGATTCCATGATATATCAAGCATGAAACAAACAATTTTCAAGAACTATTATTGATTTGGAGTACTTCAGTTTCTAGGTGTCCAGCATATGTCAGCTAGATAGAAACTGGTTTTCAGAAAAGGAGCGGCACATAACTTCACAGAATTTTCCTGTAATTAACAATTTACATCAGAACAACATTTATTAAACAGTTCAGCTGAATACAAGGGTAAAAATTAATACCTGAAGTATAAAACATTCATTTCACTTAATCCAAAACACAACTTCCCAATATTCTGGCATTGGTTTCATAGACTTATCTGCCAATTATCATAAAATAGGGGAATCTCTAAAAACTTAGGGCAGTATCTGGGGATGTCACAAACACCCTGATGCTGAGTTGTCAACAAAGACTGTAAGAATTGTTCCAAAACCCCTGAACTACATACAGTCTGCTGTGAGAGAATGGATCCCCTCAGCCCAAACCATTAAAACAATCCTGTTATAAGAGTTTAAGCTTACAGTGACTGGAGATGAGAGTGAGTGACCTCACTGCCAGGCTACAGAATTGTTCTCAAAATTGTTCTCCGGACAAATAAAATATTAAAGTGAGATTGAAAAAACCATGATGTTTCAACACTTTTAAAATGCTGCTTTGAACCAAACCAAGTTTTTCCATAACCTTTCACATAAACCAAATAATTAAAAATGAGATAAAATATTCAAAATGGTTTGATGACTGTTCTTGCTGGGAAGCTTACATAACTGAGCACAGTTTGAAGTTTGACTTCATGAATCTGTTTAAAAAAACTACTGTGAAATGCACTGTAAATATGAATTTTGAAATAATGCAGATGTGGCACTTAGGGACATGGTTTAGCAGTGGACTTGATAGCGTCAGGTTTACCATTGGACTCAGTGATCTTAAATGTCTTTTCCAACCTAAATGATTCTATGATTCACAAAAGTTGGTTTTAGAACCCACTATGTTGCCCCACAACTCTACTGCATTTAATGTAGTGACTCACGAGAGAAAGCCCTAGTCATTTCTTGTTCCCATGAAAGAAAAAAAGACCTTCCACTTGTTCAGGTTTGTTTGCTATGGCAGAAGGCTGTTATGTATAAATGATCATCTCTAAAATTCAACTGTAGTGTCCTAACATACTGTTGAAAAATTAATATTATACGACAGTCATGAACCTTAGCAGAGAATGTGGTTGACATGTTCTTTCAGCAGCATACTCTGAAAAACTGCAGAAACAGAGTTTGAAAGACCTGTCACCAAGGCTGAAATACCTTGGAGGGAGAGAAGAAGTGTTCATGGTATAGTTGTCAGAGAAAAATACCTCCTGATTTTTATGGCTTTAGACTGTCCAAGACCAAGGACATAATCAAATATCTAGTGCTACCCACACACATGCAGAATTAAAACAGTTCAAAATCAGTTAAATAGTGTCTCTCTCAGTGGTTTAGCATTTGTTAGAAACTGTAATTGTTCTCTTCACAAACACTAGGAAGAATTAATTCAGACTATCTCCTAATTACTCCTCTCTCTGGAATTCTCAGCGAACATTTTCATTTCTGTGTCAAGAGTTTCCTTGCATGTGTGAGGAAGTGCTTGTTCTACAAATTTAAATTGCTGTGGATTGTAGCTGCAGGGCTGGTTACTATATTCTTCCTCTAATCTCTCAGTTAGA
Organism: Phaenicophaeus curvirostris; assembly: GCF_032191515.1. Lineage (NCBI taxonomy): Eukaryota > Metazoa > Chordata > Aves > Cuculiformes > Cuculidae > Phaenicophaeus > Phaenicophaeus curvirostris. Next base: position 50,747,758 of record NC_091397.1, on the reverse strand, counting down.
GATGTCTTTTCTAATCTTGGAAAATTCATATTCTTCACCAGTCCTCAAAACTGTAGCGTCAGCTTTTGAGAGATAAATACTGAAATTCCTTTACTTTCAGACCTCGTCTTCCACTGTGAATCATACCGCCTGTCCTTCCACAACAAATATATTTTCAGTTTTCCTTTTAAGGTGTCAGTAACCAGCAGTGACACAGAAAGACAATACACTTCTGAAAATTCAGTAACATTTAAAAATTGTACTGATAATGTAATAGAAGACAGTTTTAAAAATAACATATGTTCATCTTACTGAGATGTCTAGATGAGCCTACTCTATCTAACAATTTTAACAGCCCCAAATACTATTCCTTCTTTAAGCCTCTCACTGTACTGTCCTCCAGTCTCCCTTTTTGGAACTGCTCAATTAACCCAGCAAAACATTTTTCGTTTTGACAGCTTCTGCAGAAAGAAGAATAGATCAGAAGCAAAAAGCTCCTTTCTGCATATTCGGTACAATCTCTGTGTCCTTCCCTAGCTTGTTACTTAAGAATTCTGTGCTTTGTAAGCACTTTTCTCTGTACTAGCCATGAAATCTGCCTCTTAATTCCTGCTTTGTTGGATAAAATGATCTGAATAAATTCATTTGTAGCTAGCAGCTAATCAAAACACCTCAGCTGCAGACATAAGTCAGCATTTTACTAAGGTACCAAAATTTTAGGCTTTATATATGACTCACTATCCCTGATCACTCCTCCTCCCTTCTGTGCCAAAAGTGTCCTTGCATGAATGGGCAAGTTAAGTCTGGATTCATTCTACTTCAAGTAGCCATTTACTTGTGCAATCACAAACAAGTTTTTTTGAGCTACTTACATGCGAAATTTCTTTAGCATAACATGATTTTCAAAACATTTATACAGCAGTAATATTCAGGAAAGACCACTCTAAGACAACGTCTTTGGTAAGTGCTATTTTGACCTCATTTGAACTTTATATGTCAAAAACATAGTGGCTTCTGCTAGGATTCTCACAAAAATGCAAGATTTAAAAAAATACTCTCATTATTGCTTTTCTTTTCAAAAAAAAAAAAGAAGTAGATGAGCCACTTTTACGTTTTAAATACTAAGAACTACTCAGACTGGAAGGGGTACAGGCAGCTACAAGCAGCTGTAAAACAACTAAAACTATCATACAATTTTAACTGCATCAGCTACTGTTACTTCTACTTAAACATGATTTTGAAAAATGAGATCTGAATGTATAATTATTATATCTTCTATGCCATGTAAGTAATAACGTAGGAGTCTAAGTCCTTGTGAACATACCAAAAAAACAGTCTACAAGCATACAATTATGTTTAATCATCAGATTGCCTAAGAAATACGACAGATGCCTCGATATTTTAGAAGTATTTTAAAAAATCAGATGTCCCTATAGAATTAGTAGAAGAGAATATCTATGTACAGAATATGATATGGATTAAAATAATATAATTTGTATATTAGCATTTTATCTATTAGAAAGAGTGTATCTTTAGCCTTATTCTAATATGCAGAGTTAGATTTTTCTGGTTTTCATTTAAATAAATAAAATGTTACCACCACAATGAGAATTTGACAGATTATTAAGGAAACTCTTCTAAGGACTGTCAGAATTTTCATTATAAAACAAACTTATAGGGACTGTAAAACATATACCAAATTGAATCTTACTTAAACTTAAGTACTAGAAGTTTTTGTTTGATTACAACAGCTTAGGACTGACTCATCTCAGTGTTATTTTATTTGATGCCATAGGCTTATACCAGGAAAATAACCTTTTATTGTGGGCTTTTATAGCAATGGGATGCATCAAACTATAGCAACATCAGATTCAGGGATGGAAAGAAAATGACGTCTGCACAGCCAGTCTCTACTGTGAATTTGTGGGAATTTGAAAAGGATTACTACCTTAGGAGCACTATGGGCCAGTTGCTGTTCCCCAACAGAATACCTGCCCAACTTTCAGCAAGACACTTTATGGCCAGTTAAGCCAGACAGTATTTAGAAAACCAGAATGAGAAGATGATAGACAACTGAGTGGTTTTGAAAATCCTAATACATGATTATCTGTCTCTGTAAACATCTTAAAATATGAGACAGCATCTCTGTGCTTCTACTTAACAGCACCCTAATTCATAGAGATATTCTGAGGACATCTATAATCATAAAGAATTGGGACGTTTAGCTTTCTTGCCACCCCAACTATCCTAGGTGCAGTTTATGATTTATTATGGGGAAACCTTTTCCCTCCTAGAAGTCAGACTGTACACTGCTTCTTCCAACATAAGAATTAAGTGGTTTCAAAGGAAGCAAGCAGCAAGACTGAATAAAAGAAAATGGTTCCTCATACAAAGTGCAGTTAAGCTGTTGAAATTCCTGGCCAAGAAATCCTGTGGGTGCCTAAGGATTACATGGATTCAAAGAGAGACTGGACAGACCAACAGGAAAGAAAATAATCTGCTAAAAGGTGCTAAAGACACAGAAACTACCTCTGGCTCCTTGCTATATTTTCCTAAGGATTTGGTTTCACTCAAAGAACACTTCAGTCCCACATACGAAAGCATTCCTATATTCCCACACAGAGCCATTAACAAAATAACTAACATCCATTAAGAATCTTTTTCTTTCAGTACTATTTGTCTTCTCTATTAAAGTTCTATTTCTATTTGACAAAGAAATACGTTTATAGACTCACTATTATTTGCACAAACCCAAGTGCTGTCATGTCTATTTCTTCGCACAGCTGTGATAAACACACTAAAAATTAGGATACCAGATAAAATTAAGCTCATTGGCAATTGAAGTTGGATTATCTCAGCACTGAATTCAATGCCAGCAATGGACACAGCAGGGAAAAAACAGTGTTAAATGCTTGCAATTGAGTTTACAAAAGTACAAACAGCTGACTGCACACAGGCCATCTTCAGTGTCTCAAAATACAAGAGGCAAAGTACCTGTACTGTGACAGCACACAAATTAGCAAATTAACAGACAAAAAGAGGAAAAATATTAGGAAAAAAAAGAGGAAAAATAGGAAAATGCTGCAGAATCTTACCAGCTTATAACAACAACAAACTCCTTTGCATTACCATTTTTCAAAGCCATGAAAGAGATCACCAGAAGAAAATAAACCTGAAGTGAAGGAAACAATACTAAAACATAATATGGCTGATTCATTTTGACAGCTTTAGTTTGATTTTAATAATTCAGATACAATAGCATAAAAGTAATAGACTTTCAGGTTGCAGAGGTCAGATGGGATTATTTTAGTCTATTTGTGGTGGCTTCCACATGAAACTTCTACTTGCATTTTGCTAGTTCCCCAAGAATGCTGCTTGTATTTTGAAACTAAAGGGACTCATGTATGATGAGTAGAAATTATCACAATTATAAAATAACAGAATAAAAGAATGATTTTACTGTACTGAAAAACGTGTACATAGGGGAACACATTGGAAGGCTGAACAGATAAGCATTTAGTTCTGTAATTCTCAATAAGACACTTGCAAATATCCAAAAAAATGACCAAAAAAACCCAAAAACCAGAAGTACACAATGACCACATATAAATACAATAAGTATCTGTTTCAGTTGGAGTATCCTTAAGAGCTGAGATTCAGATGTAGAGGGAAAAATGTATAGGAGATTCCAGAATTTCTGAGGTCCTAATTCATTTGGGTGCTTTTCCAAAGTGCACTAAAACTAATGGGGGGGAGGAATTCTTTCAGAAATATTTTTTTAATCACTGTTAATTCTCCATTGTTATGAAATTATTTAAATAAATTTTCTTCGATCCCATCTTTCAGACAAACTTCTTTACAAGGAACACTATCTCAAGGAAGATTAAACTTTCTCCAGTGGGTTCCAACTCCCCTTCAATACTTTATCTGCAAAACCCCCTTAGAAGAAAGTATCTCATTTCAACTTTCTGTGTTGGATTACCCTCCTCATACACTTGAAGTGCAGCTGAGACCAGTCCTAAATCTGTTTCTTACAGGAAGACAAGAACAGCAAAGACAACTGGGGAACAAGACTCTGTGGGTGAAACACAGGGAAAGGTGAGTCTGATGTTAAGTCAAAACGATGTATCACATCCTTATCTTAAACTTCTGGACTCTTCTATAAAAGAGAAGAAATAGGGTCTCTGGGGTCTGGACCAGGACAGTCTCTGCATGTAACAATTCTAAAAGAAGATCTTGTGTCCACCCTCTGCCACTATACTGAGGTCTCTATGTGAGCCATGAAAGGGGTTGAAATTAGTGTCATAACACTATTCATTTCTGCTTTAAATGGCTTTTAACCGGACTATTTCTATCCTTTTGCTTCAACAAAATATAAACTATTTCTCAAGAAGCTGCAAGCTTTAAGTGCTTCCAAAGAAGAGTGGCTGCTGAAAGAAAGCCAAAGCTAAGCATAATTGTACAACCAGTTATTTCAACAGCCCTCATCTGTAGGCACCATTAACACCAGAAAACTTTTGCATTTTTGTCTGGTTCCTTTTTATTTTGTATTTCTTTTAAGAGAAATCAGCAATTTAATGCTATTAGTGATGTACCCTCCTAAGCATGTCACGTAGAGTGATGCCAATTTAGAGACTCAATTGCTTGGAGAATAAGTTGAAAAGAAAATAAGTGTTCTGAAGCTGTGGGAAACATTCTGTGCTATCCTGATCATGCTGCTTTCCAGTTTGATGCTGATTGGAGGCTCAGGGGAACCCTTGGAGGCTAAGTTAAATACCGTGCTGAACTAAGCAGTCACTGGAAAGTGGCACAGTCTGGATTCATCTCCTGAACAGTTTCAGAACACTTCTGTTCTTTTCAACAGCTCAGTCATAGAGCACATAAGCTTTGGAAAAAAAAATTGAACTACAAAGCTGTGCAGTGCTGTAACAGAGCTCAGCAAAGGCCAGAGCAAGATGACCAGCCCTAGCAGGTACAAGAGGAAAACGTACTTTTATGGGATTCCAAGTACACCGAGTACATCAAGAGATATTTAGGCTCCGGTTAAATTTAGAAACTTTCCTCTGGATTTTGAGATCTCTTCACAAAAACTTAAATAAAATCTTACTTCCATTTAAGATATAAATACCTTACAGGCTAAAATAAGGACGATAACAATAACCACAGAAATTTCAAGGCACTTCAGAACTCCAGCCCTGGCCAAGCAAACATCAGGGGAGAGATGGCAAGTTGTCCAAACAAGCTGCATGTGTTTATTGCTGCATTTCAGAATTATGCTGGATTTGCTGTTTATATGTATTCCACAAATCAAAAGGTCACTTTCATTTGTTTCAAGTGTTATTTCCCTCCTACAAACCTCCTATATCACAGATAAGCACTGTCAATCAATATTACTGAAAAGTAATTCTTCAAGGACTTTAAAGGCTAAAATTTGCATAATAGCTACCTACAGATCACAACTGGGTCAAGGTGTGTTTACACTACAAATATATACATATACAACAAAACATGGTGGTGCGTGCCTCAAGGAACTGACAGTATAAACGACTGACCTAACAGGTAGATAAAGATGTGACAGACAGCAGGAAAAATATAAGAGATAAGTTACAGACTCAGGATAATGTGAGAAGTACCACAGTTCTGTGAAGGAGCATGGATGCAAGAAGTGCAGGATTTGCTTATGATGTCAGGAAGGGATGTCACACCTTTTTTTGCACTTGCTCACCAATCAAGTATTGGATACAACCTCAATTAGACAAAGGCAAAGCCATTGCAAATGGACTTTTACAGTATATTCCAAGGTTAATGCATAGAAGGAACCAGGTGCATATGTGCGTGGGGTATAGAACAAAACATCAGCTTGATTTGCATTAAACCTGTTCATGCAGATATCTACGAGTAACTCTTCAACCCATTTTTAGTCATGTAAAAACAAAGTTGGTGACACCTGCATTTGTCTACCAGCACTAAGATTTGTTAATTATTAACCAATATGACGCATTTATTTATTTATTTATTGTGAGCAGATCGTGCTCAGAGATATTTGAAAACTACTTTGTCCTTCACTGTGGTTTATCTTTTCAGGCCATACAATGTTTGTGCACTTTTTAAAAACACAGCTTCTTTACGCTTCTCTCTATAAAGCCCTTGAGAACCATTCCTTTCTACTATATGCATTCGTGTGCTATTGAGAAATGCAATTATAAAATGCCCAAACTGTTATTATGTACATTGTCAGTGACTACTTAGGGACTTTTTATGTATTGTTAACACACTCATCAATATGTTCATCACACATGGTTTAATCTTGAATACTGAAAATGCATATGCTATTTTGGGTATACTGATTGTCTAAAAAATGACAAGTTTTCTCGATAGAAAGAATTCTGGGTTTTCCCTATGAATTTTCTGAAGGCATTGATAACTTCCATTACGGTCATTTTACAGTCTAGTGCTGCCAGCACGTTAGCTGTATTCCACTAGGCATTTGTATCTCAACTACGACATAAATAGCAGGATAACAATTATTATCTTCATGGTATAAATCAGTCTGGCTCTGATTAGGAAGCAAAAGCAATTCTGAACATACTGAGAGTCCGGGGATATTTGTGATATTGATGTCTCTTGAGTGTACCACAGCTAGTATTATTGTACACAGAACCAATTTCTGTTTCTGCTTTCAGACCGTATTCCTGAATGCTGCTATGTGGCCTGAGCACCCCATGCCTTTGTGACACTTCCAGACACAGTTTGTGTTTTCACTGCCTCTTATCCTCTGAAACCGTAGAAAGAGAGAAGAGCTATAAAACAAGGCTTGAGAGCTGACTGAAACCTCTTGGGCAGAAGCATCTGCCGAGAGGGATCACTGCCATCCAAAGCAGAAATTGCCAGGGCTACTGGACTGCTCCTGCCTATTTTGGCATCTGTTGCTACTGTCACAATAAAGGGTAAGGGAGATGAGAAATCCCACCTCGCCAGGCTCAGGGTTCCTGATAAGTGGAAAAGGAAGGGATTGTAGAGAGCTTTCTCCTGGACACTCATGCCATGAAAAGAGGAGGCATTTTCCCCACAGACATTACCACATTTCCTGGGTAGAACGTGACTTGTATGTAATCAGATCAAAAGCAGTGCAGTTAGTCACAGTATGGAAAGAAGCCAACACCATCTGAGAGAGGTCAGTGGCTAAGCAAGGTAGAAAACCAACGTACAGCTCGACAATGAAAGAGGAAAGCAAGAGTCCTGGAGCTGAAGGAGTCAGCAGCCAGCATCTCAATTATCAGGTGACTGTATGAAGTATCATTTTTCGAGTTTGCTCTAGTATTAGCACCTTCTCTTTTATTTCTGTTTGTGTTGTTCAGCTTTCTGATTTCTAATACTTACTGTTATGAAAATAGCAGAGTGCTCCAATAACCTTAATTCTTTCCATGAAATAAATTTAACTGGTACACATATATACAAAGACACTGTTTGCCTAATGTTGGAACTAGACATACCTCTCTTTAAAAAATTTTATTTACCCCCACCCCTATAGCAGGGGTTATTTGGTTACACTCCAATGACATTAGCAGGTTTCAGCATCCATTTTTCTGTTTCCTGGAATACCAGAGGCCAGATTATTCACCAGCATAATTTCAACAAAGTCAAGCAGCTGTTTCCAACAGGGAACTAAGTCATGGGCACAATAAGGGAAGTTCTTTCCTGAGCCACAAATCGTCACTGATCCTTATGCTGCTTCCCGTAAGTTTCCATCAAACTAACTCAGAATTTAAAACAAACAAAAAAATAATCCTAAAATAATCAGTTCAATGTGGTCAGTCAGCTGAGAGATTATGAGTTTATTTTCTCATATTGATAACATGCTTTGTGATTTTTTTGTGTGTTCCTGCATGTATCCTTTGCTAGAAATCTTTCCGTTTTCTCCTTTACTAATAGGGCATAATAGAATCATAGAATCGTTTAGGTTGGAAAAGACCTTTAAGATCATTGAGGGTAACCAGTAACCTAGCACTGACAAGCCATCACTAAACCATGCCCCTAAGCACTACTCCTTCACATTTTTTAAATACCTCCAGGAATGGTGATTCAATCACTTCCCTGGGCAGTCTGCTCCAATGCTTGATAATCCCTTCCATGAATAAATTTTCCTAATATCCAATCTAAACCTCCCCTGACACAACGTGAGGTTATTTCCTCTTGTCCTCTCACTTGTTACTTGGGAGAAAGACTAACACCAACCTTATTACTACCTCCTTTCAAGTAGTTGTAGGAAGTGACAGTTTCCCCTCAACCTTCTTGTGTTTGATGGGAACGGTTGGACTCGATGATCCGGTGGGTCTCTTCCAACCTGGTTATTCTGTGATTCTCTTCTTGAGACTAAACAGCCCCAGTTCCCTCAACTGCTCCTCATAAGACTTGTGGTCCAGACCCTTCACTAGCTTTGTTGCTCTTCTTTGCTCCAGCAGCTCAATGTCTTTCTTGTAGTAAGGGGCCTCGCCCGTGCTGAGTACAGTGAGACAAGCAATTCCCTAGTCCTGCTGGCCACGTTATTTCTGATACAAGCCAGGATGCTATCGGCCTTCGTGGCAACCTGGGCACACTGCTGGCCCGTATTCAGCTGGCAAATAACCAACACTCCTATGTCCTTTTCTGCCAGGCAGCTTTCCAGCTACTCTTTCCCAAGTCTGCAGCATTGAATTGGGCTGTTGTGACCCAAGTGCAGGACCCAGCACTTAGCCTGCTGCACATCGTACAGTCATTGAAGATCATACAATTGGTCTCAGCCCATCAGTCCAACCTGTCAAGATCCCTCTGTAGTGCTTTCCTTCCCTCAAGCAGACCAACACTCCTGGCCAACGTGGTTTCATCTGCAATTAGCTATAATTAGTAATCATTATTTTAAGCAAATAAAGGATAATTATCCCCTTCAAAGAATATATATGAAATACAACAAAAGAGTGCAAAAAGAAAGAAGCCGTTTGAAAACAACATTTTAAACATACCAAGATTATTCCTCAGGTCTCCAAGCAGAAAGAAAAAAAAAATCCACCCAAAACAAACAAAAAAAACCCCTTGCAAAACATCAACCAGAAATTCAAAGCATGTTAAAAGGAATAGGAAATTGTTAGCAACATGGTCAACTATGATTGTTCTAAATATATATTGGACTGACAATGTAGTTTAGTTGTAATTTATAAACAAAAAGTATGCAAGTCACCTGTTCTCTGAAATGTCAGTAGCCCTGAGAGAAAGCTCTCAGCCCTGCCAAAAATACTAACAGCCTTTGGAAGTTGCTTGTTAAAAAAAGAGTGAAAGGACATTTGCAAATAAATCTTTCTAGACAGACTTCTTCAGATAGCCATGTACAACTGCTGTAACATATTTATAGAAGGTTGCTTCATGGTCACAAAGATACTAAGCATATTAGCAACTAGTAAGCATTGCCCTGACGCTTAAGGCAAATAAACTCTGCCAAAGATGGGTCAGGCATACACGTTAGCAGAAAACTATCAGTTTGATTACTGTGTCCAAATTAAAATAAATTTAAAAGAGAAATATGAAAGAGCTTCTTTATCGCTGCTCCCACCATATCGCCCCCCAAAACCACTTGTGCTAAAAATCCCACTAAAACCTTCCTTTTGTCTTTGTCTCTAAGACAGAAGAGACAAAAGTAAAACATTAAAACTTTCTCAGAAGAAAAGGCAGGCGGGAGTCAGGGAAACAGGTCACGATTTGGAATACTCAGGTTCATAACAGTAGTTTAACATGGACCTCATGTGAGTTCCCCAGCAAGTCCAATGGCCGCTTTCAGAAGGATATTTAAGTGCCTGTCTCCCTGTGGAATCAATGGAATCTGAGTAGTGAGGCGCTAGTTCCCTGTTCCTTTGTGCTTCACTCTCCTGCCTGTAAAAGTGGGGAGATAACGCTTTCCTACCTCACTCATACAATGCAAGTTTGAATATTCAGGGACTGCAAGGAGCTCAGATGCAGTACCTAAGATAATCACAACAGAGTAGTTCATGTGCTGAACCAGATCTCTTGCCCTTTCACACAAAAAATAAAAACATACTCAACAAATAGAGAAAAAAATATTTATGGAGAAATGACAGGAAACACTCCCAAGTATAACTGAACAATATTTAACAACACTGGCCAGAAACAACAAAACTACTTAGGCCTCAAACACTTACTTGGTATAAACAACAGATTTTTCCACAGTCAAGGAACCCCCTTGAAAATGCCTGGGTCAAAAAAAAAAAGGCAATCACTTCCCCCATTTTTTTTTGAAAAAGGATTCAATATCATCCATGTTCATAAATTTCAGTTGGATGCCAGTTATATTGAGCTTTAGTAGAATTCATTAAAAAAAATAAATGAACCCTTGCAATGGTGTGCTGCCTTTCAAAAAAAACCTATTTAAGTAACTATTAAGACTACCTCTTTTTTTTTTCTTTGTCCAGGCACTGAATGATCATACTCTTGACCTCATACTACACAAAGTAAATTTTCCTCCACTATTTCTACAAGAGTGAGAGAAAAATTAGAGTTTCCTAAACTTCATTTTTCTTATTAGTCTTATAGTTTCATATGGAGTTTAGATTTCCTTCTCTAACCAAAATGGTAATGTCCAGGATTCTCCAACACAAAAGCCTTCTCCAATGTAAGCAGCCTGAGTATCTAGAAATGCTCAGGATTTTAATTCCCTTTACCTGGAGCAGAGTTCCTCTTCAAATACATTAAAATCAGTAGATGAACCCTCGACACAAGGGTAGAAAAGTCAAAAGACAAACTAGTAGCACCCTAAAGTAACTGCCATTTTTTGCTTTCTAAAGATTATGCTGGTAGTTCTCCACTGCCATTATGCTTACACTGATTTTTTTTTTACCCCCACAGAAATTCCCAAGTATTTGCAGAATTCACCAAAAGTTTCATGTAGCAAAGTGACACTGCAAGAGCTAGTGACATGCTGAGAGTTGTACAATTTTAACAGTGAGGGAGAATTATTTCAATTTAACAATGGAATATGCTGAAAAAACTATTCTTTCAACCACTTCACATTGCTTCTCCTCAACAAGGACACTTTCTGTGAAAAACTTACTTTTCTACACCCATATGGTCCTACCATACAGTCATTAAGGACTGAACAGTTATCTTCCTCTACTGCTTTGTTCCCAGCATTGTTTGCTAATTCTTCCTCAGGAAGACAGACAAATTTCAATGTGAAATTTATATATAATTCTCATATGTAATGAGAAATGCTCACCTTTCATAATTTCTATATTACATTATGCCAATATAGTATGCTTCGTTACAAAATAAACTAAAAACAACTACAAAAGAATGGTTGGAAAAAAACAAGATAGTCTGACTGGTTTCCATTCAACTTTGAATTTAACTAATAATCTTGTATTCAGTCCTGCACTTACATTCAATTATGACTAGCAATGCTTTGACATATTCAGTACAAAACACATGAAAAATGTGTTATTCTTGCTTTTCATTTTATATCATCATCTCTTGTATTTGCATATAAAACAGCAAATGTGTTTAGCCCCTTGTGGAATCTGAAAGGCTATACAAATATACCACATCCTGCTGGCAGTTTCTATCCAAGCTGTATTAATACTGACAAACCCTTTGAAGCTGCTATAGCTCTGGGAGAAACAGACGGTCTTTATAGAAAATCCATCATTTCAGGAAAAAAAATATTTTTTTAATTGAACAAAAATTACAAATAATTACAAAACTAATTTCTGATTTAAATCTGCTGATTCTTCTCCATTCCCACAAAGACCAAAACCAGAAAACCTCAGGCATTACTACAGTGCTAGTAAAGCTCAAGTTGAAATGCCAAGGATGCTTGGATGTGCTTAATGAGACCCTATTCTAATAGAAATTAGCGTTCATTTAAAATCCAACCAAGAAAATGCAAAATTAAATTTTATAAAACTTTATTCACATATTAGATATGTAGATCCAACAAATAATAACTTATCAGCGACAGTCATCTATTCTGTTCTGCCAATTTAAGATTAGTGCTTTAATACATTTCCAGAGTTTTATCTAATCCTGTTTTAAACAGTATTTTCCACCAATTTCCTCTAGCACTATCACAGAACTAAACACATTTCAGTCCATCTGAGCTTTATCTGAAGTCCACACTATCTGCACATCTCAGACTTTTGCAGTTAAAAGTATAATCTTAAAGGCTGTTCTGAACTTCCTTCAAACTTTAGCTGCTCAGATAAAGTCACCAATGGAAATGTTATTTCCTTCCTTCACTTTTCGGTATTATTCTGCTTCAATGGGATATAAAACTCAAAGCCACTGCTCAACTCCAAAAATACAGCAGCAGGCTATGCAGAGACACAGGCTTCTCAAAGCACATTTACTGGGTGCTCCATGGAAACCCATCAAGTCAAGACAATCTCTCAGCACTCTTTGAAAACAATCTTCATCTACAATCATGCTGACAGATCAGATGCCACCTATATCAATGACTGCACCACCACAATTCATATTGACAGCGTGTCACACGCAAAGGCTGTCATGCTATTCAGGATGAAAGTCTAACAAACAAGGCATATACGAAACTGAAGTTCAAGAGTTTGAGTAAAAGCTTTTATCTTGCTGTAATCTACTAGGAGACATAAAACCAAGTCAAAGATTCTAATGCAAAACTGCTAATGTTTTCCTATCATTAAAGCAACTATGAAGTTAAAAATCACTTACTTAAGAAAGATTACACACACTCTCACACCTCACGTAAGAATACAAATGCTTATTCTTAAAACCAGGGCAAGTCCAGCAAAGGTCATGGTGAGCTATCTACAGAAGGATTTTGCCCTCCTTTGCACACGACTAAAAGCAGAAGAGCATCAGTGTGCTCAGCAAAATTACAGGTGACTCCTTTATTCTGTTCCACACTTGTTCTTCCCCACTCTTCCCAAAGCCTGATGATACTGCATGGCAAATTCCTTTGCAAACAAGAATCCGAATATCCATTTCTGCATGGTCTGGGGAAGGCAGCCTAGGTCAGGATGCAGGCCCAGATCCCAGATGGTCTTACTCTGCTTCATAGTCAGCAGCTGCGTGCACAGTAATAATCTGGGGGTTTCCATGACACAACTTCACCACCTTTCATCACGGAGCTGCGCATTCCCTATGTAATGCAAAAGCTTGCCAACTCCTGCTGAGAAACCAAGTCTTAAATGGTTTAGGGATAAAACTGCCTACTTAGATTCTGCACTGAATCCTACTAGGCTGTGTTTTGGGGCAGTGAGAGAGATTCCAGAATTGCTTCTCAACAATTTCAAACTCCTGCTGTCAGAAATGTTCTCCTTCAGTAGATAAATAAGATTCCAGAGCTGTCAGACCGGCACAACCTGTCAGCAAGGAATTTACTTCTTAGGAAAGCTGTAACAACTATAATGTGATCAGGTAATAAATCCAGATCTTTGGCTCCTGTTGTTCATATGCTAATATGTTATCAGATAACTAGTTATGAAGTGACAATTTGAACCCTTAAACTCCAAATAAGAACAACCTTAGAGACACATGAATCACACCTGAAATACAGTATACGATACTGTACTACTGGCAAGTTGGTATTCATATTCCTCATCAAGTGGAATATGTAACCCATGGGAAGTAATATAAACATTAATTTTCTTGCAAAATTCTTCAGATTTTGCACTGGCTTTAAACAGTTCTTTATCCCTTTTCTGTCTACTTCTTTCTGCATCACAAAGCAGAAGTGTCATGCTTTGAAGAATATTCAGGAATACAAGACAGAGGAGGGCAGCAGGTAACAGAAATGAAGGACAGGTTAAAAACTCCAAAATACAATGTACATTATGCACCACCCGCACTCTGCCCTAATGCTACCTCTTCCTTAATATTATTGCACTTTATTAATAGAGGGTTGTGTCCTATTAGTAGCATGGAAGACTGAAGCCAGTCAGTGCAGGTGGGTAGACCAAAAGTAGCATCCAAACTAGGAGCTCGTTAGAGACCAGTAATGAACAGAGATGTGCCCAGAGCCTCTTCTGCTGTCCATGGAAGAGCAGCAGCTCTCAGCAGCTTCCTGTCATTTCTTCACTAATGTAAAGATATGGGAAGAAATAAGCTTTTCAAGACTCCGGGTCTTATGATCACTTCTACAGCCACACAGAAATGCAGTACAAGGTGCTATAAGCACGTAAATGTTCTTTGCTCAACCCATTCTGATTACTGCTGGTGCCTTCCATCTGCTTCTTAAGAAAAATCAGCCATAAATTACCTTTTGCCTTATCAACTGCAAGCAGAAATTGCAACAAAGCTTACAGAAATCAAAGCTATTGAAGAGTCTAGAACACAAGTCTCACGAGGAGCAGTTGAGGCAACTGGAGTTGCTTACTCTGGAGAAAAGGAGGCTGAGGGCAAACCTAATAGCTCTCTACAACTACCTGAAAGAAGGTTGTAGCGAGCTGGGTGTCAGTCTCTTCTCCCAGGTAACAAGGGATAGGACAAGGGGAAATGACCTCAAGTTGTGCCAGGGGAGGTTTAGATTGGATATTAGGAAAATGCCTTCACTGAAAGTGCTGTATTGGATCAGGCTGCGCAGGGCAGTGGTGGAGCCACCATCCCTGGGGCTATTTAAAAGATGTGCAGATGTTGTGCTTAGAGACATGGTTTAGTGGTGACTTGGCAGTGCTAGGCTAAGGGTTGCACTCAATTATCTTAAAAATTATCTTTTCCAAGCTAAACAGCTCTGTGATTCTATTCTATGATTCTATGAAATGAACAGAAGGTTATCTGATGCCCAGGAAAGACCGTTAAGCCTTCTTCATGACATCTTTAATTTCTATGTGAGATCTGGGTCTGAGACAACATTAAAACACTTTTGTTGTCGAAAAATCATTGTATCAAAGATCCACGTAATATTTTTACATTCAAAATTGATCACAGTGAAATACCATTTGTCTTTCAGAAGCCAATACAATAAACTGAGCCATAACACATAATTTCTTCATTTCTATCGTAAGCTTCTAGATGTAACAAAATATATCATGCAACATGTTGAAATCAGTTAAATGTAAAAACTAGATGTGTTTTGATCTAGATACTGTCATTAAGTTTGGACTTCAAAAATGTCTGTATTGCTAAGCTTGTTAAATTTAAAATACTGTCATGCAAAAAGGGCAAAAATAGTAAGAAGTTTTCATTTCTTTTTAAATCTAAGCACTGCTTATAAACCACATAAGGCAAAGGTTCTGTGGAAAGTAAGAACAGAAAACCCTACAGGCTCGTAAAATTAAGAGTGTCATGCAACACTTGCCATTGAGGCATAAACACAAGCCCTAGAAAGAGAGCTTTAAACAGTTCCAAGTACTTCTTGGTACTACAAAACTGTGGGCTGCTCTAGAGAAGCTTGCTTCCTACCCATCCTGCGTGCACTCCGCACTTGGTTCTTTTGACTAAATCTATGTACCTTTTTTACACTGAGATTCATCGTAAAAGTGGGCTATTGCTACTTGTTCTGAGTTACCATTTTCTCTGCATTACTGCTAGTCCCAGATAAAACAAAACCAAAACCATACAAATTCAGGTATAAATAAGTGATAACTTTGGAGATAATTTTATAACAGATCAACTGTCCAGGTTTAATGTCAATGAACTTCCTGTGTTTATCGATTGACTCTATAGTTTTTTTACATTTTTATTGAGCTGAAATTGGTGTTTATGACAGCCATACACTGGGTTAAAAAGAAGCACTAGAACCATATGTAAAATTAGACTTTGCAGAATTTACATCTGGCTTAAGCTTATCATTATTTCTGGTATTATAGTTAAGTGGAGAGCTAGTTACACTCTAACATGTCATTATAAGCAATAAAAGCAGCCTTCAAACTAAGAATCTTACACATAGCAATCAAACTAGAAGAAAAAAATACAGATCATTCAAACCATCTATTCAAGCCAATAAGAGAAGCAAACATTGAGATACACTCTTTTAGGGTATTAGCCCTCCCATTCAAAAGTAGATTCCCTTATCACCAGATTAAAGGGTAACAGCATTTTTTGCCTACAGATAAGAATTTAGAGTTTTGTCCCAGTCTAAATGATTCTTGGGAAAATTAGTGGTTTCACTATGTAATATAACTGGCTGGATTTGATACTGAATCCAGGAAATGATTTTACTAATATCACCTAACCATCAGCTGCAACGAGAATGTACACAGCAGACCAAGAGAGATAAACAAGATTATTTGCACGAAACAAGCCTGTTTTATAGTATTATGAAATATTTCCAGCTCAACCAGCTGGAAGTATACATGTAAACTATTTGATATCTGGGTAGTATGATTCAGGGACTCTGCCACTATGGAGAAAACTGTTTCTAAAATAGGAACTGCAGTAGTAATTTTTAAAGCAGTCATCACACACTAAGAACAGTGAATAGTTTATACTAATTTTAAAAATACAAATTACTTTCTGCATTGTACAATAATCTTGATAGGAGGCAAAGATGTGACCTTCCGCATAACACCCATTTTGAAAACATAATTGCTTCCACAGACATGGTGTGAAGTACTGTTTGTCATGATCTTGGTTTCAACACCATACCATAAATTCCCAGTGTCCCACTAGGGGCACTCACTCAATTTTCTTTTAACCAGAACAAAGTAGTTACGACATCAAATCTCTTCCCACTTAAAACAAAAATAAACAAACACAAAATACCCTTCACCTCTTCTTTTATTTTTTTTTCTGTCTGGCAAGTACTGCTAAGCCATATGGCTCTACACATGAACTGTTGTCAACATGCTGCTCTGAAGCTGAAGTTGTGGATGACATGTTAGTCAAAGTGATCCATGATGAGTGTTAGAGACATATTGAAGAATTCATCCTACTTCCCTTTCCTTAATTCCTGACATGCTGGAACTGATAGCTTCATAAACCATTCTAATCTACTTTCTAAAAAATGTGTTAAGCAGAGATACAAAGTCTTCAATTTATTTTTTTTTCAGTGTTGTGAATTGTGGAAATGCAGCCACATCTGAATCTTTTAAAGAGTCCTCTGTACACCCAAACACCACAAAGAATAAGGCGTCAAATTTAAAGGAACAGCTCAAAATGTCTTATCTGTTTCCTAAAGTTGTTATCAAAATTCATCAGCATTCCTTAGAACACTGTCTTACAATTTAGAAATCCCTGCAGCAGCACTAGCACCTCAAGTACCCCTCCTCAAAAGAGCTACATGGTAGTTTATACAGAAATTCGGCTCTTAAAACAAGACGGTCACCGTCAACTGTTTCTCCATATTCCCAATGTAACAACAGTCCACAAAAAAATCGAAAGGAAAACTGATATAGGGTCTCTATACGGAGGAAACAAAACCAAAACCCACAAAATAAATGACAACTCACCTCTCCAACCCTCAATAAACTATATCTAGAATTAAGAAAGAAGTAAAATGAGGTTGTTCAAATCTCCAAGAAGGTGATTGAGCAAACCCCTGTGCATACCTATGCTGCAAGGCAGGAATTACCTATACTGGACTCCTCCAACAGCTCTCTCCGTGTTTCCCAGTCACCCATGCTGGGAAAACCTGGCATCAGCCTCATACCCTTCAGGGCACTCCCCCAGTCTAGAGTGGGCTGGGGTGGGAGGGCTGCAGGGCATGATTGGAGATGGCCCCAGATGTGAGACACACACTGTGCTGGGTCTAAACATAAGTGTCTTGCCTGATCACTCTATATGGGATTATAAAATTCCAGTTCAAAACAATGCACAAAACTACTCTGATTGGCATATTTTTAGATGCCTTCAAAACAGGTTCTGATTTTGTAGCACTCAGGGTCAGAAAAATCATTCTAGAAGAATACATTTCCTAATTGCAGTTCATACAAATTAGCCATTTCACAAAAAGAAATACCAAAATAATATCCCATTACACTGATATGCAGAAACATAATATTTCAGATTTTTCACACAGTTACCATAAATATTTCCTGCTTTGCCCAAATTAATATAAGCTTATGCAGGAAATTAACTGGCTGTCTAAATGCACTGAGGAATCGAGCGAGAGTGGCACTATGTACTACAAACACACATACTGTGTTTCACCTCTTGAGAGACGATAATGTGATTCTTGGGCTTTCATGACAGTTTACAAAGTCTGCCAAAGGACTGTGAGTCTGAGGGTAGGGATAAGGCAATTTTATTACATTAAACTAACAGGAGTAATACAATTTTCAGCATTTTTAGACAGATTTCAGACTACAGTGTAGAGTAGAATACTGCAGCTCTAATAGGATTTATAGCAGTATATTAATAAATGCTATCCAAAACAGTAGGGTTAAATCCTGGAACTATTCAGCATTTACATTATCTTCCTAATGGAATCGTGAGTTTTCTTTTGGACAGTAACAACTCAGATCTATCTTCAAACTTTAATTCATTACTGCTCCCCGGCGATAAATTGGTAATTGAAACCCTTGGGTTGGCACAAAAATAACACTCTGATGTTAGATAACCTCCCATCTCTCAAAAACATGGAAGCCTTTAAGCTTCAGCACTTTAACGTACTCTCTGGAGAGCTGATATAGGTACTGGTTTAAATTGCACCTCAGCAGACTCTTTCAAACTCCACAGTATGGAAATTGCTTGTGCTTGGTGCTGCTATGGCAGCCCCTCAGGGGTTGGGGACATGTTATTAGGTTTAATTTGCCCATGTAGAAAAACTAGTTCTGCAGCTGCTACCATAATTTAAACTTACAATGTCAGACTTTTAGCTTTTGTATGTTAACACTGTTTACCTGGATTCAGAAAGAACAAGGAAAAGTAAAAAAATCACTATATTATTCTGCCTGTCAGTAGCTAGGGAAAAAAAGTGGAGGGTGTTTGATGCATTCATTTCACTTTCATTCCAATAAATGTAAACCACTCATAAACTTGACATGTTAAGATAAACTGCTAAAATATATGTGCCTAAAAAATTTCAGTGTCCAGCAGTACAAAACAGGCAATATTTCAAACCTGTATTACCTTTTTTAATTAATCGTTGCACAGTCTGTATTAGTATTAAATTTCTGTGAAGCCTCTGCATGCTTACACTTGTTCATATATAAAGAAATAAAAGTAGCTTGCCTTGATTTTGAAATTTAATAGCAGAAGATACTTGGGAGATTTATCTTCAGCTATGTCTTTAAAGACACAGGGCTTTCCTTAGCCTCCCCATGCATTTCTTCTCCCCATCTGTAACGCATGCTACAGTGCCCTCTCATGGATACTAAACACCTCGCATAAAAAGAATGACTACCAAACCTGTATGATCACATAATTTTATCCAAGACCTAACAGGTTAGTTAAAAAGCCACGACAAGGTAAGATTTCATAAGAGCAGGTGACTGCTAACTGACATCATTCATTACCACAAGTGTTCAACCTTGCATTCACAGTCATTATTGACCCCACAGAATTTTACGTAAAAACAGTGTTTGAAAACACTTCTGTTTTGTTCTGGGGAAGTAATCCATGGCCAAATCTTCCTTACAGATATTTCAGTATCAAATTCCTCACCACAACTTCCTCAAACTATTCTGCCCTCTTTCAGGAAGGTTTTCAAATCATGTCCCAGCTATTCCACAATCTCCTTCATTTCTTACTCATGGGTAGTGCAATCTATCCAGGACGAGCTCTTCCCCGAGAGTTTCAGTAACTTCAGTAACTCTTCCAGCAACATGCTATATAGCTAAAATTACTTTGGAGAAATAAGTAAATTTGTCTTTTTAAAATTCAGCTTCTCAAAGTATCAAAAGGACTAACAAACTTAACAGAAAACCAGGTTATATTTATCAAAATTGTGCCAACAGTTACAATAGATAAGCAAGATATCCTGTTGCATAAATACTATTTTATCACACAAAAGAAAATCTATGAAACAGAAATTCTTAGGTCTGTATATGAGAAAAATAAGAAATAATACACTAACGACTAAATGCAGACTAAACATTTGTGTAAAGGGCTAATGTCTTTAAATAAAATTTAACCTTTACTAATAAGTCTAGAACACAACAAAGCTAGACTCGTATAAATGCTTGTAAACTTGAAGACAAACACTGGTTTGGCCCCTTTCCTAGACTGCATATATTGTACCTGTCACAAACCACTGGTGATATCAGCAGAATGAGGTCACTTCTTATAAACATCAAAGAAAAGTGTTCAATTGCAGTTTTAAGTATAATGCAGTAACAGTTTTGTTAAGAGTTTGGGATAGGAGGATAGGAGTTTGGAAGTTCTCAGTTTCTTCAAAAACCCTAAATTTAGTTACAAAAAAATTAAAAGTACTGAAGTATTTAACAAAACAAAGGGGGAAAGCATGAAAGTAATTATACACTGAAAGTCAAACAAAATGCTTTATGAAGCAACTACTGCAGATCTTGAGCAAACTAATTAAACCTCAGTAGAAGTACAAATGATAGAGCACTTTTCTGTAATTCATAATTTTTATTGTAATCAGTTATTATTATAAAAACAGGAACAACTGGGTAGCACCACAGGCAGAACAAAGTGATCCGCTGTTCAATTACAAGTCAGTTGTTTGGATCATATTTTCAATACAGAAAATTTAAAACAACTCTCATTATGTGCAGAATTGGAAATATTTTTAAAACTGTCTTGTGATTTCTGGTATAATAACACAAATAGATCTAACTACTCCACAGAACACCTGGGACAAGATGGACTAAATTTAAGTTATTTGAGCAGGCTGTGAAACACCAAACAGCTGTAGAGGCGTGGGATATTTCGATCACAATTGAGACTACCATTGGTATGTAACACATGTCAATTCAGATACAGTTATTCAGTGTGCCAATTTCCATATTCTGTTTTGGCATATAATACAGTTATAGCAGCAAATAGATACAAACATATTCCATTTATACATACATACATATATATGTGTGCATGTACATGCATATAAAGTGTTGAATACTGCAACATTTGGCAAAACTTGTCAAAACCAGAAATACAATATTCACAGTTTGGACCAAAAGGCCAATTGTCTTCATTCCTAGAGTCAGTTGAAAACAAATGGGGGGGAATACACATACAAGTCTCACCTCTAAACCTGTTTTCTCATAGGCAAGAAGCTTTTGATGTTGTTGGCTTTCAAGATAATATTCTACGAGTTCATCAGAGATAGGAAAGCTGAACTATGACCTTATCGTAAAGAGCTCATATTAAAAAATGTGCTGTGTAAAAAGTTGAAGCATTACTATACTAAGAATTTTAATGCGAGTAAAGAATTTCTTGTCTCAGCTGAAGGTGGGTTAAATACAACTAATGCTCACGCATAACTATTTTTTTAAATATTTCTATGCACTAATTCTGTTTTTACACGTTCAAATGCAAGAAGCCTGCAGCAGGCAGCTAAATGTAAAATAAGTAAAAGGTGGTGAAGAATTTAAAATGAAGACTTCCATTTCATTCTGTATTCAGGAGCCAGAACCAGACTCATTAACTGCAATCTCTTTCTACTTTGCATGAAAATGAACCATTTTTTGAAATAGGCTCAGAGAATGTGGTAAAAGTTCATAGAAGACAAATGCACCTTTTTAGTTTGGTGAAAATTACACTAAGGGTAGCCAGGATTAGTAGAAATATTTCTAATTCATTGAAAAATTAAGAGAATTCTCTACCCTACACATGCTTCCAAGACAAACACACTAGGCAAAGATTTCCCTTTCTTATATGGAAAATATTGAATGTTCATATGAAATTATGTGAAGCACTGCAGGTTAAATTAATTTCCACAAACATAAAATTTCAATATCTATCTGAGCTTTCATCCATTTGATCTGAGAGGCTTTAATTTGCTCTTCAAAAATAATTCAAAGAAGTCCCAATAAACTGCAAGAGGAATCTTATCAGATTTGAAAGGTTGCAGATTATGAGGGAACACCTAGAAAATTATGAAAGGGAAGGAGTAAAGACTGTAGGAGCCCAAGTAGGTATGAATTCTGCTCTTTAAGAATATGTCACTTAAAGTAATTAATCAGAAGCAGCACTTAAAAGAAAGATTGGATTTCTAGTACTGGACAACATTTTGCAGCCTGTGGCAGATACAGGAGCTATGCTGGTTCTCTGTAAAACACTAATTTCTAAGGAAAAATTTCCCACAAAGAGACAGGAAACTGCATCAGACATCAAATGTGTTAAAAGCAACATGGAGGTTCCTTGTGGGGGAACAGAACGGTGAAGTTATTACTCAGCCTTGCACCTGCATTTAATTAAATTTGGAGATGAAGTTGAAGAGAACAGTAACATTTTTGACAAATGCTGGTCAATCCACCCTTATAAAATTGGAAACTTAGTTGAGAAACAGGACTTTGATTCTAGGTCACAAAAAATTATATCCAGTGGACTTATGAAGAGACTGCAAACAATTTGTACAACTCTGCAGGTTTAATACAAATTCCGTTATTGTCTCCTTGATGTTACTTCAAAACTGAATTTCACAGAAAATACATATTCCCCTAAACTTAACATCTTGTCACCCAATGGAAGCACTCAAGGTAAACGTTATGCTGCTGAACGAAGGATCACTATGAAAACACCATGAAGTGCACAGAGCAAATGATACTCCAGTAAAACCTTTCAAGTGTTCCATGGAAAGAAAGTATCAAGTGACTTCTCATAAACCATGACCTAGCCTTCACATGTTTTTCATATTGAAAGCGTTCTGAAAAACAAACCAGGCAAGTGAGTTCAGCAGGGAGTTCCTCTTACCTTTCAAAATCAGACTCAGGGTTCAATTCCTTAGCCTACTCCCTTTTCTGTAATATACCTTATATGGATTGCTGTGGTAGATGAAGAAATAGTCTGCAAATGTTTGCAGATAACTAGTTTAAGTTCCCCAAACAAGGAGCTTTTGTTGGTTTTGGAATGCTGCCTCTGGAAATTTCGACATTCACAATTCTGTTAGCTGCACACAGAAAAAAAAGTAGCTCCTGAAGGCAGATCCCAAATGTATAAACTGGGCTATAACAGCATAGCAAAAACATAAAGGTAGCCTACGTTTCAGAAAAGCCTTTTCTTAAAACAACAATGATACAAGAACGTTAGCGGGAGGTTATAGGTGTATAGGAGGAACAACAAACTATAAACTGTGAATGAATCCTGCCGTAAGATTAAAGTATGACTACAGAGACAGAAATTCTCACATGTGCCTATGCAACCATTTCCACAATCAGCTGTCACACAAAAGCTAGTGAACAAAATAAAACACTCTCAGTAAATGAGATATTTAGTCTTACATCATCCTTGCAATTTGGAGAAGCAAATAACAATGTCACATTCACTAAAACGGGCTAAGAAGGAAACAATGCAGGGCAGACCTTTGGGGAACAGTGCAAAAATCCATGGAACTTCAATGAATCCGCTCACTCAGAACTGCTGGTCAAGCTTGTGGTGACATGAGAAGACAGCAATCTGTGCCAGGGAAGGTTTATTATTAGATTCCTTTGTAATCAAGAGTGATGTTGGCTGGAAACTATTAGCATATGGGTCATCAAAGGCTGTGTTTGCAGGGGCTTAGCATCTCTAGCTACAAAAAGCCAAAGCTAGCCAAAACAGCACTTTCAAGCTGTTATCTTTTACTTCAGAAATGCATTTTTTCTTCTACAATTAGACTGCTGCTCAAGTATTGGAGCGAATTAATTCTTTTTTGTTGTTGTAGTTTATTCATATTAGTAAACAACTATCAATTATTTAAGCACATTTAGATTCAAATAAGAATACTCCAGTAATCCTTCTTCCCTTATGTAGTTCTGCACAACAAATCTGGACCTGGGCTCTCTTGTTTTGCAATAGATTAGTTTGGCTTAGGTGACATGAAAACAGATTATCATAAAAGGAACATAGTGCTAGATTTAAGACTATCAAGCTTTTTTTGATCCCTTCAAATGATTGGACTAGAAAATAGAACTGTTATGCACTTCACCTGTCAAGAAAAAGCTAGATTTGCATTTCATTTTAATGTAGTCTGACTGATACCTTAATATGGTACATCTGTAAATCCCCAAGAAATTCAGGTCAGTCTAGAAGATACACTACAGGTTAGCAACTAATACAAGCAGTGCTATAAAGTCATATTTAGAAAAACAATCCACTCTTCCTTTGGTGTTGCTGTTTACAAGCTGTGGCTATGATTATTATGGTAAGAAAAGTGGCAACATCTGATGATGCTTTCAACAAGGTATTCTGCCACAATCACTGGTTTTCAAAGAGTACAAGCTCTCCTATTGTGAAAATAGACACTACAGTTTCAGAGAAAGGACTTGACTCCTTTGTCTTTTGACTAGTATTACAGAAAAAAAGAAAAAACGAATAAATCCAGAAACTTTATTACCAATGGCAATGGAAAAGCATTCAAACCAGTTATCATAATGTACAGCCTAGCATATTAATTTTTGGAAATCACTGACCTATCACATTAATGTCCTATTAGTTTGGGGGTGGGGGGAATTTGTACACCCATATCACTAAGATTGACTTACAATTAATCTTACCCAGCCAGCATCCTGAAGGCTGAAGAAGAAAAACCCAGCTGTCAAGATAATATAGAAGCCTATTATGGGAAATGATCCCAGCAATGCCATCTTCACATACATTTTTGAAGAACACAGACTTGGTATTATATTCTGCTCTCAGGACAGAACCTCCATTAAAGGTATCATACAGTAAAAAGAGAGTTTATCTCCAAACATGTGCTTTATGTGCTAGAGGATGCATAGTCCTGCACTAAAGACATACCTGTAGAGCCTGTTTCAAAAGCGATCCTGCCACATTTCTTGGCTTTCCAGAGAAAGAATTCTTAAAGCAGTGAACTATTAATAATTCCCAAATGCATAAAGCAAAGTACTATGAACATCAGATAATCTGTAAATAACAGTCTGGCCAAGCAGCAAGACACACAGAAGAAGGATCAATAACTCTTATTAGCAGACTTGTCAAACCTTTTACAGAGCTCTGAAAAGATGTGATTCACTTTATTTCCTATTACTAAAAGCTTCACTTGCCATCAGTTTGCTATGGAACACCAAGAACTAATATATCTTGCAAAATCATCACCAAATGATGAAAATTTTTAATCGAAACTTTTGTATTATTCCTTACTACATTGATTAAACTATCTAGAAATATAACCTGGTAATAAAGAATATAACAGACCTTTGTCACTTATAATGATAACCAAATCGGGGAATCCTGCTTCAGTCAAACACCACCACAAACACTTGTTGAAACAAAGTAGCTGCTGAAAAGATTTTAGCATCCAGAGTCTTTCCATATCCTTGTTTCCCGTGTTCTACAGACTACAATGGAACTTATTTTTTTATCTTGTGGACTCCTAACTCCGGTTAAAATTTCACTCAAACCAGTGTACCACAAATGTCTCAAAAATCCACCATCTGAAAGAGAACTAACAATAGTCATTCTAGAGTGTAAAAAAGGCAAATATATGCTATTGCTCCAAATATAATACTCAAATAGCATCATTATTGTCAGTTAAATGTTTTTAAAGAGGTCACTGATTTTTTTATGTGCATCCCAAGCTTTACCAACATTATTTGAATTTCCTGCACAACCAAAAAGTTCACGTCAGGCAAAATAGTTCCTTTTCTTCTTCACAGGTGTATAATCTGCAACAATAATCTCTAATCATTAAAAGCTATATATGTTTTAAGTTGTATAATCTTCTGTTTCATTAGAAAGCTCTTCTGTTACTTAAGTATAAATATGACACATGAAGCAATAGTCAAGTAGTAAATACACAATATGACCATTGGAGGCAAAGTCATTAAAATACAACAGTAATTTTAAATCTTTCAATAAATATAAGTTATGTACAACTTTTACACTTAATGATCTCTTTGATTTACCAGAAGAACATATTTACATATATTTAAAGTAAAACAAGGAAGCTGATTAATAACTCTTAAACTTTTGATAAGCTATTGCAAGAAATACTATTAAAGTAAACTGTTTTGATTTTGAATTACTGGCATGGAATGTATACTAAGTACCTTTTTTTTAAGTTCAAATACCTCGCTGGATATTTGAGAAGGACTTCCTTAAAATTTTATGATTGACATTTTCTGATAGAGAAATATTGCCTAAAAAATCAGAAAAGGAAATGATACTGCAAAATTATATATAAAGGATGTAAATCAAAAAGTGTTTTACTCAAACAGCTGTTACCAAATGCTTGTGGAAATACATACACTGAAGAATGATATTAATAGTAGCTACAGATGGTTTTTCAATCCATCTATTACAGTTAAATGAGCTACGCAAAAGTAACGATATGAACAAACATCAAAAAGACACTGATAGTCACAGAAGTCTATATGCACCATCAGAAGATCCTCAGAGCGCAAAGCTCTATGTGGCTGATGGAAGCAAAGGAACTGCAGCTTATTGGCATGAGACTAAGTATTTGTCCATAATTTCTTGGCATGTATGCTTCAGCATCTGATGACTTCAACTATATTTCAGAGGAGTAAAATAATTTATGAATTTGGCTGGTACTGAAACTTGTGTAACTTCCAGTTCATAACCCTATCTTCACATCTTATAAATTAAGCATTATGAGAAACGGTGTAGCTGCAAATTTCCATGCTTGTTCTCTGTGGAGCTACTTGTTATTTTACATTATTATGCTTGACGCAATGTACATAGCATGGCATAATATTTATGATGTAATCTATTCCAGTGGACAAATAGAATGGAAATTAGTCATTTTTTTCCAGCTAAAAAAACACCCTGAAGTTTGGTTTGTGGTTATTTTGGATTGGTTTGGGTGGTTTTGGTAATTTTCCTTTTTTTCCAAATGAGTAAGAATATCAAAACAATCCCCAACTAAAATTTACAGAGAAATAAGCTTCAGCATATGTGCAGGTGCTCTCACAAACCATTCCTGAGTTGAGTTTTGGGGAAACAAAACAGCTGAACATTCCATTTGCAGTCCTAGAAATACATCACAGTTCTCTTGACGATTTGATGGCAGCAGGTTTGCTAAGAAGGCAAATTTTGCAACATATTACAAGACAAAGAATCGGCAACTATTATCAAACTGAACTTAATAACGGAAAAAAATCCTTGAACCAATGTAAGTTTTGCAATGTTGGGTTCAGAAAGATTGATTCTTGTCAGGGAGCTGTGGATAGAGATGTACCTCAGGTTTTGATGGAGATACGAAGACTGGTAAGTTAATTACCAGTCAGATTTGAAGTATAAATGTCAGAAGAAAGGCAATCCATGAAAACTGCAACATGCATTGGGTATCCTTAATTCTAGTTCTGGTTGCCAGAAACTAACTGCAAGATTTTGGGAATGTCAGGAAATATCCACGTCTCTCATTCCACACCTTCATTTGGGCTGGCTGAGAAGTGTTGTTTAGCTACTGAATTTTCCATTTAGGGATTAGTGCCTGCTGGACTACCAGATAAGCTACCAGCTAAGAAGCTGATATAAACTAATCCATACAGCAGTATACTGAGTACCTGCAGTCCCTACTGCTTTCCCATGTGCTTTCCCATGAAAGAGGATGAATAAACAGTTCATAAGCAAACAACTTAAAATGTACATAAGTTTGTAAGTGATTCCACTGTAATCATCAGTGTATTATAAATGTCAAGACAGACATAAATTCCCAGTAATTAACCATCAAGACAGGCCTCATTTAAATGAAGTTATTAAATGTTAGGAAAATTAATTAAGTTCAAATGCCAAATTCTAAAACTTAAATCTCTAAATGGCAAACAAATTTGTGTTTCAATCTATAAGCTTTTCAACCAGAGTTTTTTGAGAAGGTTTCAAATACTGAAAGGTATGGCTGTATTTCACTTACTAAATACACCTCACAAAAATAAGAAAATAAATGAAAGGCTATAAAAGGAAAGCTTTCAGAAATTAGGAACAAATTTAGTACGTTGATGAGGAGAATCCTCTGGTCCACATGATCATGATCATTTAACGTGCCATCAGTCACAATAAACCTCTACAACTTGCAAGTTCAATGCTATTTCAAAAAAGTTTCTTTCACAGACAATTTCTGTTTATTCAACACTGCTAAGAAATGTTATTGGTAAGAAGCATGCGTATTCATCATGACAACGTGGAACAACCTGCAGCAAACAAGAATTTGGTGCGACCAGTCATCATTGTTCTTGAAAAATGTCATTGAATCCTAATTTATTAAAGAACAGATTTCCAGATGTAGAAATCTCCCACTTCAAAATTTATACAATTTTCCAATTTTTTTTGGAGGGGGGAGCGTTCCTCTTTAATTTACCTTGAACATTTTGATTTTATTTAAATGTAGCTAGAGATCTGCAGAGCAATGATAGGTTGCTGCACATAAGCCAATACAGTGGCTTCTTGTTTAAACAGTCTAGTAAGTGTAGTGAACTTAATGTTTTCCTGGTTAAAGAAACATCATGTACTCTCTTGTAAGTGCTTGCTTAACTTGTAAGAAAACAGTTAGACAATCCATGATGTACAAATTTACTGAGTCAGACACACATTCAGAACTGTGGGCCAGAGCTCTGATCTTCTAAGGAGCAAAAATAAATACATAAATAAAAAGCAAGTTTCAAGATTATCACCAGTGTCTTTCTAGCACCGGAGGGTTTTAAGTAAATTTGCTCAGTCAATCATTTACCAAGTAGCTGGATAGCTCTTAATTAGATCATATTATCATCTCTTCTTTGAATTATGCATATCAGTACACTACATCATCAAACCTCAGACTGGTTAACAGTCAGCAAGTCCTTCCTATTTCCTTTTTGTGCTGCCATGAAAGGCCAAGATATTGGTCTGAGTCCATTGCTTCCCCTCAAAGTAATCGTTGGCCCAAGCTCTTTAAATTGAAAGCAGTAAGCAGCATCTCAAAAGATTTAACAAAAATTTTCTTCCTAATCTTCAACTGTCCAAAAGTTTACTTATGCTATGAATAACGATCCAAATTAAGACTTTTATAAGAGCAGGAAAGAGGACCTAAGTGAATTTTCCAAGAGTTTAGTAAGCATCATAGTTTAATTAGCCCATTTATTTTTACTTATTGCTCCACATGAGACCAAGACACAGAATTAAGAAAGGAATACAAAAATCTATCTTCTACTGAACAATTCATCATCACTGTCTATGCTCCTTAGTAAGAATATTTTCAAAGGCAAAATCTCAAGTTAAGCATATTTACCAGAAAATATTGTGCCAAACATACATTGTTCCAAATCTTTATGCGACTAATATTTAAAGTATATCTAACATTATGAGCAGGAAAGAAGAAACGTATCCTTGTATTACTGTTTAAAGGATTTATGCTCATTATGAAACCCACTCATTTTAATGCATACAATTGGAGATTGTTTTCAAGTTCAGGTTATTTTATATAGGCTGAAAATACAGAACTAAAAATCTCCTCAGCACAGTTTCAATCTCCTTCACTTATCTTCCCACAGGTACACTCTTAATGAAACTAAAACAAATTCTTGACACAGATGACAGCAAATGCCAGAAGGTCAAGATGCAGCTTCATGGTACCTACTTAAAAGAACACTGTGTTTCTGTGTTTTCTTTCATACCATAACATTAATTTAATACTAAGTTTTTCTTACAAAAATAAGCCACATAGCATATTAACTGCAAGGCATCTAGTAAGTAATAAGAAAACTTGTTACTGAGAGTTACTGTGTCCTTAAAGGACAACGCATATTTATGACCATTTACATCTTGTAAGGAACAAGAAAAAAAGTCTTGAGGGCAGTTGATAAAAATCCAGGATATGTTTCAAATCCTCACACTCCATTCTGCTGATACATTCAACTACTTTCCTTTATAAGCCTGAAAACATGAAACGCTGGTGTTGTCTATAAAGCCAGAATAAATCCCTTATTGTGGATCCTTCTTGCCCTTCCCTTGCCCCGAAATAATTGCTATATTTAATGCTCTCTGTACCAAGAATAAATACAGACTCAGCTCAAGCTGAAATGGAAGCCAAATATGACTGGGCTCAAATCTATTTTTTTTTCCAGCCCATCTGCAGTTCCTGTGGTAGAGCCCATTAGAAGTACATGAAAGCAATGAGCTCAAAGACCACATAGTTATTCCTGGATTTAAATACGTATTGGAAATTAATGTCGTCTAGATAAATACCTGTGAAAAACCGAGAAGAGAATAAGTGCTTGGAGATTAAGAGATTTACTGTAACCTCTGTGAAAGCTGAACATTTAAAGGGCAGGAATTCATTTTTCAATTAGCATATTTAAAGGGGCAGAGGTTTATAAATTATCTCAGTAACTAATTAAAAGGCCTCTGTATGTGTGTGCACACATGCTTATTTTTATAAATCAGCATATTTATGTTACTGATAGATTAAGCAGCTATTCTGGTCAGCAAAATTAATATAAATGTTAGATGTCCATTTCTTTAAACAGCACTTTGGCTAGATCATAGACTCATACAGCCATTTAGGCCAGAAAAAGCAATTACAAGTTCATCAAGTCCAATCATTCTCTGTACTGCTGGAGATCTCTTATTGCACTGAGGGCAAATAGCTCCTATTTCTTACTAGAACAAAACAGCCTCAATGAAAGAAACTTCATATGCAACTTGATTTTGTAAGATTCCTCTTTGCTGCTTGCTCCATCATTTCTACCTCTTATTACTTATGGGAAATAAACCTAAACATCCTGAGGAACTGCTATGACGAACCTGCCAGATTTTACTTTCTGTCTTCTTGTCCCATTCTTCCCTTTAAAATAGGAAGATTGCAAGAACATTGAAGTAGCCACGTGTACCAACAGCAAACACCTGTATCACACCAAAGGTGAAATGTAATAGTGACGTGCCTGAGATCTTGCTTTCCATCTCCAAATAAGCCCACATCAATAAGGACAACAGCATACCCTGAGTCCATCCATTGCATGACTAATCCTGCTCATGCTTAGCTATCTCTGAAATTATGAACATTCAGGGACTGTAATACACAAGCAAACCTTTGACGTGGAAATGTGATAGCAGATTTTTGTACATTCACCTAATTTGCTTGAGTGCTATGTATCAGAAAGAGTGTCCAGATCTAGGAGACTCTTACCATTTTTACAACCAGAGTCACCAGTTTGCCTACACTTGATCTGTCCCTGTCCTACATTGCTCCCTTTCAAATTGTAGCCAAGGGCAATATTCTCATAAATATCTTTGATACAGCAAATCCCTAAAGATTCTACCAGTGGGATTCATGCAGAAGAAAAATAAACACAATCACAACCTGATCTCACCTCCCAAAGGAATTTAAAAAATCACAGATCAAAGCCTCAAGCATTTACACAAGGACAATCCCTTCCTGAGTTTGGCACTCGTGGCTTCAGACAATCCATCAGGGTTTTTTTACTACTTGTAAAAATCCAAGGGTGCTAGTATCTAATATACCTGTGGAAATATTAGGTCTTATACATTAACAACTGTTGAATGATAAAAGCTTGTTATTTTGATCTTCATTAAAGAAAAAAACCCGTAAACTTCTGAGCAATTTTGTAAATATCACAAAAACCTGACTGCCAACATTTTCAGTATTAATAGAGGGACTTTGGAGGGAAGCTGAATGGGACCTTCTGAAGGGATTATTTCTCTGCAATTTAATTTGTTACAAAATTATGTCTGCATGACAAATATCACCAATAAAGAAAAGCAAGAAGGAAAAATGGCTGCATAGTACAAGTACTTTTTTTTTTTTTAATAGTGTTCTTTTCATACACAATGAAGTTAACAATCTTGCTATTTATTTATTGAAGAAGAGAGTCAGAATACAAGGAGGGTATATACTTACAATTGCAGCACGAGCTGCATACAGGCAGAAGGAAGGTTTGATATACTTCTTCATTCTAGAGCAACTATTTAATATTTGGGTTTCACACAGTAAGACACTTTAGAGACCTAAGTTATAATCCCCAAAAGATGCAAGAGCACTTCACACTTCAATTAGTGCTTTTGGAAGGTAATAAAAGGACAAAGAACCTGCCTATTCTTTACTAATGCCACAGAAATATTCTCCTAAATAAAGCCTTAATATTACCATACCATGTCTTCAGAACTGTTGCTAAAATACAGATACATTTGTGACAAAAATAGTTAGAGCATAAGGAACTCAACATAACAGTTTGAGAAAAGGGGGAAGAGAAATCTAAGGCCGTTCCCATGAAGCACTAAATAAACTTCCACAAAATGTATTTAATAATTCTTTTCCTGAGTTCCTTTTTCTGCCCTCCCTTTTCTCCAGATAACACCTTCTGCATTCCCAAAGTGAATTTAAACAAAAATGAAAACTGCCTTTGTTTTATTTTTTGATGCTTTTGATGCTACCAACATTTTGTGCTATTTATAGTATTACTCTAGAGTCTTCACTTTCCTTCACCTCACATAGCAATAAAGGTAACAGAAATCCCATCCTGAAGACAACCAACATAGCAGATATGACATTAACATATGGTAATTAAATAATTCCACAGGTATCGTGATCTAATTAAACTAGTGATAGAAAAACAACTATTGAAACTGCAACATGACAAATGTGTTCTGGGCATTTTTTACTCCAAAAGAGGTTTTTTTCCTAGAAGAGTACAAAGAGTTAGGCTTGTTTCATATTTCTGTGAGAAAACTTCCAAGGCTCAATCAACTTTATATTCAAGAAAAAGCTGGATTCCTCAAAAGAAATGTGTGATTCAGTGCTTAGTACTTCAGTGCTCAAATAATATGTTATCTAAATTGGAATAAATCTTTCTTGTGCTGAGCCATATAAAATGGGTGGGGTTTTTAACATTGTATCTTTTTGCTATTATTTATATGGTGTGATAAAATACAATGCAGAAGTGGATTTTCTTCAAATATAGTTCCAGTAATTAAGGACTTTTTTTAAGTTGTGTAGCATGGAAACATTGTTTTTAAACTCTGGATTAAAAACAAAGCAGAAAATCAAAATATCATGTTGATTCAAGGAGCTGAGAAATGTCATGCTTTAACTTTGAAGTTCTTTCCCTACTCAAAATCAAGCAGTTCTCATACAAGCATTTCACTTAAGTTTTCCTCAGATAAGGACTATGAGTTCTTTTCTTAGGGTTCCTTGAAGAAGTAGGAGATAAAAATGAGAGGGTGGTAGGGCAGAAAGAGTATTGCTTTTTGCATATGATTTTTATTTTGTCAGCTTGCAATGAAAGAACATTCTAACTTCTGCTGGGTAATTTACACAAACCTGCTGGCACTTGGCAGAAGGAGCCCACCATCTGAGTTGGAAATATATGCACCAGGCATTCAAATGAATGTGAAATATAAATGCTATGAAAATTTATGGTAATTTCCTTAATGACTTCAAGATGGTCAGGAAACAAAAAGTATTTTATGTTCTGTCAGGTTTTCAATTACTTTGACACACAAGACAAACATTTCCCTCCCCTGTTCCGTTGTCTTCCCCACAGTTGTTCATTTATTCATTCTAATCATTTTCTACACTTCTTTTTGCCTCTCCAAGTTAATCTCATCCTATAAAAATGAATTTCCATGCTTGATTTTCCCACTAGATCATGGAAAAGCACTGTCCTAACTCCATCTGAATCCTACTATCCCCTCCTTAGTCATTCCTCTCATGCCCACAGCACTGACCCCCTTCGATGATGCATAAAATTATATTCAGGGGTTCATACCACTGTTCACAGAGGGTTGTGAAAGGCATTTTACTACCACAGAGAGTGCTTCTCCATGTGAACTGACGCCTTCTGAAGTTTTCTGTGAGATTAAACAGTATGAGTCTAACTTCAGATATTGTTATAGTAAAACGGTATAGTAGGAAGCTGCTGCTGGCCTGATAACTGCCCTCAGTATGGGCAATACCCTGCCTTTCCCTCACACCTTCCTTGGGTCACTGTGGGTGGTTTTCAACCATGCACAATGTCAAGAGAAAAGGAGCCTGAGGCACCTCACTTTGTATACAAAATAAACAAAATCATTTCAAAATCCATGCTGTGCTTTGTGTACATATTACTGTCTCCTTTGGTCTCAAGAATGTTGCGAAACGTTTTATTATCAAAGGAATATAAAGGATGAAGCAGATACAATTTGATCTTTCCCCGCCCTTGTCTTCAGAAACTGCACTGTAAACTTACCAGTCCTGCCATTTGGAGTTTGCACATTTTGCCTCAGCCAGCACATTTTAATGGCATCTCATCTATAGCGGGTGAACCATGGAGCATAGAAAGCTCTGTCAGAACATGTTAACCAGAAATCTTTTGGGTATCCACAAAGAGTAAGTCATTGTGACAACTCTCTGGGTAACGCTGAGGATCAGCTAAGCTTGTTTACTCAGGCTTCCTATGATGACACATATTCACAGTTAGTTCATAAAAGAAGAAAGTAATTTAATTAAGATCATTCTCCAAATAAATTAAAAAACAGTGGATATAGGAAGGGATATATGGTTTTACCAAAATACACCAAGGCTGTCTTAATAGCATTGAACAGTAACTATACCACTTCATATTCCCAGTGAAAAAAAAAACAAACCCAACATTCCTGCCTATATTCCTATCAAGAACTAACGCACTCCTAGAGATCTGTCAAAAGTAACAACACCTATTCTTATTAAGTATTGATTTACATCAGTCATAATGTAATACGAACATCAAAGCACAAGAGGCTTTCTTGAGTGTACTGAATAGAAAAACATGAAGATTTAAGAAAGGAGAAAAAAACCCTTACACTCTACTGTGTATGAGTAGGTTTCTGGACTGTATAATTCGCAGGCTCAGTGAATAAAACTGAATTAGAAAAAAATGCAACTCAGCTTTCCAGAGCCAGTAAGGATTGGGAAGTGGACTGACGTCCACTTGAAAACATCATCAATATAACTTCTGATTTGACAAAATAAACACATACTGTTTCAAAAATTCATTTCAAAATGAAATTATTGCAGTTCTTCAGCAAAACACATCCACTGAAATTTTCAAAGACTAAAAGGTAACTAACTGCTGACTACTGTATAGGACTGATTCTGAGCAAACAGGGAGATGGTGCACAAACATAGTTTCTATAAAGCACAGCACTGGGATTATCTTCCAAACTAGCCCATGAGCTAACATATTTCTATGCAAACTAAGAATAAACTCGGCCATGATGTGTGTGCGTATATATCTTTATGAATATATAATCACTGTACTCAGAAGCAAAGGTATTCAAATTTAACCTGACCCTCTAATACACTATTAGCATGGTCAATGGATTTTGTAGGATTGGCTGTGTACAACATCAAAATAATCACAAAAGAAGCAAAGTATTGCCCCCTCCCAACAGATTGATTAGCACATAACAGATTAAAGTAAAGTACAGTCAAAATTTTCAGCCTGTCCCGAAAGACAAAATAATTATACCTATTTAAACATACATCCAATCTCACAGAGACAAAATCAAGAGAATTAAGCTGTTGAAATTCTTCTGGCTTCTAAAAAATAAAATGTTGCTAAAATTAAAACGTTTCCTTGTTGAATAGTACTGAGACTTCTATGCCAGTTATAAACTTACTTAATTGTTCTTACTTTAGCTAAGGCAATTTTGGTTTCCACAATCTTTTAATTTGGAATGTTCATAATACCAGAGAGGCTTGCCACTGCTTTTAAAACAATTTATTTCACAGTGCTAAGCTTTTAAATGCCAACACTGTAATTCTAAATAATATCTATTTTTCAAGCTTGGCAGTTCCAGGATCTTTTCCTTGGCTTTCTCAGGCATATTTCATCTATTTGTGACAAAGGTCACTGACATTAAAAGTCAATGATAAAATCAAACAAAATACAGTGAATTATTACTGCAATGGTTTTTTTCTTAAACATTTCAAGATTTTAAAGCATTAGGAATAACAGATTACAAAGACAATTCTAAACAGAGATCGATATGTTTCCCTCAACATACAACAATTACTTTTTAGACAATCATAATTTAATTTCATTATGAGATGTGATCTACGAGGAAAAAAACCCACAACACACAAAACCAAAAAAACCAATTAAAATCAATATCAGTTATTGAATTGCTTTTTAAATGAGCTGTTTGATCAGTCCAGTGTTACATGGAGGTGTCTACTGTTGACATCTTAATGGTTTACATTAAAAGTTAGTGTATTTTAAGAAAATAAGTTTGAATGGCTAATAATATTGGCCTGCAACGAAGACCAAGTCTGTCTTAGTACATCATTTCACAACATGGTAACTGTTGTTACTTAGTGCATCCTGTAGCATCTGTTCCCTCTGTCATCACCAATGACAGAAGAACGGTCTAAAAACACGTTTCATGTATAATAGTAGCTTTTCCCTAGATTTCCTCTTTTAGAAGCCAAGAATTTCATTTTGATAACCTTTAACTAGATAGACTGTAACATGCATCAACAGCAGTACTGACTGTGCTACAGGCAATTTGATGAAAAAACAATAATACTGAAAAAGGCTTCAACAGTTTGTTTTGCATCTCAAAGACTAGGAATAGAGATTTTATAATTTTTGTTTTGCTTCTGTCAAATAACACCAGCAACTTGAAATTCAGAGTGAGGTTTTCTTGACATTTTTTCTTTTTTTCTCTGAAGAAAAATCCAAGCCTTTGCTTCTGCTGTAAATTAAGCAAGTAGGCCCCTGACTCTTTAAAACTGACGTTTTCCTGGTGTATTTTCTACAGAATCCTAGAATAATGCAGGTTGAAAAGGTTCTCTGGAATTTACTTTGCGCAGCTCCCTACTTAAAACAGAACTAACTTCAAGGTTAGAATCACAGAATCAGAATAACCAGGCCGGAAGAGACCCACTGGATCATCGAGTCCAACCATTCCCATCAAACACCAAACCATATCGCCCAGCACCTCATCCACCCGTGCCTCAAACCCCTCCTGGGCAGGGGACTCAACCCCCTCCCTGGGCAGCCTGTTCCAGCGCCCAATGACCCCCCCCGCGAAGAACCCCCTCCTAATCCCCAGCCTGAACCCCCCCCGGCGGAGCCCGGGGCCACTCCCTCCCATCCTGCCCCCCGTCCCCGTTCTTAAAATCTCCTGAGAATAATTTCCACAGCCTCTCTGCACAACTTATTCCATTGTTTATCCATCTCTGTAGTGAAGTTCTGAATGTTTTTTTCCATATCTAATCAGAATTTCCCTCGCTGGAACTTGTGACTATCGACTCTTGCCTTTTCTCTGTACACACATATCTCTCTAAAATCCTTCTAGGAAGTTGAAGACCACAGGAGGACCTCTCATCAGCCCTTCTTCTCTTCACAATAAACAGGATGACCTTCGTCAACTTCTCTTCATAAGACATGCTCCAGCAATCTGACTATCTTAGTGATGTTACTTTAGACTCACTCCCTTTTGTTGATGTCTCTCTTATACTGGAAGCCCAGAAATGGACACAATACTCCACATATGATCTCAAAAGTGCAGAGTGGATAGTAATCACTTACCTCAAACAACTAATTATCCTTTGCAAATGCAGCCCAGTATATAGTTAAGCCTTAATCTCTACAAAACCTGACAAATTGTGTTCAACTTGTTGCCCAGCCTGTACTTGCTTATGTTCCAGGTACAGGACTTCACATTTTTTCATCTGTTGAACTTCATAAGGATACTGCTGGGGCACTCCTGCACCTTGTTGAGGTTCCTGTGAACAGTAGCGTCATACTCTACCACATCAATGATGTTTACTGTCATCTGCAGATTTGGTAAGTAGGCAATTCATCGCATCATCAGGGTTACTAATGGAGACATTAAACAGCAATGCCCTATCAACCCTTGAGGAGTGCCATAACCAATCAGCTGCTTTTTAGACTGTGAAAGGCTGATCACTACACTTTGAACCTGATCATCTGGCCAGGTTCTAATCTACTTTGTATTCCACTCATCCAGTCCCTGTCTCACCAATTTGGCTACAATGGTCCTATGGAAGATCATGATGAAAGCCTATCGTAAGTCAGAAAAGTATATCCTCATGTTCACAGAGCCAGTCATTTCACCATAGAAGGTAATCAGTTTGCTCTTACAAAATCTGCACATAAATCTATGTTGGCTATTTCCAACAATCTTCCTTTACTTAATGAACCTGCAAATGTCTTTCATAAAGATTTGCTTCAAAAACTTCATGGCCACTCATTTTCTCCTTTTGTGAAGACAGAAGTAGCATTTAAAGATATCTCTCAAATGTACTATCCTGCTTGCCACTAGAAACTTTCCCAGTACACACTTCCACAAGAAACACTTCTACAGGCTTGACTCTAATGCCCTATGGGTATAAGGTCAGAGACTACTCCAAAAAGGTGAATTACTTCTTTTCAAGACCTCTAATTTTTTATATATCACATAGAAAAACCACTTTACAGTATCAGAAATCACCACTGCACTGAGGGACATCATTGGTAGTATTTTGGACCTGACTACAATTGTCTAACAGTCCTTGTTTCAACTACCTTTGCTATGAAGAATGCTATTATCTTATCAGTAGAGTTTTACTACCTCTTCTAGGAAAATAGAAACATTAAAGATAATATTTTTTCAACAGCAAAAGGAGAAAAAAGGCAGTATTGAAATTGGTAGTTAACCAAGAATGACCACCTATGCAAATGCATCCATTTATGGTTTACTATACATAAGTTTTATGACTAGTAACATGGCTCTGAATCAAAAGTGAGGAAAATGGAGCTAAGTGCAGTCAGAACTATGGCCACAGAATCATTGGTTTTCCTCAGTTTGATGATCAAATAAAAAAATATAAGAAAAAATATCCAAAGAACACTTTTGGAAAAAGTAGGACATATTATTATAACAGTTAAAAATGAGGAGCAAGAAAAAGACAAATTTCTACTGTCTTTCCCCAGTGGAAAAAAAAAAAAAAAGCTATTCACAATGCAAACTGTCAGTGTTCAAAACTCTGTTGAATTCGAGGACAGGGAGGGAAGTAGAAGGAAGAATTTTTTATCCACTTTGTAATAATATTGCTATCTCGAATGAGTAGGGATGGGGTCCTCTTGGCAAAAAAAAAAAAAGGACAAATTAACTGCAAGTGTTCCCAAGAATAGTTACAAATGGAAGAAGTTCAACATAAGAAAATTAATAATACTTCACATTATTTTCCATATAACAAAGTATATACCATCCCCACCAGAGAGGCTTGCATTTAAAGACATGTTACGCTGACATGAAGTGTCTAGAGAAGAATTTTAATTTTGAATACAGAACAAATAATTAGCTTAGTTAGTGAGCTGCTTTGCTTGCAATTATTGTATCTTTCCAGCTCTCTGATTTCATACATATGGAAAAACTCCATGGGGAAATCTTGACTATGTCTACATATCTACAATGCTGTCTGGATGGGTACTCCAGCTAGGCTAAGATATGAGTATTAATCTGAGAAACAAAAGAAAAACATCATATAGATTAAATCCTTCCTAGAGTAGCAGTGTGAACTGTAGATTAGAAGGAAGTGATGCTTCCTTGATGATGTAAACTGAAATGGCATAAATCTCTGCTAACATTAATTAAGTTCCTCAGCAGAGTGAGGAACTTATCTCCTTCTCTTGAAATCAACAGGAGTTTGTAATTAATTTCATTGGAACTGGTCCTAAAACTCTGATCTTGAGATATATTTCCTCCTACTGTGTAACATGTCAGAGGATAAAAAACTAACTGAAGATTTCAGTGACAAGACTATCAGGAAGACAGTACACTTTGCAGCACAGAAATAAAAGACCATAAATAAGAAAAAGTCAGCATTACTGAAATATTTGTCACATTTGATGATATCTGCTTTATTTTTCTTCTACTCAGATATATCCCAAAAATTCTGCTTAATTTTTGTGACAATCTAAAAATTTAAAATATAATGCCACATAAAAGGTAAAAAATTACACTTT
Source organism: Phaenicophaeus curvirostris (assembly GCF_032191515.1). NCBI lineage: Eukaryota > Metazoa > Chordata > Aves > Cuculiformes > Cuculidae > Phaenicophaeus > Phaenicophaeus curvirostris. The sequence goes on along the minus strand of NC_091397.1, from coordinate 50,707,808 downwards.
CACAGCCTCACTAAGGAATACAGACCTGTATTTGAAGTAAGAAAAGCAACTGAATATGGGAAAAGCTAGCTCTAGGGAAATTAATACCAGGAAACATTGATAAACTTAGTGTGTTGTCATGACTCATGTAAGATTTGTTGCCTACCAGATGCCAGTGCAGAAAAGAAATTCCATCGTATCAAAAGAAGTCATGTTACTGAGAAGGTCTGGAAGGAAGCCATGGTCATCATAATCTATATTGGACCTAGTTATATAAGCAGAACTAAATGGAGATCCTGCAAAACAGGTTTCAATCGTTTACTTGCTGTACATGCAAGCAGAGATCAAATGCCAGCGTTCTCAGAAATGAGACTGGTGCCACACTCAGGGAAAAGCAAAGAATGGCAGACGAGCATCTCAGCACAATTCAGAAAGAGCACAGATGGATACATATTGCACCCAGAGTAACCAAACCTTCTACAGCTAATTTAGTATTCTATATCGGTATTCCTGCTACAGCATAAAACACTTAGACAACACCTTACTAAAACAGATTAACTCTAAAATGTAGAAACAAACCATAATCCAGTTCAGATAAGTAGGTGCATGGCAGGAAAAAAAAAAAAAAAAACCCACAAAAAAACCTCAAACAAATAAACAAAGATGACTGGAAAGAGGCAATGCAGATGGTAAGCAGAGGTGCAAAGACAGCAAGATGACAGGATGACAGTCACTTTTCCCACTTTTTGCAAGCATATTTTAAGCACAGATTTGAGGGTTAAAAGGGCAGGCACACAAGTAGTGAAGATCTCCACCCTCTAACCTGCATGTAACAGCAGCTTTTGAGTGCTGTTGAAGACACCTTTCAGCACCTCAGCCCCCATTGCCTTAGCATAGCAATCAGAAACCCTGTCCAGGTTTGCTAGAAGGCAGCAAAATAAGGACTCACTTCTGAACTTGTTTCCACTGTGCGACACTGTAGTAGAATTTCTCATGTACAAACATGCATATCCTATTGCTGAAGACAATTTGCTAGGCATCTTGCTTTGGAGATGATACCCAAAAGGACGGCACTCTCTACAGCTGAGAATATTAAAAGAGATCCTGTGCAGTCCTATGTTAAAGCATCTTGTTTTGGAGATGGTACTCGAAAGGATTGCACTTTACACAGCTAGAAATACCAAAAGAGAATATGTGCAGTCTTATATTCAGGCAGAAAACTAGAACAAAACCAAAATCAATTCTTTACAATTTTTTTTCAGCCTGCAGTTAGAGGCTTGTTTAGACTCTGGTCAGATGTTTTTCATGGTTGAGACTCTTCATATACCTTAAATTGATTGATTCATAATAAAGTGCCACAGAAGGTTTTTCTCAGTTGTCACCTAAGATGATAGAAAATAAAGGAATTTGCCAGTTGAGACCAAAACCATACTTCAACTAAGGACACAAGCACATTCTTAAGTGTACTTGAATAACAATAAGGAACTTCAAAAATACCTTAGGCTTTTTAGCCATAAGTCTCTACTTATCTCCCAGCTTCTGAAGAATTAATCTCAATCAATAAACACATTTTTCTAAGCTCCTATAACTCCTTTTTCATTCTGTCATGCTATTCAATGGACCAGTTACCAGCTACCCTACATGAAATATTGTTTAACTACTATGAATTCCTCCTCCACAAATCCAAAAGAATCTTTTCAGAATTGCTGAAAAATATGTTACCTTTGTGACTGCCTGGCATTAGTGAAGTTATTCCAGGTGCAATCATTAAACTTTCTCTCTAGCTTCCCCACAACTTGTTCAATGCTAGGGTTTACCTGTGATTTGTCTGTATCGAAATTTAGTAATGTCCTTTTGTATTTATTTGCAATAGGTAGCAGCCAGCTAACTATTGCAAGTCTCCAATAGAAATTTGCAAACATGTAAAGAGTTTGTCCACAAAGCCAAGTGGATCATACTGTTCTTATTAGGGGAAATATGAACATTATGTATGTGACTGGTGTGAGCTGGCTCTTTATTAAGCTTAATCCATACAATGATACGTAAGTTATCTTGTAATAAAACTTTGTACTGAACTATGATGTCATAGATGGTGGGTACTGCATGTCTGAATATAATATAAACAAACTCTGCAAACACAAGCAGTGCTTTAAAAGTCTGTTGTGCTTGCAAATGTACTCTTAAATGCAGAAAATGTGTTAATAGTTCACCAACCAGAATGAGAACATGATGAAAACAGACAAATGCTTTGGAATAAGAAGGAAGATTTACATCTGGGAGCAGTGAAACTGACAACACACTGCCCTCAGCCAGTCCTATTTGTCCGCAGATCTCCAACTTTGACATTCAAGAAGTATTACAGAATACCCAGAAGGAACCTGCTGAGTTGCTTTACAAAATACTGTCATCTGTGACCCACAAACTATAGGCTTAAAATCAGAGGATAACTCATACTGGATTTCCTGTTAACTGGCCATGAGGCTCTGCATCAGAACATAATATTAAAAAAAAAAAAAAAAGTTGGTAACCACGGAGCAGTAAAATAGTTCTTATGATGGCAATGTCTTGCTTTATTTTGGGAAAAACCTGTTACAAGTCACTGCTACAGAGATGACTTCCAGAAACACCTCAAGCTGATCTGACAATACTTGTTTCCCAGGAAACTTAACAGAAATTTCTCTGAAGGAGAATACACTTTACCTGAAGATTTCCTCCTTTTCCCAATGCCCTAGCCAATCCTATTTGTCTGAAAGGAGGACTAATGCAATGAAAAGAGCTGATGATGGCCTTTCCCTGAAAGTTGTAGCTTAGTAGTTTACTGCCTTGGAGTAAGATTATGTCTGCTCCAAAGCTGCCAGTTTTCATGACCAAAGAACATGACAGCAGAGGTGTAAAGCACAGCAGAAGCATCAAACTAGAAAAGATTTGTCAACAGAAAAGTAAGAGTAAGAAGTCTCTGCAAATGGTTTGAGTGAACCTTCTGGATTTCCTACCTGCAGGACTGTAAAACATCAGGATTTTGATGTTAAAAAAAGTTCTAAAAGATTAAATATTTCCTCTGACCAGTGTGCATAAACTAACTGCATATCTATTATGGAACTTTCATCTCACGAGTTGCTGTGGGAAACTATACTCAACCACCAAATGAAGCTGAAAAATAAAATAAACTGCGTGAAACAAATTTTGCTTGTATTTTAGTGTATATTTCAGTATAATTGCAAAAATCAAATTTTTATTCATTCTTAAGTAATACCTAGTCCTGAATTAAGACATTTGCTTTTTGCAGTTAGCAAGGGATAAAAAGCATATTTAATTCTGATCTTTTCCCTTTCTTGCTTCTATGTATTCACTTTTGTTCACAGTACAATAAAACTTTACTAAGATGAAATTTCATTGAGAAAAAGGTGTAGGCAGGCTTAGTTTAAAAGAAAGTGAAACTTGCTAAACTGGATTGTCTTTTTTCTGGGTTATGAATTCAGAGAGCTAGATAAACTACTGCCAAATGCCTCACTGGCTCCTATGTTTCAAAAGGGTAATGTTTCAGAAACTCATTTTTATAGTGAAAGGAGTTCTATGAATTTTGTGGTACTTCTCATCTCCTTCATTATTTTTCCACTAGTTATCTAATGCATTGTAGAAAGTACTGCAGAGGAAAGCAGTTTTTGGTTTTGTCCTAACCATGCCTCATTCACTCATGTTGATTCAGCAATTTACACAAAAGGAAGCAAGGGGAAATTCTGTTTTACATAAAATCTTAGTAATATCAGCTTTCTTACTGGTACTGCTATACATTTGCATCCACAGTTATTTTTCATTCTGTCAGTAGAAATGCGAGTTTTACTCCTGCTGGTGAGAATAAACGATTTCCACATGAGGTCACCTCTTCCTACACCATCCAGGCTGGTTTTGTGAAAAGTGGAGCAATGTCAGCAAAACCAGATACTAAATGCATTTTGCCCTCTTTTAATCCCAAAACATAACCAAAATATCCATCGACTTGCTTGTCATCCTGCTACTGCATGTATGAGAGCAGAAAGGCAATAATGTCATCAGCAAGAAGAATATATTATAGGATATGATGAGTGAAGTGTGAGAATTGTTTTTAAGTGACAAGAAAGGCAATTACTGGGAGGAAAGAACATGGAAAACTGTGTTACTTCCAAGCACACATAGTTCAGTAACAGAAGTGCTGATGTCTCACCATGTCCTGTTTGGTCACCACAAGTCACTATAACAAGTAATGACACAAGAAAAAATAGGTTCCCATCATTTTTGTGACTTTGCACAGTGTGCTGTTTCGAGGCTGCTCTGCCCCAGGAAAGAACCAAGTGGGTATCATACAGCAAAGCTGCCAAGCTGACAGATAAGCAGATACTTTTAAAAGTAAATCTGATGAGTTGTTAAAAGTCAGTACAGATACCAAGAGAGCAAAAAAATAAACACTGCTTTTAACCCTATGATGCACACTATTTATTAATTGTACATTTGCACAGGCTAATAGGCATTGTGCTTAAGCAACTTACCTTAGGAAATTATGCAGAGATGAATATTCAATTATAGTAACAAGGTCTGTTATTTATGTCCAGCAGATAAAAGCTACTTCACACAGTTTGAAGATGATGACTACAGTGTGACAGCTTTAATTACACAGTCAAATGCTAACACAGCTGAACCCTACCTCTGTTCAGCAGTCCATTGCAAATTGTTTGGGAACAAGACATGGGCTGTTGCATAATATAAATCAATCCTCCATTTCTATTACTCCTTGTGATATAAAAGACACAAACCTGTCCTGCTTTCTGGGAATAATTCAGAGATGAAACAAAAGAAGAAGCAGTCACAATTCCAATATTCTTCCCAACCTTTCTATGTGCATTAGTTCCAAGAGAGCACACAACTTTGCAAAGGCATATACAACCCACAGCACAGTCCATGAATCACTGCATTTGGAAATGGGGTTCTTTTGGGTGTAGTGCAAGCACTTCATTCATTCAACATGAGATATAATGAATAACTACGGATGACAAAGCCTTAGAAGACAATCTCAGAAAACAGAGCTTTTACTTAGTTTTAATTTGCAGCAGAATTTAGTCTCAAGAATGATTAGACCATTAACTTGGACTCTGAGCATAACAGCTGTCTTCTGTGACAACCAGACATCAACCACAAGAACCACAAGAAATAACATTCTCATAAATAAAGCAACCAACTGACATATATTGAATAAATAGTACCGTGCATGTTTAACAGTTACTTCAGTTACATTAGTGACCTTCAAAAAAACATGATTTGTGTGCATATGCTAAACTGAAAGGGTCAAGTCATAACTTTTTTTAGTCACAGTCATATGTCACTTGAGCTTGCTGGGGTCTCATCAACAAAACAATCATTCTTCTGAAAAACATTGCCCATATTTCAGATGTACTAGCTTCAACAAAACCTATTATTGTGGAATGTCTGTCAGATTCCCATTTCTCCTTGATTTATAAAAGGGATCTCAAACAAGATTTCTGTTGAAAGTGCAGGGAGGGAGGTTACTCAAACATGCAGTTCCAATTCAGCTCTAACTATCAGCAAGAAACACTTAACATTTGCCTCTACTTCATTCATAATGTTCAGTTTAAAAAAAATCTCAAAATTTGGTGACATGGGACAATCTCTTCCTTATGCTCTTCCCCACATTATTCTCACAGTGGAGTGCTACTTTTGATGACACTCAAAGATCTGTCAGATTGGAAAAGCCTCAGGCAATCCCCCCAAAATAACTGCACTCAGAAACAGAGTTAGATAGTCAACCAGCTATTTTCTGACTACAAATGGATGCGGACACATATGACATGAGGATATATTTAAGGAGAAAATAAGAAACATGCCACTATACTACTACTTTGTTCCTCTCTAGAATACAAATGTTGAAGCCTTTTGAAACTAATTTCAGCATTGCTTAATTAATTCTTTCTAATTGCAAATGAATTCCTTCATTATCGTGAATAAAGTAGAAAAATGAATTGCAGAAAACCACTTTCTATCATGAGCAAAACTGTTTTGCTAATAATAACGATAACACAATTTTACCTTAAGTGAAGATAGCATTAACATTAGACTGTGTTTATTTGGTAATAGAAAGAATGCATTTGTGGGTAACCATATTGCATTTTCAATCAATTAGGAAATCAATATTTCTTTATGCATTTTCACAATGCCTACTGATGGTAGTGGTATTGTTTCTAAGCCTGAACTACGAACACTGCCAAATGTTACAGTCCTGCCACTTGAAGACAAAATTTTTTTGTTGTTCAATGTTATGGAGCTCTTCTTGTTTGTTTTATTGTTTTGTTTTTAAGGAAATGAGCAAAACTTCCTACATAGTAAAGCACTCGTATGCAACTCACTTCAGCAACATAGCCACATTATTCTCAACTCTTAAAGCCAGGAGAAAGCAGATTATTAAAAACACCTCATAAGTCTTACGTAAGGATAATGTTCTGTGTATCCTTCTGCAGATGGCACAGCAAGCAACTCATGGCACAAAATATTAAGCAATGTGTGTGCTCTGAAGAAAGAAAGTCTGCGAGTCCTTCATACATCGTGTTAAAACCATCATTTATGTAACATGGTGAATAGAAGCAGATAGAAGAATAAAGTACAACTCCACCCATAGTACAGCAAATTTGACAACTACCTGGTCTGAAATTGAGAAAATTATGACACAGTAATATGTTTCTTCTTCTTAGAGACTACCATTTGCCTCTATTATCTGATCTACTTCTTTTCCATAAAGCCACAAGCATATTTTCCTTTGAGGCATACAATTCACTCTGAAGATAAGAAAACACGCCACCTACTACAAAATGCATTTCCAAAGCTGTCAATGAAATCAATTAAAATTAAAGTAACCTTTGTTCCACCTTGGTTTGACTTCAGTCATGATCTTTAAACAGACTTAAGCTAGCTAGGGGGTGAATCAAACTAAAATGAAACGAGTTTGGGAATGTATTTGTTTAAATGTATTTTACAACTGCCTGACATTCATTAAAAGCAAACATAACCCTAACTTGTATAGCCTCTCTAGTGGCATATAGAACATCACTGATTATGCTGAAAACCATCAGAATGCAAATGGAATGAGAAAGAAGCTGAATCAACACAATCATGTAGACATAATATAAAATAAAAACCTCTTGTAACAACACAGACTGTATACCTTTAGCTGTTTGCCAGATGCTCATGCTAGAGATGACCCCAAGCACTCTGAAGTCAGTGAAAGCCTTTGCCTAAACTTCAATGGATTTGTTGGCCGAATAAAAGAAATGCTTAGATTCATTTATATTGACATTAGTGCACATTGCCGCAATTCTCACACCAAAGCACGGCAAAAGGTGTATATATGTTCTAAAGCTTACCACTATCACTTTTGAGATTTCCATTGCTGAGCTGTTTTAACCTCTTCTGATGGGATTTGCCGTTGTAGTGGATTTGTGCCTGAGCAGCAGAGTTCAGCTGAATGTTGCAAACATTACACAAAGTGAAATTGGTGTGTTTCTTTTCTCTTTCCTTCTTTTCTTCAGTGCCACAAGGTGCTAATTCTTTCTCACCTCCCCTCTCTGAGACAGATGTGAAATCTGAGTTGTATGAGTGGTTATCAACTGGTAGATCAGGGCTCCAGGGCTTCTTCATATTTTCTGGAAGGAAAGAAAAATAAACACGAACCATGAGGGAAAATTGACGAGAAATACAAAATAATATACACAAACTTTCTATATCTCTAAATAAACAAAAGGAAGGTTCTTTGCATTTTTATATTTTAACACTACATTTCCACTGATGTGGTTTGCTTTCTATTCATGTCTTTTAGTTCTGCTGCATAAGCAACTTCACAGTCACATACGTGAATGTTTTTAAACGTTATGGGGTACGACTAAATCTGTCACTGAAACAAACCCGACATAGGTGGTAGGTTTTAAATTTTTTTTATTATTATTTAATATTTTATTTATTATTATTAGTCTCTAATCCCTTGGCTAGTTTATTTAATAATTATAGTATGGAAAACAACTTTACAAATGCTAAATTAGTAATCTCAGCGAGGTCTAGACGAAGCTCATGACATCTTAACTGTCACCTTTGGTGGGAAACTGCATCTGATTCAGGTGGCCAGGCACTGGCAGTAGGGGCAGAAGGATAACCTCTAAAACAAAGCCGAAGGCAGTCCAATGTTGGGAATAGCCAGTTCCAGGAGGCTCAAAAACTGACCTACTTGTGCTCAAAGCTTAGTCTGTCAGCCACAGGTGTGGCACCTCTGTGATAACGTATTTATGAAAAGGTAAAAACACTGTGCAGCAGCTAAAAAAATGTGAGAGGAAGAGCCCTACAGACAGAGGAAAAGAAGAGGATAAGTTACTCCGGGTACTGGAGCAAAGATTCCCCTGCAGCTCATGGTGAAGAACATGGTGACACAGGTTGTCTCCCTGCAGCCCAAGGAGGACCACAGTAGAGCAGATATCCACTCTGCAGCCCTTGGAGGACCCCACACCACAGCAGGTGGATATGCCAGAAGGAAGCTGCAGGCCACGAAGAGCCCATGCAGGAGCTGTAGTCTGCGGAAGAAGCCCAGGCAAGAGCAGGCTTTCTGGCAAGACCTGTTACCCCCATGGAGGTCACATGCTGGAGTAGACCCTTCCTAAAGGACTGTACCATGGAAAGGAACCATGTTGAAGCAGTTTTTCAAGAATTGCAGCCCATGGGGAGGACACCCACTGCAGCAGTTCACGAAAGACTGTATTCCACGGGAGGGACCACATACTGGAGCAGAGGAACAGTGTGAGGAGGAAGGTGCAGCAGAGATGAAGTGATAAGGACTGACCACAACCCCCAGTCCCCATCCCCTTGCACTGTTCAGGAATGGGACGACAGCGTAGAAGAGTCAAGAGTGTTAAGCCTGGGAAGAAGTGGCAGGCCTACAGACGAAGTGTTTAGCGTTTTGACTTTGTTTCTTACCATCCTAACTATATTTCAATTGGCAATAAATTAATTTTCTTCAATTTGAACCTATTTTGCCTGTGATAGTAACCAGTAAGTGTTCTCCCTTTCTTTACCTCAACTCATGAGATTTTCCATCTTATTTCCCCCTCTCTGTCCTGGTGGGAAAAGGGAATGAGAGAGTGGCTGGGTCAGAGTCTGGCAGCCAGCCAAGGTCAATCCACCACAGAAATAAAGGTAGGTATTACAGCAGAAATATTTTATAATCCTGTCCAGAAATAAATCCATAAGTATCACATTTTTATTTTTTCATTATAAAATATACAATAAATAGGTCAGTTAAACTATATGTGGATGACAATCTATTGTTGCATTTCATTACATACACTTCTACATTCAAATGCTGCACTTGACTAAACACCAAAAATTCTTAGCTGTTTTAGCACCTAAATATGCAAACACTTTTCAAGTTGGAAAAAAGGAAGGGGAGGCCTTTGTTTCCCATATTTATATATTTTGATCTGTTGCAATTAAGAAGAAAAAAATAAACTCCCTATATTTTAGTCAGTCAAGCTTAAATGCATAGACCTTGCTCCTGAGTTTATTACTTAGGTATTTAGCAATCCCCAGCTTCCTGTCTCCACTTCCTGTGAATGCTTGAACAATAGTTCAAAGACAAATAATAAACACATTATATTTGTCTCTTACCTTAAGCTCCCAGGGTTATAATTCAAGGACATTTAACTTAGATTCAGCTCATACCAGATTGTAACAACTACAGAAATGAGAAGATAATCCCATCTGCAGAACTTCAAGTGAAACCAATGTAAACAGCGGCTTCTGTGATTAACGGTGAGCAGAAATGGCACAGATGAAGAAGTGTTCTGTGCACTGCAAACACAATTTACTATTCAAGGAGAGCAAAATGTTATACCAACTTAGCATCTTGATGAGACCTTTATATAGCATATAAATTTTTAAACTGCTTGTTCTCCTGGACTCAGTAAATAAATGAAGGTCTAGCCAAACAACCTAATTTGTACTTTGAGTGACAAAATTACCGCAGTCTTAAACACGATGATACTGCTTGGTCTCTAACTAACAAATAAGTCAACCTAGAGACAAAAAAAGATCATTACAGCCACACAAGAAAATGGCCTACTGATGCCTTTAATCCCAGATCCAGAAAAGGTTCAGTATCTAAAAATAAGTCTAATCAAGCCTTCAGATTTGGGTCTGATTACACCAAAATACTGTAAATAATTCTTGAGAGATCTTCAAATATTGTAAAATTCATCAGCTAAATGTTTTGCTGGCTTTCCAAAGGTTTTAACACATTTACAGCTTTCCAATTAAACCATAAAGATTAATTTATCTGAGGAGGCAAATCTAAAACCTATCAATAGCCAGAACAGTTTCAATCTCAGTTTTCAGATTTGCTTCCTATCTAATTAGTACTGTGTTCTTTCATGCTAACTGAACCCTACTTCATTTTAAAAAGTATAGACCCAGTTCTGAGAGAGCTCTTAGGCTGCTGTAGATTAAAACCTCACTCAACCAGTTCGGTCAATATTATTCTTTCAGCTTTTAGGTATAGTTAAATCTGCTGGCTAGGATTTTGGCTGTCTAAAGCAAGAGATGAGAAAGAGGGCTAAAAATTTAATTCCAAAGCAAAATAAAGAGAAACAGAAGCAGCATGGAAGTAGTTATTTATTAAAATCAAACCTATTATACCAACAGTGATGACAGGGACTTTTATAAAAGAAATCACAACTGTCCTGTAAGACATTGTGAGACTATCAAAGCTTAGGAGAAAACCCAAGGTTTTTTATATAACAGATCTGTATAGTATTTCTCCTAATGGAAAAAGGAGGTTTCTCCTGAGGAAGAAGCAGCAGTTCATCACCCTTTCAGCATTCTGGAATTTGTCATTAACAGTATCTCCAGCAAAGAGAGCTATAGTCATCTACTTAAAATATTTTTCAATTAAGAAATTCAGTCTTTAATCAAAGCGTTATGAGGATTAATATGCTAACATGATAGCACTAATTTTACCAAATCGCTCTAAATGACGGTAACCTTGCAGATATCCCTGTTTACATACATGCTGTACATTAATATATATAATCATTCGCATTGAAAGTATCCCCCACTAGAGAGCAGTATGAATTTAAAATTACAAGTACAATATATCTCTAGACCTATAGTGCTAGTCATATAGGAATGAGATGACTATAATAAAACAGATTTTCTAACCATGATGCAGAACTCTGTAAGCAAATATATCCTAGTAAATTAAACAAACATTATACACTATGTGTACACATCTAATTCCTTCTGAAACATTCACATGGATAAGCTGGCAAGCTAATAAACTGTATTAGCAAGTTATAACATCCTTCTAATATTCCAATCAACACAGCCTAATCTACAGCCTTATTTTTGCATATAGAATACTGCTGTTTTGCATTCTAATCTGATTCCAGAAAAAGAAATTATAAAATGCACACTAGTAAACGAACAGTAAGATAATAAGGGAAAATAAAATTTTGAAATAAATGATTCAAGCTTCTGCTAGTTGATTTGTGCTTTCACAGAAAGCTGTGATGGCATTTGAGCTGTAATACATTTTTGCCTACTGCCACGAGTCTCAAATCTGGAGGAAGGAGCGGATAATTTATAACTGCTGGCTAGGTGACAATGAGGAAAAAAATTTTCAGGAATACATATTGCCCTATAGTCTGCCATCATTTCCTTTTAAGATACACAGGGATTTCTGAATATGTGATGACACTACTTAATGACTACGGCAAAATACTACTTGTGCAACCCAAGTGAGCTGATGCTTTAAGCTAGGATTACACAGCAGTGCTCAATATGTTGACTGGACACAGTTTTAGTGGAAAAATAATCCTAAACATGAAGTCATACAATTTGGAAACACCAAAGCACTTCTGGATTAAAACATTCCGAGTCCTTACTCAATATTCTTTAGAAGATAAGAAAATAAAGTTAAGAAAATATAAAGAAGGAGGAGATATCCAAGTAAATACACCTTGCTGAGATATATTTAAAACATAATTTACCACTACGACTAGTATTTTAAAATGAAAGAAAACAAAAAAATCAAGTTTGTGAAATCTTGTAAAAGATCACCAGTGTTTCAACTAATGCAGATGCAGAGCGCCGCACAGACTTTCAGTTCATGCCTGCATATGCCTGCATTATTGCATACTTCTGTTTTCTGGAATTAAATCTTTATGTAGGAATTTTGCTTGCTGCAAGTGCAGGAAAGAATGCTTAGCTTCTTCTGTTAGGAAGTTACATGGCATATAGTTAGAAGAAACAATGTAATCTTACTTTTAAAAGCAATTTTTAATTGCTAACAATGTCTTATTGGTTTGAACTGCTGATCCTGTGTGGAAATGGACAGGCATTAATGAAAACCCTCTTTCCCTGCCATTATATCATAGCATTCACCTTGTTTGCATTGGTTTATATGACGTGGCTGCACATCATATAAACAGTCATTGGTTTTGCAGATAACTTTATTTCTCCCACAAAAAAAGCTAAATTCTCAACATTTAGGAACCCCAAGGAAGACTGCAGTGAACTAAAAATGAATGAACAAGGCAACCAAGAACTCAAAATTTCAAGCCAATTTAAATAGCACTGTAGATAAATGCTTACATTCCTTTTCCCTGGAGCTCTGAACTCAATTTTGATTCAATGATGCTTACCAGTAAAATGAACTTTGCATGACATTATAGCTCTGTGAAGTAGAAAACTGTCCCATGTGGAAAACCAGCTCAACTACAATTTTTAGTGTTTGCTGGCTTCGCTAGCACAGCTACTGCCTGGGGATCTCCCTTCTAAAATGTACTTGAATGTAAAGGATTAGAAATTACATGCTTCCCATGAAACAATCCTTACCTTCTTAAAAGCAAGACAAAAGCATGCTTTCTGTTCAAGGATATGGAAAGGCAACTTTGCTTATTTGTATTACAACTAATTGTTTTCTTTCCAGACTGTCTTGTCAGTGTGGAACTATCCCTGCCACTGGGTCTTAAGACTCTTTGTAGATAATAGTCAGATATGTTGGATTCATTTAAGAGGCCAATGGAGTATATCAGTCCTGGAGTAGGAGACTGTTATGCAGGTAGGTCAGTTATACTCAACACAGACTATTTGCAATTGATGAATGACACAGTATATCCTAAAGAGTATCTCTGTGGAAGAAACCACTTCCTAACGTGTCACTACGACAAATACATTGCCTCTAATAGCTGAAGGACAGAAAACACAGACAGGGCATAGAGGATAAAAGTCCAGTAATTACAATATTCAGAGATGGCTAATATTTCATCCCGAAACTGTGAAAATGGCAAAGGCACTTAGATGGCAATCATCAAAGACAAAGATGCTTGTACGTCAGTTAGTCAACACGAGCCTCGGTAGTAACTGCAAATCTCACCAACAGGGCCTATAGAAAAAGACCTCTCACTATGAAGTACGCGAAAACTAGAAACTTAGGCATTTTGTTCTTAAAAGCATACATTCCCCTTTCTTCACGCATGTTTACACTGTAGATCTCAAGTTATATATAAGAAATCTCACTTAGTATGCCATGAAGGCCTCTTCAAACATTAAAATTTGAAGGTAAAAAGAAAACACAGTTTTCAGGCATCTACAGATAACAGCATATATCAAAAGATTTCAGCAGTTCCTTTCAAACAAACTGTTGCTAGAATAATACAAAAATAAAATCAAAAAGAAAATTAAAAATAAAATTAAAAAGAAAATTAAAAAGAAAAATAACTTTTCAAGATCCTTTCAAATTATCACCCTGTCAGTTTTCACATCTCAGGGGAAAGTTATCAGCACACGGCACAAAACCCCATCTGGTAATAACTGGAATCTTCCAATCTTTTTGAACACCATAAATTTGATGCTATGTCTTTCAGATGATAGGATGTTAGTGGATGATGACAGTCATGGTAACAGGGTGACCTTTGTGTCAGCCTTTTAAGAAATTCTTCCACTCTGGGAGCCAATATATGTGACAGGACCTTCCCCAACACTGGGTATCCGTACGCTGCAGTCTTCCTGTTTATCTGTTATGTTACTTAATAATCCCTGCTGCATCAGTTTCCTGTGACCCCTTTACCAAGAAGCCAGTGACAGCTAACTTGCCTCTGCAACCTCTAAATTGACCTCACTGCATAAAATATTGGCTCTAGAAATTTGTTCCTGGGAGAAGCTTAAAATCAAGATATTGTTATGTTTTTTATACATGAAGGGAAGGGGCAGGACAGCCTGAGGGAAGCATCAGGAATACAAAAATAAAATAGCTTTTGCTTCTTCCACCCCCATTATTGCTGCTGATGTGGTCCTGACACATTCTGATCATGGTTGCACCTGCTCCTGGTTTTGAGCCCAGAGTGATTTAGGTCTATTTTAGACGTTGCTGCAGTTGCAAACATACAATGAGATGGACAAACAATGGGAAAGTGGTGAAACGGCACTCACGGTGAAAGCACTCCATCTCTGAAATGCAGGTCCCTCCCAAATGATCCAAGTAACCTTCAGGATACATTGCCAGACTCATCTGTTTTCTCTGGCTGGCTGGATGAACGTCATTTCAGTGGAAGAGCTATTGGGGAATGAGAACCTACTGGGATTGGAAAGGCTTTTTTTAAAATAATTTTTCATTGAGTCTTCCAGATTTTGCTGTATTTCAGATGAAAATTAAATAAAGTATATAATACAATAAAAGATGATGTGAAAATCTAGAAAGTACATGCACTAAAGCAATTTTACACTGTTGGTAGGCTTTTCTTAGAAGAGTTTTAGGACTGCACAAATAACTATCACTTGCTTCTAGAAAGCAAGGCAGCGTTTCTCAGGTCATCCACCCAAGAGCTAAATGACTAGCCAGTGATAAAATTACAGACAGAACTCAGTATTTCTTGTTGTTGTCTGTCTCGTACAGTGCACATCATATCCTATTTGAATCAACTATCAAATATTTTCTAAAAATTATCCACAGAAAATACAGTAGAAGAGGTAGCTTAAGAGAAAAAAAATAAGTCTGGAACAGAAACCGCTCCTTTTCCTATTTATACTTTCTCCTTAGCCTTCCAGCTCCTCCCAATACAATCACTCCTACTAGTTGTTATACCACTTCAATCATCCATGTGAATAATAGGAGAGCCATAATCATCATCATCTCAGGTGATTTTTGCAACGTTTAAGAGGAAAATAATCTCTTGAGCAAAACCCGCATCAAGTAATAAGAAAGAAAGGCAGGTTCTCCCCACATTCTACAGTGTCTCTTGGGAGAGTGGGAAGGAATGAGGAGGAAGGGAACTAAGTTACTTGGAGTTGGAAGGCTTTATAACTTAATGCGTATGTCCTGGAACATCTCCCAGGAAATGCATCTCTGCAAACTGAATCCTGTAAGAGTAGATTTTTACCCCTCCAAAATAGGCTTATTTTATAGTCCTATACCTTAAGCAATAGTGCAGAAGATAAAAGCCCCAGGTTTTGGTTTGTTTTGCCAGGAGAGCACTTAAACCTTTCGGGAAAGCCTGCATTTCAATACTGCAGCAAATGAACAGGCTCCAGCCTATCTTGTCACAGTCACACAAGTTCCTAAAGAAACTTGTAGATGAACTAAATAGAAAAAGTTCATCATTTCTTGGTTCAGCAGTTCCCTCATGCCAGAAGCAACCAACAGACATCTCATAGTCTCAAAATATACTGCAGTCATTTTTTCAATTGAGTTCTATAAAAAGAGCTAAGCACTAATCAACACCATATGTTATTCAATTAGCTAGTAATACATATCTATTTCTCAAGCCTGCACTAACATAATGGAGGACTTTGGGTGGTTTGGAACTATTTAAAGCCCAAGTAATTAATTTGCAAACATCAGCTTCTCAAATATGAGAAGCACTACTGTGGTGACTTATAGCCAGGGCCAAGCCAGGAAAACTCCCTCATTTGCTTTTTATTCAATCAGTTTTCAGAGCTGGTTCTTGTTAAGACAAAGGTTTCTGCTTAAAATAGGGCCAATAAAGGCACAGGTTCAGATATATGTCTGGCACCCAGGCCCTGAGTGATATTCTTCTCGTGCAAGTTAAACAAGCTGTTAGTGTTGCCTCACCTCCCTATCCATTTAGTAGTATCTTGTGCGCAGTCCTTGTAAAGAAGGAAGTTTAAACAGCAAAAGGCTTAGTTACCACAGCTATGACAGCTCTGCCTACCAAGAAAATTTGTTGTTGTGCGCCTTGAAGTGTATTATTTTTCCCATATTTTTGATTTCCACATTTGGGAATTCTACTCACAACCTCAAAACACCTGCCAACAGCACTCTGAGTTGGCTGGGCTCAGAATAAAGGGACAGTAGTGTCCACTTGTAATTCAGAGTGCTTCTACTACACCAAAATTTGGGTTTAGTGTTACTTCTGAGAAAGCAGGCATTCAGTACAAGTTTTAAAGGTCGGGGGAAAATTGAAGATATTTCAAGTTATTAACTCTGAGCAACATATAAATTAGACCATTTAGCAGGGTCCAGAAACAGGTGTAAAAAAAAAAAAAAAAAAAAGTGTGCACAAGGAAAAGGTGACAACCAATCTTCTTCTACAGAACTACTGAATTATTTTAGATATTTGAATCACTTTTGATTTCATAAATAAAAATCACCTCTTTCAGCTTTTCTGGATCAACTCCCTGATGTGAAGTCAGCCTACAACCTCTCATCCAGATATCCTGTAAAGTGCCAAATTCCACCTTATATCTCTTTGTTTTTTCTAGCACCTAAACATCCAGTTAAATCTTTATATTCCAGCAGAAAGCAAGAGCATGAACAATTGCTTGGGTATAATGAGCAACTCACTTTTGCAGATAAGTAACTTCTGTTCTTAACCCTCCACTACAACCACTAGCTACCATTGTATCCAAGTAGGTAATTTATAAAATGTTCTTAAGTTTCAGTTAGTGTTTTTTTGATATTTGCATTCTCAAACTCCCTCAGGTCCTAGGAAACAGCAATGTTAAAAGTCAATCTCTCCCCCTCTTCTGGTTACACTTTTGTATTAGGGTGTTACCAATTACTGCTTCAATCAATTACCAATTGTACATTTTGTCTCCCTGTAAATGCACTTGTAGAAACATCAATGTTTAAAAAAATTGAGGAGCTAGGACTTATATTTGAACAATACTATTTATTCTTTTACAGGTTATCTGCTCATTTAAAAAGATTCAAGTAGCTCTGACAGCATTTATAAGTGTAGGGGTTTTTTATTTTTATGTTATTGCTTCATTACACTCACTGGGCCATTTAATGTTGAATTTAATTGAGAGTAGATAATTTTCCAAGTAATGCAAACACATCAAGGTGAAAGTCTGTTGTGTTTGGAAAGGTTAGCAGATGCTTTTGCAAGTGCATGTGAAAGTTATTGTCATTTATCTTATTCTTTCACCTTTGAATTGCATTCTTTTTAATAAAAAGGATGTATTTAGCACAGCATTCATGGCAATAGAAACATAACTACTGCTAGTCTACAGCATGTGTTTATTAGGGTAGACTGTGCAGTTTTAGCTGAGAAGAATAAGCATATTTTATATAACTTAAAAAGCATAGTCTCTGTTACTGTATCTGAGGCTAACATTTTTTTTTTTTTTCGACAAATACACATTCAGCTCAATCTCTTCCTCAATATTAGGGGTTTAAAGATAAATGTCTAGCGAATGAGACTAACTTTGACATGTACCAATTAAGTCTGAAAGACAAATTGGGAGATCTGGACCTTTTTGTGTTTCCCCAGGATGACACAGGCAGAAGCAAAAGTCTTTTATTACAGTCATACAAGGCCAACATAGGGCTTCATTTACACAGCTGGAGAATCATTTTAACATGAAGCCTATCTGTCTGTGTCACATTTCTAATAACCTTTCATCACAGTTCCCAGATGTAATGCATTTATAGAAATGCTTATGCATCAAAAATAAAAATGTAGAAAAGGAATCAAATTATTAAAAAGAGAAACTGGGATGTTTTATTTTTTTATTTGGCGTAAATTAAGGTGATTCACTAGTAGTGAATGCAAATATATTTTCAGGTTATGATTGCTATAATCCCATATGGTGGGTACAGGTTCTAGTGTACATCCAGGAAAGTGTATCTAGACCAAATAGGACTTACCAAGCAATGAGATATTATAGTAAATTCTTCTTTTGATTACGTTCCCATGACTGTAATTCTGTTGAATCATGTGTGGGAAAACAAGGGTAGGGGACACTAGGGAAAATATGTTTTTAATTTTCACAAGTTACAAACATGAAAATAAAATGGCTTTTCTGGGCAAGTATAATGGGAGAGATTGAAATTCTTCCTGTAATTTTTTATAGATCCAAGATCATTGGATTATGTTAACTATTTACAATTTGGATATGTACAGTTCAATAACAAAAATATGGAAATACAGGAAATCTTGCACAAACCAGAGACTTCCAGCGAATACCTCTCCTCTGGCACTGGGGCTGCTGCATCACTTTGCTTGTAAAAATTAGCCCCTGTTGGAAATTGCTGATTTTGCAAGGTACTGCAGAAACATCTTTCAAAATCTAGAAACTTACCAAAGACAATCAGGATCTTACTGGCCGCATTAATCAATGACGGTGCCTTACTATTACTAAAACAGAGAATAAGCTTCTAAAATAGGAAAGGTTTTTTTCAGTTTGTAGATATATGTACACATATTTATATACCTTTTCTGTGCAAAGTTGTCCTGGACCACTGCCTTGAGGATTCCACGACCGTATTTTTTTGTTATGCTTTATACAGCATACGTTGCTAATAATTAAAAAGCATCCATGCTTATTTCTGAAAGATCCTCACATGATTATAAGTCATTTTTGTACTGAAAAATGTGTTTCTGAAAGAGAATCATGGAATGGATGTGAATAATACACACAGAATGTAGTATAGCTGATGCTTTCCAGCTTTCTCTGGGAGAATTTCACAGCAGTACTGTCCCTATCGCACTTAGCAGCAGATGCTCATATCACAGACCCAGAACCGCTGCTCTTGGGAAGCCTGAGAACTTTGCTCAGCCACTGTGATCCACAAAAACTACTGCTGCTGAGTCTGTAAAATACTTCCAGCTCCACTGGCTATCTGCAATCTCTCTGAACATGTTAGGGTAGAGTGAAGCTGTTCGAAACCTCTGAGAAATCATGCATGGTGGAATTTAAAGACCTATGAAGTTTCTTCCTTCAGCTATGCTGATTCAGATGAAAAACCTTATACAATCGATTAAACGTAGGGCAAGTTTATAAAATCCCTGAGACTTGCATGACTATTTAATTTTTCAGAATAATAACTCAACTATGCATTAAAATATTCATAGAATCATAGAATCATAGAATAACCAGGTTGGAAGAGACCCACTGGATCATCGAGTCCAACCATTCCTATCAAACACTAAACCATGCCCCTTAGCACCTCGTCCACCCGTGCCTTAAACACCTCCAGGGAAGGTGAATCAACCACCTCCCTGGGCAGCCTGTTCCAGTGCCCAGTGACCCTTTCTGTGAAGAATTTTTTCCTAATGTCCAGCCTAAATCTCCCCTGGCGGAACTTGAGGCCATTCCCTCTTGTCCTGTCCCTCATCACTTCGGAGAAGAGGCCAGCACCCTCCTCTCTACAACCTCCTTTCAGGTAGCTGTAGAGTGCAATGAGGTCTCCCCTCAGCCTCCTCTTCTCCAGGCTAAACAACCCCAGCTCTCTCACCTGCTCCTCGTAAGACTCATTCTCCAGCCCCCTCACCAGCTTTGTTGCTCTTCTCTGGACTCGCTCCAGAGCCTCAACATCCTTCTTGTGGTGGGGTGGCTTTCTCCTGAGCTGCCAGGATTTCCTTTTTGAAGAGCTCCCAGCCCTCATGGGCTCCCTTGCCCTTAAGTACTGTCTCCCATGAGACTTTGCCGACCAGCCTTCTGAAGAGTTCACAGTCTGCCCTCTGGAAATTTAATGCTACCGCCCTACTAACCACCCTCTTCACTTCACCTAGAACAGAAAACCCTATCATCTCATGATCACTTAGTCCTAGGCGTCCACCTACTGCCACATCCCCCACAAGGCCTTCTCTGTTCACAAACAGCAGGTCCAGGAGGGCACCCTCCCCTGTTGGTTCGTTCACCAGCTGTGCAAGGAAGTTGTCTTCCACGCACTCCAGGAACCTCCTAGACTGCTTCCTTTCTGCTCTATTGTACTTCCAGCAGATATCAGGAAGATTGAAGCCTCCCACAAGAATGAGAGGCATCCATCTAGAGATTAACCCCAGCTGTTTATAGAAGAGCTCATCAGCTGCTTCTCCTTGGCTGGGTGGTCTGTAACAGACTCCCATCACAAAATCTACCTTCTGGTGGGCTCCTCTGATTTTAACCCACAGGCACTCAATCTCCTTATCACCACAATCCATCTTAACAGTGTCCAAGTCCTCCCTTACAAAGAGGGCTACCCGCCTCCTCTCCTACCTATGCTGCCTGAAGAGTTTGTACCCCACCATAGCTGCACTCCAGTTATATGAGTCGTCCCACCACGTTTCCGTGATGGCAACGACATCATAGGCTCCTTGCCCTATTAGAGCTTCCAGCTCTTCCTTCTTATTCCCCATGCTGTGTGCATTGGTGTAAATGCACTTCAGCTGAGCTGCCAAGCCTTCAGCCCTCTTAGAGGGAACAGAGTTCATTCCCAATTGCCTGGTAACTGGAGTAGCTAGTTCCAGAGTGCCCGTATCTCCCTTACCACCCCGAGGTGTGTTCTCCCCCACTTTCTGTGTGGTGAGGTACTGGTGGTCCACACCAGCACACCCTCTCCGAGTCACCAGTGCCCCACGTCCAGGCTCGTTCCTGTCTAGCCTGGGCTCAACCCCCTCCCCCTTCACATCTAGTTTAAAGCTCGATTTATGAGCTTGGCTAGGTTTCTAGCAAGGGCTTTAGTCCCCCTAGGAGACACACATGTCCCATCCTTAACAAGAAAGCCTGGGGGTGCGTGAGCCACCTCATGATCAAAGAAGCCAAAGCCCCTCTCCTCACACCAGGCTCGGAGCCAGGCATTAATCGAATTCTTCTTCTTGACTTCCTGCTCCTCTCTATTTAGCCTTGGGATGGAGCAGAATACTATTTGTGCCCCAGAGCCCTCCATCATTTTCCCAATGGCCCTGAAGTCTTTCTTGATGGTTTTGGTCTTTTTGTTTACTAGATCATCGTTACCAGTTTGGACTACTATCAGAGGATAGTAGTCCGTCTCATGGACCAGGGAAGGAAGTTTTCTAGCTACCTCCTTCACTGATGCCCCCGGTAAGCAGCAGACCTCTCTGTGGAGCGGGTGCTTAGCACTGGAGGTCATTTAAGTCTACTGAATAAATATATACATGAAATTTTCAGAATTAACTCATTTTGAAACAAGATTCCATGAAAAAGTTTAGAAGACTTCACAAAATATTAAAGGGCCAAATATTCCAGGGCTTTTTATCTCAGAATTACCTTCTGTGATTAACCTCATCATCTAAAACATTGTACCTCACTGGACATGCACAAAACTTCAATCTAAATGAACTATTATGGAGAAGTCAGAAAAACATTAAATATGAGGGTAGTTGTTCCCCTTAGCTACAGACAAAGCCTTACAATATGATGCTTCTTCCACTAAGAATCCACTTTTCTAAAATGGCAAGATAAACATATGTATATCCAGGCACAAGTCAGTACGGCAGCCACTGAAGTCAATGGTAATACGCTGGCATAAAAACGGTGCAAGAGAAGCAGAATCAGATCCTCATTTATTTGACTTCTACCTAGAAATTCATATTGTGACTTCAGCATCTCAGCCATCACCATAATTTCTGCTGTTCTTGCTATGCCTTATAGAAACTGTCATTTTTTAAATTTATGGTATCTTTTACAGCTTAGGTTAAAGAATACCTAAAACACTTGCAGCATTTTATATACTTCTACCAAAGAAGAATAGAAATAAGACTCTTTTATTAATTTAGACTCTGACTATTCACACTAGCAGTCTCAGGAAACTGTAATGCGATTACCTGCATGAGTAAGAACTTTTTATATGCAGGACTACAAAGCTTTTCTAATCAGAAAAGGGAAACATTTAATGATGAAAAAGCACAAAGATTACAATACCTAAAACTTCAATGCTGACAGTATGATTCGCAAGGCTGCAATACATTCCCTATTAATTTAATGAATATCTGACAAATCAGCTGGTTTTAGTTTCCTCAGATGATCTATAGGGTAATAAAAATCCAAACAATGTCAAATTACTTCTTCAATTGCAAACCTTGATATTGCCAGGTTTGTTCCTTCCCTAAAAATTTTCTTCTTTAATAGAAGAAAAATTGTTGAACTATGGGCAACTGAGATAAAAAATACACCTCTCAATACATTCATTTATCTCTGTTTCATTTTGACGGCAATCCATTTGAAATCTTTGTCACATTTTCATTTTATCACAGATGCATATCAAGAGTAAACACTGCATGTAAGCAAAGCCATCAAAACCCAGCCTAAAACCAAACAAATGAACAAGCGACCTCCCCCTAAGCCACTCCATCCTACCTCTCATTTCCCTAGTTTAGACAAAATCATCATTCTTTTACTTAGCATTATTTAAATCTGGCCCAATAACATCATTTGCAATCAACACTCTCTGTCAGGAGCAAATGGGAATGGCTCACCTTGCAGTATTAGCTGTGTTATCCACTTGCTTCTGCAGTACATACACATCTGGAACCAACACACACTCACTGTCATCAACTGCTTTTCACAAATCACTTGATTATTGATCACTACACTTATTGCTCTTCATTGACTGAACCTCATTCCACATCACTGCTTTTCTGCTGCTTCAGCAAATTCTGAAACTTCCATTTCATGGAGAATTCACACACAAACCAAGGCAACGATCATTTACATTGGATACTTCTCACTATATCAAGATTCCTTCAGTGATCTACATTTATTTAAGAAAAAATAAAACATTTGTTTGTTACACTTGCAAGCTCTTTACCCAGAATTAAGCGGTAACAGGGGTTGGTTTTCCCCTTGTAGCACACTCTAATTGATATCTTTTCTATTTTGTAATAGACGGTTTTTCAGTATTGAATAATTCAAAGAACTATAACCCACAAATAGATAACCACATGGCTATAGCAAGGTAATTAGTCTGAATGGCCACAAACCACTTGGAAAACTACAAGGATTCTTTCTGAAACATCATCTGCCACTAAGCACACTTATTTCTGTCCTGCCAAGTAATTTTAACCCTTGTGTGGGATAATTTACTTCAAGATGGACACGGAAGTTCATTTACTGCATGTACTTTTGTATACATAAATTATATCTACAATACCAATATACATAACTGAGGCTTCTGAAAGAGGTATCAACAGGGTCATTTGAGCAAATCATTTGGATTTGCTCAAACCACGGGAAATTTTCTCCCAAGGAACTTAGCCTAAATCAATGTTTTTCACACAAACAAGGTGACAACAGTTTCACAACTTTCCTTGTACAGATTTTAATTTTAATGAGAAAGAAGAGCAAAAGCCTCTGTGTCCTCTGGCTCAAGCAATACTAAGTCACTATGCTTGAAATTTTGATCTGTACAAGAACGTGCTTATATTACAGCTAATTAGTACAGCCACACCACAATCACCTACAACACTGTTACAGGTTTAAGGTGGGAGACAAAGCAACTACCACTCCTTCTGCTGTCACCATTTCAACCGTCAAAAGATATCAAAAGGTGGGTGGACTTTCTCTGAGAGAAATGCAGGAGTGCACCAGTGATAGAATGTTAAATGAAAGAAAGCAGCCAACAGCCTAGATTATGAGTAACTTTCACGATGGCACAGTATTTTATGACACCTGTGAACATAGCACAGGATTTTCTTCTCCTGAGAGAATATTTTGTCAACAAAAGGATTAGCACTGACAAATTATGACCCAGGTTCCTTTTATTTCTGCCTGCGCGAGTCTTTCATTTACCACAATATAATGAAAGCAAGATTTTCCATCCTTAAGCTTTCCTATCACACTGACTTTCTTCAGATCTTAACTTTTAGGTCCACCAGTTTGCAGGAGTAAGAAAAGAAGCAGAGGACCCTGGAAACAACAACTCCACAACCAGTCACATTTCTAAGCATGCATGCAAGAACTTTCTTTATCCACTGTATGGAACAACAGTTCAGCAGTGAAGGCAAAGGGAAAACAAAGAGGATGGGTGCAGAGGTGTGTATGTACAAGTAGAAGAAATCCACTTTGCAACTGTACATATTAGCTTGGTGAGATTTGGTGTCCATTTTAATTACAGTAACTCCATAAATTATGGGACATTCAGATCTTATAATTGCATTTCAGGATTATGTCAAAGTCCAAACAGAAAGGAGAGCACCATAAGGCCGACCTTTAGGAAACTAAGTCAAAAATCATATTTTCCTAACTGTCCCTAGGGCCGTCTCCCTGTAGACACTCAACTTGATTCTGATTTCTTCTTTATGAGCAACTCAGCATTAAAATTGGCTAGAAGGCACAGTCCGTGTTTTTATCAAATGTAATGTCCTTGGTTATGAAACACATTGAAGCTCATTAGTTTCCGCACTCACTTTCACATTTGTTCTTCACTCTACATTTACATCATTTCCACTAAGCTGATTGCTTGTGCCTCAGTTTTGCTAATCCTCCACATAAAGCTTCCCCCCTAAAAGTGCTGCAAAGATGTATTTCTTCCTGTAGCAGTTATATTTCATGCCTCTTCCCATTTCCTTATATCAAAGAGCTGCATGTTGAGCTGATCAATTAGGCTGCAGAACAGTCCTGTCCCATTGCACTCCCAATTACTCCAACAGCCCTAACCACTTCAACACGGCGAGATACAATTCCCCTTCTCCAAGCAGATTCATCACACAGAACAAATACTTCCTTTAAAGAACAGTTTTATTCAGAAATACTCATAACTTTTTAAATCTTCTATCAGCATGAAAGGCACAGTTTAGAAGCAGAGAAAGGTCACACAGTGTAGAACTGCATTACTGTGAAACCTGAAGATCTGTCATTGCCATTGCAAAAGGTATTCTTTTCTTAAAGTATACTGAAGAAAACATGCACCAGGTAAAGAAAGAAAATGAGTCAGAAAGAGCGCCTACAGAGATAAAACACAAGCAAAACCTTTTGAACTCACAAATATAGAAGAAATGTCTTTAAATGAGATGCATTAATAGAATATAAGACCAAGATACAGATAATATTATGAAGTACCATAATATTTTAGCTCTGGAAACAGCAGTGAAGTTGAGAAGATTAAATACAAACACTATTACAATTTCCTCATTACCTGTAGGAGTTTAAGGAAAATACCTTACAGAACAACACTCAGTGCTGCTAGCAGCAACCTTGTTGAAAGCCTTTAACCGTATCTGTTAATCTTGTCCAATTCCTGCATCTAGATGAAAACACTTCAGTCAATCATGAAATGGCCAAGTGCAGTAGGAGGTGAAACCTGAACTCATGGTTTCTAGGCCCCTAATTTAGTGCAGTTTCTAATGGTAATGGACAATTTCTGTCCCTTCCTTCCAACCCCGCTCTGCTTCTCTTCTTTTCCCTTTATAACTCAAACTTTGGTTTTCAGAGATTAATCTGGTTTTAAGTAAAAATGACAAATAACTCCTCTTGTTTGAAAGTCAGAGCATTTTTCATTAGCATGATACTATGCCTAGCATGAAGGGAAGTTCATCAGTGTATTTCATAGCCTCCTGTTTCCTTTTGTTTGTTATTTAAAGAGAAAATACATTAGAAAACTACTTAATCTTCTGCCACTTGGGAATTCAGCAAGAAAAAATAGCACAAATATCCCAGGTAAATGGCAGGTAAATTCAGCATCACTCTTATCTCGTGTTTTCTATCTAGGGATAACAAATTCTAGAAATGTCCCAAAGCAAAAGGCATCTGTTTAGATAAAGATGGTTTGAATTTTGTATCTCATATTTTAGAAAGTGAATGTAAGCCACAGGAGGAAACTCTTCTGTCTGAAATAATTATTTACTCCTCAAATTCAGTGGTTTTACCCAAGAAACTGCTGAATAATTGCTATGACTGGTATTATTCAGTGCAGTGCCTATATCTGCTGCAGTGCAATATTTTAGGTCATTAATAAAGCTTTGACAGGATAGTTGTATTTTCTGTACCACCTCTTCTTTAGGGACATGATTTTCAAAATTATGTCCAAACTGAGCCTAAGAACAAAACAAACCAAAACCACCACAATTAGTATGTTCCGTTGATTGTTTTAGTTGAGTATTTCACCATCTTTTAAAAAACAACCACCTTATAATAAATAAAGGACTGTTTAGTCAAAAAAACTTAATTACATAAGAGAAATCTGCAAATACTTCTCCATAGTCAAATGGGCTTTTTTTAAAAAAATTACATTGCATTTTGCAATTTTGTGGCATAAAAATCTTGAATCAGTGTAAATTTGAAATTATCAGATTAAGACACTTACCCAAATGGATTCACCAGACAACAGTACAGCGTGTCTTCTAAATCTCCTAAAGAGATTTGGAATCCATTTACCGGTACTGTAATGTGTGCTAAGCACATTCTTCTGCATTGCTGGAAGAATACTTTGTTCTTTAATTTAATCGATTAATTAGCTAATATTTGTTGAGTGCTTTGATCATGTAATGCTCTCCGGAACAGCTGAATGCTGTTATCAAAACAGCATGGGACACTTGTAGACTGCGGGTAGGAGCATCTTTTCAGACATTTAAGGATTACCCAACAACTGAGAAATTAGTTGTAGGCAAGTAACAAGGAGAGTATAGGCACTTGACAGGAGATATTTTTTCCTTGAGAATTATGGACCAAAATTATAAAGCGCTTAGGAAACTCATGTATTTGTTTCTCCTACACTGTTTCCCTGAATTTGTTTCATTGGTTAAATTCAGGAAAACATTGTATTATCTGTTTTGAATGGATTTGACACAGTCTTACAATGTGCCTCAACACAGCAGAGGGACAACTGTACCTTTCCTGTGAAAATGCAGAAAACGTAGAAAACCCAGAGCAGCCTGCACGGGGACCGGAGTTAAGATCAGGATTTTATAGGCTCTGGCAGCCCTACAAAAAAGGGCTAACATTTGAAAACTAAAACAATAAGCAGAACTGCTGCTGGAACAAAGTGGTGACCAGCCACACAGAAGGACTCACAATCTATGGTGCCCATGCATTTCACTCCTTACCCACCATGCACCCTGACGCCTCGGGGCGAGCAGCTAAGAGCGGTTGGGTTGGCAGATGCATCATTCCCTGACCTCAGATGATTCATTCCCTGATCTCCTCTCAGTCATTTCCATTGTACACTAAACTCCGCTCACAATGTTGTCAATATCATCTACCAAAGACCAACATACATCCTCACACAGACACAAAGCTAACTCTCCTCCTAGTAGTAACATCACAAATTAGGAGTTCCGCCAATCTGAATTACTTTAGGTCTCCATTAGAAATAAAGTTATTTTTATAAATGGTTGTTTATTGTTTCTGCTCCAGCAAAGAAATTGAATCAGGTTCATTTTAATAGTATTTGTACGCAGCACTTCTAGTGTGTGTTGTCTGAACTCCGCATAAATCAATACCACCACTGCACTTGGTATCATCTTTTGCAGAAACAGCAACTCTGCTTGCTTCTAGAAAGACTGTTTCAAATATAGTTACTTGACAGAAGAGGATGACATGCAAGTTTCCTGACACAGGCATAAACTCCAAATCTCCTTAGGAAGGGTGAGGGGAGACATGGGGTGACATCAGCAGCAAATAATCTGACATGCCAGCTTCCCAAGTCCTGTTTTTCTAAGGTCAGAGGAAAGGACTGAGGTGGAGGAGCACTCTAACAGCTCACTCTCTCTAAAAGGTTATTTGGTTCTTCATCTACAACTCAGTAATCAATAAATAGGGGAAAGTCTCTAAATCACTGGGGAAAACTGCAGAACTGGTGAACAGCAACCCTCTTCAGAAACTGAAACTCTGGAGCTCGGGGTTCAGCATATATTTAGCTTTAATTTCTATGCTTTCATATCTTCAGAGTTTTGATTTGATTTAGTAACACTTTCCAAACTAAAACCACAAAAAAGAATATAGAGAGAGCATATTAAATTCAGTTCAGGTTCACATTCCTGGCAAACTTGGGCTTGGCTTGCTTCATATTGAAGCACAACTCAATTGCTCTAGCATTTCATTATAGAAGTCTTTAAAGAGCTTGCTCTGAATGCAGCAGTTTGATTTAAAATCCATTAAATCCACACTAGAGGCTGACAAAAATCATCAAAAGAAATTTAAGTCACATTATTCAAATTTTAGAGATATCAGTATATCCAAATAAACACCAGTTCTTCAATATCAGCACTTAACAGCAATCCTAACACTTGCTTTATGCATCTTACTGAACACACAAGAGTATTCTAGAAGCTTCAAGGACAGGCCATTTGTTCCTCTGCCTTGGCATTATAGATTAAAACATCCAAGAGAGCAAGGGGTCCTTTTCTGACTTTTAAGAATACATTTCCGCTAATTATTTACCAGCTATTCAAGAGAGCAAGAAGGGTTCTTCGCCCCAGTCATAGACTCAGATGAAATCATATTAAATCTGTGACAAAAGAAACCTATTCAAATCTATAGTGATATTAAAGAATGAATAGTGACCCAAAGGAATACAATTCTAGCCATTCCCATAAAATACATTCACATAACAAGAATAATGTTTACACATACAATGCCTTCTGAAGTGTTACATTCCACACCTTTTTGGGAAAACCGATTGCCTGTAATATTTTTTTAAATATCCACTGTACTCTAAAACAGCAATTTCTCTTCGATTTTCCAGTTAGTAATTTAAAAACTCTTTTGAATGTCAACCACTGGCAATTTTTATGCTAGCTACAACTTGGTCAGAATAAAAAAAAATCATTAGCATGTTAATAACTTCATGTCTCTTAGGGGTAGTTAGTTCTACAGCAGAAAAAGAAGCTGCTTTTTCAGCCCTATTTTTAATTGTAAAGTGATTATGATTTACCACAATTTCCTAGTTTCCTTCATTTACATTTGTGGTGAAGGTTTTCTCAACAGGCAGCATGCAATCCTGTCCCAGTTCCAATGACAGCATGTCACTGAGGAATTTTCACATCCATTAGGATGTAGAAAGGAAAGCCAAGAACTTACACATGCAATAAGAAAGTGGATAGTCTCTCAAAAAACTGCAAGAGGAAGTTAAGCAGGAAAAATGCAATTGCTTCTTTCAAAATACAGGCAAGTGCTTGGGATTAGCCTTCCACGCTTAAAAATATACCATAATTAAATCACTTCATGCAACAGATTTCATGCAGTATCTCGATCTTTTTTAACCTTTGTAGAATAAATGGTTTAAGACATGAGAAGAAAGAAAATTTATGTCCACATCTTTAAACAATACAGTTATTGTTCATATATGCAATCTCATGCATGCCACTTGTCAACAAGGAAATTAAAGGTATGTCATAATAAAGGCTTTGTTATTAGTGGCGTTTGCTACAGATCACAATAATTATATTTAACAGAAGAAAGTGGATATTTAGGAAACATGGTGATTTCAATGTCCATTGTTTTATCTGAAGGAACTACATGTTGATGCATAATTTTGGACAAAACTTCTAACAAGGCAGATTTTAATATCTTCTGTTTCTTTTTGACCATTAAAAGGGAGTTTTCAGTAATCTACACATCTACTGCATTCAAACATGTACTTTTTAGAACAAAGCAAGGTGTTTAAAGGAGACTTCAACAACATAGACAACATTCGATCCATAAGTATAGGAAGCAGTATAGCACACCTGTTTCAGCAGAATATTCATAAATTCAGATAATATCTGGAGTAGAGAACACTCAGATGCATGCTGCTGTGGTCCACAATTCCCCATGGCCTTACCCAGTGGTAGGTTCCTGTATTCATGCAATTTGTGCCATTTATCTAACTCAATCTCTCACCTTTATCTTACAGGAAACTGAACTGCTTGCTGTGAGCTTATTTGGCAAAGAAAAATTTAAATACTAAGCATAAACATACCACCTTTTACAGGGAGTAATAAAAAGAGGAAAACAGAAAAGAAACTTACAAAAAGAGAAACAGTCAGAAAGAAAGGAGTTACGGCGCCAGATACTGAACAAATATCTCCAGTTAAAGAAGCACTCTGCTCACTGTTTTAATAACTGACCTAATTCCCATCTAAAAATTAAAAACTGGAAAGAAAGGAATAACCTAACATTTGTTTCAACCTGAATTTCAGCTTTTTCCTTCTACAGTGGGACATCCTAATGAGGACTTTGGAAACAGCAGTTTATTCCTATAGGACATAGTCAGCAGACTCCGAAGCCTATGATTGGACAGGGCTTTGTGCAACAGGTTCTAGTCTGAAGCAATGCTAAGAAAGCCAGTCCAGGCACAATAAAAACTTACAGGTATGTACTGTAAAGGTGCTCAGATCAGTTTACATACTGGTACTAGTCTGTTTATAACACTTCAGTCACTTGCTCCAAACTCTCAATTCTCAGAAACAATTGCAGAGCTGAGCTAAGCCAACACTTTGCCCTGGAAAATCTTTAGCACAACCATACACCAACAAGTGAGGCAGGTTTAAAAGGAAATAGAAAGACCTGTGGGGTATTCTCCATCATGATTTGTACTGCCATGTCACAGGAGGCACAAATAAGCTTTAATCAGCCTCAGTCTGTGTGGATAGAATATTTATACAGTGAAAATATGACCAGTAATTTTCATAACACTACAACAATCTAGAGTCTGTGCCTTGATTTGAGAACTCTTTGTTAGTAAGAGCACAACAAAATGCTCGTCCACTCATTGAACAACTATGAAAATGCTGTGAAAGGCTGAGCTCTGAAATGCAGACACTAACTTTTGACTTAAAGTAATTTGCCACCATTTTCCTTTATTTTTCCCAGGTAAATTTTGGGGGAAAAGTACTGTGCATGAAACATCTACGAGACTAACGCTAAAATTATGAGAAAACAGTGACAAAATTGTAACTGTCAATGATTTCTCCAAATAAGAAAGAAGTATTAACAAGCTTTGCAGGGATGTGTTCTCTGTCCAATAATATTCATTAGTTCCATTAACAACTGGAGAATAGAATGCAGTATATAATGATTAAAATTGTAGATTACATCAAGCAAAAAAGGATGGAAGACACATCAGAGGTAAACATTAAATTCAAAATTCAATTAACAAGGAGAAAAGTCCTGTTAAGAAGATCCCATAAGTGAGGAATGGAAATCATCACCACACAAATACAAGATGGGGGAAAATTACCTAGGCTGACATTTTAGAGTAAAGAGTATAAGCTTTAGAACAGATCACAAGCTGAATGTGTTACAGCACACTAAGAGAACGGTACTGTCTGAAAGTGTACTATTCTAAGATGAAAGGCTAAACCATAGTCAAGCAAGAAACACAAGTTTTGGCATCTGCTAAGAAAGAGTATTTTGCCTTTCTCTAGGGACAAAGAATATATTTGTAGGAATCCCTCACGTCACAGTGTAAAGAGTATTTCCTTCTATTTCTCTTCCAGCTTAGGGTCACGTAAGTATCCTTTCTTCATACTTCCACTAGAGATCAATAGAAGTAGCCTGTATTATGGGCTATATATCCTACTCAAACTATTCTATGATTCTATGATTTACAATCAGTCCCTGCCATACCACCAGAACAGTGCATTCATTCTCAACATTAGCATAACAGATTTGCCTCCCTTTTATGGAATTTATACACTTAACAGATATATACCATCTACCAAAATATCCTTTGTATTTCCCCGTTACATTTTTGTGAAAAA
Organism: Phaenicophaeus curvirostris; assembly: GCF_032191515.1. Lineage (NCBI taxonomy): Eukaryota > Metazoa > Chordata > Aves > Cuculiformes > Cuculidae > Phaenicophaeus > Phaenicophaeus curvirostris. The sequence goes on along the minus strand of NC_091397.1, from coordinate 50,675,889 downwards.
TTAGCTTAGCATTGCACTGATAACAGACAGAATTTGGAAAACAAGAACTCATGCAAAGGGTGTATTTAAGTATAATCTCTCAACACTTATATTCAATTTAGGATTGTGATGCTGAAACAGATTCCTAAAGGAAGATAAATTTGACAGCAAAGGTCAAATAAAGAAAACTCACTCACCTAAAATGTTGTTAATGACTGCAAAATGGTATTTCCTTTTGTATAATGTTTCTATTTTTTCAAGGGTTTGTCCCAGCAAGGAAGCCTCACTTTTCCTCTATATCTTAATAGCGCATGCTTTCACCACAGCTGGGTACAAAAATTATACACAGACATTTAGCAGCGATGAAGGTATTGGAAAGCATAAAATCTCAGCATGACAACTCCAGCAGCAGGACGAGATGAAAAACAGAGGCGAAAAGAAAGAAAAAAAAAAAATCAATGCAAAACATGAGAGTGACAGGTATTGTGGGCTGCTGCACATCAGCCATGGAGAATTCCTTTTTCTCCACTATGCAATACAGTACTCCGTGCAAGAAGCACCACGTTTGTCCTGTACAAAAGTATATGAAAGTGAGAACTGGTGATTATGGTTAAATTTAAATAGACAGCCAAATTATTGGTTTATTGTTTTAAAATATAACAATTTTAATTATTTTTTGCATCCTTATAGATTTTTGGGGCCATATCCATGTTTGGCGACTATCTGTATACTTGCCTAGAAATGCTAATCTTCTAAATATAGTTAACATGACAGATGAAGAACTGGAAACAGAAGTTGGTTTGGGTTTTGGCTTAGCTGAGACCAGACTTCCAATGGAATTTCCAGCCCATAAAAACAGCCTGAGATTTCAAAATATTATTTCATGTTCTGAATCTGAGGAGGAAAACTATGAAAAAATAAATGCAGTGCATTTTCACAGCAATTAATTAGCAGAAGTCTCGTGTACAGTACACATCCATGCTGGATTATATATAATAGATGCTTTAACTCATCAGCCATGCAGCACCCACACTGCAAATTCTATGAACTGAAGTTGCACTGGACTCGTACATGTTGCACAGCAGAACAGCGAGTGCAGAGGAGGTCTGACAGAGGAACATATTGCAGCACATGAATAAATCAGCTACTCCTCATCGGAGTGCTGGATCCAATATGACTGGCACACAGATGATACATAAAGTCAGCTCTTACAGGTATTTGATCTTAAGTTTCTCTAGACAGCAAGAACTCCCATAAACTGTGTGATGTACAAGCATCCCTGGACAAATAGACAACTGATGCAATGAAAATTTATTATTAACAACAAAAAAAGAAAAAAAAGAGAGGATTGAAAAAAACATTATAGGTGACAAGTATGTATATCTTATCAATTTATGCAAGGAAGTAGCATTAAAGTACTAATACAGAACTTTAAATATAAGCTATGATTTATTTTGCTTTATTTAGAGATTCATGTTGTACTTGCTATAGTATGCAGTTATAATTACACTTTCGGTTGCTGACAGATTCTCTAAGGCAAGAACTATGCTCATACATCTCTGCAGGACTAATTACAATGCCTCAAAAAGTCTGAGGAGTCATCATGCTTGAGTGCATTTGGTTGAAGGGTAACGTTTCTTCCAATGAAGCTCCAATGAATCTGAAGTGGAAACAAGAATAATGGCTCTCAGGCACTACAGGGTTCATACTCATTAGCTTTTGCTAACCTTTTTTTAACAATCTTATGCACTATGAACTTTCTTTTTCCCCTCTTACTCTCCCAAATTTGCCAGTATTTTTACAGATGGCACCTTGAAACTGTTCCTGGTGCTCTTGGTAATGCAGGCAGATATGCATCTTTTGTATGCAAGAAAGAAATGCCCATTTTATTATTGCTCTTGCTTTCCATATGGACAAGTTCTAAGTTTGGGAGAACAGGCTACTGATGAAGAGGTAGTACAAACCTGACCTATATTTGATCATCTAAAAAATAACTGGCAAGAAATCTTTCTCTTAGGCATTGATCATATTCTTTCACTGGAACGCATTTTAACTCAGAGTGATCTAATAGATTTCCATGAGAAATGGACAGAGCTACCATTGATCTAGGGGTAATTTAAAGGCAGCCCCATCACATGGCTCATTCAACATAATTCATATAAATACAACAGAAACACAATTAATGTTCTTGGAGTGCCTTACAGGATTAAAGCTCAACCTCTGACAGCTAAACAGCTCCTTCAATTTTTTTTTTTTTCAGTTAGAACAATTTCAGCATTTTAACACATTGTCATTATTCATTGATCTATGCTTAAAGGAACCTGAACACATTTTTATCTGACAATGCAGGATTTAGATTTACATTACACATCCCGTAAGAAAGTTTATAAAAATATCCGTTGAGATCTCCACCAAGTTACTATAGGTACCGTACAGCATCAAAATGTACCTGTAAGAAAAGTGGCCACAGATGAAGTAACAGGGGAACAGAAGGTAAACTTAGAAGGGAAAGCTCAGTGGAAATCTAATCCATTTCTGTAAATACCCAGTTGGGGTGGGGTTAGGGGAGCCTTTGAACCTTAGGCATCCTGTGATTTTGTGAACTGTAAAACACTTTGCAGGTACATCATAGTATGTTTGATTATCAGGATTTTAATCAATATAACTGAAATCCATACGGTGCTTCAGTGTTTCAAAATTATTTGATTCTGCTTCCACTCTATTTTTATGAAAGGACTTATGACAGAGTAGTTATGCTAATTGAAGACAACTAGGAAATAAGATATTCTGGAAATGGAGTAAAATATACTTTCAAATCTGCTTTTAGACACTGGTACATTTTAATAAATCACATTGCTTTGCAGACGACACAGGGAATACATAAAGCATTTGCATTAAAGTTAGATACAGTGATTACAGATATCCTGGCCATTAGCAAGAATCCATTTGCAATGACATTTTCACAGACAGTAGGTTTAAAGTAGACAGACATTCTACAGTGAGAATGATAAACAACCATTGAGTAAAATTCCTGTCAAAATGTTTCTCTGAGCAGCTAGATCAAGTTAAATTAAAATGTCCAAAAATATTAATTCTCTTCAGATTAAATGAACAAAGTCAAAAGCATTCACTGAAAATACTTAATTTAGCTTATTTTACATTTGCACTTCATACTTGTTTTGTTAAAGAAAAGCTAAGATCAATCAGTATGTATTGACCAAAGCATTAGTCTGCAACTAAAGAAAACTATTACCTTAAATCTATAATCTCTTTTTTGTTATGAACGTTCAATGTATCTATTCTTCTTCCTTAAAAAGATATGTTTTACATGTATTTAGATTCTCAGTTTGTAAATGTTATATTCTAATAAGCTGAGCATTGCCATTTTCTCAATACAAGAATATTAATGACCGCTATCACCCTCCATTTCTATGGAAACTGTAACCATAGAACATCTCAAGTTGGAAGGGGTCCATAAGGATTATCCAGTCCAACTCCCTGCTCCTCACAGGACTACCTAAAAGTAAACCATATGAATAACAGCATCATCCAGATGCTTCTTGAACTCTGACAGGCTTGGTGCAGCAACCACTTCCCTGGGGAGCCTGTTCCAGTGACTGACTACCCTCTCAGTGAAGAACTTTTTCCTAATGTCCAGCCTGGCACAGCTTCGTTCCATTTCCTCATGTACTATCACCTCCTCCTGTGCTGCACGCTGTGAGGACATTGTTCAATGTGGACTGTCACCTACTCTTCTCCAAGCTCAACGAGCCAAGTGACTTCAAGTCTGAACTGTTCACTTATGGAGTATGTTGCAGGAGATAAGCATCAATATCTGTTCCAAGTACCTTCACATTATGTAAAACACCAAATACAGCGTTAACAGGCTACACATGGATAACAACCCTTTAGGATAAGCAAAAGTAGTCAACTAGTGGTTTTGGAAAATATCTCCATTACTAGGCTAGTAGAAGAGCTACAAAGAAACAGCTACTCTGTCTTCACAGATTTATGATAAAAACCAAATTTTATTTTTTTTTAAAAAAAAGAATAAGCAAATACCTCAGTCTGGTAGACAAATGTCACCGAATGTTTGCAAGAGATTAGTGCAATACCACGCTCATGGTACACTGATCTAATACTATGTTCACACAAAAATAAATGAAGGATTAATCTTTGTAATTATTTCTCCACTTTTCCTCAGGGCTTGGGGTGAGGAGCGTACAGTAAGATTGTCACAACAACAACTTGCAAGAATAACATTAGGTATTTACTCTGTCTCTGGCCAACAACTCAAACTTTCCATCTTACAAAATATCAATAACAGCAAGTATTCTGTATGGAAACATTTTCAGACTTCATACATAAAGACAAATCAGAAGGGCAGATGGGAACATTATCTTGTGTGGACAACAGTAACACAGATTTTTTTGTGATGAACTGCTACAGCTTCAGAATGGAAAAATCTAAATGTAAGTCTACTGCATAAAACTGAAACACACCAAATCTTTTAATATCTTGCTGAAAGATTATTAAAAGTTCTATTTTAATATAAAGTCTTCAACACCTCTGTTTCCTAGAGGTACATCTGCATCGAGTAACTTCCCAATAGATTGTTTTACAGCAAAAAACTGCATCCTCAGAAATAAAGAAAAACTGAAATTAGGCTTATAACGCTAAAGAGAATGATCCAATGCAAAATAAAAGTAATTTTGTTCTCCATTTATTTATTGTCAATTCATTGCTAAATGAACTACATCCCTCTTTGCTTACACACCACTTGAGTGATACAGGTAGGTAAAGCACAGTTCCAAGTACAATACTTCCTTACTTAGAAAACATACTTAAGAATCAACTGTACTACCTCACAACTGTGACAGATCCACACCAACTGAATGACACTTATTCTCTTTATCCTAAAACACTCCAGGAGGTCAGGGTGAAGAAGATAAAAAAGAGCCAGTTTACTAAAGCAGCTTCATTGTTATGTGTCTAACCATTACAATCACTTATTCAATTTTGTTGAATTTTCAAGGCAATGTTGAGATTACCCCCTTTATGGTGAGAAGAAGGCTGTATCCAGTTTGCTTCTCCACATGAAACTGCCAAGTGTGGTCATGCAACAGCCACAAATTACTGCTCTGAGGGGAGAGCAGCACCGCCAGAACAAAAATAAACATTACTCCTGCACACAATATGATCTCATGCCTCATTTATCTTATTTTAAGAACTGAGCTACAGAAATTGATGTCATTTTCAATTTGACCCTTCTCTTCCTCTTCCTAATCCTATTTCAAATAATCATGATTTCAAAGATTCAGAGTGACTATGGCATCCTTCAGTAGTGAGTAACCCCAAAGCTGGCATGAAGCAGAACTGGCACAGCTGTAAAGCACAGCTGCTTCAAAGGCACCTTCTCGGATCAGTCTCCTCTAAAATATGTCTGTATATATATGTCTACATCACCATTTGCCAATAGAGAATGCAAAGGAATACTTGCTTTCTTCATATATAAACATGATTCATTGATAAAGAAAAAAAAAGAAACCAAACCCACACAATAGTATTGCTCCACAGCACTGTATTCAAACTCATAATGCAGAGAATGTGCAGGGGACAGAAAAGGAAGGAGAGAAAAACACAGATCATGTGTTTGTGAATACATGAAAATTTATATTTTAAGCACCATACATTTTAACCAGTAAATACTTCTCCATTCCCCACATTTCCTTCCTTTATCTAAACCATGTATTGCCCATTGCATACAAAAAAAGCTTTTCTAAGGTAGCTAGTACTGCAATACCTTAATTCCAGAAAGAATGGAATGTTTAACTCTCCATTAAAGTAAATTAATCTTTGGATATTCAGTTTGGATATCTAAAAATCACTGCATCCAGAAATCTCAATTTTCCCCAGTATTCACTGAACAAGATACAGCTATTAAAAGTTTTACTCAGTAGAAGATTCAAGCTTACAATACAAGCTGGAGGACAATTCACCACAGAAATACAGAGAACCTTCATGAATGCCATGAATCTGGTTTGTCAGTTTTTACAAACCAATGCGCTGGAATCTATCAAAAATTATAAATGCGTGATAAAAGGCTTTACAGCCTCTTAGAAATCCTCCTCTTCCCATCAACTGCTTCTTGATAATAGCTTGGAAACACACACAGAGCTCTACATTTAAAACCAGAAGTGCTACTTCTGAAACTTTCAGGACCAGAGTTACAGTTTTTCCTTTCCCTCTATCAAAACTGGCAAAGATTATTCATGTGTAAACGTATTAAAGTGAAAATATGAAAATGGAAAATTAAAATTCATTGCATGTGCAGTAAGTATATGGTCAACGCTACCACAAAAACCTGAATCACTTCCTGCTACTCACTTCCACAGAAACTTCATGGTAAGAAAATCCTAAGAGGTACAGCCAGTACAAATGACAAAACATCCAGTGAAGAGTGATAGGAAAGATAAAAAGACAGAATTAATGCAACCTCTAACATGACGTAAAAATAAAGAATTCTGCATTACTCAATAAGAACAGTGGAGGAACTAAAAAGTTCTATTTTTCATGCTTACACGATATGCAGAATCTTAAGTACATATCTAAGAAGTTTCAATACAGTTACCTAAAATAGACAGAGGCCTAGAGAAACGACGCCAAACAGGAATTTGAAGAAAGTCAAAACTAATAAGTTGGAAAAATGGGGGCATGGAAATGTGTTAATTCTGATCTATTAAAAAAGAATTTTAAAAATATTGAAGCTTCCCTGAAGAAGTCCAGTATGAATAGGATGGGTGGTTAGACTTCCTCATTCTATACGCTGCACATTAGAACTTGCACACAACTGTGAAAACACAAAACACTGCAACTTTAAAAGAGTGAGAAAATGGGAAATACTAGGAGGAGGTCGTAGTCAGCAGTGGCTTCCCAGAAATCTCCCTCTCTATAATGTGGCATGGGACATGCACATGAATCCATGTCTACATGCCAGAAGGCTGGATTCAGGTAGCCGTGCTGGCTCTCCCGCCTCATACAGGGACATGACAAGACCTCCTTATGCACTAGATCTCCTCCTAGTGACATGACAGAGCCCCAGAAGCCTCCTCAATTTTTTTGCAAGTGGTAGATCCCTGTGGTTATATACCAATAGCAATATTTTCTGACATGCCCTTCTAATTACCAGATTTCCAAGATTAAAACTTGTGAATTATCCAAATTACATGTTAGCTGAACTACACCAAACTGTATGAAACTCTCAATTAATCTAACTAAATAAGAACTGGCAGTTAAGCATGTAGATAAAGTTAATGACATGTAAATGTGATTGCTACACAGTCACTTTTGCAGACTCTAAATTAATGGCAACTGTTCATAAAAGAAATCTTAAGAGAAACACCTGGAAATTAGAATTCCTAGTCTATGCTCAGTCCTGAAATTTAAAAACCATTTTCATACATAATTTGCAAATGAGATTCTTCTTTTATTTAAATTAATTACTTCATCAAAATGTCACTAACTTTACAAACGTACAATGAGGACAAAAGATTATTTTTTATTTCCTTCTGAACTGAAAGCACCTTCCTGTACTCATATGAAAACTAATATCTTTCTAGTTTTGTTTTAAAATAGAAAATCCATTTCACTGGGATCAAAATAGATATTTAGCTTTTCAGAAAAGTCAGTCAAATTCAGTGAAGGGTTGAAGCCTAACCTTTCAGGGCAAACCATACAGATGATCTAGTGGAAGGGCTTACCTAAAGAAAAGGCAAAGCTGGCAGAAAGCAAGTCAGACCTGTCTTCTGCTACAAATCCAAGCACTATGTATTGGAAGCAGGGCACAGGAGTTCATTATTGCTGTGATTATAGCTTTAAAAATGAAACATATTTCTGATTTCAGTACAGCAATTTCAAAATAACTTAGTATTTGTGACAACCAGTTCTACCGTTTATGGTAAATAGGATGACTATCCAACTCAGTCATGTTACACTTTTGACAGATTTAAAATTTCATTATCAGTGAATGCTTCTTTATATTTAAATGAGATTGTACCACACACAACAGATTTGAAACACATGACAGTCAACCTTATAAAAAAAGAAGGTGAAAAGGGCATTTAACTTTTAGCTGCTTAATTCAACTGCATTAGATGGACGTATTTGCAGAGCTACTCTGAGGGATTTTGTTACAGCTTGTAAAAAGGGGATTACCAAACTGTTCTTTCCAATTTATGTGAAAAACACTCAGTGCACACCAATATCCATCAGCATGATAAACTCTGACTCTGACACTTATAAGGCCAATTCATGATTGAAACTGACACAGGAAACTACTTCAATCAACTAATAATCACTCAAAATTACCTCCAGAAAAATCCCTGTAGCCTCAGTATTTAGATTAAGTGTCAAGGCTCAGATTGAACTTCTTAGAAAGAAGGCAGTTTCTCTTACAACAAATCTCTGTTAAGTTGACAAGAGTTAATGTACCTGGCAGCTCCACAGCAGATGGGAGGTTTAAGCATATAAAGCTGATGGCACTGGAGCTTTGTGCCACCAACAGAAATCATTAAGGTGAAAGAACTTTCAAATGAGTCACTTCCACAAATTATTAAAAGAAAATCACTCTTAGGATAAAATGTCTTAGCTCAAGAATGAATTTACTTGGAGGGTGCTTGATAAAGCACCTTTTGGTTTTCTTTAACATATATGAAATGCATTATAGAGCATTATTTACCACGCGCTAGATTATTCTTTACAAATCTATATACACAGGTACTTCCAATTACACACTGTGTAATAAGAAGCTCTATACCAGTTTTGGCTAACTCTCAGACAGACTGAATATCAGGCCAATTAGCAAAACATTTGATTAATTAAGCAAAGTTTGACTTCAAGTGCATACACATAAACCTACAGTGTCTACAGATATTAAAAAAAAAAGCAACCAAATTCCTTTGCCGGTTGACCTGCAGAGAACCCTGTGAAGATGCCACCTTTAAGGGGAAGTTCAGTCAAAATACTGCAAAGTGTAGGGCTAAGCTATAAAATTGATGCCAGGTTTGTGGGTATCCACTGTAACAATACAACTACAGACACTTGCTGACTGCCCGACAATCCTGCCCTCCACTATTGGCTAAAAGACGTGCTAAGAATAGCACTAAAGGATTTTGTGTCTTGCAGGGCCTGCCTCTAAAACACCATTCTTATTTACAGAGCCACACTGTGTCCATTGCCAATTAGAACAGTGTTTACTTATGAAATAAAGGAAACAAAACCTCCAAGAGTGCAAATACACTATGTTTCTTGCATTTAATGCATTTTTCATTTTTCTTCAGCTGAATAAGTAAAAACACATAGTACACTTAAACATAAACAAAAGAAGCTGCTGTTCCCACAGTCACTCACTCTATGTTGATCATATCCTATTTCCAAAGAGTTCACATTGTTCTGAGAAAAAGTTTTGAATAGGCCAATATCCATCTTCCCAAACCTGCAGTTCTCTCTCAGGCAAGCTACGTAGAGACACAAACTGTTATTTTCCAGATTTTTAAGCAATGCTGGCTGAAAAGATTACTGATACAGCTTTTCATATCCTCCTCCCAACATAGATAAACTGACATAACTGTTCATTTAGATTCTACTTAGTAAACTCTAGACCATTTGTGTGTTGTGTTAATTGATCTCACCTAAAAAATAGTCACTGTGCCAACTGAAAAGCCATTACTGGAATACGCTGCAACAACCTAACACTGTGAACCTATAGTTGAGATATTTTATAACTATATAAAGGTGAACTATATCAAGTTGAAACATGCCCTGGGGGTAAAAAAAAAAAAAAAAAATGCTTCATTCTACTTGGTTTGCACTGAAGGTCTGACAACTGATCCTCTCTTAGCCAGGATTCCTGCGCAATTTCAGTACCTGACACTTTCCCCACTCAGGTTAAAATAATCTTTGAGGAAAGAGAGAGATTTCAGACTGACAGGTATTGGTTTCTCACCGTATTTATTTCACTGACATTAAAATAGTGCTTGGGAAATTCTAGCACGATTACAACCTTAGCAAAAATCCAAAGCTGTATATAAGTCAGCGGTCCAACCAGAATAAAAACTTTCAGTGTTTAACGAGACACAACTGCTTACATAGGGTAACAGGAGACAGTACATCTTGCATAAGAAAGGGGACAAGTTATGATAGTTGTGGGAATCATCATTCTGAATTTCCTGACTTTGTGTGCGTAAATTTCAGCAATAATGTCACATTAATATAGTTATTTGCATTTAACACAGTCATGTTTATTAAAGAAAAAAATATCACCACAATGACAAACCATTCTCTGAGATACACTCAGGGTTAAGTAAATGCCAAGAAGTAGGAGAAATTTAAGTTACACAATATCACAGATGAGACATGCACTATAAGGGAAACCTTTTTTTTTTTTTCTTTGCTTTGTACGATGCAAAAGCCTCTTGGGAAGGAATCAATTGCTCCTTTTTATAGCAAAGATGATTTCTATGTGCATAGCTCAAGACACTCAGTGGGAATCTAGAAATATCTAAAATGCAAAGCAGGACCCACTGACAAATCTTTATCTTAAGATAAAGATACTGTTCTTTTTTAAAAAATTGCAATGATGATTTAGACAAATTGTTTCAATAAATCATACAGGATGTTAATGCTTTTTACAGGCAATATACATAATGCCTTCATGCCGTTTCGGCATCACTAGAAGGTGACTCGGAGATTGCCTTTTGCACAATCTGCTGGGCTGCTTAAACAGTCTTTGCAATGCAGCTCTGCAAAGAGGCCAATTTCAACGAGGTCATGAATTGTGTTGCTTATACCTGCACATTTGCAGCACTGCCAAGTGGTTTCCTAAGCATTTCCCTTAAGAAAACACCTATGTGATTTTCCTGCATGCCTGTATGACTTTGCTGGGGGAAACTGTAAGACAAGGCACTTTTTTTTTTTGCCAGTAACAATATAAGTGCATGGGCAGAGTATGTCAGAAAAAGGAAAAAAAAAATAAGTGACACACTATTAAACTTTTCCACTGAATGTTACTTAAAAGCAGAGGTTATATAAACAGAATAGGTAGGATAACTCATGTTCTCAAAAAACATAAAATCTTTGAAATGTATTTGCTATGTAGCATCAAATTTATAGCTTTTACTCCAAAATATATATACACAAAATTAAACCGTAAAGCCTTGAAACCAATGCCATAAAGCCCAAAACTGATTTCTGCATATTCCTATGTAAGTAGCAAGAATTTTATCACTGCTGCAAGTGCAGAATTTGGGAAAGCAGCTTTCTATACTAGCATACTACTAAACTATAATGAATAACACTTGGCTGTGATGGACATATTTTTAGGTAACATTAGATATGTATATACACAAACATCCCACAAGTATCATTTTTAAATAAAACATACGGAAAAACAGCTTTCTTCTATCCCATAATCTGCTGGTAGACTACAAGAGCTTAAGAGAGAAACAGATCCATCTAACATGTCTACAAAAACAAAAGTCTATTTAAGGTATAGACGAGTTTTCAAACAGAGCAAGCATCTAGCATGTACACCCAGAATATCCTCTAAGCCTCCAACAGTTTGTGGATTTCCAAGACAGAAGTGCCGGGGGGGGTCTTCAGAGTATTTTGTTTGCTCCATCATTTGAGGGGTTTGTATGGGCTTTGATTTTGTTTTGAGTGCTTCATGGATTTTTTTTCTTTGAAACTCTTCAATCGTACCTTATGCCCATGTCAGCTTTTGTTATCTACAGCTTCCTGCAACGAGTTTATACACTGAATCCTAGTTCTTTTTGTTTGCTTTAAACCAGTTTTTGCTAGTTTCATTTATTTCCTCTTGTTCTTTTCTTAGACAAGACAGAGAACATTTCTTCCCTATTCATTTTCTCCACGCCACTTACGATTTTAAGGAGTTCTAAAATAAGCTCCCTTTTTCAGGATAAGGGTCCTAGCCAATTTAGTCTCTTTTTGCACAGAAGTCATTGCATACCCTTGATCATACTCACTGCCCTTTTTAGAATCTACCCCATTTCTATAACATTTTTTGAGAGATGGAGACAGAATTGGTCCAAATACTGAACATGCAGGCACACCATAGAATTATTCAGTGTCATAATGATGTTCTGTTTTCTACAGAAAAAAAGAAAAGGAAAAAAAAAAAAGCATTCAGCTCTAAAAGGGCAAGCTACTTCACAGCTCTAGAGAACATCACAAGGATGTACCTTCATGGTTCTGGAAGAAGATACTGAATTTTGACAGGTGATTGTCACTTTCTTATGGAGTAACACAGGTCAAATATTCCTTTATGAATATTCATATTCCATATGAATAATCTTGATCAATTTTATAATGATATTCATGATGAAAACATGCAGAATTTCTTTTTATTGGCATGGAACAATATAGGAAATACCATTAACGAACAGGCTATGTGAATGTTTCGTACAAAGATAACACAAGAATACCCCAAAGATGCTTTCTTGAGAAGTGTTATGGTGTATGATTTGACAAATAATGAAGAAATTTTTCTATAAAATTTGGAGGGGAGGAGGGAACAGATGCTGACAGAGACTCAAAAAAATACACGCAGTTTAAATACATAGAGACAATGTATTGCAACATAAAATCTCTCCAAGTTACATCCCAATAATACTACCTAAACACACAATATCCAAGCAGCATTAATGTAAAAAGATGGAAGGGATGCTGCTGCATAGCTGTCAATAAGGAAATCTATGCACTACTTGTGTCAGCAATACATAAATAATATATTACTGAAATACTAAAAATATTGCACCGCAGCTTACTGTAATCTCAATAGTTAAATTAATACTAAACAAAGGGCTGGTTTCAGCAGAAGGCTGAAGAACAGAAAAGTGGGGTAAGGATGACAGCAGAGCAAGGTTTTAACACAATGACAGCACTTCAAAACAATCAGTAGAAAAACCAAGGGATTCCAAGATGGTATCATGCCATGTAGGTATCCAAATGTGTAAAGTTCCTATAATCAATACAGGCTCAGCATTATATCATGGACAGTCAAGCCTAGTTCCTATAAAACAAAGTTTATTTCTAGTCCATAGATGGCAGTCCTCATCACTGCCATCCTTCTCTAAATTTTTGGCATCATTCTCAATTCTAGCTTGTATTCATGGCATTAAAATATTTCTATTAATAAATAAAACACAAAGAAAAAAATACTGTCTCACCTTTTATCTGATTTAATATTTAGCATTTTTCCTGAATGTAGCACTGAAAAAGATAACAGAAAATTTATTGAATGGAGGCAGTTCTGAGGAAAGCAGCTCATATTGTAATACCTAAGAGAAGAGGGAAAACATATAAATATATGAATAATTTTTCTTGCTGCCCAAACAAGATGTCTATCTCAAGATGAAAAGGCCTGAATAGCAACCATCTGACTCATTTTAAAAACATTTCTCTACCCTACCTTGTTGTCTAGGTATAGACTTCTTAAATTTATATATATTATGAATATTTAAGAAGTATGTATACAATTTCGTAAGTTGTTACAATACATGTTTATATACACATTTTACGTATTTTTATATATATAAAAAGGCAAGAAAATTCTGTAATTGTTCTCGGAAAGTACTAATACTTATGTACACAGGCTAAGGCATTGAAGAGGATTTATGCTTCAGAACTACTACTATACAGGAATAAGGAACAGAACAGCTGAGAAACAAAATGTAAGACCACAAGTAAATAAAAGTTATTTCTTCTTTGGAAAACCTCAGAAGCCCTGTATGGACATTTGCAAGACTTCAGTTTCACAAAACACAGGAAGGTTTGGAATTTTCCAATAAGACAGGGATAATAATATTAATAATAACAACAACAATAACATTTTCAAGACAAACAATCACAACAGTATCTATACAGTTAAGCACATTTTGCTGGGATGCAAACTTAAATCTCAGTTGTCTGTAGTACAGTGGGAGCTACGTTCTCCAGAATGAGTCAAAGGTCAGAAAGCAGTTTCAAATTAAAATTTTTTTTCTCCTCTTTTATTAAAATAGATGTAGCCTACAATTATTTTCTTCACATTACTCCAACTATGATGTGGTCCTTCCCCTAATCTTCCCAGAATCAGATCTTACTGTAGCCAGATGCTTTTTCCCCCCTTTATTCATTTCCTATCCCATTATGACGTGTAAGTATATTCCATCTAGCACTGGGGGGAAAAAGTCATCACTATTTTTCTCTAACACTCTTTTTTATCATTCTTCAATTTTCTTCTACAATATGATCCGCCACTCTTTACAATATTTTAATCATCACTTCATAGATTTTGTCTTTTTTTCTTTGTAAAAATTTTTAATTAATATATACACATATATTTACCTATCTTCATTTCATTTTTCCTATGTAAGTCAATTTTTGAGGGATAATACTCAAAGGCATTTCAAGTATCATCATTACATAAAACATTTTACCAGGGAAATAAAATACATACCAAACATCAAATAGTCAATAAAGCAACCCACATGATAGCCTTGTCTGAAGCATCCTTTTTCTTAATTTAATTAGTAATGGCTTGGCATTTTCAACATTGTTTCCTTAATATATCTGGGATTTGCTGAGAACATGGAATTCAAAAATTTTAGGTTTGTTGTCAGGTACATAGAATTCATATTTTCTTAAATTTTACAATTAATAATTGTAAATATAAAATTTACATTCTTTGCCAAAAAGCATCAAATCAGAATTGAAAGCAAAACTGTATGAGGTGCTGATCATGAACTGCACAAACTAGACACCTTCCAGAGAGCTTATTATGCAAATGCATACATGCACTTCAAAAGTAATTCAGTTTCATCAAAGAACCAAAGAATGCTTTAAAACAGCTGTATTCAAAATGTCTGAGAAAATTTTCAGTGAATTTTAAGTACAGAAACAAACATAATGGAGTTAAAAAGGAAAATGTTGATAGTAGTTCTAGGCACACATGCTCAAATAACAGAGAAATAGTTGCAAGCCTTGTCATAAAACTTAATTACAACCTTTAAAAAAAATCAAACTTGAACGCTTAAAAACACCAGGAGAAGCTTTTTTGACTCAAATGTCAAGAAAGTCAAAGCGCATTTAATAAAGTCAATCAAAATGAAATTTGAGGATAACTAACAGCAGAGTTATTTAATCAAATTACTAGAAAATCTCAGGAAGCATCCCAAAGGCATCTTGATGACATGTATTTAAAAATGACTGAAATCTCAGCTGCCCAGAGATGGTGTTTGAGCAAGGAAAAATGGAAATACTGTCAGAGTGTAAATCTTCACCAAAATAACCCTGCTCCAAGCCATAGTTCAAGAACACTCACATCCTTCCCTTTTTAGGGTGTCCTTGAACAGACATTATTTGAGCAACACCCTCCCAAGCAACAACTAGAGAGTACTCTATAAGACATTGTCCATCACTTCTCATCTTCAGTCTCCACTTTTCATCAGATCTCTTAAATTTACTTCCTGCAACAATATACCATAGCAGAGCCTACCATGGTAGGCACTAGGCTGAAAGCAGATATGAGAGGGTACGTGCTGGCTGAACGGGTGTGAAAGTGGGCAGGAGCTCAAAGCAAATCTCCAGCAGCATCCAAATTCCTCAGCCTCTCCCCAGGTCAGTACAGGTCTCCAGAGGGGACACTGCAGCACCCAGCAAGCAAGAAGAGCCAGCCAGTCTCCCTACATGGATATAATGAGACAGGTCTGTTGCTGTATTTCCAAGCTCTTTTCTCAATTGGAAGAGGGAGCCACCCAGTCTGATACAGGCTGAGGAAGTCTAGCTAAGATAGGAGGAGTTGTGCTGCAAGGGCAAGATCATCTTGTGGGCTGCCCTGGAATCCTCTGAATCCCTTTGCACAAGCAAGCTGTAAGGCCACAAAATACCATTCCAGAGGGACAAAGCCCTTTAGCGTGTAGTTGCATTTAATTTTTCTAATTATAACTAAATAAACAACAATACATCTCAGAGATTTGACATGAACATTAAGAATCCTGTCTTGATCTGGTTCCAGTTGCACCAATCTCAAAACACCAACAGCTGAAATTTTATATAGATTTGGGAGGGTAAAAATATTTCAGGAAGAAATTAACCTAAGAAATAAAATTGTTCTCCTCATCTTTTATCACCAGCCTTCAAATGATGACAGCACAGATCTGCAGAATAGCAGAACCTTATAAGAGGTTCATATTTCTATTTCTACATGTTTCTACTATTTGGCAGTATCTATAAAAAAGCAACTTTATTTATAATATTTATAACGACATCTCCTTTTTTCCATTTTTCTCTAATTCCAATGCTTCAATTCTTATTTTGTAGTGAAGCAACTGAAAAATCAATCCACATGCATACAGTTTGATTATCCTAACTACATGCAGTGTGCCATGCAGAGACCTTTAAAAGATTACACTTTCCAGTCAAAGAAGGCAACTGGTCACCAACTTCTACAAAATAACCATTACTCATGATACAGCTTGTGGTATGTGATGCCAACTTTTGTACCTCAAAAGGCAAGGATTGGTTGCCAAGGGCTTCCACACAGTCTCCACTTCAGCAAAAATGCAGAAATCTCACTAAAATTACTCAAGTTTGAATGGCCACTATTGCTTCATTTGATGGCTCCTTGGCTTTTAGCAGACTATCATGGATAAAATTAATAATTATATTTGTCTCAGGTCTATTTTCAGAATTCAGTTTGTCAGGTTGCTACACATCAGTCAAGATCACTGCAATTTCGCTCCTTGTTCCACTTCCTCAGAAAGGCTTAACACCTTTGGCGTAACATTAATGCTATAGAACTATATACTACACATTGAAATCTAGTGCACTTTATTTGCTCTAATTATGAAGTAATTACTAGCATCCCAAAATGTGTGTAATTGATTAGAAACAACATGCTTCTCCCTAAATAATGTACTTGAGAAGTATGCTGTAGATGGTAACCTTGTAATATGCCAGTTAAAAAAAAAAAAAGTTTATTAGTCTGTGAATTAAATCCTATCTCAGAAAAAGAACCACAGATTCAGGGTGTTAAATGGTTAGAATTCAAGAAGTCAAAATATTTAAAGTGATAAGTCCCAGGTATTCTGTACAAGGAAACTTTGAGCAATGTATAATTTTGCCATGACAAACAACAGCCATTTTCACATCTTCCTGGCTTTTGGTAAAGATCAGGCTGACAAGACCAAAATATTTCAATCTTGTGATTGCACACCATCAGCAAGTTCACACTTCTGTGTCAGCTTCACTACAGAGGATCAAATCAGTGAGTTGTTTCATGTCCTTATTTTAGGGGAAGATTAGATTGTCAAGTTTCTAGTGGAAAACAAATAATCCCCGTGGCCAACTGGTGAAGCAATGGTGAGAGACACCTCAGGCTCTCCTACTTTTTCCCTACATGGCTGCTTTGCCCCCATGAAGCGGTGAAAAGCTCCAAATCTCCTCCCTATACTGAAGTTCACAAACCCATAACAATCTAGCTCCCTTATTCTCCAAATGTGTCTCTCTTCAAAAGCTACCCAATTAAGAGAAAGTTTCAGCTGCCAAGATGATACAGGTGCCCAAACCATGCTGTGATTCTCCTTTTCTCTGTATTATAATAAAATACCATCTCTTTTCAGAAACCCCTAGGAGCTTTCTGAGCACTGCCTGCTTGCTAATGGGCCACCTTAAGGATGAATGCAACTGAATACAATTGTGCGTATTTTAGTAGGAAATGCTAATAATCCAATTACTGTGAATCACAGTCCAGGGCTAGATTCAAATTGTGGATAAATATACCATCTCCTTCATATACACTTGTCTTGGAATGAGCCACTCCAAATTAATATTTAAAAACAAAACATTCAGCTTGGTCACCTTTAAAACCTGATTTGCACTCACTTGTCACTGTAAACAGAATATTTTAATGCTGCAGTTCAGTTTGTTAAGAATTAGCAAATGCACATTTAGAGCTTTTCTCATCAATATAAAATATCCCATAAATGAAACAATTTTAAAAGTCTTAACACAAAATCACAGGAACATTATTCCATGTATAAATTTTAACCATCGCCCATAAAAGCAGTGTTTATCAAAAGGAAGCATTTATAATTGCTGTCATTCTTCTTCTCATCTGTTTTGCATTAGATTGCTTCAGAAAAAGTATCCTCATCACCTCTCCCAAAGGAAAACAGAACAGCCAATGCTGCATATTAAGGTGCTAAAAAAAAAAGGGTCTTTAAAAAAAAAAAAAAAAGCTCATTTACATTAGAACTAAGCAGCATACAAAACATTCCAGTAGGGCTTGCTTCAAGTTCAAGAGGTATCTACTCAGCCACAACAGACACCTTGGCTGCAGACATGGAATGACATGTTGGGACTTAGAGCCTACACCTTGAGTGGACGTGGCATAGCCTACATATCACTGCCATAAGGGTCCTGTTACTTCATCTCAGAAAATCTCCTATCAGTCTGATTCCCGCTTAAATAGAAGGGACTTGATCTGGAAAGAAATTATCACTGGTAGCTGCTCCAGGCACAAACTCCTGCAGCTTTAGAACAGGCTGGGTAATAAACTCCCAGACTTTCAAGCAGCTCTGTCAAGACGCACTTTACAAATCAATAAGAGCTTCCCCTACCTATCTATTAATCTGAGAGGACCTTTCTGAGCATGCAGCATCCTGCTTCTTCTATCCCAGCCTGTAAACACCAGTAGCAACTGAAATGTGAAGTTTTAGAAAGACAGGGGTAATTTTGTCTGATTTTTCCACATAGATGTCTTTTTCACTGATTAACCATTTCGGCCTTTTTATTGTTCTATTCCTTCTCATCTACAAAACCATAATTTATCTATAGCCAGTCTACCAGACAAGGAAGGGCTGCAGACAACTGCAGCAGCATCAGTAGCTCTAAGTCCCAATCAGACAGAGTGTATTCCCACTCTACAGCCCCTCCAGTACCACCCAGTGACTGCTGGATATGCCTAGACAAGGCAAACTAGGCCATGAGCTGATTTGGGAACTCAGAATTTAACTTCCTCCTTACCCTCAGAGGAATAAGATTTAAGCTTCAGCTATCCCAAAGGACTGTCTCCCTTCTTTTTCAATCTATCTGTTTAAATAAGGCCTGCTAGTTTCTCTTAATGCTGCTTTTTAATTCTATTTTTTTTTTTTTTTTTACTGAAAGTCAAACCTAAATGAAACATTACAGCAAAAGCTGTAATGCAACAGATTGAGTATCTCATTGAACCATGGAATGGTTGAGGTTGGAGGGGGCCTCTGAAGGTCATCTATCCAATCTCCCTGTTCAAGCAGAGACACCTACAGGCAGTCACCTAGGACCACATCCAGATGGCTTTTAAGTAGCTCCAAGGATGGAGGCTCTAAAACCTCTCTGGGCAACCTGTGCCTGTTCTTGGTCACCCTCTCAGGATAAAACGTTCTCCCTGATGTTCACTGGGACCTTCTGTGTTTTAGTTTCTACTCACTGCCTCTTGTCCTGCCACGCACCATTGAAAAGAGCCTGGCTCCATCTTCTATACACCCTTTATGTATTAATACACACTGAGAAGACTGTTGAGCCTCCTCGTCTCCAGGCTGAACAGTCCCAGCTCTCCAAGCCTTATCTTAGAGGAGACCTGTCAGCCAGTTAAATGTCCCATATCTAAGAAGGGTGTCTGAAAAAAGTGATCTTGTACTATCCTGTTCAATACACACTGTGGCATTAAGGTTTGACAATGCAGGACTGTGATACTAAGACAGCAAGAGAAGTGCTGCAATTCTGGTGTGACCGGTGCTGGCTTGGAGAAACCAAACCACAGAGATGTAAAAACAAAATAAGAAAAGAGCAATACAATGTAAATTAAGAACAGCACTTTCCACTGAGATAGTTTGTTAAAGATAAACATCATTCTTTACTCTTCCATACAGCCACTTTGAGGATTTGCCGGAGCTGCACTGCATTTGGCTCTCCAGCATGTTTCTGTTGGACCATAAGGTGGGTGGAGCGCTCTCAACAGCCCAGTAAGGGCACAGGGGAGGAGGGAGGGTGTCCCAACAGGGCCAGATTTCTCACCAACCCTAGAAGCCACCTCAGTCATGTCCAGCTCATTTGGAAGCACACAGGTTTAAAGATCACAGCCAAGCACAAAGAACAGGGCTCACATCACTGCCTGCAAACAAACCTCTGACATATTTTACCTTCAGTTCAGCATAACCAGTGCTGCATTTTGAAGCTATGTAAAAATTGATCCACCACGAATTGTATGTAATTTATTTATTTTTTTCAATTTACTAAATGACAAGAGGAAGAATTTCACACAGCCCTCACTGCATATGTTCAATTATTTGAACATTAATAAAACCAACCACAAACAGGAGTTCCATACCTAAGGACAGGGGAAAGTGTTTTCATATTCATATATTCCTTTTCACATAAAAAGGTAATATCTTTGATGGAATATTGTTAAATATTGCATGCAGGAGTCCTTAATGTTTAAAATCAATAACTTATTTATATTTCATTTTTATTTAAAGGCTTCTGATAGTGTTAACAGTTGAAATAATGCAAACAGATCATATTCTTGGAGTCATTTTCCTTCCTGTGTTCCCATACAACCTCTAAGTAAGGTAGTCAACAAGGGACAAGTCATATGTAAATTTATTTTGCCGTTTGGGATTCTGCTAAATAATTACTAACAAAAATGTATTATTTAGCTCCAGGCTATATCACTGCATTAGAATTAAATGGCAACTATTTGCTCTTTCAGTGGTGGCAAGAACCACCGCGCTGATGTCAGCATCATTTTGAATGCCATTATCAGAGTCTCTGGTTCTTTAGAAGGAGTAGGCAGATTTATTTACAACCTAGTGAAAGTCTCACATTTCTTTTAGCATGACACCATAGGAAATATCTTTCTTATTCTAGATAATCAAGAGCATATTAGTATTATTAAAAGCTATCTCCTTATTAAGAAGGCTGCTATGACATTCCTGTTTCTATGGGAAAATTCATTATCACATACCATTTGCGCACCAGTAGGCAAATGTGCATATTAATTGTGAGGGGAAACGCCAGAAAGCAGAGTACTCTTTTGAGGGCTTGCCAGGGAGCCATATGACACATGCCCAGATCTGGTGTTAAAGGCTGTGGGGGTTTTAATTCTTTTTTTTTTTTTTCTTCCTCCCTCACGACTCCCCCCAGTACGAATGAAAGAGAAACAAGAGATCTCACAAGTCTGAATCCCAGCTGTTATGCTCCTTGGAAAGATATCAGAAGCATCATCACCCTACACTCTCACTAACAGGCAGAATAGGCTGAAGAAATACAAGGACTGAACCACAGAATTGTTTGTTTTTCATGGTTAGTGACATTGCAATTGAAAGGTATGGGACATGCCACACTGCAGGCACTATCAAATCACACTGGGAATACCCTCCCCGCATCTTTCCTTCCAAGGATAAAGTGCCTGCAGCCTTGGCTGTTTGGACAGAATCTTTCCACAATATCCTACTCCATCTGTGAGGATTAGTGTCACAATCTGGCCATAAATCAGTAGTTTCTAAGGCTAATTGAGCATATATAAAGACACACACTCCCCTGTCTCTATTTTAGCCAATGACATCCTCTTTTTTTCTGTCTCTGCTAATGGCAGTATTTAAGATGGAAATATTGTAACAACGCATTCAAAATACACTGCAAACTAAATATTCATGAAGTCAAAACAAATACTCCCCGAGGAATATCCTCTTATGGATTCACAGCTAAGGGGAAGGCTGCTTTGAGTGCTTGGCAATATAGTTTTTCCACAAGCAAAACACCACTCGCCCAGCCCTTGATTCTTTTCCATCATCCACAGGCCAAATTCATACTAGCTTTTAAAAGGTGACATACAAAAAGCAATAATCACAATATTTATCTTTCAGCTCCCACACTTTTTACTGTTTTCATAAATACATAGTCAGCACACATTGGTTTTTAGCCAAATACAGATTAAAAGCACATTCTTTATTACTGCTTATTTAAATCTACTTGAAGCAGATGGGGATACATTCATTTCTGTACTCGTTATTACAAAGATAAACAAAGGGAACACATTCACAGGGCTAGATATCATTGCCACCTCAATTATGCTTTCAGCCTCCAACTACAAACACTCTATTCTTATCTGGACTAATATTCAGCCAGTTACAACTACAAACAGTGCCAGGGAATGGACAAGTGAGAGAAGACGCCATCTAAATGTCTGACTGAAAATCAAGTATTGATTAAATAATAATTAAAATGCTATTTTAAGTTTTTAAAGGTTGAACCAAAAAAGCAATTAATATAATAAAGTCCATTAAATCTCTATTTTAACAAATTTTCTGACCAAAACATGCAGTCTGGTGTCTTACATCTTAAGTAGGGGACTCTTCTGTCTTTGGTTTCATCAACATGTAAAATATTATAAATGAGAAGCATATAGACAGCATATCTTGCTCCCTACTTTATTTTCTTACGTGGAAAACACAGCCATTATGGCTAGGAGAGATAGCCCTACAGATTTGTAACACAGAGAAAGCATTACTAATGAATAAAGCAGTATACAAGCAGCTAACTCTAACTTTTAATATGTTTACAAGGACTCAAGTACACCTCCTCTTGCCATCCATTTTAATAAATTCTGGGATCACTAACACATCGTAAGCATCAGCAAATGAGCAAACATAAAGAAAGTACCTTATGTACAATGAAAGCAGTGGCAAAGCACTGCCCAATTTTTATCAGAAAAAAGACAAACACAAAGAGAAAAAACAACAAATGAATGAAGTTTTAACAACTTCATTAGGAGAGAGCATTCTACAGTCAACAGAAGAAGGAAACACAAGATGGCCAGGAAAGGCTTCTCCTCTGAAGACAACAGCCCCGTTGTTTTCAAGTAGCAGTGCCAAGAAAAAGCCCTACACCACTGGTGACAATATTTCACATATCGCCACCTTCTCACTGACATCTGTCACGAAGTAAAACTAAATATAAAAATAAGATTTTTCCACAGTCACAATACATCGAAAGAAAAAAAAAAAAAACACCCTACAAAAGGGAAATCCCACTGAAAGCCCCAGAGTGGGAACAGAAGTAATCAGCTTAGCAATGGGGACATTGCTTTCTCACTTTCACTCTTGACTAGGTAAAGGAGTCTTGACTAGGAAAACAGCAGGCACCAGGGACACAAGTTCAAGTGCAGCCTGTAACAGCAAGTCCTGCAGCATCTGCTTCTGAGCTTTTTCTCCTCTCTGGTACTCTTGGAGAGGCTGCAGCTGCTTCAGATTGAATTCTGCATCAAACTGGTAGTAGTAAGCAGAATCTCCTACCACCCCACCCTCAAAGGTGGTTGCAGCTTGAAGTCAAAAACCTTAAATGTATGTCAAATTTGATTTTCTTAAGTGATTGGTATATTACTAATCAAATTGAGAATTTGATTAGCAAATTGAATATCTGATTAGCTCCTTCCATGATGAAAAGAATTAGCTATTAATCAAAGCTCACAGAAGATAAGCACCACCATCCTCACATTCAAACCAAGCACCTGCATTTCACAAGGGGAAAAATAATGATTATTAAAACCAATGAATTGTAGCTCTTTGATTAGTTCCAAGCACATTCTTCTTGTTTAATCAAGGCAATTATACACTAAATTTTTGAAAATACATGCTGTACTTAACAAAGCAGGCCTGATAGGTTTGTACTCAATACATACTCTTCCCTCACTGCTCCAGCTAGCTAATACCCACTTCTGTAAGATGACCTATTAGTACAAAATTCCATTGCAGCAGCTGCCAACTGCTTAACTGGTATTGGCATAAACAAGTCACTTGTGCCGTCATTCCAACACCAAGTTTGTTTCACAGATGACAGAAGATTCATAAAGGTTTCAGTGGCTTAAAATACATATTTTAAAAAATAAATTAAAAGGCAAGGGAGGGGGCAAAGGGGGAAGCATCTGCTGGTGTCGAGACAATTTCTTGGCAGAACTCAATAAGAGGACAGCTTTCAGCTGATTAACTGCGCCCTCAGAATTAAAAAGTCGTCATAGTCTCTGGAAATTACTTCAAGCTGGTCTACAAGTTAGATTCATCAATAACAAACTTAAAATATGTTCTAACCAGAGTGTTTCCAATGTATGGCTAGACCCTGTATGCCTACTAGTTCTGGGTTTGTTGTTTTGGGTTTTTTTTTTTTAATTTAAACTTGACAAGTCAGTATCTGTCTACTTTAAAACTTTGTATTACTGCAGTATTTTTATTCTATCAGTGTTCAAAAAAATAAAAATGTTTCCCATTCAAAACTCCATCTTGTTTTTTGCTGTTCAACAGATTTCAGAGTATTAAATAGCCTGTACCGTATTGAGATGAAGGATGCCACAAAGATGATCAGAGGAATGGAGCACCTCTGCTATGAGGACAGGCTGAGAGAGTGGGGGTTGTTCAGCTTGGAGAAGAGAAGGCTCCAAGGAGACCTTATAGAGGCCTTTCAGTACCTGAAGGGCGCGTACAAGAAAGCTGGGGAGGGACTTTTTACAAGGACATGTAGTGAAAGGACAAGGGGGAATGGCTTTAAATTGGAAGTGGGAAGATTTTTATTAGACATTAAGAAGAAATTCTTCACGATGAGGGCGGTGAGACATTGGAACACATTGCCCAGGGAAGTTGTGGATGCATCCTCCCTGGAACTATTCAAGGCCAGGTTGGATGGGGCATTGAGCAGCCTTGCTCTAGTGGGAGGTGTCCCTGCCCATGGCAAGGGGGTTGGAACTGGATGATCTTTAAGGTCCCTTCCATCCCAAACCATTCTGTGGTTCTATGATGCTCAAAGAACACTGAATGACTGGTGTCCCACTGGGGCTCTCAAGAAAACAAGCTTTCCAACTCAAGAGGCTACTTCTCAGAGATGAGTTTCAATAAATACACCTCAAAATTACTGAGTATTTTAACTGTATGAAAAAAATGAAAGACCAGAGGAGGTTTATAAGAGTAAAATTTTGGTATCCAACTGTGCTATAAAAAGTAGGCTTTCACTATATTCTCCCATTTTTCGTTGGTTTTTTGTTTGGTTTTTGTTTGTTTTTTTGGAGTTCAAACAATTACTATTACACATTTGAAAATCTTTCAGAAGCCTTGTTTTACATTATTTTAAGCTACTGCAAGAGTATTTCAACAGAAGAACAGAAGACAATTCTCGTGCCTCCTGATAGCAAGCTTCCGCCTGCTAATCTTGAAGAGCATGTTTTTCAGTAAGGTACAGTTCTTCGCCTATTCCCTCCTTGTAAGTGAAGAAAACAACACATTTGTGGGGAGTAAATGTGGCCTCCTGCTGCCTCTTTTTTCTCCTCTAATAAACAAAAGTTGTTAAACTTAACGGCAGTTCAAACAGCCAGTCTGGATACCTGCTGGAGCTTACAGGACACATCACTACAAGGCCCACGATACATTTCTGATAAGCCATACAACCTCAGATCATTTTCTTAAATATTTAATGAAGGTACAGGTGACATGAGAGGAAAAAAGAAAATGTTGACTAAAGTATCATTAATCCTTTGCACAACCTGCTCCTTGGAATCTACCTTGTTCAGAAAAACACAAGCAGGTGTCGTTCCCATAATCATTCTCTTGTCACTGACTGAGACCTGGATCTTGCCTTCCTACCCAGTCCTCACTGATCTGCTGCCTTTTTATTCAGTCAATTATTTATTTCTGAGAAAAACAGAGCTGGGTTTCTTATCCCCATGCCTGGAAGCAAACAAGTGCAACACAGTCTTCAGAGCACTGGGACAGCCTGCAACGTGGTATAAACTGCTTCAGTCTTTTCTGTATCTTACAAAGTCTAGCACTAAAGATAAATATTGTAAATGTCAGCACTGTTAGCTTTAACTGCTGATTATTTCTACAGAAATATCCAACTAATAGGCTTATTACAACACTCTCAAACTGTTTCCAAAACTTCCTGGGTGCCAGAAGCCCCAACTGTTTTCTTCCAAAAGCTCCAGGTTTACTCCTGTCAGTATCCATTATAGGATGCACTTAGGTATAGACAACAGAAAAACCTTCAGTTCAAAGGCTGAAAATAAATGGGGAACATAAAATAGGATTAAATATCAATACAGGTAAAGCATTAATACCTGGCTATGTTCTCATATTGTTTATTTAATGAAAAGCCCAAAATTTAAAAGAACATTTAAATAAAGCTGCTGCAACAGAATTTCCACTCTGCCAAGCAATATGCTGCACAACCAAATTTTGCCACATACCGTAGATCCAGATTGCTCACCTTCATAACAAATTATCACAACAAATGTTTGCTTTACTTTTAATTACTTTTACTTTTTTTACTTTTACTTTTAATAAGAAAATGAATACCTGGATAGAAGAGAAAATCCTAATTGGAGTTCCCACTGACGGAAAGGTTGCAGTCTGATGTCAACTATTGTCTGCTTTTACTAGCGTGATTGCCAGGACCCCAAGGCCACCTACACAGGCAATAACACCCTCACCTGGCAACCCCACCTACCCCACATACACACACTCCTTCCCCAGTATGAAGATAACCCTAGCAAATGAGGCTCTCAAATACAAAAGAATGCCCTAGAAGAAATGCAGTCTTCCACAGTTTCTGCAGCAATGAAATCAAGAGCAAAGAACTTGTTCTGACAAAAAAAAAAAAAAAAAAAAAATAATGCCTTTTTTTCCCTTTAATTATCTGCGCAAGCAAAGAGTTTCCAAATAAAAGTATTTCCAAAGCGTATTACTTGTAAGTGCAAGATGCAAAATCACACAGGTTCAAATAGCAACACTTTACTTGCAGGCACCTACAATGTAACTTTTTCTTTAGGTAAAGATACACATCTGTTTAGAAGCATCAGGATTTTAAAATGAAGACTATTTAATACTAAATAATCATATTGGTAAATCAAGATCCCTGCAGTAGGAAAAGCCTAGGTAATTTGCAAACTGATACATTTACTGCATATCAGAATGTCATAAAACTTCATGATTGCAATTGACATTTTATATCAGGAAAAATGTGCAATAGGGTGGATGAGCTTGAAATGAGTGTTCTAAATCGCTTTGGCTCACCTTTCACCCCACCTCAACCAACACCGTGCCTACATGCTGAGAGAAAAGGCAATGGATAAGGGAATGCTCCCAAATGCTGTTTTATTCCCTACCAGACGGGCTAAGTATTAATGAAGTATAAATGTTTCCATAAAAAAAATCTTAAAAGCTTGCAGGCCATATGTTATCATCATAGCTATGCTGCAGAAAATAAATATGGCTTTATTTGTGTGTTTACAGAAGTATCAACAGACTCCACACCTAATTAAGTTTTTATTAGTATTTTCTCATACTACAAGATCGGTCTAAGGATATATCTTTTATTTCTAACCCTCTCCAAAGAAGTTATAGTAATACTTCTCTATGTCCATATATCCATGTTTATAACCAGCATAATTATACGTATCTACCATTTTCTGGCACTGAAAAAAAACCTTCAAATTATGTCTTAAGTGTCACTCAGCTTGAAACAAACCACAATGTTCATGACAAAGGAAGTTCAAGTAGACTCTTCAGCCCCCAGCTATTACATTCATCTTGGAAGCCAACGGGCCAAAAGAAAAGATAATAAGCAAAAGGAAAGGCTCATGTAACTTCAGTGGGAGAATAAACTCTGGCTGTCCCCTGGTAAACTGCCAATTTTCTTTCTGGTTCAAATCTGACCACTCATCAATGCACTTCAACAATCCTAAGACAAAAGGAAATCATCAAATTGAGCACAACATAAAATTAACTGTATCTGCCTAAAAATAAATCATAAAGAACCCTCAGTCCTTTTTATTGTATTCAACTAACTCAAACTAAAAAAAATAAAAATTCTACAATTAAGATAACAGGGCTAATAGAATTGCTGTAAACTATGAAAATTCTGAATCTATCACAAGTTCCACAATATTTAATATTTACTTAAAATCTATTTTTCATCGTGTTTTCTTAAGGTGACTGAAAACCACAGCTTCCGCGTAAACTAAAGACTCCCAGGTCATCTAGGCATGCTTGCAAGTGCAGCCTTGTCTACAGAGCTTGAAGTTTGGATTGAAGGGTGAAGGTCACTCCTTGTACTACCCAAGAAAATGGTTAGGGTTTAATAATGATCTGCTTCACTACATGTTACTGAAATTTGTTTGGTTGTTTTCAAGTTAAATGAAGAGAAGTTTATTAAAATGTTATTAATTTTAAAAAGCATTTTAGAAGGAAAGATATTCTTTTCTCTTTCCCTAAGTAACTGGTCATGCCAAATGGCACTGATACATTCATACAATATGACGAGTGATAGCACTGCCAAAATCTGCTGGTCGAGGAAGCTCTCACATACTAACAGTCACTGAGCAGCAGAAGATGTCTGTGCACCCACTTGCTGCAACACACACAGGGATCTCATCAAGGACCAAAAGCCTACAGAACCCAGCAGCACAAACCACTATGTGACAGCCTCGGAAAGGTGTAACTTCCCAATGATTTCAGCTAGCATTGGCTGGAAAATCACAGAGCAGCCTCACAACACGGCAGCAGGCTGTCAGTAAAACTGGTCTGAGATGACAGAGACAGAATGAGAATGAAATACTGAAGAGAAAGAACACACACTGAACTCTTTGTATATAAAAACAAGATTGGGGACAGGATCACTGTTACAAGAGAAAATGAAGAGATTAAATAAATAGTTATGATAAATGAAACAGCACCAGGCAAACCTCTTTATTCTTTAGAAATATCATGGGATGGGGCGAGATCAGAGTAGTGCTATGCCAAGAGAAATTAAGCAGTCTGAGATGATCACATCATACTCTCACAGTGAGCCACATGCCACAGAAAGGCAACACTGAGTGCATGCGTGTGCAAACATATATGTAAACATTTGATCCACAATTACCTATAGCAGAAACCTGGCACATATGTCATTTTCTCTGTGCATGGATGTGAAAGCAAAATCTCTCCTCTTCTCTGGTCCACAGCATTGCCACAGGGACAGCAGCAACCTTAATTAGTCATCCAGCTTGCATGTCATTTGAAAAAAACTTTTAAAATTTGCAAGCGTTTTAAAAGAAAGCCTCTGATAACCCAAATAAAGCCTAGCTATTAATTCAAGGCCACATTATATAAGTCAGTGTAATTAATCTAAGCTGTGACAATGGATTTGAGTGTTCATCTAAATGTCTCCATTTTTTGTGCTTTCCACAAATGCTAACAAAATGCAAATAGAAAATAGAGTAGAACAGAACATCACATGACAATGGAATTGCGGGAAGCACCATTGCCCTTCTAACTGACTCGGAAAATATTTCAAGATAAGCGAGCAAGTACTGTATTACTTCCAGATTTCTCTCTTTATCTCTCACCCAAAACCAATCAGGCAAACGGAATTTTTCTTTTGACTTCAGTCATCTTTGAATCTGGTTTCTTCCCACTGCTCAGTCACCCATAGTCAAAAGACTACAGAAACCATTTGACTTCATTGACTTAAGTGCCAACAAGTAATTTTTGATTATTTTGCTGCAATCAATCAATCAGGAAATCATTTCCCTAATCATTTATTAACATCCCATCATTACACAGCTATTTGCAATTATTATTATTATTATTATTACAGGATGGAGGGAGACAATACAAATCTACAAACTAAATGACCAAACCCCTTGCTCCTACAGAGATAATGAAAGCAACAGCTTGTACAGCCCCCAAAATGGCTTGGCCTTTACCTGTAAGTTGTGTGGGCCTTGAGGTTGTTTTAGGTTATTTGGGTTATTATAGGTTATTTTCCCTGCGCTAACCAATTTCTGAGGAACACATGTGCAAAAACTTAGCTGTGGATCCTTGAGTGCATCCTTAGTCAGTGCAGAACTGACTGAATTTCAAAACAAACCCATGGCCAACTGCCCAGTTACCATGAAATGCTTTTATGCAGGGTGTGTGGAATTTTAATAAATTTAAACCCAGCTATGTTGAACAGAGAGACATTGTCACTGAACTAATGCCTTTCCAGTGCATTTACTGACTCAAAGATAGTTCATCTTGCTAGACCTTCTTGGGGTATATAAAAAACAAACATAATGGAAGAACGACATTAAAGAATCATACACTATGCTGTCTATGGACATTGTATCTCAAGTATGATTCTAGCTCATTTAATGTAAACTGTTAAGAATAGTAATAGACCGTCTAAGCTATTTACTTTTTGTTTGAATGAAAGACTGAATATGAGACCATAATATTTAAATCTCTCCCCTTCCGAAAATTCCTATAAAATAACAGTAATTCAAACTGTAATACCTACTACACCAGACTATAAGAAAAGTGGATAAATAAACATTTTTGTGAGAAGATTTTCCTATCTCCCAAATCAGATATAAACCCAAAACCCAACAGTTTGCTAAGACAAATATGCAAGTACAAAACAATGCATCACTGTAAATCAGTGAAAAAAAATATGCTAAACACAGACAACATTAATAACCCTATATTAAACTGTAGAGTCACAGGAAATAGAATTTTTGATCTAGTGTTCTGTCAGCTTCCAAATACGATAGCTACGGCAGATTAAAATATCTGAAGTTTCCAAAAGGTTATCAGTTAAAAGCATATACAAAATTTATCAGTTGAATCTTTTCTATTCTTTACCAAGGATACAAGAAAATCTGCAACTTTCTCTCTAAATTACACAGACTTGCATTTGGGACTAAATGTGAACATCAACTTACACCATTAATCAAGTCCATACTATGTCTGCATTGCATAGTGCATACATAGATGGGATGCGTGTTTTAATTTCTATACTTGAAAATTGTATGAACTTAAAGATATTCAAAACAATTTCATAATCATGTGTAGCTCAGATATAATATTTAGAAAAAGTATAGCAGTTTTATGGCACTCTCTGAGCATCTAATACTTATTCACTAAAACTACATTAAATTGCTACTGTGTCTTACAACTACTCTATGGATGAACTTGCATTATTAGGAAAGCAAACCTAGAAATTGAATAATTTATAACTAAAATATCTTGAGTCTCTGCAGCATTTTGGAAAGTACATTATATTTAGTTTGATTTAGTGCTTGCCTGTCTTACTTTCCTTCTGGGATGGTACTTACCACATCTTTAGTTTTTGCTTTGTTATTACAAGAAAGTACATTCCAACGATAACCAAGAAAGCAGGCACATTTTTTTTCCAGAACGATGCACATCTTTTGCAAACAGATATTAATGCAAAGTATAGAAAGTTCAGCAACATTTGAAAACCTACTAAAACAGAGCTTAAGTTCATTTAATGAAGTTTACAGCTTGGACATAATCCAGAGCACTGCATTTAAAAAAGATCTGTCCACCACAATAATTACAAAATATATTCCAAGTTACGTAAAAGTTCTTTGAACCTCATTTTAGTGTTAGTATCAAAAGTTAGAGGTTTTTTTTAAATGAGAGAGAAAAAAAGAACTGCTGCAGTTAAATGTCAGATCAAGAAGGAGGTTAGTTAAAACATTCCACTATAGAAATTCAAACGTAATTCAGTTTTGGAACAAATATAAAAGTCTCAAAATATTAATAAAGGGAGGTTAAGTATGGCATTTTTCATTCAAAATTATATGTCAGACACATAAAGCAAACAAAATTGGTATGTGAAGTCCACTGTAACAGAATAATAGAGAGTCATAAACAAAGCACAGCTAATTCAGACAGTAATATTGCAATTTTAATGGCATGTTTTTCTGTTTACAGATTATCAAATATCAGCATCCTAATCCTAAATACCTGATAGTAACTAGTACTCTAGTTATCTCTTTCCTATACCTAAATTTACTGACCTGAACAGCACCATGGAAATCAATGGGCCTTCCCCTCATTTTGGTTTAGTTAAGCTATCAGGTCCTGACTGGAGATCTGGGCATAAACATTGCTCCAGAATCAGTCATTTTTGCAGGAAAAAGTGGGAAAGGGAACTAGATGGATTTTTACAGGGTCAAAGCTGTTTTTTTCTTGCCCCATTTTGTTCCTACAATAGCTGAAGAATGTAATTATCTTTTGATTGTGCCTATTTCCAGCTAGTTTGACCCACGTGTTGCAGTTTTAACTGCATTAGGAATGGATGAAACTAATCCCTCCTTAACTCATCTGTCTTTACAACCTTCAAAAACCTTTATAACCTCCAACTACTGACCAGGTGAGACAAGGACAAGCAATAACAGCACGTTAGGAACAGCTGAAGTAGCATTTGCAGAGATAGCACCTTTTTCTTACATCAGCAGATAAAGAGGTATTGAAGGAAACAAAAGCTTTTTGACACTCAAAGCCTTCATCAGACTTGAAAAAACAGAGCAAACATCAGCTAAGTAAAAATTTGAAAACACTTGGTTTGTATAATTAGCTCTGCTCCAGAATAATTACACAATCTTTAGAAAAGGGGAGCTAGACATCTATAGAGCCGAAAAAACCTTCAGCAGGGACAGAAGCAGTAACTTGTAATATGTTTCCTAAGCATAAGGAATAAATGCTTAGCACCTAGAGAACAGCTTGGAGTTAGGAGGTGTTACTCAGGAAAAACGATAATCTGCCATAACACCCATGCCTCTGCTGTGCTTAGTATCTAATGAGATTTTACTTTCACCACTGGTGTTGATTTTAAAACTTTTTTTGCAGTTCCTCTTGAAGATCAAGACTATGAAATCAAGGAGGCTTTGCAGATGTTAGGTAACAGAAGGCTGACTGAAGACTGATGGAAATAAAAGTGAGGGAAAGAGAGAAAAGGAAGTTGGGAAACTTCTTTGAAGAAACAATCTGTCTTAGGAGAAGACTAAGCAGCCTGATATATTGTGTGTGCAATACAGCATTT
Source organism: Phaenicophaeus curvirostris (assembly GCF_032191515.1). Taxonomy (NCBI): domain Eukaryota; kingdom Metazoa; phylum Chordata; class Aves; order Cuculiformes; family Cuculidae; genus Phaenicophaeus; species Phaenicophaeus curvirostris. The sequence goes on along the minus strand of NC_091397.1, from coordinate 50,642,958 downwards.
AAAAATATCCGGGGAAAGAAAGAAAGAAAGAAAAACAATCACAACTACTCATCTACTCACACTGGGTTGCCTCTTTATTGTAACTGGTCACATTACTCTTGAAGAAGGAGCCTTTGTTTGCTGAGAGCCATCCTTAGACTGGTCAGGCAAGTGTTATGTCTCCTCGGATCACATACTGATAAATTTGAGAGCCTTAGCTTTCCAACGGCTTGAATATGTCTACAAAAATAAATCAGCACGTGCAACTGATACAAAAGCCCTCAAATCCAAAAGGTCTCAACACATTTTGTGGAAATCATGCTACTTGCAGCAAGAACAAGTTTGATAGCACGTCACATAAAATCAGATGGGTAAGTGGCAATTGCTATCTATAAGTATATATCAAAAACCAGTGAATGTCAAGCATCCATCACAAGACAACAAAAATATTCTAAGCTTGCATACTTTTTTTCTCCCTCTATAAAGGAATTGCAATTTCAGTAACATTTCATTCAAAAAGATACAATTATCATAGCTAGCTATTTAGAAATAGTAGCAAAACAGCAAAAATAATTATTGTACATTAATACTATCACTTAGACTTCTGGCATTTTCAATTAGTGCTATGAAGTTCTTAAATTATTGTACAAAATAGTAACAAATATGAAAGATAGTTCTCTTTTTAAAGTATCACCTTGGGATATATACTACTTCAATAATAGATACGAGTGTTTTGGCAGTTATTTATAATTGTTTTCATGAAGATGACCCTATTGTTTCACTGCTGAGAAACCCCTGGAGTAAAATATACACCTAATCTCCTAACCTCATCAGAGCAAATGCCTTGCCAAGTCACAGACTCTCCAAAACACATAAATATTTTGCAGTGTCCACCATCACACATATACATCACATACAAAAACAAACTCAACTACACTACAGAGGAGTTACAAGGCAGAAAAAAATACAAAACCAAACTCAATTGCACTACAGAAGAGTTACAAGGCAGAAAAAATACAATATTTAAGCTCTTCACAGAATTCAGAATAAAGTTAGGCACGCCCCCCCCAAGAATTTTAACTCAGAAATTCATCGTTGCAGCATTTCAAACTAAATAAAGTATTCTTCTCATATTTTTGAAATAAAAAAGTGTAGTGGTAATCATTGCATGGTAGACAGAAACACATAGGCTGGGTACCTACAGTCTGATGTAGAGTTTCATGCCTAATGGCCTCTTTGTGTGACTGACAGCTCTGATAAACTTGGATGAAGCCTAGTTTTAATGAAACCCCATTTTCCAAAGGGAGATCATTGTTCTGGAATTATTTTTGTCCTAATCATAACTTTCAGCACAAAAAGGTCTCTCCCCTTCTCTATCCCCAATATAATTTTAAATTGAAATACCGAACTCCTTTTACACTATTTGGTCTACTGACTTTCAGTCAGCTTTGCAAAAAGGTATTTTTCTTCAGCTTATGTAAAGTCAGAGTGATAGCTCATTTTGAATAAAATTGGCCTTGGACAATTTATATAATAGACTGTTCTGTTCAGATGAATAGGATATGTCGGTCAGAAGATCTGCAGTCTAGAAGCACAGCACTCAGTATGTGGGATCCAAGCAGACATTCAAACCCCAGCAAATACCAGTCGTCTTCTTTAAAGTAAAGATAAGCTTTAGAATTCGACTGCTTAGAAAACAAACTCAAAAAGCTTTTTAAACCTGCATTAAGTGTTAACCAAGACAGCACACCATTTCTGAGCCTTCAAACAACAACTTGAACTAACACTACTGAGCTCACACGGACATCCTGAAAAGCCCAGTGTCAGCTAGTTCAGTCCTAAGCTCTTGGGGAGATGACACAGCTGCAATACTTCTGTTGAGATCTAGGTAAAAAACATAGGAAGAGCTGTGTATCTGGAGTCAGCAAACTGGGTACATACCCTTGCTGAAGTCCCAGATCACACGGACTGGGAGATGATGGTCAGCTGCTGGGCTCTAAGCACACATGCCAGAGAGTGCCTGCTCCCTGATGCTTCAGCTTTCTGTTGCCTCTGCTAACTGAAAAATGATTTCATCCCAGTGAACTAAATGACTGTTTCAGCAATATGCCAAATGATACGTTAAAATGCAGCAAACAAAGAATAAAGGTGCAAAGCATGATTTAGACTAAGGTAAATGAGCACACTGCTCACCTCTGAGAAGTAACCTTGAAGGAGTTCAGGAGAAAATAGAGCTCTCTTCTGTTACTTAAGGTGAAAGATGACTCCAACGTCAATGAAACATAAGGACTGACACACAACTAAGATTTAAGAAACGATTATTTACAATGTGTGCTTTCTTTTTTGCTGTTCATCAGTCAGTTCTTCCTTAAGGTAAACTTTTCCTCCAAAAATTTACAAAATCTAGTACTGCAGGTTCAAGACTGTCTGTGCACCGGGTTTTGGGAGAGTAAAATTCTAAAACAAGACTGGAAAACTCTATACAATAGCTATGTATTAGGCACTATTGACAGGGTCTTGGTAGCATGGGCCTGCAGCAGTGCCCTGAGCCACTCACAACAGACTCTGAAACCAGCGTAACAGCCCATAGCCCCTCAAAATCTCAGGCAGATAGGGCACCTACAGCCCACCAGCTCTAACAGGTTTCAGAGAGCCAGTGGCAGCTGGGAGGGGTGGGAGACATGGCACCGACTGGAGATGCACTACGAGCAGGAGGTGGGTGCTTCATGCCAAATGGAGGCACCCCCTCTGGAGCAGGAACATTATTAAGAAAAGGAAAATCACTAAAACAAAGAAGAGTAGAAATAATGTGCCCTTATGGCACATGAACCCATCTCCTGCACTTTTCTTCACCTCAACAAAGGAGCTAGAGCACACTGAACCTAACCTGCAATGATAAGGGAAGCCAAGACTCAGAAGGGGTGAAGACAGGTGTTTTGAGTTAAGCTAAGCCTGGGTAAGGGAAAGGAAAAAGGAAAGGAGCTGAGTGTTTAATTGTTTATGGTTTTTTTCCTTTTTCTTCCCCCTTTAATACCCAAATCCATGATCAGAAGTTTCCATTAATGGGTAAAAAATTAAATTCAACAAAGATCCCCAAGTCGTGAAGTGAGTGTTTTGCTCGTAACAAACCACAATACCAACGTGACAGAGATGATTCCTTCAGGCTTCATACTAAGTAGAAAAATAATAGGCTTTTGGCTTTTTGTCTCAATACTTGTACAGAACATCATTGGTGTAATTATGGCAGTAGTGCATTCAATAGCTTGGGGAAATACAAACAGATTGCAGTAACATCCCATTAGGTTATCTTTCAACATATGTCTGAGCTAAATAGAGTTGAAAGAAAGTTCATCAAAATAGATTTCTCTAGACTGACCAGAATTAGGGCCGTATCCTTACCCTGCTTAGGAAGCATTAACATTGTAATTACCTCAGGCACACACCTGGCACAAATCACAACATTATTTCATTTCAGATGGTCTCAGATATTAACTTTCGTGAATCACATCATTTACAATAGGAAAGCAAACAGTGATTTCTACCTCATGGTCCTAAAAAGCCCTGGCAATTGCAAGTGTTGGGAGATTTACTTTAAGATTCAAATCACATTTTAATTGACAGTGAACTGAACACATAATTCTATGGTTTCTCCTCAATCACGTCACTCTAGCTCATAGGTGTTTCATATTTACTGGTAATAATTGGAATATTCCTTGATAGATGACAAAAACTGATACAGTTAAGTCCAAAAGGTTAAAGTGCTTGGTATCCTAAATAGATCAATCAATCTGAAACAGTGTAGTGCATTTAGGGTTTTTTATTTATTCAAGTTTTCACACAAGAGGGTTATTATATTCTGTATTATTTTGAAGGAATCAGGGAAAAAAGAAAAAAAATTAAAAGCAAACAGCTCTGGCATTATGGACACTGTACAGGAAACATTTGGTCTTGAATTCAAAATTCCAGACCCACTGGTCTTAACCAGACACACAGATTGCCTGTGTTCATTAACTGAAGGATTATAACTAGGAAAGACAGATGTGATACATAAATACGCAAGGTTCTAATTTCAAATTATTTTTCTCTGAATTTACCTAAATTTTACTCAATGATGCTAATTTTCTGTCAACTTTTGACAGTAAACCTATACACTACCCTTTTCAAAAAAATCTGTTACCACATGTTCATTTATAATCTTGAAGAGTAATTGTACTTTAAAAGTTATATACATACATATGAATCTCAGCTGCATTGCAAAAAATATGTAAGGAGTATAAGAGAAGCAATTTGTGTTTAGACATTCAGTGACAGAGCTTATATACAACATGTCTGTAAAAAACTTGGCATAGATTTCTTCACAATCAGCAGACTATTCTACAGCAACTCTCCAATGTACATCCCAATGTTGACCATCATTAAGGCACTCAGTAAGCTTCTGTTCTTCACTGTTATGCAGTTGCATTGTATTGCATGAGCTAGGAAATGGTTACGAGAACAACAAGGAACTATGTGAGGTAAAGTTCAAAAAGTATATTTTCCAAAGGATTTCCTAGCCCAGCTTCATCAGTCATCAATACTTGTAGGCTTGATCTGCTAGAAAGAGTTCATTAGTCAAATTAACATTCTAAATCTGTGACCATCTATGGTGACACCACTTAAAATGAAGCCTCCTGGAGAAAACACCTTAATTTAAAATTATTTTCAGTGCTACTCTATCAACAGGAGAACTGTTTCTTAGCTTCATGCTAAGTATGGTCATTGCCATCTGGAAATTCACTGCTTCACAGCAATCACAGAATCACAGAATCACAGAATAACCAGGTTGGAAGAGATACAGTTAAGTAGTTTTGTCCCAGTACTACAACTCAAATAGCCGATCTCACAGAGGCAAAAGCCACCTGCTTGAGATTTCCAGGGTATTTTGAACACGAACAGCATTTATCAGCCTGCTCCATGAACTTTTGAGGCCAACAAGAGAAATGAGGTCTTGATCTTCACCATGGCACTTCACAGCCTGGGTAAATACCATATATTAAGACGAAGACAGCAGTGAGGTCATTTAGGCCAGGCTTTTAGGAAACTCAGCTCCACTTACTCCAGTGAAAAAGAACTAGTTACTTCTAAGCCTGAAAGTGAAGTGGAGGTGACAAGGCTGGATGCTTGTAAGCAACAGCTGTTTCTCTCAGACATCTACTGTGTTTTGCTGTACTATGTGCAGATATAACTGAGATCCCCTTTAATGGAGTAGGGAGTGAAGCTAAAGAGCTTTCATGGATGCTACAAGCAATGAAAAAGGGTGTTTCTAAAAGGTAGTCCAGATGGTAGGTAAATCTGGGTCAGAGCTGCATCATACGCTCCCAGTTGGAATCTAGAGGGTAGAAAGCAGGAAAAACAATTCCTTTACTCTAAGTAAGAAAATAAATGCTCTGTCTTTACATAAACAAGTTATTAGGAATTGATGTCATTAGGAGGAAGCTGCATTTCAGAAAGATGTTTTTACCGTGTTTTCCGCAATAAAACGTGTCTGTTTAATTAAATATAAAAAACAAAACATAGAACTGCAATACAGCTGTAGCAGAACATGCCTTAAATTCTGACTGCTAATACGTTAGTGTCAACAGCTTAAAAATCACGAAGGTAAAGTTACCCTTTCCTAGGCGGTAAAATGCTGCAGGAGAGATGTCATAGTTCAGTGGTCTCTAATTGGCCTCCTCTGCTCATCACAGGAGACAGTGCATTTTCAGTTTTGTTCCCACCTGCTCCAAACTTTGTGTGTTACCCTAGCCCGGGCTATTGTTTCAGTCACCCTCACAAAACTTCACTCTAGTTTTTAATACCAGTGCAGGGAACAAGACAATATGGAATAAATTCTAAGCTTATTCTCCTCCATGCCTTGGAGCTAGGGATGCCCACTCACCCCACCATCTTTATGGGAATGCCTTACAACAGTGCCAGAGACTATGCATAAGTGGCATGTTTGAGCTCCTTCCAGGGGCACATCAAGCACCAGGCAATGGGAAAAGACGCCTGACCCGAATCTGCCTTAAGGACACAACGGACTTGCTGAATCTGAGACACAGATGTTTCAGGGTGATGTGGGAAGATGGTGCATTCACCACATGAGCCTGCTTTTAGTTCTACATTTCATCAAAAGCAGAGTCACTGAGACAGCTTGTATTCCTACAGTCCTCCCCTAGAGACTTTCTTTGCTTGGTCTCTTGCTTGTTTGTTTGCTTTGAAGCAGCCCTGTTCCTTTTCTGCTTTTTCTCACTCATGCCTCCAGCTACACCAAGAATTTTGCATTTCAGTGTTCACCTTGCCAGGACACATTTCCTCACTCTGAAAAGCGTGAGGACCCCTGGACTACAGTAGATGCAAACACAGAAGTAAGAAAGCATGGTGATTTAAAACTTATGTGATTCCAGCTGCACTAACTTCATATAAATTATAAATTATATAAATTATATTAGCAAAATGTCTGTGTACCCACACTGAAATGGTGAATGACATCAGGACAAATAAAGGGCAGACAGATATACTAATTCAGGTGTAAAGCTATCTCAGTCCAGGAGAAGTGCAAGACTGCCTGAAGTTATTCTCTCCCACTCCACAGAATTTCCACTGAAAATAGGAACTATTTCTAGAAGACAGTTATTCTGTTCCCAGGCTGGATCAGTTTGAAATAAAAAGATAAATGTAATAAATAGATTTTTTTTAGTCCAATTGTGTATGAAATTAAAATCCCTTAGCCACTAAAATCAAAAATTAATCAGAGAAAATCCTGTTTTTTAAAGAAAGTCTTAAAAAAATTTAGTTCATTCATTTAAAGACATAGGTCCAAATAAGACTATAAAATACGGCTTATTCAATTCAATGCTGAACTTCTCTGCAATTAAATTTACACAGGGTCAAGAAGGAAATTCAATGCATGTTCATGAGTTGTATCTACATATTTTTTCCCTGAAAAAATATTTTTCCCTATTTTTTAGGTGATAATTTAATCTTTAAAAATTAGCATTGCACAAGATCTACGCAAATCCCACAAAGCACTATCAAACACACAATATAAAAAGAAAAATAATGCATCCATTCCTCTAGTCCTTGACTCCCACAGCTAAGAACATTAGGCAACAGTGTCAGACAGAAGTGTATTCTTAATTTCCATCTATCTTCATAAGTTTCTATATTTCAAATGCCTCCTATTACCCTGAGGTGTGAGTGCTAGGCATAATTTGTTACTTCAAACTTTTTACAATTTCTTTTTAGTCAATACATAGTGAAAAGTTATAATCAGAGGGAGAATTGATAGCACTGTACATCATTACCATCATTTGCTACCAGGAAGACCCTATTTTCAGCTGCTTAGAACTATGCCAAACTTTAATTGCAATGCTATTTTTTTATTATCCAATATTTGTCTCAGATGGAATTTTTTGAGGAACATGACTAAAGATTTTTTTTGGAAAATTAGACTAGGGGAACATATTGTTTGCCCATAAATCTAGAAAAGATTTTTGGATTCGAATGGCTTAGAAGACAGAGAGGGATAAGAAAATACAGGGAACAACTGAGAGTGTTAGGAAATCTGGGACTGCCTGAAGAAGGAAATTTGGGCTGGGAACCAGGAAAAGCAGAACTAGAAGGGCTGAGACATAGGCAAAACGCATTGGAATTAATCACTTCCATGTGTTGCCAGTTGAATGGTAGTGGCATGGACTACAAAAGGCTACTACAGGCAATAAAGGATCCTCTTTGTCTAATCCACTGCCAGCTCCTGTGCTGTATTATTATTGAGTTTTCAAGTAACATGAGTAGTCACACTGTCAGCTAAGGATCTGCCATTGTAACCCTGACTCTCAGTCTCTTAGGTAGCTCTGCTACCAATGTTACTATGCTGTAGCTTCCTGTGGCTCTAAAGACTCTGCTAGCAAACACGACAGTGTGCCATCTTGTTGGGGGGAATTTCCAGAAGTATCACAGCATAGCTAACATGGTTCTGTTTCCACAAAGTTTTAGGATCACAGAATCACTAGTTTGGAAAAGACCCACTGGATCATCAAGTTCAACCACGCCTATTAAATACTAAACCATGCCCCTCAGCACCTCATCTACCTGTGCCTTAAACACCTCCAGGGAAGGTGAATCAACCACCTCCCTGGGCAGCCTGTGCCAGTGCCCAATGACCCTTTCCGTGAATTTTTTTTTCTGATGTCAAGACTGAACCTCCCCTGGCGGAGCTTGAGGCCATTCCCTCTTGTCCTGTCCCGTGTCACTTGGGAGAAGAGGCCAGCACCCTCCTCTGCACAACCTCCTTTCATGTAGTTATAGAGAGCAATGAGGTCTCCCCTCAGCCTCCTCTTCTCCAGGCTAAACAACACCAGCTCCATCAGCCGCTCCTCGTAAGACTTGTTCTCCAGCCCCTTCACCAGCTTTGTTGCTCTTCTCTGGACTCGCACCAGAGCCTCAACATCCTTCTTGTGGTGAGGGGCCCAGAACTGGACACAGTATTTGAGGTGCTCAGCCTCCCCTGGACCTGCTGGTCACACCATTTCTGATACAAGCCAAGATGCCACTGGCTGCTGGCTCATGTTCAGTCAGCTGTCAACTAACACCCCCAGGTCCCTCTCCTCCAGGCAGCTTTCCAGCCACACTTCTCCTAGTCTGTAGCACTGCATAGGGTTGTTGTGCCCCAAGTGCAGGACCCGGCATTTGGCCTTGTTAAACCTCATCCCATTGGTCTCAGCCCATCAGTCCAGCCTGTTCAGATCCCTTTGGAGCCTCCCTACTTCCACCCAGCTTAGTGTCATCCGCAAACTTGCTAAGGGTGCACTAAATGCCTTCATCCAGGTCATTGATAAAGACATTGAAGAGGGCTGGACCCAGCACTGAGCCCTGGGGAACCCCACTTGTCACTGGCCTCCAGCTGGAGTTAACTCCATTTACGACCACTCTCTGGGCCTGGCCAGCCAACCAGTTTTCCACCCAGGAGAGAGTTCACCCATCCAGTCCAGAGGCTGACAGTTTCCTAGCAGAATGCTATGCAAAAACTCTGTCAAAGGCTTTACTGAAGTCCAGGAAGACCACATCCACAGCCTTTCCCTCATCCAGTGGTTGAGTCACTTTGTCATAGAAGGCGATCAGGTTAGTTTGGCAAGACCTGCCTTTTGTGAACCCATGTTGACTGGGCCTGATCACCCGGTTCTCTTGCATGTGCTTCATGATAGCACTCAAGATCACCTGCTTCATGACTTTCCCTGGCACTGAGGTCAGACTGACAGGCCTGTAGTTTCCTGGGTCCTCCCTGCAACCCTTCTTGTAAATGGGCACAACATCAGCCAGCCTCCGGTCCAGTGGAACTTGCCCAGTTAGCCAGGACTGCTGGAAGATGATGGAAAGGGGTTTGGCCAGCACATCCACCAGCTCCTTCACTGGCACCCTTGGGATTTCCTTTGGTTTCCCACAAGTGTTACCTTCCCTTTCATCTGTTGATTCAGACACAAGCACTGACTGGCATGCCCCAAAGAGCCTCTACCTTCCAGTATCACAGTACACTACTTATTCTTCCCTGACTTTTCCTTTCCTCGCAACAAGAACATTACCAGCAACAATTTCAACATCTAATAGCTCCCCTAGTGCATCTAATAGTCCCCTAGCTTCCTCAGAAACATTCCAAATGACAGGCTAGCTCCTAAGACATTACTATTTGCTGATATCTTCTGACAGGTAACAAAAAAGTTCTAGGTGCAGTCCAACTATCTGTGCACTGGAATCATATTTCTGGACTCACAGAAGAAAAAGAGAAAAGAAAAAAAAAAGAAAAGAAAAAAACCAAACCAGCCAACACACACCTTTCAGCCTGGATTCATCAGTTGCTGTACCTTCAACCTCTGATGAGGACTGGGAGTCAGTATTCATTCACTACTTGATCTGTGTTAACTGATCTATTGAAAAATGCAGTTCTTTGAAGATTTTCTGTGCTCTTATAGACAATTACTACAAAACGTAGCTCATTTAGTTATTCTAATACATAATCTACTGAACTCATCTTTAAGTGGCAAAGCTGCCTTCACTGTTTTTCTCCAAGTACATAAAAATCAGATTAATTCCACAGACATACAAACCTGCAGTAGTTTCAATGTATGAATTATGTATCTCACAAATCACTGTATTACTTGCAAAACTGTAAGTTTCCACAGGCAGAGCATAGATACCCAAAGACTTTTGGTTCAGAATTCTCACTTGACTCCTGGCTTCAGTTAAGAGAAAATTATAAGTCTCTCTCTGCTGTTTTATTCTGTGATTAGGACATGTGTCAAATACCCTTTTCAACTGTTAAACTGGAATTATCATTATGGCTGACCACCATACATTACACTCCTCTTTGTTTTCTTTAACCAGTTAAAGACTTCATCATCTCCACATGTTTTTAAATGTTTTTATACTCACCTTTGTGCAAGCTCAGTTGTAGACTGCTCTTTATCTGGAAGTAAAACCTTCTTTGTGAGGCTTTGCTGTCCTACTTCTGCTGTTTTGTCTCCTACTTAATCATACTCTTTACTATTGCCCTCGATATCACTGCTGTAACATTTCATATTGTATCATTCAAAAACATTCTACAATTGTAAAATTAAACTGTTTACTTAAGAAGCTATTAATGAGAAATTTTGCAAAGTGCCAAAAATGTTCAAGCTCTACGCATGCAGATTTGGCAGACGCTACCTTTCCACAGTATGTGCATCCTTCTCTACACTCAAAAATGTACTAACTCACCCAGTAAAATCCTTGAATAAATGTTCCCATTTCAGGAATGCAAATAGCCATCGTGCAGACATTGCCTATATGCTGCTATATGTTTAAGTCATTAAATACAACTTCTCAGTCACTGCCAGAAAACCACCTATAACTGGTTGAAAGAGCTAGGCCATGCTGTCTCTCCTCTCCCATGTAGCTTTGTGCATTCTTTTTCACACTTTTTCACAGGCACCCTACTCTTATACATTAATATATAATTTATATATTGATATAAGATATATTAAATAGAAAATAATTATATATTATACAGAAGTTATGGTTTTATAGGAATTGCATTGTTTTCAGTAATAATCCCTTCAAAAATCTCAGATAACTCATTTTCAGTTGACACAATCTTTGTCACCTTTCACCTAAGGCTGCAAAATTTATAATCCCAAACTAATTAAATGTCAACTCACATCCTGGAACAAACAACAGTTATCACTTTTGCCTGAATGCTTAATTATTTGTGACTCATTCCCATTTGTTGAACTCTACGTTAGCATTGTCTCTGGCCATATACATTGCAACTCCCTCCAACCAGAAGGTTCTCTTCTGTCTCATGGTCAGCTGGACACTATAGGATCTTGCTGGGACCAGCTCAGTCCAAGTATGCACCTTCAGTGAGTGCCATATGCGGTGTTTCACTCCTACTTCAAATAACTTGGCTGGCAAGGCATACAAAATTAATCCTAATTGCAGGAGAAGAAATATACTCTCTGAAGTTGAAGAGCTTGCCAAAGGGAAAAGTACCATTAATAAGGAAATTGTAATGCTCATTTACCGCATGCAACTTCTCAGCATCTTTCTCAAAGTTCTTTAATAGCATATCCAGTGAGAACCCAAAAGGCAGACAGATGAAACAGTCAGAAACTCTGACCCAATAAAAAAGGATTTTTATAATTTACCAGTAACAAGCACTAATGTAGTCCTTCACTACCCCCATGCAAGTGTGCAGGCACCTTCCAAAAACAGATTCTCCCTTTCTATCAGCAATCTCCACTTATATAAAAATATATTCATATAAAATTTTCCATTTTATGTGTTCTGTAAGTCACATATACTCAAAACAAGGAAAAGACATTTTCCTACAGCTGCATCAGATAAAACAGCAGCTTCCAAAGAGAACAATCATCACTATCACTCGTCTGTGCAACTCGTGATTACAGTTTGGTTTTGATGTACATAGCTAAGAGTGTGATTTACTCAGAATAATTCTTCTGTTCTGTCTGTACAGTTATGCCCAGAAAGTTTACTGGAGTTACTGGCATGAAACCAACAGAAAGCAGAGAAAACATAAATGAAAATTACAGCGCTATGATATAGGCAAGGGTGTGGAGCTATGGAACTTGGGGCTCGTCAGGCTGACAATGTGGACTCTCATTACAGTTGTGGAGAGAACATCTGAAGAATTTCACAGACAAGAAAAACTCCACAAAATTCTTCAAGAAAATCAAATTAAGGGCTACATCTTAACAGCAGATAATTTATATTTATCTAATAGAAGTGTCCGTAGCACACTAGATGGAAATCGGAATAGACAGGTGCCAGGAACACCAAATCCTAAAAGAGAAAGGCAGGAAGGAATACCACATTTAAATTCTTGACATTGACAGTGAAGCTCAGTTTTAACCGAAGTTATGGGAACTACATAAAGGGCAGAATAATTTCTGGAATAGCAGAGAAATTGAAATTAGTGTATTGTGAAAAGAACAGTGAGAGAAAGAGAGAAAACACAGTAATGTATGAGTCTTTTTCCTCCAAAACTGGTAACAGAAAGATTTGTGGCACACAGGTTACAATGGGATAATGCCAGAATTATAAATAAGAATTTAAAAACTAAAGAGGAGACAACCAGATAAAAATATTTAAAGAAAAAAATTATTAAAATGGAAAAGCATGGATAACATCTTATTGTCTGCACAAAATTGTTTTATTCCACAGGCACATTACACTTAATATAACGCGACCTGAGTATACGCTTAATTTTGTGTATGTCCATAACCTTCTTTACTTTGAATATTCTTATTATATTAATTTGTGGCAAAACTTGAGCTTTAAGATTATGCAGAGGATGGCTTAAAAAGCAAAAAGGAAGGATTTTTCCATTTTGATGGGAAGCAAAATGGATGCATAAGTTAAGCACCTAATATACGATGTATACAAAACAGTGCAGAAAGACCCATATGAACAGGGTTTTGCTAAATATAGCTATAAACACATTTTCAGTCACTTAACTGTAAGGTTTTTATTAGCAGCATTAAAGCCATTCAGGAATGGCTTGATTCAAGATTCAAAATCATTATGCACACATCAAATATCTGTTATTTCAGGTTTTACTTAAAATCAGCATGTTATCAACCCCTGTGAAAACAGAATAATTAATCAAGATGACATTAAGAAGTAAACCACCAAATAAGCCCTTTTTTTGCCTTTCCCAGAGGGGAAGGAAAAATGCTTACTTGTAAACAGATGTACCTGAAAATGGCCTGAAACTAGGCAGCTTTAAGCTTCAAAGTTATTCACACTTCACAAATAAAATTTTAGCTCACCATAGGAGTAAGGGGAGAAACGACAGTTCTGCCTTGTTACAGACTTTCACATCAAGATATTTACTGCCATCCTATCACTGTCAAATCTGATTATAAACCAGGGATCAGCAAGCAGGAGATTAAAGGCTCATCTCAGAAGATGGAACAAATGAAATTCATGAGAACTGCCCATACTGTGTCAATTTTACAGAAACAGCCATCCAGACGGAGATACTGCTGGAATTACAGATACAAGTGCTCTCACTCTCTCTCTGGCTTTGAAATATAAATGAAAATTGCTTGAATTGTCAAACAGAAAGTGCTAACTTTTTTATATATATTGTGGGAGTCTTCTCATGTTAACAAGCCTTGTGGAGCACAGGATCAGCATTATATTAAATGGAGATTCTCGCTGATCCTTGGGCTTTCTCTGTTCTTATTGGGGATTTTTTTTTTCTATGGGCATTCAATTTCTGTTCTGTAAGGAAAGGAAGTACTTACTGCTGTGCAGTCTGTTAGGCACATACTTAAGGTGCTACATGAGCACTAAGGTCATTTGAGCACTTATCTACCTGACTGTGCTTTAGAGAAGCCATAGACCAAATGGAAGAACTGGTCAGCTGTAAAAAGTAGTACAAAAGCTTAGAAAGAGAGGCTTTATGTACAGAATCTCCATCAGATGGATGGTTAAAGGGTTAAAGAGCAAGATTTTATTGCTGAAGAAGAAAAAGGACAGGGATGTTAACTTGCCTTTCCCACTGCCACCCAGCTGAAAAAATAAATGACAGTCCAGCTCTTTCAGTTGCCACAATGTGATTTGCATTTGCCAACTACTTTTATTGATTTTACAGTTTAGCACCCAACTATCTTTTGAACATGAGACAATGCAAGTTGAAAATTAATATCTTTCAACTGCCTAATGGTCTCCAAAACCACAATCTTTCTGAGCACTTATAAATATATTACAGAGCAGCAAGTGGTCTTAACTTCTACAGCCAAAGTGACACATTCGATGCCTCCCCTTTGAAGGGCAACATCTCAGAGGGGAGGCAGGAGGCAGACCCACACACACAGACACTCCACACAGTACCTAATTCTAATCAGAGAGGTACGTGAACCCAAATCCATGCTTGTTCCTGCATGCACAAGAGCAGGTGCAAGCACATTCAGGGCACTGTCTCTTACAGCATGCAAGTTTTCCAGAAATGCACTGGGTGTGGGAGTAGCAAATCATCAGGACAGAGCAAGTTTAATTTCATCCTCTGTGAACTGCAAATGCAATTTCTCTTGCTGCATCCTGGGAAACGTACAGCAGCAAAACTATCCTCCCACGGTGGATTTACTAAAGTGATTTTTTTAAAAATGAATGGAAAGAGAGAAAAAGAAATCCTATGCAGAATAAAACTCTACTGCTTATACATTTTTTCAATTATACTGTCTAAAATGGAAGTTCCAGTCTGACATTTTAAAACAGTTTGTTTTATTTCAGCTATCAGAAAAGATAAAAAAATTTAAGAAAAGGTTGAGGGGGAATATCACTACACAGAAAGCCAGAATAATCACTTTCCCTGTCCTCCCCATCCTCCCACATTTTCCTTTATGGGTTTTTTTTCTGCTTTTACTGCCTACATTCTTCACCTGAAGTCAAACCCTCTGTTTATGGCATCACACTGGTTGCTATGGAGGTGATTACAACGTATAAAGCCAAGTGTGATGAGTTAAAATTTGGAATGAACAGCAGTATCTCATGAAATCTGCCCAAAGCAGGAGGACATTAAGAAGAAGGGGAGGGAAAAAAAATATTTTTTTTTTAAAAAAAGGAGGGAAAAAACTCCACACAGAGCATGTATATTTAAAAAAACAAAGGAACTTGAATGACTGTTTGCCATCAACTTTCATTATTACGACTGGTTTTGGATATGTTAGCTCAATGGTTGTAGACACTAAGTGCTAAACTATACGTATGGAAACAAGAACATTACATGAACAAGACAGCACTAACACAGATGGCAGCAGAGCCAGTAGGCTCCTCAGTGGTGCCTGCTGTGATTTTTATCTTCTTCTGCAGCTAAAACATACAAACAAAAAAATGTGGTAATGTAGACATGCAGTACACAGTGCTACTCTGACAATGGAAGTACTTCATGTCACACTTCATACAGCACATACCCCTACACCAGCTTCAAGACTCAATAAGCTATGACCCGACAACACAGACACCTGAAAAAGCTATTAGTTCATTGTAATTCCCTCTATCACACGGATTGGTTTCATACATACTTTCTCACGCAGAGACACATTTAAAAATACAACTGTTTAAGTATGGGTGCTAATTCTTAGGAAACACGTTAAAGATTACAAACAGGAGGAATCTATGTTGTCATTTGCATCATTAAGTCTGACACTGCCAAATTTTCACAACTTTGGTAGCAGTTGTAAATGCAGCCCTTAATTTTTCTCTACAGTAGGAAAAACATAGATGGCAAATTACTTTCTAAACCATGTGTTGCTCCTAACTTTGACTCACGTATTACTAGGAGCATAAGGTCCAAGGAAAACCACTGAAGAAAGATTTCTGAATCAGATCTGTACCAATAGAAATGCTTACCATATTAAAAGCAAAACATGCAAAAAGCTTTGGGACAAAGAGAAAATCAGATATCAGATTTAAAAATAAGAATAAACCAACAACTGGTGACAACACAAGTGAGAGAGAAATTTCAAAACTGAGACAAGCACCTTGAGAGTGCCCATGACCCAATGTATCCTACCACATGATTGCAGAAGCATTAATAAATTAATTACACCACAACAGATGAATCTATTAGGGTATGTGAGACAATAGCCATTAATATCAAATATAATGAAGAACTTCCTTGGAAAGAAAAACAAAAGTCGTCTTTTCCAGGAAAATCTATTACCAGCAAGGTTGTACTACAGCATGTAAGCTGTGTTGCACGACAATTTCTTACACAGGAATATCACTGGAAAACAGTGAAATTCAGTGGTAGGCTGTACACAAGAAGATACCAGGGCATAAAGATGAAATGGAGCTGCAGCTTCTTCAGCAGATTCTTCAAGCCAGACACAGGAGGCACTAGGAGAAACTCACCCATCCTACTAATAAGGGGTCATGTGGAGCCTCAGAGTAGGTATCCATGCTATTACCCCAAATCTGGGACTCAGAGAGCACTGGGAGCCCACATCCAACAGGACCATCAGGGTTTCAGACTCCTTGCCAAAGAAGCAAGTGACAGACCTCAGAAATTTCGTAAAAGGCTACTGATGTTTATAAACATGTTTGGTGAACATCAGGCCTGTAGATACAGGTCTGCAATTTGGTTACAGCTTCCTTGCTCTTGTCGGCAGAGTTCACTGCAGTTACAGTTCACTGAAGCGCAGAATGTTTGGTTCATGGCTAATTTTAATATTTTTCTCTTTTTTTTTTTTTTTTAATCTGATTTGGTCTAGGGGAATGCATAATTCATAAGAATACACTGAGCTTGTATTTACTTCAACAAGTTTGTGGGCAACTACTCAGCAAGCCCAAGGCCAAGTGGCACAGCAGCTTTTTACTAAGAGAACCTATTGAAATGGCCTCGGCTATAGAGTATGGTGCAGGAATCCAGGCAGACAACACCTAAACAGATCCAACACTCCAACCACGTTGAAGGAGGAGAAGTGGAGAGGTACACCAGACATTTGTGGTCTTATTCTAGAACATGAAAAGGTAGAAATGCATATTGACATTAGGCCTCTAAGTCACGTTCAATGCATAAAGGGTACAAGCTCAGCATATTTACGGAAGAGACAGAGAATAACAGAATTGTATGAAAACTGTGCTATAACTACACTGGAACTTTCAATTACTCAAGTTACGAAGACTCGTCACAAAATCTTACCCACATTTCAGAATTGCGCAGTGGATAGATACCTGGCATACTCTTCTGTATTTCTCAAAAACTTACTGTGTTTCTAGGTGCACTCTGATAAGAGATTGAAAGCCTAAAAATATTTATCATTGTTTTTATTCAGAAGGTCATGCACATAAGCAAATTATTAGCTTTCCATGGTGTCCCTGCAAGCTGATTCTTTTCCCACCTTTACATTTGTAATACAGCCATCTCCTAAAAAGCTGGGACTAGCTTCTGAGCCTGGACATTAAGAAAACAAAGACTACAACCAAAAAGAAAAAAAAAAAACCACAAATATGTTCATATTCTGATCAGACCATTGCCAATTCTCAATAAAAAATAATAAGACATCCTTCTGTTGTAGAATGAATAAAAACAGCAGTAAAATCTTTTTTGCTTCATTAGAACTTGCCTTAGTAGGCCAAAAGCTTGAAGTAATTTAGGCTGCAACCAGCTGCACCACTAACACAAACAACTGGCCATGCCTCAGGCTACTTCAATGTTAACTGAAATCAATACCTGGACTGGGAGCAGCCTGCCGTAGAGTCTACAGAAGACCAACATCATCCAGACTGGAAAAGACTGTTTCCCTAAAGCATTTCTTGTGTTCTAAAGACCACTTTCCTCCAGTTTTTAAATGGATTTGTGGACCTGAATATCTCTTGGAATTCCAGATAGCTAGATAGCCAAAACTTCACACTGCTAGCTTAAATGTTAAAAGACTGTGTTCCAATCACCTGTAGTTCAGGCTTGAATATTACAAGCCATATAATAGTGATGTCAAGACTTGATTATCAGGATGCCTTATGTTTAAAAATTATGCAGAAGCCTGGAGGCATTTTGCCTAGCACAGAACACAGCATCTCATCTGTTTCGCGACCCTGGCTGATGTGAATGCCTCATGAGGGTTCCTTGATCTTTCTGCATACAGCTTCTCATTTCTCTCACTTGCATCCTAAAAAATTTTACTCACGCCAACTTCCTGTCTAGCAGCAATAATGACCTTCTACGTGCAACCACAGTGACCATCACCAAAAAGATTAAAACTAGTGAGGACACCTGGATATACCACGCAAATTTATTCAATCCAACTTGTGGAGAACTTCTCAACCTTCCATTCCTCCCCCTTCACTACAAATGCCAGCAGTTTAGACAGCTCTGTAGTTTCAGTATTGAACAAAATACTGGAATGTTTTGTACAGCAAAGCTCAATGCAGTCATTGACAATAGCAAGCCTTTTTTTCTCACAGGCTCTTGGGTTTGTTATCACAAACCAACATTTCTACTTAATAATCTGCCTTCAGGAGAATGTTCTACTCACTGATTCCTGCTCCTTGTTTCTACTTTTCACTACTTTCCACAGGAATATGGCATTAATAACTCTTAATGAAAAACGGTCACAGCACACAAAAATAATCTTGGATATCACATTGCACAAGAGGAGATCACCAAGCCATTTTAAAGAGAACATGTATGTTTCACACAACATCTTTGTTTTATTTATTAAGCAGATTCTTCATTATTTACCTTCCAAATGCAACAAAGTTGGGTTTGTCATGGAAATAAAGAAAATCATATCAATGATACTAGCAGAAAATTAGTTGAGGCTAATTGCTATTAAATGAACCAAAAGACAGCCAGTTTAACAACTTTTTAACGAAAGGACATTTATTTGCAAAACACTGCCTAAATAGTAACCAGAGTGCTATCTGCAAGCCCACTCACAAGGCAAGAGGTGTGAATTTGAGCGTGCTGGCAGAGCCTCCCCTGCCAAGTGGCCCCTTCATTTGCACCATGTCACTTTTCTGCTCTATTAACATTATTAAATTAATCAATGAATGTCACTATAGTTTTGTTTCATCTTTTATTTCATGCTTCCATATTTCAGCACTAATTTAAAATCCATTAACAGAACAGGACATATTAAAGCAAACCTATAATAACAACATACCTGGTTTAACTTTTCTACATGTATGTGTATTTCAACTCTGCTATGATTTCATATGAAAGGAAAACCTACAGCCTCTACCCAATTTCATATACACAGAGGCTGAATATGAAAATGCTGCCATACAATTTCATGAGAAAGAGAGGTTGAACCCTAAAAGGGTAAAAATATCCCAGGCTTTTGGATGGCTTATCCTTCTGTTGTTCAGAACAGCACTGGGTAAAGTCCAGCCCAAGTACATATGGGAAAGCAGTCAAAGTTGCCACAGTTCCAATCAGTTATTAAAGCGACATGATGAAACAAATTCAGTGCATAAACAGACATTCCAACTTTAGCTAATGGACAAGATGATTCACTGTTATAACATGGCAAGAATAAATGGAAAGACAAAGGCAGAGATACTAAACCAAGTATTAAGACTGGAAACTTCCAGATGTGAGTATAAAATGCCCCTGAGCCAGGGCTACTCAAAATATAAAATACTTCAGAACATACTAAAATGAGATAGTTTCTATAGCTCTGTCAGAGTAATCATTTCATCTACCTTCACAATTTCAAACAGAAAGAGCCAGATAATCGGGAGAGTGACTCCCCCACACACACACACTTTAAAGCACACCTTGAATTTCCCAGCAAAGTGATTTGCAACCTCTATCTGATCAAGACTCATCCAAATTTTCTATTAAAAAAAAAAGGTCAGAAAAATAAATCTGGTTATGGAATAGAGGGAAGTCTTTGGTTTCTTAACTACATCTCTGTGCCAAAATTAGATTTAAATGAATATAATAAAACTGTATTTGGAGTCTGCTTCCAAGACCTAGATGGTGGGTTTGTCATTCTATTGTAAATTCAAACTTAGACTAATCCATGAATTTGTAGCTTTTGCTTCTAATTGTGTAAGTTGTAATGCTAGGTTTATCAGTAACATAAATATCCTCTGCTGTGAACTAGGGGTAAGAAGGCACATACAGCCACATAAGAGAGATCTACTGGTTTTATCATGCACATTTTTGGCCCTATATGATATTATCTATTTTTTTTACAGTAACACTATTGTGAACTAATTTGAAAAACAAACACAATCAAAAAAAAAAAAAAAAACAAAAAAATAACCAAAAGAAACCTCAAAACACACAAAACGGAATTCAACCCCTAAATCACACAACTTCTTTAAGAAATACCTATTACGCATATCACTCACACCAAGGAAGAGGCTAAGCAAGTTAAAATATGTAAACGTCTTGCTCTCCAGGTCAAACTATTACCCATCCATTGGTTTTGAAAGTCATGACTTCACAGCAAGGACTGCATATACATGGCAAATGTGCACTCACTGACTGGTGAGACCCCAGAAGTGTCAAAGGCATCAAAGTGTTAATAGATCTAAGTAGATATAATATCAACACTTTCTAAATATAAAGGCTAGAAAAATGTTTTAAGACTTAAAGTGTACCTGCAGATGACTCCAGCTGATCAATGAGGTTTACTTGCTTCAAAAAGAGAACTTAAGTTCTTTTATATTAAACAGATTTTTATATATATAAAAATGCCTACATGAATTTCAGACATTTACTTTTACCAACACTACAATAAACCACACATAAGTGAGGCATAGAGAACTACGCCTCCAGCAAAACAGAAGATTTGGTTATGACTACATCAATGTGACCAAGAACATTCTTTCACAGGAGACAGAGAAGGAAAAGGGAACAAGCCAACAGAAAATACTGAAGCATGTTCTTGAATATTTCACAAAGAAATGCGCGAAGATGAAAACAACTGAAACTGGAAAGCTCGAGCACAACTTCACTTCCCTACCATCAGCTGCGGAATTAGTCTAGTCCACCAGCAACCAGAAGTCAGTAGCGTACATACATACATCAAAGCTGATACAAGAGGAACACAACAGACAGGTTTGCAGGTTTGTTTTCCTCTCTTCCCCATTCTTCCATCAGATCAACACAATTAGAGGAGTCCACTTCTCTGGAGCAACTTCTGCTCTTACCGCACTACAACCTTTCCGTTACACTTGGATGGAATAAACACTAAAGAGGCAACAGGTTTTGTCTTGTTCTGTGACAACTTTTGATAGGTGAAGACTAAAATTAGTCAGTGGGTCCAGGTGAAAAAGGGCTCTGTGTTGCTACGCCTCATTTATTTATCCAGCCTACCTGAGCATGACCCAGCAATACTGGCATGACACCAACTGATTTCATTGTGTTGGCTGAAGCACAGAGGACTTCCAGGACTTCCAGTCCCCAGCCTATATTTTGCACATTTTGTGGTCTATTTAAAAAAAAAAAAAGTAAAAAATTAAGTAGCAATAATTTTCTGTCTAACATACCACCAACATGTACACACACACATTGAGCACTACTTGTGCTCTCTCCCCAGTAATTGCTTCAATACTAAAAATGCAGAAGTACTTTTTCACTACACAACTTTCACGTGGCTTTAAAAAGGGCTGTAATATATTGCTTTCTCTCCAGAAGTTATTTTTGGTGGTGCCAAGTAACTTACAACAACTTTCTGTTTCACAGCTTCCAGTCACAAACTTTCTGTATCTACTCCTTAAGGGAGGAGATTTTTTCAAAGGAGTATCTCAAAGTTTTCTTAAGTAGTAAAGTAAAATACTACTCGATTTACACCGTGGTTTCCATTATGCTACTCCTTAACATCTCCTACTTAAGAATATCTGTAATAGAATTCATGCTGTATCCATCCATCTAGGTTTTCAGGCGCTTGAGATATGTTACAGAGGTAAGGTGCCAATGCTAAAGCAACATTAAATCAATTTAAAATAGGCTTTTTACACCTTAACGGGATCTTGAACTTTTTGCTAGAGTGTTGTTTGCTGTCTAGACTACAATGGGTGGAAATGCTAGTCCTACCTTACATTGATTTACATGGTATGAAAATTCAAAAAGTGTAAAACAACTGTACATGGAAGCATAGGGATATTTTCATAGTTGTGTTTTTAAATATTTGTAAAGTACAGAGAAGTCATTATAATTACTCTTATAAAAGATGAGAAGAATATCAAAGATTTGTAACTTCATTCAGTTAAAAGGCAGGTTTGCTCAGGTGTTCATAACTCATTATGCACCCCACCAGTTTAGACCCTTAAGTGATAATTGAATAAATATATCTTGAACCAAATACACACAGAAATATTGTCTTCAGCTGGTTTCAGTCATAACAGTGTCATTGAGACCTATAAAGATATGCCACAGCTGATGACCCATTGAAATGTTTTTGCAGCAGAAAGATTAGGAAAGAACAGGATTACTTCCCAAAACTGAAAGCAGTTCATACTTCTCATACCTCCAGTTCTCTTATATAGTTCTCACTTCACTTTGATAACCACATGCATGCAAATATGAATAAGTCAAACCTATAAATCTGTTTGCCGGTTAAAAATTGCTGAAAGCTCACATACCATGATTTTACTTTCAGTCAAACCTCTCTAATGCTTTAGCTTGAATATTTTAAGAAAATGTTCCATTCCTGCACGAAATAGTCAATAGTGTCTATTTAAGTCAAGCTCTACCTATGAGTAAATCTTCTCCAGACCTGAAAAACAGAGTGTTCCCATAACTCTGAAAATTTAAGAAGCATACTAAAATAATACTACGTTTCTCTTCCTCCTAAAAAATCTACCTGTAGCACCAAGTCAATATTAGGGACATACAAATTTGGTCCAGTTTTGGGTTTACTTTACACTTGGAGCTGCTGACCGATAGTAAATAACCTAATAAATAAGACCAGTGCACCTTGCAAAGACAGTACAGCAGAGTGATTGTCCTTAAAGCACAGTTAAAAATTAATTAGGATGCCAGCTATATGTGCTGCAGTGTAATTTAGCATTCCATGTTTCAGTAATTGCCTAAATGAGAATTTAGTGTCATATAATACTTTACAAAACATCTATAAGAAGCAACTCTGACAGACCAAAGCACATCACATCTTTTTCTTAAGCTACATTAGAACCGAGTTATAAAATATCTCCCTAAATTAACTAATTTATGGTAGAGCTGACTTGATAATATTTGAATCACGGCAGCACACTACAGCATTATAAACTTTGCCGTAACTGCACAGCTATATCAGTCAACCTTTTCAGTTTGAACTAACTCCTTACACCACACAGACCGTGTGTTCAGTTCTGGCTCTTCTCAGGTCAGTAGCAAAATTCTCACTGATTTCACTGCACCCAAAATTTTGGTTACATTATAACACCCACGAATAACAGGTGTATAACTTAAAGGGGTCCCATCAACTCTGTTTTTCATGTGAATTATTCCCCACTATCAGCATTACACTCAAAATTAACAGGATAAATATTTACAACTATTTTTAAACAGCCACTTTTATTCTCTGACTAGCTAAGATCTCCCTTTCTGCACAGTCATTTATTTTAGAGGTTTTGTGATATCCACTGACAAAACCTTCCCTCAGACTTTTAGATTGTTTCCTCTTTGCCTGTTGAAAGAAACACAAACAAACAAAAGAGAAAAGGAGGTGTGGCCACAAGAGCACTCTAGCTCAGAAATATCCAGGTGATAGCCAGAGAGAGAAGCAACTTTCTAGTTTGCTTTCATGTCAGACCTGCCCTTGCGGGTGTGACTTTCGTCCCTCTCAGAATGCCATCACCTAAGACATCAAGTTCATTCCTTCCCAACACCTTTGTCGTCAAGATTACTGTGCGCGGTACAACGTTCTGTATACTTGTGAGGAGTCCCAATATTCCTTCAGCCAAATTATTTCCTCTGGAAAAGGCACTTAGCGTTGGAGATTAACTTATCCAACAACAAAAGAACCACAAATTAAAGCACAACTCCAACGCAACTTAAACTGTCACTTTAACCTTGAGAGCACAGGTCAGAGACTTCAGCAAACCCACTTACCCAAGTCTTGGGTTTAAAGCCCATAGGGAACGCACAGCTACAACAAACTCTAACATGATTTCCAGACACTGCGACCGTGTCCACAAGCAGTTGGGTTTGTTCATCAAGGCAGACAGCAGTGACAGTCAAGTGGTACAGTAAGGAAACCGCACACGACCCGTATGCCTCTGGACAACCGCATTCCCCTTTCAGCACACACCCAGTCACGGACCTAAACACTTGTTTTCAATAGTTTATGCAACACCATCCCCTCTTATGTTTTCAAAGCCACGATGTGCGCTCGGAGGGACTGTTTCTCCGCTGCTTTGCCTTGGAAGAGAGCATCTCCCTCCCCTAACAAGTGAAGGGGGAAGACGGCACCACGCAGGGCAAGTATTTAAAAATCCTGTTAAAACAGCGCTTCCCCCGCATCAAGACCAGACAAACCTAAGCCAAAAAAATAAAAGGTTCCGAGGGTTCTTCCCAGCTTCACCGGCGTTTGCCGGGTTGCGAGCGCTTTCTGCAACAAGCACAGGAGCCGCTAGCAGAGCGAGGGGTGCCAAAAGGCACCAGAAGGCTGCTCCTCTCCCCAGACCCCCGCGACGCGGAAAAGAGAAGGCGGGAGGAGTTGGGGCGCGGAGAAGAGGCTCCCCCTGCCCCGCAGGAGCCGTCGAGCCGAGCGGCAGCCGAGCCGCCCCCCGCGGGCGCCCGGCACGGGGCTCCCCCTCGCCCCCTTACCGTGCCGCGGCCGGGGCTGCCAGCCCGGCGGCTTCTCCCTCCTGCCGCCCGCCGCGCTCCGCATCCTCCAGCGCCGCCCCCCGTGCCCTGCGAGCCGGGCGAGCGCGGGGGCCCCGGCGGCGAGCGGGGCAGCGAAGCGGAGGCAGCGGCGCCCTCCCGGTCCCGCCCCGGCTCCGCGTCAGGCCCGCCCCGCGCCCCCCGCCCCGCGCCGGGGGAGAGGACAGACCTCGGCAGGCACCTCCTGCCCGCCGCCAGTCCTCCTACGCTTCCTCCTGCCGGGCTCTACGGCGATGAGTAACCCGACCTGAGATTCCCACTTCCCACCAGCCCGCGTGCGGGGAGACCGCAGCCTCCCCCCCCCTCACCTCCGCCGAGCAGCCCTGCCTGGCCCCACCGGCACCTCACTCCCTTTGCTTTGGCGCTGGGCCTCCGAAATTCCCCTAAAGGGATCATTGCAATTTAAAAAATCAACCACAAAATCCTCTGAAATCCTCTGGACGCGTCCCTGGTCTAGCGGGACATGTCCCTGCAGGTTGGAACTACATCAATCCCTTCCAACCCAAACCATAGAATCATAGAATCACCAGGTTGGAAGAGACCCACCGGATCATCGAGTCCAACCATTCCGATCAATCACTGAACCATGCCCCTTAGCACCTCGTCCACCTGTGCCTTAAACACCTCCAGGGAAGGTGACTCAACCCCCTCCCTGGGCAGCCTGTTCCAGTGCCCAATGACCCTTTCTGTGAAGAATTTTTTCCTAATGTCCAGCCTAAACCTCCCCTGGTGGAGCTTGAGGCCATTCCCTCTTGTCCTGTCCCCTGTCACTTGGGAGAAGAGGCCAGCACCCTCCTCTCTACAACCTCCTTTCAGGTAGTTGTAGAGAGCAATGAGGTCTCCCCTCAGCCTCCTCTTCTCCAGGCTAAACAACCCCAGCTCTCTCAGCCGCTTCTTGTTCTCCAGCCCCTTCACCAGCTACGATTCTATGAAATATGTTGCCTTTTTCAAATTAGATTTAGTGATTAAAAAGGTACTGGCATTGAAAGCTGGACTATTGGCCAATTTCAGGCAAGAAAAAAGTAGTTTGAGATGCAGTTGTAGTCCTGAGGCTTTAGCAGAGCGGTATGTTTCCTAACTACAAATAATGTGCGTAACTTCTGTTTGCAAGCTTGATAATAAATCCACCTGCATGTCAAATTATAGCAGTCACTTTAACAGCCCTGAAAAGCTATTCCACAGTTGACTTTTAATGTTTCATACACACACACACATATATATATGTATATATATGTCACCAGCACCTCCGCCAGGCATATACTTCTAACTGGACACTGCAGAATCCGCACCTATCCTTGTTTTGAGGATGGGAATAAAGGGAGGGAAATAAAACCTCCTTTCTGCGCAACTGTGTTCCATCTCTTTTTCCTTGACTTCAAACAGCTTGTGGAGAAAGATAATTTGGATTCATTGTTGTCATTACTTTAAAACTTATTCTTTGGGAACTGACTCAGAACCAAGTTGCTTTTTCTCATTGGCTTCTTTTTTTGTTTTGAAATACTCTGGCTTAGAAACTCTAACAGCCAAGGCATAAAGGAGCCATTGCATGCAAAGCAACAGCACTGTTTTGTGCTCCAGTTGAAAATTATCTGCCTTTTTCCAAAGCTGATCATCTCCAACAGCCTCTGCTAATCCGTTATCCATCCTAAGCCCTGAATTCTCCCCAGCTGTTCTGCCTCACCTGTGAACTCTGGCTTGCAGAAGTGAGTCAGTGCGATGTTGTCCTCTGCTGAAGCTGTTTGGGTTTGAACTCACTGCATCAGGGTTGGTTTTCATTAGCAGTGAGAATGATTCATGCGAACAAGGATCACTGACCTTGACCTGACATGGACAGATACACCCCATGGTGATGAACGTAATAGAATAAACAGATATGACTGCTTATTCCCTCTCGTAGTGTTGCTCTTCCCCAACTCTATTGCACTGTAAAACAAATAATGACTCATTTGCTTACCCTCATAATATCACATTTAGAAACCTGCTATTCCACTCCGCTTGAAGGATCTTGAATAAATATGCTCTCAAATGACTCTTTAAATCATATATATTTCTACCCACTCAGTCCTGTTTCTGTTGTTATTGACAAAGACTACACAAGTGGGTGTGTGATGTATCATGTCACTGCTTTCCTATATGAGGATGTTTTTTATAGCGAATAGTCTTTTGTTAAATGTACTTTTACAATACGATTAACAAAGGGGAGGAGGAAGAAAGAAAAATAAAAGAAAATACATCTGGAGCAATACCTTATTTTACAAAGAATATGAAACTCCACCAGAAATTAGTTGGAATGCGAATTAAGAACAGGGTATACAAAAGTTTTGTAGACAGCAATCTTTTTAAATTAAATACATAGTACATAAAACAAGGAACTATTGAGGAGAAGGAAAAGTCTGCAATAGTTGCATGTAGAAGTAATATTCGAAAGGAGGTGTAATATACAGGAAAAAGAAAAAAGACTTACAACAAACTCACATATATTTGTCCTTGTGCAAAGAGGTATTTTTGCAGAAACTTCCATAGCTGAAAAAATATATTCACAACTCCTTGAAAGACTGATTTTTCCGTGGTCAACATTTAATAACTTTCCTTTTTTCTTTTTTTTTTTTTTAAGGAGTAAAAGAGAGAAGAATCTTCTTAAATATTACTGTACAATGTAGTACCTGTGATTTAAGGGACCATCATTTTTATTCATCATATGCCAACAGAAGATGTCACAGAGAATATGAGCAGTCTCTGTTCAAAAGAAAAGGTACAGATAATATGAAATGATAATACTGAAAGGTTATATGATACTTCTACTTTCATTCCTTTAGTGTAGAATGGCAATTTGCAGCCTAATTTTTGTTTATTCTTCTTGATATGTTTCCTGCCCTTTTAATGCTGAAGATCTTGTACAACTGTTTCCGTTTATTAACTTGGTGCTGTTTTTCCACTGACAAAGGAATATTTGTATATCATATCTCTCTGTTTAACATATTCTGTGCACAGACACGTTAAACAGACTGGTGATTCAAATACGTGTTCCAAATTTTGCTTCTACTGAACTGACTTATTCAGACCTTCACAAATAGGAGCTTTGCCATACCTGGGTTTTTGTTTGTTTATTTGTTTTTTTTTTAACTTAGGCATTTGTTGTTTTACCTAAGTATGATATGGAAGAATTTCCAATGGTAGCATTTCTCAGTGCTGAAATTATTACATCCACTTCCTTTCAAAAGGGTAATACAGAGTACCCCTTCCACCTTGTCAGTCTATCTTGAGATATTTTGTAAGGCTTCAGCTAAGTCCACAGTAGCAATCCAGCTCTAATCTAGAAGCTTCAGGGCAGTTCTGCCCCTTCTCACCTTCCAGTGCAAAACTTAGCTGGCATCATCCTTGGAATTTTCCATTGACAAGAATTTTCTCTTAATATCTTTTGCTACTGAAGATATCTACCTTCTCTTTCTCCTAACCTGACCAAACAGAGGAAAGCTACATGGGGTAGAAGAGCGGTTCACAACGTGACACAAATTCCTTGCAGAGCACCACTTCAAATTCAACATGAGTATCGGTGCCCCTTCAGATGATGCCTCCAGGTTGTAATGCATAATGCAAATATGTAAGTGATTTTGTACAAACCAGACAAAAGTAGAATAACCACAAGCATTTTTTTTTTTCTGGTCTGACCTACCTGCCTGCAGTTACTTTCCTCTGCTTTGTGCAGGTGCAAAGCTGTGATAAAGCAGCTAAACTGGCACCTGTACTCTAGCTTGCTCTTTCATAGCAACCTTAGCTACATTTACACATTGCTTTTAGTCGGCCTGTGTACACTCCTCTTATGCTTCCCCGTGCTGGAGGAATTGCAAAAACAACAGGGTGGCTTTGGTACCAGCTACAAGACAAGGCACAGGGCAGGAGTTAGGCTGTGGTGGCTCTTGCCTTGGCGATAGCAGCATCCACCCCCACCACAACTTTACAATCCTCAATATAATCTTTCTGAGTCTTCGTTCTTTCATGTACTAGGAGCAGCTATGTACACACTGGCGCTAAGTCCTGTGAAGATATTGTGTCTGCACCATGGGCAGCAGGAATCCCCACCAGCTCAAAACTGTGAGAGCACTAGTGGCTGAGGCTGTTTGAGGAAAACTTCAAGGCCAACCTTAAACAAGTCATATTCTTTGCTTCCTGTGCTCATAAGTGTTTCATGGAGCTGGGGTTAGGTTTAGAGGACTAGATATTCATCATAAAAAGGAATGTGCAATGGAGTCAGATCTTAGTACTGAAAATCTGAAAAAAAAAAAGACAGTCACTACCATTTTATGTTGAATAAAGCAGAAGTAGTGGCTTATCTTTGTATTTACAAGGTTTAATTTTCAGGTTATATATTCCCCAAATTCAAGCATACTTAACTTCCTAGAATCTTTCTTTGAAGTGTAATATTGTTTCTCCAGCTCATTGAAACTAGGGAAAAGAGTAGACAATTGTGAAACAATGTCACAGTGGAAAACAACACTTCTGTTCTCTATGCCCTTGCCTGTGTTTTTTTCAAGGCACCTCCGTTCCTTGAGTTATTATGCCCAACAGCAGAAATTTTGTTTTCCAGCAAGTAGAAATGAAGGGATGCATTTCCAATAGGCAGGACACGAGATGAAAATCATGAACTGCACCTACCCTTTTCATGCCACTCAAAGTTTCATCCAGTTGACTGTAAAAAGCATTTGAGGGTCTGCCAAAAAAGTTCTAAGTGCTGGGTGGATGCACAATTATGCAGAATTCCCATTTCATGCAAAGAGGAGATAAGTACGGAGATGCAGAAAGTCCACAAGACACAGCTGTGATCTTAGAGAATTTCAGTTACTATTACTAAATGATACCATTACTCACTGAATGTCCTGGTAAAAGTCTGTTTAACACAAACTTTTACTCAAATCTGATCAGAGGGAGCTACTTGAATCACAGTCCTGTCTCCGAGATATTGTTGTGGGACAGAGTTGTCTGCACACTTTTATCTTTTGATCCAATATACTGAAGGACTACAAGATTTGTAATCTCAGGTGTATTTTTCCTAGTATTG
This sequence comes from Phaenicophaeus curvirostris, assembly GCF_032191515.1. NCBI lineage: Eukaryota > Metazoa > Chordata > Aves > Cuculiformes > Cuculidae > Phaenicophaeus > Phaenicophaeus curvirostris. The sequence continues at coordinate 50,613,058 of NC_091397.1, read as the reverse complement.
ATGTTTAAGATATTCCAATATTTCACTACATAACTTAGAGCATAACTGCACATACGAGTACATCACTAACCCAGTGAGCAAACATTTAGAGAGATATACGTATGTATTTCCAGACACCACCATTTAGCATCTCACAAATAAAAGGGGAGGTTTCTGTATGAAATAATAGTTGTAAAAGCAAGAATAAAGAAAAACTGAATATTTAGTACTCTTTCAGGTCAGTTAAGTTTTGGTGACTGAAAAGCAAAATTTAAGTAAAAGAAATTTCTGTTTTCAAAGCTATGGAATTATTGTGAGGATGTCTTTTGGTCCCTCATATCAGCTAATTAAATGGAAATGCTGTTCAATATCTGGATTAGAAGACAGAAAATCTTTAGGATGTGCAAGAGACAGTATCCTAAGATGACATACAGCTCTCACACATCTACTAGTGTTTCTGGTTTGGATAGTATGAAGTATAGTACTTTAGAAAAGTACAGAGCAAATGTATGCACCAGGATCTTTGAGAGAAGAGTTAGAAGGTTGGTCATAAAAGGCTAAATCCTTTAAGAAAGAAATAGCTATGGTAAGAAAGTTTTAAAGAGATTTTCCTTTCTACTTCTTTCCAAAATGAAATTGTTTCCCCCTGAATTTTCTAATTCCTTAGCAAAAATTGTCAGGCGTTTAAAAATTCTGATTTCTTCCTTTTTGACATAAATTTTGTGTGACCTGCAACTCCTACATTTTTTCCCAAGTTGGTCATCAGTCTTTCTTGATATTCAACTTAGTTCCTGTTTTAAATGTTTACCTTTCAATGTGTCAGAAATATGTTTGCTGTGTTTTACTTTAAAAAGTAGTATTTATATAAATTGAAGTCAGTTCAGTGTAATATAACTGATGATAGAATCTGGACTAAGAATTTAGTCCTTACAGATGCCAGTAGAAATTTATATTTCGTAACCTAACCAGAATAAAGCCTTGCAATGGGAACTCACCCTGCAAAAAAACAGGGGGCTAGCTCTTTTTCACCTGTCACGTTCATAAGGGTTCAGAGTCAGACACAGCTTTCATTTCTATTTGCAACTCTGTAGGAAACTGCAGAAAACCCTTTGCCAGGGACTCCAAGAGGAAGATACTGAATGAAACATTACCTCTCCTGGCTGTGCATCTCCCTGCCAACAGCCAAAACATCTGTAGCATCCCTCCTGCGTATGGTAGGTTGCAGGAGCTTGCAAGAAACCTTACACAGGTTTTATGGTACAAGTGACTGCAAATCATTTGCTTGTTCTTTCTTTCTGTAATCCAGTTTTTTACTCTCTATTCCACCAGAGTTATACTTGACTGTGGCATCTGAGATTGGGCCCTAACTGTAGGCTACAGGTTATGCTGCATCTTTACTGAGTAGCATATTAATGTAACTAACCTTATATAGTTATGGAGGTCTAATCACCTATTAAACCCACTACAACTACATGATATGGCTTTTCCTTTTTTTTTTTTTTGATCAAAATCTGTTGCTTTAGGTGGTTTTGGTAAAGAGAATGTGCTAACATTCTACATAAAGGAAGACAGATTTGCAATTTTTAAACGTGTCTCAAAATTACATTTGGTCTGTGTTTCCTCCTGTATCAATAATCACCTAATTATTGAAAGAACAGCTACATTAATATTTAAAGTAAGTACAATTAGGTATCTAACAACCACTCCAATATAACTTTAAGAAAATATTCCAGGAGCTTCTCTGCAATATCAATGAAAAATATGGCACCAGAATAAAGAAATTCTTTGAAATCAGGAGATTCCTAGTCACTAGCATTAGTTCTTTTTCCTTTGGCTGCTTCCCTGCTAGTCATCACAAAATAATATTTCTTTAAATTTCTGTTTGCCTTCATCCTTCCTCAAGTTTCTTTAGTGCTTTCACCTAATGGAGCCAATTCTGTCCAGTGTTTATTGCTTTTAATTTTAGACCCAAATAGTGTTCAGGGATCATTCAGAGTCAAGGGCAGCTCTGTCACACTCAGTAGCTGAATTTCAGGACATTGCCTCTGATGACCTGAACATCTAGAAAAACATGGTGACAGCCTCCTAGGTTATTGCAATATTACTGTCTTGATGCATCTGTCTCACTGCTTCCACCTTACATGTGCTACAAAGAGAACTATCACAATAAAATTACACACACTACCTAACCTCTTTGAAGCCTATCTGCCCTGAATAGTAGAATTTTTGCAATTTTGCTCTTCTGGCCTGCAGAGGAAAGGGTTCAGAGATGGAAGGGTGACATTTAGACCATCAGCAGGAAGCTAACAAGTGTGTCTTTTTTTTCCCATGAAAACTTTTCTCTACATATGCGCACCAGAAAAACAATCTCATCCTGGAGTGAGAAGCAGATGCTGGTAATGCTCACAATTATGATGCATGTCAGGTCATGTGCTGTCTAGTTGATTGGCACATCTCACAGCTGGCAGAGAACAGAACTGTGTGAAATGTGAGAAGGGGGATTGTCAGCACTTCTTCATTGCTGCATCTGCAGCACCGAGGGCTTTACCATCAGGCACGGTTTTGATGGATGCATTTTGGTCTTACCTATGTGATCTTTCAGTCTTTGTCAAAATAAACATTTCCATAGTACTTCATGAACAGAGAAAAAGATAACGGCTATTGTGTCCTATGTAGGACACAATACATATATAGGACAATCCTGTCCTATACAGGAACAGAAGATAAAAAGCAGCTCCTATTTTACTCGGTTTACAGCTGAACTGTATAACACTCCATACAAACTGCTCCCAGAAGCCAGAGCTGTGTTGCTGACCACAGGAAAGCAATATTCCTCTCCAGAGTTGCTTCAGACTGTCACAACCAGACCCTGCCAATCCTATAGACTACAGATAAAAATACAATTTAATGTTTGACACCTCCTGAGTTCCCAATACATTTTTTCACATTGTGCTTTAATAGCCACAGCACTAAGGGATATGGAAATGCATGGTATGTATCAGATACACATCGTGGAACCACTTGACTTTTAAAAGATGACAAACCACAAGGAGAGTTGTTAATAATGATATGTGTCTTTCTATGTTTTCTCTCTAGCTACAGTAAAACCAAAAAACATCATGAACAAAACTGCTGCAAATCAGCCTCTACTATCCCTTCTCCTATCTCATATTTTTCAACATGAATACATTGGATCTTTCAGGATTTCATAACCCTATACCTTTTAAAGGCATTCTTTATATAGATACAGAGTTTTATACTTGATGTGCAACTTGTTTCTTAAATAGTTGGTAGTTCATCTTCTTTTAAGTAATTCATGCTGATATGCAACAAGCAATGATTCCCATCAGTAATCAGAGAGTTAAAACTTATAAGACAGTGTGCAAGGCATTTTTAGTCCATATGTCACCTGTGGTATGAATTTGTTTTAGCTGTAGAAAGTCGTGGTAGTCTTCAAAATGCAAAACCCAAAGATGTAAAGCACATACACTAGGCTTTATTTCTGAATACAAGGCTATAGATATGGTTTCAAACTCAATACAAATTTCAGCATGTGCACACAAAGAAGGAAATAAATATTGATAAATCAAGTCTATAGACCTTGTTTCTCTCTTCGCTTCTAGAAGTGCTCTGCACAACACTAGTTACGAACCAGAGACAAAAAGCCTGAACATTGAAAGCCACAGCAGTTCAACAGAACAGCGCAACACTCTCTGAGACTTAGGTGTATCTAGCACTACAGTCAGCCCTTCCACTCATACATACGCAACAATATTAAGTATTCATTCACATAAAAGGAAACATTTTCTAAAAAGTATCATATTTTGCTCTATTTTTTGAACCCCTGCACCTGATAAAGTCAACTAATTTCAAAGGGCTTGGGGCTTTACCCAGGATTTTCAAAAATATTTTGGACAGTACTGAGGTTAGGTCAATGTTATATGAAAGTCTCAAAAATACTCATCTGATTCTGTAAAATTTTGAGGATACACATTTTAGTAAATATTCCTGTGTGAACTTCAGTGTTGAGTATATGCAGCTGTTGGATAATGTATAGCTAGAAGTATTATTTATTTTGATGAGGTAGAAGTTCACCAAACTGATCTACAAACACTGGAATAAAATTTAATTATGCTTCAGAGACTAGAACTTTCCTACGGTGTGTACTATAATTATATTTTCTAAATCACATGTGGTTGAAATTTTAGGTACAGTAATTTAAAAAGCCTAGTAAAAATACAATAAATCCAAGGCACATAAAATATTAGGTAGTGTTCCCATGCTTTGGAGTAGATTACTGGTTTCTATATCCAAATATCAGAGGAAAAGAAACTCAGTTTCCATCAAAGCTCAGCTTACCTTATTTGATTTCCATTCCTGGGTCTGTCAATGGGCAACTTCCTCAGTAAAGACAAAGAATGCAATCTAATACAGAGGACATATCTAACAGATAGCACAATCATCTAAAATGAGGGAATACTATGTCTAAATTATAAATATTTCACTCCCAAAAGAGAATCAGTAATGTGCTATGTGTCTACAGGAAGACCTGCCTCAGAGGTAGATTCAAAGGGAAGTCTTTAGAGAAGTAGAAAAATGGCAATTCACAAAAATATTTAGAGGCTGCTGGAAGTATAACACAGAAATATTCCAGGGAGAAGAAGAAAGAAATCCCAGAGGTCTTCCTAGTGAAGTGAACTTGAGTGTTGCATCTTTTATGACATAAACATGTCAATTATTTATCCTATAAAAATTTATCTATCTTACAACAATTATGACCCACAAACAGCTGAAACACTGAAAACACGCTCCTTCCTTGGAAGAGCCTTTAGGACCAATGCTGAATATTCACTCTTGAAAGAGACATAGATTTAATCCTGAGATGGCAGAAAAGAGCTTTGAACCAGAATTTGTCACTTTCTAAATAGTTACTTCAACCACTAGGCTATCAACTGAAAGGGAGATTTCCTTTTTCAGCTGTATTTTAATTTGAAATTAAATTCGAAATAGTGACCTGAGGTACATCTGTGAGGCAGACATCTCTCTGTTACTCATCAAGCATAGTCCTAAGAGCTAAATTGTTTTTCTCGGAGTTTTTTAAGCAGATATGCTGACTGGATCTGTATCCTGACTGAGCTTAGATACAAGCAAGGTGCCAAGCTGGGTGCCTGCACTAAGTCCCCGATTTTGCCTGGCTTCCAGTGAAAACTAAGAACTTCAGAACTGTCAGCTCAGCCCTGCAAATACTTATTCTTGCAAGCAAGGGATTTGCGGGAATAGTCCATTAACTTTTCGTGTTCCAAGTTTCACATGCCGGAAAATTTTAAGGCCATTCTGTGGTTTTGAAATCATGCTGAATAAAAACTTAGTGCTAATAGTTTTTTAAAATACCCTTCACTTTTGAGACATAACAGTGCAGTGGAAGTTTAAATTAAAACTGGCTTCCTTGATTAAATATTATCCCCCTGCCATTCTGACCTACAACCTATAAAGCAAGCTCTACAGTATATGCTTAAGCATACATATAGTCCCATTAACTTAAGTGACCATAATGAGAAAACAAACAAGAGTTTATGTTAAGTTATTATTTTAACATTGTGCAAAAGGACTGAACAATTAAATATTTCTTTGGAGAGATACATTGAAGATACATTGTGCTCAATCACATTTTATTTTAATCAGAGGAGAATTCTGTTCCTTAAATGATAAACTCTGCATTTCCACAGGTATTGGAATTGCTTAAATGACATGGAATTATAAGAAGATGTAGAGGATCTGATAAAGTTAAAATTCAAAAAAACCCACTATGTGTTGTTGTACAAAAGACTTCACATTTAAGTTTTTACTATTCAAAATCCTCTTTGCTATGTGGGAGCATTTGAACAACTGGAAGTGTGGATAAAAATGCTTGCAGTCTCCAGTTTTCATAGATTCAGTAACTGATATTCAGTAACTATTATTTAAAGTGGGGCTCCTTTTTTCACCCTGGGGAAAAAGAATCACTTATCCGTTTTCAAAGGCATTTGGCATCACATAATCAATCCTGTACCCTATCCCAGAAACGCATGCATAGCAAAAGTCCTTTATCTGATTACTTAGAAATATGACATATACCTGCCAAAATAAGAAATATACCAGTGAAATAATAGAAGAGATTACAATATTAAGGGTTTATATATGACATTTTGCAAGCTTGTAACTTGTGGAATTGTTGTACAGAATTTATTCTGAAGTCTTACATTTGATCACATGCTAGTGATACAGTTCTCAAAAATCTAGGATCAAATGTATCTTTTTAAACCATTTGGCCATTCATTTATTGAAAAGTCCATACAAGAAAAAAATTAATATTCATGCTGTTATTCTTAGTCATTAAGAAATAACAAAACACCTAGTTGCTCTCAGTTTTCAGTTTTAGTTTCTGGTCTAAGGAAATAAATTTTATTTTCCCAAAAAAAGTTAAGATGATCATTTGCACTGGATATGTTATATTTAATTACAAAATAGTCCTGTGTTATACATTCAGCTGTAGATAAACTCTGTTTCTTATTATATGCTCTAGGACTCTTTCCAATCAAAACATTTTTTGTGTCCTGTTTAGTCCTCGGTTTAGTGGTAAACCGAGGTGTGTATGTTTCTATTAGATGTAAAATGAATCATTAGTTCAACTTAAAACCAAATTTCTTTAACGATTCATACTGACAAAGTAGTGGTTTAGCAGTAGGAAAAATGCATCTTAGAAATAATTTTAAACAAAATGGTTGTCATATTTAAATAGGATTCTCTTCCCCCCACCAGCTCACTTGAGCTTGGGAATCTTACACTCTTCATGCCAACTTTGCCTCGGTGACTCAATCTAACTAAGCTTTTCAAATTTTCGTGTTTCTGTTGGTTTTGTGTTCCAAGGTACTGTGCCATTTTGGGAGCATAGATTATATTTTTATTAATAAAATAGCTGTATAGAGTTGTTCAGTCATACAGAATTACTCACTGATCCTCTGGTCTTACCCAAACCTTTAAAAAGAAATGTTAAAAAGCAGGAGTGGATCAAGAAAGCAATTACACTAGGTTAATTGACGTGATTCTGGACTCCAAAGTGTTCACTTGGCTCTGAGTCCTACATTTAATGAAGTGTTTGTTTGCACAATCCATCTGTGTGTAAGTTCTTGAGAGAAAAAAATAGACAGAAAATATAAGCAAAGCTTTTAATAGATCCATTAACAAATAGATAAGTTGACATTTATCTTTGGTATGTCAACTGCAGATGAATCTCGTTATTACATTAACACATTTCCCCACAAATTTCCCTTGAGCATATAAGGCTTTTTTACTGCACTTGTTGTCTTAGACCCAGCCAGTCATTAACTGTACCCTTTCCAGACGTGGAAATAGAAATTCCTACAGATTTCTCTGTGAAAAAGAAAGTTTTCCCTCAGCCTCTCACATCCACTGATTGAATGTCTTGATGCCAATGCAAAAACTGTTATCCTTGACATCCTTATGGAAGGAACAAACGCTCTCCTTAGCCAAATAAATGAATGCTTCATCTTTTCAGTTGCATGGTACAAATACACTCTGCCTCTGCTTTCTGCCATATCCATGCACAGTCAAGATCTATATAAAGTAGTGTCCTTGCAATATATGCAATGTCCGACACAAAAAACCCGAGACTAACCCTATAGGTCAAGAATCAAGAGTGGGAGGAGAGAGAAAAGAGGTGGTTATAGAATACATTCTAACCTGTCGCAGTGAGATGGGGCTCAACTCCATCACTTCACTCAGTAAGGGTGGTCGTGTGTTGAAATACAGACATTTTCTTACCCTCAGTGAGAAAATGTCAGCGCACGAGTGAAAAGCACGTTAACATCAAGTTTACCAATTCCCCTCTGCTGTTCCTCATTTTCAGAAATTGTATATGCATTCATTGCAAAGTGGAACTGAGTCTATTTTCACACAATGCTTCTCACATAACTTTTTGGTTGAAAGCTGTCTTGGGCACCTTTCACTACTTTACAGTGCACAGTGTTTTGCAGTTTTCTGCAAAGATAATTTCGCTCTAGAATGAGGAAGATATATGTTGAAGATGGCTTCGTTCAACAGAAAATGAGATTTTGTATTGGTTTTGTAACTTCCTGCTTTTTACATGTATTCTGTGTAGGTAGATGAGCTACAGCTGAGCCGAATTGGCTTCACATACAGTAGCCAACAGCAGTAAAGAATGTGAGACCCAGCCTAGCAGCACTTGAGGCTGGATCAAGGCTGGAAGTGGTACAGCAGTGCTGTGCAAACAGCTTTTGTGCCAGTAAGTATGCTGGTAAAATGCTGCACTGTACATCTTCATCTATTCAAATCCTTGTCGACAGAAGGAGATCTGCACCAGGCTCCAGTGCTCAGAGTTGACAAATCCTTACAGAACACAGAGATAATTTGATCTGTTCTCCTACTGCTTGTAGAATAAAAGTGAAAGCAGTCATATGCATGCAGTACAAAACATAGGACCAGAGCAAAATGGATTGAGTAGAGAAAAATGAAAATTGTACCTACTAATAGAAAATAGTCTTCAAGAACTGACTGTTCAGAATAAATACACTGATCAAACTAGATATGTGTAATAAGCAATTTTTTTTTAAGTTTTGTGTGAAAATTGGCCTGTCTTTTCTCATTGGGTCTTTTTTATTGCAAGTTAGATGTTTGCTATTCCCTGGGAGAAGGCAGTCGCCATAATTATCATAGTAGATTAAACATTTTCCTCTTAACGTACAATGCCAAAGTAGACTACTTTAGGACTTGATAATGCATACTATGTATCTTCAAATAACATGGCAATAACTATTGTTGCACTGCAAGTAAAGCAGAAATACTGAAATGCTACCTATTTCTATAAAGAATGCTCAACTTGCAGCTACACAAAAAAATATATATAATTTACATTGTGCAAAAATATGCTGTTGGATGTCACAGAGTACATACACATAAACAAGCACAGAAAAAGAATAATTAAAGATGCTGACATTTTCTTATATTCAAACCTTTTAGTTCTTTTCCATTGATGCGTTCTAAAAAAAAAAAAAGTGCATAATTTTTAAGAATCTCAGTGAGAAGATCTCCTAGGGCTTTTAAAATGAAGTGTGATGCATACACTTTAGGCTGTGTTTTCCTCTGAAAAGTAGGTCTCATACAATGAAGTTTTCACTTCCAAACAAGACTGATATTCTTGTTTAAATTACACATTATTACAAGATGGTCACTAGCTTCTAGCATTTTTATTTCGGTATTTAAGACAGCAAAAAAGATGTTCAACATTGTTAACAACAATTTTGGCTACAGATTACTAATTTGCATTAGTTAAACTCTTTCAAAACAAATTTGAAAAGTGTTGTGAAGAAAATGTTCTTTTTTTATTTCTTTATTTACAAAATCCTATTTTTGCTCTGATACAGAAAAAACAGGCCAAATCTATTTCTAGTTTATTTTTTTCTTACTGAGACCAATGGAAATTACATCACAGCTGACTTGAGTTCAGATTGATCAAATCTGTAACACAACATAATATCTATGCACACCTTGATGTGTACACTGAAAACTGATTGTTCCACTTCTGTGCCAGATTATGGATCTGACCCTGACGTAGTCATAACAGGAAAAAAAAAGGCTGCAAACCAGAAAATCCACTGCAGGTCTAGGTTTGGAATACATGACCTAATTTAAAGGAGAAATCTCATTGATTTCAGCCTCATGGCCCTAAGGCAAAAGGTCCAGCAGTGTTGACAGTGAAGTCAGTCGCAAAACTCCTACTAAGTGCAATGTGAGTTGGATGGGGTTTATATCAGGGTTGAATCAGAAAGACATTGAACAAAATGTTAGCTTTATCATTGTCGATAGGATTTTTGTCACTCGCCAAGTGAGGACCAAGGCTGTATTTCTTACATCAGCAAAACGAAAGCTAAGTAATTACTGTCTCTCTTCCTGGATGGATATTGCTCATACTGTTGGCAACTGACATTTTCCAGAATTCTTTTCTTAATCATAAAAATTTTGCTATCTGCAAGTGTTGCTACAACTTATTCTTACTTAATTCTTCTGTATGTATTTTTCTCTCTAAATCTTTTCTAGTCTCTTTTATAACACAGCTTCTTTTCTCAACCCCTCTCATTCCAAGCAGTGTGATTTTGGAATCACACAGGGAGCACAGTTAGGTTTATAGTTTAGGGGATTTAAGAAAATGAATGACTTTGGGAAAAACTCTCTGTATTTCGTTGTTCAGAAGCTAAAAGCAAATTAGAATGTTATCTAAATATGTCAAAATGATATGAGAATTCACTAATGCTTTTGATTAGCTAAGGAAGTATTAGCCACTGTTATAAGCAATATTTATATTGCTGTATCCCCTGTAGGTACTTTCTGTTCATAGATATCAGTAGCCTATTTTGTCATCTCATGTTAATTTCTATAACAGTGATAAAATTAAACCAAACCTGTTTTCTAAGGATCCCTCAGTAGATGTTAAAGAAGAATTAAGATGCCATTGTAATACTGAGACCAATATCTGCCTCCAAGAACATATCCTACTTTCACTATCAAAATCCTAAAATGCATGTTTATAACCTATTTCGTTTTTAAGAGTCTGGGGGGAAAAATAGTTTGGGTTTTTTGGGTTTTTTTAAGAAAAGAGAAATCACTTAAGGATTCCAGGTTCCTGAAACTTTTTTTTTATGCTGTTAAAATGACAGGTCTACCGTAAATTCATCTCCACTTGTTAATATGTGGCCTTTAATCGATGAGTTAGATTTGTCTGCTTATGGCATTTTAACACACTACTCCATTTAATGTGGCATTCTTTCAAAGCACAAAATAACAATAATAACCATTTCCTTACATCTTCCTTGTTTCCTGTTGACATTCTTTACAAAGAATGGAAACTAAAAATCTTAAGTTTTACAAGGATTTTGAAACCTTTTCCTGACGATTACAATTCACATAAAAATTTCTGATTACCTTATGACCAAAACCAAGGTCAGAAAGGTGCCATGATATCCTCTCAATTCTGATTGTTGGGATGAGATTAAAGTTTCCTGGCATAAGTAGATTTTTATTGTAATTCCAATTTAACAGTTTTCAAGTAATATGTTTATTTAAGCTATAAGGGTGCACTTTACCCCCATTTTATTACCACATGTCTTGGACATCTATTTAAAGCAGCAGAGCATGGGATAGAATACAACCTGGGTAGGAGAGAGAAGAACTGGAGATGTAAAATGAAAGAATAAGAACGAAAGAACATTTGGAACATCTTAGGATTCACCAATATTAAAAACCTTCTTGTCTCACATCTATGAAAAGAGAAAGCAGAAGACCCAGAAAAGTCTTTCTAGATGGAGAAAAAGTGAGCGTCAGCACAGTAAGCCCAACTGTCAGCCTGGCACTCCAAGCTACTTTTTATCACAAATCTTAAGTAAGCAACTCCTGTGCAGTATATTTCTACAAGAATAAAGAAAACATTGCTACTTTAACTATCTGAGGTCATCTACATTTCCCTGACATACTAAATAGGCAAGACTAGAAGCTTTATTAACTTTGAGATTAAGTCTTGCATTGCAGTTTATAATTCACTTTTATGGCCTACAGTTCATATTTGTACGTAGCACAGCGCATGTATTAGGGGGTTAACTTTTTTATTCATGTAAAAGAGGATTAAAATGCTTGCAGGTGAGCAATGTCTTTAAGAAGCTGTTAAGGTAGGAAAATGGGTAAGAAATTTATACCCAGTGAACATTTTATATCAGTGTATTAAGACTTCTGCAAAGCAAAAGAGCTGAAAACAGAGTGAAGTAATTCTTAACTTGACTAGACTAGAAAAAAGCAATTTTATTCTAGATCCCAGCCCAGCAGCTAACATGTATGAGACGTACACAGTATGCCCAGTCCTGAGTGAAATCAGACAGTTAAATTCATTCTTAATGTAAGTGCTGAAACCACTGGAAGCATGCCCACTTACGTTAGTTTGGAAATTTTTTAGCTACTATGCCTTAAAGTATTTATTATCAACTGCATAAAATACACCATTTAAGAACATATGGCTTGGCAAAACTTCGCCCTTTGCTTTAATGTTTCTGGAGTCTGAGTTAAACAGTCTTTATAAACTGTTGAAGGAAGAAAATAGCTGAAGAGTAAAATCACAAGAATAGTTTGGGATATAAAAGCATTTTTACAAGGGACTTCTTTTTAAAGGCAGTCAGAGTGCTATTAAAAAGAGCAGTAACAGAAGCAGCAGCAAGTCGAGCGTACACATACCCGTTAACATCTGCCTGAGTAGCTCACGGTCCTCACTTCACCAAATTAGTGAATATTTTCACTGTGACAACAGTCTTTCAGTCTTTGTGGCAAAGTTGCCCCTGCATGGACACCTGTTCATTGTCTTCTGCATCCTTGCATACGAAAAAGGACAATTCCATGTAAGTTGTTCAGTACTGGGAAGGTAGTTATAAACAATCTCATTTTTATAGAACAAGTAATGAACAAATAATGAACCTGAGTGCTAACTTCTGTTAAAGTAGTTACTTGAAAAGCTTGAAGTGAGATTCAGAAGAAAGGACACAATCCCTGAAAGGATATAATTTAGTGCTTAAAAAGGAACTTAGAAGCAGATTACAGCCATAATTCAGGCTAATGTTTCATTTCATTTTAAAAGAGAGTCATTAGAAAATGCTTTGAAGCATAAGAATGTCTGCCCATTGGGCTTCCTGACTGGTCTAGGAAGGGAAGATATCAAACAGTTTAATACAAAGTTATGTAAAGATTGGGACCTCAAGATAAAAATAGACCACGTACTATGCAGAAAATTATCATCATTCCTGGTGCCCTTGGGTTTTGCCCTGCAAATGCTTACTCACTTTAAAAAAATCCTAATGTCTCCAAACTCCACTTACTTTCTAATTAGAGTATTATTACTTACATGAGTAAGCATTTGTAGAGTAAGTGATTTTGCAAGCGGTCTGAGGGAGGCCAGCAAGTGAATGAGCACTGGAATGGAATGATCCATTTAGCTACCCAGGAAGCGTGGGTATACTCGAGTCCTGCCCTGCAGGCAGTAAATTACCTTTCTGTGAGTAAGTAGGACTTGTAATCAGCAATGGCCCTTACATGAGAACTACATTTTCTTGTGCAATTACTGTAAGCCAAAACAAACAAATAAATAAACATATAGCAAGCCGTAGGTGTCTGACAGCAACTGGGGATCAGAATGTCTCAGGTAGTTAAATATAAGCAAAGTTGTGGATTCAACTGCAGTTTGGTTTTGAGAGCTGCAGAAAAGCCCCTACATAAAGGCTAAGATGTGCTGTATCATAGAATCATAGAATCACCAGGTTGGAAGAGACCCACCAGATCATCGAGTCCAACCGTTCCCCCCAATCTCTAAACCATGCCCCTCAGTACCTCATCCACCCACACCTTAAACACCTCCAGGGAAGGCGAGTCAACCACCTCCCTGGGCAGACCATTCCATTGCCTAATGACCCTTTCAGTGAAGAATCATGTGGCACTCCAGGAAAGAGAAGGCTGTAGCAACTCCACCTTCACATCTCTTTCTAGGAGTCTTGTCATTATCATGCTCAAAACTAATTTGGATGAAAGATATAAGAAGATGGTGTCCTCCTGAACTGATCAAGAATATAAAGAAGACTACTTAAAAATCCAGGATTTACTAGCAGATGGGCATATACACCCTGAGAAACCAGAAGGTAACAGAAACAACAAAAGACTGTAATATTCCAGTGACGTTAAACTTATTAGGTGGCCAGCATTTCTGAGATACAAGAGATATTTGCGTCAATTCAGTCACCTAAACGAGTATAGCCCCATTTGAGACCTCTGTTAACAAAGACATCGGCACACTGATAGCAAAGATGAGTCAAGACCAATGGGAGTCCACACTCTTGGGACAAGCAGCTGGAGGACAAGGAACACTGTAGAGCATATCAAATGGTGCCAGATTTAGGAGACTGAATCCGGACATTTATAACCTGAAGTTATTCCATAGCAGCTGCCTGACATACTAAACCCCTCCTTCAAAGACAGGTATCACTGATCAAGCCCTGTGAATTGGGGAGGTCAGGCATGAGGCTACTCTTTCACAGCCTTGTTTAGAAATAAACAGATAGGCACTGGGTGCAGAAGAGGTATATTCTAATGAAGCAGGCAAGACCAGTCTTTTTCCTGTGCCCAAGTGCAGGCATGCTGACAGATTAGTATCTAGGTTAATGATGTTAATTCTGTTTTCAAAAGACGCAAGTAAAAGCTGTTGTGTTGGGTCCACAACTCTTCAGCAAGTGCAAACCAGCATCTGCTTAGGACTTTGGATGGAAATGCAAAGCACTTTAATTCCATGTGGATTTCAACCTAAAATCATGAAGTCTGGCATTGTACAGAATCACAGAAACACAGAATGGTTGAGGTTGGAAGTGGCCTTTGGAGGTCATCTTGCTCAATCCCCTTGCTTAGGCAGGGACCCCTAAAGCAGGTAGCCCAGGACCTTATCTTTTGAATATCTCTAAGCATGGAGACTTCACAACCTCCCCGGGCAGGCTATGCCAGTGCTTCGTCAGCTTCACAGTGAAAAATTGTTTCCTGATGTTCAAAGCGAACCTCCTCTGTTTTTCAGTTACTGCCCATGGCCTCTGGTCTTGTCACTGAGCACCACTAAAAAGACCCTGGCTCTTATCTTCTTTGCACCCTACCTTCAGGTATTTACATGCATTAGTAAGTTCACCCTGAACCTTCTCTTCTCCTGGATGATGAACAGTCACAGCTGTCTCAGCCTTTTATTGTAGTAAAGAAGCTCCAGTCCCTTCATGATCTTAGTGATACTTTGATGGATTTTCTCCAGAAGCTCCATCATTAAACCCAACACCGCACATGTGGCTTCACTAGTGCTGAGAAGAGGGCAACCTCTACTATAGCTAAAGAGACTCAACACCTAGTAGACAGGGTCTCTTTTTCCACAATTTACAGCTCTGTAGATAGGAAATTTTTCAGTACTACATAGAAACTAACAGGAGTCTGTTATGTTGTAAAAGCCCCCATAAAACAAAGAAACAGGACAAGACAAAGAGAACAATTCAAAAAAAGAAAGTTGCCTAGTGTTGATCTCTGCATATTTTTTATAGGTAGTTTCTTATTTGGAGCTGAAGTATCAAACCAAAAAATCTCTGTATGTTGGAGAGGAATGTCAACATTTAACCACAGAGAAACAAACAGGCCTAGCACAAGCTAAATAAAATTTAAAAAAACAGTTTATCTTAACTCATGCAGGATCATTTGTCACTATATTGTTCCTTCCTCAACATGGGCAATCTAGCTCTATCATTTATTATCAGATCATGGCAAAACGCCCCAAAGCACAAATTAGTGTGCCTTAGATGGACCCTCTCATACTATGATAACATATAAAAAATATTTAGCTCAAATACATTTATAATTTCCTGCTGAAGCCAGGGAAGAATGATAGCCATATTAAGAGACAGTTACTGAACTCATTATGATGATTATTCTAACAAATATGCAAGAAAATTCTCAAAGCACACTACAGTGAGTACCCAAATCTAGACACAAAATGAGAAATTTCAGATGCCAGATGCAGAAACATTTCCACTTTGAAGATTTTTTTTCTGTATATTGGATGCAGAAGTGACTTATGAATTCAAGCAGGTGGTAAAAGACCTGAAGCCTCATTCCTGCTTCAGAATGTATCTTTCAAAACTTTTTCTACTTTCTGGCTCCTCATGCTACTTTTTCTTTTTATCTGGTATACCTGAAGATGCCGTCTCCCTCAGTGCTTAGGATGTTTAATTCAGGTAATAGATATCTTTGCAATTTTCTAGATCTATTCTTGATGAAGCAGCAAATGAGTCATGTAAGTGGAAAGTCCTAAACGTTATCCCGCAGGAGTTTATCTCAGTCTTTTCCTACTATGCAAAGCCCAGAAACATTGATTTTACAGCTGAAAAAGGAACATTATTTACCGTCTGTGGAAAATGCATGGCATTTCAAACACCCGACCCACATTTATTTAGACCGATTCCTACTGAGGAAGCTTTTCACAACTTAAATCAATATTCATCCTTTGGCTTAGTAAGCATCACTTACAAATAACAGGTTGACTGGGTGAACAGCAGCAAATTGCCAGCTCACAGTCACCACCTAGGATAGGTAAACAGGTTCACTTTGGCAGTACCATGGGTCTGAGGAGAACTCCAGATGCCACATCTAACATGAGTGCCTTAGCTGGCATTCTCTGCAGAGCTGAAGAGGTGTGTGATGACTCTCATCTTAGCCATTCAAATTATGCCCATATTCCTCATACCTGAAACAACGCAGGGGAAGAGTTCAGGCCCTCCTGCTGACTCCAGAGCTTTATTCATCTCACATAGCTTCTGCTTGAGCAATATATAGGGGAAAGATTCAAGTTCCAATTTAGAATCATAGAATTGTTTAGGTTGGAAAAGACCTTTAAGACCATTGAATCCAATCACTAACCTAGCAACGCCAAGTCCACCACTAAGCCATGTCCTTAAGCACCACACCTATACATCTTTCAAATACTTCCAGGGATGATGATTCAACCACTACCCTGGAAAGCCTATTCCAATGCCTGACAACCCTTTCAGTGAATAGATTTTTCCTAATATCTGGTTAAAATCTCCCCTGATGCTACTTGAGGCCATTTCCTCTTGTCTTATCATTTGCTACTTGGGAAAGGAACGCAACACCCACCTCACTACAACCTCCTTTCAGGCAGTTGTAGAGAGCAATAACGTTGCCCTTCAGCCTCTTTTTCTCCAGACTAAACAACCAGAGCTCCTTCAACTGCTCCTCATAAGACTTGTGCTCTAGACCCTTCACCAGCTTTGTTGTCCTTCTCTGGACACACTCCAGCACCTCAATGTCTGTCTTGTAGAGAAGGGCCCAAAGCTGAACACAGTATTCAAGTTGTGGCCTCACCGGTGCTGAGTACAGGGACACAAACACTTCCTTAATCCTGCTGGCCATGTCATTTCTGGTACGAGTCTGGATGCTATCCGCCTTCTTGGCCACCTGGGCACACTGCTGGCTCATATTCAGCCAGCTGTCAATCAACACACCCAAGTGCTTTTCTACTGGGCAGCTCTCCAGCCATCCAGGCTGTAGGGCTGCACAGGGTTGTTGTGGGCCAAGTGTGGAATCTGATGCTTAGCCTTGTTGAACTCCATAGAATTGGCCTCAGCCCATCAAACCGACCTGTCCAAATCCCTCTGTAGAGCCTTTCTGGCCCCAATCAACTGCCCAGCTTGGCATCATCTACAATTTTACTGAGGGAGCACTCAGTCCTCTAAAACAGGTCATTGATAAGATATTAAACAGATCTGGCCCCAGTACTAAGCCCTGGGGAACACCACTTGTGGCCGCCTGGTAACTGGAGTTAACTCTGCTCACCACAATTCCTTGGGCCTAGCCATCCAGCCATTTTATTACCCAGCAAACACTTCGCCCACCCAAGCCCCAAGCAGCCAGTTTCTCCAGGAGAATATTGTGGGAAACAGTGACAAAGGCTTTTCTAAAGTTTAGTTAGGCAAGATTCGCAGCTTTTCCCTCATCTATCAAGCGGATTATCTTGTCATAGAAGTAGATTAGATTAGTCAAGAAAGACCTGCCTTTCATAAACCCATGCTATCTGGACCTGATCGCCTAGTTGTCCTGTTAAGTTCTGTATGATGGTACTCAAGATCTACTCCATAATCTTGTCACCATGGTCAGACTGACAGGCCTGTAGTTCTCTTGATTCCCCTTCTAGCCTTTCTTGTAGATGGGCATCACATCAAGTCCTCTGGAACCTCCCTACTCCGCCAGAACAGCTGATAGATGATTGAAAATTGTTTAATGGATAACGCTTGATGCCACTGAAAGTTTCAAAGTCCGGAGGGAGATGGGTATACTGCAAGTTGGTGTAGTTTCTTGAAGTTAAGCTTACTAAAACAAAACTGCAGAGGGACAAGAGCAAAGAAAGATCCATACCTATGTTTTTTAGATAAGAAAACACAGCTGAGCTATGAAAACATACTTTTCTCTTTCTATGCTTGAAGTAAGACCATATATGCAATGCAAAAATTTTTACCTCATTATTATCCCGTTAACATATTTATAAGTAAATAGCCACATACGTTCAAAAAGTACGACTGTTTATCCACCCTTTTAAGCAGAGTAACTTCATGAGTAACTAGCAAACTGTCCTTTATAATAAAATGTGAACCAAGAGATTGGGATGCATTTTTGAAAAAAACTCACATGATTAACATGCATAATCTTCTATGAGCTTAGAGAAGTCAACAGATTCAAACTAGATCTGGATTTCTCCCAGTGTTCTCTATCGTTTGCAGTGATAATTAACATATTTGCAAGACTGGCTCCAATTCCCCAGCTTACATCAATTATATCAATAGATTTCCAAAGATTAATTCTCTACAATAAATGGAAAAATGAAAACATAATTGCCAATGTATAAAGGTGCTCACTAAATGGTTTCCAGGATATAACATTCTTCAATATTTTATAGCTAGCCTTCTTTGTTAATCTATGTCACTTAAGTTATTTTGCTGCTCAATTAATACAGATGTAAAAGAACTAGATCTCTAAAATCACAGTAGATACTACAGTTTCAGCAAAGAAAACTAATCTATTCTGAAGGCTTTTTTTCAGATGACTTTCAACAGGCCTTGGGGGCTGCTAAGCCTGGCAAAAATGAACATGTCAGGTTTCATTGAAAATCACTGCCTGGCTAAAATGGGATTTTGAAAGATGATCCACCTGCTTTATTATTACCAACACCATAAGATTTTTTGTTTGTTTGTTTTATAGACACAAAACTGTGTTCCACAGATCATTTTAAAATGTGAACAAAGGTTTAAAAACAGCTGGAGCTCTTTTTTAAGGATCTTCTCCTTTCCTGTCATCATAAGCCTCATAAATATAAGACTCTTACAGCAAAGATTTCCCCTTTCTTTTGTTTTGGCTCCAGGGAACATCTACAGAAAAATAAAACTAAATCTACAATATGAGGGAATCAAAACCGTAAAATGTGAGCAGCATTACTGGAGAGAGTGCTGAAAGACTAGGCACAAATCTCACTGCAGGCAAGACGACAGATACATTAACTTATCTATAGACCATATTAAAACCCAGAAAAGGCATAGCACAGAGGCTGGTGACAGAGGTTCATAGGCTAAAAGGTCACTGTTTAACGTATGTGACAACTGGTAACCTGCACTCTAGTGCTACCATCCATCAGAACCCAGTGGGTCACTGACAGGGTACAGTTACTCACAGGGAATTCTGCCCTGTTTCAATACAGCACATTTATTGACATTTTTGAGATTTCTGCCCTGAATTCATTAGAAACTGAGCAGTCAAACTTGGTATTGCAAACCCTTTACTCACTATTCAGAGTAGCTTGCTTCTCAGCTGCACCAAAACAGTTGTTTGTGACTGTGCAGCTACAGCAGTAGCTTTAGACTGAGAAAAGGAGGAATGTAATTTGCATTCAACTGAGACCTGACACAGGCAGGTGTCACAGAAGTAATGTAAAAAAGACGGTGGAGGAGGGTGTGTGTGTCAGGAAACTCAAAGTGAATATTCCCATTCCTAAACCTTGTTTATAAAAGCTTGAAAACATATTTAAAATCTGTGCAAATATGACTATTAGGTGTGGCACACTCATAGGACAGAGCAGAATAATTTGGTGAAAAAACATGTTGGCTAACCTTGCTTCTTCTGTTGTTTGGATTTATTTTTTTTTTTTGTGACTGATTACTGCTCATAGCATTTTTCTTAATCTATTCATGAAAGTAAAAAAAAAAGACGACATTTCTTCTGCCTCTATTTAAAATGTGTAAAGCCCAGAAAAATAGTATTTCATGCTTCCACTTTCTTAGAAGAATAATGGAACAACAAAGACCTATGTTCTGTCTATTTTTCACATTCACTTCTTATTTTTCAATATCTAAACCATCAAAATTACTAATCACTTTATAAAACATTTCTTTGCAGTTCACACATGTACATATATATGATCACTGAACTAAAGTCAACTTGAAGAAAATAATCTGACAGTAAAGAGAAGGCTACAACTCAAGAAACGAATATAGGAAAAAGCAATGCAATGCAAGATTTTCTGTATTAGTCTGCTTTACTAGCATAGAAATAAGGTGGGCTCCCAGAGTGCCTTTCTTTCATCCATTTACAGAATGGATGAAATTCAGATATATGAAATTCAGAATATAAATATTAGATATAACATCTTTATTCATTTGGTTTGGGGGGGCCGCTTATTCTTCTTTGTCAACTGTTAATTTTTCAAAATTGCTTCACAAAGACAAAAAGATTCCTGTGAATCTTGTTTAGAGCTGAGGTAGATTTCAAATATCTTCCATTTGCCTCTCAATGTCCCTGCTGAGCTCCTCTGCAGCACATCAGAGAGCCTTGGATGTGGCCAAACGCAAGATCTCCACCTGGCTGCTTTCCAGATGGCGTAACCTGCAGCTAAAGCTCCTGCCTCATTCAGGGAGAAAAAAACAGAATTAATGAAACTTAACCTCAAAAAATGCTCTGTGGAGAGACTTATATTTCCCCTTACTGATACCACAAGATATTGCAAAATTAAAGCTATTCACTCTTTCGATTACTGTTAAGCCTATTAGTTTAGGAAGTAAAACAAGCTAGGTGATGATTCAGCATGATTAAGCAACAGATGAGACTGAATTTGGGATGGAGGACCTTTTCTCTACAGTTCCCACTTTGTACAACAGTACTGAGACCTGAGAGCAAGCATCTTGGCATCACAGCCCATTCAAACTGTTCATGATCTTTGCCTCCATCTTCTTTTTGTTATTCATGCCTTAACTGGATCTATTCTTTTGCCTGAAAAAACTGCAGCTATCCTGAGCTCGTTTTCCATCTCCCCAGCCTTGAGCCCTGCTTTCTGGTCCCGTCTCACATTTCCATGTTGATTCTTAGTTTCAGCTGCTTCCTCAGGCTGCCCTGTTTTTGACTCTGGTTTCCTACTTCATGATGGCTCTGCCCCCACTTCTTTTCCCTGCACACAACAATAAGGTTGTTTTGTCCACTGTCAGCAATTAATGTATTTCAAACCTCACACTACCATCTTATCTAACTTATCAGCTGACTTATCCCAGCCATTTTGTGCTCTAGTGGTTTGATTCACAGGTAATTAACATGGTCTGACAACCAGAGTTTGGGAAACTTTGGTGTTGACCCTTAACCAAGGTCATCAGCAACTCAAAAAAGACAAAAACCTTCCTTTAACCATCTTTGGCTGACTGATCCCCAAGGTAGAGATTGCTTTTCCACAGCTTTCACATAACTCATTGTACCATTAAGAGTGCCAGTGTATCATAGGGATTGACTTTACTCGTCAAAAAACAGGTTTGTCCACAAGGGGACTATATATAAGAGGAACAAATATGCTTTTAGCTTGTTCATTTAAAAGGTTCCTGAAATACAGAGAAACAACCAATAAAATACACAAAATAAGACTCGAGTCCCTCTCATTTTGGCTGACACATACCTAGTCTTGTTAATGACACCTTGACTTCTAATGGCTCCCAAGGTTGGTTGCACTTGCTACTCCATTTTTTCCTTTGTTTCCTGTGTGGCATTAATGTTACACTTTTTACTTATTTCAGAGGGAAGGGTGTAAAACACGTGAAATATCCATTTTATTACATTTCCCGGACACTAATGGACAGTTCACATAAACTTCAAAGGTCACTGATATTACTATCCTTATTTATTTGTGGTCCACCATGTCTAGTAAAAGCGCAGGTAAAAAAAATCCCAGCGAACAAACAAGATATATTTTGCAGACATAATAATTTTCAATCACTTCATTATTCATTCACAGTTGTGTAACATATGTGATAATGAGCTGAAAGTTAGAACAGAAGATTATGATATTCATCATCAGATAATTGAAAAGAACTTGCATGCTTATAGGAAGAAATATTTTGAATACTTATAAAACAAGGAAAAAAGGTGTAACCAAATGTCATGGATTGAACATCACATTTACCTGAAGCAAGGCTACAAGCTTAGTTTTGGATTTGTTATGAGCACCATACTCAAATCAAGCACTGTCGTTGTGCATGTGTCTGGCTTTTTAACCGATGACACATTCCATTGAAGTCTCTCTTCCTTATCTTTCTTTAATACCTCTCATGAAAAGACTCTGTCCTAGCTGTTTGGAACATGCTATAACCAAGACTGATGATTAAAACATGACACAACACGTTTGGATCTCAGAAAGTCTCTGATGAATGTCTTATATAACAAGACCCTCTCATCCAAAAGCTGCTGTATTGCACCGTAGCGGATATTGTGTTGAGGATCAATCGAAATACAATGAGCTGACACTCTTCCACCTATGAAAAAATGACCAACAATGGCTAGAAGGAGAGCCAGTTGATTTAACTGATCCCCTATAAATGTCTTCAAGTTTTGATGCCTTGTCCCTCCTTTTTCTTTTATGCACAGGTCTTTTAAAAACAGATCTTAGAGAACGCTTATTGCCTCTTAATTAACCTTAATTAACAATAAGCTATTTTTTTTTCTTAATAATAATCCAGTTTGTTCAGCTTCCTGGGAAAAATCAGAAGAAATTAGGTACTACTGATGATCTAATCAAAGTAGACAGTAGTATAGAGAAGAGTGACCAATAAATACAGGGTTCAGCAGAAATATATTTATTGAAGCTCTAGATCTACTTTGCAGAAATCAAAGAGTACTGGTACATACATGATAAATATAGAAAAAAAAAGGAATAAAATTAATAGTAAAGGAATTTCAAATACAGAATAATAGCACTAAAAATGAAAGCAATTAAGTATTCTAACATTAATTATTTGAATAAGGTTTTGTTTTGATTTTACCTTCAGACAGATCTTTCTTCCTATTACATTCAAAGGCTCCTAAATTTGATCTCATCATCTACTGTTTAAATGAACTTTATGCTGTTATTTAAAGTGATGGGGAGAGTGTGTGCGCTATCTGAAAACCTACAAGCAAAAAGAACTGCATACACAATAATTACAGCATCTGGTTACTTCAAAAAATATCAAGACAATGTAAGCAATCTGTTCATAGGATGTTAATTAGTTCTCACGTAAGAAAAATGACTCCTGATAGATTTAAAGACATGTGATGTGGCAGAGAGAGGAATGGATAGACACATCATCCACTTGTAGAAAAAATAAAACTAATTCAGACACTCTGCCTTCTCCCTTGAAGAGCAGCACAGTAAGCTGTGTCATGAGCATAAACGTAAGAGCTTGAAATAGATAGCTACAATGGTATTTCAATTCAAAAAGAAAAAAAGGAAAGTAAAAAAAAAAGAAAGAAAAAAAAGAAAGGAAAAAAGGAAAAAACATTGAAGGGAAAAACATCACAAAAAAACCAACAGCTGTATCACATACTTGTATGAAGAAAGACCTCAGCTTCTGGGATCAAAACATCCAATTGTATTTCTGGAGAAAAGTTACAATTGTGGCACATCGAATGCAGATCTAATTCAGACATCATGGTAAAGCTAAGGCCAATGTAGTACCAAAAATTGGCATACAACAATCAAGGCCATTTTGTGGGAGCACAGGAACTCCAGCAATCATGCACAAGTATCCCAGTTAGACAATCTCAAAATGGTAATAAAGGCTGATGTGATGGCATTACCTCATACAAGTGTATTGTTTTGTGCAAGTCCCATCCCCTGAATAAACACTCCCAAGGATATGTACAAATTGAGAATTTCAATCAACTAGCATTACAGCAACAAAGAGATTGTAAATAAAACACACTTGGAGAATACAAGTATAAATGTAGACAGATACCAGAGAGGTTCTTTTTATCATAAATAAAAAGAAGCTTATCTGAGTTATCACGTTCTTCAGTAATCCTTCTTGTAATAAAATCTGTCAGACATTTGAGCATTTCTTGTGCAATAATCATTTCACTTTTCTGCTTAGACATATCCTGAATGCTTTACTTAGTCTGACATGCTTCCTGTTACTGCTTTGACTGCTTCCTCATAAACTTTGGAATTAGTATAAGGAAGGTTTGATTATTCATCCTAAATTATCCACTTGCATTGATGATGATGCTGCTGACAAACTGTATGAGGGATTCTTCATCAATCCTTAAAAGATGTAAGAGATGTGTAATGGGTTTGATTGTTGACTGCTATGAATTAATATGCTGCATCAAAATCTGTGATGTTGCATAAAAATATGATTGAAAATTGTATCATTATGAATACCTGCATAATGAGGGTGCAGCCTAGTGACTGCACGATGCAGCGGTATGTGTCAGTGGTGTGAGAAAAAACTATGCTATCTCTGAGGTCTCTTTTAAGGCTCTGTAGCCAGGCAGATTTTTGAAGAAATTAGATTAATTAGATACTGAACCTCTTTTCCTAATTTCAAGGTCAACTAAATGTAAAAAGTCTTAAGAATCTGAATTTTCTAAGGTGAAAGTTTTTCCTAAATAATATACTAAATTTTGCAAAGTTGTATGGGGAAAAATAATTTGCTTCAGCTACTCCAAACCAAATGATTTATTAAAGATTTTATGTGGCATTTCTCCAGTTGTTAAATATCACTAAAAATGAAACCTTTGCCTTAGTTTTTGCTCCTTATATTTAATAAATGGCTTAAGAAGTAATCACAGCTTGCACTGAATCTGGAAGAAGGTATTAGGTGCCAATAAAATCCCAAGAAGAGCCATTTTTTAAATTACATTATTGGACTACCAGGGAAGAATTAGAGTTTGATTAACAAATAAGAGCTCCAGTGGAGTTATACCCTAGGGCATAGCTGCCTGGCATGGACAAGGAGCACTCGTGGCACATCATTCTTTGGACTAGTGCAGTCCAAAGACATTACCTTCTACAATGGCCCTTTTATCTGATCCCTTCTGTACAACCGTTTTATATATTGTATGACTGTCCTCAGGGATACCTGAGAAATAACCAAAAAATAGGGCATAAGTAATTTAAACTACTCTAGCATGCATTGGCTTTCCCAAGGTCTCATCAAGCCCTCTCCCTGCAGCCTGTTCAGACTTCTATATAATACAGTATCAGAAATCTAGGCATCCCAAACGCTTGATAAGTGATCATCCACCTACAGAACTAAAAGTGTGCATGCATTGAAACAGAATATGGAAACTCTATGCCAGTCAAGGGCTAGGGGATGTCTGCAGCCCAGTAATGGACGTGCATTTTGTTATCTGGCACTGAAAGGCTGCAGATGTATGTCTCCCATATACCTCCTTATGAGACCTGGCATCCGTCTGCTTAAAAGGTCAGACACTCCTGCAGTACAGGATTCAAGTAGAAATTTGCAGATGGAATGAAAAAGGTAATAATTTTCTCCTAGTTTCTCTTTTTTTTTGCCAGATAAATCCTGCTCCTTGGAGTTAGGAAATACAAATTTGGAGGATTTAGTATCTCATCTGCAGTAGATAACACATTCATTGATAGCAACATGGTTTAATCTAAGTTAAACCACTAAAATCAGCAGAGTTAGGGTGGATTTATACCACTCAGTTTGCAAACAGAATCTAGTCCTTAAGTTGCTTACTGTACTATTTTTATACTGTGACCTATTTTAGTAGTTATCTTTGGAGTGGAAGGTTTTAGTAAAGAACATGGTAAAAAAAAGTCTCATTTACATACTTTACACACTACTTCATTTATTAAACAGACACATATATATGTGTGTTTAATTGAATAAAATTTGTGAAAATGAATAGAAAAATGGTCTAAAAATACTGTAAGTTTAACAGAAAGTTTATCCAGTTATAGCTGGAGCTTTCAGAGTAAGTTTGGAAATTTTCTGCAGTATTCTGATTCAAGCTTGCTTTATCTACCTGGCTGCACTCTAACGTAATCCCTTCTTTCTATTTTATTTTTAAGGTAAGAGGCTTCAGGTAACTTAGAATATGTACATTCATGCAAGATTTTACAAATAACTGTACACACATATGTCAAAATGTGTTGAATAAACCATTTTAAAAAATAAAAAGCTGAATCCATATAAAAAGGAGTACCTTCAAAAAGATCTAGTGATCCAGATACAGGGTGCACATTTCAATCCTATTTTAAACAGTGTCTGTGAATAATCTCTGGACAAATCCATCCATGTCAGACCTGAATCTTGCCATTTCTTCCACAATAGCCCATGCCACACCAGCAAGGTCTCCAGGCCTGTATTTCACAGAACTGCCTTAGTCCTCTCCAGTTTGGTTCTTCCACAGACCTATTAACAACATTTTGTCTCAGCACTTAGTTCTAATCAAGTTACCATTTCCAAAAGCAAATACAAGTTGGTTTGAGATTTCTACGTTAACATTCGATCCATCTCCTTCCTCCCCAGAAGCTACGCTACTAACTGATTTTGTCACAAGCCTTTTCATGCATCACATGCACAAACCTCTGGAAGGCTTTCCTGTTGTGTCTGCCATACTCTTCTCCAGAAAATAAAGCATTAGCACATAAAAATCTTATTGATACTTATTAGCTTATTTTGCACATCACAACATTCATTTTCTTATTGAGATTAAAACGTTTGTAAGACTTTGTTAGAGCCAGCTATATTTGATTGGGTTATGTTTAGAAGCAAGGAGTTTGATCTAGACATCATTCATCAAAGTACATCTGCTAGTTCTTCTGAAAGATTTTTAAATATATATGCTTTTCACATTTTAAACAGAATTTTCAGTTTATTCTCTCTTCTACCAGCATACATAGCAGTCAAGGGACATTTATAATGTGCTCACTAGATCTAAAAAGTGTCTCATGCTTCTTCATTCTCTGGCTTTGTAAAATGCTCTAAAGCTTTTATATAACTTTCATGAGTTTGAAGAAAATCTTCATTTTTAAATCTTTTACACAAAAATTCTAAAAGATCTTTTTAATATGCCTTCTTTCCTTCTCATACTAAACTCATACTGAAAATTCTCTTTGTACTTTGCTAGTGGTTTCTGCATTGCAATGAAATATATACAGCCAGAATTTATTTTTTATTGGAAAACAATAGAATTAAAGTTTACAGAGTACTGTTGAAGTTTCAGGAAGCCATTAAAAAAGATGGGAAATAAAGACAGTCTGGAAAATATTATTTCAGTGAAAGCAGAACAAAAGATGCTATGAAAAAGAAACCCAATATATATTTCAATTCCTGGAGGGTTTTTTCATATTATAAACAATTGAATAAAATATTTCTGTAAATGGGAAATAAGAATTATGAATTGTCTTACTTAATATTAATATTTATTCTGTTTCTTGCTGAAAATATAAATGCAACTCAGCCAAAGATTACTCTTTCAGGTTGTCCCCGGGTGGTTGTTCTTCAAAAGGAGTGGTTGGAGAGGGGACTGATTTATTTTTTTTAACCCACACAACATGATCGATTGGACAGATACAATCCAAACATATTATAACTTGCCTTTTTGTCTTGTTATTGTGAAAATGTTTCAAACACCTCAGTTCTCAAAAAAATGTGGTTTGTGTATATATGTGGTATCTTTTTACTATAGTTCTATTCCTGGAGAAAAGTGTAAGAGCCTCAGTTCAGGCTCAGTTTGGTCCCTTTTGTAATGACTACCCTCTAATATTGTTTAATTGCCTGTGAAGAAGCAAACAGGCCTAAAATCCATAATAATTAGCTTAAGATAACTGGCTGAAGTTCAGGCACATCATTGGGTATCAGCATTTCTAGTTACTTTGCACAGTAGAGGAGAAAATTAGTAGGAATAATCTGTGAATGCAGTGGAAAAGGAAGAACAGTTTTGTTTACAAAGAATTGCACTTTCCAGCACACCTTCTAGCTTTTCTTGTACATTGCAGACAGTATCCACAAGGACATGCAAGCCATTTTCAGCACCTATGTGTTGAAATTCATATCTGCAGGCTAGCTCTGAGCCAAAATTTACAAGGAGAAAAAGAAATTACTGAAAAAGACACAAGAATGACAGGAAGAACAAAATCCCTCCCTGTGTCTCTGCTTGGTGTCAGTTAGAAAGAGAAAAGATCTGTAGCCTGCAACTTTCCCAAGTTTGCTTTTAGGGCAATGAGCCACTTACATTTCTGTCTGCGTTTAATAGGATTCTTCAAGTGATATCAGTGCATTTGGCATCACTAGTTGTTGCTGCATTCCTGCTGATGAACTAGCTAATATGGGAGCACACTACTGTTTAACCATTCACCTGAACGGACGCTTCCCAGAGTTTAAAATCACTGCTGTTTTCACATTGCATCTAAAAACAAACATCAAACTGGAGACTTTACTGCATGAAAATAGGTCACAGTAGAAGCACGTACTAGCTAGAAACCAACACATCACTAACATGTTATATGTGGGGCTTTGAGTTTGTTATTAGAAACTCATCTTACACTAGGAAATAAATAATTCTCAGAAAAACCCTAAACAGTATTGGCTCTATTTCTCGTTAATACAAAAAGGCTGGATGTTTTTATGCTGTTTTATCCCCTCCAACCTGCCTTCAGCACATGAGCATATGCATATCCAGATGAGATGAAGAAGTAGACCCTGCAGCTTTTGATTTGTGCAGATGGATCAAGGAGGAAAAGCAAGGAGTAGGGGCTGAAACAAATAATGAGTATATAATTTCTCTCCTTAATGTCACTGTTGGGGACAACAATATCACCTATACGGAACTGCTTGGTTTCCCACTGCAGCCACATACATATATATACACCATAACACACTGTACCATTTTGCTTTAAACAACACAACTGAAAAAGTAGTCACGGTCACAGTACATATATCTGCCTTCTTCACAAAGATATATATATCCAAGCGTAGTTGGAGAAACCACAAAAGTATCTTTTAAAATAGTAACATCCTAAGCATTTTTCAGAAGTGGTCATTTGTTTGGGAAGACAGGGGAGCAATCTTCAGTATATTTGGGTGAAGCAGCCAACTTTTGTTCCATTGTATTAAATCAATTATTTTACTAGAGACTGTAAAATTAGCATAAAAACTGGTTCTATTGAGATTAATAGTAAAATATCCAACACATTAGTAGGGCTGGATTACACTTATCACTTAAAATATTCAGTATTTATATATTAAATTGTATATGATTTTTCCAAAGAACAAAGTTACATCCAACAGTGAAATCCACTCAGTTTGTCTCCCTAAAATTTGAAGAAAAGAATGCACTAAGTAAACATTATGTGGCTGATTTCCAGAAAGCTGCATAAGAGAGGCTTCCAATGAGCTCTTAGTTCTGCTCAGTTTTCTCTTAAACCGAGAACTTCAAAATCTGTGAAACACACACAATTTCAATTTCTCTGACCATTCCGAATTAAAATTCAATATGCATGAACTGGGCTTCTGTCAACATAATTGGCTACAGCAGTCAGATTTCCAGAAGTGCTTAGCTTCAGCTTTGCCACCAAAACAAATAAGATTATCAGAACAAGCTTTGCATGGAAGATGCTGACTTCTTTGAAAAATCTGTGTGCAAGTATCATGGTTGAAGCTGCTTGATGTTGACCTTTTCTGAACATTTGACCTTCATCTAAGTACCAAAGCGTTGCCAAATCCTCTTCAGAAAGCTCATTCCCCAAACTGTTTTTTTCTTTCTGTAAAAATCCACTCTATTGTATCTACAGCATTAGCAGAATAAAATAGGATATGGAAGGAATGCCGTGTGTAGTCCAATCACTTCACTTTATACCAGTTATTACTGCTGCTCACTGCTCCATCTCACGGGAATATTTATTTTAATTATTAAAGAGCGGAAAAAATCAGAAAAGACCTTCGGAACTAACTTGTCTGTTCTTGTGAATTTCTGAAGATGAGCTTAGCCTAAAGAAAGAGCTTTTAGATGCTGATGCAAATTAACATTTTGATGGATTTTGTATTGATTGCTAATGTCAATGTGCAAGTATATGTTTCTTTGGGCCTGAAGAATATATTTTCTAAAAATGGGCATCCAGCTGCCTAGTAGGCATTGAATTCAGAGTGATGGCACAGAGGAGCCAGTTCAGTTGTGGCTTCCCTTTGCTTTTGCTTGTTTATCATATCCATTGACTTTTACAGGTACTCCACCTTCTGTCCCTGTAAGAACCATGTAAATCAGTTATACTAATAAATATGGGACATTTTTAGACCAAATTAAGTATTCCATAAACAGGCTTAGTTTGTTACTGATTGTGATTGACATGAAAACAAAGCTAAAGGGTTTGCTCCCAGGAACAAAGAAAAATTTGAAATTTATGAATGCTGTTTGTGGCCCCTTAAGATAGAGAGATCTGAGCGAGGATTTTGCAGAACCATGTGCCCTTTTAGTTCATTACCATATCCGAGATTGCCTGAACATTAGGATCTCAAAGTCCTCTGGAACATATGAAATACAGGATGGTTTTATGCAAAGTTTATAGTAGAGAAGAAAAGGTAGGAAATAAATGAGAGTAACTAGACTATCTGGTTGTGAATCAGTGCACTGATTCTTGCTTTTTTTCTTTTTTTCCACCCATGGAAGTGTTCAATAACAGGTTTGATGGGGCTTTCAGCAGGCTGGTCAAGTGTAAGGTGTTCTAGCCTGTGGCAGGGTGGCTGGAACTAGATGATCGTTAAGGTCCCTTCCAACCAAAATTGCTCTATGATTCTGCGTTTTTTATTTTTTCTCCCAAAGTAAAAGTCTCTTTGTTTAAAGCTAATTAAAACCAAACATGGGATGGTTGCCAGTACATCAAAGAGTGTCAAATAATAGCAACATTTTATACAAGGAAGAAAACATTAGCACAGTAGAAAGTTGAAATTTATTATTACAGCCATTTACTTTACTATGGCTCAACTTAACTATATTCCAAGCAATACAAATATGCACCATGGTTTTCTAGACAGAATGCTGTAGAAGAGTGAAACAAAATAAAGACCAAGAAAGGAAAGAGAATATGGTAACAAATGGGAGTAGACTTTACAGAGCAAAGGTTTTAAGTGAGCATGTGCAGAAAGAAAAAGACAAGAATTTTCTCTCTGTGCGTTAAGATAAGATCACATTTTCTGGAAAACACGACTTCAAGAAGCAGCATTGGAAACTTCAGATAGAATTTATCTTCCTCTTTGTAGCTAGCAACTGACTTGGCAAGCATTTTAATGCTGTGCTATTTTCTTAATGTGTCTTGCTTTGACATTTTACCTATTTAAAAAAAGTTAAATACAAATGAAAATTAAATGTAGTATTTAATTTTGTATTAAAGCAAAACATCCCACTCATTCTGAAATCAACATATACTTTGGGGCTTTGTTTAGTTTTGTGGAAAGGAAAAATAAATATCAATTTTCCATTGGGGTTATCCCTTAATGTTCTTGGTTTCGCTCCTCAGGCAAATTCAAAATAAAAAGAAGAACTACGATCATTCACACAGCTGTACTCCTGCCATAAATTACTAAGCCATTAATGGTCTGTCAATGAAGAGACATTGGTAGGGAAATCAGTCTTTCTCAAGTGCTCCTTTAAGAACCTATTCCTGAACTTTATTTTGTGCTCATTTCTTTTTCAAATATTATTTTAAAGGTTTTGCCATTGTTGTTCCTCGTGATAGCAGCATGCGATAAATTAGCACAGCAGCACAAAATCTGCTAGTTTTAACAATTATCTATTACATTATAGTACAGGGGAAAAGATAGAGCTTCATACCTTTTAGGGGGAATAGTGACAAACCAGGCAAGTAGAAACAATTAAGTGTAAAATAATTGCAAGTAACTTGCACTCTGCTGGGTGAGATCATGTTGCTGTTGAGATCAGGGATGCTTTTGTCAGCTTTGCCACCAACTACAGGGTGGCTAAGCAATGTCCATCTTTACATCCTGCAAAGGATGTAAAAAATTCACATTCAATCTTAACACAGGAATTATGAGACAAACCTTACCTTGCTTAGTAATCTAAATCCCAATCCAGCCCTTGTAACTGTCCTAATGTTGTTATAAAGGAGTAACTTAATATTGTTGACCCAGTTCAACAAGGTGATAAGAGGTGATAAAGGGAAGTATTCATCATGGTTAGGTTAACACACAGTTTCCGTGGTCAGTGAAACAAAACTGTCTCCTATGGAAATCACTTGAAGGGACTTAAACTTGTCTTCCCTCCTGAATGACCTAAGGAAAAAAAGCAGCAAACCTTCTCCTATGCAAACATCTCCCTTTCCCCATCATTTACTGATCTAGTAGAGAGTATGTAGAGGCTACCTGTACTGTAGATACTCTAGTGCTGGGTGGGAATAAAAAAAGGCTATTATAACTCTCCATGCAGATGAACTCCTTCAGTAGTTCAACAGTAATATACACTTAAAAATACCTATAAACTGCTAGGAATGTACATAAGAAGACAAAAGGCAAATTACTTAAAATACAAGGAGGCAAAAATATAGTACAGAAAGGATAACTTCAATTTCTCCAAATATTCCTTTACCATGGTGTTTATTAGATGGCTATTCTAGCTATTTTGTCAGACATTCATTCCCTCTCTTTTTCCAGCTCTCTTCTTCGTTGTGACTGTTCTCATTGTTTGAGAGCTGAGAAGAATTTCAAATGAAGGAGTCACATTTTCAATAACACATCAAACATCATCTCAACACATTCAAAAGTAATGGGACCCACAGTAAATTACATGTTGCAAAGCCTCATCAGCTGAAGCGATTACTCCATTTCTTCAAGCCATTTTAAAAGAGCCAAGAAACTGATGCTATTTACATCACATATATAAATAACATGTATCTCATATTTATATAAAATGTGTGAGATGGGTGAACGTTTCTGCAAGTGTTCATTTGAATTTTAACTTGAATTCATATTAGCATTGATTGCACAATGGAGAAAATGATTGTACCCAACCCCTTTTGAATTTTCTCCCCTTAGGATTTCAATGAGTCTCTGCTTTTTGCATGAGCTTTCTCAGAGGCAGGGGCTTGTGATGACAAGTGCAGTATTTATGAAGAATGGTATTTCAAAAAATCATTTCAGGCGTGCTCCTGATGATGCAGTCATCTAAAGACAAATTCATTATATTATAAAAAGTGAGAAGGTAAAAAAAAAAAGAAGGAAAAGAAAGAGCGACAAGGTTTTTTTTTCCTGGTATTTCCTTTGGAGGTTGCTTTACTGACAAGGAGCATTTGTCAGCAAAGCATTTTAATCCTGTAGAAAAAGAGGTACATAAGAACATGTTTTTCTTTTTATGCATGTTAGTACTACTGGTAAAGATAAGTATTTTTACAAGAAATTGTGGTTATCATGTAAGTAAATAACAGTAGATTATATAGCACAGCGGGCTTTGTACATGACAGTGCTTCACATTGCAAGTGGGTAACGCTTCCAAAATCCCATGCAGGTGAAAACAATGAGCCACCCACACAAAATGCTGAAGCATTTGCAGCAAAGTTTAGTTTGCTAACGAAAGCTTTATAACCAATAAATCTCACTTGCTTGGTATTATTTTATGTGATATAAAGCCATCACAGGATGGCTTTATTCCCAAATTCCTTACCAGAGTCCTCAAGGACAGCAAAGCAGCACATCACGGAGGAGGATTTAATCTGTGAGGACTCAGGAAGTGGAAGAGAGTGAAAATCCATTCTCATTCAGAGAGTGAAAATACCACATAGTCTGCTCATGGCTGAGGACTGAGGCTGGAATTTCAAATACTACTTTTAATTTGTTTATTATTCACTTTGTAGACTAATAATGACACTTAGAAGCAAATAGGACCTGTAAACAACACGTATATTTAAGAAAACTATGAGCCATCCTCAGAAATTCTAGAATGAGAAAAAGTTCAAACTGACCATGTTATTCACAATAGCTGTTTAAAGTTCCACTGTACAATGCCATGTCTTTCCAGGTTAGTATTGCCCATCAGAAATATCACACAGAAATCTCCCCCAAATATCAACTGGATCGAAATGGGAGCATGAAGGGGTTAGTTTTGTATAACTGTGCTTGCTTCCCAGTTTGGAAGCTGTTTTCAAATGTCTGTCCTCTGATGCATTTTTTAACAAAAAATGAGGTAAGATTGACTAAAAACCACAATGGCTGAAGGACACAAACCTTGTGAAAATTGAAGTAACTTCCCAAAAGATTTCTGTGCATCCCCATGAGCATTTCCAAACCTACTATGAAATTTATCAATTAAGTCTCATACCCACTTGAGATACAGAAGCATTCTTATTCATATCAAACAGCTCGGAGTCTGAACCCTGAGCCTCAGAAATTTAAAAACTGATATTTCAGCTGTGGCTAATATGTTTGGTATTGCAATTTGCATTGAATTGGGAGTGATTTTTCAGAGCTAGAGAGCACTTCTGGCCCATGCTGGACAACAGAATAATAGGCAAATAAATCGGCTTTTTAAAACACTAGCCTTAAAGAAAATTCGTGCAAAACAAACTCCAGCATGTCACAAAAATACAGTGAGGAAAAGCTGTTTCTAGTCCTGTAGCTGAGCCCCAAGACACCCTTTTAACTAATATACATATGCCAAAATTAGATTTGTATAATGGCCTTTTACAGTTTATATGCATAATATAATAACAGAGATGGCTTCGTACTTTAATTCACATTTTCCCTTATACAACACTACTTGAAATAGCACTGAGTCTTTAGCACTGTAGACCTAAAGGCAAAGCTGCGATGTAGCATGGCTCTGGATCTTAAAGGAGGTTTTGGGGAAGAGCAGGAAAAAATAAATAAATAAACTAACTTTGCATGCAAGATGCTCCTTTAGCACATGAAGGCAGAAGAAAGTGCAATGCCAAGAAGAGAGAAGGACACAAAACTGAAATGTACTCAAATAGATTCAGACCAAAACAGCAGCAATTCCAAGTAAAGTAACAGGTTCTGAGGGCTCTTTGCAAATAAAAATTGGCAACTGGCGCCGAGCCACTCTTGTAATGAGTCAGCGCTAAAATCACTACTACAGCCAGTGCTTTGCCACTCTTGAGAAATAAGCTTTGTTTGGGGAATGTCAGCTCAATTTTCTATACATAGATTAAATTTGATTTTCTACAACATTGACAAATTGTATACAAACAGGCTTAAGAAAATCTCCATTGCTGCTAACACGTCTTTGTTCATACTTCTTGTATCTGCAGTTCAAAAAATTCTGGAAGTCATTAGAATTATTGGATCGATACTAATTACTATTACATTTGTAAGACAAAAACATTCCAAAACCATATATGCACTTCCATTGCATTAGGAACAATATCTAACCACTGAAAATATGTATTCTAATGTTTAAAAAGCAACTCAGAAAAAAGCAAAGTTGGAGTTTACATGCAGATCCTATAAAAAAAGTTCAAATGTTTAAAATATCCCAACTTTAGGCAAGATTTACATGCTCAGATAAAATGCAGAGCAGTCAATAGATCATTTATTTATCTTCTAACTCACTATAAATAAGGTGTAAATAAATTAAATTAACTTGCTCAATAGCCAGAGTAACACCAGAAGCAAAATAGTGATTTTTTTTTTTAAGTGCTATTTCATGGTAAAGGAACAAAAATTCTCTGCAAGACACTTAATCCATCTGAATATTCTGACTCTGTGATACTGTACTGTCATTTTCAACTTCTCAGTAGGCTAGCAGCTTTCCCATCCAAATCTTCAGCATTATAAAACTTAAAAAATACTCCATTTACACAAGCTTTCTTGTTAGGTTTTTGTCTGGTTTTCCACTATGTTGTTCGTGCCTATCTACGTATTTGTCACCCTCGATAAATGTCAAGTCCACTGACTGATTTGAACTGAATTTGAAAGATCAAGACCAGAAAGATAAGTTGGGTCCTACTAACTTTACGAAAAATAGAGAAAGCCTTGAACTGCCCACATGAGGAGGCAAGTCCTCAATACGCATTCCGACTAAGGGAAAAGCACAGGGAGAGTTTACACTTTCTTAGACAACATAATTAAACAGAAAAAGTCAAACCCGTAGGAAATCAGATTTCATTCATTTTTACAGTTATGGAAATAGTGCTAGTTAATTGCCTGCATGACTAAAAAGGTACTTGCAGAGAAGTGTCATTTTCCAGGTCTACCCATACATTAAAGATGCAGCCTCAGAATAGTCTTTTATGGATTTATAACTTAGGTATCATATGGCTCCATACAGCCTTGGTTCATCTGCAGTACATTCCCAGTCCTTTCCTATGGAAAATCAGGATTACAGTTAGCATCAGATGAACCAGTATTTTGGAGAGAGCAGGGGAGATCATCCATCAGAAAGCTCCAGCTAGATTAAAATTCACTTTGTGTCTTTTCAGCAGTGTAAAATAATCCTATCAAACTAAGCTGTATACATTCTAGTTTCCTTGGCATGGGTCTTTACAGGCTACCTGAAAGAGCCTCCTTGTATTCTTAAGGCTTGCCTGTTGATGCTCCTACCAACCTCTCTAGAATGTGCCTCCACCTGGCCCTCAAGACCACAGAAGTACAAAACTAGTGGCATAGGTGGGTTGGTAGCCTTGGCAAAACCTTAGGAAATCCCCAAATTTTAAAAAACTTGCTTTGCCAGCTGAAATTAAAACAAAAATTTTCACAAAAAGACAATGTTTGGGGAGTGCTTTGGGGCAGTAAAGCAGCTGCATATAGCTCTTCTATAATACTGCCTAGCCTGTGGAAGGAAACAGAGACATAATCTCTGGGGAGATGGGCAAGGTTCTATGCTTAAACTGAATGTAAATTAATGCAATCCATGTGTGAAGGCTGAGAGTGGTGGTTCCTTTTTTCTTTTGTCTCTTTTTAATGTCATTTTCTGGAGAAGTTCACCAGCACAGCAAGGGAAAGAGCACTCAAAAATAAAACAGGGTACACATCTCAACTTCACCATGTGTGTGAGTGTATTTTTTTGTGGAAAAAGCCAAGTTGTGGCTTTATGGATGACTTCCACCACAAAGAAGGCACAGAGATGTCCTTTTTGTAGAAAACAAAAATTATGAAATGGTATTAGAAAGACTGGGCTCTTACTCAAGAGAAAAGACTCCTAAGCACACTTTCAAACGCAGTTAGAATGGTAACATTACTATCTTTAAAAAAGGAAAAAAATAAGAAATGCAGTTGCTGACGGTGTTTCAGAGAATATCAGTACAGCTGAATATTTTTACTGTAAATAAAGTCAAGGATGTCCGAAGACATTGAAATATGCACTTATACTACAAGAAAGTAAAAATTCTTCAAGTTCACAGTGGATGACTTAAGATGACACTGCAGTACAAGTAACTGGCTGCTTCTGTTTCTTCTTTTAATGAGTAGCAGTTTTATACTACCTGTTTCCTTCCTTACTGCTGTCCTAATTTGACAGCAAGACTGAAATGGTAATCATGTCTAGGAGACCTGAGATGGTGTTCAGTGAAAGCACAAGTAGTAAAAGAAATAAGAAATAAATCATTCTTTTTGTGTAGTTATCTGTAAGATCTTTCCTCCTGTCACTTATGATTGCTTTAAGTATTGCTTCATCATTCTATCTCCAATATCAGTAGTTCTTGGAATACAGTCTTTGGTCTCAGTAAAATTCAAGGTCTAATTTGAAATAAAAACTGCTTCTCTATTCCCAGATGTGTAATGCTTACTCTTAAGGGTTTTGTGTTTCGCCATCACCTTCCTTTTTTTCTGTATTTCTGGAATAACTATACTTCTGTTCTAAACCAGAATTTTAAATGTGTACTGAACACAGCAACTGAGGTACAGGAACATACATAATACATAAATGTTTATTTAAGTCAATTAAAAAAACCATGAAATGTCAGAAAAACATGATTTAGATTTACAGAGAGCACTTTCCTTTTCACCTTCCATCTGCACCTTTCACTACCTAGAGGGGTTTTTTTGACATACATGGACAGCAACTAAAAGAGGTAGAAAAGTGCTAATGCCCTACTAAAGATAGTCTCTTTTGAGCAGAATATAGAAGACCAGCAGTAGCATTTTCTATTTATTTTTCTTTATTTAGTAGTGTCTGAAGAAATGTTATTGTAAGCAAATCTACCTGATCTGCAGAAAATGTTTACATTCTCTCATGAATGCTCACTTACAGTAAGAGTTCTTAGCTGTTTCCAGTACAAGCATATTTGACCATCTAAAATGGCATTTTTCCTCTGTAAACTACAAAGACTAAACATTTATAGCTACACTAAGGCATTAATAACACCATCATTTCATTTGTTACATGGATTTTTATAAACTTTACTTTTCCTCCTTGGAAGATACTAACAAAATAGAAATCTAAATTAAATACTTAAAATGAAAAATAAGGGCATCAACAAGATATTAAGGTCCCTTAATCTCTTTGAGGGGAGACCTTATCGCAGTCTACAACTATCTGAGGTGCATGTTGATCTCTTCTCCCATGTGATAAATGGTACAATGAGAGGAAATGACCTCAAGTTGCAGCAGGGAAGGTTCAGATTGGACATTAAGAAAAATTTCTTCACTGAAAGTGTTACCAAGGCTGCTCAGGGAGGTGGTTGAGTCACCACTCCTGGAGATACTTAAAAGACAGGTAGATGAAGTGCTTAGGGATATGATTTAGTAGTGGATAAGTACAACTGGGCTCGATGATCTCAAAGGTCTTTTCCAACCAAGTGATTCTGTGATTCCAAAATCCTAGAGAAGCAGAGTCAGGAGTGATTCTGTGTTATAAGATAGGAGAGTCCCATTCGAATGTAGTTCACTTGAGTGCTCAAAATTCCCCATGCACTGCAGTGAGTATGCTCCGTTTCTCAGCACATGTATTGTAGCTGTTTTATGGATGTAAAAAAGTGCTGATGATGAGACATCTGGGAAAATATTTGGTTGTAAAATATATCAATGCTAGGTAACAGAGGTAGTTGTCCTCATGAAGTACAGGGTCTATTCCCTATCAAGTATATGGAGCTTCTTGTGAATACTGTTTTCACCAACAGCATACGACTTCCAATTAGATACATTCCACAGTAAAAACATTTTGATGGGCAATGAAGAGTTAATATGGGAAGAATATGGGAAGACTATCTTGCGTGACATGAATGATATTCAGCCCAATTCCTAGCATTCACATTAGAAATCTCTAAACCACATTTTCTGTCCTGAACATTGAGAGCATGCTGAATCAGTGTATCAAGAAGAATCAGTTCAACTGCCAGCGCAGTTGCCACAGGGAATTGTCTCCATCATTGCAACACGATATATTTGCATGGGCATATCACACTAACTAGCTATCTCATCACATTTAGTAGAAGAAACTGCCAAATTACTCTTTAATTCAGTGAAGATACAGATCTAAGCAGCCTATTAAGATCTTCGCTTTGACTTATGGTCTGATTTAAAGTGACAATTCAAATCTGCTCCTATATAACCATAAAATAATGGGATATTAATAATACAGTTTATGCATTTCATGCCAAGCTAAATTTTAAGTGTGTTATCAAGATGCAATAAAATATTTAAAAATTAAAGTGGAATGATAAATGAGGAGGCTGGAGAAAGGTAGCTAAAACATACAAGTTTTGAACTGTCCTTTTCCTGTGTACATTGTCAAACTTTTTTATGGGTAAATGCAATAGAGCAGCCATTTTTTACCCCTTAATATTAAACACGAGTATGCAGGCTATGACAGATCATTTATACAGTTTTACTCTGTGTATTTCAAATACAGTGCCAAGCACTGTCTCCTTCCAAGCCTTGATAGCAGATGCTGAAGTGAAGGCAAGGGTATTAAAAAGATTAGTCAAAAATAGAGATGGCACAAGTTCTATATTTGAAGTGCTCCAGAGCTCCCATGTTGGAATACAGAAGTCTCATAAAGCTTCTTATATAAGGAGAATAAATTAATGAGTTTCCCAAAAACAGTGAAGGCATGAAAACATGAGAGAAAAATTGGTGGCTGGAATCCATATGATGATTCATGCTATCTCTAGCAACATGTATGAAAGTGTGGATGCAACTTACAAACACCGCTTAAATACAAGTCTTGATTAGAAACTGAAACCAGAAGCATGAACTGTGTTAGAAGATTCTCGTTTTTAATTTTTCCCAGCAATAAGGGAATTTTTTCCTGTCATGCCAATAGTCAAACAGAACCACATCTGAAATGTTCCACAGACTGGGCTGCCAGTGGATGTGATTAGACCCAGGAGCTTACAGGATGTCCTTATGTCCTTTACAAGTCAGTCCTTAAGTCGTGATCAGATGGAACCAGTACTGGTCAATCACTATCACCCTTCAAACTTCCGTCCTGCTTGAGCTTGACATTGACCCATATGCCTTGAAGGTATAAATTTACCTTCTATGACAGTTCTTCAACAGGAAATTCTAGAAACTGAGAGACATTTCAGGTCCTGAGGGCAGCTCATTCATCTTCTTCTGAAAAGTGTCCAGACAACTGCATCTCCCCTCCCTTATCCTGTTCAGCATTTGAAACTGCTTTGAGAAATTAGGATCTTCAGACTGTGAAGAAATACAAGTCCTGATGCTCAATAGCAGTCAGATTGTAAGCCTTGAACTGAGGCAGCTTTCAGATAGCTTGAGTTTCCTTCTATCATAAGTACCATGTGAGGATATTTTTTTAAAGAGAGAGCCTGCAGGAAGACATCCATGAGTACTATGATTTTTATTAGAGTAATTGTTTAATCCATCAAAAATCTTTAAAATCTATGCAAATGAGATTGTGATGTCCTTGTTATACAAGGTAAGCTTTTTTTTTTTTTTTTTAATGTTGCAGGCATACTCTCTGATTACTGTAAATGCCAGAGCACAAAATATCTTCTTACTATCCCCAGATCTGGATACTTAAAAATTTTTGCCAGTCTCACTGAATGAGAACCAATTTAATAAATCAATAAAATTCACTCTAAGAAGGCTGTTTCAAATCTGTCCTGTGCAAAGCATTCAGTCAAAGCTGTACAAATAGACTTTACGTATTCTTGAATCTGCCCTAGCCGTTTTAACAGTATTTATTTATTATATTTTAAAATATTTAAGTACTCTACACTTGCTAGGTCTGTTTTTCCATTCTCTAAACTGGCAACCTTTCAGGTCAAGGAACTTTCATGACTGATTTTGCAATACTAAATTATTTCAAACCAAGTAGGGATTTGGAGATGTGTGGTTATGATTAAAAGTGGCAATTCCTATAAAGCATATGAAAAGCATACTGCATTAATATAATCCTACAGCCCTCTGCTATATTTCCCTTGTATGTTTATAACTTTTTCTTTATTATTAAAAATGTATTATGGCTAGATGCAATTGTTAGCCCAAAGTGAAGCTGTAAAACGAGGGTGGAAATCTCAATGCAACAGGAAATGGCTGTGTATACGGTGCTTTTTTTAAAAATTGTACGTAGTGAATAATGCACCATAAAAGATTTAGTTTGATGCCTGTTTTTTGTTTTGTTTTGTTTTACAGTAGGCTTTCCATGCTTGTATTTGACAGTTATTTGTTACAGAAATGTGGACAGTGAACTGACAGCCTGTTAAGACTCTCATGCTAGAATAAACTCAAAGGCAAGGATTCATATTACATAAATATGAGTCTATGAACAGGATACAGGTATTCTGCTTCTGCTGGTTTGGCTTGTGGTGCTCAGTAGAGTTAAATCCATGGCAGACTACGCTGCTCCAGGGATGCACCAAGGAGTATCCTCTTACTAAAAGTCACCTCAAAACTTCCGCCTATGTTTTAAGAGGAACCCTTTTTAGCTGTGAGTAGTTCAGCAATTCTTTGCTGGTTTCAGTCTTTTATTCAACTTTTTCGATTCAGGGTGGCCTGGGATGCCAAGTGCTTATGTGCCTATACTAAGAGCAAGGTTTCCTGCTCCCTATTCAAATGATGGAGGTCTGAAGTTGCATCTGAGTTTAAGGAGTATTTCCAAACCAAACTAGGATTTTGCCCAAGAACACTTTGCACAATATTTGTCTGTGACACCGCCCTATGGCACCTGGAAACTATCCTTTGCCTCTTGATAGATACTGCTTCTTTGACCTCCCTTTCTGATCATCAGGGCCTTCTTTTAACAGATTTTCCATTGTCTGGAAGGAATCATACTTCATTC
This sequence comes from Phaenicophaeus curvirostris, assembly GCF_032191515.1. Lineage (NCBI taxonomy): Eukaryota > Metazoa > Chordata > Aves > Cuculiformes > Cuculidae > Phaenicophaeus > Phaenicophaeus curvirostris. The sequence continues at coordinate 50,570,929 of NC_091397.1, read as the reverse complement.
AAAATTTCATCTCCAAATGTTGTTTTTCTTCTGTCCTCACACTCAACTGCAATCTTTGTTTGCACTGCTATCAGAAAACAGAAGTGCAGCATGTTGCAAAGATTTTTCACCTTCATTTTGGTTATTTTCATTGATGTGCTCAATTTGCAGTTCAGGCACAGGAGATTCATGTCTGCTAATAAGTAACCCTCAACATAACCTAGTCCTCAGGAGTATATCACTAAGGTTTAACTACATTGATATAGGTAGATAGGTGTATTCCCCACTGCCAATATAAATGTAAAAATTGAAAACAGAAGTAAAGGAACCATGACACTTCCCAAGCTGGCAGGGTACATCCTAAGATACATGTTATAGCAGGGATCCCCTCTCTTCCGTTTCCTGCATGTTTTAATACATCTACCACACCCTATAGCAATATAAACCAGGATAGCTTCTTGAAGACCTCTCTATACCACTCCATACAACCTGGAAAATTAGATTGCCTCCAGTATTTTTTGAGGGAGTTCCTGGCAGTGCAACTCCTCTTTTTGTTGTCTTCTCTGCAGCCACACAAGAGATAAGGACTATTCCACTAATAAGCTACATGTTATTCTTGTAAAAGCGACACTACATAATGGGGAAAAAAAAGAAATTGAAATACGATAAGGCAAGAGAGAAGTCAAAACTTATTACATGGGCTCTCTAGAGAGAGTGGTATTGGCAGTCTACAGCTATGTAACATTTCTGGTTGTCCGGCATAAGAAAAAAATAAAGGTTTATTTTATTTTTAAATAGATGCCTGAAAAGCATTTTTTTAATCTCTTTTCCTGCTGAAAATTAAGACACTGGAATCTCCATAACTGTTGAAATTAAGACATTGCTAAATGCAGAAAAAAAAATAAGAAACAGAGTGGAAGTAATTTTTGTCAGACTTCTCTAAATGTTTCATTATTTTTATTAATATTCCTTTAAATGCACTGACTAAATTTTTAACAAAAAAATACTACTGTTTAAAGCTGCTCTTTTCTTTTAGTTAAGATCACAGACCTACAAACATTAACGTTTCAGGAAGGGAGATACAACACTAAAATCTTCCTTAAAATCTGGAGAACATAATTGTCCTTATCAGAATGAAGACTAATGATGTCCTGCGCTGTAGTAGGAGGAGTGTTTTCAGCAGACTGAGGGAAGTGATCCTTGCTTTATACTCAGCATTAGTGAAACAACTGCAGTATTGGGTCCAGGTTCTGGGCTCCCCAGTAAAAATGAGAGCTGCTGGAAAAAGCCCAACAAAGGGCCATGAGGACAAAGGAACTGAAGGATCTCTACTATGATGAAAGGCTGAGAGAACTATTACTGTTCAAACTACAGAAGAAAAGTCTCAGGGGGATCTTATCAATGCGTAATATCTGAAGGGACAGTGCAAAGATCACAAAGCCAGGCTCTTTTCAATGATGCCCAGTGACAGAACCAAAGGTAATTGGCACAAGCTGAAACACAGAAAGCTCTCTTGGAACACCAGGAAACACTTTTTTTACTGTGAGGGTGGCCAAGCACTGGCATAGGCTGTCCAGGAATGTTATGGAGTCTCTATCCTTAGAGATATTCAAAGGCCATCTGGAAACAGACCAGAATCAATTCTGGGTGGCCTTTGTTGCACAGGGAGGTTGAGTAAGATGACCTCCAGGGGTCTCTTCTACCTTCAACCATTGTCTGATTCTGCAATCATGATGTTCCTATATGGTAGAAAAGAATTAAATTCACACATTCATAAAAAAAGACTGATTTGAAAGACATCTTTAAAAGGAGGGTTGTAGGACTGTACTAAATCAAGCTCAACAGCAAGTTCCTGAAAGACAGATAAGGCTAATTTCCAGAAGAAAACCCTCCCAAACAGCTGGTGCACTGGTGGAAATTGTGTTGGTGCCAAACCCCTAAAATCTTAAATTCTGTCCCTATCCTCTCACTAACTGGTTATGGAAGCTTATCAGTCATATCAACTCTCCAGTTTTCTGCTACAACATTACCTCCTAAGAGTTTTATGTGGGCAAATTAAAGGGAGATGTTTAGACAATGAAATGAGGAGCAAGGAATTAAGACTTAAAAGAAGAAGAAATATCAGCTTATGAAATAAACTGACCAAAGGACCTGTATTCATTTACTTGTTAATACAAAAGCATAGAAAAGGAAGCCTTTATAGATGTTCCCTGTCCTGCAAAGTGATCATCCAAATACAACATTGTCCTGACCCAAACCTACAAAGCTGAGCTGGTAATAGACAAACTCACTGTGAAAACAGCACATCCAGCTCTTCAGAGATGACATATATCAGCCTGATAGAAAGTTAACGACTTGCCCAGGCTAATGCAGACTCCAGTTCAGACAAACAGCAACACTTCTCCCTGTGACTTGTTCCATTGCCCTCCATGGAGTTGATCACAAAGTAAGGATTTGTGCGTGTTAGAACTTGGATGAGAATGTTGAAAGACTCAGTCCAGAAAATCTGAGCCACAGGTCTATACTAGTCATATCCCATACAGTACATATTTCAAGAAGAATATCAGAAGAGAATGTACAAGCACTTATACCTGTCCTTCAGCTTCCCAAACCTTACTATCTACAGCACACTCCTGGGAAATGCAGGCATAAAAATGCTTTTGGAACATGACTATATGTTTCAGTGCCAGAGAATTTTATATTTTCTTGTTTATCATTTCTGTTTGTCTACATAGAACCTGGTTTCTTTTTCTTGTGGTGGAGGACACAGCTAATCAGCCTCCAGGTGAGTCTGTAACACTGTGTTTCCGTACATCATTAACATTGTTCAGCATGAGTTGTCGCAAGGGTGTTAGAGGTTCACATTTTGTGTGCCCCTTCAAGAAAGAACAGCATTTAAGCCTGTTCCAGGCACATACAAAGTAGTTCTAGGACTGTGTCAGTGCCCGTTCCTTGGTCAGCCACAGCAGAAGAGCAGTGAGACTCCTAAAGTCACCCTGTCTGTCACAACCAATTGAATCATCTTTGATGCCACAGGGCTTTTGTAATAAATGTGTGCATGGCTAGAAAGCTCACAATTCAGTATGCCCTTGGGAAAAAACATTTTGCATCCCTGCAAGAAAGCTAACAGGAAGACTGGAAAAACTTCAAGACTCGCATTTAAAAAATAGTTAGAGTTCTGGAGGGATATGACAACCAAACAGATATGAGGCTGGAGAAATGTGATGGAGCCAACATCACAATGTGCCAGTCAAACAGCAGGGAAGAACTCATCCACCCAAACAAACTGAAATCAATAAGAAAACATTCTCTTTAACTGCTGAAAACTTGTACACAAAGGAGACATAGGGAATCTATTGGGAAGGCATCACATCAGTCTTATTAAATAGTGAGACAGATGATAAGACCAATAAAATGTAATAGAGACCTTAAAAGGATGATAAACTATCTCCAGTGGAAAAGGAATTAAAGGAACCAAAAGAAAACAAACTTCTGGCAGGGAGGGAAAAAAAAGGACAAGAACAGCTCAAGTTCCTGCTAAGAAAAAAAAGACAGAAAATGCAATTTATAGCTGGGATGGAACAGTGAAAACAAGAGCATGATATGACTGAAGCTTTAGGGAAGCCCAGAGTCTGAGTTGTTCAGTGTGAACTGAAGAACAAAAAAGGAGAAAAAAATGCCTAGTATATTACTAAAGGGTTATACAATGTAAGAAAAAAATCACTAACAGTAAGTCACAGGAAGAAACAGGAAGGCTGTAGCAAATATTTACAGAAAAAGTCATAGAATGGTTTCACAAAGTATGTCACTCAGAATGACCCAGAAAAACATGATGCAGTTAATGCACTTTTTGGTATATATTCCCTTTGTTCCTTTGTTATTCAATGCACTGATCGCTATTAGGATACCCCAGGTAAGAGCCATGTGAGTTTCCCCAAACCTCTACCCCAACCAAAAGCTTTCACCTACTTCCCAGGTCATCAGCTCAGCATTGGCATTTATCCCTCTCCATTGCTTTCTTTTTTAACATGGAGTAATTGAAGCTGTGAAGAAAACCCACAGAGTATAAGCATGATCATGTTATTAAAAAGAAAAGTCTTCTACTTCCACAACATAGCAAATAAAAGGGAAAAGATCATGAGAATAGGGACAGCAAGTCCAGACCAAGACAGTCTGCTTCCTGCTCCCAGAACAAAAGGCAGCAAGGGATACAAAAATTCTAAACTAAGGGAAAGAAATAAAACTTCATCTCTGATTTGAGCACCTAGGTATCTTCTCAGCAGGAAAGGGGTCACATTTTTATAATGCCAGCCTAACAGATCTATGATCTCTGGATGCTACTATTATAAATATATGAAAAGACTGAGGAGCAATAAGTTAGTTGTGCATTAATCAGGCAGTAAATGCTGCCCAAATTCCACAAGAAACCTCTTCCAGTTGCCTCTTAATCTGAGGTGGTTCACAAAGAAATCCTCCACTGGGATATTTTAAACTCTTCTTTCAGAGTCGGGGAGGGGGGGAAGCTGAGCTGCAGAGAAGTATGTGAAAACTAAACAGAAGTATTTCAATCTTCTAAACAGTGTCTGAATTTTGGGAAAATCTTTATGGATCTTCATTGGTTGAAGGAGTATCTTAGCATGCTGTGAAATAGATTTTATTTACCCAGCAGGTGATGGGTAGACATTAAGTTAATTCTCTCTGCAGATGTTAAGATGACAAAATGTGTTCAAATGACCTTGGACAAGTAGACAAAAGGGAGGACCTAGAATGCCTTTGAATCCTTCACATGAGCTAAAGATTTTAAGCTGCCAAGATCGGAGCTGACTATGGCACTACTTACTCATTCCTTATAGAATACAGTCTTGAAATAGCACAGCTCTGCCTGTGCCTAAACCAGCTTTTTCCTGAAAGGTCTAGTGAGGCCAGTAACCAGGAGCAGCAGACATTATCTTGGCAAGGAGTTATTCCTTTGCTTTAAGTCTTCTAAGAAAGGAGTTTTGTTTTGTAATAAGTAATATTTCCCCAGGAACTTGGAGCACTTGTAAGTCTAGCTTTAGTCTTAAAGACCGCTCCTACTGTGCCACTGAAATTGGTGGCAGCATCGTAACTGCCACTTCCTCAACACCCACTGCTTCTACAAATGTAAAAAAGATTTGAAGTTTTAGGAGCTTTTTTAGGAAGCTTTGCAGGCTGAAGTTTCAAGAGAAAACCACATAGTACAATGCAGAAAGAATTATTGAAAGGACGGCTGTTTTTAATACACTAGGTTCCAAGCAACACACCTTTAATCTACTAGAATAGTGCAGTGTAAACTTGAGCTAAATTCTTGTTCTGCATACTCCTTACCATCTATTAAGATAATAAAGCTCTCGTCTGTAAAGAAAGCAGGAGGCATTCCTAGGGAACAGCTGCTGTATTTAAGATAATTCTTCAGCTGCCTCAAAGCTGCTGAAAGATCCCAGCAGGAACAACATTACACCTTCACTAGGTCTCATCAGCTGAAAGAAGCCAGACTGTCCTGTATCCCATCTATTTTCCTTTAATGTTTGATCCGTACCAAGCATTGAGACAAACAGATCAGTTCCGTGCTTGCTCTGACTGCAAGAAGCACCTATGAAGTGTAGCCCACACAGCCCTTTCTATCATCTGTGTATTAAGGCTGTCACACACATTTCCAGCAAAGTCTTTTGGTGTCATATAAGACAAGTTACCCAAACCCCCAAATTCCATGTGATACATAAAACAGGTCTCTTGGTGATACTGCATCCACAAAGCAACAAAACTTACCATGTTCCTGTGGTCATTTAACTGCAGAATCCTGGAAATGCTTTGATAAAATGCGCTTACAGACTCAGACTTGTGACTCTTCAGGGACCTGAATGTTTTTCTACTGTGGTCCAAATATTAGACAAAGATTTTATTTCTCCACTTTGGTCTCCACAGGATCTAACTGTTTAAGACAGCTCACAGCACGCCCACTGCATAAAGACCACCTGCAGTCCAGCACTAAGCACAGCACTTCAGGAAGCTTTCATTAAAACCATAATTACTTTAGTACTCTCTTTTTACTAGAGTTTTCACCTAGGAATCAAAAGACCTGATTCACAGGTTCCCTTCTCATCCCAGCCTTGCACAGCCACAAAGTGCTTGCTTTTGGCAGGAGGCAGGGAAGTAATTTCTCCTAACTTTAAACACCTACGTGACCTTCTTAGTTAATGGTGCTAAGAAGAACATCTAAACGAGAACAGAAACTGTGTGGTAGGAGTGGAGTGCCTGTTCAATTCCTTGAACATACAGAGGGGCTAGACAACTAATCAACATTACAATCCAAGGTAGGAATTTTTGTTTTATCTGCCTGAATTTAGGTGCAGTGGTCTCCCTAGCTTCATCATGTATCTTCTCTGGATGTGAATCCTCTTCTTTTAGCCTGGAGAAGAGGAGGCTGAGGGGAGACCTCATTGCTCTCTATAACTACCTGAAAGGAGGTTGTGGAGAGGAGGGCGCTGGCCTCTTCTCCCAAGTGACGGGGGACAGGACAAGAGGGAATGGCCTCAAGCTCTGCCAGGGGAGATTTAGGCTGGACATTAGGAAAAAATTCTTCACAGAAAGGGTCATTAGGCACTGGAACAGGCTGCCCAGGGAGGTGGTTGAGTCACCTTCCCTGGAGGTGTTTAAGGCACAGGTGGACGAGGTGCTGAGGAGCATGGTTTAGTGTTTGATAGGAATGGTTGGACTCGATGATCCAGTGGGTCTCTTCCAACCTGATTATTCTATGATTCTGTGAATGAAGATTTTATATCTACTCCTGCATAATGTTTCCTACCTAGTCTGCCAAGGTCCAGATGAGAGCACACCAACCTAAACTGGAGAGGACATTGTGGATTCTTTTAATGACTGCCCCTAACTTGTCTCCTACTGTCATTGCAGCCTGATAAAGGTGAAGGAGAAGATTATAGTACTACTAAATTCACTCCATAAAACCTTTTGAGATCTTAAGATGAAGCACTCAATATAAGTGGAGAGAAGCAATGTCATTATGACCCTTTCAAGTATAAATTATGATCACTTCAGAAAGTTTCACATCATCTTATATATCTTTATATCTGTTCTTAATTATAAATCCTCCATTTCAGATAAGGCTGCCTTCAGTCTATCATCTACTGGTCTTTATGAGGTGTCCTTTTAAGTCAGATGTCACTGAACAGAGTGAAAAAAAGAAAGGAAATACCTTAAAAGGAATGGGGAAAAAAATGCAAAGAAAAGAAGAAAGCTGAGCTGTAGAAGACTGTCACATTCTGGCCTGTTAGTATTTGCATCCAAGCCTGGTTTTCATGCTGAAAGTTTTGTTGTTCGGGGTTTTTTTCTGTGTGTTGTCACTTGCTTGGCTTTTTTTTGGAAGTATTTGAGAATTAGAGACATGGTTTGAAATTTCTGCTGAGTAATAGGGAAAACTTAGCCAACCAGCGAGGTGGTTCTTCTCCCAAGTAACAACTGACAAGAGGAAACAGCCTCAAATTGCAATAGGAGAGGTTTAGACTGGATATTAGGAAAACCCTTTTTTCACTGAAAACATTGTCAAGCGTCAGAACAGGATGCCCAGGGAAGTGATTGAATCATCATTCCTTGGAGTATTTGAAAGAAGTGTAGATGTGGTGCTTAGGTACATGGTTTATTGGTGGAGTTGGTGGTGTTAGGTTAATGATTTGACTTGTTGATCTTAAAAGTCTGTGTGTCAGGGAGCTAATTCAATAGCAACTGGCAGGGTCACTGACAGTCTTTCAGCAAATAACACTGAAAGCGTGCTTATTTCTCTAGTCAGAAAATTATGTCTGGTCAAGATAAACAAAAACAATCTTGTAAAATCATTACAGAGATTTTCTAATTTTATCATATTATCTGCTGTTATCAATATCTTCCTACCTATAAGAACATAACCTTCTGTATTTGAAAGAGGAAAAAGTTGGGTCAAATGCCCAAGATGAGTCCAAATCTGGATCTTCCCTTTTTTTCCAAATGAGAATTTTAGTTAGATTTATAAACACCTCTACATTCTCAAGTGAGAAAAGCAGTGTGCTTCAGCAAGGAACTAAGTTTCAACATGCTTGTTACAATGTAGGTCTAGATTGTCTGTGTCAGACTGGATTTTTCCAGGCTACAGATTTTCACATTTTATACTAACCCCTTGACTTACAGCAGTTCGAGAACAGACAGGAGCCGTAAAGTAATCCTGAGTTCCCCGACAGAGAATGGCATCCATATCTCTGAAGTGGATGTCGAGTCTGATGCAGTAGAGATGTCAAATTTCCCGTTCTAAATAAGCTAGTTGTGATCAATCGCATAAGATAAATGTAAATGGTTCAAAACCAATTGCAAGGTAAAAAAAGGAGAGACACTAAAAAAACTGTATGGGTCCTTAACCATAAACTGCACTCAAGTTTTGCTTCTGGTTTGACCTTTAAATTCAACTCATGCCAACTAACGAACCCTTTCCAAGCCCCACCTGCCACCAGCTGAGCACCATCCCATAGACTCATTCTTCTGAAAGAATCTAAAGATATTTGGCTGCCTAGCTCCCAGAATAAATCAATGTTTCTCTTCCATCTGTACAAAGAAGAGGCACAAAAAAAGACATGATTCTCAGATGTAGATGGTACATCTGGGACTGCTGCCTATCTGTAAACTGATTTCATAGCAGGGGAAAGGAGGCTGGTGTATTGGGGATGCATTCCGTTTTACATACAGCAACATACAAATAAATAAAAGATGCATCAATATTACATTTTATAAAATGCAGTCAGACACACAACCTTCTTCATCAGAGCCCATGACTAACAGTAACTCTAGTAAAAATAGATTTATTTTGGTTTCCATTTCTCCACACTGCACCCAGATGTAGTGCCCAATTAGTGGATATGGACAGGGGGGAAAATCTCAGAATTCCAATAAGTACAGTATGTAAAAGTTAGGAAAAGTATCCATTTCCAATAGGAATGCTTAATGACTGGTATTTCATAATATGTGAAATGTTGTTTCAGGAAAGAACCACTCTGAACCGCATAGTAGTGATAGAAGTTTACCAGTCAGTATCTTTCAGCATTGACGTCAGGACAAGTTATTGATGTCTTGCAGAGCCTAGAAGCCTTCATTAAGTTAAAATTCATGTTTAATTACCCTAAAAGCAGTCATTAGGTTGAAGACTTCAAGCTACCATTTCATGGGGCTGTGTATACCATGTTTGCTCACAGTGATATAATCTACAGTGCTTTCAGATGCTCATATCTCCTCCCGCATTACAAAGTGGTGCTACTCTCTGCCACAGATGCCAACTGTAACTTTTTCTAAGGCTTTTAACTCTTCTCAGCACAAGCAATCAGACTGCAAGTCTGATTTAATAGACCACAGAGACAGAACAGCTGCAGCATTTCAGCTTCAGGAGCTTTCCTTTGAATGTGCTGCATTCTTCGTTTTATGCGGATTCTCAAGTGACATATCAAGAAGGAGGGAAAGAGGCCAAGATAACAGAATGAGAAAGCATATACCAAAAAGGACTTCCAGAAATGGTCTGTTGTTTGTAAGTGGCCTCAGATACTGGGATTACTTACATATGAGTTTTCTGGAATGCAGCATCTTCTGGCAGAAACAACTTTTTCAGAGCAGGGGTTTGAGTGGTGCAGCCCACAGGTCTGCATGCAGACCACAAAGCGTTGCTAAATAGTCCATGCAAGAACTTTTTTGCATAGCTGCTTCTGACAGACACAGAGCAACAGCAGCTAAAGGGTCTGTGTCTACTATGCTAGAACCAAGCTTTACATCTAGGCACTCCAGGGAGCAATGCCTACAGCCAAAGCCACCTATGGGTTATCCCACAAGAGTCTGGATTGTGCCCCAGCCACACAATCAGACCTCATCCACTGCCCAAAACCTGATACAGTGCTTGGCAGGGAGAAGCTGTTGCACTGGCCCATTCCAGGAGTATTTATTTCATCCAGAAAAGAGGGAGTTTCCACTTCTGCAAGAGCAGAGAAAGAAAAGCAATCCTTACCTCATACCTGGACAAGAAAGTGGATTGAGAAATTCTACTTCTTCCCTAAATGAACATTTATGAATTGTTCCTGTCTAATAAAACTTTTAAATTCCTGCCTTAGATGGTGTGTGGGGCCTGTAAACCTCTCAGCAGAGATGATGCTTCTTTTCTGGTAAGAAAAACAATTTACTTACAGTAGACCTGGACTCCCCATCTATGCCTTTTAATGTGCTAACGTTACCTCCTTGCTCCCTTTGTGCCAATGCTTGTTACCGACATACCTCCATGCATGGAGCCTTTCATTTGCTAGGTTTCCCAAAATACTGTTAGCAAGCCTTGTTTGGATACCTTCCAAACCTTGCTAGTATGGAATGCTTTAAGTAGAAACATGATACAAAAATCATCTGCAAGGGAAAACTGCGTTGAATGACAAGATCTCTTTGAGACACGACTGACTGAAAAAAAAAATCAGAAACTTTTTTATCCTTAACAAGCTGTATATATTGTGTAAAAATAGCTTATTCCAAACATATCAAGTTTAATTGTGTAAAATTGGCCCTTGAACACAGGTACATCAATTGCACTTAATCAATGCAAAAGAAACCTTTCAAGCATCCAGTTGCTTAGGATTTTCTTACACTCCTAATTACCCAATTCATTAGTTCCTTCATTTATATCTGTTAATAATAATAACACTCATTATTCTTTCAGCTGTGCATTATTAAGATTATCCCAGGAAAGTTTTGAACCAATGACAAAGTGCGTGGACCCTGTTAGAGACAGCAGTTCAAGCTGATCACATGTACTGCCTTACTGAGAAAGGTACAAGCTCTATCTTGAACCCTGATCACCCATACTTCCTATGTTTTTTTGTTGTGATGCTACTCACAATCATGAAGGAAAAAGAAACCAGGAATGCATTCAGCATTTATTTCACTTTACATCATGAAAATGACCACAACTAGAGGTAAGGTGAAATGCTACCCATACAGTCAACACAATCTAGTATCTGGCTACATAAATATGAGATGAAATCCTAAAAAAAAATTAATTAATTAATAAAAAGTCAGAAATCTACATTTAAGTTGAATTTCAACTGTGTGCCAGTTACCATTTAACATCATAGATTTTGACAGTAAAGGAGTAAGATGTTTCAAAAAAAAAAAAGTGCAGATTCTGGACCATCAGAACTTCATCAAGATACAAAACAAAAAGACAGAAAAATTATAATTTTTATATTTCTAGCTTTATGTCACAAGTATTCTGCCTCCTGAACTGTTTCCTGCTTTGTTTCAACATGTATCCAAACATATACCTGAGCATGCTGAGTTTGAACTCGCTGCTGTCATGCTGTATTACCCTATTAGACTTGTACTGTATTAGATGTGACACCTTGTCTTTGCAAGTTAAAGATATCACTACATATTGCTCCCCATAATTATACTGCTGTTTGATATCACTACAAGAGAGCATGAAACTTACACTCTGTAGAATTATTTGTGACGTATTTCCATAATTATGCAGATATATACACTATACCAAGAAATTATGTGCGTTAACACAGCCTGGAAACAAATATTATTTAGAGAATAAAGAACACAAATATGATTGTGGGACATCTATAGGTGAGCCAGCAAAGCAATATCTTAACAGGAGGATCTAATGGTAGGATGGACCCATGCGAGGAAACAATTTACAACTGCATACATTTCTTTCACATGGTCATAAAAAGGTTAAACCAGAAATAATATGATTTCCCTTTGTCCTATATTCTTTGTAGTAATAAAGCCATACAAAACCCCAGTTTTGCTGCTGTTATTTGCTGTGATTGAACATTATGGATAAGCTGTAATGTCTGTACAATAATTAATGGCTCTATTGTGCCTTATTGATATAGAATGAATTCCTCTTTTATTTTGATTAAAATTGTTTGCATATAAGGGAAAAGAAGTAAAACGTTGGCAAAAATATTTTTCTTATGTTTTTTCCTTATATGCAAAGTAAAATAAGGTAAGCAACACAAAACTACATTGGAAAAAATACCCAAAACAAAAACAGGTGAACGGTAAGAAAGAAAAAAACATAATAAAAATACAAATGTTTGACTTATATTCCCACTACTTGTGAAATACACTTTTGGCTGAAATAATTTCTCACTTCATCGAGTTGGGACTGTATCTTATTTTTCTGCAACAGATCCTTCTGTACTCACAAAATAGCTGCTACAGTGCAACATTTAAAACAAAATCATCACCAGTTTGCTCTAACGCTACACCTCTCTGTACAACTGAAGCCATCATAAAATCTACTAATGGTTGCAATAGGAGAAGGACTAATAAGAGAGAGAAATTATAGCAACCAGGCTTGTACAAAGCAGAACTGCATGTTACAAGCCATGTCCTTTGAAAAAGCAAAGACATTTGCAAGGTACTACCCTGCCCCATATAGGCAAGGTGGCAGAGCATAGCCAAGGGCTAGAGATGGCTGCCTCGCAATGAGATTTCACATTCTCTAAAATCAATAGCAATTCAGCTGCAAGAGTGCAATCCAGTTATGTTCTACAATCTTCCCTTATTATCATCATTTTTAAGGGCATCTAAATTTTGTTGGTTTTCTGTTTGATATCTGGATAAATAATCAAGAGAGCTACAGTAGGCAGAAAACAGGTCCCTCCAGCATTGCTCAGGCTCTGAAATTGGACACACACACAGATTGCTAGTACCCAAATATGACACAAATCGGAATGGTACCTCAGACAGCAGCACCCATCTCAGCAGTGCGGACTACATTTAACATTAAAGGTGATGTGAACACAAATAACATACCTTCTCTTTTGGGGTTCTTATCTGCAAAAATAGAATTTAAAAAAAGAATGCACCCAAGGAAAAAAATTTCTTGACTATCCTCTGGTCTCACAATTATATTGCTCTGCATTGTATGGACACTAATATACAGCATAAAAGAAAAAGAAACTAAAAAAACAGTAAAAAATTATATAAACATTCAGTATCTGTAGTATGTTTTGTTTGTCTGTTTAATGAATTAAATTGCCCAAGGAAGACCCAACAGGTAAAACAACTACTGTGAGTTCAGAGTACCAAGAATGTCTTGCAGAGAGGATGCTGAATGATAGCTGTGGTTTTGCACTGTGGTTTCAAGAGCAGCTTGCTACACTGACTAAGAGATATGATTCTGCCCTGCATCGTGATCCTGCCTGGTATCTGCCTGAAGCCATTATCAGTCACCTACTGGGCAGTTTATGTGAGATGAGTTGGTAATATCTGCTCCATACACCAGAGACTGAGCAAGCATAATAGGAACTCATGCGATAATGATTTTTATTTGGCAGCTAATGCGGGTTTTATTTATCTAACGAAAGTAAATTCTGCTAGAGCTGATGCCTGGAGCTGATTCTTCCACCACAGGATATGAGCAGCTTCTTCAGTTGGAGTAATGGTTATTCTTGGTGTTAGAAATATGAAAATAAGGCCCCATGAGACTAAACTTTATATATGTAAATATCCCCAGAAATTTTATTTTCCTGAGAAAATGACTGTTTGTCCCATCTTCCCTGTCTTCTTTCTTGCCTTTCACATCCTTTTCAGCTTTATCTTAATCTCTTTCATTCCTCTGGTGTTTGGTTTAGCTTAGACATTCCACAGCCCATCCCTCTCATAGCTCCACCCACTGTCATAAGAACCAGGTAAGCCCTCACTGCTTGCAGGCACTACTTTTTTCCCCTCTTCTCATGGGTTATGTTTCCTCTTCAACCCTGCATCCACCTGTAGCAGCTCATTCCTCAGATCTGCAGAAATATGTCTCACAAAGTCCAGCCCTTAGTTTATCCATAGGCACCTCCATATTAAAGAAAGCCACAAATAACTTCACGCCCTGAATCCCAACCTTGGTTGGGCATTACAGTTAAAAACTAGAGGCTTTGTTAAATTTATCACTATGTCCAGCAATAACATTAGGAATGAAAAGTGAACTGGTTTCTTCCTTTCAACAAAGAAACAAGCAAGGCAAAGATTTCTTCGCTCAAGGAGGAGGGGCAAGTCCATCTGCAGCCTGGGTCACACTGACACAAAAAGCATAAAAAACTTCTCTTGTGCAATAAAAACAGGGAATTTGATGAACTGTGCTTCTTTTTACAACTATCTTGATTTTGCAACAATTAAGCCATAAAATTTTATAGACTTTTTGATATTTGTAATACATTTATTTGGAACCATAATTTACCATAAAAGGATCATTACAATCTACAGCTGCCACCCTAAGCAGAAGGCACTTATTTTGGATATCCTTCCTCACAAACAGAAATCCTAGTATTTTTATTCTTCGGTCCCCTGACTCACTGTATAACTTTGTGATTAGTTTTAGCTCTGTACTGAGCTGGATCACTTCAATCAAGTTAACATTGTCAGCCACAGAGAGGGAGTGACTAACTGCTATTACAAGCTGTTAAAGGCAAAGAAATAGAATATAACAAAACAAATAATTATCTCAATTTTTGCTTTATACTTGTGAATCATCTGCAAATAAATCTCACTTTTCACACATTCTTATTACTAAAATTATTTAAACAAATAGTTATTAGCATGAAGCTGACTTATGCATTAGGGAAATTTCCTCTGTAAGTCAGATAAGCCTTTCATGAAGTCTAGTCTGCTTTGAAATCAATGTCAGAATTCTCATTAACTTTGTGGCATTAAGATGCATTATTGTACACTTTGTATATTCCCTGATTATCTGTAATTAACTTCCACTGAAGCTTCCTTCACACAAATCCTACTTCATCGACCATGCTCTCCAACTGATATAAATAAGCAAACATTGTTCAACTTTCAAATTTTTAAATCAGATAGATATGCAGTTTTGCAGGTTTTCAAATACCTCAAAACCAAAGATTAATATTTGCCTCCCTTGAAGCTTATCATCTTCTCTCCAGGGTACTCCTTATAGTAAAACCTGAGCACTTGAACACTCACGTGATGAATATGAAAGATCACTGTACCAGTGAGTAGTGGGATTCTGCTGGGCAGCCAATAAAGAGATTACATAGATATCCATCTAAAGCTGCTAAAGCTCTGCTGGTTTGTTGCAGTAGGCAGTAATAACCACACAAGACAGATGAAAGGATTATATCTGGTCTTTAGGGAACGGGTAATAGAGATCTATAATAGAGGAGATCTGCAAGAAAACCTTTGAAAGAACCAAGCTCAGGAAAGAGAACTAGGTCAAAAAACCCAAATGATGTCAAATCCTAGAGATGAAGGGGAAATTCTGTTTTCACTATGGATGTCATCCTGCTCACCTAGCACTAACTGTTTAAAGGTAAGGTGTCAGATCTAATTCAAACATCTCTGTGAAGCCAATAGACTACAAGAGACATCTGCAGAATATGGTTTGTTTTATTATAAGAAAAGTAATGAAACCAAACAAGAAAAAATAAAAGGCCGTCAAGAATCTCTCAGGGAAAAACAAAAGCAAGTCTGCTCCCTAATGGATGTTAAGCCAGGAGTGGCAGGGGGTCCCCATGGGGTTCAGCAGGGCAGGATATTGCCAGCCAGCCTAAGCTGGTGAGAAGGGCAGATCCCAAGATGGTGCCAGGTCCTTACCTAGTTTGCTCAAATAAGGGTTTTGATGGAATTGTTCTACATTTCTCCTCCCGTTTCTGGCTACTTATCTGTAGCCACGTGTTAAATCATCCTAGAGACTTGACTACCTTTCTGTCTATTCCAGGTTTGAGACAGTGTGGGAAAATTGGCTCAGATATTAGTCAAGTTGTTCTATAGCTAAACAGAACAAGACTTTATTGATCACGTGCCTTTCCCGAGCAATGACTCCCAGATGAACTATACCAGAAAAAAATATCCACAGTACTTTCTCATCATTATGATTTTCTGGTTTTCTGACCTGACAAAAGTTTGCTGTTCTAAATCTTTCAGTATAAGCTGGAATTTGTTCCTATGTTTGGACTCCAAAAGCAAAGGCTGCAATATTTCTTTTTTCTTTTTGTGAGAGGACATCAATTTCCCTAACGCAAATTCTTTCAAATCTATTCCATCTGACAGTCAAAGTCCTACTACACTCTTCCATGGTCATTGAAGTTCTAGTGTCATTTTCCCTTCCTTAAATTCACAGAAAATCCTGTGGCTTTTTATGTGTATACAGGAGAACAATTTGCTTCAAGTAGCATAGTCAAAACCAGCAAGTCTATGTTCAACCAGTGACGAAACGTTAAGTTTAGTATTGGGCAAATATTTCCATACATACTCTATTTTATTATTTCCTTCCCATCAGCATCAACAATAGGCTGGTTATGTAGCAAACGCAGAGGTCATCCTACCCTCATATCTCAAGGAGGTGTTCCCATTCAAGTAATTACATACAGTTTGATCATCTAATCCATTCTTGCTGTGCATGAAGTCCTCTTGTAGGTATAGTTTAAAACAATAGGCTTATTTGTTTTATTATTATAATCACTCCTAAGCATATCAGGACAAGGAAGTGAGACTCTTGAGAATGCTTTTAAGACCAGGAAGTTCAGATTAAGTTCCTTCCATCAGCTTAAAATAGTTTGAAAAAACAGCACTATCAAGCCACTTGAAATATTCTGCTTTAACATCAGGTGTATTTTAACAGTGAGAAAAACTGATCCTTTACTCAACCAAAAGCTTTTTTAAATATGACACTAATTAACTAAGACAATTCAGTGAAGAATACCTAGAAAAAGTTAAAGTCACTAGTATTTAAAGAATTTTCTGTGTTTTTAATTCAATGGATCAATAGCAATACTCAATGGAACAGAAGAAAAAGCATAGAGTGGAATTATTTGTCTTTGCAGGTTTTCCTTTTTATCTTTCACCACAAATGCCTCCAACTCTCCTGACCCTTATACTACAAAGTCACTTGCAGCTATCTACCAGGGTCTTCTCCAAGGCTTGGATAAGCTCAGGAGAGGGTTGTGTGGCATCAGGTGCTGCAGGGGCAGGTAACAGTGCTCACAGACCGATCTAGTTCCGCTCCACACCTAGTTTTTAATTAGGATGAGGAAAGAGCTAGAAGTTTAATCATCTTTGAGGACTTGGTACAAATTCTACCATTTCCTAGTCATATGGTTCTGACAACCTGAGCCTGCAACAGTTAATGGCTCAGCATTAGACCCCAGTGCAAAAAAGAAGCCAGGTCCCAAATGATTTTCATTCAAAGCACACTGATATTTTCAAAACCAGTAAATGTTTCGTGGTAAAGCTACAAATTCTATACATATAGTTCATATTACATTAATGGAAGCTACCTAAAGATAAAAGCAATTCCTACATAGTCTTTTCGCTATAAAACCTAATAAGCTTTTAGAGATTGGAAAAAAAATACTTTAAAATAGGTGAACATGATGTTACAATGTTAGGCCCAGTCATGACTCTCATCCTCAACAGAATCAAATGCTGACATCAACATCGCCAAATCAATATAGCCAAAATTGCCACCCTGAAGCATGTTTGTCAGTGTTATCTAATGAAATATTAGCAATATCTAGAGTGAAATAAAAAGAAGATGTTGTCAGCTGTGGTTTTTAGCACTTGGACTTGGGAACAGTGGAAAGACAAGGGCTGGTAAAAGAAAGTAACTTCTGCAAAACACATTATGTTGAATCACAGCCTCAATAATTATTTCTTTTAATATTTTTTCAGTCCACTCTTTGGATTTAATTTCTTACAAATATTTAGCCTATTCTTTCTTTTCTCCTGTGTACTTTATACATGGTGGGTGGAAGAGTTGTAAGGAAAATGGACTTTCTAGATAATCATTCCCTCTTCTAAATCATTCCCTTCCCTTATATATTTTTGGGGTCCTCCTTTTCTGTCCATACTTTGTGCATTCAAGACTTGAAGAAATGTCACTACTTCATCAAGAAGAACAAACAGCTCAGGCTGAGTCGCAGTAAGAGTGTGCCAGACAACCCCTAGAGACCTGATATCAGAGAGTTTGGCATTTTCCTCAGATCTTGGAGTCTATTTCCAGAGTGTCAGTAAATCCAGCAAAGTACACTGTGATTGCATATCTTGCAGCACAGCAAGAGCAGCAACAGGAGCTGAAAACTGCAGAGGCAGTTGTTCTTGAGAGTGAAGGGCTGAGCAAAGAGGACACAGACATCCTGGACTCATTTCACAGCCTGGCTACGGGCTCCCTGCCAGGGGCGATACAAGGCAGCAAAATGCTGTGGCCCAGTTCCCCAACTACACAAAAAGGTCATTTCTTCCTTTCTCCCACACACCTTCTGTCTCCCTCAGTCGCAGTCAGTGCCTCAGTGCTACTCCTGCCACAAAAGCCCCTCTGGCATGATCCTGCCTCAATGGGCCCCCCAGGGACCTACACGTGTGGATAGAGGAAGCACCATGAGAAAACAGTAGGTGAAGAGTAAAAACATATATGCCAAGATAGCACACAAAAGTCTCCCAGGAACTGGTAAACTGAGGACACCGAGAGGCTGATAAATGTGTTCATCAATCAGTGGAGGGATAATTTGGACCATGCCAAGACAGGAAATGAGCTGCTACATACAGACAGAAACTACAGGTATAATGCACATCTGCTGACACAAAGGGACCCTAAAGGAGTTTCTGAACATCTGTCTAAAAACCATGGCTGTATCAGGATATCATCCACTTCTAAGTGCACAGCAGGGTTGGCCTCTCACTGTTGCTTTAGTTGGGTGCAGATGCAAAAGAGTCAATAGTACAAATAATTTCAGCTATTAAAAGCTTAAGTCCGTCAATTAAAAAAAAAAACAAAACAAAAAAAAACTTTATAGAAGGTGTTCTAACAAATATGGTTGTGCTCTATGTCTCCCCAAGACGATCTCTTTTCAGGGAAATTTACAACATTTCATTAGGTGTTGTTAAAGCGAATAACACAATATGGTCATAATCCTTTGAAAATCTCAAGATATTACTTTTGCTCTCATTATATTATTACTGGCAGCAGCAAGAAACTTCACCAATTCTGGGGGAAAAAAAAAAAGAAGTCTCAGCTTCACATTATTGTTGTGATTTATACCAACTGAGTGTAACTCCTTTCACTTGTAAACAGGCATTTTTTCTGAGCTTTTATAGAATGCCAGTGAAATGCAATAAGCTAGTATGATGCAGACAAATAGGAGAACAGGGTTGCAGAGCCATTTCCAGGTTGATAAATCATGCAGTTTGAAACCATATTGCTCCTTTATCAAAGGGCATGAGCCAATACAGTTACAATGAAGACATTCCTTCTTTAAAAAAAAACCCTCAATGAAGACATTCCTTCTTTAAAAAAAAACCCCTCATATCAGCAATATTCTATGTAAGACATATTAAATGTAAAAAACCTCAGGTCTCTTTACTGCACTGATGCCAGGAACTTGAACCAAAAAATCATAAAATGCAAATCTAATAAAGGAATAGGCTTTCATTTTGAGGAACCAACCTTTATAATGTAGGTCTATCAGATAGCAGCTTGTATATGTCCTCGGACTGTCCTGAGGTGTCCAGGCAAGATCAGCAAGGGAAGTGAGCAGCTGGAGGTTTGGAGGTAGATCTGAAACCTTGTTCATCTAAAAATTCCATGCTGATTTATCCAGTTCACGTATCTGAAATTAGAAAATAACAAAGATTCACATTTGACACTTCATGCTCAGGTATGTTCTCAATTTAAAAATAATTTTTAAGTAAAGAGTAACTCATGTGAATTTGTTTAACAAAACCATTTTGCTTTTGTAAGCCAGTAAAAAACTGATACTTCAGTTTTCAGAAGTTCCTGCAGTAACTTGATGCCTGAAAGTACATTCAGGGTTCTCACAGTTTAAGACAATAGGAATAAAAATTGTCGACAACAACAAAGAAGTTGTATCTTCAAAACACAAGTTGGGTTCTGCAGTCTAACTATAGATTTTGGGGGTGCAAGTTCTTACTGCCACCCTTGTCTGCCAAGCTAATGCCATTCACAAAATATAGCAAGACATTCAACTCTAAACTTGACTTCAGTTTTCAGTCCTTTGCTGATACTTCCATATTTAGGTCAAAGGATTATGCTAATGCAAAATCATGGCAAAGAAACTAAATACAGGGAAGAATTTCAATATGTAACAGTGCAGTTCACCATGTTCTCTGCCTTACTGACAGGATGAACAGCTAATATCCATGCTTAAAAATGCCTGCAGTGTCACTCATCTACAGCAGGGGTTGGAATTTCTCAATTTGTTTATGCTTACAGCGATCTATTCTATCAGGCTACCTTTTTATACATAATGCTCCTATGTGTTTGATCATAATTATAGGTGATAATTGTCCAACTTTAAATAACATTTTTCCGCAGTGGATTTCAAAGCATATCAGAAAAACAAACAACATTTTAATTCTCTTTTTATATGTTGGAGAACATTCAGAATAAAGTGACTAATACGAGCTCTCTTTACCCACCAAATCAGAGTGCAAAATACTCCATAGAGAGAAGTTTTACCATACCAGATAATCTGTTATCAACAGTTGTTAAAAAACACAGAGAAAACACTTCAATATTAGAAAGTTAAATGTTTGATCTGCTCTGACAGTGAGAAAAGTATGTTCATGTCTTTGTCCGCTGAACTGTTGTAAGCTATTGCCTAGCTAAGGGCAACAGCATCTTTTAACTTGTAGACAGATTATGTGACAGAGGTCTCCATCCTGCTCCCTCTAAAAGTAAATTGGAAGAGAAAAGGGGACATTTCAGTATTGCAGAGACAGATAAAGCCAGGAAAAGACAAGCAGATGAAGCAAAAGGAAAAACAGTTTGATCAGCAACACCAAAGGGCAGTAGTGGATCACAGGACAACTAAGAAATCAATTCAGCAGCGAGATTGTCCAGTGAGACACATTTCCCTGACATGCGGAGTTAAAAGGAGACCACCAATTTCAAACCCTCTGCCACTGAGCTCATCTCAGCCTCAGGGCTTACCAAGACCATGGTTTCCTCTGGCATCAGGGGATTTTGGATCACATCCAGTATCAACAGCAGCTTTGAACTGGAAAAAACTTTCATGATTACACAGATCTTCCTTGGGCTCCTTCTTTTCCAATTTTATTTAACACAGAATGGCAGTCCCCTTTGCCAATTAAACACCTCAGGAACAAATTAGCCAGATCTATTCACAGTGCAGAAAATTAAGAACGTAAGCTAGCTTTTTGGAATATAACTGAGAAAGCTCTGGAAGTTCCCAAATTAAATTTAAGTTAAAATTCACCCAGTGAGCCAGGCTCACTGGTTTGTTCACACCTCCTAGAACACTGATCACCAAGCATTGCAGAAGAACAAAGCAGAGATCAGCAATGGCCTGCAAACTCGCAGGCAGTTGTTCCAGTTGATGGCACATACACACAGTAACTTTCCCCATAGACCCAAGCTAATTTAACTTAAGAGAACATAGAGAAAGTCAGTTTAATAAAAAGGCAAAGGATGGGAAACACATGAGGCAGGTAAGAGCGAAGAGTGTTTAGTTTCATAGCCGAGCTGCAAGCAAAATTTTCAAGCTCACATATATTTGGTCAAATACAAATATGTGAAGAATATTAACCAGGGGTTTTTGCCTAATTTTTTTTTCTTCTAGATACCTTCCTCTAGCAGACCTTTCTAATGTCTTTACTTCATCTATTAACACAGTCCTAGAAAACTCAGCCTATTGGTAATCAAACTAAAAAAGCTAGAAGCACACTGCATAGCTAAAGGATCTCCAAGATGAAAATACATGAGATACTGGACTGCAGCCACTGTCTGGAAGGGTTCCTCTATGTCCCTCCTCCAAAAGTTTGCTCCCAAACATATTCTTATATGTAAATCTGTTCTCTACACCTTAAGATATAAATACAAGAAATACAACATGGATTTTTACTGTTGCTTCTTACAGGTTCATTTCTTCTTGGCCAGTGGCAGGAAGATGATATAAAGTAGCAGAGTGGAAGAAAGACAGAAGCAGAGACATTCATGAGTGAAGGTGAAGTAAGAATTTGAGGCAAGGAAATGAGAGGAGTAGGGTAGAAATGAGAGGCCGGGACAGATAAAACAAAGAATTATAGGGCAAGAAAATTGGAGCTTGAAAGACAAATGTGACAAGACACCTGGTAAGGAAAGACAAAACCACATGAGAAAAAGACAGCATCTGACTAAAAATAGCACATTCTCACTTAAAAGTTGGCATAACATATACAAAAAACAGGGTTGAGTTAAGGATTCACTATCAATCTTCATTCTGTCATTGCCTCACTTCTTTTGGTAATCACTTAACATTGCAACCTTAATCAATGTCCTTTTAATGTTATTCTTATGTGCTTACAACATCTTATGTGAGAGACTGAGACTTACCCACCACAACAGTAGTTTTCAGATTTAAATGCTTCTGGGGCAATACGATCATAAAAGTGTGTGAAAACAATCTTTTTCATGCCCAGCTCTCTGAATTAGAAAAAATATTTTCTTTTAAATCCTTTGACAAAAAAAAAAACTTCTGAGAGAAGAACAAGCACGAAAAAATTGCACACAAAGAAGTAATTTGGGGAGATGTTATAAACCATGTACAAAAATAAATTAGAATGAAAGAACTGCCATGACTGTGCCACCTAAATTGTAGGCTACCCCTCGTAAATACAATGTATTTGCCTAATCCTCAGAGAAATCAGGTCCAGCAACAGTTTCCACTTAAAAGATTTAAGTAGAGCCTTCATAATCTATGGTCTGGAAGTCTTAGGACTTCGGAATTGCACCACATGCATTTTTTATGGAATGTGGAATCCAAACATAAGACATCTTACTTAGCATCAGAAATTTGCTTGCAGCAAAGCCGATCAGAGAGGCAATTTCACAATGCTGGAGGCAGTAAGTAGTTTAGTTCAGGTGACTGACTAAAACAATTTTGGGATTGCCTTGATAAATTTACTGCTGTTAGGGCTTAAGCACATATAACTGGTTAACAATTAGATATAAAGCAAGATATAGTAAAGCCTCTCTTGGGGAAACATCTGACAGAGTCAGAGACGTGATTTTTACCAAGACATTTCTTCTTGGTGGAGGAAGAGAGGTCCAGGGCCATTGATCCATCTGTCAGGCAAGGTGGTCGCTTTTAATTCCCTAATGAAAAGGGTTTTCCAGTATCAATTTTATACGTTTTGAAAACCTCTCAGCACCTCTTCGCAAGGCATGGCTAAGTCAATTAGTATGTGCTGACTGGCCCTTGGCAAGGCTGCTTATATTGCCAGAAGCAGGGACTTGGCTGGTAGCCCCGTCTTCAAGGTGGGGAGCTCAGTATGTTCTTTTGGGGTTCTCTGTTTTTATCTGAACTAATACCAGGCTGTGAGGCCTTTGACTCACCCCAGGTGCCATTTAGTTGATAAGAATATCAAGCCCCCATCCAATCCATCTTTTTTACCAGATGCATTGTCCATTACCAGCTGTTCTGATTGCCAACAGCTCTCTTTTGCATTAAAAAAAAAAAAAGAAAATTCTAGCTGGAGGCCAGTCACAAGTTGTGTGCCCCAGGGCTCAGCGCTGGGTCCAACCCTGTTCAATGTCTTTATCAATGACCTGGATGAAGACACTGAATGTACCCTTAGCAAGTTCGCAGATGACACTAAGCTGGGTGGAAGTGTGGATCTGCTGGAGGGTAGGGAGGCTCCAAAGGGATCTGAACAGGCTGGACCGCTGGGCTGAGTCCAATGGCATGAGGTTTAACAAGGCCAAATGCCGGGTCCTGCACTTGGGGCACAACAACCCTGTGCAGTGCTACAGACTAGGAGAAGTCTGTCTAGAAAGCTGCCTGGAGGAGAGGGACCTGGGGGTGTTGGTTGACAGCGACTGAACATGAGCCAGCAGTGTGCCCAGGTGGCCAAGAAGGCCAACGGCATCTTGGCTTGTATCAGAAACGGCGTGACCAGCAGGTCCAGGGAGGTTATCCTCCCTCTGTACTCGGCACTGGTGAGACCGCTCCTTGAATCCTGTGTTCAGTTCTGGGCCCCTCACCACAAGAAGGATGTTGAGGCTCTGGAGCAAGCCCAAAGAAGAGCAACAAAGCTGGTGAGGGGGCTGGAGAATGAGTCTTATGAGGAGCAGCTGAGAGAGCTGGGGTTGTTTAGCCTGGAGAAGAAGAGGCTGAGGGGAGACCTCATTGCTCTCTATAACTACCTGAAAGGAAGTTGCAGAGAGCAGGAAGCTGGCTTATTCTCCCAAGTGACAGGGGCCAGACAGGAGGGGGTGGCCTCAAGCTCCACCAGGTTTGGTTCAGACTAGATATCAGAAGTAAATTTTTCACAAAAGGGTCATCAGGCACTGGCACAGGATGCCCACCTCCTATCAGCTCAGGAGCCCCTACCTCGTCTCAGCAAGTCTTCAATTGCACTACAGCGTGGCCAGCACATCTCAGAGCAACAGACTGAGGGCACTTGCTAATACCCATGCCTCTAACCTAGCATGTCACCCTACATTTTGTCACAGGTGAGCTTGATATTATCCCTCTCCCCTTCAAACACAGCTTAAAGCCATGTCAATATGACCTGCAAGCTCCTGAGCAAAAAATTCCTCACAGTTTGAGAAAGGTGAATCCCATCTGTTGCAGGGTAGGCCACCCCATTATCAAAAGACCCAGACAGGTCTCAAATGACAAAGTAGATGACAAATAGTTCAGAAGAGAAAGGACCACTGAGCATAGCACGGTCAGCAACCTCAGCACAAACAGCATCCGATATCCTCTGATATCCTTCTTATGAGTTCCTGGCTTTGATCAACAGTCAAGACTAGTTACCTAGTTGTAGTCATTAGGCAGCATTGTACACATTGCTCTAAGGAAAAGTGATGGAGTAAGTAGAGCAGCAGTACATTAGTACAGACTAAAATAACCTAAAATCTGTAGCCCCCTGTGGCAGATGCACTCTGACAAGGGCTCGACAAAGACCAGGGCTTTCCAGCTGTTGAGATCAAATTACTTTTTTCACATGCTTATCCATTTGGGTTTTTTTTCCAATGTTCGTAGGCTCACAGTCCCCGAAGGCTTGGTCCCCCAGCCAATTAGAATTGACCACAGATCAGATTTGTCTCAGGTATAAACAAAATCCTGCCAGAAAGCTGGTTTGAGTCAGTCTTCCACAGAGCAGCAGTTTTGCAGTCAGGGACTCTCACCTTGTATTGGGGTGCCACCCAAAGTAACTTCTCTGGAATTGAGAGCCTTCATCTTATAGGTGTGATTGTGCACATTTTGGGTCATCCTTCTAAGGGATTATTGGTGAAACTGCAGAATTCTTAAGTCATTTGTGTAGTACCATTCCCACCTGACATGAATTTGTGATTTATACCAGTTTATTGAAGTGC
Source organism: Phaenicophaeus curvirostris (assembly GCF_032191515.1). NCBI lineage: Eukaryota > Metazoa > Chordata > Aves > Cuculiformes > Cuculidae > Phaenicophaeus > Phaenicophaeus curvirostris. The sequence continues at coordinate 50,545,563 of NC_091397.1, read as the reverse complement.
TAAGTTATTTTGGTCAAAATAAATCCTTATTTTAATTGACTGGTCGGTTGTTTTGTGGCTGCCTCCAAGACACATCTCTGTTTTAAATTACTCTAAATCCTAGCTTCATTTATTGTTAACGTTCAATTAATAAGTGGATTCTAACAATTTCATTGTCATAATCCTCATTCACTATACTGGAAGAAAGTTGGTCTTCCTATTTTTTTTGAAGCAAGCATTTAGCCTTCTTTAAAGGTTTATTTAAATAAAGGCCTTCTTGTTTTAGCCTATATAAACAAAGACACTTTGTGCCACCAGCAGTAGGCATTCAGTGCACAGACATCAACTGTAAGTAACTTTGCTGCTTTTAAGAAACCTCTGCATTGTAGGCAACTCAGCTTATTGCTAGAGGTTTGTTCCACATCTGCTGTTTGTGGAATACAAGACAAAAATCCACAGTTAGCACTTTTAAAAGTGCTCTTATGTCATGCTTTTAATTTCATTTTTGCAAGCTTGGATAATTTTAAAACTGCTTCCTTCGAGCATTTTCTAAGTTTTGAGCAGCTAAAAGGGGAAATCCATGCTATTCAGAGGAGCTCATCAGAATTGGCTGGAACAACGGACGTTAAAAGAAGCTTCTGTAACTTAATGACATATCACAAATATTGCCCTAGTACCACACTCAAATAGGTAGAATTGTCTGCTTTATTCAGTTCCTATTGTCTCCAAATTCTATATTCTCTTGGGAAAGGTTCATGATTCAGACTGTCATAATGCTGCCTCTGTGGAATAAAGATTTAGCCAAATAGCAACATCAGTAAATGCTATAAGGTCTCATCCAAGTAATTGTTCCAGATGTGACTTTGAGAGCCTAGCAGAACTGCTTATGAAACAAAGTGGGTTTTTTCTTTCTCCGTAGTATTTTTATTTATTAGAGAAAGGAAAATATATACAAAAAACCAATAATGCAATATTGAAGTGTAATAAATTAAATTCCAAAATACAGGAAATGAAAATATTCTGACCCACCTAATATTAATACCTTGGAGTACATGTACAGAATTTAGCTGCATGTTTAAGTAATCCAACTAATAATTAAAGCTCCTATATATACAGGGTAAAGGAAGTAAGACAGTCATGTCAAAATGAAAACAGAGTGCCTTTGTTTTTCACTTCCAGGTTCTCCTGGATTTCTATTTGTAAGCTTGAAGATTCTTTGGTATATGTTTTAGGTTTAACATCTGTGCATGCTAATAGATAGATAACACATATACATATGCATGCATATTTATATATGTTATGTATCTCTGACGCAAAGCATATACAGAGTACGAATAATGCTGCTTCTTTCCCAGAAAGAGGCGTAACTTCCAAGAGTCTGGTCATATCTCAAGGATGACATATTTTTGGTCTCTTAGGTGAAAGGAGGCAAGGAGATGGCCAGCTGGCTCGTGTGAAGTCAAATCTTCCATGCCAGCTGGACAAGAAGTAGTACTGCTGTTAGCTTTGGAGGGTGCTGCTTGCTTACTAACTACAGAAAGACCAGAAGTGTTAAGCAAAATCTACATGCAAACAATTTTCCATTCCATATGGAGTTGTCATTATCCTTTCGAGTATAATTAGGTTTGCCAGTTTTACAATGCTGTATGCAGCAACACACTGAATCAGACTGCTCAGCTGCTTGCCACTCACACAGCATTTCCAAGTCAGGCCTCGTTACCCTCCTGGCAGTGAGTGATGAGGGGAAGAAGGCACATTACGGTGCTCAGTCCTAGAGGAAGGACGACAAAACTCTTAAAAGAAGAAAAGAATGAGACTCACGAAAGTGAAATATGGACATGCTTCTAACCCTCCTGCTTCCTAAAATCCAGATAACTGGCTACGGTCTTTCAGTTCAGGCACTGCTGACATACCTGCCACAAGATATGACTTACTGCAAAAAAATTTAAAAACTCCACATTCAATGACTCTCAGCTGCTGAACTTAAATCAAGTACATTCTGTAAGTTCCTTCACTTTTTTTTCTTTCACTGACTTAATATCATCTTTGCCATATTTTTGCAGTGTTGCCAAATACACCTTAAGTTGCCACTTGCTTTGAAACCCATAAGGCAGAGTCCATGGCTGAATTCAAATTGAGGGTGTCACGGACTGTTAAATTGATAATGTATGTTTAAGTTTTATGGACAAAGAAGCTAACGGGCAAAGACTGACCTATGCTTATCCAGCAGATCAGTGGCAGGGATGAGAACAGAGTACACGTGCCTTGACCTCAATCTCACGTGTAAGCCAAATGCAGTGACTCTTGGTTTAACCTCTAAATTTAGTCAAGAGATAGTTGCTGCAGTTATGTTACCTCCCATTAACCAAGATCATGAACACACCAAGAATTTGGAGAGGCTGTTTCCACACTTACGTATGACACACTAAGAATAAATATAATCTCCTGGGAAGAAGTTAACTTTTCTGAATCAAATCATCTTATTTCTAAATCTTCCTTCCAGGTGTAAACCAACCTGTCCAAAAAAAACCAGCCAAAAAGACCACCTCAACTTTACCGTATACTCTATCTCCACCTGAGCCCAGAAACACGAATTAAAAAGGCAACATATCAACTAAAGCAGATTTTAAACTATTTCATACCTAGCCAGCAATTACATAGGGATCTGTCTCACCCAAGGTTACAATGATGCTTCTCACCCATAAATACTGAAACATCTGTCTAAATCACGTCAAGCCACTCAGTATTGTCAATATAATAAGTTGTACTGTTGACAATAGGACAATATCAAAAGCAACATAAGTGAGGTAAATGCAATGAATTTGATAAAGTAATTCATTAAATAAATGTGGTTACCAGAGCCTGCAACTTACAGTCCTGATCCTTGATGGTCAGGAACACAGCCAAAACTGTACTTCATCTCTTCCCATGTGTCAATTAGGGCTTGCTTTCCTTTCAACTGGGAAATGAAAGGCAGCCTTAGGTCTCATTATTCAGACAAAGTCTTGGCATGCAATAAGAATTCCTTCTAAAGACTCAAATTTCACTAGCTGGGAATGCCTGGTCACACAGATTGCAAAGATCGTGAACCATAAAGTACAGCCATAAAAAAAATCCAAATGCAACCCTATGGCACATGATATAAGAAGTCAGAGCATTATGTATTACCTCAATAAGATATTATCTAGAACTAAGCTTACAAATTCCAGTCACCTGTTTTCATGATGAATTAATACTACTGCAAGTCAGAAAAGGGCCAATATGATCAGAGGAATGGAGATTGTCTTATATGAAAGGCACAAAACTCAGGGGAAAAAAAAAAGAAAAAAAGAACATCAGAGTGGCATCGTATTTAGACCACTATACATAAATAAAGCATGTCTTGAAATTTGGAGGGAGAAAAGAGGTAACAGGAGCAAACATCCTAACCAGTTTTGATGGAGCTGGCACATACATACATAGGATGATATGACAATACAATTAGCACAGCATCTTGGATTTGACAGTCTATAAAATCTTTTTAAATATCATCACATATTTTGCTAAGTAATTATGCTTGAGATTGAATTAGGAAAATTCAGGTATCACTACAACAGCAAAACCTGCCATGGGCTGCTGCTAAATAAGGTTTTGTCAGTATATTTATACTGTTGGAGAGGAGGGGCAACTGTTGTTCGCATGCTTTTCCTTGGAGTTTGATTTTGGTTTTTATTTGGGAAGGGTAGTGTGTGTTGTTTGTTTTGGGGGTTTGTTTTTTAAGATCCATATACTCAATCTGATTCTGTAACTTCTACTGTGGCTTCTTTCCATATGGTTCAAAGGAACGTTGTGCACAAGAAAGGAAGAGAGAAACCAAAGTCCTTTGCAGCTACTGTATTATGTACAGCTCAAAACCCAACATGAAATGAGAAAGAACGTGGTCATCATTGCTGCCTGGTGACAGCCACACGCATCTGCTATACATCTATCTCGCCTGCTGGCTCCATCACTAACATCATCAACAGCTCCACTGCTTGGGGTTCACTCCCTAAGCCAAAGAGCAGCACCAGTGTTTGGGGTTTGAAACACCTTCGTTGCTATGACCATCATGGCCGAAATAGTCATTTGCCCCAAGAAGAAAAGTTGAGATCACTGTTGTCTTAGAGGTGCTACTTACTACAGATACCTCTCTAATACCACAGACAATCCCAGGCATCCAGATGCCATCCTAGACAGTCAAGCATACTTGAGATTTCATGGTACCTTCAGAAGCAGCTAAAGGAATCCCCACTATTGATCAGCTGACTTATCCGTCCCAGTGAAAGCAGTTCCAGAATTAAACTGCAACAAAGACCAAGCCCACAAGATTGGATAAGATACATCGCTCAACTTTCTTTTATTTAATGCAGAGAGGTGATTTTTTTTGCAGGTTTTTTTTTGTTTGTTTTAACTAGAGAATTGACTACTGAATCATCCGTATTCTTCTGCTTCTTATCAGGCAGCTAGATTCCGTCCTGTGGTAGTCTCATACCCATAATCTTTATATTCAAGAGGGCGTATTTGTTGTGAACCAGTAAAGAGAAAGAGCACCATCCTTCAGAATGCATACTGGACAAAAGCTTCATTTCAATTATATAAAGCTGATTATTAGAAAATACTGCTACTTTACCAGGCTGATAAATAATGCCCTACACCCCCTGTGACTTGGCTTGACTTATTTCTCCCATGAAAAGTTGGAGGATGGCAGAACCTATCATTTAACTTTTTGCATCCATACCTAACAACATCAACCAGCTGCCTTTACAGTGGCATAACTCAAGAAGTGAATGCAAACTGAAGATGAGAAATTTGTCACCACATTGGAAACAATTTTATTTCAGAAAACATGGGTAATATACACCTATTCCTCATATTTTAGTTCTCCTTGCCTTGCTTTATTTATGTGCTATAGAGTTGTAACTCACCAGCAAAGTGTGAAACACTTTTCTGAACATCTACTCAGTATTTACACTCCCTGCATCAGATGACACTTTTTCATCATAATGGGATGCATTGGAAATCCTAGAGCTATGAGGATTTATGGACTTCTTGACTGCATTGGCAAAGAATACAGAGCACCGTGACCAAGCTCTTGCATCAAGCCCAGCCTAGTAAACTTTCATATTAATTAGAAATCTCTGGAGAGTTTATAGGTAACAATTTCAGTTCATGGGAACATCATCCTCAGCCACTCATCATTCCTGTAAGGACAGTAAGAATACAGGAGGAAAAAAAAAAATTAAAATAAAGACAGCCTCTGACAAAGGAATGCAAGCGTTGTAAACCTTTCAGCTCATAGTTTTTACCAGAAGTTGTGCTTCCTGGAATCTATGATCAAGTCAACTTGCAGCTTTATTGTTTTTCATGGCAATAACATTTCTAGTAGGAAGAGCAATTTTAAATTAAAGTAAATAAATAAAAATAAAGGAAAACATAATGCCTCATGGAACTGCTAATTAAGGAATCTTACTTCCAAATTCGTGTTTCAGATCAAACTTCAAGTAGATTGCATGAGCGTATGTAGGTGTAAACTTACCCATATGCATGGGCAGCCCCATTTAGGCCAGCAGAGCCATTTGAGACGAGTCAGATTAAGCCCAGGTCTGTATCTCTGGGTGAATACAGCCTTAGCTTCAACAGAAAAAGCACTAGTAATTTTTGCAGTGGAGCCAGAGCTGTATATACATCAGCTGCAATGTGCTCAGTTCTGACAGACAGAAGTGAAGGCAAAAAATGCCACCAGAAATGGCTGGAAATCGCCACAAAAACAGAGATGTCTGCTCACAAGAGGTGGTTTTAAGCCAATGCTGGGTGAAGCCATCAGGGTTTAAAAATCTGGTTGGAATAACACTTTGGGAATAATTACCTAAATTAATGAGAGAGTAATTGAATCATATTTAGATTCTCAGGAGAATCACCAGGAAATTTATTTGTATACTTTGCTACTAAAATTGTTGGCACTTTTTTTTGTCCCTCTGTTTTAGTTTAAAAGGACAATCCTTATTCAGAATTTAATGTTCTGTCAATTCTGTTTTAGACAGACCCATTTCCTCAGATGAAAATTCCTAGTTTTACTCATACTAAGTGTCAGTAGTCACAAAACATGAGAACATAAGTGTTATGTAGATGTATCAAAGTAATTACATCTATGCATATCTAACAAATTGCTTCACAAGCAAGCCTTCACTAACTTTCCTGGCCAGGTCCCACACAGTGCCATTTTGGTGTATCCACCCACTATCAAAACAGAATAACAGGAGTGAAGAAAGCAGAGAAGTTAGCAAATTATACTGCTAATAACCCTTTATCCAGAGCCAAGCTCCATGTGAATTGGATTCTTTCCAGGGCCACAGATTAAAATAGGCAGCAAATGTCAAGAACACCTGAAGTACAGTAGAAGCATTTGTTTTATCCAGAGCCTTCTCAGCATATTGGAAGAAGCAAGGAATAGTTGTTCGGCTAGTTCAGTTTCTTCTCTAGAAAAACTAATGATGGCATAAAGAAAGCTTAATCACTTCTTACAGCATGAGCGTATTTATTTCCTTCTACCATGACAGCCCAGAGAAAGACAAAATGCAAGCTGTGACATAATAGAGGCAGAATTAACAACAGATCAGTTTTAACTATTTTGAAGTTATGGATTTTGAAGTTATGGATCATGTACAGTAACATCACTGCAGATAAGCTTAATTGCAAAATCCAACTTCAATTACACAAAAGCCTTGCTCACTCCGCCCTTTCAGACAGAAATGTTTTCCTAAGGAATGACACTGAGAATTACTTATTTGGTTTCCTGGATGAGATATCAGGAGCAGAAAAGAGTGCTTCACCCAGTCAAGTATCAAGGAATTTTATCAGGATTACCAAAAATGTCAAAGAGAAACAAGATACAACAGGGCAAGTCTTGCTGATTCTCTCTCAAGAAAAGCTCATGGATGGGACCGTTATAGAATTGTTTTGTACAACTCAGGAAATTTCACAATTAAAAAGAAGCAAAATTATCATTCAAGCAGTGATTAACTATGACTGTATGGAACTGCTAAGAAAAAAAAGAAAAGAAAAAAAAAAGAACACAAACCACAGCTACCTCATTTACACCTTCTTTTCCTGAGAAAACCTTAAGTCACAGATGGGACCTCTTAAAACAAGGATAATCTCAGCCTCAAGATATTCAATTCTCCCAAAAGAAACATGTTTTAGGGTACATCTTGGGTAAATAAACCTTTAGAGATAGGGCTGAAAAATCTCATTAATCCCTCAAGGGCTCTTCATTTACTATGGAAAACCTTTTAAACTATAAATGGTAAATATCTATGGTTATACTTGAATCCTACAACATCAGCATATCTGAATTTTTGGGAGATCACCATCCATTGATATGTTTGTTAATACTTCATTCAAGTCTTATTATTTGTGCAAAACCTCAGTTTGATATACAACCCTTCTATAGAACATTGTTGTAAACTAATTTACCTTATACAGGATTTGCCACTACTAGAATTTACAATTACTTTTCAATTCTGACTTAATGCACTATCTTAAAATTTTAATCCAGTTTCCTGGTGCAACTTCATATTTTCAGTCGTGATCATGTGGTCATGATGATGTCATTATTATGCTGGGTTTGTTGTCAATCTTCATGCTATATTGTGGAATCTACTCTCTGTTTTCCTACCTGTCTGCTTACTGCTCTCTTGCACAAGAAAACAGGATGTTCATCTTCAGCTCATGAATAAGTAGTCTGTTAGTGCTGAGACAGAGTAATTTGTCAATATTCTTGCAGCAGTAAATTCTCAGAACATCTTTAGAGTTCCTCTTTCAATGCTAAACAGGAGATATCCCTGAAATATCCTTCAGATTTATCAAATTTAATAAGTATTGATGCTGTTTCAAATACAGGCATATTCTTCCAGCTCTTACTATTTCAAGCTCTTAAAATAGTCTTAAAAATGTAATTACTTCTTAAAGGGTTATCTGAATTTAAATAACCTTTCAACATGGCATAATATTTTATGGATAGCCTTTAGAGAGGTAGTTCTCTAAGTTTCTCACAGAAATTTAAGTGTTGCCAGATCAATTCATTCCACAAAATATACATTCAAATTACTTTTTGTGTTAGTAACTTGTTGTAGCATCATATAACCCTGCCATATCATACCTAACTCATCCCACTATTCACATGAGGAGGAGGAATGATAAGTACTACGTGGCAGCTCCTATAATGGTATATTTGCAACACAGGTCCAGTACAGGAAATAAAATCTGATTGGAAGTATGCTTAATCACTTGCTTCAATCCACTGCAGTCAAAGGAACATAAACATGTTTAAGTGCTTTCCCAAAATACATGTGATCTGTTAGCCAGAGGTTAGGGATGACTCAAGAGCAACACAGTCATAACCGAGCAAAGGTTGTCACGACTTATTTGAGTATTTTCCCCTGACTGGAGAGTGTTCAGTATGAAATAGTTAAGCACACTTAATATATGGCTTTGAAAACAAAAAGTCTTTTTCCTCAGTATTCATCTTGGTCAACTTTCAGAGCACAAATGAGAAAACTCTTCAACAACTGCAACATTATAAAACAGAGCAGCAAGCAGGAAAAAGCACTTCATTACATAGGCAACTCTTTCCATGCCTCAGTTTCTCAGGATTTTCTGTTGCCCGTTCCAATCAGGAGACAGTTCTGGAAGAAACAGGAGTGAAGTGAGGATGCAGACTTGACAAAGAAGTCTTGTTGGAGTATGCAGGTATGAAATGCAGAGCTAACAAGTTTAAAACACAAGGCTTCACTGGCAGCCAGACATAGCTCTGAAAAATATTCCCATAGGAATCAAAGACTGTCACAAATGACATCAATTCTCACTCCAAATGAAAATCACTCTTATTCCATCTATCTTGTTTTCCCATAAGCAGAAACCAATCCTACAAAAAACAAGAACTCCTACTAAGTATCTAATTCTTCATGTAGGGAAGGAATGAGCCTAATATGACAGACACTAGGCACCTCATGTACCATACACTTGCAAGGTACTCATATACTTGACAAGGAAAACAGAATGAGAACCTACATAAAATAGAATGGCATACAAGAGCAAGGCAGGAGGGAGTCTGTGACAAGGACATCATTACTAAGAGAGCAGGGTACGAAAAAAGCTACTGAAGACATGCTGCTGCAGCTGAATTATGTAGATCTCTGTAAAAGAACAAGTTTGAATTTAACACACCAATTTATACTCTGTTTCCTCACTTATGACGTAATGATTAATCAGCTACTTTTACAGTAAAAAAACCTGGGGTTTGATTAAATTAATCATTAATACAGTCCAGAAATAGTTCCCTTCAAGTATTCTTTTCAGCAAACACTTCACTCCCACAGCTTTTCACAAAAAGCTCCACAGCAAATAAAATAGGTACAAACATGATCTAAGCAAAACTCTATTTAGCAATTACCAAAACACTAGTAAGTGGATTTCTTCATTATTCACCCAGCGCTGCCAGCATCTTCACAGTCAGGGTGCAGATGAGAACCCTCTGCTCCACAGCAACAAGAGCAGGAGGAACAAAGATTTCTCACTGACCTGGAAACCTCTCTCCTCACCTTGGCACTAGGTACCTCTGAATTTCAGGGCCAGAATTGTTTCTGGCAGTTCTCAGGAGGTAGAGAGGAAGATTTCAAGCCAAAGAATAGCTTTTGAAGCAAGAATAGAGCTCCTGCAAAAGCCATTTCCTTCCCGACAATCAGTCTTTCACTCTTTCATCTCAGGCCATTTGTCTGATCGAAGCTGCCTGACCTATCATCACTAAATAACATTACAAAGGCAGTTCTGTTCAGCAATACTTAAAGGTTTCAGCTCATCTCTAGATTAAAATCACTGTTCTGGAGGGACTCTTGGACAAAACTAGGAATGGGATTCACGTGCTTAGGGCACATAAACGTGTTACCCTTTGAGCCAAAATTATATCTCCTCAGTTAAAGGGGCTCCACCCCCACAACTGACATCAACGCTGACTACTCTACCTGTGCCTTCAGATGAAACATCTGGTTTACAAATACAAAGCAAACACATTGTTGCTGTTTTTAAACACATATAAAGTCCACTGACAAAGATCTGAGGATTTGCCTGGAGGTTTGTGTATAGCAGCCACTTTGAACAATTCTAAATTTAACCAGTATGCTATAAAAACAAAATGCACAGCACTTCATACACTTGTCACTAGCACTAATTTAAACCACACTGCGGAATAAGCTATTTAAATAGGTTTGTTGACCTACTTTCTAATCCCAGCTTTTGGGGAAGAAATAAAGTTAAGCAGTGACTTAGAAGGTTGTTATTTCCTACAAATCATATTTTTGCATGACTCTTACAACACCCTGTTTTTTTTATGAGGGTTTTTTTCTTCCACTGAATGCAGGTACAGATTAATCCACAGAATGTTGTGAGATGGAAAAGTACTTGAATTTATTATTGCCTTAAAGTGATCCTCATTGCCTCACATTTTGGAAATCATTTCGCCTATAATCAGTCTTTTCTCCATCCTTCCCCTCTGTCACTTCCACTTGAAAAGAATGAGACCATCATAAACATTAAAAAGAGCTTGACAACATACTAAACTACTTACAAGGATAGATAAAGGGACTCTGCTTAATTTGTTTCTTTGTCATAAACATTCTTTCCTCAAGATCATTCCAAACAATTATTCACTTCTCTAACATGTGTAACAAGCATGTATTTTTAGGTTCTCTACTGTTCTGTTACACCCTCTACACGTAAGCTCTGTTCCAAAACATTTTTGTTAAAAGAACAGTTGTTCTATACGTTTCTCAATAGTATCCAAGTTATAGAGATGAACTAATAGATTTTAAAAAAACTACAATGCAGTTCTTGCCAACTTACATTGTAAACTTACATTAGAAGTAAGCGTTTGCATTTTTACGGGTACATGACTAGAAACTGAGCTCAAAAGAGAGTCTATACGGTTTAGCTTTTGTCCCAGACAAGTAAAAGGCACAAAGTAGAAATATACAGGTCTCTGATAAAGAAAAGCTGTATGGCTTGCACATCCCCCCCAGCTTCTGCAGACTTGTGTCAGCAGGAAACTGGACAATGAAGTCCATCCATGATTGGATACACAGGAATAACACACACAAAATCTCTCATGTTTATGATTTAATGCAGAGAAAAGACCATAACATAGCTAGGAGCTAGAACTATTTATTCTGTTAGGCATCTAACTGCAGCAAGTTGGACTTCCCCATAAACTAATCGATCATGCTTTACAATGTTTATCTATTACTGTGTTTAAGGGACACAGTACAGAAAAAGCGAGCATGGAACCTGGCATGGTAGAACAGTCCTTTGACAGACAAAAAGAAAGAGGAAAATGAACAAAAAAAGAAGTGAAAGGAACTGTAATTATTATTCTGGTGTCATGCACAAATGTGACTGTTAATATCTTTATAGAATAGATCACTGGAATTGTAAACATTGATAGGACTCAAGACTTCATCTGAGTAACAACTAACACATTGTCCATCTGAATTTTTCTAGAAACCTATCTTTGGTAAAGATGGTACATGCTCAGCTTTCCTTGGGACTTGTGAATTTCTTAGTAGTGTGCATGCTTGCACTTGATAGGATTAGAGAATTGTTAAGGTAAGCTTCTTCCACTCAAGGATACCAGGGTGGCATTTTCAGCTGTAATCATAGTGAAGGAGCAGTAAAGCAATCAAACCACACAAGGAGCGCAGAAACTGTAGGTTTAAAAAATAATCATTAACAAAACTAGAAAAATTAAAGCGCAAAGCAATTTATGCGAGACCTGGCAAAACAAGGTGGGATGAGGAAAGTGCATCACTTTTTCTTTTACATAGTCTCTAAAAGGGGAAGAGAAACAATTGTGAAAAAAAAATATGACTCCATGCAGAGTCTGGAGAATGCAAACTTTGATTATATGTGCAAAGAAGTCAAGAAAGCGTAACCTGAAAGAGTTCACAAAAGAGTCTAGGGGCCAAATATGTAACTAGAGAAAACAGTACAAATTCAGACTTTTAGTTTCGTTTAAGAGGAGACAGAAAGGACTGCATAAACAATTCTACACTGCACAATCACAAATCTACAGACCAAAAAAAGACCCATGACATTAGCAAGAAGTAAACTATAATGAGATATTTAAAAAGAAGCTTCCTGACCCAGTATTTTTGCTATTTCATTGCCTGCAAAGCTTTAATTAGTGGAAGCCCCAGGCATGCCTTGTGTTCTTGGCAAGAATTTGAGGGAGGGGAAGCAGGAGAGGGGGGCAACAGAAGAAATAAGAGAAGAATTATTTGGAGTAAGCAATTCCAGTTAATCTTAGCCTGAGCTATCATCTTCCCAAGATAATATTTTCTGCCTGAATTATGAGGCATTGCTTATGGTATTTTTGCACACTTGTGAGCTTCAAGTCATAAACATGACAGAAGGCACAAAACAGATCTTTTACTTACATTTTAAGAAGTATGCATTTAATTCAGGTTGCATACTGAAAGTTAAAGGGACAATTTAAGTGTGTACAAACTCCATGCAGAAGTAATCAACATTACTTTCCAAGAATCTAGTAACAGTGGAGGACTAGTAAAACCTTTAAGTACTCTTTAGAGGAAAGGTGACATTGACCATTAGAAAGAACACTTGGTGAGCAGATTGTGTTTTTTATTAGTAAAGGATATCTTTCAAAAAGCTTTCAGACAATCAACTTGCTTTAGAATACTGCATGCCAATCTATATGCATCAACAACCCAAAGCAGAGACCATTTTTTTTGCAGCAGCAGTCAGTACTTCTCACTTTAGGGTAAAACACTGGGGAGCACATGCAGATCCAGCAGTTCTGGTGGGTTTCTTTTAACAACAGATCTCTCCAGATAAACTCTGGCTACAGAGGACTTCACGAACAAACTGGAGCACATTACCAAGGGTGGTGGAGAGAAGGTGCAAGGGAAGATTCGCTACGCAGAGAATGAGGCTGTATTTTCTTCCCCTTCTGCTACATTAACTCTGCCCACGTGACACATGCTCCATGTCATCTACAAGGCTGCAGGCCTGCCCCTTCTTCCAACAAAAACAAAGAAGAAAGTTGTGTGAGATCTCCATAGTACACTGCTGACATGTGGCCCAAAACATATAGCATTTTCCAGGAGTTTCACTGTTACTGAGCATGAGAAGTTATAAACCTGAAGCCCAAATGACTCCTTGGGGCCTTTGAAAGCATGCCAGGTTTCTCCCTTTGGAGTCCTTCAGGGCATAAAATATGGGAGTTATATCACTTCCCTCAGCAAAGGCTTAAAGGAAAACACAACATACATCAATGAGAGCACTGGGCCTTTGTCCTGGGCCACAGTCTAGAGAAACAACTGTCTTTTTGCAAAGCTTTTGTGCTTGTTTTTCCATCAGGGAAAGGAGTTACTTCAGAGAACGTAATTTTGTCCAGGAACCATGTCAAGCTGCATGAATTGCTTTAGTTTGCTTGCTGGAATTAAGCAGCATCTACGAAGAACAAGAGGACAGGTCAGGAGAGCTAACATTTAGCTCCATGGGCAATGAGCACTGATGGGGCAAGCCAGGTCCATGAGCAGTTAATACCTACTTCTCAGAGGTGACGAAAACCTGGAGGTGACACAGCAAGTAGGAACTGACTTCTTGCAGTCACTGGTAGCCAAAAAAAAAAAAACGCTAAGATGACTATATTCTTCAGCAAAACTTTGTGATTTTCTGCAGAAGTTGACGTAATTATCAAAGTGCTGATTATGGAAAGACATAGGATATTTTCCAGAGGGGAAATAACATGAAAATCTCTGTGAGGGAGCTACCAAAGCTTTCATGGCTTTTGAGGCCAGAAGGTGAATGCATCACAGTGAGTAACTAAGAACAGTAATTTATCCCTTCATTCAGACACATCTGGTTATCACCCAGAAGCTTCCCTATCTCCGAATAACACAAGAGACCTATCCAATAAGCCAGATGGCAAGATCTCATGCCATAGGGAATCAATTTTTTTAATAACCAGAATTAGAAGCTGTCTCACAGAACTACAGCTAATGAAAGTAGGAATTGGGGCCAGGACTCCTTCTCTCATGCAATCACTTCCCTCCATCATTATTCTTCAAAGCCCGTAATGGCTTTGACAGCAATCAGAGGACTAGCTTTGATGAAGCATATGGGGGAAAAAGAGCAGTAGTAGTTCTTGATTATTAGAGAAAACCATTAAAAAAAAGAATCAGCCTTAAACATCCCTTATGTAGTTCCCAAGAAAGCTGATAAAAATCATGATATAACTTTACTACCTCCTTTACTCTGATGCTTTTCTCTCTGGATGAACCCCTCCAAAGCCAAGAAAACACAAACAGTTATTTTCCCTCATGAAGACAAAATGTTTTATCATGACTAAAATGGAAATTATTGCCACTGAGAATATAGGTGCAGAATACAAAGACACATAGCATAGAGAACATTTAAAATCTAACAAACTTTTCCAAACCAGTTTTAAATACTATACTGTTGCACCTCTAAATGGTAAGCCTTTTAGGGAGTACAGGCTTTTAATACACTTGCTACACAACCCATACCTTCCCATTTCACATGTTGCTGCATACTGCATTTCCTTTTGGCAACCATACCTAACTTACTTCCAAATGATAACTAAGGCTGTATTCCTAATTAAGAGAAAAAGTGTTGATCAGAGAGGTCTATCACAAAAGGAAAATATAGGTTTTATAATATGAAAATTGGGAAAACCAGTAGAGTACAATTCTGGACCAATAGCTTTTAACGTTGTGTGGTTTGATATATTTTACCTCTTGTAGTGGATGAAATCAATAGGCCTGCACTGTTTTTCAAAATCTAAAATAGGCAGGGGTCTCTTATGACTTAAAAACATAATTTAGCCTTTGTTGAGCAGGCTTATTTCTGTACACAAAGCATACCAGTCAATTACATCGAAACAATTTCATTCAGGTCACTAAACAGCAGTAGGTAGCATGATTTAGTGCCAGGAGTGTATTATACAAGAGCACAGCAGTTCTGAGGTTTGGAATTGAAATGGAAATTGCAACGTGGAAGAATATCGACAGTGAACACATACAGTAGCAGAGAGCATCCTGCACTTACCCAGGGCCACATGACCAACTCGTTCCTAACAAGGACTCCTCCTCCCACATCATAACGACCACAACACTGCATTTTCAGATATAACTGATCCAACTACTTCTCTCTGAGGAAGAACTAGAATTGGTGATGGCACATGTTTATTGACCCAATGTTTCCAACATCTTTGAAACTCAACTATAGTACACTGAAAGATGAGATGACTTGTTTTGGCCATTGTTCATAAAGGCCCCTCTTATACCTGTCAAATAAAGGATTTTGGAATTTTCTTACAAAAAAATAAACAAAATACACAAACTTCTTGTAATTACAAGCAATTGCTTAATTGAATAAAATACTGTCATGGAATCATGTCTTCTCTAATACACAGTGTATCTGGAAACACTATGACTCCTAAAAGCATCTTTGAAAGACTGGGTTCTACTTAAAAAAAAACCTGTCTCAAAACCATCACTATTTATCTAATTCAAAGCCAGCATGCTCATTGACCAGGAAGCAGCAGAGAATTCCTCTAACAGATTGTTTTCTCTGTCCAAAGCAATCATTTATTATTCACTACCCAAGAACCCCATCATCTCTGAGGACTAGGGCTATTTCTTAGCCGTAATTATTATCCTCTTGGTTCACATAATGTGACAATCAGAAGTAGTATCACAGTGGATTTTTTTTCTTCCACATTATGGATATCACCAATTGCCCTCTAGCAGTATCTAAGCTACCATCATGTTACACCAACCAGGGATTATCTCTAAAAGATTTGAGATTATGATAAGATTTAGCATAATTTAAAAATGTTGTTAAATGCATTTAACTACCTCCACAGTGCAGCTTTTGTCCTTTACATGCTGGCAACACAGGATCCCATTTTCACTTTCAAAGGCCAAAAATCAAAGAACTAAACGTTTTCCAATTCTATTCTTCTAAAAGAATTTCAAAGGGGAAAACAAATGGCCCATGTCCTGGGGAACATGGAGTGAAATCAAAAAGAAAAACTACAGCCTACTCCCAAAAGCAATGATTCTACTAAGCTGGAGCCAGCATAAATCCTCTGTGTGTTAAATGGATGGGAATTATGAAAATATTTCTTTCACAAGTCCTTGTTAACCTAAAGCACACACTTTTTCAAACTCTGTTCCTCATCAGGAAAGAAAAAAAAAGAAGAGCAAAACCTACTAAGTCTAAAAAGGGTTGTTAGAAAACTTATTTTTAAGAAATAGGAAGAAATTTAGATGGATATGTCTTGTTTTACTGACTTAGAAATCTCTGACATCAAATAATTAACTAAGATAGAAACAACTACAGTATCAATCACTGTCCAAACCAGCTGCCAAATTGTTCCAGTAGAGGCTTTTATCATGATCATCATGAACCTTGCAAAGTTTAAGCATATTTTGCAAACTAGAAGAAATTTTACTAGCCTATAATATCTAGCAAATCAAAGAGAATTGTGTATTCCCTGACTCTAAGTAACCATGAGTTCATTATACCTGTGAAATTGTGAAATAGCACACAAGATAGTCTTAGAAAGTCTGAAGATATAGGCATAGAGGCCCTGATTCTGCTCTAGCATTTTCCATGAGCTTTGTATTAAACAAAGCTATTTGAAAGTTAAGTGAAATGGGTGAAACCCAGTTCTTAATGCAGTAGCTACACTTTCAGTTAAGTAAAAAAAAAAAAAAAATAAGCAGTAATGATGGCACTTAGCAAAACTTATGAATCATGACAATTAAATAATGACTCATCAGGGGAGGCAAGTAAGCAAAATCAGTTCTTTTTTTAACCCTGCATAATTTAAGAGTTCAGCGATTTTTTTTAATTGTAGTAAAATTACTTCTGACGGCCAAATACAACAGCTTAAAAAAAAAAAACCCTTTCAATCTGCATAGATATTTAACTACATTATCCTTTTCTTAACCTGATTTTTAATATATCCACTTACCAAGAATATATTTGAATATACAACTGTGCTCCTAAGCATTCCCAAAACAAGCCACAGACTTTAACGGATGTATTTAAAAGCAGGAAGCTTCACAGTACTCTGATTTTCTGATGTATAGGAACTGACTGCAAGAACGTGTTTTAGAGTGGCACAGAGTGCAGGTATTTCTTCAGTCACGCTCTAATCAGCTATTTAAAAATTAGGTTTGACTTCAATTTTGTTGATTTTTTTGTATTTTCTGTGGAAATCTGAGTGAAACACTTTTTAATAACAGTCTTAGAGCAAAACACAAGTTGGACAAGGAAGAAAGAAGAGGAAAATTGCACGCTACCCACTCCAAAGTCATGCTCCCAGAAAATTTGAGCAGAGATCAATTCTTTTCTTACCTAAAGGTTCTCTCCATCATGAAATCTGTCACAGGGTAAAGGAGAGAAACATTCTTAGGAAGCTGGGGAAACAAGGGACAAAAATAGTATGCCAGTAACATACAGGATAGTTACTTCAGTAATTTTCCCCAATGGATCAATAAGCGAGTTCTTAGTAACACATATCTTCTCTATAAAATGCAAACAAAATTAAAAAGGGACTGCTTGCCTTCCTCAGAAGATAAAGCTCCCTGTTATTTCGCCACTTAACTGATTTCTGCAGCTTTGGCTTTATTTTACCTTTCTGTTTGTTAAGACATTTCTGTTACTTTTCCAAGTAGATGTATTCCTTCCCAAAGGGAAATTACCAGGGTAATAAGGCTGCAAATGCCTCCTAATACTCCACGGGCACTTTACAGACAGACAAAGTAACTCAGGAAAAGGAAGAGGAAAGAATTTTAAAGTCCAAGACACAAGATATAGCATGTCAGATGCAAATAAGGACTGTATGCTGCAATCAGCTTTTATTTCATTGCAAGGGAAGATATAGCCCTACCCCCTAATCCACCACACAAATACATATTCTCTAATTTTAAGCATACATTTACAATTGCTTTGTCATTTTAGCTAGTCAACAGCAGGGATTAGGATCCTTCATGAGGCCTTTTCATTTACTGAACAATCAAGCAAAATAAAAGGTTAATAGTTCAAGAGTGCCTGAAAGGAAGATGAACCAGAAGCCATTCCTAGTATAACCTCATTGAATTCAGGGACTCTGCTTTTACTGTCAGTTTTATACACAGCATCTTTGAATCAAACAAAGCATAAGGGCTTTTAGAAGATGTTAGACATAATCATGAAATGGATCAGAATAATTATTTGCTTTAAGCACATTCCTCTGTCTCAACTCCATGATTTAAATAGAGTGAATAATATATATTACAAGAGTAGTAGAGTCTGGTTTGCTTTCTTTAGCCATAGGTAGTGTTAGGTCATCTGGTTTTAACGCTAGGGAGAAATCTGACTATTAACTGATGTTCCTTTTATTGCTATATATCCCTGCATTTACTCTAATATGATTTACTGAATTAAGACAACCATTGAAATACTTGAATTGGCTAGATTTTTCTGTGTGGGAAGAGAAAGGACAAAGACATATCACGTGATGCTGCAAGCCTTCAGGGTAGCTAAGAAAAGAGGCTGGCATTCCATTAACAAAGAAAAAAAATTACAGAAAAGAAAGAAAAGGGAAAAAAATCACTATTGGGGTAAAATACACAGCTCTGTAAAAGAATAAGAGATAGCTGGAGTGGGATCTTGCTTGCCAGCAGGCAAGGTTCAAGGGCTCATTGATGTAAGGTCACATTGAAATAGATTGCATTTGAGATGGAGTCTCTAGTGATTCAGTTGAACTTTATGTTCCAGATATCTTCATGTAAAGGTGCACTTCCATAACATTTAGGAGAGTGAGAGGCACATTTTATAACCCTTTTGTTTCTGTAAAGGCCATTACAGGAAAGGATTTAGCATGATGCAGATTTTTCCATATTTTCACATTTCCTGGAGAATTGCTCTTAGACTTATTTATTCAATAGGCAGGTATGCCCGTTACATTTAAAAACTGAGTTTCTTTACAAGAATCCACTGTGTTCACAAAAGTATTAAGTACACAAATCAGCTTGATAAACTACAAGACTTTGGAAGCTTGACAATCTTTGCAGAATGCACTACACGATGGGACACATTCATGCAGTGGATTGTGGATGGGATGAGTAGTGTAGGAAGGTGTTATTCAGTCAGTTAATACATTTCTGAGGGGGGGGAAGGGACAAGAAATGGCCAGATATCATTGTTTATGAGGATGTATCACAAGAAAGTTCTCCCAAAAATACTGTCTCCAAAAGAGGCACACATTGCATTTCTTACCCTTTTCTTGCAAAAGCACTGCTGTCTATTATCACTTACAGTTAAAATTGAGGCCTTCAGGCATCTGCATTTGAGCAGCTTCCTCACTCAGGCAAAAATTTATTAACTTCAACGTGCAGTATCCTAGCATTTTTCTACTACCGAGCCCTTACAGAAGCAGTAATATAATACACCATCATGCAAAGCATTTGATCAGGACATCACCACAGGGAGGATATAGGTGCAGAATCATGAATTATTTTCACTCCTAAATAGAGAGGGTCAGGAGATATTACAAATATGAGATTTAAAAATGAAGGATATGCATTCAAAAACCCTTTGTTGAAATTTTCATTACAGAGTGCATGAGGAATAATTAATGGGCAGCTATATTTCTTCACTCTACCAATATAAACAAAGAAGGAAGATAGGAACTTGATAAAACAGGGTAACTCATGGGGCATAAACTACAGTAATGAGGAGAATTTAAGAGCAAGACATTTTAGGCTATACATCAAAATATTGACAGTCATATCTGTTTTACAGAACTCTTCTAACAATTATGATATGTAATACTAGCATTCCAAAGAAATAATGGATTTGTGGAAACACAGGTATAACTTAGATACTTTAAGATTTTTAGACTCATCTCATTCTTTCATTTGACTGTGGTCCAAGAACAGCCCAATTCGTAGTAACGTTTCTAATATTTGCCATTCTTTTTGCAAAAAGCTCAGTTTGAGAAGTTGCAGTCCTCTCAATACAGGCAGCACTATTAATCATGTATTTTACCTTGAGATGGAAACCCATCCTCTCTCTCCCTCACACAGATTTAGAAACCATTAAACAGAACAAAGCAGAAAGGCACAGCCTGTCAAACTGCACAGCACTAGAAAGGTTATCGTAATACAGTTGCAGGCTGCTGTCTTTTCCAGCCTGTATGACAGATGAAAAAATTCATTCTTGTGACAAAAACGGTAATGAGGATAGAAAATGGCACAACATGAATCCAGCTTTCTGACAGGGTTCCTAATGAGAATCAGAATTGTGCAAAATTAATCTAATCCCATCACAATGTTAGAACTCAAGTCATATGGGACTTACTTATATCTATAGTTTCATATGTATTATCTCAGAAGCACAAAGCTTACATGGAAAAGAAGATACAAAAGTATAATTTTGAAGCTGAAGAAGAGGCTTGCCCTATCATAAAATAATGAGGATAATCAGACAGATCAACCTCAAATCCCAGCATTGTAAATACAGCTGATTGCACCACCACAAGTGAGCGCATACTTATGCTAACATTTCTTTACATGCACAAGTAACAAATCACAATCTAAAGGTTAGTTTTCTGTGATCTAAATGATGGACTGCATAGTGGCTTTTTGTCAGTCATATGCATAAACTTCACCATTTCAAGAAAAGATGCACAAGTACTATTTAGCAACTGAGCTCATGTTAAGCAGCAACACTTTATACTATCCTTTACATAGCAATATGTATTTTTATTAATACTATTTTAAGAGTTTTAATTACTTTCCAGTTTACTTTTAAGTCTTTAAGACTGTCTTCAGACTAACTCCATCTTTTTTCTTTTCCAATCAGCTGTCATAGACGAGATCTCAGAATATAAGTGCATAAAAACTAGTTCTCTAAACAATATGATGTTTCTAGGACATGAAGAATATTATTTCTACATAATGTACACAAAACCCACTTAGACAAAAACGCTGTAAAATGAGGCATTATCTGGAAGACATCACCAAGCCTAGAAACATTCTTAATTTGGGTTAAGAGTCCTTTATCACTGAAGGACCTCCGTCTGATATGCATCTCCCAATTTGGAGAGCTTGTGCTTCAGATATGTAAAAATATCTGGGATGAACTGCTCTCCCACTCATTACTTTCCCTCTAGTCTCATTATTCAACTGACATTGAAAACAAACATGGGATTACAAGGTAACCTCCTCTTAGCTAAAAAAGCACAAAACTATGTTTACCTTGCATCCTAGTGAGCTGCATCAGGCAAGTGAAACATTAGTAAATCTACATAATGTAGCAGGTAGCAAGCCAGTTTGACTCCTGCAGTTGAAAGTAGCTTATTAGTCTAGGCTGAAAGTTGCACAGATTCACCCGCCTCCTCAGAAGCAAACCACATGGGGCTTGTCTGGAAGAATAATTGGTCTAATTCCACTCAGCACAGCCTTCATGTTTAAAAAGAGATGTTACTTCATTGAATTATAAAATCCTAAGTGTCATTATTTAAATATATATATAGGCCATTAAAATACCTCAAAGTTCTTTAAAATTACTCTGAGAGGATACCTGCTGGAACAAAATTTAAACATTGGGAAGCATATATGTAAGACAAGATCCTGCATGACTAAGTTAAGACAAGACAAAGCATAATTTATTGTTTCATGTTTTATTTATTCAAGACTTAGCATTACACAGATAAAATGCCATTGAAGAAAGCATTTCACTTCATCTAATAAAAAAAGCAACAGCAAATTATCTTCAATAGTTTATTAAATCTACTATTCACCTATTGAGATATTCACTTAGGTAAACATCTTCACATACGTTTTCAAAACCTAGTATGGTTTGTTTTTTCTAAGATCACCATGGCCCCAGTGCAAGATATTCTCCAAAGCAAGAAGCATTAAAGTTTCTCCTTTTAAAATACAAAAGTCCAAAATGCCATATTTGTAGTTATTTTCCTCTACATCTGCTTCAAAAGACACTATTTCCCTGACTCCTTCCCCCACCATATTTATTTGTATAGTTAAAACCTATAAGTTAGCAGAAAAGCCAACATACTTATACTCTGGGAAAAAGGTAGGATTTTAAAAAAAAAAAAGTGACAGAAAATGGCTTATTTACAACCCTGCTTCAAGGATAACATAGCATTCTCTCAATTACATTGGTAAGGTTTTGAGCATTTAATTCTCATTAATTTTTGCAGCGGCAGAAGTCTCAAAAAACAATAAAAAGAACAGACAAGGACAGAACAACTTAAATTCAATTATATTTTGCACGTTATTAGCAACTCCCTAAAGACCTAGAAGCTAGTTGCATTCATTTGGTTGAGAAGATGCAGGCATAGCAGAAATCTTGAGAACCCAGACTGAAAAGGAAGCCTGACTTAACAGCACATCACACCACTGCTTCAGCTGGTGGAGTACGTGGTTGTACAGTACCATCCACAATGGTTTTAAGGTTTTACGTTCCTCCTTACATATCTTGCTTCTACTTGTACAATCAAGGAGTTGGACTCCTATTTGAGGACACAGTTGAATGCAAGGAGGTGATTTGTTTAAGTTCTTCCAATGTAACAACGATAAAGCTAACTTCAGAAAACGGTGAGGAATGCTATTATTTATTTCTTTTTTCCACATGAACTCATTTGAACTGCAGGAAAACTTCTTGAGTACCTTTAATGAGTTTGTGGGACTCATTTGTCCTACAAAGGGACTGCAGGAAAAACATTTCATATTGAAATGGTGTGGAGCTAAAGGCTGGAAGCAGCAGTCTCCAGGACATGAAAGAATCTGTGCCCAGCAACTTACTATTGTCCCTGGAGCAAGAAGCAAGCACTACAAAGATAACCA
Source organism: Phaenicophaeus curvirostris (assembly GCF_032191515.1). NCBI lineage: Eukaryota > Metazoa > Chordata > Aves > Cuculiformes > Cuculidae > Phaenicophaeus > Phaenicophaeus curvirostris. The sequence goes on along the minus strand of NC_091397.1, from coordinate 50,522,605 downwards.
GTTTGCTCTCCAGTTCTTCCAGGCATTTGCAAGAAGTACTTGGCACAGTATGAGTAAAGGGCCATGGCAGGTGAAAAACCTTGAATTCTTGAGCTGCCTATGTCTTTGCAGATTCTTAGTGAGCCTAAGGTATTTTCACTCTCAGCTAAATCAGTAACTTGTCAATTTATGGCTTTCCACAATCCTCCAACAAATTAACATATCAAGATTTTTAACAAAGATGGAGGCACAATAGTAGCATAGTCAAAAAGAAGCCTTCATACTAGTACCCAATAAAGGGAAAGTTCATTTTTTGTAACTTTTACCTGACATGTTAAGATATTAAGCAACTGATTGTCATATCAAGAACTCATCTGTAGGATTTCTGCATTGGTCGGCAGTTCAGTGGCATTTTTACATAGCAGAATATCACATGTTGCGAATACAAAGCTTATATTTAAAGGTTAAGAGTGGTAGTATACAGATGTACACAAAACTGGAAATTTCTTAGTGTTTCTCAAAAACATTCAGAACTTCATTATTATTCATTTAAATTCAAGAGTAAAACACAACAGGTTTGGGTTTTTTTCAGCAAGGGAGGAGGTACATATAAGCTCTACACTCTGTTTGTCCCGCACATCCTCAGGGTAGGAATTTCCAAGGCTACTTAACTTTCCCTAAGATATCAGAGGAAGGTGGGTTGAGAGAGAAATTCAGACAGGGGTGCCAGAAAGATTGACGGTGGAAAAGGAGAACAAATGAGCTATAACATGTCCAAAGGTTATGAGCCTATCCTAGGATGCCCACAAAGGGCCCTCTGCCGTGCGTGCAAGTGGGAAAACAGTCCTGTGAGCTGGGCAGAGGAGGCCTCCATCTGTGGTCCTCACTCCAGAGAATGACCGTACATTTCTACCAGGCCAGGCAAGCTTTATGCAGTGCCATAAGAAAGGTACCACTGTCCACAGAAAATGGGAAACTAGAACCAGAGGGCAAATTTCAGAACACACATACATCAATAAAAGCTGCAGGGGATTTCCAAAGAAAGGTTACAGCCACATACAGGCTTTTAAAGGGTGGAAGGTTGTGCTATAACTGTTTTCATATCAATTCTTAGACTGATGTCTTGAAGTCAGAAGCATAGCACGAGGGGCAGCAGCAGCAGCTTTATCTTGACATTGCAATCAACAATAGTCTTTTTCTGACAATAATTATATTCCAGGAACACTATACATGGAAGCCAGCATAACATTCATGAGGAGGAATGGTTTTCAGCTGAAAGAGGGTTGATTTAGATCACATATTAGGAAGAATCTTTTCCTTGGAAGTGCGTTGAGGCATTGCCACAGGTTGCCCGGAGAAGTCATGGAGGTGTTCAAAAGCAAGTTGGATGGGGATTTGAGAAATCTGACCTAATGGAAGGTGTCCCTGCCTATGGCAGGACGGTTGGAACTAGATGATCTTTATGGTTCTTTCTAACCCAAACCTTTCTACGATTCACTCAACCTATTTCTTCCAGTTTTAATGTGCACTATGTAATACAATACAAAAACTCAATAACTAAAATGCATATATTTTCATGCAGTTTGTTACATACATATGTTTTTGTAATGGGAAACTAATTCTTAGAATAAATTCCACTTTTTCCTAGAATTAAATATTCAATATATATGAAAAACATCTGAAAGCTTCACTTTGCCAGGCATAGAAGACTATGGAAAAACAACAATATAATGTACCAGCACATAAACCTAAACCAACTCATTCACCTCAGTGCCTTTACTGCAACTGTTCCCATGATCCTTGTCTAACAACTTCAGCCTCAAATCATTCCATTAGGGTTTTGTTTTTTTTTTTTTTTACAAAACAATGACACTTTGAGCACTACAAAGCTGAAATGATGGTGTACTCTAACCTTAGTCTCATATGTTGACAGGTTAATTAAAAACAAATATCTTTGCTTGCTTGTCATAAAACAAATTGCTCACCTCATTATCATCACTTCTGCTGTTAGCATCATTTTGGGCTTCAAAAAAGATAGTGAGTCCTTGGGCTATTTCAGACCATCTGCTGCTAGATCACATTGAAAGTGAACGTTCATTGGTTTTGGTGTCCTGCCCAAAATCTCCCTTAAAAACAGAAGCATTTTGACAGTTTGGAGTATATTTTGCAAAGGTAATATGAATGTGTATTTATGTTCCCACATAAACTCTCATTACAAACAATTTATGTTTGCTCATTACAAAATTAACTTGTGGAGGGAGGGTTAGAGCCTTGGGACAGAGGAGGGAGAGAAAATCAGCTGCCCACACAGGAACATCTTCCTCCCCCATTTGCTTTTTTCTGCCCTTCTATGCTTTGAGGAAGATGGATCTGCTGATTTGCCTGGAATTTCTCTTTAGGTTTAAATGATTTCCAGTACTGAACCTCTTGGGATGGGATGATATGATGGAAGTACTTTTGGAGACCTCCACGGACACTACCAACGCCTGCTCCATTAAGCAGTGGATCTCAGACCTACGAGGAACAGCTAACATTTTTATATCAAGAATCAGAAGCAAATAAAGTCCTATTAAGCTTCTCCTCCTCCCTCAAGGTTACTGTCTCAAGGTAATGACAATATATGAGATAAGTCTTGTCAACCTCTGCAGGACGCATTAAATTCCTGTTAAATATGGAATAGATGAGTACTGCCAAATCATAGTTATAAGGGGTACATTCCTTTAACAACCTGGCATCCACTGTGAGGCCAGAGCAACAGCAGGCACTTCTGGAAGAGATGTACAGGCAGCTAGCAAGGTTTAAAATGAAGGTCACAATTCTCACAGTATTATTTTCAAGGGAGGAAAAATTATATGTACATGCAGATCTTTCATTATTTTAAAATACGCAATGACTACGAGGAAGCTGTATAATTTTAAGAGCAAAGTAACTGAAAAAAAACCCAAACAAACATGAGATGCAGACAACAGTTGGATAAAGTGAATGTTTTAGGGATGGACAAGAGAAAAATATATGAAAGTATTTTATATTCAACTGCTATAAACAATTTTCTGGAATTATAACAGGGCACAGCTCGGGGTTGCCACACCTGTGATGGATTCTTTTGCATGTAATGACAAGTGCCTGAGAATCACTTACTGCAAGGGAGCAAGAAAAACATTGGATAAGTAAGCTTTCTGACCATGCAGTTAAAACTGGTAAGATAAGTAAACCTGAACACAGGAATGGTGAAACATCTGCTCTATTTGCTCTGTAAAAGAAAATGTCCTCTCAGTGGAAATGGTGATTGAAATGCTCAAACTGCCAGCAGAGAAAAACCTGCAGCAGAAAAAGTTTGTGCCCTCAGCTTTGCTGAGGAGTTGCATAATTTAGAGTGCATTAGTTGCAAAAGAAGTTTTCAAACAAGCATTTTTGGAGCACATAGAGGAGAAAAAATGTTCTGGAAAAACACATGTAAGGAATATGTACATGAAAAAAATTTACAGAAGAGAAATATCAGCACCAACACAGTTATTTTGGGGGGGAGTCACTGTGCATTTTTAGTACAGAATATTGAATATGTTCAGAAAATCCAAATATTGTACATTTAGACATTTCAGATAATTTTATTAGAAACCTGTATTTGGGTTTCTAATTGCATGCTCCTCTCACATCTTTCTTTTGGGGGAAAATGGGAGAGGAAGGTATTTGGAACACTAGTAGTTTGTTCTTCTTTCCTCTCAGTCTGTACCCACTGTGCGTTCATCATTCAGCACTAGCTTCAGCAGCCTCTGCAAAAGCTTGTGGTCCTTTTCTGCCAACTAATATATTACTACTAAATCCATTCATCAATCACATGATGCTCAAGACAACAACTCTGAGATAATAACTAACCAACTTCTTTCAAATTATTTTAGTAGAATTGCTACATTCACTGTGATTTTCTTTCACATGAAGATTCTGTGGGTGGCTAAATGAAAATGACGGCTTGCGAAGCAACTCAGAAGGCACACAGAGCACCCACCTATAGAGCAACAGTACTACTAATGCACCAGAGGGAAACGCCCCTGTTTACTTAAAGAAGTGCTTGGAAGACAGACAGTCTTCATATGTAGTAATTAACCTGCATCTGGTAATTTGTCTAGAGCAGCACGTTCATAGTCTTACATAGGAAAACTTGGTGTTTAAGTCATTGCCCTTCCCCCTGCTCCCCCCGAGTAGTTCAAACACAACTACATCCTTCACGGCTGCTGAGATTGCTGTATTTCCTCCCTGTCTCATCCATAATCTTATAAAGTTACAGTCAGATTAGACTTGTAACATGAACAAGACTAAAGATATTATTTCTCTATCGTAATTTTATAATCCCATTGAAGAATTTAAGATGTACCCAAGATCTACAAACAAACACCTAAATGTAAGATGGAAAGAGGGAAAGGTTGTTCTTTAGTGTGTTTGTAGGCTGCCAGTTTCCAGGTATGTAATCCTGTTTCATATCACTACATGGAGCTGCAATAGGAGAGATACAGGAGGGGTAGAGACTAGCACTAATCTTGCTCTTTGGAGCAGACATGCACATCTAAACTACAACAGAAAAAGCCAAAGCCATGCAGCAAACCTAGGAAATAAACAGCAATAATTTGTCGCAAAATGACATACCATCTTCTATTCTCCCTACTATTTTCTCCACTCCTCCTAAGAAGGACTGCACCCACAAAAGAGGGGCTAACAGCATCTCTCACTATTAAACAAAGGTTTATGCATCTAATGGTTCTCTACTACTTCATACTGAGGATAAGAAAACCTAAAACCTTTAGCCAACTAAAAGAGTTCCAAGGTCATTTATAGATCTGTAGGTGAAAACCAGCATCTTGAACTGCATCCAGGAAATATCCCAGGCACCACAGGCATCACAGTAATTTTTCATCAGCTTGAGGTTGATTTAAAAGGTTTAGTCCAGAGCACAGCATGTGTGTTACATTAGTCTAATCTGGATACAGCAGAGGCAGACATTTGAGTTAAGGTTCGTATGCAGAAGCAGTACTTTCCTTCTTTCTTATCTGCAAGCAAAAAAGTAAAGTTGCAATAGCTACCAAAAGGCCATCTGGGACCTCACTATAACTAGGTAGGGTCATACCTTTTCATACCATCCTTGCTGTGTCTTAACATGGTTATTAAGAAATGGATAAGAATATTAGAAATACTTCCTTTTTATGTTCAACGAACTGGAAACCTTAGGTATTTTGAAAGATTGTTCAATTTATATTACAAATGAACCAAGTATAACTTTACTTCAGTGAAATTCACTGTAACAGAGTTGACTCAACTGCTTGTACTTCATGATCTTAAATGTCTTTTTCACCCTAAAAAATTCTGTGATTCTATTTTGTCAATAAGTCTTGGCAACTACAGTAGACTGCAATACTGCAAATGGGTCTTCGTATTGCTTACGGTAATTTAAATAGGAATAAGTTATCTAATGTCTTTGATGCAATAGAATGGTTCTTGCAAGTTACAGCTGCTTTTTATCAACACTGTCTTAAAAGAATTAACTTCTAGGCATCCCCAAATGTAACATGAATCCAACTGTGAACTAGATTCTTGAATTATGTATTAAACTAATGAGCTAGACAAAGACCATCTTTCATTAAGAAAGCCTACATTTTACTGCTATTTGTCTTACATATACCAAACAATATCTTTTTTTTCAATCAATAATTCTAAATGTTCCTTTAATTATATCCTCTTTTGTAAAAATGTAACAATAATACATCTTTTGTACTCGGTGCTCTTTTTAACCACTTATGGACTAATGTCCTAAATCTAGTAGACGTAGTGATATGGAAGTGTCATCCATGAGCTAGTCAGTCAAAGGAAAATTACAAAGCAAAAAAGGTGTAGCATTAAAAGACTTTGGATTTGTAATACTATAAATGGGGGGAGAGGGGACATAGTAATTCTGCTTCCAAGATTTTTCTGCCATATCTACCTTATTAACGTGGAGTCTTAAAAGCAAACACTCTTGAAACTCTCCTAATATACCAATTCACACATGCATATAACTTACTATTTGCAAAAGAAATAGACTCCATTTTTCAATTATAATTTCCTTCAAACAAACTTTTTGTTTATTCTGAGGTTTTGGGCAAGTCATTCATACACAGAAAACATGGAGAACATTTCTTCCATGGCTGCTTTTGTAATTACATAATACTCTTTCAGCTGGATTTTGTTAATCTTTCTGATCTGAGGAAATAGAAGTATGGCCCTAGAAGGTTATTTCAAATGAGAGAGAGAAATGAAATTGAATATACTTAATGCAATCCTCTTTTTATTGGTATGAACAAATTCTTGCTTTCTGAGCTCAAAAGCATGTGGAATAACTGCCCTGCTTGCCTTTTCACATATCCCTTAGTCAGATCTTACCGAAAGGCCATATCTCTAATCTTCTGAGCATCTCAAATGCTGCTGTTGAGGTTATTTGCAGTTTTTCTCTCCCATTTCAATGATCCAGAAACATTCATCTGCATTTTGAGTATGGATACAATTTCAAGCTTATTGTTTCCTTTAAAGTAGGACTCCTTAAATTACCTCTAGTAAAAGATTCTTATATATCTAGCACAGATCCAATGAGATATAAAAGTTTAAAATGCCACAAAGAAAAAATTAGGTGCAGCACAAATTCAGGATGGTGTTATGGGATACTGTAAGTCAGACAGTCTCATATTGGGCCACCTTTTTCTTGGTAATGGTTCTATGCCTTTACTTTGAAGTCCTGAAAGTGGATGCCATACATCTACCTTTCCCCAATACACTTAAACTAAGGAGTAAAGAAGTCAGAGTTTCAGAAAGCATTTCCACTTGCTATAACACCATAGGTGAGATATACTAAACCAGCCCCAAGCGTCTTTACGGAATAGTTGCTAGAACTGTTATTTAAATGATGAAGCCCACTTCTCTTGAGAAAATACTGTCTCAAAAATCTCTGGTGTACTCTCTGCTGCCTGTACTCTCTACATAATTTCAAAGTATGAGCACATAAAACAGTAGTTTGCAGTAAGAGTTGATCCATCATGGTTCCAGGTCACAGGCATACTTTGCAGCATATTCTGTGTAACTCTTCTGTAGCACAGACTGTGTGTATAACTTGTTAAACTGGCTTGTCTCATTTTTCTTGAACTAGAGAACTTCCAAAAACCCTGGCCAGAAGGAATAATCTCAGGAAGTGAGAACAGTCACCAGCGCTCCAAATGCTTTTCTTGGTTTCTTATAAAGCATTCAAGGCTCAGGTACACATTCCCATGATTGGCACAGCACATCAAAATTAAACCCGTTGCTGTTCTAAACCAGCTTTCTACATCCACAGGATGTTGCCAGAAGCCTGGACCAACAGCAACAAAGCCATGAGCTAAGCTAACCTAATTACTGTTGCAATTTACACATCAGTTCCAGGTCCCTAGACATAGAATTTATTTCTTGGTACTTTCAAATATGCACCAAGCAGTATGACATTCTGAAGCACTTGTTAAAACAAACACCACCAACATGCTGGGCTGCGGTCTCTTCAAATACACTAAAGTCCATGGTTTGACTTTCAAAATACCGATCAGAAAGCCCAGATGCCTTTTCAGCTGAGAACATTCAGGCCTCAAATGCTGAGTTGACCTGGTCCTGTTGTGCCATTACAAACTAAAAGGATAAAAGGACTGTCTTGTAACAAGCAAAAAAACCTAAACACCTCTTTCTGTAGGGTGCCTAGGGCTATAGCATGCTCTCCTGACTGGGTTTACAGCACCGATGAGTACCAACACACCCCTGGGACACAGCCAAGGCAGTGCTGCACTGCTTCAAAACAACTTTCACAGTACTCGTGTCAGGACACATCTGGAAAATGGGGAAATTCTTACATACAAGGCTATAATGACTATAATCTCAAAGAGAAATTGAAAATTTCCTCTTCCGTGCAACGCTAATGACAGCAGAGTCAATTGATTAAATAAATAAGTGGAAGTGAAATCTTTCTGCAAATTAAAATGTCAACCTTCCATACTCTTCAAACACCATTTTCCAAGGAATTATTCAAAAGAAAGACTAGAGGCTTTTCCGTATTGAAGTCCTTGAAGATAGAAGAAAGAGCAATATTTTGTGGCTTATAGGGAGTTTAGACACCAACCTGCTTTCTGTATACAGAGTCTCACAGAATGAAGCGCCAAATAGATGAAAGCAAGTGCCAGGATAAGGCCCTGCTCCTCACTCCCTCCTGGACTTACTGAACTGCCCAGCCATGCAACTTACAGAAAGATTCAGAAAACAGATTTTCACCTTGAAGGCTGACTTCAGTCTTGTGCTATTTAATTTATTTTTTAATATTCTCTGAATGGCATTGGAAGAGGAATTTCAAAGGCACGATTTAAAATTTTGCTCACTAAACAGGTATGGTAGAGAGCATAGTAAACATCAGCTTTGCTTTTTTCAATTGTACATGCTGCAAAGAAACATAAGACTGTAATGCAGCACCCATATAATTTGAGTTGTGTTACTGGAAAAGGTTTTAAACATTTACTGCACTCTGCAGCTAACAGCAAGCTACTCCTGCCACACGTTCATAGGCTTTAGAAGTCCATGAGTAAAGCGTTTCTACTGGACAGCTATTGGCTAAAGAACATTTAAAAGCAAATCCCAAAAGATCTATCATTTTAAAGTCTGGTAATATTTCATGTCATATGCAGTTGGAATAATGCAGGGTGCCCAATGTAGTTACCACTACGCATAACATGAGTGCTTCTTGGACCAACCTGCTTCTCTGCTGGGTTCAATGTCACTAAAATAATTTACAGTTGCAGAAATAAAGGCTGTAAGTGTGTCTTTGACAGAGGAAGACAACACTAACCTTGCTGAAACAGGAGCTGGAGGAGATTTTACACATCTTAACATATCTAAGTTGTTCCTGATCACTGGATCAGTAGCAATACTCATTTGTTATTGAATGATAGTCATGAAAGCCTTATTTCTCATTAAGTATGATTCCTTGTGCTTCTCCAATACAGTTTCATTTGGTGCAGGGCTTCTCTGGCAAGGCCATGACTATGAATTTTGTGGAAGCAAGACCAAGACATTAATTTGTCTGCCCTTTCACCTACTTCATTTAAGCAGAATTAAATATTTGTTATTTCAGTTAATAAAAAAGTTACTTGGTTTGGTCTCTTATTTCAGATGTCTTGAGACACACTACATTGAATGTAATATTGCCCTCCCACACCCCTGAACCCTCTGCTACTAGAACTCAATTATAAAATCCATTATTACAGAGTGCAGCAACTTTTACAACATATTGGCTATCTGAAGTGAAAGGGTCCAGACTATAACAGAAGCACAATTACTCTGGTTCACACAGAGCTTGTCCAAACAGTTTACACTGCTCTGTATGTACTATTGTGACTATCAGCACTCCAGTCTTCTCTTAACATCTGCATAGATTACTGCTGCTGAGAATAAAAACAATTTTGAGAAGGAAGAAGATTAAAGTGGATAACCCTATTGCCAGCAGCAGAACATGTATCAGCAAGTGGCCATGGTCCTTATGGCAAGGTTTAGCCCAGGAACATTTGTCTGCAAGTGTTTTGGCAAATGGCATTAACGAAGTAACCTCTCCTTAGGCACTGAGAAGAAAAAGATTTGCAATAGAGAAGTTCTATCGCATTCTCCTCCATCTGCCAAGTGCTTTTCTGGCACAATGAAAAATAAAACTGCCAAATGTGGTTTAAACCAGAATGCTTCATCCTGAACGTACTCCATATTAATAATCCTTGTCCAGTAAAAAAAAGAGGTCCTGCTTCTGCAATCATACATGACCACGAACAGGTCATGCAATTTAGTCTCTGCATTTTGATCTTGTAGATGCTCTAAAATAACAAAGGCAGCAGTTTAAGGTTGTTTGGCAAGGTTTGAGTTACTCAAATGGCTCTGAAAATATAGCTATAGTGCAGATGAATTGATTGCGCATCCATACTGTTTCAGAACTGAAATGTCACTGCTAGCTAGCTCAGTTTTTCTATCTGCCCTGTTTTAACCCCTGACTTCTCAAAGTGCTCCCCAGGTTACACACAAGCTATCCCCAAGATGGTGTCACTCACTGTATAAGCAAGGCATTTGCCTATTTACTTTGTCTACTCCTTGAAGCTTAAATTTGAAGACAGGGTAGTTCTACATGCTGCTGAATTCCAATGGTGTCCAACATCAAAGAAAACATGGACTTCTCAAATCAGAATTCCAGTTCAAGACAGGCTGTTAGCAAGCACATGCCCCAGTACTTGTTCCCTCAAGGCTCAACAAAAGAAAGTTGATTAGAAAGTGGATTAGTCTTCCTCATGACGCCACTTCATTTTCACTAGCTAGTCTACACAGGAAACAAAGGCAGAACAATTCTCAGCTTGAAACACATCGTACAAATGCCTTTTGGCCTGCTGCACTCACACTAACACAAGAGAGTTAGGCAAGAGAATGCTATTTCTTCTTTCAGCTTCTAATGGTCTATAGAACAATCTTGCCCTTAGGAATCATCAGTCCATTGCTCCTGTAATATCATTTCTTGAGAAAACAGTTTCTCCTCTTGCTGACTAGTACTGCACATAAAGGTTTTTTCATTCTTAATTATGCTTAAGAAAACATGGTCTGTTTATCTTGGCAGTGCATGCTTTACAAGCGAGGTTTACTTCTGCAACCAGAGTCACAATACCCGAGAGTGGCACATGACCCCCCAGCTCTCTCCGAGCACAGGGTCAAGGCCTTAATACACTGAAGTATCCTGGAAAGGCCCAGAGAACAGATGCACTGTGCCACCTTGCACCCAGCAAACAAGTCAAATTTGAGTGCTTCTACAGAGCTATTTGTGACTAGGCTGGGTAACTACATTTAGTGCCCATTGCTGTGCATTTCCTAGTCTCTTAAAAAAAGCTGTTGTCATAACAAAGAGAAGTCTACTATAGGAAAAAAACAAATTTCCCTCAAATATTCATTGACTTTTTAACATACAAAAAAAATCACTAGACTTACCATGTGACATCCTAACATATATATGTTAAGATAATAACTATGCCATTTCTGCTGATAATTCAAACAAAAATGTGTTAAGCAAAGTACTTGTGTCTGACCTGCAGAGCCTGAAGGGTTTTTCAGATTTCTCTGGTGCCTTATTCACTTTAACTAGTTAGCAATTCAGCCTCAGAAGATGCTTTTGCAGCAATGGAAGACAAGCACAGACCCAAGGGATTGTGAAAAACATCCTAATAGTCAATAAAAAAGTTCTCTATAAGCCATTCTGAAAGCATTTAAGGCAGCACCACATTTATAACTGCCGAGCTATTGAATGGAAACTTCTTAGGCTCTAGAGGAAAAAAAAAAAAAAAGAGTCAGTAGTTTCTCAACGCTTTATACTGCGTTCTGTTATCTTCACCCCCTTCATACTCCCCCATCTTTGGCAATCAGCTTATAGCACATTTTCCAGCCTGAAGTGCTATCATCATAAATGAAAAAGAAAAGGACATTTAGATGACTTCCATTCCCAGTTTTATTTTAGGCTTTCTCAACATTCTGGCAAGTTGATTTACTATGAAAGTTTCATTAAAGTCTCTATTAAATTCAGAATGGAAGAAGGCAAGGAGGATACAGTCCATTTTAAGAGCATTAATAACTATGGAGAAGGTAATAGTGTGGCTACTCCTGTATCAAAACAGCAAAGGTGATAACAGCTTTTTGCATTACAGAGATTTAAGGCATAACACTCCTTTAGATTATTAGTCATTTCTTAATATGTAAAATTAATCCACAATCATTACATAGACCCAGGGAGATAAAATGCTATGGAACTAAGATCTTGGCACAAACCCCTCAAAGACACTAGCATATAGAAAAAACGAGCTACTTATCACATGGTCTGACCAACTGCAAATAGAATCCAGCTGAAATTTCACTGGTTCCTAAATGAAGTTTCTACTTCTGGAGTGACTACTTCTGCTTTCAGAATTAACAAAGGGAACATTTTGACCGACTCATTATATTCATATACTTTCTTTCCATATGTCTTATCTCAGGAATTCCTATAGCCATGCAGTAGTTTCCAACTGTCTGTCATATAAAAATCAGTATAAACAGCAAAGTTGCTATGGGATTCCTTGAAGTCTTACTTTTCCTTTCTAAATCAAAATATTGTCTGGGACACTTTTTTCACTTGCTGCTCTGGCGAAGTTCTGTAGGAAGCAAATTCAGAAAGGAATATTAAATTCTGGGACCACTTAAGATAGGAAAGCCACTGACCTCTATATCAGCAACGTTACACAGCAAAACAAGAAAACACTTGCAACACAATATATGGCACTATGCCTACCATCAAACTATAATTATAGAAAAAATTATTTGTGTATCCACTTTCAGGGAACGAGCACAAGCTGTATCTACATTAGTAAGCAAAGCGTGACACAATCTGCTCGACATACCTGAATACAAGTTGTATAGTGCAACTCGCATCCACACAGTTTAACTTGGCTCCCTTTTCAGTAGGGTAACTTGGTCCATCAAATGTAGTTTATTAATGCAGACATAGCCCTAAAGGCCAGAAAATCTGCAGAGCACATATCATAATAAGCCCTGCATATGTCAGTAAAAGCAATGTTCACAAAGTCAGGGTTGTAGAATATAGGAATGCTCCATTTAAAAAAAGTAGAATTTGCAAGTGCGAAATATTAATAAGAATGACACACGAAATGGCTCCAAATACTTTAGCTGTTCTAATGGAACCTGGCAAAATGTTCTCCAATAAGATGCTCAATCATTTATTGAAAGTGCTGCACTTTAAAATAGTTTACTGCTATTTAAAAAGTTAAAGTTTCAATCTAAACGTTGAAGACCAAGGGAAGCCAGACTAACTTCAGTGATTCTGGTTAAGAGAAGAAAGTCACCCATTACAAAATCATCCTGAAACAAAAAAAAATAAGGCTAAATAAAAGGGTTCTTCCAGGCTGCTGGCAGAACTGGAACTCTGGTAATACAGTCATGATCAAAGGTTATATAATTGGGACTACTGCAATGTACGTGAGGCAAAGATTTCATTTTGATCAAGACTTCATGCATAAGTGGCAAGTTTACAAATTCATCATGTGTACAGCACATGTTCAGTTTACATAAAGTAGCATTGTTATGGAAGCAGCAAAGCCGGGATAATGGCCTGCTAAGGGGCAGATAAAGCTCCGAAGACTCCAAAGTCTAGGACACAAATTTTCCATGAGGTAGAAAAAAATTTACATGAGATGGGGCAGGAGAAGATGTAAAAACTAATCTGGAGACTCTTTTATTATGTTTAATGTCACTGTTGTGATACACAGGGCTTTTTTCACAAGTGAAAGCTGTTGTTTATTACATTACAGCTAAAATACATGTGCTAGAGCAGGTTCCACTGGCTGAAGTGGGTACCTGGGGATCCAGGACTCATCACCAGCACCACATCTAGGTTTTTTTGAGGAGTTACTGATCATGGACATATGGCAACACGTAGTCTCCACGAGGCACAGTATGTCAAGCCAACAGTCTTGACTAGCACTAAGCAGAAACAGTGGCTGGATCAATGCATTTGAATTGTCCAAGTTTCATTTCAAAATTTTGAAGAGAAGTAAACAATAAAAGCTTAACAAAACGTCTATCAATCTTTTGTGTAAATGGAAACAAAGGGAAATTTAAATGACTAATAAAACTGAAGATATAAATGAGTTAGTGAAAAATAAACAAATTCTCATAAGATATACTCCTACAACTCAGTCAGGAGAAAGAATAAGAAAAACTTCTAAAGGCAATTTCACTGTGGAAGAAATTGTCTTGGGAACAGTCATGAACTAAAATCAAGAACACCAGCAAAGTATTCTACACTAATAAGACTGGATGTTTTTATTTTGTTTTTCTTCCCCTGAAACAAAGTAAGCTAGCGTGAGGCTTTAAAATAAAGTTATCTTTGGTGGTTTTGATAGTGATTCCCTCAGTTATCTCTACCTGGGAAGCAGTTGACCATGTAAAGACCTCATCTGACAGGTCTTCAGGAATCATTCTTCTGCACAAATTTAGTCATCTTCAGAAGAATAATCATTTCAAGATATTCTAGTTCCTGTTGAAAGCCACTATATGATAAATTTGTGAAAAAAAAAACCAGCTTCAAAAGACATAAATATACTTCCCATCTTGAAATGGTTTTCCCTCCCCACTCTGATCTTTTTCCTTAAAGCCTGCATTTAAGATGAGTCTGTTACCTTCCCAAGATGTTTTTATCTCATTTATCCCATTGAATGTTCTTGAAGTTAAGAAAACAAGAAAAAAACAATACATCACCACCACCTCTTCCCTGCCCCCTAAAAAAACCTAAAACCACATAACAGTAACACCATGACTCTATCTAATACTAATTGGAAGATGAAACTGAAAGCATGTTAAAAAAAAACCACACAACTCTTTAAACATTTGTGGCAGTAAAAAAAACAAAAAAAAAAAACAAAAAAACAAAGCAGGAAGCAATATGAAAGTGTTCTGAATTTTAAAAAGCCCTCCCAACTCATGACAAAACCATTACTCCATCCCCTTCCCTCTTTATCAATGAGCTCAGCTGGCCAGCTAAAACAAGTTAAGAGTAGAATAGTTTGTATACTCCTGTTTCTTAAAGTTTCCAGAAAAACAAAGAACAAGCAATTCCTCTATTCCTCTGGAGAATTTCCTCAGAAGAATTACTGGAAAACACAGTCTTTCAGCCAGAAGTTTCATAATTACATAAGTAGAAATAAGAAAGTTTTTCAAAGAACGCATAACTGGACTACTAAGATTTAGATTTAAAAACTAAATTGAAACTGAGCTGATCAACCATGGAATTCAGTTAGAGGGCTCTTCCAATAGCCAGGATGGATTTTGTGTATATACATGCATATATTGTGCCTGGAAACATACAGAATCTGAGGCCCAGATCCTTTCAAAATGGAAACTAAGCATGTTTGGGATGTGAGAATACAACTACTGATGCTATGAAAACAACCACACATCCTGGCATTCTGCAAATGGCAAAGCTTTTAGTTTAAAAAAAAAAAAAATGTAAAGAATACAAAAAAATTCCAGGAATTTGGGAAATTTCTTACGGCAACAAAGTCCCATAGCATATCTAAAGAACAGAAGTATTTATAAAAATTGGTCAGTTAATCCCAGCACTATTATTTTATATGGATGAAATTTGTTATATGGCAATGGCTGTGGACAAGTTCAGAGCATTCTCTCAAGCATGCTCTAACCAAACATCTACCACCTCCGGGAGTGCCTCCTAGAATCACATGGTATCATAGGCAAAACCAGTAGAAATAAGCAAGCCGTGGGTTGTTACACTATTTAGAAAAGTACCAAGAGCAAAGAACTTTTATGACAAACAGTGCTATGTAATATACATGACAACTAACGTTCTGATATTTCAGAAGTTCAGAACTACACAACCATGCAGATGGAATAGTGCTGCTATGCAAACTGGACTGTCCAGGGGTTGCTGAGAGATCTTGGGCCCTCTCCCAAAACTTGTGGGTTCCTCTCAGGCTAAATTAAGGTGAAGAGACACCAAACAATTTAAAAGGAAATTACTTAGACAGATGATCTTAGGAATAAGGTAGGTCTTGGCTTGTTAAGTCTGAGGTAAGGGAAAGAAAAAAAGCTAGAAAGGAAGTTGAAAAAAAATGAAAAAGCATAAGAAAATCACCATTCCAAGCTCCAGTGTTGTCTTCAGAATCCTAGGATGGTGGGCATGCACCCACGCTATGTCAAGAGCATTATTTATTTATGGGGGTCCTTCAGGAGAGGGGGTGGACTTGCACAGTGCTCCTTCTGGAAGGTTCTAGAATTGAGCTTGGGTCTTTTGTGATTGTTCTGCCCTTGCTCACTCTGCCAGGATTGCAGTACGATTGCACAAGTGCAGTCATGCTGCTTGTAAGCACAGAAAGAGGCATCCCCTCATCTTCACATGACCTGTATCTTCCCTGCAGTTAAACGCCTGGAAACATTTTAAGGCATACAATTTCTGTCACAAAATTAGTCTTTGATAGCTACCATATTCTGCATCATGCAGAAACATCACATTTTAAGGGATAACTGCTTCTCTTTAGGGGTCTACACTGAAGCAGCTAAACTCTTCTCCTCCTGAGATACAAAACTGGTTTAAAATACACAGTAAGATGCAAACAAAATCCTGCTGTAGGCTAGGATGATCTAGGCAAACAGAAACCACTCTTTCTCACACTATCCAGTTTGTGGGACTTACTTTTGAGCAGATAAAGTTCTTTTGGTAGGTGTATTTTGGGTCTTATTTCTCTAGTTGGTCTGTGCTTTTCCATTACAAATACAGGCACAAGACCTGCATATAGCTCCTGAATTATGGTAGGTGTGGGTAGCTACTCTTTCAGTATAGCACTTGGTTCACCCTGAAAGAAAAATCTGATCCAATTACTTAGATTCTCACTCTTACATCAAGTTTACTCAAACTGTCTATTCTTAGCATATTCTGTCCATAATTAGAAGCAGAATTTCAGTAAATTACTAAGCCACTTGTTCTAACGTATTAGATTTTTAAACACAATATCTTTCATTTAGAGTCTCCTTCTCACATCAGATGAAAGTTAAATTTCACATCCCTGGGCCACAATAATCAAGAACCTTTCGGGGTTTAAAAAAAAAATAAGTTTCCTAGTACAATGTGCAGTCTTATTTCTATCTTGTAGTAAAGTTGCTAAAAAAAGGACCAAAAGCAAGAGAGAGCTTGAGGCCAAATCAATTAAATACACTGTAAGTTTGATTTTCTAAATATTTTCGCTTAAGATTTTCTACCACTTTCTAGACAATTGGTATTCTTATCACCTCTGTCTGATGCTTAACATCCAGCCTCTCAAGAAGAGGTATCTAATCAGATGTTTGGGAAAGTGAGACTTTCTATGCAAGAACCTGAGAATTCCTATTCATTGTCTATATTGGGTATCTGGCTTTAGAGCAAACACTGAAAGAAGATAAACCTCTGACTGATAAGGATGCTGGTGAAATAGATTAATCACTTGACCCAAAAGACTGCACTGGCTACTATCTTCAGTGCACAAAGCTTAGAAAATTGTTTATGACTAAACTGCTGACAGCCTGGTAGAAACTCAGAGAAAGACAGTCTGTGTAAGGAGTGTTACCAGGTGGAAGTGGAAAGGAAAATATTCACTATCCAGTTAAGCTTCCCCTTTTGTATCACTCAAACAAATTTACACATATAATGATAGGGGGGGAATTTCTGGTGTTGAGAGAAAGGGGAAAATTGCCCTGTTAAGGTCTAGAATCTTTAACTTGTTGACCTTATCTCACAAGAAACAACTCTGTGAATGGCTTATTAACCTAGTACTATAAGCTTAGACAAAACATTCTAAACTTATAAAAGCACTGAATGCAATTAAATGTTTCACCAAAATGGTTGTGGAACAGGACAACAGTATGTAATTGTCCCAAAAGATCAATTAAAAAAAAAAAAAAAAGAGCTTTATCCAGCACCAGGTCTGTGCCTGTTGCTCATAATTACTTTTTGCAGCAAACATCAAATCCTGCTTGCTCAAATCAGCAGCCCTTTCAAAAGCAGTGAGTGTTTTCCTACCTCCTGTTTATTAGACATGGTTCTTTGTTTCTACCAAATTCATTATCTAGTAGGTTAGTTACACAAACCGTCATCATCTGGGTTTGCTTCAGCAATGGGTTTGTTTTAAACAAAGAGGCAGTATTGCAGTTTTAGTACTTCACAAATTAGATTTTCTACCTCTTGCTTGGAGGTCACAAAGAAATCCCATGTAGGAAGACCATCATTGAGCATTCTTACCGAGGTATCACCTCGGTAAAAGCCCAAGGTTAAGAAACAGGGCCGAGAACTCTCAACAAATTCAATCCTATTAAGTTTTAGTGAGTCTAAGTGCCTAACTTCCCTTCATTTCATTTTCTTTTTTTAATTGAATATTTTTAATATATTTTAAATCAATGGTCATTGATGGGAAGGACTTTGAATTAGAAAGCAGGAATTTGAAAATGTTTCCCCTGAAAGCTTTTAACAGAGATATCATCCTAGGTTTGAGGATAAGTGCAAATAACCACACTTGCCTTACAGACTGTTTGTAAATTTGCCTGAGCACTAATTTTGTCAAGAAAATTGTTTGAAAGTACTAAGCCTATTAAATACACATTATTTATCTCAAGAAGAAGTACTTTAGTAAAGTGCATGTAAAAAAGATCTAGAGGGAAAAAAATTATAAACAGGATTAAATAGAGTTTGCCATTGACATAAGTCAAAGAAGGGCAGAGTGCCCTAGAAAGGCAGTAAGCAGTACTTATATACCAATACTCTGGTCTGAGAGAACAAATTCCCTTGCACTGCAAGGCAAGAACCACCCCACAAGTAATACTAGCCTACCTGAGCCAATGTCATCCCTCAGTCTCAGGATAGTCACTTTGCACAGTCAGGATGTTGCAGTCTTGTAAAGTCCTTTTTGAAGGAGGCATCAATCCTGCTCTGGCTGCAGAAAACATCCAGTAATAAGACAGAATACCAGGTTTTAAAGAGAGCTAAGCCTGTTGCTATCTGCTGTTCACCTTCGCGTTAACTTTATGGTAACTTTCCCTTTAGACAGTTTCATGTTAGAATGTACTACAAAAACTATTAAAATGTGAAGATGTGAATATAACCTTTGATTCCAAGAGTCACTAAGCTACAGCTTGCTGAAAGCAATTGATAGAGTGGGGAAAACCTCAATTTATGCTTGCCTGCTTGCATATTCTTTCCCTAAACCTCAAGAACTTGCAGCTTTCCAACCCACTAGAAGTCAGCCCCCTAAAGAGGAGTACATACACTTTTGACCTTTTCTTCTGTTCCTATATTTCTTTGTTCACAAGTTTTATTTTATCAAATATATTTATGATCTCTCAAGGCAATGTAGAAAGATGTATAGTATAATACAATGAATAATTTCTGCAACACATATTCAAAGTAAAAATCTTCTGACTCTCACCATTTCTTGCTGTTTGCACCTGTAAGGCTAATATCTTCTTCCCTAGGGAGTGTTTTGTTAATTGTATTTGAGCTCCTCAGGTGGAAAACACATACATGAAAACTGGCTATACCAATAACCAATCTTTTAGGGGTTAAACAAACACGAGATCATTAAACTTCTGCTTTTCTCTAGGGAACATCACTATAGAGTGTTGTCCTTGATAATATAGGTCATTTACACAAAACCAGCATACATCCACCACTAAGAGAGGAAGGAAAATCATTTTAGAAAATGACTCTTTCAGAGCAACATTACCAAATAAATGAAGAGTCTTCAGAGGAACTAGTACTTACAAAAGCAAAATAATGCTCTCTTCCATTCCCTAAATCTATGCATAAATCTAGTCCATACATACTAGAAAGCTTCAGATGTTCTTTGAGGAAAAAAAAGTATGACTGGAAAACATTAAAGATTTCTCTTGAACAGCTTAAGCTACTGCATATGTTCCAATTGTTAGTGATATATTCCTATCAAAAGTGTAGGAGTCCCAGTGGAGGAATCCCAGCTGCAGCTAAGAGAAGATCTGAGATGTTTTGCTTTGTTTGCTAACAAGCCAGCTCCCAGGAAACAGCTGAGTTTGGGGTTTATGTAAAGCACAGACTCTGTTTGAAGAGCAAGCTGGGAAAGATTTTTGCTCACTTTATAAGATAAGCTTAGGAAAAAATCCCACTATTCAAGGATTTATGTAAATATTTTTCACCATGCAAGTTAAAAATAGTTCATTGTAATTCCATCTGTGTTAGCTTATCTAATGGCTCGTGTGATGTAAAATTGACTATACATCCTGAGCACAATCACCAGCATCAGATCTGAATTTCCAGACTAAAACAGTCAATTTGTTACCCAAGACCAGTTTAGCTGCAGCTACTCTTGGTGAGGACTGTCTACCACAGTAGACAGCGTAGACATTTTTTTATACACCCAAAGACAGACAAGAACTACTACAGCAAACAGACATCTAAAGATAACGTACATGGCTTCCTCCTGGGATAATGTGTTAAGCACTGCATAGACAGGGTTCAAACTGACAGTGGTTTTCTGCCTTCAAGTCCTTTTGTTTGGGTTTTAACAAGCAATCCAAAGTTAAAAATAAGAACAATTAAAAGGATGATTAATTAAATTATGAAGATATATTAGCCCAGATTACTTAATGCAAACAACAGAAATCTGTCTCTTGCCAGAGCCTTTGCGGGTCTGTCAGTTACACACATCCAAGAGAAAACTGGTTCTTCGAAAAGGTTACCCAGAGGAAACTGCCTCAGTTGGGAAGGGAACACATCAGCAAATATGAGGAAGTGGAAACATAGAATCATAGAATCACTAGGTTGGAAAAGACCCCCAGGATCATCAGGTTCAACCATTCCTATCAAACACTAAACCATGCCACTCAGCACCTCATCCACCTGTGCCTTAAACACCTCCAGGGAAGGTGACTCAACCACCTCCCTGGGCAGCCTGTTCCAGT
This sequence comes from Phaenicophaeus curvirostris, assembly GCF_032191515.1. Lineage (NCBI taxonomy): Eukaryota > Metazoa > Chordata > Aves > Cuculiformes > Cuculidae > Phaenicophaeus > Phaenicophaeus curvirostris. The sequence goes on along the minus strand of NC_091397.1, from coordinate 50,502,064 downwards.
GCCCAATGACACTTTCTGTAAAGAATTTTTTCCTAATGACCAGCCTGAACCTCCCCTGGCGGAGCTCGAGGCCACCTCCCCTTGTCCTGTCCCCTGTCACTTGGGAGAAGAGGCCAGTACCCTCCTCTCTTCAACCTCCTTTCAGGTAGTTGCAGAGAGCAAGGTCTCCCCCTCAGCCTCCTCTTATCCAGGCTAAACACCCCCAGCTTTCTCAGCCATTCCTCATAAGGCCTGTTCTCCAGCCCCCTCACCAGCTTCATTGCTCTTCTCTGGACTCACTCCAGAGCCTCAACAATCCTTCTCGTGGCAAGGGGCCCCGAACTGAACACAGGATTTGAGGAGTGGTGTCACATGGAGCCCTTGTTTCCAGGACAGTCCATTCAGCAGGCTTTGAGCTCCAGTGCTGCTGGCCTTAGCTCACAGCACTCTTGCTGTTATGGGGCATCTGTCCAGGCATCTCTTGCTATGATTAGAGTCACATCAGCATCTTGAACCTGTATCAAGAGGAGGAGGGGTAGTCTAAGAGACATTTTCCATCTCCAAGTTTCAGTATTATCCCCTCTCCAGGGGAAGGGGAGCACCTACCATCAGACTAACAAACAGATCACAGGACCATGCTGAAGGGCCATTAAGCTTGAGCAGCTGTGGGCTATAAAGACCATTTTGCCTCAATGTACAAAGTATGGGGAAAGATCCATTATCCTTTAATATACTACACTTTATGGCTTCGTTGCCCATCCCATCAGCTTACACCGCCAATGAGTAAGAGTTCAGGTGATTGTAAGACTGCAAACTTCAACAGATACTCCTAGAAATATCCCTGGCAATTTAGGAGGAAACGTGCCTCTATTCTTTCTTCAAGATTCAAAGTAAAGCTACAGAAAAGCTCAACATACAAGACCCTCAGTAGAACACCTTGCTGAACAGCAGGCTACAAGTTACCTTACAGCCTGGTTTTCTGCCTTTCTTTAATGAGCAAGTAAATGGTTGTTGGTGAGTCTCCTCATGACCTCAAATAATTAGAATCTATGCAATAAAATCAGTGGTCCAAAAAAAACTCAATCATCTCAAAAGCACCTTCTAGTACATGTGCATCCTACATCTGTTAATTTTGTTCTTTAGCATATGAATAGCTAGTAACAAAAGCAATTGTTGAGTCATTTAAAAGAAAGCAGTAAACTTGTAGATAGATTTGAGACCGCTTCTCAAGGAGCTCCAATTCAGCTTTTGAATTACATTTTTTTCATTTTAAAACTGCATAACCATCAATGTCATTTTGAGGAAGCTACCTCCCTTCTGCACTCTCACTGCCAGTCAATCCCTTAACATTCAATTGAAAACTTTGTTTTAAACATAGCATAGCAGGTACAAAATTAATGATGAATTCAATTATATTCAATTATATTCAATTATATCCCTTTGTAGGAAATAAATAATTAAGATGTAATTTTTTTTGTTCAGAGGAATAAACAAAAGGTATTTAAAAATTTTGGTTAAAAGAACACACCGGATTTCCATAGTTACTTCATTTAAGGATAATTACATAATACAAAAATATATTTTGTTTAACATATTATTAAGAAAACTCAATTTAAAAGAAAACTTTCCTATGCTCTCCAAATGAAACAAAGAAGGCAAGAATTAGTTGTGTTCGGTATTTTTCAAGAATGCACTGTCAATGTCTTTGAGGAAAAAAAAAAGTAGAGTTTTTCAACCAGGTCTTGATGATACCAAATCTCTTCCCCACACAAGCGATATCTAGAGCAATGCCTGTGAAAACAAATCTTTGCATAAGACTACTGGATTTATCCCAGTCACATTTAACTAACTCATCATTAGGAAACATTTCTTTACTGAGAAGTCCATACCTTGAATCCAACAGATAGAAATAGCAGTCTTTACATGTACCCATAGTATTTAAATGAAATTAACAAGCTGTTACATACCAGACTGTAGGCTGCATGTTCTCAGACTATGTAAGCTCAGCAAACAGCAAGGATACCAGCTTCCAGGCGACACGGATACTTCAAGAAGTTTAATGATTTCCAATTCTAAGTAATTGATCTTAAGCCTAGATGACTGAAAAACTCAAAATACTCTATAGATGGTAGACCAAGCTCCTCATCTTACATCAGCTAATGGCACATGAAGAAAGTGGGTTTGGGTTTTTTGATCAAAAATTAGTGATTAAAAGACTTAAGCACTACATTTATAGTTCCATGCCACAAGTACAATTGGTTTCTTCAGCTGTATGCATTCAAAAGTATGATTCATGTCATAAGGCACCCTTAGCAAGTTTACTGACAACACTAAACTGGGACAATACTAAATTGTTGACTCCCTCATGGTGCAAGACACCTTACACACAGATCTTGATAGGAGCATTGTGCAGCCATCAATGGCATGAAGTTTAACATGAACAAATGCTGGATTCTCCACCTGGGATGTAGTGACACCAGGCACAAATATAATTTGGGAGATGAGTAGCTGGAGACCAGCCCTGTGGAAAGGGGTCTGGGGGTGATTGTGGGCAGCAGGATCAACTTGAGTCAGCAGTGTTCCTGGCAGCCAAGAGGGCAAACCTCATCCTGAGGTGCAAACACAGCAAAACCAGACAGTCAAATGGTGATTATCCCACTGTATTGAGCATTGGTGCAGCCTCACCTGGAGTATTGTGCAGTTCTGAGATCCACAATTTCAGAAGGATGTGAAGGTCCTTGAATGCATTCAGAGGAGCGCAAGAAAGCTGGTGAAAGGGCTGGAAAGCATGTCCCCTGAGGACCATTTAAGGACTTTGGATTTGTCTAGGTTGGAGAAAAGGAGACGAGCATGTGACCTCCCTAGTGGAGAGGGAGGTGCTGATCTCTTCTCCCTGGTACCCAGTGGCAGGATGCATGGGAATGGTTCAAAGCTGCACCATGGGAGGTTTAGACTTGGCATTAGGAAACATTTTTTTGCTGAGAGGGTGGCCAAACCGTGGAACAGGCTTCCTAGGGAAGGGGTCAACGCCCCAAGACTATCAGTAGTTAAGACAAAAAGCAATGCATGAAGAAGTATTCCATGGCCTGGTGGAACAAATGACACATAATAAAATGCAGATTACTTTCACTTCAATTTGAGGTTTTGCTTGCTCACATCTGGAGTTCCTGGTCTTTCACTGACAGAACACTAAAATACTGAAGACCACACCTTCTATTCCTGTGTGGAATAACATGTGCTGGTTTGGAAGAATTAGGATAACAAAATCTCATGTATATTTTCATGACACTAGGCTAAAGATCAAGCGTTTAGCAGATTGGCTGACTGATAATAGAGGCCAAAATATTTCTATTGAATAGCACACAGAAGGAAAGGGCTTGAAAATATTAATCTATTTTTTTATTCACAGGCAGCTTGAGGCACTGGGCCAGGTCCTCTGCTCATAGTACTTCAGTAGTGCTGTAGCCAACTAGCGTTCTGTGCCATAAAAGTTTCAAGTCTGATGAATGGCAGTAAATGGATTACCAGCAGGACAATATTTTTCATGATCCAATGTCCGTATTCGTAATAGAGCACAGGGGACTTCAGCACTTACTGCACATGAGAGCCCTCCTTTGCATGACTATCCAAGTGCTTCAGTGTCTCAAAGCTAAAGGATCACATGAAGATGTTTCACCATATGATAGCCCATACGGTCAAGGAAATAACGCTTTATTCAGGCACCCTTTCTCTGTTGAAGCTTCCTATTCCACTGTTTGAAAAGCAAGTAAAACTGTTTAAGAACATATCTCAACCCCTTCACATCTAGTTCTCATGCTCTATATTACATAGACTTCATTCATTAAAGGACCTATCAAACACAACACCAATTTGATTCTCAAAGCTAGGACAGTAGTCAAGTATCAAACTTAAACAGCATTTAAGATCCTCCTCTTTATAAGAATGTGCCTTTCTGGCATGACTGAAAAAGCTTGGACATTCTTACTCGTCCTAAAACAGGCTTCATGGCAGGCTCTTTATACTCTAAATATGGCCAACCACATGTGATGGGACTACCATTCTACGATACATATACCTGGACTTCGGGTGAGCCTTAGGCTGTCATCCTCATTCTAGCTTTGGAACAAAGGTGGTTTCCTGGCTCAATTAAAAACAACACCCTTTCACTTTAGATTAAGAAAATGATAGAGAGAAGTCTCAGATCCAAAACTACACTAATCCTTAGATTCTGCTATTGCCATTTAAACTTTTGCCCTGCAAAAGAATTCCGTAAGCAAGCATCCCTACAGAAGTCAAAGAGATTATTTGCAAATTCTATGTACCTGTAAGTATTTATAGGATAAAAGGCTATTTTATTTACAAGGTTTTAATTTATCCTAGTTTATGTACTCACTGGCTTATATCTCCTGTGCACAAAGCTTAGAAACTATTTAAATGCTAAATTCCCTGCTTGAAGCATACAGTCTTGTAACCTTCAGGTGCCTGTTGAAAAATATGTAAGATCCTGAAATTCATAAACATCAGGAAAATCATGCCAAGCACTAAAGAATCTTTGCTAACTTGAAAAGTTAAAAAAGTTAGGCTAGATTTCTTAAATTTTCCTGCTGATACTTTGAAAAGTCAAAGTAAGACTTTTTGTCTGCCTATAACATAATTTCCTCACTGTCAAATAACAAGAGGGCACCCACAGATAATTAGTATAGGGCTCATGATAAACCTGTTTTGCACAAATCAAGATGTTTGACTTCAATCAAACTAAGTGAATATGCTTATGTTCTTTAAGACAGGTAATCACAGTTACAACATTTAATACTGTGAAAGAGCAGTTAGGGCAATGTCTAGCAAAAACAAATGCAGGTTTCTGAGGAAGGTAAGAGTCACTTCTAAGCCCTAAGAAAATTCCTTTTAATTTCACCTTAAAATAGAAGGAAGACATTAATTTTTGATATCTCTTGTTCACACTTACAGCACAAAAGCCTAAGAGAACACTTTACATGGACTTGAGGGACTTAGATTCTGTTACCACACTAGATACTGCCCTCCTAAGTGGCATGGAGGAAATCACTTTTGCCTCCCCACAGCTTAGAATCTCAATTCGTAAAACAAAACTATAATATTTGCCTCTTTTATAAATTATTGAGGCCTACTGACAAAACAGTATCATGCAAGAATTCAGCAATATTTTTAAGATTAAATAAGTACTCTTTCTTAGTAAAGTCTCAGTCTTGCGCATCAAATTTGCTTTAAACCTTGATTTTAAAACAGCTACCTTTCATTTTTGCTTGGATTTCATTCTTGTCAGATCACAATGAAATGAATCTTGGTCACCACTCAGCTGTGACATTTCAGCATTTATAAGAAACATAAACCAAATGCAAATTTGGTTTTCTTTTTAAAGAATATCTTGCCAAAATTCCCCCGTAAATTATAACACTGTCTACATTAAAAGTTCATTTCCCCTTCTGCCTTCCAGATCCCAATAACTATGAACCCTTAATATTATGTGGTAGGGATCACCAACTCCTGAGACAGATTTATTTTTTATGTGCCAGTGAACGCCTCATTTTCAACGTGAATAACTGGACCTTGAGCACAAAGTCACACAGTACCAAAGAAGGAGCTTGTTTCTGAAAAACTGTATTGAGGAAGGTCCCTTCACAGCAGTAAAGCTTACACTTGGTAATAACTAGCTGCACAACTAAGTCTCCAAAGAAATGACCTCATTCTGAAAGGCTCCACTTTCCATTACCAGACCTGGGGTCCGTCCATCCATATCCATGAATGGTACCAAGTCTTAAAAAAAGATAATAAAAAATATCCTGTAGAATATAGCTTTTTAAAAGCTCTTCTCTATACTAAGTTTTTCTAACAATGTTATACTTATATATGGAGTTATGGTTTATGGTTTTCTATGATGAAACACCTGCAAATTCCAGCAGCACATCTGGCAGGCTCTCACAAAACTGGCCTTCAGCATCTGAGGAATGGCAACACACCAGCAAGTTGTCCTGTACACCCACACTGATGCGCACAACAGATCTTCTATTAAGTGCACTGAAAGTGGCTTTAACAAAAACCCTTTGATTTACACAGAAATAGATCCAAAACACATACAGGAATACAGGCTGGTGCATCACTCCACCCTCCCTAGATCCTGAATGGGAACGAGCATTACCTTGACTCACCAAAATGGTTTTGCTCTTGAGAGCCATGGAGTAAATTAGGGTTACATTGAAAGAATCACTGCCCTCAGGGCACTGGCATGGACATGACAAAATAAAGTCCTCCATTTCTCAAAATATTGCTATTTAAATATAGCTGATAGCAGCCACAGAAAAATAAATGCAAACAAGTTTAAAGTCCTAGTTTATAGCCTATGAACAAGAATTCTATAAGTTACAGGGAATCACTCCCAAGCTCCAGATGTGCAAAAACAGTGTTTTATATCACTCCTCTGAAGTGAGAATGCTGAGCCAGAGTGAGTGCCTTGGATAATAAATGTGGAACTTAACAGTTACATCTCCAGCTCCCTCCTGTCTTGGAGCTTTAAAGCTACATGCTAAAAAGAATCATATGCGAAACAGTTAAGAAATATCTTACTATATGATCCATAATGAAGTCTACTACTGATTTGACCTCTAGCATAGCAGGCTGCAAACAAGTTCCAGCTGACACTCAGAGACAGTTGTCAGCACAAAGCCAGTGACTCCAGACTCACTTAAAATATAGTGCAACGTTCATTCCAGAAAATTTAGAATGCAGTATGAAGACTGCAACACTCCCAAAATTGTTTCCTGGTTACCACCAAGATAGTAGCAATGAGCACTAAAAAGATATCAAACTGAGCAACACGACTAAACTAACTGAGAAACTGTTTCACAATGCATGACCTGCACTTAAAATATGAACTTTATTAAGGGAATTAACAAACAATATCTGAAGTGTTTTCTAGATGTTTGCAGTAATAAACAGAAAATCTCTTATGATGTATTAAATGATACAAAAGGTATGATACTATTAATGTCCTTTGTTTAAAAGGATTGGGAGAGACAAGGAGAGAAAGCATTCAAGAAGTACCTAAGTTTAAAATAGATACAAACACTAACTTTATCACTTGAAGAAGCCAGAAACTGATGATCTGCATGTACTTGAATTTACATAATAATAAAATAATAAATGTACAGGTATAATTCCAGTCCACTGAATACTTTCAGTACTTTACTGTACTTTCAAAGGAGAAGAAAGAAGATGCTTATGAAAAAATTGAGACTGGTATTAAGACCTCCCCCATGAAACATTTCAACTTCACACTCTGAAGCTCTTTTGTTACAAGTGGGTTTTTTTCTTAAGGTTAAAATTATTTAATAATTTCAAAACAGAAGGAATTACTATAATACCTTGATCAGAAGTTTTCTTGAGATAAAATGTTAACAACTGACACGCATTAACATCCAATAGCACCCGGTGCCAGGTAGTATATAAGAAGGGAGGGGAGAGCAGTCATTAACAACTGCAGCAGCACTCAGGACTCCAGCCACCCCAAGGCCCATATCTTCTCCTCTTCCTCCTCTAAGAACCACCCCTTTTGCAATAACTGTGGAGAGAATCCCAGTTAACTCTGCATTTCTCCATCCTCTGCCTGAAGGTGATGGATCTGACTAGAAGGCAGTCTCCTTTCTTCACCCAGCTAGCACTTTACTCTGCAAGGTTTCCCATTAAAGCCTCAGGGGGCTTTTCATCAATTAACACCATGGGAATGGTAATAATCAGCCCACTATGGGGTCACACAACAGCCTATTCGCCTACAGGAATACAGTGCAATTACAATCATTACTAGGAAGCTTTGGAAAGGCTTAAAAGCTTTCCAGACCTCTCATAAGGCTGTGATAGCGTGCAGCTCCTGGCCAGGAATCCCTACAAAGCTGCACAGCACCTGAGCTGGCCTGTTAGAGCATCACGAGGAACACACATGAAACACATTAACCTCCAATGCACTAGCTGCAAACAATTATCAAGAGACTCTCATTGCTTTTAAGAGACTTCACACAAACCCGTTTCCCATTTATGTTTTCAGCTCTATCAGCATGAAAGAACCAAGTCCCTGGCATGCGTTTTATCCTTAGTCTTCACTTGCAGACATCTGATTCTGAACAAGACCTCATCGTGAGCTGGGATTGCCACACACGCACACACACTTAGCAGCAGCCTAAACCAAGCCCCAGGGGAATCCTTGGAAATGTTTTAATAGCACAGAAGTACATGTTCCAAAAATATTTATCTGAAGGATTTCAAGACTAGAATAACAAGAAACTAGCTGTCTTGTGCCTACTGATTCAGTTTTACAAAATAGCAAAGGTCCCTTTTAACTTGTTTGAAAGGGAATATAAATCATATTTGTTGCAAAGGGAGGAGAAAAAGGTTGTATTTCCCAAAGTCAGGCTTATTGATTAGACTTCTAAGCACATTATAAAGCCAAAAGCTACATTCACCAGCTACCATGCATCTGCTGACTTTGCAGGGCATTTCAGACAGCACAGCTTATATCTTTACTATAGAAAGACCTATTTTCAAGGTCACCAAAACTATTTCAGTTGAACTTTAATACTGCACCTGCACGTGCTAAATCCTGGATATTACACTATCGACTTCTAGAAGAACGACTTCTTCAGCTTGACTACATTGTGTTCACTGAAATTTATATGCTTTGCTTCAGTGCCCTTATCAGAGCTATTCAGCAAGAAGAAAGTTTCAGGTGAGTTTTACAAGCATCTACTTGTACAATCAAGCACAACTTCTCTCATGCGCCTTTCAGGTTTTTTTCTGTACCAGATAAGGAATTATCAGAGCCGAACTGTTTCACGAGGGTCCCCCCAGACTTAACTCCCTAAAGACACACAGGGGGACAGATGCATGCTGGAAGGCACTACTCTTAAAACAAGCAAGACCATCACTCTTACCTGAGAAATCCACCTTGCTGGTTCCACCCCACTCTAACTTTGAAAAGGACTGGAACAGCTTCACAGGGAACTCGTAATACAACTAGCTCCTGAATATCCCTACACCTACAGCATTCACTGGAAGGAAGGAAAGACCATATAACCAGAGCCTTCCTGCAACACAAGCCGGGTAACTCCCTGGCATTAAATCTGATTTAAACGGGAGCACCTCCTTGTGTCAGGACCCTGAGGGCACCTGTAGGTGATGATTGCTCTGAGTGATGTCAGCTGGGACTCCACGTAGATCCCTGCCTGCCATCCAGGGCCCCATTTAAACCTCAAACCCAGCATCCAGGCGTGGCCTGAGCAAGGTTATAGGTACGTCTGTCTCTTGTCTGGACCATCTCCACACCATCCAGGGCTGTTGATGGCCCTTGTTACAGAAACCAGTTCTGCCCTACATGTGTGTGCCCCTCCAGCTAAATTCAGAGTTAAAAGAAAAAAAAAAGAAAAAAGTTAAAGCTTGTATTCTAACCATTAAAACTCAATCTCTTTAATTAGCTAAAGTGAAGTGTCACTATCAATGTCACTGTTCCATGTGAGTGCTTAGAGAATGATCAAATCAATTTTTTTTTCTTTGGTGAGACACAGAGTGACTTTTTGAGACCTTTTACTTTAATAATTCTGCTCATACCTTCATTAGAGGGACTGTCATGGGCTTCAGAAATAGAAACATATGTTCCTCTCTGAAGGAGGTGAGGAAAGATTAAACACATTGCTCTGAGGAAAACTTTCAACAAAATTACGCACAGGTTTTCCTATATTATCTACTCTATTCCTATGGGCTGGTACAATCTCCCATAGGCACATACAATCAGGATTTTTCTTTTCAGCTCCACAGTGTAAATGATGGGGCAGAAATAGGTTGTGTGTTGACTTAGAAACGTTAAATTTGCTCCAGTCCTGCGATCTGCACATCATCATGTGGTCCTTACCTCTTTCTCTGTTCCCTAGATCAAGACTGCATTAGTATCAAGCCTGTACAGATGTTTCTGAGGGCCTAAGATGTTTTGCATCACTGGCTAATATATAATACACTCTGAAATGGCAGTAATTTGTCTATTTCGCCTGAAGTCAAGTTGGTTACAAAGATTGCTCTGCTTCAGAAAATTCTTGACACACCAATTTACTATCTCATTATATTCTTACTCTCTTTAGAGATAATACAGTCACATTAAATGCTCATTAATGTTAAAATTGAGGAAAAAAAATAAACCTTCTTCCTACGTCTCTTTCTGTTTTTTAAATAGCTCATGCCCTCAGTTTAATTTTTATCTCATGTACTTGTCAACTAATCATCTTTGGTTGAGTAGTAAGAACTAGATGATGTTTCTGATAAAGCTTATTAAATGGGTGGACTTCCCCTTAGCAGATAAATCACAGAAATGCTTACTTAGTGAAAAGTACCTTTTTAAGAGGTAGAGCAGGATGGAAGGGGAACAGGAAAAAAATTATATTATTGGGAAATAATTAATGATCATACATGTGCCCAGTTTTCCAAGATAACTTAGACTACATAGCATCACAGGAGTCACAAACTTTATTTCTTTGCAACTTTCGTGTGGAGGCTTGTCATTTTATTAATTCCTGGCTGGTCGCATGTACATGTGCATTTTTGTTGAATAAGAGAGGCACAACTACCATCATAACCCTCAGCAGAAACTACACAGGCTGATTTGGGTTTGGAAGTGAGATCTGTTTGAGGAAAACTCTACATACATACACTTAGATAAGCAGTCTTCTTCATGCACAAATAACTCCTTGTCCCCTTCATCAGCTGTCCTGCCTAACAACATACTGACTTGGCCATTGCCTCCAGCATGCTCATGCTTACAGGTTGTTAAATGCCATCATCAATTTGTCTACAGGGCATAAAGGCATGACTTGGCCAATTACATCATCCACAGCCATACTCTGCCTGGCTCCTTGGAGGCCAGTCCACTACACCAGCTATCTAAGGAAAGCCAATGCTGTCCACAGCTGCACTTCCAACCTCAGTCAGAGCTGTGGTCATTTCCACAGATTGATCAGATGGGCAGGCTCACAGCAAACTGGCTGGCAGCGACCTTCAGCATACAGAACAAACCCTTCAGACGGTAGAGGTAAGTCTATTGCACACTCCCACAAGCTGCTGAGCCCAACAGGAAATGTCCACACACAGGGTGAAAGTAGATCTAGAGGCTTACTATCTCTTCAAACACTATGATTCACGGAAAAACAAAACCCCAAAACACCGGGGAATCTTGATATCCCATACCAAGAAGCATCCTTCTCCCTGGTCACAAAATGTGACTAGCTGATACACTAATACTTCTTTCGGTGAAAATAGAGGAATACATTATCATTTCGGTAGTGCGTCAACACTGAATTGCCTTTATGTGTGCCTTGCAGAAAAAATTTTTCTGCCAGTCATCTGCGACCAAAGAAAAGACAGTCACAACAATCTATATAGTCCTACAACTTCTTTTTGTAGGCTATAGGATATGTGGTGGTTGGTTTGGTTTCTTTCTCAAACCCAAGCTTACTGAATGAGTACATCATGCTCAAAATGCTATGATAATTGTGAGGGGAAATATCTAGGGAAAAAATGTGAAAGTATCAGCATCTTTGAGCAAGTGGAAACAACAGAAAGCAAATTACCATCTTCTTGTTGCAGGAAATTCTTGTTCTCAGCTTTCTCAACTTCCTCACCTTATTTCCAATATAGTGATCAATCTGTCCTCCCACTCACTAAGTACCATTTCAAACATTTATGTACCAGAAGTCCTGCTTCATGTATAGCAGGCTGTGAGCCTTCAGATCCTTGATTCAGCAGAGCACAAACATATTTTTAACTTTATACATAGGAACTGAAAATTAACCTTTTCTTCAAGATACTTCAGAAATAGAGGGTGAGGGAGGATTTGTAAAAAAAAAATTTGCACCATTCCTAGTTGCTTTGAACAGCATCAGGTTAATAACTTAAAATTTTATCATGAAAAAGCACAACCCTGAGATTTTACATAGAACAAGATCAGAATATTTTTTGAATTCTTACAGACATGTCTTCCCAGAATTAATTTTTTCCTACCAAATGACTGCATACATAATAAATAACACACACAATGAGTTTCTCATCAGGTCTAAATCTATGTAAACATAACTAACTTTCCAAGCAGCATTCATACACACAAAAATAACTTCAACAGGCAGTATCAAGCAGTATAATGTCCCAAAGTCTTAATTCTGAAGGAAAACAGCTTAAATCTCCCACCACGTAATTGGACAGCAAGCTTACTGCTATTGAAGGATGAGGTGCTGGAATTAAGCTCTGCTTGCATTTGCTTATGAAAGCCTGGGGCAGGAGGAAGAGAGGAGGAAGGGAAAATGATGAAAAAAGGCCCCTCTGGGCCAAATAGTAGAAGCATCTGCTGAAGTAATAAAAGCTTGTATTTGTAACAACAATTGTTGCCTGAGCTCAACACTCAGGAGCCTGTAGTTAATCATGCTGCCCTTTCTAGTACATTATGTCGCAGCAGCAGCAGGAGTTCCTAGTAGAGGAAACAGGCACTCGAGGGCCAAATGGTTCTGAAAACACCACATCAGGGCAATTCCAGAATAACTTCAGATAATTTTCAGCCAGGTGAAGTGTGCCAGGAAGAAAGATATGGCCCTTTCACCAAGAACAGATACACAGCTATTCTCACTTAAGCTGCAGTTCTTGTTCATGTTATAGAGAAAGTGTTCAAGGACGGATCTTTTTACACACAGATCATCTGCATTGGGTCTTTTCAGTCATAATAGTGTATTTTATATTAGGCCACAGGTACAAATAAGCCGAACAGGGAGATTACAAAGCATGTTATCTGTTTGGCACAGCCCTTCATTGGTGTGAGGCCCTCAGGACCAGCAAAGATTTGCCACAATAGGTTGCTGACAGCTTTTCTTCTGCTTTGTCCTGGCTTAACAGCACAAGGTCAGATTGAATGCCTTTTTGCTTCTCCTAGGGATCAATTGTTTAGAAAAATATCCCTTTACTTGACAGGTTTGTAACACAAACAAAAAAATCCATCCTGGTTGTGGTTATTGGACTGATTGCTTAGGAATCAAACAGAGGAAGACTGATAGTGTCATAGTCACTGAGCCACCAACCACACCGACATACATTTAAAAGCATATGCAGCTGACTGGGGATAACCTGGAACAATAAATGAATGAACGAACCCTATTTATTTAAATTTAACAGTCATACCTCATTGTACAATTAGCAATTGATTCCTTCTCCTTGCAGAAAGCCAGCCAGGATAATTAACTGCAAGAACTTCACACGCACACCTCTGTATGCAAAACCTCAAGCCATTCTGTAGAGCAACTTCTACAGTGAGTGTGATGGAAAAGGAGACAGTTGCTTGGAGATTTTAAACCTGTTGACAAATTACAGCTATCTTTGTACATTCCCAAGATGATCACTTCAAGGTTGACACTTCTATGTATACAATAAAAGGAGATGTTATGTGGGAGGTACTGACACACCAGGGCTAAGAAAGAACATCACTTCACATTAAAATAGACCCTGTAGATATAGCAGTACCCTCTAGGGTACATCTGGAAACAAAAGAGACTGTATGTTTTTAATTCAAATCAATCTATTAGATATATAAATTTCAAGAAGAGGCCACCATTAATGCTCTGTTCTCTTGCACTCAAGAGGAGGATCCAATGCACAAAGATGTCTATTCCACAGAAGGACTCTCCTGAGTGAGCAGCTGTGTCCTCAACATGGCTGTCAGTGTGTCTAGACATTAGGGACATGGTTTAGTGGTTGATAGGAATGGTTGTACTCAATGATCCTGGAGGTCTTTTCCAACCTAATGATTCTGTAATTAGGGCTTCACAAAATATTGCAAGTCAAATGTGTTCAAACACAGTGGATTTTCGCAGATCTTCAGAACAAAGCCTGTTCTGTAATCACACAAGTGTGCATAAATTGTTCTTTTAATTATATACCATCAAGCAAAACATCAATTTGACTATTATTATAAGTATCCAATGTATATTAAAGCATTGTTGTCAGCAGGCTGCCAGAGAAGGTTAGGTATGGTTCCTTCAGCAGCAGCCCACCTTTCCCATAGATCCAGCTCACCATACACTATCTTGACACCACCCCCAAAAAAAGAAACCTGTAAAGTACATAATGATTTAGGTGGCGTTACTGAAGAAGATGGTCCTCACTGGAGCTATGGTGCTTAAACTGTAGATCTGAGCTTCTGAAGGATACCTACCCAAGGCAATATTATGGGGCAAGTTGGGGTGTGCGGCATCCTGCCCCACGAGTAACTGCACGGCTCTGACAGTCCCATGCTGCATCTTTGTAAGGCTGGCTCTGTTGTCCTTCCAACCTGCTCCAGAAACCATAAGGAGGTCTAAAGATATAAGAAACACTTGCCCGCATCTTCAGCCCTGATTGGCCCTGGGCTCTTTGAAGCTCGATACAGCAAATCAAGCAAAGAAGCAAGGGAGTCGCAATGGAAGCAGCAGTTCTTGAAGGACAAGGAAGCAGCAGAGGGAAGAGTCAGGGTGCAGAAGCAGGGACTTGGGGCAGACTATTCCATCACACCACACCATGGGGCTTACCTGCAACAAGTCTTGAGTGGGGAGCCTGTGATGAAGGTTATCTGCCTAATCCATGATCCCAGAGCCGCTTTTCATGAGGAAACTTGCCTTCACTTTTAAGTAATGATGGATATATGATAAGATAGAATATTTTTCTAAGGGGAACTCTACCACGTTCTCTGTCTCCTTAAGTAGGGTCTCCATAAGTATATATATTTTCCAGGATGAAACAAGGATGTTAGCCTCTTTACACACATTTAAAATTGTCAGTTTGACAGAGCTTCTGCTGTTGGTAACCAACGTCAATAACAGAATTGGGACATCAATAAAATAACATTGTTTAGCAAGTGCATTTCAGCTTTGTGTCTCTTCTTGTTTTCTTATATTAATGAGAAACATGCTGCAGATGCTCTTTTGGAGATAAATACTCAAAAAATATTGTTAATTTCACCATGAAAGCAAGGGTATGGGTGATTTATGACAATGATTTATTATTTATTAGATAAATAGAACTGCCGACATGAAATTTGCTGGTCCACTTTTTTGTTTTTAATGTCACCATAGTGCTAATATTCAAAAAGGATTTGTAAGCTGTTTACAGAAAACAAAGTACAAGCCCATGACATAATCTAGCATTTAGCTTGGTCAAATTTTGAGGAAGTTAATCCATGCAATCCAGTTATGGTGAACTGAAAACAAAAACTGAATGCAAGGCACTGAATATAAATCTATGAGAGATTTTAATAGATGTACTTGTATTTACTTTCTTCAAATTAGTCAACCAAAGCGTACAGTAATGACAGTGTTATAAGCACCACGATTGATATTATTGGTTTACTTGCATTTAATGTACTTACAGGTTTACATCAGTTTTTATATTGATCTCTGCCTTTCACAAAAAGAAAAAAAAAAAGAAAGAAAGAAAAGAATAATAAGGGTACTATTCAGTGACAGCATACAGCTGTATATTATCTCTTTCTGGTATGAGAAGAAAAAAGAAATCTAGGAAATTGGCCAAAATACACGTCCATCACAGATACTCTGCTAACATGCTTTCAATTATGTGCTCTCAAAGGAATCACAAGCTCCTAATTACAAGAACGAATGATAAACCCGAGCAAAATCCCAACAAGGGCAGCAGCTCAGCCTGTGTTTCTAGGAGATGCTGACACTTGCACTCAGGGGAACAGCAGATGCTCAGCATAGCTCGCTGATGGGTCTTTGGTGAACAGGATTTATTTTCTTGCTATTTTTCTGGGTTTCAGAAAATTTAACAGGTTTTGGATTAATCTTCTTTGTTTATATGAGAATACCCATGTGAATTCCCTGTTTCTGACTCTCAGCTATGCTACATTTGGAAATAACGTGCAGGTCTCTCTTACTCTGTTTTGGGTGGGATTATGGCAAATCAAGACTTCATGGTGAATCTTTGGCTAAACAAATAGACTTTGGAGGACCACAGGTGACAAAAATAAAGAGGAGAGGCATAACAATAAGGAGATTTCTTTGCCATCTAGGCTACATCAGGTGCAGATAACATGTCTTAAATCTTGCCCATTTTCTGCAGTACCATCGTTCCCAGGTTGCACTGGTACACACAACATGAACACTGGGATCAGAGTCACAGCTGAAATCACCTAAGAGCCAAGTGGCTGGTACAATGCTCGAACACAAAATGGTTAGGTTTGAAACATATTCCCAACCACCGCCACATCCAACTGAAAAATGGGCTCAGCACAATCCTGAGGTCTGAATGGAGCGCACACTGGCACCTTTTATTTTCACTCCCAATAAAGGCAGATATTGCTATCCCCAAACCAATCCATCCTGAATCAATGATGATCAGCTTCAATTATCCAGTTCCTTTGTTCTGCATTATCAGACTGTCTGTCTTGCAGAGAGAGTTTAAACTTATTTGTAAGCAACCCATGTCCCTGTTAGAATTTCTGGTTTATTCCACTCTCTTCCCCCTTCCTCCCACTTTTTTATTTTAGATCTGCAGATGTTTTCACAGACAGGGAAAATTTTATTCCATTCTTCCTCTAGATGACCTTCCACAATTCTAACTTTTCAGATGGTGTGCACGTTTACATACAAAAGGAAAGAATGCAAACGTGGATCTTGTTTTTAATACTAATTAAATGTATTAGAATAATTCTGTAAGATTTATGATCTATCTTGCATAATTTTAAAACAACTTTAAGCTGTACCTGGCTACTTCTGTAAGCTACTACCACAATGCACCCAGCTTTTCATCTTTACTTACCAATCACTGAGATTCCTAGTTGCAGGAAAGCAGAATGGGAACGTTAACTCCTCATCAAACAAAACTTCCCATAAATCAAAATCTATTCTTGTTCATATAATAGGAACAAGCTTTATTAAATGAAGGAAATAGAAGGAAGAAAAGAGCCTAATGAAACAGAACTCAACCTTAAAGGTTAAACTGAAATTTCTTCACTTAAGATGGAAATCCACATTTTTTTACTATGATTTTATAGTGTTGTCAATCACTGATATATAGTCCTGTCAATCACTGATAAATACAACATTTGCAAAGAAACGGAGTATAAGAATAAATATGGAAATTAAAGAGGAGTTGAAATTTACTATTACATTTTGAAACTTCGTCACGTTTTTCATCTCTTTGGCAAGATGTGTTGAGCAACGAGTCCCAACAGCAAATAGAGCAGTCAAAGGATACTGGTGGTGGCAATGGGGTGACATAAGGTTTCTTGCTAGCAATAATTTCCCTCTGAAGCAGAATTCTGTGTACCCATGCAAAGAAAGGCATCTCTCCTGCCTCAGCCAAGCCAAAAAATTCTCTAGCCATTAGGCTCTGATTGCAATTATCTATGAAAATTAATAGTACTTTGATTTTGTCAGCCTGCTACAAAAGGGAAGCTCAGTCTCACTTACTGTAATATCAGCAGGGCAGAAATGCATCAGTTCCCACAGGCCCTTGGCTCCTACAGAAAGAGAAGAGGAGCAGGGGGGAAAAAGCAACCTCCAGGCAGCAGAAGGGAGAGCAGGAATGACTGCAGGGGTGCAGGAAGAAAAGAAAATGATTAAACCTAGCTCAGTCATACTCAAAGCACAGCTAGTAACATCAAGATTTTGTGGTAAGTAGTAAGTAACAACAAATATGTTTTCGTCACTGTCTTCTTGTATTAGAGTATGCTGCCTAACCATGATTACAAAAAATTCCTTTCTATCTCAAATTTTTCCATTGTCCAGTTACTTAAGATCAAGAATAGTACAACTTCACTACCATTAAGTCAGCTTCATATTTAGTTCTAATTAATTAATAAGTATCATAATAAATAATACAATATTTTGAAATATTAACTACTCAGATATAAATATTCCAGATGCAAGAAGTATTTGACAGCAGTAAGTACTTGCTTACACAGAAAGGAGTTATACATGAACCCAGAATAATTACTCACAGACCACTCGGACCACAGACAACCATTCTGGAATTAAAATTAAAGTCCATGCATGGAGTTACTTAGGAACCCAGTCTGAAATCCAAATTCAATTTCTCCTTTCCTCTGAATTAGCTCGATAGTGCAGACAAGGCTATATAGTTAAACTGCAACTCAAAGAGGGCAGATACAAGTGGCAAAATTGCTCCTTAAGGAATTACCACTGACTTGTTTTATATTTAGGCTAGCATTATCTAACTATGCATAACTTTTATAATAAGCATTCAATCAACTAATCCAATCACCCAGCACTTTTTCTGCCTCCTTTCCGGAAGGCTGGATTTTTATTTACTTACATCTAACAAGAAACTTTGTACACTCCATTAGATTTAGTGTCTCTGGAGCCTGGTTCAAATTCCACACACTTTATCCAGTCACCTTCAAAGCATTTATATGACAGTTCATCATACCTAAAGCTTAGCACAAAGTCTGCTGGAGAAAATCATCATGACTCTTCAGTTTACAGATTTCCACAAGTCCAGTCCTTAACAGAGCTGGAGTTTGCTCTGGGACCATATAATTTTCTTCCAGAAAAATGCATCTTCTGGAATTCAAATTTGTAGTATTAGTATTATTAGTACTCAAAGGTGACAGCTGAGATGTCATTTTGATCCATAACATTATCCACAACAGGGACTCTGCTGTGTGCACTCATTCTTCAGATGCAGTGTGCAGATGGAAGTAGCAGTAGCAATCTCTCTTATTCTGACCATTATACCTAAAAAAACCCCAAAGACTGAATAAGCACAGTTGCTATCCATAATTATTATAGAAGAGAAGCCCTGAGACGAGAAAATATATGTACATTCAAGTTCAATGTGGAATAAGAACAACCAGGCACAGAACTAGCCAAAAACAAATTTGAGGTGAGAGTTAGAAGGCAGCTTTTTAGCCAGTATAACAACTAACCTCCTGGAGAGAGTGGAGGGCAGACAGGTTGTGTGACAGCAGAGTTAGGAGAGCAGGAGTTTTGTTCAAGAGTTCAAAAGCTCTTTTCCGATCTTCCATTCCTATTATGTTAATCAGGAAGGTTTTCATTCTCTGGAAAAATGTATATCCCCTTTCCACATTTGTTGGTCACCTCAGGCCACAACAATGTATTTTGAAAACAAGAGATTGTTAGAAAAGTACCACTCATTCTTTACACAGATGGGCAGAGAGGCAAGGAGAATGCACAATGTGGCCAAGGAGAAAGGAGGACTTGAGAGGAGCAGGGATGTGGACAGAGGTTGGTCAGGTTTAACCAAGAGACTGAGCAAACCCATTGGCCACGGTAATGACTAGGTTAAGAATGGCACTTCATACAGCAGAATTTTGCTTGAAGAGTGTTTGGTCACTTCTAGACTTGTCAGAAGAGATTGAAGTGTACACTGAATTGGGCTGAAGGTCCACGTAGAAATGATTTTTATTTTATAAGATGGAGCTCTGCCATGTCCCTTTCCTCTAACATCACGTAAGCTTTGTCTTCTTCACTTCCTTTCTGCCCTCCTACCCCAAGGCTGCTTCTTCAAACCGAAAATCTCAGAATTCCACTCAGTGCTTTCAGTTAAAAAAATGTTATTTGTCATTGCATGTGAACACATGGTTTTATTGCAGGTAGAATATATTCAGGTGTTTATTCTTGGAGAATTACCAAAAAAAGTAAAGATAACTGCAAAAAAAAAAAAAAGCATAATTTTTTTCACAGTTCAGATGTTACTGTCTGATGAACTGGATGTTTGTTTGCAGCAGTATAAAATATACAAAAGACCACAGATTTAATGAATAGGGAGTCACGTTATCTTTTTTATTTCAACACATCCTTTGGCATGAAGATGAAGTGTATTTATGATGCTGCACAACTTTTTTTTTTGTAGTGAGGAAAATGTTTTTTCACGATTTTCTGTACTGCCTTCTGAGGAAAAATTAACTGAAAAAGTACTGTTCAGTTTTCCTAAGACAGATCCAGGAAACATAACCAGTAGGTACCACCCTTGCATTTAAAAACAATAAAGGAACAGAAGGTGAAAAGAGAGATTAATTTTTTCTGGTTTCCTGCCTGAAAACAACTGTCACAGAAATATAAACCTGTTCATTTCTGACATCATTGAAGATGTGATCTTATGTGATAGACCTGTCAAAGGGAATTTCTAATACATTGAATCATAAAAACTATGTTGAAATTATCTGACTTACACTCATAGGAATAAAGGGGTTCTGGTTGAAGCTAGAATTTGTCCTTAGCTCCCCTGGTTGTGCTGAAAGGGCAGTAAAAATATTATGCTACATTCCTCCCATTGACAAAATTCTTCAATATGCAGCTTATGTTGGTGAAATTAAGTCACTAAACTTTACCTGAATGCAGCTGTGCAATTTAACAGACACAGGTCTTGACCCAGCATCAGCAGTTTTCAGAAGTGAGGTTTTATGGTTAAACTAATGACCAAGAACAGGAACTGGTAATGAAGACACTGAAGAGCCCAAAATTAGTGTTCATAGACAAGAATTACTGTGTGTTGCTTACACTACTGTAAGTCTAGACCGTTGTGAAGGCAGAGATTTTGTAACCTTAGAAGAAAATGTCTTTTAGAAAAGACCTGGAAAAAAGAAGAGAGAGAGAGAGAGCGCACACCTGTTGTCCCATAAAGCTGAGATAGGGAATTCCCTTCACTAGCTACTTTGCACATTCAGCAGCTCTGCCTGTTCTTCCAAATCACACTTAATTAACTTTCTCCTCCCATCATCCATGCTAAGAAACCTTGTCTTTATGAGCTGATTCCAAATAGTTTTTCTCATGGTTCCTCACTGCAGGACTATTGGCAGGTCTTCACTAGGATAGCAGCAACTCATGGTCACCGTTCATTAAGGTCTTCCATTTGGAAGAGTGATTCTCTGCTGACATGGACAGGGTCTGCTGGGGCAGATCTCTGCCTCACTCTGTGTATGAATAAACCCAACCTGCAGCTGAGTGAGAGCAGAGCAATTTAAACCACAGTAGGTCCCTGTGCAGCCAGTTTCTCATATGTACACCAAAATCTACAGCAGAATTGAAGCACAGGCAGAGAATGTTTCTCATCCTCTCAAAAAAAAGATCAATGCATGGTTTGCGGGCTTCTACCTCAGACACTTCACAGATACCTGTGGAGAAAAGAAGATTCCAGCTTTCCAAGGACACCGTACAAGTTGTGGGTGTTGTACTCTGTAAAAAGTTCCAGTGAAATAAACCTCCTATCTTAGGCCAATTACCCTCCAATTTATTGTCTGGAGTTAAATTCAATTTAGCTCTGGGTACCCACCTGATCTTTTGCAAATGACAGCATGCCTCTTGATATTAATTTAATAACCTCTGTTTTTAAAGAAAAGAAAAACATTTGTGGATGGAAACTATGATAAATAAGCAAGAGAAATTTGAGCATGGTAGATAGTCCAGATTAGAAAAGAGTCAAACCAGTGACAACTTTGAACACAAATACAGAGTGTTCCTGACTTACACTAGAATCAAATAGCCTTTAATTTTAACAAGAGTCCTTAAGTCATGTTGAATGTTAATGTTCATACGTAGAATTGGCAAGTCTGAGTCAGTCACCATCTTTCTTCAGGCTGCTTATCTTTGATTCAATAGCAATTTTTCATCGACATAAAAGAAGAATTCAATTCCCTCTGCGAGCTCCAAAGCACATA
This sequence comes from Phaenicophaeus curvirostris, assembly GCF_032191515.1. Classification (NCBI taxonomy): domain Eukaryota; kingdom Metazoa; phylum Chordata; class Aves; order Cuculiformes; family Cuculidae; genus Phaenicophaeus; species Phaenicophaeus curvirostris. The sequence goes on along the minus strand of NC_091397.1, from coordinate 50,480,349 downwards.
AGACTTGGGGTACCTGATGAAGTGCAGATGAGCAGGAACTGGAGTTGCCATCAGAGAGGTTCAAGACTTTTGGAAGCTGCAACAGTTATGCTATTGAGCAATTTAGATAGTAGTTATGATTAAAGGTAGAGGTTAAATAACTCTTTGAAGGAAGCAGTTGCATAAACTTTGAAACATGCTACATCTTTTAATCTCAAATATAAAATAAGAAGATAGTTCTAGGGATTTCCAAGCACTTTGGATAATCCCTTTAAATTTTTTTAGCTTTAATTTGATGTTATTCGATTCATATTCCTTCCTAAACGTGGAACTCGGTCTTAACTGCAAGTATTGGGCCAGGCTGGGCTAACTGAATAATGTTAAACAGTACTTAGATCCAGGAAAATCAGCAAGGCAATCAGAAGACAAAGATGAACACTTGAAGTGAGTAGCAGCAGAGCATTCTGGCCCGCTATAGGTCAGTTACATTTTAGGGATTTGATTGCTTTGCTTAAATACACGCAGATTCAATAACACAAAGACTACCCCTTCACCTTTCTCCTTTGCATAACAAAAGTTTGTCTGAAAGATGGTTTATGACAAATAGGTTTCCTATCAGGCTGCCCCTGTAAGACTGTAGAAGACAATGTGGTACCATATTGTCTAGAATTACATAGCAATAGTGGCCCTCACTAGGTAATACCAGACCCTGTCTTTAAGGCTTCTTATCTGAACGTATCTGTTATTAAATGTTTTGATGCCTGGAGTCAGCATCAGGAAATCATTTGAGGAGGGTAACAGTAGGGGATAAAAATAAATTAATTGGATATACCACTGCGAAGCCACCTTCTAAACAGATAATCCCTCCATCTATACATATTTCTCACCATTATATTACTACATAAAACAATTAAATACAATGGCTGGATTTTGCAAGCAAGCATAAGCAGAGACAGGGAGACTAAATGCAATGTAACAGTGAAATGGAAACAAAAATATTAAGTCAAGCTTGTGATCCACAGTTAAATTTGTGTGCAATAAAATGGAAATGTCATGTATGATCATGGTTTCTGAACTTTGCAAAGTATTACTTTACCCTTTAAACTAAACCAGGAACTAAACCTGTGGTTGTATAAAGGTCATTGAAGAGCAAATATACTTTACACTCTAAATCTTGACTTTATGCAAAAGTAAGGAGTGAAAAGCCAAATACAACTGAATTATTTATAAAAAGTATTTAATGCAATATTTTTCTTTCCAGAAATTTCTATTACATTATCAGGTACTGAATAAATGCTCTATGCATAGTTTCATGAAATGAATATAAAAGTGAAAACACGACCTACTTCACACATAATGGAGTAAGGAAATATAAAAATGTAACAGCAAAGTCATCACAAAATTAACAGAGGAGCAGGACCAGAAAGCAGATGCTATCCTACCCATGAGTCCTACCTACCTCCCTCCTGCCATCCCAACTGGAACTTTATTCATACATTAGTCTTCAAAATATCCTTGCATGGAAAATAGTGCAACATAGTTGTCTTCTACCTCCCCCCTCTGAGAGGCAGAGGAGGAAAATAATTTCATCAGCTGCCATTTTGAATACAACAGAAGTCAGCAGAAAGTCATAGGATGTTGTCATTGAGAGTTTATTTGTGTTAGATGGAATCAAACCCCGCAATCTGTTTTTTTTATTCACAGAGAACTATATTGAGTCAAAGGCTTCTTCAATCTAGCACTAATTTATCTAGATTATAATTCAGTTATGTTACTAGCAATTGGCCACTCATTAAACCTTTTTGTCAGATGCAAGCAAGGAGATGCAAGGATAGTAATAATTTTAAATAAAAATGAGATACAACAGCTAATGTAACATTTGCAAACAATTAAAAGCTAAAAAGGAAAAATTAAAAAATGAACAGGAAAGCTCAAACCAATGTAGTCATTACCTAAAATTAGAACAAGTGGTTATACAAGCACTCAGAGAAGAAGAATCTCGCACTAGTCCCAAAACCAAAAACAGTAATGGAGCTACAGAAGGTGTGACAGACAGAAAAACAGTCAGGTAATAATGTTTTTTTCAGACTGTGTTACATAAACTAAAAATGTTGTACTTTCATAGAATCACCAGGTTGGAAGAGACCCACCGGATCATCGAGTCCAACCCTTCCCACCAAACTCTAAACCGTGCCCCTCAGTACCTCATCCACCCGCACCTTAAACACCTCCATTTCATTTTTCTTCATTAAAAGGGAAATGTAGGTTTATTTAAATGTAGAATCACCACACTTCCTGTGATTTGTTGTGTTCTAGTGTCCTCCAATGGATAGTTTTGAAAGTACTTGCTCTGTTATAGTGTATTAGAATTACAGTTGCGCTGCATTGAATGGTTTTGTTTGTTTTTTGGGGTTTTTTTGTTTGGTTTTTTTTGTACAGCATTTATTGCAAGATACTAGGAAGGGGGAAACAATATAAGATTTTACAGACTCATCTTCTTTCCTATATATAAACAGGCATTAGAACTACCAAATTACCTCATCTTCGAAAAAGGAAGGAAGTGTGACCTTCTGTCAAGTTGTAGCAGTCTCACCTGAGGACTCACCAAGTTCGATACTGACCTTAACCGTTCATTAATTGTGCAAGCCTAGAAAAGGAGAGAAAAAGAAAAAAAAAAAAGCAGAATAATGAAACTGTAGGGAGCCCTCAGGAGCTATGTATAGGACAGAGGCCCCAAAGCAGGATCTAACAGTCTCTGGAGATGCATGGCACACCTAACAGCAAGTCTGTGGAGTCACAACCTCTCCTGCTTCTTTCCACTTGGTAAATTTGAATAAAACAACACTAAAGAAACATTCAATACTTTCATAGCTAAGTGAGAAAATATTGAAGTTGGCAATCATTTGCATTTATTTAATTGGAAAAGTAGCAAAGAAGCGGATGGTTTAATTTCTTTTTTTTTTATTTCAAAGATCTGGATATAATACTAGCTCTCGATTTATAATGTGGAATAACAATGCTCTAAACAGTTTTTCTGGGTGCATGGTTTTGCTTAAGTCATTTAAGGCTTCTTTACACAGCAAAGTTAACGCACAATAAATTAGTATAATAAACTTTTATCCTTGGGTTAGCTCCCATTCCCCTGGCAGCTTCCAGCAGCTATAGCCTTCACCTGCTCCTGGTCACTGATGTAGACCACAGTCAGCATCTTCTCTCAGCTGCAGCTGTCTTAGTCCTGCATGCCCTATTCCCTAATTCAGTCCTTGCATTAGCCATTTCCTCCTGGCTACACTAACTTCTTCCAAATACCTCCAAGAAACATCTTCCTTAAGATAAGCTTAAAAGCCATGAATAAACCCGCATTAATCACTAGTTACATGGAAACTAATGTCTTTTTACAAGGTGGATTATCCTGCCCCTAAAGAAAATGAAGGAACTGATCACACCTAATGAACATAGAATTACTTGGGTTGGAAGGGACCTTTAAAGACCGTCAAGTCCAAGCCCCTTTGCTGTTAGCAAGGACATCTTCCACTAAATTAGGTTTTTTAAAGTGCCATTCAACTTAACCTTGAACACTTTCAGGGTTGGGGAATCTACAAATTCACTGGGCAACCTGTTCCAGTGTCTCGCTGCCTTCATAATAACGAATTTCTTCCTTATATCCAATCTACATCTACCCTCTTTCAGTTTAAACCACCTTGTCCTGTCACTACAGCCCCTGGTAAAAAGTATCTCTTCATCTTTCTTATAAGCCCTTTTAAGTACTGAAAGGTCTCCTGGGAGCCTTCTCTTCTCCAGCCTGAACACAAACTCCCTCAGCCTTTTGTCACAGGAGGTGTTCCAGCCCTCTGCTCATCTTTGTGGCTCTCCTCTGGACTCACTCCAATAGGTCCATGTCTTTCCTGTGACAAGGGCACCAGGACTGGACACAATGCTGGAGCAGGGATCTCACCAGAGCAGCGTAGAAGGGCAGAATCACCTCCCTCAACCTGCTGGTCATAATTCTTTTGATTCAGCCCAGAATATGGTTGGCCATTGGAGCTGTGAGTGCACATTGTCAGCTCATCCACCAGTACCTCCAAGACCTTCTCAGCAGGGTTACTCTCAATCCTTTCATCCCCCAGTCAGTACCGATACTGGGGGTTGAACTGACCCAGATGCTGGACCTTGCGTTTGGTGTTGTTGAACCTCGCAACATTCCCATGGTATATTCTCAATCCTGTTAAGGTCCCTCTGAATAGCATCCCTTCCCTCAAGCGTACCAAAGTAAGTAAAAGGGAAACTAACAAAGTAGTTAGCACACTATAAATTCACATTCCAATTTTTTTTTTTGGTAGTCTACCTATCAGACCTGGCTTTCAAAATCTAAATTCAGTCAAAGCAAGTCAAATAATGTCACCATCCCACTGGCTCTTTTCTCCAGAGATTCATTGTCTTCCCAGCTGAAGACAATCTTCAGTTCACGTCAAACAACATCCTTCCAGGCATCCCCGTGCAGATCCTGAGCAGGAAAAAAATGAAAATATAAGCTTAAGAACCCAGAATTGTTATATGCTGTTGGCTGCAAGTATGTGAGTGATGACCTCTGTCAACATTAAATTTAAGAGCTCTAACAGGAATATATTTGTACCTTAAGTTCTTGTGTCCTCTTACAACTCTCAGCTTCCTCTAGAATATGCACATTCTTGGCATTTATCTTTCTTTCTCTCTCACAGGCATACATACTGCTTATCTAGAAATTTTCTTGAATTATTACAAATCTGAACACTCCTAGCGTAGGTTACAATTCAGAAGTATAATCTATGTCCAGCAATACAACAGACTTCTCTAGCTTAACCTGAAAACACAGCTGCCATCAGTCATAACAGAAAATCAAGGCTCAGCCAAATACACAGTTATTTTTAAGAGAAAAAAGTTGAAGACCACAGCAATCTGCTTAACTCAGCACCTTGAACAATAACGGTTATTTCATGAGTATTATTTGGATTTAAAATACTAATCGATAAAGAATTTCATATATCGCATGTATTGATCCCTTCAGGCACCACCTTACATGCTGCCTTCTCCGTAATTTTCATGTTGGTATTATACATAAAGAAGAAGATTTACTAGGTTCTCTTTTTTTACTGTAAATTTAGTAACTGCAGATCTTTCCCTACTACTCTGTGTGCTTTGAAGCCATCTTTCACACAAAGCCATGTAACAGCCTTTAATTCCTTCAAGCACAAAGTTTAGTGATGTACTTCAAAATCCCCTTTTACACAGAGATGTCTGACACATTCTCAAATTCCCTGAAACAAAGATCTATACTCTTGTGTTTAGCTCCATCAAAAGTGTCCAACAGTTTCACATTCCATTAAAAAGCAGGGGAGGTATTATATGTTATAACATCTGCTATTCTTACAGAAAATTGTTTCTAGTTTTAGAATTCTTTAAACATTTCTTTAATACCATTTGAATTCCCTTGTCTTTCATGTCAATCTTTATTTTTGCTACAGGAAATACAATCTCTGAATTTTGGGTTTGGTTTTTTTCCCCTCCATGATCTGCAAGTAAACAGAAAGGAAGTAAAAACCCAAACATTATGACAAGCTTTAGATGTTTTGGGAAGTGTTGCCTAAGGAACATAAATCTTAAAAGTGACTGAGGCACTGATGATTTCTCACCCTCACCTCCCCAGCAGTATTTAGGATTTTAATAATCCCATAGTCACACAAAAACTTTTACAGAAGTGCAAGAGAGCAAAGTCCATTAGCAACAAAAAAAAAATCTTTTTTAGGATCTACTCTTCAAAGGAGAATGCAATGTGGAAATACTGTTTCTTGGGCACAGAGTCAGATCTTACTATTAATGTCAGACAGTAGGTTCCTACTGGAAAATTGTCTGCCCCAGTTTCCTCACTTGCTTTTACAGGTCTCTCCTTAGAAGCAGCAATCAGAAGGCTCTCAAGCTTCCAATATTTGTATCTTTGAAATCCTATTTCAAAAGCCTCTCTGCACAGAAGCTGAGAGGAAAAATCCTTCTATTCCCCCCAGGTCTATTTTCAGCTTACTAGGTGATGTTGTGAAAGGGGTTATGCTCAGAGAAGCTTTTTTCCTTTTCCCTTTTTGCAGAGATGCAGAAATATAAGGGCTGCTCAGTGCAGCCATATGAAAGCATCACGCAGGATGCTTATTGCGTGTCTTACTGCTCAACACCAGCAAGGCTTCGTGCCTTGAAAACAGTGGGAAAGGGGACATAACTGAACAACACAACTTGACCAAGTCAAACAACTGAAAATTATTCCAGTTTCATTGATTCCTTTTGTAATTTGCCAAACAGCTTTAGCATTAAGCTTTGCAAGAAGCCCTGGGTCCTGTGTAAGGCCACCAGGAGCTGCACCAGATGTGGTTTGTAAAGGAAACAGTATCAGATCACAGAACTTTGAGATTGACAGAAATGCTTATCTAGACCAAATCATGCTGAATGACCTGTGGGTCTCAAAAACAGAAAGGAGAGAAGGCAAAAACAAAGGAGAAATGGCAGTACCAGAGAGACAATTAAAACAAATCTAATGTGACCTGTAGCAGTACACTAAATACACTTGTGTCATCAAAAGACAGTCTTGCTTCTTTTTAAATCTTAACAGGTACGTAGGCAGTTTTAGTGGAAGAAAAACCATCAAAAAAAAGCCTGCCTACTGACACTCATTTTAAATGAATGGTTCTAGGTTTTTATATTTAAAAGAAGCAACTGTTCTAGATCAATGGTTGCTAATTAGGACTAGATTTATACACACAACTTCAGCTAAGAAAAAACCCAACAAAATACTCCAATATTTTCAACACACCATAACTTCAGCTAAGCTCTACCTCTGTGTGTATTTATCTAAAAGAGCACACAAACATGCATGCATGCAAAAGTTATTTTTATTCACTACTAACTGGAGAACAGGAACAAATGTAGATACTTCACTCCAAATTTTCTGAAATTCTGTATGTCTCGACAAAATATCCAAGAATTAGTCTGAAATGTATGATTTCTATGTGTTAAGCAGGCAAAAGTTCTTTGCAAACCCAGGAAATTACTAGCTTGAAAAAAAGGATGTCAAAATTGTTCAGCATTATCCTAACTTTGCTCCCACTCAGTGGCAAAATAGTGCAACTAAAGCTGAAAAAGAGCAAAATTAATATAAATGACAAGCTTTTTTAAAATCAACTGTCTGATGTCAAGCCTTGGCAGAGGTCAGAAAGCTGTATTCAAGATATAAAAAAAAAAAACAAACCCAAACCTCTAGAGGTGACTCTTGCTCACAGTATGTTTTCCTGTATAGCTTCAAATTGTTCTACATAACAGAATCATTCCCAGTGGAGCTATCACTATCTTTTTCTTTCCTATTACCACTAGACCTGCAAGTACATTAAGAAAGACTTGGCATAAACTGATTACTTTAAAATTCATTCCATGAATCTGCACTGGCACTATCCAGTTGCTCTAGGCCTTGAAAGAATGCCAGATTCAGGCAGTTACTGAAGATAGCCTGTATTTTACCTACATCAGTTTAAACAGATGTATAGGATAAGTAGTTTAAATATGTCCAATATCATAAACATGTCCAATATCATAAACATGTCCAATATCATAAACATGACTCATCTTTGTAGAGGTCTTAGTACCACAGAGCAGAGCTTTTTCAACTGTTTAAAAGATTATGTGTCAAGAGCCTGGGATCTGCAAGTATTGCATTAAGATTACAAAAGAAGAGAGACAGCCAAAGGACTCAATATCCACTGGACTAGCCACAAATGGATATTCCTTGACACATATGCTGTATGTTAGGTAAAATGCACAACGTCAAGGTTTTGGAAAAATGAAGTATTTCCTATCCTTGAAACCATGTAATTATAAGTTCTCTTTCTGCAGAAACCACTTTTTCTTAAATCCAGTAACAGACTGTACTGAGGAAAAAAAATAGAGTATTTGGGCTTGCAGGTTAAATATATACAAATACTTGGTAAACAAGCCTCAGTTTTTTAAGCAAAATTATTTGTGTTGATGAGCAGAAACATTGGTTAAGAATAAAATCTGCATCAAAAGTGAAATTATAAAAGCATAATATTCCTCTCTCCATTTGTTCAGCATGATATCCATAAAGGCAAGTATAAAAATTCCACCACACAATACACTCTGAAGCATATTCAGGAAGAAACTGGAAGTGCTGCAGTGAGCTGGGTCAGAACAAACTGCTGGAGGTTTAAAACAAAGATACAATTTACCACCCAAGTCCTCACATGATTCAAGTTATAAAATTATCCCTCTGATAAATCACAGTACTATAGAACACACAATATTAGAGAGGGGGTTTATGGTCCACTTGTTATAAAAGTTGTAGACACAGAAATACCAAAATTTATTTTCAATTGGAAATCTGAAGGAGCAATGTATAACAAAGTTCTTTCTTACATTAAAGGAGAGAGTTACAGTCATTTTGAGTCAGTGAGGTGTCATCCACATGCAATCATCTAGCTCCCTGGACTGGGCCTGCCCAACAGCGAGAAATCAAACTGCACAAGTTATTGTTGCCCTGTAAATGGCTGCTCAACTCTTATATCTGGCAGGTGTTGTTGCATTATATCTGTTCCTTCCTCATTAAAAAAAACAACCAAAAAAGCCCCACACTTATGACGTATGAAGAAGCCTCCTGCTCCAATAGGAGTCAGGCTCTTTTCCTCTCCCCAGAACTCCACTTTTCGGTGCTGAGGGTAATTTGCTGGGAGCAGGAACTGGGAGTTGCTGAACAGCTGCAGCCATGGGGCTCTCTACAGCCACTTCCTCCACCAGAAACATGCTTGGCTCACTTTCTATTTGATATTATCAGTATATAGAGTGTTTTCTGAGTAGATACAGCAAACCTTCACACTCTGTACAACTCTTAAAGATCGTGATTCTGCAAAATGCTGAGTGTTTCAGTTCTAGTGCAGTACAGTACATGTGTAATTTCAAGAATGAAAAGAGCACCACTGACATATATACTGTTAAAGTGTGTGCAGCGACACCTGGAATGCTATTTTTACCTCACATGCCTGTGAAGTGCTTGGCATATGATAAGTAGTCAGCATGAGCAACAATTGATGCACACAAGAATTTTTCATGACTCTAATTATCTCCAGTACATTCAACATCTTGCAGGACTAAACCCTCAGAGGCAGCATATGGAAAAGACAGGAGAGGGGAAGATTTTGACAGAGTATCAAAGGGATACAAAGCTGGATTTCTGGAAACTGGAATCGCACAGAGTAAAGCTGACTGAACAAGGGCTTACTGGAAGCATTTGAAAAGTACAGTCATAATATCTATAATACAGCATTGTTAACTCCCTATTTTGGCATGTCTCAGCCTACACAATGCTTTTCTTGAAAACTCTTATTCTTTAAAAGACACTCAGACAAGGTTTTGAAAAAAATCTTAGCCAAAGATGACAACTCAAAGCAAGCGCTCGCGGATGGCTGGAAGGAGGCAAGGAAACTTTGAAAACCTTCCCATTTCTTGAGCTCTCCACTGGATCTGTGAAGTTTTTCTCATTTCCCTGCTAGACTGAACCAAAGTGCTGCCATGGCTTCCACCCCACAAATCATCCTGGTGCAGTTCCGGTTAAGCTTTGTGCTAGATTGCTTGGAGGATTACAGCCTTAAACAACACTTCAAAGAGGCAGCTGAAACTTATCCACACACTAGAAAAGTGCAAAAACTTTTACTCAGTTCAAAGAAAGGCTGTACGTATGACGTATTTGAAGTGAAAATGTACAGGTCTAATGCAAAGACATTCGGCATTTAGTAAAGTGTGTTATTAACATCTGAAAAACCCTCCACATTAGTTTTCATAATGTTTTCCGAGTTCATATTAACACTAGGAGACAGAGGACAGTACCTTGAAAAGTGGCTTTCCAAAGGCATTTCATCAAAGCAGGGTTTAAATCTAGGAGCAAAATGAGATCTCATTCCCACAGAAAGAGAAAAACCACAGTCTGAGAAGTTATTTTAAAACCTTTTCTCTCTACAATGATCCCTGTGTATTGCATTTGCACTCCACATGCTAGAAACACTTTAATAAGCATTTCAACCTGCAGGGAAGTTAAAGAACACTGAAGATAGTGAATATTATTATCCCTACTTATCATCAGCGATGATAAATATTCTAATCATGCATTATCTCATCTAGCCTAGAAGATATCAGGGTAGTTCAAACACACTCCTGGTGCTTTAGAGATTCAGAGAGCTTTATTCTTCTCACTCTGCAATTGTACACTTCATGCAAGTCTGTAAGGGAACAGTTAAGATATCTGAAAAAAACGTCTGGAATTTTCCTCTCTTCTCATGCACATGAATTTGAGGATTAGGGCATCAGAAAATAGACCGTTATTTGAGAAGATCTTTAATGTTCCCTCTCACAGGATCTAGGGACTATTGATCACCTCTGAGAAGGGTCAGATCAGTTTTTAAGGACCTATATTTAGAGGTTTAAATCTGGAAAAGTTTTGGTCATTCCCTCTCTCCCAACTTATAAAAGGAGTACTCCTGCTGTAGTTACAAGCAGAAATACAGTTCTCTTCAAAAATCCTCCAATATTGGCTTCCCTACATTTCAAATGTAGCTAGGGATTACAGAGGAAAGAAGATGTCCTAGACTAGGGGTGGAAACATGAGGGACACTGAAACATTACTAGGTGAAATGGAAAAGGGGTATGTCCTAATGATGCTTAGTTATAGCTCTTTAGTTTCTATAACCAACAGTCTGAAGAGTAACTGAATAGGAAATTTAGTGCAAAAAAATAGATTTTACCCTTGAAGCATAATTGTATAAGTTTACAATCATTAAGGTTTTCAAGACTGCAAAGAAGGCACACCTGATTTTGATAATGTGAATAAGAGTTGTGAAAGAGAAAACTAAAAACATGCCAAGATCTACTTATCTGTCCAAGGGAACAAAGAGGTACAATGTAATAACCACAAGCACACACCTAGAAAGCAGCACTGTGACAACACAGCACCTGCAGAGAAGAATTCTTAACGAAGTTTTCTCAAAGTCACCAAAACTGCTGGAGTCCACAATTTGTAGCAAGGACAACACAGTGGCAGGCATACCAGGCTCTCCAGTTGAAGCGCAGCCCTTTATCTGCACTTGATTCCCAAAGAATGGAGACCCAGGGGAAAGCTCCAGGTTTGGCACAATAAAGACAGAAGGCCTTGCATTCATGCTCCTCTCTGAGGATCACAAAAAGCCTTACAAAAGTTAATTAAAAAAAAAAAAAACACACACACACAAAAAAACCCAACAAAACACACCTTAGCAAATCCTTCCAGAAGCAGAAGGGTAGCTTTTGTCAGCTATGAGATCAGTGGCTATTACATAAAATAGTAATTCTATACAGCATGCAGAAACAAGGAGTAAGTCAAGTGTAAAGAAGTGAAAGGTATTAAATGACCCTGCAGTAGGTATTTCAGCAGAGATTTGAACTGCTAGAGATGGATTGTGTCTGGAACAGAAGTATTAACACCCTTATTCTTCCTAAATCTGCAATACCATCTTTACTGACCCCAAGAGATCAGTGTCTTTCTTTATAAAGCCCATTCACAGGTCATTAGCACACTGCTATTTATCACAAAGCTATTTCATTAAAGACTTGCTCGAAAGGGTCCGCACAACTCTGCTCTTTCAAAGATCCCTCAAGAATTATCACACTTGAAGACTTTCAGTGTGGAACTGAAGATTAATTCTTCAACCTGAGAGTCGTTATGAGCTGCTTAAATGATTGAAATAGAGAAGGGGTTTATGAAGTTCTTGCATTTATACAGGATGGCTATATTGGGAAAGGTTTCTGTCTTTTTAGATTAATCTGCTAAGAAGCAGAGGCAAAAGGCACTTTCCAGGTCAGAATCTCCTCACTCCTATTCACCACACAATTCCCCCACTGAAAACTCCTGCCAAGTGGACTGGAGCCCTCTATTTGCTCAGCTACACAGTAGAATCACTTCACATTTCTGTAAGGAGATCCTCCATTTTAAATTAATGTTTCTAACATCCCAGAGCTACAGAATTAGGACTATCTTGCATTTCTCAGACCACCTATATTACTCCATCTATTGCTGCATGTTGATACAAAGACTGCGTATTTTAATCTAAAGAATCTGTACCTTTCCCATAATTTATTATTATTATTATTGCTCTGGAATCCAGCAATAAAGTTTGCATGCAATTTATTTTTTAAAGTGTACAGCAGTTTGCAATTGCTGGTACTGCACACTTCACGTTCTGCCTGTAGAAATTCAAAAATATATAATTTATTAGCTGTAACTGCTAATTTGTAACAGGTTCTGTTCTATATTGCTGCAGTTACCACACCTTTAGCCAAATTAACTTACTCAATGTATTTACTAATATTGCATTTGATAGGAAAAAAAGGTAAGAGTACAAATGTAGATTTTGCAGGACTCGCATTCTAAGCCCAGTAACTTAAAATTAATTGATAAGTGACAAGAATGGCTACTTTAAACTATCTTTGCCTCCTGCAGAACATATAGGCTGCTATTTCTCTCACGAGCCAGCTGCAGGAAGCAGAAGTGGCTGGAGAACGCCAAAGCTCCTCAACCTTCTGCTATGCGACCTTGCAGTGCCCAAACTGATAGAATCATAGAATACGCAGTATGGCACTATGGCACAGTAAAGTAGGAATAACTTATCAGAAACTTCAGTCATTTTCTTTCCCCTTAATTAGAATCATAGAATTATCAGGCTGGAAAAGAACTCTGGGATCATAAAGTCCAATCATTCCTATCAAACACTAAACCATATCCCCAAGCACCTCATCTACCCATGCCTTAAACACCTCCAGGGATGGTGACTCAACCATCTCCCTGGGCAGCCTGTTCCAGTGCCCAATGACCCTTTCCGTGAAAAACTTTTTTTTCTGATGTCCAGCCTGAACCTCCCCTAGTGGAGCTTGAGGCCATTCCCTCTTGTCCTGTCCCCTGTCACTTGGAAGAAGAGGCCAGCACCCTCCTCTCTACAACCTCCTTTCAGGTAGTCGTAGAGAGCAATGAGGTCTCCCCTCAGCCTCCTCTTCTCCAGGCTAAACAACCCCAGCTCTCTCAGCTTCTCCTCATAAGGCTTCTTCAGCCTCTTCACCAGCTTCGTTGCTCTTCTAATTAGTTCTAGGTGTTGTCACAGGAGGAGTTGAGGAAGCAGATACAGAAAACTACAGAAAAGTAATACCTCAGAGAAGCCAGGTTTTGCACCAGTTTAGGTAGCTTTGAGCTCTTTGTGATCTATGTGGCATACCAGTCAGAAAGAATTATGCTCTTAGCCAGATTATGCTCTTAGCATAACTGCTACAGAGTTACAGTAACTTTGAGGCCAGGGCTTTCCCAGGAGTTACATTTCCAGTCCATCTTGGCCGGGGAATGAGCTCTCCAGGAGGCAATGGTAATTCCTAACCTGATACTTGAGCTCCTCCGTGTGGCTAGCAGCAGTCTTAATCTTTCTTGTGTATAACAAAGAACTTCCTTATTCTTCACAGCGTTTTCCCTTTCATTATTCTTCTTACGGAAAATTAAATATTACCAAAGACACAGTATTACACTGTGGGACAAGAATGATTAGTTCTGAGGATAACGAAAGGAGAACAAAGGCAGCATTACTCTGATAATTGCTGTTAGTCACAAATGGGTACTTTCATAGTGTTATGTAGTTAATTTGCATGTTCACAAAAAAAATTTCTAAGCTCAGATATAGATCAGTTGTATTAAGCAGGCAGCTTTGGACAAAATCATACATGAATTCAAATAGCCTCTTGATTAAAGTAGTGCCCTTTCCATGGTGAAATATCTAGCAAAACACATTCTATTATGTTGAAGATTTACAACTTCTGCTCCGTCAGGCTAGAAATAACAAGGCAGTGCAGGTTTATTCCTTGAAAAACAGATAAAGAGGGGTTTGTATTAAACTGCAGCCAAGGGAGAATCTATCTCTCTGTTTGGTTTTTTAAGAAGTGTCTGGAAATTAGAGATGGCATTTGTTCAAAAGAATGACTTACGATTGCAAGTATATTCATACAAGCAAGCTGTTAAGAACATTTTTTGCCAGCCATTTAACTTTTCAGGCTGTTTTGCATGCTGTAGAGTGCTATTCAGTCAGCTTTAATACTGTCCTGAAGGCCAGTTATCTCCTGTTCCTGTATGCCCACATGGCAATGCCAGTTTACTCACACATGACTTAAGAAGCTCGCACGCTTGCTTTTCCATTGACATTCTAAGAAACAATGATGAAACTGCTCAAAGTTCACTTTTTTTGACACACACTTTTCACATAATAAATTAATCCTTTAATGTGTATTTTCAAAAAATATTTATGTTGATTCTGAGTAGAGCTCAGAGTTTGTTTTAAAGAAATTGCATTTTCTTAATGGAAACCTTAACTTTGGCATATTTTTGTTTGCTTGTTTGTTGGGGGGGTGGGGGAGGGGAGAAGGGAGCATCCAGCCTAGCATGAGAAAAATCAGCAAGCAGAAGGCGCACAGCCACTAGGCCACAGCAAAGGAAGGAAAGAGGGCAAAAAAACCCATGATATCCCCCAAGACACCTGTATGGAACCTACAAACAAAGTAACTGTATTCCAGGAGGCAGGCAAGCAGACACATCTACCTCCAGTATCATTGCCAGGGTTGCATAGATAACCCATTTGCAAAGTTCCTCTTCTAGCCTGTGTGGACTTTTTAGGGGTCAAATGGAGTGGATAGCAGACAGCAGGGAAGAGGTAGTAAACTTACCTCACCTCCTCCTCCTAAAAACTAATAACTTAGAAAAGCTTGTCAAATAAAAGGAAAAATAAATGCTTGCTAGTTTTTTTGTTCAAAAGGACTGCACTCTCCCTGAAAGTTTTAGCTTTTTGAACTTTATGTCTTTGTCAAGCCATCACCCAATTATCCACAAGAATTCACAAGTCTGAAATCGCACAAACTAGAAAGAAGTTGACCATATAGTGTTTTGCCTTTTAGGAAGATGACGCTATGCTCACAGCAATTTCTGTTCTTAGTAACTTTATTCTAACTATCAGAAACTCCTAAGTAATCATACATCCCCCTACAGCCATACCTAAAGAGCCCAAATAATGTTTTCAAACCTGACTTTACTGTTGCCTGTGCTTTACCAATTGTTACAGACAGAGGGAGCAAACTACTAATCAGAAAAAGGGAAACTACTAACAGAAATAGTTCTCCAACACAGGTAGGAAAAGGATAGCCCAAGACTTTCAATTTCACGACTGATCTGACAGTCCATTTTCTTCAGACCAAGACCCATATGAATGCTGAGAGACAGAGTGTGTTTCCATGTTCAGCTGCCATCAGTGAACTGCTTTTTTTCTGATGAATGGGAATGCTCTTGCTTCATTTTCAATAACAATGTGAGGCAGAAAATGAGAGAAGCAGAATAACCTGAGAAGACTGCGTCTTGCACAGCATCATTTAAGCTAATTCCTATGTACAGTCATGTGTCTAGTTAGTTCATGTGTCTAATTGTTAGTTAACAAACTCGGTGGCATTTGCTATTAAAAAACTCCAATATTCAGCTTTTGATGTAGTATATTTAAATCATTTTTTAGTATATCTATTTATATCATGCATTAGAAATCCTGTGTTTATGTTCCCAAAATCCTCATTTCCCACAGAACAAGCAGAGCAATGATCTTCCACAAGCCACTCCATTTCCAAGTCACACCCTGGAGGAACTCTCAGCTCACCAAGTCCTTCTCCTACAGGAATACGCACGCCTGTGGTGATCACTGGCTCACCAAGCATTAAGCTGAGGCCTCAAGCTTACTCACATAGATGAAAAGCCACTTAATAAAAAGGAAAAAGTATTTATTCTCACTACAAACCCCATTAGAATTTGAGCCAAAGTTGTTTTGTTTTCACTGTGGTCATGGCATATTTCCCATATGAATCACTCTGCGCTGCCTCTCCTCCCATCACGCACACGGAGTCCCTCACATTCTGAGCCAACCTCGCTCTACAAGCAGCCTCAATACCTCCTCCCTTGAGCTCCATGTTTTCCTCTGTGGTCTCCAGGCTCCCCCATCAAGTGCAGGCTTTACAAGCTTGTGTATTTGTATATTATTGGTTTTTATGTATATTAGAGTAGCAATAGCAGCTTGTTGAAGTAATTAACAGCCAGATCAAGGCAGCAACTGGGATCAAGCTCTCTGAAGATAGGCAGGTGGGGTCACGTGAGACCAAGTTTGCGCAAGAAAAGAAGGTGAAGGAAAAGGCTTCATTTTTAGGAAATCTGAAGATGACTCAATCAAGACTTAGGAGCAAGACAAAAAGGAGCACTGTTGTGGAAAGGGAAAATTCAGGAGGATACAATGAGCAGAGATCACAGACAGAGTATTCCAGAGTATTCACGTGAACAAACTCTATCCATTACCTGTGAAAATTGCCAAGTACAGTCTCTGTAACTGTGACATTCAAGTTCAAGTTCCGTTGCTCTCTATACTGCTTCACAGTTTTGAAGGGTTCATTGGCATTACAGAGCAGACTGACAGCATACATTGCCATCTTCTTCACATACTGAGCGGAGAGCACCCATTGTAGGCATGACCACTATTCCCAGGAGCAGTCAGCAACAGCTTAGAAACAGACATCACCCTTTAAACATGGATGTAGAAGTTAACAGTTATTTTTTTTCCTGTTGGCAGGGAAGGGAGGAGGAGAGAATGTAATTAAGTGCATGAATGCCCGAGAGATCATTTTTATTCCAATTTGTCTAAAGAATGCAGAAGGTTTTAATCTTGATTTGAGGAATTCGGGCTAAACCAAGCTTCTGGATTAGCCCAACTGCCCTGTATTTCTCATCACAGTTACAAGATCATATGCTGGTTTTCAGATCCCCCAACACCCCTTCTCCTCACACACTCACACACCCTCTTTTTTATTTTTTCCCCCTCCAGTACACACTATTGCCTTTCCCCAGGTTCATCTATAAAAGTTAAGGGATTTACACCCCTTGAAAACTATAATATAGCAATAGGTCATACACTGAATTTAGCTTATAAACCTGTTCACTGTAACAATAGGATGGAAATTAATGGCCAGATCCTCAGCTGCAACCATCAGCTTAGCTCCATTAAAATCCACCCTGCGGCCTGACCTCTGAGCACTGACCTAACTTTGTGCTGGCTGACATAGTTTCCATCAGCTTCACAGCAAGCAGGAAATAGCTGGGGTGTGGGAAAGCCCCAGCCATACCTCCCCCTACTCTGACCAGGCTCTCGCAGAGCTGGTGCAAGGGTTTTGTGGCTGGCTGCCTGCCTGGGAGGCCCCTGAGCCAGGGGTGTTCCTCTCAGACAGCCACATTACCAAGCTGCTTGGAAGACCTCACTTTGGAAACCATCATTCCTGCCCACGGTTATATAAGCAGCCACCACAATTTGGGATAGAAGCCAAAATTAAATGCAAGAACATTTAGGGAAAGAGGAGCTTCAGTTTAATTCCACACTAAAATTTTTACATAATTTTTTTTTTCCTTAGGTTTAACCAGACATTAGGATGAAAAGGAAAGTAAGCATGAGCTGAGGCTCTCAGAAAAAAACCAAAATAAAACAAAACAAACCAGCATAACTAAAGGGAAAAGGAACACCGGTGGCTCAGTTCTGAAGCAGACAAGTAGGAAACTTCCCTTTTCCTTCTTGAAGAAGTCAGTTCTTGCTGCCATATGTGTTTGTAGGGAAATATCAAAGTCCTAAGACCTGCCCATATGTATGCTAAGGAATTCATAAAATCTTGTTTGAAAAAAAAAAAAAAAAAGAAACCTTTAAACTCCAGTGCTTTTTAGGTATTTTAAATGAAGAATGCTATTCAAAACAACAATGGGATATTTAGTATATCACTGATCTCTTGGTACAAATCTTATTCATTCAGTGTTCTCTCTACATAAGCTTTGCATTTTACTTTTCCACCATGTAATAATTTCTATCCTTCTAATACTTTCCTTGATATTCTACCTTGGGTTTAATTTGGAGCCTAATGCTGAGAAACTTGGGGGGAAAAAAAAAAGAAAAAAATTCAATTGTGAATATTCCAACCATCCCGATAAAAACCACTGAAATCCTCAAATCAAAGTTTTACTTTATATACCATCAGTTTCCCAGTAGTCCCATTTCTCAATCAGAATTTGAATAATCTTTACAATTTGTATTCCCCAAAACTCAAATTTAATGAGTTAGTAGGTATAGAAAGAGAAATAACAGCTGCAGCTTATCCCGCTGTGCTATTCAGTAATGACAATGTTATACCACATTAGCAATTGTGACATTAATAAAAAGAAGCCCATAGGATTAGCCAGAGACAGCTGACTTTAGTCAAATGTAGGTCATGCTTTGTTTGCTCAGAGCTGGGTAATAAATTTCCAGGTAAGTGCTCTCATGTGTCATACATATATGCCAGGAGCATAATTTCAGCTATACTAAATGATCCACATTCTTAAATTTCTGTAAGCCGTTTTTGAATTATTGTTAAGCATTTAATTCCACAGCAGCATCTTACAGGCTACTTAAAGTTATTAACTCATATGACATTATGGCATGTTTTCTTTCTAGTGGCAGCTAATAGCAACTTGATCTGGTTTCCCTTTCACCTTAAGGTATCTGCAGCTCAGAATTGTGAGTATTTAACAAAAGATACTTAGCAAAGAATCAAACCCACTACATTTTGCAGTTCTAGCTAAAGGGGAAAACAGTGTTTGGAATCAATCCAAGCAGCAGCAAGATATCTTCCACCACAGAAGGGAGGCTTTAAAAAAAAAATTAAAGGAAATAAAAGCCTAGCCTTCAATTAATAGTACAAAAGATCCTATCTCAACCTCTGCTACTTTGGAAAGCCCTCAAAATTTAGATTGAAAGCAGACCTTTAAACATATTCATATTTAATCTCAGCACAAGATGTGCATATTGTACACCAAAACCTTAAAGGCCAAATTCTGTGTTCAGGAACACCCTGGCAGGCTTCAGTGGGAAAGGGCAAGTGTAATACAGCAGAAGCTGACCTTGAGGTTGTAATTTTACTTTCACTATTTTTTATTTTTTTTATTATGGTGATAAGTAGAGGCACCAAACAAGATCAGGGCCTTTTTGTACAAGGCACCATCCTGACATGCAGAACAGAGAGGGGAACTCTAGTTAAGAAGAGCTCAAATCACAGCAAGACAGACAGAAAAGTGTCTGATTATCACCTTTTTACAGACGGGGGAGTGATCTACAGAAAGGCTAAATGCCAGACCCAGATGGCTTTAATTCCACCTAAGGCTCTAGTGGTTGCTACGGCTTTAAGCAGCTACTCATCCTGCTCCTTGTTTTAGGAGCACAAGGCTCCTTCCTCAAGGCTGAGGTGTCACAGGGACTGGCTAAGCCATGCCCCAGCTGCTCTGCTAAAAGTCCTATGAAGAGGGGGCCCAGGGTTGTACCTCACTGCAAGATCCAAGGCAGTGCTTTGCCATCCTATCTACAATTAATTAGTCCAATCCTTTCTGAGCAACAGTAACGGATTTCCTGACTCCCTTCTATTTTTACCCATGTCGCTGCTAAAATGTATTTACACATCAGCTGGTCTCTGGGGGCCTCTGAAGCATGTCAAATGGAAGAGCTGACATACCTATAATCTATTTGATATCTTGGTGGGTTGGTTATTTTAAGAGCATATATTTTTGCAATAGAAATTAAGGACCACATAAGTAATATTTTCTTTGGTAATTAAGAAACATTGAAACAAAAAAGGTTTGGGTTTTTCTTTTGTGTAGGGAACTAAAATGAGAAAGCTTTGCTGTCTTTCAGTACAATTCATCAAGTAGCAGTTTCTTTAAAGCAACAATTCTTACTGGTCTCCTTCTTGAAGGATGCAGTTGTATCTTTATTACCCTTCATTGTTATCAGTGAAGCAAAATGCCAGAGCTACGTTTGAGGCAAAAGAAATTCTCTTTCTGGGAGGCAGTAGTTTCCAGCAAATCCTGAACACCTTTGTGCTTGACTTCAAGGAAGAAAAGGTGGTCAATGCTCTCTGACAAGCTTGTGTATTACAACATATTAGAAATATGGGCTATCTGAGGTAATTCTTGCTCAAAAATAATTCACACACATTCACACAAAGGAAAAAAAAAAGAAGAAAAAAACTACAAAAAACAGGAGTACAAATGACACCTCAAAAACTAGTAGGCAGGAGAAAATTTGTCTTCGAGCCAGAACCATGTATAAGTACTGCATACATGTATCATCCCAGAGCAGCACTGGCCATCCTGCCTTTTATTAATTCATTCTGCTTTGCAGAGGGAGGGAAAAACCCAACTTATCACTCACTCCTTGTACTTATAGAGAGGTGAAGCATAAACATGCACACACCGCGCGGAAAAATCCTTTTACTTAAAAATGTCTTAGCAAAATGAAAGCATGCAAAGTAAATATGTTGTCTGAAATTGTTTGTATTTTTCCTCAAAATAAAAATGAATCATTTTCAGTGGGAAAACAAAATAAACCCAACGTGTTTAAGTATGTTTTTTTCTTTTCTCTTCTTTTTTTTTTTTTTCCTCTTTTCTTTAACAAAGAGAAAAAACAAAGACCTTTTGGTGGGAAAAATCAATCCCTTCTCTGATGGGCTGGCTGCCTCCTTGTCTGTGCAGGCTGATGCTTCTTTGTTCCCAGCCCCATTCCCTGGCCTTCCAGCTGAGCTGGTGCTTCAGAGGATGCTTCCTGGGTCCCTCCCACAGACCACAGCCCCGGAAGGCTGCTCACTGCTCACCCTTCTCATCCCTGTTTTATCAGGGCCCAATACCCCTATTCCCACAGGACAATGCAGTCAGAAATGGGACTTTCCAAAGCATTCATATTCATCTTTCCCTCCTGCTAGAAAAATAGCAAAGTGAGCATTTTGTTATTATTATTTCAAGGCATGTTTTTTTCTATTACAGCGCGTTTACAATGCAGCACAGAAGCACAGCCAGGATGGATAGATGGCAAGTGATGAGTCTTCCTCACCAAATTATTTGCAATGGCAACTTCTATTTTGTATAAAATCTCGAGGCATATGACAGCAGCAAGCCAAAGGTAGAAAGGTATTTTTTATGGAGAAAGAGTGTGTAGCTCATCAAAGATAGCTGTGGGGTAATAGGAAGCGTTCAAACAAGGAGGAGCCTTATGAGGAGCAGCTGAGAGAGCTGGGGTTGTTTAGCCTGGAGAAGAGGAGGCTGAGGGGAGACCTCATTGCTCTCTACAACTACCTGAAAGGAGGTTATAGAGAGGAGGGAGATGGCCTCTCGTGAGATCAGTCTTGCACTGATCCCACCACAGCTCGTGGCAGCTCCAAGCTGCCAAACTCCTTAGCACAGACTCATCAGTCCTGGACTCAATGCAGTCCCCTCAGGCCTGCACACTCATTTTTGACCACAATCTTCTGTCATAGAATCATAGAATAACCAGGTTGGAAGAGACCCACCGGATCATCGAGTCCAACCATTCCTATCAAAAACCATTCCTGTCCACCTTTCTGAGTCTGGCATGGGAGGCCACAGGGCTGGGACATGCTGCTGCAGCCAGGGGCCACCTGCAGAGCACTCAGGCACGTGGCCCAGCGCATCCATCAGTCACAGGTGCTCACCCCCTAGACTCCCTTCCACATAGTTACACCAATTCTTTTCAAGCCTGAAATGAACTTTCTGCTAGCACAGCTGTACAGCTGAAAGCCCTCTCAAACACCTTGATGGAAACAACAGCAAGCAGAGCCACCTTCTCCATAAGCATACCCAAAGCTACATTAAACATCGCAGGAAAGGCACAGAGAGGCAGTAAAAAAAATAATAAAATAAAATAAAATCCAGCCTCCCTCCACTGCTCTGCATGAGCGTACAAACAGGTTACAGACTGGAGATGCAGTGCAACAGTTTGTCCTCTTTAACTGTGCAGTATGCAAACCTTGTTTCATATCTCATATCCAAAGCAGTCACAGAAGGTAACATAAATACCATTGGGATCTTTCTAGGGCATGCATTCATAGCTGCACAGGTGAACCATACGATTTTGCATTTAAAAGACAAAAAGAAGGAGCAATACCTGCTAAGTGTTTCAACCTAGACACTCAGGCAGCTTGGGGATCCCTCCACAATTTGCGATACCCACTTTGTCACTTATATTCAAAGACTACAAATAGTATAAAAAGAGCAGACACAACAACAGCAGGGAAAATAATTCCTAACCTCTAAACCAAATACCATCTGTAAGTTATCTCTATATAAATGTGAGGAGAAATAAAATAGCAATTTATTTAGTGTTTATTGAAAACAAGATCTGTATCAACTACATATTTTGATGGCTTGGAAGTGACCAAATATCTCTCCTCCTTTCCTCAAAAATCACAAGCAATCTTAAAAAAAAAAATGACTGAAGATACTACAAGTAAACTGTTTTCAATCACATTTCCAGATGAACAGATCACTCTTAAAAAAACACTCTTCTTCACTGGAAAGACAGAAAGTTGGTGAAAAGAAAAGAGAAACCAGAACTTGTGTAGCAAGGAAAATAAAAGGAAAAAAATCCCTAGACAGGAAGTCCTTCAGGACTTCACCAGGACCGGTTCAGCTACAAGCTGCAAAGCCAAAAGTCCTTCAGTGGAAAGAAAACAGCACTGTTACATGCCACATGCCAGGCTCACTGATATCAAAGTGTAGTTATGTGAGATAATGTTGGTGCAATACATTTAATCAACAATTAAATCACCCCTACACAAAAAATTTACTGGTGTTGGAGACAAGGAAACCAGCAAGCCAACACAGTGAGAAGGGAAATTTGACGAACAGGTGGAGAAGCAGCAATTACATCAAATGCTCCCCAGGGGGGTCTGTCAGAGAAGGACACAGCAGCTAGGGCTGTCCCAGCACCTAAACTGGACCAAGCCAGGGCTGTGGAGAGCTTGAGACTGGCCCTGCTGAGGCAGCACTTAGCAGGGTCCAATGCCCCTGAGGGGCTGACAAGGAGTCCTGGACAGAGTAGTGGTGAGCCCCGAGGTGCCAGTCAGGGTCATTAGGGCTACTGGTGACCTCAGAACCCGGACACGTGGTCTATCCTGGTTGTGGCCAGCTGAAAGCATCTTGAAATTCCTCTTGCAAAGACAGTAATTGCTCATGAAGTTGGATATAATGGACTAGTTACATTAAAATCTATTGCAAAACAAAATTAATAAGCAAAACAAGGTAACATTAATGTCCAGTATTGCCAGGTGATGGCACTTCACCAAAGTAGACCACAAGTATTAATCAGGCAACAGATTTACAGAGGTGAATCTTCTAAAGAGAGGTGTAAGAAAACCCAGTGTGACTGAAGACCAAATTCTCTACTTATCTCCAAATACAAAAGATTCACTGGATTTCGGGAAAGCATCAGGGAAGAACCTGAGAACCAAGTTAGTCCCAAAATTACAAGACTCAAAAATATCCCCAACAAACCACAAATAGGGTGCTTTCGTGTATTTGTCTAAAGTACTACGTTAAAGGCTGCAAATCAGTTCAGTCTGACCTCAGTGCCAGGAAAAGTCATGGAGCAAGTGATCTTGAGTGCGATCATGAAGCACATGCAAGAGAACCGGGTGATCAGGCCCAGTCAACACGGGTTCACAAAAGGCAGGTCTTGCCAAACTAGCCTGATCGCCTTCTATGACAAAGTGACTCAGCTGCTGGATGAGGGGAAGGCTGTGGATGTGGTCTTCCTGGACTTCAGTAAAGCCTTTGACACAGTTTCTCACAGCGTTCTGCTTGAGAAACTGTCAGCCTCTGGCCTGGACAGGCGCACACTCTCCTGGGTGGAAAACTGGTTGGCTGGCCGGGCCCAGAGAGTGGTGGGAAATGGTGTGAAATCCAGCTGGAGGCCAGTGACAAGTGGTGTCCCCAGGGCTCAGTGCTGGGTCCAGCCCTGTTCAATGTCTTTATCAATGACCTGGATGAAGGCATCGAGTGCACCCTGAGCAAGTTTGCAGACAGAGGTTATCCTCCCTCTGTACTCGGCACTGGTGAGACCGCTCCTCGAATCCTGTGTCCAGTTCTGGGCCCCTCACCACAAGAAGGATGTTGAGGCTCTGGAGCGAGTCCAGAGAAAAGCAACAAAGCTGGTGAGGGGGCTGGAGAACAAGTCTTACGAGGAATGGCTGGGAGAGCTGGGGTTGTTTAGCCTGGAGAAGAGGAGGCTGAGGGGAGACCTCATTGCTCTCTACAACTACCTGAAAGGAGGTTGTAGAGAGGAGGGAGCTGGCCTCTTCTCCCAAGTGACAGGGGACAGGACAAGAGGGAATGGCCTCAAGCTCCGCCAGGGGAGATTTAGGCTGGACATTAGGAAAAAATTTTTAAAGGAAAGGGTCATTGGGCACTGGCAGAGGCTGCCCAGGGAGGTGGTTGAATCACTATCCTTGGAGGTGCTTACAGGACACGTGGATGAGGTGCTGAGGGACATGGTTTAGTGGTTGATAGGAATGATTGGACTAAATGATCCTGTGGATCTTTCCCAACCTACTGATTTTGTGAAATAAACCCCAAGTAAGATTAATCAGGAATCAGATGTTGGATTTGTTGCTATAATGCGCTATTGAATGTGACCAATATGATTGTGTTATTAGTAAAAACCTGTGTCAGACTTCATACTTTGCTTCACATTTAAAAAAAAGAAATGCAAAAAACAAATGCACTAAGCAATTCTTAGACAAGAACCACAGAATCAGTTTTGGAGTGAGAAAGGGCAACACTAAATTTCAGGCTTCAAGGAAAAAAGAAAATGACTTCTCTCAGCAGCAGACACATTCTTGCAAACTAGAGTCAGGGGGAGAAAAGTAATTGTTATCCCTACTGTCTGTTCAAATCCCATTTGTGAAGTAACTCTTGCACACACAAGTCCTGGGAGGCTGATGGAGGAAAGACATAGCTACACTTCTGCAAAGCAAAGAGAAAGGATGTCCTATTCCATGAATAAGCAAGACTCATTATATTTTCTTCCTCAAAATAAAGGAAGAAAATATCACCTGTTGACCTTTGCGAGACACAGTTTCCACCTTGACTGCCCCTCTCCTCTATCTGCCACAATGCACAAACACACATCCCATCCATACGTGTGCATTGCAGGATTCAGCTGTGGAACGAGAAGAAACAAAATGCTGCTTTGAGGAATGTGTACCTGCAGGCTTGCCAGTAGCAGGTGAGGCCCAGTTTGGTGTCTAGCTGGCATCCTTCCCAGTCTCCAGTATTTGAAGGCACACAAATAAATCTTCACTGGGGATTCCTACTGAGGACAAGCAGAGTACCAAGGCTCAGCAGAGCCGTTTTCAGGGCTAAAGCCAGTAGGAATTTAAAAAAAATAGGAAACTCTTCTCTAGAGGCCAAGCAAAACTATGGCAGACTGATTTCTAGGGATTTGTCAGAATGCGAGACAAAGGCTGGAGGTTTGTTGGCCCACTGGAAAAGTGGAGTAGGCAGCTTTAACCCACAGAAACATGAACTGTTCCTGCAAACACAATGACCATCCCTTTTCCCCAGTTTTTCAAGAATCTGTGTAGGCTTCCTGAATTTCATCTGAAAGGAGAGCAAAATTTCTCTTGCTCTTGTTCGTTATAATCTGATATACAGTGAAGGCAGGTGGCTAATTCAGGTACAACTTTCTTAGGAAATGATGAGAAGGAGGAAGATGCACGCTGCTCAGCTCAGGCACACAGAGATATTTTTTAGACCTTCAGTATAAACCAGATTTGCTGCTGTTAGATGGCTCTATATACGTGCCGTTATGCTGTTATCCTGCAATGGCAACTCCTCCAGCACAGTGCCTGGAACAGTTTCTGCATAACATGTCATCACAGCTGCTGCTGTATATTTGGCTTGAAGTTCCACCTCTAGGGAAACCCATGCCAAACTATTTATAATAGTGGGCTACAATTTATGAGAAATGACTTTATGCCCTTCTTACATGAGAAAGGCTCAACATATCAGTCCATTCATTAGTGCCTTGTTAGTTTAAAGGGGTCCTTTATAGAGCAATAATATGGATACTTTGCTTCTTGATGGCATCTTTCTGCAAAGAATAACGTAACATTTTCCAATCATAACCAAGTATTTAACAGCCTCCAAAATCATGGAAGATGGGGAAAGGTGAGCATGTCTGTTACTACTGTACCTTGGCATTACTGAAGGAAAGGAGGCATTTGCAAGTCAAAAGATTGAAAGTTTCTGGCTGGGCTTGCTGTCCTGGGCTTCACATTACACTACTGCTGGAAAGAAGGAGAAAGGCAGGCGTGTCACAGGCAGAACTGTAACACAGGGTCAGAAAGAAAAACTCACCCTGTCAGGGGAATCAAGCTCACCAGTGAAAAAGTTTAGCTGTGCTAAATTCTCTGCCTTGTGTGTGGGTTGTGCAGCTAAGAATTTTTGTCCCCATAGTTGGCTTGCAAAATATTAGAAGAAGGTTGCAACCAAATCTCGAAAAGAGTCGCAGGCTCAAATCTACAAAGCACTTAAGCAAGACGTTAGCTTTCAGCATGGGAGTAGTTGAAAACAATGCAATGTAACCTTTTTTGCCAAGTCAGGGCCTAAAGTAAGAATTTACTGTCTCATTTAATATCTTGTGGGGGATCTGGCACACAGATACACAATCCTTCACTGTTCACTGTATTAGCCTCCTGAAAGTGGCCAGATTTAGACTCTCTCAGCTATGAACTCTGTTCTCAGATAGAGGTCATCCCCAGCTTCACAGTTTTGAATGCTGATGTGGTTCGAGCATTGCCAATTTTCCTGAAAGCTTAGGAAAAAAATTGCCCTCTGCACTGCCCATCTCTTCCAGTGTTTTCCTCCAAGGAATAGTGGAGGCTGATAATAGGAAGCTCTGGAAGGAAACAAGTAGGGAGTATAGTAAATCTCCACTTTTCATCCCAAAGGTAGTTGCATTCCTTTTTTTTTTTTTTTGCTCTAAAATACAGCGGACCACTAAGTAGCCTAGTTTCTGTGAGCCAGACACCCCTGCCAAGCAAACTCATAGCTATTTAATTCAAATCACATATTTTATCCAAGCCTGCCTGTGACCATCTACTGAAGCTACAGAATAGGCTGGTTCATCTTTGTCTCAAACTGACAGTGATAACTCAAGCTGAGCACATGGTCATCTTTTCTGGTCAGATTTCCTACTAAATTCCTTCAGCCTGTATATCTAAGCCACTTCTTGCTCTTTCATTCAGAATATCTTGATTTCTTTCTTCTGTGCTTTATTGCTGTAGTGCACATAATTAGTTGGCAGACAAAATAAAAACAAACAAATGGAAAAAAAACAAAATAACCCTACCTCCACAATAGTTTGATTCTTCCCTGTGCAATTTATGTCTCTGCCTTACACATACCCACAATTCACCCCATTTAGAGTGAATGATTGAAATGATTAATCTAGTGCTTACGCTGAAAGTAAGAGAAGGACGCCTGGGCTGTCTGTAAAGATAACCAGGAATCTGCTGCAAGCCTACATTTTGACAGCATCCATGTTCCTGACAGCATAGATAATTGAACACTCTGCATACAGGCACCTTCCCTAGGGGGTACACTGCAAAAAGGAAAAATACAACCCCAGACTGTAAACCCTGCCAAGTACAAAGTACTCTGTTCATTCATTACCCCACCTTGTCCAATTCCTTACATCCTCCTCACAGGCATGGGAGGAAAATCCTAGTGGGACTATTAAAATCCACAGCTTAGTTCCAGGTCATTATCTAGGGGTTTCTTTGCCTTAATAGTTAGCTGTATAATGTTTTTGTAAATAATGTTGTTCCTGTCTAACAAACATGTGACACATTTCCTGTGACCACCACTGAGCACAGGGCATGCCATCACACATTAATTTCATTAAAGCAATCAGAAGTTTGATCTTCTGTGTAGTAGCATCTCTAAATATCCCCTCAGTAGCAGAATACCGTTTAAAGGATTATGCTTACAATGCAAAAAACACAGTTAGCTTTTCCAGTTAGCCAACTTCCCTGTAAGTGGTATGTCACTTTTTGTAATATTGTCCATAAGTCACTCCCAGAGTGTAACTCAGAAGATTTTATAAAATATATGTTAAGTCCTATGTATTTTATTGGAAGTAACCTCATGCTTTCAGTTAGCAATATTGACAAATTAAAAAAATCTCAAGTCAAGCACTACATTCCAGAATAAAAGGGTGGTATTTTCTTTACGATATTATTTTCCTTTGGACTCATATTTTCAAGCTGAGGTCCAGAACCACAAGGACTACAAAACTGGGTTTTAATTTAAAGCTGGGCATCTGAATCCCAGTTCCCACAGCTCAGGTCTTGAGATCAACACAAAACACATGAGACATGGCAATACTGAGATAGATAAGCATATGCTTAAGTGATTTGTTTTGTTCTCTTCCTGAAGGGATGGGGTTAGGAGAGGAGGACAGTCAGAACTTTAACCTCCAACCCTTTCACCTTTGAATCCTTACTCAAAAGCTTCTAGGAAGGAAAAAGGACTTTGCAGAGTTTAACAAATCCAGGCTCTGCTTAATTAAATAGAGAAGCCCTAGGGCTGTACTAATTCCTAGACCCAATGAAGCCCCTCAGAATAGAAGGGAACTGTGAGTATAATAGGTAGTAGAGCTGCTTGAGTTCATTTACATGACGTATCCCTAGCTCCTAAGCCATTATAATGCTTCTGAGTGAATACGGAAAAGATTTCTCCACCCAAAACACTGATCTAGTCCACTCAGGGCACAGCTGACTACTGTGACCCCTGGATTTCATGCACTGCAAAGGACAGTATAGATTATGCAGTGAGAGAGGCTCCAGGAGATTCTCTTTTGAGGAAGCTAGGAGTGTATTTATGAAGAGCTCTAGTAGACAGATATGTGTATCATATCTGTCACTGCCTGTACAAAGAGATTCAGGAAAACAATACACAAAGTAGAAAAAGCTAAACTACTGTTTACAGAAGAAGAGAAGCTTCAGAAATGGTTTTTTTTATTGTCAGCTTTTCTTCCTGGTCTCTCAAAGGCAAGCTTTTCTATTATTTCATACCAAACTCAGTTATAACTAGGCTAGCCATCAAGTTTTACATCAAAAACTCTTTGGTAGCTTGGAGTTAGAGCTTGATGCAAAGCATCCAGAATTTAGAAAGCAATTTAAGGATCAAATGATTCAGTGTAACGTTTCTGCAACCTGCAATTTAAAGGGCTAAAAGTCTTTCTGCAGCCATCAATGCTTTCAGGGTCAGGAGTTTATTTTTACTCTGTTATTTCACTTGGTAAATGGACTGTAGGCATTTTATGGGATGGCCAATCCTAAAACAGGAGCTCAGCCTTTAAAAATGGTTTATCATGCATAGTGCTTTAGTTTACAGAATAAAAAAAGGAGGGGGGAAGCCTAACTCAGTTTTGACTATTGCCAATTTCACATATACAGAAAAAGAAATTTCTCTAATTACTAACAGGCGATCTGCATTAGAGTATAACAGTATTTTTTTAAATTACCTGATTGAGGCTCAAAGACTCTGCAACAGAGAGAGTTTCAAGTCCGTAATTTTCTGTAATTTGATTTATCTAAACCAGGTCCTTTCTTGCCTCATAGCAAAAAAAAAAAAAAAAAAAAAATTAACCAATGTTTACCTCTCTTCAGAAATACAAGTAGCCTGAACTCAGAAACTGAACTGAGAAAAAAATCAGATGACTGGTCTCATTACTGTAGCCTGGTTCAGTTACACATTACACTACGTAAATAGATTATTTTCATACCTTTTAGTAAAAGGCTCACTAGCCAATCTTGACTCTCATTAACACCTCTCAATCGTAGATTAGCTATGTATTTCCAGTTAATAATTTTTAGTCCATTGCTTATTGTGAGGATCTGTGATTTGATAACCAATTCACACAAATATATTGAGAAAGAACTATAACACTACAATAATGAAAAGTACCTTACAATTAACTTTTAGGCAATATTTTAGCCACACTTCCTGAAGTTCTTCCATAGTCTGGAATACAATGAACCCCTGAACAAAAGCAAACCAGATCCCTGCTTTATTTTGCAAGAAGAAAATTAGACTTACTGAGGACAAAGGCTGCTTACAAGAAAATACACATATTAATTTAGGCATTCAGTAATTTTGCTGAAACAAAGTCTGAGTAGCTTAGGATTTCATAGCAACAAGAGGTGACATCATTATATCATTAGTTCAACTTCAACTCGCATCACAGCTTTTGAAATTTATTGTAGGCTATGGCTGCCTGATCAGCCTAAGTATGCAAACGATCCTTTTGGTTTAAACCTGTTCCTAAGTGTTAAAAACCAGCGTGAAAATCATTATGATGGCTGTTATTAATTGCTCTGTTGCAACCTGGCCAAAGGAAATTGTGAGGTGACCCTTCTACATGATGGGAGAGACTCAACTAGCACATTTCCTCAAAGCCATATGGTGCACTATCTTGGTTTATTTAAAAAAAACCCAAACAAACACAAAAACCACACCTAACCCTCCCCAAAAAACACCACCACAACAACAAAAAACCACTATGAAGCAGCAATTAGAAAGGATGAGGGAGAAAGGAAATAAAAGTTTACAAAACCAAGTATTTTTCACCTTAATCTCAGTTCTGTCAGGCTTGAGACATTTCAAAACCTCTTTGATGCTTTATTTCCATGCTGACTCAGAAGATGTGTGAGTGCTAGAACAACCAAGTCATTGACTTCTCTATCATCATCTGATTAATTCTGATTTCCCAGCTCTAACTTAAAGATTTGTGGATGTTTCTGCTTTTTAAAGCAAAAGTGGCTCAGTTAAATTCCTTGCAACACACACAAATAAGTAATCATTTGGATGACATTAATTCACCCAATGAACCTGGACGCAGCACATTACAGAACACAGACACATGGGAAACTATCAGAGTTATCACTTAACCTAGAACCCTTTCAACATTATTTTATGTGCATTAAATCCTAAAAATACATAGAGAAACAAAATATTGGAAAGTCATCAAGATGAGAATATTCTGTTTGTACTCATTAATCAGAATGATTAAAGAGGTTTTCAATTGTTTATAAATTTTCAACAGGAAAATAAACATATCTTCAATTTCCAAAATGTGACAAACGTTTGGGAAAACACAGAAACAATAAAACACAAACTCTACATAAAAGGGGGAATGAATAAGGGCTAATTACAGGCTTACCTCCACCCAGCAATTCTAGTAAGAAATATGGCTTAAATTTTAGGAGCAATTACCTGTTTTCCTTCTTTTCAAATGTAGGAAGGATTGAACCAGTTCATGTAGCTTCTGTTCCCTTGAAAATAGCTACAGATTTTCTTCTTCTTCAAACAGTAAGAGCATACCTACTGCTGTCAAGGCTGGGATTTCACTTCAGCCAGCAGCTGAACTGGTTCTGAGCCATTTCCCACCAGTGGAGGTTAATATGTCACACCCGTCAATTATCACATTTCCTGGCGTGGGCTGCCATGTGCTTAAATAATAGCATGATAGTGCATGCACATGCTTCTATATGCAAACAGCAAATTTACACTTGCATCCTGAATGATTTATTTTGGTTGCAGGGGAAAAGATTAGGGGAGGGCAGAGTGAATAATTCTGTATTGCCCCCATAACACACAGTATAAAATCCATTCACAAAATGGCACCTGGTCTGATATTCAGAAGATAAAACCCAAGCATTTACACGTTATTCACACCTTTATTCCATGATAGCAAACAATATTTGAGATTGTTATTAGTTCTTTTAAATATGTCAAGACCAAACACCCCTGTTGTGTCTGCACTTGGTGCCACGCCAAGGGGCACCTGAGCCACTCCAGCATACGGAGCTCTAACCATAGTGTCTGTGGGTGGCTACAGGTCCTTGCTATTTTGTGAAAGAGAGCTGAAAATACTTCCTTAGTTGCTAGCAATAAGCAGCTGGAGAAAGAGGCTGAGTGTAAATGTAAATAAAGCTCACTCGCTGATATGTTGAGGTTTTTTCTTGGCTTAAAACATGCTTGTGTACACAGACACATACATACTCACATACAAATAAAGACAGGAAAAGACAATATGATAAGTTATTCTGATCTTCAATTAACTTCAGTGAAAAAGTAACAAAGTCATTTTAGTTTACACCGAGGGACAGTTCTCAAAAAAGCACAGCACGTGTAAGACAAAATATTCCTTCAATACACCTGAAAAAAAAAAGCACTGGCTCCTTTACAAACTAATGATCATTTTCTTAACTCACCTTACTGCTCTCAGGCATGAATTACTTCGATTTTATCTGGATCAGTTGGTGACACACACAGTTCCAAGAGATCCTGCTTTTGCAGCACAGGGAAGACCCCAACCTGCCAGCCTTCATTCCACCTTCAGTTAGAAAAGGGGAGGGTGAAACCAAACTCAGCAAGCCACCAAAGGGGGAACAAGAATTGGCTATGAAAGCCCCTGGGTTTTTTCATTTTGTTTTTCCCTTTCAAGGGAAAGCTGAGATAGCTCTGGGTTTTTTTACCTTCATATATGAAGCCTGTGCAGAAAGGCTCTGTTTCAAGCTCTTGTTTCAAGCTTCTCACCTGAAGTGGGAAATTACAGTGGGCAGGAACAAGCTTTTGCTTTGTGTTTGCGTGGCAAGATTTTGGTGGCAGAGGGGCTACAGGGATAGCTCCTGTAAGGAGCTGCTAGAAGTGTCCCCCAGGTCCAAAAGAGCCAATGCTAGCCAGCTCCAAGACAACCCAGCAGCTGGTCAAGTCTCAGCCCATCAGCAACAGTGGGAGCACCTCTGTAATAACATATTTAAGAAGGGAAAAAAATTGCTGTGCAACAGCGGCTGAGAGGGAGGAGTGAGAATACATGAGAGGAACAACTCTACAGATGCTAAAGTCAGTGAAGAGGGAGGAGAGAAGGCCCTCCAGTTACCAGAGCAGAGATTCCTTTGCAGCCTGCAGTGAAGATCATGGTGAGGCGGGCTGTCCTTCCGTAGTCCATGAAGGTCCACAGTGGAGCAGATATCCACCTGCAGCCAATGGAGGACCCTATGCTGGAGCAGATGGATGCACCTGAAGGAAGCTGTGACCCTGTAGAGAGTGCACGCTGAAGCAGGCTCCTGGCAGGACCTGTGACCCCATGAAGAGGTACCTGTGCTGGAGTGTTTGCTGGCAGGACTTGTGACCCACTGGGAACCCATGCTCGAGCAATCTGTTTCTGAAGATCTGCAGCCTGTGGGAAGGACTCACGTTAGAGAAGTTTGTGGAGAGCTGTCTCCTGTGTGAGGGACCCCATGCTGGAGCAGGGGAAGAGTATAAGGAGCCGTCCCTCTGAGGAGGAAAGAGCAACAGAGACAATGTGTGATGAAGTGACTGTAATGCCCATTCTCTGTCGCCTTTCACCACTAAGGGGGAGGAGTCAGACAATTCAGGAGTGAAGTTAAACACAG
Source organism: Phaenicophaeus curvirostris (assembly GCF_032191515.1). Lineage (NCBI taxonomy): Eukaryota > Metazoa > Chordata > Aves > Cuculiformes > Cuculidae > Phaenicophaeus > Phaenicophaeus curvirostris. Next base: position 50,446,884 of record NC_091397.1, on the reverse strand, counting down.
GATGAAGGGAGGCAGGGGGGGAATGTGTTTTTAGATTTGGTTTTATTTTTATTTTCATATTTCATTACTCTACTCTGATTTTGATTGATAATAAATGAAATTGATTTCCCCAAGTCAAGTCTGTTTTGCCCATGATAGTAGTTGCAGACTGATCTCCCTGTCCTTATTTTTGACCCACAAGGTCTCTGTCACAATTTTTCTCCCTCCTTCCAGTTGTGCGCAAGGAGTGATAGGATTGCTTAGTAAGCACCTGAAGTCTTGCCAAGGTCAACCCACCACAGCTGTGGTAGATGTTTGGAAGGGGAGGAGGTGTTTTTCTTTAAGGAGGGGAAGTTAGGGTCTCTTTCCTGTTATCCACATCTCACTAAGGCACAAAGAAAAATAGAAAAGCCACACAAATGAAAGAATTTGGGATGTGTGTGATTCCCAATGTGAGATAAAGAGAAGCAAGCAAAACATGAGCTACAGAAGCCTGAGATCTGATGTTTTGTTAAAATCACTCCTCTTCTGGAGGGGGCTGTGATTCCTAAATGTGCTGCTGTTGGCCTTTTCTGCAGGTTTGCTGAGCTGGTAACTGTCAGCAGCCTGTTCTGTCCTCTTCCCCATTTTCCAGTATTTTGCCTAATATAATTTAAAACAGAAAATGTCTATTCTCATAAAACTTTACTAGAATGAAATTACACATTATTAAGCTCCTTTATCAGAAAATACGTTTTAAAACAAAGGACAGATCTTTATATTAAGTTAGAAACCTATTAAGTGAGTTATTTTTAATATGTTAACTAAGTTGTATGGAGAATTCTGAGGCCCACACTGAATCCAGTAATGTGTCATAAAAATGGATGAATACATTATTTTTCAAATGTTATACAGAATAATAATCTAGAAAAACACTCATACGTTATAATTATGTGCTATTTAGGGTCCTTAGCTACATAGACAGGTGCTATATATAGTACTGGTATTTTCAGTGTGAGATCTTCATCTCATTCAGCTTCTGTGTGACGTGATTTTGATCATCTCTCAGGAACGTGATTTCTTGGATATTTTTATATCACATTTCCTTATCAAAGTTATATTTTTTGTAGCCAAGATTATATTTACTATTCAAGAGGTCTGCAAACTTCCCAGATCAAATTAATCAACTGAGCAACTTCTGGAAATATAGTCAAATATAGTCCCTATGGCAATAAATAGATTTTACTGCTGAATTTTATTTACAAGAAATAAAGTAGACACTTATTTCATTCTACAAATTTATCATGACAGCCAAACTCTGCAACAGGGCATTTTGGTGCTGCCCTGTGGCTCTTGTGAATGAAAAACATATCACATATGATGTACCTTCTAAGAAGTTAATGTCTTTGCTGTATAATGGTGCATTGAAATATAATGGTGTGCAGAACAGGGTGCAAAACAGCTTGGATTAAATATCTGGGAAATGAAATCCCTTCGGATGACTGTCAGAACTAGTCTGCCTCCATTAACCCAAGACGCAAGCTGGCACACTATCATTTTTATGCATAGTTAAATACCTAGACTCTGATTTCATTAATCATTCAGTCAGGGCTGAAAACTTATCAGGCAGAGGGCATTCCCTGTCTTCACATGAAATGCTACTAAAATACTACAGATACACTGCATAATCTAAATGTCTGATATTTTAGCAATAGTAATGGCACTTGAATCAGAGGTGGTTTTTCCCTTCACTTCCCCTTTAGCATGAATGTATTTTCATTTCTGCAACTCCTACTCCTCTAACAGAAGCTTTCTTAGACAAAATTAGAATACGAAAAATTTATTTTTGAGCACCTCACTGTAATCATAGGGACGTTCAGAAGTGCAGAGTTTTGTCTCCATCACATGCCAAATAATCAGTTCTATTTCCTTAAAATTCAAGGAGGAAATAAATATCCCTTATCTGGAGAATAAGCTGGATCAGCCTCCAAAAGGAGATGCCAGAGGCTTAGAACCTCCTGTCTTGCAAAATGGATCCCCTTTCCCAACCCTGTCTCAAGCCAAAATGATGGTCATACCACGACTCTTCTGGAGCTGACTAAGCAGATGCACAAGTGTTCTACTCAGCAACACTCACTATTCTTTCAGCATAAAACTGTGCTTTGAAATTTGCCAGTTGAGTCACTAATAGTCTCATATTTACAACACAAACTGTGATTCATTGATGATTTCTCTCTTATTCTTGGATTTCATACCAGTATAATTGAAAGAGATGCGTCCTTCCGCTCTTCCAAGATGTATTGCAAGGAGCTAGAAAGAATTTTGGAGTCCTGTGTAAACACCTTATTAATATGCAGGGTTGATATTTCATACACAGCTACTGTATCATTATAGGATGAAATAACTTGTGCACTATTTCAGGCAAAATTTCAAAACACAGGCCCATTTTCATTTGCATTCTTTTTGCACTGAAAAGTATATGCAAGTCTGTGCTACAAAATTAGGTTATCAGAGGTACTCGTTATTTATGGGTACAATCATATACTTTAATGTTTAAATTAAGAGATTAAAAATTACAGGTAATTCGTATCATCTGGAAGAGGTATTTTTGAGATCTTTTTCTTGGTAACCAAACTAACATCCAGACTTGGGAAGAAATACTGAACTGCTTCTAGATATAAGTTTTGCTGTCAGCCAGTTTATTACTTTAAAACTGTTTCCTGTGAAGGAAATAATCATTGTAGATGATGCTATACTTTGAGTAGGGTAAATTCTTGTGATTTTCAGGAAATTAGTTTATGAAACTAAGCTAAAATACCAATCATAACAAAAATACTTCTTTTTAAAAGTTATATCTAGACTATACACACTGTTATCTGAGTCTGCATCAGCTATTGTTAAACAGACACAGTGTTTTCCTCCAAACTGGATGAAGAGACAGCTACCACTGGTAATCACTGCAGGCAGGCATGGTGTTATGGTTTAAAGTAGATCTGAAAACTGAGCCTTACCATACAGAAGCTCAAGCTGTTGATTATTCTCTAATTCCCACTGAAATTCTCCCACTCCTCTTTCCTTGGTGTTCAGTCTCCTTGTTCAAGAGGAATCAGCGATCCATAAAATTAAATAACATATTGCAGCCAAATTCTACTTAAACAGTGGCACTGTTCAGGAAAGTAAGGCAAACAGGATTTGGCCCTAGCTATGAGTGCAATATTGATCCTGGATTGTGCATACCTCAATCGACTAAGGCTTTTGTATGCAGTCACTAAAAAGAGATCAGACAAGGCAGTGAGGTATGAAAATGTGTCATTTTGCTATCAGTGGAGGTACACACTAACAGCATTCTCCCTTGACCCTCTCTCTTTCTCTTTCCAGTTTACTGGATGCCCTTTTCCACTAATACAGCTTTTTTCATCCAGTTATCTCCACCTCTTTTTGAACAGTTCCTTCTGTGATCGCAGACAGTTGTTTCCTGAATTTTCTTCCAATTCTTTCTCATCTGTTCTTCTTTTCTAAATCCTGGCAGAGTATAATCTTTTTTTTTTATTTTATTTTATTCATTTCCGTGCTGTTGCCAAATAAGCTACTCAAGACTATCCCCATCCTACAGCATCACAAAGCAGGCCCTGTTCACCATGGCATGCAGCTTGGAGGCAGGACAACAGGACTTCCAGGAATTCGTTCATGTTAACAGTGAAATGAAATAAGAGGGGAGGGGGTGTGGTTTTTTGGGGTTTTGGGTTTTTTTTTTCAAAAGCAGTTTGCAAACAAAACTTTCCTCAACAAATGCCATTAAGAGTATTGTGTTTTAGCTCGAGGTATGTTTCTCACATAAACATGACTTGGTCCTTTGGTTGATTTGTCAAGTGATCGTATCAAACCTGCTGGGGTAAATAATTTTTATTCATAGGGAATAACACTCGAGCAAGTTTCTGCTGTATGATGATCCAGAAACATTTTGTAAAACATCTTGTAGCAGCCTACATTGAATGTGTCAGTGCTGTATCTCTGATTTTGAGCTAAGAGTCTTGTTCATCCTTCTGCAGTCCCATCGAAATCCCTCTTAGCCTGGGCCATGAGGTACTGGGTGTGCTGCAGCAAAAGACATATCATTTTAAAAGAAAAATACACTTGAAGTAGTTGAATCTTACTAGTTTTAAAATGTCTGAGCATTGTATATCCCCAGGGTCCCTCTGCTTGCATCTCCTTAAACAATACAAGCCATTATTAAGAACATGAATAATGTGGCATGCTATCGTATTAGGATATAATTAAAAACAAGACAGCTAAGCCTCAAAACTGTACTGAACATATGACACATATTATGGTCTTCTGCATTTGTTCTGAATTAAAATCCCACTTCTTATTTGAAATCTCACCTCTGTTTTCCCTACACAGCAGACAGTGCCTATTTGGACAATATTTGATAAAAACAAAGCGGTACCCTCTGTACCCACCTGCCTCCCTGAGCATCCTCCCTCCCTGGCTGTTGAGGAGGGCTCAGGGCATAGTGGAAGCAGGAAAACTTCACTCCTTGTGGAGCTCCCTGTGGTGTGGTCAGACTGTTGACATGCAGAAAAACCCAGTCCTGCCAGTCTCCCCTGTGGAGGCAGCATATTTGCCCCCTCACTTCCTGGGGTGGCAGCTTCCAGTCTGCAGCAATTTTGTTGAAGCCCTCCCACAGCAGAAGGACTAAATGTTAAACTGTGATCATAGCCAGAACTTCCTCAGGACCATTAGGACTGGTATAAAACCAAATTAGAGCACCCATGCCTTCTTCCATCAAGCGCTCTGTTCTCAGAGACAGTTTTCTCTCACTAATCTATTTACCTAACCTCAAATTTTATGTTAAAAGCCAAGAGCATGTTGACTCAAGAACATGTTGGCAAGTGACCTAATTCTACCCAGCTATCAGCTGACTCAGAGCCAGGAGTGATGCCAGGCAATCATAGCCTGCTGTAAGAGCCAGTACTTCATGATTTCTCTTTCCCTCTTCCTCTGCTGTTGCTGGTTGACACTACAGAGAAGTGAGCTGAGGGCTCTCTACCTGGCTACGGGCTCTGTGAGTGGCTTGCTGATTTTAACTTGCAATTCCTCCTTCACCCCTATCTTGAAGAGTAACCAGACCTTAACCAATGTCCATAATGCCCACCTAGAACTCCATAATCTTTTCAGAGTTATCAGACTGTAAAGAAAAAAGTGGGGCTTTGTTGGTCTGAAAGAACATAGATCCCCAAGGATAATTAGGTGTTCTAGAAAGTATACATAGAAGAACCTGGTAGCTGCACTTCTCCAGCCAGGAATCAGGAGTGTTCAGAGACTTTGAGGATTACCGATACAACTATTTGTTGTATTCATTACAGAAATATGTCTGGAAAAGGTCTTCCCAAACCTGCCTGGGATCATTTCCAAAGACAGCTATGGACTCATACCAGACTTGAAACTCTGGAAACCTGCTGAGCAAGGATGGAAGCTATAAACAACTTACGTGCTTTGATGAGTGTTTGGTGTCTAGATTTTCTTTTGCGGTTTCATCAGAAAGGGTGAGTGAGCTGATGTTCTTTCCAGGTAACGTGGCTCAGCACATAACCCTTTATCTAGTCCAAAAGCTAACCTAGAAAGACACAATTACCTGTTGCTGCTTTTGACCAAATTCAGAGCTGTTTAAAATGAAATGCTGTTGGAGTAGAAGTACAAGTAATAGTGGGGACACCCAGTAGGTGTTTCTAATGCCTTTGCTTACATTTATGGACTCATTCTAGCTCAAGGACCAGGTAGTGAAGGTCCAACTCTTCTTTAAGTGCTAAGTTATCTGAAATATATCAAGAAGATCAAACTTCAATCAAGAGCCTTGAGCGGCTTTTGGAGAAGTATCAGACCATTAGAAAGCCTTTCCCTATACACCATGTCCTGTATCAATGAGATCAGTTTTGGTAGGGGGGGAGTAGCTGGTTTGTTTTGGGTGGTGTTTTTTGTTATTTTTAGTCATTAAATCATTATGAATTTTTTTCTCCTGCTGTGCTGTTCTCAGAATGACCTATGGCTCAGAAGATTTCAAATCTGTCAACCCGTGCCATGGACTTTTGGATTCTTGCTAACTCTGGTGGACTCGTAAATTCTACCTAAGGATACTTAATCCCTACCTTATGAAGCAGAGAGACCATTGGCACAATGGTATATTCTCACCCCAGGATCCAGAAGAAGAGACATGCTGAGCTGCCCATTCAAGCAGAGAGCATGGCCTATGATATGAGTCTTCAGGTGCAGGCAGAGACAATACTGTGACAGAGTAGTAAAAACAGTCAAGATCAGTTCTTGACAAAGCTTTCTTCCAAGTTAGAGGTGCTGCTACAGAGGCTGTCTTTGGAAGCAGGGTCTGTGTCTCTTTTCTAGAGCTTTCAAGGTCTACCACCAAAAAGCAAAGCAATCTTGAAAATTTTTCTTGTGCCTGACCTATTGCTCTATACATGGTTCCTACCTCACCAAAGCAACAGGTTGTTACTATTTGTAATGGCTTAATTCAGGAAACATAGATGTCACATCATTAAACAATTATTTATGTATTCTAGACCTTTGCCATAATTCATATTGAGATGTGTTAATTTATTTCTTCCCTGATGTTTATAGGGTATGACATCCTGCAAGCAACCAATTCTGGGTCTCTGTTCTCTTTGAGAGTTAATCAGCATTTGAGAGTTATATCTGGTAGTATGCCAGGGTAACTAGAAAGCAGCAATGAGCAACCTTTCAAGCATTTGGCAGTTCCTTTCAAAAAGACAGAATTTTAGAAGCTGATGTGAAACATGAAAGAAAATTCAGAAGCTAGCAGATCGTTCTCACTTTCAAACTCCCCTCCACCCGAAATAAATAAACCTGTACTTATACAAATAGTGCTTAAAAGTTCATTAACAAACCACACCATTATATTCTAGTTTCTGTCAAATAAAAGCAAAGATAAGTTTAAACTAATTGTTTTCAGTAGCGCAATTCAATCCAGCATCAATGTGTCCTGGATAGGTTAAAATACAGATCCAGGGAAAACATAGTCAGAGATTCCTTCAGTGGAGAAAAAGAGCTTGTCATTTAACATCTCCAAATAAACAAGGCCAAGAAAGTGTCATGGATGATGTGGTAGAGAGATTGACTCCATTATTAATATTTTCTTATCTATTTTATTAGTCATAAGTATTAACATCAAGTTAAATAGAACCTTGGACTTTGAAATTTATGTATGACTTGGTTCAATTATTTACAGAATAATTGTTAATTAAATTTAATTCATTTAAAAATAGACACATTTGTAAGGGCAAGTATTTCCCACTTTACAATGAAGTGTTCTTTCAAATTTGAGGGACAAAAATTAAAGTGAAAAAAAGAGAAGAATTATCAAGATGGAGGTATAGCTCAGAGAGACAGAAATATTTCAGCTGAAGCCAAAGAGCACTGAGTAAGCTTCTCTGGCTCAGCTTCTGCTGATAGGATTGGCCTTCACACTCTAGCCTTAAATCGTCACATCCTTTACCTAGCAAGAGAGAAGAATTCATTTGAATATAACGTCTCATAGAGACACCCTGATCTTTGAACTTCCACACAAAAAGTATTAAGTTGGAGGCCTCCTACCCAGACCCTCCCATATTTGGAGCCTGCAGCTCCCAGCTTGATTTAGCTACGTGACCTAGCCTGTTGGTTCCTTTTTTTCTCCCTTGGGAAATAAGCTAAATAGGTCACAGGTAGCAGATCCCTCAAAAAACCAACCACCTCGTTGAAACCATTTATGTAAACGTAATATATATACACACACATATGTCATATAAAAAGGGACCAGAGAGCTGGAGCATGTGAGACGTGAAGAGAGGGTGAAGCGCTGCAAAATTTTTAAAAACTTTAGGTGTCAGAGAGACCAAAAGACAAAGAGGGTGAATAAGGTTGTGGACACCTGGTTAAGGGCACCAGCAGGGATGGGTGTCTCTGGAGGTCAGGAGGAAAAAAACATCATGTGAGCAGGACCTGAAGTTGTCTTAGTGGAGCTAGAATAGACAGGGAAGTGAAACTGATCCGGAAACAGGGACAGGAGCAGAGGTAGATAAGGCATTTTAAAGTTGTAATTGAGATGGGGACAATGGTGTGAGCGAGCGGTGGAGGACTGGTAACCATAACAAAACAAAAATTCTTTGAAAAATAATGTAAAAGTACACCTCCAGGAAGGCCCTCTGCAGCTGAGAGAGCATCACCCCGTCTGCAAGAGAGCAGAGATGGTAACTCAAAGCTTAGCTTCTTAGTGAGCTCTTCAGTGCTTTAGTGTAAGCTTTTTCATTAAATATAAGGCACTTGATCTCCACATAAAAGCTTCACCTAAGTCTGATAGTTACAGTTCTGGATAATTATGTCTCAGACAGCTGGCCAAGAAAAAAAAAAAGTGGATTTAGCATAAGCAGGAAAACAAAAAGAGAGTCTGTAAGTGTGCTCTACCTGCTTATCCATTCCAGGTAATTTACTAAGGTACAGGACTTCAGTGGATCCTTTCAAGACCCACTTAAGGGAGTAAACATTAAAATATCAGAGGTACAATCAGAGTATTATACAACTGCAACAGAAAAAAATGTAGACTCAGATTAAACTGCACAAACTGCTATTTTACTGTGCAGTTATAACTGGTCAGATGCAGTAGGGCTTGACAGTAGATGACAGTAATCAAGGCTCACTGAAAGCAATTACAGTTACAGGATAAGAAAATACATGAAGTACATTTAAACCTGAGCCAAATTCAGCATGAAGCAGAAAGCCTTTAACAGTTACCCTATGCAGAGAACAGAACAAACAAGTCAGCACTCAGGAGCACAGAAACTTTTCATTTTGTTACCTAAAAACCTAAACAGAATCCAACCATTCTCCAAAACAGGAATTTTATGCTAATTACCAGTGTGAAAATGAGAGTACAAAGCAGGAACTTCATTCCTATGAGCAATTTAATATGCCACCGGACTCTTCTTTTTCAGACTGGATTTGCCTAGCTCAGTGTGAAACAACACATACATTTAGTTACTAGCTGTGCTTTATTTGCATATCAATGCAGACATGAACTAGAATACATTGTTGGCCCACTTTTTTCTAGCACCTGCTCAAACCTATGCAGCCAATCCCTCTGCATCCTATCACTTGCTAAAACACCAAATGTGCAATCACACCAGCCAGAGAGGAGCAGAAATAGCTATGGGTATGACAGCTTTGGTTTCTCTGTTAGCACAATGCAAACACCCAACACATGTGACTCAATTCTGTTTGTAAGTCCCTTTTCCCACCCATGCTTAGGTCAGATGTGCCTGTCTCAAATAGCCATCCCCAGACAAAATGTCAAATACAACCATTTTTTCTTCAAGGGGCACAAAATTCACTATTTTTCTGACTTCAAGCAGATCTATTCCTTCACAGTTAAAAAAGTCTTCTCTGACTATAAAATTCTCCATGGATTTATTTGGATGAGGATTTTAAGGCATAATATAAGGTCTTATTAGCTATCTTGATCTTACAAACACCTAAAAGCTTGGACAAAAGTAAAAGTCATATTTTACCAGTTCTTGACATGTGAAGCTTTGATCCCACCTACGGCTTCAGAAGCTTCCTATCTTCACTTTGTTTTAATTAGAGCCTCAAACCAGCACTATTTACGCTGAGCAAGCTGGGTCTGGTCCAGCTGGGCCACACATCTAGCACACAAGCTGTTCCCAGTGCGCGGCTGGAGCAGGCAGTATCGATTGCCCTGCCTGCTGGGCTGGCTGCAGGGATGAGGGACTCACAGCAGCCTGAGAAAGAGCAGGCAGCAGCAGGTCCTTGCCTGGTCATCCTCTTCCCTGCTCAACCTCATTTGCAGCAGCAGCTGCTGCTCTTTTGGTCTAGAGCCCTATTGACTGTGCTCCTTGGGATATTGTTGCTGCAGCTGTAGATGCCAGAAGCGCAGAGCAAAGAGCATTGGAAGCAGTGAAATAGCAAACCCACAGCAGATCAGACGGTATCATGGGCCCGTGTACTGCTCTGCCAAGGATGAGAAAAAATCGAACATCCTCCAAGGCAGGGTTTGCAAACCCCCCTGAAGGGCCCGCGGCATTTATCCTTCCTTCCCTGGTTTGCAAACCCAGATGATCTGGAGCACTTCATGCTTCTTCACATCCTGTACTTCTGGATCATCCCACAAGTATTCCCTGAAACCACCATCTTGCCTACAGCAACGAAAAGCTGAGGCCACCTGGGACTCGTCAGCATCCTCTGTTACTCTAAACTTCAGGCTAAATGCAGCTTAAAGTGGTTACTCTGTCCTCCAAAAATACTGAGTACACGAAACTGCTCCAGAATTTGTCCCTAGAAGAAGTAGCCTGATTGCTCTCCTGCAGTGTAAATCTCCTTCATCTTAATCCTGCCCTACAAGATGTTCACACCTATGGAAATTATGTGCTGTGGGGATTACACAAATCTGCCTGAGGGATGGCATGTCTTAGGTACAGCAAGTCTGCCTAAGTGTAGCAGTACGTCTTCTGTAGCACACTTTGTCCCACCCAATTTTTAAGTGACTCAAATCCTTTGACAATTTAAAAAGAATGGGCAAAAGATAGTCTTATGAGAACCTTCACTCATACTGCAGCAATTTAATAATGTATAAAATAATAATAATGTAGTAAAGCAGTCTCAGTTTTTCTAGGCTCCTTTTACTGTGGTCTACAGTCTTTCCACTGTAGGTTGTGACCTCATTTGCTCTCATAGGGCAATCACGAACACATTGAGTTCATATTTGGCTAGGAAATCCATAGGGAAGCCATAGCAGTTGTTTAGATTACTCATTTACAGGAAGAACACTTTTTGTATTTATAAGAATTCTTCCACATACCTTAGGATATAGCCCTGTCTCTCAGATAAAGATAATCCCAGAAGATATAGGCCAATGATTTTCAATTTTGTGGCTCCACATTTTATTTTCTGTGTAGGTGTATCATTCTGTGTAATGAATGGAAGTCGACAAACATGAGGCTTGCTAAGTCAGCTTGTATAGATCTCTTATTATTCCATAAAAACAAAGGTGCTTATGGACTGAAAGTTACACATACACACCCCCCCAATCACCATTTTGAGCTACTTGTGGTTGTCGGTTTTCTCAATCTCGGCACCTGAGTCAAATCCAGCTGTTGATAACTACATTTTGAAAACATAAACTTCCTAGAGTTGTCAATAAAATGCTGTGTTCTTTGCCCTCTGAATGTGTGTTATGGGATAAGATAGCATTGTTAAGTCTGATTAAACCACTGCCATTTATTTCTCAATGCAGATAACGCTGCATTTCAAGCAGCAGGGCTGCCTACCCTTTTTAAGAGTTCAGAATCAATAAAAGGAAAGAGGAAAAATCCAGATCTTAAACGGCTACGTTATTCAAGTGTTTCGTTCACCTGATGGAAATCTGGAGAGATGGCAGATAGGTAAAAAACATTGTGCTGTTTCTACTCTTTATACCTGGGGTTAGCTGGCTATGAGGCTGGGCCTCTGAACAAGTCATAACTTTGCAGTTGGCCTCTTCATTGCTTGAGAATGCTGCTATAATTTACTCCAGCTGCCAATACCAGCCCAGCAGGTAGAAACAAACACTAATGCAAAGGTATTTTGGTTAGACCTTTTTTTTCTGACGCCAAAACTCCTACACTGGTAAACAGTATAAAGGAATAAAGTAGCCACCACCATGGAACTCAACAACCTACTAAGTGCTAATGGTTTCATCTGCCTGTCATAGAGTTTCTTTCTTATAAAAGAGCAGAGTAAAACCAGACCCAGCAGAGCAGAGAATGAGAATGAGTTAATTTCAAATATCATTAATATGGAATATTCAGGAACGCAAATGATGCAAAACGCAAAGGAGTTATTCACCTGGGTTCAGTACAGTGCTGAATAAAAATAAAATTCTCATACTCGTTCATCACTAAAAAGAACAATCACAGCCAATTACTGCTTGAATTCAATACTTAAAGATATTATTTTACAGTACTCTATCTTCAACATTACTAGTAGTCTTATTCTGTTTAATGTATACACTATCATATTCAAATTCTGCCACTTCTGTTAAGTGCTTCTTATGAGTTATTGATGCTCTATTGTTTTGCATGTGCTTCATTCTTTACCATCTGTGACAAGATTTTTAATCTTTATATACAAGAAGCCAGGCTCAAGCAAGAATGACCTGTCAAGAATACTTATGACTTTGTGGTTAACTCTCTCTTGAGTGCAATTCAATCGACATGGTGCTACCTGACAACATACAAGATTCAGCAGCATAATAAAACCTAGATGTTAACCATTTGAGACCATCAAAGGGGAAGGTATAGAGGTTTGGTGATTTGCAATAGCAAAAAATGGGTCATTTGTGATGTCCAAGTTTCTTCTTTAACAGTGAACAAGTGGGCTTGAACTGTGTTTTAGATGGGGCAACTGCAAGTTCACATTTTAGAGCTGCTTGATTTTTTTCATATTAGTATCATAACAGACTGTGGTCAGCATCAGCAAAGACATCCAGGCGCAGTTCTGCTACTGGGCCTTATTTTTATGTGAAACAGTCACTCCAGAAGTCAGGTCATTTTAAGCCATCTTTTCAGCAGTCTTTGACCTCACCGTCGAGCAAATAAGATGCTTGCTGCAATACTCATTTACCCCGTATGAACTGAACTACTGCCATCAAACCACATATAACCTAGAAGACAGCACCTGGATACTGCTCTGGTAGATATTTCAGGATAGGCTCTGTAGGAAGGAAGGAAATTCAGGGAGGCTATTAATACGCAGCCATGATAAGAAGTGAGGTGGGCTACTGTAGAGATGAGGGATAGGTGACTTGGGACCAGGTAAGAAATCTTCTACAGTGCTTATGGAGTAATATTCTCCCAGCCTTTTATACTGCTGCAGTGGTTAAACACTCATCCCAGGCTCAGCTGCTTTATCACTGAAAGCTATATGCCTCCTGTTAGCCTAGTCCATGTGGCAATGGGACCATGCTCTCCCTAATACAGTGGTGCTTGCCTCACTAAGTCAGCTGTAACACTTCAATCATTTAAGTCCATTTTAAATCACTCCACCTGCTCTCCTTTACAGAATGCATTAGATTTAGGCTTTCTGGTCTCATCTTCAGTACGCTGTGCAACTGCACACTTTCTATGTATTCAGGTTTGCTCTCTCCACTCACCATTGACATTAAGTCTTGATGTCCCACTTATCAACCTCTCCTGCAAGCTTCTCTGTGTCATTCTGTCCTGTTTGTTAGATGCAGCGTTGATTCTGGTTCATAGAATCTGAACTTTTCATTCAAATCCCTCGTATTAAGTTCATTTTGGTGGTGCCTACAATTAGTGGCTCACTGATCATAATTATTTTATATAAACCATTTAGTTGAGCAATTGAGGTGTTTATAAGCCCCAACAGCTTAACAGCTTGATCTTACTGCTGTAATGTGTGAGGTAGCTCCTCACTGCTTCTCCTCCTGCTGTTTATTACTCTCTTTCTAATCTAAAGTTAGATGGTAAATTCTTCAGGGAAGTGATTATACCTTTCTTTTTGTTCAGTGTAGTGCCTGTCATGTTTTAGGGCACAATAAAATGCAATACAGAATGTGCACAAACTGACACCTATAATCCAACACAGACTCAAACTCATTAATGCAATTAAGAAAAAGTAAGTCTTAAAATCCAAACGTCACAGTATGTGTTAGTGACCAATAAGAATGGCAGAAATCCATGAGAGTACAACTGTCTTAAGTGAAAGGCTTAATTTACAAGCCTCCCTAAAGAAGCAATGCCACACTTCAGGAAAATCAGGAAAATATTAAATTGAGTAGTTCTACAGAGGTGCTTAAGACTCAGCAGACTGAATGTGAACTGCCTATTTTAGTCTATGTAAGCAGCCAAGAATGTCTGTCTAGAAACACTTTTCCAGGACATAGCTGTCACATGCCTCAGATGAATGCTGTGCTCGCTTCTAGTAGAGCTGAAGTCTATGATTTAGTCTTATCTGTTTAACATCCAAGAATCCAGTTCTAGATTTTTGGCAGCTAGTATATGCTCCCCCTGTGGCAACTGCATAATAACATAATACAGTTAAAAAAATCCAGATCCTTTAAGGCTCAATTACCTCATGAAACTATTTTAAAATTCAGGGTGAACATAACTACAGTATTTCAGCTTACAAGAATCATTTTAGTTTACAGCTGTTTTAAAGGACCCATTCTAATGTTTTATGTGTCTCACCACTTGCAAAACTGAATGAAAATACTTGTTGTATTTTGCAGAGGGCTACCAGAACAAGTGAATGAGAAAGAATAAAATATTTTAAACTAAACATAGGATCCAGGATAACTGACTTTATTATCACTTTGTAACACTGAAGATAGGTTCAAAAATCTTGCAAAACCAGAATAAAAAATGTCCTATAGACAAGTAGGAATGTTTAAAATGGCTCATTGCCTGAATGAGTACTTATTTTAGTACTTATAATCCTGATACAATGAAATTAGTTTCTTAATATTTTTTAAAACTGTTTTTAAAAAATGTATGTCATAAAAGGATTGTTTTTATAACCTGTGGAATTAATTCACCTACACTCCAAATTCTTTGGGTAGTAACTCTCTTCTCAGTGATCATCAATACCAGCTGGAGGCTCCGTTGTAATATAAAATAAAGAATAAAAACGGAAGGCTAGAACAAGCCAGACCTTGAAAGAGCACTGCCTGGGGCCAGGAGAGGCAACCTCCTCTCTGAAATAGGAGAGGCTAAAGAGAAAGGATATCAATCATGAAGAGCAAAAAAAGAAGGAAGTGAAGCAGGAAAAAAATGAGCAAGGTAAGTGCTGCAGCAAGGGAAGAGCGGAGAGGGAAAGCAGGAAAGACAATAGAATTGAAAGGAAGTGGTGGTTTTGGTTTGGGGCTAACTAAAGGATTAACTAATAAATAAATGTCCTGGACTGGGATGCCAGGCAGAACTCCCAGGAAAGGGTCTAGGACAATTCTCCGTGGCCAACTCTCCATGGTACAACCATGTGACTAACCCTAAGCCTGACCCTAAGCCCAACTCTGACTCTAATGCCTCCTCACGGAGAGTTGTCCCTGCAGAGAGTTGTCCCTGTGGAGAGTTGGCCACAGAGAATTGTCCTGGCAGTTCCAGCTTCTCTGCAAGAGTTGAAGAATTCAGTGAGCAATACCCAAAGGAGCTTTGCCTAAATTCAGGAGAGAATTAGAGGTGGAAACAGCAAGTCTCCTTCCCCACCTTTCTCTTTGTGAGCATTTAAGGGATGCTGAAAGGTAGCGTGTGCTAGGTACTGTGCACTGAAAGGTACTGTGCTTTGTTTTGACAGCACAGCACGTACAGCGTTGCCCTTCACACCAGAAAGTTTGCACTGCTCTACTAATGTCTATAAGCAGCAGCTCATACCAGAGGGGTCAATTCTAGTACAAAGTGAGCAGACAAGTGTCCATATCCTCTTCTTCTCTTTGCAAAGATGGCCCTAAGGCAGTACTTGTGGTTTCATCACCAGCATACCTATTTACTAGGAACTGATACGATACCAGAAATAAACTTCATTCAGGGTAGTTGCCCGGCTGAGAGGCTTTCAGCAGAGCTGAGAAAATGATGGGCGGAGGGGGGAAATTCTCTATGAATTATGGAGATGGTCAAATACCAGAAAAACTGGTATGTCAAATAAATGATTTAAGGAAAAACATCTACATTCACTGAACAGTGAAGAGCTTCTTCACGACAGAGCATATCCATCTACATTTCCAAGCTGATTCTGAACCAGACATAATTTCCATTCCTTCACATCTCTTCATGGCAGGCACTGATAATCTTTTCATAAATAGTTTTCAACCAAGAATTATTATGTGAGGAAGTGTATGAATAACTTTGAATTACAAGTAAGTCAAAGAGTTTCACACTCTGTCCATGAACTATGTACTAGTGAGGAAAAGCAGCTATCTTCACTGAATAAATAATTTTTTTCAAAATTCTTTGCTCAGTCTTAGAAACTTAGCAGTTTGGCCTAGATTCAAACCAGTCCCTAAGTGAAGAACTGTTGTCCGAAACTTATCCAACAGAAAAGGTAAATTTTCATAAAACTTGTATGTATGTAGTTGCTTTAGATAGAACATGATTTTTTGAAAATGGCTCATCAGCACTGTAGGTCTGAGCAGTGATGTCTGCCTGCATCTGCAGACAGGCTGGATCATTAACTTTGGGAAATGTGAAGTGTGTCATGAATCTCAATAGTGTGTTAACAAAGTGCTCTCGGGATCCTGTCAACAGTCTCTTGGGATGAGTGTGCGTGTGACAGAAACCATGGCAGTCGCCCTTGAGAGGGTGAAGACTGGGAGGCATATCTATTCTACAACCTTCTCTCCTCCCAGGTGCTTTTCTCCAGGGAAAAGGTAGCTGCTACAGCAAAGAGCTCTCTTATCAGCCCTTCAGGAGACGTGAAAGGAGCCACTTGGTACTCCTGTCCCAAAAAAGTGAAGAGGGATGCCCTTGCCACTGGCACTCCAGTTGGAAGCAAGGCCACAGTATGGGTGTCCAATGTGTTATTTTATACCATAGCCCATTTCTTCTGGCAGCTGTGCCTGCTTAGGTGATTCCTACTTCTTGTTCCTGTAATAAGGCCTCAGTTGTCTTGGTCCAATTTTTGTCTGGCCACGTAGTGAACTAGTTCACAGACTGACCAGAAGCTAATATAGCCTTGCAAATAAAAGTTATTTTTGACTAAGACCTGAGAGAATGGGGCAAAATATCTTTCGGTTACCAATAGCACACTGCCTGGCTTCTGGAATTAGTGAGAAAATTAGTGTCCACATCCTTCTAGTGCCCACTGAAACATACTCAGGCGCGTGCTATGGTGCCATCCCCAGAAGCACAAGGACAGGGACAGAAGCCATTTCTTCCTTCTCTATTCCCCCCTAGCTCCCTCCCACACTATTTATCAATGCTGGAGATGCAGTCCATTGGTTGAGTTTTGTGTAAGTGTGCTTGACTGATTTCCTTCTTTTTTTTTTGTTCCCCATTTAGTTCTGTATTTGCTCAACAATTTAAGACAGTTCTTTAAAGCATATTTTTATTTACATATGAACAGTAAAATATTCAGTACAGCTATGCTTAAATAACTTGAGGCAAAGTGATAAGAAAATCAAGTACGTGGTTGACAGCTGTGGAAAATGGACAATGTTAGAGGTACATTTTAACGCAAACGGTATTAATGCTTTATATCTTCATTATACCCTGTAAACACTTGCACACTTGATTAAACTTATTCCTATTTAAACTAAGGAAGCTACTCACTTGCAGAAAGTTAAGGGATACATAAGAACACAGTGATTAGGCCCAAGTTGACACAGAATGTAATAACGCATCACACTGTAATAGATCTACCCGATCAAGGGCTCCAAGTGGAAAAATAATATTATCGTCAGAATCATAAACATTCCACTGATTAACTCTGGGTTTAGATTACCCCCAGATATATCTCATAAAGAGATAGTGGGATTTCTCAGGTCTCTCAGAAATAAAAAAAAAGGCCTCTACAGCATTTAAAAGAGAGATTATACTCTTCAGGTTTTTTTTAAAAGACGCTGTACAACTAGCAGAGAGACCTGCAAATAATTATGTAAATTATCTGACTCAGTATGAACTTATTTGTTTAATATGTACCATGCTGTTATGCATATGATAAGGTTTAATATTAAAGTGTTGAAGCAATAGCAGAAAATCTGATTTCTTAATTAATCTGAACACTGACATTCATTGACCTGATTTCTTAATGATTCTGAACAATACCACATTGACCAAGTATAACAAAGTTTCAGCACAAAGCTGAATAGATAGAGGAGCTTAAAATACAATTCACTGTCTGTGGCTTTATATAAAGATGACTTTAAATGACTGTCAACACAAAAACTGAAGGGCTAGCATGAATGAAACTGTAATACTTATATATATATACACACACACATATATATATGTATATAAAAGGACCAAACTTCAGATAGATGCATTTTCCCTAACTGAGCTACTATCCAGCTATTATCAGCAGAAATTTGCCTGAGGTTCTTCTTGCCCTTATCACCAGCAGGAAGGCAAGAACAGATACAGTGGAATTCCTCATACTCCGTTCCACAAACGTAGCCCTGGACGCTGAAGGATAGGATAGCAGATGACAATGATACTGCGTAAACCAGTTACAGCATAAACAAAAGAAACAGTGGAGAACAGGAAGACTTGCCAGTCTCAATTCCAACATAACTTCACTATGCACCAAGTGTTCTGCTAATGGCACAACAAATTAACAGGATTTTTTTAAAGACCACTGTGCTGTTTCCACAATCCATCACTGCAGAATGCAGAAATACAGACAGGTTTCCTCCAAGCCTCATCTCCCTCACATGTGGTAGTCATTTCTGCACAAAGTAGTTTCATTTCAGCAGTAATAGCAGTGTAGGACTATTCCTTGCCCGGTGCCTTTCCATAGTCTATAACTATGTTACCAGCTATTGACTTATGTCATTTCTGAGCTACGCCATAAATTTATAGGCAGGAAATAAAAACCAGTCAATCGAAAGCAGTTCTTCACATGACTTCACCATTTTCATGATAAAAAACATCTATATTTTAAAAATAATTGGGATAAAGCATATCACAAAACCCCGCAGCTTGGCATGTAGTTTTCAAGAGAATGGATGGAGCATTATTACAAATATTCTAGGTCTTCGTAGAAGTAACAGCACATGCCTGAAGGTAGGGAGGGTGAAAACCTCTGAACCAGCCTGTTGAGATACATTGAAATTCTACAGTGAACTCTGGGAACTGAAAAGATACTCTGAACTCGCGGCAAACTCACAGGAATATTTTGTGAACTGTTATGTTAGAATAGCAGCAACCTTAAATCAAAATCATGGAAACTGACTTCCGATACTACAGCAAAGGTATATTTTTGCAAACCATAGGATAGGCTTATGTCAATGAAATCCTTGCCTCTTTCCAGCACTTCTCTGTGTCATGTAAAAGAGCCTTTAGTGAGGAGTCAACCTAAGTCACCTCTGCAGCTAGGGTTAACAGAATAGATGCAAAACAGAAATAAATAAAAGACATTGTAAAGAAGAAACAGGTTCTTGCCTACAAACTTTTATTTAGCCTTAAACCCAAATCCTACTAAACTGGCCTCAGTCAGCAGCTGTAGTGATATAGCTTGCTATCTCTCAGCATTCAAAAACAGTGAGGCAAAAATCATTACTTTTGCTTGAAAAGCCTCACACTGAGGTGGGGTGGTGCTTTTAGTAAGGATTTTGAAACCGTAGAATTCACTTTTTCAAACCTTCCTTCACTGTTTATATAAATCTGAGACTCTCTCCACAGTGTCAGAACATCTGGAGCTGACGATTTCAGGGAAGTACTAAACATAACTAAAAATTTTAATAATCAGACTACCAGACTGGCTCTGCAGTGGTGCCAGGAAATCTTTGGACTGCAGGGAACTCAGTTCAGCAGTACAGCAGCATGGCAGGAATTCCTGCTGGCTGGAGGGGAAGAGGAGAACTGAAGGGAGATGGAAATCCTCTTAGCACCTCCTGGCAAACTGCATACATCATTGCCTCTGTGACAAAGAATGGTTATGCTACTCTGAGTTCTCTGTTCATGCATTTTGCATCAATATCTGGTTCTGGCTTGAAAAGCATCAGTGTTTCAAATTTGACTAAACAGAGTGCCCTGTGAAATTTAGCTGGGAGCAATGTTTCCTGTCTGATTTACAATCCAAATGGGTATCACTGGACAGAGGTAACAAGAAGGCTGAGGGAGGTGAGATAAAGATCACCTAGGTGCAGTTTCACAGTTGTTACTGGAATGGATTTTAAGACAGTTGTATCACATTTGGCCATATTCTCTGTCCCAGTCCTCACGACTGATTTCTACTAAGGTCCAGGATCTGTAGTGTCTCCAGAAGATGTTTGGCAATCGTCAACTGTCTGACTTGTTCTGCTTTTAAAACAAGGCTTTCCAATAAAATCATTGCCTGTTCTTCACTTTGTATTAGTGCTTTGTAATGGCTTCCCCCAAATTTCTTGGGTATTGGTGAATGTGAAAAGCTGTTTTAAATCTACATATTTCAGACCATATGACTCCATTGGTGTTGGCTCAGCCACATTCATTCCTGTAGGAAGTGCTACATTCCTGAAGAGCTGTTCTCTCTGACACCAGAGAGAGATAGGAGGGAGCAAAAGCAGCAAGTGCGTGCACACCAGTCTCCCACTGAACACCTACATTGTATTTTAATTTTCAGCTTTTTTTCCACCCATTTCTCCTCCCCTCCAGTCCTAGGAAGTGGTGGGAAAGTAAGAGCCAATACACAGGTTTTGGCAGGAGGCTTCTGATACGGACTAGGAGACTTAGACAAACTGCTGAGGAAAATGCCTTCCACAGGGCAGGCAAATCTCTGTATATACTAAGAGCAATAAGGAAGTGCACAGAGAACAAATCTCTGTGTTATGCCTTAAAATAACCCAGTGTGTCACTTTCTGGTGGGTTTTAGGCAATCAGTCTCATCATTATTTTACTGCCATAAGGGAGCTCTCTTCAAATGTATGGTCATAGAGCAATAATCTACAATGTACATCCTTATCTTTACTTGTAAGTGAATCATATAAAACTCCTCCATTATCATACACCATAAAAAGATTAAGCCACGTGCACATTTTAAAAGGTAATTATTGTATTTAAAGAAATGAGACAGCATTCTGAATGATCTCAGTACCTTACTTGGCACAAGAGACTGCACCTTTCTTTTTTTTCTATTTAAAGCAGTTTTTCACAATTCTTTCTTTTTGTTAGAAAATAAAAGCTTAAAGCTAAGCACAGCTGCTGAAAAGCATTAATGAAATCTGTGTCTACGTAGCAGAATCAAAGCAGCAGGAGAGGTGGCAGCTGGCCACAGAAAAGGGCAGATGAGATACAGAAAGCAGTAACAAGGGAGGCATGAGATAGTAGGAGATAGCAAAGATTTACACATGGGTTACTTGTTGGCATCTGTTACCATCTATATCTGCATCAGAGAAAAACGTAGTATAGAAGATTAACAGTTTTGAAAATGCCAAAGTGTTATGATATTATCAAAACCAAACAGGAAAACCTTCATCGTGACTTACAAGCGCATTACATATAGCGGGATATATGCGATCGGGTTAAATCTAAATAAAAGTGCATTTGAAAACAGTCATTTCTGTGGTTGGGTGCTTTCTCAAAGGCATACATATAGTCTGTTATTAATCTTCGCAAAGAAAGTGTTTCTTATAAATACAAATTAATATACTACTTCTTACATTTCCAAATTAAGTTATATAATAAAATGCATACTTTCAATCAAGGTAATGCAAGCTGACATGTGCTTTCCTTTGTGAAACAGATGTTTTAATTGTTAGATAAGCTCCTAATAGTTTGCTTTTTTTTGAAAGGAGAATGAAAGTATATGAATGACCTCTCCCTCCCCATGGCTTTCAGAACAGCTACTTTTCTTGAAGATTAGGAGTCTCTTGGACTCAAGCCCTAACTTCTCTTGTGTCTGCAAACTACAGTCTGAATTAGTTTTCTCCCATAACAAAAACTCCTGCTGTGATGGAGAATCTCTTAATTACTTTTCAAGCTTCTCCTGTTATTGTAGAACTCTACGAAAATCTGATTACAGTGCTAATAAAAGGAGTGAATAACATTTTTTGCATTTCAGCTGAAGGCTTCAAAATACAAAGGATACACAAAGTCACATAGCGAGATTGAATTATAATATGCATAAATATATGAATGGTGCCAAATGAGAACCTCATGTCATGAAAATGTTACTGTGGGAACCATACAATCCATATCCGATAATGTGAAATACTGAGGAAGAAAAATGTCAGTTGTGTTCAGAATTCTTTATTAAGGTAGTTTATAAGACTGAAGGTTTTTTCCCCTCTGGGAGCTAAGAAAAAACAGTGCATTTTCCACAAACTTTAGCCAAAAAAAAAAGAGGATTGGTTTGAAGTTCTACAGCTGATAGTGCTGCCTTAAGGGCCACCAGTATCTTCCAGCCTGCCACCCAACAAAAAGATACTGAATACATAGTCAGAGTTGCTTCAGAGGGAGCTGCTGTCTTTTTTTTTGTAGCAAATACAGACTTAAAAATCTTCCCAGACAAAATTATATAGTACGAGGCTGAAAAGGAAAACAGAGCTCTACAGTAGGGAATTGCAAATCTGTTATGGTTTAACAGGTGCTCAAATAAATCTTCATTTCTTTTGTATTACATGTCTTTATCCTGGGCTAAAAATGTCTATATCCCATACCCACGGCAAAGAAATTCACAAGCCTCCAAACCACAACTGAGGTAACCTGACCTGAACACAGTGGGCCAGGATAAAAGTCTTTCATTTTTTGAAGATACTGGTGTTTCTGTGGGAGGGTAGAAAAAAGCTCCTGCAGGAGCAGTCTGAGATGATGAGACCCTTCACCACCTTCATTGGGTTGTCTGCGAGTGAGCTACTTCTCCGTTACTTTCTTTTTAAACTCTGTCTCCTCAAGTCAATTTGGGACGTGCATTCCTCCAACATTTCTTGCTTCCATGTTAATTTATCCTTTGAGGTGAGTAGCTGAATATACAGGAAGAGTTACATTAGCCAATATTGGAAAACATTTAGGAGACTACAGTAAGTTTCATCTTAAAAATACAAGTGCCCAGTTATTATAAAAAGCATAACAGCAAAAGGGTGGCGTGCTAGATTTTGTAATCAATGATGCTGATATAAAACTAGATAAACATTGCTGAATTTTATAGGGTTTTTACTTTATTTTTAGAGAAAGTAAAGTGAACGGATGGTGCTTCAACTGGGAAGGGGTTCCGGACCTACACAATGACTGTCAAACCAGGCTGCTCTTCTCTGCCTGCAGGAATTCAGCAGGAGCTGATGCTGTTGCCTTGTTGGGAGCAGCTGATCAGCTGCATCCTGCCCCCAGGGTAAGCTCTGGCAGGCACTCTTTCAGAAACCAGATGCCTGCCTTCAAAAATGGCACCTTGGTGTTATCCAAAATAAAAGAATGAAGGCAAGGCCTATCATTCTCTTCAACGATCAGGAATCTGCATATATATGGTGCCTACACTCTCACACTGGTCCTGTGAGTTTTATGCTAGCATTCAGTCATTGCTCCCCTAATACTGAGAGGTATCTACGTGCATAGGCTTCTACTCACAAATTATTACTGCTTGGAAGAGCGGGAGCTTCCTGTGCCTCCCCATGGAGAGCTGAGCAACTTTTCAGGGGCATTATACTGAGTTTGGCTTCTTAGATTTCTGTACTGACCACAGAGATGGTCTTCTATGCCTGTAAGCCCCAAGTACAAAGAACTGTTTTTAACACACAGTATCACATAGAAGCCCTCTCTTCCACAGAATGGCACCTGCAAGCAGTCTTTCTATGAAGTCATTTGCGACCCAGGTCTGCAGTCCTCAGCACACTGAGCAAGGCAGCAAGAGGCTCCCGGTTATTGTTGTTTAGTTCTGAAGATGAAGTGGAAAACACATGTAAACACTAGCATTTTGCTAACATTCAAATCTGTCTGCTGAAGCTAATGTGCCAGAGGAAGGGGAAAAAAGTAAAACAAAGGCTGGTTGCTGTGCTGGCTGTTTGTCCTCATGAGACTGATTTCCTGACGTCACTGGCACCAGCATGGGCAGAGAAAAGAATTCCTCTTTCGGTTCTCACACCACCGTTGAGATCAGCAGGTCACTACTCGATATACTGCTGCAACAAATGGGAGGCAGAGCACTTTACTTTTTTTTCTCCTGTAAATTCAGAGTAAATTAGATTTGGTGTTCTGCCAAAAACAAAATACTGCCTACCATTGTAAGGCTTGTTACGGGCCAGATCTTCAAATCTTTACTACTGGCGAAATGTGTTTGTCCAACTATTGAGTTAGTAAAGATATCTGATTTGGCCCAGTATCTTTTACATCTACGTCTTTAACTCTCTTTCCTCTCAGATCACACTAGTGAATACAATCTTTATACTAGAAAAATTGGACCCACTTAAATAAGCAGTTCAGGATTCCTTGCTATAACTACACTGGACCTGGCTGATTCGTGATCTTTGCTTTAAACAGTGCAATTAATTTCCATAGTATACAAATAAAAGCTTTGAAGATATCAACATTATTTGCATGGGTGGAATAAAACTAATCCAATGTGAGCACCCAAGAGGAGAATGGAGGTCCAAAGAATGTAGTATATAGCAGCCACAATAATAAGTTCTTTGTAGAAAGTTGGAAGTTAATTCTGCTTTTTCTTGCCGCTTTTTCTGACGCCTCTAATTTTTCAGCTCCAAAACATCTTGGAGTCACATTAAAAAAATACTTATGATGTTTGTTAAAATTTCAAAATGGACCTGTCCACAACTCTTTCTTGTTGGTTTTCTGTAAACACTGCACACTTCTAGCCAAAATCTCCCCTTTTGCACTTCACAAAAGACACAGCAGATAGTTTAATCTAATCCCAAAAGTGCAAATTTCAGACTAATTTTTTTTGAGTGTCACAAATAATTTTAAATCATTCCAAAATAGCTTACACATGTGTGATATATGTCTAGACATTTAAAATACCTCAAGAAGAATTCAGTAAACAAAATTGCATTTTAATTGATTTGCCTATCTCTGTCTCACAAAATTTTCCAAGCATCGTCTGGATGCAATGATGGCTGGTGCCATGAATATGAATTACATGGTTTACTATCTTCTCTTTGCTGTGAAAAAGTGATTAAAATCAAATTTTAAATGGAATCAGTTTATAAAAAGGTTACAAGTTATTAGAGAAAATATAGTTTTACTGTAGAATTAGTTTCAAATGTCAGGATATGGGATGGAGAGGCATTTTAGAAGGACCAGAAAGGAATTCTATTGTTTTCAAGTGAAAAACCTAGTACTTTAATAATAGTCTTCTTTGATAATGAGATTCGTTTTAATTAATAGTGTGTTTAAAATGTGCATTCCATTATCAGGAATTATTGTGCTTCAGAGACCTCTCAGTGGAAGTAAAGTCACAGTGGAGAGTGGTGTAAAGATGTTTGAGGTAGAGGCAGCCACACTGGTTACACAGCTGGGAGGAACAGATTCATATTGGTGCTGTGAATGATGACCTCTGCCAAGGAATGGTTTAGCTTGGACAATGAGTTTCTGCACCAAAGGGATCACCCATGCCAGGCAAACATTACCCACTATAAGATATGGACAAATACATTTTCTAATAGAATAGAAAATAATTTGGAATCATGTTGAGCGGTAATATAGATGACCAAATCCACAATGGCCATGTTGAAATGGGAGGCAGATAAGATCAAAAAGTTGTTGAATTTTTTGTATAAAAGGGACAGAAAATATAACCTTCTTCTTTCGCATGCCCTTTCTACTCTTTCTGCTTCCATAACTGACCTCACAAAATAATCAGACTAGATACTAGTTTGAAGCTATTTCTGCTGTTTAAACACATTCTCAAGACACTTGAGATAAGAAAGGGACAAAAAAAGCTCAGGCTTAACCTACACAAAGGAATAAATATTGGTAACTGATGCTCACTGGAAGTGGTGCTGAGTGCTTCACTCTGGTGGAGGAGATGCCGTAATCAATCTGTTCTTTTCTTTACTGAGGTACAGATCCCTCCAGCAACTGTGTTTAAGAACATGTCCTTTGTACTACCATTAACTACAGAGGCATGAACTGTCCCTGAGTGATCATGCTAATTTCCTTCAATAAGTAGATGTAGAAGAGTGCTCAGCCTACTGAAGGTAACGTCAATCCCATCTGAGTTTACTGAGTTTATGTGTTAAATCACTTTGTGACTGCAGAGTATTGACTATAAAAAAGATTGAGGCTCTTCTGGGTGATCACCAACTGGGACTGCTGATCTGAGACAAGGGTGTGAATGCATGCAGTCTGTGTGAATTGTCTGGATTGTCCCAGTTGCTGCTGTTCTGCATCACTCTGAAGTATTCCCTGAGGAATGGCATTCTACCCAGCTGATTCAAGCATGGTTAAGGTTCGCCATAGTATCACATTTCCAAAACTCATCTATTTCAGCTTGAGATGAGTTATGTGCCCTTTGTTTGTGTATCTTGTTTCTAAATCTAGAAATATTCCTTTTACAGAACAGAATGACTTCCCCCCCAAAAGTGTGTTGAAGGAGATGTGATAAATCAATTAGCAGTAAGATACTTCAGGCCTGCTTGTTCAAACAATTCTCTTCTTGGCCTTATCCTTACCCTGTGAGTCTCACTGAAATTTCATTAGAGAATATTCCAAAACACTGATTCTGAAATATGGTTGGTGCTTTGTGTTTAATCAAACAGATTGTGTTTTTTTCTGCATGTAAACTGACTTTAAGATATCGCTTTATTATTGCTCAGAATTAAAGGAAACTCTCAGTATTTCTCAGTGTCTTCCTCCTTAGTGAGACTGATACATCAAAGCATTCCAGTTCAGCACTTAAATGGTGCCTTGGACCAAAGTACTTATGCTAAACTGTAAAATTACAGCTTGGGTGATGGCACAACACACCAGAATTTCTCAAAGAACAGTAGAGGAAAAGACCCAGAGTGACAAGTGTCCTTGTTATTTTCATTATTGTAATACTGCTGACCTTTTCAGTTTGCCAAACAAGTACATCGAAGGGAGTAGGGAGTCTCCTAAGAGAGAAAGTAATGGAAAAGTGGGGCAGTTAGCTTTGCTTTGGCCTTTCATATCCACACAGCTCAGATCTAACGTGTAGTTTATGTCAGGCTCATTACCCATATAACCCCATAATATTATAATTAGTTACAAAAGACCCTCTTCTGACAGCACCAGCCCTATTTTAATCAAACTCTCACTCTCACAGTACTTCTAATATCTTTGGGAGTTGCTACTAATCTATAAATGTTTTCCAATTCTGAAATCAGCCATTAATGAGATTGCTACTGCTGCACATTAGAATCCCATCTGTAGATTTCTAGATATGTTAAAAGTATGAACCAAAGCCACTGTGAGGTCTTCAGGCTAAAAAGAAAGACTGCCTAGTCATAAATGCCATATTTTGAGAGCTTGGGGGCCCTAAATTACTATATTATTCTATGCCACAATATAGAAAATGCTGCAATTTCAACTACTGCCTTTGATTTTAGCAACTCCGACTTTCAGTGTGGATGGTATCTTAGCAGACTTTATGCAGAGAGCATAAATATCTGTTCTTACAACTGGATGGGCTTGTACCCTCATAACATTATAAAAATACTTACAATTATGCAGGAAATAATAATAGATAGGTATCTGACGTGTTTTATCTTTGAAGGTAGTTGAGATACTCAGTATCTGGAAGAGAACAGTTCTCTCTGATTAACAGCCTCTCAGTTCATCATCAGCCAGTGGTCTGTGAGTTACACTTCGTGAAGTGAGGGACTAAGACATGCACTTACACGTCTGGAAGTAAAAAATGCACAATAGATTGGATTGGAGGAGGGAAGATCATCCAGCCACAATATCAAGAAAAAGAATGCATGCAAATAGATAATGGAGAAAAATAAAGTGGCTATGAAAGGGAAGAAGGGAGGGAGAGAAATAACAAGGAGTTTCAGGTACAAAAGCCTTACTCAAAGGAAAAAAAAAAGGGAAATCATGTAAGTTAAAAGTGACCCAAAAAAAGGTGAAATGAAAGCCAAGACAAAGGTACAGAAATGTCTGAAAAGACAGTAGGAGACTTACTTAAACAGAGCTAGACAGTGAGATGCTCTTATTACTCACCATAGCTATTCTTTCCCTAGCACAACTCGTCTTCACTTGCTATAGAAGCCTCTGGTTTTTTTTTTTTGCTTTAGTTTTGTGGGGTTTTAAAGCCTAAAATACTCAGGTCCATCAGTTTTCTCAAGATAGTTAATGGAAGAGAATTTTATTCCAGATGACAAAATCTGTTTACTACTAAATAAATAAATGAATAAGGCCATAAGCTGACAGAAAAGTCAAAGTTATAATACATTATCATCTGTTCGCTGAAGGGATAGAAGGTACAAAGTAGTTTATTCATGTAAAACCACATTTTGCCGTGGCTCACAACCTTTTAAAGCAACACCATGTGAACAGCAGGCATTAACAGTCACATTGCCTGTAGAAGGCCAGATACAAAATCAATCTCTATCTTTAAATGATGAAGTGTGAAGCATCACAAGGAAGCATGAGAGAGAGAGACAGGGCTGCAGCTTTACCACTGGGCTAACTATGTGAAAAGACCTCTGAAGCAAACAGTGGGCTACATGGTACTTTGTGTACCTGGAAAATCTAAAAGAGATTGTGAGCAAAAGAAAGGGAAGGTTTTACTGAGACACTCACCCTCCCAGGTGACTTTTGGTACCATAAGGCTCTGCAACAATATCTAGCTTTAAAACATTAACTATGGCATAAGTCAGGTTTGGGCACAGAGAAATTTCAAAAACTATCAGATTGATATGAAAGACTGGCAATAAAAAGAAAACAGAAATAGGCTTCATCTGAAACACCAAGATATCCACTACAAACAAAGGTGACCAACCTATACATGGGACCTGCTAGGCACTATTTCAGAAGGGCAATATCTGGCAAGTGAAATATGTTTCTTGACTGATTCTTGTTTTGAAAAATATAATAATACGTAATATTTTTTTCCCATCAGTAAATAGTAAAGTTGGTTGGTTGTAAATTAATTCTGTCTTTGTCCTGAGATTCAAGGCTAGATGCAGATCTAAACTGAGACCCCTGGGATAACACAATAGGATACATGGCCATAAATCTTTGCTACGAGCAGCAGGGGATACACATCCTAATTTTGATCCCACTTAAAAAAATACGAGAGCTAAAGTTCTACGGCTTGTGCTAAATACTGACAAACTAAACTAAAGGGGGTGAAATGTTGGCTGCTCTTCTCCCAAGAATCCTTACAGATTTACCAGACTTCTCCCAGATGTTGCCACCTCCAAATGGGGGGGCAGAGCTGAATAGGTCATGAATCAGCTCTAAACCACTGCAGATTACAGCTCAGCCTATTGAGGTAAACCAACATTGATTCTGGTTTATGCTAAACTCTAAGGTTCAGGAGCTGATTCATGAGCCATCCAGCCACCCCTGCCACAGGGTGGATGCCTCTGAAAGACAGCAGGGGTAGGGGCATTAATTCAGCTGCTGAATTTTAAACTGCCATTAGCTGTGTGCCAATACATTTATGGGGAGTTCCCTGTGGAGAAGAACACAAAAACTCCCAAACAAACAGAAAGCTACAGTTTAGTCTGAAACTGTGATAATAATAATTTGTAGGTTACTTAGGATCCCTGTCTTCCCATGTCATTTTTAAAACTTTACATTATTGTTGCTGCCAATACAGCTGCAATCTGAGATCTCAGACGTATGTTTCCTCCTATTCCTGGAGTAAAAATGGTATCACAATTCACTTTTACTGCTATGCTGTGGGAAATGAAAGCTCTTGTAGCGTTCACAGATGCTTTCAAGAGTTATATAAATATTTTGCATCTCAACCTAGACAAATACCAGGGAGTCTGAGCTTTTTGACATCCATGTGACTACTATGTATACTTTGTGAAAAGGAAACTGAGGAAAAGTTACTCAGTTTATCTAGTTACGCAAGTAATCTTAGCTGTCCTCATTTTATATCCTAAATTATACCTGAAAAGACCATTCTTCATCCAAGACACTTATACCAGAATCACATGAAATAAGGCTGGATTAGAGTTGCAGCGTTAACATTAAAATTTGGTCATTTTCAGAAAAATTCTTACTATGACATTCATGAACTTTTTAATTAATTTAGATATTGTTTTGAGCAAACTTGCCTACAGATCTGGTTTGGTGACCAAAGAATGTAAAGTACATGAAACAAGATCACCCAGGCTTTGATGCTTCTTAGTCAGTTTTGGTTTGCATTTTGAGTTCCAGACCAAAACCATGGTTGAGGGAATGAATTGTTATGAATCAGAATAAAGAAAACGCTTATGTGAGGTTCTCCCAGAGGAATCCATGGTCTTCTGCACAGTTCTCCTTTTCCCTACAAAATTAAAGAGTGCTTTAAGCCTTCCTTCAGAAATAATGTAAAACTAAATTCTCCTGTCAAATAGCTTACCCTTGCTGGAGCTTCAAGAAAGATATCCATTTTAAGAAGCACATTCCCTGTGGGACATTCAGTACAGCTTTATTA
Organism: Phaenicophaeus curvirostris; assembly: GCF_032191515.1. Classification (NCBI taxonomy): domain Eukaryota; kingdom Metazoa; phylum Chordata; class Aves; order Cuculiformes; family Cuculidae; genus Phaenicophaeus; species Phaenicophaeus curvirostris. Next base: position 50,416,656 of record NC_091397.1, on the reverse strand, counting down.
AAATACATACATGGCAAATAATGTATGGCATCAATAAAAAGGTTTTACAGTGGCCATTAGGATTTGATCCAAAGTCCATTAATGTCAATGGGAATGTGTCCATTAATGTCAATGGGAATGTTTCCATTGATATCAAAGGAGTTTGAAGTAGGTCCACATGAAAAAAAGACATACGCCTGTTTCTAGGCCTACTCTAGTCTGCCCAGGTGAGAGGAAACCCGTGTATATTTCACATGCCCCCCTTACTTTCTGGACTGTCACCAATAGATTTTTAATTACCAGTAATGGTCAGACTATTACATTTAAATTGCCAGCTAATTTCCGGACCATTGTTTCAGATCTGTGGGCTCTGTGAGCAGATGCCGAGGCAGCTGTGCAGCTCACAGCTTTCGTGGTACTTCACCTCACGGGAGATGTAGCATAGCGAACCATTTAGGCAGCATCCCCTGCAAGCGGGAACTCTGGTCCAGCAACACAGCGCAATGCAAGCTGCTGGCGTGCAGGAGTGGAAAGCTAGCATTGAAACTCTTCCAAAACCAAATTATATCTTTCATTGTCTCAAAGGAATAATAAACTCTGCCTGGCTGACTGTGAATATAATAATCGTCTAGCTGAATTAGTGGGCATTCCTGGGAGTGACTGATTTCTGCTTTTCCCAAAAGTATCTTTTTTCCAATAGTTTTTCTTACCTGAAAAACAGGTTTTCTCTATGCAGAACTATATGAAAACTAAAGTTAAGGAACTAAGAAATTATTATATTCAGAATTGTACTCCTTGTGTGTTCATAGTAAAAATAAAATGCTCTTTAGCAAAAATATATGGCTGTTGAAAGCTGTTCCCACTGCCACAGTGCCAGGGCCCTGAGGACGCTTGCCAGCACAATTCTCCTTGCCTGGCATCCCCTGGGAGTGCCCCCCGGGCTGCCCAGGGCCCCAGGTCCCACGTCAGCCCCTGCCCCAGCCATGCTGCAGCAGCACTGCTCTCCAGCTCCCCGCAGCCATGCCCACAGCTCTGACCAGTCCCTGTCCCCAGGGTGGTGCCCAGTGCAGCACACAGTGTGGCAAGACCTTTTGAATAAAGATATCTTCACTGAGACTGACCATTCACCAGCCACGTCAGGTCTGTTTGTCCCACTCGGTTTGAACGAGATGTTTGAAAATCTCACTACAGCACACAGTTGCACTGAATCGGTAACACACGTTTTGTTACTTTAATGTATTTTTCCTGGTAATGGTGGATTGTGGTGCTTTCTGTTTTAAGAAAGTCATGTCTTTGATCTTGCTAGTAGAAACCCAAAGTCTTGATGGCACTGTGCTATTTAACACCTGTTTGTGATCCTGATGACGATGATTCACAAGCTAAAGAACCTGCTCTCTCCCCTGTGGATGCTGGTCTAGCAGAGCAACAGCTCCCATCTTCACCAAAGCATGGACAGAAGCACTTCATCAAAATGTGAAGCTGTTAGACCTGTCACCGAGGATGTCAGAGGCGTGGACACAAATCACCTGTTTTCCTGAAGGGACACATTATCTCAGGGTGCTGCCTTGAAAACAAGCAATGGTGTGGTAAGGGGACAGGGGACTTCTTAATCTCTCTTGCTAATGCTGTTCCATTTTGAATGGAATCATTAAATATTAAAAGAGTGAAAGATCAAAAAGATAGAGTGACTTTTAGCCTGTTTGTTAGGCCTCTCACATCTGCAGTTCCAATCCATTGAAGACATGGGTATTTTTTAGAGAGAAGAAGAGATGGAATAAGACAGACAAATAAGCCAAGCACCAGAATGCTGTAGAGGTTAAGACTCACATCTGGGAGTTACAAACTGTGTGGGTTTGTCCTTTCAGTCAGAACACAGAATTAAGTTTCCATTTCCCACATTCTCAGTGATGCTCCTATCACTAGAAGATTGAATGGGCAAGGGTCTCCTGCTAGATCCCATAGCTGGAAGCCCCAACCACAAGCAGGTAATCGTATTTGTGGAAGACAATGTGCTGGTGTCATCTCTCTCCTTGTCTCTTCCAAATAACTACATTACGTGGCTCGCTACTCAGACTAATATTTGTGGACCTCTGCTGCCTAAATACCTAGCTCTGCTAATGTATTTCACTTGACATGTATGGCTCTTCCTGAGAATTGTGAACTTCACTAGCCACACAGCATCAAAAGTTACAAATTGCAACAGAGATTCCAAATTACATTTGTGGGCTTAGTCAGTAGCTATGCCGTGGGTTCCAGTTCAAAGAACTTTGCTGAACACAGGAAATGGAGACAAAGAAATGTTTTAAAGAAAAACTGTGGACTGGATTCTCTAATTACTTTCCACTTTTCCAAATTAACTGTAACATGTGAGAAGCACCCACTTTGCAGAGGTAGAAATGGCCGTGTAAGATGCAAAGCTGGTTAAAATAAGGATTGACTTGGATTATAACACAGTAATAAATACAGCTAGATAGGCTCTGGACTTTGTTATAATGTTAAGAATCATTCCTTAAAACATTCATTCTGACAATATTAACAAGTCCAAGAGCCCGCTTGTGCAGCTCAGGGCTCTGAACTGCTGTAAGGATACTCAGGAAATACATCTGCTTACTTAGGAATTAGACACGTTCCTTTGCTGCGCCTTGCAGCTTTTTAAAATGAAGTGTATGCCTCAGCTGTGTCCTCCCCACTGCCTCCCCATGACTTCGCAGTCTGAGGAAGAATTCCAGTGTGATTAAAAGTCTCTTCCCTGAAGCTGTTGCTTTTACCGCTTGCCTGCTTCACTACAGGTAAGTGAGGAAGACGAGCACTAGGTGTTCTGTATCCTGCTCCCCGAGATTCTGTAGAAGATGCTCAGAGAAGAGCAGACAGGAGTATGTCAGGCTTTGCCTAGATCTATAGGCAAAGATGTCATTTATTCCCTCTAATATTCATCATCAAGGATGAGACGAAAGATGTTTGGATTTTTTCTTCCTCTGTTTGTCCTTGAGCTTTGCCACTGGCAGCTGCTCTATTGGCACTAGCTGGGTATAAGGTTACATAAGACAGAAAGGCTAATTTAGGTTTATCAGACTGCAGAAATTCCCCTCATCCCTCCCAAGTACAGCCCAAATCAAGATCTCTGGCCATGATCTTCAGGAAAGAAGTGTAAAACATGACTAGCCTGACTTATTGCTGCAGGGGACTTCCATTCCACTGGGGGAATCCCCTGCAGAGAGCATGCGGGTAATTTCCACTCTGTACAAGGCAGACGATCTACTTCAGACTAACTGTGGTCCCTCAGGTTCCTGAAATATATTTGGTCATTCATATTGAAAGGACTGAACAAGCCTGCTCTACAGGGTTTGACTTGCTATGGAGGATGCACCAGTCGACTCCTTTAAGCGTAAATTAATTATGCATTAACCATAGAGGACATTAGCCCACATTTTTCTGGAACCTTAACTTTGCTAAAAGGAAACATGAGTGCCCATGGATTCTCTTTCCCTGTAAAGATGTAACTTTCTCTACAGAACCACGAGAGAGCTTCAGAATTGTATCCATCTTTAATCAGAAAACCAAGCTCTGATCCTGTGAATCAAGATATTATGAAACCAAGAGAAAATAATAATGTGGAGATGCTGAAGAGCACGTGGAAACAACACCTAAAACCCTCCAGTTTTCTTTTCTAACCAATCTTCACTTTCAACATTTTCTCCCATGTATGGTGATGAATTAAGATAGACAATGCAGGGAATTCTTCCAGTTACAGGTCACTGCATTACAATAGCTCTGGAAATAAAGATTTTTCCCTTCAGTACATACAAGATGAGATTTTTAAAGCAGTAGCTTAGTCTAGGATTCAGTCGTTAACAATTTTTGTCTACAAACCATAAGAGAATTATCCTGTGCAATTATCTTAAATGGGGCTCTAAACCAGCACATAGAAACAAACCTTTATTTTGGACACTAGGCAGTGATTTATTCTCCATCTTAAAGAAAAAGCTAGGCATTCATTAAGGAAAAGGAAGCAAGTTATTACCTCGCTCTCACCCATCCCTAATATGTTTTATCTTTATTCTTTACAATCCTGCATAGAGAGGCAGCTGAGAGCCATCAGGATCTCTGATGCCACATGATTATTGTCCCAGTTGTTTCTTCTGGTTCCAGCTGAATGATAGTGGGAGCTGTTCCGCTTCTGAGCAAAGGAGCGGAGGCGCTGACAATTCTTAGGTTTTTAGGTTAGAGAGAAAGAGATCTTAAAAATTGTTTACATCACAACTTACAACTCTTCTCATATTTAACGGCTTGAAAAGATTAAGGTGAATAAATTCTAATGATTGGGAGGTTTACATTATTGTAGAGCAAATAAAGAAGTCAAGCTATTAATAACTCGTCTCTGTGCCCACATGATCGTTTTACCTCAGAATGCCATGAAAATACTTTAAACAGATTTCTGTCAAGGCGCTATTTGAATAATAGGCTTACCTGGTGTTCAGGATTCAATCATATTTTCCTTGATATAGGATGCCATTTTTTTAAGGGATGAGAATATACACAATTATCTGAAAACTCACATGAAATTTCTGCTGCAGATACCTTCCTTGCTACTCCATTTCATTTTACATTCTTATAGTGAGGAAAACAAAATTAACATGAAGAATCCTGATCTCCGAATCACTCAAATGTTGCGTTTACAGGCACAGCTGGTGCTTCGGAGATCAGGGTACCTGTGAATTTCAGTTTACATTTGCCAACATACAGAGTGGGATTCATCCAAGTGGCAACAAAACCAAAGCAAGATTGCAGAAAAAAATAAATTAGATGCAGAGTGAGAATAAACTATCTACAAATGGGAGAAAAAGAACTATCAGAGAGGGAAAAAGAGTAGACAACAGGTTAGATCCTCTGAATTACCTTTATGGCTTTGTGCCATAACTGTAGAATAAGGAAAGCTAGTTATGGGAGAAGAATCCTGTAACATCATAAAGCTACTGCAGAGACTCACGCCACTCTGTGTCCCTGCCTCAGCTCAGGGTGGAGGATGAGATGGAAAGAGAGAGCCTGCTACTGAGAACTGCCTGCTATTTGCCCTCCAAACAGCCCCATGCAACCCAAGACTCATCAAATACACCAAGCAGCAGGGAAGAAATGAGGGGAGTGACACAGGCTGGGATAACTCCTGTGGAGTTATCCTGTGGAGAAAGGTGGAATCAGGTAATGAATGAATAAAGGCACCTTTGTCCCCATTCCTCCAATCCTCTGCCGACAGTAGTTCAGATGGATGAAATGATCTAGTTCATTAGGATGTGGTTGGAAAAGATTGATAGTACAACAGGACATGCCACGGACAACTGAATATTTTCATCTCTCTCTTTAATATAAAATATTAAAGTTTGGAAAGTGAGAGACGCTATCATAGGAGAGATACCGTTATGTTGTCAGCTGTATCACAGTTGGGATAATTCCTCATCTTTTCTCCACTTCAGAAAATCAACCCCCTTCTGTCACAATATTAATTTAACAACATAAATAGTAATATTAAAATAACATGTCTTCTTAAATGGGAATGAAAAATAATTCATAAATAGAAATGCAGAAGAAATCTCAAAGTTGCATTTTCCTATTTCCTATTATGATGTAACAAGAACTTATAATTTCCCTGTTTTCTAACTGAACTGAAAGGGACAAAACTTGCCAGAAAGGAGATCTCAGTACAGCTAAATATGTCTGAAAATATAAATTGATCCAATACTTCTTTAAATTAAACACTCTTAAATGGGAACTTGGCTCAGGTTTCCCCAACTTCATGATTTTTGATTGACATATCTGCCCTTATAACAGACACTCTAAATGAAGAGGTCTTAACAGAAGTGTCCTTAACTGTAACAGTCTTAAAGCGTGACTGTCTGTGCCAGGTGAGTTGAACTCCGGTGTGTCTCTGAGGAAGCTGCATGCTTCTGTGAGAGTAAAGAACTAGGGCTGTTTTGCATGTGTCTGGTGTTGTAAATAGCGCCAGCTTTTAGAAACCACATAAAACTAAGCAGAAAAAAAAAAAAAAGTGTAATGTGTCTGCTTTAGCACTCCAGCATGGGTGAAATCTAATACCAGAGTACTGCCACTCACTTCAAAAGGACCAGGATTTCACCCTATATGATCCAAACTTACAAAAGGCTTCCAAAGGATTTTGAATAATACACTATCATGCAACAATAACATCCAATGGCCAAACATGTTATTTTGAAAGGTCAAAAGGATAAAACGGGGAGCAGATGACTACCCTGCCCTATCCTCTTTATACTGCATAGGCAGGGCTCATTTAAAACCTCCACTTTTAAAATCACAGGGCACACCTCAGTGTGCATGTTCTATTCATAAGGTAGCACAAACCTTCTCCCTAGTTTAGTCGTCCTTAATTTAAAACCCTATCATTTCAGGCTTTAGGCCAGAGGTTAAACACCAAGAGAAAAATTAGGGCCTGACTTTTCATGACTCAAACTCTTCACTTGGTGCTGGAACACTTCAACGCTCCCTTGATTTTTTTGGCACCACGAGTTTACGACCCAGATTCTGGAAACTGTATGGCCCCATCCTACCCCTGTCTGAATTAGGCTATTCACTGAGCTTCTCTCTCTGTGCTTCCTGCAGATCCCAGCAGAAAAGGACTATAATGAAGCACACCGACCTGTCACTGAAGTGAAGTCCTGACACAGGCTGAGGAGTTTCAATAGATGGGGTATTTGAACAGGAAAATGTATGCCTTCTCTAAGGCACCTTTAAGCAATCAGAGCAACACTAAGGAGATATGGTAGAAGATTCATTTACAAGTTAATTTCATCACTTCCTGGATGGGTTTCAGGACATCTGTTTGGGAATGACTGAAAGGAGAAGGCCTGACTTAAGTGATTTTAGAGAAGAGGACCATGATGTCAAGAGCCTGCAATGCAGCCAGCAGCCTTTCAGCATGATGAGAGGAATTACTTGCAGATGATTTGCATTCTTTAAAGGATTTTCACACATCATATTCTGCTATTGTGTAGTTATTTGTCCTTGTGAGAAGTCAATGCAGGCTAGCACATAGAAACCCACCTAGATTACACTAGGAGCTTTTCTCCATGAGTTCACCAGAAGCAGGAATATGTCTTGTAAACCCCCACAAAAAGGAAGAACTAGCTGACTACAGTATTTTTAAGTTTAGGTGAAAATGTCATTGGGATTATTTAACAAAACCATAGGAAAAGACAATAAACCAAACTATTTTGAAACAATTACTCAACAAAGGAAAGCATTACTTTTACATACAGGCAAATTGCAAAAAAATTACTCCCGCTGTCTAGATATAACATTAGAGCAGGTGCCAATAATATTTCTAATCCTTAAATATCTCAGCAGTGCTTCAAGGTCTCAATTTCTATATCTTTGGTAGCACAGACTCCACCTACACTGTAACCATGAGTCAGAAAAAGTACAATACTTCACAGTTCAGACAGGGAAAAACTTTTCCTTGTACACATGGAATGGTGGGAACACACTTTAGTTTTCAATTCCCTTTTGTTGTTAAAAAAGGGGAAATATTTTGAGTTGCCATTACCCCTTGACTGTGTCTGGTATATTTCCCTGTGAGGTGAAGAGAAGTTTGAGCTGGAAAAAGTTTACATAACGTAAAAAAGTTTATATAATGTAAAGTGTCCACGGCAGGGGGGTGGAACCATGTGATCTTTCAGGTCCCTTCTAACCCAAAGCATTCTACAACCTACAGCCCCATCCCTGGAGGTGCTCAAGGCCAGGTTGACGGGGCCTTGGGCAGCCTGGTCTAGAGGGAGGTGTCCCAGCTCATGGCAGGGGGGTTGGAGCTGGATGATCTTCAAGGTCCCTTCCAACCCAACCCATTCTATGATTCTATGACTCTATGTAGCTACGCATAAAGCCCAAAGCAGCAGGGTCAGCACAGGGACACAAGCACCTCGGTTAGGCCAACGCAGCTGGCTCCCCGACAGCCGGTGCTGTCAGAGGTTTGTGTCGTTCCAGGTTAGTATTAATAATACTAAATGCATAACATTTAAGCGCCCTCGGCCTCTTCGGTCCCTCACCGCCACGCTCGCCAGGGAGGCGATGCCTGCTGCGGGTGGGAGCCGAGATCCCTTCACCCGCCCGCGGCCGGGCTCCAGCTCCCCGCGCCAGCCGGGACGAGCCGCGGGGCTGCCACACGGCACCGAACCCCGACCGCCGCGGGGGCGAAGCGGAGACAAAGGCGGCGGGAGGTGCGGGCAGCGGGGAGGCTGGAGGAGGGCGGCTGGGGAAGGGAACAAAGACGCACAACAAGGCGAGAAGAGCAAAGAAAGTTGATACCGCCCACCCCCACGAGTTTCCTGCGGGGCTCGCGGTGACCTGGGGTGGGGGAGAGCAGGAGGGTCCCCGCACCTCCACCCACCGCCTGCTCCCCGAGTTCCGCTGACCCCGCCCCGCGCTTCCCTTTAACGCGCGCTCCCGCTCTCCCCCCCCCCGCACCGTCGCGGTCCCCGGGCCGGGCGGCGCGCGGCCTCCAGGCGCCCCCGCGGGCGCGCGCCCGCGCCCCGCTCCTTCCTTCCTTCCTTCCCTCCCCTCCCCGAAAGCGAGAGCGCGCGCGCGCGCGCTCCCGCCCGCCCCGCCCCGCCCCTCCCCTCCCTCAGCTCCCACCCGCGAGCGCCCGGGCTAATTGGCTGGCGGGGGCGCGCGCGCGCGCGGAGGCGCTGGCTGCCCGGCCGGCCGGGCGGGGGCGCGCGCGCGGAGGCGGCGGCGGCGGGGGCGCGCGCGCGCGCGCGGCGGCAGCAGCAACGGCGGCGGCGGCGGCGGCTTCACTTCGGGCAGCGGGGGCAGGAGCGGCGGCGGTGGGAGAAGCGGCGGCTCGGGAAGGCGGCGAGCGGGGAAAGAAAGAAGGGGGCGAGCGGCGCGGGGGCGCGGGCTCATGACTCAGTGAGCGGCGGCAGCCCCTTCCTCGCCCCGCGCGCGGCCGGAGTCGGGGCGACCGCGTCGGATTGTCCCGCAGCCTCCGCCCGGCGCCAGCCCGAGGAGAGCGACCCGCGCTCGCCTGCAGGTAGCACCGCTCCCCTCCGCCCGCCCCGTCCCTCCGAGGGCGCCGTCCGCCTCCCCACCCCCAGTCCCTCGCCATCCCATCCTCTCACCAGGTTCCCCCCGCTCCCTTTAGCTGCGACCCTCGCTCTCTACCTTTATCCTTCATCTCCCATCCCCCGCTCCGCATCCCCCCGGCGCTGCCTGGTACCCCCCCCCCCCCGCCCCCGTCATTCCTGGCCGTGCCTTCTCTCAGCAACAGTCCCGGCCGACCCCCGCCACCTCGGCATCTCTGCCACCGCTCCCCATCCCCGTCGCCCCAGCCTCCATCGCTCCTCAGCACCCCTTCAGCAACTCTTCCGTGTCCATTTGTCCTGCCGCCCCCGCCCCGCACCTCCCCTCCCCTCCGTGCCGACCGCGCCGCCGGGGTACCCCCTGCCCCCCTCTCCGCCTCCGCAGGATGCACCATCCCCGCCTCCGCCCCGAGCCCCCCGGCAGAGGCTCAGACCCCCCCCCCCCCGCCAAAGCGCCCCGAGGAGCCCCGCAGCCCAGCCCCCTCCCTTCCCTATATGCCCCCGACGCCTTCCTCTCGCAGTCTCCTCCTCCTCTCCCTGGCTGTCTCCTACTTCTCACCCCGCCCGGCCGGGGGGGGTGCGTGGGGCGTTTGGGGGTTCCCGCACCCTCCCCCATTCCGTCCCCGCCCCGATGCTGCGCCCACCCGCGGCCCCGGGAGAGCCCGGCGCTGCCGTCCCGTCTCTCCGCGAACCCCTCTCCGAAATGGGCTCTGCCCGGCCACAAACCGGGTCCCTTCCGCGTCCCCTCCTGCGATGCTTTTGGTCCCTTACGGTTTCTGATGAAGTCAGGCGGCTGCTGCTGCTCCTGCTCTTCGTGGACCCTGCAGAAATATTTAATATACCTTGGCTGATAGGAAATTAAGACCGCGTTGAGAAAGACATCATCGCTGTCTCTGCCGCTCTTGGGACCCAGAATCTTTTTTTTGGGTCGTGGTGGCGATTGGTTTTTCTGTTGTGGATTGGTGGTTTGATTTTTTTCCCTTTTTAGGAGGAAGGGAAAGGTTTCAGTGGATGTATATGACAGAAGCAGGATCTTTTAGAGACTCTTGATTTGGAATTAATAGTTGTAGTTACACTTGTCATCTGTGTCTCTGCTGAATCATCTTATGTTAAGGGAGAGACTTTTAAGTCCCCTTTCAATCTTTCTCTGTCCCTTCTGCTCATTTTTCTCAGCCCAACAGCAGGGAGGTTAGCAACCCCCTGGCAGCCAGGGACACGGACATCGTGTGTCTTTCCTCTCGGTTGCTACACACTTATTGTCGTCCAGTGTTCAAGGAGTGTCTTGTGTTTCTCTGTTTGTGTTTGTGACAGTGAAATGTTTTCCTAACATTCTTGTATGTGTTCATTTGTTTGTTTGTCTTCTAAGTTTGACCAAATTTCAAGTATCTTACTTCAGGCCCTTGTAAAACACACTTTTGCCGCGATATTGAGCATCCCGTCAACTATGCAAAATTCTGAACATTGCAGATGTCATAAGGAGAGGGCATGGAAAGAACTGCCTGGATGTCAGAAAGGGGCAGACTACCTGGACATCAGAAAGAGAGAGACAGAGAGAGGAGGGAAAAAACCCAAGAAACTAGCCAGGCATCAAATGACAGATTTGAGCATTTTCCAGTTGTAAACGCTAGCATTACACGTTACAGTAATTATATGCCCTGGGCTACTGTTACAGTGTTTATCTGCTGGATAGTAACCTGAATTTATGAAGTCAATACAGTTGGTTTTGGATAATAGTACTATTTATAGCCAAGGTTTTTCACAGCAGATGTTCTATGCATATAGGCTTTATTAAATATGCTTTTAACTTTCTGGCCTATAGTGTTAAAGTCTTTGTACCTTGTGAAGGGAATTTTTAAAATTAGATCTATTAAGCAAAGGTCAGAACTAAACCCTAAAGTAAATAAAGGCCATCAAAGGTGTTATAAAAAGAGATGAGATTGTATTTTAGCTGTATGTAGAAGCAAAGAAAATGGATGCTTACTATTACAATTACATTATAGTTATTAAATGCATATTTTGACTTGTCAGAATGTGATACTTCTGTGTTTTATTATCTCTAAATCTTCTCTGCTTTTATCTTAAAATATGACAACCGAGATGTAAATATCTAAACATTAACCTGTGTAAACATACGAATTTTCATAAATGTAATGTTGTAGCTCTACTGTAGGAAAAATCATTTTCTAGGAATGAACAATTTTTGTATTTTAATTTTAGGCCACAAATTACACAGTATTTCAATTACTTCAAAGAGCTAGCTAGGTGTTGTGTCTTTATATAAATTTATATGTGAAAATATATTTATAAAATATTCTTTTCCATAATCCAAAATGTAGCTTAAGCTAATTAAGGAAAACTTAGTCCCATATCCATCACTTGCTATTACTTGCTAGCATCTAAACATTTTGAAGGGATGCCATGCTTCCAGATTTCCTTTTCAGTATTACTTAACAAAAAAAATTAAATAAAATCTAATTCCTCCTGAAGTTACTTAGATTGTGTCAGTAATGCCTGAAAAGATTAATTCTTCTACTCCATGGTGTGCGCTACTTGATAGAATAAGATCTTGGAAAGACTTTTGCAGAATAGGACTAAATTTATTTTCTTACATGCAGCTATAACTGGAGCACTTATGGCCTCTTTAAAAAGCATCCTTTTCCATGTAACTCTGTTGGCATTGATGTTACTTTGCTTTGCCTTTGCTGTCTCTTTCTGTAAATATGTGCAGGGAGATGAACTTTGGTTAATCCCTGAATGAGCATGGTTGAATCTGAGACTGCAATCTCATTATTCTCCCTTGAGAGAGTATTAGAACATGTAATAGTCAAGGTGAAGAGATTTGTTCTTAATTGTGATGGTGTCTGTACATAGGTAACAGGAAAAGCAAGTCCAAGTTCACAGCAATTTGAAACGCTTTGTATGAAAGAGCAAGCTCTTGATTCAAAAAGATTTGATCAGATAACCACTCAAATATGGGTATTGCGTGTGTGTAAGCAAGTAACATTTAGGCCTGTATGCTTTGAAGGGGGCTCATTTACTAAAATGTCTAGAGGAAAATATATAAAATATCTATATGAACTACAGGTTTAGAGTTAAAAGAAAGACCTTCTGGGTTTGGGTTTGTTGGTTTTTTTTTTTTGTAAGATTTTCTAACAGCCATTGCTACCACATATGCTAATTCAGTAAAAGTTTTTCATGGACATCTGCCCTTCATTAGAACAGTTTGAGAAGTCATGACAGCTGTAACAGTGGGCTTGTAATTCCTCATCTGTTGGCATATTGTTATACTACTTAAAATGAAGGAAAAAATGTAAACAGCTAAGTAGTATCAGAAGTGTGCAAATAAAGTGTTAACTTGGCTTCTGAAATATATTGAGATTTCTTGTTACTCGAGTTCTCCAGTGGCTTTGTTGCCTTGTGTTGCCTGAAAAGAATTTGTCAGGAAAAAACTTCCCTATATCCTCTGCCACTGTGCTTGCCCCTCTAGAAGCGTACCATTTTAGTAAATACAAACAGCCCTATGTTAGTGCCTTTTGGTTCTGTGAATGTTTCCATCGAGCGTGCCAAGATGTGGATTTTGTAATGTGGAAACCCACATTATAGGCTTGGAATGAGCCCACAGATTTATTTCGTATGGGATAACAAGAGAATCTTAAGACAGTAATAGCTCTCAGTTTTTAACAAATTATGTTAGGTTTGAATCAGTGGCATAGAGATGAGTTAGTTAACTCGTGATGTTGCTGGGTGGTTGAAAAATATCAGTGGCAGTGAGTGGTATTATAGAATTATGTTTCCCATTTAACTACAATAACATGCTTTTCGTATATATGTGTACGACCAACTCCTGAATTATTGTTAAGATGCTTATGGCAAAACTCTTCAGTACAAAGATTACCAAAGTCCTGCAGCAGAAGTATTATATATTTAGACAAAGACATAAATCTCACGTGTTATTTCCTTAAGGCATGTAAGAAATACTGTCAGACACTTTCTTCTGAAAAAGCTGGTTTTTGTTGTTTGTTTTTTTCATTTGGTGCAGCATCTGCCATGTCTACAGAAGGGCAGAGGGTTGATGATAGTCCAAGCACTAGTGGAGGCAGCTCTGATGGAGATCAGCGTGAAGGTGTTCAGCAGGAACAGGAAAGGGAGCAAGTTCAACCCAAGAAAAAAGAGGGTAAAATATCAAGCAAAACAGCTGCTAAACTGTCAACTAGTGCTAAAAGGTACAGTGTTCTTTCTGGCTGTTTATTTTCCTTTCTCTTCTTTCAGCTGACTATCAGATGTATGTATTGATTCAGTATATTAATTTTCTTATTGTTTTATTATAACGCTATTATGTCGGTGTAATAGCCTTTTGAGGCTGGTCACAATTATGAGACCTGTATGCTTTTTTCCATTCTTTGACAGATTGGCTCTTTCACATGGTTTTAATAGTAGCTTGCATGATAAAAGCTGACATTTTTTTTATTGCTAGTAAAACTCAGACAGTTTTGTAGCCTTATAAAATATATCTCTGTATATGTATGTATGACTGATGTTGAAACTTGTCAGTGTAACTTACAGTTAATTAACCATAAACATTTCAGACAGTTCAATAACTCAGCATGTTAGGACTACTGTGATACCTATTGCTGCAAAGTACTGCATTTCCTTTTCCCAGATGGCCAGGTTGGAATATATGAGTGAACAAAAATGCACGTTAGTTTCATTACTCTAAACTGTGGTCTGTTTTAATATCCATTTCGTTTCCTTCTCTTTTCTGCTTGACAGAAAAGGTGGGTTTGTAGAATGACTATTTAAATTATTTTATGCTATCATGTCAATCTCCAGATGATGATTGTCCTGCTTGGACCAGACAGAAGAAGTTTACAGCTTAGTGTTGCTTCATCAGTACATGTAGGGATGTTAGTCTGGGCAACAGAATTCAAATAGGATTATAGTGATTGAAGTTAAAAACCCTTAAAAAATAATCTCATGAGACCAATTCTGTCCTGATGTGGAGTTCCCAATTACAGGTTTTTTGCTAGTTCAGGGCTGTGTAAACTACAAGAAAAAAACATTGGAGTTGTGCCACTATGGTGCTGTGGTAAAGGAGAAGCTTTAAGGGTCTATTGCCATAATTTGTATCATGTACACATAGTAGGAGTCCATAAAGACCAGCATATGAACATATATTTAGATCTATTCAGGATTCAAGTCGTTGTTTTGGCTTAATCTGTCCCTTATTATTTACATACTTTTTCTGAACTGAAGCCTCTTCTGAGTTTCCAGTCAGGTATTGTCATGCTTTTCTTCTGCCACAGACACTTTCCTCACAGCTAGTCTTGGGGCCTTTTCTTCCTTTTTTCGCTTCTCCAGTGAAATGCTTTCTGAAGACACATTGCTCCTATGACTGTTAGGAGATTACCTGGTTATATCGCTTACAGGATGGCCAGCAAAGCTTCCCTGTGTTTCTTTTTGACTAAGAGGGGTAAAAACCCAACAAACCAGCTTTCACTTTAAATCATGGTGTTATTGATGTAGTTAATCCTCACAGCTGTTACAATTCCTGGCCTGCTTTTCTTTCATCTGCTTCCTGCTATTGTTATTTTTTAGTATTAGGGATATTGGACTAGTCATGATTTTTAAGGTCATAAAATCAGTTTTTAACATCTTTAGAAAAGAGTCTGTCTAGTCTGAACTTTGTACAATGTCTAATGTAATGTTGCCGCAATTCTGACAAGGGACTGTAGACACTATCCTGTTAAAAAATTAACGATGATATGTCAGAAATTGGTCTATAAATCTTAGCTTTGTATCTTCAAAGTTTAGAGCTTTTATCAACGTGCATTTCACAGTGATAAAATTACTTAAACCTTTTAAAGTTTAATCATATCTGCTTATGGTTCTGCTGAAACTAATTATGCCAGTTGCTGACATCAGTACGTTTGCCAGTTAGACTCTAAAGCCAGTTTCACATGTGCACTAATATTGAAGGAAAGCCTTTGGTTATGTGTTTTAAAAGCCAAGATGTTTTATAGGAGTTCTCTAGATACTCACACAATAAATAGTATTTTTGAAAACATCTATTTTAGGAGTGCTGGTTGTCATAGTACTTTGTGTAAGGATCACTGTGTTTTTAATAGTGTCATAGCATTTTTTCTTTTTCTTCTTTTTTTTTTGGTTATGCAGTAGTTAGTTACTGTGTTAGAATTAGGATTACATTTCTATAAACATTCTTAATCTGGTTTTCAAATTATGCGTTTTGTTTCGTTGGCTTTTAATTAAAATCAGAAATGCTTCAAGAAAGGAGAAGCAGAAGTTAAAGCAGAGGATAAAAAGTAGAGGAGTGACATGAAGGAAGGAAAAATGGCATAGAGTCCTCCATATGTGATAAATATTATAGAAACTGCCTATATAAAATATCTTCTAGAAATGCTGTTATTTTTGTTCATTAGAAATTAAAATTAGTGCAGGAATAAGGCCATATTCCTTCAACGGGAATGTCGTACTCGACCAGGTTAAAAAAATGATCTTTTAAAAATTGAAATAAATTGAAGTAATTCAGCTGTCCTAGTGGAGAAAAAAAAAAAAAGATTGAATATCTGCATAGCAACTTTTTCCTTTTCCAGTTTTTGAATTCTGTAGGTTTGTGTGGCCTTACTTTAAAGTCACAATAATCTTCACTTAAACGTTTCACTACAGAATTCCCTCTCATAACTCCACTATAGTTAAAGGAGTTAACTCTACTAAAATCGGTAAAAACAGACTACCAACCTGATTCTAACCTGAGCGTGGAAGTCACGTTTTCTTACTTGGAAAGCTTTTTCATGCATATGGGATTGTAGTCACGGTGTATTTGGATTACATTAGGATACCTACTGTATATCTTGGATTAGAACGAAGATTTGTGCAGCAGTATTTGCAATGCTTCTGGTTTTATTTGTATGTTTATGTAGTCAATTAGATTTAAAGAATTTTCAGTAGTACTAGGTTTTATATAAATCAAGATTTAGCAGTGTGCTGACTTATGCTTGTGTAAACTGCTACCATGTCTTATGTATGAATATACTACTCCAGCAGCTTACTGCTTTCCAAAGTGATCTGATTATGGAGGATATATTAAACCACTTGAATTCATATTTCAATATCATTTTTGGTTTTAAGATATGGAGTTTCTTCTCTTAGCATTGCTATAGGTGGCACCAAAAAGGCAGAACACCATCACGAGTCCATCTCTGTTAATACTTTTAGGACAAGCTCCTATACAGGTGTAATAGCGTACAGCATATGTCATACAGTGTACCAGTCCCTCAATTTTTCTCACCCAGAGGGCATCACCTTAAATAGCAACCTTTCTTACCTAACATGTCAAGATTGAGAAACTCGCTGCATATCACAATTACAGTTCAGACATGGAATTGAATTGCTGTCCTTGAAAACAGCAGGCATCTTGTTACCTCTTAAGCAGCAAATCTTAGCATGACCTTTGGATTGAGAGAAGTGTAACCATTCTTGGCTGACATAGTAGCTCAACAAATAAATGTATTGTTTTGCTTGGCTCCTGAAGTTGATAGCTGAAAATCTGTCAACCTTTGTGTTCAGCCTTGGAATTTTTTTATAAGTATCTGTGCCCACAATGAATCATGAACATTAAAACTTTAATTGTAATCTTTTCTTGTCTTTATTGAACGACGTTTCAGCCTTAAGGAGTAGAAAATAGGTAATGGATTAAATTTGTTCCAAATTCAACAAGATTAAAATGAGCTTTTTTTTTTTTCCCCTCTCTTTATTTTTTTTCTTGGAGAAGTTTATCATAGCACTATTTTTGAAGAATCTGGAATGATATTTAGTATGTTGAATATAATGGCAAAATATGAAGCACTTTTTCTTATAAGAAATATCCTTGTTATTCATTGTGCTCCTAGTATGGAGGTGAGAGTATTTCTTTTCCTCCAGCATGAATCTTTGGATGATTTTCCTCAGTCACAGTTTATGTAAGATTGAAATACATACCAGTGACTGTATTTCTTAGTATTTTCTAAATAGCATATTTTTCAGTATGGCGTATTGGTTCACCTGACTTTTATGGGTAGAAGGGCATGTTTTTTAGAAAAGCAGGTGTGGTAAAAGTAGCTTATTGTCATATATTCCTTTATTTTACTGTTTTTCCTATTAATCATATTGGGAAATCCTCTGACATGTTCAGTTCTCTCTTAGCTTTAGAGAACTTTAACTGTTTCATGAAGGAAACAACACACAGTCCCCTTAGGCTTCGAACAGCAGTAAATATATGTCTGTAAGAATTAATAATATTTGAAATCCACAATGTTCTTTTCATGCTTCTGAATTTAGGGGTATATTAACCTTTGCACTATTACTGGAAGGCAACAATGTTCATGCATTTTCTGTTAGTAAAATGGAGGGGAAAAATATTTTTATATGTGTGTGTGTATATATATATGTATATACACACACACACACATACGAGAGAGAGCAGGAGCGGGAGCTGGGGGGAGGGAGTCAAATGACTTTTTTAAGACCATATAAAGAATATCAGATCTGACATGGCAAATTAAATATCCTATGTTTACAGCTCAGGGCTTTGATTACTAGCAAGAGCTTCTCCCCCTGCATTCACTCTTCTGCCCAGTATGTAGCAAACCAGTATGGAATTAGTTTAAATATAAACTGGATATATGTAATGATGTTAATTTAGAGTCCTTTTTCCTGTCTGACATAGCTAAACATAACTGTATTGAGGCAGAAAATCCAAAGAAAGAGATACCAGAAAAGACCCTGCAAAAAATGTTTTGTTGCCAGAGGCTGCATATTCTCGTGGTGAACCCTCTGTGGTCAGTGAAGGAAATGAGGCACATCTTCTCCTATGCCAGATGCTGAGGGTAACTTAATGGAGATATGAAATAAGTGCCAGAGCAGTGGAATAACTTGTGCAGACAAAGGCCGGCTTGCACACTGGAGGTCTCTATCAGTGCAGAGCTCTCTGGGATGTTGCCTGACAATTTAATTGTAACTTTGAATGCTGTGACATGTGAACAAGCTATTGCATGTCAGTTACTCTACAGTAACTATTTATGAATGTGCTCTCTGCGTGAATGCAAGGTAAATTAACGTTGAAACAAAAGAGGTGTAAGGTGTGTATATTAATTTTAGTTTGGGATGCCACAGAGTAGGAGAATAAACATGAACAACTTGCTGTAGAGCAATTTATGGACAGTGTTTTATTTATTTTTATACAAATGATATAAAATTAATATGAGTGAAACATCACTTTATCTTAGATGCTTGTAAATGCAGTTAAGACTTTTGGACATAAATAGAAAATACCATCTGATCAGTTATTGCTTGAAGCAGAAAGGTGTTTTGTTCTTGTTTGCTTAATTGCAGGAAAAGGTCAATAAAGAACCACTTCAGTGGTCTTGGCATTAGAAGCTAGAAATTTTCATATGAACTAGAACAGAAAGAGAAAATGAGAGCTCTGTACCCTTTTGTTTTCAGAATGGAAAGGACCTGGGTTAGGATTTAGGAGGAAGGATGGAGGGTTTTTTTAAATAGGGCTTAACCTGCACTTGTCAGTCCATTCTTGATGTGTCTCAGACTCATTGTAATGCAATGAAATATTAGCTGCTCTTACCACTATATGTAAAGCAAGGGAATTATTCCTGACTCTGTAGAAGTCCAGTGCCATCATTCTGTAACTTCCCAAAAGGCAGAAGAAGCAAAGCAACCCATAAATCATGAAGTTGAAGGAGATTCCGTGCTACCTAGGTTTTCCATGATCTGAATTCGTCATAGTACAAAATTCAAAAACATAGTAGAAATTTTATATATATATAAGAAATATTTTAAGCATCCCTGACACTTGTAAGATCTATTTTCTGAAAGGTATGAACTGTTGGGATTGTTTAAATTGAGTAATTTTTTGAAGCAATGGTTGTGCTTAGACTTCACTAATTAGATTTTCCCTTTTAAAAAATGTAGTGAGTTTTCAGTGTTACTGCAATGACTTGATGCAAGTATTGATAAAGCAGCCTGTGCCTGCATTTTTACAAGACAGGAATGATACTTATTGGGGAAATTTCATGTACTGGAGATGTAAATATTTCAATTAGTAGAAAAGGCAAATAAACATTGAATTTTTCCCCCTCTATAGGAGTCACTAGTTTGTGCATATGTAACATTGGGCCGCATGGAGGTTAGAAGAAAAGTTAAGCATCTGAGAGAGTGTTTTTGTCTTTTCAGCTATCTCGGCTGGTCTAATAAATGATTATTACCTCTGTCTACAAGTCATGCCCACATATGTAATTATTTCAGAATGTGAATGATAAAGGATTGGAGTTTCTGGTTCAAACCAGTTCCTCTACTGCCTTTGGTTCATTTAATCATTATAGCCATAAAATCAACTCATAGTGGCATAAGGGGAATTTTGATAGTGGCTGAGAGACTCCTTAGCATGTAAGACTGTATTTGGATCTTTATATAGAGAATTAAACTCCTTGGTTTTATGTCATATATGCCGATATACCTGCACGTTTATTTTGATAAACCATTTTCTTTGCTTGTATTTATGTGCAAAATGGGTGGTAGTAATTTTTAACAAGATATGTGTGTACTTCGGGTCAGGCCTGAACTTCTGTGTTGTGGCTTGAGCACGTGCCTCTGGAATTTATGTGGCATTATTGTGCAGGTTTTCTTTCTTAGTGTAGAGAATAACAGGAATAGCAATCTGCTCCTGTACATGAAGGAGAAGGGAAGAAGAAAATACTGAGGGTACACTGAATTGTTTTTCTTCCTCCTAAATGTTCATGGTTTTGCACTGAAGTAGCCTATCAAAAAAGCCTTGAGTGTAAGTTTATAGGGAAAGCGGCCATCGCAGTTGTGCTTATGGCATCATACTCTGGCAAGTCTTTGGAAACTGTAAACTCCTGCAAGTTCCTTTGGGAACTCTGTAAACTCCTACTCTGCATGTTTAAATTTTTTCAGAAGGGGAGATACTGGCTCCATGCAGTCGGCCCTCATGCAGTCTCATATCCTGGAGGATATGGTAGAGCACACTCTCAAGTTTGCTGATGAGGAGTTGGAGGAGGGAAGCAGTTGGTACGTGTAGGGGCAGGGCTGCTGGCCTGAGGGACCTCAGCCGGCTGCAGGAGAGGGTTGACAGGGAGCTCATGAAATGCAGCAAGGACAAATTTAACCTCACGCGTGTGGAAAGGGCTAACCCCTTGTAATGATACAGTCTCTGCTGAGAAGGACATGGGGGCCCTGGCAGACAGCAAGCTCAATATGAGGCAGCAGCATGGGCTGGCGGCCCTCTGGGATGTATTAACCGGAGCATAGTCAGTAGGTAGATTAAAATTATGTATCTCCCTTTACTAAGCTCTCATTAGGCTGCATCAGGAATAATCTGTACTTTGTTTTGGGCCCTCATTGCAAAGCAGACAGACATCGGAGCAAGCCCACTGGCACATCCCCAGCCTGGCCAGAGATCTGGAGCAGCTGGACCCGATAGCAGCCCTCAATACATAGGAGGAGGTTATGAAGAAGTCCAGGGTGGGCTCTTTCTGGGAGGATGAGACAACTGTCTTATGATACTGAGGTTTTTTGGCCTGCCAGTATGATATATGTTAAAAAGCTAAATATTTGTGAGAGCAAGAGCTATGAGACATACAAGCAGAAGGAAGATAGAGGAGGAGGGTAAACGAGATTTTTAATTGTTGTGTAAATGATCAAAGGAGCTAAGAACTCCGACCTGTAGAAAGATCGGGATTTTCTAGGTGGCTGCTCAAGGCATAAATTGTCCAAGACTGAAGGCTCATTTTTCAGGAAAGATTGGGGTTTTAGTTCCACATTTTCTTGAGCAGTTACATGAAAACTTATAGCATCACCTTTACATATGAAATTATAGGAATTATATTTATTATTGATTGTTGTAGAAATGTTCATAAAGCTGAAAGAAAGGTGTTGTATAAAAGTCCTGATAATCTTTTTTGTTTCTGTTTTTTGTTTTGTTTTGGTTTTGTTCTCTTAAGAATTCAGAAGGAACTTGCAGAAATTACATTAGACCCTCCTCCAAACTGTAGGTAAGTTCACCTGGATTTTTATTAATTTGGAATATGGAAATGGAATTATGAAAACTGCATAGGAGACTGGAATAAATTTTAGCTGTTTCTTTGTTCTGATTACTTAGTAATTTTGGAATAGAAACTGATAGATAACATGTTTGCCTACATACAAGGAAATTATGTGATTTACTTCCTGGTAATGAAAGTAATGGCAAAAACTGTTGAATCCAATGATGTGTTAATAGGTACATGGTAAAAATCAAATCGCTCATCATTTGGGGTATTAAATCAATAGCATATTTTTGATTCTCTAAAATGTAATCTTGGTGGCAGCTGCTGGTGTGTTTAATTCTTTTTCTTGCAAATTGTTAACACACTGTGAATACAGTGGAGAAGCAAAAATGTTGTAGGCACAAACTGTTATTAATCTTCTGACTGTGTTTCTGGTGATCAGTTCTGATATTCAGTGGAAACTTGCTGAAACGGGGTATGTCATCACTTAGGCTTTCTAGTGATGACTTTGTGCTTGTATGTTTTGGGGTTTATTTTTTGGTCAGGTATGTTTACTTTTGGTGTGTTTATAATTGGCTTTGAAATGGGTCGTGAAGTAGGCCTAGAAACCCTTACTGCCTGGTGGCTGGGGCAGTACACAGTTGTTTTCAGATGGCTGTCTGGGCGTCTTATCTGTCAGCTTGACATATGGTCAGCGCTGGAGCTGGGCCAGGGCTGCTTAAAGGAACCCTTTCCACTGCACCTCATGTGGTGAGAGGTTGGGCTCAGTGCAGAAGAATAGCTTCCATCCAGTCCTGCCAACCCATTTCAACTGATGTGGTTAGCAGGATTCATTCCGTTAGTGCAGTAAAAAGAAAGATTGATAGAAATGTCTGATTGCATGCAGCTTTTGTAATGAATCCCAGTATGTTTCAGTATTGAATTAACTAAGCAACTGGTAGTAAAAATGACAGTCAGCTTTATTGTTTTGGTCTCTTGACGAAAGTATGTGTGAGAAAATATTCTAACAAGATTTGATGTGGTTTTGCTGGATCTCAAGATATAAGTCAAGTAGATAGGTAGTGAAGTAGCCTTGCAATAATAGCGTTCAAAGAGTATTTCAGTCAATTAGGATGAACAGTTCTTTGCTAGATAAAACATTTTCATAGCTAAGCTGTTCTGTCATACTTATGGCTGTGTGTGAGTCTTCAATCACATCAAAGCTGTTTCAAATGGCAGATCTTTACATAGGTGTTGATGACTGCTGCCTATTAGTGGATTGATTTGCCGAGATGAATATAAAATTTTAGTCTGTTGTAGAAGAATGCATAAGTCTTTGAACTGAGTCTAAAAGGCTTATAGTTTTTACAGTAGTGTAATTTGTTCTAGTTTTCTGAATCCTTCCTTTTGTAACAAAGCTGTTGTTTTAGTGTACAAGATATGGTTATTTGATTTTCTTTTGCTAGCAAGTGTAAAGTGAGCATTGGCTGTCTCAGTGGAAGGCCCTTTGGTGACTTGCAATTAAAAAAAAGAGCTGGAGTTTTCCTGGTATTTTTTTTTAATTATTCACACTAATGATAAAGTAGCAATAAAGTGCACTGCATGATGCTGTTATGCAAAATCAAAAAATTATATCTAGCTACATGTGTCTGCTGCTTGAACACAGTTCTTAAGATGCAGAATTATTTCATATTGTGATCTTGACAGATAACCATTAGTAACTTTAGTATTAGCAAATATGTTTTTATAGTCAATACAGAATCACTTCATTTAGTTTTATGCTCTGTTGACATAGTCTAAACAGTGTTTTCATTTGAACTTCATCTATTTTCTATTATAGTTAAACATTACAAAATAAACACATCAGCCAGACATGATTCTTCAGTGTAATGAAGAAAGCTGTAATACAGTATATCTTACCCTTAAGTATCGATACTTACTTTCTTGGTTTTAGTGAAATTTAGGTCGTTATTGTAAGGTTATTGTAAGAGGTGTTATGTTTTCTAGAAAAAAAGCGTATTTCATAAAGTAATATGCTTATAAATGTAGACTACTTGAAATGGTTGTGATTCCAGCATACCTTCACTGTGTCCCCTGTTTTATTTCAGCAGGGAGTTTTATATATAAACCAAATCATGACTGAGCAATAGGATTGTGATAAATCGCAAAACTATGTCACACAAGATGTGAAGGAAAGTTGTATTGTTCAAGAATACTCTTTTTAAGTTGTTATTTAGGAACTTCTGAAAGGCAGGATATTGAGCTGAGTTGAAACTTGGGTGCAATATTGTGAGATGTGTTACAAGACTTCGTTAACTACAACAGGCTAAAGCTTCAGATTTGTCTCATGCAGGAGAAAAAAAACAAAATTGAAAAGTATCTGTAGTGCAGTAGCATCCCTTAACGGCATGCTAGGCTGGCTACACAGTCGGTACAAGCTCCAAGGGAGTTGCAGCTTCTGCTTCTGCAGCAGCTGCATTCTTAACACTTCCCCTGCCTCATCCCCACAAAGAAAATAGGCTGTATAATCTTCTTGTTTGGAAGACAGAAATATGTCTTGTTCACACATGTGCCTTGTAATTGGCAGATTACCACGGCTATGACTTGCAGTATCTTTCCAAAACTGTGGAAAGCTGTGAAGTTCAGAGTCCCTAAAAAATCTGTCACGTTTGGCTTTAATGTTACAAGATTTAATGTTATAAGAAGTCAGAGTAGGCTGTCTCCCTAGGTAATGTATATTGTATTCTGTAGTTTAGGTTCTGGGCAATGGAAGTGAGTCCTCTTGACTTCCGAAACTGTGGATCATTCCTCAGGACTGACAATGTGTAATGTTCTAAGTATCACACAGTCAAGCTGGGGGGCATGAGGGAGTTGAGCAGTGTAATCGTTGCTGGTTTTGGAGTAAGGCATGTCGTAAAAAAGGCTGTTATACTACATTTACCAGAAAGAACCGGATGTTTTTTGGTGTATCTTTTGTCCCATCCCTCTCCCTGCCTCATTTACTTTTGTACATAGGTGAGTTTACTGCCAAGGAGAGTCCTGACTGCTAAGAAGATATATTTGTATTTTAGATCTGCAGCACTGAAATTTTAGTTTATTTTAGGAGATAGAATACCTAAATTGTAGATGTTTGCCACACTTCTCTTTTTTTTCGTCCTTATTGGAATACCAAGGCTTGATTGCTAGAAATGTTGCACGTATTATGCCCCTGAGTAGCACAGAGTATACCTTTAAAGTTCATTTTAATATATTGCCTTGCTGGAAGATGGAAATAGTCAGGAATTCTTGAGGCAAAAATAATGCCTTTTCAAACTTCCGCATATTTTTGACAGCATCTTGTCCAGGACAATAGATTTCATAGAATAAAACTTCTATTGTCAGTGGTGTTTACTATTTCCCTTGTCACTGGCAAGAGAACAGCATCTCTGTGGCAGCTTATACCAATTGCATACATGGGAAAATAATATTTGGAAAGTACTTAATGTATATTTTTCTTCTTTCAATGTGAACTTACCAGCTGGAAACAAGGGGAGCCAGTGAAAAGCGAATGGCAGCTCTCTGTGGAGAGCAACTTGGACCAAGTGCTCAAAATTTTTCCTGTTAAGTCCCTGTTGTTGCCTCTCTTCTTCTTCATGTTTTATTTTCATGTTCTGTAGCGTATTTGTCACCATTCTTTTCCTTTCTGTGTATTTGTGCCATTCCTTTTATGCGTTATACATTTTATTTCCTTTTCCCTGTAGCAATATGGGTCATGCTTGAGGCTCAGAAATATGCTTTAAAGGGCTGTGCAGCTTAGTGGGCAAATTCACTGGTTCTTATTCCAAAACAATCAGTCTAAAACCCTGCATGTAGTCTTATCTTTTCTGTTAGTTTGGAATCATTACATTAATTCCTTGCTTCTTATACTACCTGCAAGACTGATAAACAGCCAATGTATCTTATCCTAATATTTTGCTTGTGAAAACTGATCACACTGAAAAGTTTGTTAAAGCACAGTTCTTTTTGGATGATTCAGAGAAGAGCCAACTAGATTTGCAAATTATTCGACTTGGCTTATGGAGAGAGGTCCCCGCCATGGATGCCTCTTGTGCTATTGATGAATATGTGGAGTCTGACGTTCCTGTTCCATATTGCTCTGGCTTGGGTTCTGCCAAAATGTGAGGCTGTGATCTTCACATCATCTTCATTGATTTAAATTGTTATGTTTCATTTAAAAGCAGCACTCTTGCCTAGTGCTACTTTAAAGCTAAGGAGATGGCACAAGTGTCAGGAGCAGAAAACAGATGTTAGCGCAATTTAATGGGAAGATTCGGGGAGGAGGATAAGATTATCAGCCTTGCTCTAAGATGCAGAGAGGTAGAAGTGTAGGAACCTAGAGCAACACATACAGCAAGTATCTGGCCAACTCAGGTCTCCTTCCTTCCCTCTCGCTTGAGGAACTTGCTGAAGAGGTCTTTCCCTCATCCCTATGTGTGCACACACACACCCACAAGCATGCAGACACTCATGTAGCTGTCCAACATGAGTGAAGAGGTGCCTTACAGTTTTTAGATCATATGCCCACAACATCAGTTTGGCCTGGGGGCAGGGAGGATCTGAATAATCTTGGTTATATATTTGCATTAAATAAGTGAATAAATGTGAAAATATTTGGAGAAAGATGAGCACTGCCTTTTCCAAGTGCAAAATGCAAAACCAGGTTCTCTTGGGTGCTGTGAGGACCAATTTGCTCAACCTAAATTTGCTCCTCTTTGAATTAGTCTCTGTTAGCTTGTACAGAGAGTTTACATCGTAATTTTGGTAATACTAAGCACTTGCTGATTTAACCCTACATCCACTTAGTTAGTGACTTGTTTCACAACCTTTAGATGCCTGCCGAGTTTTTAGTCTTGTGCAGAGTGCACAGGTTAATCCAGCGTGGTGCTCCCTTGCTCTGTAACCAAAGAAGAAACCTGAAGGCATCGTAGACATGGAACAGTATGTCTTTATTTACTAGTACCTTCATAAAACTCTGGAAACATAAAGGGTGATCAGCATCATGCTAATGGTTGTCATCTCCCTTAGAAGGAGTATGGGAGTATAGTGTCTCCTCTGGCTAAAGAAAGGCTTAATCCTATTTCTTCTGATAGGGATTTCACCAGAGGAGGATTTAGGCACAAAATTCAAGTGGAAAAAAATCCCCAAGATCTAGCAGCTTATATTTTTATTTTAAAAGGAACTGAGATCAGTGATTTTGACTGAGTTAGGGAAGCATCCAGTCTGTTGCCATAGGCACATGACTATGATGCATGTGATGCTAATATGTGAGCGGGATGAAGACCAGAATAAGAAATGCTTTCTTTGAACATTTTTCCTCACAGACATTTCCAGCTTCCTTGATATGAATTTGGGCTCTCTTCCTGTTATGTTTTGTTAGCCATGGAGTTTACCTTCTGCCTGTATAGGCTTAGATTGATCTGCTGCTAGTTTTCTATAACCTTGTAGAGAAAATGTGATGCAAATAATTGTGTGTTACTTTGCCTGGCTAGGCCTCTTAAGATTGTACAAGTGGCAAAACTTAATCAAAAAGATACATATAGGAGCAGTTGATAATAATGTCCAGAATCCTGTTGTTTTTAAGTCTATGATGTATCAACATACATTTGACTATAAAAATGAAGGTAAAGTATATTTGAGTGCTCATTGCAACTACTTTTATTTTTTAATTTTGTTTACCTTTCTGCTCCAAAATCAGCAAGAAACATGTCCCAAAAACATGCAAGTTAATGATTGCGCTGGGATTATGTTCTATAATAGCAACTATACTGTATTTTATCAATTGAGGTAGCTTGCCTGGTTTTTATAATCAGTGGGCTTTTTGATTTATTACCTTGGTAGCTTGAAGTACTTTGGATGAAAAGCATCAGGTTACTTTTTAATACATAATCTTTTCATTCCTTTAGCTATTTTCTCTTAAGATAGTGCAGGACAGTGTCACTTTTTCTTTAAAGCATGAAGCATGTTACTGGACTAAAACATTTTTTTGAAGTATCTCTTTATTTTCACTGTAAAAGTGTCCTTTCAATGTCATATTGTTCACAAAGCTTCTGTTCTTAAAAAACAACACACAGATGTTTCTTTTCATGGGTCTTCCATGTGTCAAGGTGTGGTGTACTTGGAAGGCCATCTAAAATATTGCTTATGTTTCTTTAGTGATCTCATATCTTTGAAACGAAAAATTATTAGTCAGCACTTAGTGCTTTTTTTTTTCCCCCATTGAATAAACTAAATTCTGAATATTTACTTGATTCCATTTCTTCTTGCAGTTGTGGGGTGATTTTAGGAATGATTAGATGCAGCACTCAAAAGCTTCAGGATGTATTGTGAGCATTGGCGGCTAGAAACCATAGCAACTTTCATGAAGATGGAAGGGGAGGAAAAAAAAAGACAGTAAAAGGAGCCTGCCCCTGGCTGCTTGCCAGGACTGGCAACTTCTCTCATTGATGACAAAGTAAGGAATTGGCTGGCAACACCCTTAATACCTCCCAGCATAACAATACCTGCATGTGATTTCTGCCAGTTCTCCTGGTTTTCAAGTGATGACAACTTGTCTCCCAAGAGAAGAGTATGAGTATGGGAGAAGAATAAAAGTACTTCAGCAAGCACTGTGAGAGGCAGATTTGGAAGGTCAGGGGGATGCCAGATCACATCGCATGGGACAGCTGAAGCAGGGAAAGGAGTGGAGTATGAGGAGGAGTCATGATGATTGCAAGTTCCTTGAAGCAAGAAAGGGAAGAAAAGCCCAAAAGGAGCCTGTGATTGACATGGAAGATATCCTTGAAATTTGCGAAGTGCTTACTGTACAAGATTAGTAAAGCTCTATCTTAAATTGCCGATGTGGGAAAGATGGAGTGGAGGGCTGTCACAAGGGTAAAAAGAAACACTTCGATGCTTTTAGTGTGGGGGATTCTTCCAGTATTTTCATATTGAGTTGCAGCTAGTCTGTGTAAGTCAGTCTCCAAGGAAATACAAGGGCAATCCTCAATGCTTTCAGTTCCAGAATTTTTCAGACTACCTTCCATAGACATGATTTTTGCCCTCTCCTATATAGCTAAACAAAGCTGGTTGGTTGGCTGTTTTGGTTTTTTTTTCCCTGCGAGCCATAATTTGGTTTATAACTTAAAACCTAATACCAGATAGCATGTTTTCATCTTCTCCTCAATACAGCCCTCCTAAAACACCAAAAAACCTCCTCCTCCCACCAAACCTTGAAATAAGCATGTTAAATAAACAGTCGTTTCTTGCCAGCAAAGGAAAAAAAAACCATGCTGGCTGAGACTTTGTATCATTGTTAGGAGGCTTTGCAAAGAAATACCTACTTTTGTGGCTTACAAATTTAATTAGCTATTTTTATGGGATTTTGTTCCTATTTTTTTCCTAAATGTAGACTAATATGTTGTATAAAAACTGTGTAAGGATCAATTTCTTTACAGGAATATGATAGAGCAGAGTTATTTGAAAGTGTGACTGGAGCAGGTATTGTTGCACTGAACAAGCAGTCTCTGCCATTTCATGATAATCATGTAAGAAATGTGCTTTTGTTGGCAACTCGTTACCCTTCAGTAAATTACTCATTATTGAATAAATTGGGGAAATGGAAGGTACTTTGTCTGTTGGTCGGGACTGACAGCATTACTGGTAATGAAGTATTTGTCTCCTTAAATAAATGGCACAGTCTCAGAAGTACCCAACACTGTTGTCTTCAGTACACCCACATTTGGTCAGATTTTGAACTCTGATCTTTTAGGTAATGCTTCAAAATTATTTCCTTTTTTAAAAAACTTTAAGAAAGCCTCTGGTAAATTCATGTTATTTCCTGAATGCTATTGTGTACCTCTTATTCCTTCCAAAGGAAAAATAGTGTTTACCTCTTTCCTTGGAAATCTATTAAAAAAATCAATCTTTCTCAGTTCCAATACCACAATTCTACAGCTTTTTAACAGCTGTTAAATTACACACTTTACTCTTTTGTGGTTTTTTTTGTTGTTGTTTGGCTTTGTGTTGTTGTTAGGTTTATGTTGTTTTTACATAGGTATGACAGTGGAAGGCAATGCTGTAATTTATTCTTGGTGTACACAGAATGTGTACAGATTTACAATTAATAGTCTGAAATTAATGAAATTGTTTTCCAAAATCTCCTAACAGAAAAGCCACAATTTAAGACTAAAAAGTCATGAACTAGTAACAAAGCATGCTTTACTGCATTTCAGAAACAAACTATGAAATTGATCTGGGTGCTGTTTTCTTGGTGTGCAATAAAACTTATTTATGCCATAGTTACACATTTGCAGCTTTGTTACAAGCTTTTTGGGGTATCTAATTGGCTGCAGCTTTGAATCATATCATAACACATGCCAAATGTTGCTAATTACAATTAAGATATCTACTTGAAATAATCTTTGTTTTCATTTTCTCTGACAATTTTTTTTCACTTATTTACATGACTTTAATTTTTCATTTTAACAGTTCTTGCAGCACTTTAATTTATTTTTGTTTCAAAGCTGTAGAATTGGATTAAACATGGTTTTTTAAACACTTCCATGTTGCTTGGAAAGAAGCCAGTTACTGTGTATCAGCTTAATAGAAACCATGCTTAGCAGTGCCTCACATATGGCAGCTCGTGTTTGTGTGGTAAGGCATTATGTATTTTAAATATTACCTTTTATACGATAGTCAAATTTATGCCAGAATCTGAAGCTTCTTCTGATTAATGTTAACAAAAATAGCAGAGAGCCAACTGTTTCTGTTTTTTAGGGAGAAATATGTAATTAAATACATAATTTACTGTCTGCTCTGCACAAAAGCCCTATTTAGGTGGCCTTTATTAACCTGAGATGCATGCTGTGCTTAGGGAGGGCTATAGGTGAGTGATAATATGCTTTCTTGACACTTTTAGCCTTTTAATGTTGTGAATATTGTGGAGGCCAAGATTGCGACTCTGTATCTAAGACTTGAAATATAAAAGTTTGCACTTAATTTAGGAGATTGAAGAATAAGGGGTACACAGTTGCACACTCTTTGAGTAACGCTTGGCACAGCGGGCAACTTAAAGCTTAAATTTAAAACATTTTTTTCAGGTTTGGGTGGAGGTTTTAATTTAAAACTTAGCATAACATTTATTTATGAAATTTGGAGGCTAGGTTGGCCTTTATGAATAATTATATGGTGTCAGCTCTAAGGTCATTTTACCATAGCTGTGATCCAGAGAACTTAAAAGTGCTGTACAGTCCCACTGTCTGGTATCTTACGTAGCATAAATAGGATAAATGTAGGTAGTATCTAAAAAGTTAGGCATGTCATAACCCTTTAAAAGACGGTGGATGGAATGTGAGTAACACATTTAATTTTTAGAGAAGCATATGGCTGAAAAAACTAGATGTCTGCCTAATATGCAATTTCAGAGTCATTGATATAAATAATTGATTGCTAAGCTCCGAGCTGTGGCATTTAAAGTTGCAAACCAGGGATAAAAGGAAAGCTCCCAATTTGGGGCTTGCAGCCAAGGTAGGTTCACATGAAAAGTGATTTCAGAACTGCTGTGGTAAACACAGGGCGGCTAGCTTTTGCAGTAACACAAAGTAATAGTGGATGTGATGTCTCAAATATTCTGCGTTAAACTGTTGACTGGAGTTAACTGGTCTTGAACGTTACATGGGCATTTTGACTTAGTCTCAAGCATGAAAATGGACCATTCCCTTTATTTCAGATTTTGTTGGATGGCTTGAAAAGAAGGGAATTCGTGAATGGACTTTTTATGGAGGAGTGTCTGGCATTTGCTTATTGGGTAAACGTTAGCCTTGATCCATGTTATGTTGGAGTGAGCTCATTTTTCTGCAGCAGGCATCACAGAAGACACTTGAGCTTGCTCATTCAAAGTGTTTTTTGGGAGTGCACTTCTTGGCACTGCGCTTCTCCCATCCCAGAGGGTACGTCCCAGATATTGCTGGCTGGGTCAGAAACACAACCATGGCTTCTTGCATCTCCTGCATAAAATCTGCCATGTTGCCTGCCAAAAATCATCCTCTAGAGTCACTTTGTGCCTAAGGTATGAAGAGCAGGTTCTTTATTTTGCCTCTCCCTTTCCTGAGGTGCTTGTACACTGCCATAGTTTGGCTCAGATAAATTAGCCAGCCCTAGTGGGGGAGAAAATCCAACACTCGATGTGCCCTCCCATAATTAGCTGTTCGCTTATTTGAGTTTTGTTATAGATAAAATAAGATCTGTCAGTCTATAAAAGTATTTCTAAAAAAAAAACTCGCTTCACTGCCATGTCTTATTCACGGCAATGTCCTGTTGGTAGCAGCAAGAAGAGTAAAACACTTTGACACACAGTGTGCACATTACAAAAATGAAGTGTCATATCAAAAATGGCTGTAAACATTTTCACAGTCACTTGTCATCGCACGTTTGAAGGTGGGAAATTTTTAGAGAAGATGACTCAATTTTCTTTCTTCCATGCATGTCTGGGCTGCCTCGAAGGGAAGAAGCATCTACTTAATATGGCATTTCAATGAGCTGTTGTGGGCACAATTTTTATAATTGTGATTGAGTACATTCCTCAGCAGTCTATCAACACAGCAAATTTGGAATCAGTGCAAGAGGACTACTTAGAAATTTGATCCAGCATTAACTGTATTATAGTTTTGTATTATTGTTTAGGTTTTTTTAATTTGTAAACTGTAGTCTTCAAAGAATAAGATCAAGTGGTTGCAGGTATCATTGGGATGGGAAACTGCCTAGCTGATAGGCACTGCGTAATCAACTTGAAAATCTCATTTGAGTGTGGAATTACTGTAGTGTAAATCAGATTTAAATTCATGATTCAAGTATAATGACCTCCTGCACTGCAAACCTCCCTGAGAGATGTTTAATTAATAATGTATATTAACTGTGAGTGTTTTGGCATATATATATGTGTGGCCTGCGTTTTCAGGTAGCCACAAATACAGCCTCAAAAGCCCCCATTGTGGTGGCTGTAGGATGATGTATGTTTAAGATGTTCTGCAACAGCCTGCTTTGCTTCTTACTGAATACAAATCACTGAGGGATGACAGATACCTCAGTTTCAGTAGAATCTTTATGATTTATATGATAATGATAATTTTATTCTGCTGCCAGTACAGAGCACTTTGCAGACTAATATCAAGGTTAATTGTCACTTTGAGAAGAAGTGAAGCACAGTCTGCCAACCTGATGCTCCGCTCAGCTGAGAAGGATAATTGTTACTCAAGTAGTATTTAAATGAGCCCAAATGCTGATAAATACACAACCAAAATATTTTTTTTTTCTCTCAAGTCATTCACTGTGCTAGAGGATGAGGTCAGCACTGTGTATGAATATCACTAATGGACGCTGTGGTAAAAACATGTTGAGTATTCACAGAACTTACAAGAAGTGGGTTCTCCCCCATGTGGGTTGTGGGGAAATACTTTAAGCTTGAGTTCCTCTTGTCAGCGCATGCTTTTATGTCTGTGGTTGCTTTTAACAGTTACACAGTTACTTTATATATGACTCCTTATGCACTTTTGAGGCATCTGAGAGGATACAGTTTGTACTATGCCTTTCAAGTTCTCAGTGCTCCATGTTACGTCACATTGAGTCTAAAGATAACTTTCATATTTTTCTCCCTCTACATTTGTGGACTTGTAAGTTAGCCCAATGGCCAGAGAAATAATGCAGAAACATGCAAATATTACTACAAATTAGGAGGTCGATGTTTTTTGGTTTTTCTGGTTTTTTGGGGTTTTTTTTGTATTCTTGGTAGCTGCATAACTTCTCAAGGGAGCTGATCAGCTGTATGCAGCAGTGTAGTCCTATATCCCAGAGAGGAATGATGCTGTCCCAAAATCTGGGACTGACGTTGTTCAATTTACATAGCCTCTCTCTCCTTACGGTCTTCCGAATTAAGATTTTATCATGTAACTTTCTTTTTGAAGTATTTTATTATAATTGCATAGAATGCGTGTGCTTTGTGCCATGCTTTCCCCTTCCTAGAGGATTTTTTTTTCCTGTGACGTTTAAAAATTAGTAGCTGCAGGGGCCTCTTAGCCTTGAGAATTTTTAATTTATTTTGGTGCAGCAGTAGCTGTATCGTGATACATGTACTGCTGTTCTATACTGTGATGCCAAACTGACTTTTTCCTTATTCACATGAAAACTTCTGGTTTATGTTTAGTGAATTGTTTGTGGCTAATATTTCAGTGAAGTGAATTCTGTTTATTTGAGGGTTTTATTATTTAAAATGTTAATTTGATGCAACTTTTGGACTACATTAATAACTGATGTAACTCTACTAGAAAGACTACATTGTAAATCTGTCCAAAATTTCCACAAAGCACAGTAAAATGATAGAATAGTTACTTTTAAGACTTCAAGAAGTAAAGATAAAATAAACTTACCTCAGTGGTTTATGTAAAGGGAATGACTTTTGCCATGACCATCCATAAATTCCTGGCTAAAGTGTCTGCATGCTATTACTTTTGTAGGAGGATAGTTCATTAATTACTGGTAAGAGACCACTTACTTGTTAATTTAATTCTGTTATTTAATACACATTATTGTCATGTGGTTAAGAAACATAAATTCTTAAATTGATTGTTTTCACTCCTAAACTCTTCTGTACGTTTTTGTAACATTTTTAGATTCTGTATGGCTTAGGAGCTTTCCACATGACTAATGAAGATTTTAACGAACAAAATGGAAAAGGGCCAACTTGTAATTGCCAATGCAGTAGCGTAATCAGCCATACACGGTTGGTTTGTTATACCTCTGCAATAGAACAATGTTTCAAAGAGAAAACACGTGGAGATGATTAGTAAGTACCACCTTGATATGAGACTGTCCAACTACAGAAGCAGTCTAGCTAGGTTAGTCATATGAATGCTTCAGTATAGGCTTTCCTTTTTCTTGTCATAAAGGCACTGATGATGTCTAATTTTAGTAGCCATTTACACTGAGTTACTAAGAAGTAGTAAATGAAAGAGGGTTTTTTGCTTGGATAAATGGATGTGTTGTAGAAGTGTAGCGAATGCTACATGTTGCACAAACTACCAAACCGATGAGGGTCTACTTTATGCAAATATGAAAAAATAAGGGGAGGTTCAGGCTTGACATCAGGAAAAGATTTTTCACAGAAAGGGTCATTGGGCACTGGAACAGGCTACCCAGGGAGGTGTTTGAATCACCTTCCCTGGAGGTGTTTAAAGGACGAGTGCTAAGGGGCATGGTTTAGTGATTGATAGGAATGGTTGGACTTGATGATCCTGTGGGTCTTTTCCAACGTGGTGTTTCTGTGATTCTGTGAAATATAGAATGCTTGCATAGTGATTAAAAACCAGTAAATTTGCTACTTATCTATGGAGAGCCAATATATGATATTAGCGTTTTTAGGTGTAAATGTCATTCAGTCCTAACATTTCCATTGAGTTTACCAATAAATTTTGATCACCATGTGACTTACCCTTTAGCAGAACAATTGGTTTGCAAGCCTTATGCTTTTTTTTTTCTAGCTCCTGCTATGTGTTCTTTCATCCCCTTGATACAGTGACTTGAATCATCAGTTTTTTCTAAATATGCAGGCGATGAAAGCTGATGAATTGGTTGAATCAGTTTTAAACTGATTTTAATTAAAAAATGTCCAGATAGATTTTTTGAATTCTTTAATTTCTATCTTATTTAGGTTTATATTAAGCCTATTGATTTTGAACTGAATCAATGTAAACCTTGTTTTCAAATGTTCTTGCAGGTTTTTGACTGGTTTTGTTAAAAATAGTCTTAAATCATGTGTTTTTCTTGAACAGTGCAAGTTTATATATAGGCAAGCCTCCAGCTAGATGTCTGTTTTGCTTCTTTCTTCCTTAGTTCTTCCTGAAGGAAAACTAGAAAGTCCAGGAACTAAGTAGTGTGTTGGAGAAACATCAACTAATTATAGTTAAGTTCTTTGCCTTTAAAAATTTTTATTAGTTTCAATGGCTTTATTTAACAGGAGCCTTATTTTAACACAGAAAATACCTTTTGGAGACAAGGTCGACGTATGACATGCAAAATTTTTTTATGGCATCTAGCGTACAGTTTCTGCTAAAATGAAATTCTGCAGAGAAGGTTCAGCAGGACCTTATCAAAGTATATAAATACCTAGAGGGTGTAAAGAAAATGTAATCAGGCTCTTTTCAGTTGTGCCCAGTGACAGGAGAAGAAGAAATGGGCACCAGTTGAAATATGGGAGGCCCCACGTCTGAACATCAGGAAATGCTTTTTCACTATGAGGATGACCAAGCTCAGGCACAGGTTGCCCAGGGAGGCTGTGGAGTCTCCATCCTTGGAGATATTAAAAAGCCATCTAGACATGGCCCTGGACAACCAGCTGTAGGTGGCCCTCCTTGAGCAGATGACCTCCAGAAGTCCCTTCAAACATCAGCCATTCTGTGATAATTACAATGCAGTTTGTTAATTTTTTTTCTTCTTTTTGAAAAGCATGAATATTCCAGCATTTTTGAGTTGACAGGTCATTAAAAAGCTGAAGGAGTTCATATACTCCTTTTTTTGACTGGAAACAGTGAAGGTGAGGTGCACTTTAAAAATACCATGTGGTGGTAGACTTGCATTCTGTGAGTTTAGCTTTATTTTGTATATAAACTTGTTCATTGCAAATTTTCCTTTTGCTATACCTTAAGAGGTCATGTGCAGTGTTTCTTGTAAGAGCTCGGTATGGCTTGTGTTTGCAGATAACAAATTGAAACTAAAGCATGAACGTAGAGAAGCCGTGGAATGGATGTGCAAAAGTTTTGCCCTTTCTGAAATAAATGTTAATTTTTGGCTTGATATTTAAATTCCTCAATTAAATCTCTGAAAATTTTGCAGAACTGTGTTCTTTGAGCAACATGCAACTACTCTACTTACCTGGATTATACTATTTTATATTTAGACTTCTAATAAATTAAATTGGCTGACTGCTGTCTTTTAGCAGTGAAGTTTAATGCTGTTAAGCACTTTCTCTCGCTTGTATTAGTGAAGTATGTATTTAGTGATGAAGAACTCTGT
Organism: Phaenicophaeus curvirostris; assembly: GCF_032191515.1. Lineage (NCBI taxonomy): Eukaryota > Metazoa > Chordata > Aves > Cuculiformes > Cuculidae > Phaenicophaeus > Phaenicophaeus curvirostris. Next base: position 50,380,445 of record NC_091397.1, on the reverse strand, counting down.
TCTTTACCCTGAAAAAAATTTCTTCCCACACCTGAACGTTACTGGACTCCTTTGCATTTCTTGCATTTCATTTTGAATAAAAAAATCAGGAGCTGGCTAGTTCCATATAGCTTTCTAAATCCATGCAGCTAAATCCCGCTTAAACATGTAATTCGTTTCATATACTCAGACACGTCTAACCCCAGATGCAGGAAGAGATCAATCAACAACTAACCTCAAAGAGATCCTGCAGCACTGCCAACCTCCTCTTGCCAGCACTGGTGTGACTCCTGGTCTGCATGATGGAGGATCTCTGCCTGCCCTAGCTCTCTCTCCCTGACATACTAGAGTGGTAGTAAATGGTTTAAAAAGACCCCATCCATATTACTCAAAATGTTCTTTTATAGCAGAACAAGAAACATTCTAGTCCTTTTATTTGCTTCTAAAAGCAGTAACTAAATAGCTCAGCAAAAAAGGAGTGAATTATATGCTTAAACTTTAATAACCTTACAATGGTATTCAGTCAGAACAAAAGGCCTTGCTTATGAGACACTGATCATCTTGTAGGTTAGATGAAGAAATGATATTTAATAAGAAAAAAGGGAAAAGTCTGGACCTATACTGGCTCTGTATAGAGTCATCTCACATGCCACTGGGCTAAGTTTCTGAAGATAATGCTTAAGAGGCAGGAGTGACATTCCTGAAATGAAAAATAGAAGCGTCTTTCACCAAAGATAGGAAAGAAGAAATGATCTGAGGGATGTGTGGAACACTACTGATTTTATAGGGAGAGATTAATGTTCTAAAAGGTTGGGAGACACTAATTTAGCATCCAGACTACATTAAAAAAATACAGTTACACAAGAATTTTTTTAATTTAACAAATTATATGCATACATTCACACTTGTGACTTCCATTTGATTGTCATGTTTCCTGTAGCTTTATTATTAAAGCTGAAATCTTATTATTTAATTAGAGTTTCATGAAGAGGAGACAGAGTAAATACAATGTTATTTTAGATACGGGTAGCAGTAGGAGAGGGATGTCCTGTTGTTGACAGTCCAAGTACTGATTAAAAGAGATATTTTCCTGAGCTAACCCTGTCTAAAGACCCACAATTCCTCACATAAGAAGTAAATATTGCTGAAAAATGTTTTGAAAATACCTTTAAATTGCTATCCAATTTGAAGTAACTGATCCAGAGGAGAAATATAACAAGAATACCTTTGCTGCCAATTTGTTCTTATATAAACATTCATATTGTAAATATTCATATGTTTAAGCAAGAACTCCATTTAGATCTTGCGGTTAGTAAATATGTTCATCATTAAAAATGCCAATAATAGAGCATGTGACATAGCAATGGCTTTTTCATACTTCAGAAACTAGAAGGAACTGTAGTAACCAGGTAATTGGATCAATGTTGAAATTGGGGGGAAAACAGAGTATATTCATCAGGACTTCACTGGGTTCTGTGAAAATGGCAATAATTTACATCTACATCAGCCACTGAATTGCAGTTGCATTTAGACAGTAGATTGTCTGTGGCAGAATTAGTGAAAAAAACTTCTTGTAGTAGTAATTCCCTAAAATCCCAATAGCATTAAGACAGAAAGTATCTTGGGTACCTGAAGCTAAAAGCATCTTTCTTACTCTTGATAGCTTCCATTCTTCCTTCTAAAGTACTTGGTATGGTTGCACTCAATGATCTACAAGATCTTTTCCAACCTAGCTATTCTATGATTTTAGGTAACAAGATGCTCTTCCCTTGTGGTGTTTCATGGTTTGTCCTAGCCACTTCAGTTACCTCCCTTTATTTATTTATGTTCTGCTACTTCTTGTTACAAAGGGGAGGTGAGCCCTCTAGACTTGTTACTTAGGTCTGTGTGGGTAAAATGAACAATACCAGAGTCCCTTCTTGGACTATAAAACTCAGTTGTTAATGTTGCTAGGGAGAAGGAAGGCTGAAAAGTATTCCCATCCAGCAGTTGCAGACTTTGAAAGGTAAGGGAGTGCAGACACAGCTATTCCGTGCCAGCTGGTCTTACTGCCAGCAGACAGTCCTGGCATGTTTAATTTACTGTTATAGGCACAGTCTTTGTCTTATGCACCACCATGAACAGAAACTGTAAATCTGGGCACCTTTCCATGCTGAGGGCATATATATGGGGGGTTATGTATCATTTGTCGATTAGATTACTTCCAGGTTTCTCCCTTACTGCTGACTGCTCTTCAAAGAGTAACTTTCATAGCTGCGATTGGGCTGTATTTACTCAGAGCAAGGGCTACCAGATGATGCTGGGAAATAGCTCCGTGGGCTGTGGTTTTGCATAATTGTCTAGACAGGATGTTTTGGGAATATAACCCACTCTTCTGAATGCAATGTTGTGTTAGTATTTTGGTATTGCATAATAATGTAGTTATTCATGTATTTTAAAACATGAACTTAATAACACTGATGTTAAAAGGTGATAGAAATTTCATGAAAATTGCGTGTGAATTAAAAAGGACCCCATGTGCCAAAAGGGAACAAGGCAGCTGTGAGCGTAGCTTGTATCGAGACATCAGTAGTCTGGCATGTTGAGTCCAGCTGGCTGCCTAGAAATACCACCCATAACTCATTTCATTGTTTGTGGCTATTGGCATTGATGATGGTCACTGTTGCTGGCCTTGCAATGTTGAAAGACTATTCCAAGGCTGTTGCTTTAAGTATTCCCCTGTAGACTTCTCTGATTATGTCAAACGTGGGTAAGGGGAAGAAAAAAAACTAATAGAGTACTGGTATCACAATTTCAGCTTTTGTTGGCCAGAAATATAAGACAGCTTTGCAGTGGCAGAAAATTACGCTTTCACAAGTGTAACTTCTCAGATGTAAAATGTCTGAGAAGAACTTCCATCCTCTCCCAAAGTGGAGCAGCAGTTAAAAAAATTACCAAAATGTGCATTCTAATTCTTTTAAATGACTGCTCAGTGACTTTTTACATGGGAACGTAATTGATGGTGTCAGTTTTAATAAATAATTTAGCAGTTCTTTCTATTTGATTGTATAGCAGGATTTGTGGATAATAGAGGTCTGAGAACTAAGTGTGACTGATGAGAATGGATGGCATATTTCTATCAACGTTGTCACATTTTACCAAAAATGAATTTGAGTTATTTGCCACCCCAGAGCACATATGTACTTTCACTTTGTGCGGACCAAAAACATACTCAGAAGGCGGTTATTAAACTTTGTGTCCCTGAAAAAGCCAATGCTAATTAGATTGCTCTGGTGTTGGCTTTACTGATTCTGTTTGTTTATTTATTTACAATATGGAGAGTGTGAAACTTACTTGTTTAATTCTGAATTTCGTGGAGTATAATTTTCATGCAGTTTAGCTTTAAAATAAATTTACACTTATTTTTCCCATTTCAAAGTCAAACTGTATTTAATCATTTAATGTGGTGAAAAAGAGTGTATTTGACTCTTATGATAAATGCTTTGTAGTAAAATGGCATGGTCAATAAATTAAGAGGTTTTAATAGCATTTGTTCTTCTGTGTGTATTTGCTTGACATAAGGATTACTGTCTGGCTAAATTTGGCTGATTTTTTTTTTTCTTTCTCTCTTTTATTTTGCCTCAGTTGTAGTTCATAGTTCATCAGCTTGGGGTCTGTTCCAGTCTCTGTTCATCTTCAGTCTTAACAGGAATTCTGATTGACTGTGCATGTTTCCTAGACGTAGCTTTGTGCATGGTGATGTCCAGCAACAAAAATATTGTTAGATGTTTCTTTATTTGGGTGTGTGTAGGGAGAGCAAGAGACCATTTATATCAACATATTTCTTGTTTATTTTTCATTTGACTTTTTTTTTTTTTATATCACTTTCAGGGTTCTCTGAGCCCCAAATATAGTTAGAATGGGGTAGATATTATCTCTGCCCTATCAGCCTTTCCCCTAACCTAAAATAGATCAGTCAAAGATAATGTCTTGTAATTGCAAGTCAAACAAACATTTTCTCCTTTGAAACAGAATATATTATTACTGCTTTTGGGAACTGATTTGATCAGGGAGTATAGTAGAAGGTTATCATCTTTTTAGATGTTTTCCCATAAAAGAAAATTGAAGCTTTGGCTGAAGATATGGAGTGGAAAGCTTGGCTTTTTCCATGTTCCAAGACATTGCATGTGGAGAAATTTCCCCCCTCCCCTATTGAGTCCTATTCCTATATCAACTCTATTCAATCAAAAAGTTCTACCTTTCCCAATAAATCTGAACTCTTTCCTACACCAGTTATTCCACAGTGCTGTCTTTCTGTAGCCCAGGAGATAGTGCCAGAACACTCCAGAGCATACAGCTCTGCATTTTGAGCCCCAAGCTTCAACCTAACTTTTAAATCTTCCTTCCAGATCTCTCCCAATCCTTCCTCCATTGTTGATACTCTTAGGAGCCATGGAGACTAGTTCTTTCAAACATTCTCTGAGGTACTGCACAGGTGCCAAGTCAGGTCTGCTACTTTGGTGCTTAGAAGGCTGGTCATCATTACCATCTTCCTTGGCACCATTAAACTAGTTGTGTGTTTTATAAATAGACCCGTGCCCCCTTTCCTTGCAACTGCAGGACTTTGTTTCTTCTTAGCGTCAGCAATAGTGAATAATATCCTAGATGCCAATTGCTCTGTTCTGTCCCTGTGACCATCTTGTTGATGAATTTCTTTGTCTTTGTGTGTTTGGTTTGGGGGTGTGTTTGGTTTTTTGGTTTGGATTTTTTTTCTTTTGAGTGGTTTGTGGTTTGTTATTTTTTTTTTTCCCTCTTGGCCAAACTTTCTTCAAAGGAGAGTATTTTTATCCCTGGCTTCTTTAAGCTGCCTGCAACAGGTGCATACACTCTATACGTTACACATTATACATTAACTGTGAAACCATCAGTTGCCAAATTATTCTTGAATGATTGAATAATACCATAGCATGCTCCAGAAACTATTCCGCTTCATTGCTTTAAACTTATTGTGTATATGTGTGTTCCAGTAGAGGCCAGAAGATTAGTGCACAGGTAGTATATAAATTGTTGTAGTCTGAATGGGCTGATGGCTTGATTACCTCCCTTTACCATGAGGGATGCAAAGTACATGGGCATATTGCAGAACTTATGTTAGTGCCAAAACAATCTTGACTTTAGGATTAGGTTTTGGATTTTATTAATAAGAAGTATGTGGAGTTGAACTTCACTTTTGATGGAAGCAGAATAGGAAGACGTTTTGGTAGGCAGCTGAAGGTCCATTGAAGTAATTCAGAACACTGGCATAGATGAACAGACAACATTGTTGATGGCTGCACGATGCAACTTTTGCAACTAAAATGAAATGCCAAGCATGTGCTGTTTGCATCAGTGGATAAAGAACTGTGTGCTGTTTAACAATCTCCCCTCCCCCCAGGTCACACTCATTCAAGTTTGCCTACAGTCCTGATTTACAGTTTATATCCTCTCCAGACTAAGTATCAATAAAGCATAAATATCTCAAATAGATGTAGTCACAATACATTTAAGATAAATTCATTTTTAACATGGCTATCTGAAGACTTGAAGCATTTCATCAGATATAGACCTCAGTGCTGTGTTATTTCATTTGATGTATTGTTTAATTCATAAAACAGCATTTGTATTATTTGTAGATATCCTAGCATAATATTGGATTTCTAGAAATAACTAAATAGCAAATAAGATTATGTTTTTGTAAGTCAGTCTTGTATACTCTGTACTGTTCTATGGAAGGATAATGGAATACTACTCTGGCTTAAACTGGCTTAGCTTCTGAACTCTATTTTAAACCTCCATAGCAGTAAGCCTGTATGCTGTAATATATGCTCATTTCTGTAATGCTAAGCTTACATTTATTAAATCTCCAGCTTCCAGTAAATATCCCTATTTGTGAACGCATCTCCTGTAACTTCTCCTTCTTGCCTTTCTGAAGAACAGAAATATAATTTTAATGTTATTTTGGTTTACCTTTTAATCTGATTTCAAATGGCAAAAGTTTATAACATCACAGTGTTGTTTCTGAAGTTTTTAGAGAGGAAGCTCAGTGGCTAATTTCAACCAATTTGACAGGAAAGTAGGAGTATAAAAAATGCTGAATTCCTACAATAAGCCTACACACCATATGGCCCAGAGCCCACATGTACTCCTTGTAGCTATTGCTTTCGTGTGGTAGTGGCCAGGGGGCAACATGTTCTATCTCATCGTATATTCAACATAATGTCCAGAAAACAAGAAAGCTGATTTCTTTCAACAGCTTCTCTAGTGAAATAATCTCAGAAGCAACATAAAGGGTCAAAACATACTTCTTGACTTTCTTTGGATAGGCAGAAGTTCCTGTTTAGGGGCATGTTTGAGTACTTCCAAATATTCTTACCATGCTTACATAATATTAAGAGGGATCTGCTGTTTTGGAGAGAACTAGAGCAGAGTTTTCCTCGTACCTTCTCTCTTTTTCTCTGTGCCTCAGCTGCCAAATACGAGGTGTTGTGGGAAGACAGTGAGCTGACTGGCCTTCTTTTGGTGTTATGAAGTTCTTTGAAATTCAGCCTTAGAGATCTGATAGTGCTGTTACTATTCAAGCAATAATTTTGAGAAAAAGTGTGCGTTTATGAGAGGCTGTAGTGTCTGGGCTGGTTTCTGGTAAGGCAACTGATTGTCGGTGAAGTGCCTGATTCAGGCAAGGTTCATAATTCCTTTGGTCAGCAAGGATGGGAAAGTATTCATTCCTGCAAAACTAGTCTATCTGTTGTGAGAGGAGCAGTTTTACTGGTGTTAAACTAAGTCAACCCTCAATACTCATTTCTTTTCTTATCTTTGATATTTGTAGAGGTGTGAATTTTTAACGTCTTGCTCAGATGATGTGATTTGAGGTAAATGTTCTTCTGAAATGCATGTTGTGCACATAGTTTGCCTACATATCCCTGTCAATCCTGTCAACTGCTCCTTTCTTCTCAGTACTGTCCACTCCTCCAGTCTCTGGCCAAATTTCAAAAGATGTTAACAGAGGGAAAGAGGTTTCAGATATATTAAATTCATATGAGGTTCCTGAAAATAACATGACTGATAAAGAAGAGGGTTTTGCCCTGTGGGAATTTTAGTATGCAAATACAACCCATATTAGACATTAGAGAATCCACATGGGAACTCAGCCCTGAGGCACAAACCCATAATAAACTGTTGCTTACTGGCACTATCTTGCTTGTTTCTTATTTTTACCAGTTGATCTCCAGTTTTGGTGGGGTTCTTTTGTGAGGGCAGAGGAGAAAAAATGAGGAAAAGGGAAAGCTCTGTAAAACTAAAAAACTGTGCCATTTCTTTTAAAATTGTAGCAAGTTTTGAAAAGGTTATTGCTGTTCTTTAAAGAACTAAGGTTGACTAAATTGTAAGGTTGGCAGTGTATGATAAGGATTGGATGTCCCTGATTAAACATACATTGCAGTATTTTCTTTGAAAAAATCTTATGCTTTAGCCTTTCTCTGACAGCTGTAACTGGAAATACCTGTTGCATCTCTGTTCTTGAGCTAGAGTTAATCCAGCAGTTAATCAGCTCTATGATTTGTATCTCTTTTATTCTTAAGTGGGGAAGAAAAGTACTGTGGTTAACATGCAGCTGAATCCTAAGAAACAAATATGGGACAGAAAAAACTTGTAGGAAAAGAAATGTTATACTGATAAATTTTATATCTGTGATTTGTAGTTATGGAAAGTGACAGTTATATTTCTGTAAACATATATACATGCTATATAAGCAAATGGATGTATTTCAGACTGGTTTGTAAAGACTATCTAGCCCTGTGCCAAAACTGAGAGTTTCTTCCTCACCAAGGTGTTGATTTAATGAGCAGGGATCCTGAATCTACCAGACACATACCACTGTGTGTGCATTGCATGACACTATTTAAATCATTTCTGCTTCTAAAGGAGCACAGGAAGATACCATGTAGAATTTTTATCGAACTATATGTACTCAGTCTTCAAGTTTGTGATGTAATCATCTGTTCCCCTGAAAGAAAAATGATAATTTAAGCAGACTGTTTCTTGACTAGAAGATCTAGATCTAGCCTACATTTATAATTCTCAGGTGTAGGTGTCCTGCAAGCTACTGATTATTTCATTCTGGATTGAACATTAGATTGATATGGGATATCAATAATACAGATAGCTTATAGAAGGCATAATTGGTGTTACTCACAGTCCTAAACCAAATTAGGAACACTTGAATAGAATTTCATTTGCCCTTATTTCCACCCCCTTCCACTCACCACTTGTGTGTAGGCTGGCTGTTGTGAAATAACACGGTGTCTCCTTCTGTCCTCTGCAATTTTTCACATTTTGTGAAGGAACTGTGCTTGGTCAGGTTTTCCAAAGCCTTCAGCTTTTGGAGAGGTGATTAGGATTAAAGCTAATGATAGATATTTGTCATGGTTTTGCTGACAGTGCTGAAATCCAAAGGCGAAATGCAGCTCAGTTTACATAGATACAACATTGCTTTTTAGTGTAATGTAAACAGAAAAGAAGCAGCTTCCTTTGAAAATGCAAATTATTTCAGCATTCAGATGTATTATTAAATGATAGCATGGAAGAAATTTCTTCTCACTGTTGAGTAGGTCAAGTAGTATATGTGTTTTGAAGACCTGTGGGTTTTGTGTATGAGTATGGCTGAAACTGAGACATAGCTTCTGTAAAAGGAATTTATTCTAAAACAAATTACTTTCTTGTTTAGAAACAAGTTACATTGATCAGAATGTTGTAACGTATTCAGAAGCTGCACTTCATTGCTCGAAAATTTGATTTCTTTTTGTGATTCCCCAAACCCCTAAAATGAATGAAAGTATCTTGTATTAAATAGCGGTATTTTAGCAGGACTTAGCATACAAATGTTCATGACCAAAAGTTTATAATGCCTTTCATCCTTTTTATGCTTATCTGTTTTTAAGTAGCTTCAGTGCTCTGTGAAGACAAAGACACTGGTGCACATGCCACTGATAATAGACAGTGTGACCGTATCATGTATGCTTCCTTAATAATGTCTGACATTATCAGATTGATTAACTCGGCAGGGGACTTTAATCAGATTTAACTACTGTTGGCAGCTGTACACTGGCAGAATAGTAATACATCAGGGAGTAATATGGAACTTCTTTTATAAGCTGTATTAAACGTGAAACTCAGAAATGTACCATAAAAATTATCATTATTTCTAGCACTAATGCAATGAGAAATGAAACCTGCACGTTGCTGACACAATCTCAGATCTCTTTTTGTGCTTTCCTAAATTTGCTATTGTCGTAAATTCCAAATCTTGATCCTCTTCAGATTCTCCTTTGGTAGTCAATGGGACTGTATTTTAAATATAGCTACTTCTTTTAAGATTCAAGTAGCAATAAATCATTTGGGAGTCAATGACTTAAGCAGAAAAATAACATTTTGTAGCTACAGATTTAAGCGTGTGTGTATGTGACAAAGTAATGACAGTTGGTTTTTCTGCTTTGTCCTTTTCAAGTCAAATGCCATATTATGACACATTGCTTTAGTTTCATTTGATGCAGAAAACTCACAGTATTAATAAATAAAACACAAGCCTCAAAGATGTTAATGTAACATTCATGCATAGATCAATAGGTCAGGAGGGACAACTGTGATCATCAAGTGTGACCTTCAGCCTACTGTGTGACATTAAGTTCTGAGTTCATTTCTGTTTGAACTAAAGCATGTCTTCTTGCAAAGGCTGACTTTTGTTTGAAACAAATTAATGAGAGGGACAAACACAGTCCTTGGCTATTCGTCGCAGCAATCAGTTATCCTTCAGGTAAAATGCGGTCTGGATTTGTTTAACTTCCCAATACTGCATTTAATTCTATATTTCTACCATAGTTAAAATAAAGTAGAAAAATATGCTACTGTTATTTTATCAATTATTTATTTAAAGGGTTTTTTTAAGGTATAGTTAAACACTGATTCTACTTCTGGTACTTTGTGTTTTCCACTTACTTTATATGCTTTGTGTTTCTTTATGAAAGCAAAATAGTACATGTTCCTGGAGTGTTCTTTTTCTAAAGTAAGCTTTTTAGGTTTTTAACTATTATCATATAAGATGCTTGTTTTCAGCTGGTTGTTGTGGCATGTTTATGAGTCTCCCTTCCCAAATAAAATTTTCTTGTTATTCTGAAAGTACAGCCTGCATTTTTCTATCTTCTATGTAAGACCCTGTGTTTCTTCATGTTCCAAATCCTGCTATTTCCTTGTACTTCTCTTATGAAGTAGTTCAGGTTGCTTCACTTGGGCGATTCAGTGTTTTCCATTTCCTCCATCTGTGATGAAACTGTAATAGTTATAAGTCATGATTTAGTTTACTTCAGGTCATGACTGTAAATGTGAAACCGCAGAGCACTGAGAATTGATGTTACAGGTTGCTCCTAGACTGTTTCAATTCCTCCTTTTCTGACTGAGCAAAAAGTCCTGCCGTCTTATTTTCTGCGTTTCCTACATTGCAAGAGGACTGGAAGAGTATGGTCGCCTGTCTCTTCCTTCCTCTCCTAACGTCTTCCAGATGTGAGTCTTAAATGATTGACATCCCATAGCTGATACCCTACTGGGCTACTCTTAAAGTACCATTTCCTCATTAGAATTTTTTTTTTTTCAAATCTTGTGGAAAATTATTTATAAACAGCCTTCACATTGCTAAATACATAATTGGAAGAATAAGTTAGTCTCTAACTTGTGGCGTCTTTAGTGTCCTGTTTTCTGTTTCTTTCTCATGTTCTGAGTAATAGGTGCTACATGAGTGAGCTTTACAGAAGAGGGAATGAGGCAATTAACCATTGCTTGGACAAATCCTTATTTCTGTTTTGATGATCTGGCAAATCTTCAGATTTAGAGAGGTTCATGTCTACTTGTGCTGTCGTTGCTGAAAGAATACAAACTCATTGTTTTTAAGTTAGTTGAGGAAATTATTACAAGTGCTCATAAATAATAAAATTGTAATGAAATATGCAAATTACTTTATAGAAATCTAATTTATTCTTTCCAGAATACCAAACTGCTGGCTCCAAATCATAGTAATGACTGCTGAAGTGATATTACAACTACTGCAATGATACTGTTGCTCTGCTGAGTTAACAATAAAAGTGTCTCAGGCAATAGCAACTGTCTGTGTTTCATTATGTATCACAGAGATGTTCCATTTATATTGTATAAACAAGCAAAAAGAAATAATTTTTAATATGTTTGTAATTACATAAGAAAGCACTGTCAGAAACCAATAAAACAGATGAGCATTGATGACTATAGCAGAGGTGAAAGAGAGTCAATATTAACGTACATTCAGACAACTCAAACTCGCATTTGAGCACTTAAAAAATACTGTGATTTCACTAAGATTCAGTAAGAACTATACAAGTGCTGATAGTTCTCCAATATTTCTGCATACTGGAGGGTGAGCGTGGTGGGAAAGATAAGTTGATGAATCTATCAGGTACAAAGAGCACATGATTCTGAGAGCAAGCAAATGTTTAAGCAGAATGTTACTAACATTGCAGTAGACATTGGCATCTGGCAATCATGTAATTTAAGACAATGTGTATTGAAGTAGCACTTGCCCAGAAAGGCAGCAAATTATAAAAACGTGCATAAAACTGTTTTTTTTCCCCATGTGCTTTTGTTGTGTTTTTTTTGCATTTCACATCCATCCATTTTTTTGCCAGTGTCGTACCTCTGGGGCTGCCTTGCACGTCATGAATGTGTTTTTAAACTGCTTTTGGGTGATATCGTTTCCTTGCATGTGACAGAAAAATGTAGTTCCACGGCACTCTTATGATAGATAAAATTGTTGCCAATGTGATGTTCAGGGGTTCCTGTAAGGAGTGCTTATATGTGTTTACTGTGAAGTAGATTAAGCGTATTATTTACAATTCTCATTTGTTGTTGCATGTCTTAATTCTCTGTTTTAGTTAACACCTAATTAAATTGGTTTGTGGATCAGACTGAATCCTCAGATTAAAAAAAAAAATAAATCAAATAACCTTGTCAATTCAAACAAAGCTTTAAAAGATACATATTTCACATAGTGTTATGTGACTACTATACCTAAATCAGTATTTCCAGTCTTGCAGTTACTACTTTTATTGTTCACAGTAGACTTGAATGGTCCTGATTATTTCAGGTTTCCTCACTAATATCTATTGTATTTTTATAAGATCAAATTTATTTAATTTAGCACAGGAAACTACATTGAAGGGTTTAGATAATGTGGTATAACGTGGATTCAGTTGTTGTCAATAAGACAGAAAGAACAGATTCCCTGGAAGGACAGAGAAAATTCGCTCACTACTTCATAATATAACATATAGGATGCAAAGATTGATTAGTCACGTTCTCTGCTTGCTGGTGGATATTTTGCACCGTGGCCTCATGAATATCGCAGGCTCTGGAGAGAATAAAATAAATTGCATTATCAGGATAAATTAAAAAACCAAGTCAATAATAAAAAAAATAATTCAGTTATTGCAAAAAGAACTTAATGTTTGCATTGTACCAGCCAAATAACTAACCAGCTACATAAAATTACTGAAAGATAATGTATTGTCTGTACTGATAAGAGATTTTAGGGAAATGCTTGGTTGAGACTTTGCTTCCTTGCAGCTTAGTTTTTTTGTAAAGGATTTTTGCCTTTCCTACCAGTCTCTGAATACAAAGTATCTTATCAATTTGAAGCTCCACTTGCCTCTAGCAGCTGGAAGGAACAGGCTGTCCAAAGTATTTTGGAGCCTGTGAGACTGAATGCTAGGATTAGATCTCTTCTTTTGCAGCTTGCCTGCTGTTGCTTTAAAAGGGGATTTTTAAAGTCTTTCACACAGTTCCCCAGGGTTATCTGGGTTATCCTGAGTTATCTGTCTTTGCAGTGAGTCATTGTTACTACTCATGATAAGGTGTTTGGTTTTGTTTTGGTTTTTTTTTTTTTTTACTGGTAGAGTGCAATTCACATGCTTATTGCTAGTTTGGTTTTGGCATGTGACTGAAGAAGAGAATCACTAAAAAAAGTTAATTTTCATTCTGCTCCTGTGTGCAGCCAGATAGAATTTCTTTAGGCTTGGGAATACAGTTTTACTGGTTTATTGTTGGTTATTAAGTTCATAATTGGAAAATTACATTTTTACCCTAGAAAGAGAGGAAGCTGGTTTTGCTGCAAAATGTAATTATTTTTCATAAAAACAATTATTGAGTTAGATGACAAAGTGGTTATAAACCATTTTCCACTTGTCACTTCTATTCAGAAGAGTAGATATTTACAGCCCTGTTGCCATGGACCATCAGATTTTGTTCTAGACGGTTGAGTTGGGACTCAAAGATGGGGCAAATAAATCCTAGAAATGTAATCCCAAGGAAAAGATCATACACTTTGTAGCAGGATGCAGGGCTCAATTTATTTAGTTTCTTGAAAATAGCAGAACTTGATATCTGATAACAAAGCTCATAGTTGTCAGAGAAAGCAACAGTAGTCTCTTGTAGAAGTACCAGAGAAAAAATAACTGAATATGAAAGGACAAAGAATGAGAGCAAACAGCTCTCATCAATAGATGGGTTATAGTGAAGTCAACATGCTGGCAGATGTGCAGAACAGATCCTCGTTCCTCTAAACAAAGTGGCATTTTCACTCCAATATTAAAGCAAATGCAGTAAGAGTTATATTGATAATATGCTACTTATGGGACTAGATTTTGCATCAAAAAAATATTTTCCTTTTGCCTCTAAAATAAGAAGAGAGAATTTCTAATAATTTAGGTCAGATCATTGTAGTGGGATTATTAATTTTAATAATAGAAATACTTTGATCCACATTAAAGTTGTGAAGTAGTGGAGCAATCATGACTGTACCAAACATTGTTCCTCAAGTTTAGGCATTGAACAAAAGTCAAAAAAGTTTCTGCTGTTTGGAGGGGGAGGGGGTTGCTTTTATTTTAGTAGTGTTGTGGTCTCAAAGCTAAAATGCTAGTTTTTATTATGAATAAAGAAGCTGTTAATTGTTTTGCAGAATGATATTGAAAATCCATTCCTGTATGGGACAGCAGAATCAATTATGCATATGTTCACGTGTTTACTGATCCTTAGGAAGGATGTCACCACAGATTAGAAGAGTTCTGTCATGTGATCTAAAAAATCTGTATTCTTCAAGCTTTATTAAAAAAGGAGAGAGGAAATTGCATGCAATGTCTGTCAAAGCATGCTGTATCCATTAACTTCTCAAAAAGAACATTGGAATTATGTTGTATTATCATAAAAAGTGCTGTATTGCTCTTGGGAAAATGTATCAAGAATTTATTGGCATTTTACCTCAACTAAATAATCTATTCCTCCCTTCAGTGGCTGGGAAGCTTACTTCTATAGCAGGCTCTGAGCAAGGGTAAATTGATCTGATCTCAGTATTTTACAGAATTATATGTTGAACTGTGGCAAAATAAAGAGCTAGTAGAACTTTGTGGGTGAGAAAATGATTGCAAATGCTTAGAGAGGTAGGTAGACATTGAGAACTTCTCTTTATGTGTTTTTTTTAACCATCTTGGACTGTTTGAGAGTTCTCATAGAACTAAAAACTGTGCCCGTACAGGAAGCAAGTGTCATTGTAATGTAAAATGATGGTGCTAGACAAGGATTCAGAGGATAATAGGCATGGGTGGCTGATTACAACATTGACATAGGTTGGTTCAAATTTACACCAATAAAAGTACTTTAAGAGAATGAAAACCATAGTAGGAAATCAAAACAGTGGTAGCATGTCTAATATATGCATAATTTCTGGGGGGTTTGTGTATCCCCTTTATCCTTTTTAATCTCAGCTGGCTTCCCTGCAGCTCTGTGAAGTTCCAGATCAGACTTCTGGTATTCTTGATCAGGATCATATTTTAATCACTGATTTATCTTAAATGAGCATGTTCAATCATGGACAATTCTAAGTAACTTACTATATGTAACATATATGTAACTTATATGAGTTACATATAACTCATATGTATTTCTCCCTGTAATCCTTTACACAGAATTGTTCTACTTTGACTTTCTAGGGTACTGTGGCAATTCTAAGAGTTGTTATTCTGCTCAGTACTGACGATTGCCCTGGTCTGTCTGGGTCAGCATGCAAATTTCACTACCTGATTCATTAAAAGGGCAGATTTGCCACCCTGCTGCATTTTGCCTCTCTGTTCAGATAAAAACCGTAAGACAGTGTCAGGATAAAATACTAAGCTTCAGGGAAGGGTGGAGTTGCTTTAGTTTAGTTTTTAAACTTTGATCCTGTTTCAGGCAGAGTGTCAGTGGACAAAAGGATGTCAATTATCTTGTATAAATCAACTTTTCAAGTTTCATCCTTAGGGAGAAGTAACAAAAGCATGTATTGATTGTTCAGTTAGGCTAGTCAGGGGATTCAAGTACAAAAATAGATCTTGGAAGAAACAGGAGGCAGAAAATGCATGGACGAAAGAAAGGAACAGATAGGAATGTTTTCTTTGCAGATGGATGCGTCTAATTGCATAACAAATCACTACAAAAACTGATAGCTGAGAAGAGAGGGGGAGAAAAAAAGCCATGTGTATAGACTGGGATCCTGGTTTTGGAACCTTTAAAATTATTCAATTAGGAAACAGTGAAACCTGCAGGGAATTGGCAAAGTGGGTATTTTCACTGCTTTGTCTAGAGCTGCACATATCCTGTATTGCTTAAAATACAGGCAGGATGATTTCTAGAGGGCTCTGTATAGTGCTTGAAATGTCCATTTGCTTAACTTTTGTGTGTGCTTGTCTCAAGAGAGATGAGTTACAAATGCAGTGTCTGCAAGGATGAAGCTCTGGCAAAGTGTGATTAGACTGTTGTGGCATCTGTGAGCCAGTACCTAAGGTCATCTTTTCTTGAAGGATTTTCAGGTAGACCCTGTGCCTACAGGAAGAATGCCAGAGAAGATGAATCAATATTGTAAGCCACAGTACAGAGTCCCAGCTGCAAGCAAAGAAGTTTTATCAGGACTATGGGCAGTGCACTCTTTATGTTTTTCTAAGAGTATCCTTAGCAGGTCAGTATTTTTCTTGCCTTGCCCTCCAACTCATGAGATTTTATCCAATTTTCATCATATTAGGATGTCTTCTATATATAATAATTAACATAGGCATTATAATTGAAGATAACAGAATAATCTGTTTGTCTAGTGATGACGCAGTAGTGCCTTCAGATGGAAAAAGTTCCTCTTTCCTGCATTGACTTCTTTTCCTACATACGCCAAGCACACTAAAATCGTTTGTCTCAAAACTGGACTGTTAAGTTTGATCTTTGTGCAAGTCATACTGCGGATGATTCAAATGGATTTCAAGAAAGCAAAACATATGTTCTTGAAATCAATAATTAGAGTTATTCTGTTGAGTATAATATTATTTTTCTCACTTCTTTTTAAGCTTAGACTCAGGTAGGGATTTAAGCACCCTTGCAAAGTAGCATTCATTTTATGACTGTCTTAAATTAAATGTATCGCAAAAATGGAATAAGGTCTAGGGGACAAATTTAGATATTAAAATTACAATGCCGGTTTTGCAAAGGATTGTTCAACTCTGCAGACACGGTTGTGTGTTGTCAAAGGTAGCATTTATACACTTAGACTCAAAATGTGATGCAGCAATTGCATGTTTTGTGTTGCAATCTTTATACCTGAACTTAACCTATATGTATGTATATTCTCTAAAAAATGGATTGAGAAACAACTGCTTGAACAAACAGGGGTTACAGAATTAGTGCTTTTGAGAGAAGTGATATAACTGAAGGACTAAAGCTCCTGATCCCATACTTAGATAACTGAATTCAGTCATACTTTCTCAGGCAATATTAACAATATAATTGTCTGTTTATAATAGCAGTTAGATTTCATTTGAGAATGTCATTTTGAAAAACCCAGTAGTACTACATGTTATTACTATAACAGAAGTGGAAAAAATTATGTAGGTATAGGCTGCATCAAAAGCTGCGTGGCCAGCAGGTCAAGGGACGTGATTCTGCCCCTCAACTCTGCTGTACTGAGCCCCTAGCTGAAAGGCTGCATGCAGCTCTGGAGCCCTCAGCACACAAAGACGTGGACCTGTTGAAGCAGTCCAGAGGATGTCCATAGAGATGATCGGAGGGATGAACCACTTCCATGAAGACAGACTGAGAGAGTTACAGTTGTTCAGCCTGGAGAAAAGGCTCTGGCTGGGGTGCTATTCTTGCAGCCTTAAAGGAGGCTTATAAGAAAGATGGGGACAGACTTTTTATCAGGGCCTGTTGCAATAGGAAAAGGAGTAATGGTTTCAAACTGAAAAAAGGTAGATTTAGACTAGATATGAGGAAGAAATTTTTTACATTGAGGGTGGTGAAACACTGGAACAGGTTGTCCAGAGAAGCAGTAGAAGCTGCATCCCTGGAAACATTCAAGGTCGGGTTGGACAAGGTTGGTTGATCTCCTTGAAGATGTTCCTGCTCACTGCAGGGGGGCTTGGACTAGATGATTTTTAGAGGTCCCTTCCAACCCAAACCGTTCTGTGACTCTCTATAGATGGAGTTATTTTTTAAATCTCCAACAAAAAACATATTCCCCAAATGTACCATATTGTTCAAACTTTGTCGTATTTATTTTAAAAATATTAATACATAGCATTGTACACTTTGTTACATTTTCACACTGGCTTGCAGTTCAGTTGTTTGTCTTGCTTCCGACTAAGTTGAAAAAAGCACAAATCTTTTTGTAATTATGACCTTTTTTGGCACTGTTATTAAAAAGCATACATAATATTTTACGTATTGATACTGTGGATTTATCTCGCTTAGTATCTGTGGAAAGTAACACTGAAAAGAAATACTCTGTTTTCAAAAATGGCTTCTGCAAAATTACTTCACCTAAGCCAAGAGTTTAAAAAAAGCTTTGGTTTTGTAAATAAAGTAGATGGCTATAATAAACGAACTAGGTTAGCTGTGGTTAACTGGACCAATAAAACAACTTCCATGAACTCTAAGCAAGTATTTACCATGCCTTTAATTATTTTTTTTGTAAATAAAAACTGAAAAATGAACACATGTAGTGTGAATTCATAATAAACTGAAAAATGCTGGTGTTGTTCACTCTGCATGAGTATTTTCCTTAAAGTACTTTGTCATGCAAGAGGAAATAGGAATCATGTCTTTCATGCATGAATTTCATGAATCAAGGGCAAACACTTGTATCTGTAATATCACTCATTCTCCTGGAGAGTACTTTCCCTTTGTGCTAATAACTTTTTTATGATGGACTTGCCTATGACCTGGAAGGAAGCCCATTAGCAGCCTTCAAGCACAAAAAATGGGAAGCATCTGCTCCCCAGGATGGCTTTTCCCTCCTTGTGGAGCATGCACAGCAGTGGCTGGTGTCATGAAAATTTGCAACTGGCCAGTTCCAGTGGAGGAGAGAGACTAGGGCACAAAGTAGAAAATTACAAGGGTAAATATTTATTCAGGTATATGAGGTGTTCTAGCCAAGCTGGGGCATTCCAAATGTGGGTTTATGCATGCAAATGTTCAGGTACAACAGGATTTGACTAATAATTAGCACTCACTCTAGTGATTACTTAGCAGTGGTAAAACTTCACAGAGCAACTCTATTTCTGGAGCATTCATGTTGTTTGTCTATTGGTTCAGATGTCCCTGGAGTCAGTCTTGCTAGAGTCACTTTTCTGTGATGCCAGAGCACACTGGAGGGGTTTCAAAGATGAATTAGAGGGGCTAGGATACTGACATCACCTTTACTGCCCAGAGTTATCCTTTATCCTTCACGGACAGCTCTAGGCTTCCTAGAAGCTAAGTCCATATTTCCAGGGCCAGGGTAGTCTTTAGTTTGTTTCACTTCAGTATGAACAATACCAAAGTCTCCAGTAAAATTCCACTACTTCATTACATGACAGTGTATAGTATGAACTAAAATATATGTATATATATATAAGGAAAATTAATACACTTTCATACTGTAAAGACTGGTTGGTATAATAGTTAAGGAAGGGAATTTTCGTAACACTGGTGTCTAGTAGTTCTCCTTTCTTACCTGAAAGAAGATTGCATGCACAAAACCATTCTGAGTGCAGTGGCAGCTTGTGTTACCCCTTCTCATGGAGCCTGTGGCTTTCACAAGACCAGGCTGAGACATGGAAGCTAAGTCTAAGTCTAAATGAAGCCAGCAAGCAGAGGAGTAACACAAACTGGGAGAGCCTTCAGCACTGGACCTACCCTTCTTTTCTAGTTGGGCTCTGTCCTGCATTCCCATGTAAAACTATGTAATTCTTCGGAGTGACTAGCTGGATAGTTGTCTGTCTTCTGAATTTGTTGCAATTTTTTGGCTTATTGCCCCTCTCAAAATGATTAAGCATGCTTTTCTAGCTTTGCCTGTAATTCACAAGCAAAACTGGAGTTGGTTTGGATTGTAGATATAAAAAGGATGTCTCACCTGATAAAACATGTATGACATTGTTTGCTACTCCAGGCTGCTGGCTTTTTGCTTAAATAATCCATGAAGATTGGATTTTTTTTCTAATACCAATCATAAATGTCAGCTAATGCAGTGAATTTTAACTCTGGTTTGAATTCTTCCTCGAGTAACAAACAAAAAATGGCTGCACATGAAGTGCTCTATGTTTACATAATTTCTCGGTACAGGCAACTCTGGTATAAGGGCATTGCCTTGTTACCTGTTGTAGGTCAGAATAGTTTCCAGACATATTTTTTGAGCTGGAGAGATGTAGAATAAAGAAAGTACTGTCCTAATTTGTGTGTTACTACTGTGCTACTCTGAACAGTTGCACTAGAGAGTTTGTACACTGTTGAATGCCATCAGTCCTGGGTGGTATTAAAGGCATTAACTGGAGTAGGGGACCAAGAATGGTAAGCTCCCTTTCAGTGGTCCATTCTGTTGATAATTGCATGCAAATATATGTGTACACATATATACACGTGTATCTCAGCAGCTCATTTGCTGATGTATTTATTGCACATAGGTAATAAATGCATTAGCTATAGCTACTGTATTAGTTAACTATAGCTATTAGATATAGTTTGTTACAAAACTCACTTTGCTAGTTCATCTTCATATTAATCTGTTCTGCTGCAAGTTTCAGACTTATTTTGTTTGGCTTTGTATTACAATATTGGTAGCTTTATTAAATCAAACAGCCTGATTTCTTACCAGTTGTCAGGTTATTCTTCGGTTACCTTCTCTGCACAGTCATCACTGAAGTTGCTATTTGTGAAGTAGGTGCCCTTTGGCAAATAAAAATACAACAATGTGAAGTGATGTGATTTGGAAATGATGTATTTTTGCTAGACCTGTGACCAGTCATTCAGTCTCTTCCTCCTGTTTCTCATGTAAGCATTAGGGTAACAAAACCAGGGAACCTCTTTGTATAGGTATCTAGTAGTGCTATTGAAACAGACTTTTAAACATCTATATTTCCTAAGTCTCTAGTGTGTGAATTCTAGATTTAAGGACATAGTTTTATCAGCTAAAATTTTTCAAAAAAAAAAGATAGCTAGGGTGGAAATGATTTATTTTCTCTTCTTTTTTGTCTTTGCTTATGTGGGTATAACATCGGAATTGAGCTTGTGAATGCCTCGTGTAATTTAAAGTGTGTTTTACAAAATTTGCATTTAAAATTATGTAATATTAATTTACTGTTCTATTTATGATAAAAAAGCAGATCTATCCTACTTGTCCAGTAGCATGATAGACAATCATTCTGAATCTGAAGTGGACATCCTTTGATTTTTGACAATAAATCTGCTATAATTCCCTGGCTTTTCTCAGGGAATTCTTAATAAGTGTTGACTTAAAAAACAACAATATGCAATCCATCAAGAGAAGAGACCGTTTATGGAGGACTTTAGTTCCTGTGAAATATTCAAGCCTACATTTTCATAAATCTCTATTTGGGGGACTTTAAGATGCTATTTTAGACAGTTTGGTGAAGTGTACAGTTACAAGGTGGTGGTAGGTGTTTTCTGTCCTGTTCCATTCACTCTCTGCTCCTCAGGCACCTCTGGGGGGGCTGCCTTCCCTGCTGCCTGCCCCTGGCCTCCAGCAGGGCTGCAAGGCTTGCCCCACTTGCCCAACTGCTTCCCTCCAGAGCAGAGAGGCGGTGATGGGGAGGAGGTGCTCTGCTGCCAGGTCACAGTCTGCGCCCAGCTGGTCCTATAAAACAAGCTCAGCTTCATGAAAATTAATTAAAATGGTTCTGAGGGAAGAGATGAGTGACCTATTATGGATTGCATTAGCTTTCCATTTCTGTTTTAGGGGTGGAGGTAGGAATCTGGCTGAGAGAAACCCATTTACTGGGACTTAATCTTTAACTTTTGCTTTTAGTTACAACTGACATTGAAAGCCAAGAGGTTGAAGGGGGATAACAGCCTTGAAAAGGACGCTGCATCCCTCAGGCCCGTGGAATTGTACACATCTCAGCTGACCCACATCTAGAGAGATGACGGCAGCTTCCCACTGCCTCCAGACTCTGACAAATGAGTTCTGGCAGACTGCAGCACAACAGCTTAAGGTGGTACCATCCCCAGATGCTTCTGCTCTCTCTGATAGCACTTACTACCTGAGAGGGGGCTACCCTTTGATAGAACTGATTTTTTCACTGTGATGCTGTGTGGTAAAATGCAGGAGACAGTATGTAAACTTATGCCTTTTTTTTTCTTTGATATTGATAATCTAGGAGAGGTGGCAGGCAGAGAACTGTGGACAAATTTGTCTCAAACTTTCTAGTAAATATACCTAAGCTCATATGTAACATGTATGCAGCCAGACTAGGAATTTACCTCTGGTCTTCTGTGAGATGTCCTCACTTACTTGACAACACTCATGCATACAAAATGACCTATCTGATTTTCTGGGATTTAGCTGTTTCATTAACATTAGCCTTTCCACAGTAGGTGAAAGTGCAACCTTTATATTTGCAGAAAAATAAATATAAGTCAAGAAATGCGTGTGCTTTTGATGAAATACAGACTTTTTCCACAATGAAAACATACTTGCAAGTAAAGAGAATATCCATATACCTCAGACATGATAGAAATATTCTGATTCACATTAAACATGGAAAAGATTACTAATAGAAACAAGGAGGAAAAAGAGGTGGATAGACTGCATAGATCCAGTAATTTCATATACTCTGAAAATTTTGCTGTCGTATCATGGCATTGATGTGTGTTCAGGCATACTGCATCATAGCACTGTTACTTCATCTATAATGACAAGCAAATAACCACATCTGGAAAACTACCAATGCAAACCTAGTATGGTTCAGACAGTCTGCTACTGCTTTATGGACAACTGGCTTTCATATGTATTCGTATTTCGTATTTCCCTGATGGGGAAGTGCGTAGTTTCTCTACTATGTTCAGTTCTCATTCCCTTGCTACACTTGATAGGGTGCCTGCATTCAAGCCAACATATCGTCAGATCATCCACTGTCATAATATGTTATTAGTTTTCCTAAAAGAACCTTAATTCATGATTGTTTTAATACATAGGAGACTCTTGCTAATATTTTTTCTATATATACATATGTACATATTCTTCTGCCTGTATGAGTAAGTGTAACCTTATAGAAGAGAGAGGCTGTTGTGCAGAATGTACAGCAGGAAAATATATGAACATTTCATGGCCTAGTTTCAAGAAAGGCGGTTTTGAGTTGGAATAGGGACTACTGCTTATCATGTTAAATTATAAATCATATTATTAAAATAAGTTCAGAAGGTTATATTTAACTTCCTAGTGGTTTTCCCCTGACACAGACGAGATGAAAGGATAAACTGCAGTGATGCTTTGTCTGCAGCCTGTTCTGGTTTTCTCTCATATACTTTCCAAGAAAGTTGCTGTTGATCACCTTTGCAGCAATTGCACATTAAGGTCTAGTGAATTAGCCAATTAAGCAATTTGTATTTATGTAAAGAATGCAACTGGATATATAAAATAGAATCAACCGATGTTGTTTGCTGCTTGTCTTTATGCTTTCTTAATAATTAGGCAACATCCATGCTTTCAGTGCAAAGTGAATAAATAATTGAAGAAGGTAAATAGTGAAGCCATTATGCAATTAGTCACAGTTTGGATATATTCTGCGATTTTTGCAAGATTATTCACTTACTAACTGCTTTATACACTAATATTAACCCTGTATATTCTCCTTCTATGTCAGTTTCCAGATTTAAAACTTCTTCATGTTTTTCATATTCATCAAATGCAGAATTACATCTGGTTTACTATGTATTTTGAGAAGTATTCAAGATTTCAATTTGTCTTGAGTTATAGCTGGCATGAAAAAAGTTCATGAAAGTGCTATGCATTTTTAACACATCTATATCAGATTTTGTGACCCAAAAGAAGTGAAATTATTTGTTTATATTACTATCTGGGTTTGTGAGGCCATTTGAAGTGGGTTTCACAATCAGATCTGTAGTCAGAACTGAAAAAGCTTGTTCTAGAGATTTAAATTAGTTTAAAGAGACAGGCTGTCATGCAGACTTGTGAAATAGCAACAGTCACTAATTTATTCAATTTTATTAATGGTGGAAGAATAATGAAATCGAAAAAAAATTGAAAAAATAATCAAAGGATCCTTTCTTTGTATCTTTTTCATGCACCAAGAAAATTACCCCTCTCCTTGCTTATAACTTTTTGCTATAAGTAATTGAATTCTGTTTTAATGATGTTAAGAGATTTCTGTGATGCCACATCAAATAACTTGCATTGTTGTGAATTATCCTCATGTATTTTGGAGTTCAGTTTAAATTCTTTTTGCACTGATACAAGTTTGCCTTGATTCTTTGGAAGATTTAAGAGTTTCAAAACTTTGAACATACCAAGTGTTAAAATATAACTTTTAACTATTATTTTAAGCTTCGTGTTTCTAGCTCTGCGGATGCTCAAGTGACTATGCACTGTGGTGTTTGTGAATTAAGATCAGATTTCTAAGTTCTCCTAATGTGTTCTGGAAAAGTACGGAACAGTTTTCCCCAGTTAAACAAAAACTGAAGAATATTCCTCAGTGTGAAATGAGAACTACCGAAGATCTGATACTGTAGAGTTATCTAGAATCATGCATAAAGATGTGGTAGTTCTCCACATTTTCAGATATAGGAGATCTGGAGCATCAAATGAAATGAGCAGCTGACCTTCATCTATGGAGGGTTTCATAGAATACACATTTAAGATGGGGAAGTCCTTTCTGAGAGTTGCTGTGGATGCTAAAACTTCATGTGGAATCCAGGAGGGACTGGAAAAGTGCCCAGAAGAGAAATTCTTTCTATGTCCATAATGTGTGTAGAAACCTAATTTGCCACAGATGCAAATTCAGGTCCCTGAATTGCAGAACGGGAAACACTGGAAAATTTATTTTATATAGTAACCCTCCTGTGATCTTGTCTGTGTGTGTCCCTTTTGGCCACTGTCGCAAGCAACATCCTGACCTAGGCTGGCTTCATTTCTGCTTATAGGTAGAGGTGAGATTATATTTAATATTGATCTGCTCACACTAACACTAGTAGAAGTTCTATGGATTAATTGGGAAAACAGTGACTATAGTAGTCTCTACAGCTTGAAAGCCATGTTCAATTTGTTAATTCATTTGATACATTGCATTTTGCTAGAAAACAGTAACTTTTGTGGATTAAATTAAACCCACACTTCTGTGGTTCTTTGTTTCGCAGGCGTAAACTCTTATGAGCTTTTCCTATGAGGTTTCTGATCTGGCTAATCTTTATTGTGTTGTCGTGCACAGTAGCATATAATCTGTCATTTAGCATGGAACAAATTGTTAACATAGGATATGTATTTAAAAGAGAAATTGTAGAACGTATTTGCTTGATTGAGGCCTAGGCTTTGCCTTTTGATGGCGTGAATCAGAGTAGAGCAAAATCCCAGCAGTCGTTGCATAGTATCCTATTTAAATTCCAGTGACACAACATATGCTAAAATTGACCAGGAGGCATTTGTTGTGCATATGAATACAAGAGCGTGTTTAAACTGTCTCATAATGCTCTTAACATTGGAGGCTTCCTTCTCTTTGCCATATTTCTAGAGGACTGCTAGCTCCTTGCTTAACTGCCTGCAAATAGCCATAGCAGCTGAAGCAGGCGTGCATCATTCAGGTGGAATTGACCCAGTGTTGTGCAGAACTCTTCATAACTGCATCTGTGAATGGCGCTTCTGTGGCCACCAATAGTGTCAGCTTCCAAGCATTTGTATGAAAAGGGGATATCTTCTCAAAAGTAGTGCTCTTCACTATTTTTTGAGTAGACAAGCTCAGCTTAACTGCCAAAAGAAAGAATAATTTGTAAGAAAGTTAGTGTAGGAAAAGTGGCAAAAGAGAGACAGAAAGCAGCTTGTATCTTAAGCTTACTTTGACCGTTTGAATTTCTTTTCTGTTATAATTTATCACCATCAACATTTGAAAGTTTTAATGTAACATCTTGGGTTAGCGTCACAAAGCATGGTTCACAAAATCTCAAAGCCTAGCGGCAAAGTTAATGTCAGGTTGATAGCAGTAATAAAATGTAACATCAAGCACACTCATGAGGGTTAGTTTAAAATCTGCTGTCATTAAATATCAGGATACAATGAGGTACTTGTTAGCTTGCATGAGCTACTGATAGGATAGGCAAACATTTTCCCTTAACCACAAAAAATAAGTATTGAGGAAGTTCAACTCCATTACCTCACTACCAGCAACCACTATTAATTGATGCATTCTAAAAAGACCAACTTTATTTTGGTGATAAATCATCCCAAGTTGTTCCGCAGTGTTATCATTCACAAAGCATATCTTGTGGTTTTAATTCAATGTTTGGCTTCACTTTTGTTGTATCTCGCCTAGTATCTAACATCTATTTTTACTTGTTCTGTTTTTAACTAAGCACAGAATTTTTCTAGTTTTACAGAATCTGTCGCAAAAATGAGTAGATGATTTTGCAGTTTTTGAAAGTTAAATTATTCTTTCGCTGTGTTGACTTTTCTTTTTTTCCCTTCCTTTTCCTCCCTACCTCTGCCTTCTCAAAATAGAAGCTTTACTGAAATTAGAGCAGGCAACAGTAATCAGAAGAATGAAATGTTTTCCACGAGTTTGGAATTTTTATCTTTGCCCCTGCTTTCTGCTTCTCAATTACATTAGATTACAGTAGCACAAGAACACCACCTTCTATGTATATGGTAGGTTTTCACCTCCTCCTCTCCTCTGTAAGGCAACATTTCTTTTTCACATAAGGTATTTTTCCACTTACCACTTCACATTTACTTTAGGTGGAATATAGTATTTAAAGGACACCAAGAATTTACAACCAAATAGAGTTTTAACAGCGTAATTTCCCAATTGCATTGATTTTCCAGTAATATGATAATTTCACAATCGGGGAAAAATATTTACATTTATGGAGATGGTATGGGTTTGACAGAGAAACGGCCACCAAATGTATGAAAGATTGCTTGAAGAGAAGGGGTTGCTTTTTGACATGAGATGTCCTGTATCATTTTTGGTTTTCAGAAGGAGGAAACAAAGTAATTCAGCAATACCATGGGAAGAACTGCAGACTTGCCACAGTGACAGCATTATAAGCTGTTTTGTGTCATGAAAAAGCCATCAGAACTGAGTGCCAGCATACCATCTTGTGAAATTAGTTGCTTTGGCCTGAACCTTTCTTTTGAGGGCTTCCATTCTTCTTCCACCCACACTTCCTTGCTTCATACCTCCCCTGGGATACTGAGGGCCTCCTTTGCATGGCCACCTAATGGACCCAAAGCCAGGCATTGGAACAGGTATCTCCGAAATTATGAATTTAAATAGGGTGGCATCAAACCTGAGAAAGGCGTGTTTACTTCTCCCATATTAATTCTATATTATGTTTGTGGATACCTTAATTACTGAATTTCTCTTTACTGTCATCTATAACTAGCAGATGTTTATTCCAAGGTGTATGTTGCCTTCTTAGTAAAGCAGGAGCCACTTGTCCAAGGAAATGCCAAACATTTCATACTATTGACTGTTTGTCTCTTCTATTTCATCAGTTTGCTGTGTTGTTCTTTTTTATATATGGTAGCATATTTTCTATGTCCATTGCCAAAATCTCTCTCTCAAGTGGATCTTGTTCTCAACAAGTGCTTTCTTGAATACTTGTATAGCCCTTACTGAAGTAGGAACATTTACACAGGAGAAAAATCGTTGCTTATCTAAGAGTCATGAGGGTTGTAAGTACTCCTCTACAAAGCTCCGCTGGCAGATGGCTTGTCAGGGAAGAAAAAGACTAGAAAAATGAAAGAAAATGCACAGGGTTGTAGTGTTGTTTTATTGTTGTGATGGCCATTCTACTTTGTTGCAGAGTGAATGCTGATCATTAGTCTTCAGCAAAGAAATATTTTTATTTAAGAATTAATATAATGGTAGTGTAGTTAGCCAATATGATTGTTTTATTTATGGTGTAAATCAGGAAAAAGGGGGAAACAAAAAGGTCAAATTGATTCTAAGAGACACAAAATTATTTGGCGAGGCTTGAAATTACTGACGCATGGAAACTCTAGTGAATAACGTATAGAAAATATTTATACAATCTGTAAGCCAATGCAACTTCTATACTATAAATGTGTTCATAATGGCAAATAAAAAGGAAATATTGCATTAAACACAGATAAGTTTTATTTAGCTCACTGATAACAAGAAAAGCTTTACAGGTCCTGATACTACTTCACATTTTTCATAGAGGAGAAGAGATATTAAGTACCATATTAAAAGGCACATATAGCTGAAAAAGACTATAATTATGTGTAATTTCATAAGAAAATATTTTTACAAATCCTGTATTTCATATTTTATGTTCATCCTAATTAGTTCAATAGAGAGATATTGAATACTAATTTTGCCCTGCCTGCCAAGATACCTGAACAGTTACTTTAAAAGATATTATTAATGGGACTGGATACAATGTGCGTGGTTTCTTAATGATAATTAATTCACTCCAGAGACAGTTCTAATAAGTACATGTGAAACCAGAATTTGAGACAAAAACATTCTGTTTAATTGTGAAGTTCGTCTCTTTCCTAGTATAAGTTCACTTGGTAGATAAGTAATTCCAACCAAACTGTTTTGTGTACCTATCAAAAAGTGCTTTATTGTTATGTCTTGAACTGTGGGTGAAATTCTGTCATGAAAAATTGCACATATACTTCATAAATATTCCCAAGATTAAAGCTAATTTTACTAGGCCTGCTGCTATGATCACAGTTCATTTACTTTGATTGCACTTATTTTTTTTTGCTTTTCACACGACTATTTCACTCTTATGTCAGCTAAGTAATATTGATTTCTTGCTGCAACAGTACTTAGAAGCTTTTGTGAAAATTAAATGAGTTTCTATACACAGCTGCCAATTTCATTTAGACTATTTTTAAGTGTCTGCTAGAGTAATAGGAGATAACTTTTATTTCACTGAAAACATTTTGCTTTTATTGAAGTTTTGCAGTTCAAGAAAATAGAAGCCTAGAGAATATTGCATTAAATATTAATAGTTTAATTCTATGAGGGTATAGGGAGTTTCGTTTTGTTTATAAGAAATATCACATCCTTTTATACTGCTATATCATTCTGATGGACCCTGTTATTTTGTCCTCAGTCGAAGTATAAATCCACAGTATCTGTTTTCATTGGCTTGTTACGTTACCTGTTTTCAATAATGACTACTTTTGTACTTCTGATTTAACTCTAAAGAAAAATGTAGCTCTACAAAATAAAAATAACTGTCTGAAAAACGGACTTATTAAGTAACATTTGCATTATTTTTCTATATACTGAAAAATATTAACAGTAATTTTTTAAGAGTTTGTAGAAGAGGGAAAAAAGCTCAGTCATATTTGCTGCACTTGTTATGCCCCACATATTAATGCTGAACAATCTCTGATTCATTCTAGCTGCCAGCTTCTCCTACCTAAGACAAAGCAGGAAATTATGTGTGTTGTTTGTGGTAGTGCTGTTAAATCAGCTGAATGGATCCAAGTCTTACTCTGAAATAAGGTCATACATGAGTTGTCTTTTCAAGCATCTCAACTGTCATGTGCTCACTGTTTATGCCCAAATATGTTATTAACTCTCCTGGCCCTGACAAAAAGAACAAAAGCGTATGAACAGAAATGATCAATTTACGTAGCATTCTTCGGCTAAGAGATAAATAAGTTTCGTGATTAAAATTTTTGCCCTCATTTTTTAATGCTTTAATTGAAAACAAACAGAAATCGCCCTGATGAAGAAGATAAAATCTTGCAGTGATGATTTGAGAGCTTCTGGCTCTAGAACCCATACCAGCTTCTGTTCCACCATGATAGCTGTTTGCCAGCAGGCAGCATCAAATCCCTTAAAGTACCTTCTGGGCTGCTTTCACACTGTGGCTTAAGTAGTTTTGGAATACCAGCAGGTTTTCTCATGGAATGGTGCTTTTCCCAATTCTGAATGTCTTTTTGATGTAGTTTTTGTAAGTAAAAGTTAAATAGGCCTCTCTTTTGTGTAATTTCTTCATAATATTAGGAAAGCTGTAGCCTGAGGAGCGATTTTCTGTTATGTTTTAAAACTAACGAGGCATTTTTAATGTAGTTTGATTTACAAAGTTGTTCCAGGCTCCCTTCACTGTGACTCTCTTCACTTGCTGTCTTATGTTTTCTGCCATTTTTCTTAGCTGTGTTTGCTGTAAAGACTGCATGCTTTGTTCTGGTAGAAACAGATACCTTTGTAGATAGTGTCAGGTCCACTGAGGGCTTTGAAAGTAAGGACAGCCGAGGTGTGATTTGGCGAATTAAACCCAGTAGCAGTTAATGGAAGATACACGGTTCTGGAGTATTATAAAGAAAAAGACAGTCTGGAAATGTGTTCATAATTGGGACTCAGTATTCACTCTTAAATAAAGTGAATATTTCACAGAATCAAAGACTGCCTGGGTTTGGTAGGCACATCTGGAGATCATCTAGTCCAGCATCTCAAAGCAGCATCAGCTAGAACAGGTTGCCCAGTACTGTGTCCAGTTAGATGAATATCTCCATAGATGGAGACTCTGCAATGTCTCTGTCTAACTGGTTGCAGTGTTCAACAACCCTCATAGCAAAAAAAGTGTGTTCTTGTATTCAGATGGAATCAAGGTGTGGCTGACACACTTGTACTTCCCTAGATCCTCCTTCCTGTCCTTCTTGAAGATAGGAGTGCAGTTTTCTTTCTTCCAGTAGTCAGGAGCCTCTCACAATTGCCCTGACTTTTTAAAGACAGTGTTGGGAGTCACTTTAAGTGTTACTTAACTAAATGGTTCCCCACTGAGACAAAGTCGTCATTGCTCCACTCTTTCCCTCTGGTTGCAGGAGCTTCAGATTCCTGAAGGCAGGTCTTATCTTCTTTACTGAGGCAAAGAACACATTGAGTACCTCAGTCTTTTCCTTGTCCTTTGTGAACAAGGCTAATGTCCATTTAGCAGGAGCCCCATGTTTTCCCTTGTCTTCCTTTTGCTGCTCATGTAGAAGCCTTTTTTGGCTTCCATGTACCTTCACCAGACTGAACTCTGCATTGCTTTGGCTTTTCTAACCCCACCTCTGAAAGCTTAGAGTGTCCCTGTATTTCCCCTGGGTCACATTGACCCTGCTTCCACCTCTTGTACACTTCCTTTTTGTGCTTGAATTTTGGCAGGAGCTACTTGTTCACCCATTCAGGCCTCCTGCTGCTTTTGCTTGTGTGAATTGCAGTAGTCCAAGCTGGAGGTAATAAATGAAAGGATCATTGCAAGCATTTCCTTATGCAAAGATATATGTTTGAGTGGGGTTTATAATGGAGAAAGAAAGTTAAGACTGAAAAAACGAGGGATTTTGAGATACTGCTGGAGGCAGTGCCATACAGTATGTTATGACAATCTTTAAAAACATTTCAAAATAATTGAGTACAGACAAAGTAATTGTTCATTGTAAACTAAAATCCTTTAGAAGGCTATAGGGTACTGCATACAAAATGTAAAAGTATGTAAGTTTTTGCTGTCATTTACAATGTGAATTTCAAATTCTCAAGTGAAAATAGATTGTCTTATTTTTTAGCTGAAAAGGCTTCATAATAAAAGCAACCAGCGTTGAGGTGGATGAATGAATAAGATTTAATGAACCCATCCTCGGGTGAGCACAGGCTGTCACCTGACCAAATATAGCATACCTGCCTACGATGAAAAAGAAAATGGCAAGATATCAGTGATGATTGCTAGCAGTGGTTGGAATCCAAGATTTAAAAAAGATAGGTAGGACATATTTGCCAGGATATGGTTGAGGAACAGTCAGTTTGACTTCTTTTTTTATTAGGTTGAGATCTGTTCTACTGCATCTGCATGGCAATGGATGCCATAGGATTAACATTATTAAGTTTACCACAGAATTAGGTAAGTGTAAGCACAAACCAACACCCTAGACAACAGCATTTAGGAAATTTACAAGGGAATGATGGAGGGAAATAATATTGGCCAGGTGGAGAGAAGTGCTGATAAAAATAAGAAATGGTCAACTGGAAGTAGGGCATGAAGTGAAGACGGTTTGTGTTTGGTAAGATGGAGGAGCAGGTATTAATGTGAGGAACTTAGAAAGAGAGTTACATGGTGATTAGAAAAGCTTAGAAAGCTAACCCTTCCAGGTGCATTCTGAGCAGTTATGAATGTGGTCAAGTGAATTTGCCAAAGAAATTATAAAATAGAAGGTACAATAAAGAAATGTAAAATTGTCCAATCCCAGATGGGAATATTCTTGGTGAAGGGTGGAAAAATGTAACTCATGGGACAGTGACAAAGAAAGCATTTAGGTATGATTCAAATACAATGAACTAGGAGACCCAAATAAAAGAACATCACATTAAGTATCATCTTGCATACTAGCAGGATGAGAATAGTGCTTGGAGAGATGAAGGAGGGAAACAGGGCTGGTGGCTAGATATGAGCTGGCAGATTTTTAGAAAAGTGAGGGTACATTTAGATTTGGTCAGGAGAATGCAGTGTATCTAAAACAATGTGAAAGTCTGAGTGATCTTTGAGAGGTGGTAGCTGAGTGTGTTTGATGATGTCTCTATCCAGAGATAATGTACAGAGATAGAAGGGAATTAACTAGAAAAAGACTTGGATAATATGCCCTCCCTACCTGAAGAGGAGGGGCTTCAGTTTTCAAGTCCAGGTGGAAAAGCTCTTCCTAAGGACATGCTTGAACGATTGATCAGATAAGTAGGAAATGAGAAGATTTGACAGTTTATGTCATGTTACCTACAGTATTGGGCTGTGATCTCATTTTGTATCAGATCAAAAGACCAGAATTGAAAAGGAGATGAAAGTATTAATATTTCAACAGCCAATCAATCATTTTTTTACACTAGTGGAGGCTAGAGGTGACGAAAGATAGAATGCAAATCTGTACTGTACGAGGGGCAGGAAGATTCCTTACTTGTAGGACTCATAATTTGTTGGTCTGTCATTGTGGAGGAGAGTATTCTGAGGAACAGCTGGATGTGGAAAGGTAAGCTTCTTTCTATACTACTTAATGAAAAGTGTATGACATTTATTTTGTAAAAGAAACAGATTAGAAAATGGAGAGAGAGATTGGGGAGTGAGGGGTAGAGGAAAGGAGGAAAGTGTGAAAGGGTAGATATAAAATTCATACTCATCTGTCCATCTTCACCATCCCTGTTACCTCAATAACGTTGCTTTTCACCATAAATTGGTCTGATAGAGAAAATGGTGAGGTACCAGGAAGATGTCAGTGTGTAATTGTCCATGTGTATATAATAAATGAGAAGACTGAAGAGGAAAGAGGTTGCATTTAGGAATATATTTTACATAAAAAGAACAGGACCGTGAAGTATTTCATTAGTATTTGTCAGGAAAATCAGCAACTAAAAGAAACAGGTAGTTGTTTTAAATGTATTTCTTTAGCTTCCTCCTCTTCCCTTCCTCAGCTACAATGAAAAGCAATGCATAGGGGGAATGTTATCCCATATATCAGTGAACCATATATTACAGTGTTGCTTGTGGTTTGCAGCCTGAGGGTTGAACACACTCCTCTTACTGAAAGGTTTAGAGACCACAAAGTGTCTTTTGACATACTTTCTCTATCATGTTTTGTCTTACTTTTTTTGTACAAAATATAAAAGCAATGTGAGTTACACTGAAGACCCATCAAGGACAGCGAGCCCAGCAGTGCAGAGCCCACACTGGTGAAACCCAGAAGCAGGCAGAACCCTGGCTGCTGTGGGAGGAAACTGCTCTCTGATGATCTAAGGCACACACACATTGTGTGTGGCGTAAGACATCTTCCATGCAAGTAATTCTACTTTAGGAAGTGAATTTTTATTGCCTCCGGCTGTAGGGTTGATTTTACATTATGAGAAATACTCTAGTGTGTTTGAAACTTGACATTTCTTACTAAATATTTAGGCATAGCAACTAATTTTGAATAATAAAGTTCACATTCTTTGGGCTTACTGTACATAAACTACTCAGAAGTCGTGATGTAGGATACTGAGTTTAACAGTGTCGGCAAACGAAACTGACAGTGTTCTGAGTCATCAGATTCTCAGCTGATGGTATCACTAGCTCAGGCACTCGGAAACATCATTGTTTAGAAGTTTGTTGTTCTAACAAACCAAGACATAGCTACTATTTTTGTACTGATTCAAAACTTTGTCATCTGTTGTAATCAACTACAGCTTAGAACTGAAGTATTTCCCTGATTTTTTTCTTCCCTTATATTGCCTATATAAGGATTTGTTGCATCTAGATTTAGCATGAGAGTTTGGCTGCTGATGTGCTGGTATTTCTTTCACAGAAAACAGTTTACATAGTTTACATTAAGAAACAAGGAATACCAGAGAAGTTGTGGAAGCCCCATCCCTGGAGGTGTTAAAGCCCAGGTTGGATGAGGCTTTCGGCAACCTGATCTAATGGCAGGTGCCCCTGCAGGGAGGTTGAATCTGGGTGATCTTTAAAGTCCCTTCTAACTCAAACCAGTCTATAAACTGATACCTCTCTCAGCTTTTATGATCAGAGCCTGGCCCACTTCCATTGTTATATGGATCCCTTAGGCTTATTTCCCAATGGAATGAGTGTATGAAGGATAAATTGGAGGTTATATGGTGAGCTACTCTGCCAATTCTGCTTCACAACACAGTGAAAGAAGTCCAACATCATCCTTTGGATAAGGTTGCCTCATCACATTTTGTAAGCGTAATAGCCAAAGATTTCTTCTTTTCTACAGATTTTAGTACTTTTGACTGGATAAGGTAATCATATAGAGGCTTTAAAAATAATATTTTGAGGACAGTTAGATGTGAAATTATATTTTCATTTTGGGAGTGTTAGAGTTAGTCAGTAATATTTCAGAGCAGGACATCTCACAGAGGTCTATTTCCTTGCTTGTGTGAATTCTAAAGGACTTCGAGTCATCAGATGCTACAGAGGAAACATAGGTTTCAACCAGCCTACCTTACAGGTATAGTACCCCCATAGTTGGGTATAAAATACTAATTAAAAAATCACTATTAATATAATATAGAGTTCAAAATAATTTTTAACCAAACAAACCAAAGCACAACATAAGGAGTGCTCTGGGTTGTGTTCGTAAGTGTAGATAGAGAGATATATCAATGGTCACTGTCTCTGTTGGGGCTCAATGATCCTAACATTTTCAGGAGACCTTTGCTCTCTTGGCAAGCATTCCCTATCTCCCTCTTTTCTGAAGTTGCAGAAGGGGGTGATTTTTTCTTTGCCTGTCAGTCCTGATCAGCAGTTACATGAGGGTCTGTTAGTGCATCTTACGACACCTCTGCTGCTCATGGCCATTGTTTCCTTCCGAAGAAACACAACTGTTTCCTCAAAGCAGCAGCAATTTGTAGGATCCCATCTTGTGCTGACTTTTTTGCTTTGCCTTTTCTGTGGTGTGTATATTTGCAACCCTTCAGTGACTGGAACATCCGTTTCTCATTTAGAATTAATTAATTGCTGTTTTCAGTTTTTGAGAATAAAACAGCATCAGGTGACAATCTGTACTTCATTACTGCCACTCTATAATTTAACAGCATTGGATTTACACTAGAGCTGGCCTTTTTTTTTTTCAGTGAGCGCTTTGTTCTTCTGACATTTCTTTCCATTTACTATTTTAGGAAGAATAAGGAATAGAAACCACAGTATTTCATGGCAGACTGGCAAAAGCTTATACACTCTAAGACTGTGGCTGTTTCTTTTTCTTAGTCTTAATTTGTGGATTTAGGCAGAAAAACAAATACGAAACACAAGTTGATCTGTCCACATATGTGCTATTAACCATTGTCAAAAGCAAGGTCTATCAAGATAATGAAATACGAGTACAGTTATTCGAATTATCTTACTTTTTCTAAGTGTTCCTGATAAGAGAAAAAAAAAAGAAATTTCAGTTGGGATTCATATTTGTTTGCTTGGGTTTTTTTTCAAAATCAGTTGTTTTCTTTAAAGACTGCAATTATAAGTATATTTGGACTATTTTTTACAAGGGTAACATATGGTTCCTTCTTAAATCATGAAAACTTACGTTAGATATAGCTTCGAATCTAAGTTAATGTGATACTACTGGTATAGAAATATGATCTTAAGTGATTAAAAGAGTCATGCTTTCTTCTAAATAGACAGTGGAAGTGCTGTGCAAATGATAAATACTTTACCTGGGACAATCTGAGTCCTAGCAGGAATGCAAGACAGTTATCAAGAGCTTTCTTCCACTCATTTGGAATGAAATTAATCTAGGATTAAACTATTTCTTTTAGCAGCACCTGTGATATCAAGAGAATCTATTTGGCCGTTCACACTATTAGATTCTGTAATTTTGCCAGCTTGAAGCAAGCCTCTTTCACTGCTGTCAAACTAGGTATATTCTGAGTTGCAAAGGTAATAATTTTAATTTGTGTTTTCTTGAAAGCTCAGTCACTGATAACTTATTTATATTTAATGATCAAATCCTTCCTTTTGGTTGATAGGATATGCATGTGGGGAAACTTGTGGTCTACTTAGTCCTTGCTGAGACAGTTTTTTATGACTGTGATTCCTGAGAGTTCTCTGGTTCTGTTTCCACAATGTGCAACAAATACAAAGTCCAACAAAAAAAAAAAAACCCAAACAACCCAAAACTGTGCCTGTAACTCTTTTTGTTTATCATCTATGATCACCTTCAAAATGATTTCCTTCTGAATTGACGCAGCTGCATACAATGCTGCTGATGTTCAAAGCAATTCCACAGATCATTTTCTGAAAGGCTGTTGAGGATCTCTCTCATTTTTGCTTTCACATCTTCTGCCAACAAGAAACGGGTTCCTTTGAGTGCTGACATGATCTTTGGTAAGAGGGAGCCAGGACTGGCAAATAGGGTGGGTACTCAAGCACAGTGATGTTATTAGCTAAAAACTACTTCACAGTCAAAGTGTTGTGGGCTGATGCACACTGACATTTTCCAACCAAGAGTAAGAATATGTCTATATTTGAACATGTGTCCATTCATACTGAGTGAAGCAATTAAGTTGAGCCTTGTCTCATTGTGACAGGTTAGAATATGTTCTGTAATCATTTATCTTTCTCTTCCCACTCTTGGTTCCCGAGTTATAGGGTGAGTCTCGCAGCTTTTGTCTCGGACTTCATGTATCTTTATATATTTTTTCCTTAATCTCTTTAGCCTTGATCTCAAGCATTCTAAAATGTTATGTGTATTTTTATGGTTTATTATTCATAGCTTATACTCAGACCATGGGGGAGTGCAGGAAGTACCACATGTTGGGGCATTTATATCCAAGCCCTAAGTCTTCACCAAGCAGGTAAAAAAGGAGCTCTGGATCTGTGGGGACAAAGAAGGGATAGAAAAGAAATTTTCCAGATATTAAGAATACCTGTTACATTTGTGCTAATGATCTCTAAGGTACCATAAATTTAATCCAGTTGCAGTGCAATAAATTTAATTTGGTTACTGTTCTTGTGTGTTTACATCTAAGACTGGCATAATTAAGACTGCTAATGCCAGTGTGGCAGGAATAAATGATTTCTGTTAATAGTTGTGGTGGAAGCTGCAAGAAAGGTATTTCAAATTGAAGTAAATGTATCTGAGTCTGACTGCTTGTGGTTGATAAACATTCCCCCAATCTACAGGTTAACTTTATGCTAAGGTCCAATAGAGGCTCTCATTTTATGAATTAGAAATGCTTTCCCAAATTTGAATACAGTAATTCTCACCTTATCTGAAAAAGTAAACAAATATTATCTGATTTAAATTGTGGGAAAAGCAGTTTAGGCAGATGAAGTGATCTATCACATAAAGAAAAGCTGTATCAGAGCCAGAAGTTGAAGCCAGTTTCCTTATGGCATGTACTGCTTTATTAAACTTCCCTCCCATGGTTG
This sequence comes from Phaenicophaeus curvirostris, assembly GCF_032191515.1. Lineage (NCBI taxonomy): Eukaryota > Metazoa > Chordata > Aves > Cuculiformes > Cuculidae > Phaenicophaeus > Phaenicophaeus curvirostris. Next base: position 50,342,990 of record NC_091397.1, on the reverse strand, counting down.
ACAGGTGTCATCACATGCTATTGTCCACCAGCATTTCCACTTTGGATATTAGCAGCGTTGAAATAAATTACTGGAATACAGTGTCTCCCTGAAGGTGACCCCTCAGTCTACCCACTGTAATACTTGAGCTAAAGGAGTGAAACCACAAAGTACAGAAGTGAATTATTAGCTATTAGATCAGCCACAGAAGTAGGACACAACACACTCTTTGCCAGTGTCTTATTTACTTTTCAAAACAGTTGTTTTCATAAACAGTTTGTGATGCTTGTGTATACAGAATAAAAGAGTTGTTTTCAAAGAGTGAATGTATTAAAAATTCATTTATTCAGAATTCATATTTACCTACTTTAATGTATTTGTACAGCAGGGAACCCTTTGTACTTTTTTAATTATTATTTTCTCTAGATGTTTAAGTCAATTACTACTGAGCAGTTACACTCTGGTAGCTCTTGTTAAGGTTGGAAAGGAAGAATTACGAACTCAAAGTAAAGCAAACAGCTTGATCCTTTAGAATTAAACTCCCTATTCTTATGATGACAGAAGACTGCTTTGATGTCAAGGCTGATCAATTTAAAAATAACTGTTTAAAAATAAACCCTTAAAATTTTTTTCTTTTTAATACTTTTTTTGGTTGTTTTTTTCTGAGTAGATGGGCGTTTGGTTTTGGATGTTGATACTTAACATCTAAAGTCTGTTTACAAAGCTCTCACTACTTATCCATAAAAGCGAGGAACTGTAAAACTGAGTTCCTAGCTTATGTGGTGTTGGATTCTGTTAAGCCCTGTCTCATCTCCTGTAGTCAAAATTCAGAAAGAGATGTACTATCATGAGACAGGTTATAATATTGCTAAAATATTTCAAGCCAGGTATATAAAAATAAAACTCAGGTATAAAAAATAAGAATTATCTGACTTTATTCACAGAGTCATGGTTTTCTATATGGTTACTAATGCTATGAAATCTCATTTGAAACAACAATAATGGTCAGCCTGTTCTGTTGAGATGTATAAACATTATAACATTCATTATGGTAGTTGTAGAATCAGCAGTATCTACCCTTTAGAAATGAACTGATAGCTACAGATTTCATTTTTTACTTTTCTAATTTTATACTGGGGGTCAAGTCCAAATTACATACTTATAAAAATTGAATAGTTAATACTGTCATGCTTAAAAGGAAAACACATAGCATGGCAACATCTTTTCTATTCAGACATTTAAATTCGGTTCTTCTAGCTGTCACAAGTTACACTGTGAGCAGCTTGAGTCTTACTTATTTTGGATTGGAATTACTCCACTTTGAATTGGCTTCTTACTGCCTTTGTTATAGAAATTATAGCTCTTTTACAGCATGGTGCTGATGGACTTCTCCAACTTTAAATTTTCCTGAGTAGCTTCCAAACCCACAAGGGCCACCAGAGTAGTTACAGATACCAATGATTCCAAGTTATTCTCCAGTCCACACGAATCATACTACCATGTGCCTGTGCATATTTGTTCCCAGAATACAGTGATGTTATTCATTAGTTTTAATGCAACAATAAGATGTTAAGCTGTTACAGCAAATACATTGACTAGTTGAAAAGAACCACATAAAACATTTGGAATGCATAAAGGTAAAAAGGCACATTTGCTAAATACCAGTCTATAACCACAAAAAATATTTGCACATAGTGAGTCTCTTGCTCTGGTGAAATCTGCATCTACTTTGTTATAACTTGTTCTTCCATTTAATCGTCAGTTTTGCTTTGGGTGTTTTTAAAAGTGAAGTAAACTAAATATTTCCTGAACAGATTATATTTTCACCTTCTTAAATGCTTCTGAATGTAGAAAGGGCTGAATAATCTGCTTCTATTCACTTTTGATTTATACAGCCACAGTATATAAATCAAACAGTGAATTTCTAAAGCAGATTCTATCTCCCATTTTATACAGATGTATTTGGGTTCAGGTTTCAAAAATGCCACAATATTGTAACGAATAAGTTGATGGGATCATTGAGCATGTTTATTTTGAGACTCAATTTGCATGTTGTAGCCAGCTAAGCCAGGGATATTTGTGCTGGACTAAACCCTAGAGTGTAAAATAGGACTTGCTCCAGCACGCATTGACATGGTCTTAATGGGGACTAGGTGTTACATGTGCAAACTACCTGCTTCTCTTTCCCAAAACTTATGATGTAATGCTTGCAGCTAGCGAATATTGGAGCAGGCATGGTTGAAGTTGAAGTTATTGAAGATAACTTCTTTGTCCAGGTAATAGAGACCCCCACCCAAGGAGATACAGTACTGCACCTTATGGTCACCAAAACAAGCAAACTCATCAGTGATATTAGGATCGACGGCAGCATGGGCTGCAGTGATCATGCACTGGTGGAGTTCAAGGTCCGGAGCGATATGGTACAGGTGAGGAATATAGTCAGGACACTAAATTTTAGGAAAGCAGACTTCCAGCTCTTCAAGGAATTACTCTGTAGGATCCCTGGGGACATGGTCCTCTGAGACAAGGGAGTGGAACAGAGATGGAAAATCTTCAAGGATGCTTTCCATAAAGTGCAAGAGCGCTCAGTTCGTGTATGTAGAAAATCATCAGGCAGGGAAGGGAAATGGTGATTGTGCATCAACAGACAAGGAGAAGGCTGAGGTACTTAACAACTTTTTTGCCTCAGTCTTCACCAATAACTGCTCTCCTCATCCCTTCTGGGTCATGAGACAGCAAGATGGTGACCAGGGGGGTAAACTCCCTCCCACTATAGAGGAGCATCAGTTTCGTGACCACCTAAGGAACCTGAACATATGTAAGTCTATGGTACCTGATGAGGTGCATCTCAGAGTCCTGAGGGAATTGTCTGATGTGGTTGCCAAGCCAGTCTCCATGATATTTGAGAAGTCATGGCAATCAGGGGAAGTCCCTGGAAGAAGGGTAACATTGTGCCCATTTTTAAAAAGGGCGGAAAAGACGACCCTGGGAGCTACTGACCTGTCAGCCTCACCTCTGTGCCTGGGAAGATCATGGAACAGATCCTCCTAGAAGCTGTAATAAAGCACATGGAGGACATGGAGGTGATTAATGGCAGTCAGCACGGCTTCACCAGAGGCAAATCCTGTATGACCAAATTAGTGGCTTTCTATGATGGGGTAACTGCAGCAGTGGGACATGGGTAAACCGATGGATGTGAACTGTAAAGCCTTTGACACGGTCCCCCACAACATCCTCCTCTGTAAATTGGAGAGATATGGATTTGATGGGTGGATGGTATGGTGGATAAGAAACTGGTTCGAGGATTGTATTCGAAGAGTGGTGGTCAATGGCTCAAAGTCCAGATGGAGATCTGTGACTAGTGGTGTCCCTCAGGAGTCTGTACTGGGACCGGTGCTGTTTAATATCTTCATCAGTGATATTGATTACACCCTCAAGATTGAGTGCACCCTCAGCAAGTTTGCAGGTGACACCGAGCGGAGTGGTGTAGTTGCCACTGGAAGGATGGGATGTCATCCAGAGGGACCTGGACAGGCTGGGGCAGTGGGGCTGTGAGAATCTCATGAGGTTCAATAAGGCCAAGTGCAAAGTCCTGCATCTGGGGTGGGGCAATCCGTATTTTCAGTACACGATGGGAGATGATGTGATTGAGAGCTGCCCTGCAGAGAAGGACTTGGGAGTGCTGGTCGATGAGAAGCTTGACATGAGCCGGCAGTGTGCGCTCACAGCCTAGAAGGCCAATTGTGTCCTGGGCTGCATCAAAAGAAGCGTGGCCAGCAGGGCAAGGGAAGTGATTCTGCCCCTTTATTCCTCTCTTGTGAGACCTTATCTGTAGTATTGTGTCCAGTTCTGGAATCCTCAGCATAAGAAGGGTATGGAGCTGTTGGAACGGATCCAGAGGAGGGCTACAAAGATGATCCGAGGGCTGGAGCACCTTCCTGATGAGGACAGGCTGAGAAAGTTGGGCTTGTTCAGCCTGGAAAAGAGAAGGCTCTGAAGAGATCTTATAGTGACCTTCCAGTACCTGAAAGGGGCCTACAAGAAAGCTGGAGAGGGACTATTCATAAAGGCTTGTGGTGATAGGATTAGGGGGAATGGGTATAAACTGGAGAGGAGCAGATTTAGACTAGACATTAGGAAGATAATTTTCACCATGAGAGCGGTGAGACACTGGCCCAGGTTTCCCAGGGAAGCTGTGGCTGCCCCATCCCTGGAGGTGTTTAAGACCAGGTTGGATGGGGCCTTGGGCAGCCTGATCCAGTGGGAGGTGTCCCTGCCCATGGCAAGGGGGATGGAACTAGATGATCCCTGAGGTCCCTTCCAGCCCAAACTATTCTATGATTCTATGAAGTTCGAATTGTTAATTAAGCTGGGAAAGTGTAACTGCAAATTACGTAGTCATTGTCACTAATGCTTTTTAACTGTACTTCTCTAATTATAATTCATTACCTGTGCTGATCAGGAGTTGGTTCTGCAAATTCTCACTTTTAATTATTGGTATTGGAGCATGGAATCACTAATGTAGTCTGAGATTTCATATGCTCTTGTGACAGATTTTCATACTTGGCTCCTACTTGTACTTCCATATGAGAAAGTTAATATATCAATAATCCACTCCAATAACTTTGGGTGACCTTCACAAATGAAATTTGTGTGTAGCCTGACCGTTAGACGGGAGTGTTCATATCAGAGTAACTGTACTTATAAAGGGGGAACAAGCCCAGAATTCTTGGAATATCTTCCAATAAATGTTGGAATATCTTTAACATTCAAAATTTTTAATAATATTTTAATTATTTTTGTATGAACATGATTTTATTCTTTTCTGTTATTTAAATTGTTTTCAAAAGCATATGTCCATCTGTCTTTCCTTAATTGTTGACTACATTTATTGGAATTCAATGTTATCTTATATTTTTTAATACGCAAGACTAACTGCTGGTTTATCAGGGTACAGTAGAAATGCTATTGCAGATTTTTATGAACTGTTAATATATTCAATGTAATGTTCTAAATATTCCATATTTAGTATTTTTGCTTTACTGTATGGTATTTTTAGACTGCATTGAGAGAAAATGGCTTAAAAGTATTGCCATTGAAATTTAAGTATATGGCAAAAACATTTAGCACAGAATATTTTTAGAAGGTTAACAAAAACCCTTCCACTGGCATGTTTCTTTGCTGAAAACATCGAACTATGCTCTGTCTAACTTCAAAAGGCTGATAGGAATTTGCAGGAAGAAACTGTTGGTAAGGTCTATTTAATTATATTTAATAGTTGCACCCCTAAACATTATACATGTATTTAATTAATTAGTTTATTTAAAGTAGAGGAGTTATCATTAGGAACAGCATAGTACTTAATGAATATACACTTCAGTTATTTAAAGATATTTGGTATCATATTCTAGCAAAATTTCATTTTCAGTCTTAATATATTCATCTAGGGATAACTCTAAATTTAGCAACTGTAAGTAGATTGATGTGTTTTATATAGGCAAAATTACAATAAACATGTTTTACTGTAAGAGTTAGGATAAACAGACAAATGGATCTCCATAGAATTTCTTATTTTTCATAGCATGGTTAAGGTAATATGTGCTTTACAAAAAAAACCCAAACATTTGGTTTTGCAAATGAAAATTGAGTCAGTGAATGCTAGAAATTGTGTTCATTTCCAGACTGTTGAAGAAAAAAAAAAATTAATATTAAACCTATACTACTTTGCCTCAAAATGAGTCCTGATCATTTAAATTTGCATATTTCCAAGTCACAGCCATGCTGTGCGGGCTTCTTCACAAGTATGCCTGCTGCACATCCCAGTGAGTGGGAGATGTGTTGTGTTTAACACTGGGGTATTTAGAACTGGTAGCTTTTATTGCTCTTTTGTTGATGTTAATCAAATAATACTTAGCGTTTCATCTTAATCACAAAGTGTCAACCAACATTTTATGTCTGGGTAATAAAAAACACTGTTGAAATTCCAGTTTCACACCAATTATTAATTGTAACACATCCTGAGGGCTTCAACAAGCATGGTATCTGAGGGTTAATAAAAATGATTTTCTAAGAACTCTGTGTAGAAGCTCGCCTCTATAAATAGGCTTTCTGAGTTACAGTACATACATTAGCAGCTCTGGAAAGCGTTAAGAAACTACAAACTTAATTCTCTTGTTTGGTTTTTTTGTTAAAGTATTTATAAAACAGGTTATAGGCACATTGATCTTACACTCTTGCTTGTGATGGTGAATGTGTAGAATAATTGACTTTCTGTCCCATTTATAAAGTATTTAGTCATTATGCAAGTGAATAATGTAATACCAATGTTTAAAGGGCTTTCACAGGAGAAAAAAAGTGGCCTGGCTCAGTTTACTGCATTGCCTGTCAGCATTTTATTTGTCTACAGAAGCATATGCCACAGCATTTCAGTTTTACTAAAGCAGCACTGTGTGTTCTTCAGCTATGAGGAAAGCTATAATAGGAAGTAGGTCAGTGTTTGAATGCGAGTCTCTGCCGTTGTTCCTAGATTTTTGCTGATATTTTGAGCCTGTGAAGAGTTTTTCCTCCTGACAATGTTGTTTTCTTTAAAAGAAAAGAGAAAACAAGCATGTTCTTCACCTTGTCTGTCAAGTTTGTAGGGAGTAAAAGTGAAAACTCTTTAAGTTTTACACTTAAAATCTGGTCAGCTAAGGAGTGTAAGTGAACTGTGTATCTTGATTGCTGTCTTTACTGAATTGCAAACTCTTTATTCCAACAGACCAAAAGGTCTATTAAGTTGACTCTTAACCTGTATACATTTGAAGAAATGTCCTGTATCATTGCTATGCCTTCTAAAAATATTGAGTGAAGGGGCAGCAGTAAAAATGCTCAGGGGGTAAGTGCTGTTTTCTTTGTTGCTTTCACTCACTGTGGTCTGAAACTTAGGTTCTCATAGATGGCTTCAAACTTGGTTTTCCTAGTCTTTAGCTGAGAATTTTTCCAGTATTTTTATACCTGACAAGAGGAGACGTGTGCTAAGATTTAACATCTATTTCCCTGTTCTAGCAGAGATGAGATGCACCTCTTCAATGAACAAGTAAGGGAATCCAAGAATTCCCTTATCCAGCACCTTTTGTGTAAATATTTAAGTTATGTGTAAGCAGTTTTACAACTACCATGCATGCGTTATAAAAATAAATGGTCTTAGGAATAAATGTGGTGATTATATTTGCTTGGCTTGTGCACTTCTTTCTTTTCAATACATCTGTTTTCTGTTGTACTTCACCACAATTCAGAGTGAACCTTTAAGTTTGTAATGCTTATAATCCTGCTCCTGCAGAGCTTCTTAAAAAGTCCTTTTGTATTTAAAAAGTCCTCTTGGACTTAAAAAGTCCATTTGTACTTCAGCAAAATGTCAGCTTTGTTCTTTTGGCTTTTGGCTTTAATAAAACAATAACTTCATATTCATAAACCTCAAGTATAGTTTCCTTCTTTTGTTAAAACCTTATTTAGGGATTAGTAGAAGTCATCCATAGATGACTTGCCACAGTATTGGACATGCAAGACACAATACTTGGTTTTGGGGCCAATGGGTGACGTATCCATGAGGGAAGAGCAGAGTGGTCATGTTACTGAGAGAACGGCCATAGGGCTAGTCTGCTGCCTTGTAGGCTTGGGTATCTATTTTACCACTTTCCTTTTTGTGGACCCATGCATTCACTAGTAAGTGTTACATACAATCAGAAAAAAAAGAACAGTGCTTACATTAAAAAGTTCCAAAGCGTGAAGAAACAAAGAAATTAAATTCTTCAGTCTGATGATGTCCGTGCACGTACAGTGGTGAGTCTTGGATACGTATTGCAACAAAGTCTTTATGCCTCTGAAGAAGGACCTTCAGGTCTATGGATGCAGCAGAAACTGGAATTCCTTCTCTGGTTTGTGTAGCTGAATCTTACTTACACTCTAACAGCTGCTGCGTGTTAGTACAAAGAGGGGCAGAAAAAGGTGTGCAACAAGCTCATAACTGATCCCTTCAATCATCTTCATCCTCTCTTCTGTAAAAATCAAAGTATTGAAGGATGGGGCAAAGGGTAACGCAGGTTTTATTTACAATTTTGAGAACTGAAATCATAGGTTGCCATGGTAGTTGTCTGATAGTTGATATCTTTTCTGTGGTACCCATTCTGACCATCTAACTAGTTTCTGCATGGGTAGTAGAGGGAAGGTCTAGTCAACATTCATGAAGGATGTTCGAAGTCTTGAAAGGCTTTGTCCATAGGTCCTGTTTTCCATCAGTTTGCACGTTTCATTCTCTGGGCAAATTGCAGTACTGGTTTCTTGCTTTATAATGTCTCAATAAAAGTTTTATTTCAAATAAGACTTCAAATACAAAAAAAAAAAAGGTTTATAGATCCTGTCTTGCAAAGTACCTTGGTCAGAAAATCAGACGATGGCCCAGTAATTTCAGTCTCAAAGGGTGGTTCTAAAAAGGCTTTCATAACAACTCAGAAACTATTAGGATGAAGCATGAAATGTTGTTTATTTTGTTCCCTAACTTACTGCATTCGTACTTTACTTCTTTAATTGCAAAACCTTGTGGAAACTAGATTTCAGACAGGGCCTGTTGCCCAGCTCTTAAGAAAAACATGCAAACTACAGTTTCCGTGGTTTCAGACACTGCTGCTCATCCTCTCAAGGCTGTCTACTCTTGGTAGGAGAAATTCAAGCACTGAAAATGTGTGATAGGCTAAAAATTAAATTGTTTGTTTCAAGGTTTGTGGGGTTTGGTTTTTTTTATCTTGTGCTTACTATACTGGCTAGAGTTTTCCCAGATTGTCAAAGATGAAGAAATATTTTTCCCAGCCCAAGGAAGATTTCTCAATGATGTTATGAGTTCTCTTTCTCAAAAAAGGTTGTCTTATGAAGCTTCTCTGAAAAAAAAGTTAATTATTTCAGTATTCACAGTAGTAGTGTTTCTCCTCAGGGATGGGATATCGGTAGGCAGTTGTTTATTTATCTGTAAATATGGCTATTTCAACCAAACGGCTCACAGTCATTAACGATAGGCTTCTGTTTCTAAACAACAGTCCCTTGTATTGATAGATATCCTTTAAAGGAAATTGCATTTCCTGGGCGAAGAAACTTGTCTCTCTTTTTTTGCTTGCTATTCTTCATCTTTTTCCAACAGAAAACCAGTTAAATGGTTTTCAGAATTTTTAGTCACCTCTTAAATGGCTGAATATGGTTCTTGAGGAATGATAATTTCTTGCAAACAAACCTCTGACTTTTTTTTATATTACTTTTATGACTTCCTGTTAAGAATCTGAAGGGGTGATCATTTCTCATTTTCAAAACTTTTGGTGCAGTATGAAACTCACTTGTCCTTTGCCTCAGCTTCCATGTATGAAACAAGATCATAGGCGATCAAAGAGTTCCAGTTGGTACCTGCATCCTCCTCATGGATGTAGAAGCAATGAACTTAGCGTATCAGTAGTCCGAGTCATCCTTGGGAGCTGTTGCAGGCGTCTACATGCAGCCAAGGGTGATAGGTCAACTAGAGAGTGGCCAGTCTGATTCTCATCATTTAGTGTGAGCTTTGCTGGCTCACAGCATCTGGCTATCAACATCAGATTTGTTTCATTAATATGAATGAAAAACTTCATGCTATTTGAGGTTGTATCCTTGATATTTTTTCAGAGGTAACAAGTAAAGACAATCAGCATAGAATAGAACTTTTTTTTTTCTCCCTAAACCTGCTGAGGCTAGAAGGGAATGAGAGAAACTGCTCAGAGGAGATATCTCTAATTGCTAGCCTGTAAGGCAAGCTGTGAAAGCAGCTACTTCTGGTAAAAAAAACCTTATTCTCAAACTGTTGGCCCTGATTAATTAATAGTGGAACTAATGTAATATTTAGTGCTTCACTTAGTTCACTGTTGTGGTGTGTTATTTGCCTTCCATAAGAGTGGAGGCTTCTTGGCTTTTTAAGGCAGGAAATAACAACAGTGGTCATCAGAAAAGAGACTCCTGCCTGCAGACTCTGAAGCATTACCATGCTAAACATGAAAACAATAAAGCTGAGAAAAACATACTGTTTTTTTCCCCAATTAGTTGGCATGTAATGTCATTACCTTAAATCTAATAACTGTGAGAAAAACATTATTTTTCCACAACCTCTCTCCTTTCTACTAAATATTAGTCTGGGCTTTATTATGAGAAAACTGGCATATAAATAATGTAAAGATGAACACTTACAAGAAAAATGTTTCAGTGGCTCTCAAGTTTCAAAAAAATTTCTTTTGCCTTAGCAGAACCTTAGTGTTATTGGAATGCTAGTTTGATCCTGTTGGCTATTATTTATGCAAAGGCAAATTAATTCCTTTAAGGATCGTACTGTACTATTTCTTGGCAAGTCTCCAAATATTGTCTCCCCCTGAACCTCTATTTAAAGTGCCACTTCCCGGCACCACCCCATGAGCTGTTAGAAGGAGTGAACAGCTGCTTTCCCCACTGCCAAGTGCCACTGCTTGGATAGTTAGCAAAAGACCTGATTTATGGAGTGATCATTTTCCTCTGTCCCAGAGGCTGGATGAGTCACTCTGGAAGGAGCCTTGTGCTCATTGTCTCTGCATCTGAGCTCATACTTCCCCTGCCTTCGTGTTTCCCACTGCTAGTACAATGAACCGTTCCCCCGGGAACTCCTTTGCAGAGGGCAACCATACCCTTTCCAGCACAACTTAAAAGCCAAAAATAAGTATATTCTCCTATGCTGTCATATTGTCTGTTTCAATTGCTTCTCTGTTTTCAGCACTGCTTACCTCTTCAGAGTTCTCCAACCACCATTCATTCCCAGTCTGCTGCCAACCCTTTGAAGGTTCTGTGTCGTTCACTGATGCAAATAAAGTCTGCTGGGGTGTATCAGCGCTACAGCAAGAAGAAAAGGAAAATACACCCACTTTGGACACTTAGGGATGCTTGGAGTAGAAATGACTGAAAAGAAAGCAAATCGAGGAAGTATTGTGATATAGATTAGAGACACTCAGAACCATCAAGCAGAAGGGTGGCAAGTCTGGCTATTTTAGTTAATTTCAGGAGGCAGTTGCCACTTCGAGTTGGTAACTGAGCAGTTTTCTGGGTTTGATTTTGAGTTATGTATTGTTGTCAGGGAGGTGGGTGGGAGTCTTCCTGGGAAGCAGTGGGGGAGGGAGCATGTATGCATGGAAAGTGTGAGTGCTCTGACTCAACCTGGTAAAGTATTGCCACTCAAGTAATAGTCATCATCTTTGTTCCTCTTTCACCAGTCTCTGACCTGACTCAGGGATCTTCTTGGTCTAGGGACTTCCCCTCAAGGGTGCATCTCTTGTGGCATGTGTTTCTGTGAAAAAGGACATGTAGATGAACAGCAAAACAAGTGAAATGTGGTACAGAGTGAAAACATTTTCTCTAGCCTTTTCTCTACCACAACCTCTCTCACCAGGCTTTTTAGCACTGATGTTCTTCCTTTGGAAATTCTCATCCTCAACTAAATGATATTTTGTCTGTGCAAGAAGTATGTGTCACTGATCTAATTTACCCCATACAGTCTGAACAAAATTCATATACTTTTTTTCCCCAGCATCAGGATCAGCATCAACTGTCACTCATTCACCCTCCTCAATTTCACAAAACGAGTTGCTTAGCGCTTTGATCTGTAGCAGCACAGCAATTCAGTGGGTGAATGTCACAGAAGGCAACAGTCCTGCTCTTTTTTTTTAACTCTTGAGAGACTGCGGTCTCATTTTCTGTACCATCATGTAAATAGAAGTAAATGAGCGTAGAAGCCTGAAAAATAAATTATGTAGTAACAAGGAGGTAATCAGGTCATCACACCAAGCTGCAGCTGTGCAATGAATCAAATGCTTACACAGGACAGTTGGTGAAAATGACCCCCCTGGATTGTCTCCAGACGTTGGACTAAGCAGAAGTTTAGTCACAATTTGATTTGAGAATTCCTGCTGTGGTGGAGGTAACGTGGTAAATGTTGTGCCTTCTCTAGGAACAGCAGAGCTATCAGCCTTGCCTTACACGTGAACTTTGAGAGAATGTTCATGCCGCCTTGGGGACCTGCACTTGCATTTCAACGCGAAGTGCTTGGGAAGTGATATCTGTAGTGTCTTTATGCGTTTAGGTTTTAGATACCGTTATATATTTCAGGTATGTTAGAGAAATGCTGCTGTTGCCATATGTTCTGAAAACATCCATTACTCCCCCCCTAGAAAACCCTTTCTTTTTTCCATGTAACTTTCTAAGAGTAAGCGCTTTAAAAGAATAGAAATTTGGAATTTTAACATCTCTTTATTAGTGAGAAGTGGTGGTTTCATAATTAGAACTGTTTAGAATATATTGAAAGCCGATTTAGTGGACAACAAGAAATGCAAGTAATTTATTACTGCTTTTCTGCTGCTAATTAGCTGAGATACATTGTGATTTGATTTGTGATGAGATTATAATTTTCCAGTATTTTAACTGTCTCATTAGCTTAATGCTTAAGTAATAACTTGCTACAGATAATGTATTTAATGTTTTAGTGTTTCTTCAGTTCAAGTATGTGAAGGAAAAAAAATTCTGTGTTTCTTAGATGCTGTGGTGATATATTGAAAATTATCACTATAAGCAGCAACGTATAAACCTTTTTTTCATGTAAACAGTTAATACTTAAGTTTGTCCTTCTTGGTAGAAACAGGCTACTTAGTACAAAAAGAGGTTGAAAGATTTACAATGTCAATTTAAAGCCTTAACATTTTGTTTTCTTCCAAGTGACTTATTTTAGTGTTTGTTTTTTTTTAAAAAAAGGAATATTTTGCTTTAAACTGCGAGTAGTCACACTTGACTTTCATTTAGGAACTCTGGGATTGCTTGGGCATCTCAGAGGTACATGAAAGCATATCTGAATTAGCCTTTGTTTCTGTATTTGCCAGTAAAATACTGGATTCAGGTTTGTACATATTTTGATATAGCTCTTTTTTTAATTACTTTTTGTTTTTTTCGAGCAGGTTGAACAGCTTGTGTAAAGATACACCGTTTTCTTTACAATGCAAATAGGCAAGATTTTGTTGCAACTGTGAAGAGCAAACAAATTCAAAGTCACTTAGTTCAGTCTTTTATTTTTTTTCAAACTTAGAGAGTTTGGGACTGGACAGGGTTGGTTGCATCTATGATACAGATAGGGCAAGCACATAGAGCACACAGGCTGTACTGTACTCCCCTCAGCCTCCCCATCAAATCTGTCCTTGTTTGGAGGACAACTCTTGATGTTTAATTCTGAAGCAAAGCAGTAACTTGTGAACAGATAGCCTTTATCATCCTGCACATAATGGCATTTTCTTAATAGAATTCTTTACTTCAAAATATCAAATAATTGCTGTTGGATAGTTATAAATTGAAAAAAATGAGACTATTGCTGTTATCAAGCAAGAACTTACAATATTATTATAAGAATATTGAATGATTGTCAGTTTTTCTCTCCACAAAACAATCCGCCTATACTGTTAATGGTAAATGGTCTGGGAATTTCCGTTTTGACTAGATAGTAATGATTAGCTGAAATAATACTCAATTCTCTCTCTCTCAAGGAAAAAAAATATTTCATGTTTATGGTGTGGTTAATAGGAACATCTCGAACATCACATTGTAGTGCATGTGAATGGAGAAAACCAAAACTGAGCTTATAGTGACCCTCTAGTGCTTTGAAATAAGCAAACCACACTTCCCTGGTTTGATCTCAGATCCTTCAAATTAAAAAACAAACAGTCTTTTTTGATTGTTTAAGGATAAATTTAATGCTGTTATTACTTTTGTTAAAACATAATTTTAAATTATTTTTCCAGATTTTTATTACTGTTTGGTTAATAATTTTATTAGGACTTGCTGTATGGGGGAAAGAGATGCACAGAAACTAAATAAATAGCAACCAAGGTAGGAGGTATGGGAGAAGAGCAGAGAGAATCTATTTTTTAACTGAATTTTTTTTTTCCCATTAGTCTGAAGTGGTGCCTTCAGATACATTTGATTCAAAATATCGTGCAGCGATAAATTGGTTCTTTTTTAGTCTAGTGTTATTAATGATCTTTTTTTACTTTTCTGTCTTAAGAAAAATGTTTAATTATCATTCTTTTTGTTCAGCAAGACATTCAATTTAGTATAGTTGTAACGCTTTGAAGACATTTTGGAGCATAACTAATAACCAGAAGATCCTTTCAGTGTTAATAGGTGGCTGAAAACAACACTTCGACCTGATTTTTAAATTAAACAAACTGAAATGGTGGCTTAGATTCATTCAGCCAGTCTAAGTCTATCTGAATGTAGCTTTCCATCTAGTATATTCCCTTTTCCATTATAAGACTCTGCATGAAGGAGGACAGTCTGCTCACATTCTGAATAATTGTGTCCTTGTAAGTATTTCCTTTATCTTTTGTTTAACACAAGTAGGCCTGATTATTTTTCCTGTGTAGAGGCATTTCTAGATAATATGTGTTTTGCATACTTTGTTAATTTGAAGGCAGCCTAAGTTGCTTCAAGGTGTTACCTTATTATTTTACAGAGTTGTTCAAGAACCTGCATCTGAGTCCTCTCTTCCATGTCCTGGATTATTTAAAAATAATGATACAAGATCAGTCTGGCATTCTAACTGGATTAGAAACTGGCAAATGAAAGGATGTCAATATTCCTGTAAATGAGGAACATTTTCTATTGGGATCTTGTCAGAATCATTCCTTCCCTCTGTTTTGCATAACATTTTAATCAATAAGCTGGTAGAAATTAATAATATTACTTGCACTATTTGATTCACACAAATGCTTGGGGGAGTGATAATAAACAACATAGGTTATTCTCACAGAACAACATACATAACTGGTCAACTGGATGTGAACAATTGAAATATATACATACACTGCATCATTTTTGAGTCAGCAAGCAAAGGACATCTTCTGGACTTGAACTACCAATTCAGTCATTCAGAAAGGCTAACGTCCTCATTCTGACTTATTATATGTTCAGTTTGTAACTTGGATATTTTTGGTTGGCCTAATTTTAAGTTTGGGTAGTTGTTAGAAATGAGTTAAGTTACTGGCGGAAGATATTTGAAGAATTTTTAAATCTCAGAAATACGTAAAAAATACATTCTGTGTGCAAGATTATTTTGACAGTTGAACTTTCTATTATACTCTTCAGTTAGGCTGGTTGCTCTTTAATTCTAGAAAAAGCAGCAGTTAGGCTTGTATGATGTGAGTGCTAGTGTGTGATTTGGAAGACAGAAGTTCAGTTCCACGTTCTTTCATAACATGTCATATTGCTTAGTCTTGAAGTGTTTTATTTTCCTATGTGTAAAATGGGAATAATGAGTTCTCCTATCTTATAATGTGGTTGTAAAGATAAATTTCCTGATGTTTTTCGTTTTCTAGTAGGTAATGCTAGTAGAACAGTAGAAGCCATATAAATACATTATCTTCCAAAAGTATTTCTTATAAAAAGCATTTTCAAATACTTCCCTGTCTGCTTTTTAAAGCCTGGATAACAATTAGACCCTCACAGATTTGTGGGTTTTATTTGCCATCTTTAAGAAGAGAGTTGGCAAGCAAACAAAACAAAAACTGAAATATTCTACAAGAATACTTAACAGCAGGCGTTAGTGGTAAGTAGTACATGCAAATATGCATAAAAAAACCACTGCGACTGAAATATGCACTCAATATAATTAAATTTCAGTTGAAATAATTTATTAGACTAGTGTAATGCAAAACATAGAAAAAGGATTTTGGAATCTCGAGGGTTTTGGGGCTGAAAAATCAAATGCAATGGTAGGAACTTAAAATGACTGAGAACACTTTTTTCCTCATTTCCTCAGTTTTTTTCTTGTTCATCTGTTTTGCTGTCATCCTATATGGAGGACACATCTGAAAAGGAACATTCATATTATGTAACTGAATCATAAAAGTCGCTTGAACATTTGAGAGGCTAATTAGTACAAGTAACTCTTCACTGTAAAAAGTTGGATTCCCTATTTAAACCACATGTACTTAGTAACCATATCAGAGCTGATACAGACTGTCAAGAGAGCAGCAATATAATTGCATGCTGTGTGCCCACGTGTGTTGCAGAGCTAAACACATGGAACCATGCTTGTTACCTGTCTCAGTATTATCTTTTGTTGTTAGTGCACAGAATATTTAGGAATATGTCCCTTTATTGTGAAACTCTATCAAAGTCGTTGTAGCATTTTCATTACAGGCTTCTTGGCTTGTTTATTTAACCCTTTTGTAGCCCAGTGAGGAACTTGCAAAACATTTTAACTGGGTTCCTGACACATACATTTGACTGAATAATGCAAGACAGAACAACTCTGAAGCACTGAAACAGCTTTTATTTCTGATAATATTTTGAAACTTAAGAGAAAAGGTAAGAAATGAAACTATAACTACGAACTGCCAATTATCTAATGTTTGCTGAAGTAATGTGGTTTAAATATAGGCCTCAAGAAGAAACGTATGCTAGTTGATGCAAAACATGCTCATTAGTAACCCAGCCGTAAATGCTGTAGACTTATGCTTCTAAGTGCATGAGGCTTGACTTACTAAGGCCTGAAGCTACTCCAGGAAAGACATAAGCAAACCCAGTGCTCTTTTCCCTCAAGATTCATCAAAGGATGAGTCATCTGTTAAAAACAGAGTGATCATCAGGCTATTCTGCTTTTCTGCTGACTATTACTATTAGAATAAAGCCTTTGAGGGGAAAAAAAAATAGGAGAGGGAAAAAAAATAAAGATGTGGCTTTGATCTCATTCACAAGACCCAGGCTGGTTTATGCTTTCAAGTTCTGCCATTGTGATTGTTTCAGTCATAAGGTGGAAAATACTATTCCATCACCAGGCGTAGCTCCAATGACGAACCCTCTTGTTAGAGGTGCAGTTAAGTCTGTGTGACAGCAGCCCCATCTCTGATAAAGTGCTATATCCAAGGTACTGGTGTAAGCTCCAGGACAAGGAAACACTTCCCCTCCTTACAGCTTTCCCTCCTTAAAGCTATAGTCTCTCAGCTTGGATATACTTCATTTCAGATGGCGGCTTTAATAAAGCGATTAACAGTGAAATGATAAGGTTTTATTTGGACAAAACGCAAAATAAAGCATGCAAGAAGTGGGGCTGAAGATGCTCCACCAACACAGTTTCCATGCGAAATACACATCCCTGAGTAATTATATGAAGCCTGAATCTAAACAGCCCCTGACTGTTATCCGCAAGAAATCCTCCTGCCTAAGGCAATTCATAAGAACACTCTTGGCGTAGTATTTCTATTGCAAAAGTAGGAAAATGCCAGGTGATATTTAGTGAAGCCCACTAAGGATTTTTAACATGAGGTATTTCATGAAGTCAGATACTAAAACTAAGGAATAACATCAAGTTTTCAAATAAAATTTCCATTGTTATGGATGAAGATATCTTACACAGCTCTTATGTAATAGGGCCTAGAAAACATGAACAGAATGATAACCATGGTTAGTACTTTTTATTTATATACAGTTAGGAGAGCTTCAACATTGTGCTTAATCAATTTATGTTTAAATTTGGAGCACAGATTTCAAAAATAGAAGTAGGTGAATGTAACAAGGTGAATGTACTTCTGAAAATTATCTTTATTTAGATTGTGTACTTTGTTGTTCAATGCTTTATTCTTGGTAGCTGTATCTGGTATGGTAGACTTTGTGATTAGCCTCAGTTTTACAAAAATAAACCTTGCAGAAAATGTTAATATACCTGAATATTTTCCAGTCTGATTCCTGAGTGACAGCCGTAGGCTGTCTCTGTGTTAAGTTATAATTTCTTCCTTCCTCAACAAGCTTGTGTCTTTTTCCTTTTGTGGTATAGTATTTTGGTACAAGGAGAGACATCTAAAATTGTTGTGGATTTGTGAATCGTGTCGATCGTTTGGTCTGTTGATGTATATAGGATAGCAAGACTACCCTCACCACAGAGTGGTAAATTTGAGTACCGTCTCCTTAAGTCTGTGTGCTCCTTTTCATCGAATGAAATATTTCTTCCTTCCTTTTCAAAATTATTTTTATTAGGTTTTGCACAGTTGATTCTACTGCCCTCTTTGTTATGGGAATATAGAATTTGACATCTCATTCGGTATCAAAAATGTCTGCTTTGAGGGAAGATGTAAGACTTTTCAAAGTGGCAAGTGAAAGCTAATTTTCCCTTAATGACATAATGTACAAATTTCTAATAGAAATTATTGGTTACACTGGCAATTAATGGCAGTTAATGAGACCTTAATGTGATGTCTTACTTTTGTGTATAGTACAGGTTATCATCAAACCCTTTACCTATAATGTAAACTAAGTGTGCAGTGATATGAAACTTTGCATACAAGTAAGGTTGTCCAGTAGTGGCATGAAGCTTGGGTTTCTACCAAAAGTGACTTTCATTGAAGCTTAATTATGAATTGAAAATTAATTTCATTTTCAAAATACTTTCTTATTAGTCAGTCTTCTCTGTTGTTGTCTTAGCAGCACAATTTATTTCAGTCTTTGAAACTATATGCAGAAGGATGCCAACTTCAGTTCCAAAGCAGTTCTTTATTTTAATCTAACCTAATGATCATATAAAACTGCTGATCAAGTTGTATATTTTACCACATTAGTCACTCAGTGGATGTTCTTTGAGGAGGGTAAGAAGTCCATGGAAACATTGTAATGTTTCTGTCATTGTACTGAAAGCAATTGAGAGTCATCACCACTCCCTTACTTGGGCAGCTTTAGTCCATGAGCTGCCAGGGGGATTAAGTCCAGGACTTGCATTTGAACACTCTCTTCTCAGAAAATCTACTTGCTTGCACCTGCTTTATCTTGTACTTTGCACATTGCTTCACAAACAAGATGCTTTCAATGTCTAAGTATTTATTTCAAGTATTTTGCTAAAAATGGTGCAAATGTTAAAATAGTTTTTATGGAATTGAATTCTTCCTTTTATTCTGATCCTGGTAACAGTAAGGAAGGAAAAGTGAAAATATTTGGGTTGTTTTGTTACTTGTAATGAGACTGGATTACCCAGTGATTATGTATTTGGGAAAAACAAGAAAAAATCAGTTATCGTGTGTTTTTTAAAGCAGAATGAGTGCAAGCCTAACTGTTTAGCAGAACACTAAGTATATCTATCTATATCTATCTGTCTGACTCTCTATAGGCAACCTTTTTGGCATTTTCCAGCTTGGCTAGAGGTTCCCACTTTATCCTTAAGATGAAATTTGGAAAATATGGTGTATTTCCTGGGATTTAAAGCAACAAGCCACTTTTTTTCATCTGATATCTAAATGTCTTAAGATGTGCAAGTCTTCCAATGCCAAAGTCTAGCCTACTAATTTTCCTTATGTCAAAGGCTTAATAGTATTCAATTTTCACTGAATGTTTTCAGAGATAAACACAGGCATACACTTTGCCTCTACTTATGATGCTTTTAGTAGATGAAATTCTTTGTTTTAGTAGATGTTTGTTTGTTTTAATAGGTTAATTGTCTTGTTACAGCAAACAAAAATCAGTATTCAAACTACTAATAGTGCCAGGAAGGAGTAAGGATTTGTGAAATTTTTCAAGCAATACCATAATATTTAACTGCATGGTTAATAGAGTGCTACACCAGAAGACACTGAGAGCTAGCTAGGATTCTACAAGTTAAAATTCTGTTGGTCCTATTAAAAACTTTTTTATCTCATTTTCATTTAAAATGTTCTGCCTAGATTTAAAATACGCCAACATTTTAAAATTTTAAATGTGATATAATACATTAGTCTTGACTAAAACCATAGTGATTAGTATTTGAGTAGTTGATTAGGTCTTGTTGTAAAGAGTTAGGCTTATACTAATTACCATACAGTGAGATACTTATGTACCATGATCATACATTTCCTAAAGTAAACTGGTATTTTGTTTTTAATTAGAATAAAAATGAATCCTTTATTTCTCTGAGACACACTGTTTTGTATTAGAATATCAGGGATTGGAAATGACCTTCCAGTACCTGAAGGGGCTACAAGAAAGCTGAGGAGGGACTGTTTACAAAGGCTTGGAGTGATAGGACAAGGGGTGATGGGTATAATCTTGAGAGAGGCAGATTTAGACTAGACATAAGAAAGAATTTCTTCACTGTGAGAGTGGTGAGGCACTGGCACAGGTTGCCCAGGGAAGCTGTGGCTGCCCCATCCCTGGAGGTGTTCAAGGCCAGGCTGGATGGGGTCTTGGGCAGCCTGGCCTGGGTGGGATGTACCTGTCCATGGCAGGGGGGTTGGAACTAGGTGATCTTTAAGGTCCCTTCCAACCCAAATTATTCTATGATTCTATGATTTTTATCTTTATGTGTAACTGTTTAGTCAAAATATTTCTTTTTCTTTAAAAACAGGCCATCATGAGCCAATATGTATGGACAATATCTTTGATTTTATGCCTTGCCATTCAAGTATCTGATTAACAGATACGGTGTAAAGGAACATCTCAATATGCATTAGCTAGCAGAGTGGTTTCTCTGCTGTTTCCTGATAATTTATAAGCATATATTTGTCAGCCGTTTTACAGTAGTTCATATTGTTTATAGTCTTGCCAACCATCAGAATTTTAAGGAATACCTCTGGATTTCAGGTTTACGTTGAAAAAAAGTCAGGGTTAAGTTAGACTAGATTTGGTTACTTTAAGGAAAGGAAGCATGAAAACATTTGTATAACATCTGCGTTAAGAACTTTTTGGGGGTTGTTTTCAATCATGTATTGTAGTTATGTAAATCTGCACATAAAGGGTTGTAATTGCTTCTTAAAATCGTTTCTTACTTTTAGTCTTTAGTATTAAACAAGACAGATACATTATTTTTTTACAGCAAAAATGCAATGTTTTATATTATATGACTGCTGGAGAACAGATCTTCTACATTAACTTTTCTTCTGTCCCCCATTAAAGAGTCCTTTTTTTAAAAGGGTCTTAGGCAGTTGTTCAAATTTCTGCTCACACTGGCTGAATTTAAGAATTTTTCCTGAATTGGGAGTGGAGGGGTTTACTGCAGTTTATGGCCCCCAACAGGCTGTCTCAGCCTCTTGCTTATCTTTTATGTAATTTATACAGATAATAGTGATTTTTAAAAAAATATTTTCTTAGTATTTTGTCTCTGCAGTATTGACCCTTTTCTTTGCAGAATTCAGTGGCAGGAGCTCTTTGAAATAATGACATTGGAACACCTAAGAATCTATGAAATTACATGTGATATTTTCATAGGTACAAGTGCTGTCACCTCAAAACTCTGAGACTTAAAATCTACAAAAGCTGTCGCTCAGTGCCCCACACAAAAGATGAAAATAACCCATTTGGGACAGTTCCAAGTGCTCCTGGGATGCGTGTTTATTAAGCTCCCAAGCTGTGTTTTGAAGTCAGGATACTTCAGGGGAATATTAAACATTTATTTAGTTGTCTAGTTTCAGGCATGCAGATTGTGATAATGGGAACCTTGTAGGCAGCAGAATGCTCCTCAGTTTCATCCCGGAGAGCTCAAACCTCAGTCCACATTATCATACCTAGTGCTTCTGAGACTGGAGCAAGCGCAGGTCCCTTTGCATGAAACTGGCTCGTGCACTAAGTACAAATTTTAACAGAGAAATCTTGAAAGCTTTGAAAGTACTCTCCCTTTTTAACAAAAAAAAAAAACAATCCGCAGAAAACCAGAATGAAACATAGTTCATGCTTCTCCCTGGCTCTTGTAAATGCACATTTCACTAATTAGCAGCATTACGCATATGAGGTGAGAACAAAATTTGGTATTTAACTGATCTTTTGGTAGGTAATTGCATTATTCTCTGTCTCCATCTTGTCTTCTCTCCACTCTGTTGCCTCAGCTACACAAGAACTTTTCCGAATTGTTTTCCTTTTTAAGACGCAGGCAAATACTATGTGGCGTTGTAGTGTGAAGCTGTAGCATGATATGTTTGAATGTAAATTAGGACAACTAAAGAATGTCAGCTGCTACATAAATTATCGTGAAATATTGCGATTTTTCTTTTTGTTATTTATCTGTCATTATTTGTGCACAAAAGGATAGAGTGTAGTTTTTTGTTGCCAATTTCCTCTTCATGTTTACAGGTGGCTCTTGGCAACATGGTTTTCTTAGTTTCATACAATTTCTACTGAGTCATAAGTTCTCAAATATTCTGACGTAGCCAAACAGCCAAATCATGCAGTGGAGGAGAGGCTGCTGGATATTCTTTTAAATGCATATGTATTAGGGATGTTAAAGCACACCTCCAAGGTTTGTATTGTCAGCCCCGTCCTAACCACAGAGAGCTCTGTCTGAGGCACAAGAATGGGGTGAAGAGAATTTTGATGAAGGTAAACAGCTTTTTATCGCCCTTCTCATCAGAAAGATGCGCCAGAACAGAGGTAGGAGAGTTAAGCGTATCCTTTCTGCAGGGACTGTCACCCATGTGCACCTGTGTTGGGCACCAGAGGTGTGTGCAAACTGCTGGTGACTTATTCCAAGACTGCAGGCAGTTGTACACACCTAAACTGAGGAGTCCTAAAAGACACAGCCCGTTAGGCTCAGTGTGGCACCGTGCTGATGTGAGCTGTGCTGCCTCTTAATCAAAGCTGGGGTCTGTTGTATTATGTGGACACTGGTAGGTCTGAATGTCCTGTGCAAACGTTTCTTGTTGGTTTAGTACTATCTTGTGGATCTCTTCACCACACCTCATTGTTTGAAGCAGACAGGCTTATCTCTCAATTGAACCCTGTGAATATAAATCAGTGTTGGCATTTCATTTCCCCTACCCCTGCTACCAAAAAAAAATCCCCACATTTGCTTACTTGGCTCCTCATATGGGAGGGATTAATTTAGCCCAGGATAAGCAGTGGTGTTCCTGATATTTCCCACACAACAATCTGAAGGCCTGTAAAAGCAGCCACCAAGATGATGAAGAAAGGGAGTAGCACTGAACTAAGAAAACTGAATCGACAGGTTACAGAAATAATGTTGCCTGAGTTTGAGCTATTAATGAGCAAAAGAAAACAAACCTCATCTAGAAGAAGGCCACCTGTCACTTTGAATGCTATGCTATGAATAATTAAATGAAAACATTAAAAAAGGCACACCATTTTTCTCTTCTGAAAATTGGAAACTAATGTGCTGTAGGTAAACTATGTAAAAAGATGTCATGGTTTTAGACAAAATGATGTGTTGCTAATTTGAAAGAGAGAAAGAGCTGGGGTTGTTTAGCCTGGAGAAGAGGAGGCTGAGGGGAGACCTCATTGCTCTCTACAACTACCTGAAAGGAGGTTGTAGAGAGGAGGGTGCTGGCCTCTTCTCCCAAGTGACAGGGGACAGGACAAGAGGGAATGGCCTCAAGCTCTGCCAGGGGAGGTTTAGGCTGGACATTAGGAAAAAATTTTTAAAGGAAAGGGTCATTGGGCACTGGAACAGGCTGCCCAGGGAGGTGGTTGATTCACCTTCCCTGGAGGCGTTTAAGGCACGGGTGGACGAGGTGCTAAGGGGCATGGTTTAGTGTTTGATAGGAACGGTTGGACTCGATGATCCGGTGGGTCTCTTCCAACCTGGTTATTCTGTGATTCTGTGATTCTGTGAACTTTGGGGGCAGTGCAGGAACCGTGGGACAATGAGAAGAATGGCAGTCTCACAAACGTAATTATGATTCTTTTCCATAAAGCGGGAGAAGAAAAGAAGAAAGTGCTGTTGCTGGCTGCTCTGGGGAAGCTTTTCTTGCCCCAGTTTTTTCCCATTTATACGTCTGGCTAGAAATCGGTTAACATGACTAATGTTAGGCGACCGTCTCTGCTTCTCACACATGAAAAAAAAAACCAAACCATAAAACAAAGACATCTCTGACACTGTATGGAACAATTTTAGCAGCTGAAGCTATGTTTAATCTATAAACAGGTTAGTAATATTTAATACTTCAATTTGTATGCTGTGAGATTTTCTTTTGTTCCTAACAATTCTATATTTAAGATTACCAGAGCTTCAGGCATAACTGTTTGGGTAGTAAAGTGATAAACTGACACCAGAATACTGAGCAGAAAAAAACCCATTACGCTAACAGCAACCAACAGCAGTTAATGGTTTTCAGCTGTTGCAGATCTAATTGATCTTGTTGCTATAACAGAAAGCAGTTCTCTGTGATTCATATGCTTTCTTACTGGAACATATTCTACTCCCTTGCTGTTTTTAAGCCTCACTAACTCTGGCTTTTCCCTTTTCTTAAATGTCATTGCTAACAACACATTCTATTTAAAGTTAATATTAGTCAAATAAAAATTCTTAGTTTGCTGAGCCTTAGATTTTCTCTCTTCATTAAAAAGAAAGGCCAAACTACTTAAATTCAGTTGTACATTTCTTCTACTTTTTAAACATTACCCTTCTTTTAAGTGTCACACCCAGCACTCATTATTCTTGATTTATACATACCTTGAAATCTATATCTGCCATGACTGTATCAGATGTGACTGAAATGATGTAAATATTTGACATCAACTGCAGTCCAATGACAAAGCATCTCGGTAGGTCTGCATGTAGAACTTCCATTGATGTTAAGAGAATCCATTGTGTTTTCTGCAGGACATGGTTTGTCAAATGCACTTGTGCTATTTGGATTCTGAATACAAATTCTACTTTTTTTTTTCTTCATAGCATTCAGAAACTCCTGCTGTATTATTTAAGTTTTACAGAAGCATTGATTTGAGTTATTTAATTGGAAATCTAGTGATAGTGATTATATTGGGGCTGTTTTCTTGGTGTGGTTTTTAAATTTTTGTCAAAAAGAAACAAAACATAGGAATTGTGTGAAAATAAATAGAATCTTGCATTCACAGTTGTAATTCTCAGTCATCAAAGAAGAAATTTTGTTTTCTTATAATAAATGTAAGTGTATTTCAAAAGAAAATTTCCATTAAATGCCTTAGGAATCTCAGTGGAAATGCACGCTCTATATTTTGATATTGTTCAGATTTCATCTTCACTTTGAGAGCAGGCAAAGTGCACTACAGAGTGACTTTGCCTGCCAGTTTTGTATGAAAAGAATCTTGGCTCACAGCATGTGCTGTATTTGCATTGCTCCCTATATTTTTTAGGTTAAATACCATGTATTAATAAACTTGAATCATCTTTCTCTAGGGGAAAAAAAAAAGAAGTTTTGTAACTGTTTAAGTGTTGGAGAGTCTAATTATACCTCTTGTTCATTTCCTTTTGTTCTTGTAAAGGCATCCGTTGCTGCAATGGAAGATAAAGTAACATTTGCAGACAGAAAAGAAATGAGGAAATTTTCCTTTCGTTCATTCTTGTTTCTGTTGCTGGGTTGTTCTGATTTGGTTTTTTAAAGGTTGACACAGAGCCCCCTGAGAATTTTTAACATATGAGAGTAGATAACCTTGTTCTTTTGTTCACTCATCCCTGCCCTGTTCTTATTGCCTGAGGCTATTTTCTGAATATGCCATTTCATACCCATTTAACGCTTTCTCTATTCTTCTTTCTGCCTTCATTCATCAGTTCAGAATAATGTTACATCCAGTGTATCAGCAGAAAGCATAACAAAGACCTTCAGACATAATCTCATCAGTGCTTCATTGAAGCAAAATTCACTAAGAACAAACCAAGGTTGCATGAAAGCAGAGGAGAACCCCACTTCAGGGAAATGTGCTGGTTCAAATTTAGCCTTTCCTTTAGTCCCTTTGCTTATCAGAGACTTGAGACTTCTTAGAAGATTCTACTGCTTTCACCTATGATGAGAAGTTCTTAACTCCACATGCTGTCCTTTCTGTCATCCAACAGTTTTCTCAGAACCAGACATCATCCTGCAGGAATGTATGGTAACATATAGCTTAGAGTAAATCTTGAGCTATAAAAAGACTAAGAAACTCCAATACAGATAGCTCAACATCAGAAAAAGTCTTCTACTTATTTAAATAGCTGTCTCCCTTTTTAGCCAAAAGAACAGTAGCATCTTGTCATCTCAGTCAAAGAAAAAGACTTAATGAAAAGCTTATAAAGGAGCATCTTGACTTATGTGGAGAATGAGCAAAACCTCATAAAATTAATTGATATGAAGCACAAATTATTCCTGAAGTCACTCCTAACTGTGGAATAAACACAGGATTAAGAAACTTTTTTTCTTTGCAGAATATTTTATTTTTCCATTCAATCACTTTCACAAAGGGGCATGAATTCAGCAATTACAGCATGAGGCAGGGCAGAGAAGAGCACCTAGGAAAAGCAGTGCAAGTGTGTAGATGAAAATGCCTCATTTTCAAGAACAATGCACGTGTATGATTAGGAAAGGCATGTACATTTTAAAAATAAAGCTATGGTTAGAGTCATATTTTATACATGAGCTTATGAAAGTAATGTATTACATTTTAAATTCCAATACTAAAAATTAATTGGTAATGTAAAAATCTTTTGTTTCTAAGAGGGAAAACTGCAGTACTTACAAGAAATTAACAGTAAAATAAAAAATACGTGAATTCATCTTCTTTAGTGTTTAGGAAAAGACCAGAAAGTAATAATAAAATAAGGGTTTCGGGAGACAAACTTTAACTAAAAAAAGTAAAATTTAGCCTGCAAATGACACGAGCAAAGAAAATGTACACTAGAAAGGAAAGCCATCTGGCAAATTAAGTGAAAATTAATGATTAAAGAAAATCTCACTGTGTTTGTAGTATATTTTCATCCATCTGTGCCCGATTATAAAAGAGTTGTCAAAGAAAGCAAGCTACCAGTGGTTAATTCCAAACTAATCCAGAAAGCCTGAAAACGTCCATCAATGCTTTTCTTACCATTTCTAATCTCTGCAGGGTTCTGATAAGAGCAACATTAAACTATGGTGTCATGAATCCTGGCTCTCACATTTGAAACTAACAGAGATGTACTACCTGTGATCATTTTTAGATTAAGGAAATACCATCTTTCAAAAGCAGACTACAGATAGAATTTATAAAAGGAAAAATACTATGTTTGGATACATTTCTCTCATACGCAGCCAACACAGGAATTGCAGTTAACAATATCTAGACTCTAAAACCATCAGCTGTGACCTGAGTAGATAGTGCTGAAGTGCTGTATTATACTGCCAGAGTAGCGGTGCTGGCGAGACGATACACCTCGCACCAGCTCTGTGGTGTGTTGGGTCACAGTGCTTTGAGGCCCAGGCACGGTAGTTGAGGTTGTGAATTTGCGAATTTTCTAACACTTCACATTGCACTGCTGGAATTTCACACTCATAGCTCATTGCTGGAGCCACCTGCATGGACTTGCTCACTCCCTTGCACTTTACAGAGCATCTGTAGTTTGTGAAGTTCTCTCATTGTTCTCTGTTATGAAAGGGAAGGAGCTTGTGATTCTGTCACCATTTGTTTGGGCTCTAAGATTATTTTTAAGTGCTAACTGACTGCTAAGCTGTTGGGACTTCTGATTACACTTGCTTCATAACAGAGCATATGGTGACCTGGTGATGGGTAGAACTAGTAGACAGCCTTTCTTGGGCAGGCTATCCTTTGGTCATTCTCTAGAACAAGTGAAAAGAGGGTTACATCCAAAAAAGACAATTTCAGAGAACAAGTGTCTAAATTAATTGTTCTCTTGAGGTGTTTAACCACTAATTTAAATGGACATCTATTCTCTGTATGCTAAAATTAACCTTTACGACACTCCTCCCTAATGTGATTTAGACCAAACAGTAGATGTACACCAGAAGAATTAGTGAGGAACAGACATGAAAAAGAGAAAGTTAATTCACTCTGAGTATTTTATTTCCAGATGAGAATTTGATGTCAGAGAAGTGAATGACAGAAGGACAGTAGGTAGCAACACTAACCAACTCTTCCTTTTGTGGATTCTTTAGTACCTGGTACTAAGTAATGAGCTTGCTTTTGTGTGTTTTTTGAGATAATTTAGTTAAAGGGTCACTTTTTCACCCTGGCGTCTTGCTCACAAAAGATGAAGGAGAGTGGTTTGGAACTGGAAAAAAGGTGAAAAGTACTGGGGGAGGTGTCATTCTTGTCCAGTGCTGCACTGTTCACTGTCAGCCTCCTAGTTTTATTCAGTCTCAAAGTCTTTGTACAAGGCCTTGCTGCTGGGGTTCTTCTGGCATGGTCTATGTTAGAACTCAGACAGACTTGAGAAGTTCATATATATGAAACATTTACAGTTGTAAAACTGGAAAACTCAGTGACATCTGCTTTCTCAAATGGACTCATGAATCTGTTGTGCCTACCCTCTTTAAATAATGCACTTGAATTAACCCCTTACATTCTTCTGACGGCAGACAACGTAAATCAATACTATCACCTAGCTATGTAGTCAGAACATTTACAGACCTCTCAACATCCTTTAGATCTAGTACATTAAAATTGTCTGCTCAAACGTAGACCATAGTTTGACATGTAATTGGTTTTGGCTGCAGTTCAGGCTTTTACAACTCTTGTAGCTCCTTGGTTGTGTTGGTAGAAGTATTTGTGCAGCCATGCAATGAACCGCATCAGGCACTGGAGCCAAGTTACAGGGGAAAAAAATAAGGTTGTTTTTGAGCCAGACTGGTTCCCTGTACATGCAAACTGGAAGCAGCCACAAAAAAGCAGGGATAAAATGAGAACAAGTGCCAGCATACCATTGAAATGGAGGCATGTCAGGCCATGTTTTCAATGTAAACTTCAGGGCAGTGTAAAAGATTGCTCCATCTGAATATCAACATTAAATGGTAATTCAGGAAAGCTCTTTGTTATTGTTAGAGTAGAAATTGCCGTCTTGACAAATTGATCTAGAATGCAAACCACATTTTTTAAACTTGGAATGTCTAATTCTTTGGTAAACATTATTATTGGGTTGGGGGAGTGGTAAATTTATTGTTATGTTTTATAAATGGCTGATAATGCTATTTTAATATTGCTAATTAGATTCTACTTCAAATGAAAAATCCAACAATAGCTACAAGGGGCTAGATTACACCTCAGTTGTATCTGTGTATTCTCATTTACTTCAGTGATGCTGATTAAAAAATAATTAGGGCAAAATTTTGCCTGAAAAGTTTGTTTAGTCCTTATATAAAAATGATTCATAATTGCCTATCTTTTAATATGATCTACAACATCTGTGGCTTCATATATGTATTTTATTTCCAAGCCCTACGGGGATCTGTGTTGCACATCATATCCAGTATTTCCATGGACGTGTTCACTGGTAAAAGAGGAATACCTGGTGTGGTGGTTTAGAAATTCTGGTGTGATTTCCTTTCTATTTTTCTCTTCTGTAGACCAGCCCCATTCTGGATGTTGTAGTGAAAGTTGTGTGCACCATATACGTGCACCAAAATTACCTGGCACAATTCATATAACATCACCTACATTTAGTGAATCTTGATTTTGCATAACCACACATCAAAAAATTAGAAAGTACTGATATTAAAGTTACTCACTGTGCCATAACATTTTGCCTCTGTCTTGTATGGAGTTTCAGTAAGAAGCATGGGGCATGATGTTGGGATGAAACATTCACAGTGCTGTGGAAATACTGTGGGATTTTAATAATCAGCCTCTAGTAAGCTCTGCTCAGACAAACATTGCTCAGAAGCTGCAGCCTTAAAATAATTTAAAATTTAGGCATGTTTAAATTGGAGGTCTCAGGGCCAGGGTGGTATCTA
The DNA here is from genome assembly GCF_032191515.1 of Phaenicophaeus curvirostris. Taxonomy (NCBI): domain Eukaryota; kingdom Metazoa; phylum Chordata; class Aves; order Cuculiformes; family Cuculidae; genus Phaenicophaeus; species Phaenicophaeus curvirostris. The sequence goes on along the minus strand of NC_091397.1, from coordinate 50,313,333 downwards.
TTACAAATTCATTTTTCTATTTCCTGTTGAGAATCTTGACAGTGCTATAGCTCTTAATAAAACCCTTTTTAAATTTTTTTTTTTTAAATATGGAGAATATTTCTACAATGGTTTAAATAGTCCTTAAAGACAAGCTCTTCTAAAATAAAGTAAGTCTCTCATGTTTGGCATGATAGTTTCTCACCAGCATGCTCTTGGTTTCCAGCTTGATGTCGCTAGTATCAGAAACAAGAGAGATTCAGTATTTCCAAAATAACTGTCACCTGTATGATGTTGCCAAGAGTAGTGCCTGCTGGAAATTCATCCCTTCTCAAAGATGTTCCTTCCAAACTTGTGTGCTGGAAAGGTCTGCTAAACACATACTACTTATAATGGAATCGCCATCCTTTTAAGAGCCGTTTTAAAAATCCGGAAAGATGTTCAAGATTTTAATTTTCCTTAAAATATGAAAAAGCTACGGTTCCATGAAGAAAGCCAATAATAGCAACACTTGGCATGTATTCCACACGTCATCCCATTAGTTCATTCATATAGAAATACAAGTGTGTATATATTCTATTGATCCTAGAATTACATCTTTTTATAAATGTATACACACACATATATGCATACACGTGAACAGTCTTGTGTTTTATTTTCTTTTCCAAAGGAGAGGAAGCTAGAACAGATTAGGGCTTCCTGAAAAATAAGTAAAATTGCTAAAGCAGACACGGTAAAATCAAGCCATAGGCAAACTTTTATCTTGTACAGTAACATGATATTCTGGTTGTATGCCTGTTTAATATCTTTTAAGCCACCCTTGGGCAGGACCTCACTGTAAACAAGCTGTTGAGTTTGACTTGGATCATCCTTTTAAAAATAACACTAATAAATAAACATTCTGTCTTCACACATTTTGCTGCCAGGGATTCTCCCTTTCTAAACTTCTGAGTGTAATGATTTGTAAAGGCTTTGTATATTAACTGCAATGGCCTTTTTTCATAAATAAGAATTCTTCATTTTCCATTTGTTTAATGTATAATTATATACTGTAATTTAATAAAATTATTGAAATCAACTCTGCTCAATTCTCTGTCTGGCAGTGCTATAAAAATCAATAATGGTAATATTAATTAATAAAAGAAGGGGAATACAAGTCTCAGATTATCAAGAGCTGAAGTAAAAAGCCGCACAAAGGAAATAATTGGCTGTGTACAGCAAGATCTGTTGATTCAACAAAAGTCAGCGAGACACATAGCCTTGAATTACTTCCATGATACTTTATCTATGAACCATTATAAGAAATATATCCTTTAGCTCTTCTTCTCTTTGCTACTGTGATTTCCTTGTAGCTTCTCACTCTTCCCTGCTTGGTTTGTTTTCCACCAGCACGTGCTGTCCTGGAGCTTTGCAGCAGGTTTAGGATCTCTGCAGATTCCTTGTAGCATTGCATGGAAGATCCTGTGAAGAGGAATCTGCAGTAAAGAGGTCAAGAGTAGAGACCTTTTGGGGCTGATCGGTAAGCTCCTTAGTGCCCTGGAAAGGCAAATGGAGTATTCAGTGTTCTCCTTTCACAAGTGGCTAAATCTTGCCCCCATCTCCTGTGTTCTTCATGAAAACAGCCTGGGCTCTTCCCATTTTTGTGAGCTCTAGGCATAGCTGAAACCAGAATTCTTAATGTGGTATTTCACCAGAGCTGACTCTGAATTAAAAACATATTTTCTGAAGAGCGAGTCCAAAGAATGTATTCAATTAGATTAGTTTGTGAACAACCTGAGACTGTTGTTGCAGCATTTGAGGGGAAGCAGGGTTTGCTACAATTCAGAAGTGGCAACATTTCACTCCACATTATTTGACACATTTGATCTTGTTTGCTACAAATCCCGACCTTTTTTTAACTTTTCTTTTTGAGCTCTGCTTCTGTTTAGCTTCGTTATGTGTTTTCCCTTTGGAGACTTACAAGCATGTATAGACAATGTTGACAGATCTTTGTGTTGCATTGAGACTCTTACACTTCTTGGGTGGGTTGTGCCTGCACCTGCAGTGCTTTAGGAGATATGTAGGCACAGTAAAATCTCAGCTTTTGTTTAAGAAGAATAAGGTGCGTAATTCAACCAAACCAAAAGCGTGTCTGCCTAAAATAGAGTGAAGACATTAAATAAGCAGAATTTTGAATAAATGTTGTAATTGTATCATTTTTATTTGAGAACTTGGACTTGGCAGTTCTGGGCTTGATCATTGTGTGTTTAAGACTTCTTAAAAATGAGAGTAAGTGTGTATTGTAAAAACCACAGAACAACTAGTTTTGTCTCTCTCACAGTAGCGTAGATGACACTGCTGTCAAAATCAATGAAAACAGCAGAAGAATTCAGTGAGTTCTGTGTTGCTGTCACTTCACATAAGTATTACTGGTCCCATAATGCTGTTATTTCTTACCAGGTCACAAAAGATCACGGTAACATGTAAGATACTCTGCGTATGGATGGTACATTGACTACAGAGTAATTTCGTTGAAAGACCTTTCAGTCTTGCTGCTGGAAGTTCAAAGGCATTTATTCAGCAGTAGCTGGAGGTTCTTTAATGAACATTGTTTCCAGATGTTTACTGATTCATTTTGAAACATGCCTAAATCCTTCTTAAGAATTAATTTTCTCTGCTGTGTTTCTCTGCACGTTGGCTGCAAAGGCCATCTCATTGCAATGTCTTGTGCTACTCAGCACAAGGAATATGTTTTGTGCATACATTGTATTTTTGACAGTGTTGGGTTTTTTTTCTTTTACAATGCATGTTCGACTGCCTTACCTTCATTCTCATCACCACTCATTTTGATTTGGACTCAGTGTCATATGGAAGTATTACCCTGTAAAACAGAAACACTTATTTTCTCCTGCACCATGTGCATTTTGAAAAAAAAAAATCTAAAATACTTTTGTCTTATTTTGTCTTACTTAGTGGTCTAAGAGTCAATATTTCTGAACCATTAAAAGTTTATTCAGTAGAGCTGAAAATTCTGTTTTCCAGTATTGCAGGACATTCTTTTCAAGTCATGGTAGTTTCTGAGTTATTGGATTGTAATACTGTAGTACCATAACTTATAGGGAATATACTTTAATAATTTTCTGAGGTTATTGAAATATATTCATTATCATTTTATTCTCCCTTTAAGGCCTATAAAGTTGAACTCATGATAATAAAATCAAGTGGCTTTACATGTAGATATATAAGAAATATTATCCAAAAAAAAGTAAATCTCCCTAACACAGATCTAAAATAGATTTTCTGCAAAATATATGCTGTAAGTATGATAAATGGTGGTACAAAATAGAGGTATTATAAGCACTCCCTTGGGATGATGCACATTAAAATGAGGCAATATCACTGGGCTCAAATATGGCAAAACCTTACCTGTACAATTCATTGGGGTTGATGTAACAATTTATATCCATGAGGGCATGTTACAGTCACATATGTATATATATCTTGCTTTTGTTGTATAACTGGCAAACTTAATTTTCATTGCCAATCTTTTCTTTCTTTAGCCTTCATCACAGCTGCATCAAGCGTATCATGCATTTGTTTTACTTTGTTTTCAGTGAAATTCACTGGTATTGCAAGAATCTAATGTTATTTGAATATAAAATTTGATTCCCAGTTTGAAATAAGTTATTATTTTTTGAAGAATTGTTGTTTCTTTAGTTCAGTTGTTAAATCTTTGCTCAATCCTTATTCATTTGCTTTATGGCACTCAATTGGAATTTAACAACACAAGGGTGGCAGTGAAACTAGTAAGGATCACATTTGACTTCAGGGTAATTGCTTCAAGATTTTGATTTTTCTATTCTGAAGTGCCATTTCCACTTCCTTACCTGCATCTTCTGCATTTTACATAAGTCTGACTTCAGTACTTAGGATATTAAGAATATGTATTAATAAACCATGCACTTATGAAAAGAGTTATGGAATATATTCCCTAAGGGACCCTGATAACCTTATGGTTCATGGTCCTTAGATTATTTCTGTCCTTCAAGCTTTCATTCAAAGAGCTAGGTACCTGGGCTTCTGAATTAATACGTAACTGCCTAAATAAGTAGTTACACCTCTATATTTCTCCTCCATGGCTTAATTTGTGCATGTTCCTTGATCCACTAGTGGGAATGGGTAGCTTTGAAGTAACTTTATGGCTGCTTCACTCTCTAGATTCATGGACCATTTTTATGTTGTTTTTTATAGGAAGGAAGGGAATTCATATTTGTCCATCTAGATGAAAGATGTTAGAAAAAATTAAAAGGAAGGAAAAGAAAGTAACAGAGAAGGAATGGCTGGGTTTTGAAGAAGGGTATTTCAGATGGAAACCGAAAGTAGAAAATCCTCAATCTCATGGAAGGTACAAGTGCTGGTCAAAGCTAAGCCTGAGGAGGAAGAAAGAAGAAATGGGAGGCTTCACAAATGGGGAGCAGCTTCACTGAAAAGCTGTTTCCTAAAGCACTCAAATAGCTCAGACTTTGTAAGTAGGAATGGCATTAAGGGAACCTGATGTCTGTGCACAAGCTGAAGAGGCAGACATAAAAGTAGAAAAAGAAGCCCTAGCACTCTGGTGTGAATGGAAAGAACGAGCTGACAGGATAGACTACAGAAAATACAAAGGAGTGGAGATAGCAGCAGAAAGGCAAACAGAATGAAAGCTTTAATTTGAGACAACAGCCGCGAGAGACTCGGAACAGGTGATGATACAGAGTTTTGCAACATTGAGGAGACAGTGCTGCATTAGATAATGTAAATTCAATGGAGAAGAGAGTGAAAGTGGAGAAAAAAACATGTAGTGGAGTGCCCATCCAAAGAAGAGAAGAACATGTAAAGTCTGCCTCTTTCCTCAGAGGTAAAGACATGGAAAAGGAAACATGTAAAAAGAGAAAACAACACTTTCTTTTGTCGTGTTCGAATAGTTCTGAAACATATCAAAGTTTGACTTCATTGCTCTAAGGAAGCGCAGTGTTAATCTGTGCATGGCATCATTTCTTCAGTGGTAAGAGCAGTACATCCAGGTAGTTGTGCTCTACCAATGGAGAATGGGAAATCTGGGTTACAAACCTTGCTGACTTAATGGTAAATACTTTTACTATAACTGTTTGATTCAAGAAAGTATCCCTCTGTACTCATTGTTCAATCTACGTGTGTTAATATTAAAGGATAGTAAATAACTTAGTCAAGTAACATCTATGGTACTCTAATCATCACAATGAATTAGCTCTTTTATTTCTGGATTTTGCTCATTTGCCCAATGGTTTAAATAGGCATCCTTTGTTTAGTGTGCATGCTAGATACATGGATAAAGAGCAGAATAAGTGAAAAAAAAGCTTTACCAAGAAAACAAAATTTACTTTATGATTTAACACTAATCAACCATTGCTAATGTGCTATAAAATACTACTTAAGGTAGGTACTGATTTCCATTATTAAAGTTAATGGTCTTAGTTGCCTCATCTGCCTTATTCCAATATATTAAGCATGCAGACCCCATAATTTAATTATCACCTGTTAATATTGGTTCTAAATTCATTTTTGTGCTTTTGGGCTGAAGCTGCAATGATGAGCCAATTAAAAACCATTATCTGGCTGCTCAAAGCATCACATTTGTAGTTATGCTCAATAGTACATGATTCTACAGGGACTTTCAAGATGGAACATGCTGCCCTAATGCCTTTAGGGATTAGCTAAACAAAAGAAAAAATGTAAAGGAAATTTTAAATATTTTCTCTCCTGCAGGATTTTAATTTTCAGATCTCTTCCTTTGCTGTACATCACAATTTTCCTTTAAGCTAATTTGCATAGCTGTAAAAGTGTAGCATGTAGCTGAATTACAAGAGAGACTCAAATGAGACCATGGGTTTCCTTTAAATCCCAGAGGAGGAATTTGGTTCAAGAATGTACATAAAGTACTAATTGCAAGGATTGTGTTAGCTAGCTACTGTTTGAATGAGACTGCTGAACTAATAAAATACAGCACATCATAACCTCAGAGATTTGATAATGAAAAAAAGGAGCATTTAATTTATGTAGATGTTCTCAAAGCAACTTGAAAGGACAATAGCCACACATTGCATCAGTTCTATTACATTGTTTATTAACACCAAAGACTTCTTTCCTCTTATGTTATCAGCTTGCTGCTGGCACGGAATTTCAAGTGCAGGTGTTTCAAGTTGATCTAAATCTGTGCCTTTATAGTGGCTGTCTGAGATATGGCTGATGTAGATGATGCACCATTAAATTTGTTACTGGAATAGTTGCATTTCACATGGGGACACATATTTGTGTTCTGTTCATCAGTCTGTGATACTGTAATATAAACTTTGCAGCTCTTTGTGTAGTGTGGATGTATAGTAATCAAGTGGCAGAGTATAAAAACTAGACTATATGATCTACTGCACCTATATTTTTCTGCATAACCACAATGGCAATACTTAAAGTTTCTAGAGGAGTCAGAGAATCTTCCTTCATAGAAGAATGCTCTCTTCTGGAGTGCAGATGACCTAGATGCTCTTTCAGGGGCCTTGCTTGCCTCTGGTGTAATGAGGAACTATCCTTTTGCCTCTTTTAATTCATCTGGGCTACCAGTGTTTTAGGGACTTGAATTTGACTCTTCTGGGACCGATTCCTCAAGTGAATCAAAAGTTGTGCCTCAGGCCACTGCAGAGATGCCAGGCATCTATATGGAAACATCCATTTATTAGCCACCTAAAAGTAACAGAAAGTGGAATTACTGCTGAACATACTCAGCCAGGTTTTAAATGAGGCTGGAGCTTTTCAGGGGAACAGAAAGCTGCCAAAGAAAGAGCTAGCAGCAGCAGAAGTCGGCGAGAATTCCCCAGACAATGCATGTGCGTGTTTGGGTGCTGGTTTGCTTTGGTTTGATTGCTTTCTGCTTATATTTTTTTCACTATTGTATTATGGGCATATGTTCTTTTGTCAGTGGGAGCTATTAGGAACAGAGCAGGAACCCTGCTGTGCCTTAAAATTAAAATGAGGGGAAAAAGCTCAGGCATGAGAAGAAAAAAAATGAGCACAGATAAGAAATAAATGTAAATTAAGTTATCAGGGTTAAGTAATTTTGATCACAAATGGCAAAATAAATACAGCATACCATTCTTAGAAATTCTTTTACTTCTTTGTGTTGGTCTGGGCGACTTTAAACTGTATAGTCTGTTTTCCTTATTAAATGAGATCTGCACTATTTGGCTGCCTCTCCGTGCATTCATTAGTGTGTTTAACAAGTTCCATGAAAAGCAATAGTTCAGCAGAGCTGATGATGAGCTTTTCTCAACATTTCTTCCCCTGCTCTTCTACTTGGGGTAAGTCCACAGCATAAACTTGAAATAGTCAAGTTAATATGGTCCACGTTCAATAACTAGCCACACAGATATTTCTGCCCAAAACTATTTGGAAGAAAATGGAAAAAACTGAAAGGTGTAAACTTGTTGAGTTGAGGGTGAGTGGATGCTGGCAGTATTGTATTGAAGTAGAGAGCCTTTGTGGAGTTAACTGCAGCTGGAGGCCAGTTACAAGTGGTGTTCCCAGGGTTCAGTGTAGGGTCCAGCCCGGTTCAATGTCTTTATCAATGACCTAGATGAAGGCATTGAGTGCACCCTTAGCAAGTTTGAGGATGACACTCAGCTGAGTGGAAACGTGGATCTGCTGGAGGGTAGAGAGGCTCTGCAAAGGCTGGACCACTGGGCTGAGTCCAATGGCATGAGGTTTAACAAGGCCAAATGCCGGGTCCTGCACTTGGGGCAAAACAACCCTGTGCAGTGCTACAGACTAGGAGAAGTCTGGCTAGAAAGTTGCCTGGAGGAGAAAGATCTGGGGGGGTTGGTTGATAGTGATTGAACATGAGCCAGCAGTGTGCCCAGGTGGCCAAGAAGGCCAATGGCATCTTGGCTTGGATCAGAAACAGTGTGACCAGCAGGTCCAGGGAGGTTATCCTCCCTCTGTACTCGGCACTGGTGAGGCCGCTCCTCGAATCCTGTGTTCAGTTCTGGGCCCCTCACAACAAGAAGGATGTTGAGGCTCTGGAGTGAGTCCAGAGAAGAGCAACGAAGCTGGTGAGGGGGCTGGAGAACAGGCCTTATGAGGAACGGCTGAGAGAGCTGGGGGTGTTTAGCCTGGAGAAGAGGAGGCTGAGGGGAGACCTCATTGCTCTCTACAACTACCTGAAAGGAGGTTGTAGAGAGGAGGGTGCTGGCGTCTTCTCCCAAGTGACAGGGGACAGGACAAGAGGGAATGGCCTCAAGCTCCGCCAGGGGAGGTTCAGGCCTGACATCAGGAAAAATTTTTCACAGAAAGGGTCATTGGTCACTGACAGAGGCTGCCCAGGAAGGTGGTTGATTCACCTTCCCTGGAGGTGTTTAAAGGACGGGTGGACGAGGCGTTGAGGGGCATGGCTTTGTGTTTGATAGGAATGGTTGGACTTGATGATCCTGGGGGTCTTTTCCAACCTAGTGATTCTATGATTCTATGACATCTAATGGGACATTAGATTGTTGTGATAACCGTTTTGGAGGATAGAAGACATATAAGGAAGGGGCAAGTTTGTTTATATCCAATGTTCACATAATAATTTGGAGGTTTGGTAGTCTTTAAATATAAAGGAATGGAAAAGGTAAACTATAAAACAACCTTGTAATAACTCAGTTGCATAAAATTCAACTTGCCTGAAGAGCCAGAATATTTATTTTTATAAATAAGCAGAATACCATTAGTATTTTAATCAATCACTGACAAGTTAATGTATTTTAAGTCTTTATTATTAGCTTGCAAAGGCAGTTTGGCCTGTAATCATTATAGGGGTAGCACTCAACCCTTGCAATTGCAAAGTAATTTGGAGTTTAGGGTGAACCTCTGCTACTGTCAGCTCACAGTTTAATTCTATATAACCGGACATTTGACATGATCCCACAGTTTCCTTAATTGAGCAAATAAATCGAAGTTAATCATATTTCTTCTAATGTAACAATTTGATCTCATTATGTAAAAGTTAGTGCAGTTCTTCAGAATCACAGCCATCTACACATGCCTATATATATTATGAAGTTTTACCATATATACAGATTCTTTAATACATAAAAATGTTCATGTTAGGCACTGGATTATATACAAAAAATATCTGATATGGTTTGTCTCCTTTCTTCAGAGATACATTCCCTTAGTAGAGATAGTCCTTGAAGGCTTGGCCTGTCAAGAAATTATATATTTTTAGTTATATGTTTAGTAATTTAGTATTTAAAATGTTTTACGGTATCTGATGAATGGAAACATTAGCCTTCCAAATAAGAGAGTCACAGGCTGTATATGCACAGTTCAGTTTTAGGTGAAGCCCCAAATATGCCTTCAAAGCATATTCTGAAGCTGCATGACATGACTTTGCAGTTCTGGAGGTACTGACTGGCTTTGACTGAACAGCTTTACATTTAGAACAGGAATCAAAGTGGTTTGTGCTATATGAAAAATGCTGTGTCTTCTTATAACAAAGAGGAATTACTCTTTGAGTAGAAAATAATTTTACTGAAAATTTGCATTTGGATTAATATTAAGAACTCTAGCTTTTGTGTCATTATTTACTTTATTCTGGCAGGCCTTAATAATGGGATGACAAGCTCTTTCCATAGAGTTAAAATCAGAGTGTTTCCAACAAGCTATTTTAGAAGGAATTATATTGTTGTTGAACTAAATTATTGAGTGCTTATCTTCTCCTATTGTGTTTACATAAGTGTTGTACAGACAGCAGAACAGTTCAAACAACTCTTTAGTAAAGCCACGTGTCTCGAGAAATTACTTAGGCTGCCATGAATTTTCTTTTACATGAAAAGGCAGTTCACTAACGGTCTCTGAATTTGAACATCAATGCCTTTTAAACGTTGCAATATTAACTGTTCACATCTTTAAATACTTAGAAGGTTCAGTTAGCTTTATGGAAATGCTCGTTTAGAAATCTTACTATTACAGGAGGTCATAAAGTTTTTTTCTCCCTCCCATATTATAACTCATAACCAAGCAAATGACTCCATTTAGCAATTGTGTGAAACTATTTCTATCTTGAGATATCATATTTTATCTGGAGAACTATTCTATAGCAGAAGCATAGAAAATCACAGAAAGCTATGTTAGTGACACAAAAAGGAGTAATACTGGAAGTTTGCATTAATCAAATTTAGTTATATATAGATTGCTTAGCTTGAATAATGAGAGCCTGTAAGAGCACCTGCTGTAATTGGGTGAGCAGGAGGGGATTGATGATAATGATTTCCTTATGGAATTATTGTTTATCGTATATCATGCTGGGAGAGTTTCTTTTTTCTCTCATTTTTGGTTTATTTAGAGGTTTTATTCAGTAAGCAATTAACTAGGGAATAAATACCCAGAAGGCATTGTCCTAGCTATTAACATTCTCCCTTTTACAGGAGATGACTTCTCTTTTATGGTCTTAATTTTTCCTGATATCAATTGGCTGCTTCAGACAAGATATCAGATTTAAAAGCCAAGCATGTCCACTAGGTGCAGCACACTTCCGACTCGTACACTGGATGTAGATAGCTTGTGACATCAAATCTGATCCTGAACTGCATGACTGTATTTCTGCTGTGGGTACTGAAAGTATGACTGTGCAATTGTGCCTCATTAAGGATTTACAAATGGCTATTTTGCAGTATAAATATAGTTCAGAATGAAAAAGGCTGTTTAAAATAAATTAATCACTGTATGGGCTGTGTTGGCTGTGATGCTTGTATCTGCAAGGAGCTCTTCAGACATGTAAAGGTTTTCAGCTATGCCAATTGAAATGTGATTTTAAGGAAATTTAAAGGTCACCAAAACCAGTCCTCTGCTGTGGCATGCAACATGATACGTTCTTTTACCTAGGCTTCTTGGGTTCTACCTATTAGATTTTTCTTCCCCAATTTCTCCTTTGGAAGGTTGTTGTAGTACCACACTCCTGCAATGATGATTACAGACCTTCCTCCAGTTAACATCAACATTCTCTCATGGATTTAACAAATCTTTTACCCCCAGTGCATCTGCTGCAAGCAGTTTTCTCTCTTCCTGAGCTCCCCCTTCTTTATAAAAATACCTTGCCTTGCCCTTTTCATGGTCACATTCAATTTAGTGGCTCATAGTCATCCTGTGACTGACTAAAATAGGCTGCTATTTCCAACTAATGAGCTTCCAGTATATATCAGGAATCCTTGTTATTAGTCCCATGTGCCCTTTGGACTATTACATTCAACCCAGTTCTGTTTCTGGGGTCTTCGGGATCATGCATTTCTCCCCACAGGACATTCAAATCCTCCTCTCTAGGAAGGCTATAGATCCTGACGTTGTATCCTCAACAAACTGCATTAGTCCATCTTTATTTTCATCCTAAGGTCATTAACTAAAATGGGAAATAAAATGGGTCCCAAACTATAAACCCAGTATTTTCAGAAGAGATTAATCACCTTCATGAGGTAATGATAGTAATGGCTCCTAAATGACCAATGAGATTATTCTTTGTAATATAATATGCATTGCTGTAAATCAATTTTTCATGTTACCTCTGAGCTCAGTTACCTCAGTATTTTATACCCAAATATTCAGCACTTGAAACTTAAACCTGGTGTTTCAGAAACTGGAAGGTCACATCTGATACAAAGGCAGTCATCTTCATCTCTAAGGGTGTAGCAGTCTGTCCAGATTTTCACCAAACACCATGTGGGTTAGATAAATGGGCCTCTGTGGATGCAGCATTTGGCAGATTAGATGCCTGTTATCTGTTCTCTCCACTCGCTAACATATTGCTAATTTACGTTTGAGAGAGAGGTGAAATGATTCATCTTTGCAGAACATTGAGTGTCTGTAGTAAATCCTTACTCTACTTCAATTCTAATCCACTGAAGACAGAAAAGAAAACAGAAAATGAGAAATGCTTCTGAGATTGTGCTTGTACTTTTTACGTTTGTTTCTTTCCTACCCTTATCTCTTAGAAGTCCCTAGATTATCATTAAGTTGGTGAATATGAATCATTAATGTCAATTAGTAGTAAATGCAGAATAAATTCAGTGGAACGGATAACCTTACACTGAAAATCAGAACAAAGAAGTGCTTGAGATAATTCTTCTGTGTGTTTGTGTAAGTAAAGTGGCAAGATGAGTAGGTTATCTTTATATAGTACAGAAGATGACTACACAATGAGTAGAAAATACAGGTGCACAACCATAAATCTGACATTTCCAAACTTCCAAACACTTGATTTTTCAGGTTAATTAGGTTTCTTTAAACACTAGGTGGTTCTTTTTTTGTTTACTTTTGCCTATATATGATGCTATATTACTGAGTTCTTTCTGTAGCATCTCCTATGACAGCTCCTCTTCCCTCATTTTCTTCACAGACATAACTGTGATGGGTATGTCATACCTAATGATCTGCAGTGCTCCAGCTCCTTTCCCCCTGGGGTGATCTGGCAGGTGATCTTCCCATACATGACCTGCAGTTTATGTTAAGAATGGTTCCCCAAACCATGTTATATGTACATATTCCAAGGCTGGTGTTTATAAATGTCTACACTATGCTATTCATTGTATGTGATACCATTCTGTTGTGAGATATTGCAGAGCAGAATAGACAAAGTAAGTAATTACAATATTTGTCTGAGATGTGAATGGCTGGATTATACAGATACTACATTTATATTCAACCAGAACAGCGAGACTGATATATTGTTCCTCCCTTGCATAATACAGTATGTACTGTAACATTTAAAAACTCTCCATAATTGCTTTAGTCCTTTGTTGATACATAAATGGCATATTTGTATGCATCTGTGTAAGTGCCTCATAGAATTTAACAAGTAGAAGAAATGTGTGACTAAACGAGTAACATGAATCTTTTCAATGAAAAAATCTGTCTGTTGTCGGTATGTATAACCTCTGATATTTATTGATGCAGCGGATAAGTGTTGGATAAGTCCTCCTTGGTCTGTTAGCTTCACTGGGTAAATTGTGTCTGAATATTAATCTGTGGTTGTCCCATGTTGAGAAAAACAGCAACATTCTTGCTGTCAGCAGAGTGTTTGAGCTGCAGGGATCCAGTTGATGCCTTTTTTCCTTTCAACTATATGCAAGGTGCAAAAAATGTACCCTGCTCTTTTTTTGCTTTGATAAAGGGAGGAGAAGGAAACTGTGACTTTTTTTTCCTATTTGAGCAACTATTGCAGAGATTTGAAGGGGAGGGAAGCGATTCTCTCCACCTTGTGTAGCTTTGTGTCCTCACGACAGAGACGGGTGCTTCAGAGGTTGAGAGTGGTTCCTCCTAAAATTGCACTTTGCTGTGGGGATTTCACTCCTGCAATAATGAGACCACTGGCATCACAAGGCTGATCAATGTATATCCCTGTGAAGCTACTTTGATTAATTTGAGGAGAGCGACACTACCAGCTGTCACCTTTTAAAGAGGCTTCTGAAGGTGTGGAAGGGAATTGGAAATGCTTTCTCAGATCTTTGGATCACAAAGGTAAAAGAAGCAGTGAGGGGAATCAGGGTTAATTAAGGCAGTCTTAAGACCAACCATTGCTTCATGGCTCTGTTAATCATGCAAGAGCTGCCTGTGAGACTCTATGTCAAAGGCAGTGGCAAGGGATGTCTTTGTATCTGATAGGGCAATAGTCTGCTCTCCTTGGAAAAAGTAGATTTTCTTAAGCAGATACTTTCGCAAAGAAAACCCTCTAAATGCTGACTTGTAGTTCAAATCTGTCTCCAGTTGCAGGTAGTAGGTATATCACACTTAATTCCTTGGCACATGTATGGCCTCCTACTTGTGCACTACTGGGATTCCCTAGAGAATGTGGCTTCGGAATTAAATCCAGAAAGCTGTCATCTTGGACTTGTTATAGATTTGTGTAAATGTAAATGCAAGAAATGCAGCTTCCTTTTATGTGAATATATTTGGTCATTTAAATGGAAAATAAAATTCTAATCTTGAACCCCAGGGCCATGAGTCTTTGGATTAGGCTTGTAGGTTTGTTTTTTAATCTAATCTGACATGCAGGGAGTGCAACCACTCAAAAATATTTGATGCTAAAGTGAATATAGTGGGAAATCTCATTGGGAGTCTGTAATTTCATGCCTTAACCAAAATATGAGTAAGAGAAGAGAGTTTGGGAAGGTGGAGAGGGAGACACTTGAAATTAAAGTTTTCAGATTCTTCCAGCTGGATTTTGATTTCTTTTATTTTTTAAAAAAGATTCAAATCTTTTTAAATTTTCCTTCATGAAACTGTAAGGAAAAAAAAAAACAAACCCCCAAAAACCAAACAAGGAGTATATGTATAAAAGCAGAAGAAGGAGAACTGGTATTATTTCCATACTTTAAGAGGGAGAAAAACATCCAGATGCAAGAAAGCCTGGCACAGTTTCCTTTATGGTCTGAGTAGACTTGAATCTACACTTTCCTTTTCCTGTAAGGGTGTCTGGGGAAATCCTGTGCTGTAGCACATTCCAGGAAGGTGTACTCTTGCTGCATGCCCAGGATGCTTCTTGTATTTGTGTAAATAATCAGTCCTTAACTGGAGTAGGGAACGGAGTTTGGGCATTTCTTTTTTCTTTTTGTGTGTGTGTGTATTGACTTGTGGAGGGAGAAGAACCATTGTTGTTCTATCCCTCTTTCCTCTATCAGACACCAGAAACTTTATAACCTCAGAGGACTTTCTATTTCACCATTCTCATTTCCATATGGGGAGCTCAAGAAGAAGATTCTGTGGAGTGAAATTAGAACCTGGATACCGATCTTGGTTAATGTTTCATCACAAACCTATGAACATTCATAGAATTGCTGTCCAAATCTTAGTCAGAGCATTGTCTTGATAAAGAGACAAAGCAGAATTTCCCGAATAATAAATACAACACATATGAAAGGTTTTACTAGCCATTTAGCATATTGCACTAATCTACTGATAGCTAATATTATGAGCAAGGCTATGTCTGAGGACAGTAATATTAAAGATCTTAGGAACAGAAAGAATGTCTTTCTAGCATCCTAAAGAGGATTCAGAGAGCGACTTGATCGTTATGGAAACTACTATCCTTAGTGAAAACATTAAGTTTAGAGAGCATTAATCTGATTAAATATAAGATGTCCCCTAAGAATGTAATTTACAATGTGGACAGCTCATTTAAATACATAAAATAAAGCCATGAAAATGGCCAGCATTCTTAAAAATTAGTTATTCGAGTGCATTTGTTGGTAAAATTTAATATCTATAAATACATTACGTTACACACCAAATCAGTAAAGTATTAAAATAACATTTATATTACAAAATTCAATACATCTGTACTTATTATCTTTAAGCTATTAGCTATTAAGAATTATTCTATATTATTTTTCAAGTATCTTAAATAATATATTTTGTCTCTTCATGTCAAAGAAGGTAGAAACTCTGCAGAAAGTAGTCTTGGTTAACAACAGGACTCCAAAACCCAAGTCTTGTAAAGCTATAGAAAAATCTTTAAATACTTTTAAAAACTTTGGATTATAAGTTGGTCCAATATCATCTTCCATTCTGTGCAGTTATATGCAGCTTTTATTTTTTTTTTTTTGCTTCCTGAACAAAACCTAATTTTAATGTGCCTTCTACCATCAGCTTCTTGGTGTCCACAAGCTGGTGGTTAATGGACTAGAAATTTAGAAAATCTTTCTGTTATTAAAGGAATGACAAAGTCAGCAGTGGGAGGGTAGAAAATGGAAGTGCAATTCTTAGGGGTTAATTGCCAATTCATTCCCCTTCTACAAATTTTCTCCCAAGGTCAAGCTTAGTTTTGTTTGGTATTTTCATGGAGAGGGAAGGAAATTTTTCAAGACATCTGTGTTCAGATGGATAGAGAAGCCTAAAACTTAGGAAATGAGATATAAATGTAATCCTGGCATAACAATGCTGATTTCACTTGAATTAATCAGAGACTTGAGTTGGCCTTCGTGGTTTTGCAGAACACACTGTTTGTTAACCACACTGTGTGTATTACATGTGCTGCAGCTTGTTGGCACTTTGCTTCATCTGTTTGTGTTGTAGGGGGTGTTTAAAACAGCACTTGAAGGACAATGTGCTTAAAATTAGTATTCAGCAGTTTTGCAGAGACATTGTGAGTATAGCAAGGTCAGGTGCATAAGCAAAGCGAGATCTCCAGTTGCCATTTCATAAATTAAAACATCAAATTTGCCCTTGGTTGGTTTTGTTCTTATAATGTTGTGCAACTAAAAGCATCAGCGCGTTCACATGAAGATTAATTTTAAATATTGTTAATGACCTGCTTCGGAGTGATAGATGCCCCTGAATTCAAAGTATAGCATTGAACTCCCTTTTAATTCCCTGGAATTCATGTGATTTTACGGGATTTTTTGATAGGTCCAAGCCTCAACCCCCTAATTTCTTGTTTTCTGTTATTTTAACCAAGTCCTTATAGGTATGTCACAGCATTTTTCTGGTGTGGTTTTTTTTTTGTGGTTGTTATTAAGCTCTACTGAAACACTTAACCATATTTTATACTGCATGTGGTTTAAGTAACACATCAGTTGTAGAACATATCTGGCACTGGATATGTGTACACAGCTCATGGAGATTTGAGTCCTCATTCAGCAAAAATTGTCCACTTAACATTTCAGAGGTCAGAGATCCTTCTGATTTTGACTTTAATTTAGTAGGACCTAGTAATGGGGTTATACTCAGAACTGTCAAGTTTACAAGCCAATACGTTAGAAACCTTTGCTGCTGCCTTGCAAGTAGTTGTGTACATCTAGGGCATTTTATTTGTCTCCGTTGGCTGGTGCATAAATAATCATTGCAGATGTCCTCTCGCTATGACCATGCTTACCCAGGTCTTCCTTCAAAAGCAGCTCTAACCTCTATCTACTAAGTTCACCTTTCATGTTGTCGTTGCTGTTCCTATTGTTATTGCTTATTGTTTTGTAGCTGTAGTCAGTTCTTCATATAGCTGTATTTTATATATACTTAGTTGTGCCAGTGTAGATGAGGAGACTACCAAAACAGGGGCTTTGGGGGATGAGGAATGTTCCCTCTGAAGGTGCATTCAAGGCTTGATTTTTCCCCATGTGTACAGAAGAGGAGGTTTGTGTTTTGCATAGGTATTTTCTGATTGAAATAGTCTAGATGGCCCACAGGAAGGGTGGAAAAGAGAATGCAGAGTGTGTGGAGTTCTTGTAAGGAGTTTGGAATGGTGGTGAGAACACACTCCAGAAACCTCCGAGACTGTTTCCTCTCCACTGTATTGTATTTCCAGCAGACATTTGGTGAATTGAAGTCTCCTACAAGAACAGGGGCTAGTGACTGTGAGGCTTTTCCTAGCTGCTTATACAATATTTTGTCTGCCTGTTCATCCTAGTTGGGAGGTCTTTAACAAACTCCCACCATGATATCCATCTTATTGGCGTTTCCCCATTTTTTACACATAAACACTCAACTATTGTCACCATCATTAAGCTGCAGAAAATCAAAACATTTTCTAATATTGAGTTACCCCATCTCCTCTCCTTACTTCCCCATCCCTTCTAAAGAGTTTATAGCCACCCATTGCAACACTCCAGTTCTGTGAATCATTTCATCATTTCTGTGATGACAACCACATTGTAGTTTTCCTGCTGCACAACAGCTTCCAGCTCCTCCTGTTTGTTGCCCATGCTGCGTGCGTTGGTGTAGAGGCACTTCAGTTGGGCTATTAGGCCAACCACCTTTGGGGAGGGAAAACCCCTAATTTCTATGTGGCCATGCTCGGGCACTTTCATGATTTGTAGCACATTAATAAAGTTGCATAAAGGAAGACAAGACTGAAAATCCCCAAAAGTACTTAAAAGATTTAAGTATGGCAACACGATTCATTTTGTGAAACGTCAGCGGACTTGAAGCAACCAGTAAGATACATTTTTAGATTATTATATGACTTTGATCATTATATGACTTAGAAGCAAATTCTTGCCACATTTGCCAAGAATCAATGAATATGCAGCTGTCTTTTGAAGGAGTAGGTAGCTACTCAGTGGGGAAGGTCAGAGGAGGCAGTGGATTGCCCAGAAGTGGGCAAGGATTACATGAGGGTTTGTATCTCTTGGTCAGCCAGACAGTACTAAGCAAAGAAACTCTGAAGTAGAGCCTACAGCGAAGATGGAATAATATTAATTATCGCACTGAGGTCACCTTGCTCCAGTGAAGTATGTGAGAAATCTCCGTGTAACTTTTGTTTCATGGTCAGTGTAAGCCATTGTACACGTAAGAAAATAGATTCAAAACTGTAGCTGCAATTATAACTGGAGTTTGTGGCTCCCGAGGGCATCCTGCTCAGAGTTAACTAAAAATAAGAAAAGTGAAATACTGTATAGTAAAAGATCAGTTACCAAGATGTATTTGCACAGGCAGCATAAAGTGATTTCTTTTCACACAGCTGCAGCTGTTTATTACAGAACTGTTACCAAAGTTATGGATAGTTAGTGTTCACACACTCCAAAGGAATCCACTCAGCTTTTCATCTTCCTAGTAGTATTAATACTTATAGAAAGAATAAAGTGGAGAGAGAATCATTCCCAGAGAGGTACAGAATTTTTACAGGAACTCATGAAAAGATAAACTTGGTGTTTTAATGCAGCACGTACCAGGGGGCTCTCAGGCTGTGCTGTATATTAGCTGCAGAAATTGTTTAGTTGTCTGTGATGTTTTCTAAGGACTTGTACAACATTCATTTCAAAGAAGCTGTAATTACAGACATGTCTATTGAGAGAATCTCTTTTCCTCAAAGCCAAGCATTTATTCAGGTAGTAAATGTAATCATAGCATTACTGCTCAGGTCATACTTTTATGCATGTGTTAAGCAATTATTTTCTGTTACCGTTTTTCATACTTCATCTTGAAAGATTTTTCCTATGATTTGTAGCTACACAAATGAGTCTCCAAGGGTAAGGAAGGCTGAGTTTTCATGCCTTTTGCAGTCTGAGGAATTTCAGTTCCAAATTTCCAGTTTCATCTCACAACAGTTTATTCTTATTTGTGGAGCTTTCCATTTCTTGTACTCAGACTGTGCAAAAAAGACTGCAGGAGTCATTTGAAGGTTAGAATAAAGGAGCTGAATAAATCAAACGCAGAGATCTTGGTTACATATAGAAAGGGGAGAGCACTCTTGCCACAGTTATCCCTAATAAAAAGGATTTCTAGTAAGAAAACCTGACTTCAAATGAGACCTTCACTTTCTTAAAAAGCCAAAAAAAACCCCAAACCATAAAACCCCCAACACACACACAAAACAAAACATTTTTTTCATAAGGTGCACCCTTTTCTCCATTTTGTCACGTCTCAGATGAAGTCATCCCTTTGATCCCCAGTTTGAACCTCTCCTTTCTGCCAGCCTGAGTAAGCCTGAAAAGCGCAGAGCCAGCCCCTGTGCATTTGCTATGCCGCCTGGATACTGCAGTCTTAAAAAGGATATAATTTTCTTCTCATTGCTGTGTTTCCCTGACTTTGGTAGGCGTAGTAAATTAATGCAGGCTTTGTTAGAGCTCCATCTACTCTGACACATCCAGTGAGGAAAGAGACCAACCAGGTTCAAAATTTCCAGTAGCAGAACATAATCTAGCCCATTATTTAGGGCTTATTTTGTTGTTCTCTAATTTTGGTGTTACTTACACTGTCTTTTATTGCTCAAATGTGTTCATAGCTATGAAGCAGCCTAGTCAAAAGGATTTGTTGTAGCTGCCTTTGCAGATGAGTTTAAGCAATTTGAAATGTGTGTTGAAAGGTGGGGTGGAGTAGCTCACAACCTGAGAACACGGGATAAGGCAGAAAGAGATATGGGATGGATTTTTCTTTTCTTAAACTGGTCGGTTGCATGACCCTAGAGAAGGCAGAGCACCTTGTACTGCTTGGTTGCCCTCTGCAGAATGGTAAGGTGCTTTTCAAGACACATGAGAACCTTAGTTAAAAAAAAAAATGGAAAGCATTACTTTATGAAGAGTGGCAGATCCCCAGATCTTTGTTGTCCTTGATGTATCAGCTGTGCTATTAGTGATTAGGCTAGTCCTCACATTTTGTTTGTATGCCAACTCATTCCTATTTTTAATTCTTAAGATATCTTTAAACGTTTTTAAATGCTTGTGTTTTTTCCCATGCCATTTTAGCCATCATCCACAACATAGGATACTAAATTTCATGCAACATTTGTTTATTTTGTTTGAAGGAAAATTAGATGTTATTTTGGTTTAGGCAGTGACTATTTTGACACCTCTGTCTTGCAGTCATTACTAAAATCACAAAGTAACACTTTCTTTGTATGCACAGAAGAATATTGTAAAGGAAAAGATGAAAGATAATGGTTATTTCATTACCACTGGATTTTTCATTTTAGGTGTTACTTGCTCACCCACAGTTAAAATGACCCACTGTAAAGCTGATAAAAAGCTGGTGTGAAATTGCTCTAATATACATTCAGTTTGAGCTTTCTCTGTGCCATTTATGAAAACTAAACAAAGCTACATTAGTATGCAAAAACATTGCTTACTAGTCTTGAATGTTTTTGAAGAAAAGGATACCTATTAAGTTTACCTCTAATGTTCAAATAAAAAAATTATACAGTCAGCTTCATAGGAAGGTTCATTTTAACTTTCATGTTAAACTTGGTTAGATACAAAAGATTTGTAAGCTTTTAGAATTCCAAACTTCTTAAAAATATTCTCTTTTTCTTATATGAGGGTTTGCTTTTTTCCCTTGAAATCTGGAACACTTTGTTTTAATCAAGAGATCAATTACTGTGCTGAAAATGCAACTTGACATATTAACCAGCTTGAAGAGAACGGAAACTTAAACTATCTTCTCTCCCACCATCTGCCAGATGTTTAGATCTTCACCTTTTGATCCCCTGGGCCAGGGTTCAAAAATTCTCAGCTCTTTGCCAAACTACAATGCAGCCTGCTGACTCTGTAGTAGTAATTTATATGTACTCTTAGTATGGCTATAATGTAGCAGTCTTTAGACCTTCTGTGGATACATTCATCTTTACTTTTTCATTTTTTTTTAAACAGAATTAATCTGTTCAGAATATTGCTTTTTATTTATATAGAAAGATGCTTCTCCAAAACTCTCATTTATGTACTGTTATTTCAAAACATAATAACACTAAAATACTAGAAAGAAAATATCCTCAATTTTTTTCTTCACTGTATAATACTTCTCCATCCTTGTGCATACTTCAGTGCCCATCCTCATCCTCACTGCAAGGGATTCTTGCGCCACAAATTTAAAGACAACAGATCAAAGCAACTGATTGCATTCCTCAGGTCCCCTTTTTCCTCCAGTGCTGAAGTGGGAGAGAGCAGTACAAGTATGTGCATTTCTGTGGAGGTGCCTGAAATTTGGATCTCTCTGCCACCTCCAGGCAAGGGGAGTCTTAAGCCTGATGCATAAATTAAGTCTACAGTTGTTCAAGATGTACTTGAGGACTTAGATTAGTTTACAAGCTTATGTTCAGAGTGCCTTGCTGAAGAGATGCCTGCTGTAAGTGAAATGGTCCACAGTCCCAGTGTGAGCGTGCTCTGTGCCCCGTCTGCTTGTTCTGAAATGCAGTTACGTACAAGAACAATGTTAGTTTTCTAAAATTTATAAAACTGGAATGATGAAGCATTTAATTGAATGAAATAACTCTGGGGTTGTTTAGCCTGGAGAAGTGGAGGCTGAGGGGAGACCTCATTGCTCTCTACAACTACCTGAAAGGAGGTTGTGGAGAGGAGGGTGCTGGCCTCTTCTCCCAAGTGACAGGGGACAGGACAAGAGGGAATGGCCTCAAGCTCCGCCAGGGGAGGTTTAGGCTGGACATTAGGAAAAAATCCTTCACAGAAAGCGTCATTGGGCACTGGCACAGGCTGCCCAGGGAGGTGGTTGATTCACCATCCCTGGAGGTGTTTAAGGCACGGGTGGACGAGGTGCTGAGGGGCATGGTTTAGTGTTTGATAGGAATGGTTGGACTCGATGATCCGGTGGGTCTCTTCCAACCTGGTTATTCTATGATTCTATGATTCTATTCTATGATTATTTGGCTCTGTGGTTCCAAGGTAGTCCGTCTAGATCTTACGTCAAGTCTGATTTACACAAGCAACTTACTTAGTGTGTCTATAATACGTACATACATTTATACACACAGACACACATATATAATAACAAAAGAACCCGTGTAGTAAAAGCCATTTCTACTTTTATGAAAAAGAAACTATTAGATAGTTTGCAGATAGTTGCAACACATACATAAAATAGGAGACAGAAAGACCCTTGCCAAAGAAATATGGTGCAACTAGACCACAACAGCAGCTAACAGCACTGGAGTTTTTGATGTATCTTCAGCTCCCCTGTTATCCATGTCCTCTGCCATCTTTCATCCCATTGAAATTCCACACTTAGAAAAACTTTTGGTTTTAATCTGTGCAGGTTTCATCCCCAAGTAGTCATCTGGAATATCTAGTCTCATGTGTGCCGTGTAATGCCAAGCTGGAGAACATGTGGCTCCTGAGCCGCATAAAATTGAGAGCTTGGGAATAATTAAAAGGTGAGAAGGAAGGAACGGAATTACAGGTTATATTAATCTTCTACTGCTTTTCTTGCAAAAGGATTTGTGCATAGTAAAGAGGTTTGATTTTCCATGTTAATGTTACTTTAGGAGTTAATGTTACTTTACTTTAAGTTTGATACATGTCAAAATACTTTACAGTTTGTGCCTTAAGAGAACAGACCTCTTTGAAAGTGTGAGAAATACTGTTAAGTGTCATGAAGGATGGCAGGGAAATCCTAAAGCAGTTATGTTTCTGTTGAAATGCATTCACATATTTTTCCTATAAAAGCCTCTGAATCAGTGCTGTTTCAAGTACTGAAATTTAATCCTAGAAATAAAACTCTCATGGGTACAGTATTTTTGTAAACACTAATATATAATAGAAGGAGAAATAGGATTAAATTTGTCACTGTAAGTAGCAAAATGCAAAGTTGAAGAGGTTGGTGAAGCCATTGAAACCAAATATATTTTATAGTATGTGATATATTAAATATATATATAAAAAAACCCAAAATATTCCTGAAAGCAAATGGTTGTCTGTTACAAAACAACATTGCTTATATTTATAGACTGTTAAGCTTACTGCCCAAATGTTTTGCCTTCAAAGTGGCCCATTGCTTTGGTGTAATATTGGGAACGCTGTTTAAATTTTCTCACTTTTCATTAAACAACTGAAACTATAATGAAGTTCATAATTTTCAGAGTAAATATCTACATAGCATATTATAACATCGCAAAAATCAGTGTCCTCTTAGTTTATGAAACCTTGTTGGATGGCACTTGACTTGAGAATAAAATTCTTTATTACTACACAGCAGAACAATTTTAATTGCTCCCTTGAACATTACAATACTTTCAAGCATGAAAAAATAACTTAACAGCCATGAGAGTAAGTCTGCTCTATTTCAGTCACTTTTCCCATTTGACAGTGAAAATCATATGTTTAAAAAAAAGAGAAGCTGCACTCATGTAAAAATAATTTTTAAAAGCTACTGCTGACGTAGTATGTAATGGAAGTAAAGGAATTCCTGTGAGGATATGATCTACTTTGTTCTGCAGAAAGAGAAAAATGTTAGGCAAAACATTTTAAATAGGAAATCATCCAATAAACTTTTAAAAGCTGTCCTTTAAATATCATGGAGTGCATCAGTTACACCAAGTATGTTAAAGAGAAAAGGCAGTGTGTTATCATCAAAATCATCTAAATGACAATTAAACAATGTTTTGTGCTCTGATTAAAAATATTTTAGAACAAAAATAATTAACAAAATTGAGAAAGGTAATACAAAATCTTTAATCAAATACTAAACAGTTCAGAGTAATTTAGGATTTAGAATTATGATATTTCAGGATTTAGGTCCATAAATTTCAGGACTTGAGCAGTTCTTACGGTGTCTATCACTCCTGCTGAAAGTAAGAGCATTTAAGGAGAGTCAATTTCATTCTTACTAAAAAGGCACAGCTTTCCTATTCCTCTATACTTCAGTGATACATTTCTTGATGAAATTCATGTTCTTTTAATGCCTGGATGCAGGAGCTAAATAGTAAGTGTCCTTTAAGGTGCAAATATTGACTTCTCAGCCTGAAACACAGAGAGAGGCGTTTCTTCAGTGACATTGTGTTTCAGAGATATTATCCAGGAAAGCGAGGCACAGTTTATAAATGTCCAAGGTTTTTTACTATGTTCCTTCCTTTTCTAAGACTGGGGAGGGGGGAAGTGGATATCAATCTGTTACAAGCTATTAATCCTTCAAGTCATTGTTTGTGTATGTATAGACATCAAGAAGGCATATGTTACTAAAAAGCAGCCTGAGTATCTCTTACTCAAGGTCTTGGCCATTCATCCAAATAGAAAACCTTCGAACAGTGAAGAATGAAACATACATCTTACAATTTACCTGTCTCTTTCCTTCTTATAGCAATAAGCATCTTATCGGCCCTCCCTGCTAATGTCCCATCCCCAAATATTGTATCCCTTTCATTTTGGGTGCTCTGACTGATCAATATATCTAGCTAGAACAGTTATTCCAAATTTGTATTTAATTTCAGAGATCACTGTTTCTAATTCAGAACTGAAAAAGGGGCTAAGTGACTGAAAACTTGTCTTTTTTCTCCAGATACATCAGCTGATCTAATAAAATAAGTTATCTGTCTTCAATGACCTTCCATTTTGCATAGCTGAAAAATAGATATATTTGGAGGAATCTCATGAATCAGCTTGTAAATGCTTACGTCGTGTGTTTTACACCAGGGTGGTGATGGCATGTGGGGCAGTTTTATATATTCTTAAATCTGATTATCCCAATGAGATCCTGACTGCTTATAGAGATTCCTTCTCATCTCCTCTATAGAGGTGTTTCACCCAGGTGAAGGCCTGAAAGTCTGGTTTAAGACCATTTTAACTAAACATAATGCAAGTTCCTGCTCTTGCTTTGTCACTCAGAAGGCTGTTGTGGCTGAAGGTCTGTGACCGACTGTATCTGACTCCAACTCCGACAAAGACACATGCTGTATTTTGTTCATGGAAGTCATGGGTGAATGCTGGACTCGTCATGAAACAGAATCAGAAATTCCAGTTTTCCTTCTGCATGGTTTTTAAAGTAATGTTTTAGGAATTGTTTGGGCAGTGAGGAGCACTGGGCTTTGGGAGGTTCAATCACTCATCTTAGTCTAATAATTTTTTTCTCTTTTCTAAGCACTCCTATGATTCTTTCTGTAGTTTGAAAGTGAAAATTCAGTTTCTTTTCTCAGACATGCGTCTGAGCTTGTGGTGTGGTTACTCCATAGGCTGTATTCAAACTTCAGTGCATTCAATAGGAAAGAATCTAATGAACTTCAGTAAGCTTTAGATCGGCCTGTTAGGAAATCCACTTGAAAATATGGATGTACCATTTAAGTAAAAGACTTGGCCCAGAATCTGTTGAAGTCAGTCCATTTTTTTCCTTTACTAAGGCACTTTAATGGAAGAACTTGTTTAATATTATGCTAGTAAGAAAATAATCCACAGAAATGTCATAAATGTGTTGTGGGTTTTTTATTATTTTTAAAAAGTAAAATTTATTTTCTAAGTCCTGAATTGAGTATGGAAGTCCATCCCTCTTTCAGTAAATAAGTCACATCTAATATTTTGACATGTTAATCTGCTGTCTTCAGTTAGAGTGCTTTTAGGAGAGAATCGACATTTCTTGTGCACAAATCGGAGTGCGTACTTTTAGGATCGGGTACATGCACTGTTCATCTCACTGTGAATACATATAGAACTCTAAGGGCTGTTCCAGCGGCTCAATACAGAGCTTTATGCCCTTGTGGGAAGAAATGCAGCCAATGTTTGGGAACAAATTTCAGTTCCACCTACTCTTCTGGATGGCCCATGGTGTCACAGAGCAGAGGGAGCTCCAGTACCCTCCACTGGCTTGGTCCAAGTGGCACTTTGCATCTGAAGACTGCTGTGCAGTGATTCTCTCTTGTCTGTAGGGAAGAACAGTGGTAAAATGGATGATTAAGAGAGACATGCATGAGATGATTTTACCAGTGATTAATGTGACTGCATTTCTAACGATCATATACTCAGTATAGGCATGTGGAACCTAGTCATTAGATGCAAATCAGAATAACGTTTTTCTAAAAAGGCTTTTCTATATTGTGATAGCCTCAACAACTTTATCTGAGGTTGCAAACAGACAGGCCTTTCATATAGCATGGCTAAATAGGACTCCTAGCCATATTTCATTTCCTCTCTCACCTCTTGTGTGACATTGCTTACAGATTTGCTGGGCAATTACTGACCTCTGGCTATCGGTGGAAAAAAATATCTCACTGCTGTATCTGCCCTTTCTTCCTCTCCCTCATTTTGAGTAGTTGTTTACCAGTTCTTAGGCAACCTTCTCAATGTTATGGACCACTGAAATAATTCTCTGGCTCAATGACCAGACTGAAGTCAAGTTCTTTTTCCTGCTCTAGCAAATAAATTCTTTATTTAGTAGTTTAACCACACCAATGATAGGTCTCAAAACCTGGGTTTGCCTCAAGTTATCTAAAGATAGCAGCCCTAAGTTTCATATCTCTTCCTGTTTTATCAAACTTACCATTGTTTGTAGAACATATTCTCAGTCAAAACACAGAAGCCAGCTTGTTACTTTTAGAAGATGTAGTTACCAGTTTTAGAGCCAAACTTCATTTTCTGTTTGTGAGCCTATTCTATTGATCCATTTGTCTGCAGAGGAAAATGTGATCAATACCTTAAACTACACGTGTTAAATGAAAGGATACAGCAGAATCCTATGCTGTTGCTACCTGCTTTTCTTTTTTTTTGAGATTCACAGGGTTTATGACAAAGAACACTAAGCTCCTGTTAACCTCCTGTTTAGTGCAGACCCTCATTTCCACCATTTACTTTTACTGTGGCACTGATCTCATGTTTGGTGCTCTAGAAAGCAATCTTCTCACAAATGGAAGATACCAAAAGAGCCTTTAACATCCCTTGGCAGTTCATTGCAGGGAATTATCTCTTTCACTCCTAAAAAATGATGTTTTCTCTCCAAATTGAATTCATCTGGCTGCAGATTTCACGTCTTGTACTTTGTTTTGCTAAATAAGCTTTCTTTAGAGTCCAGTATTCAGCAGTTCATACCTTTCACAACAAGGCACTCTTCCCTGACCCTGACCTGTATCTATGATTCTTTTCCTTATGCTCTCCAGGCTTTCCACTATCTCTCAAAAGTATGAGCACTAGAATACTATCTAGTATTCCCACACCATCTGCAGAAGTTATTTCTCTATTGACTCTATGTCCTTTTTGCCGCTGCACAACACTGAATGCTGGTGTGACATTGCATATCCAGTGTGATTTTTTAGAACCACAACTTTGCAGTTCCACATTTTGAAGACCCAGCCTGTGTGATGTGTCCCTAAATGTTTTCCATGTGTTAAAATAAACTTTGGTTTGCCTCAGTTTATGGTATAATCCAGATTGCTCTGCAGTCATTTCTACACCAGAGATTGCGATGCTCACTCTTCATCTGTGTCTGCCCCAAGCTGGCGTTGTGTGAGCTGACTGGATCTAAGAAGTAGCATTGCTGAGTCAGCATCAGCTTACCCTACCACTCTGAGACGCAAGCTGTTCAGTCCTCCCAACACTGAAATGTGCTGGGAGTACTGGGAGTGCAATTCCTGTTAGGTTTTCATGAGCTTTGGGATCCTGTCTCACTGTCACTGCACCTTGTGGACAAGCCCCGTATGACAGCAACGTCCTCTTAATGTTTCACTTTTCACTATTCTTTGTGGCGTATTGTGGTTTTACGAGAAAATATCATTCGGATTGCCGATGAAAATGATTGAATAGTGTTGATTCCAGTACTGATTCCTGGAACAGGGCACTAGAAACACCTATTTAATCATAAGGTATTCCTCATTCATCACCATTATGTGAATGCAAAACCTTTAGTGGATGTTTTGGGATGTAGTTAAATTAACACCTGAACCAAAGTTTACACAGGGACTCTACTTTTAGCTAATATATTCAAATGTTCTGTTTCACTGCACTTTCCCATCATTTCCATCCCAGGCTTGTCTACTGATGATCTATAAACTGTGTAGTGCCTTTTGGGGGAGTAAATCTCCTTTTCTCATAAAGGTTTATGAATTTATTATTTATTCTGCTTTTGCAAACTGCAGTTCTGGAAATTCTCTACAGAATTTCTAAAGCATGCAACTGTATCCAATAATGATTTGAATATATACATTTTAAAATGGTTCTTACAGATATTAACTACTGAAACCATTAATAAGACATAGTATTTCAATAGGCTGTTAAAGTTTGGAACAAGTTTCTACTACGTATAGCATATTTTTATTATCAGTTCTGTAGTGCACTGCTTTGAGCATGCAAATTGCATATAGTAAATCACAGATGGAGAAGTAGACCAAAGATGTGAAACTACTAATGGCATGTGGATGTTGTTGCCAGCAGATAATACAAAAAAATTCTAAAATAATCTTTAGTGATAAGTAGAACAAGTATTATTTCTGTGTTTTAGTTTGCAAGCAATTGTATGGTGTATATTGCATTTTTTCTGATGAAAGAAACACTTTATAATGAAATATTAATGGCTCTGTGACATTTTGCCATGCTGAGAGGAAGAGGATGTCACACGAAAGCAGCCTGCATTATCACAAATACCAGTATTTTTTCAAAATATTGACTTTGACATTCTTGCAATAAATTAAGATTCAGTGCCAGGATTATGAGCTTCTTCCTTCTTATGGCTTCTGCTATATGACACCCATTTGTCAAATGTAAGTGGCCAAATCAATAGTGTTTCCATAGCAGGTAGTAATTGCTTTAGACGTATTACCTATACTGACAGACTTCAGGTTCTTAGCATCATTTTTTGTTTGATATCCCAAGTTGCCTTTTACTAAGAGGGCTAGGATACCACTATTTTTTTTCCTTAATACTTGTTAAATATACAAGATTGCTCTAGAAGAACTGATAAACTTCTGGGTTATTTAAATTTACTGTTCCACATTGTACGTACTTATGAAGTACCTGCAGTCTCCAGTTGTTTATGTTCAATCAATATTGTGAGCTTTCTTGCAGTTATTTTTACATTCTGCTTCATTAGAAGAAAAATTTTTCAAGATAATGCTTTCATTGTGCTTACCTTCAGCAAGCACTGTGCATTTTCAGATTATTTGAAAAATTTAGTGATCCTAGTATTAGAAGAATTTAGCTTTTACGACTGGTAAAATGTGTCTTTTTCTCTCCTAAAATAAGAACTTGTACACCTGGCACTTCTACAGCATCTAGTAGATTTTCTTTTTAAAGACCTTTAATTAATCTTTTGGTATCACATGACACAGGAAAGTAGTGGGGTTTTTTTTCCCTTATCTCACAAATCAAGGTACTAAAATAGGTGACTTAATAGATAACTATGAGATCTTATTGTAGACATCTCTTATTGAGATCTTATTAGTTGACTAAATGTTTGGTAGCTTAGAAAATGGATTATAGGATGCTGTAAACTGCAGATATTATCACATTTTTTAAGTACCCTGAGTTCAGTTGATGCTTTCACAGGTATTTGGCTAATGTTTTTCAATTACTACGTACTTAAATTGCCCCTTCTCATATACAAGTGTATGCCTCGTATACTTGCTTTTGATTAGTGCTGCTGCAGAAGACTAAAGAGAAAGCTCTGTCTTGACAGGGTAGGCAGGTCACCAAAAAACCCCAAAAAGTTGAA
Source organism: Phaenicophaeus curvirostris (assembly GCF_032191515.1). Lineage (NCBI taxonomy): Eukaryota > Metazoa > Chordata > Aves > Cuculiformes > Cuculidae > Phaenicophaeus > Phaenicophaeus curvirostris. Next base: position 50,283,504 of record NC_091397.1, on the reverse strand, counting down.
GTATTTCTTTACCGGCATGTTCTTGTTGCTGTCACTTTGCAGAGAGAGGCATGCCAGAGTGACCTTGTCCAAATTGCACTGTACAGCAATAGGAACAAATATTGGGAGGGCAGGTTGTTTTGGCTTTTATTAAGGGAGTCTTACACTACTTAAAAAAACTTTTGTTATGCATTCCCAGCTATCTATCTGAATTAATTTAAAATCACCTGCCACAGGGGACAGAGGGAAATATAAGCGAAGGATAGAAAATCACATGTGGATATGTGGATATGGATATGCTTTGTGCCCAAACTGTTGTGAGAAAATGCATGTAGTTCTTAACCCTCAGGAGAAAAGGTAAAACCGAAAATGTTCAATCAAGTAATGAAATATTTAAATAATGCAGAAACAATGGTAAACATTATGGAGGAATGTTTTAATTTTCATAGCTGTTGAATTTTTTATGCCTATTTCATTTGAGCGGATACTTTTTTTCCATAAGGACCAGAAAGACCATCATTAATTTCAAATTGCAACCCTAAACTCCTCGGAAGAGGAAGCAATTCATCCTGTCTGTGTGCACAGCACCTGCCACAGTGGATTTCCAAGTCAATCTGCAAATATTATCACATAGTAAAAAACTGAGTGAAAATAATTCATATTCATGAACTTGATGAGCTCCTCTCTATCACAGTAGTATTTAAAATCTTTGAGGACACTTATTCTGTCTACCTAATTCTGCTGCATATTTAGAAAGCACACAGGCAGCCAGACTGGGAGACCAGTCATTTGCATTGAAACACACATGAAAAAAGGCACAAGAAGACTAACAACAGGCAAATCAGGTTTCCCTTCACCTCTGTGCATCTACTTTTTTTAAGCCTGTTAAAGCACTACACATCCTTGGTCTCTGAAAAACTGAGATCTGTAAATTAAATCTTGTGTAAAAATAAATGTGCCAGTTATCTACCATTTCTTATGTTGTTGTTTCTTAATAAATGGAATGTTCCTGTGTTATCTATAGAACTTCAGCTTTAAAGCTTACCCATGCAGCTGGAACATTTGCCAGATTTACACTACCAGTCTGTCTCAGTGACAGCCAAGAGAGAGAAAAACATCTGAAGATGGCCTAATAAAATAAAGTTTGAAAAGGCAGGAAGGGGGGAGTGTATGTGTATTGTTACTCCAGTTAAGATTTAAAAGCAGAACACTGACCTGTCAGCAAACTAGACTGGGAGTCCAAGGAGGGGAAAAACTGGTGAAATATACTACAAATTAAATTTAAGATACTTATAGAAAATAAACTAGCGTGATTGGAAGTAGTTTGGCATTGTTTGTCTGCTGTGAATTATTCACGGTCAGTTTAATAAAAGCAGCATATTTTGAGAATTACTATGAGAAAAAGCTGAGCAATCTCTTTCCACAAGACATTTATTAATAGTGTGAAAACATCACCAAAAAAAGCTGTGACATTCTGTGAGTATGTCAGCTTTGCAGTGGTGGTTGAAAATGTAAAAAAAACTATTCTAAAAATTCAGAATGGCCAGCTCTTACTTATTTAGGAAATAGTGTAGGCAGTTGATAAATAACAAAGCTATTCTTATATTTACTACACCCTTCCTGTGGAGTTTCTCATTTCATTTTAAGTGTTTCCGTGGGATGTAGCAGAAAAGATAATAACACTTAAAAGCACTCTCCTCACCTTCATGTTTCCTAGTTCAAAGACATATTGGGGGATGGTTGCCACCTACTTGTTAAAATGTGAGGTGATAATAGTTACTGCTCCCTATGTCTCATGCCTGTGCTGATGCCACAGTACCAGTGAATGAAGTGCAGTAATAAAATTGTAGTTTTGCTGGAAAGCTCAAGGGATTGCAAACTCATTGACAGAGTAAAACTGGTAAGAAAAAATATGGTTGTTTTTACTTAGTCATTTTTCCAACCACAATTGTATCAGCTATCTTCTTTTGCTGGTTAATAGATGTTTCATTAAGCAGGTTAAGAAATACTTTCACAGCTTCCTTGATTCATAAAAGTATGGCTTGTGGTAAGCATTTGTGTCTAATTGAATTCCACCAGTGTGGTCAAGGGAAACCACAGAATGTCCAGTTTCTTTAAAATTTGAAAAATAAAAACACCAGTGCCTACTATTCCGATTTTCAGTTATAAATTGGGAAAAAGAAAATCATAATTATATCAGATATGATAGTCTCTATTAACGTAGCAAATAAACAGTGTGATGTCTCATCGATTTGCCGAGGTGCGGCACCTCTTTACCAAGGGAAAGAATGTTGTCATAATGAGAACCTTAGAGGCACCAGAGTAACTGTCATTTGTGAGGAATAAAATATGGTCAGAAAAACCTACTCCCTTTGATATTATAGAATCATAGAATCACCAGGTTGGAAAAGACCTCTTGGATCATCAAGTCCAACCATTCCTATCTGCCACTAAACCGTATCCTTGAGCACCTCGTCTACCCATCTTTTAAATACCTCCAGGGATGAGTATTTTGCTTTTCTACAGATGTCATGTGTAGCGGATAAGACCTTTTAAAGATTGTCACTGCAGTCTTGTAACCTTTTAATGTGTCATCTCTTTCAGTTTAATGGGCATGCGTAAATTAGTACTTAAAATGCATTTGATATAGTTTCTGTAATCAAAAAACAACTTAATTTGCATGACACATAGTCTACTGTGAGCAACTGAATGGCAACTCTGTCTGGAAGGAGAGCTTTGAACTGTCATGGTCACTCACTTTCTCCACCAACTGACTCCCTGCAGTGACCTGCTCTGTCTGCCTTATGTCTGTAGAGGGGAGATCCCTGAAAAATTACAGTTGCTTTGCCCTGTGGTACTTGTGTGTATGCGTAGATGAAAAGAAGAGCATGTATAACTAAAAGCATGCCTTTTCTGTCCACCTACATCAGTTGATCTAATGAAAGAAGATCTTTCTTCCTTAAAATCATATTTGCCTATGTGTACACTGGCTTCTGGGAAGCACTTTACATTGAGATTATTCATATTGATATCATTCACTACCCCTTTGTTTAGAAAAATAGTGTATATTTTTTGGACTGGGACCCTGTTTTCATTAAATGCAATGGCTCTATTACCTAAAGGGATGTTGACCTTTGATTTGGACCTCTTGTCATTCCTGTAAAAAAAATAATAAGCAGCTCTTTTGGATTTGGTGAGATCAGTGTGTTTGGCCCTAGTTACTGGACAGATGAGGTACTAAATCTGTTTGACTACCATATGATAAGCTGGTGTGAGCTAAAGGATATATATCATCTAAACATTTAGTGTTAGAATTGCAAAGATGTCTGTCAAGACTACTTAGTAGGGTACTTGAGAAAAAAATCAATCTTAATAGCATAGATTTTGGAATCTGAGGAGAACTAAGCTCTGGGTACCCAATAACTATAAAGACATCACCTATCTCTGCGGCTTTGCTTGCTTGCCTACAGGATGCAAGTAAAATACATAACCAAATATCAATTGCTACTTCCATAACAGCTCTGTTTATTAAGAAGTATTGGAAAAAAAAAAAAAGGAAAAAACAAATTTCAAGGAGATAGGGCAGCACAGGTGCTAAATCAAGACATCTTAAACAATTGTTTTCTTAAATGTAAGTACCTGCATGAGTTTTCTTCTGTGCAGCTGTTTGATTCTTTGTTTGGACAGACAATTTCTTAAGCCACATCGTCAGACCTGTTCTGTTTGGATATTGTAATTCCTTCTCTGAAATCTGCCGTCATCTTTAGTCCTTCTTTCTTTTAGCCTTGCTAATTTTTTATACAATATTTTAGCCATGAAGTTTTGTAACATTCAGTGAGGTTACGTTTGTGTCATTTTTCACATCTTTTTCATTTCTGCATGTGTCTTTTTTGAAAACAAAACTTTGTTACTTAAATGATCTTAACCATCAATGCCTGAATATCTTTAAAAATCCAGACTGAAGAGCCTCATTGCTTTCATGACCTGAAAATTGAGCTCTGCAGGGTCTGCTTCAATTCAAACTACTATTAAAAGCTTTAGGAGACTATTGGCTTCATCAGTAGGATGTAAACTACCTAAATCTCTCAAAATAGGGTTTAAGTTTCTGGCAAAATGATATTTTGAAGCAATTTCATTTAATAAAGCTGCTTTTTTTCAGAAAAAAATCTTTATTATAACTGTTTAAGCTTACTCATGAGGACCACTGTGTAAAGAAGTTTCTGAGTACCAGGAGAGACAAGATAATCTGTTTACTGGAGCAAGCAGGAAATATGTAGGGAATATCTGAAATAAATTATTTTACAAGAGAAAAAATTGATATTGATCTCTGCATTTCTGATGTGTTTAATCAAGTATTTTTACCTGCAAGTCCTAAATGCAATAAGAAACCTGTACCAAGAACTCTATATTTTGTTCTTTGGACATTCACTCCTTTAGTTTCTCACTACAGAAGTATTTCAGTTCTCGTAGTCAGATATTACAGGAAAAATGTAAATTTCCTAAATGTATTTACTTACCATGTTTGATGTTTCTCATCATTACAGAGAAAGATAAAGTCCCAAGATATTTAATGAAATCCAGTCTTCAAAATTATTGCCCAATTAAGTGCAAACAAAATAGAAGTTAATATGGCTTCAATTTTTGCCGTCAGTAGCTTGGATTTATTTTGATCTTTATGCTGATTTAATGTTTTCAAGAGCATAACTGCCATTTGGGGAAACACTCAGAATACGTTCAGCAGAATGTCCCATGGATTAAAAACTAAGCTTTGTTACTTACATTTTGAGGTCTTTGACTGTATCTGATAGAGAAGTAGCGAAGGACCCACCCAAGGATCACGCAAGCTTAAACCCTAAAAAAGGCTTTTCGAGATCTGGATCATTTAGTCCCCACTGTAGCGAAAAGCAAGCTTATGCTAATGTAGAGTTTGCATGATTTTTTAAAGCAAATGCGAGGGTGCACAATATTATAATGACTGTGTTGATAACTCCAAGTGCCAAGTCTGGTCATATTCAAATCAATACTCGGTATTACTTTGCAAATGATACATTAATTGTTAAAATATACTTAGCAATATACAAGCGAGATTAAAGTGTTAGTACATGTCTAAACACAGGTCTTCACTTTACAATATCTTTATTGTTCAGGCCTTGATGCCATGAGTTAATAAACCATATGCTTGCAGAAATAGGTATTTGTGTGACCTTATATTTCATTAAGAAAATTTACCTTCATTGACGTGTTACATTTTTCAGATTACAAAACATTTTTATGATTTGTGATAGTTCAGACTAACCAGAACTGATTGTTAGCTTGACATTACAAGAAACAAAGAAAAGCACAATTACAATTACATCAAAGTCAGCTGCTTTTTATTTTTATAATACCACTGAAATAACGAGAAAGGAAATTTAAAGAGCTACTTTTAAAAGAGTTGTAAGCTTGTGCCACAAATCAAAAGGAGCACAAGAATTTTAAATTACTGCTTTTTAAAGTGACTTTGAAGTATTTAGGAGAAAAAGTGTTGGACATCTTAGAAGGTATAGATAAATAATTTAATCCTTTAAGCATAGGTAGTTATCTGGCAGCAGAATATTTCAGTTAGTCTGACATCCATGGTACTACATGAAAAACAGCATGTTCATGCAAGAAGAAGTGGGGGGTTTTATCGTAAACTAGTTGAAAAAAAGAAATTGGAGCTGGTATAATCAAGAACATGCCACTGCATAACTTACATCTTGAGTACAGTTTTGTTTTGTGAAAAAAAAAAATTCATTCCTGAATAGCTTGTTTATACAGACAAGAAGTGATTAAAGGAAGAGATCAAGTGGCTGATGGCAGAGCAGCCTTCAGCCAAACCTGAGCAATGGGCTTCTTGCTGCCTGCTGTTTGTTGTGTGCTTGGAATTCCCCAGAAGTTAGTTAAAGACGAGTAAAAAAATTTAAAAATGTGTTTCTTTTTGCCATGTAGTTTGCTTTTGTTTGTTTATTCCCAGACCATTTAAAAATATTTTGGGGAGAAAGAGAGGATATAAGCCAGAAAAAAAATGATTAGCAAATAAACTGAAAGAGCCAGAGAAAAAATAAAATGAGATGTAAATAAGACACTTTCCAAGTATAGTGTTTAATTACCTTCTTTCCTGTAATGAATTATCATTCTATATTATAATTATACGAAACAGTAGATCAATACATAAAAGCATATACAAAAATCTTGGATAGAAGTTATATAAAACATATACAATTTGTAAGTTTGGGCTTAGAAATGTTAATTTAATTTTACACACTTTTCAGCTGCAAGAGTCTAGAGCCTTACTGTTGAAATTCCTATTTCACAGGCAAATAAACTGGTATCTTTGTTCTTTAGCTCAGAGGGGTTTTTGTTGATTGCTGAATTCAGATATGTTTGAGCCTCATATGTTCCAAACAGAATATAATAATACATATTTATGAGTGTAATGCCACAGTTAGAAAACTCCAAGCAACTAATTATGTCCCCCACACCCAATACTCTCTCATCATACATCATTTTTAGGGGCTGATTTTGGGATCTTCTTATTTCAGTTCTGTGCATTGATATATGTAATGTTACAGGACTCAATTAAAAATATCATGCTAAATGAACTCCAGAAAATTTAACCAAACTAAAAACAGACCCCCCGGACAATGAAATGTTTGCAGTGTTCCAAATAGACATCGCCACTCAGATGGAGCTGAATTTGATCCCTACTGACATGCATTGAAAGGTGATTAAAGATTCATATATACTTCTTTAAGACATTGTGTATTTTCCAAAAGCTGCAGTAATGTCCACGTAGGTGTTAGGCATCTCAGAAGATGAGGACACAGGCTGGTTCCCACTGATGCAAGCTGCACGCTTTCCTCACTGTGGTGGGTTTGGTTAGAGAAGGCCCATATTACAGATGAGTTTGAGAAGTTCCTAGCAAGATTCTTTCAGAGCAATAGCTGTCCTCCTTGGCTTTACCTTCCCCATCCTCCCTCTTCCTCCCTCTTCCCATACCCCATTCGGTGAGTGACTGGAGACATCTACTCAGTAATCCAACACAGGCTGGAGGTCCACGTTCTGCCTTTACAGCCCATCTCTGGTGTGATCCAGACTCCTCAGCAATACTGTCTGTACTTGCCTGGTGGCTGTAACTCAGTTCAGGACCCAAAAATGATATTATTTCTGTTATACTTTAAATCACACAGTTATTGTTCTCAGAGGGTTTGTGTAAATGACAAGTTTGTGTTGATTACGCTATCATCTGTTCTCCAGGAAAAAAAAAAATGGAGATGATAAAGATAGCAATTTGTTTTCATTGAGATAAATACATATAAAAATGTGTGATGGTGGATATTTAGGGTCTAATGTTTAGATTTACATGGTCTTAATCTGGTTTCTACTATTTGGACTAATTTTTCTAAGCCTATGCTATCATTAACCAAAGTTCCTTAGCCCAGGGCTGCGTTTCATCTAAAACTGCAGAAGCAGAGTAGATGAACTAAAGCACTACAGGTTTTTTTCTAAAGTGTGAAAAAAAACAGAATGAAGATATCATAGTCTCCCATGGAGAAAAGACACTGTAACGACACTTTCATGTAACTAGCTGGAAGGATTTGGGGAGATTTCTAAAGATAATCAGTTTAAGCCTAAATATTATAATAAAATCCTTTTTGCCTTGGTAAATCCTAAGAAATGAGGTTTGTGCAGGTAATCTACTTGGAGTTGGTGGATATAGACATACGATGAGCCCCTGCACAGTTTGAGTTGTCACTGGAGGCATGGCTTGAATGGGAGGAAATAAATAATATTTACCTGACATCAATGCAATTCAAGTGTTATATAAATGTAATTGTTACAAAATTAACATTTTTTTTATAATTGCATTGGATCTACTACAATTATTCTTAAATTCACAAATAAGTCATAAAGATAAATGGACTTATAATGTATAGTGTGCTAAAGACATAATAAATGTATATAAATAATGAAATTAATTAAATATTGTACAGGTCATCAAAAACTAATAGATAATTAAAGATTCTGAACTGTGTTGGCTATGAGTAGATTCTAGGGCAGATAATTATATGATCACTATAGTTTTGCAAGAGGTATAAAAATAGTCGATAATTTTGATAGCGAACGATACATCAGAATCCCACCTTAGTCTAATATTTTTCTCATTATATGGAATAAAGACCTTTATGTCCAAAACTGATCTACTCTTAGACAAATTGTTCTCCCACTTGATAGAACTGTCTGGGGCCTTTTAAACAAATAATATATTTATGTTTAAAAGGGCTCAGCTTTATTTGTCAATTTTTTCACATAACACACATAATCTATGGAGCTAATAGTTTAAGTGGATTGGGAATATGTTTGTGACTTGTCCAGGATAAATCTTACTGAAATAATCTCATGCATCCTAATGTGGAGGCAGGGAAACAAATCTGAATGCAGGATGTTATTTTTGCTATGTCTTCGAATAAAAGATAATGAAGAGTTTTTTTCCATAAGTTTTCATAGCAAAATAGGTTTGTCATTATTTATTCCTTCACTTAACTAGAGTGGGTTTTCTGTTTCAGTTTAATGCTTAATTTGATATGAATTGGTTCTATTTTACTGAATCACCATAGATAGAAAGAATCCCTATTCGGTTTCCAAAGGCTTGATTAAAACATTTGAGTAGCATTTTTAAATTTTTTTGAACTGTACTGAACCACATAATTTCCTCAAGTTTTACCCTATTATTCTTTTGGAAACAGAGAACTAAGTTCACTTGTCTAACTCCTTTTTTCACTTGTCTAGACCTAGGAATATCATTACCAGATGTGTGCAAATAAAACTGTTCTTTTGAAGATAGTTAATAATACTCTATCACCAAATAAACTAGTAGACAGTCAGCATGAAAAGGAGTCTAATTTCATTTGTTTAAGGAGGGGGGGGCTGGAAAAAACCTTGGCAACATGAAACCATCTTTGGGAGTGTTGAAAATAGTTCATGAATAACCTGCAAATTGGCAGTGTTAAATAGAAATCAGGAACTTTTTACAGGGACAGTTTAATTAGCTTTGTTACTTTGTGTTGGTTTCTGTGTACTGGGAAATTTTTAGTCCAGTTTTTAAATATCTGTTTCAGATTAGTACACCACTTTCAAATTTATATTGGCCACATATGTGGTGTCAGAGTTTCATCTGAGTCCAGATCCCTTAAAAAAAAAAACCAAACCGCAAAATGATAATACCTTTTTTTCCTTTAATGAGGAAACTTTAGGCCATGTTTTAAAACTGTAATTTTCAGTGAGAATACGTCACATTTAATCCAGAGGCAGCTAAAATAAGAATCTGGTTTATTATTTATAGCTGTGGAGGAAAGAGAATTAATAACATATTGGAATTAAAATAACAAGATACATGTGTAGTACAAATTATCTTTATACTTGAAGACATTTTTGCAAGACTTTCTGATTCACCATTTTAACTGTATGTTTAAGTGAATTGGAATATTTTTTAAAAGCCCACAACTAATTTAATAACTAGCAGAAGCTTCACAGAGTTGATAGCTAAATGTTATTGAAGTCTTTGTTATTTTTTCCTTTTCTATTTCATTGGCTTGTACTAACAGAAATTTCAGCCTATGAAATGAATATTCGCAAACCCCATCCAGAGAATCTTTTGAATGTGGAGAGCTATTTTATTTCACTTTCTCTTTTTATGCTTTATTTTCCATGGTTTATAAATATGTATTTCACATTATTGGATCCTACATCAGAAGTAATCTGAGGTTCTGATTGCCTTTATACCTGAAGCTGCATTTTTAAATAACAATATGATTGAAGGATAAGATAATATGACAAATAATAAGACAGCCCTACAGCCTAGAGAACATTCAGTAGGATGGAAGGAAGGGCCCCAATTATAATCTATAAATACTTTCAGAGTAACTGTGTAGATGAAGGAAGGATTTATTCCCAGTCTGGGAAGATATCAAGACAAATAATAATGGCCTGAAGGTATTAGAAGCAATTTTTAACAAGGGGCTACAATTGTCATCTGATGCAGATGGTAAATCCCTGCTGAAGTCAGGCTAAGGAGCTCTCAGTGCAATCACTGGAACCAGTCCTTCCCAGTTTGCTGGTTCTGTCAGTTTAGCAGACAAGTCTTAGCCCGCTTATTTGGGAGTGAGGTTTTGCCTCATTTAAATGGAATTGGCTGGGTGGATACTTAATGTCTTTCATCCTTCTTATGTCCCAGTGCCTTTCCCCTGCATTAGACTTGGTGGTCTGTGTGTTTGTTCTTACTCTTGCTATTGGGCACTGGAACAGGCTGCCCAGGGAGGTGGTTGAGTCACCTTCCCTGGAGGTGTTTAAGGGACGGGTGGATGAGGTGCTGAGGGACATGGTTTAGTGTTTGATAGGAACGGTTGGACTCGAAGATCCAGTGGGTCTCTTCCAACCTGGTTATTCTATTCTATGATTCTATGATACCAAGCCACTTTCCAGTCTAGCCCGGTTGTCTGTAGGCTATAATCTGGCATCAGTGGAGCCTTCATCAGCAGGGTGGGAATGATCTTCACCTCACTTAGGGAAATGAGAAAACCAGGTCAGAGTGAAGCAAATTAAGCTTCACCTCAGAGCTACATGCCATTCACAGTTTTCTTATAGAATATTGTGATTTTTACAATTAAGAGACCTGCCTGGGGAAGACTCCACAGGGAACAGCGTGCCTAGCCCACATGCCAGGACCGAGCTTGAAAGCAGCAGCCATGGGGATGCACTGGACTACCTGCTGGGCTCAGCAGAGTTCAGCTAAATAGACGACTGTGTGTTGTTTAAGGAAAGTTAGAGCTCATCACCAACAGTTTTGACCCAAAGCAGTGACACGTTTCCACTTCTCTCTTCACTCAAATCAGTCAAAATAGAAGGAACTCATTCTGAAATGAAAGATGCGGTTGATACTCTGTGCACTGTCTGACATCACAGAATCTTGCTGAGAAAGAAAGTTGCCACTTGTTGAATTACCAAGACATTATGAAGTGCCTCGATCTTTTCTACAGGTTTACCCTCCTCTTCTAGAATCAGCTGTGTTTACTCAGCCAGATAGGAAGATCACAGCTTTAACAGTTTGGAGTTTGTGTTATTTTGCAGGGGTGCAGAAACATAAAGCAAGTTCACGCAGGGAGAGGAAACCTGCACAAAAATGCACAAGGTGTGCAGATGGATTATCAGAACAGAAAAAAATCAGTAGGATGATGGGCACTGAAAAGCTATAGCTGTGTATGTTGGTTTATATTATTTTTTTTCTACATAAATACAGTTTAATCAGTCAAATGGCATATGGTGAATAAAGGTAAGAGACAGAGTTACTCCTGCCATCTGCTGCACTACAGATCATTGCCAGCATATTACAACTCCCTTCATGCAACACTCTCCTACAGCTTCAAATCTCAGGCTTTTAGTTTCTTAAAGAATTATGTTCTCATTTATGCCTGTATGTTTGTTTTTAATCAAAAAATAGGTTTAAAGATTTATGGAGTGATTGGTTGAAAAGCTGCAAGTTGGGGTTTTTTTTATCTTTTGATCGTTTTATTAAATCCTTCAATGCGTTCAGCTATTTAATATCATGAATTTCACCTCTAAAACATTACCCATAGTTTTGTATTCCAAAATATGGAAACACTAGGAGGAACAGAACCACTGTCATCTGTTCAACTGCTTTTCTTAGAAACAAAATAAGTAAACCAAATTACCAAATTCTACCAAAATATCAGAGAAGTTGCTTTATTTTTAGAAATCAGGTACTCATAGGGTATGCTTTTGGTAGAATTAATTGAATAGGTTATTTGTAAAACTTTTTTGACTGCTACTCATTCGACTTTATGAGTGGAAAGGAAAAAAAACACAAGAAGAATTTTAAAAATAAGGTTGAGGTTTTCGCTGAGTATTCAAATTTTCACATTCTGCTAGCCAGGATAGGGGATTTCAAACACTTTTAATTATTTCAGTTTTAGAGGAAATTCTTAAACTTGTCCTCCCAACTTCAGAGCTCCTGCAGTGTCCCAAGCATCCCTTAAGTTCTGTTCTTGTGTTGCACTTATCAGCCTCTGTGGTCTTTGCAGGAGGAAGATTTCATTTTAGTAAGATGGCTGGAGGACAGGGTAGGTTTTTCCTTTTGTAAGCAACCTGTGGAATTGTGTATTTCCATTAGGATAAACAGATACTTTCATGATGATCAGGGATTTGAAGCTAATAGTTTTGTTGGCTCTAACTGGTCTGTTCTACTTGCACTTATTGTAACAGAATGAGACTTAACAAGCAGCTTTTCCGGACTGAACTCTTTTCTAATTTTTGAAGTCAGAAGAATAGAGTTTATACGGCAGAATTACCTGACAGTCTGTGATGTTTAAGTGAGGAAAAAGGTAACCACCAACATTTCCTATATTTTTATGCCTGCATTATAAGGGATTTTCTGAAAAAGAACAGCACTGTAACAAAAATAAGTGGAAAAGAATGCATTATTTATAATAGTTATTCAAAGGGACACACATCCTGGCTTTACACCGAAGGTTGTTTCCCAAAAAGAACCTATAATCCTCAGTAGCTTCCCTAGACAATGCATTTCCAAGAGCTTTTTTGTTGTTGTTGTTGCAAAGTTGTTATTTGAGCTTGCAACAGTTTGACACCACAAAGGGGATGTGGCAGTGCTTCTACCTGCCATGTGACAGCATGTCTGATAGTGTCATCGCTCAGTCCAAAACCAAAACCACAGCTACATGTGAAACAGAGTTTGCTAGATGCCAGGTGTCATCTGAGAACGTGTAAAATTAAGACACCGTTTGACAGGTTTTACCATTTCATTTATTTTATTTTTACTTTTTGTCGCATAACAGTATCTCGGGACAAAACATAGTCATCTTTAATACTATTGCTAACAGAAAATGCTACGAAAACAAAGCATTTTTCTTATGTCAGATAGAGCCCAGTACAATACCAAGTATAATAGGAGGTGTTTGTTTTCTCTCTCTCTCCTTTTCCCTTTCCTTCCCTCACTCTACCTTCCCTCCCTCCTTCTCTCCTGCCCCTTAATTTTCTTATTCTTTTTCCTTAACTTCAGAAGGTATTGAATAACCCCATAACGAGAAGAAACATGCTTTAAGGAGAAATGCACATAGGTCTCCAGAGCACAATAGGAGCATAAAATTTGTCTCAGAGGCTTAATTAGGTTTGCAATTAATTAATATTTGCAAACCACTTTGGGAATCTAGGTGCAAATTATTATTATTTTCATGGTGTCACTGCTGAGACAGATGAACAGGAAATAGAAACAAAAGAATAAGCAGTAAATTTGTTAAGAGCTTCCACTGCTGCATTAGGATTTTTAACAATTTCTTCTTATTATGTATCATTTTTATTCAGTTTTATTTTTCCCACTCAAGTGAAGGGAAAAGTACAAGTTCCAAATTTATGAAGTGCCACCAGCTAATGACACAGAAAATACAATAAAAACTGAGAGGTAGAGGAAAAAAAATTTTATTCACTCATTTTGAGTATTGGGTGGAGAACAAGGAAGAGTCATTTGTAAGATCAGTATGTAATTTCATAATTTTTTATTTTCATTATTTGTTTACACCTACTAAAATCTTAAGTACTGTCCCCACACAATTTCCTAATTTTGTGAAACAATTTGGTTTTAATATATATGGGCATAAAGGCGTTAGGTAGTCCCCAACTGATTTTCACTATCTGATAATAATATATTGGACAAAATAGCATTGCTATTTGTGTGGGAGTTAATGCTTTTGAAAACAGCTAATACACTTAACTACAGTGTATTAACAGTGGGCGTTCTGCTTATTTTTATTGCAAGCTTTAGCACTGTGCAATTTTCCTGCAACATGTTAACAATAATCCACTTCATGCTGGCACTTAAGTATTTACTGAACATTATAGTAAAAAAGTTACGGGAAAAAAAGCATATAAAAAAAAAAACCAGTTATGTCTTGGTGATGGCAGGGTGTCCATGAAAGAAAACAGTGATGAGGAGGTTCAGTGCGGTTGTTTTTAAGATTAGTAAAGACTATTCAAAAAAAGTATCAGATACATATTGGGGTTTGCACTACCTTTACAAAAGGAAGAATGCTCTGACAAAGAAATGAAGTCCACAAATTCACACCAAAAATGTCATTGCAATCCCTGTACCAAGCGGTACACGGAGAAAGCCATAAAAAATCCTAGGAAAGCAGAAGTGACAACAGCAAGTACTAACCCACTGGCCCGCACAATACGATGCTTCCCCATGGACCAGGTCCACTCTCTTGGATATACGGAGGATAAAGGGTCATGGCCCATACGTTCCTTCCCCATCCCAGATTCTCTGAGGGTTCTGTCTATTCTTAGAATCATAGAATCATAGAATCACCAGGTTGGAAGAGACCCATCAGATCATCAAGTCCAACCATTCCTATCAATCACTAAACCATGCCCCTCAGAGCCTCGTCAACCCATCCCTTAAACACCTCCAGGGCAGGTGACTCAACCACCTCCCTGGGCAGCCTGTTCCAGTGCCCAATGACCCTTTCTGTGAAAATTTTTTTCTAATGTTCAGCCTGAACCTCCCCTGGCAGAGCGTGGAGTTCTGGAAGCATACACAGAAGATGGTGGGAAGCAGTATCACAAAGGATGTCATCCATAAAGAGCTTCTCAATTCACATCGCAGCTATTCATACTAGCCTACAAAAGATGTTCTACTAGAAGGCTGCAGTGCAAATGAGCAAATTTGCATAAAAACACAGGAGCGTGGTAAGACAACAGGGAAGCGATGCTCAGTAGTCAAATGTCATACAGAACAGCCAAACACGAGGAAGCTTAGGAAGTGCTTGTTTCATTTTGAGTAATACCACTGAGCCCACATACACAGGGAAAGTGCTCTGGAAAATAAGACCCTATGTTGCTGCCTTTGGATGTTCGGTGGGAATCCATCCAAGTGCCTATGCTTAAATGAAGGGTGTAGAGTAAGTAGGTTATAGATTAGCTGCACATTTGGAAGCACAGGTCTGTTAAGGAGAACATACTATAGCCGTCTGCCATAATTTGAGTTTTTGAAACAACTGAATTTCCTAGGAAATCCGTACTAATTTATCTGTGAACTGGACTGGTTATCAGTGTGTTTATTTATGCACTTATTCTGATCATCGGGCATTCCTTCCAGTGTCCTTGTTGAGTTGTAAAACAGGCCTGTAAAACATCTCTCCATAATCAGCTTTTTCCTTGTCCCCTGCAAGTTTCTTAGGCACTCAAGGTTTTTGTTTTGTTTTGTTTTTCCTCAGGTATTACTACTTGGCAGGACTCTGCAAAACATTTTCATCCTAACAGTTAACTTAATTTTTACAAGGAGTACCAGAAGTCTGAATATTCACCTAGGCTGATTTATCCTTTCGTGTGCCATAAAGAAATTTGGAGCTTTCAAAGAAAATTTATTTTGGAGGGTGATTAAGTAACTGTGCAACTTTTTGATTTCATTTCAGTAAAGCAGGAGACCTGGTTTACACTTGTCACCTTTTTCTCATGTGACAGAAAAAACTCCTCCTTGTAATAATAACACAATTTTTTTCTCTCAGAAGTCTTTCCTTTATGCTTCACTTAGTTTTATTCAAATGAAGATGCCTCAACAAAGACCCTGATAAATCTCTCTGCCCCCTTCTTTCCAGAGTTCCTTGAAAGATTTATAGCAGGTATTTACAGTTAAACATCTGCATTGTCCTTCATTAAATTTTGTTCACTGATTTATATGTATTTATATGCAGTCCCTTTGATACACGACAAAAATTATTAACATCAGAGAACAGAAAAACCAAAAGCCTTTTTACCAATCCGGACACTCTTAAAAAAACCTCACAAAAGAGGATCCTGATAACTGCACAAACAGGGAGAGAAATCCTTATCGAGCACTGTACTACATGGCGTCTTGCTGCATTCTGTGAATTCTTTCAGTGTGTTAAATAACTTTCAGAAAAAACACTACTTTTGCTTGAAGACGTAGTAAAATGACTGTGCTACAGTCCCTGGTCAACATATGCACACGTGTGGATTGATTTATGCATCCTGGAGTCCAGCCTCTCAGTGTATCCCATTTTGAAATGAGGGTCCAAGTCTACAGTTCCATGGGCCCATCCATTAAGACAACTCGGTGTCCAATAGCTGTGTAAAATATTCCTTTAACACGTTTGACATATTTAAACATGTGTTTCATCTCATCCGCCTTCAGAGAGCACTTAAGTAACACAATACATATAATCAAACTTTTTTTTTATGGATGATTGATTATCATATGCTTTAAGTGCAAGTTTCTTTTAATCTCATCTTTTTCCTGGTCCAAATTAAGGCTTACCTTTGAAGGGTATGGAAATGTATAGTGTTGATATGGTAATCATCTTCTGCTGTCACCTTTCAAATCACCTTCCAGACAAAAGGAAGATTAGCTGCTGAACGATCTGCTGGCTCCATAATTAACGCAGGATTGATCACTCTTCCCCTTTTGCCTACATAATAGGCTGCAATGCCCAGCCTAGTTATGGCTCACAGACACCTAACGCCACAATTTCTGCCCTCCACCAGACGCTGTTCAATTTTCTGTGTAACTGGGTATATCCCTCTATCACATGCAAAAAGCAAGCCAGCATCTTTTTCTGTATCTACCAAGGCTTATCAAAACAGCAGACCAGTCCTGGTTTTCCCACACAGAAACTGGCACCTCATCAGACCTGGTCCCCAGATTCTGACCATCCTGAAAGCACAAGAAGGACTGCCTTAAGAAATTGCAGAAGAAGAAACTTGTCCCAGTCTTGGCTTCATCAAAACTGAGGTGAAGACCTTCTGTGGAGGGATGATGGCTGGGAAATATAATCCAGTCGTGTTATTAGCAATAACTGTTAGGGATAGAGATAGTAATATCACTAGAGATAGTGATAATTGACACAGATCGAGCTCTGTGGGTTTTTTCTGTATGACTTTTAGAAGTATAATTTTATCTTTTATAAAAATGTTATACTGGTGAAGTAAAAGTGGAAATTTATGCAAAAATGGTTAGTAATGATTCAATCACAATTCATAGTATTCATGCTCATGCCATAATTGATGCTGATAAGAAAGCGGAAGCCTTTTGTTCACTCCTTCAACTCTAGAACAATGCAATCATGCATTTTATTTTAAACTTCATAAATTATCTATTTTCTGAAATTGCAAATGATCCATTTCTAAACATAAGCATTCCATGTTGTAATCCCTTGATTCTATGTTAGTGTGAACAATGCCATTCACTGGCTCCAAGAATATAACTAAAGATTTTAAATTTTAACAATGAATATCTTCTATGTTTAATACTTACAAAGATATTCAATTATATGCAGTTATTTATTAAGTGGAGGACTAATTGAATGTCACTGCTCAGCAGTGTGTCCCTGGAATTTAAATAGAAGCGTGAAGAATCCCAAGAGACTGTCACATACCAAAGGAATAAGAGTGTGAGAGCAATGGATAATATAATCTAAAAAGCAATAGGCTTTGGACTTCTGTCCAGAATGCAACAGACGACTACAAACGACCTTTTGCTTTAACTGAGTAAATTGCCCTTATTGCAGTATTGGCACAATTTAGACAGGAAGGGGCCAGTGACCCCTTCCTCTCTTCCAGCTCTGTTTTTTCCCCAGCATGATGGGGTTGCACCATTTTGCTGCAAAGGGAGACGTATGAGTGTGGAACATGTCAGACAAAGGAAGCAATTAAATCAGGTGTCCCAAACTCCTCTGTCTTCTGACTCTACAACAGCGTTTAAAGAGTAGTCGCCTATGGTGTTTTGGTTGTGAAAGGAGGAAGCAGGCACCTCAACAAGTTAGGGTGGATTTGGGGTTTTGAAACTATCTAACATAGACACTGCTTTGCAGGCCATAAAAAGTTACCAAAGCTGCAAAAAGAGAAGAATTTGAGGCACACCCTTCCTTTAGTGTTTCTCTTGGCTAGTTTCAACAGCTCCCTGCTCAGCCTTACTGTCTGCTCTGAATTCCTTTCCGAGGCATCCGAGTCTCCCACAGGCAAGGACCTCAAGCACCTAACTTGGTCGTGCACAGCTCAGTCTGGATGCCAGGCATTTAGGATGAGAGTAGTGACCCTCAGTACTGCCAGACCCAAATCCCTTTGCACATTTAATGACAAACACATGCTAATCTCCTGCAGCTGCAGAAAACATCCCTAGTCACACAGTAATAAAGTGGCCACAGGCTGTATGTGGCACTAGTATATCACAAGAAGAAAAACAGGCAAGAATGATGTCAGCCCATCCATTAGAAACGGATATGGTGTTCACTTAGATAATCATGTAGACTTTGTAGATGTGTGATGTTAAAGATGTAAATGAATTTACGGTAGTTGTGCCTTTAAAAGGATGTTATGTATAGATAGCAAGCCATGGGCTCCAACTGATGTGAAAGAATTTTAGAGAATAGTGCTTTCACAAAGAGACTTAATGGGAGGGAAAAAAGAAGAGAAGGATTAAATCAAATTGCTGTATGGTCTTAATTCTCCCTTGTAGACACTGAACGAGCAATATTTGTATGAAGAGCTTCACCATCAGGAAAAACAGAAGCAGTTGTAATTGAAATAGCACATGGTTTTACTGCCTGGTTTTATTATTTTTGTTACAGCTCAAATTATGGCTGATAATCATTGACCAGGGTTTGTGTTATCACTTTAATTAAATCCATACATGTATTTAAAACAGTTGTCATCCTGTAGTTCAATTATACTTACGCTTGTGTATTTCTTTTACTATAGCAAATGAAATAAGTATGCTGACACAGGTGTCAATAAAGCCCTATAGTTACGTGCTTACTGAGACTTCTAAATAGAAGTGTATTGATACCGAAATAATGCACATGGGAATAAATTCATTGCATGGGAAGAATTCTCAGGAATGACCCAGGACAGACTCCCAGGCTTACAAATGATGGCTTACAAATTTTCTCAAAAATACCAAGCTCACATCCTGAATTTTGAATACAGCAGCAGACCAAGGGGTGCTCCCTGTGGAAAGGATGATGTCACCAGGTGTCTCAAGCTACTCATCTCAGCATTTCATATGATCCCATTCTTCCCTCAAGGATGTGATCTGCCAGGGAATGTGCACTGGAGCAAAAGTGAGATCAGCCTCTGGGCTGCAACCCCTTGTTTTGGCAGCTGCACTGAAATAACCCTCAGCTGTTCCCTTCGTGTGGGTGTTCCAGCTCAAAATGCTCTTTTGTATGTGGCTCTGTACCTGCAGTGTTTGGGAAATGTAATTTTTCTGGCACTCAGTGTTTCAGGTTTTGTATAAACTTCTTTTTATACCCCTACTGTTGCTGAGAAAACTAAACATATTTGTCTCTTACAGTTTGACAGTGCACCTGAGAACCAAATAAATATATAGGCTGAGTCTCCTTAGATTCCTATCTTTGAGTTATTATTGTGTTCACTGAGTTTGTGGTTTGATATACTGATAGTTAAATGAAAAGATTACTGCCATTACTGGTAATTTACAGCTTCTGCGTTTGATCTGTCAAATGTTCTTTCAAAGATTAAACATGGTCTGTTAGTTATACAATTACCTCAAACTTTTTAGGCTGCAAATTAAAAAAAAAAAAAAAAGAGGAGCTGATATTTTCCTATAA
This sequence comes from Phaenicophaeus curvirostris, assembly GCF_032191515.1. NCBI lineage: Eukaryota > Metazoa > Chordata > Aves > Cuculiformes > Cuculidae > Phaenicophaeus > Phaenicophaeus curvirostris. The sequence continues at coordinate 50,263,828 of NC_091397.1, read as the reverse complement.
AGTCCTGTCGTTCCCTCCCAGTCTCTGATACTGTGAGATGTTGCCTTCTACACCTGGAAAGGTGTTACTCCAAATTCAGATAGCTGGAGGCATTTTAGGAGGTAATCTTACAGCTATGCTTTCTGTCTTTTATGAAGAGTAATAATTATCATATTTCTTGGATGTGTGTCTCAATTATCTCTCAGGCTGCATAACGTGAACGGGAGTTCCACAGGCAAAATTTAAAAAGATTACATCAGTAGTCCATGATCTTTAGACATCTCTTTTTACATAGAGCTAAATTGGCAATGTGGTGTTTTGTTCATATGGTCTAGGACTTCCTCTGAAAATATACTGCATGTCTAATTCTTTGTTTTTTAACAAAAAGATTTTTCATCGTACCATAAATTTAACAGCAAATGTTATAGTAAGTAATAAAAGGTGCACTAAAGTCATTCTGCCTGTTTTTAGTAAAACGTTCCAGTATTTACAGTGGTAACATTAAAAAAATTAAAACAATATTTTAAAAATACTTCTATTTTTACATTAGGAGAATTAATTATGGTTCTCATATGTGTCTAAAAACATTACTAGCTAAACCAAAACTGTTTTAAAAGCTCAGTTTATTGATAGTTTATATAGCAATACTGGGGTTTGCAGCAGGGCTTGCTTGGGTTTTTTACAGCTAAGAAAGTTAACCAGGTGAATTTGGATAATAGAAGTGGGAAAAGTGTAGGTAGTATGTTAATTCAACTGTGTTCACCTCAGCCCTATTCTAATATTCATGGTACGGAGAGGTTGCCCGGGGCGGGAGCAGGGTGGTGTCTTCTTTTAAATATCCTTTAGTTTTCTCTGTTTTAGAGCATAGTCATGTCCCAGTTATCATTAATTCTAGGAAGTTTGCTTGTGGTCTGCCAGGTCATACAGCACAATTTATAAAAATGACTACCTGACAAGAACCAGTCAAAGGCTGAGCTTAGCAGTCAAGGGATGCAGAGAGAGGAAGGGGTGAACCTGAACTGGCTGCCTGGGGCTGCTGAGGTGGGGAGACCAACATCCACTCCGCCAACACCATCTGACCCCGTGCTGTGTCAGGGGAAAGTCATAAGCACCAGATGAAAACTTAACATCCATCTGTAGTTGCCTGGCAGCTGAGACCTGGCAGCTGAAATGGCTGTGACAGAGCTGGCACTGCTGGAAGGCCATCGATTTAGAAGTCTTGGGAGCTGCAAGGGATGTGTTATGTATGGAGGGTTTACTGTTTGTCCATACCAGCTGATGTAACATGCCCCGAGTCCTTAAGACACAGGACGAGTTGCTGTGTGAGGTCTAAGAACAGCACACGTTGTGGAGAGAGTCAGCTAATTTCTTTCCAATTACTGAATGGCCCACGCAACCCTTGAGCAATAGCATAAAATGTTATCATCTATTTCATTTTGTGGAAATGGTCATTCATTAAAGTGTTAGAAACAATAGGCTGGCAAACATCTGTTAGGCCTTCATGCAAAGACTTTATGCCTTCATGTTTCACTTGAGCTAATATTTTTAAGAACTTTTAAAATAATAAAATTAAAATTAGTGTAGGGACAGTACTTAAAACAAGAGCCTCAGCTCACTCAAGAGCCCTGATTTATAATGGAATAGGAAGGGGCAGGGATGGAAAACATTGCTTAGGTTCAGGTTTAATCAGGCCAAGTGCTTTTAATTAGCTGGAGAAGATTGTGAATATTTCTATTTAAGTAAGCGTTACTGGTCAGAGAAATACTTTCATCATACAAAAATGATCAGCTTGCTTGGCATAAATGAAAAACTCATTACTGATGTCTTTTAACATACAATGTCTTCTAACACTGCATATTCAAGCTAATGACAAGGAATATGAAGCATCTGATAACGGAGCTTTTTTCCTTTCTCTTTCTGCATTTTTTTAAAGCCTGGGTAATAATTGAAGTATAATTAGAGAACTTTCCTAAGGTCTGGATCTATTTAATTGATTGAAGCATGACTACACTGAACATTCATTTCAGTTCATGAGTGTTTTCAAATCACATGAAGACATTGTTATTACTCTGTTATTTTTAAGCTTCTCATAAAAGACTATTAGAAACATAACCAACACGAGACTGAAGTATCAATGTGGTGTTGACATCATTAAAAATTAAAGTTGAGGATATTACTGCATTATGTTTCAACTTTCAATGAAAAAATATGCTACTCTCTACCATAGTTCTGTTGCAAAGTGTTTTATAAATCCACACAGTGTGCGCAGCTAAAGTCACTAGCGAACCTTTTTTTTAAATTCTCACCAGAGTCAGAGAAATAAAAGTTCAGTGAGGGGCCAAACATTTCTTATTAAAATAGAAGTTTAGGAAAAGTAAGTCTTTTCAAAATGAAGTATGAGATTATCCTAATGGTGTTAGTATTTTTATTAAGATCAGTACTCTATCAAAGACCCATAGAAGGGAAAAATGTTAGGAGTGCTTTAATTGTAATAATGGTGATCCCTTGTAGGAATATTTAGATTGCTACTTTTGGAATATTTCTGTATTTCCCTGGACAAATTAGTTTGTATGGACTGGAAACATTTTTTTTCTAATTAGATCAGTTTTATGATCCCTTTTACTGCAATAATTTGAGTCAAATAAATCTTTTCCTAGCATTATTTGGAGAATGGAAATATTGAGGGTTTGCATACTTTCTGGTAAGTTAAAATTCGTATTTCCAAAAGGGATATAAGCCAATCATATGCAGTGCTGTGGTGGTGACTGGCCACAGCCAGTCTGTCTCATGGTAAATACGAAGTTGCTTACCTCTGGTTTATTCCAGGCCAAATAGCTTTGAATATCTTTGGGTTTCCTACGTATGCACAGATAGTATCTGTGGGAAGAAACTTGTTAGCCTTCTGTCTGTGCAAAGATGTTCTCCCCCATCAAATATATAAAGGGATCCTCTGGTCAGTGCGGATAAGGCTGAGGAAATGGTTTCATGATGGATTTAAGCCTATTTAAATCCCTGGGGTCACTGAAAGAGGTTGTCCCTCCCTCTGCTTTATCCTTCACCCATTCATTGCTGCCCCTCTCTGTGTCAGCACAGGGCTTGTCAGTTCAGGGAGCTGCTTCAGCTGAAAAAAAACCCTTTTTTCTCTGTGGTCAGATTAATTTTCAGTCCAGCTGCACAGCTGCCCAAGCACTGATGCCAGCACAAACAAGGGAGCTGAGGCACACAATCATGGACAACCGGGAGGGCAGAACTCCTGCTCTCAGTAGCAGTAAATAAGGTGAAGTTACTCATGAAACTGCAGCCTGTGCATGAGAGAAAGTGTAAATCAAGATTACAGATTTATGTTTTCAAATGCTTTAACTTGTGGGTAATCCTGAGTGAAATATGTATTTTTTTTCTTTAACTAAAAATATTTTTTTTTAAAATTAATTGGCTGGAAAATACATATATGTGCTAATTTATTTAGTTTCCTTCAATGAATTAAGAGAGTTCTTTTTTCTGGAAGTTAATTAACTTGGTGTTAGGGAAGGATTTCAGTTACTTGTTCCTAATTATATTCATAAGTGATTGTTCCCCCTCTTCTCTTCCCCTCATAAAGGAGCTTCATAGCTTAATTTTACAACTGGAGATAGACATAGTGAAATTAATTGATGCATCTGCCCTGTTTGGGGCAGAGCTTGTGACAGTCAGAAACTAAGCCTGCACCTTTCAGCTTCCAGTCCAGACTGGGATGGATACAGCCCTGGACCTAAAGCCAAAACATATTCTTTGAACAGAATACCCACAACTTTTTCAGAAACTATCATGCAAACTAAACATGGTTCTCCACATTGCATTAGTTACAGCAGAGATAGATTCTCCTCCGTTCGGCATTGACCCTGGCAGTTTGTTAGGCAGCAGTGATCCTGAACTTCCAAGCATGCTTCTCTTTGGTTTCCCTCACTTGGGAGAATTACGGTCTGTATTAGAAAAATTAATTAACGATTTGAGAGGAAATTTCAAATTTAGATGTTACCCACAGTGAGGAGAACAAAATTAACTAATTTAATGTCAGGCCTTCCATTAATTATATAATTAGCCTCCTGGCGCTTGAAAAAGAGTTTAATATGGATATATTTTCTCGGTCCAGAAAATTGTATGACCTTTTGCTGGGTGAAGTGAAGACTTTTGCCTTTGTTTATTGATCTCTCCTTCTGGGTAACGTCAGCTGCAAGGTGCAGTTTACTATAGGCTGGAAGGACTGTTTGAGAGTATTGCAATTATGAAAGATTAAAGGGAAAATAGAGTAAAAGGGGGGATTAAGAGAGTCACTCAGGAAGGACTTGTGTCTGTTCAGCCTAGTGAGAGAAAGTAAATAATTCTTTTATTTACTGTTTCTCCTCCTTCCTTCCTTCCTTCCTTCCTTCCTTCCTTCCTTCCTTCCTTCCTTCCTTCCTTCCTTCCTTCCTTCCTTCCTTCCTTCCTTCCTTCCTTCCTTCCTTCCTTCCCTCCTTCCTTCCTTCCTTCCTTCCTCCCTTCCTTCCTTTGAGGATAAAGTAGACATAAGTTTTCTAAGCCTTTAGTTGGGCAGTGGCTGTGCAGTGTACACTGGGCAAAGACTCCCTCCTATGGATGAAATTATTTCTAAGTACATTTGGATAACTGCGATTGACAAACATCCCATGCCTGTGTGGCCTGTAAGGAGAACCACGTCTTGGGATTACCTTGGACATCATTAACAGAGATATAGTGAACTCAGTAGCACAGGTACAATTTGTTTCTTTTACTGATAGATGCCTATGTGACGTTCACAAGATTGATGTATAATCCACACACACATTTATGTGAATGGAACAGATGTGTATGGTTGCCCAGAATCTGATACTGGTTTTAGTCATACAAATTGAGTAGCCACAGTTGAGGTAATGCTGTCCTGAATTCCACCTCTTCACCTGTGTTTGAAGCCATGGGCTGTAAGACTCAACACTAGAATTTGTTTTACTTACAGTATAGGAATAGCTTGATAATACAGCATTAGGGTATTGTGCCTTTTAAACACAAATTGCTCTGGTCTATAACAAAGCATTTTAACTTTCTTAGATGTAGCAGGCTTTTTTTATCTGAAACTACGCCACGGGTGGAGTCTCAGAATATATGGGTATTTCTCTGAAGTGTTACAAAGCTTTTGCAGAATGCAAAACTGACTAGGCATCATCTGGACATACTCTGCAAGGCGAGCTTCGCTTACTGGGCTGGAGCGAACTCAGAAAGGGTTTCCTGTGTTGGGTGCTACAATTTCCAGAGTCTGACTTTGAAGGTCAGAATAGCACACACACATTTGGGTTAGTAATTAAGCAGTTATTAAAGAGCTTTCTTAAATCATGACCTAATAGTCTAATTTGGGAAGTGTTGTGCAACCACACCTTGGCCTCAAAGGTATTTGTGAGATCTTCACATAAAAATGTCTAATGTAATTACTCAAAACCCCAGGCCTCTTAGATGAGACATCAGTTTGGTAGCTTGAGCCTGAACTTGCTTGTTAATGACAGCTTGTACATTTCTCAACATTTTTTAAGCATATTTTTGAAAATGTGAAAAAATTCCTTTTGCTAGTTGGTGTTGGTTTGATGGCAGCCAGGAATTCTGTAACGTAAAAATGCATCTTCTCTCTGTCCTTGAGGTGTTATCCTTTTTCTGGGAGGGAGTTTTCTTCACCAGAATTTGCTGTTTCCAATGAGGACATAGTGTCATATAACTGTTCCAGTTCAACTAGATTGGACTCACATAATGGTATTAAGTTTTTTTACCCGTCGTTTCTCAAGGAGAATACATCAACATCTTATTTTGCTTTGATGCAGAAATTCATGGAATTACATGATGCTTGGGTTTATTCCTGGAATTTTTAACATGTAAAATGTCTGCGTTCAAAATAAGTAGGATGCGTACACTGTTGAGAAAAAATATGTAACAGAAGAGGTTTCTGTCTGAAATCAATTGAAGGTACTTGTGCTTTTTTCTCTTTTACTTGGCTTATATTAAACTGCTAGAAGCTTGAAATATACACTTATTTTCCTACTGCTTTTTTCTTTTGCATTCCAGAAGCCCATCTCTGCTTGCAGCTCTTCTTTCTGAAGGCATGTAAATTTGCAAAGCTTTCCTGTTTACCTCTTTTTCTTCATATTGGTTTAGTGTTTGATAGGAATGGTTGGACTCGATGATTTGGTGGGTCTCTTCCAACCTGGTTATTCTGTGATTCTATGATTCTATATTGTCTGCAGTTGTGACAGCCCCTTCTAGGAAGGTAGAGAGTTGAGCTATGCCCCCTCTACTGGCAAGCACATGTGTGCATACAACTAAACAAAATAAAAAACTGCAATTGTGAAGAGCTTAATTTTTATTTAAATCCATACAAAGTTCTTTCCAGTCTTGTTGAAAGCAGAATTGGGACAAACAGTGGATGTTTTTACTCGGCACTGGTGAGACCGCTCCTTGAATCCTGTGTTCAGTTCTGGACCCCTCACCACAAGAAGGATGTTGAGGCTCTGGAGCGAGTCCAGAGAAGAGCAACAAAGCTGGTGAGGGGGCTGGAGAACAGGCCTTATGAGGAGCGGCTGAGAGAGCTGGGGGTGTTTAGCCTGGAGAAGAGGAGGCTGAGGGGAGACCTCATTGCTCTCTATAACTACCTGAAAGGAGGTTGTGGAGAGGAGGGTGCTGGCCTCTTCTCCCAAGTGACAGGGGACAGGATGAAAGGGAATGGCCTCAAGCTCTGCCAGGGGAGGCTCAGGCCGGACATTAGGAAAAAAATTTTCACAGAAAGGGTCATCAGGCACTGGAACAGGCTGCCCAGGGAGGTGGCTGAGTCACCTTCCCTGGAGGTGTTTAAGGGACGGGTGGATGAGGTGCTAAGGGGCATGGTTTAGTGTTTGATAGGAATGGTTGGACTCGATGATCTGATGGGTCTTTTCCAATCTGGTGATTCTATGATTCTGTGATTCCAAGATGAAAATCCGAATTCCAGAAGATGTTCCAAACATCATACAGTTTACCAGGAGCCTGTACTGCCAACTTGCTGGTATTCCACAGAAATACTATTCAACCCATTGCTGTCATAATAAGCCTTGGAAGAGAACTTTTGCCATTATCTGTTATCACCATAGCCCTATCTTTCATACTGCAACCTGTAACACAAGAGGAAGAGCTGGAGAACTTGTGCATACCAGAAATCTTTCTGCTTTTTCATACCTTTATTCTTCCCTCAGATTGAGACAGGAAGTCCTGGGAAGAGCAAGCTGGTGTAGTAATCTCTGAAGCATAAGGTCTGAGTAAGCCTTGCTTCGTATGGAGAGAATTTGAGTCTATGCTTACACAGAACAAGAAAATTAGTTGATTTTAAGTGATCAAATGGTACATAATCAAAGGTTTCAATATTTCTTCTTTTTTTATGCTTCTATTTTAGACACCTGATAGACAATGTCTGAGCAGACAAATTAGTTTTTATAAGCACAGGAAAAGAACTTGTTTCTAGATTTTGTTTTTCAGGGGATGAGTTTCAAATAGCATGAAGGAAGTTCAGAGTTTGATGGCTTTTGACACAGCAATTATCAATAGCATGAAACTGGTAACGTTTAGAATGTATTTCGATGTCAAGCTCTCAGATGTTTTCCTTGATACATTTTGTCAGTTTGAAGGTAAAATCAGAGATCTTACTTAAACATTGCATAATTGGAATATATATAACATAATTCCACAAAAGGATATTGGTTTAAAAGTAGAACATACTTGGGAAGTCAAGTACTTGGCAGTGTTCCTTTCACATACTATGACATACATATAAAAATCATGAAACTGCAAAGTCAGAATTAATCAGCTCTAACAACTGCATTTCCTGATTTAACACGGCTTTATGGATATGTGACAAACTTACTATATTTCAGATGCAAGGGGTTTTTGTGTTTAAAGGTCAAATGTTTCAAATATATTGCATTCCTCATCAACATTGCATTTCATTTGCCAGCTGGAAATTTACTTTGACTTTGTATATTAGAGAAGGGAAATGGGTGTGAGCTGTTTTTTGGCAGACTACCATAGTTAGGAACAAGTAAAGTAAGGAAGAGAAATGAACAGAGTCATTTCTTGCTTCACAAAATTACTAAGTAAGGACAAGAAGATTGTATTTTCAACTCTTCTCTGTATACGACAAATGCTAAACACGTTAAGTCAGCAAATATACACTTTGAGCAAACAGGTAATTCCAGCTGCTGATGCCTCAGTCGTGTTTGCTTCTTGCCGATCAGAAACTATTGAAGAGGTAATGTGAAATCCTAAATAAAAACAGGTGCATCTTCTTTCACAACCTTTTATTTTTCCTTAAAAGGGTAGCTGTTGCAGCATCTGCTTGGTGGCCAGTCCTGCCCTAGAGGTTGCATTAATGTAGTGAAGCCAATTGACCATGCTGATATTCATTTACAGAAAACCTTCAGAATACAGCAAACCAACTTATCTGAAAAAGGAGACTGAGGTTACATCTGTTCTGAGGAGGTATTGCATATGGAAAGTACAAAATAGATTTTAGAAACAATACTTGGAAGAAGCTCTCCCTCCATAGTCACAGGTCTCATGTTTGCCTTGCAGTCAGTGGGTGTGTGTGATGGTCTGATGTTGAACGGAAGACAGTGCTGGTCTGTTTCTCAAATGCTCTGTTCAAATGGGAGAGAGGCTCCAAAGATTTAAACTTGTGAATAAAAAATTTAATTTTAATTTTTCTTTGAGATACATATCTTTAAGAGAGTGAACATAATTTTAAAATAGTAAATTTTGTCTGCAGCCTTGCCCAAGCATATAATCCATACATGGATTTTGCCAGCATGCATACTTAGCTAAGAAGGAATGAATGCAAAATGTCATTTAGCCTAGTGAAGAGACACCTTATTTCCTATTCACATATCTTCTGTCAGAAATTATTCTTGATGAACATGAATCTGAAAATATGCTACCCGAACAAATTCAGCTGCCCCTGTGTGTTTAGATATGTCATTCTCTTTAGACGCTTCTGTGCCAATACAGCATTATATTGCAACTTTTTAGTAGTGATATCTGGATAGCAAATTTTTTGGTAAGCTGAATAAAGCCATAAACAAGGTATCATAAATGAGGTGTCATCTCCTCATTACTTTTTAATATGACATTGCAGACAATTTTTTAGAAGCCCTGCCTCAATATCCTTGCCCTCTGCTGTGTCCAGAGCTGCAGAACTGCAGCAATAGTAGCATTCAGTGGTCACCATCCTCAGCTGTGTCAGGCAATTGGATCAGAGTCAACGTGACACCACTGTGACACACTAGTTGCTTAAAGGAGGCTCTCTCCTCTTGACTTTGACAAACTCCATAGCAATCACCCTCATAGTAGTTGCATTTGGTTCTGTAAGAGCTTGGATGAATGGTGCCAAGTATCTGCTGAGCTGAACAGATCAGTACACAAGCTATTTCTTGCCAATGTATGAGGTAAGAAAAATCTGCTTTTTGTAGATTGACACCATGCGAACCTGTTTGCTGAGATACAAATAAGCAAGTTGACTGACCTTGATCAGCTATGTCTTCTTCCTCATCTTGTAATAAAACACTTTGTTTTCTAACTTCCGATAATGTCTGGAGATGCAGAGGTTTTACCTGCTGCTTTCCATTGCCTTCCATTCTGTTCTCTTCGCTGAAGAAAGGAAGCCTTTTATAAGGTTTTCTCTAAGGAAAAATTAACTTTTGCAAGGAACATGAGAAATTATTTTATTCTTGTTTTTCTGGTAGTGAATGTATGTTTCTTTACATCGGATTACATTCTGACAATATTGGTCTTGGTACCCATACAGAGGTTTATGTAGTTATCTTTGTCCTCCCATTTACATTTTTACTCAATTGTTATCTTACACAATCCACTTCTATGATTTAAAAAAAAATATTTCCATAGTCTTTTATTTTCCTAGTAATCTTACGGAGCCCAGTTTAATCCTTAAGTATGCTAGTACAACTCCACTGAAGTCAGTGAATTGTACCATGACAATGTTTGGCCCATTATTTTAATTTATGTGAGTTTTTTTACATATGCATGCATTAGAAGGAGGGGTTTTTTTATGCTGCTACAAGCAGCTCTAGTTGTTACTGGTAAACTCTTTCAAGAGTGTATATTCTGATAAGAACACACTGGGGAACATAAAGAAGAGTAGATGTTTATTCTAGTGAAAAAGAAACCTTGGAAATGTGTATATCCTCACAGAATATTATGTATTGTGATTGTCTAGTTTGTTTTTTAATATAGAGCAACATGATAGAGTCAGAAAATCACAGAATGGCTTGTCTGGGAAGGGACCTTTGGCAATCATCTTGTCCAACTCTTGGACTAAGGTACATGTGCAGGGATGTATTTCACCAGATCAAGTTGCTGGAAGCCCTGTCTAACCCGACATTTCCAGGGATGGGGCATCCACCTCTCTGAACAACCTGTTCCGGTGTCCCATCACATTTATAAAAAAATTTCTTCTTTATATCCAATCTACATCTACCTTATTTCAGATAGAAACCATTGCTCCTTGTCCTATTGTTATAGGTCCTGGTAAAAAATCTCTCTCCTTTTTTCTTGTAAGCGCCCTGGAAGTATTGAAAGGCTGTAAGAAGGTCTCCCTGGAGCCTTTTCTTCTCGAAGATGAACAGCCTAAACTCTCTCAGCCTTTCCTCATAGGAGAGGTGTTCCATCCTGATCATTTTTGTGGCCCTCATCTACACTCACTCCAACAAGTACGTATCATTCTTGTGCTGAGGACCCCAGAGCTGAAAGCAGTTCTCCAGGTAGGATCTCACCAGAACAGGGTAGAGAGGCATCATCACCTGCCTTGACATTCTGGCCACACTTCTTTTGATGCAGCCCAGGATAAAGTTGGCCTTCTGGGCCATGAGCACACATTGCTGGCCTCCGTCTAGCTTTTCCTCCACCAGTACCCCCAAGTCCTTCTCTACAGGGTTACTCTCAATCCCTTCATCCCCCAGCCTGTATTGTCTCCAAAGGTTGCTCTGACCTCGCTTTTGGCTTTGTTGAACCTCATGAGGTTCACATGGGCCAGTTTCTCAAGCTTGTCCGAGTCCCTCTGGATACCATCCCATCCTTCAGGTGTGTCAACTGCAACACTCAGCTTGGTGTCATCTTCAAACTTCCTAAGAATGCACTCATTCCCACTGTCTGTGTCACTGATGAAGATATTGAATAGTATTGGTTCCACTACAGACCCCTGAGGGATAGAAGTGAGAGGAAGAGGGCATATAAAACAGAGTATATAAAAGCCTCTTAAAAAGGTAAAGAACTAAAGCTTTCTTTAGTTGAGACTTTCCAGTTACTTTAATCTGTATACTGTAGCTACCAACAAAACTCACCTTATCAACACCCAGCTGTTTTCTGTGAGAGTATGTTCCAGCTCCTGGGTGCACCCAGTCAACTGTACCTCATTATTTCAGGTTACCTTTTCCCTGGAGCCGATTAAATTTTTGCAGAACTCTTTCAAGTGTCCATTTGAAAGAGAGCCTCAGTGACATTTTGGCATTGTCAATGTCTAGTTTGCAAGCGTCTGTGTAGCCTGCAAAAAAACATATGCAGTTCTTTCTTTGTTGACTGAACCTCCTGGTCATACCTTCAAGCAGAAGAAACTTTACAAGCGTAAACACAGTTCCTAAACAGTCAGATATCTTCTACTATTCGAAAGACATTTTTTTCTTCATTTGTGTGAGGTTAGTCTTAATTCATATTTTATCTTGCCATCTGTTCTGAAGAAAAGATGTTGAGTTTAAGTGTGTGGGTGTTTTACATTTGTTGTGGTTTGAGCTAAAGTAGAATCAGTTTTCTAACTTCAGCTGGGTCTCATCTAGGTAACTTCATTTTCTGAAAATTAACTGCATGATTTTCAGACAGTGGTTGTCCCTAGAAGTGGTAACACAAGGCGTTGGTATGCAGAAAAGGCAATGCTTATACTTATTCCTGCAGTAACCAAGGCCACCCTTGAGCTAGTGGAATGCCATAAGTCAAGAGGCAAAAAAGGTCACACCTGCATGGAAGGGCAGACGGGACAGGTGACCCCAAACTAACCAACAGAATATTCCATCCCATATATGTCATATTCAGAATAAAGCTGAGAGATCACAAGGGTCTCGCTCTCTTCTTCAATGGTTGACATCTAATGAGGACCTCATCTCTCTGTTTGCTCCTGATCCCAGATCTGTACATACCTGAATCCAGTTCCTGAGTCCAGTTCTGTCCTAGCCTCAGACCCTTTCCCTCGTGTCTGCTTTGCAGCATTTATGGTGACATGTAGTCATCAAGGGGTGGGAGCACAATTTCACAGACGTTTATTGTTGTTGTTATTATTTCAGCAAAGCTGTGGTTTTAGGTTTCCAACCCACATTTTTTGTCTTCTCATTTCCCTTTCCCCAGGCTTGGGGAGGAAAGGAATTGAGTTTTAGTTTTAGCTGCTCAGTTTTAGCTGCCAAAATTGGCCAGGGCTAAGCTATGACAATATTACTTTCTTACTCTGGTTGTATCCATGGGATTATAGAAGACAAGTTTGATCCACTGTCATGTGATGTGGCAGGTGCAGATGTTCAACACAGGACATCCCAGTTTTCAGCTACTGGTGAACAGATATAAATCTGATAGTAATGTTCCCCTGAGCTGATAGAAAGCCTTGTATTCTGTGCCTGCTGTGGGTACTGCTCTATGCCACAAAAAGAAACAACAGCCCCTGAAAAAACAACACAAAACTCCTAGGACTTGTTTTGAAATATTCCGTCCTTGCATAATTCAGTTTATTCATTGCCAGACAGAACTAAATAGCCCTTGCTTATTAGTGCCTCCTGGTAGTGTATGGGTTGAAAAATAATACTATAAAATAAATTATTTCAATTCTTGGAATGCAACTTTTCACTTTGTTGTCAAAACCAGCAAGCTGCAGCTTGGAAGTATGGGTCCCAAGAAGCTTGTGTCCTTAAGTATCTTTATGTGCACAAAACATTGTTGTTCACATCCATACGTATTTTTGCTACTAGGTCCTAACATTTTGTAAGTCCTGAAGATAATTAACAATTCCTCTTTACGGTGCTATGGATATTTTCATTGGTGTCACCCAGTAGAAAGTATTTGCAGCAACATGTTATTAAGTTTTAAATATTGTAGAGCAATGACTGGAAGCTGTGCTATGTGTGACTGCAGAGAAATAATCGTATAAAACTGTTCCCTAACATTAAAGCATCCAGATCTTCTCAGCAGTAGTGGGAGGCCCACAGCAATGAACGGGGCATAGCTCTGAACCTTTCTCTTTTTCCTTCCGTGTGTCTGTGTAAGTAATGTTATTGAATGAATGAAGAATGTCTTAAGCATGGATTGTCAAAGGTTTTAAAAATCTGTTTGGCAAGGAAAGAGCTACCCACCCCCACTGCCCAGTCAGGAGTTGCTGGTTCTGGTTCAGTCTCTGATGAAGAGGTCTGGATGCATTTTAACAAACCAGAAGTCTTTTGTTTAGAATGCTAAAAAAGTAATTTTGGATGTATATGTGGAAATGATTTTTTAATGTTTATTTTGGGGCATCTGTGGTGGTGGCTAGCATGACAGAAACCTTCCTGAAATAAATATTATCAATAGGCATATGAATACATTTTCTGAAATTTGGATGTGGATGTAAATATAAAGTACAGAGCAAGAACGTTATGGTGTGTTTCACTACAACTGCCTGTACATGGAGTATGAGGTACAGGGCCACTTCTGCTCATGATGTGATCACAGGGGTAATAAGTTAAAGTGTCAACTGAAGCCCCAATCCACTTGAATTTTATTTGATTCATTAGTAGTGTATTAAACTGGGAAATGTTTTTTAGTACTGAAATGTACACTAGGTAGCTATAACAAGTATGCCAGTGCCATTTGTAATGAATAACTATAATGTTTTATAACCCACGAATGAAAAATCCTTGTGCCTATTATAGGGAAACAGATGAAAAGGGATGAAAAAAGTATCTGATTTTTTTTTTTGACTGGAGGTATGTCAATACAAAACTTTTAATTAAAATGGGTGAGAAGTCCAAATTTGCCTGAACTGATAAACCTAAATTGAAATTGTATTTGTGGCAGTGCCATCTAACTTGCACTAAACCTCTCCTGTCATTTTTTGGAAATATCTGAAAGTTCAGACATAAAATTATTTATGCAACCAGGTGTATGGGCTTCTGAGTGTTAAAATACCTTAGATAAATTCTCCAAAGCTTGTAAAGTGAGAAAAAGTTGCTTTTTGCAAGCTTTCTTCAATTTGTGAAGGAAAATATATTGTTAGTTTTATGAAGCTAAAGTAAGAGGAATCAAAATAAGACAGCAATGTCAATACCAGAGTAGAAGCTGTTGATGTTGCCAATACTGCTTCATTTGCAGAAAATTAAGTTATATTAAACCACGTTTACTTCCCAATGTTTACACTGGCTTGTTTACCACAAAAAGCCTCTGGACAGTGGCAGAGTGTTTGAAAGACACTCTGTGTGTAATTTCTATTCATAGATATTATGATTCTATATTTAAACACAGTACTTACAGTCGCATCCAAGGAGGCAGCGGGCTGCTCACATTTGTGAATAGCTTTTACTAGCACAATTATGTTTTTGAGGAAGATAAATTTACTTTAGCTGTCAGTTTGCCAGGACCTCAGTTTCCTGGTTTTCAACGAAAAGGGTATGTCTTTGCTCCGGATTTTGAGAAGGGAGTGACTGTGGAGCAGGGCTGGGCTTCTGAACGGGCTTGTGATTTTTAGACATTGTTTCTATTTGTGTTGTTTCTGCTGTGGTAGCACAACATGCCAGAGCACTAGATTGGCATACTGTTAAAAGAATTAAAAAAACTAACTAAATAAACTACGATAAATAACAGAAAGTTAACCTGAAGCCAGACTAATTATCTTTCTTTCCATTTGCTAATTCATTTTCTCATATCTACTGCTACTCAGTTTAACTTTTTACCTCTGCAGAGGTAAATACATTAAATAAGTTAAAATATTGATGTAAGTTAAAATGTTGATGCAATTATAATATTGATGTGAAAATGTTCCATTTTTTTAAATTGTTGTAAGGTTTGATTTAGGGATAAAATTATTATTTAGGGATAAAATTACTTGAAAAAAATTAAAATGGAAGTATTCTTTAAGTAGAGAATATTAGCTTATGAAGGAACAAATGCCAAAAATGTAATAAACCTAGTTTTGCCAAACAAATTGAGAGTCTTTCCAAATTACTGCACTCCCTTGTTTAACACTGGAACTGACATTTTAATTCTGAGTATCAGAGAATTGTATTTAAATTGTTCTACACAATCACAGCCCCCCTGAGAAATGATAGGAAGGGAAGTCAGCTGAGAATTTGGTTTGAATTTTTGCATGATTCTAAGATATTGCTGTAACAGTTAAACCTTGATCAAAGCTTGGTGGTTGCAGGGACTAGACCACCATCTGCTGCTTTTTGATTTTTAAGGTTTGGAGTGGTTTTTTTTATCATCTAAGGATATGGTTTTAGAATATGCTTCCTACCATGATAAACTGAAAACAATTTAAAGTAGGTCAACATAAATTTGAATGTACAATTGCACACGCAAGACTTCTTTTTTTAACAAGACTCGCTAAAAGTAGAAGACTTTAAAATTGCAAGCACAACTGCATGCACATTTTATGTGCTTACAAGTGGCTTGTAAGTGCTCTTTTTTTGAGCATTTCAACATATTAAAGTCAGTGGGAGTTTTATGACTGGCATCACTGAACACAGGATCCACTCTTAAGTGCGCTGGATTGAGACTTCGCTTCTCAAGAAAGTTAACTGTCACTCACAGCTTCTTAATGTTGGGGTTGAATAGACCTAGTTTGAAAAAGAAATATGTAAATCGCTTTGGTGTCTTTAGGCAAAGCTAGGTAATGGGCAATAAGTAATAAGAGAAGGAGCGCTTATGTATTAAACACTGCCAAGTTGACTATTTCATTGTCACATTGTGTCTTGAGGTAGTTTTAGATCGGTTGTGGACCCTATGGTATCTCTACTACACAAGAGTGTCTCTTGACAGGAGTTAAAATATCCAGGAAATTTCTGACATTTTCCCTGTCATATTTGCCGCATTTCATAGGGACATTTGTTGGCGTGTCTGAGTGCCTTCTGGTGAGTGAGGGGGATGCTCTCCAGAGCACAGCTCCAGTCCTCCATATGCTATACATTCAGCTTTAAATACAGCATTTATGTATTTCAAGGGAACCTCACTAGCTTGATAGCATTGCCTGGAGAGAAAGAAGTGCTTTCATGCAAAGATTGTCATAGGCTGTGGAGTGATTGTAGAAAGTAGCTCGCCTTATTAAGCAAAGTTCCTGGAGGTGTTTACATGTCTACATAGCTGTAAAACAGCCTTTCTTCAGTCCTGCTATTTTCCTGCTTTTTCTCAGTTCTGTATTTCAAGTTAAAATATATACTGTTATATGTAAGCTTCTCTCTAGAAAAAGATGAAAAGCAAGGACTAAATCTCATTTGTGTTACTCATGTGGTTAGTTCGCTTGCTTTCATTGTGTCTACTTGAACAAGTAAAATAAAAACAGATTTAATTCTGAATCCTTTTAGTAACCTGCAGGGAAGAGTACTCATTGACCATAATAACATCTTAGATGAGTACTAGATGTCATCTATAAATGATACACATTTTTTAGTCATTAAGCCACATTAAGCAGTACTAAGTTTTGCCCTCAGCATAAGTAGTCTTTTGCAATTGCATCTGTCTCTTCAGTATGCAGAGAACATGAAAGGAAAATTGTGTTTTACCCTATTATCTAAGAAATTGCAAAGCTATGAAAAGCAGATTACTATTAATAAACAAAATTTTCTTCAAACAGCTATGCATACAGTTGTGAGGAAACAGCTGCTCTCCCTTCCAGAATATACAATTGGCAAGTACATTAATTTTAAAAAAGATTATTTTGAAGGCATCAAAACCAGTAAAAGTGCAGAGACTGTGACAAGAATACATTTCCGCACTGTTGTGATTCAATATGATCTGGCAGAGGAACATTTTTTCCTCTTAAAGTGATATATTTAAATCTTCCTCAGGCAACTAGATTTCTGCTGAACTACCACAAGCAGTACAGGTGAATCATTGCTGATTTTGATCATATCGAAGTTATTTAAACAGAAATATGGCTTGAAATATCTCCACTATGCCCTCCCTCTGCATTACGAAAAAAGGACATTTTTCTGTTAAAACTAATGCACGGAATATGGTGTTTGTGAAGGGTACCTGGCTGACTGTTACAGCAATTAGTACAGGCACATTCTTAATTAACCTGTGAATAACTGCTAAAGACAGGCAGCTATCTGGCATGTGTTCCCACAGCGTTCTCAGTGCATCAACCAAGAGCCAGCACATAAGCCGGAGTATCTCCTCCATTCAGTCAGAGTTGCCACTAAGGCTGCAATCAGCAATGATATTCTTCTCCGGACATTTGTCCACTAAGAAAAAATGCTGTTAATTAGATGCAGATCACCAAAGAGCCTAGTGTTCATATGTCAAGCTACATATTATTTTTGTGTTGCAAATTTCAGCATGACTAGGGTAGTGTTCTGTGGTTCTCCTTGTGTTGGTAGCCCTGTTGGTAGACAAAGACTGGTCATTTGTCACTTAATGCACACAATCAGTCATATTACAAGTGAATAAACAATGATGAGAGAAGGTATCACTGGCAGCTGAACCAAGGAGTTGAGCTGGAGCTGGAAATGGGAAAGAAAACAACACAAATGTAATTTTTATTCCATAGAAACTATCTGTGAGTAAAGATTTCAAGTTGTTGTCAAGAAAATTATAATGGTAATTTCAGCTGTTGTTGGTATTATATCTTGATGTAGGGAACATACATTGTGGTTATTTATATTTATAAAACAGGTCTTATGTATGTGAAGTTTTAATTCTTCTGTGACAGAGTCGTTAATTACAGCTTACAGATTAGAATGCTGATTCTTCCTTACTAATTATATACGTTGATTCTTCATTAAACAAGGCATTTCTAGAGTAGACATGTGAGGCCTACAGCAGCAGAAATGTTACTTGAAACCCTGAGAGGGATTTTATAGAGCTCTGAGATCACCTACTCCAGCTCTAAGATGAAGACTGCTTTCACAAGCACGTACCTGCACTCTAGCACATCTTCCTATCCTGAGAACAGAGACGGAGGACTTCTTCCAGCTATACACTTTCATAATGGCTCTCAACTGACAAGCTAGTCTCCTACCTTTCTTGAGCTGTTTTGCCATCAATCTCAGGACCTCTTTCCATCTTAATGCTTTTAAATAAAGAAAGGGATGAAACTAAGCCATTTATAGGGAAGGGTTTTCTAACGCAAAGTCCTGATAGTACAGTGGAGTTTTGTGCACTGGGAATAGTGTAGCCTCCGTTCTCCCAAATAAGCTCCCAAAAGATCCTAGGAGAAATTTATCCCAACAGAAAAGGGAGAAATTTCTGTATATATTTTATTTTCTGTTTACCCTGTCGTGGATCAAGATTAAGTTCCCCACCTCAGGGAAGGAGTATGTTAAAAAGTCTTAACAATATTCGGCTGAAGTAGAAGCCACCGTGTTACCAGGTTCCAATCTCACATAAATGCTCCCCAAGAGTTTGCCAGATCCCTGTTTATTTCAGCTAGTTAGTTGAGTGGTGTAAATTGCTCAGTCTTCACAGGCACTGCAAAGAAAATTGTCTATGAATGGTGTTTTCTTCTGGTAAATCAGAATGTGGCCTGCAACGGGGGCAATCAGTCTCAATCAAAAGTTGAAACATTTCTTTCACCTTGGACCTATGGCTGCTCTCCGTATTTTCAAATAAAGAACCACTATTGTGAAAACATGTCCATTTGCCAGCAATTTCCAAGTGTATTTTCTTCTGTTTGCTAGAGATCTGGAGAAATAAGGCAGCCTCTTAACTAAATTGACTAAATAAAAGGAATCTGCTTTTGAAGTATATGGATTTCAGAATCAAATTTCCCTTTTCTGTGCCTGTTGGCTTTATAGGCTTATTTACTCAGGAGGAAATGACTTGTTTTATAATGTGTTTAACATCATGTTGGTTAATCTATGCCATAATATAGAGTTATTTCTTTGTGTAAGCAAGCATTTCATGTGTAAGCATGTGTGAATCTCTCACTGAAATGAGGGGGAGTCTGTATTCACGCCTATTCCTCTTTTAACAGGACTGACAGAAAAGTAGACTTGCTGGTTACACAGCTGTGTTGCATATTTCAGATATCTCTATCTCCCTCTCTCTCTGAATACTAGCTTCTTTAATTCTTCTCACTGCTTTCCCTCAATATTTTGGGAAAGTTTTGCAAACAGCTTAGGTAAAGAAAGCACAGACTCTAAAACATTATAAAAGGAAATCTCAGAATCAGGCCACTTCAGAAAAAACATATGAAATTATTCTTGTTGTGTAAGGTTTCAACATTTCCAGGTTCCTATTTAGACAACTGCCTGTAGGTGGGATTATTAAAGATGGCAGTTTTGAGCAAATCAAACCTCTGTATAGGCAGTTGGATACATCATTTCTGAGTATGGGGAAGATACAAGGAGTAGTGGTTATACAGAGCCAGCTTTCTGAAGAACAAAGAATATAGAGTAATTGAAAAATATTATTGCCTTGCTTATGATTCATAATAATATGAAAATGTGTGTGTACCTATATTAGAAATAATCCTGTGTAAATCATTCTCAATTACTGAAATGGCTAACTACTGCAGAATATCTTCCCACTGATATTTCTTAAAGTAATATACTCTAGAGATTTTAATGGAAAAGGCTTAAAAAACATTCTTAAATTAAATCATCAGTCCATCATCAGAAAGTGACAGAGAGACGTTAGTTGAAGTTCAGCTCATCCATTTGTGGGTAATACATTGCACATGGTTTTGGGTTGGTTTTGTTTTGTGGGTTTTTTTCGTTTTTCGCAATTTCTTATGATCAGCAGGAATTTAGAATTATGGTTTTTTAAGTAAGCAAATCAACATATCTAGTGGATTCAAATCCAAAGCTGTCACTATATTGCACCCATTCGTGACAAGTCTTTCTAGTCTGTTCAAGCTGGTCTACTTTACCCCTACTTCTCTCTCCTGCATTGCCTCTAAGGTTTCCACAGAAACTAAAAAGTCAATGCTGTTTCAAAGAATGCTTTCTTCCCTACTACACCTCTTAAATCTTCCAGCTGCTATGGGGTTTCTGTGCTATCTGTCTGCACTCAATCACTTCATCCTTTTAAATTAGATTTAGGATTTAAAAATACAGCACCTGATGGTGCCACCACACAGTTGTGTCATGTGTTCTGTTTAACTTAGAAAAGACATAATGGTAAATTACAGCTGTTGTAGGTAAGGGGAAATGTTGTGAAATTAAAAAGTATTTACCTTTTGAAAAATAAATGGTAATTCTGGGAAAGTAAAAACCTCAAGGAAAAGCAAATTAGAAGTAACATGGAAATAATATCACTTGGTGAGTTGCAATATTGGAGGTCATATTAGAAGGTCCCATGACAATTTATTGATTTTTGTGTACTGTTTTTCATTCCTAGTTACTTGTGTTTTCCTCTTTTGCTAAAATATGTTTACAAATCACACTTGCTATCATTTAGCATAGAGGCAAATCAGGCTGATAAACACTTTATCTTATTTAAACTATATAGTACATTTCTGTTGCTATAAAAGAGCTGGAACTACAGTTAGTGTTATTAGTTTAAAAGAAAGAGAAACAAAAGATGTGGCAAAAGGGAATCCAGCCCGTAGATGTGTAATGGGAGGCAAATGATTGTTTCCAACGCTGAACGAGGAAAGCCTTCTGTGAAGGGTTTTATGTAATTCTGTGCAGCTGAACAAAGTGGAGAATACTTAACAAAATTGCCATTTTTAAAATCTCATTGTGAATACTCAGCATGCTGTGATCATACACTGTGTAATGGTGTTTGCAATGAATAAATTGCTGTAGATGTTATAATATAAATAACTATTTTGTGCATTAAGAAGCAGTTCTCTTCATGATGGTTTCTGTCTCAGGAATGCTATAAAGATAGGACTTCAGAGAATAAAAGCATCAAAGTACTCTCTGAGTAATACCAGTCTGCTAAAGTTCTAGGATGCTTTTAATGATTTTTAGTGGTATTTAGAAGTGAATAATAAAATCAGCAAAGTGATATTTGATTTGGTCTTGATGTATTAGTTATTTTTACTGTGGCCAAAACTTAAGAGTTTTAAACACAACACAGCTTGCTCAGCTTCAGCCGATAATTCTTAATGGATGCAGCAACAGGAGAGCAGAGAAAGTTGATCACGAGTTAAAAAAGGATTTGGCTTATACAGACTTTTGGCACACTGACCTTGTGTGCTGCAGGTTTGTTGCAAGAAAGAAAGTGACATGATGTCTGCCAGTTAAACTGCATATTGCTTTCAGTGGTAGATCATAGAAGCACAGAATAGTTAAGGTTGGAAAGGACCCTTAAAGGTCATCTAGAACAACAACTGCTGGTTGTTTCATCATTCATCATCTTTGTGGCATTCCTGGACCTGTTCCAACAGGGCCATGTCTTTCCTATGCTGAGGGCTCCAGAGCTGAAAGTAGTCCTCCAGGTGGGACCTCACGAGAGCAGAGGAGAGAGGCAGAACCACCTCCCGTGGCTTGCTGGCCAAGCTTGCTTTGATGCAGTCCAGGATACAGTCGATTTTCTGGGCTGCAAGCAAACATTCTTGGCTAATCTCCAGCCTTCCATCCACTAGTACCCCCAAGTCCTTCTCCACAGGGCTTTCAATTCCTTCACCCTCCGCCCTGTATTGGCACCAGAGGTTGCACCAACCCAGGTGCAGGACCTTGGGTTTGGCTTTGTTGAAACCCATGAGGTTCACATTGGCCTACTTTTTAAGTTTGTCCAAGTCCCTGTGGATGCCATGCCATCCCTCAGGCATGTCAACTGCACCACTCAGCTTGGTGTTATCTGCAGACTTGCAGAGAGTGCACTCAGCCCCACTATCTCTGTCACTGATGAAGATATTAAACAGTATTGCTCCCAATACAGACGTCTGAGGGACACCACTTGTCACCACTACCCTCTGGATGCGACCATCCAAGCAATCGAACAGTCCATCCATCAAATCCATCTCTCTCCAATTTAGAGAGAAGGGTGTTGTGGGGGACTGTATCAAAGGCTTGCCCTTGTTGAAGCAATGCTGGCTGTCTCAGATCACCTCATTGTCACCCGCACGCATTAGCAAAGCTTCTAGGAGGATCTTTTCCATGATCTTCCCTGGCACAGAGGTGAGGCTGACAGGTCCGTAGTTCCCAGGGTTCTCATTTCTAACCTTTTTAAAAATGGGCGCATTATTTCCCTTCTTCCAGTCACCAGGGACTTTCCCTGACTGCCATGACTTTTCAAAAATCACGGAGAGTAGCTTGACAACTACATCAGCCATTTCCCTCAGGACTCTCGTCAGATCCAAAAGACTTAGATATATTCAGGTTCCTCAGGTGATCACATAGTCTTCTCTATGGCTAGAAATAATTTGCTAAAACCAAAGATTTACAATGAAAAACTGACATACCATACCGAGTTCAATTGCTCTCAATAAGCATAAGAAGCAATATTTAGCATTATCCTGTAATTCATTACTGCTCTTTTTACAGCTCATTGGGAGCAGTTTCCTAGATATTCTTCCAGTCACATTTACCACAAATGTACTGGTCCCAAATTGTTGAGGAAAACGGTAACTGGCTTCAATAAAAAGCACTTGAGAAAAGCAGGGTATAATCACTTTGAAGGAAAATATCTTATTATCCTCCATCTCTTACTGCTTGCCTAGAAGTACATTTTTCTTTAGGTTTCCTACAGAAAGATGTTCTCCATCAGAAAACTGGATGAACTAGAAGAAAGTCTGGTCCAAATTTTTCAGCTGAATTCTTTCACTGTAATGGAAACTAAGTGGTTTAAGAGATCTGTCTGGTTTCTCTATCTGCCAAAGCTTTTCTGAGGGACAAGCAGCCCAGTCACTTCACCCTTGGTTTCCACTGCGAATAGGTTTAATGAATGATACCCACCCTAGAATCATGCTTACCTAAATCTACTCATGTTGATATTCCAACATACATGAGATTTAAATTCCCAGTAATACTATGGGATGACCAAAAAAACCTGGATCTAGCATAGGTCCAGATTTGAATGTTAGATCATGGAAAGCCAAGCTTTTTCACTATACATAGTATCTAGTTAAAGTAAAATGAACAACTCTTTAAAAATGTACATGTATTGTTAATTTTCTTGGAATAATTCAGATCACTTGGGCCTCAGATTTAATGCTGAAAAATTTCTAGCTTTGGTCTACATAATAACTAATAAGAACCATGAGTATATTCCCATATTTTGATAATGGAAGTTTTTGCACCATGTAGATGAAGGAATTGAGATGAGGCTAATTTTTTTGAAAAAGAAGATTTTGGGAGTTTTCAGCAGATTTTTAAGAGAAAAAAGAAATGAAGGAAAGGTTAGGAAAGAAAGGTTATGCATTCCAAATGCACAGATTTGGGGAGGGTTTCTTTCTTGATGAGAGTTTAAATCATCAGTATTATAGCTGAACTAAGCACTTATCCCTAATTCTGAAGGAGTTTATTTCTTTAATTGTTCTTTGATTTTACTGCTTGGAGACTAGCCTGCTAATTTTATTCATAGCAGAGGTGTTATTAACCACACAACTGTGCCCATTGCCACAGGCAGTCTCAGTGCTTGCTACTGTCTCTTTGTTTTTGTTTTGTAGAAATATATTCCTTTGGCTGCTGTGGCAACTCTTTATTGCATACATTTGTAAAAGTTCCTACTGATATCACTGTAGCATCTGGGTAGGCAGCTGTGACTTCCTTCCTTACACCACTGCTGCGGCAGCACCCACTCTGCTTGCTCTTTATTTGCTACAACTCAGAAGAAGGGCAACAGGGAAGGAAAGAAACAGAATGAGTAACTGCTCTTCTATAATAAAGTTCCCCTGCACCATTTTCCACCCCCTCCTCCTCTCTGGAGAAACATGAAAAATAGCAGAATGTGTTGATGCCTGTTTGATGAGAGAAAAAGAAAGGAGATGTTGGGGAGAGGGGGATCTGCATGTACCAAGGAGCAATGAATTATTGCCATACAGAGAGGAGTGGGAAAGAAACAACCCTCAAGTAGAAGACGGAAAATACAGATTCTACAAAGAATTATCAGGAACAAGGGAAGAGAAAGGGTGAAGGCTGAAGAGGTTGTGGATTGGACATAGAGATGCTGGAATGTAAGCAAAGAAAGGCAAAAAAGCAGGTGAATAGTCTACAGTGCAAGTCTTACAAGGTGTAAGTGAGTTGTGGTGAGTTGGGTGTTGGTCTTCTTTTCCCGAGTAACAAGTGTTAGGACAAGAGGAAATGTCGTCAAGTTGCACCAGCAGGCATTTAGATTGGCTATTAGGAAAACTTTCTTCACTGAAAGGATTATCATGTATTGGAACAGGCTGCCCAGGGAAGTGTTTGAGTCGCCATCCCTGGGGTTATTTAAAAGATGTGTATATATGGTGCTTAGGGACATGGTTTAGTGGTGAACTTGGCAGTGCTAGGTTGATGGTTGGACTTCATCTTAAAGGTCTTTTCCAACCTAAACAATTCTATGATTCTATTTGTTCAAAGCCAAAGACACGCAGTGAAAAACATGCTGAGAACTACAGTTGCTCATGGGGCTGTGATGCCAGTGCTCCTTAGTGGCACTATTTTTGAATTCCGTTGAACGTGGCTAGGATGGGTGCACAGGTGGACTTGAGTTACCTGGTAGTGTTAGCATCAGTATAGCTCCTGGTGACTTACTTCCTCCCAGATTAAGATTATCTAGCAACCACTTTGCCAGTACAGCCCCACTGCTGGGGACAGTCCCCAAACATGGGGACAGTTCCAAGCTGCAGTACAGACTAAAGCAACACGTTCATTTAGACCAGTTTCAATATAGGCACCATGTTCAGAACAGAGAGCAGAAGTATGTACTGGGTTTATTTCAATGAGACTTTGTATAAACTTCTGAAGAGAAAGCTGAATCTACAGTCTTCTATTCCGTCATATCCATCCTCTTCCCTCACCTTTAGGAGCTGTGCTCCTAAATTATTTTGCCAATCTTCTAATATGTTTTTATCCACTTTGCTGTCTGGGCAACTGGCTTCTCAGAAGCATTCATGAAGGGCAGCTAGAGGCAGGATCTGTTCCAGCACAACTGTTAAATATGCAAGAAATGGGATCGCAAGAAAATGTGTTGTATGTCTTATAAATGGAGATAATTCTGTGGTGAGCTTCTCTCCTCCGAGGGAAATCTCTTAAATAGTAAAGTTAAGATTCCATGTTATAAAAGGAAAGGAAGAGGAAGAGAACGAGTGTATCCTTCTTCTTTCTGCTGTCCTGTGTTACTGAAGGTATCTGAAAGGGTCTGCATCCTCCGTAGACTGCACCTAGTGCAATTCTACCTCAGTTCTGATGTGTGCTCTGTGTGCTAAGGCAATTCAGATTAGATAATGCAGTAATAAGAGTGAATTGGCAGAGGCAGTGCCATGAGAAGTGAGTTCATGGACAAAATTAGTCTAATACCTGGTCCTGCTTTATTCTGCCCCGCTATAAAGAATGAGGGTAAAAATGGACTTAAACTCACCCATTCCAGAAGAATCTTTCCATTTCTTTCTGAGTTGTAAAGAATGGGAAAACCTCACAACCATCTCATTTTCCCGTTTTATTTGGCCGGATAACTTCACCCCCCACACCATTAGTGTGTCAAAACTAGAAGGCAATTTAAGTACCAATTCCTTTTCTTCCTTCTTTGTTCTGTGCTATAGGCTTGCTTCTCCTTTCTTTTAAAAAGTACAGTTACAGTTTAAAAGTGGATAGCAGCAAGATTCAGAGACCAAAAATGGAAGCAAAGACATTGAACTAGTTCTTATTTTCCACATTACCAAAAACACACTATAAGGTTATGCTACCTCCAGTTGTAGAGGCTAGGAAAGCATGTCATCCCTCATAGAAATCCAAGATTAGAAAGTAATAACATTATTTTACTTCATTTATTTTAATTTATTTATTTTAAATTATCCTGTATGACTACTCAATAAATAAGGGAGATAGTATTTTTTTTGATCTTCTGTATTTTCACTTTTTTGAGTAATTCTCTGGAAACTGAGTAAATAACAAATCACACCTCTGATAAAAGTAAAAATCAACTGTACTTTCATAACTGCTCTAGATAGGTTTTAATCTGGTATGTCTCATAGATGGTATTATTTTCATACAACTCTCTTAAAACATAATTTTAAATTTAACATTTTAATATATTCTAAATGCAGGGAAAGCTTGGTGTTCATAATGCATTGTACTGGACAAGTTTTTAGCAGCACTACTTTCAAGTGGCTGCCTGCCTAAAACGTGTTGAGGGAATAGAAAATACTCAGTGCATTAAGCATATCTAAACCAAAATGAATTCAGTTATAGCAGCATTTGAAGTATTTTGCTACTAACTGTAACTGATGTGCATACATTTCACCTGCAAGTATGTGCATGTGGGAAGCATTGGCAGAACTAAAATATGTTGAGGAGAGGCAAAGGGGAGTGAAATATGAAGGAGACTATTTGACATGTTTTGACTCCTTTGTCCTGAATTTCATACACCTATACTGATGTCATTCTGGAAGAGGAGGAAGACTGATTCCGTGTCCACCTGCCCCAGCTTTTCATAGAATCACCAGGTTGGAAAACACCCACTGGATCATCGAGTCCAACCATTCCTATCAAACACTAAACCATGCCCCTCAGAGCCTCGTCCACCCATCCCTTAAACAGTTCCAGGGAAGGTGACTCAACCACCTCCCTGGGCAGCCTCTGCCAGTGCCCAATGACCCTTTCCTTTAAAAATTTTTTCCTAATGTTCAGCCTAAACCTTCCCTGGTGGAGCTTGAGGCTGTTCCCTCTTGTCCTGTCCCCTGTCACTTGAGAGAAGAGGCCAGCACCCTCCTCTCCACAACCTCCTTTCAGGTAGTTGTAGAGAGCAATGAGGTCTCCCTCAGCCTCCTCTTCTCCAGGCTAAACGACCCCAGCTCTCTCAGCCGTTCCTCATAGCAGGCAAAGCCTCCCCAGCGGGTACAATGCAGTATTCTGTTGAGTGGCTCATCTGCTGTACGGGAATAATGACAGCAGAGCACTAGCACTTGACAGACCATTGATAACTCCAAATCTCCAGGGCCTTTATGATCAGCGGCACGTCCTCGGTCCTATGTTACAAATTCCACCTGGGAGATAATGCTGGAGACAGGGTAGTGCCAGCTCCAGAGTCACACTGTGTGCTTCTTGCTGGGCTCCTTTGCATCATCCTGCAGGTTCACTAGTGTTTCAGCATCAGTGCACAAACTGGGAGGCTGCACTGCTGGCCTGACAGCAGACCTGTCCTTTGCCTAGCCACGTTATAGTTCAGCCCCTTCCAGTTGGAGCTGCCCTTGCCACAGTTATTTCTCCCCTGGAGCTGACTGAGCAGTAGGTTAGTAGCAGGCAGCATGCAAGTGCTCTGGCCGTGGGTCAGTTGAGTTCAAGACAGATTTACTCTGCCCTTTGCTGAGCAGGTGTACATCTGAATCTGTCCTTCCAAAGATAACAGAATTTCAGGCACTGAAATGTTTGGTTTGCTTTCTTTGAGATCTGTGGTTTGGTTTCCAGCAGCATTAATAGAGCTGGAATATAAATCATACTGATTGTAAAACATTTGGGCTTCATTGTGCTGGGCAGATATCCATGTGAAGAGAAGGGCAATTAAATCATCTTGCATTATAAACCTTATAGAATAAGGCTCTGGCTGAGGTCTTGCACACCTGGGAATTTTCTCTGGTGAAGCCTGATGAGTCGTCAGTCTGGCTGTCAATAATATGGGTAGATAAAAGGCTTAACAAATAGGAAAGAAGGACAACAAAGATAACACACCTGTCAAACTTCCTGTTATTAATGTGTGGTGAAAAATAATGTTAAGCTTATGCATATTGTTGCCCTTAATACCAGCTGTTGTCTGTGCACATGGATTGGTATTTTACATTGCCTGAACAGCCTCGCTGCCAGCAAGCACTCTAACAGGCAACATCGATAACAGCAATCTTCCCACACTCCATACAATTCAAGCTATTCTTCAAATTAATAATAATACTTAATAAAGCTTCATCTCTCATTTGCAAAGAAAACCTTCAATTAATGTTAATCAGCATCCTCAGAATGTGATCAGGCTGGCCTGGTAGCTGGACGTGCTGAAACAGTTGGCAGATGGGAGCATTTTCCAACTATTCTAATTAATGACTGCTCATTTCAAATGTTAATGCAATTAAATAAATAGGCAAAACAAATAAAGATAATATACGCTATGAAAATGCCACTATCAGAGAGAGTTCCGATCAATAAGTGAACCTAAATCAAACACAGAAAGAGCCGGACCATCCCCTCCTGGCTAAATAAGAACTCATAAAGACAGGGCTTGCTTTTGTTCCTTGCTGTTTCCAACCATTTCTCTGGGATCGGCATTTATATCACTTCCATTTTAACCTGCTGGCATCAAATGAGTCATTGCTTCCCCAAGTATTCGAATGTTTTTTCTTTACAAAATGGAAAAGGATTTCCTTCACACATTACGGGCTTTTTTTTCATGTAAGACTTATACTGCCTTCTTGCCTTTTCTGTTTGAAATAATTGCCTGACTTTTTTTTTACGGGGTTCTACTTTCTGTGAACCTTGTATACCATAGCACTGATGTAGTTCCACATTCGTTTAGGCTTATAGAGAGTTCAATTAGCTCCTTAATGCCTACTTCAGTCACAATTAAACCCTCCCTGTTGACTCGGGATTGGTCTTTCGAAAGGCAGTGGAGGTGTTTTTAATTATTCATTCTCTGGTTTGTTTCTTACAGCAGTCTCAGCTGTGCTTTATTATTCAAAGGTTAATGCAAACTGAGAACTGGGTAAATTAAATTTGTTTGGCAGCTGGCAACCTGATGTATTATAGACACTGTGAAATAAGGATAGCAACACTTCTGCTATTGTGCCACTTAAAAAGCCAGATTTTATCTTTAAAACGATTGCTAGTTTTGTTACTATCGCTGTTGATAGAAAACGAATGTTCCATAATGTTATAGTCTCTGTAACCCATTTTTGTTAAGAAAGCACGTAGTTTAGAAAGCCAAGAAATATTAAAAGCTATTATAGAAAATTAATGTAGGTATCATGACTAATGAAGTATGCTGTGCGGTACTAAGTCATGCAGTTGTATGCAGGGAGTCATGCAGTCAGAAGTTTTAATGAAGGGAGCCCAAGGAATTTCAGGTGAAAGAGGGTTTTATTAACTTTCAGTGAACAAAATGAATAGTTGAGCAGTGAATATGACATGATGTCGTATAATAATTGTATGCCTTGGGTACATTGTGATGCATGGAGCATAGCCAAGAGCTTTCATCTGTTCTACACAGAGTTATTTCACAAACCCCTGCATGCTGTGGAAATCTTTATTGCAAACATAAGAAGAATTGTTTCACAAGAAATGCCTTAAAACAATACCACGTCACTTATTTGAAGTATCTATCAGTACTGCCTCCCTCTGAAAAATAGTAATCAGATATCTACAAGTTGCCATCCCAGTTGATCCTGATTAAGATTCAGGTCCTGTATCAGTGGCTGGAATCAGCAGGCTGTGAACCAAAAAGAAGTTTTCATATTCTTTAAAGGCCACCCTGAGTAAAATATGTATTTTTATCAACAAGCATTATGTTGTGAAAGGAGGCTGTGTTGACTCCTGGAAGAGTCATGTGCAGGAACTTCTATTAGTTTTTAATTTGATTTCGTCAAGAATTGACCATGTGAGTGAGACATTTTTCTTGTTTCATATACAGGATTATGGTTTGTACATTTTAAATATAGTTTCAGTATTGTGTTTTTAAATTAGAACTTTGAATTAACATAATCAAATACTTTAACCCTCTTCCTGTTGATGTTTTTTTAGATAGGGTAATGACGGCAAAGTAAAGTAGCCTTCTGTACTAGTGACTGGAGACCTTAGGGTGGTAACTGAGAAACTGCAGCAGCAAAGTTGTTTGTGCCCTGTTCAGTCTTTAGTACAGTCTGTGCTGCATAATAATGTGTATAATTACACTGCTACTGACTGATGAGGTAGGTGGATGAGGAGGTAGGTGAAAATAGGATAGCTTGTGAGGTGAGATAGTGACAAGACATCTCAGCAAAGTCTCTGTATCCCTGCACTGTAAATGCTTCACATCTGCCCACTAAAATACTTGAGTTAAGACAGCCAGGAATTTTTGTGTGCTTATTTGAATAATTTATACTGTGATTTTAATACTTCTTCATGGCTGAATGCATCACTTCACTGACAGAGCTTAGGACACCAGTTAAATGTTTTATCCAGGGCTAACTTAATAAATGTGATACACAATTTTAACTTGTAATGTTATTGCAAAACCAGAAGTACTACTAGTAGAGTAAAACTGATACAGCGTATTCTTGATTGTATGTGGTTATTGTGTAATTTTTTTTGTTTCTATTTTAGTGCTGGACCCAAAGGAGACAACATATATGAATGGAGGTCAACTATACTGGGGCCTCCAGGGTCTGTATATGAAGGTGGAGTTTTCTTCCTTGACATTACCTTTTCACCGGACTACCCTTTTAAACCACCTAAGGTTAGTAGGAGGATATTAAAAAGTCTGAAAGCAGTCCTCTCCTTATGCTATTCTTTAATGTATACGCTGGTATATCATTGTAGCATGAAGCGTAAAACTTTCAAGGCAATAATGAATTTTGAAACTGAATATTTTGACGCAAAAAATAAATAACTGCCTAAAATTTGCCTACATGTTGCCAGTGTAGCTGGATGGACATGGAATTACTTAGCAAATTGTTGCATAATTTCCAGCAGTTATTTGTTTGGTTTGGATTTGTTTCCAATATGAAGGCATTTATATCTGAGTTGTGCCCTTTATAAACAACTGAAGATACTTAATCTTTCCTGTTGACCTATACCATTCATCAGGGGTCTGTGGCAGTCTTGACAAAAATATGCACCTTTTGCACTATCCCATGTAAATTACTTCTGCAGGTGCTAGATACACTATTGTTTATGAAGTTTTAAGTAATTGCTTTACATCAGTATTCTGGAAGAATGTGGAGATTAAGCAGCGAAGGCAAGAGACTAGCGTGAAAGAGATTTACACAATTCCTTACGGATTCATTTTCTAATGCTGTCAATACTGACACTAACCACAAACGTAGAACTGTACCAATAATGTGAAAGTGGCAGTTCATTACCATGATTGAGTAGGCTCAAAATGTCAAACAGGAAAAATCTGGTGATTATCAAGACTGGAAAAACAGAAATCTGATGAAATGTGGTAGTGCAGTGTCATCGATAACCAGCAGTAATAATTGCTGAGGGAGGGTGTCAAAATGGGGCTTTATTGGGTGATCACAGGGTTGCTACAAACCACCCATCTAATGCATCTACAAAAAAGGCAGATACACTCCAAAGATTCATCCTGGGGCATTGCCTGTAGAGACGAGGAATTACCAGTGTTAAGATATTACCTGGAAGACTGAATGCAATAACACGTATTCACTAATAGGAACAGAAACTGCAAAAATTTATCCTGCGGGGCTGTTTATAGAATCAAATAAATTGATGGGCCACTCTTTTATGAAACTAAGTGAAAAGTGGTGAATTGGAACAGGCTCCGGCCCAGGGGAGGGAGTCTCACGCTGGCAAGGCTGAACAATCACACTTTTCACTTAGTTTCATAAAGAGTGGCATCAACTTTATTTGATTCTATAAACAGCCCGCAAGGATAACATTATAGAGTAGCTGTTCCTATTTGATTACTTGTATTGAATACGTCTTATTGAAATCAGAAGTAAAGTGTTATAAACAGGAATCTGTTTAATGCCACAGGAGTAATCTTTACAGTAGTTAATGTTGCTGTTATCAGGAAAAGTTTTAAATAAGAAGATACGTGAATTCAAAGTACTTGTCATTCTGTAAAACGGGCTTTTCCCAGCCTGTGACTTAAGGATGGGTCAGTATAGCAGTATTAAAGATGGTCTAACTTTGTTTACCACTTTTAGTGTTCCCGTATAGTGAAGGTTTGAGGTCACTGACAACCCTTAGCAGGGGTTGTGCACCTTGCTGACTGCACATTTTCTGATTTACATAAGGGTGATTACACAGTGAAGAAAGAATTTGAAACTTTATAACTTCAATCAGTTTAAGCCTTGGGCACAGTGAGCTGGAATGGTGCCCTGTTCTTCCCATCTTCCTCCCAGCCCAGGCTAGTCCAGTCTTCTTACTTGCTATACAACCTGTCTTGATGGGCTCCTTTTGTTTGCTTCTTTCCTGGGCTTAGACTGTTTGTAGTAGTCATATCACAAGGATTACATTCCGTCCCCCAGCAAATTATAATTATACTATTTAGTAGATATTGATATATCCACTAAATGGATTAACTGAGTATTAAATAGAGCTTGAAGTCCTCTCAGAGATCCAAATCTGTTATGTGAAGAACTAGATCTGAAAGACAAGTTCAAGGGATATCTTTTGCCATTCTCTCTGTTGAATCTGCTGAGGCTGGAGCCAATATATGTAATAACCATCCTGTTAAAATAGAATGTGAATGTTCAGGTTGCTGTTTCACCACAAGGTAAATAATTTTTCAATCCGCATTCAGTTGTGTTTGGTGACTGTATTATTTTGAGATGTAAGTAATGCAGCTGTGCATTGCTTATTAATGAAATACCAAGCGAAGAGGTTGTTCTTGTCCTTGCTTCGTAACAGTTCCTTTTGTCTGCCTTAATCTTGATGCCAATTGCCATTGTAAGGAATGTATGCGTGTAAATCATATTAAAATGTACCGCTTGATAAAGAATGAGAGAGTTGAAGGTGCTGTATTGCATTACTGAAAGCACAGTATTTATGATGAGGGAAGCTGTTCTTAATAAGAAAGTAGTGAGTACATGTGCACAGGGATCCAATGTCAGATATAACTCATATGTAGCTAGTGTATTTTATACACATGGATTCTTATTCTATTCGCTTCAGCCACTGTTGTAAATTACCCTTATTTTCAGTCCTGCTGTAGGGTCTCTCAAACTGTTGCTATTTCGTTACACCTATTTTCCAGACCACATGAAACTGATTCATAGGTAAAATAGTTTGATAAATCCCTTGAATAAAACAGCATGGAAATATGATGACTACATGTCATAAGGTAGCTGCTGCCAGTCAGTATTGTTGGAAAGTGGTAGTTAAATGTGTTCTCCACATGCTTATTTCTAGTAAAAGAAAGGTAGAGAGTACATAGAACGTATGGTGCTATCTGTGTCACTGGATTTTGACATCTTTTCTACTTCTCCACAAGATTTGTGATATTTGATGCTGTTCTCATAGTCAAGGATCCTAGGGTAACAGGAATAGATAATCTCAGATATTTTTTCAAAGAATAGTCCCACTCTTTGTGGCTCTATCATCTTAAAAAATCTAGAGATAAAGTACAAGACTGTGGAATGTATGGAGAAAGACATAAGATGTGTTCCTAAGTGCTGGCAAGATTACCTCGCTGAAAGCACGTAGCAGAAAGGGTCGAATTCACATTTCTAGCTATGATTGAATCCATACATTCCTCCTGAGATTTCTGTGGTCCATTCTCATCTCTCCTTTACTATGAAGTAAGGAAACATTTAAATGAGTACTGTCAAAATTGATCTTCCAAAAATATGACCACAGAAGACCTGGGAAGAAACAGAATTTCCCAGATGCAATTACTTGACCCAGCCTGAGGTTCCAAAGGCAAATGCCCATGTCACTTAACACAGTTACTGTTAAAGGACCTAATCCATAGTGTATTAAAATCTGTGGAAAGATTTCCACAATCCCTTTTCCTTATCTGTTCTCAGATGTAGTGCACTCTGTTATCGTCCATGTATATTTTGCATATGGATGTTGGGAAAGGTGAAATAACTTTTTACATAAGAAAAATATACTGAAAAGGGATTATGCAAAAATTATTATTATTGTTGTGCTTGTACATTTGTGATGTAAACATTGTTTGGTTTATATTATACAAAGTTCTCAATATTTTCTAAACGATCCAGATTCCTTCTACAGACGTTGTGGATGCTTATTCTGATCTCTTGTTACCCTGCTGTATATTGCAAAACTTTAATTAAAATAAAATACCTGAGAGAACATTTGCATGCAAAGAAAATATTTTTCCTGTATTTGTTTGGTTTTTTTAAAAAAAATGTATGGAGTAATCTTCATCTGTTCTTCTAGATAGATACCCTGCTTTCCCACCTTTTCTTTATCACGTAAGGGAAACTGGATCGCTCATTCATTTGTATTTTGTTTAAACAAAGAAAAAGTATCTATCAAAAGTCTTCATTTTTATGCATTTCTTCAGTTTTTACACCTTTGTAGACTTCAACATCATATGATCTTAAGATTTTAGTTTTGTCTCTATTCTTTACATCCTCTAATTGTACTGTTTTTGTATGGCCAAGCATCACGGCCATCATGTTTCCCTTCCAGTCTGCACCAACTAGGCTTTCCTCTACAAGTTCACAGTTTTCTTTTTGTCTGTCCCTACCTACCAGTGCCTCTCTGAAGTTAAGCCATAAGCATAGTATCAAATTAAATTATTCCTCACCAAAATAGAATGTAGCATGTGGTAAGTCAGAGCATAATTTGCTGTCATGATATTGATCATTTTTCCCTTTGAAGTCACATCTATTTCAGCCTTTCAACTTTGTCTCATGCCTTGAAACTAGACTCGAGTCTTTCCGAGCTAGAGGTCACTGACCTTTTTGACTCTGCTTTCCTTTTAAGTCAATGCCGTTTTGCTTCACTCACAACTGCAGCACACTCATGCAGAGGAGAAAGTTATTCTTCTCAAAAAAGTTTATCTATGTGTGACTGATGCAGTCTGAATAAGACTGACAGAAGGCCGTCCCAGCCTAACTCCAATTTATCTCTACAACCAGAGAACACGGTTTTTAGAACAGCTCATCTGAGAACTGACAAATTAGCTTTGGCTTCCTGAGAGGCTCTAATCAATTAAAAATATTTTCTCGCCTCCACTGTGAGGAAGCTCCTCTAGCACTTCGGAAATTAGCTGAGCACCCAGTTGGCTGAGTCAGCAAGAAAGTGGGCAGCCTGCAGAATCACTGTTCTCTTTTCAGCTGCATCCTGATTATCACATTGATTTTATGAGAGAACAGGCAGGAGGAAGGTATGGAACAAACAAAGCTGGGCATTGATGTTCATATGATCTCACTTTCTGCTAGAGGCCAGATGCTGATGAGGCTTCGGTCTTGGTCACAAGTTGAGGTTTTATGCCCCAAACCACAGTATCCACTTCATAGTGCAGTGGGCTGAAGAACAGAGAAAGCTGTGCCCTGTTCAGTGCAGCCACTTAAAGAAATGAATAAAAATACTTAGATGGCCTGCCAAGGAAATTTCTCCAGTGCCTTAATGACCCCTGAACCTTTTTTAGAAATACCTTTGAGATTTCTTTTTCCTGCTAACTATCTTCCTTTCTTCCTTAATGGATTCAGACAGTTTGCCTCTTGACTTTAACAAAGGAAGGCTCGCTCTCTTGCTCTGTCTCTTTCTTTGGGGTATTGAATGGGATATATAGCTGTGCATAGATAGATGTCTCTTGCCTTGGTGGTGTATCTGTCAGCGTATGTGTGTATATGTATTTATACACACATGCATATGGATAGGGGGCTATTACTTCTTCCAGTCAGCCTGATCTGACAGAGAGAACTTCAGCTAAACTTGTCCTTGGTCCACATAAGAAATGAGTGAATTCTGCAAGTATGCCAACTTTTGATCTGATCTTGATCATAACAAATTAATATACTATTATTATGCACACTGTAGTTCTTGGAGGAAGGGCAATTATCCTACATACTGTCCCTCTGGAGCAGGAAGCCTTGGCAAATCAAGAAGCCATATCAGGATCTTTCATACAGGTGTTTATAGAAAAATGAATGCTCTTCAAGAGAGCTCTCCCCCCAGGAATTGTCAGTGGAGCGGTGTCTGCATTTTCATTGAGAATAATCTTTATTAATAAACTTCTGCTCTCATATTTGGCTGCGTTCAATCTATTACAGTGTCAATTCAATTTAGCTGTAGCTGATACAATATGGATATATCTATCATTATCCTAGTACTCTGCAAGCTTTATTTTTGAATTTGAGTGATTTATAAAATCTCTTAATCCCAACTCTACAATTAATCTTGCTAGGGACTTTAATCTCAGCTGACTGAAAAATGGTTCACAGGACTTGAAAGCTGCAATATGCTAAATCACTTATAAATCAAAATTAAAATAACAGAAAATTCCATTTCCTCCTTGTAAATCTCACTTGTCTATTGACTGAAAAATTGTTCTCAACATTTGAAAGCTTAGCTGTTTTAAATCAGCTCTTGGACTTCAAGAAGTGTCTTTTTCCTTTGTAAATGTAGTGCACAGTGTCTGTAGAGTATGGTCTTAATAGCAATGTTAAACATCTCTTCAATTTTTTATATGTAATTGTCATATTATATTAATCTCTATGCACTAAATAGCATTATGTGGAATCCTTTTCCTATGCTACAAACTTTCTACCTATTTCATAAGTCCAGCCTCATGTACGAGCATCAGTCCTTTTTGTTCTTGGCTTTTACTCTACTTTTTCATACTTATTTTATATGTGTTTGGGTGTAAGGACACTTTTAGCTGCAGTGTAATAGAGAAACTATTTGCAAGAGTAGATGAGAAAAAATATGTATTCTGTGGTATTTCTAACCTAAGTCATTAAAATTAACCTTACAAGGCAGACCTACACTCTAACTTGCATGCGTCACTACTAACACAGCTTACATTTAAAGCTCTCAGATTCAGAATAGCCTCAAGTACAGCCTATTTTGTCATCACTGTTTACCATTTTTGCAACCCAGGTATAGACAGGGCTTCAATCTGCCTCCTCTTCCCCCCCACCTTCAGCCCCCTCCCCTAGTATTGCTGTCATATTACCAGCTTCAGATGTGATGGTCTCATGTCGCTGTTGACCCTTACGTTCATTTGCCTTGTCATACTTCTCTCATAGCCTCTGTCACATCACATTAACTCTCAGTGCCGTGCTTTGTTGCTCACAGTTTTTCTCAGCTGCCTCCTGCCCTCTCCATCCTTCTCCTGGTCGTCTGGGGGTCCCTAGCCTGATGCATTCCCTCATCTCAACCTCTGATGGCCCCTTCACTGTGCCTCCACGCTCCCTTGTTCTTTGCCCACTATTGCACCACCTGCAGTGAAACACTAGTCATTCCATAGGTCCCATATATTTAGGGAACGCTGAACCTTTAGGACAGCGGTACAGGGACAGGTCAGCCCAAATGGCTCCTTAAGAAACTTGAATACCTCTCAGAATTGCAGAGATGTGAAGGAAGGACACGGATGCAAGTAGAAATATGTCACAGCAAGGAAAGGATCAATAACTACATTTCCTTGTGAATAAATGCAAAAGTCACCTTTGATAGGAACGATAACATAAATCTCTGAGATTTCCTTTGAATTGAGTTATCTGGTAATTCTTCTAGTAATTGCCAAATTGAAGTGCCGTTTCTTCTAATGGATAGCCACCTTTTTCACTCTGTTTTTATTATACTAATTTATATCAGTAGTTCACATTGACTTATTGAGTCTTGATGAAAATGTCTCTTTCAAACTAAAATCTTCCTGGTTTCCCTCTCTGAAACATAGGTGGTTCATAATTTCTTTCCATTTCCTATAAATGCCCAGTACACAAAGGTCCTTAAAAGGTCCTGTAGACACATCTTATGAGGGATGTCTTCTGCATCAAGGTGGTTTGCATATTGCTTGTCAAATAGATTTTCAAAAGAGGACTTGTGATGTCTACTGGATGTTTCAGAAACTATGTAATTCTGCCATATTGCACATGATTTACTACCACATAGAAGCCACGCATGGTCTAAAAATGCATAATATATCGATGTTATTTTGTTGTCCTTATTTTGCATACGCATATATACAGATGTGAGAGAAAGATTTTATTTATCTTATTACTATAGAATAAGAGCAGATTAACTGATTAGGACAGAATACTAGGATTTTGAGGTCAGTCTGCCTAGAATTTTTCAGATAGGGAGCATGTAAATGCCCAAAGGCTGTTGAAATTGGGCAAGTTAAAAAGCCAGGGTTTCTTAGAATAAAATTCAGGACTTGAAGTGCCTGCCACCAGCTGCCACATGCCACACCAGCTAGCAGCCCTGTGCCCAGAGCCCTTTGCCTGCCACACCTGCCTCTGTCTTGATTCCCTGAGCACGTTCAGGAGCTCCACAGCAGAATGAGGAGGAACAGTAGAGTGCCAGATACTGTCTTTCACTTGGTGATAGACAATTTTTTTCATGTAAAATAAAAATGTTGCTGTGTGCTAGGCTTACTCATGTTTAGGTGAGAAGAGCTGGGGTGCATTAAAAAAAACATGAATGAGCACTTCTGGAGCATGTAGGATGGTGTAGCCTGCATGTGTTTAACTTTGAGAGGGAGGATTTATTTCATAAAAGTTAAATAGCCAGGAAATCTTAAAAAATTGTACTTTCTGTAAAAGGACTTAATTACTGACTTCCCATATGGAATTATTAATAATAAGAAAGATTATGCTGATTAAATGAAAATCATTTTATAGAAACTCATGTTGAGTTTGTCAGAGAAAGCTTTTGATGCTTTGCATCTTATAATATTGTTTCTATTCTGAGCATTCCTTAACCCAGACAGTAATCCATTTCCCTTGTTCTCTCCTGCCCTTCCTTTATTTTCAGAAAAGACTGTACAGTTTAGGGTATTTTTTTATTTACCCTCTCAGGTACATCAAAAATTATCAAGGTCTCTTTTTACCTTTTCTGCTATTAAATCTGTGTGCAAAATGGTTACATTTATATAATATAGACACTTAGAATTGCTGTGCTTATTCAATTTTTTTCCCTGCAACAGTCAATGAGACAGTGTGAGCAGTTACTCAGCTTTGTAATTACTATGAATATAGTCAATAATTACTCATTGCAATCTTTCATTTTCAGTAATATTAAAGGTTAACTCATGTGAATGCTATTATATCCCTTTTAAGTTGTTCTCGCTTTCAGCTAGCTATGTCTCACATGGTGCATTTTGCCACAGAAACCCAGAATAATTTGCATATTGGACTTTTCTGTAAGTCAAGCAAAAGTAATGCCAATTTAGTATTTCCTGCTAATGCAGATGGCATTATTTTCCTTCCACAAAATAAACTATAGCTATTCTTTATGAGCTAAAATTAGGTTTGAGCAAATTTTTTAGGTGAAGTTCATTTCTTGTTTAATATTTAAACCATGTTCTTTAATAATAAGCATCATATGGTCAGTCATTTATTGTGCACTTTATGTGATAATCCATTAAATATCTCAATAGCTGTTCACGTGCATGCTACAAATCTGTAGTTAAAAACCAGAGGCAGATCAACCTTTCTTAGAAATACACTTTCAGAGCTGGGTATGGGTAAAATGTAGTGCAATCTGTAAGGAATTTAAGGATGTGAGGAATGTAAAGGATATTGCATTAACACTGTGTCACTCAGAGCTATAGATATTTTTCATTTAGGTTGTTTTAGAGTTGTTTTCTATTATGCAACTAAAGAGTGTAGGCCTGAAGTTGTTTTTATTATTTTCTCTATTTGAGAAGACAAATCTATTGCTCATAAAGTCTGGCAAACTAAAATGGGAACTACTTACTCCCTTCTGAACTCTATGAACATCATCATAAAAGGCATCATATTTTTTAATATATGTATAACCTTTTCTGTATGCAGTACAACTTTTTTCACTTCAGGTAGTGCCACCACGGTTTATTAAAACAGAACTCCAGGGGAATATTTGGGGAAGACAGAAGTTTCATCTCAGACAGGACTGCAGGATTGCACTCCTGTAAGAAATTAAAGAGCTTGAAAGAAACTTTACAAAACTGCCGGGATGAGAGCTCTGGGATCTCGGCTCGGCTTCCAGCATTGGCCAAGCAAAAGGGAATTGGTTTTTGCTTGTTCTCTTGTTGACTCTGGGAATCTTTCATCTCTCCCTGCACAGTCACCAGGCTTCAGTGAGAGGAATGAAGAACAGGAGGTAGGGATCTGAACCCGAACAGGCTGAAGAAAGCAATTCCTGAGTGTTTGCTGTTACTGCTTACATACAAATATGCAAAACTGGAGAATCATTTGTTCCCCTAGACGTTTTTGAAGAGA
Source organism: Phaenicophaeus curvirostris (assembly GCF_032191515.1). Taxonomy (NCBI): domain Eukaryota; kingdom Metazoa; phylum Chordata; class Aves; order Cuculiformes; family Cuculidae; genus Phaenicophaeus; species Phaenicophaeus curvirostris. Next base: position 50,223,438 of record NC_091397.1, on the reverse strand, counting down.
ATTACCACTGAATTGAGTGGAACCTGAAAGTGAAAAACTGTGGGTTTGGGACCAGCCCTTTCAGAGCTGCAGTGACTGTACATGCCTCTTTCTGAATCTCACAGTGAAGATGAAGCAAGTCACACTCATGGACACCAGTGCTGCAGTGGCTGCTTGGGTTTAGACCTAACATAGAAACATTCAGTGCGAAAGAGAGATAGTGTGTGATTTTAGGACTCTATCATGCTGGAAAACTGGTGTTCAAAATCAATCTGAGATCCAGGAGTGATTTGTCTTGCCTACAGCCTGTTTCCTCCAGTCACTCAACTGAAAATCACCTCAATTTACCCTTACCAGGTTTTATAAACAGTCTTTTTTTCGTCCTATAACTTATTAAATGAACAGCCAGCTGTAGTTTTACATGGGCTTCTTTTCTCTCTAATTGTTTTTCCCCCTTGTAAGATAAGCTTATTTTCTTCTTAGGGACTGTATGCAGATCTTATTTGTTTGTTTCATTCTGTTTTACAGTACTCAGAAGGATTGGTGTTGAGCAGTAGATAAACAGATTATTATTGTTTACTTCCAAAACTGATTGAATATTAATTCCTTATAATTATCTTTCAAAAACTTGCTCATAGTTCTTTTACAGTTTTCAGAAGATAGTTCCATTTTTCCCTATTTCCTGTAATTCACATTTTTCTAACCTGCACTTTTTTCCAACAAAAATGAGATACCCTCTTAGAACTGAAAAATGAAAGAGAGTAAATCCATAGAGAATGCTTGTTGTTCAAAACAAGATAAAAAGCCAATCTATTGGCTGAGGATAACTTCTACTGCACCCACACACTGTCTTGAGCCCCTGCATGGGATTGTTTAGGTGTTTTCATTAAGGGGTAAGTAGAATTAGAGTACAGTGTTTGTGGGAACTATTTAAGTGGCATCAGAAGTAAAAATATGACCATAATAAAGAAAATGTAGTTCACCTGGAATGGTATTATCACCTGGTTTCTCTGTGTACATGTAATAGGAACAACCCTGCATAGCTTTAAAATGTGCTATTGTAAACACAACATCTGGAAGGTTACATATCAGCATTGCCCACATTAGCTGCAATTTAAGGCAATACCAGGCTAAGAAAACCAATATGTTAGCCTAGTTATACTGTATGCTGCTTTAGGATAAGAACACTGTTACTTGCCACCAGCAGTCCACAGCTCCCAGCATACTAAGGCCATCGTTGATACAGCTTCTTCTGAAATTCTGAAGGCTTTGATTTTTTTGTCATTAAAATGCCTCTGTGTACTTAGGCAGCATTTTAAAGTGCACCAGCATGTGCAGCGAGTCGATGACAGATTTGTCAATGATAAGCAGCAAGCTTTATCTTGTGAGTGTGCATCTTGCTCAGCATCATTAGGTTACGATGTGCTCGTAGTGAAAAAATGCTACATTTCATGTCTAAGTGTTTGCTAAAAATAGCTTTCCAACTACAAATGGGTGTTGTCCCACCTATATTTATCCACCAGATAGCCTAAGATGGCAATGGAGTGTTGAACAGTTCCATTGTGGAACTGGAACATGTGGCAATGTGTCTGTTCTCTCAGCTGACAGTAAAACAATTACACATTAAAATACAGGCTCAAATTGATGGCCTTCTCTTAAGCAGGTTACAAGTGCAGACTGACCTATCTATAAATAATTTAAAGGATATAATTTAATCTGTGTCATGGATTTAGTGTATCTCCTCTGCATTCAGTGAGACCACATACATCTTATTATTCAATGTATTCAGAAATCACTGAATACAGTCCTTAAATTTTTCGTCATAGAAGCATAGGAAGTCACTTTTGTTCAGAAAAAATAACTAAACAAAAACTTTATTCCAACAGTGTGCTCAGAAGCAAGCATACAATACTTAAAATTATGCAGGTGCTAGAGTGTTTGCCTGAGTCATGGGATATCCTGTTAGGAAGCATTCCCTGAGATGTTTATATCTTGAATAAAAGAGTGCCTGGAGTTAATCTATCCAGAGGCTTAATGAACACTGACCTACAATTCACAAAATGTTCCTCACCGGCTCCCTTTGTGGACACTTTTGACATGCAGTTTGTGTAAGGTAGTTTACTACTTTTGTGTGACCGTCCTTGTTCAAAATAGCTTCTCTTTGTAGACAAATATTTAATTTTATCACTAAATACTATTTTGTTGATCTTGTGGAAGACTTCCTTCAGTGAAAATGCTGAATGTGCTTGGACTCTTGCGGTTGGGGGGGGGTGTATAGATTATCTGGGTGTAGTGTTTGGATGAATTGAGTTTAATGTGCCAGAAATATTTTAAATTCTCATGAAAGTCCTGGAAATGAAGCACTTAGGGTGGAAAACAATAAGCAAAACCACAAATTTTGGGGTGGGCAGGGAAAGGGGGTGGGGAATATGTAGTGTATTGAGTGGCAAACTGCGACCGTCTGCTACTCAGTGGCAATAGCTTTAGACATGGATTTGCTTAAAAATTGATGAACTTGCTTTGTTGAAATCTTTGTTACAGAATTCACCAGTGCATGATACTGGGCCCACAAGTGCTTTCCCAGATTTATGTGGAAAAGTACTTATGAGAACAAGTATTTCTTGTTGAATATAGTGTTTTAATACCAGAAATCTCCTACCTTTTCTTTCCATTATTTTGTCAAGGCTGCTTGATTTAATCCAAAGGGGCAGAAATTTTCACTGTGTTAGAGAATGATTTTTTTTTAATAGAAGTAAACCAGATGCCATATTATTTCACGTGTCCTTTCTTCTGCTCACTGATAATGTGGACGGATCTCAATCCTACTGAAATCACTGAGATTTCTGATATTGAATAAAATCAGAACAGGAACGTGCCTGCCATCAGTTTCCATTATTCTCCAGAGGCAAAGTTATCTGTGTGGTAGAGCAAGGATAAGTGCATAAGCGCTTCCAGCTGTTAGCACTGTCCAGTTCTGGTTAAAAGTGAAGCTTTCTTAAACTGGAATGTGCTTTGCCTGCTGTTGTTTCCTGCACAGTCAGCCCCTCTGTTTAGACCACTGAAATGGTACACCTTAATTTTAGATGTTTAGAACATGTAATTAAAACCATCTGGTTTAGCTTGTTATTTGGATAGACCTGATGGAGAAAATAATCCTTGATTGAGACCCCCAAGGTGGAGGTTTTTATGTTGTTTCTTCCTATTCAGTAGCCTCAGTATTCATTCTGAACTATGAAGTAGACTTCCACGGCTGAAATTCTTTTAAAATTAGGAAAAAATTTTCACAGAAAGGGTCTTTGGGCACTGGAACAGGCTGCCCAGGGAGGCGGTTGAGTCACCTTCCCTGGAGGTGTTTAAGGCACGGGTGGACGAGGTGCTAAGGGACATGGGTTAGTGTTTGATAGGAATGGTTCGACTCGATGATCCGGTTTGTCTTTTCCAACCTGGTTATTCTATGATTCTATGATTCAACTTGAAGCAGAAATGCATCATTCTAGGCTAAAAGAAGTGATCTCCTCCTTGGTTTGTACATATAGAATCACTTTGGAGACAATGTAAAATGGATAGAGAAATCCTCAAAATCAACTACAAAAAAAGAAAAAAAAAAGAAAAAAAAAGCTCAAAAGTAGTTTGTCTGCAATTCTACTGATTCAGCTGTAACTCCATTTTCTTTGAGCAGCCTTTCTCTAATATTTTGGGAAATTACTTTGTTTTTTCCAGGAGTCAGCAATGTAATGCCACCACGTTTTTTCCCCAGCTTGATCTATTGGGTCAAATGGTGAACAGATGAAAACAGCAGAAGAGTCTGTCTTCTTCTGCCCCTTTTCAAAGTGTGAAATAGCTGTGGGCCTGACATATGAACATTTTCCAGATCAGGGGCTGGAATAGCTTTTCTTGGCCCAATACAAAAATAATGAGATCTGTGAGACCAAGGCAAGAGGAAGCTCAAGAGATGGATTCCATTCTCACCTTGCACAAACCAGTTCCACTGCTGGCCACAAGTGGAAGAAGCAGACTTAATTTTCTTTATTTTCTTATGAATATCCCTATCTTGCCCAGTCTTGACTGACAGTAGCAGAGTACTGTAATTTCAACCAGGAAAACAGAATGTTAGTTCATATAATTTTTTAACTGTTTAATAATTGTGTAATTATTGACTTGAACGCTATTGTACTTTGACATGCTGTCTTTTCTAGGTAACATTTCGGACAAGAATCTACCACTGTAACATTAACAGCCAAGGCGTCATCTGCCTGGACATTTTAAAAGACAACTGGAGTCCAGCATTAACCATCTCTAAAGTTCTCCTCTCCATCTGCTCCCTCCTCACAGACTGCAACCCAGGTAAGACAAATTAACTTTCACATTCACTTTCATTCTCGGTTCCTATTCAGTCAGCTACTAGGATGTGGTCAGTGTGCTGTTTTACTACTACCTACTAAAAGTCAAAGATCTTTAATTTTAAATGCCATTCATTTAAATCAAGACATAGTATAGAAAGAAGGCACAATTTAAGGAGCTCAAGAGCATTTTTAGTACTTGGGAATAAAAATCTTTTAATCCAAGAAGTCGTAGAAAGTAGTAGGCGCTAATTTGGATATTACTACCAGGGTATTAGTACCAAGAAATATTAATGAGTTAATAAATATTGAATAGGAAAGCTTTCCTTTAAATATGCTGATAATACAGTCTCTGAAAAGAATATTAATAGTACTGGCAATGATAGATGTCTAACACAGACTCTACAAATAATGAAAATTAATTTAAATGAGGTTTATTCAATATCCTGGACAGCAAGTATGAGTATTCAAAGCAAGCTGTCGTTCTTATTAACTAGCATAGCACTTAACCTCTTCCCTCAGCTCGTTTAGATTTGTTTTCTGCCATTGACCACCAGATCTGTAATTTCCACTTTCTCTTACGCTATTTACTAATGAATGATTTTGACGGTAGCCTTGGAAAATCACAGTGTATAGAAATCATTAAAGAATCATTAAAGAAAAATTAAGCAATCTGTTTACATGTTTTGAGGGTTGTTGCTGATTTATTTTTTATTGTACACTACTTTTTTTTTTAATTTGACATCTAGCTTTTAAACCTTTAAGTTTCCACTTTTTAAACCCTTCCCCTCAGCCAAAGGCCTAAAAATTGCTTTGCAAAGGGCAGAATGTGAGATTCTTGTATAATCAAGGGCTGAGTCAAAGCTGTGCAGAAGACTGAACTATTTCCAGGCTCAAAATAAGGTGAATAGGGAGAAAAATGCAATTGACTCTTTATTTTCACGTGAATTTGTTACTGTGTATAGTGTTAAAACCCTTGGTATTCCATTCAAATAAGACCTGGAGTGGTAAAGGAACCCTGTGTTACTGTTTCAGACACATTTATTTTAGGTTTGTTGGATGCTCTCTGTTTGCATCTCTGAAAGTTTGCTTCTGCTAGTGTCTAACCCGAAATAAGCCAAGGTGCCTATGGGAAGTCAGGTGAATGGATGGCAAAAGTGTAAAGAGAAGCAGATGTGTCTCATGTGTCTTAGAGACCAGGTAAAGAACTAGAGAAATTGCAAAGCCGTGTTGGTGTTGAGAAGTTGGCAGTAAGTATGTGCTCCTTTGTGGTCAGTTCCCTTTGGAGGGATACGGTCAACTTGAAAGCTGGCTGCTTTCCAGCAGTGATTTGAAATGTAGAAATTCACTTCCTCTGCCCTCTTGATGTTTTTCTTTCTCTTAGACTATTTTACAGGTGCTGTCAAGCAGCAGCTTTAGCTCACCCTGTGTGTAAAAGTAACACTGAGAACAGTTATCCGTAACATATTATCATATTCAACAAGTTATGCTACAAACGAGAGGTTGTTCTCTTCAGTTTCTTTCAGTTAGTAGCCATAAACATTGCCATGACAATATTAAATAAAACAGTTTCATGGCATGTCAATTTTCAAATGTTCTCTTTAATTACAAAGTAGTTTTGGATTTTGTTACTGCTTCATGTTAAAAGTTTCCTATGATTTTTTTAGGAATTAATGCAATTTCTTACTTTATATTGTGAATTTCCCTCTTATGAGTAGCTGACGCCAGGTACACGTGAACCACTCATCTTTTTTCATTCCTTTGAGATTGCCTGTTTGATGTTAGATATTTTTTTTCTAAGTGAACTTTGGATGTTAGTGATGTACAACAGAAGGTTTGCAGTCTTACACATTCTTACTTCTCAGAGTATTGCCTAATATGCTACAGCTTCTTCAGGGTAGGTAGGTAGGTAGGTAGGTCAGTAGGTAGATGGATAGGTAGGTAGGTAGGTAGGTAGGTAGGTAGGTAGGTAGGTAGGTAGATAGATAGATAGATAGATAGATAGATAGATAGATAGATAGATAGATAGATAGATAGATAGATAGATAATCTAGGTAGATAAAGATATACATCATTGAGATAAGTGCATCACTGAGATACGTATCGCTGAGGTATATCATATATATATATCTGTGTGCGTATATACAGAAATATACCTATATGTATTTTCCTCTCTATCAACTGGGAGTAATTTCTAATCCCTTAGTCTTCTCTTCATTTAACTAGTTTTCGCCTTTCTAAAGGGAGAAACCCAACAGGGGTCTCAATTTGATAAGCAACTCTGAACTCTTTGTTCCCCATTCATCAGCCAGAAGCAGATCAGGTCGAATGGAAAGGCAATACTGAATCTCCCACAAACATAAACACGTGGGACGGGCAAGTTTTCCACCCCCGGCCTCTCTGAAGGGAAAAATCAAGTATCAGTTACCTCCTAGTCTTACATTTATGCAAATCTTCATTAGAACAACAAATAGCAGTAAGAATGGCAGCTAATTAACCCTCAGTCATACACAGTGATTAAACGGAGCTGGAGCACAGCTGCAGCTTCATTGGCAAGCGCAGCTATTCTTCTCCAGCAGGCTGAGCAAATGAAAAGAGGTATTTGCTCCTGCAGCTCCTGTCATTCACACAGTAATCTACAAAAGCCATGGAGAGAGTCTCTTTCCTCCCCGGTTATACATCACCGCCCTTTGTTCCCTGTCACTCCAGGCAGGAGTGAGTTTGTCCTTTTTAAACAACTAATACAATCCTTTACTCATAAGCTGTCTCAGGCCCTTCAGTCCTGATTATTATTAATTGTCTCTATTTTGCTTGGCAGCATCAGCCAGTAAACTGTGTTAATGAAATGTCTGAATTCTGTTACAGCTGGCTGACTTTTTCATTGGGGGAAGGGGTGCTGTAGGGTTTCTGTATGAGTGAACACGTTTGACTTATCTGGGAGTACGAGAGAGCCAACTGGAATGGTATCAGAGGGATGGGAGAGATGATGGCATACACTAACATTCAGTCCAGGGATTTCTCTTTAAAGTGGTGCTCTGGGGCACTGCATGCATCTCTTTCTACAAAGCAGGCCCCCAATCCTGTAAATATTTTGGCATGTGCAAGAGCAACCCTACAAAAGGATGGATATATTCATCTGCATGAAAATGGGTAAGTGCTTGTAAGCTCTGTGCTTGAGCACTAGAAATATATACTTCCAGTGATAGCTGCTAGGGCTTGCCTGTATGGGTAATAAGATATTCCAGAGTAACTCCATGTATGGACACTCTCCTCTTTAAAAATATATTAAGTGAAGTCACAAAAAAAAAGTCTTACTTGGAGTAAAAGTCAACTGTACTTTAATACTCAAGTAGAGCCCAGGGAGTGTAAATACCTATACTGCTTTAATCCAGAGGAGCTTTCAAGTATGATTGGCCCCTCAGGTTTTGTATTTTTACTGAGCTTCAAGTATGAAAACAAATTAATTATTTTTATATTTAGAGAGCTGATGATGCTGATTAGGGTTGAAATGCTTAGTGTTCTCAGTTGGTCATTGCCACTTTGGCCCTGCCAAAGGTTCTCAAGCCCCAGGAAAATTCTCATTTGCAAATGCTTTAGAGAAAATAAATTGAAACACTGATGAGACAGTGCTGCAACTTTTTGTTTTGCATGGCCTCCTTTTTCACATGTTCAAAGTCTGAACTTGGCTGCCCTGATTATCCCTGGTGTCTGAACAATCTAATGTCAAATCATGTCTGCTTAATAACACACGGCTAAGCCTTGATTAGGACATCAGAACAAAGCCTGCTACATCTCCCTCACACCAGCCTCTTCCCTTTTGGTGCCATCCTCCACCTCTGGCTCCTTACTGGTTTTCCCACACACAAGTTCCACGGTCATTTGGGATTTTATCCCTCAATTGACATCCCTGGACCAAATGCTTCGGCACTGCTCCTGCCCCTGTTCCCCATGTGCTAGGACATACCCAGCTATGAGCTTCTGCAATGGGGATTTTCACGGTGGTGCAGACAGAGGACAAGAGGCACAGCGTAAGACGGGGATCAGCCATGGCATTGCTTTCCCAGAAATGTGCCCAGTTAGGCTGAACTCGTGGCTGGCAGCTGCAACTAAAGTAGTTGCTGAGGGACTTTACAGAGCCTCTCTTGTTTTGGTCTTTAGAAGCTGCTGGCTGATTTTCCAGCCTGAAGTGACTTACAGGAATTTTATACCCACTTGTTTTTAAGCAACTCTTATCCTATAGCATAAGTGACAGCTTTCCTGGTTTTCATTCTCAATATATTAATGAAGAACCATCCTCTTTCCTCCTGGTCTTTATTTGCTGCACACTAACCAAACGTGTCTGTTAGCCTCCTTCCATAAGAGAGGCTTTCTGTCCCCCTACTCATCCCCGCAACCCTCTCCTGCCCCTTCATCACACTGCAGTCATCCTTCCTGAACATGCCTGACCCACGTGGAGTTCACCAGGGCATGAATCACAGCTAGACCAACTCACCATCATCTGGGTTGAAATATTTACTGTTCCCCGTTGGATGTCCCTATCTCACTGGCAGCCCTGCCAAAGGTTTTTTCAGTTTTAGTCCTGTCATTTTCACTGTTTGTCTGCTTTCTAACCCAGTGTAGTGAAATGATACAGAAAGGAAAAGGAAGAAAAAGAGGAAAATAGGGAGTGGAAGAAAGAAACAGCTTTTGCTAGGAAAGGTTATTAACCTCTGTTTGTTACAGGATTTTTACCAGACAGTGGGTAACTCTAGGTATTTACTTCGAAAAGTTCTCAGTGTTTTTCCATGTGTTCCTAGTCCTTTATTCTTCATTAACTTCAAAGTCCACAGAAGTCCACCCTGATAATTCATCTCCACTGTCTTGTTTCAGTTCTCTCTCAGAAGTGATGCTTCAACAGGTCATGTTACTCCTTCGATCATAAAAGTCACTTATTTTCTTTCTTGAGACACATCTGTTTACCTTTAAACTTCAAACAAAAACCTCAGGCTGTTCCACTAACTTATACCTATATCTAGTCTAGGCCTATACTCAAAAATAGGTTGACCTTTTAATCATCAATTATCATCAAATCTAATACCTATACTCTAAGTCTGAGATTTCTTACACGATCTGTTGATTCAGCTGGACTGGGGCTATACATTGGGTGATTGAACAGTATTCTTGTAGTTGTCATAAAGATTAATTTCCAACACCTGTTCTTGCTATATTTTTTAATATAATACTCTATGTATCACAATCAACTATCAATAATATCTAAGTCCTACATGGATATATTTATAGTATATCTCTTAATGCTGATAAAGGAAATGCACAAACAACTGACAGCAGTACCCACTTCACCTGGGTCATCAGTAGCCAGGTTAGCTGATCTGATACTAATACTTCAGAAGCATATGACATTAGCAGCGTAAAGCTGCTTGTCTCTTGTTATCCTTTAAACCTACCAAAAAGTGTGAGGCAGTTTGTGTAGTGTTACACATAATGTTTGCTGTGAATGTAGTTTGAAATTGGAGCATACATGTCCTGACAGTATATGTACTTCTAAGAGTAAATGAGTTGGACAGATACCACCACGTTAGTTTGATGTGAGCTCCATCAATTTTTATAGAACCTGCAGTTGTTCAGCTCATCTGAAGACTGCTTATGTTAAAAAACACCGCTATGCATATTGTGGTTTTCAGATATAATGTACCTTGGTTAGAAGCATATATGCTGGTGTTTTACAATTACTGCCATGAATCATGAATTTACTAGATGGTTTCATACTTTGTTAACCCACATGAAGTAACATGGCTGTGCAATTTAATGACTTGCATTTACCTAAGCATAGATGAACAAAGTCAAACAAGATCCTAAGATTATGGGGATCATTACTTGTCTCACTAAGGGACATGAAACATGCTTTCATGCTTTCTTTACATGAGTCATTCTTACGTTTTGCCTTTATCTTCCCCAGAAACTTCATTGTTTTCATCACAGAGTAGGTATAACTGGCAATTTTGGATAACATACTATTGTTTTTCTATTGCAACTACAAGTTATGTGGTTTGGCGTGATTTAGATTTGCCTATATTTTCTGAAAAAAAATGTATTATCACCCTTTCCTGCACCTGCACGAGGGTGCTGATATTTAGGAAACTCTACAGATGGGATGCAGTTATTACAATATTCTTTTTCCTTTTTCTTTTTTTTTTTCCCTTGTTATTTTCCTAAAGGTTTCTAAGGTTCTGTACTGTTACTGCTGAGAGTATAAAATCCCAGTTCTGTCATCCTTGCACAAAAGGATTCGATAGTGTAATTTAATGCGTATCTTTGATCCTCAATGGGATCTAAAACAGCACTTTAGAGAGTAACTTTTCAACATAAGCATAAAAGCCCTCAAAGCCTGAACAGTATTTGCCCTGCTACAAAGCTGTTAAAATTGCTGCTGTCTCTTTCCAGGACCTTTGCAAAACAGGAGTAGATGGCGAGAGTTAAGTCAGAAAACATGTGAAGGGAAGAATTGAAAGCATACTGTCTCAATTTCTCTGCTCATTTCCCTTTCAGCCAGCAATGTACACTTTGAGAGGGAACTTGGTGTCCTTCTGCAATGCCACCGCCCCATCCCTCAGCAGGTTTGTCTTCAGCAAGTTTTCCTGAAGCTCAGTGTGAGTCTTTCTGGCCAGGATGCACACCCGTGTGCCTAGGAGGTGGCCACAGGGTACAGGCACGAGTGCTATGTGGATAGATCTGGTGTTCAGAAAGTTTTGAGTACCTCCACATTTTGAATTTGTGTTAGTATTTGGCAAATTTAAGCTTCATCCAAGTGTTTTCTTGTAGCAATTCCTTAATCTCTACCGATCTGCATAAAGTGTTGACAGGTAAATCTAGGCAGGCCATGCAAGGAAGTCCTTTGCTGTGCTGCCAGGAGCTCCTGGCCCGTTGCACCAGCCGTGGAATTGCCTTCGATTGTCTTCGCACCCAAGCCAAAGGGAAGTAGGTTCATTTGAAGCCTCTCCAGAAAATCCATCTCCAAATAGGAGCTGGAGCGAGGCTGCCAGCCTTCGATGTGGTGCCCACTGACATGCTCCATTCTCCTGACTCTGCACAGGAGTGATTATCTGGAGGAGGGGCACTAACATCCAAAACTGCCACAGCCACTTGCAAAGCGAGCATGTGTCAGCATGTTAGGTTCCACAGGAATATCTCTGTTTTTTCAGCCAATAAACTCCTGCCATACCGTTAGACATTTTAATACATTAATAGATGTCCACTGTACCAATAAAAAAGATCTATTTTCAGAAATAGTGTGAAATCTGAAAGCACCAGCCTGTCCAAAAGAAAAATTTTTTTAGTAAATTGAAGGCAGCTTAATAAAGGAAAATATAACATAGCTGTAAAAATAAATACTGTTCCATGCTGGAGCATTTGGCTCCAAGTGAGGATTTGGCTGACTTATGGTCACAGCTCTGCTGTTTGGCTTCTACGTTCAAACTTTAAAATAGCTACTCGGCCTAGGGTAATGAAGAACAGGTCCATGCCCCTCGCCACTCAGAGACTGGACGTATCTTTTTTCTCTCTGTTCTTCTATATATCTCGATCTAACAGGAAGCGTGGATGATGTTTCTCCTCATCTGCTGCTTCCCCGTAGCAGAGGCTGCTTTCTGTCAGTGCCAGTTCATGTCGTATGTTCCTTCTGCAATTTTTTAGACTTCACAATTATCATTCCTTCCTCTTCCCTCACCCCTAGTCGTGAAGTGAATTTAGAAACTCTGGATGACAGCAAGTTCAAGGGACGAGACACTTCTCATTTTCCTCATTCTTGTAATTTTTTTTTTCTTAAAGCCATAATCTGCACATTTTGCTACTATCAAAAAACTTTGCTTCAGAATCCAATCTGATTTTTTTCCTTCCCTTTTAACACCTTAACAGCTTTGTTCAGTTTATCAAAAAGGAGTCCTAGTCTTTCCTATGCCCAAATATATTCTGCTCTGATTCATATGAAATTTTGTTTCTTTTTAGAACATTTTTGTCCAGACACATAGAAAGCTCAGGAGAATTATAAATACTCCTTCTCTAATAATCCAGAACATATTGGAGTAGATTTGTCAAACATGATGAATATTCTGGAAAATTACTGAAACACCTAAAAAATTGGCAAAACAGTATTTCATTTGTCCAGTTTTATGATGCTGGCTAAGCCTTGCTATTTTGATTCTTCCCTGGCACCCACAGGCTACCAGGTAAAACATCTCAGCACAGTACTCTCAGACATACAACAAAATAATCTCGTTTTGCTATATATCCTTTTTGTAAGCAGCAAAGGGTCATGTAAACAATGAAATTGCTCTGTTGTCTGAGATTATTTATATTTTTTAGCTTGGAGCTGTTTTTCCATTTTCTTCAGAGTTTTTATACTGTGCTCTGTCAGGAAACAGGTAGATTTCTGCGCTGCTTGAGCACAATGGAAAATGCTCCCCTTGTGTCTTGAGCAGGAAAATATTCTATGCCATGTCACTCGAGCATGGCAACAAGTAAGAGACAGTAAACGAAAGTTAGAGCAGTGAGGAGTCATTTCATGAAGTAATATTTTCTGGTGTGTTCTAAGTTGCAACATAACCTTTGTGCCCCTTTTAAAATCTCTGCTTTGGGTTGTCTGCAAATAAAACGAGCTCACTCTGGAGGCTTTTTCTTAGCAAATAAAAAATGATGTAGTGTGTAGTTGCTCTGCTATCTTGGTACTGCTGGACTCGTACAATGTTTTACATAAAGGCCACCTTAATAAGTTGTCCTAAAGGAGAAATAAAGGAAAATACAGCACAAACCTGATGGGTTTTATTCTTTCTGCTCTCAGAATGACAACGTCAAAGGCAGGACTGCCTTGGGGAAAAAAAACATCACCATTAACTTCATTCAGATGAGCAAAACTATCCCATCAGTTGCAATAAATGCAAATATTTGTCTTTAAATACTCTGTGTTCCCCTTCCTGTTCTGTAGAATCTGCTGTACATTTATTGAAGTAATGCATACATATTTGAGCTGATAGTATCATATATTCTACACATGATATTTACAAATCCTGGATAGTCTATCACTGGCTTCTCTGCCCATTCCTTTTAAAAGATGCTGTGCTATACTACCTGTACCATACTATAGGATGGATACTGTACTAATTGCTCTTTTATACTTTGAATCACTTACAGTTTCTTATATTCTTAGCTGGACACACAATAACAATATGTTAAAGGCACTTAGGCACCTAAAGATGTCAGCAGACAGCCAGCAGTGTTTTCAGTATTTCCCATGGGGTTTAGGCATCCAAAAGTCCCACTAGGAGTCTCTCCAGACTGCCAGGAAGAGATTTTCTATACATCTGGTCTTTAAATATTTGCAGACACATACACCTATATGTGTTAAATTCAGTGGATGTTACTTTCAAACATGAAATTAAACATATGTAAATGCAAGCAATGCAGCAGCATATTATGAAAATTATGCATAGATAAGCATTGAAAGAGAATTAATTTGCTTTGCCATAAAGAGATGAAAGCTTTTACAAGATTTTGTTCTTATCAGTTGACTAAGTCCCCTCAACATGAACCCATGACTGTGGGGATTATTATAAGAGCAGGAAAAACATTTGTGAACTGTCATGAGTAGTTCTCAGGAAAATATGTCTTGGAATATCTCCTAATTATGTGTACAGGGGGGAAGGCTTGGATCATAATTACTTTTTATGTTGGCGTTATTCATTTCAGTTGCACATTGGCAACACCTTATAGGTAGAAGAGCGTTGTTTGTGACCATACATGCATTTCATGTGTTTCAACTCAGACTATTAAAAGCTCACAAGACATACGTAAAAAGATTAACACAACTATAGATAGAAGTAAGAGTTCAGAAATACTTAGTTTTAAACTCCGCATTATGGTTTCAAATGTATGCAATGTTTGAATATTTTTTCCTCTAAAAAGTGTCTGGAGTTATGTACATAAGAATATTGGTGGGTTTGTGTCATTTAGAAAGTGAATGGTACAGATTACTTTTTAAAAATAAAGTGTACAATGTGGATTTTGTGGTATCCAAGGCATAAAGCAGTCACTAACTATAGCTCCAGATACCAGTCACACACACACTTACCTTATTCTTTCTTATCCAACCTATCTGTAACTCTACAAAGAATAATCGCTAGAAGGAGGATTATAGTCATTCTCTAGCTGGGAATGAGTACTACTCAGTTCAGTCAGGTACATTGCCTGTAACTGCTCACTGCTCACTGCTCAGTGAAAAGTGTAAAATTCCCTCAAAGCACTTTACTCAAACGGCAATAGACCGGAGAGGAAATTCCCTCCTAACCACAGCTGACAATCAGATTATGTGTTAAAGCATGAGCAGTAAGAGCCTTTGCAGTGGTAACTTACATGGTTCCATGAGTAGTGTGTTTTCTAATTCTTTTTTCATTTTCCTATATTACCTTCTAATATTCCTATACTTTGCTCTTGGATGTATTTTAACTGTTTGGTGTATGAAGCATCAGCTTCCTTTTAACTTCTGCTAAATGTGCTGGGGTTTTGTGTTCTTTTCTTGCTATGGAAATGATAATCAAGCCTAGTTTTTCTATAATCTTCTTTACAAAATTACCTGTCACACCTTATTTTGTCTTTTTTTTTTCCAAGAAAAGTTAATTCTACATTTCAACCATTTCTTAAATGGGAAAGGTTTGACCAGACTGCTAATGATTTCTTGTCCTTTTCAATAAGTTTTCTACTACCGTTTTGGTTTTAAGACAAGTAAAGAAAAATTGAACTTCAGACGTAGTAATACCCAACCATCAGTTTGTTAAATGACATCTGATTAAATCAGAGACTGACTAAATTCCAAATCAGTAAAGAAGCTTTGTACATCTGTGTCAAGAAATAAATGTAAAAGGATTTAAATGGCACTCATGAGTGAAAACAGTCTTGTCACTACCCTTAACTGTTCCTAATTTTTATTATTCCTTAAAGCAGGCTTCTAGAACATACAAAATTCAGTCTTATCACAAAATGGAAGTAAAGCTGGAAAAATATACCTATGATTTTGATTTTATTTTTTTACATAAAGTTTACAAAAGCTGTATGATGAGTATACATACAGAGATTTTTTAAAAATTGTGCAGTTCTGCTCAAGAAACACAGGGTTTCTCTGAGCTTTACCTTAGCTATCATTAAATTAAAAGTACTTGAGAAAATGCATGAGTGATGGATGCTACAAATACAAAAGGTTGCAATTAATTTTCCTTCCAATAAACATGTGTAATTTAAAATAATGTGAGTGGAACTTCCCTATGCCCATTGTCTCAAAAAGAAGACAGGTAATTTAATGCATACACATAATAAATCATTGTGTGAACCGAGACCAAAATAAGTCATCAACGTTAAATGTTTAAAAATGTAAAGTATTTAAATGAGGCTGTAAGTCATTTCTTGTATATAAAATATAGAATCCTAGCTTAATTTGAATGAATTCCAAGATATAAAGTTAACTGCCTTTTACTTTCAAAATACACTCCCATCGTTTACAGTCATTACATGTATTTTCTTTGTTTCATGCAGGTTTTGTCTAGCCAATACAGACATGTCCTTAATTACATTGGAATCTTTTGAACAAAGCATATACAACGCTTTTGGGCTTAGCCAATGCTACTGAATATATTTTTTCACTAGTAGAACTGTATATATTTAAAGGAAAAATAATGAAAACTAGAAAATCAATACATTTAGACATCATATTTTACCTATATTCCTGCACTTAATTTTCTAATCTCATAATAATTTAATCTAATATTCATTATTCCCAGTTAGTAAAAATAGCTCAAATCTCAGCTGGAGTAAACTGGCACGAATCCCACTGATTTTCTTTTCCCCCAGATTTTTCAGTTAGACTTTGTTCTATTCTACTTAGTGGGGTTTTCTGTTGGTTCTTTTTTTCCCCTCTGTACCTTTTCTAACATGAAGGCAAGGACAGATTTTGAACTTCCTTGCCGTAGATTTCTAACTGCCTATGAGCCGCCTTCAGAACCCTGATTAGCACAACTATTTTTAAGGCTTCTCCTTCCTGTTCTTAAACTACAATTATTCTTGTTCTACCATAGAAATCATACTGTTCCACATTCTTTAAGCTCCTCAAAAGAAGCCTGCTACATTTGGCTTTATAACAGGTTTGCAACAAGAATATAGAATCAGTACTGAAAAGGAAAATTCGTAATCCTGGATGTAAGTATGTTAGCTATTAAATCATTTAGTCTCTTACTTTCTGGAGTAAGATTTCAGAAATTAGTATTCCTGAGTCATTCAGATTTTACCTTCAGAGATGATTTACACTACTGCAAGACATGTCTCTTATTTTGCATGGCTAATTTTCTACATTATTCAGCAGGAGCAGGAAATGGTTGTTTGTTTTTTACAGTTTTGCAGATCTATCAAAGGCAACAAATAAAACAAATTATATGCAGCGTGTGTTTCAGAATCCCTATTTTCACGGCAAATTAAGTTCAGGTGCACTTAGTGGAGTAGCAGACAGTTACTTAAATAGCAAAATGTATGGTGTAATTGTCCCAAATTTAAGGATGGGATGTACTGTAAGATTTCATATTCATATGGGATACAGAAATAGAGCTCTGATTAGTAAATTGTTTGTAGTGTTTTCCATCTGTACAGGGCTTAGAAAAAAAGGAACTTCTATGGAATAGAGCATTTGCAACTTGAAGATGAATTAGATTTCAGAAAATTCTCAAGGGCTGCAACCCTTGTCACTTCAGTCTTTATAATACTGATTAGATAAAGCAGCATGAAAGTAGAAGTTACTGAATGGCACAGTATTACACTAGCATAAGGAATGCCTTCATGACCTTCCATGTCTCTTCCATGTCTACCTTGTACAGTTTTTCTCTACAGCTCAGTCTTAGGTTTTCTTATGTCAATGTCTGAAGTGATTTGGCAAAGCGATTATCATTTTATCAGGCATGACAATGCAGTCAATATGACCCCTCACACAGGAAGGATAGGATTTCAAAATGAAGTTATTTTTCCTGTTACCAAATATGAAATTATTGCTGCAAATATCATAAATTCAGTCTTTATTCAGCGTTATCATATAACTTCATTGCAACTAATCTAGGAGCTAAACCTGCCTACATGATGAATGCTAATTATTTTGTTTAACCTGTTTTTCCTTCTAGTCCTATTAGAACTTGTTCATAATTAAGCCTAATTCTATTCATGCTCTGAAGTTAATTTAGAAGTAGGTAGTCTGAATGAGGTTGTTTTCTCACTCACTTTCTCATTTCATACTCATTGCCAGAGCTCACACCATCCTGTTGCCTTTATATGACATCCCATGTCACCTCAGTGATCAGCCTCCAGAGATATTGCTGTAACTGGCCCATAGCAATCTTCAGAGCAGGATGACACTCTGTTTTTCATGCTTTCTTGAGCCACTGTGCATTGGTAAGAACATCTTCCTTGGATGGGTAGGGGAGTATTGCTGCAAATTCTGCAACACTTGAGGAATCAGACTTCATCGCTCTGGACTGTCAGAAATCTGTCAAGCTTACAAGTTAACAGGGAGAGTAACTCCAGATGTTCCTGTCCCATACTCTGCTGAGATGTTATATATTTCCTACATTTATAGTGCATTAGCTTTTTGGGATGCCTGCTTCAGAATAGTATGGACTACAGATGCAGATGGCAAGATGAGGCACAGTCCAAACATGCAATCCCACCACCAGGCTCTAATCCGTGTCTGCAGTCCAGAAGAGCCCCAAGAAGCCAGCCTCATCAAAGAGAGGGCTGTACTGACAAAAATCCCAAACAAATTAGTTTCTAGGCATTTTCTTTCCACAACCTCTTAATGCAGATATCACCTTAGACATGTCTGAGCCAGATGCAGCCTGTGACTTCCTTGCACATGTTCTCTGGGAGAAAGGGAAGTATATAGAGGGAATGGAGAGGCCTGGCTATACTTCAAGTTAGTACTGGATAACAGTAAAAGGTGAGTTAACGCAAGGCACACCTAAGTTCCTATTCCTGTTCCAAGGGATGTTAAACTTACCAGGGGATTTCAGGTCCTGGCCTGTGAAAAAGGGTCCCAGTAGCCTTTAGTAGGGGTAAAATTCTTCACCAGCGCACCTCCCCCCCTTTTGTAAATAAAAGCCTCTTGTATTCTTTTGACATTTTGCATGGGATTCCTAATAACAGTTTTGGATTTAAATGTGTCAAATTAATAATGAGATTTAATAGAACAAGAAGGAGAAAATCAGATTAAAGCAAAATAAGCAGCATTCATAACATTTGTAGGCTTTTCTAGTTACTTCAAGGATTAAATGCTATAAAGGAACAAAGGGATGGATTCAAGAGCAGGATTTAGACGACTCCTGCATCTAACCTACAATGATCCTAATGTGTTTAAGTTGAAGATTTTGGTATTGCTCACATTCAAACCCTTCTTCTAAAAGTGAAGATGCCTTTAGGATTTTTTTTTTTCTCACAGTGTTTTCTAAATGCTGTGAGAGACCAGACCATGCAGGGACACTTCCTCCTCTTCCTGCCCCCTGGAAATCCACATGGTAAATGAGGATCCTGTTGGACTTCATGGTTTTCCTGCAGAGTTGTCTACCTCTGGTACACATGATTACAGGATGTCTAGCACTGTACAAGCCATGGTCATGGGAAATGCCTTAACACCCAGTTGCTTTGGAATTAAATTGTTTGGGATGTGTAAGACCCATAGGTCATTCCTTTGCCTTGAGGTGGTAATTGCTGGGAAGCGAACAGAGACAAATCCAAAGGTAAACTGATCCTTTTTCCTTTAAATGAAAGCCATTCTGAACACACTGGAATTCCTGTACAATACCTATCCCTCCCTTCAGACAAAAAAGCATCCACAGTGTTTTTATTAAAATATAGTTATGATCCTATGGATTCATACCCGTTACATTATGGATCTTAGCATTTTGTTTGCTTGACAGCATTTTGAGATCCAAGTGCTGCATTTTCCTCATTATCCACTCGCAGTCATGTTCCACAAGGTAAATGCGTATTGGTCTAACTTTTTCTTCAAATGTTATCAAGCCACTTACCATGTAATCTCTTTCATATCGAGTTCTTATTTACTGACACCTTTTTATTAATTTTTTTCTAATAACAATGACTGTTTCCCAATTGAGTTCATTATTATGGACGTTGCTAATATATCTGTGCTTTTAATTTTGAGACGCATCCAAGCATCAAAGTGAAGCGTGTTATTTTAGAACTTTAATTGTTCCAGCATGCTGGCAGTTCTAATAGGTGCATGTTCCTCCTTAATTAAACACAACTCTTCAAAATCAGTACACTGTGCCTCATTGATCCATGATTGCCTCAGCTAACTCCCAGTCAGCCAGTGAAGTTTATAGAAACCCTGCTAAAAAATGAAGACTGAAAAAAACCTTACTCTTTAAACAAGAATAATTTCCCTTGGCAAGAACAGGGATGAATCACTGCCAACGCTTTCCTTTAAAAGCCATGTTAATAAAATCAGGTCAGATAATACTCCTTATTTCTGAAACATCTTTTTCTTAGGCAGCCTCATATTTCACACAGATCTGTGGTAGGTAGTCTGACAGCAATCAAATGCAAGTCTAGAGAGAAGAATGAATTTCTCCTTCCATGTATCTAAAATGGATATTTTAGTAAATGAATGTTTTCTAAACTGGATTTGCAGAGCTCTTTTGTATTTGACGATAAATAACATTTTCCTCCTGACAACAGTTTGGACATGGGAATCAAGTCACACATGCCTTAATATTTGTGTAACTTCAATCATTGTATGAAAAATTTGACAGGAAATGTGTTTCTGACAGTTCTACAGAAAAAAAATTGAAGTCATGTTGTGAATATCAGTGTCTCTACAATGCACATCTATACAGACACATTTTCCACAATATCCAGATACCTCGCAATTTTTAGCATATATGTATTCTCAGAATATTTGAGTGATGGAGAAACATTAGTCCAGTTTTACGGGTGGGAAACCACTGTAAGACCAGTTAACTTTCTTGGAGTCGTCATGAGCTTTTGCAGGCTCTAAAGACCAAGAAGCAATCTGGAGTTCCATATCTTGCAAGCAGTGTGACATGACTGCTCCCCTGGTTGCCTGCCCAAACGTGCACCATGGCTGCACCTTGGCTGTATAATGG
Source organism: Phaenicophaeus curvirostris (assembly GCF_032191515.1). Classification (NCBI taxonomy): domain Eukaryota; kingdom Metazoa; phylum Chordata; class Aves; order Cuculiformes; family Cuculidae; genus Phaenicophaeus; species Phaenicophaeus curvirostris. The sequence continues at coordinate 50,202,923 of NC_091397.1, read as the reverse complement.
TGGAACGAAGCTTCAGAGTCTTCTATGCTATCTTACCCTCTATTTCTTCTCTGCACCTCTCTGATTTCTCCCAGGAAAAACACCTTAGGTGTAAGGCTAGAGAGGTGGCCAAGGGCTGAATGATTGAGTGACCAGGACAATGGGATGTACAGGTGAACACAACTGCAAAGGAAGCCTGGTGCAAAACTGTAAATCTCCTTTAGCCCTGCATTGGCACGGTGACCACTAGGAGGGCCTTCATATGTGGGGACAAAATCTTTAGGCAAATTTTTGCCTTTAAAATTACACAGTCTCCAAGCTACACTATCTATCGCTTTTTTCACTTAGTTCTCTAGATGCAGAGGCGCTAGTGTAAACACTCAAATCCATTTCCAAAGACTGTGTCTCAAGTTCTTATGCATCTCTCCTGTATTTCCTTATTTCCCATGCTATAGCTAGAAAGACAATCCTGGGTTTTATCTGAAACTGGGAAGAGACATAACAAAGACGGTCTTTGTTTCTTCTAACTCCAACACATTCGATCGCCTTGTATCTAAGAATACTATGTCAGAGGATATCTTACTGCACCTCTTGTTATTTTAATTTGGTGGGAGCAACCCTTGAAGATCATACGGTTACCCACTTTGTCCAATCCTTGTTAACCATAGCACCCAGCCTAGTGAGGTATGTGAGCTCTAAGGCAATTTTAGAAGTCATATTTTGATATTTTAACACACTGGTGTAGCCTATTTATATTAGAATTTTCTTATTGAGTATTAAGGTGCGACCAACCAAATCTGCAAAACTAGTTCCTGAAAAGAGTTCAGGGAAGAGATGATTATACTCCGCATGATATGACTTCTGCTGTAAACCAATCACTGAAAAGGATATTAACTTCTTTCCTAGCAGACCTTTCTAGAATTTGTTTCTTTCTCCTCCAAGGACTACCTTTTCTCTTCACTAAAACAATTCATTTTATTTGTTCTCTTTTTTAATACCATTTTTATTGATCACTTTATCATTTTTTTGTACAATTTTCGAAGAGCCTTGTAAATGGATAAATACATTCCAAATGGGTATTTGGAACTACAATTTTATGAAAGTCAGAAATAAATTGTAGTTCAGCTTGTAGGGTGTGTAAAGCAATTCAGAGCCTTGCTACCGCCCTTTGTCCTGACTTGAATCACTCTGTTGTTCCAGTTCATATGCGTCTGTTGATCAGACTTCCAACCGCGAAGCGAGGTTTATTGCCGCACAAACAGGGATTAGTGCTGCATTGCACTCGTTTTCACTTATGCCCTGATTTTGAGCACTCTTTCAAAGGTGAAAGGTTTGTGAAGTAATTCTGTGTGCCACTTCACCTGCCTCAGCCTCCAAAGAATTACTTAGTCAGGGCATTATTATTAATGTTAGCAAAAGAGAGCAACACTGCTGCTGTACAATCACTGGAGGATACTATGAGGCATTTCATATACCTCATTTTCCACATCAAGACTCACAATATCCTTGACATGGTCTTCTAGGAGTTCATTAAGTTTTAAACAGGTGACATGTGGCAAACTATGGAAACTTCCTGAGGCAAAGTGACACTATAAATAAAATTACTCACAAACAATCTTCTCGTAATCCCTTCCTCTCAGAGTACTAAATTATTCTGTAACATATTTGGTATAGCATATCTGACACTGCTTTTGTCTGCAGTTTTTGCTGACTGGTCTTCTCGTAACACTAGCCCAGATGCCACTGAAAACAACATAATAAAATATAATTAGCAACAAAATAAATTTTTTAAATTAAATTTAACAATGGTTTTGGTGTGCATCAAGCTGTCAGCATTTGCTGTTAAGAAAACTGATGTTTCAGTGAATTAGTAGTTTCTGCTTTTCCCTTCAATCTTAATTATTTTTTTTTAGTGTGCCTTTTGGGATCTATTTCTTAAAGGTTGGCACAATATTAAAACCCACAAAATCTGAATTCATAAAACTTGTCTTTCACTGCAAGCTAATATGGGAATATGTACTGTGCTGCACTGCTACCACCAAACAAAATGCAATTAATGAAAATATGAACTTTTATTTTGGGGAGATTTAATTTCAGGATAACCAGTTCGGCCAGTGCTGCTGTATAAAGATCTGACTCCAAGGCAGCTATCCTATAGACAATATATAGAGCACCTAAACTTTTCCTAAAAAAAAGTTCAAAAACCCCAAGCACTCCCATTTTTTTCAGTAAGAAAGCAATACAACAGAATATATGGAAAGAGAGGTAGGCTTAAAAAAAAACGTATTCCATAAACCAAAAACTCTTCTAAATGTATAACTGAAATCCAAGAAACTAAAAAAGCACTTGTTTTGTTACACATTTCACACAGCCTTTCCAAAGAAAGGAAAGCAGATTTGGTTGTGGTGACTGATGCTTCAGAACAGGTAGTTTGATAGAGCTTCTCAACGGGATGCCAGTCATAGCTATGAGAAAGGTAACATTTGTAGCTCAGAGGACGGAATAAGACCTTTTAAGTTACATCTAACTTTTGGGAATTCCTCCAGTTAATTCTGCTTCATTAGCTGGAGGGCAGCTCTTACAAATTCCCCCTGATATGGAGCTGAAGCTAAACCTGGACCAAAATAAGAAAGTACATTGTAAATATTTGGCTGAAGGAACCAGGATTTTTATAAGGCTATGGGTCCTTTTAGTTAGCACCTTTTAAGGTGCTCCAGAAATCTTTCGGAGAACCCACTAGCAAGTTTGCAGACAGCACTAAGCTGGGTGGAAGTGTTGATCTGCTGGAGGGTAGGGAGGCTCTGCAAAGGGATCTGAACAGGCTGGACCGCTGGGCAGAGTCCAATGGCATGAGGTTTAACAAGGCCAAATGCCAGGTCCTGCACTTGGGGCACAACAACCCTATGCAGTGCTACAGACTAGGAGAAGTCTGTCTAGAAAGCTGCCTGGAGGAGAGGGACCTGGGGGTGTTGGTTGACAGTGACTGAACATGAGCCAGCAGTGTGCCCAGGTGGCCAAGAAGGCCAATGGCATCTTGGCTTGGATCAGAAACAGCGTGACCAGCAGGTCCAGGGAGGTTATTCTCCCTCTGTACTCGGCACTGGTGAGACCGCTCCTCGAATACTGTGTTCAGTTCTGGGCCCCTCACCACAAGAAGGATGTTGAGGCTCTGGAGCGAGTCCAGAGAAGAGCAACAAAGCTGGTGAGGGGGCTGGAGAACAGGCCTTATGAGGAACAGCTGAGAGAGCTGGGGTTGTTTAGCCTGGAGAAGAGGAGGCTGAGGGGAGACCTCATTGCTCTCTATAACTACCTGAAAGGAGGTTGTAGAGAGGAGGGTGCTGGCCTCTTCTCCCAAGTGACAGGGGACAGGACGAGAGGGGATGGCCTCAAGATCTGCCAGGGGAGGTTTAGGCTGAACATTAGGAAAAAATTTTTAAAGGAAAGGGTCATTGGGCACTGGCACAGGCTGCCCAGGGAGGTGGTTGATTCACCTTCCCTGGAGGTGTTTAAAGGATGGGTGGACAAGGTGCTAAGGGGCATGGTTTAGTGTTTGATAGGAATGGTTGGACTCGATGATCCGGTGTGTCTCTTCCAACCTGGTTATTCTATGATTCTATGTAATAACTGGCTCCATCAGCTGTTCTCTGTTGAAACTGTAAAATACTGTAATGGAAATATAATTCTACTTTATAAATGCTCATAAAAAATGCACATAATGCATACAAACACCCATAATGTATGTTTTAAGTCTAAATGTGCCTCTCTCCAACCATGTTGGCACTAACAGTTGGAATTTCATTGCATATCATGTGGCTGATGGAGAAGGCACATTGAAATCAAGCTGTTAAACACACTATCCGCATTTTTTATTTCACACTAGTGTGTTTGCTGTATTTTTAAGAGAACATTGAAAAGCCCAGAAGAACTCTACTTTGAAATTGCTATTTGCTGACATAGAAATAGCTGTAAAAATACAAGTGGAGAAAAATACAGTATAGCAATATATTTTCATTTATTTGGGGGAAAAGTACTTTTAAAGAAGAATTATAGTCTGTCTTCTGAATTATAAAGCAGTATAACTAGCATTAAACATTGCTGAAATTTTGTAATGACCAAGCCTCAGCTCATCCAAATCCCCAATAGCATTAACTCCCTGGAACTGGGCTGTAAATTTGATTAGCCTTACAACAGACATGAGATACAAATGTTCTTCCTTAAACAGTCACATTAAGTGACTGCAAAAAAAGATGACAAGGCATTATAGAGCAGCACATCCAGCCTTTTTAAACTAGGGACAAACTCCAGCTTGCCCAGCTTTTTACAGGGTAATTTCATGAATTGTAATATGCCATGAGGATTTCATATGGTGAGGTGAGGGGAGATTTAGCAGCTGCAGTCTTCCTATAAATCATCCAGAAGCTTTTCTTCATATTTAGTTCTTTTGACTGCCACTTTCCACATAAGCAACATTGCTGAACCTTAGCTTCTGTCCATGCTTGTTTAATTTGGTGTCTTTTTAATAGATTTTTATTACTCTTGGGTTGTCCTCTAATGTGAAATTTGATGCTGAAATTCCTGGTGGGTTCAGTTTTACATGGAACTAATCAGAGTATTGGATTACATTTTTTCTTTAAACAAGCTCAAGGAGTGTCCTAGGAGGAGGAACAGTAAATTATGAGACCTTAAAGTTTTCCAGTTCAACAGATTTGCAGCAGTGTCTCTGGTGAGCTGATGGTTTGCACCACAGCATGACTCCCCTCATAACCCACACGTGCCTATTGCAGCCAGCACCACTTGTAACGCTGCTCCTGGGTTTTGGTGCTGCCAAGTGCAGCACACAATCGCTCTGCCTTGTCCCAGCTTCTCCAGCCATGGGTGCCCTGAAGGATGGGGTGTGCATGTCTGCGTACACAGCAGGGAAGGACCTGTGCATGGGTGGTGCCACCTGGACTCTCAAGCCAGGCACAGCATATCTAGTGATCTGAGGTGTCCCAAGTACGTGCCTCGTGCCAGGCCAGGAGTTGCAGAGTTGTGATGTGTTAATTCATTGTGGTTTTATTTCATTTCTTTCACTAGGTTGTTCTAATAACACATTTCTGGCGTAGCTTTATATTCCGATCCCCTGGTTTTCATTGTCATTTGGACGCAGTCCCATTTGGAGTGAATTTCTGAAATGAACTTTGATTCACTGATGAATCACACTGCTTCTAAAACAAAAATAAAAGAAAAAAGCTAGAGCGGTTTACTAGCTATGGAAACAAATTTCTAACATGGAGAATAAAACCACAGATATATACAAATGGAAAATAAGAAACAGTTTTATGGTAATGAGAAATGGAAACACAGGAAAAGTACCGTTATGAATTTTGAGATTCCTTTTTATCTCTTAATTAAACTGTTTACACAGCAGTTGTTTTATAAATACATATTTGGCCCTGCTAATGGAGGATTCACAATACTCCTTAATTAGTGCAACCTGGCTGAAAACCAGGCCATGCTTAGCCATGTACTACTTAGTTTAGGGAACTATCGTTTCTTTCTGATATTTGGTGTTTTGTAGAACTTAGACACTATAACTGAGGCTCGTGCATGTTGGGAATTAGATATTTTAATTGTTTTAATTAAAGTGCCTCTGTTTATCTTGTAATCTCCATTTTATGCATAGCGATGGTGATTCATGTCTCATTAAGTGTTGAGAGTTCTGTGCTGTTGGGCTGCTGGCCGGCTCCCTCCTCCACCAGGGACAGAAGCTGCTTGGCTTCATACAGGCACAAAAAAGAGACCATTTGCAGTGCTGGAGTTCACACGCTGTCTTTACGTCCCCCAGTGCAAACGCGCTCTGCTGCACTGAATTGGCCAGTGTGCCACTGGTCGGGTGGCTCTGATCTGAAGTTAAAATTTCCCTCCTCACCAGCTGTCCTGACTTCCCAAACAAACCTGTTCTGCCTCCTGATGGTTTTACAGCTTCACAGGAACTGCTAAAATAAGCTAGCCCTTCAAACAGCTGTTGAAGAGTCCTTGTTAAAGTCCTCATAAATAACTACATATAATGACAACATACCTCTAGACCCTCTGAGAGGGATGTGAAATAGCTGGGCCATTCTGGTAATAATTGTTTGTTCAGTTTGGGGTCTCAAATGAGCAAGTTTCACTTTGCCAAACTGGGTTTGTTGTTTTATTCAATATTATTATAACCAATAAAATGTACAGCCAAACTGACAGATTGCAAAGAACAATGTTGCTGCTGTTATTACCTAGAGCACCTTTTAGTAGCTCAGCAGCTGGCTGTGGGTGCAGCTGGTCCTGCTTCTGCTACGGCAGGCAAGGACCTCTCTTTGCTTCATCAGTGCTGCTTTGCAGACAGGCAAATACTGATGGAGAGAGGCACTGACTTGAAGAAAGCACCCTGAGATGACAGGTGATTTACAGGTAACTCTCTCCATAGGAATTTACACACTTACAACAAAAGCTCTGTAGACTTGAGACATCTTGCAGGCCAACACCTCCATGATTTCCCCAGCTGCCAAACAAACACTGCAAAGACAAATGGATGAGCATATGGACAAGTAAATAGCCCAGTTTCCTACATTACTGGACCTCAACTTATTTCCCCACTTTCTTCTCAAGAACTCCTCTCACCAGTTCACAAACCCCATGTAGTAGAAAGCAGAAACCTCCTGTACTGGGAAGAGTTAAGAGAAAGAGTCTGGACCTCCCACATCCTTCCAAAGACGTACATTGTTAAAATACTTCTTTGCTCCCAAAAGGAAATAGAAATGGAAATCCACACTAGGAAACCAAACATCGTAATCTGTCGTCTAGGACTGGGGATGATATGATCCTCACTACCCTTTCAGTAGATCAAGGAAGGCGATTTACAGCTCTCATTGTGAAAGACACATTTTCACAGAAACATTCATCCCACACATAAATGACTTTCAGATTTAAACTTAGTAAAACTTTACTACAGCCCATCACTTTTCACTGACTCACATAAGACTTTATAAAAGTCTTAGCAGCAGCATTTTAAATACACACTAAACCTCATTAAGCACTTACCACATTCCAGATGATAATGCCATGATATTCTTGCAACCCATCACAGCAGATGCCTCAGAGGCCAAACCCCACCTTTCGCAGCTGCATGAAAACCAGCACATTCATCAAATTTTTGCTCTGAGGATTCCTTTCAGGTTCAGCCTTTAGTGTCTGTTTCTCCATGGTTCTGTGAAAGTGTTTCTTCTCATGGTGGTGTCAGATCCAAGGAGGGTGTGGGAGTTCATAGCAGTGCTGTGAGGCTCATCCCTGAGCTATGTTACACAATGACAAGGTTTCCCTGTGGCTGCTCCCTAAATTTTCTGCTGAGACAAATTTTGCCCTTTTCCAGTTTCCTGAGTTCCCCATTTACCCTACAGTGCTTCTCAAATCTCATTCCAGCCATGAACAACTTTGCACTCCTTAAGTACCCACAGACCGTTAGCCTCCTGTTTCCACAGAACAGAATCCTTCCAGTAATCCCCTATATAGTTCTTCTCTTTGGCTGAGGAGGTAAAGGTGATATACTTTATACTCTGAAAGTTTTTAAATGGATCTTAGATCAGATATGCTTCTTTGACACTCATGCATGTAAAAATAGCAAAGCCCAAGCCCTGGTGACCTCCTGTGGATATATTAAGATATTAAAGGTAAGCGTATGCAGTAAGTGTTTGCAGGTCTGAGACTACAGGGACCTAGTACACCATAGTCACAGTGGTAACTTGCCTGATTAATTTAGTAGGTGCAAACTTAATATTCAAATCATGGGCTCTTGCTGAAAGTAGAAAAATATTCTTTTCATTAGATATTATTCAGTAATATTCAGTAATGCTAGCAGTAAGCCAATCAATTGACTTTTGGCTAAAGCAATCTATTTCTATCATAAACTCTCATTATCAATAAACAAGCAAAACAGCCCAGATTTACACCTCTCTGTGGAAGCCCTGGTATCTAGTCGCAGGAATTTCAGGGGTTAATAATGCAAATGCCACACTCAGATTATGGTTGTACTGTGGAAACTGAGAGTCTTATTGTTCAATGGCACCATCATCAGTCAACTACAAAGCTAATTATTAACTGGCTTTAATAAGAAGTCATGTCCATCTGTCCTAAGTCAGGAACAAACATGGTATTAGTGCTTCTGAACTTGCACAGTGTGGTGGTACAACCTCAGGAAATTTACTGTTGCAGGAAAAATATTAAGAGTATGGATCCCCCCCCAAAAAAGGAAAATCTCTATACATTTTCTCTGCTTTAAGAGAGAAAAACGGTGATGACGTACAGTCAATTCAGGGAAAGTCTTATCTTGGTTTATTTTTCTTAGAGGGCTGATTGTTTTTGTTTAATTATTTGTGAAGCAATTTGTAGCTCCAGATTACTATAAAAATACTTTTTCGGGTTGTTTCTTCACTTTGGAAATACAGAAATAGCTTGAGAAGACCAAATCATGCAAGACTCTGGCCATATAAATGCTCAGAAAGATCCCATAAATTAAATTCCAAATCCCAAAGTTTGTAGTTAACTTTTGCTGCTTTAAAAATAATAGTTACTGCCCTAATTCCTGATCATTCTTTATGCTTCAAAAATAAAGGTATTAAAAAAATCTTTTAACCTAATAATAGAATTTGAGTCCACCCTCCTCTTAGGTGATAGTACAGATATTTCTGAGAGTCTAATACTATAAATAAATGACATAGTATGTTTATTCTTATCGCCTGAAAGCCACATTTAGCACAAAATAAAATTATTGTAACATTTTTATGGGGCAAAATTTTAGAAAATGACATTAGTTATATGTTTACCAGGAACGTGTAGCTAATTGCCAGCCAACTCTTCCCCATCTTTCTTTCTTTCTTCCTGTATGCATGTGTGCTCTCAAAATGGGACAAGTATACCTAGACACCTTGTTCATACAGTTAAACTCAAGAGAACTAAATGAATCCAGATCTAAGAATAGCTTTTTCCATCCTTCCAAGGCTGATGAGTATTTCACGGTTTGTGTTTCCTTTTCAGCTGACCCCCTGGTTGGAAGTATTGCCACTCAGTATATGACTAACAGAGCAGAGCACGACAGAATGGCCAGACAGTGGACCAAGCGATATGCCACATAGGAACCTACTCTAGGATTTGCTGGACCTGTGCAAGCACATTCACTAAGTGCATCAATAGCCCTTCCCTTCATTCTTATTTTTTATTAAATTTTAAAACATTTTGTGACAAAAGGTTGTCCTTACTTTCTTTTTGGTTTTATTTTTATTTTTATTTGGTTTGGGGTTTTTTTTTGTTCTGTTAACTTGAAAGTTGTTTCCCTCAAATGTAGACAGGGGATTTTGGTTATCAGTGCAAAGAATGTTGGATCTGTAATAGTATAGAGCTTTGCCACAAAGCTTTGTATTAATGTGTGGGGTTTTTTTTTTTTCTTTCATGTGGTTTTGGGGAAAACAAACAAATTCAGAATTATATCTTGTTTCTACTTAAATGTAGTGTTTAGGGTTATTTTTTTGTACTGAAGTCTTTAATGGTGGGTGCATGCTACTGGGAACAAGTTTTGTATAAAAGCTTAAAATCAAGAATCACTGTGCATTACTAAGACTGTGTTTATCACTAGCCTTCTGTTTACCACACAAAAGGCTACAGCGTTGAACAAATTAATATGTATTTTGATTTACTTAAAAAAAAAAAAAAAAGTGCTTGTAAATTTCTTAGGGACCTGCCACTTTTGACTGTGGATCAGTTGATGTACACTTGTATTATTAAAGCACTCAATAAAACACTGTGGCTGATAAATGCAATTCTTGCAAGATGCTGCTTTTGCGTTTGTGCAGCATAGGCTGCATAGCCCTCATGTAATACAACTGCAAGTTAAGCAAGTATTTTTAGACGTAAAGCATTTATTTCTTCTCAATAATGCATTTCTTAACTTAGAATTCTTCATTGTGTATATCTTTCATATAGAAACATCTTCCAAATTTTAAGGCCTTTCTTTTGCATGCCAGTGCTCAGCTCAGCTATTCTGAAGCCTCTTGCTGCATCTTTTGTACTATGGCTTCGCTATATCCATCTTGTTACATTTAAAATAGTTGGCTATAAAAATAGCCTTGCACTGAAAGCAGAATATTGATGATGATTTTATACAGCAGGCCTCATTTTGCCTTTCTCCAGGCTCTTTAATTGTAAAAGCAACTGTTAGTTAAAAAAATAAATGAAGGTTTTTCAATGTGAAAATTGAGCCCATTGCACCAGTCATTCCCGGCACATTCAGTGGCAAGGGTGTTTCTATTCAGATTTGACCTTCAGGCTAATTTTAGAATATGCAGCCACAGAAGGAAAACTTTTACTTGGCTAAGGAAATGTGTGGGTGTTGTGATTTAGAAAATATATACTGTGATGCTGATATCTAAATGTTCTTTGTGTTGCAAGGCATATTGGAAAATCCCTGTCTCATGTAATTAAATGTTATGGATGTTATATGCAGTGCTTGTCTGCCCTCTCCCCTCTCTCCTTTCCTTTTACCTTTAGAGAAGATCTTATCTATAAAAAGATACATTACACAGGGACAGTATAAAGATACAGGGAGGCCCAATCCCATTACACTCCATCCAACCCAACTGTCATGAAAACTAAAGTAGGCAAGGTGACACCATAGGGCCTCCATGCCAACCACTGCGCTGCTCAGCATTTCTAGGAGGCTTTGTTCTTCTCTCAATCACTTGCTAATAACTGAACAGACATACAGCTTGAATCTACTAGTTATTTGTCCTCTGTAAGAAGAGAAGCTGAACATTGACTTTCTTGTAGGTAGGTTATAACTAACATTGACCTTGTGGTAGGTGGGATGTAACTAACATTGGCTTTGCTGTAGGTAGGGTATAACTGCTGCCCCAAGAACCACGGGGATCATAAAGAAATAATCTGTCTCTTTGGATCAGAGCAAATGGAAAGTCTTTGGTGTCTGCAGAAGCCAACTCTTTACAAGCCTGGCCATGCAACATTTTGAGGCCAACGGATCCTAAATACAGATGTGAAAGAATAATAATACTTTAAAAATAAAACAAAATCCAAAACCCAGACTTCTTCGATCTACAACACCTTCTCAGAACAACTGTTACGTATTCACACCGGAAGGATGGGATGTCATCCAGAGGGACCTGGATGGGCTGGAGAAGTGAGCCTGTCAGAACCTCATGAGGTTCAACAAGGCCAAGTGCAAGGTCCTGCACCTGGGTCGGGGCAATCTGCATTTTCAGTACAGGATGGGGGATGATGTGATTGAGAGCTGCCCTGCAGAGAAGGACTTGGGGGTGCTGGTCAATGAGAAGCTTGACATGAGCCAGCAATGTGCACTTGCAGCCCAGAAGGTCAACGGTATCCTGGGCTGCATCAAAAGAAGCGTGGCCAGCAGGGCAAGGGAAGTGATTCTGCCCCTCTGTTTCTCTCTTGTGAGATCTCATCTGGAGTATTGTGTCCAGTTCTGGAATCCTCAACGTAAGAAGGATATGGAGCTGTTGGAACAGGTCCAGAGGAGGGCTACAAAGATGACCGGAGGGCTGGAGCACCTTCCCTATGAGGACAGGCTGAGAGCGTTGGGCTTGTTCAGCCTGGAGAAGAGAAGGCTCCGAGGAGATCTTATAGCGACCTTCCAGTACCTGAAAGGAGCCTACAAGAAAGCTGGAGAGGGACTATTCATAAAAGCTTGTGGAGATAGGACAAGGGGAAACAGGTATAAACTGGAGAAGGGCAGATTTAGAGTAGACATTAGGAAGAATTTCTTCACCATGAGAGCGGTGAGACACTGGCACAGGTTGCCCAGGGAAGCTGTGGCTGCCCCATCCCTGGAGATGTTTAAGACCAGGTTGGATGGGGCCTTGGGTAACCTGATCTAGGGGATGTCCCTGCCCATGGCAGGGGGGTTGGAAGTAGATGATCCCTGAGGTCCCTTCCAACCCTAACTATTCTGTGATTCTATGATTCTTCCCTTGGAAGTTGCTTCCAGCATACAACTTGCCATGAAGTACCTCCGTGTCTGAAGAGAACCTTCCTGCTGTAAAAATACAACAAAGAGATAAAAAGGACTAAAAAGAACAACTGCATCTTGCCCAGCTGAGTAACTTCATTACTTCTCTTATCCCATCTGCTGAAGAGATTCCTGCCATGAAAGACTTGTATCCCCCAAGACAGCAATTAGTGGACAATTTTAGATTTCTTATGTATTACTTTAACTGTCTGTGACTCTGCAGCCTTTATTTACGCTCAGCTGAGCAGAATGCAGTAATTTTCCAGGTACATTTTAAACCTGCTTGAGAAAGAAGCCTTTAATTCCTATCATGATGTGTTTTTTTGCCAAAATATAAAGGAGACATTATAAACAGAAGACCCTATTGTATCTCTAATGAAGATGTAAGTGAAAGACAGCTGAGATACCTCGGAGAGGGAGTCATAGAATTCTTAATAAATGTCTATTCTCAGTTTATCAGCTCTTCCTTGCCCTCCTGATTGATCAAAAGCTGTGCAGTTTGAATTTGCAGGTGAGTTACCCTCTGTGTGAAGCTGAACAGTGGCTTTGTCCTAGATAACGCAAAACTACTGCCTTAAGAGCCACAGGGATCTCAAAGAAAAAATCAGAAAGGATCAACTCACATTCAATGAAACAGATGCAAAGTCTTCTGGTGTCTGCAGGAGCCAAGTGTTTGCAAGTCTGGCCATAAAACATTTTCCTCTATTTGCAAATCTGCTCTATTTGCCTCCCAAGTAATTCTTTCTTCTTCATCTACTAAACCTGGGAAATATGAAGCATTATTAGAAATCTGCTGTTGTTGCAGAGGAGAAATGATCCATGCCCAACAGAATTCAATCTGCCAGCAGAGCCCCACTGAACAATAATGTTTTGGCATAGTGTCTTTTTCTCCTTTTCTTTTTCCTACATCTAGAAAATGTTGTACATTATTCTGTCCCACCTTTGCTCTTCCGATCCTCTGCAAATTTAGCTGAATCTCCCTTCCTCTTTTATGCAAAATCATCTTTCTAACTTCTTCTTGGTGGTGAAGTTCACTTGCTGCCCTTCTACAATTGAGTATGAAGATAATTCAAATGACTCAAATATAGTAAAACGTATTCAATAGCACAGAGTTGTCCTAAACAGCATATAAAGACCATTACTTCAACAAATCACAGTATTTCTCAAGGACACAGAAATGCTAAAACTGGGTTTCATTTTTTAAAGACATCTTGGAACTTTTCTGAAATCAACTTCCATATCAATTAAACCACGTTTAATGTCCCGTAACCCCTGCTAAACATCAGTGCCTCATACTCTTTGACTTCATCTCAGACGAAGCAGAAGTCAGGGAACCCTCCAAACTGTATTTAGTCATTCAGTAATTATTGAAGTAGACTTGACACCCCCCGTCCAACTCACCAGCTCTCCAGAAAATTACAGAACAACATAGCTTATATCAAGGTACCCAAAAACTCCTACATTTCCAGAGACGGCATTTCCAGGCTGCTCCAGGAGTGAATTTTAGCAGCTCATAATCCCTTTGATTACATGTGCAGCCAAACAGTTAAAATCCATTAAAACCAGCTGCTGTGCCATGAATAAGGCAGGAATAATTTCTCTTCTAAGATCTTTCTTAAGGTTTTCATATTGTGAGCTGCAGATGGATACAGTCACACCCCATGCCCAAACAACTGGCAGCAGCTCACAGCCCTTCTTCGTGCTACCCCGTGCAATGATACTGTGTAAGTATAAAAGACCAGAGACCTTGAGCCCCATAAAGCCCCAGACTGGGCCCCTCTTCAAGGCCCTCTCAGCCTTTTAAGTTCTGGCCTAATGCATGCTCTGGGTGCAGTGCAAGCCCTCAGCTTCTCCTTTAGCTGCTGTTACAGCATGCTCCCTCTACTCTGGCTCTCTTATCTCAGGCATTAATCCCTCTGACTTAATTCCTCCTTCTCATTCACCCTTTCCTTCCTTCTGGCTGCTTTCTTCTGCCTGACTGATTCATTACTCGCAGCTGAGAGGCCACCCAAGATACTGCTCCCGGTTCATTTAGCTCTTCCTGAAGTTGCCTGTAATTCTTTTGTCCCCTGAAGAACATGCCCAGCATGTGCCCTCAGGCCCCTCTGCTCCCCTTTGCCTGAGGAGGTGCCTGCTGCAGCAGGAAAAAGCAGAGGCTGCTCTGCTGGAGGACAAGATGCCATGAGAGGATTCAAACAGTGCAGCAACTCCCGGTTACTCCATCTCCAGTGTTATCCCGGAGCCCCTTTTCTCCTTTCAGTTCTCGGAAACTTATCTCAAGAAACAATGCGCTTGCTCGCATTTTGAATCAGGCAGACTAAAACAAGGACTTGGAGTAAAAATTCTGGCACCTCCAAAGTCCAGCTGTCCTGCCTTGGCAGCCACAATTCCTGCAGAGCCAGCTCTGTCTGCTGGTTTTCCATCCTCAGTTGCTCTTTCTTCTCTTCTTTCCATTCCCCTTCATTTCTCCTCCTATCTTTTCCTCCATGACATCAATGCTAAATCTTGAAGCTTCCTTCTCCCTTCCTCAAGAGGTCCATTTTTCCCTCGATGCTAACAAAACCATGTCACATAACGCTGAGCCTCCCAGAGCTACTTGAAATCTTAGTTTTAGGTCTTAGAAGCAAGAAAGAGCTTTGTATGAATTAAGTACTTACTCACTGTGCCACACCTGGCACTGGCTATGAACTAAATCACTTCTCCCACACACGTCATTAGCAATAATGAAATCCGGACTGCCCTGCCTCCTTAGCATGACATCCATATGCAAATGCCTTTCCTTAGCTCAAACGATCTGCAGAGCTGATGCATGGCTGCTTGGGAAGCTTCCAGCAGCCTCTCTCAGGTCACAACTGGAATATATTGGAGGACTACTATTTACCAGGAAGAGTTTTATGATACCTTTAAATCCATCATTCTGCACCCTAATTCCATCACGAACTTTAACAAGGACCCACAGGACTTTGGAACAATGAAAAGGGCAAAGTAAAACATACCTTTCATGTGTGTTTTGATTGTGAAAGAAAGTAGTCATGGGCTAATGGGAGGCTGAAATAAAGACAAGGCTACTAAGCCATCCCCATCCTTTGTGAGCCCTGAATTAGAAAAATCCCACTTTGTGTAATGGCTAAGTAAAAGCTGAATTTACTTCTATAAGTTTTGCAGAACTGAATCAAAACAAACAAACAAGCAACACTGTTCAGGTGTCCCAGTAGTACATGTGGATAGTCAGATCATGCACTTCAGGGGAGGCTTTCTAGGGAAACACTTTCACTGGGAAGAGCTTCCCAGCATCCTCATTTACTCCACCTCCGACAGGCTTCATGCAGGACTCCCCCCTTGGCAGCCCCTGGGGAAACAAGGGCTGGCAACAAGCACCTCGGGTCATTCATTATTGTCACTGCTCCTCAAATACACTCATTCACAACAGGCATTTGTTGCTGCAGAATCAGTACTGGGATCCCCTTTTGTGTCGCTGAGGACCTTGGGGTTAGGAAAAACAAAGGGTCACACTTCAGTTTCTGTGAAATGCCTCCTTCCTTTGCAGTTGACTCATACCCTTTGTAAGCCCTGAATGGAGTCTCTTCACACGAATGGAGCTCCTATCCCATAGATTTCAATACAGCCCTGCTCCCTTCTCCAGTTGTCATAAACCGTGCAAAGACGGTGCTTTGGAAACGCCTTGGTTGTAGCACAGCTTAACTGTGCTCTTGCCCATCTTCATACTCTTCCCATTTACATTTCTCAGACACATCTCAATTATAAGAGCCTTTATCAATTATTCCTCAACACCAGGGATCTTGAAAAATCCTGCTCCTTTCTTCCTTTGGGCCACACACAACCTTCATCCCTGCTCCTTCTCTGCTGCTCCCCATTTCCTAAATCTGCTTCTTCACTCGGGCTTCAAGGACCCAAACCCTTTGCTAAATCCACCAACAAGCCAAACACCAAAGTCACCTCTGCTCCAGGCTCCCTGCAGCCCATCACTGTCTCGTCACAATCTGCTGAGGAAGGGAAAGCCCACACCACCTCCTGATATTGCTCCCATCGTTTCAAAATGAGGAATGGAAACCTGCTTTATTCTCTTTTATGTGAAAGAGCAGTTATGGCTCCTGGTGCTTAACACACACTAAGGCACGAATACTCTCTGCAGATCTCCTGGTTCGCAATAACATTCTCTATTGGTCTTCTAGGAGTATTGTAAGTATCAGCAAAATAGTTTGTAATAAATGCCCTGAATGTTATGCAACTCATAAATAGAATGAGACTTTCCAAGAAAATCTGTGTGTAGTGGGAACTTCATCATATTTTACACAGGAAAATAACTGCGTGAATTAAAAAGTCTTTCCTGTTTCCTGTTCTGCTTCATTATGTGTTGTCCACCCACTAATCTGTTGCTACAGTTTTAAAAGAAAATCTTCCTGAAATCTACTTAGAATTTAAAACCTTATTGCAAAGCATCAAACAATTATCAAAACGTGCTCTGTCATATCAAGGTAATCTAATCAGAAAGGCTCATGGAATTATTTATGTACATACATCTTTATGATAATTTAATAATTGATAGGCTTACAGAAATAATCATATTCTCTTTTATTTCATAATATACATCATGAAATACAATATTTCATTACTGTGTACATTTGCCATTTTATCTATTTAAAATAAATACAGATTTGAATAACTCTAATCAATAGTTTTCAAGTGGAAGAAAATTATTACTTGTGTAGTGTGGCACTGTGTGGACTTACTTGTCTTACAAAAACATAATCCTACTTTTAACTTTTTTCTTTCAATTCGTATAAAAGATCAAGCAAAGTCTGCAAACAAAAAAATGACAGTAGGCACTTGAGCCCTGCTAATGTGCCGGCTGGAGCTGCTAGGTGTAATGACTGTCTAATTTTCAGAGTGGTACTGAAACTGCAGAGGCAGAAGGGCAAGAGATGCAGTCACAACCCAAGAAGAAATTAAAAGAAAAGTAATTACAGAAATAAACACTGCACCCATGCACAATACATTTCCTCCAGCAATGTATACATACTGCAGCATCCCCCTTAGGTCAGAAGGAACTCCGCTAGCTGCAGGATGCTGAGCTGTTTGAGCAAACATGCTGCTGCACCTCATCCAGATCCAACGGCTTCATGTGGGTCTAACTGGGTGCCCAGCTCCTGGCTGTGCATGGGCACAGGTAGCGCTGGGAAGTCAGCGTGTTAAATGGCAAAGCCAAGGGAGTTGTGACTTCTTCCCTGCTCCTGATCCCACAAGGACAACCCCCGTAACCCCTCAGAATCACAGAATCACAGAATCACCAGGTTGGAAAAGACCCACCGGATCATCGAGTCCAACCATTCCTATCAAACGACCAGGGCCACCCCTCCTGCCTACCCTCTCCTCCTCCTAATGCTGCTCATCAGGCACCGCTGGGCTTGCATCCGCCCAGCAAAATTGGACAGCAGTTC
Source organism: Phaenicophaeus curvirostris (assembly GCF_032191515.1). Classification (NCBI taxonomy): domain Eukaryota; kingdom Metazoa; phylum Chordata; class Aves; order Cuculiformes; family Cuculidae; genus Phaenicophaeus; species Phaenicophaeus curvirostris. The sequence goes on along the minus strand of NC_091397.1, from coordinate 50,185,436 downwards.
TGCCAACACTGCAATGAAACATAACTAGTGGGAAGAAGACACAGGATTGTGCCTGGCCAGGTCATGCTGTTCTCCCGCTGCAGCTGAGGTATCCACTGCCTGCTTTAAATCCAGCTTGCAGCTTGCACTGGGCAGAGCCCCCAGCTTGTCCTCCTGCAGAAACCCCTGCTCTGCTCCCGAGGGGCTGAGGGGGTCAAACCTTCCTCCCATCCTCCCCTCTACTTGCTTCCAGACCTCCTACCAACACACAGACTCCTGTGAGGTACCAACACATCTCTGGTGTGTTCAAATTCAACCTAACACAGAACAAAAAGGATTGTTCCAGAATTCAGAATCCATGTGCAGAGCCAAAACCGCTGGTAGATAATTCTCTCCTGTACAACAGATGATCAAGCAAGGAGAGGACTATCTCCCCTCCACCCTAGCAGCAGCCCTTAATGTTCATGGCACAGCTTAAGCAATCACAGCCCTTGAGGTGCAATGTTAGGGTACTATTTGTGGGGGTTTTTTTGGTGTCAAGTGTTCTCTTGTCTTTAAAAACAAAACGTGGCACACACTGTCTCTGTGCACACATCCTTTCCTCTCTTCTTCCCACCCACTCCACTTCCCCCATGCCACGTCCCGAGGAGCCCAGCATGCTGAGCCTGCCTGTGGGTCTAAAGGTGGCTTTTTGGAGACATTTTGGAGATGTAATCAGTAGCAAGAAAAGTGCTGAGAAGCAGCAAGTTTCTCCCCCGCAGACCTTGTCTAACGTGTGCAATGACTGTGTGAGCTAAGGCAACGTGACACCCCAGCAGCTGGACCTTATTTGTGATGGACATACTCTGCCTTTTCTTAGCTTATATCAAGACAACGATCAACTGTGTTTTGAAAAGTAATGCTGCACGACTTGCTGCAGCCCTGTGACCCTCAACCCAGGCCATTCTTCATCCCACCTCTGCCTCCAAGACTTATAAGCAGAGCAATGTGGGGTCAGAGGAGGGACAGTAGAGAGGGCTGGAGCAGAGTGTCTGGGAGTTTAAATATGATATACATACACTGATGTGTTTTACATATACATATACATATACATATGCATATGCATATGCATATACGCCTGCTTTGGCCATATGCCCCCAACACTAATAGGTACTGATGGTGAGGCACTTAGTAATAAAATAAAAGAGGAGGAAAACGTCAGCAGAAACTTTCTATAGATCTAGCAGAAGTAAACTCACCCAAATGAGTGAATCAAGGCTCAAAATGTCACCTTAAAGTCCTAAATGAATATCCTGAAGTACAGAGCAGCTTTTCCCTGTCTAGTGTTGCACTGCACCTTGGCAAAACAAGAACAAGACACTTCCACTAGATCACAGTCCACAGCTCTGATATGTATGGACTTACCTTGCTCAGCAGCTGGAGAAAGGAGGGGGCAGGGAGATGACCTAATTAAAATATTAGTTGTTTACAGAGAACTAATTCATAAATGTTCTTTCATAGCCTAATTGGAATTATTACAATTATTACAATTATTTAAATCTGCTGACGTAAAATCACTCCCCATGCTGAACTCCTCAACACTAAGTACTTGTCCTCCAAATAAATGTTCCTGCTCCCAGAAACCAGCAAAGCCCATCAGCAACAAAAAAAAGAAATCTTTATTAAATCCTCTGGGAGAAGTAAAATATATTAAAAACAATAATTCTCCAGGGAAATGGTAAGGTGCTAGCTCATGGTTAAGCTGGTTTCCCTTAGTCCTCACAGTGGCTCTCACACTGCTTGAATTTGCCCCCCGGAGGGCTATGCAGGGTGCCACCTGATCTGTTCCATTAAATGTTAAATTCATGCACTAGAGGTTATACACAATTTGTAGATCTTCACAGCTGTCCTTGATCCACAAAGCTGAGCACATGAAGACTTTTTTTCAGAATCAAGACCTTTTATATGGTAGGTGGTTTTGCCTGAGGGGAAGATTACCACAGTATTTTGTATCAGATCTAATGAAAAACACGATTAAATAATGATTTATCTGTGTCATGGATCCTCCAAATATTTATACATGTAACTGAATTTCTTGCATGTCTATGAAATCTCTCTAATGAATCTTCTGCAGTTGGCCAAATAATTTTTCTCCAGAATATCGTTGTTTCTTCATACTTATTTACTTTTAAAGTGTTTTACTTATTAAAGTGCCTATCCTTAGTATGGGGCTGCTTTAATTTCACAGAAGTACCTATAAATAGTCACCCACAGATTTTTCACTCAAAAGTTGTGGCATTGAGAAATCTGAATATAAAACACTGCATAAAGCTGAACTAAATTCCTCTACAGGAATAGATTTTTATTGTCTCACCTGACAGAAAAACAAAATGTAAAAAGCATACTGAAAGGTAAATTCAATTAAGCGCTAGTAATCTCAGGTGTTATTAGTAGCATAAGCAAGAAGAGGTTTTGATTTCCAACGTGTTGTGTTCAGCCTGGCTCTGGTGCCCTGAGCAGCTCTGCTCTACCAGGAGGAAGGAACTTGGCAGCGGAGAAGCGAGCTGAAGGGATTTTCAGTGGCCCATCCTCAAGGGCTGACAGCCACCGCGGGCAGCCCCCAAGGTGGGAGCTGGATGGGGAGAAGGTAGGGGGTAAGGCATCATGTGCTGGCCAGTCAGGCATAGACTACCTAAAGTTTTGAGTGCTGGAGCAACAGTTAGAGCCAGGGTAAGCAGGACCTTCGCTTGAGGTTAAGGAAAGCTGCCTAATAGCATATTTCCCTTTCTGTTTAATGGAATTCAGCTGTAAAAAGCTCTTTTTTATTCTTCTTTCTCTCTTTCTTTAGACTAGCTCTCGGAGCTTAAATGTGTACTCTTCCTTCCCAAGTTGGCTCCAATTAAAACCATGTGTTCTTGCTGCGTATTTAGGCAAGTGTCACCTGTGGTTGTGGGCCTATAGGCTTCAGGTCAGCTTAGAGAGCATTGTGCTGGAGCAGGGATGATGCCTATTGCTGCGCGGGAGATGCTGCAGCTGCCCAGCTGCTAGGGGATGTCTTCCTCCTGGGAGGTGGCCACAGCAGGGACAGCCAGATTTGCCACACTCTCAGCTTCACCCCACCCTGGGCTTTGTCCCACACTTATCTGGGAGACAATTTACTGTGGGCACCAGCGCTTCTGACCTCTTTTGTGGTGGAGAGGGGGGAAAAAAGAAGGAGTTATGAATCTTTTTGTGCTATGAGCCTTTTTGCAAAATAAATGGCTGTTTTGTTCCAGTAACCAGAGCCTCAGGAGGTGCCTCAGCTCTTGGATGACAGCTAATAAAATCATAGGATGTATTTTCTGTTTCGGGTGAAAGCTGATGGTAAATGGAAGGGATTTGGTGCAGCTTAAAGACATGCCCAGAACATGTGAGAGACCAGTAAAGTGCCACAGCTTTTAAATCTGAACTAGAAGAGAGATGACCATTGGGAGATAAAGGTGGCCTTGAATCAACTTCAGTTCTTGTGTAAATGAGCCTCTGCATCTGACACTTCCCACTCACTGATGGTTAACTCATTAACAGGTGGGCTACGCTGTCAGTCCTGTGATGTTAGCTTTCTGATTTTCATACAGGTCATACTTATTTGTTTTATTTGACTCCTGATAATAAAGTATACCATCACAGCTGTGGAGTGTATACATTATTAATATTAAAGATTTTTTCTTTTTTTTTTCTTTTTTTTTTTTCTGACAGGGCTAAAATAGAATGAAACCCTTTGGGCAAAACGAAAAATCATCTTCTTCACGAACTTGTGGCATCCAGTGACATCTTTCAGACTAAGCAGTAAAAGCTGACAAAGTGAAGCAAGTGATGATATAGTATTAAATTGAGAAGTGTTTCACAGCTTCAATAGGTGATGCTGCCTACTCGGCCTTGAAACACCTATATGTAATATTTCTATCTTCGAGGAACTGATTCATTACCCTTCTTTGTCTCTCCATATGCTACTTCCACATTTGTTGTCTGAAAAGTGAGATCCATTACCCAGTGTGCAAGAAGTTAATAATTACATCATCAAGAGAGACATCGTTCTACTAGGTTTTGTGCAAATCTTGGGTGCTCAGAGGTTTCCCTCGAATCAAGCACACCCCAAGGGATTTGTCACCTTCATTTGCACCCAAAGTTACACAAAGTCATACATTATTCATTAAGCATGTAATCACATATTTACATGTAATAATAACAAATGCCAAATCAATCCTTGCACCTTCTGCACATGCTCTGAGGGGGGAGGGGGCTTAGGGGTGCCTGGTGATCGTCACCCAAAAAACTGCCTGCCAAACTTGCCTATTAGTCAACCCCTCCTGTTGTCCTCCCTTTCACCTCCCAATTATTGGCTCAGTAAGTCCAAACTGCTGGCTTGGAACTTTTTAATTTACTTAAGTTCCCCATTGAAAAGTCATGCTAATAAACTGCATTTTTATTTACAAAACTCTAGTCTCTCTTGTCTATAGAAAACCATAGAGCTTAACAAACTTTAAGCCTATGCCACAAAAATTATGAAAGATAATCATTAACTGGGACCCATCTTGTGTAAGTCTCCTGCCTGTCTGATGATCCCAAGATATTTTGAAGATATTCAAAATATCACGAGCTTTTACCAACACATTGAACCAGGCATTGCTGAAAACCATAGTACTTCCAAAGCTTCTGAGAATTAACTGACATTGATTAAAATACCAAACTTGGAGGCTTTAACTTTACTCTTGGTGAAGTCAAAGCAAGTTTTGCTATTTATTTGAGACCTAACAGGGTGAGATAGGGAACTAGTTGTAATTTTCCATGTAACTCTGACTAGCTCAGACCTAGGTTGGCCTTTTCATGACTGAAAATCAAGTTTCAAAGAGAACTAGAAAGTGGCCCTGATGCTAAGCAGTGTGGAGCTTCTTTTGTACTTCTCAACCCTTCCTAATGAAAATAGCAAGCAAGCTCCTGGGAGGCTGAGACTGAACCGTCTGTCTTCCAAAAGACAAGCCAAAACATGGTCGTGGCCCAAAGTAACAGACTCTGTGGGAAATCTGCTAAAGCCAAGAATTAAACCTCAATTTTCCTGTCCCTTAGACATGGCACTGATTTTTCCTATCAAAAGGCTTATTTTTGTCTATTCAGTATGGGCTTCTGGCTCGCTCTATGATAAACAACAGTTTTCTTTCAGTTTAATTAAAATACTTTTAGTCTGCTAGAATGCCATCAAATCTATCTTTAATTGTATTGCCAGTCACAGCTCATTAGCGCCGTAGGCACAGTGGTCAGGCTGAAATACTAAACAAAAAAACCCCCAAAACCTGATGAGAACAAGTTGTGAAGATATTTCATCAGTTCATAAAATGTGTGAGAATGAAGATGATTATTTTTTCTTTTCTGCAGCAAAAAATGGAAAAAATAACTAATGCAAAGGTGGCATATTTTGAAAATGGAAAGACATAAGCATCTCTAGCCCTGACCTTCTGTCTCCTGCAGAGAGCTGGGGCTCAGCTCTAGTGTTGGCTTCAGTATTGCAGGAATCCTCTGTCTGTCATCATCTTCCCAGTGCTGCCCAGCAGACCTGCTCTGACCTGTTTGTTCAGCTTCTCCCCATTTTTTCCACACCACTTTGTGCAATACTCTGGTTTTAGGAACGCCAGATTTCTTTTTTGGTCTTTTAGGGTATCCGCAAGGGTGCTTGGTCTTTTGTTAAGTGCCATGCAACAAACCCATCGGTTTACTGTCTTTTTGATAATAATTTTGCTTTTCCACATGATTTTGAATTATTTCATAGCGCTGGTTTGCCTGGAGCTGAGTTACCAGGGCTCTGCGAAGTTTGTACATTCTGGCAGAGCACACCACTTCCTTTGCTCATTTCCTTTCCTTTATCACATTGACAGAGTTTGTAATATATGATAATGCACATGAGGCATCATTTCTATTTATAGGGACAGACAGCTATATATGAAGTGTGGAAGAGACAGTGCTACATAATGTATGCAGAAAACTTCATTACAGATGAGCACTTATCCTCGTATTTAAGAGTCTATCTATGTTACAAAACACTGGTAAACTGGCACTGACGGAAGGGTATTCTGTTGGAAATCTGAGTTGTCTTCCTGCTGTAAGGCTTTCCCTTGTTCCCTGTTTATTTTTATTAGGTTCTGGTTACTTCAGCATCTTTGAATTTCCTTTAAATTGACCTACAACTTCTGAAAGATCTGATTTAATCCTTGGCATCCTCATCTTAAACACGGCTGTTAGAATAACCAGATGGTACAGGTGCTACACGGAGGAGTAGCAGAGGTTGCTGAAGCCTGCGCAGGGAAGTGTGGTTGTCGCTCAGCTCCTGGCTGCAGCGGGCGCCTTGCTCTCTTCAGCGTAAAGCTTTGTCTCGAATTCTGTACCCCGGGCCGAAGGGTAACAGGGTCTCAAGCGCAGGCAAAGCCTGAGCATACGGCTTGACAACATCACTTGGCTGATCTAATGGCTCCCCTTCTCACCTCCAGTCATGCATTTCCATGCTGGTACAGACTCTTGCTGAGCCGGTTCAATTTACTGACCTTGCTGAAACCAAGTGTGTCTGTGTGTGCCTGTGTGCAGGGGGAGGAGAATCAGGTTAGGTTTGGAATAACTCAGGTATTAAACAGAGGGAGAAGGACCACAGTGATGACCTGTCAGACTTTTTAAGTCACGGCTGAAACTCATGGTCCCACCCTGCCTCAACTGAGCAATTCCTCCCCTTTCTTTTCACTGGCTTTAGTGTGCATCTGCCATCTGCCCTGGCGATGCATCGCTTTAGGGTGCTAAATTGGTAGCAAAAGGATGGGCTCCCGGGTGTTCAGGGCGTGTGTCTGGTTTGCATTCCCAGTTGGCTCAGAGCAGGGTTAGATGAGAATGAGAGCTGGCATAAGGAAGGAGACAGGCGATGTGCAACCAGGGGTGGGAAGGTGGGTGGGATTGCGGCAGACAGCAATTAAATTGGTTTAAGCTGTTTTTTCGTGGCAGCCTGAGCCAATTTTAGGGGCAGCTTAAACCCAAGTGTAAGGAGACAGTTAAGTGTTCTACCAAATGAAAGCATTTTCCTCAGTGAGTCTAAATATGCACATTGTACAGCTGTTTTTCTTGATTTCACAAATACTCACGTGAAGAATTTTTAAATATGATATTTATTTATAGCCAAGGAGGCAGCTCTTTAAGAACTGAATCCCATTATCTGCTAGTCACTACTGTGTCTGCAGGAGCAATGCCTCTTAATAAGCGAGGTTTCTGTTACAAGCTCTTTGATCGCCTCCGCATTTGGAGCAGGGTAATGCCAGAGAGGAGGCCATGCCTTGAGAGCTAGCAAGGGAAGCAGAGTTTTCTCTTACAAATGTGTATCAGTAATATATTTTGGCTCTGGCTTTGTTTTGTGTGTTGCTTTGTATGATCCCAGTTCCTGTAGAAAGGAGGGATCGTTCCCTAACCATAACTGTGTGCTATGTCCATCAGCTCTTTGCAGAGACTGGAGCAGACTGGCTGTGAGAGTGTTTCTAGGCTGCGTGGACCAAGGGATGCTCAAAAATCCAGCACCCTCCCGGGGTTCTGCACTGGCCCTCAGAGCATGCCGGGCTGCCGTAATCTCTGAAGCTCAGCAGCAGGGTCTCCTATTATCTCTCACGCCAGTGAGGATTGATCTCTGGGCAGATCTGCAAATGAATGACTTCAGATGGGAAAAGTGGCTGGGGATAAGTGCTTGCTTTGCACCTGTAACTGCCACAAGTGCCATTAAGGAACATGCCAAGACCTTAACGAAACAGTGCTGGGTACTTTCTCCCTGTCACTGAGTCAAGCCAAGGAGGACAGGAGCATGATGCCTTGTCTTGTTTCATCCAGAATCTCCATCCAGATAACAGCCATTCTGTCTTTACACAACATTCTAAAAACAGTGGAAAGAGGCTCAGCACCCTGCCAGGTCATTTTGCTTAGGAATCTGCTGGCCCACAGAAGCTGCTAAACTTAATTATGAAGTCCCCAAACCCAAACATTAATAAAGGAAGCAGCAGTATCTGAGGCGCTTCATTTAGGGACTGATGAAAAATCAAAACCAAAAAATGTCACTGGGAATGTTTTGTGGCTTTCAGTACACTTTGCATCAGGCCACGGTCCCAGACGTTGCCACGTGTTGTAAGAAAGATGCACATGAGTACGAAGCTCCACGCGGCAACAGCACGCAGGGAAATTTGGAGTATTTGGATCTGTTCATACAGCAGGAGGAAAGCAGTGTTGCAGGAATGAAAGCAGTCCTTTTACTGACTACTCACAAATATATGCCATACATTTCTCCTTTTGGTTCCCTATAATTGATCACATCAAGCTATAATGAGGAACCGAATGGACAGACAGGTAAGTAGTGCAATCACAGGAGATCTCGCCCGGCAGCTCATTATATTGAGCTGTGGAGAATGTGATGTGTTGGCACCACAGGGATACTTGGGTCTGGATTCACTCTTCACCCTGTCTTGCCCATGGCAGCTGCAGATAGGCTATTGATCTTTCTCCTCATTAATCAGAATAATTTTGAAGAAAAAATAAGGGGCTCATTTCCTATCCATTCTTCCCCTTAGTTCTTTAATTTACAAACAGCTTTATTTTGAGCTTTTCCTGTTTCCTGCCTCCTTTATGAGGCACCATTCAATGACTGCTACTTATTTGGTAGTGATATGTGACTCACAGTGTCAGGAGTTTCACTTGGTAAAGCATTAAGATGAGACTAAAAGGGAGAGAAAAAGGCCTTGTTTTAAACAGGATTTGCTGTGCTGTAATTTGGTCAAACTCCAGGTAAAAGGGTTCAGTTGTTTGGGGTGGAGGAGGGAAATATATACTGTTGCAGTTGTCGACGGGAGGGTACATTTTTTAGATGAAAATAAATGCATCTATCTAGAGAACACCATGTATTTCCCTTTACTCCAACTTCAGAATCTTTAATTAACTTTGCAGCCCTGCTGTGCAGCAATAAAATGCTATTATCCTCACTTCATTTCTTATCCTCAGATAACAAAAGAAGGCAAAAGAATAACAGAACTCAGACCCAAGGCAAGAGGTTTACAACCCTGACAGAGAAGATGGAGGGTTGGTGTCTAAGCAAACAGCAACAGACCTGTGCGCTGAGTGGAGGGTTTTCAACTTTGCCACACAGAGAGACCTGCCTTCTACTGCGTGAAGGTTTTCACTGCCTCAATCAAAGACACATGGAAGAACCCTAATCCTCTCTGGATCCAGAGTTTATATTTATTTTGTAAGCATAGGAGCCATATCCAGTTATTCAATGAAATTATTTGGGCTCAGGTTGACCTTGCAAAGGGCCCTCATGTAGGTGGAAGATTGACTGAAGCTCAGGAAGGAGTCTGGATGTAAGATATTGAGCAGTCTGACATAGTGAGCACTGAGGGTCCTATAGGGGTCTGTGGGACTCTAATACCTAAATAACCATTTAAATCAATTGAAACAGCAGTTAAACCCCAAAAGCTTAAAGCTCCTTCCAATGTTAAACTCCCCTAGAGCTGACTGCTGACTGCTGTGGCTCAGACTTTGAAATTCCGATTCTGAATGTGGACTTGCATTTCAAGTCCACCACCCAAGGCCGGTAACTTCCCACCACGATTCGTTGTTTGGCTTGGTTTCATGTTTTCCTTATATTCTCTTTATTTTTCCCCTTCCCCTTTTAATGAACCTGTATGAAGTTTAAAAAAAAAAAGTAATATTTTGCTTATAATGCAAATCAAGCAAGAGTTTTGAATGGATCGCTGCTTTTGATGGTAGGCTAGGTACATGCAAGGACCAGTTTCTATACTCCATAATGTGATACAGTAGTGGTTTTATACATATATATATATGTATATACATATATATATATGTATATACACATACACACATGCACTACAAAGGGAAGAGCAATTGTACCCATTTTAGGTTTGTTTGGAGCCTTCTCTGAGTTGTTTCTTTATTAAGCAGTGACTCAGAAGGTGCTAGGAGCAAGCATCATGCACTTTGGCTCTAGATGGGCACAACATGTATCTTATTACTACACGCTTTCAAATAGATTCCTGATATTTCTAAAATATCCAGTAAGGTATTAAAGGCAGAGCACAAAGCAGAGTGGGAGTGTGTTATTAACAAGGAAGTTGTCAAGCTATTTGCTGCTGTAATGTTGATGTGGCTGCTTGTACAGGTTGCACTAGGATAGCATGATAAGAAATGAAAACTCTTATGGCTCTGAAGCTGTCTCTTGGGGAACTTGATTTGAAATTGCTAAGCACCTATCCAGAGGAAAACAAAAGGCTGCTGCCAGGAAGCAGGTGTTGCATTTAGTTCTCAAACTATGTATCAGATTTGTAAGGCAGAGTCGAGGTCAAGGGCGTTATTAGGAGGTGGTGGGTAGCTGTGTGCTTTTGATTCCTCCTATCAAAAGGGATTTGGGTTTATTGCAGAAGTTCTGACAGCTCGGCAGTATTCGCTGCCTTTTGTGCCTTCTGCAAAAGGTCACTCGGTTCTGGCTCAGGCAAGTGCTTTTCAGCCAGAGTCCTCCTGACAATAAACTATAAATGTTTTGTCTATCAGAAGGTGATGATAGCTTGGTATTGCACAGTTTTCCTGTGCTACTGGACATCTTTTTGGTTATGTAGCTTCCTCTGTCTCCAGGATTTATCAGCTTGGCAGCAATTATAAACAAAACCCCACGGGTCTGGGACTTTCTCTGAATGTTTTCAGAAAAATGTTAAAATGCGTTGGTTCTCTCACTGAAGAGTCACAGCTCATTGTTCTCATTAGTCATGAGGGAAAAGTGACCGAGGGTTAAAACTGAATTCTTCCTCCACCATTAAAAGCACAAGGTGTTCCCCCTAGGGTGACCCCATGAGATGGATGCCTGTATCCGCACTGCTGCTGCACGGAGCAGGGAGATGCTCACATTCCCCACCAGAGCGGAGCCTGGGGCGCTGTAGAGGGGACCGTCAAACCCCATACTTCTGCCTGCCCAACTCCTTGACTGTTTTCTCTCTGGCAGCAACAGGGAGAGTGAAGTCTATTCCCAGAACCTCAGCCTATTTATACATCCAGGACTGAAGACTGTAAATATGGTGTCTGTTGATCAAACTAGCACCAGAGTCTTGCTAAATACTGTCACCAGTGTATCCAGTAGCTCTAATATCTTTTATAATAATAGGATATTTGTGTTGTGTGGGAGTGAGAAATTCTAGCTGTTAATATCCTGGAGCTCGTGTAAAATACTTCTACCAAACTGTGCAGAAAGTGGTCTCCAAGGGACTTGAGGAGAGAGTGGAAAGTGTGCAGAGTTGCCAGATGAAGGGATGGTGTGGTGGAACCAGAGTATCATAATGATGATTTCTGTGTGCCACAGGCTTGAAGTACTCTAACAAAGCCATTTCTAGGTGAAATCCTGCCATTGTGACGTGCTTTACTAGCACCCAAGTGCCGAACACATGAGATCTGTGGTGCTCTGAAGAGATGAGCAGAACCGGGGACCGATCTTGATTGCGGAAAAGAGCTAAAAAGAAGTGTTATATTCACTGCCTTAACCAGTGACCTAGGAGAGGAGGATCAATGCTCCCTTCTGCTTAATTCCAACCCTGTGAATACTGCATTTAACACCACACACCGCTAGACTATCGAGAAGACAAATTCCTGTCCTCATTCTTACCTATTCCTTAAATTTCTAGGAGGCATGGGTCTAAATCCTTTCTGAGTTAGAAGGGATAAAGGCCAGGTCTCCATGTGTATTGAATCAATGTCTTAAATGGAAGGCTACCACATTAAATGTTGCAGGAGGGTTTCTGTGTTCTTTAGGAGTTGGCTCGGAGCTGTGAATCTCAAGCAGAAGGGAACCTTCCTGCAGCTCTTGGCCACTGCTAAAGTTTGGGAGTGGGAAGGATTTTTGGAGACCACCTCTGTTGTTCATACTTTCTGTGGGATCATTATGGCAGCTCCGTGGTGTACTGGTGTACTCTTTTTTCCTCAAATCTCATTCTTGAACAACCATATGCAGACTGGCACAGCTTGCTAACCTGATATCAAAGGGTTTCTGAGCCATGCGTGGAAAGCAATTTTCTGAGAAATGAACCTGGGTGGACTTGAAATGGAGCAGTGCTGGTGGCAGGATCACAAAATCCAAAATAAAGTGGTGGGGACACCTTGCTGCACACAGACAGGATAAGAGAGGAATTTGGCACTGACCCTTCTGGCAGAGGCCTACAGTTGTGCTGGTTGAGGAGAGGCAGCAAACGCCAGCCTCAGCAGTGCCCTTTTCCCACTAGTTTCAGGCAATTCCAAAGATGGACCATGGGAAGCTCTACCTTCAAGCACAGCCCAATCCCAATCATGTAGTTCCTACCCCCATACAGTGCAAATTATCCTATATGTGATGGAAAGTGCCTTCAATTCATCTTGCAGTCAGTGTACTTTTTTAATTATCAGGCCCTGATATAGTGGAGGGGTTTTGCTGCATCTTAAGTGCAGGATTTCAATTAAATGGGTGTTGGTGAGTGTGGTTTACGTATTTCTGACAATTCCTTCAGTGTGCTGGTAGAGACTGGTTATTCTCCTCCTTCTCCTTAAATTCCATTTCTTTCTTTCTGTTTCTATTTCTAGTTTAGACAAAATGATACTTTTTTTTTTCCTTAACTCTTTTCTCAAAAGGTAGAAAATAAAATAGTCCAGTCCTTCATAAATGCTTTGTTTCTGTACCCTCCCCCTAGCTCATTCAGTTGTGAATGGAATGGCATGAGGTTGTCAGATACCCAGCAAATGGAGAAGTACATAGCCCAGAACCTAATAAACAATGAATCTAGTGTGCCCTCCTGGTCTGCAATCCTTCAACAGACTCTCTTCATTAAACATAAAGCCATGTGTTTCTTGAAACACATCCCATTCCTGGTGCTATGGTGTGGTATGTGTTGCTCTCACTGTATTTCATGAGGGCTTTTTAATTTATAGCAACATGGTTTTAAATTCTTACAAGGATTCTTGAAAAAGTACAAAAATAAAGCAAACAAATAAGTGCAATACTGATGTCTGTGAGAGCTGTAAACTACCTAAAATTGATCTGAGCAGCAATATTTGGAACTAACCTTGACTACTCAGCTTTATTACTGGCAGTGTCTGCAGCAGCCCAGCTATGCCTTACTTCCTTGGGTATTTTTGTTTCCCGTTACATCCAGTGGCTCCAGTGATGTTGTTCTTGATTTACAACAAGGTCCCCATGAGCAGAACTTATCTGTGGGCTTCCTGCATAGTCCTGGCACCTGGGTTGTGTTTCCATGGCATGAGCAGTGAAGGAGCACTCAGGAGGACTGACGAGTCACAGAAATCTTCTAGTATTTGTATTCTGTCAACTCACCCTAGCTCCAATGTTTCTATTTCACTACTGTTTTAAAGCAAAGGCTAATGACGATGTGGCCATAAGCTTCTACCTGGTATTCTGATTGTACCTACTAAAACTGCTTTTTTTGTCTTAGAGAAAAAACACCATATAAAGCCATACATGTAGTTCAGGGAGGGGTGGCAGGTAAAATACCTTGCACTTCCTTAGAAATGTTGCTTTTCATTTACAAGCACATGAAAATATATTTTTGCTAGTGAACTCTGTCTGGTTTTCTATGCACAGCTCTCCCAATGGTAGCTCAGTGGGCCAAAATTTCTGCTGAATTAAATGATGGCAGTCAGATCACTCAAGTCATGTCTTGGTCTTTTACACAAATGGAAAAAGTGCCCCACAGTTATTAAAATATCTACAGCACTTATTAATCTAATATTTTTTAATCAAGAAAGAGCCAAAACCTAAAATGGTTGTTCATTAACCCAGAGCTGAAAAGTTGAAGTAGTTGCTGCAGACTGGATCTCAGTTATGCTGACATGAGTGTGGAGTAATTTTACTGAAGTCTGTGCTGTTACCTCAGGCTTTCCCTGCTCTATATGCATGCAACCAGAATTTGTTTCAGTCTGTGTAACTGTCTTTTATCTGGGCTTAATTTCAGCTCAGTGATACATCTCCACCTTGCAACCAATCCTTTGACTTTTGTGAAAGTCTTTTTTTTTTTTTAGTGAGAACAGTGCTATTTTGGTTTCCATTTAAAAAGAATTGAAGAATAAAACACCCAGTTATGCAAATTAATTTTAAAAGCTTTATCACCTGTCTTCTTGGAGAAAAGTTGTTGCACAAAGCTTGCTACAGCCTTAAAACAAGGGTTGTTTGGCTTTGAACTGCATCCCGGCATGACCCTCACCTCTGCTTCTCTGTACCTGGCTGGCAGCTGAGCAGGAGGTTTTAGGCAGTTCAGGGACCTGATCAGGAGGAGCTCTGTGCAGCTTCCAGACCCAGACAGGGGACCCCTATTCTCCAAAAAAAACAGCTGGGTTTGACTCATGACAGCAGGATAGAGAGGGTCAGAGGAAGGAAGAGGCATGGATGGGGGCATGATACAGGAGCCCCCAGACATGTGGGGATGACCACTGGGCTCTGTGGCTTGGCTGCAAGTCTCCAAGGATGAACCTCTGTTCTGTTCTCCTGAGGATTTAACGCAGGGCACTGAGAGGAAGCAATTACTTTGGAACAGGGTGGAGTTTAGCTCAGGAAAAGCATGTTCAATCACGAGCTTATGTTATTAAGGCTTTAGAAATTATCCACTGCAAATATTAGGCCAAGACAGGGAAGAGCGGGGACATGCTAAAATAATATTTGCAGGTAGTATGAGCTCTCTGTGATGATCAGGGCTAGCTATTCTTCCACTCATTTATGTTTGGCAGTGGGGAAAAAAGCAGCCCCCACCCTTCTTTGTAGCCTGCCTTCCCCCATATCCAGCCTCTTCCTAACAGTGTGTGAAAGACACTCAAATGTCTGAAGAGTTGCTTCTCTCTCATTCTAGCAGGGTGTGGAAAATTATAGGTCACAGAGGACAAACAGATGTTGGCAATAAGCATCTATATCATGGAAACCATAAAAATATCTCCACATTGCTGCTGAAGGAAGAAAGCCTTGTGTTATTTGCACAGAAGATGTTGTCTTTCCTGCTGTCCATTCCGAGAACTCAAAAATTGCCCAGATCATAGAATGGTTTGGGTTGGAAGTGACTTTAAAGATCATTGAGTTTCAACCCTTCTGCCATGGGCAGGGTCACCTTCCACTAGAAAAAACCTTCAGGTTTTTCAATGCCTCATCCAGCCTGTCCTTGAACACCTCTAGGGATGGGGCATCCATGACTTCTCTGGACATGTTCTGATGCCTCACCACTCTTACAGTAAAAAAATTCTTCCTATTATCTAACCTAAATCTCCCTCCCATATTTCAGCTTAAAACCATTACTCCTCATCCTGTCACTGCACTCCCTGAAAAAGAGTCCCTCTCCATCTGTCCTGCAGGCCACCTTTAAGTACTGGAAGACTCCTATAGTGTCTCCCCAGAACCATCTCTTCTCCTGGCTAAACAAGCCCAACTCTCTCAGCCTGTCCTGCTCATACAGGAGGTGCACCAGCCCTCTGATCATCTCTGTGGCTGTCTTCTGGGCTCGCTCTAACATATCCCTGTCCTTCCTGTGCTAAGGATTTGAGAATTAAATATATGATTAAATACAAAATTATATCATAAAATAATTAGTTAATTAATTATAATATAATTAAATATGTAACTAAATATATCATTAAATATATTGCAGCCTGAATTGAGAATCAAGACTTCAGAATTTACGGTGTTGTAAGGTACATGAGGAAGTCTCTTCTTTGCAGGATGGGAGCAGGTAGCTCCCAGTGCAGTTTCAGTTCCATCCAGAAGTCATCGATCTGATACTAGTAGACTATCTGCTCCCTTGGGACAGCTTGTTAAGTATTTCTTACCATGAAACAACCACATTGCTTAAAGCAGGAAGACAGACATCAACATTCTGTAAATGTTAGCCAGTGCAGAGCTGAAACATAAGGCAGTGGAGAAAAGAGAATATCCAAGACACCACATGGAGATCTGGGCTTTCTCAGAGATGACAGAGGCCAGAGACTGAAGCTGAAGAGTTAGGAAGTCCTCTGAAAGGTCTGATGCTCCTTGCTCTTGTCCTTGTTCTGCCTTTGCTGAAGTTGATGCTACACTGTAATAGCCAGAGCAAGAGGCTGCATCAGGATCTACTTTGTTTAACACAAAAGGAGTAAGCAGAGAGAAGGGTGTCTGAGCAAGCCAAAGTGAGACATCAGAAGTCCAGAAAATGAAGAGCAGATCCAGCACAGAGGGAGTCAAGTTTCTTCCTAACATTATTGACGCAAGACAGAAAGGGCTTCAAACAGATAGGAGCTTTCATTCTCTTGCTTTCCCTTTGGGTTGAACTGTAGATGAGCAAATCAATTTTTCACCAGCCTTCCGCTCCTAGTGCTGATGGCTTTTGTTGATTTTTTTG
This sequence comes from Phaenicophaeus curvirostris, assembly GCF_032191515.1. Taxonomy (NCBI): domain Eukaryota; kingdom Metazoa; phylum Chordata; class Aves; order Cuculiformes; family Cuculidae; genus Phaenicophaeus; species Phaenicophaeus curvirostris. The sequence continues at coordinate 50,169,042 of NC_091397.1, read as the reverse complement.
GGTGTTGGATTTTGGTATTCTTCTCTTTTTTTTTCTTGCATTTATGCCCAAACAACCCAACCACTAAAACAAACACCAGCACAGCATGTTCGGAAGTGGTTTGAATATGCTGAAGATCAAAGGGAGATGCTGCCCAGTGTTTGATGTACACTTGTTTTTAATTCAAGGTTAAAGAAACAGCGAAAGCAAGGATGTACAGAATGGCTCCTATTGAGAATGCATCTGGGAGGTGAAGGGAGAGACATTCCTCCCTCGATCTCCATAAAACTATGCACATATGCTTCTCCCTATTGTTAATCCCTTTTGCTGAGGGGATGTGGAGGAGATTTTATACAGTGGTGCAAAATGGAAATCTCTTGCAGGAGGAAAGAGTGCTGCAATCCCAGAGGGACTCTTATGTTCAAAACAAAATACAACAATGGAGTTAATTAGCATTGCATGGTTCACAAAATCCCCTCGAGGGGATCTTTCTCTGTTCTAAATCATCACTTGTATGTGAGATGGAAAAGCTCCCACTGAGCAGGCCCCTTCCACAAACTTTTAATAGATATTACCACGGTTTTTCATCATTTGCCATTGGCTTTGAGAAAGGTAACAGCTGAGCCAGGGCTATTCAGCTGCATTAACCAGCTGCATGTTAATACAGAAATACTCTCCTACTCCTCCCTTCTGCCTGCAAACCTCCCCCACCCCCCAACAAATTAACCCTTCCCTGCCACACATTTCTCTGCCACTGCGACACAGATACACAGGCAGTGGGTTTAGCAAAGATAAACAACTAAGCAAGGGAAGACCTCACTATGACTATTTGAACTTTACTTGTGTGCCAATCCAGATCTTTGACCCATTCTGTCCACACCCATTCTGTCCACAGAAGGTATAGACCCTGCTCCAAAGGATTCACGACTTCCCAGTGCCAAGGAGGAGGGCAAAAGGCCAAAGGAAGGACATTACCTCACCTCAGGAACCCCCCAGAAATTAAACTCATGCCTCCCAACTCCCACGTCTGCTGTTATTCGCAGCGCCTGTTGGCACAAGACTTCAAGCATGCCCAGGTATAATTCTCACTGAAACGCCTGGCACCCACACAGTGCAATTTCCAGTGGGTATTAACACTGGAGACAATCTATGCTTTGCTCACTGATAGTGAAGGGCAAGCAAGGATTAGCACTTCTCCGCTGGTTTGACTGGCCTCCAGTCACTCTCCTGCTCTGTTTCATGTCATGGGAAAGCTGATCAGTACCTGCATGTCCTCCACCTATTTGCAATCATGTTTACCAGGTGGCCAAATCTGTTTCAGCACAGATTTTCACTCAAGTGGAGCTCACTTACAACTGCAAACTGCTGGAACCAGCAGCAAAGCTGCACTGTGGACATGACTACACTACCTGATGCACCACCCTACCGCTGATCCTGCATCTCCTTGTCTCCTGGGGAGAGCCAGGAAGCCCTGAAGAAATACTGCAATACAGCAATCATTGCAAAAAGCCACAGCTAACTAATTGTTGGAGCAGGAACCTGTCAGGGCACCTTGTAGCTCTCAATCAAGAGCTTGGAGCTGAAGTGCTTTGTAAGGAAAGCAGTCAGACTCCAGCAGAGTTTGTGCTACCTGCTAAATTCTGATGGGTTAGAGAGGATTTTGTCGTGGGTCATTCCAACAAAACTTAGTCAAGATCTCTGAATATTTTGGGACTGACTGGGTATCTGGAAAGGAAGACCTAACTATAGAATTTTAATATGCTAGGGGAAAGCTAAGGCTAAGGCTCTTTCTTCTTCCATTACAGCAGTGGATGTGTTTACCACTTTCTGAGAATATGCCCTTCTTCATTCACCTGGCCAGGACCCTAGGAAGTCGCTGCAGCAGCTGGGCCCCAAGAGCATCTCTACCTGTAAGAAAGGATTCCTCTGTAACACAGGAGGGAAAGATGCAGAGGGGCAGGCTGTGCACAAGCACAGATGTTCAGACTACTGGTCCAGGGCAAGGGACCTCAGCAGAAAGTATCTGTCCTTCTTTACATTTTATTAGCATATTAATTTAAATGGTGCCAAGGCCGATGTAAAAGGGACAGCGAAAGGTGGTGATCAATTCAAAGAAGCCATTGGCTAGCATAAGCCATCTTCCTCCAGCTGAGGCTGAACTATCACTCACATGCAGCCCTCTCACCTCCTGCCTTCCTGACTCTCACCTGGCACACCACCGCAGCACACCACCGCCTTCCCCTTTCACACCCTGAATGCAAGCAACCAGCTCAGGCAAAGAGAAAACAGTTAAGCAAGTCACTCACTGCCTTGAGAGGCTTCTGCTGGCCTCCCACCACCCTGCCACCACTGCTCTCACCTGCTTTTCACTCTTTCCTTCCTTTGTGCCTATTACATTACTCCCCCACTTCTCCCACTGCACTAACCTGCACATTTTGGCCAACCATCTCCTGACCACCCATGGAACACCAGATTGAAAAGTACCACCATTTAAAGGTGACACAGTCCTTAAGTGCCGAGTACTGTTTAGTTTTGTTACTCTCCTACTATGGCCAATAGATTGCTCTGAGATTACAACATCGCAGCACTCGTAGCTCTGATGACATAACATTTCATGACTTTGCCGACATCCTCAGCTCTATATAGCATGTCCCCAAGCATTTTATCACAGCACGTGAGGAGATGTTTCACAGTATCCTATCTAGGCACTGCTCCTGGCCCAGAGCCTAGGCATTTGAACAGTAAACTCCTTTTAGGACTCATGTGAATGTGCACAGAGATAGCATGACAAGAAAGAGAGGATATAAGTAACCACTGAAGTTCCTCACAATCATTGCAAAACACCAACAGACACTGTTCATCTCCACAGAGAATAAAAAGTGGAATTTAAGCACAAGCAGGTCTCCGTTCTTGCTTTAGCAGCGTTACTCTCAGATATTAGGAGCAGAGGCAGTTTCCTTGATCTTTCTGTGTGCCCTTTCTTTCCTACATCTTCTTTGGGAATCTGTTGTGGCATAGCTGCTGGTGCACAGCCTGCCCTAGTGCAAACCAGCAAAGCCATCTGAAGATGTGATCTGCGTTGTTGAAACTCAGACTAGTCTCTAGGAGCAATTTTGTGGAAGTGAGTCCGGTCTTAGCTACCCAGCTGCACAGAGGACATTCCACTGTATGCGAGAGTGTAACTCCAATGCACTGCAGCTATCTCACAACAATGCTGCATGCAAGCTTCCTGCTTCCATGATTTTAATGCATTTTCCCAGTTCACCATAACCCAAATTCAGATTTTCCCACCCTAGGAGCTTTTCACAACTACTTTTCCTGTTTACTCTGTTTCCCTGGGAGGAAGTCTGACGAAACAGTGTAGGCTAGCCTGAAGTGACTACCTCCACTTCTGGATTCGCTTCCTTATGAAATAAGCCTGAAATAAACAGCAAAAAGAAATCTGAAGGTAATGACCTGCAGCAAGAGCTGCTAAGAACCTGCATAGGGCCAGTCCGGTGAAATGCACCAAGATGGTGAAAAGTTCAGATAGATGCCTAACCACCTTGAATTGCTTCCAGAAGAAAGTTAAAGCCCTATTGTTTGAAATTCTTAAAACTGTCGGCTGGGAAATTCCCTGCAGAAAACAGACCTGCATTGACTAGTCCTCCACTGGCCTTTCCCATCCTCAGCTTCCATGCTTTATGTGCTCATAAATTCCTTTGTGTTCTGTGCCTACCTGGAAGACTTGCCTGTGGCTGGCATCCAAGAACACCATAGTAGAGTTGCATAAAGCTGTTCTTTCTTCTTCCCCATTGCCTATTCCCTGCCTGAAGCAGATGTGGGCCGGATGTAACATGTCCTCTTCAGACTGGAAAGCCACCTTTTCCCATAAGGACATCCATTCAGTTCAGTTCTGCTAGGTAATCATCGAGAAGTGAAATGACCTATCCTTGCTAGCTGCCACCAGAGTGCCTTCCCTTGCTGCACCTTGCTCAGGCTCATTGGCTTCAATCCTGCTCTATTTCATTTGAAAATTACTGTACTGGGAGAAACAGAACTAGCCTGGTGCAGAACTGGTCTGAATCCAGAATCAGTACCTTACCAGCACTGGCTTTTTGGCATATTTAATTCACGTCATATTTCAGGATGAAGTTTTATTTCATAATAACGTATAAGGGATTTTTTTGTTAACACAACTCTGCTTCATGTATGCATGCCCAAAGCTCTTCTTTGCCATGTATACAGCAGTATATTTGCATATCAGAAGATTTCACATAGCTTCTCAAGTTACTGAACATGCCTAACTGCTTCCAATTGCCACAGTAACATTGAGGAAAAAAGGCTTTTACAAATGCTTCACCAGACAAATCACATTTTTAGCAGAAGCAAAACAATTCCTTTCTCTTAGAAAGATGATTTCAATGAGAGCAGAATCAGTTCAGTAGTTAGTTACAATACTGGTGTGTCATATGTTTATTGAGTCAGCAAAGGAGATACAAAAAGAACTGGCACAGCTCTGCAAATCACTTTGATTTTTAGTAGTGACTCTACTACGGTAAACAGTAAATAATGTAAATAGCAAAGGTGTTCTCATTCACATAGAAGTGAAATGGGAAGTCAAACCCCTTTTTTTTCCTTGTGATAAGAAATCTTTTGAAGCCCTCTGATGCCATTTCTTATTCCATCAGTATTGCATTTATGTGATATGTTGCTGTTTAACAGCTGCACTTAAATACATCAAATGGATTAATGGTGGCACTTTATCAGGTATAGTTTCTGTTTCTGTAAGACAGCTCTAGACATATAGAAACTACATAAAATGAGAAAGGAAGTTTCTCCTCTTCACAGATTCAGCGGATTGTTTGTAACTGGCTGATATTTCTCAAATATCCCGATTAGTGCCAGGCTGGTCACAGCTATGACAAGGCAGATAAGTTAAGCGCGCCTTGAAAATCGCTCTAAGTGACACGAGTTAGCACAGCTTCAAAGTGCTCTCAGCTGTGCAGGGTAGCAAGCAGAGGCGCAGTGAAGAAGAGCCTACAGACACATTCGAGTTAGCTGCAGTTTTGCCAGGCATAACTCAACCAAAGCTGAGGCATGAACTCAGCTGTCTTGCACTGTCTTGGCTTATCTGGTATCGCCATATGTAAATCCTCAGGCTGAAGGAAAAGGAAGGAAAGAAGCTACTCGCAAGACAGAGTCATTTCATCACTGATAAAGGAAAGCAGTAAAAGGAGTGAGCCACTGGGCACAGTTTAGAGAGCAGTAAATACAGTGCAGTCACTTGTGACTTATTTTTTTAGTATCAAAAGTAAGAATGAAAACTCTTCTCTATCCCAGTCTCACTGTGAATTTCTCCCTTAGGCATCCAGCAGTTCACCTCTGCAGGACAGGCTTCCCTTCCCTTCTTACCACGCTGGGATTCACATGATTGCTGCTTTAAATATTATACACGACTCTTCGCAAAGAACCTTCAGCTCTCTAGGAACATCACTAACTCACTGCCAGCCCTGGCACAAAGCCCGGCTTCAATTGTGTCATGTCAGTCTTGTGTCACGAGCTGCTGGGGCTACAGTGAGCTTGGGGCCTTTCTGACAAAACAGGAAGGGTTTTTCCAAAAGGAAAACTGAATCTGAAAACAGGAGATCCTTCCTTCTCCGGATTTTCAGCACTCTGCCTCCCTGCACTGTACGGTTAACAATTTCCTCCCCTTTCAGCTGCTGCTGACACATGGCTGGGTAGTTTCCAGCCTGCTTTGCACATATTGTTCTGCAAGTGTTTGTCTTAGAAAAGTGCAGAGCCAGACGCACCTTGCAATTAATGAATATGTGTCAACACTCAGTGCAAGCCTGATTATTATCATTACCCCAGAATTAGAGGGCTGATACAGTCATTGAGCTGCCCAGGGGCCTGATTCTTCCAGGTACTTTGTGCTCTTCATTTCCATTGGCAGTAAGAAGAGTGGAGACCAGGAGGAAATTACATGATTCAGCTATCCAAGGGGTGATTTTTTTATTTAGTCTCAAATTCTAGAAGAGATTATTCCTATCAAGACAGAGGAGGAAAGCAAAATTAATAGCTAGGGGCATCCCCTCAACTGCTATAAAATAATGCCACTCATTTAACAGCAGTGGATCACTGCTGATTTACATCAGCTGAGAATCAGGTGCTGTGTTGGTAAACATGAAATGGAGATTATAAAAGGAAATTAATAACAGTGAAAGCTAACCTAAAAGCTGAACATAAATACAGGGATTCCTCTGCTGGTTACAGTGCAGCTGTGCAGACCTTGAGTTGAATTTCCAATCCATCTTGACCCTGACAGGTCAGAGAACTTCCCATTTTATGATTGGAGCGGTGCGCCTCTGAAGCCAGGGTCACATTGTCATACCTGGAGGGAGGATTTGAATCCTCAGGCCTGATTATGATTTGCACTAATGCCTCTTTTCACTGAAAATGCCTTGACATTTGCCTAACACCCCGAGCACTGCTAGAATGATAAAGAAACCATGGGGGCACATCTTGAAAGGTGGTTAGTTTCCTGAAAATGCAGACAGGACATATTTTTAAGACATCTCAACTCTAAAAATATCTCTTCAGGCTAAGTCGTCAGCTCTCCTTGATTTCATCAAGTGTTCAGCATTGCTCCTGCACTGATACTTTTCAGAATTTGTAGAAGTTCCTAATGGTCTTCAGGCACCTTTGTAACCTAAGAAATCCTGCCTTCCCAGCAAGCAGGGAATCAAGTCATCCAGCAGGGATTGTCTGCATCCTAATGAATAGGTAGCTCTTGTCAAAGCTCCTGTGTCAGGAGGGCTGAGGATTGAGCTAGAAGGATGGAAATAAATCGGTCTTTATCAGAGAGTGGTAGCCTGGAGTACCCTCAGATGTAGTGGTGCTTCCACAAAAGCACAGGAAAATGTTCTCACTACCATTTACTCTTTTCTGTCTCTGTTAGTCTGAGCATCTGTGCATCACCTACAAGAAAAGAGCTGGAGTGCGTACCCGTACACTGACTTGAATAGAGAATAATCTAAGAAATCTGCAAGGACTTCAGAAACAGCTGTCTGGAAGGAGGCCTGCTGCTTAAACCCAGTTCAGCACTGGACCTGGGGACTTCAGTAGTCAAACTGCTGCCACTTGAATAAAACAGAAATGGCAGCTCTACCAAGAGTAACCATTAGCAGTGCAGTCATCATTCCAACTCCCTCTGCCCACTTCTAATCTATACAACAGACACTGGTATAATGTCAAGGCCCATTACTAGAAGATAAACACCAAAACAGGCCAACTGTGCCCCATAGTGAGTTAAAAAGGAGTTTGTTCAGGTACAGCAGGCAGTGCTGAAGGGTCGTATTGTGGGTAGAAGGACTCTCCTGCATCACGTAGTCCTGCAGTCCTTATCCAAACAGTTTCTACAGTCCAGACATGTCTGAGGAACCTAAAGAAGCACCAGACTTCTCTGTCAGCTGTGTACCTGACTCATTCATATCTCCAGCTTGCTGGACATTGCTTTGGGAAAGTTAATCCATGAGTTTGACTAACCATGGCTAACTCTTACTATCATCTAGGTCCCCTATGTCTTCTGTCTTTCTTCATTATTGTGGAAATCAGCTCCTGCATCAGACACTGTTAACTCATCTCTTCCTTTTCCAAGCTCACACACATAACTTAATATCAGTGGTCCCTTCTATGGAACAATACCAAGAAATGGCTTTTCCTAGCTCACAGTGAAAATTCTCATCATGGTCCAGGACTATTTTAAAGCATGGACCCACAGCTTCCCACACGTACACCACTGCTAAAAGAGGTTCCTTCAGTCAATCCAGAGGGAGTGAAATATTCTGAATAATACATTATTTCCATTTCTTACATCATCAAAGTCCACATCCCCTGTGAAAGGCATAGATGATTACCTCACATTTTTATAACACCTGTTTGCATTTTGACCCAGCAACCCAAGTATAAATCATGGGTGTGCGGTTGTGTCAGACCTCCTAAGCAAGGCAGCAAACAAGTGACTTCCCAGAGAGGCTGGGTGATGCTGTGCACGGCTGTGTCCTTGTGGTCAGCTGCCGTCTGCTCAGGACAGCAGAGCCCTCTCTGTGCCCAGGGTCTGGCACTGTCACAATTCATAGCATAGCACTGTTTAGCCCTCATCACCTACATCTTCTTCTCCGCAGGCTGTTCATAAACTACTGAAAAAGCAATCTTGGTATTTTCCTTCTAAACTTTCTCACTGAAAGGCCTCTTCTTATGACACTTTCTCAAAAACTACAACCCAAACTCATTTATAGTCAAGCTGCTTCAGCACCAATACTGCTCCTTGCTGCTTATGACACCATCTATTCTTCTTTTAAATTTCTCCAGCCAATAGGCACCCTTTTCTTCTTCTTTTTTTCTTTTGTTTTCTGTTCATGCATTATTAGCAGGGTTATATTCTGTTGTAGAGTGGGGCTGGTGTGCAAGTTCTGTGGTAATGAGAATAACATTAGCATTTTTTTGAGGGAGCTTCCTTTCCATTCTGTGGTAAGACAGCAAGAACAGCCACAAATATGAGTTCCTTCATATTTCTATGCTAAGTTGCTTGTGACTGAAGCTAGTTGATTTTTACTTGTGCCCTTTAATGGGAAGAAATATTCTCCCCAGAACTGTGTTGTCATAGCTGAAATTTTCCACGGTGCCTTCTTGCTTCTGGATCATGTGTCCTTCAGTGAGAAATCAGGTTCCTTCAGAAAATGGGAGAAAAAGAGAGTGTCTTACAGGAATCGGAGAGAGCAGATCTACTGCAAATAATGCATAGCTCTTTTTTGATCATTGCTACATCACCTGATGCAGACACAGCATTGCTGCCTGCAGAGTGTGATACCTGCCTCCATTTCAGCATTGCTTGCTGGCATTTTCCCTGACCCTTTGCCTTGGTGGCTGCATTTGGAGGGCCTGTTCTGCACTGGATCTCAGAGCCACTGGCTTTAAGACCTTGTTTGTGCATTTGGACTATAGGAGCTCATTAAATGAGCTGATTAAAGCCTAGATCCTCGAAGGTATTTAGGCACTTAAATCTGGTTAAGCCTACTTGATTCCAGTGGGGTTCGGTATCCTTGTGTTTTTAAAGAGCTGGGGGTAGCGTCCTGGTTTTGGGGGAGGAGGATGAGGGGGCAAGGAGCAAGAGGCATTTTTCTGCAAAATGTGCAGACTGAATACTAGAAATTAAGGATGTTAGACTCTGAATTACCGTTCTGATGGTTATAGAACTAATAAAGATTTGAAAGAAAATTAGTGTTTCCCACATTTCTTCCAGCTTCTCAAAACATACTGGGGCAAACCACACACTTTCTAACACTCAAATGACTTTTTCTTCTGTCTTATTTGTTCCTTTTCCTCACTGCTAATTTGCCACTGACCATCAGCCCCTTCAGGCAAGGACTGTTCTCTTCTTCATGCCCAAGAAGTGTTTTGGAGACCCTGGGCAATAAGAACATGACTTTCAAAACGATCCAGGCAATGCAAGGATTTACACAAGAGGAAGAGCACAGTTTGTTGACTTGTTAGTATTTGTTATTGTTGATCTTATGTGCTGGTAAGCTGGTCTCGGCTCCTTTCCTTGACGAATGCTGTGGAATAATTCATCTTCAGTTGTGATAGGCCCTGTTGAATACCTAAATTTCAGGGGGACTGTTGTTATTGTGCCTGGGTAGGACTCCTACCACAGAGCTAATTTCTTCATGTGTGAACCTGTCTACTTCCCAGGCACAAGTACATGTTAGAAAACCTCTTCTCTTGTCAGAAAGGAGCTGAGCTGCTAATGGTGTTGGTTTGTCCCAGAGACCCCTTCACTGCAGTTCCGAGGGCTGCTGGCGCTGGCTGTTGAAGGATGCAGCACGGTGTGAGATTGTGCTGGGAGCCTGCTCTCACCTGTGTGTCTGGATACCTACACAACCTCCCTGTGATCTGCTCTGACAAAGCCCAGCAGTTAAGAAAGTGCATATTTTACCTATGGCACACATAAATACATGCTAGTGCTTATCTTTTATGAAAACATATGAACACAGATATCTGTCGCCGCAGCCTCTGAATGTCCATGGAGTTGAAGTCTGCACACAGAAACAGTAGCTCCCATTTCCCTGCATACATGTTTCCTCCCTTTGCCAGGCCATGTCCAACCAAAAACTCTCTCTCTCTCTGTCCTCCACTGTGAGAAGGCAAGGCAGCACCCGCAGAGCTCATAGAAGAGGAGCTGGAGGAAGAGCTGATTAAGACATGAGTGAGGAAGCTCTGCTCACAAGGCACTCCCGGCAGGGGTGTCAGTGGAACGTCTGCCCGTGAACCCTGCAGCAGCAGCCGCCTTCCCCAGACCTCCGGAGACACTGGGAGAATTTCCTCTTCAGCTATTTTCAGGCAGCATCTGTGTCTCTCACCAGCCGTGGACGCCACAAGGCACAGTGCCAAAAAATCAGCAGCTTGGCAGCTTCTCTACATGGACTCAAGAAATATATTCTGGATTATCTGTACCATCTGCCTCTCACAGGTGTTCATCTGGGGGGAGGGAGGAAGAGAAGGGCACCTGAGGGCACCAGAACTGAACAGAAAGTGTTTTATAGGACAATACGCACTGTAGCAGCTGGTGATGATGGAGGAGGAAGAAAGAGGAAGAACAGATACTAATTCCTACCTTGGAAATATTAATAAAGTTTATTGTGCAGTTTCACTGAAAATGGGCAGATCTCTGAGTCCCCACCCCTCGATCTGCCAGGGAGACTGGAGATGTTTGGGGTAAGAATGTACTTGGGGGGAACGGGACAATTTTCTGGGTAAGTTTGGGAGGAACTGTGGTGTGTTGCCTTGTTTGTGGGTAAGAGGAAGTTCAGAGGAAGCACCCACAGGCCATGGGCTTGGGGTTTTGTCAACTATGGTAAAATACTGCAGTCTCTTAGGAGACACCACAGAGGTCTCGTCTTCTTTACTTATTCCTGGTTAATCATTAAGATTTTCCTGAAAGTGGAACTCTACCAGTTCTCACAGAACAGTAAATCCACATTTATAAACAGAGGTTTAACATGTGAGGAGATGAAACCGTGACAGCAGTGAATGGTTTGCTTTCCACTGCGCTACAGAAACGTTTCCTGCCCCTCCCATGAAAAGAATTTGCCGGGGCAGTCCCAGCACAGGCTGCACACCTACAGAAACCACGGGCTGCCCACACCAGCAGCATCGGCACTTACCACCCACCTCACCTTCAGGGACAGCCGCGGGTCAGCAGAAACTGGAGCTGCTATACCTATGAGGTTCCACATACTGCCTGCTGAAGGAGCATGGCTGGCATGTGTTACACCTTTTTTTTTAATCTGTCTAAATGAATTTACTTGTCTCCACACTGAAGCGGGGTAACCAAGGCAGGAGGGTATTTCAAGACATCCTTGGACCAACATTAGGTGGATCTGGATGGCCTCTTTCCCAACAGATGCTCCTGTTGTCATCCTTGCTGTGGGTCTCAGAGAAGTCATGAAAGAATCGGGAAGGCCACCACTGCTCCTTCCTCTGCCCTCTATCTAACCATTGGTCCAACATCTCCTTTAACATCTGCAGAAGGTCTAGGGGTGGCTGGGCTCCCAACAGTGAAACCTCCACTCCCATTTGCCTTCAGAAACGTTCATGGGAATGGACTGACTTTGCAGCTGCTTTTCAAGACATAAGGCTGTGCAAGTCATTAAAATGTTGCACAGAGGGGAAGAAAAGTAAACCCACTCTCAGCTCCTCATCTACAGGCTGTTGCTACACGAGAAGGCAGTACAGAGTTAGTGTAAGGAAACAGATTGCTGTTTCATGTGGTTTCCAGATAACCACCAATAATATGTATGATTGCAGCTGACCTTGTGATACGATATTGCTACTTGTGTTTTCTTTAGAAGTACAAAAAGCTGTGTCTAATGCAAATGAGACTGGTGGTGGAGAAACAAGCTCACTGCAGCTCCAGTAGCAGGGCTGATGACTAGAGTATCACCTTCCACCCACAGTTGTCCTCTTGTCTTCCTGCTGCGTCCATCACCATCCAGAGCACATACAGTCTATGCCATTTGATTGTAACATATGGTCTTTGATAATTAGCCACACAGTTTTCTAATACTCCAGCCTGAACCACTGGACTTTTGTTTGCTTTATCTGAAGAGCTACCTACTGTACTTTGTAACATTCCTACTGCCACACAGGCTCTTGGGAGATGTAGGATGTTCACCTTTTTGGTAGGTCCCTGCCACTATGCTTATCTATGCTTCTCTATCGGTGGCACAGTGAACAAACCAGAGTCCTGATCCAAGCAATTTTAATTGGATACTCATGGGAATAAAGGTAAGTAATAAGAAATAAAGGAAGATCTGCTCTTTCAAACTAGACCAGGAAAACTCTGTCTGAGATCAGGGTGGCTCACAATGTATTTTTGGTATGTCAGCTGTCCATACTCTATAGGTCTCCAGAGAGTGATGGTTTTATTCAAGATACCAAATAACATCAGTGTTTATTTTCTAGTGTGGATTTTCTATTTTCATCACCACATTTTTGTTCCAAAATGCAGAATAAAAATGCCCCAAATTATAATGGCAGCTTACGGGGAATATAGAAAGTGGGGAAAATGAGATTCAGAAACCAAATTGCAATAATTTATAGATAGGACAGGGTAAAAGACAGTGTCAGTTGCCTGTGAGTACTGCTCATATGCCTTATGATGTGTATGAAGTTATATAAAGGCATTGATGTCTTTGGGCACTTTGTTATTTTTAATGTTAACTTTTTGTGTCATTAGGTTTTGGGACAAAGGAGAGAGAACAAGCATCATATTAGCCTTTGTGAAAAGTTCCACACTGAAAGCCTTGAAAGCAAGTACTTACTGTATTTCTGTGCCAAGCAGTACAGAAGCAGAAATACAAAGCCAAGGTGTACTGAGAAGCTACACAAGGCTTCTTGCATATGGGAAAAGAGTTACCTGAATGCTGCCCTGGTCTTGCCTGCTTCAGATGCTGGATAGGATCTCAGTGTAACATAGAGGAGGCTATCTCAGTTGCAGCATAGCTGGTATTGGCTACTGCAAGCATTACAGGACCATATAAGCCACAGTCCTGTCTGACACCCTAGAGGTTTGTACTAATACCTTGGATCCTTGGGCATTTTATGGTGCTTGATCTTCAGGAGCACCTGTATGCTCAGTTGCTACAGAGCTGAAATTTACAGGACTTTTTTGAATACATTTTAGAAATAAGATTTGCCCTGTATTACCTTTGCACATATATCAGACAATAAATTGCATAGCTGTTGTGGGGGTCATTAGCAGATGTCTCCCCAAGGTTCCAAGGTCACCACAGGATGTACAGACTGGTTGGACTGATTTCAATCCCAGGGTGAAAGAGTAAAGAGAAAAAGAAAATTACACAAGGCTCAATTGATAATAAATTAGAGGATCAAAATATAATTATTACCAGTCAACAGATGCTGTGAAAAACAAGTCAAACAAAGTGAATGTATTACATCTGTGTAGTTATTTTTACCAGCTGAGATGTTTAACGTAGTATTTCACGGCATTTTGTTTAAAAGTTAGCACCGTGCAATTTCCATAGAATTTGCCTCCAGTGAACTGGGAAACACGCTACAAAGCTTTTGAAAAGTAGAAATAACTGTATGACATGGTATTGGGGGGGACCTTCTGTTGGGGTTCTGTAAGCATCAACATTAGGATCAAGGACATTTAACATCTCGAATGAATGCCCTGGAAATGAATATAAAATCATTGCTAATAAAATTTGCAGGTGACATAAGGACAATGATGAGGACAGAGCACTCCTACAAACTGACCAGGAGCTTAGCATTCCTGGATCATGCTAACAAATATGGGTTTATGCAGTGAAATGTAAATTAATTCATTTAGCAGCATGGAATCAAGCCAAAGTTACAGATATCATCCTGTTGAAGAATGGATCTGAAAAAGATTATAGCAGAAAAGCAATTCAACATGGACTCCAAAAACAGTTCTGTGATAAAACATGAGCAGTATTACCCGAGGACTTCTAAAATGATGATTAGTGAGTAGGACTAAGTAAGTGATTTTATTGGGTAGAACACTGGGGCAAGTTACGTTGGAATACAACATCTGGGTTTGGTGTCTGCATATTTAAAGGATATATTTTAAATGGTAGAGAATGTCCAAAAAGAGGGAAATCTTTGCAGCAAGACATGCAAAAGGTAAGTGCTTTAACCTACTAAAAAGCATATTGAACCAAATTATAACACAGAAGTACCCTTGTTGTAGGCAGAAAAATAGAAAGGTTCCCTAGCTAGTGAAGAAAACTGTAATAAGGACTAATGGCTGGAAACTAAAGCCAGATGAATTCAAATTAGAAAACTGAGTGGTTTGGGTTTTGTTGTTGTTTTTTTTCTGGCGATCAACTGCTGGAACACACGACCAAAGGAACAAGTCATTTTCCATCTTACGGCATCTTCAAATCAGGCTGTACCTTAGCCAAATGCAAATTATTGGCTTCATTACAGACATAACTGCAAGGAATTCAATGGCCTGTGATGCAGGGGAGGCTATATGGAATGATCTAACTATCCCTTTTCACCTCAACCTCTGTACATCAAAGAATAAAAGGAATGAATGCTGGTACTACAGAGAGATATCACCAACAGGGAAAGGATGAACTAGTGCTTCTGGCATCCATAGAGGGATGGAGGGTGCTTCTCACAACCACAAGCTTGTTAGGTTTTTATAACTTCACCCTGTAGTAATAATGTTAGAGGGCAAGAAAAAAAAGTTATTTTTGTGGGGATGCCCATTGCTAAATTCTTTCCTAACAGCAGGCCTGGAAAAAAAATTCTTTCTTCCCTTCACTCTAAATTTATGTTTTCTATACATTCATTTAAGCAGATGAATATCTTTATTTGCTAAGCAAATGAAGCAAATTATCTGGAGGTTCCTATTATTGTGATAAATAGTTAATACTAAACTCAAACCAAAGACCACTGAAATTAAAGGGAGTCTCCACAGAGTTTTCCCAATGGAAGTTTTAGCAGGTTCATTGACAGTCAGACAGTCATTATGCAGTTTTCTGGCATCCTCATCCACTCAGCAGAACAGACTCCAGCTACATTGGCGTAGATCTGGATGCACACCTGGGGAGTCCATCTGCATTGGTTCAAACTTTATACTCTGTAGACTTTTTGGTTTTAATAAACCAGTCAAAAGTTTCTTAAAAATGACAAATATGATTCTGTTAGCTGCTTCTGGAGCCAGTAATATTTTGCCAAGATTCAGGTTGTTCCGTGGATATGGTGTCTTTTCCACAACTAGGAGAGTATTGACTTCCATCCTAAGTCCATTTTCACAACATCAACACCAAATAATTTGGTTTTTGAACTTCTCTGTTTCCCTCAAAAGAAAGGGACAAAATTCTAGAAGATCTGAAAGGAATTCATCCCAATAGCTTTGATTTAGTTCCTACAGTAAAAATGCCTTTTTCTGAAATGATCGGTTTTGTCTGTCAATACTTGCCTCCCTGCTTCATCAAACCTCCTTGAAAACGCCACCTTTAGGTGTACTTGAAAAAAAGCATGTTTAAGCAAAGTACAGCTCTTGGATGTGGAATGTTATAGCCAGCTCTACTTCTTCTGATTTCACTGGGAACTCTAGTTGAATTTTTCTCACTATTAAATTTTAATGTAAGTAGCAGCAATAATGAATATCTTACATTAAATGAGTTAGAAAACATATAAGGACCCTGTTCTTCAGCAGTTTTTTGTTACCTGACTGTTTTTATTATAATGTTCTTGCCTATAGATGATGTGTAAAAATGCTTCTCTACTGTTCTCCTGCTGGTCCATACTTACCTCTCATAGACAGCACATCATCATAAATAATAATTACAATAATTAAAAAAATATATAATCGCATTAATAATAGTATTTTATATACTCCTCAGGCAGAAGAATATATACCACTGGTATATGTGTTAAGATGAAGAAGGGATTTACATGAGTGGAGGTTAATTGGGTGACAAGACAAGAGAATAAGATGGGACAGGTGGATCCGGGGCACTTAGAGGATGTATGTTATAATAATGTCTCTAGATAAAAATGATGGGGTTTATTTAGCTGGTTTATGAAATTATGCATACCTATATATGTATTTAATTCACATGGAAACTTTGCTGGTTCAGAATGCATGACACTACTTATTTTATTCTGCAATTAAGAAAACCTTTCAACATTGCCATGTTCAGGTCCATTCTAAGTAGACCAGCTATGCTTTTGTTCTCTCTATCAAAAAAAAAAGACAGACCTGTAGAAATGCATCGCCGATGCACTAACTACTAACTGGGAGTGTTTTCTCAGCTGGGAATGACAAACTGTCAGCAGAGATACTTTGGAGGAAAAAAAAATAATGATGTAACAGAAAGGAAGGAGAGTCCACCAAGTGGGAAGCTCACCGTGAATTAGAAAAACTGTGATGACTCCTGTGCTGCCACTGATGCCTCTGTTGAGGCCATGCAGAGAACATCTTTTCAGTGTCTCTAGTTCCTCTCCAGTAGTTCTTCACCACACAGTCATGTTGTGAGTCTCCTGAATCTTATTGTAATGAAGAACCATATTGAGATCGAACTGAGTTAGATATGAGAGACAGTAGGATAACATTTGCCTTTATTAGGGGACAGATACCGCCTTGAAAAGCCAGGACATGGATCCCTGCCATTAGGATATGAACACAAGGATTATTAAATGAATGGGTGTCATAACAGAAATAATAACACTGACCTCTAGTTTTCATCAGTCTTAATGTTGTTCTCTCATTATAACAAACTCTTTACCCTTTGGCCTCATTTTATACACATGGGAATCAGATTATTGCCTCATAAAACAAAGGAGCAGTGAGATTATCACTTAAGTAATGGCCCCAAACATACTGTTAGCACAATGTCACATATTGTTGCTATGCAGAAGAGTAGCATAACTCCTTTCGTTAGGTCACAGTCCCAGTAATACAAGCAGTGGAACAGGTAGAAATGTCACAGGGCAAGTGAGTGAGCTCGGTAAGCACTCATCCTTGGAGCAGTCAATCCCCAGAATTTTATTCCTTGTTAAATCTCAGAAAGCTCATACCCATTCAGAAGTGATAGCTGCTGCCTCCGTGCCAAATTGCTTTATCAGTTTTAGATAGCTGATTTTCCCCTCCCAGTATTTGCTGATAAATGTTTGCACTCTGCTACATGGGGAAATACAGAGCACTCGGGGGAAAAAAGAAAAAAAAAAAGAAATAAAGAAGTGGCCTTGTTAATTTAAGAGCTGGCATTTCAGAATGAGAATGTCAAGCAGTTTAGCTCTTGTTGATGGTGAACCCTGGGGCTCTTCCTCACTCCTTCTTTTTCTTCATGTTTAAAGCAGGTAGAGTGATCCTATGTTAAGGACGTGTAGTCAGATACATCTGCTGGGGATTCTTCTGACTGGCTTCAAGCACACAGTGGTGTCTGAAGTCCAGGGAGACAAGGATCTGTGGATATAATACCGACATTGTCTACATTTTCATTTCTGCCGTACACTGGCCCCTCTCCTCCTCTGCATTTATTGTCGCTGTTACATTTATCTTGGGAGAGAGGCCACTGTAGGCTGCATATTTATTAATCATTCTTACCTGCTTCTCTCTTTGTTCTTTGCTCCTGTTCTTTGCAGTATAAGGAGACAGAAATGTCGTAGCGTATCATAGTAGAAGTATTTACACAGCACCTTTTTTATCCATAGATCTCAAAGTGCTCTACAAACTTAAGTGCTAATATAACAGTTATCATCCCTATTTGTCAAATCAGAGAAGTGAGTCAAGAGAGACACCAAAGGGGATACAATAGGCCAGTGATACAAGGTGGAAGGGACCTTACAGCTTCCATACATCACATCGGGTTTTATGCTATGTGCTTCTTAAAACAAGTAGCTTGGTAGAAAGGCCTCTCTTGTCCTTAATCAGAGGCACTTCGACCAGAAGGCATCCTTTTAAACAGGAATATTGAGAGCTGCATGTTTTAGTGGCCACGTCAGTGCAGTGCAATGTTACCTGCACTGTAGAAACAGTCACTTTCATCTCAGCATTCTGTAAAACTCCTTCCCAACCACTGCTTCCTGTAGAGACTGCTAGACTGGCTCAGTAAGCAGGCTGCAAATGGTGTGTAGGGATCAAGAAATGAATATATGCATTAAGAGATTTAGAAGAAGTGACAAAACCCCCGATTGTTAGCAATAACCTCTAAACACCCCTCATGCCCAGAGCCAGGGTCTGACCATTCTGGGTAGACAGACCTTTCCCTGATGACACAGTCACAGCAGCAAAATTTTGATTTCCATGAAAGTAGTGGTGTCTGCATAATATCACACTGCTGATTTTTGTATCTGGATTTCAGCTTTGTTTATCTTCTGAGAACAGGTATAAAAATTAAATTCAGATTTATTTTTTTAAGTGCTGAGTCTGGATGTCTCAGGGATTAGGTAATGGGAGAGAGAGTCTTTGGCTTGAAGTCACCCATTCAACTGTGGTCAGGTCAGCTGTGTGTTGCCACTTATGTTGTCTGCTATCCTGTACTGAGAAGGTCTTACTCTGATGTGTAGCTCAAAAGGAACTTGCAATGTGAAGAGGATTTATTAGCAACAAGTCTGAGGAATACATGAGCATGGAAAATTAAGCAGGTTGTAACTTTTTGGCTGTGCCAGGATTTCAGTACATGGGAAGATGCAGTGGATAATGCTGGCCATGGTGCACATCTCTTGCAGGATGGATCTAGTGATGAGCCTTCATTGCAACCAATCCACCACCTTCTCAAAGATGGTATCATCACTTTAAAAGAGTCTGAACGTTAATATTGTTTTCCTTTGGTAATTGAAAGTTTCAGTAGTTTTAAGATTTAACCAACCCCTTTTGGGCTCATACCAGCATATGAACTCCATGTAATTTTGTATATTATTATCTCCACTGCAAATATTCTGTGGTTTCTTGTTCCCTCCTGGTATAAGTACAATATCTGTAATGCAACACTTGCAGCCACTACTAAGCCCTTGGACAGTTGTGGGGGGAAATGTGAATTAAACATGGATTTCAAAAAAAAAAAAAATCCCTTCCTTAATGGTACCTTTGTAACTGATTAGATTTGGTAATGGACTTGCAAATGAAGTTTAAACATTAATCTAAGAGCTCAATTAGGTAAGGTATTATGGTGCAGCAGAGGTTTCCTCCATTCCCTAAGCAAGTGAAAAAAAACTTGGAAATGAAGACAAAATTGGCTTTTCTTTCTTGCCTTTTGAGAGGTTTAGCAGAGGTTGTTACTGAATTAATGAAATACTATTGATTCATGTATCCTTTCTGCTAAGTGAAATGGAAGGGGTTACCGCTTACATTTCCTGCAGCAGTTTCATACTGCAACTGGTGACACTGTTGAACCCTCCACAGGCCTGAAAATCCCCAAGCAAATCAGACCACGCTCCAGTCACCTGCTGACCGGAGATATATTAGCAAGCCAACTGACCTTTTTGAATAAAGTCTTAAGATTTCACTTTGCACTGGGAATCATAAAGTGTACTTTTCAGTATGACCAAGTTACTGGACCCAATCGTGCTTGCTCACAAAGGTTCAAACTCAAAGTTACACTTAATTGCATGTTTAAATGGGAATTAAGCATATCGTTAAAGTCAAGTGTGTGCTTAAGTACTGCTCTAAATAGAAATGCTTTCCTGAATCCATAATAGCAACAAAGAATTATTCCTTCCACTGCAGGCCTTGCAGGGTAGAATGCCATAACCTACATTATGCAGGAGGTCAGACAGGATGGTTGGCTGTAGTTATCCTGTTTGGACCTACAGCCTGTGAATAGAACACATCGTTGATCAAATACCAACTTTCCAACTGGACTGTATCCAGCACAAGCGAACAGTGTTTAGAAGTATAAGAAAGAAATAAAGACAGGCTGGGGTAATTAAACACGAGGGAGATTTTTTTTTCCCATTCACAAATCCCAGCCATCCGTGTTTTGGATAACTTGTTTTATTAAAAAGCTATCTTGCTACAATGTATTTGAACAATCCTTTATTCTGCTCATTCTATTAAGGTTGCTCTAATATTATTCCACTGAGTATTGCCAGCAGCTTTAAGACCTTTAGCACACAGCATTTAGTAGAAATGAATAAAGGCTTGGCTAAAATAATACATGGCAACTCACTCAAAAGGCACTGTCAAGACATTTTATACACCTCTCCTTTTACTGTGCTTTGTTTATAACATTCCTCTGAGAAGCCTGAAAATACTTGATTCTTCCCATTGGCATTTGGTCCTTTACACTGTGCAAACACAGTTTGTCTTCAGTGTTATTGTGCCTGGCTTTTCGGTCTTAAGAGTCTCAGCTTGCATAGTCCACTGCTCTACTGGACCATCTTCACTGTGGATCAGCAGCAGAGGTGCCCCAATGACTGCTCTTATGCAGCCATGTGATTAAGAGAGCATCTGAAATGCAAATTGGCAGTCCATATATACTAATGACTGCAAGACAGGCATTAAAATATCCCCACAGTACATGAACTCAGGAGATGCTGAGTTTGTTAAAGAATGCAGATGTCCTCTGCAGTTTCCCAACAAAAAAACCACGTTCAGTGAGAGATATTTGTTCCATGTGTACTTAGTGACACCTTACAACAAAAGACGTTCTTCAGCTACTGCTGGGAGGACAATGTGAGCAGGAGGATCTTTTTGCTGGCTGTGACCATTCATTAGTGGGATGACAGCTCTGATGTTGCCTCACAATATTAGGTTGGTGCATGCAACAGGGTGAGTACTAAGCAACTCAGGGTAGCCATCCAAACCATCTCCTTCAGATGTGGGCTGACAGCCTCAGCAGCATCACTTATGTCAACTAGAAGGCTTCCCTGAGTAGTGTGTTGAGGCAAGGAGTTGCTTGCCTTGTCCCCCATCTTCTTGCACTCTAGTGCTTTTGCTACATATTCATCACAACTCCTTTCTCTTCTTGCTTTCCTTTGGCTGCCTCAGGAGAAGCAGGAATGTGGAGCCAAGTGACTACTGATTGCTGATTCAGTTCTCTCCAAGGCAGCACCAGTGCTCTGCCAGATTTAATTACATGAAAAAAATTCATTTGGAAATGTGAGGGCTTTTTATAATCCCTTAGGTCAGATCCTCTTCTCTGCTATGCTGGCGTCAATCAGGAGGATGTCAACAAGAGCCAGTGAGATCTTGTTTAAAGTACAGCCTTAATTCCTTTCCAAGTCTCCTAACTGTGTAGATGCCACTGTAGAACAGTAGTCTTTCAGCCGCCAAACCAAGTGTTGCCGTAAGGTGTTGCTAGGATCAGCTATTAAAAAAAAATGTTTCCATTAGTCCAAGGGCTATGTCCTCTCCCACTATCCTGCTTCCTGTTTCTCCATTGCTCCCTCATCCAGACTTGGAACCATGCAAAGTGACAGTTGTTGGTCACAGCATCCATATCTGCAGGAAAAACATTAAAATCCAGCCCAAGAACATTCCAGGGGACAAAACTGGTATTTCTTGAATTCAGGAAGAAAAACCATCCAGGTCCACTGAGATTTCATAGTATTGTGAGGTGGGGGTTAGAGGGACTTCCGCCACACTTCACAGCCCTAGTGAGAGTAAAGCTCTCTACCAGTGTTGTTTCCTCTGTATTTAAGAAGGGCATCAGCTGTTTAATAGCAGTGTAACACTTCCAGAAGACTTATGACAAAATGAGAAGTGGAAACTGGACTTTTTTTTCAAAGACCATTACCAGTACTTTACCCACCAAATTCTCTCTCATGAATTGCATGATACAGTCCCAAAAGACATTGTCTGAAGAGAAGTTCTCCCAAAGTAAGCTACTGTGAAAGCCCTTTTTGACAGCCTTTTCCAGATTTGAGAACTTCCTTGGCTCAAGACCTTCCCCAACTCCCTCACAAACCAGGCATGAGTACTACTCATTCTCTGTTTTCCTTTCACCTGTTTTCCACGGGAAGGACTAATATATCTATGCAAAGACCTCTCTGGAAGTTCTCTACCTCAAACAAAGTGCTACTGAGATGAATATTCAGGGAAAGCCTTCGCTTGAAGTAATTTCTCAATCTTCACCCCTCAGTTGCATTTTGACGCGCTCATTGAACCTAACCTGTAATAGGCTACAGATATTTAAGAGGAAAAGATGTTGCATTTTGCTAAGGAATTGGGTTCTTAATGTTCATTGACTCTCATCTTAAGCTAACACATTTCTGCGTATTTCCACTAGCTTTGATGTACATAGAGTGATTTGGCCCTATCAGGGTTTCACCCTTTATGTTTCTTTTGAATTAGCCTTGTGTCAGCTATTTCCCTCAGAAATGGAGCTCAGATGCCTGCCTGCATTATGGAGCCCCAAAAATAACCAGCCATGAGATTGGAGATTGTACCCATCCCTCAGGACATTGTAAAAGGGAGGCGGTAAGACTGACGAGTCAACTTTAAACGAGGTACTACAGAGCAGCTGATACATGGTACCTTGCTAGCAGGGTCAGACAAGTCTGAGCACTTTTCTATTTATGGGGTGATTTTGAGACTATGTAGTTGAGATTTATTTTAGTGTATTTGATTCAGGGCATATTTATGGAATTGAATTTTATGTCCATATCTGTATTGCTTCTGTGCCTGTGCACATTTTTATACATGTTTATATATATTGTAGGCACATTGTTTTGGTTGCCTGCTCTTCAGATTTAGGACACAAAAAAATCAACAGTTTCATAATTCACTATTAGCATTCACAGACCTTTCCAGCCTCCTAAACCATAACTGCTCTCTATGTTTTGTGAGATCAGATGACAAGGACCACCACCTCTTAACAGTGCCTCATAACAGTGAGTGCTGAAGTTGGACAACGCATTAGACTGTAAAACTGCAGCAAATAATCACGGCTCAAAGCATGTCTCTGACATAAGCATAAATATTTCTCATTAAATATTATAGGAGAGGAATATAAAAATCTTACTTGGTCCCTCAATGAAGCAGTAAACAGCACAGCCAACACACCTGCTACAAAGAGCTCTGTAAATTCTTCTATAAGGTATGGCATCCAGGATTGAAGAATTAGTTTGTTGTCATGCTCATCTATGTTTTGAGAAAAGAAAGAGGTTTCTGGGGAACCAAGTCTAAACCTTTCCAGAGGTGGCCAGTCATAGGAAACTCAGCACTCTATCTGAGACCTCAGTAATTCTCCATATGACTGCAAAGCACGGCTGCTTCCAGGAGCCAATGCAGTGATATAACACGTCACACCTCCATCCCTTCAAAGGCAGATCCCTTGCTCAGGTCAATGAGAATTTAGTATCTGTATCAGCAGCCAGTTTGGCTCCTCAAAATAAGGGATCAGTATGCTGTTTTCAAGTCAGTTGCCAGCAGGGATTTGTTTCTGTAGGAGATGTCCCTGAATTAAAAAAAAAAAAAAATCATGCTAGCACTTTTGTTAGTTACATCAGTACAAAATCTGTGTATAGACCAAGCCAAAGGGTTAGGATTCAAAATATTCCTGTTGGATGGTGTTAGCTTGCTGGAAGCAAATTAATATACTCAAAACTCTAGTTCAGGCAACATAAACCATACTTTAACACTCACTAAGCTGATGAAACTGAAGCCTTGCAGGCACAGCCAGGCTTCAGTTCAGCGTTTGTCTCCATGAGAGAGGGCAGACGGTCATGCACAGCCCTGCTTGTTCTCCAAGCTAGCCATATGTGAGGCAGCCAAGAAGTCCTAGTGAAACGTGTGCATTGGATCCAGTGTGTTATATGTGCTCTTGATTAGTTTTCCATTTGCAGTCTTGGAAGATGTCCTTATCCGTACGTGGATTAATTATGCATCACATGCTCCTTTTGCAATCAAGAAGCAATGCCAGCATTTTCCTGCACCTACAGAAGAACCTTTACACTGAAAGTCTTGTAGGTTGGCATCTTTTCCTACAGAAAAGTCAGAAAGGTGGGAGGAAGGGAGAGGAGAAATAAACTTGCTACGTGTGTTTCTTAGATTTAATTTGCTTACTGTGAGCTATGGACTTACATTTAAAATAATTAAACTAAAAATATCACATTGCTAGCACACACAGGGTTCCTAATTTTATACTGACCACATAAAAATGACCAGGTAGTAGGTGATTCTAAATACCTTCTATAGCTTCAGTACTCAGCACTTTTAAAAATCAGGCCACTTGATTTAGGCAGCTAAACAGGCGCATTGCAAACAGTTTGCCTTCATTAGCTCCCTAAAGTTACATAGATGAGCAGAAAAATAACTAAAGAAGCACTTTTATTCAGGGGGCAAAAATATAATGCAGTGTTAAACTATTAAATGTAATTTGCGTGAAACATGGTGTGTGCACATAACTCCCTCTGTTTGAACTTTACAGCCTTCTATATAATATACTAGTAATAATTTTCCTCCTGTAATACTCGGTAGGTTTCTCTTGCTTTGGGGGATATTAGGTGAACTCTTTTGTAGGTAAAATGACAACTGCAAATGAATGGTAAGATTGTGTAGCTGAGTGGATAAAATACTTTAAATTATAGCACTATGATAAAGACACCTCTGCAAAGGTTGCAAATCATTTTTCATTTTAAGGTCAGTGTTCATGATTCCACTAACATTTTTAGAGAGGTTTAAAAATGAGGTTCATTCTGTTTAAATGTGTCATAAGGCTGTATCTGTAGAAAGCTTTCTGTGCCTGCAGAGAACCCTGCTCCTATTCCATAGCAAGGGAAGATACAACCCTCTGTGTGGGAGAGCTCCTCGGGAAATTCTTTAATTTTGCACTAGATGTTTTGAATCCAATCTAATTCTTTCTCCTCCAGCTCAAGTGATAGGCTTTTCTTTTCTAATCATATGCCTATCTTGTGCTACTAATGAGGGTCACAAGCTTACACACAAGGAAGAGGGTATTTACCTTAGAAAGATAACTTGTGAGAGATTGCTGGATTTCAAATTTGGGAGTTTTCATGGAATTTATACAGGAGAATTATGCAAGCACTTAGGGGACTGTAAAATAAATCTTCCTCAAATGTATTGCTACAATAGGAGGAGATTAGATTTCTGCAGGGCTGTCTGCACTAGGGAAAGTGATGTCCATTTCAAAGCCTGTCTCAGCTGCAGTACTGCACCGGTAGGCTGTGTTCAAGGGTAGATAGGACTTGGTCTTGTCATTCCCTCATGGAAACCTGCTCTCACTATTGCTGTGAAACCAACACAAGTTTTCCTTGTGGCTTAGCTCCATAAAAGCTGGTGTTAGTTTTGCCTTGACAAATGCAACCTGAAAGCTCCAATTTCCTCTGCATCCTTATGGAAAAATTACTTCAGGAAGGTGCTTTGATGGGTTGGGAGTTTTTCCCAGATTCTGCCCTCAGTTGACTTCTCAGAGAAAAGAGTAAAAAAGCAAAAGCAAAAAGGAAGTGTGGTGCCTCCAAGTTCAGGAGGATGTTTTCAGGAATGCGTCCTAACTTCATGAAGTTTGAAACATCAAACTTGGGCTGTGTCTTACATCACACCTAAAGGTCTGGCAGAAAGTTTGTGCATGAGGCCAGATTCTGCCCATATTGCTCTGTGAAGAGAGGTTGATATTTTGGTCATGCAATTTAATGATGAGCCTGGTAGTTATTGTTTTTCTGCTGAACTTTTGGAAACAAAGACTTTTCTTCTGGCATGGCATTGCTCACCCCACGGGTTTCCGAGCAGATCTACAGCTAAGTTTGCTGCTAGTGTAAGTGGGCACAACCCTTTACACCTCAACTGGATAGAGGAGCCTACACCAATGGTGACCCTGCTCCAGTCTTCCAGACTGAAGGTGTTATCCATTACTGGAAGCATCTTATTCATCACTTGTAGCACCATACATATCAAGATCTGCTCACTCCATCACTTGCTGGCAGATGCATCACCTCGCAACTCCAATTTAATTTATAGAAGCATAGAATCACCAGGTTGGAAGAGACCCACCGGATCATAGAGTCCAACCATTCCTATCGATCACTAAACCATGCCCCTCAGCACCTCGTCCACCAGTCCCTTAAACACCTCCAGGGAAGGTGAATCAACCACCTCTCTGGGCAGCCTCTGCCAGTGCCCAATGACCCTCTCTGTGAAAAATTTTTCCTGATGTCCAGCCTAAATCTCTCCTGGTGGAGCTTGAGGCCGTTCCCTCTTGTCCTGTCCCCTGTCACTTGGGGGAAGAGCCCAGCTCCCCCCTCTCCACAACCTCCTTTCAGGTAGTTGTAGAGAGCAATGAGGTCTCCCCTCAGCCTCCTCTTCTCCAGGCTAAACACCCCCAGCTCTCTCAGCCGCTCCTCATAAGGCCTGTTCTCCAGCCCCCTCACCAGCTTTGTTGCTCTTCTCTGGACTCGCTCCAGAGCCTCAACATCCTTCTTGTGGTGAGGGGCCCAGAACTGAACACAATATTCAAGGTTTAATTCTCCATCCTAATCTCAACCCCAAAATAAAGCCCCCCATTTTCCCTTTGCGGGGGACTCGAGAAGGGCCTTACGGGCACTATGGCTGCAGTGGTGATTTTGCAGCGTTGCTTAATTAGGTCTCTGATTAAAGCCGACGCGCTGCGAGCTCCCCCTCCTGTCGCCGAGGCAGAGCCGAGCCGAGCCACACGGTACCTGCAGGAGGGTAGGAGGATGCTGGAGGCAGCGGGGTTTAATTTTGAACGAAGTGAACTCCGGAGAAGAATAGAGCAGTGTCAGGAGAGGTCTGGTATTGAAGAACTGGTGTGTCAGAAAGCAAAGCAGCTTTATGTTGTACACTAGAGCCTTCATGGGCTGCGATGATAAAATTGTCTGGCACGGTACAAGGCTAGCCTTTGCCAGGACATCACTTAATTTAAACAATTGCATCTTTAAGAAGGAAATAAATGCTAAAATTACAAGAAAATCCCTTGTTCCTTTGCTATCTCTCTATCTTCCCTTGTAATGATTTAACTCAAAGGGCTTGGGGTCTAGGAAGGAGAAAACAGAATTTTTCAGATGCTGTAAGCCTGGCCCTGAGGCAGAGAGGAAAAAGTGAATACAGAGTAGTGTTGAGAGAGGGCACCGCATGCATTGTAGTCAGAACAATTTTATTCAGGCTCTCCTCATCCATGTTTTATAGATGCAGTATGCATTTATACAGCAAGGGAGTTGGCAGAAGCATGCATGATACAACTCCAGGCACGAGGGACAGGACAGCCAGACCCAGAAGTGCATTTGCTGTGAGTGCTACTAAAGCTCATCTTCACACATGGCATCTTGGGGACATTTTAAGAAGGAATGAGGTTTCCCAAGTGAAAGCTCTGCTGAGAAATCATCACCAGACAGTGTTGCCAGACAACAGGCAATCACTGTAGGGTCTACCCTTGGGTCTGACATGGTTTAGAGCCCAATCACATGATGAAGCTGAGCAGAACAAGTTCAGGAGTTTCCTCTCATTCTTTCTTAGAGGCAAGGTACAATTCAGTCACTATGAACCAGTGGCTTGAGGTGTGTAGCTGCTCCCTTGTTTACAAACCAGAGCCAACCCTCATTTGGGTGGAGAGGGGAAAGAAGGAAATTATGTTCAGACTTCTTGTGAACGTGGGCTGAGAATTGTCACTAAAATGGAACAAGACGGGTATCACTTGGGGCGAAAATGAACCCAGGCACAAATTTAGCTGTGTTCTTCTGC
This sequence comes from Phaenicophaeus curvirostris, assembly GCF_032191515.1. Taxonomy (NCBI): domain Eukaryota; kingdom Metazoa; phylum Chordata; class Aves; order Cuculiformes; family Cuculidae; genus Phaenicophaeus; species Phaenicophaeus curvirostris. The sequence continues at coordinate 50,141,363 of NC_091397.1, read as the reverse complement.
CACTTCCCACTCCTAGAAAAGCCTGGAGGATGGTCTAAGCCATTGGGCTAGGGAGGGGAGAAGACAGGGCTGTTGACACACAAGGAAGGCTGGGGAGAGAGGCTCACTCATGGAGCTGAAGTAATTCATTAAAGCTGTGCATAGAGTACAATGAGTAAAGAATCATTTAAGACTGGAGGTGGGAATAAAGAATTTAGTACATTGCTTGTGGGCTTTCACAAAAGCCTAAGCAAAAGTCTGAGAGAAAGCAATATGTGTTCACACAGTTTGCAGCCCAGCCAGGAAAATCTGGCATAGCTCAGGTACCACAGGGTAGAAGTTTTATAAAAAATCCTTCTTCCGTTCTCCTGCCTCCCATCTCTAAAATCCATCAAGGCCATTCATAGGGCCCTATAGACTGTGGAGCACATTTAAACTGTGGATAAAAAAGGATAAAACACATTTATTCTTCTGAGCAGTGAGTGTGTATGTGTCTCTGGATGCAAAGTATTGTGGGCTGGAGCTGTGAGCTGAGGAATGCGTATATGAAGTAGAGCAGGAGACCACCATACAGGCAGAGCGGAATAGAGCTTTACACCTGGTAAAGGCTTTAGCCCTTTCCAGACCAGGGGTCTGGGTAGTGCAGTTTAAAACAGCCATAACCTCCATCAGGCACTTGTTGTAGGGGAAGGTTGGAATGGTTGGACTCGATGATCCGGTGGGTCTCTTCCAACCTGGTTATTCTATGATTCTATAAGGTGTTTGTGAGTAGCCCACACACCTTCTTCCTTCCTCCCCACTAATCTTACTATGCATGCTGCAAGCACATCCCATATGCCAGATTAAAATCTCACTCCTGTGAGCTGCCTCAAAACACTTTTATGCCACAAGGCCATTGAGAAGTATTCATAGTAAAAGCCAGACCTTTCCTCTTAGTCAGAACTCTACATGAGGTATGTTTATGGGTTTCAGTTGGACACTTGCATTACTGTGGCCATATTATGGTTTCTAAAAGTAAATCAGAGTTTTAATCTTAGAAATAAGTGATGGAGAAACCTTCCAGCCTTCAAGCAAGTTTTGACTCAGAAAGGAAGAAAGAAGGTGGTTGTTCATAGACAGCCTCAGAAATAAAAGAAGCCAGAATCTCCACTTCCCCAGTCACCACCTTCGCCAGCGCTGTCTTGGCACCAGGCTCTTCTCCTGAAAATGTGAGTGGGTGGAGTTGTATTTGCAGGCTGGAGGCTTCCTGAGCTGACACGCTGCCAGTTTTGGGCTTTAACTGTTGCTTTCACTGTGAGCTGCTGAGATTGTAACAGGAGCATTTTTAATAATGTGGGGGGCAAAAATTGAGAAGAGGTCACTAGATAAAGCAGCAACCCTGGGACAATCTGTAAGTCACAGTTAAGAGAGAGATACCTAGAAGGTTTGCCAAGTTCAAAGGTCTTCATTATTAATATTCCAGTAGCTGACTTGATGAATTGTCTCTAGTCTGTGTCCCCTTATTCCTTCCACCTTCTCTCCTAAAGACAAATGCTTAAGACAAATCTCTAGATGGAGGGATAGACTCTGTAATAGATTATTTCTTACTACTTAGAAATTGGTTAATAATTTACTAATTCAATTTCAGTGTTTCATCCCCCACTTCAATTAATCTTTAGAATATAAAGTAAATGCTGTTCTTTGTTCTTCTAGTGATGATGAAGAAAGAAACTAATGAGGAGAACTGGCCTTGATACCTTTCTAAATATTACTTAGCTACATAATAGTTAATTTTTTTTTGCCTCTTATTTACTTCTCATTCTTAAACACAAAACCCACCCATAAAATTGAAAGATCTACAAGCTGGTTATAAGCCGAATTTCAAGCATGTTGCACAAGTCTTACTCTAGCAAAATTCCTTTTCTTGGCCAAGTCTTACAAAAAGTGTACATCCCTATACTCTTCCATTCTGTAGATAAATATTTTATACAGATATTTTACACATACTCAAATAAAATAAGATACAGGAACTTTTGTACAAACTGCTGTCTACCACTTTGGAGTGGTGCTTAAAGATCATGCAGATACAGAGAGTGATTTGTGTCTAACAAATTGTATCTGTGGCCATAATGGATTTCAAAGCGTTTGTTTTTTTTAATTGCATCTGTCAGGAATTACATAAGTATGGTAAATCCAGCCTCCTGACATCCCTCACAGCCCTGTTTCCTGTAATTCTGTTATCTTTTTTTTTTCTTACTCTTCACCTATCATTTTTTTCTACCCTATTCCTCCCATCAGCACTCTGACAGATATTTTCAGCCCTGCCTATAGGACTGTACCCAGGATGCACGGGAGTCTGTGATTGATGGCTGTTTGTCTGCCAGTGCACAGGTGCAAATTAGGAAATCAGTTCAGATTCCAGCCAACAGACTTCTGTTCTTGCAGCATGTTGTGTCATCAGTGGCAGGGGTTTGGACGTAAACACTTAGGGCACTAAATGGCATGTTCTAGCTTTCAGATGCTTTTTGCCAAGTGTGATTTCACACCATGGAGAGCAAAAAAAATTCTGTCAACAAATCTCCAAACAGCAATATTTCCCTATTTTTACTCACCACAGAGTCCTCTTTATTGAAAGAAAAATTATGGTAGTAATGTGTGGTCAAAGTTGATAAGCTCACTTCATGTACTTGCTGCTGATACAGAAAGAATTCAGCCTTTTTCCCCCACACCTACACGCTTGTTTAAGCCTGTCTCGTTAGAGAACAAGGGTAGTACATTAAGCCATTCAATAGCAGGACTAGAATCCTGTCCATGCAAGGAAAGGGAGCAGAAGTGCTGTTCAGCGTGGGCTCTGCTATGAGAAATCCTATCCAGTCAGGACAGCAGGACAGGACTCCTCACAGCAGTCTGTTGGCATCATTTTCCCCATAAACAAGGGCATTCGGAATTGTATCTAGGTAAATTTTGTTTCTGTGGGCTGAGCAAGCAATCGCTGGCTGGAAGGCTGTATCTATGTCTGTTACAGGCCAGTACTCATGAGCTTTTTGTCTTTGTACAGGGCAGGAAATTCCCTGTGCGTCTCATTCTCTACTTTGCCCTCGAGCAGAAGAAAGGACAGGGTTTGCTGTATAAAGTTTACTTTAAAGATTCCTAATTCTATTAAGCAAACACACCTATACACCACAGAGCAGACCCCTAGATATATTAGAATTGTGGATTGTCCCAGATCTTTGGCAGTAGGGAAGTAAGATTTTCCAAGTGACTGAGTAAATTGATGCTTTCAAAAGCACTGTAAACTGATCCATTGGGCTTGACTCTGAGCTCTCTTTATTCCAGCGTAAATCTGGAGTAAGCCTGCTGACCACCATAGAGTCTTGCCAAGGCAAAACCAGAATCCCTCTCTTTGCTTTATTTCTTTTACCGTGCTAGCTAATCCCATAGCTGCAACAAAACTGAAAAATCTATATATACAAACTCCATTGGCCAGGCTATCTTATTGTGAAACCTACAGTATATCCCAACCTTATAAAAAATCATTCAAGTGTGACACAGTCCTCTCTTGCTTTTCTGATAAGCAGAGAGGAAGGGCTGCCAACAGCACAGAAACCAGAAGACAGGAAAATAATATTTCACAGCAGGGGAAAAAACATAACTGAATGGAGATCGAGGCAGCTATATTAAAGAAACCCACAATACCTAGGTAACATGGCCACAACACATTGTTGCAGTGGAGACATTAAAGTAATTAAAGGATTCTCCTGATGGCAGCCTTGGATTTGCAGAAAGCAGCATCGTCTCCACTAATGAGTTCCTTCCAAAACTCTGCTCTTTTCCAGCGGCTTTGTTTGAAACAGATTAAACTGATGCAAAGAATTTTATTGAATTCAGCAGTTGGTGCACGAGACCTGAGGAGTTTAATTTAAAGGTAAACTGGTGGAATACTGTCATGATTAATGAACCCACAGTTCACCAGAGCACAGATGGTTCTACTTCATTGTTTGTCCCGTGTAACACTGCATATTTAGAAACGTGAGTGTCAACTTTCTATGACATCATCAAAAAAATAAATGTGCACTTTTTGAGGTTAGCAGATGTTTAAAACACAAATAATAGTAGAATTTACAAGTGGCATTGGAAAGGCGTTTGTCCTGTCTCTGCTGTTTGAAAAATCTCCAATTTCCTTGCCAACAAAATCCTAGAAAAAAATTAAAATATTCAATTCCATTATTACCTGTTTTATAAAAAATCAGACTAATGTGCCTTTCAGCCTGTAAAAATTGCCTGCAGTTTTTAATTTCAATACATAAATTCTGATATATGAAATGCCAATCCCATTTTTGAGGACACAGCAATTTGTGTGCAAATCTTCAAAGAGCAACTGAAAAGATTTTTCTCTGCCCTCCTGACTATATCTGGTAGAAGAAGTACTCTTCACATCTGTTGTTCGGTACCCTTTTTTTTTCAACCTCAGTTTTGCAAACAAACCCTTCCAGTGTGTGGTACCATTGACACCCAGGATGTACAGTGTTACTGGCACTTTGAATGTCATATTCTGTAAGGGAGGCGCGTCCTTCTGATTTCTTTAAGCATATAGACGTGATTGGATTCTTACCAGCCATGTGCCTGTCTGGCAGATGTCTAACTAAATCAGGTTTTATAAAAATATGTTTTGACTCGGAGTATTGCTCAATGAAAGAAGTTAAAATTCAGAAAACAGGAATTAAATTTCTGCAGTTATGCTATTGCTGCTTGTTCATATATTGTTAATGACTAGTTGTGCTATAAGAAGAAAAAGTTCATGTCCGTCCAGAGGGCTCCTATTTTTGTCATGCCAGCTGGTGCAACAGGTAGTGGCTCTCAGACTACGGCCTCTGCAGACGTCTTGCTATGTTGCTGGTCAACTGAGAGAAAGCAGCTTCCATAGACATTTGCAAGACACTTCAAGAAGCAGCCTGTAAGCCTGGAAAAAGGAGAAAATAAGGAGAGGGGACAAATATGGTGGTATTTGCTAAAGAAGTAGCCACCATACCACTTGGAAGGAAGGGGAAAAAGGAAGTAATTGTCCATTTTGCATGTTCAGAGATGACAGGAAGAAAAAAACTTGCCTGACTGGACACACTGCCCAAAAATCAGGACATCACTTGCAGGGCATTAAGAAAAGGCAGGAACAAGGAAGAGTGTAAACAAGAAAAAGTGGAAAACATCAAAAAGAAGCAGAAAAACATGGCCAGACAGATATGGAGAAAGACAATGCTTCAGGCTGTGGGGAGAGGGAAAGAAAAGAAAAAACCAAAGGAGGATAAAAAGTGCAATGAATCCTTTGAGAAAGGATCACAAACACAGCATCAAAGCAAGGTCTTCCTGTTGCAGTTCTAACTTAACCAAAATGTTGAATGAAAACATTGGCAGAGCAAATTTGTTACACCATGGATAAAGTTTCCCAAAGCATGTCTGTGCAACAAAAGAGGTCATTATATTATGTAATGTTATATAATTATACGGGTATAGTTCCTCGTGTGAATGTTCTAGAAGTCAGCATTTTTTCAATTTTGACTTAAATTACTCTGGAAAGGGTTTTAGTTGAACTGGAGAGAGTATTTTTATGTTGAGACGGGAGTTCACAGGTAGGGTTATGCTTGCTTAACTGTATCTATATAGTTGTATTGATGTGAAGGGTGAAATGTGCCTGTGTGGACAAAGCCTGAAATATCTTCAGGCCATAGAACAGACATGATGTTCTTTAGCTTAGCAAGAAGCCACATTTCAAAGATATCTTTTATGATTATATGGGAACAGAGCAGAACAACACAGGTTATTTAGCAAAAAAAAAAAAAAAAAGGTATTTTACAGGTATTCAGAAATGTTTTCATAAGCTTATACTTCCATGTAAGTGGCTGCTGAAGTTGCTACATGGAAGTTTTGTTATCATGAATGTGAGAAAGCATAATGAGAAAATATTATGTGTGAAGTTATAGACCATGCTGTGAACATTTCTATAACCTTTGGCATGATCTGAGAGTTACTATGGCCTATATCAGGAATAGAAAAATAGACAATGGTGTTTAAGAAGTCTGGAAATTAAGAGCTCTCTGATGCTGGAGCTTTTAATAACACACACCTTTTTGTTTTAACTATAGATTTGCATGAGAAATTAAGAATGTTTTATCCTTCAACAGTTATGAAAAAATATATGATTCAAGTGTTAAATATGGTTAACAATCTGATGCATGTTCTATTCTTTGCTTCCATGTGCTGGTCAGACAAAAAAGAAGAAAAGAAGTGCTATACACTGGTTTCTCAAGAAAGCAGCATCAGGGCTCTGTAAAAGTCTGAGTGATTCTATTGCATCCTTTTGAAGGGCTCTAATAATAAGGAGGCCTAGGGAGAAAAATTGCAGTTGAAGACCATTGAAGTCTTGAACTATAGTCAAGCAACAGAGTGAAATTACCAAGCCCTGAACACCTCTCCCGATCCTTCTCTGTTGAGAAGAACCTTTGTTAGATGAGGAGGCAGAGGTTGAAAGGCTCAATTGAAATCTGCACTAAATACATTTTCTGAGAAGTTAGGACATGTGGATTTTTTCCCCCCATGGATTTACAAATCCACAGAATTGGAGCAGACAGGGAATCACTCATTTTTTTAGTAGAAAGAATAAACTAGAATAAGAATATTACCAATTCAGTGTATGAGCAAGCAAAGCAGATTTTCTTTTACTAACCCATCTAAGTCAGAGTGACACATACTGTGACACTGAGAAATATTTGAAACGGAAGAAAGAAAGGACTGTAGGTGTCTTATTTATATGGTGAGGTATCCTTTTGTCTTGGATGCTAGGGAAATTATCTTGTCCACTCATTGCTGAGTTCTTAAATATACCATTCAGTACAGTTGACTAACATTTTATATCTCTGACTGCAGATCTGCATCTCTACAATGAGTGATTTTCCAGGGTACGTCTTTGGAGTCTATGGTCAACCTGTAACGTTCTGGTGACCGTAGGAGAAAATACTGTCTTTTTCATCTAAGTTTATCAAAGCACCCTACAAAGGCAGAGGCATAAATTTATAGAATCATGGAATCACTAGGTTGGAAAAGACCTTTGAAATCATCAAGCCGAACTGTACCTGTCCACTGCTAAATAATATCCCTAAGCACTTCAGTGACCAATAAACTTTATGGTGAAGAGGTTTTTCCTAACATCCAGTCTGAACCTGGCCTGGTACAACTTGAGGCCATTCCCTCTCATCCTATCACCTGTCACTTGGGAGAAGAGACCAGCACCCACCTGTCTACAACCTCCTTTCAGGTAATTGTAGAGAGCAATGAGGTCTCCTCTCAGCCCCCTCTTCTCCAGCTCTCTCAGCCGCTCCTTGTAAGACTTGTTCTCCAGGCCCTTCACCAGCTTTGTTGCTCTTCTCTGGACAATTCTAAGTGTATGGTATTTATGAGGCATCCTCAACTGTTCGCCTCTCTTGACTATTTTGTTAAGAGATAGAGACACTCTGAGGATAAGCTTCTATCAGAAAAACATCTCCTGGGATAGCTGCGCAGGCAAACCGCAACGTGAGGAGGTGCACTTTGGGCTGGCAAAACAGCCTTGTATACTGGCTTTTCCCGGGCTACACCTAGCACGATGCCAGAATACAAACGTCACAAGCTAACAATTTATTACTGTCCTGGAAAGCATCAGCCATGGATTTGGTCCAGCAGTGGCCGTTACCATTGGTCATTTAGTGGTGACAATTAAAAAGTCAACACAAGTTTAAATGTAAAGTTGGCATTTCCTGCAAGTTAGCAGGAGAAGGGTGGCAAAACTAGCACATTTGCTGCAGCATGACCCATTGTCTCCGGTAGTCTTTTTGTCTGCTCTTGTTGGTCAACACCTTGCACCTCTCCCAGGGCTCTTGACAACAGGAATGCCATTGCCCTGGGAGCTTTTCTAGGGCAGGACTGATTGATGATAGTCCATCTACTGTTTAATCTAGTACAATTTTTCCACTTTCTGAGTTTGTTCAGGACCTGAGTACTGATGTCAAGGGAAAGTGGTATGTAGAAATGGAGAGCTGCTGCTGATCAATAAAGCAGCAGTTTCTGTAAACTGAAAAAGAAGCAGAAAAAGGAAAATCATGTGAACTAGGAGAGCATGCAGTGCAAGAAGAGAAAAAGTCACGGAGTCTGGAATACAGCAATCCAGGGAGACTGTGTGCTGCAGAGACTGAGAAGAAAAGCAGAGCCAGCTACTGCAAAGCCCAAAGGAAGAACAGAGACCACAGGGGAGCCAGCATTCTGCAGAAAAGCAGATCCATCAGACACAAAAAGGAAGTGACAGAAAAGTCTAATGAGTGGCTAGCAGTGAAGTTTGTACGTACACCTCCATTTATACCTTAAGTGTAACTCCTGGTTAACATCATTCTCTTCTTTTACAGGAGGGAAATTGAGGGTCAGAATTATAGTCACTCCTAGAGAAACAGACAGGGAAAGCATCACGTATCTCTCAGTCCTGATCGCTAAGTACTAGATATAGATTGGCCAAACTGAGAAAGCAGTGAATCATTGTATCTTCAAGGTAAAGCAATTTTAAGGCTCAATCTCATTACCTGGAAGCAAGGCAGAGCCATGAAACTTCTCGTGATGCTATGAAAGAGAATTGATCTAAGCATCTTCAGTTTTTCAGTTACCAAAATGAACCAGACTATACACCAGGAGAGTATATACCAGCTACTCTTCACATCTTTGGGAGTTCAGCCAGGACTTTAATAAGAACATGTAACAGGTCTCAAGTATTTCTGCCTGCACAACAGTCTCTCAGCAAGGCCTTCAGAGAGCTCCCAGGACTAGTCTCAAACAAAACCAAAACCAAGGAGCAGATAGCAGTGGTCTGACAATGAGACCTAGACTTTTCCTTCCACAACTAAATCCTCTTTGGCAGTGGAATAAAAGGAGAGGAAATAAGTCTTTTTCTGCTTGTGGACCATTTCATTCTTCTGTGAGGAACTGAAAAAGATATAACTCTAAGGACTAAGAATTGTATTGTGTGAGAAAATTACAGCAAGGGAAGTTGGACTGCACCATTAAGATATGGCAAGATAGTTGTGAGCAGGAAACCAAAGGGTGAACTTGTAAATTCACTACCCTTTTGTCACATAAATGAGCCACTTGAGTTTTCTCTGTTACATTTTCTCTCATTTGAATGCAGTTCCTCTTTTGGCCCAGTTCAGAGCTTCTGCCTAGCTTTATTCAAATAGCTGTGTCATAAGTCCTGAGCTTATCGTAGCTTTTCCTTGCTACCTCACTTTGTATCACAGGGTCACACAAAAAGGACAAAGTGTGTCATCACAGAACCGTGTGAGATATCAGCATGTTTCTGGCTTTGCTGCTGCCACTTGCAAGCGTGACATTAGCAGCGAGATGACATTAGGACAGCCAAACAGATGATCATTTCTTTTCAGCTCCCCATAAAAGGCGTGACGCAAAACTCACTGGAATTGGTAGAAATATAAGGGGCTTTGGCTCAGACCCAAACAGACCAGCCAGGAATAATGCTGGAAATGTATCTGGAGCTGAGATGGTACAAAGGGACTAATCCCAGTCACCTTCCTCTAGCAGAAGGCTCAGAGTGATTTGAATTGGCTAGTTTCTGTTGTGAATTAAGCTCAAAGCCCCAAAGGCAACTCAATTCTAGTCATCTATCTCTGCAGCCTCCTCCAAACTTGATCCAGAGGGAAAAGTGACTAATCCTATTCAGTTGCTACACTGAGCTAGTGCCATCGATTAAAAGAGCTTGGGGCACAGGGAAAATGAATAATCTGGGTCAGTTTCCTCCACAAGTCTTTCGCACTTCTTGGCAGAAGAAAAAAAAGAAAAGTAAGGAGACAGAGAGAAGCAGCACTGATAAGACAGAAAGCTCACCTGATAAAGTGCACATGCTTTACAGAAATGAAATAGAAGCAGATCAGCGAGGCTTTGTCAAAATTCACAAGATGGGAAGAGATTGGATGAGAGAAGCTAGTTCTCTTGTTGGCTGGGAAAAGGGATCACATTCTACACTCTTTTCTAGTTCTCCAGTGTCCTTGCAGGGCTGAAAAGACAGAAATAGATGGGAGCAAAGCAAGCTGCAAAAATGTTTCTGGGCGCAGAAGCTGGCTTCTTGGCTCCATTTCTCTCCAGGGACCCAGCATGGCCAGCACAGGACAACAGCCCATTGCCTGATCCTAACCATGACCTAAGGAGAGGAGTCATAAAGTGGGAGTTGCTACTGTAACAGCTGCTTAAGCAATGTCATTAGTAAGTGCTTTCAGCAAATGCATTTTTGGGTAGGCTTCAAAGTAAATAACTGCTGCTGCTGGTTATCTTATCATTACTTTGAACAGGGTTACCAAGGATTTTGTCCTGCAGAAGGAGTTAGTCTACAGACAACCCCCTGCCAAGGCTATTAATAAAATAAAGGAAAAGTGTTATTTTGTAACAATCTTTACATTTTCCCTGCCCCCTGTTACAGAAATGGAGGGCTTTCATTATTAATAACAGTTGTCTCATTTGACTTTGCTTTCCTGTGATGACAGGAAAGAGCTAGAGGTTTGTTTGTAGTGAAAGTGAATATTTTCTGTTTTAAAAAAAGTTGTTCCAAGAGCAGTGAAATTTATGAAGCCCAGTCACCTTGCTTTGTGTCCTCTGATCTCCTGTATTTGTCACCTGGCATGTGGCACCATACTGCCAGTCCCATCCTCCACAGCCCCCCGGGGTTAGTCAGAAGTCTGACAGGGCGGCTGTTGCTGTTAAGCATATGGGAGCTGAGTTATGCCCCCCTTTTCCTCAATGAGGGGCCTGAAGTGATCTTAACACCTGCCTTTATCTAAATGCCAGTTTTCACAAAATTTATTATGTGTCTTCGAGGCCATTGTCAATGGTGGAGATGCCAAAGTGCCATAGTTACTGGGGGAAGGATGAACATGACTTCTTAAATGTCATTCCCACAGGCCAAACCAGACAGGCTGGCTATGCTAGCAAGCTGGTTTTGGAGGACAATTCATCAAGGTCTAATACATAGTACCACAGGTAATAAAAACTGAAGAGGAGGGTAAGCAAAAAAGACACCCCTCCAAAACAAAAAAAAAACCCAAACCAAATCAAAGGCCAGGAAGTGTGACACTGCAGTGGAATTCCTTCTCTTGTCAGAGTGACTCTGGCAACATCACTGGTGTACCTGGCGATCTAACACAACCCACTGTCCAGCCACACAGAGACCAGGCAGCAAGTCCGTGGGTAGTCTAAGTGGTTTTGGGATTAATTCAGGTGAAATGAGGTGCTGCTGAGATGCGTGCAGAAAACTGTGCGGGGAGGGTGGGGTGGGGAGGGGGGTAGGATTAGGAAGGAGAAACAACAGATGCAGAGGTCCAAGAAAGCCACAGAGGGCAGGTTGACAAAGAGAAATATTGTGCCTGCTTGAGTGTCCCCTCCAGGGGTACCTCTGGTTCAAGCATTATTGGCTATAAATGATGAAAATCAGAGCCACAATGAGAAGCGGCTGAGAGAGCTGGGGTTGTTTGGCCTAGAGAAGAGGAGGCTGAGGGGAGACCTCATTGCTCTCTACAACTACCTGAAAGGAGGTTGTGGAGAGGAGGGTGCTGGCCTCTTCTCCCAAGTGACAGGGGACAGGACAAGAGGGAATGGCCTCAAGCTCCACCAGGGGAGGTTTAGGCTGGACATCAGAAAAAAATTTTTCACAGAAAGGGTCATTGGGCACTGGAACAGGCTGCCCAGGGAGGTGGTTGAGTCACCTTCCCTAGAGGTGTTTAAAAGACAGGTGGATGAGGTGCTGAGGGGCATGGTTTAGTGATTGATAGGAATGGTTGGACTCGATGATCCAGTAGGTCCTTTCCAACCTAGTGATTCTGTGATTCAACGATTCTTGCAGTGAGCCCCAAAAGTGTGAAGCTGCTGTCTCGCAGAGGCTGGGTTCAGCATCCCCAGGCGCTCCTGCTTACAGCTGGCCCAAACACTCCTTTTCTCCAGGTCCCAAGCATCCTCAGAAGAAGCCACAGGCGTCCATCACCCGACCCAAGGTCTAGGATTCTGCCCTTGCAAAGGGGCCAAGTGGGCAGAGAGCCATGTCCCAGGGCTGCTCGGTGAGGTGTCAGATGGGAAACTGGGCTTGAGGAGGGGGGAAAACCCACCTCGGCCACCCCCCTGGTCACTATGAGACGGAGATGTCCAGCCCCTGGGATGTCCCCCCCAGTGCGAGCCTGCGGGGTCCTCCCATGGGAGGAAGGGTGACAACGCGGACTCCTGTTCATTATCGCCATGCGTGGCCGTGGCCGTCATTGTGTTTTCATAGAGTTCGTGTTTTCATTGTGTTTTCATTGTGTTTTCATAACGGTTTGGGTTGGAAGGGACCACAAAGACCATCCAATTCCACCCCAATTGCCACGAGCAGGGGTGCCTTCTACTAGGTCAGGTTACTCATAGCCTTATCCAGCCTGGTCTCGAAAACCTCCAGGGATGGGGCAGCATTTTTGGCCACTGAAGATGCCAAGTGGGTGATGGAAAAGTGACGGAAAGGGTCATTGGGCACTGGAACAGGCTGCCCAGGGAGGTGGTTGAGTCACCTTCCCTGGAGGTGTTTAAGGCGCGGGTGGACGAGGTGCTGAGGGGCATGGTTTAGTGATTGATGGGAATGGTTGGACTTGATGATCCAGTGGGTCTTTTCCAACCTGGTGATTCTATGATAATGGCATAGGTGATCTCTCCTGGATAAGCTGTGGAAATTAGCCGCACTGAGCCGAATTAGCCCCCCGGTGAGGTCGGTGGGAATGCTGGTCCCTATTGTCCCTTCACGAGTGGGTCTGGCACCTCTAGGAAGAGCAGGGAGCCCGGGGAGCTGCCTCCTGCGCCCACGTGTGGGCTGGGGGCGGCGGGGCGCTCCTGCCAGACCCCGTTTTACCCGGTGGGTGGGCGGGGGGGGGAGATGGGCAGGAAAGGTTTCGGGGAGAAGAGTCAAACGCCTGGCAAATACAATACTCCAGCAGCCCAGAGGGGTGAGTGCCACTGCGCCTTTCCTGCAGACGGGCTCTCCATCTGGGGACTGGAGGGAGAAAAAAAAAAAAAAAAATCCCCAATACTTTTATCTTTGGAAAATTGAAGGGGGGGATGTGGGATTTTCGTGCCGTCGCTGCCAAGCCCAGGATTTTGTTTTCTCTCCCAGCATGCGTTGATGACATCACGAAGTGCCCCTTCTTTGTGTGTCAGTGATGTCACCAAGTGCAGTGTGGGGGACAATGGAATCCTGAACTCCGGGCGAAGGCGAGTGGGAAAGCGGCTGCTCCTGCTGCTGGTTCTGGGCTGAGTCGGGGAGGGAAGGGAGGACACGGCTGCTGCTTTAGGGCTGAAACAGGTGAGAAACGGGAGGGCTGCCGGGAGAGCCCTTTCGGCTTGCCCGGGGAGAGGCGGGCGGGGGAAGGCTCTGGGCTGGGCTCCCCCCTCTTTTTTTTTCTCCCCCTTATCGCTTTCCAAGTAAGAGAGGTGAGAAGTTGTTGCTGCTGCTGGAGGGACAAAGCAGGTGAGGCAGGGGGGAAGGTTTGGGGTTGAAACAGTTTTAAGAATAGGAGGGAGGCAAGCAGCACCACCACCCCCCCTCTAAGCCTAATAACCCCCTCTCAGCCTTAGAAAAGCATCCCCGGGGTGTCGCCCCCTCTCCCGGCCACCTGCCTCGGCCGCTGTCCCCGCACAGGAGCGGAGCCGGGGAGGGCATTTACCCTTCCCCCCGGCCGCCCCCGCGGGTGACTTTCCAGAGGGTCTCCATCAACAACTCCTGCGCCCCTCCGAGCGCCCCTTTCCTCGGGACACACACACCCCCACCCCCAGACACAGACACACACAGAGAGAGAGGACGGGGGCCCGCGTGTGCCGGGCTCCCCCCGCGGCCGCTGCCCCCCATCCCCGCCCGGCGGTGGGGGAGGCAGCCGGGGAAGCCATTGCCTGTTTAATAGTTGCTGTTGCAGCACTTCCGCTTCTCTCCCGGCGAGAGAGACACGAGTGGCCAGGCCCCGCCGCACCGAGGAGGAGCAGCCAGACACAAAGGGAGAGGTAGGGGGACGGGGCACCCCCGCGCCGGGGCCGAGGGGCAGCGGCGGCCGCGGGGGCTCGCCCGGGCCCTCCTCCCCCCATCCCCGAGCCCCGGCGGCCGCGGGGGGCCGCGGGGTGTCCCCGGCGGCCGCGGGAGGGGGGGACAACTCGGTGCCGCCCCGCGGCCTCCCTGCCCCGGGTCACCCCCCCCCGGGACCCTCGAGGGGCTGCCCCCCTCTCCCCCGCCTTGGCTCCGCTCTCGCCCCTTGTAGGCCCGGGCCTTTCTTTGCCTCTGCCCTCCCCCCCTCCCCGAGCCCACCGGCACGGAGCCCCCGTTCCCCGCCCCGCGGTGGGTCCCGTCCGCGCACCCCATTCCTCTCTTAGCTGCTCCGCTTCGCGCCCCCTCTTCTTTGCCCCCCCTTCCCCGCCCCTCCCGGCTCCCAACACCCGATCCAGCAGGCAGGGGTTATCCAGCAGGCAGGGGTTTCCCCGCCACAGGTCACAGATCTTCCTTCAGAGCCCCCCACCCTGTTGCCAGGGGTGCCCCGCTTCCATCTTAGTGCTGGCAAGGGTCGCCCCCCCAGCCCTACCCCTTTCCGCCTCCCCACGTGCCTCCCGGGAACCCAAGGGACCAGAGCTGTTCCATTTTTATCTCCTACACCCCTAGGCTGGATAGTGGTGGGTGGTGATGGCTCCTCTTGTGTGTGCAGTTTCGGGGAGATTAGAAGGAATTGCTTTGAGCTTCCCTGATCTTTGTAGTCGGCCTCGTTCCAGTCTCTTCTCCTCTTCTTTCACGCTTGCTTTCTGAGAGGAAGCTTTAAAAGTCCCTTTCCCCCGGCTCCTTGGTGTTACTAGTGCAGAGGAGGCTACTGCTTCTGCTGTAGGGCCTGAAGAGGAGAGGGAGACATGAGGACCCTTTAAAAGGAGCATGACCCAAACACAGAGCGAGATTGTCAGTGGCCTTTCTCTGTGTGTGTGTTCACTGTTTGTTCTCCACACCCCGTGGTGTCTCCTCTCCAGGTTGGGGTGTGTGGTGGGGGGGTCGCTATGTCGGATGACGATTCGAGGGCCAGCACCAGCTCCTCCTCATCTTCATCCTCCAACCAACAGACAGAGAAAGAGACAAGCACGCCTAAGAAGAAGGAAAGCAAAGTCAGCATGAGTAAAAACTCTAAGCTGTTATCTACCAGTGCCAAGAGGTGAGGCTGCAGTCAGTTTTCTCAGTGATTCGCTGCATCTTCTCTCCTTCCTCATTTACTGCTCCCTTGCTGCTCCCATTCCTCATCTCCAGCCCTTACGCTCAGCCTTTCCAGGCGAAGCTGCCATTGTCTCACTTTTCAGTGTCTCGGTGCAGCAAGTGTCTTCCCAACTTCACTGCTCTCTGGTCTCTCTTCCTGCTTCTTCCTCTGTCCCCTTCCAAGTATTTTCCTGTCTTTTCTTCCTCCAGGCTGTTTTTCTGTCCCTCGATTATTTCTGCTGGCTTTTCCCTTAGTGTTTGATGGGAATGGTTGGACTCGATGATCCGTTGGGTCTCTTCCGACCTGGTTATTCTATGATTCTATGATTAGGTATAGAGATGGTGTAGGACTGGCACATAGGACCTTAATTCCTTCTCTGCTATTGGAAGCTGTGTGGTCCTGAGTAAAGCACTAAAGTTCAACCTCAGTTTCCCTCTTTGTAGGTTGGGATTGATCTAGAGTGGCTTTTTCTTTCCAGGACTGCTTAGGGGAATAATTAAAGTTTGTGAAGGGGTTTGGGTTTGCTTATGCTGGGAAAGTGCACTCCAGTGCCAGTGGTATAATATAGCCCCAAATCTTTTCCACCGAATATATTACTGGTTTTCTGTCTGCTCATCACTTATATTGAATTTTCTGTGTATGGTTGGATGTTGACTAGAATAAATAATCCACAGCAGGTCCACTTGTGGCCATTGTGCTCAAAAATAGCTTTTGCAAACAGCACAGAGTGGGCTCTGGTTTTTTTGAGAATGAAATATTTTTTATTCCAGTGTAAAGTTACATGAGGGGGAGGTGGCTGCACAGAATTGTAATTCCAGAGCTGATATGTCAGTCAGTTTTCTTCACCTGGAAAGACTCTTGAAACCACTCGATTAACAAAAAAAAAAATCGTTACCCTTTCTCATTTATTCTGTGTTGCACCCCAATTCAGCATCATGCTGCTCCAGGGAGCAAAGCTGATAAATGGAAGTTTTCAAGCAAACTTGCAGTACTTCAGTAAGACCAGTAAACCACCTCCCTGAACAGTTTCGCCAGGCAGCAGAGAGGTTGTATCTGTAGGTGTCAAAATTGTGACTGGGGTTTTATGCAAATGCCCTGTCGTTGCAACTAAGTTCTCTGTGGCTTTGCAGAATTTAGGCAGTTTGGTTATTCCAGATTTCCACTCAGCAGGTTTCCATGGCAAACTGACATAGATAGTGGCATGCAGTGTTTACATGTCGTGCCCTTAACTATTTTAAAAGGGAGTTTTTAAAGTGCCTAATATGAAACGGCAGTAGTTCTCATGTATGACAGGTGGAAGAGGGGCAGAAGATGTTGGCTGAGTTTAAAGGAGAAGAGAAGCAGACTGAGTGCTGGGTGAGAAAATCTGGAGGGGAAGCCTGAGTGACAGTAATGGGACTCCAGGGAAAGGGTTGATAGCTGGTTGGGCATTTTGTGGCAAAAGCAGCATGAGCCTGGAATAGTCTGGGCGGGGAGGACAAGGTGGTGTCTGAACGCGGTGAAGAGAGGGACCATGTGGAGTCCTGAGGGAGTGGATGTTGGGGTGTTATATGGCTCTTCAGGGTGAAGAGAGGGGAGATTTGAAAGTGGCAGGAATGTACAGGAGCCTCAGAAATAGATATTCACCTTCCTTTTACGTGTCCTTGGGAACGACGCAGTTATTCACTCCCCTGGGGCTGGTGTTTTTTCTCAGGATGATGATAGGAAGATGAGGGGGAGGAAGGGGGGGAGCTGACTTGGCAGTGACTGTTTCTTTCAATCCAGCAAGACAAAATTCCTTTTCAGACTGCAGTCTCCTTCTAGCACTTGGTGCATCAGGTTTGCAGAGGGTTCCCCTCATTTGCAGGCTGGCTGGCAGAGTAAAGCAGTTTTTTCCGCTGCCCCTGTGTGGTTGGCATCATTATGGGAGCATACAACAGTGCACCTGTCTGGATTCAGCGCATGGTGCCCGTCTGCTTTTCTGTCCATCTCTGTGACAGGGTGCCTGTCCTGCTTAGTGTGTTTGGACTGGTGGGAGGCTGCAGCTGAGAGTGCCTCTGTCTTTTGTAGTGTTGCAAACTTGTGATGACAGCATGTCTGTAAAGCATATGTGTTAACTGCTATCCCACATAGTGACTTACCTTTGTTCCTTCTTGCTTTTATTGCCACAGGATTCAGAAGGAGTTGGCTGACATCACCCTAGATCCACCTCCCAACTGCAGGTTGGTGTCAATTCCTTTTCTGAGGAGAGTGGGAGAAGCTGAGGGGCTGAAGTGTTCTTGTGTGTCTTGTAAGTGTCCTCAGAGGCTCTGGATAGAGCATGGCTGTTTAGGTGGCTGACAGTAGTTTTGTGAATGCTGGGATGACATTAAATAGTTTCCAGGTCTGGAGGCCTTGAGAGATCATGTGTTTTGATAAAAGTGTTCTGTTTGTTTGGGGGGTTCTTTCATTTTTTTGGCCTTGTTGGCTTTTTTTTAACAATTGCAATTCAATCTGTTTTACTACTTTGTGTGTATGTTTCTGAAACTGGCCTATAAAGAAGAGTGTGAAAGCTTTCTCCTTGTTTGTTTTTTCTGGTTTATAAATCTAATGCCTGAATGCACTCATCTTATATGAATAGGAGTTCTGCCAAGGAAACAGAGAATAGTAAAATGCCATGAGCTTTTTAGCTCAGAGTTCTGTCGTGAACAGTAGCTTACGATGGAAGAGAAGTGTGAATTTGTCACTCAGTGGTTGCCCTACAGGAGCAGGTGTTAGCTGGTGAAATAGCAGGCAGGGATATTCTGTTGTCCTTTATAGAGCAGCTTGCTTTTAAGTATGTTTTAGAAACTTGTACTGTTTGTTTGAAACATCTAGCAGGTTGATTCAGTTCATTGCACAGTGGTCTGGGCCTGTTTGCATTTGGAAAGGAGACAGTAGTAGTTTAACATCTTTAGTTGTGCTTGTTCATTGAAGAGGAAAGTTGCTTTTGGTCTGGTCTATGTTGCTGGAGCTTCCAAAGCAGAACTCTGTTCCTGTCTTCTTACTGTGGCTGAGGTTTGAGACCTTTTGATAGTGGTAATAGCAGCAACCAGAATTCTGTTTATAAATAACTATTTAAGTTAGTCTTTTTAATATTGAGTTGTCACCCACAAATGCATGTGACCCTTTTTATTGAGGCTTTTTGCTGCTGTTATTCTGCTGGGAGGCATTAGCCTGACAGGTCCAGAGCTCACTTTCAGTACAAGTCCTAAGGATCATAACTAATGAAAGGAGGGATGGGATGAGACGTGTGACTACAATAGAAGTCTGGACTGATAATAAGATTTTTGTGCTGTTTGGAAGATGACTGATGAGCTCTGAAATCTCTAGCTGGGCCAATATTGTTTTAGTGACAATAGTGAGTACCTGAGTATTAAAAGAGCTTCCAGCTCTTGGATTGGAGGTGTCTGTCTTGTCTGTGTCCTGACCCTGTGTCAGGATGAAGTCCTCATGCTTTCCCTTCCTTGTCCCGCAACATCTTGATTGTCATGGGAAAGTAGTGCAGCTCAGAAAGGCACCGTGGCTTGCTTCATAGACAACTGAGTCTGGGTGATCAAGATGCTGGGACTGCAGTCTGCACTTTGCGAATCTACTCAGAAGCTGTAATAGTATGCAAGTATGTCAGATTGCAGGCTTCGTCTGAAGGTTTGTGTAAATAATAATAGAACCCTAATTTGTCCTTGTTTTAATTGGTGTCATTGACAGGTAAAGGTGACCTCGCAGACTACCTGTCAAAATAGCATATGGTTGTGATTTTTATTTTTTTAATTACATAGACCACCGATGATAATGTACTTCAAGGCCCACAGAGTAAGCTTATGTTGTTTAAGCCTTTATAAATATTTTTAATGGTAAAAAATCATTAGTAGTACAAGTAGGGATGATTAATTTTTGCCCATAATGCAGTTACAAGTATTCTGCATTCCTTCTGACCTTCAGGTGAGTGAGGGTAAAGGCTGGTGTAATTGTTATTGTGTCTTAATACATTGATACATAGGAAAACATGAATGGAGGGACTTGTGTGTGTGTGACCAAAGGAGTTTTGGTATTGCTCATCTTGAGGTGAAGTCTTCCTACTTCAGTAAAGGCAGTGCCGAGAGTAAAGGGTAATGGCTCTGCTTAAAGGCTAACGAGGTTCCAGTTGCACAGTCAAGCACTGAGTGTTTGCTCCTCTAGCAGCTGGTTTGTACAAGGGTGGGCAGGTGCTGATTGCCACCACAGTGAGATGAGTTTCAAACATAGCAGTTACCTCTTTTGGAAAAAGAAATGGAAATAGTTGGTTTGAGAGTGTGAGGAGATTAAGCAAGTGTGAGACTCTGGTTGCTACGTGATGCTTAAGGTTGCCAAAATTTGCTCTGGAGAAGCATGCTCACACTGTCACTGCTTTCCTTTTTCTTTTTTTGTTTCCCTTTGTATGAACATTATCATGCTATGAGGAAAGTATTAAATACATAGTAGTTTCAATTTCCTGCCTTGGTGACTTTGCTTATCCTCACCTTCCCCCTGATCTCCAACCCCTCGTCTCTCTGCTGCCTTTGTGCGTCTATAGACTTTTTGAGGTGTCACTGGAGGAGAGGGCAGTTCTCTCGTTTTTGGCATCTCACTCTCTCCTGCAAGACTAATCTCAAAACTTACTTATTCAGGGTGCTATGTATGATACCAGGTACTATCTATTCTTGTCAACTTTAGTGGTGCCAAAGTCTTAGAAGTCAAATTTGAAAATGTGCATCCAAAACAGTATCTGTCTTATGCTGGAAAGGTCACATTCTTTTTCTCCTACTGGATGTTTATTCTTATACCCCTCACCACGATGTTTGTATTTTCCCCTGTTCTGTGCCATGACCAGTATTTGATAGCAGTTCATTGTTCATGGGGCTTTGATTTCTGGCCTCATTGCAAAGTGCTGCTCTTCTAGTCTTATTGCTTTAATGTGACTTCTGAGATATTTAACATATCCAAGAGCAGCTCTGCATATTGAAAGAAAAACCTTTTAGGCTGTAAATGATGTTTAGTAAGAACAGTTTTAGTTTTCTTCTTATTAAACACCACATATCAGATGCAATTACAAATAATAATAAAAAAAAGTCAAACTAAATAGCTTAAAACCAAAACAAATTAATTTCATTTTTATTATTGTAGCTCTCTGCCTCTATTTTCATGTGTGTAAATAACAGGTCATCTGCTTTTTTTTTAAAAAAAAAAAAAGCCAACAAAAAAAATACAGACCCCAAGCACACTCAACACCCTGTGACTAAGCAGCTGTTAGGATTTACACATGTGTGGGTAATATGAGGGGAAGTTTATCCCAGAACTTCCTCTCCCCTCAGTAGTTTCCTTCTTTCTGGTTTTCCATAGCTTGCCTGTGTCACCCAAGTGCTTACCTGTGCTCATCTCTCATTGGCAGCTTCATCATCCTGTGTAGTCCCCTTGCCCCTCACGTCTCCCTTTTCAGGCTGTGATTTTGATTTACGCAGATTAATACTATTACTTGTACAGAGGTGCAGGATATGTGCATGGAAACACAGTCTGTGTTTGGCCTGCATTTACAAAATAGATAAAAAATATATTTTCTAAAAAGATGTCTTTAATACATGTCACAAATTTGTGTGTTCCTGATAGAGGTAATGCTGTCCTCATGAGTGTCCTAGTATAGTGTCTGTGTGGCATTTGGCTACTTCTAAATGGTTATTGCTCCTTTTCATTTCTTTTGGTAGAGCTAGTGCTCTAGAGATCTTTAATTTCTATTGTCTGCAAGATGTTTTGACTTCTGATATTAATACTGAGTTATGAAAGTTAAATGTGGCTTTCAAGTTCAGAAGGTGGTTAGTGGTTAATATGAATTGGTGAATAACTGTTTGGACCAAAAATGTTTTTGATCTTTTAAGAGCTACTTGGTGATGTCTTCTCCTGCTTTGTGTTATATGAGAAAGTTACAACTCTTGTTTTAGTACTCGAAGAAGGTGTATAGATATTTTGGACTTTTGGTCTTCTGTATATGTTGGAGACAGAGGAGTATGTCATGTCTTTGCTTTGGGACATGTACGTCTGTGTCTGTGACTGCAGATGTCAAAATACAATTCCATCTTCCTACATAGGCAGACCTGATCTTTGTTGGTAGATAACACTTGAGTATTGTGCCAAAGCTTTCCTTCTGTCACTGTGACAAAGTTTCCAAAGCTTTAAGAGAAGTCAATTAAAACTGTTAGTACTCCTTATTCTCTTTACGTCATGTATTTGATCTGTGTATCTGAGCATCTCTGGATAGTAAATCTGCTAATTGCTGGGAGGTTATGAAATAAATGTTTTTCCCCATTTTAGGGATGAGGAGTTGCAGCACACAAAACCCAAATGACTTGTCCAAGGTCACACGGGAAGTCTGTGGCAAAGTGGAGAAATGAATGTAAATCTCCTTTGTTTCAGGCTAACTTGCAGCTGAGCTGTTATGCTGGAGCCGTGTGCATTGGTTGCATTATGAGCAGGGCTTTGAATCTGTGCTTTATTGGGTGCTTGGTATTGACTGTATGTAAGCAGGGTAATTTAATGTTATTTTTCCCATCTGTGTAGAGGGACTAAAATGAATATTAACTAGAATTAATGTTTTTTAATCTTTCTTACCCAGACTGAAACAAGTTTGTCTCCACCTGGCACATTTAAGTCCATATAGGAAAAACCAGATGTTATTTAAACAAAATTAATTTTCAAATCTTTACTGAAGGAAGCATTTGCCTGGAAGGTTTACCATTGCTTCAGTGTGAAATGCTATCACACATTAATTATTTAAATAATAATAAAATACAGTTGTGTTTCCTGGCACCTTCAGCTCAGTTTTTATAAATGCACAGAATAAGGACCAGAGCTCCCTGGGAGTCTTGTGAAAGTTAACTGTCAGCACTTAATAAATATATCTCTCACTATAGATGGTGGGAAGAAGTGCTTTCTACTGTAATGTGTGGAATATGCATAGTTTTCAAAACTTTGCAGTTGGGAATTAAAATTGCTTGGATAGAGAGAAGTCTGCAGAAAATGTGTGGCTCAAATGCTGTTTTGAACTCAATAGTTTCATATTATAATTAATATATTTAATCTCCATAACATGAAAATCTGACATTTGTTTTGATTACATTTCATTTTATGGCACTGGGAATGTTTTGCAAATGTATTTTCTCAATACCTCCAGTTCCAATAATGCTTTAGGTGCTTTTGCTTTTTGATCTAGTGTGTTTTTTAAGGATGGATTGACACTGTTAAACTATAGTATCAGTGTTGGTTTTATTATTTTCATGCTTGGAATAGTCCTTCTTGAACACAGCCATAAACATAAACTTTCTGGTCTTAAATTTTGTAATTAAAAAGCTTAATTTCAGTATGACCTTTCTTTTTTTTAATGTGCATGCTCGAATTATTAGATCAAGAATGATACGATTGCTGGGTTTTACTTCCTTGTAGAAATAAAAAATGCAAATCACGTCTAATGAAAATTACCAGCTTACAAAAGTGGGTTTAGCAATAGCTGAAAAATATCTTTTGTCGTATAAACTACCAGTGGTTCAGCTTTCCCTCCCCCCTTTGTTTGGCAGGTAATCCCTGGAGAAATAACTCTTCCTTCTGAAACAGTGTATTAACTAATTTAGAG
The DNA here is from genome assembly GCF_032191515.1 of Phaenicophaeus curvirostris. NCBI lineage: Eukaryota > Metazoa > Chordata > Aves > Cuculiformes > Cuculidae > Phaenicophaeus > Phaenicophaeus curvirostris. Next base: position 50,118,473 of record NC_091397.1, on the reverse strand, counting down.
ATCCTCTGCAGCTGTGTATGGTCTGGCTTACAAACCATAATAATACCATTTCTGTACTTGGTAGATTTGAAGTATGTGTAGGTAGCAACTTCTGCAGGCGAAGTCCTCTGCCTGACGTACTCAGACAATAGCTGCATGGAAGCAGCTTCTTTACTGTGGATTGATTAGTTAATATTACAGGAATTCACCTTTCTGAAGGCATTCCTATGTTTATTTATTTGTCTACCTTTAAAAATCAGAAACATTTTGATGGCCAGGCTGCTTGGACATTGTGGCAGGATCTGGCTTATGCTGTGGTAGATTTTATTTGGCACATCCTGGCTCAGTAATTCCCAAATGAACTGCATTCTGTGCTCTTGCATGCCAAACATTAGAACGATGAATCTTGAAAGCGGCTGTGAAATTGTATCGTGGCTAAGAACAAAGAGGATTGAAATCCCTTCTGTGCACACTCTCTTGTACACCACTTAATTTTATTATTTGACTTTCAGTTTTGCTGCCCTTGGAGGGCACTGTGCAACTGTGTTTATGGTGGTGCGTGTGTGTTTATCTGACAAATTTTAATACTTCCTCTTGGTTATGCAGTCTTTAATTTGATTTTATTTCTGTTGTGTTCCAGCTCTGCTCGTCTAGATTTCTATATTGGATATGTGTATAGCAGCAAATCATACATCTGTTTTTTTTTACGAAATATTCGTGATATGTGTTATGGTACTTTGTTGATGTAAATGAGAAACACAGCATGTGGAGTATGTGTACATCAAGGGCTTGAATCTATCTTGTCTTTTTATATGAAGATAAAATTATCCACAGAGAACTGATTGTTCTAAGGGATTAAGCAAGTGCTAGGGGACAGTTTTGTGTTTGAGGATTTCACCGAGGGCTGCTTGCTAGTGGCAGAGAGCTTTTTGATTTCTGAAGATGCTATCTGACAAGACATTAGCTTTAGCCTTGCTGTCGAATGTGGCCTTTCTGGGAATGGAGACACAGGTCACTTGCACCCCGTACAAATTATGTCATTGGATTAATGTTATTGATGAGTTAGTGCATAGTGAAACTTCTGCAGCCTCTGCCTTGCCTTCATCTGTAATTGTATGTAACAGGCCAGCCTTTCATACAGCACCTCTCTAAAAGTATTTAATGTACTAAGCAAAAAGAAGATATCTTTTTATGTGAATGTGTTAAGAGGTTATTGCACGTCTGTGCCGACTTGCACACCACGTACGAAGTTAAAGGCTATGCTTTCTCCACCAAAGAAAGTGCTTTAAACTAAGTTAAACTAATGATGTAATTTAGTCATTACAGTACAATCTTGCCAATCTGTACATTTATTTGAATGAAATAAGTTTATACTTATTTTTCCCTCTGAGGCTTAACAGTGGAGGTCTAAATACTGACTACGTTATTTTACAAGATGAACCAGAGAACATGTATCGTCAAGTACTATAAATAAACTACAACTGTCAAAATAAACATTGTGCACTCTGGAATTCAGAGAGGTTTTCTGGTGTCTCTTGCCAATTTGCATATTTCAGCAACATGCAGTTGGTCTTCCAAGGCATCTGTGGAAAGTGTAATGATTACTGTGGTGCATTTAGTATCTATTTTCTGTGTGTGAGGGGCTAATTGAATATATCATAGATTTGCATGCTTAACTGCAGCATTCAAAACACAGTGTCCTTTATTAGCTTGAACTCTCTGTGATGGGAGATGGGGAAGGAAAGGGGAGTGGGACATGCAGATTGTAGCTCAGGGCAAATGTGGTGTTTGATTCCCCACGCTGCCTCCAGTCTCTTTCATGATTTCACAACTGAAAATACAGATCAGGTAGGATGAAGCTGAGCTGTTTTGAGAGCTGGATCCAGGCCAAGTATTAGCAGTTCATTTGTTTTAGAGAAAATACAAAATCATTGTATTGAAGAGGCTGTGCAAATAATGATGTAAAGCCCTGTTAAATTTCTTTGCTTCTATAGTTTTGTGAATCAGTGAAGAATTCAGTGCTTGATTCTTCCAGGGGTTTTAACTTTTAGAGTCAAAAGTGAGTGTAAACCAAATCAGCATGTTAGTTAGATGTATTTTGCATTTTCTCTGTATTAGTGCAAATTATTATTAAACAGATTAGAGGATCAGAGTCTTTCCCTCTGGAGCTGCTGGACTCACTGGAAACAGAATCTTGGACTGGTACTGAGAATTGTAAAGGCGATAGTAAATGCTGTGGGCTAGAGGGGTGAAGCTTCCTGGGACAGGTGGACTGCTGGTATTTAATTCTGTTTCTGCTATGGTTGTCTGAGCAACAGATTTTTGCCATCAGAGCTGATTTCAGTGTTTATTAAGGTGGATCCAGGAGAGGGGTCTTGGGTTCTTCTTTCTTTCTTTTATTTTGTTGCCTAGGATCCTACAGAGTTGCACACAGGAGTGAAAAGGCCCACAAATTCTGAAGTCAAAGGTGTCTTTTCATGATAGATGGACTGATGAATAGAAGAAAAATACTTCTACTATGGACTCAAAACTTTATCAGAGTTTTTGGAGACAACAGTAAAGCTGCAGGGTAGTGGTGATTGTTATATAAGGAAGCTTGCCAGGGTAACTGTCTCAAAGGTTTTACAAGCAGCTTGAATGTCTTCACTGACATTTTAAGGTGCCAGTTTAGGTGATGACTGTTATGGATCTGTCATATCTTTGAAGTTTTCAGGTGGACAACTTCTAGAAAGTTTCAATGCATTATTTTATATTCTGAACAAGCGTAGACTGCTCTGAGAAGTGGCCTATAAATGGTGGAGAAAGTGCAATGTATTTCATTATAGCGGTGTTTAACTGGTGCAGGCAGTTTTGAGAGATTGCTAAAGTGCTGGCAGTTGTAGTAACATAGTTTCAAAGTAATCATATCAATACTGTAGTATACCACAAAAGGTCATTTCATCATAAGTTTCTGATAAATCAAACTGATTGTTTTAATACTATATTTACACATTATTTCCTGTATGTCTTGGTAACCTTTTTAAAGGAGACAAATTAGGTGATGCATACAAGCATTTATCATTGGTGTCCTCCTTGACTTCCTTGTAAGTCATTTATCAATGAGAATTGTCTAGCTGTGTTTTTTAAGTAATTATTAATTTGAGAATCTCATCATATTTTTTATTTCTTTGGCTTCTAATAAACGTATTTGTGCCTGTTTACACTTACCATAGAATCATTTAGGTTGGAAAGACCTTTAAGATCATCAAGTCCAACCATTAACCTAACACTGCCAAGTTCACCACTAAACCACGTCCCTTACCACCAAGTCTACACGTCTTTTCAATACCGCCAGAAATGGTTACCCAAATGCTTCCCTGGGCAGCCTGTTACAATGATTGACAGCCCTTAATGTAAAAAAAAAAAAATTCCTAATATCCAATCTAAACCTCCCCTGGCACAACTTCAGGCCGTTTCCTCTCAACCTATCACTTGTTACTTGGGAGAAGAGACTGACATCCACCTCGTTACAACCTCATTTCAGGTAGTTATACACAGTGATAAGGTCTTCCTTCAGCCTCCTCTTCTCCAGACTAAACAGTCCCAGCTCTCTCAGCTGCTCCTCGTAAGACTTGTGCTCCAGCCCCTTTACCAGCTTCATTGCCCTTCTCTGGACACATTCCAGCAGCAAAATGTAGTGAGGAGCCTAAAACTGAACACAGTATTCAAGGTGTGGCCTCACCAGTGGCAAGTACAGGGGGATGGTCACTGCCCTAGTTCTGCTGGCCACACTATTTGTGATACAAGCCAGGACGCTGTTGGCCTTCTTGGCCACCTGGGCTAGCTGCTGGCTCATACTCGCTTGGGGGTCTGTGAGAGAGAGGGAAAAGTCTGAAGGCTTTAAATACCTGTGCCAAATAAAATCTCAGAATATCATTAATTTCACTAGATTTCTCCATTGTACTAAAGGTGCAACTTTAAATCAAACTGCAACAGCACCCTTGTGGTCTAGAAATCAGGCAAGAAGATGTATAATAGCAACAACAGTACCAGGGATGTCTAGTTTTTGACTGTAGCTAGTGTCAGGCCTTTAGCTGCCCTGCTGCTTGCCTTTTAGTTGCATCCCAGGGTTGAAGTCTCTAGTGAAATTTTACTACGTTCTTTAGAATAGCAGTTTTCCATTTTTTTTTTCCACCTCCTCACTCCCAGGTTAATCAAATTGCAAGCAATGGTAAGACTGAGAGAATGAATGAGTGACAGGTGAGGAATAGAAGAGGACATAAAACTACTCAAAGCAGAAGGATGTTATATTCCTGTGGATTGTGAATGTAAGGGGCAGCAGAGAGGTGGCCCATCAGATTGGCTGAGGCAGTTTTGTAATGGTTGCCAAAATAGTTGCAGCAAAGGTGGAAGCAGAGACAGGATGAATCTTTGTCTGCTCCAACAATTTATCTCCACTTTCTGATGGACTTATCTAAGGAACGGAAGAGACTGGGCATTCTGCTTTTGAATGAATGGGTAGGGCCATCCATGGGCCACCCTCCTCTTGGGCATGAGTGAATTTTTAGAACAGGCAAACATGCAAGCTGCAACAATAGTTTTTGCTGCACAGCTTGCACCCCACCTGGGAGGCTAAATATTCATATAGCAGTACGAGAGTTCAAAAATGGCTTGAAACTCAGTCAACTCCAATCAACCAGGCCTGTACTTAAGATAGGCGGTTGCAAATTCGATTTTTGAAGGCTCTGTGAAGCTGCACCTCCCAAAGGAGCATGCCTTGCTTTTGTAGCAACTGGAAGAGAATCAGAACAAGAACTGTTAAATTCCATAGTACTAGAAACAGAGATATTCACCGAAACTGTTAAGAGATCATTTTAGAACAGACTAGGTCCTCCTACCCAGTAGGTGGTGGAGTTCTGGAAGTTCTGGAGGCAGGTAGTATAAGCACACTCAAAAATGGGCTGAACAGGTTCATGGGTCACAGGTCTGTAAACAGACTCAAAGAGAAAAGTCAGGGGCATACCCTTTAGCATCCCTAATCCAGAGGCTATGAATGCTGTGGGAGCACAAGGGGAGTGGTCTGCAGATAGTTGCCACAACCAGATGTTCTGAGGAGTGTCTGCTCTTACTACTGCCAGGAGTAGAGTACTGAATTAGGTGACCCCAAATCATCCTTTTACATTCTATATGGATTCCCCAAAAAATGGCCTCCTTCCCCCACCCCGTTATCCCTCATTAGAGCCCACTAACTTTGGTTGCTTTTCTGTTTCCTTGTTCCACTTGACATTGCTTTTAGCCACATAAAATGTTCAACTTCTGCCCTTTATGGAACAGTTCCTCCCTCTCTTCATTTTATGCTTTGCCATTTAAAGCAAGCCCTCATTTCCTGTCACTCAGCCACATCTCCTTGGTTTTCTGAAGGGCTAACCTTCATGCATTTGTCTTGCTGAATTTAGGTTGTAAAATTTTCAGAACTTTTCATTTTTTCTGTTTGCAAAGTAGTATGTAAACTTCCAGCTGCATTTAAATGTTCTGCAATAAGAAAGTAGGTTTAGTTCTTGGGCTTGTAGATATCTCCCTATCCTTTCCAAAAAAATGAAGTTGTGCTTATGTTGTGACATTGCATATTTATTTTTCTTATCGGATTGAGGTAAATAAGTGACTTGTTTTCAGCAGCTCTTGTATTATCTTGAGTATGTGATTTGGTGGTTTTCTGGTTTTATGCATATCAAGGTTATCACAGTTGTTACATTGTGATACTACTACATTGTAATAGGATAATATGTTTTGAGGTATATTAGTGTTGTGGGGTTTTTTTTTCTCTGAATAGTGGCAGAGAAGTAATAAAGGTGTCCAACAGCTAATCTCTTATTTTGCTATCTTTGTGCTGCTACTTCACCTTCCATCTCAATAGCTAGGAGGACTGTAACTATTTGTTAGGGAAGTATTAGTTAACTTGCAGAGCTATTACATGTGCTGAGACATTCAAATTTAAAGTACTTAGTATTCAGTGTCTGTACTTAACTCCTAATGACTATAAATATTATGTTACTTTTGAGGTTTTATAATGTATCGGGTATGTCTTATACGTTGTTTTTCCTGCAGAAAATGCAAATTTTCTAACCCAGAGATGGTGCAAGCTGTACTTCCTACATTGCTACAGAAGGATTTTTGCTTTGCTTTTCATAGTAGTCTTATTTTTGAGGGGATGTAAAGTTCAAACAGAAGATTTAGCACTGAGATTGCTCAGGTACATGTTTCACTGCAGTGCTAAGTAGCATAGAACTAGCTATTTAGGGCATCTTTAATAACTAGGACTGGATTTTGTTAGGAAAGAGTGAAGAATGGGGGTTTAATAGTGGAGCCTTTGTATGGTAACACTTTGCAGTGGGGATGCAATGAACTGGCCACCCGTAAGCTGTAGAAGGGTGAGTGGGGGTGTGCTGTGACCTGTGTCATGGCTGGCTGAACAGCTGGATGGGATTTGTTAGTGAATCACTGCTTGGCTTAAAGAGAGATAAGGAAGGAGTGCTGATTGGGGTCTGGATTTGAGAAAGATTTTTCTGTTACCTGGTGAAGTCAGTTATATTTGCAGCGGTCTTCATCGATTCAGAAGGAATGAGAAAGAAAAGATGCAGCTAGAGTTGATGGCTGAACTCTGACACGCTAAGGAAGTGTGAAAATATAGGGTGGGGTTAGATATTATCCTTAAAAGCTGAGAACAACAAGGGAGAAAAATGCATTTTGCCATATCCCTTTCAGTAGTAAACTGGCCAGTCTCTTGCACAGATTCTCAGCTCTCTGTGTACTTCTTTCCTAGGCTTTCTCTTCATTACAGTCCAATGTTTCCCAAGTCGTTGGAGTAATGAAAGTTCTGCAAAAGAGAGCTAACGTGTCTATTCTGGCCCATGGAGCTGGGCCTTTTACTGCAAACTATCACAGGCTTGTTCTGAGCAGTTGTAGTGTCTTCTGCCTCCTTATCCTGCTGAGATGAGCAGGCTCTGGTCCCTTCTCTTTCCTGATGGCTGCACTGATTCTGCAGCAGTGAGCCATTACTTTTGTCACTCAGCAGTGCCTGGAAAGTGAAGAGACAAGATTGTCCTGTTGACAGAGAGTAAATGTTTATGAAGAATTAAAAAATAAGCAGACAAAACCATTACTGTTTTATTAATTTACTTGCAAATGAAGTAGCAGTGATCAGCTAAACTAACTGATTTGTGTATAGATTTTTTTTTAATCGTTGAAGTATTCAGATCATGAATTGGAGGAGCTTGATGAAAGGGAAAAAGGGAAGTGTTTTTCAAGTACTTACATAGGCAATTGGGATAATTCTGTGTGCAAGGTATGCATAAGAATTAACAATTGTCATCTTTCTTTATGTGGTACTCTTTGGTCCCTGGAAAAGTGTATTTTATTATCTTGAGAGGTTTCTAGTCAAGAGGACGCATCTCTACTTCATTTTGTGGCTATAAAGACATTTGACATGTGCAGTAGGTGAGCCGGTGTGAGTGTTTACACAGCAGGTAACTGTACACTAGACAAATGCAAGATTCTTTGGTTGGTATTTTTACTAATCTTCCTGTTGTGTACACATTGAATGACACATCTTGAAAGTCGTCTGGTTGCTGTTTTAGCAAGTGGTTTCTTTTCAGAAGCAGAATCTCATTTTCTGGATATTAGAATAGTAATGGAACTGTGATGTTTGCTTAGATTGGCTTTCTTGGAAGCTAATGTGTCATATCCTAATGACACACTAGGTCAAGTGCTAAATTTCAGTCCTTGCTGGAGATAGTGAATGAACTGTGTCCAGAAATAAGTGGGTTTGTATGCCCCTGTTCTTATTACTAGTGTTCAAGGTCACTAGAAGATCTGTGGGTTTTAAAGTACAGTATGTGTTATTTACCCATTGTTTCTTAAAAAGTGTGAAACTCTTTAGTGAACTATGTGAACACCTTACTATTTTATGTATAGTCAATGATTTTCTTTTTCTCAGCTGGTTTTTCACGAAGAGGGTAAGCATTTTTTTCTTCCTCGTTTAGTTTATTAATTATGCTGAGGCAGCTGGATGGAATAGTGCATCTTCCTTTTGGCTGCCGAAGGGAAGATCTCTTTTTTTTTTTAGTGTGCTGGGTTTTATAAAGCGTTATTTTCTAGTAGGAGTTATATAATATGATTATGAAGTTATCCTCTCTTTCAAAGGGTCACATATGTGATCTCTGGTCAGTAGGGAGAAACTCACACTTTTGACCTTTCTGTCTCATTGGACTCATTAGCTATTGGACATAGTGGTGCTTCTGAAACTGCTTAATTGTTCCAAAGTGATCATTTGTGATTACTCTGTTATTGCCATTTGAGGCTCTCTCTCTATGTACTGCCAAAACCCCACAGTATATTACATTTTTATTGTTATGTAAAGCAGCTGTAAAATAAACAATGTGGTTGTGTAAGTGTATTTGAAGTCTTTGCTATTGGCTACTTCATTTTTTCCCTTTATGTCTCTTAACTTTTACATTTACAGTTTTGCCACCACAGGGAGCTAATGAAAAGCAAACATGTAGACTGTTTGTTTAAAAATAATGATAATAATGCCATGCACAGATTCATGTTGCTTCCTTATTAATATTTATTATCCTGTTTCACAGTATAAGAGAAGCTAGGGCGTGCTGTGCTGAGGTGGGTTTTTTTGGTGGGAGGATTGAGTGTTTTCTCTGTGCAGTGGTTTGACTGTTACAATCCTCTGAGTCTAAGAAACTTCAATTGTAAAGTAAGGAAGCATATAGCAAACAAAGAAAGGAAAAAGGTAAATGTATGTGGTGCAAAACATTGATCTAGATGAGGGGAGGGCTGTTGAGCTGTTTTGGTTTTTTGATACTTATATGCCTGTAGAGAGTCGATCCCATGTGCATCCTTAGCACCATCACAGGATAATGAAAGGTGATTTATTTTATGCGTTCAAGTTTCTCTCCACAAGTAGTACTGAAGAAAACAAGGGCTTAAATTATGCTATGTTTTTTATTCTTTCTGTACCTCTTTTGGTATGTAGTAGGACTGCATGTCTCAGGAGTAAAATCATTAAATGCGTATGTTTATTAAGGGCTTGACTTTCAACATTGGCTGTTTACAGTGAGGGTACTTGTTGAGATGATGAGTCTCTTGATCATTCTTCGCCCCAGTGGGAAAAGTGTGTAAAACCAGCATAATAGCCGCTGGGCAGCCTCTCTCACAACTTTTTATCCATGTTGGTTGCAGCTGCTAAGAGATTTTTAATGGATAGGTTTTTCTTAGTTTAAGCTATTTTTCTGCTTTCATGGGAACTTGCATAGCTTAGGTCCTGCTTTCCACTCTATTCAGAGAGATAGCTGAACTTGGTTGCCACTGCATCACAGCTGCCTTCTTTGTGTAGCTGGTGCTGGGGAGGCACATGTGCTTGTTGGGGTTCTGCTCTACTTGGATGAGGGAACAGAAACAAACTATAAAGATGAAAAGATGCACAGGAGGGGAATGTATACTTGGATATTGCCAGCACTTAAAGGTAAATCCTTTGCAGTAAGGAAGGCTCTAAATAACACCTCTGTGTTTTGCAGTAGGTGAATTGTTTGAGGAGAATGAGAATATAACGTAGCTGCTAGACTTCTAATTTAAAATAAATGAAGTAGAATTTAGCTTATTTTTTATTTTGCCCACTATTTCATTTTTCATATTATGAGGTAATTAATAATAATTTACAATTTTTAAAACTGCCATATGTTATCTGTACAACAGCTCTAAGGGAACAGTGTTGCATCAGCTTTGCTTTTTGTTAGCAGTGTGTTTAGCGCGTGCGTGTATGCACAAATACCCCTTTTGCATTCGCTTACCAGAGTGAAGTTGTATTTCTGGGAAAGCAGGGAGTTGGGTTTATTTCTTTACTTTTCCCATCCCAAATGTGCAAAAAATAGCTGTATAGGAAAGAATTATTGTTAAGATCAACTTTCCTTTTATTCAGCGTTTAACTTGACTTGCAAAAGCTGACAGAATGCATATTTTCCTAAACTTTGAACGTTGCATCACCCAGGAGAAGCACGCAGGGGAAAGTCTCTTAAGTGCTGGCAAAACAGACTCCAAGGATAGTGCTGACTTGCCACGCTTAATCCCAGCTGTATAAAGAGTAAAGCCAAACTTATTGTTGTGACTGAGTGGAAAAGGTGTTAGGTGGGATCAGTATTGCAATATTGTACATTCTTGTCATCGATTTGGAGCAAAAAATAATTTGCTACGAAATGATGATATAGCTCTAGAGCTGCCATTATGGAAGACTGTGTAAGAGTGTGTGTGATCTGAATGAATACCTACGTAAAGGAGCTGACGTGGACTAATTCTGTTTTATCAGACCTAGATGGTCTTTCTGTGCTTTTACAGTGTTATAATGGTAGCAGTAGCTGGTCATCTTAACTGCTGCTGAACTGAGTTAGTACACTCAACAGAGGCATAAAGATTTTGTGTGTGTGTGTTTACACGTTTGCATGTTTATGCATGTGCATATATACTCAGATTTTAGATATGAAATAGAGCGTATGATTGGCACTAGACCGGTCTCTTTTTCATCCAAGTTTGTCAAAAGAGGTATGACATTTTCTGAAAACTCTGTCTGGACGTCATCATACTCAGTTAGGACACCTCATTTTGTACTTCACCCCACCTGGGTTTCCTTTTTCCATCCAATTGTTCTGGCAGCAAGTCAAAATTAATTGTGCTCTTGTGCCCTCAGCTAATCATAGCAGACTGGTAGCTTTCCACCAGTCTTCTGCAGAGCTTTGACTTGGAAAAGTGTGCAGTTTCACTGTGTAAAAACACTTCATTCTTTTCATAAACTGTTACATTGTTGAAAATATGTCTTAAAAAAACCCCAAAACCAAACCTGATCCAAATTATGTATATTGTCAACAAGAACTTTTCTGCTCCAGAAATTTGTTTTCAAGTCCTGGAAAATGGTCACGTACAGCTGATGCCTTTTCACGTGTAACTAATTTATATTAATGCTGCTGGTGTAAAGATCATGGATCCCATGATACTGCAAAACGAAGTATTGCTGTGTAAGTGTATTTTTCCTCAGGTACAGTGTTGTTTCCATTAAACATAAGAAAAAACAGTTTATTCAAAAAGAAGAGGCTATAGTCTTCATTTATGTAGCATAACATAAGGGGACTGTGATCTTTGACTTCTCAGGTCTATAGGTTTTGTATTTGTCCTTCTGAATTACTTTCTCTTTCTGATTTTCAGGACTTGGCCTGGGAGAGAGGTTGAGCCAAAGTCATGCAAATGTCTTTCGAGTATGCTCTTTGCATATTTGACAGGTGGCTAAGGTTTCATACAGAAACTGCCAGACTTCTGAAGTAGTTTTTGGGTTTTTTTTTTTCTTTCCTGCATTCTGTGGTTTTATGTGGATGATTTGCTGCTAGTTTGGATGCAGCTAACTGCAGCAGTATCTCAGTCATTGGAAGGTGACGGATATGGGAATTAGGCTCAGTAAGCCACGTAAAGGCTGGTATTGGACCTGGGGTAGGTAACCTTTTTATTTAGGGATAAGTCCTACAGCTGAGGTAGTACAAAAGCTCTGTAGTTTCTCTGAATTGTCCTTTTCTCTCCTGCAATAACTAAATCAAATAAGGTTTTCACTGAAGCTGCAACACCAATCCCATCAATCTGTAATCCTCTGAAGTCCCTCTGAAATCTGCTTCCACTGCCTTTATAAATTTAATGCCTGTACACGGAGATCCCTATTTTATAAAATATTTCCATTTTATGAAATGTTTTGTTTGAAGTCATGCTTGTGTTTGATGCAGCTTTAACCCAGGTAATGGTAGTAACATACAAATATAGAGGTACACCCTTCCTGCAAGTGCCGAGAAATGTCATTGCAAAACTGTGGTATCGATTCCTTTTAAGCCATTCAGCCATGACCCTGATGATGGCACCTGAGGACTTGCTTATGCTCATGAAGTAAATTGGAACAGTTGACTGTAACTGCTTCCACAATAAGGTTTAAAATAGCATGCTGACTATATGTCATATCAGAGGTTTGAGTGATACTATATGATAGGTTCTCTTGTTTTGCTTTTTTTATTGCATCTTTCCCTCACTAGCATCTTCAGCCATGCATGCTGTATTTAATTTGGTTAGAGTTTGTGGTTTGTTTATTGTTGGATTTTTTCTTCTAATGTAGGTGTACTAGCATTGGATGGGAGACTATTTTTTAGTGCTTGTAGGGGTTGTTTTCTCTTATTCTCTCACAAGTCTCTTGCTCAAAGTTCATAAAGTCTGAGTTTCTTTACTTCCTTTGTTTGTTCATCTTTCTCTGATTCTCCTAGTAGCCTGGCAAGTTTGCTCTGTCTGGAAGAACACAGCCAGAATAAAATGCTTCAGTCATTTATTGAACTGAACATGTTAGCTTCATGCTGCACTGAATACCAGTGTAAAAGAAAATAAATTGGAAACATCTGTTTTCTTTTTCTCATAGCAGAAGAACAAAGTTACGTTCTCCTGAAATCAAAGGTGGCAAATATAAGAGTAGTAAAAGGGAGATATTATGTGTCTTTCACACATATAATTAGTCTACAGAACTTAGTGTCACAGGAAATTATTGAGGCCAAGAACAGGATTTGAAATAGAATTGTGCAGTCATAGCTATCATGAATATTCAACGTCAGTCTTATTAATGATGGTGATTTTGGAGCAATATTTAACTCATGCTCCTAGGCTTAAGCGAGTTTATCTTGAGATGATGTGTCAGAAGAATGAGGGTTTTTTTGTGTTCCTTCAAATTAAACTTGCGTATGGACTAAATTTTACTTGAATTCTGAGCAGTGCATAGAAATTCTTTTGTCCAGTCCTGGCTTGTACATATGCAAGTGTTTTTCTCCCTTCCTTCTTCCACGTACACACACACACACCTGTCATATATCTCTTTGGGACTGGATATCCTTATTTTCTTTATCCCTTTCCATACTCCTTTTTCACATCACTTTCCATATCAGCTTGTCCCAGGAATGACCATTATACAGCATGTCTGATCAGGTTGCACAGGAATGCCTAAGGAAATGACCTACAAAGTGAGCAATAGAATACAAGGACTTATGAATGATTAATAACCACACAGAGCAAGAGCCACAACGTTGATTAAACTTGAGTATGCTGTGATGAGTGAAATCACTATATTTCTCTAAAGGAAATGATGATGGTAGCAGCCTCTATACCATGTCTTGGCTTTTTAATAAGTGGCACTTCAAGTTATGGAATTAATTCCACAGAGTGGAAAAATATCAGGAGTGAAGTAATAAATATGTTAAAAGGTTTGACTATTGTAGTTGACATTTATGCCTGCAAATCTCTACAGGGCTTTAAACCATACAGTTCCTACACATGAGAGCCAGTGAGGAGAAATAGTTTCTTGATATGCTAAAGCTTTTTTAAAAAATAAACAAAACAAAAGCAAATAAACAACAACAACAAGAAGAAAACAGTGCAAACCCAACAAGCCCACATCTGTGGGTTCAGAAAAAAAAGTTGAGCATAATAGGGGCAACAATTAGAAAGTCCTGTGCATTAGCCAAAATATTCCAGGTCTTCAGAATCTCTTATAGGGAGTTTAGGAAAGGCAACTTGAATAAACTATGTGGCTTTAAAGGAAAGAACCTTAAAATTTTTCCTGTAGAGGAGTTCAGCTCTCTGCAGAGCTATATGCAATCCTTTATAAGGTTGTGCTCTTCTCTAATTATCTGAAAAACTATGGTCAGATTAATGACAGAAGCAAAGCTTGTTGCTTGTTTCTGAGATGTTCAGCAGCAGCATTGGTCAATAACAAACTCTTAGAGTTTATTCCTCCATAAAAAATACAATATTGTGTCTTTTAACAGGATGCAGAAGCAACAAGGATGCTTTCAAAAGTGTTCTTTAATGATAGTAAATGTGAGAATGAGGAATACCATAATAACTGACTGGGCTAAGTGTGATGAAGCAAACCACCAAAGTGGTTTGCAGCAGTCTGGCTTTTTCACTCAGTGCTGGGTTTTTTCCAGATTCCCAAAAGAAATTTCTCTGTCCTGCATTGCAGGATTTGTATTTGAATTTGTTCTGCTGAATTTGATGGGAGTTTTGTCATTGACTTCAGCTATCCCGGGTTGATATGGAAGTACTGGCTTCTAGAAAGGTATTTGACAAATATATGTGCTAACTGAACAGATCTTTAACAATGAATGGTCTGCTGAAAACTTTACTTTGAAAGTAGGGAGGAAACTTATTCCTTACCGGCTGAGTGCTCATTAAGGACATCGCTAAGGTGATAAGTCTTATTCTGAAAAAGGAAGGGGAGCAGGTTTTTCTGGCATGTGAATGACGAAAAGGCTTAACAGAGAGACATCTAAAGTCCTATCCATCAGATTTTGTGTAATGCTGTCCACTTATCTCAAAGTTAATATTGGAGAAGTAGGTGGATTTTAGAGAGGAGAGATGGAAATTATTTAAAAAGAAACTGGAAGAGTTCTCGTGTGAATATACAGGGATTGTTTCCTTCAGAAAATAGACTGAATACTTATTTTCTTTATTTTTTGTTCTCTACAGAAAATAGACAGGAAGGTTATTTTCCTCTGTCTTCTAACAGAAGAACAAAAGCACATGGAATGAGATTAAAAGATAGAGAAATTAGATGCGGGGATTCCATGCTGGTTTACATTGCTGAAGCCAGGAATGTAGCAAGCTTCAAAAAGACTTAGACTTCTGTGAAGGACAAAACCAGACAGAATTACTGCAGCTTCTTCATAATACTGATTTCCGAAGGGAAACATAGATGCATGGTTTTTGGGTTGAATCAGTTACTGTTGAGGATGTTGCTAAGGTAGCAGAAAACAGAAGACCTGGCAGCAGCCTTCCAATGCTGATCCCTGTCCCATTTGACACTGGAAGCCGATCAGAGGCAGGGCACTGCAAAAGGTGGACTTCAAATCAGCTCCAGCCTGGTAATTTCCTCTATTTCTTTTGATGAGTTAGAGGAAAAAAGTTCGGTGACAAAATTTGCATTTGACCTGTGATCAAAGTCTTTCCAGGAATGCTACTTTTATTATGCTAATGGATGGAGAGAGCTTTATTTTAACACTATTTTGTAGGGGAGAACTGTGTTTAGAAAAAAATCTCTAAGTCATGCTCTAAGAGGTTTTGTTCATTATGGAACGTATACATAAATATATATGCCACAAAGGCACCTCTAAGATTAATTTCAAAAAGTATTTCCCATAATTTTTGTCTAATTATTATCTGTCTCAGAAAATTGAGCCTTAAAGCTGAAAATAAGTGCATGCATGCTTTGGTGTCTTACTCCAGAACTTAAGGTTGATTTTGCCTGATCAAATTTCATTTGTGTGGTATCTAACAGTAACTTGTGCCTTTAAGTTACTTGTGTGAGATGTAGTTTCACATATATTTATGCAGGGCGGATTAAAATATCATTTCAGTATTGGTTAGTTTGCTACTCTGTGAATGATACAACCATTGGGATGGCTTTGTGTGATCTGTTTTACTCTGCTGTGACAGACACAAGCTCAGCAGAAGAGAACTATTTTCAGTTAGTTTGCCTTAATAAAACGAAGAGAGTTGTCTTGTCATACTTTTGAATTACATTTGATTAAGAAGCCAATATAAAAGTAAAAAAAAATTGAAAATCTGTTTTAATGGTGGGAGTGTCGCCTGCCTTTGGAATTTGTCTGTTCTTACTGATTTATGAAGAAAAATATACTCTAGGGGTTTTATTACAGACCTTTCTGAATTGAGATCTTGGCATACTAACTTAGATGAAGAAATATCTCTTCATTATTTTATCTTGAAAATTCAGATAGAATTTTCTCGACTGGCTGAGTAATTTTCTAGCCTAATGTAAAAAGCATAAATGTATTTACATTATATTGTTGTTTTAACATCTTTATTTCGCTGAAAGGAATATTTCAAATTCTTTTAGTGACAAAATCAAAGTCAGTGAAGCTGTAGTGACTGGAAACAAATAATTGTTCTTATAGTGCTTTTTCCTACCTTCATACCCCTAATCCCTGGGATTTGTAGCTAATAATAGATTTATTTCTTTTCTTTTGTTATGTATGCAAAATTACATCAAGCATAGGTATTGAGGCTGTCAGTTCTTCCAGGTGTTTTGCCGTACCACTCTATGCTATTATGTGGGTTTCATATTTGTGCCTAGTTATAAGTAGCGTATTCAATTTTTCTTCAGAAAATTAATAGTGTAAAATTAGACACAAATGGTGCATCTATTTCTGTGTCAGTTTTCAAGTACTGTAGGCTTGCCCCTTAATTTCTGTTGCAGTCTGCATGGAAATGGTTACAGCATAATGAAACTAGTGCAGACTCTCAAAACATAGCCTGAAACTCTCTCCTTATCTTGTCACTCTTGCTTTAAGGTGCTACTTTTAACAGTGGTCCGATTAGAAGGGTAGAAAATGTAAACTGCTGTCTCTGAAACAGTGTGTGTGTCTGTGAGGTGTGCTTTCTCCTGTATGAAATATAATAGAAAGTTTCATACAAGCATTGCTAGAAATTAAATTGTTAATGCTGTCCAATAAAGAAATGCAAGTTTTTAATAAGTGCCACTCAAGGTCCTTCTCTGTGAAATTTATGCGTTGTGCAGGAAGTTTATGGGGAAGATGCCTTTTTTTTTTTAATGACTAGGAAAGCCTCCAGATGATGGGAATATACTTGAAGTATTATTTAACACCAATTTTCAGCTAATTACAGTGTAAACTTAGCATGATTTTTTTTTCCATGACAGCAAAAGGCTGAAATTTAGTTTAAACTAAGAATGTTAGTGATCAGCTGATGGAGCGAAGTTTCCAAGCTGCGTGGGACCAGAAGAGATGTAGAGGAGGATGCCTGGGCTACTTGTGCTCCATGGCAGTTCCCTTTTACCTGCCTGCTGCAGTTCTCTGTCAGCAGAAATTAAACTGCCACCAGTGGGTGTTGACTTTCCAGTTTATTAAGTTGTTGCCAAGTCTTCTTTCTCTGGTGGAAATGAAGGAGGAGCAGACACTGCTGTTGGCTTTTATATATGTGAATGTGGTGTGCTTTTTATAAAAGGTGTAAGTGATGTAATGCCCCAAGTTGCAATTGTTATTGTCTGGCACTTCATTATCTTTAATGTTTCCTTACATTCAGCAGATACTTCCAGACAAGAATGTCATGAAAAGAAGGCACTGGGGGGTTTAAAAGTTAATGTTGTTTGGGTTTTTTTTCTTTTGGGAGAACTTACTTAATGTCAGTTGCTGAATAGGGTTCTGGAGAAAAAAAAAAAATAAGGTAACTTGTGAAGCACTATATCAGCCTCTTTGAGTAAAGTTGTGTGAGTTGGCCCCAAAACTGTATACATTACTTATACGTTACTTGGGAGCACTGGTTAGTCCTCTTGCGGTACCTCACGTGGATTAAATTTAATGTTCCTAATAATACTTCGAAAACAACAACAAAAAAAAAAAAACAAAACCCAAAACTTCAGAAGGCCACCATTCCTATTCCACACATTCCACCATTCCACCCAAATTCCTATTCAGGCTCTCCTTATGTGTATGAAAATGCTATCAAGAAATGAAAAGCCTATTTTTGGTTTTGAATTCATTGAAAGATTGTTGTTGGCTTTGCTTTGGGTTCTTTTTTCCCAAGCTATTGCCCTCGTGTCAGTTTCACAATAATATTTATGTAAGAAAATACTACAATAAGTGCTGATGAGCTATTGTGACTTGCTTGTGTTTGCAACTGTTATTAATAAGAAAAATTTGCAGTGGTATATAAACAATTTTTAGTGACTGCTATGTAGCTGGCTGGCAGCTGTGCTGTATTAAAGTGTAGATAATTTTGTTTTACTTAAAAAATAGTAAACTCTCATCTTGGATCTCTCAGATAAAATTTCTAGTCTGCATGTTAAACTTTCAAAACTCAAAGGCAGTGTTTTCAAATTACTTTTCTGCTAGGCAGCTTTGATAGTTTAGAGTTATGAAAATCAGTAAAGAGATACTCTGAGTAGTGCAGCATATCCAATAATATTTTATTGATATTTTTGAGTAATCATATTTCAATTTGGTGTTGGATGATTTGTTCAATTTTGCTGTTTTCACCTGCAGTGAAATAGATTAATCCAAATGCAGTGATCTTGATTTGCTTAGTGAATGGCAAGGAAAGAAAGTTAATGTAGAGGGTTTAATGTATAGAAGGGATAAAGGGAATACATCCAGATTAGATTATTTCATTCTAAGTTTCACATATTGTTAAGATATGTCCTTCAAACCATAATATATTTTGATTAGCAACATAATGTTATCGGTATCAGCATTGGTATGCTGTTGGGAAGCAATGTAACAATGTGAATCCAAGATAATGGGATGACCTGGTTCTCTGATTAATTAATGTTGACTCTACCTATCCTTGACCTAATGGGAAAGAGACTGTGTTGGTGTTGATTGGCTGATGTATTTTTTTTAATTTGTTTTTCGGGTTGTTGGTTGGTAGGTAAGTAGGTGGTGGGCCAAGTGGATTGGTTTTGAAGCATGTGATGCATAAGCAGATTTCTTTCCTTAGGTTTTGTTCTCTTGATAACTTAAAGTTGCATATAAACTAGCAGTCTTAAAATACTGCATCATCTGTTCTGAGTACAGACTTCAAACAGAATTCCTGTAGTTCAATGCAAGAGATGGTAGCCTGTCTCTAGTCTGGTAATGCATTGTCTGCCCTCTTTAAAACAGCCTTTTCCTCCCTATGGAAATAAGACAGGCTCAAGGAGATGGGCGGGTGGAACCAGAAGAATCGTGTCCTCATTAGTTTGAGGAAGTTAGAGAGACTTGTCTGCTTTCAATTTTCAGCATAGCAGGACCTTCTTGCCAAGTGTTACACATCATCTTTAACTTCCTAGGGCCGTATTTTTTTCCAGACTGGTTTGTTGCCCTTTTGATGTAAATTATTTAGCATGTGCATTTCTTGATCTACAGAAGTACTAGTTATAGTGAAATCAATAGGGCAAAATGATGATAATGACGTCCAAGGTAACCAGTCCACCATGTTATCTCAGTGCTGGATAGGCAGGCGTACAAAACAGGTGGGATCTTGGTGGGTTTCCTTAAACAGGGCAAGCGACTTTTGAAGGATCCTCCGGATCAAGTCTGTTCAAACTTAGCAGTTTTACAATTGATGTACTACAGAGTGTCTAAATATTTATGGTGTGCTGGGCTTTCTATCCATTTATTGAGACCGCTTTTCATGTTCCCACACTGATACAAACAGGACAGGAGATGGGCTTGGAGAACAGAAACACAAATGTAGGTTCCAGTTTAATTCTGGAATAACAGGTTAATTGTGGTGGATTTCCATTTTATCTAATGGACAAAGCATAGTATTTAGGGGAGACCCCTCTGATAATTTTAATGTAGCATGGGTAGGGCTGGGGGGGGTGGGAAGGGAGCAGGGCATTATTGAACTGTTTTGTTGTCAGAGAGGGGTGTAGTTTTTTCCATGTGTGAAGAACCTACTATAGCCCTGTAGGTATCGGGAGCAAGTAGAGCTTTTGTTTTCTCCTGGGAGTACACCACATTTGAGATAAGTGACGCAAGAACTTTCATATTTATTAATAGTATTGATTCTTTTTTATTGTCTTTAAATATGAGACTGTCGATTTGCTACTGGGCAACCACTTTGAGAGTACGTTTGCTTTTTGAAAGCATTAAAATTACAGAAAAAAAGAGGTTTACTAGTTATTTCTACCCCAACTTTGAAAAACCTGTTGGAACATGAAGAGGCCCAGACCAAATGGTGTAGCTGCCAAAATGCAACATTTGTGAAACTGCCTAGTTTTGCTTACCAGTTGTAAATTACGCATCTGTGCCATAAATACTAAATTTGGAAATGAGGCCTGATGATGTGAAGGAATTTCTGTCCCTATGTTGGCAGCCAGTAGCCCAGTTGACAAATGTCAGGAAGGAAACTGATGTAAAAATAACACAAGGTTAATTTGGCAGAGCACAGATTCTACCATCACATCTTCTTGTCATTTTAAATAAGCTGTTGTTAATTGTTAAGAGAGTCAGATTCTCTTCTACTCTTTCCCAATTTGTTTTATTATTTCTTGCGCAGGGTACTATTTAATGGGAGATGCAAGGTCAGAAATAAGCCAGTACTTTTAATGTATTTAATTTTTGGTCACGGTATCAAGCTATAACTGTGAGGAGAAAAGGAAAACAGGTTTGTATACAATGAAAATAATTTCATTGACTACTTACAGTTTGGCATTTTCTATGTTTGCATACTGTATGTGCTAAAGCCACAGACTTGCAGAAACTGTCTGCCTCTCTGTAGTCATGTTGGACTCTGAAAAAGTTCCCACAAGTCGTGGGACAAGCTTCCAGTGCTTTGAGGTGGAGAAGGCTAGAAAGAAGATACTGCAAAAAAAAGATGGAAGCCCTTGAGAGCTGAGCAAGCTGGATTTATTTTCGATTTTGGAACCAATGCTAAATGGATTAATTTCTCTTGAACCTTTTTATGAGAACTTGTTCCTAAATTGAAGTGATTATTGTTAAACTAAATAGAGCTGCAGCACACTCCTGAGATTATACTAAGTCTCCTCTGACCTCCCTGTTAACTGAGATTTTATTATAAATCTTTGAAGCCTGGTTTAAAAATCAAACTTTGCAGTGAAATTATTCAAGGGGGATGGCCTTTTCAGCAAGTAGTTTAGTAGTAACTTCACAGTAATATTTTGCAGAGACTGAAATATTTCATGTGACGGTCCTAAATTTGCAAGTACTCCTGGGTATTTATCTTGCTGTTGTAAGTGAAAAGAGTGGGATCTTGGCAACGATAAGGCTTTTGGTTGTTGTGTGATCTTGTTGCCAAGTATTTTTTTATATAAACTGGAAAACCTGGTCTTTTTGTTCCCACAAAGAAATCCCAGTGAAACAGTTTTCCTTGAAGTCTCATAAATCCCTGCATAACACCTGACCAAGTCCATTATCAGTGCTATTTAGTGACTTAGTTTCCTTTTTAACCTGGTAAGAACATAATTCACAACGCTATTTATCCTCCAGTTTAAGCTTTGTGCAATTTATGTGCAGTTTTTCAAACTTCCCCTCCACAGTTTTACATTAGTCTGATACTTAAGGGAAAAGCTTTCCCAGATGCTAACACGGAAATTTTGTGCATGCTCTTCTCTGTTAGAAATGTGGTGAGATTTGTAAGGCGCCTGCTCTTGTGCAACAGTATCATGAATGCCATTTTAAATTTAAGACAGAAAATACAGTAGCTTCAATGAGTTACAAGAAAAATATTAATATTTACTGCTTTGTGTTTGAAAACCATGGCCCTGAACATGCATTAGGAGGAGAATTAAGCTCTGTTTTCACAATTTGATAGGTTGGATTGCTTTAGCAATATAATGTTCCATCTCTGCTCACCTACCTCTCGTTTCATTCATTTACTCCCTTTTCCTGTTTTAATTAAAGCCAGCTGCAACTTTTTCTCTTGCTGTCTTTTCCCTGTGTCTCTCATTGAGCTCGCAGGCATTTCACCTATGGTCAATCCATCATTTTTAGCTTATGTTAACACAGATGAGCAGCTTGACTATGTATGACAGTGGTGGGTAAAATATCACTCTGATTCACACATTCACATGGTAATTCAGTGTGTTACCTTTAACTTTCTGCAGTTGCCCAAGAAGGGTTTTGTTGTGTTGTGACTTTTTTTTTTCCCCTCTCTTCCTTTCATTTCCATTCTTTGACTGAAAATGGGAGGCAAAAAATTATATATCCAACTTTTTAACTACTTGACCAAAAAATGACAATTAAATGGATGGCCTGGAGTATCCTTTTAACTGCTGCTGCCTTGTGTGGTTGAATTTCTTCTTAATAGTTTTGTAATGTTTTTAATGCTCATTTTAAAATTGAAAAACCTGTATAAGTTATGTATACAACACTTTGAATTGCATTGTAGTGTACTTAGCACAGTGGAGTCCTGTCTGTGAATGGAGTGTCTCAGTGCTGTAGTCATAAAAATAATAATACATTTTGTTAGCTAAAGCATGTGCAGAAGGTGACAATTTATTTCTAAAGTTAGAACTGTACCTAAATACATTTTTGAAGTGACATTGTGGCCAAAGAATTAGTTGCTTTTTTATTTGGTTGGTTATAATAATTCTTTGTAATACTCATTTTTAACACAGCTTACTCAAAGATCTGTAGGGGAAATCTGTGTTGAATGAGGGATTTTGTGTGTTTTTCAATGGCTGAGCTAGATGAGCTGCCCTGCTTCTTTTTTGACCATGCTCTGCCTCTGCCAGTGATCTAGGACTTCTGGGGTACTTTTGCAGTCTCTGCACCAGATTCAGCCTAACAATGTAGGTGAGCAAGCTCAGCATGGACCCACTTGGTGGACTACCAGAAAAAAAAGGCATATTTACCCTTGGGTCAGGAATTGGATGGATTAGGAAGGAAAATCAGGGTGCACCAGAACTTCATGTGAGAATGATACACTGCCTTCCAGCTGGTCAAAATTTCTAATGCATTTTGGCTTTGCATCTTTGGAAAAAAAAAAAAAGAAAAAAAAGAAAGAAAAAAAAACTGGAAAAAAAAGGGGGGAGGGAATAGGGAAGAGAGGGGAAAATAAGAGACCTTCCAACAGTCAGTAAATATTTCCTAGCTGCCTAGTTAGGTGGTGTGTACATGACAGAGATGCAGTTCCGCGTTCAGTCATTCACTGTTTCTTACGACAAAATAAAACAACAAAAAATTGATGTTGCTATCAGTTCATAATGGTGCAGCTTTATGTTGGAGATCATTAGATTCTCTGCCACTCTGGAGTTCCCATGTGCCGTTACTATGTTGTTTGCTTTCTGATTTGAGCTGTGTCCCTAGGAAAAGGTCATGTCTGCAGTGTTTTTGGAAATTATATTTATTTTCCACAAGTGTGCAACTTAAAAACAGCTCAGCTACTTGCATCAGACCTGTTCAGAGCAAAATAGCCTCAAAAACAGCATCTGGGGATATGGAGTAAGAGTATGAGTTCGTGGTTTTGTTAATTGCAGTTTTAACTGAAACATCGTTTCATTAGCTGGTGTTTACTTCAGCATGCCATGGAATTGTCCTCCTTCTCATCACCCTAATGGATAGCCATCTCTGGCATTTTTAAACTACTCTACTAAATTAGTTAGCTTTTAAAAGGAATATGTGCTGCTATTGACCTAGTGTCTGTAGCATCGACTGATTTGGTCACTACAGTGATCTGCTGTTGCGTGTTTTCAGCATCTCAAAGAAGAGCAACTGAAGTATTCACCAGGCTGTATTCTCATTAGAGGAGAAGCTTATGTTATCATTTGGTCAACTCCTAGAAAGGACCGGGTAGTTTCCAAACATACTAGGAAGCTGGTGTAAACAGTGGGGTCTTTCTGAGTCATTCTCTTGGAAAGTACCAGCAGGGTCTTCCCAGGACTTTTCATACATGACTACATGTGATGAACGCCAAACAATACTGTATTCCCTTCATGGCATAGGCACACTTTGAGTGATTTGCCCAGGAATTCCCAGGCAAAGAAAGGAGCTAAGTCTGTGTGTGCAAACTGTCAGGGTGGTATCATGTAATGCAGGCCTGTGGTGGAGGTTGTATCCAGCTGCCTTAATACAAAAAAGCCCCAGGCTGGCTGTTCTTGTGGGCTGACATTTCAGTCCTTTCAACACATGAAAAAGTGCATGTGTGTGTGTCTTCATGGAGACAGAGTCCTGTGTTTACAATTGCTCAGTACCACAAGGCATCTGAGCATGCAGCCAATTTACCTGGGCATCATTCTGCTCTCCAGCCTCTGCTGCAGGCGTTTCTAGTTTGCCTGTTTGTTTTTTAAGCTGAGAAAGAGTGTGACACCTGCCAGCAATGGGAGGCAGAGCAAGATGAAGTTTTTTCAAAGTGATACAAGGCAGGTTGGGACTTGGCCCATGCAGAATTTTGAGCTTGGTCTCACCTGTGCTGAGACTTCCTCTCTGCCTTGCATTTACCAGGAGGATTCAGAACAAAGCTTCTAGACTTGGCAAGTTAGATAGTCCTTGATCAAAACCTACACTGGCACTGGGCAGTTTCCTAAGGGCGTTACTGTCGTAACATCTGTCCAGAAGATAAACCATCAGGAACAGTTGTCACAGTGGGTGCAGCGCATCTTTACTGAGAGTATCACTGTTTTTGCAGAGAAGAGGTCTCAGTCGCACTGCTGTATAACACATGCTGCCTGATACGATAACAATGGGTTGGGATTTTTTCAGTTTTCTTTCAGATGTTATCTTTTCCTCTGCATTACCAGTCTTTGTCTCCTTTCTTTGTAAATGAAGAGGTTGTGGGCTATTGAGTTCAATACAGAAAGTTGTTGCTCTCATACTCTTGTCTTGCACTAGAAACAATTTCTATTTAATTGGTTAAAATTGTCTTCCCAGTGATCATGTGCTGGACAGCTTCGAAATGTTGCATTACTAGATCTAGACACTTAATTTAAACAGTGGTGACACATGAGGCAAGGTGGCAGCTGTGCCTGTGAGCCCTGTATCTATGCATCAGTGAATTTCTTCTTGAAGCAGATAATTGCAAGGATTTTAAACAAAGAATGTAATCTTTAACCTGTGATAGTTTTTATATCTCCACCAAAAGTTAATGCTGCTGTGCTTAGGCTGTGGTCCAGTATTGTCACTTTTCTATTAAAGCACTAGGTTTTCTTGAGCTGCTTGGTATTACTTAATCCTAAATTAAATCCAAGCAATATTGCACTCTGAAGCTGATGCATCTTCCACTTTCAGTCTTTCCTTTATAAGCAATCAATATTAATATGTAAAAATTGGATGTCTACAGCTATTTCACTCTGTTAATTGAATTATGAAAGGCTTAAAAGGTAAGCTTAGTGCATTGCCTTTAAAGCCTACTGATGTATTACAAAGATGTTGCACTCTCTTAATACATAGGTCTAGCATTATATTACTTGCATGCAGTGATAGCTCTAATTGGAAACCTAATAGGATAGAAGGGATTTCTAAGACTGTTACAAATAATAATATATTATTTTTTAAGTCTATGGGATTTTTTTTTATTGACAGTCCTCTGGGTTGAAGCTGGAAATAAAATGCAAAATGTTGAAATATTACTCGTTGGTTCAGAGGGCTGTATTCGGTGCTAATCACATATCACATTTCTTGAGTGCTGAATTGCTCCCAGTGGGCAGTTCTCATAATATAAATTCCAACAGTAAATCGGTGCTAACAAACCTCAAGTACCTGTTCCGTTCAGTAGCTCCATCTTTGGGGGAGGGAGGAGAGGGTGATCGCCCGTGCAACTTGCAAAAATGGCAGCGTGTCAGTAGGTTGGCTAATATATACATATAAGGAGGTGATTCCTTGGAGTGGTGGCTAAGGGGGCCCCAGAGAGTCCTTTTCAGTAAGTTTTCACAGGGAAGCTGATATGTTTCAAGAGGTAGAACTTCCTGTCGAAATTTAACACTCTTCCAGTCTAATGCACAAGTGGTAGCTGGAGAGTACTGAGTGCCCAAATATATAGACCTGCATAGGACAGGGCCAAGTCATTAAGGTGGAGTGAGATGCCAAGAGTGTTCGGGATAGATGGCTTTTACTATAATTTAGTACCAATCTTGAGCTGTGTGGGATTTTGTATTCTGAGGAGAGAAGTGTTTCCCTAATGGCTGATGCATCCACTTGCAGAGAACCTGTCTCCCTTTACTACCTTCTTACATGCTTTCCTTCACTGGAAAGCATGCTTTTAATCATAGGTTCCATCTTGTTGAACTATTTAACACTAATGTGCTATGAATTTATATTTTTATTTCAATCTGAAAATAAAATTTTAGGTTTGATAACAGAACTAACTCCCTTTCTCTCCCCCGATTCCCCTGCTGTCAAGAGCACACTCACCAGTACTACACAGATGGGAGATAAAGGCGTGTCTGAACACTGTTGTTACATTGAGAATTTGTATTTTTGTAATTGTATTTCTATTTGTAACACTGTTACTAACACTTAGCAATTGCCCTGATTGCTTTCACGTTAATCAAATGCATATTGCCACATATATATTGGATTTATTGGATTGCCTTACTTCTCAAGTAATAGGGCTCCATGATTGTTATAATATTACAAGAGCCCCTTTTTTTTAATCCTTCTGTCTTATATTAGTCTTGTTAAAAGAGTGGGGAAAGAAAAGCAATGCTGGTTTCAATTGTATTAGGGATGTTAAAATCTGGCCCTTTACAGAATAAAGGGAGAAGAATTTCCCAAAGTCATAGCATATCCATGATGAAAAAGCTGTGTCAGCACCTCCCTTTATGCAAATAGAGTTTTAACCTCTGGCATCCTACAGATAAAATACTACCGTAGCAGCACAGAAAAACAGAGGTAGCAATGGCTGTTAATGGCTTTACAGGTTGAGCTGTACTTAGAAATACTCAGTGACGCGTAGCATGCTACGGAATACAAGTGTCTGAGGATCTCAGTAAACCTAATTTTCAACAAACAGACATTTATGTTCTGCAACACCTTTAGTTTGTACTGCTTAGGAAGAACTGCTGGCAGGTTAAGGAGGATCTAGAATTAGACAAAGCTGAATTGAGAAAGCACTGTTTTAATTTGACACAGTCATTTAAATTCTCCTTACAAGAGCAGTTCCGAATAGAAACAGTATCAATGAGACAAGTTCATGTGACTTTGTTTTAGAAATAAGTGTAGCAAAATGATGGAAGCATAGAAAATCTTGATATTTAAGAATGTCATCATGCATTTGGCTTCCTTCAATTATACCATGAGCCTTGGTTTAGCAATAATACGGGAATGTATTTTAATTTTAAAGAACACACAAGATTGATAAAATCAACACGAGTCCTTGATGTATTTAGTATGTTCTTTGATGTGGTACAGTTTTGTTAAGGCAGAGCTGGAAGAGCTATTTCTGAATTTGTTCTCCAAAACGTAAATTTTGTGTTGTGTTGAGACTGTATAGCATGCTTGGGAGTAGTTCTGGGCAATGTTTCTTTTATAAATGTCAGAAGAGAGAAGATGAAAACCATACCCCACTTCTAGTTTCTCAGTTTTGCTAAGCAGTCTGGAACACTGATAAGTCTGGGTAAAATCTCTGAGATCTTGGAAGCATTCAATCTACTTTTAATCCCTATCTTTACTTGAGACAGCGTGTGATTTGTAACACTGAGAACTTTCTTCCATGTCGTACCTGAAGAATTTAAGAGGTCATATTTAGTTGAACTGTGGTAATATTCCTAAACCGTTTTGGTTTTTTCCTTCTTAGTGCTGGACCCAAAGGTGATAACATCTACGAATGGAGATCAACCATTCTAGGACCTCCAGGCTCAGTCTATGAGGGAGGTGTTTTCTTCCTTGACATCACATTTACACCAGAATATCCGTTCAAGCCTCCAAAGGTAAGAGACCTGTAGCTGTGTTAAGTCATGACTACTCAACAGACGGTCAAGTAGGAAGCAGTGTTAATGGAGTGCAGCCCATTTGAAAGCCACTCTATTTAAGAACAAACTTAGACTCATTTCAGACATCATATTGGTTTCTATCGGCTAATGTTAATGGTTTTTCCAGTCTTCTTGCTTACTATTTTAGAGTTTGTTTTGGTTTCTTCTGCTTCTGTTTATAAGAGGTTCTAAGCAATTAGTGCAAACATCTGGACAGGACTAAGAGTTTGAAAAGTAAATAAACTTGGGGAGAGGAAAAAGAATACAAATAGTTGTTTCTCAAACCACTCAGTTACCATAAGCATAACAGCTCTCTGTGTCTTGGCCACTAAAGAGGTATTTATTTTTTTTGTTTTTCTGGGTACTTGCGTTGTTCCCCGATTTATACAGTAACAAATTTTTTATGTAGGTGTATTATATTTGTGAAGCTCTTCTATTCTGGTGGTGTTGTGTTCCAGTGCTACAAGGCAAACAGGAGCGCAGGTGAATGTTATCTTGTGGTTCACATACTTGGCCAGAGGAAGAGTGTTGGGTTACAAGAAGAGGTGGTTGTGTGTACACTTCATGTTTGCCTTGTATCTGAAAGCGTTTATGTGCATGTTTAACTTTCTACAAAAGTAGTTGCATTGATGAGATAAACACCAATGACCGTTCCATCTTCACACTTTGGTCTAGTCTGCAGTAGAAAGTACTTGCAGCCATAGTTCAGGCCATCAGCTAAAACAGTGCTGATTGGTCATACCAGTCAAATAGGAGCTTCCCAAATTAAGGAATCTTTTCTGAAAAAACTCAGGGTTTCTGATAGTATCAACAGGGCCTTTTATTCTACACCTAAGTTAGGGCTTTGATCCCCAAGCAGCATGGTCTAACCTGGAACATCTCTAGTGATTTCCTGCTGGTGCCTGTCCATCCCTTTTTGGAGGTTCTCTGGTAGCACAGGTGGTTCTCTTGTGCTAGGAGTTTAATTCAGTTCAGAATAATTTTTCATTATTTTGGTTTAATTAGGTTGCATTGCATAATTTATTGTCCCACCAACTATATGCACTACCTTCTATCATGAGCCCAGTAAGCATTTAAAGAGGGAGCTTTTACCTTCCCAGGTGTGATTTGCTACACTGTTGCTTCCTGTGCTCCAGGTCAGAAGCATTTATGGTCCCAGGCTTCTCCAGCTAGATGGCTTACAAGACCTTATTATAGCTACTACTGGTATTGGGACAGCCCTATATGTCAAGTTCCCTGATGCAGAACTGAAGATACAGTTTTGTCATTCCAGCCCTGCTTTCTGCTTTGTGCCTCAGACAGGGGTCTCTTTGCCTTTGTATTTGGATCTAAACCCTCATCCAGAGGAAAAGGAGAATGGGATTGAAAAAAAGAGACTACTTAATGAGGCCTTAAAAGGCTGGCTTAGTGGAGATGCACTGTATTGTAGCAGAGTTGCACTTAAACGGAGTCTTTCATCTAGCAGAGTCCAAGTTGGTTTACAAATCACATATATATATGGAAATAAAATACTTCAATCACAATGAGATGGGATATAGGAGAAAGTACAGCAGTGCTTTAACAGAATGTGCTACTTGAGTACTTAAGGTTTAAATGAATAACCTTTCTTTTGCTGGGAACCAGAGACTCATAGCAGTTCCTATGTTAACACCTACGCTAGTGTTAATCAATGATAATTTGGAAAATATAATCATATTGCTCTGGCTTTATTCCTATGCATTTGTTGATTTCAGATTGTGCAGCTGCTTGCAGTGACTGATAAATACTGTTTGTGGGTCATCTGGAAGTGGTAGGGCGAATGTAATCACCATAGCCTTGTACTGGTCTTTTAAGCCAAGAAATAAAGAAACAGCTAGTTGAAACAAAGCCCAGTGTACCATTTTGATGATAAGCGCTACTAGAGCAGTAGAGTGGTTGAAGGTCATTTCAAAGGCCTTGACCTCTGAAAAGATTAAGCTGTCTGGAGTGAAAAGACAAGTTTCCCTTGAATCTCCCTTGTTAAGCCTTGCAGGACTGGTGGAAACAAACCTCTACTGCCTCTTTGAGTCCTTGGTAATTCTGATGAGAGCAGTCCCTGCTGTGGACTGCCCCATCATGAAGTGTCTATAGTAGAACTCATTTCACAACTTAAAAATGAAATGTCATTAAAGGATTTACCTTCTTAAATAAAGTGAGTTGAAGCTGGTCATCCTGGCAGGTTGCCAGACCCTTAAGGACAGGCATGAGAGGAGGTGTTGAGGCATAGCCACTATCAACAAATGCCACGTGGCTGATGAGCATCCTAAAGACGTGTGATGGAGGACATAGAGGTGCAGCCTTTGAGGACTGGGCCTAGCTCCAGCCGAGGGTTTGATTCGGTATGTTTGAGCAAACTTTTGTGGAGGAGGATTTTGCTATAGGACAGCCAGAGGACTGTGCTGAAGTGATATTAACAGATTCCTGGAAAGATATCAAGAGGGACAGCACTGCTGTACTGCTGGAGAAATGAGAGGTCTTAAATTTTGACTCAGAAATGCATTGCATATTACAAGGAACTTCAGTGGGAGAAATCTGATACAGGGACAGATACTCTCTTCTGTCCTAAATAAGTATAATGGAGTTCTTTTGCATTCATTGAGCATTCCATGCAACGCTTTGAAGATTAATCTGTTCTTTGCTTTTTTAGTTTTCTCATTTTGTGTGGTATTCTGGTTTTACCTTTGTTTCAGATAGCAATTGAGTCAGGCACATGATGGGTGGGCCTGGATTCAGGAGAATCCTATAAACAAGCATAATTAGAAATTAAGAGTTCAGTACTTAGTCCTCAAGATGACTGCTGTTCTTTTGTAGTATTACAATGGACGTTTTCCCAAGAGTTACATTATAGTTGGGTTAGATTTCGTTTATTGAGTTGGAAACAGTAGCTTTTGTTGACCTGGCGTGTGCTTTGATCATTTGTATTAATAACCCCTAACCACTTCCTTCCCCCCACTCCCATTTTGCTGCTTGTGTAAATTAACCTCTGCTATCGCTTCAGGGTAAGGTTGAGATTAGCTTCTTCTATGCCTTTTCAAAAGCTGTGCTTAACTCTGTGTAGTTACTGCATTAATGTAATCTCAGG
This sequence comes from Phaenicophaeus curvirostris, assembly GCF_032191515.1. Classification (NCBI taxonomy): domain Eukaryota; kingdom Metazoa; phylum Chordata; class Aves; order Cuculiformes; family Cuculidae; genus Phaenicophaeus; species Phaenicophaeus curvirostris. The sequence continues at coordinate 50,087,901 of NC_091397.1, read as the reverse complement.
TGGGACATTTCCAAAGGATCATTCAGTTACGCTGTTTTCTTTCTGCTGTTCCGTATGCTGTTCTCTTGACCCTGAATACATTATGTGATCTTTTAAGTAACTCAGTTTCTCTTGGTTTTGGTCAGAATCTGCTAGCTTTATGTGATTTCTCCCCCCATGTCCCCTCTAAGGTGTAATGAACATTTACTTTAAATACTTTTGTTTGGTTTTAAGTGGGCATCCAATTCCTCTCCCAGCTTCATTTGGGTTCCCTGCACGGCTGGCTTTTGTACCATCAGCGAAAAATGTAAATGGCAAACATCTGGACTGCACGTGTCTAACACCAGCTCAGTTCTGGCTTGCTGCTTAAGTGAAAACAAATTCAGAATTTTCCCACAGTGCTTTGGTTAGGCAGAACTCCTCTAACTGGAGAAAACTACTTTTAGTGCCATGGCTATAACCCTTAAGGGTTATATCTTAAGGTTCCCTAAGGAACCATGCTGTTCTGCAAAAAATGGGAGTCTTCTTTCTCTTTCTTCTCCTTTCTGAATAATAATTAAACAGTAAGTATAATTCTTAGAGGCAAACATAATTTGTACTTTGTTATCAGTTATTAGTCAACTGGACTGAAAGTCGCTGCCTACAGAGACTGCTTTCTGCAATACTGAGTATTTAGCTTTTGTGCTTAGAATCAGGATTAACAACTTTGTCTTTACAAATTGGAACTCTTGACCTCTCTGTTAATTTGGTCCTTACTGTATCCACTTCCCCTTCTGGAAGTGTTTAATCTGTTAAAATTATTACCTCACCTACATTTAGAAGCTTTATTGGAAGGAGACCAAATCTGTAGGTCAAATAGAGAAATACTGAGCAAGCAGTGGGGCTGGGCTGAGGGTTACTTGGGAACCCAAGGCAAAGTTGATGCCAGCAACTGCAAATGCCACAAACTTCTGGTTTGCCTTAAACGGTCTGGGTTGGGGCAAGTACCACAGTCAGATCCGCCCTCTGCTCTGGCTGATGTTCATGGACTTCCACATGACTGTAGGGAGCTATTGCTGCTTTTCCTCTGAGGTTTAGGTGATCTGGGAAAGAAAACTCATTTTGGTTTCTTACCTGCTATACCTCTAAGGTTCCTTAAGTAGAAAGCAGCAGAGGTTCTTTGTTTCAGAGCTGCAGCTTGTTGCAGAAGGTGTGGGAGAGGGACACATCTCTACTGTCTTGCAGACATTTTGCTGTTCCCAGGCATAACGTGCAAAAGTTTAGGGATTTGTTGTTCTTGTTGGGGTTTGTTTTTTTTTTTTTTGCTTCCTGTTTTAATCTAAAATCGAAGCAGCTTACAAGGAGCAAAGTAGAAAGTCTCCCAAAGTGTGCAGTGTGGGTGTCTCCTGTGTGACAAGTTTTTTTGGGAACACCACACGGGTGCCACGCCAGGCACTGGGGTTTTTTAGCTGCGTCACTCCACACCATTCCTGTTCCCCAAGCCTGCCAGAGGGAGGGTCACAAGCAAAATTTTTACGTCAGAAAGAGTGTTGGAAAAAAGAGGGTTGGCTGTCAAGTTTTTTGCGTGGGCTGGTCTAATCTCAAGAGAAAGCACTAGTGTGTGCTTGTTGTACTGCACGCTTACCGAGCGTGTTTTGCAAATACCCCCGTGACCTATAAACAGACAATAAAATTTGTGGGTGTGGATAACTGACAGATTCTGAGGATTTAGGGCATGAACTCGCTAACCTTAATTCGTGCATATAATCCTAATTCATGCAAATTTCACCAAATTTGTTGTCGCGTTCACCCGGTGAGTCAGAGTAAGGCATTTCTGCAGGTCACGTTGTATTCTCCTTAAAAAGGCTCGTGGTGCTTTTGTTTCTCCTTTGGATAATTTCTATGGCAAGCCGCTTGGCTCAGTCACGTCTCCCAAACTTGATAATAATAAAACGCAACCAACTCCTCAGTGGTGGGAGCTGCAATTCCAAGTGCCCAGACCTGTCTGGGGGATTTTACAAGTCCCTGGGAGCCTGGTGGGAGAAAAATGCTAGTGTAAAATCCCCAGACCCCTTTGCTGCTGTGAGCAAAAAAGGTAATAAATAAAAATTTACAGCCCCCCACAGGCTGGGTTTCACAGAGACCATAAGCAGCCAAGTGCTGAGGCTGCAGCAGTTCACTCAGGGTCTCTGATAAACCACCACGTTCTGCGTTTTGGTTCCTTTTCCCTCTGTGCTGTCACTGCTCACGGCGTGTTTAACACCCTCCGGGTGCACTGGGATGGGCTGGAAGCGGCGCTGCTCGTTGGACGCATTTATTTTTCGATTTCAAACTAGGCTTTTCTGCTTTCCCTCCATCAGCGGAGCTGAGCTGGGGGGTGTCTGTTGTTCCACCCTGGAGCTCTCGGTGGGAAGCGGCTTTTCAGCGCCAGGCGGCTGCGGGGGGTGCGCTGCCCCCGGCGGCCGCCAGAGGGCGCCCCCACCCACCGCGTGTCTGTTCCCGCAGGTAACGTTTCGGACAAGAATCTATCACTGTAACATTAACAGCCAAGGCGTCATCTGCCTGGACATTTTAAAAGACAACTGGAGCCCAGCATTAACCATCTCTAAAGTTCTCCTCTCCATCTGCTCCCTCCTCACAGACTGCAACCCGGGTAAGTCCCCTGCGTGGCTGCAAAGTCCGCCTGGCACCTCGCACCCCACCCAGCACCCCAATAACCTGGCCCTCATCCCATCGTGTTGGCTTGGCCAGCGCAGCTTTGGCCTCCAGTGCAGCATGTTTCCCTCTCCAGGGCAGGTGGAGGTGATGCACCCTACCTGCCTGCTGCTCACGGCTCCTCAGGCTGACCTGCAAGGAAAGCCGCGGTCCTCCTCTGGCACACAAAATCTCCTTCCCCTTCCAAACCAACTCTGGGTTTGGGTAAGGGTTAATCACTCTTCGCTGGTCTGTAGGATTGTGGCAATTCAGTAATGGAGCTAGAAGAGCCACAAACACAGTTCTGAAAACAAGGGGTTGATCTTTTGCTTTTCATAGAATCACCAGGTTGGAAGAGACCTAGTGGATCATCAAGTCCAACCATTCCTATCAAACACTTACCCATGTCCGTCAGCACCTTGTCCACCCATCCCTTAAACACCTCCAGGGAAGGTGACTCAACCACCTCCCTGGGCAGCCTGTTCCAGTGCCCAGTGACCCTTTCTGTGAAAATTTTTTTCCTAATGTTCAGCCTAAATCTCCCCTGGTGGAGCTTGAGGCCATTCCCTCTTGTCCTGTCCCCTGTCACTTGGGAGAAGAGGCCAGCACCCTCCTCTCCACGACTTCCTTTCACGTAGTTATAGAGAACAATGAGGTCTCCCCTCAGCCTCCTCTTCTCTAGAATAAACAACCCCAGCTCCCTCAGCCGTTCCTCATAAGGCCTGTTCTCCAGCCCCCTCACCAGCTTCGTTGCTCTTCTCTGGACTCACTCCAGAGCCTCAACATCCTTCTTGTGGTGAGGGGCTCAGAACTGAACACAGGATTCAAAGACCAGTCTCACCAGTGCCAAGTACAGAGGGAGAATAACCTCCCTGGACCTGCTGGCCACACCATTTCTGATACAAGCCAAGATGCCATTTAAAACCAGTGATCACGAGTAGTCATCGCTGCTTCTCTAACTCACCTGTAATCCACACACCAGTTAAGCGGAATATGTCTTGGCTTCCAAAGTTAATTTTACAGGTTTTATTTCTATATGCATCTAAAGATGGGAGTAACATCACATTTCATGCTATATTGTGTATAATAAAAAAAAACTGGTGGAAAAATAGAAGCTTTCCTTGAGATCTGATCTTTCCTAGAAGGTAGATTTATCTTGATACAAGTACACTTAGCAATGAGTGTGTGCCAGATACTTTTAGAAAGGGTAAAATAAACCTGAAATGCATGAATCGGTGGAAGTCCTTGACAATCAAAAATATGACTATTGGATTGTTGTCTTTTAAACTCCTTAAAACTTTAATTGGCATTTTGATTTTTATCAAGTAATAGATTAGCGCATCACTATAAATACACGCAAATCAATGAAGATACAGACCATCAGTTCAGTACATTTAGATTGTTGCAATATACTTTTCCTGTGTGATACCCTTGTGTTGAACTCAGGCTTCAGCTTTATTTTTAAATTTTCATTCAATAACTTTTCTGAAATAAGTGGGTTGTTTTCTTTTCTTTTCAGCTGACCCCCTGGTCGGAAGTATTGCCACTCAGTATATGACTAACAGAGCAGAGCATGACAGAATGGCCAGACAATGGACCAAAAGATATGCTACATAAGTTGGATTTTTGTCAAACTCTTACATTATTCGTCTGTGATGGAAAGAGCTGCTTATGATTTTGAAGGGGTGGGGGGAGGGAGGGTGCTGGTAAAGAGTAGGGTATTTCTATAACAGATTTTATTCAGTCTTTTATTTCCTAAGATTTTGTTGTTGTAACTTAAGGTATCTTGCTACAGTAGACAGCTAGGATTGGGAATAGCATATTTTAAGACTGTAATTAGTTCAGCAATATTAGCTCACTTATAGTACCGAGAAGAATGTAAACTTCTTAGTCTTCTTTGGTTTTCAGTTTGCTTGCAATATGTAAAAGATTAAAACAGCTTAATTTTGTACAGGTACATATGTTGACATTTATGTACAAGTCCTTTCAAGACTCTACACACTGTTTTTGCTTTTTGTTTTGTTTTGGTTTGTGGGGGTATTCTGGGTTGGGTTTCTCGGTTTGTTTTTTTTTGTAAAAAGATGTTGGGATTCTTTTCCCCTATGGAGGGCACATCGGTATTTAACAAATCCTTTTTAAAGTCTGTCATCTCATGATCTGTGATATGGAGAGGTGGATATATGGCCTCATATATGAAATGAGAAGTAGTTAATGTATTATTTTATAAGCCAATCTATCTTTGTGAAAAGAATAAAGGGTTTAATCAGGACTTACGGTAACCTGTAGTGAAATACCTTAAGCTGTTTAACTGTAAGGCGTGGAGTAGGAGTCACTCAGTGGATTGGTTGTATGTTGTGGGCTACTTAAGTCTGCATTTGTTACTGTGCTAATAAAAAGATGTTTAAAAAAAAAAAAGAAGAAAAGATTTCTGCTTAGTGCCATGCTTTGTCATTTCGCCAGAACAATGTTTCCCAGTATGCTTTGAGGATTACAGGATGGATAAGAACAAGAGTTCTGCAGGTGAGTGCACTGACTGCTTCTGTTTTGAGAAGACACCTCTAGACAAGCTACAGTGAATAGCAGCTAAGACTTGTTGAGCTGTTTACTGTACAAGTGCTACGCAGGCCGGCACAGCCCGTGAGGAGGCCACCTGCCCAGAGTCCATGCCAGGTACTTTTAAGCTTAAGTTTTTGCAGCTTTGGCTTTTCAGGACTGGCATATTATTTGAAAATACAACTGGAAATGTGTAAGAGACCTGAGAGAGAAATAAGCAGGATGTATAAGGAGGAAGAGGATATCTTTGTGGTTTTCTGATGGAGTGATCTATTCCCAGTCGGAAGAGGAGAAGGAATTGTGTCTGAATGAGCTAGCAGAAGACACCTTAAAGGAGAGTAAAGGAGACTTAATCTGTAGATCCTTTAACTCCCTACAAAGATTATCTCCTAGAGACATGGCGTTTATGCTGAAGTGTGTAGCAACAAGTTAGTTAATTGTGGATATGGCATTTTTGACCACTCCCTTAAGGTAAGGGCCGGAAGTACAGATTAATTTTCACACGGCAAGTGCTTTATCTTATGACATTCTTCCGAGTAGTGCGTGGTCATCTACACTGTCAGATTTGTTTTGGTATTTTAAAATAACTAGAGTAAAAATAAATTTAAATAATAGACAATAAATGGATTTAAATAAATAATAAATAGCTTTTAAGTAATTTGATTTATATACTTTTGTTCCTATCTAACAAATCAAATCTAACTTGGTCCAAAGCAATCTGTTAATTCAAAGGTGCCCTTCCTTTGCTGGGTGATTGTAGGTAGTAGTAGTGTGTTAGCCTCACCTGCTAAACTGTGTCGAGACAACGTACGTTTTGGTGTATCAGCTCCCTCAGCTGTTTGGCTCAGCCTAGGAAAATTATTGTTATAACTACATCACACCAGGAACATCTCTGTTAATCCTTTCCTCCTCCCCTCTACTGAGTGAGGAGGTAAATGGCTTAATCTGAGTAGGTTTTTGTGGGCTCCTTGCTTTGTGCTACCAGGACATGCCAAATTAACTGGCAGTGGGGAGGGAGCTGTTTTGGGGTCACTGATCTCCATCTGCACAGTATATATGCAGCAGGATAGACATTTAAGAGGAGCAGAGAAAGATGGTTCAACATAGTAACTTTCTCCTTTTTTACTACATTAATTTTACTACATTATCTTGTGAAGGGACTCTAGCTCTGTAGTAGGTAAATGATACCAGTGACCTAGGACAGGTTTTGAGTCAGTGTAACAGTAAGAACAAAACACATCCTGCCCTATAGCTACTACGTCATACTCTGTACTTTACATATTAGCCCTACGTAAAACTGTACTGCAAGGAGTTTAATTGTTTACAGAGGAGACACTACATTTTCCATCATTTGTTAATAAAATAATGCGGTATTTAGGAAAGGCAGTTAATTTGAGTGCCTAAAAAGCATCAGAATAAGCTTATGAAAGAAAACAGTGAGTGGAAGTTGCTTGTGTGACAGCCCAAAATTATCTAAACTTGTGTCTAACAAATTTAATCAAATAAAAGATAACGTGTTTGCTTTTACATAACCTGTTTGGGAAAATGGCCTTAGTCATTCAGAAGATCCCTTTTCATCTTGCCTGTCTTAAAACATTGTCAAGTCCTGAGTGTCAAGGGGAGCGATTAAGCAAGCTGATACCACAGGACATGGCTCTGGCAGCCTATAGGTGACGTCAGTCTTGGCAGTGGAATTGGCACGGAGTCTGCGGGATGCAGAACTGGACGGGAACCACTCATCTCTGTTCTTTCCATCTACGTGCATTTTAAATTAATTCTGACTTACCAATCTGCACTCCCTTGGCTCAAGGGTCAGCTTCAGTGACAATGTGCAGTTACCAGAAGTCTGGTTATTTTGCCTGATCCAAAGCTGAATTGAGCCCCTTCTAGAAGAATGGTTCTGCAGAGCTGAAGTGGAGGAACATAACTAATGCCTTGGTGAGAGATTGCAGCCAGGAGGTGAACTGTTGCTGCTCTGAAGAGACCCCCACTACCTAAGCACACAGACCAATGTGGAGTCTTCTGGTTAGGGAGAAGCCTTGAGTACACGTGTGTTTGGTAGGAAATGAGTGAGGAGAGAGTGTTGTTCTGCAGCATCACTGGGGACAATGACTATTACTGGCCAGGTTGGGGGAGGTCATGCTATAGTGCTTACTCAGCTGCAGTGTTGCAATGGAAACAATTGTGTGTTTCTAGCAGAGCATTACAGGAGCTTGCTCATTCATAATTGCTCTCTTATCTTACTCCTTGGCCACAGCAATCCAAACTATATTGAGCAAAGCCATAAACAGTTTCGTCTACCTTCATTATAAAAGTAGGAATACCTGCTTAATTTTTAGTGAATTGTACTGCTGCTCCAACATTAGTAATGCTGACGGACTTTATTTGTCAGTATTCAGGAAGAGTAATACTATAAGCACACAGCTTAATTGTGGTCATTAAACACACTTACTACTTAGCAGTTATGATATGACAGTGCAAATATTGCTTGTGGTTTTGCTGATTCACAGTGAAATTCTCAATATTTGTTCAAACCAACATTAGTTTAGTGGAAAATGAGGGAAATGGGTATTTCAGTTCATTCCACACTCTTGTCTTCAAAGAGCTAGTAACAATCGGTGTAAAAGGTTGTTAGAGGCCAGAACTGGCCGCACTCTCTGGGAATGGTTGCTCATTCTGTTGCTCTATATCCAATTTTGTTTAGTTTACTGACAGGCTGACCTAGGACAGCAGATTCTCGCAGCACGGGTTTACCGGTATGGATAGTCAAATACAGCACATACGGTTATGCTTCTGCTGCTGGACAGTCTGCGGTGGATTAAAACCAAGGCCATTCGCCATGGGGATGTTCCCAAAAGGCAGCCTCCTACACTCCCTAGCCCCCTCTCATAAAATAGTACAACACTTCGTACTGGCTGCTGTCTGCCTGGTAGCTTCATACCGAGGGTGGATTTCTGCAGTACAGCTGGTAAGAGTATTATGCAATGCACTAAACAAAGCCTGGGCAGTACCTCCTGCGTACAAAATTCTTCCATATAATTTCTCAGTAAAATTATCAGCTATATGAACGTGACTGATTTGTACTGGACATACTGGAACAAAACCACATACAGCTATGCTGTCCTTCAGGTTGCAGTTAAATAAATTCCTGAGCAGAAAGCACTACTTGCCAGACTTTGCTGACAAGTTTCATGTCAGGGTAGATCTGTTCTGATATCTCCCATAAGATTTGGCTTCTTCTTCCCTTCTCCTTCCCTTCTCCCTCCCTTCCAGACACTAGCAGAACTCAAGTGGGTAAATATGCTGGTAGTTGTTCCTACTGCCCCATCTTTTCTCCTACTACAACTCGCTGACCTCAGCTTCCTGCAGCATCAAAAACCCCGGTGGCTCTGTTTAAGGTCAAGGTAAAACAACTGTTGCCATTTCAAACATATCCTCTCCCTGAATTGAATGCTTTATCATCGTATTATTTGTGCCTAGAGGCTACAGTTCTACAGGGGGATTGCTTAATGATAAAATGTTGATTTGTCCCTCAACATGGCTGTAGCCAGGCGTAGTCAAAGACCCTGCTACAGAGGATCCACCTGTCTCTCCCACCTCCACAACTCTTGTTGCAAGGTAACCCCTCTCATGAAGTACTACTCAAGGCTTTTACCACCAGTCACTTTTCCAAGCCAAGTCCATGACAAGGAAGGATATCTCTTAGCCATAAGCTTGCTGAATTTATTGCTGAATGAGATTATTGCTTTAAGTGAAACTGAGAAGCAAATGGCACAGAAAGGACTTGGGCTTTGACCTGGCAGCAGCAGACAATGCTCAGGTAGCTTAGTTATCACAGTTATTCCCTTTACTCTTCCTTCCAGGCAAGGGGAATGTTGATTTGTTCTGGGACTGGGAGAGTTTGCTAGCTAAGAAGGTGAAGGGCTCGAGCAGCGTCTTCCGATCAGTCACAGTTACTTCCCATAGTCTCACTTTCTCAGCCCTTGCCCATTGTTGTGCTGTTTCAGTTTCCACTTGTCTTTGTTCCAGGAGGTCGGTTTTGTTTCCCAAGACAATAACAGTTACCTATAAACAAAACAAAAGGGTGATATTCACACTAAAAGCACCTATCACTCACAATGCTTTTAAACAGCAGACAAGCAGCAACACAGTTCAGACCTGTTCTTTAACTTAGCACTGGCACTAGGTAAGCTGTGAGTAATTTGGAAGATCAGGACCTGGGATTTGCATTAGACTCGTCTACTTGTGGGCTAGGAGCTGGTTTAACCACAGGATATGCAGGACTTCCTGCTCTCCCCCGACTGCTTAAAGGGAAACAATACCCAAGGGAGCCAAAGTTCAGTTCTCCCTTTACTTTGCAATTGAGCTGCCTTAGACAAATGATAAGAAAGGGACATCTGAGTAGGTCAGCACAGCGGATGCTGCAGAGATGTAAAAACGCATGGCAGGAGAGAAAGCCTGGACCCCACAGCTTGTTTCTTCCCAACCCCTAGCCCACAATATAAATAAAACAATCGCTGCCCCAAGGGTGGCTGCTGGGCAGGTTATTCTGCTCAGCCCCTCTCCTGGACCAGCTGCCTGCCCTCTCCCACATCCCCGGTAAGCCACAAGACGGACCTAAGCAGATGGTCTTCTGTTACTGAAAGGGTCAGATAAGCACCAGTGCCACGCTCTTGGTAGCAGTTTCTATAAGTCTAGGCATACTCTGCGCTGCCAGCTCTCTGCTGGACACCTCTATATGGCCGACTCTGCAGGGACAACTCTACACGGTGGGTGGGGACTGCTAGTTCCCCATATTCCCAGTTGCCCAGGGCTGAGGATGATGCTGGGGTGGAGGATGCTGTGCCCCCAAGACCCTCAATTTAAAAAAAACCCACCCCCCTCAAAAAAGAGAATGAAACCTCAACCCACTGATTGGTTCTGTACGTATGGAATTGTCCCCATAGAAAGTTGTCCCTTTCCTGTTTTGACAGCGGTTTATTAGCTAACTTGAGCAGCACAGCTGAATCAAGTCAGACCTTTAGCTGTGAGCATTAATCAAGTGACCTCTGTATCACAGCTCAGTGAGACAGCTCAGTACTATAGTTCTAGGAAGTGCTGAAGGTAGCCCATGCCACTAAAACTTACTGCTCCTGCTTATTTTAAGTTAACCATTTTCTAAAAATGTATTGCCAGCATCAGCTCCTAGGGGAAACTGTGCCTATATTTATAGTTCAAGGTCCTTAGTCAAACTTGCGTTTCATCTCTACACTAGTGGTTTCACATAGGTCAAGTGATGATCTGGGGGTTTTGCTGTGCTACACCTGCTTGCTCTTTCCTGTTCATCAGGCTCACTCCATGTTATCTTCTGTTTCTCTCCAGCTAGAGATGTTTGTCCTGTTCCTGTGAGGTCTGAGGCTTCCTTCCTTTTCTATAGCAGCCCAGGTGTTTGAAAACATGTTTTTTCCCCTCTGTAAAGGCTTTGAAAGAAGGGATAATCTTCATACATATTTACCACATGCTCCAACTGAATTTTACCTACGGTTAAGCTATGTCAGTGCAAGAGAACTCAACCTCTATTTAGTACAAAATTGGGCCATGCTTTAAGGTGTGTGCTGGAGAGTCCCCCAGCCAGCAGAGGCAAGGAACCAGCCATCAATGCTTTCTGTCATCTGCTACACAACAGGGGACTGTGACACTCCACAAGGTGAAGTTCTGATGGCTCAGAAGCACCATGTATGGAGATACATCCCTACTTCAGTTAAGGACGCATTCTAGTGGAGCCCAAACTTTGAGTCCACCGATGCTATGTTAACATAGGACTCCTGATCCCACTTTCTACACTTCGAAATCTATTTTATAGTGACTTGAAATCACAGGAATAAAACTAATTTATCCAGCTTATTGTGGGCACCACTTTTTTGACTATGTTATCCTTAGTCATGATCACAATTTTAAGCTGTCCCAGAAAGATAAACAAATTGGATGTTTTCTGAAATACCTGCATGCAACAAGAGAGAAGAGTTCTGGCAGGAAACACAGAAGACAAGGACACAGATCCTGTTGGGGCTGTGACTCCCTCTCTGCATTACAACATGCTTTAAAGTAATAAATGAGGGCCCTCACAAAACACAGCACGTGGGAAAAAATTCCTGCTTGTCCACCTTTCCTTGCCCTGCAGGGGAATTATGATTGAATCCCATATCCCTGATATACGTGACAGTGTGCAGGTCACACCAGCCCTACCAGCTAACATGCCTCTCCTGTGACTGTATGTTCAGCCACTGTCAAACTTGGAGCAAGCCTTCCTACACCACCGTAAGTGCTGTCAGTACTAAACAAGTTACATTTTTGGAAAGACTCTCCCTACCGTTATCCAATTAATTCTTCATGCACTTTTATTTTTTTTTAACAGCATAAACCAGACATTTGGAAAGCTGTAGGCTGAAGACATTTATCAGGGAAAACTACTCAAGAATATAAAGATACTGTAGGAAAAGCCATAATGCTAATGCCACAAGCAAGTTCTATTTGTTTAGCTAAGCTGGAACACTGTCAGCTGAAAACACTAGCTGCTTTCTAAGGGAAAATAGAGCAGTCATTTCACACAATTGAATTGATTCAATATGGTTGTTAAAATACATTAAAGCTGCTTTGCCAATTGACTAATGTCTGGGAGACCCATTGTCAATTACACTAGTTTGTAAGCCATCAAGTACATGAATACAAAACAAACAAAGATAATGCCCTTCATTATATTATTCTATGCACTTGACTTCCCGTGTACAATATCTAAAAAAACATATGAACTGCACTGCTGTAGACCATATGTTTTATTAGTCGTAAGTGTCCTGGCTGGTGCATTCAGCTAACTGAATTTTAGCTGTAGTGTAGGAAGTAAAAAAGGCAAAAAAAAGCATTCTTCTGCATCACATGTGAATTAGGCTTCTCTAGCATGAGAAAGCTTCCTTTGGCTGGACTGCTCAAGGCTGTGGGTACATTTGTTTTCCTTTGTACGTGAGTTTTACAGAAATAAATATCTATGCTTTGCAACTTTAGCTTCCTATCACTAATGCAGGGATAAGCCAAGCGGTTAAGGCATCGTGCATTTACCTCCTTTTTGTCTCTAAAGACATCGATCTCCTTTTTGAGCAGTTCGACTCTTTGGAAAGCTTCAAGGCTGGTCACGGCGTACACAAGGACAAAGCCATCAGCAACAGAGAAATAGTGTTTTGGCAATTCTACACCCTCCTGCAGACCCCTGGTGTCATAAAGCCGTAACTGTTCTTTCACCCCTCGGTCGGTCTCCACCGATGCCAAATACACGTCTTCCATTGTGGCACCCTCTTCCAAGCCTGTATGAAAACAAGTAGGAAAGTTCATCTGGTGTAAATACGGCACAAATATAAGAATTATTGGCAGTACAGCAGATTTTGGACCACAACAGCTTTCAGTGCATGTTTTTCAGAGTGATTTGACCTAGACTCAACCTTGCCTGACATTTCCATGAAGGGCTCTATTCACAGATCACCGCACCAGCTATTTACAATAGCAATGCTATGTAAATACAACCATCTAATATAAGAGCACATGATTATGCCTGTAAAATTAATCTATACAACATGCGCGTTCAGGATAGCATAAGATATATGTCTCTCTCTCCTGGGTTTCCTGAACTCCAGCCACCCAGTTTACCAGTTCTGTGCCAAACATGCTGCCAACAGCCCTGCTCAAACATACCCATTTGGAAGAAGAGCCAAGGAAGACCAGATAGTCAACTACTATCTGGGTCACTTCTTTGCTTCATACTGAGCTGGATCATACAGCAGAAGCAGGAGCTAAAGGAACAGTTCTTGAAATGAGTGTGTATTAGTGGTACAGCGAACCAACTAGTGAAATCAAGCCAGAAAGGAAAGGGGATGTTAGCATGCAAACAAAGTTGCACGCTATATTTACTTGAATACACAGTGAGCTTTTTCCATCCCTTAGGGATTTAAAATGACTCAGATTTCCTAATAGGAGCAAGCTCATTTACTGCAAGGTAAGTGCATGCACAAACTAACAAGCTTTCGTATATATATATGTATATCACCTGCTCCATGGTAACTATCTGCATACTGGCACTCCTTCCTTCCTCTGCCCCTGGTAAATGTCAGGTAATTTAAGGCAGTTTACTTTGAACTAATTAAAACAATTTTTTCCCAAGCCAAACCTGAAAACACATAGATCGCCTTATCTTTGTGTTCCCCCTGGATGCAGATGCATAAGGTTAAAAGTCCCAACAAACTACGTATTGTGTAGACAGGCCACTTCCAGAGTTGGTTTTAAGTATTCATATAAAGCCTCTGCAATCCACGTTTTTGCCTCCACTGCACTCCTATATACATGAATTGTTTGTTGTTGCAGAGCTACAATAATGAGTCCTGCATTATTCTCTTTGTCTGCCAAAAAAAAAGAACCATATTAGTGCATTGTTTAAGAAAACACAAGGGATTATCTGGCCTGTGAAAATAAGGAATTTGCTATATTCAATGAGTATTCAAAATACTTCACACTGACAAACAAGCTAAAGTATTCCACCCACGCTGATGGTTTCCCATGATATATGCAGCGTTCCTGTGCAGGGAAGTGGCACAAGCTGTTCTTTTTGCCCCTCTCTGTGCTGTCTTCATAGATCAAACTCTTATTAGGTTTGCAACAAATTAATTTATCTTGCATCCAAATATAGTCATGCTAACATGCAGGAGCAAAACTAAGAGCAGAAGGACAAAACAAAGGTTAATAAAAAGAGGAAGCATGAATGCATTCTGTGTGATTGCAGAATGTGTGACAAGGGCATTTTTAAAGACTGAAGTAGGTAACAGAGCCCTTTCTGGATATGGCACCGTATTTTTTCTTGCTGTGCCTCGTTGCGTTGTACAGACAGGTCAAGGAAGTATCTAGCATCAGTAAATACTATTTTGGCAAGAAGGAATGAACCGTAAGTATCTAAGTTTTCTTTTTACAAAGCAATGAATAATGTTGTACAGGCTTTTATCGTCTAAACACGGCACTGCAATGCAACAGTCTTTAATACATCCACATTCTCCTATGACAGTTTCTTCCTAATGGCATTAAAAGTAGCAGTGAAAATCATGACTTTTAACATTGTACTTGACAAGGAAGAGGAAAATCTAAGATCTGGGAGTTAAGTCAGCAGAATAGAACAATAAATTTTGATGGGCAAGAGGGGGAAATGGAATTTATGCATCAGTATCAGATTTCAGAGGTGAAATTTCACCTGAGTACATTGGGGGAGGGAGTATATGCAACTAGATTCCTAAGCAAACACAGATAATTCTTGAACATATCAGTGTCACTTTATTTTAGGTCCTGCTTCCAAAGACCAGACTGCCTGCTAGCCACTTCTTGCTGGCAATAACATTTGTACTTCTTGTTAGTACCCCCCTATCCACACACTTCCCTAGTCTCCATTCAAACTTGTGCTGGGCAAGTTGTTGTACAAGCTGCAGAACTAGTCAGGAAACCCCAGTGTTCTAGGAGGGTGTCTGACACCGTCCCATCCTCCGTGTCACAAGGACCCTGGTTCTCCTTTGCTTCACGGGCATCCCCAGGTGTCCTCCTACCTTTACTGCCTGGATCTGCGGGGACAGCTTGTGCTGGGGAGTTACTGCCCTGCAGACTGCTGCCAGTTCGAGTGGGATTTCCTTGGAGGAGAGCATTACTGTAGGCCTTTTCTCTCTCCTGCTACCAGTTTTTCTAAATTTACAGAAACATATTTTGAGATATCTACTGCTGTGACACAGATGAACGGGCAGATGGAACCAGCTCTCAGGTTCAGAAACTACGGGGGAAAGGGAAACTGACAAGACAGTGAACAATCTTGTGGTTTCTTTGGAAACAGGGAGGGTAGGCAGGAACAGATAGAAGATTGATGCCATTCTCTAGCACCTACTTAGCTAGTGCAAGTCTTGGGAGAGGCAGAAAGGTCTTTGTCTATGTTACCCACTGCTGCCACACAGGAACTGCTTAGCGGAAGCCCCACTCATAAATTGGATGGCGTTTCAACCCCTGGTGGTTTCCCAGTGAGGAAAAGAAAAGACTCAATATACTAACGAATACTGCACAGTCAGGCTAGAGACATTGCAAACACCAAAATAAAGCAAAATTTCAAGTTGGATGGAATTTCAGAAGTTCCCAAGTGACTCTTAAACATAAATGCAGTGCAAATTTTGTGTCTCCTTGAGTACTTTTGAAGGTTTCCTATGTAATCTCTCCTTCCCTCTTTCATCAGGAATGTAGCAAAGACCTCGCAAAACTTGCCATTCCTTGTATTTGTATCTGCAGGATGACAGGCTTTGCTTGCTTAGACCTCAAATGACAGCATATCAGAAGATCCCTGATTCTGAGAAGAGCAGGACAGGCCTCAACAGGAGCTGGTCTGTTTAGGTTTACCTGTTAGTTAAGTACTGGTCACATCAACCAGCAGCTATGGCTATGACCCTCAGTTGCATACATTCATCTCCATTTTCTTCTATTTCTAAAATGCAAGGCTGACTGTTGCTCTATCAGGAGGCAGTTTTGATAAGAAATGAAGATGTAAGAATGCATAATTTGGTTAATTAGCCTCCACATCTTTGGAGCAGTGAAAGCCAAAACTCAAAATCCCTCTAGCTGAGACTAAGAGAGCCAAATTCTCTCATTATAAGTACTACCACAGTAATATATGGTGTTTTTATTCCTGGCTAGTAAGATGATTTGAATCTGCTTATGAATAACCTGTCTATACCAGCTATTCATACAGCCAGGAGGCAGAGATGAGGGAAATAGCGCTTTCTACAGGAAGAATTCTCATCTCCTCCTGTTGAGATAATAAGCTTTAACATAGGCAGAGGGGCAAGAGATATTTCTGAACCATCAAAGCAAAAATACCTGTCCTGTTTACAGACATGTCCCGTGCCAGAGTTAAGCCAGCAACTCTCCTGCTAGCCCTCTCAAGAGAGCTCAGGCCAAGCAGACCCAGGTACCACTGGCATTTAGTGGGACAATCTTCTCCTGCCAGTCAAGAATCCATTTCATGACGAGGAGAAAAGAGTGGCCCCTCTTTCTTCAGGAGTGCAAGAGAAGATGGAGGATTTAGACAAACATTGAAGTCACAAAAAGAGAGATCATCCCAGGTAGTGGACACCATATAGGTATGTGCAAATCTTAACAACTATCTGGCCTGATCTATGGCAATATAGTCCCTACATGACTCAAAAGCTACATCTGCACCCATTTCAAACATCTCCTTTCAGTTTTTGTCTGATTCCTTTTATCAGTTTAGCCAGAGAGGCTGTCACGCAATATGTATGTTACTTTGTGCAACTCTGACAGCACCTCTCATCTTTTTGCCCTCTCCCTTCTCATCTTAGGACCCAAGGAAAACAGCCACTCTTGCAGTTCTAAAGCCTAGCACAAAGCCTGGTACCAGACATTAACACTCACATGCTCCAGGAACAAATATATTCCTTCTTGGGGGTATCCCTCCCTTCTGAGCACATTTTCCTCTTTGACCTCAAGCAATCTTAGTGCCTTTGCAAGGATGCCAGCTGCCCACCACGTAAGTCCACTTAGGGACCTTATCTGTGACGAGCCAGGGAGAGCTGAAAGCGCACTTTTTTTTCTAGGAAAAGAAACACAGTGCAACTGGGTTTACAGCACCATTAGCAAGCACACAGCCAGGAGCATGGGCTTAAAGCCAAGGGCTTTATATAGCAGCATGAAACCTCCAAGGACACTCCCCTGTGCCACCGCTCCTTTTTATAGGAAAGTCAACAGGAGGCATGCCAGCACTGACAGCCTCATGGCTGATTTACAGTCAGGAGGAGACTCCCATGTCGGTGGCTGTGACACCTCAGAGGATCACACCAGATCTTCTGCTCTGAGCCTACAACTAAGTCTGAGCATGCCTCTTGTCATGGAGAAGGATGTAGACGCTGTCAGGAATGGAGAGACTTCATGCACTGGCTCAGCAGTCCTCCCCATGGCTCCTTGGCCCTTGGACCGGCCGCAGTGCTGTGCCTGACGTCAGTCAGGAAGCACAGGTTTTGAAACAGCTTGTTCCCGTGTTGCCATACCTGGTGAGCTGCCTTGCTGGTTGGCTCTGAACAGATGGGCTTTCAGCAAACACACTCTTCCTTTTTGCCTCCTGCCAAAAAGGCCACCAGCCAAGATGTACAAGTCAGCTTTCTGGAGGTCGCAGCTTTAGGAAATGAGGATTGAGATTCAGTAATCATCTTTTAAGTGCGGAGTGGCCAGCCCTGACATGGCAGCACCAGCAATGGGTCTGTGCAGTTTAAAACAGCTGAGCTAAGGAGCAAGCGAAGACTCCATTCCTCAAATTCTGTCCTTGCTCAATTTGATCCTCACAGTGACATCCTGCCTTAACAGTTCTAGTGTTAAATCAATACAGACTGGTGCAGTAGCTGAAGATCTTCTGGGAACCATTTTCACAGCCCATATTTCAGACACACCTGCCAGACGAGCCTGTGGGCTGAGGAAGAGGCAGGGAGGACTGTGACCACTCAGTGGGACTGCCAGAAAGACCAACATATCAGTCCATTTCCAAGAATGTGCCTGATAGCACACGCGGGTGCCACAGTTGTTTGTCCTTTGGGGCTGCAGTGGCTCCATATGAGCCTTCACCTTACTCTGATCTTGCCTTTGCTACTTGCCTTCCTCTCTGGATATCTTGAGAATAAGACTTGATCAAAATAATTTAAAATGTGAGGCTGCCTTCTTTCTTCTCCCCTTACACTCACCCTCCACTATCAGCTGCTCCCCGCCTTACTGTTAATTCCAAAAAATTAGAGCAGAGCTGCTAGAAAGAAAAGTGGTAGGTTGGGGTTTTTTTTTAATTTTAGAGGGGTGGGAAATCTGTGTTGCACAATGACTCCTGCCGGAGCATAGCATTCAGGAGTGATGGAGGGACACCTGCAGCTAAACCCCAGGCATGAGGCCCCGCTCAGGTTATGTCAGCCAGTATCCATGATGTTGTATAATCATGTACATGGCTGGCTCCATAAATAGCTCCTCCGATCAGCAACACCCAAATATCCTTCCCGCCTGGGTCGCTAATAGGAGCTTGGGGCAGGAATTAATGCAAGGCAGTATGATTTAAGCAATGTGGCCTTGCTTGTGCTGCTCAGGCATCTCTGACAATCACGCAGCCCAGCAGAGAGTCAGGTCTGCAGCAAAGGTGAAAGCCTTCAGCGTGCTGATTTTGCAACCCTTACGCTGAAAGCTACGTAGGGCTAGGTGCATAGGGCTCAGTAGGATGCTGGAAACAGATGTTGCTGCAACATTAGAGGAAATCCTCCTTTTATACAAGGGTATTAGCACAGTTCTGTATCATGCTTTGCCAGCAAATTCCTCCCATCCACACATTTTAAAGCCACAGTGCCTGCAATGCACAGTTCTAGAAATCCCGGTGTTTACCCAGTAACTTACCCCAACATTTAATTTACCAGCCCAAGGAAAAGATACAAATGGATTAGACATCTGCCAAAGCCCTGAAATTCACTCCTGGTGCAACCCCTTGTTTCTAGGTGAGGCAGGAATAATTCACTAGCTTGCTGATCATTGACCTTCCTCTCAAAGCCAAGTCATATGGAAACAGAGGAAAAACCAGCTGGTTTTGCCTTCTTTCCCTTTCTGTTGTGCACAACAAGTCTCAGACATCCCATCCTCCTGTCTCAAGTCCATTTTCCATGGGAAGATTTCTCTGAGAGCTACAAAGCTTGGTCCTTGAAGTTCAGCACAGAATGTGGGACTTAAAATACAGTTGTTGTTTTTTCCCTGCGCATTGATTAAGTGTTATCCAAAACAAGGCAAAATAAACCTTTTAGGAGACAGAACAAAATTCTAAACAGCCTCTCCACTCACCACATGATATCTATTTAATTTTAAGGCATCTACAGCATCTTTCAGAGAATATTTTGTATGTAAATAGGCAGCAAGCACATCACCTACTTTCTGTGTTGGTTTCTTTTTAATCATTCATATGTTTTATAACTGGGAACATCACAGAAAGAGGTCTTTTCCAAGCCTCTTTTTAAAATTGGTAAGTAAGGGATATGAATTTCACGAATTGCCCAGAGATACAACGAATTAATTTCCACATTAATTTCCTCATTAACCTCAGTGCAGCTTGTGGTCCGCAGTTACGGCTTTTCGGGGGACAACACATAACAAGAGTCTGGAAAAGGAAACAATTTAAAAAAAACCAAACCCAAAACATGTAAAAATATCTCACCGACAGTATGCTTTCCATAAAGAAGCTGCTCCAAAATTGCAGTCTTTCCAACTGAGGCCATTCCGCAAACCACCACCTTGTAGCCCTTTCCCATCTTTCCCGAGCAGGCAGAGTCAGCAGGCGAGCACTGTGCAAACACAGAAGTCTGGTAGCTCGGACGGCAGCAGAGCTCAGCACCAGACAGAAGCAAAGCCCCTGGAAGGTGAGAGGCAAAAATGTGAAGCAGTGGGTGCCTCGGAGGAACAGCTCCCTCCCAGGCGCTCACCAGAGATTGATATTTTTAGGACTGGAGTTTCCTCCCACAGCGTGTTTTAAGGTTTTAGGCTGCTGCCATGGGTGTTGATGCTTGCCTGCAGCCTCGATACTCATCCTGTTGGGCTCAGGGAGACTGTTTGGAAGCACTGAAGTGTGTAAACACTCTGGGGCAGGGGTTGTGCTTGTTGGTGCGTGTGTACACTGCAAGATTTGCATTATCAGGCTTTGTGGTTTTGATGTGGGCCTGATGCGGGCACCCTGGTCTAGTGAGATGTCCCTGCTCGGGGCAGGGGGGTTGGAGCTAGATGATCTTTAAGTTCCCTTCCAACCCAAACTAGTCTGTGATTCTATGGTATCTGGTGGTATTCAGGATGACTTCTGGAAATGCAACAGCACCGCGGTTCCTTCCCTTTTCTTTCACACACAAAAAGTTTCTGGCTTTTACAGTCCAGGAGGTGTAAAAGAAGAGCATTAAGGCAGAAGCACGGGAATGCAACTGCAAAAGCAGTTTTTTTAGCCTGTTTTTAAATCCGTTTGGGTGGGTGGGGGTTGGTTTTAGCAGGAAGCCTCCAGAAGGGGTTCCCTCTGCAAGCCAACTACGCAGGCCCTAACCCTCAGGCTGCTGTTGGCAGCAGTCTGCCACCCCGAGAGCTCAAAGGTACCTTCTCAGGCACAGGAGAGGCCGGCCTTGTCCTGTTTCAGTTCCAGTTTAACTGGGTAACGCTTCACAAGCCGGGATGCCCTGCAAAGCATGCACAGAAAAACAGAAAGGTCACTCTGCAGCTGCATGGAGGCAAAGCCTAATATTCCAATTTTGATTCCCCAGCGGGGCCCCACATCTCTGCAGCAGCACACTGGGGATGCTGCTGGGAGCCAGGAAGGAGGACAACAGCCTGCCAAGCACCTGCTCCTGCAAATTCACCTCTATAGGTGCAGAGGGGAGGCACAGAAATGCTGGGGCACCTGTGCCCGAGGGATACAAGCAGCTGGGGGACCTGCTGGCACCAAGGATCCAAGGATAAAGCTGGAACCTCAGCCACAGCACAGGCTGCTTATACTCTGGGCAGCCCCGCTGGAAGCACCCACAGGACTGGGGTGCTGCCTGCCCGTCCCCTACAAGGCTTTAGGGCTGGTTTTAGGACTTTTTTTTAGGACTCTTAGAGGTTATGAAGTTTTTTTAAAAATTATTATTGTTGTTAGAAGTCGGTTTGGGTTTTTTTTTTTAAGGGTTCTTTTCAAGATTTCCCTCAAAGTACATTTTTTCTGGGTCACGCTAATTCTCCCCTACCCCCTACCCCTTATCCCTATATCCCCTATCCCTATATCCCTATAACCCTATATCCCTATATCCCTATATCCCCTATCCCTATAACCCTATACCCCCTATCCCTATATCCCTACATCCCTATATCCCCCTATATCCCCTATCCCCCTATATCCCTATATCCCTCTATATCCCCCTATATCCCCTATCCCTATCCCCCTATATCCCCTATCCCTATATCCCCTGTCCCTATATCCCTATATCCCCTATCCCTATACCCCCTGTCCCTATATCCCTATATCCCCTATCCCTATACCCCTATATCCTCTATCCCTATACCCCTATGCCCTCTATCCCCATATCCCTCTATCCCCGGCCCCGCGCGGCCCCGCCCCGCGCGCGCCCGCACCTGTCCCGGGGTTCCCACGGCGCCCATTGAGCCGCGCAGGGCCCCGCCCCCCGGCGCCGATTGGTGCGCGGCTAGCCTCCCTCCTCCCCCTCCCCCAGGACTACATTTCCCATGAGGCGCCGCGGCCGTCGCCGGAAGCTCGGCCCCGCCGCAAAGGAGTGTGGGGAATAAGCTTCTTCCTTTCCGGTGCTGGGAGCCATCAGGTCAGGGTTAGTCTGCGTTCGGCCTTTACCTCGATCCGCTCCCATCCCGGGCCCGGGGCGCTCATCCGCCTGCCCCGCTGCCGCCGCCGCCCCGGAGGGGTGGTACGGGCCGCCCCCGCGGCGTGGGGGCTCGGCGGGGAGCGAGGCCCGGGCGGGCGGCGGTGGGGCCCGCGGGCTGCGCCTCGTCAGGGCGGGCTGGGCGCGCCGGGCGGGAAGGAGGATGCTCGGTCGGAGCCAGGGTCGCAGGCGCAGGGCGGTTACAGGCCGCACGGCTTGGTTGGACCCCGGGTTTGCAGCCGTTTAGGCCACGATGCAGAATCGGGGTGGCTTGGGGTGGGGATGGCAAGAGCTGTGCAGAGAAGGGTGGGGAAAGTCACACGTCAGCAGGGGGGTTGTGCAAATAAAGTGAGCTGCGTTTGTCTGACGGTCATTTGAATGGTGGGTTAATGGGAGTTCATTTACATCTGCTAATTGCTGCAGGTGTGTGAGGGTTCCGAGGTTTCTAGAGGTAATTAAGCCACGTTAATGACCACACCATTGACAGTCGCGTAATTCTCTATAGATGAATATCCACAACCTAGTATCAAAATCAGTAGTTAATATCTGAACCATCTGACATACATATCTGAAAAATTCTCATCTGAAGAGTTAAAACACTTAACATGTGAGAAGGAAAAAAGTTACTGAAAATGGTAAGTGCTTTGTTCCCAACTGTGAGCCATGTTACCAGATGTACCAGTGGTGTAAAGCAGCTCGAGAGTGTCACATGTGCCAGTAGCGTTATGTGTGTGGGTTTATGCAGTCTCTCTGTTGGAAACTGTTCAAATTTGGAATTGGATTTTGTTCAGTTTTTTTCATTGATCTCTCAATTCAGCAGGTAGACAAACATGGGTGCTTACAAGTACATCCAGGAGCTGTGGAGGAAAAAGCAGTCAGATGTGATGCGATTCCTCCTTCGTGTCCGCTGTTGGCAGTACCGCCAGCTGTCTGCCTTGCACCGGGCTCCCCGGCCCACCAGACCAGACAAAGCTCGCAGGCTGGGATATAAGGCCAAGCAAGGTAATGAGATGTGGAGATGAAGTCTGTGTGCTTCATGATGAAGTGACCTGAGTTTTATGTGTCTTCCTTCCTTCCTTAAGTGAGAGTAGAATCATAAAACCTGAAATGTAAATGTACCTCAAGATCCTGTATCGTCCTGCATGACGTTAATATTATAGACGTGTTAAATGGGTAGCGGTGCCCAAAGCCCAAAACCGTACTTCATGTAACTTATAGTTCACACCTTCTGTGGCCGTTTTGGCAGATGGAGATTAAATGGGCTTTGGCTTCATTCTTGTGCTGTGTTTCTACTGCAGAGTTGATCAACGCTTTTAGTATCCTATGTTTGGGGAGTGTCCCTTTTCTGCCCAGATTTTATCATGTGTTATTTTGACTGTAATACAGTTGTATGTGCTTGAGTAAGCAGGATGACGCAGTTTGTGCTGTCATTAGAAAACAGTTACTGGTCAGTGAAGGAAACTTGGGGAAAGTGGCCATCCACTTGCAACTTGAGCAAGTCCTTGAAACGATACATTTGTTCACTATGAAAATACAAAGCTAAGAGTCTGTGTTTCTGCTCACTGTGAAGTTTGTCTAGTTTCCTCATTTTTCAGTGATCAGATTTTAGCAGGATTTGTGGATGGCTTGTTCTTCAGTGCTTTATGACTGCTCCTATCAGAGTGTGGGATTTTAGTTCTGGATTGGTTGGTTTTTGATTGGGAGTTATGCATAGCTGTGGCTGTTTTTAGTGTATTTGGAACTGCATAGTGGAGAGGTGCTATAAACTGGTTTGGAAGTAAAAAGTAGTTGTGACAGAACATCACTTCCCTTACTCAGTTGTAACAGAAACATCTTGTGCTAGCCACCTCCAGTTGTAGGTTTTGGTGAAAACTGGTACAGTGACCTAATGATTTGTATAGTAACCTAACTTGCATGTAAAGCTTTTGGGGTTGGAAATGCAGAATGAGCATTGAAATTGCCTTGCTGTGGTTTACACTTGCAGTGGTTTGCACTACAGAATTCTTGTAGTTCCTAAGTCACTGTTTCTTCTAGGTTACGTTATCTACCGTGTCCGTGTTCGCCGTGGTGGTCGTAAACGCCCAGTTCCCAAAGGTGCAACCTATGGTAAACCTGTGAATCATGGTGTTAACCAGCTGAAGTTTGCCCGGAGTCTTCAGTCTGTAGCAGAGGTGACTATTTTGGTTATTGCTCAGAAACGTGGCGGTAGGAAGGTCTTTCTTAGTCTGTAAAAGCTGAAAATATTCAGAGGTAGAAAAACCAGCCAGACAACTGGTTTGTTAATATGTTGGATGAAAGATCTTCTTAAAATCTGTATTGAGACAAATTAAAAACTATTTAGACTCTACGAATATGGTCTGGGGAAGGTAATACTTGGGTGATTTATTGAAGTTCATAGTGTATACTTACTTCTAAAGTAAGTATTCTCTTATTTGCCACAGTATTTGCACTGAAAAATAGGCATACAACTAGAATAAACCCCAGTAAAATAAAGGATTAGGCATGAGAAATGAAACTTCAAATACTCTAAGGTGTCTGACATCACTCATAAATAAATCCCACCTCTGTATTCCCTGCCATGCTGTATGTCTTACCAGCTTTAGGTAATGGTCTTTCCATGAAGTACAAACGAGTTCCTGTCTTAAGTCTATAACACCTGTTTGTGCAGTAGGAGTGCCACACAGCGTGCTTGGCTGTGTCATTGGATCTGAAAGTGGTGTGCCAGAGACCTTTTTGTTCTTTATAAAAACTTCGGTACCTCACAAGTACAAAGATTGGTGGTTCACTTGTTTTTAGGTGGGATCATGTTAACCACTGAAATAATCAAAATGGAACCTTTCATTCAATGAGAACTTGAAGTTTCATAATGTCACAGTAGTTATGTTGGAGAGATGTAGTCCTTTTAGAAAAAAATCTTTGAATGGGTTTGAATTAAGTCTGCCCTCTCAAAAAACACATTGTGAAAGAATATAGACTGCTCATTGCCTTTCCATCTTGAAACAGGAGACTGTTCTGTTCCTAGGACTTACTAGTAAGTTATTTCAGCAAGTTGAATATGGCGGGGGTCTTTTAAAAGAGGGGAAAAAGCGTAAATGGGACGTGCCAATTTAAAAGAAACACAGATTATTAATTTAAATTAAAGATGTCATTCTGTGTTTTAAGTGCTAATGGCGTGCTCTTCATATGTGCTATTCCCAGGTATCTGATGGCTAGTCTCATGCCCACTTGTGGTGACAGCTCATGGAAGAGGTTATTTGCCCTCAGTTTTAATTTGAAATTTTCTTGCTCTGACGTGCTCTTCCCTGGAAGACACATATTTTCAAGCTACCATCCTAACAAGGAAGCTGGTTGAGGGTGGTTGATGTTTAATGTTCAATAGATATGTTGCTCTCACAAGCTAGAATAAAACAAAAACTTGAGAGTTTTGTCACATATGCATAAATAGTCAAGTGCTGTTGAGTGGAAGGCTAGCAATAGGTTGAGATCACATCAGGGTAGAAGATGGGGGGGCTCCATTGGTTTATACTTTCTCGTGGTGAAGAAAAAGTCCTAGGATGAAACATACTTTTAGCGTTCTAAATAAGGAACATTCTTACCAGGAGAGGCAGATGGAATTGCATAATTGATATTTTCTGATTTGTTTTGTTTTCTAAACTAAGACTTCTGCTTCCCAGCCCCAAGTGAGGATAAGAATAGCAAGCACTGGTATGCCAGAAGTGGAACAAAGATTGTTACCTCAGCTGTTTCGTTTATCCTATCAGTATGGGCTTGTTCTCTGCTGAAGTGTCTTTCTCCCCTGTAGTGTTGCGTGTGCAAATTGATCAGTCTTTCATAACTTCCCACAAAAGATTTTTCCATGGCCCCAAGTGCAGCTTGAGCTCTTCATGCTTATTGGGTTCTTTGGCACGCAAAGTAGTTCTTTTCTTTTGTCAACCAAGCACCTCCCTGCTTACATGCTTTAAAACCAAAGAATCCGAGCAGCCTTTTTTAATACTGTGTTCCTTTCAGCTATTGATTTTTCTTGCATCTTCACAACTGGAAGGGGGAACAGTACTTTCAGGAAGAGAGGGCCTCTGGGGAAAAATTACAATTTCTAGCACCTACAGAATGTTAGGTTTGAGTTATTCATGCTTTTCTGTATGAAGAGTTCCGTGGATCCATGAATTTACAGCCTTTTGCATGCTTTTTTTTCCTCTAGGAACGTGCTGGCCGTCACTGTGGGGCTCTGAGAGTCTTGAACTCTTATTGGGTGGGTGAAGATTCCACTTACAAGTTTTTTGAAGTGATCCTCATTGATCCCTTCCATAAGACCATCAGGCGCAACCCTGATACCCAATGGATCACCAAGCCTGTTCACAAGCACAGAGAGATGCGTGGGCTGACGTCGGCTGGGCGGAAGAGTCGTGGTCTTGGCAAGGGCCACAAATTCCACCACACCATTGGTGGGTCGCGTCGTGCTGCCTGGAGAAGACGCAATACCCTGCAGCTGCACCGTTACCGTTAATTCTTGTAAATGTATCGATCTAATAAAGGTGTTGCAGGTTGTCGAATTTAACAAGTGCTTCTGCTGCTTTTTGGTTTACGTGGGGAAGTGTAGAATTCTCCAGTTCAGCTGTTTCCATATTTTGAAAGGCTTTTGAAAGATGTAGTTTGATGGTTGTGAAGATCATAGGCCCTGAGCATAGAATTCTGTGATGGGTTTCACTTTTGGTAAGACTGAAAAGACGTGCAGTGCGAGTGGAATGCCTGATGGCCTGTCCATGCTTTTTTTACTGTTGGTCTGACTATACTTCTTTGCTGTCTGTAGGTCAGGGTCTCCGTGTCCCGTGCCTCGACAGAAATCCAGCTTTGATTTTGTGCAATGAGATGTAAACTGAAAATGCTAGTTTATTTTTTATAGGTGATTAAATACTAATGACAATTTTGGTTTTCAAGTTCTGGGTTTTTTTCTATGTCTTCAATGCGAAACCAGCTGTTGTGCCTGTGTATCTGCATGGGCTAAATTGCCTAAACTCGGAATAGAAGGGTAAGGGTTGCTCTGTTCATTGTAGCGCACAGCACTTTAAATACAGACGCTTCACAAAGAACTGTGCAGTGGTTTAGGTTGAATAATAAAGTACTGACTGCAGAGTAGATATTACTTAATTGGTTTAGGATTTCAGGCTGTTTGTGTTACACTTTGCAGTGGAGACGGTGTTTCTTAGATCTGCCTTTTGATACCAGAACAATGTTTCTCTGATGTTAAAGGCACTTGAATAGCTGCATTCTGATATACTCCGCATGGTTAGGTGGTAGAAATAATTGCATTTGGGTGACAGACAGTTATAATATATGAATATATTTTAGGCTATGTTTTGTGAAATTACAGTGTGATCTTTCAGCATGAAGTCACTTGGCACATAAATGCTGAGAGGAGAGTAACTGCGATTTCTGATAAATTAGCTGTGTGGCTGTCCTAGCTTGCACAGATTTTGTACTATGTCCATTGGGTAGAGCAAGGAAAAATGATTGATAGGTCCAAGAAGTAGTTGTGGTTGTGTCTTCCTGATCTTCAGCTTGGGATGTGGAAAGTTTAAAAAAAAAAAAAAAAAAAGCGGTGCTGGGACTGCAGTGTCCAAGATTTGCTCTTCAACTGAGAAATGGGCTTAGTTATTCTGCTTTTCGATTGAAGCTTTTACAGGAGGACAGTAGTCTGAAGAAGAGTCTTTTTGGCAGTGTATTCCTCAAGCTAGGAGGAACAGCTCAAGGCAGCAGCGATCCTTTCATGACATGTTCTATCTGGCTCAAATTAACCAAGAATATTCTGTTAAAAGTGCTATTCGCTCCTCTAAAGAAGGGAGTTTGAGGGGTTTTTTTTAGCCTTTTGTGTGAAGTAGTATTCTTGAAAGTGGCTCTTGTGATGGTGTTGGACAGGAAGCGGAATTTCCTAGGAACAGGGAGGTTTCCCCAGAGTATGCGGGGAGTTCAGGTAGAGAGGGGGCTGACCTTTCCCTGCTGTAGATGCAAGGGCTGAGGGTGGTGCTAGCACAGCCAGTGTGTCCCTTTTGCTTTTAAAGGCAACAACTTTGAGTATGATTATGCTGTACTAGGACTTGCTAAGCTGTTCAGGACCCTGGCCATTGATGGGGGAAGGTGATACCAGGTGACTGGGCAGTCAGTGCTAACACTGTGTCCTTTGTCAAGGTTCAAAACTTACAGCCTAAAGTGGGAGGGAGGTATCTTCACTGAGATTTGCTTGAGTTTTCCACTCATGGTCCTGTAGCTCTTTGAGCTTTAAAACAAGGAGGAAAATAGTATACCCTCCAAAGTTTATTGAAAGCTACTGATCAAAGTGTATTAAGAGGGCATGGTATTTATCAGACTAGCTAGGGAATCTGAAATAGATACTGTCTTCAGTGGGAGCTCTGGGTGTGTAATGGCTCATCCCAAGTTGTCAGGAAATCAGATTGCCTTAGCATCATCTCACACTGGAAGTGTCTTATGCTCTGTTAAAGAGCATTTTGGGTTGGAAGGAGGGGAAATTGCAGTGCAGCATTTGTATGAAGAAGGAGGGCAAATTATCTTCTTCGTTAAAATCTGTGTTTAAAAAAGGCAAAACATTGAGGAAAAACGTTTGTTCAGGATTGTTACCTTGGGAAAGAAACCAGGCTGGGATGTGATCTCTGCCTTTCCTGCTTGATGGTTTTTGAACCTGTTGTGCAAGTTCAGCAGAGATTGCAAGTCTGTATTCCTTACAACTTTGGTGAAAATCAGTCACCTGAGACACCAGTTCTAGTGAGAGGCTGCTACTGAATTCCAAGAGTCTTCCTGAAGCACAGAGACTGGGCTGTAGCTGAGGGAGGTGGTGGGAGGGAAGAAGAACCATCAGGAGCTACAGTGGTGAAAATTATGTTAAGGCATGGAGGTGTCCAATAGTTGGTTTCCAAGACATCTACTTGGCTTTTCTTGCAGGACTGCTTATTTTTCAGTCTGAACAGGCATGCTTTAGACAGAATTATGAGAACTGTCTGGTTTCTAGGCAAGCCAAAGTGAGTATCACAGTTAAACTGCAGAGAAACAGGGCTATTTCAGGCTGGTCTCAGACGCTGTTGAAAATAGTTGTCCATAAGCTTTTATTAGACTGGATTTCACTTTTCTGTAAGCTGCAGAGATTAACTAATCCCTTAGCTTTTGGTAGAAAGGGCTTGGCAAGTAATTTGGCCCCTGTTAAGAGACTAATTGTGTCCTCCTGGAGGGTGGGATGTGTAAAAACAGATTGTGTGGCTTTGCATGTTCTTTAAATAAACAGGTAGTAAACTCCCTTCCGTGTAGCTAATAGAAGTGTTCATCACTTGGCAACGCCAGATAAGTTGAAAAGCATAGAACATGCTAATCAACTGAGTGCAATTGTTTCCTTATGCTGTTTCTGAAGGGTTGGGAGCCTCTGCAAGGCAGCTGTGTGCTGCCTGTGGTAGGCACAGATGCTGATGGAGGGGGCAGTTGGCTCCTTCTTTGCAGCACAAAGTCATTGAATGTCAGTGGTGATTTTGTAGGGGTCTTAGAATGAAGTAATTGGTGATGGAAGAGAGTAATAGCTAAACTTGCTCACTTATCTCTGTCCTTGTAATGCAGCAGTTGTTCACTATCATTGACCCATTGAGAAAAGTGGCTACATGTGAACAGTCCCATCCAGCTAATGAATTAAAAAGCAGGGCTCTAAAAGTAGAGCCCGATTCCTACTCTTTTATCTACTCACTCTCGAAGATGGGAGAAAAACACTATGATTTTTTTGCCCTTGTACAGCTGCCTTCTCTTACAGCACACACAGGTCTAGTTCTGAGAGCATCAAGGCAAAATACCCAGTGATAGAAATGCTGCTTCAGCCACAAAGAAAGCAATTTGGATTTGAATTGACACTCTTTATGGAGCTTTGAGCAAGCACCAACTTTTTGATCCAACTCTTTTCAAGCAATTACTTGAAATGTAAAGCTGTGTAAAAGGATAGAGAGCCTGCAGGTTATTCTTCTCTTCATGTGTCAAGGTTCTGAATCAGCCTCAATTTAATAATTACACGCAGAGTGTTTAGGCTGCAAAGTCTAGCTCCCTAAAGTTAGGAAGTGCCTGATCTACGCTGCTTATGCAACCTTTAATTCAGTGGCTATCCCTCTCTTACCTAACATATGTGGAGAGGCCTCTGGCAAAGCCAGGAATGGAACCCAGTTCTTCTGGGCCCCTTGTCACTGCCTGAAATTTATCAGTGTGCTTTTCTTTGGTATCAAATGATGCTCAATGATATCCTGTAATTAAAGGCTCTTATGTAATGAAGATGACATTTAATCTCATTAAATACTGTCAACTCTCCATCATTCAGGGAAACGGAAAGCTGGGGTATCCTGGAGATCAGGGAGCTCAGTGGGAGCAGATGAGTGATTAAATTAAGCCTGGCTCTGTTAAGATCAACGCTGGCAGAGAGTGCTCTCTCAGCTGGAAGGTAGTCCCCTTCTGAGCCTGCTCAGGTCTCCCTGCGCTGCCTTCCTGGTACGAGGCTTTAGAAAAACCCTTGCTAGTTAATATGTTAGACCTCAGCCACATCTGTAGGGGTTATGCAGCCTATACCTTGTCACGAAAGGGCTGTAGAGGTGTATCCTCTGGACCCAAGCTGACTGTCCATGTGCAAGCTGAGAAGTTCCCTTAGAAACAGATGAATGAAGAGGTACATTGAAGGTGGGGAAGAAAAAGAAAATTAAAAGATAACAAAAAGAGGAGGACAAGTCAGCTGACTTCCAGTTGGGCTTTTTTGTACCCCGGAACGTGCTGCAGAGGAGTGTCCAGGAGTCAGGGTTCATCAGCCAAGTTTGCAGAACGCAGTCCCCAGGTATAAACCTGGCCAGACCCAAGTTTCCTCAGCACAAAACTAGCTCCACGTGTTCGTGTCTCTGGTGTTAATCTGCAGCCCCGAGAGACCAGGCAGTGGGTGCACCTCACTAGACCCAGAGCAGAAGGACAGTTCTTGGCTGGTGCTGAGAACCATAGGCTGTGAAAGGCACTACATCCAACCCTGAAGTGCTCTGTCTTCCGGGCTTCATCACTAGACTGTGTGTCAATAGAACAGCAGGCAGAAGCCAAGACCCTATTACACTCTGTGTTGTGTTCACACGTGTAATGAAAATTAGTCGCCATCCCCAGAGAGCTCATATGCCAAGCAGAGGAAGTAGCTCATTAGGCTGGTGTTCACTCACTCATTTATTCATACATTTTTCTTCCAGCATTGTTTTTCTGTGACTAACAAGCAATTATTTGAACCCTTTCCTTGTATGAGGATCGTGACCCTACAACTCATCTGCTGTTATGATCCACCTGCCTCTCACGGGTTTCATAATTAGTCAGATAAGTTTAGATGCAAGTTACTCAACCTTTATAAATAAACGTGTTTTGAGCTTTGTGTTTTGAGTTCATTCAGAGCAATAAATATGTCTTACAAGTTGCAATGTTGTTTGTAACTGTTCGGAAAGCAATCCTGTCAATGGACGGTTAAACAAAGTCATAAACAATGTCACAGTAAAGCTTTTAAGTACAATAGAAAATATCATCTTATTTGCGCTTTGTTTACAAGTTATTGCTACAAGTCTTGATAGAGAGTATCCACTCATGATCTTCTTTACACAAAATCAAAGACGGACACAAATCAGTTAGTATTTGTAAATTTAGGAACAGAAGTAGAATTTTCTTGATTTTTTTAAAAAAATAGATTTATGCATATATTATTTCTGCAAGATATATGATTCAACTGGTTCTATTGAATCTGGAGAATCCATTTCCCAGTTTTAATGTAGATGCCTGGTTGTCCATTCTTAATAGGCAGAGACTAAAACCCCATATGAACTGACAGCAAGATACTAAGTTTTTCATGTTAAGGCCAATGATTTGTACTGGGAAGATGATAACTACCCTTTATATATGATACACATTTTAGATTATAATCACAGCTTGGGATCTGGATCATGTTTTTAAGCAACAGTTGTACCATATCCATGGGAAACACAAAATAAATTAATTACTATGATGGGTTACGTTGGAAACCCAATTCTTAGATTTATAACTTACGTAGCTGAAAGGGAAAAATAAGGAGAAAAAGCAACCAACTGTGACCAACTGAACCACTGTTCTGACTCCTGAGGCTAAATGAAAAAATCCACCATAGTTATTATTTTCATTGGCTAGTTTAATAAATACAATAATCATAAAACTATGGAAAACATATGGCATACATGAGTTCTATTTTCTCAGTGATGGTCTCATCTGTTCAAGACTGAAAACTTGAAAATACCTCTCTAACAGATGATCTTGCCATTCTGGCAATGGTCTGAAATTTTAATTTATTTTAAGAAAAATACTTTTAAAAGAAGGAAATAAGAGATTCGTTTTAAGCCTCAATAATTATTTTAGCCAAATTATGAGAGTGCGGAAATGAACTGCAGAACTGGAATTTTGTCCAGACCATAATGAACACTGAAACTGGATGGGTTTTGCAGATTTTGCAAATTGTCCTGAAATAATATGAATTGCATTAGTTTGAATATTGAAAACTTTGTAGTAGCAGTAAAGCTCAAAGCTATTTTGTCATTTGCAGAGGTGTGAAACAGAGAACCAGGTAACCAATTACCTTCTATCTTTCCCCACTTTGGTCCCTGAAGTGATAACATTGGAGTAGCTCTTTCAGCACCTACTGGCCAACCCAACCTGACCCATCTCATTTCTCCTGGGATTATTACAGCCCCGTGCAACAGGCTAGTGCTCGCTGCTGACTCAGTTCTTTTTGTTGCTGTTGTTGAATAGCTGTGAGATTGCCAAAGTTGTAGTCGTTTGGGTTTGTTAAAAATAAACATCTCAGCTTTTTGTGCCAGCGCTGCTGCCAGAAGAGCTGACCCCAGCTGCTTGTCAGGCACGGCAGGGAGAAGCGGTGGGAGAGCAGTAGGTCTAAGCTGGCCAGCTCTGAAGTGGGAGACTTCCTAAGTCAAAGACAGACCCGGTGTAATGTGTGTAACTGAGATCTGTGACCCAGGACTGGCTTAAGACTTGGCACTGCCTCAAAGCAAAAAAACCCCAAACGTGAGAGCTTATGGAGCCCCTGCCTGTGATGACCAGCACAGGGATACAGCATTTGGCACTGCCTGGCCATTTCAGAGGTCTAAGCGTGGTGTCTGCTTCTGACAGTGGCCGGCAGTGGATGTTTGGAGCAACGTGTTGGTGAGCACAAAGCAAGTTCAGCCCCGCATGTAGCAGCTCAGGTTCTCTGAAGAGCAGGATAAGGATTTCCTTACGCTGTGGATGCCCTCGGACTGTCCTGCTCAGTAACTGCAGCGGAACCTGCATGCAAACAGCCACCCAGGACAGCTGCAAGCTGTGACATCCAGAGCTAGCCAGGAACTCCCATGGGGCTTCTGGCTCAGCACGAGCACGGGCTGGATCCATATGCAGGATGGCATCTGAAGGTAGATAAAGAGAAAATAATTGCCTTGACTCATAGGTGCCTCCTGTAATTTGAAATGGGAAGTGGAAACAACCTGTTTTGATGGGCTGCTCCTGGAAGCTCACTGAACCAGAGACTGTCCAGATGACTCAGAGCAAGACAGTTGTCGGCTGAGAACTGCTGCATCAAGGATTTGGCAGGATTACATAACAGGCACTTGTCCTTCACCGTGTGGCTTCTCCATGAGATTTATGCTTACAACTGTCCAGTTTTGCAATAAAACAAAATGGCAAGTACCTGGAGGCATTTTCAGGATGCAGCTGATCTCCTGCCTGAAAAAGACCTACTATTTGTTTTTAGACATTGTGCTACCATTATCCAAGAAGAGAAGATAAAATTTCACTGCTGGCTTCATGATGCCACCCATTCTTTCGCAGTGGTCCCATTTAAGTTGAGTTTAGCTTGGTGTATCTTGTTTTATTTAGTAAAAGCACCAAAACTAGTCATGAAGCACGTACCTGCCTCTTTGCAGTTAAAATGGCAAAGGTTCAGAGAGTGACCTTTTTGCTTTTTGGGAGCTGGGGCAAAGCTGGCTTCATCTGTGTTCTTGAATTTTGCTATGTCTCTATTAGCACCCTCCTGGAAAAGTTTGTACTAATTAAGCGTTGGTGAAAATTCTCAGTGTTTGTAACTGGAGGTTAAGAAGATCCTTTCTATCCTCAAAAAAAAAAAAAAGTTTGCAATCTCCCACTTCAGAAAAAAAAAAACCCAACCCCAAAACAGTAGAAACAGAAATGCTCCTTTTTGTTAGTGTCTTATATCACCTTTTGGAGAAGATAATTGTTTGTGGCAGGGAAATCCAAGAGTATTTTCAGTCCTTGGAGCTGTGTTTGAGACCCTAGCCGGGAATCTCATGTATCTGCTGATGTTCACGTAACAATAGATGAAGTGACTATGATGATTTTATTAAAACTGTAAGTGCCTCACCAGGAGGTTTTGTTGCTTTGCCCATGATCACTACAAAGCACGAGAGAATTTCCTTCATTCCTCCTTATTCATATTGGTTTAGAGCAGAAAGCTCTTACTCTCACTTACTGTAGAGAGCCACTTTTGCCATGCGTGAAGCTGGCAGCTGAATCTGATGAAATGCGTGTCTGTCTTTATTCACCAGGTTGATAATATCCAGCTCTGTTTCCATCACATCGAATACAAATGGTTCCTTAATAGGAATATCATTGTGTCAGGAGTTATCTGGAAAAGTTGCTGAGGCATAACACAGACAGGTCCAAGATTCAGGACAGCCAGAGATGTCAGTATTTCCACTGCTTTTACAAGCACCAAAATTACAAGTGTAGATTAGTTTAGATCCACAGTTGTGTTTGTATGCAGAGATATGCCATTTGTAAGAACCACAAACATAGTTATAAGAACCTACAAACATAATTTGGATCCTACACTGCTGTTACAGGATCAAAACCTTTTTGCTTTCAATAGATTTATTCCAGATTTACCTGGAATCTGAGTTATTTTAAGAAGCGTTGTGTATTTGCAAAATAGTTTGATACCCCAGGTGTGTCTCTAGTAAGCTTTCACTCTTGCTACAAACGCCTTCCACAGGATTTTATGAGAGAAAATACATTTGTTTTAACAGTTAAGTTTTTATAGCTGGAAGCAATTTTCTTTAGTGTAACATTTCAGAAGCCCTTTACGGCTAGCGATATTTCATTGAATGCCTGAAGACTGAGACCTGCTGCATGACTTTATCATGTATAAAGCTTATTATCTGACATAATTTGGTGCATAGCAGGCTTATTTATTTAAAAGGTCACACAATCATATTTCACCACGGGTAATGGCATTTTTATCCATTTAATAGGTTTATCCTAAAGCATATTTATTCCTAATGCATTTTATTCTGAAGCCAGTTAATAACTTCAACTCTTTAGGCTCTTAGCAGAATAGAGAAGCTGCCATTTCAGAACAAGAATTTGACCAGTTGGGCCTAATCCAGGAGGACACAAGGTCTGATACGGTCTTCCATGTATCATCATCTGATACAACCCAGCACCTTGAAGCATTAGTCCTTAAATCATATTTTGACCCCTAAGTTAGTCAGGGTGAGACAATGATCATGAAAAAAACTCTGCACTGTGTAGAGATGCTGAAACTCTGAAGCTGTCCTGGCCTTTAAACTGCCAGCTGTCCTTTGGGTAGTTACAGGTAACAGTTACTGGGGGCCAAAATATGTTTTGGCTTATTCCCCAGAGAAATTTCACTGTTTTGAATATAGTTGCCCTGTTTTGTCTGGATGCGAAAAGGCAGTTTTCTCTCTCTGGGCCAATGCACCAGGACTAACAGTGCCTGCAGTGAAAGGCAGCTCAGCCTTGGGCTATTTAGAGCCCAGATGCAGGTGGCATTTGCCTCTCTTGATGACTGAGCTGAGATTTCTCTGGGATTTTCCTTGTAAAATATGCCAGTAATCACAATAAGCTTGTGTTGCTCCAGAGGACAGAAGCAAGGGTCATAGGCTAAAGCCTGCAGGAGCTGTGGCTGACATTTCTGACTTGGTGTCCCTTCCACACGACCTGCGGTTTTCCCAAGATGAGGGGAAGGCATCATTTGTATCTCTGCTTTGCCCAGGACTGAGCTTTGCGTTTGCATTACACACAAATCCCTCCAAGGATTAACTTAGTTTACAAAGAGGAAAAGCAAACTGGATTTACTTTTTGGGGTTCAGAGGGTTTGGAAGAGAAATGATGGAGCCTGAGCTACATGACTTCTGAAGCAATGGTTTTGATCCATGGACAGCAATGCTGCTACACTGGGATGTCCTGGCCAGCACCGTGCCAGTGTCATGCAGTGCCAGTGTGACCGCTGGCAATCTGCCCCTCAGGTAATGTCCTAGTGCATTGAAAAAAGATGCTCTGCAGGGCAATGTGATGTGATGTGATAAAATAAGGTTTGAAAAAGGCAAAAGAGAATCCAGTCCTAAAAAGATGTTTATTACAAAAGGTACCAGAGGGGGAAATGCAATTGCCCCTGGAGAGGATTGGGTGGGAGGTAGGGGGGAGAATGGTTTGGCAGCAGTGAGAGCAAAAGGCAGCAGTTGTCTGCTGACTATGTGCCTTCTATAAAACACTGCTAATGTTGTCTCCAACATAGTATGATGTGTTGTTAGAAATCACCTGTAGTTAAGTCATGTAAGTCTCAGTGTTTCAGTGAAAGTAAAGGCTAGCTCTTTGTGCATCCTTTTCATAAGCCATTCCACTTTTCTCCTCAAAATCACAAAAGAAAAGGTAGGCAATGATATTACTGCCATATAACATCATAGATCATAGAATGATAGAATGGTTTGGGTTGGAAGGGACCTTAAAGATCATCTAGTTCCCACACCCCTGCCATGGGCAGAGACAACTTCCACTAGATCAGGTTGCTCAGAGCCTCATCCAACAGGGCGTTGAACATCTCCAGGGATGGGGCATCCATGACTTCCCTGAGCAACCTGTTCCAGTGCCTCACCACTCTCACAGTAAAAAAAAAAATCTTCTTAATATCTGATCTAAATCTACCATCTTTCAGCTTAAAACCATTACCTCTCATTCTACCCTTGTGCTCCCTGATAAAGAGCCCCTCCCCAGCTTTCCTACAGCCCCCCTGGAAAGCTGCTATAAAGTGTCCTGGAGCCTTCTCTTCTCTAGTCTAAACAAGTCCAACTCTCTCAGCCTGTCCTCATATGGAAAGTGCTCCAGCCCTCTGACAATCTTCGTGGCCCTCCTCTGGACTTTCTTTAACAGATCCATGTCCTTCCTGCACTGAGGACTGCAGAACCGTACGCAGTACTCCAGGTGAGGTCTCATGAGACCAGAGTAGATAGGAAGAATTGCTTCCCTTGACCTGATGGTCACACTTCATTTGATGCAGCCCAGGATACAATTGGCTTTCTGGGCTGCAAGCACACATTGCCAGCTCATGTTGAGCTTCTCATCCTCCAGCACCCCTAAGTCCTTCTTTTCAGGGCCCCTCTCAATACAATCTCCCCCAGCCTATATATGTGCTTGGGATTGCCTTGCCCCAGATGCAGAACCTTGCACATGGCCTTGCTGAACTTCATGAGGTTTGCAGAAGCCCACCTCTCAAGCCTGTCAGGGTCCCTCTGGATGGCATCCCTTCCGTCCAGCACATCAACCATGCCACACAGCTTAGTGCCACTGGCAAACTTGCAGAGGGTGCCCTTAATCCCACTGTCCATGGCTACGACAACGATGTTAAATAACACTGGTCCCAGAAACCTGAGGAACATCAGTCTCCGGTGTCCACGTGGACAATGATCTGTTGACCATAACTCTTTTGAGTGCAATCATCCAGCCAATTCCTTATCCACTGAGTGGTCCACCTGTCAAATCTATATCACGCCCATTTAGAGAAGAGAATGTTTGGGATGGTGTCAAATGCTTTGCGAAAATCCAGGTAGGTGATGTCAGTCACTCTTCCTTTATCCACCAGTACTGTAGCCCCATTGTAGAAGGCCACCAAATTTAATCAGTCATGATTTACCCTTAGTGAAGCCATGCTGGATGTCACCAATTTTCCTTATTTTCCATGTGCCTCAGCAGATTTTCCAGGAGGATCTGCTTCATAATTTTGCCGGGCACAGAGCTGAGAGGCTTAATTAATACAAAATGCATGTTTTGTCATTCTGGACTAAAGGTCTGAGTCTTTTCCTTCCATTAAAATCTGCAGGGGCAGCTGAGGCTAGTTGTAATGTGTCACTACTACATAAGGCTATTTCCCAGATTTTGGCCAGCCTAGAAGGCCACTTGCATTATCAAATTATGTGAATAAAAAGCACACCTACGACAACACTAGGTAAGAGAGAAAAGCAGAAAGGTTACACGCTTCAGGCCATAAACCGACTGTTAAAGAGCTGAATCGGGAAGAAAGTTACCCTATGGGCAAGTTAGTATACGACTGTCTATTATGAGCTCTTATATCTTCCTCCAAGGCTCTGATACTTGGCACAGAGAGACAGGATGTGAGTGTGAGGGAACAATTTGTGAGCCAGTTCCTCTCTTTCGGTTATACTTAGCTCCATGACTACACTGCTCCCAGTACCTAAGCTAGTTGCATTCATGTCATGTAGGCATGCCCTTAATGGGTAGGCTTTAAATGGTTCTATATTTAGCTTTTGCTTCTTCCTAAAGCATTCTGCACAC
This sequence comes from Phaenicophaeus curvirostris, assembly GCF_032191515.1. Taxonomy (NCBI): domain Eukaryota; kingdom Metazoa; phylum Chordata; class Aves; order Cuculiformes; family Cuculidae; genus Phaenicophaeus; species Phaenicophaeus curvirostris. Next base: position 50,049,571 of record NC_091397.1, on the reverse strand, counting down.
ATTTCAGCCTATGAAGGGATGTGATGACAAGCTGAAGACCTCCGAGACCTCCTTATCAGGATTTCTCTTCAACGGAGAGAAAAAAAGGCAAAGCAATCTGAAGAGCTAGATACATATGTGAAATAGAAATGGAGAATAAGTAGGGCAAGGGGTCAGAAAACACTGTGTAGGGCTTGACCCAAGCCGACTCTAATCGATAGAAAAATTTCCACTGGCTTCCAGAGGCTGAGATTAGTTAGGCGAGTTACTGCTATTTATATCTTTTAATGTAGGAAAGAAGTCATGGTTATAGCTATCATTATAATGACTTTTAGAGGGCAATATTTAAGCTAGTAACTGAAGAAAACAAGTAAATCTTTACTATAAAGAAGCTGGAAATTCAAGGATGGGTTTGGTATCAGTTGCCTCACCTAAGAGAAGTGTACTTGTGTGAACTAATTCCACCAACAGCTATGAAGCACAAATTATTCAGGACAGACAGATTTCTGAGGGTTTTGAAGGATCTCATCAAACAGACTGACTAGACAGAAAATCAGTCAGTGACAAAGTATTTTATATGGGGGGAAATAACTCTTATTATATGTAAACCATCATAAGCTGTAAATGACCAGGAAGGAGAACTTGGACTCGCTGTAGATCTGTGCAAATGTCAGCATTGTTCTGAGTACCAGTCAAAAAGACAAATAAGAGGTTAGGAATTTTTTCTTGAGGTAATAAGGAACAAAGAAACAGAAAACACCAGGAGCAGTTGGGGCATGAGAAGACGCTCCTCCTTGGCACTCTTCATGCAAACAAATTCTTTGTCTTTGTTTGGGGTTCAAATTAATATTATTGTAAATTTGGTAGGCATTGAAAAAATCCAACTCATCCAAAAGCAGGCAAACGCCTGCCGATTTACACTCTTACACACCTGGCTGCTGTGTGGATGTTTACCAGGACTAGGAGGGCTTCTCCACAGGGACAGAAAGGTGCAGGTATTCTGTCCCGACCTGAGCAATCACCAGTATTTCAGGCCTGAGGAAAAAGAGTCATCAGCTTCCACATACCTCTGGTGAGGCGGCCAAAGTGCATCCTATCCCACCATCCAGCTATCAACTGCACTTAACAGTTAAGTCAGCATTAGTTGCTGCAACACTGCTGTGCCATCTCCCATCCAGAGGCAGGAGAGTCTGTAGCATAGGTGGAGTCACTCTGAAATTTAAACATGCTGCTCCACATGTATAGGGTAGGAGGCAAGAGGAAGAAATGTTTGTGTTCCTTCCCAGGGATAAGAAGGAGGTTGTAGAAGCTTTCTGTCCCACCTTCTGTTCTCCTGTTCTGCCCCTTAACATGTCAATCTCAGTGAGTCAAGAGACTCACTTCAGTCTCTTCCCAGAGCTACAAGACTTCTGCAGAGAGCAGCACCCTCAGCAAATGGAGGCTGAAGGATTCGGAGGACTAACCAAACACAAGGACTCCTGATCACTCTTCAGGTGGTCATCCTAGTGCCTGCCCATCCTTCAGGCCGTGCCGCTGCAAACGGCAGCAGTACACGGCCTCTCCATAAGGCCAGGCTTCATTTTGCAATTCACGGAGGGGTGAACAACACAGAGGGAATCACGCATCTCCTCATGGGGATCAGAGGATACCCAATGAGCATCATATCTTGAATGGAATGTTACTTGCAGCGGAGCAAGTAACACAAGAGCCCCAGTGGCCAAGCTAGGGTCAAAGAGAAGCCCCTCAAGAAGAAGTCCAGGCACGATGACTTGGTCAGCACCCAGCGCCAGAGGTTATTATGCCAGGTGTTCATGTGGGTTTGGAAGAGGTAGGTGGAAAGAGGCTCCAAGAGAAAACTGGCTCCCATATTGCAATCCATTGGCAGAGCATTATCTTCCCCCAGGTTACAGGGTAGAATAAAAACCTGGATGCTCTCTAGGACAGTTTTGTCCTCCAAACACTGGAATGCCTCTCATGGACTACTGTGGCAGCCCACACCTTCGTGCTATCAGCAGACCTATAGCATAGCAGTGGACAGGGTGATTAATGAGACCTTCTTCGTTAGGAACTCTAGGATGGGATTTACGCCATTTGCACCTTTCCATTGCTACCCACATCAACTCTAACTGTTAAACCTTCTTGGGAAACATGCCTTTTGGCTTCCTCTGATGTTGTGGACAAGGATCCTGACTGTAAGGTTGGGTGGTAGGCTCATGATTTGCTTCTGCCACACTCTGTCCCTAAAAGAAGTGTTTGGCTCTTGCAGCCCACATGCGTGTGGGGAGCCACCTCAGGGGAGGAACCAGAAAGGATGTAGTATGGGAGCAGTCTAAGAGAAGAAAAATAAAGGTATTCTTGAAGACAGGTGAGAGGTGGTTCCAGGGTTGCAAATTGCAGTGCCAGAGTCAAAAGCAGGCTGAAACTGCTATAATGACCCCAGAGAGTCTCAAACACAGATGGCAGAAGATACTAGAGGCTGGAATTCCTCTGGGTGGGACAAAATCCTGTTCTGGTGGTAAACAGGAGAGACTGAGATTGGGAGCAATAGCATGATAGCCTCTCCCTACAGCACGCTACGAAGCTGTGTATGTTGCCTTTCCCATTCATCCCGCCAGGCAGGAGCAGCAGCATTTGTCCTTGCCCACAAAGGAAGTGGAGGAGCAATCCATCCCTTTATTGGCCACTCTCAGGAATGGAGTTCATGGACCCGAAAAACCTGGAGCCTCCCTTGAGCACCACAGACTGCTGGCAGGCTAGGTGGACCTCTAGTCTGTGTGCCAATGCCTGCGTACTCATCTCTGAGTGCTTCCACCACCAGCTGACACCTGAAGTATCCTGATTTATCCAACAGCAAGAACTTGAGTTCTGCAGGTTTGCTTTTTTTTCGGTTTCAGTGAACATCTAGGGTTGGTATCCCCCTGGTTAGCAGATATTACACAAGCATCTGCTTTGCCAAAATTGAAAAATAACACACACACACACACAAATCCCAGAGACACATAATGCGCAGACAGAGAGAACTTGCTCTGCTGTTGTTCCTGGTGTTCAGCTTGGTTTCCTAAGACAATGTGATTTATACATTCTTTTGAATTGCTGGCCAATTTCAGCTGTTGAGAGGTTTGACACGGCAGGCTAGGCTAATCTTAAATGCATCAAATTTGTGCTTGGTTCACAAAGACCAGCAGCCAAGCAGAGGAAGGAGAGAGAGTCCCAGGTGCCCTGAGGACAGGGAGGGAGAGTAGGACACGGTGCCCCATACCAAGCCAGCTGAGCAGGCAGGGGCTGTGCCAGAGAGCAGCGTGCCAGGGCTTAGGAGACGGAATTTGGAATTGATATGAGAAGATGGACCGGGAATGCGAGGAGGACAAGAAGCTTTTGCTGCAGGGAATTGGGGATGGGGAATGGAGGGCCTGGAGAGGGTGGTGGACACTGCCTGTGGGCCAAGAGAAAGCTGGAGATCTCTCGGGTGCTGGGCCACGGGCAGAAAAATGGGAAAATTCACCCGTTTACCTTATTTGAGAAGCGAGGAAGCTTGCCCAAAGTGACCCGTTTACCTCATTTGAGAGGAGAGGAAACTCACCCAAATTAGGAGGCAGTGAACTGCATTTAGCTGCGTTTAACCTGCACCCGCTAACCTCGTTTAACCCCAGCACCTCCAGCTCGGTCAGAAGAACCCGCCAGGCTGTATTCCCGGGGGCTGAGGAGGGACAGGGCTTCACCGCGGCCTCTGTGGAGAGACCCCTTCTCTGTCGCCCCCCGTCCTTATTGTCCCGCTGGTGGGTTTTCCCTGTGGGTTCCCCTCTGGGAGCAGGAGATTGGGGAGGGCTCGACCTCCCCTGTGGGGACAGCCCTGCTTTCCCACCTAGGCGTGTCCCCTGGGGGCGCATCCCTCCTCCTCTGGGGACAAGGACGAGCCCGCAGACCGAACCCCATCGATGCGGGCTGCGTGCGCGCCAGGGCAGGGGCCTCTCAGGGTCCCCCCGCAACGAGGGTACGAGCAGCTCGGACAGGAGACTCGGCACCCGTCCTCGGCCCCGTCCGATGCCGCGGCGGCGCTGGGAGAGCTCATTAAGCGGCGGCAATCAGAGCGGAGGCATTTCCTGCGGCCCGCGGGCGGATGCTGACAGGGCCGCCCGTCACCCTGCCCCGGGCGCGTCCTCGCGCCGCAGCCGCGGGCGGGCACCGAGCCCATTGCGGCAGCGGCGGCGCGGCCAGCCCTGCGGAGGTGACTTCAGCGGGCGTGGGGCGGGGTGGGGGGGGAGAGACGCCGTTCCGAGGGGCCGCCGCGCGGAGCTCTGTACGACCCCCCCCCCCCCCCCCCCACTCTCCGCAATCAGCCCGCGCGCGGAGCCCCGTGCAGACCCGCCCCGCCCACTGCAGTCAGCCCCGCGCAGCCCCTCATCCCCGCGAGCAGCTCGTGCGCGGAGCTCCGTGCAGACCCCCCCCCGCCCCAACCCTCCCGCCGCCGTTGCGGTCACAGCACAGCACGGCCCCCCCCCCCCTCCTCCTCCTCCTCCTCCTCCCCCCCCGCCTCCGGCGCTGCGGCGGCAAAACCCGCGCCCGCCGCAGTGCCCCCCGCCCGGCCGCACGCGCCCGCCGCACGTGAGCGCTCCCGCCCCCGCGGCCCGGGCGGCGCGGAAAAGTGTGTCACTGGGTGAGGGGGGCGGCCGGGGGCGGGGCGGCGGGGCGGGGCGGGCGGCGGTGCCGCACTCTGCGCGGCTCCCGATCCCTTTTGTTGTAAAGGGGAGGGCGCCGCGGCGGGGACGGGCGAGCCGGCCGGCGCTCTGACAGGCGACAGCGGTGCCGCCGCCTCCTCCTCCTCCTCCTCCTTCTTATCCTCCTCCTCCTCCTTTCCCCCTCCCCGCATGTAAGGAGCCGCGGCGGGGACGGAGCCGGCCAGACGCCGAGCGGAGCCGAGCGCAGCCCAGCCGGGTCCGGCGGAGCCCAGCGGGACGAGGCCGCCATGGAAGTCAGCGCGGGTGAGCGGGGGCCCCGCGCGCGGCCGGGGCTGGGGTGGGGGGAGCGCGGCGGCGGCGGCGGTAACGGCGGCGCGGGGCCCCCGGCGGGGCCGCCTCACATGGACCCGCCGGGCGAGCCATGTGCGCCCTGTGTTTACGTTCCGCGCGGCGCGCGCGCCCATTGGCCGCGCGGGGCGGTGACGCGCGCCTTGCATAATAGCGGCGGGGCGGCGGCGCGGGGCGGCGGGCGGCGCGGACACGTGAGCCGCGCGGCCGCTGTTTTGGTGACCTACATTCGGGGCGGCGGCGGGGACACGTGGGGCCGGTGCTGGTGCCGCTGCGGCGCCGCGGAGCCCCGCCCCCCCCCCTCCCGCGGCCCCGCCCCCGCGGCTCCGCTCTCTCTGTGTGTATGTTGGGGGGGGGGGGGGGCCCGTGTGCGGCCGGCGCGCCCCGCACGTGGCCCGGCCCGGTGCGGCGGGGGCGGCGTTGTGTAACGGGGCAGCGCCCGCCGGCCCCGCGCCGCGTGACGGCCGGGGAGCCCAGCCGAGCCGGGGAGCGGCTGCGGCATCTCCTCCTCATCCTCCTTCTCCGGGCTCGGCGGGGTCGCGGCTTCCGAAATCCCCGCGTGAATGGAACGCCTGCACCCGGCGGGTTCGTCCGTGGCTCCTGCTCCCCTTCTCTCCCCATTACCCCCCCTCCGCTTTAAGCGAGTCCCGAAGGGCCGTGGGTCTTCTAACTCTGCCTGGGATGTGGCCGCCTGGTTCCTCGCCCTCCGGCGGGTTCCCTGAGGAAAGCCCCGCTGGTCCATGGACCCAGGGCTGCCTTCACCGACCATCGCGGCCCTTTCCCGCAAGGCAGCAGGGTGCAGGTGTACTGAGATCCCAGGGTCTCTGCTTGAGGTTGTTGCCCTGTGCTGCTCGTGAGATTCAACTTCTAACCGCCCCGGGTTCCCTGAGGAAAGCCCCGCTGGTTCATAGACCCGGGGCTGCCTTATCTGTCGAGCATCGAGATCCTTTTCTGCGAGGCACCGAGGTGCCCGGGTGCAGGGATCGCTGTGCCCGTGCTCTCTGTTTCAGGTTGTTGCCCTGTGCTCTGTGTGAGATTCAACTTTTAACTGCAGATCAAACAAAAAGGGCGCGTGAGGAAATGTAACTTCTAAAATAACAACAGCGTTGGCAGTCTTGGCTGTGGCACAGACTGCTAAGCCCTCTAGGGTACAGAGCAACCAGCTATCCAGGGCTCCTCAGACTTCCAAAAGACAAGGAATAGAAAAACCCTACAGGGTAAAAAAAATCCCATGCTTTTCTGCGCTCCCGCAGGGCACTGATGTTACCCTTGAGGGAAAGGAGCATCTCTTTTTATGAGGCAGGGTTTAAAGATAGCGGGGCGAGGTGTTGGTGTGGAGAAACGTGGAATTCCCTTCCAGGGCAGTGTTTGCGTGACCTGCTCTGCTCCTTGGAGATAAGGATGGCGCCTGCTGAGAAAGTTGGTGCCTCCCTTGGACCAGGTGGACTGTGAGCTTTGACCTGGCAGAGACACGTGCGGCACCAGGGAATAACCGGATCTTTGTCAAATAGGTGGTGTCTTACACTGGCACGGGTGTTTGACAGTGTCTTTTTCTCATGCTCTTGCGGAATCTGTGTGCCCAGTGCAACCCACCTTTCTCAAAAACCTGATCCTGCATGCGTGCTCTGCTCTGTGGAGAATTTCTTAAAAAAAAAATCTGTGCAGGAATGACTGCTGTGGTGGGGCATAGGGGAATTGGTGCCTGGGAACGTGAGAAGCAGCCTGCATGTAGTGCACGTGTCACACGACCTCTTGGTCTGACTTCTGCTCTGCAACAGCTCTGCCAGTGGCTCCTCGGCTGTACCCACTTCAGGGTGTTGGTGACAGTTTCCTGGGTAGAAAAAAAATAAGCATTATGGAGGAAATGGGCCAGTACAGCTAGTGCAGAAATGTTGAGAGGACCATTATAGCTGATACAAGTAATCAAAATTTGTAAGTCAGAATTTCTACTTGCAAGCAGTGTTATATCCAGGGTTGTATAACACCACTGTCCAGCAGGCGTAACAGCCTTTATCTGTGAGGAGGCGATGGCTGATGTGAGGGGCAGCAGCCTCGACCTGCCATCCCAACTCAGTTGACTGAGAACCCTACAGACACCAGTGCTTTTCTCCCCCAATGGCAGCCAGTGCACAGCCCTTTAGAAGTTTGTAATTCTTACTGATGTGTGGAGTTCCTTGCTGCAATGTCCCGACTCATCTGGGAAGAGACTTTACAGAGCAATGCAGGCATAAGCCAGAGAAGATGCTGAGTAATTTATTTAAACATTTGCATGATTTTCGCTGTTGAAATTCTTGTGTGAAATATCAAAATGTTTTTGTGTTGACTTTTGAAGAGCTGAGTCTTGGAGACAAACTTAAATGAAGTGAAAACAATTTTTCTTGCTTACGAGCGAGAAAAAGGAGCCTGCAAAAAGCCAGAACTGCTCCCAGGTCAGCCTGAGGACAAAAAGCTGTTTCATCTGAGGGATTCTCGAGTGTGTCAGATTGCAAAACAGGGCAGGACAGAGACTGTTTGCAAATAGCAGCCTGGCAGTCAGCATTTGGCTGCTGCTAGAAATGCTACAAAGGCTCGCAGTTGGACAAATGGCGTTCAGTAGGCTAACTAGGCTGTAGCGCTATTTCTTTCCCTTGCTCCCTTTCCCTCTGCATCACGAGCACCTCCTAGCCCTTCCTTTCTGTGCCTCTGGCGCGTAGCCTGCATGAAATCTTTCTCTCTGCCCTATTTCTGTCCCTAACCTAGCTTGTTTGCATTCTGGCTCCACAGCACTGTAAAATCTTGTCTTTGCACTGACTCTGCTCAGAGGGTGGCTGGGGAAAAACCCTCCTGCGGCTGCCCCGTGCCTTCTCCCTGCTGCCCTGTCTTGCCAGCACCACGGCTTGTTGCTCTGTCTTTTGGTTCCGCTGTTTTATCTCACCTCCACCTGGATCGGTGGAAGCTGATAAGATAGGAGAAGGGGATGGGGCAGATTGGGAAGTCAGCCATCGAAAACAAATAGAGAGAGGCAAGCTTAAGGGAGGGAGAGAGAGGAGTGCGCCCAGGAACATGTGATGGCTGGGTCTGGTGGTGCTGGGTCACGGCGAGGCTCACATGGCAGTGGTGCATGTCTGCTTGTTATGTCACTACATGCCGCCTTTTTTTCTTGCCTTAGGGGGTGTGATAGCTTACATCAGCTCTTCAAGCTCGGCATCTAGCCCAGCCTCATGTCACAGCGAGAGCTCAGACAGCGGTTTCCAGTCATCCTCTTCGCCTGTACCATCTTCTCCGAACAGCTCCTCCTCAGAAAGCGGCTGCAACGGCCGGAGCAGCGAGGGTTCTGATGGGGCACCAAAGAGCGATCGGCTGGAGGAGACTATTAAAACAAACCAGTCGAGTGTTGCTGGTTTGACAAAAGGCCATAATGGAGTCACAAGTATGTTTGGTGCTGGTTCCCTTAACCACCATTTTCCCCTTATGAATTACAACCTCATGTATTGCAACCACATCTTCTGTGTGACTTCCTTTGAAGGCACATATCAAAGCCTCCATTTCTTTTTCTTCTGCATTATATGTATGGTAATAGAGATGATATTGCCACACAAATGCTAATAGATGGAGGACCCATTGATGCTAGCGTCAAAACGGTCCATAAATACAGTCCAGCTTTACTTCAGATTTTCAGTAGGTAAAACTGATCTTAATAAAAATCAACTACTTCTTTAAAAAGATGCTATGAAGTAAAGGTAATAGTAATCACAAATTGCCTTCAGGAGTATTTATGGAGCTGTCTTGCAAATCTGGTTTCTCTGGTTTTTCACACTTCCTCCCTTGCCCCTTCACCCACCCCTCAAATTTCTTTGAGGAACAAAATAAATACATTACCAAAACATATATTATATTCGCTTAGGCGTAGCTGGGACCTTTTTTATTGTAAATCTTAATTTGTGGACGTAAAAATAACATACTTGCGCGATGGAACTAAAGGATAGCCTTCTAAATCCATTTAACAATCTAGCTACTTGCTTCACACTTTTATTTGGTAATTGGAGAAAAAAACTGGAAGAACTAACAATGAAGAACTATATTTGAGCAGTTTTGGAAGGGCAGGAATCAAACTAAGTACTGGAACGAGTGTTTCAACAAACACTCAGCTGGAATTTAGACTAGTCTTTTGAAGGCTGGATTCTTTTATTGGCAGAATTGTTTAGAATTTTGAATTGTTGTGAAGCTAGAATAAGTATCTAGCAGTTCTACCTTAAAAAAAAATCTGTCTTTTTTTTCTTTTTCATAGATTTTCCTATCCTTGTATCTTAGCAAGAAGCTTTACTTGCTCTTCAAAATTTACTAGCAACTAGGTTTTTGATATCAGGGCAGAGGTTCCTGAAGAGGAAGCCTGTTGTAAACTGTTTAGATATGTAGATAGATAATATTTTTAGCTCAGATCTAGCTCTCTTAAACACAAAACCAAACCAAACCAAAAAAAAACAGGAAAGAAAATGTTGTAGTTCCTCTTTAAAAATGTACCTCAAATGTCAAATATATTGCTTTTCTGGTAGAATACGGTTCTGTGGGAGTACTTCTAGCTGTCTCTGATGCTCACTGTTAAGGTAACTTTGTGGTTACTGAAGTCACTGGTAAAATTCCCATTGACTTCAGTGAAATCAGTTTTAGACCAGCACTTAGGACTTGCAAAAAATCTTTATTGACAAGCTTAAAAAAAATAGGTGGTGAAAAACTTAACAAACCCAAAATCCTAAGTGTATTTATAGGGCTGAGAAGGTATTTTTCACGTTCAAGTGTGCAAGCTTGTCATTCTTGATATGCACTCAAATGAGCAGTCTTTTCATAAGTAAATGAGGTTGAGTTAACAATCATAAATTGTTGTCAAATAGGTAGAGTCTATGGCTTGTTTACAATATATAATAAAATAAAGTATTCTTTGCTATTTCCTTTTTTAAGAAAAGGTGGATATTCTCTATTGGGAAACTGTAGCCTTTATATAGGCTTGCTTGTCCTGATGGAAAAACAGATTGAGCCTGAACTTGGGCGGCCTAGTTAACTAAATGGTCCTTTTAAAAGCACATAAATGTAAGCAGGCTTTCTGTTTCTGCAGCTGAATACAATGCTGCTGTGATTGAAAGTCTAGTGAACACGTGCTTTCTCCCTATTCTGTTGAGTGCTTCGTGTTTTTCTTCCCCCCACCACCCCTGCACTGGTACCTTCTGAACTGTTCAGGGGTTTTGTACATTCTTGTTGCCAGTGTTGTACATTCTTGGTTTTTGTATGTTGAACTCACCTGACATATTTTGCTTTTAGTCCAGGTTTTAGAAGCTGGAAGCGTTCCTGCAGTTGTCATTGGTTTGCTATATCCTTGATTTTTCTCTTCTAGAATTTAATGGCATGGTTCTTCTTTGCAAAGTCTGTGGAGATGTCGCTTCAGGATTTCATTATGGTGTTCATGCCTGTGAGGGCTGTAAGGTGAGCTATGTTTTTGCTCACCTTTCTGCTGCTGAAATGTTCAGGTTCTTCCTACAGGGAAAATGGGGTGGTACTGCTGAAAAAATATCTGCATGCTTCTCTGTTAAATTCCATCTGAGACATTTCAGGCAGTGTGTAAGTTGTAGGAAGAGACAGACCGCAGCATTTTCCAAACTCTGCAGTACTTTCTGTTCTCACCTCTTGTTCTCTGTTGTGCGTTCAAGGTCAGGCAGGGCTGGACAAGAACTGGAGACAGAGGTTGTAAGGACCATGTCACACTAGACATGTGAATATTAATTGCATTAAGAGATAGTGAGTGTGAGTTGTCACCTGGGCTGGGACACAGAACAAAACAGCTTTGCAAAAGCAATTCTTTACCACGGAGAAAGCCAGAACTGGGTGCTTGCATGTGCACAGATGGGTAGATCTCTATTTTCTGATATTGTATCAAGGCAAATATTACGTTTTGTGAAGGAATTTAGGAGCTTAAGGGTTATGTGGAAGAGCCACCTTTGAAGGTCATATGGTGAAAGAGAATGATTTTGTTTCCAAACCATGGAGGTTGAAGTCAGAAGGTCTGATTTTTGGCTTTGATCTTTGCACTTGATGTCATAGGAGATTGAGGGCATATCTTATAAACTGTCAGTACAGTGGCAGAGGTAGTACTGAAGATATCTTGCTCTTAGATGCTGACTATGCAGAGAACAACTTAGCATCTTCTGTAGCTAGAAATTGTAACTAGTTTGCATTATACACAGATCACACACAAAGGGGAAGTAAATCATGAGAAGTAGGAAATTCTTTAAAATCACTTGGGGCTTATGGCTCTGAAGCAGCTGATGAGATGCAGTGAAGTTTTCTGTGCTTGTGCAGAGGTTAATCTTGGCAGGAGGATTTGACATGTGCTGTAGTAATAGTTGTGGGGTTTTCTCTTTGTTTACAGGGCTTCTTCAGAAGAAGCATTCAGCAAAACATCCAGTATAAGAAGTGCTTGAAGAATAACAACTGCTCTATAATGAGAATGAATAGGAACAGATGCCAGCAGTGTCGTTTCAAAAAATGCCTGTCTGTTGGGATGTCAAGAGATGGTACGTTCCTGTATTCAGCAGTGATCCTCTGAGAAAGAATCTGCTGCCCACCTTAAAACCAATCGCTATGGGCCATAATGGCAGAAAGCACAGTTTTCTGTCCCTGTTGTCAGGGACAAGCTCCCTGCGTGAGAGCATTTAGATCAGCTTCCCTTCTTACTCCATCACTCTCGTGAACTGGTAACGTAATACTGGCTGCAGAGCTGTCCTCCCATCCCTGGAGGCTGATGCAGTGGGATATGCTGCAGTGGTTTGTTAGGGGGATGGTTGTAATGAGAGTCTCAGTTTTATTTTAACGAGTTAATATTTATAGCTGTATCCTGCCTGAATCTGAACAAGGTTTTTCTCTTTTTTCCTTTTTTTGTTTTTAATTTTTATTTTATATTTTGTTTTGTTACTGTTGCTTTTTCAATGAAAGGGAATTTTGCTAAAGCTGATAGCCTTTGAGTAGTCATTATAGACTCTAAAGAATTAGATTTGAATACATGGGAAAAGCATATATCTGCTCCTTTTTTTTTTTTCTTGGAAGGAGGGGGAAGGCAAGGGGGAAAAGGTAGTGTCAGGCTGTCTCTGACCACCTTGCTGGCTTTTCACTTGTTTTGATGTTTTGAAAATGTAATTCTGAAAGTGTAGTTCATTAATCTCCTACAACGTACTGTTACAAACCAGAACTCTTCCTTGTGTTTCACTTTTTAATTTTCTCTGGGTGTTTATTTCACAAGAATCTTGGGCTGTTTAGTGGGTGGGGTGTTAAAACTTATTCTAAATAATTGTTCCGAGTTCTTGTCGTGCATAGGAGTTATTTCATCCCCCAGGCACTTGTTTGTGCGTAAGGTTGCACCTGTTCTAATGAAAGAGATTTAGTTACATTAATGATGGATTACTGCATGAGCATAATTACATAAGTCGAAACTGGTTGTAAGTGCTTGTAAGGCTGTGGTTGGACAGGATTGTTAAAGGCAGTTGTAGATTACCGAGAACAGGGTCAAAAGTGCTGCCGCCCCAATGATGCCCATCCGATTGCGAACAGAAAATGTCCTTGTCAAGGCAAAATTATCAGGAAAATTTGTCAAGGTAAGCTTCATTCAATATTAGTTCTCTAACTGTTTTGGGCAAGTCGTATAATTGGTCCATGAGGAGCTGTCTTGTAGGACTTCTATTCAAATATGATATGGACTGTATTTAAATTCAGCTAATTGTCAGCTCACAAAGTTGTACTGATATAATTGATCCAGTCTTAAAGTCTGACAGTTGACTCGCCCAACTGTGCATATGGTCCTTAGCCAAGTTTGTAGCAAAAGGGGAAAAGGCTATAGAGATTGTTTGCTTTAAAGTTGCCTTCTCTTTGTATGTAAACAACAGCATACATTTCATATATCACGCCTGTCCTTTGTCCAGGAAGCTCCTTGAGTTCAGTGGCAGTACTCCTGCTGTATTATTGGTGACAGCAGTTGAATTCTTCCCTTAAAAGGCAAGATTTTTGGTTGACGTGTGTATTCTCTGTGTGTGTTACCACTTTCAGGATTGACTTTTTTTTTTGTTTTGTTTTTTTCTTTCCCACCTCTTTTCCTTTCTCCATCTTGGTAGCTGTTCGATTTGGCCGTATTCCCAAACGTGAAAAACAGAGGATGCTGATTGAAATGCAGAGTGCCATGAAAACCATGATGAACAGTCAGTTCAGTGGTCACTTACCCAATGAAGCATTAACAGAACATCAAGATCAAGCACCTCAAGAAGACCTTTCCTCCAAGCCTAAACAAGAGCGGGAAACCATCAAAAGCCCTTCTTCCCCTCCTGGTACTGACATAGCTAAGGAAGAAGTGATTGGTATGGTCACTAGGGCCCACAAAGACACTTTCATGTACAACCAAGAACAGTTGCAAAACCCAGCAGAGATGATGCAGTCCCAGAGTGGGGAGAGAGTGTCAAACAACCCTGAGCAGTACATCTTGAGCAGCGAGCACTGCCTCAGTGGGCTTGGTGGTCCTCAGTACTCTGAAAGCGAGCAGCACCTTGGTGGACAGTACAGAGGGAGAAGCACAATGCATTATCCAAGTGGACACGCCATGTGTTTCACAAATAGCCACTGTATGAACTTCACCAGTGGTTACACTCAGCGACTGTGTGATAGGATCCCAGAAGACAGCTTTTCTCCAAACAAGAATACCGCTTACCCTTGCAGCACTGGAGGAAGAATGCATCTGGTATACTCTATCAATTGTTTGATTTGACTTAGTGAAAGGCTTAGTGATGGCTGTGATCCAGCTCTGCCTCTTTAGTTAGTGAAGCTGCACGCAATAGGCACAATTGCCAAAACTTAACATAGCGACATGAATTTGGTATTGCAAATTGTGATGAAGTAGAATAATGGCCCAAGTTGTGTGGAGGATTTTAAATCGTTGAAGTGATGGGGTTTCTTGGCTCATTTTTTAGCAAACTGGAAGCAGCCTAATGCCAAAGAGCATTGATTGAAAAAAAAACTCCTGGGTTTCTTAACTGGTTTGCCTTAAACATGAAAATAGATGTTGGGAGTTTATAAAGTCCCTCCTTCACTGGATCCTCTTGAAGACTTCTGTTTAAAGTAATCTGCACAGTCAGATATGCTGTATTTCCCTTAAAGGCATTCAGAGCAAATTTCTGGGGTGAAACCTCCGGGCTAGAGTTTTAATCCAGTCTGTTTGCATGCCTTGCTAGTGTTTTCTAAAACCAATCTTGCTGGGTAGGCTGTTTTTCTTTGTGGGGGTCGGGTGGGGAGAGTGGGTTTGGTTGTTTTGTTCTGAGCTGGGATAGGCCGATTCTGTTACAGGCAGTGTAAAATTTAGGTTCAATGGGACCCACAGCCTATGCATCCTTCTCCCCTAGAACATCTTCAGATCTGAACAGAGGCAGGAGGAAGATGCATAGCTAAGCTGCTTGAGAGAAGTTCAGGGTCTGTTCTGTAGTACTTAGTGAGGCTCTGAACACACTTCTGGGTACCTTAGATGACTTTGCTAGAGTATTTTCTCACTGAATTCTTAACAAGGATGCTTCCTGTTTTCTTGCATAGGAGCTTGGTTTTTTTTTTTTTTTCCTTTCCTTAATGGGTCCCTCCTGTTTGCCTTGCACCTGCTGTGTCTCTGCCATTCAGGCAACCAGTTCTGTAAGCCCCTTAAAATAGATTGTCCTTCTCTTTATCACTGGAACTGCCTGGGATGAGAGAACATAACATCCTCGTTCTCATCCTGTGCTCCTGACAAAGTGTGAGCCCCTGACCTTTATGAAGTACTCAAGCTGCTGATGGTGTTTCTTCCTCCTAGTTTATTCTTCATGTTTTCTTGAAGGCCCCTGGAAGACTCCAGAGAGTGAAGGCTGTTTGTTTTGAGGCTGGATTTCCTGTTTTGTTTGGGTTTTTTTTTTTTTTGTTTGTTTGTTAGTTTTCCTTACTTGACTACTGCATATGTGGACCGTGCCATCCCTAGCAGACTCTGACCTTAATTGCAGACTCTGGGCACCACACTGTGGCAAGTAATAATCGTTCCCAACCTCTCTTCCTTGCAGGGAAAGTATGTGGAGTCATTACAACGGCATCCTTGGCACTCTGAGAAGCAGAGGTTAAACCTGTCAGTATGGGCAGGCAGGGAGTGGCGGTGACTGCAGAGGTGCAGGCAGTCAGTTTGACCTGTGTGTAGCTGCTGCAGGGAGGTTTGACACAGCTGATGAGGAGGAAACAAAACTGAATCCAACAAAGCACTGTTCCCCCTGACCGGCGTCTCTGGTAGAATTGAGGGGTTTGCCAGAGAACTCAATGAGAGCGGAGTGTGACCACAATGAGTCAGTAGCTGTAAGGGAGCGTAGTTAGGCTCTGAACCTGTACAGAGATGGATGTTCAGGGTTTTGGATTTTTTTCCTCAATACCCCCACAACTAGAAAAGCAGAACAGGTTGTTCCTGAAGAGGCTCCTCTAAGGAGAGCTAGTGGCTGCAGAAGCTGACAACTGCTTCCACGAGAAGCCTGTCAAGATTTCAGTGAGTGTCTGGACGATGTTCTTAGCTGTGTGGTTTAGTTTTAGGGAGTCCTACAAGGAGCAGGGAGTTGGACTCTGATCCTTACAGGCCTTTTTCAAATTGAGATATTCTGTGACTCTTGGGCAGAGGTCTCTTGAGAGCTTAGACGTAATACATTGGGAGAAAATGGGAGTTTTGCTGTGGGAGTGAGTGCCTGGGGGTTAGGGTAAACCATCAGAGGATGAGAAGTTGAGGTGCTTTTTGTGTCCAGTTCAGGGGAGCTGAACCAGAGATATGGTACGTTCATAGTACTGTATTTTTAACAGTACTCGTGTGAACCATTGTAGTATCACAGACAGCAGTGGTTAGTGTCTGCCATGCTTCTGGTTGTGTCCTGAGACCTTTCCTTTTGCCAGAATATTTCATGATTTTCAGTTTATGGAAAATGTCCCCTTCTGTCTCACAAGTAATCATTTGGTTTTGGGCATTGTCTCCAGCCACACAAATGATGCTGTGATACACAGCCGAACCAAGAAATTTGCAGTTCTGTTCCTTGGCTTTTGGGAGGAGCTTTCTGCATATTGGCTGTCCGGTTAGTGACTGATACTTGGGGTTGGGGGGAATAAAAAATAAACAGAAATATATATCTATCTGTGTTTTCCCTAGCTGTTGCCAAATACATACACACATGTATGTGCATAAATCTGTTGAGTAGATTCTTACAATGAATCTTAGGACTTTCCATGCAAAGAATTGTTAGGCAGTTATCAGATGCAAGATGCCCTGCAAAACCAGCATAGCTCCGAGGAAACTACTAATGTATTCCGCTGTTCTCTATTTGCTCTGCTGACATTAGGTAGGATTACATACACATTTCAGTACACTTGTGAGGAATACGTAAAGGAATTCTCATCCTTGATGGTGACAGCTGAAATAAATATTAAAAGGTTTGAACTTCATTAAAAGATGTAAATTTTAGAAAACAGAACTGCAAGTATTTCAGAACATCTGTTCGGGTTTAACAGAGGGAATTTATTGGCAGTCAGCCTTGACTGATATGTCTGATCTCATTGTGAGGGATTCAGACTTTCCTATAAAAAAAAATCACTGTATGTTTGTATAAAAGAGCATTTTGTCATCTTGTGGCTGAGCAAAATTGGAATACCAGTTCCTTCATCCTCCTTCAGTGATGCAAATAAAAGCAAACACATAGGAGAGAAGGGTTCTGGTAATGAGGGTGTAAATCTGTGACTAAGGAAACCAAGAGTTTTTTTTGCTGTACTGTTGACACCATTGTCACCTTGACTGAAACACTTGAGGTGCCTGCTAAACAAGAAAGATCTATAAGAATGAATGTAGTAGTGACTATGAGATTGCAATTGATTGGTTGTGAAACTGTGATTAATTATGAGATTACAGGGATAATACAAGTAAGAGACATCCAGATACTAGGCATGAGTGACATCAGGGAACAATAGCATAACCTGTATTTTCACAAGTCTTTTGCTGCAAACAATGCTGGTGTTTCCAGCACTGGCAGATTGAGAAGCAGACTGGTAATGAACCACCACGAGATTTTTATTGTCTGTTTTAAAAAGGGGGGTGGGGAAAATCCAGTTGCTTTGGGACTTTACTGAGGAATGCTGATCTTTTTTTCCTCTATGCATCATTATTGCAAAGTTTTTCTGAAGAATGAACCTGCTTCTTTCAAGTATTTGGTAATATTTGGAATAATATTTTTAAGACTTATTTTCTGCATATGTTTTGTAAACATAGGTCTGCCCAATGAGTAAGACTCCCCATGTGGACCCAAACAAGTCTGGCCATGAAGTCTGGGAAGAGTTTTCCCTGAGTTTTACCCCTGCGGTAAAGGAAGTGGTGGAGTTTGCCAAGCGCATCCCAGGTTTCCGAGATCTTTCCCAACATGACCAGGTTAATCTTCTGAAGGCTGGGACCTTTGAGGTGAGACCACTGTGTCTGTATTGTGGATCTGAGAAGCTGTGCATCAGTCTGACCCCCTTAAGACCAAAAACAAAGTAGAACCGGGTTGTATCAGGCAAACCCAGCTTGTTTGTGGATGCTAGCTGTGAGCTTCCCTTAAGCTGATGGTGTCCAGTGCTTCTGTTTGGTCAAGTCTTGGTGAGCTGTCCATCTTCAAAGTAGCTCAAAAGGGCTCAGCCCTTTTACTCTTTGCTCTTCCCTGGGCATTAATAAATGACTAGTGAGGAGTTATTTGGTTTTGTATAGCAGTGGTTACTTGGGTAGCTACCTTTTGTTAGCCTGGAGAGAAACGGGCTGCATCTGAAAGAGTGAATGGTTTAGAAAGCTATTTATTGACTCACCAGTTTTGTAAAGGAATGTATTTATGGGTCTGTGTCCTTACTTCTGCTACTGTGCCAAAGCCAGAGCATCCATCCTGACCAGTGACCACTAGCCTTTGGTAGCAACTGGGGGTTGCTGAAGCCTCCATCTCCAATGCAGTAACACTTATAATTAGATGTACTGCCGCAGCTCTATAGATACCGTGTACCAGCTGCAGCCTGACTTACTCTAGACTAGTCCTACCAGGTACTTCACCCACTTGCAAGCTTGGTGTATATGTGAATTATTGGTGTTAAATTTGCAGTGATGCCAGAAAGCTCAATGCTATTTTATAATTAGTGACCTTTACCAGGGTCACTAAGACGTAAGTTGCTTTTCCAGACTCTTATGTCTGTTGGAGACCATGCACATGTTTTTAGTATCCAAATGTGAAGTTTAAATGCAGAAGGCCAGAGGAGCTGAGGTGTCCCAAATATTCAGTATTACTGTGCTTTTCTGGGGAGAGCAGGGTTGGTGATGCTTTTGTTCATGTTTATTGGATTTATTCTTTCAAAGAGGAATGGTGGATTTTTACCTGAACTGAAGACATTTCTCATGTAATGTGTTGGGTCTTTCATCTACGCTTATACAACCTGGTTCTAAAATGGATAATTGTTGGGCTAGAAGGTACAAGTTAACCTGGAAGACCTGGTGTCTGGAGCATGTCAGTTTCTCTTGTTTTGCTGTCATGTATTTTTTACTGTTATTATTTTCCTTTTAATACTCATCTACAAATCCTGTAGTGAAGGGCTGTATTTTCACTTCTAACTACAGCCTGTTACGTTTCTGTTCATATTACACAAAAATGTTGGTTCTTCCCTCTGCAAGGTAGTATACTGTCCAGTGCCCTCAAGGAGGGTGGAAAATTGGGATTGAACTGTTACTATAACGTAAAACCAAGCAAAATGTTTTGTTTTGGCCTTTCTTCACCTCAAGCTTTTCTCAAGCCTCATTCGTATGCCTTGTTGCAAGTTACAAGCACTGCCATAAGATTTCTGTATTCAGGGGAATTAATAATAATACGTGGCTGCATGCTTATCCCTATTGACTTATTTATAAGAAACATTAGTGATTTCTGTTAGGTGCCTGTAGTTAAAGGCCTATGTGGCATCTTAGCAACAGGATTAAAAAAACAACCCAAAAAGCCAAAAACACTGCAGAGCAGTGGAAAAAAAACCAAACTAACAGGATTAATGAAACCATTGCAATAGAAGCAAAAGCATCTTGAAAGCCATACAAGGTAATTTTTGTCTTCTGGGTACTTAAACTAGGATATCACAACATCTGCATGTTTGTAGAAAAACTTGAGTAGAAGTACTGCCTCTGCGCCTGTTTTGGCTCCCTTGAGCACCAGTGTGTGGCTGTCTTGGCACAGTGCTTACTGCAGCTGGTATTCAAGGAGTGCTTGACATTTGGGGGTAGACAATGCATTGAGACAGTGTAGATGCAGAAGTAGTGTATATATATATATATATTCGCGCACATGTAAACTGAACATCTCTCTTAGAACTGGGAGTACAGGAGAGTCAGCTCAGAAACAGCAGTAAGCCTAAAATAAGGAACTCAACTGGATTTGAGTAGGCTCTCCCACCACCTCCACAAGCCTCCACTCCAAATATAGTTGATGGTAGGGTTGATCAGGTATATATCCTCAGCGTGCACAAATAGGAGTCTGGCTTGGAGTGAAACAAAGAATCATTCATGTGCTATCCCATCGTCTAAACTGTTTTTCCCTGGGTTAGGATGGTGACATTGAAGCCTATGGGCAAGGTCTTTGCCTTAGTGTAAATCAACACAACTTAATGGGCTTCAGTTTTGAAGATCAGCATTAATAATTGTTGCTCATTATTTAAAGTTCATGTTTCTAAAGCCCAGTTCTGTAAGGGGGGAATACCGTTTTGAACTGGGAAGTTGTTGAGTACCTGCTGGGTTGCTGCTAATGCACAAGTGCAGCTTTGGCTCTCTACCCTTTGTCTCCTTTTGTTGTAGTTGGAGGGCTTCTACACGCTGTAGTCAATGTCGTCATAGGACATATAGCTTAGTTGACAAAGATGAATAATATGTAGTGCTCATGTGTTCATCAAGGTTGCTGCATGTCATTTGGCTGTTTAAATTTAGGAGCAGGTCATGTAATGTGCATGAATAGTGTTTGAATTCTCAAACATCTTCATTTTATTTGAACCCTCCTATTTTAAGCTTGTCAAAGGCACTAGTCTTTGCTGAAAAGAAATTTGATTCTCTCATCTGTAGTAAACGTTTAAATTAATGCAGTTATGTAGGGTGAGTGAGAAGAGGCGACTGTCACACCAAGAGATTACAGCAAGTCTGAAGTTTTAACCAATGCCAGTTCGTTCATTCTCTCCAAATAAGAAGGCTGTTGCGTGCAACTTAAACCTTGAAAATGTAAATAAAGTTGTTGAACATGGGCAAATGAAACTTTACGAGCCATTCCAGAGGGAAACATTTCACAATATGACTGAGAAACCACAAGAGAAATTTCAGCCTAGAGGGGTAAGTTCAGCACATGTCAACTGCTCCAGCCCAGATGCTTATACCAAAGGGATATTCCCAGCTGCAGCTACAGACCAGGTGCCGTTTCAAGCCCTGCTTCCCTAGCCTTTTGAAGGCCGTACATGTGGCTCCTTTTCTACCAGAGCTCATTAACATTCCTGTGGAAGCAGCAATGCGGCATGGTACTTTCCCAAAGAATGCATAGCGGGCCAGATCATCAGGTGGTGTAAATCAGCATTATTTCAAAGGAGCCGCTTCAGTTTACACCAAGCGAGAATCTGGTTCAATACTTTCATTTTGCTACTCATAAGTGTGGCCAAGAAAACATTTCTCTTAATGCTCTGTGTGCCTTTGGCTGTTCATTGGCTTAAGCAAGTTGTCTTACTGGCATATTTATGAATGGTATTGTTTTTGTGGCTCAGGCTGTCTGAGGCTTAAATTTTAATTTTTCTCCCTTTCATGTGCTTTAGCCCCTCCTCTGCAACCACTTGCTAACTTTTTCACTTGTTTGTTTCTCTGAGACTACTGGGCCAGAGCTTGCACTGTGTTTTACAGCTCAATAGCATGCTGACAGTTTCTGTATAGAATGCTTGTACAGCAGTTAATGAGATGGTTTGAATGATGTTAAAAGGTTTATTGTTTTTTTTAAGAGATCCACCTGTATTTATCTGGTTTTGTTGTTTCTTTTTTTTATTTCACCAGGTTTTAATGGTACGGTTTGCATCTTTGTTTGATGCAAAGGAACGTACTGTCACCTTCCTTAGTGGAAAGAAGTACAGTGTGGATGACTTGCATTCGATGGGAGCTGGTGATCTGCTCAACTCAATGTTCGAATTTAGTGAGAAACTAAATGCCCTGCAGCTTAGTGATGAGGAAATGAGTTTGTTTACAGCGGTTGTTCTGGTGTCTGCTGGTAAGGAAAGAAAGTTAACTTACACCTTTGCCAAATTTGAATATGGTTCTGTATTAAAAGATTTCTGTAAAATGTATGCCTTGTTATTTCATGTCTAAGTGCAGTTCAGTAGGTTTTAAGCTACTAGCAGGCTGTAATTTGCTTTTTTACATACCTGTTCTTTCTAATATTTGCCTTTTGGAAAAATGTGGCAATAGACTTGTATTTTCCTGCTAATTTCTGTAGAATGTAAAAATACACCTCATAGTTTCTAAACAGCCATCGGGCATCTATTTGTCTGACTCTTTAAGTTTCACAGGACAGCATCAATGAAATTACTCCTGACTTGTACAGCGTAAGTCTTGGGATAAGGTGATATTTTTACTTCCGAGTATCGTCATTGAAGTCTATTGCGTGTCTTACTTAAGTCTAAATCCAACAGTTTGATCTCTGCCTGTGTCAGCAAGAAAGCCTTATTCATCTGCATCGTGACTTCTTACCGCTAAAGATCTGCCAATCCACTAACATCTTCACCGGCCCCATATCTTGTTTCAGTCCCTGGATATACAGAACACCCTGGCCCAGATTCAAAGAAGGATTAAGCACCTACTTCTGTAGTATTATCTAAAGCCTCAAATTAGGCACATTAGCCCTGCATATAATGCCTGGAATACAAGATGCAGAATCTCTGCTTGGTGGGTAAGGAGCTCTCTAGAGGTAGCTAGCAGGAATGCTGGTAGTGCCCACTTCTTATACAAGCCAGCATTTGGGGCCACTTGTTTCTTGAACAACTGCATCTCTTCCTCATGAGTGGCTTAGACCCACATCTTTCTTATCAGTGAGGGGCACTCCAGGCATAGTGCTGTAAGTGTATGAAGCCTCTGTAAGCACAGTAGGACAGCGCAGTCTGGTAGCTTTGTGCATGGCCTAACTGACATGTGATAGCACAGGATGGGCCAGCTGCAGCCTCTTCAATCTGTAAGTGGTAGTAATGAGCAGAGAGTGGTACAGGGTTCTCAAGCTTCAAAAACCAGAACGAATGGCAGTGTGAAAGAAACGTGGCACTGTAGTCCGTTAGGGAAAATTCTTAGGTAACAAAGAGAAATTCAGGGTTTTAGTTGCTTTTGCAGACTGCTTTACAAATGCGATCTTTCAAAAAATGGATGAGAACTGGGGACAACCTTTGAAATAAGAACTGAGAGCCAGGCTTCTCTTCTTGCAGTGTCATAACGAGGCTACAGCCACTATTCCTGCTTGCTTAGCTGCCCAGCCCTGGAATATCACAGTCTCTGTACCACCTGTTTTGAATGTAAATGGCTGTATCTGTTCTGTTAAATGTGCTGTTAGTACAGAGCCAGCTGCCCCCCAGCCTTTTAAGCACTGCTCCCTGCTGTTGCTAGCTCCCAGTAGGGCTTAGCTCAGGGATGGTATGTAACATGTACAGCATGCAATGTCAGAGCCGTGCAACAGGACAAAAAGAGTAGGTGTTAGGTATTTAGGCTTGTTACAGCTGCTAAGGATTTTTCAGATCGTGGACGTTATAGCTGCCTTGTAATCTGATCTGCAGTCTGGTCGCAACCTTCCTGAAACATCTTCGAAATGCCTCTAGAGTTCTATAAAGCACAACTTCATTGGTCTTCTAGCATTTGAGCCCAAACTTGTATTTGCACTGTGTATTCCAGGCATGATAGTGACAGTGATGGTCACTGTGAGTCGGGGAGTTTTCAGATCAACTCTCTCTCTATAGTTTGCATCTGAATTGAAATTCTGCTGTTGTTACTTGTACAAGTGAGTAAGTGAGAAAGCTTCATGCTTGAGCAGGTGCCTAAGAGCAGAAGTGCCACTGACGGAGCTTCCGGGAAAGATACTCACAGCGCGAGGGCTTGCCAGGAGGAGAAGGTACCTGTAGAACTGAAGGATTGTGGGCATCTCTTGATTAAACAGATCTTTAAAGATGGATCCCCTGCAGCCCACTTATCAATGAGGAGTGTGACCCAGAGAGCCATTTCCCATTAGATGGGGGAGGAGGTCAATTAAGGAAGGAGGGAGAGTTGAGAGACAGCATCAGATAGAATGACATGGAGATGCAGGCAAAGGCAAAATATGCTGTAACTGGAAGAAGAACTGAAGGTGGAAGAATGGTCATTGAGATTTCTTTGTCTCAGAGTGAAAGTTACTTGGAGAAGATGGAAAGGAAGATAGTTAAGTAGTCAAGATGCACATCAAGTCCAGAATCAGACAGGAGTGTGTGACTGTTGAATCCTTATTAAGTGATCCAGAATACAAAATACCATGCTGCACTATTTAAAGATGCTTCTAAGAAGTCTTAAGTTGCTTAATTTTTTTTATAAAAAAGACAGTGGGAAAAAAACCCCAAACTTCATAAAGCCCCTAAATGTGCTAGTGGGTAAAACACTTGTCAGAAGCATCTCCACATCATACTGAATGAATAACAACTTTTATGAGGGATATTTATAATGTCATAAAGAAGAAGCAGGAGTAGTAGCAAGGAATGTGTGTAACTGTGTACATCGAATTGTTTTTGGTGTCATATGGCAAGAAAAGAAAAAGCAGGGACATAGAGTGCAGATGTAGGAGTGTTTATGGTGGTGCTGAGGAATTACATTGGCACCATTCGAAAACTGAAAGAATGCTTCACCTGGTTTCAGTTATGGATATGTTGAAGATGGGGTGGGGGACGGATATGGCAAGATAGGTCACGGGCACTGAAGAAGAAGGAAGCAAGGTGGAAGCAAAGCTGAAAGAACGTGTTTTGTGCAGGTCAAGACCAGATAATTTTTTAACTGAGGATGATGATGCCTTGTGGTAGAAGAGGACAAAATGCCTACCTTCTACTAATCACTCATATTGCGATGGTACTGGCAAAAACTTCTGGCCACTGGGAGCAATTGGAAGTAGACTGAGAGGGAGAAGAGAGGAAAGAAGATGATTTAAGAGAGGTGGCTACAGTAACACACCTGAGGCAGCTAGGAAAGACTGGACTGCATTCCTCTGCCTTCAGAGACAAGGCAGTACTGCTGTCACTGTGCAGAGCTCTGGAGAAACCTTGTCTGGCATGGTCTGCAAATGTCATCATTCCTGCTAAGGACAGAGCAAACCCTCAAGTTTTGCAAAGCGGGCAGCAGATGTTAGTTTAAGGAATAAAGACAGAGGCTTCTCTGTTTGTGCTTTCTTGGAAAGCAGCAGTCAAACCTAACGGACAGTCCTCACAGAAGAGTGGAATATATGCAAGTAAACATTATTTGATATTAATCAAACTTTGTAAGTGTTAGAGTAGAAAGTTCTGGGGCAATCTTTCTACAGGAATAAAGAACATGAACTGCTTTAAGATGGATTCTTAAGTGGGTTATGTAATCGTTTTTCCCATAGTGATAGGGAACTACAGTGAATGGTTCAGGAGGATTTCACCTGAGAAGTCTGATTGGATTGACACTGGTGGCATAAGGAAGGGATTCCCACTCTGACTGTACAATCTGACTCAGTGCTACTCTAGAAAGCTGCTGTCATTCTGTGTCCTAGTTTTGCAAAGTGCTTAAGTACACGTACACATCAAGGCACGTTTCTGTTCATGTCCATCACTTGCCTATGCATGTGCCCTACTGAGTTTGCATAGCATTTAAGAAGAGAGTCTACAGCTTGGAAAGAACAGCTGCTGTGTGTGGTTATTAGGTGAGATGTTCTGCTTAACAATTCATGCTTTTAGGCTGCTTACTTAGGTTCCACTAAGGACAACAGGCGTGTTCTTCAGAGTTTTCTTCAAGGAGACGCTTCGGGTGTGGGGTGGTGAGTGCAGAATGTGAAAGCAGAATATTTTTCTTGATGCTGAAATTCTTTTCTTCCACAGTGGAGGATTTTTGGGTCATCATGTTTGATTTTTGAACATGCTTCTGAACACTCTCAGAAATAGTGCCCAGTCATGTTCAGTCTTGTACTCCCTTTGCCCCTTGAGCAAATGCGAGTCTCTGTCATCTTGAATGGGATTTCCCCCTCAACCTCCAATTTAAATTTAGGGTTCCGTGTCCAGCCCGGAGAGAGGTTTGAAACTTCTGTTTACATGTGCTTTGTCTCTCCTTGTGTTCAAAGTTGTGATTCAGCAAAATATTCAAGTGTTTTAATTTGTGCTTCTCTGGAAGCATGGATAAGTGGTTACAGAAAAGGTGATTGAATGCTGCCAGTTCAGAATGAGATTAATACTTTGCAAAGTTGATGCTTAATTACATTCAAAAGACTTTTGATATGTGGGTTTGAAACTTGTGGTGTAAGTATATAGTTTTCCTTGTGTTTTTTTTTTTTAATTTAGTGAGTGATTCTTGCAATGGCTTTATGTTGCAAACTACATCCATTCAGTCTCTCTTTTTTTTTTTTTCTTTCCCCTTACCCTCCCTACCCCTTTTCTTTTTAGATCGCTCCGGAATAGAAAATGTCAATTCGGTGGAGGCACTTCAGGAAACACTAATCCGTGCATTAAGGACCTTAATCATGAAAAATCACCCAAATGAAGCCTCTATTTTCACAAAACTTCTTTTGAAATTACCTGACTTGCGTTCCTTAAACAACATGCACTCTGAAGAACTCTTAGCCTTTAAAGTTCACCCATAGGCCTTTAGGTCTCATTTGTACTTGGACTTGCCTCGTGTTTAACTGTTTTGTGCTAAAATATGTATTTATACAGTTGTACCACTTGTTGGAGAGGGAGAGTTCACGGACTGTGAACAATCAATAGCTGTCCCATAAACCATGCAATAATGCTTCAGCAGGTGCTTTCAGCTAATTGCAGCACAGCATTCAGAGTCCTCCAAGGCATTCAGACCCAGCTGTGCTGCACTTCTGCAGAAGAGGTTGTGAGGAGCCCCAGTAAATATGGACTGTTATTTCACTTAGAGGGGAAAAAAAAAAAAAGAACCACCACTGCCCTGTCATGTAAACTGAATGCAAAATAGCTGTGTGTGTGCACACAGAGCATGGAATGGGGTGGGAACAATCCTGCGCTAATAGGAAAAATGGAAGAGCTGATTTATTTGGTCTTTCACGTATCTAATAGATGTATGTCTGTGTCTGTTGATAACTCACTCATGGTTTCACTGTTGTTATTCCATTAAACCCGATGGAATGATTTCAGCCTGCACCAATTCTTCACTGAGTGTGCGTTCATGCCATGTGTATATAATATAAATAGTTAAGTAATGAGTGTTTATGGCTATATAAAGTACAGAGTTGTGTGTATATATGTGTATGTATATAAATAGTTCTATACATAAAGTATACATATAATTTCTTCACAATATTTTAAACTGTGAAGGAATTTAAACTTAGAACAGAAGGTGATCTATGGAAAGAACCAAATAGATGCACTTTGCATATTGCTGAATTAATTATCTGAGCATTTCTAATTTTTAGAAAACATCAAATTTGCATTAATATGCTGTGTTTGTTAGTTTTAAAAAAAAAAAAAAAGAGTGGCACCAAAGGGGCAAAGTCAGCGTCAACTTCCAGAATGGGTTCATAGAGAATCTCTAGTGGAGATGGTTGGTTGTCCATTCATTGCCACTGAGGTTCTTAACATTCTGATAAGGGTTAAAGAAGCACTAGATGCTTTTCAGAAACTTCAGCACAGCCAGAAAGAAACTAACAGATGAGTAACAGCATCTATAAGAAAAAAATATGGGAAAAATGTATCCATGGTTGCGTTTGGGTGTATGTGTGTTCTGTGACCATTTCTTTCTTGCAATACATCATTTTGCTGCTTTATTGCTAAATGAGAATTGAACACAGAAACGCGAGATTCCATGTCTTCTCACAATCTGGGCTTTGTGTTTCCCATGCCTGTTCTTCTGGAGCCCTCCATTGGTGTCTATGCATGTGCGTGTGTGTGTATGTGCAGAGAAGGTGCACTGAATGGTCTGAATTTTTTTCATAAAAAAACACCACAAAAAACAACCAAACAAATGGGACTTCTTTTGTTGTTTATGCCAGTAGCAAATTACAAAGCAGATCCTCAAGGCTTAAGATTTTGCTGCTTTTCCATCTAGGAGAGCAGCTTTCTATGGGTTTTCTCCATTTGTAGCAGGACTTGGCACCAGAAAAGAGAGAAAGTCAAAGCAGTTGTGTTAATTAGTTATGTTTATGTTATGCTAGTCCAGGAAGAAGATGCTCCATTATCTTTGTGTTTAGTTAACTTACCTTAGAGGTAGCCCTCTGGGTCTCTAGTGTCTCATAACACTACTCTGCAGAGGGAGAGCCTCTGTTTGTTACTGCATTTAGTTGTATGTGGTAGTTGAGGCTGGGAGCCAGAAAGCCATCAGACTGCAGAGATCCTCCTTGATGTACCAGAGTGGCTCCTGTACAGCAGCGAGTCAGTGGGAGCCCTCGTGCCCTGCCATGGCTTCGGTTGGTCACCTTTGGATTAAGGGATTTCCCCTTGGAAAGTGGTAAGGAGTGCGATCCAGAGGGGCCAAGAGCAGGAGGAGGTAGGTGCTGGGGAAGGTTTGGCTTTAGCCTTGGTTGAGAATCGTGACCTTTCTCCTCCTCTGCAGCTGCTGCAGGGAGAGCTCTCCTGCTGCTTCAGGCTACTTTAACCACTGGATAATGGCCCCTTAATACCTACAGTTTTGCTATCCAAATATGCTATCGGGGCATATTGTCCTAATTTAACAGTCTGTATCCTACCAGTATTTGAGAGCTTCACCAAATTACGCATTGAACCATTCAGACTTTAGAAAGGATGCAGTCACATGTGTTGTCTTATTTAGGAGCTGAAATGACTTCTTTGTAGACCCCGTTTTAAATGTGGAAAGTCCGGTTAACCCTTGGTTATTTTGAGAGGGAAGGAGGCTTCTTGTAGAGATTGCCACCCTACAGCTGTGTTTTGTTGTGTTTTGGATTTTTTTTTGGTTTTTTTTGTTTTTTTTTTTTTCCTTAAAACTGTATTATTAAGCCTTTAGGAATGTATAACCAGGACTGAGTAATAACTGCTTATAAAATTTTTAGTTAGATTGACCATGTATGCCTATAGATAGATACTCTAACTTGTGCAATTTCATTTGAAGTAATCTTCCTGTACATAATGGAAAAACTCATATAACAGAAAAAAGCCCCAAACAGATTGACTGAACAGAAAAGTTGATTAAAGTACAGTTCAAAAGCGACCCACGTATTACAAACCTTAGCTGGACTATTAGAAGAAAATCTAAACTCATCGTGTTAGCTGTGTATTGTGAGCTCTTCTTTTACTGTGTCACTGGTTATACACTTGTTAAACGCTGAGATAATAGACTTCATGCCAGGCATTTGAGTACTGTAGATTGGGTCATTGCTGAAAGATTAATGTACTGTATGACTTAAATGAAATTTTTATTCTTGATTTTCTTCTTGATTTTGTTCTTGTTTTAAAAGATTAAATATGGGCATTATGTCAGCAAAGTAAACTGTGTTTCTGTGTTCTTTGTATTTTTTTATATGCAATGTGAAGGAGAAGGCAGCACACTGAGATGAGCAAAGTAGCAGCCGTGGATGAGAACATTGGCTGCTGTAAAGTCATGCGGTGCTGGTGAATACTGGCTGGGAGTCTCTGTCTTGGTCTGCCTGTGATCCTGGTCGGTTTTGCCATGTAGTTGGAAGAGTTTTCTGGTGTGTGTCGGTTACTAGAGTTAAACTTTTTTGAGTAACATCATAAAATAACTATTTCAAAACACCTTCATTACATTTTAAGGCTATAACCTTGTAACTGAAAAAACTTATTTGGTTTTGGTAAACACAGTCTTAAAGCTAGATTACAAAAGACAGATGGAAAACGGCTTACAAAGGGAGATCAGTTTGATTTTTTCCAGCTATATTTCCTAGTTTGAAGTGTTTACTGATTTAGGAGGCAAGAGAAGCTTTTCCAGGAAATACTGTATCTATCGGTATTAGAAAAAACCAAACCCCTTCAACCCCCAAATCAAAACAGAGACAAAACTATGACTACCACCTCTGGAAAAAAAATAACAGCACAAAACCTCTTTCTTTTTTCTTGGCCTTTTCTCTGGTAGCATGTTTGCATAGGGCTTACCTTCTTGCCACCAACTCTGAGCCCCTGTGCGTGAGGCTGTGAGCCCTGGTGGTCCCAGGATCTGGGAGGTCCTTGAGAAGAGTTCTTTCCAGCTTTCACCAAGATGCTCTGCCGGGGCCATGCATAGTTTTCCCCTGTTTGGCTGCGAGAACCTTACCACAGCAAATGGGGGAGACGTGCTTCCTGGTAAAAACACTATTGCATTCCCCCCCTCCCACCCTTCCCCAGGTTGGCAAGATGCTCTGGGGATGGAGACATGAAGCGTTTGTGCTTGTTCCTGGGAAACTTGCTGGGCTTGCAGTCTATAGCACTGACTCAAGTGAGAACATGCCCGCAGCAGCCTGCCCTGTCTCCGTCCTTGCTCCACGAGGAAATGGTGAATGTTGTAAGGAGAACAGAAGTATGACTGTTGCTGTGTGAAAGTATAAACTGATGAGGGTGGGGGCAACCAGCTGCTCCTGTTCAGGCTCGTGACCCATGGGTTGTGTGTGGGGTGGGAAGGAGTCAGCATTCACAACTGAACCACAGAGCACTTTGATTACAGAAACAGTTTGTACAAGGAAATAATTGGTGCTTCCTTTTCTTTGATGAGTACAGTGAGCAGCTGGCAGAGCCTTCATCAGAAAATATTTTTTTTTTTTTTTTATTCTTTTAATTGTTGGGGTTTTTTTAAGGTTGATGTGTGGACTGGCGAGGGAAGAACATCCAGGTTTGGGGATCGCCCAGAGACTTCTGCCCCTGACAGCCGACTGAGCTGCAACAGACAGCTTAGAAAAGAACATTGTGGAGGCTGTGCTGGTGCGCAGGAAGGTTGGTCAAGGACATGGCCGTGTCACCAGCAGGAGAGAGAGAAGCTGAGCAGGTGTGCATGGAAGCTGCAATGCTGCACGTTCCCAGTTATGAGGAACAGGTCCATCCACACCAACACAGCTTCCCCCCATGCAGACACTGCTCTGCCACGCCAGGCCCCTTCCCAGAGCAGTTCATACCTGCTGCAAATCATAGAACCATAGAATCACCAGTTTGGAAGAGACCCCACCGGATCATCGAGTCCAGCCATTCCTATCAAACACTAAACCATGCCCCTCAGCACCTCATCCACCTGTCCCTTAAACACCTCCAGGGAAGGTGACTCAACCACCTCCCTGGGCAGCCTGTTCCAGTGCCCCTTTCTGTGAAAAATTTTTTCCTAATGTAGCACTTCTATTTTAAGGTAGAGCTTGCAGTGATAGAGGGCTGAGCTCTGCTGTCTCCTATAGCCTGAGAAACAAACCATTTGTGCCCAGCCTGAGCCCCCAAGGTAGGCTGTGTTGTTATCGATGATGATTTCTCCCCTGCATTGCTTTCCAGGGCAGCCTTTGCCTCTGACTGGAGGAGGACCTTCAGGGGCGTTCCTTCTAAAGTTGCATGCTTAAAACTGGGAGCAGTATCTTCTGGAAGGGCCCTTTTCTCTGCTCACCTCACCATACTCAGATTAAGGCGATTGTGGTTCAAATAATTTCATGCAACAGCATCAAGTCCTTCTCACGAAGGTGATACAAATGCAGAGGCAAATACAAGGTGTTAAAGGCCCATTTGGCTGAGAAGTTGCAGCTCAGGGTGCAGCACATCTAGAGAGGCCTGCTGGGTTGCTGACAGCGCTTCTCCATCGTGTGTGATGCTTCATACACCTCATGCAGGCAGACCTGGGTTAGCTATGAGGTTTTGCAAATACTGCCGTGGTTTTCATTTACTTAATGCAGAGACTCAAAGCTGTGTGATGAATGGGCAGTGGCGATGGTTTATAAAATGAGGCTGACAATAATGCCTTCTTTTATGTCATTTTGGCAGGTTCAGTGACCGACACACAGCTGAAGATTGCCTCTGATCTAGGGTGGAGACTGACTTGGTTTCTGCACAGTCCCAGAATATGGGAGGACCGCAAGGAGAACCTCAGGTATTCCCTCCATCCCCTTCTCTTTGCTCCTTTGCCCCAAACGCAGGTGCAGAAGCCCTGGGAAGCAACACAGACCTGTGCACAGATGTGACGTCCTGATAGCTGACTTCTCTTCTGCTCAACACTCCAGGAGGATATAGAAAACACACGGATAAATGGTCACCTAACATGTGTGCCTGCTTCCCCAGTGGCAGATGGCACAAATTATTTAGCGCTGTCGCATTTTCACAAGATTTAAACTAGCATCTTTTAGCCTGGCTTATGGTGCAGAGATCATTCCCCTGCTGCATGGAGGATTTTTTTTCCTTTCACCTTTTTATCCTTGCCCAGTAGCAACCTCTCTGGTCTCCTGTCAGGCTGCTTAATGGTATGTGTGGCTTGGCAGCCCCGTTTCCTACTGTACAGTGTGCGTTTGCCCTCTGCGTGCCCATGCACAGGCTTCCTTTTGTTGGTGGTTGGGCAGGGGGCCAAATGGGCTCCTCTGACATCTGCAGGGGAGCATCTGTCCTGTTGCTCCCTTTATAAACGTATAAGCCAAACTGCCGGGTTAATGCATCAGAACACAAATGCTGGTTCTTACATTTCACAAGAGGAATTCAGTCACAATTATTTGCAGTCATTTGCCATGTGCCTTGCAGAGGAACTGTGCTAAAATAATGACGTGTGGGAAAACCCAGTTCTGTCACTCAGTGGCTGCTTTCTTCTCATTTATCTGCGCACAGCAAACGCTGTGATAAACATGGGCATAAAAGTGCTGGTTTTTAATAAGTGCTTCACCACAGAAGAGGTCCCTCCGTTGCTTTTAAAGACAAAGTGGGGTGTCACTTTTTAACTTCACTGTAAACAAAACCTTCTGGATAGCTAACTTCACGTAAGCCCTGCACAGGGCTGTTCTTGTACGCGAACCTTGTGTGAACATGGGTGGGCTGAATTAAAGCAGTGCTGTGAACGGCCAGGAGGATTACCTGCCAGCAACACCAGGTATTACCTGGCACCTGCAGCCAAAAATTCCTTGGCATAAATGAGCAGGCGTCAGGGAGCAGTGTGGGCTCAGCCTTTGCTCCTGTGCTGGAGGGGCACCAGCCTCCTCTGGCTGCCCCATGGCACTGCAGCCCCAGGACCGTGCTCAGACCACACACCTGGCCCTGAAAAGCTTCCGAACGCACTGAAGCCAAGACAAGAGAGTGTCAAGTTCAGAGGGCTGGAGGAGAAAACAAACACGGAATGGGTGGGGATAATAAGGCTAGGTGACTACATCCACAGCTAGTAATTATTTTCAAATAATGGAGAAGGTCCCTGTGTTTGCTACTTCCCACCCTCCAGGTTTCTTCAGGCCTGTAACCAGGTCAGGATATTTAAAACTAGTTCTGGAGCTGAAGAGTAAATTGTTGCGGTCTCTGATGTCCATGCTATACTTGTCCGTGGTGTGGCTCTCCAGTGATGGCTTGGCTTTCAAACATGCACAGCACAAACCCCAGATGGCTGCTGTGGTAAGCATTTATTTTGCCTCTTTACCCATCTTGCTCTCAAAATAGCCAGAAACAATGCTGTCAGAGTTATGACAGAGCTAAGTATGCCTTAGTGCCACAGCAGTTTCCTTGTTTAGTCTGAGCGTTTCATTAGAAATAAATTAAAACCACAAGACCCCCAGAACTGGGACACAGCTTTGCTCTCCTGCTCACATGTCTGCAGACAGGCATGCGTTCCCTTGCTACCACACAGTTACTGGCAGCAACGACTGCCTCTTGCCTTACAGACTGGCATAATTTAGGCTCAGTTGCTAGTTCAGCCCAGCCACCTCAACACAGTACTTCACATTTCACAAACCACTGGATGTCTACTGACTGCTGAGGTTTCCACGAAGTAGAGATCAACTTGAGCCTTGTCCTGCTGGGACGCTGCCACGTATGTGTGTGGGTGCTCTCCCAGCCCAGCCACGCTACTGACATGTCAATCTGTGCCTGCACAAGCCTAGCAGCGGCGCAGCTGGCTGGATGGGAAAGTGCCCTCAGGACTGTGCATCCCTCCTGAGGGAGAAGCATCAGTGCCCCGGAGCCTGCGGGGCTGTCCTGGCTGGCCAGGATTGCACTGGAAAGACCTGAGCAAGGGAAACTGCGTAGCTGTGAATCACATTCCATGTGTTGTAGCAGTTACAGCCTAAAATGATAAACTGGTCTAGCAGCGGTGAGGCCTGGAGCGGAACAGCTGGGGTTTAGTCAGCCTCTAGTCTGTCCTTCACTTGCTCTGTGCTCTTGGACCCATCACATACCCTTGCTCTAGCTGAGCCTCCTTTGCTGCATAATAATGCTTCCCACACGTGGATACCATGGGGTTTAATTAAACAGTGCTAGCTGACTGCTGGGAGAGCCTTGATAGGAGCTTTTGCATTTCCCTAAGTGCTGAAGTGCTGCCACGTATTAGCAAGGGACTTCCAGCACTGGTACTTATAAACAAGTGGCTACCAGGTTGGGTTTTCTCTCCTCTGTAGAGTGTTAAAAGAGTGAAGAAAGAGAAAGGCTCCAGTAGCTCAACTTGTTAGCACACTAGAAATTTATTAAAGTCTAAAAGAAGTCTCTTTAAGGAAAATGGTGTTTCTCATATAGGAATAAAATCTAGTAACAATAAGAACAACATAGAAAAGTGATCGTGTAATGTTGTTAACTTCACCTTAAACCTAGCATTATAGTTACGAATGAACTGCACGGGTTCATACTCCCTCTAATGAATCACGGACTGTGTATTTGCTTCACATTTCCTCTTGGTACAGGTATGATCACCGCCTCCTCATAGAATAGTTTTAAAGGGAAGATTTGGCTCAGCAGCTGTGTTCTGGCTTTGAACAGCCAAATGTCTCCAATGCAAGCACTTCAGAAAGGGCTGTTTACACAGGACTGCTGCAGTGAACTCACACATTGAACCATAGCTCAAGGTCTTTGTAATTTTGTTGGTACAGAAAACTATTCAGCCCCCCAAAAGGCAGGTTAAGAAGGCAACATACTCCTGCCCCTTCTCCACCCAGCAGCTATCCATCCTCGTCTCCCCACATACTGCTGCCCCTGCAGCAGAGATGCTGGGCTCCAGCACCTGGCCGTGCCTCCCTGCTTCTGCACAAAGACCAACAGCTCAGTTGAAACCCATCTCCAGTGACCCCTTTGCGGATGACACTAAGATGGGTGGGAGTGTTGATCTGCTGGAGGGTCGGGAGGCTCTGCAAAGGGATCTGAACAGGCTGGACCTCTGGGCTGAGACCAATGGCATGAGGTTTAACAAGGCCAAATGCCGGGTCCTGCACTTGGGGCACAACAACCCTGTGCAGTGCTACAGACTAGGAGAAGTCTGTCTAGAAAGCTGCCTGGAGGAGAGGGACCTGGGGGTGTTGGTTGACAGGGACTGAACATGAGCCAGCAGTGGCCCAGGTGGCCAAGAAGGCCAATGGCATCTTGGCTTGGATCAGAAACGGCGTGACCAGCAGGTCCAGGGAGGTTATTCTCCCTCTGCACTCGGCACTGGTGAGATCGCTGCTCGAATCCTGTGTTCAGTTCTGGGCCCCACACCACAAGAAGGATGTTGAGGCTCTGGAGCGAGTCCAGAGAAGAGCAACAAAGCTGGTGAAGGGGCTGGAGAACAGGCCTTATGAGGAACAGCTGAGAGAGCTGGGGTTGTTTAGCCTGGAGAAGAGGAGGCTGAAAGGAGGTTGTAGAGAGGAGGGTGCTGGCCTCTTCTCCCAAGTGACAGGGGACAGGATGAGAGGGAATGTCCTCAAGCTCCGCCAGGGGAGGTTTAGGCTGGACATCAGGAAAAAAATTTTCACAGAAAGGGTCATTGGGCACTGGAACAGGCTGCCCAGGGAGGTGGCTGAGTCCCCTTCCCTGGAGGTGTTTAAGGGATGGGTGGACAAGGCGCTGAGGGACATGGTTTAGTGACTGGCAGGAATGGTTGGACTCGATGATCCGGTGGGTCTTTTCCAACCTGGTTATTCTATGATTCTATGATTCATTTGCACCAGCATCCTCACAGCTAGTCTCATCTTTTTATCTGGACGCTAATTTATGGCCATACACTGAGCTGCAAAGTCCTGCCTGGTTTTAATTCCTTCCCTGAAGAAGAGGAGCAGTGTTATTCTGCAGGATTTCTGGAAGGGGGCACTCTGGCACCAGGATTGCGGCACAGCATGTGCTCTCTGCGGCAGGGCTGCTCTCTGCTCCTGTTTGCTCCTCAGCCCAAAAAGGGAGCTGTTAGGAAAAAATAAACCGTTTATATCCAGCTTTGAGATGGAGGCATTAGAAGAGAAGGATAAACTGCAGCTCTAGGGACAATGATAATGTAGCAGTGAATTTATTGAAATGTCAGGGCAAATGGGAATGACATAACCAAATAATCAAAAGAGGAAAAGAGAAGAAGGTAACCGAGATGATAAAAAATTAAAATGACAAACACGGCACGACAAGGAGCAATTACCCCAGGCTGGAAGCAAAGGAAATGTACAGCGCAGAGCTATACAGAGAGTGGTGGTAGAGCTCAGCTCAAAATGAAAACAATAAAACAAAAATATAATTAACAACAATTCATGCCGCCCAGATGCATTCATAGTTCAACTTGGATGCCAGATTCGGTTAATAGCTGCTTCCAGCTGCTCAGCGATGCACGACCATTTCTCACTGCAGCCGCTGCTGCTGGGGAGAGCATCAGCCCGCAACCAGGCACAACACAGAGCACAGACCCTGGAAAGAGGGCAAGGGAGCAGGAGGGAATTAAGCAGCAAAGAGCCCTAAATCACTGCTGAGCATAATCAGGACTACAACTTACTCTGCTGAACCCATCTTGGTGCTGGGCACTTGTGTGTGTGTGTGCGCACATGCTGCAGCTTTAGGGCCTGTGTATCAGTGATTCCTTTGAACGGTGTCTGCCTTTGTCAGGTGGTCCTGCCTCTCATCTCCCCTCACGGCTACAGTTTTCTCCAGCAAGAGAAAAATGGGGGCATGAGCCTTAAGATCGAGCAGCCCTTTCCAGAATGGGTGTCACGGCAGCATCTATGCTCTAAATTAAAGCTATCAGGTAATACTGAGCAGCCTGAGTTTTTATGAGAGGTTAGAAAGAAGGTTATTTAAATTCATGCTCATTGGATGACTGCCGATGAGTGTGAGAAGTTGCCAAAGGTTTTGTACGTATGGGCTCCAGCTGTGCTGTGGTGATTCACAGCATCGTACACTAATTCTGTGCCTGACAGAGACTTTACATGAACAGGAAAGGCTTTTTCTTCATCATGCTGCGGCTATTTTGAACTACCTCAGACATTTCAGCACCTTCAGTGACAGATGGGCAGGTCAAGAAGATGATGCTCAGCTATTTAGCAATATGTGTATGTGGCAATGTAGTTACAAGGCTAAGAATTTCTGCCATGTACCTTTCATCATTGTAACAGAAAGAAAGATCATGTCAATCAAGTTTAGTAGTGATTATGCATCTAATATTTTTTTTCAGTCAAAACAGGGTCAAGGATAAGTTTTTCAAGAGTTCTTGAACATAGTAAAGAAGTGCTAGCTCCTTTTTATTTTTTGGCTGCTACTCTTGTTAATTAACATGATTTGTGCTTCCATTGTGGTAAGAAGCACTTCAGCAGATGCCAAATATAAATATAAAAATTAACAGCAAAGTGAGATCAAACCAGATGTTGGCTGAGAGAGAAACAGCTAAGCTTTCCCATACCATCGTCTTATTGTGTTTTTTTCTTTAGCTGGCCTTCCTCTAAGGAGATCATAAACCCCTCAGGGAAGAGTTAGCCTTAGTGTTGAGCCTGCTAATGTGAATAAAGATTGCTTAATCATCCCCCTGGCCTTCTTAGCTATCTGTAGAATATCTAGAACATTTTGAGGGCTTGGATAAAATATGAAAAAAATACACCCGACAGTTTGGTTTTAAAGCTCTTCAAAGGTAAACTATTTCTCTGAACTGTCTGAAACTGCAAAACTGTGCAGGAATAATGCTTAGATACAGTTCAAAAGCATCCAAATCCCTCTTCAAGCTCCGAGGTCTATCACTTGGATGCCACACATCCTTCAAAACTACTGCACAGCTTCACGGGCCCATAGATCACATGCCCCTTAGCATACCCTACAGCTGATAGTTTGAACTTTTGAAGGTGTAGTGCATCCATGTAGCCTTCTTTTTCTGTACCTTCCTGGCAGCCCTTGTAACACTGGGGTGTGACACCCCTAAGTAATGTAAACTACTCACATCTTACTTATCAAGAAAAAAGGTAAATAACAAATTTAACATGGCCTAAATTCTTGAAATAACTTGTTTACCTCCTTTTCCTCTTCTCATTCTCTTCTCCCTCCAGAAGCTTATACCTTCATCTTATCAGTCCAACACGCTTAGAACCAGATTATGTACATTTATCTAACCTTATTAATTGCTGCTGAAGAATATATTCCATGGTTGCTAATAAGAGTATATCATGGGCTGCAAGAAGTGTTGAGCCTGTTGATAATTAGCTGTGAATTCAAGTGATCTTTAACTGAAGCACTTCTGCAAACTGGGCATTCATCCACTCTCTCCCATTTTCTTTCCCTCCCACGTGGAAGCCTTTCTATTGAATAAGCACTGAGCTTATCTTGTACCGTAGTAAGGGGAACAGGGACTCCCCTTTACCTTGAGGCCTCAAGAGGCACTCTTGAGATTTTAATACTTCTAGAAAACACCAGTAGTCAAAAGTTATTGATTGGAGGGAAGGGTAAAATCAACAGAAGTACACAAAAACAGAGACAGAGAGAGCAAGCAAAAGCCCATGACTGCAGGCTTCCTAAGAAACTGGGATAGAAAAATATAATAACTTTTAGTTCCTGCGAGTTTCTTTTCCCTTCTTCATGTATTCATAATGCCTCTGCCTCCCCTCTCTTTCTAATACTTGTAGGGCAGAATTAATTTTTTTGTCCTTTGCAAGACACTAGTAGAGATCAAAGAACTGCTCTCTACTTCCATGCATTCAATTCCCATCGACACTCAACCTGCAGTATTTTTGCCTCCCTCCAACTCCATGTGTTATGTCTCATACCAAGCATGAACATGCCAGTCTCTTGAGAAGGCTAATCTTTTCCTGAGTTAAAACCAGTGACAACAATTAATCCAACCTCCTGAATGGCAGAATAATGAACTCATTCTGAGACTGAACTGTAGACCTTATCCTGCCAGCACTGTAAGCCATCAATTCCTGTAATGAGAAGTACATCCTGAAACTAAATCTCCTACTATAAGTGTTTCCTTCTCAGTATTTATTCATTCTCATTAATGTAACAGCCAAAGAAATCACACTGGAAAATATCGGTGGAATTTATGTTACATGACCTGTGAAAGAAAAACAGCAAGTGTAGTGGAGGAGGGAGCAAACTTTCTGTTCCACATGGCTCATTCCTGGCAGTAAGACACACCAGTAAGACTGGAGCATGCTGAGATGGGAGAACTGAATGGGTTCAAGACACTTCTGTTTGCTGCAGACATGACAAAGTGGCTGAAGAACAAAGACCAGACCATTCTCTGCCTGGAAACCAACAGTCTTTTTTCACTTCATTGCTCCTATTCCCCTGTCAGAACAGCACTCCTCACTTACAGAATACCTGTACTTGCCAGAAAGGAAGGTCTTGCCCTCCCTGAGATTCTATTGACTCTGTTAAATTAGTTTTATTAACACTCTATAGTCTCAGTCCTCAGATGAAAATGTTTCATCATTACAATTGTTTCACAATAAGAGCCGTGCAAAGCCTACTAATGCTTTGTGTGTGCTGCTATTAATTACCCTGTCAGAAAGCCTTGGAAAGCCTGATAAAATGAGCTGTATTTAATCCACTATCCAGTGAAATTCATTCAAACAAGCAAAGCTGACTCAGATGATTGCAAGGAGTTTCGTTGACGATGTTGTATCCAAAGGGTGACATACAATGTGACACATATAGAAGAGACTAGGCTGTCCTGTGATGCTCTTAAAGGTGTAAATGTGGCTGTCATTATTGTGCTATTTCTATGTTATCAGTGCTCCAGGAAGGCAGGTATATTTCGTTTTGCAGACAGTTTAGCTTAAGACCCATGGCCAATATCACATAAGGAATTCCTGGCTAGGGTGGGAATGTACTTTGGACCTCCTGAATTCCGGTTCCCATCATCATTGACTCTTTCCTTGTGTCGGACTCAATTAATAATGAACAGCGTCTACACCAAATGACAACCATAGTGCACTGCATAACCCAGGCCAGCACTTGAAGAGAAAAAAGGGACAAGTAGGTTAGAGGCGGTGCAGATTTCACTTCTTTGTGTGCTTCAAAGACTGCAGGCAGAGTAGCTGGAGCTCTGGGAGCAGAATTCACTTGGGCTGGTTGAGGCCCAGGAGTTGAATGAGAAGCCCATGAAGAAACCTCTGTTCAGTGAATCTCCTAGATTCCCATTCACAAACAATGAATTTGAGACAGGGCAGCCCTGCTCTATCCCTTCAATGCTTATTTTGTGGCAAGCAGGTAGGTGAGGCAATGAACAAGATCAGGTCTCTGGAGTGCTGTAAGGAGAATGCATGATATAGAGTACAGTAGTGAACACATACCAAGCATGGGATGTGCTGTATGACCAAAGCGTTCAGATGACATTCAAAACTTTTATGGTGTAGGACTTTGATTTTTTTATAGGTGCCTAGTACTTATTTTCTACAGGCTTAGGCAAAACTTCCCTATTTAAACTAGCAAAACCTGTGAAATCAAAAGATTGCTGAGAGGAAGCAGAAGGGTGAACATGAAGAGGTAATTTTTGAATGCTGTTAATCATTTTGCATGGCACACTCCTTGTCCTGGGGTTCACTGCAACTTAGATAAGCTGGAGTCACAAATGAATGTCTAAAGGAAATAATATAAGAACTATCTGAGCTTCTCAGTGCATTTGCATGTCTAGAATCCTCAAAGGACGACTCCAGGTTGCATCCCACAGCCCCTGTTTGGAGACTAGCATTGCTCTTCCCACTATCACTTTGTTCAGTAACAAGAAACTTTCCAAGACAAGTCACTGAAACACACACAGCATTTTAAAGCAGGACAATCAACCTGTTACAAAACGTGTAATCAATATTTGTATTGTGAATAGTGACATTGGGCTGATAGGGAGCTACCATCAGGCCTGGAACAGATATCAACATGGTAGTGCCGGGATGCTCAAATTGTCCATCCTGGGTGTTCTCTTGCTAGCAAGTCAATGCACCATGGACCTCCTGGCTCTGGAAACAAATTAGACATACATGGTATGATCAGAACAACAGGTTTGACTAATTGTGCTGCTCCAGGCTGTGGTGATAAAGAGCAGGTACCCATGGACAGCTGTGATTATGTCATTCACACCTATTAACTCTACTCCCATGTTCCGATCTTCCTTTCCCCACCCTCATCTCCTCCCAAATAAACAAGCCACCCCTAATTATGTTTTCCCCCTTAATCCAAGCTTAGCTACATCTATACCCAATTTCTGTATTTCTGATAATGATATGTAGATAATCTTGACCTTATATGACATTGCTGACACTCTAACATTGGCACTGTAGGCCTTGCAAGATTCCACCCCTCAGAAGGTCCCCAACCTTCCCTTACAGTTATCTGTGAAACCTAGTTATTCTTTTCATAATTCACTATTAACCATCTGTGAAATCCATGTTTCCTCATGGCACTATATGTAAGTTTTGCTGGCTTCTCATGTTGGTAGCTGTCAAGTCTGGCAATTGTCATGCCCAGTGGTTTCTAATGTCCCATTCAGTTAGTTCCAAGGCAGGTCAGGGCTGGCCGCAGCCTTAAAAAGTACTATGTGATTTGCAGGTGGCCCAGCATGTCTACACCAGCTGTATGCTGAAAGCACCATGGAATAGTATGAGAAATTATGGACAGAATCAGCACAAAATCATCCTGGACCTTAGAGAAGCTCTGATAGTAACCAGGTGCCTCGGAACTCACAGCCAGGCTGTATTGCTCAGCAGGGAGATTGTAGATGATAAATGGTTCCTTGCACCAATACATTGGTATGTCCGTGACAAAATCTGTGGTTTATGCTACATAGGTGCACAATCAACATTCACAGCGTAATAAACAACCATTTCATGTGAGAAGAACATTTTTAATGACGGAGGCGTAAATGCACTGCCCCACAGCTGCTATCAAGCACCTTCCTTCCTGGTTACGAGTCATAGACTTATGTCAAGGGCAAAGTCGTGCTTCACTAACATCTATACTTTTACAGTCTTTGGCCTTTTGCAAAAGCAGCAGACAAACTTTAGTTGCCTGATGAAGAACTTAATTTTTTCCAAGTCCAATGCTTTTAAAGGGAGGATAGTTTCCATTCTTTGAAGGGCACTGGTGTACGCACAGAATAGTCCCCGCTCTTACAAAAACTTAATGCCTCACCTCCAAACATAGGTGCTACTTCTCCTTACTAAGAAATAAAATGCCCAGGAGCCAAGGTATGCACGTGTGTGTGATGTAATGGTCATTGCACTTGGGGCACAACAACCCTGTGCAGTGCTACAGACTAGGAGAAGTCTGTCTAGAAAGCTGCCTAGAGGAGAGGGACCTGGGGGTGTTGGTTGACAGAGACTGAACATGAGCCAGCAGTGGCCCAGGGGGCCAAGAAGGCCAATGGCATCTTGGCTTGTATCAGAAACGGCGTGACCAGCAGGTCCAGGGAGGTTATTCTCCCTCTGTACTTGGCACTGGTGAGACTGGTCTTTGAATCTTGTGTTCAGTTCTGGGCCCCTCACCACAAGAAGGATGTTGAGGCTCTGGAGAGAGTCCAGAGAAGAGCAACGAAGCTGGTGAGGGGGCTGGAGAACAGGCCTTATGAGGAACGGCTGAGAGAGCTGGGGGTGTTTAGCCTGGAGAAGAGGAGGCTGAGGGGAGACCTCATTGCTCTCTACAACTACCTGAAAGGAAGTTGTAGAGAGGAGGGTGCTGGCCTCTTCTCCCAAGTGACAGGGGACAGGACAAGAGGGAATGGCCTCAAGCTCCGCCAGGGGAGGTTTAGGCTGAACATTAGGAAAAAATTCTTCAGAGAAAGGGTCATTGGGCACTGGAACAGGCGGCCCAGGGAGGTGGTTGAGTCACCTTCCCTGGAGGTGTTTAAGGGATGGGTGGATGAGGTGCTAAGGCGAATGGTTTAGTGTTTGATAGGAATGGTTGGACTCGATGATCCGGTGGGTCTCTTCCAACCTGGTTATTCTATGATTCTATGATTCTATGATGCTATGATTCTATGATTCTATGATTGCAGAAAAGTATCTCCCCTACAGATAAGAAAAAGGGGAAAGGAAAATCATCTTTAATTCCTTAGTGGTA
The DNA here is from genome assembly GCF_032191515.1 of Phaenicophaeus curvirostris. NCBI lineage: Eukaryota > Metazoa > Chordata > Aves > Cuculiformes > Cuculidae > Phaenicophaeus > Phaenicophaeus curvirostris. Next base: position 50,006,930 of record NC_091397.1, on the reverse strand, counting down.
AAGTAAAATCAAGGGAATTGCAAAAGTAGTCCAGAAAATAGTCCTGGGCTTGGCTTGCTGTGCTATTGAGTGCAGCACTGAATTTGCTGGCTCATTGAAGCAATTTTGAAACCTGGCTTATTAGTCCAGACTCTGTCCTGTTCCAAGCACCTGTCTTGTATTGACATCTCCTGGTTAAAATCCTATTACCACCTTCTTTTCCACCACAAAAAGGAAAAACAAGGCAGATTGTTAGCTTTCTTCTGAAGCTGAAAACATTGTCATCATCCCCAGTTCAGGCAAAACCCACACGTGTGGGAATAATGGAGTGGGCAGGTGCATTCAACGGTCTGAAGCCAAGGCTAGAGGCAAGTCAGATCAGGTCACCGTGGCTAGAAATGTGACAAGGTATAATTAACATTGGATGATTACTTAATTTCACTATTTATTTTTATAATCGACCTTCAAATAAAAATGAAATTAAGAACCCCGCACTTTTTACCCTGATTGGTCTCTGCGTGCGCTTTTCACCCCAAGTTCAGACAGTGAAGCCCTGGTGCCAGTGCTGGAGCACCTCTCATGGTTCCAGGCTCACCAGGCTGTGTTTCCACAGGTGGCTCAAGGCACACGGTGTTTTCACCATGGATATTCCCAGCCCAACATGCTCCCTTGCCCTCAGTGTTGGGCAGCCCAGGACTTGAAGTTATCCTTGGCTCCCCAAAAGAGGACTTCCTTTCAATACTTGCCTTTGAGAGACGGTAAGGGCACAATTCTTAGGCCTTTTGGAGCTGTTAGATCTTCGTTTTCTGGGGCAATCATGTACACACACTGCTGCAGTGAAAAAGCACTTTTGACAATTCTAGAAAATGGCTCAGAAGTTAAAAAATGTAAGGTATGCTGTATCATTATACCCTTAGGATGATTCAGGAAAATGTGGCTCTTAAAAGGCAACATCTGTGAAGGTGCCAGACAGGAAATCCTAGCTTTATGCAATAGAGGCAACTTTCAAGCAAGATTGAGTAAATATTTATACTGATGTTCTTAATAGCTCTCAATCTGTGCTTCCAATTGTTTCATCCTGGATATATCTTGGAAAAAATGTTGGAATTATGTTTCCTAAGTGCACTTCTCTAGACTTTCAAGTCCAATCGTCCCCCAGGTGGAAAACTATTTTGTTGAACCAGATGTCTTTGATTGGTCTAAGTCACATATACAAAGTACATCCTGAGTTCTCTTGTATGAATAGTAATGCCCAGTGAACGTGCTTTTTGGTAACATATTATAAAATGACTTCTCTTTTTCACTTCGAAAAAGCATCTTTGATGCTACATTTTCCAGATAAAAATCTGTGGTACACCTTTATAATTAAAAAGAAAAAAAAATTAGAGTTGTTTTTTTCATATTTGGAACCTGTATGCAATTAGACTGACACGATTTTTCTAGAATGACTTGTATGACCCAGTGTGTAGTAACCAAAATAATCTTTGTTTAACACAACCTCCAGAAAGCAACTTGTAAATGAACTACTGACTGAAAATTCCTTTAAACTGCTGCAGTCTGGGAATTTTTAGTTGCGGGCCATTTCTGTTTTCCTAAATAGGTTTTCTAAATCTTCTACTTTGTAACAGCTGTTGATTATGTAAATATCAATTGCACCACTGAACAATAGTTTTTTCTATTGAACTGTTTGATAGATAATGAAAATAGACTGCACATATAAGTAGGCACATCTTCAAGCTCTTCTATTCTGCTAGGCACCTCTATTCAAAAGGTTTATCCTTTTCTGACATTAATGTACTCTTTTTATCATAATAAGTGAAAATTACTTCAAAAGCAGTAATTATGTTTTAGAAGCAATGCCTGATTTCTACTTAGATTTGTTTACCTTTGTCTGGAGCCATTTCCATTAAGGAAATGCAGAACTGCTGGCAGACATCTGAAATAAAATGAAAAGGTTTATTTCTGTTACTATGAACCTCTATTTCTTTTCTGCAGCAGCACATTGTGGAAGTACTTCAAGCCAAAACTGTAGAAGTTAATAAATAATGATTTAATGAGTAACAATTTCTACCGCATTAGGTTCCTTCTTTTTTCAAATGAGAAAAATAAGTGTACTGTATAGAATTTTCAAAAGTAAATGCAGGTTAATAAAAGGTACTTACCTGGAACATAAGATCATGGAATGGTAGAGTGGTTTAGTTTGGAAGGGGCCAATCATCTAGTCCAACCTCCTGCCATGGGCCGGGACCTCTTTCAAACTGGAAAGCCTTTTATGGATTGGCAGTGGAAACTGCAGTCACACTATGTATCCGTTTATGCACACTCACTCCTTGGAGGATTCTGTATTAATGTTTCTTCAGCTCAAAATCACTGACTTTGTCTGCATAGTTTTTACAGTGGTGTAAATATGTTTATTTATTTATTAATTTTATTTATTTTGGTGCCAATCTTGATTTGCACTGAAAAAGCTGGGATTGTCTTTCCTTCTATCAAATAAATTGCTATGGGAACATGTTTCATTATCCAGTGTAAAGATCCCTATTTGAGATATGAGATGATACCGTAAAGCCATAGAGACATGATCTCTCAGGCTTCAAAATGAAAAATTATGATCAAATTAGATAATTAGAGCCTCTGTTTTAGTTCATAAAGTCACAGAAATTCAAATCAGCACTTTAGTTTCTCTTTACTCCCTGCTTCTTTCTGCCTCCTGGCTCCTACAAATATCTACCAACCTTCCAAACAAGGCTCAAGAAGTCCCCAAGGCCTGGCAAGCTGTAGGGGTAAAAGGACTTTACTACATGTTAAGGAACAAGTGCTCAACACCATATTGGTTTTATTATTGTACAATTGTCTTCATCCTAACACCCCACAAACCTTCCATTCTTTTTTACCCTAATACTTAAGCATATCCAATATCTGTACAATATGCATTAAAGTCGTTAAGTTTCCCCTTACAAACAACAGCCTCTAAAATTATCTAGTGGATTAATCATTCAATCAGACCAAGCTTTCTAGTTTTTCCAGCCAAACAGCAGCTGGTCTAACCAAAATAATACTTTTTCCTATAAACTTTGCCTCACTGACAGTTAACGCATTTTGCCAACTAGCAATTAGTGGCTTCTAGCAATGCTGATAAGGTCTTTCAGCCATTAGTCATCCACTTGCTTGTCACGAATACACTGAGTAGGATTAAATGAACTGTATGTGATTGCTTTCCTCTTGGCTATCCAAAGGCAGTCCTAGTTACTCGTTCCTTTTTTTCCTCAAAGTATACTTGTCAGTAAGAAATAATTTCTCATTACTTTTTTCTTATTCTGGTATTAGTGGTACTGACAAACTGTAACCAAATTGTGCTCCTTTCTAGATTACTCATATCTAAAACATTTGTATTCCTTTGTTACTCGATTAGCTAATCTGCAAGCTACCTCATCTGTATTATTTGGTACTTTTGTACTGGATCTTCCCAGTAGTCAATAGCTCTAGCTCAAGTGACTCTACCGTAAGGAGGCAAATGTTTTTCTCTATGAAACTTATGCTATGTTGTGTTTTGATTGCTTTTTTTCCAGGTAAGTGTATTCATGTCCAGAAGAGTTGATACAGTGATTGGAGTTGGTGGAGGTTTAAAAGATATAACCTCTACTTGGGTTTGATCCCACTTTACTAAGTCATGGGCATAGAGTTACATCATATAGTTATGTTAAATTAATGGAATTGGAACTGTAATTCTGGGGGCATTCCAGAGTTCAAATCTGATGCTACCTGCTGTAATCCAACACATGCTGCTAGAGGTCTAAATAAAGTGCTTCCAAGTCAGAAAGTTGCTTTCCACATCTAAGCAAGAAATTTATTTTTGTTCCAAAGTCCTCAAATTGATGGAATTACAATATTCTATTAGGTGCTTGTAAGAGAAATCAGTAATCCAGTCTTTGGCAGAAAATGATTTAAAGATTTCTACTGATTTCTAGAACAGAAGCTACGTCAATGGCTTTGTCAGGTCAAACTATTTGGTTTTATCAACTCATATTTGGTGATGTCCATTGATCATATAGGGAATGACCAGGGCAGAAGGACCACCATGCATGGTGGTGTATATGCATGCAGCTGAATATCCTCCAGAAACTCAGCTAGGATACCCCAACCATCACTTAGCTGCCTCATACTTTGTGTCAGGCAATGGTGTAAAACCATCAGGGTAGCTCAGCTTGGCCAGGATTGTAGATATGATCCATATGTCTTCACTTTCATCAAAGCAGAGATAAGACAAAAACTGTGATGGATACAAGAAGATGAAAACTGTAAGGATGGAGAAAAAAGTAAACACAGGACACTGTTACGTGTATTATAAAATGTAATTATATATTTATTCTCTGTGTTCCTTTCCTTAGTTGTAAGGGCAGTGACATGTTTCCCACCTCTGAGTGGAAGGGGAGACTCATTAGTGAATGGCAAGCAGAACTGTGATCTGTCAAGTAGCTGTGGAGCTACAGAGTATCATTTTAGTTCCTGTGTCTGATCTTTTTCTGGATATTTTTTCACTTTCTGTATTTTTCTTTCAATAATGTACTTCAGCATATTCGCAACTGAAACAGCACATACACAATAAAAACAATCAAGCATGAGTTAATTTAAGATGAAACAACAAATGCCTCTAACATAAAATGCATATGCTCTAAATCATCATATCTGCATTCATTGTATCACTGTCTTCTTGATGTACAGATTTATTCTAAAACATTTTTGTTTATTCGCCAGTTTAGTGTGAATAAGTAAGTAAAGGATGAATAATTTTTTGATCTATTTATGGGAGAATTCCAAAGCAGAAAATATATACAGAGGTTATTATATAGGTTGGATACCATTGTATCTTCTATTACAGACATAGTTTATTATTAAGGCTTGAACACATACTGGTCCAAGTTCAGATAAAATCTAGAAAGCCAAAAGGGGCATCCTAATCTCATAGTACAGTTAGAAAAATACATGTACCAACTAATAACATTGATACTGTAAGTAACATAGTAGTAACTTTTATAATGTTAGTGTACATAAAAATCAAAGAGGAAAAAAAACAGTAGTTAATAAAATATATATTACCACTTCACTTTTTTAAATGCCTCCACTGAGTGTATATCTTTAAATCATCCGAGTTCACTAGATCCCTCACTTTCTCCATTACACAGCAGTAATAAAACATACAGTCAGAAGCAAGCAAACACAAAACTACCAGAACCTTCAACTCAAAGCATGCCACAAGCACTACTCCCCCCAACACTTAAACACATTAAGGTACACACACACACACACACACAACCTAGCATGACTGAAGCAAAACCTCAGGAAGTAAATAGGCAAAAGACTTGGATTTTTTCTTTCCCCTCTCCAACAGTAACTGTTGAATAGGATATTCATTATAAAACTTTCAATATTTATAGTGTTCTTAAGAATGTGTGGCTTTCCACTAATTATTCTCCATTTTTCCCTTGTAATTAAGTAGCTTAAAGTAGGAGAGTGGTATAATGAGACAAAAATGTCTCTGATCAGTATAGTGGATCTCGATGATGCTGATAGCTGACATCACAGAAAACAACTCACTGGGAGGTGAAACAGAGTATCCTAGTGTAGAGCTGTTGTTGTAATACCTGTCACAATGTGAGAACTGACTATTAACCATAGAATGAATGCATGCAGGAACCTGAACGCTGGTGCAGCAGTGTAATGCACTGAAGTACAGGAACAATAGTAACAGTGCTCTGCTTGCATCACATGAGAAAAAAGTTCTACTTCTAGATTAGGGTATTGGATGCTATTTCCTCAACACACAGTTTTCAGTTTAATATAATTAAACATTTTATCCCTAGGTCTGTTGTCTTGATGGCTGAGGAGAATGTGAAGCCGTTATTCTTAATGTACTGCCTAAAATCCCAAGGACTGCCTTTCCCAGTGACCAGCACCCTACTAGTCTGTAACCCAATCCAAGTAATACCTGAGTGAGTCAAAGATGAAATTCTGGGCAATACCTGGGATGGGAAAGAAACAGGAAAAAAAAATTCTGAGCCTACAGAGGGACAGAATTCAAGGAAACAAGAACAGCCTCACATTTCCTGTCCTGATTACCATGCCTGATTACCATGCAGCTGGGTCCTTGACTCCAGCCAACTCAGCAACTTTCTAAGCAGCAACAATTTCAGTTTCACTCAAAGTTCTTTCCATCTTTTCTGGAGCCAGTGATCTGTTCTTTCTTATGGTTCCTCTGACTTTCGTCCCCCTTGAGTATGCTGAGTAATCTCTCCTTCTCTTTCACCTCATGCAGTCTTTGCAAAGGTAAGTGTAGCTGAGAACACGTGAATTAATACTATCTATGTCACTGTGCAGACATTCTCAGAGCGTGGCAGAGAGAACTCTAATACCCAACATATTAGATCTATCTTTAATGACCTATACATCTTTCATGTGTGTAATATGCATGTTCCTGTGTGCACCCAGGCAGATCTGTATGCATGGCTGTGCAATAGTTAAATTTATAGCTAGTCTGCATGTGTTTGGTCAGTGCTGCTTGTAAGTTTCTGATATTCACTGAAGGAGAAGTCTGGACTGAAGAAAGGCAACTTGCTTCAACTCTTCCATAGCATCCCTCACCCCAAATGATAAAAATGCAAATAAAATGAAAATCCTGCTGTCTATGGTAAAATTTACAACCAACTAGGAAACAAGTAATGTTGAAAAAGCATCAGATGACAACATCTGATCATTACAGTTCCAGATCTCAGCACATCTATTTTTCTCCACGCTTTTATACCTGTAAAAGCTTAGGCATAGATTCTCTGAGTGGGTTTATCAACATGGCTTCTACAGCAATATTTTTCACTGTCTGAGGCATGATTTGTCCCCAGCCTTCAGCATCCTCACTGCTTTTATTTAAAAAATGGTTATGCAAAATAGCTATGAGAACATCCTGCCTTATGGCTGCATGTCAGCAAACTTCTCCACTTTGTTTGTATCTTCCAATGCATGTTCTTTTAGACTTTTGTAACAAAAAGCCACATAGTATGGTTATTTCTACACTCTCCTCTTCTTCCCATCGCTTTTGTAGAGGTCTCTACCTCACTGAGCATCTGGAAGCTGTGACATTTGTCTGTGGGAAACAGCTTGCTTTTCTGCAACAATTCTATCCTGCTGTGGTTTCTGAAATAATCTAAGGGGCATGGATTACTGGAGTTGAAATTTCTCCAGTAAAATTTTTATGCTACTGGCTTGTCGTGGTACCTAGTGCTCGATTTGTATCTTGGCTGCAGGTATAGACTAGCAATCACAGCAACTGTCACTTGGTGGAGCCAGATTACTCTGCAAATGGAGTGGCTTCTGAAAAAAGTCTCAAACCCAGGATTTTTAAATAACACATTGGAGAAAGAAAGTCAAGAATCAGGGGATTTAAATCTTTTGAGAAATCAGAATTCTTACAGTTTTGTTTTTAGTTACTCTGGCATAGGAGAAGTAAAGGTCTTGGAGCTGAGGAACAGTTAATACCTTTTGTTGGAATAAGGTAACATTTGGTAATTTCTGTGCAAATGTGTAAGATGGAACCAAGAGCTGTACTTTTGAGTATCACACAGTTTAAAGAAGTTCAGATTGTTGATGCTAAACTGTGCAATCTTTTGACTGGTGTTATGTTCTCTATAAATATCTACTATTTTTTCCATCTCTTTCTTAAATTATCTTAATACAAGTGAGAAATGACCGTATGTATTTACAATGTAAAACACAGAACATTCTAAGAGGAAAAAATGAGTGGGTGTCAAACTATAAACACCTTCTTCATACTATGCTGAGATTAGCAACTCCACATATTTTTCTTTCTTTTCCTATCCCTATGCATGGGTCATTTTAACTAAAGTAAGAGCTCCTCTGGCTTCTGATTCTGTTATATTTATAGCAATTGATGTAACAGAAGTCAGGAAATTTGCATCACTCTCTACCACCTTGATCTTCAGTGATCAAGAGTTATTGAAAGTATATGTGCTCTCTGCCATTTTTGTATCTTCTTACATAATTCTTCTTTGTATTGAGTTTCTCCAAACCACTGAGATGAGGTCTACTTTTGAGGACATACCCTAACTGTCATTTAACAAAGCCATACTAGTTCTTCCCTTATATTTTTTAGATCTGTCAGGTCTCACCCAGTGTGAACAGACAATGAAATAGCTCATGCCTACTATTTTTCTTCAAAATACATTGAAAGGAAGGAGAAGAGGGCTCTTTTTTGAGCAGTGACCTCACATGCCAGAAAAGGCTGGTTGGCTTAGTCTGCAGTCTGTGGATGGCTGTATCTTACAAGTGAAACAGAGAATAGGAGAGAAGCCAGAGCACTGGATGTCTGCAGTTTAGTGCCAGTGCCTATCTGGAAGGTCGTGTCCTTCCTTGACACAGCGGATCACATGATGGTTGTGATTTTCATGTTCTTGAGATACTGGCAAGCCTGGCACAGATGGACTGTAACAGGTGTTATCCTATCATACAAAAATATGAGAAAGAATAGGAATTGTTTATGTTACAGCTCTGAAGATTTAAAGTTTAACTACAAAAGTATATTAAGGACATTATTGAATTCTACCTAAGATTTCATAGATGGTTAATTTACTCAATTATTTCTGCATAAATTCCACTCTTTCAAGGTGGATGAACGCATGATCATAAAAGCAAACCATACGTGATGAACAATTACTATAGGCAGCAGCAAGACTTTTATAAAGAATTAAAAACTACAGTATTATCCCTTTTCAGGAAAGAAAATAGAATAAGTGAAAGTTATACGTGCATGTAAGGAACACACACTATATTTAATAGAAAAGCAGAATGAAGTTAGTAATAAAAATCAACAAAGTTCAAACAGAATAAATAAGATTACGTGAAATAAAGAAGTGACTTCTCTTGCACAGAAGGATGGCATCGTCTTTCTTAATGCTAGAAGATGGAGTAGGGGTAGGATGAAAATGGAGCATTGGTTCTGCATACCTGGAGTAGCTGGAAAGAGGTTCTCTGATGGTACAGGCTGGATGGGAATTAGCATTTTCAATTAGCAAGCTGATAGTTTTGCTCCCTGTCACAAGTGGCTGGAGATGAAGACAGGGTTGGGTTCTGCCCAGGACAGAAGGAACAGCCCTGCAATAGTCCATGGGGACCAAGGAGGCTCATGGAATGGTAATTCAGGCTGGAGAGGTCTCCTGTTTCTCCTGGGCCAGTTGGGGTTCCTCCACATTTTTGGGGATGGTGTTTGTGTCTTGGCGGCAATTTCAGATTTAATTTTGTTAAAGAAGGAGTTGATTAACTGTGTTTCTGTGTGGTCCCACAGAGCTGAATACACCAAGATGTGGTGCAGGAACTCCAGATTGTCTCTGTCTCTCTTAGGTGCACTGATGGGATGGGATCAGTGGTGTTATGCCTTGCAGACTATTGAGCTTGAGTTTCAGGTGGGCTCATCAAAGTACAGGATAGCTCAGAAATGGTTGTGTGCCTCAGTCTTCAACTTGATTTTGGAAGTATTCTAAAAGCCAAGAAGGAACGAAGTGTGGCAGCTGCTCCTTTTCCTAGACCTCTGCTACTCCTGCCTATACTAGTCATTGGCTTTGGGCCATGTGCAAGTCCTTGTTGGCCCCAAGAAGAAGATGAGGGTGTTCCTCTTTGTCAACACAACACCAGATCCTTGCCTGCAAGCAGTGCAAGAATTGAGCAGAAGCCTCTGCTCCAGGAAACCAGAGCCCTTGCCATGACCCATGGCCAGCCAGCTGCTGAGAAGCAGGATGGGCACTGGCCTGGGGCTGAGAGAAGGACTTGCTGCCGCCCACAACAAGCACCAGTCCTCTGCTTAGCTCTGAGCGGTGTCCAGAGAGGAGGCAGCACAGACTGGGGCTGTGACGGGTATTTGAGATCTGTTCCCGTTTCTGGAGGGTCTGTCTGGTACTTGGAAGTAAATGAACGTTTAAGAAGAGCATCTTACAAGGAGCAGCTGAGAGAGCTGGGGTTGTTTAGCCTGGAGGAGGCTGAGGGAAGACCTCATTGCTCTCTACAACTACCTGAAAGGAGGTTGTGGAGAGGAGGGAGCTGGCCTCTTCTTCCAGGTGACAGGGGACAGGACAAGAGGGAATGGCCTCAAGCTCTCCCAGGGGAGGTTCAGGCTTGACATTAGGAAAACATTTTTCACGGAAAGGGTCACTGGGCACTGGAACAGGCTGCCCAGGGAGGTGGTTGAGTCAATTTCCCTGGAAGTGTTTAAGGGACAGGTGGGTGAGGTGCTGAGGGTCATGGTTTAGTGATTGATAGGAATGGTTGGACTCCATGATCCAGTGGGTCCTTTCCAACCTAGTGATTCTGTGATATTCTCACCTTTATGGCACGGCTTCACCATCCCTTTTCAAGCTTTAGAGGCCATATGAAGCCCAGTATTCAATGAAATTCCTCAGTCTGTGATGTTTTAAGCACTTAAGACAGGGTTTTTGTGTAGTCACAGAAGTTTAAATTTGCCTCCCTGAAGGGCAAAATATGCTTTTTAGCTGGACTACTTCTCATTTTTTTAAAAAAATTGATCTCATGTTCTCTTTTCTGAACATTTAACATTTTTATTGCCCTCAAGTCGATATTTAGTATTTTCCAATCGGTGACTCCTCTTTAAACAGAACATTCAGGATTCCTGTGGTGTAGAAGTTTCCTGTTTTTCATTTCAAGCTCTCCAGTGCTTTTAGTACTTTTTGCTACTGGTTTAGGCAAAGGTCTTCTATTTAAATTACAATATAAATGTGTGAAATCAAATGACTGAAGAGATGAGGAGGAAGAAGGATAAATCTGACTAGGTAATTTGTAAAACCTGTTCATTTTTTAGTCTGGCAAGCTCCTTGTTCTGGGCTTTGCTGTAGTTCAGATTAACTGGATTTTTCTTCTTTCTGTGACTTTTGCTGTTTAAGCAAAGTACTTAGCAGAAAAACAAGCTTTCAGCTGCTCTGTCCTACAGCTGTTTTACCAGGAATATCACAGATGCCTTCTAGCAGCACGTGATGCGAGTGCTCTGTGTCTTCATTCTGCTGCACAGGCTGCGGTCATTGGAGCTTGGAGCTCCTTTGATGTTTTCTGGCATTGTGCAGAGGACAGATGATAAAGAATGAGAGAGGCAGTCCGGCTAGGGAGTGAATTATCAACAAGCTTCATAAAAATCTTACGGCTGCATTTCCGAAACCAGTTTTCCCACAGAAGGTGTTGGTTTCCCAGTTCCAACGCTCATGCTGTAGTCCCTGTTTAAACTGCAACGTTATATCTGAGGAATACCTGAGTTGCAGAATCAAGAAACTTGATGAAAAGAAGAATATTTTTACAAATCACCTAATTTGGTTGGAAAAACAGCTTTCTCTCTCATCCAGTTTGAAGTGTTATCTGAGGTTGAGTCACCTTCCCTGGAGGTGTTTCAGGCACGGGTGGATGAGGTGCTAAGGGTCATGGTTTAGTGTTTGATGGGAATGGTTGGACTCGATGATCCGGTGGGTCTCTTCCAACCTGGTTATTCTATGATTCTATCAGCCCAATGTGCAGTTACAAGTGAAAATCCAAAGGAAATAAGTACCCGAGCTTCTCAGTGTATTTCTCTGCCTTGACCCCTCAAAGGGACAAGCACAGCCTGTCTACAGGCCCCGTTACAATGTGCGTAACTGACATTTATATTGTGAACATATGATCTGCAGGCAGCAAAAATTCCTGCCTCCCTCCTTCATGGCCACACTGGCTTTGTGCTGCAAAAGCCATGAAGCGGTATAAAAAAAGCTGAGCAGAATCAGATTAGAAACCCCCTGGTCCTTACAAACTTTCTGATAGCAATCCTTGTGCATCAAGACTTGTGGCCAGGTTGTTATTTCTCAGTAGATAAATTTTTGATGATAAGTGGCTCCCCGCATCTCTGTATTGGTGGCCCTGTCACAAGAGCTACTACTTAACTTCCTAGGTGCAAAAATCAACATTCACAGCATAATACACCCTCCTTTCCACATGGGAAGAGTTCCAGCATTTTAAACAACTGAGGTGCCAACACCTTGCTCTGTTTTACAGCCAGCATGGTCTGATCAGGCACCCACATCCTAAACATGCTTTAAAGGTTTCTGTCGCAAAATCAGGGCTCAGTAAAAACCACTTTATTTTGTTCTTTGTTTTGTTTCTCTTCGATCTTCACTTGTGACAGTGTATTGGGCTGCTTGGAACATGATATTTCAAACTGGGTTAGCTGGGAAGTTGGCTTTCCAGCCAAATGAGATGTTTTGTAAAATCCAGTTCCTTCAGGTTTTTGTCCCCTGATGCAGACTCTGGGCAGAGGGGCTGGGTGGTGTGGAGTGACTCAAAGCAGCAGCAGTGTCTGCTCAGGCACACGTTGTGGTGAGGAAACACTCTTCCATCATGAATCACCAGCAGGGATCACAGTTGCTGCTGCTTCCTTTGTTTTTCCAGATGGGATAATTTTCAGCCTACTATTGCTCTTTTTTTTTAAAAGAATTGTTGTATATGCTTGACATTTCACATGCTCCATGAGCATCTTTGTATATAAAACTATGTGCCTCTTCTCATTGCCTTTTTTCTTTTTTTTTTGGTCCATGGGAATTATCTTCTTTGAAATATCACAGTAGGGCCAGAGTAATGGACTTGCACTCTGCGAGTGTCTTACTGCCTCAGTGGCTCAATGTTATTATGCCCACTTTAAGAAAAATATAAATGTTTCATGCAGAAAGGGTCCCAATGAAATAAATCATGGAGATGGTTGACTCATATGCAAGCAAGGTATCAGCCATCTGATTTCTGAACAGCTTTTAGCCTGAACCCAACCCCATCATCAGCAGTTAGGTCAGCTCTTTAAACAAACCTTAAGAAATCTCTTATCTCTGTTGTTGCAGGCTGTAGTTTTCATCTATTATTTACCATATTTGTGCTTAAAAATCATTAAACTAGTGACACTCCAATGGAGAAGCTGAAGGACATGTTTCTATATTAGATAAAGCATTTTATGTACATACATACACAGAAGAGGGAAATGGAGATTTTTTTAACCTCTCAAGAAGGGGAATTATGAAAGTAGTTTCAAGTCTTGGATATTATTATTAATCACTAGTTACTTTGTGTTATACAAAAATTATTCCTGGCACCCTATGTCTAGTGGGCCTGAAGTGGCAGAGGAAAAAAGTAGGAAAATTCAGTACAAACCACTCAGTACTCATTTCAGGGACTTAATGAAAGCTCAAGAGGGAAGGCAACAAGCAGATTTCTTAGTACAATAATATTATATCAACTTCTAAAATTAGGGCCAAGCAAATTAAAGCTCAGATTATGCTTCCATGTTCAGTGCTAGACTACTTTAAATTTGGTCCAGGAATAATGTGGTCCTGAGCTATCCCACAGCTTGTAACAGCAGAGAGAAGTGAGGTTTTCATAACTGATCCTAAACTAATGCAACAGGAAAAATCAGCCACCTCTCACCAAGGATATAAGTTTTTGCAATACTTTTAGAGTGACAGTAGTGCCCAGGACTTGAAGTTATCCTTGGCTCCTAAAATGAAAAGTCAGTCCTAAAAGAGCTTTGATTCAAAGGGCAATGAGCACCTACCTTTCAGTGTACGGTTTTGGAGATGGAGACTGGAAATAGATCAGCCCAGTCTGGTTTTTTTAGCCCTGTGCTGAAGGCAAAGTTGTGCAAACACAGTCTGCAGGGAGCTCAAATCCCTCTCTTTCTGGCCAGCACAGTTTCTCCCACAGACTCTTATTTCTCCCTTGGGTCTTGGCAACAATATTCACAACTTGAAAACCCCAAGTGATGAGATACTTCTGAGGAGAACAGACCAGTGAATGCCAGGTGTTTATATAATAATCAGATGCCCATTTTGATGCTACAGATTCCTGATGAAGAATGCTTTTTCCTCCTGAGTTTTGCACACAGGCTTCAGAGGCAGCAGATCTGTCCCCGCTGTCACCACCCATTTCCTCCAGACAGAGCTCTGTGACCGTCTCTCTAGCTCTGTAGCTCTTGACCTGGTGAGTACAGGTCTTTTCTGGTATTCATCAGCCCATCTCTGGTGTCAGCAGGAATTCCAGGGAAGGCCTCTGGGATACATTTCTTCTGCATGCACCCTGCACTGAAATGCACCACTGATTTTAGGACCTACCTTCACAGGACATTCATTTATGGAAGCGGAGGGCCTGTTTTGTTTGGCTTATGCTGTGAAGGCCAGCGTACAGGAAAGGAGCAGGATGTACTGGACAGAGGAAAGCATTCTCTTTGAGAATTGCAGGCTGCTGTGTCATCTGCAAGGCATCAGATGGAGCCTGGCACTGCCACTCACCAGCTTGGTGGGGTCTCCAGAACTACCTGGTAGGGTCTCTGGGTGCCTCTTGTAGATGCTCTCTCACCATGCTGCAAAACAAGTAGTGACCTGGCAGTGGCAGAGAAACCCTCCCCTCCTGACATAGAATTATAGAATCATAGAACCACTAGGTTGGAAAGGACCCACTGGATCATCGAGTCCAACCATTCCCATCAATCACTAAACCATGCCCCTCAGCACCTCATCCACCCATCTTTTAAACACCTTCAGGGAAGGTGACTCAACCACCTCCCTGGGCAGCCTGTTCCAGTGGTTACTCTGGAAGAGAACAGCCTTTAGGACCAAGATGATTTGCATACAATAGATAAAGCAGCTGCTGACTGAATGGAAAAGCACCTTGTTCGCTGTCCAGGTAGTCACAAAGATGAACTTCCTCTCTGAGGAACCTGGCTGTGCCAAGAGTAGAGCATGCTAAGCTGCTCTATCCCATGCAGGAGCCTCAGGGCTAGACCCAGGAGTCTGGGCACTGAGAGCACAGAGCTCACTTTGGGAAGAAGTAGAGGCCGGCAGCTTTAGTGCGTGTGCTCTCAGAATCAGGGACCGAGCTATCCTCCTTGCCCCACCACTTTTTTCCTGTTTGAAGAACTAAGTCAGACCCCCTGAGGACTTTACCATGAGCCATAGCTCTTATCTCCCTGGCAAAGCCCATTATTCACCTCCTTGCTCTCAGTCTCTTCTGAAGCATTTGGGGCATTGGCTAGTTCTCTGCCTCAGTTATCTAGTGAGAGGGTGTCTATAAATTTTGTCATCCTTAGACCCCCTCTTGGAGCTGGTGAGCCACTCCCTCTTCCAGCTCCTCTAGCAACAGCAGCTCGGACACTCCTGTTGAGCCCCTCCTGCAGCTTCATGCCTGGCTGGGAATAAGTCAGCTGGTCTCTGTCAGCTGCCACTAGCCAAACCTGCAATGGGCACAGCGACTTGCCAAGGTGCAGCACAACAGTCATTAGCTGCCCACTGTGTCCCTCTGCTCTCTGTTCGGTCAAGCAGCTTGAGGTTGGCGTTTCCTTCCCACAGGCATTTCTGGCTTTTTTTTTTTCGGACCTGCAGCAGAGCCAGGGCCTTGGTTAGCATGAATCCTGGAGGTGTTTAAGGGACGGGTGGACGAGGTGCTAAGGGCCGTGGTTTAGTATTTGATAGGAATGGATGGACTCGATGATCTGGTGGGTCTTTTCCAACCTGGTGATTCCATGATTCTATGAATCAGCGCTGCACTCTCAAGGCCTGAGCTGCATTAGCTCATAGCAACCCTGAATCTGCCAGAAGAAGGTTAAAGCTTCTGGGTAAGCTGGTATACTTCTTAGGGAGGCTCATCATCTATTACATGCCCCAAATATCTGTCTTCTCAGGGCACGTGCAGAGAAAAAGGCCTAATTCTCACCCACTGGCACAGCACACATGAGCACAAGTTGTGTCCTGCTCTCTGGGATCTCACTGAGTGCCTCAGGTTACATCTCCATGGGCAAGACCAAAAGGGCAAAGCTACATTTGGTGCCCTGGCGATGCCTTTGCTCTGCACAGCATCATGGTCAAAGCACGTTTGATGAGGGGAATTCAGGTTACAGGGATGAAAACATCCAGACTTACAGAGAAAAAAAACCACAATCAGGCTTCAGATGGGACTAGCAGAGTCCCGCAAAGTGCGGTGAAGGACTTCACTCTTTGACTGAAGTGACAGCATCAGCCCCGATGATTCTGCATCTGACCATGGAAAGATGGCTCACAAAACACCTGGTGGCTGAGGAGCACAGGTCACTTCTCATTTGCCTGAAGTGCCACCGCAGAACCACTACTTTCATTTCCAGCACCAACTTCTATGTTTGAAAGAAAAACTAGGCATAATGGAGACAAGAGAATCACACTTGGCAGGCACAGCATGAGACTCCAGAACCATCCACTGCTGTTCTGTCTGAAACCAGGCTCCTGTAGCTTAGCCAGAGCAGATTTTGCCCTTGTGGTCAGCAGATTCAGGGCAAGGACAGAGCTATTTAACTTAGCTTTTCAAATCTGATATGCACAACCCAAGTGCTGACTGCAGATGCCTATTGCTCCTTCCAGCAGCACACTTTGTCTCCCTGCAGCCCACAGGAATTTACCATCTGGCTCAAGGTCTGCTTCTGACACGGGTGGATCTGCAGAAGAGATTTAGTTTGGGCTGCCTGATTTCTTCTGGTGCATGAGATGGAGGAAAGCTGCCAACGCAGCACAGAGACACAAGCCATGCCAGAAAGCAGACAGGAGGTTCCTGCTGCCCAGGCACATGAACAGGGTAAGAGCGACTCTGCTGAACTCTTTGGAGTAATGGGAAAGACCATCACCCCCCTGCTCTTAAGACTGGCCGGTTGGCACCAGGGTAGGTGTAGGGTGGGTGATGGGGTGGAGAGATGCAGGATCAGGCCCTGCATAGCCCTACAGAAGAAATGGGCATATGCTGGCAGCTGATGCCTGTCAGATCCTCTGAATCTTTGAGAAGGACAGTTATTTCTGCTCAGAAGAATTAAAGGAACTCTTGGCAACACAAGCGTATCAAGACAGACATTTCTAGTTCTTCTCTGACTCGGTCCTCTGTCATGTTCATGGTTTTGCATCTTGTGGGCTCTCTGCTGCTCAGGTCCTCTGGTTCTGACCAACTTCACCAAGATGTTGCTCTCCAGTCGTGAATTATGATTTTGTGTCATCATTGCCAAATGTATTCTCGTGCTTTTTGTGAAAGCAACCGACAGTACCTGTGATCCCTTCTATACTTCATTGGAGCAAGGAACACCTTCACCAAGACCACAGCTTGCCTCTCACCTTTTGCCAATACCTATAGCTCTGACTTCAGGGGACACAAGATTTGGCCTCTCAGACCCATTAATTCCTTTCAGCTTTGTTTTTAAAACTCACTACGCAAGAACTCAACTTATTTGTCTCTTCATCAAGTAAGGGTCCCAGCTTGAAGCGTGTCAGCAGTGTGAAAGCAGGGGATATTTGACCCTTCAGCCTCTCTCTGTATCTTCCTTACAGTTTTGACATCACTGCTCCTCAGAGTGCACTGGCTGGTGCAACACATGGCCAGAGCCAGGCTCTTTGGCAAAGCTGCAAAGCCTATTACCTGCAGTTGTCACAGCTGCTCTCTTGCACCTTCGTAACCACTGATCCAAGGTGCAAGGTTAGCTTATATTGCCTTTTCCCAAGAAGGCTAATTCTGGAGAGAGAGAATAATAATCTAAAGCCAGCAGGTGTGCTTTCATCATGAGCAAACAAAACTAGGATTGTCTGGACCACGTGAAGTCCCTGTGCATATTGAATTGCTCACCCTTGGGCATATATTTTGTTCTGATCTATGTGTTCTAATAGTGTTCTTTTTTCTTTCTTACATCTGTCTCAATTTTTTTAGTGCTTTATCTACTTGCCAGGAATTGTCTCATCCTCAGATATTGCTGTATTTGTGGCTTTTTTCAGGTCTTTGACTTTTTAACTTTTTATTTTGCTGGGCTCCTACTCCTTAAGAGTGGTGAATATGTTTTTGATATTTCACTTTCGTTGTGTTTTCAGCTCTAGCCTACTCCTACTGCAATTTTATCTACATATTCAGGTATACCCAAACTTTCACTTCCATTTTAAACATTACATCAGCCAGTGAAACCTTCTGCCACTATAGTTTTTCCAGCAGAGATGAATTCTTCCCTTTTTTTGCTCTTACCTTTGAAAAGTGAGATATCAAAGATGATTCAAAGAGGCTTCCTCATTTTTTTAATCCTTGAAATCTGTTCCTTGATCCTGGCAAAAGGGCGTTCTGGCACATCTGTCTTTGTGCCTACCAGGGCAGCTTGAATCAGCACTGCGGACTTATTGTTCTTCTCAGGCATAGGCATAAGAGAGGAGAGAAAGGTGCTCTGTGATCCAGTCTGGAAAGGAGTCTTCTCTACCTGGTAAACTGTAAAGGAGTGGCGCAGTATGATAAGCAGAGAGGAGAGACTTTTGTACTTCTCCTTTACTTATTTGAAAGGTGGTGTGTCTGCAGTCGCTCAATATAAACATGCTTCATTTTGAAACTGTTGATGCTATTTGGAATACCATGTTGCACACGTGACACTAAGACATATGGTTGTTTAATGTTAGACTTCTAGGTTTGTACTGAGAAAATCTTTTCAATGTAGCTTGGTTTTCAAGGGGAGAAAACCTTCATCCACTGACATGAAGAGGAAGGACAACCTGCAGCGGGGTGTTGGACAACAGGCTCAGGATGCATGGGGCAGCTCACAACAACCCAAGAACACACTGTGCTGGCAGTGCCAGTGCTCAGGGGAGAACTGACCATCTTTCATGCCTTTCTCTGCAATAATAAACATGCACTGAAGCAAACACAAGTGGCTGTCAGAATACTGCTCCTCTCCACAGATCTCGGGCTACTTTTTGAAAAACACAGACTCCACCACTACAAACAAAACCCCAAACCATCACAGCCCACGTGCCAGGCTCTGTGGGAACGCAAATATTGCTTCACATCGAGTAAACAAGTTGTTTCACAGCAAATCAATTCCTGACTCCAGAGCTGGTCCTGAAGGGCCTGAGCATCACTGCTAATTCAGAACAACCCCAACCAGGGGCTTTGGCAAGAGTTCCTCAACTCAGGTGCCTGAACTGAAGCGCGTGAAGGGATTTAATTTAAAGGCAAGCATAGATTTTGTGCTTTCCCTTGAGGTCTGCAGATGCAGCTTATGCCTTTGAAGGCAGGCTCTGTTCCCATGGGCAGCAGTAGGAGCAAACCCTGGAGGTGCCGGCACAGCACTCCCCGGGGACACCAAGCCTGGTGTGGGGATGGCGCTCCCACCAACACGAGGCAGAGGGAGGTCAGGAGGCTCAGCATCCATCTGAAGGCTCCCAGTGCCTCCTGTGGAAGGGGACCAGGAAGAGGAACTGGTGGTCAGCCAGTAAATGCCTGTGGAAATGACCATGAAGCAAAAGCCTTAAATAGGTTTCCCATGTGGAGCAGGGCAAGACGCACTTTTGGATTCAGGCTCTAGGTCTTGCTTTTCTTCCTGAGACGAATGAAAGGACTGGAGAATTTAAACTGCAAAATACTACGTGAACACAGGGTATATCTGAATGAGAGGATATTCTCCAACGGGAAGGAGACTGAGGTATGGAAAGCGTGAAGAGAAGGGAAGCCTATTGCTCCTGTCACAGTATCCCCATCTATACTGAGAGAAGGAAAGAAAGGGCATTCCCTTAAAAAATGTAGTTGAGTGAGTCATAAATAGAGTCAGATCACTCGAGTGAATTAAGTTTGGTTGATGTGAACAGTGAGGAAGTGAAAACCTTTGGCTGAGTGCCAAAGGGAGGGGAGGAGATAAGATATAAGGTAGGGGATGCAGAAGGACAGATATTTTGAACAGGTTAGAGCTGATACAATGTTGTGCTCTGGGTCCTACTTCTCCCATTCCAGTGGCTTGGAAGCGTGTGACAGATCTGATGAAACAAAGAGATGGAGACATCAAGACCACTTTTCAGTTATAAGCTTTTTCTTTTTTAGAATTCAAGCTTACACAGTTATCTATGCCCACTATATTCATAATTACATTTTAATATCTGCATACAAAAGCTATGTAAAAATTATTTTCTTCCCCGAAATATACAAATTTTTTCTTTAGATAGTTTAAAACATTTGTGATCACAGATTTTTTTTAATATATTTTAGGCTGAAAAAATATTACCAATCTAGCATAACTCTTAACACTGTTTGCAAAAAAATACATCATCCAAGGTTCTCTGTTTTTTTACGGTACAGTGTAATGTTTGCCTCACCCTCAGGGCACGAAACTGATAAAAAAATAAACGAAACAAGCAAAACCCACAAACCTCATAGACAAAGTAAGAATTCCTCCCAACCAACTTCATAAAAACAAATAAACAACCCAAGCCACCCTTCTCTTCAAAAAAAAATGATGAATGACTAATTTGATGTATTTATGAGCAAACAAAAACTGAATAGTGCTAAGGAAGTAGGAAAAGAGAAAAAGAAATTACAGTATGTCAGCTAGTTCATGCCCTGATACTATCTTTACCAACATTAAATGTGTAATTAAATAAAGTGTCTTTTAATGTTTTACATTGTGCTCAGTAATTTACATGAATTTAATCTACACCTGGGTGCTGATGTAGATTTACATTTGATTGTCTTGTGCATAAACAAGGTTAGCTTTTAAAGAAGGTAAACTGTGCCATGGACAGTCACAAACAACTTATTACCTGCACAATATTGCTTTTTGAAGGCGACATCAGTCAATGTGGATACACACAAATAATGCATACTCTTTGCATTTGCTAACATCTATACGACACACTAAAACTTTGTGATAAGGCCAAACCTTTTTTTTTGTTTGTTTTTAATTTTAAAGCAAAAATATACCATAGTAAAAAAATGTGCTCACACCATTCTGAGTCTTCAAAGTGGAAAATAAATCTCTATCACACTAGAATAAAATTCTCTCTATAAAATTTAAATACGCATCACTTCATCTCTATATCAAAAGGAAACGTCTGGCAATCATTTCCAGATGATCACAATAACAAGACACGTTAAGAGGTCCTGTTGCCTTTTCCTTTCAGAAAAGGTAAACGTTGAACACTTTCAATTGCTCTCACAGTGAGAGGAACATGTTCCTTGGTTGTGTATTTTGATTCTGTCAATGAAAAAGGTTTAGCCTTAGGAATGCTGGCTACATCTCAAAACCGTAAGACTGTTTTTTATAATTCATGATTCATGCAGCAAGAAGTCAATATGACACATACAGGTTAGAGTTCCATAGCATAAAAATACATCACTAGCAATGACATGCTCCGCTTGTGATCAACAGCCATGTCTTGGCAGATTTCTGATATAAATGGTCTTTCTGGACAGCTTTTTCCTCTTTCTGATGCCTGCCCCCGAAAAAGCAAGCAGTCTGCTCAAGGATGAATTTGGACCTTGGAGGTCTAACTCTAACGTCTACATTTTGGCAGAATGTAAACAAAAATCATTATCACACACTATATATGCAATTATAAATATCAGAGCTTAACTGAGATTACACATGAAATGAATATCTAAATACACATTACTCAGGGCAAAACCATGTGACAGGAAGAATCGTCTATGTAAGACCCACACATAGACCACAAAACAAACATGAGAGTTAACGTGGCACCATCAGGAGCGAGACTCTGGACTGCACTGAAAAGTGCACGTCTGTTATTTCACTCAAAAGGCTAGTTACTACAAAGGGTGACTGCTGACTGCAGGTCTGATGTCTGCCACTCAGCTGGTCAAGCCAGTGGTCAAGCCAGTGGCTCAGTCCTACAATGGCTTGAGACCAGTGATATTTAAGAAACAAGTGTCTCTTTGAAGGACTAAGGTCAGTATCCACTGGTAAGAGTCTGCAAAAGCATCCTCGTGTGATCTAGTTTTGATGTCACGATCATATACATCAGGAGTCGTACCGAGGGAACCAACGAAGTCACACAAAGTAAGACTGGTAGGAGATCGGAGGCCATTAGATGTCAGTACATCAAATCTGTCAAACTAAGAGCTTGGTCTTAATTTTCAGTTGAGGAATACTACTAATCCCCCTTTGTTAATCATTGCCAGACTCCAGCGTAATCTAAAAATCTAGAAAACTATGTTGACATATGTCCTTTCTGCTTAGAGCACTGCTGAACCTGTCTAAGTTGGTTGCCTGATTTTAGGCACTTCAGTTCATCTGCAGTCACCTAAGGAAGGAGGCTTGATTTTCTGAACCCTGATTAAGCACAACTCCAAACTGCATCAGCCTCTTGGGAAGTCAGGCCAGTAGCTTGGGTGCCTAAATGCAGCTTATGTGCCTGATTTCAGGCATCCATTTACGGAGGCCATTTTAAAACTTTTTCACTTGCCATGGTAGATCCTGGGGGACAAGTTCCTGAATGTGCAATGATTTTTACAGCAGCCAGCGTGCAAAGTGTTAATTCTCAGCACTGTTTCAAACTGCACTTCTCTCCAGGTCATTTCAAGTTCTTTCATCTCTTGCTGCTTCTCCAAGCAAATCCAATAGTGCTCACATTTTTTTCTAACCTCTGATCTATATTTACTTTTTGATTAATGCAGTTCTGAGAATCCCAAGTGTTCAAAAGCCAGTTACCAGGGCCCCAGTAGTTATAAGTTAAGCCACTCTTGAGTAGTGACTGCCCACCTAAACAATTAACATCTAGGCTACTGATTTTCCTTATAGCCCAGAGGGTAAGAATTGTTGACTTTTAACGACAGACTGAACCTCTCAAAAAGCAGAACAACTCCAGGAACTGAAGCTCTGAAAAATACATGGAGCATCACGGACCTTCTAGTGAGATCACTTGTGAATACTACAATGAGAAATGTGATGTTTTTGCCCTGGGTCTCATCTGCAGCACAGCTGAAAGCTTGTACGCTAAGTCAATTTCACATTTAGCAACCAGGTGAGATACTTGGACTGGCTTCAGGAGGAACTCCATTCTCAGATCAGTGGCAGAACTCCAAAAAGACATGCATATTTATCTTCTCTTTGTAAGCCATAGTGGGTATAGATGCAAGTAATGGAACAGCTGTTTTTTTGCTCTCCCTATATAATATCAGATTATATCAGTTTCCTATTAAGCCACTGCCAACTCAGATACCTCGCACTCTTTACTGACTATAGACGCGGCTCATCTGAGATTTTGCGCAAGTATGTGCAAGTTCATCCCATTGTCTGGCCTCTTGTTCCAAATAGCCAGAAAGTTTCCCACCCCTTGTCCCCAAGACATAGCGTTCTACAAGGAATTTGGAAGGAGACTGATGTTGTTATCACATAAGCTTCGAGATGGAGTGAATGCATCCCACAACAGAAGTTCTTCAGCTTCAGCAAACATTTAAGAACAAATTTCCAGAGGTCTGTCTTCCTTGCTACCTGCAAAAAAGACTCTAAACACCTCATTGCAGTTTATATCCTCACAGAATTATGGGCACAATCCCCAAGTGATAACATCAGTGCTCAAAACTCATTACAGATGCACATCATATCAAAGAACAGGGGAACAAGACTCCATACCAATGGAAACATAGCCAATATCACTCTAAATGCTTTTCCAATGATACAGGGAGAAAGGGGTGAGAAGAATTTTACCTCTGACACATATATACTGTCTTCCACCTATAAGGTTAATTTTCCTGAGTATCAGATTTTCATGAGGGGAAAACATGTAACATACAGGTTTAGATATGGGCCATGAGCTTTGAAAGTCAACGCATCCACCCTAACAATGCCCACTGACTTGGCAGGCAAATATATCAATAAATAGCAGAGAAAGAAGCTGGTACAAACAGGTACACAACATGAAAGAACGTGGGGTATGAGGAAGTGTGAAATGTGAGAGATAATAAGTCTCTGGTTCTCAGGAAGAACAGAAGGATGCTTCTGATGTATCACACAGATTCAGAAAATAGTTGAACATCAAGTTTGTAAAACCCAGGGGCAACACCCCCGAGTGGAGATCGGTGACAGAGAGGAACCCCTACCTATAATGCCCTCATCACCGGCCTCCAAACATTCCAGGATTGTGAGTACTGGCTTGCAGATTTCGGGAGCAGGACATCCTGTCATTGCTCAGTTTGGTCTCTGGTAGTGCAGTTAGTGGAAATAAATTAAAGGAATCAAGAGAGAATCTAGCCAAATGAAACACATACAGACACCAAGGAGGGAGAACCTAGCTGATCAACACACATAACTGCACACACGCACAGAAGAGGGTAAGAGAAAGAGAAGAAAAAATATGGAAATACGTTTAAGACATCTGCTGAAGATTTGTAATTATATATATATAAAATTATATATATACGTGCATATAAACTTTATATATATATATAAACCAAAAGATTACTGCCAAGCAACACTATTTGTATTACTGGGATAAAGCTATACAGTGTTGTGTGTCACTAATAATACAGTTGGTTCCTGTCTCATTTGAAGGTCATCTTGCATGTTCCATTATCCTTGTCCTCATTCTGTGAGCATTCATATCCCTGAATAACTCCAAGGAAAGCCTGCTACTCTGACAGAAAGGCTTCTCCTTCACAGCGCTGAATTTTCCATGCATCTTAGGAAAAGCAGACCTCTCCAGTCTCAGAAAAAGCACCTCAGAGGATCAAATTCCCCTCTCTACTCCAACAGACCTTCCAGTGAAGGATCTTACTTAATACACATGGAAAAAAAATGAGTCAGTCCCTTCTAACACTCTGCATTATTTTAAGTGCTTCATTTATGGGGCACAGTTAAACTATCTGCTGGAGCAATCCTCAGATAATTATGAGATCACAATGATGATTCAGATCCTAGATCATAATGGGGATATTTTTACAACAGAAACAATCATGAAGACCAGAAATTTAATCTCATGGTCACTTAGCCCTGCAAAATGAAGTAATACTAGACAAAATTGCCAGGGTCAAATTAACAATACCTGTTCTAACTTTGAGGCCAATTTATTTTCTGCCAGTTCAATTACTCCCATATTTTCCACGCAATGATGTGTGTGAGCTGGTGACCACACAAGTGCTGGTGAATGAAATTGGTCTGTTTGTTTTTTCACTGTTAAGCTGTCAAAGCATTCACATCAAAGGACTGAAGAACAAATTGCAATAGTCACAAGTACCTGCATTAAAGGGATGTTTTCATCCATGTGTATACAACTGCCCCCAGCAACCCCAAACAAAAACTCACACAAAAGCCCAACCCCATCTCAAGAAACAGAAAAGAATCAAAGAAGAAGGAGATAAAACAGAGGTGAGAAGAGCTGGGCAACAGATGAAGTGACAGCCAGTAGTGCGACAGCGGAGGGGATGCGGAGAACCACTCCAGTCCCTCTAATCTTCAAACACTTCCAGGAACAACGGAGGGAAGAGTTCTGTGGGGCACTCCACCTTCATGTGCAGGAAGCGGCTGGCATGGCAGGCTCCGATCATTCGCAGGTCTGTCACTTTCATCAGCAGTTTTGGCCAAAAGTGTGCAACATGGTGTTTTCTGTAATTAATGTAGTGTTCGAATGCCAGGAGGAAACCCTCTTGACACTTTTCTATTCTCTCAATGCAAACAAGGCCTGGGCGATCTGTAGATGCAAACAAGCAGAATTGCTGTTATTATTTATTTACTTAATTTAATGAATCACTGATCATAAGACAAGAGAAATAGGACAATTCCATTGTTAGGAAAGAAAGGATGGAGATCGAGGACATCTGCCTCTGCCATGAACAAATTCTTTGAACCTGGACACCTCACTTACCAGTACAATCCCTGTAAAGCAAGGAAACGATCCTTCCCTTCTTCATCCATTGTCTGCTTTACCCATTTAACGTATAGCTATTTGGGAAGTGTTTCCTTACAGTGATTAGACAACGGATCCCTGATCTCAGGTAAGGTTTCCATCTGTATCTTACTGTGAAACAACTATTAAAGATCCAAAAAGAGTTTGCCTGTCAGACATCTGAAACACAGTTCTTTCCCATCTGTTTCGTTACAGTCTGATCAAGGCTTTGATCAAGCTTTGAACCACAGGTGAGTTACAAAGGAAACTGCTGTGGAGCACCAAGGAACAATAAAGGCCAAAAGTTTGGTAGACAGTCTCAACTGGCACCCAGATGGGTGCTAGGAAAGCTCCTTTCACAAGTCACTCTTCAGGAGACACTTCTGGGAAAGCAAGTCCACTGATCTGCCTTCTGAAACCCTTACTCACGTATCATCATGTAAGGAACTAAAAAGAAATCAAAATGTTTGGGTTGGGAAGGTCAAGTGCTGTGCTGTGATTATTGTAGAAATCTGTCCATCTCAGATGCAGTTAATGTTGTAAATCAGTGTCTATGCTTTGTTATTTAGTGTCCAATCTTCAAAGTGGTCTTAAAACAAAACCTTGCCAAATCTGCCACTGCCCAAGAATGGAATTTCCTCTCTGGGCTGGCACAGTCGGTGGAAGCATATTTGAAAACACAGTTGATAAGAGAAGGGAAGAAACTCTGGGAATCGTATGAAATGGTTTGTGTTGCTTCTGTATCATGCCACCGTGAGACCAGCTGAAAATGGACTCAGCATGGCGAATCAGCACAGCTCTTGAATGCCCGTTAGCAAGTGGTGGTGCTGTTAAGCAGGAAAAGAAGAAAGCAGGTCAAACTAAGCATATGAGACTGATAGAAACATGCATGAACTGTACTTCCTGCCCAGCGCAGGACAGCACTAAGGGAAAGAGGAAACTTATTGTACAGACAACTGTTGCTAGCTTTTCATTCAAGGCAAATTGGTTCAGAACCAGATCTGTCTTCTTTCTGATGGTCATCCCTACTTCCTCCCTAAGTACTAAAGATGGCAAGGCGTGTTACCAAAACCACTTTTACGCCCATTTTTTTCCTAGTGCTCACCAAAGTTGCAAGCTGCACTAGGATTTCGAGAGAGAATTTCTCCCACATTTCTCTAGTCAGTGCTACAAGGTCTAAGAAAGGCTTGTGACAAAACCTAAAGAGTTTTGAAACAGTTGGGGTTCTAACATACTTCTGTTCTCACCTGATGACATGAGCAGAACAGCTTGCAGAAGGGCAACCTCGGTGTCGTCCAGGTTAAATGAAGAAAGAGACATGCCCAGGTCAAAAATGGCATCAGACACTACGCCAAGACCCCCATTTTTCAGCTGGCCCCTTGTCACCGCCATCTCCCCATTTAGTGTTAAAGTCTCACTCTCGGGGTCATAACGAACTGCTGCTCGGAGAGACATTATCTCCATACAGCAGCCTTTCAGAAGGATGATCTGGTCTTCACATGGCAGCTGCAGAAATTATAAATGGTAAAGAAAAAGATGTATTTTTCAAACTGAGTTGGTTTTACAACTACAATAAATCCATGAGCATGAAGCTGTAGTTCATACCCCAGGACACTAATTTGCATAGTACAACTACCCCCCAAACACATTGCTGATCAACTAATTCCTGTGCACTGCAGAAACCTTCAAGAATTGCATTTGTGCTTCCAGAAACTGTTGTCAGGTTAACACCTCACACACCCTTGGAAAATCTAGTGATGACACAGTGGTAGGCAGGTGGTTCTGGACAAGACACTCAAAGCAAACCAAGCCAGTTCAGTTGCTGAGGTGAAGTGACTCAACTTGCAGACGTGCTGGTCTCCATGGGATCACCTAGTTTCTAGGAGCATTATAAAATTAAGTCCAATAAACTTTAAGAACATAGCTTTCCATTTTGCAGAACATTTCATGAAGTGCAAAGGGTGAAGCAGACCTGTCAAGTGCCTGGTTAGTGTAACATACACTGTTGGCTTTGTCCCTCATTAGCAGTGGGTCTAACTTAGATGGCCACGGTCACTCTTCTTGGCTGTTTACTTTTCTCTCTTCCACTCCTGAGCTCCCTCAGCTAACAACTTGGCATAACAGAATAAACTGCAATTGGGCTGGTAAAAACTCATTGCCAGCCATGCTTATTTCTCACCTGATCAGAAGAAAACAAAGACATTCAGGAGAGTGAACTGCTTTTAAAATAAAAGGAATGAAAAGAAAAATTATCTAGAAGTGATATCTCAATCAGTGGGGCACATGGTCTTAATTTTCATTGTCTGCTTAAACAGATAATTTATTAAAGTCTATTTAGCCTATTAAGGATGATTTCCCTAGACTCCCTACATTACCACTGGACATACAGAAAACGTTAGCTATGCTATAGCTCCAGTTTTATGCTGGTGCATAAGCTGTGATCTTCAGGATATGTGGATAGACTTGCCTGTTCCACAGCATTAAAGAAGCTAAGCTGTCAGAATTGGTGGAAGTAGGTTCTGTATTTATAAAGTATCACCAGAAAGCTGACACATTAGTGCTCTGTAAAGCATGTCTTTATGTTTACAAAGGTAATTCAATGATAGCAAAACCCACCAAGATTATTTTGAGAATGTCACTAAATAAAGAGCGAAGGGTCACGTATATGAAAAAGCAACTCATTTCTACTTGGACGGCAAGAGGGAAAATTTCATCCACTTCTGTTTCATATAAAGTTACTATATTTATCTGATTCACAGTTCAAAATGGGAAAACCCCCCACCAACTATGGATTTATATGGCAACTATGTACTTGCAAAGCCAATACATTGAGTTGGTGTAAAATGAAGTAGAGTTGATGCCAGACAGTTACCTAATGCAAGTGGGAAGCAGTTGCCTGTTAGAGAAAAGTTTTAAGCACAAAGCCATCTCTAGTCAGAAAAAATTATTTGAATCATGCAGCTATTTTTCCAGCAATGCCAGCTCCAGGTGTAAAATGTTTGATACACAAGAAAAATGACTCATCCTGTTTAGGGCAAATCACTTTCTCTGCACATCACAGTCAGCTCAGCAGCAGTGAGGGGAAGGCTGCAAAGGCACAGAGTCAGTCTTGCTACCCAACAGCAATGCCACCGTTTGGCTGCTGAGACTAAAGTAGAGGAAGAAACAAAGTAAGAAATAAAAATGATAATAAAAAATAAAATTATAAAAAAAAGAAGGAGTGAGAGAGGAGAGGGAGAGGACTGAGAGAGGAGAGGGAGAGGCTGAGAAGAGGGAGAGACTGAGAAGAGGGGAGGGGGGAGAGGGGGGAGGGGGAGGGGAAGGGGAAGGGGAAGGAGAAGGAAGGGGGAAGAATGGTGGTAAAGAGATAACAGTAGGGAAGATATTTCATGATGCTTCAGCTGTTTTGTTAGTGAGCTATTAAACCAATGAGAATTTCTCCTCCTGCTTGAACCTTCTTAAAACTTCTTTAAGGTAGTGGTGATCTGGCTGAGCTCATCCTTCACCTGCTTTCCTAATTCTGAAGGATGCATAAGACACCTGTTTCATGGATGCGACAACTCAGGTTTTATCTGCCAGTAGCAGCAGTTACCAAAGACAGGGAGCATGACTGTCAGTTCTGCTTGCACCTACATAGGTTTCAATGCTACCTACATCCACCACTGGGGTCAACAAATGTGACTAATTATCTGCCACATGTTGTCCTTCCCTTCTCTCCCTGAAAGGAGAAAAGGCAAAAGGCAGGAACCTGAGGTGCTCATGTCTACAGGACATACTAGCAGCCAGCACGCATGTAATGCAGCACTATGGAACTGAGCTGAGCTACCCTGAAGGGCGTTTATGCAGCTCCATCCAATGTTGAACCACTGATATCTGTGACACTTGAAGTCACATAACATTGATTAGATGCTCCTCAACCTTCATCTTCTAAGCAGGAGGAAATGCAAGAAGGAAGCAACAGCAAAAAGTGCCCAGATGAATGCTAAATTAACTTTTCCTTATACTTCAATTACTCAGGGCTTAGATTCTTGCTTTGAGGCATGGGTGCATGGATGCACACAGACTAAGCTGGGCACAGTGCTTTGCTGGCTTGCACGCATCCAAAGAAGAGAGCAGCTGTGAATATACAAGCAGTCATGGATGCTTCTTGATACATCCCTTCTTTACAGAAATTTACTACAGTCAGCCTAAGTCTCTGTGGAAATTAAGAACTGAGACAACGTTGAAATGTTCTGTATGTGCTATGGGAGAAATGAGGGCTTTTTCTCACAAACAAATCCCCAGCCCACATAGTGTTGCCTCTAAGAAAAAGAGATGGGTTAAAAGCCATAACTGAAATAAAGCTAACAGTACGGTGCCCCTTCAAAAAGGAGCAAATATTTGTAATTTTCTTTAGGCTACAGCAGGAGCTATACGACAACTTGGAGGACAGCTGTCCTATTCCTTTGTGTCCACAGCAAGTTGACCCTCACTCTGCCATCAGACGTCACTGTATGGAGGTCTCAGGTTTACACAGCGGCTCGGCTGTAAACAAAGCCTCTCCTAGCTGAGCTGCACAACCTAGAGAGGTCATGCCCAGTGACACCTCGACTCCTTCATCCATGTTTCTTGCCCAGCTCTGACATAAGTGGGCTCATGGTAGCCAGGAGGGGTAGGAGATGTCAGATGGGCACTGCAGTCTGTGTGTGACTGGCAAAGTTTTCTAAATTAAAAAGACTGGCTTGGTGTGTCACTGCAACTTCCCACCAATGCATGCCAAATCAGAGGAGACAGGTTCCCTCAGACATTGAATACTGCAGGGGCCTTTTGATCTATGGACACATTTCTTGTATTTTAAAATCTTCATGTTTGGTCACTATTTCTCTTTCTTGGCTGATGGAGCCAATGCTGAGGTTAGCCAGGGAGAGCTATTTACACTATGCCAACTATTAGTATTTACCTCTTGTTCGGTAGGTGCCAGAGGACATAAAGAGCTGTCCTTGACTGACTTTAAAGAAAAGCTGCCAGACACAGAAAAGTAAAAAGCTATAGTCTTAAACTTCCTTCTTGACTGATGTTTAGTCATTAGGAGGGAACACAGTTCATGAGTTAGGGAGCCTGATGAATTCATAGACCATGGTCACTCCCATTTTGAATGTCATTCACTAGGCATTTCACCAGCAGAGCCAAGAGCTGCTCTGCAGTGTGGGCGAGCGGGCAGGCCTTCTTCCATGGCTGGATTTGGGTTATTTTCATCCTAAAACTCCTATGGTTCTGGATCGTATGAGACTCACAAGACTTAAAATTACTAAATTTATTAAGATTGTTAACACTGAAATATTATTTCAGGACGTAGTTCTCATAACATTTTTAAGTTAGGAAAAAAAATATCATCAGCAATTGCATCTGATCTCTCAATAAAAATGACACCTCAGTATAAAGGAGATCAGCCTAAGGCCTCTGTATTCCTAATGTGCAATCAAGTCTATTTGAGTCTATTTACTGCATATTTTACATGTGAATATCTGCCTGGAAAGACAATTCATCACTTTCACTGACTTAATGCACAAACTCCCTGTTCAGGAAAAGCATGCCCAGGGAATACAATGTGCTAAGTTCCTTTCCTGGATAGATATGCTTTCCTGAATTTGAAGAATTTACTACTGAATAGATCCAACTCCCCAATACCGTACCTGCCAAGGAGTCAGAAAGCACAGAGAGAACTATGTGCTATAAGAGCTGATTAAATGTATCAAAGGTGCTTCTAGACAGTCTCTTTTTGCTTATTTGCTTTGTTCACGGCCACCTCTAAAGACACATTCGAGTCCCTAATGAACCGTGATAACTTCTAGATCAACAAAATCAGGATTTCAGTAATCACAGGGAAAAAAGACCTCATAAAAATCCAGATTGCTCTATTCAGGCCCATCTATTTTGAACCTCTTAATTTTTCTGATTTTAAGCAGTTTATTTTTTAGTTCCAGGCCAGGAGTATTTTGAACAGTTTTTAATGACAGGCATATAAATGAGGAGTGCAAAGAAGTTTTCTTACCTCACAAAACATAGGCAACTTTTTGGCAAAATCCACCACTCTTGTAATCGCTGGTGTGATAATTTTTGTAAACTGGCTGAAGGCTTCTAAGTCCACTTTCCCACCTTCTGGGGCATTAACTATTGGTGCCTGCCCAATATCTTCTGGCTAAGGATATAAACAAAGGTATTTAAAAGAACAACCTATCTTAGCGAAAGCGTTTTATACTCTAAAAGAAGTCCTGCCTGCTGATGGAAGATATGCTAAAACAAAAAACAATACTACTGACTTTATAAGTAATGCCCATTATGTCACAAAATGTGAATTTGTTTGTCAGGCATTTGTGAAAGAGGTGACTGCACAGAGAAATGCGTGACCAGCAAGCTGTTATCCATCCTGTGTGGGCAGCTGCATTTTTGTGCACATGCAGTTTCTTCCTTGTACCTGTATCAGAATATTTTGTGGGTGTAACTTATGCATTTTCTTCTTAAAAATATAGACATGTTCTTGTTTTTTACATGTGCTGAGAACTCCCAAGGTTCTCTAAAAGCGAAGGGAGCTGAGGTGACCTGTTACCCCAGAGAAGGTACTCAGAGCTTTGCAGAATTTGGCTCTTTCACCTACTTGAAGTTCTGCAATCCTTCCCAGAACAGATTGTCTTGTATCACAGAGCTTCAGGCAACTGCCAAGACCTGTTTCCAAAACCAGGCTAAACCAGCTGATGACTAAGAATGGGCTAACACAAAGCTAATCTGGATAAAGTGCCTAGAATTTGAACTTGTCTGGGTACCATTTTCATTTAAAATCATCTTGTGCATAACTTCAGCCCAAGGCTTCTCCAAAAGAGAGAAAAACCCCTATATTCTGAGGGTTTCAATAGGGACAGACAATGAAATAGTGTCAAGAAGAATCTGTGATGAGTGTTTTTTTAATTCTAATTGCACTTCAACTTGTTCACCTGGTTTTACGACAGTTTGCCGATGTTACTGTGTGTTGTAAAATCAGGCGTATCAAAGCTATTCTGTTCACTAAGTGTGACTTCGTGGTTGTAAAAGACCTGCCAGCCCCCATGCAGAGCTTCCATTTTGTTCACATTAGAGTAAAAAACTGGCTAAAACCCAGAGAAGTCCTTTAAGACTGATGGACTTCATGACATTTATATAAGGACGCTTTAACAGTGGGGGTGCTGGAAGTGCTGTCTATAATAAAAACTTGTGCTCAGCAGTTTTTTTAAAGCAACACGTCATAAAAGATCATTCCACAGCTATGTCACCAATCTGAATCCAAATCTAACTTCTTTCAAGAAAAAATTCAGCAATGCATTAATAAAGCAAGCACCAATTGCAAAGGGACAATGAGGAGGACTGGGTTCAATTACCTGATGGTTCCTAGTAAAAAAATCAAAATAATCCCATTTCTAGGCTACTTTTATCCCTGAACCTTAGGAAACTAAACCACATAGTCTATGTGCTCATGATAAACAACCTTCACAATTTTCAAGCAAGAAGACCAAATGCTTAAAGCCACATATAACATTGTTAGGGAGCACCCTAACCAGCACCACAAACCTTGCTGTGCGGCACCACTTGAAAGTGTTGCTTCTTGCCAGTGATCACTGGCTGTGGTTTCACGACTGCACGCTGCTACGAACATGCAGCCATTCATACAGAAATTTCAGCAGTGCTGCTGGAATTAACAAAACACTACAGAAGAGATCAGCTGGCTTGAATATGTAGTTTCACTTAGCAATTTAACAGTGGGTTGAGATTCCCATGATGAATGAGGCAGTAGGATTCTTGACTTGAGAAAAAAAGAATATGATGTGGTATATACAGACTGCTAAAGACCCCTGTGTATTCCTGACATGCAGCCTATAATCCCTCTTCTGTGCTATATAAGCATTTTGTATCCTGCATTTATTTCCTTTAAAAATCACTTGAGAAAAATCAAATAAATCCTTTTCTAAGGCTGAGCATCACAAATCGCCATTTATTTTCTGATCCTTTGTTACAGGCTGACAACTTCAGTTGTCTTGTAGTCTGCAATCCCAATACCATAATGCATGCATCATTCAGCTTTCATAGAAATTCATTTTTCTTTGCCAGATTTATTTTAATTAATGTGTTCGCTCTGGAACCAGTTATTAATACCAGTTAGTAATAAAAAATACCAGCTGTCACCTGAAACTTTACATTGTTTTAACACTTACAATATGTTGTATGCTAGTCCCTCCTACAGACAACTATCCTTAGAGATAATCTATAAAAAATGGTACAACATGCATTATAGTTTACTGCTGCTGTTAAACAGGAGTGAAATGATTTTTCTACTTTTTCTCATCACAGCACATGAAAAGTATCCAGCTGGGTAAGCCTTAACTCAACAACATACTATTTATCTTTTGAAATACAGGATCTGATCAAACACTGAGCTTCAGGCAAGAATAAGCAAGTAATAATCATAAAAATCATACATTTTTCATATATGTCAATATACTGGCAGATAGACTTTCTTCGGGGTTGCATTGTTGGGAAAGGAGACTTTAGAAAAAAGAAAGGAACTTGACTCCAAGAGAAGGGATTTCTTACCAGAAATTTCCTTTTCTGCTTCCAGTGGCTCCCTTGTGCATTTGTGGCCACGTGTGCTTCAGTAACAATTTTGATGAGCTCCCACTCTTCATCTGTTGGCTCTGGTTTGTGCCCAATTGTTTTCTGCAGCTCCTCCCGACGTCTCTTCTCTCGATTTTCTTCTATCAATTTCCTCTTTGCCAACCGCTTGTTGTCATCCAACACCACTAGCAAGTGAAAAAACCATAAAAAATGGCAGGAAGCTCTTTAAAGTTTATGGAACTTCGGTCTTTTCTATGCCTGAAGTGCTAATTGATTACAAACACCTTAACCGATCAGCAAAAAGCAACTTAGGTAAGACTCACAGTCGACTTAGTTCTCATTTCTTCCTCCAGATTTTATTTTCTTAGAAGCCTGGATTGCAGAGAATGACTTACCCGCTTGGTAATGTGATGTAATACTACCATGGCCTTCAATGGCTTATTCCACCAATAAAACTAATATGTAAAAGCTTTGTGAGGACTCAGAAAAAGTCCTCCAATAATGCACTTGGAGTAATCAATCCATGTTGGGAAAGATGAACTTTTGTTTTCTTTAAAGTAGCATCAGTACTGCTCTGAATTGTGTAGAATGTGCTCTTGTAAGCCAGCAGAAAGTAACATGGGTTTAAGAAAGAAAAAGTACATAGATGAGTGGGCTTATTCACAAGAGGCTCAGCTATCAGTTGTATGAGACAATCAGAAACAATCTGCCACTGGTTCTTCCCGTAAGACCTGCAAATGGTGCCATTCTGTGGCTTTCCCCTAGAGCCTTGCTACCTCCAGCGACGCCAGACAAACAGAGCCC
Source organism: Phaenicophaeus curvirostris (assembly GCF_032191515.1). Lineage (NCBI taxonomy): Eukaryota > Metazoa > Chordata > Aves > Cuculiformes > Cuculidae > Phaenicophaeus > Phaenicophaeus curvirostris. Next base: position 49,971,819 of record NC_091397.1, on the reverse strand, counting down.
AGGGCTGCACATCTCTGACTATCACTGAACGTTTCATCCCATTTTCCACAGGAATGTGAACAGGTCATTTAAAACAGACTGGCTCATTTTAGCAGAGGAGGATCACTCTGATCCTCAAGTGGTGGCAGGCAGGTAGGAACACCAACAGCCCCACTTCCATGCTTCTGCTCACCCATGTTAACTCAAAGGTGGGAGAGATGCTTCTCAAATTGGGGGACAGCTGGTCAGTCTGCTTTGCTCAGTGACAGCTCCTTTGGAGCATACGTAGGTGCAGCTCACAAAGGCCACGCCAGCTTCATGGTATTGACACTTGCTGGTCAGAAGCAGACTTGGACAAACTTCTCACTCTGTACAGCTGCTGCCTGGTTGATGCTCACCACTGCCTGTCTCATCAGACTGGGCTGGGTGCAAACTGGTGACCCAGAGTTATTCAGCCTCTCTCCTGAAGGTCTACCCGGCCAAAATGAAATTGTGTCATTTCTTTATTTCCCTCTAGACAGAAGGCACCGTTCTACATTACATTAACAATAAATATTCTAAGCTAGAATTTTCAATTGTTTATCAGGCCTGTTTTCCTGACAGTTCTGCAGAGGATTATGCTGGTAACAAACATTAACATTAATGCACAGGGGGATTTACAAGACTTCCTCCCATTTGCACTAATTGAAGTTATTGGTGTAAATCCCTGTGCAATGGTGGGAAAAGAAGACCCCTAAGGGTTAATCTTACAGCCATATGTTCTAGTTCTTTAGAATGAGAGCCAAATACTTTGCAGTAGATAACTTCTTCAGGGCTAAAAATAAAACAAACAACTGCAGGATGACTCATACAATGACATTCAATTTCACACCCTCCAGAATTTTCTAAACAAGATGTTTTTTTTTTTCCAAGTGAAGTATCCATCCAGATGCATTTCTCTCTCCTTTCCTACAAAGAGTGAACATTCCTGCTGTTACTCAGCCTGGTAAGGCCAGGAGAAGGTGCAGTCTGGTGAAAGATAAACAAAAAATTATAGCCCTATGAAAGTTCCTTGATGCAATGAAAATAATTCCCCAGGACGATTTATTCAAAATAAAAAAGTGCTGGCAGTTCTGCTGTACTTTTAACAATCTTCATCAATCAACATACTTAAAGCAAATGCACAAGTTAAAAAAAAAAGAAAGAAACCCAGAAAACTATACTTACAATCTGTTGCCATGCCAACAAAGATACATTTTTTGAAGCGACATTCCTGGCACTGATTTCTTGTTACTTTGTCTATCACACATTTTCCTTCATATTTACAGGAATAGGTTGGATGGAGGTTTTTCTGAATGGTTCTTCTAAAAAAACCCTAAGTGCAATAAATAAATACATTGGAAAGCGTTAGCCTTGTGCAATTTTTTTCATCTTGGGAAACACTTTGGTTTGGTAGGAATGTACCTAAGTATGCAAGATAAAATACTGAATTCCATGAAACTCTCAAAAAAGGAAAAGAACAAACCAGTTTTATAGTGTATAGCATTTATTTTCTGAGTTTCACGGAACATTTCCTCCCTAAAAATTAAACAATATAGGCATGTTACATAAGTAAAGGCATAAGGAATACTGTTTGAGGGACAAATATTGCCTGTATGTCTTCTCGAAGTCTTATATTTCTGTGTGCTAAATTTTACTGTAGTTGAACTAAGGGGTTCATTTTGAGGGATAAGAGGCATGTACATACTTTTAATCAAAAGGTAGCTTCTGCACAAAGTAAGAATGGTAGTGTCTATGTATTAATAAAGGATTAGGAAGGAACAGTTCTAATCCCTCCTTTCCATCAAGCCAAATAACAAATCAGCCAACCAAATCTCAGCAAGACTAAGAAATTCACAAACACAGTTTACCCAGTCTTTGAGTTTGGTTGTTAAAAATGAATCTATAACTTTAAAATTATCTGTATTTCTAAAAAGAGGGTTAATTTGTATTTATCACAAAGTACTGTATTCAAAGCAAACATCACCAAAAAGCTCTCTCTCTCTCTGAATCAATTAATCTATCTATCTATCTATCTATCTATCTATCTATCTATCTATCTATCTATCTATCTATCTATCTATCTATCATAACATACTACATTGCCAATTGCAACATGGATACGAGACCAGATCCTAAGCTCATGCAAACTAGCGCAGTTCCACTGAACTGACATCTCACAGATCCTGGCCTTAGGTAAAGAAATCAGATACAGCTTATCTCTGAACCTTACAGACCTAATCCTGGTACTAATTTCAACAGGGCTTTTCTCACTGACTTCTACAACAGCTGGATAAACCTCCTAAGACCACAGCAATACAGACAAGACAGGCTGTAAAAGAAGAAATTTAGACTTTACTTTAATTGCAAGTTTCATCCTTGAGACTGTCTACAATCCGCCATGCAACTTGGGACCACCTTGACATTGAGACCACACAGACCTTGGTCCTGTTTGACTGAAGCCACTGTGAATGGTTTTGATTTTAGTGAAAACAATGGAAAAACTCAAGTGAGATGGGATTTTACCTAATGAATAGTCTCTTCAGCTGGGATTTCATCTAATGAATGGTCTCCTCATGAGACCAAAGGTCTGTTTTAATCATGTTAAATAACACTCGGTAAAATCTTATAGCAGTGTGCAACTTCTTTTAGCACAGAACATTGAATTAAGACATATGGATATGTCTGTAATTGAGTTTGAGCTCCTAACTCCTGTGAAAACACTAAGTGTCTTTTCCCTCATTAGAGTTTTATCTTACAAGATTCAGCTTGAGCTAAGAGTACAACACTTTCTTCCTTAATAATAAAGAAACCTGAACTCGAGTTGCATAAAGCATGTGTGTAGCCTTTGCAAGTATGAGGCCTATTGGGTTGAGTCAAAATCCGGTAAAGCAAAGGCAAGATGACCTTATGTGAGGTCTGGATCAGGTCTCAAATTCTCAGCTAACCAACAACTGGATTTAGATCTGCTCTCAACCTTGTTGCAGATTCCTAGAGACACAACATGCCCCTCTCTTCCCTAAAGAGCAAAGACGGCTCTGGACATCCAGGGATATGGAGTAATCTCTAGTTAGAGTGAAAGATGGAAAAATCTCTGATAAATCCCAGAAAGCAATACCGGACTTCTATTTTCCAAATCTTACAGGAAACTTAATGTAGCTCTAGCTTTACCATGGCAACGCCCTTCATCACCTGTGTTGGGATCAGAACTTTTCATCTTCCCATTTCATTGCATTTCTGAGCAACTGTTTGCAAAAAGTCTCTTTGATCATCTCTAAATACAATGCGATAAGGAAGCTGTTCTCTGTATCTGTCCAAACACTTCAGCACAGAAGTGTTATTTTCATCAATAAAAGAAAACATACTTTCTTGTAAGACAATTACTCTTTTACTAACTTCCTTTACTATGCCTGCATGTAGCAAATAGATGCAATGGGTACGGTCCAGAGAAACATTTCAGTGATGTCAGAACTCACTGTTGGTTTATTTGTCTTCAAATTCCCTACAATTTACTCTTCCAATACAATATGTGAGGATGCTATATTCATGAAAGCACTTGCCAAAGAAAATTCTTAGCTGTCAGTCTTGATTAAGGTTGCTACAAAATTAAAGTGAGTTTGAGTGGAAGCAACTAATAAATGTCAAATTCACTGAGAATCAATTATATATAACTTTGCTGATAAATCATACAATTTGAAATGCGCATGCAGATCCTCCAAGGTATGGGTTGAAATTGCCTACACAAAAACTCCCATCTTGTATAATGAATACATTTGCAAGAAGAACAACAAAACAAACCAAAAAAGGCTGTTGGTAAGCCAATTGTAAGTAGGAGAAAGAAATTAATTGCTTTTTGCAAACTGTTAGCTCAGTTCCTTGTGCACATAAGCGTTATTTAAATTGTACAAGAGACAGAAGAACTGTATCTGAAGATAAAAGTAGATTTTGTATGCTATATTGTTAAAATAGTGGGTGGGCATACAAACAAATACTTCAGTTGGAGTAACAAAAACCTTAGTAGGAAAACTGGTGAAAGACAGAGCTGTTCAGCTGACAGAAACAATATTTCATAATGCCACAGTGTGGTTTACTTCTCATTATATCTGAGTTAAGTCATATTCACATATTTTATGTATTGTTATCATCTGGTATAAGGGATGCAAACGTGCAAGAATTACTCATTCAGTTCCATTTTTTTTCAGATGCATTTTTTCATACGTATTATGGATATATGTGTACAAAACCATTATGAATATTGCCAGAATGCTGCTATACATGGGATTTTTAGGTCTTTGTGCTTGTCATAGAAGTAACTTAGGACAATGCTGTACAACTGAAAGAACTGCTTCAACACAAGAGTTACTGTCACGTGGAGCTCTAAAGCCAATCCAAACCCAAAATCTGAGATCCAAAATACCAGACTTTGGGGATGAATAAAATATGACTTATGTGGCTTGGTCCCATGACACTATTCCATGACATGTGTGGTCCCATTTGTTTAGAAAAAAATTTTTTTTTTTTATTTTCTGCAGGAAAAAAAATAGCTTTCTTACAGGATCTCAAGCAAGTCAAGCAAATTTATGGCAGGAAATCATGTAAGATGCACCCAATCACAATACTCAATTTTTCTTTTATTTACTTGCCTTAAGCAATCTCTTTTTTTTTTTTTAATTTTGTGTGTAGCTTTGGAGAAGCAATTTAGGGTTGAAAGCACATTTCAATATGCTTAGGTCCAAATTTTTTTGTAACGCTTTTCACAGGGTGTAAATGCTTCCCAAAGTGATGGATGTTACTGTTGTATGAGCATGTGGAAGGGATTTTGATTTTTCCTTCTTCACAGTGACGATGAGAGGCACAGGAACACTGTTAATCACAACAGACTCTTCATGGTCATAGGCAGAATCTCAGCTACTGCATAAACAGCTTCACTGGAGTTGCTGGGAGTATGCCGATGTACGCTGACTGAGAACATGGCCAAAGAAACATTACAAAATGGAAATGTAAAAGCTAACAGTTAAACAGCAACAACAAAAATCTAAATTTCTTGTTTTCTTCTCAGAAGCAAGTACTGCAAAATCATCTATATTCCTTATGCATATGAAGAGCAGCGGCATAGCCAGATACGGCTTATCATCAGTACTGGATGTTCTTATTCGCTTCTAATCTGTCTTTGTTTTATTTGACAGCACAGTTCAGGAAGTCTGTATAATGGAGGAGCTGGAGAGCTATTTCTGATTCCCACTTTCCCACCGTGCCGTTTACCTTGCAGCCTTCGCAAGTGATGCAGCGATAATGATATCCGGTGGCTTTGTCCCCACATACTACACATAGCTCATCCTTGTCTAAGTAACTGGGTATATACCCTGTAAAGAAAAAGAGGACATGGCATGTATACTCGATATAAAATGATATGATATATTTGATATAACAATATTATATTAAAATTCACTTGTCTATCTGAACTCAACAAATGTCCTGTATAAAAAGCTCATACTAACAATGTTACAGACTAATTTAAATGTAATCTATAATATTTTCTACTTTTCTTACTGTTTCAGCTTCTACTGGTCAAGAGGGAGAAGCTAGAACATGATTGTTCTCTCCTGAGGAAAATACTACTTCATAAAACTAAATAAATTTACTTATACCTCAAAGGTTTCGACATGAATAAAAAACCAGCTGTGAGACATAGAGAATATCCCTCTATCCTATTTCACAAAAGCCTGATATGCTTGTGTACTGACAATGAGATCCCAAGTTGCACAGCGATTCAGAGAGCTTGCCATAAGGAATATTTACTGAGAGATAGTTTGTTTCAAAACAGCTCTCCAGGTGAGGTTAGAGAAGTACCAGCAACAGAGAGCCCAGGCTGTATCACTCATAGCTTACCTATGACTGTGTACTGCAGGCGTGTACTGCGCGTACTGCAGGAACATTTAATATAGCCTGAATTTATGTGGGTATTCAAATATGTGTGTGTGTATGTGCTCGTGTGTTAGAATGACATTTTCTCTTCTGAAGTGGTTTATCAGATGCACAACAAATGAAATCAAATATTACTGCTATGACAAATGTTAGCAATGCTTGTTTTTTTTCCCACAACATTTGTTTTGATAACATAAACATTTTTCCAATTGGAGCAAGAATCCAAAACAATTCTTATGGCAACCCAAAAGTAATTCTAAACTAAGGAGAACTTTTAATCAGGGTACAATACAGACTCAAAATTTAAGTGTACCATGACTCATAATTAGTGGACTCAAGGTACATAACTTTTCCTTCTGCCCTTTCTGGTCAACTTGTGCCAGTGATTGGTCACCCTCACTGTAAAAAGAAAATATTACTTTATTTCTATTTGTGTGCATTGTCTCTTGTCCTGTCACACAGCACCACTGAGAAGAGTCTGGTACTGTCTTCTGCTTGATGGGGGATCAGGTATTTATATACATTGATGAGATCACACTTGAGCCTTCTTTGCTCCAGGCTGAACAGCCTGAGCATTCTCATTCTCTCCTCACAGGACAAATGCTCCAGTCCCTTCATCATCTTTGTGGCCCTTTGCTGGACTCTGTCCCGTATGTCCATGTCTTTCTTGTACTGGGGAGCCCAGAACTGGACCTGACACTGAAGACGTGTTTCCCCAGAGCTGAGCAGAGGAGAAGGATCACTTCCCTCACCCTGCTGCTGTTGATCTTCCTAATAAAGATGCTGTTGACCTTCCTTGCTTCAAAGAAACACTACTGGCTCATGTTTGACTTGCTCTCCACTGGGAACCCCCAAGTACTTAAATGCAAAGCGCTTCCCAGATGGCTGGCACCTGGTCTGTACTGCCACATTTATTCTTCCTCCCTCAGTGCCGGATTTGGCATTTTCCTTTAATGAACTTCAAGAGATTCCTCTCATCCCATCACTCCAGCCTTCCTAGGTTCTCTGAATGGCAGTACACCCAAGTGGTGCACTAACTACTCCTCCTAGTTTTGCATCACCTGCCAACAGTCTGAGCACAATTTATGAGCACAGTGAGGAACAGTCCCTTGGATGTGGCTGCCTGCAACACTAACCTTTCCACTGGCCCACTGAACCCATCTGTAGCATCAAAGATTAGACTAGACTTCAAGTTTGTTGTCGTTGTGCAGCCCTCACACCAGCATAGTTTGGTACAGCCTGGGGACTCTTCATAGAATCACAGAATCACCGGGTTGGAAAAGACCCACCAGATCATCAAGTCCAACCATAATTCTTCATGCCGCAGTCACATGGAGGACAACCAGCAACAAGACTCAAGGCAGCAGAAGGCTGTTAGAGGATACCGCAAGGTTGGTGGACATCATCTTCCTCCGACTAATGTGCCAGTCATCTTAGAAGCAGACAGCTCAAATGAAAGTGCCTTCCTAGAACTACACTTGCCAGAGGTTCTCCAAAAAGAAAAGCCCACATCAGAGACAAAATACTTGAACTTTCTGGAGGCTGATGAGTAGATTAGGAGAAAGTAAATAAGGAAAAAGGCACGAAGCATTTGTATGGTCTACTTTGTACGTCCAGTTTGACCACAACTATGAGAACCTCAAATTATAGAGGGACATATATCTCTCTTATTTAACATTGGGAAGCAGGAATACTCCAAAGCCATTATTGGATACCTGCATCTGAGGTTTGCCAATATTCCTACTGGCATCTGAAATGGGAGTGGGAGAAAGAACAGAGAACTTACTGATGTATTACACTCATCTACAATATGGCAAAAGATCAGATTTACATTCAAGTTATACTTCTCCTTTATGAACAAGTTGGATAAAGACTGGTGGGCATGTGGAACTGTTTCTGTGACCTTGAGCGAAGACAGACAGCAGGGTTTCGACTCTAATTTACATCACTGACTCCAAACGGACATTATGTCAGTGGGGGATTAGCAGAGGCTATTATCTCCATCCTGCCCCGCTTTTGCTCACACCTGCCTCTGCCTTTGCAACACGCACAACGCAGAGTGGACACAGGAAGCAGCAGAGTCAGCAAAGGGATGCAGAATTTTCCACTACATTTCTTGCAAGGATTAATGGTTTCTTGATATTGCTGGTTACTGCTATTCATGAAACGCAGACCTAGTGTAGCATAGACAATGTCCTCTAAAATTCAGTATCCCCGATTTGTTTCCTCAAGAATTACTTCTGAATTAAATGCCTTGATATTTTATAAAGTATATAATCCAGTTAGCACTGCTCATGTAATGGCAGCTTTATTCTACTGGAGGAGGAGACCACTCATCTAAACTGCTTCCTTAAATACATACAGTAGCTTGCACATGTGACCACTGATGTCCATCCCCTTGGAGTTCCATGACTTTATCCAACCCAGGAAACAGTCTCCAACCTGGCAGAAGAGACAAATCTCCTACAGGCACTCCTAGTCAGAAATTAAAAATGGCATCCTTACATCCAACCACATTCCCAATTTTGCTGTATCAGAAGTGATAAGTGCCAGTTATTTAAGCTATTCAAATGTTCAATATTATGTTCATCACTTCTCCAGGATTGCACCCATGTCACAAGGTTAAGTACTTACTATGAACTCTTCTACTGATTGAACAGGAAACATGGATAGAAAACTCTTATCCTAAGAAATCATTTGCAATAAAATTGTGCAATAAATACTTTTTTCTTTCTATAATGAATCTGGGATTGCTATTAACACTTCTGGGTATTTTTAACCCCCTTCCAACAGCTAATTGGATCAGAAAGTAGAAAAACCGGACCTTCAACAGTGTTTTAAAGATATAGAAGTCAGACAAACAGACATGCCAAGAGGAATAAGGAACCTACATTCAGTTCTTACAAACCATAATGTCCACTGTAAATAATTTCTAGTAGCTGCCAATACCCAGACTGATCTCTGCATAAATTCAATGCAATTTCATTTGTAAGACGTGCAGATAATCAGCCTCAATGCATTCGTACTGCTGCTCGGAGTTAGAAAAAATACCAGCAGGAGGAAATTCAACAATGTGATTCTAAACTTGGTACCAGCATGGAAGCTATGAAGAGTGCAATAGATATTCTGGGGGAAGCCGTGGATGGCAGCAGAGTTGGATGGTTCAAGGAAGAAGCAGAGCAACAGATTTCTCTCACTCCTTGCAGCACTTGGGCACAAGAGAGGAGGGGCAGACTAACAGGCAACTCTCTCTCACATCAGCAAGTACTTTGGCATCTTGTGTGTTTAATAACTCTGAACTAAAAAAAAAACCAACTCATATGTGGAAGAAGCAGATAGCAGACAGAATGATCGAGGTACTCTCTATCAAAGAAAAAAGTCTGATGACAAATCTCATGGGAACACTGAGGAGGTTCCTGTTTCTGGTTTCGTATTACATTGTGTATTTCTTGGTCAAAACCTACTAAATAAATAACTAAGAGGAACCATTCAAGAGCAACACCAGTCTCACTGAACTGTACCATAATAGCCAATATCGTTCCTTGGTCTTTCAAATCTCTGTCTATTGTATTCTGCAATTCTCATTCTCATTTGCTGCATCCTCAAAGTTAACTATCTATCAGGTTCACCCCTTTACCCAAGTTGGACCTTTACTTTGAGTGGAGAATATCGATGAGTGACCTTGACCTGCCATTTCTGGTGTTCCCTCTGCAGCCTAAATTAACTTTTTTGCTCCTCAGACTCCCACCTGTCAGTCTGCCTAACTTTTGTGTCTTGGCACAGCTAAGTACTCAGCAGGACTAATTGCCCCCATCTAGAAGAATATGTTGTATAATCCATTATAATCAATCTTGATGGTGATGTACAATATCTTTTAAACCACAACTGTAGCTTGTAACATCCTTTGACGAGCTATGGCAAGAAACAATTCCCTTTGACACGAATATGCGCAATGAGACTGCCCCAGCAGCTGTAAGGTCAGAACAAGGTCTGCTAACCTATGCTGTCATCTGAGGTACAGCCTACACTCTCAAATTTTTTTGCAGGAATGACACCATTTGCAGGAATGACACCATAAAGCAGTATATGTGACCCTGCACAGTGTAACAGATTGGAGGGACACAAACGAGACACTCGGTGGCTATTCCTGCCCAGTGCACTCAGCTCCCTCCAACAAGACAAAAAAAAAGGTATTTAAATGAAAACAACCCCTGAAAGATGATACTAGTTTTCCCCTCTGTAGCTGGCACACAGTAGAAAAAAGGCATGTTTTGAGAAAAGTAAAGAACTGATTTAAATTTTGTTAGAATATCATTACATAGACTTGACATGTCCATATCTCTGTCTCTACAGACAATGTAATATTGGCTTAAGAATTAAGCCAAACCTTAAAAAAAATCTAGGACTCAAATCATATTTTACTACCAAACAACAATATGAGCCGCATCAGCACAAACAAATTATGTCTGTATACTATGTGTTCCTTATTAGCTTGGTCCTGATCCACCGTAGGCTTATACCTTGCAAAATAATTTTTGCTAGTACACACAAGGACACTTGTGTTTTAAGACTATTATTCAGTACTTTGATTTTCACTGTTCGCTGGCAGAGAGTAATATATTAAAAATATTCCCCCAAATCTTTCTTTCCCCCCACTGAGTAAGGCTTGTGTGACTGCAATGAATTTAGGACTTATCAGTAAGCTAGTATTCACTTACTAGACACTGCAGTGTGAAAATAAGAAAGATTAAATTAATTACTACCTTGAGACTCTCCAACTGTACTATAACTGAAAAGAAAATTCATACTGCTGTTCTACTGGTTACGCAGTCACATTATAACTCTTCGCAAGTTATAAAAAAATGCAAGAACCATCCAGATATCATCCTTGTTACGCTTGTATAGAAAAAGCTTATATAGACTGTTTCTCAGAAAGCATAGAGCTGAAGTGAGAAAAGGCATACTCCATTCTTGTTTGTGCTATTATCAATATCGATCTGAGAGGCTAGGCTGATACGCTGATCCTTGTTTCCCAGTTTCTTTAAATTACTCCCACTGAGAAAAATTGTCTATTTCTCTGTTGAGCTTGGAAGCACCAAGAATGTTGTTAAACAGATTAATCCATTTCTTGCTAGCTAACTGGCTTGCCTGTCCACGATTTTAATCTTTGTGGACATTCTTTGATTTATGGAATTACTAAAATTTGGGAAGAGATTCTGCAAGGACAGAATCTGGAACATTTTTATAGTCTCTTTTCCACCAATGACTTTTCTATGCATTAGCCGTATTCCTTTGGCCGAGTCAGAAACCTTACCGACAGTTGTGCATTTTGCACACATGTGCCGAAAACATTTTAGCCCAAACTCTGTTATCACTATCTTGTTAGTACTGTACTTGCATCGATTACCAGCTACAGGTATAAAATGCACTACTGTAGATAATGCTCAAGAGTCGGACCATGCAGATTATTTCCTCAAAATGATTTAAATGTTTTTACAGACCACAGCTTAGTATCACAAGTAACTAATGTATTTATAAATCTAAGTTTTACTGCTGATGCAAAAGCAAAGTATGCCTTTCTTCATCTTCCCATCCTTCAATTGTTTGTGCAAAGGTTGGAATGAAGTGGCTGAAAACATTTTTTTCACTGATGTTTTAATTAAATGAGAAAGAATTATAATTCCAAGTGCACAATGATTTGCTGATTAAGATGACAATTTTCTGATCAGTCCTATCTCCACAGACTGGCGGTGAAGAGAAAAACTCATCATTTTTAAGCCCCAAATAATTGTTAACGTACCGAGAGCTGCTCTGCTGCAAAGGCCAAAGATGACAAATGCTCAGTCTTTTTTTCTGAATTGACTATACACATGCATACTCCCTGCACTGATGAGAAGACATTTTGACATAACATTCATGTGGCATTTCCTTAGCTATTCAGAAAGTACTCTAATGTTTTCACACCGCTGAGAACTCAGTTTTGACTAATTCAGTCGTACACCCTAGCATTCACACAGTATGTATTCCCAGCTGCGTGTAAATTGCCTGAGAAAATATAAAGGGACGTAATGACAATTACAATTATAATAATAACAACAATAACAACTTTCAAAGCTCGATTCACAAATCATACCAACAGCCCGTAAAAAGACGGCATTAACCTCACCTTCCGTGTGGGAAGTAAGGTGAGATGCAGGGCTGAGGGCTTGGTGCTACTACAACCTAACTCAAAAATTCACACTTGCAGAGCTTTGGGTTGGGGAGTAGGCTCTGCTTACTTCTGATCTGCCCCCAAGGAGTCTGACGCTCAAGTCTAACTTCGTAGAAAGCTGCAAGCACCTTTATTAGCTTTGTCTGGGAAATGACTGTGTGAAGGGAAATGAAAGTCAACCCTCCTCCTGGTTTTAACTTTGCAGACCGACTTCCCCCATTGTCCAAATCGCCAAAAAACTGTGCACACATCAAACATGGGGATACTGAGGTTTCCAAACCTGTGTACACACTACTTCTGTACTTTCCTGACTGCAGCACCTCTACCCTGTCACTGGTTACTCTTCCTCCCTGTACAGGGGTTGTAAGGAGGTCCGGGGACACTTGCCTATCTGCTCAGCCTCTGCACAAGGGTAGGGTGACATGGGCTCCTCTGGAGCATCACACATGCAGTGTGCAGTGCTGCAAGGTCACCAAGGCCAGTGTCACCAAGAATGGTGGGAAGATTTTCGAGCTCTCGGGGGCAGAGCTGCACTATGCTCTCCTGATGATTAGCCCCATTCCATTCATCAGATTTCGCAGTCTTATGTAGAAAACAAGTGTATCTGGTTGCCTGTCTCCTATGGCGAGAGACCACAGGAGGACCAAAAAGACCTTGTGTAGGACCAAAAGGGCCTCCTTAATGAAACAGTAAATTCTTGCCCAAATATTATGCTGCTGCCTTTTAACAGTGTATGTTATAGCGCAAAAGATAACAAAGCAACAAGCAAACAGAAAGCTAAAACAACAAATCCATCTCTTGGTTTTCCAGAGCATAATTTTTCCCTTTAAAATTCACATCTTTCATGAGAATTTGTGACAGATAATCAGCAAATGACAGTTTTTAGCTTTAGTGGTTTTAATATTTTTCAGTGCACTGTAATAACTGGAGCAGCCTATCTGCTTCCTTCTATTTTCTAAATACTTTTTTCCTTTAGGGACATGCTGTTAGGGTCTTTGGTTCTTGATTTTAAATGTCATTTCCTGAATTCTTTTAAAGTGACATGAAGATAGAGAAGTAAGTAAACTCCTCTTCTTTAATGTTAACTTTTTTTCAGTATATAAAACATTGAATTTTTTTCCTTCCCAGAGGGAAAAGAAGACTTTATCCATTAATAAGCAGCAAAAGTTTTGATATGAAAAGCCTCCATGTGCTACTGTAAAGTACAATCTGATTTGAACAGCACATTATTGAGATTACTACAAATTTCAGGGGACTGACAGAAATACCAACTGCAACAATCAAGACCCCTCATGAACACCTGCTTAAGGACTTAATTTTGCTTTAATGGGCTATTACCAAGGCTTCTCTAACAAACTCCCTTGTTTCCCGCAAAATCAATTCTGGATCAATACAGACACACATGCCCTGTGTAAAGCCTTCTGTTCTTAGGACAGGATTAAAAGAGTCGTTAGTTTTATGATAGCTTGGTTAAAAGATGAAAACTTAAAAAAAAAAAAAAGAGAACATGCACATGTCCCACACAGTTTAGATCCCTTCTGCTTAACAAACTCAGCATTTGCAAAGGTTTGACAGAAGGGATGCAACTTTTTATTGATTCTCACTGTAATAAGGCTCTAAAGAGTCCTGAAACACGTTGCTCAGTCTCCGTGAATGATCAACTAAAAGCCTGCTTGGGAGCCTGCTTCCACCAGAATTCACTGTCATTTCTTAGTGGAACTGAGGTAGTAGAAAACAAGGGCAGACAAGCGGTTTTTAAAAAACAACTCTGTCAAACAAGTACAAAAACTCCAAACAGAGCAGATGTCAAAAAGGAATATTATGAAAAACATATTCCTTCAATGATAAGTGACTATTTTCTCTAAGTTCATCTAGAGTACTATTTTTCTTTAACCAAATATAAGATATAGGAAAAGTCCACAGAGAGTTACAAATTCATTACTTAATATCCAACGGCAGATAAATAGCCTTAAAGGGCATTTAAAATGCTGCACAGTAGAAAAACATGCATTATCCTCAATTACATTTATTCTACAGTTTGATCATGTTCTTACAGGTTCCTAGAACAGACTTAAAAAAAATATTTCCTTTATTATGAAATATGATGCTCTTCAAAGTAGAGAAATAAAGATTTTTCTACCAAACATATAGATTTATCACACCAAGTGCTAATGAATATTGCCTGCAAAACCAGAAAATATTTTGGTTTTCCATATAGTGAATAAGATTAAACAATCTACTTTTTACTACGAAGCCACTTTAAAAGTAGTAAATAAATGGTGTTTTCTCTACCCGTCTCGGCACATCAGATTCATCTGGGTTTTGGATAACTGCATAAAGGAAATCTGGTCTTAAAAGAAAAACAACATTTTGTTGGTACAACAGACGGTGTATTTTATTCTTTAATGATGTGATTTTAAAGAAACACAGAGAATGCATACTCTGTACGCGTCAGATTGCCTGTTCTGAGTTCAGAAAAATTAACACCGAAAACATTTCCAAGTGTTTGTTGATATATTGGGGTCTTTTCGAGAAGTGATGTCTGCTTTGATTACTTGAAAGCAAAAGAGCAAATTCTAAAAACAGGCAATGATTTAACTCTGATAGAGCTGATATTGCACTCTAATTACTTTTCACAAACATATTTTTCAGATCAACTTTTTGGATGCAGAACAGTCTTTCTTGCATAGACATTCATGATTTTTCAGGGTATTTTTGCTTTGCATAATCAGAAACCACAGGGTTTTCACTAAAAAGACAGTAACTCAATTAAATGTAATCATTTCCCCATATATTTACAGTTTGATTTTCAAAATAGTTTGCCTGAGTTGCCGACTAAACAAAGTTCGCATTTACTGATAATGAGGACTCACACAAATTGTTTGTTTGCAACCAGAAACAGAGCTTTAAGATGCAGAATATATAATGACGACATTTCAGAAGAGAAACTTTCTTATCTAGCTCACTGGTGAATAGCAAATGAACTTAATAGCCCCCCAAGCAGCAAATAAGCAATATATTTGCAAATGTCTTTTATAGATAAAGTGCTTGGAAATCCTCAACACTCACAGAAAACCTTACAATCACCTAGCAACCTATGTTACTGCTGCTTTCAATTTTGAACAGGCAGCCTTCACATTCAAAGATGTTTCTGAGCCAACTGATACAACTGTAAGTTTAAAGCAAAACAAAAACAAAAGCAGAGATTTCTTTGTTGTTGTTGTTATTTAAATAAATTTCCCCTACCTTTCTTCTGAGAGTACGATGGCGACTGCACTTGAGAAAAAGTAGGTTTTTCTTCGGTGAAATATTCAGGTTGGTTGTACTGATTCAGGGCCATGTCCATGTCAGAGTACTCGCTTTTAAACACGTTTCCAGGGTAACTACAGGTATAAGGCTGATTCACCGCCCAGGCCTGTTCCATATATATGTTGTTACTGTGCAGGACCTGAGCATCACAACTGCTGTAACCCTGATTGTCTTCGATATATGTGCAATAATCAGTGGACTGCATGTAGCAATTGCTACCAGCAGCTGGGTGCACCTCATATATTTCTTGCATACAGTAGTTCATTTTGTTACCCTATCTCAGCTTCTACTTCACGCACACACACACATGCATATACACGCAGGCATGCATACACATGGAAGGGGAGAGGAGCAATGAATATACACCAACAAAGTCGACTGCAAAACAGCCCGTTTTACTTCGGAGCAGCACCTGATGTGCTAAAATCCTATTTATATTGGGACGGCTTGTGAACTCCCCTGCCAGTCAAACATATTGGGAAGCAGATTTATGACAGTCAAAGGTCTTAATCTGTGACTGTAAGTTAATTCCAAGGGAAGATGGCAGGCAGGTAGTAATGACCACCAGACAAAGAAGCAACATCCCGATAACCCTCCTGTTCCCCCGTTTGTCTGGAATAATCATTTTATAAACCATTTCCAGCCTTTTCCAATATGATTAGAAAATGATTATTAAGGCGAGGACACAGTTATGTCACTGTAGTTGTCAACTTACGTGTGAAGCATTATAAAGACTGCTTAAGAACTCCCAGAGGGGATACACTGAAAATCCTAAAATCAATAATCCTGTTTTTCAGCATTAAACCACAGAAAATCCAATAGCACTGTGTTGATGACCCAAACAGTAGTCTAGTTTTACAAAATTTAGCAACTTAATCTGTCATCAGCTTTATTGATTTTGTTTTACAGAATTACATGCATGAATCTCCCCAGCCTTCCACAGATACACGATTCTCGCTGCTGTCTGGTAATGCATTTATGGGAAAGCAGCTTTTCTAAACTTCAGTGATTTGGGGAGGTAATTTCTATTGAGTTCAACAGGTGGGAAATTTCAAAATAATATAATCAGCAAAAAGAACATGGCTTAAATATTAACAATAAGCTAATTGCTTTGCTATTTTGCTTTGTTACCTTTTATGTTTCATTAATGAAGTACTTTTAGAATGTTTTTCTTCAACAACTGACTGAATAGATTAAGGAGGGTTTTTTCCTCATTTTGGGTCACCTATGCGCTATGAACATGTCAATGCTGCTATAACCAGAACTATATGATGTTAGAATTGTTTGATGCACCCTGAACATCAGTACAGTTACTATACCTTTTTTTTTCTGATCTAAAAGAAATTATCTTATTTTAAACCTATGCAAGTATTAGCTGCTATTTGTTATTTACTAGGCAAAATATGACTTTTTCTTTACAACTCAGCTAAAACATAGTAAAACTCGTGAAGTTGGTAACAAGTCAGTATCCCTTTTTAATGTCTGTTCTTATTATTATGGGGAAGAATTAGTACTGCTTCAATAATAAGGTCTTAGTTTTCTTATTCCACTCACTTGAAACAATCTAAAGAAATGCCAAAATTATCATGTAGGCTGGCCCCCATTCATCTAGGATCTTATGGATACATTTAACAACCTTGACGAACACAAACCTAAACAGTCCTCAAAAGTTCAGTGAAATAAGCAAGAACTGGGTATGACATGTACATATTTCTCCTTGTACAATATTATTTAATGTTTCTGTCTAATGCAAAGAGCAGACAGAAGAATGTTCTCCTTTCCAACATACAACCGTAACTAACCTATCTAAAGAAGAAGCATTTCCAATTAGTATCTAATATGCAGGCTAACAGAATTCAGAATAAATATTTCTGTGGATCAGAGAAGTTAAAACTCATGCTTGGATTTTTTCCCCTCTAACTATGAAAGAAGCATCTTTAACACACATTTCGTATCTTTCTCAGAAAATAATAATAAATTCGGTAAGTCAAAATGAACTCTATCAAGATCAGTTCTACTGAAGTCAATGAAGTCGCTTCCAAAATTAACTTATTCTGTCAAAACTCTTGTAGTTTAAACAAGCATCTTACTTCAATAAGCGCACTAGCAGTTAACGAAATCCCAGAATTATACCACAAAGGAACCCTCATTCTCCATGCTGTTTGTACTAAAGATCTAACTCAACAAATAGCATTGTGGACTACAACGTGAAAAAGCCCACAATAAACATTAATTTTCATTTTAGCTCAGGAGCATGATCTAGATTTCACAAACAGTGATTTTGTCTGATAAACATGTCTCAGGCAAGATCTGATTTTTCAAGAATGGATGTTCAGCACTTTACAAAAACATGCCCATGTTTCCTGAGAAATTCTGTAATAGTTGTTCACAAAGAATCCCTCAAACCATACCCCTAAAATAACGCCCAGCCCACTGTGATCAGTTGGCAATACTGTTCTGCATACAAATGTAACACATACAACCTGCCGAGCTTATTCTCCACACTTTCCAGGAAGAAAACATTTCACAAGAGCAAAATGTGGGTTGTTCATTTACCACAGAACAATCTGAAGAGCTAGCAGGAATTTATGTGAGAGCCCACACAGAGGCAAGGCTGTATTTTACACATTAGCAGAGCAGAATACATAGAAACTTTTACACCACCCAGAAAAGCTTTGGAGAACTAGGCTTTATCTTATTATTGGGATTTTGTCCCCATGTGGATTTTTTTTTGCCAGCTGAGTCAAAATTCCTATGAATTTTCTCTTCTTTTCTCTTGTTCTTTCCCCCAACTTGATCTTGGTTTGTTACTGAAAAACTAAATAGAATTGAGACTGTGTGTAAACAGCCATCCCAGCAAGGATGGCACATCAGGATACGGTATCTCGACGTGGCACAGCCTGTGACTTACTTTCTGTTCCAAAATAAATCCCTCAAACATTTTTTATTTTCTATTTCTATGTCAACAATGCTTAAAAATGTGTCACATGTACTACTTTTGTCAGAATTACTGTAATACTGCAAGGAAATTAAATTACATGAAACTGTAATAAAGAGAAAAAGTAAAAGGGATGAGAGCCTTTTCTGACAACAAAAAGAATGATAATCACCACCAGGAAATGGGGACTTCTTACCTGTAACATGCTAACATCAAAGAGGTTTGTAGCACTGCAGATTGTTGTTCCCTTGGAAACAAATCAGCTCAGAAAACACTACAAAAATTTAACATCCCTATTAAAACTGAAATATTCCTAAAATTTTTCATTTTCATCTCTTAGGGTCCAATCGTGCAGGTCCCTTTCATGTACCACTTTGAATTAAATTATCTGCCAAAAGACAGGCAGATGAGTTTTTTATCAAAAGCCTGAAAGAGGAGTAGAAAATAATAAACACTTTTCTTTGTCTTGTGTTCCGATTTGAATACTAGAGTCTTTAAATGATGTTATGTTGAGCTTTCATTGCCTTCAGCAATCTAGTATCACACTTGGAATTTTACTAGTTCGCAAGTGTCTGATTGCGAACACATGGGATCACTGGCAGAATAAAACCTCCAGCGTGAGCTAACAGGTCAGTGCTAAAAAAGAGGCTTCGATACTGCTGCAGAAGCGGATCCAAAATTTGTACCCTTCACAGTCTGAGGTGTCCATTCCTTGTATTAATAAAGGTAGAAATTACTTGCTGAACCTGATTCCTGCGTGCCCATAGGCTCTGAAATACTCACCCTGGTGTAAATCAGAAGGGATATTACACTGCCTGGGCAGAAGTCAGGACAAGGACGCCTGAGAGGAGGGGTCTGCAGGAGACTGCCTTACAACTAGAACATGCAGCTCTTCATCGACTCCCGTTTTAAAAACTCCTACTAAAACTTCTAATTATGAATGAACAAAC
Source organism: Phaenicophaeus curvirostris (assembly GCF_032191515.1). Classification (NCBI taxonomy): domain Eukaryota; kingdom Metazoa; phylum Chordata; class Aves; order Cuculiformes; family Cuculidae; genus Phaenicophaeus; species Phaenicophaeus curvirostris. The sequence goes on along the minus strand of NC_091397.1, from coordinate 49,952,489 downwards.
GCCCCACCAAGCTGAAGTCCTCTTGTGAATTAACTCAGTAAAAAAATGAACACAGAAATTTTAAGGGAAAGCAGTATTATTGCAGCTGATCCTCCCAACAGAACACCCCAGCCGACTGAGATCCCTGACACACGAAAATGAAGAGTCATTCAGTGCAATCCATTCTTGTTGTCTATTGCTGCTCTTCGGGTGACTGAGCAGGTGACACATTACCTGCAAGAGCAACATTCTCCTGACTATTTCCAAACTTTGTATGCCAGTCTGGAGTCCCAGGTGTCTCAGTGTTGCAGGTAGGGTCCCTACGTGCCACTTCTAAAAGATTCGGCAGTGTCCATCTGTGGGAACTGATTTATTTCCTATTTACAGATATTCTTATTGCCTGCATTCTCTCAGCCGTCCCTGATGAAGGATATGGGAAAAAAAATAAGATCACTACTCTCCAAGCAGAATACAAATTTGCACATTCAGGAATCACACCACATAAGATGGGACACACCCCGGTCAGTCCCTATCTTTTCGTATCATAAAGAAAATACAATGAAAACTATAACAGTTTTGAGCAGGAGTGCTAAGTGGCTTTTGCAATCATTTGCCAAGTTCAGCTACCTCTGTGCCCGCACGATGAGTCACCACCTCTCTGTAATGTATATATTTGACCAACCGTATTCATCCACTTTACGTACTACGATCAGGGACTGAAAAAGTTGCCTCAAAAACATGACTATGATAACCTGTTGTTTGAGGAATCTAGGCATCAGCTTATCCCATCAGTTCCGACCCTTACTGGGTCTTAATTGTTACAGAATAAACTAAGAAAACCTCAAATAACAGAATTCAAAATCACAACAAGCACTTAAAAGAACAGAGATTTAAATCTATATAAGTATTCATCTGACTTTGAAAACTCTACTTTTGACTAAATCATGAAGCATGTAGAATTATGGAATTCTAGCACTGTGCAGTTACAATAACATTTGACATTTCTGGGACTATGTCTCAGTGGAATCAAAGATATTAAAAGTCATCATTTTGTCTACTATATATTTATTAGACCAAGTGAGACAGTGAGTGAAAAAGAACTAAAGCTTTCTGGCAAAAATAATTTCTTTGGATTTGTAACAGAAGCAGCAACCTTCAAGCTAGCAGCCCCCGATTTAAACCTGAGGAAAATCTTTCTCACAAAGTAGCACACCTCTTCTCTCAACATGTATTAAGCTAGTTCTTTCCCTCAAACTGCTGTACCTCGGTTATGACATGCCACTAAATCTCTATGTGACTCATAAAATACCAGTGTGATGTGCCTTTTATTGAAATACTTCAGACTCATTAGTCTGTTTGGTTAACAAAGAATGTCATAGTTTATATTTAAGTTCAGATTCATTACAAATCCAGTTCTCCCAGGAAATATTTGACACCTTGAATACATTTGGTTAAAAGAGAATAGAGCTTGCTCTTTCATGATCAAGGCTCTTCCAGGGTTTGTGCTTCCGTTTTCTTGCACTAGTTCCTTCCACTATTCACGAGACATTTAGGTAACAGTCTTGTCAGAGAGGATTTGCTCCTTGAGAGGTTTGCCAACAAACTGGTTAACCAAATTCTTGAATAGTGTTTGACAACTTTTAAGATGGTCGTGGAGCAAATATTGCTAAGAGTGATTATAGACCTGTGACCCAGACAACCCAATTTGTTAAGTCTCCCCATATCTCATAATTGGAAGTCCCTGTGAGCAGACATCAGTTAATTACACAGCTTATATCGTGGCTAAGTAACCACCAATACTTAAAACATGTACCTTTTCTGAGTCATTCCCTACCCCAACTGCACATGAAAACTTGAAGGTAAAAATTTCCATTTGTTCAAGAATAAAACTGAGCAGAAAGCCAGCTAATGCAGCTTGACACAACATAATTAATTCTCTTGGGTGGGACTGTCTGGGTTTGGCAGCCTCCTGACAGCCCTTAGTAAGACGTTAAAGCGATCAACACCTGACATCTGTTAGCAAAGAGGCATTCTGAGGTAAAGAGCAACTAAATCTAAAGAAATCAGGTACTTAGACCAGTTTAACTTTTTCATGAGGTGATATCCTGCCTGACACTGTAATCTTTCTTCCTGGAGTGACGCAAGACTTAAGTAAAAGAAAACAACTTGTAGTCCCTCTCTTGCAGTATGCAGTAATTATTTTTCAGGCAAAGAACAATGAAGAACTATTTAGGCCAGTTTAAATAGGAATAAAAATAACTTAAGCAACTATCACTCTTAAATAGAATTCCTTCAGTGCTGTGCTCATGTGAACAAAAAAGCTACCTGAAAGAAAATGTTTAATTCTCCTGACTACTGAGGCAAAGAATATTCATAACAAGAAGTTCCATTTATTCAAGTTCTGTATGTGCACGTACTGAGGCTTTGGGGATGGTTAATAAGAAAGAAGAAAAGGCAAACAACACAGTCACAGGTGAGAGATGAACATCCTGAAAGTAGTAAAAGAATGCTTTCATTTGCTTTTGCATTGTTAATATCAAGTATGTGCTTTACTTAAAAAGGCCAGGTTCAGAAAATATTTTTGACCAGCTTATCAAGACCATAAAGACAGAGAAAATATTTTAAAGGGCTAAAGGAACAGACATTATTTTATATCAGGTATTACACAGAAAAGCCCAGTAACTATTGATCACATTGCCATTAGGGCTCTTTACAAAACTATTAAATTGAATCAAAAGGAATACTAAATATCACACCTGCTGAAAGGAAAAAAAATAATGACGATTAAAAATGTTGGTAACAAAAAAACACCTCCCACACAATAATGCTTTTAGCAATGGTCAAACCCCTAACCATAAACAAAGATATAAAAACCTGGTTTATTTATTTGTTTTAATACAGCATTTGCTGTGCTCTGCATAATAATGCCAGTTACCTTTACACTTTTTTTCTTCTTTTTGGTACTCCTGGGCACTTGACGTGACTTCAAAGTTTGTTTTTGTATGGCCTGGCTGTAAAATTTTGCTAGTCCAAGTTGAAGCATGTCGACATTGTAAAAGCTGCTGTCCATTCCTCTGGTTACCATAATTTTTGGAGTGTCTTTTCCTACAGAAACAGTTTCCTGCTACGCCCACTACATTCCACTTCTGATTTCTGTCAGGAAGGTGAATCAGCCTGTCCCATGACAGGAGGCCACGTCCTGGATGTTTGGCAAATACCGCAGGGCTACAAACGGTTGGCATTGCCAAAATCTTGCTCAGGTGTGGAGTTTTGGAAAGCAAGCGGTTCCTCAGCTCTCCTGATGCCGTGGTATTCCCGTGCATCTCCACTGGACTGCACTGATACGACGCAGAGCCCTTCAGCCATGACCATTCAGCCACCATAATTCCCCTTCGGTACAAGTAAATGTAAAATTTTCCCGTCTGTGAAGTCTGAACAGATCTATGTGGACAGGCTAACACTAGATGTAACTTTCACAACATCACAACTACAACATGGGCCTCAGAGCAAGTTACCACCAATTTATTGCCTTGCTCATATGATCATTTGAGGTCTTCTAGGTCGAGGCTGGTCGTGAACAATTTTCAGATACTTAAAACACAAAACATCAAGGATTCAGCCTTGTTTGACTTTGCTCTTATCGTAGGCTGACCTGAGGGACACTCTGTTACCTAAGTGTGACATTCTTATGTGGGCATGCTTAGCAGTTCCGCTTTTGCTGCCTACTGCCTTTCTCTAGTTGTGGTCACAGCAGAGTATCACAGACACTAATTTTATCACAGGATTCTGGACATTTGGGTCCAGTGTAGATAATGAGCAGCACTAAAACTGCAAGATTTGATCTAATTTGCCACGGTAATTAGGCAAATGTATTTATTCTTTGAAATAGAAGAAACTGAGACACCACTAGCTGATAAATCTGTAAAACTAAAATAGAGCCCATTTGCCATTTTTAGGTAGCAAAACTAAATGCTGGAGAAATGACATATCAGAGATGATATTCCCCATTTAAAAAAATTATATGTATCAAAATTCAAATAAAAAGTAGCTTTCTATCTTGCATATAGAAAATAGCAAATTCCAGACATCTGATGACTGATATCCACAGTGGTTTTAATGACAGCAGGATTCTGCTCTTTTAATAGACCCAAGAATTAATTTTACATACATTTCAGTAAAGTAGTTCATATACGAGTTAGTTAATAAGTGCTTATGAAGTCAGTAACTTCCTGACAAAAACGATAAAAAATAATTTCAGATTTCAGTTACCAGATCTATCAATGTTTCAGAAAGTTTTGTCTTACAACTTCTCTCAAGTGGAATGCCGTTAATATAGAACATAGTCAGAAGACTTAATTACGGTTAGTATTAAACAGTCTCACACTATATTAATCATTGATAGGATATATAGCTTTACCCAATATCTTATTTAATTTTAAATGTAAATGTACACCTTTTTTTTGGCTGAGAATCTAAGCTTTTCTGATATTTGAAGTTAAAAGTCCATTCCTTCTACTCACTGTACTTCAGCTGGAGAGCAATAACATGAATTTGTACGAGCAGCTATGTGGCATTGCAGACTTCAATGCAGAGGGCAAGTAAGTTCACTACAGAATTTGCACTTATCTACTTACTTCTGCCTTTACAGATCTCCTCTTAGTTCAGACTTGATTTTCTCGCTGAACTTAAAAACTAACTCTAAATGTAAGTAATATGGCAAGAGAATATCAATTGTAGGAGGATAATCAGATTTAAAATAGAATAGCGAAAGTAACCCAGAAAATATCAGTTAGTTTTTGAAAATTAAAAGAACAGAGTACAAAACTTCTTTCATAATTCGAACAATTTTATATCTTCAAGACCGCAAAATAAATTGAAGCTCGGGGGGAGAGACTGCGTTGTTCTGATAATACCCTCTCTGGAAGCTGCACAGATCTTCCCTGTAAGATCTGAACTGAACTTGGCCACTTCACTCCTCTATGCATTGAGGGGAACTGTGCACTATAACCCACCCTTCCACCAGGCTTTGTGTAACATCAGATAATGTACCCTTCAGTACAAGGATACTCTCCTTTTCATTGTCTTCATCTTTTTCTAGTTATCCCCCTGCATGAATAATATTGCAGCTTTACATAAATGCAAGAGTTGTACATGTGCCATATATATACACACACACAAATACATGTATATTTACATGTATATACACACAAATAATATATATTTTTATATATATAAATATATATAAAGTCATATATATAGTCATATACAGGTACTTCTGTGCTCTGTTGATTTCTTGAGCACACCACTGACCCCACAGAATTCTTGACCTTGTTTAGAAAAGGCAGTTATATCCTCAGTTATATAGTTATTTCTATTAGTCCTGGAAATGAAATCAGTGATTCATAATCCAGGCTGCTCAATCTTGTTAGGCAAAAATTTCTGTATCTTTTTCCCAAATTTATCTTTGATACTAAAGGTCATCTTTGCTGTCTTTCAGCCTATGAGGATTTATTTTCCCTTTGATTTTAATTAAAAAACATACAGCCACTACAGTGGTAAAACTTTCCTTCCCCAAGGACTAAGACAGAATGTGACACAAGGCTTGAAGACTTTTAATTTTAGCAAGGAACTCTAAAACTCTCCTTAACTTAGAAAATAAAATTTAAACATGTTTTCCAATTTCTGTGCTTGCAAAGCATTTGTAGGATTTAAAAATATTATTCTAGACTTATTTAAACCAAGAAGAAACTGATTCTATTAGAGTTCCCATAATTTAAAATTTGCCCAGGCAGACTTTACAAAGGCTAACCCAACAATAAGGAGCTTCACCCTCTCTTTTCCTTTTAGCTCTCCCTGAAATTTGTCTCACTATTTTGACTCCTATGTTAGCTACAGTGTATTTAACTTTACAAGCTTCCACTTTATTTCACAAATGCCCTTCAGTCACCAGGGACATTTTACATTCAAATTTTGCTAGACAAGGATTAAGTTGTAAGGAACTACCACTGAGGGTCTCATATTTTGTCTCCTTTTCTTATACTTCCTATACTGTGGTGCAGCAGATATGTATGTCCTAAATTACCATTCACCTTATCAAAATGTTAAATTACAGTTTCACTATAGGACTATATTATTTATTCTATTCCTTTTGTTTTAACATATCCTGCCTGAACGCCTCAAATGCTTTTTTCTTTTTTTTTTTTCAACAGAGAATGCTGTTTAAATCTCCTACATCTGCTCTTAGTTTTGTCAAATCAAAACCCTTGATAAAGGATGATAATGTAATTTTGTCTGAGCTCCCTAATTGTAAGAGAAGCATCTCTTTCTCTCCCTCTAGCTACTGTTAAAATGGCTATAATTAAGGCAGAGAGCAGTACAGCCTACTGTTATGAATCACAACTGAAACCACAGGCCTTATTTCAGACTAAAGCAGGACTAATAAGAAGGGCCTAGAGCTCTTCCCGTCCACATAAGTAAAGGAATCATCAACTAATTTCAGAAATACAAAAGCAGAGCATCGTAACAATAACTGGCATCTGAGCAGTTCAAGAGACTTTTTTTTGAGTTCCCATGAGTGTCTTTGAAGGCATGTTTGTTTTGTAGAAGCAGAAAACTTTCAGCAGATGAATCTAGGCAACAAGAATCCCTCAGAAACTGTTTATTACAGAACAAGACAGAGAATCCTAACGGGTGATTGTAAAGGCTGGCCTGGACTCAGATATGCAGTGTTATCTGAATGTCAGCATATAAAGGACTACAAAAAATTTGGAACAATTAATTGGTTTGCATCTTAGTTAGATGCTTTTTTCCCTAGTTCTCTACTAATATCTGCCCACAGTGGTAATGGAAGAGACGTAAAAAGCCTCTCCCTTCCTCAGTACATCTCAAGAGAAGGAAGTCATAACATGTTTCTTCTAGAAAGAAAGAAGGTGGCATCCAGCCAGCCAGGAGGTCATCCTTCCTTGCTGGAATGAGCTGTGCGCTCATCCTGAACTTTAATCCTGATGAAAACTCAAAACTGCACAGCATAGGTCCAAAAAGCACTCTAAAAGGTGTGCCTATTCCCCCTGTTCACCACAACCACCCTAGAAGCACCACATTAAATCCTCCCTGCTCTGCCCTGAGACCAACACCCATTTTTCCTAGCCTGGGATCTGCCCCGTTACATACAAGTCTGGCACTATTCCTATTCCTATTCCTACAGTAGGAGCTCCAGCTGACAGCTAGATTCATTGCTGATGAAAGCCACTGTGTGACCACACAGGCAATCAGTCCCTGCTCCTCAGCATCTACACTGTTCACACTTGGTGGGGGGAGCACAAACATTTCTTTTCGACCCTCAGCAACAGGCTACCGCTTAGATTCCAGGCAAAGGGTAAATCAACAGCTACGAAGACACTTCCTCTCACAACAAAAAATCATTTTCCATTCCAAAACGGCTTCCAGCCTGTAAGAACTTCAAGTTGTAGTTGATCAAAACAGTAGCAGTAGGTGAATATATTAGCAATCTCTGAATTGATATTAACTTGCTTGACTGTACACCAAAACACTGACAAAAGTGACTCTTACATAAAGCTTTGCCTCTTCTCATATTTGAAGTTTACTGAAACCACAGCAGTAAGGGCAACAGCACTTTACTGTGGGTTTTTTTTTCAACTGAAGTATGCAAGCATCTAAGGACATTGAAGTGGGCTGGCTTCAGAGAGATCAACTAAGGCAAATGTAATCAGGATTAAGGCTGAGGGGTGCACAGTAGGTTCATCAAAAGCCCAGCTTTGTATGGACCCAGTCCAATAACACTAGATGATTTTTACCTAATGACTTCAGGAAAAGAAGCAAGCAAACTACAATTAATGGACATCTCCACAGCAAAATTAAAACCTGAATCATGTTTTGTACAAGCATTTTAAAGCCCACAATGTAACTATAAGTAAAATCATGTAAAGTTTTATAGTGCCAGACAGCTAAAGCTTAATTTCTTCTCATTAATGGTGCAGTCAGTTCACAATATGTTCTTTTCTTTCCTTTGTTTCGTTTCTCCTCTCCTCTTTTCCCCTTCCCTTCCCTTCCCTTCCCGTCCCTTCCCTCCCCTTCCCCTCCCTTCCCCATAGCCTTTTCTTCTTATCAAATATAGAAACACTTCACAATGGAGTCTCCCAAGTTTCAAATTAGTTCATGTGATCCCTGAATAAGCAGAAGGATGGAGCACAGCTAATACAGAGTAGCTAGATTCTTCCTTATAAATTAGCAAACCCTGCCTTCATAGAATATGCTAAATAAAACCTTTGAGAACATGTGATTACTTTCCTAAAATTTAAAATGTAAAAATGAAAGTGAATATTAGGAAAAAAGTATACAATGAGCGAAAGGGACTGTAATTAGCAGGTAGAAAGAGTGATGTCTACTGAAATCACTATGTGGTTTCCAGTATTTCAGAAACTATATGTATGCTTGTGGAAACAAACAGTTCCAGGATTATTTAGTCCAGGACTGTTGTACTGCTACTTGCTTTAACAGTGACAATATTATAAAAAATTTAAATATTACACTTTATAATATGGTTTTCAATATAAATTAAATGTCAATGTTTTCAAACAATCTTTTAGACAAAGACTGCACCATCAAGAAAAAAGAGTGTGCAGGTATTACAATAAAATTTGTGAGATTTTTAATGTGTTAGAAAAGGTAACATTAAGAACCTTGACATATATAGCATAATAGCTTTACCCTTGTGCTTGCTGACAGTTATCTTAATGAGCTCTTCAGCACGAACCAGTGTAATGATTTTTTAAAAACACACTGAATTTTTAGTAACTATTAAAGCAATACTAGATATATACTTATCAAGAACAGTGGCTTGACATCATGCTCAAACTTCTAAACATACAAAAAAAAATTAATCAGAGGAAGAGAACATCCAGAAGAACACGTCAGATCATCTGTAAGTGAACCACAGGTAGGTTCAGAGCACAGAGAAACAAATGCTTTTGGGTTTTGGTATGTAAAGAGCTATCTGAAACTCTCTCCTTAGAGAAATGAATAGGAGTTGTGTACTAGAACAGAGAGTCTTGTGACAGCTACAAACACAATAAAAATACTGACAGAAAGGAATGACCAATGCTATTTGCGAAAAAGCAGTGAGGTAACGGGGCACAGAATGCAACCAGAAAGGTGACTGTTTAAACAATACAATCACATAGATGCTAAATGCATCTCATAGTTTTGTACAAGACACGGGGGGGGTGGACTTTTTCTGAGAACAAGGTATACCTTAGCACAGCATCTCTGTTCAAACCACAGGGCTCATCCAGTTACTGTTCTCCAACATGAGCCATAAGTAGATACCCAGGGAAGAGTAAGAACAAAGCAAGCATATATAAGAGTTCTCACGAAGAGTCTTACAATCCCCAACTACTGTCAGCCCAAGGGACTGTCTGAGCTCCTGTAGCCCACCTAAACTCTAGTAATATTGTGAGATCTCTCTTTGAAGTGCAAGCCAGTCTCTTCTTGCGTACATGTCTTGCTTTCACAACACCCTTTGGCAAGAGGTTCCAGTATCTATTCTTCCTTTCTGTGCAGAGCCACCTCCCTCTGTTTGTTTTAAACCAAGATTAATTTGATACCCAAAAGACCTCACCACCTCTCCAGTACTCATTTTGCAGACCACTCCACCTGTGAATAAAGAAATGTTATAATGGATTTTTACTCTCTTCATATTATGTTAGGTAAGTCTCTTAATGCTTGGGAACCTACTAAAATAGAAGTGATAAGCCAAAACAACGTTTCCAGATTATGGATCAAAATACAATAAAACAGATCTTTAAAAATGTTTAAGTCACAGTAAAACAGTTTGGGAAATCACTCAAATCACTTCCACAAATCACTTTAAATCACTACCACCATTCTGCAAAATCTTGACTCTTAGCACAGCTTTCACCCTTAGCTTTCATATCAATTCACAGAGTGTTTCCTCAATCCCATACTGGACCTCCCACAGCCCCTCAATGAGGTGTGGACTGTATATATGGCCATGGTTTACCAACAGCAAATCCTGGGGATATGTGAACACAACTGACATTCTTTGTTTTTTCAAGATAATGAAACAGTATAAACTATTTTAGTTCTAGATTTGCTTAAACAGAGACCCTGTGTCTTGCAATAACACCTGGTTATCAAACCTAATGAGGTTTGAGCAATGGCTAGATAAAAGAGAGAGGTACTAAAACTAGCAGTCCTGACAAATACATAATTTGAGAAAGACAAACCCCAATAAATAAACAAATAAAGCCTGCCCATTCATTGAGTCAAAGGCTTCTTCAGAAAGAAAGATAAACTGTGCTGTAAGAATTCTTTAAAACTTGAAATAGACTGAAAGTTGGTAGAGGTACAAACAAATTTCAGACAGGTGATCACATATATAACAAAGGAGATTTGAAAGTCCAGCCTTCAAGCTTTACAACCTTCAAACATTTCCTTTGTCTTCTTTTATGATAAACGTTGCAGCAAATCTGATTCTTCTAAAGAACATAATCAGAAATGCATTCAAGGAATATAAACCGTATTTCACATGGAAATAACTGAAAAATGCTTGAGAGAAGTAGCTTTCCTATAGATCGCTGACAGCTGTACATTTGGAACAAAAATATTACAGTCTTCACTACAGGTAGGACTGCATATCAAGAATAAGCAGTATAAGTTCGTTGCTCTGACCTCCAGTCCTCAGAAGACCTGAACAGCAGTCTGTGGTTAAGCTTATAAGGACCATAAAATGGCAGGCTGCAACTCCTGTGGCAAGCACAGGAAAGGAAAATGTTTTATTTTATAGGCTAGTGAAGAGGATTTAGATAAAACATGAACACATTTTGGTTTGTTTTTTTTTAATTAACTATTTTAAAAGATTTTAGTCTGCTAAATTAATAAGCATGAATTATATTGACAACACTGTGCACTCCCCTGACTAATGACAGCAGTGAAACCCAGTGGTACACAGATTGATACTCAAAATTTCGAACACAGCACAAATAAATAGCAGAGTTAACAAAAAGAAGCACCTCTGGTTTAAGCAAAATTACTACAGAAAGGAACTAAGTATAGTCACAGATTAGTGAAAAAAAAATCAGCTCTAACATAATGAAATATACTTAATAAAATGGCTAGCAGATGTTGCAAAGCTAAAAAAATATGTGTTTGTTTTTTCTGATCTTCGTGAAATCTAGCCAGATACAATTTTTTTTGAAAAATGTGCGTATCTCATCTGGAAAATACAGCAGCTACCCATGAGTAGTAAACAGCAAACTGAAATACCTTTAGAAACATATAGATGTAAGATCTTTATGTTTCTCCTAAAGAAAAAACACTCTTTAAAGAGCCTGTTTTTCCTCCATGATGGGAAAGAAAACCCCAACATATTATTAAAGAACTGCATAAAATTTGAAGTAGTATAAAATGCTATATGGGCTCCTTGCCTTTCGAAACTTTTGTATTTATAGGGCACTTTTTGAAAGCACTTCTGAAAACATTACCGTTTAAAACAAAAAAGTTAAAATTAAACCAGAATGTCTGTAACCTAGAACTTACCAAGTGTGATATTTTTAACTGCATATTCAAAAATTGCTTCTAAGTAATAAGAGCCATCATGGAGTGATTCATAGCTTCATGCAAAAACATCCCACAATATAAATCTTGTTAACCTTTTGAAAATCCCCAAAAGCTCATTACAAAGCTGCTGAATCCTGGCGTAAGAAAGCCTTATATTAAAGTATTTACTGTCCTTCTAAAAAGTCCATTACTTAGAAGAAATAATACACTCAAATTAGTCGGATTTTATCATGGTCTGGCAGACAAGAAGTGTCACATACTGACGTATGTCCAATTATCCCAGGAAAATCATTATAGAAATTCAGAAGAAATTATTTCTCAACCGGTATTACACAATAAACTATTCTCCATCTAAATGAATAGCAAATTTACAGGTTGACGAGCACTACAGTGAAAAGACCGTACAATGAAAAGCTGTTACCTTTCCTACCCTATCACTTTTCTCAGCTCTTGGAAACTACATGCAACACCCTTGGAGATACTGGTTTTCAAATGGATTTGTTGCACAAAAGCTGATTAAGTTTCTTCTCCAATTGAGTGACCTGTTACAAGAACTACTCCATATTAAATTCTACTTACTGAAAATATGCATTTATGACATTTAAATTATATTCCCTAGTGTAAGCACTTAGTTTTATTATAATTCCTATCTTGATCTAACTTACAGTCATTACCAAATAGAACAGTGTGAATATTTGAGAGCAGAAGCACAATGTCTGAGTCGATTATGAAGCTCCAAGTAAAAGCAGAGTAAAATCCTAGCCTTACTGAAGTCAGTGAAAGAGGTGCTCTAGACTTCACTCACACCACTATTACACTCACTACATTCCATCTTCATCTGCCGTGGAGGCGAAATTAATGACATTTCCTGTATTCTACAAATACTATTTTCTCGTTTTTAGAACCCATTCTCAAATTCCTTCTTCACTTCTCACTCCAGTAAATGAAGTAAGATGAAGATCTGTCTGAAGCACGTCCTGCATTTTGAGAGAAAATGTATAGAATGAAGCCTTTGGTGACAGATCGTTGCCAGTGAATAATGACCGTTGCCAGTGAACAATGACCACTGCCAGTGAATAGCAATGCTAAAGCCAGAAGGTTCCCTAGAGTATTTAAACAGCAAGATTTTTTAATGAACTACATTACATGCTTGTTTATCTGAATGTACTCAACAAGAAAATATTACTTTACAATTTGTTAATTTTTCTGTTCTATTGTGCAAATGAATATGAGTTTTAAAAATATTTTTTTTTCCCCAGGTATGAGTAATTACAGTAATTACTTATGCCAACTTTAAAGCTGCTGATGAACTATGAGGGGAGCATCCTATCAGTCATCTTCCACTTATTTCTTTCTTAAAAAAATCAAACCAAACATTTTACTTATATTCCCTAAATACATTTTAGGGATGTTCTTTAAAAGCATCAGATCTGCTGCAGCATTTATCATAAAAGACAATGAATATTTTAAAAAAATCAGGTTTCAAACTGGAAAACTAAACTTTTGGCTTTGCCTTGTTATATTTATGTCTGTGACCACTCATCTGAAAACTATTTATTTTAGGGATGTACCAAGCTTTGGATTATGAGAACAGAATGTGTCTGTCTCAGACTTAGTACTCAACTGCAAGACATATTATGTCCAGCTCTCCCTCTCCAGAAGCATCTCTTTATCTCAGTGCTTGGTCATCATCTGAGTTATATATACATAAAACTGGTTAGGTAAGTTCTGACACTTAGAAATGGCACAGTTGCAAAATTATATTGACAAGCACAGGATTTATAAAACCTGTCAGTCCAACTTTTCACTTGTCAGCTTCTAATGTTATCGAATACCCAATATTAGGTGTTCATTAACTCCATCTGGTTTTCTCTGTAGATTATATTTTGACTGCATTCTAAGAAAAAGGAAAAGTAGTTTGGACTTCATTAACTCAGCATTTGCCTTCCAGTTTATCTTTTTGCATGCAAAAAATGTATTTAATGTATTCATTTCACTTTTTATTCTTCACTTTATTCACTTTTAAATAAAGGCTTCTACACTTTTGAAATCCTTCCACGTTACCCACAACTTTTAAGTTTTGGAAAATTGAATTCTTTCTTTATTAAAAACCAAAAGCACATACAATTACAGACACGTGCCGTAAGATAATCACATCAGTACGTGTCTTTATAGTTGAGATTTCAAAATATTAAAAATATTTTTCCTACAGCAACTGCAAAATGTAGGAAAGTCTGCTTTACTACTAAAGGCCAAATTCTACAACCTTCTGTCAGAAAAACTTCTTTAGATTGCACTAGAAACTGGAGGCTTTGGGGCAGTGCCTACAAGGCACTTAAATTTAAGTGCCTGCAGTAAGAAAATTCTTACTGCAGTAAAAATGTAACATATGGCAGAGAAATTATCTATGAAAAAATCAGAATAATACAGTATTATTTTAGGCAACTGGTTTGGTTTTGAATTAGATTCTGCTTTGTATTCTGGTAACTCAGTAACAGAACCTAAGCTTTCATTTTCATTCATTAGGAAAGGAGTCCTGTCTGGCTCTGGATGGTTGTATTTATGCAGTTCTTTACAGAGTTTGAAAGATTTTTATTTCATCCATGTTTCTTTCATATTCACACTCATGTAGGGAATTTAGTTTCTATAATGAGAAACAGAAAATATAAACTGCTTATAATGGAAACTGCTGGATACCTACAGCTGTACCAACAGTCATCTTCTGCAATGAACCTTTTGTTTTGCCTAGTGATTATTTTCTTTGCACATACTTGTTCTGCCCATTTCTTTCAAAGAAATGCAGAAAACGTAGGTCCTTCCAAAGAGGCTTCGTGTTTCACTGAGCTTAGTAGAACTGCCCTGCCAGGGGGAAGTCCTAGGAGACAGGTCTGGTTAGAGTACTAATGGGTATTCTTCATAAATTCCCCCCTCCCTAAGAAGATACACCCCAAACAGATAAGGTGAGGGTAAGTGGGTACACTGCATTTCCTTCCTCATTTTTTGGATCACGTGGCACAAGCTACAGTTTAACATGAGACAGAAGAAAGCACAACAGATTGCTGGAGAGACTGAGTCACATGTCAACACTTTAAATTCTTCCAGATAGGTATTTGTCAAATGAAATTATCATGCCTAGAATGCCTGCAGAAGAACGTGAAAACACTCTAGGGAACTCTGCTATTGGAGCCTAAGGATACTAACAATCCTCATGTGATGGTGATGCTAATTCAGAGCCTGACACATCAACCCAGGGTCAGGTATTCCACTTCACTCCACGAAAAGCCTCGGATGCCCTCTTCCTCCATCTTCTATTCATCTGTGCCTAACCTCCGCTTCCAAGGACAGCAAAGAAACCATAAACCACAAGTCAAATGACACATCTTTGCATATTACCAAACAATATGTTTTACTACGAAACCATGCATTTAAATAATACTGTTTCTTGGCATGAATTTTACTCTATACCTCATATCTAGGGCCCTAAACTTAAAAGACTAGATAAGTTGGTGTATGCAATTGTTACCTCTTGCTGGCCAATAGAAAAGGATGGGAGCCTTCTAGGGTGAAAGGAAAGGATATTTCATTTGCCCAGTCAGTAAAAATAAACTGTCCCTTGAGCACCAGGAATTTAGCCTTGTTTGTTATGATTTTCCCTATGTAGCACATGCTGTATTTTATGAACAGCTTTTTACAAAACACCCCATTTATGGCATTTGGCTCTTGAAATATGCATTGACAAACAGTATCAGCAGAACATGCTCTTTTTCTTATGCAGTTTGATGAATACTAGAACAAATGCTGGAACTCAGAAATTCAGTGGTGTTTTCTACAATCTCCTTGTAATACACACATCTTTCTAGACATCCTGTTCTGGGATAAGAATATATGGCTTTTTTGACCCAGCTAATATACATATAGCCTTCAAGTGCTTTGCAACAGGCAGGGTTACGATGGTTAAGAAGACTTAAAATAGTTACTGGTGATTTCAACTCTGGATCTTCATCCCACCCCGCAGACCTAGTCAATTATTATCTGAAGAGTACTTGGTAATCTAGGTATAATGAATTTGTCTCACTTTGAACCAAAGGGATATGTCCAGGTTACAAAATAACTTAGGGCAACATACTCAGCAGAAACTGTCACTTTACTGGCAGTTTCAGTAGAAATACTGAAGATATAACATGCATATAGAACAAAATACAACTTTGTTTCTGAAGGAAAACCAAGGAGGATGAAAGTTTCAATGGAAAAATGGTAGGGAAGATTACTTTGTGCTCCACATCTCTATGCTCTAGGTAGACGAAAGACTTCAATTCCCAGCGCACTGCATTCGAAACTTGTACAAGTAGTATTTTTGCAGCAAACAT
This sequence comes from Phaenicophaeus curvirostris, assembly GCF_032191515.1. Classification (NCBI taxonomy): domain Eukaryota; kingdom Metazoa; phylum Chordata; class Aves; order Cuculiformes; family Cuculidae; genus Phaenicophaeus; species Phaenicophaeus curvirostris. Next base: position 49,936,545 of record NC_091397.1, on the reverse strand, counting down.
TTAATAGTAATCACTGCAGCAAAGCAAGAAATATTGCATAGATGCTCTTATGAAATATGATTACCTGACATACTGCTGGGAGTTATGGATATGTAATCATTCTTGTTCTTCTTCCATCACCAATGTCACCTGCCACAAAAAAAGGATAAAAACTCCATGTAATACGTCCATAAATGCAAATCTGCAGAATACCATTAACATTTAAACAGGATGGAACGTTTTAGATCTTTAATACCATAGTCCATGTTTCATGGCTTAACACATTAAATTCAATGCACCTTTCTTAACTGCATCAAGCAATGGATGCAAGTCAGGTTCGAAATCTGGTGGAATGGAAGAGCTGTGGGTAAAAGGGATTTGGAAGCAAAGTCAAAGAACTGGCAGCTGCTGATGTAGAAAAAAACCTGCTTTTGCCCACTTCATGGAACACTTCAATTTTATTTTTTTTTCTGAAGTTCCTTTAGGCCTAATATGTAACTTTTGGAACAAAATATTTTTTACTTTACAGTTTGTTATGATATTTGCCCATTACTCTCAAGTTCAGTAAGAATACAGGATTCAAAGGAACTATAAATTCTCTGTCTATAGTTCTACCAATTCTTCTTCAATCATCCAACATTCGTAAGTCTCAACTTTTACAAAGTCTGGAGGTGTAACAGTAATTTTACTCGTTTGGTACAAAACTAACTTATATGTACTTATCACTTCAGTTTTGAACAATGGCATCTTCTATTTTATTAAGGATATAACTGCACCTGTGAAGAACCACATTTGGCATCCCTTAGTTGTGATTTTAATATTTAGACTGCCTCTCCCATCCTTATCTCCATACATACACACTGATATTAACCATACTCCTTTTCTATTCGAAAGAAAAGATTGAAGCCCTGCAACCTAATTTTGTGTCAGGAGACAAACTCCCTGACACCAATCACAGCACCTTCCTTCAGCAGTATCTATATTTATACAATACTTGTACCAGCCACAATTTTCAGACAGAGGTATCACAGGCAGCACGCCCTCGTTCAGCTGTTCCTGCCCAAAACATGGTGCCCAGCTGGATGCTCCCTAGTTAAATCACTGACAATCCAATCGAAGCAGAGGCAATCCTAAAGGCATTACTCTAGAATAGAGACAAGATCTCATTAGATTTTTTAAATAAGAAATCCCAGGCCTACAACTGACCCCACTAATGCCACCGGAAAAGGAGCCCAGGATCAGAGTCACACTCTCTTGATCATCAGGAACCACGTATCTTTTAATCCTAGCATACAAGTGACATTTTACTGGGGAAGTAAAACCTGTCTTTTATTGTCCTGATTGACATTTTATGTTAAGAAATGATCCTTTGTCTTCACTTCATTAATGAACTTTTGGGTTTTATTTCATTCCACGAATTCAGTGCCACAGCTGCCTGTATTTCCTCTCAGCCACTGTCTCCTCACGTGAGTAGCATTTCCCTTCCTTGTCCTTGAAATAAACACCCTCCACCAACAGCAGGCTGAAAGGACATAGGGCGCATCTGCTCTCTCAGGTTGTTTAGCCTAGAGAAAATGAAGCTGGGGGGAGACAACAACCTGCATTTCACCAGCTTTCTTCTCCTAGTGTTGCAGTCGGTGCCTGAAGAGAGCAGATGAGCTGCAGGTTGTTTAGTCTGAAGAAACGGAGGCTGAGGGAAGACCTTATCACTGTTTACAACTATCTGAAAGGAGGTTGTAGCGAGAAGGGTGTTGGCCTCTTCTCCCAAGAGAAGATAAGAGGAAAGGGAATGGCCTCAAGTTGTACCAGGTGAGGTTCAGATTGGACGTTAGGAAAAAATTCTTCACCAAAAAAGTTATGGGGCACTGGCAGAGGCTGCCCAGGGAAGTGGTTAAGTCCCCATCCCTGGAGAGATTTAAAAGACAGGCAGATGAAATGCTTAGGGGTATGATTTGGAATCATAGAACAATTTGGGTTAAGTCCCCATCCCTGGAGAGACTTAAAAGACAGGCAGATGAAGTGCTTAGGGATATGATTTGGAATCATAGAACAATTTGGGTTGGGAGGGACCTTAAGGATCATGTAGTTCCAACCCCATTGCCATGGGCAGGGGCATCCCACTAGATCAGGCTGCCCAAGGCTCCATCCAACCTGACCTTAAAAACCTCCAGGGATGGGGCAGCCACAGCTTCCCTAGGCAACCTGTGCCAGGGCCTCACCACCCTCATCGTGAAGAAATTCTTCCATATGTCTAGTCTAAATCTGCCCCTCTCCAGTTTATACCCACTGCCCCTTGTCCTATCACTACAAGCCTTCGTAAACAGTCCCTCCCCAGCTTTCTTGTAGCCCCTTCAGGTACTGGAAGGCTGCTATAAGCTCTCCTCAGAGCCTTCTCTTCTCCAGGCTGAACAACCCCAACTCTCTCAGCCTGTCCCCATACGGAAGGTGCTCCAGCCTTTGTAGCCCTTCTCTGGACTCATTCAAACAGCTCCATGTCCGTCTTATGCTGAGGATTCCCGAACTGGACACAATATTCCAGCTGGAGTCTCACAAAAGAGGAACAAAGGGGCAGAATCACCTCCCTTGCCCCGCTGGCCACGCTGCTTTTGATGCCGCCCAGGATACCGGGCTACATCATTGAGTACCAGACAGGTACAGCTGGACTCGGTGACCTCAAAAGTCTTTTCCAGCCTAGCGATTCCGTGATTCTAATCACCACGCACGGCGTAATTAATGCACCGGGGACGACACCTCGCAGCTCCACCGAAACTCATCAACACCCCCGACCCCTCGCGGCCTCCCCCGCCCCGGCCCCTCGCCCACGGTGCCACTGGAGACGCGGCGGGAGCCTTCTCCCTCCCGCAGGCAGGGCCGGCCGCGCCCTCGAGGCGCAGGGAAGAGCCGCCCGCTCAATGGCCGCGGCAGCGATGCTCGCAAACACCGCCCGGCCCCGCGCGGTGCGGCGGCGCCCCCTGGCGGACACCTGGGAGCGGGCGAGCGCCAGGCAGGCGGGCGGACAGACAGACAGACAAGCCATTAGGAAAAATGTCTTCACCGAGAGGGTGATCACAGTACCATTAGGTTGGAAAGGACCCACCGGCTCATCTAGTCCAACCATTCCTATCAAACACTAACCCATGCCCCTCAGCACTTCATCCACCCGTGCCTTAAACACCTCCAGGGAAGGTGACTCAACCACCTCCCTGGGCAGCCTCTGCCAGTGCCCAATGACCCTTTCTGTAAAGAATTTTTTCCTGATGTCAAGCCTAAATCTCCCCTGGCGGAGCTTGAGGCCATTCCCTCTTGTCCTGTCCCCTGTCCCTTGGGAGAAGAGGCCAGCACGCTCCTCTCCACAACCTCCTTTCAGGTAGTTATAGAGAGCAATGAGGTCTCCCCTCAGCCTCCTCTTCTCCAGGCTAAACACCCCCAGCTCTCTCAGCCGTTCCTCATAAGGCCTGTTCTCCAGCCCCCTCACCAGCTTTGTTGCTCTTCTCTGGACACTGCTAACAAGCTGCCTGGGGAGGTGGTTGAGTCACCATCCCTGGAGGTGTTTAAAAGACGGGCAGATGAAAGCGCTTAGGGATATGGTTTAGTGTGTACAGGTATGGTTGGACTCGATCTCAAAGGTCTTCTTCAACCAAGTGATTCTATGATTCTGCCTGACTGCACGCCATGGCACCCAGGAACCTGTGTCTGCACATTTGCACCAGGGGTTGGTGGTCTTCCCCTGCAAACCTCGACCCTCTGTTGTTTCCTCTGTAATGTGTGTATCTTTTCCATCGCTTCAAACCTCATTACATTAATCAGACATATCTGGTAAATCTTTAAACTAAATGAATTGCTACTCCAAGACTCAGAATTGCTTCATGATTCAAAACACCCCCCGCCTCCCCAAAAAAAACCTAAAAAAGAGGTGGGAAACCCCATAATGTTCATTGTATTTGTAAGGCAAGAACGAAGTAAAAACTGCTGAAAGTTTTAGAGCAGGAATTGCTAAAATATCTTCCAGCATACATTTTACAATGTATTTTTATCTCCTTGTCTTCCAAACAAACCACTTCAGACTCCATCTGAAATTTGGAGTTGTCCTGCGCAAGGACAGGAATTGGACTTAATGATCCTCGTGGGTCTCCTCTAACTCAGGACATTCTATGATTTTATGAAGACAGTATCTCCTTAAACTCTTAAGGGGAAAGCAAATATTTCACTTGGTATTGGCCATGTACAAACAATACCGAATGAACTGATGACACGAGATCCTTCTTTTGCTACTGACATCTTGTGGAACTTCAAAATCCTTTACAGTCTGTCAATGAAAAGATTAAAGAGGAGACAAATTTAGATCAGGCCTCCCAATTAAAATCAGACTCTGACCCATCCCACCATGTCATGAGACACCTGAACCTCAACAATAAGCCATTTCCCAGAATTTAACTGTGGTTTGGTGACTCTTGAAGTAAACAATTGAGTGTTTTAAGAAAAAATTCTGCCCCTCCTGCAAGTAATTAGTTACTAATCCTAAAATTATTGTTTTTGCGCCAATCTGTTAAAAAGGAGGGGAAAAAAAGAAGAAATAACCAAGTTACTCAATGAATTCTGTATAAAGAGAAAAATTCTAGCTATCCTGGGAACTCTGCCATTTTCCCTGATGAGACCAGGACTTGGCATGAAGGCAGCTGTCACTTGTGTAAAAAAACTAATTATGAAATGACTGTAGGAAAAGATAGTCTTTTGTTTAAAGCATTGTACTAATGTATCTGGCTTTGGCACAGTCTTCCTGTGTCCCACAGTTTAAAATGGAGGGTGTGTGTCCTCTTCTTCTCTTCCTCTTTGTCTAGAAAACAAGTTTATTGGAGCACATCGTGGTGTTGCTGGGTGAATGTACAGCATTTCATCCATCCAGCACCTCCACTAGGTCAATTTAGCAATTGCCAAAAGAAACATAGTAATTGAGCCCATTTGTATTACCTGCTTTGTACCTGACGGTTATTGTAATAATCTTTCCAAATATACCAGAAATGTTTTCAAAAGGATGGTTTTATCCTGCACTTTATATGCCAGAAGTAATTCCCCATTTTTCCTTCTAAGGAATGTGGCAGATGAACAGAAACACTGTGAAAGTACAAAGCTATTTAAGCATTTTGGCACCCCAAACCTTGACCGTCTTCTGAAGGCCTAGCATGGTTGCTGCTTCACGTGAGCAAGAAGAGCACGTGGTGTCTACAAGTACTATAGCAAGTCCCTCTTCAAGGCATAGATACAGAAGATGTTTGAGGAAATTGGATTCTTTTTCAGAGCCTACAAGTAAAAGGTATGTAACAGGCATAAATGGGAAGGTTGCAGATGAGTCACAGGTGAGGCTTCACCACATCAGGCCAGTAATGTCTGGGAGTCTTCACGGACATTGCAGAATAAGTTTCTTTCTTGCCAAAAGTGACACAATTTTAATGTTTATGCTTTGCTAACATTACAAGGAGTAGGCTTCATCAGATTATCTTTAGTGTGTTGAGCGCTCATTTGCCCACAAAGAGCTAGCCGAGGTCTCATGGATCTGACTCACAGGCCCTGAGCACACAGCACTGACTTCAGAGGTTGATATCTCACATCCTACATGATCTCCCTGCCAGAGAGCTGATGCAGCAGACCAGACTTTGTGCTCCTTCTTCATCACTGGAGTTCAACTCTATTTTTTCTTTTTTTTTTTTTCCTCCCAACAAGGTAGTCCTCACATTCATATTGCATACCTCAAATAAAAGTAGCAATGCACTTATTCCATTCTGATACTGAGTTTGTGTTTCAGATCTACAGCCCCACACCAGGAAAAGAATATTCATATGCTCAAAATTATAGAATCAATCATAGAATTGTTTGGTTGGAAAAGACCTTTGAGACGATCGAGCCTAACCATACCTGTCCACTACTAAACCATATCTCTAAACATCTCATCTACCCATCTTTTAAATAAAAAGGCCCTCTGGCCTGAAAAAGTGATATCTGGAATTAATTCTTAGGCTTTGGTCTCTAATCTAGAAGCACTGTCAAGCCATATTGTCAATTAATGCACTTACTTTCTTTTCCCATAATAAAAGACGATTAACCAATTAACATTAATCAATGTGGTTAGGCATTCTCCCACTCTCACAAAGTGCCTCCTCCTACACACAAATGCATTGGATTAACCAATGGCTACATGAGTGGGTTGTGCTACTCTGGGGATGAGGATGCTTTTGACCTTACTCTGTTGCTTCAGGTTTAGGTGATGGCTGCCAGCGTCCTTAGGCCAGGAGCATGGCAATTCTGTGGTTTGAATCCTGGTACTTGTCTGCATCTTGAACCACACACTTCCCGGAGAGCCTCATGCTTCCTGTTCAGCCTTGCAAGTGGCTGTACCAGGCAGCACAGGCAACCAGCATTGCTGCCTCCCGTCTCTTCTCAAGGCAGGAATGGGTGGGAAAAGGGATTTTGCACTTTTCAGAAGCACTGACAAGCCACCTGGCTCCTTGCTCTTCACTGGACTGTCCTTTGACATCCCCTTTTGAAAGCCAGAGGACGGGCCACGGGGCGACTTGGCTCATCCACTCAAGTCCCTCCTGCAACACCTGGTCTCCCTGGCTTATCCCTGGCACCCTTACACAACACTCACCATATCTGGCTCGCTCGGGGCTGGGCTGCCTCCAAGGAGAGAAGCCCAGCACCAGGAGAAGGGGATGGCTGCTGGTAGACTTGGGGGTGGGTGAGAGTGTGCATGCCCTGGTTCTGGGATGCAGCAGGGAGCAAGCAAGGGAGCAGAGCACACAAGTTTTGTAACAGGGCAGCAGGGGAAAGCTCCACAGTTGGAACAAGTGCCTCAGAATGCTGGCTCCTCATGCTCTGCTATGGATCAAGTCATAGCCCTTTTCTTTTTGTTGGGGACTATCTTGGCTTGGGGGTGATGAATAACAGAACGTATTGGTCAGCAAACTCCCTCTGCGAAAGTTGCTCTCACTTTCAACTTCATCTTTAGTGAAAAATCCAAAGTAGCAACTCCACATCAGGAAAAAAGACAAGGTAGCCTATGGCTGTATTGATGCCTAACTGAACTTTTACATTTATTTAAATATTTAACAGCAAAGCAAAATTAGTATTTTAGAGCAGAGTTATACAGAGGATTTTGTACTAATAAATATTCAGTGAAAAATGTACGAGGTTATGGTTTATGAGGCATGATACCTAGTAAGCAGTATTCTCTCCCTTATAAAACATCCTAAAGAACTATATGTTGTATAAGAAATAAAAAAGCGATCTCGTTTTCTAGACAGGTTCAACCAAAAGTCCCCATCAGAACTGGATTGTAGGCATAAGCTCAGAAATGGACTTTGACTCATGATTTTTATTGCTAGTCTAGATCAACTCATGAGGACATAAAAATGTGCAATAAAGCATAAGATCAAAACTACAGTGCACTGTCTGTATAAACATTTGCAGTCTATCCTGAAAAACTCAATGAAAATTAAAGAAGTTACTGAGCTAATACAAATGTCCAGTAGTTCCGTGTAATCCTGCTTTTCCCTCCTTATACAAGAGACAACATGTGCTCTTTAGAACAAGGCACCGGGTTTACCTCTTAGGCTCAGAGTTTTCTATTTTAAGTTGCTTCTTCAATACTTTAAAAATTGCTAAGCTTTAACATGTCAAGATTATGGATGTTCTGAATCGGTCAGGATCAGATCATACTATGATATGTGCTCAGCACTGTGCAGGCATCAGCAGCATTTTTAGAGCATGAAAGCTAGAAAATTATTACATGCAGACAATAAGCCTGATAATTTATTACAGTAATCTCAGTGCTTTACAAGTTTTTGAAAACGCTTGAGTTTCAATAAGCAGAACTGCATGATGAAAAATGTTAATTTAGATGGACAGAGTAATTCCCTCTGTAGTTCCACACTGGTGAGACTTCAGTTCTAGTACAGTTAGGAGGACAGGCTGAAAAATAAAGCTGTTGTGTTCAATGTAGCATCTACAGAAAATAGACATAGCACCACAAAATGTAATACTGCAAGACAAAAGCAAGATGAAAGTTCTTTTTATGACTTCATCAGAACTTAATGTCTTACTATATTTGGGTAAATTAGCTTTTGTAAGCTAATGGAAAATACAATAGGCCATTTCATTGTAGCAAAAAAGAAAAGAGTTTTAGTATTTCTGTTTCCCAGTAGGCTAAACATGCTAGAAAGGCAGTCTCCTAAGTATCAAAAGTATGCAGGGGAAGATTGTAAGACCTTTAAACCTCCTGGGCATCAAGCAGATGAAATGCTTCTTTCACCCTATACTTACAGAAAGGAATAACGTTATCTCACTTACAGCGTATCTCAGATCATTATCATGCTGTGGAACTGTTGACTGGCTGTCAGATGGAAAGGTTCTAATAAATCTGCTTATATTCAGCTTAAAACTTGGTCAGCATAGTGTACCGTAGGCTTCTTTACTTCATCCTCTCAAAGAAATGTCAGCTCTCTAGCACTTTGCTTTGGCCTACTACATGTGTACACAGGAGGGCATGAGAGAGGCACAGAACTGGAAGCAGACTTGTTTAGTCACTATTTTGATAACCAATATTTTATTCCCAGGGCAGGAGAGGGAGGACTTTCTGAACATGAAGCATTACAGAAAGTTAGCCAGATTTGACAAAGAGTAGCCGATCTGTAACTGTGAATTAAGAGATGTTTATGTTGTTAGAGATTTAGGCCTTAATTCAGAAAGACCCATACCTACTTGCATAAATATCCAGTTGAGCAAGGACCCTGCAGGGCTAAGGAAGCTAGAAAAGCAAAAGAAATAATATAAAAGATCTTGTATTTAAGTGACTATTCCTGTGTTTTTTGAAGAGCCTTTGAGATACTTCATAGCTTACGCGTTCGTTCTCCAGCATATGGAAGTTTCATTCCAACAACTGCTTTGATGTAGAACTTTTCTTGTTTGTCTGTTCTGTTCCGTCAGCTCAGGAAACATTAGCTCTCCCTGCAGTTTCAACAAGGGACAGTTTATCTTCGATGCTAATTTCTCTTATTACTCACTGTGAAGCGTGTTCTAGATGAAGGCTGTCTTGAATTACCCAGTAAATCTCTGCAACTGACTAACATGAGATAATCCCAAAGATACTAAATTTCACAGACTTTTATTGAAACTGGTGATTTTCCACCCTCATGATGAAATGGACTAAGAAAAAGAATATTTTCTAAATGTCAGAAGGGGATGTACCTGGATGAGTCTTGTTAACAAAAAAAGAATATTGTCAATGCAACTTCAGTGTGCCTAAAAAAACAATAAATCGGAAAGACTGTGTTCTAAACTACAAATGTCACTCAGAATGGGGATAAGCATTACCCTAAAGATTAGTACTGGCATTTGTTCGAGCTATTTTCAGGGGTTCAGATATGAACAGCAGGTTTAATGCAGTTTTAGTCTTTCTGCTTTTCTTAACCAGAGCTTCAGAGAGTCACCACTTAGTTTAAAATATAAATTCTAAATACTGAAAATTCTGTCTCTATATCACAGGCCTTGAGTTATAGTGTGCAAATATACAGAACTTTGCAGAAACTGTTGGAAAAGAAAAGAGATGCTGTTACAGCTATGAATTTTGCCTCATGGGTTTTGTGTATTGTGGGACTTGATGAGTTTCCAAACCTCAATCTATTTGTCCTAAAAACTGATAGGTGAATTGCAAAACCACTGAATTCTGAAATGTTCAATGCAGATTCCAGACCTGAAATGTATGGCTTAAATTCAATTATAATTGGAGGAAAACTTTGAAGAAGCTTATTTTCAACAAAATTAAGGTAACGGACCAGACCAAGAAGTTACTTGTTTTCTGAAATCTGTATACCTAGGCCAGTAAAACATATGGTAGAAGGACAAAGACTAGCTAAAAATCTGCACGAACCCTTTCTACAAGTTGAACTGGTGGTCCTGGAGCTCTCACCTGCCACTGCAGAAACAGTTGAGGGGAAATGAGTATCAGGCAAACGTTGACGTTGTGATATACAAGAAAAGGAGACAGCACAATTCAGAAAGTGTAGGTTCAGGCCTTATGTCAAGCAGTAAGGCAGATAACATCCCTGGAGAAACAATGAAGGTATACCAGAGATACAAAAAATAAAGTATGAATAATAAAAAAAGAGGGACAGACAAGTAAAGTTAAATCATTAAGGGGCTGGACTGACACATGTCAGTTGAGAGTTAGCTGTGGCTTGGTGAAGTGACAGGAAAGCACAGGATAACCATGCTCAAAAAGGAGCAAGGGATGATACAAGAATGTGACTGCTATGATAAATTTGGTTAAATTATGTTAATGGTTATTGGTAGACGTGTAATTAAGTTAGAGAGTAGCCATATTTAAAAATGAGAATTCCTGCCTGGGTTTAATTGATATTTTGAAATGAAGAAGCCCATATTGTTATTTCTGAGGTTCACCCAAAAGATTGTTTTTCAAAAGAAAAAATTCAATGACTTCAGTAACAATTAGGCTCAAGCTGGAGAAAGCTTTCTGCAAACATGCCCTTCAAAATTCCACAATAAAAACCACATGCTTTATAGATACATAAATATATTTATAATTACTATAAATAAAGAGTTTCAAATTACCCAGCAATAAGCTGGTGGTCATAAAATATGGCTGTATTAAAACCATCTAAATGCCCATTTGCTTATGGTTTTGGGCAGACAGGAATCATGGAGAGAAGGAATAATAGTTGTGAAAATGAAGTAGAAGCTCTCATTTTACTTGTTTTAACAGAGAATCCTTTGTAACGGCTCTGTCGATGTGACCAGCACCACATGAAGTTAACTGGATTTCAGCTGAGGATTTTCGCAGCTCAGAAGTTACCCTGTTCAATGTCCTATTCCTTTTTAGGCTCGATTTTTTTTTTAAGAACAAACACATTAGGGCATATTCACAACTAAATAATTTACTCATTTACTCCTCAAAGCAGGCACTTTCCTAAGAGGTGTGTTCTAACCTCTACTACTCCTTATACTCTTTTCCTGATTTCACTGGGGACCCGATGCAGAGAGCAGAGAGTATGACTACTTCTTCCCAGGAAAGGCATATATCCTAACGTTAAGTAGGAACATTATAGATGCAAATCTACTTTTGGGTTCAGACTGGACACAAATCACATAGCCTCAGTGTTAACAATGGCCTTTCAGTATGTCCAATAAAGCAGTGATTTTTTTTTTCTTTTCTTTTTTAAACCTCTTTTCTCGTTTGCTGCCTCATTTACAGCTAACAATAATAGAATCAGGCCTAGAAATTAAAAGAAAACATTTAAACGCTGATGATTTTTCTATCTCTCCCAAGCAAGCAACAAAAGTCCACAACCTTTTAACCTTTTCCATCCTATTTGCTAATTACTTATTTTGTAATTAACCCATTATGCATCTGTCATTGTGTTTTAAATTAAATCACTTTAATTGCTAGTAAGTAGGGTTTATTTAGTTCCTGGTATGGTTGTACGGGGTCATGAGTGGGGAGCTGTTGAACCACTTTGAGTTACAGGTGGCTCTCTGCAAAACTGCTGAATCTGCCAAAGATAAAGAAGAGTTAAGCTGCTTTCCTTAGGTGATGTGATTTAATGTCTAATGGCATATTTCTAATGGATGAAAGTTACTGCAAATACAGGTAGGCATTTTTTATTCCATGTATAAAGAACATATTGGGCATGATTTTGTTTCTTGAAATAAGTTTTAATAAAGATATAATTATGCTAATAGTTATAGAAAATGCTTATCTCTGCAATGCTTTCTTAGTTCTATAGTAAAACTCTGAAATGCAATACAACGTTAAATAAGCAGCTGAACTTCAAATAAGGAGAACAGAGCAAACCTAACACATGGGACACAAGGAGTTTGAAGTATGGGTCTAACAGTTGACACACTTCAGTCTCTTCATATAAAAGAGCATAAAAACTGAAGATAGACATAATAAATTTTGTTCTCTATAGCATAGTCCCCTTCTTCCCCTTGTGTGACCTGACTCACTTCACTGACCCTGCAGAAAATACCCACTTTTTTACGGGGTTAGTTTTGCACTGGGTTAGCGACATGAATCAGCCCTGTAACGTGGCTGGCGAGCACTGCAGTTGGCATAAAGTAAGTGGCAGGAGCCTACAGCTGCAAGGAAGGAGGGGGGAGGGAGATGAGGTTCATCCTGTCTCCCAGAATGGCACCACGGAGGAACACAGTACAGGTTTATGCCTTTTGTAAAAAGCTACAGTATCTATGACTCTGTGCACTGAAATTTCCATTTAATTGTTAAAATAATTTCTGAAGGTTTCTGAAACCCCTTTAAAGATTACAAATCTTATACTGGGGGAAAAAAATCCTAAAGACAACACAACAAATCATAACTTTTTTTTTGTATTTAAACCCTTATAAACTGGAGAAAGGCACTAAAAACTACCTGCTATATGTTCTAGAGAGTAGCAGAGTAAGGTCAGTCTTCCCTCTAGTATTAAATCAAGTCAATGGACTAGTACTGATGAGACATTAGGATAAATTTCCAGCAAGAACCCAAGCCCACACCTTTGCTAGTTACCTAAATGTAACTACGGGTCAAATAAACAATAAATAAAGGCCATCCATTTGAAAGCTGACAGATACAGGTGAACTTCCCACATAAACTTTGTTCTGGGAATTTATTAACAAAATCAAAATTTTCTTTCTTTTTCTTCCTGCTCCCACCAGAAAAAAAAAGTGTATGAATTTATAGAGGTTTAAGGAGCATGCCTTAATAAGACCTATATAGCCTTCCAAAAGACAATTTCTGTATCTAGTGAGAAAGCTGTAATTAACCTTTGAAGTTTGCCATGCCATCTATGCATTTCCACCTTTGGCTTACGGCATATGGCTGGAAGATTCTCATGCAGCATCTTCTTGCTGCCAGGTTTCTACCCCTCCGTTCATGCTGACACTTTCCTCACTGATCTCAGTAACTCCACACTTCCACAGGCAGTGTACTTGAGGAGCTCACCTTGCCACCCCTGCTGTCTTTGCACCATACTTCATCAGAGCATCCCATCTCTGCATCTGCTTTGCTAGCACTTGCACTGCAGGACAAGGCTTACAGGTGCAGAGGAAGAAGATGACTACAGAAAAATGCAAAGCAGAATGGGAGAGAAAGTGGTGGTTTTTAAATTTTTAATGAGAAGCCTTTGGATGGACTCCAGGAACAGTATGACTTGTCACAGAGAAACCATCACAAGCTCAGTAAATAGATAAGTATCTTGTATTGAGAGGAACAACGTAGTCAAAAAACTTAGGTTTGCTTGGAAGGGGGCAGAAGAAACTGGAAGAAACAGACACCTTTGAGGGCGACCTGTGCATAGGTACACAGAGACAGAGATCCACGCTGGAGACAACACACACGCAGACCAAGCTGACAGAAGAATGACAGGGAAAGAATAAGTCAAGGAAATTAAATTGTAAAGACCTGTTCTGCATTGCCAGCTTTGCCTGAGGTGCAAGTTAGACATCTGCAGCTCTTTCGCTTTCCCTTGTGTGCCAGTTGTTAACTTGGTACCCTCAAATCTTTCCAGCTTTACCATTGCCTGCATTCAAACTCTGGCAGAGGTAAAGCAGTGGGACCTATCATGTGTGCTTATTCGGAGCAATAACATTATGGTTCCTGAGAGGGAAGAGGGAGGAAAGTACAGAAGTAGCATCCTCCCACTGTCCTGAGCAAACCCCTAGCATGAGCAGACACTTTCCCCAGAACATACACCAAAAATTACATGGGGGAATCTTATCCATCCCCTTTATTAAGTTCATAAAGCTCTCAATATTACACTGCTCCAGTGCTTCATTATGGCTACATGATTGAGAAAACACCAGAGTATCAATCTGAGCTTCTTTGCTCTCCTGAGTTAGTGGGATGATCTAGGCTTTTTCTTTCAAAACATAATTCTCTCCTCTCTCCCTTCTCCTCCTTTCCAATTTGCGGTTTTTCAATTAATCTCTTTTTTTGGTATAGTTTCTACTTTTCTTTGTGTGAATGTGTAACAAGAAGATTGGACGCTGCATTTCATTCCTGAGGATATCAGATACAGAAGCTCCAATGCCAAAGGCCAAAGCCACAGCCATAACAACTCAATCTTTGTCTTCTGTGTGCCTGCCATCCGAAGGACAGATCCTTGAGGAACACAGCTGCAAGGAGGGGTGATCACCATTCAAAGAAAACTTTGTTTTATGATACCCAACACAGATAACTTTAAAGGTTAGCAGGAAGATACCGCATCTGACCTGGTATGGAGTCTTATGGGACAGACAGCAATAAAAGGGGGTGTAGTCCCAGTGCAGCGTATTGGACACTCAAAGAATTGGAGAGTTTTCTCTGTAGATGCACAACACTAGAGAGGCATGGAAGACACAACACGAGGATTATCCCTGTCAAGTTACCAGATGAGTTCTCTCTGTTTATCTCAAAAAAAATTGCCCTGAAAATGCAGACAATAAAGAAGTCAAAGACAGCCAAGGGAGAAGCCACAAGCTAAATGGCTCCCGAACACAAGACAAATGCTACTTTTTCAGTGGATTTCATTCCTCCATTTAGCGTCATCTCTATTTAACTAATATGCAGTTTGATTTTAGCCAGAGACAGCGTTTATGCCACTTGCATCATTCAAAGCAGAATGGGATGTCATCTCTGCACTGCTGATACTGAGGTTTCCCATGATTTAACTCAGCAGCATTAAATGGAAATTGAAAAACACAGTGGAAACACACAATCCCACAGGCGATATTCCATGTACTTCCCACCGAGCTTATCTGGAAACATGCTAAAAAAGCATCTGAGATATCCTTTTCCTGTTGCTTTCCATAGTGTCTTCAGCAGTAAAATATTAAGTATCAAAAGCAACACACCAACCAAAACTAAGGATGTAGCCATCTTCCCAACTACTGACGGAAAGGAGCTTATCTATCAGAGCAATTATAGAATTAATACATTTCGTAATATGAACGTACGGATATAATACACATTCAATATTACCCAAATTACCTTGTGCTGAAAGAACAAGTTCTATATAACGAAGAGAAACAAACGAAGCTTACAGAAAAATAATTAAAGCTGGGAGTTGCAACGGGAATTGGAGTCAGCACTACCTCATGTTTCGTGTTGAAAATTTATTCTTACGGTAACCCAGCTTCCTCATCCATAACGCAGAGATGATAATACTCATCTCAGTTCCAACAATATGCCAGTAAGATCTACAGATAAGCCATCGGAGCTGCTGTTATTAATATTATGTATGCTTGGCATGCATTTTTTACTTCAAAACAGTTTTTTGGATTGCATTTCTGGTCCACTGGCAGTCTTTCGGGGATCATTTTTTTTGAACTTCAGAAAAGTTATTCTCAATTTATTTACTACATTCGGGCATATTCTTTGCCATTGACTTTGAGACTGTTTTACAGCTTATTAGTTTTATGGGATTTTGTTCTCTGTATGATGTGGGAACACAGTAGCACAATGATTGAACAGACACCAGTTATACCAACCAGCCAGATTCAACAGGCTATTTCTTGTTGTATCCTATAAACACAATGAGGAGCCAATCTGATATTTAATGATGCAAACCATAAGCAGACGTAGTGTTTTGTGCCAAGATACAATATGTGGAGATTCCAAAAGCTCACAGCGAAATTTCTGTGGAAAAAAATACAGCATGGAGGTGTCAAAGTTGTTCTTTTGTGAGAATCAGAACCAAATATCTTTACTACGAAAAGCAGATAAATAGATTAATTAGAAAACCCCTGAAGATACGGACAGAATGAGAAAACATCTCATATTGTCCATAGAAGGTATTTGCAATAAACTATGTGCTTTATGGGAAAACTTTATCCAAACAGGGCGTCCAGCTTTATTTTCATGTTCTGCTATCCACTAACTAAGAGACTTTGGTCTGAATGATAAAGAAGTTTGATTATAAGGGAAACACAAAATGGCTTATTTTTTAGTGTCTGCGAAGCTGTCAAAGCATCTTCCATAAGAAGTTATTTATAATGACTTAAAATTAGATTTTCTTTGAGGTATTCTAATGGAATTATAGAGAAAACAATTTTTGAAACAGGATGAGGTTATGTTTCAAAAGCAGCTGCTTGGTTTTTTTAAAAAATCCATCTTTGTTGACGTCTCAAAAGTGAGACTGGTATACTATTAGGCTTTTTTTGCAACAGGAACAAAACCTACAGCTTTATAGTCCAGGCTACCATGAACTATAAAGTGCTGTCCTTGCTCACATACAGGCAATAAAATGGAATGAAATGAAGTCTTAAAAAATCAGAATGAAAAAGCAGAGTTACGAGTAATGATCTGACTCTCAGTTCCTGAGTGCTTGAAGTTGACACTACTGGATCATTGGAAATGTTTTAGTAACGCAGACATCTCTTCTCTCCTGAACAAACTGGCATCACTACAACACGTCAATTTTATGGAATTCACTGCAATGCTGATTTTTATTTCTGAGCTATTGTGGTCAACAGTGATAGCCAAAATAACTGTCTCTCTTTCACTGCTCTTTTTTTAAAACATATATCCTTTTACTACGTATCACATGTATTTCTTCATTTTGGTTTTATTCATCCTTACACTTTTTGTAGAGTTAGGGGCTACAACTCATGAAAACTCCACACAGCTGTAGAAATAAATACTCTGATCCTCCAGGACAGATTTAAGATGTCATTCTCAGTTTTAGGATATCTGTCCATATTAGTCATCCTGCCAGCATTAAGATAGTAAGAGAAAAGATAAGCGTCTGCTGTAAGGGAGTCTTTCAACTGACTTCAGCTATTGTGTACCATGTTCCTCTAGCAGGGGTTAGGACACAAAGAAGAAACTTCTCATGACAAATTCTGTTCTTACTTCTTCATGTGCTCTAACTTTTACCGAGTAGGCTCAATACTGTCTACTGGGACCATCACTCCTACAACCTTTATACAACTTTTACCTTAGTTTATACAGTCTTTCTAGGCAAAGGGCCAGGCCTTCATATTTTACAAAGGGAAGCCTTTTCCTCTGTCTTGAGTTTATTCCTTTGCTTCACTCTCTCATTTATTGTACTTTCTCCACAAAGTTCAAAAAGTTTGGTCCTTTGTTGGACATTTACCAATGTAAGCAATGAAAATGGAACAATGGAAGCAATGAAAATGGGCAACAAGATGCCTTTTTCAAAATCAGGTCCAAAATATTTGCCCATGGGCACATATTGTTTAAGGACATCACCTTTAGGGACAAAACAGTTTGCTTGCCAAGTTTGATAGCCCAGCTTTCCTTTGACGTCTTGCCAAATTGGCTCATTCCTGCCATTCTCAGGCGAGGCATTGCCCTCAGCTGCAGGTCACGGAGGTGCCAGTGATGCACTGCTCTCCTGGTCCGGCAGCAGTGCTCAGGCTCTGTTTCCAGTGCTGAAAACTTCCTGCAGGATCCCAGATGCCAATCCCAATCCATCTGTGAAGTCTGTGTAGGAATCCCAACCCCTGGGGAAGATGCCAGGTGGGCAGACTGACACTTTCAACACTGCTAATGAAAACAATGGATAGCTGGATTTCACTGATGGGTGAAGGAGAGCTTGGCAAGAATGGGCCCTGTGTCCAGATGAGGGAAGAGGAGGGCAGAAGACCTGCAGGGTAAAGGGAAGGAAAGAAACCTACTAAGAGAAGGTTGTTCATTTGGGAGGAGACTGGAGTGGTACAAGGGCAGTAAAATGGAGGGTCAAGAAATGGCAGATGCAAGTAATGTTAACTGCAAGGGCTGCTTGGAGGCATCTATCACGTGGTTTTGCTCTTGACTACTGCAGCCTGTTGTCTTAAATCAGAACAACCAACCAAGCCTGTTGTTCTGAGCACACTATGTGTGACAACCTGCTGGTGTGGTGAGGAGGACCAGGCAGGATGCACACAGGGGAACAACTGAGGCATACGGATTGAGCATCAGTGTTGCCATGGTGGTGCCTATGCCAGACCTGATAGCATCAGTCTTTTCCCAACCTCCTCCTCATATGCACACTAGCAGAAGGAAACTCTCCCCCACCAACCTAGTGTCATCTGCCCAAAGTGGCTTAGGCTAAACCAATAGACACAGTGGCACTTTTTCATTGGCATAACTTCATACATATCAGGGGCGTTGCCAGGCTAATTTCCTTGTCTAGGAGGGGACAATTATTTTTATGTCTTTACACAACATATGTGTGCTGGCAAAATCATCTGAAGTCACTTCACTGCTTGCCTAGTCCCAAAGATGGAGTTAACACCTTCAAGTTCAGTGAGCAGCAGAGTGGGTAATCAAACTGAATTGCACATATTTCTTCACAAAAATACTACATAAAATTATTGCGGTCTTACATCAAAAGCTTTATTTTTGTGACAACAGGGACGAGGTGAAAAAAAATTGTTGTTATTTTTTTCTACTGGCACTTTTCTAAAATAAACCTTAGATCTTTTCTTCAGTTTGTTTCATACTGACAGATTTCCTTGGAATAGATACCAACTTCAGATACTGCACAAATTGTCCATAAAAAGAGCATGTAGCACGTTATTCTCAGAGATATACAAATCCAAATACCCCCACTCAGAGTGCAGACTATGGATGCTGATGGGTGAAATAACAAAGGCTTAATTTTCTAGCAGACAGATGTGCTATCTTCAGGGGCTGGCTAGGCTTCTGAAGTTTGCTTCAAATCGGAAGTTAGATATTGGAAAGGAAAAAGAATTCTTTTACTAGAGTCAGTATCCTCAAAAACAAAAAGAAAAGGAGCCATACAACTCTCAACTGGAGACAGACAACAAGAAGAAAAAGGGGGTTGTTCATTAAGGAGAAGACAGTAAAATCCAGAGACCAGCTGCAGAAAGAAATCTGACTGGCTCCGCACCAAAACATCGACAGTAGATATAAACACAGAAACTTCACTAAATGTATTGCCTCTTACTCACTAAAGATTTTTTAAAATTAAAATCTTCTCCATTTTCTCTGAGACAGTGACTGAATCTCCACTGAATAGCACCTCCCGCATTCACAGCACATTTGCAGCTGAGCAAAGCACTGTGAAATGCTACCAACACAAAGAGCTGCACCAAGCAGCATAACACCGGAGAATCCCGGCACACCCAGGAAGAATCTGGGACTTGGGATGTTAGCTGTTGCCAGCATTTTTCTTGTTTGGTTTAACAGTCCACTAGAATATTTAACAATAACATACATTCTCTTTAACGCTCTCTCAGGAAGAGGGATATTTTATACATAGTGCGTTTTTTAATAGGAATGAGATTTTAAGCTGCTGAAGAAAAGGTCTGTTTCTTGGGCTTTATGCATCACTGAAAAAGCCTGTAGTTTAGAAGTAGACCAACCTACATGCAGTGGCGGTTTTTTCTTTGGTGGTTTTTTTTTTTTTTTTTTGCTACTGCACTGTGGGGAAAACTTCTGACATGCAGGCAAAATTATTTTTGTTTCTTATTGGAAAATAGTGAATCCCCAATAGATTTTTTAATTAATGAAATCAGATAAAAAGAACTAGTACTGATTTCATTCATTCAAAAAACCCAAAGATGAACATATGGGAGACTGTCTTTCCATAATTCTTAGCAGCAGTAATCACACTTCTCCAGGTTTTTTATCTAAAACGCAGACTTTACTTAGGACCAAGATATAACATTTGATAGCTGTAGACAAGAATAATCACAAGTGAAGCTCCTCTTTACAATAATCACTGGCTCCCTGTTTCAGATGGGTTGGGTAAAATTGAGATTCCCAACTAAAATACTTTGACTTTGCAAATAGAAAAAAACAACGAGCAGTCTGATCCTGAATCATAGCCTGATCCTGTTCTCATTTAACTCAAGAGAACTTCTACCCACTGCTTATGTTCTTTCACAGAAAAGCAGAGATAGCTCAAGGCAGCAGGCAAGGTAGGCAGCTGCCTAGAGCAGAAAGCTGCCTACACCACCCAGGAGAAGATGGAGCACGGTGCTCATTTGCAATTCCACAGCCCTCACTTGTACACCGTCTCACAACTCAAATGCACTGACTGAGATCAAGGGCTTCAACTGAAATTTTACCAGGCTATGAGTACACATTGTTTATAAGACTCAGCTGCTCTGGAATTGTAGAGCTGATTTCTGAAATATTCTTCAGTCTTACAAAATTTGTATTACCATGCAATTCACCTCCTTAAGAAATTTGCATTTTTATGTATTCACTAAATAAGCCCTCACTTGATGCTGGGGAATATTTGTTTCTCTCAGTATGCTTTCACAGCTGCTGGATATTTTGTTTCACTTTGTTCTCCTTTTTAAAGCCATGTAAACCAACTCCAGGCTGATTTCAGTTCCACGCTGCACAGATTTCTCCCAGAGAAGATTGACATTTTGCTTTCTGTGGTTTCAAGGAATATTTAGATATTTTATATAAAAAGAAAAACAGCTTCAGCAGGAATACTGAAAGCCCCCCACCATGGCCAATGCTACCTACCTAGCAAGGAAGCACAGAGCCGGAGATGAAATCAGAGATGAGAGACAGGAACAGAAAAGACTCAGTGCTACAAGCCTGATCTGTTGTGCATAGGGTATTTCCTCCTGCTTTTGGGAGACAGGAACAGCTCTAACATCCCCAGCTCCAGTAGCAAGTGCTGTCAGCCCAAATTCACTAGCCTAGGGGTGGGATTATCTCCCACTCACGTCCAAGGCACCTTTCACTATGGGCAACTGGAGCAAGTTCATGTATAAGTTCCATAAGGAACCCCAAGAATCAAGCCTGAAATAACCTTCAGATTTGAAGAAATATGTGTCACAAAACCAAAACCTTCATGTGTTTACCTACGAAGGACTCCTGTACTGCATTTAGCATTTTGATATCCAAATAAAGTCACTGCGCTTAGAATTTTGATACCCGAATAAAATCACTGGTCTCTCCACCTTCAGAGTTCCTTCAGCTTCTTGAAGGAACGTAGCCCATGTTCAGTTTGTCAGTCTTTCATTCCCCCTTCACATAGACTCCTAGCATTTTGTCTTTCTGGTCTTCCTTAAGAGTCAGGAAATTTAAAGAAATCAGTGGGTGTTTTTAAGCACTTTAGTTGCCAAAGTATGACTTGAATGGTTATAATGTGATTCAACTCAAACGAGTCTCTCTGTGTCCTTACCATTTAAAGATTACCCAAAAGATTACACTTCCTTAGAGCTGTTTGTAACACCAAATCAGACACTTCAAATGAAAATCTGCTATCTGCAAATTCTTAGTCAGAAATCATAGCAAGTGTAATTAGCTTTCCAAATAAAAACATGTAGGAAACAATTTCACCAACAAAGAGGAACACTTAACAGGAATCCATTGATTAGAAGACATCAAAATTACTATTATTTATTTCAGGGGTTTTATGTGATAATAATTTCTCGTTAAAAAACAAGCGGGGCTGTCACAAAAATACTGTCAGGGACTTTAACTCAGAAAAAAACCTTTGGATGTTGCCAAGAGAACTGGGAACATTTTTGGAGGGGAGCATATTCTGAGCTGTTTTCCCACATGGGAATATTTTCCCAAAATAAGGTCAATAGCAGATTCCCCCTTTAGGGCTTCAGTCTTTTAGCAATGGTCAGTCTACAACCATTTACATGAATTTTGATGAGCAAACAGAAACCTTAAGTTTTGAAGCTGGTTGCAAAGGATTTTTATTTCAGTATAATGACACATTGCAGAGTATGTGCTAACGCTCTCACTCCTTCTCTATACTGCTATTACAAGTTAGTCTTCTGGTAAGGAAATCTGGGTTCGTTAATCTTGCCAATCCTCTGCACTAGGTCATGTGCTGCTCATTAGGGACCACAGGCAACCAGACTGTCTCAGCTGATCAGTTATAGAAGTTAGAGAAGGCTTTCCCATTGCTCTGGTAGCAAAGACAGAAAGTCTGCCACGATCACAATTCTCTTCAGAAGAAGAAAAGCAACAAGTGCTAATTAAAGAACGTGCCATGGTAGGCTGTAAAGCAAAGGGCATTCAGAATGAACGCTGGAGTGTGAAGGATGGAAAGCTTGCTTCCTCTTTCCAAGAAACATAGCAGAAAGTTAAGCACCAAATAACCTCTCTGAAATAGTACAATCTGCATGTATTTTCCCAGTTTGTCTATAGCAATGAAACATCCACAAGCCTTGCATTAAGAAAGTAATTGCAGCTTTCAATTGGCTTTTAGCATTCCAACATTTTCCCAATGCAGGCATCAGCTCCAGTCCAGTGGTGGATTTACTTCATCTGTCCATATGGACAAGCTAGCAGGGTGGGTACTCCAAGTAATTCATGAGTAGACTTGTAATAAATGCAGGATGGAGCAGTGAAAGACAGAAAAGTTTGAAAGGGTTTTCATCTTGTAGGATTTTATATAAATTCTGGTATACTGCAGGTTACCAGTTGGGACTATCATAGCATGTCTTGCATGAGACAAAGTGACCACCACACCAGATGGGACTCCGAGAGATTTGCTAGTTGGGGTATATCGTTTGTAAATGCAGGTCACCTCACAGTAGCTTCAAATGCCATACCTACCCTAAGCAACCTTTTCTATTGCCCACCTCTTCCTTTGAAAAGCATTTTTCCCAGAGTTCTCTCACTGCAAATTCAATTCTCAGTGTCCTGCTATATCCACAAAGTTTCATGGGAGCTATTATCAAGGTCTTCCCAAACATCATTTTGTAAAAGTAAGCAGCTCTGCTTTGCTAAATGTTTATTTATAACTCAAGCTTTCTGAGCCTTTGATATTTCTTGTTACTCTCATCTGACTCTCTCCTGTTGCTCATTCTGTCTCCCACAATTCAAAACTGGAGTGGGCACTCCACCAGGGGCCTCAGCAGGACAATATAGTTAGGTACATATTTTTCAGTCATTTCTTAGGGCAATCTTCACATTAAACATCCTGGATTATTTCCTCAGGAATAAATCTAATTTCAGTTTAAAGTAAACTGCATAGAGATTACACTGAAAGAGGAATAAAAGTATCCATTTATGTAGTTCACCTGGAGTAGCTACTCCATCTCAAGCTTTTAGATGACATTTTTCCAAATTAATGTTGTCAGTATGTGCACACACACAAATGTACGCATCTCCCCGTTTCAGACCTAATGTCTAGATCCATCCTGTATCAGATGGTTAAACTTTCCACAGTTCTGCACTTGAGTGACAGCTACCAAAGACAGAAGGAGAATGTCAGTCGGCTTTTAAGAAAATCAGACTTAGCTTTGCAATACCACGTTTTCCAGCTATCTAGAAGGTATCTACATTTATTTATATTACTGTAATGGACATTTTTGTTATTGTAATGGATTAGATGTCATTATTGTTCACCTGAGAATACATTTAAATTAAGTTTTCAATGTTACTTTACAGGATTAATCAACACATCACAGCACCAATTTTCATTCACAGTGCAGAAAAGGTCAGTATGAAAATGCTGTATGCTAAAAATGGATCTGCTCTGAGTAATGCCCTATTGAGTTAATGAAACTAGATCCTGAAGACAAAGTTTAGCTTTTTGTTTTACCTCTGATATTTTGAATCTGTTCTACAGACTAACACTTGATTCAAAATGTCAAGGAGAAAAATGAGAAATTAAGTAATGCAGAAATAACATCTTTCACTATGCACACACTATTTATACAGTGGCAATCTTTGCATTAGTTTTTCCATTAAAAAAACCACACTGATTATCAACAGAAGTTTATTCTGCTTTTCTTCAAGTTCAATCTTTTTCTGTTTAAATTGAAGTATATATATAAATTGTAAAATTACTTATTACTTCTATATGTATTAAATGAACACTAAAACCACATTATCATACACTTTTTTTTTTTTTTTTTGCACCAGGGAAGCAACAATAATCGTTTAAGCTACTCAAATGCAACTACATAATTCTGAAGAGTGGTGTGGTCAGTGTAATTGTAGAATCATTTGTAGGTGACAAAGAACTTTTTCTTTGTTTGTTAGAAATTCAGAAATTATAACACCATATAAACCACGAAACTATAAGTGAAATCATCCAAAGACCAATGACTTCATAAAAGCTTGATTAGAACATTTTTTTCTCCTATTAAAGACCCAAAATCTTCAGATGGATATAAAGGGAAAAGTGTAAATCACTAAGTGCAGTATGTGTACCACACAATGTGCAAGTTTGTATTTCAGTTGTTCTCTTAGTTACAAATAAAATATACAACAATTGTTGTACCTGCAAACAACTATAGCAAAGTGGTTAATTTTACATATTTATGGAGATGCTACTGGTGCTTAATAGCTGCAGGCACACGTTTTGCTGGGTAGAATTGCTCAGGAATAAATACAGGATTTGATGTGTACAACGGCCATATGCACATATATCTGAATCCACCCATTCAAAAAGTCCTCTGAGACTAACACATCCTGCAATAAAACATAACAGAAGACAGACATGCTACAGCAATGTACACATAACTTTCCCCAGCTGAACTATCCTTATTTATTAAGGAGGGCTTCTGTTCAGCATAAAGCTATTCACATGAAATTTCATACAGATAGGGCTTTAGTCTCCTTATTTTTCAGATAACGTTCTTCATACTTTTCTTTCTTAATTACCAGTAAGAATAAGGGCTAATTAATATTAGAAACATGGAAAGGAATAAATTTCAGAGCCTATCTATTACAGGGGTTCAAGATCATGCCAAAAAAGTTGCATCTAGGATGGAAAATATTGTGCTGTTACATGTGCTCCAGCATTACAGGCATGAAAATCTTACCGATCAGAACAAAGATCACATCACTTGGATGTAGTCCTACATAGTGATACATGGGGAACATGTCATTTTTCTCTGTCCCCTTCCTAAAAATTCCCAACACTGGTTTTCGACCTCTAATGGACATTCAGTTGTTATCTTTATAAAACTATCTATTAAACAGTAGCACTTTTTTTGCTGAGTGTTTGCTAGTCAAATATTCCTGCAATTCTTCTCCATGTAAAAAAATCAACATTTACTGCCACTGAATTTCTTCTGCCACCTTATTACGCGGTCTCACATAGTACTGCCAGACCCTTCTGCAACTCTTCCCATTCAACTCTAGCACTGTCAGCAGACTTTATTACTTCAATATTACCCCCCTTTTCCGTACGTTTAACCACCCAGACACTTGGACTGATGCCTACAGGACTCCACTGGTGACTTCCCTCCATTGTAAAACTTGACCATTTACTCCCCGTTGCTTCCTAACTTTTAACCTGCTATTAATTCACAACAGGAGTTTCCCTTTCATCCCACAGCAGCTTTAATCCTTTATAAAACTTCAGGAAAGAACACTACTGAAAACTTTTGGAAATCCAAATAGATTATAACCAGATCACATTTTTTCCCCAAATCATTGCCTCCCTTGGAGAACTAGGTAGACTTGTGTATTTTGATTCTCCCAGTTAACCCATCCTGTTTAGCTTGCATGATGAACAACACAATCCTAAATTATTAATGACTCCCTGTTTCCCTTCATTCCATGCTGCAGTGCTGAACTGTAGCTGTGGGCTGGTAGCCCTCATCATATGGATCAGGTCTTTACATTCATGTGACAGAGCTTGGCTGTCAGAAAATGAACAGTTCTGAAGTATGGAAAAAAATTTTTTTACAAGATTATTATTTCCCATATCCATTGTTTTCTTCCCTTCTTTCTCTGAATGCAATAAAAAATAAATGAAGGAGAGGGGATAAATAAATGGGAGAGGGGAGAAAGCTCTCAAAAAGGAGAAGGTAGTTTTCTTAGAGTTCATTGCAAAGGAAACCCAACCAGCCTAATACTAACGGAGCAGTCCAAACTGATGGGCTTCCAAGCTAACAGGTGACTTCAGAGCTCCAGGGGACAGAGGAGAAGGACATTTCCCATGCTATTCACTAAGAAAATACGTTTTATTGGAGTGACTGTGCACCACTCCACTATCACCTTCCCTCCCATTGCCCCATTCCTTCTATGTGTTGGATGGCCTTCACCCAGCTTGACAGAGACACTTCAGTCTGAAAAACAGGTTCTGGCAAGCACCACAGCAAGGCAGGAGCTGGACAGGGAGGAAGAGAAGCTGGCAGCGTCTCCTTTGAGTGGGAAGCCAGGAAGAGCGAAGCACTCACTGGCTGCAGCCAGGTGCCCAGAGAAGGAGCAGCAGGACACCATGGTGGCACCCAGCCTAGGGTGACCTGCGTCACAGTTGGGAGGGAACAGGCACCATTTGGTGGCTTTTTGCATAATTTCTCTCCACATCAGACAAAAATCCTTCCTACTGCTGTTGTATTTGTTGTTGATGTCTCGTTAGCCAAAGTTTTGAGAAAACCCAGTTCAGGGAACGGGGGTCATGTACCCCCAAGACCTGCAGCTTCTCAGAGAAGCTGAAACACAGGTGCAGGCAGGGAACCTGGAATACCCAGGCACAGCCAAAGGCTGCAGGGCCACCAGCTCCCAGCAGCTGCGGAGCATCCTATTTGCTGGCTTACACAACACCAGGCACCTCACCATGGAGCAGCTTGTCAGGATAAAAACAGGGTCATCAGGTAACTATCCCTCGAGTCTAGCACAGTCTTACCTAACCCAACAGGTTTTGAATTGAACTTTTCATTCAGAAAATTGCATTTTTCCATTTAAAACGTCATTGTGATGCTCTGTTAACAGAGCTCTAATGTATTTCGCTTCGTGTTGGCACATAGCAAGAAAGCAACATTGTCACTGTGTACCTGACACTGGAGTGGTAGGTATAGGCTGATGATTTAATATTGTGCTCTTACTGTCATGTCTAAAGAATTTTGGCTGGGTGATAAAGCGGATAGCAGACAAAGGCCAAAGTACAGTTATTCACACCCTGTTTTATGGTTTGGATTTTCTCATGTTATGACACGAGACGCAAGGAACACAGCAAAAAGGCTTCTATCTGCCAGAACAGAGAAATGCAGAATTCCTAACACAGAGGAAAAATCCATGGTGATATTACAGTGCTCATCTTTTGAGATACTCATAACTAATTGAATACATTCATAGATACAGACATATGTTTAGATGCACAGAGAAAAACAGAAAAAGCTTATGTCTTATTCTAGATAAGAACTGCAACATGCTGAAAATGGTTCACTTACAATGTTCTATGTGCAACATGGACGTCTTTTTAAAAGTCATTATACTGTTACAGCTTCATGTTCATCCAAAGAAATTATAGACAAATTAGCTAGTGCTTACTAGATGGGGTATTTCATCTTGGCTTTATGATTATAATCTCACAAAATAATTCTCATGGATCAACCTTGGTTTCGAAACGCTCAAAAGTAGGAATATAAGAACCATAATCACCTTTCCTAAGCATGTTTTTCAAGCAAAATCTAGGTTCCAGTTCCCTGGATTCTAATCAGTTACTTTTCCCATAACAGTCTGAAAAAGATCCCAAATCTGAAAATAAGACAAAAACTCTAAGAACAGTCAGGTCTAGAAATGCATGTTCCATGAGAACTTTCACTCTAAAATAAACTCTTCAACTGTGTATAAGTTTTTAAAGAAAGTGAAGGCAAGGTCTCAGCAAATCAAAGCGCAAAATTGGAAGCAGGAGGGGTGGGAAAAGCTTCCACAAATTAAACAATTATACGCTACAGAACTTTGCGCATACCCACATATAGGTAGGTCAGAAAATAAAAACACATGAAAGAGTTGAAGAATGAAATAATGTAAGTTTTAAGAGCCAAGATTAATCAACCCTTTTTTCCTTTGAAAAAGAGCAGTTCAAAAAAGCATCACCAAAATGCAAGTAAAATGCCACAATAGAAAGTTGTATTGTGTACCAACAAACACTTAGTGTTTGAAGAGACATCACAAAAAGTGCATCACAGACTTGAAATAGATATTTAATCCCACAGACAATCCTTAGTTTAACTGGGTACAAAGAAAAGTGGTTTAGATGTTGCTTTCTCTATGTTCAATTCACAAAACCAGGCATTTGCCTTGATTTTTTTTTTTCCTGCTGGTAACAAACCCAGAAGAAATAGGGGTGTGCTCTTTTTGTACATCGACACATATCTTTGCTAGGTTAATCTGAAATAATTTTTCATCCTGTATCTTTGAGCTGCATGCATAAATCTCAGAGGGGCAAATACTGTAGATAAAACCAAACCTGATTTAGAAACAGCCTTTTTGCCATCATGTATCACAAGCAGAGGATTTTCACTTTCCAGATCACAAAATACTAAATAATGAAACATTGTTTGAAAGGTTCACATTTAATTCTTTAATAGCATCCTCAGAGATCTCACAACTCTTGCCTAATTTGGGGGCAATAGGTTACAGCAACTTTTATTGCTGCACGGGACATAGTTCTGTTTTTGTGTGCTTTTATGTTATGCCAGAATTGCCAAAATGCACATGAATAAGTTTAGGGGGATTTCTGTAAATCACATTGTATTTTGTATGCAAACTTTACACAAAACTGAAAAGAATTTAACAAAATGTCCTCGACAGCCTGTCACAGAGCCCTGCTCGGCATGTGAGAAGGTGGCAGTGATCTGACCTTGGCCGGGCTCAGCGTTTGCCTCTGCCTGCCTTGTTCTGGCAGAGGAGAGCCCACCAGAAAACTGCTTGCTTCTTTCTTTCAAAAGGCTCTCTAAAAGCTAAAAGGAGGCACATTTAGAAATCAGTCCACTGGCTGCAGCAGAGCCTGCAAAACAGCAATGGAGAAAAAGAGAAGAGAGGACTCACCAAGATACATCCTGACGTAGAGAGGACAGTTTTGGTAGCAAACCTCAACATTCTGGAAGTTAATACTCTGTTTCTCTTCTCTTTTCCTTTCTCAGTCCCCCCCACTCCTAATTTCCCCATTTAAGGGAGAAAATAACAAGGCAGAAGACGCCAAGAGACTTTCATGACATAAACAATAAGCCCTTCCTGTGCCAACATTTCCTTTAAAAACACTTGCCAATAAAGCTCCTGGAGGCCAGCAAGAGAAAGAAATGCCGAAACAGCCGTGACATGAACTTGGCGTATTTTCTGACTCACTCACTTCCCTTGAGACAATCCCTCCAAGAGAATGCTGAAGGATAATGGGGAAAGAAAATTTCTTCCAGTGAGAAGGACTTCAGCTGCCCGTGCTATACAAGAGAACTGCCAATTAACTTTATTTCTGTTTACCTATAGCCTCGCTCACGCAGCCAACTCCGCTGCCATGTTTCCTGACTCACACGCTCATGTTTGCACATTCATCTTGTAATCCTGACGTCTGAGAAAGGCAAGGAAATTTAAAAAAAAAATACTAAGAATCCCCAACTCCAAATAATTTTTGAACAGCAGAGAATAATCAGTAATTGCTAAAGGGTAGTCAAACACTTGGCTGCTTCATCTATTAAATCTAAATATCCATTTTCCCTTATTTCTACTATTTATACTTCTTTTATTTTTAGTGCCAGACATGCTAGTCTATAAAACATTAAGGATACTCATATATCTTTTGTATCTGTAATGAAAGATTGTCAAGATTATTTTGTCTTGTCAATCCATCTCATTTTGAGTAATACCATGTTTTGAAAACAAAATGGGATGTTAAGAACCAGAAAATAATATTTCTTTGGAAACTGGCATCTTTCATGCACCAACATGTGTTTGTTCACTCACTCACTCACCCACCCACCCACCCCTGGGGTGCAGTCACCCCCTGTGTGAAGTCCCTTGCAGGCAGGAACATGGGGGATTCTGCTGTCTCCTTTCACTTGTGCCTTCATCTTCACTTTCAGTGCAGGAGTCTCTCCCCAGGAGGCTCGAGCCCTGCTCCAGAGGGAGGAGGTAGGAGGCAGGCCAGCACCATGCTAATGCCAGGGATGCTCCTCCACTGCAGGGTCCTGGCAGGTACTCTTGTTGTGGACAGGGGCAGACAGGCAAAATGGGGATCCCCTGCCTTGGCTTCAGAGCTGCCACCCTGCTGCACTCCCCTCTAACACCAGACAAGGCAGCTAACCCCCACCTCATCTGATGATAGACCACGCACAAACTTTTGTCGCTTTGCGGGGGGTTGTTTGACTACTGGTCTCAGGCTTGTGATGTGGAGACATCAGCTCTTTATTCCACATGTACCCAGTTCAGGGGACCATGCAAAGATCCATCCATCCCTCTACACAACCTTTGCACCCTTGTCGGTGAGCTCATGCTCACTTTCCATTTCTAAGACATCAGTGAGCACTGCCAAGTGTTCCTCACTCAGCTAAGGGTTGTTACTGTTGCTGGGGTTTCTTTGGTTTAGCACTCAGCTTCTTAGATTAGCATCAGGGTATCACATATCAAAATAACCACTTACGAGGATTTGCTGGCCTGCTCAGAGTGAGGGTTCACTATACCTACAGCTGCATAATTTTACAGTACTGTAGTCTGATATCACACACCCCTGGTTTCTACATTCTAATAGTTTGCTTGCTGCTTTAGAAAGGGCTAAAGGGTCTCCTGAGTCTCCTCCAAGAGCCTGCCTACCCCTTAAGACTCTCAGCAATCATATCTAAGCCATTGTAACCTTACTGCATGATTTTATTTTGGTTCTTCTGGTGGTTTGTTGGGGTTTATTTTGCCATTCCCAGCTATTATGGCTGTGCTGATAAAATACTGCAGTATGCGATAATGTCTACAATCTACATTAAGAGTTATCTAATAGCTCACTTTTACTCCATCGTGACTGCTGGGCACCTTGTCAAGACACACATATATATACACAGTGCAAGCTTCTTTTTTCTTAACCATCCTTTTCTACCCACTTGCAAAGTTAACACTGGTTTGTTTTCATCAAAACCTGAAAAAATATATGTTTTTTTGTAACACCGCCATGGCAAGCCATCTGTGGTTGGCTGGCAAACTCTGAAATTCAGGGCTAGAGCAGAAATATTTAGGAGTCCAAAAAAGCTGACTTGCTCAAGAAATTAAAGCCTTTCTGACAATCTTCCAGAGAGCCCCTGAGGAAAAGGGAGGGAACCAGAGAGACTCAAGGAAAATGGATGGGAGCCCAGCATGGAGAATCACGCCAGAAAGGTTCCTGGCCAAGAAGGAAGGTTGGCAAGTAGACAAATACAGGCTTTCATAGGCAGCATTGTAAACAAGACATTAAAAATATTAATCCATTTAGATTTCAAGCACCAAGATGAGATTTACTTAAGAAGCAGAATTACACTGGTAATGGCTCCTCAAACATTTCAGCTCAATGTCAAAACTTTTGCTCAACTGTATCAAGTGAAAATACAAGGAGCTGTTGACGCTGCAATATTCAAACATTCAATCGTATGGCAGGGCTGGAAAAACACAGAGGAAGGCGAAGGAATGCTTGAGCCTTGGGCAGAAACTCAAACCCTCACAAGGAAACTGCATTCACAAATTATTTTTACCTTCATTTCTACACCAAAATAAGAAACTGAAGGAGCGAAATGGTTTCTTAAAACCAAGCTTCCTTTCAGAAATCTTTTTAGATAAAACGTAAATTACCTCTACTGAAATAGCTTGTTTTCAAGTAGACACAGTCATCTAGAACAGACTGTATTTTCATGTGAAAGAAAGTTTGAACAACTACGATTTTAAAAAAAAGTTTCTTCCCTCTTACAGTACTCAGCATTGTCTCCCCTTTGCCCTTCACAAAACAGACTTATTCAAAATTACCTAGTATTTTTATTTTTTTACAAATGCATTGGACAGGTCATTTCCCTCCAAAGCACAGAGACATTCAGGACAACCGACGTACAGAAACACAGAAGAAACACTTGTTTTTTTAGTGCATATGGCACATGCCATGTCACCTTAAGCCTGACATGGCTAGGAGACTAACAGAACACCTTCTACATGCTGGTGGGTAGGGTTCTAAAGCTCATCTACCAAAGGGCAACCATGTCAAGGGAGTCCCACAGGGAAAACTAAATGACTTCAACAATGAGAAATATAACAGTTCCAGTCACAGAGAGTCAGGAATTGTAAGATTCCTGTACTGGGTTAAAGGAAAGACTAATATTTCTTGAATTAACGAGGGTGATCCCTCTCAGAAGTCCATGTGCAGAGCCTGTGCTGGTGAGGTCTTTTTCCCCTCTCTGTAGGACCGACAATAATTGTAAAATGCCACACATGAAGCGACTGAGATATCTCCATTTGAAGCACTAAGAGCATACTGCAGAAAAGGCTAACACTCTCCATTATCTTCAGTAACTTAAAAAATCATTTATATAGTAAAAAGGACAGAACAGCGTCCCTGCTCTTGCAACCTAGGATATACTACACTTCCCTCAGAATTCTATTTCTTTTCAGGTTCCTTAAAAAAGAACAAAAATGAAAAGATTACAAAAAACCCCATGAACACTAAGCTCTTTTCCTTGCTTATATCTGTAGCCACTCATAAACTTATCTTAAGCTTTCCATGGCATCTGAAATGGAAGATCTGAGCAAAGGAAAACCTCAAAACACAGAGTTAAAGGAGGAATAACTTCCTTCTGCTTAGGAGTGAAAAAACCCAAATTAGGTTTCAAGAAATTTTATAACAGTTTAAACATTTAAATGCAAATGCAAGTAGCAACACATGAATTACAGAAATTCTGTAGCACCCCTGATGTTATGAATCATACTATGAAATTTGCTTTCTGCACTCTCAATGTAACCAGAATGACATATTGGCATCTCAGATCACAACCAGCACATTTAATACCATTAATTTTAATAAGTTAGCATCCTATCTCAGATGCATCTGTTCCAAAATGTTCTAGCTGAAGGTATTTTTATGAAAGCTATTTGCCTATTACATACCACAACCAGTGCAACTTCAGAGTCCAGGGAGGCATTTTCATCACACGAAAGGAGAAACCATTAGCAAAATGGTGCTTGGCAAACACTAGTTCACACACTGAAGCTGCAATGTTATCCTGGCTTCCCTACCTGTTAAGCATGGGACTACGTTCAAAGTAAACATGTGGTCATAATTAAATAATAATTACACCTAACATTTGTGTAACACCATTCATCCAAATAGTTTCAAGCATTAGGTAAATCTGTAAACAATGGGTCTAATCCTGCACCCTTTACTCACATAATATCATGCAGTTCAAACGGACTGTGTAGATCTTGTCTACACACAGACTTAATTGTTCTCAATTAACTCCATGTGTCAGTGCTTATTCCAGTGTATCTTGCTCCTGTTTAGCTTAATTCTCTCACTGCTTGCTACAGGTGAACATGCTGTTTCTACAGTCTCACTGATTTAACAACAGTTTTATGGACACTTTCCTATATGGATCCCACAGGACTTTTCAAATCTTAACACAGCCTCACTTCTCCTACATGCTTCTAATAAGAAAATTATTCTTTTACAGATGAGTCAAGTTCACTTGTTAGTCTGCTTTAACTGACCACTGCATCTGATTTGCATCTCTAAGCCCAGGACATACAATTTCCATTCTCATACCTTAATCACATAAATAGCCTTCTTCATCCCTCATGCTCCAGAGTAAAACCACAGGAAATGGTTAAGAACAGGGAAAAATTCTGCAGTTTCTAAAAATAAAATACATTTGGAAGCAGACATGCTCAAACCACTTTTATGCATCTGTGGTACAAATGATGTCTGTTACAGAGATCCAAAGTTGTTAAATGAGTTTAAAAAAAAAAAATCAAAACAAAACTGTAGACCTTCCTGACATTTTGGTGTCAGTCTGCCTTGACAGTCAAGCAAGCAACTGGGGAACAAGGTAAGAGACCAGGAATAGCCAAGTCAGTTTGGTTCTGCTATGGGCACTTACTTAACTACCTTGCTTGGGCTGCAGTTTCTGTAAGTCAAGCCAAATCATCTGTTCCTCTCAAGGATCCTTAGAAATTCATAAAAATCCCACGCACAGACGAAAGTCACTGTCACATCTCACTCACATTGATTTAGTATATTTTTGCATATTTTTAGTATATTTAATACATTTTACTTCCAATTTTAATTTTCCTTTGCAACAGGTATGTTTAATTTTAGGTCTTATATGCATTCCATGTAATTTTGGGACTTTGGCACACATCAGAAAGCCTTTTTTTTTAGCACCAGACAAATGCACTGTAAAATGTCATCCACTGCTGAATTCTTAGCAAACTCACACTAACGCGGCAGTGAAATAGAGTGGGGTTTTCCTCTTAAAATCTTCTAATGGGTTCAACCATTTCCCTGTTGTGTTCATTCAGAAAAAAAATACAATAATTGCCTCACCTAAGCACAATCTGGTTGAACCTAAAAACAATCTAGTGTCACAAAAAACGATCCCTACTATAGAATAAACCCTGAAAAAAGTCACTGCAACTGCTTACACGCTGTGGAAGCATTTCTCATGAATTCAGAAGAAGCTGTATGGCTATTAGATAGTAAGGACACAACTCTCTTTGTGCACTGATAACACCTACACGTACGCATACTCAATCCTGTATATAGATAGTATTTGTGGATCATATATGAGTAAAAATTTGGATGTTAATGGTTCAATTCACAAAAATCTTCACAGCTTAATTTTAATATGCAATGAAAAGGACACGTTAATTAAAGTGCATTGTCTTCACATATGAGGGTGTGGTTGGGGAGTTTTGCTTATCTTCTCAGATGTACAGGCAGCATCTCTGGCAGCACAAACGGGTAGGACAACTCTCTCATCCTGTCCAGCAAAATGCAGCAGAGATGCTATGATGTCTCCTCCCAGGATACCCAGAGCAGCACTGCTTCGCTTATTTTTGCAGTGCCTAAGAGAGGACTGCAAGCTGTAAAAGCCAAGCAGTCTCTCTCCTTCCTCATGGACTAGATCTTGACAGTGCTGCAAAGCCACAGCAAAATTTTGAGCTGAGGCAGAGAAACCAACAGCAACTCCATTCAAAACCAGGCTGTAGCCTCCTCTGTTCCTTATCTGTGCTCTTGTTTTGGGGTCTGGCCAGAAAGAGCCCATAATCCTGCTGGCAAGAGCACCTCTGGCACTACTCCACATCCTCACTTAAGGCAGTAGGGACAGGCAGCACACAGTCCAGACAGGGAAGGGACCCTGGAGGAAAATGGGTGTCATGCTGCCAGGCACTGCAGAGCTGCCTATACATACAGAAACTCTTAACACTACCTCTTAACAAATCTATAAGCCTGGAGAATTTGCTCACAGTAAGCTTTAAGTCATGCCACACAGGATACAATTCACTGTTGCACCTCTCAGCAAAGCACTGGAACAACTCATGCAAAGCTTTGGTAGAGTCTTCTCGTGGCACTGAGTTTCAGCCAGGAGGGCTGAGAAACTACCTTATGTGAAAATGAGCAGTACAGTAAATGAAAGCACACAGGACAAACAGACTTGGCCATTTGGATTTCCAGAGCTGCTAGTGAGTAAAAAGCAATTACCAGACTTGACACAATGGCAGGCTAGCTCATGCTTTCAATTCACTAGCAGCGGTACTGGCATTTGCTAGGGAAGCTTTTATGTTTAATGCTAAAAATGCAGAATCAAATCTGCCTGAGACACAATGTATGCTAGTCAAAAAAGCCAAATGTTTTAGCTGATATTATGGCAGGTTATAAACTGCAACAGCTCAGGAGTGTTCTTGATAGGAAACGCAGCAGCTCCAGATAATAATAACAATTTCAGGCATCTTAGCTAAATGCTCCTGAGTCAGTTGGCTATAAGTCCATCTAGAAGAGATACAAAACAATGTTCATGGGCAGGAAGCAAGTCAAAACTTTTTTCTGAATCTAATTAGGATAAATAAAAGTACAAACTTCAATTTTTCTTTCATTCTAAACCAGTCACTTCTGTTTGCTGTAACTGCATCTCACTATCACTCCCATAATTTATTTATCATATGATTCACTTATAAACACACCCTGTTACTATCCAAGTATATCATACCACTGATTTTAAAATTTCATGCGCTGCTACCTTGGGGCTGTTGCACCTCTGAAGATCATAAAATCGTTTTGTGGGAACAGACCTTTGAGATTATTGAGTCCAAATGTACCTGTCCACCACTAAGCCATACCCCTAAGCAACCTGTCTTAAATATCTCCAGGGACAGTGACTGAACCACCTCCCGGGGCAGCCTGTACCAGTACCTGATAAGGCTTTCAGCGAAGAAATTTTTCCTGATATCTAATGTGAACCTCCCCTGGCACATCTTGAGGCCATTTCCTCTCATCCTAGCACTTGTTACTTGGGAGAAGAGACCAACACCCACCTCTCCTTTCAGGCAGTTGGAGGCAGTGATAAGCTTTCCCCTCAGTCTCCTTTTCTCTAGGCTAAACAACCCCACTTTCCTCAGCTGCTCCATGTAAGGCTTGTTCTCTACGCCCTTCACCAGCCTCACTGCCCTTCTCTGGATGCACTACAGTGCCTCATTGTCCTTCTTATAGTGAGGGGCTCAAAAAACACAGGTGTCAAGGTGCAGCCTCACCAGTGCTCTGAGTACAGGGCAAGGATGACTTCCCTGGACCTGCTGGCCATGCCGTTTCTGATACGAGCCAGGATGCCGTTGGCCTTCCTGGCCACCTGGGCACACTGCTGGCTCGTGTTCAGTCGGCTGCCAACCAACACCCCCAGGTCCTTCTCTGCCAGGCAGCTTTCCATCCACTCTTCCCCCAGTGTGTAGCTGCACAGGGTTGTTGTGTCCCAAGTACAGGACTTGGAACTTGGCCTTGTTGAACCTCATACTGTTGGTCACAGCC
Organism: Phaenicophaeus curvirostris; assembly: GCF_032191515.1. NCBI lineage: Eukaryota > Metazoa > Chordata > Aves > Cuculiformes > Cuculidae > Phaenicophaeus > Phaenicophaeus curvirostris. Next base: position 49,899,868 of record NC_091397.1, on the reverse strand, counting down.
CATCAATGCAGCCTGTTCAGATCCCTCTGTAGAGTCTTCCTACCCTCAAGGACAACAACAATTCTGCCCAGCTTAGTGTCATCTGCAAACTTACTGTGTACTCGATCCCCTCATCCAGGTCATTGATAAAGATATTGAACAGAACTGGACCCAGAACTGAGTCCTGGGGAACACCACTTGTGACTGGTCTCCAACTGGATTTAACTCCATGTGCCAATTTTTCACTGAGCAGGGGGCATGCATGTCCAGGCCAGTGGCAGCCAGTTTCTCAAGTATCACACTGTGAGAAGCGGTGTCAAAGGCTTTACAAAAGTCTAGGTACACTACAACCACAGCCTCTCCCTTGTGCACTAAGGAGGTAACCTTGTCATAGAAGGACAACAGGTTAGTTTGGCAGAAGCTGCCCTTCATTAAACCATGTTGACTGTTCTCGATCATCTGGTTGTCCTGTGTGTGACAGCACTCAAGGTGACCCTTCCTGGCATCAAGGTCAGACTGACAGGCTTGTAGTTCCTGGGTCCTCCCTCCAGCCTTTCTTGTAAATGGGTGTAACTTTTGCCAACCTCTAGTCAAGTGGAACGTCCCCAGTCAGCCAAGACTGCTGGTAAATGACGGAAAGGGGTTTGGTGAGCAACTCCGTCAGCTCCCTCAGCACCCTTGGGTGGATCCCATCCAGCCTCCATAGACTCGTGAACATCCAACTGTCCAAGCTGGTCTCTAATCATTTCCTCTTGGATCATGGGAGCTTTCTTCTGTTCCCCTTTCCTGTCTTCTGGCTCAGGGGGCTGAGTACACAAGGAATAACTGACCTTACTATTAGAGACTGAGGCAAAGAAGGCATAAGTACCACAGCCTTATCCTCATCCTTTGTCATTAATGCTCCCTCTCCATCCAGTAAAGGATGGAGTTTCTCCTTGCCCCTCCTTGTGTTGTTAATATATTTGTAGGAACATTTTTTATTATCTTTTACACAATTGGCCAATTTAAGTTCTAGTTTGGCTTTAGCCCTTCTGATTTTCTCTCTGCATGACCTCACTTCATCCTTGTATTCCTCCTGAGATGCCTGCCCCTTCTTCCAAAGCTCATAGGCTGTCATAGATGTAGTCCTCCAAATCTCTGCAAGCACTATGGATTCTGAACATCCCCATGGTACATGTTTCTGACATGGGAGAAAAGCCAGCATACAGTAAACATTCAACTAATATCAAAACACTTCTTCAGACCTGACCAAAGTGCTGGTTGCATTTAACACCAAATAATGAACAGGTAGAAGCCAGTCTTTTAAGAGAAATTACATTTCTGAGTAAAACACAGGCCAGATTCTGACGAGATCCTCCTGTTGGTCTGATTTCACTGGCTTTGATGGATTTTCCCTAGGCTAAAATTGTGCTGTGAAAGCAAGACTAGGTAAGAGTTCAGTTCTCCACATAAGACCTCAGGTATCCTGCATGGCCTCCACTGGCCGCTTCAGACCCTGTATGGGTCTGGGTAGGTCACATGCAGCATCAGCCAAGCTAGATGCTTACCTTTGGTCATCTCTCCATTAGCCAACTGCTCTTTCTAAAAGATCTGAAACCCGGACAATTGTTTCCTTCAAATTTCTGGTGGGTTCGGTCTTCAGACCTTTGAATATCCTAGACATATTTCTCCTCTAGCACCACAAACAGAACATGAATACAGTGATTTCTACAGATCTCATCTCTAAGCAAAGCATATTCCATATGCTTCTCAAAAGAAGCTTTGATACCTTCTTTCTGGGATGCACACATTCAGCCATCAAGAAAAAAAAAATCCACCAGTGTTCTCAGGTAATTTCTACCTCGATAGGTTATAGCAGAGACCATTAGCCATACAGAAGCAGTATTTCTTTGCTATTTATCTTTGAAGTGCTGCATATCCTGAAATCTCAAACCGTCAAGCTAAAACATTTTGTGAAAAATAAACTAATCAGCCTCTTTTTCATGGGATGGGTATACTTCAAGTTAATAACAAACTATCCTTCCACTGTGAATTCTTTTTAACAAAACAATTAAGTAATCTAAAAAGAAAACCTGAAAATTAGGCTGAATTTTAAAATAAAACACAAAATGGGAAGTTCCTACCTTATACCTCCAATCACCTTCTAATAAATTTAATGCAGCTGTAGGAGGGCATTTTCAGAAGGGAGGAAAGTCCTAGGAAACAAAATGCTTTTAGTAGAATGCTGAATGGTTTCATTGAGTATTTTTAGCCCGGCCTCTTGAGATGCTCTGCAAACATTTGCAAAACTGTAAAACAGAGCCAGAGTTATGTCACTATCTTTGGTACAAATAATTTGTTAGGAACTATTTCGTTCTGGCACATGGATATATCAAGAGAGAATCCATGAACTGGCTTGTTTTCTTTTGGATTAATGTTGTTTGTCAACTGAAGGCTGTCTTTATGAGGAAGGAGCAAGGAGCCAAGAAGTACATTTCACCATGCCAAAATTAAAGGGAGGAGTTCAGCAGCAGTCTTTTATTACCTAATTAGTTTTATCAAATGACACAGATCAAGTAACAGGAGATAACTAATAGGAAAAAGGAGTCTAATGAAAAAGTAAGTTATCAGCTGGATGCTCTCCAGAAAACAATTATCTCTCTAGGTAAACAAGTACTACTGTTGGGAGGTCAGACATAAAGTGTAAGGAATTGAGGTCTTCTCAGGATACAAACCCTCAGTGGAGTTGAAAAGGAAGAAAAAAGTAGTGGGATAAACTACACTGAGAAGAAGGGATGACTTGTTATTAAAGGAGCTAGTATCTTTGGATGAAATTATTCCTATCTGGCCTATAGGTATCCTACCAGTTACTTATTTTTTCTGAAACACAAATCAAGTACAGTTTTCCTGATTAATATCTCTATTCAAAATGAAGATTAGGACTACAATAAGAAAAGCCACATTCACCTGCTCAAGAACAAATTACCAGAATAACATTTTTACAGCTAGCAGAGGAGATGGCAGCTCGCAGATCTTATGTTATCTTGATTGCCCTCCTAAGATTGGAAAGGATGATCACAAAAAAAGATACAGAATTGTAGGTAATATTCTGCTTCATCCAAACGTAGTATATGGGAGGTATTTAGCATGTACTTAGGCTTCCTTTTCACTATTTTCACAATTACATGATCTAAACTAATCAGAAAATTTAGACTCATGTGGCTTACATTCAGGTTACATCAACTTTTAGTTCCTAATTTGAACTATACTTTCACGTTTCCCATAATTATTTGCCTATCTAGTATTTACTTAAAATACGCAAAACTTATCTGGTTATTTTAGCTAGTAAAATGGCACCAGTCACATGTAACAGCACGAAGACATTTAAGAAGCCTTGCTAGAAAAAAAAAATCTAGAAATGAGGATTTAATTGACTAAAGACTTCTATCTGCCAGCAGCCTGAGGAAAAGCAACACTGATTTTTATAAACATTATTTGAGAATTGTAAGTGATGCAACAGAAGAGTTTTATTTTGCTATTCTTTCCCTTCATCCTTCCTTGTCTTCCATCATCGGTTAATTTTAAAACAGATGAGGCAAAGAATTTATGGGAAAATATCCTATCTCTTCAGTCAACAGTTCTACCCTTACCACAGGGCTGTGGGGACCACAAGAGAGGTCCTCACATTAGAGATAAATGATGTCCCCATTAGAGATAAAATGTAGTAAGGAAAGAACCTAAACATCAGTCACTCTAAATGGAAATACCAACCATTGCCACCCCAGAGCTATGTTAAGAATGGCATAAGACATTTATGAGGCCTTGGCCCATCCTGAGCAGGGCTGAGTAACACTGCCAGGGAACAGCGATCCTTTTGGTTCCTTTCTTTGCACAGAAAGGCTGAGCTAGGGACATAGTCCTATTTCAGGTAAGACATCTTGATGACCCTGCATCCAGCTGAGAGCACATGCAGAGACAGAGTCTTCAGCCTAGATTTAAATCCCTGATCCAGACTGTCATGATACTTTCCACAGGAGCATTGACATTCCCAGCAGCCTGCACATGGAACAGATCATGACCTCTCCTCTGTGTCTGCATGGACTTAAAAGTCTGACATTGGATTTTGGGATCTCTATAATAAGACAGTCCAGGAAAAATAAAACAAAAAAGAGAGAGCACAGTACGGGAATGCAAATGAGTGAGCTCACACAGGCACAAATAGAAAGCAGGCTTACTTGAGGAATGAAATAACCAGAGGATGAACTTACTCCATCTGCCATCCACCTTTAAAGCCCTGCAACAGAAAAGACTGTAAGATTCATAGTCTTCACAAGTCTCCAAGTGACTCCGCATGGAGCAGGGATCCTCTGCCAAAACCAGTCAGCAAACCTCAACCACTGCAATATCCAGACCTGCACATGGATGAGGTCACTGGCCACGATCACCACATAAGCATGTGTGGTGCAGATCTCAATGCACACGAGAGCCAACTTCTTCCCTAATGTATGATCTTCCATTCCCACAAACCAGTATAGCATTACTGTACTATCTCTTCTTCTCTCCCCACCCTGCCACCGCCTCCTTCTTGTTCTTTCTTCCATAATTTCCTCCTACACTAGGATCGACTGCAGTGCACAGTGCCATCGTACTGGGGCAAAATGATTCTGGGCTCTGCCCACCTTGAAAAGCCTAGTGGAGGAGGAAAAACTTGTCTAAATCAGGATTGTGTGCCAGGACAGTGCACAAAATCAGAAAAGTAACCACCACTCCCACTGTGACCAACTTAAGGCTTGGTGAACCACCTTCCCTCTCCCAAAGAACTTGCCCAGACAACAAATTACTATTTTAGCTGCACATCCTTTCTCTTATAAAGGATTTCTGGCAGACTTTAATCATATGTGTGTGCACTGACACTGAATTTTCAAATGCTCTGCTTACTTGTTTTCTTTTGGTCCTTTCCCTCCTGCGCACCTGAAGCAGCAAGTTTCTAATATATCTACAAGAAAAATTAGGTAGTAGAGGTTCCCAGGTGCCCAAAAACACTGTTTAATGCTGGGCAATTATTTTATGGGTTTAGTTAGTCCCCCCTGAATTCATACGACTCTACCTATACCATTGTGAGAAGACTCTTCCCATAAGTGGGTATACAGATCAGGGTACAGCCAGAGTGATCTCCTGAGATCATCATTCCTCCATGCCTACAGCATTCCTGCAAATATCTCCTCTGAAAATTATAAGCTTTAAGGCAGTGTTATCTGCATACCACCCTCCTTCTCTCCATTTCCCCGGGAAGTTTCAGCCTTCCTGCCCCAGGACTCTGACACCACATTTGTCCCAGAGGCACAATTTAAACTTATCAGAACAAACAAGTTGAAGGAAAGGCTTACTACTGCTTTTGCCCTAGCACCCTAGCAATTTCAGTCTGGTCCCAGGAGTACTAAGGCTAGATGCAACCCCTTGCCAACCTGCAGCCACAGTAAATACTGAGACCTCTCCATAAAGACTGAGTTGGCTTGGGAAACATACCTGAATATAGGAAAAAAAAAATGGATTATAAGGAATATGGGCAAGAGAGGCCATCCAAACTAAAAAGGCCTCACGCTGGCAACCTAAACAGAATAAAGTTATCTATGCTTAAGCTGCAGTTAACACCCACGCTCATGTGCTGTTTTCCACAAGGAAAAGCTGTGAATAAGGCCATAAAGCAATAAATCACATTTTGTTTTGGATCAGCTTATTGTTTAAGACACACAGACACAAATATCAAAGGCTTTTTGAAATTAACAGTGAGTGATTATGTGAGGCAAACGTAATAAAAAAAACAAAAGAGTCTCTTAGCTAGGGGTAGATAATATTCAGCCAAAGCCTTCCTCTGGCTCCTACAGAGAACAATGCAATATGGAAATAAACAAAATTATGTATTAGAAGAATGAAGACTGAAGGCTTTCTGCTAAGTTATTGCTTTCCTGAATCATTACTTGCAAGACAAGTTTTCTACGTCACAATAGCATTTCAATTACAAACCTTTTATAGGATACAGTTACTGTGTATTTTTGAGGATGGACAAAAAAAAATACAATTATTCTAATATGCATAGTAGTAATAGTTATAAAAGACACTGATCACTTGGTCCTCTGCTGTTATAAAACTCAAACTAGGCAAATAGATGATAAGCAATTAATAGGTTTAACAACACATACAATTAGCTGCAGTCACATTAAGACAGAGTGATTCTTATGCACATTAAGTGGATTATTTAATTAAGTGATCTACATTTTAGCAGAGTGCACTGGATAAGAGTGTGTGCAAGCTGTATGCATGTTGACAGAAAGTGTTCTTGCAAATTGAACACACATAGGTGGGAACTGTGATATAGCCTATTACCAAGGATTATCCACTACTTCCCATAAGAACCGATTTTCACTTGCTTATAATTTTGCCAGACTAATTGTTTGGACTGCAACTTTCCATGGTGGATGCATGCCTCAGGCTATTATTTTGCTTACATCAGCCAAAACTGTTCAATGATTTCCACGGTAAAAGCCAAGAAAAAAAAAGACATTGTTTTACAATGAGAAAAAAATATCTGGTAGATCGTCCTTCAAAAATTCAAACATCCTTCATGTTTCAAAGAGGCAGGGGAAGTGGCTTTTGCCAAGTCAGTTAAACCAGTTTAATTCTGATGATACTTCAAACCTGTGCAAACTTGGTGAGAGGTGCTGGATAAGGGGTTTATGCTAGGTATGCTGACAAGCATCATTGTCATGGGAGGAGAAGACAGTGAGATGCCTTCCCTGCCACTGCTGCTGCCCGTGCCACAGCGACGGAGGTCAGGTGGGGCCAAGATTGTGGGGCTGACCCACGCTCCTGAGGGGAAAAGCTGTGGAAAAGAGGAGAAAGAAAGTATACTTGGCCCATATAGGCTGCTTGTGAAAAAAAACAGGATCCACCGAAGAACAGATTAAAAAGAAGAGGATTTATTTAGCTGACTAAAGTGACTTGGATAATGAGTTTACGATGAAAAGAAACAGCCAGGCAGGGTCAAAGGCGGAGTACAGCATTCGACTTTGCAGACTCTGCGCTGCATGTGTACAGCACTAAACTAAAAGTAAAATGCACTTAAAAGGATATCATAACACGATAACTCAGAAAGGAACAACACAAAGCTAATGTCCTCAGATACCAACTATAATATGTTATCCCTCCATGCAGGTATCCTGCATCCCCATAACTGCAGTCAGAAATAAACTTCTGTGCATCAGAAAATGCCTCTTTTTAAAGGGTATATAAACTTACCCCCATTTCCATGATTAGAAACCTATCTATAAAAATAAAAAAAAAAAAAAAAAAAGATTTGAAGTACCCCATACAGCAATGAGGCAGGTAGCTCTTACTGAGATTTTAAAGAAATCTATGCCTTTGAAAATCTTCTCTGTTTCCTTACAAATCCATCTATAGACAACTTCAATTCAGCAGTCCTGGGAAGAGGACGCTGATGCTACCAATCTCGACTAAGAACAAAATGTGGATCAAAACCCTTTGGAAGGGCAAACAGTGTGTTTATTTTATAGCTACTGTGTAGCCCAGCACACACCTCCTTAGGCACCTACTACCCGGCTGTCGCAGCAGCAGCAGCGCAGAGCCAGTGCAAGCCAAATCCTCATGCAGACCCAGCTGAGTGTTTGCTCCTCCGTGGCTGTGACATGCCCGTGCACCTAAGGTCACCCTGACAGAAGGCAGTGGCAAGGACAGGGAAGTCCTCAACTGCCGTCCTCTGAGGACAAGCCAGCGGGATGAGCACTCTGACTTAGCACAGGAGAATTTTTGAAGGTTTACGCTGATTTCTGCAGTGATTCTCAAGCAAAAGCCAGAAAGGAACTGCAAATGTTGGTTAATAATTTACCTTTCTTGTGTTGGTTGCTCAATATAGTGAGGGTATTGCTCACGGAACTACATCATGGTCCGGAGTTGAAATGGAATGAAATGAGGCAGAAAACGTTCTGTGACTAGGGATTCAAGGTTGTACCCAGAGATTACTTAGAAACAGACATACAACTGTATTAATTTAAATTACTGATTATAATTTTGTTTTCAATCTACAGCTCACTTCCGATGTTGCTCGCTTGTCTTCATTTCAGCTGTGAATTCCACTTTCCACAATTAGGTGCTTATGCAATTAATTAGTTTAAAAGGCAGAAGACGAGAAGGAATGCTGGCTGTGCAGTTGGACCTTGCTTTTCCTCCTACTCTGTACAATATCATATATTCCCACAGATATAAACTTCAATATCTATTATGACAACACTATTTTCATTGATTATGTGCTTATTAATGCCAACTTTCCTTCAGTGAAGAAGATCCCCTTCTCCCAGGAGAGAGATTATTTGCAATTTCATAATAATTGCGGTGTCTCTTAAGTACTTCTAATTTTAACAGGACAAAGTACATCTTGTTTTACAAGGACAGCAGAACCATTACAGCATTACATTGAAGCACAGTGCTACAACATTTTCAGAATGCAAGCATTTCCTTAGAGATAGAAGAAATACAGATCTATTTTGGTGTGAATTATTTTCATTATTATTTAAGAACAGAAACATATTGCAACTCTGCATATCATGCATTTAAAAAGACAAATACATAAACTCAAGAGACTTAGAGAAGTTAGGACACTGAATAATTTTCTTCCATCATTTTAATACAAACTATCAGAAAAATCTGAAGAATTTTGATGATGAAGAGAACATAACTGAAACTTCATGAGGGATGTATTTGTCAAAGACAAACCTTCTACTCCCCAGTCTCACTTCTCCACTGCATTAAACTATCCCCGTTAGCACTGGCTGATGTGGCAGATGCTCCCAATAATGTGGCAGAAGAGTGGTCTCAGTGGGTACATGGCTTCTCCTCCCACCCAGTTCTGGATGCATTCAGTCTTAATACTTGTCACTGTCATAATTTCTTCCCTACAAAAATTAACTCTAGAGTCAACAGGAAAATCAAATAACATATAGTATAATTTACACAGCAAATTCTTGATTTATATTTTATCTAATTGCTAAAGAGCCTGCTACAGTCTTGCTAGATCTGGCCCAAAAGTTACTGTCAACAAACAATGGCAAAATGTGTATTGATGCACATAAAGTGCATAAAGAATTGCCTCAGAAAAGCAACACAAAGCACCAAGTGAATTGGAAACTGTCTGTGAAAGGCAGAGGGCATGCACTGTAGCTCTTTCATGCTCTGGTTGTTTTTTGTGAGGTTGATTTCTGTATAATTAACCATTTTTTTCCCTCCAAATAATTTCATTTGAAGCTCTGTTATCATTTTTACCCCCTCTCCATCCTCCTGCCACAGCCACATAAAGCAGTCCAGCTTAAAATGGTGACAACTGAAACATGTTGCTACAACAAGAGTCCAAACTCTCTATGTTAGCATAAAATCCCACCCTCATCTACCTCCTGCTCCTCCTATCATCACAAGAATGAAAGAAATTAATAAACTGTAACTCTCAGTCTAATAGAGCCTTGGCCAAAATTCAAGCTCGATAATTAATTACATTCTGCCTCCCCAAATTCCCACACTAGACCGACTAAGAGAAATAACACTTCTTTTCGCCTCCTACAAAACAAGTTTTTATATGGCTAATGGACATGGCATTCCACCTCTGAGGGACTTGAGAGGTTAACTGGAGAGAAATAAGAGATATTTATAATACTTGGATAAGGAGACAGCAGCAGATAAAGGGGAAGAATATTGTAGTAAGTTTGAAGTGTATGTCAACCCAAAAGCTGAGCTGTTGTTCTCTAATTACACTTTCCATCAGGGAATAAAAGCACACATGATCATACAGCACAGGCATCTGTTGGAACTTGGTGTCTGTGGGACTACAATACAGACAGAATGATTTGAGATAGAAGAGTATTTGGGACAGTCAAAATAGGGTTATGAAAAGCTGATAAATCAGTAAGGTAAAAGACACTTAAATATAACATTAGAACTCTATAAAACACAGAAGGCATCCAAACCACTTCAGTCTGACGAATATGGAACATTAACACTATACTATGTTCCTAGACAGCCACAAAACAAACCAGTACCTCATGCCACTATTCAGTAAATTACCAATGCATCATGAGAAGGAGAACTATTACGATACTCATGCTACGTAAATAACATAAAACACTCATTGTGCTGGTATTATAATTGGAATTTTCTTCCGAAGCCGATAGATGAACACTATAACCTTAAGCAGCACTCTCACAAGATTTTATTTATTGTGTATTTCACATGTATTTGTAAAGGACTTCATTAGCTTCTTTCCCTTCTGGTACAGAAGAGCGTGCATCATCACTGAAAAAAATCACAAGGCAAGGCTACCATCAAGGCTCTTGCTAGGAGTGCACATATCTCACAGTGACAACAAAAGGGTGCAATTCTTTCTGAACACTGGAAATACCATCAATAAAACCTGTTTTGTTACTTCACTAATCTGGTCTGTGTCATATATGTCATTTACGTCACTTTCTTACAGATCCCATGTACCTGCAGCCTAGAGGTTGTATCCATGCAAGCACAAGACATTATTCATACACAGTGACAAACTATTTTTACATTAATCAGATTACTACAGAGAACACGTGCAGCAGGTGTTCCAAGAGCACAGGATTGTTCTCCATGAACAAGATGGTAACTTTTGATCCTTGTTTCTGTTTAATTTTGGTTTCTAAAAAATCTTCCAATTCTAAATCGGAAGCAGAGAAAATTCAATCCAGCCTCACTTGAAAGCTGGTACTGGAACAATTAATTCAGCTCTAGTCCAGTTCTTTATTCATTCCACTGATTTTCAAACTGAAGATATAAAGCCTCCACATTTTTATTCAAAGTAAGTCCAAGACACTATATGCATAACACTTACTGCATACTGCACCCACGTCCTGATGCACCCTGTGTCTGCCCCCAAGATTTACTGCAAGAAGTTCAGGCTTGGTCACCTGCCCCAGTAGCAACGCCACACTAACTGAGCAGAGACTCAGGAAAAAGATTAATTAGCATCATCAACTTTTGCACAAGAAATCAATCTTCAACAGTGGAAATGCTGGGTCATTACACATTAGCTGAGAGAGGGAATAAAAACTCAGAGTTTTCTGAGCATAGAAATGGTAGACAAAATGCTTTTACAAATGTTTCCTTCATTCTGCATAAAGTCTAACATGCAAGAAAAAACTGTTACAATAGTTTTATATCTTGGTAGTTCTTTAGATTACACAACACCCCCACCCACCCAAGAACATCTACACAAACTTCTACATTATTTGATTTACATCTGTTTTTATATATAAAGTCTAAATCATCCTGTGTATCAAAACACACATAAAAACCATGACAAGTAACTGCTTGTCCAAATACACTACTTTCTGTTACCAGGTGGAAAGGATGGACCCATCAGATAAGATTTCCTTTATGCGAGTGTTTGCTTTAAGCTAGAACCTGTTCTCAGAACTCTCACACATGTACTGGAAAACCCAGCTCCCAGCGCAACAACCAAGTTCACCTGAAATTTTCTTCCTCCTGATCAGATCTGTAACTCACTGCTATATAGACACTTTCTATTCACTTCAATTTTTTAACTATTTACATCAAGGCCAAATATGGTAAGACCACAACATACAATGCCTTCAAAATGCGTACTGGAACCCTTCAGCTTTTCAGTAAACAACTAGCAGGAGTTAATTGTTGAGCTGTAATATAATCTGATGGATTTTGGTGCAATTATTTTCTACTTATACATGTGACAGTGAAAGGAAATGCGCTATTACTGAATGGGCATTCCACTTTTTTTTTTAATCCAACTGTAGACATCCCAATGCTTTATTCTTTGTGGTAGGTGTTTGTTTATTGTGCATCATCATTTGATTTAGGATGGATTATCACACAGCTCTATTATAAGCATGACCATCAATATCATTGTTTTCTTGCTTTCATCCTTATTACTCTTACCTAGGAAAGATTTGCAGTATACACTGTTCCAATGCCAAAACACATGACAAGCATCAGAAATCACAAGACTGTAAATCATGTTTCCTTTCTCCTCTTGGTCACAAAAAGTAATTACAGCTGAATCAAAGCATGATGCACCAATTGGTCTCACAGTATTTCACATGTACATCATATCTTTCATGTACAGATCCTAATTCTCTTTAGAAGTTTGAATTTAGATTTGCAGACTCCCATCAACATACAGTTAAGAGAACTACACTGTATGACTGGCTATCACTGCATCAGAACACATAAAAGAAGTGCTTTACTTGAAATGGTACTCCCAATTGGAAGAGGATTCATGTATCTACATTTTTGACAATGCACTGAACAACCCCCTCCTTTTCATCCAGCAGCTCAAACTCCAAAGGGAGTTTATGCTCCTAAGCCAAGGAAGACCAAAATAGTCTAGAAATAAAGTGAAAAGTTGTTAATTCACCTAAGCTACCCTTAGCTCTAGCTGCGTATCCCGAGCAGGAGGAAGGCAGGCAACAGGAGCAACGTATGTGCTCTCTGTGCAAAGACACCCAGGAAAAGTCTGCTCAGGGTCACACATATTCTCAGAGCTCACGTGCAAAGAAAAACAATCCTTCAGAGGAGAAAAGAGCTTGCCACAGTCTCATTTTTCAGCTTACATCCAGGTGGCTTCTTTGGATGTTGGGCTTTTCCAAACTTGGCATTTGACAGAAGGAGGGATTGAATTACTCTTTGATGTGCTATGCAGGTCACACCTGATAAATTATCTCTAACATAGAACTTGAATCATAGATTCATAGAATGGTTTGGGTTGGAAGGGACCTTAAAGATCATCCCGTTCAAACCCCCCTGCCACAGGCAGGGACACCTCCCACTAGATCAGGCCGTTCAATGCCCCATGCAACCTGGCCTTGAACGCCTCCAGGGACGTGGCATCCACAACTTCCCTGGACAACCTGCGCCAGTGCCTCACCATCCCCATCATGAAGAATTTCTTCCTAATGTCTAGTCTAAACCTTCCCCTCTCCAACTTATAGCCATGCCCCCTCATCTCATCACTACATGTCTTTGTAAAAAATCACTCCCCAGCTTTCATGTAGCCCTCTTCAAGTACCGGAAGACCGTTATAAGGTCTCCCCAAAGCCTTTTCTTCTCCAGGCTGAACAACCCCATCTCTCTCAGCCTGTCCTCATAGCAGAGGTGCTCCAGCCCTCTGGCTACTTTTGTGGCCCTCCCCTGAACTCGTTCCAACAGTTCCATAACCTTCTTCTATTAAGGATACCAGAACTGGACACAAAAGTTCATGTGGGATCTCACAAGAGCAGAGGGGCTTCTTTTGACATACAGATACAATATAGATCTACTATATAGATACAGCTACACTAGATAGACATTCGTCTATGAAGTTGAATTGACTTTCAACTTCAGCACATTTTCTGCTTAAAGATATGGGTGCAAAAAGAGCAATGGAAAATCCAGGGCTTTCTGTGGTGGTACTCTCTGCATTTTTGAACATTTTGGTCACAGATGCTAGTTCTTCCCAGAGTTGGAGGCAACTCTTGGAATGCCTCAGGCCCTTGAGGAACAGAGTCAAAACTACATCACACCCTCAGGGTTTTAGAGGAACTTTTTCTAACTAGTAAATGTAATATAACTGCCTCCTTGAAAGACTCGTTTTTTTTAACTCAGTAACAGCAGTGGTGGAGTTTACAGCATTTGAGCTTATTTTTTTTTCAGTTGTTCATGAGCCTTACGAAACATTGAAGACCTTTCTCTGGAAGTCATGCATCTCCAAATGAAAATGTTGGTAATTAGGCCAATCCTATGGAACATCACTCTGAAACAAGGACTAAGACTTTTAAAACATGGTAGAGAAAATATATAACCTCCCCCCCATCGCCAAACCTCACAGTGCTAATGATGAAACTCATTGCTGTAAAATGGACAGTCTGTTTCTCTAAATTTCCAGAAACAGACTGTTTTTGAGTTACTGCTGCAAATTAGGAATTTAGCTAGGAACAGTGTGATGTGACATGGGTGGGATCAAAAAGCTTTCTTGATTTCAAAGAATATAATGGAACATCACCTGGAAAAGTGACTTTTTGGTAATGAGACTCTACTGACGCCTTTAGATTACTACATATATTTTTAATGTGTATGATTCCATTCTCCAATTCCTCATTAATATTATATTCTTTGTCATGAGCTGTTGTTGGTTAACCTGACTGGCTGATAGCTCTGTGAATGAGAATGAGTTTTGCAGATTTTAACTGAAAGACAGCCAATGACAAAAGAAAATATCTGAACATATGGATCAAGAATATCTTGAACAGGAATTTAAAATTGGCTCACCCAATGGAGCCATTACATTATAAAATTACTGTACACCACATGCATGACAGAAATGCTGCTTATATATTTTTCTATTGACTTGGTAAATTACCAGTTGCGTTCACTGTAACACATACTTTTAAATTATCTGTTCAGATTTACCAGCATAATGAGGTTTATTACACTCATGTAGACACCCATCTTATAAAACATACCAACTGTGCCAGAACGACCATGCTGGAATCCTCTGGCTGTCATCCAAGAGCAAATGCATTGCAAGCATTTCTGAACTGCCCTAAGAAGTCTTTGCTTTTACAACGAGAAGATCATCATTCAAAGTAAAAGACACTTTATGATTTACTAATCTTCATATGGCATCTTGGCTTGTATCAGAAATGGCGTGACCAGCAGGTCCAGGGAGGTTATTCTCCCTCTGTACTTGGCACTGGTGAGACCGCTCCTCGAATCCTGTGTTCAGTTCTGGGCCCCTCACCACAAGAAGGATGTTGAGGCTCTGGAATGAGGCCAGAGAAGAGCAACAAAGCTGGTGAAGGGGCTGGAGAACAAGTCTTACAAGGAGCGGCTGAGAGAGCTGGGGTTGTTTAGCCTGGAGAAGAGGAGGCTGAGGGGAGACCTCATTGCTCTCTACAACTACCTGAAAGGAGGTTGTGGAGAGGAGGGTGCTGGCCTCTTCTCCCAAGTGACAGGGGACAGGACAGGAGGGAATGGCCTCAAGCTCCACCAGGGGAGGTTTAGGCTGGACATTAGGAAAAAATTCTTCACAGAAAGGATCATTGGGAACTGGCAGAGGCTGCCCAGGGAGGTGGTTGATTCACCTTCCCTGGAGGTGTTTAAGGCACGGGTGGACGAGGTGCTGAGGGACATGGTTTAGTGTTTGATAGGAATGGTTGGACTCGATGATCCGGTGGGTCTCTTCCAACCTGGTTATTCTATGATTCTATGATTCTATATCAAAAAGACTAAGGAAAAAATACTACATTTGGGTCATTTGGTCATTTTCACATGAGATGAATACCAAGACTAACATGACATTTCTTGTTAGAAGCAGTTTATATCGTTGCTGTCAATCTGGTCCCCTTTAAAATAAACATTTAAGTCTAAATTTATAATGGGGGAAGAAGTCAAAGGCACAGTATGAAAATGATGAAAAAACTCAAATTCTCATATGAAGAACACAAGGCTTACCACACTCTACTCTCTGTTTCCAGGTACCATCCCAATATTCATTAGTGGATATCTCCACAGGAGAAATCATTCTGGAGCCACTGTTGGAGGCTAAATGGGACACCCTCTGTGACATCTGAAACATCACTGCACAACAGAAAGCTGGCAGCTGAACCAAATGTTAATTATCTTCCCCAACATGAAACTGCAGTCAGTCACAGGCATACTTCATGATTTAGGTTTGGTGTTGAAAAGCCTTCTTCATTAGGAGTTTTGTGGAAGTACTTAATTACAGTAATCTCTTGGGGGATTCCACACATGTCACACCACTAAATGAAAGGATGCTTCCAAATGGTTTCTGTGAGACTGCCTACCAAGATATCTGCCTTGATCAATGCACAATTTGGTGCTGTTGTAAACGGACTAGCCAGTATCTTCCCAAATGCAAGTCTAATAAAATAAATCAACGTTTAAAGTTCAAAACCTGCATTCAGTTTGCTTTACTCATCGTTCTGAAACCTTCTGACAGGTAACGTCTGGATTCAGGCCATCTCTATTGTGTACAGAAGATAATCCACCAGATAGATTTCAAGGTCTTCAGCTTTGGAGGTCAGCCACTCCAGCTCTACAGCCAAGATCTCATAGCAAGTCAAAATTTTCTTATAAAATTATCAGTGATTTAGAAGATTGTGTGCATGCACATGACTTATTAATGCTGTGTCTTGGCCAAATTAGTTGGAATAGGCCATCTTCACATTTATGACTTTGTTTAAATATTTGACCAGTACGGTGCAGACAGTATGGTACCATCACTTGTTCAAAGTCAGAATTATTCAGAGAGAGGAATACAGGGAAATATACCCTAATTATGGTGTGGTGCCTTTACCACATGCGTTCCAAATTCTTCCAGCAATGGCAAACAGTGATGTTAGGCATCCAGAAATTGTGTCAACAATGTTGTTACATTGAAGACTGAGCAAACAGATTTCTCTGTACAACTGCATAAGCATGGAAATACATTTCCATTCCTACTAAGCATGGAGATGTTTTGTTGATTTAGTGCTAAACAGAACAATGGATCAATTCACTCTCAGGGCGAGACTAATTTCCAGAGGTCTTGAGAACAAACCCTTCAGCAGACAAGTATTTTGATGTCTCTGTGTGTGGGAGGAATAACCTCAAACCCAGGAGAAAGCAGGAAGGAAATGAAGACACCCTTGAGGTATAGTTATTGCAGGACATCCACAAAAAAAAAAAGAAAATACGTGGAAAACATGCTTTTGGGTAAAATATTGCTAAAAGCATGTGTGTAAGGAAGCTCTCCTAAAAGTATACTAACAAAAAAATTAGTGATAGTGTTGGGTTCAATTCCACCACATTAAAGAAAAATCCCTCTTTCCTCAGCACTTATGAAGATCTTGAGGAGCAATTTTTGATTCAAATAAACTGATCACTATAATGAGAAGGATGATTGTTACATACTGTCCCCTGATAGCAGCGACCTATCTCTAGATATGCTTCAGTCTCAGGCACATAAGTCCATATTTTCTTTTTTTACAGTGCTCATAGAGGAAATTATTACTGATCTAGATAAATATTTCAAAGTCCAGTTCATTTAAGAGCTTTACTTAGATTTTAGACTTCATTATCTGTTGGTGCTTCAGCAAACAAGTAGGCGAAAATTTTTGAGTGGCATTGTCGAACAGTTTAAAGAAAATCTTTTCATGTGTCTGCTCCTTCTGAGAGTTTCATGGAAACTGGAAATGGGAGGGATTTTTTTTCAAGATTTTTGCTCCATTTTGAACATGCAGTAATGGTGTCAGTGGTCCTGCCGAGAAGAGTTTAAAGTCTGCTATTTGCTTTAAAAATGCAAATATAAATCCATGAAATTCTCAAAACATAAGAAAAAATAAAACAACTGAAATTTGGTATTTAGTTACTCCAAGGAGATCTTTTCCTGCTTCTACAATCACGGCTGATGCATATCATTTTAGTCTCAATACAATTATTGCTCATTTTGCACTTTTCCAAATGGGGTGTAATGTAATAAGTCAGTACCCCTGACTGAAAACTTACAGCCTGGCTTACAACCATTATAAGATCCTTAGGGCTTCCCCACGCATAGCATAGTAACATATAAATGAACATCTATTAAATCAAGTAACTAAGTTCTGATCACAAAAACAAAGGTTTGATATGCTTTCATATTTACTTCTCCTGAAATACACCAGGATTTTTTTTTATATAATAAAACCACCATATCAAGAGATCCTGAGAACAGGATCCTACAGCTTACTTTTTTTTTTGCCTCTCATTAGAAAATTAATCTTTTGCACTAAATAACACTATATTAATCTGCATTCTTGATTAATTTACTAAGGTCTGTTCAGCTACTTGTAGAGCACTCAATCTGCATCTTCTTGGCCATCCAAGAGTCATGCACAATGCTGACAACTAGGAATGGTGAATCCACTCTCCAGGACACAGGAAAAAATAGCAATAAATGCCATATTTCTAACAACAATGGAAAAGCTTTGGGTAGTCATAGCAAGATCAAATATAAACATGGTCCAAATCTAAGATGAAAGCCCACAATTTAAACACTCCTGATCTAGATATATGAAAAAGTTAATCAGTAAATACTGATCCCTTAACTGTTTAGGGCAAATGATATTATTAAGTCATGTTCCCATTTAATCTAATTTGTAAACAAATAAGTCTTAAAAAATTGATCTCCATTTCAGTGAAAACATTTTTGCCCGGTGCAACTGAAATGGCTAAAATCTGAATACCTTCAGAGATCACCAAAACCTTCTGCAAAAAAATCAATTTTTATATTCAATTACCTGGCAAGTATCTCAAAAGTAATAGTAGTCTGTCTCTTGCTACAGGATGCAGAAAATATCTACATAACAATATACAAAATCACGTGTATAATTATTACTATATATGAAAAGTGGCTTTCAGATCACTGTACATTTTTATTAAAAGAATGAAATTGCTTGTAGAAGTGCAGACAAATAACATAATGTAACGTTACCTTACTGATGTATAATTTCAATGTCGTACAATCAAAAGAAATCTGTCATAACGCCCCACACAATACAGAACAGTCAAATGCTTTATTCTTCCTGTCAAACAATTAACAGCTGCTTTTTTATCACTGAAAGTGAGTGCATAAATATTATGCTAACTTGCAACAAAATGACCTGGAATTCAAATTTACACTGGCACTGAAAATTCATAGCTAACATAGATAAATATTCTCCTATAGAACAAAATGAGTAATCAATTGGGGGAAAAAAATTAAAAACCACATGCTGAAGGCACAGGACAGAGTCCCTGCAATGCTTGCACTGAATTTATTTTAAGTCATATTCACTTTGCATGAAGAAGTAGTTTCAAATGAAAACATCATGAAATCTCTGAAGTTCAAAGATAAAATCTGACATCAAAGAATGAAAACGAAAAGGATTATTTTTGTTTCAGATATGCTTTTCAGGAATCGAGCATGCGTTGTGTTTTCGTTACAAGCTGCTGACACCCTCCATGGGTAACAAGGTTATTTCAGACTCCCACAGCAGCAAGCAGCTCTGGCAATTCCCTCTGAAGTGCTGGTCCAAAAGTAGAATGGTATCTTCCTCTTCCCAAAGGGAAGCAGGAATACTGTGTACAGCCTTCATCACGACTGACCATCACCACCTTTTCAGTGGTGGCAGAGTATGGCTTGTCTCTATGCAGCCACCAGACCTGCCTCCAGCCTTGGTGGGATGCCGCTCCCAAGCCTGCCTCGCCAGGGACAAGTGCCCCAGCCGCTCTGCAAACGAAGCAGAGGAAGACCACATGGGGATGCTCCCCTTGGAGGAGAGGTCTGGAGAACAACATGTCTTGGTTTTAGCCTGACCATCCATTTGTACAGGTGACAAACCCTATCCATAAGCTTGTAGAAACACAATATAAGCCTAAAACACTCCGGTCACAGCTCCACCAAAAAGCATCATCATCTTGCAGTGGGAGACAACCACCTTCTAGTACAGGGAATCAATAGCAGTTATTTTATGGAAAGATAAAAAATTAAGATTACAGATAAATGTTAAAATTAAGTTGAATCCAAACACCATAAAGAAACAAAGAGTTTTTCTTCTCTTCTTTTAAAAAAATTACACGTATATAGAGAACCACCACTACCAAGAGAGAACACCTCTTAAACAGTCATGAGAAACAAAACTGCTCTTAGCAGCACTTACATAGTTCTAATCAGCAGATAGTTTAAAAAAAAATCCACCACCACACTAAAATATAAATAATGAACCAACTTCAGGAACAGTAGGAAGCAATATCATGTCAATGAAAGCAATGATTAAACAACTATGAACCTTCCCAATTATTTCCAGCACTGAGTAACATCCTGAATTTAGCAGCACTGGTCTTTGCTTTCAGTTCCCTGCAGCAACACTGTTTTCTAGCAGAGAAGCACGCTGCAAATCGGAAGTGTAACACATCTGCAACGCAGACTTCAAACAAAGGACCATTGTCACAACGAGGCGCCTACCACAAATAATCTCGTTATTGCAATAATGAATAATCTGACTCATAAAGCTTCTGGAGCAATGTTTCAGGCTACAACCACTTGTTTATACAAAAATCACACCTGGCTTGGTAAGGCTATGTGGTTTTATAAAGAGAAAAGCTTGAGACAGTATAGCCAGAGCTGCAGAGTTAAGAAAAAAAAAAATTCTTCCATTATTATGTCTTTATGTCCCTTCTTCAGGAAAGGGGGAGACATACCTGCCCCCCCAGCACATTTTGCTTTTCACTTTAAAACACTTCAAATAATTTAGAATACAACCAATGCAACCTTATGCATCCTAAGTACCCAATACTCAACTAGCACTGACCTATGCCCTGAGGAACCCAGGGCATCTGCCCCAGTTCACAGGTACCGAGCAGCTCATCTGCCTTCATGGTCCTCATGAGCATTGTGGGTATGGCAACATCTGTGGGTATGGCAACATCTGTCTTTCTGACCAAGGTACTGGCATGCAGTAGAGTGAGGCTGCAGAAGAGTGTTTGCATGGCTGCTGAGCCAAAAGTCCTTGCGGTCCCTTAAAACAATCCTGCTTAAGTAATTGCTGACAATGCTGCACTGCACGGGTACAAAGCCAGATGAACCCTGATGGGATAACATCAGTTTTGATGGTTCTACCAGCTTTAGAGGGAAAACTGTTGTTGTCAAGTCACTAGAGACTAATACTAGAAAACAAGCATCCTGTTACAGAAGATATTCACAGAATGTAGGAAAAAAGTGAGGAAAAAAGTGCAAGGGAATCATACTGCATCCTTCATAAATAAGAAACCAATTCAATTTACCTGCAGAACTTGGCAGCACCGGGATTACCAAGCCTTCACCATCCCTGAGGAGCTCGGACAGGCAGGTACTCAAACAAATTAGAGTCCAGAAAACCACCCCCAGCCCCCAAAACTTAAGAGAATACACAGTGTTTCTTAATAAGGTAAATGATTTTTCTTTTAATGAACATACTCCCAAGCTGAGCATATATTTTAACTTGAAATAAAGGGAACGTTTTGTAAAACCATTAGGTAGATGTGGATTTGCTTTTATGTAACTCGATTTATCAGAGAAACACATCATATCATGTTTTTAAAATATTATAGAGATAAAAGTATAATCATTGAAACATTTGCATGTTTTGTAGTACAAAGGAATAATGTATGCAAACAGACTATTTGTTGTCACATTAGCTTCAAACACATAAAGAAGTAAGTGTTGATCTATTACTGTGTGTCTTGGGTTGTAGGATGGTAAAATTCCACTGACTGTAGTTTAAATAAAGGTCTAGTAAAAATAATCAAAAAAATCCTATCAATGTCATAACTGATAATAAGTGGTACAATGTAAGATGTTTATTAATATAATCTATGAATTTACGTTATTCATTTATTCATACATATTCACTTTAAAGAAGTGCTGACATGTTGAGGGCTGCATACTGCATCCTTTGTAAATAACAAACCAATTGAATCTGCTTTAACTGCAAAACTCAGCAGCAGCTCTGCCTCAGGACCCCTATCACCCAGCCTCCTGCCCTGCTCCTGCAGCCAGTCATTTCTCGAGGTACTTTTCAGTTCTGTTTTTGACTCCACCATTACCATTGGGACCCTTTCCAGAACCACACATTTCAAATTGTTATCTCCCAGCTTCCATCTTTAATAATCTGCAGATCAGTTAGTACATCCTCCCATGGCAATGTTGGCCTCAAATCAGCTAAAATAACTTTCTCCCCTCACTTATGCCCCACTGCAGCAGGCAAGTGGAGGGAAGACAGGAGAAGGAAGGGGAAAATAAACTTCAGCATTCACACACACACACATTGACACACACGCATACATCAGTAAATAGGTATTTACATATATATGATATGCCTAAATTCAAGCTTACAAATATTGGACATATTGGACATAATTAGAAGTGAAAGCTATAGTCCTGAGTCCACAGAATCATCAGCTACTTTGGTTAATGACTCCAAGTTCTGCTCCTGTTTACACGAGGCAAGTCTGGAGCTATGCAGCATATACAGAAGCTCACTGGCAAACCAAATTCAGCAGCTGTGGTTTGATTCAGTATGTCGGCTGCATCCAAAAAAAGCCTCATTAAAATTCTCTCAGTGAAAGCCGATGCCCATGAAGGGCATGAGGAAGGTGTGCTTCTACCACTGCAGAGGGTGGTTCTAAGGAGTAAATGAAACGATGAAAAAGCATCGTTTACTCTTAACTGTATGCAGTAGTAGGATCACATTTAGAGTACTTAAGGGATTTAATAGATCAATTTTAAAATAGGTTCAGCTTTTTCAGAGACAGCAAGTAGATTAATAGAGTGTTTATTTCAAGTGGTATGGCTAAGGGCATCTAACTACATGTGTAGATATCCCTCACACTAAGAACGTCCTGCGCCAGTTAAAGTCAATCTACTGTAAACAGAGATCAAGTTAAACCAAAAGAAGACATTCTCATCGCAGCATGAGGCTGTCAGCAATTCCACAGGTATTTTGGAATAGCATAGACCAACCACAGATTAAAAAAAGAAGCAATTACCAATTATGTATCTATTGTTTCATTCTCTCCCAATAAAAAAAGCATTATCCCATAAATACCACGGAATTGTAGAATCTTGGATTTCATCATACAAATAACAGGTATGTTTCAGTGTAGTAAAAATCCTTGTGGAAGTATTAGTAAGTTCTTTAAGGAGTTGTAGAAGTTTTAGACTAATGTTTCTTTATGTCATGCTACTAAGAAAAAAATTCAACAGTAGAGGCACAAGCCCCAAATAGTATTGCTGACAAAGTTTTAAATACCAAAAAGCAGCAAAAAGTCTCAGATCTAAATTTAAAAAATAATTTTAAAAATCAAGTTATGATGAGATTTCTTAACCTAAGGCATTAGCTGTGTTAACATTTGCAGCATATTACGGATATTAAGCAGAACACATTTTATTTAAGTATAAAAGTTTGGGACTTTCCTCATATGACCTTCCTGGCAGACTGCCAAGGCTCTGCTCTTATTGACATTTAATCTGAACATAATCCCTGAAATCTCCGTGCCATTGCTGGGTTGCATGGGAATGATTCCCTGACAACATACACAGAATTGCGCTGTGAATTTTATTTTCAGCTAATGGCTGCTCCCCTTCCTTTCCAACTGTTGCAAATTATTTGTTTGAATAAAAATTGATAACTAATACCCTTTATTTGTTATAGAACCATACAGTACCCCAAAAAAGTCCCACATTTCTTACTCCAGTTGTTTTTCTACCGATAGCTACCATATTTTTAAGGGAGCAAACTCCAGTAAACAAATAAAATTCAGCAGCTGATGAAAACACTGGGCAATGAACTGCTGTGGCTCTAACAACTCCAAAGACTCCAAACAGGAGCAAGACCACACTGCAGCAGAGGGATGAGGGTTCCAGCTGAGAGCACTTGCACTTGACTGTGGTCTTCTGGATGAGCAACTGCCTTTACAAAAAAAGCATACATTTAACAAGATGGGAATTTCCTTACTCAAAGATGCCTCTGATCTCTGAAGCCAACTGCTTTTTGTCATGAACACTGTGAAAAATCACAGTGCCCAAGATTTCTACATCTGTGATTTTTGGCACATTTTCAAGGGTAAGAACTGAATAACTCGTGCCTGAACAACACTAATGAAACTCCAGCAAGACAGCAGTTTGTCCTGCAGGGAAGCATATAAAAGCCTAAAAATCATAGCAACAAGATGAGTGTGGATCTCTCATTTTCTGTGTGCTTAGGATTTCACAAATATTTTCCCCCTGCATTCAGGAAGGAGTTAGGTAGGCAAAGCGCAGCACCAACTTTTAATCTTGCTAATATAGGTCCTAAAAGCAGTAAATCATAGAGCAGCATCAGCTCTAGTATGGGATGCAGAGACCTACCCATTGACCTGCATACTTAGTTCAGCAACAATTTAAGTGTCATCACAGCTCATGTGAACTAACACTGGTCTACCTACATTTGCTGTGGTCCAATTTCTGCCTGGAGCGGAGATTGGCTGTTATTGAGACATCTTATTTATGATCCCAACACTTTCCCCTTCCTATGTGAAGTAAATAAAATTAAAAGGAAAGATTAATTATTCACTTCAAAAGATGAACTCCATTTTAGAAAGTGCAAACGGGTGACAGATACAGCATTTTTAATATTTTTAAACTCTTAATTTTCAGCATAACACTTGTTTCATTCAGTAGACTCCTCTCCCTGGGCATTAACCCTTCCCACAAAAGACATTTCATACACAATGAGCTGACCAAGCTGCCCAAGGCCATAATTCCATGGGAAAAGAGAAAGTGCTCTGAAGCATGCATAAAGGCTTATTTTATTACCTTGAAGTTACTTCTAATGCTAATCTCTTCATACATGTAAAAAACTTACGCTATTTTAAAAATACTATTTTGGGTTGAGGTATGGAAGACCTTCCAATTCTCCTTCTGCTCTTTAAGAAAACTAAACTTCAAGCAGAAACAGGAACTACTACTCCAGTCCTCTATTTTTGTTTGATCTAACCAAGAGCCACTCAAGTCAATGGGAATCTGTTAGTTTTTAGTTTAGGCCATGTAAGAGTGAGAAATTGAGAAACGTGTTTTCACCTGGCCTTCAGCCAGGGACAGTGTCACCACTAATGAGTGGCTGCTGTAGTGAGACCTTTTGAGTCACATGTGAGATATGAATCAATGAACACAAGGCAAACCCTATCCTCATCTCAGAGGGGAAAAAATCATTGCAGCTTCATCAGAAATACTTTTAGGTGTTCTAGTACCAGCCTACTGCCAAAAGAATTCACTGATAGGGAAGGGCAAGGTCTGTTTGCAAGGCAGTCCTCCCCAGGGAGATGCATTTTGCGGCTCTCAGCCAAAGCCTCCAAAACACCTCCAGGGTAGCAGTTGGGCTGGAGCTGCCCCATCACGTCCTTCTACTGCAGCCCAATTTGCCTATTTTTGCAGCTGGCACCACTAAAGACTACAAAAAACTGTAGTCAGCACAATCTCTTGCATATTGACTCTTCAGACTCTTCAGCTAATAAATACTGAAAGCAGTATACAGACTGGCAACAACTGCAAACACAGTTTGCATAGGAGGCTCTGCACCTCTCTCAGCCTTTTCTTTGTCATAGCAGCTTCTGCACTATGACCATCACGGTCCTTACAAGCCTCAAAAGGAAACTGCCAACGAAACTAGCTTCTAAAACCATCATTTCACCTAGTACTGGCACAACAAAATCCTTTTTGCTCAGTGCTTCTAACACGCATAATAACAGTGCTGTACACAGAGCATCACAATGAAGAAAAGCTGTACTGCTCAGCCCAATGATTCAAGGATGGTTTCTTCCTTTACTGCTCCAGAGGCACCAAGAACTGGCTCAGGAGCCTAAATCTTACTGCTAAATACATGCTTACTGTGCAGCCTGTCCTATCACGTTCAAGACAAAAAAACAAGTCTGTGTGGCCTACTAGAGATGTACATCACTAGAACATCACACATAGAATACTATCTAAATAAAAAATACTTTCAACAGTGACTGAGTGTGGAACACTAGCTTAAATAACATCTTGCAACTAAAAAATCAAGACAACAGAAGACCAAGTCAGAAAGAGAGCAACCAAGGATTATGAAGACTATTGCATATGTAGCTGTATATTATACAAACAAAGCTGTATGTTATACAAACAAAGTCTGGAAAAACATATTCAGCCAAAGCATCAGCAGTGCACAGGAACTCAATGATCCCTTCCAACAGAGAAATACAGAGAGCTTTACAAACTAGAAGTACTGCAGAGGAAAGTAAACACTACCTATTTTCACGTAAAGTGTTACAAAGCCTGAAGAGTGAACTATAGGTGTGAAGCTCAAAACAAAGCCATGTGTGCAAGCAAACACATGATCTGCATGTGCAATTACCATGGCCCTGTGTGATAAGTGAATAAATAATTACTGTTCTGGTATGTATACACCTTACTTGCTGTTGTTGGCCTGTGACAACACTGGCTTTGGGAACTACCGCTGCACCTCTGCTTGCAAATGAGCTGCACAAGGGAAGACCTATGTCTAGAAAGCTCACTGAAGCTCACAGAGTTTCATTCTGTTGTGTTACTAGCTTGACTTAAAACTTGAGTTGTGCCCCTAACCTGACTCTTATTGGAAAAGGAAAGATCTTAGTGCTATGGAAGTGATGCTGTAAACCTGAGCAGATGTCCCATGTGGGGGAGGTGGTTGTTGCTGATAACAACTCTAGTGATGCAGGTAGGAAGCAAAAGCTTGTATTTCAGCATTCTCCTCAAATACTAAACCCGAGAGAGATCGGTCTAGTGTATAAAATGCACCAGGATCCAGAGGTTTAGAGGGGAACGGCATGGCCAGCTCAGGTTCACATCTCTATGCTCTTTTCCCTTGCATAATGTGGTTACTTTTTCAGTAATGCCTGCAGAGAACAGTCCATTTCCCATGCCATCGTGCCACAGGTGTCATCTGGGAGTGCGCTAGTTGGCATAGGCCAAAACCATGTCATGGAATGTGCTAGAAGTTGAACAATAGGTACAATCATAAGCTACAAGCCCTGGCTCTGATTAATATACCAATGCAGACAAAGCAATGGTGATGCAAAGTGGAAGTGGACTCTTTCAAACCCACCACTGCAGTTATAATACAAACATCAGAAACAGGGCAGTACAGCAAGACCAAAGACTAAGACTCCAAAGTTTAGTCCTATAGCCACAAAATGATTATGTTTGCACTACAAGAAAGCAAAAACCACAAATAACTTCCAAACACAAAGTCAAATAGTTCTCTGAAAATAAAGAGGCCAGAAGATGAGTGCTACAATAGATACCAGGGCGCTGGCAAAGGCAAAGTGTGAAATGGATGCTTTCCAGCATTCAGTTTAGGAAGACAAACATTGTTTCACAAATTGACTGTAGCCCTGCTTATTTTCCAAGCTCCTAAACTCATGCCAAAGGGCTTGGACTTTCTGAACATCCTGTTCTCTGTTTCCTCCACTGCTAGTCTGAGTCCTCAGCACTAAATGTCTTTATTTCAGAGTTCCACTTTCTATCATTTTATTCCAAGTGCCTTACTCTGTAGGCTTTGTATTTTACCTCTGGGTAAGAGTGAAGACAAGCAGATTAATGAGAAGTCTGAACAGCACATTAATTTACACCTATTTTAAGAGCCTTCTACAGTAACCATCCTAAGGCGCCATATAAAAATAAAACTACACAAATTGCATTTAAAACTAACAAAAAGCTTGCAGACACTGGCATGCCTTTAACCATAAGGATCAATGCCTAAACGATTCCACAGTTCCCCAGAGTCTCAGAGCCACATGAACACAGATCATTTCACTGGTCATTGCCTGGATGCATTAGCGATCTGCTCAGATGTAAAGCTGAGGTGCCTCCATGATGGCCTGCTGGCAGGAAAATTATTATCCCCTGATAAGGGTGGAAAACCAGCTTTAGCCTACAAGCAACAGCTGGCCATTTCAGGGATCTCCTAACTGACTTAAGGCAATGCCTCCTGCACCTCTGAAAGGCAACTGCAGAACACATTTCTGCATCTTTCTTTGCCTATCCACAGCTGCAAGAAGTTCAAGGTACAAGTGGTCTCATGGGATTGACTGCAGTAGCAAAAGCTCGAGCAGAGACAGGACCATCATCTCTCATCCTATCAACTTCTAGCCCTCAGGTCACAGAATTATTTAGGTTGGAAAAGACCTTTAAGATCATTGAGCCCAAATGCTCCTGGGACTCCACCAACACTGCAAGAAACAGAAGCAAACACCTTGGCATGGCTGACATGCACACCGGACCTAGTTCATGCACCCCTAGAAATATATCTTCTGGCTGCTGGGGTGAGGTGATATGGAAGGCATTTATCTTAGTATGGGAGGAAACTGTGGTTGCCACTGAAGTGCCAGGGAGCCTGTTGCTGCTGTCGATGTGGATACAAAAGCAGCCCACTTGCATCCTACCTCTCTGCCGTAATCCTTCGCATCTTGCTTCCTTCCTCTTCCTTCCCACAGCAGCATTCCAGGCTGAGATCAAAGCATGTGGTCAGAACTACAAGGAACCAACTGTGCCCTTGTTTGCCTTAAATACCTGCATTTCAACACTCTCCATCACAGTGCCAAAGCAGCCATGGGGCACAGCAGATGCTTCCACGGGAACCTTAGGTGATGACACCTTCAAAGCAATAAAGAATCTGGGTGACACTGCACTTGGTCTCACACTCATCAGGAGTGGTGCTGGCTGTCAGTACCTATGTCACAAGACTGTGCAGCACAGATAAAAGCAACAGGCGCAGTCCTGCAGTGATCCAAGACCCCATACCCTCCATACAAGCCTTTTCTAGGAATACCCCAGCACGGATCTTCACACCCAGCCAGGGGGCTGACCATGCTGCTGTCTAGTAAACATTACTCCTGTGTGAAGCTCCCACATAACTCCTTTATCTAGCCCTGCCATTTTGAGGCAGAAATGGTTAAAGCAGTATACAGATAACCAGCTGGTCCTTGCTGAGACTTACTCACTTTCCTTAAGACAGTTCAGGAGAAAAGAACCAAATGATGCCTTTGTGGCCTCTTCACGCAAATACTGTTGGAAGATCAGCTTTGGCCTGCAAAGCCTACCAGACAACAGTGTGGCTCATGCAAGATACAATTCTATCTTAAAATAACATATTTATTAACATACACAAAAAAGATGGAACAGCAAAAATATAAGTGGGCAGCAGGATGTGGTTGCAATAGTGAAGTCAAGTTAAGGCCCAAGGGCCATCAAAACTTTAACCTGCTCATATTACTTTGCGTGCAGCTGCGATCATCAGCACGTGTACATTATAGAATTTCTGGAATTAAAATTTTTAAAAAAATGTTGTGGCTGTCAACATACTGACATTTATGAAGAGTACTGAATCTATTAAGTTAGCTAAACTTAAAGCTACAAACTTATGAAGGGGACCACAGAATAGTATCAATCTAAGAAGAACCAGGAGCCCCTTCCAATGGAATCACTTTTGGAAACCAACTCAAGAATACATACATAAAATCAACCAAGCAGACAAAGCTGGGATGAAACGTGAATCATTCTACACCGATGCTTTGGTAAAGAAGAGCTGGAGAGACAAGATTTCAAGCTTTCAGTGCTTGAGTAAGGAACACTTTCCTCACCATCTGGCTTAGAAATCACTTGGATTCCAGTGTGGCCTTCTAATAGCCAACAGGAAAGCAGGGAAACTATTTTAAGTAAGCATCACTAAAAATAAAATGGGAGATGCAATGAAAGGGAAAAAAAAAAGAAAGTGGTCAGTGCTAAATACAGTATACAGCTTTCACTATTTATACTTTGAAGGCTATTTATATTTGAAAGCATTCCCTTTCAGACACTGACAGGCGGGCTTCCATATTCATCAGTCTGGTATTCATTCAACTATACAGTATTTACAGAAACATGTGAAGGCCAACAGAAACAAAAACGGCATTAAAATTGATTTCTGTTACAATTTGAGGTTATTATTATCACCTCACATTCAATTTCAGCTGCACATAAACAAAACATTTCACAACTTCAAGGCTTTGCATGTTGCTGCTCCAGCAACACAGCACACCATGAAAAAACTAATGCAACAGTTTTGACTTGATCTGACAGAACTTATGTTTCCCGAGATAAGCTCTTTCACATAGGCTTGCTGTGTGGGCTTGATTTCTCAAAAAGCTGAACACCTGATACTGTCTAGTGCAGCACCTGTGGTGGCAGGGCCATAAAGCACCTGTACAACATCAACTCATGACAGAGCAAATCTAAAGGGCAGGACTGAAAAGGAAAGGATCTGTGAGAACAGAATGACTGCTGATATGCTGGAGGAGAACAGCTGAAATACACCACACAATTCTTTCCAAAAACATTGCGTTTGGCTCTTCAGAAGCTCAGACATTTGAAATTAAAGTGCAACTTCTCTTGCACATCTCTGAAGTTTCTCAGAAAACACCGATCAGGCATCCGATTAAGAACAGATCACACTCATAAACCCATTTAGAAAACGTAAGTTAAGATGTATGCTTCTTCTTTAGTAACCTGGATGATCTAACTTATTTTCAGAGCCAACTGACTGCTTTCAGCTAAAACTGAAACCTGTTATTAGCTTTGTTCGCATGTCAACACCATTTAGCTTAATTAACTAGCTTCCCTCTCTAACAGTCCTTTTGCTGATGTATTTATTAAGAACTATCTTAGGATGCTTAAGGTTTTACTTTGCTAGCATATTCTGCTCTCAGAAACACTTTTCTTGCTGTATCTTTTCTAGCTTGATTTGTTCTAGATTTCAAAACCCAAAATTATATGTAGTGCAACACAAAAAATTTCATTTTGTACGTTTTCCTACAATGACCACAGTATTTTCATGCCTCCACCACCCTCACATTACCCCTATTCCATTCTAGACCCATATTTATCTTTCCAGGGCCACATTACTCATCCATTTAGGTCTGGAGATTTGCCTTGTTTTGGTACAAGTTTCAAGTACTTTTAAAAATATTTTCTCTACTTTTAAATGCCTAGCCTTTGTAGTCCCATCAACTTAACTACCTACCAACCTCACCACCTTGTTTCCTTAATATCAAAGCCTGTTTTTCTGTGAGAAAGAGCATTATTTATGGGCCTATGTTTGCTTATGCTTGTATGAAATTTAAATGGAAACAAACGCACAGTTTATCCAAGCTTATTTTGTATAACCAAATCTTCTATAGTATCCTCATGCTATATAAGAATGCAGTCTGAGACAGCACATCAACATCTCAGTTCAGTAACCATTTTTAAGAAGAAATCATATTCACTGCCTGTCATAGCTTGCACCCAAGACAGTGAATGGCCTAAGTTTCCAAAGGATTGCACCTACTGAGGCATTTACAGCTATTATTTCTACAAGCAAAATAAACTTGCCCAAGACTGTTGAGGCCAACTGGCACGGAGAGCTGCTATGCTATTACAGCTCTCTTACCCACCAAAACAGGGTAGCTTCTTCCAAGCTGCCTCCTGGGAATAATCCCAAGATAACTTTCAAGATTTATCTGTGAATAATTCAGGTGAGTTCCTGTAAATATAAATCAAAACTATGCCAAGGACAGTTAACAGTATAGACAATTGATTTTCAGGGGCTGGGAATGCTTCCTAGCATCATTTAACTTACTAGTACAGATACGGGCATTGCATGAAGACCTTTTAATGTCTGCATGACCCTGAGTTCTTTGTGACTGCCTGGGGATCTTCATTAGCCTGTGATTTTCTCACTTTCCTTCTCAGAGACCAAAATAATCCTACTGATACCACACAAGCCACTGCTCTTAGGAGACTGTTCTCTGGCTTGATATATTAATCTTTGTTTTGTTCCAAAAAGGAACAAAAAGTAATCTTTGTCTCAAGATTCTTCTTCAGGTCCTTTTCCAGCTTTGTGCCCATGTGGTGTTTTTTTGCTCCTGGAAAACAAATCACCCCTAGCTAAGCTTTGCTGACGGATGTACCCTTGTACCTAAAGAAAAGCAGTCTTCAGACATACTCTTTTGCCTCTTCCTTATATTGCTAAGAACCCCAGATCTTCATGGCTCTTTTCTCTGGCTGTAGCACAACTACCTTCTATTTTCTCTCCCCAGTTCTTTAATCAGATCCTTGTTCCTCCTCAGCCTCAGGTATCCAGTTACCTCCATCTTGCCTTCCTTTCCTCTGGTACCATTCTTTGTTGTCGTCTATTTCTCCATTTTTCCAGTTCTCCATCATAACAAATCAGTCTTTCACTTGATTTCTCCAATACCACCTAGTGCCAGCCTCTACACTGTGATTATAGTCACGTGCATCTGTGGTCAGCTTCCTCAAAGACCTCTCCCTTCCAGCTGCTATTTTTATATATATAGCTGTGCATTCAGATCACCTCAACTGCTTCTTCTTCTCTTCCCTCATGTCTTCAGCTCCCTGCCTCGAGCTGCATCTAAACTACTTGGATATTCTCCCTCCTCACTTCTGTCAGGAGACTTCATGTAAAAATAGATCCTATCAGGTAGCACTGAAGAAAGTCAATCTTCTCACATCCAGTCTCACTGTCCTCTTCGCTATCCTGCGTTCAGTGCTGTATCACTGCACATCCTTGCTTGTCTCTGCCTTCAAGGAAAAATGACTAGCCTAGCCAAAACCCATCCAGACTGTAAACTTTCATTAAATGCTGGCTTCCTCTGGCCACTGACCTTTTGAATTTCTGGCCTCACCTGAAAGACAAGTTACCTGCCCAGCCTGAATTAAGCTCTCTTACACATGAAAAGTTTCAGTTGTAACCAAAGACACGAAACCTCCTTGATATCCTTCAGCTGCAAGAAGCTTAATCCACAGACAACTGCAAATAGTCCTGCAAACACCAGAGAAAGGAAAGAAGAAAGAGTAATTACAATGCAGGGCAGGAATTTCTGTACTTTTCTACAACTTGAAGAAAAATGGATGCCTACCTAAATATAAGAAAGTTAAAGAAGCAGTGGAAAGAATTTTATATCAGAGATCAGTAAGCTCAGTCTGAGTAATCTTAATTTTCTGTTAAGAGGATAGGTACTGAGAGATAACTCCTCACGCTTGCAAATTAGGGGGGAAAAAAGTTTACATGAATCTCAGAAACAGAACATAATTATTGGAGTTTTTTGCAAAACTGGAAATGATTGCAGAAACATGTAGCTAAAAGGAAAATAAAGTTCAAGGATTGAACAAGGATATATTTTTGCAAACCAAAGTACAGACTCCAGCACTCATATCTAAGTATGAAACTATATTAAGGAGTTGGATCATACAACCTAAACTACAATTTATTGTTTCTTTCCCTTGAAACAACACAGATTGTATAGAACAAATAATGACAGATCTTCAGAAGTTATGTGGATGTGTAAGAAGAGAGTACAAAGCAGTGTGTCATCTGAATTCTTTTATTATAGAATAAAAATACAAGTTTGTTTTGAGAATTGAGAGATTAACAGTTTCACTTCTAGCGCACGGCTTTCCTGCACATCCACACATGCAAGAAAGGACAAGCAATTAATTGCAGGAAAGCCTTGTGCCCTTAGTGCTTTGGTTTATCTCCAGAACTTAAAATCCAGCAACGCTGCTAAATAAATAAGGCACATTAAGACACAAACAGAAAGAGTATGCTCATTGCTTTCACATAAGACAAGCATCCAGGCATCAAATATAATTGTCAGTAAGTGGGAGGATTTTCAAAGGTTCAAGCAGACAGTAAATGCCAAGTTCAAAAGATACTCAAAGCTGGCCTAAGTGATCTAATTGCGCCTGTAAATTCACAGTCTCTGAAAGCTATGAAGTCTCCTTCACTGTCATTAAAGATTTTGGAGTGTGTATCTACTATAAACACTATACTAATTATAATTAATTACATTAATTTTCTCTCATAATTTCCACAGTGATTCTCCTAAAAAGAAACAGGCCAAGAATACATCCAAACAGGTACTTCCTCTGCTAGGTCACCAAAGCAGGTGGTTGTACCTGGCTTACTGACTTTAGTAGACATCTGGCTAAAACTGATGTAGGACCCAACCAAAAATTAGTTTGAAGGGGTTTTTCTTTATTCAAATCACCACAAAACCACCATGAGGTCTGAAACTGCTAGACATTTCTAGCCATTTCTAGTCCCTGAGTCTCTAACAGCGTATCACCATCAGTCAGGCTGGCAGCACAGGGAGCCTCACACTTCATCTGACTGCACCAGCCTTACCTGAACTAGTTGCACAAAAGCTACTAACAGCTTTCTGGCAGGTCATATTTACTTGTGGCCGCTGTTTTACTGCTGAGGCCACATTTACTTGTGGCCAATGTACAATGCAGTGACTGATCCACAGATCCTGGCAAAAAAAAAAAAAAAAAAAAGCAGGAATCTTTTAGCTGGCTTTAAATTAGGGTCATTTTTTCCCTTAGCTATGTAAACAACAGTGCAATCCTTGTCTTTAACCAGGGATGCCGTTAATACTTTTTAGAAAGATGCATCAGAGTAAAACAAAAAGGTTGTATTAGAGTAAAAGCCTACAACATTAATTCCATACCTGATAGAGAATTTATGGAGATAAAACAAAGCGCAAGCCTTTCACAGTTCCTTCTAAAACCTCAGAAATCTTCCTCTGAATTTCCAGTGTTGCTTTGACTTGCTTTTTAGACCAATTCGTTGCCAGAGGTGCTGTGTAATTGTTTATGTCTCATCTAACCTGAAGTAGAAGTTGAAATTCAGCAAATAAATACACAAATACCTGCTAGTGATTTGTACTTGCAAAATATAACCCCAATGTTTATTGTGATCCTATTAAAGAAGTCCCCAGTAGACATATTTCTAGCAATGGATTAAATGCCAATAGGATCAGATTTCCTGAGAGCCAATCATGAAGGGCTAGGAAACCTGTGTAAAGAATTTTGTGAATAAGATCCCAAAGATAAAACCTTTTGTTATTAAAAATATGAGCATGAATATGCTTAACAGGGGAAATGTGTCTGACTGGTTCAATATTCGACTACTTGCCACATATTTACGTCAAGGAAAAGCACTTTTCCCACCAGTGGGAGAACTGATTTACATGGGGTACAGGGAGAAGAAGAAAAATGCATTGTGAAAGGGCTCTTTAACCATTCTAGTCTAAGTCTTAGAATATGTCAGCTGGACAAACCGAAAATATCAAAATAAAAGATGATCAAAGATAGTGTATCTTCACCTGGCAATTGGTAACTATGTGTTCCAGCCAGAGAAAACACTGGGAAAGCTACTGGAGGAGTTTTCCTTTGGCTCAGGGAACAGATGAGCAAGAGTTCTCCTAAGGCATTGCTTACAAAGCCAAAAGCTGTTAAACCCAGCAGCAGCTAAAGCAAGTTACAACACAGTCTGCTCCAGCCTATGTGGACAGAGCCAAGCTGCAGTATAATAACATTTAGGGGAAAATGGGAGAGAGCAGAGAAAACATACCTTATGGTTTTATCCTAAGCCTGAAACAGACTCACAGAGCTGTCTCAAGCAAGTCAGAATACAGAGGCAAAAGGGGCTTTTTGCTCAGTGTGCTCTACTTTACCAGTGCAGTTTTAACAGTGGTACTTTCTAGTGTTTATTTAATTGACTTTTCTATTGCCCAAAAAAGAGAGGCATTTTCTTTGAAAAATTATGCCACTTGCTGTCCTTGAGGAATACTTCTCCAGCCTCTCCTGACATGCATTCTTTCTCAGTTAATCTAATTTTTCCTATATGCCACTCTACTATTCTAAGCATTTTGATCAAACTGTTCTTGCAGCGCTGCTTTCTCCATGCTCTTCTACACAAAATCTTGCTCTTCATCTGCCCTTGCACATTTCTTCATATCCATGGTTCATTTTCCTTTCTTTTCTCAGATTTTCAGTTAAACCACATAAAATGGTGTATAAAGACTAGAGGGAAGTTTAAAAAGCTGCTGAAGACAAAAACAGGCTGGAATTGTGAATAGCCATTAAGGGCTGTGCTCTAGTCAGCTGTGCATCTCTAGCTCATTACATAAGCATGAGTGTAAAATCAGCTTCAAATAATTCCGATTTGTGTGATTTCCACTTAATTTAAGAATTTGCTGGAGCAAACTGTACTGACATTCTAAGGAAGGCAGAAAAAGTAAAGAGGATCTAAAACATTTTCATACAATGAGTGTGATGCTATACCAATCAGAATCAGTTTTTAGGACCCCATAAGAACATGGGGTCCTTGTCACTTGCAGGTCTCTTTTAATTTTATCTCAAAGAACCAGTGAAAAATAAAATTTAAACAAAATCATAAATCTATTACATTGTACAGCAGTCTCCTGTATAACCTCTACCTTTTCCTGTATGTGAAACCTTTACCTTTACACAGCCTTTGGAAACACAGAGCATTGAATCCACCCATGCGGAACGGGAACCCATCAGGGGCAGCCTGCCGTTTTCCCACAGGCTTCCAAGAGAAGTGAGCACTTCCTGCCATTTTCACCTACATTCTGTTGCCAGCCAAGCTGGAGCTTTTCCCATAAATCCCAGTAATTTCCAATGAGTTGATCTTCAGAAATGGAATTTTGGCCAGAAAAATACAACTTCCTACATCTCAAGAAATTCAGAGCTAGTGAACATCTACATATTGGCTACTTATCTGGAAATCTTGATGGGTTATTTCCATCATTGTATTTTGAATTGACTTTACACTGAATTTTTTACTACTTCATATATCTGTATATTTTACAAATCCCCCAGTAAGGGGATGAGACTAACAGTGTGTATGGTTAATGTGTTAATATAAAGGAAGTCAGAAATGTCAAAACTTGTCATAACTGCTCGGTAAGATTCCCTCTCAGCACTACACATCTACTGTAAGTAAAGGACTAATACAGTTTTTAACCTGATGTCCTCAGAGTCAGCAAAAATTTGGTACTTCTTTTCCATGGTGACAGTCAGACGTGGAATAGAACATTTTCCTTGGTTTCTGTGTGACCTATATGGAAATGTACTGCCTTTCTGTGAGGTGCCCATATGTTTCAAGTCTAGTTCAGAACATACAATTACCTTCCCTGAAATATGATTATTTTACCTTTACAACTGCTTTTTTTCTGTGATTATTAAATCAAAGAAGGGATCATTTGTTTTTAAAATAATTTGTGAAAGGACAATGAAAGATGCTGATGGCTAGAAGGATGGGAAGGAGTTTCTAACAGATCAAAAGAGAGAGCATTAATGAGCAGATGTATCCTGAAAGTTCTCTTAAATGCAAGCATAGTGACTGTCTCAAGACTGTTTCATTAAAAATACAGGACTGCCCATCAAGGTCCAAGGAAAAGAGCTTTTACTGATGCTCAAATACCCTGTAATCCACCATTCTGCAGATGAGTAGAAAGGGAAAACAGCAGAAGGAGCCTCAGTCAGCAGTTCCCACTTGAAAGAAAAATACAGTAGACTCCGTTTAGTCCCCTCTTGCTCTTCAAGCAAAATCATCCCAAGTGAAAACACAGGAGGAGCAAGAAATTGATCTCCTGTCTCCCATCCTCCTGCCTGATGAGGACTGCAGGAGCTCCAGCTTTTGCAGAAAGCCACCTTTCATCCTCAACTGCACTCCGACTCCAGCGGTACCCAGAGTCCACAGAGAGCTCAGGCCCTCCGAGGGCCAAACTCCACCACTGCTCTTCACAGAGCAGCTCAGGTAAGAAATACTCCCCGCGCACAACATCCTTTTGTATTATGCAAGTGAAGACCCTGAACAAAGAACCCAGTACATCATGTAAGATCAAGGAATTAGAAACTAACCAGAAAGTCTGACTCTCCAGTCTCTAGACCATACTCTTCAGTCACTGAGTTCGGCTGGCATGCTTGAGGCAGCTTAGCAACTGAAAAACAAAGCATTTGAGGCTGTATTTCTTCTTCTTTTCTGATGTAACTTGTCTAGCTCATCATGCAACTTCAATCAAATAGGCATGCTGGCTTGCAGTTTGGTTAACGTTCACCTTTTTGGGTTCATTTCCATTTTAGAGGAGGAGGCGCTTTTTAACTTAGCGATAAACTGTTCTCTGTCAGGAACAAAATTAGCCATCAGTCCTGACTGGTTGCACCTAAAATCCATTAAAAAAAATACTCCAGGTTATACATGCATTTTACTTTGAACTTCCTACTAGATTGCATTTGCACATACATTAGTAAAAAGTTATAAACTTCTACATCTTTCACTGCCTGAAGGAACCAAAAATATTAGCACTGATTAAATATTTATTTTGTAGCAACATGAAATCTGTCATGCAACAAAAAATTACTTTGAATGATACCTCTTCAGCAAGGCTGTGACTTACGGTTTTTCCTCTTACCAAGTTACACATTCAATAAAAATACAGCTGGGCCAAGAAAAGTCTGTTTTGTTTTGGCAAAGCATCAGACAGCATCTTCTGGTTTGCCAACACAGGCAGAATCTTGTCTAACTGTGGGATGCTCTTGGATTTACTACCTGTTAGCGAAACTATTAAGAAGCACTGAAAGATTCCAGCCCCCTTAACATATCCTCAGTTGAATCTCACTAGTTTGTAAGCTTTCAGCTTGCACACAAGAATACAGCAGTCTTTCCCCACCTCTCAGGGAAAAACTAATAGGAAAGTGTTAAGCCTCATGTTACTAGGACTTCACTACTTTTACAAGCTATGCTAAATAATTAAACTATGCTTGTCAAATAAGTGATTAGAGAACATTTTGTGCTGAGACATATGTTTTTACTATCTATTTACCTCAACCGACAAAATTAAATCATTCACAGAGTCTTCCGCACAACAGTGCAAACAACTGAGACCTTGAACGTGGAGAGGAGGAGAGCTTTGGGACTCAGACAACAAGTGCATATAGGATGTGATTAAAGAAAAAGCACTGGATTAAAGCCATAAATTAGGAAATTGAAACAACAGACCCAAAGCTTGCTCTGAGGATGCTGCTGAATGAGAATGACCTAGAAGCAAATCCACAGGTCTCATCCACAGGTAGGTCTTAGGAGCCCAGATCAACAACAGGACAACCCACACAGCCAAATGAAGTAGGTCTAGCCAAATGAACAGCTGTCTCTCCCACTGATGGGAATTTATCTGTTTTGCCAATCTGGCAATTTTTCAGAAGCAGACTTCTAAAGGTTACTAAAAACAAAACACCACCCGGATGCAAATCCCTTTTGGTAGCAGCCACACATGTGCTGTACCAGCCTGCTGCTACCAGAGCCACATTCATCCTCCCAGGGCTGCAGCAAACAGCAGGACCTGCTGTCCTGAACATCATCGTGATGTTCAAGTTGGACTCTATCAATGACTGCATACACACAATCTGCTATTTTTCAAATGTACTAGTCAACAAAAGCCACATTTCTGTTAAGCAGGAGAGAACATTCCCGATGCTCTTGTTTTCTCACGGCAGCAGAATTTGCGTGAATCAACACTTTTTGCAAGTTATGTAACAGTGAGCACAACACACTTAACTCTCATCTCAGTAGACATTGCGAGCACAGTATAAGCATCAGGGTATTTATACCACACTGTGCTCTAACCCAGCATGTGAATATAAAAAATTAAAAATAAAAAGGTATATTTATTTCTTGGAAAAGAACAGCAAGGTACCCAGGCAAAATCATGGACTCTTGTATAGGAATTATTAAGTAAATGAAAGTGCAGGAAATAAGACTCAATAGCTTTTTAATACCGTAAAACTGAACCTTTAAAGCAAGTGCAGCTCTTCAATATAAATAACAAATTCAAGACTAGCAGTGCTTTGGAAATGAGCCAAAGGAACTTCCCAGACCTCAACACAACTCCTCACTTTTGTGATCTGGTGTGCTTTTACAGCATTGCCTGTATATCTAGCAATAACCAAAATCAATTTTGCAGCCTTGTGTACCACTGTCTAGGAGAGGTGTTTTTTCTGTGGTATGAAAGACTGTTTTCTTTTACATTAAATAACTTAGCCATGAGCTTTCACATGGAAGAAAGCAGCGGCAATTTGAAGGATCAAATACATTTACTAATGGAGAAAGCAATTTGCTTCCATGGCACGGTCTCCTCCACTTCTTTTCAGAACTGAAGTATCCATTAAAAGTGACTCAGTGGTAGCAAAACCATGGGGGAAAAAGGCATCTTGAAGTTTGCTTTTAAATACTCTACAGTATTACAGTATTATGGCTATCAGTAACCTGTGAAAATTATAGATATGCACTATATTTTCCATAGAGATGGTACATAAGAAACTTCATACTAAAAAAATCACAACTGTTACTGCACAGCAACCAGCCAAACATGTTTGACTCTTGACTAACCAAAGTCTTCTCTCCCTTCTACTTTACACAGCCACAAATCTCTTACCTACTTGCATGAGTAACTAACCTTTTTCTTGTTCTTCTTCAACCTCTTGCTCTCCCTTGCTTTTCTTTTTTTTTCTTGGATGTCCATGAAAGCAGGCACAGCCCACATCTGGAGGGACACAGGCTTACTTATCTCAGCCATCTTACTTTGGGTTATCAAACACAAAGGTATTTCTCTTCTCTGTTTTTGTTTTCCTATTGGTTTAGTCTAATAATTTTCCCAATTCATGTTTAGACTGCCATGTGTAACCATACATACGGGTTAGTCAAAGGAGGGAGAGCAGTAAGGATGATCAGAGTACAGAAACAATGAGCCAGGTACCAAGTGTGCATCGTGGAACTGCAGGTCCCAAGTGTACTGGAACAAAAATTCTCTGATAGGTTTGGGCTGACCTTCAAATTACCTTGGAAAGCTCTAGTTTCTTAAAGTTTTAAAGAAGAGCTTTTCCACAGGCCTTTCAACAGAGCTGGAATTACATTAAAATGATCCTGAAAAATTTTTTATGTACACATATGGCATGCACAACACTTAGCTGTTGCTCCTGTCATAATCCTGTGGAGTTACACTGTACATTCCTGTAACAGAAGCAACACTCCATAAATGCAGTAGGGTGACATAATTCTGAGCACAAATTGATAGGCTTTTCCATTTGCAAGATTTTGTACTGTAACTCCTGATTGATTTTGGACATTGAAGCTAATGGGCTTATCAAAGTACCAAAACCGAGTCAGGGTTATTCTTGCTCAACATTGTGTTTCATGCTTCTTCAAAAAGAAGACTAAAATTACTTTCTTGATCAACCATTTCTATGCATTTTCTATGAAAAAGATCTGCTGCCTCTTATCCAGTGTAACGAGGAGGCACTCCCCTGCTGCTGCTAACTGAAAGACAAGTATCCACCACATCCTCTCAGTATACCATACAGGTGCCAGAGCAAACATAAAAGTTCTTTCTTTTTTTTGGCTTTGGGGAAAACAGATTATTTTATAGTAGGAATTTTACATAATCTGCTGGAAATTTAACCTGCCCTTTCTACTCTTATGGGTATTATGAGTTCAGATACAGCACTTGGCTATAGAAAATCTTGCATTAAAGATGATGACATTATCCTCACAGAATCATAGAATATCATAGGGTTGGAAGGGACCTTAAAGATCACCTAGTTCCACCCTCCCTGTGGCAGGGACATCCCACTAGACCAGGCTACCCAAAGCCCCATCCAGTCTGGCCTTAAACACCTCCAGGGATGGGGCAGCCACAGCTTCCCGTGGCAACCTGTTCCAGTGTCTCACCACTCTCACAGTGAAGAAATTCTTCCTAATGTCTAGTCTAAATCTGCCCTTCTCCAGCTTATATCCATACCCCCTTGCCCTGTCACCACAAACTTTTATGAATAGTCCATCTCCAGCTTTCTCGTAGGCTCCTTCCAGGTACTCTAAGAAATGCTAGACAGATAAATCTTTACTTTTCAGCGCTCTCAATACAAAATGCAAGCTACTAAGTAAGTCAGGTGAAATATTAAAAGATTATGCAGAAAGATGTGTCTATGGGATGATCAGACAAGAGCAGAAATTCACTCCGTTCCAGTATGTATGACCGCAGCACACAAAACCTGCAAACTCAGCAGTGCCGCACCCACCACTGCATTTCTTCAAGGATCTGCTCAAAGACTTTTCAACCTTTCACCCCTGGAACAAGAGTGACCTGCTCGAGCTCTGATTTTGGAAATCCTGTGGCTGCCTGTACCACATAAGAGCCTTTGTTGGTGGAGATGTGGATTTAAAAGGCCTGAAGGAACTCATGTTAATCTGCTCTGACTTCCTGCCTGGCACAGGCAGTAATACCTCACACAGCAATTTCTTTACAAAGCACAAGAACTTGTAACTCTATTAGAAGATATTTCAGAGGGAGATCT
The DNA here is from genome assembly GCF_032191515.1 of Phaenicophaeus curvirostris. NCBI lineage: Eukaryota > Metazoa > Chordata > Aves > Cuculiformes > Cuculidae > Phaenicophaeus > Phaenicophaeus curvirostris. The sequence goes on along the minus strand of NC_091397.1, from coordinate 49,858,005 downwards.
AATCTTGATTTAATTACTCCAAATGATCTACTGCATTCCTTTCCATGCTTTTCCAATCGTTAATTACAGCTACAGTATCGTATTTCCAACGCAAACTTCTCATGCTTATCTTGCTGTGTTTTTGTCTGTTGGAGCCCTATCCTATCTCCCTACACAGATATTTTTAGATACTAACCACATCACACCTCAAACTTCTCTTACCTGAGATAAATGGTTTGCCTGCTTGGCAAATCAAAATAGGGATTCCTAAACCCAACGCACAGCAGCTGTGGTGGTATTATAGGTAGCTTTTGACTACAGACACTAAAAGAGAAAAGTCAATTCAAGTGAGAGGGGAAGGCACCGAGCATCATCTCTAACAAGCTGTTTAAGCTTTCATAGCAATCACCCACTTGTAAGACCTGGAAATTTGGTATAAATAGCAGTGAGATCTACAGAGTTTCATTTTTAACTTAACTGATAAATTGTAGCTCAAACTGGATCAGTAGTTAATAAATACATTAATTAACTCATAAAGAAATAAATGGCTGATGGCAGGTGGCTTTCCAGTACTCATATGTCAACATCACATAAAAATCCTGCTAACAGAATGACCCAGTACTTCTGCAGGCACTGTCAAGGCAGAAATCCAGGAGTGGGCAATATGTACCCTAAAATACTTTCAGTTGTGACTCTGGGAAACAAAATGAGTAAATTTCCATTACTGCTCTCATGCTATATTACTTATGCATATTACTTAGACATTTATATTACTGCAGCGTTCAAAGGCTCCACAGAAGGCTCTCTTGTGTTAGGTGATCAACTACAAACAGAGTGAGCTTAATTCATTTTTGCAATGTTTACCTAGTTCTTGTCTGGCTGAATCCTGGTAAGGAGACAGAAGGAGGACTTGTGTCCTCCCTGGATCACAGACGCTGATGAGATCAGTGTACAAAGACTGCTCAGAACTAGAATTTCTTCTGGCATTTACTAAATCCCTGTACTACCCATGTGATTCTCAACACATTATAAAGTTCTTTGGCTTCCTTAGCCCTGTTCCAGAAGGGCTTTCAGTTTCTCACACCAATTTGGTGCAGAACAGCAGCATCTTGCTGCTGAGATACATTACATATGCACACACCTTTGTAACTGCAAATACATACACATACTTTCCATGTACTAATACAAGGCAAGAATATGCAAAGCTAGACTGCCTGCTATTTACATCACTTAAAATTTTTCCATGACAAAGAAAGTGATATGACACTGCATGACTTTTCCACAACTCTTCTGTTTCTCCCATTAATACTTCACATTTCTACTCACTTGTGGTTCCAGACAGTTGACATTTTTCATAGCTAAACTGATTTTTTTTTTAAGCCTCCCTCTTCCTTATTCCAAGGATGCCCCTCTGCAAATTATAAACACGCTTTATGTAGATGTATCAGCTTTTACTGTTTTAAGATGTTAGCAGGTTTAAAAAAAGATTCCTTTTTCATCACACTTCCATTTGGAATAACTTGAAATAGGTGCATGAAATCCAGCTAACAACTCTGCAAGCTTTTACTTTAAACACTGTTAAAAAACAAACCAGGCAAATATGGGAGGAAAGGAAAAAACTAACCAGCAACTATTCCCTTCCTCAGTATCCTGTGAATGACTATTAAAACTATTACCTGAGACTGAAAAGTAATCATATATTTCTGTAATGCTCTGAAAAGGTTCATACTGCAGGTGCCTGTCAGAATAAATTGCTGTCATACACCTGGTCATGTCATTTGACGTAGCTGCTTTATTTGCTGGATAACAACAGCAGATGAATGTCAGCATCCTCACTATCAATAAAAGGGGGAAAAAAAAGATAAAACTCCCCTTTTTAACATCTCATGCTGATAGTAACTTACTGAAAGACCTTCTTTTGCCTTTTGCTTATCTGGCAGATGCATAGAGAACCCATTTCCAGAATGCAGCAGCCTGAAACATGTTACGTAGTAGAGGAGGAAATACTCCAAGGAGAGTTCACTCCCTCTCTACAGATACATTTATTTAAGTATGTCATTCATAAACACCCACTACCACATCTCAAAACCCAAGAATTTACTATGAAGTGACTTATTTTATCAGCATAAACTATAATACTGAATTTTCAAACTGCCAAAAAGTTCTCCTTATAAGCAAAGATTTATTTGACTGAGTTGTGAAACTAGAGTCTGCTGAAAAATAATTTCCTGTAAACTCCTTACAGGCAAAAAGAAGTTTCCAAATCTATGCAGCTATCTTATTTTGATTAAAAGATCAAAGAGTGTCTCAGTAACAATGAAAAATAGTGTAATGTTATTACATTCATTCTGCAATACTGCCTCCTTTCCTTTTTGTGCTTTGACATACTGACCTACACTATGTCCAGGATCTACTCTGAAATACTGAGCATATTTGTTAAAAATTACCTCCAACTAACTTGAATACCTTATTAAAGTGGAATAAAAAAAAATCTTACCTTACTAGAGCTTCATTTTCTGTTCTTTCACTGAAAAGAGTAAAGATATTGATATTAAGTATCCATTTGGTGAAAACTACTTTCTGAAGTTGTTATTTTAGTTTCACATCAATGAACACCAAAACTATCTGGGTTCTTTTCACTCAATTCTAATAGATTTACATTATCTTGGGGAGTTAAACATTCTCAACATTCTCGGGTGTTGGCCTTTATTTACTCTCTTAACTAGTCATTCTGAACAAACATTTCAAATGCCTCAGAAATATCAATACAAACAATAGATCTAGTCAAATCATCACCTAAACTGCAGGCTGATTAGGCACACTTCATAGGTTTATTTTCACTGAATCAGTACTTTATGACTAGTATTTGTATTGTTATTGTTTTTATTGGACAGTTTGGGTTTTCTGTGTCAAAATGGACTTTCACTATGCCCATTCAAAGTGTTTCCCAGCCTGCAGTGGGTTTTTTTCAAAAGCAGCAGTTTTCTGCTCAAACCCCAGACAAGTAGGGTTAGTGTAGATGAATGAAAGCATCAAGGCATTTCATTAAACATCTGCTTCAACTATGCCATTTTAAATGGCACATTTGCCAATATCTTACCAACATACCTCACAAAACAAAAAAAACAAAAAAGCTTTAACATTATTCTGAAAAGGTTCTGGCATGACTCAGAATAATCAATGAATTTTGAGACCTGCAAAAATATTAATTAACCTTTCATTTATTTGTGACTTTTGTTCAGTCCTTTACAATCGAGGAGAACTATGTGCAGGCATAACCACTATAACTGGGAATTGGATTCCGATAACTCTGAAGTAAATGGGATTTTTTTACCACTAATATATGCAAGAACAGAATCACACTTTATCTTATTTCATTTTCTAAATTAGCATAATACACAGCATGAAATAGAAAACAAAATGCTATGTCTAATAAGATCTGACAATTATGCTGAATCACCGGCAAAGTACCTCAACCTCTAGCACTTTCTGTACACTTCATCAGCCATCAGTCAGTATGGTTAGAAATTTACAGATGAAGAGAGAAGGAGAGACCTTGTTCATCTTTCTCAAGGACAAATTTGAAGCTTGGCTTCAAAGTAGTTGCAGTTGTTGAAGAGGTGAATTCTCTGCTCTATAATGAAAATATTGTGGTTTGGGGGACAGAAGGTTTAAAAACAAGAGTCTTCTAGGAATGGCTGCAGATCTGTCAGTCTGAGGGAAGCAGAGCCTAAGTGAAAAGTCTAAGTGCCCCTTCCCTTAATTTAGAGTATGTTTACGAGACCTATAAAATAGGCCTATTTCAGAAACAGAACAGGTAGACTTTAAAAGAGACATTCCTGAGGTGCAGAAATTCATTAAATTAAACATCCATTTTGACAAAAGGCATGAGATCTCAGTTTTATGATTCAGCTCATCACAGCTGACTTTTACAAGGTCTGATTTATCACAGCTGACTATCTGCACATATCTTCCTACAAAGGAAGAGGAATAACTATGAGGTCATTTCATTACTTAGTAAAACATATAAAAGCTCATAGGTTTAATTTTCTACAGCTCTTTTGGATAATCACCTATTAAAAACACCCATCAACACCAGACTACTTCACATTAACAGATCTGGCTCTAGGTAGGGGTCACCCACTACAGATAACTTACGAAAGCTTCTGCATGCATCACAGGCATCAAGAGAAAGAACTAGTAAGTATTGTATCATTGGATACTACAGAGGGTTTCAATAGGATTGAGTGGGATTTATTACAGCATGAGCCAAATCCTCCTTACTTTTCTCATGCAAAACACACACTGAAGCTAGCCAGAGTGCAACTAAGGACATATTATGTCTCTGATTTTTCATTACTCACCTGTCCCAATACTACAATGGAACAGTTCACAGCATAAAGTTTATGGGACTAGAAGGGTTCTTTGTGGGAAGTGAAAGAAATATCTTACAGGATAGCCTGTTCTAACCACAAAGCAGGTACAGAGGCAAGTCTGAAGAAGACTGAAAGTCATCCTGGACTTCTGACAAGATCCACAGCTTTTCAAGAAGAGTATTTCTATGCTAGAAAAACTCACAACATAGGCTGCTTTGAACCATATTTAACTCATCCTACATACTTTTAATAGAAGAATGAAAGCTGACTTTGGCAGGGTTTATGACTCTCAGAAATAAAAAATCCTACCCTGCTTAAAGAAACAGTTAGCATAATTTACCATAACTGATCTAGCTGTTGATAACAAGACAAGCTACAATGACAGCCATGAGGACCTCCCATCATACATTCTCATGGTCCCTGCTGCTTGCCTAACTTGATGGTCTCAGCAGACATTTGGCCAAGAGCACAACATCCATGACAAAGAAGGGCCCATTACGTCCTCCATCAGGTAGCAGGAAATGTCTCTCTATCTTCATGTGATCTGACTTCTATCCAAGTGGAGATGAAAACCACACGGGGTAAGTGAGGCTTCAAGCATTCGATGGTCCCTGCAGAAGATTTGTCAAGCTTCTGGCTTGATCTGCCTCTGACCCCTTGGCAAATAGTTTCACTTGGGTTCTTTGCTTTCACACAAAAATATAGTATTTCTGGTTAACTGCTTGCACAGCTTTCATGCTTAATAACCTCCTTGTTTAGGTGGAGCAAAAGATCTTATTTTAAAAAAATAAAAGAAGACATGTTCATTACAATATTCAGTTGTGTCATATTTCTAAGCATATGCCTCTTTACAGTAAAAACTGTAGTTGTTCCCTGTCACCAAATGTGTTAACTTTGGATGCATTCCAGCGGGATTCTAGCAGACTGCCTCAAAAGCACATCAAAACAATTAAGTTAAACTAAGCAGACAATGATCCACACTCTGTGGCAAAAGGCTCCATGATTTCAACTCAACAAGGTATTTACCATTATCCTTTCAATTCAGATACAAAAAAAATCATAAATCTTTTGCAAGCTCCGTCTTTTTCAGACCAACTCCTTATCAATCAGTTTTGTGAACACTAACACTAAAAAAACCTACTGAGATTGTTTCAGCAGTGTACGCTGCTACTGATGCTGTTCATAAATCTTCTTAAAGAAGACCTACCATCAACTCCAGTTGAACCACAGAAAACTAATACTGCCAGACTGATCACACAGCAGAAGAGATGTAGATGAAAATTTTCTCCTGTACTAGACTTAGAAAACTCTTGACTGCATGGAGTTATACACTGAAAGTGCTCCTTTTGGTTTCAGCCATTATTATTTCATCTTTTCTGTTGCATGCTGTTCAACAGAAATCGCAAAGCTGAAGAAACAGCAACATATCATACTGTTAACCACAACACAAGTTTGATCCCTATAGTGAATACTCAATTAGCTTTTTTTCCAAATGATTCAGGACTTATTGGGTATGCCATAGGAGAAAAGGCACTTTGGTGCACTTCATAAAATTTGGATATAAATAACACATTCTGCCTAAGTCTTTGAACAGATACCATGTTAGGGATGAGGGCACTACCCTTCCTCTTATATATATTATTATCCAATAAAATCCAATTCATCCTATTAAAAGTTACTTTTAGGCTTCTGAAATCCTTCACAGACCTCTAGAAACAACCAACTAGAAGGAAAATTATTTGAAGTTACCAAGACACAAATCTTTTCAGACTTTTATACAGATTCACCATCACTCCATAATATGCTTTGGTTTGTTTCTGTAGTTCCTGCAGGATGCTTTGATGTCCAGTGGTCCACAAGGAGACTGACTGAGCAAAGCAACTCAAATTTCCTTTTTCACAAAAGATTACAGAAAGCCAATCAGGCCTGGAAAGGCCACAGAGTTCTCACTACATCAGAGGTAAAAAGGAAAAAGAAAGGGGTAGAGGACAAGAATCTCAACCAGAAGATAAATTAATTCCTAAAGCCACTCCGATAAGTTTGGCTTTCAGTTCTGCTGTTTAGCAGCTCCCAGTAAGAATTAAAAAGCATGACAGTAAAAAGAAAGCAAGAAAACCAAACCAAACTCAGAAAAAAAGAACCTACAGGAAAATCTCAGTGACATCCCTCAGCAAAGTTCTTCCTCAAGACGCAAGGAACTCTGCTGGCACAGAAATGTAATTTAATTCTTCCTGCCCCACCAGTCTTGACTCAAGTCCATTTGATTTCACAGTTCTAGCACTTGCAGTAGTTCACAAGTTGTGCCATGCACTGTGTAGAGTAAAAAGTCACAACTGCAGCATGCCAGAGTCTAAACTGTAACAGGCATTTTAATTTCTTAAACTCTGCACAGTGTGACTTGTATTGCTTGGTGCTTCCTTAGGAAGACTCAGCCTCTGCAGGTGCAGGGAATCTGCAGATATGACTGAGTGCACAGTTTAAACTCTGGGACCTACAGATGCAGTTTTGACAGCAAAGACAAGATCATAGCTGGAAGGCAGAAAACACGTAAAGTAAGTCCATAGAAGGTATATGTACAGATCAAAAATTGTTGTCAAAAAAACATTGGGCACTGGAACAGGCTGCCCAGGGAGGTGGTTGAGTCACCTTCCCTGGAGGTGTTTAAGGCACGGGTGGACGAGGTACTAAGGGGCATGGTTTAGTGTCTGATAGGAATGGTTAGACTCCATGATCCGGTGGGTCTCTTCCAACCTGGTTATTCTATGATTCTATGAAAAACCCTGCATGTAACCCCAGCCACAGCAATATATGCCCACACATAATTGCCAGCTGCAGGAGGAATATGTGGTCCGTGTTCTGCTGCTCCATCAGCATGACCAGTCACAGAGCCGCTGTCTCATATCTGTCCTTCTCCCCAAGGAAGTGCTGGATGGGCAGGCGTGTTCCTCTTTTCTTCACCCACCATTTATTATTGCTCTTGATGACATGCCGTCATGTAAATCATAAAGTTCAATAACTTTTTTGGAAGCCAGTCCTCCTACAGGGTCTAACAAGTCTTAAAATTTCAGCCAAGTAGCTTGACTTAACTGTTTAGAGGCTGAATAATGAGGAAGCAAAAATGACCATTGCTACTGTTGCATGTTTGTTCAGTCCATCCTAAAGAACCAAAACCTCACAGCTACTTTTCTGAAAATGCTACGAATAAGTTGTGAAGAAGCTATTGTTTTCTCCAGCAAATGTTAAGTCCACAGACAGTAACGTCCATAGCCCTGTTTTGCCAGCATGCCCATTCTCTGGTTTAATGAAGAATTAACAGGATTAAAATATAATTTAGCTAGTATAAAGCTAATTTAGCTTAGTACATTATAAATGTTAATGTCACAATATTTCTTGACTTAGAAGAAAGATAAATTTATTTACATTTAAAAAAAGTACCAAAAATAATAGTTTCTAATCCACAAACTTATTTTGCTACCTTTTTTGAAAAAATATAGTATTTGTGCCATTAAAATGAGAAGCTAATGCATTATTTTAAACATAGCAGTTTCATAAAATTCAAGAGAGCTAAGCAACTTGCAGAAAAAGGCAGCAATTCTTACTGTGCATAACACAATCACATGCTCAAAAACTAATTCTTTTCTCCCTCTGAGAGGTGTTTAAGGTCATTTCAGTAGTGTCTAGCCCAGTGTCATCAGAAGTGCAACAATTCACATTTAAGTCAATGACTAACCTTCTCTTCACCTTAGGATCATAAACCATGCTAAGATAAAGAACTCAATCTCAAAAGGCATCAAGATGTCAAAAAGAAGTCTTCATACATATTTTTGAACTATCAACGTTCATAATTTTTCTGAGTATTGCCCAAAACTTCACAAAAAACTAACACCAGTCAAATCTGAGGGGCACCTTCAAGCTATAAATGCAACATACAAAAGTGGTGAAATGAAAAGTTTGGGGAACTTGTGGATATTTGTCCCATGTGTTGAACCGTAAACCACAGTTATCGGTGGAAGTTACTACTTCTGAGACTTGTGGTGCAAACAGCATCCTGGAATTTTCTCCTCTACTCCTTCAGATTACTGAAGAAGAACCCAAGAGCAGACTAGCTGAGACCAGGCCAGCAATTCTGCTGAGAAGTGGTTTTCAAATGGTAGTTTTGGTTGTCTATATGAGAAAAAGACCATGAAATAGAAACAAGTATTTCTAAGAAGGTCTTAAAAAATGTCTCCCTATGCACAGTATATAATGCACATATAAATCTTAACTGAGACACAGTTCCATTTAATTAGTCTCTGCAGCTGCCTAATTTCTCTTTGTCATTCATGAAGAGGTTTTGGTAAACAACGCTAGTGAGAAGGATGTCATTTGCTAGTCATAACCAACTATGACTAAATTCAAAATATCATTGAATCAAGATTTTCTGGCTAAGCTAATGGGATAAAAGCCTTAGGAATGATATTTGCTTTATTTTCTGGAGCTAAGGTCAAGAATGCTGAAGCTTCCGGTTTTTTTGAAGGGTAGAATTGGGCTAAACTCCGATTAAGAGACAAACTGACAGATTTAGACATTTGTTTAGTAACTATGCAGGAATGTATCAAAGCCAATCTGCTGCCATTGTTTTTTGTGCTTATTTCTACCAACAAAAATCTATCAAAATTTCTACCAACAAAAATCTATCAAAACTCAAAACAGCAATCGTGCCCACTGAAAACTTCTGAATGTACAACTAGCAGGAAAGGGCAAAGTGGTATTTTCCCCATTTTCTATGCTCCATTAGAAAGGTTTAATTTACATTTCTGAATTTTTGGAAAGACAGTGGTATTTGCATGTTTTTTTCTACCTGGTATATCACAGATAATACTCATCTGCTGGCTTTATGAGGTATTTGCAGTTGTAACTCAACAGATAAATCCTTTGTTACAAATAAAAAACAAATAATGGGGATTTACAAAGCAGTAATTATACTGAGAGGGTTTACGCATAAGGATGTATTAAAAGAAATAATATACACAAACTATTTTTTTTTTAAGAAATCCTCTGAGCATTATCACCATTTATGCTAAGGACCTTTTTATAACAATACCACAAAAGGGATTTTAAATGCATGTCATCCCTAAAGGATACCTGCAGTCTCTGCCAAGCTCTCCTACGTAGGCTGAAGTTGGTAGCATATACCTGTTTTACGGTTAGTAAATGATGATAAATGAGCAGAGAAAACTTTGAGCCCAAAGCAATAAACCACACCAAAGGTAGATGATGTACTCCAGCAACCAGCCAAAGCATGTCAGCTGCTGCAAGTCATGGCAGTGGAATGGGAGCAGAAACCAAAAGGTGCTGCCTGTGGTCCCCACCACCTAAAACTGAGGAGTCACATGGCTGTATGACAGGCACAGGCAGGAGAACAACTGACCCATGAGCCCACACAGCTACAGATCAAGCCGCTAGGACATGAATGACATTGAATCAGTTGAAAACCACACCATCGAGGACAAAGATCACATTCTCACCTTTGCACTGGTCCATCTAATCACAAAAGGCACCTGGACAAATAGGAATGGGATGCCCCAACCCATAGCGGATGCAGCCAGTATTTCCAATCTCCTGTTTACCAGCAGCCTCCTGAGAACAGGCACTCAACATGCACCAGAGACCTTTTGCTGCCATTCCAGGGGACCCGTACCATGAACAGCTGTGTCTGAGGCTGCTCTGAAGCAAACTGCCATCCAGCTTGTCCCAAGACTAGAGAAACACAAAAGCAAAGATGACTTCAAGCAGTCCAGTGTCTGAACGAAAGAGGATGTTAGGTTTCACTGTGATATATTCCATGAGCAGAATCTAGCCAAGAAGTTATTCTATAATATGGTGCACGTTCTTTATTGAGTTATCAATGGCTACCACTAAATCTCTTCACAACAAAACATGGAGCTGGGAAATCACAAACAATATCAAAGAAAGTTATTCTGAGATCCTGTTGATCCTATTGGCTTACTGTTAAACCAAAATGGGGGAATCTTACTTTTATTCAAGAAACTATAGGAAATAAAACTAGAATTATTTTTCCAAACCTCTTCTCTAAGACCAGTGATTAATTATCATAGTTATCTATTGCATGTTTAAGGTTATCCTTCATCATGCCAGAAGAGTTGCTAGTGCTAAATATGACAAAAAAAAATACATTAGTTTATAATTAATTGCTCTGATGGAGACAGGCGCTATGATTAATTAGACAGTCAAGAGAAATCCAGATCCAAACCAAATGACATCAGTCTCCTGAATAATATGTCTCCCATGTAGAACCTTTTTTTTTAATACTTTAATTACAATGTTTTGACTTTTGACACAGATCCCTGAACCAGACAGGCCTGCGGGATGGCAGTGCAACAGCGATGTGCAGGGAGAAACAAAGTGGTGTGAGGCACATGCCGCTAACCCATGGCACAAGGGGGCTGAGTAGTCCTGATTTGACCAGAGGGAGGAGTAAGTAGCATCACCTCCATTATCCTTCTACACCAGCGTAGAGCTGGTAGTGAAAAGCCTGCCAGATGCTCAAAGCCTGCCAGTAGAGGAGAGAGGCAGAGAAGCAACTTGGAGAGAAGACTAGGGAGAGGCAGAGGTTCACAGTCGTCTAGCCTCATCACTATGAAGGGTCCACAGGCAACATGAGACACAAAATACCCTACTTTCTCTTTTTTAAAATTTGTTCAGGAAAGGTTTCTGTACTTGTTTGGCTTCCTAGTTATAAAGAAGGAATTCTTTTCTGCAAATGCATCAGAAAGAAGTAACTCAATATTTCAGCTAAGTTACAATGGGGTAGAAATTTTTCATTTTTACAAACCAGAAGAGCTTTTGTTCCATATACTATTTCAACATTGTTTGGGGCTTTTTTTTATTTCAGGCTCAATCTATGACTTTCGTGTTTGGGATCAGTCATATGGACTATGTAATGGAAAAGCTCTATAACTTATCTGAATCATTATTTTATTTTGTTCTCCTGTGGTTCCAATTGTTCATTGTTAATTAGATCCAGCCATAACATCTCATTGTGCAAAAAGCATACTCTGTTTTAATCAAAATCTTGGACAGCATTTTGGATGGCATCTTTAACAACTTGGACAGAATATTCTGTGGTTTCCTCACCAACAAAGAATCAAAATTATTAACTATGAACATGTCTTCCACCAAATGCTGACAGTTATCATCAGGTTATTTAGATGAATATCTGCCTGCTTCATGAAGCTATTTTAGACTTCCTTGCCTTTTTTTCACCTGTTTTCTTCACTCAAAACAACAGCGAACTGTAAACCTGTCCCACGGGATGCATGCATGATGAACCCCCAAATATTTTTTCTATTTGTCATTTTATGCTATGCTGAAAGTGATGCTGTAAACAGAAAAAGATGGCTATGATAGTTTCATAGATTTGAAACCAGGCCTTTTTATTTATGACGTTAAAATTATTTTCCCCTTGGTTTAGCAGTGAATAGAAATGGCCAGTGTTTGGGAATTAAACATACCAACAAGCTCACACTTAGAGATGGTCTTTGTAGCTGTGTCTTGGTGACAAGGTACCAATTCAGATTATCCTCACAGGTATTTACTGATGAGAAAGAAGTGAAAGATGTCTCCTTGGCAGGAATAAACGCAGGGCTCTCCTCTTCTCTATTGATAGATGAATTGTCATTCAATGGCAGTTCTGATCTCAGTGCTGCGGTTTTGAGAACCTTTTCTAGGTTCTATATTTTGCTCCGTAAGATTTACCCATTTCTGCCAGGCCACTCAGCAACTCCTTCCCTGCTGCCTCCCCCCCTACAGTCCTGAGGAATTAGTCTGACAAACAGATGTTTGTTCTTGCCCAGACACCTGTTTGTGGCAGTTCCGCCACCAATTAAAAGCAAAAAAAAAGGAGAAATAGACACTAGATCAGTGTTGTAAGGAGTGTAAAAAGAAAATTACAGAGGATCCTATTATCCAGCTAGAATTGTCTAGAGTTTAGGAAACTGAGATCTAAATAGCTTATAGCTATGCAACTACACCATCTGCCTGACTGTAGTACACAAATGAGCAAAACCTACAACACGCTGTTTAGCCATCAGTTATTCCTGCTTGCCTTCCCGTTGCAAGAATACAGGCAATAAGTCAACTGTTTTATAATAAATTAAATTATACCATAAATTCTAATAATATCAACACATCACATTGTATTATATAATTACAGATAGATGTAAAATATTGCCTGCGTTTAATCTTATATAGTTTTCAAACTATGAAAAGCTTTCAGTCACAGCCTGAAAGGAAATCTAATAAGCTATATTTGCACATACGAGTTGTGATTTTGGATGCCTGGACTTTTTTCTGACAAACTGAAATGTCTTTAATGGAACCTCATTTCCAGTAAGAACTGAATACCATCTTTCAGATGTTTTCAGTTATGCACTCCAAAATGGCCTTACGCCAAATCATGAGTCACTTTTGAAAATTTAAGATCCTGTATCTGGTATCAAAAACCAGCAAAAAATAAATTCCTTAACTATTATCAGAGTAGCACTGTAATTTGGAGAAAATGAAAAGCCCATTTTGCATGGCTTCTTTCCTAAAACAAACTGAAACATCACAGGAAAAATTTCCAATTGACAAGATTAAAAAAAAAAAATCACCATACAAAAATAAGCCTTTTCCTTAAATGGAGGGAAAAAAATCATGTATCGTATTTTAGATTTCTCACAAATCTGACTGTATTTCAGAAGAAAAATCCAAATAGCAGTTAAAAAAAAGCCTGTCTACTTTTTTGAAAAGGTGGTATGTATGTCACATTAGTCCATTTCAAGCATTGTGCCTCTATCTAAATCCAACCTATTAGATTTCTACTACTGAATGCTAAGGGTCAAAATCCTAAAAAAATTTACCCAGCAAAATTATCATAAGCAGCAGTTTGTCCACACAAGGCTTGAAGAATCATCATTTCAAATCTCTATTTCACACTGCTCTCTGCAACTACCTGAAAGGAGGTTGTAGCGAGGTGGGTGTTGGTCTCTTTTCCCAAATGACAAGTGATGGGACAATACGAAATGGCCTCAAGTTGCACCAGGGGAGGTTTAGATTGGATAGTAGGAAAAAATTCTTTACTGAAAGAGTGTTCAAGTACTGAAACAGGCTGCCGAGGGAAGTGAGGGAGTCATCATCCCCTGGAGGCATTAAAAAAAATGTGCAGACATGGCACTTCAGGACATGGTTTAGTAGGCATGGTGGCATTCAGCTGACAGTTGGACTGGATGATCTTAGAGGTCTTTTCCAATCTTAATGATTCTGTGATTCTAAAACTCATAAATTCTGCTTTGCACTGAGTTTACCTATGATTACTTCTGTTGCACAGCACAAGATCCTGCATTCATGCAAAAAGACACTGAAAAGCAGAGGCCAGGGGGACAGCAACCCGCTTCCTTATCACACAACTTTTATATTCCTAATTCCTAGCAAGTTCTGTAAAGTGACTGACAGACAGAGATGTTCGGGGAAAAAAATAATTCCATGTACCTGAAATAGTGTTGGTTTAACAGTACAGCACAGGATACAGCAGCTCTATATGCCAGCACAGCAGGAATAAAACTCACTTGCTTTTAATAGACAAGCATTTAGTGCAACTAGTATAATTTGCAGTGACATTTCCCCCTGTCTATTATATAAGCTGAAAGCTAATCATTTGCTTTTATGCAGTATATTGCCTATCTCCAACACAGTGCCTTATCAGATTTCTCTCCATTTTTAAGATATTTTAGTAGCTAAAGAGGGGGGACTTATCAGATTCTTAAGATTCCTTCTAAACTCCTGTTTTCTTCCATTCTGTGTTTACATTGCCACACAGTCATCGACACAGACAGGCTTCAATAGGAAATGTTGTTTGTTTAGTTAGCATGGCTCATACTCTGTGTCTAACAACCTCTCTTAGAAGTTTAACTCTCCAAAGAAAATAATTTAGAAGGTAAAGAAAAATCCAGAAAATTCCTCAAAGAAAAGCTGGGATTTCAAAAATCAAGGACTAACAATCCATTTTACCTGTGTCATTCCCTAAAATCTTCTTCTAAATATCAGGAAAAAAGTGAGAAAGCACAGAAATAGTAGTTAGAGACATCATCATTTTTATAACCCAGGTGTCATACAGAATTTGAGAATATCTGCCTTCATGGCAGCAATTACTTGGAAAAGATTTTCAAAATTATATTCAGCAGCAGACTTACCAGAGATTGGGCGGTGCCCATAGAAAGAACAAAACAGATGACAGACCTGCTTCAGTAAAACATCAATGTAATAACCCCGAGATACTTAAATTAACAGTTAATTCTTCCCCAACCTTTCAGTCCATCGACCTATTGAAATCCACCTTGTGCTGTCACTGCCAATATCTCAGTCCTGACCCTTCCAAGACAGCCAGCTCCTACAGACTAACGTGGTTTTAATGTATTTTGATAGACAAATAAAGCACTCTAAGTGCCAGCAAGTCTGCATATTTAGAATGCAGTACTCAAACACACAACCGATTAAAATCTAGTGATTTAGCAAGACGAGTTCCTAAGGGCTATAAATACAGCACGTAGCATCAAAAGACCTCATCAGCCAGACATCTGAGTATGAGAAGGAGATGCAAGGCATAAAAGAAATCAAACCTTCAAAACTAGTGCACTAAATTGATTAGGCAACACTGGAAGAATGAGTCTTACAGGAGATTCTTTATTGTGTATATATGCCAAACATGTTTATGAGTTCTCTTGAAAGACCTATCCTGCTAGTAACAGATAGTTCCTGCTATGCCTGCCTTCCCACTCTGTGTATCCCACAATAAACAGTGCTGCCTGTGTTAGACAGAATGTCCATCCCAGACACATATCACCATCTGAAAATGCACTAAAACTGTCCTAGTCCGAAACCGGATGATGAGGATAAATCTCCAACATTTCCAGTCTGAGGCAAGAGCATAGAGCACATGAGGACAGACAGCGCTGCAGAGCTTGCCATGCTACCTATGGGTGCAAGAAAGAACACCAGCCACTCAGCCAGCGCTGCAGACTGTGATGCAGCCTGGAAGTCTCCCTCTCTCAAAGAACTGCATATTTGCTGAACCATGCCATGGATGCTATCGCGTGCATCTCATAGAAAGCCACCTCCACATGGAACACAGGAACGCACCTATGAGCTCCCCAACAATAGGATCAGAAGACAGTTTGGAAAAGCATTACAAAGGGAGAAAGAAAACCATGAAACTGCTAACAAAATTACTCAGAAACCTCACGATGCTCATGCAGGGATCAGTGACGAGAATTTCAAATATAAAATACGCCATGCATCCCACACCAAGAAACCTTTGCTGTCTCCCATCCAGATTTTGTACGGAGTCTGAGAAATAAACCTATGCCCACTAGCTAGAGAGGACTGCAAAACCAGCCACAGCCAAAGAGATGCTGAATTAGACAAGTAATGGGAAGCAGAACAACATTAAGCTGTCTCAGTGCAAAGGATATTTTTTCCCCTCATTGAAGCACAAAAAACATGGGTGAGGGAGGGGGCTATATTTCAATTTTGATTTCTTTGAGTTTGCTTTCTCCTTTTATTTCAGACGGGTCTCAAGCTGATAAGACTGAGAGCAACTCTGTTATTTATCTGGCAGACCTCCGGGTGTAGGTAAGCTCCTCACATCACAGCAGCTCTATAGGGAACATTTTTCTTTTTTATTATTTTCACCCAGTTTTCTATTCTTCAGGTCAAAAATCAAGGAAGAGCTTCAAACACTTAACTGTGATGCCCCCCCCACCTCCCCCAAAGGAATTATCCAGAAAAACTGCAATTTGGAATTAATAAAGTCTCGGGTCTCTTCTACTCAGGTCTCTTCTGTAGAGGCTTTGTGAGTTGTATAAGCAGAGGAGAGTTTTTCATTTATCAGGAAGCACAAAGGGAAGGGCTTTCCATGAGGTGATTTTGAAATTCTTGGTCAACGGTTAACTTAGTTTTTAACTTCAAAGTACAGAAAAACTTGGGGGCTGAAACAATACATAAGGAATAAAGGGTAGAGGCTGCCATGAAAGCAGGGATGGGAGGGATGTTAACAGCCTGAAAGCAGGCAATGAAGGCACGTAAAGCTGCCTCCTGTACTATACCTCTTCTCATTCTTGGTTTAACAGAAAGATCCTAAGAAGTAAAAAGCAAAGTCCATTTCAGAAAGTTTAAAATATAATCAGATTTTCTGGCTGGCAGCGCCGCAGAAGGAAAGGCAGTTTCACTAATTAAGATCTGAACTTCGGCTTCAACTTCAGTTTTTCATGATGTTACCAGATATTGAAAAATATGGTACTCATTCATTGCAGGGTGCAGTACCCGCAGGGCAGTGAGTAATGGTTTTACTCTTGCTTCAGTACTGGCAGCAGCATGTTGGACAGGAAAATGAACCTCTATTTCCTATCTATTTTTATAATCAGTTTATCTATCATCTGCTTAATTCTTAGCCCCGTATGCATGAAAGAAACAAAACATTTACATCTCAGTACTACGTTGAAACACATTCACAATACTGCCATTGACTCAGACAGATCATCGGCGACACTGACTTGCAACTGAGGATGGCATTTGGCCCCAAACAGTATGTCTGTAGTCTGTATGAAAAATTCATGAGCTAAATCTTTTCACTTCTTTTATAAATAGGAGACAAATTGAGAGAGTCATCACTTAGTCAACCAGGGAATGATTCAAAATCTAAACGTAGAATATTGTTTGAAGGAAAGCAACTGGTAATAGAGACAAAGCATATTTCCTCTTCATAAAAGAAAAAGGACAGGAGTAAGTTATTTTATTTTGCCTTTTTTCTTCTTTCAGGAATCAAAAAGTATAAAATGCCAACCAAGCATAGCAACCAGATACCAGATACAAATTAGAAACCTCTATTATTATGTGCCTAAGTATATTTAGTTGCAGCTCTGAAGTCACACATGTTGCTGAGTTCTGGTTTACTTACAAGCTTTCCAGTTTCTCTAAACACAAACATTATTTTTGGTATTTTGTAACTAGCTCTATATTATGAGGCGATATTAGCTGTGGGGATGACAGCTGGCAGGAACTTTTGAATCGAAGGGTCTCTTTCTAACTGATACACACAAAGCTCTCTATTAGCTCTCACAAGATGCACTGTTTACTAAAGATGATTACCCATGAGTAAATAATGAGTCATGATATCCTAAAAAAGCAAACACACAGAGTTAAAGAATAATTTCTAACATGGGTAAACAGACAACACTGAAAATTGAATCACTTATGTGCATTTTTTCCTAATAAAGTGTTAAAAATTAGAAGAGCTACAGAAAATAGCCATAATTAGATGAAAATATGTTAGAAGGTCTTGGAAAGACTGTATCTCTTTTCATTTGACTGTAAAGCATAATTTACAGACATACAAGCAAGTAAACACAGTCTTAAATATATGCAGGAACTAATGCAAGAGGGATTTTTATTTGGATGACACAACAGAAACCCACCATGATAATTTTGTCATTCTTGACAGGTTACTACACTATGCTTATAAGCAGTGCAGGCCATTGAAATACTACATATTTGCAATCAGGTAGAAAAGTAGCACTATAAATCTAACCCTGTCATTATAAAATGCAGGTAAACCACTCGTTTTTGCTATAAGTTATCAGATGACTTCCTAGCACTTTGAGAATTTACTGTTGGGGAATTTTGACTCCAGACCACCACCAGCAGCGGTGAAGTACTATCCCCCTCATTATTGTGAATTCCATATGTATCCAACATCTGATGCTATCTTATACATTTTGTAAGTTCACTGGTATTCTGAAAAATGTGCTTGTACCATGTCCATTCAAACACCATTTGTCTATGAGGACTTTGCCTCCAACACCTTGCTCCCAGCCATTTGACACAGCTTCACAAACAGCTGTGAAGCTCAGCAGCAGTTTTAAAAGAGAAATGAAATGGAAGCTAGTGATCCTTGTGACATCTCAGCAGCTGCGAATGGTGGCTTTCAGTGACTGCAAGAGTTAAAGACCATAAAGCTACTTTACTGCAACTGAACCTTTACATAGAACCTTCTAAATATTTGCTTGTAACGACTAAAACCTAATAACCTGGATTCTTAAAAAAAAAAAAAAACACAAAAGAAAAAATAAACATTTTTTAGATATTTAATGACAATCAGACTTAAGGACAACGAGGTATTATTGAAGATAGGAAAAAACATGCAACTAACCTGCTCTAGAAATAGATTGAGATTGAAAGTTGAAATGAATGTTGTCTGAATGTTAAGATAATGCTCTTTACTTGACATGCTACATTCTCTAAGGAAGGAATACATTTGAGATATATTTGAATATACCTGAAATTTTCATGAGGATGAAATAATCACATTATATTTCCTTGGGAAGTTGGGAAGAGCAATAAGACACTTCCATTTTAGTCTGGGTAGAGCCACCACATTCTGGGGACTGCTGCCCAGCTGGGATACCAAGCAACTAGGGGAACATATACCAAACCTGACGAGTCTGACATGGAGAGAGCGATGCTTTTTCCTCTTTCTTGCCCATGTAATTCTCCTGGCATGCTGGTTTTGAAACGTAACCTCTCGTGCTTTGACCAATTTACAACCTCCATATAGTTATCTGCAGTTCAGGTTTTTGAGATTATGTGATTTTAAAACACAAGTTTCTAAAAAAATATGGATAACATTTTAAATGGTAATTTTCAAGGAAGAACTAGACAGCTAGTGAGATGGCCAACCACAGAATGGATCACACAACCTGTCCTACAAGTTTCTTAAATTACAGACACTTACACTTCTGAATCAGGGTCACATGTACACGTAACCTGCAATTCTACAAGGTACTCCCCATTTTTCAGCTGACTAATAATTGCAAAGATCTCTGAAAAGGCACTGAGTAGCTTCAGCTGCCAATGACCACAATAGAAAAGACGCTACTTCTTTCCCAACAAGCCTCAAAAATTAACACACTACCATAAAGAAAAGGAAAAGGAAGAAAAGATGAGTGCATTCAGAACACTTCAACTAGGATAAAGACTCTTTTAGGGCACCCTAACTGCCAGTCTGAAGCTTAAAGGGAAAATGAAATAAAATCTAAAACGTCACATGGCATTTACAAGATTACATATGCCTACATTAGGCAAATACAACAGAATTCCATTTTTGCTGTAGTTTGCTTTCCATTATTGTGGAAGTTTAATTAAGGAAAAATAGGAAATACTTAAATTTGAGTATTTTCCTTTTTTCTTTTCATGATGTAAATGCTCCATATTCTCAGTGTTCATACTAGAGTTCAATTATATCAGTGGTATTATTTAGTGTTCCAAACCAGAACACGTCACAACTATGAAAAATAATCATACAAGAGGGGACTTCAATAACTGCCCATCCCTCACCCTACTGAAGTTGTACCCTTCCATATTATACAGCTGCTGATGCTTTACACAACTTTGATTCCTACTGATCAATTCCAAGGGGATAACAGCATCACACACAGACCAGAGTCCTATATCCACCTCTTCCAAAATGGGAGTCCTTTGTTAAAGTTAAAAAAAATACTTTCACTTTTTACAGTTCCCCTTCAGACATGCGTCCTCAATATACATTCGCAGACACCCTGCAGTCTTTGCTAATGTCATTTGCCTTTCACTCCATCTATTATTTTTCCAACTCCTCCCCGAACTCTCTTCTGTTTAATCTATTCTGGTTAGAAAAAAAATAAATAAATAACAAAGGGTACACAAATGGGAACACAATGTTCTAGGAGTGGTCCTATGTGAGCCACAGCAAAATGGTACAAAGCTGAGAAGAGCTGGGATTGCTGTAGAGTGACGTCATGACCTCTGTTTACAGCCATAATTTTTTATCAGCAAATTGACAGTATTCTGCATGACCCTGTATTGCTTTTTTTTTTTCTCTCTTTTTCGTTATTACTGTGTCTGTTTTCACTTTACTGATCCTAGTTACTTCCTCCAATTTGATAACGGTCTAACCAAACACATATTTCTCCTACACGTCCAAGCAGAAGACCCAATTTTACTGTCAACACAGCCAGATCAAAGCAGCTAACCTGTTATGGAAACATCAAGGCCAACACCCGAATTATGTCCCAGTTTCTTATGTTAACCAAAGTAATAAAATTATTCTTAATTAACAATGGGTAATTCAGGAGAAACATAACTTGAAGATAAGTGTTGACAGAAAATGGAATTTATTGACTTAAAAATATAATGCATTTAGTACCAGAAATCAGCTACTGATCTACAAAACGTTCACAAGATACTAAAATATGTGCTATGCCACACATCTAGAGATAATAGAAGAGTACAGAATCTTAATTCAGTAGGTTTCTTTACACTTGTATTACATAATGTTGATTAGAAGACATCAGCTTGGATTAAAGAGAAGAGCATTAATTGCTTTAAATATTAATACCACTGGCAAAGGACTCTTATACTGAGTTTTTACAAACTTTGACCAAGCTTTTCACAAACATATGTAAATATGTAAATAAGAAACACAACAAAAGTCACTAATGAGATTCCACGTTACATCAGGAAAACCAACAAGTGATATAGGAAAAGTCTGAAGAAAAACAAATAAGCATAGTATACAATTAATCCCTAAATCAAGATATTAGGCTTGACATATACAGATGGCTGGGTATATGGATTCCAAATTTAGTACTTGCGATAAAATCATCTCTAACTTAAAAATACACTGTAAGCAGATCTTTTTGCTCACAAAACTGCTGAACTTTGGAAAACATTAAGTTGCATTGCCTACCTTTTTCTTGCCTTTCTCATTCCTCAGGAAGTAATAACCACAAAAGCCAATCTCAGCTGTACTTAACACTAAGTTTCATTTTGGAGTCCTGACCTCTGATTTCAAATACTGCAGGAAGATTAAAAATATGTAACATTGACTGAATTTCAAACATCATTGTTGAGATTGTAACTCTTTTTTTTTTTTCTGACATACCACTTACTTCTGGGCACCACTTAAGGTCATAATCTGCCTTTGATACTCACTGAGGCTTTTTCACATAGAAATGAGACAGTAATTCTACCCTTTAATATCTTTAAAAAGGTAGCTCCTTCACTACTAGGAACACTATCGAACATCCTAAGTAAATCAACACAGAAGTATCACAAAGACTACTGGCATCTGCTGGCTGTATCCTAGTAGCTCAGATTTGCTGTTCTGATATTGTACATAAAAGAAGCAACACCAGACAGCGTCTCTTCTGACTCAATTAGAAAACATGCATTCACAAATACAAAAAGCATGCAACAAACATGAATCCCCAAAGATTATGCTCAATTCAGATAAGCTCAGCAAAAGTAAGCGTTTAAACTGTAACTTCTGATCTGCCCATCTGCTTTTTCCACTTAGCCCTGCTTTCCAGATGGGAAAACAGGTGAGGTCTTGAATTACTCATGTCACTGTACAGTTTTGCCCACACCCTTCTTCCTCTTACACCATCATGCAAGTGTTGTGAAATTTGGATCTCCTAACAGAGATTGCAGCTCTTAACCTTCACACAGCAATAGGTAAAGCTTAGTCCTGTTCTGTCCTATGCCGGACAACATCTGCCAAGGTCAATCTTTCAAATTCTTCCTCCACATTGTCCTTTCTGAGTTTAAATATTTGTTCCCTTAAAGAAGAGAAAATGATACTGAGGTTTTCACAATCCTAATTTGCTAATTGTTTCAAGTTCCTTTAGATGAGATTACTTCCCAAAGCAAACGCAACAGCACTATACTACTGTCCTTTCCCAAACACAGACTGGCTTGCAACTATGCAGGGTACACAATTCATTTGCTTCTTTCAGCTGCCTTTGCTCACAAATGGCTTTCACTGACTTCAGGAAGTCTTAGCAAAAGCATGGCACGTTCCACTCATCCAAAGCTATTTAAAGAAGCAAGACCTAAAGAAATATTGACAAGATTAGGCATAATGTATCAGGGAACCCTTAGCAACAAAACTTTAAAAACAATAACCAGATGGTAGGTTTGATCTTGTGGATCTGAACTAATGACTGGTAAAGATCTGCCTTTAAATATCTTCAGTAATAACTAATTCAGATGCAGACTTATGATTGGACTATGGGTATACCTATGCAGACATGTTTTGAAGAGACGAAGCTCAAGTTATAACTTGGCTTGGAGTTGAACATCACAATGGGGAGTCCAAGCTTTTTTGTCTTATTGCATGCTATGCTGCCTGGACAGCAAGTAATATCCTGTCAGCAATCCACGTCCCCTTTGACTTCTATCTCCAAGGTAAATTGCTGGCAAGCCTTCCTGCTAGTCCTCTTAAATTGAGGAAATAAAATAGGGAAAAAATATGGAGAGAAAAAAAACTTTTACCAAAAAAACAGGCAGTCTGCAGTGTTTTTGCAAAGCATGGGTTAAACTGATGTGAACTTATATTATGGGTATGAATTTTCAGCTACGATCTGAGGATGAACTTGAGCAAAGGTAAGATGTCTGGCACATGCCTTGCCTGCCAGTCAGCGTCCACACTGGTCCCCACCGTTCTGCCTCACAAGGAGGGGTAGTAGGAATGGGAGGGGGAAGGTTGTCTGCTTGAGTTCAGGTACTGTGGCTGCAATTCCACCACTTTCTTGCTTTCAGAACTTGAGTTTTTCACTGCAGAGACATGTAACCCAAGAAAGAGATCTCGGGAAAAGCTCTGGGAGCCAAACTGAGCAACAAAGGTCAAAAGAGTGGAGGGCAAGGGTTCATAGAATAGTTTGCTTATGCAAATTTGGCTTTTTACACTTACGTGCCTGTGAGCAAAGCATGTTCATAAAATGACTCGTAAACAGAAGCCAAGTCCTGGCTACTTTTCATCCCCATATGACTCCTTCTATGGGATCAAAGGCAATGATCCTGAGCACCAGCCCCTTACATTCAAAGGCGACAGCACAGATCCTGGTTTTAAGCTTTATGTAAGCTCCCAACTTTGAAGTGTGTGTGGAAAAAGCATTTAGGAAAGTTCTTAAAGTTACAGAGCAGCTTAACTTGTTTATATAGACAGAAGTAGCAAGATTTGCTGTAATTTTGGTATGTATTCAAAATATTTTTATTGACTTCCTTGAATTTATTATGGCCAAGGGTGGCATACCAGCTGATTTCTAAAGTGTGCACTACACTTCTCATGAAGTGACTCTATCTTAAATTAGTTATATAATTCACTCATCTCTAACCAAGTGAACTGCAACCCCTCATATCAGACTGCCCATCTCAAGATGAACTTTTTCAGAAAGCTTCAGAAACAGAATGGCTGAGGGTGGAATACCTCTGGAGACTGTTTAGTCCATCCGCTGCTCAAGCAGGGTCATCTGGAGCAGGCAGTCCATGATCATATCTCTCTAAGGTTTTAATATCTCCAAGGATGAAGACACCACAACCTCTCTGGGCAACCTGTGCTGGTGTTTAACCAGTCAAAAGCATCTTGCTGTTTCTGCAAAAATAGCCAAGGGAAATACTTGGGGTTTTTTTGGTAAACGTAAAATTTTAATACTTTTTTCTTTCAACTACTTGAGTTCCCCTATTCCTTGGAACAGAAACTGTAATTTGGCAAGCAAGGCCCTTATCACAAGGATTAACCCTGCTGTCCCTGTGAAAATCTAGTCAGAAGGACTGGGAAAGAAGAAATGGGAGAGAGGGTCTTGCCTCAATTTATAACTGTTTCATTCAGATCCAGAAATTCACCAGCTATCAGCTATTTCATATCTGAAGACATCTGAAAACAGATGGAAGGACGCTATACATACATATTTTTCTCCCTGTAATTAGCTCCATGCCAGGTAACAGACACTGTAAAGAAGCCAGGGCAGAGCCTGAAGGCCAGAAGTATGGTCCTGGCTGCAGAAACAAGTGCCAGGTCCACTCTCTCCACGCTTACAGCCAAATAAGTCTACAGTAGTTCAGCCCCTTGCCAGTCCGCTGGCCACAGCGCCTGCCCATGCCTCTTGGACCGCAGTCCGGCAAAAAAAGATGGACTGGGGCAAAGGAGGAGAGGTCAAAGGAGACCATATCAACCCTTGATCTGCAGCAGTTTGGGGAAAGCCTGCTTGTCCCTCCTCATCCAGCCATGAGAATCATGACCTGGACGTGCTGGCAAGGCTCCATCCACACCACATCCTCTGGTCTGAGCTGTGAAAACCCCTCACTGATAGATGCCAACAAGATCATTCTCAAAGCCTAGCTGCTGGGCACTAAACATTTCTGCCTCTCATGAAGAAGACAAAAATAAGGACTTAATAATAAAGGATTTATTATTAGATGGGTGGGAGGAGACACAGAAACACTTCACAATCACAGCTGACAGGTTTGATCATAACCAGGTTTGACCATAACCAGTGAACATTGACAGCACTCAGAAATGTGCCACAAAGGGAGGGCTGAACGTAAGAAATGGGCAATCTGCCCTAAAGAGAAAGTAAGGCAGAGGACAGACAGAAGTAGAAGCAGCAGAAGAAGAGAAGCATCTTAGGCCCCCTCCCAAATATCCTATGCCAAAGCAATTCATCTTATCCATGTCACTGGAGGAAGGTTGAGGAGACCAGGAGGGCTAGCTCAGGGAACAGCTCTATAGACACGGTATGACCAAACCCCTCCCCTCACTCAGGAATTAGAGAGTCCAGCACTTCCCTACCCCAGATCACACCATTCCCATCCACACCTAGCTTCCTAGCAAAGAAAACACTTCTACCTTCATGAAACTGAAGTGCTTTGATACGAAGCCTCTTGAAGCTGAAAATCCTTCTTCCTTACAAGACACTCCCACCATCCACTGACTGGAAAGGCATGGCCAGAACGGCTGTAAGCATGTTCCTCCCACCCTACTGGGAGAGTGACAGCAGATGGGCAGAAGATGAAAGCAAAACGGCTTCCCAGGAAGCCTGACAATCACAGCAGCCTCTGGGTTCTCCCAGAGTTCAATGGAAATGAAGACAGATGCTATCAAGACAGTATCTTGTGCAGCAATCCACTTGGCAAGAAAGAAGGCTTCATATGTTTTGGAGGTGATCACCATTTTCACCAAAGTCTCATAGCACATGCCAGTGGTCACATACATACACAACAGAACAGCCAAGTTGGGGGGGCAGAAGGGAGGAAGGGAGAAGGAGGGAGATGCCAAAAAGCGGCAGGACAGGGGACAGCCCCCTACGCCTACCACCACCACCAAAGAACCTAGCACTCATTAACGCAGAAAGATGAGAAGAAAAAAGCGTAGGGTCTGGTCAACACCATGGCAAGCAGGACTCTTGTCACTGACCTATCCTTTCTGGTGGCAAGCAGTCTCTGTCAGAGGGAACCAAGGACAGTGCAACCCACCCTGCCAACAGCAGGATGGCAGCCACATTCAGTATCTACAGATTCAGCAACCAGAGCAAATGACAGGACACCCTATGGGGCAGTGAGGTTGAGGATGCTATCTCCATTCACAGGACTCTTGAAGGAAGGAAAATCTCTTTAGCATCCCTTTCCTGTTTCTGGCAAAGGAGAGAAGCAGGGGACTTTAGTGTGGGGAACAGAAAAAAAAATAAGATAAGTTGGATTACCAGGTTTGATCCCTCCATGGTGCTGATTCAAGTGATTTTCAACTCAAAATTGACTATAATCAGGAAGAAATTACTATTACACGTTTACAGTTTATAGGCAGGGACCACATACTCCACATATTCTACAAAACCGAAGGCATTCCCTGGGATAACATGTTTAGAAATTTCATTGTTTCAAATAGTTAATAGGAGACATAGTTTCATAGTTTTCAAACATCACTATTATAACATAACACTATGCACCCTGAAAAGTGAAGCAGTACAACCCAGGGACTTTGTTTATCTGCATATACTCATATCCAAATTAAGGCTGCATAATCAACCTTAATTCTGGTATTTCTTTCTCTTAGTGCTTGACATTATAACCTTGATAATCAAACAACTTATGCAGTTAAATAGTTGATCCAAGTCCTCAGTCCTAACTAAGCTGTTTTATTCTGGTCACATAGAGTACTTCAGTAAATCAAATCACTTCAGTAAGTCACAGCAGTAAAACGGGTACAACATAAAATACGTGCAGTTCAGTGTTGCATAGGAAGTACTCTGTGTTCCAGATATAATTTTCTCTATATTTGTAGAAATAAAATTATACTTCAATATTTAATGGAAGTAGTTCTTCTGGTTTAGAAATGAAATTCATCCCAAGTATTTTGTAGGCTAATACTTTCCTAATACATATGTGCATGGGCATGTATATTCTGGATTTACATGGATACAGCTCTGTACAGAGTCTTTCCCTGTTTATCTAACTGGATAATGAGATTCACCTTATCTCTTTTTTTCGGAGAACAAATGCAATGTGAAAAGTAAGACATCTAACTTCAAAAAGAAGGCTCAAGATAAACCCTTCCATTTCCTGAAGCCATGAACAAAGTTATTCTAAGCCTTATACAGAAATGCTACAGCTCCTAATTAAACTTTGAAGCACCGTGCACACAAACACACCCCATTTTTAAAACAATGTTTGAAATATTAGAAAAAAAGAAAGAATCAGAAATAAATTAATAAATCATGGAAACAGAACTATTTTAATGTAAAGCTAAAAAACAGGTAGTATGATGACACACAAAGGCAATCCTACCTGTCAAGAGTCGCAAAGAGGTAAGCAAATAGACCAGGAATGAAAAGATTTTGCTAAAGGCCAGAGGAAAAAACAATTCTTTCTATAGGTAGGAAACAAAGAAGCAGTAGCAGCAGCACTCCATGCATGCTGAAGTACAGCGTGGCTGGAGCACACTGCAAGCAGCCAGCATGTGTAAGTCAAGGGAAACACCACAAAGTCATGGGTGGGAGGTGCGGAGTTACCAGTGTACTAACGTGGGCCAAGGTGGGAGAACAAAGCAGTGGAAGAAAGATGGGAAGGTCTGCAAATGAGAAAGGAAAAGGCCCAGAGTTCAAGAACATTATGCAGGCATAGATAATGAGAGTAGATACAACGCAAGGCTTAAGGCAGCCAACTTGCAGTGGTGATGAAAACAGCACCTCTTACCCACAGAACTATATTCTTAGAATCATAGAATAGTTAGGGTTAGAAGGGACCTCAAAGATCATCTAGTTCCAACTCCCCTGCCACGGGCAAGGGCATCCCACTCTATCAGGGACACCCCACTAGATCAGGGACATCTCACTAGATTCTTCTTGTGAATATTTTTAAAATGGCTTATCCATATGCATGTCACTAAGGTATCAGTTACCGAGCCATTGTCCAACAATCCAACTGCTTATGTAGACAAGTACTTCTAATTTTCTTCAAAGAACTCCTTTATTTTCATCCACCACAGCTGTTCCAAAGGACATCCTACAATCAAGCAATGGTGCTGCTGTACCCGTGGCTTACAGTTCATTCCTAACAACTCCCATAAAGTGATCCAGAACACATCCAAACATCAGTGTTAGAATAGGCAAAAATATTTAGCAGCTGAGCAGAATTAATGAACTTCTATCGAAGATAAGAAAGCATGCATACATATAAGGAATTTGGTTCTACATGTACCAACTTCACTCCTTCCTCATCCAGCAAAGGGAAGACTCACATTTTTAAATTCACGTGAAGAGACATTGATCTTCCTGTCCTGTTTTCTGCCTTACTATTAGGCAGCTTGACAATCAGTCCTTTTATTTCTCCCAATGGAAAACAGAACCCTAATTTATTGGGTTGGGTTCACCAGAGGACACAGAACAGTTCTGTAATCTAGAATGATCACACTGCTTTCATGCGTGTAATCTAATTACAACATAAGAGTATTTGCTGGTTTAGTTTATCAGTAAAAATTACTACAATTCTGTATATTTAAGACACTTCAGGATACACAGTAATGTTTTTAAAACTGCAGTTTGTTCCTTTATTCTTTGACTAATTTACTAATTTAAGTTTCACAGGACCTTTAATTTCTAATAAGCTACAATAGGTCAGAGTAAAATGAGAACTTTTATGACCAAAAGTGCTCAGATTTGAATACACAATTCAATTTTTGTATTTCAAAAAGGCATTTAATTTGCTTACGATTTCATCCTGTCTGGCTGCAGGCTGTTACATGCACTTTGGCAGTGTGATAAACTGAAAAGCTTATAAACAGAACCAACCTTCCCAACCAATACTTTTACTTCCATTGTCCACCTACCATAACCATGTTTAAAGTAAAGTAGTTGTGATGAGTAATGGAAACAATCTCATCCACATGTTGTGAATTAAATGAGAGAAACCACTTATGTAAAATTCAATTACTTTATTCAAAATGTCCTCTTGGTCCCCATACAACTGATGAAATAACAGAGAATTGAAGAAACACAATTCTTTAATTTTTACACAGAAATCAATTTTATTTATAGTCTGTCTTTTATGTTCATAACAAAGCTTATCGTAATACATGCATTGCTTGTTTAGCTATCCCTGTAAAATATATACAATTCTAGTTTGCCCCTGAGAAGATAAGAGTATTTCTCCACTGCACAACGGCAGATTTAAAAAGCATCAGAAGCAGTACTGCCACATGAACAGCCATGTGAATTATTCTACTAATTTGTCTGATGGGATAAATTATCCAAGTAGACCCCCGGACTAGCATACATATACTACACTTTCCAGTACAGACTTCCTCAATCCCCTCAGTTAAGCAGAGAAAAGGAGAGTGCTGCATTCTGCTAAACATGAGGAGGTACAAAACAGCATTTATTTATTTGTTTGTTTGTTTGGGGCCATGCAGGACAGAATCTAGGACTGTATACATATCCATTTCTGAAATTTAAAAGGAGGGAACAAAGACAAACTAGAAATATTAAGCACTAATTGTCCTAATTGGTCCTCTGACCCTGTCTGACAGACAAATCACAAATTTGGATCTTGACCATATTCTCTATAAACCCATGGCATGGGTGTTGTGCCTCGTTCCCTGCAGATGGGTGGACAGTGCCCCAACAGTTATCTCCTCCCTTCCTCCAGACTCCAGATTCTCGTGTGCTTTGAAAATCCAAGACACAAAAGGACAAGACAGAGGAAATGTGCAGCTCTGCACTGCTATTCTGCATTGTGCAATACAGCTCTGCCTTCTGCCATGAGAACCATCTCCTATTAAAGAGCAAATTAGTTTGGCTGGAAGAATTAGCACTTCCCAAGTCCTAGAAGGAAACCCAAGACATGAGGGGTCACAGAAACCGTGCTGCCTTCCTTGTGCCTTCCCTCACCTCAGGCTATTTACCTGAGCTTCTTCCATATGAATGTCCCTTCTGCCTTCTCAACTTTTAGTAATAAACAAGTCCCAAATAAGTAAACCAGAATATGTTGGAAGAGAGATAATGAGCTCCAGAATTTCCTTTTCCAAGGAGCCAAAATTCCTGGTCTCACCCTTCCGGTAGCAAATAAGATTCTTAGTGGAGGATGTCCTGCCTCAAATCAGGTGGCTTTTTTGAGGTTTCATCTCTTGATTCTGTTCCAAATAGAATCAAATTTCACGACAGGCTACACTAGACAACAAACTCCCGACAAACTTCCTTTATGTAAGGTTAGTAAGCATTCTTCTCCCTACTTTTCTCTTGGCTGGGTTTTCACATATAGCCAAGAGGAAAAATCCTGCTCATCATCAACAACAGGGAAGCCACGAGAGGATATATGCCTACCACAGGTATGTGTTATTCTGCAAGACTCTCTACGGAATACCAGTATCTGTGACCACTAACAACTTTCTCGCCTTCACTTTTAAAAATAATCAGTAAACGACCAGATACTGAACAAGGGAAGTACAATATGGACATCGCATAAAGCACATCTCACAACTTCAGATGTCCCACTGCCATAAATTCTTTGGAAAATACCTGAAGAAACCAGTCCGCAGGGTAAGCAGCCTCCAGTGAAGGCAGATTCACTTTTTCCAAAATCCCCCACTTGAGGGGAATTTGGAAAACGCACACAAGTTGTCCTCCCATAACAGGAAATGATCAGATAATAAAATTATGATCAGATAATAAAACTAGTGCTGTGGCGCAAAACCAACATCACCGCTTTCTCCTCAGCAAAAGAACATTTCAAAACAGGAGAAGGAGACAGCACAGTAAATTTGACTTTACATAATGACTTGGAAATGCGAAGAATTTCAAAAGCACTGAACAATTTGAAGTAGCCACGATGTGCTCAACATTAGCTCATACAAGGCTTGATCCAAAACCACTAAAAACCAATGGGAGATTTTCCATCGACTCTAACAGACTTTGATTGAGCCCTTTCAGCTCTGAACATCGGAGTCCGCACAGCTAAAGGCCAATGCAAACCACAGCTAAAACCTTCCTCCTCTAGTACAGAGCCATAGGGTGTTTAAATTTCCTTGGGACCATCGGGTAGCAGCACCCTCAGTTTTACAACTGGTACGTCAGGACTAGATAATTCCATTATTAGCAAGTAACAATGGAACACATCAGCTCATCCAAAGGCCACAAATTCAAATAAACTGAAGGAAGGCTGAGACTAATTTAAGGGTCCCAGGACTGAAACAGAGAGTGATTTTGAGCCAGTTAGTAGAAAAGATTAAAAGAAGTCTTGTGAGGAAGGATATAGGCATATTCAATTTCACAAAACTTTTGTTGTTATTGTCCTTATACAGCTGTTCTATGAGAAAATAAAGGACTACACCTTTCAGGGACTTAGTCCAGCGTCTTCACTTTAAGAAAAGGATATATATTTAAACAGCTGTATTATTTACAGGCCAAAGTAAGAGACACAACTCGAGCATCTTGCTGTAAGGCAGTACAGCTCATTGCATTGCAACTGCATTGACTATGATAAAATCTTCTCAAAATTATCTTTTTATTACAGAAATTTATTATAAAGAACAAAACCTTGGCTCTGTGTACTTTTGGGTTTGGAGGTTTTTTCTATCAAAAATTTCTGTAGAAGTCAGAGCAGGGAATAGAGAGACCAGAAAATCTAGTAAACTGTCTCAACACACAAGTAGTACTGAACTGTAAAAGGAAAACAAACTATTTTATAAAAAGATCCACAGTCTATCAATTATGCAAACACATATTTACAGCAGACTAAGTTTTGTAAATAAACGCTAAATATATTGCTATAACTAGCAGATGGCTCGCTCTGAATGTACGAATTCTGTCTTAAGATAAAATAATAATGGGAAGATGCGTATACCGAAGGGAATAGAAGTCTCATTCGCCCTCCTGAGTCAGAGCTGGTATTTATTCCAGTATTTTTAACTTGTGTTTCTCCTTCCACCGCCCAGATCAGAGGGTGCAAACAAGGTTTCTTGGGGACCAGGGATCTACGGGGCTCCTGCCGCTCGCCAGAACAGGTGCGACCCTCCCTATCAGCAAACGGCTCCTTACGGCTGACAACTTTTCCCTTTCCCTTTTATCCGCTGTCTGAACAACCCACCCACCGCCGTTTTCAAGCTTCCCTCTTCTATATTTAGTTAACAATTAACACGTTTGGCTCTTTAACTTCGAGGATTTCTCTTGTTGTTGTTGTCGCTGCCGCAGCCGCTTTAGAAAGTCAAATAAAAACTTCAATGGATAAACTCTTTAACGGGGAAAACGCCGCCTGCGCTGCGAACATCAATAAATAAGGAAACGCCGGCGGGTACCGACGCTCCCATCCCACCGCATCGCATCCCCCCGCATCCCCATCCCCATCGCATCCCATCTCATCTCATCGTATCCCATCGCATCCCACCCCATCACGCTGCATCCCATCCCATCGCACCCCCGGACCCCTCGCCCCGCTCTCCGCGCCGGTTAAACAGAGCGGAGCGCCCGCAAAGCGCCCCCCCCCCCCCCCCCGCCGCCGCTCGCCTCCCCCGGGACGCGCGGGGCCCGAGGTCACTCACCGCGGGAGCGGAGCCGCCCGCCCGCCCGGGCGCGCTGCGCTGCGCGTCGCCGCGTCCCCTCCCGCCGGCCGCCGCCTGCCTGCGGACGTGACCCGGATTCCCCCCGCCCGCGCCGCCTCCCGCGGGGCCGCGCACACGCCCCGCCCGCCCCGCCGCCGCCGCCGCCGCCGCCGCCGCTCACCGCTCACCGCTCACCTCCGGCCGCGCCGACCCGCCCCGCCGCGCCTCCGCGCCGCCCCGACCGGAGCGCGGCGTTACGCAACGCGCCCCGCGGCCCCTCCGCAACCGCCCCCGGCCGCCACTTGTAGCGCCGCCGGGCCGGGCGCCCGCGGGCGGCGGGGAAACCCCGGGGCAGCGCGGGCGGCGCCCGGGCAGGGCGAGCCCCGCGGCGCCGGCGAACCAGCCCGCGCCTCCGGGGCACGGGCGGCGGCTGCGGGGACCGCGCTCTGGGGACAGGGCTGCGGGGCTCTGGGGAACTGACCTGTGGGGACGGCTTGGGGCAGCGGGGACAGGACTGCGGGGATGGGGCTCCGGGGACAGGGACGGGGCTGCAGGGACAGAGCTGCAGGCGGCGGGGATGGGGCTGTGGGGAACAGGGCTGTGGGGAGAGCTTGGGGCTGCAGGGACGGAGCTGCAGGCTGTGGGGACAGGGCTATGGGGAACAGGGCTGTGAGGACAGCTTGGGGCTGCAGGGATGGGGCTGCAGGGACAGGGACGGGGCTGCAGGGACAGAGCTGCAGGCGGCGGGGATGGGGCTGTGGGGAACAGGGCTATGGGGAGAGCTTGGGGCTGCAGGGATGGGGCTGCAGGGACAGGGACGGCGCTGCGGGGTCAGAGCTGCAGGCTGTGGGGACAGGGCTATGGGGAATAGGGCTGTGAGGACAGCTTGGGGCTGCAGGGGCGGAGGTCCAGGGACAGGGACGGGGCTGCGGGGACAGGGCTATGGGGAACAGGGCTGTGAGGACAGCTTGGGGCTGCGGGGATGGGGCTCTGGGGACAAGGATGGGGCAGCAGGGCTATGGGGAACAGGCCTTGTGGGGACAGGTTGGGGCTGTGGGGACAGGGCTGTGGGGACAGGGCTGTGAGGAGAGCTTGGGGCTGTAGGGACAGGGCTGTGGGGACAGGGATGGGGCTGCAGGGCTACGGGGAACAGGCCTTGTGAGGACAACTTGGGGCTGCGGGGATGGAGCTCCGGGGACTGGGACGGGGCAGCGGGGACACAGCTGCTGGGAGGACAACGTGGACTGTGGGGATGGGGTTGTGGAGACAGGACGGGGCTGCGGGGGGACCCGTGGCACCTTTCTGCCACGGCAATTAAAATCCCGCAGTGGTAACGCTGCAAGATGTGGCCATGGAGCACCCTGACAGGTGGGCATGGGCACGGGCAAAGGGAGGAGGAGGGCTCTGCCGTGGTCAGAGGCTGAAGGCAATGGCCCCCATTAACAAGTTTCCTGCAGGCACAGCAGTTGTGCCCCAGCCTCTGGAAGCAGGCACCCAGGCTAGCCGCGGCTGTGCACACAAACACAGTCAGACATCTTCTGTATGGCACCTTCTGCTGCCCCAGTTACTGCCCGCGTGCCTTTCCCACGTAGCCTTTGGCAGGCACGCCACACCACGAGGCCTCCATCGCCCGTGGAGGAGGTCCTCCCACCTATGAGTGGAGGTCCCATCTCTGCAGGGATGCCTGGTGGGGGCTTTTCCTTTGCCCCCTCATCTCTGGGTGTGGGGCACCAGCCCAACCCTAGGGCTGGGGATGAGGGCAGGTGGGCAAGCAACCAGCCCTGCAGACAGCCAACCAGGCAGGAGGCAGCATGGACGAGGTGGACCATAACCAGCACACCCACTCCAACAGGAAAACGAAGGCTGATGGACCTCCAGCCTGTAAAACTTGGGGATATTGAGTCTTGGAGACCCCATTGCCGTCCCTCAGGCCAGCACAAACGCTGCTTCTTGCCTGTGGCACGGCAGGCAGTTTTGGGAGGCCGTGCGTTCCCTGGCCTTCAGTCAGGCTCAGAAGGATGAGCTGGGAGAAGGATGACAGTGCATCCCTGCCATACATCTCTAATTCATGAGGCAGGGAAAGCAAGGAAGGAGAAGTACCCAGAGTCTCGTTAACAGCTATCAGCTTTAGCGAGGAAGATGGCGTCTGAAGTAACAGGCGTGAAAGCAATAGCTACTTGAAAGAATAAGATCGGTTTGTTTTTCCTTAAGGAATCACAGGAATATTAAACCCTTCTTTCAGTTATAAATCATTTAATGCAAATCATTTAATCCAAACAGAATTTTTACAGGCTCATGAGGCTCACTCATTTTGCCAAGAGTGAGTCATATACAAATAAAATGAAACCAACAAAGAAAAGAGCTCTCATACCATGTGTATGTGGGTGATCCTTTGAAAAACTTGTAATTATTTTTTTAACTCTACCACAGCCAGGAAACAGGTTTGTGAAGTGAAAGCAAACCTCGATAACCAAGCTGTAGCGCAACAATGTGGAGTTTTGCCTTCACTCAGAAAGTAACAGAACGGGTGCCTTGTCAGGCCAATGACAACACTGGGGTGACTAATGTATCAACAGCCCCTCAAAGGCCATGGTTTCAAACCAAGATGTGTATGATATGCTAAGGAAGCAAAAGACTTTTCAAAAAAATGAGAATAATGTTCAGTGATTAATACTTGTTAAAAGAATGCAGTAGGCAGTTAATCCCTCACTTACGGGTTAGTTAAGGACATGAGTTAAACTTCATTCTTCACTCCCCATGTCATAAATATGTGCTCCTAAACACAGAGCACAGCATGAGCCAGTGGGGTGGTGATGCACTGCTCTGAAATGACTAAAATGCAGGGACACAAAGTCATGTGATGGTGAGAATGAGAGTCTTAAAATGTGTCATCATCATACTTGGGTGAAACCAATCCCTAACAACATTCACTGATGGCAATGGCAAATATTTGTGGATCCTGGAGAGGTACGGCTTTGTAATATGCCAGCTCTATGCAACAGATAAAGCATCATTCAGATGAGATACATCAGAGTATTTAAAAGTGCTCCTCTAGCCACTTACTTTGTGGAAGGAAGGTCTTATGAAACATGCAGGTTTTATTATTTGTAATTTATCAGGTCTCTTATCTTCTTAGTTCTCTGACCTAGTGTGTACTGCAGTGCATGGGAAAATGCTGATAGAAGATGCAAACAGTTATGGTAAAGCAGCACAAAATGTCAGTAGTTTAAGGTCACTCTGGAGACTGCTAATTAAATGAGAACCTTACCTTTTGGCAGACAAAGAGAAACCAAACCATTTTGTTTTAAAAACCCTCCAAGGAATGTGGAAATCGGGAAGCATACATGTCCCTTTTCATATTTTAGACTACTGGTAGTGAGGCAGCACAGCAGGAAGGCATCCTACGTGGGTCCCTCTTTAAACTATGGATAACCAGTGCTTATACACACAACAAAACTCCTGGGCAGTATGTGAATACAAAGACTTTAGATTAATTTTCATTTATTATTAATGATAGCTGAGGCCAAAGTGCCATGGAAGACCTCAAAACCTTTTGGTGCTAACTGAAGGTATTTGGCCAACATCCTCTAGTCTTTGTCTAGGGCAAATAACCATTTCCTACAAATACTTGATACAAACCACTAAGACTATATACTGTTTAATTTGTTTCCTCTTTGATTTCTATTTTACCATACAGTGTAACATATGTGTATTTCAAGATTTTTTGGGAAATCTAAAAATAACCTAATATAATAATACTTTGGTTTTGCACAGAGCTCTAATTCCATTGTGCCATCAGAATTCAAGGGCAATCATAGCAGATGTG
This sequence comes from Phaenicophaeus curvirostris, assembly GCF_032191515.1. Lineage (NCBI taxonomy): Eukaryota > Metazoa > Chordata > Aves > Cuculiformes > Cuculidae > Phaenicophaeus > Phaenicophaeus curvirostris. Next base: position 49,821,887 of record NC_091397.1, on the reverse strand, counting down.
TGACAACAGAAGAGAAATGAACAAAAATCAAAACAAATAGGAAAGAAAAATAAATAATGAGAAGGAAGGCAAAAGAGAGAGAAACAATCCTAGAGGCACAATCTAACCTCCAATGCACAGTTCACATACAGTTTTGATCTTCCATGCAAAAATACAGCAGGGAGTTTTTTTCAAATTATGCAGGGATGCACACGACATTAGTGCTTGGTCCACAAAACCAAATGAACAAGGGCAAAAAAAAACTGAACTGAAAGAAAAACAGCAAGATTTCGTTGTCACCAAAAATTATTTTTAAGATCTGTGTTTCTAAATTGCAACAACACAGTATTGGAGAAAAGAATCTTAGCCCTCATACACTGAAGCAGGATCCTATACTAAATAGGAATTTGTGCATGTTCTCATTTTTATTGCAAAAACTGTTTTATTAAAAGAGGGCTATTTGGACTGTCATCAAAGGATGATGTGGAGGTTCAAGAACATTCAGAACGCATCCAACAATTTATGGTCGGTAAGTCTATCACTGGCTAGTAAACATGATGATGCATGTGAAATCTCTGGCTCAGGAAATGCCCATAACCTCTGAATGCTAGAAGTTAGGACATCCTATACTTGTCCTATTTCTTCCACCCTTTCTGCAGGAATCCTTTACTTGTAAGTCAGTCAAAGATAAGCAGGCTAGATGGGCTACTGGAGTAAACAAAAATGGTAGTTCATGCTTCTTATTCTCTGAAGACGTGATCAAGGCCATTCTTGTCACTATGCTGCCACCTGTGATGGATTTTTTTAAGATCTGTGGCTCCAAATCTCATAAAAAAGACAGTGGGCCTAGTTTGGAGTTCCATAAACACATATCAGAAGCAACTCCACGTGAATAAATTAATATTAATGGCAAAAGTAGATGACAAATTACAGTCATCTTTACCTCAGGGATTACCTGTAGATTTTTCCTTCATGCTGAATGGGATGGGCAAATGGTGACATGGGCACAATGGTAAAAGGACAGCCCATCAGGCAAGGAGAAATGGCATTTAACTGACTGACAGAAAAGTCTCCAGTTTGAAATGGTGTAATAGCACCAAAGGCTTTGCACATAGTTCTCTTTCAGTAGTGGATAAGGGACATCTCTTTCAAGAAGAGTCAAACCAAGAGTGACTGCAGCTCTGACAGAAGGTAGAGTGAGAAGATGACTAGAAGTCCTATTGAAACCAGACCACTATGATTTCAGTTAAAAGATTAGGGCTTGGAAAGGCTTCTGCAGTCAGAATAATTATAACTGGGTTACTCTGAGGGAAAGCTAAAACCCACTGGGGAAAGGCTTTGTTTTTTTCAGAGGCCTGACAGAAGCGAGAGCTTTGCAATTTCTCTCATTCCTAATCTAAGACCATATGGAGTTCAGTACCAGGTGGGTGGGTGTATTAATTGAGAGAACATGCAGCTTATCGTATTCTAAATCAACTTGTTCTTCATCAGTGAGTATTACTATGGAAAACATAGCAAGAAGCATTGGGTGCCATGAAGCAACCTGCACTTCTAAGTAAAAGTCACAAAAACTAGGAACTGAGATTCTACTTTTCTACTAATCTCAGAACAGAATGTAGAAGCCCGGTATCTCTTACCTGGAAAAGACGAGGACATCTGCTCATTTCAGTAAGTGAAAACAGTAAAATAATGCACTGTCAACTTTCCATTCATTCACCTTTCTTGCTTCAGCAGTATTTTTCTAAGCTTTATTTTAGCAGGCCTAAAACATGAAGTGACTGAGATCACTTTACCATCTTCATCCTGAGTCCAATCATAGTTGGATTTTGGTATAATTCAGAGACATGCATGGAGCTTTCATTGAATAATTTTGGTTTCTATGTTTTCTTCAAAGGTATGGAAGAGAAATATTACCCTGGTGCTAGGAGAAATGCTATAATGGTATGGCACTATAGTTCTATTATTTTAGAATGGCTGTTTCCATTTTTTTTTTTGCTCCAAGTGTAACACATAGCATAGTACATATGCCTGCTCTGTGTAATACGTCGTGCTGGTACAATTCCAATAGTCATATTTCAGTAGATGCCAATTTAAACACGATCTGCCTGACATATGAGAACAGAGCATCTTCTGAGTGTGGTTATGAGTTTCATGTTGTGATACTTATGCTAATAGTGTCTGAAAAAGAGAAGCAGTGCCTTCCCCTAGAAAACCTGATCTGCCAGGAAGACCAGAAGATGCTTTGGAGGCCAGCTTGAAAAACCTCTCTGTAGGACTTGCCAACTTTACTCAAAACTCTGGCTTTTTAAGTGACCTTTCCCAGTATAAAAGTGCTGCAGCAGAGTAGCAGTGCTACCTACTATGCATAAATCTTTACAGAGGAAAGTACTTCAGTGAAAGTTCTTGTTTGACTTCTAAAGAGTAAGTATAGCAAGTCATAGCATAGCACCTGGCAGTTCTATACTTTCTTATAGCTAACTGTTCAGCCAAAACTCAATAGCATGACAACTGAAAAGCTCATTACAACCCAAATGCAATGAGAAGTATTATGAAAACACCTACAGATCCTACCTGGTGCACTCAGACCCACGGCCATGAACTCTTGGAACAAATTAGAAACTGGCATTACCGTAATAGCTGGGTATCTCCTGTCTTTAGGATTCATCTGAATGAGCAAAACATGAACAAACAAGCAATGAAAGAGACGGGTAACTAACTAATTCCAACATGTAGGAACCTCCTACTTGTTAATGTATCCACTCTAGTCTGCCCTCTGACTATAGATAAAAAAAACCCTCTGTATTCACACACCAGGGCAATAAACAGATTAGAAATGCACAGAGACAGGCTGAACAACTTACATGTTGTTTTTAAATTATCTTTGTTAAAAAAAAAAAATCGGGGAGGAGCTGAGGATGATTAGAAAGTGATGATGGCATACACTGCCGGCCTTTCCTCGCTCCAAACTTATCACTTCCTTTTTTTTATTCAGTTCGCTAGGTCTTCAGACACTCCAAGAGCAGTTACTTGTTCTTCCTAAAGACTTTTTAGCAAGCTGGGACATACAGTTTTAGCACTGTGAAGAGGAAATAAACCTTTGAAGAAATCTTACCTGTTGAAACCACTTTAAACTGTCTAATGATTTTTTACAAAACAACTTGAATTTTGCCCAAAATGTCACTACAAGATAGAATGAAAATGCTTCTCCACCCTGATGATAGAATACCCAATGCAATATGATAATAATTTGAAGATAGGAGATTCTCTAGGAAAAAAAGTGTATTTACTGTTCATTACAGTGCCGGGTTTCATCATTCAACATTGAAAATGCCCATTAATAAAATAGCATTCATTGGTTTTATAACCATTCCAGTTCAAAATCTTCTTTCTGGAACTCTAATTGATCCTCCAAATGAGCTTTATTAATCATTGATGGAAAACTGGCAAAATCCTACCCCATACTTTGGCAATATTTCAAAATGTCCAATTAGGTCAAATCAAGAAAGCCCTAGAAACCAATTACAGTAGCACTTCTAAGCCAGAAAACCTCATTGTACTCTGAAACAACTGCAACATTATCAGAAAAAAAACCCCAAAAAACAACAAAACAAACTCCCTCAATCACAATCTGGTTATGCCCCTGAAATACCACCTCCAGAGAAATGTGCCAAAACCCAACTCCTTGAACCACATCAATTAATGACACTTGCTCATAGATTTTCTTTATCAGTGTCATAAATGTCATCAAGCAGTTCACCATAAGGAATGGTGCCAGCCAGTTTCTTAACCTGTCCAGCAAACACTCACTCCCCTTCAGCTCTCTTCTATGTATCCCATCTTCAGTGCTCCAAATTCACATGTATACAAAGTCTTCATCTTTTTATGAGTTTCATGTGTTCTGTATCTCACCTGCATGTTTGCACATTAACAAGTATGTTGACAATGTGATAAAAATCTTGGCAGCAAGAACAATAGCAACTTTTATCTAACTTCTCAAGAATGCGTTCTTTGCTTCTGCCATACTACTGCACATACAGCCATAGGTGCTGGTGGGCTGTTTGAGGTGTGTGTTGCTGCCAATCCTAATCCCACCACCCACAGTTAAGAATTAATTAGGACCTGAAGATGCCAGAGGGAGGCAAACCAACCAAACAAAAATAGCATTTTAATTAACTGTAAACAATAATTAAAATTCTGCATTATGTTTAGCATCTGCACATTTCTAGACTTACTACAGTGACTCTGAATCTAATAAGATCTGACTAAATCCCAGAGGACTGGACAGACCTCAGATCCTAAGTACATCTCCTATAGTGTCTCAGAACAGCAAATATTCCATGCATCCCTATTCTGAAGACCAGTAATTAAAAACAAAAACAAAAACAAAAAAACAAAACAAAACTAAAAAATCCCGTAGTAAACTAATCAAAATCCATATATCCTTGCCAGACTGAAAGAAACCAAAATATGCATGCATATAATAAGTAGCTTTTGAGTTCCCTAGTCCGGATGCACACTTTTTCTGCAATTTCATAATACAATGGTGCCCACTTAACTTTACTTCATTATTTACTTGGTTATTTTAGTTAGCATCTTTCTTATTCTAGTTGATAATCCAGGAGACTACTGGAATGAATTGAGGATAACTTCTTAAACCAGGTAATAAACAGCCCTACCAGAGGAGAGGTGATACTGAACCTGCTGGTCATGAACACAAGCAACCTAATCAGTGACATGACGATTGGAGGCAGCCTGGGCTGCAGTGATCATACACTGGTGAAGTTTCCAGACCTGAGGGATATGGGTCAGGACCCTGAATTTTAGGAAAGCAAGCTTTTAGCTCTTCAGAGAGTGAGTCAATAGGACCCCCTGGGAAATGGTCCTCAGGGACAAGGGAGCAGAACAGAGCTGGCAGATCGTTAAGGACACTTTCTGAAAAGCATAAGAGCTCTCAGTCCCCAGGCATAAGAAATAAGGAAAGGAAGGCAACAGATCAGCATGGCTGAGTCAAGACTTGCTGGTCAAATTAAAAGGCAATAAGGAAATGCACAGGCAGTGGAAGCAGGAACAGGGACAGGTACCCTGGGAAGAGTATAGGGACGCTGCCTGGTTGTACGGGGCTAGGGTCAGGAAAGCCAAGGCACAGTTGGAGCTGAACGTGGCAAGGGATGCTAAGAATAACAAGAAGGGCTTCTCCAAATGTATCAGCCAGAAAAGGAAGGTCGAAGAAAGCGTAAATTCCCCACTGGTGAACACAACTGGCAAACTGGTTACAATGGACAAGACCGAGGTACTCAATAACTTTTTTACCTCAGTCTTCTCTGCCATCCCCTCTTCCCACACCTCTCAAGTAGATGAACCACAGGGCAGGGACTGGGAGAGCCAAGTCCCTCCCACTGTAAGAGAAAATCCAGTTCGTGACCACCTGAGGAACCTGAATATATGTAACTCTATGGGACCTGATGAGATGCACCCCAGAGTCCTATGGAATTGGCTGACATAGTTGCCAAGTCGCTCTCCATGATATCTGAAAAATCACAGCAGTCAGGCAAAGTCCCAGGTGACTGGAAAAAGGGAAACATTGCATCCATTTTTTAAAAAGGGTAGAAAGGAGGACCCTGGGAACTACCAGTCTTTCGACCTCGCCTCTGTGCCGGGAAAGAACACGGAAAAAGATGAAGGACCGAGCCTGTTCAAGCAAGTCCAGAGGAGGGCCACAAAAATTATCAGAGGGGTGGAACATCTCTGCTGTGAAAGCAGGCTGAGACAGTTGGGGTTGTTCAGCCTGGAGAAGGATCTGGGGAGACCTTATTTCAATACTTAAAAAGGGGCTTATAAGAAAAATGGGGACAAAGTTTTTAGCAGGTCCTGTTGCAACAGGACAAGGGATAATGGTGTTAAACTAAAAGAGGGTAGATTTAGAGTAGATGTAAGGAAGAAATTGTTTACAATGAGGGTGGTGAAACACTGGAACAGGTTGTCCAGAGAGGTGGTAGAAGCCTCATCCCTGGAAATGTTCAAGGTCATGTTGGATGGGACTCTACGCAAGCTGATCCAGCTGAAGATGTCCCTGCTCGCTGCAGGGGGATTGGACTAGATGATCTTTACAGGTCCTTTCCAACCCAACTGATTTATCTATTTTAGTTACTCAGCTTTCTCTGCCATTTGATCTTCAGCTGGGTAGTTTACAAACTGTATCTCAGCAGTTCATCTCAACACAAAGTATTACATTCTCTCAACTCATGCTTGAAACAGTCACCTGTCATTCAGAAATCAAACCTCTTAAAAATCTCCTTACCTTCACCCGGAGGACAGGTAAACTTCCTGAAGTTTTACTTTTCCATGATCTTGATAAAGGGTAACCACCAGGACCTAGCCATACAGAGGAAAGTCAAGAGTTTCTCTTGCACCCATCTTTAGAACCTGAAGGAAAATATCCATCTGAAGTAACTGTGTGGGTTTTGTATTCTGTCATTTTCCAAAAATGGCTGATCTGAAGCTCTTAACATTTGCTATCTATAGCTAAAACTTTAATTCACAAAAGAAAAATAACCAAATTGATTATACCATTTATATAACGCACGCAATATTACAGACCCCAGTATCTCATTTGAATTACAGCCACTACGTGGGAGACAACTGCAGTGTTTTAGATAATATGTTGAAAGCTTTGTGTGGATCCTTTTCTTCCTCCCATTATTTGTTTACTAATCCATTAATATAAAAATCAGGAAATGTTTGAAAGATCCTGCACATCTCCAGCCCTCTTCCAGCTTAAGTCTCATAGGTTCCTCAGGTTTCATAGGTATATAGGTTTCATGTATTCTCCCTTACATTTTGCTGAACTACTAGCTACAGAAGATTCACTGATTAGGAATGATGATATTAACATTTTCACTTGCATAGAACATTTTTTGAAATGCAAATTGAAGAATTGTAACAGAATTATTAAGAACTAAATAAAAGTTCAGACTGATGCGTATTCAGGAAGCCAAGGTCAGACCTAAGTGCAAGGTCTATGTAATGATGAATCCTAATGTAAGGATATCTTTTGTTAGAATGACTGTCATTATTTATGACTAATTGTGCATGTGACTGAATTGCTTTGCTGACCTGGAAGAGTCAGGAAGTTTCCTCCATACATTTTCATTTTCCTCTGATTTTATTTATGTTATGCCTTTTCTTTTACTGTCTGTGCTCTCATAACTGTACCACTTGGCTACTTTTTCTGCTAAAGCTTTCCTTGCATTTTACTTCTCATTCATGTATTTATTAATTTTTCTGTCATGGTGGCAAACAACCCATTAAAAATCCTTGTCTGAGGGTCAATCTATAACAAACTGTATACCTCATAGCGACATACGTGCACAAGAGCTGCTGAACCTCAGATTTTATCACAGTTCACTCCTTCTGGTTGGTAATACTTCCCAGGAAATCACCTCACAATCTTTTGTCTTTCTTTTAGATGCATGTAAAATCTGTATCTCCTGTCAGGACCCTTGGTTTGCAGTGCCCTGTCAGGGAGCTTCAGCTTTCCCTCCTTAACATTTTTTGGCCTTCCCTCTGACATGACCCAGTTGGAGCAGATACACTGTTCTGTATTGGCTGTTTTCTGGTTTGGTCCTTTTCCCTTTCCTGGAAAAGTAGCCCTAAGCACACTCAGGAATTTCTGAGACTTCTCCAGTGCATCTTTATTTGTGCAGAAATCCAAACTGTAAGATCTCGAGATACAGTTTTATCTGCTTCCACATAGCAAAACTAGCCCACAGTTCCCCAAGACAGAAGTTTTGCATCCCTCCTTCACAGATGAAGGTCTTTAGGAAGGTCTGTAGTGGTGCAGCTGCCTACTTATACTCTGTTTTGCATTCTCTTTTCCTAATAATTTTCCACAACTTTTCTACAAGCTACCTCTCCTTTTGTGCCTTGTGCTGGTTGATCTCCAGATGCCAGCAATTCATGTGATGAAAATAAACGTATCTCATCTTTTTCCTCTCAGATACTTTCTGATCAATACTAACCTGTCTTATTTGTTTGACTGTTCTAAGCTGCTCAGCTAACTCAAACAATACCTTCTGAAAATGATTCTTTTACCTTGGGCACTTCAACTTTGTTTAACAAGAGGTTTCCATCATCATCAAAGACATTTCTTTGTATTTCACTTTTTTTCCCAGCATTTTTTTCTCATCTTTTTTCCCATTTTAGCTTTTTCCATGAAAAGCATTGTTGTATTAGCAGGTTCACTTTCTTTCTGCTAGGCCTCATTTTTTTAAGAGATTTCCTCTTTAAATCTGAGACAACATGTCTTTCTTCATTTCCCTAATAAATCCTGATACCATTTTCCAAGCCTTTGTTTACTTACAATGCCCTCTCATTTATTCTGTTCAAGTTTTATCTCAATAGCTCAGTATAAGTTTATATTAGAAGCTGTATACTTCATTTTGTGTTTATTGATTCAATGAAAAGAAAGACCAAGCCCTTAAACTTTTGCAGTCCAACATGCTCTTGTGCTTTGAATTCTTAACCAATTCTTACTTCTTTTGGAAATTTTGCTTGTATAGATAGACTCTACTAAGTTTTTTTCATGATGCACAATATCATTCTGCTTTCCTTTGCCACAAAGGTTTAGTGCCTCAGTCCCCTGCCATATTTTCTTTTGCGTATAGTTTCTGGGGAAAAAAAAATCTTTCATGTGTGAAAGAGCTTTGATTGGCCTAGCTGATAGATATGTTCTTATGTTCTGCAGTGCTTTGTTTTCATCAGTGCTGGTTTTGCTTTTCACTGCCTCCTGTTTGCTCGAGGGCACAACTGGACCATGCTGGACAACCTAGCAGGGCATCCTTCTCTCAACATACAGTAATATTTAGACCCAGGAAAGCCTCAATTTCCTCACTAGAACACTGCTTTTCTGGTCATATGCTTTGAGCACAAGTTACAGAGACATTTAGTTGGTTTTTTTTTCCCCAGAGGTGGTTTTCTAGTCTAATAATAATAAATTAATCTCAGTTCTTTATCACAGCCTTAGGAAGCAAGAATTGATGCTGTTTTCCTTGCAGCTGATAGTATTTTGTGACTGTTTTGGTGAGAGGAAGCTCTGCCCTAACGGAGGAAGATTATGCTGTGACAGAGATGCAAGACAGACAGCCAGGACGCGCAGCCTTTTCCTCTCAGCTCTGCCACCTGTTGCTGCAGGACTTAGGATAAGTTACTCCCTATTCCTCTGTCTTGCATTTTCCACATAACGTGTATTCTGTGTTAGTTTGTTTACATCAGAAGCATCCCTCAGCGTGCACTATGCAACTGTGTGGTGAGCTCGCTCGATTCGGAGGCCGCTAGTGCCTCCTTTTTTAAGAACAGGGGTTAATTATCCCTCATAGGCACAAGTAGGGTGAGCAAACAGCGTTGCCGCATTCACAGAGAGGTTCTCACAGCTTGTGTCAGTGTGTCTGGAACGACATTGCCACCTGTGACCCGAGCTCCCCAGCGTTTCTCACCCACCTCCAGTTCGAGCATCCCAGCCGAACCCAGCGCTCCCACCCGCCGGAATCCCCTGGGAAGCAGCACAGCCTCCCCCGCCCCAGCTCGCGGGGCTGGGGGAAAGGGACCAACCCTGCAGAAGCAACAAATACGACGCAGCCCTTCCCGACGCCCGTTTCCTTCCCGAGTAAACGCGTAAATCAGAAAACCGCGGGGCCGGGGGATGCCGAGGAGCCGCGGCTGCCCTCGCGGTCGGAGCCGGGAGCCCCGGTGTTCCCGGGGAGGCAGCTCCCCCGCCTGTCGCCCCCATCCCATCCCATCCCATCCCATCCCATCCCATCCCATCCCATCCCATCCCATCCCATCCCATCCCATCCCATCCCATCCCATCCCATCCCATCCCATCCCCGCCGCGGGGAGCCTCACCTGCCCCCGGCGAGCGGGCGGAGCTCCGTGCGGCGGGAGGCGGCGCTGCCCCCGGGTGACCTTACAGCCCGCCCGGCCCGGGCTGCTCAGAGCCGCAGCCAACCTGCCCTTGGACGCTGCCAGGGATGGGGCAACCACGGCTTCCCTGTTCCACCGCTCCCGTAGTGAGAAGAATTTCTCCCTGTTATCCAGTGACAAGTGGGGTTCCCCAGGGCTCAGGGCTGGGTCCAGCCCTGTTCAATGTCTCTATCAATGACCTGGATGAAGGCATCGAGTGCACCCTTAGCAAGTTTGTGGACGACACTAAGCTGGGTGGAAGTGTCGATCTGCTGGAGGGTCGGGAGGCTCTGCAAAGGGATCTGAACAGGCTGGATGATGTTCAACAAGGCCAAATGCCAGGTCTTGCACTTGGGGCACAACAACCCTGTGCAGCTACAGACTAGGAGAAGTCTGTCTAGAAAGCTGCCTGGAGGAGAGGGACCTGGGGGTGTTGGTTGACAGCGACTGAACATGAGCCAGCAGTGGCCCAGGTGGCCAAGAAGGCCAATGGCATCTTGGCTTGTATCAGAAATGGTGTGACCAGCAGGTCCAGGGAGGTTATTCTCCCTCTGGACTCGGCACTGGTGAGACCGCTCCTTGAATCCTGTGTTCACTTCTGGGCCCCTCACCACAAGAAGGATGTTGAGGCTCTGGAGCGAGTCCAGAGAAGAACAACAAAGATGGTGAAGGGGCTGGAGAACAGGCCTTATGAGGAACGGCTGAGAGAGCTGGGGGTGTTTAGCCTGGAGAAGAGGAGGCTGAGGGGAGACCTCATTGCTCTCTACAACTACCTGAAAGGAGGTTGTAGAGAGGAGGAAGCTGGGCTCTTCTCCCAAGTGACAGGGGACAGGACAAGAGGGAATGGCCTCAAGCTCTGCCAGGGCAGGTTAGGCTGAACATTAAGAAAAAATTTTAAAGGAAAGGATCATTGGGCACTGGCAGAGGCTGCCCAGGGAGGTGGTTGAGTCACCTTCCCTGGAGGTGTTTAAGGGATCGGTGGATGAGGCACTGAGGGGCATGGCTTAGTATTTGATAGGAATGGTTGGACTCAATGATCTGATGGGTCTTTTCCAACCTGATTATTCTATGATTCTATAACCTGAGTCAACCCTCTTTCAGCTTAAAGCCATTACCCTTCATCCTATTACTACCTGCTGTTATAAAAAGTCACCCCCGGATTTCTTGTAGACCCCCTTTTAGGTACTGCAAGACTGCTACCAAGCACAAAGCCATGATATTGCATCAAATGCCAACAACTGTGGTTTCTTAATGTGCTTGTGTTTCCTGGGTTTGCATTTATTAAATATTTAGAAGTTCAACTGTAGTTATTTTTAGTCAAAATCGGAATTTTCTCATTTCTCATTCTCAAAGTTCCTTCCCAGCTTTCCCATAGCCTTCTGCTATAAGGTCTCCTGGAGCCTTCTCTTCTCCAGGGTGAACAACCCTAACTCTCTCAGCCTGTTCTCATAGCAGAGGTGCTCCATTCCTCTGATCATCTTTGTGGCCTCCTCTGGACCTGTTCCAGCAGCTCCATATCCTTCTTATTGGCCTTCTGGTCTGTGAGCACGCCTTACCAGCTCATGTTGAGATTCTCATCAATCAGCACCCCAAGACCTTCTCCACAAGGCTGGTTTCAATCACATCATCCACCATCCTGTGTTAAATACATGGTTGCTGTCATGGCAATGCAGCCTGGCTCAGCTCTGGGGGGTACATGGCATGCTAGGGGGACACGGCATCCCGAGGAGACACATGGCATCCCAGGGGGACAGGGCAGCCCAGGAGGGCACCCCTGTGGGATGCGCTCTCCATCTGCAATCCCTGCGCACACAGCTCCACGCCCTCCCAGGTGGCTCTTCTCGCCACCCTAACACTTCCTTTGCTGCCAAACCCGCTAGGAATTTAATCATGTTAAATGAGAGGTGGAATGATGCAGGAAGGTGTGTCTTGTAAATGCCAGTGCAGCGCTCCGGGCTGTCGCTGCCCAGTGCTGAGCTCTGCAGAGTCACCTGGGCAGGACAGCATGGTGGCTCGAGGACAGCAGGCTGCGTTCGGGCTCTGTCCCCTTGGAAACTGGCTTTGCAAGAAGCTACTGGACAGTGAACACCATGTTTCTTCCAGATTGCAGAGAATCTGGTTTGTTGAGGTTTTTTTTCCTTCACACTGCCATTGAAGCAGCAGCCAGGTGTGAAGGCTGATCTACGGAGCAGCCAAAATATGCACCCGTTTGGCTTACAGGTTCCAATTGGCTTACTTCTTTGTGTTTTCAGCTTCTTTGCCAGTATTTTTTTACATGTCATATGGAGTAAGAGGAAAGATAAGGAGACAATGACAAAGTACAGTTTAGCTGTCACCATGCTACCTGCATTAGAAATGTATAAATAAGAGAAGCACCTACGTGACTCCTACTAGGGGATGTAATTAATTTGACTAGACAGCCTCCTAATACCACAGCTGAGATAGAAGCCCAGTTCAAAGGCAATAAAAGGATTAAAGCTGCAACCCAGTTAGCATTTGAACTTCTTGAACACTGGTCCTCTGTAACATGATTCTGCTCCGAAAATACGATACCATGCACTTACTGTATCTCAGTGCTTTCTGCATCATGGACTCAGTTTACATGTAAAAGTTGTTGCCATTCAATTACAATTCTGCAAAGCCTGCTGAGATCTTCTCTTCAACTAGTGGAATAATTAATGAAGTATGGTACACTGAAATAGATTGAAAGTCTAACATACTATATGTAACATTGATACCTTCAAGTCTTCATTACAATTACACAATAAAGTATAAATCCTCATAATCCAACATGTTGCATATTTTAAATTAAAATTAGTTTCATTATGTAGATTAACAGATTATGCAAAAACTCAACAAACATGAATTGGCCTGTTCAGGAAGTAGCACAGGCAGGCAGAGAAGCTTCTCTATTTGGATCATCTAATACTTTAGCCCTGATTTCTGGAGGCACTTTGCAGAGGGTCTTCCCAAATCATGCTTGTGGATCTGTCTAATTAGGAACACACTGTAGTAAACAGTTGTCTACCAAAGTTTCAACATATTCTAGAAACACTAGGGACGACCATTCTTGCTCTAGAGAAAAGAAGTATGTGCTTTAAAATAGCTGATGTGATGAACTGAATGACACTCATTCATTTTTAGAGAAATTGCAGTTTTTCAGCTAGCACAAATACATAAGGTGTGACTGAACCACCTTTATCTCTTAAGTCTTGTTACCCTGTATAGAAGAAGATCTGTAGACTAAGACTAAAATAAGCCAGCAAAAGAGCTGATAAGGCTGCACTGTTTCTTGACAAAAGATGAGTGGAGTGACAACAATAAAATAAAAAAATCAATTACAAGGGAGCAAGGTGAAGGCAAGTAAGGATATAAACTTAGTTTAATGTAGCAGGGCAAGGGAAGCCAGTTGAATGCTCAATGAGGGTGATATAGCCAGGAGCACAATAAAGGATAGTGACCACCAGGAAAGAAGAATGTCTTCAAGACCTTTCTTGAGATACCTTTTAAGGGGTTTGTTTTCTTTTGGATTTTTTTTTCCAGCAACAAAATAATATATCTAATCTATACAGGATTTTACTATCGATGTAGCTTTTTCAGTGCTAGAGGACTAAATAAGAAGACACAACTGTCTGGAACTGGGAAGAACTGGGAGGTATGTTAGAGTAGATAATGCCCACTGTAATAAGAAGCAATGCCTGGAGCTTTACTGTTTGTGCATCCTTCTAAACTGTCACAGTATTTTCTATAAAGATGATTTTTTTTTTAAAGTATAGAAATAAAAATTACATTAATCATGTTTCTGTATTATGTTACAAAAAAAAAGGGGGGGGGGGCATATCTTCTCCTACAGACTTTGCCCTTAAAATCTTGAGAGGAATCAATCTACTTGAAAACTCTGAGCCACACTGTGCAACCACAGGAATCATCTGCTTGATGCACGCAGCCATTTATGTCTGTCCAAAGCATTTTCACTTCTCCGTACAGACAGCCTGCTGTCCTGCCCATTTTGCTGTGTTGTACAAACTCATAGAAACCCACAAATGCTCTCAGTTTTCATGACTCGAATTTCGTAAGAGTCCATATGAAGAGACAGATACTTATTTTCTGAAATGGTAGCTGTTGCTTGGTTTGGAAGCAGCCGCCCAGCGCTCTCTCCTGCTCCCGGAGCCAGGGAAGCGGGCAGGATGGGAGGCCGGGGCGGGAGCTGTCCTTGGTCAAGGACACCGGAGAAGCCCTCCCGCCTTGGCTGGATGGCCTCTTCCACCGTGGGTTTTCTGATCTTCGTGTCAGGAAGTCCCCATGAGCATTACCCTTTGCAGTGTTCAACAGAGGGCATCCTTTCAGTTCTCCCTTTTTGCATATACTTCTGCTTCTGAATATACTTCTACCCAGTAGATTCTTCATTTTTAGTTATAACACACATCCCAGACACAGCTATCTTATTTTTTTTTCCTGGGTTGATATCTGACGCAAGCTACTGTTAAATTTTAGAAAATTTGTTAGAAAATCACATAATTCTAAAAATATTATTTTTCTAAGTTTAAATTTTTCTGAGTGATTTATCGGGCTCCTTAGATGTCTGTCTATACTTTTGGTAGATTTCCAGCTTTCATATCCATCTGTCAAGTTGAAAATAATGTGAATTGAATATTCAATTTGTTCTTTAAGTTGTACATTTTGAAGAACTGCATCTTATTTAAGCAGATAAATGCAGTTGCTGCATTGCCAATTTGTGACATTATTTCCTTCTAGATATCCCCACTGGCTTGCATGTTACTGCCAAGGTATTGAGATTGACTCATCTATTGCACTCTTGCCTTCTAAACCAATGCTTGAATTTTAGATATCTTGTTGGAATTATTTTTTGCATATTATTGTTAACTCTATTTTTACTATCAAGGTCAGCAGTCTTTTAATTCACCTTTTCAGATAGACTTAGATATCTGAGTGGGCGTTGAAGACCTAAGTCACTAGCAAAATAAAATTTCAGCATATTGATCTTGAGCCATTGAATATCTAATAGTCTGCCGGTCTCAACCTTTCCGATTGTGAATCAGTAGCAAGCCCAAAACAATTAAGCATTTACACTGTAATTTTTTGTTGATGGGTCTTCATATTGAAAACTTTGGCATCTCCTTGTTCAATGCAACCTTGTTCAATGTTAGTCATCAAGCAGAATATTTTATCTCATTTCACTGATGTTTTATCTGCACATGCTGCACCTGGATACAAAGATGCATTGATATTAATTACTCTTCTTAACATAACACATAGCTTCAAGATAGACCCAAAGAAATCAGGATAGAGACTGTCAAAAGCTTTCATGAAATGTGTGTGGTTTATATTAGTATTTTTTTGCTATTCAGTCTTCCTCTGACAATTATTTTTAGACTATGCTGATATACACTCTGAGAAGTTGGAGTACAACAGATTAATGGAAAAATTATACATGACAGAACCTGAACAATGGCAATGTCCTCTCTACACTTGCAGAAAAATAAGCCAAGGTTTAGATGAAGAAAGATTTATTCTGGCTTGCTAAGACATGCATTGACTAGTCACTGCTGTGGCCACCACACAATATATGCTGGAGCTAGATTTAAACTAGTTTTCTTTAAACCAGAAATGACTGTAATATAATTATACTTTGAGGTGAATATCTGGTAAAACTTCATCTGGACCAAAGTTTCTGCCATGAGCTTTGCCTCAGCCAGCTCGCCACATGAGAAGATTTACCCACTGAGAAGAAATAAAGGAATAGACAAATTTTGTGTAGATCACTTCTTGGATTCTCCTGGCATTGTTACTGTAAGATAGCTTTAAGAGCTGAAAAGTTTCAGAAAGAGGAAAGCCCTCAACTGTGCGGTAATTCACGTCCAGTGACACGTGCAGGCTACTTGGACAGCTCCTGTCCTCACACGGCTCCCTGGTCTCTGCTTGCACATTGCCCTTCCTTTCTGCCAGCTGCAGAGCTTTGTTCTGGCCATTCCTTTTGTCCCCAGTCCACTAACTCTCCCTCTCACCTTTCTAGTTAACTCTCTCTCTTCACGTGATCCCTAAGTGAAATCTGCAGGAAGCGATATTAGGAGGCTAACTAAGCCCCTAAATAACGTTCTGTTTGTGCACCTCTAGAACGGCTGTTCATGTTTCAAAATATGGATTTCAGAGAGTAAAAAATTTAGGCTTGTGATGTTTCTAATAGGAACTTATAAAGCAAACTCATTATTTGTTTCTGATTCAAAACACACTGAAAAATACCATTGGTATCATTTTGTTAGGGGGCTTCATTAGTTTAAAATCAAAACTGACTTGCAGTGGTTGAAATGGCAGTTTTATTCAAGATTTCTTTTATAGTAATATGCTGTCATACATGTTCTGAGTATCCATATGGCAGACTTCCATACACTGTCTCTTTATAAGTATGCATTTATGTTTCTTCTTCTAGCTCCCTTCAGGAACAGTAAGGAGGAAGGTCTTACAGCAGAAACTAATTCTAACCTCCACAGCTTTGCTAGTGGGTAAGGAATCCACTTCACTTAAGAGAAGGCATCATTTGTTTGTTCACATAGAGGCCCAGTAGGGAATAGAATCCTCTGTAATGGGAAGAGAGAGGGAAAGCAAGCAAGCACAACAGCTTCTTGTGTTTGGTTCTATTTTCTGCCCATGTTAAATAACCCATGAAATGAGTAAAGAATTGTTTAGATCGAGCAGTACACAAGCATGTTAGGTCAATAGCTTCCACTGCTAGCTGGCAGTCTGAACTGGCCAGGAACGAAATCAGTGCTGTCATTTCACAACGTTTTTAAACCAGTGCAGCTACAAAAGTACTTCTAGAACAGGTAGATTCATATGCTGCACGATAATTAACATCAAGACTTTAAAGATGCAGAGAGGCCTGACGTTTTTTTTTTTTTTTCAAGTGCCAAAATGCCTCCTGGCTTGGCCAATGGAGCATTAACAGTGAATACAAAATTCTAGCAGTAGTACTTCAAGGTTATATTTTTAAAAAGAAAGCTACTATTAGGGCTTCTCAAGATGTACTTTCAACTAACCTAGTTTTACATGAGTGTATTTTTTTGTCCTGCCTCTTCTACTTACTGCACTGATTTGCTATAAGCTTTTAAATTACTTCGCAAATTCCACAGGGTGAAAACACAGCCATGACTGGCTTTGTATCACACCTAGCCCAGAATAGATACACCTAGAACTGGAAAACAGCATTTCTGCAGAAAGTGAAAAAGAAATGGGAAAAAAAGAGTGAGAAATATGACTTCTCAGATCTTTAAAAATATAATAGAGAATGGGTGGGTGTCCAGACTTTTGTTTGAAGTCACAGCTGACTAATGATGGTGTTCTGAAGGATGGGTTGTAAACAGTGATCAGGGAACACGGTGAATCTATTTTAGTTCAGTGACAATATTGTCTCATTAGGGAAGACACTAAAGTGATCTCAATGTGCAAGGGATACCTGGAGAAGAAAAGACTTTGCTATACCACACTGTCTCTGTTCAGAATCTTCTTCTACTTCAGGTCACCTCTCACAAATTGTCATTTCTTGACAAATCATACTTTCCTTTGTTACTGTTTTTACAGACTTACATGGACAGTTAGGAAATGTTTCCATGGCAATTCATTGACAGTTTTTCATGGATGAAGATAGATTTTAGCATTCATAGACAAAGACTCCATTCTTCCTTTCTGTTTTTAAAGTATTTTTAAGGCTAACCAAGTAGGATCATGTAGGAGTATGTTCTCTTACAGTAACAATACCACTGTGAGGATATTTAGGGAGGTCCAAGTTAAAAGTAGTCTATTAATATCTTAAACATCCATGTTAAAAACAAATTCAGATGAGATCACAGAGGGTGCAAATCATTGGATTTTCTATTGTAGAGAAGGAAATGTCTTATTTTCTTCTTTCCTCAACCAAAGCTGCAATCAGAATAAAAGCAAGGAAGGGTTCCCCTATCCTTGTAGAGCATCTGATTCTCAGTGTACCCCAGTGTCTGCTGGGACCAAATAAAACCTATGACAAGGTAACCAAATAAAGGGACAAAACTGCACCTGTAAATTATTTAGGGTCGGAGAGACTGTGAAGCTATAAATGTAACTGTCGCAGTTGTTCCAGAAAACCATTATCTGTTCATATTCTAGGAGAGGAAGGCTGACACCTGACTAATAAGAAAAACTAGCACCTCGTGGGTTGTATCATCTTGCCTAGACCGAGATCTGAGCTCTACTGGGAAAGAGATCTTAGGTGTTAAAAAAACCTTCAGGCCTTCAAAATAGGGTTAAATTTTGGAGTTTCAAAGAGGATTAGCAGTGTGAACCTTGGCACAGTTATGGATGAACTCAACTATTTTGAGAGCCATGGATCAGTCATTTAATTTATTTCATTTCAGACTGCCAACACGCAGTGAGACACTGTGCACATATACTTACTTCTCACTTTTAGAGTGCACTTGGACAGTCCACAGGAAATGTATTGTAAATGAGAACTGCAGAAACAAACAAATAAACAAAGGATAAGCCCACAAAGTTGCTTAACAAGGGTCAGAAAGAAAAAGCCTGCATGTTCCTCTTCCACAGGAAAGGCTAGTTTACTGCTTACCTTTCTAGTCATCTTATTAACTTAGCTTTCATTTCTCATAAATAAGATACAACTTCTTGCAGTTACTGCATATTATAAATACTCCTCCTTGATCATCCTGTCAATATTCAGCATATAATCTGAAGGGCAACATAAATGCTTTCTGGACTCATTATATGGTCTGTTTTCCAGAACTACCAGATTTTTTTACAATTCAGCAGGCTCTACAAACCTCCAGGAGAATTATTCTGTCTCTTATGCCATGGGTGTGTTATACTTTAATATCAGATCAGTTCATGCTGGCTCCATAAGCATCAGTGTTTACTGCTCAGGGAAGATGAAGCACAGCAGTATAAGGTGTCTCACAAGCGGCTACATGACAAAGACTAGTGTTCCTAAAATGACTGATTTTGTTTATTCTTAGAAGTAACTTAAACATAGGTGAAACATGCCATGCCCGAAAAATAGTTTTGTTTTTTTTACTCTGTGATGGAATTACTTTTTATTAAGGTTGCAAATCTGGTGAAACTGCTTCTTCTTAGAGGAACTGCTGTGGTGTGTAGAATTCTGTGTAATCATAGGTGTCCACCTGAAGCTTTTCAACAAAAAACTGAAGAGTCTTAGATTTGGTTGCACAGGCTGTTTGGCTTCTCAGACCAGTTTGTCTCCTTGTTCAGATGTGAGCTGCAGAACTAAGCCTTATATACAAGTGTGTGTGTATATATATATATATATATATTCATTTATATTCCTTAAATAAAGCATGTAAAACTCCTTAAAATAAACTAAATCTATCTATCTATATTTGTGCTTTTCATAAAAAGCAAATATGTTCCATCTTCTTCCCAAAGCAGTTTATGTAGTTTATAGGTGGACCTCTAAATTGAGAGGGTGTTTAGTACTTCAACCTGCTAGAAATAGAAATCAATGGATGTTGTAGGAAGATTCCTATGGAGCAGAGTAGTAGTCCTCTGTAAGCATGTTAAAATAAAACTGAATATCTATTGTCCAGCATCCTCCTACATGTATACTGGCAAACTGCATCACCATCATCCCAGCTTATAGTAGGAGGTGCCTATGGTTCTCTTCAGGTGATGCCAAGTGGCACCACAGTCAAGGGAAGTGGCACGAGACTGAATGCCAAGGGACAGAAGTACTATTACTAGGACTGCAACCATCTTCCTCTGTATTCTTTTAATTCCTTTTGGTTTTTGTTTTCCCTGAGAATAAAATGGAGGTGAGATTGTTTCCTCACTTCAGCAAAACCATTTAAAAGCAACAAATTAAAGTCAATAAATACTATTAATTTAATAAATTTAGGTGCAGCTTCAGTGTGGTGCTAAAATCTAATAAGCAGACAACTTAGTGGATTTAGAGAGCAACTGAATGCATTACCAGCACAGCAAAGATCACTGAAACAATTCGAGTTTTCTGAAGTTCAAACCTACTTAAAAGAATCTCATGATAGTGAGGAACTGAGGTGAAGCCAGTTCTGGTATCTTGTATCTTGCCACACAGTAATGAAACAAAGCTTTGTAAACAGTCTTATAAACACTTCAAAGCAAAATACACATGAATAGTCATAGAACATCTAAACAGGGTGGAAACAAAAGAAATTACATAATAATTTCAACACGCAGTTCTCAAATTAGATCTGCATGACATGCTGCTGTGTTTTTTTCACATTAACAAGCAAAGGTTTACACTGACAGCAGATGCTTTTCCTCAGTACCCAAAACAGTACTGTAATACACTGTTGCTGCATTTCCAAATGATTGAGGGTATTACTGAGAAGGCTGCTACAGAGAAAAAAAAAAAAGACTGTAGGAATAAGATTATTTCTCCACAGAGCCTTTCTGGAGTCAGCTTTTGTGGTTGAAACCAAAGATACAAACAATTAGGTGGTTTCCACCATTCAATTCCTGCAACTAATATTTATTCTAAATAAATAATACTTCAGTGTCTGTGTGTGTTTTCTTCTGAAGCGTGGGCTAAAGAGAGACGTAGTGAAAAAATAGCTACCACATTGACTGCAACAGGCTTGAATTTCACCCAAGTGATCTTAACTGTGTACATCTTTCTGTTTGTAAAGGCACTGCTGAAATTCCAGTTCTTTTGCTTAGTATTTCACACAGAAATTTAGATAGCGAGTTGAATTTCAATCCCACTGAAGTCAGCAGCAAGATTCCTGTTTACTTCACTCCATGTACAAAACACAAACATATGGCTGAATCAGGACCAGAGGAGAACCAAGAAATGCTGTCACTGGCTGAAAGAAGGACAGGTGAACAGTGCCCAGCCTTGCCCATACTGTTTTCCACTGTAATTTCACTGCCAACGGGAAGAGATACTCTTTCTTCACCCAAAAGCAATGGTTTGTACTTAACAGAGCTAAAAATTACAGGGATAACTCCTAACATGGCAAGAGATTAAGGAGGCAAACAGCTGAAGGACTTTCAGGCAGCTGGGGGAGACCATGAGAAGATGAGGTTAAACGAAATGGTGGGGAGTGAGAGGATCCTGCCTGAAACAGGACAAATTCAGAGGGACAAATCTCAGTTGATTTCTATGTTGCTATATCTGCCCATTGCAGATATGGCATTATCCAGAAACCTGCCCATGGCTTTGACAGTTACGAGAAGAGCAACCTCCTTGTCTTCTGCAGGCTTTGTGAGATGAGACTTACATGTAAATATGCTAGACAAAGTCCAGCTAGAGAACCAGATGAGTAGTTTTTTAATATTGCTATTTTTAGACTACATAAGAGATAGGGCTACTGGGGAGTCCGTTATTTTGAACAAATGGTAGGTTACTTTTTTCTCTTACATGCAGAAGGCCGTGTCATGATTGAAAAATAAACACATGGTTGAGAGATTTCTTGAACTCCCGCATGGTGGTTAATTTTTCAACAGTTCTTTTAATGGCTTTGAGAGCATAATACAGCAGAATCCACTAAGACTCAACTCGCACTGTCAGTTTTCCAACACGCTGTTGGAGAAAATCCCACCAGTCTTCCAATGTTTTAATTTTTAGCTATGTTCTTTCCCTATCTGTATCTCTGGTCAGCTTCTGAATGAATTGCAAATTTTGGATATGATTTTTGTAACTATCTACAAAAGCATTGTTTTTTTTAACTCTGTTTGCATAACTCTCCATCTGACTAATCTGCTAAATTCCTTGTCTCAGTGGACATACAGAAATAACCCATTTTTGGTGGTGTGCTGACTGTGTACTTAAGGGCTAAATAAGTTTGCTTGACAGGTCACAAACATTCCCTGAACTGCCTCTTGATTGCTGATGATTTTTTTTTTTGGTGTTGGAATGAAGCTTTTTTCTTTCCTCTTCCAGAGAAATAAAAAGAAAAAAGTGTAATTGAAATAAATCGGAAAACTTGATGTATTTGGATATAATATCCAAAACCAGCTCAGTCACATGCGGCGAATAATTCTTGGTTTATGATGGGTTATGGAAGACAATGAAGTTCTCATACCATTCTCAGTGGCCAGCTATTCATATCCCAGTCCCACTAGTGTGTCTGAATTGCTTTTTGGCAATCAAAGAAGAAAGACTGCAGGCTGGATGGATGACAAGATGTATGTATGAGGGCAAATACTCCAGAAAAATGAGATCCAACCTTGCTGAGTGAAGAAGACATTCAACAGCACAGTCTAAGAAGCAACAAGGGGGTAAGTGAGAGACTGCCTTTGCCTTGGGCACAGCATCTTGTTGCTTTCTGAGGCAAGGTAGGTTCCTATCAGATCCTGTAGAAGTTCAGGCATTATTACTGCAGCCCTGGTAAGTGTGTGTCCCTATTGATTTGCTTGCAGGGGGGTGGGCTGGAGTTTGTTTTTGACTCCTGTTAGTTCTGCATAGCTAAGCAGACCAGAGGAACCGAAATGGGTTCTGTTATTTCTCCTGTACAGTGTCAGAATCCATTGTATGTGTGCAGAACTACTGAAGACAATCTGATTGCCAAGTATTTCTGGTGGCAGAACTGGCCTGCTGGTGACAATGCTCTGGAAAAACAAGAGAAAGAATCCAAAATGACGTTCCACTTCTAAGCAAGTTGATAGGGCCAAGTATTGGCAAGTTATATTAGGATTGAGATGAGAGAGAGCTTTCCTTCCCACTTGTAAATTCGATACTTTCTGTCTGGAACAAATTAGAACAATATAAAAATATAGTCTGGTTATATAATTTTTCCAGGACAATTTTATAGAAAATAGTTTTGTAATTTTAGGTGCTATTAGGACAGGTTCCACCTGAAGCACCAGCAACTTCTCCTCAATTTTATAGGAATTAGTTGAGGATGCTGAGTACACCTACTTCAACATCACCAGAAGCTCAAGAGTACAAAGTCTTATTGATCTGGTTACCTTTTGAAGCTTTATTTATTAAACTCGTCGTGCAGACTTGTGAGAACATAGTGGGAGAAGAGTTAGATGAAGCTTTTAGCTGCGTAGGAAATACAAACAGGAAGATAACCTTAAGCCTCTCAGTGGGTCCTGCTGGGTGGGAGGGACACTGCACCAATCCTCACTAACAGAGCAGTCTGTGGTTGTTCTCATGAACAGAAGCTTTGTGTCCAAAGGAAAACTGACTTTGAAAGCAACCAGTCAGACACAAACAAATTATTTTAGTAAACTGAGTTGTTTTGTCCTTTGTATTCTGAGGGAAATACATCCACAGTGATTGTTTTTTATAAACCTGTTTCTCAATTTAAAAAAGAATGATGCCACAAATATTATGATTTCATCATCTTTGCTGGTGGAGTGCTCTTCCCGACACTGGATCCTTTACACTGCCAGAAGCTCAGTGAGGTTGACAAACTACTGGACAATGACCCAAAGGAGAAATTTAACCAAGTTAATGAAGACAGTGACTGAGAAGATCTGGCAAAAATTTATCTGGCAAGAATGAATTATTGGAAATATACACTACATTATCAAGGTCTCCTGGCACTGTTTTTCCAATAAGAAGATACCAGATATATATCAGATGGAAGACAAACAAAATGCAAATTAAAACTTCAGAACAGGCTGCCCAGGGAGGTGATTGAGTCACCTTCCCTGGAGGTGTTTAAGGCACGGGTGGACGAGGTGCTGAGGAGCATGGTTTAGTGTTTGATAGGAATGGTTGGACTCGATGATCCGGTGGGTCTCTTCCAACCTGGTGGTTCTATGATTCTATGAACTTTAAATTTCTTTGAAACACGTATCTTTTGCTCATGATGTCTCTTGGGTTTAATGAATTTAAGAATTAAGAAGGATGCTCAGTTTTGCTAATGGATTTTAAAACATAACATGCTCAGAAGCAGACAATGTAAGGGCATTTATTACAACAGCAAGCATCATTTTGTAGCAGAAGAAGATTTACTAGTCAGAGTTCAGCTCAATAGAACAGCCATAAAACCAAAATCTGAATCACTTTCTGTTTTGCAATGGGAATATAATTAAAAAGATGAAATCTCATAGATGTGTCCTCCTTCAAAGCTGTTGCACTTCCAGTACTGGCAGTCTGGGAAAGAATACTTTAGCTGCCTCTTAAGTGTATTAGAAGTGGGTTTTATCATTTTACTTTTTACATTTGTGGGGATTTGTGAAATTTCTTTCTTTTGCCTTAAAAGACTAGGAAAACTCGGGGGTTTTGGGTTTTTTTCTACAGGAACAGACTGTACATGATGACCACACCTGCACTGGGCAGCTAAAGCTGGACACGCTTCCCGACCCAGCTCCTCCACGGTGCAGCTTGTCACCCATGGGATGCTGGTAGCCAGGGCTATGACATTCAGCTCCTGTTTGAAGCAGACAGCACAGGAAAGAGATGAAAGTTTCCCTAGTAGCTTGATGTCATCAGATTAATAGACATGGCGCCGTTGCATCAAGAATGTGAGTAGTTATATGCTTGTCCTTGGAACACAGAGATGTCCAGGCTACAAAGGTAGAGTATGGACACACAGCTTCCAGCAGAGATACGCATAAGAGCCTCACTGGCTCCAGAGAGATAGTTCTAAACCAAGATGCCATTTATACTTAGCAAAAGTATCAGAAGGTGGACTTTTGCCACTTTCCTCAATATGCCAGAGAAGGTTTTGCCAGCCTGTTCTATATGGCATATTCTATAAGAAATGAGATCCCTCACATGCATAAATGACACAGTGGCTGTTGAATTAGACACTAGGTACCAACAAAGGGCTGAACACTTCCATTACTCCCCGATTATTTGCAGAAGTGGGCCTTGAAATTGGATTAGATTTAGGCTGTGTTCCTCATTTCCATCTAAAGCTTTGCTGTAGAAGGGATTCTTGCAATGGACTTTATCTCCTAAAAAAAAGTACAAATAGGATTTGTCTCTGTCTTCTTCAGAGCTAGTACAGAATTTGCAAATGAAGAGAAAGCCAATGGTAATTACTGGCAATGTTTTAAATTTGGTTACACTGTTTATATTTGCCCAGTAATATATTTATTTATGTTTTACACATCAGAGCAGATAAAACGAAAACCCGTTAATGAATTCAACAATCAAAGGAACTGCAGGAAAATATTTCAAAACATGCTTTTTTCCTTTGTAAATTTTACAAAATGAATCTGTCCTAAGCCTTACTATATCAAATGTTTTAAAATCTTTTTTTACATTGTTTCATCCTTCCTGCTTCCGAAGTAAGAAATCTTTGTGACACTCTGCAGTGAGTCTGTGCCTAGGGACACAAAGAATGACTTGGAAATCATCCAATAAAGGAACCTCCTTCCACAAGAGATGGATCAGTATTAATTATAAATTGTAATTGTCATATAATGGTTTAGCATGGTCTATGATAGTTACTATCTGTGTCAGGCTACATTTGTGTTATCCCCACCTTCTGTCTATAGGATAATTTGAAGAAATCATCGGCCAAAATTCATTAAACAGTAAAGTTTTATTCTGTTAGATTACTTTTCTGCATTTATAGCTATGTATGTTTAAATCCTAACAAAACCAGATTCCCCAGAAGCATGATTCATTTGACAGATCTAATAACTACTAAGTGCAAGATTTCACCAGACCTTGTAATTTTGTTTGTGGGACTTGGCAGGGAAGTTTCATGCAGTGAATTTGGAATATATCAGTTATTCCACTTTAATACTTTAGTCCTAGTATGACGGAAGAGAAATAAAAAGCTGTAAGGAAAATGTGCAAGTCAAGGCATTGACCAAACGAGATGACAGTGGGTTTGTCAGACAGACCAGGGGGATTATAGCTGCATTTGTGCTGCCACACACCATAATCCACCTTGGATTTCTCACAGAGAGACCAGCCTTCACAGCCTTATCCAGACTCTCACAGGCAGTGGCTTGGGACTCATTGCATCCACCCTACTGCCATAAGGGACAACCTGTATGCAATAAGGAGAATGAGGAGTTGATCCTTGCTGTAACAAAAAAGCAAAATGTGTCAGGGTTTTGTCTGATTGAGGGTTTCTCCTCCTTTATTAAAAAAATCCAGTAGGTCCTACACTGACATCCCTGTTCATGGGAGCATTGCCTAAATAAAGTTTAAATATTGGCAAATAATTCAGTCTTACAGTAGGATAGCAAAACACAGACTTTGCTAGGGACAAAAAAAGTAAAACAAACTTTCCTCAGTATCATGATGAGCTCATCCCCATCCGAGGGGAATTAGAAGTTATTCTGTTGATTTAAACAGAAGCAGGATTAGATCCTTTTAATCAGGGACTGATTCATAGCCTAAGAAAAAATAACCAGAGAATATGAATATTTTAAGATTTCTGCTGATCTATGTACCTATGCATACAGGGACGTGTCTCAGTGTAGAAGGAAATTATTTACCTAAATTAAAAATAGAAGGATCCTTTATAAATGCAAAAGTAAATATGAGGCAATCAAGTTATTACATAAGAAAGTCCTGCAAGGAATACTTGAGCACTAAAGAATATATTTCAAACAATTTTACTTGGCAACAGCCAAGAAACCGAAGAAAGGAGAGAGATGTATTTCTCACACAGCACCATACCTAAACCTCAGAACTGAAGTCACTTAAATCAGAGGTGGGACTCAGGAGCAGATCAGCACTTCTGTAGCTGATCAGCCCCCATTCTGTTTCCACAGAAACCTGGGCACTGAGGGCAGGGACTACATGGTTGCACATAGATGACGTGTTTTCCAAAAACTGGTTATAGATTCACACACCCAGCCCCAGGAGACCAAAAGCTTTCAACCAGTGTGGAAATAGCCAAAGAGGGTCAGATCCTAATATTTCTTTTTGGGTCAAAAGTAGCTTCACTGGCTTCACTGTGAATAGTTCTCCATGGACGTCAATGGCTGATCCAACTATCCACACAAGGGAAAAAGTAAAATCAAAGGATGGCAGGGGTTGGAAGGGACCTCTGGAGATCATTTAGTCCACTTCCTCTGCTAAAGCAGGTTCACCTAGAGCAGATTGCATAGGAATGTGTCCAGGAGGGTTTTGAATATCTCCAGAGAAGAAGACTCCACAGTGTCTCTGGGCAGCCTGATCCAGTGCTCAGTACACCCTCACAGTAAAGAAGTTTTTCCACCTGTTGAGGTAGAATGTCCTGGGTACCAGCTTGTACCTATTGACCCCATGTTAGTGAGCACCATTGAGAAGAGTCTGGCCCCATCCTTTTGACACCCACACCTTTATAAACATTAATAAGATCCCCCCTCAGTCTTCTGTTTTCCAGGCTAAACAGACTGAGCTCACTCAGCCTCTCCTCGTAAGAGAGATACTCCAGTCCTCTAACTATCTTCGTGACCCTCCAATGGACTCTCCCCAGTAGTTCCTTGTCTTTCTTGAACACAGTAGTTCAGATGGGGCCTCTCTAGGGCAGAGCAGAGAGGGATGATATTCTCCCTTGACCTGCTTGCTACACTCTTCTTGATGCACCCCGGGATACCACTGGCCTTCCTGGCCACAAAGGCACATTGCTGGCTCATCGTCAACTTGCTGTCTACAAGGAATCCCAAGACCTTCTCCACAGAGCTGCTTTCCAGTTGGTAATTCTTAACCCATATTGATGCAGGGGTTATTCCTCCTGAGGTGCAGAACACCACACTTTCCTTTGTTGAACTTCATTAGGTTCAGCAGACTTGCTGAGGATACACCCTGGTCCCTCACCGAGGTCACTGGGGAATATATTGAACAAGTCTGGGTCCCCTACTGACCCCTGGGGAGCACTGCTGGCTGCAGGCTTCCAACTAGACTCTACACCACCACCAATGACAACCCTCTGAGCTCTGCCATCCAGCCAGATCTCAATCCATCTCATTGTCCACTCATCTCTAGCAACAGAAACAGACAAGTTTCTGTTGGTAATATGCGATTAGCAATATTTCTATTTGCAATAATGCCACTCCAGCAATAGTAACAGACAAGTTTGGATCTGATGTCCGAGTTTGGACTTGGTTGACCTTGATGATCTCAAGGATCTTTTCCAGCCTAAATGATTCCATCATACTATGATTCTGTTCTAAGTGATTTCTCCAATAACATAGTCTTAAATTGTAAAAACCAGCATTAGCTTGAGATTTGTGAGATATTTGACTTAAAATGTTCTTATGGAGGCAAGCACAAGGCTTCTGAACTCTTGAAAAATACCAGTTTTATCGAAGTGTTTTAAATACAGAGACACATTTATTAGTACATTTCAATCACATAGATAACCTATCATTACAATATTTGCAAAACCTTCTTTTAAAGCTGAGTAATATGATATTTAAAATACTTACTACAGCTGGTGAGGGGGCTGGAGAGCAGGTCTTACGAGGAGCAGCTGAGAGAGCTGGGGTTGTTTAGCCTGGAGAAGAGGAGGCTGAGGGAAGACCTCATTGCTCTCTACAACTACCTGAAAGGAGGTTGTAGAGAGGAGGGTGCTGGCCTCTTCTCCCAAGGGACAGGGGACAGGACAAGAGGGAATGGCCTCAAGCTCCGCCAGGGGAGATTTAGGCTGGACATTAGGAAAAAATTCTTCACAGAAAGGGTCATTGGGCACCGGAACAGGCTGCCCAGGGAGGTGGTTGAGTCACCTTCCCTGGAGGTGTTTAAGGCACGGGTGGACGAGGTGCTAAGGGGCATGGTTTAGTGTTTGATAGGAATGGTTGGACTCGATGATCCTGTGGGTCTCTTCCAGCCTGGTGATTCTGTGATTCTGTGATTCTGTGAAATAGTCATGGGGGTTACTGTTTTTATGATATTCTGGGCATCTAGTCCCTGCTGGTTGGTAGAAATTACTCCATAGAACTCTCTTAAGTGGTGTTCAACTGCATGTACTGCTATGTGTTTAATGCTGAGCATGAACAGCAGCTGCAGAGAAATTTTGAGAGTTGACAGTGGTTCAATGCTCCCCAAAGTCTTGCCTCTTGTGCTTGGTGAGGGAGTTCTCTCTGGGTTATTTCTTCACCTGTGATGTGGTGGGAGGAACTATCCTTTCTGAGTCTGCTTCAAACTCCTTCCAGTGAAACTCTATTTCAAGTATATGAAACAACCTAAATGATTCTATGAAATTAAGCCTCTTTTTAGCCCAACTATCCAAAGTATTCACTGCCATCAACTAAAATGATGGATGAAATTCTGAATTATAATGAGAAAACCTGAGAAAAGACTAAGCTAGGTGTAGCAGCATTAGAAAGATCTTCTCAAGAACTGATGCAAAGTGGATATATTTTACAGGCTGGAATGGGCACTGTTAGAATCCAGTAGGTTTAGTGTAGGATGAGAGTGTCATCATGGATTGTTTAAATCAAGAAATTCAAAAGCTATAATAGCCATAGTCATTCTAAAAAGGACACTTATTTTTCACTGTTGAAGATTTAATCCTATCAGGTGCCAAGAATTTCCTGTTTAATGTACCCAGAGATATGGTTTCTGGTTCCTGCTTTCATAAATTTTAATTAAAAATGGGGAAATGAGTAAATGTAGTTTGCAGTTATGCACTGTTTAAATATATGAATTTCACTAGAAGATCAGTAAAGAAAGTAATCTTTCTATACCACTTCACAATCCTTCAGAAATACTATACATTTATTCAATTATGGGCTTTCACCTAACACAATCTGGAGTTGTAACTACTGGGTGGCAAATCTTAATAGATCTTTATTGGGCCACATTTGCAGATGGTAAATTAAAGGCTCAATTCAGCAAGTCTTACTGATGCAAATAACTCTTATTTTCACATGTCTTCTTATTGCTTTCAAACCTTTATTTATATAAATCTTTCCATTGCCATCAGTAATACTAACTGTGAGAGTAAGAGTTTCCAGCACCAGACTTTAAATTATTTGTGGTTTTTTTCATGAACAGATGTCATAAATTCTACTGAGTAAATTAGCAGTTATAGATTGCTTAAAGGATATGTGTTAAATGATTGATTGTTGGCATCAGAATTATTCCTTACTGTTATTCTTTATTTTTTTTTTTTGGGGGGGGGGGTGGTAGGGGGATAAAGTCTATGGGCTACTCCATGTTCCTACACTAAAGAGCCTAAAATTTATGTGCAGGATAAGAAAACCAGATCATATGTCTAGAATAAAAAAGATTATATACAGTTACCACAACAAGATAGAATAGACAAAGAAACAACAAGACTGTCTCAATCAAGACAATAAATCAAACACAAATGCCTATAGTGGAATTTATCTCATCTAACTTTAGCTGTATAGAAGTGAGGCATTCAGTCGTAGACACCTACTCTGTTGCCACAGTCCACAGGGAGAGATAGATCCTCCAAGATACTTCAGGACTCGATGAATCATTTTGTTCATGCCATTGACTGCAGAAAGCAACTATGTAACTAGTCTACATTTAATGCTTGAGTACCTTTTAAGCACTTACCTTTTAAACTACTAAGAAAACCCAACCCAGCTGCATTGCAGAGAGTATACGTAAGGGTGGAGGTAGGTTTTGAGGAAGGATTTACGGAAAATAAATTCAGTTAGATCATCAGCACAAGCAACAAGTCATTCAATGTGTTTGTGAATGCTGTATCTTGGGACAATAGATGACAGTTGGAATATATCAAGCGTATTTTCACTCACTATCTGCTTCCTCTGGCATTCTTTCCATTTCAAATATATATTTTGGCTTTTTAAACTGTTTTACTTTTCCTTGTTGCTGTGTACAAGGGAAGAGAAACTGGGCTGTACGAGACAGTGCAACTAGTGTGAAGGTGCTGCTGAATGCTCAGAGCAGAAGAATGAAAAGCACCAGTCTTCTTTTTAGTCAGATTTTTATAGAAGACAATGCACAAGGACAGTAGGAGAAAACGTTTCAAAAAGATTTCAAGTGAAACAGAAAATCAGATAGTGAAAGGTAGAAAATACCAGAACCACAGAAGATAAACACGATTTCTGGCAGGTAACAATTTTCAGAAATGGCCATTGATTTGACTGGTCTTTGCACAGCTAACAAAATAATCACTGGATGTTTGTGAAATTTTTGATCAAAAGTAATTCTTGCTTGAGGACTTCAAGTTCTTGTAGTCATAAGTTTTGTGGAAGAAAAGTAGATATAAACACAGGAAAGGTATGCGAAATCTTTATTATATTTAGAGGAAGAGAAAATAATAACCTAAGTTGCGTATTGTTTTGTCAGCTGAGATTTATTTGTATTTCAATTACTTTAAGTAGTATTTTTGTAGTTTATTCAGTGCAGTTACAAAATCTCTAGAAAGGGTAATTTAAAAAGAAATTTAAGGCAGCATGTAGTTTAGAGGTAATAGTGATTCATGACTTGTTACAATTTGTATTATGTAAACAATGATTTCATAAGAAGATCATGTTTTATGAAAATATTTTTATAAATTGTTCTCCCATTTACAGCAAGTGAAATCCATAACACTGTGATAATCAGCAAGGAGCCAGTCTTGGAGACCATGGATTCAGCAAGAGAGCAGATAAATCAAAGTAAAGAAGTCTGCCAAACTTGTATGAGACATTGAAATGATCCTGGATAACCTTTAGATTTTAAATCCACTTTTAAGTTTGCAGAAGCGTCTTGATATTAGAATGGTTCCAACAAATCTCCCTCTTGATGTCAACCTTCTAATGCTAAATAATAATAAAACACAAGCCCTGTAACTTTTTCCACTTGGACTTTTCTCCCAGTGCTGATAAAAACATCTGTCACGCAAGCACTAAAGCCTGGGTCAGTGGTAACAAATTTTCAGACAAAAGTTGGTGAGAAAAAAAACCTTGGTAGTCTGGTGCTTTCTTTGTCTAATGACACATTAAAGGTTTTTCTAGACATGACTTCAAATTAGACATAAAAGTAGAACCCAATACCCGCAGCATTTGTTTTCTCTGTGAAAATGAGTGGACTTACTGCAGTCAAGTTTGCCTAAATTAGAAGTGAAGCCGATCATCATGAAGTCCTGCTGTATTTTCAGAATGGTGCATGAAACCACCGCAGTCCAAGCCAAGCTCTGATGAATGCTGTGCTTTGGTGAACATCTATCCTATAGACTGGAGAGTTCAGTTGAGATACTCAAGGTAGCTTTCCATAAACTCGATCAGGTATCAAATATAGCCTGGGATAATGCAGAGCTACTCAGCAGAAGCTAATTTCATGTAGTAGTGGCTCTCACTCTGTCAGACTAGACCTTTGTCAGTGAAGTCCCTACCCTGCCTGCCCTGTTGTCACCCTTAACACAGGCAGTTCTCGCTATGCCCTGACATCAACAGCCTTCTCTATGTCTCCATTTCTTCTTCAGCTATCAGGCAAAAATCTTTTGATAGGGTAGTCAGACATCTACATAATGATCACATGGAGAGAAGCCTCAGCTGCAACTGAAGATTGAGATGGCCCGCTGCACAGGGCAGAGCACAAGGAGAGAGCAGAGAGGAGCAGGACATAGGGAGAAAGAGGAAGAAAGTCTGGAGAGAGAAAAGAAAGGCAATACAGTTTCTCAAGCACCACCAGAAGATGAGTGGACACAGCAAAATGGCAATTCCTTCCTAGTCTTGGGGTCACCCACTTATGGCAATCAACATGTGAGCTACAAACCATTGTCTGAACATTTCATGCTGATAAATCCATTGGGAAGAGAACAGAGTCCTGTGCACATCAAAACTCCTATGTGTGCTTTCACTGTTAGTTGGCATGAAGATAAAATCTGCACTGGCTTTTAAAAATGCATGGTTTGGACTCCCCTTGTGTTTATAATAAGCTCTTTTGACTGTGCTGTATGTTGCTACATAAACATAGGAGAAAGAGCGAAGAGTAGCAAAATCAGATGCAAAGTTATATAACATGAAAATCCTGTAATAACTTGAAAATCTTGTAATTACATGAAAGCAACGGGAATTAAACTGATACAGATGATACAACAGTACATATTATCACTTCTTCCCCCTAATGATGACATTGCATTTCCTCAAGATTATCTTTCTGCACGATGCAAGGGGGTGAGGATGGAAGACACGCCTTATTTACTTTTGCTTAGTTGGATTCAGCTTTAGAGCTGAGCAACTCATTTTCTAGGTGCTGCCCAGAAGTGTGTCCACTGAGGTAGCAATTCACCTCTGTGTCCCAAATCTCTCAGTTCCAGTTAGCATTTCAGCAGGACTGATAACCTTCTGTTTCCTTGCTTCCCTTTTATCCTAAACCTTTGGTAGGAAGCATTTTACAGACCTCTACTACCAAAGCACTAGCCAGATGGGCTAGACGTGAATCTGCTGGTTAGAAGAAAAGCTATTCCTTTCTGAGTTTTACTCAGCTGCAGGTTCCTTGGTAAGTCTGAAGAACAGGGCTGAACTGCAACATCACTCCACAAACTCTCCCTGTGTGACTTATGGTTGAGGAAGAGTAGGAAAGTCTTTCAGTCTAGCTGACTGGGACCTTAGGTGCAGGCAAGACAACAGAGATTTTGTTCTCTGCATCACAGAACTGATCTCTATCACGTTATATCCTTGGCATGTTAGATTTTTTTAAGGGCCTTCTTTTTCTTGATGTTCCTACAGAGATCTGCACACAGAGATTGAGAGGCTTTTCAGAGGCAGACCCTGATACCCCATGTGCCTGAAGCATCACCAAGTGTCAAAGTAATACCACAACTGTAGCAGCAGCCAATGCAGTAATGCCAAAACTTGGCTCCATTCATGCTACAGCTTAGATTACCATCCAAGGAAAAGAGAAGAAAATATCTTCCTTTTTAGGAGGTTCACGGCTTGCTAACTCATGCATAAGTAATTACAAAGCCATACTTTATTACAATTCATGTGAAGAAGTGAAATACAAGTCTCAACATACTCCAAACTTACTAGTTCCTGCCTACATGTAGATAATGAATAAATCTGTAGCTGGCTTTATTCAATTCCTTTTCAGCTGACTCTCAGAGGGTCCCTAAGCTATTTTCTATACACTAAATCAGACTTGTCCTAAAGAGAAATTCAGGAGTGAGTCATCTAGCTGAGTTCTCTGTTATCACAGGCAACTACATTTTGCCATCCTTCTTACAGCCAATCAATCTTAATTCTTCAAAGGAGTCCAAAGTTCTTGCTCCTTGTACTTCCAGGAAAGGAGTTTCCTCTCTATATATGCTAGTAAGGTTTTACCTTCCCTGCGTAAGCGAAGTTCTACTTTTTCTATGTGCAGGCTTGTTGCCACAACATCTGATTGCTCTGAAATGCTGTGCGTTGGGTACAAGTGTTCAGAGAAAACATGAGGAAAAACCATATGTACTCATTAGTGAAAAAGATCATCATGACAGATTGCTCTCCATATGCGGAATTTCTGTACGGTAATCTTGCTATTTACATGACGCATGGAAAATGTATCATTTTCTAATGACAAGTTTCATTTTATATGAGAACTCATTAATCATAAAGAAATGAAAAAGGTTATTTTGTTTTTCATTGGGAATGACCTGCCAAAAATGTAACGTGTTATATTTATTGCTTTAGCGTTAATGTATTTATTGATATCATTGCAAAACATGGCCATTACAATACTGGTTGGAACCAACAGAAATTAAACAGGCCAGAATAATTAGCCTATAATTGATGTCACAAAGCTCAGACAATTCTTCTGTACTTCAGAACTTTACGTCCAGCAGTTTTCTGATATATTATATGTGAGAAAAGGGAAGTAGTTACTAGTAAGTCAAATATATCAATTAAATCTTGCAATGCAAATGCCAGAATTTACTTACACTTAATTAAGCCTTACTGGGTAATTTTCATTTTAATTAATTATTTGCAAAATATTAATAATATTGAAATATTAGTCAAATAATTCCTTCAGTTTTCTTCCTTGACATTTGAGTATTTTTAGATGTTAAATATTTATAAAGAAAAGTGACATTTAGGAGAATAAAATAATGAGAAGATAGAGAAGAAAACTCTGCAATCTGGCAGACGACTCTTTATCTCAGTTTTTCTTTAGTCTTTTTTAAGTACTCATTTGTCCAGCAAAAAAAGTTAAATGGAGATCTCTTGAAATAGGCATTTTCTTAATTTCTCAAAATAGATTCATATTCCTGTAATTTTCCTAAAGCAGAACTTTAACAGGTTTGGAGACATATACAATCTGTTCCAAAACTCATGTAGTCAGTGGAAACACTTCCACTTACTTCAGTGAATTTTGGAATAGGCAATATCAAAAAAAGCAGTAGGCTGCTTTGTCGTGGGTTTTGACAAGTAAGTACATGACATTTTTGTAACTGTCTGAACTATTTTAAACTCCAGCACAGACTATTGCGCACGATATTCAGAAACATAAACTTCCTTTTTGGGAGGAAACTATGCCTGAGATAGACTTAGAAAACAAGATTTTTTTTCAGATATATAGGATAAAAAAAGGCAAACTGAGGTTTTGTTGTTTTTCAGAACCACCCTGTAAAAATGGTTACCTTATGGTAGTGAATTTTCTTCATGGGGATTGAAATATAACATAGTGACATGGAGGAATACATCTGTTTCCACACTGAAACTGTTGGTAATGTCTAATTATTAAGTATTTGGGGAAAAGAACACTGACTATAAAGGGCATATTACAGTACTTTTCCATAATGATGAAATCAGAAGTGAAACAGGCCTATATATTTGATTATCAATGCATGTCCTTTAAAGGCTATACCTAGCTTTCTCTAAATGGATAAGACTCTTGAAAATTTTCATCCTTATTAATTTTATTTTCCTTGTATTTAGTATACCCAGGTAAATACATTAAAAAACAACTGTACCAAAAGGTGGTCTCATTTAACTCCCATTCAAGTTCTCACATAAATATGTGAACAGTATCAAGGATATTTTTACCACCTTTATGGAACATAGTGTGCCTCCAATACAAGAATGTATTGCTTTCTAGATGAATGTATACATCTGCTATAATTATTTTATGATATTACAGAATAAGAATTTATGGTGCCACTAATTATGTACTTCAGCAGGAGGCATTTTTGTGTGAGAGATCTGTGACAACTGTGAAGAACTGTATTAATGGTATGCAGGTATTATTTGCAAGGAACCTATCAGCAATTCCAAGTTGCATATCTAACACTCCAAAAGGACTCAACGTGTACTTTTACTTCCAGTCTCCATTTTTACAGAAAACTTCCTGCCAGTAACAAGAGTCCCCTGCATGAAACAAAGCCAAATGAACTGCTTGTTTGGGAATGGCTACATCCCATTTGTCACTATTCTATCAAAATACCTTAACTGGTATTTACTGGTTTAGAATCAGGGCTAGTTCATAGGAAAAATATCTTTCTTGAGCACAGTGGTGGCAACAACTACAGCAGCAGAAAACGGAAGTGGTGTCATAATTTACTTGCAAAAGCCTCACAATACTCACAATACAATAAATCTCATAAATTTGAAGACTCAGGTCTTGATTTTTTTCTTTTATTCTGAGCTTTTAACATTTTAATCCTATGAAGAGCCCCTGCAGTTCATGCTTAAATATTTGAGTTTGTCAGGTGGCAGTCTGACCCAAGCTGGTCTTGGGGAGCTATTGATAACTTCCCAGATACTATTGATCTTTTACCATTTACCAGCAACGAATTACCAAGTAAACGTATTCAAAAGGCTTTTTGATCTTATTAGATGTGAAATAATCTTGAAGTTCTTTATGCAGCCTCACTACAATTTATGGGAATTTTATTTGAATAAGGACTGATCCTATATTGATTTATCTGATGGAGAAATAAAATAACTCTTATAGACGTTTAATTCTTTTCCACATGCACCAAAGAAGAAAAAGAAATAACGGTCAGAGAGTCCACGAAACCATCCAGAGCTTCCACTGCTGCTACTGTTTTAAAGAGGAAATGGATGCTTGGCTGGGAGGTGACCAGAACAGTTGTTCTGCCTGGAAGTGTTACCAGTACCGATCACTGTGACTCAGCCTGCTCCGTGATGAGGGCAGGCAGTGTGATATTAGCCTGGGAAAGCAAGCAGGCAGGAAGGGTAGGAGTATTTCACACAAGTTGGCTACTTTCACATGTCTTTTATCTTGTCCATGATCAGTTTCTAAGTGCCTGATATGTATGTGTGGTTTTTTAAACATCCTATTTTGTAGCTAGTACTAATTCAGTCTTAGTAATGTTTTGTTTGGCTGTGATTCGCTTTGAACAAAGCCTTTCAGGAAACCCCTCCAAGCAGCTGTTGTGTTCTGAGGCCTTCTGCTACCAGACTTAAAATCCCAGACAAGGCCTTTTATTTAATTATTGAAAATTAATTATGAAAACTCAGTATCTGAAAAAGTTGGATATAGTGTGGGTTTGAGACAGGAATGCTACTCAATGTGTTGGATGATGTTCGACAGTTAAATTTTTACTGAGGAGCGAATTCCTTGGGTAATTCCAAAGCTATAAAAAACCACAAGATTCCTTTCTATCTGTCATCTCTTTTACTTGGTATCACTGAAGTCAAGGGAAAAACTTCCACTGACCTTACATGGCTCTACATGTTACAACAGATTCATGTGATTTTTAGAGTCCCTCACATATTTTTGTGCATCTGGATGATGCACAGAGCTCAAAGTTTGTATTCCAGCTCTGAGTTATTGGATTTTATCTATATAGACCAAATCCCTAAAAGTACTAGGATTTTCTGAAGGACTCACTTATTTTAAAGATGTTTGTTATCCACTAAGAAACGTGTATATTAATCTAATCAAGTGCACATACTGACGAATAGAATATGTCAGGACATAACACAGAGAGTGAGTGCAGTGGGTTTTGCTTACTTATAAGATGCAGTATAGACAACATTTCTCACACAAACCACCAGACAGAGGAAAGAGTCTGTGTAACTTTGTCAAGCTTACAGGAATGAGAGGAAATACATGGGTTTAGATTTGCATTAACAACATTCACAAAAGATCCATTTTAAAAGCTGTGAGGTATGCATTACAAAAAAGCAAGATATTGGAGTAGAGGCATTAGAAATATCCCTTGAATGATAGAAAGGTCTTTTTCTGAAGAACAGCCTCCTGCATCTTGCACAATTGCCACAGTAACTTCTTACTTTTGCTCATAGAGTCTCAGCAGAGTATCTATCAACAGGGAAAAAAGAAAATTGACTTTTCCCTATGTTATTTTTTTTTTTTTAGGAAAAAGAGACTTTTCAGACCCTAGCCAGATTTCTCAAAATTCAGTGGAATTATTTTCAGAAAACCAGCAGGATTTTGATTTTTCTGTTGCTTTCAGACAAGAGGCAAAAAAACCCAAACTGTGTTTTCTTATTAACTACTCTGTACATTTGTAACAACCAAGACTTTATATTCTTGTGAAAACATGACACATTGAACAAAACCTATGCATTGACAGCAGTCAATCATAACAATTGCTATCAATTGCCCTTCTGATATAGCTAATTTACCATCTTAATCTGATCATTACGGAGAAGCACTAGTTATTCTTTCAGATTAGACCAAAGTAACTTTTCACTATTGGCTTGAATTTGAAATTCCTCCCATATGACTCTCCCTTATTTCTGAATTTTTGGCTGTCTTGTTTTATTGAAGGAATAGGGCTAGTATTTGAGGGCAAAAGTAATAGCTGCCTGCCTGGAAAAATTCAGACAAGGACCAGATCTTCATCTGGTGCTAATGAATCTAGACATTTCAGTTTCATAAAAAAAAAGTTATATTAACCAGATGAGGATTTGGCTCATGGAATTTGTACATTAACTTGTCATCCATTTTTGAAACTTTCCCAACCTTTGCTGTTGTTCCATGAGACCTCCACAATGGCTTCTTCTAGCATGCTTGAATTTGTTTAATTCTTTGGCTTTACTTAAGAGAAGGATCTGTAAGATGTTAGGGACACTAGCCCTAGATCATGGATTTAAGAATCCTGAAAAACATCATCACCTACCTTTGTCTATGGGACAGCGTCCTTCACTCTTACTGACCCACGCTTAATGCCTGTGCAGAAGGGAATGGAGAAAATGGATATGCAGGACTTCTGTTCCTCTTTTTTTTTTTTTTATTTATTTTCAACTCGGCTGAAGGCTCCCTTACAAAAGCCAAGGCTGCTATAGACTTCCAAGATTTTGTGAATGCAGCAGTTCCCAGTAGGCCTCTCTTGTAGCCAACATGTATGTAGAGCACAGGAGTCTTCTAACTTTATCCACCTGCCCTATGTTCCTAAATCATGGGGTAGAAAAGATGCTGCCAACCCATTAAGCTATTTTGCTCTCTCCATGGATCTCTCTGAAGGCAGGCAAAATTCCCATTACCAGTCCTATAAGAATTACGCTTCTGAAGAAACACAAAGACTATGAACTACAAAAGATCCAGTTCACCTCCAAGAAGGTGCTCAACCACCTCCCTTGGCAGCCTGTTCCAGTGCCCAATGAACCTTTCCGTGAAAAATTTTTTTCCTGATGTCAAGCCTGAACCTCTCCTGGCGGAGCTTGAGGCCATTGCCTGTTGTCTTGTCCCCTGTCACTTGGGAGAAGAGGCCAGCACCCTCCTCTCTACAACCTCCTTTCAGGTAGCTGTAGAGAGCAATGAGGTCTCCTCTCAGCCTCGTCTTCTCCAGGCTAAACAACCCCAGCTCCCTCAGCCTCTCCTCATAAGGCCTGTTCTCCAGCCCCTTCACCAGTTCTGTTGCTCTTCTCTGGACTCGCTCCAGAGCCTCAACATCCTTCTTGTGGTGAGGGGCCCAGAACTGAACACAGTATTCGAGGTGCAGTCTCACCAGTGCCATTGGCCTTCTTGGCCACCTGGGCCACTGCTGGCTCATGTTCAGTCGCTGTCAACCAACACCCCCAGGTCCTTCTCCTCTGGGCAAATTTCTAGCCACTCTTCTCCTAGCCTGCAGCTGCACAAGGTTGTTCCTACTGTCAGATTCTAAAAAGCTGATGTACTCATCAGTTTATAAAGTCCTTATTGATTTTCTATATTATATATTCTTGATATCTTTATTAAATATCTTCATAACCATATTTCATATGTTTCTGGAGGAATGTGCTGTATCTGCATAATTTCTATGCAAAGCACAGGATTAGGCAAACATTTTAAGTACTGACATTAATAATATTATGAACAATTTGTAACCCATGACAAAGCACAATTTCACTTAGAGGAAGGTGGAGAATATTCTAGATTCATACATGCCAAGATGCAGACAATTAATTTTCATCTCTCACCAGCAGTGGTCAGAGAAGAGAAATATACTGGCAGTTGTAATTTGGCAGGTAAGAATTAGGAGAAAGAAAGTAAGACACAAACGTCTGAAGACTGGGTTGAGGAAAGCCCTCTGTCTTCCTACTGAAAAGCAGAATAGCCACAGACAGGAACTGTCTGAGAGGAAGTGGGTATTTTCCTTTAAATGGCAAAATAAAATAAGCTTGTTGAATAAAACAAAGTGGCAAGATGTTTCAGTCATGCTTCTCAGTGGAGGCTTGTGTCAAACACAACAAAACCCTTTCCCAGGGACCATTTGTGTGAGTAAAAACAGACTTTCACAGCACACATTGAAATAACTGGTGGTCTATTGCTTTGTAACATTGAAAACAGCAGCAGAGTTGGCCCCGTAGCTCCTACATCAGGGTGGGGATCTGGACCACAGCTGGTTCCTGGGAGGATTCCTTTGCCATCTGGTCTCTGCGCTCTTCCCCATCAGCAGTTAGCATGCAGCCTCACAGGCAGCATTTCCCAGCCCATGGGGCTGCTGAACACGTAACAGATACCTCAGACACCTCAGGATCATACACATATCTACACACAGCTTGAGAGTCCTAATAAAATAAAGAAATAGCATAACAAAAACATTGCAAGTGAAACAAACAGAAATGCCTTTCCATTTTCCTCAATAGCATTATTTTGACCATGTTTTTTGGTGTCTCTCACCTACTGTTCTTTTTTGTGTCCTGCATATGCAAGTCAGAAGCCCAGATCTCACAGCAATACAGCATAGTCCTCACTTGCCCTGAGCTTTGAATTACTTCCCTTTTCATTGAGTTCAATTAACATTCCCTGGGATGCAGTCGTTGAGGTACCAGTGCAGATCATTCTCTTTGGACAGCATCTTGAGCACATTACTATTATTCCTCTTTGCTGCATCAAAACCACCAGTGGTTATAACAGCCACCTGTGTGATTACCTAATTGCTAATGCCTGCCCTTCTTATCTAATTGCTGTTGCTTGCGTTTCCTACAGCTGATTCCTTGCACTGCATGAAGACAACCCCCTCTCTTCCTCTTAGGCCAGCTGCTGGCTGGCTCCCCTTCCTACCACTGAGAATCAGTCAGGGCAGCTAGTACATTCCAAAGGTTACACAAAGCAACTGTTACATATATATTTTCATGAGAATGTCAGGCTGCATCAAAATAATTGTGATCAACAGATAGAGAGAAGTGATTTTTTCCCCCTCTGCTCTCGTGAGACCTCATCTGGAGTACTGCATTCAGTTCTGGAGTCCTCAGCCCAGGGAGGACATGGTTCTGTTAGAGTGAGTCCAGAGGAGGACCACGAAGATGGTCAGGGGGTTGGAGCACCTCCCACATGAGGACAGGCTGAGAAAGTTGGGATTGTTCAGTCTGGAAAAGAGAAGTCTCCAGGGAGACGTTATAGCAAGGAGGCCTATAGGAAAGATGGGAAAGGTCTCTTTATCAGGGAGTGCAGTGATAGGACAAGGAGTAGTGGTTTCAAGCTGAAAGAGGGGAGGTTCAGATGAGATACTAGGAAGAAATTTTTTACTGTGAGGGTGGTGAGGTACTGGAAGAGGTTGCTCAGAGAACTTGTGGCTGTCCTATCCCTGAAGATGTTCAAGGCCAGACTGGATGAGGCTTTGAGCAACCTGGTCTAGTGGGAGGTGTCCCTGCTCACAGCAGGGTGTTTGGAACTAGACGACCTCTAAGGTCCCTTCCAACCCAAATCATTCTATGATTCTATGCGAATGCTTTCTGGTGTAGCTTTCAGTGGAAAAATACGGCATTAAGACAGACGGACATGGTCAGAAGGGCTAGTTGAAGCACAAAGGCCCCAGTCACTGCTTATCCAGAGAATGAAGGCAGCTACAGCCCCAACACACTCATGGTGGCTGAACATCTGCAGATAGACAGGATGACCTCAGGCCTTATTGCTCAGCCTATACACATCTACAACAGCAACTCCTTCCTCTTCAGCTTTTTCAAGTGTTTCCATTGGACCAAGCAAATTGCAAAAGTTTCTGTGCGAGGAATACTATTTTAGAGAGAAAACTGAAGCAAGAAGTGGACTGTGAAAGTGTGCAAGGGGCCTCTCTTCCACTCCTGTGTCCTAAACCAAGTTCCTGACCCTCTTTGCTTTACCCAGCTAGCACCCAGAGAGCTCCAACAGAGGCTACCAGCTCCTCTCCTGTAGGAACTATCCAGAGTGGGGAACACAGACATTACAGTTCGTATGTGTCTTTCCTCCTTTCTCAGCAGAAATACACCTCTAATCTTTACTTAGTCTTATGACAACAGTCACACAGACGGCATCCCAGCCTTTCTGTCTAAAACTACGTTGTCTTCCAGGAGGGCATCTGTGCAGAGGGTGAGGGAAGGGTGGAGGTGGCTTGGCTCTGTTAGATTAAGTGCTGGCTCAGTTCTGACAATAGCAAATGTTTCGGTCTGTCTTATTCTGACCACTAAACTTAGTTGCATTTGGCCAAGTGCTTAGAGCAGGCAGAATCCTTAACCAAATCTCTTATTTCTTCCCAGAGTTTCCAGCAGACTGGTTTACACATCTTTTGCTCATTTTAAAGGGTGGGGTGAATCCCTCACTGCAGTCAGCAATCCTCCCTAGCACAGACTGGTGTAATTTGCGCACCATATTGCCAACAGAAGGCTCTG
Organism: Phaenicophaeus curvirostris; assembly: GCF_032191515.1. Taxonomy (NCBI): domain Eukaryota; kingdom Metazoa; phylum Chordata; class Aves; order Cuculiformes; family Cuculidae; genus Phaenicophaeus; species Phaenicophaeus curvirostris. Next base: position 49,779,077 of record NC_091397.1, on the reverse strand, counting down.
AGAGTCATGAAAGAGAACCCAAGCATCACAAGACTGCCTAAAAATTTTGAAATAACAATAAAATTTAAAACATTTTCAAATAGTAAGTGGTGGTTCTTTTCATTACATTTCAGATGCTGGAAATTTAGGTTCCTTTTGGTTTTTTTCACTTTTTTCCCACTCTCTTGAAGCCTGGAAAGATTTTGTAGAAATGAAAGCTGAAATTTACACACTTTTGAGTGCTGGTGCATTACAGTTTCCATCAAATTTTGTGATATGGCCCTGGGAGCTGGTAATACCATGCAAATTCCACTTAAATAGTCACTTTGAATCTGCAAATAAATTTAAAGAAATCAACTCAACACAGCATTTCTAACTATTTTTAAATAATTTAAATATTTAACACACATAATGGATCCCGTTTTAAGTGATTCAAGGCTTGACAAGATTGCTACAGCATCTGGAAGTGAAAACATGGTTTATTTGATCCTGAATCTCTTGCCATGTACAAGAGACCAAGAGATATCCAAACCCTGGTTTTACATGTAAAACAAAACATGCCCATAAAATGCATCAGCAAAGCATGAGGCCATTTTAGAAGAGGTTGGTGTCCCCAGTGTTGTAAAGATAGGAACTGGATCTTTTGCACTTTCTAACCAATATATTCACATTTGTAAACAATATTACACATAGAGAAATTTTATTTTCCAGTATAATTCTACAACTGAAAACTGCTGTTCATATTAGAAACAGTACATTTAGTGTCTAAATTTGGTGATGTGTTTTTCTTTTCTCTCTACTTCACACCTTCTAAAATATTTCCCTTGACTAATCCAAATTTGCAATACCACTCAATTCTTTTCAACTCTATCCCAGAAAAGTCCCAGAAAAATCTGGTTACCATCTTCTTCATTTTAAGCAATCCATGTCATGGTTGGTCTGAATCACATAAGCTTCCACTAAGTGTCACTAACTTCTATGATATTGCCATTAGCAGTGCTGAATCTTCACACCTGGTCTGGAAGACCTGTTAGTTTTAAGAAATTCCTCTGAATTTCAGGTTTCCAGTACTAAACGGTTCCATCATGGTTCTCTTTTGGATCTTTGTCACCCTCTAGTGTCCCGACACTGGAAGCCAGGGCAAAAAGGCAAGTTTATGTGGAGTATCTAGAAGCTACCCACCCAGAGCTAGGATCATGGCTAGAGAAATAATCAGGATCCAAACAATAGATGTATCAAATGCAGTCATGTGGTTGCATGATACATAACAAAGAATCAGGAGTCAGCTGTTGGTGTGGATTAGGAACCTAAAATCATCGGTCCCTACCAAGACCATAGGGACATATCTGCAAGCTTCATGCAGCTGTGCAACAAAGCAGATGTGCTGTTGCCGAGCATGTGTGGCTGTGACACTTTGCAAAGCGCCTGTCAAATATCTCCTTGCCTGGACTTACCAATGGCTCATAAAGACATTTTTGAAAAGCAAATGTTTTTGTGTTTGAAAGGCAGTGGCATCCTATCCAGCAGACTCCTGCTGGTGGTGACCAATACAAGCTCTCTTAGTCACCATGGATTACAACTTTTATCCTGGGCAAATACTTCACTTCTTGCACAGCACAATGCTGTTCAGTCTAATTCAGGTGAAAACAAACACCTTTCCCTCAAAGTCTCCCACAATAATAAGAGTGAAACACCCTTTCTGATGTGCCTCAGCACATCTGTTTCCTTCCATCCGTTCATTACCTTCATCTCCAACTTCATTAAAATCACTTAAACTCTCACTACATACATGTTCTTGGGGAGTTTTTTTTCCTCACTATCTTTTTTCACTATTCCTCCTGAGTCCTTTTACGTTCATTTTGTTCTTTTATTCTGCTCTCAGAGAGGGCTGCTGGAAGCACATCCAGAGGCTGCAGTCACGAAACACTGTCAGAAGAAGAGCTAAGTCTTGCTTAGAGACTAAGAAGCGGCCATGCACAGGTGGGGCTGCAGCCAAGAAGAGGGGAAGAGGGTGCAGTAGGTGAGGGACTTGATGGGCAGAGCAGGAGGAGCACCAGGCTGGCGTGGCAGCTGTGGGGAGGAAAGGTAGGAAGGGGCAGGATAAGGGCTGTACAGAGCAGGAGGTTCCTCGCTGGGGACCCTGTGGCTCCTGCAGGGCTGGAGGATGAGAACTGGAAGGAATGGGAGATTTGCCATAAAAGAGAGTAGAGTGTAAAAATGTTTTAATGAAAGGAGCAGAGGGTTTTGTTGCTTTGGCCATTGGATACAGAGGAATGGAAAGCTTAGGAGTCTTGGTCAGGAAGTAAAGAGGTTAATGTGGCTATTATCTCCCAGCAGCTCGCAGGCTCTTAGTTCAGAAGCAGAGGCAATGGACAAGGATGCCTTCAGCAAAACTGCCAGGTGCTACTAGAAATGCAGCAGCCCTGCCATACTGCTCCGTTTGGAGCCATTCCAGCTTCTTGTCCACAACACCACTCATTCCTTCCTGAAAACCTTTCTCAAAGCGCATGACAGTCTGCTTCAGACTGGGAGGACAGTCTCTGCCTTCACCACAGCTAGATCCATTTGGAGAGCACACGTGGTAATGACTGTATTTCAGTGTGTATTTTGTAAGGTTCTATTAAACCAGGAATAATTATGCCTTATCAAGAATATGCTGGTTTCTGGGGGGTGACTATTCACGTTGAAAAACTGTCCACAACCAAGCTTGCTTGGCAGCATCTGCCATAAATAAAGCCATGCCTGAGAGGCACTAGCAGAGCTCTGCAGGGATCTTTGCACAGTGCATGTCTGCTCAGGACTTTGTCTGGCTTCCTGAGGGCTACCATGTCCTTTTCATAAGCAACGTGAATTATTCAGTTAAAATATCAGAATGGTACAAGCTGAGTCAAAGGTTCACATGCAGGGAATTAATCATCCCAATAGTTTCAACCTGATCCTGGGCTGGGGTTTTTTGGCTGGTTTTGGTGGTGGTTCTTTTTTATATCTGTCTTTAAAGGGCACACAGATTTCCCGTTTGTCAATGACCCTTTATCCTTTTACTGTAGAAATGTTCTACTTCTCAGTGTCATAGTTTGTCTAGAACATTGTAGATGGAAGAAGAAATTGGAAAACATCATAGACTCATAGAATAACCAGGTTGGAAGAGACCCACCGGATCATCGAGTCCAACCATTCCTATCAAACACTAAACCATGCCCCTTAGCACCTCGTCCACCCGTGCCTTAAACACCTCCAGGGAAGGTGACTCAACCACCTCCCTGGGCAGCCTGTTCCGGTGCCCAATGACCCTTTCTGTGAAGAATTTTTTCCTAATGTCCAGCCTAAATCTCCCCTGGTGGAGCTTGAGGCCATTCCCTCTTGTCCTGTCCCCTGTCACTTGGGAGAAGAGGCCAGCACCCTCCTCTCTACAACCTCCTTTCAGGTAGTTGTAGAGAGCAATGAGGTCTCCCCTCAGCCTCCTCTTCTCCAGGCTAAAAAACCCCAGCTCTTTCAGCCGCTCCTTGTAAGACCCGTTCTCCAGCCCCTTCACCAGCTTTGTTGCTCTTCTCTGGACTCACTCCAGAGCCTCAACATCCTTCTTGTGGTGAGGGGCCCAGAACTGAACACAAGATTCGAGGAGCGAATCCACCACACCATTTAGAATAAGCACCTGGGCAAACCTGAAAAATAGCTATTATCTCATACAAAGTGATTAACCACATAAAACTGTTTCTCTGACCTGGCAAATGATTGATCAAATAGATCACATCTTAAAATATGGTTTGCTATATTGAATGATTATGCATAAGTACATGTTCAGATCTTGATTTCTGGGAACACAAATACCATCCAGTTAATCCACGTCTGGTAAGCAGTGCCTAATGCTACATGTTTTACTCTGAGTCATGCCAAAGCTTAAAGTGATCAACAGAAACAGTGTCTGCAAGCTGAATCTACAAGAACATAAATGGTAATGAAAAAAGACTGGACTTTTAAGAGACCAAACACAGAATCCAAATAAAGCTGAAGTACTGAGGCTCAGTGCTCCAGGGGCTAAGTATCAGATTCACAATGACAGATCTAGGGGCTCCTTCATAAAAGGCAAATGAAACTTTGCAGGATCAGACCCATAGAGAAAGAGATGTCAATGTTTTTCAAGTCATATATGAAACTCATGAATTTAGCAACCTAGGTACATGAATAGGTTAGAATTGCCCCCAGTATTACACAAATTCTTCTTTTGTTTACACAGCACAAATCTTAAAATAGTAAACTGGTATTTAAAACACAAGGATCAACAGCAAGGTTTTTTTTTGGCCATAAGCATTGAAGAAAAATATCACCCTATGATGCGTTTCAGGAACATAAAACCTAACTATGATAAAAAAAGGCTGCTGAGAAGATGTCGTAGAAAAAGGAACGGAAAGCTTGTGGAAGAATGAAAAACAGGGTCAAGAATTTATGATGGGAATACAGGGGTCAGGGAGGAGAAAGGGAAGAAGGAATAACTAAACAAGGAACTTACAGGTGCTATCATCAGGACTGGAGTCAGAGATCGTGATCATGATCAGGGGTGTGCCCTGAAAATCATGGAACAGACTCTAGAACACTTATTTGCAAGTGCATGGCAGTACTCGTTAGTCACTTCCTAATTTTTCAGAATGTACCAGTACTCACCACATTCTCCCAAATTCCTCTTCATCTCTTAAGTCATGCATATGCTAGGTCACGCATTCAACACTGGAATTCAAGTAACCACGGACGTGTTTAAGCTTTTTGTTTCTGTTTTACCCTCAGATTTACCCTTTGGACAAAAGAAAAGTACACTGGGCCAGGGTCCAGGAACTGTTAGTTCTATCTTCATATGTGACTAATACATGAATTCTTACACTTCACTGTCTTTGTTACTGAGTTCTTTCCTCAGCAACTCAACCACAGTACAGCTAATATTGTTTTGTACATTTATCATGTGCAAATATGTCCTGCAGAAGTGTGTCATGGGATTCATGTTACTGCAGCATAAAATTACCACTCAAAAAAAAAGCAATATGACACTGTATCTTATTGGAACCACGTTTTCAAAAAATCACTTGTAAAATTCTTCTAGTCTGTGTACATAATGCTTTTAACCTAAAAACAATGACTCAGTAAAATGTCTAGTTTGCAGGCCAATAACATTTTGAACTGTGTATGTAGTCCGAGTGTTCAGCAAAAGCAGGTGAAGGTGGAAAGGCCATAACAGCAACATCCCAAATAGACAAGAACCTAAGTCAGAAGACATGTAGTACCTGGCAAGACTAGGTCCTCAGTGCGTAACTTGGACAACACTGGAAATCAAGGCATCCTGGTTCCAATCCCTTTGCTGTAATAACTAATTACATCACACTGCCTTCTCCATTGTTTTACAATCCATCCCCTTAAGACCATTGGCTAAACTAATTTCTGGTTTACACAAGCAGAGTTGCCAGCTTCAGATGGCTTTTTACCGCTTTTGCACCTCAGCCAAGTATTTCCCCCATCACCAAGCATCACAATACTGCATGAAGCAAACATGGCTGTGCTAATCAGCCCCCAGCTTTCTCACTGCCGGGAAAGGAACTAGTGTGTTTGAAATCCTTTTTTTTTTCTTTTTTTTCTTTTTTTTTTTTTGGGTAGCAGGCTAAGTTTAGAAAAGGGCAAGTAAATTAATTTATACTGGTTAAGTTAAAAATAGCATCTATGCTGTGACAATAACAGCAGGGGAAATCCCAGTTGGTCTTTTTGGGCTTCCCACTTCACTGCCTCGGCTGCAGCATTCCCCCTTACATAACCCAGCAAGCAGCATTGACACACTCATCTGAGCAGGCACGTTGCCAAAAATATTTGGTCTGTTGAATACCCGTGGTACACAGACTGAAAACTTTTGTGACCCTCCTCCACATGAACTTCAGCTTTAAATGGCAAAGAAGCCTTTGCACTTTTCTCCCTTGAGAAACGCAGATCTTTTATGAGGCCATCAATATTAATGTTCATGCGGCATTCCAAAAAGCTATTTTTCCCTTCCCCTTAAACTGCCAAATGCAAACACTGCATCAACTTTTTAACCAATGTCTTATTTAAACTCTTTCTTGTTTCTCCCTCCTCCTTCCCCATTTCTCTTTTCCTATTTATTTGAGGGGTATATAATTTTTTTTTTTTTTTGGCTGATGAACCCTATTTCACCTTTCTTTCTAATGTTTCCCTTCTTTATGTGGCCCTCTTCACTTTGGGCTTCCATCAAATTCCTCTGTAGCATGCAATCACATAGTTACACAAATGTCCTCATAATGCTGAAATAGTCACATCCATTCCAGATGTCAAATGCAAAATGCATCGGGGTTTTAGAAGAAAGGCAGGGGAGGAGCAGAACAGACTGCAGCATATGCACTCAAGAACTGGGGATTTGGAAAGGTGCATATTCCCTGTAATGCTTTCAAGAATCACGACAATTACTGAGTGCAACGCAGCCACTCACCAGAATGGTCCCTGCAGGCTGTCTGTTAAACAGGGTAGTCCTCTTCTAAACTATCACTGTTCCACAGATGAAGATGTGTTGTTTAGAGAAAAGATCCTAAACTTTATCCAAGTACAGTCCAATTTTCACTGGAGACTGATCAACCCACAGGGCTAACGACAGGAATTTTTATCTTTATTCTGTCTTCAGTTTTAACAGCAACCATTTTTCAGACAATCTCTATTTTAAGGAAGTAAGCAAGGACAGAAAGTTGTTTACTTTCCCACAACACTTTTTAAGAAATCTACAAAATTCAGAAACTTCATTACATGTTCTTGAGTGCTCATCTAATGCTCATCTACTTACTTTCATGTAAATATGGATATTGAACGCAATTTGCTGCAAGAAGTAAGAGTAGTCGACAGCCAACTTGTGTCAGCAAGCTGGGGAAGGGCCTTGGTCCAAGCCATACTATGAAGGCATGTCTATGAGGTCAGGTGGAGACAGTTGTGGAATAGCTGAGCTCATTTTCTAAGGTGCAAAATGGAAGACACATTCAATCCAAAAGCTGTTTGGACACGCTAATGTGGAACTGTGCCCAAGTTAATAAGTTCTGCTCTGAGGCAGGTTATTCTTTTACATAAGTTGGCTGGTCCCTCATCTGCAGAGGTATATATGCTCCAGCTAGAAACAACACAGTTCAGCCTTTAAGATGAATGTTGGTTGCTAGACAAAGTCCGCTCAGAAAACCAGATTAACCTTTTATTTTTCATGTTCTTCCTCCTGAAGACCCCAGGAAAGTCAGTAACTACTATGGGTTATATTATATTTGTATGCCAGAAGTAAAGCTGAATTTGAGAGGATAAATCTCTTAATGGTTTGTTCCTCTTTCAGACTCACAATGTCTTTCACTCTACAGGAACTGGTGACAGAAGACGAAAGTACTACAATTCCATTAGTCAAAAATATCCCCTTTTCCCCTGTAACTATCTAATGTATACATTAATTTTAAGTTATAGTGGTAATATATCCCACTATATATTTCAGGTTTATAATTTTTTAGGTTAAATATTAATGTTAATATTTTTTCCATTGAAAGTCTCATTGTAGTCATCAAATGTATTATTATAAGATCTTACTTTATATTAAAATGCTTAGTCTCAGCATATCATGACCTTATAAATGTCTTTTCAGGGAACTTGATGATAATGCACTTCTATTTCCCATTCCACACAGATTTCATTTTAACAGATTCACATGTAACAAGGTTTATTGCCTTGCTATGTCATTAACAAAACTGGATGACCTCTCTGTATCAAAGGTGAACCATTTCATATACCATCCTACTCTTACTTCTGTTATCATAAATAAGTTTCTAATTAGCTAGGAGTCTCAGCAATAACTTTCTAATCCTTTACGTGCAATTGCTAAAAATCTATAAAATTGTTAAGTAACTCCCAGGACTTAGCTTGGGGACAGTCCTGAATTGGTTTCTGGACTGCACAGAGTTTCGCAATCTCTGGCAATAACTGTGTACACATTTACCTTTAGTTTTGCAGGCTGCATCTCATAGTATCTTACACTTTGTTTTCCACAGAATGTATTTACCATGTTAAAAAGTAAATGCTGTGCAAAGATACACATTGGGAAAAGGCTAGTGCTTAGTTGTAGAAGTTGTTTTCAGTACAGAGTTAAATGCAACATTGCATTAACTCCTCTTGTGCTGTACTGAACAAAAGCTTCTGTGTAAAAAATGCGCAGAGATATTGCTTTAACTGAAGTTAACTTTGTAGCAAAGACAGCAGGACTGTGATGCTGAAAAGACTTGAATGCTCCCTGTCTCTAGTGGGACTTCCATGCCAAGAGACGGGTGCCATTGGAAATTAAGTCACACATACGGCTTGTAATTTAGGATGGAAGAAATCCTGTGGCAGAACCTATTTCTGTCCGTTGTGCACAGAAGGCATGTTGCTCTATCTATTGGATATGGAAGCTACCTCAGAATAGATCTACCTACTATCAAAACACAAAACCTAGTTGGGATGCATCCCATTCAGTAGTGATGGTTAACATTTTAGTGAAAAAATCTTTCATGTTTTCCTAGGGTATTGGCAATTTTTCACTGAGATTTGACAATTTTAAAAAAGGGTGGTAAAACTGAACAGTGTAACTGATAGATTCCTTCCTTAGATAAACACAACACATCATTTCCTCAAGCCTATGGATTTCATTCCCCTCTCACAACAGAGCTCCCTGAAGCTAGTGTGTCTTTCACACATGGCAAACAATCACATTAGTTTATACTTGACTGAGGTACAGTTTAGCTGCTTGCCCAATGTCCTTTTGTCTCTGAGGGCTTTTTCAGATCTCTGAAGTGCAGAAGTTGCTGCTGAGACAGCGGCTGCTGTTCCATGGCAACTAAAAATAAAAAACACTACTCCCCTTTTGATGCTGAACCTAACATCTGCACATGGCGTTTCGGTCAACCCTGTTCTTACACTGTGAGGAACAGGAAAGAATCACTCCATATGAATTTTTTTCCATAGCACTGATGATACCTCTGTTGTACCATATCCCAAACAGTTATTACGTATTCAAGTTAAAATATGCCTACTCTGTTAAGTTTCATGTTTTGATCACACATATTGCTATTATTACTATTTTTCCTAGTTTTACAGCTTTTTTTTTTAATAAGCAGGACCAGAGCAATGCACAGTTGTCAAAATGTGGGACAAATTTATAAATCTGGATCTGCGAATTGCATCATGGTTATAACTGCATCCTGGTTTCAGTTTTATTCTTATTTTCCTTCTCCTAATAATTTGTCTGTTCGCTTACTTGCCATTGCTGAATATTAAACTGGAATTTGCATACAGTGTGTATTGAAAAGCTCAGACACCTCTTTCCATGGTCATTATAACTTAGAGCTGTACCTGTATAATAATAATGAGGCTTTTTTGTCCCCATGGGTGTTACTTTCTATTAAACATTGCATTTCTTCCACCATTTATTGCTAAATTTCTCTGTACTGAGAGAACATTCTGCATCCCATTGCAACTGGCTCTTGGTTTGTACCATCTGCTGATTTTATGACCTCGCCATTTACTTCTTTTCCAAAACATTCAAAGTGTAAAGTAGCAAAGGAGTGAGCATAAAATCCTGAAAAACATCTATGAGTAAACCACTGCCACTGTGAAAATGGAGTACTACCTTTCATTTCCTACCCTAGTTTCTGAAGTTAGTCTTTCAATTGCATATGAACACCTGACAAAACATGATTTATCTCATGCTTGCTTTCTTCAGCATGCTTTGAAAGATCATAGAATCATGGAACAGTTTGGGTTGGAAGGGATCTTAAAGACCATCCAGTTCCAACTGCTCTGCCATGGGCAGGGACACCTCCCACTAGGCGTCACTGCTTGAGGCCCCTTGAACACCTTCAGGGATGGGGCATCTAAGACTTCTCTAAGCAATCTGTTCCAGTCCCTCACCACCCTCACAGTAAAACGTTTCTTCCTAATATCTCATCTAAATCTCCACTCTTTCACCTTAAAATCATTACCCCTCATCCTGTCACTCCACTCCCTGATAAAGAGCCCCTTCCCAGTTTTCCTTTAGGTCCCCTTTGGATACTGGAAGGTTGCTATAAGGTCTCCCCAGAACCTTCTCTTCTCCTGGCTAAACAAGCCCAACTATCTCAGCCTGTCCTCATATGGGAAGTGCTCCAGCTCTCTGATCATCATTGTGGGCCTCTTTGGACTCGCTGTAACAGACCCACGTCCATCCTGTGCTGAGGACTCCAGAACTGCACACAGGACTCCAGCTGAGGTCTCAGGAGAGCAGGGTAGAGGTGGAGAATCACTTTCCTCAACCTGTTCCTCACACTTGGAAATCCACCTGCACTGTATTATCCAACCATCTGGAGTCACCTGCATGCAAATTTTTCAAAGAACTGATCATCCGTGCCTTATACCTTCCCTTTGCAAAAGTTTTATCAACTTTCTTTTTTTTGTCATGGTTAGCAATAAGTCCGCCCATGTTTCATCACAGCTGGCATCAGCTTGCTAGGTGCAGAGGTCTGGCTTATTAGTTTGTAATTCGTGAGGTCCCTCTGAATTTAAAAACAAATTTTTCACATTCCTTTGTTTGGAACAGAGGCCAATCTACATGTTGAGTAACATTGCAGTTAATAATTCGTCACATATATCAGAATTCCTTTAGAAATATTTTGAAAACCAGATCTAATCTAGGTGATTTGTTGCCATTTGGTTCTATCTAATGTGAAATGTCTTCTCAGATGCTTCAATTCAAGTTAATTTCTTTGACTTGGCTCCATAGAAAAGGTTCTGCTGTGGAAACTTGCCTAAGCTTGTTCATGGAGAACATTAATGTGAAAAATTTATTTGGCATTTCTGCTCTGGGCTTATCTTCTTTAAATGCTCCTTTTATAATCCAAACATTATAGAATGCCTATAAAATGCCTAGCACAATTCTTGCTTCTGATGTTTTTGTAGGAAGTTTTATCATTCATTCTTATGTATATCATAAGTTATTCCTCAAAATATTTTTGGCCCACTTTGTAAAGGGTTTATATTAAATATGGAAGAGTTTATGTTATTTTCTGTGTTGCTCATTTCAACATAATTTCCACTTTTTGAAGACTGACTTTTATTTCTAGCAGCTGCCTTCACATTTCTGTTTAATCATGCCAGCTTTCTGTGTGCGTGTGGTCCTTTTAAAGTCTTTTTTGATAAGCAGTAAATGTTTGCTCTTAGTCTTTGGTACAGCATCTTTAAACAATCAGCATGCCACCTGCAAACTTTTTACTCCTTTGGCTGCTCCTTTTAGTTCCTCCTTAATAGTTGGGATTTGCATATTTCAATAATGCACTTAATAGCCTGATAATATACAGGAGAGACTGACACTTTGATTCTGTCTTTTGGTTCCTAGGCAAGTTCTCATAAGATAGATTTTTTCTTTTTAAATTATGATTTCTGATAACATCTGTGCGTTGTTAGTTTCTCCCAGAATTCTACTTTGTTTCTGAGGGAATTTGACCAATTTGTCAATGAAAGGAGTCTCAATCAGACCTCAGATAAGACAGAACAGAGTGAACTGCCCTCTAGCTGGTCTGAACTGTACCAAGTAGGTCAGCAGTAGGTCAGTCTGCACTTGATTTTGGGAATTGCATAATTAGCCGCACAATTTTTTTGTGACTAGGAAGATAGCTGTAAAAATGTTAGGAGACTCAGCAGTGCAGACATGTGCAATTCAGAAAGGTTAATTTTGAAAGCAGTACTAGGTAAAGCAAACAAATTAAAAGTATGTGAGATCAGAACAGACCACAGAGATTTAACTATCGCAGAACTGCATAATGAAGTATCGTGGATTTGCTAAGTGAGACGAAACCATTTCAGCCCATCAACTCTTACACTGCACTTTGTCTGAATGTGAGTCACATCCAGATTTCATAGAACCACGTCCCTCAGTGTTTCAAGGCATTATTTTCTCTCCCCAATAAATTTCAAGAGCAGAAAAATTAATAATTGATGATATAGAAAGAGAAATAGTTGATATGAGAAATCTGCATATTTACTAGGAAGGAAAACACTAGTTCAGCAGTGCACAGTTGTCCAAATAATGAAAATCAATGTTTACCATGCTTGCTACCGGCCTGTCAAAACTCTTTCTTTTTTTCTCCTGCATTGCCATCTGGTGGTGAACTTCAGAAAAAGCTAAGCCCACTAAACACTGGCAGCAGCACTCCCATGGGATTGATTCCAACTTCCAATTCTGTCTCTCACAAGCTTATCATGACTATGTTTTCTGAGTAGTTTAGTTGCTGTTGCCATAGACCTAGATGTTTTTATTTTACTGTACATTATATCTTACAATATCTATGTTAATTTTCAAAAGCCTCATTCCCGTGGCTTGGTCTTTCTACACATACAATTGTTATATTAAATTATAAGTTATTTTAGAATATGTGAAGACTTTTTTCCTGGTAGTTACTAAAGATATTTTTTCCCACTCAACAAAAGAAAATTATCTGAAAATATAAAAGGTGTGTATTTCAATTTATAGGAGAAAATCTTGATCTTGTTGAAACTGCTGGGAAAAACACAGCTGGCTTTTCAGGGCAGGAGTGTGGCTTAAAAAGTTTTCTTATCTTTCTAGTGGAAACAAGAAACGAATTATTTGTCTTGCATGCTGTGGAGGGAAATGTATTATATCTCCAAAAACAGCTTACACCTGCCATCTTGTCTCTGGCTGACTCTCACTCCAGATGTACAGCGGCAATCAAGAAGAGAGCTTGAAGAAGTCTCAAGAGACCTATAAAGTCAACAAAATGGCTTATGACCCCTTTTTTGTTCAATATTTCATGATGTATTAAAAAAAACCCCAAAGCACTGAGGTTTTCCATTTGATTTTCCATTTAAAAGACAGATCTTGTAAGACTGTAGGGTTTATCACGTCAGGGAAATGGGAGAAGTGTAATTCAGTTGAGATGTTTTTTTAGCACAGGCTGGTTTTGGCTGTTTAGTTTGTTACTGTATTTTTGTACCACTAATTCCCATATCTGGAAGGGAAATTTCTATCTCCTCATCTCTCTTGAAGAGAAGAACAGTGGATATTCTCACCTCAGATCCCTGAGTAATCCAGATGTGAAAGTGAAGCAAAACAAGCCTTGAAATTTCAATGTAAATAACTTGGTAGGTAAGAGCATACAAATAAAATGATACTGTTTAAATGAAAGCTTTTGTTGTTTCAGTGTAAATCCAAGTGGTCAGACTAATCAAAGGCTATATAACCATTCTCATATTTAGGCTTACTGTTTCATTATCAGTCAAAACACTGCAGGGTAATACAGGGTTTATACAGCCTTAGCCTACACCAGCTTCTGGTTTGGATTTAGAATTAACCCAGAGGTGAGCTGCCTCATCCTCTTTCTGGTTTAATTCTTTTTATTTCCATCCCATTCAACATACACTCAAAACAGGATGTTCTGCTTCTGTCTCTTGTATTCCTGAAGCTTTTGTATTCCTAATCCTTTTGTGGGAAGTGCTCTGTGTGTCTCTTCTGCCTAATTTAACCATAGTTTATATGGCTATAAGATAAAGATATTTTATACCTCACTAGTCAAGTGTAAACTATTACAGTAAATCACGTTATTTTCACAAGTTTGGTAACAAGTGCTAGCTGGCATTGTAAGTGTGGAAGTAACACTTTTATTTCCACATTCCTGCTTTCATCATTCACATTTATTTCTTCAGGGGAAGAACGATACTTGATGTCACATTGAGGAGTGTCTCTTTATTTAATTCCTGAGCTGGGAAAAAATATTGCCTCAAGACGAAAGGTCACAATTAAACTCTGCAGTATAAATGTACCATTGCTGATTTCTCTGTTTTATTAAACCTTAACAGCATCTGACTGTAACAGAACACTGTCCTGAGGCCACAGGGAACATTTTCTCAAGCACTGCTTAACTGTGTTTTCCTTTGTTTTTTCTCAGTTGTTTTTTGAGCTACTACAGCAACCAGGAGAGGAGCTGTTGTGCTTGTGCTTCACTCTCACTTGCATTAAGGCTGTGTTCTAGTTCTGTAAAGATTTGTGTGGCAGTTGTATAATTGCTACCCACATTTAGACCTAGCTGTGTTTCCAGGCCAGAGAGGTATCTTTAAGTAAACAAAAATCAAACTGCAGATTCTAGTGAGGAAGAGAAATGGAAGAAACACTGTGCAAGGATAAGCAATTCTTTTTCGTCCATTTTCTTCCATGTTTCCATGTAATTTCTCTGGCAAAGATCTGCTATATTTATTGTGACATAAAAAGGACAAATCTTGTTTCATATCTTAAACCTGCTTCCCCAACACCAAAGATCTTCCTCCTCTCTGTGTTTATTATCCTGTAACTTTTTTTTTTTTTACCAGAAACCAGGAGCTGGTCATTCTTGAGGTGGAATATTTCCTCATTTTGGGGATGTTCCAGCATTGCTTAGCACAAAAATTCTGTATGTATTTCTAAGAATATCTGAAAATTAATAAAGTGCCTGTGGGATTTGTTTCAGTGGAGTACAGAATACACAGGCTGTAGTCAGAGTAGAGGATAAATAGAATGCAGACTGTTGTCTCACAGCAGTGTTTTTGTTCTTTAAATACTCTTTTGAGATTCAGACTTTGCTACATAAATATCATTCAGAAAAGTATCTTCTTAAATACATTTTGGGAAAAACATTCATTAAATTAAAAACCTTCTATTATTAAATTTCAAACACTATGTTCGATCTTTCCAAAGGCTCCACAGCCCTGTTGTTCTTCAAACACAAAGAGAATGCAACGACTAAAAAGCTATCAGACCAAAGCACAGACAGTGAATGCAGCATATTTGTGGGGTGCTTGGAGACAAATGAGATTTTGGCGTAGTGGTGACTCATTTAATTGCACAGCTATCACAAGATAATGTGATGGTATTAACATAAGTAACTATGTGCTGCAATTATTCCTCTCAGAGTGTTATATGCTAGCATTTATAACAGTATTCACTGCTTCCAGCTCATAAAACAAATCCTGAAAGTATTCTCATAGAGATCACTTTGTAAGTATTCTGAATAAGCTATTAGATTCTGTGTGTATAGCACTGTTAGCTGCCCTTACCCAGCAGTAAGTGGCACTGGATCTGGCAGTTACTCACAAAGGCAGGAATGAGCAGTTTGGTCCTCAGAGCTGAAGAGTTGTCACAGAGGGCAGTGCCAGTACAGCAAGCTGGAAGTCTTTAACCAGGCGCTCCCAAACTAGAGCACATACCACTAGTGATGCACAAATGCTGCCAGAATGGCTAAATGTCTCCCTCTATGCAAACAACTCCCAAAAGCCGGGAGATAGTGCTGAAAACTAAATTTAGGAACACTCTTCATAGACCAATTAGCTCAAAAGCAACTTCCCCAACTGAACTGAGTAGAACTACTTGATATGGCAAGAAAATGGGTACAAGAAATGGATGCCTACAATGAGGTTTGTTAAATTCTGATTCTCCACTGACATTCATAATTTCTGACCCCAAAGTTACCAAGGGTCCATCAAAACAGAAACAGTAAAGAACATCCAGGCAAACAACCCGAGTAGGTAGGCAGAGGTCCCTGGAAGATGATTTATTAGAAAAGTGATCATGGTTAGGGTCAGCCTTATTTTGACAATATGTGCTTTCAAATAATGTTTTCAAACTCTGTTCATTCGCTCCTTGAATTATGGTAGGCTCTAAACCAGGTCTTTACCTTGCAAAAATGCCATCTGAATGGTGATATTACAAATTTAAACAAGAAGTCATATGTAAATCAGAGTTAATAGAGCATCCCCTTTGGTAGTTGGACATGCATTATTCAGCTCTGGGTATCTTCTTTCTCCCCTGTGGGCTCCAGCCATGATTAAAATGTTACTTTAAAATGAATGTCTCCACAGAGACAAAGATGGATTTAATACATAATGGATTCTCTCCCACCACGCTATTAAGCAATGAAGTTACCTCAGCATGAAGATTTCATTACCTCTCACCAAAGGCTTTACATACTCCATTGCAATCCCAGAGATTCCACAAGGCCAAAATGGATTAAAACAAAGATCTCTTTAATGAATATTTTCTTATATTTTCTTATTTTTAAAAAATACAGAGGTGTAAGATTTCCTGTGAAGACAGTTATCAGTGTACACGTATGTCAATTTGTTTTTTCTTAAAAACACGGTCTATTATTTTTACAAAAATGGCCTGGCATGGTGTAAAGCTACATAGTGCAGTTCAGTTCAACATCATGTTTTCAACTGCATATTTTATTAAGGAGGTCATTATGGTTTACTGGGCGCAGAGTCAGACTCCCTTTTAGAGTACCAGATGATTCAAAGGCTTTGTGGTCATCACCACACAATATTTGGAAGAAGCAGAATTTGGACTAGATGGCTTCAGACCAGAACTTGTATTTTGGTACCTTCTGTACAAATATTAAAGTAATTTCCCCATGGACACTGCCTAGAGAGATGTTCCAAATAGACTGTGGTACAATTAACTAAGATCCAAGAAGTGGGAGTCTGAGATTACACAGGAATAACATCTCTGTACACATATAGCCTTTCAAGTTCATGTATAGTTCTTTTCCAAACCAAAAGAAAAGGAAATCCATGGCTGTGTGCCTCCCATCTTTCATAGAACTTAGCTGCCCTTATACTCTACTAGACAACAACAGAGCAGCCTTAGAAATCATCTCTCTCCACATAGTGTCTTTCCTTTCTGAAGGAGCTTGTGCCTGCCCTACCACTTGAGTCTGCACTTAACAGATGCTGATTTTTCCTCAGTACAAGTAGAGGTCAAAGCCTTTCAGGTATCATCACTTCAGACGGGCCTAGATTAAACCAAGGAAACTCAAGGATGGTTCTCTACTTAATTCTATGAAATCCAGGCTGCTGCCTGACTCTTCCAGTAGTTGTTGCTGCAGTGCAATCATAGAAAATTCACAGTATCTGCAGTTTAGAGAGGAAATTATAACAGAGCTGATTACTTAACACATTTTTTTGTGTGATGGTTACAAAAATTCCCTAGGATGAATCTTTAAAAACTCTTTTCTGTAGAGCTCATACATAAGCTATTAAAAATATATTTTTAAAACCCAGTATTAAAATAACCTACTAGTATTTGTTTTCACATCTTGAAACACAAAAACTTTGAAGAAAAATCTTGAGTTATTATGAGAGAAGTTCTTACTTTGGGCTGATAGCATATAGGAAACAATGGTTTTATTGTGGGTTTGTTGAGCAAAAAGTTATGTAAGACAAATGATCAGCCTCCAAAATACCGAAGCTATATAATAACAGTTTTAGAAGTTGTTGCAACAGTAAATAATTCCATCAAATAAAGACTGTGAAATACAGCTGTATTTGTTTCCATTTTCAATCTATACTAAATATACTATCTTTCCTTCTTATATTTGAAGTTAAAAGGCTGTGACTGAAGCGAAGTTACTACTTGAGACGATTTTTCTTAAGTACTGAGTATGTCTTACCTGTGTTTGATTTCTAGTGGTTTCTAGCAGTGCTGTGGTGAACAAATGTACTGGCAGAGCACCTGGGAATGTTCTGACCTCAAAATAAAATAGAATTTGCACTGGTGTCACAGTTTCAGTTAGATGAGTCAATACAAAACCAAACGAATGGTGATACCAATCAAAATAAACAAATCTGACCCAAATATGTAACACTTGCTGTGTTCTGCTGATGAGGAAGCCATGAGAGCAAGAATGAGTGGTTCTGGTCTACAACCACTGATTTGTACAAGGATGAAGAGAAGAGCAATGTTCAGCATTGTAGAGTTGTAGAAATAAATCTACAGAGAAAATGCATTAGTTGAACAAGTTAATCTCCTGACAAAACATAGCTCAGTCGTTTACCCAGTTACATTGCAAGCAATGTTGCAGAGACCCATAAACAGTCCAGAAGTAGTTCCACTCGCATGAAGGAGTGAGAGACCCAGAGTAACGTAGACACCATGCAGTTAGTAAACAGCGTGCATGACATGACTGAAGGATGAGGAACGCATGAGATTAGAACAAATGACCCGTGGGACAATATGGAGCAGCTATGGGGAAGTAAGCCAGGGGGTCTGGGGCTGAGGCAGATTGTGAGATCTAGCAGGGAAAAATGGGTGAAATGTAAAGGTAAGTGTGATCTGTAGGGCCTGCAGACCTCTCTGGGGAACTGTGGTGACTATGTATAGACATTTAAATATGAATACAGTCTTTATTCGTTTTGTTCAGCTGTAAAACAAGAGTATGTCTAGAAATAAGTGAATATTGTTATTGTACATGTTTCTGACTCACACATCCTCTACCATGGCTGGAGAGAAAAGAGATCAATAAACTTAAGTACTAATTTCCGGAGCTTAAACAATACGATCCTTTCAGGGCAGTAAAAATGCAACCAGTATTCTTGCACATTACCTAGAAATAGCTTACATTAGTTCAATGCCTCTATAAACCATAAGCTCTCTTTCCACCTACAAAGAAGGAACTCTGCACGTTGGAGGTAATGTGATTGACCAGCAATACCCTAATTCTCATAGCATTTTGGTTTGCTGTAAATGTTGTTAAATAAAGAAGAATTCTAGTAGTCTTTATCTGAAAGTATGTTAAATAAAAAATCTTCCCTGTGTCAAAATTACTAACACAAACAACAGCCCAGCAGGATTTCTTCTTCTTCCAGAGGAAGATCAGAATTAGGATGAATTAGATCCCTTCCATGCCATTATACCACTTTTGCTTGTTGGAGAAAGTGGGAGGAAAACTGTTAATGCTGAGGCCAATTTGTTGTTTATGTCATTTATTTGCATGCTTAATTAATGCAAATTACCAGCAGCTACACAAGTTTTAAACAATTACAACAGTTACGCTCCATTTTTTTGAGCCAAACCTCTAGAATAAAAACATGGCCAGTTTGTACTGTCCCTATATCAGTGATAGTCATTTCCATGTTTTACTAATTTAGTCCACTTTAGGAATTAGAAGCCAGGCAGTTAATACTTAAATAGGAAAAAATATTATAATGAGGTTTAGGATTGGGTAGATGAGAATTACCAATGCGAAAGAGCCCTCGTTCCCATGGAGCAAAACAACTAGGACCCAGGCTAGCTCTGGGCACGTCCTGGAAAACAATATTGCACTGTCCAAAGAAGCTTTTGTTGGTTTTGTTGTTACGCTCCTGTTCTAAAAACAATTTCATAGTACCAAAACCCCCAGACACAGACCCCACAACGGAAGTCGTGAGAGGGCTTTGTAAAACAAGCTCAGTGTGAGCACTGCTAGACTGAAGCCCACACTGATTAGACTTCTGAATAATCAGGCAAACAGTCTGCATTGTAACAAGCACTGTTTATGGGGCTGAAGCAAACACAGGCAAGTTTGATTCACATGCCTCAGTAAGCGCAAAAACACTTGTAACAAGGAGCCTTGTGAAATGAGCAATTAGGGCTATGGAAACAGTCTCTGCTCTACCAAGAGCACAAGCTCAGTGAGAGGCGGGGAACGCTCAGCCAAGCTGGGATGCCCCAGAGGGACGGGCTCTCAGCTCCCAGGCAGGCAACAATGGCAAAACCAGCCCCTGGCTGGGGCTGTGTTAGCTATACAGCTGCATCAGCAAAACGTTGCCAAAAATCCCACAGCAGAATTACATAAAAATCAAGGAAAAGAGAGTCCTACAAAAAGCAGCTCTTAACACTTGAGGTATAATTTCGGTAAAAGGCACTTTGTTGGCTTTATTACTAAATTGTAACGTAAACAATCCCAGCTGCAGCAGCTGAGGCGCAGGTTTCTGCTTGCAGTAAATGTGAATGCATAGCATTATGTGGATCTAGAGGTATGCGTATCGTCTTGATTGCCTCACAGATATATTTACCCTACATAAGGACAGTGGTCTACTACGGTGCTTCACAGACTCTTCTGTGTTAAGTTTCTTTAAGAACAGAATTCTCATGAGCACAGCCTCCCAAGTGGTTTGTTTTATGGACGTTCACCTATATGAACCTGATAACCATCTACTAACAAGGCTGTAGCCGTGAAAATGTAATCAAGGTATAGTTCCCATCTCCCGGGGATACTCCCAATGGCTGGGTCTCTCTGGAGCCCCCCCAGGACTTTCACGTTGTGATTTGGACCAGCTGCACTTACTACCACTGTTCTCCAAGGGAGATGCTGACCCTTGGTCCCAGTATGGATCACCAGGGCTTTGTGGTGTCCTGTAACGTATCACAGAAGGACACAGCTTTCCTATCCAGAAATGCACGCACTTTGCTCCCAGGTCCAGGTAAAGGTAACAATTTACCCACTACTGCTTCAGTACTCCATTGCTACTTCCATGGTTGACCGCAGCAAAAAAGCTCCTTTTCTAAGCCATAGACTTAATGGGTTGCAAATGACATAGAATCCCATTTTAGCATCAACTCTTTTTTATATCTCTTGCTGTCATCCTTTAACAGAAGAAATTATAGCAATGGGTTGCAATAAATACACTAGAGAAGCTTCAGCAAAATTAAACGCTCTGTCCTAATATGTGTGTAGCTGTTAGTTTTCACCTTGTCCACAATGTTGATCTGATACACAGTGTTGCCTTTTTTTTACTACTACTTCCTTCTCTCCCTGAAACCCCAGCACACCTGACATCTTCAGATCATTTTGCACCACCTTACTCTTTCAGGTTGGGTGTCTTGTGTGATTTTGGCTGTATTAGAAATCACACAACACAGTGTGATACAAAAAGAGAGATACAGAGCAGAGATGCCTGCTCTTCGTTCTTTACTTTAACATCACTAAGTCCAAAAGGACTTGGAAATAAAAAATGAATACAGATTACAGCTAGGTGCAAGAATCATCATGACTGTATTTGCTTTGTGAAGGCAGCAGCGTCATAGATCTCATGAAGACAATCTCTTGGTCTAATAAAATGGGTCACTGCATGTCAGAAGCTGCAGACTTCATTTCCATAAACTTGTTGTGTGGCCTAGCAATAGCTTTTTGCCACTTAGGGATGCTACTGAAATTCAAGAATAGTTCGTGAAATGCAATTAACTATTCTAAATACACCCAAATCAAATAAAACTGGTTTACAATTTATCCACTTTCATCCTGTGTTTTGTTTCTATGTTGCTGTGCTGGTTAAGACATGTCTTTCTTGAAAATCATTGCACTTCATGACTCCAGCTTCTTCTGTGTATAATTACACAAGAATTTGAAGATAAGTTTACAAACTCCTTTTTGAGTCCCAAAGCTTGTTCTCTTTTTCCAACTGTATTGTTAAGTACGAGAAAAAATATTAACCCCTACCTGCAAACTTTGTCATTTCAATAATTCTAAAATACCTTAAGTATGTAATTACATGTTTAAACTTTTAACATAAAGTTCTTTATTACAAGACTTACAAACTGTCAAGCGAAAAGCAGAACACGTAGCTCTTGCCTCTGAACTGTTATGCTTTCTACTAAACTCCATGAAAAGAACATTTTTCTTTTACATTATTCATCATTCAAAAATAATAAAAAATCAACTCTTCATAGCTTATTGCATATAAGCTGTGGAAGATCAGTGCTAATTTCCAAAAGTGACATTACCAGAAGATGGCACCTGTTATACGTACTTGATGCCGCTGAAACAACAAAGATGTGCAGGCTGCTCTAGAACAGAGTGGACACATAATTGATTTTACTCACTCTGTGTTCCATGGTTTAGTCACTGGAGGACATATTCATTATATATCGACACTCAGTGACTTCAAAAAGAGCAAAATTTAGCCTCAGTCTTAAATACAATCACAAAACACCACAGTTTGTTGCACAGTGTGTATTACAGAACTATCATTTCTCCTAACCCACTGTTATTTACAATTTCCATGGCTCCACTTAAATTTCTAGTCTGCAGCCTCTTTCCCACAAATTGAAATGGTGTGTTTGCTTTCAGCACCAAAAACTTCACACAGGAATAATTTGCTTTCTTAAATAAAGAAGGTGTTTTGTTTAAAACTGAAACTTTGAATCCTTAAATATTAGGATTTTGCCTCTTCCTTTTTTCGCTCTCTTTCTGCCCATTCTACAAGGCAGAGAAGTCTCTAGTTTTCCTCTCCTCTGTAGCATTTTGAAGCATTCTTGGCTTCACAGCAATCAGGGTGACAAAAGGAGATAGAAATACAAAAAAACCAATATTTAAAATGTCAGAAACCTGGGTATTATTGTTTTTTATCTCTCTCAGTCACACAAAAGGAATAAGTGGAGGATACTCTAGAACAGATTCTTCTGTTGGTACCTAGTGCCCATAGAGCAGATTCAATTATCCCTGCAGGCTGATCACTGAAATTTGTAAAAACATTGCCACTTTGTCACCCATTTTTTGCAGTGTTTAGGATATCCTTAAACCTCAGAAGTGAAGCTTTAATTGTAAAGTAGGGTCATTTGCCCACATCTGGAGAACTCTGAGATACCAGTGGGACTAACTCAGAGTAGTTCCAGGACATCAGCACCCGTGAAATTTGAAGTGAAGTTACAGGAATTAACAATGCCCCTATTTGCTTGCAGACGTCCTGCATATTGAGCTTTCAGTAAAAGAGAGGACAGTGGACAGGTCAGCAGGCTATGGAAAAAATTATTCTTGCTAAGTGCTATTAAGGGGAAAAGAGGAGCCATAAGTAAGTTCTTTCGGGATATATTGAGTTCTGTGAGGTTTTTCTTGCAGAGATCCAAATCCTTGAATGTCTGTTTTTCAATTTCTGCGAAGCAGACACTGTTCACCTGTAATATTTTCTAATCTAATCTTTTCTAAATGTGTGTTCCATACATTATTACATTCAGGGCAAAGACAAAAAGATACCAGTGAGGAACAAGGAAGACTTTCATGCACCTGTTTGGACAGTATGATTCAAATGACGCATCAAGATGCGTAAGGTCTGGAAGGAACTGTCAAACCGAAAGCTCCAGGATACAGGCAGGGCAAACCCTCTTTGCCAACTAGAAATCCTTTACAATGAGATGAAGCAACAAGAGATGCTTCACACTGTTTCTTGCTGTTGCCTTCTAAAACCAGTCACTCAGCCTCCCCACTTCCAAACTGTTGCTCTACGAACTCCAGAGGTTAGCCCTCTAGACTACTTCACTTTCTGGGACTCTGAAGCCTATCTCTATATTCTTGATTTCTCTCTACACTCTAGGATTTGCTCAGTTTTTTGCAATGCTGTTTCAAAAGTTTTTATACAGTCAGAATTAGTATCTTGTATGATTTTAATTCAAATATTAATTCATTCCTTTTATGTCACTACTTCTAGATGCTGGCATTTTCTTAGCATACTAGGACAATGACTTCAATAGAAACCACTTCAGGCTCTTTTTAATGCAAGGAAAAATCCGTGAGCTAACAGTCAAAAGAGTTTTCATTAAAATCCATGTAAATTAAAAGGCTAAAACATTCAAATTAGTAGACAAGGCAGTCTTCCTAGGGGGAAAAACAACACAGCAAACACTGATGATCTGAGCAGCACAAACATGGGGAAACATTGGAGGTTTAATCTTGACAACATACTGAAAATAAACAAGCTCAAAATGTCAAATGGTGAGCATACTCTTGAAAACATTCAGCCATTTTTTTAAGCACTTAACTGAAACATGCTATAGGCTTAGACACAAGATGAGAATTATGTAGAACATCAAGCAGCACGGTGTAACACCCTATTCAGAAGGCCTCACATGTAATTCCTACCTGACACTGCCCAAGATCACAAAGCAAATTAGCAATAAGGCTGGAAAAACACTTCAGATATTTTGATTTCCTGTCCCTCAAGCTACTTCCTAAATTGCAGTTACATCTCAGACTAATGGTACTTTGTGTTTGTATCTTCCATTTACATGCCTTCAAGCATCTTTTTACAGTATCTACAGGTAGAACCTGTATGTGCTTTCCCCTTTGCCCCTGGGGAAATTGAAGAGATTTGTCTCAAGCAATGTAACTACTCATGAACAGTTTAAGAACTAACAATGATTCCCAATTTACAGTGCAAATTGATACAGGTAGGAATCTTGAAATCTGTTAAGGCATCAAGTGCAAAAATTGGAGCAAATTCCTTTACCTTTTTTTTTATATATAAAGATGTGCATTCAGGAACACTTCCCTTGGGCTTGAGGCTCAATCTCCTTAAGAAAAGTGGTTCCTGTACCCCTGATGTAAAGAAATATTTAATTAATCACTTCATTTTGAGTGCTAATCAGGATACTTAAGTGTTAATTGATTATTAAAACTATAACTACATCTTTATTGTTGTTGTAATTGAGGGTTTCATTCTATACCAAACAGACATACAATTTGCATATTCATAAAACTCAGTAGGTGCTCTTTGGAAAGTCAACCAAATTTAATAAACTGGCTTATAAAATACAAATTAAAGCTGGAGACACATGAACTGAAATGTCACCCTGCTTTATGTTCTCGAGTTGCTGCATAAAGGATTATTTTTCAAAACAAGTCCACAAGAAAGACTTTTAAACAACAATCTCAGCATGTTATGAGGAAATGTGAACACCAGAGTGATAATCACTGTGTCATTTATTAGTAATGCTCTGTGGAGTAGCTCGCTTATATCTGTAACAACTCAAATTTTCTTCTTGAAGACACTGGTGCAACTAAATAGATATTTCAGGATTTCCCTATAGAAATGGCTGATTTTAAATAAAGTAAATCTATCATATTTGGGGTATTACAGTTTATTAATTGATAAAAAAGAAGGTCCTCACATGGATTGATGTCTAATTAAATACTCATATCTAACAAAGACCAAGAATAACTTGCAGATGCCCAGTGGAAGAAGTCTACATATAGAAGTTTCCTAAAGATCTGTACTATTCATAAATTATTTGGAAAACAATACAAATCTGGAATGAATAAAGTTGCAGGTGTTATTACATCATTTAAGGCTGACTGTGAAAGTTATGAAAAAGACTGGACAATAAAAATGCAGATAAATCATCTCCGTTTCTGACAAGATGAGAACTAACAAGCATGGAATGAAACTATCAAATAACAAACAGAAAACCAAGTGAAGTACTTTTTCATAAAGGTTGTAAGGAAAGTGTGGAATTCTATGATGCAGTGAAATGCAGACAGCAAAAATACAAAAAATATTGAAAAGGGTTGTGTTAAATTCACGGAGGATGTGCGCTTGGTAGATGTTAGATGTGATGCTCCAACACAATCCCCAACTGTGTTTGCTGCTAGGAAGAAGCAGGATTTTTGTGAAATACTAGATTATAAAATAGACTGAGTCAGCCTCAGATACAGACTCAAAGCATCTAGCTCCACATTGCTGAAGATATTTGAGCAAGGCACCATTCCTACCACATAACTGGACCAAGCCCTCAACAAAATGCCATTTCCTTAAAATGCAAATTAATCAGTAGTGCTTCTACCCATTATGAGCTTAAACTGTTAGAAGACAAAGAATAACAATATATCTCCTACATCCCAAAATGCTCATATTCATCTTATACCTTGCAGTTCAAGTGAAGGTGGATGCTCTAGAAGACTGTAATCCAGAGTCTGCAGCAGGACATCCTATTTAACACCTCTAGGTTAGAAACCAGGCTGCACAGGAGCTAAAGCAGATTAACTCACATCAGGCTCCTAAATCCTAGGAGTCTAAAAATAGCATTTGGTGCATTTGTCTTTTATGGTTTTTTGGATTTCATTTATTCACTAGCACTTGGGTAGGATTTTATGCTAAGAATTTTCCTACTTTCTGAAACAGCCTCTGTCCGGTTTGAATCACGGGGCCTTTTCATTCTCTCCATTCATGTTTTTGGGGCCTCCATTATGATTTTCATTCTCAGATGTACTGCAGAAGGTTATGTTGCTGCATACTGTGTGTTGTAGAGGGAGTTGCATGGAGCAGTCTCTGCAGCAGAGGTGTCCCATGAGCTCAGCTCCTGAGAGGAGGTTCTTGCCTGTCCTGGGATCATGAGCTGGAGATTCTGCCTCTTGCATGGCTGCTCACATGCCGTGCTGTCCGCTGAACCCGTCTGCGGGGCAGCTTTTAAACCAAGAGCATTGCACAAGCTTGGGATGTGACATACTGAGAAAGCTATAATTTTCATATTGTATCTCCTTACCAATTGTAAATCAGTCATTTTAAGGATGCCTTCCATTCTTGCTTCCCTTCGGGCATCTCTTATTTCTCTCTGGAAAAAGAAAAGATGTAGTTTATAGCTAACTGCAGGACTGAAATGACATATATAATAGCAACAGCAGGCAACAAATGTGTCCCTAAAGTGGCAATATGGTGCCTTTTGTTTTGTTTTAAGACTTTGGAGTGATAGGCAATTTGTCTTTGAGCTGCTATTTGAATAGTTACAGGGAATTTAGAAGACAATGTTATGCATGTTCGGTAATGAGAACTGCATAGTCTGGCTTAAACCCTTTGAAAATGGAATGATAGGACAAGACAAACAGGACAAAATGCTGATTATTATGCATAAGGGTATTAGCATTAGAGGTTAATAATAGTTTTTTTTATTTTCTTGCAGTCTTCTTTTACTTTCAGTTAAAAAAAAAAAGACAGAACCACCCATTCTGACCATCAGATGTTTTACACAAAACTGAACTCTGCCACATTTTGTGGGAACATGCAGAGCCTGTGTGGGACACCTTCACTATTAGAAAAAGAGATGGTTTATGTCTAAATATAATGGTTTATACAGATGATAAAACCAAACTCCTCTCTGTAGCTATTTAAAGAAAAGATATTGCCACTCTACCCGCATGAGTAATCCAGTTCACATCTCTCTGAAGGGATGCCAAGGACAGAATAAGTACCTGGCCACGTCCCAGCGCCCAGACACAAACAGGTAGAGCACAATCCACTTGCCACATGCAGGGTAAAACCTATTACAGGTGCAGAGATGCAGCAAGGCAGGAGCTGTGGAAGTCACAACATGTTTGGTGCTCCCCAGATCTCTTTTCCTCTCCACTTGACTGAACTCTGAGAGCACCTCAGAGGGGCAGGTGCATGGAAAAGGAAAGGGATAGGGCATGAGACAGCTGAGCACCTGCAGCACTCACAGACTTCAGCTGCAGTTGTATGAGCTCACATTTCTAAACCCACCATGCCAGGAAAATTGATGCCACGGTACAGATCTCAGTGACGGCCGGTCTGAAGAAAGGACCTCTGTCTGAATACCCTCTTGTTAAGAGTTTAAGGGGGAGGAACACCAGGCACACAGCAGAGATCCCCTGGCATAGGGATGGGGCAAGAGGTGCTCTGAGCAGCATCAATAGCTGAAAGCCACCCATCCATGTCTCTGTGGCTCTAGCTCATTACTCACTTGGCAGCCCCTCTACACCTTCCTTCAGTTCTCTCAGTGATTTCAGTTTCACTTTTCTCTCTCTCACTTGCTTTCTCTCTCTTTTATTTTTTAAAAAAAACTTCTATAATGTCTCCTTACACCTCCCTTTGCTTACTGAAAGGAGAACCAGATGCGATCACACTCGTATATTATATTTGATATTTTTAAACTTCCACCAAAACTTCAGCAGTATCATGGGTAACATTTTATCAAAATTATTGGTAAGATGATTTGTTTCTATTTGTAAATGTGTTCTTAAGGGGACAACTCTCATTAACCAAAATACAAAAATTACAATTAAAGCAATAAAATAAATATGAAAATCTCATTAAAATTAATCCCTGAATACCGTGTTTTTCAATATAAGATCATTTCAACATTTGTCATTACTCCATGCTCTACACATTTCCCCAGACTAAAATATACTAAGATGTTGTTGAAGTGAAGAATATATATCTGTATTTTAGATTAAGATGATTTAGGAAGATTACATGTTATTTTCTGTTATTACACTTACTTCTGTCCTCCTTTGCTGGCACAAAGCCATTCAATGTCTGCCATCAAAATATTTCTGTACATGGTCCTAAATTAGACTAAGCTGACTTTTACAAACAGATTACACTCTACCTCTTAATGATTATTATGTCCATATTAAAAGCTGTGTGTATCTCTTGAATGTCCCCGTTATCACATGCTAGCGGTAGCAGCTGGAAAACCATCATAGATGGGTTTCTCTTTCACCCATCTCTGTTCTTTTAAAGTATATGGGATGGGGGTTCCTGCTGCCACAGGGCCTCTGGCGACAAGACAGCAGGGGACCAAGTCTCTCCAGTGGAGGGCAAAGAGGGGGAGATCCTCTCCTGGTTGCCATGGCAATCAGGCAGCCAGAGCCATCACCATGCTAGGCTCAAAATGGACAGCATCCCTTCCTCTTGCCCCTCACTGATGCACCACTTGCTTAAGGTGCAGCTGCCAAAAACCAGTCTCCCTTGCATTTTAAGTTTCTTATGTGAATAATTTTATGGCCTCCTGTATTTTCAGTCTTTGTCACACCTACAGTCCCTCACTAGGGTTCATATAGACGTACATCATTGCCCAAATTCTCATGCCTGTCTCCAGCCCATGTGACCAGCACTGCACTAGAATAAAAAAATTTTAGCCAGAAAATTAAAACTACTGTGGGTCTTACATCTCCATTCAAATTACACAAACTGTGTACAACGATATGCCATGTATTCAATACTTACTTCTGGAATGAAGTTCAAGCATTTCTACTATCCATACGCAACACAATTTGTGTTGCCAGTGATTTTACAAGTCTTGGCTATGATTTTAAGCAAGCTTTTTTACTTAAAACTACTTCAGTACATTGCATGCCTACCCCTTCTCCCATTCTTCTCCCCTTCTACCGACAAGCTCTCTCATGGGCTCAGGAAGGCGATAGTGATATTCTGGTATAAACATATTGATAATGTACTAATCCCCTACTGTAATTTCACTCAAGAGTGGAAACTGTTTTCATTGACCTTTGTGAGACAAATAAACAACTGTGAAATATAGACAAATCAGAATTCTTGGAATTATTCTGGTTTTTACCTAAATATACTCATGGGTCACTTGCTTAGTTTGTAGAATGTGCTGCCTCTTGCATAAGAAATCACAGGAACATTAATGTAAGGCTACTGCTGTGCCTCTTAGTACATTATCATCACATTATGAAGCTTTCAATAGATGATCTTTCTCATGTTCTTAGACAACCTTGACCTTCAGTTTTTAGTGAGGTGAATAATATTACATCATATCTAAAGAGAACCGTGTAATCATCTTTTCTATTTGCAGCACTAAGACAGTCAACAGTATTTGATACAATCAGCATGTGTCTTGATACTGAAGGCACATGGTGACAAGTCTAACTGAATGTAGTTATTTGGCTGTCATGAAATGCACCTTATGGTGATAAACTTCAGCCATAAAATTGGACGACTATCACATAAACATGTTTCATGAAGAAATACACTAACAGAATTCACTGCTAGTTTATAGTTGGAAAACTGTGTTCTATTTATTACGCTGCAATTTTTACAGTAAGCCAGGTTCCAAAACTCATTACATTTTACAATGAAGTAATTACTGGGTGTTGATTCTTCTCCTTCCACCAACAGGTCTATATAATTAGCGTACAATAAATTGAAATATTGCAATTAAGGATGTGTGAAAGGATACTAAGACTGAATGCAGCTTCAGTGTGCTTAGAAGCAGGGGAAATTGCACAGCTGGTCCCCCCACAATGTGCCTGGGGTATGTACCTCATGGGGCAGTTCTCACAGGAAAACCTTTTCCTTTGAACCCTCAACTCTGTAAACATGTCCTAATGTAGACAATCCAATAAGCATATCAAGGCAGTTCATTTCACATTTCTATGCATTCAATCTTGAACCTGATACAAAACAAGCATTTTCTTTTCATTACTTACCAGACTTTTCATTACTTAACAGAAATTTATCTTTTAGATAAATTTATCTTTTAGATAAATCTTTTAGATAAATTTCTTCTCCCTGTAATCTTAAAGGATATGGTGCTCATAACACTTACTGAGGGCTGAGCTATAAAACTTCCCAAAGCAATAGCTTCAATAAACTCAGAGACATTGTCTTATCTTCAGCATAAGTCAGCCTCACTGCAGTGCAATGTTTCTAGCTTGGCATTTTATTTGTTATGGGAGATATTCTGAGGCACAAGGAATAGGATGGTTTCTCCCTCCTACTGAAAGTCAAAGCAAATTGGAGGCTTACCCTCCATTTGTACTTTTGAAGATCCCCACTGTGTGTCTGACCTGTGAACGAGGCTTTGAAATATGGGTTCACACTTCTACTGGATTAACCATCCTGCTGTTAGCGGTAAGAGTATGTGGGTATGACTGCGTAAAACATTCCCCCAAAGAAATATGACTTTACCCAAGGGAGGCTGTGTCGATCTAGTGTTCCTAGGCTGTCCAGATAAACAGTGGAGCACAACTGGTCCTCTGGGAATATTCTCAAAGCAAGGGGTTTCTTGGTATGTTTGCCCTAGTCCACCTTGAAACTTGTTTGCAGGACAGCGCACAGAGGTACCCTGGGATGGCAGAAGGAGAAAAAAATTGATGCAAGGTATACTTTGGCTACTTAGGAATCAAAGCAGCAACCTTGGGGCCATTGCAACTCTGCATAAATGTAAACTCAATAAATCTCAGCTGCAGTTCATGTATCTGTTAGAAGAGGAAATCACTAAATGACCTTGATTTTTTTTTCCAGATCAGAAAGGCTATCCTTCTCTCAAACTTTTCAGACCTGTTGCAGCCATTCACAACCTTAGACAGCCTTATGATGATAAAGATAAGATTAATGCCTCACTTTTATGTAAGAGTTATCAGGCCATTATAAATCATAACTTGGTTAATTCCACAGACAAAGAAAAATAATCCCCCAGTATCAAAGAAACAGGGAATGTTTTTACAGGCCCATTACATCTACATATTTGCTAACCTTGCCAGAACTACTGAAGCTCAGCAGAGGTGATTAATACAACTAAAACAGGGTTTCTCCA
The DNA here is from genome assembly GCF_032191515.1 of Phaenicophaeus curvirostris. Classification (NCBI taxonomy): domain Eukaryota; kingdom Metazoa; phylum Chordata; class Aves; order Cuculiformes; family Cuculidae; genus Phaenicophaeus; species Phaenicophaeus curvirostris. The sequence continues at coordinate 49,748,161 of NC_091397.1, read as the reverse complement.
GCCTAAGTTTGACATTTTCATATTATTCTTTGCTAAAAAGCAGAATTTAGTAGATGAAGCAAAGTTCTCCTTCTGATTTCAGAAGACAAGCAGAGGATTTTGTAGTCAACTGAGGAAAATTTGAATCTTCATGTTGGCAATACATTAGGAAATTTGATGAATTCCAATGGTGAATTCTGATGAAGAGCTAACTAAAAAAAAAAAAAGTTATTATAAGATTTCTAGGAAGATTATATTTCTTCAGCCCTTTTCTTTCCTTTATTATTGATTCAAATCCCAATATTAGTACGCCAAGTTCACTAACCTTCTTGTGCAGAGAAGCATAACTACTAAGTTAAGGTACCCATGCCAAATTGCTGTTTAGCCTTTTGTCTGCCCATATTTGAAAAATTTTTATCAATCTACACTGAAAAAGACCAGTTGTGTTGTTGTTCACCAAGTGGGCAAAGCCCTCAGTTCCATTCATGCCTGCAACAAAAAAAAAATAGAGAGGAAAAGTGTATGAAAAATTACATTACAAGACAGTCTGACTGAAGATAAGACTTTTAGAAATATGAGATTGCCCTCATAGAGCTGGGCATATTCACATGAAGAAATTCATTAGAAAATGACAGATAAACATCAGGGCAGAGATCACTGGGGAATTATGATAAATTTCTTGTTCCTCTGATCATTAATCAGGAGATATAGATGTTGTTGATCTTCTAAGATAGGGAAATTCTGGGTTGCTGCCTCTGCTCCACAAATTGTTTATGTGTTCTCATACTATACAGCTTCCTGTTCTACTGTAGATTTGAAGCATTCCCTATGCTTAGTTAGAATAAGTGAGACACCAAAAGATTAAAAAATCTTCAGATATTAGAATGGTGGCTGGATAAGGTAATGTAAGACCATGCGTCTGGTAATGGAATATGCTAAGAATCAGAAAGTATTTCTTGTACAGTTCTTACCACACCAGTGTAAAAGGCTTGACTAGGTAATGATGCAGCAGCTTGGCAGGTTTGGGGGATTGTTTTGGGTGTGCTTCAGAATTTTAGAAATATTTTTTAATGTTGACTTTCAATTACTCCTTAGTCCTAGGGTAATTGATGATAAATATGAAATGAAAGTACGTTTAACAGCTAAGTCAGGACACAGTTTGAACGCTTTAACTATGAGGTTTTGAGATTGCTGCAGTCTAGACCTGACTACAGATGAAACACAAGTAAGATTAAATGACCAAATCTCATCATGGTGGTGGATTAACTACACCAGGTGTTCCTTATGATGTGCCATGATGTTTAATGAGTTCATTAATGAGTTGAAAAGGGGAAAGGATATCATGGCAACAGAGTCTGTCAAGGAGACTAAGTTGTATACATGTATAGGGACCTGAGATGACTGTAAAGAACGTTAAAGGTATTTAAATAAGATAGGTGAAAAGTCAGCATGATAATAATGAGATTAAAAATCTGGCTGCAAAGAAAAACTATCCGTTCAGCCTGGAAAGCTCTAAGTTGATAACAACATCTAGAGGACGCCTAGGACATAACTGTACACAGATCAATGCACAATTGCAGTCAAAAAACCAAATCAGCTATCTGTATGATAATGCACATTCTAGAGCAGATAGTCAGGGACCCACAGCTTGATCTTATTTGTAGAGTAAAGGGGCCTTTCAGTGCAACTAAGAAGTAGAAAGCTCAACAATTTTTAATCCATTTCAGCTGTGAAAGTCACTGCCATTGGAAATCATTGAGACTAAGAATAAATTAAGAAAGGACTGAATAATCATATACATATCAAGAATATATAGACCTATCATAATTATTGATTTTAAAAAATGATAAATAGCTACTGTGTAACACTTGCTGGCCATGAGGTTTTAATAACTTTCTCTGAAGCTTAGGGTTCTAGACATACCATCTGGACACCAGAAGTTGAAGTTAGTTTGCATTTTTGAGTCAAATACAGAAAAAATGTTGTAGTCCATATGTTGTAGTCCAAAATGTTGTAGTTGTACCATAGCATAGTAACACCAATAACAAATACATACTGACCTAATCTTCAAAATTACCAACCTAATCTTTAAAACACACCTCTGTGCTTATGCCTATCTAAGTGCAGACAAGCACAACATCAACTCATGTCCACAGAAATCCCCCTCAACTCTAAGTGCAGTCAGAAGTTCAAGTCATGATTTATAAATTTATATTTTTTTTGGCCAAGGATGATCCCTTTCCCTATGTCAGGGCCAACATTTGATACAAATAAAGAATGAGCTTTTGAATTGAAAATAATAAAAAAAAAGTGCTACATAAAAATGTGCTTCATGGACACGTTCTTACACACTGAGCTTCAAAAGCAATTGCTCTAAAATTGCTTTGATTTCCCTACCTGTCGTTCTGCCTGTGAATGCAAACACACACGCGCACATGTGGCTTACAGGCCATTGCCAGGCCGTGTGATCTTGGTCGGGAGGGTAACCCCCACGTTATCCCCCACGGCATCTCTGCTCACCCATGGACTCCCCATGGTGGACATAGGACCAATGGCCAGGCTAGCTGGAAGCACGCTGCCAGGTGTCCTCACAAAACTTACAGCCAGATTGAAGAAAAACACTCATAGAGAAGGTTTTAATTCCCTGGCCTTTCTTATAATGGGGTCTCAAGGTGCTCGACATTAACCAACAAACATTTTCACAGGTGTGGAATCGAGGGCATGTTGGCCTGGGTAGGGCTAACGAGTGGTGGCTCGCAGGAAGAAGATCAGGTAGCAACACAGTGTGTCACTTTTTCTCCCAGCCATAGCCCGCACCACTGCATTTCCAAATCCAGAAAAAGGTTTCTAGTGTGACTCTACTGAACATACATCCCACAAACGCTGAGGTGAGGAGAGACGGCAGTGTTGAGGAGCAGGACTTTGTTGGGTTTTTGACACAGCTGCTTCCTCGAGCTGCTCTGACCTGTCAGAAGTGTGAGAATGTCTTCCGTTAGCATCTCAGGGAAAGATGCACGGCTGAATCAAGGAATGGCTGTGTAAGTAATTTTGGTTTTTATTATTTGAGCCCCAAAAGGTCTTAAACTGTCAGATTTATTGTCTATCCAATTTTACGACTTTTAGTTGTATTTATTCTCTGATGTTTACCATCAAATGTGTCTACGTGAGCTCTGGTTTGTAGGGCTTTCATACTGCTATATCATTTTTTAAGCTTGAGATGTAGCTTCTGTTCAACATCAATCCCCTGAGATACACCATTAACATGAATCATTTCTGAAAGTATGTCGTGCAATGTGAACTTTGAGTCGAGTCAATCATTCAGTCTGATTGAAAGAAGTGATGACCTTCACAGAAGCAGCGTATCACAGCTAAATATCCCAAGACCCTCTTCGCTACTGTCAGTCGTGGCTGATTTTGGAGCTCATGCAGACTTAATCATAGCACAAAAATAGGCTGAACATTATTTTCCTTTATGTGTTAGGTCATTGGACTTTAAATAAAGGGCTGACAACAAACTGAGTCCTTTACTGAGTCACAGAGTCAACTTCATTGCTTGAATATTGGGTTTCCAGTTGAAGAAAAACCTAAGTTGTACTTTGATTGGTTTGTTTCATTTTCCTCAGTGCTCATCAAGTAAAATGCTTTTTGGAAGCACCAGCTCCTTAGCAGATATTACAGCAACATTAGTTTTTCAGTCCTTTAAGGAAGGAGGCCTAGATTTGCTGAAGTACTGGGGCATCTCCCCCAATTGGTTCTGTGAACCTGTGACCAAAGCCTGAATCGTGCAGATGAAACCAATGAAAGCATAACTGGATCTGCCTACTAATTTGACGAGTCCTTAGTTGATGTGCTTTAGCACAACTCCCTTTGTAAGTGTAGATGATATTTTGCATTAGCACCTATTCTTGTACAACTACTGCAAAAGTGAATGAGGTAAAAATAGAATTTTGTTGTTAAAAAGCACAGGTTTTATAAGCTGTTTTGGTTTGGGTGTTGATAGGAATGGTTGGACTCGATGATCCGGTGGGTCTCTTCCAACCTGGTTATTCTATGATTCTATGATTCTATGATTCTTTGTGATCTCGGATTTGTCACTCACCCTTCCAAGTACATCAGTTCTCTCTTTTGTAAATTAGTCTTATTATATGTTCCTGCTTTATAAAATCTGTGGGAGGCCTGGTTCATCCTGCTTCATCCTGGTTCACTCATTAATGATTTAAAGAGCTTGGAGATTACTGGATGTAAATGGGCATAAAATGGAAGTTAAATTCAAGAGAGAGATTCTGAAACAAGAAAATGAAAGAGTGTCAGTTCCACACACTTTCACAAAGTTAGCTTCCCCTACTCCTCATCAGCTACATTCTGCAATATAAAATGTTACAAATATTTTCTTGTAGCAAGCAGATGGAGTCTGGGGGCAATCTTCTCCATTTGTGAATAAGTCATTTTCTTCTGAAGATAATCTGATTTACAAGAGTAATTATCTGCTTCCTAAGCAGTATTTCTGCTGCTGAAATACCATATTTCAACAAATATAAATGCTTCAGCCAGACTAAATATGCAGATTGTATTTGTCTAAGTTCACATTTTCTCTTATTTTCACAATTCATCAGTCACTGCAATTACTTTCTAGATTCTCATATTTGAATGAAAAAGAAATCAATGTTTGCACCCAAGATCTGGCCAATAAATGCAGGAGAGTCTCAACAGAGGTAAGACCTATCGACCTATTGTATTACTTCAGTTCAGTGTCTCATGACCAGTATGAAATATTGGCCATGTCATTTGAAATAATTTAGAGGAAGACACAAAAAACTCTAAAAAGTCATCTACTGAGTACGTTCACCATACAAAAGGTTTCATCTCTGCTCCTTCTGTTAAATAGTTTGACACAGCAAAAGAGCTTGCAGTTCCAAATTTGAGAAAATATGTTATTAATGTTACTCTGAATAATCCTATTAGTTGTGTAGTTGGATAAGAGCCTAATGTTAATGCAATATCTTGCTGCTGACAATTAGACAAACACTAATATACTAGAACTGCACTTGGAAGCATATTTTTGTATAGTGTATCTGATGTACTAGTGAGAAAAAAAGGAGATAGATGATAAAGAAAAATTATTGACATAATATTTAAAGAGTAATGAATCGAGTGTTGTTTCCAGCAGGAAATGCCATGCCCAAAGGTAGTGATTTCGAATTCAGAACTTTATCTTGTTCATTTTTCAGAGTGCAGGGCAAGCCAACGTATAGATATGTCCTACTGTCATACATACTGCTCATAGCCAAAAGCAATTTGATATTTTCCTAGTAGATATTGAAATGAAGGAATATTATTTCTTCATGATCACTTAGGACTGTGGCATTTAAAGGTCATCATGAAAAGCATCTTCCAGGCACCTACTATCAACAGCAACCTCTTAGAGTATTGACTGATAATGATTATGTATTGTTAAAAGTATTTTCTGTCAAATAGAAATAAATGTTTTTCATGTAGTTTTCTTCTTCTCAGATAAATAGAAAAAGATAAGATTTTCAGTATTTATTCTACTGTCTGCTCATGGATGTGAACGGCCCCTTCAGAGTTTAATCTTTACAGCAATAATTTCTTTATAGATATTACAACCTTGACTTGAGATTTTAACATCAAATACAGTAAATTTTAGTGTTCAGAACTGACAACAATGATAATAACAAAACATCCCTAAGGCTATGTGGTGGCAAAGAAGAGTTTTTAAAGTAACAAACTACATAACAAATCATCATAGCAATTGTCTCCTTCAATATCTTGAGATGCTGTCATCATATTCTCAGATTGCCCATTGAAACTAAGAGAAAAGACAGGATAGCTAATTCATAGCAGCTAGTTTTAGGCGAAAACAAAAACTGAAACATAGACCAATTTAGGGAGATAGTGATTTACTATGATGTTGGAGATCGGATGATTCCCAGAGAATGTCTTTGATCTTTTGGTCATCACAAACCTTTTGGAAGCTTTAGGTGTAATTTCTACTTTCAAGTCAAGTTAAATCAGGAGACAGTCATATTCCTCTGTTTTTAAACAATATTAGACTGTGTTCCAATCACAAACCAGCACACGAGACTGGCATAAGCACCAAGTTATGGGGACTGAGAGTGTGTTTTGGCACTGCTTTTTTTGCAGCAGACAAGAGATGCCTGTTCCTCTTTGCTTCTGTTTGTTTCTGCTTTTCCTCCTGTTTTACCATCCCAAGTTGTGCTGCAAGGCTGTATACTAAAGAAAAGTCATGAAACAGTTGTGGTATTTTTTAATATTTACTTATTTATTTATTTATTAGAGGAAAAAAAAAAGGCTTCCAAAACCAGGAGACAGAATGATTAGCTCAGAGCATGTTGGTGATCAATGTTACGCTGTGACTCCACAAACATTTGTGCTGGTCCTTCAGACAGGACTAATTGCAGTGTTGGGGTGGCTAAAGCAGGGGACAGAAACAAGTAATAACAGGCAGATAGTGGAAGGATCCTTTTAACCTGTCTTTGTTGCTGGAAAAAATATCCCTGGTACGTAAGATTTATCACTGGGGTCTAAATAGAAGTACAGGAACTGAGTGTCATCCTGATGTATTTGTAAATATTTGTGAGTCAGATGCCACCATGAAGGCAGCAGGAAAGCCCAGAGGATAGCAAAGAAATCGTGGTAGCATGGCTAAGGGACAGTTTTTCAGAGCTCGATACTGGGTAGAAAAAATTGCAATTATGATTAGGGATTATGAGCAGTCTCCTGTTGACTGATTCCTAATGTGTTCAGGCAAGCAAGAATTCATGTCTGTTCTCTAAGGGTAAACAGAAATATGAGGCAAATTTCTAATTATATTTCATTTCTTCTGCTGCTAGAAACAACTCACAACACTCAAAGAATTTAATAGCTCCTTAGCCTGGAAGCTTAGCACTATTACATACAGCAGATCTGACAAAGAAAGCATGACTAGCCCAAGGAAGTAGTTTCATTATTAATTACAGTCATTATTTATGATGTTTTCGGTAAGCAGTGACAGTGCATGTTGGACTGTATACAGCTGAACCAACTGCCCCAAGGACCATATGATGACAAGCAGGTGCTGACCATCTGCATCTCATGTTGTTGGTGGATATCGAAAGCGTTGACAAGGGACTCTAAGCTGAAAAGGAAAATATTCATACACTCGTAGAATACGTTCAATCTTTTGAAATACCTATATTGTTATAATAGCTAATTGTTAAAAAGTTTGAGTGCTTTCTAATTATTCTTACAAACAGGAAGTAAAAGAGTAATAGTGGTATTAATCAATGGAAGACTGAGATATGATTTATTCAAAGGAATAAGAGACCTAGGGTTTACACACAACTTCCCATAGTCATAACAGCTTCAGCCTAGCTTCCTTTTCTTAAGCTGAAATTACCTCATTCTTGTTCCCTGCCCTGCACTGTTCCCTCCCTTTCCAATCTTGCTCATTTTCCCCAGCCTCTTTCAATAAGCTACCTGTCTGCTTGCCCAGGACTGTTGCTGCTGTGCTGTAACTCACCTCTAGCACTTGTGTGTAGGGAAATGGCCTTCATTTAGTGGAAACTAGTAGTATATCCAATAAATTTACTAACCTACTCCTCATCTAGGGTACTCCTCATATACTAGGGTACACAGATTTTTTTCTAAACACTAGACTCATGACAGCATTTCTTATCTTAAGGGATTAACACAGGCAATGATCAGAGGATCAGAACTGGAAGGAAATCCCACACTTAAATGGATCAGCATGAGATATAAAGTGTGATTGTGGATGCTGGAAAAGAGTGCAACAGTTGTATTTGGACGGGATATCCGTGAAGCACAAAGGTAGGAAGACCATATTCATTCTCTGCTGGAAATGAATGAAGGACACAGTAGAACAAGTAATATGTTAATATAATAAACCAATGTCACAGACTCAGGTTCATGCTGGAGTTATCCCTGCTGGTTGAGATGTTCTGTCTCAGCTGAGCCATAGAAACTGACAATCTGCATACTTCTCACTCACAGGAAGCATCAAGTAAGATGTGCTAACTTAAACCTCTGCTAGAGATTTTCAGCAGGCTAAGGAGACGCGTATGGTCACATATCCTGCAGTTCTTTGTGTCATCATAACATAGTTGTTTTCCAAGTCCTAAGACGCACAGGTATGGGCACACCTAATTGGATACCTCTTTGCTATCTTGAGAATACAGGGTTTTGCAGATTCACTGCTCCATGTAAATACTTATAAAGAAACATTTTTGATCAATGATTTATAAGAAGAATCATACTTCAGGCATCCTGAGACAAATATGTGGAGTGGAAGCAAATGTAATGTGTAGTAAAGAGAGAGGTCCCTGATGTGTTAAGTCTGTAACTGCCCTGGAGAAGCAAAATGCCTCAGAGCTCTTACTGCTCAGTTGTCTGTGATGGTTTCACACCATCAGACTAATCCAGGCAGGAGCAAGCCCCAACATTTTCATTGGCACTAGTACATTCCACATGCTTATTTACTCTGGCTGTCATCAAACTAAAGATAAATCCAGCATCAATATTGCTTTTTTTGAAAGGCCCATCAGACAAGATAAATTAAATACAAGCTGCAGCATTCTTTCTGAATTCACATAATGGGGAAATTTCAAAAACTGTAACACTGCCTCTCTTACCAAGAATTTGTAACCCATAATTACATTGATACATGTGCCATGTCAGCAACAGCAGTGAAATTCACAGTATTTTTTATGTGAATTGTACTGTTTTATTGCATTAATTCACATTTAATGTGTACACAGTAATAACCATAAAGTATGATAACCAAAGTTATATATTTTCTTCAGAACCTTCATTTAGAGAGCTTTCAAAAGAGTCCAAGGAAATTAAAATATCAATCAGTTTACCTGCAGGATATAGAGCCAAAGCACTATGCACTATAATTTCTTTTACAGGCAGCCCCTTCCTCACATAATGTCCTACCTCTGATAAAATACAAAAGTCATAATACTTGTACGTATTGTTAAAACTGCTGTGCACAAAACCAAGATTTTAGAACTACAGAAGAATGCATCACTAGAAAGAAACTCATAGTGAGCTAAGGAAAGCAGAGCCATAATGGAGGTATGAAGTTCAGGAATTTCTTCTCAACAGCAGAGAAGTGAAACCATAAAGCAGAGATGTCACACTCAGGAAACGTAGCTACTCATGATAAGGAGCATAAACAAATGAATAGGCACTAAATGGAGCCAAAATCTTGAAGTTCCCCCTCTTGAAAAGAGAAACAGCAATAACAGTGGGTATGGAAGATTAAAAAAAGCAATGTGATATTTTTCATCTTTCTTTTGTTTAATTCTGCTAGCTGCCAGAGATACATTACACTAGCACTGATCTAAACTGAACGTGAAACCCTTCTTCATTATAAAAAGGAGAAAAAAAAAAGAAACCGAATTGGACATAATATAGTCCAAGACTTGTACGCTCATTAAACAAATAAGCAAATATATTAATAATTACAGTTTCTGCTGGCACTGGACAAAAGTTTTGGTAGAGGTAACACACCATTAACTCTTCCTTACAGATCTAAAATAAAATTTCAGGAACATTTTTATTTGTTAGCCATTTAAATTTAATAACATATGTAAAAACCAAGTGAGCAGTTGAACAGTTAAGTAGTAACTGCACATAAGATTTATACTAGGTGTAAGATCAGGAAGTAAGGGTACAGAATAGATATCCCTGCAATCTGAAAGATAAGAGCAACCTCTGCTAGATTATGATTTGTGAGTTGAATGGATTTACTTAGAATAACAGAAGCACGCAATGTTTGATGGCACGAAGCAGGCATAATCAGAGCTGGCTTTTGTCGGCTTTGGCTTGCCAGAACCTTGTGCCAGTAGCTGTCACAGATCAGAAAGAAGATTTTAGATTTCTCTCTATTGCAAAGTATTCAGTAAGAAAAGCACCTTCTTGCCTTCCAACTCCTGAACGTTTAAGACTGGCATGAAGAGAGAAGCTGACTCCTCACAGAAATAGAGGAGTTTCCCCACGGACGCTGAACAAGGCCAATTCTGATACAGGAGGTGGTTCCACGACAACCTCCTTTTAGATTTTTATATATCAGCTAACTAAATATATTTATCTTTATAAAATCACTTTCCTGTTACACAAGCGACCAAATGACAGAAACTGTATTGGAATTAAATACGAATTTAATCTGGAGAAAAGTTCCATGATCTGTTACTACCATTCTCACATTTTCACTCTATATGTTTTCTTTTATTGCAACTAGTACTTAAGACTGCTCTAATTTGAAATTTGTCTAATAACTTTACAAGGTTCAAAACCTTTTCTGTACAGAAATCCACAGTACTGTGATGCCTGTGAACACTGAATGGGATTCCTGGTAAAATATGCACTGGTGCAAAATATCAGAAGAAAGCATTTAGTACAAGACTGCATGGCAATGACACAGATAAACTCCTGAGCAAAGCACGGAGATCTCATCTGCTTCCAGAGAAGACTCTTGATTCTCTCTGGAGTTTGTTAGTCACCCTTCTGTTCAGCTGATTAAATTTATTTGTAGATGTCCTGAAGATTATATTGACAGCTCTTTCTGCTTACATCTTAAGTGGCAAGAAGTTGAAGACTATGAGCTGACATGATATGACAAATGGAAAAATTAAATGCACCGCTGTGTAGCGCCTACACTCATCTCCTGCTCACCCCTTGGCATTTTGACTGTGTTGAGACCGGAAGTCAAATGAATGGATGACATTTGGTTTTGCCAAGATAGCTGTGTTATTGTGATTTATGGCTAAATTCCTTCCTAAGAACACAAATTAGCAGGGAAGGTGAAAGTTAGCTAGTCAGAAGATTTGTAGAGTTCTTGATTCTCAGTGGTAATTTCATTGAAAAATAAATCATATAAGCCATAAATTTAAAACAACTAGGAAGAAGGGAAGCAGGTGGAATAAAAGGCTGTTTGAAAATTACCACACAGTACAAATGTCTGCAACTACAACAAAATATAGCGTCTCTTTTAGGTATATCTGCTGATTTAGGACCTAATTTTGATCTTACTTCTACTTCAGTATAAATCAGAAAGGCAGATCTATTGAACTTACCAAAGTTACACTGGGTTAAAAAAAAAAAAAATTCCAGCGTAAAATCAACCTTAGAATTTGCGTGTTGATACTTACATTGTAGATAGTACAGTCAATATCATATAAAGTTTTCATAATGTTAGGTAGAAAGGGCCAAAATCTAGGCAGCTTTTTTTTTTCCACTAACTTTTTTCTATTGCAAGTGAAAGAAAGTAGACTTTTCAAAAATCTATTGATTTACCTTAAAAAAATTCACCTCTGAGCATATTCTTTTCTGTGAGAATCTTCTTAGGTATCAGAAATAACTGTTTTGTGGAGCAGCTACCCAGGGAACAAATACATGCTGAAACAGAGTACCCTAATAGCAACCCCATTTATTATCTTTATAGGAAAGGAAAAAGCCCTGTATTTGCCACAATTTTTTTAAAAAATAAGAACAATATAAAATGCTGAAGTAGTAAAACAAAAATGAAGAGGAGCAATCATTGGGGTAAAATACTTGCAGGAAGACCATTTAGAGAATTTCCATACTAAAGATACAGAGAAAACACAGAGAAAGATACAGAGAAAATACATGGTCCAACACATACACAGAAAAAATGATACTTCGCCTGTAACTCTTTTTATCTAACTAATTAAGAAAATCAGCCATGATCACCTTCAAAATAGTTCCCTTCTGAGCTGACCCACAGCTGCATATGATGCTTCCAACATTTAGAGCAGTTCCACAGGTCATTTTCTAAAAGGGTTCAGGGTCTCTGTTACTTTTTGCTTTCACATCTTACACTGTCAAAAAATGGGTCCTTTGAGCACTGATTTGGTCTTTGGGAAGAAGTGTAGAAATCACAAGGAGCCAGGTCTGGTGAACAGGGTGGATGTTCAAGCACAGTGACGTTAGTAGCTAAAAACTGTTCTGCAGACAAAGTGTGTGTGGGCTGGCAATTCCCTTACACTCAAGCCAGGTGGACTCACCTATATCTGAACGTGCATCCACTTGTACTGAGTGAAGCGATTAAGTTGAGGCTTGTCTCACTGTGACAGGTCAGAACACATCCTATAACCACTTCTTTTTCTCTCCCCTTCCATTCTTGGTTCCCAAGTTACAGGGTTATTCTTCAGGTTTTTTGTCAGACCTCATACATGCAGTCATAAAAAATATAAATTAGGAAAAAAAGCACCTGAACTATGTTAAATAGTAGAGCAGAGAAAGCTGTCAGAAGTGAAGACTGGGAGCTATATCCAAACAAACAGAATAGAAAGGATTATAAACAGGAGCAAGCTAGATGCAGAAATCCACATGACAGGCTAGAAGCGATTTGAAGGAGTAACAGTAAGGACAGGTAACCTATTAATAAAACTTCTTCAAATGTACTGTTACCAGAAAGCCTGACAGAGAGTCAGGTGGGACCAACAGAAAATCAAAGTATGAAAGGAACATTCAAGGAAGATGAGGCTATTGCAGGAAAGCTAAATTAATTTATTGCATCAGTGTTCATTACAGAAGAGAATGAGGTCCTGGTATCAGCCATTCCTTATGGCAGATAAGGCTGAGGAACTGGCTCAAATTCAAGTGTCAATAGAAAAGGCTTTAGAGCAAATTGACACACTGAACAGTAAAAAGTCTCCAGGAACAGATGGTATTCACTTAAGATATATAACGGAACTCAAATATAAAGTAGCTAAACTACTAACAGTGGCGTCTAACCCACTGCCAGCGGAACAGAAGGTGGGAAATGTGACATCAATTTTTATGAAGGACTCCAGAGAGATCTTGGATCTATAGACTGTAAGTCTGGTTTCTGTACAGCCAAAATGGTAAACATGTAATAAAGGACGAGATTAAACCTGGAAAACCACAATACATTGCATAATACACAGATTCTTCTGAGGAAGGATGTTCCTTACAAATGTATTTGTGCTTTTTAAAACTATCAACAAGCATATAGATTACAGAGATACCAGTGGTTAATGTACTTGGATTTTTAAAAGGTTTTTGACACATTTTCCTATTAAAGGCTTCTACAGAATAAATTGCTGCAGGATTAATGAGAAGCTGTTGTCATAGGTTAGTAATGACTAAATGCAGATGACAAAGAATCGCTGTAAGTGGTCAACTTTCTTAGCCCACATGTCCCCTAAATACCAATAGTTGGATCTGTACTCTCCATCATTTTCCTGTGCTGCTTGGCATAGGGGCTTCCAGATTTCACTGAAAAAGGACAGTAGAATAAAACAGCAAAAAATAGTTCAGTATCAGTAAATGCAGGTTAAACGCTTGATGTAGCTTTAGTGACCCCATTTCAAAAACTTTTCAGTGGAACTAAACAGAGGCAATGATGTCAATAACCAAAAAAAAAAAAAATGCTACAGAGCAGATTAGGTTCAAAACATGACAGAGATTTATAAAACAAATATTATGTGAAGGGTGCAGGTAGTGAATTTTTATTCACTGTTTTTCACAATATTCAGAACTAGAGAACATTCAGATGGCAACAGTTTTAAAATAAACAAAAGAAAATGTTTTTATACAACATTTAATTGTAGAACTCATTTCTTCAGAGTAGAGATCAAAAACAAAATGAATCAAGAGAAGGATTAGATGAGTCCCTGGAGAAGAGATTCATTAATGAATTTTAAACACAGTTCTACAGATGTTGCCCTGTTTCAGGAAATCCAAACAGCCAACAAAAGCTGAAAGGGTATAGAAGGGAAATAGATACCTCTACATGCTTTGTTCTTTAAATAAGTGTCATTACTTTCTGTTGGAAACCTTCTTGTCACCTAGAAGGGAAGGTCTTGTATGTTTAGGAATTCATTGTCAGTAATATATACTGTAAAGACTTTTGGTCCTATGTTGTTAGCAAGGTGACATTAATAGCGAACAGAGAGGTATCTTTAAATCATGAATACATGCCTTTTTGCTGCTTTCAAAATATAAATTTAGTATATTTTTAACTGAAGAAATGTTTTAACTTTGTGGGTTTACTGCTCGCTCTCATTTTTTCAAAAGTGATGTGTGATAAGAGCTTTTCTGCTCTTAGTTTGGGTTTAGCACTTCCAGTCTTTAACATACAGGTCACAGAAATGTTTAAAAGAAATGAAACTGATTAAAATCACGTTGTATAGGGTTAAAAAGGCCTAAAACAGGTTACAAGGGTAAATACACGGCAGCAGCTGTATCTGTTCACAAAAAGACATGGACACAATGTACAGATAAAACCGGAGATGCTAACACAACAGATAAGATGCCCACAAATGTATTGAAATTCTGCAAGTCTGAAAAAAAAAATCTGAGAGAATGTATCTTCTGCACTTCCTGATAATAAATTCTAATGAGCAAGAAACAAAGCTACTGAATTTGATTTCTTATGTGAGTCATATTTCTAAATTTAGGTTTGATAAATGAGAAAAACTGCTTAATTTTCCACTATTTGTCTCAGAGGCATGCAGCTTTCCCCTTAGTCTGAAGTCCCTTTTTTAATTTGACTGCCAGGAGACTTTCTTTGTAGCATCTCCTTTGCTGAGCAGTCCTACCAAAGTTCTGCCTCTGTAGGAGAATAAAAGGGATGCTCTAGCTTTTCCTCTATTAAGGGTGGAGATGAGAGGATATAAAGAGACTCCTCTAAGTCCTGTCAAAAAAAATGAAATGTTTTAGCATAATGCAGACAGAAATGCAGAACTGCAGAGACAGCAAGTGCAAATCATGGGTGCAAACAACCAATAGAAAACCTGTCCAAGCAGTGTACCCCTCAGACAACTCCCCTGTAAAGTTTCCTGCCACCTCATGTAACTCACATAAAAACTACTTATCCATTCATACATTAATTTCTTAATGTTAGGTGGACACAGCAGACCAGGTGAAGTAGGCTGCTTTCCTGAATGACATATGATTTGCACAGTTGGGATAAACTTTGCAATGCACACACAAACCCCATGGGCTCTGTAGTTAAGGGCAGCTGTGGTAGGGGGTGAGTACTGCACAAAGATTAAGAGGAGCAGAGCTGACTGCAGTCATCTCACTTCACACTGCCCTATAAAAAGTATGTTTCTACTCTAAAGAAGCCTTTTAAGCTGCCTCGGGAATCTACAGGGAGAGACTCCTTCACAGGGAGGTTCATCTACTTTCCTTGGATACTATTTAGGGTGAGACTAATTGGGTCCTTAATTAATAGGTCTGTTTCTCTCCATAGACTACTAGAGGAAGCTTTGCTAAGGGGTATACATTTGGTGTGTTTTACATGATAAGGTGAGGGGAATCCTAGACAAAATTTTAAAAATTGCAGCATAACCTGTGTTGTGGAAATTACTGTGTGAGTGGAGTAGATACAGCTTGTACGTCAGACTGCAGCTTTCTCAGAATACCCTAAGCGAAGGATAAATAGTGGAGCTTCTGGAACAATACTTGTAACCGTATAGTGTAAATTAAATATAAACTGCACAGTCTCAATAAAACAGAGGTGAAGCTCCCGTAACGAGCAATTGAATTCAGCGAAGAGCCCAAAGGTAGCAATCATGGTGCACTTCAGTTCTTCTAGTCCAAGTACTATGTAACAACAACAGTATTGTCTTGCCATCAGCTTGTGAATGATATCTTTCTCTCCTTATCTCTGCCTTCCCAAAACGTATTGTGACATATGAGCCATGGTATCTGGCTCTGCAGAAGTTATACAGCAGCATCTGAAAGAATAGTCAAACCCTCTTATTCTATATTCTGTCTCACAAGAACTCTTCTGAAAGCTGAAACATATAACAGATAGGAAATAAACTATGACATAATCTAGGGAAATAGTAGAACTTCAACAGCTGATATAAAGACAGCAGTTGCAGCTTGTTTTATCTTATGGGAATGTGAACACAATCTCTAATACCACATCGTCACTAAGCTTTAGTTTTCAGAGCCAATAAACCGTGAAAATCAGCATAATGAAGGCAAATTTAAAACTAAACAGTATGCAAAATACGCATAGTGGTGTCCCATAAATATAGCATCTACCATGACATTTACACTTCAGAACTGTGCACTTGACAAACATTTTTCATTCCTGCTTGGAATTTATATCCAAGTATGTTTTCTGAATGTATTTTGGTCTCACAGAAACACAGTGCCATGTCCTATTATGTTCCACATGCAAGCAGTTAGAAGATTATATGCCAGCCACCGGCATTGTACAAGTCAAAAGTGATTTACCATGGATACATGTGCCTCTTGATGAATATTTCTAAGATTATACAGCTGTTGTTTATCAAGTATCATTTATAAAGCATTACATGACAGTGAGCTATAAAGAATGCATGTGAAAGCTTGTAAAATGAAACATAATGTTTGGTAATTTAAAAAATATATTCATTGTAGATTTAATTGTTGAATAGTTATGTTGATTTATACCACACAAATGGGGACTTTATGATTCACAATGACTTAGCAGACAGTGAACTTCATTGCATCACTAAAATTGGTTTATAGGATTGAGTTGCAAAACATGTTAAGTGTGTTCATTTGGATCAGTCCCATGTTCCCTGCACTTTTGAAACTTTGCACTGCTCTTGACTCTGTTCAAACAGGAACAAGATTCAGTCCCAGCAGCCTGACTGAGCCTAAAAGTTTATAAGATGACCAGTTACAGACTCATGTTAAATCATTGAGTAAGACTAATCCTGTTTCTAATGGGTTGGTGATGAGAGTTTATTAAGAGAAGTATTTTGTAGTTAAAAGTAAAATTGATTGATAACAAAGCTTTCTTCAGAAACTAGCACTTATAATTAAACAGGAAATAATTTATAAGCAAAAAGTTCAAAAGTTGGAAGAGATTAGTGAAATAAATAATTAAATGGTAATTTAGTAAATGTGAGGCCTTGCCTCTATTTCCCACTGTGAGCTGGATTCCTCAGAGAGACAGTAACTCCCATGACTCCTACGCTACGTCAAAGCAAGACACTGCTAATAACAAACATGAAAGTCGTAGTCCAGGGAGCTGACAGATATGAGTTACTCAAGCTTAATGTTCATAAAGCCGTGGAGAAAATATGGCAGCATTTCCAAGAACTTTTCTTTAGACAGATTATTTTTATTATTATTTTTAATAAGTTGTCTATAATTTCTGAAGGAGTTGTGGCGAAATTGCACTCCCTGACCACCCCCGACACCTCCGTGGGCAGTCCTAGCTGAGAAGCCTACAGTTATATGGGAATGGAGAAAGCCTTCCCTACCTGTTCTGTCAAAAAAACTTATTTGGCAGCTTACCTATTTCAATGCTCAAAGAACTTCATTATCAAAAGTCTGTATTCCTCATAAATGCTAAACTCAGTAAATGAAAGGCAAACATCGTTTCCTGAAAAAATTTAAAGAGTGGGTCTGACAAGTGTAGTGAGCCAAGAATAATCCAATAATGTTAGATCCCAGGTGAATGTATAATTGGATGTAGTTCATCACCGTGCCTGTCAACTTTTTTTCTCAGCAGAAAAAGAAAGCAGCAGAAGAAAACCTGTTAGTTTTCTGAATGAGTGAGCAGTAGCCTTGTAAAATATGTGTAACCGCTTGCGTATACAGAGGAGTAAATATACACATCATTCATGCATATGCTTTTGTCATATGTTTGCACACCTGTGACTGTAGAAAGAAAACAAATCTGTTATATTCCAGACTCAAAATTAATGCATGGTAATGATAATATATATATTGAATCTAAAATACTATCACAAGAAGAATGAAATTCTTGCAGAATACATGGGTAATTAGATTATTAGATCTTTCCTGCTTTGTTCATTAGTAACCTACCTGCTTTTGATTGTTTCTCTAAGCAATGAGGAATTCTCACTGTAGAATCCATGCACGTTGCAGGTATTTTGCTCTTTCTTTTGCCTGTTTATTTTGGGAGACTGGATGTGTATTTGTGCTCAGACATTTGAAAAATGCCAATGCCCTGCATTAACCCACAAACCAAATACTGAATGCAAAAGGAATTTCCTACAAATGTGTTAGATGATGAATACTTGGCTCTGATCTCACAGGAACACTTTGAATAGAAAACTCAGAAGTACTGGAATTCAATTATTATGATAGTTCAATTAACCTCTATTGAACAGATGTAGAAATTATACCTAATTATACACGTAGCTGACCTTAGACATGGACCTCTGCCCGACAAAGACTAATCTAAGATCACCAAATTCATTTCACTTCAGACCTTTGCTCTCAGAAATGAGTACTACAGTAAGTGATTTCACCATTAAATATCCCTCTAGCACCATAATCTTTCTAAAAGTCTGCTTGGTGCTCAATTTTATACTAAAAAACTTAATGTGATATCCCCAAGTGTTATCACAGAAAGTCTGATGGAAAGGTCACTGATAAAAGGGGATGAACTTTGCTGAATATTGCTGTAAGCCTACCTTGCTTTGGCTCCACAGAGCAATTAATGCTCCAATGCATTAATTGGTACCTCCAATTTTAACACATCTGTATCCTGATGACTAGAAAATGTTTGAATTTGTTCCTTTCCACAAGGCTCAGCACAAGGCTGTACTTTGAGAACAAAAGTGGTGTATATATAGTATGAAATGTTGTTCTACAAGATCGCAATTTCTATCTAACCATAAAGTACATTTCTTTACGATCCAGCAAGTTCCCTAAATTATAACAGCCTCTTCTTAACACAGACAAAACAAAGCTTTATAGTCAGTTATGCAGCTATGAACACAAATTCTACACTACTGCATTCTATGAAAATATTACCTGCATTGTCTGTGCAATGTCATTTTTATTGCTTTCATATTAAGACTACAGAAGAAAAAATGAGCGCAGAGTTTAAAGGGAGTGGCTCTTTCTCCCAAATATATTTGGTTTTACCACTGTTTTTTCTCACGCAGGCACCATTGCACAGGGAGGAAAAGAGTCTTTTCTGTTTCTCCATGAGATTTCTGCTTCTGCCTGTTGTTGCGATTGACTGTCCTGATCTTCCCGCTCTCCCTTAGCTATTTTTATGAATATCCTCATTTTCTTAGAGCAGTTGGTTTCCAAAGGGAGTCTGTGGGTTGGCATCCAGCGAGAATATTCATAAATATTCAGCATTGTATTCTGAGTAAGAAAAGAATTAACCACTTTGATGTAACTTCTTGGATCCTTGTTGACGGGGAAAACTTTGTCATGTACCTGGACTCCTCATCAGGTGCTCACTCACTCATCCAACTTTCCTTCCTAATGTTCTGGTGAATTGCCATCACTGGCTGGAGCATATTCCTATGGAAATGACACTGGAGATGGAAATTCTCCATTTTATTCTGGACCTGTGCATCTTGGATTTCCAGTGGCTATAACATTTAGTTGCTGATGACCACAGCTTTCCTGCTTTTGAGGTTACTTTCTTCTTTTAGATTCCTTTGCTGAATATGATGTTACTTACGTAAGCAAAACAACAAACAAGACGGGGATGGAGAGTCAAATATTCTTCCGTGACAATAGTGTATCTGTTTCTTCCTTAGAGCTGCCACTATTTTACTGGTAAGTGAATCTGCTCCCAATGGTAAAATCAGTTACTTTTTATGAGGCAAAGTGTTTATCTTGAGCTGGAGAAAGGAAAATCTAGGTACGCTGCCTAAATTTATACCATTGGTGTAGAGTTATGGGTAAATTAATATTCTTCAAGAGTTAATGTAAAAGTGAAATGTTTTCCAGTGTTTTTCTGCTGTGCAGTCATCATTTTAATGAGATAGTGTTGACTGGACCATTTTCTTCTATGTTTGTGACCACACTGAACACCACACCCATGTTTACAGCAGGATAATAAGCTAGTGGAAAGCCAAGCAATTCCAGTTTTTGAATACTGGGAAGTATTTAATGTAATTATAGCTTATTTTAAAGCAACTAACAGCTTGGAAATACGGGAAAACTGCAGAGTGGATAACTACTTGAACACTGCTGCTATGATTGCTTTTCCCATAATGTATCTCTCTTAAATAACAAAGCTTCGTTATTGGCACAATAATCTAGTAAGACATTAAACTTCAAGCCTGTTAACAGGGAGGATATTGTCTCATGTTATATATAAACTACAGCTTATGCATTACATTTCATAATTTACAATTACTGTCTTCTATTGTTTACAAGCAATTACATTTACAGTAAGCAGGTTGTAACAACAGTATTAAGGCAGCTTTGCTTCCTAAAAACTTGTGTCCTACATCTTCTCCAAAATCACTTCTGTTAACAAATCCCTCTCCTGTTGTACCTGTAGTTGCTTCTCCTTTATCTTATTGTCTTCCACCACAACACACTCTTATTCTTTTCAGTTTGTTAACTCACCTCCTGCAAAATCTCCCTGATGTACCCACCAGACCATCAGCTCACTTTATTTATGCTGCCAGGTAAAGAAAAGCCTGCAAAGACTGGCCAGAACTTGCTGGCTGCTTGGCTGGGTAGTGAGCATGGGTACCCTCGATCCCACATAGGCTTCTTCTTGCCTTGGTGGCAGCATCAGCACATTCTCTGTACTCCATCTAGGCATGAAGCTCATACAACTTGTAACAAAATACCTTTCAGACTTCTGACAAATATAATTGCAGATGGTCAATGGATTGGAAAAATAATGTGGAAGGTGTAGTGGCAAAGAAATATTGCAGCCATGGCAGTGTATGCGGAGAAAACTGAGTTAAAAGTGACTTTCACAGTTGTAAATTAGGATGTGAAACTTGAAAAGGTGGAGGTGTAGTTCCTTTTAGGTTTTTTTCTTATTTTTTAGATGTAGTGAAAACTTAAATATCCAGTGTGGTCAAGATCTGTTTCCCGAAAGACTCATGACTGCATATTGCCTGCCTTCCTGCCTGGAAATTTAGGATATAAACTTCTGAAATTTTACCTTTTTTTTTTCTCAGCACATTGCTGATAAAAAAATCCAAAGTCCAATTTTCTCTTGTGTCAAATAAATCCAAATGGAGAATACAATACTACTAAATGAAAAAAAAAAAAAATAGCATTTCCCATTAATTTGTGGATGTCAAAATCCATGACAGTGGAGCTCTTGCAGTCCTGAAGTGATTTGGTTGTCTCAATGTTCTGAGAACTTTGTGACTGCTTGGACTAAAATACACTGTGGGAGAGCAGAGGAAATGTTGGTTGCACAGTCCAGAATTTTCAAATGCAGAGGAACAAATATTCAAATAAATTGTCTGCACTCATTATTTTGTTTTAATCTCCCAGAAAAAATACTGAAAAATCTCTCTCTCTCCTATACACACAAATACACTTTATGCAGACACATCAGTTACTGCTGCAGCTGCACTTTTTGAGGGCAAATGCATATCATAAAAGCCATTTTCATATGTGGCACTTCTTTTACTAGCACAGTCTCAGCAGAGGCCCAGGATTGAATAATGATTGAATATGGTGGAAATTAAAGTACCTTCATATTCAAAATGGTGTTCACTCATCCTTGGGCAGAGTTGAACGATGGCAAACTTAGAGGAGCATGCGCTGCTGGTAGTACCGTGACTGCCTATAGATAAATACAGGACTTCTGTTTCAGATGTTTGCTACCTAGCAGAGTTCAAACAAAAGGAACATGTCACCATGATATGTCACTTGTGCTGCCACTGCAAGACTTCAAAATGTTACACTATTTCCTCATATCTTAATTTAACACAACCATTATTCTATGTAATCTATATCATGATTTTATTGCAGAAGCTGCAATACCTGACCCTCTGAGGGCAACAGAGACATATTTAAGTGGGGTAAAAATCAACCTTCAATAAAACACAAGAGCAATGGAAATTTTCCATTATCTATTAAACAAAATAATAAATAACAAATTCATTTAAAATATTCTAAGACCAAAGACCAGTCAGGTCAGGACCCTCCTGTGCTATGGTCTCTAAAAGCATTTAGCAAATCACTGTTGTTTGCTCAAAGACTTAAGTAGATGAACCAATCAATTGTGGGAAAAGGAGAAGGATTTAATGCCACAGAAAGAACTGGGAGATAGTAACACAACTTCCAACATAAATAGTTCTTATCAAAATAGTTCTTAATTATATTTGCAAGCCAAGTGTTAAAAATTCATCCTAGTGCTGGGACCTCGTCAGGTTAAGCATGTTTCAGATTTACCTTGTGAACATATTGAAATTAAAGAAGTAAACAACTTCTTTAAATAAAAACTTGTCTCGTGTATAAATAATTCCAAGAAGTGTTTTTCATGCTTACAAATACTGATGACATTTTAAACAAAACTTCACTCGGATCGTAAATGCCAGATACTTTATTACAACTGGCCATAAAGAGAGAGAAGGTTGGCCTTAGTATGTTGTGCGTTTCTGGGGTGGGGGTTCAGTTTAATTTAAATGATGCCTTGATGATTATACTATTTGCTTTCAGATTATTTTCTGCAGAAGAGGCACTGATTTTTTTGTCTTAGACAATGGAAAGCCCAGGCAATGCCACAGTACAGAACAAGAGCAAACACTAAAAGAACACAGTGGAAGAATGTTCACTTAAAATGGAAGCATGAGTTAAGTAGAGCAATGACAAAACCTAGCAGGGAACCAGATGTTGGTGGTAAAATGAGGAAATGCCTGGTAGAGGAAGCTCTCCCTGTGCTGGCCCCCACCAGCCAGAGGGGGTCATGGAGGTGGTGGTCCCCATTCCTTCCCTCTTCATTTTCACTCCTGAATATGACTGGATGCAATTTTCATATTACTAATTACAGAAAGAGACAGCAGAGTGCTCCACAAGAAATATATGAGCCATGGATGAAACTCAGTAGCGCTTACCGAGTCTAGCTGTCAGAGGGCTGTTTTCCTGAATTAGGAAGGTGTATTTTATCCCGACAGCAAGAAGTTTGTTTCTTCCTGTATTTGCACAAAACCCAAACGGAGTTGGAAAAGTACTACAGCATAAATAATAATAAATATCAACTGTGCTTATGACAACCAAGAAGGCAGACTGAAGGCCTGATGTAAAACTTCTAATTAGAAGACTGACCTCATTGGGTTGAATGGAACAGTGAAAACATGGATTTGCAAACCTCCTCAGAGTAGCTGTTATCAATATACATCATCCTTTCTTTTTTAATATGCTGTTCCATGTGACTAAGAAAGCAGTCAAAGGTTGACATAGATAAATAGCTATGTTTTATCTTCCACAGATAAACAATTATGCCTAAGGTCTCAATTACAGACACTCTAGTTTTCTTCTTGTTTGTTTGCTTCCTTGTTTGGATTGTTTTGGAGATAATTATTTCCAAATAAACATAAAAGAATGAAATATTTAAGATTCAATGAAAAGATGGCCAGAAAGAATCTAGTGCCTCAGTGTAAAATTTATTCCAAGTAGGGATATTACAGGCTTGCCATGACATAGGTGTACAGTGTCATTATCAGAGGCCTTAGGGTGTCTCCTAATTCCTCTCCAGCAGGAGACTGAAAAGTTATGTTTCAACTCACGAGTTGTGCTCCAGCATTCAGCAGAGTCCACAGAACTGCTTACAAACCTGAAGCATGTTCTCCGATGAAACAAAAACTTGTGGCAGCAATAGATTATGTTTACCAGCTGAGCATCTGCTTAACCTTTTTTTCAACCAATGTCACCCACTTACAGCTCATCCAAAAATACATTGGAGGACAATGGAATTACAGGTTCAATTACCACTCTCTATTCTTCATAACATTAAATATTTGTTGCTAACCTGTAAGATCCTAGGGAAGGTAGGTGTACTGTGCACACCTTTGCAGCAATCACCTTGTAAAAGACCATAAAAAGTGACTGCTAAAATAAGTTGCCTAAAAGTATTCTTCCAAACTATACTCCATGCTATTCACTGAAGGAGTTAGGTTATAGGAATGTCATTTCAAAAGTAATTGCAGGACTGAGTATCTGCCCTAGAGACTAAATTCAGGAAGTAAGGCCAGGGAGAAGTACGCTGAGACACTGCAAATAAGAACTTCTACATGTGTCAGTAGGACTTAACTTTTATGTATTTTTTATATATATTAAAAAGGCATATATGTTGAAAACATGACACATTCATTAAGACACACTTATAAAGATACTTATATCCCTATGGTTGCTTACACTGATTATTATAGCTTTATCCTCTGTTTAGTTTTGCAAGTATTCTAAACAAGAAACACAAGTTTCAAAACTGTAGAAACTACTAGAAAATCAGAGTCCACCATCTACAAATTTTTTGAATCCTGTAGTCATTCCCAAGGCTCTGCTTTTAGATGGACTAAAATGATGGAGGAATACAAAGTCCATAATTTGTGGGCCAGGCCCATTATTTGGATGCATACTATGCTGAAAACTTCTGATTTTTTAAGCCCTCCTCTAGACTCAATCTTCTAGTATTTAGTTGCATAGTGCTACTTTTCTGGTCTTTTATTAGATGGACAGATTATTTTCATTTTTTGTTTAGGGGTTTTGGGTGCAGGGTTTGGGTTGGTTTTTTTTTTTTTTTGCTTATCTTGTGTTTGGCATGCTCACATCTGACTTGCATTTTGGTCCATCTTTTGAAATACTGTCACAGGTCACTGACATAAGTCTTTCACATCTGGCACCTGTGCAGGTGCAAAGGTCCTTGCTAGTTTTTGACAAATATGAAAGTTTCTCAGGAAGCATGTGTCCAAAAATAATTTTATCAGAAGAGTAATGGATTGCTGAGGGCTGAGTGGTATTACATAAAAAGATGACACAAGGACTTTTGTAACACAGATTTGTTGTTCTTCTCTGATCAGAAGCCTAGGCATGGACCACCATGTGATTTACACAGTAGATCCCTTCCATTACTTGCAGGATAGACACTAGTCCATAATTGTCTCAAGGTGTCTAAAGCTTTGACTTACAACAGCTATTTGGATTCCTCTGCCAGAACACACAGCTTGCTGGGCCAAACTGCAACACTATGTTTCATTACTGTATGTGCAACTGTCCCCAGTCTGTCATCCCTAAGTGGCTAGGCTGCAAAAACCATTTGAGAAGCATACTTTGCTGCTGCATACTATCAGCAAAACTTGTTCCTACTCGTTGTTTCTGGAAACACCTTTTTGATGGTGCTATGTAAAGATGTAGGCAGCATAATCCATGTATTCCATGTATTCCACACCTACCATGGTCAACCTTAAGGACCTTTAAAGAATTAAGGTTCCCTGTTGTTTAATTTTTGTTTAATTTGTGACCCCTAAATAGCACTGATCTGTGTCTACTTGGTGCATTAATTCCTTCAAGAGAAGATCTAGCAGAAATCTTGGAGGAATCACATGTTATTATACATGACTGGGATGAAACCAGAAAAACAAACACAGCTTTATTTAGACATCTGTCTTTCCATAACTTATGGTTTTCTTCCTTCTAAATCCAAATCAAGTTTTCTTCCTTATTAGTTAAGTCCATAGTACTTTAGCCAGATCTCTTTCATTTCATTTGCCTCCACATTTGCAAGAGTTTTTCTACCCTGTATAGTTTTTTTCTGTAATTGAGGTTCCAGTTCATTATCACTTATTACATGCCAAGGTGACATGATTTCTTGCATACTGACATTGCCTTCTGCAATTCTACATCCTAACTCCCTAAAGACCTTTACAACCTTTTCCACTCCCATGCTCTTCATACTGTTTTATCAGTACACTTGCTACCTGACACTCCCTGCCAATCCATCCTGGGGACAACCTAGTGAAGTAGTTCTTTAAACACAATGCACCTAATTATCTCTCCCAGTCTTCTCATTATCATTGAAGAAAACTCTCAGGTAACAAATGGGTTAGCTCTTCTAATGCATTCCTTCTTTGTCTTTTATGCATGCCCTTGTTAAGTCATTACCTAGCTGAGTACAGGAGGTTTTACAATATCAATTATAGTGCTTGGATTTTTCATTAGCTTTATTTTTTTACTTCCATTATCAAGCATTCAGAAGGCATGGCACCCATGTGTTGCTTAGTTCAATTCCCAAGGAGATAATAGAAGACCAGCTGACGCACAGAAGCCTAAAAGAGTCCCAGCTGAATATTTGTGGCTGCAGATGCTCCCATAGCCTCAGCTGCCACCATCAGTTATTATTGCATGACAGTCTGATTGTACCACAGCTTTATTTCTCATCTCCAAAGGTAAAATATCATCTCTGTTACCTAGTAAGCACAACAGAGAAAAAAATTCATGCTCTAAACTCTGTTTACAGACTCCGTGTTCTTTTTTACCAGTATCTGGTAGGGAAAAAAAGTAGTAATATTGCTAGGGATTGAGTTATGATTATTAATACCTTGGGATTTATGTCATGTCCTTAGGTGAGTGCTGGTTGTTGCAAAAACTGTTCATTTAAGTGTGCAGAGAATTCCCCAAAGCTCAGCGGGATTCTGAATTTCTCTTTTCTGCTGGCTGATGTTTCAAATCCTGCAGGTTGGTTTTTCTTCCTTTCAGCACATGATGCTTTTCATTAAGGAAAGTAATTTTAGAATCCGAGTCTCAAGCATTTTGCATTTTTATATGAGCTGACGTCTCCAGACCTTACAGCAGCAGATATCTGGGAGGCCCTGTACTTCAGTTTATTCTAACAGCTACCAATGCTGGCCCTTGTGGATCAGCACATCCCACTTCTCCTTCTCCATAGGCAATTCTTTTTCAGACAGACATCATTGCCTCCATACAGGCAACAAACGTTATTCAGCTTGGGTTCTGCCAGGCAATCAAGAATCTCTGTCTGATCTCTTAAGTCTATGGCAAGTAGCTCAGTGCTGAAACTCCTCTAGTTTTTCATTCAGTTAATTAGCAGTCTCTCCAAGTGTGTGTCTGTATGTGAGATTGGCAATTAACAGCTGCTACTTTTAAGAAGACCCTAATTTCTGCTTTCACATTTGTAAATATACAAATACATCTGTTGTAGTCTTATCCATCATGTTACTGACCTTCACCAGCAGATTGTGAAATTCTCTGTGTTAAATTGTCCTCCAGACTTTTTTTTTTTTTTTCCACAAAAGATCTGGTTGTTTTTTCCATAGTTTCCTCTTCAATGCTGAATTCATATATGGTATGAAAGTTGTGAAAGGATCTCCTGAGCAACAAGTAGGGAAATTGATGATAGACTCCTTAATGTACAGAAGTACAAATTCTCCTTCCTATAGTACAAACTCTTCTTCCTAAGGCAAGAGACTAGGTCTTTGAAGATGCATTTGGTCACAGGACCCAGCGTATTCTTTGCTGCTATCTCAGAAACGTTGCTTTGGTCCAGAGCATGCTGAAATGTTTTGGTTTAATTATTTATTTTTTTAAATCCCAGTTGACTTTTTAAAAAATAAATCTGAGCTGTATGCCTGGAAATTGACTAATGGTAGAAAAAAAGATAAATCGAATTTGACCAGAAAATCTACTACTTTCAACATTTTCCTTTTGCTCTGTTTTCTTTCTTCTTTACAGTCTAAAGGAAGAGTCTGTCTGATCTTTCATGAACTGTAGGGAAAACAGGAAAACAAGGGAATCTTGAATAAAATTTATGTAAAATATTCAATCCCCTCCTATGAGACACAGTCATTTCACTGGAAGATGGGAGACAGGTATGAAAGGATTATCCAGACTTCTTTCAATGATTTAAGAAAAGTCTGCCCTACATAACAGGATAGTTAGCCTTTCTGCTGCTTAAACTGGAGGATATAAAAGAAAAAGTACCCATTGAGCCTCAGGAAGCCAGGAATTATGAGGAGTTCCAGTGGAGAGCAGCTAAAGAATCAATAAAATGTTCTAGGAGTTCCTCCAAGCTGTGAGAATAAGGAAACTTGAGTGGAGTTTAAAAAGGGGGACATAATGTAAAACCTCTGACAGGAGCTCAAATGACAGCAACATTGATTTCAGACTCTTCTGATCTCTACACCTACCTTCTTAATGGCAGAGAGAATTAATGGAATGGGAAAACCAGAAGAAGTGGGACACTAAGGGAAGGAGTCACACTTGGAGATACCAAATTAGGCCACACATGCCCAACTCATAGTTAACCCCATAGTTGCCACACCTCCTGACAGTCCATAGCACAGGGGAGACCAAAGTGTTGTGCTGTGCAGAATGTTGTTCGTGGGTTATGGTGGTCACCCCACAGCATTCCTGATACCATTTCATCCCCATTTGGGCTTGCAAGACCTCTGCCTCCAGAGCTTGATTTCGTTCCTTAGCTCCAAGTGACCACCCGGAATAAAGGTCTTCTAGGATACCCAAGGACTAGTGTGCAAGGTCAGTGCTGAAGCTGCTGTCTGATTAATGGTAGATCTGACTTCTGACCTGCAGAAAGGCATTTTTGAAGAGTGTGACCCACAGAAAGCAGCATGGATGGCTTAGCTTTGTCAAAGGTGTTGCACCTTGGCAGTCAAACAAGCAAAGTGGGAAAGGTGGCTTTAGGCATTTTAAATAGGAAAAAAGAACAGTGTTGGAGCTTTGAAAACTGATTAAGCAAGTAGAACGCAGAGCTGAGTCACTCTGCATTTGTCTCTCTGTGTGCATGTGTGCATATATAGATACATATTTTTGCAAGCGTGTGCGTGTGTTTGAATAAAGATATGAAAAAAAAAAGGTACACGGTTCCAAAATCCACTGCAATAACGAATTGTGAGCTGAAGCTGTCACACCATATGAAACAGAACCAGAAAAAACATCACGATGCAGTCACAGATATTTTAAAACTTCTCTTCAGTGTTCTGCTTACATTTGGAGGCATTTAAATCTGATATCCTTTACAGCTTTTTTTTTCCCCTGAAATCAACATTACTCTTTTGAAGAAACATTTGATGAAAATGCAAAAATTCTTGGCTACTGAAGATTTTATTTTTTTATCTCTCAAAGCCGTATCATTCAGCTTCATGCAGCGACAAACCCACTGCTGTTCTTTTGAATAAAAGAAGGATGAGGAAGAATAAAATACACAACACCAGACTGGTCGAGAGAAGGTTCAAGTATGATAATGCCTTCTGCAGACCTTTGCCTTGTGGATCACAGCTGACACTATTCTCGTCTTTACTTCTGGGGAGTTCAGAGAGATGCCAGGTCCACCTCCCTTGTATTGAGTTTTTCATAAAAGTTGCAGTAAAAAGGACACTGCAAATAGAATGCTGCTGAGTGAATGATCAAATTTTATTTTATTTATTTATTTTTGTTATTACAGCCAGATGTTGCCTCAGGAAGTTGAAACAAGGAGTCAGGAACTGACAGCTTAATAATTAAATTGGGAAAGTTGGCAGGCCTCCTGCTACTTCCTCTAATACATACCATCTATGAATGAAAGTGTGCAGTATCCCAGTGGCTCTCCTTCCGAACTGCCTCATCTATTACTGGGTAACGATTTTCCGTCGAGGCAGCAGCAAAGCACAGGGCCTATTACAGCAGCTACATAAAGTTAAAAAGACATTATGAATAAAACGTTCACCATGGCTTTTACCAGCATTTCTACACAAGACTGCCTAATGCTGACATGTGTTTATTATGCATAATAATGTTTACATAATTTTTCCTTGAGCTCATTACAGCTGTCAAAAATACGAACAGAGTGTATTTTTGCCCGTCTTCATCTCTGGAAGACTTTGCAGTCACTAATACTTAAAGGGTGCTTATAAGAAAGATAGGGAGGAACTTTTTAGCAGGGACTGTAGCAATAGGACAATGGATAATGGGTTTAAACTAAAACAAGAGAACTTTAGACTAGATATTAGGAGGAAAAATGTCATGCTGAGGGTGGTGAAACACTGGAACAGGTTGCCCAGACAGGTGGTAGATCCGTCATTACTGGAAACATTCAAAATCAGGTTGGACAGGGCTCTGAGCAACCTGCTATAGTGGAAGATGTCCCTGCTCACTGCAGGGAAGCTGGATGAGATGACCTTCATGGTCCTTTCCAACCCAAACAATTCTATGATTGATTCTATGATTCTAAGCTGAGATGAATGACAGCTGAGAGGTGGCTGAAGGCCCCACCAGCTGCCAAGCACCTGGGAAGGAGAGCTTGTAGCAGACTCATCCCAAGCTGAGCACCACCACGCCTTTCCTCTTTCAGGATTAATTTCCTAACAGGCAACCTGGCATTCAGTGCTGCATGCTCCTACAGCCGCCCTGACATCTGCACAAGGTGTGTGAAAGCCACTTCTGCCCTGATACCAAGGCAAGAGGAGCCACAGCGATGTTCCAAGCAGGTGCCAGGCTGGGAGTTCACAGAGAGAAAAACTTTAACCAGAGGCTGCAGGCAGAGCAGACTTCTGGAATCCTCAACATAAGAAGGATACATAGCTGTTGGAACAGGTCTAGAGGAGGGCTACAAAGATGATCAGATGGCTGGAGCACCTCCCATATGAGGACAGGCTGAGAGAGTTGGGCTTGTTCAACCTGAAGAAAAGAAGGCTCCGAGGAGACCTTACAGTGACCTCCCAGTAGCTGAAGGGGCTACAGGAAAGTTGGGGAGGAACTGTTCACAAAGGCTTGTAGTGATAGGACAAGGGGCAATGGGTATAAACTGGAGAGGGTCAGATTTAGACTAGACATAAAGAAGAATTTCTTCACAATGAGGGTGGTGAGGCCCTGGCACAGGTTGCCCAGGGAAGCTGTGGCTGCCCCATCCCTGGAGGTGTTCAAGGTCAGGCTGGATGGGGCCTTGGGCAGCCTGGGTTGGTGGGAGGTGTCCCTGCCCATGGCAGGGGGGTTGCAACTAGATGATCTTCAAAGGTCCCTTCCAACTGAAACCATTCTAAAATAACTTTTACCTTTAGAAGATAAGTTTTAAAAGTATGCTTTTAAAATTCTAAGAGCTGCCTTTTTGTTAAAATCATCCAGAAATAATTACTTTAATCGTGACTTCATTCATTCTCATTTGTGGTCTCTTTCAAGTTTATCACTTATCACAGTTCTTGGCTTGCTATGTCCAGCCGTCTCTAGACTCTGAGTAGCGGCCTGCAAAAGCCCTGTAAATTTTCCAGCTAAGCAACTGTGGACACGAAACAACTACCAAGGAGTAGAAAACAGAGTAGAAAACAGCACCTTACAAGAAAAGAGACAATACTATGTCTGTATTGTACACAGAATTTCATACTTGATTACAGAGCACAGACTGTTGTAGAGACAGAATTGAACACACTTGACACAGTCCTGTAGACAGGGAGGTCGGAATTAGATGATGTTTAAGGTCCATTCCAACCCAAAGTATTCCATGATTCTGTGATTCGATGATTTTATGAGTTGACGACTCTACGATTCTGTGATTTGATGACGCTATGATCTGATGAGTTGATGATTCTATGAGTCAATCACAGAATCACTAGGTTGGAAAAGACCTACTGGATCATGGAGTCCAACCGTTCCCATCAATCACTAACCCATGTCCCTCAGCACCTCGTCCACCTGTGCCTTAAACACCTCCAGGGAAGGTGAATCAACCACCTCCCTGGGCAGCCTCTGCCAGTGCCCAATGACCCTTTTTGTGAATTTTTTTTTCCCTAATGTTCAGCCTGAACCTCTCCTGGAGGAGCTTGAAGCCATTCCCTCTCGTCCTGTCCCCTGTCACTTGGGAGAAGAGGCCAGCTCCCTCCTCTCCACAACCTCCTTTCAGGTAGTTGTAGAGAGCAATGAGGTCTCCCCTCAGCCTCCTCTTCTCCAGGCTAAACACCCCCAGCTCTCTCAGCCGCTCCCCATAAGGCCTGTTCTCCAGCCCCCTCACCAGCTTCGTTGCTCTTCTCTGGACTCGCTCCAGAGCCTTAACACCTTTCTCGTGGCGAGGGGCCCCGAACCGAGCCCAGGATCCGAGGCGCAGGGCGCAGTGGAAGAAGCGGAGAGCACCCCCCACCCTGCGCTGTGCCCCGCGCCCCCCGCTTCGGAGCCGCCGCCCGGGGGGGCGCAGAGCGCGGCGGCCCCGCCAGGGGGCGGGGCGGGGCGGGGCGGGGGGTCCGGGGCGCCGCTGCCGCTCGCGGCCGGCGCTGTCGGGGCGGCGGAGCGGGCGGAGGTAACGCGGCGGCGGGCGCGGGGCCGGGGCCGGGCGCGGGGCCGGAGCGCGGTCGGGGTCGCCCTCTCGGAGCGGCTGCGGCGCCGCGTGGCCGCTTCCAGCCCTTCTGCCTCGGAGACAAAAGCGCCCGAGAGCGTCGCGGGGGAGTTGGCCCCGTCGCTCGCAAGTCGCCGAAGTGCGCTCGGGACCCCGAGCCCGGTCGGTGCCCTCTTTGCCGCCGGGTGCCTAGAGGAGAGCGATTTTGGCGGCTAAAAACAAACAAACAAAAAACCCCACGGAAACGTAGAATGGTTTGGGTTGGAAGGACCTTAAAGGCGGCCGGTTCCGCTCGGGGTCGGCAGGTTTGCTTGGGAAAAGCCGGTGGGTCTCGCAGCGCCTGCGGTGGAAAGTGACGGGGAGCGGGAACGGAGCGGTGGGTCCCGGCCGGGCGCCTCCGAGCGCGCCGCGCACCCCGGCGCTCAAACAGCTCGGTGCGCGGCCGGGAGGGCGAGCGAGGGGGCTCCTCGGCTCCTGAGGGGAGGGGAGTCCCGTTTCCCAACTCCGTCTCGCCTTGCCGAGGGGGCTGAGCGGCCGCGAGGTCTGTGGCTGTGGCGCGGGTCGCCGGGTGGTGGGTACGGTTGGACTCGAGGAGCTCTGAGGTCTTTTCCAACCTGGTGATTCCATGATTCTTTGATCCAGTGATTCCTTGATCCAGCGATTACTTGATTCTACGGTCCTATGATTCTTTGATTCCCTGATTCTATAATTCTACGATTCACCGCTAGGCTGCGGGGGGGTCTGCGGGGTCCCGTGGGTCACTGGTGCGTGTTTGTTACCAAACACCATGTGGGTGCAGCGTGAACGCTGTTGATGCTGCTTTGACATCTTCTCGTGGTGCCCTGTTGTTTGTATTTAGAGTGACAGCTTGGTCATTTGAGGCCATGGCAGAATTTGACTGGTTTCAGTGGTGTTGATGTTTTGCCTGTGGCTGAGACGTCCTTAATAGCATTTTAGCGAGCGAGTTGTAGCATAAAATACAAGGGCTAAAGAATCGGCAATGTATTTAATCCATAAAGCAGTGTAACTTTGCACTTTGATGACAGACAGGAAATAATAGCGTGGATTCTGAAAAGAAAATATTTAATAGAGCAACTCAAAATATTGTAGTCCAAGGGCTACGTTGGACTCAAAGTGCCAAACAGGACAGCGCAGTAACAGCTCAAGGAGGGGAATATCACTGAAGCTGCTCTTTGACTCCTACCTTTTAAAGAGTTCTTCTGAGGAAGTTTAGCAAGCATAGGTTAATTATATATGACACTGCATTTAGCTGAAGGAATTGAATATTTAGTGCAAGAGCTTGTGCGTGTGGGAGAAGCTGAGTTAAGGTAAAGTGCCCTGAATGTAAATTTAGACCAATTGTGTCATTGTGGTTGAAGTTGCTACGTGGACGTCGCCTGTTTGCAGTTCTGGTTATGTCATTTGGGAAGAGGTGAAAGCAAAACTGAAAAAAAAATGCTCTTAAAATTACAGCATCGAGAGTTGGTGTGTGTTTGTTTTGTTTTTAACCAAGAAAGCTGATTTTGATTTAAGATACTAATTCAATCTTTCCTTTATGAACCAATCCCTGGGTAAGAGCTTGATGTGTCAGCATTGGTCTGCATCTGATTTAGTGATCATGGAAGACTGAGCCTCAGCTTTACATGCTGGTAAGCTTCCAGTGAAATACATTTTGCTAGATGAAGAGTTGCAGGGTTTGTCCTTGTATAGTAGTGTCACAGTGTTGGTAAACACTCTCCTTTACTAGTATAGGATCTGCCTCAGCCTGAGTTGTCATTATTCTGTGACTAAGCGTGCCTCTGAGGAGTGCAAAGGCTGAATCCAAAGCAGATGGTCACACTTTGGGGTACATAGTGACTCTTCTGATTACGTTCTGCACCTTCTTGCAGAACTGAGAGGTCTTGGCAGACCACTTGGGTTTTCAGGCTAGCTCACCACAGTAGCAGTCCAGTAAAACATCTCTGTTACACTTGAAAATCAGGTTCGCTCGGGATGGGAGGAGTGACACCACCAAGGGCTGCTTCACCATTATGCCTTTTTGGTTTTCTGCTGAAGTAGTTCTGTCTGTATCTGTAGTAAAAGTGGTTTTTATTGATGCAAGGATACTAGCTCATTTCAGGGGTAATGGGTCTCTAGTGTGGGCTGGGTGTAGCAGGCTCAGTACTCTCACATATCCACGTTTCTGTAGAATGAAATGAATCATTATGGCAAATTCCCAGTTATGTGGTGCACGCAGGTGGGTACAGTAGGAGTTTGAACCAGATGTGCCTAAAAGGGATCCCCCTTTTTCGCACTTACCTGTCTATATGGACATGGTGGGAGAGGTATGTGGCATAAACAAAGTCCCCATTGACTTTTGTGGGTTTACACATGCAAGATCAAAGTTGGAAGCAAGTTCAAACAGGTCTGTGCTAATACTTGTATGTATTGTGTGAAACACCAGTATTTTTAAGACAAAGATCTAGTTTTCAACTACTTTGCACCCAGGGCATGATTCTCCTGGTGTGTGCTATCAGCAAGGATCTAAAAAGCTGCTGCTTCTCAGTGGGATGTAATACGAAGTCCAACCAGTGTCACTCAACTGTTGTGAGCGGTTATTGTGCTTTTTGTCATGGTGGAAGTTCCTTCTGACCCTTCTCAGCTGACAATTTATGCATGAAGCGTTAATATGTTCTTGTCTGTATAATAACTTGCTGTTTCAAGAGTATCTTGTAGCACTGAATTCTATAAGCCATCTACATTAAATCTGTTGTCTTTCAGTATCATTGACTCTCGTTGTTTATATATTATGAGGAGACAATAATTATTGAAATTCCTTAATATAGCTTAGCTGATCTTAATTACAATAATGGAGTCTATTGCATTGCATGTTGTAACTACAAACTGTTGTTAAAGCTTAGGCAAGACTTAGGTGAAAAATTATGTCAAATTGTTCTTCCCAAGTTGCGTTCTAATTAAATATTCAGTATAGTGGGAGACGATCTTTTAGTCTCAACGTAGTGATGAAATGGGAGCTAAGTTGTGTTTCCCTCCTTCAAAGCTATGTACAGTATTCCATTTGCTACAATAGTGGGAAGCCTTTAAGAGTTGAAGAGTCACTTAACTTTTTATTCTCTGTAATCTATAGTTTAGTTTGTATTCAAGGTAGATAGATTGGAAAATGCTGAACATGTAGGAAGTACAGACATAAAAAAATAGAATTAGGCCCGCTGGGAAGAAGCCAAATGGTTATGAAATACAGGGAAGTGTAGAGAATTTGTAGAATAGACATTTACCTATAAGGAATACTTTTTTTTTAGGAGCCACTCATGTTAGTGAAAGCAAAAAGAACTTCATTTTATTAAATATTTATTTAGTTTGTTGAAGTAATACTTTGGAGATTTTGGATTTATTTTCTACACCAGCCTAATTTTCTCTAGTGTTCACCTCTTATATCCTGACACAGTGAGCTTATTATTGTCGGCTTGGATTACTGCCATATATATTTTTGTAGTGCTTTATAGCAAGTCTGTAGGGCAATAGACCTTACCATATCACGTGTCTAATTTATGACTTTATTTTTCAGCAGTTACGGCAGGTCTGCTGATCAGAATAAAAGTTATTTGGATATAATTAAAATATGCCGATATTAATGATGTGATGAAATGCCCATGAGCTCATTTGATTTCCCTTTTCACTTTTTTTTTTTTTGCCTATTTTTGTTTTTAATATAGAGTGCAAGCTGTTGCTAATTAGTGTGGCACTCTAGAGGTGGTCTCTATATAAGCTAAATGGAGAGGAGAGAATGAAGTGGGGGAAGCCAAGCTGAAATCTGGAGAAGTAGAAGTGCCAGTCTTGGAGATTTGTAAAAGCTTTGCACATAGACTGGGGTTTTGTTAGGCAAGTGATGGCAAAGCTTTTCCAGGTCACGTGTGAAAACTTCAGACCAGAGTTGAATCTTGTGCTGATGCATGTGTTTGTGCTGGATGCAGGCAGAGGGGCCTCTCTTGGGAGAGGCTCATTTCTCTTTCCTACTTCTTGTGCAGTGAGATGGCGTGTCTCCCGTTCGGCATGCTGGCACGCGGAGTTGATAGACGGCAGCGTGGGGCTGGAAGCACCTTCATTTCCAGGGCTGCACCAGGTTTGCTGGAGAAGTGCCGTTGACAATGCCACTATGCAGCATCTCTGGTGTGTTTGCCATAGCATTTCTCTCATGGATGGATTATTACAGACACCCATGTCTATAACTGATATTAAATTGCTGAAGACTTATTTGCTTTGGTTGTGTCTGTAACGTGAAGAATTCTGCTAATGTTTCCTATGCAGTGTGCAAAAATGAATGAACACGTGTGTATGTATATAAATATTTCCATGTCGGTTTCTCAGTCTTAAAACGTGTGCAGGGGTAGAACTTGTGCAGCTGCCAAGGGGGCAGGTTTTGAACATGAACAGTATAACCTTAAGGTCCAGGGCTGCTGATTGTTGTTGGAGCATTTGGCAGTCATGATTCTGGAGGTTTTAGCTCTTATCTAGGAAGATATGAAAAAATTGCTCCCCGCGGCAGCAATAGTAATAGCAAAGTAATAGAATACAAGCTTTAAATAAATGATAAATTGAATCTTTATTAAACCCACTCTTCCATATGGGGAGCATGCTATGAAGTTGTATAGAAAGCTGCCTTCCTTGGGTCTCTGGATAAAATTTGATTCACCTCCTGTGAGGGCACATTTTGTACTGCCAGAAAAGGAAGATTGCTCTCAGTAGCTCAGTACAGGTAACACATCTTCCTTTTCTCACATATTCTTGTTCTTGTGCCTGTTTTGAGCTATGTGTAGATTCTCTGTAAATGCTTTGGAATTAATGCTGTCAAGTGAGTGGCATGTGCTGCTTGTTCCATCATAGTAATGCAAAAATGCTTCATTGAAGTTTCTCAAAATGATGTTTAGAAATTGTTTCTCTTTAAGAGAGGTTTTAGCCCACGGTGTTGATACATGGAAATATTTTAACATTAGGTACTATTTGGAAATTTAATATAGCAAAAGTCTTAGAAGTAACTAATAAGAAGATCCCATTCTTTAAAGTTTTCCATCTAGAGTTCAAAGAAAAGTCAAAGGAAGTTTCAGATCATGTCTTTTATTTTTTCTAGGGTTGACTGCAGTAAGTTGTATAGCTGCGTTCTAAATTCAGTTTTCTTCAAATGTTCTTGTTTAATCACTGTGAAAAATGCTGTTACGGTGTGAGCTGTGTTTAGGTGATCTTAGGTGCCTCTTATGAATGGAGCAACCACTTTCTTTTGGCCAGTAGTATATGTTAATATTTTCGCTAAAATATTTGCCTTTAGAAATTTGTCAGAAAAAGAAATAGAGTACTTTTCAGGTTTACTGATTTACAAGTTCACTGCCTAAGATACGGAGTAGAGCCATCCTTTCTCATACAGAATTTGGGATGACCTCTGTGGCTGAAAGATCATGCACCACTTCTTTTCTCTGTAAGTTTTTCACAAAGAATATTAGCTACAACATTCGCTTCTTGTTCATGTTATGGTATCTCCAGGGAATATTTGGTGTCCACCCACATCACTTGCTTTCTTCTATCCCCTTATTCTTGGGGTAGGTGAATTGTAGGAACAAAAGTGTATAGTGAATGAAAAACAGCATTGGATTGGAGTCAGCAGTGTGCTCTTGTAGCGGTGGAGACTAGTGGCATGCTGAGCTGTATTAGCAGGAGTGTGACTGCCTGTTTGAGGGGTGACTGTTGCTCTTGATGAGGCTTTTCCTGGAATGATGCTGTATCCAGGCTTTGGCCCCCAGTGTGAGAAAGGTAGGGACAAACTGAGAGGGCCCAGCAGAGGGTTTTTCAGATATTTGGGGACTCTAGCACATGGCATACAAGTTGATGCTGAGGGGTCTTGGTTTGCCCAGCTGAGAGATTAGAAAATGAAGTTGAATTGCTGCCTTCTATTTCCTGATGCGGTGTTATGGCACAGCATACACCCCTCTTCTCTGGGGTGTACAGAGAAAGGACAAAGTGCAGTTGTCACAAATTGACATGGGGAAATTCTGACTGGGCATAATGGAAAAAATTATCAATGAAAGTGGTTGAGCTCTGACCCGGCATCTGTGGAGGTTGCAGGATTTGCCCTTGGAGATTTAAAAACTTAACAGGACAAGACTGAACAACTTGGATCTAACTTTGAAATCGATGCTGCTTTGACTGTGAATTGGAGGACATGGCCTCTAGAGGTCCTTTCCAGCCTAAATTATTCTGGTTCTGTAAGATTTCCCACAGAGACAATAAGTATCTCAAGAGTTATGCTAGATAGTCCTTTTAATTATATTCTTAAAAGGGAAGAGCTATTTGTTTGTGGGATCAGAGGAGCCCTTTGTGTAGCACTCGTGGCCAGAGTAATTTAGAATAAAAATGATTTTGTAAAATGCATGTGCAAAATGAACAAGTTTATACTGTCTGTGGGGCAGAGCGCTTCTGCACTGTGCTGCTGCCGTGAGTAGTCGTGATCTGGCTGCAATCTGTTGAAAATAGCTCTGACAAATAAGTGTAATGCAGGCAAAAGGTTACTCTTTACTGGGCTTCACTGTGGTAATTGTAGGTGAGTTCTTCACCTGTCTGGGAAGGTATGTAACGCATACTACATTTGAAATGGCTATTACACTTTGGTGTAATAGAAGTGTTTCTTTTTTTTTTTTTTCTTGTGATAGAGTGACTAATGAAGCTCTCTAAGACTGATTGTTGACGTGTCCTTTGGACCTGGTGTGATAAGAGTACTCGTTGTTGATGAAGTGGCTCACCATTATTTGTGGCACCGTGTTTGACCATTTGTGTTTTGTAATACGACTTGAATGTAAGATGTGCTATTTTTCTCAAAGAGTCGTTTCATGTCTCAACTAACTTCATGCTAGGGCAGAGAAAATATCAGCAGTTCTTATGTTGGGCAGTTGTGTGAGGTCATAATGATATCACCAGAAATTCCCATAGATTTGGCCATAAGACTTCAGTTTTTCCTTGGATTAGTGATGACCAAATAATCTGTTTTGTGAACTGTAATTGCACCAGTGCTATTCATTCAAGCAGCATCTCACTGAAATAACGTGAACCGTGTATGTTGTTGCCTATAAGTACAGATAGGAAAATTCAGGAGCAGAGAACAAGTTTTTGTTGTGTATGCACACAGATATACAGAGTGCTTACCTGTGGGAGAAGGAAGGAGGTATGTATCCACAGTAGCTGCCTTGCTTGCCCCCCAAAACAATTATGTTTTTTGGGTTTTTTTTTTGCAAATGACATTAAATGCCTTTTACCAGTAGTTGAGTTAAATATGCTAGCTATGATTCAGGCTTACAAGTTGAGACTCTTTGACAGCCTTTCTGAAAAGCTGAATGAAACTCTGTGTGTGTGTGTTTAACTATAACCTGCAGCAGTTTAAGTAGATGCTATCAATCTAGGCTGCTGTGTTTTCTGTGTGGGCCAGACTGAGTGTGGCCTTTCTGCAGAGGTACAATGGACTTGTATAAAAGCTTGAATGATTGCTGTTGGCTCTCTGTAGGATGAATGGACTTCAGTGGCTTTTCTCTCCCGGGGCTGCCTACTGCCTACCTGTACAGACCATAGGGTGGGAATCAAGGAGGCATTTTAAGGAGAGCAGGCTGTTGCCGAGGAGGGTGTCAGGCAGTAGATGCTCTATCTTGTACTCCCAGTGGGGAAGAGAAGCTGTAGCTTTTTGCTCCAGCCCTTACCTTCGAGTCCTGCTTTTGTCTTTAATATTCTTTAGTATTTATTTATTTAAGCATTGAGTTTCAAGCTTTTCAACTCTTGGATCATTTTGGAACTTTGGCCTTACAGTGACTCAGTAATCGGGAAATAAAGCAATTAGCTTTTAGTAGCTCCGTATATTTAAATAATACTTAGGATGTGTTTTCAAGCATTGCACACATATGAAAGGAAAAGAGTATTTCTTTAATTTTCAAATGAAAGCTGAAGTGCATGATTTGTTGTTGAGGAAGCATGAGAGAAAGGCCAGATATCACTAGATTCAGATCAGTAATATAGGGGCAGCTCTGCCACCTCTAGCAAGATTGCAGTGTGGAAATAGATTTGCTGATAGATCTCTTGTTTTATGCAAAATCATTCTGGGCTTTTGGCTTAGATTTTACAAGCAATTTTAACAATTCTAGGTATATATCTTCAGTTTAGAGTGTTTCCTGATTTGGGAATCCCGTAGAGAAGTGTTTTCAAAATCATAATATGAGTACTAAGGGCTGGACAGGCAGAGCACTTTCGTAGTTCAGTGCTTGTTTTTTAGTGCTGCTGATGTGAGAGAGAAATAAGAATTGTCTTCTGTGGCTGCAGTTTCAGCAGTCTGATAGAGTCTGACATCAGGCAATTCTCTGCTGAAGATGCAAAAAGGGCAATACATTGCAATCCCTTTTTCTTGTCTTGACTTCTTTTCTGCTTTTGTTATTGGGCAGGAATAGGTTGACAGAAACAGTGCCTAGTTGGATCAGAAAGGTTAGTAGACATATTATTGGCATTTCCCATTTTTAAAGGGAGGGTAGAATTTTGTTGTGTTGGTGGCTCAACTACAAAGGTATTTCGGCTTTTATTTTTTTTTTCCAAAGTGAAGTTGAGTAAACTGAGGCAAGTTTGTTGTGTGTGCTCAGTGTTGGTGCAAATGAAGTTGACCTGCCCTGCAATTCCCTTGGATGCTTATAAGGAATTTTGGCATGAACACCTGCTTATTGCCTGAGCTGGAGCAGAGGAGGAGGATCAGTGTGGCAATTAATGGGGGTTTTCAGTAGGAAGAGGAAGAAAGAAAGTGCGTTGCAAACCTGGGACACTCACAATCAAAGACTTTAGTGAGGCAATGCTCTGGTTTTTATTTCTCATTCGGGGATATTGGAGGTGGCATTAATATCTTCCCTTATTTTGCCCTGAATGTCATTATTCTGATGAGTACATTTGCCTTACTCCTTCAAAACTTCACTTTGTAACTGTTCTTTCCCCTTATTCTTCTAGGAAGTCAAACTGATCTAGGTCCATGAAGACTATGCTGGTGTCAAGCTCCCTCTGACTTGCCTCTGGCTCTCAGGAGCAAAGGTACGGTTATGCGGTAAGTTATAATCCACTCACAGAATCCCCTGAAGGAAACAAGGACTTAATTAGTGTCCTGTCCTCTGCATGGCAGCTGCTGGTACATTGCTTTCTTCAGAGTTGCTTGGTCCATGACAGCAGGCTACCAGTGGCAGAGAAAGGGAAATCCAAAAGAGTGGAGTCACTTTGAAAATGTACTGAAAAGTTAATGAATAGAGCACTTACAGGGAAAATACCAATGAAAGCTGTGTCAGGTAAGCACTTTAAAAGTGGAAAGTGCCCCCCTGTTGGTTTGTTCTCCTTTTAACTGATTTCTTTGAAAATCTAATTGGAATCACAGTTGAACCACAGTGATAAAGTATGTTTTTGGTAGATAAAGTTGAAATAATACACATTTAGCAATTTGGAGTGTTGCTGGAAATAGTAGGCACATGTGGAAATGAACACAAATTCCCATTTCATGTTTCATCCTAAGGGCAAAGTACCCTTGGTGCAAAGCCCAGGGGACCTATATAGTCATTAGCAGATGGAGGGGGACATTAATCTTCTACCCACAAACCTGCCCCAGCTCATAAAACAGGGAGCGTCTCTGTTGTGAGGATTGCTAGAGGTTGTATTAAACATGATAGTATAGTTTATAATCACAGTGCCAGCCACTCTTGCTGTTCATTGCTGTGTTTTCTTGGTACTCTGTGTCTCTAACTTACTTTTTGTATCTGTGTATAATAGAGTAGTGACAGTGTTCCTGCTACTTGAGATGTTGGCAGAAGCTTCTTCTAACCCTCTTAAAAATATTTCTCCTTCTCTATGCACTAGACTGTGTTAGGGTATACTTTAAGTACTGTTTTTGTACATAGAGAGAAATGTATAATTTTTCTGTGTTATTCAGTCATTTGGCAGTAAGCTAGGAGACAGGCATGGTTAATGAGGTATCTCAGCAGTGCATTTTTATGGGAGCATAGTTTAAGTTTAGGAGTATGTCCAGTCTCCAAACTGCCTAGTGAGCATTCTGTATTTGGAAACAAATGCCAGCTGGCAGTGGTTAAAGAGTGCATGCTTATTCTGCTCATGATAACCAAAACATGCTCCCTGCTGTGTGCTTTTGGCAGCTTTGCACTGGCAATATGTCTCAAATGCCAGTTGCATGTCCTCCTTTCTTTCTCATAAGTGGGTCCCATAAGGCATGATTTAGCCTAAATAAAAATGTGCCTCTGACTTGGTAACATATGGGAAGAAAGAAGCTGCTTGTTTTCAAAAAACAAAATCTTCCTGAAACACCTGTAGTTCACTATTTCCACTGTGGAAATAAAAAAATGATCAGTGTGTTTTCCAATACTCAGTAGTACATTGGCCTTAAATTCCTGAAGACTTGATGATTTTTGTGGCACCAGTTCTTAAGCATACCTCAACTGAAAATTTTGTGTAACATATTCTCAGTGAGAGCACTGGCTGGAATTCCAGTCCTACAGTGGCTGCATATTAAGTTCAGTTGAAGCTGTAAGTATACCTTTCTGGTCAATGTATTAATTACATCAATGGTCAAATTAACCACCGTCATTCTCAGTCTACACGTTAGTCATCTCGTACAATTCTTTCTGTTTGTTGAACTGTTTCAAGTCACTAAACACTTAAAATAACTGCTGTATTTTATTGAAAAGA
The DNA here is from genome assembly GCF_032191515.1 of Phaenicophaeus curvirostris. Lineage (NCBI taxonomy): Eukaryota > Metazoa > Chordata > Aves > Cuculiformes > Cuculidae > Phaenicophaeus > Phaenicophaeus curvirostris. The sequence goes on along the minus strand of NC_091397.1, from coordinate 49,705,368 downwards.
TACCTTACATGTAGGCAGCCTGACTTTTACAATCAAGTGTTGCAAATGTGCTTAGCTGAATTATTTGAAGTAGCTCATAAGTGTACATTGGGTACAAGGTCTTAAGAATCTGAAGAAAAATAAATCCAATGTGTTTATTTGTAATTTTTATTTCCAATAACAGCATAACAGGTTAAAACCAGCACAGTTGGTTGGTTTTTTTTTAAAAAAAAAGTCAAAAAAAGGTTGAAGTTTTTCAATTCAGCATTTGAACAACTGCATTTAAGATCAAGTCAACTGTAGGGTAAAGAACCCATGCTTAGAGCTTTGGTTTAGAAGTACTTAAGTCTTTAAGCTCCCTACTGCTTTTTCTGTGAGATGATCTCTCACTTTCTTTGCTTGCAGCACATCTTGATATTTGGCAAGGTGAGAAATCTCAAGCAATTTATATGCCTTTTTCTTTTCTAAATCAATGAAATTCTCTTGGAATCTGATAAGATATGGAAGCTTAAAAATCAAGTTCTCTTCTCTAACCTGCGTTCATTAGGAAAAAGATGTCACCTTACCAAAATCGCAAACTCTTCCAAAGTTGGGATCATGCATCTGCTAAAGAAGAGGAGGAATGATACCTATTGAGAAAGGCCAGGAGTTTGGTTACCGTACTTCCACGTATCAGTTGAAGCCTTTCTGCAGTAACTAATTTAATGCTCTTCTTGCCGGCTCTGCTGTTACCCTCTTCCTCAAACCCATAAGCTTACCTAAGTAGCCTGATACCACTATTGCATGGGTTGCTTTCTCTCTGGCAAGAAGGACTTAGTTCAGTTGCTTTCAACAGCTGATATGAAGTGGTGCAGATTCCTTTTTAAGTGCTTTGTCGCATCCATCATCCGGCTATATGCTGGCTATCTAAGGGCACGGACAGCTATGTTCAGGTACCTGAATACTTTAGAGGTTGTCTGTGAAGTTGAGAATTAAATTTTGCTGTGGTCTGTGTTGAAGGAGCACCACTGCACATTGGTTAACTTATTCGTGCCCTAAAAAAACCTTGGATATGACGTTCAAAAAAGGTATTTTAGAAAGTAGGTTGCAAAATCAAACCCTCAGAAGTTGTGAAATGTCAGATTTATGTGATTTTTTTTCCCATGCCTGTAATCGCTGCAGGAATATAGATACTGGAACTGTAATTACATCACATCCTAAACATTGGGCACCTGAACTGGGTAACTGTTATATTAAGAGGCATGTGCATGGTATGGTCATGGTATTTGGTAAACAGCAAGGTGGAGTTTGTGTATAAGAAAAAAAACAGTGTTCACAGAATGGTCATAGAATTCAATGCTAAGTTATTATATGCATGTAGAAGATAAACAGAATTGGTTCAACAGAATTTAAATTCAATGTAAGCTAAATATATTTGCATTATATAAACTTAATGCAGATTCAGAGCTGCAATAAGTAAGCATGTGTAACAGGATTGATTTCAGTGAAGTTTCTCCCATTTATGCTTATGATGAATTCTGCCTCTAGTCAAAAAGAAGTTTTCTGAAAGTTCTGCCAGCACAGTTTTGTCTTGGAACAGCTTTGAGGCTTGCCAGCAGTGTAAGTCTTGCGTTGTAAGAGCAGCTCTAGTTACATGCCAAAATATGGTCTTATTTTTAAACTGACAAATAAATGAAACCTATGTAGAAATGGAAACTTAGTTGAATGCCAGATTCTGACCACGTTATTCCCGTTGGAACTGCTAGGACCACTTTTGCAATCTCCTCTGTCTTTATAGCATTAAGAGATATTTCGCAATGTGGAAAATACTGGAAAAAAATGAGTGCAGGAAAGGCAGGAAATCTGCCAATGTCCATGACTTTTTTTAAAACACATCTCAGCAAGTAGGTTATAATAACCTTTTATGCAGATATGAAATTTAACCAGACTTCCATTATGGCTAGCCAGCCTCCATGTCAAGAGGCAGGTTGAAAAATTTGGGTACCTAAATATTTTCAACATAATCAGAATTTCATGATTTTGGCCTGTTTTCCTAAGACAGTAAGACTGTGAGCTTGGAGGCTTAGTCTGTCAGGTTTCTTTCCTTTCCATTTTCCTTACTTTTTCAACTTTTTATCCAATGTAAGCAGAATTTTAAGAAGTTAGTTCCAGTAAGATGGAGGTTAAAACAGATGGAGGGGGTTGAGAAGGAGAAATGCAGTCCTCAAAAAGAGATTGGTTTGCTCTTAGAGTGTCTTCCTCAGATGTTAACCCTAGTCGAAAAGGTACAGATGTTTTGCCTCCAGCAGTGTGCAAGCAAGTCAGATCCGTTGAGGGCTTTGGGAGGAGGCTGTAGTGATTTTGGGCAGCCTTTGACTTTCAGCTTGTGTGAGAAGGATAGAACAGGTATGTCATCTCGTTGTTCCACCATGAAAGGAAGGCAGAAGTTTGCATTATTAATTCAGAAGGCTTTGAGTGGCTTGCACGTGGAATCTCAGGTTGGTCTTGAGCTGAAGTCTTTAGAGCAGTTACAGACGGTTACAGTATGAGCTGAAGTCTGCAAGTGTGGTGAATGCTAAAGGAGACAGCAGTTGTCATTACAGCATTTTGAAAGCATACTCAGACGGGTAGTACTGATTAGCAAGAAGTCTAGTAAGGTCTGAAATGTTCACTGGTTTTAATAGGTGAACAGTTTTCTTGTTATGCCACAAGATTGCTGTGGTCCTGCTAACCCCTGACTTAAGGACAGCGTCTTGCTTAGTGCAAGTCCTCATGCTCTTGACAGGGGGTTGTTTATAGACCGGTGCAGCTGGGTGGTGTTACACTGTTGACACTCCAGATTTTTATGAGCACTCCTCATTGTTCATTCGTGAAGAGTGTTGTTAGCAGTGTACCTGCTGGGGAATGCACAGTGTTTGAGGATGAAGTTGGTTATTCATAGGATTGCATCACAGAGGCTGGTCTGATGGACTGCCCTTCAGAACCTGTTCTTTCTTGGTACTGAGCTTTTGATAAGATTGCAATCTGCCGAGCAAAACTCTTACATGAAGAACTGAATTCACCTTGGGCATAGTCCTTTTTAGACTGGAAATGGGCATGATGGATTTATGTTCTGAGCAGATAATCGCTTTGTTCAGATGACAAATTTTATGCAGAGGCCTCCTGCTTTGTACGCTTACACTGCTTTTGAAGGTGGAGTTGTAGTACTCCTTCTGAAGCCTGAAATGACATGTGTCTTTGAGTTTTAGAAAGAAGATGAAGGATGTGAAAAGGCAGTTAGACATTAAGCGTCCGCTGGCTGTATTTGATGCATAACTCCTATCTGTATCTTTGCAAATCTTAATTTTTACTTTGTGTCTATGGGGGGGTGTTAAGGAGGCAGCAGAGAAGGTCCTTTCTAGTACTTGATTCTGTAATTATAAATATACTGACTTTGGTATGGGAAACATCAGACAATAAGTCTTGGTGATGGTTAAGTTAATTCACTTTTAGAAGTTCAATAATTCATCTAAGAGGTGTCAGCAGCTGGGTCTTGTTAATGGTAAGCCTTTCCTTTCTGTTAAATCAATTGTGAATAATAGAATCCTTCAAAGAAAAATGATGAAGTAAGCATTGATTTCCAAATTGGGTGTCTGATATTGGAGCATTAATAAAGTCTAGAGCAAGCAGGCAACTAGGACCTCATGCACTCTGATCACCTAAGTAGTAATCAGAGAAAATCAATTATTTTTGTGTATGGTCCTAGATCTGTTAACATTTCATCTGTCGCCATTCATCATTGTGTCTATAATTTCATTTTTATAATTGTTTTGATTTTTTGGGCCTTAATGGTATGCATTGAATCAAGCATTTACTGTCAAGCTTTTGTGAGACAGAAGCAGCATTGTCGTATTGTCTACTGTTTACTAGGCTGTCTTACTATTTTAGGGCTTCCTACAATGATGCTTAAAGTAATGTCTATGTATTTTTCCAATGAGGTTAAATCCTCCTAGAGGGGTTCCAAGCAGACTCCATGGAGTCCTCCATTATTACCTCTTGCTAAGCCGTGAGGAGCTGCGTTGTTCACTTCTGTGTAGTCATGTTCGTTTTCATAGGGGTGTGATGAATATCTCAGTAATGATGGTAGACCTGTCAAAGAGAAACAGTTGTTGAAAACATTTTCAGAACAGTTCAGACTCTTGGCATGGCTTCCTCTGCAGCATCTCCCTTGGGCTGTTCCCCAGTGATGCCTTCTGGTTCTCTGCATTTTGTTCCAGGCTGTCTTGTGTTGTTGTGAAGGGCCATGACTGTCTGGATGTGTCAGAGGAGGAGCTCGATGCTGACAGGACCAGATTCTGGCCTTTGATGGCTTTAATACAGAGCACAAAGGTTTTGGTAATGGGAGCATCAGTGAATGGTCCAAGAGGGCGTGGTTGGTGGTAGAACATCCCACAGTATGGGAGGCCATGGGTTTTTGTGGATGGGATATGTATATGGCTTGTACTTTTAGCCTTGGAGTCACTGAATTTTTGGAATACAATGTGTATAGGTTATAGATTTGTGGGTGTGGGGTTTATGTTGAATTTAATTTTTTTTAGCTCTATTTGAAGGCTGAGCTCTGTTTACAGCTGCAAGACACAGGCTTTTTCTGTTGAGTGTTGCGCTTACCAGAGATCCCATTTTGCTTAAAGCTGTATTGAATTTGTATGGAAAACCACATACAATTAAATCTGCTTCCTGTTGAAGTCAATGGGAGTTTAAGCTGAAACTAGACCAGGATTTGGCCCATAAAGCATAGCAAGAAAATTTAACAGTTATAATAAAACTCTTAAGGCAAATAAAATGTTCTAGCAGGTGTTCATAAATGTGCTTTATGCTCATAGACTCTGTTAAATGTTAATAGTAAGGTCCTGCAGAAGCTGCACATAAGGACTGTGTGAAGGAAGCAAATGTCTGTTAAATGTGCTGTGCAATATTGTAGCAAAGGTGGGTGGCAGTGCAATGCACGCTACCTATTAGACTGAAATATGAAAGCTATTAGAAATTCTGCTGAATTTTCATTTTGTGAGGGAGTAGTTTTCAGGAAAGAACATATCATATAAAAAAGCCATGTGTTGTGCAAAACTAGAAGTGTCTTTGTTGGTGTTTGCAGTTTTTCTCGGATGTATGCAGAGCTTATTAGGGACAACTACTAACATACCATATTAACGATAAATTTAAAATAAGACAATACTTGTGAGGAAAATAATAGCTTGAAAAGCAGTTTTAATTTTTGTGTATTTTATTTTCCTTTAAATAGGGTTTTTTCATGTCTCAGACGAACCCACAGGCAGAAGTCCTAACATGACCCTAAATACATTTTGGGAATAATAGATGTTGGCAGGATTTTATATTTAGATCTCTTTCTTATGCTAACTCTTAATTTTTTTTTTGGTTTTTTTTGATCCATCACTTCACCATCAAAGCACTTCTTCATCAAAGCACTGTGAGGTCCCCTTCAGGTTTCCAGGAGCTTTCTGGCCTTCCTCATTTCTGGCTTCTAGGGAAAGCATTTGTTGGCTTTTTCAGCAGGTTTTGTATCATACCCTGAATCTTGCTAGCTTGTAGTAGCTTGATTTCTTCTAGCAGCTAATTTCATTAGGATTCAGGTCAAACCCATAGGACAAAAAAAATATCTGTGTGTGCTGGAATCAGTTCCTAAAATGACACCATGAATGCAGCGGTCATTGTTAGAATGTGTTTTGTTGGTGTTTGCTTAATTGACCGAGTTACCATCTCATCAATGCTCAGTCATTGTGTTGCAGGATAAAAGCAACCACATATTACAAAGATACTCTCTTTCCCAGTTAACAACTTAATTTTCTGTGCTAAAAGAGAAAGCATTAGCTTGGAAAACACTAAGATGGCTAAATTAGGGGAGGTCTTTCACACAACATTTGAATGTGTCAAGTTACAAGCATCACAGCTGCCTTTGTAGTGCATGCTGCTGTCAGAATGTCCACATGATGTCAGAAAGACTCTTTCACTGTTGCCTTGGTCATATCTTCAAGTGTTTGTTCCCTGCAGTGGCAGTGCTGGAATTCTGCTAGCTGATGAGGGCAAGGGTGTCTCAGAAAACTTGCTTCATTCCACCGTGTTGTAAAAAGGATTGAAGTGCGCATTTAGACAGTGGATGTTCATCACTTACCAAACAAAATCGCACGACTACCAGGGGGATGGGAGCTTTTAGCTTTTTCTTCTGTAGCAGTGTTGCACTAATGTCCTTATGAATTTTCAGAGCAAGGCTGAGGATCATCATCGACTGGCAGACTGGGAGCTCCCATACTTATAGAGTATCTTTGCTTTTAATACTTCTAGGACAAGGACACCTAGTAGCAGGGTGGGGAAAGATGAGGAATTATTTTTTAATCAAGTGGAAAATATGTCAGTGCTTCTCTTGTAAGTTGTGGCTCTTCTATAATAGTGATATTCATGCAGAACTTTTAATCCCTGCAGTACATTACAAATGCATTGTGTGAGAATTAAATGTTAATTGAGGCCATTATTTTATGGGTGGGCTATTTATATAGTAAAGTTATTTGAAGTAATGGGCCATGAATGCATTTTGTTTATTAACTTCCCCAGTGCTCATTCTTCTATATCTTTTCTTATCATAGAGCAGTAGTTTTGAAATGGAAGGCTCTCCAATGACGTTAAGACCTGCAACATATAAAGCATGTTACTTACAGTGTGTTTTGTTGATTCCAAGACATGCAATGGCATGCAGTCAAAGCCTTTGGAAGACTGAGATTTCAGGTGACTCTCTACCTGAGGAAAGAAAATAAAAATGCAGAAGAAATGGATATCTTTTACCTCTGTTTATAACTTGCTTAATTCAGGTATTTAAATGGTCATCTCATCTCTAAAGATGAGAATCTGGGGTAAGGAAGGTGATATACTTAGTCTGGAGTTATGAAGGGAAACCTGGCAGGCAAGAAAATTAAACTGAGATTCTCTAAATGTCAGGCCAGCTCTGTAACTCCTAGAATATCCTTTCTTTCTTTTCTAAAATGTCTGTCAGAAATGGATAATAAAGTTTAAATTGTGTAGGATTTGCATAGGACAACTGCTCTCTGGCCCCGAGGATGTGAATACCCACAATTTGTATAAATTCATCATCCTTTGAACCTGAGAGTTCTGTATCTGTTATTAAATCTGGAAAAAAGACAGTGTCAAGCCAACATACTTGTAATAATATTTTGGATTTCCTTCTCTAATTTTTTAATGGTGTCAATGTGAACACTTTAGCTCTGAAGTTGGACAGCTGCAGCAGGATGTGATTTAACTGGCTTTTCTTTTGACACATTCTGGCAAACTTTACAATATCCAACATTATAAAAATCTCATTTATCTGTCATGTAGCTTTCCTGTACTTCCTCCATTTCGAGTTATTTATCTGTTAGTTTTTTTTTTACAAGGCTAAGTTCAAATTGCGCCTTGGTTGTTGGTTATGATAAAATGTGGTGCAAGGGAAAAACCTTGCCTGCTGCCTTCCCTCTCATCAAAGATGGTGGGACTTGTGTGTGGTTACCTGATGAACTGCAGCGCTAAGTGATGCAATATGCAACGGTACCACCTGTCTGTTCATCACATCTTATCATTTCCTGTGTGTTCAGAGACTGTTTTGGCAGTGCGGTCTTTTGGTTGTTGCATCCTAACTCCACTTCAAATACTTCTAAATAAGTAAAGCATTAGGAAGTTGCCTACAGATCCATGCTAAACTCTCATTTTCTAGTAGAAATTGGGTTTTTTGTTTGTTTTTGGTTTTTTTCTGGCCTATGTACTTGTAAAATATTGTAAGCATTTGTCGTTCTTACGTGTTACAGTACATTTAGGGTCTGTACTTCTGAGCATTGCCAAATGAACACAGCAGAAGACGGCAGCTTTTTGTAAGGGGAGAGCGTTGTATGTATATAATAATATGTGAGAGTGTATGACAGTTTAATGTTTAAGTACCATTTGCTTGACCTGGCAATCTGTAGCGCTCACTGTAGCATGGACATAACCTTGCATGTATTGTTTTTATACAGTTATGGAGGCAGCAGCTTGGGAAGCCATCACCACAGTGAAGTGCTGGGGAACTTGGCTGCTGTGTGTGCCTACAGGACTGTGTCAAGTGTTAAATTCTGTCTCTGCAACAGGGATACGTTTCTGCACTCTAATCAAGTACGAAATTGAATATTGTGTCTTTTCTTATAAGGTGCTGTTTTCTACCCTTTGGTAGTTGTCTGGTGTCCACAGATGCTTAGTTGGGAAACCTTACAGGGCTTTTGCAGGCCACTACTCAGAGTCTAGAGATGGGTGGACTATATATATATAAATGATACCTTGAAAAAGACCACAAATAAGAATGAATGAATTCAAGATTAAAGTAATTATTTCTGGATGATTTTAACAAAAAGGCAGCTCTTATAATTTTAAAAGAATACCTTTTAAACTTATCTTCTAAAGATAAAAGCTATCTTAGAATGATATCAGTTGGAAAGGACCTTTGAAGATCATCTAGTTGCAACCCCCCTGCCATGGGCGGGGGACACCTTCAATTAGGCCAGGTTGCTCAAAGCCTCATCCAGCCTGGCCTTGACCACCACCAGGGATGGTGCATCCACAACTTCTCTGAGCAGTCTGTTTCAGTGCTTCACTACTCTCATTGTGAAGAATTTCTTTCTAATATCTGATATAAATTGACCCTCTTTCAGCTTAAAGACATTACCCCACGTCCTATCACTGCTTGCCCTTGTAAAAAGTCCTTCTCCAGCTTTCCTGTAGACCACTTTAAGGTACTGGAAGGCTGTTATCAAGCACAGAGCCATGATATTACATCAGATGCCAATTACCGTGGTTTCTTAATGCAGTTGTGTTTTCTGGTTTTTCATTTATTAAGTATTTAGAAGTTCAACTGTAGTTCTTTTTAATCAAAATCAGAATTTTCTTACGAAATGGGTGATTACATCATTTGCACATTTATATTGTAAGACATTTTAACGATATAAGCATTTTTTCATTTAGACAGCAACCATAATAAATTGAAATAAAATTCAGCCTTGATTGATGTTCTATGTGTCACGTACAGGGCAAGTCCCATCTATTAAATGTGGTTTGCCAAGGCAGCAATATTAGTAGAATTTGAATGTTTTTTTTATTAAGGAGAAAAATGGTCAGCAACATCAATACCATCTGCTCCAAAGACCACAGTAAATGGAAACTGCCTGCAGCACATTTGAATTCCTCGCTGTATTTGGGATGAAGGTACGGTGCAGGCGATGAGAATTTTTTTTTTCTTGAAAATTAGGATAGACTATTACAGTTCTTAGGATGAAAGAGAGAGGCTGATTACAACATAATGGAGTGTACCGTATTCATCTCTTTGAAATATGACCTCACTCAGCCTTTTCCATTTTACAATCGATTCTCTCATTCCCTTAATGAACCTGCGCGTTCATGAGTCTTCCTTGGAAGTATGCACATGAGGTATTACAGTAGTAGAGAGTAATTGTCTGACAAGCAAGTGCAAGTAAAGTGTCTCTCTTGTAGTCTTGTTCAGTAACATTATGGACCATTAATGCATCGCATCAGGTTCCGTATTGTTTTGTTAAAAATTATGCAACCATGTTTTTCTTAGTTGTTTGTAGTTTTTTTTCTGAAATGGTAGCTTCGGAAAACTGCTTTATCATCATCTGGCTTTATTTCTTTGCAGAACAGTACATATCTGTAAGAAATGAGCCATCAGAAAGATACCCTTACAAAGTCGGTGCTCTGTTGTCGGGTACTGCAATTGAATAAACTGTAATATTATGTTAAAGGATGAGAGGAAGGATTCTTTAGGAAGAACAAAAATTTATTAAGTTCTGTAAAGAACTGCTGGAGATGCCATCATTTGGAACATGTAATTTTTCAAGGGTCAGATACTTAGTATGTGACTTTGGTATCTATCGTCTTCTTCTGGCTATCAGTGTGATTAGATAGACTATTCAAATCATGAAGGTTGGAAAAGACCTCTAGAGTCATCAAGTCCAACCATCAGCCCAACACCACCATGCCTAAATATAGTAATAACTAGATGTAATAAGAGAATTTTTAAGATTTTTGTACTGTATGTTTTTTTTATATATAAATGTGTGTCTTTATATGTATTATTGGATATATTTTTAATATAAGTATAGATTGTTTATAGAACTGTAAACTAATACGTATTGTATATAATCGTAACTAATATAGCAACTATTTATAGATGGTTTAAGTACATTTTAGTGTGTATGTATATAGTTCTGTTATGAACACAGAGCTGCTAACTGCCTATGGACCTATTCAACTTGCTACAGAATACCAAGCCACTAACGGGGTGATGCTCACAAATAGGAAACAACCTGCATGGTATCCAGTTTCAGACTACAAGTATAGAGCTTGCTGTGTTCACCACTGGGAAATCAAGAGGGCAGGGAATGTGGGGCAGACTCCCTTGTACCCCTTGTACTCCCTTGTTCCTTAGTGGGAACTACCTGGGAGAATCAGCAAAACCTTGTGGAAAGTCATTGAGAATAAACCACAAGCAGAATAAACCAGACAGAGAAATTTTGCAGAAGCCTAAGAACCTTTGTAATGACAATTTCCTTTAAATTCTGAGGGTTTGATGTATCACCACCAGCACTGATTTGATAAAAATGACCATGAAATAAAGATTGAGCTTGGAGAGAAGCAACGGTCCTGTCTGGTACGTCAAAAAGATAATTAATCATGCCAGAAAGCAGTGTTGCCTTTTGATTATGCCGAAGTCAGTGTTCTAAGTGTGAAAATTGCCTTGAACAGCAGACTTGTTCTGGTCATGAGCTGCTGTTCAGGACCAGAGATAAGAAATAAGTAAAAGTAAGGTTAATTTCATAAAACATTAGGTAGAAAAAACCCTCAAGTTAGGCCTATTAAAAGGTTTTTATTACTTTGGAAGAAAAAACATCTTCACAAATGAAACGCACACTCTTCTTTTAAATCTTATCTTTCACTTTTGATGAAACTTTTGTTCCTGAGCAGTATGATCCACGCTGTACTTAGCAGGGTCTATAGGACTATGGATCTTTTGAGTTTTTAGCAGTTTATTTGGTTTGAATTAATGTAGCTGACTCGATGCAGATAGAATAATCCCTTTCTTTTTTTTTTTTAATGGAAAATTTGCTTGGAAACACTACATCTTTTTTTTTTTTCAGTTGTTTCGTTAAAAGAACCTGCAGTACGCTGTCAGAAGGTTTCATTGTGGTAGGGAGTTCATCTGTGATATTTGGGTTTAGCTGAAAAGCAACAACTGAGGTGGGGAAATCTTTTTTTTTTTTTAGTTGTGGAAAGAACCACTGTCCTAGTAGACTGCCATTTTTGTTATCTGGGGAATTGTGACCAGGATAGTTGAAAATGCAGTTGGTTTAATCCATCCAGTTTATTGGCAGTTCTTTTCTTCCTGTGGTTGATGTTGCTTGCACAGGAGTGAGACTTCTGCCAAGCAAAGAGCTTGGTCGCACAGAATGTGGTTTTACTTGGAGGTGTCCCAAGAAGCCTGACTCACTGATTCCATGTAGGAGAACCTACACTAGTGCATTGACTGTTGCCTGGTTTGGGTTGTAAACTCTGCTTGGGGTATTTCTGTAATGTTTCAGTATCTTCATAATCTCATCATTCGTGTAGCACAGTGCTCTGCATTGCCCGTGTACAAAGTGACTGAGGCCCCGTTCAGGAAGCATTTATTCAGTGGGGGTACTTGTGTGTGCTTAATGATTAGACTGAAGCCTCAGCTGATGTCAGTGGGATTGACTGCACATTTAGTTGAGGCTTCCCTTGAGTAGGAACGGGTTCATGCTGAAATGCCTTTCAGTAATGAAGAATGGTCTGTTCAATACCACATTGTACACTCTTCAGAGGGCTTGAGGATAGTTTTTTTATCCGGTGTTAGTGATGTGAATTGAACTGGTTGCATGTCTCCATCTGATCAGAAATGTGTTACAGAGGATCCTCACAAAACAGAGGCTGCAGAGGATCGGTATCTTTCTCCTGAACAACTTCAGACCTGTGAGAGGACAGCTTGCTGGGAGGGCAGGCGGAATCTGCCTGATCTGCATCCTGGAGAGCAATTTGTTATCTAGTGTTATTAAGCAGACTTATGGAAGCTTTTGGTTAAGGTCCATATTTCAGAAGATTCTTGTGTACTTAGATGATTTACATTTTGTAGTTAGTAGATAGCAGGAAAAAAAACATTATTTTTCTGCAGGTATAACAACCATGTTCAAGAGTCAAATGAACAAAGACTTCCTTATTCTCAATTGTCCATTAATCATCTGTTCACTCCAACCAGTTAAAAATAGTGGTTTTGGTCTCTAAAGATTTTGAGTTGAGATTAAATTTAAAGGCTATATTTGTTTTATTTTTTGTTTCCTGATTTTCTGAATTCACAGGGATCATGCATTTTCAAGTATTTTAATTCGCAGTCACAGGGCTGAGACACTCGCTTAATTTTTAAGTGAAAAATGTGATGGTTAAGTTGTAGCAGTACAACAAAATCTGGAGACTATGAAATTGGTGGAGAATTAGCAATTCATTAAATGAAGCCTGAAGGAACAATCTACAGTTGTGAGATGGTTGTCCACTGAAGAAAGGCAGCTATATGCGTGTGGTCCATCTTACTTCTACATCCAGTGCTTACTATATTGATCCACTCTAGAAAAGAAACAACTTACCATTATAAAATATTCAATTCAGAATTGCTTCTCTTAAGTGTTTTCTGATGGCATCGTCTACATCTTAAGTTACTGGACTGCTTTTCTCCCCAGTTTCAGTAATGTTTGTGGTTTGTTACCTGCCCTTGTTCCGATACTTTAAAGCTTTTGCTGATAACAAGTACTGGGAAGGTAAAATATAATGCCTTCTTGGCTGCATTCAGAGACTGTGCTTAGAGCTAGGAGATCAATGCTATTTTTGCTTTAGAAAACTGTTTCTTAAGATAGAAATGACCATCTGATACTGTGCGTTTTAAAAAAAGACTCCAACAGGAGTATTTCTGAACCATTGGTTCTTATGATTTTAGATGGAGGCACAATAGTTGAAATAAACAAGGACAAATCATTTTTTAAAAAAAAATGGAAGAAATACCCCCTTCAAAAAGAGACCAAAAAAAAAAAAAAAGCAGTGAGAATGGAGCCTTAAGTGCAGCACTTGCTGCTGTAAAATCCTGTCTGACCCATTGGAGCAATTTCTTAGTGAAGGCTGCCCGCAAGCTAGTCATAGAATCATAGAATAACCAGGTTGGAAGAGACCCACCGGATCATTGAGTCCAACCGTTCCCATCAAACACTAAACCACGTCCCTTAGCACCTCGTCCACCCGTGCCTTAAACACCTCCAGGGAAGGTGACTCAACCACCTCCCTGGGCAGCCTCTGCCAGTGCCCAATGACCCTTTCTGTGAAGAATTTTTTCCTAATGTCCAGCCTAAATCTCCCCTGGCGGAGCTTGAGGCCATTCCCTCTTGTCCTGTCCCCTGTCACTTGGGAGGAGAGGGCAGCACCCTCCTCTCTACAACCTCCTTTCAGGTAGTTGTAGAGAGCAATGAGGTCTCCCCTCAGCCTCCTCTTCTCCAGGCTAAACAACCCCAGCTCTCTCAGCTCTTCTTAGTCTTCCAAAGAACTTTATAAAATCCCAGAAATGGAAGTGCTTTCTTTATACATCCTGGGTATATTCGTGAGCCGACGTTTAAATGATTACAGGTTTTATGTGGGATGCATGTGAGCTCTTAGAAACATTGCTGTTTGCAGTCTTTTGAGGTTAGTAGAGTGCCTTTTGGGACAAATGCTTTTTCAACAATAGAAGTGAATGTCACTAGATTTCAGACTGGATTGTTGCCCCATGTTTCGATTGCCCACCTAAGGAATGAGGAGGAAGAAAACGTGTTGGTTGCTGGTGGTAGCAGCAGCCAGACAGGCTCAGTGACATATTGTGAGAACTCGATAGTCTACATCAAAGCATAACCTCTCCTTTACTTGGTTATGTTGCTGCCTATTGTAATGTTCCACTGTCTTTTGTATAAAATCTCTTCCAGCTGAAAGGGATTGCTGGATCACAAGATGTCTGTGGCCCTTCTCTCTGTTCAGAGTACAAACTTCCTCGGAAGAAGAAGCGAAGAAAGGTACACAAGATGATAGACTGTAATAGATTTTTGTCTTGTTGTGAGTGTTTCTACAACTAGGTTTGGTGAAGGTACAGGTTCAACTTAAAAAGATGAACAGGTGCAACTAAAACTAACACAGACTATAATTTTATGTTTGAAGACATTAATAGGTGGAAGTTTTTTTGTAGACTTTTCTACAATTTATCATCCCAAAGTGCTATCCACTAAGAAATGTTTAAGGATATTGAATGGAGAAGCATATGTCAGACTTACTGAACTGTTCCCTCTGCAGGAGTTGTGATGTAGAGTAACTCAGGGTTATGCTGTCTTCCAGGGTGTCATGCTCAGGGCCGCTTGAACAGCTGGTAACTTGGACATCACAGAATACTAATGGGAAGGTGTAGGAATATGAGTAGTAGGTTGAATGTTATTAATGTGACTGTTGTATAGTGATCCCAAAGATTGAGTAAAGAGATGGTAGAATTTGTGGGTGATACAAAAGGAATTGGAAGAAGGCTGAGAAACTTTCGGAAATATGTAGCAAAGCTTAGGGAATAGGCACTGTGATGGCAGCTGAGATTTTGCAGCTGACAAATCCAAGTTAAATCTTCCCAGCACATAATTTGACCTAATTGCATGTTACTGAATATTAAATTAAGTACATTTGCCGCAGGGAAAAAAGCTACCAAGTTAGGCTTTTATCTGTCTCTTAAAAAAAAATTAACAAAAAAAATCATTTTATAGAACGGAATGGTAATAATTCCTGCCTAGGAGTTACCAATGGGTTACATCATGATGCTTTATAATAGGAATTCTTCATTTTGTTCTGCATCACCCTTAAAGTACAATAAAATAGAGAAGGACTGCAGGGTGGGCAGAGGTGACTTGTGTTATTGGAAGGAATTCCTTGTGACGAGGTACTGAAAGGAATAGCATCAGCTTAGTTAGGTTAGGTGATGAGCAGTCGGGTGTGTGTGTGTGTATAAATAAATCATGCACTTTAACTTGCAGCAAGAACAAAGGACTCCATTGAAAGGCAGTAGGTGGAGATAACCGACTCAGACTTTCTTTTAGACAGTGCATAATGAAGTTGTGACAAAATAGGTATCACAGTCTAAATGCATGAGTTCAAAATGAAAACCTGACATTTACATGGTTGATTAGAATTTGTGTGTTAACAAAAGTTGTGATAAACACCACCTTTCCTCCAGTGTTTTAAGGCACAGTTATAGGAAAAAAGCAAGTTTACTATGTTCTTGTGGATTTTAATATACCTTTCTTCTGTGTGATATTAGTCACAGATGGGCCAGAGGTTACCTTAGACAGACCACAGAGCACATTAGTCTGACTGTCCATCTTAATTGTTGTATTTTTTTCAGGATTCTCCGATTTTTATGCATTACCAGTGCAGTAGAAAGTATATATTTCTTCTGTGAACGCTGAAGTCTTAAGCTTCTAGTAATTCAAAAGGGGACAAGTGGCCAAAAAAAAGGATGATTTTTTTGAGTGCTTATTCACAGGAGGAGCTATTTCTGAATAAAGGAAGTTTCTGAGTTTAGATATCTAGTGATATGCTATATTTAATGTAATTTATACAATTTATATAATTGAGCATATTCATGGAAACGCCTACAAGAAAAGCAGATTTTGAGTCATACTGAACACTGTGTTCAGTCAAGGATTCTAATACACAGTTGTCAGAAGTATATTCTGGGATGGAGTGTGTACTTGAATGTATTCACCTGTAAGCTGACTGTGGATATTTTCTTCCTTCCCATGAAAACTGACACTGATTTGGATGAGCCTTAAATTCTGGACTGTGGTATAGCTTGTGTATTCTTCTGAAACACAGTATATGTGTGTAACTTATTCAAGTCCGCTAGCTTTTATGGATATATATGTTTCTCCCAGGGCAATGAGCACAAGCAGCTACTGCCCATTCATAAATATCTTTATTCTTCCTATACGTAACGGGACTCAAAAGACATTCCTGTTCTCATGGCTTGGTCTGCATTTGAAATGGAACTGCATATACTATGTAGTCTATGGTTATAGTTTATGACATTTGGTTTTGTTAAGGTTTCTTCTGGGTAATTGGCGTTTCAGCCACAACTCCTTTTATTTGAAAAATGCATAGAGAAGGATGTGGGAATTGTTTTCATGAGGAAAAAGCAGTGGGGTCACAAACAAATGTTTGCACTGAAACTGATTTGGAAATTTGTGCAGGATGGAAGTGGAGGTGTATGTCCTTCCTTAACATAATGTTCCCTAATATTTTTTCATATCTTTTTATCAGCGGAGCAGGAGTGTAGCTTTATATGTGTTGGAGGATCTCATATTTATACCAGGTGAAACTAATGTCTGTTCAGCCAGCCCGCCTTAAAGTCACGTGCCATTTTTGTCTTTAAGTAGAAATTAGCTGATAACCTAATTCTGCTTATTCAGTGCAAGAGCTGGTCTTCAACTCATGTGTGAAACCCAAGTCCAACTCTGGTTGTAAACTTCTGTTTCCTGCCCATGTGTTCATGAATAAATACGGAGTCTAACTTACTGCAGAGATGATTTGGCTACACCTAGATCTGGGGAGCTGTGTGCTTTGTGAACTTCCATCCTTTGGATTCACTGTCTGGTTTTAACTTTGAGACGTGTAGGATGTTTTTCCCTTCCTAATGTGATCATAGGTGGAGAGCTGCGAAAATTGAAGGTTGCTATCGCAAGAGATTTTGGTGAAAATTCTCCCGTGTGCATGTATAATTTCTTTTAGCATTAGGGGAAAACTGTGTGCTCATACTGAAGATAGAGTACAGCCTGGTGTTAATATCAAAGAGCCAATCAAGGATGATTTCTTTATATAGAAAGCTTCCTGCTGCCTCCAAAGAAGTTCCCTTTACAAAACACAGTGATAAATAATCTTACTTCTTCTGTCATTGTATTACCAAGGGATATTGTTTAGTACCGTTGTATTCAGTAAGACTTGTGAAGTTCAGCTCTGTTTGATTAGATGGGCCAATGCTGTGAAAGACATTGCTGGGCTGGTTCTTTACAGACTGGAGCCTCAGGTGCCTTAGCCGGTTAGTTTTCCAGCATATGTCACTCTGACCTGTCCCTCCAGCTGCTAAGCAGGAAGAGTAGTGGGGACTGGGCTTCACAGGGACTGTAGATATTGCAAGAGGGAGGTGAGTATTTGACAGATCTTCCTGGTAAGTGCAATAATTCCTACCTCATCTTACAGACTGTATGCAAGGATTAAGATTACTTTTTTCTTTTGCTTACTGTACATTTACTCGAAGTGTTGTAGTGGACATGTGAGATTCTGTTTCATCGTCAAACTGTAATAAGCATTTTTTCCCTTTAATTTTTTTATAAAAAAGCTCAAGATATTTGGTACTTTTTGAAAATACTGCGCTTTGTGAATAGACACAAGTTAATTTCAAATAACTGTTTTTTTATTGGCGTGTAACTATTTTACAGAAACTTGGTCATATCACTGAGGATTTCCCTTTCAACAACTTCAGTTTTTCTTAATGATAAAAATATTAGGGAAGGAAGACAGTTTGAGAGCGTACTTTTTCTTTATTATTTGAGGGAATTTCAGTGAAAGACGTTGTAACTACTTACACTATTTGGTAAAGAAGCAGGTATATTATGCCAGAAGGAGGAACTGCCTGTTGAAATGGAAAGAAATGAAATTGTAGGACTGATGTTACAGTAGGGATATAGAGCCTGTTCCAGAGCATTTACACATGAAATTAATTTTAAGGTTGTGCATTCCTCATTGGTTTTAACAGAACTAATCAAGGGCTTAGCTAAGCCTGTGTTTAAGTGCTTTACTGGTTGTGGCCATAGTAAGTGATATTTCATGGTAGGATACTACAAACCAAAAAAATCAGTCTTAATACAACCTCTTTTAGTAGAGTACAATGGATGGGGGTAAGGAGGGGAGGAAAGCACTTATCTGAACAGGACACACTAGCTGTGCCAACTGAGGGCTTCAGTCCTGGGTGAAACTCGCAGTCCAGCCTTGCGCTGTGGTACTCTGAGCCGTCCAGGGAGATGCTCTTTAGCCCACGGCTTCCAAAAGGGGTAGTCAAGACAAAATCAGGTGTAGTTTGTTATCAGGCTGAGATGTAGCAAGGCCTTCTGAGTATGAAGTCTTGCTTGGTACTCACCGATTAGGCAGGTGAGGCATCAGGCTCACCAAAAGAGAGGAAAAATGAGAAGGAAATAAAAGAAACTGAAGCATTTCCATTACAAATGTATCAGCTCAGTTCTCCCTAAATTCCTCTAGAAAGGCTGATGTCACTTGCAATGGTAAAACATCATTCCATGTCTGTAGTTTAGTCTCCTGTGTGGTGGTTGTAAGCTCTGGGAAAGGACCAAATTGCTTTAAAACCAAACTGTGATGTGAGGATGGTCTGAAAGATCACGTCTGCATGCCCCGCACTGCCTCGCTGCATCTCCTGGTTTACATTGCAGCTGTGAATAGCTGCTTGTGCTCTCCTTGCTTTTTTGCATTTGTCGTCAAGGCAGGTGATGGGAAGATGGGAGGTGATTGGAAGCATTCGGGCTATGGCTGTTATTTGAGAGGCCCATAAATATTTTTGTGTTGTGCATTATTTTGATGCCATTACTTCAGGGATGTGCATAAAATGTAGATAGATTTTTTTTTTCATCTACAAAAAGTCATTTGATTTTGGCCTGCAAAGCCATTCGGTTACTGTCGTGCATGTTTTCAGTTGGCTCTGTTTTGTTGTCCACATACCTGAAGTCATCTGTGTACAATTAGGATTTTAGGATTTGTAACTTGGTATGGGTGAAGTATGTTTTTGTAAATGAGGATTCAAAATTATTTGCAGTAACAAGAATATCCCCCAAATCCTGATGATTTCAATATTAATGGTTGTCATTGAAAAATACCTTTCTGGTTGATGCTGGTTTGAATATTAAAAGTACATTCCTATTAGACTGATTGGTATCTTTGAATTATCACACTCTTGACTACAGTTACATGAAGTATTCCTTTGTAATTTTTAATGAAAACCATTGGGTTTGTCTTCATTTTTTTGTTTTTTTTTTTACTTAAAATTCAAAATATTTAGAGATAGTTTGTGCTTCTCTAGATGCAAAGAATTAATGTAATTATGTATATGATTGGAATAGTGACCTTGTGCATTCTGAAATAAGTCATAACACAGCTAATTAAATAATCGTTATCATGTAGGCTGGGCCTTGCCAAAACACCTTGAGATCTCTGTGTTGAATACATGCTCTTTTAACTGGGAAGTAATGATGAATAAAAGGAATTGAAAGGCTATTAATATCAGCAGAAGCAAGCAAACTCAGCTGAATACGCTTCTTTAGCTGTTAGTGCTATATTTGAAAACATAAGAATTTAATTTTATGTGTTTATCTTAAATTACTTCAGGCATCAACACCCATGGCTACTGGTAGTTCTGGTCCACCTCAGATTTCAGAGTGTAATCTCAAAAAACTATTGTTTCCTCTTTGTGTTATAGGAGAGGAACCCAGAGAGTCATTGGCTGCACACATCCTGAATACCCTGCTCCTGAACAGAGTAAATATAACATGTATTATATCATATAGAAACAGATAGTATAATATTATATAAATAACATATATAATATCTTTTCCCTAGATTAGAATCTTGCTAGGTCTGGTTCATGCATATTAAAGGTGTTTTGTGCTGTTCTGATGTCTGGACAGTGCAAAGATCTTAATGATTCCTTTCTTTTATTGCAGTGATGTAAAGTAGCCTTATTAATAAGAGTAAAAAATTGATGTAAGGTTTTAGGTTGTAATCTCCCTAGTGTTTTAAAAGTCTTTGCGTCCTGCTCATGCTTTGTCTCTATTAGAGAACAGTTTAACAGTGGAAAGGATACACATCATTCATTTGCTCTGAGGCTAATATTGCTGTTTCCCTGCAAAAAAAATGTCATTTGTGTCACTGCATATTGTGTTTTTAAGTAATATTTAATTCTTCGACCTCACTACACCAGGCCTTCCCAATTGTCCTTTAACTTTTGTCCTCAAGCTGAGGCAGTCTTTTCTGTGTGGCTACTAGAAAGAATGCCTGATAGAATTGAAATAGGTTTAAAAAGTAGGATATCTTGTATGTTTGGCTCCTCCTGTGCCGTTCCTTTTAATAATGCTAATTAATGCCATGCAACTGAAGAGGTGGAAGTCAAAAATTGAAAATGGGGGAGGGAAGAGGTTGAGGAGAAAGAAAGAACAAACCTTTCTGAAAAGCACCTGCAGGAAAACAACAAATTTGAAAGTAGCGTGTCAGGTTGTATCACTTTACTTTGCAATTGCTCTCATTTATTCAGTAATTAAGTGTGAATATGAACAGCTCAGATCTGTTTCATTTCTTGTCACAGCAAACCAACTTCAATCACTGGTTGTTGTATAGCACTTAGATAAAACAGTGGTAGTCATTTTAGAAAAATTTGAGTTATCTGGACAAGTTAAGACATCATCTTAACACATTTCTCCTTCCACCTTTGAAACTTGTGAGAGACGGATCAGACAGAGCTTTCAACAGCTAGCAGGCTGCAAGGAGAATTTGAATAAAATTAGTAACTTGAATATATTTAAAAGAATATGAAAGGCCCCATATACTTTGTTGTTGTAAGAGATAAAGCTCTTTGTACTGCATGGATCTTCTTTTCCCTCATCTCTAGCTGGCTTATTTGTTAGCATTTTTTTTCCTCTAGTCACTGGAAATGCCTGTTATAAAACTCAACTGGTGATGGCCTTGCAAATTTGTCTCTCTGCAGCTACTAACTCAGTCCAAGTGGTTCCTCTCTCTGTAATCTCCCTTCCCATCTGTGTTTTTTGGCATACATGGAGTGCAATGGTTAAGTTTTTCTTCCATACCTGTTAACACTTGTAATACCTTTCTGCAACTGCCAGCTTTCCAGCTTTGTGAAGCTCTTACTGTAGACAAATGTTGCATGTTTGGGGCTCAGTCTAAGATTCAAAATAAATTTTATGTCAGCATACTGCTGTTCACACATCTAGAGCTCATTTTAGGCTACGATGTTGTTAGAAATGAATCCATCTGACAATAGAAGGTGCAGAACAGTTGAAAGGGCAAGTTTGGAGCTGCTCTGAGCAGTGTCATTCACTGAAAACTGTTCTACCTATTTATTCCAGCTCAGCATTTTGTCCTTATCTCCAGTTTTCTTCATGTCTTTATATCTTTTACAGCACAGTATTAGTTGCTTTCTGACTGAGATCATTAGTAATTTGTTGTAGCCCACTCTTAAGAGACATGTCAAATGCCGGCTCTGCTTGTCTAGTTCATTTGTCTTGCTTGGCAGATTCTTAACCGTGGGTTGAGGGATTTTATTCAAACAAATTAGTGAGCTTTTATGTTGCTGAAGTTGCCTTTAAGAAGGAGCTTTACTGAGCAGGTTTCACTTTACTAACTACTGTTTTGAGAAATGTGTATCTTTTTCCATATTTCAGCAGTTATTCTGAAACCCAGTGACGAATACATAGTTTTGGAGCATATTGTATCCTTAATGTGGGATCATCAACAGTTTTGAATTTTTCTTTTTCCTCACTTAAATGATGCTGTATTGAAGAGTAAAGTTATTAGCTATAAATATAGGGTATCTACTTCACAAAGAATTTTTGATGCTAGATACATGCCAGTCTATTCTAGTCTCTTTGATCTGTGGGAAAGCCAGTGAGACCTCCTAGTGGAATCATAAACACTTAGATGTGTGTAAATTCTCCTGATGTTCAGTTAATCGTTGTCACTGTGATATCTTCTGTGCATTTCCCATAATGTTTCATCTAGATCTGTAGAAGTATTAATAAACAACTCATTAATTAAGTAACAGGCACAACATGACAGTGTGCACTTGCAGCCCAGAGAGCCGACCGTGTCCTGGGCTGCATCAAAAGAATTGTGACCAGCAGGTTGAGGGAGGGTGATTCTTCTCTGCTACTCTGCTTTCATGAGATCTCACCTGGAGTACTGCATTCAGTTCTGGAGTCCTCAGCGCAGGAAGGGCACGGATCTGTTAGAGCAAGTTGAGAGGAGAGCCACGAAGATGATCGGAGGGCTGGAGCACCTCCCATATAAGGACAGGCTGAGAAAGTTTGGATTATTGCGCCTGGAGAACACAAGGCTTCAGGGGCATCTTAGAGCAGCTTTCTGGTACTTAAAGCAGGCCTGCAGGAAAGCTGAGGAGGTGCTTTTTATCAGGGAGTGCAGGGATAGGATGAGGAGTAACAATTTTAAGCTAATAGAGGGGAGATTTAGTTTAGGTATCAGGAAGAAATTTTTTCTTGTGAGGGTGGTGAGGCACTGGAATAGATGACCCAGAAAAGATGTGGCTGCCCCATCCCTGGTGGTGTTCAAGGTCAGGTTGGATGAGGCTTTGAGCAGCCTGGTCTAGCGGAAGGTGTCCCTGCCTGTGACGGGGTGTTTGGCTCTAGATGATCTCTAAGGTCCTTTCCAACCCAAACCATTCTAAGATTCTGTGAACTGTTGATTCTGAAGGCTTACCTCAGGCAAGTGAGATAACCTATAGCAAATATGTGGACAGCAGCTCTGACTCCTTGTTTGCTTCTGCTGTCTTCTGGAGTTGCTCATTCCCCATGGTGGAGCTGCCTACTGCCAGTGATCACAGTGGTGGCATGCTTGAATGTGATACAATATTCCTTGTTGGAAACCAGCGAAGAACAGCAAAAACTTAGCCCACAGATTTTTAGAGATGTTGAGCTTTTATCTCTGAAAGAAAAATAGGGGTGAACTTCCATAAAAGTGGTTCCTGCTAGCCTAGCGCATGGTGTGTTACTTGTGGAGATGTTTCAGAGATGTCCCTGTCCAGGGGACAGCTTAAGTTTTTAAAAGAATAGGGTTTAATATTGATACAGTCTACGGTGAAGCTGCATTCAGACTGGTGTGTTAATATAGCTGGCATTTTCATGGTGAATTTTGGTTTTATCTACTGTATAGTTTTCCACTCCCCTGCTAAAATCTAGCCAAAGCAGTGGCCACACAACTCTGTGTTTCATGTTCCGATTTGTCCTGACGCTGACGGGTACAGAGCAGAACAATCATGTGTTTGGTACAACAAGCACACACACCTTTTGGGCTAAATATCCATTTTCTTGCTATTCTTGTTGTAAGCAGGATTTGCATATTTAATTCTTTTCACTTATTGAAAAATATATCCCTTTAGGTTTGACAGCTTCCCGAAGAATATTTAGATTTCCCACACTGATTGTGAGCCATATGTTAGTACTAATTATATAAATGAGACATCATAGAATTGTGACATGCTTAAATGTTCAGCGCTTTAAAGGCTTATACAAGTGCATGCTAGCTGAGTAAGTGCTGGAAGAAGAAAAGAGGAACTGCAGGTTTTGAGCAGATGTTAGTGGTTTGGTAGGGCTAGCCATTGTCTTTCTCTCTCTCTGTAAGAAGTTGAAGTGTTTGTCAGACTATTTTAAGCTGCCACAGTGCAGGAAAAAAATAATTTGATTTTTGCACCTATGGATATGCCAGAGATTCATTGTATATTAAATCATATAAGCTGTTCGATGCAGATAGCCTCATTTTGCTTTTAGAAGTGAATGTTAAATCTGTGGCTGTAGCTGAATGTTTTTGTGACTGTTACTCTGAAGTGAGATGGCTTAGACATTTTGGGTTTTGTTAGTTAATGAAGGAATTAACTAAGAAAGAAGAAAGTAGAGGAGGGGAAATAGTTGGAAGGTCAGAATTGTAAACTGAAGGCTTTAAGCACCAAGGAAGGGATTTTATAAGATACTTTTCATTAATGTTAATGGGACAGTGTGCTGGGTATTATATGTGAAGTCAATTATATTTTGAACTAGTTTCTGGTGACAAAAAAAAGCCTAGTTTCTGCCAATGCTGTCATATTATTTTTTATTGCTTCAAGACTCAGTGGTGCATATAAAGGTAAAGATAATGTCACAGAAAGTATATATACATTGCACAAAAGTTTTGTCTTCATAGTTAAAAATGAAATAGGCATGCAGGCTATGCATGCAGAGCTGGTAAGCCAAAATTATGTCTGTAAGCTATTTCTGTACGTTTAGCTTTAATGCTGATGCATATTTAATTGCTTGGCCTGTTTTCCCCGTAGCAAGATGTGGCTGTCTTCCACTGAAGTCAGTGCCTGAAGTCTGCAGCAGCCCAGTTTGATGTTTGTGCTTTGTGAAGTGCAGCGTCCGCATCTGCAAGTAGCAGGTCAGTTTAGTCTGGGGGAAAACAAAAAAAAATCCACTCTGTTTTTAGAGGACTGTTTCTGTAGGGGTGTTCTGTGTGACTGTAAATGGATGAATTTACAGTTTTAGTAGATGTGGCTGTAACTTCTATGCTGGAAACAAGGATGTACAGTATTTTTCTCTTGTGTGCAGACACCTTCTTCAACATAAAATAACTTTATGTTGCTTGTCTCCTTAAGAGGCATAGAAAAGTATTCCTAATTTAATGTATTTTTTCTTAATTATAACTGTACTTTTGACTTTCACTTCTAAGACCTGACCTACACCAGTTTCTGTATTTCTTGTTGGAACATGTTTGGAAAATGGAATCAGAAGAAGTGAGTAATAGTCTTGCTGAAAGATTACTATGCATCGTTAATCTCAGGTGCTTTGTCTGTGGAAGATGAGTATCATTTAATTTCAAATGGAAAAGCATCTGGGGTTTGTAAGTGGAGTTTGAGTAGCTGTTATATAGCAAATCTTTTTGGTTTTACATTAATTCAGTGTAACAGCTTAGATGGTTGGTACTAGGAGGTAGCAATAGGGAAAAAACCCCAAAACTTTGGTTTTGTGTATCGGCAAAAGGTGTGTGTGAGCAGAGGAGAAGTCATGAGACTGGCTGCTTTGTTAGCTTGTACTTTTTAGTCAACTAAAGCAACTTTTTAATGTTGGAAATACCAAATGACTGTTGGGGTTTTTTTTTATTTTTTCTATTGGACTTGTGTCCTGTTGTGCTGTTTTCTGTAATTTCTGTAATACTCTTAAGTTCTTACTGTTTTTTCAAAGGATAGCAAATTGTTTCATTTTAAATGAAGAAATCCCTTCAGATTATCCATTTTCTGCTTAGCTGCAGATTAACAGTTTTATCCAGTCACAATTGTAGGGTATATTGCCAGAAGATAATTTGTTCCCTCTGTGTCTCAGTCATGCTTATTACCTTCATTTTATTATATACTTTGAGCCTGTGAAATGATTTCTTAACTGCACTTAAAGATAGTTTGTGTAGACAGCAAAATTACTGTTCCCGCCCTCAGGATCAATTTGTATCATTCTTTTATATAAATATTACGTGCTACACTTCAATACTGTTCATAGTCCAGAAGATAACTGCTGTGATGAGTCTTACTTAAGAATCATGGTGAAAATGGAGTCCGTGTGGAATTTGAAGGAAAAGGTACTTAATTAGCTGTGATGTAACATCACCATCCTGACTTCAGCAGGACTGCCAGTATCCCCAGAGCCACTACTTGCACAAGGGAAATACTGGTTTTAATACAGCCATTTCTTAAATGTGTTCCGGTTTGGGGCTTTTTTTTTTAAGGGGGAGGGGGAGCAGTCATGAAATAAGGATGCAATTTAAAAAAAAACCCAAACAAACTCAAGATACTGACTTAGACTCACAAGGAAAGGAGTAGGAGAGAAACTCAAGTGGAGAAGTAGAAGATTGGTGGGTTGTCAGACAAAGCTGAGAAAGAAGGGAAGAAAATTCACATGGTCATAAAGAAAATGGGATGAAAGAAAAAAGGAAAGAAGGGAGAATTGTCAGAATACAGAACAAACTGAGTTGCAAACTGTCAAATCAGGCACCATAACATATTGGTCTGTTAACACTGGCCTGCTTGTCTTTGCTTTTTTTCTTGCTCTTTTTTCCTCTCACTTCCTGTCACCTGTACTGGAAAAATAGTTTACTACAATGAGACCACGAGATTGCTGAGCATTGCAGCTCAGAGGTGTCTTAACATCTTTATGCTGACTGCTTTATGAACATTTACTGAGGTTACCAAGGAGATATGCTCACATGCATTTAGTTATTTCATTACCACCTTCCAACTTTATGCTGAGTGAAAGCATGTTTGGAGCCTCAACAGAGCACCTCTCCTTTTCTTACCTGCCTGAAATATCTGGGTGAGAAAAGAGAAATCTGATGCTGATAGCCCCATAGCTGGGTTGCCACACACTATCTTTGCTTCACCTTTTTTAAACCTTTTCACAATTCCTGCTGAATGGATGTCAGGTTTTGAAACATTAGCACATGGAATCATCAGCCTTTGCCACCTGAGGTAAATCAAATTTTATAGGCATGGGAGTCGAACTCCAGAGGGATGAATGCAGTGCCAAACACTGCTGAATTATGACTGAAAATAAGATACAATAAAACCATTGTCTGTATTCATATATTTGTTTAGCTTTAACTTTGCTACAAATAAAACCACAATTTCCCCGTGCTACATTTGAGCTATGAGCAGGATCTTTAAGGCCTCATTTGTTAGTTTTAAAATTGCAGTTAACTTCCTTTTTTTTATGCGTATGACTTTCCCTCCAGTTACTCTGGATGCACTACTGCTGTATAATGCTCTATGAGATATAAGGGAGCCTTAAAGCGCTCAAAAATTCGCATGCCTTAATGACTTTGTTGGAATGATAGGGAGCTTTCATTGCTCCAGCACTCTTAAGTCCTGCTAGGCTTATAAATATTTGTCGCTTTGATTTCTATTTCATGTAAAGACTATACTTCTTGGCAGTCTTGATGAACCTCTAAATAGGAGCAATTGTAATCTGAACCACAGGTCCATGTTTGAGAGGCGTTTGCATGGGTGACATCAGCACTGATGGGCAGGTTTGGACTAGACTGTGTTCTGCAGCAGCCTGGAGTGAGGCACCTGCCCTGCCTCACCTGTGCCACTCCGTCCCTGGCAAGGTGCTGTGCGTGTCTATGATCCCCCCATTATAATTGGTTTAATTACTGCAATTAGAGCTACTGTCTTACCCTATTGATTGTACTTACTTTTTATGATGCTTTATTTGACTTTGTTTCTGACTAAAATTCCCTTTTTGTTAATAGATATTTATATTTTGTTGTGTTATTCAGGCAGCACTTGTTCTAGATTATGAAGAATAATTTGCCTAGTTATATTGATTTGTGGTTGATCTGTGTATCATCGCTCCTTTTGTCTTCAGTCCATTTAAAGACAAAATTCAATGTGATTCATTCTGTTGAATGACATCCTTTGTTTTTTTTCTGTCTCTGTGTGTGTATATGTGTCGGCTTTCTTCAGCCTTACCATGAGTGCCTGTTGTGAAATGCTTTGAGGTTGATCCTGGTCCCTGTGGTTTAATGCTCTCACTGCAGCTGTACGGGGTCACCACAAATCATCCCTTCTTCCAAGTTCCCCAGTGCCCAAGGCGAATGTACGTGCTTTGACGTCTACTGCTTAAATGTAGTTAAATGTTAGTACAGAAAAAAAATAATACTGTTAGTACATCATGGGGCTTTGGGTAGTCTGGGCTTTGCAGGGCTGGATTGTGCCACCCATACTGACTTGGAAGAACAATTCACTTCTTTAACAGTTGTCTTGAAGTTAGTGTGACTGCATTAGGACCATGTTTCACTGAAGAACCAACCTCAGGGATGTTGTGATACTACAGATTGGGTATCTGCTCCCAGTTTCTTGAAAGCTTGCTCTCACTGGAATATTCATTAAATTATGTACTTCTGTGTCATACATTTAGGACTAAGCCTTGTGGTAGTTTATTAAAAATGACTTCCATCCTACTGCAAAGAGCTTGTTTTTGTCTCTTCCAAGCTTCAAAACCTCCATTTTTTTTTGTTCTCATAGTAGCAGTTTTAATGTAAATGGAAACATCAATCTTGTCTCGAATATTTGAAATTAAGTATAACTCTTACTTGTGGGTTCTCACAGAACTTGAATCTTCGAGATGGTGTGCTGACTTTATACGCCAGTACCTTTGTAATATATCCAGAAAGTACTTTGCTAGAACTATCAAATGATGACGTATGTTAAAAAACTTTTCAGTGTTAACTTGTTGCTGTAATTGCAATGACAATTTAAAATTTGTTTAGATATGTAGAATATCCTTGAGAGAATGGAACATGGTGCAAGTTTGTTTCTGCAGGATGTGATTTGTCATATGATTTTTTTTTTTTTTGCCTTCAAAAGTGGTATTTTAAAGTGATGGCTTTTTAGAGACTGGCTAAGAATAGCCTTTTTGGTAAAACTATATCCTGCACAGGTGCGATGCCTTTTACTCATGTTTCCTTCTCCAGAACATGGAGGATGGTAGCACTCAAGGGAATTAACGGAAAGGAGGAGTGGGAAGCTTGGAGTGAATAGATGGGAAGAGTTTGTGTCCACTGGAGTAAATTCCTGCCTGGTTCTTAGGCTTGTACCTGTAGCTTTTGTTTCTGTCCTATGAGGAGATTCGTATGTGCGGCCTCTTTGGGAAGTGCTGCCTCTGCGTCTCGTTATGGTTTGGAGGACAACAAGGCAGTAGTTACTCCCTGGGATCACTTAACAGAAGGCTGCATGTTGAGCCTGAAGAATGAGTCCTCCTATTGACCCAAGTAGTCATCAGTGTGACATTATTTAATAGAAATTCTGTGTATAATTTAAAAAAAAAAATTAGAAAATCACTAAGGAAATGCATCATCAGGAGGGTGTTGCCCTCATGGTTAGAAAGTTAGATGCTTATAAATAAGAAAATAACAAGTTTAAGGTATGTACAACTTAATTCAGTGCACATGATTAAGGCTATTGGTTGCTGCTGTAATAATTTGTTAAAAAGAGTGAATGTCTGGGAGTCTTATTGTAGCTTATTCAGATCTTCAGGACAGACTTAAAGCATCTTCTCCAAGAGAAGCTGCTGTGTTTACATTCATGTACTTCACCCATGGAAAACGCTTCATCTGCTTGGATACTGCTTCATCCACACAGCAGGATTGCTGTATATATGCTGTACCTGATTGGTTGCCTTTTATTCATGTATTTGAATTGATTTCTTTATTCTGGATGGATTTGAGGATACACGTACTGAGCTGCAAAACTGTGGACTAAGAGCTTTGGACTAAGCTGTGTGTAGATGATAAATTTTTTTCTTTCAGAGTTTTGCTATATCCAGGATGCTGAATTTGCAGTGAAAACTACGTAGATGCAGGATCAACCTTTACTGTCGGTGCATGAGTGAAGCACTAGACTGTAAAGTCTGATTCTAGTCTGAAGTCCCCTGGTATCTCCGTAATAACAATAAATAAATAATGACAGCTGTAGGGTGGCATGGAGGCAAGGAATCGTGTATGTTTTTGTATTTATGTGTATGATAAAATCTGTGTATCCGCAGATTGACATGTCCGTAGAGGTTCTTTTTTTGGCCAGAACAAGCCTTTGATTTCTTGGAGAAATTAATTCAACCCTTTCTGTTGAACTTCAGGAGTGGTTCTGTGAAGATGATCTCTTAACCGATGTCTTACAGGAAAATAATTCCACTTATGAATAGGTACCAGAAATACCTGGGTTTTTTTGAGCGTTCCAAAAACGATTAACCAGCCTCAATTCCACAGCTTACAGTCAAAGCCAAAAATAGATTTGGTTTGATTTGTTTTAAATATGGATGTTCTGGTTTCTTAGGAAGGTGAAGTAATGCATAAACATAATTTTGGAAACCTAAATACATTTTACATGTCTAATAATAGCAAAATTTTGAAATATTTAATACATTTAAATATTAAATACCTGTGCTGGAGAACAAATTGCAAGGTTGAGTATTTCTCTTGGTAACATGTTTTTTTGGAGTGTTGCTTGTCAATCTTGTGTAAAGGAGTGACAGAGGTGTTGAGTTTACATGTGGGACCAGGACTGTTTAAGTCATGAACACTTTTTAAAAGTGATTGCATATTTACCTATGGGGTGGGCAGCATTTTTTGCAACAACAAAACAGAAGTTACTCTGTCAAGAAGAATAAAAAAGAAGATGAGATTGCTGCAATCTATTTAGCTGATTTTTCCACATAAGGTATGTGAAATATGTTCTTTGATGTAGGAAAACCAGTCATAAATTAAAACCTGTGTGTATTTAGTTGCTGTAAATCATCTTGTAAAAAGTCTTGACCAGCAGAGGGCTTCTGTCCCTGGGAAATAATCCCTCCCGTCGTTATTGCTAGAGGAGCTTTAACTGCACACTTCTCCGCAGTGGTTTTCCATCTCTGTGGTCCCGCGAACTGATGAGCTCTGGGGAGCTATGCAGGATCTCATAGCCTTCTTTGCTTGCCCTCAGGTTATACGTGATGCAGCCTCACTTCTTTAGGGCAGAAGGAAATGCAGCCTTTCCGCAATGGCCCCGTTGTAATTAAGTTAAAATGCTGTTATTGTCAAGATGTAAATGCAGGGTTGGGGAGTACAGGAGGGGGTCTTTGGAGCTGTGACTGTGGGATAAATACAATATTGATATCTAGTTCACAAAAACGTCTGTCTGGTTTTTATACCAGAGCAAAGCTTTATTCTTGTCATTGTGCTCTGGCGCAGAATGGCATCTGATAGTCTCACACCATTATAATTTACGTTCTTAGCAGTGTGAAAGGTGTATACCAGTGTGGGTGCACTCATGCAGGTTTCTGTAATGGCAAGAGCACTGATCTTACACTCTGGTAGAAATACATTTTTGAATCCTCATTACAGGATATGCTTCTTGACACATGGTTTTGCATTTTACCTGGCAGGCATGAGTCTTTCTTTTGGCTAGGTTTTGCATTCCTTTTATCTGCTTTATCTAGAACTCATCTCTGTTGCTTATTCTGTAGCCACAGTGTGCTAAACAGCCTTAAGTCAAATATTGCCACATACACCTCTCTCCTTAAAATGCTATTAACTTTGGTTGGTGCTGTGAGCCACCCAGTCAGAACCAAGTCTTTCACCTGGGTGACTGGCAGCATATGGAGAGACAACCTCTTTTGGACACATTTGGTTAAAAAGATCGCATTTGTACTGCCTTTCTGTGTTCAACAGTGCCTTTTTTTCCTCGGCAGAATTGGAAGATAATAGGATTTTAAAGGGTGAGTAATTGGCTGACGACCACTTCCAGCAGCAGCATTTTTCTTCATATTGTGTGGCCTCAGTGCTAAGGTGAGGCACAGCCTGATTTCTTATTTCCACAGCTCGCTGCACTAAATCCCGTGGTGGCTTGGATGTTCTGCTGGCAGCACAAGGGAAAGAGAAAGATATGTAACTGGTCTGGGTTGAGTTTTTTAAGTTTTTGTTTTGGTTTGCTTTACTTTAATTTCATTGTGTATCCATAGGGATGCTATGCACTATCAGATGCTGAAGTCAAACAGAATAGATGCAAAATTGATTTTATTGTTTGTGCCAAATTAGATTTGTTTAAAATCCTATATATTTTAATACCTCCTTTTTAATCACACACCCCACACCCCAGAAATAAGTGGGGCTTTTTGCTGCAAAGCTGTGGTTTTGGTACAAGTATTCCTGTTAATTGTTGATGACTGCACTGCAGAAAGATGAAGGCTGGAGGTTGTGGATTGTCAGGAGCACAGCTCAATAGCAGCTTCTGCTGCTGAGGCAGGTTTGGGAACTTTGGAGGAAAACTGAAGTAACGTCTTTGGTCATCATAGGGGAGATTTGAAAGAAAAGGAGTCAAAACTGGAATCACCCAAGAGGAAGCAAATATATACTTCCCCCCCCCCCTTTTTTATGAGGGTTTATTTTTTATTAGATGGTAGTGGCTGTT
Organism: Phaenicophaeus curvirostris; assembly: GCF_032191515.1. Classification (NCBI taxonomy): domain Eukaryota; kingdom Metazoa; phylum Chordata; class Aves; order Cuculiformes; family Cuculidae; genus Phaenicophaeus; species Phaenicophaeus curvirostris. The sequence goes on along the minus strand of NC_091397.1, from coordinate 49,673,450 downwards.
TTCCTGTTTTCATATAATCTTTTTCCTCTTTTTATTTTTTCCCTCAAGATTCCTTCCCTCTCTCCCTCCTCTCTATTGCCTCTCCCTTGAGGCTGAATGGCTCTAACAGTAAATGACCGTTTGATGAGTCTTTCCTCACCGTCCCCACAAATGTAATTTGCCAGGGAGTGCTCTTGAGGTGGGTCGTACCCGTCTCTTAGCAGGGTCTTGGATAGGCTTACAATGACCACAGGCAAAGGGCATGTTTATCAAAAACATGGGGAAGCTGCACCAGCTTAGCTTAGACTTAGCTTAAAAGTGATTTAGTCAAAGTAGCCCTAAAACCCTGTCTGGAGATTGTTCCTGCAGCTTGGTAGGCTTACTTAAATATACTTTAGATTGATAGGTGATCAGTACAAAACTGCATTTATTTATAGCGCTTAATTTATTTGTTAATGCTTTTTATAATGTTTATTTATTTATTAACATATTTATGTTACCTTAAATACTGAAATGTGTATTTTTGCATCAGTTTCTATACATGAGCATAAGGCACATTGGTATATTTATCTTTACTTATGTCTTCATGAGCAAACTGTATCAAAACTTGAAGCAGTTTGTTGTTTTCTTGTTATGTGAATCCTCATGGTCTTTGCTTTGGTATCAGTTTTGATGTGTTCTGTAAATAATCCTTAGGAATGTAAGGATGTGTTAAGTGCATAGCAGTTTTAGTGCATAGTGTTTTAGAAACTCTTCTCAGATTGCTCTGTTAGTCTGTTACCAGTTTTATAGATTATACCCGTGGTATGTGCATTAGTGCTGTGTGAGACATATGCATATTAAATGCAATGTGAATATATTTTGGTGTTTCTGGAGTAATTTAGAATAAATAAAAGCACTTGCGTCTGAACACTTGAATGTTTTGGTGGAAAAGAACCAGAAAGTATGTGATTCTAAAACATGTATGATAATGACTGAATTTTGTACATCCCTTACCTCGGTGAGTTACTTGCTTAGTTTAAAAGGTCAAATAAATTAAAAGACAAATTAATGTTAACATGTTGGTGAACTACTTACTGATTTTAATTGTAACTGTAAAAACAGATACCCTGGGGCAGATTTAAGCAGTAGCAACTAACATTGTTATGATAGCCTCAGGAAGCAAGTGTAACAGACAGGATGTTTTGTAATAAAACTGTAAAACAATTAAAATAGCTGCACAAAGCAGGCTGCTTTTTAGCCTGTTCAGAGGAAAGGGCTGCAAAGGGAGTGTCAGCCAGTCACAGCATCGTAGTTGTTATAAATTGCCATCTACTTTTTGAAGTGGCAAAAGATGGATAACAAAGTCGACAAGTAAATACATGCTACATAAATATGCATAAATCCATTACTGTCTGCCACATTGTCCAATTTGACTGGGTTGTCTCTCTGTGTCTACCACATAAATCAGTTTGAAGCAGTTTCCCTCAAGCAATATTTTCTGTAATGAATGGGTGAAAGATCTACATTCTTGAGTCGTGACTGGAGTTCTGGTGTATAATATAGAAAACACCGTATTTACCGTTTTCTCAAAAAAAAAGAAAGCTGTAGTCAAAAGATTTATTTGGCTGTGCAGCTACTAAACTTTCCATTTGACTTTGGAAGCCAAGCCAGGAAGTTAAATGATCAGGCTTTTTGCTTGACTAGGAATTTTTAGTGGTTTATTTTATACAATCCGTACTGCAGACAGCAAGTAAAGATTAGAAATATCAGGCACTAAGTATACTGGTTTTGTGTCCAAGCATTATGATAATTTTAAATAATAATTTTTCATTAAGTTTCATTCCTTGCTTGGTAAGCAAACATAGCTCATAGCGCCGCTGTTGATTCTTTGTGTCAGCACTGTGATACGTCTCAGTTCAGGTCCAAGTGATTTTATTTTACTGTCCTGTATACGTATAGTGCACTTGCATTTAATTTTCTATCCAGATGTGGCCTCTGTCTCTTTAGATTCAACTTGTACAATTTTCCTACATCCTGTTCTGGATTTCTCCTAATAGCTACGGCTATGGAATCACTGTGCTCTGCTGTACATTCATCTGGGCTTCGTTCCTCTTACACAGAGGCTGCTTTACACTGTTCTGTCAGCGAAAAGGGGCCCCAGTGAGAATGGGCTCAAGACCCAGCTGGCTTGTCTTACGTTTTATGACTTACCAAATAGATTGCACAAGGATGGATAAAATTTGTTTGGTTGTTTTTCTTATGTGAGAAGAAAGTATTAAAATTTCCCTATTTGCTTGTTTGTTTATAGATTAAATCTCTAAAATAAAAATTGTGAATCTTTTTAATGTACTCTCACGTTATTTTTTTTCCCCTCCCTTCCCAGTTTAGGGATTTGTAATTATGATTTGAAGAGTTTATAGTCCTCTGAGTAAGGGTGTATGTTACGAGTTTACATATAGATATTTTTTCTGGTAAGAAACTTTTGTCTTAAAATAGTCAGTTATGACGGAAGAAGACAAATTTGGAGTTTCATTAGCATTCTTGTGAAGAAACTGGCATGAGTTTATGTATGAAACAGTCTGATAACCCCTCTTCTGTCTGCAAATATTTGCCTCTAGTAAGTCAAAGGTCAAAAATCTAAAATGTCTATCAGCGTACTTCTGTGGAGCTTTTTAAATCACTTAAGTATTTTTAAGTCTGTATAATTAGGTACCCTTTAGTAGGGTAGAAATCTAACTTTGGATTTCGGTTTTGTGCAGCTGGGGTATCATCTAAAGTTTCTTATAAAAAGCAAGCAAACAAAACCCACACCTGCACATTGTAAGACTCTTGTCTTCCATACCAGCCAACTGATACATGAAATAATAGATTGAAGTATAAAGATTTCTTCAAGAAAGGCCCTTTTCCAATCTAAAACTATTCCTTCATCAGTTCTGTGTGCTGACTGGTTTCCTTTGAGCACATTTTGTATGTGTTTAGAGGAAAGAAGACAATCTGGCAACTACATATCAAGGCAGGAAACTTTCTACTTCCAGATCTGCCCCAGGCTTCCTGTACGGTTGAGGAACTGATCCTGCTAAACGGAGCTGGAAAAAAAGAAAAAAAAAGAAAAAAAAATGAAGAGGGGTGGGAAGGCGCTTGCTTTTGTGTATAAGTTTTTAATGAAGTATTTTTGCCAGTGGTTTTCTTGTTCATAAGGTTTAATCCATACTTGCCTAGCAGGATTTTAAGAAGTTTTAATTTTCTGACCAGCTTCAGATCCTTTTCTGCAGGATGCTGTATGGATGTAGAAAATAACTTTTAACTGTTACTGCAGTGTTAATCCCCAAGCAAGACTTGAGGATATTTGTGCAGGGTACCAGCCTCTTAAACAATCTTGCTCCCTGGCCTTCATAATGAAGTAAAGTGATGAAACCCTCCTTAGAAATGAGATAATTCATTATTATTTTCAAGCAGTGATAGCAGGAAATGGGAAGAAAACGGTTGCTGTGAAAACAATTTGAACGTTGCTCCAGACAAATAAAAGACCGAGGCGGTGGCTGACCTCTCCTGACAAACAGCTGGAGCCAAAAATGGCCATGGAGTTGTCGCTTAAGGACTTAATGGAGGAGATCTTTCAAATCAAAGAAACAGTAAACAAGGTAGATGGAGCTTTTACAGAGGTTAAAATTGAGATAGCTCAAATGAAATCCAGGCAAAATGAAATTAAAGAAAAGGTGAATCAACAGCTCCGCGTGTGTGAGGATGAATTGCTTACGTTAAAAGAGACTTCTAATCAAATCAAGTTTCTGGAATGATCTTTGAAGAATCAGGAGAATAAAAGGAAGAAAATCGAATTTGAGACTGGATACCTAGAAAAGGCTGGAAGGACACGACCCAAGGGGAGGTTTTGAAAATATTGCACTGAAGCCGATAAAAGTGAACGCCAAGAGAGAACCCTGAAGTGAAAAGGTTGCACCTGAGCTTCCTCGTGGGTGCCCAGTAGACGTCAGCTACTTGTATTGGAAACGTTGGTCTCGCTTTGTGTATAGCAGATGATGGTGGTAAAATTTCCTGCTGTTAGTTTTTTCAGATCACTCTCACTGGACCTTAGCTGGACGCAGGCTATCAGCCGTTGACTGTTTTACCACCTCCCTGAATGTGGGGCCTGATTTATGACGCCCTAGTGAAATGGAGGTATGTTATTGCATGACAATACGGCAATAACGGGATGAACCAGTTGGACGGTCTTTGGCCTCAGGAAGGTACCTTTTCCTACTACTAACAAACATGAAGGCATTGTGTTTTCCGAAACTGCTCGCTTCTAAAATGCAGTGACCTATGTAAGAATTGCTGTGAGGCTACATTATCTGCACATTATTTTAGGAAATACTTCGAAAGAGTGCAGAGGAGTGTACTCTGGTGGTTCCCCATTTTGGTACTGATTCTGCCAGTATGGTGAAATATGGAGCAGACAAGGAAGATTTAGAGTCTGTGGTGCTTGACTCTGCACGAGCAGAACCTTGCATCAGCAAACAAATTTAAGGATATTCTTCTAGATTCAACTTGAATTTGGTTCAGGCAGCTAAGAGTAACATGAGTTTGCTCTAAAGTTGAGCCTCAAGTGCTCAGTAAGTTGCAAATAAGTAGGACAAAGAGAAAAAAAAAGAAAAAAGAAAGGAAAAGAATGCTTCCTTGCAGTTTTACAGAAGGGAAACCTGTTTGAAATAGCTAGGAAGAAAGTGGTTAAATGAAAACCTAAAATTAAGGTGAAATTATTATAACTAGTGATTAGTATTGTTGCTTGTCTTGAACTAAGCACCAGTTGCTACCTTGTTAAGGGTACATAATTAGAAAAGTAGAGTGTTTTTGGTTGTCCTTGGAGATTTCTGAATGTATGCAAGAATCTTCATTATTACTACTCTGATTTATTTACTTTTTAATACTTTCTTCATTATTTTTTGCTGACACATACATGTTTGTGTTTTATTTTTATTCTGCCAGTTTCAACTAAAGTAAGTGAATAGGTTTAGGAAAAGTAAATAATGATTCAGACTCTAGTCACAGTAATCAAAATGTTTCACTAACTTGGTTTCTATTTTTGTTTTCATCTTTGCTCTTAGTAATTTATGCTGAAGTATATGTCCCACAATGTGCTCTATAAAATCTATAACCATTTTACTATCAAGCTTTTTGTTATTTCATTTTTTTTCCCCAGCCCAGCAATGGCAAACAAAAATTGCAGACACAAATCAGAGGTTTGATTTGACTGCAGATTTTAGGTGCCGAGATAGATCAAGCTTTCCAGTTTCTTGATGGTGAGTAGTTCTTTGCAGTTAGGTTGCATTCTTGGGTAAGAGAGTATTTTTGCCATTGAGAAGAGAAAGTGCTCAAGTGAAGAATGCTGAACAATAGTCAGTGGAGACAAAGGAGCAAGCTCTGAGAAGCTGATATTTCCTGTTTCATGTTTTTGGGGATCACCACTTGATCTTCCTACAAACTAGTAAGAATAATGAGACCAGTTAGTTGTATGAACACGATTATAACGAGAAGGATTTTTCCCACTGGATCAAACTGAAAGTGTAGCTTGGGGGTTTAGCAGTTGAGAGATCTGTTGTTAGCAGATGTACCAGTCTGAATTGGTGAATGGGAGATACCCCAGTCATTTTGGTTAAAATAAAGGTTGGAAATTTCTTCTCATGGAGACTCTGAATTGCAATATTTAGTGAACTGATGTGTTGTGTAGCGGTAGTCCCAAAGTAGTTGAGCAAGACATAAGAACTTTCCTTTCAACATCATCTTCTAAGTAGGAACTGCTGAAGGTGAACTGTAGTGAATTCAAACTGTGAGAATGAAGAAAATAGTTTTCAAATATTTGTGTTTTGTGGGTTTGGGAAATGCACTAAAAAGTTGTGCTTAAAAAAACAAAGACTTCAGAAAACTCGCTCTTCTGAAAGGGTCAAAGGAAAGGTCAGTGCATTTCTAGGTCTGCATTTGTTGGATGGTCTTATAATAGAGAATTTTTCTGTTTGTATCTTTCCCTCTGCTCCTACTTGCAGGGGATGCAGTCTCTTGAGTACCTTGAAAATCTGCTTCAATCAAAATGTTTTTCTTTACAGTTAAAGCTTCCAGCTTTGTGTTCCATCTTACACCAGAAATAGATTTAGGTGCATCTCTCTTAATTTACAGGTTTCTGGATAGGTACCGTAGGTGAAGTATTTCAAGAAACTTCCATTGTTCAAACACTTCTGAAAATAAAATACTGGATCTGGACTGTAACAGATGAAACAAGATTGTGTGGCAGTTAGAAATTTGCCATTCTGGTTCTGCTCTTAAGTTTGCAGGCAAGTTACCTTGTATCTATGCCTGTCTAGCTAGAGATGTATGTGGGAGTGTATACATAGTTACGTATATATTATGTATATACTAAATATATATTTATATTACATAGTTTTCAATGACAGTAGACACGAGAGCTATTCCTAAATCCTGGGAACTCTTGTAGCTGCAATAGCAAAGCTCGTAAGAGGCTAGTTGATGTCAGACAGCTTTCCCTTTTCTTTTTACTGATTATTGCTGCGAGACCAGCAACTCCATGAGGTTCAGATCTTTTCGTCAACAAATATAACATTTGGGTTTCTTTTTCCTGTGTTAAGCTTCAATAAATTATCTTCACACTGTATTACTGCACTAGTAGCTGTCTGAATTACCTATATTCAAGAGCATTTGGGGAGGCTTTTTGCAGTAGCCTTATCCTGGTACAATACGTAAATGCATTTCTGAAATGAAATCTCCAGGTTTCGTTCCATGGCACAGTTGTACCCATTTGTGCTTGGGAAAAACATTTGTTCATAAGCAGTTAGTGTTGAAATTCTTTTCAGTGAGTGCTGCGAGTTGCAAGGTAGAGCAAAGTTGTGTACTGTAGGAGTGGTATACTGGGCATTGAGCACTTCTTGTAGAATTGTGAGAATCTCCCTTATTTTTCTAGTTCCTTACTGAGAGTTGATAATAACAGGCTTTGGTGATTCAGCTGTGTACCAACGGTCCTGGAATGACTATATAATGAGTGAAGATGATTGATGGATTTTCTTTGCACCTAGAAAAGTTTCCTGACAACTTGTCTTCTAGTGCTTTCACATCCTAAAACCATGAGTCGTAGCCTCCAACTGGTCTTGGTGGTGGCTTCACAAGGTAGGCACATCATGAAACAGAGCTCTCCTTCTGCGTTCATCACCAATGATGTGAAGAAAATCCTGAATGGCATGTAACTGAGTGCGTTGACAACCAGTAACTCAAATGCCCTTAGTCCAGGAACATAAGACAGCACCCTCAGCTATCTGTGGAAAATGTAGGAGGAATCTAAGAGCCAGTTAAAAAGAGCAAGCAGCTGCTTACTTGATGTAACTGAGCTAAATTTCATTTGGAGTGTGAGCAGAGGTTCTCCAGGTTGCTGAAGGAGCGGAGACGCTCTTCAAGTTACAATGTCCTGTTTGTCCCAGCTTCCCTGTCAGGAGGGCTCCTCGAACATGAATGCAGGTCCAGTGGATGCTGCTCTTCCAAAGCAATTAATTCATTTTCACCTACATTTACCAACCAGTGTGTCTGTATGGACAGTGCATCTCAAAAGAAGTGGGTTTGGTGCTGTTGTTCTTTGTATTCTTTTCATTGGCACAATAGATTCATTTTGTTGCCCATCTCATGTGATGGTCAGGAGATATTTTATAAATTATATTTAATATAGTGTTCTTGTGGGATGGGTGTGTAAATTTCATCTTCAATGATTTTTTCTTTCAGAGTGATGCAGAATGACAGGTTGATAAACAGAATAGTTTGATAGGTTTTGGTATTATGAACTTTCAAGGAGAAGGAGGTATCTGCTTGCATTGGGGGATGTTGCTGTCTTATGCCAAGGTATGCAGAAGCACTTTAAAGAATGGACACTGTAGAAACATAGGTAAAAGCACAGTGCCACCAGGAAATGATTGCTGTTGAATTTTTTTTTGTTTGTTTTATTTCAAGTAGATGATGTATTTTTGTTGAAGAATGGATGAATTGCTGGTTTTACTCAAGATGAAGGAGGTGAATTTGAAATAGGAAAAAGTACTTTTTAGAGTCTTTTACAATATTGTACGATATCTCACTGGATAGTAGAGACCTGTCAAAGCAGACAGGAATGTGTTTATCTTCTCTTTTTTTTTTCAAGCAGACTTTATTTGTGTTTCATTTTCAAAGTGGCACTGTCATTTTTTTTTGGTTTTATGAGTCCCACTTTCCAGTATGGGCACCATCACTAGGTACTTCGCACTGTAGACACAACAGCTGGGTTAATTAAATAGATATGTCACAGCACTGAGGCCAGTGCCTGCTGCCATTATACACAGACAGCCAAGAGCTACAGCAAATAGAGCCTCACAGAAGCATTAGCAATGCAATACCAATTGTATTAAAAATAAAAAAAAAAATAAGCAAGCTATGGTATGAAGAACAGTGAAGAACAGTAGAACAAAACATGATGCTTTCTCTGCATTCGTTGTAAGTAAGTATAAAGGAGATGAAGTGTGCGTTCATGGTATCAAAAACCCCAACTTCTTAAGATAAATCAATAAACTGCATTTCAGATAAATGTTAGCAATCTCAGTATGGAATCTGTGAAAGATTTTATTTTCCTTGTAGCCCTACAGCATGCTTCCTCCCTCCCCCAATACCGAGATGTCTTAATATGTGGTCAGAAAGATCCTTTAACATTTTCATAAGGAAGCTTGTTATCTCTAATATCTGGACCAAATTTGGAGACTGTCCTTGCAAGCCTTCTGTCTCTTTGCTGTAAACTGTGAAAGCTACACACTGTAGCCCCTACTTAACTCTGAAGCACTGATGAATGATGCTGTGTGCATAAGATCTGTTCCGCTCTTCTCAAAAGTGGCTGTATTTCAGTGACTGTCAAAGTATTCCATTTATACCTGCTATTTGTTTTCTCAAAGTTCATGTTAGCTATGACTACTGAGGGCACAATGTTCTTCTGTGACAGGCACTTTGCAGATCCAGCTCTAAGGGAAGAGGTGAGGTAATCTTAATGAGTGTAATGGAAATTAAGAGACTGCAGATTTTTTCCCATACAAGGATCAAAGCTCTATCTAGAGCTGCTGGGAGGGCTACTGAGGACAGCAGCAAAAGCTGGACCTCCAGAAAGGATGGATACAGAGTAAATCCAAACACAAGCTCCTCTCTGTGTTTTGGAGGCCGATTGGCAAGTTTCCAAGGAGCAGATGGTGCCAGCAACATTTTGTTTTTGTTTGTGAACCACTTACAAAATTGCACAGTGAAGGCAGTGGGGGATTGTTCAAAATGGCAGTACTGGCATGGCAGAAAACGGGAATAGTTGCGGCCGCTTAAGAGCGGCGACTGCTAAGTTCCACCTTGAAAGTAATTCTTGGCACTTGCTGTATGTGGTGGTATTGACCTGTTTGTATTGGAAAGTTGCAAAAGAGCTATATATGCACCATTAATTCTGCAATAAATTGTTCAGAATTGTATTATAATAGGGAAATGTTGTTTTAAAATCAAACACTGTTGTGCATGATGTGGGGATTCTCAAAGCATGTGGAGCTGTCAAATTTCAAATCTCTAGATATTTTCGAGGAATCACTGTATAAGCATGGGAAAAGCTAAATTGGAAATCTCATTGCTTAGTCTTTTTACCTGTGGGGCTGCATAGGCTGGCTAAAATCATTATCTCTTATTTTATGAAGTCCCCAAATTCCTGTTGAAATTTTGTAATTTAAAAAACCAAACATTAACATACGCAACCGGGTCTTAGTTCTATAAGCTTGCAAATGTGTAAGTAGCTGTCTGCATATAACTAGGTGTTATGTGTGTACCTTTGGGAAGACAGGGTTACCCTGGTAGAAAACCAGGGAGCACCTGGAAGGAGGGAGGTGGGAGGCAACCCGTGACTCATGCAGGGCTCCTCCTGCATCCACATCCGTTTAACTATCGTTTTGGGGACAGCATCTCATGAGGGCTCTCTTCTCTGCCTTTAGAAACCTGGGGGATAGCGGTTAGGATGTCCACGTTTGCACTATGCTTCCTTGCAGCCTGTGGAGTTGGGTAGTCATCAAGACACAGGTCATACACAGAAGTGTCCCTGCTCAGCTTCTGTTTGGAAATATATGTATTCAAAGTCACTAAAGTGATCCAAGGATTTTTGATAGTTGGGCACAAAAGGGTTCATCAAAACATGTAACATAGGTGAACAGCTGATGGTGTTTAGGGGTTTTGGTGGTTTTTTTTGACTCAGAGACTAAGGGTATAGTAGTAATAGTTTTAATTTTGTCAGCGGTGGCTGGCTTATTCAGCATTAACTCTTTACACAGTAACTAGCTTTCACAAGTACACGGCTGTGCTGCCTTCGGTAGTCAGTTTGGCAAATCTGTGCTCTAGGCTTACAAGCAAATGCCAGAGCCATTTAAAATGGCCAGAATAAACTTTTGGGAGTCTTTGAGGAGTAGAATACAGCAGTACAGGGAACTGGCTAGGGCAACAGACCAGACGACCCACTGGCCTCAGGGGACAAGCAGTTTAAGCCCCAGGATTGGTCTGCAGTGACTCTGGTCATCCCCTCAGAGCACCTATGTAAAGGTTGATGGGAAGGAGCTAGTAGCTGAAAGTCAGAACTTTTTGGGGTGATTTTCAAACTATACCTGGTGGGATGCAGAGGCTGATAAGTAAGCCTTCTTTTATGAGGCTTTTGTGTGCAGTGTTTTGTTTTTGTGCAAGGTGGTAATAATAATTACAATAACTGTGGTAGTTTTAATGCTAGCTCTCTGCCGACTCATTGCCTTGTTTTCATTTATGTGTCACTCCTTTGGTGTTGTATATGGAATCAATTAAATTTGTTTCTAAAAAAAACCAAACCACCTTTAGTTAGCTACAGAAATACATACACTCGCTTCCATCAGTTTTGGGATGCTGTGTAGTCTTGTTGCTGTGAGTTTTGCCTTTTACCCAATGGCCTGTTGCCCCATCTCTTCTTCCTCCCATTTTTACTTTTGCCCATAATTGTTATCATACTTAAATTGCAAGCTCTGCAAAGGTGACTGTTTTGCAAAGCAACCTTTACAAAATTTTTCAGAAGTGTAGTTACTAGCTGTAAATTACAAGGAAGAGTAACAATAGCAAACAGAGTCATTCATGCACAGGGATGAACTTTGGAAGACCATGATGGGTTATAGGCACGCGGCTCTTCTCTTTTCCTACCTGTTTTGCATTCAGTGAAAAATTATAGTGGTTTTGGAAAAAGCTGAGGCAAATTCTGTCATCTCTTCTGTGGGAAGAGCCAAGCTAGAGAAAGCAACCCTGAGCTTCCAAGGAGAGAGGAAATCTCAAGACTCCTGCTGGTGAGTTTTCTGCCAGCTTCCTCTCATATCTTATGGACAAAAAAGAAAAAAATATATGCTTTAATGCAATGTAATGAATTCTTATCATTTACTGATTATGATTACTTTTACCAAGAAGCTAAGACGTCCTTGGCTTTCTCCTACTCTCACAACTGTTTTATTGAGGTATACCCTTGAATTTCCTTGACATTAAACACAGCTTGTGATTATACAAAGTTACATAAGGTGAGTGGAGACAGAAAGAGGACATGCAAGTCCTTGATATCTTTGAACAATTTCTATTCCTGGAATCGGAGAGCATTTTAAATTAAAATACTCTAACATAGCTTTTACAACTGTTGTAGGTGATAGATGCTGTAGATTTCACTAGACTTCAAGTTTATCTTTTTTTTTTTTGCCCCTCACTCTCAGTTTATATCTGTAGTGAATTTGAGTGCACTGTCCTACACATTATACTGAGTTGTGTCTTTGGAGATGTGATACAGCCAGAGATTATTCAGTGTGACAACACTTAACCTAACATAATTCAGTTCAGTGCACTGAGTAGTAGAATGATAGAATATTTTGTTTCCTAGGATGGGTACCCATCCATTGTCACTCTAGTTACTGCAGATTATCTGATAGAAACATAAGAATATAGGAGTTGCCATATCAGATTAAACCAGTGGTCCATCTAAGTCACTGTCCTTTCTCTTGAGACAGGCTGGAGCTGGGTATTTCAGTCAAAAGTGTAGAAAACCCTAAATATACTTTGAAATGCCTTTCATATTATGGTATTTTCTTTTTAATCCTGTCAATTAGACTTTGGTTTGTGCTGGGTAGCAAGAGGACTTAAATCCCTTGTGTTTCCTAAATCCCCTCTGATGTAACACTTCATTTTCATGCTATCTATCTAAACCTTATCTGAATCGTGCTGCGCTTTTGATGTCAATGTAGTGTGGTAGCAGTGCATTCCACAAATTAATTATATGTTATATATAGGAATGTCTAATGTATCTTGTCTATTTTCTCAAACCTCAAACATTCGTTTTATTAGATATCTAATCTTTAAGCTAAAAGGATTTCCATCAGTGTTTCTAGTACCCTGCAGGACTCTTCCAGCATCTGTAATCGTTCTAACAGTTCTTTGTATCTACATCTCATGCTTGTCACAAGAATAGATCACAATATTTCACATGAAGAGTATAAAAAAGTTGTTTTATATAGTAGCAACACTGTTTTCTTGTGACATTTTGATGTTGGTATGAAAAACTAAGGGGAAAAGAGAGATCTTTAAAATGAGAACTATCTTTTAAATGTTTTATTTCAAACGTGAAAATGATGCCAGAATCATTACAGCACAGAGATTGGTCCTAAAAAGTATGTGGAGCAACGACAGTGATAATAGGAGCCCCTTTCACTTTAATGGCCTGTTTTGCCTTTTAAGCTAGTATTTCTGCAGTTTAATTTGTGCACTGCTTAACTAAGACTTTTTTTTCTTCTTTTCTTAATCAATTCAGTTAAAGTTATATGAGATCTAAAATCGTACTTAATATAGATGTAACTTAGCAGTTTGCTTCTTCAGTTAGCTCAGCAACCATAATTCAGAGGGTGGTTTTTTTCAAGAGATAGGATTCTTTACTTTTATCTTTTGATGTTTTCTTCATTCAAGTGTTTTCAAGGAATCAGCTTTCAACATTTTAATTTTATTTTTATTCTTTTTATTTTCTTTCCTCATGTATGTCATAAACTTCTATTTTTTTTAAATAACTAACAAGTGGTAGTCTTGAAAGCAGCCAGCACAGCCTAACATGTCTGCTGTTCATTCGCGTGTACACTGGAATGCACAGGAGCATCTGGAGACCGCGGCAACACCCTCTCCTATAGCTTCAATCTGGTAATTGCTGGTAGTGCCCCTTGAATGCAGCTCTACCTGTGTGGGAGCCCTTAAACTCCTTGCACACACTCAGCATTGACTGTGGTATAAGCACTAAAGTAACTGGATGATGTGTACTAACGGTGTATGGACTTCTAATAAAAGTGTTTTGCTTAGGATGAACTGTAGTGATGTCAGCTGTTTGGGGTAGATGATTTCTTTGGTAATGTAGTGTTTGACCTATAAATCTGACTGCAACTTTGCTGGGTTCTTTATCTACAAAACTGGCAGCTTCCATTGTCCAGTTTCTTAGGCTCTAAAATAAATAATGAAAACTACCATAAACGCAGGATTTGATATTGATTTTCTGGAGTTTAGGATAATCTGAGGTCTTCAGAGATCAGTATCCTTTGCTGTGTCGTACACATATGTATGCTGCAGCTATAAAAATAAATAACTGAAGCTCTTTAAGGTCTAGTTTGTGAAAAAGATGAAACATTTATTGGCCACTATATTTTGAACATTGTATTTCTGAAGCTGAATTTGATGCTTTGTGTCCCATAAAATAAAAATGATGAGATTGAAGGCAGTAATCAAAAGAAAAGGGCTTGATGTGTCAGTCTGGTGCTAGAATACATGTGGCTGGTTGAACTGAGCTTTGCTTCTAATATACTTTCATAAATTTTTAATGATAGCTAATGAATCAAAAGTTGAGAGGTCTTGGAGATGAGGTATTTATCGGAGTATTTCTTTTTCCTTTTGGTGCTGTGGGGTGGAGTTCCTAGATCCCTTGGGTTGAAGGCTGTTTCCAAGATGTGGCTTGCAGTTTGGTCTGTTCCCCATCTAGCATTTTGCATCTCTTTTCACAAATACCAGGGTAGGGTTCAGTGGTATTAATTTTGACCTTTTCACATCAACAGCTGTTGCAAAGACCTGCAGGAGCAGAACAGTGCTAATTTTCATTTCTTTAGGAATGTCTGGGCGCTGTCCACAGCACAGACTCGTGTGGTGAAGGCCACGATTTCTCCCAGGCTGGACCCATCCCACCAGGTGCCGCTGTGATGCAGGGATGCCTGGAGCCAGTGAGGAAACCCACAGATACACGGTCCCCAAACTCCTGATTAATACAAATAAAAAGGCAAAGGAAATTGCAGCCTGCTCCCTGTGACCTGACCAAGCCATTGTAAGACATCAAGGAAGCCCTGATAAATCAGGAGCAGTCTCCTGAATATCACAGGGCTCTGCGACTCTGCAGAATATTGCACCTACTGAGATACACATTTCCACAGTGTGACCATATTACAGCATCAATTTGGAAGGAGAGGGAAAGGAAACAGGAGTCAACCCACAGAAATAAAAATGATTCACAGGGAAGTGGCTCAGCAGCTTCCAGTCAGCTTTGTCTCCCCAAGTATGTGATCTATGCCAACAGGCATGTCTGCACGGCACAGAGGAGCGTTCAGTTCTCTGCCTGCCCCAAGCACGGTGGTCTCCATTACTCAACAGGCGTTGCTGGTGGCACCTCGGAAGTGGCATTTTGGCAGGAAAGAAATTGCGTGAGGCAAAATCATGATGTAAATTTAAAATGAGCTCTGTGTCAACCACCCAAATGGAATCAATTGCACTATGGATTCGGTAACACAGATTACTGCTGACTGTGTATTCTTGAGTCTCCCAGAGGTGCAGCAGGAGGAGATTGTGTGATGCTGCTTAGAACAGTATGCACATACTATGCATGGGAGGAGAACCCCCAGTGCTGGATTTAAATGACCAAATACGAGAGAAAAAATTATGACAATAGGTGCCTTTTAAAAAATATTTGTTACGTTGAGCTGATGAACTCTTTGATTGTTGCACTACCCTTTCAAGGAAATAGTATATGACAAAATAATAAATAAGACGATAGCATCAATCATTTATTAGTCAACCCTACTTTGGTAACAGGGTTTGATTCTTAATACTTTCTTACTTTACATGTTTAATTTTCTTTCTCTTTCTGGAGAATCAGATTCTTCCTAGGTGGGGCAACATGTTTTGGGCAAGACCTCCCAACCGCCCCAGCATTTGGCTCTGTATCCCACCCAGGCATTTGTCAGGATATAATGCACTCTTTTTCTTTCTCTTGTTTAAGTTGTGTTACCTGACTTTGTCAGTAATAGTATCTCCAGCACTTTGCTTCATCTTTTCATTAAAGTTCGTAATGATGTAAGGCCTCCCCAGATCCTATGTACATGATGTGTAGGAAAACACAAAATTCAGAGATAGTTATGTGAGAACTTGTGATTCACCAGCTAGGCTCAAAGTATGCTGGGCTGTTCTTGGGGCATGCGTATATAGTTCTTTCTTGGTCTTTTTACAGGATGCTGCTGCAATTTTTGGAAGAATAAGAGGGTATCATGCAAAGTGAATTGAACTCAAATTTCAGAAAGATCAGTTGGTGATGGCAAATTTGAACTTATTCTTCGTTGATACAGTTAGAAGGCAGAAAGCACCTGAAAATCACTTCTCTTGAGATGGGGGAATTTATAGGAAGAACAGGCTCATAGAGTTGGGCTTGTTCAGCCAGGAGAAGAGAAGGCTCTAATGAGATCTTATAGCAGCCTTCCAGTACCTGAAAGGGGCCTACAGGGAAGCTGGAGAGGGACTATTCATAAAGGCTTGCAGCGACAGGACGAAGGGGAACGGGTATAAACTGGAGAGCTGCAGATTTAGGCTTGATGTAAGGAGGAATTTCTTCACAATGAGAGTGGTGAGACACTGGCACAGGTTTCCCAGGGAAGCTGTGGCTGCCCCATCCCTGGAGGTGTTCAAGGCCAGGTTGGATGGGGCCTTGGGCAGCCTGGTCTGGTAGGAGGTGTCCCTGCCCATGGCAGGGGGGTTGCAACTGAATGATCTTTAAGGTCCCGTCCAACCCTAACTATTCTATGATTCTATGAACACTTCCTAACCCCTGTTTTTTAGACTGGTGTTCTCCCCAAATTCTGCAGCAATATTGGAGCCACAGTAAGGATCTTGGAAGCCTATTTTTGGGGATCTATATGGCTAAATACTTCTCAAATAAATTTTAGAATGCCTTTCAGGATGTACCCATTTATGTCATCTGAGAAGGAAAGTAAAAGTGTTTGTCATCTTCCAAAATTAATTATACAGACTAGCTACTAGTAGCATCTTCATAAATCACTTACATGGTAAATAATGCAAGTGAATTTATTTCATGTTAATTTGTTGTGGATTATTTCAGATTTTAGAGAATCCTGTATACGAAGGCATAATTTTCAGTCCTGTATTATTTTCTTGCATCACTTTTAATGAGAGTTGCGCATATTAATGTGTAGCTTTCATCATCGTATGTGCCCGACAATTGCACTTGAGGCTGCAAGACTGCCTGTTACATCCTTCTGCCAATTATGTTTGAAACACTGTATTTTGACAAAATAACTCACGATATACAACCCTGTCAGTACAACTGTAGCTGCCTGAGTGTAAACAGTTTACATTAATGGAGTTGGGATGTCTAAGATAGTATAAGTAATTGGATTGTTGAATGGTTGAAATTGCTCTGACTGGGATACTTGGGCCAGACCTTCTTTTGAATGACATAATACAATATTTGGATCATTGCTTTTGAAGACTTGCATTTCAGTAGGCACACTGTACATGAAAAAGTGTGCAGTACATGTTAATGGCTTAACTCTTAATAATAAACCTTATTAAACTTTACACTGGAAACTTGACAGTGGAAGCTGGCTGAAGTTAAAAGTGAGATTTGAAGCCCAAAGCAAAACTACTTTGAACCTGAATGTATGGGGTAAATCTCGACTGCTAATCAAAATATATAGAATATTTTCAGCTATTAATTTTAATTAACATTTAAATGAATGTTTTCCTTAACCACAACTGCAACAACTTTAGCCTCTGCCGCTCTTCTAGCTGTGTTAAAGTCTACTGAAATCAGGAATTCATGACTGCACACAGACATCTGGAGCCAGAGACTCGGCAGACTTTTGAAGTCAGTAGAGTTGCTCTGATTTACACCTTCTGAGGATCTGCCCTATGAGATCAGTGCCAGTCCAAACTTATGTATTCTGGGTCAAATTTAGTGAACTTGGAAGAGTCAGGGGACTTCAGAGTGGGTATTGTTTCTTTTAAAGGTTGATTGGACCTTCCTTCATCAATGTTGAGTGCTCCCTGTAGTCTGGTTAGTGGGGGGCATGCATTACATATTTCTGGATTTAATTCAATTTCACTTTCAACTTTCATTCTTTTCATTCTAAGAAATGAGATGGCTTGATGGTAATTCCCTGCTGCTCTCTAAATCCCTAAATCTCTTTCCTTTTTCTCACTTCTTTAGGATAGTGTTACTCAATAACATAGACATTTGCATGTCTGACTCTGTGTTTGATTTCACAATGTTGAGCATAAACAATTTTTAAAGTCATGTTATTTTGAAGTAGATATATTTTGTGCCATGGATTATTGGGCTCAGTGGTAAGGTTAGTTGGTATTTGCTGGCTTCCAGCTACATTAAGTACTTAAAAATATCATAACCCAAACGTAAAACTGCATCTTACTGCAGTGCTGAAGGAGCCCAGCCATGGAAAATCTCTGGGTTAGTGAACTTTGTGGCTCAGGCTATTTGCCTTTACAGCTGCTGAACGTGAAAATGGGAAGTGTGAGCTTCTAGTCTATTGGTCCCCAATGCATAATAAACCACCTTGTAACCCAGGCTGACAAGGGAGAGCACAGTCATGCTGTCAGTAGCACCCTGCTTGCACAGTATGTGCTGTACTTTGTGGGACCTTAGGCTGGTTAAGGAAGTTCTATGAGATGACTGTGCAGTGCAGGGACTTCAAACATCCTTTCATACAGGTCTGGTGCTGCTGTGCTTTTACCAAGCACCAGGCGAAGTTCATGCGGCTGGAATAGGGTCTTGCTTCGTAACAGAGGGTCTGTAGTGAACATTTCTACATCACCTGCATTAAACTTAGTAGCCACTTACTGGCTTGCTTTTGGGAGAAGGTGAGAGAGTCATCACTGGATCTACTAGTCTCAGGTACACTGAGGTAATGGGAAGGATTGTCCGCTCTGAACAGCACCTTTTATTTTTCTTCCCACTTAGCCTATGTGAAGTGAGTGAAAGGCCATCACCTAAAAAAAACATTGGAGAAGGGTTGTGTTTCACATAAGTTTACTTTCTTGGGAGCCTCCTGGGAGTTTTTGTACTAGCAGGGCTTTTGAATGTGCACACATAAAAGATTTTTTGATACTTACATATGAAGCTGACAATGTCTGTATCTTCTGAGCTTGTGCATGCGAACTGTCTGATATGTTATGGGATATGTCATGGAGTTTGAACTAAGCAATCTAATAGGGTGGTTACTGGGAAATGTATATTAGTGGGAGCATTAATATGCTGTCTTTATATTGAAACCAGGTTTGACAATGTTTATGCAGCCTGTGGGCTGAGCAGTGATGTTAGTATGAAAGACGCAGATTGTTTAGCTGAAAGAAGAGTTGAAACTTGTTGTGTCTGCAGTACGATGTTAATGATTTGTGCACTCAGTGCTTCCAGGAATGCTTCTCTGTGTGGGATTATGATAATTCCTGATCAATTGTGTCTTTGTAAGAAAATATAACCACGCATAAAATAGCTAAAATGCAAGGTAGCTCTTCATTGCATAAAGACCAGTTAGAGGATAGTTTATTACCCACCTGAGGTCTGAAAAGAAAATGTTCCAGTGAAAAGGTTCTTGATCAACAAAATATGAAAGGATTTAGCAATTTTAGTTCACTAGGATTTGGCTAATATGCCTGTTCTCAGTTCAGAGGAAGGCATAAATCCTTTACATCAAGGTAGAGGCTTAAGCTTCTATTACATGAAGACATAAGTCTTGGAATCAGTTACTCCAATTGTCTGTGAGGAACGGAGGGGCAGATGAGTGCAAGTCTTGGTTCACTTGGTCCTCTCTGAGATGTTAACAAGGGAGGAAGAGCACTCCAAGAAGCGTGGAAGATGGGTAGGAGAGTATCTGCTTTTCAGTTAGGCCGCCCCCACCCCATGATCATAAGACCTCCAAAATGGAAGGAAGAATAGAAATAAGTGGAAGTTTGGCCAGGGTAGTTAGCACTGATTTGACTAACTGCCATGAAATTATTCCGTTATCAGAATTTCGCAGTGTATTGCTTGTTTATTTCTTTTCCCCCAAGGCAGAAATGTGTCTTCTACTGAATTTATTTGCAATGTTTTGTTTTGAAATGGCAAAACTGATCTCAATTACGATTTTTATCTTGGCCACCAGTCATGTCAGAGCCCAGCCCAGCTCTTTAAAACAAATTCAGCATTGCTTGTTGTATCGATTGCTGCAGGAGTTCTGTCCTGCTCCAGTTCTAGCATGTTTATTTTGCTGCGTAAGGATGATGCGTTGCAGAAGTAGGTTAAGTTACTATAAAAAGTAATTTTCCTAGTATGGTTTACACTGAGAAGGTTCTAAATGAATCTTGTAGAAGGAATAATATTCATAGGAGTAGTAAGGAAGATGAATCTAAAAATCTAGGAGCTGCTTTTGTTCCCCACCCACTCCCCCAGTGCCAGAGTGACACAAATTCATTTATACACACACATTTACGCGCAAATAAATGGAGGAATAGATAGTTTAGCTAGAATGACAGAACCCTGCTACTTTAGATTGAAGTGCCTGTCACTGACATTAATTTAGATGTAGTATTAGGGAGCCTCTTAAAGGTCAGGTTTCCCCTGGAGCGTTAGTTTACCCTGGACATTTTTACAGATGATGTGCTAAAGATGTAATGCATCTAATAACTACATCTTGGCTTCATCTACTTGATTCATCAAATACCTTCCTGCTTAATACTGAGTTTTCAATGACATATTATTTGTGAAATAGTAGAAGGCAGCATGTTAATATTGTGTTGATTACAACTGTTTGTTTTTTTTTTATTATTATTTGGAGGTATGTAAAAAGGGGTGTGTAGGTTGGAAATAAAGCTTATTTATTGCATCAAGCTAGTGGCCTGTGGCTTCCTGAAAATAAGGACCCCTCATTGTTCATTTAAGGGAAGATGGTTATGAATGGCAGCTGCCATTTTCTGGGAAGGTGGCAGTGTCAAATGCTCAGTGCTTTTACTGGAGAACATCATCATGACTACCCATACACATGGGTTTATCGTGTTGCAAGTAAAAAAGTATATGTACACTCTGGGTCCATGCAAAGCCATAGGTAGTTAAGTGCATTATCACAAAGACAGAGCCCAATTCTTGCTGTAGTCCTGTGATCTCCTGATAATACAGATGCTTAATCCATTTTAAGGGGTCTTTTACTTGATTGTGAAGACTGTAGATGACCAGAAACCAGAACAGGGCAGCCCTGAGGCTAAGATAGTTTGCTTTGTAAGAGTCAGTTTGTCTTTCCTACTTGATATGAATATTTTTGTAGCGTAGCACTTGCACTGAGCTGTGTGTTCTTCCCTTGTCAATAGGAACTTTATAAAAAAGATGAAAAGGACAAAAGATAATTTTTAGAAGTAAATTGGCTTTGAAATTAGTTGAATTGAAGTGGTATGTGGTTGAAGAGCTGGCAGTGGTGCAGTTTGAGTCCTAGGTTCACTTCTCCATATCTGATCTGATGTGGCAAGGTCCCCATCTGAAAAACAGGTTTTGAGATTTAAAAACAAACAAACATGAAAACACCTAAGACCTTTAAGATCATAATACAAAATGAAATACAGATGTGAAATGTTGCTATTTCACCACGGGAAATTATATTTAATGTGTGGCAGAGCTAGAGCTGTACATTTCACAATGCTGGCCGGGGCATCGAGGCTTCTGAGACACCAGAGCAAGCACCACTTCGATGGGTGGGGAAGGGGACCAAATTATAGTGATCAATGAATGGGCTCTACATTATTCTTCAGAACTGGAGATCTCTCACTCTGTTTGTAATCGTATTCTGAAAGGAGGGTTGTGTTTTGCCTACGCAGACCCCCGGGTGGTCTGGTTTCCCCTTGAACCTAGGTGAGAGAGAACAAAAGCGGTGGAATAATGGGGGGTTACACTCTTGCACCCTGAAAAGCATCCACACCAAATTAATTTACTTTAGCTTGGGCTGAAGACTAAGGCTCTGTGTTCTTTGTCCAAACTTTGTTCTTCAACTCTGAAGCAAAGCACAGCGTTGCCTTTGTGGGTTTTTTTCTTTTTCCTAGAACTGCCTTTTGTATGTATTGGCAGGAAAGTAGCATTGCTCTTAAGGATCTCAAAGTCAATTCTGCTTCTGCAGTCTTGAGCTGCTGTTACATTAAAGAGAAAAAAAAAAAACCCTTTAAATATTGAAACAGTTTATAAAGTAAAGAGGTTTGAATTTATGATTGATTTCAAAGTGATCTGTGTTTAAACTTTGAATGGGAATAAAATAGTGTCCTCTTCAAATATTGAACTAGTTTTAAAGTTAAATGGCTTGAACATAAAACTCTCTCATGGGAAATTGTATTCTCATTTCAGTCTCTGACTTGTCTTGCATATTGCGCTATACCTCATTGTACTCGCATGCCAGTGTTTGCTTAGGCTGCACTGAGAAGCTTTCTGATAATATTTTATCAGTTGATTTAAAAGAAGCAACCACAAAATACACTGAAAAAAAATAATAGCAGCAAGATTTTTTTTCAAGGTAATAGAAATTCAGCAGAATGATGTAAGCAAAGACTTAAGATAGCTTTCTAAAGCAGAAGATCAGAAGGTAAAAGAATTAAAAAAACATTGACACGGAGATGTGGTCACTGAAGTATGGCACAGTGAGTGAGAACTGTGTAATTGGACAAGATTAGTCTCTGGAGCTTGGCTGATAAACAGACGAACAAACCATTACCTGCTACTGCTCACGAAGCCCCTCTTAGTTTTTTTGGGGTGGTGACTCTTCTTTATTGACAAGCATGCTGTGAAAGTTGTTATAATATTCTGTGACTCATGTAAGAAGCACGCAGTTCTATTTTACAGCATGTGCCGTAAACTTCTCGATATGGCTGTGTGTTTGAGTTTGTTTCTCTGGCTTGGCTTTCACATTTAGCCATATAATGCCTAATGAAAATCTTACATCAGGAGAGCTGCATTCAAGGACAAGGTAAAATGCAGCGTGAGTAATGTGTGTGCTCTTGTCTTACTGACCGTAACATTAAGATTCCCTGTGTATTTTATAGCCAAAATGGCTTTTCAGGTTCCTAACACTTGAGGGCATAATTACTTCAACTGACTGATGGAGTTGATAGCCACTTTTGCATATTCTCACTGCACTGGCATGGGTTCATGCAATGGATCAATGTGACATTGATAGTACTGTTAGCTTGACCCGCTCTACTTGGAGTTTATCATAGTTGGAGGAGAAGGTGAAGCTGCAGATGAGCTGCCCTTGATGCTGTTCTCATCCAGGTTGTAGCAAGAAACTGATTTGTGATAGCTGGAGCTTTCCTACAGCTACAGGGTTTCAGTGACAAATCCAGTGTGTTTTAAGTGTGCATCTTTATGGCTGCAAGCAAAGGGGTTGAGGGTAAACTGTGTGTGCAGTGTTAGGTAATGGTGTGAAAAATGATCTCTGTGTTGATCAAAGTTTCATGAACCCTTAGTGGAATGTGGGGTTTTTGTTTATTTAAATTTTTTATGTTGCCATGAACTTAAGCCACTGGAAGAGTAAAGCTTTGGTTATGGATTGAGTTGGGGAGGGGAGCATCATGGCAAGTTTTCAGAATTTAGAAGTCTGAAATATTTCAATAATGTCACTTTATAAGTCAGCTTAAAAAAAATTCTCAAGAACTCAATGCCCATTTTAAGAACAGTGGTGTTTTGTTTTGTTTTTATTTTTATTACTGTGGCACAAAACCAGTAGAGAATCAGTGGAAGCTTTATATTGTAGTAAATCCATGCAGGTATAATTGAGAAGTTACGGTAAATGTAGAAAACTGGATAACTGGCATATTCTAAAAGGCAAATAAATTATGGTCAGTGGAGGCTGTCTAATCAAACACTACTGTTAAGCCCCAGGAGCCACCTATCCCACAATTTTTATAAAATGAGAGACGTGGAAGGAAGCTCATAGTGGGAACCATGTGCTAGATAAGTCAGTGCAGTTGTCTGTCCCAGGGAACATCCTCATCCTGCTCTCCATGGGTAAATAGACAGTTAAACTGGCTGGGGTTCTGGGGACGCAGTGGGAAGGGAAAACATTTTACCTCACAGAAAGGCTGGTAAATGTTGCTATATGATAAGTAGAAATGTTATTCAGACTCCATTTTCTACATTTTCTCATGCTGTTGGCATGCAGTGCCACTTATTTTTCTTAAGACAAATCTTTTATATAATCATTAAAAGAAGAAACATAAAACCACCGGAAGAACACCAAATGGTAGGGTGGTTAGCTACACTTCCTAAATGGTTGAAAACATACCACAAATTCCTATGAAGTGTTGATCAATTGTGATTTTTATGTATTTTCCCCTCTATCCGATAAGGCCTTTTTTTTTTAATAAGCAGCTGATAAAAGGAAGCTTGGTAGGACTCATGGGAACAGGGAGATTAAACTCTGCTTTTTTGCTTAGGGACTGATACAGCAAGAGAGAGGAATATGATGACTGAGGGACAATGTCATATGCAGAAATTTTGGATCTCTTGTTTAGTAATTGTGATCCTGCCATTCCTACTATGGAGTGTATCTCCACTGGCTTTTTGGTGGTAGGGAGGTTGCCCAGCCCTGATCTGGGATGCAACTCTTGCTTTTATTGGAACTCCATTGGCACAAATTGCAGTGCACTCTAGATAGGACAGCTGGTTTCTGGTTCCTGAGCTTTGTGCAGCTCAAAAATGAGCTTTACGGCTTCTCATCTTGCGGCTATATGGTATGATTAGGAGGCTTTGTTGATACAGGTTCTCTGGGGCAAGTAACTCCACCTAGACGTGAATTATGCTGTTTTCCTCCTAAATTTGGGAGGACTGACCATATCAAGATGGCTTACAAGGAGCTTTATCCTGACACTGTAGTGTCCTGTGTTCTTCCAGCAGGTTTGCATGACAAGAGTATTGTTTTGCTGGATTGGAGAATGGTATTCCTTGGAACAAGAAAAACACTCTTCCTGTGATTACGTGCTCTCTCTTTTTTCAGTTGTGAAGGACTCGCATTTATTATGTTCTGTGAACTTTGAAAGAGTCAGGAGGCCGTTCATGCAGGTTCCCTGTCAGGAACCAGAAAACCCCTCAGGGTTTTCTCATCTGATGTAGCTTCTTGGAAGTCAGTGAAATAACATTTATCTTTACCCATTGTACCTTTGGCCTCGGACTGCGTGTATATATATGTATGTGCATGTACACATGCGTGTGCACACACACTGTGCATATTTATGCACATATTTATATATGTAAATAGAACAATATTGTAAAAGGCTTAATGTACCAAAGACTCATGTGAGGTGTGATGTGAAACTCCCAAATTACTGTTGTTAAGGACATTCTACAGAAAAGTCAGTGTAGCAGTTTTTGAAAGCATATTAAGCCTACTCCAAAGGCATGAGAGTGCTCCTGGGCCATGTGTGGCCATGCCACATATGTCATTAGGTGTTTTTTGGATCCCTTTCCTGGCCAAGACGCAAATTTGGAGAAGGAAATCCATCTGAGATAAAGACAGCGGAAAATTGTTTTAATGAAGTCTCAAAAAAGAAAGCAGAGATTTATAACGTTTTTGTCATCATATATGTATAGTTTATGCAACCTTAATTTCACCTTAGTTAGGCTTTTCTATTTTTTTGTGGGGATGGGATATATAAAATAAAGTATTGTATGGATGAGTGTAATCCAGTGAATGGTTTATGGACACACTCCTCCAGGGAGTGTTATAAGTTCACCACTGAGTGCTAGATTTTGCATTTGGATCTCTGATTTAACTGCAAGAGGTGTAAAAACTGATGCATCGAGCCAACTCCCTACTGGTTACACATCTGAGACTCAAGTGCTTCATTTGTTACTTTTAAAGCTATAGTAAATAATTTTAAACCCAAGGTGGGTTTTATTTCTTTTGTTGTTGTTGTTGTTTTAAGGCTTATAGTTTCCAATAAGTGATGACAAATCTAAAGCAAATAAAACATTGTGTGATATTAGTAGAAATTATTATATTTGCTCCAAAACTCTTTGTTTGAAACAGTAGCTGTGAGAGACTTGCTATTTTGGTAACTTACTGACTCTTGTCCTCCCGCTATCTCTTTTTGGGGGTCAGCCATCACAAATGCAGAAGCTATGCAGATCTGGAGATACAGTACTTTTTGTTGGATGGGGAGGATGATTTGAATTAATAATATAATATGTAGGCTGCTGGCAGCGCCCTTGGTGCTTTAGAAGAATCACAGCACAGCTGCAAAAGCAGAACAGTCTTACAATTTGAGGGTAGTGATAGTGATTAGCATTAGTTTTTATTCTGGTCACAAATTATTTTACATTTACTGTGTCTCAGAGTGGGGCTGGTGCCTCATTAAAGTCTCTGTCCTAGGTTCAGAAAGTTTGACATCTAAGTGGAAAGCTTGATGAAAGGTTGAGAGGAGGACATTGTGCCAGAGAAGGAGCTTTGGTGGAGAGGACAGTAAGGATTATGGACACAGTAAATGAGTTACTTCCTTTTGATGTACATTTGTCTTAAAACGTTAAAAATGTGTGAACAGGCTTGTAAGAGAGAGTCTGTGTATTTGGAGGCAGTGCAGTAGGTCTTTTCAGAGAGATAGGCTGTGAGGAGGACTTCCCATTTAAATTTTGGTAATCTGAGGTTGTAAAGCAGCATGGATTGAGATACAGTAAAATTCATGGAGGAAGAAGGTTTCTGAAGGTTAGTGTCACTGCTTGGATGGAAGAAAAGGAAGAAATACGCTAATAGATAGGACTGAAAACCAGTATGTGTTCGTCTCTATTTACACGGTTAGCAGCCTCTCAATCTTTTCCTGCAAGAGTTACGTGCTGTTATCTGGAGAACCAATGCAATGAAAACATCTTGCTGTCTGATAGGAGCTAGGAATAAAAGATACATGAACACAGGCTAATACCAGAAGGAAGCCTTGTGCATCGCCAAGTTTTATCCCCTATGGTTGCAGGATACTGAAGTCATATAAATTTCTCAGCTTCCCCTGTGGGAGGATTTTCCTCCATCCCATTTGTGCAGGACAGTGTTTGGAGCACCTCACCGTCATGTACTTGTGAACTCCAGTCCTGAAGTATTTGTGGCCAAGTCTTAATCATCTGTTTGTATGCCAAAACTGTCTTTTAACTTGAATAGCTTCTCTGCCTCTGTGTTGCTTATCTCTTCTCCAACCCCCTGCAATTATACAGAAATTACATTCTTTCAAAACAGGTTATAAAACATTGTGCAATGTTTGGGCCAGACTGATGGCTCGGTAGCTCACTAGATAGGTTCCTCCCATGTTCTTAAATATGGGTATTATGTTTGCTACTTATATACTCATTTGTATAACCTCTTATTGAAGATGTATCAAAAACTAAGTTTTCCAGCAAGTTGAACTGAGGGCACAAATATTGTTTGTAAAGTCTCTCTTTTTCTGCATGTATATACAATTTGAACCTTAAAATATTGTGTCTTGTACAGTTTGCTTCCGTTCTCTGAAAATTCAGAAAGGGTTTTAGACCAAGATCTAATCACATCAGTGTGCATTTTCTGCCATTTTTCTCTCAACTTGTGTGGTGACAAGTAACAGTCAGTGCTACAGCTCAGCCCAGGAAGGAGGAATGTTCTTCAGCTCTGTCATAGGGATGGTCTTCTGGACTTGGGAGATGGTAAGGAACTGTGGGAAGGCAGAGGAAGTCTTTGGAACAGAAGGCAAACATCAAGGGAAATAAAAAGACAGGAAAGTTGAAGAGTAAGGTCGTTACATGTTATGATTTTCTGAAATATTTTTAATTCCCCAAACTTCAAGCAATGATAAGAAAATTCCCTGTTGTCTTTCACTGACAAAAAGACAAAATTAAAACTCTGAACATTTATGCGTAAATTGAACTGCAGGTGCACATTTGTAGGGGCGGGGGAGCAGGGAAGATCTTAATGAAGTCTAGAAAAACAAAGCAGAAAATCTGTAGAGACTACACTATATATATACATATATTCCTGGAATAGTGTAGAATAATAGTGTATGTCATCTTTTCATCTAAATGCTGGTTACTCAGTTTTCTCAAGTGAAGTTATTCAGTTATCTGAAGTGAAGACTGCTTTGCTTCTGACTGCCATGTGTCACATGCAAACCAACTGATTAGGATATGATTTCCAAACTTCTTTTTATTTTTTTCTTCAGTGAGACTATTTTTTCCCCCCCAGTACCCTGGAAGGTTATTGAATAGAGGTATTATTGCAGTCAGTGTGTGATTTTACTGTACTCCAGTTCACTTAGTCCCAGGTGTACTACGTGTGTGTTCGGTCTAGGGGAGGGCATGGGAGCCTTGCCAAGCCCTTCAGTTATTCTTGGCTTAGAGCCTAAGCACTACATTTTTCTAACTTATGAAATGAATTTCAACTTGTAACCTGTGGCACTTTCAAGGTCATGATTGGAAGGTGTCAGGTGTGCTTTAAGAATAGCTCAGCAAGGAAAGGACCTATTTTAAAAGTTTCTTTTTTTCCCCTTTCTTTTTCTTTTCTTTTTTTTTTTTAAATAATTGCTGGCTAACAAATAGCCCAGAAAGCAAACTAGCATGAACTCTTCAACACCTCTCCAAATTCAACAAAACTGACATTTATAGCTTTATTGTAGCAGAGACATGGCATTTGGATTCAGATTGTTTGGACTGCAGAGTGTCAGTATAAATAGCTATGATTGACTTTTGTATGGAGCACATCTGGAAGCAATTTATGGCATTCCAGCTAGATTAAAGCATGTTTTAAAGGCATTTCACCAGTTTTTTTTTCTTCTTTTTTTTCTGACTATGGTGAATAAAGTTTCAAAGACGCTTTAGCTGCTGTTTCTGTTAACGTGGACCATAGTGAAGTCAAATTAAGGGCAACTGGGGAAAATGGTGCATTTGTTTGTTTTGTTTGTTTTGTTTGTTTTGCTTTGTTTCCCAGAATAGAAAAACCCTGAAGTGAGTGTAACCGGAGCTATATTCTCCTTTGGAAGGTAAGATTCAGCTTTTGACACCAGGACACTTACGCACTGAAAGCCGAGGAACTAAACAAACATGAGATGCTGGAAGTACTGACTCAAGAGCCCAAGTTTGAAAGACTTAAATATTTTCTAACAGGGACTGAAATGATGGGGCACAAGAACCACTTAGCTGGTTTTTAAGTATATAAAAATGAATAGAAGCAAAAAAAGAAGGCAGATAAATCATTTAGCATGACCCATCATGAAGTAATTGAGATAATAAGAGGAGATTATACACTTGAAAATTGAAGCTGGGTGGAAAAGAGGTTTACCTAAAAGGGCTGTTGTGCTGTGGCACGGAGATGAACTGGGGATAGTAACTGAACTTGTGCTGCGGAGTATACTGGTTTGTTAGCAATTTTCTAACTCTGTCTTTGCAACAGACATGCTGGCTGCTTGCATCTTTCCTGCTTATGGTTATGGTGAACTGGGTTAAAGGTTTGAGCTGCACAGTTTCTCAAAATGCTGCTACTGCTACAGGGCTGGCTGCTGTTAAGACGTGTTGTTGAGAAAAGCTTACTGAGAAGTAGCAAAAAGCTGAAAACACTGCAACTGATTACTGTCACCATGGTGTATTGGGGTCGGCTGGTGAAATTGGTTCCCTGGGTCTCTGCGCTTCAAATTTTCCCCAGTGCTGTGCAGTGTATGGGTGCTGCTGATCCATTGTGATTTTTATAGCAAGATGGAACTAGATGTTTCAGTTCTTTTCTTGGTGTTTTTCTGGCAGCACAATATTCATGTCAAATGCTCTGTCTAAAGTTGTACCTGTACTGTGGTCAGAGACATGGCTTTGACACGAGTGGATGAAGGATGAAATTTACTTTAGCCTCCTTGGTTTGGCCTGCGCTACAGAGAAAGAGCAGTGGCATAGACGGGAGCACAGGATTACCTGTCACCTGGCCAGGCAGCACCCTCATTGTTCCATTTTCACTGCTGTCCATACTGAACTAGCTTGACTAAACCCAGTTTGGGAGCACATCTCACTTCTGATTGCTTTATAGATATTCCATGGGCGTTAGCTCTTTGGACCTTACTTCTTTGCTCTTGATGGTGGAGGAGAAAAGTGTACTGTCTGGTTCAGTCACTCATGTCCTTGAGCAGCAGTATAAAAGTTTGAGCCTCTTTGGTTCTGCTTTCAAAGAAGTATTTAGGATGACAGCATAAAGTAGAGAAGCAAGAACATAGGGTCTGAAAACATTAAATGGATTAAATGCAGTTTTAAATGAATATAAGGAAGAGAATGGGAGCACATGACTTCTTGGTAGGAGCTGTCTGGTGTGAGGATAAATCAAGAGAAGAAAAGAATTATGGAAGTCATGAAGGTAGGCTATTACTTTGGCAGCCGGCTTGGTGGCAGAAGTGCTTGGTAGATAATTTTTTTTTAAATGCTGTAACCTAATTTTTTACTGCACTTCTGGCCTACTTTGTGCCAAATATGAGGTTACATATATTATGACAATTTTTAAAAATTTTAATTTATTTTATTCCAGTCTTAATAAATCCCACTTTTAATTAGACCATATGAAGCTCAATCTGCCCTTTAGCAGTTTTATGCAGACTGCAGGGGAAAGGTTGAACAATATTCAGCCTTCAAAAAGTGGCAGTGAAAATGAGCTCTCAGAGCTTAACCCACTTGGATCTTTTCCCAGTCAAGACAGAACACAGGCAAAATTCATGAAAAAGATCTTGGTGCTGTACCAGGGTCTGAAGTTGGCCAGGTGTGTGATGCTTGTATAATTACCCTTGCAGGACTAAGTTTAAGAGTTCATTGAAATATTGCATACGTGTGAAGAGTGTGTTTGCATGCATAAAATCTTCATTATGTGTTGACAAAAGCAGTCAGTAGAAAAGTTCTTATATGGAAGTACGTTTTTTTTAGAGTCCATTTAGATGCTTCTGAAGGCACCAAATGTGTACTTCCTTTCCCTGTTAAGCAAGGAGTTTCTGTGCCATTTTGTGCATTACCTTGGCTCACCTTATACATAGGACCAGTAGCCTATATTGCTTCAGATTTTGCATCCAAATAATAAGCTGTGAAATTCTGTGCCATGGTGGAATGTGCCTTGTGCTTCAGCATCTGAGCTTTATTTGTTAGAAAAATGTCTTTCTGGCGCTGCTCGCTTGTGAAGTCGACCACAGTGCTGTAAACCAGAGGTGCTAAACCAACGTGCTGCTCTTCTCAAGTTTTTGCACAGCCTGGAGCAAGAGGCGTCCAGTTCGAACTGCTTGGTCCCTGTTAGTGTGGGGGGGTCTCAACTGGTAATTCAGGTGGTACTGTTGTGCACTGCATGTGTTTAGGAGAAATATAATCAATATGAAAGGTTTTCCTAACAGTTGGAGGGAAGAGGGGAATCACATTATAGCTGGGCACTGCCTAAGAGAGTAGAGACACTATGAAATACCTTTCCACTTCCCTCAGTTTGGCCATAGTCGTTGGCATAATGTACCTCAGGTACGCCCAAATTTGATATTTAGACACTCATAAAAACAACATAGTCCTGTAGGCACATTCCTTTGTCACTCCTGACAACAAGAAAGAGGATTGGCTACAATTGCAAACCAATTTAGATGTGTCAACTTTTCATGTTAGGTGTCTTCTTTTCAAAGTGCCAGGATGGGTTTGATATTTGTATATGGATTTGTATACACATTAAAAAAAAAGAAGAAGAAAAAAAGGCTGAAATTTAAAAAAACAGTATTTAGGTGATGTTTTGGTACTGGCATCAGTGGTACTTGCAATGGCTTCACTGCAGCAGAGATCCTTTCACCTCTCCTTCCAGCAGTGTTCCCGCACACTCCCCGTTGCCCTTTTGAGCCATCTACAGGAGTAACGGGTGCGGCCAGTGCTGCATTCATGCGTGGGTCCTGAAAGAAAACACACAGAAAATGAGTGTAATTGGCTTATGCTGCCTGATTAATTTATTACTTATATCCTGACAAGTTCATTGAAATGTAATTTTCTGAGTGGTGATAATATCCACAGAGTAAAAGATGGAGGATGGGCAAGTTGAGAATGCTAAATCACGAGCAGTATTACTGCAGCAAGACCTGCTTCAGCTTTTCATTAGAGATTGCATTCTGTTATTATATGGCCTCATTAGTTACGCTGATTGAGGCAGGAGAAACTTTAATGACTGCTGCGTTAGGCATTGAAAACATATTTTAACTTACTGATGTAGAGTACAAAAAATAATTGCTGGAGTGTATTAGCAGGATTGATAGGGGCACCCTAGACTCTCCATTGCTTTTGGATATGGAGAGCTCCAAGGATTGTTCTCATTATAGATGATAGTTAACTTTCTTGCTAATTTTGTTGTTACAAATTTAGAACACACACTTTTTATTGTTTCTGATAGCTTTACTCTTTTAATGCTGAATCCGCAAGCTACCTTGAGTGTGTGCTGTGTCATTATTAGCTGTCCTGTAAAATTAACAAGCTGGCTTTGTGTGGCACAATTATTTAGCAGTCTCATAAAATGTATATCTGGTCATCTCTTATCAGTCTCATTTAAACAAAGATATTTAAAATTGACATTCTTACACAAGTGTCTAATTTACAAATAGCAATAAATAGTCCAGGCAGTATGCCAGAGACACCTAGGAGGCTTGTAACGTGATGCTGGCTGGAATGGATAAGGACTGTGACAATTCCATGCTTTTTTAATAATTAAAACATGGAACTGTTCTTGTACCTAGTCCAAACCAGTGTGGCAGGGATGATCTTTAAATCAGATACTGTGTGGCTGCTGTGCCAACTTACTCCCAGTGTAAGCTCACCAGCACTTTCTAAGTAATTTTCTATGTGGATTTCCTTAGTAGTAATTTTCTTTGGGACTGAGGTTAGTCTGCTGAATATACATCTTTTTTATATACATACATAAAACAATGGAGAGTATTATTTAGTGTGTTTTACTGAAACAGTTAACTTTTCATTCACATAAATATTGTCTGTTCACCAAAAGAAAGTATAATGCCAATTAGAAGCAACATTTTATAAGGAAAAAGTTGACAAGAGGTATGGGAGTTTCCTTAAGAAGAGCTAGATTTTTTCTTTTTTTAATATTTTGAAGAGGCTCTTTATAATGTCATCCAAAAAGCTTTATAAATAAATGAGGCATTAGACTTACAACAGAAAGCAGTATAAATTATAACAATGATGATGATTACCCATTTCACTGACAGGCATGTGTAATGTTTTATTTGTGTTTGAACTGAAGGAGTCTGATAGTGTATTTTAGAAATAGGTAATGAAGAATTAATTGTTTCTTTATTAATATTAGTGATGTTTAATGGTAATATATCCTTTCGCTCTTAGAATAGATGTGTGGGTGACATTGTTCAGAAGTGGTTTCCAATTATTTTAACAGAAACCATATGTACAGAGGGTAGGCGAAGTGCAGGATATCAAGTCTAGGTAATTGATGCTATGCAGACTTTATAGACTTTCTCATTTTGTTTTTAATTAAAGTTTCAGTGCAATAGAATCCTTTAAAGTAAATTAAAATTAATCATCAGTAGGTAAAGCTGCTCTGTGGAGAACATAAAGCCGCCAAAACTGTTTTTCATATTGTGCATATATTGATCAATCAGTCAATATTAATTGATTTGTATGTAAGTGTACCATGTGAACTATTTGGGAAACTTAAAAAATGTTGGATGTGAATCCTGTTAGGGCAACAGTTATTTTGTCATGGGTGTCAATCAATAAATACTTAAGTAGATTACAGATCCAATATTATTGCACTGGTTCAACTATGTGATTACATTTCAAAAACTCTATGTGGTTATCTTTCAAAATAAACTTTTATACCATTTCCTTTTTTTTATTAATGTTTCACTATTCCTTTCTACAGTGATGATCTTTGAGATTATCAGTATTAAATGGTACCTGAAAATTAATTTGGAAATTGCCTTTCATACACACGTATGTATTTTGATGAAACTTCTTGTATGCTGCATATTTCTGTTCTTGTTAGGAATCTATTCTCCACTGAATGATTCCCTTTAAATGTAGTAGTGAAACAAGTTAACTTTTCAGTAATTGAGTTGTAGGTGATAAAATATTGTGAATTGCTGTAAAGGAAAAGTCTCAGATTTTATTTAGATAAAAATCCTACTGACTTTAGAAGATGAAATCCTGACACTGTTGAAATCATTGTAAAATATCCTGTTGAGTTCAATGGCATTAGCAGTTTCACCTTCAGAGTTTGTTGAAAGCAAAGGTAACATGTTAGGAATTAAGATAAGGTGATCTGGGCATTAAACTTCCTCAGAACCTTCTGCAAATCCAAACCATATTTCTTTGTACTTCAGCTCCCTGCATGTCAAACGGTGATAATAATTCCTTACATCATAGAAATGCTGAGGAGAGAGAAACTAAAAGCTGATTTTTTTTTCAGGTTGTGGTGAGTTTGGAATCATGAAAGTATGTAGGTGGATTCAACAAATACCCACATTGTCTGGATGTTGTATGAATAGCAATCTAGAAATCATATATATTGTCCAGATAACTAGGTAATTCGTGGAAAACACAAAAATAACTTTGTACCTAGGAAGTTGTCACGGTGTTCACCGAGTAGCATAATTTAGCTTTGTGGTGAGATATAGCAAATGCTTGATAGGTTAAAGAACCTTTCCTATGTTTTTCACATTTGTTCTCTGTTGACAAGGAGAAAGATGAGCAGATGATGAGCTAATTTAATCACATGCTGAACTTTTAAGTATATAACTAAGCCATGTGTTTAAATACATGTTTTCCTGAGCAGAGGACCCGCAGCTCTTGCTCAACAAGCAGGATCTAAAGAGATCCAAGCTGTAATAAAACATAAGGACTTAGCAGGCATCCCTTTTTCATAGAAGATGTAAATTTTAAGGTAAAACAAAACTCCACCATGCAAGCCTCTGGTTTTTCTTTGTCATATTTGCAAAGTTCTCCTTGGGAATGGTAAAATAGCTCCTCTTTCTTCATGCACCTGTGAGAGGTTTAGTTCAGGTTAGAGAGCCTGAGCACTGTGGGGGTTTCAGGTTTTGCAGTAATGAAAAACAGATAATCCGCATGGTTTTGTGAAAACATGAAGGGCATGTAGAGGGCGTGTGAATGAGCAAGTTGGGCTAACAGTATTTTTAATGATACAAAAAGAATAAAATAATCCTTTACCTTCTCCAGTCAACCATTTATTGGGCACTAAGAACAATTAAATATGGGAAATAAAATCGAATGGCCTTTTAAGCAATCAATGTGAACTTCTGTACTAAATTATTGAAGAATAAAAATATACTATGTCATCAGTCTTTAACTACCTTGCTCATTAAAAGGTTGTGCACTAACCTCTGATCCCTAATCCCCTGGATTATTAGTATTAATTCCTTTTTCTCTTTTGTCTTCTTCATTTCTTACGGGAGAGTGGGAGTCAGTTTCCACATCTATCAAATTAAAGCATGGTTTTAAGAAAACAAGTTATATGGCTCTCTTAGTTTGAAAGGAGAACAAATGTGGTTCTGTCTCTCTGTGTTGTTTGTGTGGGGTGTGTGTATGTTTAACATTTCTTTAAGGTTGGATTTTTTTTTTGTCTGAAGAAGGAAAATTCTCCACCCTGACTTTTTCAATGTATCAGGTATGCATCCAAATGAGGTTATGAGTCCCACGTTTAAGTTTGTGCCCGCTCCTGAGGCTGCGGAAGCTCCGGGCGGAGAAGCTGGTGTGCTTCACTGGTCACAGAGGGGACTCTGGGAGCCAGAGCAGCTCCAGCAGCCGGAGGGTTTCTCTCCCACATGCATTTGCCCATCGCATGACCCAGCTACTTGGTTCCTCGGTGAACTATGGGATGATGGGTCATAGCACCGCGAGGGACAAATCTTCAGCCTTAGTGAGATCTTGGTGACTTGTGAGTGCACTGCTGCTGGCGGGTGGAAAGCTTGTTTGTTTTTCAGACCAACAGCTCTCAGTGTCAATTTTCATCTGGTTTACCCCAGCCTTTTTTTTATTTTTTTCCCCTCTGTTAGCAGCCAAATATTGCTTAGTTATTTCAAAGCTTTCAGACTATTTCAGCCCAGTTGTCGCATTACAGCAGTAGTGTCAGCATAATGAGCTCATCAGGGCATGCCTTTCGTGGTGTGGCATAGCACTGGGTTGCTCCACAGCGGTGTTTTAGAGGGATCACAGTTGCCTAAAACCCCTTTCTTTGCGTAGCTGGAAGCTGTCAGCAACTTGAGTAGTGATAGGAGTCTTTTGGGATAAAGAAAACCCATTGTATCCATACCAAAAAAGGAAAAGAGGAGAGCAGGGTGGAACCTTTGGGGTGAGAGTAGTAGAGATAACTTCCTCCAGGGCTGAACTTCAGAAGGGTGGTGGTGTTGGTTTATGTTCTTTTTAGTGATGCGTGTGCTGTCCAGCAGTTGGTGTCTCTGTCTTTGAGCTTCACGTAGTCTTTAGCCAGAGCCATAAGGTCTGTAGTAAATTGTCCTCCGGTTAATTTTTCTGAGGCGTCAAGAGTCATGTCTTTTTTACTGCCTGGATGGCTACGTCTGTCGCTGTTTCTTCATTCCCATAAGTGTTTTTGTGACCATCACTTGTTCTCCTTTAAATGTTAAGTGAATGGTACCATTCTTCTCTCCAGTCAGTATCAACACTGCCTGTTTGCAGCTATAAACGCTGCGCCCGCTATAAGTTCTAGTCACTGCAATGGTCTGGCTTTGAAGAGCTCTTTAAGAATTGGCTGAGATTCACCAATTCATCTCACATTTATTGTGGTCTCTTTAACAATGTTGATCTCATTTCACATTCATCTGAGTGTTCATACACGACTTTACTGCAATTCATCATTTTTTAACAAGAATGTTGCCCCCAAACTGTTTTGCTCAGAGGGAAATCTGGAATTGTCTCATCGCTGTTTTACCCATAGGAGGTTTGTTGGTCAGGAACATTTTTTCACTGAAATGCTAACCTTGATGTGAGAAGCAGATATCATCCCTGGAAATTAGACTAGAAAGGAAAAGAAGTTTCTTTCTGCATGTAGAAAGAGAAGCATCAGGAAAGAAGCTATTGAAGAGCTCTTACAGGCAGGCTTGTGGAATAGTGTAGATCCAAATTATCCACTTTTAAAAGGTACCTTACTTTATCATCCAAATTCTGAATTTTAGCTTCACACATCTCCCTTCTTTACTTCATTCTGGTATTTCCATAGGTCAGTGACTTGATGGTAAGTAATATTTCAGAAATTTCACAAGATAAGAAGCTAAGCAGTTGTAACACGTCACAACTGTCCTTTCTGCCTTGTTTTCCTTTCAAAGGTAATAGAGTGTTTTGATTTTGTTTTTGAGGGATTTAAATCAGATTTTCTAAGAATTCTCTCATAGTACGTATAATATTTACATTTTATTTTCTAGACATTTTCTTAAACATGGATGAAGAGCTCCTGGAAATTTGAACCTTCTTCTGTTCATCTTCATTTGTATGGAAATTTGTTATTTATGTCTTGCATTATGCAAGTATTTTTCCTGTAACTCTTCAGGGCTGATTTATTTGTATATTTTAGTTTTTAGTTAACTTATTTTGGGAACATTTAATTTCCAGACTGGATAAAGCTTGCTGTTACTGTGACTGGGTAGAAAGCTTCTGCTGACTTTAGCTGATGCGGGATGCTAGCTTCTTTCTTTGTCCCTCCTGTGGTAGAGTCTTAAATAGGGCCTGACACAAAGTCTTTGCAAGTCATTCTGTAGGCTGACATTGATGAGAGTGTGCTTTTCATCAGGTGGATAAAGACTGTTTGTTTTAGGCATTTTCTTCCCTTTGCACTAGTATTACTATAAATGGGATTTTTCTATGAATAGAATTATTACCTGCCTGATGCACTTTTCACTTGTAGTTTGACAGCATTTCTTTTCACTGCCTTATAGTCCAGTACAACACAGAGCCCAGCAGTTTATTCCACATGAAGTCTATTTTTCTTCATTTTCCACTGTCTAAAAGTACTCTGGTGTCTCTTCCATTGTGTCACTTGAGCTTTAATTCCTTTTAAGCTTGTTATTATCGAAAGAGTGTGGGACTAAAGGTATGCTTGACAGGGAAAGGTCCTTCAGATTTGGTAATGGCTTTTTTAGAAGAGTAAGTTAAAATATTACTTGAAGTTTTTTCTGCATTTTAAGTTTAATGTGGCTAGAGGAAGGCCAGCTCTCAGCACTGAGTGCTGTAGTGCACAGGATAGTGGTCCTGCCAGCAAGGAGAGGGAGGGCAACAGCATTTCTCCAAGGGTCCTGCTTGTTCCTTCTGGGACAGGACTGGGCTTAAACACCTGCTTATCTTGAACATGATTTTACCATGCACTTTACTTCTTGGCAACATCAGTACAGTATTTTCTTAGCATGAGAATAACAGAGATAATACTTTTTTTTCCTCATTGAATGTGACATATATTCTTCTACATTAGAGTAAGATTAAGGGTGTTTGGATTCCTCAGGGTCAATCATATGAAGGTGTTTGAAGGCATGGGACTGGATCTTCAAAGATGTGGGAGCAGCAACTTCCCAAAACTCATCATTGAGGCTTGTTTTTGTAAACCTGATTTTCATCATAATACATCTGGATGTGGCATGGTTGTGACTCCTGCTTGCTTATGGGGCAATATTCTGAAAGCAGCCATAGCAAGGTAGTCAAGACTGCTGGGGACAGCAGTCCCCACAGTGGTCCAGTCTTCCTGTTTTCCCACCAGCTGGGGGAGTGAGGCTGGCTGGAGCCACTGCGAGCATCAGATCTGAGTCTGTGAAGCTATGGCCACTGCACGGAGAAAATGTACACTACCTGTGCTGCCTGCAGGCACCAGAGAAGCAAGTGCAGAGCACGAGGGCTTCATCCTGTCTCTCCCATTCTTCCTTTCTCCTGCCAGCATTTTGGCTCTTCCTAGAGCTGGAGCAGCCCTAGTCTTCAGGGTGCAGAAGTGCTAAGGCATGCTGGGTTATTGCTATTTCAGAGGACAAAACAAAAAGAGTTTTTTCCTGTCAGTCTTCCATTGGATGCACCAATGGGGTAGGGTGTTACTGAAAATAGTATTATAACTTTTATTATCCAGGCCTGGAAGAGGTCTCTTCACGACAGAGTGATTGGCTTGGACCACTTCTATTCTCAGTTAGCCCTAAAATACAGTAGTAAGTGGCAATTTTTTTCTTAATTTTATATTTGTGGTTCATTTGTTGCATGTCTTACTTCTGCCTGTGCCTCTGCTTGGCAATAGGTTTTTCCTAAAGACTGCTCTGCTCAAGGTGACTTTCTCATCAGCCAGTGGTTTGCCACAGGAGCTTCTCAAATCCATCACCAGTCTCCTGTGGGGTATAGTCTTCTCTTGTGCACATGCTGTCCCTCCCAAACGAACCTTTTCTTCTCCTCTTGTTTTGGTGACAGTGAGGAGAAATAGTAGAACTGCAGTTGTGTTTTTGATTTGTAAGCTGTGAAGCCTCTTGGCCAAAGTGAATGCTTGCATGTGTGAAGATTCTGGTGTGCCATCTGCTGCGTGAATCAAGTAGGCTTTCCTTGATAGTAAATTTCTCTTTTCTTTCTCTTCATCTTTGAGGTAGAGTATAGAGACACGGATACAGTTTGGACCTACATAAACATAGCTTAACCCCTGGCTGATGTAACTAAGCTATTATACCAACTGAAGGCTTTGTTCGCATCATCTGTGCTAAGGACTTCCCAGGCCAGGGTCTTAAGCAGTGTCATTGGAGAACCTGCAGAGTTTGCACCCAAGAGGAGTTACAAAATGGTGATGGGAAACTGCCTGTGCTGTATATCTTTATAAAACACAGTTTGGTATGGTTTCTGACGCAGGTTTGTCTGGGTGGTTTGCAGATGTTAGCGAGATGATGTGAGAAGTGGGAGTGCAGAGCTCTCTGTTGTGTTAGGGAACATATTCCTGGAGTGCATGGAGAGGTGGTAGAAAATGTGGCCATGATGAGTATACTGTGTTCCTGGCATGAGATTATACAGTGTATGTAGCTGTGTCCATACTGTACAGAGAGGGTGGGACACTTACAGTACATGTAGCAATGTATTGCCTGGATTAGGTGAAGTGGGACATAATTCAGATGGCATGAGAGTATGAGAGTTTTGGTTAAATAGTGGATAGTGTTGTTATTGCTATTAGGGTCTGTACCTCAATCTCCCCTATTTCAGTCAAGCTGCAGAGAATGGCCCTTACTGAAAAATGTGTTTTGTTTTTTTCCAAAGCAAGCTGTGATGCCTGCTTTTAATGTACTGCTAAAACCCAGTGATGTAATATTTATATTATAATTCTCTTGTGCTGCTAATGACAATTAATCATGTTAAGTATGTTTTACAAGAAGAAAATTATCCAAAGAAGCATTTTGAGAGCTGTTAAGTAATGTTAGAATTTGTGTTTGTAGAGAAGATAAATAGCCTTATATTGATTAAAACGGTGGCCACATACTGAAGACGTTCCAACTCAAACCTTGTCATGGCATGACCCAGTATGTAATATTCTCCCATGCGTTTGTGAGGTTATGGAACTGACTTTTCCCAAAAGCCTGGTGAAGATTTATAGTGACCAGTGGTGTTACTAGAGCGATCTGAAGTAGAAACTTCTCAATATTTTAGGTGCCTTTAGTTTGTCTTAATTTCTTAGAAAAGCTGGTGAAGCTGACAAGCGATGTAGATGTGTTAAGACCTCATTCAAGGCCCAGTAAAAACTGATACAAGCTGTAAACTGGCTTTCGCATATTCAGTTGCAAGGGAGTGCTGTTCCCTGCATTAACAGTCCGGAGCTCAACTCCCCTGGCTCCTTCAGGAGTACTAAGTCATCACTGTGATGATGTGCCTCAGTGATTTTACTGTCTATGAAATAGAGACCATCTTCATATGAACCTCTGGGGGTTCTTTGTAATAATATTATATTTTTAAGAAATGGCTGTACCACTGTACATAATCTCCACTAATCGGTACATAAACCCTGTTTGGCAGTTTAAACTGTATGTACAAAATATGAGATTTGGCTCTGCCCGTTCCAATATTTAAAAGCTTTACACTGATGCAAACCACTTATTTAATTGTTTTTAAGTGCAGTAAACAGGCTTGTCTTTTTGTATGAAAGATACATTTTTCTATTCTGTTCTGTTTTATATCTGAACAAACAAAATCTTGGTTAAATTAAAGGATTACTTTCTGACATAAGGCCTTGTTCTGTGGAGTTTGCATCAACTAATCTCCACTGTCGTTTGAAGTTGATTGGATAAAAAAATTCTGTGTCCATTCTTATGGCATTTTCACCAAGTAATCTTGTGTCTGGAGCCAGTTTTCATCTATTATTAATACTTTCTTGATGGGTTTATTTTCTACCTATGTATGGCAAAAATGTATTGTTTTAAGCAAGTTTCCCTGCTCCCTCTCTCCCCATAAACAAAAGTACTTTCAGTAATCTGCTTTAAGAAGCCTGAAACAAGGAGTTTCTCTTTCTGTGCACAATCAATTATAGGTGGGCCATGGATTAAATAATCTACTGGAAAATCTTTTTACTTCTGTAGCATGGCTGAGAAGGACTTTAAGAATGCATCTTATCTATTTGAGTCTCCATACTATGGGAAAAGGCACAAAAGTTGTTGGGAGGTTGGAAAAAGTTGTTCTTTACTGCTTGGCCATTTTTGCCATGTGTTGTAGTTGGCATTAGTCATGGAAGGAGTTAGATGATGGAACTGCTATTTAAAATGGTTTCTTTTAATTTGAGGATTTTAGATCTCTATTTTGAAGAATTTCAGGTAAAATATAACATTGAAAACACCTGAAGTTGGAGTCGTGTTCCTACTTGCTTGAGGAGCAGGTACTGTTAATGTAGATTTTCCACGGCACCCACCTCTTGCCATCCACTGGGTCAAAGCCGTGTTTCTGGCTTTGGCAGTGAAGTGATACAGATGCTGTGATCAATTCCTCATGATTGCAGAATGAAACTCTAGTGCGTGGCACTGTATTTTGAGGTCGGATCAGGATGTAGGAGATAATGCATTGCTATTAGTGAGAGAGTGTCGGCTTTTCACTATTCAGGCATCTCACGTGGATTGCTTGTTTCCTGGTATAGCAACGGTTTTGCTCCTTGATTTATGGTTTGCTGTCATTGTTCATAGCTGCAATTTTTGTAGCTGATGCTGTCTATATAAAATCTTGTAATTTTCCAAAATTAAGATTCTATTTTTATTAAAGAAGTGCTGCATTGACATGTGGTTTGTCTGGCAAACAGCAAATTTTCAGAAAGAAGACAGAAGTGTTTTGGTGGTGTCCCCCCTCCCACCTTGCACCAGGCCAAACGTCTTTTGGACTAATTCCATAAACATGCTGTGCATCTGTGAATTACCAGACTCTTAACAGTTACCTGCCCAGTACTAGCTCGTGCCAATTTTTCAGATATGTGTGTGTTGAAGTGATTAATTGCTCTGTTGATTCCTTTTCTAAGTGATGACACTATAGCATAGGACTAAGTAACATTTGCTTTTTGTTCTCCATCCTCAGGTGATTTACACTGTAAGGCAATTCTCATGAAGGAAGTCGATCAAATAACCCATTTATATAAAGCTCGGTCGCAGCTGGTAAGGGTTATGTACAGACCAAAAACTGATGTTTATTTTCATGTGTTTAGATTTCTAAAAGCTATTAAAGAGACCTAAGCTATGTTCTGAATGCCCTTCCTGTAATTAATACATAATACAGTGAGCAGTGGAATATAAAAAGACTGCTCATCTCACCATGACAGATGTTTAGTGGGAATGCGATGAGCACAAAATGTTCCCAGC
This sequence comes from Phaenicophaeus curvirostris, assembly GCF_032191515.1. Classification (NCBI taxonomy): domain Eukaryota; kingdom Metazoa; phylum Chordata; class Aves; order Cuculiformes; family Cuculidae; genus Phaenicophaeus; species Phaenicophaeus curvirostris. The sequence goes on along the minus strand of NC_091397.1, from coordinate 49,631,297 downwards.
CTTCAGGATGGAAAGTGAGACTGGCCTTGCCGCCTTCTTCGTGTACTCACAAATGGAGAGTTTGGTAGCCAAAGCATCCAAGGAATCACAATGTTGAGACTCTGGATGGGAGCACACCCCACCAGCAGCTCTGTCCAATTCACAGCTGGGGATTTCCAGGCTGAGGCTATGGATTGATTGCAGGGGAGGGCAGTGGAGGTGGTAAGAGGGTAGACGGAGGGCAAAAAGAGAGAACTAGTGTTGTGCTCATTCTGCACCGTGCAAGGTAGACCAGTAGCGTGAGATTTAGTTTGGAAATTTGTTGTTGGCCAGCGCAGCTTGAGCATCAACACTGCTTGTGTTTCACTTGAGCTACGTACTCTCTATGCAGCAGCCATCCAGTCTTGGGGTCACTGCCTCTGTGCAGGTGTCTTGCAGCAGTTTAACGCCTTGCTGAGGAGGAACAGCTGCAGTGAAGTTTGTAGGGGAAAGAGGGCATTGCAGAGATAGGCACATGGGAATAAAAGTGGTCTTGGCCTTCCTTGGATGCTCTGGAGCATCATCATACCACCTGAATGTTGTAGCTATGTGCAAAATGGCTACAGAGCAGTGGTGCTGGAAGGATTTTTCCCAGCTGTAATTGCGCTCTGTCTTGTTTGGTCTAAATCTGTCATTGGCCAGTCCTCAAGCATATGTAGTGTTGGCCGTTAGAAGCATTACTGTGATTTTTATTCTCTTTTTTTTTTTTCTTCTAGCTAGCTCACCATAGTGCATATATTATATAAAGATGAAGCAATGAAACTTATAATGCCTTTAAAGGCAAGGGTGCAGCTACAGGAGAGAGTAATTTCCTAGAGGATCCAAATGGCAAGCCTGAGAGGATGGGGAAGCACCTACCTTCTGAGCATTTGTTTCTCCTAATGCTCAATTAAACAAAGAGAAACAGATTAGTGCTCGTTTCAGGTTCATAAGGGAGAAAAGAAAGGGCTATAGGTGGCAATTAATTAAGTAGAGATAAAACAATTTTTCATGCAAATATTTTTAACTGACAGTTGAAGTTTGAATGTCTCAATTTATGGCACTTGGCAACTAAGACTAATGAATTCACTTGTTTTTCTTCAGTGAAGTATAAATTGCCTTCCTTGCTTGAGAAGCATCCTGTTTTCTTTAGGTTAAAGTATGCTTCAAACTTATTTTCACCCTGAGGATTCACTTTGTCTTAATAAATTCTGTTCCTCACCAACTGCAGATGTTGAGGCTGGTGTCATCGTGGTCAGGATGTTTTCTTTCCTTCATCTGTCTGTCCGAAGTTGTTTTGCGTTTTTTAAAAAAAACCCAAAACATTCACTTTATCGTATTTTCTGTGGCGGACAAATGACCACCACTCTCACACAATTCTGCTTTCCTACTGCTTTATGGATCTGTATTATTATTTTTTATTATTGTTGTTTGCTTTGTGAATAGTACAGACCTTTCCTTATGCAAGAGGACTAATTCCCGTCACAGACGGCCTCAGTTCTTGTTGAACAAGAGGCTGCCTTGCCATGTCATCTCATCTGGATAGTGAAGATGAATATGAATAAGAGCTTACTGTGCAACAATGCAGGAGAAATGTTTTTGTCTAGCAGTAGTTTGCACAACAATATGCATGAGTGAAATTAGGTTGTGGTTTTTCATAGTGTGTGGAGGAACAGAAGTAGCAAAAATCCTTTAAGAGCCTGCACTGCACCTTGCAAGGCAGGTAGCATGGGTCTGTGCAGGAGCATGTTTGTACAGTTGCATGTGTAAATTTGGGCACGCCTGTATGCACCTATCTGGAATGAATTGGGCTCACATTTTTATATAATCAGATGAATAAACCTGTGACTGGCAGTTAAATGTCTTAGATGTCTGTTACCTAAGGCTGAGAACACAAGCTGACTTTCCACTTCACCTCTCTTGGAATGATGTTGGGAATGGTACAAGATGCCTGTACTCATCTAGTCTGTTGATATGCTAAATAATATTCCTTATATTCAGCAGCCTGCTCAGTTGTGACTACAAACAGTTACAGCAACTTGTTTCATTGTTTAGAAAGCATAAAAAAAAAAAAGGAGAGAGGATGTTGAGCTACATTAAAAATAGTACAGTGTCCTGACACTGACTCTTTGGAGTAAAGAAATGATGCTGTTACAGGAGGTCCTTTTTGTGTTTGGCAATGTGCAAACACCTCATGGCAAATAAACCTTGCGCTTAAAGTTTGCAGTGTCAATAGACAAGGAATGCACTGGGAGAAGGAGCTCAGGATGAATAAACATGTGGTGGCAGCAAGTACCTTGTTAGGGCCAGGGTTATTTTTCACTTTGTTTGGGTTGATTTGGTCTGGTTTGTGATGGGAGTCAGTTACATGACAAGAAGACCAAAATAGGCTCAAGGAAGAGAAAAAAGAGTTAGTGAAACTTGAAGGACCAGGTGTGAGGGCATAGCTTCTTGGTAGAAGGAGCAAGTTCAGGGGCAACATGTGGAGAAGTTTGGAGGGGAGAGGAAGATGTTGAGGGAAGGCAGTGGGCATGCCTGGAAGTGACTGTGGTGGGTATCCTGGAGTGAAGAGCAAGAAGGAGACCTGAGCCTGGGGAGAGTTGGACATACTGAGGCGGTCTGAACGTGTGGGACTGTGAGGGCCTGGGTTGGTGGGGGAGAGCAAGGAAGAGAGAAAGAGGAGGTGAGGTTGAATCTTGAGTAGAAGCAGAGTGGGGCTGAACTGTTTGGTCTCACACTCTGCTGGTTTCAGGTTCAGTGAAGTGCTTCGTTGAAGGCAAGGTGCAACTTCTTACATTTAAATAATGATTTACTGATCACTAAGGCTAGTGCTTAAACAAAACTCATCCCAGTAAGTGAAATCCATAATGGGAATACATCTGCATTGATTGTCATGCTAGATCTTTACCCTCTCCCAAGTGTAGGATAGCACATTATCTCAGCTTTCTTCAGACGGTTAATCCATAGTCTTTTTGCTGCCTCAGCACACTAGTTGGTGATGAACTTGAGGCAGAAGGAAAGTTGAAGTCAAGTTCTGTGAGTAAAGAAGCATACATTGCTTAACTCTGTGGAGGCTTTTAATTTTCTTAAGTGAAAAAAGCTTGCCAAAAGTTCAGTAGAACTATTCCCAGCATCTGCACTGCAAAAGGAGGCCCAAGCAGAGGAAACCAAAACACAATGGTCTGTGTTAAGCAGTAAGACAGGTAGCATTATCACAACCATCCCGTTGGACTTTTAAATGTAGAAGCTGTATTTCATAATCCATCTCTCACTGTAAATGGGTCCAAAAAAAATAAATACTGACCACGGAGCCTGCAAAGCAGGATTCTGCTGAGCTGTGGACAGATGGCTTGCATGTCTTTCTTCAGACAGAGCCTTCTGTAATTCGAGTCATCAGGAGCTGTTTAAAAGCATCTAGGTGGATATTCTTTTCTTGTCATGTTACTTCTGAAGACTAAATGTGATGTTGACCTGTTGCTGCCTTGAGTGCATTGAGGAAAATGTTGATGAGGTATCCTCAACACCAAAAATTATTCTTCCTGCATTTCAGTGTTGTGAAATAGTCCGGTGAGGTTTTGGATGTTTTCTCCCATTCGCATTCGGTTACGTCAGTGATGAAATGGAAGAGAACTTACTGTCCCAGGAGGAGTCATGCTGATGGTCGTAATCTTTTGGCGTTGTGATCTTAGGGTACTGCAGTTGTGGGGTGACTTCTACTTTTAGTTTTCTCCAGTCTGTCAGTTTTACAGTTGTACCTTTCTGCAAAACAGTTATTTACTAATCTGTGGAGGACTTTGTTCTCATTAGAAATTTAGGTAACTAAAGGTACAAGTTTTGCTTTGAGCAGGGATAGGATTCCAAGGGGCTGTTGCCTGAGTATACTCAGGGAATGATTTTGTTGTCAGTATCATTGCCAGCCTGTAGCATGCTGAGCAGCAGCATAAAGGCGGTCTACAGAATCTGCTGGGTATAAAATAGACGCAAATGTAAAATCAATAGAAGTGTGCATGTAGATAGTGGTAAATCTGTTCCATAACTTGTGCAGTTTTTCTCAAGATGTCATATAAAACTGTGAATATAAGGACTCAAACAGTAATGTGTTCCAAGCAAATAAAATTAATTTCTGTTGTACCATTAAAGTAAACTCTCAGGGATGCTCCTGGGTTTCTGATTGGACACCAGACATTGAACCTTAACAGCACTGTTCCTTTAAAATATCTGAAGTAAATATCACCGTGAAGACAATTTATAATATGAAGTTTGAAAAAAGTAATTATACTTAATGTTTGATTATTGCATATTTTCCATCCTCAGAAAATGAAAATTAAAATGAAGTCCGATTATCTAGACAGTAGGTGTAAATACCTGCAGTGTGTTTAAATAGCATTTTAGCTTAGCAGGATATTTTATTTTAAAGAAAGATTAAGTTGCTTTGTTTCTGCCAGTGTGAGTTGTCTGTAAGTACCTTTAACCCTCATAAGATGTTACACCTGCATATAATTCACCCTACCTTTTCTCAGACTGATATAAAATAATGTTATCTAATTTTAGCATACAAATATATAGAGAGAACTTAGTGCTGACTATAGTAGAATGAAAGTATTTGAGAATATTTAGGACATATGTATGGGATAGTTTGAGGACTGTTGTCTTTGCTGTAGATCTGAGAATATGGAATAGAAACAAAAGTGATAGCCTAGATTTACCAGCATTATAGATATCACTGTAAACAAATACCACTAAAAACTGTGCCCCGCAAAGTATTGGCAGCTGCTGCTTTCTTCATGATTGGGGATGAGCTTCTTTGTGATAGGCAGATATCGGATTCTGATGGACTGTGCTGTTGGTCTTGTCATTAGCGTCTATATGTTTTTTATTGTTAAAATACAAATCAGCATTTTATAGTTAGAACAGTTACTCAGCGACAGCTTGACGGGTACTCATATTTAGTGCTATCAAAATGACACTTCTGCTTATGTAAATGTACATGCTTATTACTTATGTCTCCCAAGATAATTGTTGGCTAAACAAGGCGAATGTAAACAGGAGGCCATTTTTTTCAGAAAGTTGCTCCTTCAGCTTCCTGTCCATCCCAAAGGTCAAATCCTTTTTTGTGAGACCAAAACCAGATGCTGACGCAGTGGTGACAGTGAAGGATGACAATATTATGATCTATGGTGCGGTTAAGAACTCGGAGTTAAAGGTTGTAACAGAGAAACATCCTTTCAGCATGTTTCTGCAAATCTTAATAAGTGGCAAAAGAAAAATGCTTTTGAAATGGGTTCTCATTTAGAATGCTTATTTCTTCATATTTTAGTCCATAAACACTTTCTCCTGTGGACATCTTTACTTGATAGCGTTCATTTGTATTGCTCACATTCTACAAAATACCTGAAGCACTGAATAAAGCTGTGCTACCACTGAATCTGAACCACTCAACAGTGTTATCTCTAGCTCTAGTCATAATAAGACGGTGTGGTGGAAAGCATTATTAATGTTTTGCAGCACACTGAGGCTTGTGAAAGATCACATAAAGTGCTGACGATGGAGTCGGGGGCTGAGCCCAAGACATAGCCTCAGATAATCCCCTTCCCACCTCATCCTTCACCGTTACTGCTCAGAGAGGTTCCCAGCTGTGAAAGGGCTTGGGATGGAGGCCCAGCTCCCTGAAGGTGCCATAGCCAAGTTGTAAGTCAATTAGATAAATATTTTTGGTCTAGTGGCAGGAACAGTCTCAGTGACACCACTATGGGGAAGGCAGCAGAAGGGAAAATAAAACCAGCATAGGGAGCTCTTCTGTGCTGAAGTGTTGTGATTTAAAAAATTAACTCTATCCCAGAAAATTAACTCTCTCACAGCCAAACCCAATGCTTGAGGTCTGGCCAGAGGCTTTTGAAGCTGGCTGTGGAGCAGGTACTTGTGCTGTATAGGATTTGGTGCCCACACTGGGTTCATCCCTGTCGCTTAAAGCCATTTTAGATTTGCGCAGGAGAGCTCTACCAATTTCCCTTCCAAGTAGTCCTCTATAAGCCTAGTGGAAGAGCTTGTATTTATTCATAGCTGCCTCTTTGTTCATTTCACAGAATCACAGAATCACAGAATAACCAGGTTGGAAGAGACCCACCGGATCATTGAGTCCAACCGTTCCCATCAAACACTAAACCGTGTCCCTCAGCACCTCATCCACCCGTGCCTTAAACACCTCCAGGGAAGGTGACTCAACCACCTCCCTGGGCAGCCTGTTCCAGTGCCCAATGACCCTTTCTGTAAAGAATTTTTTCCTAATGTCTAGCCTAAATCTCTCCTGGCGGAGCTTGAGGCCATTCCCCCTTGTCCTGTCCCCTGTCACCTGGGAGAAGAGGCCAGCACCCTCCTCTCTCCAACCTCCTTTCAGGTAGTTGTAGAGAGCAATGAGGTCATCCCTCAGCTCCATGATAAATGGAGCTGAGGGAAATTTGATAGACGTCAGGTTTGTTTTTGATTTTACCCTGTAATGCTGGGTCTGCCATAGTTCAGGATGCTTCACTGCACAGTTTTTGTTGTACTTTAAAAAAAAAAACAACTTCACTTACTTCTCTCCAGCTGCCCTTCCATCAGGATTTTGGTTTTTTTTTTTTTTGGAATTTCAGTGCTATTTCTCTGATTAGGCTATTAACTTATTTTTTAAAGGAAGGGGTAAAAGTTTTCATCAACATGTTGATTTTTGTCTTAAGAAGGTGAGCTGTCAAGCATTTCAAGGCGAGTCTGTTTTGCTGGAGGAGGCTGGAAGCTGGTGTGTCATCTTGTAATAAACTGCTGTGTTCTTACTTGCAGTTAGGTGAGGAAAATGTCACATGCTCCTGGTAGTCAGGGTAAAGATACTTGCTGGTAGGCTTGCTAATTGGCCCTTTTGCAATGATAATTTTTAAAGGACAAAATTCATTCTATGGGACTGATTGTTTTTTCCCAACAGACAAGAGAAATATGCTAGTTTTACATGAGAAAACTCTTAAAGAAAATGCAGATAAAAGAAAAAGAGAACTTAGGAGATAATTAAATGCGGCGGAAGAAAAATGAACTTGAGGACATAGAGAATTAGAGAATAGAGAATTAGCTGCTTTGCCTGTTACAGGAAAAGAAATAGCGATTTCCGTTACTCTTGCCGACTATTCAGTTATTTGTATGTTCCTTGTACCAAGCAGTTAGCTGAATTTCCTAGTACTAAACTGGTACTTGAAAGTTAAAGGCTGACAACAGCCTAACCTTTTAAAGTAGCAACCCAGCTGGTGATACAGCTGCCTCAGTGAGTTGCGCTGCTAAGTCTAGAGCTCAGGAAGAAGAAAAGTCACCTAATTCTCAGTAGAGGGTAGCAATGGCAGGTGAAAATATTGTCAGTTAAAACATATTTTATCATGATTACCACAGAACTCATTATTATGATTAAAGATGTACTAGCCATGACATGCCAGCTACATGCTGGTAGCAGAAAATACCTGCTGTTTGTGGGTTATTATCAACCTCCTTTGAAGAAAATCAGTCTTTCTTTACATTTGAAATGCAATGAAACCCCAGGCATTTCTTTGCATCTTTAATTTAAGCATGCTTTTCAAACGCAGATACCCAGCTGCAGTGAGCAACAAAATACCTGTCTCAAAGTCACATGAGTTGGTGGGTTTGTCATGTTTTGTGGCATCCTGCTATACAAAAGCAGAGTTTTTGCAAGCAGGTTTGTTAATGTTATGTGTTTGAATTGTCTGTTGAAATTCTAATAAACAGTAAAACAGAGAAAAATTGATAACAGTGCTTAACAGAGTGCTGCACAATATTTTGAACTATAATTGTAAATGCTTTGCTAATGTTTTATGGTACCATAAATAACATTAGGGAAAATCGCTACCATGAAAACAATCGCTAACTGTATTGAAGCCATTGGTTTTAAACTGCATTTTACCTATTATAGAAAAACTTGACAAAAATGCAAGCAAAAAGCAAGTACAGATATAACTAATCCCATTCCAAAAAGAGTTTCTTCTAAATTTTTGCAGCAGTTTTTTTCATGGAGAGATATACATTAAACATCAGCTTCTATAAGCTGCATCAGATACATACTGTGCAAATATTAAACTGACTGCTTTGTCAGTGAACTGGCGACTATGTCATTCTTCCTATCTTTATAATTTTTTAAATAATTCATCACGTGCACTATTAGCAGTGTAATATGAACACTCCCATGCTGAGGATTTTATTTTGCCTGAGAAGAAAATGAGCATTGTGATTCAAAAGATTGTTGGTATCTCGCCTTTTATGACCAGCTATTGTCTTCCTTTTCTGATGAACACATCTCCGTAACTAGGGGCTACTGAGCCTAAATAATATAGGTAGAGAAAGCTATTCCATTTGCAACTGTATGTTTGTAAATTTACTGGATTTACTAGCTACAAGAACTCCAAGACTGGCCAGCCATATAGTTAGAGTTCAGTTTATGCCTATTGCTTAATGTAATGTTAAATCACAATTTATATTTCTTTTTCTAATGTGGCTTAATTTTATCTTTTTCTTAAAAAAAAATTAATCTTTTTTATATTGCCATTTTTTGCCCGTCACCAATTGATGTAAATACAGCTTTCTATCTCCATTTTTTTTTTTTTTTTGCTGTTGCAACTTACCTTGGATGGCAGGTTATTGGTTACTGCCTACGGGAGCCTTTTCCATGAGCTAATTTAGCTGTCAGTCTGAAATGGTAAAAGGGATGAAAGATGGATCATAGGCCTGGGGCATGCCTAGACCAATATCTAGTATATCCCTATCTGGAAGTACGCTTATTAAAACAGATTTGAGAAATATTTTTCCCAATCTTGCTCTGCCATCATTTCATCCAGCTAAGAAAAACATTTTTACAATGATACTACTGATTCTTTGGCAGCTCTTTTTTTTTTTGAAAGGGAGAAAACAGTATTTAGATACGAGATCAATAGAAAAACAAATAGACTATTATATTCCCTGGAGAAACCCCTAGAGAGAAGACAGATGCACAGAAATTTAATATTCTTGTAGGCAAAAATCACGAACACGGGGGTTCTGTTCAGCTGAAATGAACTGTGGTAAATATGTATGAAATAAACATTTAAAAAAGAGTAATAAAAAAAAGGAAGCCTTTAGGCTAGGCTCTTTGATTTGCTGTCTTGATGAGGTGCTTTGTTTGAATTTTTGGCCCCTTCAAAAAGTCATTTTCAACTACAAATGTTTGCCTTAAAATTATGTGGTTTAGGCATAACTTCATATAGTGAGTGAAGGAAGATTTCTCTCCATCTGCTCTTTTTAGATGTAGTTGTCCGTGCACAAAATTCATACAGAGAACTGTGTGTTTAATATTGCCTCCATTTTTTAAGAATATATATTCTTCTGCATAACCTTGTTAGAATCAGGTATGTGCTTTTGTTTCTTTTCCTGAATAATTTGTAAATAAAAATAATCAAAATATTACTATAATTTTCAATGACAAGTTTCTGTCCTGCTAAGTCAAATTTCTTGTTGTATCTACTTCATGAAAGGGACATATGGCTTGAGCTGTCTGTGTCTGCTGTGCTGGGCTTCTTCCTGGAGCTCCTGCACTAAATATCTAACCAGGAGGATGAAGGAGCTGGAGGAGCGTCAGGATGAACCTTAAAGAAACAAGGGAATTGGCTGCTCTCACACTTGAATTGATGCTGTGCTTTTTTGCCATTTTCTTGCAGCTAACCACAAGTCCATCTGGAGGATTACACATTCAGCTTGTTGAAAAAACACAACCTTTTCTTCCACCCAGTCCTTTTTTTCAAATCATATTTGTGTCAAGGTCACCACTTCTGTTTTTTATTCCTGAGAACACTGCAACTGCATTCACCCAGCACCGAAAAATAGCTGTCCTCCGATAGACTGTGTGTTTTGTTTAAAACAGATAAATACCGTTGAGCTATGAAAGTAACGTTAGTTTCTATTCTTAATATTTAACACATATCAGAAGCTGCTACAAACTTCTGCCGGCTTGGACCTCATTTGGGTTGCACTGAGTTTTCCACAGGCAAAATGCAGTGGTACTATTGCCCTTTAGGAACGTATTGTCCACAGTACAAGATGTAATAGGTATATGTGTCAAATGATACAGGGAAGGATTGTGAAGGTTGGGAGAAGTAAAGCAGTAGTACAGATAATTCTTAAACTACTCTTAAGTGTGTTAAGTCATACCTGTTGTTGATATCTTATTTGATATTAACAACAGTACCTTACCACAGCTTCATATATTTTAGATGTAAAGCTGCTTTAAAGGGAGTCAGATATGCATAGCAGATCATCTTAGAAGTTGGCACATTAGCATTTTTCAGTTGTACTTTTCACTTTGTATCTCATGATCCCTGTGGAAGTTTGAAATGAAAGGCTGCTTACCCATTAGGTATTTTTTACCTGAATGCAGCATGGATGTGTGCACCTCTAAAATTCATAGAATGCTTTGGGTTGGAAAGGACCTTCAAGATCATCCAGTTCCAACCCCCCTGCCATGGACACGGACACCTCCCACCAGACCAATCTGCTCAAGGCCCCATCCAACTTGGCCTTGAACACCTCCAGGGAGGGAGCAGCCACAGCTTCCCTGGGCAACCTTTGCCAGTGCCTCACCACTCTCATCATGAAGAATTTCTTCCTAATGTCCAATATAAATCTTCCCTCTTCCAGTTTATAGCCGTCCTCTTCGACCTGTCTCTCCATGCCCTTGTAAAAAGTCCCTCTCCAGCTTTCTTGTAAGCCCGCTTCAGGTACTGGAAGGTTGCTACAAGGTCTCCCCGGAGCCTTCTCTTCTCCAGGCTGAACAACCTCAACTGTCTCAGCCTGCTGAGCGGCATGGTTTGGTGTTTGATAAGAATGGTTGGACTCTATGATCTGGTGGGTCTCTTCCAACCTGGTGATTCTATGATTCTATGTCCTCATATGGGAGGTGCTCCAGCGCTCTGATCGTCTTTGTAGCCCTCCTCTGGACCCGTTCCAACCCTTATCCTTCTTTATGTTGAGGACTCCAGAACGGGACACAGTACTCCAGGTGAGGTCTCACAGGAGCAGAGTAGAGTGGCAGAATCGTCTCCCTTGCCCTGCTGGCCATACTGAACTGATTGCTCTTGTTCTTTATGGAAAGCATCCTTAAACATTTCCCAGCTCTTTCCTTCTTGTCCCTGAGGGCCATAGACCAGGGGATCCTACTGACTAACTCCTTGAAGAGCTGCAAATTTGCTTTCCTGAAATTTAGGATCCTGACTGTACTCCTCACATGTCCCATATCCCTCAGGACCTTGAACTCCACTAGTGCATGATCACTGCAGCCCAGGCTGCCTCCGATCTTGACATCACTAATGCACTTGCCCTGATGACGCTTGCACTGGTGATCATCAGGTCCAGTACTGCGTCCCTTATGGGGGTTAAGAAATTATCTTCATTGCACTCTGGGAGTCTCCTGGATTGCCTGTATCTTGCCATGCTGCTTTTCCAGCGTATGTCAGGGTGGTTGAAGTCACAGTTTAGCATCACTGGGCCAAGTTTGGTGGCTGAACTCGTGCACTTGAGCCTCCAAAATACCTTCTCTCCACCCCACAGGGAAAAGGGAGAGGGAAGTTAGAGGAAAAAGGCTTACGGGTTGGAAACTAAAACTACAGCTTTAAAGAAACAATAATGAAAATAATTAGAAAGTGATCAAATACATACAAATATATGAGATTGCCCCCCCACCCCACCCCTCGATGACTTGATGTCATCACAAATGCTGCAGAGCAGCCATAAGGGAGTGGATTCCACAGCTAGGAGGAAGCTGGACTCAGAAAATGGATTAAGGAACACATGGATCCGGGATCAGGAGCAACCAGACAGATAATGTCCTCACTGGACGTAGGTCATTGCAGAAGAGAGTGAGACTCTCATGATCTCTCAGTTTTATACCTAGTATGGTGTATATCGGATGGAATACTGTGTTGGTCAGTTTAGGGTCACCTGCCCTGTTTACCCCTCCTTGCAGGTGCAGCTCCCTTTCCACAAGCTTGATGATGGCCTTGGTTTAGTATAAGCATTGACCTTCTTGAATACCAATGTCCTGTGTTACCACTTTAGAGAAGAACACTGTCTCAGAAATATGCAGTTAGTTTTCAGAGAAACGAAGTTGCTTACAACAACTTAGTCACAAATCTGACTCTTAATTTACCTCAAACTGCAACACCGCAGTAGAATGAGAGCTTGTGAGTGTGAAGCCTCCTGTAGGTGGAGGAAGAAGAAGGTGGGCTGTCCTTGATCAGGTGGCCTGTAGTATACACCAACCACAAGGTTCCTTTTGCTGCCTTGGTCTTTTATTCCGACCCCTAAGCTTTCAACCTGTTAACAGCTGTTCTTCAAAGACAGCTCTTCACACTCTATCCATTTACTGATGTAGAGGGCAATGCCTCCATCCCTCCTTCCTGGTCTGTCTGTTCTGAACAGCATGTAGCCATCGATAGCCACACTCCAGTTGCGGCATTAGTCCAACAACAAGTTTCAGTAATGGCAAGATCATAGCTTTCTAGCAGCACAATAGCTTCCAGCTCCTCCTGCTTGTTGCCCAAGCTGCATGGGTTTGTATAGAGGCATTTCAGCTGGGCTGATGGCCACGTCACCTTCTTAGTGGAACACTCCTTATTTCCCTTAAGGTGTTCCATGGAAGTTTTCTTGCTGACACCTGCTACCTCAGGAGCCCACTGCTCATCTCCACAAGACGTCAACTGTGCCCTGCGGTGACAGGTGGAGGGACCATACCAGCACCCCATCCCTCTAACCACTGTGTGTCCTCCCGCAGCTTGTCACAGGCAAGCCTCGTATTGTATCCCTCCCCCCTTCATATCTAGTCTAAAGGTCTGTCAAAGTTCTTTACAAAGTGGAAAATAAAAATAGTGGCATATTGGATGTGCTGCTTACAGTACAGAGCACAAGGAAGGTGAAATTGCAGTGTATTTACTAGATATGAGGGAATATTATTTATTGTAAGTATTAAAACTGTTCAGAAAGTAATGTTTTTCTTAACGTCTGTTACAGTTTGAGAAAAGACAGGAGTTAATTTTAACATCAGAAACTGAAATAGAATAGCACCACTTTCCTGTGTGTTTTTATGTATTTTTGGCAAATGACTTTTTTATTAGTTTGGAAATACATTGGAAGAGAGGTCTACTAGTGTGGATGTATGGATTGTGAACCTGGGGATACCAAAGTTTGTTATTCTTGCTTGAAGACAGTCATGTAAGTTCCCAGAAGGATAATCTATCTAACACTAGAAGATTACCTCTGTATGAATATCTTTATTTCAAATATCTGGGAAAAAAACTAAGGATAAAAGGTGATTTTTTTTTTAAATTATCACAAACATTAAGCTGTGCATAGCTGCTGGCCCCTGTGAATCTGATAGAACAATTATCAGTTTTGGAAACTGAGGTTTGTCCACATCTGGGAGACACAAAAGAAAATTCGAGTATGCACTAATTTTTTCCATTTTGTAGAAACTAATCATCTGCAGTTTTATTTGGTTGCTGAGGATGTAGACTTTCATTATTAGGTGTTCTCAATTAGGTGATACAGAGCCAGCAGCAGAGCTGAGGTTAGAGCACAAGACATGTTACTTCTATACTTTATTTGCCAGTCTTTTATTCCCTTAAAGAAACGAGACAAAAAAAAAAAAAGAAAAGAAAAAAGCCTGTTTTCTTAATAGCCAATACTGTGAGTATGGAAATTACAAACTTCAAGACACTAAGCACACTTAACTGGTTTGGTTTTTTACTGGGAGTTGCTCAGCTGCCCTTGTGGTGGTGGTCCGTGTTTCTCACTGCAGCTTCACTTAGGTGGGGTGTTTACATACTGTATTATAATCAGTGCATCAAGCCTTTGAGTTTCTTCTGAGACAGGTACCAGCATTACAGATTCTGTGACAGTGCTGCAAAGACAAGAGTGTTCTGAACTGGAATAACAGAAGAAAGTAGTGACAGAAAGGTTAGAAAATCTTTTTAACAGTACAGACAATAAAGCTGCGGAGAAGACTGCTGTAGGAGATTATGAACTTCCCATCTCTAGAAGCGTTTAGGAACATGACTGTCAAAAAAGCTGTTGGTGCATCCTGTCCTGGGATGAAGTGACCTTTCCTGGTTCTGTCTTACCCTTCTGCACCATGTTGTGTCTTGCATTGCACACAACATGTTGTAGGCATGAAGTACCTGTAGTAGCTGCCTCATGTTAGTCTTGAGGTCTGACCATCTCACGAGATAACACGTAGAGTAAGCATCCCACTACAGTGGTTTTCTAGATTTTTCAAGAATTCTTCTTGGAAAGTTCTTTTCCTATGAAGAAGGAGTGGTTTGGCAGACAGGCTTTGTTACTGCTTGCTCTCTGTCATGGGGTTAGGTGTCCTGGGAATCTGCAGAGCCCATAGGAATACTTCAACCCATAATGTATGGTGCCTTTACACCACTCTGGATGGATGAGGCCTCTTTCAAGAGAGCTTTGCAGAGAAAACAGGAACTTGTGTGTGCATTAACATAGGTCTGAGCATGCTTCACATGTGACTATACTTGGTCAGAGCTGCAATATCTAGCACAGAAGCTTCATCTTCCTCCAAATTCAAGGTGCTGATGCCTGTTGCAAGCTGGCGGGCTGTAGCATGAGGGAAAACGCGGAGTAGGGCAAGGTTTGTCTCAGAGAGGTGTTGTCACCCTGAAGACTCTTACGTTTGGCTTTGCAGCTTTAGTCAGAGTTATCAAAAGTTATTTTTTCACAAACTTCTGAGAAATTTAGAGTTTTGCTGAAAATTACTGAGCACTTTCCTCAAGCTTCTCTTTCTTCAGAGAGAGACAGTCTACGTGAAATGTGGTCTGCAGTGAGGAGTCAGTTCAGTAGCAAATACCAGTGGATTTTTTTTATGTGGAGCTTGCTTGCATTTTGACTGATACTGTATTCTTTGGCTTTCCAAAAATTGCTGTGTATTGAAAAGTGAAATTTTAAGTGTCTGTAAAAAGGGGGACCCAACATTTAACGGATATTTCATGATATCCACGAGGTAAGAGATGCATGAGGAGAGAAGCTAAAAGTCTGTTGTCTGCATGTCCGCTGGTGTTTTTTTCTACTGTCTTGCTTGAATGCGGATTATGTGTGAAAGGTATTTAAAAATATCCAAACTGATCAAAATCATCTATGGCATAGAGGCAGACATGGCCAGGAAAACAAACAGACCGGAGATGAAATATGGATGAGATCGACACACCAGTGTCTCATGAAAGAGAGAGTTTAAAACCAAAAGCCAAGAAACACAAATATAGGGAGTTAAAGTACAGATACTGTATGATTTGCATTACTGTCTTTAATTAACTGTGATATAGAATTGGGTGGGTCTTTTCCTTTAAAAAGAGAAATCCATCTCCTTGCTTATTTTTCCACTTGCTGCTTTCTGTTTAACTTAATTCAGCAGTAACTGGATACACTGTGTCTAATTCTTAATAAATCAACAGAACTTTATAGTGATATTGACAGTGGCTTTGCTAGCCCCATTGTTTCTATCAAGAGTTTTATTCTGCTTCAAAACAATTTGCTGTGAACGCCCTTGTTTGTTTGCCACACTAGGCTTTGTTCTGGCTGAAAACTTTGATTTATAACTGTATATAATTGATGGCTGTGGGGTAGGTGGACTATAGCTATTGCTCCTCCTCTTTTAATCTAGCTTTGCGTAGAAATCCATGTAGTCGAGCATTCTCAAGGGAACCAGGCTGGGAAATTTTCTGTATACCCAATGGGAGGCCATTAATCATAGCGAAGAGTCTCTTACTGGCTGCAAGCATGTTTGTGAAAGTCAGGAGAACAAAAGTGGACCACCTCAAAATGACTGATCAAGAGAATAGATGTTAAAGCCAATGTATTCATTGTGATGCATCAAAAAAAAAGAAAAAAAAGAAGAATATATTATGCATTGCTAATTACATTGAAGCATATCAGTTTGGAGAGATGGCACTTCTAAAGGTATTTTTTACACCAAGAAATGAGTATAATTGTAGATGTTAGAGATCGGAAGCCTAGGAGAATGAAATAAAAGATTTGATGATTGTGGCTGTTGATTTGAAAGAGAAACTTCAAACGCAACAGATAAGAGATGCCAAAAATGTTTGCTGAACATGTGTCAGAGCCAGGCTGGTTCAAGAAATGTGCTAAAAAAGTCTAAACTGTTTCATGATATATTGATGAATATTGATGAATATTTATAACAAAAATGTCTCATTCAACACTAAAAAAAAACCAATGCACACAAAACCCACAAATCCTAAACACTTTAAAAAAATATTTTTTTTTTTAGAGAAGTTAGCAAATTGGTTCTTTTCCTGCAGCTCGTGTGTTCCAGCCGTGACCCAGTGCAGGCAAGGAAGTACCTGAGAGTACCTGCAAGCTCTCAGATATTGCACTCACGTGCTTACTTACCCCTAAAAATGTGTTTTCAGGACTAGGGTCTCAGTGTTTCTGCAAGTTCTGCTGTCTTCTTGTATCCTTCACAAAAATCTGCTACTCAAATACAAACCTAATGGGTTCTAGTTGGGACTCAGCAGAAGGTATTTTTACAACAAAGCGATTGTGCTAGGATTTGAGTATAACTAAGTTGGATATGAAATGAACTTACAGGAGGAATTTTTGTGATTAAAAGTTTCTGCCTAGCAGGGAGAAATAAAGGAAGTAAAGAGGCTCAAATGCAGCCTTAAAGCACTGACAGTCTGGACCTTTGCCCATATAAATAGCCATAAAGTATAGGAAGAGAGATATTGTAATACGACATAAGAACGTTAACTTTATTTACTAGACAAACAATTTTTTTTTTTTACTTCAGAGGCTAAATTTAATGCAGTCAAAGGTAATGCTACAGTTTGTTTTCTCATGAACCTGTGATACAACAGCATACTTAAATCAGTTACTTTACCTCAGAGAAACTCTTTAAGCGACAGTTCCTACCCCAACTTTAGCCTATCTGCTTTAAAAAGGTTACTAAAATTCATGAATAATTTCCGTGAATAATATTATATATGAAAATGGAAGTAGTGCTTTCCATAAATTACAATCTGCTGTTTTGATAGTCATTAAGATGGAAACATTTTCTCCAGAATTCTGTAGAGTAAAAACTACAATTCCTCCTGACAAAGTAGCTACAAAGTTAAAAATGGCATAGCAAGCAGTCACTGAGAGCTTAATAAAAAATGCAGAAGAATCAATGTTCATTCTGAAACATTAAGTATATTTTTAATTAATTTATATTAAATTTATATAATGAAGAATAAGAGACAAACTTACATTTGGTATTTTTATATGATCAAGGGAAAAAATAAGTATTCCTGTGGTTAGAAGAGTGAAAAAAACCACCTTGGTTTGTCCTTTTCACTGTTTATGAAAATGGATTATTTTCAGCTCTGTGTTCTGCAATTGCCAGTATTTTTATCCTCTGTTTATTGAGTGCTTTTATGTGCATTAGCATGATGTCGTTTTTTTACATACTAAAATGAAACAAATAGACAGTCTTTGTCCCCAAGATGCTTGACATAAAGCACATGTTAGGACCGGATTATTTCTAGTTAAGCATATGCTTAAGCTGCTCTCAGAGGAGATGGCTTCTCTGAGCTGCAACTTACACCATGATGTACTTTTTTAAACTACAGCCTCGTCAAATTGAGTGCTATGTGCTAATTTAATGGTGTGCAACCTGTACATGTAGCACCGCATCTAATCTTAAATCCCTTTTTAATAACCGCCCCTTCACTTGTTTTCTTGTTTCCTGGCATGGTGGAAGTCCAAGCAAAATGAAGTCCAGGCTTAAGTGTTCATCTCAACTATTCATCTTAGCTTTCCTTATTGTTATGCTTATGCAGAGTTTTATTAGACTCATGGGATCAAAATGTATTCCGTTAGTTTTACAAATAATGAATAGCCTTTGTACGTCCTTCGTGTTTGAAGTAAACACAGCGAGTTTTTAAAGTGGGTTTTTTTCAACAACTAAAATATGGTCATATATTCTAAGTATAAATCATAATTTCATTATCAACAGAGAAAGGTCCAAAGCCATATATATGTAGAGTTGAATGATATAAGTGGCATTTGTGTGTAAAATTTATTCCCCTGCCCAAGCAAACACTTCATAACAACATGAGTGAAAAGGTGTATTTAAAAAACAAAGGCTTAAAGCATGTTACTTATAAATTATATGGAATGCAGTTTTTGTAAAATATGAAGCTTGCTGGATATGATCCAAACCAGCTGAACTATGTTAAAAGGCATAATAAACAGTCATAGCTTTGCATGCAGTTATTTAATTGGCAAATAGATTTTTCTATCACTGTCACTGGCAATAGCAGCCATTTGATACCAGGGCTTGGATTAAATGTTTCATCAGTAGTGCCTATTTAAGGATCTTTATGGAACAACAAGTTAGTCCCCTGGGCAAGCCCATGTCAACTGCAATAAAGAGATCCACACAAGTGAACGAGATGTATTTTTGCAGGATTTACAGGAAGACCAGGATTCGGTTTTCTGTCTGGATGCTTTCGAAGGCTGCTTCCCATTTTGTTCAACAACAGTGTCTGCTGGTGGCAAATACTGAATACTGAGCGTTGCATATCCAAAGGATTTTTATAATTTTCCTGTGAAAATGGATATATAAGCAGTTGTCATCTTGGAAATAGGTGAGTCTCTGAAAAAAGCAGATGTTGTTCTGTAGGTGTAATTTTCCAGTGAATATTCTGTATCTAGACTAAATCTACTGATAGTCCAAGTAGCTGCCTTGTATTTTTCTTTCTTGTTCAGAAAATTATTCCAAAAACCTCTGAATTGCCTCCCTTCCCCTTTTAATCCAGGGAAAATGTAGTGTCTGTGGATTTCAAGATTGCTTAACTTTATGTAGTCCACCTTCCTGCTCCCAGAGTGCTTGCAAGATCTGTGCATATAGTTAATCCTTGCTGCATTCTTTTATAATTGGTGTGTATAATTTCTACATTTGTCATTTTATAGCATGTAGGTTGAATTTAGAAGCATTTTAAGATTTAAATCTGAATATTTATATATGTTTGTCATGGAGCTTGAATCTGTTCTTGGCAGCTAGATTAATTTTTCCCTGGTTGATTTTAATTTCAAGCTTTTTGTTTAATATTTATCTTCCAGAAATCTTTAAGAACAAGCAGAAATACATAGTTGAAACTAATTACATCTAGTATTCATTTTCATGTCTGCGTAAGTGTGCTGGGCATAAATTTAAGTCTCAGCTGTTCTTTGGCATCTTTTTGAGCTGCACTGATGATACTGCATCTAACCTCCTTAGCTAGGTTATGGCTTTCTAAGGTTGAAAAGTGGAGAGCAAATGCCCCTGAGGTTGAATTAAATGAGCCATTTGCAACAGATGCAAACTGGTGAATAAGCATCTTTCGGGCTCATTTGAACAGCCCAAACTTTTGTTCACTGACTGTTCTCCAATGCGAAGCAAAACTTGGACATGACCATTATTTAAAGATTTTTCCTGAAATTCGTGTGAGAGTAAGAGTAGTCCAAGTACGCACACCTGGCAATTCATGTTCTCAAGAAGTAAAATATATGGACACATGTATTGTATATATAAAAATGTATTTGTGTTTATTAACTTATAAAACTCATATATTTCTCTCTCAGTGGTTTTTAAACTTAAACCCACTCTCCTAACAAGCCTGTTCATTTTGTTTTTATCATACATCAGGAAAACAAAAGCCACAGCTAAGTAACTTCTAAAGCCAGAGCTACAAAGTCAGATTCCTACCTGTAGAAGGTCTCTTTTATACCAGACGGAGATTGGTGAAAGGGGTGCAGGAGTGCTTCTAAGTAGTAGTGTAGTAGTCTGCATCCACCAGAGATCTTAATAGAGTCATGTCAGTGGAAAATGGCATAGATGTAATGCGGACTTCAGAGTTTTAAGTGTTCAAATTTCTCTGTGCAAAATAGGAACAGGAAGCAAGAGAGCAGGTACATTGCTAAGGTGGCCCTTCTTCCCTGTTGTTTTCCTTAGTGTCCTTAGTTGCTATTATTTCCTGCATCCTCCTGAAGAACTGCCAGCCAGCATTAACTCAGATTGTGTTTGTTGATTATATAGTCATGCATTTAGATGATTAATGTAGGGCTGTACTGGCTTTCATAACTTGCCTCATATGTGATTGTTTTCTGGGTTGATGTAAGTAAAAGGTGTTTTCATGATACAAAGAGCATCCAAGAGATATGTCTTTCTGTCCCACTTAGGTATGTCCTTTCTAGAGAGTGTTTGGTTTTATTTGGGGGCTACAAAAGCAAAATCCTTTCATGCCAGCAGTATTATCAGTATTAAAAAAAATTCCCAAACAATGTTTGCTATTTTGAGCCCAAAGTAAAGTCTCTTTTACATTTTACGTTAGCATCAAAATTGAAAGGTCTTTTAGCCCTGCTTTATATACACCATAATTAAGGAATTACATCCTGTGTAACTCTGAAAAAACTATTTCTATGTCCTTGAAATCAAGACCTGAGGACTCTGTCCTCCCAAAACACTTGGAGGGAATTGTCTAACAAATCAGCTATTGACTGGATGGCAGGTGGAGAGTGCTTAGTTTATTGATAAATCATCAAATAACTTGATGAGAAAAATGTTTGTGGCTAATCTATGTTTCTCTGTACTTAAGACCTTGAACTGCCTTCTGCCCTTACGGTTTTGTGCTTGTTTCAAGAAATTTTTGCGGCAACAAGTATGTTTTTAAAGCCAAGCCATTTCAGGCTTTAACCATGGCTGAAGACTTTGCATGCTGTCTCAAAAGAAGTAATACCATGTCATCATCATAGTGACTAAATTAATCTGTCCAGAGCACCGAGAGCACGTTATCTGTAGCTTTCTGTGTTCTCCCCTGTAGGTTGCTTGTGCTTGTCTCCGTGACTCAAGGAGGCATGAGATGTGCATCAATTTGCATGATAGTTCAGCCTTGTAACCTGGAGTGCGATGACTGCTAATGTGTTTGTTGGGTAGGTTTTTCTGCTTGTACAGATTAATGATCCGATTCGGAAGCTGTTCTACATGTTGGAGTCCTGCTGATTTCTGTTTGTGCAGAACTGCTAGGGAAGCTAACTTGGAGCGTATATCCTGGCACAATTTATTCAAGGTCCAGTACTGGTACCAGCTGGAGTTCAAGTAATAATAAACTGGCCTTTGCACAAAATCCTTTCTCTCGTTCTGAGGCAGAAAATTTTCCACCCTGATGGAGGAGGTGCACCCCAAGCATTCTGTGCCTGCATAGAGGTCTCTGTGGACCTCTGGTACAGCTCCAGGCACTTCTCTGTGCTACTACAGTGCATGTAGTTCAGAGACAAGAAAGAAACACTGGCCGCTTTCTAAGTTGTTGTGTCATGAAATATGATGTACCTGCAGTACTTTGTGAAAAATTTAGCATTTCCTCCATAAATTCATTGCATCTTTAATTTGCAACTTTAAAACACCCCAGGATTTCTTAATATTCAACAACTGTAGGGGAAGACAGTCATGTGATGGGTTAATCTAGCTTGAGGAAACTGTGATCTTGCCTGTAGGTGAACCAAGAGTAGCTGTGCATGGTGACTCTGTCAGTATCTATAGGGCTTCACCACCTAACCGCATCCTCAGCTGTGTATATGTAGGTGGGTCTCCAAGTTGCTTGCCAGTTAGTGACTTAACCTATGTTTTTTGCTCTTAGAAATCCTGGATTCCATGTCCTAGCAGTAGTAACAATCCTGCAAATCTGTAGAAAACTAGTTTTCTAAGTATTTAAAGATCTTATTTCTAACTGGGTTGAATTGCATCATACTTGAATGTAAATCTTTCCTGGCTTCTTGCCACTACAGTTTTGAGGAGAAATGGTTCCTCACAGAAAGCAGCTGTTTGAAGTGCCTCAAAGATTTGTAATGCTAGAAGTAGCCAAGGTGAGGGTGGATTAGTAGGCAGAATGCAGGTGTGTGTTAAATTCAATTTATCACATGGATACCACCCCAGGTATGTAGGTGGGTGGATGGGTTGAGAGATATGTACCTAAGGCTTTAACTTGCTCAGTCAACACTTAATTTGGAGGATTTTCACAGTTTTCACTGCTTCTAACCGCATTATTGCGGTCGTAGTTTCACACAAATTTGCTATTCTTGAGCAGTTTTCCCACTGTGCTAGGTGTAGGCACATCGCTCTGCAGAATCGCTCAAGCGTGGATGCCTTTTCTTTCTATCTAGTTGTTTCAACAAGCATACCTGTTGTGACCACTGAGAGGTTATCAATGCCTGGTAGGCAGTATTGTGACTTTTTATAGGGGATTTCATCTTTTGGTTTCATGCACACAGTTAGGGAGACTTGTGTCCTGAAAACTTTTGTGTGTTTCCACCACCTTTTTCTGGTGGAAAAGCATTGGACTACTAGATGCGGATTTTACTCGTGTATTATTGTGACACTGCTGAGACGTCAGTGGATTTATTTCTGATTAAATCCTTAAGACTAAGTTCATCTGAGTTTGTGACTTGCCTTTGGCTTTGTGCTGCCTCCCAAGAATATCTATTTGCATTTTCATTGGAGACTTCAGAGGCATTATCTTTTCAGATGTGAGAAGAAACGGCAATAAACTGCATTAGTAAATCCTCCTACAAGCTGCTTCTGTTTCCTTAACCTTCCTGTTTAATAGTTGGTGGTAAATGTTCTCTTTTTTCATCAAAATCACTTGTAAAGAACAGTGATTTTAAAGACTTCATCATGCTCAAGCTGCATAGATCGGCTCAGCTAGCTGTGTTATAGATACTAATTGACTGTAGCATGACAATAAACAAGGGAGGGATAAATCTGAAAAAAAACCCTGCAAAAGCCGAGAGAAAAGTGACCGTGATTCTGAAATGACACTGTGTCTTTTTTGATTGTGGATGGATGAGACCAGATTCCCTTAATGCCAGCAGTGAAGTGTCATTGTCTTCAACTGGTCTGAAACTTTACTGTAATGGATGTGGTTGGAGAGATTGACATTTTCACTTTGATACCTAAAACCACAAAAAATCCTGTGTGGTTTCTTTTTCTGATACTGTGTAGACTCTACCTCTGTTTTTTTTCCGAAGTTTATTTCATCCCTCACAGCTGAGCTGAAAAAAATCAAGTATCAAATCTGATAGTTGGCATTCCATGTGGAAAAGAAAGCCTGGATTTGGAGTCAGTCCTACCTCTGAATAAATAGAGCCTACTTTTCAAACAAACCTGTGCTGATTAATAATGCATTCTTGTACTGTGCCAAAGTAAATTTTACATAAGGGCTATGAAAAAAAACACAGGAAACTTTGTAACCTGCATTGAGTTTTAATTTTGGTTAACGTGAACTAGAAATTTAGGGACTCAGAGACGCACTAAAATGGTAAAGAAGCTTCATCTGTCTGTGGGAACTGCTGCATTTTGCACAACTTTTGCCTGGTTGGGGTTTTTTTTTGCTTTTCCAGTAGGAAAAAAAAGTCCAAAGCTTCCACTCATCTTTTTCTTTCCTTCCTAAGCATAATACCTTTTGGATAAAAAGAAAAAAGTAAAGAAGGATAACAGCCCATAACCCATCAACGCGTGTTGTTTGTGATACGTAGTTAAAGTGCCTTTCTCCTGATATCAGTGCTCTTAAGCCAGAGACAAAGCCTATGCAAGAAAGCAGAAGCAAGTCAGGGCTTGAGCATTATGAGGAGGCTAACTTGTAATGGTCTCCATTGGGAATTCACACTTCTGTTGAAATTTTGAGCACTGAGCACGGTGTTATCATTGGCTTCGTGCAGTCAGGATTTTATTACTTTGGATCGAGGCATGCATCAACGATGAGACTGCAGTGGAAAGAAATGTGCGTTTAGGTGAGCAAGATAATGTAGTGATAACATTGGGGTAGTAGTTAGAAAAATGTGTACTTTGAAGTGAACGTAAATGGTTAAAAGTTAATATATTTACAGTTTGTGATCTTTTGTGCTTGGCTTGAATATAAGAACACTAATGCTTTATAAAATGATAATTTCTTTTAACACTGGCAGCACCATCCTCGGTGGAAGTGAGGAATCATTTTACAACTCCTCATATATCAGTTTGTCAAGCTTGGCCATGTTTTGTGTTTACTCAGGAATTATTGCAGTGTAGCAAAATGGGAAATTTTTGTTATCGTATCTAATCAGTTCATCTGTTGGCTAGTGGATCAGGCTATGCAGAGAAGCAGTTAAGACATCACTCTCCTCTTAGCTGTTTGCATTAGTTTTACATCCAGCTGCTTTGCTTCAGCTAGTGCCCAGTTCTGTTGTGCTCGACTCAGTAAATCATGGCTAATAAACAGCAATTTGTTAATGTGGTGACATACAAAAATATAACAATATATATAGGGCTATGGTTTTTACATGCTAATGAGATCTCCACTCCATTCCTTATTGTATAATTCTTCCCCATTGCCGCCTCGTGATGGAAGTGCTCTGTTCACAGCTTCTGCCATGTGCAGTGTCCCCATGGAGACCATGTATGGCATGCATCACCTTTTTTTTTCAGCTGATAAGATCCTAGATGCTTACAGAAGCTTCTCTGAGACATACTGTAAAATGTACCACTGAAGTGAATACTTTGCTAGATTACCTAGCATAAAAAAAATAGCAATAGATGATTTCTACTTTGTGGAAGAAGGGGGAGAGGTGAGGGGCCTGTTCATGATACTGTGAGTTTTAACAGCACATATTCAAATAAATACTTTTTTTTCCCTGGTGAGAATCCCACCTGTCCTATTTACATTTTTTTTCTTCCTTCTTGGAATGGCTTTCTTTTGTTAAAGAAGGCTGCTGTACCTGTGTTATTGACTGGTAAGGTATCCAAGTGCTAAGTTTGCAGTTTCTGTGAAAGCTGTTTGGTTCTGATTATACCCGGTTCAATCTACTCTGTAACTTGGTCTCCTTTCCTATTTACTGTTGTATGCCTTTATTTATAAAGATCTCTTCTTTTGTACCCTTTTTGTATGCCTGGCTCGTAAAATCACAGCCAGAAGTACAAGCTTTATGACTATAAAACAAGTCATGCCTACCTTGTAGACTGTGTCATCTGCTGTGATGTTGTATTCTGTGTATTATCAGTTTTACTGTAAGAGGAAAATTAGAGCATGCATTTTCCACATGAAGAAATCAAATGTAATCTAAATGCAAACCACAGGTTTTATTGCACAGTAATATTTGATAGCACTGCTATTACTAATCCCAGCATGACAAGAAACACAGCATAGTTATGAAATTCACAGCTCTCATTTTTTAATGGTCTTTTTTTGGTTAGGAAAGCTACAAAGCCAGGACAGATTGTTTGCCAGTTGTAGTCTCAGACTTGCATAAGTGTTAGTGAAGTACTGTATATTTTACAAATCATTTCAAGTCTGAGAGGAACACATACACTTCATAACTTCCATGAAAACATTATTAAGTAGTAAAAATAAAATGAGATAATTAACCATATCCACTAAATACCTTATTATCAGTGCTTTTGCTTCTGTAGGGTACTTTATGGAGAATTTGACTTTTTTTTTTTTTTTACTTAGAGTTTTAATATTAGTAGTGAAAGAAATAAAAGGCAAATGATTGTATTAGAGTGGATTGCATCCACCTTCCATGTGGGGAGCACACTGCCACTGTTCTTGTAGGTTATACAGAATTATTCAGGCGACAGTGAATGAGCTTCTTTCAGTGTCCCACTAAATGTGTTATATTCTTGTAACATCACATGGTTTTCATCAGCTTTAGTAAAAGTGCCAGAACTGACTTTATAATACAATGATAATGTGGAGTATTAGGCAGGCTTACTCTTTGGGGATATTGCATGTTAACTGACAGAGGCCAGATGAGAATATATTCTGCTTTCTTGAGATGTGTGAGTTTTCAAACAATCGCTACTGAACACTGAGTGACTGTGGGTGCAGTCCATAAAGGCTGAGCTGGACTCAGTTGTGATGAAATCAGTTGCGATTAAAAACGCATTTAGCATGTTTCCCTACGTCTTCTGGTTCATGCCCAAAGAACCCTTGCTATCTATAGTTGTTCTCATGATATATGTTCTCCTCATCATGTCTGCATATACTCTGTATAGTGACAGTTGTCAAAGTAGACACACAGCCTGGGATGCAAAATCAGATGCAAGTAGGACATGTTATTGCAACTGCAGGGGGAATTTGGAAGTTATTATTGCTGGAAGAGAAATTTGACTAAAGCCTTCACAATGATACCCATTTTCAAGTGATAAATAGTATTGAGTATTAATCTTCAAGAGTTATTATGAGCTCCTGTTATCCTAAAGTCAGAACTATTGTCCTGTCTGATACCTCTCTGGATTGATACTTATTAATACTTAGAGTGAAGGATGCTACCTACCATGTCATGGATACCACTGTTTCCATTTGATAAAATTTTCCTACAAACCTCTCTTTTTGAAGCAGGAATGTAAACCAGGTGTATTGGACACATCAGACCAGGAGGCAGGCAGTGCTGCGACACAGACAGACTCTTCTTGGGGCTGGTCACTGGTCCATGGGCACCAAGTCTGCAGCTGTTCTTAAGTGTGCACACTGTAACCACAGATGAGAGAGGAAAAGGAAAGGGAGGAACTTGCTACCGTATGTAGTCTTGTCTTTTATATATGTAAAGAATTGCATCAATCCAGGTTCTGTGAAAAAATACGTGCCCCATATTTATGGTAGGCAAGACTGTATGATAGTGGCTTCTTGCTTTACAACTTATAGAAAATTTGTTAGCTGTCCTGAGTTGATAGTGCCTTTATATCTAGTTAGGGTTTTCTTGCCTTTTCATTTAATCTGTTACTGTCTGGACATCCAGTTCTGTTATGGGGATATTGGAAAGCTATCTGGAAGGAACTGGCTTACTTAAATGATATACGCTGTAGCTTAAGATAAAATAAATCAAATTCAAAAGTAGGATCACTGGCACTTATGTACATGCTACTTTGATCATATCTGTTTGGTTCAATGTTATTTATTACTGGTGATAATGGTTTGTCTGCTTTATCTCCTCTGCTCTGTCACTAGTTTTGCCTCTGTCCGTATTCAGTTGTTTCAATTAATAATGCTTTTTGTTCATTGATTTAACTTTCCAGCTGGCTGAACTTCAGCTGGCCAACTTTTTCTTTGTGTAGTTTTCCTAAATCTTCCTTGCAAATACTCATCCCTTTCTTCTGAGAGAAAACTTAAGAAATTTTCATTACCTCTGATGACAGTGTCCACTTAAAGGACAGAGAGATTTTTGAGAGAGTTAAGTTCTATGTGTCTCACTAAAACTCTCTTTCCTAAGGAGATCTTTACTTTCAAGTAAGCTGTGATTGTGTCTCACTCTTCTGGGTGCAGTTAGAGCTAGCCTTTTGGTTGTACTGATAAAGTTAAAGGAATGGACTGCACTGGGGTTTGGGTTTTGTTAGTTTGTAGTATTAGCTTTCCATATTAAAGCAGGGAAGACCATGTGTGTGTGCGTGTGTGCGCGCACGTGCACATGAGCGTGCCTGCGTGTGTCCTTTGTGCTGGGTGTAAGTTAAACCAAGGATTTTTTGGTCTTCCACATGTGGCATTGTTGTGTTCTGGAAACCTGAAAATCTCTGAAATGCTGTTTATAAGGCTGCTGAAAATGTAACTGTGGACGATATCGGGTATTACACCTCATCCAGTGACCCTTTCAATCAGTCAATCTTGCCATTTTCCTGAACCTGTCAGTTCCCCTAAGTATGTGTTCAGTTTGAAAAGTCCAGCTGACCTTGCAGCTTGGTTTACACATTTATCCACTCATTTTGGTTGACGTCTTCTAAAATATGTTCCTCTTATATAGTCCTTCTGCTGGTAGATGATTGCAGAAGCAAGTCCCCAGCTCTCAAAGAAGCAATGTACTATGTGCATATTACCAGTTGTGCTATTTTTTAATATGCTTTATTTTATCCAACGTTATAGTGCATGTTGTACAAGTACCTCAAACGTTTTTAGAGCCTACATCCCTTACGGACAGGGCAAACAGCATGTGCTTTGACTTTTTTCAACTGCCTTCTCCACCTCTCATCTTCAAAGACAGTTTTTAGCTTTTCTTCTTTTTCTTCCTTCCATTTAATGTTTTTTTTCTTTTTTTCCTTTTTTTCCTTCTGTTTTCCTTGTTTTCTAGTCTTCTTTTCTTTTTTACAATTATTTGTACTCTGAGTCTCCTGGGTTAAGTAGAGAAGAATGAATGAATGGGACAGTATATAATGTAATAATATCAATTTTTATTTCATTCCATGATTAACATTTTGAAGATAAGTTGAGCAGGCCATGATTATAATCAACTGAGGATGTCCAGAATACAAGAGAAAGCAATGCTTGATTATAGCAGTTTACAGTTTTACAGTTAAAGATATGAAAAAATACAAATAGTCCCTTTGGGAAATGAAATGTAATGGAAGTGTAGTTATTAAAAACTAGGTATAATGTTCACTAGTTATTACCTATTACTGTAAATCACCATGAGATGCAGGAAACATATCAGATAGAGAAAACAGTCTTCTTGGTATACGTTGCCTTATTTTTCAGTGGATATTTTTTTCTTCTTAGGCACTGAATTGATTTGGGGTGTGGAATTCATTTAAGAGCATGTACGTTGCCCTTTCCTGAATGGCTATTGAAATGAAGTTGTTATCTGTACTAAACTGTAAGTCATGTTTCCCCATACCCGCAGGAAAACTGCTTAAAGGGGCAATCACAGACACCAAGTACTAATAGATATTAGTTACTTATAGTTAATGATATTGCCAGCCTTGTGTATTTCACTTATCTTAAAATGGAAGTGCATGTTGATCTCCATTTCACAAATGGAAAAATTGAATCAGATGGAGTTCAAATGACTTTCCTGAAGTCACTAGCAAATCACTGTCAGATCTGAAGATAAAATCCAAAAGCCTCCTCCCCTGTGCCCTACTTGGTTATGTACATTCTGGAGTGCCTAAGTAATTTTGGTTTATTAGTGCTTTTATGCTCATTTTACAAAGATGGGTGTAACTTCACATCTTTTAGGGTGATTTTTCTGGCGTTTGCTAGTATCCTGACCATCACTAAACAACTTGATTGTGTTATGATCACCTGGATCACTCGAGGGTCTTGCAGTTCTGATTTAAATTCTGTTGTTGTGGGTGGAAGTAGGTACGTATAAGTACATGTGGTTATGTCGCATCTGTACCATCATTGTCTTCCCTTTTCCTAAGAATGCCCTGAAATAATTCTTATGAATTGCAAGATTAAATTTATCCTGTGGATTACAGAGGGTGTGGCTGGCCTAAGGAGGACATGCAGCTCCAGCCTGACTTTGCATAAATCTGTTGTAATTCCAAGCATACAGTGATGCTAACAGAGTCAGCTGTAACATCAAGGCTTATCTTTGATCTGCTAAATGAATATGAATTAATTAGATTAATTAAACAGAAGATAGGGAGAGATGAAGAAATAGGTAAAGAAGAAAATGGTTAGCAGTTGTATCTGTGTGGTGGATTAGCCTTGGCTAACAGCCAAATGTCCACCCAGCTGCTCACACACTTCCCTCTCCCACGAGGCAGGAAGAAAACAGAAGGAAGACGAGAAGATTCATGGGTCAAGATAATGGCAGTTTAATCGGAAATGCAAGAGCTGTGCATGCAGGCAAAGCAAAAAAAAAGTAATTAATTCACTACTTCCCATCAGCCGACAGATATCCAGCTGCTGCCTGGAAAACCAGGGCCTCAGCATGCATGGTGATTGCTTGGGAAGATGAACACCTTAACCGTGAACGTCCCCCGTTCCTTTTCTGTTCCCTGAGTGTTTATTGCTGCGTATGACATCACTTAGTCTGGAATATCCCTTTGGTCAGTGCAGGTCAGCTATCCCAGCTGTGTCACCTCCCAGTATCATGCTCACCTCCAACCCATTCACTGGGCAAAGGTGCTGCAGGGCAGAGTGGGCATGAGAGAAGGTCTTAGTGCTGTGGAAGCGCAGCTCAGCGATAGCCAGAACACCAGTGGGTTATCAATTCTCTTTCAGCTGCAGATCCAAAACACAGCATTGTATGGCTTGCTGGGAAGAAAACTAACTCCATCCCAGCCAAACGCAGTACAGCAACTAAAAGAGGTTCCACAGCTCTGGAAGGTTGGAAAAATATTTTATTTTCTTACATGATGGGAAAAAAACCCCACCAAAATCAACCAACCGAAAAAGCAAACTCCCAAGACCCTCCTTTTCTAAGGAGCAAACAGCAGCAGGCTAACAATAGCTATTCATAACACTGAAATGATGTAGAGAGCATTGGGTAAATTGGACATTAACAAATTGCGATGAATGGAAAACAGTCTGGGCATCTCTGGAAGTTGAGTAAGAAAATGGCAACATCAGAGGTTCCCTTAAATGTCATATGCTGTAATGGCAAAAGAACTGTGGGTGGCTGGAGAGAGACTGGGATTACAGAATATGAGGATTTGTGTCAAATAAGAATATATTCATTTCTGAGAAGAAAAGCAAAGGTGAAACTGGTAGAGACATTTTAATTAGCTTATGTGCCAGTGCGGGTTTTGTGTGTTTTTAATGAATATCTTGATTCATGATGTGGTTATAGAAAGGCCTATGTTTGGGTAGCTAGCAAGAGAAGGCAGTGGAAAAACCCTATTGCTTATTTCCAGGCACTTACTTAATTAAAATACAAAACAGGCAATATGGTCTCTGGATTTATTTTTCCCATGTAGTCTATAAGCAATAAGCTGAATTGCAGAACAAGAAAGTGTGTTTGCGCCTTCTTATCTTGACCTTTGAGCTGCTGCTTCTCTGAGATGGATGTACTTCAGGCTCAGCTCTAAGATGTTGAGAGCTTTGTGTCTGCCTAACCTCAGCTGGGAATACCTCCTGCAGGTAGTCTTTAAATCCTACCGGGAACAGTAAGCCTTGAAGTTCATTAGCCTGCTAGTGTTTCTTTTCCGTCCCACTGAGGTGAGATATGGCCTTGGGTTCCCCTCGTGTTGTATAGTCATTTCTTTCCTCACTAACACCTAAAAAAAAAATTAGAGTTGTTTACCAGTCTTTCTCAATGTTCTTCTTCTATGGAGAAGTCATAGTTTGCAACCTTCCCACTGCTGGCTCTGGGAATCAGTTTACAACCCTGGCTCAAACCAGCTTCATAGCAGCTGCTTGGTACCACACTGGGGGTTGCAGTGGCAGCACGTGTTTGCCCCATGGACCAGCACTAGCCATCCCCTCCTGCCTGGGACTCCAAACTCTAACGTTCCCAATGGGCTCATGTTTCAAAAGTAATAAAAACAGTGATAGGTGACATATGATGGCTTTAAATGTTAATTGTGTAATTAATGGATTCAAATAAAGTTTTTTGTTTAGTAAGTTTAAAATAAATACTAAAACAACAATTAGATTTTAAAGTACTTGGGTTTTTTTACCCATAACTGTGTTTGTCATAGTGAAATATCACGTATTTCTGTTGTGTAAACAAAACTGGACACATTTAGGCTTTCTTCAATTTGTTGTGACCTGTATTTACAGTAGGAGTAAGCTGGGCTTCTTTTAATGTCTGACTGAAGGCTGTTCTGGGCTGTAAATTGCTGAAGTGGATTTGTATAAAATTTAGTCCTCATGTGTACAACTAACTGAAATTCAATGCAACTACAACCAGCCTGGAAAGAAACATACGGGACACTCATGAGAAATAACTGTGATGTAAGCTGAGGCTAAGATGATGGTTTCTCTGTTTCTGAGGACCTAAACTCTCTTGCAAAACAAGATGTCTTTAGAGGCTGTATACACATGCATTCAGGTACATCCTAGAAGTCTAGGTGCCATTTCTTTGCTGTGAGCTTCAGGATGCAGCCAGGTGGAGTGAGTTAGCAGGACTGTTTCACACAGGTGAACATCATGATGGTTTGGAGGACTCACCTGTCAGCTGGGTTGACCTCAGACTCCCTAAGTAGGCAAGCAGTGAGCCCACCGTGAGGTGGGAAATGTTTCCTTGTGAGCCTGTGGTCTGCAGGAGGTGCTTCCACATGTCTGAATGCGCTTGATCCAGGTACCTGTGAAACAATTTGGAGTTACATATCTGATGAGCTTTATGCAGGACAGATTTTTGGGTTTGCTTATCACAAAACTTACAGCTTCAGGTGGGTTTTCAGAGGTTGGCCCATCACCTCTGTGGCAGTGGGGGCTCTGTGGGGCCAGCAAGCCCTGCCTGCAGCACTGCAGTGTCTTGTGTTGCTGTAGGTATGTGCCAGCAGCAGATGACTCTGTTTCCCACCATGCATCAGGGAGATGGCAAGGACAGATCTGCTTTTTGGCAGAATTTCTCTAAGTGGTTGGGTGCTTTAGGAGGACTGGGTGGATCATAGGAGTCTCGTGTCTGTATGAAGCTTAGTACTTGAAGGCTACAGTTGGTTAGGAGGAGAACTGCGGTTGTTCCTAGGAGCAGCCCTCGGTCGGCGTGTGAGCCCTTGCTGCCCCGCAGACCCTGCTGGTTTGGATGGTCAGGAGGTTGGACACGGACGTAGATGCTAACGTGCTGCTTTAAGTAGGTGTCATGCTGTGGATTATGTCTCTGGGTCAGTCCCAACCTACGCTTCTAGCATTATTCCTAGGCTCTCCTAACCTTTACAGCTGCCAACAAAAACTTTGAAGCCACCAAAATTACATGCAAAAGTGTGTGCTGAAGTAGTGCCTTTCATTCAGTCACTGGTGTTGGTCGTTGCTGTGTTTCTGTGATTGCCTGTTCATTTTAATATCCCTATGATAACATTTGTGAAAAAAAGTTGCTATAAATAGCGATCACATTAATTAGTCACACAAGGGTGAATATCCTGAAAAGCTGTGAGTTGGAAGTAAGTGTGCGCTTTCAAAACTTATTCCTCCTGAAGGGTTGCAGTGAACAGAGGCAATGAATCAGTGCCTCTATGTAACATTTGAAGTGTATTTTTGTTTCCAGAATGTGTTTTGGTTTCTATTAATGGGGTTTTGTATTCTTTCTGCTAATTATATGTATGTGCTTCTCTATCCTTTTGATCCTAAAATGAAGCTTGTGGTTGAGAATATGCAGGTTTTACTGTTAATGTCTGAAAAGATCAAAATACTGTTCAGAAAACCTGTGGAGTTTGTGGATTCTTGGTTGGTTGGGCTTTTTTTGGCATCGAATTCTCTGTGCTGGTTTTGCCTCTTTATTGGGACATTTATGGAAAAAAGTTGTTTTATTGTTCATTAGAAATATAAAGATCTTGCATCTGGGTTTTTTTTGTAGCCTTTGAATTTCAGCATGGTGACTGGGAGGATGGAGGTTAATGTTTAATGAAAAGGTCCTTTATTTAAAGTGCTAATTAGCCTTCTAAACAAAATAGGCTTTAAACAAAACAAAAATATTTCCAAACATTTCTGATGAGCTTACTGCTCCCCTAAATCCTCTTTTTCCTCCCACTGGACTTTCCCTGTTGTCTCTCACCATCTCCTCCTGCTCTTTCTCAGAACCCTGAAGCATGTGCAACACCCCAATGCTCAGCAGAAACCACGGGGCAAAAACCTCTTTCCCCTTTCTTTCGCAGATAAATACAGAAAGCCTGAGGTGTGTACTGAAATGGAGACACACTTTTCCACATACTGGTGTGTCATTTTTCTTTCTTCTTTCTTTCTTTTTTTATTTTTTTTTTATGAAGAAAGGAGGTCTATAAGAAGACCTAACAATGCCCTTACTGTTCTGTGAGAAACTGCCTGGCTACATCTTGTTTTATTTGGCCTTCACTGAATGGCAGTTTCATTTATGTTTTGGGTGTTTGGCAGATATTTTATCTTTGTCAGACTTCACTTCTAACATTTGTTTAGATTACTTGTCACAACACTCCTTTTTTTTTTTTTTTTTTTAAGACCCTTAAGATTTCAGTCAGCTTTGACATTGCTTAGAAATGGTTTCTAGGATTTTTGAACTTGCTTCTTAGATCTTGTCCCTTTTTGAGCCGTCCCAGTTAAGTTGGGTAATTTAGTTCCTTTTTCACATCTTCCCTTCGCTAATAGTGCTACACCATTATTTTCAGCCCCTGACTCCATTGATGGTTATGTAAACATCACCTAAATCCTGTGAACAATAAAGAAAAATACTATTGTGGCATTTGTAGAAATCTGCATGCATCTATTTTACTCCATCTCACCTAGTATATAAGACAAGACTGTGTTGCCTATTTTGAAAAGCTGTGTTTAGATCAGGAACATCCTTCCTCACCATTTTCCCTGGTAGGTGATGGTATTTGGTTTTGGTACCTGTGAGGAGATCCTGCAGATATTCAGCAGTGCTTATCTGAGCCGTCAGTCCCTGGCAGCACCAGGAGCCCTGGGGTAAGGGTTCCTTGTGCCAGGTTTTGCCAAGTGCTGTCAGCTCTGTGCTATCTCTTTGATATTTGTGAGGGGCAGATCACATGCAAATATGATCTAGTCGTGGGATACAGACCTGGTTCCACTTGTTCCCTGCCCATGCAGTGTAACCTCCGCATTGAATTTATTTGGAAGGAGCTGCAGTGAGAGATGAGGTAGATATGCTGAGGCTTCCCAGCTCTCCATCAGCAGCTGTTTCTGTTTAATTCCTCTTTCAGCCTGAATCTCAAACACCAACCAGGCTCTTACTGGTTTTGACATGCCTTTTGACTCTATGTAGATGGAACTGAATGGAAGAATGTAATTTTAAGTGAGAATGGGGAAACTTTAAGTATGATGATATTCGCACCATGCTGTTTAACAGTCAGAATTAAATAGTATTGCACATAGCTATTCCTTGCTCGGGTGTTCTGTCACAACTGATTTCAAAGGGATGTTTTGCTTGCTCCAGTCTTATCTGCAGCAATAATGTTTGGAGGGTTGCCATCATCCAGATCTGTTTGAGCTTAAACTCTTTTGTGAGAAGTTTTTTAAATGTGGATGTTACTTTTCTGAGCTGCAGATGCTTTGGTTTGGCAAAAGGGAGTTTACCAAAAGTAAAGTGAAGGCTGAAATAACTTAGTCTAATACCTGCCCATGCTCGATTCATTTCCATGCTTGAGCTGACTTGCAAGTGAAGGCATATGGGTGGGGATGGTGTGAATAAAGTAAAAAAATTGCAAATGTTCAACCTTTTCCAGAAATCTTGGAGACAGCTTGCAGACTTCAGCCAGCACAGATGACTCATAAGTGACCCCAAAGCCAATTAGAGGTCAAGCAATGGGGCAGGGTGCCCAAGAGCTGCTGTTCCTGCCTGCCTGGAGCTTCTCCCCTTAGCTGCTTGCTGTGGACCAGTTGAGAGCATGGCAAGCAGACTGGTAATGGCTTGGTGTTTGCAGAGCCTAAGTGTTTACACGCAGATGCAAATATGTTTTCCAAGGTGACTTGGGTCCATGTTATTCTCCTTTTGTCTTTGTTTGGAAACTAGCATTGTTTGTCTGGGGCTCCAGTGGAGCCCTCTCAGTAGTGTTTATCTGTCAGCTGCTGTTATTAATTGATGTAATTGTTTCTTTACTAATATTTACCTAGGGTTTTAACATGGAAGTTACTTTACAGATAATTCTAGTGCAATCTTAGAAGAAAGTCAATGCCTTAATTAGAGAAATGACTTGATACTCTTGAGTTGTTATTCACAAATTGATTTTTTTTTTCCCCTTCCCTGAAAAATGTTTGCCCTGAATTCTAAGGAAGTCGTTAACTAGATGGGTGACATTCGAAGAAGTGTATACTCGCAGTTAAGATGGCCAGGTATATTTGACAAAGAAACCAATATTTGTCCCAAAGGAAACCTGAAACATTTGGGTCAGGGGAAGGGAAGGCATTTCTGCCTCCCTCAAGCTTCTGAAAAGTCACAGCATTATACTGTGTTGAGGAAAAACAGAGCAGCAGGGACTCTTGAAGGTGAGTTAGATCCACTTAACTTTTCTTTTACTATGCTACAGTAGATCCTATAACTACACAGGATCAGTCAGGGAAAATGAGTGAGTTAGTTAAAAGCACAGTTGAATATTATTTTAGGCAGCACACTGGTGATGTTGAAACTCGGTGCCTCTCAAATCTGCTAGGGCCAACGGTTTTGAGGATTGAAAACATATGGAATATATACAGCAGATATCTGCAGTGCTTGGGTATTATTTAACATTATTTGTATTATTCAGGCTAGCAAAAACAAACAGAAAGACCAAGAGAAAATATCATGTTACAGCAATAAGCCATCCAGTAGATGGTGGGAGTTGGAAAGAAATTTTATGGGAAAGTTTTTCTGTAATTGCTCTCCTAGAGATTTCTTCATCCTTTCCCTGAAGCGTCTGATGCTGGCTGCTGTCAAATGAGAGGTTACTGAACTAAATGGACTATTAATCTGACCCAGTACAGCAATTCCTGTGTTCCTATGTTTACAAGCGGGCTTTGTCTGCTGAGGGTAGTCTCTCTGGAATAAACCCTTCATTGGAGGCTGGGGAAAGGAAATTGTCCAGAAGCTTTTACACTGTTGCTATGTAATTTTGTATCTTGTTTTGACAAAGTGTGTCCTTTACTTTTTTCCTCCCCTTTTATGTCTATACATGTTTTAAATTATAAAATTTAGCTTCCTGTTTGATGCATTTGCTGTTTGGTAATATTCAGGACCATTGAATAACATAATTATTCAGAATTATGTGCTTTTAAAAATTGAGGGACAGGGTAATTTTGTTTGGCTGGTATATGGCTAAATGATGGATTCTGTTCAGAAGGGTGTGAACTGGATTCTTTTGTCACCACTTGCCAGACCTGGTAATGCTTCTGTTTCTTCTTTAAAAGTGGAGAATTTATTATAGGAGAATATTATTGTGGCTGTTATTAATCAGGATTGGTGATGTTCTAGTGAACCCAAGTTTCTACCTTCACTCATTTTTAATACAGAATTGTCCGTTTCACTTGACCCAAAGTGGTTCAGTGAAATGGCATGTGAAATGGAGTTGTAATGCCGAGGAACTATGTACCTTGGGTTAGTTGTGTGAATCTTAAATTGGATTTCCTTATTTTTCAAACATTTAAGACCGAATGTGACACTCGAGCTATTTAATTCAGATCTTTTTAGCATGTTGGACAATATTGCTTCGTATAGATGACTTTCAGTTCTCTTTACTGCTTTAAAAGGTGCCTTAGAGACATAAGATATAAGTGTGCTTTGTTTCACCCAGAAAAATGTGAACTTCATATAGGGAGAATGTGTTTCATTTCCTTACCACGTGTCAACAACTGGATCTTAAACCTGTGTTTATCAGATGCAGAACTGGTTTTGGAGGATTATCACAAAATCAAATGCTAAACTGGAATTTAAATTCTCACCATAACTTTTTTCAAATTTTTGTATTACTTTACTTTTAGGCCATTTGGTCTTTGATACTTAGATCTGACAAGCCAAGGCTATATTTTTTACATTCCTCTTTGTGCAAGGGAATAAATGCTTCTTTCTGTTTCAAAACCCTTACACTCTGTTAATAAAAGACAATACACCTGATTCTTTTTCTTATTAAGGTCCATCATTACTGTTCAAAGACATGCAGGAAAAACTCTTCTTAGCTCACACGTGGTAAAACTATAATGTAGATGTATTACTGTGGTTATAAAAAGTGTTAAAAGAGAGGAGATCCTATGGTTTTTTTAACACATTAACTTATTTTAAGAGTAGATCTCTTACTTTTTTAATGCCTATTATTAAAAACAAAACACATTTTTGTCTTGCAAAAACAGGGCCAGAGTGGTTGCACGAATGAGAGACCTAGTCCGTGTCATAAATGCAGCTATTTAGACAAAGGAATTATCTAGAGGGTGCTTTTCCTTGGTCTTATCTCTTCCATCTCTTGCCATATTAGAGTTCTGCATAATTTTTCTTTGAATGTTCTTTCATGTGTCATTCAGTCCAGTGTGCTGCTCGTAATGCATCTTGAATTTCTTAGTATTACACAATTTAGTCACTTTTCATGTTAAATAAGTATTTTAAGAAGGCTGATTTGTTTTTTTCCAGACCATTGTCTTTATCAGTTTCTCACAGTGCACGTGAGCTTTGCATTCACGAAAAAATCTTCGCATCTGTTATGAGATTAAGCAACAGTGACTTTACCCAGCATGTTCATGGTTCTACCCATCTCACAGTCCCTACAGCGATGGACTTCATGCTGGAAACTGGAAGATTTTGTCTTAGGATCCATATGGGCAGAATATCTTCAAGAACCATGGCTTGTGTAAAGGAAGTGACAGCCTTTACAAAATTCACTTGTTTTGAGAGATTATTTCCATTAGCTGGCATCTTTATTGCATTCTCTTGCTTATGTTTTATTTTGAGAACACTTAAATTGCTTTTTTTCTGCTTACTTGGGATTTGCTTAGGTGTGTGGTACTCTGTGAGACCCCAGATAATGGACAACTGCCTGAGACCCCATTAGTATAGGCAGCACTAGCTGGGAAGAAGATGCAGTCAGGATAATACTGTGTGCTTGAACCAACATGTACCTTTTACCCATTTCTGACTGAACTATTCTGCTTAATGATTTTTTGGCCCGATTATAATCACAGAACTCATGAGTGGATTTTGAATACCTCTATCTTACTAGTTAAGAGCCTCTTTTTATTTTCTCCTTTTTTTTTTTTTCTTAGGGTTTAATTCAATTGCTCACTCAACCTGCATCTGTTGAAAGAACTTCAGGTGCTGTTAGAAAAGCACTCTCTGTTGTGACATGCCTGCTTTGACATTCCCAATTCAAAGAAATACTCTGCTTGGCTGCAGGTATTTGCATGGTTAAATCAGGCTGTCTTATCACCCTTGGGCACCCAGCTGGGCTTCCCAGCTTCTAGCTTTTCGCTTTTTTGTGTCCTTTGTGGTGTGTTGGGATGCTGGATATCCTGACTTGTGAAGAGCTGCTGTCCTGAAAATCAGGCAGGAAGAATCTTGATATGGTTATTCTGCTGCAGGCGGTTACCAGGCCCCTAACAAAGTCGGTCTGGAAACTGTATGTGCCTGGCTATCTGGCTCTGGAAAAAACAAAAGCAGAGTACACGGCAGAGTGACTCAAACTGCACTGCCTGGTAAGCACAATGGAAGGATGGACGACTGTGGCAGAGATGGTGTTGTCAGTACCAGGAAAGGGGTCTGTGCTGGCTTTTACTCAGCAGCATTCCATGCTTGACTCCTGCCATGCGGGAGGAAAGTGGTGCTGGGAGCTTTGGGAGCATTACTTCTGTTACTGGTTTACATTTATTAATGTATGTCTGATATGTTGGAGCTTGCAGAAATGAGCATCCTGTTCCTGAGGCTGAATATCCTTGCTGCTTGTGGTGGTTCAGAATTGGTTGGAGGGAGCACTGCTTGACTGTGCCCTGCCTTTCTGTAGCAGGGGTCTTGTGGACTGTTAGTCAGGTGAGTGTAGCAGCTCCTATGAGATTCCAGATGCTATTGAGAGCTTTACAGTTAAGTCGCATCTCATGACATAATGATGAAAATACTTGCTGTTACTTCCTTGAATGCTTTCAAAATTAATAATTTTAATGTGTTACTTAGTGAGTGAAGCTGAAAGGTTAGTGTGATGCATTCAGAGGCCAAATACTGCCCTGTTGCATCGAGGTTAAACTGTTTATGGCTAAAATGCTTAAACATGTCAGTAGGTTTGGGCAGCTCTAAATGCTATATGGTGGCATGTTACCCGCCTCCATCCCTAAGCATCTGCGTGGCAGCTTCTTTCTACACGGTAAATGTGAAGTAATTCAGGCTAGTTCCCTTCCCTACAGAAGTGGGGAAGCTATCTTGCATTTACCAGTGGAAAGGTGCTTTCAGAAATGGGTTTGTTGGGAACAATTGCTGTGATTAATTCACACACTTGCTTATTCTGCAAGAATACCTTTGTATTGTATCAGAACTAGTTTGCAGACTGACGTGTATGACATAAGTCTCCTTGAATTTGGTTGGTGCTTACGCTCCTGTTAGGTGGCTTCTTGGAAGTGAAATATAAGGTCATAGTTCACATTGGTTTTTCTGATAATGTAATCCATATGTCCAGCACCTCTTGCAGAATAATTTGGGAACATAGATCTTCTGAATGTGTTAGGATGTGGAAAGGTGTGCTGGTTTTGTGGCTACCATGATTGATAATTGTACCTCTCTCCTTATGACCTGGCTGATAAGGTTTTGCATTTTCAGATGATTCAGAGGATGACTTTGAAGGCGCTTACATGTGCAGCGTTATCTCAGCGTATTAGCATTTTGCAATTGCTTTATTGGCTCCCTGTTAAGCAAAATATTGACAATAAAAATGCTATTTTTGTTCTGCAGTCCACTTTGTGGCTTTGTCCCCTCCTAGTTAATGGCTGCACTTGTTCCTAATTTTGCTACCCTATTTCTCCTGTGACAGGGACCTGCAGAGAACACAGATTTTAAAATAAATGTTCATAATCTCCACCAGCCCTCTGGCATATTCTGCTGACCCTAGGGGAGTCTTACTGGGAATATATTGGAACTTGTGATATGTAATAAGTAAAGGTTCAAGGGCCTGGAGTAGACAGCAGAAATGTCGTCTTCTTGGTAAAGTAGGACTGAAGACTTTAATAACTCAGAGGAATTACAGAACCCTTCAGCAGGCACTATTGCACTTGCCGTGTATAACAAAAGATGATAAATTATGTGTGTTAAGTTATTTTGTGTTAGCAGTGTCCACACCTCTGCGATGTTAATATGATAGATGCACCTGTAGTCCAACAGGCTGATATTCAGAAACTAGGTTCACAACCAGCACTTGAACCTCATTATTCCTCTATTCCACTTGTATCATCCTCCTCACTTGAAAAAGGGGTGCAGCAAGGATACAAACTCCTCTAGTTCCAAGGAAGTACAATTTCCAGCCTTGACATGAAAAAATATTGGACTGCTAACAGATTGAACTTGCCTCCTGATAAGTGTCCTGCCTCCTGACTCTTCCTGGGGGATTGAGAAGCCTAGATCATAATTTCCCAATTTGGCAGTTTGGGCACATCCCTATCAAAATCTTCTTTCAGTTTTCTTGTACAGCCTCCTGAATAAAACATTTTATTTTTTGTTGTTGTGTGGGTTTTTTGGATTTTTTTTTTTTGTGAATCCACATGCTCA
Organism: Phaenicophaeus curvirostris; assembly: GCF_032191515.1. Lineage (NCBI taxonomy): Eukaryota > Metazoa > Chordata > Aves > Cuculiformes > Cuculidae > Phaenicophaeus > Phaenicophaeus curvirostris. The sequence goes on along the minus strand of NC_091397.1, from coordinate 49,590,164 downwards.
TCCTAACAATAACTTTAGATTACTTGAGGAAACAGATTTTTTTTTTTCTTCACAGTAAAATGAACTCGCAGGATCCTTCACTGTATGGCATATGAAGTGCTGTGCTGAATTGAGACAAAGCCCTTCACTGCGGTTCCTATTTTACAGATTAAACAGTATTTTATTCTCTTTGTTTACCTCAGTGACTATGCTGAAGTCTTTGCTTCTTTGTGTAGTGTGTGAACATGACATACTGTACTGACCCTTCTTCAGTGTGTTTCTCGGCAGCACATCTGAGCCGTAGCAAGGCACAAAAAGTGCTCTATTTAACAGTTGTACCGGTATCGAACAAACTGTAAGTGGAAACTGAAGCTCTAGAGGTTTTTCTTCCTTAAATTAGCGATGAAGGCAGTCTAATGCCATGATTGATAGTTGTGGTCAGGCATCCAGGTTTACTAAATTTGACTAATAGGTTCCATCCTCTGTGCTGCTAATGATATCCTGTATGGGCCCATGCGGATGAATACTACCAGCTGATCTCAGCGAAGGGGGTGGTGTGCTGCTTTGTGTTATTTTGATAGTTCTGCTAAGACTAAGACTACTTAGGAAGATACCTCTAAGGCTGAACAGACAGATGAGACTTGCTTCTGTACTGGGGCATTCATCTCTAGCAATGTGTTGTTCGGTGAAGGCTAACGACGAATGTTGCATATCTAAGTTGCCTTGATCCTTCCCAATATTGGCATACAATGACTTTATCTACACGAATGTATGGATAAAGCATAGCCATCAATGCAAACATTTTCAGCACCTGCCATTCATAGAGCCTTTGATGAGCCTCTGTCCTTACATGGCTTTGCTGGTGGAGGTTTTGAAGCTGGCATTCACTTATGGTCACCAGTAAGTCACCACTGGTCTTGCATGTCTGTGCTCTCATTTAGTGAAGTATCTTGATCAGCTCATTTCTGTGGTTTACCTGCAGTGCTCATCATGACCACAGTGTTGGCCTCCCAAAGAGATGTAATTCTCTGTCAAGGAGCTGCTCTCCGAAGTTGCTTCCCTCTTCAGCTTCTGAACAGATTAAGTACTCCATTCTTTTAATGATTCCCAGACCACCATCATTTACTAGGGATCTTCTGTCTGTCACCAAAACAATAACATCACTTGACCCCTCTTACTAATCTCGAAGGCCTCTTAAAGGTTATAAACAGCCAGTATAAAGCCTTTTTAGTAGTTGCAGTAATGGTAAGTGCTGTATTTGCCATTGGTCACCGTGACATGTTTCCCATCAGCTAGAAGGTTAAGGATGAACACTCTAAGAGCATGCTTGGGAGTCTTCAGATAGATTCCCCACACCCTCTTAGCTGTAACACCACTTGGGAAGAGGTTGGCATTCTTGTAAACATCTGCGCATTCCATAATATTGGATGACGTTACTGAACATAGACAGCAGGATATGGTTTTCCTTGCTTACTCGGTGTCCCCTTCTCTGGCCTCCCATCTCTTTCCAAGAGCATTCCTCACAAAAAACTTGCTTTGACTGGGAATCAGTGTGATGGTATCTTGAGGTGCCTTGAAGCCCGAGTTAAAGACCAGCTAATTGCCAGTTAAGGGGAGGAGTTTCAGTGGAAGATCTGTTTGCTGCACAGGAAGTGTATCCCTTTCTGAATTTAATCAGAGATCAGCAATGCTACCTTTCCTTTATAGGTAGTTGAGTATGCTGTCAGTCCATGGTGCTACCTGTTGGCATCTGTGAATCTTCCCAAATCTTAGCAGTATGTTCATGCTGGTTGCAGCTCCCTCTTGCTATCTGTGGTTCTTTTTCTCTGCCTTGACTGGATGTTAGTAGAAGCAGATAGGATCAAAGCGATCTGGTTGGACACATGACCATAAAGGATGATTTGGGTCACAAAGTCCAGTCTAGTTTTTCTGGTCTGTAGGGAGAAACTGTGCAGGAACAAAGGATACCTGCTGAAAAAACGTAGTCAGAGAGCAAGGCTAAAGCAATAGGCATAACGCTATGGGGGTGGGAAAAGCTTATTACTGCAGATTCTGTGGTTCTATGTGACTTGAGTGACCAGCCTGCTTTGTAAGAGCTGGTTTTGCTGGCTACCCTATACTGAGTAATTGTGCATCATCTGAATTGTGTTTGATAAAAGTGCTCTCTGTATTTTTCCCTTTGACCTTGGGGTTTGGTCTTGAAAATCTCCAACTTCCTAAACTTCTGTAGCCCATGTCTCTCATTTATGATAATCTCAATATGGAATTACTATTTTACATACTTAGAAACATTAAAAAGGATGAACAAAGATGACAATGCAGTAACAGAAATTTTGATAGAACTAAAAGAGCAGATTTAAGTGTTAAGAAATATCTTTTAAAGTAAGGGGGAAATTGGTGTAAAAGGTCACTTAATCTCAGGGAGAAGGAAGCTCAGTTACCCTCTTTTTGATTTCCATAAATGAAAGAGAATTCTTCTTGACAGTCCATTAGTATTTGAATGTGGCAGTATAAGTAAGGAATGCATTTAGTTACAAAGCAGATTATCCTATATGCCAGCACAAAATGTACTCAAAGCCCTTTGAATTCTCTGCAGAAAACTGCAAGAGAGTTGCTTATAGAAGTGATTGAAAGTCCCTGCACAGGAAATCAACTTCTCATCCTGTACATAAACATGAGCCAGTTCTGCTATATCTGGCTCTCAGGGCAGTACACACAGTAAATTGTTAACCCCATCACCTGACCTAACCATTTATCTTTACTTCTCAGTATAGTTTTGGCAACTGCTGAGTAATGAAAGCAGCATGGAATGCAGATAGCTGTGGAAAAAAAAAACCCACAACAACTCACACCCCCCCAAAAAACCTCCACTCCACACCTCCGTTACAAACAGCCCTTTAAAACAGCAAACAACAGGAGAAAATGCAAAATTGCTTGATGCAGTGGAAAGATCTTAAATATGGTTAGTATAGAACAGAATTAACATCTCTAGAAAAACAGACACGTCAAGTGTGGATTTTCAGTCTTTCACATTTCTTCATTATGCTAGTATTGTGTTAGCACAAATAAATTAATAACTCTCCTGGCCCTTTCGGGAGCGAATAACTATAGTGCCTTTCAAATTTTGAAATGTAATCTGAGTGTGTTTTTAATGTTATACGTTACACATGAAGGTTGGCTGAAATAGGTTATTCTACTTACAGAGTATTGTTCCCATATGAGGATTCAGGCTGTGTACTCACAGCTGCTACTCTCCAACATGGACTCTCAGTTCCACTAAAATCAATAGCTGGCACAGCAGGGCACTGTTGTATGGTGTGTAAATAAATGGGTGTCATTGTGTCTCACTCACCTCCTCCCCCCCCTTTCAGATTTAGATTTGCCTTTTTTTCAGTCATACATCAGTGTGTATTTGCAATGCAGGCAATGCGAAACATAGCCGCTTTGAGGAAAAAAAAAGCTTTCCCCCCCCTCCTTTTTATACTTCCCAATTGGATTTTCAAATAAATAACAATTGTATTAATGATATTAATTATCTCTTAACAGTCTTGGTCAGGAAAAAACAAATAAAACAGAAATGCATTTTGCAAGTGTCAGCTTTATGACAAAAAGGAATTCACAGTTGCCCAGTAGAGAGCTGTCCTACATAGCAAGATGTAGGAAAAAATGTCGTAGTAATAGTGTCTTAATTCTGTTACAACAATTTATCTTCCCTCCTCCCATAAGTCTTGCACCTATAGATGAAAATATATGACAGTCGTGGTTATGGGATGCAAGAGCTACAGATCTGCTTTTCAGTAAACTGACTTTGAAGTTCTGTTTCATGTATTTTCTTTTTTATTCATGCATCTGGTCATATAGAGTGGTTTACTTTTTTTGGCTGCAGACTTGGCAGATACAAAATGCAGATGTTGTTCTTCTGACTTAAGCTGCTATTTTAAGCTTTTTGGCCAGCGGTTGAAAATTTTAGGCTCGGTTGTTTATTTGCTTATCATCAAAGTGGTTTTTGTCATATAATTCATATGCAAGTATTAGCTTTCTATGTTTACTTTCAGAGTTTGAGATTAACAGTATGGTCTTTTTTTTTTCTTTTTTTTTTTTTTTTAAACCAGCATGCTCTTTTGATTAATAATACAGTAGAATATGTTATGCTTCAGAGAGCTTTTATTTGCCAAAAAAACCCTCCAGCCCAACCCTCACATTGTGCCGTAGTGCTTTCTCTTTAAGAAAACCATATCTCTCTCCAGATGCCTGCATCTCTTTGATACAGAAGGGTACACTAAGTTCCATCTATAAACAGAATCCACTAATTAAGAGTAATTGCTTCGGAGATTGGTACAGACTATTCAGCATCAGATGCATGTTCCTCTCAGATATCCATTAGCCTCTAATAAGATAATGCAGATGTGCCAGTCTGTTTCCTGTTTCCTTCTATTGTACCTTTATTGCCGTATATGGACCAATGGGATGGGCTGAACAATAAGTGGATGTCCTTTTGCTCCCGGAGCCCTTCTCAAAGGAATGTTTGTTATTAGATTGCTTTTTCTGTTTAGTTTCACATCGCTATGCTAATAAAGGAAACATAACTCTCCAAAGGTTGGGTTTGGTTTTTTTTTTTTTAACTTCTACCATGCTAACTAGTTTATTGTTTAATTATATCTTGTTGGATAGCTAAGAAAACAAAAATGTAACATCTCACAGTGGGTGAGGACTGGTGGAAAACTGAGTACGCCCCTTTATGAATTAAAAGTTTCCATGAATTTTCAAGAGTTTAAAGGCAGCATGGTTATCGTGTTGCTGTATCTGACTGATTTACACTTGAGTCATACTAAATCTGCTGAATTATTCAGTACTTCTCAATGCAACACCATCAGCCAGCCTAATAGAAAGCATATGCATAATCAGGGGTTTCAATGCAAACTATACATTAAATACAGCAAGGGTTCTTGAAACTATGAGATCTTGACTTGTTTTGAAAACAGCATTAGAATATGTCTCAAAGCCACCTAATAAATAAGGACTCCATCAACTCTGTCCCTTGGGAAAAAGATGTACTATATTGTTGAAATGTTTAACATTCAATCTTTTCTCTGGAATTGTTTCTTGCTGGGAAGAGGAGCAACTTGCCTCACCCTTCGTACGGCCCATGCTGCCCTTGCAGTACAGAGGTTCCTGTTTTAGGAGTTAGCCTAAGATTTAAGAGAGGGGGGATTTTTGGCGTTGTCAAGAAAATGGGAAATGAACTTACAAGAGACTTCCTCCGTGACCCTGGAAACTTTGGGGACATCTACGCTACAGACAGCCAGGCTCAGAGCAGCAAATTCTCCACCTCCCAGCTCTGTGCAGAGTATGTCCTCATGTCGGCGTGCCTCTCCTGTGTTCATGGTTTCATCTTCCTGCTGTAAAGGAAGAGCAACTGTGGTTCGCTATGGTAAAAAGGTGTAGGGATGGTGGATTTAGCTTAAAAGTTTGCTGGGTGCCACAGTCGTGGATATCTTAAAATGACTGCTGAATTTCAAACATTGCCCCAGGTAGGGCAGAACTCCCCACTGACCTTTTCAAAAGGAGGGAAGAAGAAAAAAAAAAAAAAGGCAAAAATCATGCTTTACATACAATGCTGACAACTTAATTCCATGCTATGGACAGTGAGAGTGGAGGAAGAGGAATGCGGAATAGGGGTGGTGTTGGCAGGAGGGAAGACGGAGCATCACCTTCCTACTGGCACAGGATTATCAGGCAAGCCTCCTGGATTGGCTTCTTGCCTATCCAGCTATCCATGTACATCAAAGTCACCTGGAACAGCAAGGGGATTTTATGAATTAAAATAAAGTCTTATTCAAGTGCAGAATTCAGAAGGATAAATTATGTTACAATAATACCAACTGTTGTTACCAAATGTAAGCTAAAGAGCAATGCAAGGAAAGAGAATAAAATAATTTGGTAGATTGTAAGAGAACTAATAGATACATGGAAAGCAAAACTATTTTCTGTAGTAAAAATGTGCAAAATGCATGGGAAATTAGGACACAATAAGAGAAGTTGGGTCACTGTTTGTCTGGGAAAATTTGGAGCATATACATGAAAATCTGTGGTTTGCACAAACACTGAGAAGAAATGTATAAGAGATGTACACCTGCTGCATTAACTGAGGCTGCTAAATATGCTGTCTGCTCTGTGCTGGAACTACTGTAACCTCCTTCCCCTGTGGCCATCTGCTTTATCGTTGAAGTCAAGTCAATAAAAGGCCTGTAAAAACCAAAAAGGACGCATATGTTTGGACAAAGAAGAGTCATTGGCTGCTGTTCAATGTGATGTAGTCCACGATGTGATCATCTCTGGGTGAGCCTTCAAAGAAACTTTTCTGTATGATCGTTTTCCATACTGTTCATACTGAGGGCCTTGTCCCTAGTGACTGTTCATGAGTACAAATCTGATGGAAGAGGATTTTCATCATATACTGCAGAGATTCTCTGAAGTACCTTAATGACAGCCATTCTCGTTACGTACAGGGCAGTTGTCCGTGCTGTTGCTTCACATGAATGGATGTTAAACCACCACCAAGATGACTCTGAGCTCAGTTTGGCTTGCTCCTGCTAGGATTGCTCCTCAGCTGTGGTAGCTGGCCCCTCCTGTCCCAGTTAGGCTGAGCTCATTAGCTCCCCCCTCAAGGGAATCCAGGTGTAAACTGGAGTAGAGCACATTCAAGGTTCACATGGCATGGGAAAGATGAGGCTTGTTTGTGGGCAAGTGCCACAGTCCAGAGAGGACATGCTCCTTCAGCAGTGGTTTTTTAAGTGCTTAGCAAGTAAAAGCAGAGGAACGTTTCCTTCTCCAAGGTGGCACCTGTACAGGGTCTTACAGTGTCTTGTGCTGTGCTGCAGGTTTAGTTGGGCAAGAGACGTTTTCAGCTTGGAACCATCTGCAGCCTAGACGTCTGCAGGTCATGCTCAATGCTAGGATCCTCTTAAATGAGTTGAGGGATGTGAACATGTCAGTCTGGTGACACATGAAGTCTTGCCTCAGGAATTCGGTGGCATGGAACTGGCTGGAATAGGGACAGGTGATTTTTGGGTTTCCTGTGTTGCAGCAGTTTCTACATTGTGATGTCCTTCGCTGTGCAGTGATAGAGATGATAGGTCTGTAACTTTTATCAGGAGAGCTGGTGATTTGCAGTCCTTCAGTAACCACAGAACACAAGTGGCATTTGCTTCCTTAAAATAAACTGGAGTTACTGGAACATAGGTGTCTGCCTACAGTTTCCTTCTTGACCATCATGGAGATGTTCAGCAGTGTGAACATTTGTAACATCTTGCTCCTCCAAGAGATGCTGCTTGGAGTCAAATTATATGCTGTTTAGAATATCATAGCTTCTCTCTGCTTTTGTTTTGAGAGGAAAGTTTGGAAGAGAACTTTGGAGAGGAACAAGTTCTCTGGCACAGCTAACTGCAGGAAATTTCCTGCCGTGAAGGGTTAAGGGAGTTTTGCTTCTGAGTAAGGCAAGAGAAACTTGCTTTCTGGTAGTAATATAATAGTATATAATTACTCCTCAGATAAAATTCTAAGAATGCAGAACTATAGGATTATCATCTAATTTTGGCACTGTTAGGTGTTTCATGTGAAGTTGCACACTGAGGATCGGTAACACTGCTGCATTTTGTAACCACCAGGTCCATTGCAGAATATGTTCCTCCAGCAGTGAGGAAGTGACCAAAGAGTTTCCTTGAGTATCTGTTTTTCCCCTCTGTCCTAGAGGAGATGCTTCTTTTCTGAATACTTGTCACTTAAATATACAAATATAGCTGATGTTGTGGTTCTGGGAATTTTTATAATTTATAATGAGCTCTGCGTTTTTCTGGCTAACAGAAACACAATTGAAGGTATTAGAAAGTTTTATTAAAAATTATTTTTATTTCCAAAGCCCTACATAATTTAAAAAGAGGTGACCTTGTTCTGTGATTAATTTCATGTATAGATTTTGAAGCTGGTTTTCATCAACATTCCTACTCTCTTTGGGTTTGGGTTTTAGGGTTTTTTCCAGAGATTTTTGAGGTATTTTTGCTGATCCTTGTCTAATTGCTTTGGAAAACATTAGTTCTTTGTTTATTTCTTTGATAGTTGGCTTTCCCCATCTCTCAAGCTCCGTAGAGCTTTACCTAGGTAAACCAGTCACTTGCAATGTTTCATCTCATTTTGTGTTGTTAATGAGTCAATATGTTTTGGCTGTTGAGGCTTCCTCAAACATCCACCCGATTTCATCAGACTTCAGTCACGTGGTCCTTGAGCTCAGCATGGCCAACAGCTGTGTATTAGCTCATTGTACCCTCCGTTACAGTCTCACCTCTGCATACGTCTGTCTGCATTAGCAGTAAAGGTGTTTTGTGCATAATTTACACAGTTATCAAATACTTACAAGCTACGTGTCTGTTATCCCCAAGCAGGCTGTACTTAGCAGAAATTGCTGTTGGAAAAGATGCACAGCTGGTAACCTTTGCTAGTATTCCACACAGAGCAGAAACATTCTGCTGCTCTGTGACAGGCAAGCATGTGCATTCGGGGTTGATGTTTTTTTCTTTTTTTTTTTTTTTTAGCTTGCTTATTTGAATTCTTACTGACAACTAGGAGTCTGAGTAGTAGTAGTTATACTCAACCTTGCTTTGTTGCAGTTTCCCTCTTCTGGCATTGATTTTACTTTGTGACCTTGACAGAACACTGCACCACTGTCTTTATTTTCCCACCCCAAAATTGTCTTGCCTTTGGTTTCAGTCTGTAATTTTAAAGAATTATGAATAAAATGCGATATAGGGGGCGGGTGTTGTTACTGATCACTGACTGTAGCAGATGCAAGGGCATAACACATTCTCTCAGGAAGCAAAGCCTTTAGGCAGCTCTAGACTGACTAGCTTTGGGTGGTTGGGTTTGCTCTGTGACCTCTACTATCATCGCCTGACAGCGTGTTTTGGAGGGGATGGGTAACTCCTCATGCAAGGTGATGATCAGGAGCTGCCTGTAGCGCTTCATGGCTTTTGCCTGGAACATTGCACAGATAACTGCAGAAGAAGTGCTCACAATATGGAGCAGTCGTAGCCTTCCCAGTAGCTCTCATGACACCACTAGTGTCTGCTAGTGTTGCACTAGCAGGTTATTTCCAAGAAGACCAATCATTCACTGTGCATAGACTTAAACAGCTACAGTGGGAGGAAAATGCACTGCTGAGAATAGCACAAGAAGCACACTGTTCTTGGCCTGGGGCTTTCCATACAGAGATTGAGAAAATGAGGACCCCTCAGTAGGCACCAGATACTTGGATGAACACCGAGGAAGGCACGTATAACCTTGGATGACTTAGTATATGGTGGTCATGAGAGGAAGCGTGTTCCCTAGACAAGTACAGGAACAGTGTATTGCCGTCGCGTTACTCGCTCTCCCAGCTTATGAAATAATAGGTGCTTGTTTATTCAATGATGAAGACAGTTCCTGCTCCCCCAGAAAAAAAAAGAAAATAAAAAGAGAGAACTATCAGTGAGGTATCCCTTGACAATAAGGTAGCCTCACTATCCTTTGTGAGAATGATCATTGATAAACCAGTTTGTGTCTTCATAGCCCAATACAAAACAACTCTCGGACACAGTTCCCCAGTGCCTTGCCAGAGCCATGTCATGTGAAGCAGAGCAGAGAGCCTCCTCAGTGCCATTCATTCTGTAGCTTCTGTGGGAAAACTGAGAGCTTTCATGTACATGGAAAATTTTCAGAAGGTGATTTTTCTCAATATTTCAGGTAATTTAAAAAAAACCCAGCAAACTGGCAGCTTCCAAAACAAGATTGTCTGACCAGAAATTGCTTTTCATGTAACATGTCAGACAGTGAAATCAAGTTAGTGGGTGTTCTGCTCTTAGCTTCAGTGAAGTGAGAGTTTTACCCCAGGTAACCATCAAACTGATAGGACGTGGATAAATAAGTAATCACGTAACAAAAGTAGCAAAGGGATAAAAGAGTTTTCTATGCATATATACTAAAAACATGTGTATTGTATTCAATAGATTGTTTTCTTCCCACAGACTATATCCGAATGCACCTGTAGAGCTCAGCTGTCCTCCCAGAAAAATATTTCCATAAGCGACTGACCTGTGCCCTGAGATCCAGAGTAAGAAGAGTTCCAGTCAGTGGTCTGCAGAGCAAGAATGTCCTGGAAAAGAGAGGAATAGGAAGGAGTGATGAAATACAGGATGGACCTGATCTAGTGAGTTACCTTTTTATCATCACGCAGTCCAGCTCAAGCAGTAACTGCAGGCTTGACAGCCCACTTTGCTCACAAGTTGAGGTATCTGTTTGTTGTCCTGGAGTGATGCAACACAATATTTGTACCCTGTGAGGTGCTAACATGACAACCAGCAGCCGCACATGTCCAGTACCAGCAGTGAATGGACATATGACTCACTATCCAGCAGCGCCATATCCATTGCTTTTTCCTCCAGTCATCGGTGGACTGTCGCTACCTCCTCTCCGTGGACTCCAGAGTCACCCACCAACTAGTGGATGCAGCACCCCATCACCTGCAAGTAAGTGCTTGGTATTAATAGTTTTTATTGACCAGTTTTCCTCTAACAAAGACTGATTGTGTTCTTTCTGAAATTATTTAAAGAATAATTGCAGTTGTTTATCTGTGATGTATTTTGCTTGGGCAAAGAGCCTGCATTTGTTTTGAAATACCATTTTCACTTAATCTTGTTCGTATAAAAATAAACATTCAACTATATGACATATTGAAGCCGTGGAAACCAGAGGTGATAAAACCTGCTATGGATTTTGGCATATCCTGCATTATCATGTTAGCTGCAGAATCCGAAGTTGTGTTTAAAGAAAAATTGGCCGTTGTGTATTCATGAACAGCTATGGTTGCTTGGTGCAGAATTCTCTCAAGTTGTGCAGTAATTAATAATGCTTTGATTTTATTCTGTGAGTAGCTGCTTTCCTCTTGGGCAGCTTGTGACTAGCAGCCCAGTGGATGGCTGCCTGTGAGCTGCCTGTGGCTGCAGAAGGAGCCCTTGCACCTACAGCTGGGTTCCACAGGGACCCCTCTCACATTTTCACCACTGCTGAGTGTATTAGCTGGGCAAGTTTGTTTTCATCACTTCATGAAGAACACACGTTTCCTACTTAGGCTTAATTTTATGTATGTTTAAGTGATTCCTAACAAAGTTGTCCCAAGTATAAACTCCTTAAGTAGTATCTTATAGACAAGATACACCTCCAGAGGTCTTTGCAGTGGGTGACTGATGCATTTATTACCCAAATGAAGAAAAACAGACTATGTACAGCTTTGCAGGTCAGTTTGTGGTGAAGGTGATTGTTTAAATACGCTACTATGGCTGTTCAATATGAAAAGGTCTTGACTGAAGAGCAAACCTGCAGAACTCCAACCCTTTCTACTAAAGGAAAAAGAGACTTGCTGTAGCAGTGTCCATCGTACATCTTTCAGCGGGAAGCACGTGAAGTTAGAGCTCCAAACATGAATGCAAAACCACAGTGAAGCAAAAACTTCTGAAGAGTAACGTTTTGGGTTTTGTGCTGCCTAATACTGATTCTGGCTCCATGTCTCACATAGGCATGTTTGAAAAGTTGGCAGTCTTTAAAGTGATTTCTTTTTTCCCAGTTAATGTGGACATTTTTCATGCAGTCACATGCAGGAAGAAGTATAATCAGGTCAAGCCTGTTTGGTTTTTTTATTATTTTAGCCAGAAGGTCTACAAGTGAGTAACTTTCCAATCCTGTCAGAAATTATCCTGCTTAATTACCAGAATGCTTTACTGAATTTATCTCCTCATATTGCAAGAACACTCACCTGCTGAAGAAATGGAGTACTATTACTTAATGGAAACTTTGAAGCATACACTGATAAATAACAAATGTATATGTTCAGTTATGCAGGGTTTTTTTTCCACAGGTCATTCCTTTGGAATTAAGGCTGTGTTGCAGATGTGTTATTAAAGACCAATAAAACAGTTTGCATTCAGCCTTTAAAAAAAGTAGTGAAAATTTTGGATTTCTCTAGATGTGCAAAATAAGTGGCTACTTCTGAATTTTTGGGTTTGCATCTTTAAGCCCTAGTCCCAGCATTTTCATAGTGGTATTTCTGTCAAGGTGCTTTTCTCCACTGGTCAAGCTACTGTTCTGTACATGCTTAGCTCTGTTGTATTATTTATATTCTAGATTCTTTCCGTTCATGCAAAACGCAATAGAAATGATTTTACGTAACAGGAATGCTATAAAGATCTCTTTTTAATCTTTTTAAAACAGTGCAGTTCAGCAGCTTTTGTTCAAAGTTAGTCATTTAAGCTTTCATATTATTGTCCTATTTGATTTTGTTCTGTCTTGTCTTTAGACTTCTCGTGATGACATATAACCTTGTATCAAGCTGCATTAAGTTATCTTAATCTACTGTTGGGGTGGGTATTTCCAGCCCTGCTAAACAGACAACAGTATTTGACACTTATTAATGGGGCTTACAATAAGAGTGTGGGATGGAGTGATTTAGTTTCATTGATGTTAATAATGGTGTTGCTTCCATGACCTGTGACTTGGCTTCTGTTTTTATGCTGAGATACATAGTGCAAAATACTTAATAATTAGATAGCTGGTCACAGTGCAAAAGAGGTCAGAAGATGAAAAAAGATCACTTTTATGCATACATGAACTGTGCATTAGCACCGAATGAGACCATGGTCAAGAAGATCGTTACTTTTACAAGTCCAATTGATTTACCTACCACTGTACTGCCCTGTGTAGCACAGAGCAGATGTTTTCACTTCTGAGATCAAGTGGTGTGCAGGCTTCCCTTATTGGCATTAGTAATTAGGAGTTGCTTCTATATTTAAAAGAAAAAATTAGCAAAGATTGTTTCAGGAGATTACTGCTTAGCTCATTTAGAAAGGGAAAGGGAAGGCCAAACTGGAGGCATTCCTGAGCTTTTTGGGTTGTGTGCCAGCCTGTACAAGACCAACAGTGTCCGGCTCTCTGCTGGGCTGGGAACAGCTGTGGGAAATGAACACTTAACAAAAGTCCTGCAGAGCCTAATGTGTTTGCAATGGGAAAAATTGCAAAATGTTAGTGAAATGTTTTGTGGGAGGAATGAAGAAAAAGGGGTAAAGATGGTTATGCAACATCTTATTAAACTAAAAGCATCTTCAATTCAGGCAAGGAGTAGTAGTGCAGGCACACACAAGTGATACTGGTATCTGGGTGGCATTGCTCTTCGTTAGTCCTGCAAGAAGGGGCCCATCTTACCATGAGACCTAACGCTGGTAATGGTGTTGGGAGAGACCAGTAAGGAAACCATCGCAATGTTAGACTACCAGCTTAAGAAAAGTTTACTGCCTTTATAAGGCATCTGTTGTGGAGGTAAGTACAACTTTTAATTTCTATAAAAAGACTAATAAAAATCAGTCTTAAAAAACCCTCTAAACTGCAGAAGACCCCAGCCAAGTGAAGCACCATCTGAAATTTTGATAGGAAAATACCTAAAAGCTGTACAGGTCGTCATAGTATACCTGCTGAGTTTAAAACTGATGAGGAAGGTACTGCCTTTGTGTTATAGCTGATGGAACCACAAGGCACACAGCGATGTTGCAGTTGTATTTCAGTGCAAGGAAGATGAAGCCTCTTTGTAAGACTGGCTTCTGTAATGTTACTTCACCAGAATGAGTCTTACAGAAATAGTTTAACATGGGCGAAGACTACTACATAACAAAGTTTGTTGGTGTGAGCTGGAGCCTGTGGCATGGGGTGGAAAAACATTAACCTGAGCTAATGCTGTGGTGAAAGTAATCCCTGAGTATATCCTAGATCAAATTAAAATAAGATCTGGATAGTAGCCACTATGGAAGCCACTAAATAATAAAACACTTCAGTTGGCAGTTGTTCCCTTTCTGCTTGTGTTGAACATCCTGCTTCAGGCATCCTGCTTGAATGGGGTGATATGTGGAGCCCCTGGCATTCGATGCGAGTTGTATTCTATCCACCCCACAATGTTTTGGTCCTTAGGCTGCTGATGTGAGCCTTTGGAATCGTTGATATTCTGCCTTCATTTGCTGCAAGCATGAAGGATTTGTAGTAGCTTGTTAAGGGGGCAGGGAAGAGCAGTGAGCCTGTTGTCCTGGAGTTTATATAAAATTTGTAAGAAATAATAAAAATCAGCTTCATCCAGATAGCTTAAAAAAAAAAGAAGAAAATCTGAATGTGTTACTTGGAGGGCTGTGGGGATGTCAACAAGAAAAATCTGTGCTAAGGTCATTTTGTTGTATTTTAGCCAAGTTTTTTCATACTTTTCTGTCTGGGGTGTTTTAAAAGCGCGTTGTAAAGAATAAAGGGTTTTATATTCTGTTTCATGTAAATCTTTTAGCTGTGAGAAAATGTATGGAAAGTAAGATCATCTGAGGAACTGCAAGACGTAGACAGGAACTAACTATGGCTTTGCTTCTGAGTAGCGCTATGTAAATACTAATTAGTGTATTCAGTAGTCAGTAATGCACGTAAGGCTTTTCAGACATACTCAGGCCAGGCATATTGTTGTTTTAAGCATTGTTTTCTGCTGGAATTGGTTTTCCTTCCATTACTGCTGGTTATTTACCGCTTTAACTTCAACATAAAGATTGCTTTCTTTTTTTTTTTTCCCCAGGAAATGGATTTTTCCACTGATATCATTAAAAGAGTACAGTCAAATCCAGTGTTACTGGTGTAGTACTGCAAGATATTTTTGCCAGCCCCACCCGTTGCAGGAATTCATTTACTTTTCCAGTTCTGTTGTTAATCATTATATTGACACAGAAAGTCCTCCCAAAAGCACTCTTTGGCAGATTGCATTAAATATGAATAGCAGATATTCATTACGATGTGTTGCCCCCAAGAGAACTCTAAACTATCTGCACTACTCATGAACAGGCAAATACACTAATTCTCCAGCTATTCAAATTATTTTCAAATAGTTTAGTGTCTCTCTAATAAAAACAAGAATGTCTCTGTTTCCCTTAATTACTTAGAAGGTCAAGGACTCCCACATCTCACTTTACTTCACAAAATGGGGAATATTTCTGTTGGAGGTAGGAGTATGGTTAATACATGATGGATTTTCTTCCCTCAGTATAGTTATTGAGGCAAGTGTTGTCTGTAATGGACTGAAAAACAATCCTCAGCACTCTCTGGCACTCCAGAATTGTCTAAAATAATATTTTAATAGTTGTATTGAATTAGGGAAAAATATATGAATCAACCTTTCTTGACTATGTTGTTGAGCTTTTTCATGCCTTCTAATTTTAGTGTGGCTGGCTGCCTTTTAGTCCAATTCTGTCTCCCTGGGAAGGCTTGCTGTGAGGTCATTTACACGTATCTGCAATTAACAGATGACTTTTAAGACTTCTGTACCTACTTGGTGCATGTGTTGTGCATCTTTGTTGAAAAGACAGAACATGTGTTTGTATTCAGAAAGAGGGAGATAAACAAAATATGGATATCAGATTTCTTAGTTACAGCCATTGTTGCCTTATGCTGGCAAGTCTGAGGAGCAGTGTCCAGATGATACCTGGTAGATATCATTCATGACCTTAGAAACCACCATGTGGTGTTTTTTGTTGGTTGGGCTGCTTGTGCAGCTTTAGAGCATCCATACTTCCATTAATAAGACTATGTTACACTGTCATTTCCTGATTCTAGTTAAGCTCAAACTATCAAAGATTTAAAATTACTTTTTCAGGTGTGTTAGAAGTTCTTTTTTTTTTTTTTTCAGAACTGCAACATACTAGAAAAGCAGCAGTGCCTCTCAGCTCAGAGCAGCTGGTGGCCCTTGCTGTAGCTCTACCCTGCAGATGCAGTCCACTTCAGATTTTAGTGGGTAGTGTGTTCATCTGCAGTAAATCAGTTCTGGGTGTGTATAGACAGGAATTTGTTTCCTGGGAGGAAGCCAAATGTAGAAACTGTCTACTCTGGCAATGAGGAGCGCGTGGTGTAATTCTGGCATGTGGTCTATAACGGCTCTGTGCATCCCTTGTAGACCTGCTGTAGACCAAAGGAGCCTGGTGTTTGGAAGTCTTAATAGGAGCTGTCAGAGAATTGCTCCTTGTGGGCCCCAAAGCAAGGAAATTCCCCAACAAAATGCCTTCTTACCTAAGGCTGGAAATATGTTTCTGTGGAGTATTGTGAATGACCTTTTTCTTTGCTCTGGCCCAACAAAAATAACACCCAGTAGGTCCTGGTATTGAGGACGTCAGGATTGAAGAGCCAAGGGCTGGTTCCAGTCCCCTGCTGCCCTGTCCTACTGGGTGACCCCTCTGTCACCCCTCTGCCTGATGATGGTGTATTCCGTATCAATTCATCCATTGAAAATGAAACTCGGTGTATCATCTTAAAGGAATAGGACGCCAGGCTTTTGGCTTGGCAGAGTAGCAGTACCCAAGGTTTTCCCCAGGTCAGATCCGTTTCCAATCCAAATTAGTAGGTGAAATCTTCCCAAATAGTTAATCTTGTGATAGTTCATAGTATTAAGAGTGAATATAAGCTTGCTGTTTGCCAGGTTTCTGTCTGAAGGCATGCATTTAGCAGCTAGAGTTTTAAGAAAACGTAATCGTGTTACTTTAGTTATGTGGAGACCTTCCATTCAATTATGTTGCCATGTTCAAAAGGCATGTCACCGTGATGTTTTTGTAGATACCCTTTTTTTTTAGTCCATCAGCTAAAACATGCTTTTTTTTTTTTTGCCTCAGTGCTAGCCGTGGTAAGACTTCTTGGGTTGTTAGTTTGTTTGCCATGTTTTTAGCACTATGCAGCATTTAGTTGGGAAGCCTTATTTAAGATTCAGGTAGGGCAAATTTTCATCAAGAGAGATCGATTTATGATTTTTACTGAGCTTGAATTTCTTCCCCTCTTGCCTATTCAGGGTATATGGGGAAGAAATTGTGTTACATGGACTTTTCAGCTATATAAATGATAGTAAGTTTCCCACTTAAAATGACAAATACCCATCCTATCTGATGAACTCCAAAAGGGCAGGGAATCCTTTTTCCCTTCCTTTGTCCTTCAGTGCTCCATTTCCTTTCTTACTGCCCAGAATAGGCCTACATCAGTAATATTCATAAATGATTTACAAAAGTAATTCCTGTGTAATAGCTTGGGACGTCAAGATTTTATGATGCTGCCAGATGTGCTATCAAACAAAATTATCTGGTTCAAAAAACTTGTGATAAATCTAGTCAGAGAAAATTCCCCAGGGCAAACTCACCCTCTACGAAAGTAACTATATCTCATAAAATTGCTAGATTCTCCTTTAAACACATGTTTGAAATCTGACTTAAAGCAACAGTTTTATTCACATGCAAACTTAGGTTTGGGATAAACCAACAAACAGGAAGGGACTGTCCTTAAGCAACAGAAAACTCCTTTCCTTTCAAAACACCACACACGCTCAGAGGAAATGTCAGGGTAAATATCAGAAATATTCGGAAAACCAGAACCTGCATCCCTGAGATACTCAAGTGTTTTGTCTAGATAATGCATTTTTAGAAAGTAGTCATCCCCTAAATATAGTGGATCTCATCTAAGTTGGGCTGCTGGGCTCCTGGTGGAAGTATCTGAGCACCCAGAAGCCGCGCACTGAGCAATGTGCACGATGTCTGCCACCTGTGTACGTGTGTTCGTTCATTCGTAGCCTCCGTAGGGGAAAGTGCTTGGGCAGCAAGGTGTGTATTTTGATGAGAGTTCAGATTTTGAAGGAGGGGGAGGGCTGGAGATGTGCTGGAAGGCTCCGTATGGCTGTGTCTTAGTGCTGGAGAGGGCTGGACCAAGGCAATGCACCCTTGGCTTAAATCTGTAGGTTTATGATGGTCCTTGTTCTTCAGGAAAGCCCCCAGAGAACTCCAGCTTGCCTGCATGAGCTTCACCAGTATAACTAGTTTAGTTACGCCACAGGAACAAACATTTTAAGCATGGTTTTCATCCTGTAGTTCAAAGCATTTGGGAGAGGGCCTGAAGGTTTTGGCTGGGAGTGTTTGGAGGAGAAATGCTGAGTTTAAGGGTTTGGTGTGCTGCCTGTTGTAACTCGGCACTCTTGCTTATAGCTTAAATTTAGATGGAAGTCAGCAAATATGTGCAAACAATAAATAGGATGTGGACATTCAGATGGAGCTTGTTCTTGTGCTATATTTCTGTGCTGAATGCCAGTCAAATTTGTTTTAACCTCAGCATTAGATTTTCCAGAGTTTCATATGGTTAAATCTGGGACTTGCTCTAAGGCTCACATACTCACTGTATCTGATCTGCAAGAAATAAGGTCGGAACATTTTTTTTCAGGAAAAAAAAAGGAGGAAAATTCACAAAAATTTTTTGCTGTGGAAAATTCACAGAAATACTTTCCTCATCCTTTTACTTTAATAGGGATGGATTCAGACCCCAGCACAGGTGCACAGCTCCCATGAGGGCTATGGAGACACTGCATGTGGTCACGACTGGAGATCATCCTCTTCTGTATGACTGCCAAAATTATCTTGTTGCTTCTTAGAAATTAGTCTTGATCTTTCAGCTAGATTGGTAAGGGCTTCTAAAAGCAGCTATTGTTCATTCTGAAAATATAAGGCTTAGTTGCTTTTCAGGAGCTGGCTTTTACTAAAGATTTACTTCGATATTTGCAGTGATATGGGAGTATAATTTCTGAGATATTGGGGTGGAGGACTGTATGCTTATGCAGTTTTCACTTCTCAAAGTTAAAATTTTTAGGGTATGTTTCAAGGCTTCCTAGTGACCTCACTAGCACTTTTTTACAACCCAGTTGTTTTTAAATACTAGAAAATAAGTTTTTATGAAGGAAATGGCATCACTTTTCCCTCCCTGTATTTAAAAACAGAAAGACAGACATTCTTTAACAGTACCGAATACTCTGGGGGAGAAGAATGGTCTCCTGCTGCCTGCTCTGCACAGCTTGCAGCCGTTATCAAAATTCACCCCAAGGGCTTGGAAAACCTGTGGCCTCTAACAACCTCTGCAACCATTTTTGAGGGAGAAAAAACCTGGCTCTCTTTTTAAGATTGAAAACGTCTGAGCCAAAAGCCGGAGCACTGTCACAGTCAGGTCACCATCAGTGGAAAATGCAGTGCAATTTCCTGTGCATTGTGATTTTATTTGAGTACCAGGCAAGTAGTAAAGTTGCACCACCGTGGAGCACAGCATCTAACAGGGGCAATACTTAGGAGCTACAGCAGAGCCAATGGAAATCACCATTATGTTTATCCTTACTCCTTTCTTATCCTCATTCCTTCCAGCCACTGAGTGAAACTTGTTTAAGGATAACAGTTCGGTAGAATGATGCACACATTAAGTCTAGAGCCCTGAAACGAGGCCGTGCTGTAAACCTGCAGTCTTTGGAAGAGTTCACCTGCATATCAGCATTACCTAAAAGCTATCAGTGAAGGCGTTTAGTGGGAAGTAGAACTACATCATGTAAACAAATCTGCTTATTATATAGTGCTTTTACATAGCTATTCCAGGATCGAGAGTTCTGTTATTTGAGAAATTAAATTCCTGGGAGAATCATTAAAAGTATAGAAATAGTGATGTCATTACAAAATTAACTAGCTATAAACCCACGGGGTAACATATCAATTCATAAAGGGAATAGCAAAACAGAATGCAGGGCACATCTGCTGCTCCAGTTCCTGCAGAACCATCAGCCTATTGGTATCTGCAGACCACTTGAAATTGAACATCTGTTAGAAGCACTTGAAAAAGCAGCAGGAGAAGCCATACACCTTGCAAAACACTTTGCTGTCAGTATCATCATAATTTCAATGTTGTGTTCTCACAAAAATTGTTATAAGTCCCCTTCAAGTCTTAGATCTTCCTGGCATTGTTTCTTAAATAGTGACAGCATGAGTAATTGTAAAAATAACATGGACTTTTCTAAAGACTTTCCTAACATTTTTATTACTTTTTATTTATTATACCACTGCAACGCACAAACTGCTTTAGAGTTTCCAAACAAAGAGAGAGATAGGATCTCTGTTCCAAATAGCTCAGAATCAAGCAAAGAAAGACGAGTAGTAAGAGAAAAGGACGTGCCTTCTGTGCTGAGTGATGATGGCAAAGAGAGGCTCACATCCTGGAGACGCAGAGCGGAGTTTGGAGCTTTTAAAAGACTGCTGGATGCTTAGAATCAAGACAGCCAGTAGATACTGACGTGCTTCTTATGGAGACCAACAGTAAGATGCTGCAGCTTATTTCGCAAAACCTGCATGCACAGTTGGTAATCGATGAAGTGTTGTAATTGAACTGCACAGTCTTTAACTCTTAACTGAACTGGTCAGGTTGACAGTGTGTTTCCCCAGCCGCGTGGTCTGACAGAGTGCAACTAATTGGCAATTTTCTTCTGTTCAACAAAACCAGAAATACAGTTAAGCCAGGGAGAGAAAGATTTCACTATTGATTAGTGGTGGCTGGTTTTGCAAAGTGACCTGACAGACATTTGGAACACATCAGTTGCCTCATGGTGCTGCAGCCAAATATCTTGGAGCGTGGTTTGCTCTCCTCTGCTTTTATTACTTGCAGAAGAAGCAAACTCTGCCAGGATGTTATTGGAAGGGATGTTTGCCATTTTAATATGTAGTTACTAATACAAACTTGATGAAAACATATTGCAATATCTTTCATTTTTAAGAATAGGCAATTATATTTACTTAGAGTAAAAATTGTGAATTGTTGCTATAAACTATATGGGAATGTAAATTAAAGCATATAGCCAAAGTCACAAAAAATGCTCAGTTTTACTTTCCTCAACAAGGAGGAGAAGGACCTGGGGGTGTTGGTTGACAGTGACTGAACATGAGCCAGCAGTGGCCCAGGTGGCCAAGAAGGCCAATGGCATCTTGGCTTGGATCAGAAACGGCGTGACCAGCAGGTCCAGGGAGGTTATTCTCCCTCTGTACTCGGCACTGGTGAGACCGCTCCTTGAATCCTGTGTTCAGTTCTGGGCCCCTCAGCACAAGAAGGATGTTGAGGCTCTGGAGAGAGTCCAGAGAAGAGCAACAAAGCTGGTGAAGGGGCTGGAGCACAGGCCTTATGAGGAACGGCTGAGAGCTGGGGTTGTTTAGCCTGGAGAAGCGGAGGCTGAGGGGAGACCTCATTGCTCTCTACAACTACCTGAAAGAGGTTGTGGAGAGGAGGGTGCTGGCCTCTTCTCCCAAGTGACAGGGGCAGGACGAGAGGGAATGTCCTCAAACTCCGCCAGGGGAGGTTTAGGCTGGACATTTGGAAAAATTTTTTCACAGAAAGGGTCATTGGGCACTGGCAGAGGCTGCCCAGGGAGGTGGTTGATTCACCTTCCCTGGAGGTGTTTAAGGGATGGGTGGACGAGGTGCTCAGGGGCATGGTTTAGTGTTTGATAGGAATGGTTGGACTCGATGATCCGGTGGGTCTCTTCCAACCTGGTGATTCTATGATTCTATGACTCAATGATCCGGTGGGTCTCTTCCAACCTGGTTTTTCTATGATTCTAGGTACTCTGAAGTATTGTACTGGAAATACTCCCCACTTCACTTTTTATTCAGTAACCAAAGAATTTTTACCTTGTCATCCAAGACAAGGCTGGAGCATTCATAATCAGGATAAAGCCTAAAAGAAGGAGTCCATCACTAGTGCAAGTATTGGAAAGTCACTAATGCAAGCAGTTTAAATGAGGTTTCTGTCAAACCTTTGTCACAGTTGTGAAGTGCTCTGTGTGTGTGCCGGTGGGTTTCTAAAGGTGTTGAGGATATTTGACACGGGACAGCCTAGAATTTACAAACCTCACAAAGTATACATAGGAAGAGCATTAGCACTGAAAACTAGGGCAAGACGTGCATTTTTCCTCCCTGGATGTTGCTTGGTAATCAATTTTTTAGTCTTTTTTGGGCCCGTGAAAGTACTTTGGCTGCCCAGAAGTCTCCACAGTTATAGTCCCAGTAAGAAAGCGGTGAAGTGATAAGAAATATGTTCCCATTTGGTAAACTTGGAAAACGAAAAAGTGTTAGGAGGTCTTAAGGTCATTAAAGCTGCTCTCCTGAGGTCTTGCTGCTGCAAGGTCTCTGGACCTGATGCCGCTCCTTTCTCATCAGATGCTCCAAATGCATTTTGAGGTCTAGTGGGTTTCTTCTCTTTGAAGGAAAAAAATGCACTTTTGGGGTCGGATCTGTCATTAGAGGTGGGCAAAGAGCTATTCAGTAATGTGCAATCACAAAAGGAATCCAGCACCCAAAGTCTCTTCCTTACTTGTACCTTCAAGTCTCAGTCCACCAGCCCCAATCCACCTACTCATCACCCAGGAGCTCTCCCTTTAATCTTTCTCTTAATTTTCTTGACCCTACAAATTGTCTGATTTTGTCTGGTTTTATTTAATTGATTTCTGCAGTGTTTGTGTGCTTCTGTGCCTTCATCCCATATGAAGGCATACAAATGTATGTAAAATAACAGAAAATACTTATGCTCTTTCTTTCCTTACTGGAAGAATTACTTTGTGGTTATCCTCAAAGTAGAAGGGTGGCATCTTCAGTGAGATGTGATTTTTTGGGCAGAAGAGATGCTGAAATGTTTTTAGAAAGGTTAGGCTGGTTCTCAGCAGTGAAGAAATGGGGAGTACACAGTCTGGGAGGGGGCTCCTGCCTGGATGAAGGCATGTGAGGCAGCTGGCTCCTGGAATTTGGTGTAGAACAACTTGTAAAAATGTTGAAGCCAGTGAACAAATTAAATTTCTAAGTTTCTCAGAATTTCATCAGCTGAGGGGGGGCTCTTCGCCTGTGTCCACAGAACACTTGTAGACAGAAGTAATTACATTACTTCCCTTAGAAGTAACAGAGAAGGCATTAGAGCTAGCCTGCTGAGTCACCTCACCTTGATCGCATTTCCAGTCACAAGGTTGACAGTAAGTGTGGGTGACGATTTGAGAGAAATGTTGATCATTGTGAATTGTCTGTTGGTGCGGAGAGTTGGGAACCATTGACCTAACGTATTTCTCTAAGGTCAGGGAGACTTTTTTCCAAGGATTTGTGTGCCCAGGATCAAACATCAGCCAGTTAGGAGGAGCATGAAGAAAGGTTGCTGTCACAACAAAGTATCACTTTTTCTTAGGACTGTTATTCCCTTATCTTTTTCCCCAGGATGCATATCTTTCCTGGCCTGATTTCAGAATATCTTGTACCATACAAGGCATGATGATAATTTGGATCGAAATTGTGTACTAGGATGTGTATTGTAGAGTGTGAGTGGCTCTGATGAGTTTTGAATCAAACAAGGGCAAATTTTTTTCCAGAACCCATTAATCGCTTTAAACAAAATTGCTCCCCAAATCATTGGGAAACACATGATCATCTCTGTAGACACATAGGCCTGTGCAGGGGGTGAATAAAATCCAGCTGCTGTGTCAGGTGACTCTATGTGGGTGTCACTGACTGTAAAACAACCCGAATTGTATCAGTCCATCTTGACGTTCACTGCAAAATGACCTTGGACTGGCTACCCGTGCTGGTATTTTTGTGTTCAAGAGATGCAGTTGCAGTAAACCATTTTCTAAAATGTTAGGCTCAGTCAGTCTGTGCACTTTCTTTCGTAATAATAGCTTATATTCTGCGTAGCATTTGTGTCTCAGTGGAAGATCCAGGAAAGCTTGGGGAGAGAGGTGAAGGAGGGTAGCTGGGGCTGCTAGAAGGATTGTTGGTATTTCTGAGGGATGGAAGGAGCAGTCTTCACCTGTGGCATACATTTGTTATAGATTCCCTCGAAGATCAGGAAATGAATACAGTTAGTGCTTCATAATTAACTGTGAGCAGAAAATCTCTGGAGAAGGCTAAAACAGATTTGTCCACTTAGAGAAGAAATGCCATGACTTAACAGGTGTATGGTGCCTGTAATGTGCTACTTAGGAGTTCTTCAGGCTCGACTGCAAACAAAATATTATCTGACTATAATAACATTGTGAACCCTAAGACCTTAACTGGTTTCATTATCAAGTGAGTGCCTGAGGGGAAATACACAGATGGAAAGGCATTCCTTTGCCTTGGTATAAAGCTCTGGTGCCAGAGAATTTATGGCCAGAACGCATTTGGCCCTGGCATGGGTGCCTGGTGGAAATGCATGAAGCTGTTCTGGTCTCTCTTCTTATTTTCTTGCAGCCTGTTTTAAGGGGTTTCATTGCTATCCCTGGGCTTGGGGATAGCTGTTTGCTGTAAGCTACAGGGTGAGGTTTGTGCTGGCCCTTTCTTCCCTGTGCTGTGGTCCTTTTTCTCTCCCTAAGGAGGGAATAGCCCTGCTTTAGGAAAACACGTGCTGCCCTAACAGGTGGGGTCAGGCTACTCTTTAGATCATTGTGATGCTCAACCGGCTTAACCTTCTTCTTAGAAATTAATTTACCCCAGGAGTGCTGATCAGAAGTGGTCTCCTAAAACCTGGTGCAGAAGAACCTGCGAACTGGCAGAAAGACAGGGATTGGAAAGATCAGTATCCTCCTGTGTGTTCCCAACCTGTTTGCTCAGGCAGTCTGAAAGGCTACACATGAAGAAAAAAAATAAAAAAAAATCAGCTTTTAACTGGTCGTTTAGCTATTTGAGGTGGCTATTTTCTGATTCCTTAGATACCCTGTGGTTTCTCAATTACAGTATTCAGGAAAAGAGGCCTGAAAGCCAGGGTTTTTTTGCTTGTGTGACCATAGAAGCTGGTGTTCCCTGGAGAGCAGTCTGGACTGTACACCGTGGACAACTGTTATTTAGGAGAACCTGGAAGATGAACGTGCAGAGCACGTTAGGTGTTTATCTAAAATACTGTTATGTTTTTCAGAACTGAATAAATCCACAAAGTTGGAAATTGCATGCAGGATCCTTGTTATATTTGTGTGTGTGTGCACATTTAGACGCAGTCAAGAACCCCGAAGGTATTGAATCAAAAACTAAATAAGTAATGAAGTTGTGGTTCAATTGTAAATGTTAATGTTTTTGCGAGAGACTGCAAGAGAAGTTCTTTTATTATTCAAACTGGCTTGTTCCTTCCTTGTTTATGTATCAGTTTGCCCTCCCTTTGAACATTGTATATGGTTTCACGGTGAAGAGTTCACAAATCTTAAAATGCTGCCTTCTTGTCAGTGACACTGATCATAATGCAAAGGTCTTTTTAAAATTTCATACAGATGAAATAGCTCTGTTTGTTAAAAAAGGTCAGAAAAAAGGTCACCAGAATCGTTCATTGTTGGCAAAATTGCTTTTTTTTTTCTTAGTCTGGGTCATGGAAACAGCTGAATATAACTGATTTCACTGAAGTTATTGATTAAAAACAATCAACTACCTCTTTTCTCCAACCTTCCTCCTTCTTCTAACAGACATCTGGCATGGAAAATTTAAGCTAAGTATTTTTATCAAGGCTATAAGCAACCAGAGCCTGCTGTGATCACTGCTGCAGGCAAGCATAAGAATAAGGAGCTTTGGCAGCCCTGCCTACAGCAACTTCTTAGTTTGAAGATGTTTTGCACAGGTGTAAAAGCACGATGCCAAAGTGCATCTGGATATTAGCATACTGTACATCATATCCTGTAATTAACTGCACCCACCTGTATATTGGTATTTCTCTGACTCTTGCCATCCTTTAAGGTATGCGCAGTGAGGATCTAATCCATCTAAGCCCTGGACGCCCTGAACTGCAAATGAAGTCGGAGAGCTGCAGGCACACAGCTCCTGGCAGGATTATGCACCCAGTGAGCTATTGCTCTCATTATGTTGCACTGCAATATATCATCGGTGTGAAACATCATGCTAATGATGCATTAGTGTAATACATCATCAGGGGAGTCCCACCAGTAATGTATTACTCCAAGTACAGTGCTACTTGGTAAGAAAATCATCTCACAGTCCTTGTGTTGTTTCAGATCAGCAAAGGCAAAATATGTTGCTAAAGATTGATGCAGCTTTCTAATTTCATAACTATGTTAATGGAGGGGGTGCCTTCTGTGTGCTGTGGCTTTGCCATTATATTTTCAAAGAGGAGTATTTGGTCTGTCTTTGATTGCATTTCTGTTTAGAAGGAGCAGGAATTGATTCTTTAGATTGATGGCTTGGGGGGGCGCTTGACTAGGATACCGTAAATCTCCTGCCTGAGTACCTGTTATATAATTCTTGGGAATGGGGAAAGGATTTATGAAAACTTGATGCCAAAACTTGCAGTTTTAAGGATTTTTCCAGTGTCTCCCTGATAAATCTTCAGGTTTCAGTCACATACGCTAAGATAAATAGGTTTAAAAAGCACTGTCTCTCAAAAATTAAACCTGGCTGTTTCCTGTATCGACCTGTTGGTGTTCTTTGGTCCACAAGATCCTACAGCAAAACAATCCTTCCCACAGAAGTTGTCTCAAAGGCAAGATTTACTTCAGTGGGCAAGGCAATTGAATGACTTTGCTTATACTTTAGAGTTGCAGTGGTGGCACTATGAGGTGCCAACTATGGGATTGCATTGGTTACAGGGACAGCCATGTGGAGAAATGTAGTTGCCACTGGCTTATGTAATATAATAAGAGGATCACTCTGCTCTCTAGGATACATGCACAGTAGGATTGGAGGGAATATTAACTATAAAACAGGTATTTCTGAAACTTTTTGTAAAGATGGTTGATGTTTTCTAGAGTGATTTTTGGATGCATCCAGTTTACGGGTGCAGGAGAAGGAAACTTAAAGGTGGTCTGAACTTCGGTGTTCTTTTGAATGTGTTGCATATTTTTGATGCTGAAATGCTCCACACAGATTCTTTTTTTAAAAAAGATCTTCTGAGTCACAGAGAAACCTCAGCAAAGCTGGGGGGAGGAGGTTCTTGAGTAGTTTGAGCAAAATTTGGTCTCCCTTTGCTTTGTTTCTTGTCCCTATCTATTGCCATATAACTGGACTGTACAGCATGATAGTGGCTTTCTTGAGGTTTGTCTGTCTTTTTTTCCTTATAAATTCTTCACCAACTGCTTCTGCCTGCCATACCTGTGTCATTAAGATAAGGAAATGTGACAACACTGCTGTATTCACAGAAACCACTACCGAGCCCTCTGTTGCTGCAGCAAAATGGAGATTTGCTTTTTTATTGCTATAGCTTGTTTCATTCATTTCTGATGTTTTTACTATTTTGGTCCAAAGCATGCACATATTGATACGACATGAACAGTACTTTGCTGGCATCATTATTCTTTTACTGCTTAAGTGCTCTGTGGGCTTATTTAGGCAGCAAAAGCAGTATCCCAAGCCAAAAGATCTTTAGTTGTAATTGCTTGAAGCCTTATTTGGGCAAAGTATGAACGGCCTTAAAAGACAGTAACTAATTTATTTCTTGAAGTGGTACTGGGTTAAGATCATCATCACAAATCTCACAGTCTTCAATGTTAGGGTCTCCCTTACTGCTGGAAGTAATGCAAACCTGATTTTTGAAGCTCTTCCTTGGAACTGGTTTAGGCTTCCAGAGGTCCCAGCTCGCTCTCTAGGAGGCTGCTGGTGCAGCACGATTCCTTTGTGCTAATGCAGAAGCAGCTGAAGGAGCAAACCTTCACCTGTATGTTGGGCAGAAGAGTGAAGTCTGGTGACTCTCTTCTTAGTGACAGCACCATGGCTGTCTTGGTGCCTTTGGTTTTGAATTAAAATGAACATCAGCCTTGTTGTCTACATTAAATAAAAAAAAACCCCAACAAACGATAAAGCCAAAACCTGTCCATTGAGAAGCAAGAGTTTAATGGCAGAGGTCATTTAATGACTTGATCTGTACAGTTTTTTTAAGATTAAAATTGCCACTTCATTTTCCTGCTGTTGTTTGACAGTACTTTGAAATCAGGTTCTCTTTCCCAGCCTGCCTGAACTTAGCCCCAAAAGTAAATAATTTTCATCAATAAAAATTAGGAAGATTATAACCTTGTTTTTCTGATTTGGTGGCTACTTAGATTTTTTTTTTTTTTTTTTTTTTTTTTACACCTTAGGACTGCTCAGCTCATGCATTGGAGCCTTCTTGTTAGAGGAACACAGCCCTTCTCTGTGTATACAGTGTGTGTAATGAATCAAGTATCGCTGTAAATACTGTTTGCAAAGTGAAGTGTTTCTGGCAGATTCCCTCGGCTTATTGCATAGTCATACAAGGCAGGTTGTGCTAATAGATTATTGAACTCTGCATGTGCACTTCAGCCTTCTCTGAACTTTGTTCTTGTCTTTTAGAAGGATTTAACTAAATCCAAATTAGTGGTGGGCCATCACTCAACAGTTATGTGAAGTTTTTTGACCTTACGAGAGTGTCCTGTTGCATTGCATCCTGCTTTGTTCTTCCATCAGGTTGCACTGTGACTCAGGCACAAACATGACACATCAGAAATATAATGTGATGTGACACGGCCAACAAAAATATCAGTTAAGAGTTGTATGGATAGTTTCAGTTCATTCAATTCATGGATTATTCACTGTCCATTCATGTGTTGATAAAGGGTCTGGTAGTTTTCAACTTGCTGGCTGTTAAATGAAAGGGAAAACAAAACAAAACAAAAAAAAAAAGCACCAAAGCGAAGAAACAATAGTCATGACCTTCATCCTTCAGCTGGGCTCTCCTGCATCCAGTACCCAGGCTGTGCGCTGCAGTTCCAGCTGGTGGTATTTGGAACCTGTAAGTTAATTAGAAGGAGAAATTTCTGCAGCTAGCAATGTAGATATTCTAAGGAAAAAGACATTGCCCCGGGGGAGGGATGGTATTTGAGCAGATTTATAGTTCTCTGAGTGTGCATATGAATGAGATGGTGGCCGTCAACATGGCTCGGTGCTGTGGGGAACTGTCAGCTTTGCTCGGGTGGAGGGAGATCTGTGGAGGGAAAATAATTATAAAAATTGCATAGGTTTTAAAGTGGGATTTAAAAATCCTTAAAAGTATTTGGAAGCAGACTCTCTTTTCCCTTTGGAGGAGAAGGGAAGGAAAGAAGCACCCCACATAGGCAAGCAGCAGAGATCAAAGTCTACTAAATATTTGGGGGGGATCACCATGGATAGAGGCCTCTATGAATGCCTAAGCCCCATCTCCCTCTTGCATTTCAGTAAAAGTCACCCTGAATGGAGTTTGAAACACCCTGGTTTATTTTGCTCTGTCAAAACTCGTCTAGTAGTTTTGGTCTCATGGCAAGGTTAGCGTGTACAAGCGAAGCGAGAAGGAGGGACTTCCTGAGGACCACGGCCAGCCCAAGACAAGGAGTGTGCTTGTCCCACGCTGCACCACACGTTTTAATAAATTGTGTCCCCTCAGCTGAAGCATCATTCCTTGCTGTGAGGATGCCGTACACGATTCCACAGGGCAGTTTGTAGCTTTGTCTGTTGCCCGTTTGGGACTGCAGCTCAGTCGCCCACCTCGCTGTGCGGGCTGGAGCGCACTGTTAGCCGCCTTCCTGAGAGGGGCGATGGATGAGCAGGCAGGGCAGGTCCATTAATTACCTTTCCTTGACAGAAGGATTGCATTTTCTGCATAGACGCTGAGAGAATGTTAAGTGGCTTGCCCAGCAGTTTTAAGGATTGCTTTAGAGTCTGCTCCTTTCACTTCTATCTTTCTTTCTCAGCTTGAATAAATCTCTAGAAGTCGCTAATTGCTCTGTGTTTTCTGTTGGTGCTGGAGTGGTGAGCAGCACATTTTTAACCTTGCCTTCCACAGTGGTTTGGTGTCACTTGACGTGTGTGTTGAGGAGCAGTTGTGTGTTGCTAAACTCCATGGTCTAGAGGCCCTTCTGTTTTTAAATATTTGTCAATGCGGCCTGCTGTCATTTACAGTGAGCCTTTATTGAGATCATTAAACAGAAAGAGTTTAAGATTAATTCCCTTTCAGGGCAAGAGGAGGGGGATAAATAACCAGTCCTCCTCAGTGTTCGTTCTTAATGACTCCAGCACAGTGTGAAAGAGTAAACAGTTTTGACAAAAGATGTAATTGATTGTTTGGGTTTGACTGATCACTCAAAAATGTAGCGTATCCTCATTCAGAAGATGCTCTGTAAGGTGATGGATGTGATCCTGTTACAAAACAGGGTCTCATGCTAAGCAAGGGCCAGGTTTTGTGCTGTGTCTCTGCTCGTAGCCAGGCTGGTAGCTGCTGGGAGCGCTGGTGCTGCTCCAGCCCCATCCCCTTCTTTAGTGCCCATCTTGTTCTTGGGGAGCCAGTTCAGAGAACCAAACCCGTGGAAAGCTAGGCTACTGAATATAAGAAAGATTAAAAGTGAAACATTTTCTGCTAGTTTAGATCCCTAAACTGCCCTATCGATTGCCAAGTTCAGGTTAAGACCAAGGCCATCGTGAAGGGATGGGAACTTGCAGCCATGAGCTCAGGGAACAGGAAGGTGGGACATGTTGTTCAGTGGTGAATGGCCAGTAGATCTGCAAGCTGAATTCCAGACTGTGATGGTGGGACACGCCAACAGTGAAGTTAACGGTGGTGTGGTTATCTGTAGACCTTCTGCATTCCCCAGCTGCCACCTCTTGTTTGTTGGGAATGAAGACAAGAGCTTTAGAGACCACCTCCTGCTTGCATCCTTGGATACCCTGTGGGCCTATTCATTCTCTTCCTGTGATGTCTAGATCTAACCTTGTCTTTTTCTGTCCCCTTTTCTTGTGAAAGTTTTTCTAAATGCTTCTCTTTCATCATCTAATATACTATTCTTTATGCTGATTTTCTGTGTTTCCATGATTTCACTGTCACAAGCAGGGCTGATAAGCAGATCAGTGGTATGTTAGAGATGAAGTAACTTGTTTTTCCATATCTGTGAAGAGTGCTTCATATCCACAAAGAGTATGCTCAGCAATGGAAATGTGAAAATACAGGTGGACTACGTGAATGTCAAGTGAATGAAAAGGCCTGAGAATTTGCTAATTAAATTCATGCCATAGGAAGACATTCTGGGTGCATAAAATGAACAGAAGACTCATATAATGCTGATGTCTTTAGGAATGCAAGACTATTTGAAAAACTGAAACCGGGGTTGGCCCAGTCATGTTATGGGTTTGTAATGCCAGTTGTCACTCTCTTGGGTTTAGCTCATCTTTTCCTTCCTTCTCTCACAAAACCAGATGTGGAGCACCTGCTAGTGCCCACAAGAAAAGGAACAATTATCTGAGCAAATCAATGGTACCCATTAAATGTTTATGTGACAGGCTGAAAAGGCTGTTTATCCTTTTGGATATCCTTTGGAACTATTGAGGGACTAAATAATACTTTGTATTATTTTTGCTATGTATTTTGTTTCACAGAATATTTGTGAAGTGAAGGGACAAGGGCTGCTACTGTGCTCATTGAGGGTAGTAAGTGATCGGTCATGAGTTTGGAGCAACATAGTGAAAGTTGGCCAAGATCAAGGTCCTTGAGGTTGAATTTGGATATGAAGAGCCCACTGGGTGACCAAAACCAGACTGTATGGCTGCAGTAAGGTGATAACTCTTCTGAATCTCTGGACTCTTTCTGCCTAGGGAGTGCTGACCTCTCTGCCTTGGAAGGCAAAGTAAGTTACAGGGTTTTCATCAAAAGGATTGCGCAGTGGTAAAAACACATTTTCTAGAAAAGAAAGTTGAGGATACAGACTGCTCTGAGCTTCCTCACCAGTCAGCGCATGCACATATGTAGTTTTTGTCTTCATTTTAGATAGAGATTAAATTCTGTGGCTGAGGAGTATGTTGATGCCTTAGGCAGAGGATTGTCGAATAGCTAGGAAAGGAAGCTTTCCTGCTTGTCAAAGGGGCACCGTCAATGCCCTGCTGTTTGGAGCATCAGCATTTGCACCTGGTTAGCTGCATCATACTTAGTGCATGTTTTGTACTTTCCAGTGCTGCCAACTCCTCCTCTTCACTCTTTCTGTTCTTCAGGTTCTGGGTCGTGGAGAGTGGTTGGATAAGAAGACTGATATTAAAGGAGGAGGGCAAGAAGTAAAGTTTATCTGTTTGTGTTTTCCTTTGTTGGCAAGTTCATCCACTTGAGCTTTCATTGCAATACATGTCTGGGATTCTTCCTCCAGATGATGCGAGGTGTTTCCAATCTCCTTTTCTCCTCAACAAATTGAGACCCAGGCTCAGGTCTCAGGTTTTTTTGGCTGGTTGGTTGAATTTGTTTGTTATTCTTTTTCTTTTGTTAAGCTGTTTTCTGAATTCAACAGAGTACCTAGGACATAGATCATTGTGTTTGCTCTTTTCTTTCTAATTTCCAGCTGGTCAACCTCCTTTTGAAAAAGTGGGTGCCAGGATTTTTTGTGCAGTAAACACTTCCCTAGCATTGCTTACAGTCACAAGTATCAACTTTCTACTCCATTTTCCATACATGAAAGATGAATTTCTCTGTGACTGGATTGCATGGTAATTATATGTTGAACTGGTCAGCCACAGTGACCGTTAATTCATTTAAGTCATCACATTCCAGGAACATCCTATGTCCTTTGTGGGTGATCTATATTTTTTTTTTATTTGTACGTCTGTGAACTTGAAATGAGATGATATGGGGAGACTGGTTATTTGGCATTGAGCCTACTTTATCAATTATTGTGGTTTATGCTCTGGAACTGATCTGGTCTGCCGTTTGCTTACCTAGCACTATTGTTTTGGAAACCTTCATCAGTGATACTGTTAGTATTACTCACTTTATCCCCCAGTTACTGACACAATGTAAGCAACGTTGTATTGAGACCAAATCTGTAGAAACTCGCGTTTGACATATCTGTAATTGCCGATAGTTTCCCATTTACAATTACTTTTTGGGATAGATCAGGGAATTTTTAATTTATTTTCTTCACCATTGATTATGTCTATTGATAATTTTTAATTGGAATGTCATGTAAAACTAATTCAAATGCCTGACAGTAGTCTTAAGTGTATTATTTCCCCAGTAGTCTTGCCAACCATACTTGTAATGATACCAAGCTTATGCAATAAGACTACTTTTCTATAATGCCATGTTGTTTTCCATTAGTTATGCTACCATCCCTTAATTCTTTACTGATTGTGCTTACAGCCTTTGTTACTTTGCCCGAAATCAATGTCAGGTTAGCTGATCTAAAAATACCCAGCTTATCCTGATAGCTCTCTTAAAGTATTGGCAGAAAATCAGCTTTTTCAGCTCGCTGCAACTTCCTCCCCACCCCCGAGCCTGGAAAACAGAATGGGATTACTGACAAACTCCTATTGTGTCCTGCCACACGGTCCTGACAGCACCATCCCTGCAGAGGCAGTTCTAGCATGTGTCTTGCTTCTTGCACACCTTGCAGACTGGCTGTGAGAAGTATATAGATCAGCAGAACAGAGATGGAAAGGAAAATTGATGTATTAACAGAGAAAAAAATAATGATTTTGCTCCGTCTCTAGAAAGCAATCTGTAAAAGTGGTGGCAACAGTACTCATGCTGATAATGATCCGTACCGTGTTTTTTAGTCGCATAATGCTCGCAAACTTATAAACCTGATGGGATGGTTTAGTATTTGATAGGAATGGTTGGACTCGATGATACAATGGGTCTTTTCCAACCTGGTGATTCTATGATCTCAAAAAATGTATATGAAGCACTGGAGAAAGTATAGAAACAACAGGTAAAAGTTATGTAGCCTTGCCCACTGGCTCCTCAATCGCTGGGAAGCTATTTGCTCCGAAGAGCAAACAGCAAAAATACTATGTCTAAGGTGATACAGTAATGAGCACACTTGCACATGGGTAAACATAGAGTCATTTTCATAATGGAAATAGGGATGAGAAAGTCTGTGGGCTTTGATGCCAGTACATTTCTGTATTTGGCTTGAGGAAAACTACTGCAGGATTTGACACATTCTTTTAGTTGATTGGAAATTTGTCGTCCTCCTTATTTTGAAAGCAATTCTCAACTGGCCTTTAATTGTCAAAAAGAAAAAAGGGAATCCTGCAGTCTCTGTTATTATAGCTTAAGGCACTTTTTCAATTAAATTATCATTAGGGTTACATCACGAAAGGTAGCAATATAATCTGTTTAAGTATATCTTATAAGGCTTTTTACTACCAAGAAAAATCTCCTGTCTTTCAGGTACCAAAGTTACAGGAATTAATCAATCATGGACTCTCAGAGAAAATTCTGCCTTGATATAACTCCGTAGTAGGCATTAATTGATATCATGCCACGTTGTGTATCTTTGTCTGCACTAGGATTTTGTATTTATATAATCACAGGACTTTTGTGCAGCTTTTGTATCAGGCTGTTGCAGCTAGCACAATAACTACTCTGTACACCAGAATTCCCTGCTATTTTGGTTGCTATTTCATGTCATGTTTTTACTTTACCTGGGGAGTATTTTTGCCTGGAGGAAACAATTGAGAAAAGAGGCATATTTAGAAAGCCAGGAATCAAAGGAGCCATAAAAAATATTTCTGAGCACAGTGGATAATTAGGAATTAACTCACTGTGTCATAGATAAAGAGTTTTTATTGCATGCTATTGAAGACTTTCTCTGAGATAATACTAATTCTCTTGAGTCCTTTTTTTGTGACAATAGTAGGATAGTTTGGGTTGGAAGGGACTATGAAGATCATCTAGTCCAATCCCCCGGTATCTTGTCTGGTAGCCACAAATACATATCTTTTATTTTTAGAAGCCTTCAGTGTACTAAGGGCTGTAATTGTCTCCAGTTGTGGAACTCGGGTATAGAGGGACTTATATTTAAAAAAAAATTGCCATTCCCATTGTGTTTGGAAGGCATTCCTGCTTGCACGGGGTTTCTCACTGGGAAAGATGTTTTGGAGCATCACAAGGGTGTGCCAGCAATGCTGAGATTTACAGTATTGTAAAGAAATAGACATTCTCTTTTTTTTAATTTTTTTTTTTTCGTTTTTGCTTTCATTTCCTTTTCTTGCTTCATCCACCAGTCAACAAGGCAGCATTGCCAGGTGTTGCCAAGCCCTGCCCGGTGGCACAGGACACTTCTCTACTAGCTGACCCAGAATTTCCCAGCAAGGTTGGGGTGGTATCTGTTGCCATTTTCTTTCTGCACTGTTCTTGACAGCATAAACGGGTGTATGCTACAGGGATTTGAATATGTGAATAGGAAGCAGTTTTAGAGTATTGCTATTTATGTATTTGTTCCTGCTGCATAAGGTTATCCGTCACAATGGAAGAGATTTTTGATAGACCTTATCTTCATGTACAGTGTATGTACGGTACGTTTTGGTTCTTCCTGTATCATTTTTCATAGAGGCAAACAAAACCCAAAACAAATCAAAACCTCTATGATCTCCTGATGCAAAATAACATTTCCAGTTTTAGAGGGCAAATCAGTTTAATCAGTGTGCATCATGCAATCATGGGAGAGGAAAGCTAGCATTTTTATCTTAGAAAATATGTATTGCTGGTTATGACCTAGAGCTAGGACAGTGCTGCTAGTCCTACAGAGGAAAAAAGTCAAGAGATATTCTATTGCTGTAGCACTACATCTCTGCACTGTGTGAGAGCGTGTTTCGCCTTAAAACAAGCCATATATTGGGTAAATGTTTAAACCCAGTAATTTATAACTTAAAAGATTTTTAACGTCTGCCAAACAATGGAATGCAGACTGTCATTTAGAAGTAGGAGACATTCTTCAATGTTATCAAGGATCTACATCCCCTGTGAGGTCTGATCTGCTGTTACAGGATGGTCCATGTTCAGAAGAAACTGCAGCTCCCTTTTTAACATTTGTGTGATCTCTTGGCATCTCTTCTTTCGTTATCCTAGACTCCATAGTGCTTTCTGTCCAGCCATCTGAGTCTTACTCAGCAAAGTATCTTGACTTTGTATTCTCCTATTCTTTATATGAATGATGTCATATCCTCTTGGTTTCTATATTTTCCTGGAGAAATACTAATCAAGGGTATTTGTGTAAGCAGGACTGAGTCGACGCCGGCGAGCATCCTCAGCGCTGTGTGCATGGAGCTCTGCTGTCATTCCTGTCAAAGTTGCTGATGGAGACAAGCAGAATGATGTCAGTGTTCAGTGTGCCTCTTGTTCGAAATTCAGCTGTGTATTTATCTCTCAAAACCACCCTGGTCTTTTGTGAAATCATGTAAACCTAATTTTGAGACTATTGCTGATCATTCCCTCTGTTTGATATGAGCTAGTCTCTTGAGATGGCTGGTGTCCTGGAGTGAAGAGATGGAAGTGAGAGATCTGCTAAATCTGCTGTTGCTAAGAGTTTCTGCCTTTGATACTGTCTCCAGAGACTGCACTGATCTTTTCAGTCAACAGTCTACATCCTCGCTGTGGTTTTGATGGGAGATTCCTTTAAGGCATTTTGTACTGACAGGGTTATTTTTTCTGTGCACGTGTGGTAGAATTTTGCAGAAGCCTTCAAAGAAAGGGTATTTTTTTCACATTGAACTGAGTTCACAGCTGCTTAGGTTCTCTCTAAAATTACCAAGAAATAAATTATACAAGCAGCTTAATTAATAGTAAGTTAAGATGAAAAATGTCTGTTGTTTTTTTTCTTACAGTCACACAAGTTTTTTCGCGTAGCTGTCTATGTATGTTGGAAAGTAACAGCTATTAGAGCTGCCTGGTTTTTGCTGAACACAGCCCCTGGTGAGCACTGGCGTTAGGCATTTGATTTGTGTATTAAAAGAAGAACCAGTGTGTTGCACAGAACTGCTGTCGTTGCAGACTTCTGCCTTTGCTTATGGATGAGGTCATGGGTGTTGAAAACTCCAATAAAGCTTTTGTTCTTTCAACAGTTTTAAAATTCTACTTTGTTGGACATCTAGGAGAATGTTATTGTTGGGTTTTTCTCTCCTCATTGCCAGCAAAGTTTTCTTTCTTTAAAAAGGCAAGACAAATGGAAGAAATGAGAATTTTTTCTTGACTGGTTTTCAGCCAGTATCCTAATGAGAAAGTCTTGCAGTGTCTTGGTCACCTGTAGGTAATTTTGCTTGTCTTGTAACGAAAATCTCAGTGTTCTTGTCTGAACTAAAAGTGGTTTGTGGTTTTGTTGAGATTTTTTTTCTGGAATTTGGTATGAAAACCAGTGGAGATGACTGCTCTGAAGAACACCTTTGTGGATTTTGTCTTGTAAAATATTCTATCACAGATTTTTATTTTTTTAAATGAAGCATATTGAAGAGGCTAATTTGTGTGTGTGCGTGTGTGCTGAATTTCCTTAATTTAAGAGTTACTGTCTGTGCTGTATGTGTATGTACCATGAGGCCAGGCAGGGGCTACCCATTCAGACGTAGGCACAAAGGGGAAGCACGTAACCAGTGATAGGTTTGTTCTGTGCCAATGAACTGCTTTTCGGGGTCTGCAGCTATGGGTAACTCCATGACAGAGCCAGGTCTCTCCACGACAAAGCTAGGTTTTCACAGGGAAGATGCTGAGAAGTTTGATTGGGGACTACAGTAGGGACTACAGTAGGCTGCAATGATACAGCCACTCCATCTTTGGTACAGGAGTCGTTTCTGAAGTATGGTGTGCAGATTTTCAGTGTCTGTAGGTATTATGTATTCAAAATGGGGAATTAGAGGTATCATGGAACTACAGACAGATCCTTCTAATGATAGCATGGCTGTCAGGACCACGCCAATACAATCCGGAGAGAAATTGCAGTCTAGACTACTTAGATCTATGATATGGTATTATTCCAGTGCTGTTATAAAGACTTGTGTTAATTAAGCAAATCTCTTCTGAAGTTGTGTGATTTACCCTGTTACATGTAAGACCCAATAATGACTATTGTAATGTGCTAATTAAAGTTACTTATTGATCTACCTTTTATTTAGAGAAGACAATACAAACAAAAAGCTGTGGCATGTATTGTGGAGGCATGTGGCAGAGCATGACCACGTTTTGGTATGTCAACAGTAGTGGGTTAAGTACTCTGCCTAGGGTTTCGTTTCAGAATAGCTTGGAGAGTAATTCAGACAAGTACATTAATCTCCTTAACTATTCAGAAATGAAAGATCAGGTACAATAACTTATTATTTATTGCTCTTCCAACATGTCCGTTCCATAAGATTTGCCATTAAAATTAAAATATAGACAGTGTAATGACTAGTTTGAGAGAGTCTATGGCTTTGCTGTTTGGTGCTGGAATATTTGTCACTGTCCTTTCCAGCAGGTTTCCTGCCGCGCCGATGTCCCCAACTGACGAAGTGGCAGAGGGTTTACACTGAAATGATTCCTGTGGTTATTTAGAAGGACCCAAGGGTAGGGCTCGGCAGCAGGCAGTCGAGTAAGGTGCTGTGGGGTGTCCATGAGCCACTGGCAGTCACGAAAGGCAGCAGGCACAGTTCATTCTCTCTGTATAGTAACTCCACTTAAACAATTATGAGTAGATTGGTTTTGGTACATAAATTCCCATTTCTTTTTTTGGGGTTTCTGGGGTTTTGGGGATTTTTTTTGGTAAACAACTGACATTTGGTTTTGTGGTCTTGCAGAAGGATTCGTGAGCCCACTGCTTTGTGCAGCAGTGAAACCAGAACTAGGTGCACATACATTTTAATAGCTACCTGTGCCTCCAGAAGGCTTTTATGCATAATAAAGTTTTACTAAGAGTGGGACAATAGCAACTGTTCATCGTGTGGCATAACTTCATTTTCATGTTTATTACAAATAGAGCCCTAATCCTTCATTATGTATTTAAGCAAAGTCGTCCTTAAGGCTCTTGGAACCAAATCAAGAAATTAAAGGTAGACCCTCTAGCCGACACTGTGCTGTAACGTAACTCTTGTGACTATTGATTGATTTATTTCGCTGCACATGAATGTGCCAAATCCTATCAAGCCACGCTGCTTGAAATACCGTATGAACACACAGCCCCTGCTTTTAGAGTTCAACATTTAATCGGAGAAGACGGACAAGCAGGAAGAGCGGAGGTAATGGAGAAGGAAAGCATGGGGATTAGGTTTCCCTGCCCAAGGTAACGTGTGGAATTTGTGGCAGAGCTGAAAACTAAACCCAGGTGTCCTGAGCTCTGCTCTGGGACTGGCAGCCTCATGCAGGGTGGGATGGGACCCCAGAAGCGCTCCCGTCAGGTACCCTTTTGGCAGCAGGACTAGCTCTGGATCAGCCCAGCTTGGTCCCAGATTTTTGCAGTCCAGCCCCGAACTGGGGAGAGATTTGCACAGCTGCTTTTGGTGACCTGCTCCCCTCCCTTCTTGTTCTCCTCCTGAAAACCTTGCACCCTGTGTTCAGCCAGAGCCTCTCTTCTTGCCACCTCTCCCTTCTCACTGTTCCTGAAAAGAAAGGATGATAAAACATATCAGTTATTTCATAGGCTGCTAAAAGTGATGGTCAAAATCAGACCTGAGGTCGGGTGGTCAGAAATACCTTCATCGGGTATTTGGAAAACAAAACATAATGGTGGATTCGAAAGAGCTTTTGTGATTTCCAGGGAAGGCTCTTCTGAATTTCCTTTTGGACTTAATGGTTGGAGGATGGATGCTTTTTTCCCCCTGCCAGGACATTGCTTGCTATCTTATGTTTCCTCTGAAATACCCTTTCTTTACCAAATTTACAAAAACCTAGTCAATATCGTGTAGAATGCTACTCACCTGTTGGTAGTTATGTTTGGCAGGCATTGAGCAGACTACGTATTAATATTACTGACATACATATAACTCTGGCTTTATATATAGATCTCTATATCACTCTGTTTCTTGAGCTGCCCTTTTATTCCAAATGGCTTTGAAATTCAATTTATCTTTAATTACAACACATATATAAATCCAGGATTAAGGGTGAAGAGCGTCATTGTTCTCTTGGCTTTTTTTTTTTTTTCTAAAAAAAAAGAGATTTATGGGTAGTCAGCACTGTTCAGGACTTTGATGTTTCCCTTCTTTTGGTATATAATAGCTTGTATATCAGATAAAGAGCTTTAAAATTATTATTCTTTTTTCAAAGCTGTCTCTTGAAGGTATATGCCCAGGGGGATCAGTTATGTGGAGCTTGTGTGTCATCCCAGCTCTCTGTGCAGTGAGTTTTTTCTCAGCCAGGAGATAAGCTGGCATTTAACCCTCAGACCACGAGTCCCTTGGCATCCAGGCAAGCGTGTGTCCAACACAGGTGCCACGAGAGGAGCCTCCCTAACAGCTGCATGCTGCCAGGGTTGCAGTTATATCCTCGATCAGCGCAGCAAAATTAAAAAACCTCACTTAGCCAAGGCAGCAAAGGTAACGAGGTGGCCCGCAGCCTGGCCTCGTATTTGTTTCACCAGTGAAACTCTTCGCTGTTTAAATTTAGCTGTGAATAATCTGGCAAGGATGCTGGAAAGAAAAAGAGCAGCTGACAACCTCTCCATTACCTGAAATCAAATATTTCACCTCTCCATCACACTCTTGCTCTGGGAATGGGAAGTAATGGTCCCCGAGGCACTCCAAGAGCTGAGCCCGTGGGAGCGCAGTGAAGCCTGACATAGCCTGTGGGATCGATGAGAGGCTTTCTAGGGGTTTGGTTAGGTTAGTACAGCTGCCTTTGGATCAGGGATAGTGCAAAATCCTGCATACAGAATGGACTCAACCCAAAATTGTGTTTTCACACAAAGTTTTGTCTCCCAACCTTTGGCTGAAGAAAAGACAAGACTAGTGCTGGCTCAGGGTGCCTCAGCCATATAGAAATGGGATGGATCAGAGCTGTCTTCCATTGGCCCCAAACCCAAGCACACAGGCTCTTCCAGTCCCTATTTTTTCTCTCCTCACTTGTCTCTGCTTTATTTCCATTGAGAAATGCCATCCCCTCCTACCTGCCTTGCCCTGCCTGCAATAGTGAGGATCTACCTGGCCCTGCCCTGGGCTTCTGCATTACCAGGGAGGGATGCTGGGTTCTCCTCAGCCTCTTGGTGCACTTGCTTCTCACCTCCTCCTTCAGCATCATCGGTGAGAGCAGACATCCATGCAAACTTGGGCTTTGTTCAGCTGCATGCACTGCTTGGAGGGTGCACCCAGGGTGTTTGACTGCATCAAAGGCTTGAGTAAGGATAGGAGTTCACACAAGGAGAATGACTTGCATCCCCATTTTTGCTCTATTGGGCTTCCTTTCCCCTTGCCTCCTTTGAACTCTGGTGAAAAATGTGTAATAAGGCAGCTGTTGTTGAGCACCTGCTTCCTTCGAAAACCAGTAAACAGCAAATTTATCCAAGAATGGGCACTGATGGAGTTGGCCAGCAAGAAAACCACTGCAGCAGCTAAGGCTGTGTGATCCAGGTCTTTCTCAAATGGATGAACAGGAGTCTTCTCCAAATCTGGGTCTCTCACGTGTGCCAGTGTGCTGATTAGGTATGCATTGAATAAATCAGATAGCGCTATTTGATGTTTTTTGCTGCCAGCCTGCCATTTGTTGACACAGTGTTGGCATGATGAACAGCTGCAGGTCAGATTTGTTGCTGGGCTCCCCTGAGTCTGCAGCTGCTAAAAATAAACGTTTTGTGCTGGAGAAGGCTTTGGCTGGGCTTGTGGTTTGGCTTAGCTTGCAAAGTTCGGGATCTTTTCTGAGATTTAAGTCACCTTAGAAATACTTGGCAAAGCAAGTCAGTACCTGAATGTGGAGTTCCACCTGAGGAGCTGGAGCAGCTCTGGTGGATGTTTTGGCCTGGCATTGGCCACCTGAACTTGACAATTTCTTCCATATTGCTGTATTTTCTGAGGTTTCAGTTGTCCTGATGAAACGTTGGCTCCTTCTAAGTAATATTTTTTGGGGTTGTATCTGGTCAGTTTGATTGACTAGAGATCAGTCTGTCGGGGTATATATTCTGTACTCACTGCCTTGGTGTTGAATTACCTGGACATCGCAGTGATATCAATGCCAGAAGAGCCATTCGATATGGCAAACGCTTCAGTGAATCAGAGAAATGTAGGAGCTGGAGGCAAAAGTTGAAGATGGAAGGACCATCCAGGCCATTTCCAGGGAGCAGGAGGTTTAGGGAAAAATAACTCTGCACGTCAGAAGAGAACTGAAGTCAAGCCAAGAGGAGAGAACAAACGGGACCCAAACCACCAAATTTTTACCTATCTTTACCAGTGGTGCAGCCCTTCTGAAATAAACACTTAGGTTCCCTGTGCTGGAAAGAAAAAAGTGCTTTTGAAAGTTTGCAAATGGAATTGCCATTAGGCAGCTAACATTTAAGCAAGAGTTAAAGGATAATACTTGTGTGTAATATTCCCATGCAAAAGAGTCCATCTAAATTAGGTGGATTGGATCTCACTTGCTGTTATCTGATGGGGAGATGATCCATGAGCTTGTGGAGACCAGAAACAGAAAGGTGAAGAATGGTTTGCATTGTCCCCACTACTCTCCACCACTAAGCCAACAACTCCTCGTCGAGAGACACCTTTGCATATTGCAGTCCCGTTTCCCTCGGGAGTTGGTCTGGGCCTCTGTGCTTAGACTGCACTTTCATATATTTCAGAGAGTGTCAGAGCAGGTTTGCACCATTTCAATAAAAGTATGCTGGGTCAGTATCCAAGAAAAGCCTCTCGCATACAGCAACGGCAGACAGTGTAGATAAGGGGTGATTGAAAACGTTCCTGAATTTCATACATTTTAAATAAATAGAGGCATGCAGAAATTTTGGCACCCTTCCAACACTGGGAATCAAACATATTCAATTACAATTTAAAAAATAAATAAATAAAATCAAAGAAATCTCATTTTATCTTGCCACTGTAAAATGAAATTAAGAAGCCATTCACCTTTCAAAAGCAGACTTAAAGAAACTGGCTTCAAGGAACATGGATTTGATTCATTTGTATTTGTGAAATTAGACTTTTTCAGTATGAGATTTAATAGCTGGTTAAGAGGAAGAAAAGAATTATTATTATAAATACATATATTTTATTTCCTTCTGTTATGGGTTTGTTCAGGGAGGTTTCACTCCTCACTACCTGACTGCACACTGAATTTCATTGTTGAGTAATCCAGTCCAGCTGTTCCAGCTGTTAAATAGTCAAGCAAATACTTGTGTTTTTCTTAACAATTCATTTGTATTTAGTTACCTTCTTCCAGTGCAGATTAGCTACTGAATAACCAGGAGCTGGAATAAGAGCTTGTAATTTTAGATGCTTCCATATGTACTTGGCTTAAAATATTGTTTTTCCTCAAAGATTGTACTCATAGGTATTTTATGTGAATATTTTTCTAAAGTCTTACCTTCTAGATACTTTTTAGATTTTAATACTCATCTGTACTTTCAGCTAGTACCTAATTGACACCACTCGCTTTCTGTTTTTCTATTGTTTGAACAGACTTCACAAGAATAGTGTAGCCTATTAATTCAGAACTGTTGAAATACTGGTGGATTTAAATTTTGTAGAAGAAATAGTGTGTTTAAAGCCTGAGGATTGCAATTGTTTGGCTTTTGTTTTTGGTTTGGTGGTTTGGGGTTTTTTTTAGCTATACTACATGCTTTCCTTAAGTTGTAAAAGCTTTAATGTTCAATTTTTCTCTCTCATAAGTAGTGCAGAATATTTTACTGAGCAATTCTGATTTTTCTTTAATGGTTCTGGAGAGAGATCCTTTTCTAAAGTGCAGTTATAAGATGGCTGTGTTGTTGTGTTGTGTCTTCTTTGTGTCCAAACCAGGCAGCCTGGCAAGCTGCTTGGTAGGAATGCTCTTCTGTAAATCCTGAGTCTAAAAACTCTGACCAGATTTTAGCCTAGCATTGTATTTGCTACTGTCTTGTCCAGTGTATGTATCTATATGTGCAAACCAGTCCTTCAGACAGCATAGTGGCATGAAGATGAATGCCGATTGCCAAGAGTTGATTTGCTGAAAAACTCAGTTTTGGTTGAAGCAAAATTACTTGGTGATTTGGCTCATCTTTAGAGAATACTTTCACATGGGAGGAGAGAAACAGCTTGGTGTTTCTGAGCTGG
The DNA here is from genome assembly GCF_032191515.1 of Phaenicophaeus curvirostris. NCBI lineage: Eukaryota > Metazoa > Chordata > Aves > Cuculiformes > Cuculidae > Phaenicophaeus > Phaenicophaeus curvirostris. The sequence goes on along the minus strand of NC_091397.1, from coordinate 49,546,344 downwards.
GAAAGTATTTTCTTCTGCAGTTTAAAATTGAATGTTAGGAGGGAAGGCTACACCTCTTAAGAAGGAGGTATTTTTCACAGATTTATTGGAGGGTTAGTAGGAAAGGCACCAAAGCTTCCCATTTTCTTCTGCATTCCCCATTACTTTTTGATTGCCATATTACCTGGTCAGGGACCTAAGTTTAAATCAGGGATTTTTAGCAGATATTTTCTGGCAGAGTGCTCTAGACATAAGGTATTTACATTTCTGTTTAACTGCTACTGAAACTCTATTAAATTTTCACATATTCATTGACTAAACATGATAGGAATTGGTATAGAGCCTAAGAAGTTTGTGCTTATTGACACAGAGCTGGGATATTTGACTTGCCCACAGAAATTAAAAGACAGGGTTTATTTAAATTTTTTTTTTTTTTTGTACAAATTTCCTATTGTTTTATGCCTGGCTGCTAAAAGTAGTCCTTGTAAGGTCTTTGTGTATGTAGCTCACCCTTGTAGGTGAACTTGTAGGTGTACTACACAGTACAAGATGAAACTTTAATATCTGGATGTAACTGTGCCTTTTGCTGTTCTGTCTAACACTGTGCACTCAAAAAGATCTTTATCTGTAGTAGTTTGCAGAAGATGTGTCACAGCTGAGAAAATGCAACGGAGCTTTAGTCCCTAAGAACACCCATTTGAGTAGGGTATGTGGTGACCAAGTCCTCCAGCGATATTGATGGAAATGCATATCAGCTCCAACAATGTGGTGCACGAAGAGAGCGCTCTGACTCCAACCCTGGAGGAGACCAGGAGAAGAACAAAGACATCAGCCTCTGACTCCAAGGTTGGAGTCGGAGGCTGATGTCCTTGTTCTCCTCCTGGTCCTCAAGAGTAGATCAGAGTTTGTACCGCTGCTCTACATCTTCATTCCTCTGCATCCTCCTGTCCTTGTTACCAGCACAGCTATTTTTACATGGTTACTAGAGGGAATACAGCACATTTTGCCCTGCATACCTCCTGGCTGGTGGTGTGGAAGCAGGAGAGCAGCTCTCGAGCCAATCCGCCTATGCTGGTGGGTACAGAGATTGATACAAAATCTAGCTTGGGGCTTTGCTTAACAGTGCTGTTTTAGTTTGTTCAACAAAAGAATTGCTTCTCATTTGCTTCCACGGTAGCTGGGGTTTAGGGAAGAAAGGACTTAAGGACAGTTGGCTTTTTTGGGGTCTGTTTTTGAATTGTGAATCATGCAAAACACCCATCAGTGAGATTTACATTACTTGTATAGCAAAGCTATAGAATTATCGTCAGTCTTGAGCTTTGTCTTGCATCAATAGGGAGAGGAGGAAAACACTCACTGGGTACAGTTCCTAGTGCAATTATCTAAATAATAGACTTCTTACAGCTAGAAGAAAGAAAGAGCAAATATTTTCTGTGTTGTCAGTGACAGGGTAGTGTGGGAAACATATTGCAGTATGAGAGGATAAGAAGGAAAGTCTGTGCCGGCTCAGAGCGTCTGCCTGGCCCAGCAATCTGTCTTCGACCCTGACCACAAGCAGACACCTAGGGAAGAACAGGCAAAAGAGGAATACGTTTGTCTGTGGTCTGAATTTAGGTGCTGGAAAATTACCACTGACACAAACATAGGGGAGGATTTCAGACGCTCAGAGCAGTCCCTCGTGGGACTGGAAAGGATAAGGTGCAGGATGAGTGTCTGCCCTGCGTTCGCTCTCCTCAGGATCTTTCTGAAGTGGTTTGCTCAAATAGTTACAATGGGACTCTTTTTTTAACCAGAAATCCCCACTGATGCCTAGCGAAATGTTTTTGCAGCACTGTTAATAGTCGTTCTGGAAATGCTAATGTAAACTGCTCCCTGCTTTCAGAAACCATTTCGTTCACTGCACTGATTAAATTTGCTTGGAGCAGGTTTAATTAAGGTGGTGTTGAAAACTGCCACTCGAGCCAGGGACTCGTGTATGCTGGGGTGCCTCTGTGCTAACAGCAATAGTTCAGTGGAATTAAAATGAGAGGGCTTCACCTGGTTCCTTATTTGTCTCACTTGTTGAGGGAAGATCACTAGGGCCTCAGTATTTATGGGCTAATTTATATTATTGGTGCCGACTCTGGCAGATTTCAAAGCATTCTGATTTACTTCATAGCAGGCACAGCCTACTCATTTAAGGTACGTATATAAATGGAGTGAAGACTACTGGATAAATAGAACAACAATGAAAAAAAAGCATTTCTTGGTAGCTTTTATATCGTAATAGAATTAGTGAAGTTTCCAGTGCAGATGGGCCATTTCCAGATGTGAGTAAATATTTCTGCATTCCAGAGAACTAGATCTGTGGGCTGACCCCTGGCTCTGTGAATGAGCTGAATCAGCACCACAGATCCCCAAAGCTTGTGCTTTCTGAATTACGTCCAACAAAACGAATACTACTGGGTTAGCTTCCACCTTCCCTTTTGCCCAGTTTAATCTTTATGAATTACCTGAAAAACAGAATAATTTAAAATGCTGAAGTATTTTTTCTTTTTTTGGAATAAAGTCTGGAAGGCCATTTCTATTTGTGCTGTTAAATCCATTAAGGTTGTTTAGAGCTGCCACAGCTGGAAACTAGAATATAGCCTTGTGTGTGCTCTCAAATGGCAAAAGCATTTGGAAATTTAGACATTTGATTTCTTCCATACTTGAGCATGTCAACTGTTCCTGTATTTTTAAGTCAGGTGTGCATACGCAGGCACAAGGGATCGCTCTAGGCAGAAAGTGCATCTCCTGGCAGGGGCTTGTTGGAGGTAAAAGTGGGAATGGGCTGCAGGTCATGCTTCAGATCTTTTTCTTGTGTTGGCATGCTGTATGTAAAGAGGATGAAGACAACTACGTATACCTGGCGTGGCTGAGGGATCCCTTCCTCCAGCTGCTGGTGCTGCAGGGCCCCTCCTGTGACCCAGTCAAGATCCATCACCCTGTGGAGAACAGAACCTGGTTTCACTGGCTGGATGAGTGGAATCAGCCACGGAGATATCTCTGGTACATCAGGCCAGGACACTGTAAGCAGGACTGTGCGTTGTGAGGCGAAGGTGTGGGGGATGGAAAACGAGAAGAGCATCTCGCCCTGTTCCCCAAACTGCACCCATAAAGTACTTTTTTACAAAATGCAAGACATGTTCAGAGGAAGTAACTTCCTTGTGCAACTTGTTTGATGGGAAAATGGCATATATCTCTGCATGACTGCGTGAATAAACCTGGGCTCAGTTGTAATTTTCCTCGGGAACCACACCTGCTCTACAAGCAGTAGCTGGACAGACTTTGCTGAAGGTTATAGTGTGTATATGTAGTTGCTATTCAATAATGCAGGATGTATGCTCTTGGCATTAAGAGGTTAGTGCTGAACTGGCGTTGAGACAGAATAATGCCAAGTACTGGCCAGTTACCATGCAAACAAAAATATGTCATGAAATATAAAGCTGACATCTCATTGAAACAGAGGCAGGCTGTGTTAGCAGCGTTACTGGAAATTTGGAGATGTATATATAATTTATTCGTTCATGCCTTTATTGTGTGGAAATGACCTGGAACTACAAGCATCGCAGAAGTGGCTATGAAAAGTGACAATCTCGCTGCAAAAGCTTTGGTGCCCAAATGATTGTAGATGCAAAAAGCCAAGTAAGAAATAAACTGTAGCTCCTGACCTTACAAGACAACTTTAGCTAATGTGAGAATTAAGTGTTCTTTTGTGGGCTTTGTATCAGGTCTGGGAAGCAAGAGTCCTGTTGCATATTTAATGGCCTTTATGTAGGATCTGAAGACATTGAGCCTGGAATATGGATTATTCTTTCTCCATATACCTTGTTTTCCTTTAGCTTAAAATGGAGATTTCTCTTCTTGAGGATGATGCAGTCATTGTGTTAGAAATCAACAAATCAAGGCAAAATGGAAGTGCAAAATTATACGATATTCTGTGTTACTTGACTTGTCATCTGATGTAGGAACAATAGATTTATAGTGGGTACTCTCTGTTTTGCCAGTAGTCAAAACTTTTTGTTCTGAAAAGGCAGAGAGATCCAACCACTCACGAAAGGTTATGCCTGTCCAACAAGCTGAGTTTCCTTCTGAATGAAATCCTGTTGCCCACTCCTGCCTTTTTTCTTTCTGAAGCCCTGCTCTCCCTGAGATTGCAAGGAAATGACCCTCCATCTGATGCTGCTCACATTCTTGTATCCACTGCCTGACTGATAAGCCAAAGACACGCTCAGCCAAAGTCCTGATCGTGAAGCTCTCTTGCCAGACAGCTTGCTCAAAAACACTTCAGAAGAAAGAGGAGAGGAGGAAGGAACCCACTTGCCAGTTTAAGGATGAAGCTTGTTTACTATTGAAACATCTATAGTCAGCAAAAGCAGTACTGACTGCAAAACTGAGTTTGCATTTATAGTATAAATAAAAAAAAAAATTAACTCCACCATGAGCATGCCCTTAAAGAGATTAAAAATCCACTCTTGTGACTGGTATGCAGCGTCGTGTTTTGATTATTATATCTAGATATGTAGCACTTGAAAGTGCGGTGTATGGCATGCTTGGAAAGACAAAGAATTTGCAGGCAAAGTGATTTTACAGTGGGGAACTCTCTAACAAGAGAAGCCCTGCTGATATCTGAGTGCTGTGTTGTTTCATTGGATATCTGTAAAGTTTGGCATGTGGTGGGTTAATAATTAGATACTCTTTGTGTATAGTTCAAGTGAAGGCCACCAGCTATGACTTCACTTTGGCTGGGGTTTCCCTGTAATCCATTTAGCAAATTAAAGAGATTACTTTGATTGGTGCCATTATCTCCTATTCTCTTGCGGTTGAACCACTTAACCTGTGCTTAATTGAAAGAGATAGAGAGGGTACAGTAACAAATACAATCAAATGAAAGGGGCAATAGGATCTGTAGGCCAAACAAATGATCAGCACTAGGCTAACAATAGCAGATTAGAGGTGAGATCAATTAATTAGAAGCTATTGTAGGCGTTGGGTGGCTGCCAAGCTTTCTAATAGCCTAAGCCATCATGCCGGTCTGTTTAGGAGGATTTTAATGACTGGGAGTTGATGTGGTTATTTCAATAATTACCTATTTTAATAATTACTTCGTTAGAATATAAAATGTATTATTCTGCCGACTGTGTGGGAAAGACAGTACACCTGGATCCAGGGGAATATACCAGCGTGGTTTGTGCCCTGCCACCTCCCCGGGCTGGAGCTGCCGGCGTAAAGATCACTGACCGCCTTGGGGACCTCCAACCTTGCCCCAAGAGGCACAGGCTGCCTGCCTGGGGGTGTTTTCAGAAGTGATGCCTGCGGCAGCTGCCTTTGGCTGGTGGGGTCTTTGAGTACCAGGTTGCAAGTTTGTGTTGCGTGTGGTGCTGTCTGGGTGCTCAGGTGCATTCCTGTCCCTGCTCAGCACCTTGGGCTCCAGGTCACAACATCAGGCATCCCTGGTGAGCCCAGGCTGCAGCCATTCCCTCCTTGGCCAGTGTAGGCATAGTGGCTGATAGGAGCCAGCAGGACAGCAGGCATAACGTTATCTGTCTGTTGGGCTATGAGGTAGGGATGCAGTTGGAAAGCCTTGGGGCACTACAGCCTAGCTTTCATCCTGCCTGCTGGGATAACCTAGCTGCACGCATGGAGTGTGTGCAAGTCGTCAAAGAGCCAGTGTTGATCGATATCCTTGAATGTTACGACTTATTAGTAGTACTTGTTGTGCATACTGGTATGGGGCAGTTGGTACGTACTGTGGTTTTCATTTGCAGTAGCAAATAATTTTTTAAATAAACTTTCTAGGAGTCATTGAGTTTGGTTTCAAAAGCACTCAGGGCTTTAAGTTTGAAAAGTTTTTGAAGGGGTAAGGTAATTACTGTAAACTCTTCTAAAAAGGCTTAACTGCTTAATATTTTTAAATACATATGTGTAATAAATATGGTGGTAGCTAAATTCACAGGTTGCTGTGTGTGGTACTAATTTTTAATTTTTTTTTAATTTTTAAAAAAAAATTTATTTTTAATTTATTTTTTTTTTGCTACTTGTTGGGGAATGCAGCCTCTAGAGGTGTGGAATCTCCCCAGGTAGCAACATTTGGATGCGCAGAGCTGAATTTGCCTAAAAGTCAATGGTTAAAACACATCAGCTTTACACCAACTCTATTTTGTTCCATTTTGTGAGGGAACTGGAAAGGGAGAACATTTTTCCAAGTCATGAAAGTGACTTGGGAGCAAAATTTCAGCAAACTTTTTTGCGGACTTTTTCAGGCTGGCAGAAACAGTGATTTTATCTGGATGGGAACTCTGCCAAGAAGCTTAAATAAATTTACTGTTTAGGCAGCTTTAATTCTTGTTGTTGATGTTTCTCTAAAATGGAAAATTGTGTTCTTGTTTTGCATGTGTGCATGAATTTGCTGTGAACTGGGATGTCAGATTCCTGGGGGATTAGCATGCGAGGAAAAACCTGAAATAGAATAATAGCAAGTGCTGTTCTGAATTTGGACAACGCTGAGTGGCAGATGTATGCAGAGATAAAGAAGAGAGCGTAGTCTCTAGGAAATATAAATTCTGGTCATATCATTACCCTGTGATAATGAAGTAAATTAGACAGAGTGGTATTTTGGTAGTGTTTGGCGAGGCTGCACATTTGGGTTTGTGAGTAAGCACTCAAATGTCTGGGTGTTTTCCAAACTATACAACCCTTTTGGAACACTGTGTCATTAATCTCCAGATGGGTGAGAGGATGTGGAAATAGCTGTCCTGTGCCATTTTCCATCTCTGATCTTGTTCAGAAACATGTAAAAAGTACATGCTTATGAGAAAGCAAAATAGTTATTTAGTGTAGCTGAATTTATTGTAGCATCAGGACAGAGCAGTTTATCCAAAGTGTGGGTGAAGTCGCTCTGTTTATTCTGAACTGCTTGCTCCATCCTTTTAAGGGAGGAACCTAGAGAACCTAAAGAAGTTGGTATCACTGGGACATCTCGGTTCACAGAGGCACAAGAAGATGACTGACTTGATGCAAAAAACAGTTATACTGAAGCTAGACTGCTGAAAGTAAACCCATTGTTAAATCTTTCAAGTTTTCTTCTACATTTGGCACTGGCCATACTAATTTTTGTTGTACAAGGCCGCTTAGGTTTTAATACAGATATTTTTCATAAATAACATCTATGTTTGTAAGCAAATATGTCTGAAAAAACGCACACTGTATGAATGATTAATTTTGGAGAATAGGATCTAAACCCCTTAACTTGGATGAGGCAATTTCTTTTAAATGAGCAGTACATTGAAACGACATCAGAGCTAAATATCCTTTTACTCCAAGGGATACTAACCCCTCAGGGCAGGATTCAGGTCATTAGCAGGTCAGTTTAGGAAAGCATATACTATTGCTGCCTCCATTTGTCCTGGCCTGAAGGTAAACATAAGACTCCAGTTTCCACTGTTACCAGAGAGGAACCTTCACAGGCCATGGCAGCAGCTTAACAATTGTAAAAATACATTTGCAAGTTTAAAAGCCTAGAGGTTTTATCAATGGTGGAAAATATAGTGCTTTTTTGGGGGTTACAAAGGAATGCATAAATCAAATCCTTTGTGTGCCATCATAATTTTATATGCAAGTATCTACTTAGACACTTTAAGAGAAGTCTATGCATGAAGAACAAAACGCACAGTGGACTCGTATGCTTAAGGTTTATCAGCATGCGTTTAAGATGGCTATAGTCTAAGGTTACTCATTTGAACAAAAAGTAATCCATCCATACCAACTGTATGCCAATAAATTTGTTATAGAACACTATCTTATATTCATTTATATGCCATATGGGTTATAGGAAAGCCATGTAAGGCTGTTTTGGAGGGGTTTAAGTTTTATTGTAACTTTTTTCATGATCCTCCTCCTGCAAAGTGAGGAGGTATGCTTATTAAACAGCAAAACACCTTTACAAACGGCCCAAGAACTTTCCCCTTTCAAGGTTTGATGTTAAAACTTGCAGGTTTCAACTGGTGTGTGCACTGAGCTCTTGGTGTTCATTCGTGGAGCTGAAGCCAATTATTAAACTTTCAGGGCAACGAAGAGCCCAATTCCCATAGCTGAGCATTTCTGCACAGAGGTGGGAGAAGGCAGCCTCTTTCCCCCCACCCTTATTGGTTTTTATGGAACACAATGTGCAGCAATTGAAAGCGTCTTAGCTGCATTGAAGCTGAGAAGGACCCAAAGCTACCTGGTGAAAAGGAGGCGATGTGTACAAACTTATTTACTATATGATGCAGCAGCTTTCCACAATGATGTTATCACCCTTTTATGTTTGCACCTATATGTGCCATGTGTATGGAAGACCAAAATCTTAAGAGGCTACATCCTGTGGAATTGCAGAAGGTAGACATGGTATCTGCTTATCTAGTTAAGGGATCTGCACTAAGTGTTATTTTTCTGCTTTGTCTTTCTGTTATTGGACATACCCTCAGGGATTTAGAGACCAGAGGTCTATTACTGGTGTTCTCTTAGCTGGGGTGTTAGACTTCGTGTGATGCCATGTGCTGTCAGCAGTTCTTCCAGAAGATGTGAGCGTGCATGCGCTACACAGGGATCTTGCCTAGAACATATTTTAATAGTAGTATTTCTGCCCAAATTTCTTTCATCCCCACTGACCTCTCCAGTCCAAAAGCGTACGCTGGAGAGACAGTATTGAAGATTTTTAAAAAAAAAATCTGTTAGTAACCTGGGTTGAAAGCCTACCCTGTGGACATCAGTGACAAAAATCCTGTTACTTCAGCAGGGACAGGATTTCAGCCTTTGTGCTTTTTATGTTTGTAAGATTCACAGAAAAGCCAATTTCAACACTAAAACCACATGCAAGATATGAAAACAAAATGCCAGCATGCAGACTTTCAATAAAACAGGGTTCAATAAATTACTGTTCAATCTGGATGACAGTTACTGTGTTTTACTGCTTTGACGGTCAGATCTGCTTTCATCATGATTTCCAGTTAAAATGGTCAAAATATTGCAGGTTTTTTTTACATTTTAACGTAAAACATAAATAAGAGGAAGTAAAAGAAATGTGTCAAGAAGAGGCCTGAGATGGGCTTCAACAGCAGACTGTAATGGATTTGATTGCTTCTGCTTTCCTTAGGAGTCACTGCAAGTGAAGTATTTGGAGATAATCTGAGCAGAAGGGCCACAGCCAAAGTCCTGTATTTCTTTTTCCAAGTCTCTGATGTAGAACATTCTTAGTTCCTTCACTATCCCTTGAATTCAAATCCTGGCTTTGTTAGTCCAAATATAATATAAATCCAGGATATATTTCAGTTCCATCTGTATGTGCTGGGTGATGTACAACAGGTGGAATCTATTTGCCAAATAATTACTAGGATGCAAACAACAGAGAGCTTTACAAGGAAGTCATCTCTCTTCCTCACAGCTCTGGTGTTAACGTTGTATTTGTTCCTGATAATCAGCAAAATTTCAAAAGACCAGTATTGAAATAACTTGAAGCCCTCTCCACAGAAAACATATGTTCAAAAGACTTGCTGTCCTTTCAGCAGAAATTAAAACAAATCCTTTGAAGGTTGCTGCGTTTATCATCCTCCTCCCCCTTTTAAATGTAAGCAACTTTTTTGCAGTTTTCTCTTCCGAAAGAGGGGCAGAAGTGGAAGATCGTTTCTGGAGAGGCTGAATTCTGGGTGCCTGACTTTAGACCTCCTCCAGTCCATGCCTCATTCCTGGTCCCTTGGACTTGTTAGCAAAGCTCCTCTTCATTAATTTCAGCTGTATGGGATCGGACCAACCTTGACCCTGGGCTATCTGCCTCTGGAGAGACATGGGTACTGGCTTTAGCAAGAAATAACCTCTTCTTCTCCTACACCTTTTAATGTTATATATGACTAACCTCTGTGTGTTCTGATAAGCACTGGATTCAGCTGCTTTTACCCACAGGAGTTACTCTACCTTTAGCCGTCTTGTGCCATGCTCATGCCCAATGATGGCTCCAGGTGTTTGTCTCCTCGCCCCCCAACCACCTCTTTGTTCTGCAGATACTAAGTACATCTCAGGAACTGAAATCGGACCTTCCTGGTAACAGCTTGACATAGTAGCACAAAAAAATTAGTGGAGAGTTTTGGGGTTTATTTCATTGCAGTCAAGTACAGTTGGATTTTGTCTGCTTAGGAATGGTGAACGTGAGGGGTTTGTGTGGGCCAGAGCAGCCAAGCTGGGTGCCTCTCCCAGCAAGAGGTAGGAGTTGCTTGTGAAGCAGCACAGATTGTGCATGGAGAGACTTCAGTAAGATGAGTGTGTAAGTGTCCACCCCTCTTGGGTGGCTGTCGGACTGGCCCTTGTCAAACACCTCCACACCCTTTTACTAGTTTGGTAAAATAAGAGGGGAGCTGTAATGCTTTGATTTCTTGTTTTACTCAGCCCCCACATTCTATTTACTCAAAAATTTTAATAGTAGTATGCTAGTAATGTAGAAGATACTGGTAAGTAAGGCAGCTGTAAGGCACTGCCTTCTAACAAAAATTATTACTATAATCCAGTTACTTCACTGGTTTATGAAATGCAGATTTCTTTCTGATGAGCTAGGCCAATGGAAATGTCTTTTTGAATCAAAGACTCACATAGGAATAATTGAATTTTTTTCTCATGTTAAATACAGTAAGAAACATATTTCTGGCTTTGATTTGCTTTTTTAAAAACTTTATTTTTCTATATATTTGATACTATATTCGCTAGTGCAAGGAGGCAACTAAGGAAAGGCTGGCATCCTCAATATTAGTTTGGTTTGAAGCATGTACTGCCTTAAAGATTTGTCATTTTCCCACACCCAAGCAGCACTTTGGAGCATCACATAGGTTGGTGGTTGCATTACCTTTTCAATAACTCTAGCTTCCATACAGTGACCTTGCATCGGAGTTTAGGCAGAAGACCTGGACTTATAAAATAGCATTTTTTAGTCCAGATCTTGAATTGTCTGTGACCTACTGATGCGCAGAAGTTTTCCTTCCAGTTCCAGCATGATTCGTATTGGTCTCAGTTGCATGCTCTCTGGGGTATTCTGTGGCTTGTGGAAAAAGGACTATTATTACTTTTTTTTAATTAACACCCCTTTACACACACTAGTGTTGCTGTTGCAGAACAAAGTTTTTTCCTCATTCATATGTTGTATGTTTTGCAAAAAAAAAAAAAAAAAACAACCAAAAAAACTGAATAGACAACCCTGTGATGCTGTGATGTGCTGGTATCCTGCTCACCAGTCATTACCTGCTGAATAAGAAGTAGATCAGTGACAAAACCTAACAGAGCTGAAGCAGCTCGCTGTGAAAAGATTTTTCAGGGTGTGAAATGTTCGTCAGCAAAGATTGTATAGTAAATCTAGTCTATTCCTGATAAATTCTTGGAAAGCCTTAAATCTGATCTTTAAGTTTGACAGATGTAGTATGTTTGTGCAGTAGATTTTACCTACTGCAGCTCCATGTCCTCTGAGTACAGCTAAGAAAAACCTGTGAGATTGTTAAATGGGAGCTTCACCTGCCAGTCTGTACTGCAAGATCTCTATAGCAACCAAACATAAATCAAGAAAATGGCCCCTTTTGTAAGTTGGTTAATAGGCACAACATGCTTCTTTAGAAAATCCAACTATTCTTTCAATAGACTTTGATTGAAAGTCAGCCTTTTCTACAGACACATTCACATTCACATCTAGTAGCAGCTTGTATGGCTGTCTAAGGTCTAATTTATTACCCTTTAAAGATTGGGCAAAGAAAAAATGGTTCTCAGAACAATGTTTACATTCAGAGGCATAAGCACAGTGCCACAAAAGAACATCCTTTTGTTCTGAATATTAATCTTTAACCTACTACTTATTTCAGCTCCCCCTGCTTTTATTTGGTTAGCCACATTCTTCCCTTGTAATTGAAATCTTAACGATTTAATACCTTATTTATTAGCAGTGGTGGGAGAACAGATCTCTCTGCTGTTGTTTCACCTAAATCTGTATTGATACATTCCTCAGGCTCTTCCGACACTTTTGCGAGCTGACTCTTCTCCAGAAGAGGTTTCTGATGGCAAAGGCAGGCGTTTGGACTATTGATGTTTCTGACATAAAATTTTGGTGTGTCAACTGGGGCATTCTGGTAATCTTCTTCCTGCTCCATTCATGGCAGTTGTGTGCTGGAAATATTCGTAACAGATATATCATATTTAGAACTCTGTAAATGCCAAAGGAAAACATGCAAGTTCTATACAGTAGAGAAAGAATTATATGCTAAGGGTTTTTTATGTGAGGGCTGGAGCTGACTCAGTAACCAAAAGGTAGATTTACCTTCAAAGAAGGAAAACTTCGCAATTCCCCTTTTCTTTCTGGCTGTGGAGAAACAAAAAAGCAACTAAAAGTACATCTGGTTCAGATATATTGCAACAGCAATTAACCCGTTTGCTTTAAGCCAGATAGCAAGCATGGAAGAAGTCAGTTGAAGTGGTTTTCAGAGAATGGATAAAATCAAGTCACTCAGCTCAGCGTGGGTGAGTGCAGGAGAAGCACTGCAGAGCGATATCCCGCAGGCGTGGGGGGTATCCTCACTGAGGAGCAAGCAGAGCATTTCAGGCACCTCAGCCCTGGCTGAAGCGTGAGGGATCGATTGGCCCCTCCTCCTTCCAAAAGCAAACTGAAGAGAGTTGGGGGAGTGAGGAGGAGTGGGGAAAATGTACTCTGCGAGACCACACAGTAAACTTGCTTCAGCAGAAGTCCTGAAAGCACCTCCTAAGGAAGAGATTTTAAAATATTCTTTGCCTCAAAATTATACCAGTATTCATAGAATCATAGAATAACCAGGTTGGAAGAGACCCACTGGATCATCGAGTCCAACCGTTGACTCGGTTCACATATGAATGCCAGGGCTTTGGGCATAACATAGGTATATAGATGTGTATACATGTGCACAGCACATACGTGTATATGTGTGTTCTTATGCCTAAAGCAAGCTCACTGCAGAGGCCAAACACAGAGTTTGACTCCTCGTTTTACTTTTCTTCTAAAAAGTTTGCCAAAGCGTGCAAAGTTGTTCATGAAGCTCTTAGCAGTGCCACTTCCCCTTTGGGAATTAGTGTGGGATGTTATTTGGAGGTGTCTGTAGCAAATGGTCCTTGTCACCGTGCCAAGAAGTGCCAGAGTAGTTTTCTCGTTAGTGTGCAAAATCTGTGAGGATGGTGAAACACTGGAACGGATTGCCCAGAGAGGGCGTGGATGCCCCATCCTTGGAGGTGATAAAGGCCAGGTTGAGTGAGGCTTTGAGCAACCTTGTCTAGTGGAAGGTGTCCATGCCCATGGCAGGGGAGGTTGGAACTAGATGATCTTTAAGGTCCCTTCCAACCCAAACCATGCTGTAATTCTACGGTTCCATGAGTCATTGCATTAAAAGCATGATATGCAAGATACGCCTTCTATGTCCTTACATTATTGATTTCATCACTAATATCATAGCGGGCACTGACACACACGCCTCAAACTAATGGGGGTGAAGCATTGCAACCTGCAGTCCTTTCTCCTCCCAAAAGCCTGCAAAGGTGCTTCTCTAAAAACAGAACGCTGCTCATGTTGTGTCATGTTCAAAATGGGAATATACGTCATCTGCTTTAGAGTTGTAGGCTTATGGAGGGTATTTCCTGGCATGTGGAGAGAGCTTTCTGTTCAGCTGTGCTTTCATTTCAGCTCTGGTAGCCTACCTGGTGCCCACTATGGTGGTGATGATGTCTGCTGTGTACCTAAAAAGTTATTATTAATAATAAGTAATAGTAATGATAATAATAATAGTACCAGCAAACAAACAACAAAACCACATTTTTCAGAAATAGCCACACTTTTAAGAACCCGATCAAGTGTGTCTGTCCCCATACTAGGGATCAGAAATCCCTTTTGAAAGTTGTTGGGTTTAGCATTTTGCATATTAAACCCACCACCTTGCTAAACCTACACAGCTTCCTGTGAGAACAAGTAGCACGGACCTGTACACATTAGAACAACAAGCTCCTGGCATGAAACTCCATTAAATCAGTGGTTGACACATTCTGTATTTGTTTCTGCATTTTGTTTTGCCCTGTGGAGAGTGTGTTACAGCAGTCTAATTCCAAGTTGACAAAAATGCGGATAAACTGTGACAAGGTTTGCGTGGAAGGGAATAGGTCATGCCCTTTTCACCGGTCTTGAGTAGAGGGAAGTGCTCTTGGGCATGACCGCTCCATGGGTGCCCAGGAATAGTCTGCAACCTAATATGCAGGTTTTTAATCTATTAGGAACTGACATCTTGTTTTGTTAGTGGTAACGACATAATTTTCCCCAGCTTTTTCCAACTGCTTTCTTCTGTGCTGCTAGCACAATCTTGGTCGCATCCAAACACAGGGGCAGAGTCCCAGATTATGAAGATGATGTGAAAAAGGGGGTCTGAAAGAAAAGCACAAACATAAAGCATTTCTGTTTCTTTTGTACTTTTGAAGCTTCCCAGTTAAAGTAATATTTTGTACCTAATTTTTTTTTTAATGTCCCAGTCGAGTCCCACATGTGGGATTAATTAGACAAGACAAATGGGTATGAAGAAACTCATCTCTTTCTGGGAGGTTGTTTTCTGATGTTGTCATCCCATTATTTCCACTTTTCAGTTGCTTGTTTGAATGACTGATGGACTCAATCGCTTCTTATGTTTGATAGGCAAATACAGCACACTGCTGGTGGGGGTGGGTGTGTGTATGTATGCGCCTACGATAGACATTCATTTTTAATTTACTCTGTTTACCTTGAGAGAGTGCCAAGAAGTGATTCAGATACTCCAGTGCAAAGGGTTTTTCTATTGTGATACAGGACAAAGGAGTGTTGAGCATATGCTCTTTCTTCAAAGAAAAAATGAATATTATTTATTTGTGCAGCTACAAGAGAGCTGGTTTTCCTGTGTAAACACTCACCTGATTTTGTTTGTCACACTGTCTACTAATTCTTTTATTCCTGTGTTTAAAAGGGAAAGTTTTGCTGTGCAGCAACAAAGGATTTCAGCACATGGTTTCAGCACTGCTGCCTTCCACATGTTGTTGTACGGTGAATATTACAGGTTTCATCCGTCTCGTGCTGCCAGCAGCTTGCTTTGGGGTAAATGCTTCTCTAAGGGACTAATTCATGAATAAGAAGCCTTTTGCAGCCCTTTTCAGTCCTGCAGACAGCAGCGCGTTACATGTGTTGCCATTGCGTTTGGGAAAAGGCTCTGCCTAGCTAGTGATGTGGCTCAGCGTCACTGGCCCTGCAGTGGCACGTGAGAAAGAGATGCAGATTTAGGAATGTTTGCGTAGTAAAACTTGTATGAATTCACCTGAATGGATGTAGACAGAGCTTAGAGAATGCTGTTACCTGCTGTTGAGTGTGGTCCCACGCTAATTTAATGTGAAGTCTCTTTGGTGGCTCCGACCCAAATTCCACTTTCAGTCCAGGGTGCCTTTTGAACTTTTTCCTTTGAAACATTTTTTCCCTCTGAAACTTGTTGTGGACTGGGTTTCTGCAGGCAGTTTAGTTATTTTGGGTTTGGTTGGGTTTTTTTTTCCCGGTGATAGGAGTTTGTGGGATGGGAGTTTGTGTATCACAAGAGCTTTTGCAGGGTGGTGCATTAAGCACCTGGATGCAGAGCACTGTTGTGCAGCACCTTTTGTTCAGGGGAGTCTTCCAGATGTATGAGCTGTATTGTGATAAAGTTTAGTCACTTCTCGTTGCTGATGGAGGGAAATAATCTTCATTTTTGAGAGTACAGTGATTGGTGTCGCGTATGCCAGATGCCAAGATTTACAGAAAGGACAGCAGGTTGTCTGGCTGATGTTGCACATACTGCTTGTATGGCAGAGTGGTAAAGGCATTGCCTTGACTGAAAGGCAGCTCAAGATCTAACAAAGCAGCAATACTTCTTAATAAAATCTTCTTAGTAAAGACTTCCCTGATGTAGAGACTTGCTATCAAACAGTGGCAATAACAGTAACACATAAATTGGAAAACAAATTCTGCACTGCAGCCTGTGCCGTTAGGTTTCTGGTATTGGAGCATTCATGGACTTAATTCAGAAGTTTGACTATGTGCTGATGATGGTTTATGCTTGTGTGATACAGAGTTGACTTCACGCTCCGGCTTGCTTTTTCTCCTTTCTCTGTGCTTATCATCCCAGGAGGTGATATAGCAGATTAGTGATATTTAGTCAGACCACAGAAAGCATATCTCAGTGTATGGGAAAATCGCTTTTTGAAAAAAGATTAATTTCACTTTTATCTGGTTAAGTCCTATAAAACCTTTATTTGAATGGTGCATAGACTTTTTATGAACTAGCCCTGAGTGTCTATTAAAAAAATGTCATTACAATTTGTTCAGCACAATTAAGGAAGAAGCTTTCCGAGAAAATTTTTAAAAATGTCCTGTTCGGTGATTGTAAGGCCACAGCAGTTACAATTTAACATACAAGAAACAAAGTAATAGATGGCGGGGAATGATGACATGTGTTTTCATTTAGATTGATTGAAGAAAATGGCTATATAAAATCTCCATTCTGGTAGATATTGGAACAGGAGCTGCTGCAGAGCTGAAGAGTGAAGGTAATTTTTGAAGGGGAGGTTTTAAAACTTGCGTATCTGAAGATGTGATAGTTATATCTCAGCCTGAGTGAGTGCGACTGAACTGTAAAAATCTGGCAGTTCATTTTTGGTCTCTCTTTGTCATATGCTGAGATTTTGCAAAGCTGCAATTCGCAACTGTGATGTTGTTGGGAGACAAACTGCAATTCAGAGTCATGTTTAGTAAGTATTCCTTGGAGCATTTGCTCAGTAACAATTACTGTTATGCTGGGAAGTGTGATACCAGATAAATATGACAAGGTGCAATTTTGATTTTTTTTCTTTGTATAATTTAAGAGTAAAATAAAAAAAAAACTTGTGTACTTACTGCATTTTGATCCTAAGGTTCTCTTAGGTTGTTCTTTCAGGCAAATATCAGCAAATCCATAACACAGCTTTCAAATCTGTTCTATACTCAGGCAAATAATCCATTGCTCTTGCTATGATGGTTTCCAGAACTCCAGTTAATCACCTTTCTTTTCTTTTTAATGTAACAAATTGCTGTAGATACAGGTAAAATAGAAAAAAAATTTTATAAATACCCTATCCTGGAATATAGTTTTGAAGATTACTTTTTGAAGGTTGTATATACATCTTGTTTATCTTTCTTTTTTTATTGCGTTTATAGTATCAAGAATTATTCCTATGAACTATGCTACTACAACTGGCTTTAAAACATACAATCGTTTCTAGTGGTTGCATTGTTAGAGCGGTGGTCATCTAAGGAGAAAGTCAAGTCAGATTTGTATAGTTTTTTAATTCTTCATGCGTGATACTGTTTGCTTAATGATGGTTGTAGAAGAGTTTGCAATATCCCAAATGTGTGAAAAAATCCCCAAAGCAGCACCTTTTCTGTTGAGATGTATTGAGTATGGTTCCTTGGGCAAGAGTAACTCCTCTACTTGGAAGGCAAGCAAGTCAAGCTTTTGGTTGTTTGTACTTGAGTAGGAAATCACTTTTTATGCCGGTTTTAGGCAATACCAAGCAGAAAGGCCTTCATTCGCTCTGTTGAAAAGTAAACTGGCACAACCACAGATAGCTCAAAATATTTCCCGTTTTAAAAGGCTTCTGACAATAAATAAATAGACCATAGCGATGAGCTGAACATAACAGTTGTGTGTGGGCAAGCAAAAAGAAGGCAGAATATTAAAGGTGAGAACCAGGCAGTGGATATTTACAGCAGGAAAGCTCCTGATGTATCAGGGTGTGTATTTGCTGCGTGTGTGTATTTTTCTCTGCACATCTATGGTGCAAGATGGTAGCAGCATTATCTGCTTCAGAGACCTGGTATTCGGACACCGCTTCCGAAGTATAGCTTTGTGGGCTCTGTGCACCGACATGTGTTTGTCCAGGGGAACATAATATTAAAGCCTTAAAACAGAATATAATGTGTGTGCTTGGTGTACATAGCAGTGGCTTGCTGGACATCTCTGCCACGAGCTGGCCTGGCCAAGCCTCGTGTCTTGATCATGGATTTACTCCTCTGGCCCCATCCCACAGCTCTCCCTTCCCTCACCCACTTCGCTGGTATTGCCAGGGCTTGAAGAAGGCACCTCTTCCTTCTTGTCCCTCTAAAGTCCCTTTTAGAAGGCAGTAGGGGCTTGGTGCATTCAGGAGAGGTGGGAAGACCACACTGTACTTCCTCTGATCCCACAGGGCTTGGTCAGTAAACTGAGCCTATGTCAAGGTGCAGCCCTGTGCAGGAGATCCCCGTGGTCCTACAGCTGGTGGGTGGCTGGGGCTGCTTGGAGCCAGAGCTGGGCTGGAGCTTTGTACGCAGCTACGAGTCTTGCAACGTGTGCAGCAGACACAGGTAAAAGTAGAATTCTGCTCTGACTTTAAAATAACAAAAATAATAAGAAAAATGTGCAGATAAATAGTGTCGTTAGAAGTTAATTAGAGAAATGAGGGAAGGCTGTGGATGTGGTCTTCCTGGACTTAGTAAAGCCTTTGACACAGTTTCTCACAGCGTTCTGCTTCAGAAACTGTCAGCCTCTGGCCTGGACAGGCGCACACTCTCCTGGGTGGAAAACTGGTTGGCTGGCCGGGCCCAGAGAGTGGTGGGAAATGGTGTGAAATCCAGCTGGAGGCCAGTGACAAGTGGGGTTCCCCAGGGCTCAGTGCTGGGTCCAGCCCTGTTCAATGTCTTCATCAATGACCTGGATGAAGGCATCGAGTGCACCCTTAGTAAGTTTACAGACGACACTAAGCTGGGTGGAAGTGTTGATCTGCTGGAGGGTAGGGAGGTTCTGCAAAGGGATCTGAACAGGCTGGACCGCTGGGCAGAGTCCAACGGCATGAGGTTTAACAAGGCCAAAGGCCGGGTCCTGCACTTGGGGCACAACAACCCTGTGCAGTGCTACATACTAGGAGAAGTCTGTCTAGAAAGCTGCCTGGAGGAGAGGGACCTGGGGGTGTTGGTTGACAGCCGACTGGACATGAGCCAGCAGTGTGCCCAGGTGGCCAAGAAGGCCAACGGCATCTTGGCTTGTATCAGAAATGGTGTGACCAGCAGGTCCAGGGAGGTTATTCTCCCTCCGTACTCGGCACTGGTGAGACCGCTCCTCGAATCCTGTGTTCGGTTCTGGGCCCCTCACCACAAGAAGGATGTTGAGGCTCTGGAGAGAGTCCAGAGAAGAGCAACAAAGCTGGTGAGGGGGCTGGAGAGCAGGTCTTGTGAGGAACGGCTGAGAGAGCTGGGGTTGTTTAGCCTGGAGAAGAGGAGGCTGAGGGGAGACCTCATTGCTCTCTACAACTACCTGAAAGGAGGTTGTGGAGAGGAGGGAGCTGGCCTCTTCTCCCAAGTGACGGAGGACAGGACAAGAGGGAATGTCCTCAAACTCTGCCAGGGGAGATTTAGGCTGCACATTAGGAAAAAATTTTTCACAGAAAGGGTCATTGGGCACTGGAACAGGCTGCCCAGGGAGGTGGTTGATTCACCTTCCCTGGAGGTGTTTAAGGCACAGGTGGACGAGGTGCTAAGGGGCATGGGTTAGTGTTTGATAGGAATGGTTGGACTCGATGATCCGGTGGGTCTCTTCCAACCTGGTTATTCTATGATTCTATATTGCACCCAGAGCTCTGGATGCTAAGTGATAGTAAAGCAGCTGTTTCACTCAGGGGATACATAGAAGAGGACAAAGAACTAATTAGTTAAGGAGAAATAACAGTAAGTTTAGTATAAATGGCTACCAAAAATAAATTTGTTGCAAATGTTTATTTTGCTTGATTGCCTTTGATATGTGCCTGCTTGTTAGGGACGGGAAAAGGAGTTGTCTGCAAGGAATTAGGCAAGTGGCGTGGCTAGGGAATTAGCCTCTGTTAGATCCCAGCCCTAATGGCTCCAGCTCCCTTTAGTAGAAGCCCTCACCTCACATCTGGCTGCCAACTCTGCCTCCTGCGTTTCATTAGCGCTCCAGCCTGAGTTGCTAGAGAGAGCAAGCGCGTAATGCATTCCCTGCCCTTCCTTGGGCTGGAAGTTTAATGCAAGCATGAAAAAAACACTTAAGAGTTGCCTGAAACCCTTTTTCCCTTTGAGCGATCTGTCTGTGGAGGGCTGTGCCACGCAAAGGGAAAAGCGGAAGGTGGGCAGCTAACAAGCACACAGGGAAACTCGGAGCAAGTAGATACGTGACGTGCAAAGCGCTGTGTTCATTTTCCCCTGTTTTTGCAGTGCCTGGCTGGGCCTGCCCTGGGTGAGAGACAGATTTGTTGACTCTGCAGCATGGGAAAGAGCCGACAACAGATTTACTACGGAGATGACTTAGCAGCCCCCTCCGAGTGTTATGAAAAGAGTTTAAAATGTTTATATTGGCCCCTCCGATGTACAATAAATTGTTATCCGAAACAATTGAGAATAAAGAAGGGAAAAGTCATAATTGCCTCTCAGGAAATGCAGGGGCTGTTTCGGCGTGCAGGAGCGGGAGGGCGTTGGGTTTCATTGACTTGGTCTGGCTGGAAAGCAGCCTGCCCCACAGGAAGGCCGCGCATTCCTGTCCTCTCGGTGAACCTGCCTGAAAGGAATACAGGAGTTATTGGGTAATCAAGGCTTGTCAGCACCTTGGTTATGCAGCGTGGTTCAATCCGATAATGTGAATGGAACCTGTAATAGCGCTGATGAAAAGCACGCCGGTTTGAAAGGGGCCTTGAATGATTTTTTTGTTCATTTTCTGTTTACATGTAACGCGTTATTGATGTTGTTGCCTTCTAATGCGCCTGCTTGTTTCATAGAAAAACTGGGAATTATTCATTATTCTTAAAGAAGAGGGAGAGAGGAAGAGGGAGGGAGAGGGAGGAGTGAAAGAAAGAACCCTGTTACGTGAAGAAAATTGCATTCGAATGCTGCGACTGAAACATATTGATTTTCTGGCACAGACTTTTTAGATTAAAAATGCCAATACTAAATCCTTTCATGACCTATAGTTCATATGAAGTTCACGTGTCATTTACTATTATTCTGGAAAAAGCAGAATCTTTAATGAAAACATAGTTTGAAGGAATGTCCTGCCATCCTGGCATTTGCATGCGATTGTAATAAGACTTGATTAAGAGCTAAACATGCTACTGAGACAGAGGTTTAGGGGTTTTTTTGTAAATTGAAGTCCATTTATCTTTTTTAATTGCTGGGTTGTCTTAACCCTCATCTTGAGCTTTGTATCTCCTTTCTTTTCCTTTGTTTTTCTTTATTTTATTCATTCTTTATGTTACGATGGGCAGCCAAAGAAACTCATTTTTCCCACCGCTAAGCACAAGGATCTTGCTTCAGTTTTTATGGCATTCAGGGGATCAATGAGTCAAAATGCTATTTTGATCTGCAGTACAGCAAACCTTTCTCATATAAATTCCCAGAGATGACCCTGACTTCTCCAACTGTTTTTACCCCTTCTTAATAGAGACTTTAAAGGTACTGATGCTGTGCTAGTGTCAGATTGGAAAATTTAAGGCCAAATTCCTGGCTCAGGTGATTTCAAGCCGCTGGCTATTTCCTGCTGCTAACAGAGCTAAATTTCACTTCAGTTTCCTTCAAGAGGACCTTCGTATTTGTCAAGGGGGAGATATGGCAGTGTATCTGTTGGCTGCTGTATATCTGCTGGCTGTGTGAGGGACGCGTTCATCTGGTTGTGCTGCCCCGGCATTTCGGCTCACACAGACTGGTCCACATTATACCTAATGTTTGCTTCTGGAGAGGAAGGCTCCTTCACAGAGGGGCTCTTTCTGAAACCATTCAACCCGCTATCGCCTGTGGCTGTAGTCACTCAAGTGAGCCTGGGAGCGCGTATTTTATCATTGCAGCTTCAATGTAGGTCTGGCTCAGGAAACCCATTGAGCCCTTCCTTATTTAAAAAGGGGCAGAGGAAATCTGTGTGATAAACGTATTTACTTTTCCACAGGTTTGTTTGCCAGCCGGGCTGGCAGGAAGCGGCTGTTTGAATTCCACCAGCCATCACTTCGCTCACTTCACGGGGGGGAGGCGGCGGGGAGGACCTCAGTACCCCAGTGATGGCAGGAGGCGTCCCCAGGGATGGCTGCCTCGCTTACAGCTTCACCTTGCCCTCCTCCACAGGCTGGCACCATGATGAGGGTCCCTGGGCCTACCTGGGAAGGAAAGGCTGTCCTGTTCCCTGTGGATAATTTACTTTAGTGGGAAAACCATCTCCCCGTGCAGGGAAGGATAGCACCTGGGTGCCCTGGGTGTAGGCAGGGCTGTTGAAGCATTGCAACTTCCAGCCCTGACTTTCGAGAGAGCTCAATACTCTAAGAGCTTCTCTTTTTGTTTTTGTTTGTTTTGGGTTTTTTTTTCAAAGACAAACCATCTTATGCATAAACAAGATCAGTACTTGCCATTAGTGAGTGTGCTGTCTCACTAAGTGATTCGCTATATTTTTATGCAGTGGGAACTGGGAGCTCTTTCCTGGCACCACCTGCACCTTACTGCCCCAGGAATGGCATGGCTGCCTCTACACACCTCACCGCAGGCAGGCTCCTCTTTGGTTTGCAGTCAGCTTTATGCGGGAGATCCCCGGCAGCAGTGGGAGGGTGCCTGCATGGTACGAGGTGTGACTGGGGGAGCACGAGGCTAGCCCTTGCTGGGCAGCATGCTGTCATCTAGGTTGCTGAGGTGGCCGCCAGGTAGCTGAGGGCAGTGCGTGCCATATGACCGACCTGGTTTGGTCACTGCTGCTTTCATCTTCCTCTTCCATTTGTGCTCTCAGGGAGGACTGAGAAGGACAGAAACCCCTGCTTGATCAGCTTGTTCTCTGTGGCTGTACCCAGTAACAGAGCAGAGTTTTTCTTGGCAGGACTCTTCAGTGGATGCCATAACTCCCAAGTGATCAGAGGCCCTCTCTGTGCACCACTCTCCGTTTTGATACGATACTCTGGAAAAAAGTATTCCTCCTTGTTGATGTCAGATACAGTTTATTTGGCACTGGCTCACTGGTTGTAATGCTGGCAGAGGGGCAGAGCAGATCGTGATGTGAGCAGGGATTGAGTGAGAGTCTGCAGCTTCCCTCTCAGACTCTGTCCTGCTTCAGACACAAATTTACAGTGACTTGGTTAGATACACACCTTTCCGTTCTCCTTTCTATTCCCATATCACACGTGTGGATGAATGTGAGAGTGTCATAGGGAGCAATGCAAGGCCAAAGCAGGCTGGGAGAGCATCTGCCTTTCTCGGGTGCTTGTTACAGAGCTCTGCTGGACACCCATGGTGTAAGGTTATCGCAGGGTTTGAATTCTTCTCATGATATATACAGATTTTCAGTGCTTGTTTATCAAAAAGAAAGTTATTTGTTCAGCATTGGATGTTGTACAAAATATTTACTTTCCCTTCCAAAACACACAGAACTGGGTGCATTGTTCCCTTTGTGGTGGCACCACAACAGCTCTCCTCGGTCAGAGACTCTGGAATAAAAACAAACAGGTCATGTGGAGCATCTTTCGTCTGATAGGAATTACTAAGAACATTTAAACCAGAGCTGAGGTTTCTTGCATTCGGCATGCCCTTCACTACTACAGCTTTTGTGATATAAAGTAAAATACAGACACATCATTGGAAAAGCAAGCTTCTGCCTTACCTTGGTGTGATTACTTTTGGAAACTGCTCAGTGAGCTACACTCAATGTCCAACCTTAATATTTGGCCTTAATGGAGGGAAAAAAGGGTAAAAAAAGTGATGTAAAGAGACCTCTAGATAAAGCCTATATAACAGAGAAGTTGGAAAATGGCGCACCCAATGTATGTATCTGCAGAGCCAACTAATACGCTCCTTAGAAAATTAAGAAATGTAAGTTAATAGTTTTTGGAAACATCACAGAAAAATCAAGGAGTAGTAGTAAGGGCAGCTACTCTGGTGGCAGCGAGCATTTAGTTCTTAAGTATCATTTCTGTTCCTGGGAAGACAAAAAAACACAGGTGGTAAACCTAGGAAAATATCTTGGGGATTAAAGGAATTCATGCAGGAAGCAACATGGTTTTGTAAATAAAGAGAAGCACAGGTGAAATTTGGGCATGACATACATCAGTTCTCCATGCTGATGATGCCCGATGGCCCTCAGTGCACTTTCTTCACACCGGGCTAGTTGCAGCACCATCAGGAATCCCAGTGGTCTAAAGTGCTGGGTCCTCCCTGTAAAAAAATAATCACTTGGTTTAGCATGTGGTTGTTTTTAATACTTGGCGGAGTACTAATTCTGAAAAATGCTGAACTGTGTTCACAAACATTTGAGATTGCTTTTTGGCCTGGGGCCAAAAAGTTACCAATGGCCTTTAAGACTGTGTGGAGACGCTGCGTCTGGAGGAGACAAACAGTCTTTCCCCCTCATTGTTGGTGAGCCTGAAGCTGAAATAGCACCAGAGAAGTCTGGACACGTTATGGAAAATTTGCCAAAAATGTTTAAAACTGTTTGAGGGATTTTGAAGAGTATTCAAGGCATCCAAACAGGTTAACCAGACAGCTAGCCAGGCAGAGAGCTATTTAAAAACGTAAGTGGGATGTAAAAAATGGGAAAATATAGGAAATTTTCATGTGATGGGGAGATAATATAACCAGTAATAATGGAATAATAATATTTTAATAGACATTGGTTTATAAGCATAACATCCCTTCCCCCATAGCTAGAGCGTATTAAACTATGTGAAGTATAGTGAGGAGGTAGTGATTTCCTCTCTTGCTCCTTTATTCCAGGACAGTTATCATCCTCCCTAAATTTTGTTTAAAGTTCACAGCAGTCTATGCAGCTAGTGCATTTTTAGGTTAAACATATTTTATCCATAATTGCTATATTTGGTTCTCAAGTTATTATTGCAGTTCCTTGGGGTACATTTAAATCCACCTTATTGTAATAGATTATGGAATATAGTGGCTAATGTGTCTAATGTAAAATAAATGACTATAATGATTTATGATTCAGCACTTCAGTTTTATTGAACATAAGGATCATTGTACTAAAATGGATGGTGTATTGCTGGTTTAGCATAAAATACTGAATAACATATTCAAGGAAATGAATGGATTGGCCAGTTCATAATATTCTGCCCCTTCAGCTGAGAGGTCTTTAATAAGCAAGAGTGTCATTACGCTTGAAAATCTATGTGAAGGTAATCCATTATCTAGAACAATGACAGTGATCAGATGAAGCTCTTATTAAAGAAGGGCCCTCCTTGCAGGGAAATACAGAGCATTTCCCTGCCTGCGGGAGGCTGTGTGAGTGTCTGTGTATTTCTGGTTTCGTTAAAACAGTATGTGGTGTTGCTGAATTTTGAAGTATCCATGTATTTGAAGATAATTTTGGAGGGGGGTATAAGGTGGTTTTAAAGGGGGGAAAGCAATGGAAGGTCAAAAATTAGGCTGTAGTTTGCATAGGCTCAGACTGAAGTGCATCTTTGCTGCTCCTCATTACTGCATATACTTATAAGATACATTTTTCACCTCTTCATTTTTCTCTCAATATAAGTTACACCTTTGTATGTACCTTGCTTCCAGGTTTACATCCAGGTTTAGTAGGTTCATCTCCTGCTAAATGTCAAGAAGATCGATGAACATCATACTGGGTGATACTGCTGAGAGTATTACTGTGAGCTGGTGTTCAGCTTACCTCAGCGTTACCAGCAGCGCTTACTTTTGGACAGTCACAGCCTGCCTTAAGCCCTTGGTTTCCTGGGGTTTAGCCTCAACTCTTTAAATCTTTGACCTCAGAAAGGAAGAAGGTTTTGTTAGTCCAAAGGGGGAGTTAATAGGAGACATAATGTGGACAGAATACTTGAAATCTTCTCTGATTAAAGCATGTCTCTAAAAAGGAGGAAACAAAGCTAAAAATATGAAAAAAATATACAAAGAACAGAGATACTGTTTTAAAATGTGTATTCAAAGGAAAATGTTAAAGGAACATAGATGATTGTATATCTTGAGTATTTTCACAAGGGCAACACATTTTCCTGCAATCAAAGTAATATGGCAAGCTATAGAAGACTAGCTTCCAGCAGTTCGCTTGTCATAGTTTGGAGTGAAAATCACTTTTTGTTATGTATTGGAGAAAGGAAAAAAATAATATGTTTTGGGGATGTTATCCTGGAATAACTCCACATACATTTGCTTAATAGATCTTGGATAAGGCTGAAAGACAGAAACTATTAAAAAGGCATATATGCATTCATTATACCCATGGTAAAAGTGAATGGAGAACTCCTTGTGGTATATTTACAGCGTCAGGTATTAAAATAAACATCATCAAAGTACAATACTTCTGTTATAGCACTCGCAGACAAATAATCTCCCCATTTATACAAGATCTCACCAGCATTTTGAGTGGGAAGGAGTTTGATGCTATTTTGTCATCTATTACTAGCTTTTCCTGTCAGTGAGCACATCCTTTGGCAGACAAAGAGGGAGACTTTTAAAACAATTCAAAGTTATTTTGGCAAGAACTGAAACACCTACAGTTGCAGAAACATATTCAAAATTTTTATATATCCAAAAACCTTTGGGCTGGCTTTGACATGTAATTGGATACTGTTTTACAGCCGAATCATTTCAAGTGTCTCGTTTCTTACATCTCTGCCAGTTTTATAAGGAGATCAGTCATACCACCACACTTGGAAAATCCTGAACCAGCTGCAGTTGTGCTTCTCATGGCAGCACAAATTTTATCGATGGCTGTGTTGAGCTCCTCTCCCACTTCAGGAGGGTTTGAAGGAGTTGTCTCTCTCTAGCCTTTTGGGCTTTTAATTATTCTTAGAGGTTTGGTGGTAACAAAGTTAGAAGTGATGCTACTTTTTAATGACGCCTGCCATTGATGTTTCCTTGCTGCCCTAAACTTAAGGATTGTAAGGTGTGTGTTTTGAACAAGAAAAGTAGTTGAAGAGCATGTTAACTCCTCATTGACTCCAAGCTTAAGGTCTTCTCGGTACCAGAAGGGTATGATAATGTTTGAGGTTCTATTTTAGTGACCTGTGTAGGCTTGAGTAGAGATACCTAACTGATCTTAAGACTAAGCATATTGAAGCAGCATCGTCGCTGCCTGCTCATCTGTAGTTGTGTCACAGCTCAGATCCCAGCAGGGTGACAAGGCACCCACTTGCTGGCCTCGCAGTCTGTTACAGTTGCTGTTACTGTGTAGCGACATCCATAACATGGTGACTGAGGCCACATCAGCTGGACGCAGGATGCTGCCCAGAGCTGCTGCCACATGCCTGTGCCCCTTCTTGTTCCTGGGATGAGGCTTGTGAGCACGTGTGAAGTGACAGTGCTGGGGCATTGCTGACTGCAGGGAAAGTGAGGCCCAACCTCGAGCCCTGGCTCATCTCCTTTTTTACCCTGTGTTTGAGCACAGGCCAGTCCCATGGTGAGAGTGCAGATGTGCTTTATCATATTCCCTCATACGTAACCCCACAGCACCCTCCCATTGCTACGACCCATTGTAGGAAGGAGTAGCTTAGGCTCTGAAGCCAAATTATTACTCTCCCTGTTCCTGAAAGCCCTTTGAGTCTTTCCTCTGCCTTGGACATCTGGTTTTCACATCACAGTTACTTCAGCCCATAAGCTTCCACAAGAAATTTTAAATAAAATATCATTACTAACCAGTTCTTACAAATAGGCACATTGTTGAGGCTGGAGGAAAAAGGGTTTCTTTCATTCACACTGGGTTACATCACTGAGCACCAGCCAAATGACAGAGAATAGCGAGAGCTGTTATAGGAACAAGTTTATGCACTGCAAATGCATGAAACATCACTGCTAATGGTGCGCATCTGATGTATGTTCAGGCCTTGGCTGTAGGATTGCAGCAGTAGGAGATGGGCCAAGTGATACCCTGGGAGCTACCACAGGAAGGTAGAGGTGGACCTCAGGTATGGTGTGCGGGTCTAGATGGGACAAAAAAAGTCTTTGCTGCAACCCTGCTCAGGTGAATGTGGGTGTCTAGTTTTAATCTCACCCAGTTTTAGACATCTCTAAAACTTATGTACTAACTTGTTACATTAAGCCCCCTTTAAAGGCAGTGAACAAGCACTTCCAGGATACTTCATCTACCTTAGGTGCCTGTCTAAGCAGGATGATAGCAAAGCACTCTTAGAAATACCTACTTGATATAAAAAGAGTTGTGATTAACTAGTTCAGAACTAAGCATCCGACTTCTAGAGGCTGAGGTCAGGTCACAACTTCTCTATTTGTAGCTCCGCTTGTGCTTATTACAAATGTTGGTAAATGCATGCAGAATAAATTAAAAGGACTGTAACTGCCTCTGCACATACCTTGCAGATGATTTTAAAACTGTAATGAGATCCTGCCATAGGAAAATTGCATTAAATCCCTGATTAGTGAAGACCGGTGACAGCCTAAGCACATACATACATACCCATATATATCTGTGTATCTATCTAACTATAAAAAATATCGTGTCTTCACATATTTGTAACAAAATTTTTGCTGTTAGTATGATTTGTTGAATGCATTCTATGTTTACTCTTCTGGATGACTATAATGAAAAAATATAAATAAAGAATGAAAACGTTTTCTTTCTGATGCAAGAGAAATTTTAGAGTCCCAAGATTTGTCAAGGGATGAGGAACGTAGTATTCATATCTACTGAATGTGGATACAGTGATTAGATTTCAAATTCAGCATAGGAGAATGACTTTTAAACCATGTGGAATCAGCATAAAATAATGAAAATAAATGTTGTGTTTGCACTAAATAGGAGGCAATTTTTTTTTAAAAAATATCACTTTCACAAGGATCCATGTGTACAGCCAGGCTTTCAGAAACTGAGCAAGATTTATCCACAGATTTCCATGGTGTTTTACAGAGACTCTATTGGAAAGCATGCATTGGACTGCCTGTGATGACATAGAATATTCCAGCCAAGTGCTTGGTTTTTCTTAACATACATGCATGGTTTATGTGTGTATGTGCAACAATATATATGAGTTACACACAAGTGCTGCCTATGTTACAGGTGATGAGTGGTGCTACTGCCTCAGACACCTCATGGTTTTTCATATGTGGCTGGTGCTGCAGGTATATGGGGTGCCTCCCACAGATTGCTCCTCTGCACCTCTGCTGCCAAAACGCACCCCAGAATCCCTTTTCCTCCAGCACGGGCCGCACACCACTGACAATTACCTAATTTCTACTTGTTTCTATGGAAAGGGCTAACACCTGTCCCAGTACCTAGTCCTGGTAGTGTTCCTGTGGATCATAGAATCACAGAAACAGTAGGTTGGAAAGGACCCACTGGATCATTGAGTCCAACCATTCCTATCAATCACTAAACCATGCCCCTCAGCACCTCATCCACCTGTGCCTTAAACACCTCCAGGGAAGGTGAATCAACCACCTCCCTGGGCAGCCTGTTCCAGTGCCCAGTGACCCTTTCAGTGAAAAATTTTTTTCTGATGTCCAGCCTGAACTTCCCGTGGCGGAGCTTGAGGCCATTCCCTCTTGTCCTGTCCCCTGTCACTTGGGAGAAGAGGCCAGCACCCTCCTCTCCACAACCTCCTTTCAGGTAGTTGTAGAGAGCAATGAGGTCTCCCCTCAGCCTCCTCTTCTCCAGGCTAAACACTCCCAGCTCTCTCAGCCGCTCCTCATAAGGCCTGTTCTCCAGCCCCCTCACCAGCTTCATCACCCTTCTCTGGATGTTTCCTATCAGATCACTGCATTTCCCACCTTATTCAGATGAGGTGAGTAAAAGCAGCGTAACATAGCACACATAGTTAAAAATCTCTCACAGCTTCACAGTTCAAAGGAGTGCTTCATTGTTCTTTATTACTTCCCTTTTCTGTGGGGCCTTATTTGAGGACGGTGGGTTGTTTGCTTCAGTTCATGAATGCAAAACCTGGCCAGGTTTTTTCCAGGCTGTGAAGCCCGGTGTGTAGATGAAGTTAAACAATTTCACATTCCTGAAGAGAACAGGAATGTTTTCATAGTGGAATCTGCTCTGTGTGAATTCCAGGAGTTTATTTTCTCAGGGTTAACTCCTTGGACAGTTTCTTTTTGTTTGCTTGTTTTTTTTAAGAGGAGATGATGTGCCATGAAAATATCTACTGTAGTAACTAATGGCGTTGATATTAAAGCTCAGTTGGGAAAATTCAGGTTAAAGTGTATCAGCTGTTGAGGAGGAACAGTAAAAACCATCTTATTTTCTTTTTCTCATTTCTGTGAAAAGGGTCAGCTATGGTAAACCCACAAGGTTGTGTCATGTGCCAGTTGCTGTCAGGCATTTAGAGTTGGTATGTCCTGGTGAACACGGAGTAGAGAGGAGGGAGCAGTATTGTGTGGGGTGAGTGGTTGCACAGCAATTCAGGCAGACCAGGGAATCTGCTACGTTTCCCTTCAGGGGTTACACAGGCTCATTTCACCTGGTGTGCTGCAGGTAGTAGTTGATATAGAATAATTGTGACCTTGGTTAATAATTTTTCCCTGTATTAGTGTTGCTTTTGGGTTCTTGTGAAAGCTTATGTGTATTGGGACAAAAATCTATTGAGACTGGCTGCCAGAAGAGGAACCTAGGGCATGTCTCTGAGCAAATGCTGCTGTTACTGGGGCTCTGCCAGAAAAGAGGCTGCGTCACTGAGGCTCCTGAAATGCTTTCTCCAAACAAGGTTTATTTGAAATCTAAAAATCAGACAAAAAGCACTGCATGAAGCTAAATATTAATTTTTTTTGCGTTTCTGGCAATGAGTCCAAGGAAGCGGAGTGAGTTGTACTCTTCCATCATGCAACATTAGCTGTGTGTCACATGGCCATACACAGAGGGGATTTTTATTATCTTTTCATTTGAGCTGTATGAGTAGGATCGAGTTTTGCCCTGAGATGAGTTCTCCAGGCTCCCTGTGGGTCCCAGCGGGAGGTTTGTGTGCTCATTCATAGGCAGAAATCACAGCCCCTGGGCTTCAACACATGGACATGCTTCTGTGATGTCCCCCTAGTTTCTGTGCATCACTTGAGCTGTGGGGACTGGCTTTATCTCACAGCACCTTTTGTAGTCAGAACATCAAAGGAGTAATCAGACTCATCTCCACCACTGGGTACACATCGGTATGCACAAAAGAGCAGCTGAAAGGTGGTAAACTTTTCTCCCAGGTAAATGGTTCATGTAGTCGTGTTGATGTACCATTCGGGTTGACACATGCTTAGACAGGGTATTAATCTGATGAGTGGCACTGATGTCAGAGGGATGGATCGTCCCTTGGGATGAACTCAAGTCCCCTGGGGAAAGAAACTGGAAACATGTGAGTACCACCAGCTCTGGTTCAGGTAGATTGGATCTCCCACAGGAGGACTTTCTCCTTTTGGACAGAATTGCCAGACAAGCAGGAGACGAGGTGGGTAGAGCAGGACAAAGAAACAACAGCAATACCTGTCAGCCAGCGACTACTCTGAACTTGTGTGAGAAATGTTTGCTGTCCTCTGCCATGGATGGCAAAGATGACAACAGCTCTGGGCCACAGAGCCAATTTCCAAACTCATCTAGGCAGCACTGGCACTTTGTAGATGTTTCATCTCCTTTTCTGCTTGGGGATAAGTGTAGGAGAATTGCCTTGACCTTCTCCTGAAAGAAGTAAAATCTTTGAAGGAAATAAGCTTAAATAAACTTAAAAAGGAATGCAGGAAGTCTTTCTTTAGGGATTTGTGTATCACATGTGGTATTATCCCATGTATTTTACTGCTGTGCTGCAGCTAAGGACTTTCTGTGCAGTCTCTTTAACCAGACCAATATACTGCTTACACTGGCGGAATAAATGAGTTATATTCTGTAAAATTGTCTCTTCCACATTAAAATTAATATGCATTTCATGGCAGTGGCAGAAAAAGCGAAGTTGCAAGCTGTGCCCTCTGTCTTATTTTAGTTTTGTGCATCCGGGCAGTGACATTGAGCTATTTGAGAGACACAAAACTAAAATCAATGAATTGCACAGGATTTGCGAGACAAGCTTTGATGTATAGAGGCAACATGAGTATTTGATTTTATTGTATTATACAGTAAAGCACACTGTGTTAATCAGAAACCTTAATGAAAAAACTCATGGTGAATATTAGCTCCTATTCCAGAATAGCAAATGTTCTACATTTCATTATGGAAGCATAATTTTTTTTTTTTTATATGCTGTGTCTTCAGTGGGTTAGGTTATTTTATATATGTAACTTGGTAGCGGGCTGTTTTGTAGGGGTTTGTAGGTAGTGATTTTTTTTTTTAATCAAAAATGAGAAGTTATGAGTGCTCAGCACTTTGTATACATTAAAACTGTAACAATCAAAATTTTGTGTGGTACTGGACTGGAAGTGTGTTGTGTGCTAGGAGAAGGAGTGTCAGCCAGAAGCATACATGGAGAGGGGAGACTGAAAGAGCCTGTCATGCTTAGTCTAGCAAAACGCTCAGCAAAGGCTGAGCAGCAATACGGTGTGCACTAAGTACACCAGAGGGGAAGGCTGCTGGAGCAAAAGGAATTAGTTAAACCTAGAGGACAGTGTTTGCACAAAAGCTACTGGGAATGCACAGGTCAGAAAATGAATACAGTTTGTAGAGGAAAGGGAGGCTTTCCTGACCAGCAGAGGAGGAAAGTTCCAGAGCAGCCTCCCAGAATCAGTTGCAGGAACATAAGGTGGTATCCCTTTAGTTTTATGAACGGACTTTCATATCACAATTTTCTTGCAAAGATGCCGATTGGAGTCTATTATCTGGCATGTCTTCTATTGTCCTGCAAATCCATCAGTCTTTTGCAGATTCACTTGATTAAGATGTGCAAGAAGGTGTGGGTTATCTTCTCTTAAGACTTAAAGTTCTAGGAAAGGAGCCAGTTCATTGGCACGTGCTATTTTTAAGCAATATGTTAATTTTTCCTTCATGAGTAGTTTTAGCCTTTTGGGATGAGGAGGCATAGACAGCAGAGGGAGGTGCCTTCTGCTCATTGGCAGAAACAAAGCAGCGTGAGTGGGGGCATCTGCATGTTGTGTCCACATTTGAGTGCCAATGGTGGACATTTGCTATTGCTACCATGTTTCTGCTGAGAGGTTTTGCCCCTGCATAGCTTTGAGTCTGTATTGTTTCTCCAGTGGGTTTCATATAGTGCAGAAATGCTCATAAAGCTGGTAAGAGCAAATGATGCCTCTAGCTCTTTGTGCGGCACAAGCACCATTCACAAAGGTGTGACTGATCCACAGCAGCGTGCCCGTGTTTCCCAGTGATGTGCGAGTGCATCTCCATGTGATTTTTCTGAACTGAAATAAACTGAGTGGCCTTAATTATGGTACTCATTACCTAAAGGTTAATGTTAGTACTGTGATGATGGAAGTATTTGTTTTTCTCCCCTCTGTACCATGGGCTGTTCAGGGAGAGAGAAAAAGAACACTCAGGCCTGATTAAATCACTCATGGACTTGGGGTTAGCATGTCTTGCCAAGAGCCCCCTTGTGTATCATGTTTCTGGGGCCATAGATAGGAGAAAGCACCATATAGTACTGTTCAAATGGTCTGACTCAAACTGTAAATGCAGGGATGCATGGAAAATGAAAGAAGTGTTTTGACAGATGTTGTAGCACCAGAGGTTCTTCAATTTGAGATATAAAAATCTCACTTTAAAAAATAAAAAGTATGCCCAATCATACTGGTTATGGAGCCAGACAAGTCATGCACATAGGAATATGGTCTTTAGTTTGACTGAAGAAACCATTGAGGATCCTTCTCTGTTTCGCTGTCATGTAATGTTCAGGTTGTCCCACTTTTGGTACCTGTTTCTGTCAGGAGAAGGTGCTGCAGGGCATTTGGCATTGTCACCTTGACCAGGTAAATAATTCTGAGGTTTCAGTGGGAACTGGAACTACTTCCAGATGCAGGGTGTACATCTAGAGATGGGCTACAGAGAGCAGAGGCAGAAAGGAAGGAGGTGTGAAATCCTGCAGAGTGAAGGGGATGCAACGTGCCAGGTACCACTGTGCTTTCTGTGCCGTGTTTTATTGTGGGGGCTGTATCTACTGTGTCTGTGATGAGAATATGGGAATTAGGGAATGTTTTGATGTATCGATTTCTATTGCATATGCCACGAATACTAGAGAAAAAAATTTGACTGTGACATTTCTACCTATATGTTTCATACGCTCCAGGTATTTGTATCATTTCTAAAAGGCAGAGGTAATAAATAGCTTCTTAAATGCACCATAACAGTAAGGCAATCTGAATGGCATAAAAATAATAAGGAAAGACACGTAGGGGTAAAACAGTAACTGTATTTGTTCTCAACCATATCTGTGGAGAGTGTATGGCAATTTTCAAAGCAGGCAGGCAGCTACCAAGATTTTTCTTTAAAAGGGCAAAATTTGACTTTTACCCTTTACAAGAGCATTGAGTTGCCTGTCTGAGAAATCTTCATTTTGCCTGCAATCAGAAGAGGCACTGTGTGGACTAATGTTGATGTCATTTCTCGGCAGAAACTTGTTCTATCTAACATATCAAGGCCCAGACATCTTTATAGCAGCAGAGCAAGTGAAAGTACCTAGTTTCATTTATAACCTCTCAACTGTATTCACACTTCAGATGCTGGTTTTTACAAATAATTTCTAGATACTACAAGAAAAGCATTCTCTGTAAAGGTCAAACACTGGACGAAGCTTGTTTGGCATCGTATGCGTGATTCCATACATTTACATGTACAGTGACCCAAATTTAACCTTGGCCAAAGATAGCAGAGCACTGTCAGAGTCAGTATTTGCACAAAGATTGCCTTTGACATGGTATTTCCTAGATCATTGCAACCTATGGGAGCTGCTAATTATCTGTGGATAGCCAGAAAGGTAATACCTGTAATTTCCTTATCACCTCGGGCTGTCTAGTCACAGTTGCAGCGGGTTAGCACGAGATGCCAGTATTCTGCAACATGGCTAAACTCCGTAGTGATAAATGACTTAGAGCCATTTTCAGGGTGACATTTTGATAAGGGAGCTTGTGCCAAGTGTTCTGTATTAAGCAGTTCATTTCACTGCATGGTTAATCAGCAAAAGATTCTTCCAAAAACCCATTATGTCATATGTAATATGTCAGGACTGTTTCTCCTTGCTTAAAATGAAGGAGGGGCCATGAATGCTTGAAAAAAATAACATCTTATTTTTACTTAAAATGCTTAAAAGTTAAAAAAATAGAACAAAATAAACATATAGCTTTTCTTTTTACTTTGTTTAAAGGCTATCTAGATGAGAAACCAAAAATGTGAAGGTTTGCACAGCTTCGCATGTTATTCATTATGCAAATACTTTAAAAAGTAATGCTAGACTGTGTAGTATTATGATATTTGATAAAATCAGTATTAACTCTGTGTGTCTTTTGAAGCCATAATAAGTCTGGGTCATTTTATATGACTGCAAAGACCTTTTGGAATATAGATCAAATCCCCAGCATGTTTTCCTTTCTTAGTAAACCCTTTTCTACATCTAGAAGGCTCAAGTACTGACACGACCAGCAAGCTTGTATTAGGATTGGTCTTTTCCCTTTTTATAAATGAGAAATGAGTTTTATATATGCACACCAAATGTACACTTCTCTTTCAAGTCAGTGTCGGCATAGATTCAGTTTTAAATATGCTTGTGTCTTGTTCTTGACTAGTTGATTCTGACAGGGCTACACATGTATCTTGTTTACTTAAGGCAGGAGGTAGGCTGAAACTTGGATTTCCTCTTACTGAGCATCGCAGTAAGATGTTTAAATTTTCCAAGTTGCTAGCTTTTAGCTCAGGCTTAACTCCTTTGAAATCTTCAAGAACTGTACAATCCGTAGATTCATGTACATTCCTCTGTTCTTCTGGTTTGAATGCCATGAACTATTGAAGTGACTAACAGCTTGACAGATTGGCAGAGTGCCCTTGTGAAATGGGGACACATAATGCTCTGTCTTTAAGCCTCACCCATCCTGCTGTGTGGTAATTGCCCTAGAGGGCAAAAGAAGCTTATGTCTCTTCTGCCTCAGGAAATCCCATGTACCAAGTAAATACTCTGCAGTTTTCGGAGATTCTCAGTTCATGGAACCAATATGGGAATAATTTGATCATCTCTTTTGGTGCCCGAAAGGAAAGAAATAGGCACTTGACTTCTGGAAAACCTTATCACAACAGTTGGCACAGAGGATTAACCCAGTATCTCCTTTGGCTTTGATATCAGCTTTGTTAGCGGAACCAAAGCCAGTATCACCCCTGATGTCAACAGCAATGCCAGTATATCAAGCGCGGCACTTCAAGTTGAACGCAAAAGAGGTGTATGCTCAGTTTCAAGGTAGATGCTCACAAGGACTGTCACAGTCCTCCCTTGCTGTGGAGTCTCAGGCAGATGTTAAGAAAGAAAATGGATAGCTTGCCTGTGTCAGTGACAAAGACCTGCAAGTAGAGCATGACACCTTCTGCTGGCTTAAACACTATCATTTCCAAAGACTATTGGTATTGGTGCTGGCTGTGAGAGAAAAGACCTGGACAGAGCCAGGTGCTTCCCAGCAGTAGTCCAGCCTCACTGCTGAAAGCACATTAGGCTGGAAGTTGTCTGCTTTCATTTATATTCTTCAAATCTCACCTTTACCCCATTGTCTCGTGGCAGCCATTGCCTTTCAGACCTGTGAATGATGCAACCAAGAAGCCCTTGAACTTCCAAAGAATGCAGTCTTGAGTGCTGAGATTGGTCAGGTTAACTGAGAAGCAAAGGAATCACCCACACACAGGGGATGTCACTGTGATCCTGCTTCCAGAAATGGAGACAAGTAATCACGCACTGCAGGAAGCTAGCATCTACCAGAGCAAATTCCCCTATCCATCCAGTTCTTCACTTGGACAGCTGAAAGTGGAAAATCAAGTAGTACGTGAATCCTTTGTGCAAAGGATGTGATCCTAAAGATTCTTTTGGTTGTCTTTGAACTAAGAAGTATTTCCTGCATGAGAACCACTAGTGAATGATTTCCATACTATGCAGACTCTGTGAGACATGGATTCTGTGTTGAGGAACTACTACATTTCCTTACTTTCTCCTGTGGGATGGGGCTTAGCTTGACATCAAAGAAATGAGCGCTAAGGATGATCATCATGGTCACTCTATCCATTTACATTTTATCCAGTCCTTTTCCTCAGCCCTTATCAGAAATTTATTTCAGTGGACACTTCTGGCGATCGTATCTCACTTCTTAGCTGCTTCAGAAATACAAGGAAGTAACTGTTCCTTCTCAGTGTTTCTTCAGAATGAAGAAATATCCCAGAATCTGAAGATGCTCAATTAGTGCATGGCATCTCTTATATGGGGTGGAAATGCTTTCCTGCAGCATCCCTCTGATGCACTTTCTGTAATATTTCCTGGAAGTAGTCTGCAATACAGTGCCTGTCTTTGCTTTCTAGCAGCATGTACTATGTTGAGCAGTATGCTCAACTAGGAATTCATAGCCAGATTTTGCTCCTTTTGCTTTGCAGTTGGAGAGGATGGCATTGCTGTCTTAGGGTCTCCAGTAAAGGAGAATAAAGGCCTGGGGTAGAAATCTCAGGGGGTCTGGGAGCTTTGGAAAAGTAGAAATGTGAAAAAGTTTTAAAAAAACATTACATAACATACGTAACTTACCCTTTCTTTATCAGTAGGAAAAAGCAGGCTGACCAGTTGTATTTATGCAGGTTACATTGTCCTGACTCTGGCTTTGAGCTGTGAGGATCATGGACAAACCTGCACTGTGGCAGAGAGACCTATCTAGAGAAAGGGTTGTTCTTATCATGAAAATCCTTGTTGCAGTTGTGCTTGTTTGAGAGGCTTTGTAGACAGTCTGGGTGGAGCTGGTTTGAAGTAATTCAGAGGACAAGCTGAGAGAACCCAGATTAAAGTTGCAGCTGCCATAAGAGATCTTATACAAAACCTAGAGTTGCATAGAAATACTGTCTATAATTTCATTATAGAAAAAATAAAATAGGAAAGTTTATCAGTTAAATGTCAAATAAAAAAGGAGGACAGTGACCAGGAGGGAAGGAAATCCAGGGATGCTTTTTTTTTCTCTTGTGACTAACAAATTTTTACCTACTAACAAAAGTGCCAACAGCACATACCCACTTGTTTTGCAGATGACCCTGAAGGTTGTGTTCACACTCTAATTTTGTTTCCTACAAATCAGGGCACACTTTTCATGTTTTTGTGCTTTGATAAAGCCATTACTGTAATTTTTTTTACAAATATTTTTGCTGAGGTACCTTAATTGATGCAGGTGATAATACTGTCTGAGCCTGGCAGGACAGATCAGAAATTTCGCTGCAGTCTGTGAAAGTAAGTAGCAATTCACCTTCCTCCCTGCTGGGCAGTAAGTAGGAAAACATACACTCACATGCACCAGAATGTACTTTCCTTAATATCCTTGTCTCTGGTCTCAAGCATAAGATTTGTTTGCTTCCAAATGTGTTCCTGTGCTACTCTGAAACTACTGTAAGAGCAGCATTTGAGTGATACAGCTGGCAGGAACAAGTATTGAGCATATTTGATTCATCAGATCTGTGCAAGAGGCTGACTTGGGAAGTGCTCTGCCCTCAATAGTCCCAATCACTTTAGGGGATGCCTGAAAAACATTGGCAGTATGGGCAGCTGTGTTTGAAGTTTAGAATGTCATTTCTGTAAGAGGAATGAGAGACAGGTTGCTCTTAAGAAAGGAAGGTGAGTGGTTACTGAGAAGCTAAAATAAAAGATGAGGAATTAAGGAGCTGCTCTGTGTATGTGATGATGGATTATTACTGCTTTTTCTGGCAGTGAACTAGACTGTTTTCCTGAGTGTGGGGGAGAGTGGGGAGTGAGCAGTTCGACAGGGTGGTAAGATCACTTCATAGCAGAGAAGAGATTCTCAGCTAGCTTTGCCAGACAAGGATGAAATAAGTAGGATGACTGGGTATGAATATTGTTTTACTAAATCAGATGGCAGAGAACAAATACTTCTATATTTGTAAGGCAACATAAAAGTATAAGGACATTTACTTGCATTGATCAGTGCTTCTTACAGAACGGTAACAGAGGTATATGTGTGAGGAGTGTGCCACCAGGACAAAACTCTAGATGTGAAGAGCATAGATGGATCTATCGGTGCTAATGCCCTTCCTTAGGGGAAAATATGATGGGCTCATTAAGTTATTGCTACCTATATTTCTTAATTATGGTGTACTCGTTATATAGACTGTTATTACTGACCATTTATACAAGACTATCTTTTAAACAGTTTCAGTCATTCAGACATGTACATTTAAAATTCATTAAACTGCTTTTGATTTCTTTTAATAGTTCTGTATTCCAGGCTTTAAAGTGGTACTCAGAGTGTTGAAAACATCTTTTTATGATTCATGCGATTTTTTTTTAATTCCATCATGTTTTATTCTTTCTCTTGGAAAATTAATACTGGCATTACTGTTGTTAGCAATTGTTGGTTCTTTCCCACACGTCTGGAACTGATTTTCTTCTCCATGTTTTTAATGGAGCTGAAGTGAATGTGGTTCTTTGTTTAGCTTTCTTTTTGTGCCACAATATCATTAGGTGTCTGAAAAATGCAGAGCTTCTGTAGCACTTCACTAAAATTAACTCACTGACCATGCCCAGCTTTGCAGCAATTTTAGTGTTGGGCTTTGCCTTCACCTGGCACTTGACGCAGGCTGGATCTAGCTGCTTTGGGACTCTTGGTGTCTGATAGAACCATGTAACACTGCTGCACACGCTGCCCGTATAACCAATGTTCTCACTAACCCACGATTTTGATGTTTGCTCTGCATCTGCTGCTCTCCTAGTGCTACTTTCCCAATAGCTTTGTCTCTCTGAGCAACACTTGGAGGGCCTCTATTCCCACTTTCTGCCTCTCTACCCTTCCACCCTGCAATGTGCCTCTTGGATGACACAGTTTCTAAAAATCGTATTTAAAAATAGCACTGTGTTAATAAATATGTTTTATTAGGGGAAACACATTCAACCATGTGGAATTTGAAGCCTCAGTGCTGGCCAAACAACTGTTTTGTACTCATCTCCTTGGCACCAGAATGCTAAGATGAAGGCTGCCTTGTGCAGGTTGCTAGATGGCGTGAAGAGGGGGTGGGTGTTGGGAGAGGGCTCGCATTGCTGGTTGAGTAGCATTTGCTATGACAGTCGTTGAGTTCTGGACATTTCTTAGTGTCACATGCTGCTGTGCCTTTTCCCATGTCATCCTTCTCATCCATCTCTTTTTCCATCATGCTTTCCACTGCTCCCTGCCTCTTCCCTATGCTTCTCTGCTCTGTGGTCCCTTACCCATTTCTGTTGCTTCATCTTTCCTATGGTATTGCCTTCAATTTCCTTATTCTCTTTCTTGAGGACCTCTATCTTCCAGTGACAACTCCGCGGGCACTGGTGGTTGGGTCTGTCTGCTCTATGTCAGTAGAGCTGCACAGCTGCCTTTGCAGCAGCTCTTGCCTGCATTTGGCAAGTGCCAGGGAAAAACCCTCAATTTCTGTAGCAAGAGCTGGAATTACAGAGGACCAGCAATGTCATTAATGCTCTAGTTCTTGGTCCTGTTGAGGCTGCAACTGTGCGAGAGCTTCTGATCTGAGTGGTTGTCTCCCTGAAATAAACTCCCTTTTCAAACCTTGCTGGTGGCTGTCCCAAGGGCTGTGGGCAGGTAAGCCCTATCACGGGATGGCTGTTGTTCTCTGAGAGCACTGTGCTCTCCTTCCAGCCTCAGCCATTCTGGGTGATTCCTCTGGGGTGCTGAAGAGGGCATGGGGGCAATTGTCTTCTCTGTTGGCTGGAGACAGCTACCCTTCTTTTTTCTGCTGCTGTCGTCTTTTCCCTGGCCATCTTTTTCTCCAAACACTCTCCTGAGTGTTTATCAACTGCAGAAAAATCATTACATTTTCTTAATCGTTCATTTGCCTGTAGCTGATTGAGTAACAGTCTGCATTCTTGCTGAATTTTGTATTAATACAGTTTGTCTTTCGTTCTGTGTGTGTTGGGTGTGGCTGTGTTTGTTTATCTGTCTTCTTCATGTTAAATTTAATTTGAACTAGAGATTGTGGTTTAAAGCTAAATTTTTACTTTGCATCTATTGCTTTGACCAGATGATTATTCTGACTGCTTGGGGTTTTTTCCTCAAATCTTTTACCTGCATTAGTCTTCATATTTTAGCATATTGTTTGAAGACTGTTCTCGGTCATTGCCTCTCCTTGCTATGGTGGCCTTTTTCCATGCTGCCGTACCCAGCCATGGGAGGGTTCCCAGGAAGGTCTCACGCAGTTCTGACTCCAACCACCCCAGCCTGGCTGTACCCTGCAGGTGTTTGGTGCTAATGCAAAGTTGTGATGATGCCACAGGGGAATGGTCAATGATATCCATAAGGCCGCGAGGAACATTTTCTTTCTCTCCACAATCGCAAGCTGTCTGGAATTGTCCTGCAGCTCTGAAGTGTGAGTCACGACCACAGCCACAGCATCCTTGCTGTGGTTGTCTGGGATTAACGTTTGTGCTCTGTTGTGCTTCATTTCTTCACTTTCATCCATGTGTGTATATTCTAGAGTTTCCTTAATGGACCTTTTCCCCACAAACACTTGAGAAGACTGGCGGCTGAAGGGCTGTTTGGACTTTTTGAGTAATGTTGTTATGCGCTTGGCTATACTGTGCTGTAGTAAAAACTGCTGTCCACTATGTTTAAAGGCTTGGGGCTGCTGGGTAACATCTGATTTATTAATGGCCTCTTTTCAGCTTCCTCCTCATCTTAAGAAGACATAAGCAGGTAATTAGCTAGTTGCCAAGAAGATGGTGGAAATAAACTTTAGAATTCCTCCTAGTAAAATGATTTATTTAACAGTTTTATTCTGACATGTGTGTTTTATGCTTTAATCAT
Source organism: Phaenicophaeus curvirostris (assembly GCF_032191515.1). Taxonomy (NCBI): domain Eukaryota; kingdom Metazoa; phylum Chordata; class Aves; order Cuculiformes; family Cuculidae; genus Phaenicophaeus; species Phaenicophaeus curvirostris. The sequence goes on along the minus strand of NC_091397.1, from coordinate 49,504,394 downwards.
CTGTCTGTGGCTGTGAAACAGGCCAGGTTTCTTCATTTTATGTTTTTAGATTTTAGAGGACTGATCCTACATGGGTTTGTTTTCTCTTTTGTTGCTTCATGTGAGTGTTTATGTTGGCTTTGTGGTAGACACTTAATTGGATTGTAACTGATTTTACACTAAAGACTGATGTCCAGTTTTCTTTTGGTCCTATCTGAATTGCTCTGGTTTCTGGAAGGAATCAATATTCAGAAATGTATTGAACTCTTTTGCTGTGGCTTTTTTTCAGGGACATTACTTGTATTTGATCATCAGTGCCCATTGCCCAGGGTGATGGAGGTGTTCAGACACCTTAAGTAATGGTTCTGTTCCTGTTACAGTTAGGTTTTGGATCTGGAGTTCTGGTATCTGCAGATATCTGCACCCGAATGCTGATAAAAAAGAAGACGACTAGCAGCTGTTGTCAGGGGTCTTCCAAACTTCTTCTGTTCCCTTTCATCCTTCCTGGCAATTTCCTTTGATGGTAATTCTGTTTTTCCAGTTCCCAAAGCTCATAATCTCAAAGTCCTCTTTGAGTCTGAGCCTTCTTCAGAAGTTCATGTTAATCAGATTATTTGTGAAACAGCCTTAGTATCACCCCAGTCACCTTTATAGGTATTGAATGACCTATACCTTTAGTCAGGAACTTACGCTAGGTACGCAGCTCTCTTTAATCGTCCGTTATCTGCAGCCTCACTCACTTCTGATTCTTTCAAGCTTTTTCTCTTTGTATAGGTCTCGTTTGTCTTTCAGATCATCGGATTCTCTAAGCATCTTTCTCCTCTGCTGAAACTGACACAATGGTGTTTGAAGAAAAAGGTTCATGTCTGTAACTCATCACTTGCCACTTCTATTAACTGCTAGAGCAAGACCATGAACTCCCCAGAAGGAAAAAACTTTTCCTTAAACCAGAGCCTGGCAAGGCTCTAGTTTGAGGTGCCGAAGACTCCTATTTACAATTAAACCCCATGGGGAAAACCAGAGGGATTTACAGTACATATCAGTGTTTGCGTCCAGAAATGCTGGACAAACAGGCCTCCTTTTGATAGATGGATTCATTATCACTTTCTAATTACAAGCAGATTTCCAGGTGTGTTCACCACATTATAAATGAAACCTGTCCATTGTTATACAGTGGTGGCCTCCGGGTCAGCTGTAAGGGATCTATAGCTCCTCTTCTGTCACTGGACCAAATTAATCAGATGTATTTTTAACAGATAACCTTTATAAAAGTGACTGATTAATGAGTTGGAAATGTTGACTGCTATCAGGTTTATCAGCTCCAAATAAAGGAAGGAACTGAGCAAGACTACAATATGTCAAATGCATCAGTCTTAGAGTGTTAAAATACTTTCAGGGCCAGATGCTACTCTTCTGAAAAGAAAGAAATCTGCTACGTCAAACATGTATGTTTTTGTGCATCTGTGGGTCAGATGATGCACTGAGATGAACACTTTCTGGTTGCACAGGCTTGGTGTCAAATGAAGCCCCATGTGCATACATCTAAGCACAGAATTTAATCACTACAATGTAATACAATTTCTACCAGATCCTGTCATTTGATTATTTTTTTTTAGAACTGCATTTTTTAAGAGGGTATTGAAAGCTGTACGCATCAGTAAAACACAGCCAGTCTTCGTCTAATCCTGTATCCAAGGATAGATTTAAGTGTGAATTTCTATGTTCCAGTCACTTCTTTTGAAGATAAAACAGCCTATCTTTTAATTTCATATTGAAGAATATGCTTGACATCTTTCAAACTGAGATTAGGTTAGCGAAGGCATACCCTCACTTATGCTGGAGAATGAAACGAGTTCCTAATTGTCGAAAGATTAATCCTTGGCAGTCATCCAGGGCAATATTTGCTGTAGCAACTTGGTATCCATCACAGTTACGGACCAAAGGTCTTGTCATATATGTATTCCTCGCAGCAGTGCTGTAGCAGGGCAGCACAGCCTTGCTGCCCTGGGCTGTTAGTCTCGGGGAAACTCTATCCATTCCTCAATTAGTGCCCTTGTGGAGGTCACAGTCTTTGATGACTGAGCTATTTCTAAAGATTGAAATATAAAGCTCAATAATACAAAAAAAACCCCAAACCAACCCCAAATCAGAAACTGGTTTTTTTTTGTGTATGGCAGCGTTTGTTGTTAGCGGTTTTAGCACTTACTAGAAGCTTGGTCCATCAATACCAGTAACAATAATACTAGTGAAATATAAGGTTCTTTTTTTCCTTTGAAAATCACCATTACCTATACGTTGATACTGCTGAAATTGGCTTTTTTTGTTAAAAGAAGAAACTCACTTGGTATTAAAGTGCAAAGCTACTGCAGCACCCTTCATCTGCCAGTATGGCCAGTCCTGTCTGTGGTTTTAAATGCTGTCTTTTTCCCTCAGAAATTCTTGGGAGGAGCAGAAACAGGGACAAGCCTTTGTTGTCACACAGAAGAGTAGGTCAGTATTAGAAATGCCTCATATAAATTATCAAAGCTAGCAGTCCTGAGCCTTGTTCTCTTTGTGTAGCTAAAAACCACACAAACCTGCAAAATGCTGCCCCATATTCCTACTTCTGTGTGAGCCACCTCGGTTGTGTTTTGGGTGATTACTTCAGTGTAGCTTCAGAAAATTCTTCAAAGTGAGTTTTACCTCCCTTATTCATCACAAAAATGATGATACAGAAAATGGTCTCGTTTAGTTCAATATTCATTGTCACTGATGCTGTGTACCCTTTGACTTTCCACATTGCTTGCTGGCAGGAAACTGAAAAAACGGAGAAAAATTCAGTCTGCTGCTGACTGCTAATGAACGGGGAGGGGGCAGATTTTAAAATTCTAGTGTGGCTTTGTTTTCTTCGACTACCATTCTGCACCACTGAGGTTGACAGGATTGTGGGGTGCAGGTAGGATGAGGACTTGACCGTCACTGATGAGTCTCTGCCCATTTAGTGCTCTATAGGTCCAAGGGAAATGGGCCAATTGACGGTGTCCTGGCATGCTGCAGTCTATATTTGGATCCCTGATTTAAAGCTGACAGATGTGTAAAATCATATGTAGCCAGAAAACTCCCTAGCGAGGACGCAGCTGCGTATATGAATGAGTCAAAGTTACTCCAGTTAAGGCTGGCATTAATTTATATGTGGCAAATTCCCTCCAGATCTCCGTTCCTGGTAGTATATATCACTGAGTATAGTTTTGGGCTTGTTCCACCTGATCTGGATCAAACCGTATGCCTTTTGGCTACAAATGGAGAAGACTTGTAAATTTGAAGCACTGCTCTTCTCAGATGCTGGGCAAATGCCATCATACCCTCATTTAGATGTGGCAGCTGTTGTCAGTTACTTAATCTCATAAATAAAATAAAGCCAAATTTTGACAAACTGAATCCACCTCTATCACATGCCCTCCTGCAATGCCTTAAATGAACTGCATATTTTTGTTTCTCAGGAATCTCCCTTTATAACCCACTATACTGCTTGATTATTTCCTCTATGTTGTACAGGAAACGGTGAGTAAATGATTAATAACCTGCCTCAGTTTTGCTTTCCCCTCTTGCTGCAGCCTTGTTGTGAAATAATGTGACCCACAGATGTCTGAGCAAAGCAATCCATTGCGTTAATGACAGATGCTGTTGGGGCTTGCTCAGTGAAAGTGAGCTATCACAGGGAGAGAAGCTCAGGTATTCCTGCTACTTTGATCTTCTCTTTTTTCTTTAGCATAAATTTTAAGCATGCTGAAAACTTCCAACAAAACACGACATAATCCACTCTGGAAAACAGCCTGGGGTGAGTACCAGTCCCAGAGGCTCAGGAGGGAGTTAGGAAGCATGTTTGCTGAAGAAAGGCAGAGTTATAGCAAAAAATTAGCATTTGCTGGCTGTAGAAATGTCAGGAGGTATGTGAGGTGCGCCATATATACCAGTGCTTGCTTGCTTCTTTGCTAAAAAGGAGATAATGGAAAATAAGACCTCTGCACTTAAACAAATGAAAACTCCCTGTCATATTTAATTATATCGTGTGTGTCACCCTTAACATTGTCTGGCATGAATGAGTGAATGATGGAAATTAAAATCTCAGAGCTAGTTTTATTAGGATTTAGTTAGGAGGCTGGTGTAGGAGGACAGTTGGCAAGAGAAATTTCCTAGGAGCAAGGCTCACAGAGTGGGGAAGATTCAGACTGACAGTCATTTTCATAAAGCATGAGGGCAGAGTGAACCAAATTACAAGCTGATTGAATCTTTTAAGAATTACTTATTGTTCCTGCAGTCAGTCTATAATACACTCTTCAGCCATCAGCTAATGCACTGGAATCAGCTGGGCTCCCACCTGGAGAGCACAGGTAGCCCTGGAGAGTGGCACTGAGCGCTGGAATGTGTCTAATTGCAGGTGTCACCTAAGCACTCCGCCAGATCTTTGCTTTCCTGAGTGTTTTTTACTAAAGGCATGTTTGAATAGTAGGGAAGAGTGAAGTTATGTTATGTTTGGTAGCATCAGAAGCATAAAATTTTGCTACATGAAAAAATAGGATTAAGCGGTGACACTGGCCACTCTTTTTATAGTAATTCAGCAAAGGAAGCAGAACACACATGCATGCACATTACACATAGTAGCTGGTTTGAAATTCTGCATTTAAATTCACTGGGTAGAGGGAGAGATGGTCACTGTAAATTTACATACCAACTAGAGAAACCTAGGAAATGGTGTAACAGCTAAGTAATTTATGTATTTAGCACAGAGTTAACCAGGGACCCAACAGCTGTAGGATCTGCAGATGCAGGCATTTCTGTTGTTGGGGGTGTGTATGTGTGTAGTTCTTCCACCATTACTATTTCTGAAGCTTTCCACTGTCACTCAGAATATCAGCACATATCAGCATGTAGTTCCAAAACATTTTGTTTCACATCAACTTTTTAAAACAAGAAGAAAAGAATGTTAGTCATGAAGAGGAAAGGATAAACTGAGATGTAATTCTACAATGGATAAAAGGAATTACAGTGCTTCGCAACCCTACAGTTTTCTGCTACAGTTCATACAATCCAGTTCTTGGTATAAATAGCCAAGGTCTTGCTCTCTTTTTGTTTCCAAAATGCTGAGGGTTTTTTCAAAGCCCTTAGATCAAGGGGATGGAAGATGTCCCACTTCTGTGTTCCCTCCTTTCACCCTTTCCTTAAGGTACTCCATTATCTTGCAGTAATGAAACCTGAAAACAATGGCAAAGAGTTAACATCAAGGACTTCAGCAAAACCACCAACAAAATACCCCACAATCCTGCTTTGAAGAGGTTTCTATAGAACATCTGAGTTAAGCTTGGAAATTACAAAGAAGCTCAAGTGGTCTTTGCTTGAAATTGCAAATGTACCACATTGCATTATCACAAGAATTCTCATGCAAGAACAGTTTGCAGATGGTTTGCTTTGGCATACTTTATGTAAACGCTCTAGGGAACAGATGGCATCATGGGTTCTTGTGGCAAATGTGAATTTATAGTGCACACAACATACTAAAGTCTTTTGCCTGTAGCTGAAAAGCAACAAAAATGAAGTGGAAACTGAGCCCTGTAAATCAGTTTGCCAGTGCCTTTGCCACTGTAGCTATGGATAACATTTAGTATAGTCTTTAATGGGAAATTTGGGTTCTTTTATTTGTCATCTACTTGCAATTGGGGACAAGTGTATGCAGCATGCTTGCGTGTTTATTTGAGTGCGCATATGCAGCTTTTAAATTAATTGACATTGTGTAAAGACTGGGAAGTTTAGATCTCAACCACCATTTAATCCAAAGCTTTTGAATTTTCAATCCAAAATTGAATTCAGATAATTCCAATTTTCCCTGCATAAATAGATTTTTTTGGGTAAATCAATTGGTTTTAAACAAATATTGACAAATATTGTTAGAAAGAGTAAACTAACAAATAAGTTTAAGTGTGAATTACTGACCTCTCACTCATTTTGTACATACATATGTAGTGGGATGAGCATCAGGGAACATTACTATAAAAAATAGTTCCTTCTCATTTGGACACAAGTTGGAATTTGAACATCTTTATAGAGAAGGTGTTATTTAAGAAGCCAGACCTCTGGAAGAGAAGGAAAAATGCATTAACAAGCAAGGCATTTGTTGAATTCCTTTGCAACTATTACATTGAACTTCGAATATAATTATTATTGCGGTATATTCCCTAATTATTTAGATGCTTGTAAAAATGGATTTTATGTAAACACAGCTTGTTCTAAACCAGCCAGGTCTTTGCAGTGAGCATAAGTTGTTTAAAATTTATTGACCTGTCGTTCACATGTGTTACTTTACTAGCACTTAATGGTCTGTTTAGATAGTCTTGGTGTGTATGAACTCCCAGTGCGCTACTCCAAGCACCACACGTTGACAGGTAGCTGCCATGTAGATAAAATAAGGGGCCCTACTCCAAAGCATACAGGGACACACAATCATTAGTTATTTTCTAATCTAAAGCAGGGATTTCCTCGGCAGCCAGAGGAAAAGAGGCGTTCTGGTTTTACATTATCTTTGCAGCTGAGTTCAGCCCAAAGCCCTGAACCAATATGCAGCAAGGCCAAAAACAAACAAGCAGCAAATCCAGCCTTGCACCAAATGCAATTGATTTAAGGAGCCTGAGTTTTGAGGGTTTCTTTTTGAATGCTTTGCGTAGCCAGTGGCTAAGATTAGGAATTTATTTTGTGCTTCAAACTCTCCCGAAAGATTAAAGACTGATAACGGAAAGGTAAATTACTTTTGTAGTAGATAGAGATCAGCTTAAAAAAACATTTGTGGTAAAACTTGCTGTGGTTTTTTTTCATCTTGCTTATAAATGAAACTATCCAAAAAGAAAAACTGAAACAGCAAAAGAGCATTACTTCTTAAAGTGCTTATTCTCCTCTGGCTCAAATGGAATTTCTGTACTCCTTTTGCTTGAGTTTTAGGGCTCTCGTGTATTTTGTGACTTGAGATGACTTTTTTTATTGTTTAGGTCTCATGAAAAAAATTATGCCAATTATACCTTTTAGAGCAATAAAGCTCAAGTTACCAAACTTTGCTACTCTGTTTCTACATTTATAAGGCTGGGTATTTCGAGAGACCGACAGTTTTTGTGCTTCTGGATCAGCAGCATACTTGTCTTAATTTGACATAGGCAAGGGTAGTATCCCTAAAATCCACTGCTGGAGGGTTGTATGTTCTGTCCAACTCAGTGCTTAGCAATGTGTCTATGACCTATGAACACTTGGCACCTAAAAAAGTATTTATCTTAGCTTTAAATGCCTGGCTTGACAAAGCTGGCCTAAGATCATACTGATACTACATCATACCATCTGAAAACCCACTCTCAGAATGCTTGTGGTCCTGGGAATTTGGCAGCAAATTTTTCACAGGAATACTATTTTATATCAGTGTTTAAATATTTCATAGGGCTCTTAAAAGAATATTATCTTACTAATTTCTTTCGTATATGCAGTTACGTAGTTGTTTTTCTGCCTTCATGTCAGGCCAAATTCTGCTATATTTGACCATCAGTAATTCAGAGTAACTATTATGTCCAGTGGATTTATATCTGGGTAACTTGACATGACATTTGCAATATGGATAAGAAAAATCAGGATCAGGTTTTGTTTGCTGTGGCAATAAAGATGTTTCTCTATCCATTTTTTGAACTACAGTGACTTCTGTGTAGACTGAGCAGTCCCAGTATCCCATCCTCTTAAAATCAACAACAACAAATCCTCTGTAACTCTTAAATACTTTACTCCTGTGCAATGCATGTTGCTTTGAAAGCACATGAATTTAAAACATAAATAGCTATGGAAAATGCTTTAAAAAATGAAGACATTTTGCTCATGCAATTCTGTTTGTGTTACTTCCTACTAACACAGGATTGCAAATTTTCTTGCTAGCCATTCATTAAAACTGACAACTAGTACTTTAAACAAGCAGGCTGTCCTCTACCTGATATATTTGAACATGATCAACAATGAAAATGGAAAAGGCCTGACAGGTTATCTATTTGGAGATCAAAATCAAGTTCACAAAATGGTTAGAAACATTACTTGAGAAAAGCTTAGCTCCTTTACTCCATCTTATTCCTCTGCAAAAAATGACATTTTTGTGCTTAAGTTTCATATTTCTTTCATAGTTTTTGGCCTAGGAGCAGGATGCTTAGCTCAGTGGAGTGTTTAAGCTTAGATTATCAACATCCAGAGCTGTCGTATTTTGAATGGTTGCATTTAGTGAAACTGTGTTTGCATTTAGTTCTGTACTCTAACAGGTGGTCTCATTTTAGCGTGCTGGACATGAGCAAATCCTTTTGAAGATAGAGAAGCTGCAGTGGTGTGGTGCCTCTGACAGGTTTAGGTCTAGACTAGAAATTTTACTGTTAAAGGTCCCCTTCACTGAAAGCCACGTGGTTGTGCATCGTTATACCAGCTTTTTCCTCTCTGAATATCAGGTATGTGCTGAAGTTGACCTTCCAGTGGTTCCTACTTTTGGGTGAGACCACTGAAAGGATTTCTTTCCCTTGGCTGTAGCACTCAGCTCTACACTGGTTCATTGTGGTGCATTGTGATTCCCAGAAGGGAATTTGGTTTTGGTGTAAGAAGCTTGGGCATCTTGGTTGTCTCAACATCAAACTTTACTCATAGGGGAAACCTAGCAATTCTTACTAACCAAGGTAGCACTTTTCCTTCTCCCAGATGAGAAACCAACAAAAGCTTTGCAATATTCATGATATTACTGCACTGTTTTTAGTAAACCTGGTGACATGTAAGTAATAAGTAAGCTCGGCTCCATTTTTGTGTGTCAGTGGGGACATTAAGAGACATCCTGCGGTTGCAGTTAAATAAGCAACTAGAATTCCCATGTGATAAACAGCCCTCTTTGTGTGCTCAAAGAATATTTTCCTAATTTTTGACTCTTTAAGAATGTCATCAAAGAAGGCATTGCATCACTGCTAACTAAGCCAAGCCCATTTGGGAGGTAAATGCAGGAAAGAAAAACAAGAATATCTCTTTCTCTGCTTTTGACAGATGCCTCTCCATAACTTGTCTCAAGAAGAGGATGAGGTCACTGAGAGCATTGACTTCTTGTATATATGCCTAAATATTAGGTGGTACAAAACAACACAAAAATTCTGTGGTTTTAATAAGGGGTTATTACAGAAGATGTGTGAGTACCTAACGACAGGCAAGCAGGTGAGGCAACTGGAAAATTCCAAACATTTTGGGTAGGTCCTACAAGTAGTCTATCACATTCCTTAGGTGGGTCCAGTGAGGAGATCTAAATGTTGCATAAGTGTTGCTAGACAAGCTGAGCCAGTTCTTCCCCAAACTGGGCAGTTCCAGAGACAGCAAAGAGTACTCATGCAGGAACTCCAGCCTTCTGCTAGCACTCCTGCTCCGAAAGACTTGGTCTGTCGCAGTTCCTGCTTTTAGCACTTCTCATGCTCTTGAAATCTCACACCTAGTTACACAGGCTGTTTGTCCCCTACAGTGTGATGAACAGTCCTGAGAGTCAGCAAATGCTATAGGAAGCTCTCTGACTTACATGGTTCCTGCTCGCATTCCTGGTTAGAGCGTGGATACTGCAGGAGTTCAAAGGCTGTCAGATAAACAAGCGGAGTCAGGGCATGGACCAAGGTGATGTGCTGTGAGCTGTACATACTAGCACTTAGCATATCGGCATGGTTCAGGAGTCACCTGAGGAAGGGACTACCCCCATAGGTATCTCCAAACCGATGCTGTAATGTAGTGGGAGATGCTTTGAACACAAGATGTACCGCAGTGCTGGAAATGAGCTCTGACCTGTTGTATTTATGAATGTAGTGATGGTCAAAAGGAACTGCCATGCCTGTGCATAGACCCTCGGAGTTCATGGGGTAGAGTTTGTGCTGAAATGTTGTTTGGATCTGGATTCCAAGTGGAATCTGGAACCTCCAAGTGGTTGGAGGTTCAGTTGTGATGCAGGGTGGTGGCTGCATCTTAGCTAAGGCCAAGGCTGGTAGACAGGGCAGATGTACTTTGCTAAAATGCAAACAAAAATATCCATGTATTTTCTTGGGCGTGTGATAGTGTGGAATACTGAACAGGAGAAAAAAAAAAAAGTGGTGTGGGGGGGGTGTTATTCCTGTGCTGAACTGGCTGTTGCCATATGGTCACAAATAGCTGAGAGCTAGGTCTGTTATCTTCACATAAGCTTCAAACATGCTGCTGCGATCATGACTACAGATGTTGAGGTGGGGGGCAGGCAAGATGGACGTGGCACCTTTAGTAATATTCGTGTTTTCCTGTGTATTTAGAGATACTTATGAGTGTTGTTAGAGTCAGATCCCACATCTATAAGCTTTTTATTAAAAAAATTCTGGAAAAATCTATCTTCCCACACTGAAGGCCTTTTTTTAAATGAAGATGTGCTTCTGGTCACACTGGCAGGACCTTAGTTGCAGCATTCAGAAAGCCTCCCAACAGGAAAGTCATGGGCCCTGAAGCTGTAGCTTTACATATATAGTCATTCCCTGCTCCCCCTCCACCATTTGAAGGCCTATAAGATCTTCCCCTCTATTGTTTTTAGGATTATGTTTGTTAAGGATAGTAAACTGAGGGATAAATCAAAGGGATTTTGTGATCATCAAGATTTATAGTCATCACTATATTACATACTTGAGTAGGGTTAAAATAACAACTCCATTTTAATTTAACGGGGAAGTAGAGGGGAGGATATAAAGAACACTATTTTTATGTAGTCACCTAGTAAACAAAAGCGTGCAAAATTGCACAGCTTTGACAACAATTAGTAGGGAATACAAAGCTTGTCTCAAACTGTTTTCAGTACCTTTCTGTTGCCTCTTTTGCAGGTCCTGAATTCACTTTCGTATTTCTAAATAACTTAGTGTAACCAGCCCCAAATGTAAAATAAATCATAATAATGGCATACAAATTAAAAGGCTTAGTAGCAGTAACTTTCTTATTTTTCAGTTTCCTAACCTTTCACGGTGCCAGTCTGATCATGTTTGTAGGCTGTTCTTCAGAGTCCTTACAGCTGAAGACTTCTTAAATGAAAACTGATTTGCTCACTTGACTGGTAAAGCTTAGGTGAAGAGAAGAAAAAAAGTTTTTTAAATCTCACTACGATGTTGAGAGATTTGGCAAAATTATTTAGGATTCTTCCCATACTTTATTGCCATTCTTTTAGAGCGAGGGATAAGATATAGGGTCTTAATAAAACCCATTTTACTTAAAGTCATCACAGCCTTCACTGTGACCTGGCTTTGCAACAGCCACTGCAGATCCTCCTCTTTGCTGTATTGTTGCCCACGGCAGGAGCCACCGTGAAGCTGAAGACCTTTCCATGATAGAGATGGAGTTCTGCTTCACTGCCCAGTGTAGCACACATTACAAAACTTCTTTTCATACAGTAAACAACGCTAATATGCAGAAGGCATTCAGCCACCAAAAATACCTTCTGTAATGAGGAGAGAGCATGTAAGCTTGTACTTGGCATTTATCTGCACCCGCACTGTCACTGTGCTGTAAGTGGTCCATGTACCCAAGAGTAATTACTAGAAATGTGTTGTTTCCTGAAGCATGGTGTAGGCTCTGAACAGCTCTGCAAATGACTGAATAGAAACCCGAGCAGCAGGCATGCATTAGGTCGTGTTGGAATGAGGTGGGTGGGTGTACATTCAGGGGGAATTTAAAAAAATAATTAAGTGAGCCTCCTTTAGATTCTAAATTGTGATGTTAACTCACAAGTATTACTCTTAAAGCAGTGGCTGGTGAGAGGCTTTGTGAGGATTGTACTGGTTTTGCATACTGGAACTGGTACATTTTTGGAAAAAAAGGAAAATCAAAGAACACAGCGATGTGATTCCATTAAATAGCTTGGGGCACAGTGACCCTATGCAGTGCTACAGACTAGGGGAAGAGTGGCTAGAGAGCTGCCCGAGAGAAGTACCTGGGGGTGTTGGTTGACAGTGACTGAACATGAGCCAGCAGTGTGCCCAGGTGGCCAAGAAGGCCAATGGCATCTTGGCTTGTATCAGAAACGGCGTGACCAGCAGGTCCAGGGAGGTTATTCTCCCTCCGTACTCGGCACTGGTGAGACCGCTCCTTGAATCCTGTGTTCAGTTTTGGGCCCCTCACTACAAGGAGGATGTTGAGGCTCTGGAACGAGTCCAGAGAAGAGCAATGAAGCTGGTGAAAGGGCTGGAGAGCAGGTCTTCCGAGGAGCGGCTGAGAGAGCTGGGGTTGTTTAGCCTGGAGAAGAGGAGGCTGAGGGGAGACCTCATTGCTCTCTACAACTACCTGAAAGGAGGTTGTGGAGAGGAGGGTGCTGGCCTCTTCTCCCAAGTGACAGGGGACAGGACAAGAGGGAATAGCCTCAAACTCCGCCAGGGGAGGTTCAGACTGGACATGAGAAAAACATTTTTCACAGAAGGGGTCATTGGGCACTGGCAGAGGCTGCCCAGAGAGGTAGTTGATTCACCTTCCCTGGAGGTGTTTAAAAGACAGGTGCATGAGGTGCATGAGGTGCTGAGGGTCATGGTTTAGTGATTGATCGGAATGGTTGGACTCGATGATCCTGGGAGTCTTTTCCAACCTAATAATTCTGTGACTGTATACAGGTTGCAGAGGTCTTACAAATATTGATAATTTTGCTAATTTTATTGATTTTTTTATTTTATTGATTTTTGATAATTATATTGATTGTTATAAATATATTGATAGGAATGGTTGGACTCAATGATCCGGTGGGTCTTTTCCAACCTGGTGATTCTATGATTCTATGAAATATTCCTATCATGGACTTTATCTCCTCCCAATGAGCGATTCACCCAAACCACAAGACTTCATGAAGTCTGAGCATGGGACATTTGGATCCAGGTTTTGACAGGCTAGCAGAAATCTTACATGCAGGTGCAGGTCCCAGTTCTGAACTTATATTTCATGCTTCGTTGAGTCTGGATCTAGAGCTTTTGAGAAAGCAAGGCATGCTCTGAGTATCTTAAAATAGTTTTAAATCACATGCTGACTCTGCATTTCTGTGAAGGACATCACAAAATACTTTTGTTCTGGACCTCATATGATCTTTTACTAAAACCTCTTGCTTCCAGTGTCTGATATCCTAAAGAGACCTGTTTATTAATTACATTAAAAACCTTGCTTGATCAGTTGACTTTCTGCGTTCTTGTTGTCACTCTACTGCCTATTTTCCTACTTGTCATCTTTTTTTCTGCCTTTAGTTGGGTATGTTTTTGAAGTTCATTTTAAAGGAATAAAATTACACCCATTTGTTTATGTAGCAGCTGTCAAAGCACGATATTCTATTCTCGAGAAGTAAGCACACAAAAAAAAAAGTTCATGCCCTAGTTTACTATCTTGAAATTGGCAGGGACTTGGGTTTTCTAAACCCTCCTCCTTTTTATAAGTAATGATTAAGAAGAAAGAAATTCCACCAGGAGCACAAAACCTCTACGTTATTGTCACACTGATATCACTTACTGAAGACATGTAATAGGTTTGTGGGAGAGATCTTCAGAAGAGAGCGTCATCTCTGTCTTTCAGCGGGAGCTCATAATAGGAAAGCTGTGGCTTAACACCTTATGGTGTTTTCTTGGTATTGCTCTGTCTCCCCAGCTCTTGTTCAGGCTGAAAGAAAGGGCTGTTTTGTTTTGTTGTGTCTGTGCAAGAGAGCAAAATAAAATCCTAACTGTGTTTTTCTTTTTAATATTGGGAGCATAATAAGGTCACTTAAGAGAAAGAAAGCCAACCAGTAAGCCTGGGATGTCTCTCATTTCTTTAACAGCTACATAGTGTGTGGAGCTGAGAGCTGCCAGTTGGATCTTAGCAGGGGAGAAACCACTTTGGTTTGTTTGGTTTGTATATGGAATAACATTTTTCTTGCCTTAGAATACTTGTTTGTCATCACTCCCCCTTTGTGTTTATGTTCTGCTTGGAAATAGTCTCTGTGCTGTATATGCATTTGCCAGGATGTGCACATAAACAATGTTCCATTATGGCCCACTCTGCATACTCCTTATTTACACCATATACATTCAGCAGTAAACACATTGGGGAACGGCAGAGCGCAAACTCTTCTAGGCCCCTTTTTTCAGTTAGTCCAGACTTTCTGCCATATGCTTGCTGAGGTCCCACTTCTATTCATGTTTTTATTAGGTAGAAAAAAAGTGGCCAGACTTCCAACAAAGCAGCTTTTGTGTTCTCTGTCAAAAAAAATCTTCTCCTATGAAATGTTGATAGAAGTACCCAGAGCCCTTGTGGGGGTTCACAGTCTGAATAGGCCCATGGTGAAAGCACAGGAGGGGAGAGCAGGGGAGCTGGAGTATATTTGCTTCTTGCGTGTCGTGAACGAGTATCGCTTCACTTTCTTTTCCTCCCTTTGGAAACCAGGGTTGTAGTCCTCATCATGATGCTCATTACAAAGGCGACATTTTTAAAGTGTTAAAAGCTTTCAGAATTTTAGCTGGAAGAGACGAGAGAAGCAAAATACTCTTTAGTGTAGCATAAAATGGAAGTTTGACTTAGAGTATATGCTGTTTAGTAAAACTACAGAACCATGGTAAAAAAAGTTTTACAGTGGCATAAATCATTTTTAGTTACCCTCTGCCTGAAAATGGTCAGATTAGATCTTTTTCTCATTGATTTTATATTTGGTTAATGATTCCAGTCCTGAGATCATAAAGCTGTGTAAGATGTAAAAGATACGGGAAAATATCTTTAACCTCTACATTTAAACTATGTGTTTCTTTTGACATTGAAATACTGCAATGACCTGGTAATGTTTTCCAATGTTTTAATTTTTGCTGATGTACAAAAATATCACAGAAGAGCTGATTCGTAATTATTACACATGGTATTGCATAAATTTCTTCCTAATTAAAAAGCTTCTAAATTCTGAATAATCAATTTATGAAGGCATATGGTTTTGACAAATTATACATTTAATTTCTAAAGATTTATTAGAAATTTGACCTGCAGCTAGTTAATTATGGTTATAGTACTAATGCATTAATACTGGAGATTGATGTAATGATACCATTGCAAATTTATTTTGATATCGCCTACCTTAGTAGCAGGGTGTGGGAATACACCTATATTTTGTACCATCTTGTTCATTATGCAGGAAAGCATTAGTTTAATGAAGAACACAACTATTTGATAGGTGCCTGTTGGCATTTGTATGAAAAAATACTTTCAACAGAGCATAAGCACATTGAACCTATACCTTCAGGTTTTACTCTTTTAGAGGCTGTTTCCAATAGCATCATTGATAGTTTTAGATTAATAAAGATAGCCAAATATTATTTTTTTAAAAAATCCACAATAAGAAATTAGATTTATTCTCACTCATTAATTTTCAGATCATGAAATGTTTTGTAAGTACCTCTGTTTGGGCTAACCTACCATCTTCTATGTTGATACTTTTAGTTTTATGAAGTCAGCAGCTAAGTTATTCAAGAAGAGCTTTCAAGATAAACGAAATTAAATAATAAATGTGGTTTGAAATGGTATCTTTCTATTCTATCTGGATTCACAAGTGGTCTGTGAGAACCATACAAAGAAAATACAGATGAACTACTAGAGTGTGAAACACTGAGAAAAGGGAGACTTCTCTTAAATGTATTCGTACTCCTTTTACAAACATACAGAAGTTACCTATTTTTTTAAGTATGTAAGAAAAAGAATCTTGTAAACAACATTCTCTGGGTTACTAAAGCAAATTAATTTCAGGTTAGGAGCAGTACTGAGCAGTGAGTATATTCTATGAAGAGGAGATGTTGCGGGGAGGTATGAGAGGAGCTTGCTGTGTGCAGATGTGAGGACAGGGGGCATGGGAAGAGGAACAGAAGACAACTTGGTTCAAGGCTTTTCTTCTCTGACCCTTCAGTAAAGAGTGTCCCTGGGTCTTCCAGAGGAAAAAAAAGATATGGGCTTACTCTGCATGTCTGAGATGGTGCGGTGTCAATGGTGCCTGCCCTTCTGAGCTGTTGTTAGTGCTTGTAGTACTGAGCCCAATTTGGGGGGGGGGGGGGTAAGAGTAAAGAATAGAAGAAATTAGATAGATGGTTCTTACTTAATGCAACCAGAAGATGATCAGAAATAAGTGTGTATCGTGTCAGTCTGATCTCTTATTTTCTCTAAGGGTAACCTCATAGCTCCTTTTTCCTAATAGTGTGCAGCTGTGGCTCACAGCAGTGAAGTGTGACCGTACAAGGTACGCCCTGAGTGAGGACATGTGCCCTTCCTGGTCCCCAGGGTCTGTCTCACTCTCTTACAAGAGGGAATCTAATGGGGCTGTATTATAGCATTTTAAAAACAGAGAGTTTTAGGAGTCTTTGTTGTCCTGGATGTTGATTGTTTTAAATTCGAACTTTGTCATTCCTGTTAACCATGACAGCAGGAATATTATTATGCTAATTGTGTGTATATACTTGTTTTTATAACATATATACACATAAATGTAATGCAGTTCTAAAAGCAAGATAGGGAAATTGATCTAATGAAATAATTTGAGATTGTCATGTAGTTACTTGATACAAATAATTAGAAAGAACTATTAGGGGGAAAAAAAAGTATAATAAGATTTGCAGGAGTGTTTTTAGAGTTTACAGTAGTCAGCCTCTACAATTTTGAATGAAAGCAATGCATTTTCTGATTGTGAAAAATCCTCCTAGAGATTTACTAAGTGCTATCTCTACCAGCTGAGGACTTTTTAATGCTTCAGTAATTATCTAGACAGAAGTCAGTGGGTGGGCAGAATTTGGTTGAAAGAGACCATTGGTACTTGATAAATGCAGTCCAGACAGGATTCTCACAGACTGACGATGAACTGGTTATGAAAAATGTGTTGTATGTTTTGTGTACTGCACAGCACCTGATGATATAAAATACAATTTAGACTGACTCGAACTCCCTGCGTTCTCTATTCATTGAACCATCAGCATCCCATGGTGAGTCAGATAGCTCTGCTTTTACCCTAGTAGTGCTTGACTTATTTTTTTCCGAACATTTTTTACAAACCTACGAAATTATTCTGAAGCAGGAGGAGGAAAAGGTTTCTTAAATCATGCCATATATATTAACGGGGAAAGGGTTAATCTGCCCTCAGGAGTTGCTATGTAACTGAGTCCTGCTGGGAGAGTAAGGGTTTCCAGCCAATGAGACTCAGCCCAACAATACAATGCATCTATCTTGTGTTTCTTACGTGTTGTCAGTTATTGGAGTTTTTCTGAACTGGAATTACACTCCTGATCCTTTCATACTCTCCCACCGAGTCTTAAATAATTGTATTCCACACCAAGGTCAGAAAATAACCGTACAATGGTGTGCATTTATCCCTGAAAATGTTACTTTGGACAACTTTGAGTAGTGCGTAGAAAGATGCTCTTGCACTAAAGCTAGGAAACTCTTAAAAGATGATATTTCCTAAGGAACTTTAGAGTTGTACATGCCTTGGTTCTCTTTCAGTCCTCTGGAAAGCCTTTTCCTGCTTTTCTTTTCTCACCAGTGCATGCAGCCTTCAGCGCGTTTTGTTGTGCAGAAACAGTGGCTAAACATCTCAACCCTAAGCTCTTCCTTCCTGCCTAAGATGCTTCAAGAAGCCATTATTGATTTTCCCTGCATCCTGATTAGACTCTCTCTTTAACTATTCCTCTTTTTAAGGCCACTCAGGGCTTGTGGGCTGAAGCAGGAATTCTTTAATTTCTCCTTTAGAGGAGCCAGCTATGTGTTCTTTAAGTCTCACAGCTCAAGCAGAGCCTCCGTGGTTGCGCCAATACATTTGTATGGGAGAGGTGGCACTTCTGAGGGATTTTTTTTTTTGTTGGCTTTTCTTTTTTACTGGAGGAGATCCACCTACAGTCCCTTTGAAGACTGCTGATAAGACGAGGGAGAGACTAAGCTTGGCCTGTAAAAACACTACTTAGGAATCTCTGCTTTGGCTGTTGGGTTCTGATAGGAAGCAGGAGAGTGGGGTGGTATTTGTCAACATGTTGTTCAGTTCTCAGTGCATTTTACACTTCATTTAGAGCTTTGTGCATCATTTTTTCCAGTGAGGTTCTGCCTGATAATTTGTGTTGGCAAAGCTCTTGGCCTTTCTTACGTGCTTGTGCGGTCCTGCCTCTGAGTGACATAATGTTCCTGCATTGTTCAGCTAGCAGAGTAGACTTGAGTATCAGTGGTGAGCGCTCATACTCCTAGTAAGTCTGAGTTTTGACTTTTTTTTAATACAGATTTTTAGACAAATTTAGGAATTAGGTTAACTGTTTAAAGTCTCTAACTAACATGTATTCACTACATTGTCATTTAGTTTAGTTATTTAGGATCCTGTTGTAGATAACATGGTGCTGGACTTTTTTAAGGAGAATTCCAGCACATTTCTCAGAATTGGGAGTGTGCACATGGCTCATTCTTGTTACTAAACCTCCTATGGATTGAGGCTAACTTTCCCCATCCATTGTTCTCAATAATTCCTTGAAGAAGTAGGGACACAGCCCTGTCTTCTGGTGTATCCTTTGGCATATTTCATGTCAAAGACAGAATGGGTGGATGCAGCAGGGGAGAGATCTTGGAGCCATTTTTGTGAAGAAAGGTTTCCTATCACTCATTCTTGTTGCATGTCTTCATGTAAAGACGAGTGAAATCTGTTCTTCTGATTGCCTGATAAGAATACATGGAAGATTAGCGTCCCATGAATGAGAAGCTTGTCCTTGAAGACGTTTACCCCGAACTGTGAATGGATTAAAAGGAATGAGGTTTTTTTCAGTGTGATGGCAAGATCTTTGCAGAATTGTTCAGTTGTAAGGTGACTCAGGATATCAAAATGAAGAGTTTTGGTCTGGTTTATGCAAAACGAATTTAGTAGTTTGATAGACCTGACAAGGCTGATAAGCAGCATTACATGCTTAGAGACTACCTTGCCTGTACTCCACTATAGGTGGCATAAAAAGTCAAGGGTAAAAAATCCATTATACTTCACAATGGCTGGGGCAACATGCTTGATCACCTTGATCTCTAACTGCACTCCAACTCTGTAAGTCATCTTTGAATAAAGCACGTGTGGCAGTCATGGCTGCCTGAGCATGGCTGTAATGTGTCTGGACATTCTCTCTCTTCTGTGGCCTAGTATGGGAGTCTTGTAGACCAAGGGTATGGGAATTTGCAGATCTGTTTAATCATACGGGACTAGCTTAATGAAACAGGTTGAGACAATGCTGATTTTTCTTTTGGACTTAAATTGCAGAAGTCAAACAGAATTTGAAGAATGCACCAAAGAACTACTTGATAGGTGTATTCTAGTAGAGTTTGAAAACCAGGAAACATCTTGCAAATATTTTAGCATCATTCATGCTGCCACTGCTTATTCTGAGTGCAAGTGGAGGGTGGGAGCATGATCTTTCCTTTTTGAAAGACTTGTACCTTCAACAGCTGAATCATGGGCAGTTATTGCAGTATGAAAGGGATATACAGAATCCCTTGCCTGCTCAGTAACAGTTACACTGCAATAATCTGTAGGCTTGTAAAACTGACTGTTAGCAAAGTTTACTTTTCAGGCTACATCAATAAAGTTACAATGATAACAGTGTTCCTGAGAGAGGACATGTGCCCTTGGTTAATTCACACATTACCAATGGCACTTATTCCACAAGAGAGAAGGGATGCCAGTTTGCCAAATACGCACTTCAGTTTCTGGGTAGTCCTACCTCATTTACAGCAGAAATTTTTGCACACTGTTCCCCAGTCTGTGCAGAAACAGAAGGTACATCTGCATAATAAAATAAAAGTTATTGTACAGTGCATTAGCGCAACAGGTGAAGTAGAAGTGTTGGCATGGTGACCATCATTACTAGCGGGTTTCAGGTGGTGTCACCACATTGTCATTGCTGTCATTATTTCTGCTAGCCAGGCAGCTATGCCAGCACATTTTCCTTTATTTTGCTTTTTAAGATGCACACAGATAGGATATTGGACTTCCTTTCAGTGTTTGATGTAGGTTTGGGAACTAGCTAAGCAGGAATTGGATTATCATGAATACATGTGTCAAGCTGCCAAGCTGTGGATCTATTGCCGTTTACACTAATGGCATAATCCAATCCAATCTGTATCAGGCCTTATGTGACCACAGCTCTGCACAAGCATGTTTCGGCTGTTGCTGGCCTCTGGGATCCCTCTGTATGGTTTGTCCCCACAGAAGTGCAGGAGCACAAATCTGCCTTAAGTACAGCTTGAGTAAGGTTTCGTCTTTGCTAGGGGGTATATGTCTGCACTGAGCTCTAGTTCCAGTTACTGCTCAGTAACTTCAGTCTTTTGTGGAAGAAAGCCACTAGGGCTAACTTTTCACTAAAAGCTTAAGGTACCATTACTGAACCTCTAGAAATACTGCTGTCCCACTTTCTATTCTGATTCTGGTTTCAACTAGGGTTGTAAGCTGTCTGTGTGTAGAACTCCATTTATTCTGCATTTTCTAACATTATTTATTTACACCTTGTGAGACACCTTTCAGGATATCAGAACAGCAGGAAATATTATTCTTTTGTTAGGTAGCTTTGTTTTTCTTTCCCTCCCTAAAAAAATGCAGAAACAAAATTGTTCCTTGAATAGCCTTTTGGAATATCTGTTTTACTTTTAGTGGAGCTTTGTGCTTTCTTACCTTTAGCCAACCACAAGAGCATACAGGAAACTTTATTGTTAAAAGAAGTATTCTCTGCAGTTTAATATTCAATATTTCTACTTTCTGTTCTGCTCTTTCCTTACATCTTGCCTCTGCTTAGGTTTTATAGATCTCCCAGCCCTCATTCTCCGTGGATTATATAATGCAACGTGTCGGTGCCATGCATGGCACTTCAGTTACCTCAGCATTTCCATTATAACTCTGTGTTTTGAGGGATTTATAGGCTAGCAGTAAAAATCTGTTTCTTGGATAAACCTTGAAACAGCAGTTTCTGGTCATTTAAAAAGAAAACAAAATTAAACAAACTTTTTTTTTTAACCTTGCTGGCAGCCACTTAGTATTGGTGTTTGCACTGCAGGATCTTCCTAAGCAGCAAGTGTAGATTCAGAATGTAGCCAGTTTTAAAAGTAATAATGCTTTCTCTTTTTATATCCTTCAAAAACGCATGTCATCCCCTCTTTAGGCACATGATGTCATTGTCTCTTTGCCAACCTTTCTGGAGCCTACATCAGTCAGCCTTTGGGGCCTCAGAGAGGTGCGGTTTGGTCTGTGTTTTCGTTTATTTGCAACGTGGAGGAGTTTTACAGTGTTTTAAAAAAAATATTTATCCTTCTTTGTCTCAAAGCCCAGTAACTTACTATCTTACTTCTGTGTCACAGAGCTACAAATATATCACCATCCAAAAAGACATGGACTATATATGACTATCTAGAATATCGGGGCTATTACCAAAACCAAAATTGGAAAGGATATTAAATCTTATGCTTTAATGCTTAAGTGATTTGGTGTTAGAGAGCAGGCTATTAGAGGACCTATGGGGTGAGTTATACTGAGCCAGTCGTTAGGTATTCCTGTATTTTCCTTAGAAAGATCTAGTAGCAGTCACTCTTAGAAATGGATTGCTGAAACAGATACACTTACAGTTTTATTGCACAGGGCAGTTCTCTTCCCCTAGCTTCTGGTCAGAGGAGTGCACAACGCAGCATGGATTCTAAGAAATGTGGTTGTGTGCTCAGGTTTGTAGAGGTGAATTATTTTTATAGCTCTTAAGTTAAGCAATCAGCTTTAAAGGCATCTTTACAAATACATATCCACTGATTGAAGCAGACAAAAAGCCTTTATCGGTAAGTGACTCACAGGCTGGTTGCATGCCCAAGTTCTGGGTCTGGAGCTGGCTAACTCTGCTTTTCCCATCTAAAATAAAATACTGCTCTGCGATGAATACTCTTTTGCTGGTTGCTGTTATATTTCAGGCCTGAAGTAATGCTTCCTCTTACATGTAAAATTTTGTTTCAGTCATTGTGAGTTGTACATAGTAGCATATAGCAGTGAGAAGAAGCCCCTTTTTGATTTAATTTCACTGTACTTCATGTTTTCCCATGTCATTTGTGCCATTTCATACCAGTAATTTTACTGTTTTATTTTCTTCAGGGCAATTCTCACTTAGAATTGATACCCACTTCCTCAGTACTACCTTGGAATTTAAATATTCAGCCATTCTATTGTGATCCAGTAATTTTCTTCCCCCATAATCTTTTGACATCATTCATGTGCTTGAGATAGGGGGAAAACATCCTCCAACACTAAAAAACACATAGTGAAGAGGAATTCAGGTTTTCTGATTTGAAACTGTATCACCGCTTGGAGACAGGAAAAAAAATAAAGAAAAAAGCGCCAAGCAGACAAGTACTGTTTCACATTAACATCTATTCTCAATGAAGAGGTAAAAATCAAAGTCCCTGTATGTGAGGCAGGGTTAGTGAACTGCCAGTGATTCTCCCAGCAACTGACACAAAGGAATCTGTGAGTATCAAAGCTGAGGCAGCAAGCTTAGTGTCAGCTCTTGCCTAGGGAGTAGAAGAAAACATCACTTTGTCTCTGCTTTCACTGCTTAAACACACACATCATTCACTAGTAACCATTTACTCTGCTGTCAAAACTGTTTCAAGAGAGCGCTACATTTGATTAATAGTAAAATACATGCATAGAAAAAAAGTCTGCTTCTCCTGAGCTACTTCATTTTGGAAAATTTTTGCCTGTACTTCTTAATTTTTCCATCCTATAAATATGCCTGTAATATTCCAGGAGTACTCTGTTGCTTCTAGTAAACTCATTTTTATTACAGAGCCTGGTGCACTCATCCTAATTCTAGTTAATGCTCTCTCTCTCTCTCGGTGAAGCATATTATGGCATCCTCAGCCTCTTCTATTAACGAAAAAGTGACCAGCACAAACACGTGTGTAGTACATGATTCATAGTGCTGCTTTCTGAATTGTCCAGTGGGTAATTGCAGTACAAAAACCAGAGAAACAGATGTAGACCCTAAACCTTGGCTGTAAATTTTTGGTTTATGATTATGGGTTTCAAATGTGCTATGTCACACTGACAAATATACAGTAACACCAAAGGAAATAGATTTCTGACTTGAACTTTTGCTTTTTATTTCACTTATGGCTAAGGATATGTTTATTGTAAAGTTTCTGCCATCGCAGTCTGAGAGAAAACAGATCAAAACGGTGATGTAAAATCAAAATTTCTTTGCACAGATAAAGTATGGAAGATTTAGAGAGTTGTTGTCTACTTATACCTCTGTGGGAGCTGGGTAAGCATTTAAAATATGTGGCAGTGCTTAAAGTTTCATTACATTTGAATTAGAAGGCTATTAGTTATTACAGTAATTATGGTTAGTCCTGATCTAAATTAGAAAATACCCACCAGTTTATGAATGTAACTTTTTCTGAAACTCTATTTAAGAAAAACAAATATCATAGTATTTCAGAGTGAAATATGAGATACATAAATTACTGTATTGTAGCAATACTATGTGAGCAAACCATTAGGCTATTTGAAGAATTTGTTAATTACATGTGGTTTAGTAATAAGTATAAGCATTATTACAACTATTATTCGTAATAAATCATGATGAGCTACCTGCCTCATTTAGATACAGCGAGAAAAAGCAATCTTTTTCAATTCATACGCCATTAAGCCTGACTTCCTGACATTCACTTCCAGAAGTTGCCAGTCTACATCTTGAGGCATGGTGTTTATTTTTAAATATGGTATTATAAGACGGCAAATGGCATAAACATAACTGTTTCTGTTTTTCTGATTTTGTTTATTTTTTTGTTTATTTTAACTCACATGGACAGTATGTTTTGCTTGGTAGAAGCTTAAAATGCTCCTAGAGCCTTGCTCCATGCAGTTTTCTCCCTAAATTGGAGACTGACAAAACTTACTGTGTTTCGTATCATCCTTTCCAGTTATTTTTGTGGTGACGTGTTATATATTCCAAACTTCTAGTGTGTTCTGAATAATCTGGTTAGAAAATTCTGTCCTTTAATTTAGCTTTGCTGCTCAAAACAAAATTGTAACAATGTAGCCAGCTGAGATTTTAACCAAAAAAATAGCCATTTTCCCATTTACCCTTTTAATACAGCAAAGGCTAGTTGCTGTGCTGACATGATTTAAACAAGCCTTCCCTGAAGGATGACTTTTTCCTAAACGTGCACTGTGCACAATTTTTGAATTACAGAGCATCACAGGCTTCTTCAGCTGGAGAAGTTCAAGCTGGGGGAGTACACCTCAAAGTCCTTTAAAAAGACACTGTTAAACTCCAGCGTTTGTAATTCTTCTGCCTGGAGGGAGGACGGGAAGAGAGGCTGCCTGCTGCAGGGACAGCCAGAGTTCTCCCCGTCAAACGGGAAAGAGGCTAAGAAAAGCTTTTGTTTTTCTCTCTTCGAACGGATTTGATTCCAGATTGCAGCAGGTCTTTTTGCTGGTTGCTGGTTTTCAGCGTGGGTATATCAGTTTCAGGGAACAAGTGTGTGTGCTGTGTATGGGGTTCTGTTTTGTTGGGCTTGGGGTTTTTTTGCAATTATTGAACCTGTGTGAAAAGTTTTGTTAATACAATCTGCGGGCATTGTCAGAGAGCTTTCGGTTCATCAAAGGACTTTTTGTGGAGAGGCGACACCACATCCATTAAAGTGGCTGCACAGGTCCCAGAGTGAGTCCTCTCCCCAGCATTTCTTTACTGTTGCCAGTTGTGTGTCATGTCTGCACACAGTGTATCCCACTCTGCCTGACTCCCATTTGGGGCTCTTTGGAAAAAAAAGCAATAATCAAGGGTTTCATTTTCCAATTCCTGAACCCGAGGTAGCTGTAGGGCGGGAAGCGAGGCTCCTCTGTGCCTTGGGAGACCTTGCCCTGGGCCAGTGCTCAGTCCACTCAAGGATGAGCTGACTTGGCTCACACTTAAAATGAAAGTGTGCATGTGGTTGTTGAGCTCATGTCCTTTCCATTAGGGCAGAGGGAGTGTTTCCAGTCCGTTGTTACTCATTTTTAAAGCGTCCATAGGAATAAGGACTAGCAGAGGCTGCCATGGAGTCTCTGTCCATAAGCCAGACTCTGCAGAAAGTGGTTATGCACCTAAAAAAAGCAGAGGGTTCCCTGCTGGCTTCATGCAAGCGGTGCGGCAGCACAGTGCTGGCTACAGTGTCCCGGCCACAGAGCTGGGAAGGCTTTGACACCCACTTATGCCACAAGGGAGGGCTGCTGCGAGTGCGGTTTCACCTTTGTGAGTGTTTCGGTGGAAGCAGCCACATGCCTTCAAAATGCCTGTGAGGGAGCAGCCAGGGGGTGCCTGCCCTGGAGAAGGGCTGGCCGGGGTGTCCCCTCCTGGTACCCTGGAGTGGATCCTGTTCCTCATGGACCTGCTCGTGGCCTTTCTCCTCTCTTGAGGAGCTAGTGCTCATTAGTCCTCTGAAAGCTGATACAGCCCTGGTCCCTCTCTGATAATCAGAGACAGGCAGGACCTGGTGCCCCCCCAGCAGAGGAGAAGAGGGGTTGTGTGGCTGCCTCTGCCCAGGGCTGGGTGATGGGGACGGGCCCTCTGGGTAATGGTGCCTCCCAAATCTGACTTGGCGTGGAGGTGTGGGAGCACTGGGTGGCGTGGCAGGGCTCTCCTGCAGCCGTAACAAACCTCTGTGTGATTTAGGAGTGAGGAGAGGTGGGGAGAGATGGAGACTGACCGCCCACCCCGTGCCCTGGCAGGGTCGGGCCTGTGAGGTCCATCTTCTCTGCTGGGGTGCAGAGGTCCTGTGGGGTCTGTCTTCTCTCCTGGGGTGCAGAGGTCCTGTGAGGTGTGTCGTCTCTGCGGGGGTGCAGAGGTCCTGTGGGATCTGTCTTCGCTGCTGGAGTGCAGAGGTCCTGTGGGGTCTCTGCTGGGGTACAGAGGTCCTGTGAGGTGTGTCATCTCTGCTGGGGTGCAGAGGTCCTGTGGGGTCCATCTTCTCTGCTGGGGTGCAGAGGTCCTGTGGGATCCGTCTTCTCTCCTGGGGTACAGAGGTCCTGTGGGGTCTGTCTTCTCTGCTGGGGTACAGAGGTCCTGTGGGGTCTCTGCTGGGGTGCAGAGGTCCTGTGGGGTCCATCTTCTCTGCTGGGGTGCAGAGGTCCTGTGGGATCCGTCTTCTCTCCTGGGGTACAGAGGTCCTGTGGGGTCTCTGCTGGGGTGCAGAGGTTCTGTGGGATCTGTCTTCTCTCCTGGGGTGTAGAGGTCCTGTGGGGTCTGTCTTCTCTGCTGGGGTACAGAGGTCCTGTGGGGTCTCTCCTGGGGTGCAGAGGTCCTGTGAGGTGTGTCATCTCTGCAGGGGTGCAGAGGTCCTGTGGGGTCCGTCATATCTGCTGAGGTGTGGTGGTCTCTGCATCAAACCGGGGTCCCCGCTGGCGTGTGCAGGGCTGTCTTAGGGTGACCTGCTCCACACCCAGCCCCGCCAGCCCAGAAGCTGAGGTGAAGCCCGTGTCCAGGGCCCCGGTCCAGCGGCCGATGCCTGCGGCTCGCTCACGGCTTCTCTGGAGAGGAAGGAGGAGGGGGGGGCACACACAGAAGTTTTAGCAAATCGAGCTGGAATTTAAAACTCCTCCATTCTCTGCAACAGCCAAACCCATCTCTGTCTTAATTCCCACCCCACTCCTTCCCCCTCCTCTAAGTGTGGCTGTTTGTGGCTTTATTTTTTTTTTTTTCGGTTAATTTTACTATATTAGTTTGGGTCTTTTCGCCCGGCGGTCGCCAGCGGGGCGACTCGGGCTGGGCTGGGGCGGGCAGGCGAAGGCGAGCCCCAGCCCTGCCTGGTTTTTTAGCGGGGCTGCTGGGAGCCGTGCAGGCGTGTGAGAATCCTGGGAGCTGGTGATGTCAGACCGCTTGGGTCATTTGAAGGTTAGCAGCCTGGGAAGGGTTCACGGAAAGTTCACTCGCATATATTAGGCAATTCAATCTTTCATTCCCTGTGACACAAGTAGTAGGAAGTGAGCTGTTCGGAGGCAGAAGGATCTATTCCCGGCCGAGGGGGGATCCCGGCTCCCTACCGGAGCCGTTCGGTCCCGGGGAGGGGAGCGCCCGGCGCGGCGAGGGCCCCGCGGGGCCCGGCGGGAGCCCCGGCGGCGGCGCTGCCTCCCGGGCCGGGGAGCGGGGGGCTGGACGGCCCCTAAAACTTGGCGTGCGGCTCGCTTCCCCCCGTCCTGCTGGATTGGCTGGGCAGCCTGGAAAATGGTAAATGATCATTTGGATCAATTACAGGCTTTTAGCTGTGTTGTCTGTCATAATTCATGATTCTGGTCTGGGAAAAAGACCAACAGCCTACGTGCCAAAAAAGGGGCAGAGTTTGATGGAGTTGGGTCTACTTTTATGTGCCATTTTCCTCCACACCTAGAGGAAAGCACTTTTGCAGGCGTTCCGTGCAGGGGGAATCATGTTTGACTGTATGGATGTTCTAGCAGTGAGCCCTGCTCAGATGCTGGATTTCTACACGGCGAGTCCGTCTTCCTGCATGCTCCAGGAGAAGGCTCTCAAAGCCTGCTTCAGTGGATTGGCACAGACAGAGTGGCAACACCGGCACAGTGCTCAATGTAGGTCCCAACTCTTTTATTTTTCCACTTTAAAGCTGCTATTTATTTATTTTTTATTATTATTACCATTATTATTATTATTACTGCTGTTGTTATTTTTATTTGCATGCATTCAAGAAAGAAATACTTGTAATGAAGCGCAGGGGGTATGAGGGGTGGGGGGAGCTTTTGTGCAAAATGCGATTTGCGAGCCTTTTTTCTCCTTTTGGCAAAAAAAAGGAAAGAAACACCAGGCTGCTTTCTGTTTATCCCTTCTCGTGCAGCATGTTGATCCTAACAAGTGTTGGGGAGCCAAGCAGGAACACGTAAAATTAAAATATGATACAACAAATACTTGCAAAACTCCAACCAGTGAAGGATGAATTTACGTAACGTTTCTATGGTAGTTTTTTTTTCTTTGCCTCTTTAATCTAATTTTGTACCGCGTTTGATAATCTGGATGCATGTTGTCTCAAAGCAATTAAAATGCTGCTCTGTACAGTTCTTGCAAAGATGTGGAATTGCAATGGGTAGATGCCGTTCCGAAAATCAGACAGTAGTTTTAAGTTTCCTAAGAAAAGGCAATATTTCTTTGTACTGACCTTGCTGCCACCTTTCTTTTTCACTTTGTTGCTCTAAGAAGTTGCTGTTTTGCTAGAAAACTACTTACTGTGAACACCCTTTGAGTTTAACCATCAATTATTTCTATACCTAGAGATTCAGGCAGCATTGCAGTGGTGACCGAGGAGGGAGAGCTAGTGATAGGACACTTCTGAAAATGTATTATGTATGTATTATTTTGTATTTGTTGCCAAGAAACATAGATGGTAAACAATGGCAGTATTTTAACACCACAGTTTCAAGTTTGAGAAATGACAAAAAGTGCCAGAAAGCATCACCTTATCCTCTGCATAGAAGCTTGCAGGATGCTTCACTGCTCTGACGGTGATTTAGATAAATGACTTGGCTATCTATCAAAGTGTTTTTAGCACGCTCTTGGGCACTTCAGTACACCATTAACCATATAGTTCTGTCTGAGGTTTTTGTTTTGCTTTATGTTAAAAAGTTACCTAGGAATTAGAAGAGTTCTCCCTTCTATACAGTTTATCTCAAAGGGGTGGAGCAGGGAACTGAAAAATAAATAAAAAAATCTTTGGTGAAATAGCGTGTTTTTTTCACTCTGCTCAAAAGTTTTCAGCCACCATATGACGTTTGTGTGGGCTGAGTAATGAAAACAGAATTGTAAAAATCAGTGACTACCAGCCTACAATACTGCAAATGTTTTGATGTCTTTACAATTAAAATTAGACTGTGAAGTTCAGCATGGGATGTTTATTTTCTCCACGCAGTTTTCAAAATGCTTCAAACAACACAGGAAACAAAGCTTTTACTTCAAAATAATGTTTTTAGCTATGGGAGAGCTTCAGTCAAGGAGGGGGAAAAAGCCCGAAACAGATGTTTTACAAAGAACGCGTTTTCCTTCTTCCATGGTTTCAATTTTAGTATAACTTCAGCAGTGGTATTGCGGAAACTTGGAATTAAATAAACTTTCCTGGAGTTGGAGGCATATGCTGTTGTTAAAAACTTATATCCACAAAATATTCTTTAAATAACTTCTGGTTTTAAAAAGTCCCGCTTGTTCTCTTGTATATTGTTAATACCTAGAAGCAAGATTCTTAAAACCAAAATATATGGTGTTTGTTCTTAGGCAAGTTAAACACAGGATTACCCTTATCAGAATGGAATGAGTGTAAATATGTCATTTGCCTAGGGCCTGTGATAAGAGACAAGTGTTGATAACAGCAAAGTTTAGCTAATCAAAGAAGCTCATATTAACAAGAGTAAATAAAGAATACAGGAAAATGCATTCAGGAATCCAGTCTCATAACTTTGTAAGCAATAGGATTAATCTTTACTGCATGGGAATTTAAAATCAGGCTGAAACCTGAATCATAATACGATGGCTGTAATTTGAACTGCGAAAGTTAATGGTACAGAAATGTGGAAAAGCAATTTAGTTAGGGTCCAAATGAAGAATTCTGTTTGACGTGTAGCGTGTTTAGTTTTAATTTTGAAGAAGGCGTAAGCAATTTATTTGTGTGGGTAAATACACGTAAATGAGTTATAAAATACTAAAATTCTCTCAATATGTAAGATTTTATCTTTCATCTCCTAAAAATAATGACAAACCTGGAATTTTTGTGGTCCAGAAAGTCTTTGATGGTTTAAATGTTCTCAGTGCTTATAAATACAAAGATAGAAAAGTTTAATTCTAACTCAAGTGCTACTTGACTCTATTTTTATGAAGACTTCTGTGATTTAATGAAATGTAATCATAGCCAAATTTTGAAACTGTTAGACGTGTAATAGCAAGGGTTTTGGTCTAATTTCTTGGTTTCCTTTTGGCTCTGCCATAACAGCAGTACACCTGCAGCCACTGCTTTAGGCCTTAGAAATATTGCTTTGATAGGGACATGATTGTGGAGTAAAAGGAAAATTATTGTTGAGGGACTAATACATGGATAGTGCAGACTCTGAAGAGGCCAATAGCAATCCAGACAGCATCAGGGTTTCGCTTGAAATGCTAGAAAATTGGCCATTGCAGGGGGTTAGGGCTGAATGCTGTAGGTCTTCAACTTCAGCACGTTACAATTCACTAAACAAGTGCACTCCTGCAGCATCATGAATTTTCTAGTTCATGAGGGTCTACAAAGTAAAAATAGAGGGTAAGGTGTAACCCAAACGTGGCCTTATCTTGTGTGGTATTTTTTTCCTCCCTCCTGTGGGAGGAAAAACCTGCTATGGGTTTGCTATGCAAACGTTAGCCACCGTGTGTTGCAAGATGTGTTACGAGCGCACAAAAAAATACCTAATTTTTGTGCTTATACATGTTTAGGTTTTAGATGTGATATTGTATTGTTATAGGTTTAAAAATAAATTACTTATTTGCAAAGGAAATTACAAACTCAGAAATGAAAGTAGAACTGACTACACTTTTAGTCGTAAGTCTTTCTCACTCCTTTTCTCATAAGATAAGAATCAGGTCAATATAATAAAATAAGATGAGAATAGTTCTTAAGCAAACAAAAGAGTTAAGATTGTAAGAATGAGTAATTTATACTTTCTTAAGTAAGGTATTATTTTCCACTCCTTCAAAGTGCAGCGAAGACAAATACTGATAGAAAATGAGTAACTTTTGGTGAAACGTGAGCTAACAAAACACTGCAGAAGTGGGAACGGGATGGGCCCTGGGAGAGAAAGAGCTGCAAAGAATGGCTATTTTCCTTGGACTTGGAAAGGCCTATTAAAGTCTTCATTAGTCTTCATTAATTAAACAGGCAAAAAACACAAATGAGGAGGTCCAAAACAAGAGTAAGTTTGTTTGGCAGTATGCAGTGTTTCATCTAATTATATCAAGCAGAAGACTACTGCCTACCACATTTTGTTAGGTTTAGAAGAATAAGAAATTTGATGAAGGCAAAAGTCATGGATATGACAGCAGAACCATAGTAGGATGTTGAGGCTCTTGTAGTGTGTGGTTCTCATTTTGGTTCAGTGGGAAGTGTTTGCCCAGAGAGGGTCTGGCAGGTATTATCTTTCAGAAAGTTCGTGAAGATGGGACTCCAGAAGGCTTGCGTTTTCATCCTAAATTACAGATTATTTTTGCGATGTTTGGGTCGGGTTCTTGTTCCCTGCAAGCACTGGAAATACTGGAAACATCTGTGCTCCACAGAAAAAAAAAGCTCAGTACTTTATTTTCTTTCATCTTTCTGAATTTAAAAACAAACATTTTGAAGTGAAGGACTTGTAATCTGCATTCCCAAGTATCAGATTGCTGCAGGTGTGTTTGCTAGTGCCCAGAAGGCAAGATCTGTTTGAACCAGGTTATTTTCTTTAAAGTTCATCTATAAACTTTACAGCAAAATCGCTAGGACTGATTTGCTTAGGGACACAATCTTTGTTTAAACTTTTATACTTGTAGCTTAATGCGCTGAAATACGTGATGGAAAGTGTTTGTTTCTGATCCCCTTTGTTAAAAAAAAAAAAAAAAAAAGGAAAGGTGGCATGGGGATATTTTTCTTCCAAATTAATTGAAACAAGAACAACTCTTCATTATGTAGACTCTGATACAGTTAGCCCTAGTCAGCTGATAGCACAGGGATGCTCTAATGGACACGGACCACTGTCAAAAACTCCTGCAGACAAAACTGATGAAAGGCATTTGCTGGAGAAGTTGGGGTGGGATAAGCTTGGAGGAAACAGAAATGCATCTTTGGGTGACTCCCCACTTCCCTAATGAGTCTGTGCAGCAGAGGTGCAACTTGTCAGAACAAAGCCAGGCTGACGGCGCTGCCTCGGAGAGGGTTACGGCGAAGTTAAGGAGTCGAGAGAGAGAGAGAGTGTTTCAGACGGCAAAGTTAGTCATCCTCACATCCAGCTAAATCCTCGCTTATTGCTGAGCTGTCTTCGTTAACCATGTGTGCATCACGCCTGCACCGCAGCCCAAGCAAGGCGCCCCGAATGGAGGATTATGCTTCCACCTCCCCTAAACACCCCGAGTGGCTGTTTTTGCTCAGGTCTAATTTATACACCACCCTTTACGCAGCCGATGAAGTGCGGCTGTGTTACACAGCCAGCATTTAGATTTGGGAGTGGGGTTGTGAAAGGGACATTGTGCTCAGGAGGACTGCTGTCTGCCGCGGTTGGCCGTGCCGTGCCCCATCCTATTGAGACCTCAAAAGCAGAGCACAGCTGCGATGAGTTTCCAGCTCTGTTTGACCATGGGGAGTGGCGCTGGTATGCGTGCGAGCTCGGGGGAGCATCCCTCTCCCCCTTGTAGTTTCTGCCTTAGGGGGCTGGCAGCAGCCTCCAAGCAGGGAATTTACAGGGGTGAGTGGCTGGGGCCAAATTAGCTGTGGTTTCGGAGGGCTTTCCAGAGCTTTGCAAGGCTGTAGCATGCAGCCCCAAGAGGAAGGATATCAGTTGATGTATAAAATGGCCAAGGAGCTTCGGTAAATAGACTTTACCCTTCAAATCCAGAGGTCCTGGCAGCGGCTGTGCAGGAGGGTGGGGTTGTACTTTTCCCCTTCCTGTACTTGGACACTTTTGATTATCCAGAGTTTCTGGGACTGAGCAGGGCTGCCTAATAACAAAGCCTGCAAAATATAATTGCCTAAATAGGCCTATTGTCCTTTTCAAGTCACTGTGCTGTGAAATCTTTCAATTTTTTGCTGAAAATGTTGCATCCAGTGTTTAGATGGGTTAGTGGCTGTGGCAAGGAAGAGATCCTTTTCCTTCATCTCTCATTGCTGCGTGGTTGAGAAACTGATTATATTCCTGCCTCTTCTTGATGCTTGCTTCTTTTGGGAAGCAAATATTTTAGCCCCTTCTGGCAGGGTAAACTGCCAAAAGTAGTAGGCGGGGAAATAGAAAGCTATGATTGATTTTGACCTTTGCTCACGTGCATGAAGTCTGTCCCCATGCATTGTGACCCATGCCACTTCTTGCTGAAATCCTAGCCCATTCAAACCAAATGGAACCACAAAAATATAAGCCACAAAATGCTCAAAACTGTTCTAAAGTAACAGAATAATTGTTTTCCCTGTACGGCGAGAAAAAGTGTTAGGCAGGAGGCTAGCAAAGCTGGATTTTTTAACAGGCAAACCAAGAGTAATGTCTTTCAGCTGCTGCTGCCTTTTTATGAGAACCATATTCTAGGTACAAAATAAACAAACTGGTATCATGTGGGAATGATTCTTCTGGGCA
This sequence comes from Phaenicophaeus curvirostris, assembly GCF_032191515.1. Taxonomy (NCBI): domain Eukaryota; kingdom Metazoa; phylum Chordata; class Aves; order Cuculiformes; family Cuculidae; genus Phaenicophaeus; species Phaenicophaeus curvirostris. The sequence continues at coordinate 49,471,048 of NC_091397.1, read as the reverse complement.
GTTCTTCAGTCACAGTAATCTTAGCTTTTCCTCCTAATTGTAATCAGTAAACAACTTTCAACCAAAAATGTGGATTTTAAACTGGTCTGGGATTTTATTAATCCATCGTTGCATGAGCAAATGGTTTTCAAAAGCTAAGAATGTCAGAAACAGTAGCCTAAAGTTAGCATCCTAAATCCACATTTCATGGTTTCATTTCAAATATGCTGAGCATCTAGGAGCTCCCTCGAAAAAAAGAAAAACAAACAAACAAAAAAAAAAACCCAGGCCATGTACTTAAATGACCAAATACTATTTAGAACCTTCATTTAATATTAAAAAAAATTTAACAGACTTTCCCACTTCCCCCAGACTATATGAAAAAGTAATTCAGTGACAGGATTCACAACATTAACAGTGGAAATAGAGACAGTTAAATGACAAAGTAGGAATTGTTTATAAAAACATCTTACTCTCTTTCTATAAATTTACAAGTCAACCAAGGTTTTTTTCCTTGTATTTAGTTTGCCTCACAGATTTCTCCCATTTTCTGCTTCTTTGCTTCAAAGTTTGGTCATCAGATTATTAATCTGAGACAGTTTCAAACTTCTGCTATAGATTTTAATAGCTACATTATCTTCTTCATATACTCACTCATGATTAGCAGCTGCTCAGGATTGCTTTCCCAGTGCTTGTGAATTAATATGACTGTGGTCCCTGTGCATTTTGCTTATTTTTTGGGGGGGGGCTGGCGGTGGGGGGGGGGAGAGTGGGGGCGTAGGGGATGGGAGAAGAGGAAAATCTAGCTTCCTTCAGCTCATTTTAGTCATATGAATAGGAGCGGAGAACTTGCATCATGTGACAGGGCAGCTCACCAGCATAGGGTCCCTGTGTGAGAACCTCCCTTGTACATGACAATCTGATAAGGATATCATGTGGTTTAGAAACACATTCCCACAATGTTCACTTCTTTGTCCCTTTATTAGAGAGTGGGCAGGAAAAAAAACTTTTAACAAGCTGATGCCAGCCCTTATATAACTGACCCCACTTTATTTTAGCGTTCTGCATGAGCCTTACAGCTTCTTCAAGTACTTTGTTAAGAGAGATGGAAATATAATCCAGTAAGTCTGTGTAAAGAATCCTAGACACAGAGTATATAATATACCTTCTGTTCCCCTCGGACAAGGTGATTTTTCTTTGCCCGGCTTATACCATATATAAACTTAATATTATAGAACTATGTACGTTAAATACACACATGCAAGCTACACTTGTGTAGGTTTAATAGGTTAAAGCTTGAATAAGTATTTATAGATTTTCAGAGTGCTCCAAATCCTTACCACTAAGGACACCATGTTAAAGACCATCCATAGTTCGGTGGGATTTCCGATTTATGCACTTTCAATGAATTAAACTTTACTATTTTAAGTGCATGCCCTAAGAAAAAGAAGAGAGGAATGTCTCACAGCAAAGAGGTTTATTAGCACAGTTTAGTTTCTTTTAATGGTTTGGAGTATCTCTTTCTGTTGACCATAATATTTTTCTCTAGGCTCACATTGTATTTTTTGCAAGGAACTTCGAACAATAAAATTAAGTGTATTTTTGTCTTTTAGAGCCTTATCTACTTAAGCACTGAAATGTACTCAACCCTCCACCCTTGATTTTAGTAAGCATTTCAGATACAGAGTGGTCATATGAGTGAGCCTTTAGTGTATTTATACACCACTACTTTTACAAAATACCAATAGAAGCTTATGTGATCCAACATTTCTTTTATTCTTGGAAAGAAGAAAAGGATCATGCTCCTTCTGAAGAAATATAGCAGAGGTGTGGAGCAATTAAGCAAGTTGCCCAGTATTTTGGTAACCAAAGAAAACTGCCACGGTTTGATTTAATTCCAATTTCCTTCAGTGGGTGCTTCAAGCTTAGAAAGCCATTTTTTGCCCATGAGATACAAACAGTGGACGGAATGATTCAATTAAAAAAACCTCAGACACACAAAGAAAACCGCCATAGCCCCTTTCCCCTCCCCCTAATCCCACTCCCAACCAGTCAGATAACACAAAAATTGAATCCCGTGGTTTTATTTTTATCTGAATGCAGCTTGTAGTGAGTCCCTGAGAATAGCCATTACAGTGGTCTTCTCCGCCAAGCTGGCTGGTGGTAGAGCAGCACGTCATATAGAGGTCTGTGTCGCTTTTCCTATGAGACTTCCTTGCCATCTTCCAGCCTTGTATGAGAATCATTCCTCTGCCAGCTGGTGACTGATACCAAGAGGATTCCCAGGTTCGCCTACATGATAAGTGGATGTAGCAGCATCTGACTTGATTTAAATATTTCACTTGTTCACAAGTGAAAATAGTTAAGTACAGTTAAGGCACAGTACAGCTGTACCTTGGCTTCTGGGGGGTCTTGAAGCATCCCATCCATTATACTGGTGTGCAGGGAACAGCCATGGGCAGAGACTGGGGCAGCAAGCAGGCTCTTCTGCTGCTTGCCTCTTGTCTGTCTCCCAAGCACCTTGTTTATTCTTCATCTCGTACCCCCATATTCACAGTGAAAACAAGCATTGCCTGTCTTTCCAAGACTGAACATTCACTCGCACATGAAGAAAAAGGAGTTGGAAGCCTGTGTCACAGTGCCATCTGGTGATACCTGCCCAAACTCTCCCCTTGGCAAGGGCTGTGGCTGTCAAGGCAGTTGATCTGGGAGCTGATCTGGAGGCATATGGGTGCTTTCCCCAGGACTCTTGTTCAGGTGCAAGGAAGTGCCTGCACAACCCAAACTGCGTCTCTCTGGGTTTTTTTACACAGCTTTCTGTGTTGCTGTAATCAAAGACCCTATTATCTTCTCCACAAACCTTCCCTTCTTAGCAGAGAGTGCTAACTCGCCAATCTGTGGTTTTGGCTTGGGGCACAAGTCAAAGGACTGGCTAAAAAAAGTCATGCATGTGTGAGGTTTTTTATTGTTAAGATCAGGTCCTGAATGATGGTGGTGGTTTGGTTTTAAGCAGTTGTTCATACTTCTGCTTCTCAGCTTTTGGTCTGAGGAGGTGTTTCTTTTTTCCCCCTCCATCTTTCAGAGTATTCCTTTGTGTTGCTTTATTGTTTAGGTTGCTCTTCTCATTCATTTAAGGAAGAAATTTTATTAGTTACTGAATCAGGGTATTTGTCAGATCCTCTTTAGTGGCTGGCTGGAAAGTCTTGGAGACCTGACTTTCTTAATGATTCTTCTGTTTTCACCCCATACTTTGAACACCAAGATGTAAAATGCAGAACAAATGTCAGATCACCTATGTATTTCATATATTTGCACAGAGAATCTTTGATGAGGGGAGCTAACAGAAGGCTATACTTTACCCAAGCCCCTCTTCCCGGGTGAACCTCAGTTTTCCTCTCTTTAGTTCAGAGAGCACATTCCGGCTGTGTTTCTTCTACTTGCACATATCATCACATGCTATGCAGGTTAGGTATGTGAACTGCTTGTCTTTCTCCACTTTGCACGTATTGCCACATTCACTTCTCTGAGACCACGCCAATACGGATCCATTATCTTTCAGAAGTTTTGAAATGAAGCCTTCAGCTGCCTGCAAGAAGTCAGAGCTGACTCACATCCTTCAGTGTTTTTTTCCCTTATCCAAATCCTTTCCTTTCTCTGTGCTTCGGAGAGGTCCTGCAAGGCATCATGGTTGAAGCGCGAGCTATGTGTTAGGAAGCACGGCATGTCTGGATGCGGTTTGGGAAAATAGCTGTTCCCCTCTCCGTGAAATGGAATCCAGTATGAACACTGCAATTATTCACAGAGGCTGTTTTCACCTTTACCGAAATATGAAAGCAGAGCAGTTACAGCACGATATACTGGCACTGCCCAGTAATTCCATGTTTGTTATGTTTTCGCTAACCTTAATTTCTGTGCAGAACAAGAAAATACTCTGACGAAAAGAGATGAGGAAGGAATGACGCCATTAAATGAGATTAAATCAGAGTATCAGTTTCCCTAGAACACGTATTTGGCTCTTTACCAGCAATCTTTTCCCTATTTTTCAAATAAACACATATTTTCACATGATAACTCTATTTGAAATATTAATGCTTCCAGGGCTACGTTACCTTTGTTTCTTCATCAAAGTCCATTACTATGAAAAGGCTGCTGTTCCTTAGGCTGTTTCAGCTTCAAAAGAATTTTAGGGCCTGGTCTATTGGAAAGCTTGGGGGTATAATTAGTGAAAATGGAAATAGATGCAAGAGAAATTTAGTTCCTGATGTTTTAATTTAGTATAGTACTGCCATGTGTTGTTGAAGAGGATTCTTAAAGGCAAACATAATTATTTCATTATGGTCTTCAGAATGCTTTCATTGGTCTTAATGACAAGAAACTGCATAAGGAGTCATACATTTTAATTAGACCTTCTTATATTTACATCAGATAAATAACAAATAATTGATGAAAAACAAGTCTTCTGAATGGATGATTTCACACAGAGCTCTGGTTACAGTTTAATGATAAAACATTTCTCTTATCGCTTTGCATTTTAATTATCTAGAATTATTACTCTAGCGGAGATCTCACTATACTTTTATTTCCATGCATTTCATTAGATTCACAACTAATTTATATGAATCAGATGTTAAGAGAAAAGGTATTTTTCAACCTGTATCCCTTAGAATCAGTTTCCAGCTTTATTAATTTCATTTTGGTTTAATTTCTTAAATTTAGATACCTTCTTTTTTGGTGATAGTCTCTCCAGTAAAAGATGGTGGTAAGAGGAGTCAGACCTTTTCCGGTGTCTTCACTTCCCTACACAGGAGCAGATCCTTCCATTATTGGTAAACTTGAAACTCCTGTAGAGGTCAAGGAGCGAGAATGAAATTGTAGGTCTTGTAGTGGAATTTTCTAAGGAAAAATTTGCTGCCTCTTTCTCTTACTTGAAAGTTGTGTTCCTAAATCTCTTCCATTTACTTTGACAATCTTACTATTCCCCCTTTCCAATTGTGTGTATGCTTGCAGGTGCATTTAAAATACCAATATTTTTTCCTTTCTTTACCCCTTTTGTTGGGCAATTTATAATACCAGGAGAGATTACTTGGAGTTTTGCTACTTCCAAGGGTCTTTCATATTTGCAAGCTCTCTAGCCTTTCATTTTTGTAACAAAACATATTTCACATGATTCATTCCGGAGAGTATACCAAACGCTAATTGTTGTTATTGATTTTAAATTTTGCAACCATTACAAGTAATCCAGATGAGTGGCAGATAAAGAGTAATAGTCCATGGAGTTCTGGAAGTGTTTCATGTTTGTCTGGAGTACTTGATGTGATCAATAGTAACTGCCCCATTGAAACTAACTGCTGTATCAAATAACAGTAAATCAAATGAATGTGCTTACAGATTATTTATTGAAAGCTTTAATTGTTCACTGGGGCCCTGCTTATCTCAGGAAACAATAGAAGGCAGCAATCAGGCAAACAGGTTTGCAAATGCTGGGGGTGCCATCAAACAGCAGGGTCTTCTGCATGTCTAGGTGGTGCGAGAGCTTTCCAAAATGTGCCCCTGTCCCACTGGGATTGCCCACAAGGGTTGATTCCAGGGTAAGCTGGTCAGAGGTGAGTTTTCTTAGAGAAGGTCTCTTGAGTTCACAAATTACTCTTTTTTTAATTTTTTTTTTTACAGATTGTCATCTTTGGATGACAAACATCATATTTGATGGGTTGAAGAGTGGAAAAAGGTATCCCCAGATTTTTAAGTGAGACAAAACAAAACCTGACCTTATGAAGAGAAGTAAAGGAAAGCTTACTAAAGTTATTCTGTGGCAAGCTTACCTAGGTGTATTACAGTTTGGGGCAATTATATGCTGCTATATGGCTGTCAGACTTGTGCAAATACTAGGAAATTAAAAGCAGTGATTTCTAACTAAGAGCCCTGCACCATTACATTTTAATAGTTCCTTAAAATGACAACTCCGCCTTGTCACAGTCACTCCTTGATGTACTAGTGCCACAAATTGGAGGTTTTCTAGACCTTTAAGTGAAATGAATAGTCTTATGGACAGTTTCACTACTATCTAGTTTTTTTAATAGCCGTGGTGTATTGTCAATAATACTTCACTGTGGCTGCAGAATCCTTTTGGTATCAGTAGAGGCACTAAAGCCGTTCTTCAGCAAATTCAGGAAGATGGCACTGTATGAATTTACATTTAATAACACATCTTTCCAACCATGACAACTGGAAAAGGATTTATAAAAATAAGCTTAATTTCTGCAGAAAGTGATGGCCTAAATCTCTGAAACGTGGCAGGAAAAGTTGGGAGGTTTTCCCCCTAAAAATATATATGTTTTGTGAAACCTACTTGTACACATACATGTAATATTAGGTAATCATAAAAAGAGAGATAGTTTTAAAATTATTAAAGCACAGTAGCCAGAGATCTTCTGGCAATGAATTGCACTTGAAAAAAGTAACTTAGCTTTTTTGAAGTATAAGCTTAGCTTTAAGTTTCTTGGAGCATCTCAGGTCTGAACATTGCTTGTCGAGCCATTTAAAGATAAATCATTTCCTTTTTGCCATATTCTGTATACAGTACTATTAACACTCTCCCTGTTTGTAAGGCTGGGATGTAGCAGTAAAATGTAAGCAGCTTAGCTGGGATAAAAACCCTCCAAGTCACTATTGAAGGTAGGTATTGAAAAAGAAAGACCAAGTGATAAAGAAACACTGCTAGCATGTATGTTTGCCTACAGCACAGCATGTGCATATTTTTTCTCTTCTGTGAGAGAATAATACCGACAGACAATAAACAGGTAAAACTATGAGCATTCCTGACTTCAAGGATTTAACAGGAAAATCCAATGCAGGTAGAGAATAGCAGAACAGAATATTGGAAAACATGCTCTCCAGTCATGGTACTCATCTTGTCTCCAGTCTCTTGTGAATGTCTTATTTTACTGTTCTTTGGTCTTCTAGGCAGAGAGTAAAGGTATGCTCTGAGCCACAGTCGCAGTGTTGCTCCTACTCATCTCTAGGACACTGAGCTCCTTCCCAGCTTTCAGCTTCTGCTACACTTACTCTGAAAGGTGGCAGAGGGATGTCTGCCAGGTTAATCACACTGGTGGAAAGTAAAATGCACCTATAAAAATTTTAAAAAATAGATTTATTAAAAAAAAAGTAACCTCAATGTCAAGGACTCTGAATTACAAGGCAAGGCAATCTGGTAGTGTCTTAGTTTTTCATGGTACCTTCCCCACTGTGTTATCATCTTTTGTCTGGCAGGTATTCAATTCAGAAATATTGAAATTCCTCTCAGGCATACCTAACACTGGGTGTTTTATTTGCTCCCTCAAAAGATACTGGTGATAGTCAATTCTTAAATATTCTATAAACTTATATTTCTTACATTAGCATCAGAAATGTTGAGGAGAGCTGCTCTTACTAATGTGCTGTCCTGGTCTGGCATGCTGAGGGGATAAAGGAGGACAGAGTTTGCCCTGTTTTGGTCTCTGGTGTTGCAAATATGTTGCTGGAGTATGTCAGGAAGGTTAAGTTTTAGTCTTGACTGCCCTTCTGGTTGCAGATAAGCCCAAGTGATGAAAGCCATTTTTTCCTGTTATTGTGTCATGTCTAAATGGAAATAGTGTATTGTTTTAATTATACTCCCACAGTTGCAGCAGTGCAGCAGTTTTGGGTGCAATTAGGCCAGTGTAAAGAATAGTCCTAATACTTACATGGGAAGTAAGCTATGTGGATGTTCAGCATCCATATACAAGAGGAGGTACCCCTGGGGTTCACTGCAATAATGTTAGGGGCAGGGGAGATGTGTACAAGGCTATCTGCTGGGTTTGAAGAGCTACCTTTGCCTCTCCTAGTTTATGCACCTCCCTGTCCTCTGCAGGAGGCTACTTGTGCACGGCAGGAGGAAACGTATGGCTCCATTTCATGGCCGCGAGCCTTGCCGTCTTCAGCAAATGGCCCTGTTTTGCAGTGGTATGGCTGGAAAGCTGGACAGGTGTTCGTCTACTTTCTCCACTGGAAGATCTGTAGCCTCTGGGAAAGGGCAGGGGGGTAGCTGCCTGGCATTTGCTGGTTCAGCAGGTTTCAAACCAGCTCCATGGTGGGATGAAACCTTGCGAAATAAAGAGTTTTGGTAAGTTAAACAGTGGTAAAAGAATTAATAAGATTTCGCAATATTTCCAAGAGGTCCCTAATAATGAGAGATAAAACAGGACCAGACCAGTGACGGGGGCTGTCAAAGAAAATAAGGAGTTAGACCATCTTCTCTAAGGAAATCAAAACTTAGAATTAGCAGAGCAATAAAAGCCTTCTAAAGTGAAGCTGGAAACAATACATTTTTAATAAAATGGGCAGTTACTCTAATTGCTGAACCCCTACTGTTCAATTTCTTTTAGTGCTCTTATTCATTAAATTCAGCATACTTGTACTTATTATTTACAGATGTATGCGTTTTAACTTGGTTATAGAAACCATGCTTTGCAGAAAGCTGTGGATGGTATAATACTAATTTCTAAGTGTTTATTGCTGCCTGTAATATGTAATTTTAAAAACAATTAAAAATAGCAGTGGAACTCATCATTGGAGGCAACCCCAAACTGCCCATGAAAAGTGAAACATTAGTACCGTGTACCACCTTAAAGGTTATAGGCCACTTGTAGTGGATTGATAGTGTAGCCATTAATGAAGAATCTACCTTTTCTTAAAGATTTTAAGCTCAACAACCTAGTTTCTAGGTATTATTGTAATGTAACCCATTTAAACATATGTGATGGAGTTCATAATTGCCCTTGTAAATGGGCGTAGAAAGGAGGGTATATAAATCAATTAGTGATATCCAGCAGTGTGGTTGTAATACAAATTAATTGGGATGATAAGCATTTTAACTGCTGCTATACTCACTTAAAGTAGTTTTGATCGCTGAATTGGTTCTTGTTGAGTCACTCTATTAATTTTAAGATTTAAATACACCTAAAGTTCAAAATGTTCTGAATTAATGTTCCTCAACTTCTAGAAATAAAATTATATGAAAAATACTGCACAGCAAGTCAGTTTCCAAATAGAGCACAACAGTTTTATTTTGTCCATGTGATACTGAACAACTCTGTAATAGTGTTATGTGATTAAAGATCTTAAAACAATCATTTTCTTGCTGGATTCAAGCCACAGCAAAAAGTCATCATGAATACTATCATAAGAACAAGTTGAATAGATAGAAAATAAAAAAATAAATAAATTTGGCTGACATAGTAATACTGGATAGGAGGCAAGTTTTGAAGAATAAAATCATCCCTTTCGTGTAATACTCTGAATTATGTTGTACTCTGAATAGTATAAAACTCTGTTTGGATGCTTGAAAAAATTTGAAGATAAAAGAGAAGTCCTCCATACGCCATAAAACATTTAATAACTATAAATGGAGACTTTATGACTTAGTAAAATACCTGAATGTGTATAGAGATTATAATAACTATTTCATTTCCCTTTCAAGTTTTATTTATTATTTGAGATACTGGATCTGAGTTTTCTCCCATTTGTGTTTACAAACCAAGAGTCTTTCTTGGCATTGCTGGGGTGACAATGCTGTAAAACACATCTGAAAAAAGAATCAGACTGCTTTTATTCTTTAATTATCTTGCCTTTCACAATGTCCCTTTTTTTCTTATTTTGATCGTGCAGGGAAAACATGCTGAATTTGTGACACCACAGTTGTATCAATAGACCACAGAAATAGGCTCCGTTTTCATAAATGGAGAATAAAGAAGCCAGAGTTCTCATCCTCTCTAAATTTCTGTTACTTCTTTACCTATGTCACTTTACTCTAGATGAGGATCTGACCTTGGGAATTCATTGGGCCTGAATTTTAAGAGAAATTGATTTTCAGTGGCAGATCTAACTTCACACAAATTATAGCAAAATTATATATATTTTTTTTAAAGAAGACCTTATTTTTCAGTTTTGCAACAAAGCAGAATTTTCACTTGAGACTGATGCAATTTTTTCATGGTAGTGGGCAGGCAGAAAATCACCGACCTGAAAAAACTACAGAGATAGCATCTTTCGGATGTTTTTCTTCAGTTTTCCATACGATTTATTTTTTTCATTTAACATGTTTTCTTTTTCATTTTGAAGGTAGGCTCCTAATACAAAGTGATGAGCTGCTGCCCTGTAAACTCTGCTGTGCCTGCCAAACCCTCCGGCCATCCTGTCTGTACACTTGCTTTCACCCTGGCTCCCTTGTGTTGTCTGCCTGGCCATTTATTTAGTGAAAGACGCTCCTGTTCTCTCAGTTACTAGCGCGTCATTAAGTCTCGCTGTCCTGAGAGTAATACCAGTATAACCAGATGCAGTTCTTGTCCCTGATATAATTAATCCTGACAAGCGTTCCACGTTTGCTCAGGTGTAAATGCATCTTGCTGGCTACACAGACACATAAACCCAATTGTAGAACTGCTTTGCTGATATAACTGTAAATAAAAGCAACAGCCTGAAAACCAGTATCATTTTCTTTGAAAAGGTGTTGTGAACGCTAGCACTGAGTTTAGGGGAGCTGGTGCTTGAGAACCAGGCATTGTGAACCAGGGTAAACTCTACTCTGGTTTGAAAATACCATCCTGAGCAAGCCTACGGACTATGAATTTGCTTTTACAGAGTGGCTGCAGCCTCCTCATTGTCCTTTACTGCTAGCTGTACTAAATATGTGTGTAGAGTATGTAGTTGCCAGAAGTCCTGGATTTACTGGGAGAAGCACAAGAGGTGGCTGCAATGACAGCTTCCGTGCCGAATACCTGCAGAGCACAAAACAGTGATGCAGCCAGCAGCTTCAGTAAGAAGTTTCTGGGTGTTTCAATTCAGAATTGCATGGTTGAAATATACTGGTGATTTCCAGATCATATGTGCTCAATAGATAAGACTAGCCTGGTAGGTTCAGGCTTACGTCTTGGCGGTATTATGAGGCTAGCGTTGGCTTGGATGGTAGAGTCAAGAGTAGGGGTTATTTGTGGCAGTTTCTGGTGTGGGACGTATGCCTATCTGGGACATGGTGCCTGCATGCACGGGTGCTGCTGAGTTGCCTTTAGGGGAGGATTCAGGACTTCACTCAGGGCAGATCTGTTGTCTGCAGGGACATCCCTGTGTAATCATATATATGGTGGGGTGGTCTTTTTGAGAGCTGAAGAAAGCAAGCTGGCTGTGAAGATTAGAAAATGAAGACAAGCCTTTCGTGGTCTCTCCTCAGTTCCATGCCAGCAGCGGCGGCTCTTGGGGGCAAAAGCCACCCAGCCCTGGCCTGCCTTGCAATTGGCAGGTGAGTGGGGTGCGCTTGCAGACTTAGGGGTGCTTCAGAGCCCCCACATTAGAGGGACAGAGCACAGACTTACCTGAGTTCCCTGCTCTGCTGTGTATCCCATTTGTAACCTGGGGCAAGACACGTAAGGCTGCGTTTTGAAGATGCTGCTAGAGCTGCAGCAGTGTTGTTGGTTGGTGTTGAAAATCCCAGTTGAGTACTGCCTGCATTTTTCTAGGAATTTAAGATCCAGGCAAATCAGCCTCTGTTTCCCATCTGTAGAATAAGAAGAATAGCTCTTTCCTTATCTCACCTAGGTGCTACAAAGGTAAAAATGTGAATGGGTGTTCACATAGTGGAGTGCCAGGGACCGTGCTTGTAGAAAACAGCAGGATCTTTCATGCTGCTAAAAACAGCAGGGCCAGAAGTGCTACAGACTGTGCTGTGCAGTGAGGACAGCGAGGCCCGGAGAGTCACTCAGGGTATCTGTGATCTGTGCACGAAGGTCTCCTTGGGAAGATGTGCTGGCAGGTGGGGCCCAGGGAGTGCCTTAGTGTAATAAATGACGCTGTAAAGTCAGGTAACTGAATGTGCATGCGGAACAAATGGATTAATTAAGAGGCCAGATTGTGGCATAATAGAAAAGTATGTAACAAAAGAATCCCCACCCTTCACTGGGCAACTGATAAAGGATATTTTTGGGAAGGATAAAATCTGTGCTGTAGATGAAGTAGTTAGCTGCTAAGGAACAGAAATTGTATTCTGAGGCTGGAACAGAAGGATAACCAAAAGATAGAAGCTGTTATCTTTCGATTTACTGCAAACAAATCTGGATAGCTCTGTGATGCTGGTAGTAGGATGCTGAACATTGTTTCCTGGTCCTAATCACCTGATATGAATAAAGGTTTCACAGGGCTAAAATTCTGTTGTATGGCCAAAATGAGGATCCACTGACTTATGTTATGTAACTCTACTGGTTAACATTACAGATTTGCATTTGAAACTGCAATTTTATTGATGAAAGGCATGCGAGAATATGATGCACCTCGCTTTCTTCCAGTTCTAAACTAGGGGATATGTAGTGGACAAGTATAAACGCTACTTTTCTGCCATTCCCGTTGGCAAATAAAATTTGGTATGGGTGCAGCAAAGGAATTTGCTGAATATGAAGAAAGCTTTTTTTTATTTTTTTATTTTATTTTGAGACTCATCCTTTGAAGTTAGCCTACATAATTTTAAAACTGAAATGCTAAAATAGTTAAAATAGAAGTGCTTCAAGGTCCTGCTTTGCGCATAATGGCACCCCTTAAGGTTATGGAGGCCTTTCAAGGTTCATTCTTTCAAACACCTTTTGACTTGGCAGGATCACGATCATTACTATTATTTGCATTGGAGTAGTTCTTGAAGTTCCTGCAGAGCTGGTTACTGTACACCATGTTTTGAGACCCTGCCCAAAATAATGTCCTGTCTTAATACATGAGATGCAAGAGGGTGGGGGAAGAAAATACTGGCCTTGATGGTATGTCTGCCTGCAGTAGAGAAGTGGCCAAATATGTACTTGGAACTTCATTAGGGTAAGGATATCGGAGCAGACTGTGCTTAACTGCTTCTTGTACTCACAAGGCAGAGGGCAGAGTTCAGCAGGACCGCTCTTCTCCCAGATGCGATGGGACAAAAGCCAGCTGTCCATATCGCTCTTTCACTGACAAGAGTCCTAACAGCAAAAGCACTTTGGTTTTAGAGACTTCTGCCAACTCAGCTGCGCCTGTAGGGGCTTGCACCTTGTCCGAGATAGCTGTTGGCAGCAACAGCCTGTGCCCTAGGCATGGCGCTTAAAATGACCCACTCTCAGGCACCTTTTAGGTGACCTTCTATGCAGCGTGTCCATTAGTAAGACCTTGCAAATTGGGCTCCTGAACTCAATAACCTCTACTTCTTGCAATTTTTGTTGTTATTTTAATCATACTTTAGGACTCCTGGGCAGCACATAGTGAAAACCCGTGGGATACTCTTGTAGCTTTTAAAATAACAGAAAAGGATCATTTTGGATTGGACATCCTCAAGCAGATTGCGCGTCCTCAAGCAGAAACCAGGTCATGAAGTTTCATCTTCTGATGTCCCTGTTGACAGTGGAATGTTCCTTTTGAGACTGAAAGCAAACCTGAAGACTTGGAGGGATTTTTGGCTTTCAGCCCAAATGATACCTTTTTTTTAAAGACCTAGACAGTCTCGCAGAGATGAACTATGACTTGATTAATATTAACACTGGAAAAATTGTAATCGAGAACTAAAATAGAGTAACTTATATTTAACATCATGGCTTTAAGGCAGATGAGTCCAGCTCGCAAGATGCAAATAATAAAAAAGAAACCCTTAAATGTGGAAAACATACTTTCTTAAGTACTTTTGAAAATCCTGATAATAACATCTTGATCTGGAATTATTGTGGCAGCCTGGGTTTTAATCCTGGTATGTTGTGTTCTCTCTTAATAAAAAGCATTCCCTCCTGAACCTCAATGCATACCTAGCCCTATGAGGGAAGTTTTTGAGTGTGGTAATTCATACCGTGTTGGTTAACATTTGCACATGGCTTCCCCTGAGCCTTTTCCCACCATCCTCCTGCCCTCCGTGCCGTCAGCCCCCTGGCAGAACAAGGATCCAGCACAGCCAGTGCCGAACGGTGAAATAGTAGCACAACTTCTTTGCTTTGTGTTGGTTTTCTTTGCAAGGGAGAAAATGGGAGTCTTCGCACAAGGGAATACTTTGTTTTCCTCTTTCTGTTGTCTGTGATCCCCACCTGTTGTATATATGGTAAAAATATCTGGGACTTATAACCCAGCAACAGTCCGCAGCCAGAGTCATGTGTGACCGGGTCAAACACACACTCGCTGGAGGGTCATGGCCAGGTTACTAAGTCAAGGCTGGCAAGTCTCCACGATAATGTTTTCTTTCTCTCTCACTCATTTTTTTTTTCTTCTCCCCTTGTCTGTCTTCCAAACAACAGTTTAAAAAAGAAAACCCTCCTAACAATGCAAACTATTTAAGCATGACAAATTCAAAGAAGTTTTTTATTAAAAAAAAATTGGAGGGGGGGGAGCGAGTCAATGATATTTTGGATTTAATTTTATAGTATAGTTTTATGTGGCACATGAAAGAGAGAAATTTGTATTGAAACAATTGAGACCCACTTTTCCAGTTCCTGGCTCTTTCCTGGAAGATGATTAAAAGCAGACCTTTTTTTCCAGACGAGACATAAAAATTAAATGATCTACAGTATATAGTTATTTTTTCAAATGTTTGGAGGCTTATAAATAACTTCTACAATCAAATGCACACATACAAGCAGCAGAGAATCTGGTTCTAATTACTTGTACTTTAGTTGAACTTTGGCGTTTCCTTTGACTTTCTGCCTAATGTATGTGAGCTGTGTGCCTTGCGCTCCTGCAGTGAATTCACAAAAAAAAAAAAAAAAAAAGAGGCAAAAAATCCAGACTCTTGTTGGTGCCAACAAAAATGAGGGTTAACAGAATGTTTTGACCAAATGCAACACTTTGCTATTCACCCTAATTAGCTGAAATTGCTGCTTCCCACCAGGGACCCTTAGCTCAGTATTCAAAATTCCCTTGAGGCTATCCAGGAAATGCCATTTGCTTTACAACTTCTTATTCTTTCAAGACTCAACTGTCCAAAGTGTGCATTAACATACAAGCTTAATAATCTGAGTTCCTAGTGAAACGCAAAGCATTTCATAATGCCTGCCTGCTTCTAGCTGGTCACAGAGTAAAATACCTCCTCCATCTGTCAACATGGTTTAGCTGGCAGTAAATTAGCCCTCACAAAGCACACTGTGCATTTAAAGATCTTATCTGCTGCTTTATCTAACCTTTAAAAATATTTCAGACATCTTAGGAATTGTGAAGTGACCGATTGTTTGAGAGTCTCTGTGTGCTTAAGGGGCATTCAGGTGTTGGGTGACAGCACTGAGGTTCTGTTTTCTTAGGTGAGTAGGGACCCTGAAGTGTCACATCCTGCAGGACAAGACAGCAGGGCATGGAAAGAAGTAGTTTGTTTGTTTTCTTTGAATTCTTTCTAGAATTGTAAGACAGCGTTAAAAGTGCCTCTTCTGGAAACGTCCACTGTCCGACCCTCATTCTTTCTTCTTTCCACTTTGCATGTGCAGACGTGCATAGAAGGCAGCAGGTTCTGCTGTCATGCATCCACCAGCCGTGGACATGATACTGAAATAACACTTCATACCTGCTGAGCATGAATTGCTATAGATGCCTGTACTGTGTTTCTGTGCTTCCCTGCTGACAGTACATACATTTTCAAATAACAGGTTAAAAAGTCTTAATTCAAGAAAGAACAGTAAGTCAACCTGGAGTAAGGATCTAGCATGTGTAACCTGAGTTCAAGCCTTCTCCAGAAAACTCTATGATTGATCAAAAGTGAATGTTTGCACGCTGGATATTCTTACAAAAAGTTAAACTCACTAGACAGTTGTTCAGCTGGTGCAAATATTGCATTGAATAGATTAAGCCCTTTTAGTGGCATATGTTATATGTATATATGGGTGTTTTAGGGAAGTTTTTCTTGTTTACATTGGTTCTTTCCATCTCATATACCTTTACAAATTTTCCAGAAAAAAAGTTCTCTAGCAGCACCATCAGCTCTTCAGTTTCTGACTATGCTTTGTCTGTTCGTGAATTGAGCTGGTTGCTTATTTTCTTCTGGGTATGGCAAATTCCTGGTGCTTGGCTGGTCCCTGACAGACCTCTGTTGTGCATATGTTTGGTGGTTTGAACAATGCTGTTGGATGCTGGTGCTTGTTTAGAGTGAAATCATCAAAAAAGCAGAAGTATATAAGTATTATTCCTTAAAGACTTCTTTCCTCGAACTGAAATCGCAGAAGGATTGCAGGAGCACAGTTGTTTTACTGAATGACACAACCTTGTTTCCCCATGGGGAGCCTAAAAACTGCCTTCTAGAAGGACTGGGAGAGTTGAATGAGCTAATGCGAAACACATTGTCTGCTGGTATTAGTGTTTTAAAGCTGAAATTTTATCATTCCACAGACTGATTGGAAGCCACTATAATTCATGTATGGGCATGAAATAAGGCGCAGAATGTTTGAGGCCTCTCAAGGGCATTTGATGAATCTAACTTTAATTTAAAAGTACTAATAGATTATTGATTCAAGCAGGATGGCTGTGCAGAGATCAATAACAGAGCACACTCCGTCTCTCTTAAATACCAAAAATTACTGTTGAAAAGACATGATCATTCTCATCTCTGTTTGCATTAAGAAAAAATTTCATTTAAGTTTGCTTGGTGCAGTAGAGACCTGTAGGTCTTGTATTTACCAAGATTCAGCGTATTTAATGCTGAAAAACATAAGTGTAGTTCTGGGCGTTGTCTTAAAATCACAATTTATGGAGCCACATGTTATTTTATTTCTTTGGGGTTTTTTTTCACAGCCTCATTATTGTTGTATATATAAAGAAATTGTTCTCATTGGAAAGATATTTCTTTGCTTAGAATCAGAGCCTCTAACACTTCACTCTAGCATTTATTTTCTTCTCAAGAAACGTCTGTCCTTGAAGTTGATAGTAGCTTAACCCAAGTAAAAATAGCAGAAAAAGAGCCTTTTCTCACAAGTAATCAGAAGTTGCATCATGCTCTGTGATGGCCTCTGTGAATTCTGCAGAACGCGAGCTGACAGTGAATCATGAGTTTAATACAAATGTATCATCTCTGTAATCTGAAAAATATCATGTATAGTAAATCTTGTCTAAGATTTTCCATTGAGCAATATTCTTTAGGGCTTGCTGTTAGTACTCCTGAGATTTAGCTCTGCTGATAGTGCCGAGTATTTCTGGATAGATCTGAGCTCATAGATCCTGTCATTTTTCTGTATCTGTTGAAAAGTTAGAGGGATTTATTTGAGAAGCAGCAGAATGGCTAGGTGAAACATGAAAATATATTGCACATCTACTGTAAATGTGAGGAATGATGACAGTGTATCGCAGAAAACTAATGCAGATGTTTTGGAAAGATGTAGTTCGCGTGTCTTATCTCGTGTTGTAGAGCTTTCATGTCCTTTGCCTGAAAGGGATAACTGGCTTTTCATCAGGTTCTAAACAAATGACCGTCTAGACATATTAAGGCAATAAAGGGATGTGGGGTCATAATAATACGTAAGTAGCTTTTTCTCATAGAGGTTTCTTGATGTTATGAATCCTAAGGTAGGTAAGGAAGTGCTGCTGGGTTGTGCAAGTTTTACAGATAAAAAAAAAACAAAGACAAGTTGTGCAGGTAATTTTGTCTCTCTACATATGCCCTGCTGTATGCTGATATCCTGCTGTGGCAGAGTTGCACATTGGAATTGTTATTTCTTGTAGAAAAAGGCAAGAGAGATAAGAGCTTTCCCAAAATTAGGTACCTGTTGGAAGGGTGCATGCCACGTGACGTTTCTTATTGAAGGCTGATATCCAGTGTGCACACATGGATCCCACACAGTCCAATAGGATAAAACCAGAACATAAGCTCAAAGTTATCAATTTTTTGGAGCCTGGTAAGACATTCAAGCCCTACATCTAAAATGAGCTGAGACTTTTGTGATGTTGAGTGGCTGGATTGTAAAAAATGTTTGAGTACTTAAAAATAAGCTCTTGAAACCATAGCGTGGAGACCTGTTTCTGCTGGATTTAGTTTATTGCCACTTAAACTTTGTTAGGAAAGACAAATGAATGTTTATTATACAAAGATAAGTATTGGCCAGTTTGAAAGTTATAATACAGTAAACAATCAGTTATATAAAATTAATTCATGAATCATTCAATTATATTCCCTTTTTTTTTTTTTTTTGTAGCAGTTGAAACTCAGAGCACCAGTTCTGAGGAACTTGTTCCGAGCCCTCCTTCACCACTTCCACCCCCTCGAGTTTACAAGCCCTGTTTTGTCTGTCAAGACAAGTCATCTGGATATCACTATGGTGTCAGTGCTTGTGAGGGATGTAAGGTGAGTGCCATCATCTTTGTTGCTTTTTATAGCACCACATTTCATTTTAGAGAGAGGCAAAGCAGTGAATTCTGGTATGACTTGATTGTCTCCAAAGATGCTTGTACTTTTTCTGTGTGAATTAATTATGATTCATGAGTAAAGTCAAGTAAATGACCATCGTACATGGAATTATTTCCCTTCGTAACTTCTGCCAAAGTATGTATTTAAGGGACTTCCATAAGTATTGACTAATCCAAGAACACGATCATAGATGAACAGATAATGAAAGGATTAAGTGAAAATGCTTTGAGAATCTTCACTGTCTATCTGTAAGTTAGGTGTACCCTGGGACCGCATGTGGTCATTACTTTCAGCCTGATTTTTGTGCGCTGCTTCCCCTTGTATATGAAGGCGTGAAATTAGGGAAAAGGGTATGATCATCTGGAAGTTTTTGGCACAGTCTCTAACTGTCTAACTAATCTTAAATCAAATTGGGAATTTGAGGATTAGCAGGTTGGTATTTGCAATATTTAATCTGGCAGACTACACTGCTCTCACATCTGCTAGCTGCTTTCCAGTGCTGTGATTGTCAGAGTATGAATTGACTAGCCATAGGATGTGGTAATGCAATACACCATTCTAAAGCAGAGACTCTCTAAAGGTTACACATCGGAGAAGCTGTGTCAGGTAAACCGTGTGCATACGGCTATAATCAGAGGTGTACATACAGTGAATGTTATATAGGCAGGGAACAAAGTAGTGTGAAAAATGCTAAAGAAGAGATATCACAGGACAAGCGCTCTCGTAGTTAACTTTATTCGTTATAGTACCCTAGTGCAATTTTCTTTTCTAATGTCTAAACAAAAGACCCTCGATTTTAATCCATCAAATTAAGAGAATCACATAGCACTCAGTACAGTGACGGTCCGAATGTATGAAGAAGATGTGACACACACTACATCCATATAAATAAAGTTACTGGAATAAATTAATAAAAGGTATTTTGCTGGCTTATTTTTATGAAACATTAGAATATTTTTCAGATAGTGTGCCATTAGGCATTTTTACTTTGGACCTGTAACTTCTTCCACGCTGCTGTCCTTTTGTTGTGATGCAAAATATCATAGTTCTGTGTTTGCGTCATTAGGCAGGAGACTATAGGATTGAGTCTGCTTTCTCTACCCTGTTTTGCAACCACAGATACTAAGGTATTGAAAGCAACTACTTAGCTCACCTCAGTTTTAGAACGTCTTTCAGTTATTGAGTTTTTCCTTGGATATTATGTCTGTAATTTTTTTAGATGCCGTGAAACTGTTGAAATGTAAGTGTCTGTTAGGAATAACTGTGGTAAGAATATGCTGTAGCCAATTTCATTAAGTAGGAAATGCTATCATGCTCAGATGCTAACAGAGAAATGGTGGTGTTATTTGCTTACCCATGTTCCCTCTAAATACAAACGTAATTGCAGGCTGTGGCAGAAAGGTCACGTGTCCCTAAGACTACATTATTTTTGAAAAATATGCAAAAAATACGCTGTATGACTTTTACCAGCATGCTGCAAAGCTTTGTCAAAAGTAATTGAAGCAAGACCACACTTGTCAAAATACATGAAGAAATCCATCTTGTAACATGTTAGCATTATTCAACAACAACAAAATATTATATTTACTGATATGCTAATTTGCAAGATGGGGTAATTTAGCAATTTAGCAGCATTTAGCAATAGCTGCTGTTAAAAGAAAGAGAAAAAGTTATATACAAAACCTGTCAGTCTCTGAGAAATGACAAGATTCCAGAGCAGTAATTTGGCTGCTTGAGGCTGGTAATATTTAAGTTAGTTGACATTAGCTCTTCAACTGGTTGGACTGGGATTTTATTTATCTCTTCCACTGATTAATTCAACCTCTTTAATGAGTGCCAGAAACTGGCAAAGAACATGATGAGACCACTGAGTCATCCAGTGGCCCTTTGGTGGACAGTCATGTACCACATTTGCTGTTGAAAGTTGTTTGAGTTTTCACATCCACAGACGTGGAGTGCTGTATGACAGCAGCACATGACCACAAGACCAGAGACAGCCTCAGAAACCTCTCTGTTGCCAGTTTCTACTCTCTTTGTGAAGAATGTTGCATTTTCTCTTGAGCCCTTTTGGACTGTTTGGTTTATTTTTGTTTTCCTTCATCGTTGCTCAACACTTGACTTTCACACTTTCTCTTCTTGGTCCTGTACCATAAGGAAGCTGTCACCTTGTACTTCTAATCATCCAGGCTCCTGCCTGTGCTCAAGGCTGCCTTCACCCTTGGTTCCCCCCATAGTTCTTCATGCTTCTATTTATCTCCAGCCTTCTTCATATAAAAATTTAGCCAGTTGCCTTGCAAGTTTAAATAAGCACTGAGCTTGGAGCACTGCTGCTGGGGAGCTTTGTCTCCTGTGGATCTCTGCCTTTCAGTTGGTTAACCTGGATTTATTAGAGAGCCTATGTTTCACTGAAGGTTTCTGCTCAATATGGAGCTGGAATTTCATGCTGATTCTCTGGTAAATCAGGTGTCAATAATAAGGAGGAATTCATACTGCAGCCTTTCATCTAGTCAGGAAACACAAATTCATTTCTCCTTTATCTGAACACACATCTCCATGCAATTTCAAAGAACTTTATTTTCTTTGAGATTTGGAGTTTCACTGAAGCTGATCAGGGTGTTCGAAAGCTGTTGGGATAGGGAGAGGCAACCTCAGAAGCTAGACTAAAACATCGGCCAAATCAAGTATTAATTCTTTTTGTCCTCTTTTCCTATGACCTTGTTGCCATCTTCTTTCTTAACTCCTATTCCCGCCATTCCATTTTTCATCTGATTTACAATCTCTATTCTGTGATGTTAAAGCTTAAATTCACTACTTTTTTTCCTCCTGCGTTGCACCTCCTTCTGCTGTGAGGTCCTTTTCTCAATTCTTTTCCTTTTCCCTTTCTGACTTATTTTCCTTTTCCTTCGAACTCCTGGCAGTCTTATTTCTCAAGGGAAACACAAATGGAAAAATCTAATTAGGGCCCCACTCTTTTTGTTTTTCTGTGTTTGCTCTCCCTTGGTTTTCTTCTAGTTCTCTGTTTCCTTATCCTTTGCCTTTCTACTTTGAGCTCCAGTGAAGCTGCTGTCACAGTGATGATTAGCAGTCTCCATCTAGTGCAATGGAGGACGGCTTTCTGTCCTCCAGGTTTTGGGTTGATGACTGTCTTTGATTCATCAGACTTTATTTTTCCTGGCTTTCAGGGCTCTTTAGATTCTCCTCCTACTTTGCTAAGTGTGAATTCAATGTCTTCTTAAATGGCTCTTTATCCACTTCCTTAAGCCTTTTTCTGAGGTTCAGTTCTTTGGTTTTTCTGTCTCCAAAGCATCAGCTACTGACCTGTTTTATGTCAGACCATTTGGGGAGATCATGGCAATATCCTGCTCATAAAGGAGGAATTCTTAACGGGGACCCTTACAGCCATCAGACCTTGGAGAGCTGTGGATGGCGGTTATGACTTTGTGATGCTTAATTTGGGACCTATTGCACTGGAAATTTTATCTTCCCTAGCTTGTCACCCACCCATGGATGATTTCCAAAGTTACCCCCATCTATGATTTTCTTACCTGCCATCTTTCCCTGGTGTGCCCTCTTGCTCACCTCACTATTACCTTGGACATAGAGTTCATGAAGACAGAAGTTCCCATTCTCTGTCTTTTTGACAGCATCAACTGTAATGTCATGGCATGCAGTTTTTCAGATATCATGCAACAATGACATCATTTCTGAAATGCAACATTATACTCACACAGTATTGTCCTTTTTTTCCTCCAGAATCTGACTTCAGCTGCCTCTGTTGTCAAACCCTTGCTGTGCTTTTCTTATGTGGTGGTTAATTTTCCACTTGGTCCCCTCTCCTGTCCTTCCCCTTTTTCCACTTGCAGTCATCCCTGGAGCTTATTCTTTCAGGTACCTGGGAACAACCTCCTACCCTCCTTTGCCAAACACTTTCTTGGTATTCTAAGCATCTCTTATTCATCTATCTTATTCATTACCAGAGTCTTCAATACTGTGCCCCACCAGAAAGACTGTACTGTGGCTTGTTTTAATATATTAGTCTTTTAATGCTTTAAGGGGCTGGAATATTTCATAATATGCACTTATGAACCACAATGAAAGTTAAGTATGTTCATGCTGAGAATTTTAGTTTTTATTTCAGATTACCTGACTTCTAGCTTTCCAAATTTGAAATTTGGGTGTTTTCAGAAGGTGGATATCCCTAGCCTTTTCTCAGTTTGGTCAGTCAAATTCAGCAGTGAGGATTTTTGTGTGTGTGTGTTTTAAACTGTTTTTTTTTTAAAGATAAATTAGCTTTGTGTTTATTTCTAAGTGTTATGCTGAAAAAGGCATCATAGCTTGTCGATAGCTTTATGTATGTATTAGAATGTCAAAATCAAACTGAACTTCACAGTGCATTTGTATTTTGTAAGACAAATTCCAGAGCTAGTCCACCTTCTTATATGTAAAATAAATACATTGATAATATTCAACTTATTTACAGCTTTTCCATTTTATAAACTGTGTAGCATTTCAGAGGCGGGTTTTGGAAGCTACTCATGTGTTTCATGACATCAGTTAAAGAACTCTGGAATACTTCTTTTTTTTTTCCACCCTCTCATCTCTGGGTGTTGCTAGATGGCACGCAAATAAATTCCATACAAAATGAGCAACTTGAATTTATCCAGCAAGTACAAGTGGTTATGGGGCTGGCTGGCTGTCACCGAAAGCTCAACTCTTTGGTCCTGACTTGACTCGTCATTGTAGCTGGGTTTGCAGAAAGGGAGACTGAGTATAGTGGGCTGGATTCCCCACACAATGCCATCATTGTGTGTCCGAGGGAGGAAAAGCTGGTGTTCTGGCAGCTTCAGCTGTCTCTGAAAGCCTTGTCCCTTGTTCTGGGCATTTAAAAAACGGCATTCCTCTGCTGGCAGTCCTGCCTGGATTCCTGGCTTGAATTCAGTGGGCAGCAAAGATGCCTAGAGCAGTTTCAGGACAGAAGACAGAACAGCATATAAGAGAGTAGGTTTATGGTCCAGCAGTTTTGTCTGAATGATCAAGGTGCCTCACTGCCTGCTGTTGATACTAACAGACAAAAATATAGATAAATCTACATCAATACCGAGTGATCCCAGGTCAGCTTTTATCGTAAAAGAATAGCTTTCCTTTCATCAGAGTTTTTCATATAAAATCACACCTAATGTGAGATCATTAAATTAAAAGGGTAGCCACATTTAATATATTTTCAAATGTCTTCAGCTATGAAAATATATCTATTTGTTTGACACCTTCCTGACTCGTATATATGGGGCTTTTTATTGCAAAGACTTCAAGCAGTACAGAAAGTAGGCAGTGAAATAAACCTTGAAATTTAGATCTGTAAGTCAGAATGACTCCCACAAAAAAGGGTAAGATGCACATAGGAGAAGGAAGAAAGAGAGAAAATGAAACAGTTTTTTCTTTGTCCAGATTTGCTTATCCCTGTGGATGCTTAGCTTGTCATTTTGTTTCAGCTTTATCTTACTTGCTTAAGGAAGCAGTGTGAGGCAGTCCTACCACTAAACTGGAGGCCCCAAATTAATTGCCTGTCTTTGAAGACTGAAGACTCTTTGCAGTAAGGGGAGGGAGAGGAGCTCCTCTGATGGCTTATTCAAAAACATTTAAAGTTGATCCACTCTGGGTCACCCTCCAGAGCAGCCTGTCCCCATGAGCCATTGAGTTAGGTGCCCAAAGCACAGCTGTGTTATTTTTCTACATGATGTCCCCTACAGTTATGTCCCTCTGGACATCAAGAAGGTTGGGAATCCCCCATTGCAGGATATGAATCTGTGATCAGCATTGGTCAACAGCTGATTTACAAAATTCTACTGACAGAGAGGGGAACTGGTTTTGATTTTATTTGTTTATTTGAAGTTTAATGGCAAGGAGTTTAATGCTTTGGTTGGCAAGAACTGTTGACCAGTGGCCTAAAACATCTTAGGGATTGTCATAGCAGAGTTCCCTTTATGTAACAGTGTCCTTTGGGACAGATGCCTTTTTCTTTGAGTAATGCCTTTTACATCATGTGAGGACAGATTTGCATTTTCTTAGGCAGTTCTGGGATTGTGGAGGGATCTTAAGCAGCAGTTCTTTTTTGACAACACCACTCTTGCACATGTTAGCTGCTAGCTATAATGTAATTGTATTTAAGCCTACGTTTATGTCGATTTACTGGGAATTAAGGATTCACACAGAATTTTCCCAGTTACCCAACACTAAAATGCAAAAGCAAACTTCATAGAGCCAGCTTACTAATAGTCTGTATGTGTGTTTGACTTTCTTTTCCTGGCATGTTCTAATCACCTACAACTGAACAATAATAAATCTGGAGTTGAAAATATGTGCATAATATGGTTTGTATTAAGAAAAGAAGTAATACTATTTGCAGCAATGCAACTGTAAAAGCTTCTATCGATTCAAAGAAAAATCTAGATGAACTTGAATGATCAAGCTGTATTCATATCCATTTAAGCTGTTTTAGTAAATGACAGTGCCAGCAGTAGAGATGCTGTCATTCATGCACAGCTATGAAAACTTCCTCACATCATGAAAAAAATGCTCCTAGTTTCAACTAAATCAACAATCATTTTTAATAAGGTGAAAAATATATTTTGAAATACATTTCTGCTTACTGTTAATATCATCTGAACTTAAACTGCAAGCACTTTGCAGTGTAGCAATGTTCAGAGCCATTTGTTTGCAGAAGGCAATGCCATATACAGAAAGACCCTAAATGAGTTGCAACTGATTTAAATGTCATAACTTCATATTCTTGAGAGAGACCTGATGGTTTTAATACTGTCTTTGAGATTTAAGTTTTAAATTAACCAAGAAAAGGAAAGCAGGATGCACTTTGAAAAGCTGGTATCTGAGTTTCAGTAAGTTTATAATTATTTTTTCTCTTTGTTTGGAAGATAAAACTTTTGCCAAGTAGTGAATTTATTTCAAATTTTTTAAGCGTGGAGAGTCATATATTTATTGGAGGTCCACTTTGAGCAAGTAAAGATGATGAAATAGATGGGATCAGGAGCATTATTTTTTTTTTTCACTATGTGTTATAAAATCTCTTTTGTGGGTTGTGTGAACGACATGAATAAAGAATTAATTACTAACCATGCCAGATAATAAAAATGAAAATCATGTTATTTCTTTGAATGCCGTATTTGATTCCCAGTGCTTTGAGCCCAAGTTGTGGATTATACCTTCGCTGCTCCTGTGCACTGGGCTTCTGGAACAGAGATGGACAAAGAGCAGCAGTGTCTGTAGGGGGGTACAGTGCAACCATCTACAGATAATGTTCCACTTATCCTGCCTGTTGCCCTCCATTATAGACCAGAGATTCATCTCAAGCTGCAAGAATCGTTGTTTTTACTAATTATTTTAATTTGTTTCTGGCAGCGATGCCAGTGCCACAAAAGGGCAGAGATTAACCCAAATTACTTTCTAACCATGCTAACCACACTGCTCCAGTTATTTGTGAGCACAAGGGCTAATGTCTTGTGGAAACAGGAACTGGAAACGTCTCTCTTATTTTGCATAACCTGTCAAATAGCAGCATGTAATTGTTCGATTAAATCTTGCACTCCCTTTTCCTGCAAAATTCCCAACACCATCACTGAATTCTTTCTCAAAAAAAAGATCAGACTCTTAAACTGCGATGCATCAGTGATCAACTGTGTTTTGGAGCACTGCTGTGCCTTGCTGAGTGCCTGGAACATTTCTGCTTGTCCCAGCTAGTGCTTCTCCAGCATGTGATCATCTCCTGTGGCTGGTTTGGATGCCACCATCTCGTTTCTGAAGCCAAAGGAGTTAACTAATGTAGATGAGGACTTACCCATCGTACATCAGCCAGCTGTAGTGCCCCTGACTGTCCCCAAGAGCATTTCCTAATATAGATGTAGCCTTCATGCCTGGTGACCTTGGATATCTTTTCAGGGTCTTTGGCCAATATCCAGTCCATAAAAGTTACTTTTTTTTCATTATTTTTATTATTAAACTAAAATTGCTGAGTCTTACTCTTCTGGCAGCGTCTGTCCCTTTCTGTACCTGAGAACACACACCATGAAAAGAAGAAGCTTCAAATTTATGTCTGTTTATACCTGTTGTTATTTGAGTTGAACCATGATTTCTTGTGCCAAGGTAGGTACTGAAGAGTTCCTTGTAGATGTGTTTGTCACATTTCTATCCAATTCCCACCTACCCACAGCTGTTGTGGCTTATTAGCAGACGGCTGAGAGCACTGAGATTTGCACCAGATCAGTAACGTGTATGGTTTGCAACACCTTCCACAGAATTAAGTAAATTATGTGTATGTGTAAAGGTGCTATTTATGCAAATCAAGGTGCAGTGGACCAATGAGAGAGGCTAGAAGCAGGTGGGCTCCAGTTCAGTCTGGTCTGCTTACCTGCTAAGAAGTCCCTTAGTTTGCATGCAGTGGATGTGGAGCGTGTTTTTTTATTTTCCTGTAAGTAGGCCCTAATGGATTTTACTTTTTCAATTTTCTTCACTGGGGGGGGGGAACTTTTATTTTGATCTCGTTTTGTCAGTCTGTTTCATAGCTCTCCATTAGATTAAGGACCACATGTGGCCTTTAATTATAGACGTGGAGTACACGCTGTCCTGTACACACCCAGAAGGTTGTTACAGTATAGGAAAAAAATACAGCTTTCTACTATGTTTAGAACAACATTTTATAATATGATCTTTAGAAGTATTGTTTGCAGAGGTAAGTCAGCAGATAAGGAAATAGAGATATCTGAGCAACCATCTCAGAAATTAATTACTCTGAGATTTTCTATTAACAGTAATAGCCTGCCTTTTTCTTAATACTGTGCTGTATTTGCTTGTGCTTCCTGAACAGCAATTATAGCTGTTTAAAATTACAATGAACTAGGTTTCATTCTCTAATTCTTGAACTTTTTAAAAAGAAACTGGTTAATGAGTTGTTGATAGAGAAGGATATACAAGCAATTAATCTGTTCAATTTAGATTTAGGATAGCTTGCTGGACCCCACAAGGAGGTACACGGTTTTCCCTGAAAGAAAGAGGGAGAGTAGAATAGTTTGCTAAGTGTGGTTTTGGCCGAGGGTTGGCTTTGCTAGTGAAATGGTTGGGGTCACTGTTCTGCTTGCTTTAGGCATCTTTTAAAGTCGTGGTTTGTGTTTTTTCTTAAGAAGTACTCTGAAGATTTTCTGATAGGCACATCTTAGAGAAGCAAATCCTAAAACGAGGGATTTCGTAAGTGTACAAAATGGAATTATTCCCTTATCTAATTCTGTTCCTTTACATGTTAAGTAGATATTCCAATGTTCCTTGGTTGCTACTTATTTTGAGTTTATTTTTAAGATAAGCCTGTCTGTATTTTTTGGTTATTGGAAACCTTCACACATTTCATAAGCAGTTAATTTCTCATTTTGAAGAAATACTTTGCTTGGCCTTGGAAAGTGACCCTCCATTGCTCTCTGTGCTTACTGACTGGCCTGCTAATGGAAACAAGTTCTTTCTAATCCCGAATGAGGTGTGCCTTTGAGGAAATTTCCTGAAGGAGTATTTTCTTTAGTTTCTTCTGGATATGGAGTGCAATTGAATTTGCAGCATGGATCCCGGAGCTGTTCAGCTTTGCAAAGCTGCTCCTTGTGATATTTCAGTCTTGTGCTGAAATGGACAATTGGAAAAGACAATTGGATGTGATTTTCCGAGATTCCGTATTTCCAATACAGTAAGCTTTACAGATTCTTTCTTCAATTAGTTTATTGTATACGTTCTTCTTTTTCTTCCCCTTGTAAAATAAAACAGAAGCCTTAGTAAAAAAAAAACTCTTCCATGTTTAGGTTTTCATTCCAAAAATGAGAAACTGCCAAAATTAAGATTATACCCCTGTGCCTGTCCTTCTCTCTTTGTGTGGATTTTGCTGCAGTCTTTAAGTGTGGATATGTTGTTACTTGAGTTCTGTGTGAAAGACATGTTGTGTCCTTCTTCCTATTTTATATTATTCTGATTATTTCAGAGGAACTTTCTATATACAGGAGACATCTCTAGGTGTGACATCTGTGCAGCTCAGTACTCCACTCATAAAAACTTCTTGTAGTGTTAAAGAAGCCATGCATCCAATTCTGTAATTGGTAGTATATTGGTATAGTAACTGTTTAATTGGTACACAGCTGCAGCTGGTCTGCCAAATATTCAGGGTCCCTACTCATAAATTGTTCTTCCCTTTGATAATATGCAGGAGTCCCCACAGTTTCCACAGCTCAATTCAGAGAGAGCTCAGTAGTAGAAAGACATTTTTGTGTATAAAGTCCCTTATGATTTCACGTGGCCGTGCTTAAAATTTCTCATTTAATATATTTTAATGGGAAAAGTTACTATGCAATAAAAACTGAATCAGAATACCTAAGTTTAAATGGGGAAAGGCATATTGTTTCTGGATCCTCTGTCTAGAATAATGGATACATAAATTACAAGGTGAGATGGCAGTTGCAAGTAGTGCCAAAAAATGTAGATTTAGTGGGCTGTAAATGCGGTCTGTGATTTCACTCCAGCTACAGCAAACCTCAGCTGGGGACCCTTCCAGCACTGGAGGGGAAACCCAGCAGCCCCGAGCCACGGCACGTGAGCAGGGTCTGCTGTTGTCTGGCGGCAGAGAGACTGATCAGATTCTTACAGAGCAAGTTTGTTCCTGTTTTTAAGTCCCTTTAAAAGTGACAATTTAATGGGAATCATTACTGTCAGTGGTGGCCCATTCCCTCTCCCTCCTCCTAGGCACTTCGCAGGGAAAGCAGGAATTTATAGCCGTGGTGCAGCCGCTCCAATGGGCTACTGTTCACTTCTCCCGCCAGTGTCCCAGCTGGCTGCTCTCCAGATGAGTCTCTTCCCAACAGGGAAGAGGGCTTCCCTGCCTCTAGGGTGCTTGGTTTGCTTTGGAGTCCTGTGCACCTGTGGTAAATATGTGGAAATTATTAGATCCTCACTTCAGAGTGCGCTGTGACCCTTGTGTGCTTATGCTGGTCCAAAAGAGTGAAAGAGTGGCAGTGCTCCACATTGAGCAATATTTAAGCTGGGCATTTCAGAGACAACTCCAGAGCCTGTCATTGGTAAAATGATAGGGCACTATCACCTTTTTAACTTCTTTTTTTTTTGGTCAGAGGATTGAGGCATTGCTCAGATGCTGCTGCAAATGGTCTTAATCAGTCCATTTATCCATAGTGATGCTACATGTACAGAAAAAAAAAAACATGAAGACTATGTATTCTTTTTATAAAGGAAAGAAGAAGGGGAGTGTCAGGTGAACAGGAGAGATGCAAGCACAACACTCAGGAACCAAATCGATGAGCTAACTAAGGTCTTTTATCTTACCGCAAGTCCATGTGATTTTTGTAAACTGAAAGAATGATCATCTTGTGATCGTACGAGCTCTGCAGTTGAATCTGGCCATTGATTAAAGTCTGGCAAGGGAGGGAGAAAACAGGAAGACATCTTGCTAAGATTTTCCTGTGTTAGATTAATCAGCCTCAGTTCATTCACTTGTCTATGAAAGGTCATGTTTTCACGTTGTCAAAGTTGCCTGGTCCCAGACTAGACTCTCCCTTGCTTCCCTACGGCTTGGCTGAATGAACAGTGGTGCCCAACACCAAGCAAAGTGGAGGCAGCGCTGCATTTGTCCTGTAAGCTTTGATGCTTTTTCTGCACCTCAGCAAGATTTATGTCAGTGTTTGCAATCAGATACATATCTCTGGTTAATGTTACCTCAAGAGTCCTTACTGCTTGCAGGAACTAGTCAGTTGATTCCTCTGGCTCTGTTTGTGCAGTTGCTAATCCCTTGCACTGACACAGACTCCATTTCATCCACCTTTCTCAGCTTGTTTTTCCATATTGTCAAGACCATTTTAACTGTGTGTACTTTGAATGTGTACAGGAACCAGGCAGAGGGGTATGGCCACCATCTGACTCCTAGAAATAGTGGTTTTGCCAAGCTGGGCCAGCTCCAACTCATCCCTCTGCTGTCGCCTTCAGTAATGGGTTTCAGCTGCAGTGTGGAAAGGTAATTTTCCTTGACTACTGCCAATACTGGAGAGCCAGACTTACATATTTCTGGGTGTTTACTTGAACTCTGTTTTCTAGTCTCCAGGCATATGAGTTTCACTAAATTCTACGAGGTTTTGGTGAGTAGTTCTCTATTAGCAGAGTTTCTCTGTTGCTGAATGCAGGGGAGTGAGAGTATAGCATGAGTTAGTTAGTACAAGGTACTGCTTGCCATGTTTCAAGAGAACTGATACAACATATTTGTTGAGAGAGCAATTGTCAAAACTAAGAGCAAAAAAAAGTGGTGTGGAGATAATGAATGTGGGTTGATGAGACATTCAGATGGATGCCTGAAAATTGTCATACCAGGAAGCATAATGCTCGAGACATCTGGTTTATTTTGGCATGTTTATGTCCATGTTATTTCTTCTGAATATTTTTGGGTTGCTTTCTGCATTGTTTTCGTACGTCACTCCCTGGAGGTGTTTAAGGCACAGGTGGACGAGGTGCTAAGGGGCATGGTTTAGTGTTTGATAGGAATGGTTGGACTCGATGATCCGGTGGGTCTCTTCCAACCTGGTTATTCTATGATTCTATGATTCATCCCTCCTCAGAAACTTCTCTTCTGTGGATCAGGCACGTTTTAAAACTCCTCTCAGGTTGGACAAAGAGAATAGAAATGTGCTGGGTCTTGACAATGAACTGGAGCTGTGTTGTGGCACAGCCAGAGCGAGCTCTTTGCCAGCCGTCCTTGCAAGTGGTGGCCCAGCACCCACCCAGTCAGCCAGGCTCAGGCTGTGGCACTGCGTTAGCTCCAGGCAGGTTAGGGAGGGAGCAGGGAACAGCTGGCTGTGCGTGCAAACTGCGTGAATCTCCCTGCCAGAGCAAGAAAATTGCGCTTTAGCCAGCTTGCAGGCATATATAAATATTTGTGGCATAGTTTGCATCATTATTTCAGCTAAGCTGTAAACATTTGGTTGCTGATAGTAGGCTACAAACACACGCCTCTATAAATTTCAGACAGTGCAGAAATGCAGGGATTTTTATGTTGGCTGACAATTAAGCTAAGTCCCCATGTCTCTTCTGATAAATAACTGCAGTGCCAAATATGTGCGGGAACTCTAAAAGCTTTTGTGATGATGTCTGAGAGGGGAGGAGGAGAAGGATGCAAAGCCTGCCCGTGTGAGGAATTTTCCTTAGAGCACGCACATGCCTACTTTCTCCCATGTAAATCTGTATTTGAGCTTGCCCTTTCCTCTTCACGTGTTTCCATCTCTCCCAGCAGCTAAATGGAGAGACTAGTTTGAGAGACTCCTACAAGTAATTGCAGCATAGTAGTTGCATAGCTGGCATGAGCCATTTTCTTGTCCTCCCTGCTGCAGGAATCTGCATGTTACTGCATGGGTGTAGTTTGGCCGGGATTTTTTGTTTGTTTTTTGCTAGGAGGTCTACTGCTGTGTTAGAGTAGCAGTTGCTTAATGTTGTTCCTTTGTAGCTCCATACAAAAAAAAAAAAGATCCAATGTATATCTAGTAAAATCGTGACACTGTCCTTGGAAGATGCTCCTCTTTTCCCACTACCTGAAAATCCAATAGATAACACGAGTCTGGAATTAAGAACATAAACCAAAATCAGTCTTACATTTGGGGGATAACAATTTGGAGCCTTTCCTGATACTGTGCTTCCATGCGAGAGAGCAGCTACATAAATGGTTTGGAAAAGTGTCATTCTTTACGAAGAAATACTGCGCTTAATTAATTCCTGCTCCTGTGAGGTCAACCTGGGGCACTCATTATTGTCTTAATTGGTGGTATAAATCCTGAGGCGCTGGAGAGGAAGAGAGGGAAAAAATGATGAGCAGTTAGCAAGATATAGCCTTTTGGATAGGTGCTAGCCAGTTGTATGACCATCCTAGTGGCATTTTATGGCTTTGTTGGGTTATAGGTCTGGTCCTCCACAAATTAGGTTAAAGGGAACTGATCTGCATAAACAAAAATATAAGGAAATAGCAAAAAGGAATAATTCATCACTGAGTGCTCCATTACACTTTGTGAAATAAGTTGGTGTGCTGCAGCTCAGAAAAGCATTTCTTTGATCTGTTATTCGTATCAAATTATATTCATTACTCTTCCCATCTGGAGTTTCCTAGCAGGCCAAAAATCATCCTACAGACATTACTGAAAGGAAGTTAACTGTAACTTTTTAATTGTATACATTTCATCTCCTTTTTTTTTTTTTTAATTTGAAGAAAGCAGATGGAAGTGCATACCAACGCCTTCCTCTCTGTTTAAATTACTCAAGTGGAGAAGCAGAAAATCTCAGCCATTCTTTCCACTCACATATTGTTTCAAGGTGATGACTGTTCTGTCTGGAGACTTTGACTTGTTCGCTAAGAAGGTCAGGAGTTCAGTGAAAATCAAAATTATGAAGCAATCCGTGTGTAGTCTTAGGGATGCTGTGGTACCCTTGCTGGAGGATCCAGTCACTGCAGATTTGCAGCCGGTTGAAGGTAACTCCCCTGTTTCATAGCTGTCTCTCTGCCAGCTGGCCCATGGAAGCATTTCAAGCTCACCAGAAAAAGAAATGTCAACGTTTTGACAATTTGGGGCATATTTTTAATGCCCAGCCAAGGTTCAAGAAATCAGAAAATGTGTTGGCATGGTTGGCATGAAAAATGGGGTTTGTTTCCAGCCTCTCCAGTGGCTAATGGCTAATTGGCATTAGTAGCCCCATGAATAATTTCCTTCAAGCTCTGTTGTCAAAATTGTTACTTTATCTTGCCCTCTGAGGCTCACAAGACTTCTTTAACCTTAGAAAATATTAGGATTTACCAAGTATGACCTACTCTTGTCTTTGCTGGAGAATTTATTTCAGTTGCTGATGAGCATCCCTACTTCGGTACCTGAGGAAGGGGTGGCACTTTCCTCATCTGCCTGTCCTGGTCCTCTGGGCCTTTTTCTCTTTTTAAGAGGTGAGAAAACCTTGAAACCTTTCAAGCTTTTCTGTTTATGTAAAAAAATAATGTAAAGAGAATAGGCCTTTTTTTCCCCCTGAGTGGGTTGCTCTTAGGCTCACAGGTCTGTATTCCCGTATGTGAGACATGGGATAACACCTGCTTATTTTTATGAAGTGTTTGGTCTTCTCATGACTTAAGAAAAACCCACCCTGGTTTCAGTAGTAAATTTGTTTTTCTTCAGCTGTGGAAGGTAACGGCTGCTCTTCATCTGCAGAATAAATGGCTACACAAGATGAAATGTGGGTGGTTAGTGAAGAGTTTCTGCTGGAAATAACAATAATTGTGGACAAACACACAGCACTTCGCAGGGCAAGCTGGTGCCCAGCCCCTCTGCTGCTGGGTGCCTGGCATCTGCAGGTGCTCACTAGAAGATGCTCACATTTAACAATGTTTATTCATTTGTTTTTCCAAAGATTTGCCTGTCCTACCCTGACATACATCATCAGCACAATTTCCCTGCTTCCTGGCACTGAGCCTTTCTCTGCTTATTGTTGTAGCTGCTTCCATTTTGTGCCGGCGGTGGTTTCCAGCCACAATGTGAGACAATTAATTTGTTTATTCTGCAAGCCGTGACTTCCAAAGCGTGATAGACAGTGCAGACATCCCGGAAAAGTGCTGTGCAACTGGGAATATGCTCATTTTAGCTTCCTTTCAGATAGCTGCTTTGGCAGCTTTCATTACTTGTAGGGTCTCGTGTTCTGGTTGCAGCCATTTTGCAGTGTCTTTGAGTATGGAATCACGTAACAGCAAATGCCGGGGCTTTTAGGTCTTTTATAAGCCTTCCTGTGCAACTCCAGTTGTGGGATTGTATGTTATCAAGGCCTTTCAAAGCAAAATATTCCTGGTGAACAATTAAAAATTGTATCTCTGCCCTAACCTGACCACTAATCCTATCAGGACTGTGGGAGAGGGGTTTTTTTGTCCCTTGACTGGTGCCACCAGTAATAAAAATACTGCAAACCACATTCAGTTCATGAACGTACCTGGGCAGTTCTCTGCATGCAGAGCAAACTAGTCTGGTGCAGATCTCATCACTGAGACAGACCTTAAATGTCTCTGTTAATGCTCCAGAGAGAGCAGCAGCATGGCTCTTACCTTGCCTATGGACATTTTACAGGGTTAGCTAGGATAGTGGATAACTTCATTGACTAAAATAAATGGCTTTAAAAGAGGCTATGCCTCACAAACAGATCTGTTTTGTAAAAAAGGTTGCTCCTATTTCAGAAGAAAGCTACCAGCAGAGGTTTCAGGTATGTCATGGGCTCGATTTTCTCTTCAGTTGTTACTGTTTTTTATCTTTCCCTTCAAAGCTCAGTCAGTCGGAGTTTATAGGTGACTGATAAACGGCACCATAGAAAACTCCTTCCTACTCCTTTGTTTCTTCTAAGATAAAGTAGCAATACACTTCACTCAGAAGCTTATTTTGTGAATTACCAGAGAATGGCCTCTCAATCTGCAGGAGTCATAGCTGGCTGCCTGTATTTGGGGGTAATCAAAGCTGAGCCAGCTGAACTGAGCAGGCTGTTCAGACAGACTGAGCTCGCAGTAGCCCTTCTCTGCTGATTACCCTGTCCTTGGCTTGCAGAGCAAGTTTTCAACTTGTAAGCCCACTACATCTGCAATTAAGATTTGGACTGCCTTATGATGGCAAAATATTTTTAAGACCTTTTTTGACATCAAATGATCCACCTCTTCATGCGATGTACGTAACGAGCGCTAAATCATCCGACTTGCCAAAATCAACTGGACAGTGAAGGAGAGGGAGTTGTATAGACTCCCGGTCAGATATGGAAAGGTAGCAGTTCATGCTAACAATTCTGAAAGACTTCCAAAGCTTAAACATTTAACATTGTCTTGGGGGCTCATCCTGTATGACCTTCTTTGTATTCAGATAACCAGTGGCGTAATGGCATTCAAAATATTATTGGAGTAGTTAATATTCTCTGTAGGCACCTCTGCACTGTACTGGGGTCTCTCGTTTTGACTCGCTACCAGGTGAATATTACAAAAGTAAGTGATCAGTGGAATGAGGTGCATTTTTTGGCATTGTGTTGAAGTTAGATTGACTAAGTAGGTTATTAAGTTCTAAGCAATAGGCCTAGTAAACTGGGTTTATGTGCTGCTTAATACATATGGTTTCACGTATCACTCTCTGCTTTCAGTGCAGCAGATAAGATATCAGCACAATTAAAAGTGAAAAATAATCTGTCTGCTCTGCCAGTGGTGGATGCTCAGAGAACACATGCTGATACAATAGATTTCTGAATAATTTATACTCAGCATTTTTTCCTTGCACTCGGTAAATGAGGACGCCTAATGTGGCACGGTCAGAATGATACTCTTATCTGTCATCCATTAAGATAACAAGATTGGTCGGCCTGGGAGGAGCATGTCGTAGCGCACAGAAAAGATGAGATTAAAAATTGAAACGTTTGTCTGAGATGCTTTGTGTAAAGGGTGCCAGTAAAAGCAGCTCAGAAGGACAGAATTAATTCATAAGCGTGATTTCTGCAAAGCTTTGTTTATCTTTGCTAAAATCAAAACACAATATTCATGTTCCTATCAAAAGTTGTTGTTAAAAGGAATATTAGAACAAATCACTGTTCCTGATAGGTCTCCAGTAGCTTCCTCTACTTTAAATTCAGGTGCTTTATAGGTGCTATTGAAAACAGTTATGTATGACAGTAACGCTTTATGTCTCACAGAATGTTTTGGTTTATATTTATAAGGCATTTTAAATTACAAAGGAAGAATCATTTGTGCCTGGTTTTGGCGGAGGAGTGTCTCATCTCCTGTCACAGGGTGTTAATTTGGATGAGATGCTAAAGTATTTGCATAAAAAATTCTCACGTAAATATTCAGCCAAACAGATTACTTTTGAGGCAACTGTGTTACAGTAAGTAGTAGCTTGTTTTCCAAGAGCCAGCAGGCACTCGAAGTTGATTAATTTATACACAGTGGTGGTTTGCTGTCTCTGAAGTTTCTGACAGCCTCTTAAAGTTAGGTTGCATTTGGATTTTCTTGGTATTTGAAGAAACTCTTGTAGTTGTGAGATGAGATAGAAGTCATTTGACAAAAAGCACTTGGAGGAGAACTTTGACCTGCTTCTGACTTTACTGCTTTTTACCTGTGTGTCTGGAACCTGGCCTTGAAATCATTTAGATGTACTTTTCTGTTTAACTGGGTAGGAAGTGCCCACTTTCCCATTGTCTTGTCCTGCAGATTTTTCTTACCCCTACAGAGCTGCTGGTAACCAAAGCAGGTGAGGTATAAACCCCTACACAACAACAGACAGGATGCTGTCTGGTTTTTTAGCCCAGTGTCAGATTTGGGAAATATTTTTGGGCATGATCTGCTTGATGTGCCATCCAAAACTTGTGGCTGCACAGTGTCAGGCTTGTGGAGGCAGGTGGGGAAACCCAGCCCCAGCACCCAGCAAGTGCTCTTCGCCTGCTAGTGCTTGAACTCCTGTCACTCGCCATATGATGACTTTGGATCAGGATTTATGTGCTAGGAAACAAAATAATATTGCCTGGACATTTTTCTTAGTGCTTGTCCAGAGGAAAATTTAAAGATAAATCTTTTTGATGATATATCACTGAGGTTTTAAAATGAGCTTGCCACAAATCTTAGCAGAAATAGTATCTCACCATTGTCTTCAAGTACTTGGAGCATGGACGTGCTTATGCTGTTGAGAAACGGGTCACTATTTTTGAGCTGGGCCCCATTATACCCTTATTCACCTGAATATCTTTACATTAACAAGTTAATTATTCTTTCTGTTTCATGAGTTACTCCAGGAAGACAATTAAATACAGGTGTTAGAAAACAATTTGTAAAACAACAGTCTAGCCTTTCATAAGTTAATATCCTCATCCAGATCCTTCATTCTGAGTGCAGTATTGCCCAAGGAGGCTAAGGCATTAGGTGTTGAATAAAGTGTCTTCATTATGACCTGGAGATCTGCTTTTTTTGAGTTTGTTCCTTTTAAGCCTTTTGTGTTAGTATTGAGTTCATGAATGCTTTATACTTGCAGTCTGCGGAAGTTGGATCACCTTTTTCTGTTTGGCTGTTTGATCAGCTTCCTCTGGTAAGAACTAAGACAGCCTCCTCTGCTTTCCTTCCTGATGGGCTGTAATTAAACCCTCGGTTAAAAGGATGAAGAACTTACATCTAAATATCTGAACAACTGGATCACTGGATGCCATTAGCTACTAGTTATAGTTATAGTGAAGTACAGGTATATTTTGAGGAGGTCATTTCCTCTTTTCTCGGTATTGGGTGACGCTTTTGAAGCTCATATTTTGTTTCAAGTAGTGCCTGTGTTATTAAAGCAGAAGTCTCTTGAGCATGGATGGACAGCAACCTCTGCCCCAAACCATGTGTAGACAAGGAGGAGGCTTTGGGTGCTGTTTTTTTTAAAATTACTCCAGGTCTTCAGCACAGTGAGACAGTTGCTGTACAAGAGGGTCATTTTTGTTCATTTGGGCCCTTTTGTTTCCTGCTCTGGTGGTAGGAGAGTTATTCCATCAGTGACTGTAGGTGTTAATTCACATGCAGCGCTAGATTAAGCTGGGGTGGCTGTAGGAGAAGCTACCAGTCTTGGCTTCCCTGACCTCTTTCGAACCCAAACATGGTGACCAAAAAAGCCATGAAGAAACCCTTGAACCACTACAGCTCACACTTTCTGTCTGATAAATTAAACCAAAATAGATTCTATAGACTTCTAACAGTTCTCGTTAGCATCCTCAGCAATTACTGCAGAGCCCACCGTCACAATTAGATGAATATCAAAGCAAGAAGACAGTAAGTGAATATTACCATAAATGTTCTTCTCCGCAAGTAAACAAATGTACACACGCTTGCCATACTTTCCCTTCTAAAGATTCAAGCAGTGTTAATGATCAAAGCATGGAATATAAGATAGCACTGTTATTGATAACTTAAAAGGATCTAAGTGTCTAAACAAATAGCTTTAAATTCTTCTCCTGTGTCTACTAGCTTAAGGAAAAGAAAGTGAAGTTTTTATTTAAATTTTTGATGATAGCATTAGGTATTATCTAAATCAGAGGAGTGAACCTCAGGATGAGGCTTGCCTGCGCAAGAACTGCAGAAAACTATTGCCAGGGGTTACGTGATTAAGGAGGCATTTTCCCGTTCTGACTGAATTTGAGATATTTTCATAACTTTAGCATGTTGGGTGTGCAAGGAATTTATGACCAGCCCTATCTGACTGTGCCTGCCCTACTCTAGGCTCCCTGATTGTATGGCCAGAAACTCTCCCAGTTAACTCTGAGAAATAGACTTTTTTGGCTTTTGAACTGCTCACATATCTCAATGAGTGCTTCTGAGAGAGGGTTGCATATTGAGACGAATGCGTTGTGGGCACAGAACTATCATCTGCAGCTTCACATTTACTGTTTGCCCGTAGGGTGGCTGTGGCTGGATGAAGAGTTTTAACCTCTCAAGCCCTCCAACAAATATGAAATTGCTAACTATTCTTCTATAATGCTATGATGTTGACTGAAATTTGACCCTGGTGCTCGCTGAAATGATTTTCAAAATCTGAGTGAGAAGGTTAAATAGTGCTGTCAAATTTCCAAATGTCTGTTGCAGAAATACGTTCACTTGATATCTGTGAGTTGAGCTCTAAAATGCTTAAAATAATCCTCTTTTTTCCCCTTTCATTATTATATGATATTATCTAAAGCTTGGGGTTTAGTGCAGATAAAGAAATTAACTTCTTTTTTGCCTTTTCTCTATGCCAGCTAACCTTGCCATTTATGGCTCGTTTTCTCTCTTTTACTTGCTGAAGGAGGAATCCGGTCAAATTTTGTTCCTTAAGTACAAACCAGACCTCTAGTTCTCTTTAATTTCTGTTCAGGATCATAGTAATTACTTGATTATTTTCACAGCTGTATCTGAATAAGAAAAAAAATGCTGTAATTGGCAACTCTCACAAGTTCACAACTCAATAACCTGATGCTGGAACTCTTCCACCTGCAGAAGCCTCATTAATTACTGTAGTAGTTTCAGCAGCTGAGAGACCTGGGTTTCGAATTATTTTTCTTTTTACATGCAGCCTTCAAACTAGAGAATCACTGCAGTAACAGAAATAGATGGGACCTTTAGGCTAAGAGAGGCTGGTTGTTGTTGAATGAGTATTTGGCTTCCAAGAGGATCTGTTAGGAAGGCTGTTGTTTACCCAACTCATTACTACATCCATAAGCCCAAACTGTTTTATTTGAGCTTTTTTTGTAAAATGTAGGAATTAATTTCATGAATGCTGTTCCTAGTTCTAGTTTTGTTTGTTTTGGCCTTAGGTTGCATTATTTAATTAGTTTTCATTTAAGAGATGAGTCTTATGTTGCAAGAAACAATACTAAATTATAGTAAGACGGCGTTTTTAAAGATGCCATACTCAAGCTTTGAATTCATTTCATTAGTTTAAAGCAATGTTAGTGCCTGTCTCCAAGGGTTGTGGGAAGCTCAAAAGTTTGATTTCTTTTTTTTTTTTCTTGATTTCAGGGCTTTTTCCGCAGGAGTATCCAGAAGAACATGGTTTACACATGTCACAGAGATAAAAACTGTGTTATCAATAAAGTTACCAGAAATCGCTGCCAGTACTGCAGACTACAGAAGTGCTTTGAAGTGGGAATGTCCAAAGAATGTAAGTTGTCTTCAGAGATGATTTATTGTTTGTCATATCCTATGTATATGTGGCAGTCCCAAGGGAGAAAAACATTATGCAGTTGTGTGGTTGAAGCCAATATCTGTATTCATATGCAGAGAAAGGAGTGTGAGTTTGTACACAACTTCAGACCTGTACTCTACAGATTTCTGAATCCTTAACTCTGCAGCCTTAATGCCATCTCATAAGAACTCTCAGTGCAACTCGCTGTCTGTGTGACATGGCCGTACTGTTTGGGTGTGAGAAATCCCAAATGGATTTCTAAAACAAAAATCCCCCAGCTACTTTGCTTTATGATTGGATTATCTCCCATCTGCCCTAGAAATGGCTTCTTGGGGCAAGAGTGCGGGAGGAACAACTCTGCCTTCTGAAACTCAGTTTCAGTCCTCCTTCTGCCCTGCAGACTGGCGCATGGCTTTGCTGGGCTTGGCGTCAACCCAGGATGTCATTGCATAAGGACTTCCTACTGGGTCCTGTGTGGTGCGCTGCAGACTTCCTCACCCTTTCACCAGCACAGGTGCTTGTGCTAGAAGTCCTTCTTTCACTGGTAGCATGAGTTTTTGCCATTTTAACAAAACTGATGGTACAACAGCCTTGAGTCTTCTGTTCTTACTAGCTGGAGCCTCTCCAAAAGGTGAAACCAGCTGGTAAATTCTCTTCTAAACCTGCAAAGCCAGTAACCCTGGCTATGTACAAATGCTGCTAAGTGCACAAAAACCTCAAAAGACTTTCCTCATCCTTCTTTTATAGAAATCTCTGGTTTCCTATTTAAATTAAGAAGAGTTTGAACAGAAATCTGTGATTTTTC
Organism: Phaenicophaeus curvirostris; assembly: GCF_032191515.1. NCBI lineage: Eukaryota > Metazoa > Chordata > Aves > Cuculiformes > Cuculidae > Phaenicophaeus > Phaenicophaeus curvirostris. The sequence continues at coordinate 49,430,148 of NC_091397.1, read as the reverse complement.
CCTTTTTTCCAGTTCATTGACAGCCTTGTCAAGCACAAAAATTTAGCTAAAAAAGCCATTCTCAAATGTCTAAAAGGTAATGCTTCTTAAACTTTCTCATTTTTGATTGGAGTGACTGCAGTAACAAAAGTGTCTTTGGTGTAGACATTTGTTTGATTGTTGAGGGGTGTTACCTCTGTCAGTGATATTGCTCATTTCAGTAGGTCAATTTCATTAATAAACACCACAGAAATTTGCCGTGTGTCAAAGAGAGGGGAAAAAATTGCCTGACACCCCTTCTTTACTTTAATTCACCCCCAGGAATTCCTTAGAAAGACTTTAAGACTAAAGAAAGATAAATTGATACTGATGAGACATTTACAACTGAACTTTAACTTAAATCGGTTCTCGTCCTCTGCACTTCTTCCTGAATTGCATGGGACTTCCTAGTAGTTCTTTTTTCCGTATGCAGGCAGGAGCTGAAAGAAGTCTCAAAGTCACACTGGTCCCTCCTGATTGCATCCCTTTTTTTCTCTCCTTCGTCTCCTCTCAGAGGAAAAGTGTTTAGGAGAAGAGAAGGGATTGTATACATCTTTACATCTTTAGGAGCACTTTGCTGTGTTTCATAGAATCCTAGAATAACCAGGTTGGAAGAGACCCGCCGAATCATTGAGTCCAACTCCTTTTCATGGAAAGCTGAAGTCATGATTGTTGAAAAAGGCCAACAACAAGTTTCAAGCAACTGGGAGAGCTTGGGAGCCTTAGGATTTCCATGATTTACCTGTCCTTGCTGGGTTTTCTATTTTTGTCATGTGTCTGAAGTGCACTTACCAGTACTTATAGATTTACTGGAATGGAGACCGTGATGTGAGTAAAGGAGAAGGTTGGCTAAATGCAAAGAAGCACAGAGATGATAAAATGAAAGAGGAGAATTTTATTGATAGACATTTGACCACAGAGCATGTCTGTGCACGTGAAGCTTTTTTCCTTGCTATAAACAGTATGATGCAGTTTGGAAGAGAAGACAAAATACTTTTCTCATTTGAGGGCTTGTTGGTCTTGAATTGTTACGGATTTTATCGCTGACGTTAAGTAGTAATCTTATTAAATGCTGTAACGTCACATCAGAGTAAGTTTTGGAACTATCGGCGGTATTTCTAAGATGTTAACCAAAGTTACTTAGGGTAAAGTATAAAGCCTTACTGCCTTTTAGGTGATGGTTTGTTTTCTCCCATAGGGTAGCTTGAGATTTGCCAGCAAGAGTTAAGGTTTTGCTTTGCCGATTTCCTTGGGTGAAGTGAGTGAAACTGCCCTTTGGCAGCTGCCTTTATCTCAAACCACCGCAGGCATTGGAAGGGGGATAGAAGGTTGGAGGGGGAAGAGAGGATTCTGGGGAGAAGTGAGGGATGTCCTCTGGCTGCATTTCTGTAGAAGGTATTTGCAAAGGAATAGAGACATTATTTTAAATGTCATCAGCTTGAATGCAGTGTGTCTTGTCTTCTGGGTTTAAGAATTAAGTCTGAAGTGATTCCTTGTTATCCCTTCATAAACAGGAGCTTTTCATCTCTTAAGAGATTTGAGAAGCTACTTTCTTATCTGACCTTCTTTTGTACAGTCTCCAGGTTTCAACTCAATTTCTTTAGAAGTTTATGTAAACAATGGCACATTTGTCAGTGGGCTTCTTCTTAGCAGATAGAGGTTTTTCTTTTCCCCGGTACTGTATTCACATTTTGGTTTTCTGTCTTCTTACAGTTCTGTTACCTTGTAACATGAAAGCCAGGAACAAAGGGGACTAGAAAGTATCACAGAAATCTCACAGGGAAACAAGCCTACAGTGGTCACACCAGTCCTCAATGAGGAAAGGAATCATGGTGGGCAGCTCCAAATAGGAACCCCAAGTCTGTTACTAGGAGCTAGGGAGGAGCAAATGCAGAATTTCAATATACAGAATAATCTGTGCTTAAAGGTTACAGTCCTATGTTTGTTTGTTCTGCCTTTAAAGGGCATGAAAAGTACTTGCATGTGCGATTCATTTTGAGCTTAATGAGCATCACACACAAGCATCAGAGATGAGAACTGGCTGCCCAGCCGGAGTGAAACGTAAGGTTTTAAGAACAGAGGTACAGTGTTTTGTAAGAGAAGAACTGATGAGCATTTCTTCTGGGCTTTATCTTGGTTAGGAGAATTAAGTGAGATGATGAAGGAATGCACCAAATTTGCATTTCTTTATAGGTTGTTTTGTCCATGTGGGGAAAAAAAGTTATCTTAAACCCCATGTTAGTCCTCAGATCTGATCAGGAGAGGTCAATAACAAGACTGCCTCCAGGGCAGGAATGGAGCTGTTTGCCTGGTGATAATATCTGCAGAACCCGCTGAAACTGGATCCCACTAGTGGAGGGACTGTCTTTTGTTGTGCAGTCGCTGTTGCAAAAGTTTGAGCTCCGAATAGCCAAGACAAAGGGTATGAGGGGAAACGACTTAGTTGACAACTGTCTTATCATCCTACAGCAGAGCAAAACACAGCTTGAAATTAAGCCCTGCTGTTTTTCATCAGATCCCTCTCTTTCACAAACTCCTTAGCTCGTGTCTCTGCAACTTGAGCTGCAACTCAGTGTAACAGCCTGGAGCCAGCTCCTCTGCCAGCGCTGCATCAGGTTTGGGGTTTAGTTTGTGGCTGTCCCACCTCAGTTCATATGTGGGTGCATGCAGAAGTTTGTAGGTGCAGCTGAGGCTCTGATCCCCACTCCAAACCATTTCTACTCTTCTTACCCTTCCAGCCTGTTACTTTTTTTAATTAACATGTAGACACAAATGGTGATCACACAGGATTCTCTTTTTTTTTTTTGCTGCTGTTGCTGAAGTGAGAAGGCTACTAAGGCTGACAGTGGCTCATTATGTGATGGAGAGCCTTAGGAAACTAACCTTTGCCCTTCGATTACGTGATCTCTAAGCTGCTGTTGAAGCATCATCCTTGGCCTGACCCCAGGTGTCAGCAAGAAGCACTCTGTTGCTTGGATGCAGGGACCTTGGTCCTTGGGAGCTGGCAAGGGGTCACGCGTACGGCACTGCCTCCCGCAATTAAGGGAAGAGGCAGGTAGCTGGGCAGAACTCTTGAACAGTAATGGACTCTCTTCAAGTAGGACGCTGGAGCATACTCTGTGTAAGGTGAAGCCTACCCTTAAAGAAAACTTTACCTGGATTTACTGTAGGGTAAAAGGGAGAAGAAAATGGAGCTTTCTTCTGCCACAACTGCTGAGCTTAGCTCAGAAACTGTTCCACTTCCATCCTTTCTCTTTTACACAATTTGCAGGCTGCAAGAATTGTCACTGTGCTTGATAACCTCTGGGTTCCCCCTCAGATACACTTCGAGCCCATGTACCTGAGTGTGATGCAGAGAAGCCCTCCATACTGGCATAAACCTCATCTGCAGTGAGCTGCAATACAGCAAATTTATGGTTATAAAGGCATGGAGTTATGTTCCAGATTGCTTCAGTGCACTGGAGCAATGTTCAGATTTGTAAATCTGCTTACAATTAACCTCCCTGGAGGGAGGAAAGGAGGAAGGGAGGGAATGCAGAGGAATTACCATGAAGTGGAGAGAATCCAGTTTTTGTGCTCCGTTTCGTTGGGGTTTTTTAAAACTTGCACAGAAATGTCTGTTACTCTTTGTCACAGACCTCAAAGACTTACAATATTTAAATGTTCATGCTTCTCGGAACATATGATTATATTCTGCTGCTGAACAATAGAATGAATTGATTTATTTATTTTAATTCTGGTTTAAATTGGCCAGCAGTAAGCATCCACTTGAAGAACTGTCATGTTTGTATTTTTTATTTTATATTTCTGCTTCATTTTCTTTCAGACTCCTTAGTGAAGCATGATTCCATCTCCAATGAGTGACTAAGCGGAGGGCTGGTCTGTGTAGTTGTGTTTGAGAAGTTTATGCAGCTTCCACTGATGTAATTTTAAAGTTAATTAATTAGAATGCATGAAATCTTTTTTTAGATGCTTTTACTCAGAACTAAAGTGGAGTTTTGTTCTTTTTAGCTGGCAGAAAGCACTGGATTTAAGAATCATTTATGCTTTGCTGCAGACTACAATTTTAACTGGATGCCTAAATACCACAGAGCGGTTGGGGGCTTTTTGAAAAATTCCAGCGTAGTTGCTTTGCCTGGTGACTCCTGACTTGCCTTGCTTTCTCGAGAGGCATGAGCTAAATATCAGAGTGGAAATCACAAAACCTGAAATTCTGTTGTGTGTCTAATTCCTCTCTCTAAACAGCCCATTTTGTTCGTTAGGGTTAGGAGTTTCTCTCAGTTCCTTGCTCAGATAGGAATGCTTGTATTTATTTTTTCAGGCTGAGAAATTTGGAACTTTTTAAATTTAATACCAAATGCTCAATATCACCAACGGGGAGATTTTTTAAGATGAGAGCAAAACCAACATGAAGGGTCTTCCTGCTACAAAAACCACAGTGCTCAAGTGTCAGTCTGTCTTTTGCCAGAAATAATGCATACTTTGTTAAGCTGAGCAGCTGAAAATGATTTATATACAATTAAAATTCTCTTCTAGAGAACTGGGTTCTACTTGTTGCCCATTGTTTCCCATGGTTAAACAAACCTCTCTTGCCTTTCGCATCGGTTTAGTGTCTTCAGAGAGGCAGATCAGCATTTCTTTTCTCTTTTTGGGGTCTGACTCTTTTGTGTTTTAGCCTTTTCTCCTGATTTTGCGTAGCTTTCACTTGCCAGCTTTAATGCTTAAAGGAGCAACTTAGATTGAATGTTATTATTCATAATTTACTCTATGTTCTGTGAAGATGGTTATGTAATAGCAGTAATTGCATCAACTCACCTAATGAGCTTTCCCTCCAGTGCCATGTACAGCAGATTAATAGCCCATGAATTCATTTGCAGCTCGTTGTGTTTCAGAAAAGTATTTCAGGCAGCAATTAATAAACTGCTAAAGAAAATAACATAAAAAATGATTTTTTTTATTATATTAACTCTCCAGCTGAACAATTTATTTGCACCTTTCATGATGCAGCTAAGTAAATTCTCTCCTAATTCCTCAAGCAGAGTGTGATCAGTGAACCCTGCTCAACTCAAGACTGTTTGGTAATTAGTCTGATCTTTATATCCTAATATGTTACAGAAAAGTATGAATAGCATTCTAAGGTTCTCTGTCTCTTCTGTCCATTGCCTATCAGGCATTACGCAAATAGCTGTAACTTCAAACAATAACATGCTAGTGCTGCAATTTTTTTTTCCCCCTTACTTGTGTAGAAAACCTCTAATTGTGTAAGCTAAGAATTGAAGACCCTGGCCAATAAACAACCCTTGGCATGTTTCTGTGCTGCTTGTTGTTGGCTCCAGCATCCCGTACCTCCCAAGTGGTGGGACCGAGCCCAAAGCAGGATCGGGGGTGCTGCTGCCCAGCAGGAAGATAAGCCAGGGGTTGAATGCCACTGGAGGAGGAGATGCTGGGAGAAGGATATTGAGAGAGGACAGAAAAGAGGGAAACCGCTGTGTTTTGCAGCATCGGAGGGAATGAGGAGGGAATGAACCCAGTAGGTAGGGAGCGCTGGGAGAAGAGCAGCACTGAGGTGCCAGGGGTTGTGGCCACCTCAGTGCAGGAGGTCTAGAGCAAGAGACAGACACCACTGAATGTGGCCAGTTTTGCCAGGCTGCCCTAGAATTACTCTTTCCATCCTTTTTTTTTTTTTTTTTTTGATATCTCTTATCACGTTTTTCATGTTTTACATAATTTCTTTTTCAAAAAAAAACCCAAACAATTATCTCCCTCCTCCCCACCTTAATCCAAAAGAAGCACTAGGCGTTGGCTTGTCTTTAAAAGTAGTAAAACATATATATTTTAAACCCTATTCCCTTATTTGGGGCTCTTGAGGACTGAGTAAGCATAAAGGGAATTCCTTCAATAAGCTCATACAGAGATTGATTACATGTCCTCAGCTGGAAGTTACATTAAGACTTATTCACTAAGGTATAGCTACTGTGGTGAACTTTTCATCGCTCTCTGCTGTCTCTATGACAACATGGATCCCAGCAGAAGTTACCAGGGCTCGTGTGCTCTCTGCTGCCTTTGTCTGAGTCCATCAGTCCTAGTCCTCAGCAACTGTAAATGTGTCTTTCTTATGTTTTTGTTTAAAAAGGTGTTTTATTCAAGTTGTGACACTTCTAAAGTTATTATGCTAATCATTCATACTGCAGCACCTGACCGTGCTCTGAAGGAGATGTACTTTAAGAAAGGAAAAAGGGTCAATTAGATATTAGTGGACTTTCTGAACACCTCTTGATCTTCTCCTGAGAAAGAAATTCAGCTGAGAGGCACAGAGTCCTTGTACAAGTAGCTTTTCTTTCATTAGAGGGGAAACTTATAGATAACTAGAACCAGTGAAAAGTTTAGCGCCCATATAGTTAATTTCTGTTTACACCTGCAGAGAAGTATGTGTTACTGTTCAGTGCCCCCAGCAAAGTCTTCAGACTTGATTGAGCCCTTTCATATTTTATGGAAGCACGTTTCATCAGAGCCCACAGAGTAGCTAATGCCTATCTGTTGATGCTAGCAGCTCAGGTTTCTGCAATGGTCCAGTAATGTGTCACCTTCTCTGGATGTTCAGCTCTCCTGTGAGAACAGTAGCACTCTCACAGGCAGAACTTCCAATTTTTTCATTTCACACCTTTGGGGTTTTTAGGGATCATCACATGCCAGTAAGAGGCATTTGGGGCAGATCTCTCTTATAAAGCCACTTTTTAACATGGATCTGTGGTTTCTGTGGCCCTTTTCTGTTACTTCTTGTCCCTCACTTTGGTTTTGGGGCATCCGTGGGGGAATTATAGCTGTATTCCAGATTGTACATGTACAGACCTTTGCTCTACGCATTCATGTTACCGCTGCAGGTAGGCTTTGCCTCTTCTTGCCCTTAGCATCCCAACTGCTTTCATGGCATGCAAAATCCTGGATCATTTTCTGCCTTGTGCTGTGCTGGGCAATGCTGCTGTAAGAGCAGATGGGAAATTTGGTGGTAGCCTGTCCCTGCCCTGTCTGTGTGCTCTGAAGCACAGGGCTGAGGCCACGCTTGCTTGGTCATGCAGATATAACTGCTGAGACCCCAATCCCATGACCTCAAAAGCTTTGTTGCAGAGCTTCCATTCTTCCTTTATGCACTCAGTTCACTGCTTCGTATTCCTCATTCGGATCATTTTCCTTGTTCGGGGGCACAGGGCATCTTTGATGTATCTCTTTCTCCTAATTGCCATTGTGCTGTGAGGGTTGTGCTTTCTATACTGGTACCTTGTGGTTTCTCTGCTATCGTTTTTCTCCCTTTGAAAACTGTTTTTTATTTTGGAATGTTGAATCTGAGGGCTGGAGAAATGTCGATTTGATAAATATCAGTCTGGGAACAAGCAAATTGCCAGTGTCCTGAGCCTTGAAGCTAAACATGGCTTATTTGGTTGTCAGGCCAACCTGAACATGTTATCTACAGTAGCCGAGGTTCATGAGAAATGCAGTAAATTTTTCCCAAGAGTTCTGGGAAGTCTGAACTGCAGCAACCCGAATGTGCCTGAAGAACTCGGTATCAGAGGGGATGTGCATTTGGTCCTTCCCCTTAGAAGAAACATATCAGAACGTGCACATCTTCCTGATGCTTTATATCTGCAAACCTAGTTCTTTATCCTGGTGATCACTTTACTGTAGATGGTCTTGTATAGGATAGGTGCCTCTGTAGAAAGCAAAGAAACAAAGCTCATGCCGGCCTCAGTGGAAAGCAGCCTCTGTACTGATGGTGCGGAAGATAGAAAGCAGGCACTCAGCAACCAGTGAGCTCTCAAAGACGGTTTACGAAGATCACTACATAAGTAGATGAGGCCATGGATTTCCCTCTGCTGCTGTCAGGATTTTACAGCTTGCTTTCATCTGCTGTATGAATTGTTATAGCAGAGGGAGTTTTCCATTGCTGTGCCTGTGATAAGCCAGCTGACACGTTGCAGCCCCTCCTGCTGGGATGCTGGCCCTAGGACTGAGCTCTAAAAATAGCCTTGATTTGTTTTTAGTTTGACTGGGTATCACATGCTCGGTTTAAAATACATCAGAACAGTTAATCTCCAGTTCTTCAGCTCTTGCATGGAAAGCGTGAAGGATTTTTTTAAAGTTAGATGGCATACAAGCAGTAGAAATAACACCCTTTTCTATCCTAACTTAAATAACACTCTGCTGCTAATACTAAAAGAAAGAAGAAGAAGGATCGTAGGGCATTGGGATTTTTAATTTTCTTTGACCCAAAATGAACAGAAACAGGTTTTCTCGATCTCGCCTTGTTCTAGTACTTGTTTGCTTGCATGCCTTTGAAAGCTCTTTAATTTTTAAATCTAGGTCTTATGAAATGTCAATCAGACAACAGTTCTGAACCTGCCTTTAAAAAGTTGTAGCTTAAAGCCCTACAGGCTGTGCCTGGGGCTGATAATCATTTAATCAGCCACGGGATTGTTTTTCAGTGCCATGCATCCGTAACCAGTTGCTTATTGTCAATAGAAATTGATTTGGTAAGTAAATGTGAGGAAATCGTCTGACTTTTGGAGGCGTTTACTTGAATTTCAGAGTTAAAGCTGAGTGGAATTCTTCCTTTCCCCTGGCAAAAAGTGCAACAGAAAGCAAACATGCTTTTAGTTGGATTACAGGCATGGTTAGTCATCTGACAGACAGTTTTAATGGAGTCAAAAAGACATGCTGGGGAAACATGCTGACCTACTTTTCTTTTAACTTTTAAGCAAGTGAAATGTTAATTTAAAAACTCCCCATAAAGTTAGATTTTGCTGACGGAGCTGATTTTGTAATTAATTTATTTACGCTTCTGCTTGGGGTACGATAGATGGTTTTGGTAACTGAATTTCATCAGGTTGGTTTTGTTCCTGTTAGGAAACTGGGTTACTTCTCAGAAATCTATGTTCTTCCCGCTTTCCAGGACAAAGCAATCAGCTTCAGGTTAATGAATTATTTAAGTTCAATCCTCAGAGGGAGGACTTCACAAACCATTTGAAATGACAGACTAACAAAGCGTATTACATTTGTATCATTTTCAGCGCATTACATTTTTAAACGTTTTCCATCTTCAAACTTGTGGGAAGAAGGATTACTAGCAGATAGCATCGTGCATTCTGCATTTGGGATTGTTTTTTCCCATGTTAAGTAGGTTGATACTCCACCGTCAGTGTTTTCTTGGAGGCAGAACCCTTGCGTATTTAAACCTTAGAAACTCTTACCATGAAACACGAGAGCCTGAAAAGCAAACTTGAAATTAAATAGGAAAATGTAGCATTGAGGGTGGATTAAAGCATCACAAACAGAAATACTAAATTGAGTGATACTAGAAGATAAGGGAAAGCTTTTTAAAAATGCTGTGGGCATCACCACACTCTCTCCTCTAGCAGTGGGCATGTGTGCAATTCATCAAATGGCTCAGGGGTGCCAGGTTGCTCTCTCTCTGGCACAGAGATGTGCTTTACTCCCTTGGTAGCAACAGATAGTTTTGGTGAAGAGATCACTGCACGGTTGAAGGCACAGGAGAGGTCATCATTCCTTGACTCACTGGTCGATCTAGAGACACCGTTTTCACCTGCTCTGTCTCCTCCTGTTTCCATCATTAGCAGGTTTTCTGCTGTCAGTCAGCCCTGGTGCAGTGGGTGCTGCTGTAAATCCTTTGCCTCTTCCCATCTCTTCTGGGAAAAGGTTCTGCTATTCTTGCTTTTATTTTAACTCCAAACTAGTTGATTACACTTTGCGTTATGGAAGTAGTAACACAACGTAAGAGAGGCAGAAAAAATTGAAATTGCCAGGAATTACAGCATTTTACAGGGAATAGTATTACGTTTCAAAGAACCTACAAGTTGCATGTGCTCTTACGAAGCGTTGTACTTTTCGTTTCTTTCGTATGTTGTGCAATTTAGAGGATGTCCCAGTGGCAGAGTAAAGATGGAAGCTTATTTTTCATAATTGCAAAAATTATATATAATATGCTTATTTTGGCTAATGAATGAGAGTTTTTTCTGTATCTTAAGAAAACTGAAATTGGTATTGCACGGGTTTTAGCCATTTTGTAACTTAGAGGCATCAGCCTTGGAAGGCAAATCAGCAGTAAATGAATGTCCTTATGTGATGAGCTGCTGCACCTTACGTGTTCAGCATCCCTGACTGCACTGTGTCTGTGTGAGCTGTCTTACTGCTGTTTTTCTTGCTATAGCACTTCTTCTAGGTGACCCGTGACACTGTGTTTATTCTAGTGGAGAGACAAGGGGGAAGAACCACTCAAAAAGGTGTCACTTCTGAAAATTTATCAAGGTGGGATTTTTTCCAATACAGAAGAATTGTCAACACTGGAAGATGGAGCCATTAGATTTAGTGAAGCTTCGGTTGCTCTCTGACAATATTGGTCTGCTCTTATTGGGCAAGGAGCAAGCCAGACCTCTTGTGTTTCAAATTAGATGTGTTACGAAGATGAGTGTGGAAATCCAGAGCTCACTGTGTGTTTGGTCTCATAGTCATAATCTACAGTACCATGCTGACTGGTTATGCTGTTGAGTAGCTCAGGGATCAAATCCATATGGTCCAGATTCCTATAACAAGTGACATGGAGAACTGTTAGTACGTAAGAGCCTTTTGACAGCATTTTTCTGCAAGAAGAATGCTCGATTTGCTTTTTTTGTTTAATTTGGAAGAGAACCTCAATGCATTTTTTTTTCTTTTCGGATGTCTTTTCAGATGAACACTGCTACTAAATCAGAAAATCCAGAAAATAATTCTAAATTGTAAGAGTGTGAATAGTAATGAAAGAGAACAAACAGAAGCAAGAGGATAGTTGTTATTAAGAAACAGGAAACCCTCTTATGTTCAACCCTCTCCCATAGCTAGGGGAAAAGTACACAGGGAGAGAAGAGAGTAAGGAGAAATACTTTATGCCTTTAATTCTGCAGAAAACTGAAATCCTGCTTGTCCTAAAGAGTCAAAGCATTTTCTTGGCAACTTTTCCTGTTGTTTTCTAAGTAGTTACAGCTATATTCCATGTGTTTATTAGGAACATTTTTTCTACTAGAATTTAAGCATGGAAAGGTGTGAACTTACAGATACATCAGCTGCCTCCCACAGGGTATGCAGTAATTAAGCCCAATGAATATTGGGGTCTTCTTTCTTGGCTGGGGGGACAAGGTGGAAGATACCCTACAGTTAATAGGCCTTGCAGTAACGGAGGAGGAACATTTAAAAATATTCCCTCAAAACCGTGGTGTGAGAAGAATAAGGCAATTAAGAGGAATCACTAGATATCCTGTCTTAACAGTTTATTATATGTATTTTTAATGAGTATTTAATCTCTAATGCTGTGTGATGGATTAGAAAAGAGGGGGAGTTGGGCCTCTTTCTGTGCATACTTTTATATTTCCCCTTCATTGAACATTTTCTCTGGCCAAATTGTTTAACTTGAGCTGTTTGGAGGTGTTCCAGCACAACAGAGCTTCGCTGAAAAATAACACTGGGTTGAATCCCAAAATGCGGAGTTGTCAGCATTGTATTGTCTTCAGATTTGCCTGATCTCAGGATGAGTTATGAGGGAGGCCATGAAGGATCCTTGTCAGTTCATGTCCTCCACAATGTGTGTCCCAGGTCCTGGAAGACCTGCCTAGGTTGTGTCTGCTGCATGGCCTGTGACTCTGGGGCAGTCCTGTAGGTGATCAGGAACATGGAGGTTTCTTGATTCTTTTGGGTATAAAGCTCTGCTTTTGGAAATCTGAGTTTTCAGACAGTGCTTCCCATGGGGACTGTAGTCAACAAAATCCTGGGAACCTCATAAAAAGCCTTCTGTAGGTGCATCTTGCATCAGGCACTAGCCGTAGTCTTGGAGAAGATCATCCTAGCTGGAAGGTGTTATTGAAACTGCAGATGAGTTCAGGGCTCAACCCACCACTGTTGAAGGACACGAAAGATTTGTCATTGGCATATATGAGGATAAAATGGGGGTAAAACCCACTAGTAATGCCAGTTAACCCACTGCTGGGTTACCGTTTGTAATGTCACTGGGGGCCACCACCCTCCTTTAGTTAAGGACCAGCTGCGTGTTGAATTCGGACTTCTTGTCCAGGCCTTGGTTTCCCTTTCAGACGTCACCTCACGTCTAAGTTGCATCCTTTATAGAGAAGTCTGGGTAAACTAGGTCAGTTTATCCAAGTAGAAATTATTATTTTATTGAGTTAACTCTGTGATGTCCTGCTGCCTGTTTGCCTTCTCAAAATGAACTCCCTCGTGTGCAGTAAGTCTTGCGCTGAAGTTGCAGAGGCCTCAAGTAACCACTTTGATTTCAAACCAACAATAGAAAGGCTGCTTTTTTTAGTATCTTGCTGTTTCCTGGAAACAAGTGCCTGTCTGCTTTGCTCCTCATATGATCACTACATCAGGCTGGTCTGGTGTACTGTGAAAGCACTTAATGTAAAAAAGGTTATGTGCTGGCTTTACTGGGGATATTTAAAAGATCTTATGGAGAAATCAGGATTTGATGCTGCTTGACCCTGTCTGGCAGAATTAAGCCCTTTAAGCCAGTCCTGTAGTTACTAGCATGCCTTATTTTTTAAATAATCTGGTCCAATTACTCCTGCTGTTTCAGAACTTCAGTCCCAGACAAGAAAGTAATTTTTTTTTTTTTTTGAAATGAAAGAACTTCTTTGGCATTATACATGAAAGATAAAATATATCAAAATAGACAGTCTGATAATTAGGTGCAGGCTTGTGGAGTGATTCATGTCATAACGTGAGTGCTGAAACAGCTGAGGTTGCTGCAGGTGTGTTAAGGGAATTCAACCCCGTAATGCTGTGATGCTTCTGCCACTTCATAAAGCAGGAGTGCAGATGTCCGTAGAGCCTGCATTAATAGACAAAAAGCAGTATTTATGCATGTGAATTATGGATGGAGCAGTATTTATTAAACACACAAGCAACAGCCTTTGTCTCCTACGCACTTTTTTCTTTGAAGAGTCACGTTAAAGCCTGCTGCCATCCCAGGCTCAGAGATCCTGGGCATGAGCTGGGGCTTTGACTACAGTTGGTTAAGCCCTGCTGGGGCTCAGCACCGAGTTATGCCAAGCACAGACAGAAAAGGATGTCTTGCCTGATGAAAAACTTGGGAGGCAGAAGCATTTCAAGTGCCTCAGCTTGCTGATGTAGTGTTTCAGGGTGGGCAGGGAGACGCTAAAGCTGAAAGTGAGTAATCTTGTTTACCTGTGTCAGCAGCCAGTTTCAGCAGGGCTTTTACAGTAATCTGGTGACGTTGCCAGTCTGGCAGTCCCGGAGCCTGCTGGCTGGCTCAGCTTGGTCTTACTGAAATTCTGTGGTGGAAAGAAAATGAAGTCCCCTGACCTCAATCCTTTCTTTCTCCTTAGGTTACAGTTTGTGAAAGAAGTACCCCACCCCAACAACAAATTTGTAGATTGTTTATTCTAATTGCTCAGCATTTGGCAAGGGAGAGGAAGTAAACAAGGTAGTGAGGTGCAATAGTATTGTTTGAGCATGGTGTTTTACCATTTGATGAAACCTTTCTTTCAGTGTTAAGGCAAAACTGTTTTAATGACAGGCAGTGTTAATTAAAAAATCTGACCCAGCTGCAGACCAAGCCCACCAGCAGGTGCAGATGCATGCCCACCAGCTGTGTTGGACCACACATCCATGTGAGGCTTAAACAGTAAAGTTTTTGGCTGATCTTCTGGTGCTTTGAGGTCCACCTGGTTAAGTAACACAGTTCTTCCTATCTTTTACTCCCAGACTGGCTTTTCTGGTGGAGCAGGTCATTAGGTGGCAGCTCCAGCCAGCTGGGAGGGAAGCCTGGGTGAGGAGGCTGAACAGGGTTGTGGAGCCACACACTCTGTGTTCCCCCTGCCCAGCAGTGCTGGAAAGAACCTCTTGATCTTAATTTTAATTATTCTTTTTTTAGTAGGATGATTATCAACAAGCCTTTGTCCTTAGGAAGGAATTTGAGCAAGTTCATCATAGTGTGTTTTCCACTTTAGCTTCAGAGGAATAGGTAAATAGTAGCTGAGCTATTTCTTTGCTTTTATTATCCCTTGCCTAGTGGGAGGCCAGGGCTGCAAGCTGCTAAGGCTGTAACGCAGGCTAACGCTGCGATTCAAGACTACGGCTCCTTTTCTTAAAATGCGCTGGGAACAACTGTTCCTCCGCCTTCATGAGCTCAATTTACGGTTGCGGGAGGCAATGTGTTCTTTGTGCTTGACGAAGTACACCGTGCATGCAAGCCTCTTCATATGGGTTGTCAGTTGGCAGCTCTCTCGCTAGATGCACCTTTACACAATTGCATAAGGCACCAGGAGGTACAAATGTGAAATTTAGCCTTGGGGGCAAAACAAAGAAATGAAACTTAGGTATGAATGCGGTGTTATCCATCTGCGGATAGAGACATTAGATCTGATCTCCTACTACGCTACTGTAGCTTTACACTAATAGGACTCTTGCTGCAATTGGTGGAGTAGCACCACTGCAAGACAAAAACATCAGTGGTGATAAGTTGGGGGTTTTATTTTTGATTCTGGTAAATAATGTGGGATTGAACTCTGTTTGGGCAAAGCCAGGAGCATTCACTGCATGAAACCAGCCATAATGAAAGGAAGAAATTAAGGTGGTGTGCCATCTTGGTATTCATAGAATGGTTTAGGTCAAAAAGGACCTTAAAGATCATCCAGTTTCTATCCCTGTGCCATGGACAGGGACACCTTCTACATCAGGTTGATCAAAGCCTCATCCAACCTGGCCTTGAACACCTCCAGGGATGGGGCATCCACAACATCTCTGGGCAACCTGTTCTACTGCCTCCCCCTCTCACAGTAAAAAATTTCTTCCTAATATGTAATGCAAATCTCCCCTCTTTCAGCTTAAAACTGTTCCCCCTTGTCCTGTCACTGCACTCCCTGATAAAGAGCCCCTCCCTAGCTTTCCTGTAGCCCCTTTAAATACTGGGAGGCTGCTATAAGGACTCCCTGGAACCTTTTCTTCTCTAGGCTGAGCAACCCCAACTCTCTCAGCCTGTCCTTATAGGGGAGGAGCTCCATCTGTTGGATCATCTTTGTGGCCTTCTGCTTTTCCTTCTAGGGAGCTGTTGCTCTGGGAACCAAGTGGCCACGTGTGAGCAAAGGGAAGGGGTCTTCCAGCTCACCTCCTTTTTTTTTCTTCCCTGACAGAATTGTAGTCTTTCCATTTGCTGTCCTCTGAATTCTGTTGTATCAGATGTAACCAGAGAGCCTAAATTTGTCCCATAGCTGAGACTCTTTCATTACATTGAATGAAAGTGCTTATTATTGAAAGTTGTTCTGCTGGAGGACTCATTAATGACATTGTCTGGAAAGAGGTTGCAATTTGTCATGGTAGGTGGCTTTCCATTTAGGTAAAAAGTAAGTCATGTTCTCCTCTGTGCTAAATAGCTGCAGCAGGCTAAGGTGTACAAAGTGCTACAGCCAGGCCCAGTAGCGGACAGGAACAGAGCAGTGTCTGGTCTTAGTTTACAGCTGTGCACTTGCCTAGCCTTCAGCGGTCCTGGATAATGCCCAACAAATTGAATTGATGCCTTTGGATAACCCCAGCTTCTCCTGGTCACAAGGCATCGTACTACCATGACTGTCTCCTAAGAGAAATTAATGTAATATCTGTAGATGAGTAGACTGATTTACCTTTTGGTGACCCTAGAAGGAAAGGTCAGATTCAGGATATTTTTACGTGTAATCAGTTATCCATAAAGAGTTAGTGTACCAGGCTTCAGGATTACAGCTCAAAAGGGCAGTTGCTTTGAGAAGGTAGCTCAAAAGGGCACTTGAACAGCTGAAATCGGATGAGACAGATTTAATGGCCTCTTAGTGACTTCTAACCGAAAGTTCAGAGTTTGAAATTAAGGGATTTTTCTTTACCCAGCCTGTGGTAAACCAAATGCACTATAGCTTAGTAGAAAATTAATTTCAGGCTGACTGTTTAGAAGTGTTTTTCAGCTGCTGTATATGCACTTGGTCACTTCAGCTGTAGGGAAGAGAAAGCATTGTGTTTGTGGTCTGGGATATTTTTAGCTCATGTGTTAGGACACTGCAATTCCAGAAAAGCCGTCCTCCCATTCCCCAGAGTATGTCGGTTTAACCAGCTGTATGCAGAATTTTATCTAGACTGCCACAGAGGTTACTAGTAAATCCACTGGGATTTTGGCAGCCAAAAGAATAGAGAGTAAGCGCAATACTTCATTTCCCTGAGGGTTTTGGTTTCTTGGGAATTCTGCTGTAGGCTGGCACTGGACAGTGGGTTACCCACAAAAAACCTGTTGAGTTTGGGAAACCTTGCAAGGTGGAGTGATTGAGTCCCAAAGCTCGTTTCTGTACTGGCCAGGGAAAGGGATGACTGGCAGTGTCCTCTGAGCAAAACCCTGTTGCAGGTGGCATGGTAGTTCTTAATAAAAATTGTATTACTTACGTTTAGACTAAGGAAGTGATCGATTTCATGCAGAATACACAGAGGGACACAGGGCAAGGCATGAGCGAGGAGGGAGTGACAGATGTGTAGATTAACTCAACAGCAGCACAGGATACATGGAGACATTGTGGGACCTGCCTGTGAAGATGCTGCGTCCCACAGATGGGAATTTCTGGCTATATTAAGTAACTTGAAGTGATGTCTATGTGAAATACAGATGGAAACATATCATGAGTATGATACTACTCATGAGTAGTCAGTGGGTATGGCTAGGCTATTTCCATTACGGATATGTTTATGGGCCTTCATGGGAAATATTAGTGATTTATTCCGCCTACAATTGTTAATGCTAACAACCTACAGAAGCTCTTTAAGCATCAGCTTCTAAGAGTATGTGGGTTATCCCATTTCACACTTACAATTAGCTGTTGATATTAAAGCACTTTGAAAATGGAAATCGCAGGGCAAATACTATTTAAACAGTTTATCATTAAATGTATAATAACATCTCTCTGCTTGCTTCGATTGCAGCATGTAGGGAGAGGGTAAGGGAGACCAAGGAGCCTGTGTTTGTTTCAGCCTCTGGTGTGTGCAGAGTCTGTGCTCTGTAGGTCCTGGCTCTGGCTCAGCGGCTCCTCTTGCTGTCTCTGCTGCCTGCCCACACCTGCATGCTGCAAAACGCGTTTTTATGCAGTTTTGTTTCAGTTGTTTGTTGTCTTTCTGGTTTTGCAACTTCTTAATTTCTCATTTGTTGTTGGGACCTGTTTTGGTTTTTTTGGGGGGGAGGGTCGTTTGTATTTCTTGAGTCCTTATTTTTATTCTTTGGGCAGTTGTTATTGTGTTTGGGATGTTCTGCAGAACTTCAGCCAGTTCTGAAATACTATAGTCAGTACCAAAGTAGGCATTGGCAGTGTATTCGTAGGCCTGGGAGAATTTTATGGGCTTTTGGGAATTTTCTAGCTTTATAGAGCCTTCTGCAACATTCAAGCCAAACTTACCTTTAGAACCATTTTTTTTTTTTAAGTTTGGCAGTGGTTTCAGGTATAGATATCCAAAGTACAATAGCTATTGTTTCACTTGCTGGATGTTTTAGTATCAAAAAAGAAACAATTTGTTTTAATCTTTAATGATAGTGAAGTAAAATAATCAATAATATAAAATAAATTTTAAAAATAATCTAAAGCTAAACCTTTCAGCTGTCTTCAAGGAGTATTTTTCTCAGCCGGTTCTTCTGCATTAGCTTTCCAGTTTTGGTCCCACATCTGAGTTCAGTTAGTATTGTTTTTCTTCAGGGTACTAGAAACCCCTTTTGTGCTTATTCCATCTACTAATATTTCAGGGATGTGACAATAGCAAGTGCCAAATTTCATGTAAAAAATAAAATTTTCAGGCTGATGGAATCCTTGAAACCACAGATCAACTTTCAGGCCAGTTAAATAAAGCTGTAGAGCATCCATTTGTATCATTCATTCATATAATGAAACCTGTTCTTATAACTCAGTTCTTGATATATTAACCCTGCAGTTATCCTCATACATAAAAGGGAGATGTGTTGCTTTCGTTGCTTATAATAGGATATAACCATATAAATCCCTTGTGCATGAATGGAAAAATAGAGGCCCTTAGGCTATAGGTATCAAAGGTCTCCCCGATACTTACAATAGCCTAATAAGGTTATTTTGGAGGCACAGGTAATTACTCACGGACTCCCTATAGCCAGTGATTCATTGCTTACTACTGAAACATTTTTAAATGAATTATGTTTTAAACAATCAAATCCTTGGCCTTCTTTTTTATGGGAGGGAGAAAAGAGAACTGGAGGGACACAAAATTCCACCATTTTCTGTGTTAAAATCCACTGCATGCTAGTTAAAATGTCCCCGGTATTTCAATCAATTTAAATGTATGATCATGCTTCTTGCTGGTTTGATTCCATGATTCCAGTGTGTATTTCTGAATTTCACATTTTGATGAAAATATTATTGTTGTCATTAATTTGATATTTAGAAAAGATTGTGGATACAAGAGCTCAGTGCAATGAATAAAACAGTTGGAGTTAACTGTCCTCAGGGATAGAATCAATCACTGTTGTAGAAGAGGGTGACATTTAAAAAAGAAACTCAGAAGAAAATGTCATGCTTAAAAAATTAGATTTAATCACACTGTCTCCTGATTGATTCTTATTGCACTCAGATGGATACACTGATTGATTATCAGCCTTACAAATGTTTAGTACCTTTCTCACTTCTCTAATAATCAGAATAATCTAATTTTCAATGTCATTTAAGTTACCATATTCAAGGCTGTAATAGATCATATTTCTAATAAAACATAGCAATTATGTAATGAATAATACAAAGCTGCAAGGCAGAGTTCAGATTCGCCTTCATCAAAAAAATAATACTACTAGTGGCTGTAAGAGCCAGAGTACGTGAAGGCAGCCTATAGGACGATGTCCTCTGCATTTGTGGTGTTTTCCCCTGCTCTTGAACTGAGGCTCCTGGAACGTTGGGCAAGGCGCGTTTGCCATAGCTGTACATTATTTCTCAATAGGAAACCAGGGGCGGGCTTGAATTCTGGAGCAGATATGCTCACTCTGTGCCTGGGGAAAAATGATGGCGTGCCAGGTGCTTATAAAATTTCTCCATGATTATTTCTCTGTGCTCCCTGTTAATTTTGATACATGTCTGTAGAGAGATAGTATCTGACTCAGTTTGAGATGTTTTCTTGTGGCGATGGTAGCTGACAGCTGACATAGTTGATTCCTCTGAATCAGCCGCAAAATATGCAGCTTTCGCTGTGTTTCAGTTTTGTACTTGAAGACCCTTACATGACTGTGTGCTTGTTATTGGCTTTGTCCAGTAGAAATGAGAGTTTTGTGTTTGAAACGTGCTTTGCCTCCAATCGTTTTCCATATGTCAAAGCTCAGTTTTGGCATGGGAATTTGTTTTAAGATAGTTTCCTGTTCTTTTTAAAGACTGAGCAGTTTTGCCTAAAAGAAAACGTTATTTCATCTGGAAATCACAGCCTAGGAAAACCAATCTATTTATAACTACCTGGTGTGCTGCACATTTTAATGCTATGTTTGGCTTGCAATTATATTGCTGTTAAAACATGAACAGGAGTCTTACCGTTCTGAATTGATGGCATGTCAATTTGTCAAGCGTGATTTTGTTGCTTTCAAGATGGTTATTTTCTCCCTTTTCTTACACTGCAGAAAGGAAAACCAACCTCCTTGAGGTGCCTCGTCTCTGTGCCTGGTTCCACCAGCTCCTGGGCACAGGAGCAGCGTGTGATGTGCAGCTGGGTGCTGGCTTTGTCTGTGTGGTCGGAGAGTCTGGTGCAGCAGCAACCAGGGTACTTTGTCTCCCTTGGTTTGAGGTTTTCCAAGGTTATTGTTGTGAAAGGACATCCTTATGGACTGCCGTTTGTTACTTACGAGCATATTTTATTGAAGGGTGATGGGGAGAAGAGTGATGCATTCTATGAGTGGGACATATATCCTGATGGATCAGACTTGACAGTGGCAATATGTGAGTGTTTTGCTTATTTGACTGAAATTGTCCACAGCTGCTAGCTTCTGCCAGAAATAGAAATTTTTAGCAGCTGCCACTGGAATTGGAGAAGTCAGAGTGTAGAGGAGCTGTGCGAGACTTGTGGGTGTCCACCCTAGCAAGCAGCTTGGTGCTTCTGGAAGCCCTGGGAGCAGTGCTGAGCATCAACCCCACCACCCGCATCCAGTGCCATTGCTGCCCCTGATGTCAGGCAGCTCAGATGGCCTAGAGTTCAGCAAGGGATAAATTGCTTCCCGAGATGGAGGAGAGCAGGCGGGAGAGCGAGCCTCTGCCTGGAGGGAAGAGTTGGCAGAGTAGTCCTGCCTCAGCTCACCTCCCATTTCTCTTCTCATCAGCATTTGCAAACAAAAGAAGTCTTTTTGAAAGCCTGCCTTGCACCAAGCACTGTGCAATTACTGACTTGCTCTGTGTGTTTCATGGTGCTTTTAAGATTTGTTGGCTTAAGGTGTAACTTCCAAAATATTTAGGGACAAGAGAAGTGTGGTTTTACAGGAATGCAAACTAACTGGAAACACTAGTAGTTGTTGCTACAAGAACAAAACCAGTTAACTAGTACACAGAGCTCTTCAAAGGTCACGGGCATCTCTGAGAGGCAAAACTGCAATGATAGCATTTCAAGTCTTGAATTTATAGCTGATTAATCATCATAATATATGAAAGGTGCTGTCTTCTGGGCATCTGGGAAAGCACAGGTTATGCAAGTAATTGGGAAAAATGCGTTGTGAGCTGCAGGTTCTCATCCCCTGGACATATTTGTGTCACCTTGGACAAAGGGGAGTACGAACACTGGCTATTCCATAGTTTTGCCTGGTTACCTGTAGACTGCCTGAATCTCTTGGGCTGGATCCCAGACTCTTCTTAGGCCAAGTCGTGACTAAGTCTGGTGGACCTGAGGGGCTTGTGTTTAAGACTGGATGATTCCCAGCATTACAACATGGCTTGAAATGATCCCACTCAAGCTGGAGAATTTCTGCATGGTTGCTAAATGTGAGCCCTGGGGTCCTCCGAGAGAAGCCAGTCGTGCCTTGCCTGTGCTTAGTTTCATCTACAGCAGACCCTGCTTTTCTTGAAAAAGGCATCTTTCCCTCCTGCAGCTTTCATGCCCTGCCCATTACTTCAAACACAAGACAGAAAATTAATCCAAGGCTAAGGAAAGCAGCGGCAAACCTGCGGTAAGAAAAGCGTGGCAGGGGCAGGTAGGGGATGGGACACAAGAGGTCATGTTCAGCCCCTTCTTCCATCAGGTAGCAGGGTAAGCGTTTGAGGGTAGGGGCTGATCCTTGAAGCTAAGGCAACAGAAAGTGCTTTTGCTGGCTTATGAACCCTGCTGCAGCTGCCTGGAGGTTTCTGGGTGTGGAACTGCAAGTCCTGGCTTGTGTGTTGAGGGGACAGGGAAGCTGTCACAGGAAGATGGATTGGAGCAGACATGCTCAGGCGTGGGCGTGCATCGCTAAGCCGTCCAAGCAACGTTGAGACCTGGCTTTGTCACATATTAAGATACACCTTTTTTCAGTCTCTTTCTTCACACCACCACCTCGTTTGTTTTCTTGTTTTTTTTAACTTCCAGTATTTCTCACAGGGCAAGAGAGCTTCCATGCTGTCCCCTGTTGGGAGCTCCTAAATAATGCATCCATTAAGTCAGAATTTAGTGCACAGATAATGAAATTCATAACCTGAGTTTTCTACACAGATTCATGACTGGCATATCATCATTAAAAGGCAGTGGAATTGCATCAAGGATTGATGCGATCATATGCATGTAAAGATCAAGATACAAAAAGGTGTGATTTATGTAATATAAGCATAAGCTGTAATCCAAAACCCTTCCCACGTGTGTTGTGACAGCTCCTCTTTCCAGAGCAGTGATGGCTTTTAAATTTACTGGGTAAATGTGTGTGTTTATATGTTTTTATTTAACTCTCTTAAACATAGGTTTGTCTTAATCTTTTTCTCTCTTTTTTTTCGTATTGAATTATAGTAGTAGTTGAGTCTGCATATTAGTTCAGTGTTATTGAAATATTTTTGGGTACTGAAATATTTTTGGACCATGGATGTTATATGTCAGCATTTTATTTTGTTATCTTACAGGGAATATAGAAACACTGCTGTGTCTGATGCAGCCTTGCAAAGACAAATGTAGGAAGTATAAAAAGTATACATAACGCAGGAAGATGAATGTTATTCAGGTTTTATTGTTATTACAAAGTCTGTCAGAGTTCTAGAAAAAAGGTAAAGGTGAACAAAAACTGTTCTTAGTTTTCAGGACATGCAAGTTCTCCCTTTCCTACCCTTTAGTAATTTGCACCTGAAAATAAAGAGGATAGAGCTAGGCCAGTTTAGTGATGTAGACTGACCAGGTGCTGTTTCTCTGGTGGCCTTGGGAGAGGAAGGGACCTCAGGTACATCTGCAGAGGGAGCTGTGCAGGGGTAGCATGGGAGCAGTGCTGCGGTTGCTGCCAGAGTTATCTCCTGGTCTCTTGGAGCTCTTGGCAGCTGCTCCAAAGCCTGGCCTAAATAACTTGTTTGTCTTCCACAGGAGTTCAAAGCTATTGAGATAAGTAGTTGCTGAGGCCACCTGTTAGGCAAATTTGTCAATCAGCTTGTAGAGCTATAAGTAAATGGGGCCTTATTACAAAAGGTTACTGCTCTTTGCAGTTGTGTGGGAGTTTACATAATTTTCTAAGGAGCTCTTTTACCTCCCAAGTACAGCAGCGATTAGGGTTTACTTCTGGAGTACGGTGGTGGTTTGGAGCACTTAAGATGTTTGTGTCAGTCCTGAATGTTTTTTCAATGCAAGAGATCGTGCACTCTGTCCTGGGGTCCAGTGAACAAACCAGGATGTTGGCTTCTGGAGAATACTTGTAAAAGGAAGGAGGGGCAGGATTCAACTCCCCCCTGCCTCAAATTTGTCTACACTGTTAGCAATGAGTTGTCACAAGAAGATGCCTTCTCTTTCTGCCTTTCCTGGCCACCTCTGAGTCTCTGTTAGTCCAGACACCAGAATTGATGGTGCTCGAGGTTAGGCTTTAATCTAGTGTGTTGCTCAGCTTCCCAGCCCCGATCCAGCAAAACATATAATTGACTTTGGTGCAGGTCTGTTCGCACAGTTAAAGTCAAGTTCATCATTATGGTATCTGCTGGATTGGGGTCAGAGTTCGCTCAGTTGCGAAGTCAAGCCTTTAGTAAGAAAAACACAGCCGTTCATTGCACAGAGTACGAGCCTAATGTCCTCATAAAGGACCAGTGTTCACTGCACTTACCCCTGGTTTTCCATTACACAGATTATGTTACTTCTGTGGATACCTCTCACTCTGCTGCTTTCCCACCCCACCATTTTCCCGTGTCACTCTTAATGTTCTCTCAAAAAGGACACATCCTCAGCAGACGCTGTAGGTGAGAATGTATCAAAAGCTCCTCTTTCTCCTGAAACATTCACGTTTGTCTGCTCTTTGTGGTGGAGGAAGCAACCGCAGAAGATACAGCGCCATGGAGATGGGCCTGGGGAACTCGCGGGGGGAAAGAGGTTGCTCTGGGATTCTACGTTTTGCTGTGCATCCCTCTCTATGGCACAGATAGCTGTGCCTTCTGCATTGGGACAGTACAAATGAGAATTGGAAGATCGTTGGCCATCCAAAATCCCCAGTGTTCCTCATCTGTGCCCAGCCCACCAGCCACACCCTCAGAGTTTAAGGCCCTGGTTTAAGTATCATGAGGTTTTGAACACTGGTGAATGTTGGGATTCGTTTTTATTTGTCTAGCAGCATTAGACTGTGGGGTGTTTAATATTGACATGGAGTCTTTGGGGAAAGGGATTGATTTTGTTTGGCTTTGTTGTAAAGCCTTAAGCATCTGGTTACACTTAAGACCTTAGCTTTAGCTAACAGCAAGCCTCTTGATAAAATTCACAAGTACTGGCAATACTGTGGACATAGACTTATCTTCTGGGCATGTTTTGTAAAATTAAGCTGTTTTCATTAAAAGAACAAAGAGTAGCATGGTGATGGAGCAGCTGTCATATTTTATTACAAAACACAAATATGTGGGAAATCAATTACAGCACGAGTGCTGCACAATGCCTATTTCCAGTAATCCCCCACGGCCGGGGGAAGGTAGAAGGCTGATCTGAGTGCAGGAGCAGATGGCAAGCAACTTTAGATAGCTTCACTGCCATTTTTACTCTTTCAAGTGTTTGTGCTTTTCTCCTTTGATCTTCAGATCTTGAATCTAATGTTTTTCATCTTCTTTCATTTACTGTTTTCAAATTTAACTTTCCCTTTAAATAACTTTTACTTGGTGAAGTTTCTATTAGTATGGGTTTTGTTATCTTCCATACTGAGAAATTTAAAGAGAGAGACAATTGCTGTGTTTCTGTAGTGTTGTTCACATCCAATAAAATACTGACTGCACCACTTCAGAGGACTGTGCCATTCATCATGCACAACTGTAATGCTACAATGAAAATTCTCACCTCACAAAGTTCCTAACGCACATAAAGTAAATGTGGAGTTGCAATAGACTTTCTTGGAAAATAGATACTATGGGAATGTGATGGCATGTCCACAACAAGCGCCTGTGGAGGTTTGGTTTTGTCATTATCAGATTAATCTCCACTTAAAATAAACTATGCTTGAAATTAAAGCATTTTGTAGTGTTTTGAAGCAGAGCAGCAAGAGCCAGGATGATCTGAATAACCACGTGTGATCTGTGTCTCTCCTTTTTCTACAGCTGTCAGAAATGATAGGAACAAAAAGAAGAAGGAACCTTCAAAGCAGGAGTCCACAGAAAATTATGAAATGACAGCAGAGTTGGATGATCTCACTGAGAAGATCCGAAAAGCTCACCAGGAAACCTTCCCCTCACTCTGCCAGCTGGGAAAATACACTACGGTAAGAATGGTTTGTGACACACATGTTCCAGATATGCTTGGATGACGTCAGTTTTGCGTTGGAGGCTTCAGACGTTTTAGATGCAAAAGTAGATGCAGTCCTTGCACTTCCTTAGCCTCAGAAAGCACAAGTACATGCTGGAGAAGAGAAATTGCACTTAACTCTAAACGTTGCTTAGTGGTATTGCGAGAGGCTGCCTGAAGGATTAACCCAGCCAAGAGACAAGTTTGAGGTCCGTGAGTCAATTACATGCACTCATTCATGAGAAATTTGTTGGCTTCCAAAGACATGATCTCTGCTCATGCATCAGCAGATTACAATTTTGCAGGTGTAGAGAGTTCTTAAATGCTGGGGACAGTCCCAAAGCTACCAAGGTCAAGGAAAATATGAAATGTCCATATAGACCGGTTTCCAATATGTTCATTGGCGGTTTATTCCTCTTCCAGTCCCCCAAAATACCACAAAGCGGCAAACACTTCTGCTGCTTTTAGAACTGAAAAAAAAGGTCTCCCCATCAAGAGGTTCAGTACTGTAGGAATTTCTCCAGAGGGATGACTCAGGGAAATAAATTTTTTCTATACACATTTAAGTTGCTAAATACAAGGAAAGCCTGTGATATTTATTTCTCATGGAGAGCAAATTCAATGTGAAGTTTGCAAATGCAGTAAGAAAAGAGATGCTTAGAAATAGCTACTGGGTAATGTTTAGAGTCCTGTCAGTAGAGGAATGACTTTACTGGGTCTGGTCTTGCCATCGGTTGTAGCCGCACTGGCTGTTTCACCAGGATGTGCAGAAGGTCCTGAAGTGCACTCTGGCTGCTGTGGCTGGGAGTTCAAGAGTGGCACGACTGGGGCAAGTACCTCTACAGTAATTGTCCTTTGCAGTTCCCCAACTGGAGAGCTGGGACCAAGCCCTAAAGTCCAGGTGAAATACCTCTGTCACTGGATTGCTCTCTGTTTTGAGTAAATCCTCTGCTGGGGAAACAAACATTACATTTCTTAAAGAGTGATCTAGGCAAATCCCTGTGTGGCATCAGTAGTCACTGTTTAAGAGAGCTGGGTGCTGTTGTATGGTATATTTGTCTATTGACAAAGTACAAAGTTCAAATTTGTTCAATCTAGATGTAAGACTGCGTACTTAAGGGCAAAAAAAGCAAGCATACATGGTGTGATGTTAGAAAAAAAGCATGTTTTTCATGTTGCTGAAGGTTATTTTCGCAAACATTTTTCACATTTAATTTTGAGACCCACGTAAACTGATCGGTGCTGCAGAAGGTGCCTGTCCTCAGCACAGTTCTATGGTGCCGTCCCTGCTTGGGGGAGCTGTAGTCACAGCAGTCAGCGTAGGCATGCTGGTAAGTATTGCAAGGGGAGAACCCCAGGGACTAGCGCAGCACGCAAGGCTGGAAGCTCATGAGCAGCCAGCTGGTGATATAACCAAAGGCAAAGATGGAAATGGTGGGATCTGTGGTGTGTCTTTTCAAGGAATTTCTTGGGTTAATGCCCTCTGCCCCTCCCCTCAGCATGTGTGATTACATCTTTGTCTTACAGTGAATAAAATCTTCCAAATAGGCTCTCACTTCTTTAAACGTGAGATTGCTGCTGAATGAGTGTGAAAAATATCTTCCTAGTTCAAAGCCAGTGAGTTTATGCCTTACAGAAGAGGTGATCGTATGTCCACAGCTGGGATGCGTAGCCAGGCTGGTATGCGTGCCAGAGTTTATTGCTCACAGACTGCCTTGCGAATGGCCTGCCTACCCCAGAATAATCTATGGGTATATACCTCCCAACATCGGTACTCGTTTTTATGTTACTTCTGAGTTAGAAGAGTGCATCGCAGCTGTTGTGATGGTGCTTCGTACTGGTAATTGCCAAAGGTCCTAGAGGGTTGAAAGATAAACCTGGACACCTATATGCTTGCATTATGTATTGGATGCTTAAGTATCATTAATATTTTAGCTCTTGAAATGATAGAAGTGGATGAAATTGGAGAGGGTTTTGTTGTGTATCGTACCCACCACTGATGCCTTCATCCTTGGGTTCCTGCTGGCCCTCATGGTGAGTTTACATCCCTGTCGGAATTTCAGACCCCTCACTGAGAGCATGTGGATCAAAGCAATGAACAGATTAATCTGGTCTGTCTGTGGGTCTGAAATAACCATGACCTGACCACACTCTCTCTGAGGCTGGATATTGGTCATTAATATACCAGGTCAGATTGGACAACTTTGGGAAAGAGATTTCTTAGAATCATAGAATCATAGAATAACCAGGTTGGATCCCACTGGATTATTGAGTCCAACCATTCCTATCAAACACTAAACCATGACCCTTAGCACCTCGTCCACCTGTGCCTTAAACACCTCCAGGGAAGGTGAATCAACCACCTCCCTGGGCAGCCTGTTCCAGTGCCCAATTACCCTTTCTGTGAAAAATTTTTTCCTAATGTCCAGCCTAAACCTCCCCTGATGGAGCTTGAGGCCATTCCCTCTTGTCCTGTCCCCTGTCACTTGGGAGAAGAGGCCAGCACCCTCCTCTCTACAACCTCCTTTCAGGTAGTTGTAGAGAGCAATGAGGTCTCCCCTCAGCCTCCTCTTCTCCAGGCTAAACAACCCCAGCTCTCTCAGCCGCTCCTCGTAAGACTCGTTCTCCAGCCCCCTCACCAGCTTTGTTGCTCTTTTCTGGACTCGCTCCAGAGCCTCAACATCCTTCTTGTGGTGAGGGGCCCAGAACTGAACACAGGATTTGAGGAGCGGTCTCACCAGTGCCGAGTACAGAGGGAGAAGAACCTCCCTGGACCTGCTGGTCACGCCGTTTCTGATCCAAGCCAAGATGCCATTGGCCTTCTTGGCCACCTGGGCACGCTGCTGGCTCATGTTCAGTCGGCTGTCAACCAACACCCCCAGGTCCCTCTCCTCCAGGCAGCTTTCTAGACAGACTTCTCCTAGTCTGTAGCGCTGCACAGGGTTGTTGTGCCCCAAGTGCAGGACCCGGCCTTTGGCCTTGTTAAACCTCATGCCATTGGACTCAGCCCAGCGGTCCAGCCTGTTCAGATCCCTTTGGAGCCTCCCTACCCTCCAGCAGATCGACACTTCCACCCAGCTTAGTGTCGTCCACAAACTTGCTCAGGGTGCACTCGATGCCTTCATCCAGGTCATTGATAAAGACATTGAACAGGGCTGGACCCAGCACTGAGCCCTGGGGAACCCCACTTGTCACTGGCCTCCAGCTGGATTTTGCACCATTTCCCACCACTCTGGGCCCGGCCATCCAACCATTTTTCCACCCAGGAGAGTGTGCGCCTGTCCAGGCCAGAGGCTGACAGTTTCTCAAGCAGAATGCTGTGTTGGTCTGTTGGAAGTCCGCAGTGGTTAGCTGCGTGTGGCTGAAATCCCTACTGCTTTGTCATGGTTTGGTACTGTCCACATTGCAATAACAGAATTATACTGAAACAGTTATTTTTGGCTTACCTTGAATCTTTGAGGGGTAATCTTGAATCTTTGAGACTGATACAGCTTCCTTCAACAGCTGTGTCAAAAGTAGTAGTGGCGGTGCTAAGTATTAGCTGTTTTCATGCTGCACGCTCATGGTCTCTCTGTGAAATGCTGAGTATATCAATCTCAACTGTGTAGCTACGGTCTGGCAGCCACTCCAGCTCTTGAGGTAGGAATTTGGTGTTAAGAGCCCATTTTTATGAACACTGTCCCTGCCCAGCTGTGGAAGGGACAGAGCACCACTGGGGCTGCAGCAAGGGTCATCGCTATCTCCAGCTGCCTGTCAGCCCAGGAGCTGGGAAAAAGCCTTTCTACAGTGGCAGGGGAACCAGGAGGATCTAGGAGATTGAAGTTGTTTGTGCTGGTCAGAGAAGCCACAGCTTCAGTGCTTGGAAAACACCACCAGCTGCTGATCAAACATTTGAAATACAGACTAGAAGTGAAAAAAAAAAAGAGCATAGAGACCTTTTTCTAAATGCTGAGAGAGCTAGAAGCCTACACCACTCTACTTTACTTGATAGTAACAAGCTAGTACATGTACAAGATTGCCACCAGTCCTGCTTTTATGTCCAGTTCTGCAGACTAGCAGTCACAAAGCATGGTGCACTCGTACTACAGAGCATGTAGGTTGCTTTTGTAACCTCAGAATTTCTTATTTAATTCTTTAAGCGAGAGGTGAGAAATAAGTGTGTTCAGTCGATGTGGATTCACTTGAATTTCATGAGCTTTTCACTTTTGTACTGATAGAGATGGTGGGCAGAAGAAACTGTTCAGCAAGCATGGTCCCTGTGTGCCTTCAATTATGTGATCACTCAGACTGGTTTAAAACATGGTTTTGTTGCTAAAAAGAGCAAACAATTTTAAGAATAAGTGAGGAGATTAAAAAAGACTTTGCAGAGATACAGTCATAAAAAAACTCTGTTCAGATATTTGGCTTCTGTATCTTGCTGTTCTTGTTCTTGTGCACTGCAGCCTGCATTTCCTAGAGGGAAAGGTAACATGGTAATTTCCCCCCCCGTTTTGTATTTATGCCTGTTCAAAAACGTTTTGGAGAAGCATTTTCAATTATGTTTTTTATATCCATCTGCTCTTTAAAAAGAAAAAACGTTCCTATCTGTAATAATTACCATACTTTGCATAGTTAATAAAAGTCTACTCCAAATAATGAGGGAATAGCACTCGTATTAAATACCCTGGGTCATTTGACTTAACAGTTGTATTCAGTGGGTAGTGGCAAGTATAGTTCTGCCAATGATGAGAATCAGCAAGCTGTTTAAAGGTAATGGATTTCAAAAGTCCATCATAAATAGATCTGTTTTATTACTGTCATCCAGGTAAGAGAGAGTGCCTCAGTAATTTCTCTGGAGATGCCATACTTTATAGTATAATTGAGTGTAACTATACTGCTTGTCTCCCGAGACTGGTATTATTTGTAAGTCTACAGCTGTGTTACATCCAGCCTCGTGATAAAGGAACGATAAAAAAGAAAATAATTTTGACTCTGCGGACACTTGCTGTGGGTTCTCCCGGCTTGCTGGAAGCAGAGGGGTTTTGCGTTTTGGTGGCATTTTGTCCTTTCTAAGTGCTGGCCTTAGAAGTTACACGGCTATTGTTCTGTGCCACCACAGAGGAATATTTGTATGTCTCTCTATCTATATGCCCTGATGCTGGGACTGAGCAGAGGTGTGTGCTGTGGTCCTCAGTGAACTTGCCAGAGCTGGAGTGCATCGCTGCTTTTACTAAAGAGGCATAGCAAGTGCTCCTGATTAGGGCAGAGTGCCCCTGTGAGCCTTGTTTCCTTTGTAAAGTGGATTTTAAAGACAGTAGGGATTCTGCTACTGTGTATGTTTCTGCGAGTATCTCATCCCATGTCGTTAATGTGGAGATAGAGCAGCCTGCAATGAAAAAACAAAAATGATGGAAAAAATGGGATCAATTTATGTGGCAAAAATGGCTGTTTAATTGGATTTCATAGCAAGGTTGGGCTTTTCCACTGATAAAGATGCCACTAGGGTGTATTACAGCATTGTTCCACCATATGTGCACTGGTGCAAAGGCCTGAAAAGCATGCAAGGCTGCCCCTGGAAAAGACACCCAAAAAACCTGCTTCAGTAAAATATTCAGGAAAAGTCATAGCGTCTGCATGTTTTTCACAGCATGGTTAGAGGAGATCCCCAGGCAAATTTAATCAGTTTCTAACATGCATTTTATTAACCTCGTGTTTTATTGTTCAACCTATATATTGATATTGAGTCAGTTTTGGTTTTACATATTCAGAAATGCTGCTAAAAATCAAGCTATTTTCTGCGATGCTTGCAACTACGTTCATTACCAAATAAAATGTTAGAAGTCTTGTCATTTGTAGCAACTCAAAGGTAATGTGTAAACCACATTAGCTGAGGAATCTGACACCCGATGTAATAAAACACCCAGTTATTTTGTATTTTATTAACTGTCCCTTCTCTTCAGTTTGCATAATAGTGAGTTATATTTACATTTGTTAAGATGGCCATGCATTACTCTTAATAGAAGACATGTCAAACTTCCCGTTGCTGGTACTGCAGCATGATAAAGTAATCTCATATGATACTGATGAAGATTTCGTTCACACTTGCTGGTTTCATGCGACGTCTTTTTTTCCAGATGGATACCCTATTGTAAAATGATTTCCTGCTTTAGGCTCTGCTTTGTGTAGCCCTCTGCTATGCCATCTTTCTATGAACTGGATAAACTGCCTATTAAATTTAATTACAGCCTGAATGACTGCACATCTTGATCTTATTTTTTCTCCAATGTACTGTATTTCACCAAGGTCCTTGAGGATGAAATAGAATAAATCTGAAGGATGCATACTCCAGTAGCTGAGAGAAATATTTCAAAGGGCATTACAATGACTGTTAACCCCTTAGTTTTGAACCATTTTGAGGGCAATTCTTTACATTTAGGATTATAAAGACATTTTCACATAACTTTTCTTCTGTCACTTAAAAAGCAAGAAAACAAACAAACAAAAAAAATAGAAGTAGTTCACAGAATAAAAATTCAAATAGAAATGATGAAGTTAATTTCTTATCCCTTAAAAAGAGGGGAACGGGCAGGAGCACATATGTACCTTCAAACTGTTCAGAATGGCTAGCATTTACCTTTTGCAGTGATAGCCTAATGTAAGTATTACTGGCTCAATCTCCACTCTGTTGCAAGTGAGGGTGAATGTCGGGCTGTTGATGTGTGCTTGGGACCTGTCAAGACTTCCCCTACTAGGACTGATGGCAGTTGTGGCATCTGCTAAGGCTGCCCGAGGAGGGTATGACAGAGCATCACAGCTTAGCTGAGCTCACCCCACCTCCTCTCATCAGCCTCTTCAGGCCCTGTGTCCTTCCCGTGAACCGAAGGAAGCTGATGGCTTCGAAGGTTTTGAAGGAGGTGGATGTCCTCACTCACCATCAGCGATGTTGGTGGCGGGGTTGTTAGAGCAGTTTCCTCCAAGAATGCACAGTCTGTGTAAATTGAGTGCTTTTCGATGGCTATTAATCTGCTGTGTCTGTTAGATTCCTGTGTTGAGACTCCTCTCATTTAACTTTAATTTTAAAGTTAATTTAACATCTTAACTTCAACCGGCTAAGACTAAAGCAGTTAATCACAGCAGCTTCCTCTGCAGCTGGCGAGAAAGCCACCGTCTGAGCAGATTTTCCCTTACCTGCCTTATGCTGGAGTGGATGGGTCTTTATTTGGAGATGCCTCTCTCTTGGTTAGTCAACAAGCTCAGACGAGACACGGAAGAGGGAAACTCTGCCTTTGGTTTTCTGTGGTTGTAGTTCAGCAGCTTTTGCAGATTCATTATGAACGTGTTTTCACAGGTTAAATTCCTCTTGCAATGAAGAGGAGATCGCCCAGATGCTGAAGGCAGCTGCAACACACACTAAACTTGGTGGCTCATGAAATAGTGGGAGGGGGGACCATCACGCTGGCTGCATCCCAAACAGCTTTGGATCAAATGCCAGCAAAATGGGAACATGCTGCACGTTAAGGCAGGAGGAGAGGAGCTTCTGGTGTTCAGAGCTCTTCTGTAACCTGTTTCTTATCACCCTACAGAAATTGTGGGTGGATTGGAAATGACTCACCAGGTTTTCCCATGACACCATCTTTTGTTGGGCTAGCATCAGATAGATCACAGCAGATTTTTAGTCAGCCTGTTCTTGGCTTGCACGTTCAGCTTTTTCAAGGGTAAGGTGGTCATTCTGAATGCATGCAAAACAGGAGTTTAATCACAGCAATACAAATTTACTACACATGCTAGCAAATTATGGACTTTTGGGTTCAGATACATGAACCCAAATCAGAGAGGGTTTTGTTGTGTATCGTACCCACCACTAATGTCTTCGTCCTTGGGTTCCAGTCTCTGAAAGATGCAGCTGGAATGTCCCTGTAACACTTCGAACAGTTGAATATGTGTTGGATGAACAGTCAAATGAGCATGCAGCATTCATCAGTGCACATGGTGTTTTTAACATTGTGTAAAGAAATGCTTTTTAATTCATGGGAGTCTGTAGCTTGAGAAAGCTGTAAAATTCTTGCAGAGGCACAGAGCAGATAAATTAAGTAGAACTAATTTGCTAAGACCTTAAGTATGTGAAACTATGTTCCAAATATTCTGCTGCTTTTTCCAGACGAGGACCCGATATTCTTGTTCCACTGTTCATTTATATTTTCTGGGGTACAACTGTAAATTGTCTCTCAATGCTCTTATTATATAATGGCAAGGAAGAATAATGATAGTGGCATTTGGAAATGTTTACGTCCATTTGTATTCCTTGTACAGACGGCCTCTGCAATCATAAGTAACAGAGAAATATCCAAGGAATTTTCAGGCGATTAATCCAAGTTTAAAACCAGCATCATCCCAACAGCAAGCTGCAGAAAATGCTTGGAATGTTAATAGAAAGTACTTCTGGAAGGAATACTTGCTGGTTGTTTCTTTCCCTTGGAAACCATTTACTGAAAGGGATGTTGTTGATTTATAGTGCCTTCTGTCTGTCTTTCCAGAACTCCAGTGCAGATCATCGGGTTCGACTGGACCTTGGGCTTTGGGACAAATTCAGTGAACTTGCAACGAAGTGCATTATTAAAATAGTGGAATTTGCAAAGCGATTGCCAGGCTTTACAAGTTTGACCATTGCAGACCAGATAACTCTACTTAAAGCAGCCTGCCTGGATATACTGGTATGTATTTTTGACATCCTTTTTATGCTACTAAAGTGTTTTCTGTTCTTTTTACTGTAACCAACTGCAAGAGGGGGTCAAATACCACTGTAGCCTTAAGGTGGCAAACTTGAACTTTCCAGGCAGACTGGTACTGTCATGGGTGGGCTCTAGCATGTCTATAGCTGTGTTATATGGTAGGAGCATACTGTTCAAAATAAGTCCTTATAGTTCGTGGATCTCAGTGATGCTGTAAGAAGGGCACATTTTGGTTTTGCGGCACTAACTTGGTATATGCAACTTTGGAAAAACTTCCTTACTGATAACACTGAAGAGAGATCTAATTCTCTTTCCTTCCTCCTCCCTCCAAAACGTGATGCTTTCTCTTAAGGATAACTAGAAAGACAGTCTGCTGTATAATGTTTTAGGAACATGCTGTACCTGTGATCATGAGGTGATTCAAGGAACAAGATACAAACCTTCAGAGCAAAGTTTTAGCAGGTTGTAGAGGGGAACCTGGTGTGCCTGGAGCCCAGCAGGCAGCAGCTTCTGGCACGCAAATCCCCCTGCTTTCACCAGTGCTGCAGGCACCTGTGGAAGCAGTCGTTGTAATGGGCTCTGTACAGATTTTAGTGAAATGTCATTTAATTTTAAATAGGCAAACATACAACCTGCAGATGGGCTTGGAGTTTTGCTCCAGACCTTCTCACTATGTCGAGGCAAGCTGTCTTCCCTCCGTTTGTCTCCAGTTGTTTGTGTCACGCTGACCTTCAGAGGAACCCTCTGGGATCTCAGCATTTCTTTATCAAGACCTTAGAGGTCTTCAGGCTTTCAGCTGCAAATACACTTCTTATTCTTGGTTGTAGCAATAACTTGCAGTTGAACAGTATTTTTAATGTGTTTAATCACGTTTTCTTCTGAGTACAAACCTTCATCGAGCCAAACATAGCCAAGAAGCCCATTGTAGGATGACTACTGTAAATACACTCATTGGCATGACACAGGAGTTCTAACTAGGGAATTTGAAGTTAAAGTAATTAATCTTGGAATCTCTGAAAGTGCATTGCTTCAAACAGGATCATATTGAGGAGGACGTTAACTGCTGTGACCTTTTCCTCCTGTTTTGTCAAAAGCTGCTTTGAAGAATTGCATCTAGGGGACATTGATGAAGGAGGAAGAGGTGTGGGAGAGGAGGAAGGGTATCATTCTCTGACCTATAAAAAAAGGGAAGGTTGAGGTTGCCTTGTCATGCTTGAGATTCACCTCTCGTTGTCTCCTTCGTCCAGGCACTCATTCAGACTTGACCATCTCATCTTTATTGTGTGTGGTCCCTCCATGGAGCAGGGCCATTTGTTACCAATTGCACGCCTGTTGTCACCGTCTCTGTCATGATCAGACAGTTACTTTCCCCTTACACTGGAAGGTATACAGTAAACAGTAAACTGTGGTATCGCCTCGAGTGTATTCTGCCAGATATATGGGACCCGAACAGCTTTGTTGTTTGCTATTGTAACGCATAACAAATGGTTAATACAGAAACTACCCGCAATTTTTAGCGGGGACTCAGGATATAGCAAGAATCTGTGCATCCAACTCTTTACCAGTGAAACTTCAGCCCTTAAGCTGCCACTCCCTATTTGTTGCTGCTATGCCCTCTTCTCTAGCTACTGGGGAGAAAACATACCCTAATTCTGTAATTGCTCAGGGTCCTGCGAGCTCCTGGTACCCTTTGTTGGGATGGATGGTGGAAGGTTACCCTGGGAGCATGCACACCCCTGCACAGGGTGCCCATGGCAACTCTACTCACTGCTTGTGCCACCAACGCTGGCTGGACAAGATGAAGTGTTCAGAGATAGCCTTTCTGCTAGTTTTATCTGAAGTGCCTATATAAAGGCACTTCACAGCCTTTGATCAAGTGGCTACATAAAATCCTAGTTCCCAGATTAGAAAAAGAACAATGAAGTGGGTTGTAAATGGTGACTTTATTTCAACTAATTAATGGATAGAAAGGGTTGATGCTTTAATGGAATTCAACAACTTTTACTTTGTGGCCATGCGGCAACCTTCAAGTTCTGGTTATAAACTTTATTGACACCTGTCATTCCTGATCACCTGCTCATTCTCTTTTTTATTTTTCACAAAGCCAGAGAAGATGTCACATCTAAGCAAGCAGGGCATAGCGAGCGGTGTAGGTACCTGCATCAGGGAGGAGCTGAGGCTCTTTCAAGTACAGCAGCAGATAAGATGTGGTGGCAGTGAAGAGTCCTAACTTTCCTTTGAGACATTTACTCAGGCTTTATGTGACTACTTTATGTGCTGCTTAAAAAGAAAAAGGGATAATTACCACTAGCACAGTAATGCATAGTGCACACTCTGTCTGTGAAATGCCCATATCCATTAAACCCACATAACCTACACATAATCTGAATTGCAGTGCAGCTCTGTATCTTTATTTAAGCTACCCTTCAGTACTTCAGTACTTGGAGCAGTGTTTTAAAAGCACGTATTTCCTCCCTGAGCAAGCTCATTCTCCTAATTATGAGGGTTTTGAGCATTTTATTTTGTTGTGCGCTGAGACACGGAGTGAGCAGCCGCTGCCTGCACGTGGTGTGCTCTGTGAGCACAGACATGAGCCTCGCCGCTGTGCACTCACGATCCCACTGTTGTGCAATCCCCTGGATGCGTCGCCAGAGCCGCGGCTCATGGCAGGAACAGTGTGGGGCTCCCTGCCAGGCAGGGTGGCCGGGATCCCTCCACCAGCAGGACCACTGCCCACCCAGCAGCGCTGCCTCTGGGCTATGGGAAGTCTTTAGCATCTATAGACCTGGCCGAGGATTCTGCTCAGTTGATTCACGTGATCATGGATGCTTAAGTTCCCCCCCCTCTATTAAACAGGCTGACAAAGGAAATGGTGCCAGGAGCTCAGTAAACTCCTCTGGGTAGGGGCCAAAGAATTGTTTTATATACAAACTCTGTGGAAGGGCAATAACACAAAGCCTCACAAGGCAGCTGAAGGCACCAATCGAGGGTGCTGGAATTTAGATCTGCTCTGGTGCCAAAAGTTTCGGAGATATATATTGCTAAAATTCAGTCAGTAACCATGATAAAATCATCTGCTTCTGTCTGCTGGTACGCTGGCTCGGGAACAGTCCCGCATCTGCAGCCTCACCAAGCTCTGGCAAAATGAATGTGGGAAGAGCCTGGTGTCCAGCCTGTCTTAAATCCGATGGATAAAAACCTGAGAAGTCCTTGACTACTAACCCTTAATAATGTCATTTTTGTTTTCTGTTGTAAAACCGTGTGCATTAATGCTAGGAAAGCTTTGGTGTATGTGGGATAACCCGTGCTGATGTGGTATAGCAGTGCAATACAACCTTGTTCATTGTTTCAGAGTCACCTGCCTGGGTTCCTCCACTCGGGAAACCATCCCAGCTGGTAAAGGCTGCTACTGTCTAACAACAGCATTTCTTGAAAAAGCCCAGGTTGCTTTAACGAATCTGTTATAAATGAGTAAAAATTGTATGGTAGCAACAATTTTGTAAATGCAACTTTCAGGATGGTTTGGGTTTGTGCAACCCATAGGGTTTTTACTTTGTGATTTGTAACTGGCTCATAGAAACCTCAGACACTTCAAAATAAATATTCCTTAAAACAAAGGGTCCTTTAATCATGGACAAGAACCTTATTTATGGCATTTAAGAGCAGAGCGACAACTAAAATACTCAGCTTGGTTACAAAATCTAAACAACATTGGGGACATTAGGAGGATGTCCTCTAGACAGTGGTTCAGTTTAAAATGGAGAAAGATACCGTAATTTCTGATTTTGAAGTGCTGACGTTTCCCATATGTTCTTCAGTGAATATGAGCTTGAAATCAGCTTCACTTTGACGCTGGAAATTTGCCCAAGAAAGGTTTAGCAGCAAATCAGCAATATCCATGGCATTTCGCAGATCTTGATGAAGGACACAAATTAAAAAAACAAAAGAAAAGAAAACATTTCAGATGATCTGGCTTGGGGGTTAATAACAGCGTGCTGTGAGATAATGTTGAAGGAATGTGGGAGAAACCCGAGACCCAATTGCTGCTGTCAAGCTTGGTGCCTTGCAGAAAACACAGGAGCTGAGCTTCAGCTGTGCTAGTGCCCAGCAGAGCCTCTGCAGGCTCTTCCATGTAAAGGCTGGCAAACCATTTAGGTATGAAAGCCCAAAGTCTGCCTTTTACAGAAACCTGTCCTAGCTGCTGCCTAAGCATGGAAGTAGCTAAATTCTATGGAACCTTTTACATTTTAATTATAATTTTTGCAAGAGCCCTAGAAGTCTTTTTCTGTGCATGCTCACAGGGGCTCTAGGCTGAGTAACCTAACCCCAAATTCATTCCCGATGAGGATCCAGCCTGGAAATCTTCCTGTGCGTTAGCCCTGGGTGTAGGTGGGTCTGGTAGGTCTTTGCTGTGCACCCCTAAATGGAGCGGGGCTCACAGCAGCAGAGGTGAACGTGGAGAACTTCACAGTGAGGGCGCCAGCAGTCTGTTCTATGGCAGGAGGTGTGTGTTCAGCCTCTGGGTTGTTTGGGATGATTGCTCCGGGGCACCTCAGCTCCTCTGGGCCAAAAGCCTCTGGGTGAAGCGGTGCTGGCAGCCGGTGTGCTGGGGCAGCTGCTGGAGGGGCTGTTGGCAGCCTTCAGGAAACACCACAGCATTGCCTGATTCAGCTCCAAGTCCTGCTCCACTAATTTGTTGGGCTGGGAATCCTGAGGGTATGGAGGGAGGAGCTCTTGTTACTAAGGCTTATCAATTAAAATAGCACCGGGAAAAAAGGGGCTGCCTTTCTCCCTAGCTGAACTAAGGGAAATTCAGTATCATTTAAGATGTGTAGAGCCTTGTTCCTCCAGAAGTTGGATACCTGATCATCTCAGGCCACGCATCCTTACTGGAAGGCAGCTACTGTAGGTGCAGGCTTCGTATGGGAAGAGCTGCACTCCGGTTTCTCTTGCCTGCCGTTAGAGAAGTAAACCATGTAGCTCTTGGGTTTCTCAGTAAATCTGCAAAGTTTTCAAACCATGCTTATCTTGAAAACAATAAACTCTGCATGTTTCTTCTCCTTTCTATACAATCCTTTTAATGATATAAAAGGATAACCAACAGCAAACTTCAGGGGAGAGAACTGCTGATGTTTACTGGCAGCACAGAATATGGTA
Source organism: Phaenicophaeus curvirostris (assembly GCF_032191515.1). Lineage (NCBI taxonomy): Eukaryota > Metazoa > Chordata > Aves > Cuculiformes > Cuculidae > Phaenicophaeus > Phaenicophaeus curvirostris. The sequence continues at coordinate 49,391,308 of NC_091397.1, read as the reverse complement.
AACACACTGTCTTTTATTGACAGGGTGCTATGCTTTGTAATGTTAATTTCTTCTAATAATCCTGCAATACACTCTGACTATTACATAAAACTTTTAGGAGTTACCAGAAGCCTTTTAAGATCACTTACATTGGTGGGGAATTTGTGGTCAGTGAAGAATTTGAGTGCCGTGTTTGTATTTGTGCCTCTCTTGGTTATTTATTCAAGTAATTTTAAGGGCTCGTTCTAATTCAGGGGTCAGGGAGCGATGTGAAACATGCCTGTCCAACCACATAGAGCGTCAGTGCTTCAGTGTACACCCACAATGTGAGATAAGATTATTGCTGAGGTAAAAAACAGTTGAAGAGCCTTCTACAGAAATACACCCTGTTAAGTCTCTTACCAAGGAATTAGGAGAAATAAAAGCTTCCCTGTAGGTCTTTTGCGTGCCATGTCCTCCTCATTCTCCTCCCTGCTTATTTGGAGCAGTGTTGCCAGGCAAAGATGAAAGTGGGAGAACCAAGCCCAGACTGGTCAGCTGCCAAGCACTGAGGCCTCTGACTCACAGCTTCAGCAGCTATAGGAATAATTAAAATTCTCTCTGTGCTCACTTATATTCCTGTAAATCTTTTTTTGTTGAATCTTTGAAACAAAGTAGAATGGCTGTATGTGAAATAAATACACTCAAGCCCTGAAAAAAGACGGCTGTACTCTTCGCTCAGCTAATCAGCCAGACTTCAGCAAGGTTTTCTTTTATTTTAGTTTAGGGATAAGCCATCTCCCTCCTCTGATTATCTTAAACATTAAACATTGAGATAGATAGATAGATAGATAGATAGATAGATAGATAGATAGATAGATAGATAGATAGATAGATAGATAGATATGTAAGAGAAATATGTCAACATGATGGACATCTCTTTTGTTTGGTCCTTAAGGCAGTGTTCATTAATAGCAGCTGTACAAATGAGCCTGTGCCGTACTGACTCTGTCATGGGACACATCCTGGGTTTGCTCTGCACACTCTCCAGCCACACTGCCACCTCAGCTGTGACAATGTTCCTGACGCCGCGGTTACCCCAGAGGCGTTTACTAACAAAATGCAGAGCATCCCCAGTGTTTGATTCATGCATTTTGCATTCCTCCATGTCCAGTTAGAGGTGTGAATCTCCATCCTCCCTTGGAATGCTCTTTCATCTGGGTTCAGTGCTGGGTGGCTGTCAGCACGCAAGTTAACTTGCCAAAACCAACAGTGCCTGGGCTTGGAGAGGAATGAGTGACACCATCAGCAGTGGGAAGATAGACTTTGCACCAGGCAGGCATCAGTGCTGCCCAGGGCTCGGCACAGGGGAAGCGCCAGAGGAGCCTCGGGGAAGTCTGGAGGCCAACCGGCTGGCGAGGAGGTTAAGCGTTACAGCTCACAGCAGTAAAAACAACTGTAGAGGAAGAAAAGCCGGGCTGATTCCTCGGGCTGCCGGCAGCCCTGTGCGCTGCCGTGTGGAGGTTCAAAGTTTGATAATCTAGTCGGGTGCAAGCTCCCAGGCTGAGAAGCCAAGTGGTGCTCCGTGGAGACTGGAGCTGCAGCTGCTTGGGGATGGAGGGCTTTGCACTGCTCTCAAGGGAGCCGTCCCACAGGCCTTGTGTTCCCATAGTTGTGTTTTCCTATCTGCTGTCACAGAACGCCGGCAGCCCAAAGCACACGTGAGGTTCTGCCTTTTTCACCAGCTCACAGCTGTCCGTGCTCACTCACACAAGATACAGCAGAGACTCTTTGTCCTTTTCAAGGACCCAACCCAGAGATGCACTGTCATGCAAAGTCAGTCCCCAAAATCAATTAAATACGTGTCTGTTTGAAGAGGTGAGAGATTTTTATGGTCTTGCTGGATCAGACCAGCAGTGCAGTAGCATTTTAGGTGTGCAGATCATACTCATTAATGAGTGGTTTATGTGAAAATCATGGTAAAGTTGGTGACTTCAGTGGTGAGAATTGCATAGAAGTTTTGATTATTTTGATGATTTGAAGATACTGGGGGAAATTTCTCTTATAAAAATTGCCCATAGTCAATTGTGTATATTTAAGTTATATCTGAGAATTTTGTGCTACTAGAACTGAAAAAACTGCAGTTTGATTTCGGCTTGTTTTGACGTGACCATGTACTGAAGGTCTGTGGGTAATTTGCCACATAGAGAAAACACAACAAACCTCGTGGATTGATTTCTTCAGCTTTCATTCTGTTTTGTCCTTTCACAGATCCTTAGAATTTGCACAAGATACACACCAGAACAAGACACCATGACCTTTTCAGATGGCCTTACCCTAAACCGAACTCAGATGCACAATGCCGGATTTGGCCCGCTGACCGATCTCGTGTTCACGTTTGCCAACCAGCTCCTGCCTTTGGAAATGGATGATACAGAAACAGGTCTCCTTAGTGCCATCTGCTTAATCTGTGGAGGTATCGTACAGCACGAACTCAGATGCGTTTGAAAAGGACAGACACGATAAGATCTTCATTTATCGTTTCATTTGTTTTACTTTCCTGTAAAGACATGTAATATTTCTATATGTAATATTATTACATCTGTTATATAAACCACTTAACACTAAAGGTTTGGTTTCTCCTGGTGATAGTTATTTGGTTTATTATTGATACATTTATTCTATTAATTATTCTGTCAATCAACCAATGCCATTGTTTGCCTGATAAAGAACTACATCCTGATGCGGTTTTTTATAAGCAGTATATGGGTATGTGTATGAATGACCTTTATTAGGCAGCTTTTACTCATGAACATAATTGCATGCATGTGCATATCATTACACTCATGCAGAAGTCACTGGTGATAACTTTCTTTAGAAAACATAGATAGACTATACTTCAAAATCAGCATAGTGGCACTGGTGACATGATGGGAGGAGGGCGATTACAGCTTGAAAGGGACGTTTTCAAGTCAGATCAGGTGAAGTCATGGTTTTAAAATACAAAAAAGTGAAATCTCAGGTCATTTCCCAAATCCTCTGTCCATGTCGCTTATTTTAATGACCTGTTCTCTCTCTTCATTAGCAAAATCTGGACTTGCAGTAGAAACACACCTCGTTTGGTTGGGCCAATTTGCTGAAATACAGACTGGGTGCTACAAGCGAATGTTTAAGGAACAAGAGTCAGTCTTTGTTGTCAATGGCTCTTTAGTACAAAATCATTCCGTTTTTATGTGTCTCTGGCCATAATCCATCAAAAGCATTGATGGGTTCCCAGATCTCATCCATATGTGACCAGTGCCTCCTGGTTTATGGGTGACGCGTGTTGTCACTCAGGCGAGCGTCGCCATCTGCTGATGCCTGGCGGTAACTCGCTTTGGTTTAGTGAAACAACACAAATTGGCTGCAATCTCTTTGTACACCTCGGCAGCTTATCAGTGGCACATATAAAATTGATTCTGAAATACTGTTTGCAGTAAGGTGGTTTCCTCTTGGAGCGGGAGGCACAGGAGCAAACTGGTAATTCTGGACCACTCAAATGACAAATCTTTCCAGTCACTGAGTTAAAATAAATCTGTTTCAGAAAGCCATGGTTTCTTTTCTTAGGCAGTGCTCACTATGGAGTGTGGGTTGTAAGTGGAGAGAGAGGTGAAATTCATGGAGTTCTGATCAAGAATGTGGAGGAGCTTCTGTGATTTGGGGATACTTTAAACCATATGAGTGACACAATATTTTTCTACAGATCGCCAGGACCTTGAAGAACCTATGAAAGTGGATAAGCTTCAGGAGCCACTGCTTGAAGCACTAAAAATTTACATCCGAAAGAGACGACCCAACAAGCCTCATATGTTCCCAAAGATCTTAATGAAAATCACAGATCTTCGCAGCATCAGCGCAAAAGGTACAGTGTCTCCTCATCACTCAGCAGTAGTGTCAGCGTTCCGGTACAGACTGGCCTAGGCACCTGGCTCATTTTTTAAATCTACCTAAGAAAGGTCCTTGTGACCTTTCTCTTCCCTTCTTCTTTGTGTAACTCGTGTGTTTAAATTGGTTCTACTTAAAACATACCTGGTGCTACATTCTTTGTGCAACTTAAGGTGAAAATGTTGTCTTGTGTATAAGTGGGTTAGCAAATCATTAGCACAAACTCTTTGTTAGTCTTAAGACAAGAAAAAGACCTCGAATTAAAAAACCTCTGTTAATGTTTACAGGGGTGTGCAAGTCAACATGTGGATTGTATCACTAACGGCTCTCAAAACACACTTTGTTTACAGACAGCAGAAAACACTTGTGCATCCAGAATTCCCCTAGAATGTGCTCTGATGTACAGGCTTAGAACTGATTTTTAGGATTTTGGAGATTCAGCACCTCTAACCCAAACTAAACATGCTTACACGTGGATTGACTTTGTTTGAACGTTCTGTGTAGCCTTGTGTGTGACAGATTTACAATGTGAAACATGGACGGTCTAAGGGCTGTCCCATGGATTCTCTAAAGTACGGGTGTAGCGGAATGCTTTCCCTTCATTAGAGAGGTTCCCCAACGTATACAGGCAGAGATTGGGGCCTGGGCAGCTCTTCTGAAAGTCACAAAGGGCCGTCAGGGCTGTGTCACCCACTGGCAGCCTCTGCAGATGCGCCATGATGTGGCTTTGAAGAAGACCATGTTGCTCTTGTTCATGTGCCCCTGTATCTCCCCAGGACCCAATTTTAGACGTGTTCAGCTGCTTCCTATCTGTTCCCCTCCAGGCTTGTGGATCAGAGATGCACCAGCCTGGACACAGAGAGTCTGAAGTGCTACAGTTCTTATTTTTGTCGGTTTTGCTTTCTTACTCTGCTTATTCAACTGCAGATTTGCTACCCCTGATAGATGAACACGCACAGGAGCTTGCAGGTCCAGGTACCTGTGTAGCTATAGATTGGATTTATGCCTTTGAAAAGATGACTTATTTCACTTGGCGTGGTTTTTAAGAAGACTTCAGGGGAAAAAAAACAGCAGTTAAATCACTGAAATAAGTACACTTGTTTTACATTAAAACCAGAACTGTTACACTTTAAACAATTCATATCTAAGTTAAGAGATTAAGCTATAGCTAAGCTTATAGAAAGAAGTGAGCAGTTTAATTGGATGGATTAGTATCAAAAGAATAGCTTAGAAGGGAAACACCAGAGCTGGAGGCAAAAGTATCCTAAAAAGGAACCACTTACCAGGTTATCTAGAGCTTGCCGTTTGCCCTCAAGTAAAGCAATTTCCATCCAACTGAATCCACAAAATAAACTTACAGCAGTACTGAGCTGTACAAATATTAAGGGGACCCCTTTCGTTCTACTGTTCTTGCTTGTGGGAAATCCGTTTCCACTTTCCTGCCGTGTCTCGTGTTCAATGCACAAGAAAGGATTCCTCTTTCCATTCTGACCTAAGTATTTAACTTACATCATCGGTGTTTTATAGTAGAACTAAATCGTACCAAGGGACTGGTGGGGTCCGGCGGGGGGTGGGTGTGTCTCGAGTTTCCTTTGGGAGGAGGTACATTAGGAGATCGTGACTCTGGGTGGTATGCGATCCCTGAAAGCAATTACCAAAGTAAGCATGAACCTGAAAGACTGAGAATGTCTCCTTATCCTAGAGTTCCTTATACAGCTGCTTTCTTCTCTGGCATTAGAAGTGCTGTAACAAAGGAATGAAGCGTTTGGGATACCAAAGCAAGAGATCTCTTGAGTTCTCCTATCCCAGTATTAAATTGGAAATTTGCAGGACCTGAATAAACCGCTGTGGCTGCACACAGGGGAAATGCCCACGAAATCACTGGGAAGGGCACCTGAGCTACTCCGTAACGGCAGAAAGCAGAGTGGCCAAATTCGGTTTGTCAACACTGCTCTGACAACAGACGGTTTTCAGAGCAGCTCTCAGCAGAATTCTGCATTGATTTCTTTCCAATTACAGTTTGCTCCATTCTAAGTTATGTTACTGACTTTTAGTCAGCATCCTCATGGAAAGCTGGTCATTGCTTTTGTAGACGATTTTTGAAGCTCCTAGTTAAGGCATGAACACAAGCGCTGCTTTCTGCTCTGGGGTTCCCAGTGTGACTGAGAGCACGTGCATTGCAGCAGCACGGATAAGCAGAATATATCCAGAAGTTCTCCCCTCTGGAATGGTTCTTCAATAACCAGTTTTCCCTAATGTTGTTGACTCTTTCTTCGCATTTAAAAAGCACAGACTCTTATTCCGTTAGACTGAAATTTTCAGATTGCAAATCCTATGCAATGTGTTAGACCAGATATTTAGAATCATAGAATAACCAGGTTGGAAGAGACCCACCGGATCATCGAGTCCAACCATTCCTATCAAACACTAAACCATGCCCCTCAGCACCTCGTCCACCCGTGCCTTAAACACCTCCAGGGAAGGTGACTCAACCACCTCCCTGGGCAGCCTCTGCCAGTGCCCAATGACCCTTTCTGTGAAGAATTTTTTCCTAATGTCCAGCCTGAACCTCCCCTGGCGGAGCTTGAGGCCATTCCCTCTTGTCCTGTCCCCTGTCACTTGGGAGAAGAGGCCAGCACCCTCCTCTCCACAACCTCCTTTCAGGAGGTTGAATGCTGAGGTTTACGGCTACAACTTGCCTGATGTCCTGGTAAGACAAACTGTTTTCCCATCAGCAGCAAAATGTGTAAAGCACATTAACGCCTGAGTGTGGAACAGAATCGTTATTGTATATCCTTGCTTTGTTTGAGGTATTATTCCAAAATACTCCTATCTATGCTCCTCACCATTCAGTAGCTGAATGTTTAGTAACTGATGTTCAGTCCGACAGCTACATCCCTTGTCTATGACCGTGAGGGTGGTGAAGCACTAGCACAGGTTGCCCAGGGAAGCTGTGGCTGCCCCATCCCTGGAGGTGTTCAAGGCCAGGCTGGATGGGGCCTTGAGCAGCCTGATCCCAGTGGGAGGTGTCCCTGCCCATGGCAGTGGAGGTGGAAATGGATGATCTTCAAGGTCCCTTCCAACACAAATCGTTCTATAATTCTGTGACAGAATGTGGTACTTCAGCTGCATCCCTGTTTCTGCTGCCTCTTCCGGGCTTTCTGAATGTCGCTTGCACTGACTGAGCAGGGGACTCCCTGGGAGTGCTGAGCTGATGCCTGCTGCAAGTTATGAATGAGCTGTGAGGTGTCTGCCTGTTCCTACAGTCGCCCTGTCCGCCTGTTGCAGTTGGGCGGCTGTAAAGCACCTCAGCAGGATCAGGCGCTGTGAGGTGGGTTGGGGGCGTGTGTTTCCCTAACCAGTATGAGTTGTTGGCTCCCAGTCTGAGGCCTCAGGCTTTATGGAGTGATTTCGTTTAATCCCACGCACGGCAGCCTGCGAAGCTGCCTTGATATAAACCTACCCGTTGTTTTCCTTGACGAGGCCAAACACTTCAGTTGAATCAGATGTGAACAGGATTAGTGCGGCTGCATGCGTTAGTGGTTAATTGGCACAAGAGAAGATGCCCAAAAACTACAGCAGGCAGCTTCACAAAAAAAATACCCTTTTGCCCAAATTTTTTCTTTTATGCAAACCAGTGGTTTGTTAAATTCTGAGTCTTGTTTTACACGGGAAAGCAAGCTTCTGACTTGCGTGGCTGCAGTTCTCTCACAGGATTCACCTCGCCTGTTCAACCCAAATCAGCCAGAATTTATTCATTCCGTAGTCTTTACAGATCCAATATGGATTAAAAACTGCAAAGTATATTCCAGTTTATAAAGACATCTCTGTGATCACAGTTCAATTTTTCAGTAGAATTTAATGCTGGTTTGGTTCCTTCCATGAAAAGCGGCACTTCATAAAATTTGCTCTGTTGTAAAATGAGTCGCTATGTCATAATTTTAAATTAATGTGAAGGAGTCTCCTCCAACTCCTTTTCTTGTGATGAATGAAGTCATTCACCTACATAACTTTGTATGCAAGAGGCAGAGAAGGAGATGCCAAATCTATTAAAATAACCTACTCTGAAATTACTGCTGCTGATGCTAACAAAAAGGGAATTGTACAAATCATACTAAAGGCAAGGACTTTTTTGTTTTCTTTTTAAAGGTGCAGAACGTGTCATTACATTGAAAATGGAAATTCCTGGATCCATGCCACCTCTTATTCAGGAAATGTTGGAGAACTCTGAAGGACATGAACCACTGACACCAGCCTCTAATGGAAACGCCGCAGAACACAGTCCGAGTATCTCACCGAGTTCAGTGGATAACAGCAGTGTCAGTCAATCCCCTATGGTGCAATAAGACATTTCCCAGCTACTTCAGACATTCCTAATACCTTATGTACAGGGATGAAAAAAGCAAGAGAAACATTTTTACTGCTGCTTAGTTTCTGGACTTAATATATATCTATATATGTGTCTATATATATAGATAAAAACTCAACAAGGACCAAGAAATTTTCATATGTATTGATATATACTCCTTGCTGTTTAAACTCTTAAAACTAGAAAATGCAAACTTTTGAAACTCTAAATCAGCCATTTCATGCAAAAAAAAAAAAAAATAGTTAAGCTTCTGTTTTTTTTCCTCTGAACATTCAAGACTGCATGGTAACAAGACAGATCTCAAACTTTAAATCCTGGTTGCATTTCTGATGACTTTGTACATACAAATGTATGGCTGTACTTTCTATACTGGATGTTTGGTGCTTTCCTTTTGTCTCTCATACCTAACGCCATCAAGACACCAACCACAGGAAACGGACGGCTGTTCGCATCCAGAAGAGGAAGTTTAAAGGACCGTCTGATTTAAGTTTAATAGGAAAACTTGTCTTTGATGCCCTCAATTTGCATCTCCTTCCTTGTAAAAAGTATACAAAACCTCACTGCGCCCGCAGAAAAGACATCAGTTTCGGCATTAACTGCCAGGTCAGTTAGTTATTCAGCTGTTGTTTGTTCCACTGTTAATGTCACTCTAAAATTTAAAAAGCGGTTTCTTACCTCGCTGGTGACCTTGGCTACACTATTTACTGCTCCGGTTCTACAGTTACAGTTGACTGATAGCCTCCAAGGCAGAAACACTTCTCAGTGTTACCATGTTTTTGTTTACTTGTTCACAAGCCATTAGGGAAACTTCATGGGATGATAACCAGCAGACTCATTTACAGCTTTCCAATCGGAGAGTCTAGGGTATTTCCTTAAGAATCAATGGCCAGGAATTAGCTGGGTTATCCAGCCTTCCAGGTGCTAGGGAAGTACAGCTAGGACTTCCAGAAACACAAGGAGAGAATCTGCCACCTTGGCCTTGTTAAATCACCATGAAGCAGAGTGAAAACTGTGGTAGAATGGTTAACAGATTTAAAGTGTCAGTTTCTTAGGTTTCATTTAAAGCACTAGTGGATTTTTTTTTTTTTATATATTCTAGCAAGTCTGTGATGTACTTTCACTGGCTCTGTTTGTACATTGAGATTGTTTAACAATGCTTTCTATGTTCATATACTGTTTACCTTTTTCCATGGAGTCTCCTGGCAAAGAATAAAATATATTTATTTTAAAAAAAACCCTGTGTAGAAGCAGTCCCTCTGCTCCAGATTTTCCACGCGCCCACACACACACACACACGTATGCACAGTAGTTTAGTTTTCCATTTTTTAATGTTTAAACTTCATTTCAAAAAGCAGGTTTGCTGTTTGCAACCATGACAATTAAAATGTGCTTTAGCACAGCTGTCTAGAACATCTCTACAAGCCAGTCAGACAAATACATGACATTTCAATGAGTAAAAAAGAGCATAAAACTGTAGGTGTAAGAACAAAATGTTAAAATGCCTACACACGATAATAAAAACCATCAATTACATTATCACATAAAATAAGTCAAATGTACAAAAGTTTGCGACAGAAGGGACAAAAGGACAACACAAGGTATTTGTTGGAAAACATTTGTGTGCTCTTTGGGCACTTAATTAAACATATCAAAATCGTCATCTTCATCAGACTCTGCAAAATATTTAACTTCTTTTCTAGCCCGGCCCGTCCGTGGCTTTGGGGCAGTTTCAGAGGCGAAGCCCGACTGGAAGATTTCCACATCAGAATCCTGGTCAAAAGCGGCCTTCTTGGATTTCTTTACGAAAGAAAAGACAAATCCATTGTGACATTTACGTGTGTTTTTTCCCTCTTAATAATCAGAATTGAAGGAAAACTTCTCTAACAGCTAATTTCTAAACACACTTGAACCCCCATTATCATACTAGCAGCCCATAATAAGAACATGCACCCTTTCTGCAGAATAATCCATTAGGTCCTGTTTACAAGGGGAAAGAGCACAGCTGGAACTGACCTTGCTTGGGGTTGATTTAGGTGTTTTCTTCCCAGGGTTGTATTCACCTTCATTTTCTGAACTGGATGTTTTCCTTTTCTTTGCTCCTCTACCTTTTCCTAGGTGAGAGAAAAGGATTGAACAACTTTTTTATGATTATGCTTTAAATAAAACTCCAGAGTTCAGCAAACTGAAAACTCCTACTGAAATTACTTAAGTGTGTCTACTTACTAAAGGTCAAATTTAGTTTAAAACTCAAGCTTCTCCACAACAGCAATAAAATAGAATCATAGAATCGCTAGGTTGGAAACCTTTAAGATCATTGAGTCCAAAACCGTACCTGTCCACTGCTAAGCCATGTCCCTGAGCACCTCATCTACCTGTCTTTTAAACACCGCCAGGGTTGGCGACTCAATCACCTCCCAGAGCAGCCTTTCAGTGAAGAAACTTTTCCTAATGTCCAGTCTGAACCTGCCCTGGTGCAACTTGAGGCCATTCCTTCTCATTTGTACAGTTTGTTGAGGTTTCTGGGTTTTTCTCTGTTTTAAATCTCTTCTACTTCTTCTGAAGTTACCATTCACTGTAGCAATTCAAGCTGTCAGTTCAAGACATGGACAAACTTCATCAGACCAATGACTTCTAAAGTACTACAAGTCCTCAGCCACCTTCTGTTCTGATTAAACAGCATTAATTCACCTTTTATTATTTTGTAAATTTACTGTTAACTATCAACACTAGCACATCCTTTACAGGCTCCTCCGATGATTACACCACTTAGTGTGCTGTGCTGCGAGGATGATGAGAAGTGGGATACCCAAGAATTGATTTAAGAAGCCAGAAATCGCTACTGATTATAGTACCAGAATTTTAGTCTTGTAAAAAGCTGAGATCAAGGAAAAATAAGCAGAATCCAGCAGAAATGATGAACACAAAAAAGAGGGGAACTATTAAATAGATTCCCAACAGTGACGGTCAAATAAAAAGTTCAAGTGTTGTTTGTCAAGAAAAGTCAAGACACTTTTTCTATCACAGAAAAGGCTCATGGCTGAGTAATTGACTAGTGATTAATTTACAAACCAATCAACGTGGGTCTAATTTTAGAGACACGAGGTCTGCTTCCTTATCAAAATGATTGTGAATCTGTGTTACAGAGAACTCAGAACTGAGTGCCAAGCCTCTTACCTTTGGGTGCTGCGGTCTTCTTTGGAATGCCGAATTCTGAATCCGAGTCAGAGTTCACAGTCTCCACCTTCTTGGCCTTGGGAGCTCTTTTAGGTTTAGGGGGCACATCAAGTTTTGCTGTTAGAAGTTAGAGATACTAAACACGTTACATTCACATATTGGTTAGAAGTATTAACTTTCATTAGATACTCCGATTACAGCATAAATGGCAGATTCTAAAACAAGATGAGTGGTTTCTGCACTAGGGGAAAACATCCTTCAGCTTTTACGCTAAAACTGCGTGGAATAAACAGGAGGTTTCCTTTCTCTTATTCTGAGATGCATCAGTGTATTTAGTAAGTTCCAGTGGTTTTGATCAAACCCTTTTTGAGCACAAAACACGTCACCAGTAACTAAAGCAGCAATGTAAGTTCTCCGAGTTGGACACCTTTAAACCCACTGGCTGGGTTACAGGGTACACAGAGCTTGCTGCCTGGGACACTGTTGCCTTCACAGTGCAGGACACCCTCGCCCACGATGGCTGCAGGAGTTGACGTCGACACTGCATCTGACTCTGTGACACGGGTTTCTGCCAACCTTGGTGAAAAGGAACTTCAGAAAAATAGAAAGGACAGAAAGGGGATAAATCTGTGGATTTCTTAAAGAATTTTTATTACTGCCATGCCAGAAGTCTTGGCATCTTTAAAAGGCAGCCATTGACATGGTCACACAATGGGTGGCAAGGGATAGAATCACCGAATCATTTAGGTTGGAAAAGACCCTTCAGATCATCAGATAATGTGTTTTCTATGCTTACAGCTGAGTCAGTGGATCAGAACCCTCAGATACACTACTGACCTACACTCTCCAGCAGCCAATACCACCTCAAAGATGATGAGAGACATGTGAAAACACTCCAGCGATCAGGAATGTGGACATTTTTAAGAACTTGAGCTTTCATTTACGGCATCACTAGGGAAATGTGTTCAGACAGCAAGAGAGGGTCTCCACGAACTGTTTGACTCTGATAACTTAAACTGGTACCTGGTGGAGAGGGACCGCGCAACAACAGTTATGCCCTTCCAGCTTTTTGTGGTAATACCTACTGGGCAATCCAAATATTGGGTCATGACAATACAAAAAATAAAGCCTTTGGCATTATGGATGGGGAAAAATGGTGCTTGCAATGTCAGCATTTCAGATAAGACTCGGGGAGGAAAGCAATAATGCCTAGGAGGGAACCATATTTGAAAGCAACTTCAAATGGGTCTCTTTAGATATCTCAACTGGGAAAAAACATTTTTACTGTATGCTAGTAGAGCTAAGTAAGCCACAAAGACCTACCAGTAAGCCTAAGAAAAGGACACAGAAGGAATTCTTTGATTAAGCATCACCAGAAGTAAATAGATAGTTATCAGTATCGGAGCGGTTAGTGCTATGTAAAGGTACATTTTGGGTACCATAAGGCAATTAAGTTCTTCATTTCAGAAACACCTTTTCCAGCATAAAAAACAGACTAGGGGGCAAGGAAGGGAAAGATTCAGGAATTTCATCAACTTGAAGATGACAAGTGGAAACTGCGACCAAAAGAATCTTAGTAGAAGCGATCCAGTGCTGATCTAGGTGTCATTCAAGGTCAGGAGCCAACATTTACACATCCTCCTACAGCACTTGTATATGTTTTGGCCAAGTAATTATGCCTCACACAGTTCCTCATGCTGTTGATGTGAAATCTGCGTATCGGACAGAAGCCAATAATGCTCCATGCACAAGTACTACCCAGCATACCATGAGATGTAACTATCTTCAGCTGGCCCTGAGTCCTCGAGCTTGTTACTGATGTCAGAAAGGCGTGGACTTCTCACTGACAAACAAGGAGCTGGGGCAAAGGCAATAACTGAGAGGCAATTTGAGAGAGGTGTGACACACTGCCACAAACACTGGACTTGTTCTTCCCTTGAAAGAGTCTGTCACTGCTGCTCAAGGGAAGTCTGCCTGTGGAACACCAAACCCAAATAACAGCAAACTGCTTAATTGTTATCTGGTGGCTAAAGTCATAGTGCCCGTGTCCCTCTACTAACTCTAGTGAGGTTCTGACCCACCACCTTAGGTTCTGTACCAAATGCCCACACAAGTGGGAAGAATCTCTGACAGCGATGAGGCCACCAACAGTTCAGCCAAGGTCTCCACTAGGCATCAAGACACGAAATGCAAGTCTGCAGTGGGGTTAATGTACACAGGCTCTCAAGAAGCCCCAGCTTTTGGCAGAAAGTTCAGGGACAGCATCTGTCCTACAGCTAGAATCTCAACAGCTGGCTGGGCAAGGTGAGCAGCTGCTTATAACCAAAGGTTAAGACTGCTCTTCAGATTTCCTTTAGGCTTCCTCTAAAGCGCTAGGACCCCAGATCTCTCAAACAGTGCATGGAACGCAAGCTCAGCAGTAGATGAGTAGTGAACTCCTTTGTAGTGAACACCAGAGGTCAAGAGATTTAATCTTAAATTGATTGGAGTCTGAAAAGAAGCTGAACTCATACCTATTCCTTTATTTTTCTCATTGAGAAGGGAATGTGGCTGTACAGATAACAAGGCACAACAAATGGTTCTTCAGTTTCGGCTTTCTATCTTTACAAATCCAAGCTCTGAAGCCACAAAAACCCCAAACAACTCTGAAACAATTGTTTCAGCCACACAATGTGCACTTCTAGTGTGAGGGTGAGTGGATGGAATATTACAATGCCAGAAAATGGTTTTTGAAGGGGCTGCTGATACAGGGCATGAAGATTACAATCAAGGAGACTACTAACAGGATACCAGATGACCAACAAACTAAGAATGTTAGTTCATCACTGCACTGTCAAACTGTGATCGTAAAACTGCGGTCACACCTAATCAGGGCAAAGGAGAAGAGATGAAAATTCATGAAAAAGACCTGTCATATTTTCATGCGCCAAGGGGGAGGCTGTGTTCCTAAGGCTACTCTGAAGGCAAAAATTTAACTTTTGCTTGAAAGAAAGCCTGTTTATACCTGATTTGTAAGTGTAAAGGTTAATTAGAAACTCAGACACAGATCACAGTTGCATTTTAAGGTTTCGAGTTAGGCAATGACAACTCATCACGTCCAGGCCTTCAGAAAAGAGAAGGAGAAAGAGATTTAATGTTGAATTACATCCATGCCCAGCTACTGCATACACAGCTCTCTGTTGTCTTTACTGCAGTACTGAAGTTTAACATAAAAGATTATTCTATTAGAGAACAGCTATTTCTGTAAACAATCTTCATTTACTGTGTTATAGAACTTTACTAGCTGAAAGTGTTTAAGAAGCATTCAGACATTTGCTGATTCAAACAGTTTACAAATTAGATTAGACACAATGCAGCAAGAAAGAGATTAGAAATGGGGAAGCAATGGAGGAGAGGATGAAAAGGTGCTGCAATTCACTGGTACCTAATATATAACACACGATATTTTTTTCACATTTTTAAGAGAGTAAGTTACCTATTCTAACTGCCTGCTTTCTTGCAGATTTCCTTGGAGAATCTTTTTTGGGTAGAACTAATACATTGAATTGAGCTGCAAGTTGGCCAAAGCAATTTTTAAAAACAAAAGGCCACAATATAACAGGATAAAAAAAAAAGCTTTTGGAGGACAGAAGATAGAGCAAGAAAAAAAGGAATTTATCTGAAAGACATGCGTGAAGAAAGGCAAAGATCTGAAAGCAATCCCCAGTCTATCACATCCTAAGAACTATATTTTATAGCCTATTTAAGCTACACTTAGGTAAGAAAAAAAAACCCAACCATTTTCACCATTAATGATGGCAAGTGTTTAGCATAATCTGTAAAACACATTTAGAACCAAGTGCACGTTTTTCTCCTAAAAGTAGCACTAACAATTGACAAATCCATATTCCTCAAGGTAGGCACAGCAAATACTCTTACTCCTACAAATACCCAAGCACAAACACAGAAACAAACCCAAATAATAAAACACGCTCTTCTTGGAATTGTTCTCAATTCTACCATGTAAGATCCTGCAAGATGCCAGTTCTGAAAGCCTGACTAATTACTGAAAGAATTTATACCTTCGAAGTTTGAGGAGAGCCTTTCATCCTCCATTTCAAGAACAGAAACAACCGCACCATGTGGAATTTACTGTGATAGCCTACTTAGGACATAAATATTTCTTGGAGGATTCCTCCTTTGCACTTGCTCTCCTTCCTTCTAAAGTAATTATGTTAGATCCATTACAGAAGACCATGACGACCATTACAAGGTCGTGTTTCCCTTATTCTGTTAGAGCAAAAACCTCCTATTAGTTAAACTAAACAATGTCTGAACCCAGCTCCATGTGTGGAAAGCATTAAGTATTGATGCTTCAGCAGCCAGCGGAAAAAAAAGAAATTAATATTATTAGTGGGGCTGGAAGAAGTTCACACCCTATGCTGAATTTCACTGAGTTCAAAATAAACTTGATGTAGTTCCCACTTTGAAGATGTGAAGAGACATTGCAAAGGTGGTGGAGATAAGTTTTAAATAAATGTGCTGGCTTAGAGGATAATCCTATACGTACCCTTTTTAGCAGCTACTGTTTTACTTGGAATTTTCTCTGTTTGTTTTGGGGCAAAAGATGATGAGAAAACTGGAGCAGAATCCTCTTCATCACTGTCCAATTTTGTTGTATCTACAATCACAGAGTGTGTTTAGAAGAAGATTCATTAGCTGCATGTTTTAAATCATCAATATTAATTACAGTCAAAATTCATCCCAAAAAAGCTCTTCTGATACTACATCTGGGCTCTGGGTGTGACAGTGACTTCCTTGTCTATGATACAAGCTTTGTTCCTCTAAGGATCACAACCTTCTTCCCCCTTTTCTGCTTTATAAATCTGTACATCCTTATTTTATAACTACTGTGTGATGCTTGTGTTTGGCACATAAATTCCCCAGTACCATAATGGTTGCTGTAAGACTAAACAGATCAGTGAGAACAAGCTTACCATCATCTGTCTTCTGCGAGTAAGATGGAAAAGAGAAGATGTTCCCAAAATCTTGATTTTTCTTGTCTTGAGATGCTTTCCTTCTTTCAAAAAGAAAAAAGAAATTATGAGTTGTAGTAACTACATACTGAAGTATTTAGACATTATAATATCCACATGAGATTAAATTCCTTTTTAGCACTACAAAGCATTTCTAGCATGCTTTATATGCTTGCAGAAGTCAACCCCCTAAAATCACCATTCAGTCGTGAACTGAGGGCATTTAAAATTAACAGAATTACATTTTTTTTTCAATAGTTCAATGTACCAGTCTGGCACAAGATGGTAAACAAAGAATATTACAAAATGCAGTTTAACAGACAGTATTACTGACCACGTACCAGAATTTGGTAAGTGTTTACCTCTGCATATGTCAGGGTTGAAGTAGCACACACTGCAGTTGCCTCCCCCCCAAAATGTGTAAATTGCATTTTATATGGTACATGTAGAGTAGTAGCGCGCTGATGTTTGTTTTGTTTAGAGAATTCTGCATTCAAAAAAATTATTAGTAAAGAAATATTGCTGCGTTACAGTACTTACTCTGGGGATGGCTTTGATTTGGCTGGGGAGAAGTCATATTCATCTTTTTCTAAACTGTCTGAGGGAACAAACTCATCCTCTCTGTCATTTGTAACTGGAGAGGCTTTTACTTTGAGCTCATCCAAATCATTGTTATTGTTGGCATCATCATCATCATCGGCATCATCTTCTTCTTCTGAGAAGTCAAAAGTATATTTGGGCCGCTCAGCTAAAAAAAAAAACCAAAACACACACATATTCAAGATAGTTGTTTATGTTAATATATTTAAATGGAAGTCATTAAGCAGCCTCAGAGTATACAAGAAAAAAGATGGGGGAGAAGAGGCTTGTTTGAGCCCGGAAGAATAAAAGGACATAATTTAGTGTGGTACCAAACATCTAACACCACCTGTGGCTTGCTCAGATACCCTCAGTTAGTGGTATTATGGAGACATCGCTGCATAAATACTTCTAAGAAATTAGAATCCTTCACTTATAATTGAAGTTTTCTTGAATCTACCATTTGAACATTCTTCCTAATCAAGTCCTTAAAAAATGATCAACAATTTTCCAGAAAAATCGGTGTGTTTTTATCAAACTATCAAATATTTATGTATTTTCTAAGCATTTGGTTTCTGATATTTTTGCTCTTCACACACTGTTCATAATTTTTTGACAAATTTTTTCATAGCTATTTGGGCTTTTGGGCCTTATGTGATTGAGTAATTTTTTTGTTTGTAATGGTATTGCCTTGTCTATTTCTTGCATAATTCACTAGTTTTGTGAGTAATTTCTACTCTAGCATTTAGAATAAGGGAGAAATATTTCTGGACCAACTAACAAAAATCTTTCTTATCAACTATTAAGATCCTGGTCTTGACATTAAGAGTTTTTTTTCCCACAGTGAAGAAAATGTAATGCAAGCTCTCTGTAGGAGATCAAGTCCTAAAGGAAGGCTACGGTCAAATGAAAATGCAGGTTTGTAGCTGAAACTTTCAGTCACAATGCACAATTCACAAAAGCTTGGGTACCTGCTGCTCTCCTAAGCAAGGAGTCTCTTGGAATAATCACTGGCTCATTCTCTTCTAAGTCACTTTCAGACTTGGATTCATCATCTGACCATGGGTTTCGTTTCTTCACTTTTTTTGCACCGGATTTTGCTGATGATGGTGTTTTTCTTACCCTGTTACCTGCCACAAGTTAAAGCATTTACTACAGTCAGTGTTAAAAATACTTTAATCTCTTCTAATCATTTACGATGCATAAATTTTGCATCATTTTTTATCTTAAAAAAATCTCCTTTTAATGTTGCAAAGTTTCCTCTTCTTCCTTAAAGAAAATTACAATGAAATTATTTCACACAGAATCTGACCAGCTGCTGCCAAACAAATTTGTTTTATGACTGAAAAAAATCCTAAAAGCCTCTAATGTCAAGTTTTGGCTTCTCTGCAGTCAAACTTCGATTTTTTTAAGGTTGCTGGGATTTTCCAGGAAAAGAACAAGCAGTTTTCCATTATTTAGGCAACAGGATCAGGAGCAGTTATTGGGAAAATCCAGTTAACATGGAAAGCAGGGGATACCCTGCTAGGGGTAACAATGTGGTCACTCAATTGCAGGACAAGCTCGGGTTAAGCTGGGCTAATTGGCTCTGGCTCAACATGAGCTAGGGGAGATTTGAGTTGCATGTAGACAACTCAGTCATAACTGTACTCAGTTAATCTAGTGGATTGGA
Source organism: Phaenicophaeus curvirostris (assembly GCF_032191515.1). Classification (NCBI taxonomy): domain Eukaryota; kingdom Metazoa; phylum Chordata; class Aves; order Cuculiformes; family Cuculidae; genus Phaenicophaeus; species Phaenicophaeus curvirostris. The sequence goes on along the minus strand of NC_091397.1, from coordinate 49,372,617 downwards.
TAATCCTCTGAATAATTAAAAACAGATCTTATCTCAGAGGAATTATTCGTAACCACTTCTATTTTTTAAAAAAAAAACCGTGCTGCATACTTAAACTTTTCCTTTTGTCTTTCGCTTTCTTTTTCGCTGCCCCCCATTACTATGTATTTCCCAAACAGGAACAATAAATTCCTAATAACAGAGGAAAACGGAAACTTAACATAGACATTGGTTAGTCTGCCAAGTCATAACATGCATAACTTTTAAAAGTCAGAATGATTGAATATATTAATAGGAAAATACTTTCATTTAATCAAGTTTTACAATCCCTACTCAGACTGAAGGTGACTGTCACATTCTTCAACACCAGAGGACATGCAAATTATACATTTCAATTTGCACAGAATTAGTGTAATTAGATAAAATTAATCTATTTTTCTACTTACAAATGCAAAGATTTAGACCCCAAGAAAACCTGATTGTAGAAAATGTAAGATATACCACCCTCAGAGAAGCAGCTTACACAAAAGAAATTTCAGCAGAGTACTTTCAAATGTTTCCACATATTTCTTTAGGGAAGAAAATCAGATTAAACTGCGATTATTGTGGTACACATCCCTTCTCACTATGTGTTGAAAATACATTTAATGCCCAATTTATTATACGTCACTAAAGCTAACTATGACTGTGTAAGGATCTTACCAGGCTCCTTCTTCTCCCTCTTCGGTTTAGGGGTTTTAGCTGCTGTGGCTGAAGTATTCAGTGAGTCATCCCCACCACCCTCAGCTGGCACACCACTAAATTCCTCATCAAATTCCGTTTTTATTGCTAAAGAATCAGTTTCACCCTAAAATATAAAGAAGTCAGGCAAAATAAAATAAATTACACCTTTATATTTCACACCAGAACCAGAATAGCTTTGTAAAAGATGGTAAACGATAGTAGACTGGTATATTAAATTTGGTGAAAAGTCTTGGAAAGAAGAAATCACAATAAAAACACCTAAATAATAAGTAGTCACAAGAGGTTTTCCAATATAAAAGAAACCTAGTATCAACCTCTTCATGCATTAGGTCAGTAAAACAGTTTAAATGCAGCATTAATGAGTTCTAGTGATTTGAATTTATGCTAGTAGAAAAATACAGCATTTAAATAATAAATAATCTAACTATACCAATAGTTTTGATTTACCTTTTTCTTTTTCAGCAACTTCTTACTGGCATCAGCTTTCATGGCAGATGTAATCTGTGGAACTATTCTTCGGCCAAACGGTGACGGCATGGTCTCTTCCAACTGAAGTTTCTTCATCTTGGGTTTGCCAACTTTGCCTTTTATTGGTTTGCCAACCATGCCGGCCAAAATATCTTCTCTTTCCTGTGCTTCTACTTTCTAACAAACAAGGGACAGGGGAGGAAGAACACATTCTTTCTTAATGAGGACAAAGTGGGACATGATGATTTTTTATGATTCACTTCTTTGTAACACGAAGCATAAGGCTTTCCTTAATTCTCATCTGAATTGTAACACACTTCCTAGTAATGGAAAACCAACCACTTAACCTTGACAAATTCTTTATTACCTGTACAGTTAAATACTACACTTTTGTACAAGATTAAATAAATATGAACTTTTGGACCCTGCTATATTGAAAATCTTTCTTTTACCTAGTTCCTATTTCTCATGTGTATGGGTGGGTACTGATACAACTTTTCATTATTTCAGGACTCAACTTAAGCAGCTAGTTTCTAGAGTCATTTTTAAGAACCATTTTCCAGTTCTTTCATCAGCATTTTTTACAGTATGAACATACAGCTGAAATACAGACATCGAAACACAACTTTTCCAATTGCAGCTGTACCACAAACACACAGAGAAATAAAAGAAATGTGTTACTTGGGTTACCCTGTGTCACTTCAAAAGATTACATCAGCGTTTTTCAGGCAACATTCAAAGCTGAGGCTCAGCAAGACACCCACCAACAGGACTTTACCTTTTCCAGAGTTCCTGATGAGGCAAAGAAAGAGCCTCTCATATGGTACTTATGGTCTACACACTTTGTTCCTACATCTACAGCTTAGTATTTGACAATACTTGCTGCCTTACAGCCAATTAGATCACGTAAAACTACTATAATTATTACTATTACCAGTTACTACTCCCTGGGTTTTGTGTTATCTGAATACAAATTATCTCCTGGTCATTTTTCTTCTAACATTGCTGATTTGGAAAAAATATCAAATTGTATGGATGCAAGAGACAATCCCTGAGCAAAACATCTAAGAACACAAATACTCAATATTGATTTCCACTTATTTTGGGGGTCTATCTGCTTTTAATCCAAAATGTGGTATTTTTTTATTATTTTTGCATTAATTTTAGCAATTGTAATTAATTCTTTTAATAAAATAAATTTAAATCTAATGTTTTTTAGACATATAGGTAAAATGAAACATACTTCAAGCTCTTCAACGAAGGCTGCTAAATCTTCTTTCCAGAGATCTGAAGAAGATTTCCTTTTAAGGTCATTTAGTTCTCTCTCCTAAAACATGAAAGTAGTATAAAGAACATAAGTTACTAAGTTATGACTGATGTAAATACTATTGAAACTGAACATTCACAATTAGACACATCAGTAATTACTATATCATTTCAGAGCAAGCCTTCCGTGGTGTACCAACCTTTGAATCTCTCTGCTTAATTAACTCTTCTACCTTCTCTTTTGTGAGCGACCACAGAGACATGTTCAAGATATAATTAAAGTCAGGGCCAGAAGTTGAGCCGGAAGCAGAGGAAGCGTCGTCATTTGCGTTTTGCGGGTCCTCCTCTTCTGCTGCCTAAAGTGCAATATTCACAATTACAAGTATTAATAATCTGAGCTCTATGCATGAACTGGAACGCCGCTCCAAAGCACCATCACAGATTCAATAACCTTGACATTTTTCTGGGCCTTTCCAAAAGGCCGTGCTGGTATGACCATCTATAGCTGGATTATTTAATCATTAATTACATCTTTCCATGGTAAAACATGAAAATTAAACTTGTCACGTATCTCTTTTGGAACAATAAAAACACTATTGGGCTTCAAAAAAGCAGAAACAAATATAGGTCAAGGTCAAATTTATTAATGTTCGAAAGTCATAGCTTCATAGTATTCATGTTTCATCACAGAAAATAATTAAATTCTGCAGTCATATGAAAAATAAATAATAAGGGGAAAATCAGTTCTGTGTGGCATTTAGAACATTAACAGCATTAAATATATCCAGATATTTCAGATTATTACCTTTTCTTGTGCTTCCTTCCAGGCTTTTACTGGATCAGATTCATAACCTCTCTGGACCAACATCTGAATCAAATCCCTTTTTGATCTGTTCTCTACAAGATACACACAACCAGGAAGAGGGAGGTGAGAAGAGGGTGAGAAAAAAATAAAGGATCAGTGTCATGAAAATAAATGTCTTGCATGGCAAATACATTCTACTAGATTAAAACAATTTCCAGATTTTCCTCCACTGTTACCAGTTCTAACTTACATTTACTCACCTATGGTAATTTTTCCTTGTATCTTCTCTAGAACAAAACGAGCTTGATTGTTAAGCTTGGTAGACTCTGCCCCCAGCATTCCCACAAGCCATTCCTTGCGTAAGCTATAATAATGTAATCGCAAATCAAAGAACTCCTTCAGGATGTCCTGCACAGTTTCATACTTCTTCAAACATCCCATATGATCAAATAGCACCTATAAAATACATAATATGCTGCTTGAGAGAGATTGCACGACTCAAACTTCGCTAAATTATTGTGTGTGAGTTTACGCCTATCGCACATTTACATGCACCATACAAACAGTGGTATTTGGAAGACTGTGAACTCAAACCATTCTATGGAACTACACAAGCACATAGCTAGATAGATTTCATTTTTATTCACAAGCAGATTGATGATGAGATTTATGGTAACATGTTGCAACAGGAAGACTTCTATGTAAGGAAATATGCCTGGATTCAGTTGAATGACTAATTTTGTCTAAATACTAAAGCACAAGTTCAATAACACCTACTGACTCACGACTATTTAACATAACAGTTGAAAAGCATCTTTACTAATCTTTTGGTTCAGCTGTGAAATCTGCCACTTTTCAGCTGCAAAAACTGCCATCCCTCAAGTTCAAGCACAAAGTAAAAAATCATTTTTACATGATGGGTGGAATCCATCCTGCCTGACTTCTGACATCTCCATTTTAGACATTTATAGGTGAAATAGTCACCCTAAGCGTCCTCTACAGTCAACTGAAAGAAATAAGCCCCTCTAGAGGGCAATTCATCTACTTAAAACATCTATTTGGGAGCTGGGTGAACAATGACTAGCTTACATACTTTTTAAGGTGCTAGGGCAGATGAATTCCTACACATACACAGAAAGCTGCCCTTACTATTTACTTCAGCAGGCAGAAAATGCAGGGTTAAGTTGCAAAACATTTTGCATTCTGTTAAACATTAATTTGAAGATAGATTCTCACAGTAATTCATAAGGTTGTTTAAACCTGTGAGAAATACTATCACTTTGTATATATCACTATTCACTTTTCAAACACAATCTACAAAATGGGTAGAGCACGGCCTTCTTCCTCTTCCAATTCCATGGTCCTTTAATTAATTTTTAATTTTTTTTCACATAGCTTTTGATTTATACCATAATAGCAACAGTAATGGTACTTTTTCTTTGTGATAATATCTGCCATTAAAAAAAAACAAAAAAACCCCCTGTTTTTTCAGTCTTTGTAAGGACTGTTTGGAAACATTCTAGCAGAAACCATCTTACAATTCAAATCCCTCTTGTAATTGACAGACATGTATGTACTCACGTTCTTACTCCCATCTTGCTACAACCAGAATAAAATATAGGAGTAATTTACATCACAATTACATCTTCAGCAGCTTAGGTAAAGTGTTTTCTATACCTTACAACCTAAGATGGGATTTATGTTGGTGGAAAGATTGGATCATTTAACTCCTATTAGAAGAGTAACAGTCCTGCAGAAAGTGCAGTTTTGAAAATGTAAGTTGCCTCCATTTTAAAACTCAAATCTAATTATAATATGGCAGAAAATTATTTGTGCGATCTACTTTACACTAATCATTTTTGGTTAGGTGCACAGGAAATTTTCAGTTACAGGAAACTAACTACCCTGAGCCTATTTGGTTTGAAAGATTCATCAGGACTAAAATGGGTGAGCTGATCTATATTAACCTAATATGTCATCACTACAATTTTCTACCATTCAAACAATTTCAAATACACGATACACTGCTCAAGACCAAACACCAACGTATACTACAAATACAAGCAACCATAAGGATTCTTATAGCCAAACATGAAAAAGTTACCATAGAATTACAAGTAAGACTTGTTTGAAGCTTAAAAACTTTGTGCAATCCAGCAGCTTCTGCCTGTGCAAGTTTTTCTTCGGTCATCTTCACAACAAATTTCACAGTTGTATCAGTGTGGTATTCCTTGTAGTCAGAAATTAATGCTGGAGTTTTTTCAGTTCCATTCAACATAGGTTCTAGAACCTGCTCTTTGTACACCTATTAAAAATACGGTAGCAAAAACCAGAAACACTTCTTAAAATCCCAGATTTCTTAAACCAACTGAACAACATAGGATATCAAAACTTTGTGTATCACATCTGATACCAGATATAATTTACAGAACCAGTAAGACTTGCAAGATGCAAGCCAAGAGTAGCACAAATGTAAGAGGCATCTAACATGGACAGAAAAGTCTACTCAACAGGGAAAAAAGGTGTTAAATATTAATTCAGCAGGAGAAACAGGTATGGGCAGTAGATGGCACAAGTAGAAAATGACCTTCTACAAAGGCACACAAAAGAATGAAATCATGTTGCCATCCATGTATGTATAATCATCAGAAATTGTGTTAAAAAGTTTATCTTGATATAGGATTAAATAATTTAATACGTAACTTATAATTACTTAGGGTTTTTTTGTATATGTATTTCACGGTTACTTACCTGGGTCCATGTCCTTACTGGAAGTTCTGTGATCTCTACTGTGTTCCTGTCCACAACAAATATCTCACCACTGACTACATACTGGTTTTGACCAAGTTCCTGAATGGTTCCTTTGAAGTTTTTGTAGTTTGGGAGCTGAAATTGCAAAACCCAGCAAAGTGGTAATAATCTTCATAATAAAATATCACAAAAATATTTGTTTCCTATACACCACACAGCTATCACTTTATATTGCACTAATCCATCAACCAGCCTGCATGCCTGTGAAAATCCTAAGTCATAGGAAAAATATAACGGAAAAAGCAGAACCCAGGCATGCAAGTGACAGAAGCAAGTGTCTTAACATCTACAAATTACAGACATGATTAAGAAGATGCAGCTGAACCGAGTGATGTTGAGGGGGTTTTGTTTGTGGTTCCTTTTTTTGCTTCGTTTCTTTTCTAAAGAAAACCGAAAGCACAGAGAAGGCGTGACAGAAAGCAGTTTTAACACCCCAGCCTCACAATAATTTACAGAAGTGGTGCTACATTCCCTAACCATTTTTTCATTCTTGTGCTGTTTGGCAAAGATAGTAGAACCCATCCCGTTTAAAAAGTAACTAACAGTGTGGGGAATTTTTGTTTAACTGAACTGATTTCCTCATCCAGCTTACCACGCAGCCACAAACACATACTGGCATATAGAAAGGAGCTACACAGACGCAGAACTGCCTCTTTCAATCACAGTGAAGTTTCAATTGACTATAAGACAGCACAGGCAGCCTAGGAACCCTAAAGGAAGGGCAATGGATTGCATTAATTAAAAAATAAAAAAAAGACCTATTAATTGTTCCCAAGAATTTGGAAAAGTGAATTCACTATGTCACAAAAATTGATACTGCACATTCAGTGAACTGTGAAGAGAAGATGTTTCTGCTTCTATGACTTGGTAAACACAGCAAAGCAACAATATCCCTCAGATGTAAAGGCAAGGTTACATTATCTGTATGTCATCTATTGGTTACAGATGCTTTGGGTTCACCCAGGTATTCTTCCTGTCCAAATTTTTTCAACTTCCAAAACATCTTATAAAATTTAGAATAAAGGAACAGAAGCTCGATGCAGTTCAGAAGCTTCCTATTTTCTCGAACAGTGACAATATCTTCTCCTATGCTTACAGATAAATAAAAGAGTACAATTGAGACAAAAAAGATGAAATGTTAAGTTAGGCTGAAGATAAGTCATAGAACTTCAAAAATAAAGAGTGGTACAACTGTTTACTGTCATGTCATAACTACTCTCTAAGACTTTCAACTGTAAAGGCTTACAGCCAGCAGATCGAAGAAAAAGTCCTCTCAAATAATTGCGAAAATACAAACTGCAATGTTTTCATCTCAAGGAGAACTTCCCCAGCCTCATCCCCACAGTCAAGTAAAGCTCCTACACAAAATTACTGGGACAATCCAACTCAAGACATTCCAATAATCAAGCATTGACATGAATTAATTTTCTAAGTACAAAATAAGGTTTGTTTAGCAAACATATAAAGTATCAGTATTTAGTCTTATTTTTACCATTGGGTGGGGATCTAAGCCATCCAGCATTCGTCTGACATTGTTTACAATCTCTCTGGTATCGTAGTTTGGAAGTTTGCAAGCCCATCCAGTACCAATTCCTTCAGCTCCATTTACTAAAACCATAGGAATGATGGGAATATACCATTCAGGCTCTACACGTTGGTTGTCATCATAAAGGAATTTAAGCAAGTTGTCATCCACTGATGGAAAAAGAAGCCGTGCTAAAGGGCTTTAAGAAAAAAAAAGAAAGAAAATCTGTTTGGAATCCAGTAAGTAAAGTACATAATGCTTTAACAGTCCATAGATATGATATGATCTATTTGTAGATACTTTTCATGTCTTCCTTTCTCTTTGCCATGCTGAAGATGAAAATACAACACACCTCCTGGGAAAAGGAAGCTCTTCCCGATGGAAGACTGTGTTCATAGCAGAGGATGTTTGTTTCTTTCACAATAACACATGTACAGGACACACTAGTAATTGATATTTACCATCTACAAAAATATCATTCTTCGAAGGATTCCGAACACACAGTTCAATGTGACAGCAGGTCACCCAGTAATAAAGTAATCAGCATGCAAAGAGTTGCAAAATTCTGTTGCTTAATTGTAGGCCTAGCAGTCTCTGAACATTCTACAGAGGTTTTACTAGTGATTACTTTTGCTCATCAAGAACATTGTCCCAGGTGAATACAATTTCCAGGACCTCATGCAAAAAGGAAAATGTACAAAACCTAGGTTGCTACAGAAAGAACATCTATGAGAAAAGGAATAAAACCTGACAGAGGCAGATAGAGCCTACAATTAGAAGAAAATAAGAAACCACATGGAATTTTAGGCAAAATATCACACAGGAATTATGAAATAAAAGAAGCAACATAAGTTAGAATTTACATTAAGAAACACATTCTAACACTGCACGCCAAATTGAATTTCAAAGTATTAGCTGTCAAAAATCAACATCATTAAATTAGGTCTTCATTATTAATTACACATGTGTAATTTAGCTTGAGATGAAGAAACTTATCACCAGGTAGCAATACGCTTGGTATGAAGAAACTGAGTAGATTTCACACTGGAGGGCGAATCTGAAAGATACTTCTACAAGAAGTCACAATTTAAAATCAGTAACTATTCTGAGTGATACAAGTTTTCAGTCTTCAGCTTTATGATTAGAAGATCAATTCCTTAAAAGCCACAATTCCCACAACACTTCTCTGCATGGAAAATCATGTAAAAAAAATCCATGTGCAAAACCACATTTATAGACGTAAAGCAGAATGTGAGCTCCTATCAAAACATTCCAATCCTCCACACTACCCTCCCACAAAAAAACCTGTAGTATTATGAGAGCAATAGTTTGATAACAGGGCTTTAGTCTTGTGTTTACCTTAACATTGTGAAAATATAGCGAGGGCTGGCAGCATCCTTTCCACCATGAAGCCTGGTACCAAACTGCCCAATAGGTTGTAGCAGATTAACATTGTTACTGCCAACAAAGTTCTGAGCCAAGTTGACAATAGTCATCATCAACGCTTGCTGCAAGAAAATATGTATTCATAGTAATAAGTATGAGATGGGATAGTCTGTCCTAATTAGCCAATAAAATATATTGTTAATGCCCAAAGATGTAGTCTCCCTGAGTTAGGAACATTGTAAACCTATTACAAGAGCTGCTGGCAAAACATAATGCTTCCTCTTTCCCAGCTTATATTTCTTGTTTAAGACAAAAATTGTCCTAGTACATAGTTCCTATATACCTATGTTTTGAGAATCTAGAATTTACCTAAGCAATCAGCTATCTACTATTTTGCCACAACCAACAAACTATTTGGCATACCATAGTGAACTGAAACTTGGAAAGAATGGAAATAGGCTGTCTTATTAAGCTTATTAAGCTGTTTGGTTAATTTTCTTTAAAAGTAAATCTGTGATCAGTAAACTTATAGTCAACAGGTTTGCAATTTCAAGACAGTAAATTTAGGTGAAGCTAATACATTTACCTAATATTTTATATAGGCTAAAAAATCCTCACAACTTTACCATCCTTCATGCTTACCTCGCCATGGTGATAGGCTGACATTTCAGCAACAGAACCAGCCAGCTGAGCAACCTTTACTTCGCGTTTATCATTTCTCTTAAAGCAAGTGAATAAAACTTTGCGCTGCCCTGGTTTTAAACCTATTAAGAAGAATATCCCATTTTCAACACATACATAAGCATGTTTTTTAAGTAATAAACTTGTTTTGCCTTATCATTTTTAACCCCTCAAAAGAAGACTAAACATTAAATGGAAACAAATTTACATTGTAACACAAATATCTACCTTATTTTTTTAATGATAAAAAAAATTTTACCAAACATAAAAAGCAACAAGAAAAGTAGAAACTTAACCCTACATCATTCAGTAGCTTTAGCCTAAAGGTAGATTCCACAAGCTGTTTCTTTCCTGTCTACTCAGCAAAATCTTTTTACTACGGGTATGAACACAAATTTAGCTGTGACAAATGTAACTGTAGCTTATGTGCATTTTAAAGGACTTTGAAATTTTCCTTCATGTGTGAAATTCTCAAAGATTCATTAAAACGTAACAAAAAGACACGTTATTTGTCTCCCTCTTAGATCTTTTAAAGTTTTTTTTAAACTAAGTCGGTCTCTTTGATCTTCTGCTTTATTTTTACTGTTTAGACACACTTTAAGTACAACTTCTGTGTGGAAAGGGTTGCATCATTTTTTCTGCGTGTTACCTAGAACCGATAACTAGTTCTAAGATTGTGCTTATTGAGCTATTCAGTGGCTTAATCCAGGCACCTTTCTGAAATGCACTAAAATATTGCTATATGTTACGAATTCTAAACTGGGTCAAATGTAAGGGCAAAAATTAAAAAAAAGACACTGACTCCAATTGCCATGTTATTTAACATCAAATTTTCTTTACAATGGGCCTGTATCATGTTTTCCTACCAAAGATCGGTTGAGTCTAACAGACTTAGAGCTGATTTCCTTTACTCAAGAGAATCACCAGGGAGTAAAAACGGTAACAAGTAACTGTGAAGAGACAGTCAAAACATTCTCCTTCTATTTTTTCTGAGACTACACTAGACTGTTAACTATCACCTCATGTTGCTTAAGAACAAAAATCACTGCTAAACTACTACCAACTGAACAGTTCACATATCCATGCGCAGAATGCAGAATTATAGCCAAAGTTGGAAGAAATATTGACAGCAATTATATATAAAATATGCACAGTATTACATGTATAATACTACACATACTACACAAGTATAGTTTATACTATAAATTATATATAAAATATGCACAGTATTACATGTATAATACTACACATACTACACAAGTATAGTTTATACTATATACATACAGTGTTATGTATAATAAATATCTCTATGTGCAGCATGGATAGCAATTGCATCTAATGTGCATAATACTAAAAATGTATATATTATATTACATACACACACACAAACCAATGTTCCTTTCTCATTTTCTTACACTTCTGTAGACACAATCTTGGAGTAATTCAATTCAAACGATCAATTATCTACTGCAAATTCATTCTTTATTGTAAGTTTCAGCAAAACCATTTTGCTGTTTCTGAGAAAGCAGTTGGTACGGTATGTTATATGAACATGCAGCTCTGTAGTGCATCTTCCTCCAGAGCAGAAAAATAGGAAATGCTTGCATAGAGACTACCGGTTAATCTACGTACCCAACCGTGGGAAGAAGCAAGCCTGGAGAAGCTGAAACAGACATTGACGTTCTTTGATTCCCTAGAGATTTATCTACATACCTAACCCAGTCTCATCCTGCAGTACAGTTGGAGATCCATGCTTCCAGGAAGTTACTACCCCTATCAACTGCGAACATTTCTCATCTAAATTACGAAAAGACCTTGCTGCATGAATATTTTGGTATAGGTCTGTAGCATTAAGAAGGCTGATTGCTTCCACTATGAAAAACATCCCAGAAAGTGGAGATAAATGGGATTTTTCCCCACCCTAAGAAACCTCATGGATATTTTCCATATTTCAGTAATCAAATGCGTATTGACAATAATATAAGCAGAAATTCCTGCTCATGCTGTCTGCAGACAGTTTTACAAATAAAGCTGACAGTAGTAAACTGTTTCTTTGAATGTTTGTGTTATTGCAGGGGAAAGTTAGCAAACCTGGCTGACAGAACTCTAGCAAGATTACAGGAAGTTAATAACTGCTAAAACACTGCCTGTGATATAAGACTAAAAGGAAAAAAAATTTGCATCTTCACCTGCACTCAGCTGCTGATTTGAATTTTAATTACTGTCAGAACTCAGAAGACTGCTCTTCTCTGATGGTTTGACTAGAAACAAAGCACTTGTATGGTCTAGGGAATAGGTCTGGTTAAGTAAAAAGGCTGCACAGCAACAGCTTAAACCTCCTCACAGAAAAAAGCATGGCAATTCCTTATCAGATGAATAAGAAACAAAAATATAAAGGTTCTTATATTATCTACTTGAATGCACTGATTTCCATTACAAATCACAGGTTTAAAAACCAAACAATAAAGAAGAATGGCCAAAAAAATATAATTATTTATCAGCTTACCATCAACAAGGGAAGGAATAGATCTCTCGTTGTCTGAATTTGAAAAAAGGATCAACTCCTTGTTAATGAAGTCATTGTAAGTCAAATGTTTGGTTGCTGTACCATACAAAAATTGCTGGAAAAAAACCCATACGTTATTCATTCAATAAAAAAACTACATTACATTTAAATCTCATCCACCACATTTATTACTTTAATTTAGGACTGACCTCAGGGAGGCCATGTAGCCGACGCTGTCGCCTGTCCTCCATGAAGTTTGTTAACCACTCTTTTCGGTCATCAATCTTCTTCTTACTGAAGGCCTGAAAAGATTCCAAGTACACTGTATTATCAGTGTATATATCTACTTATATGTTTATGTAAATGTATGTTACTTTAGTCAGAATTATAAGCACACTGCCCTGTCTGATCAAGTATCAAATACTATCTTGTTTGGTCAAGATAATCTATATAACTACTGTTTACACTTAAGCAGCAGCACAAGCATATGATGTTTCAGACATCGCTGCATGAGGTTTTTCGAACTAACAGATATCTCACTAATCATAATATAAATTTGTATTACTTTCCCTTTCATATTTAGGCAAATCTTATCATTCTTATCCCTCTCTTCACATCAGAGTTATCTTTTCATAGACAAGTCTAAAGGTGATGGGATCTTTCCCCAAATAATTTTAAGGTTGAGTTCATCATTTAGACTGAAACATAAGCAGGTGTCATCAAGAAAATTAACTGAAGGTATTAGAAAAAATACGCCCCTCCTCTTGCCCTCTCCATGCCCTGTTTGGTCTGCCTGCCACAGAATGACAGTAAGTGGTAGCTGTTCCTGAGTGCTACTCCTCTTAAGAAAATCGATAACTTGACAAATGGACGCTGCATGAAAAGACTAAGCCAGAATTTAGGCCAGCAGACTGAGGGCCTGAGTCTTCATAATGACAAGGTGTCACTTTAAAGTGACAACTTACCACTAGAAAAAGACATGGGAATGTTCTGAAAGACTTTGTCCTGTTAAAGAAACAGAGTTCCCCTCCAGTGATTTTCTTCTCCAGAAGACTAAGACTAAGAGAAGAATACATAAAAACTGAATATGTGGTTTAAGCAAAATTTCAGCTGCTTTGGGAAGATTTTGCAAGTTATTGAAGTAGTCTTTTTTCTCAGAGAATGACATATAGAGACTCCACAGTGTCCCGATTTCAACCACTTTCTTGCATAAGACAACAGTCATCAGTGCTGCCTTTTTTGAAGGACTAACTGGAGCACTTCAAAAGAGCTCAATGAGTAGTTTCATTTCCTTGGAGATCGCGGTATTACATAATAAATACTAAACCTTAGTAACTTACTCTCTGAGAAAGAGACTAATGATATCACCCTGTATTGCATCAGATTGACTTCCTTTATGAAAAAAACTCAACAATTCACAATGTCGGCTATTTGAAGGCTTAAGATTAGATATTTGTAAAGACATGACTATAAATTCTTTTTTTTTTTTTGACTCCTTTCAGTGTGTACATGCTTTTTCTAGACCACTGAAGTGATAAACGACTAAGAGCTGGATCAGCATAACAATTATTTTAATAGAATAAAAATTTTTATAAAAACTACCCTTGAATAAACTGAAGAGGTTCTTTTCTGTCTCCACTTAAGACTACTAGAACTCTAAGACTTCATTTACTAGCAAATGAGATCTTTAGAACGCTGAAGAATTTGCTATGTGAAATAACTTTTGCTTGCCTAGATTACAGCTATCATGAGGCCTCGTAGGGCCTATAATAATCTTACACAACATATGCCCAGAGGTAAACTTGGAGCTGGGATTATAGTTATCAGCAGAGTGGGTAGGAGTGTAAGTGAAGCTTCTGTACCAGTCAGTAGTGGTTCCCTGTGTAACAGAGATGACTAGTTTCATTCTGAACTGACAGAATAGTATTTTAGACAACAGCGAGGATCAGCTTTACCAGGTTGCATGGTCTCAGATGTATATAGAGGTATATTTGCAGAAACAGAGCTCATAATTTTAATTAGGGAGTTCAGGGTATTTCCATCAACTGTTTTAGCATATGTGCAAATTTACAGAATCCTTTCCTATCTAGATGAACACACTTCTCTGAGATGGGGAACCATGGGTTATATTTAAGTGCATCATGGGCAGAAGTAAAATCATAGACTCATAGAATGGTTTGAGTTGGAAGGGATCTTAAAGATCATCTAATTCCACACCCCCTGCCATGGGCAGGGACAGCTCCCATTAAATCAGGCTGCTCAAGGCTCCATCCAACCTAGCCTTGAACGCTTCCAGGGACGGGACATCTACAGCTTCTCTGGGCAACCCGTGCCAGTCCCTCACCACTCTCATTATGAAGAATTTTCTCCTAATGCCTAGTCTAAATCCACCCGTCTCCAATTTAAAGCCATTCCGCCTCATCCTATCTCTACATCCCCTTGTAAAAAGTCCCTCTCCAGCTTTCTTGTAGGCCCCCTCAGATACTAAAAGGTCGCTACAAAGTCTCCTTGGAGCCTCCTCTTCTCCAGGCTGTACAACTCAACTCTCTCAGCCTGTCCTCGTATGGGAGGTGCTCTCAGAATCTGTACCACCAAAAGAGTGGTGGTACAAATAAATTCTGATACATCAGACTTTTTCTTCAGCAGAACAAATACCTAGTACGACTTGCTGTTAGTAAAACCACACCATTTTATTAGATCCACAGTACGAAGAATAAGTTGTCCTAGAAGGAGAAAGTTGTTTCGTCTAAGATGGGTATTTTCCCATTTTTAGTTTTCCTCTCTAATATCTTTTTCTCTCTAATATCGCTAACAACCAGAATAAAAAATCAAGCAGATAAAAGGTGAAACATTTGAGAAAACAGCTTCATTCCAGTCTCTCCATGCTTTCTCCTTCCACAAGCTCTCTTTGAAACACAAATAATCTCCTGCACACAACTACTCAAAAGATTTCAAATCCAAATATGTAGAACACATACATGAATGCACGGATGCCACACTGATGTATCTTCAATAAATAAGTAATTTAGCTGACCTTATTTGCTCAGAAACAAAATTGCTAAGTAGATATGAAACATCGTTTGTTTGGACCTTGTTGCGTTACTCAGAATACTCTTTTGCACATCCTGCCGTTAAAAGCAATTCTGAATGTAATGTTTGTTAACATCTGCACCACACAAAATTGATCAAAGCTACTAAGCAAAAAGTAGAGCTGATTTTGTACCATGGCTAAAGCTCTTATTCTGAAATACAAAATCTTTTCCAAAAGCTCCTAAAAGTATTTTTTTTCCACCACTTCAAAACAACTCTGATAGGATTTCCTCATATGCCATTTCAGTAAACAACAGAAACTGAAATCTACTGTACAGAAGCATTTTTATATGTTCTAACCAGTGTAATGGCAGCATCATCTTCAGGACCAGCATATCGAAATAAGATCCGATGTCTTTCCATGTCAGCAAAATACTCCTTTGCTTCTTTAGCAGTGCTGGTACCCAGACCTGTACAGTAAAAAGAAATAGTTACTTCGTTATTTTCCTCCTTTCATTTTGCTGGGAATATTATAAAATCATTATAGAATATACTATTATGAAAACAGCTATGAATAAAACTTCATAACACCCATTTATTATGTATTTTTGGATCCATGAGGTTCACTTAGTTGTTTTTAAACAAACCTTTATAGTATTTTATCTTCCATGCTTTATGATTCTCCATATGCTTCTTCCACTCATCAAATTCAGGAATACTATAGAATGAAAGCTCTTGCTTATTTTTGCTTGCCTTTGAAAAAAAGAAACAAACACAGAAAACCTAATCAACATCTCTGTTGCACTGTAAATAATAAATAAAATCTCATTAATAGAACCCATACCTTTACAATCGGAGTGATGAATTCCTCAAGAAAACCATGTTTCAACAATGATGGCCAATTGTGATGAATAAAATTGATCAACAAGCCTTTTATGTGAGATCCATCCTGATCCTAAATCAGAACATGAAAACATGAGGCTATCTTAAAAAATGCCAGAAAAAAAAAATCATTGGCCTGGATACATCAAAACAATGTCTATTCACAGAAAACATAGAAGGGAACAGTTGGTTTTGATTTGGATTCCAAACTTGACCTGGGTATAAAATAGCCACCTGTGAATGGCACTATCCCTGAGCTATTAATAAGCTCTTCCAAAGTCAAGTGCACAATTACAGCTCAAAGGTTTCTTTGCCTGTGACATATTTTCTTTGAGAGCTAGACAGCTCTCCCAGACACCATGGAGCTGAATCTTTGTGTAAGAAAGCCAAGCCTGGCCCACATTCTCACTGGTGCCAAGATGCCTGATAGTTCAACCTCTCTGGGAAAAAATAACAAAGCTTCACAAACATCCAAGGCATAGGATTCCCAGACTTCTAAAACCTGAACAACAGACACACTCTTCATGTGATTATCCAAAAATAATTGCCTACCTTCTTGCCTCTCACTAACTTTCAAGCATTACTACCTCATCTACTGTTCCCTTTTGTCCTTACTTTCAACGTATTTTTGAGTTATTTACAACATACTGTTTATACCCGGTTTTATCATTACTTTAGCGTCTCTGCTACTGTGCAGCAAGATTCAGTTGTTTATTTGGAGTAACAGACACAACAAACACATAAATTATTTCCATCAAGCAACCTCATAGATTAGGGATTCCCTCCAAATGCATCCATATTGTCATAGCAGAGATGAGTGATAATGCAAAAGAAATGTAACCTACCAAATTGAACCAAAATGCATTTTAAGAAACTCTGTATAGTAAAATTTGTGAATTTCAACTAACCTGATCTGTCATGATCATAATTTTTCCATATCTCAAACTTTTCAGAGATTCTGGATCTTCATAGCTTTTCTTGTATTGTAGTCCAACTATTTTGATGATGTTGTTGATTTCTGCATTTTCCATAATCTGTACAAAAAAAGTTACTTTTGCAGTCAGCATAAAAGCAGAAACTCAGAAATATCTGAATCTTTTTTTAGGTGGGCTTTACAGCTACATTTTCGATGCACCCCCACCTCAGCTTCTTAACCTTTTTATGCCCAGCCCCCTTGCAGCCTTCACACTCCATAAGTATCCCTTCTGTACATGCAAATTCTCAAGACTGCACCACTACTTTTCTCCTCCACACCCAGAGTACTTTGGGTCTGGAAAGCAGGGAGAGGGGTGTACGTAACAAAAAGTCATCTCACAAAGCTGCCTTCTCTTTCCACTATTTCTATGGGCATCTGCAACACAATTCTTATCGTAAACAAAGCATGGATAGCAGCAGAAGTGTGATAGGATAATGCTGCTGCTACTGCCTCACATTGGGAGTCAATGAAATCACACGGCAGTGGAGAGAATATGTAAAATTTTAGGGGGTTTACGTACTCCTGTAAAATGTCAATACAAGTTGTAGCAGAATTTCCTTGTGCTTGTGAAGAAATCAACTCTATCATCCCAGTGCTGTGCTACTATATGTAATATTTCTAGGCTTATCCCACACTTTAAAGTAGCTGATACTTTATGAAATCCCAGCCACAGGATTTTCATGGAAAAATAAAATTTAAAATATGAAGATATAACACTAGAAATAAAAAATAAACAGGAGGCAGCCGTTTGTCAGCTAAAAGGAGAGGACAAGACTACTTACCTGTTTGTGAGAAGCTTCTCGAACATTGAGAATTTTACCCCTGAGTGGGAACACTCCATATCTGTCTCTACCAATAACACCTAAGCCAGAGACAGCTAAAGATTTGGCAGAGTCTCCTTCTGTTAATATTAATGTGCAGTCCAAGGAATGTTTGCCACCTGCAGTCCAGGAAGAAGTTGAAGCAAGGTAAAAGAAACAGAAAGTGACTTCTGAACTCAAATATTAGAACCACAATTTAATCAGTTGTGACTAATCTTTCTCCTTTACATCAGTTAATTTAAATAGGCTGAATTTCTTTTTTGGGATGATCCTCCATATCACAAACGATACAATAAGGATGAGTATCTTTGCCCTTAGCAATACCCTATGGATTGCTATAGACAAACAAAACAGACAAAAAGTGATACAATGGTAGTGCATCCTATGTAACGGTCCCCACACAACTGCACAAGAAAAATAGATGGATTGCTGCTGTACCTTGCCATTTCATTATTCAAGCTGCAAATTTCTTACAGACATACATAATGTATGTCTGAGTTATATACAGGAGTTATTTGCCACTCTGCATATCCCCTTTCCTCACAGTATATTTTCAGAAGTAATTTATTAGAATACATTTTTGGTGTTTTTTTTTTTATTGTCCATCAGCTGATGCCAGGTAACTGCAAGAAATGCTTCACAGAAATGCTCAAAAGATCAGAACATTTGCATTTATTATACATTCTAAGAAATTTCTCAAACAGAAGCAAATAATATTTACTAATAACGTAGTTTTGATTCTACAAGACAGAACATATTTTGCTGCCTGTGTGTTCAGTGTGCTGAACAGTGGTATGAGATGTTTATTCTGTTTATTACAGTTGCAATAGTTGAATAGAAGTTCTAAATAATAAGCAGGCTCAAAAAAGGTAACCATCTTTTTCCAAGTGTTCAAATGCTTGTTAAGCAGTTTTTCTATTTTATCAAGGCCAAGTAGTAGGAAAGACTGAAAAAAAGTTCAAGCTGGTTGCATCCCACCTTCTGTTAATAAGATAGTTTAAAATACATTGGAATTCAACATAGCTGCTTTGATTTGCCTTTACCTGGTAAGCAAAAACTGACTCGCACTTACTAATACACAGAATGTACATTTAACATCTTCAGTCTTCTGAATCAGACATATGGCTTAAAATTAATCTAAATTAGGCAGGTATTCACACTGTATCAAAAGGTGTCAACAGCTACTATGCTCTCAGCGAGGTGGAATCCAAATACCAAGAAAAATATCAGTCTGCTACTTTAGAATACGTGACAGCCAATTTTTTTATTTTTTTAACTAAATGAACTGTAGATAACACAGATGAATATCATCCAGGTGCACTTTCTTCTAGAATGGATGCAATCGTTACCAATTGATTTCATGGAAATGCAATGTGCCAGGTATTTTCCTGAACACAGCTTTAAAGAACTCAAAGAGAAAACTACGTGAACTGGTAGATTCACAGAATGCTTTAGCAATCCAGCTGCTCCTTTACAATCCTATATTCAAATTTCTGGTTCTTTACTTTTCCTTTCATTTCTACCTCTTCTCCTCCAGCAAGCCATAGAACTATTTATACCTCACCAAGAACTCAAGAAAGCAAGAATGACCAGGTACAGGACTCCTTTTCATTGAGGGAGGAAATTTGCGGCAAGAACATCACCATACAGGTGCATCCCTCTGCTGTTCCTAACTATTGATTCAAAAATTCAGTGGTACCTAGCACACCCAAGAAACCTGTGGATGCTGGACCCCAGCATCAATCCCTATTGATTTTCAAGAGCAAACAGATTATTCATACAGTACCTTCAGTCTTTACAAAGAAAAGACTAAAGAACTTTCTATTAAACTTATTACTTGTCATCTTCCAATTTAAAAAATCTCTGCTTATATACGTAACACTTCAGAAAGTCAGGCCAAACATGGATATGACAACTAATGTTATATTCACAAGCCAAACACTTCTCTGCCTTTCTCGAGCATCCACCCTGAATATGCAATGCCTTCAATGTGAGAAATCTAGTATGCTCCAGATCATCAATAAACCAATACCTGGGTACGCCTCCCTGGGAGATGTAGAGGAATAACTAGGCAGCAGAGAAAGAAAGACCTGGAAGCCATAAAAACCTTAAGCATCAGTGTTGAGCCCAAATGAATCCCTAAATGTCTTCTTAGTTGAGGAAGTTTCAGGGTGAAAGGCCAGTCTGCCCTATTTTCCCATATAAGAACCTAAAAGCATGGAAAAAGTCTGTTGAACTACTCCTTCAGGTCTGCGCATAACATGGTCTACTCCTATCGCTTGTGACCCTATAAAGATTCTGATCTTTTTATATTAGAAAGTTCAAGCAGACTAGTCACCTCCAAAACAGAATATTGGTAACACTATTTAGCTGGACACCACAATTAGAAAATATATGCTCTTTCAGTATGGAACTAGACTGCTGCTTTTGTTCAGCATTATTAATTCTCTATCCAAGAGAAGACGGTGTTCCTACTATCAAACTCATCATCATGCTTTAATTCTAGCTCTAGAAAGTTTAGAAAACTGGACAGATTTTTTATTAAAAAATGCACATAATGATGAGAAATAAAATTAGGCTTAAATTACGATGTCTGTGAAAAAAAATATGAGGTATTAAAGACATTAAAAATAAGTGTTCTTACCAGCATCATTAGCATCATCCAGTTTCGGAATGCCTTTGATTTTACTGTGTTTTACCGATGAACATTTTTTGTTCAGCTGAGTTTGTGCCTTAAATTTGACCCAATTCAAAATACTCTCGATGATACCACAGTTAGAGGCCTATAAGGAACGGATTAGAATTGTGGATAAGAAAAGTAAAGCTTCACACAGCAGATCCTTGTATCTCAATTTTAAGACACTGATCTAGCACTGTTTCTCATAGCTCTCTAAATTTTAAAAACTGTAACATATGACAGGTCAAAGAAGTAACACACACCTTACTGTCTAGCCACATAGCTTCTTTTCCACCTCTTGTATAATTAGTGAAAGGACAAGAGGACTGAGACCTAACAAGAGGTGGTCTTATGTTGTGTGGCTGATGTGCCGAGACATTTTACATACTAGGCACCTGCTTCCTGAACTTTGAAAGCAAAAAGTAACCTTAAATATTTAATGTAATATATTATCAACAATATTATAAATATAATATATTATATGCTATATATTTAAAATACATATGGCCATTTAAAGTTTCTTTGGAAATGACTGAAAACGGCTGGAAGACAACCAAAAGCATTTAAGAATAAGGCTCTGTGTTAACCACTTCAGAAACTGCTAACATTTTAAAAAACACAACTGCAGCAAAAATAGTGTATACTATATTTTCTAAATTAAAACTGATTTAGGTCTGGTTTCATATCAAAAGAAAATACAAGTGGAGCAAAATACTGTAAGCTTTGGCTTATCACTTTCCCCCATAATACAGCACTCATTGGTTAAATATTCTGCCGCACATTTAAAAGCCCTGGAAGTCAGTGTTCAATTCTGGGAACATGAGAAACACTGTAAATCAAACCTACTGCTAGGAATACAACATACATAACAATCTGAAGAATGAATATGAGATTGTGTTGTGTTTTGTCACTTTTTCCTGTACGTTCTATAAGAATGTCACCAGCAACACAGAATTGGAAGAATACAATACGAAAAATATTTTAGCACAGGAAATTAATTAAGGCCTATGTTTAGGTTTTTACAGTCAAATTGATTTCACCAATACAAATAGCAGAATCTTCAACAAATGAGATGAGCAGGCGAAGCTCAGTTAAACCCAGGGTAACAGCCAAAACAGTCATTGCTTCTATTATTAAGGCCAGAGAATGAACAGAAGTTCCTCCTTCCTATTTTCATAGTATGCAAATGTCACCAGAGTACCATAATGTACTAATTAATCTGCTACAGAACACACATACACTCGAGTCAGCATGCCAATTCCAGCTTTACAGAAAAAAAAGAAATATGCTTTACTTACAGCTTTAAAAAATTTCTCAGATAGCTGGCACTTGGACCCAAAACTTTTAGGCTGCAATGTCATGTTTTCCTTTGTCTGGGAATCAAACGATGGGTTTTCAATCAAGCAGTTAACAAAAACCCATATGTGATTCTTCACCTGTTGAAAACATAGAAGCCAATTAACTCAACAAAACCACCACATTCACCTTTTTCAATATTCTTGTATAAAGTTACTTGCCTGAAATGGTTTCACTGATACTCCAGCTTTATTCTTCTTTTTCACCACTTCTATCAGTTTGCCCACAACCTGATCCACCACGTAATCAACGTGCCTACCACCCTTAATGAGAGAAGAGAAAAAAAAAAAAACAGATCTCATTGAATGTCCTTATAGCTTTTAGCTGTATTAACAAACTTCTTGTAGGTATACTTAAAGTTGGAAATCCATGCACATTAAATTGCAGCACAACAAAGGAAAACTTGCTTTAAAGTTTCTTATTCATGTCATTCAGTCTTCATACGAGTGAGGATGACAGATGTTACACGGAACAGAAGAAGCAGGAGATCTTTCATACAGTATACAGTGCTGGACTTCAAACGTAGCTGCTTACAGGTTGTAACAGGATACAAGACTTTAA
The DNA here is from genome assembly GCF_032191515.1 of Phaenicophaeus curvirostris. Lineage (NCBI taxonomy): Eukaryota > Metazoa > Chordata > Aves > Cuculiformes > Cuculidae > Phaenicophaeus > Phaenicophaeus curvirostris. Next base: position 49,350,143 of record NC_091397.1, on the reverse strand, counting down.
GAGTATAGCATATCCGAAAACTACTTGGTAGCACTGGAGTGGTACTTGCAACACCGCATGGCTGTGAAGAGTCATCTTTTTAACAAGTACATTAATAACCTTGGACTAAAAATATCATCAAATTAAACTTTCCCCATTTGGTTCATTAAAAAATGTTGTAAGACCCCACCCTCAGATACACAATATCCATACCTACTCCTTCCCAAATGTCATCTCATGCTTCCTTATTTACAAAACTCTCTGAATAAATGCTATTCACATTTTTTTTCTAGCCTGGGGCTTATGCAAGGGCAAATGGAAAGTAAACTGCAAATAGCCAACCATAAGATCCATAAAACTCTAAGAGAATGGAGCAAGAGAAGCTTAAACTGATGAGCAGTTCTCCTTAAAACTCACCAGAGGCTAAACCTGCTCCAAATTCATACCTGGTGGAGCAGCAAGAGACACATACAGCACATGCAATTAACAATAAGCTGGCAAACCAGCCTCTTAGGAGACCACAAGACAATAACTTCTAGTGACAAGACCATGTTGCCACCTGTCCTGTAGCAAACAAGAGAAGCCAGCTGGACTCCCTTAAAGTCACTGAGGAAACACAGAAGAAGAAAATGGCTTCTATGCAATTTCTTGCATCATCACAGCACAAAACAACAATGTATTCACCTCCCAACTAGAACCCCTGGCCCAATAGACCCTGAGGAAGAAATAATTATGTACTTAAACTTTGTAAGTGATAAGTTAGAAAAGTTATCCTTTATAAGCCATATGTAACTCATATTTTGCAATGCAGTAGGGTGATGAAAATACATATTATTTTCAATGTTTACATAGTGGTTTTACAATTGATGAAATTCAGTCTCAACAGGAAAGCAATTTCAACACCTTCAAAAGGTGCCCCAAAGCTTCTATCATCTTCTCTAGCTACAATTCTCTTTGGACTTTAACTTCAAACTAGCTACAAAAAAAAATCCCAAAACATAGTGCTAGGAAACAAGTAATTTCAAGATTTAATTGCTTGGGAAAAAAACGGGCATTTCACATAAGCTATCTGGAATCTTTCTTGTTCTTTCCATGTTTAGGTTGGACATTAGGACAAGGTTCTTCACCCAGAGGGTGGTGGAGCATGGAACAGGCTCCCCAGGGTAGCAGACATGGTGCCAAACCTGACAATATTCAAGAAGCATTTGGACAACACCCTCAGACACATGGTGTGAATCTTGGGGTTATCCTATGCAGGGATGGGAGTTGGACTTGATCCTCATGGGTCCCTTCCAACTCAGGTCATTCTATGATTCCATGGAAAAAAAAAGGTCTACTATAGATCTATTATATCTGAACAATGACTACTGATTTACATGCATAAAAGAAACCTAACAACTATGGGGTATAATCTAGAAGCACTAGTAAAGACTAAAGCAGCAGAGACTTATATCATAGAGAAAACACTCCAAATTAGGAAGAACAATTAGTCTTCAAAGTTACATATCCTGTAGTCTTTTTTTCTATGAAGCAACGACTACTGAAATTGCCTAAACCAATGGTGACAAATATGTTTAAATACTTAGAAGAAAAATGACATAACTTCCCTTACAGGTAAAATAGCAGGCTTTCTTTGGAAAGATACCAAAAATATGAATGATACTACAGCCCAGGATATCTGAAAGCTCTTTATATATTTTTTTGATTATTTAAATTACTTCCTTTAAATTTACAGACAACGAAGTACAAATAATAACAGAATGTTAAATTCTAGTGGTTGCTAAATAAAATTCATAATTCTCTGACTAAAATCAGTTATCTTGTAACAAAGAATAGGGAAGACATAAAGAGATTGAAGTCAATGGAGATAGTTATTGCATTCTCGGCTTCATGTTGGGAGTAAAGATGGAAATCAAAAAAAGAGAGAGGAGGTAAAAAAAAGGCTTGATGGTAAATATTATTGGTCATAACCAAACCACTACTTGTACTTCAAAGAAAGCATCTGTGGTTTCTGTTGGCCTCTGCAGTCACCTACTACACAGCAACACAAACCGCTGATGAGTTCCAGAAGCACCTCACATACCAGTATTTTTTCACAGCACGTCTTAAAAAAACAATCGAACAAAAAAAAAAACCCCAAACCCAAAACCCACCAAAATTAGAACACAACTGTTTTTATTCACATATGGATGACAGAGTTTCAGCATAGGGCGAGTTCAAGTGAAAGCACATCCTGCCACCTTAAATAAAATATATCCTTCCTAAACTGTAAAGAAAAGCTACTACAGAAAAATACTGAATTACACATTTCAAAAACATTCGACATTTGAATAGCAATTTTAAAATTCATTACTTTTACTCATCACATAACTGAAAGTTATGATTACAGGAATACCTTGATATATTTTTGTATTTACAACTTCAGCAATTTTTAATTTTTTTTACAATTTCAGCACATCAAAATATTTTGCTGAAGCCAACATCTGACATAAAAAATTAGCTACTTACCAGTAATTCTTTTTCTTAGAAGATATTAGTTATTACAACAGTTCCCCATTCTTGTGTCCATTCTTATTGTGTAGCATTGAGTGAGGGATGTTCAGAGCTCCAAGAACCTTATAACCATCTCACCAGTAGGTGGCACATTTACCCACTATAGAAGCATAACAGCCTATAACTGCCCCAGCTGTCATTTTAACACAAACCAGAAAAATACCCTTTAAACCTAGAGGGCTGTCAATGATTATTATGACTACTGTATTATGAGAAACAGCACAAAAACTACATAACCTTCTTCTCGCAGAAGGTAACCATTATGACTGAATCCCAGTCTCGCAAACTTCAGGATGCAGACACACCTAATGAAATGGTAACAACTAAAACCTCAAAAATGAAGCTGAGGCTGGCTCCCTACATACATTTGATTCACACCATTATCAACAGACAACAGCCTCAATTAATTCCAAAGTAAGCCATATTTAAATTCTATGGATAGATAAAAGGGTCATGTGGCCAACAAATTCAGAAACCAATTATAAATTTGAAGTTTCGATTGAATGAGCTATACAAATAAAAACCTATTTTCTTTTGCATTTGTTTTCTATAACATTTATTTTATCAGAAAAAAATATGAAAATTTCAAGCTCTGGAATGGTCCTGAATTTCTTGTTGAACTCTAACAAATTTTAATGCTCTCTCTGCCTACGCCTGCTTTCTGACACTGCATCAGTATTAGCTGAGCATTTCTGCGAACTGTTTAGTAGCATTACAGTTAGCAGTGCCACCATGTTGAAAATATCATTAGATTACTATGTTAATAACTGAAGCTTCTACTACAATTTCTACTACAGCTGCTATTTGAAACTGTGAACTTGAGAAGACCATGTTTAATCAGTTTAGTTACAAGTCTCACCAAAAGGTTATCTGCACAACCGTAACTGCTACAAACCTCCTTTCAAATGCTGCCTCAGAGCCTGAAGTCAAATTCTGTGGCAGCCTACTGTGGTAAAATTGTGAATAAATGGGGGCCTGTCCAAGGTAACAAATTTACAAGAACAAAACAAGAGAGCTGTGCCTCAACACACTGCCTAACCTTCTATGCACCCCTCAAAAAAATCTCTTGTCAACCTAAAAAAAACTTGTTTGGAATTTAAAGCAAGTTTTAAAAACGTGGAAGGGAAATTACGACTGGGTGAAATTTATCCAGAAACAGAAATGAAAAGCTTTCAGCAAACACCAATAAATAACCAAAGAACAGCTGAAATGAGCTCCTCACCTGTTAGCAGATAAGGGGACAGGCAGTTGACGCAGTTAGTTACTAGCCATTATGTCTCATCAGTGGGTAGTTGCACATCAATTGCTGGTGAGGTGGTTCACCGGCCCCGAACATTCCACATCCAGTCACACACATAAGGCATGGATTGGGAGAGTGGGAAAAACTAGAAATTACAACACTTACCTTTGAAGAATACACAGTACTTTTCTATGATTTTTCTTAAAGAATATATGATAACAATGTACGTGTAACTGCATGATGGGTGAAAATTGATCCAAAAGCGTCAAATTCACAATATTTTGAGTAAGTGTATGCAATATATTTAACTTAAGAGTCAACAAGTATTCATTTTTTTCAAATGCATTTTCTTAACCTGCTACCAAACATCAAGTTTCTCTACATTGCCAGCTTCTTCATAAAGGCATTCTATACATCTTTAAGGTCATGCTATTTTTCTTCTTTATGTTGCATAAAGAGGCCTGAATGAAAACTAAGTTTTAACCTTTCAACTACCAGACATGTTTGTCATCCCCACTTTTGACAAGTATCAGATATGCATTTAACTAAAACGCACAACTAGAAAGTAAATATTCTACAATAAAGTAAACTATCCCTTAGCACTGAACGCTGCTTCAGCTACACTGAAAATGACACTGGAAGTTATGCAGTAAAAATTACATACTGCCAAAATGCTGGCTGCACATCATCTACCACCGAGGTTAAACCTGCTTTTTCTGGTCAGCTGCCTAGACCAGGGACCCCACTCAGTGTAATCGCTGGTGCTTATAAGCCAGTTGTGCGACCATTAGAATTTTCTTCTGTTTGACTCGTTTAGAATAGATCTGAGCAAGGAGGGGGGTTTAAAGTGTCTGATTACAAATTCTTAGCTTTCTCAGCTTTTGGGGAAGCTCATGGTTAGATTCCCTAAAAACAGTCTCACCAATCTCCAGAATTGCTTTACTGGTGTTAGATCACTTATCCAGTGTAATCTGTGAAGAGCAGAAATGACAAAGATTTTCTTTCATCGTGGTGGATCCCCAATCCCTAAACCTGGGCCACACCAAACTGGCATATATGAGAGAGATTCTTGTTGATTTCAGATGATTGTCCTGGTGCCTGATCACCTCAGCAATTTGTACAAAGACTGTATTTAGTGTGCTGAGCATATTGCTGCTTCTTCATAATTGAAGATTTGTCATGACAGCAGTTCACTACTATAGTTGCTAACAAGTACAGAGAACTCCTAGATCCTCTTACACAGAAAAGAGAACACTTAGATCCTCATATAGAAACAAAAACACAAGAAAATTAATCTCAACATTTCAGGCCAGTTTTACACATCATAAAGCAATTTTTCAAGTACATCAAAAGCCATTTTTGCCCTCCAAAACTTGCTATTACATGCTTTAAAGGGACTTGTCCAATATTTTGTATTTATATTTTAATAATTTCAGAATTATTTTATTACAATGCATTAAAAAGGAATAAAATAGTTCCATTCACTTTATACTGAATCAATACCATATATGTTCACATAAGACATTAGTATTGCTGATACTGATTACTAGTGTTATAAAAACTATTTCATATTCAGGAATACTGCTATGAATGTATTTTGATTGCATTCAATTGCTCTGCCAGATCCTCTCATGCAAAACATTATCTCACTTATTTATTTTTAGTAACCCAGATTTGTTTTTTTACCTGAGTGGGCACAACCTTAGCACACATTTTTCTCATTTACCTTTTTTTATTATTTAATATAACTACTCACCTTTGTGGTAGCTATACTATTTACAAAGCTGATTTGCTGAAACCCTTTTTCACTTAAAGTGAGGCACACATCCCATCGCTCATTCACAACCTCATGAATAACTTTGAGCGCAACTCCAGTTTCATCCAGCTTGTCTTTTACGTAAAGATCTACGTAACTGCGAAATCCATTTACCTGTGAGTAATAATAGATTAAAATTACTACTCCTCGCATCAAATGCTCAGCATGCTTAAAATATTTTAAATGAGGCTCTTACAGGTAATTTCTTCCCATTCAACATGACTTTGACTCCTTTGCACGACCCAGCCAAATCATATGCTCTTCTTGTCATGAGGGCCACAATATCCTTATCAAGTTTTTCCATTTTAAATTTAGACAGATCTGGCTGGAATGTAATGCATGTGTAGTCATCCCCATCGAAATGCTTAATCTTGGGCTCAGAGGTCTTCATCATATTGTTCATCCAAGTCTTTGGAAACAAAACATTTCAGATGTTAGTTTTACAATACGTACTTATACTCCTCCTTTGTTCCATTTTCCAGCTATGCTAGGATTGCAACAACTCACAGAACTCTTTTAGAAGTTTTCCCTGGTAAAATGCTACGCATAAAATTAATTGCTTTATCAAGATTTGCACAGGCAGTGACAGCAGATTTGTGGTGTCTGTAAATATACAGGTATGGTTAGATTGATGGATATGATTCTAATGCAAATAGAGTCCACTATAGAACTGACTAAATTAGATACAAGTGAGCTGACTAAACAGTCCTTATTGCTCATCAGTTCAATGTCTTCAGTCTGCTACACACTTCTATAGAGAGGCTTGTAAGTCCCTATACAAAGACCAAATGGTTTCTCAGATAGCATCTTTGAGGCTGTGCAGTGCACCAAAACATGCTTCTTGACAAACCAACTTGCTCAGACTTGACTCAGGAGTCTTGGTATTATTTCCTGTTTAAGAATACAGGCACACTTGCAAGACCAAGCAGAATGCCTACACACAGCATGCATCAAAGTTCAGCTGTATTAAATTTTCACAATTTCTGGAAATACTGGAAAACATAGCACTTTGTCTAAGTCATAAAGCATGTAATTTTAAAACAGTACTATTTATGTAGTGACATGACAGCAGGGCAAGAAATTAATTACTCATCCAGGAAAAAACTGAAGGAAGCCTGCAAGTGGGAAAGACTCCAAAGCCAAGAAGCTTTTGTGTCTAAAACTCTAACACAGTTCTTCAAACTTTTAGAAAGGTGGCCATCTCAAAGCTATATACAGTAGATCGGATTACATTCAATCCATGGTCTGTGTGCTAACAATGACAGCAATAAGCAATGGGTTCAAATGGGGAGGGAGGGAGATTTGCACTGAAGTCCAGTTAGGGTAATGAAATTAATGACATAAATACTGAAAAATCTTTTCCTTAATACCATACAAAACTATCTAGATAATTGTTTCCATGTATGCAAGGCTAAGCAGAAAGATTTTTTTGACAAAATTATATAATGGCAAATACAAAATGTTTCACAATATTCCTTTTCACATACACACTAATATACTTCAGTTTTAACAGAAGAAATTTTTTTCTTTTTTTAGTCACCTAACACTCCTAAGAAAAATATGACTTAACAAAAAAAACCTGAATTCCAATACACAGAAGTAGCAGTTTTGCTGACTGAACTATCTAGCCTGCAAACTCTACACATCTGTTTGAATGTAAATGATTCATTTAATGAAATATTCATGAAATATAGAAAACATGTTAAATTTTAAATTTATAATTGTGGCAAAGCAAAGAGAAAAAGTTGAGATCATTTCTATACCTGCTTAAAGCTGTGCTTGTATTCCTTGCAAGCAGTTTCTACTGTGAACTTTGTACTAAATATGTTACAAAGTTTTGCACCATAGCCATTGCGCCCACCTGAAAAAACAACATAATAATTTTTTCACAGCAGAACTACATTTACGACACACAAAGAGTACGCCAACAAAGTAAAACGTTCCTGTATAAGACACAAGTTAGGCCTCATGTCAACAGTTATCGAAGGATGCCAGAGATGGAGTTTCACCCCACCTCCAAACTGGTGTAACTGCTTCTGCCTCAAAAACGAAGCATGCCCCACAAGGCCAGGATGCTTCCATTGTTTCCCTTATGTTGATCTACCAGTTGCTTGCTGGAAGGCAAGTGACCTCAACACTCTGATCCAGCAGAAAACTAGGTCATGATCGGATCCAAATCACTCTGCAACCACACATGATAACAACAGCAAAGCATATGGAGCAGTTTAGAACAGCACTAACTTTCATTCATGATCTAAATCAGGGTTGATTCACATTAGGATATTATTATCCTGAATTTATTAATTTTTCCCCCTTCATTTCAAGAGCATAAATATTTAAATGCTTGCATATGTTATAATTCAAACATTAAAATCTTGCTTGTTATTGAATGAGTACTGACATTAAAAATGTAAAGTTCTCTGTAAACATTGATTTTAAAAAAGAAAAAAAGTCATTTTATTCTAATAAACAGCTATAGTAATGGTGACTAAATGATCAATCAGTTATGAAATAGAATAGAAGACGTAAGAAAAGAAAGCATACTGAAAAGCAAACAAAGGCTTAATTGAATAAAACAAAGCATGTGAAATAGTCTTGCCTGTAACTTTTTTCTCATCATCATCATAGTTGCTGGATGTTAGCAGCTGCCCAAAGATTAAAGCAGGTACGTATACTTTTTCTACTTTGTGTTCCACAACTGGTATACCCTTTCCATTATTCCATATGCTGATAATGTTTGATTCCCTATAAAATAGTTAAGACAATAAGTCAATTAATATAATCTTGAATACAATCCTGCACACGTTTTACCTGGTTAAATAACTAATAGAATAGAATAGCTTGTTCTTACACGTTTATTCACAGCTCTACCAATATTCATTAACTTTTTTTGTGTTTATTCGATGTCTTAAGAAAAGGAGCATAATTATCCATTTTTTATGTCATAAAAGTAATCCTGAAAAATCTGTTTGAAAAGCTTTCACTATCAACATGATCTGCAACAGAATCCTGAAGTTTAGTGACAGAATTATACTTAGAGATGTAGCTTTTTAGTTTTCATTGAAATCCACCCAGACACGGCCAAGTTACCATCTGTTTAAATGTGTATTTCCCAGTTACGATAAACACTGTAAGTTACTCTATGCATCAGTGACAAAATCCATCAACATCTGGCATCGTTAATACTCGCAGCTCTCATATTGAATTTTCATTTTGGAGTATTAGAGAGTTCAAACTCATGACACGTCAGGCAGATTTACACTACCATTTCCCTCCCACTCCATGATAAAAACAATTTGGTCTACAGAAAATAATAATGCACTGAAAGCTTGCAGAAAAAATGGCTCCTCAGCATCTTTATCCTAAACATTAGGTGTGAAAATTAGGTGTCCCAAACATTTATTTTTCTGTTAAATGTACTGAAAAGGTACTATTATCGCAATTCAGTTGACTTCTATTAAAGTACTGTAATTCTTAATAGGAAATATCTTTTTTAAGTATTCAATTTTGAAAAAAAGCAGTAATGACACATTTGCAATCTGCAGTTTCAGGATGATATAACTAATTCAAACATAACCTTATCCTATAGCTAGACGAGTTAACATAGAAGTTCAATAGGTGCAATATGATATTATAAAACCTCAAGGTTGGCATTTATGATTTTTGAGTAACATGGCTGCTTATGTACTGCCAAGCTTTCATCTAATCATGAATTTTATAATCTTCTGGTTTTACATTTCATTCAATCAAACATTAATGAGTGGTTTAAGAAACTAAATTATTATAAATTTTGAATGGTAGTGCTTGCTGTTAACCACTTTTAATTCAGCTTTTCATCTTAAAATACAAAGGTAATGGAAATAATTCCAAAACTTTTTTTTTTTTAAATAAATCCAAGTTCATTTAGTAAAATCATTTGAACAAATCTGAACTACAATAGCACTGTCAGGAAAACTGAATGAAAACTCTCTTTTACTTACGGATCAATGGATATTTTAATACAAGTCATATTCTTGTCCCTCTGTTTATTGTCAGCAGCATTTACTATAAAACAAAGTAGCACAAATTAACACCTACTAGGAGAAATAATTAATTACTTGATCTATAAAACTGATTATATACATATTCAACCACAAGTTACAACACTCCAGGTATTTTTTAATCTGGTATCCCTTTGCATAGTCTGTATTACAAAGGTCTATAAAAATCACCATGTACCCACAAGAAGGTATCTTTCAATATTCTTATAACTGACTATTTCTAGCGACTACATTATTTTAGAAATAAATATATACGCATATTTTGTGAGCCTGTTCTCATAATGGCTCTCAACGTAGTGAACACTTAATAGTTCTATTGCTGCACTTGCTTGGATATTTATTACACACATTAGACCACGTATGTTAAAAAACCTAGGAAATTATATGCATCACCAGATCAATTTACACATCCTTTTGCCACTGAAACTCAGTCCTGAAAAAGTCACATCCACTTGGCAATGGTCTGATTGCAGCAAAAGTTATCTCTGAAGTGCCCATAAGTTTTATAACTAACAGTTCTAAGTTAGAAGTATAACTGGAAATTAACATTTGATCAGAATTTAATTGAAGTCCACTCAAATGTATATGAACTAAAAACAACGGAAATTAGAAATCAGAAACATGCCTATTGCCATTAACCATGAAAACACATTACAAACATTTTCTGCATTTGTCTCATCACATGTGAAACAGGTCAATATAGAACACAAAATCAGCAAAGGACACAAAGACAAATCCATTTAAATTAAAATACTGAGATCTTTATAATCTATTAAGATAAGATCAGACATTTCAAGGTGATTTTGTTAAAATCACTACATTCAGTTTAATTAACAGGTAGACACAACTACAATGTCCAATTTTCATAATGTTATTACACTGATCGCTACCTTTCAAACCACACTGTGAAAACTTACCAGTGCTACATAAAGAAGTGCTAAGCCATACAGTACTACAATAATGATATAATAATGATCTTCATTCTGAATAAGAAAAGATGTAAGTAATTCCCTCCTGTGAAAAGCCTGTAAATTTCATCTATGAGGTGGCACTCAAAAAAGAAGTGACAAAAGATTTATGTTCCTGTATTTCTCAAGTTAGGTAATGAGCGAAAAAATATAAAGAATCCTTCTTTTCCACCAGACCAAGATATAGTTGCTTCCAAGACAGCAATGCTGTAAAGCATAGTTTTAGAGGTATGGATAAGTCCTGAACTCAATGAAAACCATAACAAAATTTCCATTGACCTTTCGATAGAGCATAATTTAGTTTACAATGTAATCCCACCAATCTGTACAACATAACTTCATAAAGACTGATTGGACCAAGAATTCATGTCAATTAACCCAAAGTATCAGCTCAGCAGACAGCGCACTGTTCTGCAGCGCCAGAATGCACTAAAATTTTCATGTACTGCAGTTTAGTGGCACCCTAAGTCTGTGATTTAAACTTAGATACAAATTAATATGCTTTGAGAACTCTCAGAAAAGTGTGTAATCCATAATGCTAAAGTAATATTATTGTTAAAAATACTTACCAAGGATTTCATCAAAGATCTTGTACAAGCCTGGAACAAAGGTAACTTCTCTGCAATTCATTCCTACATCTTCATCATAAACCCACATTAACTACATGTAAACAAAACAATATAAAGATATTTACTGTCTTGGCCAAACATTATATGATTCAAGAAGATCTACTTACTTGAGGAACTTTACTTTTCCAATCTGACTGCTGCTTTCATGTAAGACAACAGCAGAAGCTGAAGCTTGGCAGAAACTACAATCCTACCCACAAAGACTTCCGTGATGAAAATATATTATTTTCTGCTTGGTGAGGAACTTCAACAGTACAGACAGTGAAGTCTGAAGTAAATTTACAGTTTCACAAAAACAGCTCAAAAAAGTGCCAGCACAAGGCTTAAATTCTCTGTTCTCTACCTAAACAAACAGACCTAAGCATTTTTGGACTTGGAACAAATGCTGCTTACAAATATGCATACATATTTTTGTGCGAATAGGCATGTTCATTAACACACACAGTTATGTGTGTGTATACACACAAGAAATGTTTATCTTTTGACTTAACTTCAACATTCTCTGAGCATGTTCTTTCAGGTAAACCAAGCACTGCTTTAAAAAGTCTTCTCCTGACCCCTTCCTACACATGCATACATAATCATGACCAGACTTTTTAGCATGATAAATCAGAATACTCAAAATAGTAGAGATTTGCCTATTTAATAAGCAGAATGGTCATTTCCTCATTAAAACAACAAAGACTATTAAGATTGTGAATTTAGTGACACTTACCTGAGTTAACGGTTCAACTGACCCAATGTAGGTATCTGGACGGAGAAGGATGTGCTCAAGTTGAGTCTTTTTCTGATAAACTCTCTCAACAGACATCTTCTTTGAAGCGTCATTTTTATTAATGCTTTCTGAGTCTTCCTTTTTTGAAGCATTGATCTGATTATCAAACAACGTCTAAAAAGCAAAAGAGACACCAATAATCAACCTAATTCATTCAATGTCACAAAAGATATAAATAAAACCTGACAGAGTTTTAAATTATGATCAAAACTTATCATGTAATTGAAACTTTAAGTTTTCAGATGTATTAAGATCAAGCTATCCTCTCAACAGAAAAAATTCAACAGATTATGTGACAGTTTCTGAACAAATTGTCACATATTCAAACTTCAGTGATTAACTGAGCATAACAAACTCAAATAAGTAAAGAACAAAATTACAAAATACATCCACTTCCTCAGGTTAAATATTTATAACATCCATTTTGTGCTCAAGCATTTTAATCCAAAACAATATTGTTCTCAATAATAACTGTAAAACTACTCTTTTACATATTAGTTCAGTGGGACTGAATGCACTGTAATGCCTTTCATATGGCTCCACAATTGCTATAAATTTACGTAATCTATTTAACTGAGGTAATTAAACATAACACAATCCCAATTTAGAATGCTTTCTGATGAAATAAACCAAGGATTGTACAAAAAAAGAATCACATAGGCTCATGTCTTAATTTAAACAGAATTGAAGCCTAACGTGGCAGATGATGAAAAATGCCTCAACTGAAAGAGCAAGCAGCGTTTCAGAAAACTAATCCACTTTTGTGGTGACGATGCAGGGATTTGGTACATATTTCAGCAAATTTTTCCTGATAAATATCTCCTTTCATTTGAACTAAAACCACGCAAGAGGGGAAGTTTAACATTCTTGGAGCAATTAAATATAGAAAAGTCCTGCTCCAAAACAGTAAGAGCATATCTACCAAAAGGCTAGGTAGACATTTTAGAATATACATTCCTACCTGTAAATTAAAATTATCTTAAAAATAACAATAAATATAACTTGAATTCACACAATTTATTTGCCTGGCTAGCAGACATAACAGAGAAAATGTCTGTCACCACCTGCATAACAGCCGCCTTCTCTTACAGGGGGTTTACCAACTTTGAAGCAGGTGTTACATGACCAGTAAAACCCATCAACAGACAAACAAGGAGGACAAAATCCACCTGCCATTCAGGTAAATATTTTACTCCCATTTAACTGTTCCCAGTAAGGCTCTGTATAAAGTAAATATAGGCTAAACTCCCACCCTCGATTTACCAGTCACCACATAAATTTCTCAGCCAGAAGAAAGTATCATCAGTTCTCTCTCAATTTAGCCTTTACTTCAGCCTCAGCGCACACCGAAAGCAAAGGGTAAGAAAGCATACAAACACATAGGAATAAGAAGATAAGGATACTGAATACGCTCAAACTTCAGCAGACTCAAGAAAACCAAACACCAACCTATATCACGCTACTAACAAGGACAACACTCCCCCTATTATTCCAGTTTGTCTTCTCCAGCTTCTACTACTTAAGCTTTGATGCTTTTTTGTGCTTTTAGCAGACCCAGGAATAAAGCGTTTCATTCTGTTCAGAACAATGGAAGTTATCTTTCTCTTCCAGGCTTAGAGATCTCATTTTTCTAGTTTATTTATGGAAATGCTATGAAACATATTTCAAGAACCTTTGAGACAAGCAGATTGTGTGTACCACTGATGACTACAGCCAACTGTTTGGCCCCAAGTAAACTTGAAGAGGTCATATGAGAATCAATTATTTTTTACTACCCCATCCCATACTGACAGCACCTAAAATAGGAGAGGGAAAAAATCCAGGAGATGCCTCAATCCTGCACCAGGATTACACGCAGTAGAGTTGGAACCACAACAGTAACTCTTATGACTTTTCTTCTATAGAACATGTCATATCTCCTGCCTAACAAAGAAGTTTCAAAATTGCATGCATGTGTGATTAAAGTGTTTAGGTATCTGAGTTACTTTAGTCTCCATTTTTATGTGGCTGAATGAGCTTATGAAAAATGACTACAGTACAGAATTATCAGTAACTGATTCCTATGAGCCATCGCCTTTAATACAACACAATGAAGCATATTTCTGTTTTCCAGTGTAAGTCTTACTGACGACTCAGAGGAGCTTATACTTTCCAGCTTATCAGTAAGAAATATACAGAGTACCCAAACTACTTCTGTCCAGATGCTACTGCCTGATTATCATCATGTTGACAGAGAACAGAGGTCATATCTAAACAAACTGTTGTCTAAAAAGAGCTAGTCCTGCAGAAGTGTCTCTTCCTAGGGAACAAGCAGCTTGCTTTAACTCAGCAGAAGTAAAGATCTTCTGTTACTCCATTCCCTGGGACAGCTACGTCTATTATCCTTTATAACACACTAATTAGAACATGATTATGTATGTTTAGCAACTGGACACTGTGCCTGCCAAGCCGCCCTTTTCGCTGCTGCACCACACTGAGCTCCTCCCTGCAGATAAGCCTTCCCATGAAGCTGGGATGGTTGCCAAGCTAAGAGCTCTCTGCCAAGGGAGCAGCTAAGTAGGTGGAGGATCTCAGGCTTGGGGATCCTCCCCTAGCTGCACTGGTACGCTGGCAGGGGAGGCTCTTCCTCAAACACCTTGCCAGCCCCCACATTTTGTTATAGAATGGCAGCAGGTAGTGGGAGGGTGGACTCGAGCTCTCAAGGGGAGATCCAACTGCAGATCCAGCAGGTAGACCAGAGGGCATATTGTATCATGTGGCTCTGTTAGTGCAGAGGTAAGGCTCCAAACTGGTCTGCCTTGCTCTCGGTCACCTGAGTGCCACCTCCCTCCCGAGGCCACAGGCACACACAGCAAGCAGAGTAGCATGTTCCTGCTGTCTGATGCCAGCTGTGAAAAAACGCCCAACTCCATCTTGTGGGGTGGCCTGCAGCTCCTGGGGTGGTTGGCCCAGCAGTTGCCTGTGAAACACTCCTCAGAGATCGTTGCACCAGGGGAGGTTTAGATTGGACATTAGGAAAAATTTCCTTACTGAAAGAGTGGTAAAGCATTGGAACACGCTGCCCAGGGAAGTGGCAGAGTCAGCATCCCTGGAAGTGTTCAAAAAATGTGTAGATGTAGCACTCTGGGACATGATTTAGTCAAAGTGGTGGTGGTATGATGGATGGTCTGGAGAACCTTAGAGGTCTCTTCCAACCTTAATGATTCTATGATTTCAGAGGGAAAAACACACACAAGATCAGCATAACTTTTTTCTTCCTGGTCAGTGATTACTGGAGAAAAACAAAAAAAGAAAAAAGCAGTCTTGAAGGACTTTAATTCTATAATTTTTACTGAGACATCACAAACACCTTTTCAGTATGCTCTGCTTAAATGTTTTAAGTTTCATTATCACAGAGCACAAGAGACTGCATTTGTACAATCCAAGTATTGTATATCTTCTTTATGAAAAAAAAAAATCCCACTCAGGTTATAAACATTCAGAACTTAAAATAAGTTACACACTACTGAAGCATAAGCATAAAAACAAAACCCAGAAAGTACTTCACTACATAAACTAATGTTATTATGCAAACAAGTAAGCATCAGAAGTCCACAGATCTGCAGTTTCCCAGATGAAGCCTTTTGAGCTGTGCTATACTCTGTAACAGAAGACTAACACTGAATCTCCATCTTGAAGGGACACTTATATTTCAAGTGATGTTTAGAATTCATCCTAAAAAAAGATAAAAACTTCATCACCAAATCTATGACATAGATCTATGGCCAAACATCTGGCACAGTGTTCCTATTATGTTGGGTTTTTTGCTAACTTAAAAAAAAAGACTATTTAAAAGAGCTTTCATGCACTGAGTTTCTACTATTTAAAATACAAGTAAATATAGCAGGAAAGCCCATTTTTAAAAACAAACAAACAAAAAACCCCGAGCACGCACTAAACTGCAGTGTTGTTAAACAGAGAATCTCTTCTGTATATTTTGGAATTGCCTCAAGAATGCCTTTTGTATTCTGTCCTGTATGAAAGATCTTCATATTGTTCGAGCTCCAATGACACTTCTCAAAACAGCACCAGCTGTTGTTTCGTGAGAAAACCACTACAGAGAATTAACAGTGTCACAAAAGGCTTAAGTCTTCTGCTTCACAGTAGGTCTGGATTTTGATTGTTTGTTAACTGGTTACCCAATTTTCAGATTCTGCTTTATAATCTTAATTTTACCAGTTTTTAATATATTTTTGAAAGCAGTGTTCGATTTTCCCAACATCCTTGTGACATTCAAGACTTTACAGATTCTTGACAGTCCTTCAGACTTTCTAATTCTCCAGACTGATGGCGACTATACACATCCACATACCTGTAAGTCAGCAAGATGACCACTATGAAGTAGTTTGGAGTGTTACAACCTATTGCACTGTGCATCCTTCTGTATAGACAGACATGCAGTTACACTTCATACCGTGACCTCTAATGTAACAAGCATTTTAGACACCTAAATAGCACAGAAATAATTGTAAGGAAAACCACATCGATTCTCAGTTGATAGCAGCTGCTGCTCAGTTTACTACATCAAGACGACAGTGTGCACTATCATAACTACATTTTATTACTACTGCTTTCTCCAGTACAACCACAATGACTGCAGGATTTCTCTTTTGGAGTTGTTTTTGCTATAAATTCATCTACTACTGTGTGAAAGCTATAGTCATTCTTCTCTTTTGCCATCTCAAGAGTCAGAATCCAAGCAGCCTTCAGCAGACGACAGTTTGGCAACAGGACTTTTACCATCTACCTTCAACCTTGGAACTCATATATTTGGATATTGCACCTTCTTTCTTCAAATTTTCCAGGGCTTTTTGGGGTTTGGGGTTTTTTTTTCCTTTCTTCTTACAGTCTACTCCACTGAAATTTCAGCATATAATACAGATGTCACAAATGCTTTGTTATGTCAGAGGTTTTTTTATTGACTTTATTTGGATGGGTCATGCAGTCTTCCTTTGCATTTCAAAATCATGTTGAGCCACCATACTGAGTTTGGTTACTTATGCTGCAAACAGCTGTACTTCAATACACTAAATTTTAGGTCCAGAGAGTTTGGCACCCCTAGAGAAAAGCTATTCCTACATAAACAGAAAATAAAGTGTAAAGCCACAACAAGGAACACAGGTTTAATCATCAGTTTCAATGTTGCCATAACTGGAATCTTCAGTTTTACTCCTTTCTTTAAGCGGAAACTTTACTTTTCTTTAAGAAGCTGAATTTCACATAATGACAAGAAGTTGAAAAATCTTGAAAAATGTTAATGTTACTTACTGCTTACACAGACCTATTCCTGTTTTAGCCACTCTCATCTCCTCCACACTGTTAACTGTTTCCAAACAACAACAAAACAACGAAACAAAAAAAAAAAGCACACAAATTCATTATTCTTTATTCTGCCCATTCTTTCTTACTAGGTGGCAAAAAGCCCTCATTTTCTACACTGGCAGAGAAGCATAAAAGAGAGAGGACACATTAGTAAGTGAATGAAAAGTTACCTTCACTTTGGCTTTGTCTCTCTGCCTTAAACTCCTAAAAATACTACATGCAACGATTGTTCCCCCAAAAGGCTAATGCAGCCCTGGGATATAAGAATTTAGAAAAGCACAAGCCATGTGTCCTACATTCCCTTAAATAAAGCATTAGATAAGTACATTTAGTAGGTCAAGACAGTAAATTTTGAGTATAATTAAGCTGTAAAACCTAGGGAGGTTAATTAAGCAATGAAATCCAGTGATGTGGTAGATTTTCTACCATTTTCAGTTCAAAATAAAACTACCTCTTCTGAGGAAGATACACCATGCCTCAAAGAAGTTTATAGGTGCACTATGGCAATTACTAAGTAGCTCTATGTATAACATGTACTTGATTGTACTGTGATGTTATATATTGTATCACAATGGCATCTTCTTGCCTTAGAAAAATAGATGATGAATACGTAAATATTTTTCCAGTTTTCCAAAGAAAACTCTAGCCAAGAATACCCCCCACCATGAAAACTCCCTCCCATTTTGTTTCAAAGTAAGCCACTCTCCTGCTGTGTTTAACAAATGGTTTGGCTCTCCTGCCAAGATTAAAACAGTCAAAAGTAACAGTTTCCTGTCACCACAGCAAATTTCCAAAGACCATTGCATACCATTGGTGTCATGAACTAAATCTCTCCATCATATCCTCCTCAAAGTTGATCATAGGAAGGAGTTCCCAGTAAACTCACTCAGAACTGGTCTCACTCCAGGGAGAATAACCTGTCTATTTTAAATTCCTAAATTTTTTTATCTCCTGCTTTGGGCAATTTGCAGTGGACTCTGAAAGGATTACATTACATAGAGTTTTGTTAACATGATTCAGTTATAGAACAACTTGAGGATGGTCAGATTTCCTCACTACAGAAAAACACAACAGTTAATTACTGCCAAAAGGGAAAATTCCCTTCTTTCTTCCCTCCATCCCTGCTTGTCTTCTTCGTATAGTGGAATAAAACTGACTTCACAATAAGCCAGTTCAAGCAGGAAATGAAGCCTCCACCCCATTTTTCATCAACTAGAAGCAATCCATTGTCCACTGGCTCATTTTCCTGCACAAATTTACTAGAAAATCAGACAAGTACTGGTGCAACAAAAAGAGCACAAACATACACAGCTGGGTTTACAAACCCATAATTTTCAGCAGATATCATTAGATTGCTTAGTTCCACCATGAAATGAGATTCTTAGAATTTCATAGCTTCACCTTCCTATTGAATAGCTAAACAAAATAAAAGCATCATCATTCCTATTTTAGGATTATTAATGCACCAGATAGTAGAACATTAGATTGAAATGAAAATTTAGGAATATGCTTTCTCCACAAGGCTTTTGAAAAGACAAGAGTACCACTTCTGAGCAAATATATAGGCTCACTATAATTACTTCTGACCAGAAAATTATGTATATTGTTCTAAATATGTATTCGCTTCCACGTATATTAATTTACTACAGCAACAGTTCTGCTTTATTTGGCAAGGTTTGGATACAATCAGCAGTACATTCAGATCCTGATCTTTACTATTTTCTTTAAAATCAAGTGTCTATCATCTGCCCGTGCATGATGACAATTTAACTGAATTTTGTTGTTAATTTAAGGATCTGAAGTCTTTTAGTTGTCTACCCACCAGCAAGTTCGATTCCAATACTAAATTTTAATACTGTTTATCCAGTATCAAAAAAGTACATCTACAGATGCTTTGGTAACAAATTAATCTTTTCAGAATCTGGTTTTCCAGCTAAAATTCAGAAACAGTGAAGGAAAAAAAAAATATTATTCTCATAGAAAAGACGTTTATTCTTGTTAAAATTTAAGAAAACTTAAGACAGTTTTCATATAGATTCTCAGAATGGTGACCCTTGGAACCACTGAATGGAAGCAGTTTGGTCACTGAACGACCAAATCTGTTCGGTCCACTGTTTCATCAGCCTACTCATACACTAGCTCTCCAGCAGCCAAGAAATCAAACTTAGAGGTACCAACATCAGAACTTTAGGTTATCAGCGTCTGGCAGCACCTCTTTGTAACTTCATTTCCCACATCCTTGCCCTTTTTAATGCTTTACTGTATCACCAGTTTGAGTGCTGTGAAAGTATTTTAGACTCAGCACATTCACATTTCCCAAATGCAAAGATTACTTGGAAAAGGAACAACACAACCTGATAGACCCTTCTGATGAACAAAATCTTTGAAGCCCATTCAGGCTGCATGTCTAATACCACTTCCCTAGAACAGAACTGTGAATTTTCCTTCCAGATCCTACAGGTTCTATGGCCAGCTGAAGGCATTTTGACTGCTGAACTATCTTTAGATTAATAAACTATAGAAAATGACTGTAAAAAAAGCTTCAGACATGAATAAGACAACATTCAAGACATTCATGCTGCAAGAGAACGCATAGGAAGAGCAAATCAAACAGGCCAGTTTTTCATACTACACTAACTGGCATAGTGACTTGCAGTACACTGGAAGACATGACTGAACTCACATGTAAAAAGTTTATACTACACAACACCCAAAGCCCAGTCTCTTCTGGTCAGCTTAAAAATTACTAGTCATGTTACATTAGTGGTAGAGGAAAACCCAAACGTCACTTAAAGGTTACTTAACCAACTGCACCCTTCAACAGAAAGCTATTAACTGTACAACAGAATCAATCTTCTCAACTCTCATGAACCTAACAGCTATCAGTATATTAGGATTGGTATTTCTGTTATTTGCATGTCTAGCTTGCATTGAAACACTAGAGCACTGTACTGTGGTCCTTGAGGTTTCTGTACTTCTAACATATATGGTACCCTAAAAAGGAACACAGTATGATTAGTAGCAACCATTAAGAGTCTGCTTCCTAGAATCTTCAACAGAAAAGCAATAGCAACATATTTACTTAAAGGTACCACATAAATGGAAATTAATGACGTATTTTCTTTTTAAAAATTGTCCCAAACATTGAATAAACTCTAAGTTTATGAAAAATGGTCACACCGATTCCTCTCAAATACCAGTTTGCTCCACAAGACCATACGCATCTTCTTATTATTAGAAGTGTCTATGCTGACACAGCCATATTTTATGGTATTCTGTATTTTCAAGATCGATTCTTTTCTGCCATGATAAAATAAACATGAACCAAGTACTCTTTGAAAACAGTAGATGGAGTTTAATTGTTCAACTCCTACTATGCAATATCTACTGCTCTTCTAGGGATTTTATAAATCTTGAAATATTCTACAAATCTCATAAACAGACTACATATTCTAGTCTCAATCCTGCAGTAAACTCCACGAGAAAAGAAAACAGGTTTGGTGTTCAAGACATTTACAGCAGTTCAGTTCAGAAAATAGCAGCAGCAAGGAGTCAAAAAAGCCTGAATACCGTTCCATAACTCCCCCTTCCTCAGCCACTCATCCTCCCACAACAACATTCCTACAGAAGTTATTATGCAAAGCCTTTCAGGAGTGCTCATTAAAAATGCCGACAACTTTGAAGATCATCAAAATTCTACCCTTTAATTTGCAATTTAATAATTGCATCTTGACAGGCAGAAGAGTTCACCCCTCCATCAAAGGTACCATATAAAACACTCAAAATAATTTCAAATATATTTTGAGGTTAATTTTTAAATCATTCAGTGTTTTCATCATGGTTCCGTTACCTGACATGTATGCTCATTGCTCAGCTTGCAAAGAAGAACGTTTACACAGCAGTAATTAGAGGAAATATTAGGGGAAGGCAGGTTAACATGATACAACTTAAGGTTTTCTTTTTGGACCACCACCCTCCTTCTCCCCCAGCAAACCCAGGTAAGGAACTTCTCCCCAGAAGACAATTCCTCAAGTGCTTGTCCAGTCTTTTATTTCCGAGTTTAAGAAAAATCCTCTCCCAAGTCCACTTAATAACAAAACAGAATAACTGCCTGACTTCTCGCATCTGCTATGGTCTGAGCAGCTTGCCTCCATTTTACTCCAAGACTGTGACATAACACTTCAAAGTTTTCACAACAATACTGTAATATGATAGTGGTGAAAAAGACTTCAAGTTAGGATCACCAAATAGTGTATGATGAAACAACACTACCTCAGTCAACACAGAGTTCTGTGTTGATGCACAGAGGCAATTGCCTGAATGATTGCATGAACTAAAGCAAACTCTATCACATGGTCTAAGATGGTGGTATTCTTCCGCAGATACCTTGCCATTCTTGTATCTTTTTATCATGGAACAGAACTACCAAGGGAATAAACACAAGACTGGCACGTTCATGCACTACTACGCTATCTTCACTAAAAATTCAAAATACCTCAGGGCTACCAGAGATTGGACAGCTGCTTTCCAATATCTTCAGTGAAAATCTCACTACCAATTTCGCACAGGAAAAGATGCTCTACTTGGGGTACGACCCCAGAATTTTAACTGCTCTTATAGAAACATTAAACTTCAAGTCATTTGGTTGTAAGAGCTTTTTTTCTTTTTTTTTTTTTCCTACTTTATCTCAGTTTCTTTTTATTTATAAGAAAATTTTTCAATATTATCTTATAGCTCCTGGGATCTTGTCATGACAAGAAAATATTGTTCCTTGCTCTCTCCTTGAGGATTCCTTCAAAGATTGAAGAAGCTAGTGTAAGTTTTTGTTACCCAAGGCAGACATTTGTCCAGCTTTTCATACACCTGGTTCTTCTTGCAACCATTCAACGTCCAAGAGAAGAAACAGGAAGCTTCAATCTAACCAGGCCCACTCATTCACTCAAAAATAAATCAGTATCTCTTGAAGACACAGCTTCCATGAAAGGAGGACTGCTTAATATCTCAACTGCAATTCTACCTCACAAATCAAGAACACACATAGTTGATTAAGCAATTTAATCCTCTTTTAGGCCTTTTCTTTAAGATGGCTTTTAAAATTTTGTCCAACAAAAGGAAAACATAGATCTGATGTCTAGATGTGAATCTTTCAAACACATTCTAACTCAATCAATCTTTGCACTAACTTTGCTGGTGCCTTTTTTTCTTACTTGCTGGACAAAAACTAGAATTGCTTAGATAAGTATAGTGTAACAAATACACAAATTTATCATTGTAATAACAACAAAAAAGCAGTACTTTTATTTACTTTCAGTGGCAAACTATTTATATGTAAATTGGAATTGCATTAAGATGCAGACAGCATTTTAAAATACTTTTATTAAATGAAACTAGATGAGCTGATATCATAGGAAAAGTTTAATAACACACAATTGAAAACTTAATTAAAAGGATTCTGTTCGTAAGAGTGAAATCATTTGCAATCAAACTGAAGTTATAAAATTAGTACATCTGATTCTTACTTATTGGGAAGGGGAGGAATCTTTCCTTGCTTTTCACATCAACCTTTTGACTACTCATTACTGAAATATCTGGAGAAAATGTCAAGGAAACATTTTTTGAATGAAAATTACTATTACTAAGAGCTTCACTTTGCTTCTAGGGAACGCTTTTCTCCTGTGTTTATAAAACCGACAGATATCCTGTGTGTTTAATCTTGACGCTTTCCTTGGTTGTTAGAACTTAAATTATCCTTTAGATTTTAGTATTTATTTTCAAAGTTCTCAAAAAAATTATATGCCTTAATATTCACTTTAAATGTTTAATATTAGTATTAAAATACATGCTCCCAAAATAAGTGGGTTTCACTACATGTACTTGAGAGGACATCTCTAGGTCTCCAAGCACACAGTGTTTGAAATAGGTTTCTTCATACAGTTATTCACATATAGATCTACATATTTTTTGCTTGATCTGCTTTTGAAAACTTTCAAACCACCTATATAGTACAGAATATTATTTTCTTTGTGGGGGGCCTGCAAGAAATTTACTATTTTATATGAGGAATATCAGGTTTCTTGGACCAGTTTAATTTCTGAGTTCTCTTCCTATAATCTATAATATCTATATACCTATATAAAAACCACTCCCAGTGATGGCATCACTCATATCCATCAGCTACAAAACATGGGTTGTTTTTATTTAATTAAAAGATAAACATGCATTTGAAGATTGCTTTTACATGCACGCACACAAGGCAGTTTACAATGCAAGGTAAAAAGATCTACTTCTGGAAAATAAAGTCCATGAAAATAAATTACTGGAGTTCAACAATAATTTTTTACAAAGCTAAACTCCCTACCTTAGACTTCTTATGTATTATTTTATTTGGAAAAGTTAGTTTTTCTGTCCAAACAAAGCAATTCCTTACTTACTCTTTAATGCAGCACAGGTAGCTTACAAATTAAATGTATAAACACACACAAATCTAGACTTACAGAACATTAACAGAGGATAAGTGATTGAATGTTTCCCCACCAATCACCTAAAGTAATCCCCATCACCATGATAAACATTCCTTCCTAGAGTTAATTATAATTTAGTTCCCCACTTCTACTCATTCAGCATTCTTTCATCTACACCAGAACAAGTTCTCCTCCCAGCTCAGAATACATGTTATTAAACTGTAAGAGTGGCTGTGTTGCAGTGAAAGAGGTAGCCCCAATCTTGTTCCATCATTCATCTTCTTCTACCTGATATCTTCACTATCACTTCTTTGACCCAGCATTATTCAGCTCACCAACAAGGAGAAGATCAGACCAGTCAGAAGATGACAGAAGTATTGTACTGGATGGTGACACAGAGGACAGAGAATAAGAGGTAACAACTTTCTTCTGATAGGCAAGCCGTAGCATCTAATGAATCTCTCTTCAGAACTACTGCATCTCACTTGCCAAATTGAACCATAAATATTTCCCTCTGTTCCAGAGTCATCACACCTCTTTGCAACACTGCTTCCTTAAGGGCACCAGAATCAAGAAATTCAACAAGAATGAGAAGGAACACTACTTCCCCTCGAACTGTAATGGACTGCATAGCTCCAAAGCCTACAAAACGCATTATGTTTAAGAGAAGTAAATAGTAACATACTGGGGCACCTTCTTCAGGTCTGGCCTACCTCCCATCGTACAACAGTAAAGACAAAGGCAGAGAGGGGGCACAAAATGCTACAGTTCTCTGGTCAACATAATAACAAAAGAAAAGGTAGAGGCTTATAAAAAGCAAGAAAGGATGTAACAACTGTTACATAGATGACAACTGCATTCTAGGCCTAGCTTCAGCCAGCAAAGGAACAGAAGGCCAGATAAAGACATAGAAAATAACAGAAAGCTAATTCTGAGCTTCAAAGCGGGCCTAACAAGGCAGCTCAAGAAGTTTAGAGGATTCAGGTGCAAGAACTTCAACCACCTACTCCTGCCTCTGAAAGGAATAAAGTAGCAATAAATATTCACAAAGAGAATAGAAAACTACCATTTATACTTGTTTCATCTCTAGAACCATATGTTTATTTTTTTAAAAGGGAAGTTTAGATTAGTATTTGGTCATATTACAAGTCATATTTGCTTAACTGTTTGTACTTCAGGCAGGCAGAATCCTGCCAGCTTACAGGAATAGACTCATAATAGCAACATTGTGCCCAGGTGGCCAAGAAGGCCAATGGCATCTTGGCTTGTATCAGAAACGGCGTGACCAGCAGGTCCAGGGAGGTTATTCTCCCTCTGTACTCGGCACTGGTGAGACCGCTCCTCGAATCCTGTGTTCAGTTCTGGGCCCCTCACCACAAGAAGGATGTTGAGGCTCTGGAGAGAGTCCAGAGAGGAGCAACGAAGCTGGTGAGGGGGCTGGAGAACAGGCCTTATGAGGAACAGCTGAGAGAGCTGGGGTTGTTTAGCCTGGAGAGGAGGAGGCTGAGGGGAGACCTCATTGCTCTCTACAACTACCTGAAAGGAGGTTGTGGAGAGGAGGGTGCTGGCCTCTTCTCCCAAGTGACAGGGGACAGGACAAGAGGGGTGCCATCGGGCACTGGCAGAGGCTACCCAGGGAGGTGGTTGAGTCACTTTCCCTGGAGGTGTTTAAGGCACGGGTGGACAAGGTGCTAAGGGGCATGGTTTAGTGTTTGATAGGAATGGTTGGACTCGATAATCCAGTGGGATCCAACCTGGTTATTCTATGATTCTATGAACATCCTACAACTCTTGGGCACCCTGCCGTATCCCAACACCCTTTCTCCAGCACTCCACTAACAGAAGGGAACTCCTGCCTTGCTCCTGCCCCAAACCCCCTGCACCCAAATTAAAGTAATGAATGAAGCTCAATATACAGCAATGGTGGGTTGATACTTGATGCCGGAGAAACTCTGATCAGATTTCAGATGCCAAAAAAAAAAAAGCACTTACCCATAAAGTACGAAACCACCTACTGCAGAATCCATAACAAGTTACGGTATATGGCTATTCTGGCATATCATTGGAAAATATCAGACATCAGTCAAAAGAAGGATTATTAAGAGCCAAGTCAAGCTGAAAGCTATCCCTTTATTACAGTTAACAGCATTTGTTTTCAAATCAAATGATAAAAGAAAGGTTTTAAACCAAGTATGAACCAGTATAAACCACATATATTTCCATCTACTAATTTTCATTCTGCTCTGTTCAAGGAGCATGATATTAATTAGATCCAATATTAATTATATTTTTTAAAGAAAAGTAACATTAACACTCAACATATATTCACTTTAAGCTAGCATTTCCTAGAACTGAAAATTATCCCTTTCCCAAAGGATGGGAAAATGGAAGTAGTGTTTAAAGTCTTAAATTATTACCAGGAGCCTCAGCCTTCATTTATCAGGCTCGTGTAACTCCTGGGGTTGAGGAGAAAGCCTTGAAAACATTGACAGAAGTAAGTTTGTTTGAAACATTCTTCAACAACCTTGAGAGCATTACTATTATATCAGAATCAACACACTTGACTGTTACTTGCAGTGACTTCACTTTCACTATACAAGGCATATTTATAAAAAAATACTATTACTGTACAATTACGACAGTTCATTTTCATTAGTCCTTAAACACACAGAATAGCTCAAGATAAGAATTGTTTCCCTTGTTCAAAGGAAGTTTTTCAAGCATTAGAAAATGCCATTATGTTTCACCAGTGAACAACTTCTCTAAGTTACAAAAGCATGAATTTGTAACAACTCTTACTACAATTTTACTTTTGGTAGGTCATTTCCAGGGTCACCCACAAAACTGTGATTATTACTAATCTGTTGGCTTACGCTCTGCCTTCTACCAACTATCAGAGTGGGTAACTACTAATCCATTCAAAAAAATCAGCAACCACATCAAAAAGAAAATGCTCCTAAAAAAATAAACAGTACATTTGATAAATCGAAGGTCATCTTTGCTTATTTTCGGTTACACATGGTAAATTATTTTCCCAATAACTGTTCCAATTTTATGTACTCTCATGTGTTGCCATCATGAGCAATCGTGCCCACTTTACCAGTTAACCACTGCTAGTTAGTTCTCTTTAATATCTCTCACAGATAGCTGAAAACTGATAACTTGCTGTTTGTTTCCATGAACATTTAATTCATCTTGCTTTTAAAAGTAAAAGCAGGTATCACCTGATGCTCGTATGATGTACTCATTATGAAATTCACTGTAATGTAATTTCTCTGTTGTATGAAGTATCCTTCCTTTTTTGTAACTGCATGTATACATACAACGCTCTACTAAAACGTAAGCACTAGTTTATGCATAATTTGAAAAATCAATTAATATCCCACTAAGTCTTAAACACTTCCTCATCTTTACAACTAGGCTTACTTCTGCTACCCTTCAATTGTTTAACTCACTGTCTTAAAAAGAAACCACTAACAATACAAAACACATTACTCAGAAATTAAGCATCCTAGTGGTTTCAACACACTAGTAAAAAGACTGAAAAAAAATCAAGGTAGTTTCAAAACAACTCAAAACCAAATAGCAAGTACTTGCATATCCAGTAGATATATGGCAAGCAGATTGAAAACAGACAACTGACACTAGTACTGTCCTTAGCTCTGTACCTCTCATCCTCAAAGCCAGCGTATGATATTAACTCATGAATTGTCACCTGAATCAATATTTTCTTCTGCCTGGCACAATAAACCAATCGCTGGCCTCTGCTTCATCCATTTTGGCACCACAATAATTTTGCTCTTTTGTATGCCAGTGTTCCACAGCTGACATCAAAGAGGTTTGGCTCTAGGAACTGGCTCAGAAGTCCTGTCTTCAGCATTTAAGACGCACATGAGAGAAACAACATCCTACTACTTCCTGAAAGAAATGAACTCAGTTTTAACTAAAATCTAATTATTTCCCTATAACTGCTCTGAGATGACAAAAACACTTGAATTTCTATACTGCTTTTGGAGAAGGAAAAGTTTGATTACTTCCATTTATAGGAAAGTGTTGACTCACCATACTTTCATCCCCATTACTTTTAAGAACATGTTCCATTTAAAATGCCTACACAGTGATTTTCACACTTCATTCTGCAGTTTTCTATATGAGCTGTAAAACTTTCAATTACTTGGTCCAACCTAGCCTGTAAAAATCTTAATTCCAAAGAGTTATCCAAAGATCACAGTTGATAAAGATCTCGCAGTATTGCAAGAAGGAAAGGAGAATAATTTTAGTTTCTCTGCTTAGGTTGTTCCTATATCTAAACTGTCTAATTTCAAGTGGCACACCTAGAATCTTTTTCATTTTTATGTACCTTTCCACGCTGCCAGCTTCTTAAAATGAAAGAGATTTATCAATATAAAATGCAGTCATTTGAGCCACAGAAGCAGTCGACCATCAGAACGCATGGGATTTGTTCATTCCAACTATGCTAGTCACATTCTTTTCCAATAGCTCAAAGATACAGAAAGACACAAGTTTGCTATTATTCTCTTTTAAAAAGCTTCTTAAAAGTTCCTAACTCTGTAAAAAGCATATGCATCTGATTAAAGATGTAGCTGCCTCACCATCTATCTACCAAGATACACTGTCTTCTGCTTAAACGTTAAAGAAGTTCCCTTCTTTTGAACCCTACAACGAGCAAGAGAAAGGCAGGGAAGTTATTGATTGGATGAACCAGACCCCTTCAGGTCATCTTTGCTCCTCCTTCCTCAGTTCTTACCAAAACCAGAGAGCATCCACTACTACTACAAAGACAAGAGCATCCCCCTGCACCGTGAGCTAGGGCTAAAACACTCACAGGGACTTCAAAACGGCTCAAAATAATTCACCAGTTCTAGAGTCAGTTATCATCCACCCACATAAATCTTATTACTTCTGCCCAATCCATGAAAACCAGTAACAAAACCCTCTTCTTGGCCCTGTTACAGAATTATAACTTTTGGAAGAGAGTGAAGGTTAATTCCAAGATACAATAGAAAGCACACAGTTCCAGTTCCTTGAATGTCTCTGAAAGCCTCCTTGTTATCCATCTTTGAAACTTATGAACTTCAGGTACTGCCTTTTCAGACAGATGGGAA
This sequence comes from Phaenicophaeus curvirostris, assembly GCF_032191515.1. Classification (NCBI taxonomy): domain Eukaryota; kingdom Metazoa; phylum Chordata; class Aves; order Cuculiformes; family Cuculidae; genus Phaenicophaeus; species Phaenicophaeus curvirostris. The sequence continues at coordinate 49,321,195 of NC_091397.1, read as the reverse complement.
AGAATCTGGGAAAGAAGCAGGGAACAATACATACCCCCTCTGGCAGCCCGCAAAGACTTTGTACTAGCATCAAGAGGCAGTAAGCGCGACTTTGACGGGACGACAGGCAGCCTACATCTCACTTGGGAAGACAGTGACTTCCAAACATCCTTACTGACCCACCCAGAGCCCCCAAGACAGCAGGCTCCCTCCTACCCCTTTGCCCACAGGCTAACCCTTCCCCCACAGCCTCCAGCACCCCGAGGAGCCCCCCACGGGGCTGTGAGCTCCCCTCAAGCCCAAGCCCAGGCTATCTTCTCTCCATCTGCCCTGTTCCGAGCGCCTCCACGGCTCTGCCCCTTCCAGGTTTCTTCCTCCCTGGAAAAGCCAACCCGCGCTCTTTACACAAACACACAACGCAGTAAGAAATAATAACCAAAGGGGGGGCGGGGAAACAAACAATAAAAACAAAGAAATGACAATTAAAAATAAGAAAGCATCGAAAACCAGCCTACAACAACAACCCCACAACTCACCACCCAGGTCAGTCCCCCGCTGCCGCCACCGCCGCCTCCTCCACCTCCTCCTCCAGACTTTGCCATTTTGTGCCCGTTCCTCCCTCAGCCGAAGCGAAGGCTCAAGGCGGCGGCCGGGAGGGCCGGCACGGACACGCAGCCACCCGCAGGCACGGACACGAACCCCCGCAGCGGCGGCGCCGCTTCCCTACTCCATGGCGGACCGGGGGCCGGGCAGGGCCGGGCGGAGGCCGGAGGCGGCGGGCGGGCCCGGCCGGGCCTGCGGCTCCGCGGCTTTAAAGGGACGAGCCGGCGCCTCCGCCTCCCGGCGGCCGCGGCGGCAACAGCACCGCCGCTATCGCCGCCTCCTCCTCTTCCTCCCCTCCCTCCTCTGCCCTCTTCTTCTCTTCCTCCTTCTCTTCCTCTACCCTCTTCTTCTCTTCCTCTACCCTCTTCTTCTCTTCCTCCTCCCCCTCTGCCCTCGTCTTCCCTTCCTCCTCCTCCTTCTCTCCCTCTACCCTCTTCTCCCTTTCCTCCTCCACTCCCTCTTCCTTCCCTCCTCCTTGTTCCCTCCCGCCTCCTCTACTCTCTTCTTCTCTTCCCTCCTCCTCCCCCTCTCCTTTCCACCCCCCTCTTCCTCCTCTCTTTCTTCCTTTCCTCCTCCTCTCCTTCCTCCCGCCCCGCAGCCACAAAGGCCCTGAAAACGGATTAATAATGAAATCCCCCCTCGCCCCCCGCCCCGTCCCCTCCCCGCGCACACGCCACGAAGCCCGGAGCCGCGCCCCCCGTTCCCCTCCCCCCGGCAGCGCTGCGGCCCGGCCGCCGCTCTCAGACAATGAGCGCGCTGCCCCGCGGCCGCCTCCGAGCGCGCCCGGCCAGCCAATCGGAGGCCCGCGGTGGGCGGGGCTGCGAGGGGAGCGGACCAATGGGAAGGCGAGAAGCGCCGCGGGGAAAGACGTCACCGCGGGTGGCAACAAGGGAAGGAGAGCGGCGGCCGCGGGGGGGCGCTAGTGCGGGGAGGGCGGAGGGAGGGAAGGAGGGAAGGAAGGATAGAGGGATGGAAGGATGGGGGAATGGAGAGATGGAAGGATCGAAGGATGGAGGAAGGAGGGGATGGGGGATTGGAGGGATGGTGGGATAGAAGGATGGAGGGGATAGAAGGATGAGGGAATGGAGAGATAGAAGGATGGAGGGAGGGGGGAATGGAAGGATGATGAATGGAAGTATAGAAGGATGGAGGGAAGAGGGGATGGAAGGATGGGGGTATGGAGGGATGGAAGGATAGAAGGATGGAGGGAGGAGGGGATGGAAGGATGGGGGAATAAAGAGGTGGAAGGATAGAGGGAGGAGGGGATGGAAGGATGGGGGAATAAAAAGGTGTAAGGATAGAAGGATGGAGGGAAGAGGGGATGGAAGGATGGGGGAATGGAGGGAGGAGGGGATGGAAGGATGGGGGAATAAAGAAGTGTAAGGATAGAAGGATGGAGGGAAGAGGGGATGGAAGGATGGGGGAATGGAGGGATGGAAGGATAGAAGGATGGGGGAATAAAGAGATGGAGGGAAGAGGGGATGGAAGGATGGTGGAATGGTGGGATGGAAGGATAGAAGGATGGAGGGAAGAGGGGATGGAAGGATGGGGGAATGGAGGGATGGCAGGATAGAAGGATGGGGGAATAAAGAGATGGAGGGAAGAGGGGATGGAAGGATGGGGGAATGGAGGGATGGAAGGATAGAAGGATGGAGGGAAGAGGGGATGGAAGGATGGGGGAATGGAGGGATGGCAGGATAGAAGGATGGGGGAATAAAGAGATGGAGGGAAGAGGGGATGGAAGGATGGGGGAATGGAGGGATGGAAGGATAGAAGGGTGAAGGGAGGAGGGGATGGAAAGATGGGGGAATGAAGAGGTGTAAGGATAGAAGGATGGAGGGAAGAGTGGATGGAAGGATGGGGGAATGGAGGGAGAAGGAGATGGAAGGATGGGGGAATAAAGAGATAGAAGGATGGAGGGAAGAGGGGATGGAAGGATGGGGGAATGGAGGGATGGCAGGATAGAAGGATGGGGGAATGGAGAGATTGAAGGATCAAAGGATGGAGGGAAGAGGGGATGGAAGGATGGGGGAATGGAGGGATGGCGGGATAGAAGGATGGAGGGATGACTGAGCTGCAGGGTCAGCACCTGCCCTGCAGGGACTCCTCCTTCCCTCCTCTCCCCTCTCTGGGGCAAAGAGAAGCCTGGCTTTCCTGCAGGGAACCCGCCGTCCCTGGGGAAGTGGTTTTTTGAGAGGGAGCGCTCGCGGCTGTCCTGTTTGCTCATCTGCAGGACAGGTGGAGAAGACGTGATGCAGTAGGTAGGACAGGGTTTCCACCAGCTCCATAAGCTACCCCTGCAGTGGCAGCTGGAGCAGGATTAACGTCCTGGTGCTCCAGGCAGGAGAGAGTCGATAAACCACTACCCTCTCCTGGGCCCTGGTGATCGGCCTGGGGGGTTCTTTGTCTCTCATGTCTCACAGAATTTTATTCTGCTACTGTTAGGAACGCTTTTTTGTTACGTCTTCTTCCCGTCAGTTGCCGTATTTTAGGGTCACATAATAAGGCACCTTGTTCTGTACCCCTGTTCTAAGATATCCAGCATCATCCAGTTCAACCGTCAAACCAACACCACTGTGCCTGCTAAATCGTGTCCTGAAGTGCCACATCTACGTGGGGTTTTAACTCCTCCAGGGATGGTGACTCCAGCCTATTCCAGTGCTTCATCACTCTCAGTAAAGTATTTTTTCCTAACATCCAGTATAAACCTACCCCGCTGCAACCTGAGACCATTTTAAGTATGAGTTTAAGATACTTCAAACCAAGAGCAAAATATATATGACTATGAATATTATAGTATAGTTATAGATATTTTGACAAGCTTAAAAAAAACTTCCACTACATGCAGCTTCTCAATTAGTAAATTTAACATTGCCATCTGAAATGCAAAGACCCACCTAGTCCAGCCTTTTCCGCTCCTGGAATTATTCCCAATGTAAATTCACAAAAGGAGGGACTAGTAGGAGCACTGCATCTGAGCTGGTAGACAAATTGGTATCTGAAGTGAATAATTTCAGCTGAATTGTAAGTTATAATTTAAAGGTTTTTGCTTTTGCAAAATGATTTTCCTAAGAAGTAAATGGATTGGAAACAGAGCGGTCGCCTTTGAGGAGTCAGTTGTAATGTTCAATTATGCCTCAAGGGAAGGATCAGAAGAATTTCTAGTAAATATTGCTTATTTAGCATAATTTTACTCTGCCAGTTTCTAAGGAACCCATTAAACTAATATTGAAATGCTGCACAGGGATTATGGAAAATAATGGCATCTGCCTGGAAGAGGCAGTAAGTTATCTGTTCCAGCCCAGTTTTACTGCAGCTACCTGTGCCCCTGAGCTGTAGACTGTGTTGCCTCCTACTTTAGGCAAGGTAAGAGAGAGTGTTTCTTGCAGAACAACAAGGTGGTAACACTGGCAGTGCTCTGCCTAATGCTGTGGAGTTTTGGGCTGCTGATTAGAAAAGGTTTGGGTTTTTTCCCAACTCCCCTATATGCAGGACCTGTAAAATGAATCACGTGTAGGGAACCAAGGCTCCTACAATGAATATTGGGAGGACTAGAGAAAACAGTGTGAGTGCATCTGTTGAAAGCTTTTTGCACTGGTGGAGAACCCTTAATGCATACAGCAGAAAGAGAACGAGTCACAAACATTAGTATTACCTTCTCATTAGCTCTGACTGTTTAGTAAATAGGCTGTTCTTAGTGTGGGAATCCTGCCTTTTTCACTCATTTATATTGAGCCAAGTAGAAGATAGTGATCTAGCTTGAAGACAGCCAATTCTGTACACATTAGAGAAAGTCAGAGGGAGTTTCTTTCATCCTGGCAGTTGCTAATCTTTCAATGTGCATGGCCAGGCATGTTTAGTCTATGAGTCATGCTGGAGTAAATATAGGACCAAAGTCTGACGTCCCTCCAAGCACTTTCTTTAGTCTTGTTCGAAATTACTTTGTCCAAGTTGCTTTTCATGTAATTATCATACACTACACTACCTGCACAGCATGTTACTGGCTTGCTGTTTTATCCTTAACACTTATGTATGCATGTTGAGTGCTTGCGTTCCTAGCCATGCAGAGACTATGTGACAAAGTTCTTATGAGACTACAGGCACCTGCCTTCATGGAGTTCACAGCGAAGTAGCAAAATTAGACTGCTCATCACATTTCAAATTATTCCTGCTAAAACAAACACAGAACTAGATTTAAGCATGAATTGGAGCACAGTAAGATTTTGATAGGAGTGGGATTTCTTTGCTAGATGCCACCTACCCCAATAACGCACTATCAGTTAACATCAAATGCTTTACACTTACTGTGTGATATTTAAAATCAATAATCCCCTTGAGATAAGATAATATACACAAAATTCCTAATTCAATTAATTGGAGACTTGCTTTGTCTCATAGTTGGAGACCATAACGTAAATAGAAGTACCCTACAGGTCTTCAAAACAATTCTCTATGTAAACCAGTTTCACTACTGGTTTTAGCATTTAATTAGTTTTAGTAAGCGAAACATTTATCATAACATTACTTTGTGTTTAATTCATTTAGCAGTAAGATAGCTGTATGTGTGATCTTTAAATATTTTGATACTTAGTATGTACAAACTTCCCATCTATTGTAAGTTATTTGCTCCTGTTCTATACTTGCTGTTTAATAAAATTTTTTTATTTCCTCTGTGGCTTTTCTGGAAGCCAACTTAAAAGGGCATAAAATGTGCCTGTTTGTGAAACTAGGTGTATTAGTCTGCTCCAAGAACATATTTAGATACAGCCACTTACCTAAATGAATGATCACTGCTTTCAGTTTTCTGCAAACTACAAAGGAAAAAGTGCACTTTGCAGTTTTGGTCTAAAATTCCACATTGGATATAGTTGTAGTGTAATATGGTATAAACAAACACCATATATTTTAATATAAAGTATTTACATTTGCAATAATCTCCATTTTAAAATTTCATCATAATTCATTAAAATAATTATGAAATAACCGATGAAATCATTAAGTAAGATTACGATAGTACAATGTGACAGTTATCAATGTTCCTGTACTGCCTTGATTCTGAATGAATTTCAGACAATGGTTTCAAGGCAATTAAGAAAAATCTACCCATTGCTGGGTCGTCTAATGATATAAATGTAGCCAGGTCACGCATATGTACACAACTGTATTTCAAATAACTTCACTGAACTAGCAAGAGCAAACACTAGCCGTTTTCTGTGGGTATACGCTGTCAGTGTGCTGTCTGACACTCTCATCTGATCTCTGCCTGGGACTTACGCATCCACCTGCGGGATCCTTGGTATCTTTGTCAGCAGTTGTTCCTGAGGTTAGACTATCCCACAACAAGCCTCTTGAAGAATGACACGCCGCTTTTGGACAGTTTGGCATAGGGTTTGGACTTGAGAAATACTGTTTACCCTCCTGTTACTCTCCCATAACTAACCTGTTAATGGTTTTGCCAAGGTATGGAGAACTTTCCAGCAGGGCTGGCTGTGAGCGCTGCTGACAGGGTGTTGCTGGGGAAGATGTCCAGCAAAAGCCACAGGATTAGCTGTGGGGACCTCAGGGCTCCATGCCTGGACTGCTCACCATGTGGCTGGGGCCGCTGTAATGACCTACCTGGCTTTGTTCTGGGCCTCATCTTCCAAGCGACAGGGGACAGGACAAGAGGGAATGGCCTCAAGCTCCGCCAGGGGAGGTTTAGGCTGGACATTAGGAAAAATTTTTTCACAGAAAGGGTCATTGGGCACTGGAACAGGCTGCCCAGGGAGGTGGTTGAGTCACCTTCTCTGGAGGTGTTTAAGGCATGGGTGGACGAGGTGCTGAGGGACATGGTTTAGTGTTTGATAGGAATGGTTGGACTCGAAGATCCGGCGGGTCTCTTCCAACCTGGTGATTCTATGATTCTACGTGGCTTTGTTCCAGACCGCACCATCTCCGTCACTGCAGGATGCGCATATTGCATTAGAGACTGTCACACTGACTTGCTTGGCTTCTCTCCTGGACTGCACTGTCTTTCCCGCAGAACAAGGAAGTTGTTGTCACTCGTTAACATTAAATATTTATCTGTCACTAGAAGTACTTGAGTATCCAAGTCCGTCTAATCTCCTCACTGTCAATTCAGTCTTAAGCTGCGACACACGCTCACAGAGCTGTATAAACAGAGATGTTGCTAAGGCAGGAATCACCATTTTAATGTTTCTGGGTCTTGAATATTTCTCTCCAAGATATCATGCAGTTGTTCTCAGTTATTTGTTTCAGCAGTGCTGTTTCTGCTTAGCACTTTATTCTTGCTGTATTTATCAGGAGAACGGGTAAATAAAGGTAGAAATGCAACAAATTAAATATGGTTATATGTTTAGGTTTTGGCCTCCTGTTCGCCTTTTACCCAACTAACAATGCTTACCTTCTCTTTCCACTACCGACTTTATATTGTTCCCATTTACCTCTGCAGATTCCTCCTGCTCCTCGGTGCTCTCCTGCTTTTCTTAAAGAAAAGTAAGCACATGTTACCTCAGCCTTTAGTTGAAGCAGGAGCAGCCAGATCAGCAGTTCTTTTGTGCATCTTGCTCAATATGACTGTAGCCACCATTGGAAGAGGTAGCAGAAGTTGCAGTAACAACAGCTTTCAGTGTCGGCCAGGCCAATGTGTTTGGCAACTCAGGAATTATTTAGGAAGCACTTTGCTACAGCACATGTATGTTAGAATTTGGGAATCTCAGTCCGGGTCATCTTCAGTCCAGCATGGCTTCCAAGAGCATGGCTCCTTTCCTGAGCATCTCAGAAAACAGAATCCTGATCACAGCATTTCTTTCTTAGATTTAGGATTCCTGGCTGCCACCTGTGAGGAGGGAAAACAATCTTTTGAATGGCTTTGAATATATGTGCTTAATACTTAGTGAATCCATTTTAATGTTCTAGGATAAAGTTTTTCATCTACATGGTTGTTACAAGTAACTTGGTTTGATATATGTATACTTGTGGGGTTTTTTTAACCTAAAAATGTAGGAACACTAGTCCTTGTTACATTATATATTTCTTTTTGAAATCTACTGTGCATTTAGATTGTGGTACAGTAAAGAAAAATGTTCTTCATTGACGCAGCTCTTTTAGAATACTCGTGCATTTCTTGCAAAGTATGAAACAAAGAACCTTAAAAAAGGCGCTATATGTTTTACCTTACTGATAGACCTAAGAAAGAAAAAAGCTAGCATATTTTTTTTTGCAACAAATCCATTAACTGTTAGACAATAATCATACCTAACACTCTTATAAAATTAATTGTGTGAAGAATAGTTTAGTGATACACTGCATTCTCATCTCACAACTAGAGAGAATACGTTTTCTTATGCTCTGTCTCATAGTAAGCTCATGCCAAAGTTGTTATCATTCTGCTACAGAAGTGTCGTAATAACAACTCACTTTTTTTTTTTTTTTAAGTCAGTTGTTCTTTTACTGAGCTTTTTTATTCCACATATGCTCTTCTGCTGGAAGCTTTTATATCAGAAAGCCTTTGAAGAGTGGGAGTAACTCTTTAAATTTATCTGGAAGCAGTGCGGTTTCTTTTACCTTGGCTGTCACTTGCTGCTCGTGTTCTTTTATTTCCAGGTAGTAAGTGCAATGCATTTGTCAGATTCTTATGAAAAAGGCAAGACACATTATCCAGAACTTTGCAACACAGTATCAGTTTCTGTCCCATTCAATATTTTCCTTCCTCTTCTGTCTCTTCAAAAGTTTGAAAATGCATTTTATGTACCAATATATTTTCCAGTACTTTTAGAAACTTCATTTGACACTAAGTATCAGAACAACATTTACCTTGAAACCGTAAGTTAGCTCTTTGTCCAGAGATGTTCTTCCAGGTTCTATGTTCATGGACCTTTTGAGACATATCGGAGGTTCTACTGAAACATGCCATTTTTCTGCTGAATTCATTTTTTTCATGACTCGTGATAGGGAAGCATGGAGGCTCATTTTAACTTTACATCTTACCCTTAGTTTATTGAAATGGCACCTGTTAGTTCTGAATGGATGCTTATGAATTCCTCAGGTTTGGTAACCTGTTTTTTTTCCAATTACTGATTGTTTTCTAATGATTCTCTCAATATATTCTGGACTCAGTTCCCTGGGACACGAGCAGTGATGATGAAAGAGCACACTAGCCTAAAGACTGAAAAGACAAGGAAATTACTTGGAGTCACAGAATAGCTGAGGTTTAAAAGATTAATTATGTATGTGCTGTTCTTTGTGATATTTAATTCTCAAAATAGAGCATAAAATTTTCCTCAGCTTTCTAATCAGAACATGCATTCTCCCAAATAATTAAAGCTGCTAACTTTGAATTGCTGTACAGAACTGAAGAGAGCTCAAAGCAAACATCAATCCCTTATTTTCTGATAGTTCTTGTTAAAGGACAGCAAAGCAGGAACTGTAACTGCTCTCAGATTACCATACAGAGCACAGTTACAGGATATATAGGCAGGCACGTTAACCAACCCACAGGAACACAGCACAAGCTACAGCAATCAAACATAACCCAGGGCACATGCTGCAGCTCTAAGCTGCTCCACCAAACCAGCACGACTGCTTTTAGCCACAAAGCCAAATAACTCCATTGCGCAGCCTACCACAGAGCGCTCCCAAGCCGCCCATTACAATAGACACACGCCCACGGAGCACACATGCAGAACACGGCACTCCCACACACCACTCCAGCTTCTGTTTAATGTTTAAATCTCCCCTGCTAATTTAAGGTCAGTTATCAAGTACAGCATTCCATGAGCAGAATGAGGGTTGCAGCGCCTGTCATCCTGCCCTTGATCTCTATGCTCCTGCGCTGTTCATGACAGGATATCCCACAATCCATAAGGTTGGTGCTCCCTCCAGGGTTGGTAACTATGCCAAGGACATGGCTTGCTTAACAAGTTCTGTAACTGAGCGGCACGAAGATGCAAATACTATAATGGGTGAAACTACTTTTTAAGTTCCCTGTAAATGAATTAGTGTATTAATGGACTAGATGCTGTGCTTCACACTTCTAACCCTACAGGTCTTTGCAGTTTATATGAAGTGATACTTAATCCTTAAAAAAGACATGAAATAAAAATATTATTCCCAATTCAGTATTTGTTTGGGTCATCCTCTGGAATTAAATTGAAAGCTTAACAGCATTCATATCCTTACAACAGTTACCTGCAGCACAGCATGCAAAAATAATGTTCAATATTTCACGTGGTTCTTCGGGCTTCAAATGCAATTCCTACAGCTGTTCTGTAATATTTCTATCACACGTGAGGAACAATTTCCCCCAAGAATTAAATCTGCTGATATAATTTGGTCAGCAGCATCATTGCCCTTTTGAACCATGTGCATAAACATACTAAAACACCAGGTTCCATTGTTGGTCCTAATGTCCTTCCCTTAGAAGCATTGCTGCTTCAGTTTCTCTCCTTGTGGGCCCCTTACACCACCTCCGTCACCACAGGCTCCTGGGTGACAGTGAGTCTCCAAAAGATGTGAGGAAAGGCCAACGTAATCAGGCCTGTAGCACGCTGCCATTGATGGCCAGTAGACCTGAGGGGAACAGGAGCGATGCTGGGAACATAAAGGGATACCAGAGCAAGGGATGATGACTGAGGGACCTTATTGCTCTCTACAACTACCTGAAAGGAGGTTGTAGAGAGGAAGGAGCTGGGCTCTTCTCCCAAGTGACAGGGGACAAGAGGGAATGGCCTCAAGCTCCGCCAGGGGAGGTTCAGGCTTGACATCGGGAAAAAATTTTTCATGGAAAGGGTCACTGGGCACTGGAACAGGCTGCCCAGGGAGGTGGTTGAGTCACCTTCCCTGGAGGTGTTTAAGGGACAGGTGGATGAGGTGCTGAGGGGCACGGTTTAGTGACTGATAGGAATGGTTGGATTCAATGATCCAACCGAGTGATTCTATGATTCTATGACATGATACTAGAATGATACAGGCTGAGGATTCCAGTTGTCCTGTAAATATACCATGGGTGTGAGGGTGACAAAAAGCAGGTAGGAACTAAAGCGATACAAGGAGGTGGATGGAATCTCCTGCCAATGAAGGCCGTGGCAGATTCAGAAAACCACATTCAAGGAACTCAGTAGATCATGCTACTGTGATCCTCACAGCTTGCTCTCTCCTGCTGCCCACCAGAGAAGGAACAGCAGCCATCATGGGCTGAGGAATGCATGGAGGTTGTATAGGGTTGGGGTATCAGCTGTCACAGAGGAAGCAAGAAGAACACAGGATCCAGGGATGGTGTGGGAGCCTCCAGGTCTTACCTGTGACTCACTTGCAAGTTGCTTTATCTCCAAAGCAGAGACTACTTCAAAAGGAAGAAAATCATCAGTTTAAAGGGGGAATTTGGAAGGGCTTTTAATGATGAAGAAAACAGGGAGGGTTACATTAATCAAGGGAATCTTCCAAAAGATGGCCAAAGCATCTAATCAAGCTGCACTGTAGAACACATCCACCTTACTACTAATATAACATCCTCTGTTATAGTGCTGGTTTTCTCATCCTAATATGTATTACACACAAAATCCAATGACCAGTACTGCCAGTGGTGACTTCTGCTTGACCCACAAGTAGCACTACATGCCTGGAGTGCCTTTTCCATACAACTTCTTCAATGAAATATTCCTCAGTTATGGATTTAGCATTCTGGTTTTGGAGTATAAATTCTAACAGATTACCACTGAATTTGTTACCATGTGCCAGTAAATCTCCTATTCTTTAAAAATGAATTCTATTATTTCCTTTTCTTTTTCCCCATATACCCAAAGTTTCAGCCACTCTTTCATACGTGTTCTCTGTTTACAGATTAACTTCGTATTTTTCACTGAATATCTGCAAAGGGCTGAACTTCCACATGTGACTGGTAATCAGTCTTGTATGTGAAGTAAAGGCAATAAAAAGTTTAAAAAAGCTACTCTGGCAAGTGCTTGCTTTTTAAAAATGTCTGTTTCCTATCATGGATTTTGTTTCTGCAGGCCAGAAATGGATGTAAATCTTCCCCTGCCTTCAGGTTACTTACATATTGGGACTGGATGAAAGCCCATTTCTTCATATCTTTCTGTTACTCATTAGTCCTTTTTCGGCAATAAACTAGTGTACGAATATGAATTACTGGCAAGCCTTAAAAATGTGAAACAAAACTATAAATGAAGTCGCAGAATATAGATGGTCACCGTGCACAGTGAAGAAAAACTGCAATGTCTGTTGCCCTGAATGTGAGCCCTGGGTTCTCACCTTTGTTAAAAAAAAAAAAAATCAAATGGACTTCTATTTAAAAAAGAATCATTATCAAAAACTGGCTTTGAAGCAGAGAAGTAAATTATACCACTAGCAATACTGTCAGGGGCTGAGACTTCTTATAAAGGCAGTTCATACCTAGTTTTGACACTTGAGCAAGAATTTGATTAAGGCAGTGTTTGTAAGGCTCTGTGACGATAATACTTCCTTTCAAAAAAAAAATTGAGTGAAGCAATTGGCCTTAGTTTGCTAAATAAACCTGCAAATGATGTAAATTTAATTTCTCAGTATTAACTTGACCTTACTTTCTTCTATCCTCGAGTGTTAAAATGACTCCACACCCTCTCATGCTTCTGTTTGTGCCACTATGTCCAGTGTGGAGGGGTTGTTTTTAACTCAAATCTGTTACTTAAATTTTTGAGGGCCTATTTTCTTTTAAACCATCATTGTTAACATCATGGAAACCTGTAAGTATATTTAGGCAGAAAATCCTACCCAGAGAACCAAAGAAAAGGGAACACCCTCATTAAAACCACTTTGGGGAATGCATCTTACTAAACCAAACCAGAACAGCTCCAGAATTCTTAATGCAGTCCACAAACAGGCACTTCCCTTTTGGCCAATAAAGTTTTACATCTTTCTGCCAGCAGTGAACTTTGTTTTTAATATACCATATATTTCCCTGATGCTTTGGCTAAAAGCAAAAACTGTTGCAGTTTTACATCATTTTGACTTCTGATATAATGCAAGCACAGACACACATACATTACCTTCTAGCCTTCTCATTGTAACTGCAACGTAGAGGGAAGAAGCAAGTCTCTTTCTTTCAATTCTGTACTTTGCTGCTGTTTCCATCTGCTCTAAGAGGCTGTGATCAACTATTCCACCCACTTTAGTAAGAGTTTACTTACACATTGCTCTTGGATGTCTTAATTTTCTTACATCAGCTGGTTTCCTTATGACTGTTTCACAAGGGCGTCTGTGTATTGTTATCCGAAGTGCTTATCTAAAGTAAGTCCAGCATTTCCTCCTGGCCATGACAGAGGTAAGCTGCTAGCTGATTTTCTGGGGGCAAAATATGTTCCCCTGGGACTCCAAGGATATGGAAGACATGAGCTGTATTACTGAAGTTCCAAGGATATGAAATAGCACATCGCACTATGTAATAAAAGGATCAAATAAACAGAACATACACTGAAACATTACAGTCAAAATGCATAGTGAAATAAACTTTCCCATTTATAAGATCTCTAACAGAAGATCAAGGCTAGCCAGTACTTAGACTCAGTCCTTGAGTCTCAGTAGGTGCTCAGTGCCTGAAATCCACTAAGCACCACTCCGTAGGTGCTCAAAGACACTGAAATCTCATCATCACCATGGATAGTGTGCTCTTCAAACTCTCAGTTACATGTTGCTAAATACACTTTTTAAAAAAAACAACAACAGATTATTCATTGAAACAAAGGAATGAATACATATCAAGCACAAGGAGCTTGTTCTTAATTTTAATTTTTTTTCCATAACTTAGACGAGTAAAAATAAAAGGTCTTTAAAAATGGATATTCCTTAACTCTTAGACTGCTTTCAAGAAAGTTGTTGACTTTTCTGAGTATTTTCCTTCTACTGAAAACTTACGGTGACCTAAATATAAACGACCCTCATCTCTAAACGACTGTCAGTCATGGAAATCACTTTCATCAGCACTGGCTGATGTAGTCCATTACATGTTCTTTCCCCATTAAATTTTATTAAGTCCTGGTATGTTTGTCAGTTTCTGTGTGTCAGCAGTTTTAATTATTATTGCCTTTCCCTCCCCCTGCCCCCGAGTATGAGCAATTTTAATCTCTCCCTTTTGTCCCCTATTACCAAATAAAAGTAAAGAAACTAAGTTAATTTTTGTAATAGTGTATTTACCATACAGCTGCAATCCTCTACCTAAATTAAAAGCAAATTAAGATGGATTTTAAATTAGATGGAAATGCATAGGAAAAAAAAAAACGCTGCAGAAACTGAAGCAGGCTAATAACAGCAAAGCTAATAGCACAATTACAAAGCTTCCCATAAAAATAAAGGCAAGAGTAAACATAAACATCTTAACAGAGGAAAAAAACCCTGTTCTCTTATTCAGACAGGCAGGCAGCCACATTTAGACCCTCACACATTTCACAATAGCTGTACATCTAAAACACAGATACAGGAAGCTGTTCAACCTTGGCTTGATATTTCGACATGCTTAAGTGCCATATTATAGGATGGCAGATACCAAAATTCTGCTCCTGAAATTAATAACTTCAGGGAAAAAGAAACTATACCAACCTACTAAGGACCTTCTAAATATCTTTCTTTCTTGGACTCTTCACTATCCTTCTGGCTGGATTGAACATTAAAGATTAGCATAAAGCACATAATCTTATCCCAGATATTAATACTACCAGTCTTTCATTCTACCCGCATTGACCCACTATCATAATATCACTGATTATTGTTTAGAGAGGCTATAAGCTCCAAGGCATAAAGCACTGCTGGCAATGGCAGTACCCCATAAAAGAACCTTAAAAGCCAGCACAAAGCGAGCTGAACTACTGCAAATAATGTTGAATATCTTTTTAAAATTATTAAAAATACAGATGGGTCCTACGTCTATTCCATCAAGTGTGTTTAAGGAAGTCACCTGTCTAATTCGTTTCTTGATCCTCCATAGGGTATGAAGCAATGATAACAGGAGTTCTTTGAACTTCACATTTTTTAAGTTGTTGAATTGCTTACAAATCACTAACAAAATCTTAAATTTTGTCCAAAACAAAACCAGAGGTTTGAACCTATAGTGGAAATTAGAGATTTATTTTAAATAATGCCTGTACTTACTGAATGCTGAGTTTTTACGAATACTAAAAACACATATCACATTCTTAACTGGTAGTATACTTCCATGTTTAGCTCAAGCAACCAAAAGCAATGTGATGAGGAGCATGGGGGAGAAGATACCAGATATCCCGGCCTCTGCCTGGAACAATCTCTGCCCCCCTTGGAGTTTCTTTGTTTTGACTTGTTTTGTTTTGAGCTGCAAGAACTCTGCAGCTCAAAAAAAAAGAACTCTGGGTGTTCCCAGCTTCTGGCAGCCATATGTGCTGCCTACCATCTGTTTTCACTCTACTGTGCTATGGAGACAAACATACTTTATTTTTAGTGTTCTACATTTCCTGATGTTGCACATAACGGGGATTATATCTCACATCTAAGCCACAATATATGAAAAGTTTTCTGTGGATAACTTATGAGCAAAGGCAACAGATTATCACACAGGATCAGATGAGAGAATTTTCATTACCTACTTCCCAGTGCAAGTATGTAATTTATACTGAAGTTTGTTTGATTCCTGTATACCTGTGCTTTCTCTCTACATTGCCTCTAAGGGGTTTCCTTCATGTTTAAAGATACATTTTCCCAGCAGCTTCCTGGGGTGTAGGAAATTACTACTACAATTTTGTGGGCTGCCACTAGTGGTTGCTATTCTGCATGCAGCGTTCAGAGTCAAAATAGGCCACGAAGAAATAAACAGCTGTATGATCAGCCACAGAGGGCCAACAGTGCAGTACAATAAACATGTTTGAAAGGAGGAATTCTGTGCACAGTCCCCTCCCCCCAGTTCTGCTGGAAACCATGCACTCCAAAATTAGTTCACAGCCATTAACTGGATAGCATGGTATTTACATTAAATTCGAATGAAAAGATTACACTGTTAAATCTCAGTGCAGCTTTGGAGGGCACCCATAGCACAGTGGACAGCCATTAACTCTTTAAAATGCACCAAAGTAAATTGAAATCTAGAAAACATCACTGGTTTTACCTATATTGGTCTTAAGCCACGTATTTCTAGGCAACAGTACTTTTTCTTTCCCCATTTAACCTTCCCATTCTCAGACTTGTAAGAAGCTGAATAAGCACTGACGTTCATGTACATATGCCATGATCAAAATCTCCTATAACTCAACCAGTATCATTTAATTGCCAGCATAACTTAATACTTCTAGAGCACACTGCAGCACAGATCTTTCCACCGTACAATACTGCAGATTCAGGACACTCCCAAGTTATTATTAGGCAACTATTGATAAGGAATTTATTAAGACTTGCACTGAAATAGAGATCAGGTGAGAAAATTAGTGTCCTTAAAATCGTTTACGTATGAAGAGATGCAAAACATTCACTGTTCGTAGAGTATCTCAAAAGACATGTGAAAGAGCTGCACTTTTTCAGGTAAGGTCTATTTAGTCTGAGGTTTCTACTCATTAATTCTTTCCTAAAATAAGATTTTTATTCATTGTATGTGATCTTACAAATAGAGAGGCAGTTCTTGATTAAATTAGGGAGGCATTTTCCAATCTTTTTAATTCATTCAAACATTTTAATAACAGAGTTCAACTACTCTGTTTAAGTGGATCATTTTATTAAGTTATCTGCAGCAATTACTCTTCCCCCAGAGATTCTGACCGAAAGTGAGAAAATTACTTTTATTCTACAACTTCTAAATTTATTCTGCATTCTGCTTTCAAATTATCAAATACAGTCAAGCTGTTCTGCAGTTTCTCACAGTCCTCTACTTTAAGTAACAGAACACAAGAAATAATTTCTGTCCTAAAGCACGATCTTTTTCAGCTATCAAAATCATGAAACATTTTTGTTGACTGGTGTCACTATGTCTTTTTCTGCCTATCTTCTTCCAACATAGTATACAGATTGACCTAAAATACTTTCCTGTTGGCTTCTCACTCAAAATCTTACATCTAGTGTTCAGCTGAAACTGAATACAGGAGGAGTTGTTAATGGACACTGGCAAATTCACTTTGAGTTAGTCAAGTGTAGACTAACACCCTTCCGTACAGTTCCCTGTCACTATGTTGTTCTGAACTAAGGGAGTGAGGCTTTCTCTTTCTAATCCTCAGAAACCATCTGAAGCAAAGTATCTAATTGATCATACATCATTCTGTCACTCCTGAGCTGTCATAATCTACCAGTGTTTCAGAGGTCTGTGGTATAATTTTGATGCCTATACTCACTGTGCATATGCAGTTTCCTAATAAAATCTGAACAGTCTTACATTTGCTTAGATTTGTTGAAAAGTCAGCAAACATTTATTTCAATGGAAATTATTTTTGACAATAACTTCAAATCAATACAGTAGTTGGAAGGGTCAGGAGAAAGGAACAAAAAGCTTTAAAAACATGGATCTTGATAACATCATCCCGAATTCTCACTTATTTAAAATAAAACTATAGCTTGAACTTTGCATTATAGTCCTATAATAGAAAATTTCTCATACAATCCAGTCATAGCCCTCTTCCAATTCTTTGATAAAGACTATCTAATCTGAGCATTCATTTTACTCATGGCACTGCTACATCTGACATCTCCTGAGTGGCAGTTTTTATTATATTCTATGCAAAGGAATTTAAACACTGCATTAAGAGACAGAAGAATTGCATATACTTTTACATCAAATTTGGGAAAAGCATTCAAAGCAACTCAGAACAATAGCTTAAGAAGTGATCTCAGCCTTCACGCTTAATAAATCTTTTTAAAAGTGGGTAAATTTGAATTTATATAATTAAAAAGTATTTATAATGTATAATCTATTTATTCATAGAAAAAAATTCTCATGTTCTTATTCATGTTTTCAGTCTCAATTTCATACCACAGGCCATGACAATTTTAGATACGTAATAAACACTTCTTTTAAAATCAGTTTTTAAAAGCACACCATCCTATTTCCAAACATTTCTAGGTATTAAATGCAAGTTTAATACTTAGATAGATAATGAGATCATTTTAAGATTGCTTCAATATTTACCTTAATTTCAGCTCTTCTGGTTATTATTCTCTTAAAATGTCTAAGTCTTCTATTATTCTTTAAAATATTTGAAAATCATCATAACCATCTGTTGTAAATTCAAAATGGAATTCAAACTGCTTTTCTAAGGAGTGGATTACTAAAAAAATGCAGCAAGCCAACCCCGAAGCTCAAAATTAAAATCAATTACAGTTGCTCTGTGCTCTTATGATCATGCTTTGCTTCCTAAAAACTATTTCATTATAAAGTTAAAAAAAAAAAAGTATTTAATGGTTCAATCCCTTAATTCTGATGTTTGTTTTTAAGCCAAGGGGTTTTCATTTTGATGTTTACCTATTCAATACATGTGCAGTTTCAAGTTGACTAAATGGAAGCAGTAAAACAGGAAATAAGCTGCCAGATAGATGAACAGGAACTGCCAACCAAATCTTCATATTGCATCCGTGGTATAATGTCTTCAAGGAACTCAAAGAACAGCTCTCGAGCTTCTCAGAGGTCACTGAGTTTTATAATTATCTCCAAGCAATTTTCTCCACATCCTGTTAAGCTGTCTCTAAACAGCTGTGTGTGTTGCCATGCGCATTCACCATCCCCTCCATTTAGAATTGCTTCCAACATAACTTCTGTTGCACCAGAAAAATCTGAACAGGAGCAAAGATTTTTGTCTATTGGAGGAAGAGAGAAACAATTCAGTAAGATACTACTGTAGACACCATATCATGCTAGAATGCATGTTAAAAAGGGTAGCTTGTAATGAACATTTAAGGATTTCAGTTGCAACTGCTCAAATGCATCTGTCAATCAGTGGCAGAAAAAAACAGCTGCAAATTTTTAGTTATTATTTGTTTAGCGCTCATCCTCAGAGGATCTAGTCAAGGTTGAAGCCACCGTACACAGAAGCATCTATCCTTGCTAGCAAAACACAAGTATCTTGTATTCACTTTGTGTTCTTACCAACCCTGCTCTGTTGAGATAGGGTTGTGTATATTAATAAAACCGGGGATTGTACCAGTTTTGTTTAAATGCACAGTATTTCCTTGACCTTGCTAAGAAAGACCCAGTTGGAAAAATCAAAATGCATTTATTTGCATTTCATTTAGTATCTGCACAGTGCTCTGTCCAGATAAACTATTTATTTACAGGTACAGCTTTGCTGCATGATATAATTTGGTTTTTAAATTCCACGCTTACCTCCCATCAAAGCGATTTCTGCTGTTGGAGAGCAAAGTCTCCACTTTATTCTTCCACTATGAAATGTCTGACTGCTTGTCCTAACTGAAACATTTTCTATTTTCAGACCAACTGATTTACATTCAAACTTCCAGCTGATGGAGGCAGAGGATGACCCCTCTTTTCGGGCTAAATAAACCTAAATGGAAAGAAGACGTAGCCAGCATGTCAAAACTGAGATAATCAACCCACACTTAATTAATCATTGTAACAAGGACATAAAACCTTAAGATAACACACTTTCATTCTCTATGAAGCCTCTGAAGCTTTAAAACTGTAAATAGTGCAATTTTGTATTTAATCTCACTCCAAATCCTTAAAACTATTCCAGAGTTAGGTAACTGTGCACGCGCATAGTCCTTTACTGGGAACAATAATCTATTTCAACATGCTTGGTAAAGTTTAAGCCACAAAACCACCAAAGTTTATAATTTTTAAAAAAGTGGACTTCCGGTTTTTATATAAAGGCACAGGCCCACACACGGTTTCATTTTGGTTGCTCAGTATTGCTGATGAAGACAACTGTGTAATAACTTTTTTGGATTCTTCAGATGTGGCTGCTGGCTGCTCTCCTAGTAACTGACATGCCTTGGTTAAAGCAAATCATACATGCTAGCTGTATAGAAATTCTGTATTAACATTTCATGAGCTGTTAGAGATTTGCATAATGTAATGTAGTCCCAATGCTGCTCTAAACTCCACCTGGCTGAACAGTCAAGCTCATATGTTAACACTCTTAAAAGTTACTATGAACCCTCATAAAAATTTCATAATAAGCATCCAATGATCCTTTCAAGTCCAGGATCTATTATCAGCAAACCAAGATACTGGACATCACAGATTAAAGAGTCAAAACTGCCACGATCCTTTCAGAATCCTTCGTTAAGAAAGCTTATCAAAATTCTGTCATGTCCAGGCTTCTGATTAATGTGAACAGATTGAGATAGCTCTTTAGTTTTTAATCTGGAAACAACAATCCTGAATAAAACGATAATAAACCACTGTAGTTTTATTAAAGATCCTACCCTTATACAGAAATGTCACTGCCAGACAATAAAATGGAGTTTTAGTGTTACTACGTACCAGGCATAAAAATATTAAGTCTCCAAAGGTGCAAAGTGTTACACTGAAGACTACCTATGAAAATATAACAATTCAACCTGCTTTCAGGTGAATATCATCTTAATGTTCACAAAAGCGCTGATTTCCACATAATTTTTTTAACTACCGCAGCTCAGATTCAACTGAATTGCTGTATTTGAGTAAGAAAGAGAAAACACTCCATTCATTTGTACCTGGTTGAGGTGCACTGAACATAGGCTTTTAGGGATAAAACCTAAAACATTAACCCAGCTCATCCGCCATTATAATATACAAGCATTTAGTTAGAAAAACAGAAGTTAAGGTTTCCTTTTGTGTCTTTATGACTGTCGTCCAAACTTCCACACCTGGCTACTCCTGGTCCAGTACCATTTGGAAAAAAGTCTCAATTCAGGGGAGTTAAAAAATACATAAATAAAAAGATTATTTCAATTCTCTTCCACTGGAGAAATTCTTCTGGAAAACAAGCTTTTAGAAACTCATGGATTTCAGATATACAAGTTCTTATATTCTTCTTATCACCTACTGCATTCTGCTTATCTGAGCCCTGGATGCCAAACTATCTCTGGGTAGTCTGATTAAATTTTATACCATAAAATCAAGTGACACTAAATAGCAAGAAAATACATAAATATTATGAAAATGGCTATTATTATACTGGCCAAAATTAGCATCTATCTGAATTGCTTTGATCAACAACATTACAAAGACAGAATACATAACTGATGGTTCTTTTCTGTTACTCCTGGGCTAATATCTAGTTACCTTTACTGTGGCTTTTACACTTAAATTCCTTTAGACTCACTACGTATCAAATTATAACAAAATATTTCTGTGAAGGTTCCTTTGGCTGATAAGTTTCTTTGACAGCTGCCGAATCAAACTCCAAATCCCTACCTTGCAGATCTACTAGAGGCATCACAAAAAGAACATGCAAACCCCAAACAACCTTTCTCCCTGCTGACTCCCATAATAAAAACAACCCTTAACAAAAAGTAATTTCAGATTCATATACAGACATTCTGCAGGGTGCTATTCCTGGAAAACTAACATGCCTAACCCACAATCCTGAGATATACCTGGACTGGTGGCTCCTAAGTTGTGAAGGCCACCCTGTCACCCTTTATCTAGAGGTGCTGTTGAATCCCAGGGCAACATTTTTCTGCCTGGTCATATGGACTGGTCCCTCTGTTCTATCTGACTAGTAACGTTAAGCAGAACAGCAGACTCATAATTGGTTTCAGTGTAAAGACAGTTTCTTACAAAAGTGAGGATGACTGATCACTAGAGACCTGAAGATACAACACGCTATCAGATTTTTAGCAGATTCTAGGGAAGGAGAATACAGCTGTCCCTCATTCTGAGTCTTTGTTACTTCTCTTTTCCTATTAGCCTACCCTGTGTTAACATATGCTATATTATTCTCCAGTTTCTTCCCTTTTATGCAGAATAAAAGTCCCATCCAACCTGGCCTTGAACACCTCCAGGGATGGGGCACCCACAACTTCCCTGGGCAACCTGTTTCAGTATCTCACCACCCTCATCATGAAGAATTTCTTCCTAATGTTTAATCTAAATCTCCCCCCTTCCAATTTAAATCCATTCTCCCTCATCCTATCATTCCGTGCCCTTGTAAACAGTCCCTCCCTAGTTTTCTTGTAACCCCCTTCAGGTACTGGAAAGTTGCTATAAGGTCTCCCCAGTGCCTTCTCTTCTCGAGGCTGAACAACCCCAACAGCCTGTCCATCTTCATCGGGACCTGTTCCAGCAGTTCCATATCCTTCTTACGTAGGGGATTCCAGAATTAGACACAGGACTCCAGGTGGGGTCTCACGAGAGCAGAGTAGAGGGGGAGAATCACCTCCCTCCATGTTATCATAGCTTCATAAGAGTTATCACAGTTTTATGGTAGAGTTTACACTTTTAGTAATTGTTATCCTTACCATTTTCCAATCTGTTTCAACCTTTCTCCAGACAGACTCAGCCTTCCAAACACCTGCCTCCCAGCCAGTTATTTTTTCATTATTATTGGAAACCCGTGTATAACTATCTTCTACTACATTGTAAATGAGGTGGAAGAGTTTAGATGTCTTCTCTTTTCCAGAGGGAACAAAAATTACTTCTTTCCTTTTCTGAAAAGGCAAAAAATACATGCACCTTCACACTCTAATGCACTTCAGCAAGACTATGTTACTTTTCAAGAGCAATCCTTTGTTTCCCAACTCAGTTTTGCTTCCCACGGAAAAAAATGTAATATTTAACAGAGGTCATGGAGAATAGCATTTCTGTAAAAAGAAAGTTTTAAACCAGTTTCCTACACTAGACCTGCACTTTTTCCAGTGGGGAGCAGTAATTTTATTTTAAAAGATGTCTTACAACTACTTTTAGAAGTGAATTTTTAACAAATTAATATAACGTTAACAAATTTACATAAGAGATTAATACGTTACAAAAAAAAATTATATATTGAGTATATTTCTTTTACAACGAATAAGCAAATGGCTATCTGGAATAGCAAATGTAATTCTGTGACCATCACATACAGGTTCTTGTATATGGCAGTTTACAAATCAGCTTCAAAAAAATTAAGGTAGACTTCATAATTTAACAATATTACTTCTATTTTTCTTAAGATTTGTCATTGTTCTTATGATTTTCAGCAAAGCAGAAATTAAGTCTTCTAAATTATAGCAAACATAAAGCCTTAGTTTCTCAAACTTAAACAATCCTAACGAAACTCATTAATTTCACCTAACTGGTTCTATATAGGATTGTCAGTCATTCTATATAACAAGATCACTACAAGTTTGAATGAAAGGCTAACTCACACCTTTGTGTGCTTGCTTAAGCTAAATACAGCTATGGTTCTGGGAAACTGTATTTTAGCATAAAATAATTAAAAATAAAATCTTGTATTCAGAAATAATAAAAAACATTGATATGAAAATCAACTGAGCTTATTATTTAAGAAGCTGTTCCATTTACACAATTCTAATTGCTCCCACATTGTTTTATTAAAATACAATATTTGGTCAAAACCTACTTCCAAGCTTTAAGAAAAAGTAACTAATAATACAAATAAAACATTTTTTTAAGTTTTCCCAACTGCTTTCAACTGCCTTAAACTTTCTAGTTCTGTCAGACTGTAATTACATAAGAGGAAAAAACCTTATCTTTTATTAATTAGTAAGAGCAAAACATACTTTAGTTCAAGCATACCCAAGCGCTTTTAGAATGAACCAACATTCATCCTCAAAAAATACTTGTGGGCCCCTCCTGAAGTCACATCAAATGTGCACCTAATGCTTTTGCTAGTTTCACTGAAGTAAATTTGTAGGGTCTCTGCCACAAAGTGCTATTCCTCTGCAGGCCATAATCACAGAACCTCTAGTAATCTTCCTCTAAGATGGTAACCAGTGTAAAAGTTAAATACCTCTTGACCAATTTCACCTCTGGCTACTCGCCAAGCCATTGAACCTGATGTCCTTCCACCATATTCTCCAGGTTTAGGTGTTTTAGGAGAAATAAATTCAACAAGCTCCACAATTGTTCTTTCCAAGAGCTCTCTTCTTCTATTTTCTGACAAAGATCGTTGTCTCTAAAAAGACATTTAAGAAACAAAGTAAAAATATCAGAAAAATGGTATTTTTAATTCTGCTCTAGAGACACATCAATAGGGAAAAAACCCCTGAAAAAGCAGACTAAGATTTAAAGTCTAGAGTCGCTGTTAGAAACATTACTCTTACACCACATCTGCAAACATGTATCAGTCATAACTGCGTGGTTATTTGACAGTGGTGCTTTTCCTCTGAAATTTAATGCACTATGTGGATTTCTTTGAAAATAAGGTTTGTGCTATGTTTATAATACATTTGCTCTGATGATAAAATACTTGCATAACATATTTTATAGCTATTCATAAGCATTCTTTACCATAGCTGTTCTTTATATAATCGGGGGGAAAGAAAAAGCAAGCATAATTTTGGGGTCAAACTTTTCTTCTCTAAGTTGGAGTGATCTGGCTGCAACAGTCTTAGTTTAGTGATTAAGGTCAAACAATGGTTGGTCTCTGGAAGAGTTATTTCGCAGTGACTGATTCTATCATAAACAATGATATTCATATTACGCAGATACCAGAAAATTAAGAAAAACACATCACCTACATATCAAGGCAAATTAGTGGAAAAGAGATTGAATTACATAACATGCTTTTGTTGCCCACATGAAAAAAACTATGGGCAATTTTTTTTTTGTGCATAACATAAAAAGAAAAGTCATTGAGAGGCTGGGGCTTTATATCTGTGATTTTCACATCAACTATACAGAGCTTGTATGTGAAGCCTTTTTCCTTAGCTGTGGATAAACGCATACAGAGTTGGAAAATGAAGTTCAATGTTGAGTATGCAAATGATTACATATCATCAGTTTTTCTACTTTGGTGATCGCCCAAGGCAAGCACATTCAACCCATGAGGACCTGAAACTTCAGACCAGTAAGTATTTCAATTATCTCAAAAGCAGTCCTGATCCCAGAAAATTTTGCTATTAAGGATCAGAAAAGAGGAATTCAAAGGGCTTTTGTTCCAGACAACAATTTGGAACTGGAAAACGAAAGGAGATACATAGGAATTATGAGAAACAGCTCCAGCTGAACAAACTTCAGCTGCCAACTACCAGTTCTAACCAGCAAGGAAGAAATACACCTCTGCTTGTGTTGATGGATGACAAGCAGTGACTCCAGCAGTTCCTCATGAAACACCAGGCTTTCCTGAATCTAACACTTGCCCAAGCACTTAGTATATCTATATACAGCACTACAGATCTCACTTCAAGCTCAGAGGAAGTCTGATATGGCTTACCCCAAGTTAACAATATTAATCTGTAAGTTTCTTCAAGCCACTTTGATGCAGGGAAATTCAGTGTCAGGGGTCATCACCACTGAAATTAGTGATGCCACACCGAGAACTGGTTGCCACTGCTGTGCAGCTGTTGCAACAGCATCTGAAAAATACTGTTAGAGAACAGTGCTCCAACTCAAAAGGGTGTTTCAGAAGATATGGCTCTTCCATGTATGATACAAGAAACTAGTGAGTCCCTCAATTGTAAAGAGTAAAAGTACCCTAACTCTTCTCATCTCCCCCAAGTAGACTCTTGCATATAAATAGCAGCAGCATGTAAGAAAGACATGCATAATGCTCAGACTCTGCAAAAATCAATACTGTCTGTGGTGGGAAACCCCATAACTGTGTTTCCTACAAGTGATACTGTTATCAACAGTGTTCATGTACTGAAATGGATTCCAAGAACTCCATTATTAACTGTTATGGCTCAGACTTCCTGCTTTTGTTTTTTCTTAGAAAAATTTCTAAGAAAAATACCTCAGAGGTATCACGGGTTCGGTTCCAGACTACAGCAATAAAGCGAATATTGCAATAAAGCAAGTCACACCAATTTTTCGGTTTCCCAGTACACATAAAAGTTATATTTACACTACGCTGTATTCTATTAAGTGTGCAAGAGCATTACGTCTAAGAAAACAATGTACCCTCCTTAACTAAAAAATGGCACAAAAAAAATGCAACATCTGTGAAGCACAATAAAACAAAGTATGCCTGTACATGCTCAGGCCTCAACTTTTTTTGGCAGACAGAAAGATTAGGAAGGAAGAGCGGTTGTGAACTGCAGCTTTAAATCAGTTCTGTGTGACATGTGAGTTATGCTGTTGATGCTTCCCAAAGGATCATGTTTTGGGAGACTGATAATCTGCGATAACCTGGACCCACTGCTGGGTAAGCAGTAGGTAAGATGAGGGTAGAAATTTGATTTCAAACCTTTATATGAGAAATACTCGTTCACCTCACATCAATCACCATGAGACAGTTGCAATACAACCAAAATAACTAGTCTTCCTTTTAAGGGCTGATCTGGCTGTAGCTATAATCATTCACAATCACTACCAAACAATGGGACCTGGAGTAAACTAAAAATATTTTGCTTCCCTTACCCACCATCCAATTTCCAATAAAGGCAGTGAAAGTTCTGGGTCCCCTCTCCCATTTCTATAGCAGTAACATACAACAAACTGGAACAGGACATTGCCTATTGTAGATAACATACAATTGACTGGAGTAGGGTAGTACCCATACAAAGCAAGTAGAGAAAAAGTTTGTAGTCAGGGTGTGATATGGCACTATAGAATAACATTAGATGATTGTTAATCCGCAGGGTACATCCCCACTTAGGAATGACCCAAATAAAACATGCACAGTATTTCTGAAAATAAATAAAAAAAAAAAGAGAGAAAAAAAATGTGTACTGAATAGATTAAATTATCCTTGCCTCTTCCATTTAACAGTGACAGTCACTCAACATCCTTTGAACTGTGGTGCTTAGTGACCAAGAAGAAATAACAAGACAGATGTGCAGAGAAATAATGACCAGAGCCATTGTTCTTTATGCAGGAAAGCACAATAATGATCTCTTAGATTCCACTTTCACTAACATTGCAGTAAAGGTGATAATCTATACTGCATACTGTTCTTCTCTTTAATTGTAGCTTACAAGAACAGAGCTTGAAAGATGCAGTGTTGGAGCTCTGCATCAAAAGATACCAAGCCTATAATCCTTCCTAGAGGAGAACTAGTCTTTAGGATATGATGGGAAAAGGGAAGGTTAGTGGCGGCCTCTGCCCACGTTGGTTATCTGCTGAATAGGCTGCAGTGAAGGGAACAGCCTGCTAGCTGAAATGGAGACGGAGCACTGTAATGGAAACATGCTATAAAACGTCCGGATAGTTTTAGGGGTTAGTTGCTTTACTCCTCCACTGACCACAGAAGTTACTGAATGCAATACCCAGATCCTCAGACAGCAACTTTTTAATCAATGCTTGATTCCTACTGCATTGTCATCTTAGTATGAACTTCAGGAAAGGCTCCTTGATTAGGACAAATATAAGAAAGAAAAACTGTTCTTTTCGCAGTCAAATGGCAAACTGCCTCCAAGTCCCCAAAATCCAATTCCAACTATAACAGACAAAAGGAAAAAAAAAGGAGTAAGAGCAGTTACTTACAGGGATTACATTTATTGTCGTTTTATTACATTAATCAAACATATTCTGAATAGCTTCTGGGCAAAAGACAGGGGAGTGTGAGTATCATTCAACTTGTAGAAAAGGAGTGTAAGTTGTTGCTCAGAATAAGATACCATCAAAAAGACTGACCAAGGGTGTTCCAATACAATCACAAAGAAGCTTTAAGAATACTGCAAAGCTAGGATTTTCCATGTGTAGAGAAAGGAAGATAGGAGAAATGCAAGAGTGTCTTGGAAGCGCACGTATGGCTTTTTTCTTTGTACTTGTTTTTTAATGGAATGATTATTTAAAACATGACCAGGATGCCTGGTTTTTCTATTTGAAAAGTGCTCATGTCACTTATGAGCTGCACAGTCCTATAAAGTAGGTGGGAAAAAATAAGAAACAGGCCAATAGGCCAATGTGCAACACCATCTGTTGGAGATCATAATGCACTTTTTAACAGAAGTTCTCTAGACTTCCGTAAGTTAAACAGAGCATGATCCTACAGTGACATCATTGAGGCAAGAAGGACAACAAGCAAGCCAGCTCATGAGTGAGTTGCATATACTTTCTTATAGAATCGTTGAGGTTGAAAAAGAACTCTAAGATCATCAAGTCCAACTGTCAGCACAATGCCACTGTGCTTTTTGATTCCATCGGTCTTGTCAGAGTAATTTTTTAACTTAACTAGCACCTCATTTCCAAGGTTATCTCTCCCTACAGACAATCAGCAGAGGAGAAGAGTCTGGTGACTTGTTTCAACTGCTAGCAGACCAGAAGAAAGGCCCCTCAAGTCAGTTTTGTAGCCAGCAAGGGTTCAATGCTTGGAGAGAACACCATTAAATTCTCGCAACCCTGCAAAAGTGCATGCATTCCTCAACTTGAATTCCTGTTCCTTTATTTTCTTTTATTTTGCTATTCTGTGGTCAGCCTTCTCAGCACTCCACTCTGTGACTCTAATGTTTCATTACTAATAAAACATTTGAGGCCAGGCCTTGAAACTATGAATCCAGCTCAATTCTCCACACTCTTAGTGTTTGGCTGTAACTCTCAAGCCAGCAGGCCTCTAAGAGGACATAACCTGTTTATTAAGCCACCAGCTATGTATTACCACAGCGACTGAAGTTTCTAGGACCTGGAAGGAAGCGGGGACAAAATTGAAACTTACATGTAGTTTCAGATTTTGTGGTATTCTAGTATGCTGAGACAAGAAAAGTTCATTCTATGCCAAATACAGAGTGGAAAAAACTTAGCAGAGAGGTGCCAACCGCATTTGGGTTCTTTGACTATGACATGAAGGTGCAAGTGGCTCCGTTGGTTTTGGGGACATTAGACAAAGTGTACGTGGCTCTAAGCCAAAGCACTACTGATGGTGTTGACACTTCTTCGAAGTCTTAGAAATGGCCTGTGAATCATTCCTCCTGCTTCCTAGAGCTTGTAAAAAGTCATGGGAGAAAAATGAGGCCTACATTTCTTATAATTATACTATTGTTTTCAAGCTACAGCATTACTGATGTGGAAAATGCTTAGCCACTCTCAAGGAGTCCACATAGTTACAAAGCAGTTGTAGTTCACTCCCAACATCTGTTGAAGCACCAAGTCTACTCCAAAGCCATCATGAAAACACATATATGCATGGTGTAATATGTACACACACAGAGTATATACACACACATTTGACTATGTAAGAGATAATACAATAATCCTTTTACATACCATTCTTTACTTATTTCACTTAAGTTCAGCACTGTGACTGATTTTTCTGTATTCAGTTTAAATTTGGTCTGCACAGTTAACAGCATTTTATATTCCACAGTACATAGACATCCCTATCAGGTTATCAAATGCATTCCTTTGTTCAAGGACTTTGCATTCTGGAAAGACACTTATGTTTCACTTAAAGAATTCTATTTAAGAAACATTACATACCGTTCTATTTAGTGCATTAATTGTTTCACGTAGTGTAGCTTCACTGAGTGCAGTCCTTCTTGAGAGCACTTCCTCATGCTTACAGCTGTATCTCCAGGTGACATCAACAACCTCGAGCACAAGTTGAAGAAGAAAATGAAGCAACTAAAAATTGGTTCATGGTATCTTGCTTCACAGAAGGATTAGCTAAACCCAGTATGGTTTTCTATAATAATTCTGGAAATTGCACTAGGATGGACTAAATCACACATTTTCCTCAGGGTAAGTTTGGTTTTTTAACGTCATTACTCCTACCTCATCTTTGGAGAATGCAAAGATGTAGGAGAGCTTCTTTCCCCACCCAGTTTCATAGAGAAGAGGCTTATCACAGACATTTTCACAAGGATCACAGTGAAGCCATCTTTTCTGAGACGAAGAATATACTTCAGTCCACAAGTGATCTGTATAACAAACCCCAAAAATAAACAATTAATTATAAAGATAGATTCTTTCTTCTAATACTGTAGAATATTGAAAGGTTTCCTGATTTATTATATGAAAGAACAGGTGAAAGAACATGTTTTCTGTTCATTTGCATTCAGAAAATTTACCAGAGCTTTTTCTTTCTGTCTTAGGATCATAGTCCCTTAGATTCAACTAAGATTTTATCATTCTGAAGTTGACCATCTAACCTTAACCTCACTTGCAGAACTGTATTTTATTTCATCAGGCAAGACAGGAAATTGCCTTTGTCAGCTGAATTTTGTAACTTTATGTGTTGCCTTATGGCTAACATAATCTGAGAACTATAAAATATATTATCTAATTTTATGTAGGATTGTATTGATATTACGGTATTCTAGAACACCAGTACCTGTATAGTCCCAAACGTATCTAGCTTCAAACCCTACAGCTCTGCAACACAGTGTAAAACAATTAGCCCACTCGCCACAGCGTCCACGTCTGGTTTCTAGAAGTTTTTCGGGGTCATTATACCTACAAAAGAAAAAACAAATAAAATCAGAATAACTGAAAATACATTCCACTTTTCAAAATCTTTACATCATGGCTGTCCTTGTGATGGTTTAAACAGATTTCAGTGCCATTCAGTCAACAGAAAATAATAGAAATTATTGCTGCACTGCACAAAACAAATGTGAGAAGAATGCTACTTTTATGTCGACCCCCATGATTTCATCACGTTTAGAGCAGCACTGAAATTAATCCGTTTTTTTTCTGCTTTCAGAATTGACTTAGATTGCATCTTGAAATATGAGCTTTGTATAGCAAAATTTCTTCTGATTCCTTTTAATAGCAAAAATATAAAAAGTTGGATATATGGTCTTGTGCTACAGACTCAGCAGAAGTGTGATTTACCATAGGAGGGAAAGTTTCCCTTGAAGTAACAAAAAACTACCTACATACAATGCCAATATTAACTTACTTATTTAGAAGCTCTACTTTATTATTTTTACTGTTAATTTGATAATAAGAAAAGCAGACAAGCATTCAAAACATGGCTATGTAAGAGAAAGTGATATTTTGTTTTCAAAAATCTCTCACCTTATAGAGCAATTGCTGGTTTATCATCTTATCATGTTGCTAAAAAAGGCTTCTTTAATCTTTCAGCCAAAAAAAATCACTTGTTCACAAAACACACAAATGTAAAACTGTTCTTAAAAGACAAGAAAAGACAACGAAGCAAATCTTTCTGTGCTCACCTTGGAAATCTATTACAGAACTGACAGTGGTTGCAGTAATGATTTTCCACTCGACTAGCACCCCATCTTAGATCATCTTCAGTAGGCGACAGGTGTTCACTTTTAGGCTTTGTCTCCCCACCACACTTACTGCATGGAAGTGCATTTACCCAATGAAAAAATTCCTTCTTAAACCAGTCCAAGAGTTCCAACAACAAGAAGTCCTCTTCATTCACATGTGCACCTGTAAATTTTTCACACCACATAGTTAGGTGAAATGGAAAAACAATGGCCTTTACTACAGTTTTAAAGTTTCTTTATTTAAAAAACCCAACTTCATATATTACTTAATCACATGCACAAAAAGAAAATAAAACACATGAGAAAAGATCCTCTGTCAAAGCAAAGGGAAACCTGACTTTTAATTGTAGTAAAATTTCCATTTTTACTTACTGTATTTGGAAAACATATGTGCTGAAGCACTCAGAAAAGGTGTTACTACTTACAAAACGGATATGTTTGTGTACTCAAATGTTTTGCTAAATACCGAACAAGACCTTTTCAAGCACAAGTTGTATTCTCTTTTTCTGGATGAAAGCACACAAACCAGAACCCATCTATGAAAATATGACTGCTATTATATGAATACTCTTTCTTCACCTGTAAAATAAATCCTTCACGAAAACATCGTGTGGAAAGAGTGAAAAATGAGATTTATTTCAACAGAAAACTGTTAGCTATGACACATGGCTGTTTTTGACTGCACAATCCATCTTTCTAATGGAAAGTGTTAAAGGGAAACAGTAAAAAAGAAGTCTCTCTACTTCTTATCAAACGACCATAATCTTCCTAGACTTTATGAGCCAAAAATGCCTATCGTGCATTGCAAGGCAAGTCCTAAAAACAAGTGTCCCGCAATGTTAAGCGGTTATTCACATAGGTGATAGTCTTCATACAGAGATACAGATTAACAACAGAAGCTGAGAGGGCCAATTACCCACACATCTCTCACACAGTCTATTCCCAAAAGAATGTTTCTTTAAAAATGCTTTCAAATTGTCACAATCCAAAGCAGTGGAGTTCTACCTTTTCCTATTTATTTTTATCTAAATTAAGGTCTGAAAGTCATTTTGAATATATCAGCTTGAAGGCTTGGGAAGAAGCACCCGGAAACACCTTCCTCCTTCCTTCCTCTTTTCTAATAACATGCACAGCAGCAAAATTAGAGTAGAGACTACGAAGTATGCTTTAGTTTCTTTTTTAAAGGAATGCAAATAGTTTTTCACTTACTACTGCTAAGTCTCTTTTCCCCACTGCATTGTCCTGCACTGCTGACTGAGAATGCTTTGTACTTGTTAATGTGGTTTCCTACTTCCCAGTACAGATTTATGAAAAGAGAAGTATTACTAAGAAATCAATTGTCGAAAGTTTCCTAGTGCCAAAGGCACAATTACATATCAGTGTGTCGCTAGTGTATGAGACATCATGAAGCACTTTATAAAACAGATGAGAAGAGCTTATTTTTTGATTTGCACAGCATACAATGGCATTCCCATGAAAAGATTCACAGTAAAAAAAGATTTTTTTTGTTTAAATATTGTAAGGAATAGTTCTTTTTATACAGATAACATTTCACTATTCTGCTGAAACAAATCTAAACCCGTCACTTGAAAATAGAAAGATGTTATTTTTAACTGAAAAAGGCTTCATACATTCAAAACAAACTTGCATTTATGAAGAAAATATTAATTTTTGCTACTGATGCCACAAATATTTATGCCTATATTTCACTTCCAGTTCCAAGAGGATGGTACGTGAACAACCCTACTCATTAAAGCATTAGTAATAAAAGTGATCTTTGTATCAGATTGTGTCTTGGAAAGGTCTCATGCAAAAATCTCACCAACAATAACTAACTTTAAAAGAAAAGGGAAGCAGTGTTCTGAAATTTTATTCTGAGTTTGGCACTGTAGTATAGGGGAACGGTACTCTGACAATTTCAAAACAATGGTTACTCACACAAGAAGTTCCCCTCCTCTTGTAGCTATTTCACTCTGGATTCAAGGAATGTAACAGTACATGCTCATCCCTTTTGTTTCTATGTTTTTCAGCATCGTTTACTACTAATTCAGAATCTAAGAAATCAAAATTTCTACATGAAGATGTATAAAAAGTAAAAGATGGATGAAAAAAATTAAATAAAAAGATAACAGAAGTAAGGAGAGAGAAGAGTAGAAAATTAGGAAGAAGGTAATTTTAATTCAGAGACAGCATTTGGAACCTGTGGATCTATGACCAAATCCCCACACCCAAACGATAGCAGACATACGCATCAGCCAGATGTTTGAAATAATATTTCTAGCTTCTTATAGAGCATAACTAGGTAGGTAATTACCTTTGTCCAGTCTTGTAGCTTGTGCTACCTTTTCCTGAGCCTTCCCTTTCAGTTGCTGGAGGGGAATTGAAGCCAGTGCTTTCCGCTGAAGAGAAGGTTTCTCATACATCAATACATGATGCTTAAATTTTGTTTGAAGTGTTTTCAAGATATTTGCAGCCTGAAAAAGGATTTTCAGTCACAAGATGATTTATGAACTTGCACCTTAAGCCAGAAGAATCAAGCTCTCCTATTTTAGTTTAAGTCACTCATAATTCTATGCTCATAGTTACATTTCTTTACAGGTGGAACGTTTATTTGTAAAGACATCAATAAAAATTGCAGATATCCCTACCCAAACTGTAAAGCCAGTCTTGTCACCTTTGAGAATCCTGAATGGTGTCCTGAGTGAAAAGCGTACAGATTCAAGGAGAAAACAGCTCTGATGGTGAAGTTTTTGACTTAATTCCCCTCCTGCCCCGTTTCTTTTGGATACCTTTTACCTGAAATCCACAGAAAATCTTGTAACTCATTCCGTTTCCTGGACACTGCTCCATCAGTTCTTAGAACTCTACTATTGATGAACAGTGCTTTTGTATTTCTTATTCATTAATCCTGCTTGTCTATTTCCACTTCCTTCTCTCATTGATCAACTCTGATACACGTTTGAAAAGACAGCCCTGTGATCATATACTAAACGGTACCTTTCACTAGAAATCAAACATAAGAACTAGGCTTCTTCCATCAGTTATCCCAAGTGTCAACTTAGTGGAAACTTCACGTTACACCCAATGAGGTACTCACGTATCTACTGAAATAAACAGCTATGGTTAGCAATAGTGGAGTCAGTAGCAGACCAAACTATTTACTCCCATTTAAAGGAGGACAACAGTGAAAGTGAAATGGGATTTTAAAATGAAGTGTTTGACATATTTTGGGGGTTAGTCTGCAGTACTATTAAATTACCTTTTCTCCACTGCTAGATCACACTTCAGTCCTTACTCTGGTTAACTACCATCTTTAGTTCACCAAAAATCCCATGTTCCTGACATCCCAGCAGCAAATGCACCATAATACACAGGTGTGAGAACCCTGCAGAAGACAGCTTTCAAAGGAGCATTTAAATTAGGAGTGATTATTTTGATGCTTGACAGTACTACAGGACCAGCCCTTACTTTTCATAACTGCTGAAACAGAACAGAACTGGTTTTGCTTTTCCTGAAGCTCATCAGCTGTAGGTAACTTGTCATAAACCCAATTGTGTACAGATTCACTTCAGTGCAAGTTTAAAGAACAGAAATAGGGGAAGTTAGGGACTGCCAATGCCTTAGAGATCTTCGTGTTCCATCAGCTTCCTGAAAGACTGTTCTGAGCTATTGCCCAGAACAGCAGAATTTTTTGAGAGATTCTTCAACAATACTCCCACGTTCTTTGACAATTCGGGTTTTCCCAAACCATCAGTGTTACAGTAGCGCTTAACTGGTTTCATGGAAGCCACTGCATACCAGTGAAGACAAGCAAACATCTAGATATGTGTTAAACCTCACGGCAAATCTAAGTTTGGATACCCCTTTCATCCTACAACTACAATGTCATCCAGGAAGGGACTGGAATCCATCCACCAGAATAATGACTAGCCAGAGCTTTCCTTTTTCCAGGCCTTAAGAAGGCCTTACAATAAGAAACACAGAAGAGCCACAGATGAGGCAAAATAATGATGGGTGCCACAACGATGGTGCCATTTTAGGAATATTCCTGTGCTTTCTCAAGTAATCCACTTTTTCCCTGCGATTACTAGGACTTCCATGAATCACAGGTGTAATGCATAGGCAAGATATAAAAGTGCTTAAACTACAAAAAAACCCCAAAACTCTAAATCTCTCTGACATCTGACACCAGCACAAACAACAATAAGACAACTATACCTCTGCAGTATACTCACTGCAAAACACCTACTGCTGTGCAAGCAAGATGGCCAAGTCATAGTGAGGAGGCATTTTATGGACTTCCTTCCAATCAAGACAGACTATATAGGCTACATTCAATTGCAATCAGTGCAATTCCCTGAAGAGATCAGCTGAAATACAGCATCCTAACAGAGGGCCAACATTGCATTAGCCGTGTCTCTAAACTGTAGCAAATTTGGTCCCACTACCCACGTTAAATCTGAGAAGCATGAAAAATAATAGTTGCAGATCAATGGATCCATAACTCTGATGGCTAGCATAAGACAGGGCAGAGTAACTACAAATGAGAAAGGTTAACCTCAGAATAAGATCAACACAATATTTAAAGCTTCCAGTACTGCAGCAAGTCACTCTAGGGGTTTCACAATCGCTTCCAGTCATGACTGTAGAAGTGGCTGAAACAGTAAAACCCAAGAAGCAAACAAAAAACCCCATCCAAATAAACCCAGTCAGTACCTTGTAAAGGCAATTACCAACACGCTAACGTAATTAGATTAAATGTCTCAATATTCGAGTGTTCAACAGTTCCTTTCCCAAAGGATATTATAGGTGATGACAGGTCACTGAGTGCTCTTTCTCTCCAGAAGCCATCACTTCAATCTACGCTTTGCCATACCTCTTCTGCTAATCATGGCTAGGCATTGGGAAGAAACAGTATGTCATAGTTCAGCATCCAACAATGTAATGACAATATCATTTAAAATAGAGAAACTCTGTTTAAACATGTATGAGAAGCAAGCTTTTGGAAGGATTCATCTTATACCAACTTTAAGACCAAAGTGACACTAGTCCCAGGGGAACAAACTCTTTACAAAGTTAAACCAAAGCGCCCTTCAAACCTTCTATCAAAAGGCATAATTTCATTTTTCAAAGTTGTATGAGTCTTCTCCTATCAGGCCAGGTAACATCAGATGTAAGGACTCTGCCTCTCTGCCTTCATAGGGAACTTCATCTCAACCTCTTGGACAAGAAAACACAGGCTAAATTACTGTAGATTTGCCCTTGCCTGGCTAAATTCCTGTCTCTGACAACAGTCACATGAAGAAAGAAAGCCCTCATAGGCTGTACATAGAGGTCATAGTCCATGAACTGAGATGCCAATGATTGTAAACATTACAGTTGTGCTCCTGCTATTTTGCTGGCTCTCAAAGACAAAACACAGTACATAGCGCTTGTCTTAGCTTCCCCTTGACTTTGTTCCCCCACCTTGTTGTTCTCTTCCAATATAAATCAATCACCTTTCTTTTCACAACATCCTGATCAATAAAAATTTTATGGACATCTTCAACAAAATGCCTTGCTAATATTCTATTTATGGTATGTTTCGTATTGATGTTTCATGGAGACCAAAGAAAACTTCAGAAGTAATTGTAAAAATAAAAAATTCCTTTAGTCCAACCTCCAGCTCAAAGCAGAGTTAACTTTGAGGTCAGCACAAGTTGTTCTGGGCTTTATCCAGTCAGATCTTGAATGTGCACATTTGGAGACTACACTGCCTCTCTAAGCAATCTGTCCCAACAGTTAACTCTTCTTCAATCTTTATATTGAAGATTTGTAAGCCAAAGAAATTTTCAGATTATAATTACCGTTTTAAGAGACTGCACAATTGATGTTTCTGGTTGCTGAGGGGCAGAGGCAAGAGCAGAGTCAGAAGGTCTCGAAGGCTGATGTGCAACTGCCCGAGTGCTGGCCAGCATTTCAGAGGATCCTGGTCTGTGGGTTGGATTTGACTCATTCAGCCTGCTACTCCTCTCTCCAGCAATTAAGTCTCTGATTTTACGAAGCTGCTCAATTGAAGCTTCCTTAGGGAAAATCAGATGAGTTTCTCCCTGAAATTTAGAAAAATTAATTCAGCAGTTAATGCGAGTTTAAGGTAGTCAGGGGTTAGTATCTACTACTAACAGCTATATCATTTACTGGAAGTTCATGCTAAGGCTTAGCAGGATTCAGCCTTCAGATTAGGGCCCTTACACCAGAAGCTTGTAGGTTCCTTACAACAGGAGCTATGAAATCATGAACCTGCAGTCAGCCTAGAGGAAAAGGGCTCATAATAATACGGTTTTGTTAGTAACTTATTTTGCAGAGCCACACATAGACAACACAACTGCGGTTTGGCAGAGAAAGCAGCAGCAACAGAAATGAACAGCAAATGCTCAGGTCTCACAGTACAGCAGTGAAACATTAGGCAATAGAGGACAATAGCCAGTATTGGGGGAAGAAACTCCTAGAATAGCATCTGCACAGAATTCTTTTGTATACCAATATCTTTTAGGTTTTATAACTTTTCAGACAGGAAATACTCTTACTGAGACCTGCAACCAGCTTGATTTCTTGGTTCCTATTTTTGGTTGTACATGATTACTGGTAGCATAGCAAAAGATTACCAATTATAACACAATCAAATATCAGTGTGCTTAACATGAAGAAACCGGTCACTAAAAACATGAATATTCTGAAGCATTCACTGTTTATGAGTTTCAGCTTTTAACACTGCAGCAGTTTTATTTATTAACCTGAGTAATTTGCTTATTTGCAGTTACCTTAGGTCACCTATCACTGCAGATGCAGTGCTTCACTTTAACACTTAGAATCACCACAAAACTAAATATAAAGTATCAATCCAGCAGAAGAGCCCTCACTTTTTAATTGAAAAAATTGTCTTACCAAGCAGAGACAAATCCCGAGCAATTTTATTTATCACAGTTGAAGAGAAGTTTGTAACATTTAGCCTTAATTGACACAATAACTGTAAGACAGAGCCATCTGACAAAATTAGGTGCGGCCCTTTATAAGATTCGAAATGACTATGTCAATACTGCTTGAGCACTTCACTAGCTACACTATCTCTTGGCTCAAACACATCACTAGAAGTCATCTCCTGAGCACCAACATGAGAAGAAATCTGCAGCCCATTTCTCCCTCTGCAGTCAGCATTTCTTTCAGCATACTCATTTTCTTCTTAAATTAGGACAATTACACTAATTCTAATAGGAGAAAAGGCAGAGGTCTAATTACAGCTGGACCTAAATAATGTAATGCATGCACCCATACAGAAGCGTGGCATCAAACAGACAAATTAAGGCAAAGCTAGAGTGAAAGTTTCTGCAGCACTAAACGAGCGCTGGGTTTTTACCCCAGCTGTCCAGTAATTACAAAGGCTGCCTCCAGCTTAGCAAGCTCTGGAAGTTTACGTTCCACCAAGACAGAGACCATTTCAGGACACAAAGCAATCTTCAAAGTACATATTTTACACTTCAACAGAGTCGAGATTTGCTCAAGACAATTTCAGGATACTGTTTCATAGCTGTTTTAGAAGTCCCATCATTCCACTACTTCAATAGCTTGTTGCCCTCCACTGCTGTCATGACAGCACCAGTACTTGCGCAGCTGCACTGTGAATTGGCTGAAAAATATTTCTTTTTCTCTTTTGGGGGATTAATTTTTAGTCAGATCAGCTTCCCTTTTCTAACTCATAATGGGGCCACGCAAGCCCTACTCATCGTAGGAACAAGCTGGAGGGTTCTTTTTTTCCCCCTTTCCAACGACAGTTTCAACACACAGATTTACAAGATGGAAACTACTGTTTGATGGTGCACTCTGATACCCACCTAATAGCGAGCTACTACTAAGAGAAGAAGTTTTCATCCTGTTCCCCACCATTTCTTTTTTTGCCAGCATAGATAGATATCTGATCATTAAACAAACTAGTAGAGTGCTTGAATGGCAGAAAAACAATCTTATCACAGATGAACTTAGCTCTAGCTCCACCAGATTTCTGGAATGGTCTCATTTACATTTTCAGTTGGTTAACCACAGATATTTGCAAACAAGGATTGAAAGGAAATAAAGAAAATATCAATCAGCTTAAAATCTAATGTCTTGCAAATGGGAAAGGAGAAAATAAGTTCATATTTGAAATTCTAGCATGTAAACTGATAAAGACATCAAAATGATTATACTCACCTCTTGAAACCCCATCTCAAATAAACACTGAACTGCTCCTTTGACAGGCAACAGCCTTGTGGAAAAGGCTGGATTTCCAATACGAATTAATCTATATTTCTCTTCATAAGGATTCCTGAAAAAATGGAAAGTCTTAATTATGTCTGCAAATTAAGTAACTTGCTAGGTAACTGTACTATGCTCCATTAGGCATTCATACGAGGTTTTCTAAAATTTTAGTTTCATTTATACCATGCAGGCAGAGCGTGAAACCTATCTAAAACTTTGACTTAATTCATGTCCTTCTGCATTTAACTTCAAGAGTTACAAAATTGGTTCTAAATTTCAGTTTGCAATGTAAGATCTTTAAATATGTGTTTTGTACTCCTAGCCAGAAGGGCTTAATCTGCAGCGACACTTAAGTACAACTTTACGTCCCCCCTTCACCTGGGAGCATTCTAATTGAACTCCTCAGCTAAATGCCGGATGGTTTTAGACCCACTACAGAAGATACACTAACCTTCCTGGTACATGGATTAAACCACTGTGTTCTCTTTGCTTCTTGAAGGGCTACCTCTCAGTTCCCCTTCCCTCTTTCAACTCTTCTAAACCTTCTTCTCTCACCTCTTTCTTTAAAAAGAGCCAGCCCAGCACCCACTGCTCTACAACACAGCACAGCTTTTGCAAGCCCTTGACAAACCAGATATAGACAGGGAGGGGCATTTTACACATCTTGAGTTGCTTGAAGACAGCATCAAGGTCAATCATACATATTGGTGTGAGTATACCGTACAGAGACACCTTAAGGAAATTCAACTATAATTAACTCTTGATACCGATCCCACAGATTCAGAAAAGGCAACAGAAAAAAATCGGGTTATTACTTGCTATGCATCTACTAATTTTTAGGTGCTTAAATGCTTGCAGAATCAGGGCTGATGTAGGCTTTTATGTTTAACACAAAAAACAAGCCCTCAAAACAAACCAACCAGCAATAAAGAAATAAAAATCCAAGCCACTACACACTTCCATGAAAAGCAACCTTATTTTTAAATGATGACAAGAAGTGAGATGTTTCTGAACTTCAACATTACATAACAAAATTGAATCATACGGCCTATCTTTCAGATGGTCTGTTTGTACACCCAGAAATAAACTCCCCCTTCTGTTTTACGACAAACCACTTCTGAACAGGGCAGTGTGTGGGTGTGTCCTAACAGGGTGGCAGGGAACTCCTGAAAGGGCAGGGGGTGGGTGGGTGATATGTGTGTCCTGACAGGCCGGAGGGACATCCTGTTTTGGGAGAGGGGGAGGCGTCCTAAAAGGGTAGGGGGGGGTCCCTGGGGAAACTGGCAGGGAGGGGACACTCCTCAGGGAAGGAGGAGACGGGTAGAAAAACACTCCTGAAGGTGGGGGGGCTGCTCCTCAGAGAGCAGGGTGTGCTCCCGAGAAGGCAGGGGGGCTCCTGCCAGGGCTGAGGGGGGTGACATCCTCCTGGAAGGGCAGGGGGAGAGGGGTTCTGACGAGGGGCAGAGGGGGAACCCATGAGGGGGCTGTGAGAAGTGGGGGTGATCTTGGAGATCTTGAAAGGGCGGGGACGCTCCTTTACGGATACACAGACACACGCAGGCAGGCAGAGAGACACACAGAGACAGACACAGAGTCTCTCTCTCCTTCTCTTTCTCTCCCCTTCTCTCCCTCTCCCTCTCCCCTTCTCTCTCTCTCTCTCCCCTTCTCTCTCCCCCCCCCCCCCTCCCCCCCCTTCTCTCTCTCTCCCCCCCCCTTCTCTCTCTCTCCCCCCCCTTCTCTCTCTCTCCCCCCCCCTTCTCTCTCTCTCCCCCCCTTCTCTCTCTCTCCCCCCCCTTCTCTCTCTCTCCCCCCCCTTCTCTCTCTCTCCCCCCCTTCTCTCTCTCTCCCCCCCCTTCTCTCTCTCTCCCCCCCCTTCTCTCTCTCTCCCCCCCCTTCTCTCTCTCTCCCCCCCCTTCTCTCTCTCTCCCCCCCCTTCTCTCTCTCTCCCCCCCCTTCTCTCTCTCTCCCCCCCTTCTCTCTCTCTCCCCCCCTTCTCTCTCTCTCCCCCCCCTTCTCTCTCTCTCTCTCTCCCCCTCTTCTCCCCTTCTCCCCTTCTCCTCTTCTCCCCTTCTCTCTCTCCCCTTCTCTCTCTCCCCTTTTCTCTCTCTCTCTGGCCGTGGGGAGGCGGCTGTTCCCGGCAGGGCGCCCCCCCCGCGCTCGGCGCCCCCCCCGCGCCCACCTGAGGATGTTGTCGGCGTAGGTGAGGAGCAGCCGCGAGGCCTCCAGGAAGCTCTCCCGCCCGTTCTGGCAGAGGGCGCTGACGGCGGGGGAGCCCAGCGAGCCCGAGGCGCCCAGCGCCGCCGCCATCGCGCCGATCGCGGCCCCGGCAGCGCCGCCCCCGCCCGGGGACGCAGCGCGCGGTGACGTCACTGCCCCGGCGGAGGCGGGAGGCGGGGGGGCCGGGGGCTCATCGAGGGGAGGCCACGGGTCCCCCACGTGAAGTATCGCCTTTATCGATAAAGTTTTGGAAGTGCTCATAGCAACGAGGGGTGAAAAAAAGAAAACCGAGTGCCAATTTGCAACAAGTTATAATACTAACACCTTAAATGTGCATGCTACATCTAAACGGAAATTAAATACAGCCTCTTCATTTAAAAAAAATCTACACAAGCATTTCTCTTTAATAAATATGGCATTTCCCTCCTCTTTGGCACGTTTTTTGGTTTGTTCGGGATGGGATTTTGAGTGTTGTTTCCAGCAGTTGGGCGCTTCAATCTCTGTTGATAAGACTTAGAACTTCAGGATGTTGAGGCTCTGGAGCGAGTCCAGAGAAGAGCAACAAAGCTGGTGAGGGGGCTGGAGAACAGGCCTTATGAGGAGCGGCTGAGAGAGCTGGGGGTGTTTAGCCTGGAGAAGAAGAGGCTGAGGGGAGACCTCATTGCTCTCTACAACTACCTGAAAGGAGGTTGTAGAGAGGAGGGTGCTGGCCTCTTCTCCCAAGTGACAGGGGACAGGACAAGAGGGAATGGCCTCAAGCTCCGCCGGGGGAGGTTCAGGCTGGACATTAGGAAAAAATTTTTCACAGAAAGGGTCATTGGGCACTGGAACAGGCTGCCCAGGGAGGTGGTTGAGTCACCTTCCCTGGAGGTGTTTAAGGGACAGGTGGACGAGGTGCTAAGGGGCATGGTTTAGTGTTTGACAGGAATGGTTGGACTTGATGATCTGGTGGGTCTCTTCCAACCTGGTTATTCTATGATTCTACGATTCTATGACTTCGGCACGAATTTTTGCTTTTCCATGATAGTTTCTAGACTTCATGTATTTTAAGTACGCTACCACTGTCTGTCTCAGTTGAAAACTTAAGTCCTTATTTCTAGACGTCATTGCAGGCACAGCTAGCAGCTTGGTCTCACATCACGTGCTACAATTTCTGCATATGGAAACAGCAACAAATGATTTACTTTTCTGTATTGCCACTGTTGTACATGTATTTTCAAGAGTCCTGTAAAGTCAGCGATCAGCTAGTCTTTGCCTCCAGCTGTCTTCTCCACCAGCATTTCAGCATCCCTGTGGAGAAGCACACTTAATCCAGAAATGTGACAGCGGAGCTGGGAGACAGTGAAGAATATAGATCTGAGTGGTGCAGACAGCAAAACGGGATCAGGTGGGTACTGCGACTACAGCAAGTGAACAAAGGGCAGGTGGGAAAACTCCGCAAAGGAATTAGTTGTGGTGGAATATAAAGTGGGCCTGGAAGAGACTCTGATGATACCGAAGAGAATGATGGTACAAAAAACCCCAGCAAATAAACTCTATAAAACTCATTTTGGAGTTTTAGATGGCAAGCATCCTTTACCAGGTCTGGGCAACATCAAGAAGTGATCTCCATCAATCAGGCGCAATAAGACAAGAGCTAGTTACAGAATATATTTCCCACTTATGTGCATAGGTATAAATTTCCCCCCCAAAACTTATGCATATTCCATTACTTTCCAAGGTTTAATGTTATTATGAACTTTGCAACAGTCAGATCTCTTGCTAATTTGGAGCTTTTGGAGCCAGCTCCGTCTGACCTTGCATTTGAGAAAGGCTGCAAATAGAGGTGATTACAGAAAATAAGACATCTGTCCAGCACAGATCATACTGTACACAAGATGTTATCATCTCCAAAGAATGAAGTGTCTGGGAAAATACTGTTTGAAAGAAACCGTGAGGGAGATTCAGTCTAAATTTCAAAAAGAAATACAATTCTTTAGATGAAACAACTCTACTTTAGCTCAAATTATCCCACTTTTTGTAACAGTAACTACTTGTATCAACACGGTTTCACCCCCAGAGTCCGGGATGCGGGGCTGCACGCTTCCCGCGTTAAGGAAACCGATAGGAAACCACACGCTTTCCGTCAAGGCCGTGGCATTAGCCGCTCGCACGGGGCTCCACCGAGACCGTGGGTTTGTTTCCGTTTTTTAAGGGGGTTCATATCTTTTTTGGCGTCTTTTAAAGGCGTGGTTTGGGGCAGGAAGTGAAATCCTCCCCTTTTCCACCTCTCAGGCCTTCCTATGCGTGCACCCGCCGCCGGCCCGCGCAGCCCATCGCCGAGTTACCGATCCGCTCGCATGACTCCTGACCAATCGTGGTATCGGAAATCGGCTATAAAACCTTCGCACCCTCCCTCCCCCCGCTTATCCCACTTGGTGCGGTCCCGCTCCATCGGAAGGGGAGAGGGAGGCAGCGCCCACGGCGGCGGGGCGGGGGGAGCGCGGCCGGCGGAGGTACCGCTGGGGGTCCGGGCCTGGGTGGGAGGGCGGCCCCGAGCTGGGCGGGGCGGCAGAGGGGGCCCGCCGGGGTCTCTCCGCAGGTCTGACTCCTGGTTGAAGCGTTGGAATGCTCTTTAAACACCGCCCGCAGCCTCCTGTTCCCGAGGAGGGTCATAGGATGGTTTGGGTTGGAAGGGATCTTAAAGATCACCCAGTTCCAGCCCCACTGTAATGGGCAGGGACACCCCCCACCAGGCCAGGTTGCGCAAGGCCCTAGCCAGCCTGGCTTTGAACACCTCCAGGGATGGGACAGCCACAGCTTCCCTGGGCAACCTGGTGAGGAATGTCTTCCTATGTCTAATCAAAATCTTCCCCCTTCCAATTTAAAGCCGTTTTCCCTTAACCTGTCATCCCATGCTGTTGTAAAAAGTCCCTCCCCAGCTTTCCAGTCGCCCCTTCAGGTACTGGAAGCTGGTCTAAGATCTCCCTGGAGCCTCCTCCAGGCTGAACAACCCCAACTCTCTCAGCCTGTTCTCATAGCAGAGGTGCTCCAGTCCTTGGGTCATCTTCACAGCCTCTTCTGGACCTGTTCCAACAGTTCCACATCCTTCTTTATGTTGGGGATTCCAGAACTGGACACAGGACTCTGGGTGGGGTCTCACAAGACTGGAGTAGAGAGGGAGAAACCCCTCCATTTGTAGAATCATAGAATCATAGAATCACTAGGTTGGAAAGTACCCACTGGA
The DNA here is from genome assembly GCF_032191515.1 of Phaenicophaeus curvirostris. Taxonomy (NCBI): domain Eukaryota; kingdom Metazoa; phylum Chordata; class Aves; order Cuculiformes; family Cuculidae; genus Phaenicophaeus; species Phaenicophaeus curvirostris. Next base: position 49,276,689 of record NC_091397.1, on the reverse strand, counting down.
TAATTGAGTCCAACCATTCCCATCAATCACTAACCCATGCCCCTCAGCACCTCATCGACCTGTCCCTTAAACACCTCCAGGGAAGGTGACTCAACCACCTCCCTGGGCAGCCTGTTCCAGTGCCCAATGACCCTTTCTGTGAAATATTTTTCCTGATTTCTAGCCTGAACCTCTCCTGGCGGAGCTCGAAGCCATTCCCTCTCATCCTGTCCCCTGTCACTTGGGAGAAAAGGCCAGCACCCTTCTCTCCACAACCTCCTTTCAGGTAGTTGTAGACAGCAATGAGGTCTCCCCTCAGCCTCCTCTTCTCCAGGCTAAACACCCCCAGCTTTCTCAGCCGTTCCTCATAAGGCCTGTTCTCCAGCCCCCTCACCAGCTTCATCTTTGTCTTCAGTGCCTGCAGTAGGTAATGTGATGTTGCTTGGGTCAGACCATGCCACCCAATTATCTTAACCCGGTTAATGGCATTTGATTAAAAGCTGTATGCAGGGTTAGGCAAGCGCTGCTTTGAAGACGTCTGCATCCACTAAAATGCAGACTAACTGGCTCAAGACACTTAAAATGACAAATTTGGGTCAGGATTTAAAGCAGGCACCTTTAAAATTCCCATCTGTATCACTAAAACCTTTTTTTTTGCTTTTTATATTTTTAATGACGCTGCAGCGTACTTGTGCTGCCACAGGAAAGGGCGTGTCTGTGCTAACAGGAGTGCGTTAGCCCAGTGGCCACGTATGGTCCCCATACAGCTCCCTGTATTTCCCCAAAGGCCTAGTGATGCCACATTTTCTATTTTATGATGTGAAAAGAGAGTTGGACTTACTTAGCTTGGAGAAGAGAATGCTCCAGGGACACCATATAGCAGCCTTCCAGGATTAAATGGGGCCTATAGGAAAGCTGGGGAGGGGCTCTTTGTCAGGGAGTGTGAGAGCAGGACAAGGGGTAACAGTTTTAAGCAGAAAGAAGGGAGATTTAGGTTAGATATGATATTCGGAAGAAATTTTTTACAGTGAGGGTGGTGAGGCACTGGAACAGGTTGTCCAGAGTAGTTGTGGATGCCCCTATTCCTGAAGGTGTTCGAGGCCAGGTTGGATGAGGCTATGAGTAATCTGATCCAGTAGAATCTGATCTGTCCCTGCCCATGGCAGGGGTGGTGGAAATGGATGATCTTTAAGGTCCCTTCCGATCCAAACCATTCTATGATTCTGTGAAAAGCAGGTGACCAATTGCAGCCTATGTTGCAGGTGCTGACTCAGCTGTGCTGCAGCCTCTGCCCTGTCCCAATGTGCTGGATGCATGTGATCAGACCAGCTCCCGACCTGGTAGTAGCTGGGGTAAAACGTGAGAGAGCTGCAGTGCAGGGCTGCAGCCTTATGGCTTGGCACGGCCCTTTCATCCCACCTGAAGTGCTTGTGCTCAGCAGCAGCCTTCCACTGTCACTTGTTGCGCCTTACAATACATGGGATCTGCTGATCTTACCTTCAAGGGATGTAGTGCTATGGCACATTTTGCTCAGGCATACTTGAGGTACCTTTCCCTGGCAGTCTAAATACTCCAAGGGTGATAAAGGGTAGGTGGAGCTAGAAAGATGAAGAGTCTTGTTGAAGATATGCAGTTGCCTTGGTGACAGAACCAGGAAGAGTTTCTTGACTCCCTCCGTTCTGAATTTTCTAGACTGTTCTCCCTGACATAAGGGTTGAGATGACCATATCCTTCACATGATAATAGTATGACATACACTTTCAGGTGAACACACACTTTCTTCCTGAGAAGAATGGAGCTATTAGTGCTTGTTTTTTTATACCTCCTGGTGGAGGTATATAACCAACCAGCTGGTGGTTAAATCCCCACGGGGTGTTTTGCAGCAAAACCACAGTGCCTGGCAGCCCACAGTGGTACAAAGTCATATTCATTAGCAGCTTTAGGTAGAAGAGCCCACTAGATGCATTCACTAAGTGAATGTGTTTCTATGCCCTGTCTGCCAAAACACATACTATTCCTGATTACAGATGCAGAAACAACATCCTGCAGAAAAGCAGGGTTGAAAATAGGCTTTTATGTAAGGTTATTAATTCGGCATACTTGGAATGTTATTTTTCACATTGGTTGCTTCATTGTTGTGTTTGTGTCTTTTCTTCCTCCCACCTGGTTGCAGGAATGTGCTTGAAGTGATTGATTTCCACCATGATCTCACAGTGCCCGTGGGATCTATTAAAGACTGCAAATCTTCGTCTCCAGAGTCTCAATTTAAATCTGTGTTTACAAAACCTCAGAAGAGCTTCCAGCAAGTCACTGCTTGCCTGTCGAAGGAAAGTAGTTGTTACAGGCATTGGCTTAGTGTCCCCTCTTGGCGTGGGGACTAAGTTTGTGTGGAAGCGCCTTCTCCAAGGAGATAGTGGGATTGCATCACTAGATGGGGAAGAATATGCAGGCATCCCATGTAAAGTGGCTGCTTGTGTGCCAAGGGGAAATGAAGAAGGCCAGTTCAGTGAAGAAAGCTTTGTGTCGAAGTCAGAGGTCAAATCCATGAGTTCTGCTACTGTCATGGCCATCGGTGCAGCAGAGCTAGCAATGAAGGACTCTGGCTGGTGTCCTCAGTCTGAACAGGATCGCTTAAGTGCCGGTGTGGCAATTGGGATGGGAATGGTTCCGCTCGAAGAGATTTCTGATACAGCCACTTTATTTAAAACAAAGGGTTATAACAAGGTCAGCCCATTCTTTGTCCCAAAGATTTTAGTCAATATGGCAGCAGGCCAGATCAGCATTAAATACCAACTGAAAGGGCCAAATCACGCTGTGTCAACTGCTTGTACCACCGGTGCACATGCTATTGGAGACTCCTTCAGGTTTATCGCCACCGGTGATGCTGATGTCATGTTGGCTGGAGGGACTGAGGCTTGCATTAGTCCTTTGTCCTTGGCTGGATTCGCAAGAGCTCGGGCCCTCAGCACAAGTTTCAACTCAAGCCCTAAAATGGCCTGTCGACCATTTGATTCGCAGAGAGAAGGGTTTGTAATGGGAGAGGGCGCTGCTGTGCTGGTCTTGGAAGAGCATGAACACGCGGTACAAAGAGGTGCTAGGATCTATGCAGAAGTCTTAGGTTATGGACTGTCTGGTGATGCTTGCCACATAACAGCACCTAATCCAGAGGGAGATGGTGCGTTCAGGTAAGTACTATATGTTGATTGTGATGGCAACTTTGTATGTTAATTATAATGGGGAGATGTGTTTATGTTACTATATGCTTTTCCAAGAGGAATATTGATCAACCTTGAATTAATATTCCGAAAGCCTGAAAACTTAATCTGAAAAATGAAAAAGCTTCCATTAAGGTTTTGCCCATTTTCTTTTTTTTTTAGTAATAACATGAAGGTCAGTTTTTGCTAGTATCAGCCTTTCTTTGCATAAGATTAGGAAAACTTTCTTTACCTGAAAACATTTTGCACTCAGTGCCTACAGCTGTTCACTTAAGTAAGTCTTAATGGCAACCTCTTTTCTAAGATTTGTGTGATATGATAAAACCTATTCAGCTTGTCCTGTACCTTTTGTCCATAGAGAAAAGAGACTCCACTGCAAAAGCAGGTCATGTGGTGGACTGAAAAGGGGAATAGTGTTCCTAAAGAAATCCCAAGTGATGAAAGCTATAGAGCACTTGGAGGATCTAGTTTGTTAGAATAACTACTGTATGTGTAGTTAGCATTAATTGTGGCTGTTCTTATTTAGAAGAGACTTAGGCTCTTCACAAAGTATTTAGATCACATGCCTGTGCTACAATCATACTGAAATTCTTCATTCTGTTGCAGCTGAGAGTGTTGGGGGAGAGTTCTAGTGGAAATACAGTTTAGTACTGTTTAGTGAGATGGTAAAGATTATTTAATCTCATCAAAACCAATTTAGTGTTTGATGGGAACGGTTGGACTCGATGATCCGGTGGGTCTCTTCCAACCTGGTTATTCTGTGATTCTGTGAATTCACAAGTAGATGATACTCATTTTGACCAGATGCTATGCATTTCAACCTTTATCATTGACCTAATGAAATAGTCAAATTACATGTATAGTTAAGTTACATGTATAAGTATATGTACTGTTTGTGAGCTTTCTTTAGGCTGAATGGTAATGCTGGCCCTGAAATCTTAATAAAGATTTATTTTGTATTATTCTAAATGTATGTCAATATTGAATAACAAAATTCAATATATCACTGCACAAACAGATCAGACTTCTATGTAGTATTGTAAAACTGTGTTTGCATCTTTACTGGGTTACCAGATTTTCAGGAAGTCTGATATACCAGGTTTCCCTCTAAGCTATTTGATTCATACTTAATTGTTTTGGAGACTTAGATGCGAGTTGAGTAATCGGGAATGTCTTCTCTCAGATTTTCAGAGTTGTTTACCCTTGAGATGATATAGCAATATATTGTAACAGAGTCTTTCTATTTTTTTGTGTATGCAGTAGCATATAAATTAAATTTAGTGGGAGGTAGTAGAAAGTTAATATTGGTATCCTCAAAATGCTGAGCCTTTCCACCCTTGAGATGAGGTAATGAATTTTAATACAGTCTTCAAACTAGTATTTTGTTACTGCAGTGGTATATGGATTAAATCTGGAATGTATATGCTTCTCTTACTTTTCTGCAGGAATTTTATTTGCCACATTAAAAAATTTCAGGGGAATATGTTTTTTGTCATCTTCTAATAACTACTTCAGTTGGATACTAATACATATGTTGGAATAAGCCTGCAGGAAAGGAGAGGCAAAGCCAGACTCAGAAGTGTAGATATAAAGTGTGTTCTACGCTATTAATCTGTTATCTCTTTCAGTAAATACATACCTTGCAACTGACATATTTAACTAAATTAATCTTTTCTTCCCTCATGGTTGATCAGTAATCTTTTTTTTCCTGAATGTCTAGTGACAGTGAGCATCAGTGACCTCCAACATAAGCTAAGCTGCATGCTTCACGCTGGAGTTACTGGACACATTTAAATTTGTCCAGCAGCCTGTGCTGTCTTTATCTTTTTGTGTGAGCTTCCTTTTATTTACTTTTTTTTTCATAAATTTCAAAAAAGTCAGTAGTCCTTTGCTCAGAGATACTTTAAGCTGTGTGTGCAAGGAGAGATGTGTGATTCATCTCCTCCTTTCTGTGGGAAATCAGTGAGGAAATCACAGTATGGAGCTGCATCAATCCTTCTGTGTTTTTCATAAAAAGCATGTTGTATAGAGGCAGTCCACAGTTCATTGGGAGTCAGAATGGGATGTATTGTGTCAGGGTAGATGAGCAGAATTACTTGCAGTGAATTTAATTTTATATATAGGAATTTGTGCTATCTCCTTGACATCTTCTAGCATCTGGAAAGCATGCAAAAGAAGCTCATGAGGAGGATGACTGCAGAATTTTTTTTTTCATTTCCCGATATTTCTGTTTGATAGAGGAATTTTTTTTCCTAATTCCCTAATACTGTAAATATGGGGGCAAATAAAATGTGAAAACTAGGGAATCTTCTTTTCACTTACAATGGGAAGGAGATTTCTTGGACCATTGTACTCAATGTTGCATTAATATATCACTACACTAGAGAAACTTCAGTGGAGGAAATATAATTTTGTAATAATTATTTTTGTAATGATTTCACATAGTTATTTCTCTCCCAAACATTTTCAAATTTTACATTGAAAAGTGTGCTTGATAAATTTGTCTGTAGAGATTGATTTCTAGATCTTCTTTTTTTCTCTTTGTATTTTTCCCTGCTGTGGTATTTTTAGCAGCTGGTCTAATTTTTGTAGTGGGCCTCACCACTACTGTCTTTCCCAGCTGGCTAAATGTAGATGCCAGAGTATTTAGTTAGTGGAATCCAACTCTTATCATTTACATCTCTGGTAAAGAATGTCATGCAAATTTTCACATTTGATAAGCGTTATAAAAGGTCACGTACTTTTGGTTTTGATTTGTACATGTGTGTTGGTGAAGAAAACATAAGGGGAAACTGAGCATTCTATCTTCTTTTTTTCATTAGGTGTATGTCTGCAGCAATAAAAGATTCTGGAGTCAAACCTGAAGACATAACATATGTCAATGCACATGCAACTTCTACACCTCTAGGAGATGCTGCTGAGAATCAAGCAATCAAGAGACTTTTTAAAGATCACTCACGTAATGTTGCAGTTTCCTCAACAAAAGGAGCAACGGGACATCTCTTGGGGGCTGCCGGAGCTATTGAAGCAGCTTTTACTGCACTGTCCTGTTACCATGGAATTTTGCCACCTACTCTAAACTTAGAGAAAACAGAGGCAGAGTTTGATCTCAATTATGTTCCATTAAAAGCTCAGGAGTGGAAAACTGAAAAACGGCGTATAGCACTCACAAATTCATTTGGCTTTGGAGGTACTAATGCAACTTTGTGCTTTGGAAGTGTGTAACTTACGCTGTGCATGTTATGGAAAGATGGTGTTGACAGTGATTTTCTGTACTGCCACCCTTGGTGTGTACCTGTGATCTCTTTCAGCTTCGAGAATTGCTCATTTGATACATAAGAACTTTATTCACCCTAACATTCACACCAGAAATGCTTCAAAAAGTGGGTACTTCATTTACTTACTTTAATAAAAATAAATAAAACGCCTCTTCTTTGTGTGGTAGAGAAATTTTTGTTCTTCACTAGAGGAGGAGACATTTATCATTCTGTGGTTTTATTTCATTAGAATAGATTTTTCATATGGATGTGACACAGAAATTGCTCAGAAATGTTTATGCTAAAGGGGGACTGGCTAACAAGCTTGGACTCCACAGTTGTGACTTGATGACTTACTGCATGGTGATACAAGATTTATGACTGAGGTCCCTCTTTTTACCTGTTCTATTTGTATTTCTTTTTCCTCATCATAAGTTTTTTCAAATATCATAAACCAATGCATATTCTTCAACACAGGTGACATTCAGGAGACAATAATATTAAAGATTATAAGATTTCTGACAGTGTTCATTTTCTTCTCAGCTTTATTCATTTCTATATGCTGTGTTACCTAATTAGCCTGTGGAATTGTAACAGTGCAGAACGCTTACAGCGTGGCCTATATATGCTCCAGGTGGCCCAGGGATGCAATTATTAGGTCATACCCTGTTTTATTTTGAAATTTTTGACAAGAATAGCAAGGTAGTATTCAAGTATGGTATTGAGGATTTAAAAAATAGTTACATGGAAAGGAAAAAGACTTCTGAAACCCCTGGTTGTTTGGCCAAAATGGAAAAACAGAACTAGCCGAACTTGGAAAAATAAAGAATATTTAGCAAAAAAAAAAAAAAAGGCCAATGCAAGAAATAAATCTGGGTCTAATGTTGAGGATAAGAAAGGGGAAGAAAGAGAACAGGAAAATGAAATTAATGAAATTATGCTTAAAGCTGACATATTGATAGTGGTTTAGGTTGTGTCTTGCAAAGAACATGTGAAGGCTGTTCCTTTTGGCACCAGTCAGCATCTTAGCTAAGTAGTGCCTTGATCAATAACACAGATGTGAGTTAAGTCAGACATGCCTATTTGTGGGTTAGTTTATTAAATGACTTTTCACTAGTTTTCTTTTTGAAAATGTCAGTCTTAGCCTTTGAATAATTTAAGTGGAGGCAAAGTAATTCACTGGATTTAAAATAAAGGACATGTAAAGTGGCTATACCATAAGTTAAATTCATTCTGGAAAGAGATTACTAATGGGCTAGGATGAGGCTTAGCAGTACTCTAAGACCTCATTATTTATACAAATGATCTGAATTGTGATATGGAACAGCATAATTTTTGCATTTACTGTCTTTACTAAATAGAAAGTTAAAGAGAATGATGAGAAAAATGCAGTCAGAGAATGATTAAGACTCTTTCAGAAGATGAGCTCATACAGAACAATGCAGTCCAAAATAGATTAATGAGTAATAAGCCTGAAAGTAAAATATATTACCAATGGGAAAATGTGAAAGCATACCAACTAGAGAAAGTATGGGAATTCGCTGTTGGAAAAATACTTACAAGCCTCTCATCTTGTGATAATTAATAGTAGCATTGTAATGAATAAGGATCTGGATTGCACGCAATATAAAATGCAGAATATAAAATTCAACATTACTCTGCAAAATTATACGCAAAAAGGAATTGATTTAATGAATTCAGCCTCAAGGAGAGAGCTATCAGCAGAGTTGTGAATTTGAAAGAAATCATCCAGCAAGTTTCTTCTGGAGATAATAATTTTCAGGTAGTTGTAATTCAGCATGGAATGTAGGAAGACTAGATAATGCTGCATTATTGTGGACCTGAAGTATGATCTAACTAAACTCACCCAATTTTGTTGTATAGCTTCAGACCTGTAATTAATACTGTGACAGGGAGATACGTTTCTCTTTCCCTCTGATAGCAGAGATCATGGCCTCAGGAGTGTTGGATGCAGACTCTTGTGTACCAACCAGAAAAAGACAGATTATACTGTCACACAGTAAAATAAAACAGCTACTGAAATGAATAAAAGATCCTTCTCCTCACTTCAGCTTATTCCAATTTAATCATCTGCTGCAGGTAACCTTTAAGCCATGAAAGCTTTGTGACAATAGTTATTTTAGGTGTTTTGATTATGGGTAATTTTAATAGGCCTAGATACAGTAGTAAATAGTGTGCCCTGTAGAGAATGAAGATTTTTTAAGAAATGAATAGAGCCAAAGTTTAACCCGTCTCTTTGAATTTTGTCTTTATAGGTTTCATTTTTATGCACTTGTTTGGAGTCATCTCTTCTTATTGCGTACCCCACTGAGCTGATCAGGGACTACTTACTGCTAATTACTGCTCTATTATGGTAGCTGCAAACATAAAAGTAAAATAGATCTTTCTCTGTTTCTAAACTATTTAGTGAGCAAATTGACTAACATATTAAAACAGAATGCTTTCCCTGATAGTGCTTCGTTCATCTTAATAATTAAGAGACGTAATGCAGAGTTTGGATTTAAAAAGCTTAATATTTAGACTTATAATCTTGGAGTCACCTACAGTCTGAGAAGCAAAGCCTGGACATGATGGTGGAGTGTTCATTTTCATTCTGTAACAAAAAAGAGGTGTTGCTGTATCAGAGAATTAAAAGAATGTAGACTGAATTGGTAAGTTGTTCCTCTCTCCCATTTTTTCCGTCTTCACTCTCTTATCTCTTTTCTCAATGATACATTACCACTAGATTGTACTATCTGAAAAGAAAAAAAAAAGCAACCCACAAACTTTGGCTACATTTTCTCAGTTTAAATCATGAAAATGTGCATAATTTTAAAGAAATAAACACCTCAAACTTTGGAACATATGTAACCTTGCTTTATAAAAGTACAGATATTGAAGAGAGCCAAACCCTATGTGTTTCAAGTGCAGTTGGAATAGTGGTGAATACTTCAGAATGGAAATAATAAGTGCTTTTAAGGGCACCTAGAAGTCGTAATCACAGATTTTCCTGGAGTGTCTTCGCTCAATAGCTTGTGAAAATGTACAACTTCAACTTTTTCAGTAGCCCTAAAAACAGACTAATGGGTTTTGATGGTACTTGAAAGACCTAGACTACATCCTTTTTTCTATCAGTGTCTCTGTTACTTCAATCAAGTTAGCAAGGTTCAGGTTCAAGTTCTTAAGTATGCAATTAATCTTCCTTTGTTTTTGAGAGTAAGTCACATTTCACCTGAAACAAAAAGACATTTGATCCTTCAGTATCTTTGTGAGTATAGGCAAATCTTCCAGGGCTTCTGTTCATGATCTGGACACAATCAAATCTCTTTACCTCTTATAATGAGGGGAGAGTAATTACACTCAGGATTCTGTGGGAATATTGGCTGGAACTCACTAATTAGTTTTCATAAAATAGGAAATTGAAACTAGAATTAGCGTTTTCTACAGCTGAGACCATAGTGAAATATTCCTTCTGGATGTTTCTATCAAGATCATATAGGTTCTTCAGTTTAATCAGCATAGATTGACTCATCTGAGGTTAGAAATAATTCTGCTCACATCATATTTGAGGAATATACCTTTAGTTCCTATTTGGTTTTGAAGACAGGCTCCCATTTGATTTCTAAAGCTACCATCAGTAACAGAAAAAACTGGGGTGAAGGGAGTTTTATAGTCTAAGCAAAATGTGTAATAGTTTCTGCTTGGGCAGTAGACACCACTCCAACTTTTGTAACAATGATGATTAATTTAAACTTGGTAGAAAACCAATTTGCTACCTGGCTTTATTGAACTGCAAAGAAATATGCCAGTACCAATGGCTTGTAGTGAGTACCTCTGTGTAGGAGGCACAATAATTTTACTATGACAGCTAATACACAGGAATACCAAACTACTATTATACAAGACTACTGCAGCACAAGGTCTCTGGCAAAATATGTCAGTAGGAGTGAAGTGAAATAAAATAGTAATAAGAAGGATTGAAAAAAAACCTATGTTCATAAAGAGCACAAGAAATGCAAAATGGGAACTATAACTGAAAAAAAAGAAGAATATGTTTTAACATGGGTCTTGTAGTTCTCCTAGGGTGATCTAAAGCAGAGCAGATGTTAAATAGCTAGACATCCATGTATTAGTTTATATGATTTTGTAGTTTCCCCGTTTTGTCATCATCAGGATCTTGGTGTTAAATGTTATTGCCATGACCAGTCATCAGTTGTTTCATGCCTAATGGACTGTTTCCTGGAGTTCAGAATGCCATCAAGCGTGCTCTGGGCTGAAACAAGACATAAAAGTTATCCTAGGAGTTAATTATCATAATAATTTTAGTTTGTTGGAAGAAAGAAAGAAAAAAATAAAGCAGATGGGTTACTGACATAGGGCTTGATATGAAATATTTGTAGACAATAAGTTCTGAAAAAGTCTCAGAAAAGAATAATTCTCTCTACTATTTAATTTTTTTAAAAGGAGTAATTACAATTTCTATTCTTTTCCTGAGGACTTTTTTCCAGGAGTAGACTGTAGCCTAGTGGGGGCATACATGCAATTTAGTATCATCTCTCTCTATTCAATATGAAAGTTTTTTAATGTTTGCTTGAATTACCTAGGAATACTCAGGGAATTTCTTAAATCAATGCTGGAGATTCTCTCAACTTTGGGAAAATTGGATGTCATTTGGGTAGCAGAACCAGCAGGTTTAACCGCCTCCATAATTGTTTCTATCAGGGGCCAACCAACTTCTGTAAGCTTGGCGACCATCCTAAAGTCCTTGCATACGTGCAGGAGGCCGGGCCAATACAGCTGAAGTTTTACTTTCCTGATGCTAATCGTATAAACCTTTATCAACCATCCCAGAGTGTGTAAACAGAAATAGTGCCTATCTGGTTCATCTGACAGCAGGGAAGCACCATGCAGAAAACAGCTGCTGGAGCCAGGCTTGACCCAGTGCTGCTCTTTAGTCCTTGCTTACACACTGAAAAATTCCTGGGCACTGCTTAACTCATCCCAGTGACAGATCTAGTGTATTCTGTGTCTATTGAAATATCAACAGACAGAATGACTCCTCTCTTGGATAGAAAGCAAAGGCCATAGCTGTGCCAGGACTGGGGAAGATGCTGGGTAACCATGAAGTCGCTGCTCATTCACTCAGCTGAGTGCGTGGCAGTCACGCACAAAAACTTGTATTGGTGTGGGAGAGGGAATCAAAAGAAATGGGCCCTATGGATCATCTGGCATGCAAAGGAAAGAGAGCAAATTTGGAGAGATGTGAGGGTCTTTGGGCACTGGCAGAGGCTGCCCAGGGAGGTGGTTGAATCACTTTCCCTGGAGGTGTTTAAGGGACGAGTGGATGAGGTGCTAAGGGGCATGGTTTAGTGTTTGATAGGAATGGTTGGACTTGATGATCCTGTGGGTCTCTTCCAACCTGGTGATTCTAGGATTCTATGATTCATTGTCTCACGTGAGAGAGACGAAGAAGGAAGTGATACATTAAAGCCTCTCACAGACAGAAAGACAGGGAGAGTAGGGAAGGACCTCCAGAAACAGAAGGAGATGAACAAGTGTCATCAGAATATTTGTTCTGGGGTTATTACCTAAATACAAAGTACGTTGAAAGGTATGAAGCACACGTTTATCTGAATAAGATGGCATCAGGGACCAGCAAGTTTGCCAGCTATAGGAGTATTTCCATACTTTTTTAATGTTTTCTAGTACATAATGAAGAATTTAAATCATATTGCTTCCTCCTCACAATCTCAATTTAACATTATTCTCTCTGTTATATAGAGACAAGTTTTGGGGATCAGGAAGAGATTGAAAGATCTGTCAGAGCTGGAAATATAATTCTGGAAGTATTACTTTCTAGCTAGTATGCAGTCCATTAGATCTCACAGTCTATTCCACTGGTTTTTCTGAGCAGAAGCTCGTTACCTGTAAGTTGAAACTAGTTTGTAAAGATACACAAAAAGCTTCTTAGTTTGGATAAAACTGAGTTGGATCTACACCTATCATCTTGTAAGTTAACCTTTGATTAAAAAAAACAACTTATTTTAAGCATACCTTTAATTTAATTTCCAGGAGAAGATGTTACAAATTTTCATTTTTTGTATCAGTCTGAGGGAATCACCTTTGTGCCTCTTTTTGGAAAAGAAGGAGAATAAGAACCTCTGTCATAGTTGCAAGTCAGTTTTTGTTAGTACTTTTTCCATATTAGTGTAGGTAAATTATTCATAACACATGCCTTTCTTAGCAAAGTGCCTAAGAAATACCTCTTACTGAATTTCTTTCAATAACAGAAAGGTATTGCCTTTATTTGAAAGAACCAGATGAATTTAGAAGTAAAAAAAGAAAGATTTAAAAGCTGAAGTGCCAAGAGAAGCAGATTCCTGAGACCATTAGCAGATTGTGCAGGGAGTCAACCACTGCAACAAAGCTAAAGAGCAATGTTTTTTCTATTCACATCTGGCTTAGAGACGTTCTCTTTATAATTCAGCAATAGAAGATGGAATGAGAGTAGAGGACATCTTTGTTCTGTGCTAAGCAACCTGAATTTGTGTGGAAGAAAGTGTTCAGAATGACAATTACTGAAGCCCTTGAAAATAAACAGAATATGCTCCCCTAGAGGCAACTGTACCATCCAACATACTACACAAATTTACTGTTGGATGCATTTGGCGTTCTCTGCGATGTAATGCTTATAATGCGAGCCAATAATTTGGCCTTTATTGAATTAATTAGTCTTTGTACCTCCTCTGACTGGCAATGAGGGGGCTGGTTGTGGTGGCTGTTTTCTCAATGTGAGCGTCTGTTGGGAAATGAATTGATAAAAAAGACCTCACTCCTTCAGGTCACCTTGACTGAAGTAATCATGCTTGCTGAAAACCTTAGCTGTATTTACTGTTCAGATCCACAAATTTTATGAGGTGCCTAGGAAGAACTATACCTGAACTCCATGTCACTGGCATATTCTCATCTCTGTACTGACTGATTTGTTCCTGGTCTGCTGACACTGTAGAATAACACTGTCCTCTTCTGAAACACTGAAAAATAAAGCCTTGTGGTTCACACTATATATGTGAGCCCAGAGTTTATGAGCTCACAGCCAAGTTTATTTGCCAGCACAATGATCTGTAAAAGGATGTTATGGATTCTAGTCCTGCACTGGGGCCATTTAGTCTGTGCCTCATGCAGGATGCTATAGGATAGCTTTAGGAAGAGGTATGCTTTAGGATTTCTGAAAAGAAGTTCAGTGACTCTCCCACTTAACTCTAGTAGGTCTCTAGAGGAAACCTGGAAGATCCCCTGCTTAAAAAGTGTGGGCTTGGTTTTCTGGCTATGCTCAAAATAACGCATTCCAGAGTCATTTCTATCACTAGTATATGCTGTTACAGAACCTGGCTTACCAGAGAATTTGTCTGTGACACTTAGGGGTGGTGTTCTGTCACTGACACTGGATAGTGTGCCTGTTTTGTCAAAGGACAATGTTAGAACAGTTTCAGATCACCTAAAGCCTGTACCTTGTGCCATGTGGTGCCTGGAGAGCTGCTCTTACTGATGCTATTTTAAAACATTTCCAGTGGTGTCAGTTATGAACAGTATTAAACATTGGAAACCATCATCAACTGTTCATCCTGTGGGAGGAAACTAAAGAGTCCTACTCGAAGCTGCTTCTTTTTGGGAAGCAGCTGTTTCTGCCCCACATCCATCTCTACTGGATGACACTGGGGGATCAGCGCAGTGCCATCAGAAACCACAAGATAGCATAGAATCACAGAGTCATAGAATCATAGAATAACCAGGTTGGAAGAGACCCACTGGATCATCGAGTCCAACCATTCCTATCAAACACTAACCCATGCCCCTTAGCACCTCACCCACCTGTGCCTTAAACACCTCCAGGGAAGGTGACTCAACCACCTCCCTGGGCAGCCTCTTCCAGTGCCCAATGACCCTTTCTGTGAAGAATTTTTCTTCTAATGTCCAGCCTGAACTTCCCGTGGCGGAGCTTGAGGCCATTCCCTCTTGTCCTGTCCCCTGTCACTTGGGAGAAGAGGCGAGCGCCCTCCTTCCTACAACCTCCTTTCAGGTAGTTATAGAGTGCAATGAACAGAGCAAAACTAGTGAGCCTCTACCTACTGAAAGCAGCTACTCCTATTCTGCAAAAGTGCAGCAAACTCAGTTGGACTTGACCAGATAGCTTTAGTGTTAGGATTAGGGTTTGACTGAGGGCGCTTGCATGTGAGCAGTTTTGCAGAGTCACAGCACGGTTTGGGTTGGAAAGGACCTTAAAGACCATCTAATTCCACCCCCTCTGCGATGGGCAGGGACACAGAATCACAGAATCACAGAATCACAGAATAACCAGGTTGGAAGAGACCCACCAGATCATCGAGTCCAACCATTCCCGTCAAACACTAAACCATATCCCTCAGCACCTCATCCACCCGTGCCTTAAACACCTCCAGGGAAGGTGACTCAACCACCTCCCTGGGCAGCCTGTTCCAGTGCCCAATGACCCTTTCTGTAAAGAATTTTTTCCTAACGTCTAGCCTAAACCTCCCCTGGCGGAGCTTGAGGCCATTCCCTCTTGTCCTGTCCCCTGTCACTTGGGAGAAGAGGCCAGCATCTTCCTCTCCACAACCTCCTTTCAGGTAGTTGTAGAGAGCAATGAGGTCTCCCCTCAGCCTCCTCTTCTCCAGGCTAAACACCCCCAGCTCTCTCAGCTGTTCCTCATAAGGCCTGTTCTCCAGCCCCCTCACCAGCTTTGTTGCTCTTCCCTGGACTCGCTCCAGAGCCTCAACATCCTTCTTGTGGTGAGGGGCCCAGAACTGAACACAGGATTCGAGGAGCGGTCTCACCAGTGCCGAGTCCAGAGGGAGGATAACCTCCCTGGACCTGCTGGACACTCCTCACCAGAAGCCTTCTTTTCGCTGTCTCAGAAGAGGGACCCTTTTCCCTACCCTTATGCGACGGTTCCTCCCTAGCAGAGAAAATCG
Source organism: Phaenicophaeus curvirostris (assembly GCF_032191515.1). NCBI lineage: Eukaryota > Metazoa > Chordata > Aves > Cuculiformes > Cuculidae > Phaenicophaeus > Phaenicophaeus curvirostris. The sequence continues at coordinate 49,261,248 of NC_091397.1, read as the reverse complement.
TGGGCGAAATCAGGGGGAACACACGGTGGCAGCAAAATCTCAGTTATCTGTGGAGCTCGGGCACCCACAGTCAGCTCAGTGATTCCCTTTCCTTTTCAAAGCACCGTGCAGCGGTTGCTTGCAGAGGAATAGAGCAAAGACTAAACCCATTTCATCCAGCCTTTGTTTTTCATTTCCTAAAGTTCTTCTCAGTTGCTCTACGTGAATAAAAATCAAGACCTGGTAAAGTGCACAGACTTTGGAGAAGTCAGCAGCTCTGTAAAGCTCTGGTGTTACACCATCAGGCAGGACAAGCACAGGCAAAAGAGCAAAAAGGCAAAATTATTCTGTTTCCTAAGCAACATACCCATACACAATTGCTGAAATAAAGTAATGGCAGGATTAAAGAAAAATAAGTTGCTTTAAGTTGCTTTAGTGCCCAGATTTCTTTACTGAGACAGAGAGGGCAAGAGAGGTCCCTGTTGGCTCTGTTCCTGAAGGAAGCATGAATGTTAACATTTATTGCATAATATTAGTTTAGAGGCAATAGGAAAGACAGAGAAAGAGTCATATTTTTTAAAAAGCAGTCATTGCTCCTGCCTCATGCTGATTTTTAATGGACCAGATAAAATATGCCTCAAAAAAGGTCAGCAATTTTGCCCCAAAGATATCTTAGGTGTTTGAGACTGAATCCCAGAGCCGCTCTGATGGCAGAGGGAGATACTTTATTTCATGTTTTTTTTTTAATCTAAATGCCAGATCCTGACAGCAGACCCCTCCAGGCTGCAGGGCTCAGGGCCAGTGTAGTGGGGGATGTGGCATCCTGCTGTGGGGAGAGGCTCCAGAGCCTGTGGAGGGAGATGCATTTGGCTGAGGCAAAGGTGCCACCAGACCTGCATCTCCACCATGTCACAGCCAGGCCTGGGCCCAGCTATTGTCCCTATGGTCTTATCCCAGGTCTTGACCCAGACCCTGGATTGCCTGACCCAGACATGCCACCTCCGGAAGTGCTGCAGCACCCCAAGGGAGATCCTTATCCCAGAGAAGTCATAGGTGATATCAGTCTCCAATCATGAAATGTGCATCACACGGGTGCACACTCAGAGTGGGCAAATATCCCCAGGCTGACTCGCAGGTGTCTAAGATGATGCTGTTCGAACATCCAGTGCTGCTCAACACCTGCACACTAGGCACGTTGAGGAGATCAACCTAGGAAAGCTTTCAAGTCCTTATGTGACTTCCTTGGTGAAACCTTGCCTTCACTAAACTGCAAAGTTACCAGTGTCTTCAGTGAGAATAAGGCTGCTGGTCTGCTCAAGAGCCCCAGTGCTCTCAGAAACCTGCCTGTTGCTGCCGGTGTGTTTGCACAGTGACTTGCATTCTTCAGAGAGAGAAAAAAAAAATCAGTCAGCTGAGAGAGCAAAGCAGTTTTTTTCTCCCAGATATCTGAAGCACATAACCCAAACCCCTTCCATCTGTGCTACTACAAGAAACAATACACCTGTGGCACAAGGATGGCTTTTTACCGACTCTAAGCTCCAGCTATCCCTTTGCATACGTTCGTGTACATGTCAGGGCCCTGTAGGCACCTGTAGGCTGGGACTGTCCTGAGTGCACCCAGCTGGGACCCCTACCACATATCCTCTGCCCACTGCCCAGGAGCCCATTTAAGCTCAGGCCCAGCATCCAGGTCTGGTTTGAGCCATGTGATGTGATTATATGTGTATTTCCACTCCCTAGCTCTCCCTGAGATGCTGCCTGTACATCCTGCATTGGTGATGGACCTCAGCTTGTTTCTTTTTCCTTAGCTGATGATCGCCAGATGGTTGATGGGTCCTGTTGCTGATCATAAAAAATGGAAGTTGTAACCAAGGAGACAAGTAAGTTCTTGCCAAGAGGAGGCTGGCTTCACTGTTTAGGTAGATAAGAGTCAGTTGCAAGAATACAATAGTTTCATGTTTTTTGCAATTTCAAAAAATCCTGGTAAATAGGATAAGAGCTGGTCTTAGCACTAATATGCATTCTGTTATTCTCTTCAGGTCTCTGGTGGGTAGACCACATCTAAGGAAAGTGTTAGCAGTTGTGTCAGTTTCTGCATTTCATTAAGAACGTAATTTATTTTGGGATAGTGCCAAAGGACCCAGGATGAAGTCAGGACTGCTGTGCTAGGTGCTGAACATGTATTCCTTATTCCAAGATCTAAGCAACTGGTATTGATCAAGGAACTATTCAGAAGCTGAAATAGAGATGAACCTAACTGTGCTATCGACTATTTTAAAAATAATTAACCCTCCAACCCTAGCAAGAAAATGGCAGCAAGACCTTCACATTTCCTGTATTGTACTATGGAGTGTTAGAATGAAATTTAAAATACTAGATGCTCTTCACCAAGAACACTTTAGGATATTTAATCCTTTTCTTTATTTGCTGGTGCTAAGGCTCTAAAGTTATAGACAACTTGGAAATACATGTTGTATCGATTCTCCAAGATTACAGTTATTCATCTGTAGGTTTTGGGTTAGCAAGTGAACAGAAAAATAAATTGTTCATTCCCAGCATTTGTTTAAACAGAACTACATTATCTCTAACAGATGGAGGCTTCCAAGATTATTTTAGAGACAGATTCTCTTCTCTTTGAATATTAGTGAGCAGTTAAATAAATTAGTTGCCAGTCCAGAATACTTGCTGGAGGAAACAGTATTAACTTGTCTGCTCTGATTCAAGAGGTCAGGCAAATAAAGAGGATGAAGGAGGCTGAGACTGAGATGCATGGACCAGTACAAAGTAGTGAGAAATTTTTAATTCCTTTAAAATGCTTTTTGTTTCTTAAAATAAGAAAGCTCTGTGCTTTGTGATAGCTAGGCTGGTACTGAGAGAAAACACAACGGCAGGTTCTGAACAGGAATTGAAAGCTTCATGGACAGTCACAGAAGGATGCAAGTAGAAGAAGAAATTCTACCAGTTTATACCATTCAGCCCTCCAGATAATATAAGAGACTAGTGCAACATGACACTAGTTCTCTCCTCTTTTAGAGGAATGGGTTTTTTTAAAAGCTTAAAATTAATCTCTTATCTTAAGACTCCTAGTTGGAACAAATGGGATCAGCTAAATAATGAGACAGCCAGGCAGACCATTTAAAAACCATATTTGTCCAGATTTATCTGTGACTTTAAAACTGCTCTACCAAGTACAAAATGAAAATAATTCTGCTGAATTCAACAGTTAATATAAATCTATACTGCTGGTTTTCTCTATTTACCTTTCCTCTCAGATCACCCACATTCCTTTAGAACACTGTTACTTAGCAAATAATGATTCAATAACTCCATCTCCATGTAATCCATGCAAAATTGAGGCATATATTGGTCAAGACCTTTTGGATCTACCTCCTAAATGTTTTTCCTTCTGACATTCCATACTGAATGTTTAAAGAATTGGAAATGGAATCTTTGACTCTCTGGCTCCACTCAATTTATCTGAATTTGGTACCAATAAGTTCATTTCCAAGCAGCATATACCCCTGGGGTAGCACTTTTGAGATCTCTTTTAGTTGAGCACTTCCAAGATCTTTGATAGGATATGTCAAAGAGGGAAAGAACAACATCAGCTACAATGGGACATTAATGTTATTTTATTTTGTGCAGCCAAATTTTCGAGTTTAAGAGGAGCATATACAACATAGTTGTTAATCCCAGGTGTATCTTTGCCCTGATCTGTTTACTGCTCAGACTCCCTGTTTCAGAGCATGGTATGTTGCTGTGAAAGCAGTGTGCACCATGCCTATTGTGCAACAACTCTTGTTCTGTAGCACCAATGCTTTCTGCTCTTCTCTTATTACCTTAGGATTTTCCCTTGTATCCTTGAGCAGTTCTTTCTATATTTCATATGAACGGTATCATAAACCATTAGAACTATCCAATGATAGTGCTATAAAAAGCATTAAGTGAATGAGAGGCATACAAAATATCTACCAGATACAAGCAGACAATAGTTCCTTAGAAGAATAATCCAACATCAACGCCTGTGATTAAAGCATGAGATCAACAGTATTTACTATCCTGCTGCCTGGTCATAGTCCTTGTACTGTATCACTAGTGTTATCTGATTGCAATCTAAGACGTTAATATAGCTCAATGGTAGATAATTTTTCAATAGTTATTTCATTTTGCAGGTAGACTAGTGTAGATAGGACTCAGAGACAAGAACAGCAGATAACAAAGTGTCATCAAGTTGACTTGTGTCTGTTGCACTTTTCCATTATTTTGCTGTGTGTTTGTTGTTTTCATAAGCACTTGTTTCATGAGATTCAAAGAGTTTTCATTGTCTTCTGGATTGTGTGTTTCAACAAGGAGCTTGTTGAAAGAGAACTTCTCTTGACTGACCCATTTAGTAGATGGATAGTAGATTGGATAGTTCTAATGGTTTATGATACCGTTCATATGAAATATAGAAAGAACTGCTCAAGGATACAAGGAAAAATCCTAAGGTAATAAGAGAAGAGCAGAAAGCTTTGGTGCTACAGAACAAGATCTACCCATTTAGTAGATGGGTCAGACAGGTGGAAGAACACCAAAAGGCAAGTCAAGTATCTTGGCAAAAGCAACAGGAGTCAGTGAAGAACAATATTAGCAGAGGATAACTTGAATGCTGAGTCATGTCAGGCCATGAAAACAAGAACTGAAATACATTGTAAAACACGAAGAGTGGATTTTGCTTCTGCCTAGGCAGGTTATGGAATCTTTACTCTTATGAAAAATGTAGGCAATATATTAATTACTTTTGGAGGTGTCATGTTAGGCTTAAGCCACCTCAGTGGGTGCCTTAGTGGATTTCCTACAGCTGGACTTCAGCTGTGTGGTCCTTTTCAGGTCTTACTTACATGAGACAATGGCACCATTTCACCAGCTTTCCCAGTGCAGCCATTTCTGAAGTTGTCCAAAGCTGCGCTTGGCAGCTGATTAGCTAAGCAAGGGTCTGAAACACCTTGGTTTGCCTGATTTCCCTGCAAAACTGTGTCACAAACAGCTGGTAGGTGATGTTGCTCGCTTAGGATCTGAGTCAGCTCATGGCTAGATCATGTTGTTCTGTGTTTGCAGAAATTGCATTGGTCAAAACTTGTTGTTCAGTAGTACGACTGCAATAATCAGGGCAAGAGTATAATGGTATGCAAGGCATAATGCCTAGAAATATTTATAAAATAGATATACTCAGCACACAACATTTTAAACTTTCTCAAAAAGACCTGGAAATCTTTTTCTCAAACCTTAGTGTGATTTGAAGCTTGATAGATATGATTTGTTCTTTGCGGTTTTCTTTCAAATTTCTCCCAGTTTCCAATGTTTAAAATAAACGTGACATCTACCTGTGAGGCATTTGGTATTACATTATCTTGCCTGTAAGATCTGGCTTTTAATTCTTTGAAAGGGTAATATGAATAAACGAAATGAGAGAATATCTTTAAGCAAGGTTACTAAAATGGCTTTTCTATTGTACCTTCATATGCATTTGTTCTAAATCACACAGAATCACAGAATCACAGAATAACCAGGTTAGAAGAGACCCACCAGATCATCGAGTCCAACCATTCCTATCAACTACTAAACCATGCATTCTGTCCTTGAAAAGATGCATCAGAAGAAGATACATCTTTCCAAGGACAGAATACTGCTTTTCTTTTAAGGAAGGAGAAGTAAATAATTTTTGTTATGTTGTTATATGCTTTTCTCAATTTTTTTTTTGTTTTATTCATTATTTTTAATGCTGATCAAACACCATAATTTCAGGTGAAGCCCCCCCAGTGCTTAATTCTTGCTTGGAACTGTTAACAATATTTTGGATTGTCTCTTATTCTTCCTCCTGTCCGGTTATTTTTATCTTGATCCAATCACCACTGATGTTACCATGGACTTCATTCTCAGAAGGTTTCCTGTGAGCCTTATCTCTGGTGTGAAGTAATTTACAGTAACAGCAACAAATAGGAACAATCCCCAGAATTTTCACGTTTTCAAAATACTCATGTTTCATCTGGGTTTTTTGCTGCTGTTGAAATATTGGACTTATTTTGATCCATTTTTTTGGAAAGTTTTAATGTTCTGTTTTTTCTTTAAAAAAAGTAAACTTGACTGTTTTACTTGGTGATTTTGTGCCTGGATTAGGCAGACTCAGATAGTACCAAAAGTGAAGTAATAGAGCAGTAATCCCAAACTGCTATGATATAGAGTTCAGAGGGCTTAATAGTCTTTCATCAGCACTGCCCTTCACTGAAACATGGTGAATAGTTCAGAGTATGGGAAGAATTTTGTCATATCTCATATCTTAGACCATGTCACACTGGTAATACTAATAAATGCTTTGAAATAGTCACTGGAGACTCTTGAATTAACACAGAATAGGGATGTTTTCCAGTGAGCTGTTTCCATAGGAATACCTGATAAAGTGTCAGAATAAATATCTTATGCAAAGGACTTGTGGATATGATGGCTTGACTGAGCAAAAGGAAATACGTATTTATGAAAGTGAAAATTTGGAAGCTAAATTTTAAAGTATGTATTCTGTGGAAAATGGTTTGTGTGAAGCATAATATTGGATGCAGAGCTGGGAATATTTTTGTGCACATTAAAGGGATGTCTTTGCTGCTTGTGTTAAGTGCATTTTGATGGTTCAATTTAAGATAGAAAAGTATCAAGAACAATGTCCTGGGAATCAGGCTATAGGTTAGAAACTATGTCATCTCCAGGGAATTACTCCAGAAAAGGTTTGTTGATAAAGGTTGAAAAAAAACCCAAACCCTTTCAAATCAACAAAAAGCCCTAAACATTTGCAACGGTTCTTTGGCTGTTTTCCTTTCTTATCTATCAAAGTTTCCAGAACTTTTCATTTTACAACATCCACTAGAGATGAAGACCAAAGATATGGAACTTCACCAAGCCGTCTTATTTTATTTGTTCTTTGTAATGATTGGCAATTAAAAATTGGCTACAACGTACATCTAAGATTAAGCTGTCATTTTGAGTTTCTGAAAAGATGTAGATAGTATACACAATATCTGCCTGTGCTGTGTTTTCTTGTGTTCAGGTTCAGACCAGAAGTAAAAATACTGGATTACAAGAACGGTTTTCCAGTCTACAAGATCAAGAAGGAAAGGAGATCTTTGCTTATAGGTATCATGAATAAAAAGATAGAATATGGAAGATCATCATGGATATAAGTCCTCAAGGTTTTAATTTTGGAAGAAAAAGCAGTCCTTGGGCTCTTCAGAACAATAGAATCATAGAATGTCCTGAGTTGGAAGTGACCCACAAGGCTCATCAAGTCCATCTCCTCTCCCTGCATAGGACAACCCCCAAACCCACACCATGTGTCTGAGGGCATTGCTTCTTGAATATTGTCAGGCTTGGCACTGTATCTGTTTCCCTGAGGAACCTGTTCCAGGGTAAAGAACCTTTTTCTAATGTCTAACCTAAACCTCCTCTGGCATATCTTACTGCCGTTCCCTCAGGCTCACCAGAGAGTGCCTGCTCCTCCTCCTTCCCTTGTGAGGAAGCTGTAGACCATGGTGAGGTCCCCCCTCAGTCTCCTCCAGGCTTACCAGACCAAGTGACTTTAGCCTCTTCTCTTATGTCTTCCCAACTAAACCCTTCACCAACTTTGTGGCCCTCCTGTGGACACTCTCCAGCTTTACATCCTTTTTATTCTGTGGTGACCAAAACTACATATTGTACTCAAGATGAGGTTGCACCAGTGTGGAGTAGAGTGGGACAATCACCTCCCTTGATCAGCTGGCAATGCTGTGCTTGATACACCTCTGGACATGGTTGGCCCTCTTGGCTGCCAAGGTGCACTGTTGGCTCATGCTGCTTTAGAGTGGTGTGCCCCCAGAGCTAGGACAGAAATGACACCTTAATAGAATCAAAAAGTAAGTGTTTCTTTTCCTGTTTTCTTGCTTTTAATGTCAGTGTATCACTGTGGTATGTGAGTGAAATGTATGTTCACTGAAATGATTGCAGAGAATAGATTGTTTTACTAAAGTCATCAGTGCCTTTTATTCCATATAGTAAACCCCAGAATGCATTTAAACCCTTCTTTTTGGTCTATTTGCATCTTAAGTTCCCCTGAACTTTAGATATTCTTAGCTCTGTTACATGCATGACAATGAATCTGCATATTATGCAACAGACTTAAATTTAGCACGACATGTTGGGAGGCATAGATTTCCCACAGACCCATGCAGCTTTGTAGCCACCAAACTAACACAAATAGCTGCCAATTATTGCACAAAGAGATGTTACTTGTTCAAAATGAAAAAAAAAAAAATCATTGTAAAAATTTGGAGGGAGAACCTAGACCCACTGATATCCATGGGTGTTTTGCTGCTGAGATTTTCAGAAGCTGATGCTACCCTTCAATCAATTTTGAACAGATAATTAAATAGAGGCGATATTTATCTACCAAGACTTAATGTCAAATGCTTAATGTTATGCTTTTTCTGTGTGCAGTAGATGAAGTATCTTCTACTTTTAACAGGCTTACCTGAAAAAATAAAGCAAAATCTGTTTTATATTAAATCTGCTCACTTTCCATAACTTAAAAAGAATAAGGAGAGAAAGAACAGAGAAAATCAATATAAGGCCACAGAAGCTCAAATCCTGGGATTATAAAAATGACACAGAATCAGATGAATTGTTATCCTTATCTCCAATAATGCCTTTTCCCTTATTTTTTTAATGGGCTTTATTTGGTTTCTTTTCAAACTGTGTATAAAATCCTGATAAAACTGGTAAAATTCACGCCGCTTTCAAATGCACCCACTTTACCATGCTGTTATTTGCAACATTGCACTAGCAGTGTTATGTACTAACTGGAACCATTGGGTTAATTAAAAACAATAAGTATGTACTCATATTGGTGAAAGACTGTAAATTTGAGTGCTTGGTCTTTGGCTTCTATAAAACTAAATTATTCAATAGAAAAATGTTGGTAGGCTGAAATGCTGATTTTTCACTGAGAAAATATTTTGAATTCATTTGTCAGTCTACCTGAAGTGCTTTAGTACGCTATGCAAAGCCATGTCTCTCTTCTTCATCACCTGGCCTCTCTCTCCATCCAAAACAAGGCAGCTCTTTGTGATGTGTTCAGGTACTACAGGCACGAAGCGAGTGTTGTGACCACAGCAGTCACAGGAAATATGGTCCAGTTGGAAGGTCCAGTCTGTGAGGGATGCCAGCTACATCTCCCCAGAGACTTTGCATGCAATAAAAGCATTTTAGACTTGAGCTCTGACAATATGTTTTGACACCTTCACATGTGGAGGGAAGAAATGGAGTAAGGTGGAAGTACTTTAGTATCTTATTCTGACTTGAGATGGAAACAAACTCTCCCAGATCAAGATTTCCTAATGGACATGAAATTCCAATTTCTCATCAAGTCAGTATTTTATAATGTTCTTAAGCAACAGAATTATATTTTGGAAATAGAACTAAGGCATAATGAGTGACCCTGCAATATACCCCATACTAATGGATCTGTATTTGTTTATTTCTGGTTGAGTTTTGTATAAGCCAAATGAATGTGATGTTGGGTTACTGCTTTGGTGCCTTTTGGGGCTAAGTATTAGTCAAAGAATTGAAGAAAATCTTCTGCTTGTCCTTTCTGATTGTCATTCCTGATAAATAGTTTATGTCTGCAGCTGACTTCAGATATCTCTTACTCAGTGGTTACTGCTTTGACCTCCTTGCATGACTGCCATCCTACTCTGTCTTCTCTTGCCTAGCAACCTCTTATTACACTTTGCTCAAAACTCACTAGCTAGGTCTCTCTGCTTTTGTGACGTGTACCTTCTGGTTCACAAATGAACACGACAAAACATAATTAATCAAAGATTTCTCATGGTTCCGTGCTGGCTGGGTGTTTGCTGGTCCTTTAACGTGTCTAGCCTTGGTGGTATTTTCAAAATTTTGAGTCTTACAGTCAGTTTGCTAGTTATTCGTCCTCATTCTTCTGGCTTCCATTGTGTTAGAGTGAACTGAGCAGCCTTCCTGCATTTTTCCAAAGAAGATACTGACTATTTCAGTTCCACCTCTCCACTGGCACACTCACTTTTATTGGTCAGCTAGATTAACTTCTCCTTTGATTTAGGCTGGCATCTTTTATGGGGTTTTTATAGAGTTATTTGGGATTTTTAAGGATCTGTGTGAAGAATGTGCTTTTTTTAATAGAACTTGGAATTTTTCATGAAGTTGTAACAACTTTGGCAATGTATTTTTGGGTATAGGAACAAATGCTGTTTATTTTCCATTTTTCTAGAAGGTATGCTGCTTGTGGCACCGGAGATGCAGTTCAGTTCCCAGCTCTAAACTGGAATTTATCTCTTTTGCTTCCCCAAAAGCCTGCTTTGAGTCAAGTAGTGCAAAAAACTGACTGAATCTCCCAACACAGACTGATCATTACATGCAGTGTGCTCACCGAAGTTCCTCATCCTGTTCTAGACAATATGGTAGGGATTTTGAGGTTCAGTCTGAAAACATGCTTGTGCAGATCCTTCAAAAAAATGATTTCAGAGTTTTGGTTTTGACTTGGGCAGAACAGAAATATGTTTCTAAATCTTGAAAAATGTTGCAAGGGAAACTGACTCCTCCTCATGCTCCTGTTTTCATACAGAATGTAAAGATGAACTACTAGCCTTGAGCAGAAATATTTCTAATATGTTTAAGTTCTGCAGACAGGTCTGAAGTATATTTGGTAGTGGTCTTATTAACATGGAATTAAAGCTACTGGTTGATACCTGATGGGTTAATTTTGCTGCCAGGAAAGGTTAGTGAATCTCTGGAGTATGCCCTAGAGATATAGTGCGTGTCTATGTGAATCTTAAATAACCAGCTACTCAAAATTTTTAGCTCAAAAAATGAGCAGTGATTGGAAAATGTACTGCCTCTGTCAATTTGTTTCTATTTTTGGAAAGCTGTGAAATATCAGACTTGTACATCACATCAGCTTTATCAACTTCATGCTGTGCTGTTCAGTTTTATTTCCAATAGGAATGTAGTAATGTCTTGTGAACCACTGGAGTTGGAGATTAAGGGCCTGGTTTTCAGACAGCAGGGATCTGACTGCATTTTAATGCTCATTTTACTTGAGGTAGACGCAACTGTTTTCACAAGTTTGGCAATTTCCAGTTAGAGAAGCTCCAAACAAGTACATTTGCAGATCATGTAGGAACTGAAGCATCTCAGAGTGTCATAATCCAAGGCTTCTAAACATCTGTTTGTCTTCTGGGTAACTGGTGACTAAATGTCACAATCCAATGCTTTTCAGTATCACTGAAGTCCTGAATGGCGTGTTCAAAGCAAAGAATTATTTGAGATTGGATAACTGAAATTATATTCTCTGCTATTTTTTGTATGCTTTGAGATAATTAACCTTATTTATTTTTGTCTGTGGCATTTGTAACTGCTCCTGAGTCAAGATCAGCTTTGCCTGGGTGTTAAACCTACCTCAGAGCCTGGGTTGCCTGGGTTTGAACTGTGTTCTGGCTAGTAAATTCCATGTCCAAGCCCTGATTATGCTCTGCTTAGCCTCCTAAACCTTCTTTGAAGAGCTGGACAAGTGGGATGACACTAAGTCAGAGTGTTACAAAGGGAAATGGGTATTTGTCTGGGAGCCTTACCTCTGATAAATGCGCAGTGTGAGCAGCTCCTTGAAAATGAATGGGACTAGAGTTTTCCTAAAAGCAGCCTTGCTCAGCATATACTCCCGCTTCCTCCTAAGAATGGAAATCTCCATTTGCTTTCAGTGTTTCTTCTGCTTTCTGTCCCTTGGGAAGGGGAGAAAGCAAATGGTTTTGAGAAGCTCCTACCTTCTTTTTCCCCAGAGGAAAGTGTAAGAGTCTGAAAGGGGGGATACGAGAAACTTCCTTTGCCGTTGTTCCCAAGAGGAAAGTTTTGGTATCTGCTTAGTGGTGGCAGCTGATAACTCTGCTGTTTGGCTGCTTAAGGGCGTTTGTTCAGAATAAATAAGGGGCAGTAGGATGACTTTGCAGTCACACTCCAAGCTCCAGGTCAGGAATGATGGCAGTGCGGTTAAGCAACTCCTCTCCTCCAGCTGTCTCCGGCACTGATGGGTAAACCCAAGAGCAGCACCTCACACTGAAGGGTAAGGCTGAGACTTTATATACTAGACAAGAAGCAACAATGGTGGAAACAGAAATGGGGTGTTGCGAACAAGCTCCTTTTCCCTTGGGATATTGTTGTTTGCTTGTGATGAGTGGGGCAGGCTATCAAGTAAACCAGCAGCCGTGTATGAAATGCTGGCAGCTGTGTATGAGTCTGCTCCCTGGAGCTGTACCACTTACGCAGAGTCAGTGTGCTTCAGGTACTGCTGAAACTGATTTAGCTCCCTCTATTACAAAGCAGTCATACTTTCTCAGAAGGGTGATAGAGATATCTGTTTCCTTTTCCAGAGATTTACATCAATTATTTGTTTGTAGTTAAAAGCAGACATTATATCGCATGAGCCTACATGGAGTATTGTTTTTCTAGGAAAACTGCTAACTCAAATTCTACTTCTGTTTGAATACAATATGGAGTGATGATTTTTTGTTTTCTTCAGCAAACTGAAGTATCCAAGGGTGAATGAATCACCTTATTTGCCTGAGAAGAAACATGTTTTATTGTAAGACACTAACATCTCCTATTTAAGGAAAACATGGACATTGAGAAAGTTAAAGATAAAGGAGCAATTCTGCTTTCCTCCTTCTCCTAAAACGTTAGATATGGCTATTCAGAGCAGAGTCTTTCATGAAGTTGAATCATCCCTCTCCTGTTTTACAACTTGATTCTAAAGTATTGTGAGGAAATATTCTCATCCCATCTTACAGATACTGTTCTATTTTGCATTGATCAAATGAATGTCCCTTAGGGCAAAAGCAAGAATGACTTCTGTTTCCTTAGAGCAGAGACTATGGCGAGGATGTATTATGTACTGGGTTTTGCTTCTGTGAATGTGCAATATTTAGCACAAAAGAATTTGACCCATAGAACATGAAAATCTCTTAGACTAGCATGGAATAAGGTGGACGGGAAATGAAATATGCATGAAGATTCTCTTCTGTCATATACAAAATGCGAGGAAATCGTAGCTGGTGGAACACACAAAACACATAGAAGCAATATTTGAAAGTACATTTTGGAGACTGTCTTCTAATTTTATTTTTATTAGAGAGCTTATCTGCAAATAAACCAAAGATGATGAGCGTGATTTTTGGTAATGTCTTGTTCTGAACATCTTCAATCATCAATTGAGACTGCTGAGCTGAAATCCTTATGAGCTTTTAGCAGGTAATTCTCAGGGTCTTGTCTTGACTGCAGGATTTATATGATTATAAACACTAGGTTGTTTCTGTATTTCCAATTAATTAGCATGCAAATGGACTCGCACGCTATATCAGAAGACCCACAGCAGGAAGATCTGCAAAGTCAGTCTTGAAAATCTGGAAAATCTCCAGAATTACACTGTGCTTTGAAGTGCCCTTTGCATGTACATCATAAAATAATCTTAAATTACAAGGATATGTATTGTCTCTTTCTGTTCTTCAGGACATAGTGCTCATTTAAGACAGATTCATGTCATCTCAGTTCAGTGGCCTACCAATTAGGCATGTCGCTAAAGCCAGATGTCTAATTATCCTCTAAAGTCAAAAGAGAAATAGAAGAAGCTAGGGACAGTTATTCTTCCTGCTCATCTCATAAGACTATCTTGGGATGGGATAAATTGCCCCTGGAGATGTCTGAATCTCTTCAGTGAGAACAGAGTCTACATGACTACGTTAAGGTTGGCCTTTTACACAGCTGAATTTATAGGAATGGTTGGACTCGATGATCCGGTGGATCTCTTCCAACCTGGTTATTCTATGATTCTATGATTCTATCATTCTATGATTCTATGAATTTAGGTGAGATACATCACCTTTCAATGTTGTTTTGCTATTTCAATGCCCTGTATGCAGTGCTAATCTTTATTACTATGTTGGGTAACATCCAATTCAAACCCAGGTCTGAAGATACAATTATTCATGTGTGTGTTTTTGGATTTTTGTTTGCTTGTTTGGTTTAAAAAAACAAACAAAAAAACTCTCCAAAACCCAAACCCCAAACAAACAAAGCAAAGAAAAAGCCAGCTGTGAAGATCTGATGATAATGTAGAATCATAATTTAGTTTCCCACTCCATTTCAGAGGGTCTCTTCTTGGCAGGGAAGACTCTTTGAAAATGTAACTTAGTAATAGTAGGTAGCCCTGACAGAGATCCTTGCAGTTTGGTGGAAAAATATCCTAACTTGTTCAGCCCAGGCTGCGGGTACCCCTGAAATACTGAGTAATAGTGCCTCTTATTTTCCAGTTTTATCCAGGTTTTCTGTCATTAATCAGCAAACTTCAGGGTAAAAAATATTATTCTAGTGAGTGAAAGAGTTAAGTACTGATAACAAAGTTAGGAGCACTTCCGATGCTGAACTTTCCTAATTCTTATGGAGAAGTCCTCAAGCACAGAAGTGAAGGGAATGACTCAGCTGCCACCCTGCAATTACCTTGCTTATTTAGGGATATTTACTGCGCTGCAACTTTGGACAGCCTATAAAGGTCAAATTAAGTTAGATGGGAGTGATTTTCATGTGTATATGATCATTCCTCAGAAAGAATACTATTGCAGCCACAAATGCACCTTCTTCCTAATCTGTAAGATTTTCCAAATTATGTATTCTCACAAGTTAAGCACTTTGCAGAGACTTCATGTTCTGGCTTTTTCTAGAGCTTTCACAGATACATTCCTGAAGCAGATGCTAGAAGGTGAGCATAGCGCTTAGAAAGTAGTTCCTTCAGCAAGAAGGTGCTGTTGGCTTTAGGGGTCATTCTGGCTGACTTACGAAAGTTAAAACCATTTAAATGGTCACTTATGCTAATGGATACAGGTAATAAGGGGATCAAACTATATTCCTCTCTGCCCTGGGCAGTCTTTTCAACATCCAACGATCTTCTCATTGAGATTGGACTCACTTTGAGCCACTGCTGCAAATGGTGGAAAAGACTAACAATTATTTTTAAACTGAAAACCAGTATCATCTTCCTCCAGGAAGTCTTAAGTTGGGTCCAAAATTTCTTGAGAGCATTAATTTTGAGGAAGATACTGTGGAGAACTTTATCCTGAGTGGTGGAAGCCATAAACAACTGAGAAGAAGATCTGGTGATAGTAAATACTGGTCAAATGTTATGTCAGACAGTGCCTGCAGTGGCGATGATTGTTCACTAAGAATTCTGTGTAATTAAAAAAATAAGCTTTCCAGTGCACAAAATGCTACCTAAAATGGTGCTTATAATGTCATTTCTTCAGAATTCTCACTTGAGATAAAAGCAAATAACAAAAAAGCTGAACTCATGGCCACAATAAAGAGCATTTTTAACACTGACTGTATGTTTGTTCCCAAAATGAAATCATTGCTGCACTAGGCTGCAGTGAAAAGCTCCTGTGAGAATTCTTGCTATGGTCAGGATTTTACCTATGGGACAAACTGTAGCATACTTGAAAATGACATTCAATACACTATTCCACTTGTCTTTCTAAGCAAAAGACAGTTATGTGAGAGACCTTCCTCTTAAAAAAGCTAAAGATAGAGAACATTTCCTCCTGTATTTGATGCATACAGCTGTTCATTTTAGCTACATATTTTGCAATTCCATAATGAAGAAAGTATTTTCTTGCTTCCAAGATATAAGTTCGGAATGTCTCAGACCATGTTTGAGGGAACAAGACGTTACTGAAATAGCCCAGAGAACTTTGCATTCACTCACTTCTGATTTCAACTTTCCATGTGTGATTTAAATTGTTCCCCAAATATCAGTATCCATGGCTTACAGATTACACTGGTCTTGATCAAAATACCTTGTGTGATGTATCCACATTCTTTGATGCTTAGAATTGTCTTGTTAAAGTGTCATTTAACATTATGAACTATAATTATTTGAGATCCTGTGAATTGCAAACAGGTCTAAAGAACTGTGTGATAAAAAGATGCCTGCATTGCAATTGCAATATCATTAATATCTTTAACTTGATGTGCTTGCAAAGATTTCTTCTAAAAAGATTTCTTTATAAACTTTTACAACCTTTGACTGTCATGAAATGGATCAAGTCTTATTAATCATACATAAGAACTCATTTAAAGTCTGCTAATTCAGATATTTTCTTCAGAAATTAATCTGCTGTGAGGATCATGGTTCTTTAAGAGTATTATTGTATGCGCCTGCATGTGTGAAAACATTTATCTTTATAGCATCCTTAGAACACCTACATTGCTGATGTCCCAGCAGTCTTGAAATTCAGACAAAGATTGATCTTTCTCCCTGTATCTTCTAATTCCAGAAATCCTTAGTAAGGGCTAAAAAGCTTTGTATTATAAGGTTGTATAAACTTCACTGTTGATTCTGTCACCGAAGACATCAAAAGGAATCAATTTTACACCTGTATTTTCTCTGCACTTAAACTTTTGATATGGATTGGTGAAGTTGCTTGCTTTCTTCTACATTTCTCTTAATGCAATAATCCACATATTTTTAACTTTGTAGGCAGAAGATGCTCTGAGCGAGGTCAGAGTGACATAATGACCCTGCGTCCTCAAGGATGCAGTGTACTGTGTCCCTGCCTCTGGAAGATGTAGTTAAGTTTACAGTTTGCCAGATAGGCAGGTGAATTTAATCATGGTTAAAATTGACCAGAAAGCAAAGGGCAAGACCAGTATCTTTCAAGAAGTGCTGTATGTTTAAAGAGAAGAGGCCAAGACATTCAGTTTACAATATTTCAACAGGTCGGAAGAGAGTCTGCAGGTAATTGCACAATTTTTTGGAGAAAAATTGATCATTTTCATCAGCAAAATTCATTCCAGATAGTTTTGGCTGGTGTAATCACAGCTGATTTGCCACTCATTTGCCTGCTTGGAAGACTTATGTAATTATCACAGGAAACTGACTGAAACAAGAAGCATTGTTATCTCCTTATGTAAAAAGATAGCTTTTTCATATGTAATTATTTTCCTTTTCCATGATATAGTACTACAAACCTATTTTATGTGAATTGCATGATTATTCATGCACTAAGTATGTGTTAATTCTGACAGTTTAGTTTCATATGAGTTTATACACATTTGAACGCATAGTATTTGAAAATCTCTTCTGCCACATTACAATACAGATTTTTATTAGAATAAGAAATGTAGGCATTATGTTGAATTGTATCTGTTAAATAAAGAAATGATATAAGGAATAGCTGTTCAAGAGAAGATTGAAAGCCTCTCAGGTGGCCAGTATTAGTTGCTTTGGAGTAGTTAAGACACCAAGGGTGCTTAAGGGTCAGCTATCTTGAAGGATATCATTTTCTACTTTAAAATAAAGGAAAATTTCTCCTGTTTTCTCTGTAAAACCTTTCCCTTCTTTTTCATTACCAGCTTCATTCTTTTACAAAAAGAGTCTAAATGTGTGTGTTCTAAATTTGGTGATGCAGATGACAGAAAAGGAATACATCACATCTAGTCTTTGAGAACAAATGGATTTTAGCTTATTCCAGACCTTTCAATTACATGTTTAAATAAGGAACTATGGAGAAAGTAATGGGAGAGAGTAGTGCCTTTTCCCTTACCCTTGTAAATTCTCTTCCTCTTTTCATGAGACTGTCTAAATCTATAGGATGGATTGAACAAAACATTATAATTTACTTCAGTGTTTTATATGTAACAGCTCAACTGCTGGATTTTGGACAAACAATTCTGCCAATGGCTTTTTAGTCTAAGGTAGTTCTTACAATATAAACAATGTCTAGAGCCTGGGTATGATGATTGCACATTTACTATATCTATAATATTATTGAACACAGAGAGAAATCCAGTGGAAGACTTATTGTTGAACTGAATTCTTATGAATTCAGCTAAGTAGAAAAATCTGGAAGCAGACCCTGTTCTGATAAAGTAAAAATGGATCCATCATGGACCCAATGTTTTTCTTAGTCAGAGGTGTTCACATGTATAATACAGAAATATGTTTGGGACATAGCCACTGAGCGATAAGATAAGATCAAATTCAGTGCGAATTTACACCTCTGGAGAAGGCCAGTTAGAAAGGATTTCTCAATGTATTTTTTTAAATATATTTTCCCTTCCCTCACTACACTACTGTAGTCCTGGCAGGCATGCAGGTTCTTGGGACCAGCACATTAACATCATAACACAGTGGCTGCAGTTTCCAATTCCATGCAAGGAATACCACAGTCATTTAAAAAGCTGAATTTAAACATACTCCAAATTGACAAGGAGATCTGCATCATAAATAGGAGGTGCATGAAGATCTTAGTTAAACATGAGCCTCAAAACCAGGAGATTAGTTTCTCTGAGCTTGTATATACCATATGTATGAAATATCTACCAAACATGTGGGGGAAAAAGTCAGGAAGTGGTTGACCCGGTCATGGTTACTGTTAGAAAAGTTTAACAAAACGGTAACAATTTCAAATCTATTCAGGCTGCACTTCTAGGAAGCTTTATTTTTAAGACAGCGGCTGAAACTTTTGAGAGGTGCGTTTGGTGAAGGTCCTTGTTCATGTCCTGGTCAGAAAAGAGACTGAGGCTTTTTTTTTTTTTCAGAATTTATTTGAGGAAAGCTGTTTCTTTTGTCAGTAATAAATAAGTGCAGAATTATGTGTATTGGTGATCACCAGGTGCAAATACAAATTTCTAAAGAGACTAGTTGCTGAAGAAATGGTGGTGGGTCATCCTATTAGAAGACAAACTGTAATGCTAAAGGCATTATTGAAAGAAAAAAACCCCCTCTGTTGTCAGAAATATACAAACCCAAAAAATTTTGGAAACATTTAGGTCATTTTGGAAATAACCTTGAGAAAATTATAGAGGAAATGGCAGTAGGTCATTTTAATAGAAGACAACCGGTAGTTTCCTACAGCAGGTCAGCGGAAGGTCTGGTTTTTGAAGCTGATACTAAGGAAAGAAGACTTAGGAGAAACTTGATATATTGTCAAGAATATTTAGACATAAATAAGTGGTTGGTTTTTTTCATTTTTACTTACACTTACTTTACTTCTTCCTCCTGTTTTTAGAATAGTTAAGTAGTTCTGTAAAAAGTAAGTAAAACAAATAATCATTAATTCAAGTCTCAGACAAAGCTTCAGCTTTGACTGAAGGTTGCTATACCTGTCAAGGTTGATGTCCCACCAAGAAAAGCTTTAGGAAATAAAACTAAATGATATAGTCCTTTACTTTCTCCTTTATTCGTATGTTAGCAATTGACTTCCATGCTATCTCCAACAGTCAGAACAGGCTTTATCATTCACCTATGCCTACCACTGAGGTACTTCACCTTCTTAACAAATACGTAGAATTTAACTGCCGATCTGAAATGTGCACAGCTGTAATGTGATACCTGCGTTGATACCTATGGGATATAGGAAAAAGTTGGCCATTTTCAGATTGGGTTGAGATGTATGGCCTGAAGAAGGGAATTTTTTGTTGTTGAGGCAGATATGCTGGTGGGTGGAATATTGATAGATATATTTCTGCTCTACTCTGCTCTGATAAGCTCTGTCTAGAAAGTGTAAGCAGAGCATTTTGTATACAGATTATCTGTCTTTTTAAGACTTTTGTGCAAAAACCAACACTTATTCATGTAGCCCAACCACCATTAGGCAGTAATAGTAACATATTTTCTTGAAGAGTCCTCTTATTCCTGTAGGTCTCCCATGGGCCAGTATCCTTCATTCTTGATTCTCCCTACAGATGAGCTCTGCCCCGACATACCTGTAGGCAAACTCAGATGTTTCTCTGATTTTTCTCACTGTTCCTTTCCATAAGATGTATTTCTCTCTCTACCTTGCTCCTTTATAAATTACTTATGTCAGTGTTACATCAGTCTCTACTTTCTTTTAATAATGATTTTGAAACAGTGGTCATCAATCAATGTAGTGCCTTTAATGCTTAAATGTTCTGGACTTCAGAGCACAATCCAGTGTGCTCTTGTGACTGAGCTTGCATGGCTTAAGAAGTTACAGACTCTCAACTTCTATCTGATACTGCCCTACCTACCAAGCTCTGGCACTCTAAAGACAGTTTGGGCTTTTCAGTCTGTGCTAACTGACCAGTTTGTAGTATATTCTTTGCACAGTTATCAGAACACACAGCCCAGTGACAATGCATCTGTTTCTCACGTTTCATAGTGAGAATATAATTACTTTAATATAGTTACTCCTGACAAATTACTGACTATCCTGATAGAGGGTTTAACCCAAAGACCATTGAATATTGCAGTTTAATCAAAATGTTTTGAAAAACTGCACTGCACACATTACTTATTTTTGCTTTTCAGCTATCCTTGTAGTGCTATTCAGAACTTTTGGCTCGATTTCTGTCTTTATGCAAATGACCACCATAAATACAGTTGAGTAAGGGGCACCTCTTTGACTTCTGGTTTTCAAAATTCCATCAGTGCCATGGAGCATTAGACACTAATGTTATTATGCATTTTAATGATTTCAAGACTTCATTTGCTATATAACTGCTGTGAAAAAACCTATCAGCATCAGCCGACACAAATGCAGTCACCTTTCCTTCATACACATTAATTCAGACAATATATTGCATTTCAGTACACATATTGCTTTAGCATTAATGCCTGTCCATTTAGGAGTTTAGCAGTTATGTAATGTTGCATAGCAATAGCATTCTGTCTGTTGAAGTTACAGAAAAATATTACACTAGTGTGCCCTCTTTGAGTAACAAACTGCTGAATTGTGGCTATTGCAGCTGTTTTTAGATCTCAAATCATGGTGATAGTTCCAAAATTAACTAGTCAAACAAGTGCTGTTTAGTATAGGGTGCCATTTTAACAAGTAATAGGATCCATATCCTTGTTCATGACTAGGACCAAAATCATCAGCATCTAATAGTTTTGGATGCTTCTGCTTTTCAATGCCCAACTTCAGTGATTATTTAGCCTGATTTGTTCCTTTGTGCTCACATCATGCAAGAGGTTACCTGGCTTCCTGAATGGACCTGCCTGTGGTCACTTTGCATATTGGCAAAGAAACTGAGTTCTTCCTACTTACTGACATACTCTTAGAAGCCAGTGGGGCAAGAACTGCTTCCTCCATCAGAAAAGTTCAGTCGATTTTTTAGAGGCCACTCAGAAGTGGTTCTGTCAGCTATGGTCTGTACTCCTTCCTTTCCCTTTTCTATCTTCCCTTCTTCCTCTCTCCCTTTCTTGCCTTGTCACAGGGACACATAATTCAAGAGCTAGTGCATGGCACCAAAGGGGACAGTGCTGGATTTCCAAAGCTAAAGGGATTGCTGCCATTATATAAAAGCACTCCATAGCAACTTTATTAAATGAGATGGGGTATTGATTACTTTTCCTGAAAAGCCTAATGGAATCTGATCAGAGAGCAAGCAATTTTTTCAAACACTGCTTATATTATCTAAAAGATGCATTAGATAGAGGCAGCAATCCACAGTGTTGTCAGTAGTTCAAAGGATCAAAAATGTAACATTGTTTGCTAAAATAACATGATTTTACATTTCTGAAAAAAAGTGTATGTTAGGTAAACATAAAAATAAATGCTATCTTCTGCTTTTTCCTTAACTGTGATTTTCTTAACAATCTACTGTTCAAAAACAGCCTGTGCTTACTAACATTTGCAGAAGGCTCATGTGGAAATTCATGTAATGTCAGGACTCCTGTTTTAGCAATTGCACTTTACACCTGTGCTTAAGGCTAATAATTCTGAATGCTCTGCTGGGTATGTTCAGGAAAAACTGAGGTGGGCTAGATGTAATATCCGATTTGAAAATATTACAACTATTCAAACTCCTGATGGAAATTTGAGGATCAGGTGTATTAGTAAAATAAAAAGTCCTGTTTTATAGATGTGAAGTTGAGCAGTGAATCCTCCATGAGTAGATTCTTGGGGTCTTTAGGATCCTGCAGGGAGTGTTTGGAGCTGACTCACAAAAATGGAAACTGTTTCTCTTTCATTTCTTCATGCTCCTTATTCGGGCCACACTTGAAAAGTTCCTTTTGGCAATAAGCCTATGAGGCCACCATTGTTCAATCTGTCCCTGCCACAGGAGCAGTGCGGTTCCCTCACCTCAAGGAATTGTCCCAGGGCATACTTCAGGTTCTACCTCTCAGGCTGGGTTACTAGCTAATTAAGGACAAAGCTGTACTCAGCAGCAGAAAGACAATTTCTCATGCCCATTATTGCTGGCTTTGATGGCCTGTTACATTAAGCATTAGAGTTTCTGCTCTGGGTCCACTTGTTTTGAAGACTTGGTGACTAATCCTTGTTCTCGTAGGCTACTGGAAAAAACAACAGTAATATTTGCAATGGAATCTATGGGGCTTTAGCTACACAGTGCCCATTAATTTCAGCAGAACAGCCAAGATTTTATCCTCTTAACATATTATGTCTGGTTTCAGGTACACTTAGAAACATTGACTTTTTTTTAGACTTCCATATTATGTATTTTCTTTCTAGAACATCTTGCTACCCTGTCTATGAATGCATCACAGGGATCAAATTAGAACATGGGTTTGTTTAATAAGGTACTTCATTATCTTCTTGAGTAAACAATCATAAACAGTCTGGAAGCACTTACAAATTATTCCAATCTGAAATTAAAGTAATCTTGTTTCAAAGGGAATTTCTTCATGTCTGAATTTTGCCATTTCTCAGGGCTGTGGAGCCTAAAGCAAGGCTTATGCGAGCTCCTTCACCAGTAGTTCACATGGAACTTTCCAAGTACTTGACTGTTGTCTCATTTGCATCTTGAAGCCACTTCTTCAGAACAAGAAAAATAATAAAGGAATTACCCAGCAGTACAGAACACAGCCTCTGTCTGATTTAGCGGTTCTATTACTCTTGTGATTCATGGCTGATTCATACAAAAGAAATTAAGCTATATATTACTATTAGGAGGTTAACTTTTCATGAATTTAATAAATGCTCTCATGGCTACTTTGAAATCTAATTCCCTGGCCTAAAATGTCACCAGTGTCTGCTTGTTTTAGGTAAACCAATTTATTTTAGTTTAGTAGTGCTGGGGGAATATGTTAGCTGAGATTCATTTTGAGAGAAGTCACTGCCCTTTTCTTTCACCCTGTACTCCATGCTTTCCATTAATCTAAAATGCTATAATGTTAGAATGATGCTGGAAAAAAACTCTGTTAACTGACCTCATGCAGGAGAGAATGACATACTAGTTTACATTAGGAATGGAAATGTCAGGTTCTTGAGAATAAGCCTATTGGATGTACATAGAAAAGTTGTTTTATGGTATAATGTGCAGCCAGTAGTCATATTCTAATAACTTGAGTATATGATCATTGTACTACTCTCCATGGCATAATATGATTTTCTTAAAGGCCCTCAGCAGTGTTCAGTGCAGGCTTAGAATGGATAATATTAGAGGCTTTATTAAATTGTGGTAAATATGAATATATAATATTATTTTCTCTCTAACTCAGATTCAAATTTACTCATTTTACAGATAAAACAATGATGTCTTGCTGCATTAGAGTATAAATCTGGTTCTTTTTTTTTCTTCCTGCACCAGCATCAGAAGGATTCTGCAATCTGTGCTTAATCTGAACTAAGATCCACACCTAACCCTCACCCCACAGACTTCCCATAAAAAATTTGCACAGTCAGATTTTATGGACTTCCTTATGTCATTGTTCTGCTCCTGCCCCAGCCCAGCATAATTTTGGCCTTGGCACCTCAGAGCAGCTGAAGCCATGGTCAAACTGAGATCAGAAAGGGAAGATTTCTCCTATGGGAAGTCTTGGATGCCTGTACTCAAGATGCCTGATGCATCATTCCCACAGAGATGCAGCAGCTTTTGCTTCTCATGAATAGCCGTGGTGGTAAAAGCAAACCTGTGGATAATTTTCTTCTTCCTCTGTCTCTGGCATAGTTAATCTTCTTTCCTCCACCTCACTGCTGAATGGAATAGTGGGAACAAGGAGGAGGGAGAGGGCTTCTTCTCTCAAGGCCTCTGCTTTGGTACCTGGAGCACTTGGGGAAGGGCTGGGAGAGAGGGATGAATCCTTTTCAAGCCAAGGAGAAGATGAGTTTAGGCTAGAGCTGAACCTAAATCAGAAATATTCTAGTAGCTGAATCATTGTTTAAAAAAGGCTAGAGTCAATTATAGGTTTTCAATTAAAAAAAAGAGGAAAACCCTTACTTGGGTGATGGTGCCAAGTCACTGGCCGGTTCTTGCACTTTGCTGTGTCTGGGGAGAGCCAGGTCAGTGCCTCCCAGTTTGCCTCATGCTGCTGCATCTTGGAGCTTCTCACTGCTCACCGACTACAATACTGCAGATTGTCCTTCTGTGCCTCGCTCCACTCATCCTGTTTACTTGACAGCACTGGAAGCCTGGAAGGGGAGGCGGAATCAGTCCCTACAACAGCCTAACCCTGACTGAAAGTCATAAATCAGCATACATCACATTCTTGTCTACATTTACAAAAATGTTGTTGAGTTATTAAAAAAACAGAGTGCTTTCTTCTTTTTTTAAAAAAAGCTTTCTGTGACAATTCCTTCCACAAGGATTTTTCATCCATTAGGATGACACACATTTCCCATACCTGAATTTTTCCATGGTGGTTGTATTGTATTTCAGAAATTCTCTTCCCAAGTGGATTTCCATCTCTAATTGATCTTTGAGTTACTACCTCATCCACCCTCAAAATCCATTCTCTGAACCGTCTTTATTACACTGCCTAAAAGAAATACACAATGCATTGTTAATTGGCAGTTTGGGTTCACTTATTGATTTACTTCTAAATTACTTTAATGAGATGAGGAACAATAAACTTGAGCATGTAACTCACTTTCATAATGGTATATTATTGTTCTTATCCTCATGTATATGCTTTTTATCTGCACTTTGCCTAAAATTGCTGGCTTGTTTTAGTTTTGAGACAGGCAATTGTCTGAAGCAAAGGCAGTGCTTTCCTGTGTCATTTAGCAACATATACAATTGTCTTCTGATCCATCATAGGGCAGTGGAAAGATTCTCTGGAAAAGATTTCATACTATCACTGAGGTTTAGTTTACAATATTGTGGACTGATATGTCAAGATGAAGCTTCAGGTGATAAGTTTCTTGACCTAAGGTCCCATTCAAAATGAAAACTCATGTTCTAAAATGCTAATGTTCCTGCTAAACTGTTAGAGGTTTTCACGTTTACTTTTAGTGTTTTTCATTGGCTAGAGATTTGTTGATTGATTACTTGTTGCTAAAGGTGTCATTAAAAAAAAATACTCCGTTCTCCATATATTAGTATGAGAAAATCGCCTGAAAACATTTATTTGTGTAATTATGGCAATCCTGAATTATATCCAAAGGTAATTAAAAAAAACTTAAAAAGATGTAGGCTGTAAGTCTATTTGATTGGTAACATCACATTAATTTTAAAACTGCTGAGACACTTTTTTTCCCCCATAACTGAGCTGATGGCACAGTCTGAAAAAGGACTTGACTATTTTCCATGCCTGTGAATTGACCTTTTTGTCAGAAGACCTTCTTGGGAAGCTTGGCAAGGCTAAATGAACAAAATTTAAAGAGTTTAAAAGCAAAGTCTAGAAGTAAGAGAAGTTTATGGGAAAGTAAGTACTCTTCTTTTCCTAAATTCCTCATCTGGGCCATCTTGGAGAGCAGAAGCAAAAATATTAACAGGTAACTGCAGCTTGAGACCAATCTTGCAGTCTCACAGCTCTGTGCCACCACCATGAGTGCTTTGCTCCTTGCATAAGAGGCCAGAAGACTCCAAGAGCCCATGCATTTATGAATTCCTGATTATCTTAAACATAATTTTCCAACTTAATTTAATGTTTATCACTTGTATTTTAATTGAGTGAAAGATATTCCAGCTTTAGTTTTAGGCCATCAGTGCATTTGCATGCATGTGGGTCTTTGTGAGCTCCTGTAGAATGCATATTGCTAAAAGAATAATAAAAGAAAATCTTTCCAAATTAAAACAGTTCTGAAAGCACAACCTCAGAAACCTTAACATTTAGGTTTCTAGAAGTCTTAGAACTGTCTGGTGTAAACTTGCTCTTACCAAGGGGCAGCCTTCTCAGATGGAACCTTAAGTGGCCATGGATTGTGGTTGAGATAACAGATAACACAGCTTCACTGCTGAGTGAATGCACTTTAAATCACTCTAGATTCATCTGGGATTGCAGTAGAATTGATTGTTACTTTTTAGAATTTAGACAGATTATTTCTTGAAGTAATTACATTGATTTAACTCTTTCTGTAATTGACTCAATTCTTTGTTGAGATTAGACCCTTAATTTGATTTTAAACTCGGCAGCAGCATTAGTTTATTCTTAATTTAAGCTAAAGTTGTTATTAATAATTAAAATATGGCAGCATTTTCATGTTTTTTCTTCTTTTTTTTGGTGGTAATTTGGTTTCAATTATCTTAATAACATTCATGTGAAGAAAGAAAATCAGATTTCTTTCAGTAGGTAATGTACATCTTAAATCCTCTGTGACTGCTGTGTTATTCCTTGATTCACAGGCTAAGCCACAGGATAATGTAATTGCTAGGTTTATACTGGTTTGAAGTTTGATATTTTAGTTGTATGTTAGGCAAGATTTAGACATACAGTTTCTGCTGAACTGGAGTTCATGGGAGGGAATACAAGCACTATACTGGTGACATCATTGTACAACAGATTAATACAGGCCAAATTTGGGAGCTGGTGAAAGCATTCCTTCTGCTTCAAATCCTTCTGCCTCGATTTTAAGCTAGTTTTGATCTTAGTAACTGATTCTCTTCTACTCTTCTTATGTACTATTAAATACGATCATCAGTGTGGCGGTTGTATCCCAGTGGTAGGAACATTTACAAGTTTATGTATATTCATATAACATTTAAAAAATGTATTTTTTTCTTGTTATTTTTCCTTTGGGAGGACAGATAGGGTTTAATAACTGACTTCCGTTTGAAAAACAAGGCTAGAAATTTGCCACTGAGTTAGCTGATAGAAGGGAACTCCTTTTTATTGCAATTTTTATTGCAATAAATAAATTTTATTGCAATAAATAAATATTCCTTACTCTATTTTGTTCCAAATTTTGATAAGGAGAATAAAAGCTAAGACATCTTGCTGGGGAAGGGCCAGACTTTTGCTGTGTTTGGTGCGGAGCCTTTGCTCTCAGTAGGGGAAAAGCTGAATGGAGTGGGGAGAGATTTCAGCTGTCTGCCAGTAGTACTAATGACTTTAGACACTGCTTAAGGCCAGGCTCCATGGAGGATTTATACTCCAGCAGTAACTTTCTTAGCTCGTGTATCCTCCCTGGTCTCAGACAGGCTTGCTTTGCACAAATCAAATTGCAGCTACGGACAGACTAATGGTTTGGAAAGGGCTTTTCTTCATTTCGTGCTTGCATTTTGGAGAGGCTTTTCCTCACGAGATGGCAGATGTGACACAATGACCCTAGCTTTCCTTACATATCTCTTGGTTTTAGTAAGAATTTTAGATGGATAAAAATGGAAAGGAAAAGCTCTTAGGCTCTTCCTTCTGTATTTCATCTGTTTCAGGGGAATAACAATATCAGAAAAAAACAACAACATGAAGCAGTTCAAGCTGCTTAGTGGTGCTGGTTAATAGAGATGTGGACTGTGATCTTGCTGTCTTTATTCTTTGTTTCTGCAGCTTTGAATAAATTGTTTTTCAGTATTAAATACCTTTTTTTTGGTATTTCAATATTGTTTTAATTCTCCCTACCTCCCTTAGTGTTTTCTTTTCATGACTGTCTTGTTCTGTAATTCCACTCTTTTGGCAGGATGGCTAAGACTCTTGCTCAAATGTGAGAAACAACTTGCACACCCCGCTGATTTCTATCAAAACATATTTAGTTTATTTCAGGAGAGATGGTGTCTGGCTTCCTCTAGAAAATACTCAGTTTTTCCTTGCAGTCCATTCAGAGTTCTTGTTAGAATTAAGTGACTGTTGTGTGCTTTTTGGAAAGAATACCTGCTTTTCCAATGAAAGCTTAATGTTATTGAATATTTAAAGTTTGGTGTAATCTTCCAGCCAGCAAGAGGTTTTGTCCTTTTGACCAAAAATATTGAAATCTGCAGAAAGTCTGGTGGAAAAGCTGGGAAGGGAAAAAACCAAACCCATCCTGTTAATTATTTTTCTGGAGCGTATTTAAGCCTACAGCTTATTCTGTCTCAGAGAATTAACAGTTTGGAAAGCCTTTTCATTAAGCAACCCCAGGAGACTCTGAATTCTCTCTAAAACTGCAGAACCATGGAAGAAAGATTTGTCTGTACCTTTGATCTGTAGTGCTGTTCAGTTATTATATGCCTCTGCTAAATGTGTGCAGTTCAAGGCAAGGTTACTCCCTGATAAGAAAGAAATTCAGGCACCGTGGAAGTGTGAATATTTATGTCTGCCATTCCTTTACACATGCTGCTTAAGATTGACTGTGGTTCATAAAATACGTGACATCTGGTTTTTGCAATAGGGCATGTTTATAAATGTGCTAATTTCTAACTCCTCGAAATATTCTAGCCTTTGCCACTGTCCTTTGGCAGGTTCTTACTCTGTTTTCTTAACAAATTACCAATGTTAGTGTTTTATTGTCTGCTTCTTTATTATTTTCTGCATTGAAAGTAATACTTGCAGCATTACCTACTCGATCTTCTTTCAGCTGACATTCAAGCTGCTGTTTCCAAGTGACTGCAAGTCAGCCCCTTCTTAATTCCTTTCCTTACAGCCAGGCCAGCATCCTAGTTTTCATTTGGCTTGGAATGGATCAGACGATTGTTGTCAGGGCTGAGAAACCGTGGAGTCCTGCAAGAGAGTTTTCCACTGTTGTTCTGCCACCTTATCTCTAGTTTTTATAATTTTTTTTCTTGGACAATATTTTGGCTGCTGATTGCATCTTTCTCCAACAGATAAAATGTTCACAAGATGTACTGAAGAATATTGTTGAAGGATTTTCTGCACAGTTGTTACATTCACAAGCTGTTTATTTTGCCTTTCAGTGTCTGAAAACTGCCTGGACACCCTGTTTCACGGAACACTCCTGGATGCCTCAGGTCCCCAGGCTCCCATGCACCTCATCTTGCTTTGAGGCACCACCTTCGTGCAACGACTACCACAGGCAGCTCTTGCCTATTGCCAGTTCCCCTGGTTTTGGGATCAGCCCCACTTCGCCTTGCTTGGGATCAGGGGCTTGGCAGAACATTTCTGACCTGAATGATGCACTGGGTCAGAGATGCAAAGCCATGTGCCTGGGACCAAGCAGCCTACCTTGGTGTCTCACCGGGCAGGAGCCAACATACACTGAATCCAGGCTCTGTCTCTTCTTTCTAAGCACTGGATCAGGCCCTTAGAAACTGTCTCCTCAGCCTTCTCTCAGTGATTATCTTTCCTAATGTGTCCATCATGATGTTTTAAATTGGTTAATTAACTTATCCACTGAGCATGAACTCAGACTCCTGCAGCTGGCAGCAACAGGCGTTATTTAGATGTGATGCAACTCTAAAAGGTGTCTCTGGTTATTTTAATCTTGTGGTAGCACAGTTACATTGTGTAGCCCTTTCTAGACCTTTGATGAGCTATGGGTGTCCATTAATCTGCTATCTAGCTGCTTATCAGTCATATTCTCAAGTTCCCCATTGCTTCTGTGGCACAGCTAGTATAATTAGATGTAACATTTTTCAGGTTTGCAGTACATTAACTCTGCATGGCTAAGCAAAAATGGCTTAAAAATCTTCAGTAAGAGATATTTTTTTCAGAATTCCTCTTATAAGGGACCTTGCAGGGCCATTGATTCATTCAGTTAATTAACTAAATTCAATAGTTAATTCATTCCCAACAAAGATGAAATATTACTGTTTTTTTTAGGGAACTGAGAACTCTGCTGTGGAACAACTCCAAAGAAATCTATGAACGCACCTTTTCTTTTCTGCTGTTGTGAAATGAAAAGCCTGGGAGAAAAGTAGTTTGTTGCTCTGACACCTAAAATTGTACCACCACCTCTGTGCCTCTCCCCACAAACAACCAACTCAAAAGAAAAAGGATCACTAAACAGAAACATGACATTTTGAGTTCCTTTCCAGCTCATATACCTATATCTTTACATATATGCTAGGGGCTCTGTGTTGTATATGTGTATATGTATATATATACACACATATATATGTATGTCATATTGATCTTAAAAAGTTTTATCAGCATAGAGTGCTTTATTCTATGAAGTGAATACAGGCAACAATAGTTATCGTAGGTCTTTTTCTGGAGAGGCACGTGTGATCCTCTGACACAAATTGCTCTGATCTCAATGAGGTCATTCCCTCATGCTGGGTGGGATTGATTCCCTGGGCTGCCTGTAGAGCACAATTGCTAAGGAAGGGCAGACAACTTCTAGACTGGGTGCTTGAAGTCTCAGCATCTTTTTTTGCTGCTGTCCTAAGAAATATGTGCCTTAAACTTTCTCTCACAGTACACAGATGAGTTATTCCTCCTTTTCTCACCTTAAATTATGCTTCATTCATTCACGGTGCTTTGATATATTTTGCTGGATTTTCTATTGGTACTGGTATTTCAGTTGTGGTTTTCCTCGTAGCTGAGTGCAAGGATGTAAATGAAGGATACAGCTAGCCAGAAAACTTATTTTTAATGAAAAACTGTGAACAAAATATTAGTAAACATTTACCCAAAATATGTTTGGCTTTTCCTAAGTGATGATACTGGTGGGTGTGCTCAGGAGGTGAAATCACAAGAAAGGAAGAAAAAGAAGTTAGGACACAGGTGTTTGGTTTGTTTTTTTTTGTATGGATCAGCATTTATCTTAGAATGTGTCAAAAATAATTTAGATGGGGGAAAATGAAATAGTAAAAAGAAAAGCTGAGGAAGAAAAAATTCCCTGTGACGAAAACTTGGGTGAAAAGGACTTTTTTTTGAGCTTTGTCCTAATGCTCTGCTTGAAGCTGGACAGAGCCTTTAACTTGGCCTGATGGACTGCTTAGGATATTTATTACTAAAGCCTTTCCAAATGTTTAGTTCTGAGGACCATAGGTTCCCACATGCAACCCCTCCCATCATGATGAAAAGTAATGTTATTTTATTTTCTTTTACACATCTGAATAGTAAGTCTTTTTGAGAGTGGTGGTGGAAGGCATGAACATACAGCTGTAAATTATAAACAGTTATGAACAAACTGTACTTTAGAAGCAGCTGACTGACCCCTTGAGGCTCCCTGATGTTCAAAAATGGAAAGGCAGAGAAGTGTTGAATGTTCAGAGTATGATATGGGTATTTCAGGCCGCTGGAGGGAGGTGTCAGTATTTGATACTGCGTGTTATTTTAGTGTAATCAGAGATATCTGCATGGGGCATGGTTAGCTTAGAAACCACTCTAACAAGACAAACCTAAACCAAAAACTTTATTACCGACAGGATGGGCAATGTCTTCAGCTGCTCTGCAGAGATGATGATTCTGCCTCAGCTGCCTTCTAGGGACAATCCGAGGTGCCAGCTCTGCACATCACAGCTAACTGCAGTTGAGGGTAGTCAGCTGAGCAGACTTGTGCTAACCTATAATGTACATTTAAATGGAAGTGTTTTAGACAGAGTCCATTGCAAGGGCTGACTTCCTCAGCTCTGGTTTTATTCTTCAGTGGAATGACACCACCCTTGCGTGAGACAAATTGTATTCATTAAAATGCTGCTGCTGGGCTGGACTTGTGACCTTCAGCTGCTTGGCAAAATGTGTGCAGCATTCCTATGTAGCTAATATTGCTTCGTTTTGTTTATTTTTTTAAAGCAATTTCTTTTTGAGTTGATGGAGGCTCCATTTATCCAGGACATAGTTTCATGCTGCAGTGTTTAGCTTTTGTCTGTAAAATTTTTTGTTTGTTTTTTAATTTGCAAGACCAGAATTATTTTATCTTTGCAAAAAATGTGTCATAAGACAGCTTTGTCAAAATCTGTATTATAATACTTATAAGGGAAGAACAAAACCTGATGTGATGCCATTCTAATAAATCATGAACGTTTATTAGACTCTTCATTATGTGCACCAGACATTTTCTGAGAACCCATGGAAAGAATTTGGCTCTATGTTTGTAACAAGCTAGTGTATACTTTAGGAATATTTTTATTGAGTTTAAATCCAGGAGTATGAGATGCCATTCTGCATTTTCCATACGTGAAGTGAAACTGTCTGCCTCCTGGGCAGACAAACTGAGCAGTAATAATGCATCTACAAGTCACAGAAATAAAACGAGCTTGAAGGGCTCTTAATGCATACTTTGACTCTTGTCTTTATTCTGCTTCAGCTCCCAGGATTCTGGTTTTGCAAAAACAGAGGCTGGAAGTATTGTTGTTTGGGCAAAAGATGAATGCTAACAGTCATCTTCATCCTGGGATACTTTTCACAAAAACATTAATTGCAATAAGTACTGTGACTGGTTTAAAATAATTTTACTGACTTCATGGACTATACCACATGTGAAATCTAGTGAAACCACACCATACTGGCCATGCCTTTTGGCACTCAGAGCAGACTCTTCTAAAATGTTTTTTAAAGCTTAAATCATGTGTTATCTGCTAATTCATTTCTGTCTTTACTATCTTGGGTCAAATATTTTGCAGTAGCCATTAATTTGAAGTTGTATGTTAAACTCTGGGGATTTTGTTGAGAATGGGTTTTGGAGCAGATTCAGTAGCACTTTAACATGGTCGAACTAAATTATGAAATCACAGGCTAATTTGAAAGCCAGAAGATTCTGAATTTATTTTGTTCCCTTCCAGTGGGCTTGTTTATTTGGTTTTATTTTTAAGTATGTGCAACTGAAGCTCTGGGCTTATGTACAAAAATTTAAAAAAGATTACGATTGCAGCTTGGATACCATAGAGATAAGGGTGGTATGACTGCATGCAGGGACAGATCCTCCCACTCACACTAAGATGTGCTCATTTTCCCTCAGACCTCAGTCATTTTTGCAGAGAAGGCTTGGGAAAAACTTTGCAAGACTAGAAAGCTGGCACAGAAGGTTTCCCCTGGGACTGTGGGACATAAAGGTTACAGAGAGGGGAAGGACTTGCTGAAAGCATGCTCTGTCCTACCTCAGCTCAAGTACTCTGCTGGGTCATTAACTGTGCGCAACTGCCCGTGGCAAAAAGAAGTCTAAAACCGCTGGGAGCTGAACTAGAGTAACCCACTCTGCTGAGTGCTACTGCCAGTTCTGATCACTTCTGAGGCCACGTACAGCTTTGTTCTTAACCAAAGATGTTGGCACGGCATCATATACTCGGATGTGACCGCAGAAGTCTATGCAGGTGGTGAGCTTTGAGGGCAATCATGTCTGCTACCTCTATCCTGGTTTTACTTCTGTAGCTGAAAATTGCTTACAGCAACAGCTTCATTCAGGCTTTAGGTCACGTATCTTAGGTCTATGGAATTGGGAAGGTTTTGGTGGGAGCGTTGAGAGGAATTGTCTGGTGGGCCACCAGCTGAACTGAAGATCTGACTTTGCAGCACAGCAATTGGAAGCTTTTTGACTTTCAAAGTTAAGAGTCTGCCTTTTATGCTCTATTAATTATGTCATTGCAGACTGTCTTATTGGTAAAATGTAAGGCCAGCACCAAAACTTGCCAAGCCAAAGTGAATCCCTCTGTTGAAGTATAGTCCAGACTGTAATATAAACCTGGGATTTTACCAGATCAGGTAACATGATTTGCCATGCATATGTTCCATATTAACTCCTCATGGTTGAAAGCCCTGCCATTTGCCTGAAAGCCCACATATTGTGCAGTATTTGGACTCTTTGATAGAAGACAGATGTAAGGAGGGGAACGGATGAGTGGATTGGTTAGTTATCCACTCACTTTGACAGGGTGATTTTGGTATAAAATGGTGATTTGGGTTGGTAGCATTTTATCTCTACTTCCACCCCCTTCTTTTATTTTTCTTTTTACTTTTTTTTTTTTTTTTTAACCCAGAGACCTTTTTTCCTATCTGTGTATGCTCAACTATTTCATTTGGAATCTCATTTGAAAAATCAGAGCAGAATGGTTGGACTTGATGATCCGCTGGGTCTCTTCCCACCTGGTTATTCTATGATTCTAAACAAGTTTCTTATTAGTGGTTAAGGGTTAATTGAGTGGTTTATCTATGTGCTCTGGCTGAGAGGTTCAAATAGAAGAAGATGCTGAAGCTGTTTGAAGATCTGAGGAAAAAAACAGCCTGTAAACTTCCTTTCAAAAGCTCCACCTTTATGCTGACCTTTGCAGAGCTATCGAAGTAGTGGATCAGTTTATGCAATTCTAAAAAACAAACTGGAGGATTTTTATTTATATGGCTGTAACACAAAATTAGACCTCCTTTCTTTCCAGTTTGTACTGTTCTTCTAAAGAAACAATAAGACGTATAGAGAGATGTGTTTTCAAGTTGCAAGTCAGATGTCTGTTTATAGAGCCTCAGCCTCCTGAGGGAGTATATTTAGGGTAGGAACTACAGGAAGGAAGGCTGTCAAGAG
Source organism: Phaenicophaeus curvirostris (assembly GCF_032191515.1). Taxonomy (NCBI): domain Eukaryota; kingdom Metazoa; phylum Chordata; class Aves; order Cuculiformes; family Cuculidae; genus Phaenicophaeus; species Phaenicophaeus curvirostris. Next base: position 49,226,662 of record NC_091397.1, on the reverse strand, counting down.
CTTTCCCATTGATTTCCACAGGGTGCCTCACTGCTTTTCAGCAGCAGCAGCAAGAGATTCCCCAGAGGGGTAGAAACATTTTGTCACATGCTTTTGAATCTCCAAGGCCCAGTTCAGGTTGTCAAGGAATGTCCTTCCTGAAACCGTGCCGGTGCATTCCCACCTTGAAAAATGCACCCCACTGCTGCCACATTTCAACAGGGACACAGTACTGAGCATCTTTCAGGTGAAGGTTATAGCGACATTATTAGGCTTTTACCCCAAGAGGCAAGACTAGCACAGCTGGGCTGAACCAAGATTCGCATACCTGCAGCGCTCTCCCCGGTTTGCTAGGTTCCTGGGAAGACCTGCTGCCATCCTTTCAGGCAGAACATAAACGGGCTTAATTAGTACAGAACTGGCAACTGCCCATATTTCATTTCAGCATGAGGTCTATTTATGTGCAGCCACCTGAGGACTTATCAAAAGCTGTTTAACCATAAGAAATCTTGGAGACAATACAAGTGAACTTTCTGGAAGCTAGACTTTCTCTCTTAGATTATTAATAACATGTATTTCCTGGGTTGCTTTTTCCTCTTCCATGATGAGTAGATACCTTGAGCAACCCTGCTCACTGCAACTTCAAGAAATTCTGGGTCAAAATTATTAGGTTTCCTGAGTTTTGGCTCTCCTGCATCTCATGGGAAAGGTGGCAGAGTTCAGCTCTTGCCTTCCCTCCCACCTCAGCTTTTGCTGCTCCTCCTGTGAGACAAAGGAATAAACACTAGGTGGTGAAACTCTTAATGTATCAGAGGGTTTAATGGGCTGTAAATCAATTCTGTCACTCCAGAAAGGACCTAGGCATCTGTACAGATTGCTCAGGGTGTCAGTACAACAAACAAAATGTTAGGAAGCCCATATACGAGACAGTGAGCCATAAAGATGCATTCCCATGCATTTAAAGGAACCAGTAGAGCAATCAGATCTCAGTTATTCTGGATGGACCTCCACAAAATGTTTAAGAAATGGAGTATGTTCAGGAGAAGATCCAGAGCTTGGAACAGAAGGGTTGAATTTTATAAGTTCCTTTCATTTCAGTTCAGCTCAGGGGTCCTTCATAGTCCTGGCGTCTCTGTGTCTGGTTGTGAGCTTAAAAAAAGTTGCTTCCTTTCTGAAGAAAAGGAAGGAGGGCCATGATAATGCACAGTAAAGAGGAAGACTGAGCACATCTGTTTTCTCTCTCCACTATTAGGAGACTTAAGGGACAACCGCTGAAAGCTGGAGAGAGTAGGTTAAAAATAATTTTTAATCTATTTTGGTATTTTATTCCATTCAAATTACAGTGAAGCCTCAAGGGAAGGAGATGCATACTAGACCAAACACAAGAAGTAAAATACTATGCCAAATAAAAACAATAGGGATGATTTTCCCTTTAATAATTAAGGAGTAATCAATCCATATCAATACAGCATAACAGATAGGTCCATTCCAAAGAATTAATCCTGCAGAGCCAGTTGCTTTCATTCCAGTCACAGATAATCTGAAGACAGGTCTGCCTCAGCTACCCTTGGACAACTGAAATAGGTTGTTATGCAAGTCTGTACATTCTCAAGCTATGTCCTAAAACTGGTTCTACCCTGCTCTCCAAAGCACACTTGTTTAATGATCAGTAGCTGACCATTTGTGATTTGTGCTCACATCCATGGGGTCTCCTGTAGTTTTGGCATCTGTCATCTTGTACTCTCAGGGGTGTCTGTGCCATTCTCTGGTCTTCCTCAGCAGTCTTTAACATGTCACTGCTAGGTAACTCGGCTATCATTTTGTTAGTGCAGCCTAGTCCATTAGGAGATATAAATAAATGGTAATATCATTGCTATGTAAAAATCCTGTTTCACCACATAAGTCTGTGACAGGATACTGTTAGGGCCAGTAAGAATAAGCAAAGTTAAGAGGAGACATCAGACGTCCGTATAAAGATCAAGACTCTTCAGAGATTTCAACTTTGAAAGATCTGTAAATTAATAAAGAAGGATAAATAACTTTGGTGGTTAAGCCAAAATCTGCTAGAGACTGGAAAATGACCTAATGTTAGAATGGGCAGATTATCCCACACTCTTTGAAGCACATAATAGCATCCCCTGAAAGGCACCCAGTACCATTTTCTGGATGTAACTCAATTCTGGCTCCTTGAGGCAGGTGCTACCTCCAAGGGTGTCTGCTGGAGCAGCTCAGCTGGGGCCTTCTGCCAGGGTCTCCCATTGCTTTCAGACAGGTGAGGGAACAGGAGTCAGCCTGGGGAGGACACCAGAGTTTAGCCAAAACAGTGAGAAGCACAAGGAGGCTTAATCTATCTGTAAGCAGCTACATGAGAAATGGAGACTTGGCAATAGCCCCCAGTCTAGCGGACTGAGGTATAAACCAAAAATCCATAAGCGGGGAGGAGATACCGGACACAGTCAGATCAAAAAAGGTCAGTCACTTTAAAAGCAGCAGCAGTCAGTCATTGGAGCAGTTTGCAAAGTGGTGGATTCTCCATCCTTGCACAGAGACTGGAAGTTGTTTCCTTGAAAAGTTACTTGATTTCTTCACCCATTAACTGAGGATTTTGATTTATTTAGTGTGGAACAAGCAATCCCAGTTGTTCATTCTAGGTCTGGGACTGCTGTCTGCTGATTTGACTCTGTGACTTCACGGTAAAATTCAGATGGGCAAGAAATCTGAGCTTTCCGAGTTTAATTTCATTTCCCCTCTCCGGGAAGCAGGTTTCACTGACCTGTGGTGCTGGCCAGATACTGACAACTTTAAACTTGGGAAGAGGAAGAACTTTAACTGAGCTTTAGTTCATGCACTTTCAGGGTCAGATTCTCTGCACTTGCTATCCTACTTGATCATCAGTAAAGAGAGAACGGATACATAAAGCTTTCAGCCTACAGCTAATTCTACCTTTCTCCCTCACAGGGAAACAAAGGTGTAGCTCAACATGTTTGCTGTAGAAACTGTTTCACACAGAAAGTCCAGTGGAAATGCTGTTCGTATGACTTGGGTGAGGGATTTGCCCTTTGACTTTCCATCCACACCAAAGGAAATTTTGTATGGGCTGTGTAATGTTGTGGTTAAAGTTTTATTAGGGATGTGTATTTGCTGCTGACTTCTGCTGCTTGATGTGTCTCCCTGCTGCACTGCAGGAGGGAGGATGCATCCTGCAGCACTTTAAAAAAGAATAAATGGTAGAAAGAGGGAAGTGTGGTCATCAGGGAACCATTTCTTTTGCTGGCAGGGGTCTGAGAAGAAAGTTAGACATAGAATAAAATATATCATGCCCAGCCTAGAAGTGTTTTGTCTCCTTGTTTGCAGAGCTGGCAGACAGTGCTGCACACCACGGGGTGGCAATATTTAGACTCAGTGTGCAGAAGTTAGCCATTTGAGGGAGGCATGGTGTGCTCAATATGCAGAGGTTATAGAAACAAAATGACTTTGGTTACTGTCCCAGTTAATACTTCATGTTCTTTATAGCTTTTAACACAAGGCTATCACCACCCTCTGATGAAAACAGCAGTATGTCCAAGGATGTAAGTTGTATCCTTTCTGGCCTTCTTTCTTCCAAGTAAAATCTATACTTGTGTTTATGTATTATAGTCTATGTCTTCCCTGCAAAGAAAACAAGCCACCTTTGGATGAAAATATCTTTATGTATCGCTTCCTGTGAAAAATGATGTTTGATAACAGAGTCAAAACTCCATGACAGACTTAAAATCTTTGTGCCTTAATATATGCTCGTTATTTTTCTATGGGATTCCAGAGCTAGAAAGAGAAACTAGTAAACTAGTGGTAAAAATCATGTATGTTTTTGCTAATGATATCAAGTAAATAACCTTCTGATAATAAATAGGAGCAGGACAAGAAACTGAGTGCTGCCTTTTCTTAATTTATCTTTAAGAGTGCAGATCAAAATCTAAACTCCCCTTTTGTGTTAACCTTTGATTTTGGCAAACTAATGTCCATTGCTTAATTTTGTTGATAAAAAAAAAAAGGGTGCAAGTAGTCTTAAGCCATTTTTAGTTTTTCTATCTGGCCTAAGTACACATAACTAAAACCTGAATGGAGAGCGGGTGCCAATAGCTTTAAGTACCCTGACAGCTTTATTTCCATCCTGAAACATGTGAAAGTTTGCCTGTGCTTACATACCTGAGGGAAGAAGTTAGTGTTACTTAATAAAGGCCAAAGGTTTTATTAGCTATTCAGGCTTCGAACCGTCTTCTGTGCAGTGGAGAATAAAATAACTATTCTACTAAGCTAAACAGTGGAGAATTTATTGTGGATGGTGACAGAGTTGAATTGCGCTGTAAAATAAAGCAGTATATAAGCAAAGGCTCATGTATTTTTCTTTACGTGCTTGGTCTTTCTTCCCTTAGTTAGAACCCTGCAAAGATTAAGGGTTTCACCTGAGGATGAAAGGTCAGCTCTCAGTTGGCTGGCTACCTCAGGCATCCCTGAATATTCAGCATCCTGTGAGAACACAGCACAGTTACTGAATTGGAAAGATGACCTGTTTCTTAAAGCTGTAGGTTTGTATCTGAAAGCTGGTGAACTAGCTGAGTTTCGCTGGAAATCTGTCTAATTACGACTGGCATTGTAGGGTAGGTCACTGGTTTTTGTGTCTTGTGAGTTTCTAGAAAATGCCTGCTGCTTTAATGAAAAATTGTGTTTAATGAAGTAACAAAAAATCTCGATATTTACATAGAATAGGCTCTTCACTGAATAATTCCATTTTAAAAATGGAAGAGTTGGAACATTGGGACATAAATGCAGCTTGACATAATGGAGAAGTACGCGCTGGTGAGAAATGACTTGGAATATCTCTTCTTCTATTTAAAATGACCAGCACAGCATTTCTTTAGCAGTGATCACCCCGACAAGGACTAATATGCTGCGTTTCCACTAGAATGTATTATGTGGATTTACAGAAGAACAGTTCTTGCCCTCTTTATGCAATTTGACTTAAAACTTTACACTCCCACAATTTCATTGGCTTGATATTGAACTATCAGAGCAAGAATTTAATAAAAAAGGCTTTGAGGCTGAACTCTAAAGGTACAGTGAAAACTGAATTAAGCCTTGCAGTGAGGACGCTCATTAGCTAGGGTATAAGGGCACTCAGTACATAATATTAACTTAATTTGATATAATATGAAGCTCTCTCAAGGTCCCTGTTATCTAGACAACCATGTAAGACCTAAGGCCAGAATCTCCAGTGTGGAGTGTGCACTACTCTGGGGATGTGCTCTTGTTGTCCAACCAGAGGCACTCTTGCTCAAGAGGGACTCCTCCAGTGGCAGAGGGGGAATATAAATCCTGCTGTGTCAGAACTCTTGCTCTTGGCACAGGGAACATCTTCATTTATCACCATTACAGGGTGAGCTGTGGTTCAAACACAAAATGGATACCTTTGACTGATGTCAACAGTGGTTAGGGAGCTGCTGTTCGAACAATCCAGCAGTGGGGACATCAAGGATCTCCATCCAGAGAGAGATGCAAAACTGATCACATCAACATGACAGGCCCAGCTGTGCTTACCACCTGCAAATGCTTTGGTCTGGGAGCTTCTGACAGCAGTTCATTAAAGAGACTCAGAAATTACTTCTTCAGAAGTAAGCTATGATTATTCACTCAGAGGTACCTGGTGTGCAGAGATGGGAAGATGTAGATGCTAAAGAGGAGCCAAAGTATCTGCGCACCTTTTGTAGGCTGTGCCTGGAGGGGCATCTCCACAGATCCTTTCACTTTAATCCCAGTCTTTCATTGTATGCCTCTAATATCCTCTCAGCTGAGTTACTGCCATCTCTAGCTTAGAAAAATAGCTGCTGCTTTTTCACCCCTGCTGCACCTTGGCCAGCTTCTTCTAGCCCAAGACTACTCCCTTTCCTACTTCCTGTATCATTTTTATCATAGAATCATAGAATAACCAGGTTGGAAGAGAACCACCGGATCATAGAGTCTAACCATTCCTATCAAACACTAAACCATGACCCTTAGCACCTCATCCACTCGTGCCTTAAACACCTCCAGGGAAGGTGAATCAACCACATCCCTGGGTAGCCTGGTCCAGTGCCCAATGACCCTTTCTGTGAAGAATTTTTTCCTAATGTCCAGCCTAAATCTCCCTTGGTGGAGCTTGAGGCCATTCCCTCTTGTCCTGTCCCCTGTCACTTGGGAGAAGAGGCCAGCACCCTCCTCTCTACAACCTCCTTTCAGGTAGTTGTAGAGAGCAATGAGGTCTCCCCTCAGCCTCCTCTTCTCCAGGCTAAACACCCCCAGCTCTCTCAGCCGCTCCTCATAAGGCCTGTTCTCCAGCCCCCTCACCAGCTTTGTTGCTCTTCTCTGGACTCGCTCCAGAGCCTCAACATCCTTCTTGTGGTGAGGGGCCCACCTTTTGTGCTTTTTTTGATTTCTGTGGCTTTGACAATCTGATCATAGAATCATAGAATCATAGAATCATAGAATAACCAGGTTGGAAGAGACCCACCGGATCATCGAGTCCAACCATTCCGATCAAACACTAAACCATGCCCCTTAGCACCTCATCCACCTGTGCCTTAAACACCTCCAGGGAAGGTGACTCAACCACCTCCCTGGGCAGCCTCTGCCAGTGCCCAATGACCCTTTCTGTGAAAATTTTTTTCCTAATGTCCAGCCTAAATCTCCCCTGGTGGAGCTTGAGGCCATTCCCTCTTGTCCTGTCCCCCGTCACTTGAAGTGCACTGTTACATCGCCCCCAGCACACAGAAGTTCCCCATCACACTACTCAGCCTTTTTAAAGTGTCTCCCTAAGTCGTTACCTCAGGTATCTTATTTCTATTATTGTTTTGTTTCCCGTTTACAAGCAGATAAAACTTCAGTGCCCAGTCTTCATAAAAGCAAATGGCATAGCCAGTTTTATATGCTCCCTGTGCTGCTACAATCTTCCTCTACATCAGTTTCCAGCTGCTGCTCTGGTCCTGTGAGGCCGTGTTGCAACAGGGCAGCCTACTCTAATTTATGTAGACAGGCTTGCCCATGATGTCTCCAGTACAGGAAGAATACAAAAGTGAGCTTATAGACAATATTGTACTGTTTTTGTAACCAGCCCCAAGTCCTCCTGGGTCTGGCTGTCAAAGGACTGAAAAGTGTCTTTTGCACTGTTAGAATAAAAAGTAAGTCTGTGTTTCTTTATTACAAGTTCCCTCTCATGGATACTACTTAGCAGGATTATTCTGTTTCTGTTTCTAACTTTCATATTGGTTTGGCACATCAGCTTTAAGGAATCTTACGTAATTTGTGTTTAAAGAGAACCCTGGTTTTATTTACATATAAAACTGCTGAATTGAAAAATGCATTAGACAGATCTGAACAAACTTGTACCCCTATGGAATTTCTCTTTGTCTGCAATTTTAGTCTCCTTTTCCCACATCTGCAAAGAAAGTGTGTAGTCACAGCAGAAAACCCAGCAACAGTGTTTAGATTCAGACAAATAGTCTACAAGGACACATGGCAGAACTGCCAGTACCATGGTTTCTGCAGATGTGATGAGCTTCCCCAAAGGCTTTCTTTGCTGCTGAAGGAAGTGGGCTCTGGAGAAGTCAGCACACCTGTATTTTAAGTTTAGGAAGAGAAAAAGGAGTGAATTAAAAATTTAAGAGCTGGTTCCTAGATATTTTCTTTTTTTTCCCACCCTGTATCTTGCCTGTAATCTCAGCCATGGTGGTATTGACATCTTATTACAGGACAGTTCCAGGGATTTTCTGTATATCAAAGTAAAGATGCTAACATATGCTGGGAATGTGAGGTCTTTGAGTAAAGGACTATATCACGTTCAGCTCTCAGCACAGCTGGGTTCTCTCCATGACCAGGATCCTAGGTAAGACATCTGGCAACCACAAACAACAAAAATCTCTGAACGAGGACCCACATCATCACTTAGGTAGAAGCCAACAACAAAGTAGTGACTGGCAGGTAGAAGAATCCTGTATTTAGCTGAACCTCTGCTGCCCAGGGAAAGGACTTTTAAGCAAGTTTCCATGCTCTATTGAGCACTGCTGAGTAATCACAGTGCTGAGCAGGGTCCCCAGCCCCCAGTGCTTTTCAAATGTGTGTGTGCTGTGTGTAACCTGAGTATTCCTTGGTGCAGAGATTGGTCTTCTGAAAAGGAAATGCTTCATTTAATCTGATATCTTGTTTGTTAGACAGCTCAGATACCTCAGTACCAAATCCTTCCTCCATCAGTGATGATTTAAATTCCCATTTATCTCTTTCAGTAGAAGACAACAACCAACACCAGTTTCCCTTTTCCCACTGACGTGGATGTTGCACTTTGCTTACCACAACTAAGTGTATTTACTTCATGGGTTTTCAATTTTCTTCTGTAATTATGAAGACTGAATCTGTGTACAATCTGAGATGCAAATTGATGTGTTATTGTTTCAATAATACATAAACAGGGTAAGATAGAAACCAGTTCAAACACATGCCTCAGAATATCCCTCTGCTTTGATTAGGTCTAGAAAGCAAAAATAGTGTCATGCAGATGTGAAATGAAGGAACTTCTCCTTTGTGCAAAAAGAGAAAGGGAGTTACTGAGCTGAAAAGCATTTGTGGATGGTCAAAGATGTGGGGCACACATTTAATTTCTGAAAGTCGTAATGGCTGAAGCCATGTTTGTCACTGGTAGGTAAGAAGTAGAATTTGAAATGCAGAATGAATCTTTTTATCAATATTCTCTATATCTGTCTTTGCCACAGTTTTTCAACAATCCTTAATGCTCGTTGCTAGGAAGACTCCTCCCTTACTAGAGGCAATATTGCTCTCATGGTGGAGTTCTGCCATCTCATTTTGTAATTCCCTGTTTCTCCCAGCTGGAGGAGAAGTAATAGTGATAAAACATCTTATGAAATTTTGATGAGGTTATTAAGCCTTTTATCCTTACCATGAGTATTTAAAACCTGTTTATGTTCTCTATGAAAGCAGGAGACATCATCATTGCTGGAATTTTACTTGAGTTTTTTACACATTGGAAAGTGATCAGAGAGTATCATTGGTAGTGAAAAATGTGTTGAATTTAACATGCATTCAGGAACAGTGTAGTGTTTGCACAATTTACAGCAAATACAGAAGTATCTGATTCTTAGCTGTGATGCATAATAATTTTCCCTCCTGCCACACAGAAATTTACATTGTATTCTATTATGACTTATCAAGGTATCTTGATAGAACAGTGTTTGGAGACTAAGCCAGCATAGCTTTGTGTATAACACAGCAGGAGCTCTCCCAGTTCTGAAGTGGTTGGTCTTGTATCAGCCAGGGACTTTGAAGACCTTGAATCTTCTTTCAAGGAGCCCCTCAGTGAATCCTTAAGGATTATTTAAAGTGAAATGAGTTTGCAGGAATGTATGCTGAAAGAAAGCATCTTATAAGATGAGATCAAGAAACCATCCTTGAAATGCTGTATAAATTGGATATGAAATACTCTTTTCAGGTACTCAGTCCTTCTTATGTTCTCCAGATGTAAAATGAGAGATGTCACTTTTATTCATGGCTGCTTATTTCTCTGTCTTCTGTAGCTTCGAGCACTGTTAGATAAAATATATAATATGCTGTATTTTGATATTATGTTAAAAGTTGCAAGTCTGCTGAGAAAGATTACATAAACATAGCATCAATATTCCCACCTTCTGAAGTAAATAGTAGAACAGAATAACACATCCACAAATAAATTTAAAATGCAGTTTCTATATGACCAGAAACATGCTACTTTCTCCCCTAATGGAAAAATATGTTAATCTGGCTTGCATGTCACTTGCATTCCATAAAGCATTGCTTTCATAACTTGTAATTTCATTTTAGCTTAAAGGAAGAGCTGACCTGCTTGGTTTTATTTTATCTTTTTTTTTTTCCTTCTGAATTGCTAGAAGACTGTTTTTTTGCAGAGAAGTGCAGTAATAGGCAAATCAACTGTTGTAGTAAAACTTCAGTAATACGCTTCAATTTCTTTGTCTTCTGTCTGAAGTCAGGAATGTGGCTGTCTATAAAAGAGCATGGATTACTTTTCTGTGTAATAGCCAAGCCAGACAGGAATTCTCAGTGTTCATTTCAGTGCGAAACTGATGCCAGAAATAAATATTCTGTTACAAAGCAATTCTTGAACAATATTGCAACTAAGCAATGCCTCTGGTATATACATTTTTAGTAATTTACATTACGGATTTTCTTAAAATTACCACAGGAATGAATTAATTCTAGAAATACTAAGAAACCAGCTGCCCCTATTAGCTACTTGCTAAATTATTTTCTTTGAACTACAGGAAAAATTCTCTCGCCAGCAAGAAGTATCATGCTGGTAATTGTGGGATCTGTCTGTAGCTATAGAATCATAGAAAGGTTTGGATTGTAAGGGGCCATGAAGAACATCCAACCTCCCCTGCAGTGCACAAGGACATCTTCAACTAGCAATAAGGTTGCTCGGAGCCCCATCCAGTCTGGCTTTGAATGTTTCCAGGGATGGAGCAGCTACCACCTTTCTGGGCACCATAGTCACAGAAAAGGTGAGTTTTGGGACCCTGGTGCTTTGTTTGTGTCTGTTTGCTTCATACTATACCCTATAAAGTACTGCTCTTCTGAAACTAAGGCTCCATAATCTGACATTTGCATTGCATAGGATACACTTGATTCAGTTGTGGGCATTTCTTCTGAATTAGCCAGACTACATGACAGTTGGTGCTGACTTTAAGGTTTCTATATCTGTCTCATAGTGGCTGCTGGAACCACTCTCAGCCATAAAGCATCCTATAACAAAAACTTAGCCTGTGAAAGACTTTGAATGCATTTGAACTTGGAGGATGTGTCCCTAGCTGACTTGTGCTTTGCCTTATGTGGCTGTTGTACTTCTCATCTTGCACGAGCAACTTTAAAACTCAATATACTGTTTGCTGAATCATCACATGCCCCTGCCAATAGACTTGATAGACAGTTGAGTAATATCCATTCTCAGGTAGAATTTAGCCTCTCAGCTACTGCCAATGAAATATATTGTTGTTTGAAGTTTACCTGGCCCACTAACTCCTCATCTGAGAGTTACCATTTGATAATGTTTATATCAGCATTTTATTTTATTTTATTTTATTTTATTTTTATCTGGAAAATACTACAAATTACGAGATATAAATTGTTACCTTCTCTCTGCTACATCAAAAGACCTTTTCTGCTACCTACTACAGAATTTCTGTATTTTTAAAATGAAGGATGGGCTGTAAGTGACTGAAGGAAATCCCAGCAGCTGTGTGATCCCCTGTATGCCTTTAAGTGAGCCAGCTGGTTTTTTTCCTACAGGGCAACATATTTGTAGTTTAAAGCAACGGTATTGGCTATGTGATATTATGATACATAGAGATGACTGGATATATTCCAGCTTTATAAGAACCAAAATTTATACTTACATTTTCAGTTGTTTTATAGCTGCCTGTTTATGTGCAAACAGTTCTGCAAGTCAGATCCACATTTGGTTTATCTGTCAAAATACAATAGCGATATTTTAAGTTTTTTTAAGTTTTCTGCCTAAACTGTATAGGTATGCACAGACATAATCCAGAAGAGGCAGTCATAGACTGGAATCTCATTGTGTTCTTCAGAAAAGAGCAAAAGTGATTTTTTTCACACCTACAAGGAACTCACAACACAACTATTGAAAAACACCAGTCCCAGATGGGGAAGATGAATGAAGAGATGAGAATTTCCGGAACAACCCAGAATCTCTTTTTTGTGAAATTTTGGAAAATATCCAGCACTAATAATCTCTCACATATTCCTGAAATGGATGGAGTCCAAAGGTCAAAAGGTAGAGCAAAATACCTTCCTAAATACAGTCATGCACTCATAGGCACAGAATTAATCTACTCTGGAGGAGTCGGGGTGAGCCATGAATTAAAGCCTGACACAAAGTATATAAAATCCAAATACAGGATCAGACACAACAGATACCTGCAAAGAAATATGGGTAGGTCTCAAAGAGATTTCTTCTGACTGTGTAATACACAATGATCATAGCTGTATTAAATCATTTTCCAAAATCCAGTCAGGACGATGATCTTTAATATGGCTGAATGGATGTAAGTGTGAAAGGACTGTGCTAAAGTTTTTATTTTCACTTTAAATGCAGAATTAGAAAAAAAACGTTATTTATGTTTGAATGCTTTATGGTTTGGGTTCAGATCAAATTGTAATAACTATTCACTGTTAAATATTAACTATTTAACTATTAAATATTAACTATTTAACTATTTAAATATTAACTATTTAACATTCAATATTAGAAATTAAAACTGTAAAGTATAGGCTGCAAACTTTTGTATTATTGTAGATCACTTACATAAATAATGTTTTGATTTCCCACTTAGGTGAGAATAAACTTTTTTCATTTTAAGAATGCAAAGCAGAAATTTCACCATTTTTCTATGTGTTACCATGGTAGTGGGTTACTAACTCAAATAAGTAAAAAAAAAAAAAAGAATAACATGTGAAAATAAGCCTTAACTGATCTACATATAGACTTACAATCTGCCCAGCTTAATGTGTCAGAGTTAGTAAAATGGATGGCAGGATCAAAAAAAATCAATAATATATTCCCATGAGAAGTTGACTTTATTTGGCTTAATTGTCAGGGTATTTGTTGTTTAACAAGTTGGGTACCATGAATATACAAATTCACCTGCTCTTAATTTTGTTTATGTACGTTGACTGTCATAGGTAATTCAAGAAACAGTCTCATAGATGTGATGGTCAACTTCTTCAGTTATATACCTTTTCAGTAGAAAACTTGTTTATAAATGTGCTTTCAAAAGTCTGCAGCATAATTGTTCTTGAGATGATTCCGTGACAGTGCTCTGCTTTCCTGTGATTCGATGTCTCCCATGGGCGTGCTCCTGGGTTTGCTGTCTGCAGTTACGCAGCTCGGCTGCAGTTGCTCTCTGAACGCAGAAAGTATAGAATCACAGACCATTTAGTTTTATAGCCCACAAAATAAACCATTCTTTTTTTTTCATGGAGTCTCCTGAAATAAAATAATAGGTTTACGATAGAAATTAATCAACAAAGCCTCTCTTATGGCTTTCTGGTGCCACAGCTTATTAATATAGCAACCTGTGAGCTGTGTTCTAATTCGCTTTTACATTTATAAGACTTTTGAGAGATTTCTGCCACAGGCTTTCCTGTTCTTTATCAGCTAATATAACATTTTATAGTTTATAGCAATTTTTATTATCTTTGTGTTATTATTAGAATGTAAAAAAATTACTAGGAACTGTAAATAACTATGATTTCAACCCCTAAAATTATTTCAGCTGCTCCCACTATGTTGTGAATTTTCTGATAGGATTCCTATGGTAAAAATATGCTTCTGTCCTTGGATATTGTATGGCAAATTGCTTCCTCATCAACTGACATGCATTCAGGTTGTACTTTTGTCATACTTATTGTGTAATTTCTCACTTAATTTCCAGCCAGATGTATTCTTTAGTGTTCACACAGAAAATGCAGGCAGACCTCTAATACTATCTCTAATGATGAATCTAGTTTTCTAAAATTAAGCATAGTTTCTAACATTTTATTCAAAGAAAAGCACCAGAAGACTAAATGGAAAAAAGTGTCTTTGGAAATCTCCAGACCGCTCTAAACAGGTAATTGCTATTTCCATTCCAGGAATCTTTCTAAATTTTATTTCTCAAGTTCAGTTTAAGTTTCAGATAACGGCTATTTCCCCTGATGCTGACAGGAAGAATGCTCCATCCCTGAACACAGCCCGCTGCCAGGTGCTTTTTCCTATTGCTCAGCTGGATCCCTGCTCTGCAGACCCTCTGCAATCTGCCCTCCGCGCAGACCCTCCACAGCTGCTGATTGCGTGTGCATTTTCCACATGAATTGGCCAAAATAAATTTACACAGATGACAGCTGTCAATAATTTGACCTTATATGTGTATATGTAAATACTTATATAAATATTTACATAGCTTGCATATATATGTAAGTCTGAGGCAGCTAAAGGAAGCCTTTCAAAACTATGTGCATGGCATCAAGGAAGCCAAAGCCAACTCTGCAGCACATGGCACACTCCACTTCATTTATTACTAAATCACATTCCTGTCTCACACCGAGTTGCTGGGATGGAGAAAAGACAGCGTGTCCATTTGGTCCTAGGTATTTGGATTGCCTTTCTCTATTAGCAGTATCAAGTTGCAGAGACAACAGCAGAAACCTCATTTTCTGCGTCTGAGTGTCCCTGCTGCATAGGCGTGTCTTACAGCTGTGCAGGTGCTGTGATGATACAATTAAGGAGGCCTTCTTGCCTGATATTGTTTCTAAGGGGTTGCTGAGGTGACAGCGATTGCCAGGACTCCCCAGAAAAAGCAGGTGATAATGGTTTTACCAGATTTGGTCAGAATACCTGAGGTGAGTGTGTGAAACCTGGCTGGGCTGGGCTGGGCAGAAAGGGATGCAAACCCACAGAAGCCTATGGTGCTGCCTCTGCCTGAGGGACCTCAACCACTTTCCTTCAGTTCAGCTACTGCCACACACCAGGATAGAAAATGACTTTTTTTACCCCAAAGACAGTTGCAGACAATCAAAGCAAACTGTGACCAGGCTGTGCTAGTAATCTAGAGCTTCTTAATGCTTCCCACCCCGCCCCGTCTCTTGTCTCCATCTTATCTGTTTATTGAAAAGCCTTTCAGGTTATGACCTCTGGTGTTTGGAAACTATCAGCATAGTGGGCCTCAAATTTTGATTGGCATTTCTGAGGCAGTGTTCTTGAACCTATGGTATAACTGACCCTTGATGGTTCAAGATGTGGCTTCTAAAGGACTGATGGCTGGAGAGCTGCCTGGAGGAGAAAGACCTGGGGATGTTGGTTGACAGTGACTGAACATGAGCCAGCAGTGTGCCCAGGTGGCCAAGAAGGCCAATGGCATCTTGGCTTGGATCAGAAACGGCGTGACCAGCAGGTCCAGGGAGGTTATTCTCCCTCTGTACTCGGCACTGGTGAGACCACTCCTCGAATCCTGTGTTCAGTTCTGGGCCCCTCACCACAAGAAGGATGTTGAGGCTCTGGAGCGAGTCCAGAGAAGAGCAACAAAGCTGGTGAAGGGGCTGGAGAACAGGCCTTATGAGGAACGGCTGAGAGAGCTGGGGTTGTTTAGCCTGGAGAAGAGGAGGCTGAGGGGAGACTTCATTGGTCTCTACAATTACCTGAAAGGAGGTTGTGGAGAGGAGGGAGCTGGCCTCTTCTCCCAAGTGACAGGGGACAGGACAAGAGGTAATGGCCTCAAGCTCCGCCAGGGGAGGTTTAGGCTGGACATTAGGAAGAAATTCTTCACAGAAAGGGTCATTGGGCACTGGAACAGGCTGCCCAGGGATGTGGTTGATTCACCTTCCCTGGAGGTGTTTAAGGGATGGGTGTATTTCTGTTTTCTATTCTTTATTACCTAACTTTGTAACATGAAAAAGCGCCTGCCAAAGTCATGAGCTCAGTTTGTACCATGTGTGTTTTCTTGGGGCAGATTGCCTCTTTTCTTTTTTTTTTTCCCCCTTCTTATTCAAACCTTGAAGAGCATCACAGAAGGATGTGTCTTTACCAGAGAGGTGCCCCAGAGCTTCTACCCTCAGCTGTCCACCACAGTTGCAGCGCTGGGAACTCGATTTACTGCTTTGTTGCAGTCATAGAATTATAGAATAGTTAGGGTTGGAAGGGACATTAGAGATCATCAAGTTCCAACCGCCCTGCCATGGGCAGGGACATCCTGCTAGATCAGGTTACCCAAGGCCCCATCCAACCTGGCCTTAAACACCTCCAGGGATGGGGCAGCCACAGCTTCCCTGGGCAACCTGTGCCAGTGTCTCACCACTCTCATGGTGAAGAAATTCTTCCTAATGTCTAGTCTAAATCTGCCCCTCTCCAGTTTATACCTGTTCCCCCTTGTCCTATCTCCACAAGCCTTTATGAAAAGTCCCTCCCACCTTTCTTGTAGGCCCCTTTCAGGTACTGGAAAGTCATTATAAGATCTCCTTGGAGCCTGCTCTTCTCCAGGCTGAACAACCCCAACTCTCTCAGTCTGTCCTCATAGGGAAGGTGCTCCAGACCTCGGATCATCTTTGTAGCCCTCCTCTGGACCCATTCCAACAGCTCCTTCTTATGAAGCAGTCACTGCTGCTTCTGCTCTGTGTTCCTAACTGTGGATCCTTTTGAGAGTGCTGTCTTAGATTACTTGCAGTAGAGACAGTTTTAAAAGCTGGTTTTTTTTTTTTCTGTCTCTGAACATCCTCTCCTGACTGTCAATAGAAGATATGTGTATGCTGACTGGGTTTTTCTGTACCCTCAGGGATTAGATGGCTGATGTGGAGGATGGTTTATAAGCTGGCTCACAATAAGTCTTGCACAGCTGAGTGGTGGTGCTTGCAGGGGAAGCGCAGCTGGCTCTGAACAATGTTCCCAGCCTTTTTTTCCCAGTCAATGCACTGATGAAAATGGAAATCATTCCTTACTTTATTGGACTGCCTCCCACCCTCACCTGCCTAACAGCTGTCTTCCTAACTCCAGAGGTGAGGTCAAATGCAGAGCAGTAATTTCTGGACTGATCTTGTCAACACAGATCTGACAGAGGTTTTCTGCTGGTCTTCTGGACCTTACTTGTAATGCATTTGGGCCTGCCTCCTTGACGCTGCAAGAAATTACTCATTTTTATTTGATAGTTTGAAAATAATGTTAAAGATTACATTCAAAATAAAAGATGGTACTAATGTAACCCAGTTTACAGGTATGGACAGACAATTGCAAGTGGTTTGACTGCTTATCAGCTGAGCCTCACCTACCACAAAGTTAAGTGATACCTCTTTTGGCCCTGAGGATGGTTAAGTCTCAAGGTCTTGTGGCTCTGCACAAAGCTAGGAGCAAGCAGTTGGATGGTCAGTACAGATCAGGTGACAAATGGCAACCCATGTAGCAGTGTAAATCATCTGCAGCTCTCCATAGCTGAAATGTGTGGGAAAGTGAGCTATGAGATATGAGGAGAGAGAAGCTGAGATGAGGGAAAGAAAGGTTTGACCTCAGAGAGTTTAGTGGTCCTCAGTACAGGAACAAGGTGCAAAAACTCTAGGGGATTTAAGAGACATCATTGGGTGAACTTTAGTCTGAGAATTTCTCTGAACTCCCTAACCAGGGACAAAGGATACCACCAAATGCTTTCAGTGGAACTACTTTAGCCTGCAAAACAGCTGCAAACCACTAAAAGGTACAAAAGGTCCAGTTCCTCTGTACGTTTTTACCACTGTACTCTGAAGGATCCTGTGGGTCTTTCTCTGCATACTCAGGCATATCTCCTAGCCTTCTAGCAGCCAAGCATTCAAGGTAGCCCAGAATCTGTCCTGGCATACACTCTGTGAGCTCCAAGCATCGCTGCTGCTGTGTCCTGCTGTGTTCTCCTGCCCTGTGGAGCTCCTGAGTTCACCTCTGTCTTCCAGCAGTATGTTGAGGAAGTTTCCTCCTCTGGCAAGCCTGAAGAAACTGTTTCCCATGTTGGAATACAGTTTTTATCATAAACACTGAGTAGTCACCTCAAGAAAATGAGGGAGGAAACTGTTTCGAGAATGATTTTGTCAAAAGGGTCATACTTGGTTGGCTGTTATAAAAGAAAATGTAAACCATCTGTTAGACTGTCTTCACCAGCCCTGGCCAGACAGAAAGCTCATGTGTGTCCCCTAATGCTCCACAGGGCTCCTGATCAATGGACGTGTTACAACTAAATCTTGGGAAGTGTGTCCAGCAGAAAAACCCACTATATACAGGTCTACCTGATGTTTTTATGCCTCTTTCAGTGTACACAATAATACTCGACCCCCTCTTAACAGCAGATAATAGGTACTCACTGACAACATGGAGCGATTTGATTTTGTTGAGTTTTCCCCTTTGCAATCACTGGTACACTGTAACAAAAGGCAGCTGATAGCTACCTTGCCTTTCTAATCAGGTCACAGATTACTGCATCGCACAGTGGCAACTGGCTGTACTGCAAACTGCTTTCTCTTGCTATTATCACAATTGGATACTCCATTTTCTTCAGAAGCCTCTTTCTTCTGCATAAGCTAACTTTTCTGTATAACTTAAGTGATCACAGTCTAAAATGTGCTTGAGTATTACTATATTCATTCCCAGAAATACTTTCAAGGAATACGTTGTCAGAAATCTCCTGTTGCTGCTGTTTGTGGCTTTCTAAAGTATATTAAATTAACTTTTTCTTCTGTTCCACAGAGTTGGCTACTCAATATTAGTCCCTTTCAGGAGATTAGAGTTACATGAAGTGGATTCTGATCTGGTAAATGGTAGACCTCTAAACTGAGGTCAGAACAATCCAGCTCACTTGTCACTTGCACTCCAGGGGATTTTCTCCCTGTTGCATTTATCAGTTTTGCTATATCTAGAAAAGAGTTCCTACAGCCGTATTCAGGATCCTTTCCCTGTTTTGAAGGCCACTGATGTTGATATCCTGACCAGTGCAACATCCAGCCAGTCTGAAGGAAAGGGTTTACCTAGAGGTATTTTGGGGGACCTGACCTGACTGGACACTGCTTGAAGAGGCTGTTTCTTCCCACAAGGCTTTTGGCTGCTCATACATTTAATGTTGTGGGACAGAAATCAGAAAAAAAAAGTCACTGCTACGATCAGACTCATTTCATATATACAGGTTTTCAGAAGGCTTTCTATACTCAGTTAAAACCTAGGCTGTGTTCCTCATAGACAACATTTACCATTTCTCCCCATCCAACTTCAGAGAATTTGTGCTTTAACATATGTTGTTGCTGGGCAAGTATCACTAATTGCTGCAAGTCACAATGTTTACAAAAAATCAATACAAAAAGAAATAGCAACTGAAATGGAAATGGCGGAATCTTGACAACCAAGTCCCTTCTTAGCTAAAATCAGTTGAAAAAATAATTGCTTCTTGCAGAGGAATATCCTTATGGTTTTTTTATTCTTTCTTTGCAGTAGTCAGAAAGGAGTAGGATTACTGAGGCAGGATGAGCAGTTTACACTTCTGCTTTGCCCAGCTCTAGAGTCTTCTAAGTGTGAGTGGGGTGGAGATAATGCAGACCATCTCCACCCCAGGAGAAGCAGGGGAACTGATCTCACTATTCATGATTGGGGAATAGTGTGTGTTTGACTTAGAAAAATGTGAAGAAAGGGAAGGGAAAAAGTGATGTTACCTTTTGCTAATATATGACTTCTTTTTGTGATCATTCTTCCTTCACGGTAGGACGGTTAGTGAATTATTACATTTGTCTCCTGCTCGCTCTACATTTATGTCTGCAGGACTCTTCCTTTCATGACACACAGTGAAGAAATATACTGGAATGAAGTTTTCCTTCAAGCACTCTATGTAATTTACAATAGCTTTTAAAGACTTGTAAGTTCCTTGATTTACAAAACCATAGCTTGAACTTCATCTGGAATTATATAAACCACCAGCTCTGAGGAAAAAAAAAATGTTTGAGAAAGCTTTTTCATTTTTTTTAAATGGGGGCAAGAACTGCTATGTTGCTATGTACCCCAAATATGATTATGACTTGGAAAACACAACTGAAACAGAATATATACAGTCTTATAATCAATTATCTGCAGGTCAAATAGAGAATTGGAGAAAAATAGACTTGTGCACCGCAAAGCAGTGTAGCCCTAATACCCCTGTACCCCTGTAAACCATCTCAATATTTACATTTTGATCAGCAGCAATAACAAAAGCCCAGGGAAAAATGTTGCTATGTAATGCGGCTTGCGGTCCATCATCTAAACCTTCGCATATGAAGTATTTGGCCAAGGCTATTCCTGGCACCAACACAACAGACGTAACTGAACATTTCACACAGGCGAGGTCTCAGCACAACCGTGCAGCACTGTAGCAGAAGAGAGCATCCTTTCCCAGCTATCTATATCTCACACCTTCCCAGTGAATGAGATGGACGGAATAATGCACTTTGCCCTTTTCTTTTCTCTTAGTGCAATCCTACTCACAGTAACAAGAGATGAGCAAAGCTGCATGGGATTTGACTGCTACGGCAAGTTCCAATAGCTGCTTTTGTTAGCAGTGTCTCCAGGAGAAGCCTAATGAAGGATCAGGGGAAGGCAGATCAGCAGAGGTGAAGTGCTTGAGGCTGATGCACACCTACCTGAGGCATGGTGAGGTTCTCCACTGGCACCACTGATTGACAGAAACATAGAATGCTTCCATAGAAGCATAGAAGTCATTGGAAGTGACCTCAAGGATCATCTGGACCAACCTTTTTAGGTGATACATAGTTTAAATGAGATGGCCCAGCACCCTGTCAAGCTGAGCCTTAAAGGCAACATAGAGGAATCTACCACTTCCCTGAAGAGATTATTCCAATTTTTAACTGTTCTCATGGTGAAAAATTTTCATAGGGAATCCAATTGGATTCCCTCCAGGAGGAAATTATACCCATTATCCCTTGTCTTTTCCACGTGACTCTTGGTAAAAACAGTAGCCCTTGGTAGATACCCTTTGTGTACTGGTACATGGGAATAGGGTCTCCCCTAAGCCTTCTACTCTCAAAGCTGAACAAACCAGGTTCTCTCAGCCTTGCCTGGTATGGTAGGTCTCCTAGTCCTCTGACCATCTTAGTAGCCTTTCTCTGGACCCTCTTCAGTCCATCTGCATCTTTTTTTTGTATAGCAGGGACCAAAACTGAAAGCAGTATTGCAGGTGCGGCCTTACAAGCCCTGTGTAGAGTGAGATAATGACTTCTTTATCTCTGCTAGTGATGCCCTTTTTGATGCACCCCAGCATCTTGTCGGCCTTCTTTGCTGCTGCAGCCCACTGTTCACTCACGTTGGGCCTGTTGCCCACCAAGACCCCCAGGACCTTCTCCACAGAGCTTCTCTCCAGCCAGGTGGAATCCAGTCTGAGCTGCATTCCAAGGTTATGTATTGCCAGTTGCAAGACCTTACACATGGCTCCACTGAACTTCATAAGGTTCCTGCTAACCCGCTCTTTCAGCCTGTCCAGGTCTTCCTGGAGGGTAGCTCTTCCCTCTGGAGTGTCAACCTCCCCATTGAACTTGGTGCCATCTGCAAACTTCTTCAGGATGCTCTTGATCGCAACATCCAGGTCACTTATGAAGATATTAGTTAGTGTCAATCCCTGGGGCATCCTGCTTGTGACTGGTTGCCAATTTGAGAAAGAACTATTTGCCATCATCTTCTGTCTATGGCCTGTCACCCACCGCACAGCCCACTTGTCTATGCTGTAGTGTGCCAGTTTCTCTAGGAGGAGCCTGTGAGGAACCTTGTAAAAAACCTTGAAGGAGTCCGGGTAGACAATATCCACTGCTTGCCCAGCATTGACAGATTGGGTCACTTTGTCGTAGAAGGCAATCATGTGTAAAGCCTGATCTGCACTCAGTGGATCCATGTTTGACCATAAGAAAACTTTGCCTGTTTCCCACTAGGTTCTTCATTTCAACGGAGATGGAAACCTCTCAAAACAGCAAGCACCAGAAACTTCACTGCCTTGTTTGTGCCATTATCACGTTGTTAAGGAAACTGCTGAAGGTCCTTCAGTCTCCCATGATTTATTTTTCAGTTAGATCAACCTTGTGAAATCTATTTATATCCACTAAGAACCCTATAGAGGAAAAAATCCAATAATTTATTAAAGACAAAACTGAACTGAGCAAATAAATATCTGGTGAACCCAACCTCTTCCTATTTACAAGTTGTCTGCAAACAGATTACAAAGCTGACATCTTCTCTGCCTGAAATTAATTTCAAAGTAATTTATATTAATATTATTAGTTTATACTGTGTGTATGTGTATATGCCCAGCTTTATATGAATATGCTTGAGAGCTCAGATGTTCTGTCTGGGTCTGTACATCAAGCAGTACGTTTCAGGTTCCTGCTTGGATGAGAACCAGGCTTTTGGGGAGGATTTATGTGAATGATAAATTATAGACCTTTCTGAAGAAGCCAGTGAACACTCCTGTCAGTATCTTATCTTGCTAGAGTATTTATGGAACACTTGATTACATAAGTATTATGGGCTTATTTTAAGTGAACATTAAATAAATCAAGTCACCACTCAGTATGAATATTTTCCAGGTTTCTATAGCAGGGACTTGTATACTTTTTATGGACATAGGGAATGAAATGTAAGTTGCTTTGTAGTTTTGCATTTTTGCAAGTCTTAAGCATCATGAGTTGTGTTCTCTTTAGTCAAAGAACTGGCTTAAGTTAACGCTTCAGAAAACAGAGAATTTTGGGATATATTTTTGACCTGCCTCGGCTCCTGGACAGTGGCTTTGTGCATTTCTCTGGGACCACGAGGACCAGAGTTCTGTGAATGCTGAGATTTCCAAGTAATGGTATGATTCCAGAAGCACTGATTAAAACCACCACATAGCTTCAGACTGAAAATAAAATCACAAGAGTTGGCAACACCAGCCTAGTGCAGGTGTTCAGGTCCTTGGGCAATGACCATGGCATAAATATGTAGATAGGGTCTGATGTTCAGAGATGCTGAACACCTGCTGCTTCTGCTTATTTGTATATGGGCTGTGGGTGTTCCCTAAAAATTGGTCTCTAATGTTTCTCCTAAACTAAGCAGGTAGGGGGAATGGAGATACAGGGAAAATGAAAACATTCGCAACTGCATGTATCTGAACAAAAAATGTTGTTTGACTTAGAAGGAGGAAGATGAGCAAGAAGCAACGTGGCCTGAAATGCTAATGTTCAAAAGGAAACAGCCATTAGAAGTAATACAAATCATGCCTTGGAAAAAATCTGGTTTTGCAAGCACAGAAATACAACACAACATCCTGGAAACGTTCAGGGGATCACAGCCACTGTCTTTTGATGTTGTATGGAACTGAGGAAAACCCAGATTTCATCTTGTAAAAGCTGCAGCGACCAAAGCAGGCAAAGGGCAAAACAAACCAAAATGAAACACAACCACTACCACCCCAAACCATCCAGTGAAGAAGAAATCCAAGCACAGAGGAAGAGTGAAGGAACATGAATTTTAAAGTTCCCAAAATAGCAAGATGAGACAAAATCCCTTTCTAAGTTTGTGCAAAGCCTATGTGAGGTAGATACTTAAAATTACAGTCAAATGTTCCTTCGACAAATCAGCTATGGGTGATTTGTGCATCCCAGTTGTAAAGCTTTGTAAATAATGAAGTTTTCAATGTGCTTTTAAAAGTCTCCAAGGATGCTGCAGATCTATCAGCTGTCAAAATAGCATTCCCCAGCTTTTGCACAGCATAAACAAATGTTCTTGTACCTGCCAAATTCAATTTTATGAGATGAACCGCCAGCTGACCAGTGTGAAAAGGAAGTATGAAGCAGATCTGCAAATAAGGAGTAAGCATGTCTGCTAGATAAAGATCCACACCATAGGGAGATCGGAAATGTAGCTTAAAAAAAAAGCAAGACAAAAAAAATACAACCCTGACCTTCTGCACTTGGCACATTTCTCTTGACTTCAGTGCGTTTGTATTATCTGGTGCTATCTCTTGGCACTATAGAAGTGAAGAGTTTTAAATACTGAATTTTTCTAAAGCTTTTATTGGTGAGCTGGAATAAATGAAAATTATCAATACTGTTGATGGACTAGTACAGTTGAGTTCAGTCCCGGATTCAAACCCAACCAAATATCAAGAGCTGCTCAAAGTTTTGATTTGCATTGAGGTTCTTGCAGATGCCGTTATCATGTTAGGATTTTTCACAGCCAGGAACAAACGCAATTTCACTTACACTCTGAGAGAAGGGGTCTGAATAGATAGATGTTAATGCACAGAACAGACAGATTCAGCCATCATCTGCTTCTTAAATAATAGGAATGCAAAAATATAGTCTTAGTCGCTGCAGTGAAAGGACATTCACATGGATGACTTTTGCTGCTAGCTTTACAAATACCTTTTGGGAATGCAGCATGATGTGCATGGCACCTTGAGCAACTGCAATTATGAGCTTCCCTCGTGTCAGAGCCTGGGCTAGGGAGACTTTATGTGGGCTCCTTTTGTTTGCACTTTGAAATTGCACATAGATTTTACATAGGTGATTTTAGAACAGACAAAATATATCCTTTTCATAAGTATTTCTGGATATCATCTTTTCCAAGGCTCCAGCTAGGTAAATCTGAAATTTGGCAGTGATCATGAGAACTACTGCACGCTGTTTCAAAACCAAAGGCTGCTCTGGGTATCTGGTATCTCAAAACAGGCCAGACATCCGTATGACAAATTGCTGATATAGACAAATGCTGAAGCAGTGTTGTTATACAAACCTGTGTTCATCTGTAGTTGCAGTATTTCCCTTCATCTGCAATCTGTGCGTTTCCAAGGAGACAAGGAAAAAAGGATACGCAAGTTAGCTGGCCCAAAGGAGGACCCTTGCTAAAGATCAACACAGCAATAACTAAGACTGAGGACAAACTTCTTAGAGGTGCCACAGGTTTCAGTGTAAATACACAGAGATTTTTGCATTTGAGTTGTGCAACTGCTGTTCAAAGCTACTAGATTTTCACATAATGATTTTTCTGTTTAGTAAGTTTTCGCTTCAGCTTGGATGATTGATTTCAAAATAATCCATCGTAGAGAAACCAGGTACAAATGGTCTATCAGGGCAGGTGTAAGGCAAGAACTCTTAGCTTGCAAGAAACTGTGAAAACTGTTACACCATGGCAGATAAAACTTGATGTAGTTGGTAAAGACTTGTTAAAAGTGAGCAAAAAAGATTAAATAAGAACAAAATGCCATATACTGCACTTACACCTTGATGAGAGTACAATGATTCATACTTGAAAAAAGTGACCTAAAAAGCCCTATTTTATTCTTAAAAGCTTAATCCTGAATTGACTGCTCTCTGGAAACATCAACTTTCACTCAGGCACTAGTTACTCAGGGAAAAGAACAAGTTTTTCCTACAGAGATTGGTATTACTGCAGAGCCTGGATGTTAGAATTCTGTGGTGCAAGGAGAGAGGAGAGCACACAAAATGAGACAGCTTCTGTCCAAATGGTCTGACCCTCTGAGCAGATGCATGGAAACAAGGAAAATGGAGACACAAAGAGATAATCATGGTCAGTGGTAAAACCCATGGTCTGCTGAGATCCAGTCTGGAATACTTTCATTTGGACCAGACTGCGTGTCTAAAAGAAAAGTCAGAGCAGTACTCAAAAATTATTCCTCCAAATAAATCCACTGCAGAGAGACTGATTAATAAATATGTGGTGGGAACACTTGAATATTGATAAATGAGGGAAAAAAGATCGTACTGAGAAAATGCACTACTGAATCTGTAATTACCCTATTTTTTTTTACAGATTATGTTGCTAATGCCAATTGGTGCCATAACAGGATATTTTAATTGATATGACAAAGATTTATTTAATTTTATAGAAGGAGATGCCTTTCAAACTAATCTTGGTAGCTACCAAGCTATGGGTTTAGGTATTTCTCTTAAGCTACTTATTTATTAGGCATAGATATTTGCAAGATAATTTATCAAGTTCATTCCAGCAGTACTTCATTCACATGGCAGGTGATCCTTCTAAAGTCTAGAACTGCTGAAATGTAGCTTAATTTATGTATCTGCCAGCCTACAGAGAGTCTGAATCAACTTTTTTTGCCTCCTGGCTTTACTGATACTAAGCAGTAGCAACTTTGAATTAAAACCTTTAGATAGTCAAGCTACAAGTATAAATGATGTAAAGGCATAGACCTAATAAAAGGAGGGAAAAGCTTTGTGTTACCTTCAGATGAACATTGTTTGAATACAGGGGAGTTATTCTGGAAAGTATTTGCTGTCTCTGAACAGTCTGTATTTCATCCCACCTCTAAATATGAATGAATATTAATATGAATGGAGAGGTGCAGGAACCTAATAGGCTATTAGATTTGTGGATGTTTAAATAATTAAGCTTCTTAGGCAGCTTGAAAACCATGTGTGGTGTATAATGTTTGATCAGTTCAAGTGAGCTGCCTTATGCAACAGAAGAACATTTTGATTCATTATTTTTGGGGTGCCAATGTTGATTATAGTGTGTTAATACAGCATCAGAGGAAATAGGTGGCCTTGAAGACTAACCTTCACTTTTCATATATAAAACAATGCTGTAATTCTATCATTCTAAAAAGCCAATTACAAGGTCTTTTGTTCTATACTGCTGCCAGAAGTTTTTGGAGCATAAAATTATGGAGGATGTTATTGTCTGATAACAGGACATACAAAGGGCAAACACATTTCTGAATCTTCTCAAAGAAGGGAGGAGATCTTTGAGCAAATACTTGCAGGCTCTAATCACTTTTTAAAGTACGTGTCATCTATTGAATTTCATTGGCAGCTTGCCATGTGCAAAGTGTACTGATAAACACTAGAAGGTGGCTGAATACACGTGGAAAATCGTATGCAATAAAAGATTTTTAGTGTGGGGGAGGTGGTAAGAGCTGTTGAAAGCACTCACTGAACAGCACAGGTTTAAACATCTCCTGAAGGATGAGCATCTAATAGAAATTCTGTGCTGCCTTTCTCATCTGCTGAGCTTGATTTCAGGGCATCTTTAAGCGGCTTTGTCAGTGGGTAAGCACTGGCATCCCTACAATGATATGTGTAGGCTTAAAATAGCTGTTCTTAAGGTGTTTCTGAAATGAAATTTCTGCAAGGAAAATGAAAAGCTAAATACACTCTGCAAGACTCCAGAGAACAAGGTTTAAATAAGCTGCATCTTGGATGTGAAGATTTCCCTCTGTCCATTTATCATGTCAAAATTCTTAAAAGTATTTATTTTTAGAGGCCAGTACCACAAAATTCGTTGTCTTTGTATGAGTCAGTGAATTAAATAGTGCTTTCTCTTTTTTTTTAATCACAGAAGTTGCTGATCAAATGGCTAATACACTGGCATGATTTTTCATGCCCTAAACTTCATAACCAAAAATGTGAGTTACTAATCATTTGGATAAAGTGGATACGTAAACTTGGACTATACATTGTATATCTTCATTCAGAAACTGAGTCTGCTACTAATCTTAATTATTTCTCCTGCAGTTTTATATCACAGGTGACTCTTATTAAATTTATTTTCCTTTAGAGCTTACATGGTAAAGATGGTGATACAAAATGAGATTGAACATGCATAAATATTGTACTTCTATGATACATCCTGAGATAGTTAGTCTCTGACAGTATCTTGATGCTGAGTGGTGAAATGGAAAATTGCCACGGTCAGCTGGTGAAGGCTTTCAATGCGAACCTGTATCAGAATGTAAAAGTTTTCTAGTGGCTTCCAGCTCCTTCTAATGTATACCTAATGAATGATTAAATAAGGAAAAATATAATGCAACCCAAATATAGGATTTTCTTTCAGGTGGGACTGTACCTTATTTACATTTCAAAGGGTCTAAAACCTGAAAAACATTATCTCCTGTAGCTGCAGTAACCTATAATGCTGAGGGCTGCCATCAGAAACCTTGATATTAAGAGACTAATCATCTGTTGATATCATGCCACGCCCACAGTACAGTAAGTCAAAAGGGGAGAAATCCTGGTTCCATTGAGGCTGATGATGATTCCTCCATTAGCACTAATGAGATGAGGTTTGACCTCAGGAAAGAAAATAAAGCTTTCTCTGCACCCACAGTCTTTGAGGATTTCTGTTTTATTTTTCTTCAATACCTCAGTGCATGTGCCCTGATTGTTTTTTTAACCTCCATTGGCCCAGGCTCCTACATTCTAAAAATCATGGCTTCATATTTCTGATAATTTTAACTCAAAATGTTAGAGGTAAAAAAAATTACACCCCATCTCCCCCACCCCCCATTTTGCTTTTAATTTCATGGGCTGTCATGCATACATAAGCTCTGGATTAGCTAAGTAGTGCAGAGAACGGAAATGTCTAAGAATAGGGGGATTACACCAAAGTAGAAATGAAAGAGCCTTGCAATCAACCACAACTCATCAAAGTGTTTTTCCCTAAAGCATACAGTCTTGCTGGAGATAGAAAGCATCATTTTACTGAGCTAACAAAACAACCTACATTTAAAGGATAAAAACCAGAAGCTTGACTCCGAGCTGGATAGGACCAAAGCAACAGTAAGTGAAGTGCAGACAGCTGCAGGTATGTGGCAGCAAAATGGGTAATCCAGCATCATCTGTCTAACAAATGCTTGTTCTGAGGAGGGTGCAAGAGGTGCAGGCATCACAAGAGGGGCTGTATAATCTCAAACTAGTGTGGGAAGAAGGACAAATATTCATATCAGGCTACTCAATGCATGTTTTCTCAGTTCTGGTCCCGTGATGCGATGCACATGCAGACCTTCTGGAAGCCCAATACAGGTCGCTGCTGGCCTTTGAAATGCAATGTTACCATTGCCTGCTTGTTCTCAGCCCATAATAACCAATCTAAGATCAAGAAACCACTAAAGAATCAACATAGAAACATGTAAAGACAAAGAATGTCCAGTTGAAGGATGACCATGTTACTAGGGTGAGACATAAAGCTGGCTAATGTGCTGCTCTGATGTCTTTGCGGGGATGTTGTCCTCTGCAGGGAGAATGAAGGCAAATGATGAGGGTCGCGAAAGCCACAGGCATCACAGTTTGCCACATCACCCAAGGTTTGCCAGTACTCGTAAGAGTCCTGTTGAAAGACACCACTCCAAACTTTATATTCCTTTCTTCTTTGCCTGCTTTTCATGTGCAATTGCTTGCAGCTCTATGTGGAGATGAAGTCCAGTGATGTCGTGTCAGTCTTACACCAACTCTTTTGAAGGTGTGATACTGACTCTGGTTTGTGTTGTTGGTTTCTAAAACTGACATTGTGCTGAATCTTTCTGGGACTGACAAGGTTTTCATATCAGCTTCCAAGAAAAATTTTAAATATGTTGATTATATATAGATTTTATTGTAAAAATCAGTTATTTGTAATTTAGATGATGTTTTCATATGTCAATTATAGGATGTTTATGTTTTTATATGTCAATATTTATGACAGTGGATTATTATGATTTTATCAAGAAATTTATGATTAAGAATTAAGGGATTTTTAAGGTGCATTATGCATATATTTACCATAGAAGGCACACTAGTGTATTCATAAAACATCTTGGAATCAAATGGTAGTTTTTGCTTGCAGTCATGAGCAAGAAGAATGAGACAATTGCTATGCTATAAAACCTACTCTGTGAGGGATTATAAAAAGCCTTTAACTGTTAGATATGGATAATTTCTGTTTAAAACATAATTTATTGGAAAACTGTTCTGTCCTACTTACAAACTATTCTAACAAATTATCAGGGATGGCAGGGGAAAGCCTGCCTAATTGACAGGATGACTTAGCTGCTATGCTGCCTCTAGATAGTAATTTATAGTTCTTAAATAATATTCAAGTCTTTTGGACAGTAACTGACTTATAATATTACTGACTAGCAGCAAAAATTAATCATAAAATGTCCAATATAAGAATAAATTGTTTGCAATTCAGGTAATTGCCTTACGCATTATTAACCCTATAATAAAACTACGGCAGTTTTAAAATCTCTTCTTATTATGACAAAGTTCCATTTTGAGTGCATGGATAAATGTATATAAATGGAACATGAGTGAAGCTCTCATAATTTGACACTGTTTAGTTTTGAGCAAGTGCATGTTAAGCTGGCTTTGTTTAAGCAAAACCAGATTTTGTATTTATTGTTTGTAAAATACTGCAATATAGAGGGTAGTGGAAATAGTTTTATTCCCTTTTGGTATTTTCAAAAAATGTTTCTATGCTTTTGGTTCTCTGTCTCTCAGATTGCCCTTACAAATAGATTTCAGAGCACACCTGATATGAATTTCTCTCTCCTCTGTAAATATCTGAGAGAAACTTCAGAATCAGTTCAAATTTTGGTGAATGCTTATAAATTATTACTTGGTTCTTGATAGCAGGCTGCTTTTATTTAATTACTTATTTTCCTTTCAAATTGTTTGAGTCAGTAAAAGCAATCATGCTAAAAGGTGCAGATGTCTTAGAAGTATTTGAGAGATATATCAGATACTCCGCAGGCAAACAAACATCCTTAGGGTTGTGTTTTCTACATCAACAGCAATCCCTAGGGACTTTCTCAGTTGACTCTATCCTGACATCTCTCTGTCATATGGTAGGTGGAAACGATCCAGCCAGAAAGGTAAAACCCTGTGTGAGAAGAGGAGAATGTTAACAGGACAGCAGTAGATGTGACAGCTGGTGACTTGATGATATGACATAGGGGAGGTTGTCAACAAGTGTGGCTGGAGCTGGGCACAAAATCTTCCTGGGAGATGTTGGCTGAGATCTGTTGCTCTATTGAAACAAACCTTTCAAAGACATCATTTGATTTGGATAAAATTCCAAGGGATACAAAGCTGACTGGTGGCAAAACCTGACTAAGTTTATGCCAGCTTGACTGCATCTGATTTTGCTTTTGGCCACCCCAGGTTTCCAAGCTCTAGAACTCTGGAAGAAGCTCTGTGGCAACAGCCTCATGCAGTTTAAGTTGGGAGTAGGCTATTTGCTCATCTGTTTCAAGAACTGTCTTTGGTGCAGGCATGATTTCATGGTGCAGGCTGTGATTATAAAAGCTGTGCTCACAAGACTGACTGTCCACCGAGTGAGGTTGCAGTGTAGATGGATGAAGATAAAGACAAAAGCCAATTATCTCTATGTTACTCAGCAACAAATCCTTTTAGTAACTGGAAAAACACCTATAAAATGTACAAAAGCTTAGAGGTTTATATCTCTCTAGTGCCTCAGAAAAGATAAGATGTTCCACCTGCATAGGGTAGGGTGTTTGCCTTCATCTAGTGAGGGTTTAAAAGAGCTAATCTACAAACTATTTTATAAACGGTGTTTTGCAAAGGGAGAGTCATCTGAAAAGTCTATGCTTTTCTCTATATCTTGTATTCTTTATATAAGCAGGATATATTTCTCACCAGTGTATTTCTGCCAGCTTCAACTGGGTTACACTCATCTTGAGAGTTACAGTACTCTTCCCATGGAGGGTCTTCTTAGTTTGCATGCCATTTTGTCTCTAAGCCTTGTATAATTTAGCAACATTATTCACAAAATTCTTACTGGTCTTTCTTTATGAATCCATCCATCAACATAATTCTTTGTCTACAGCCCTCTTCCACGAGAAGCCATTTTACTCACAGTGAAAAAAAATCTTGTAATCCCCATCCAAAACAATCATAGAATCATAGTATTTTAAAATAGTTTGGGTTGGAAGGGACATTAGAGATCATCTAAGCTGGTGAAGGGGCTGGAGAACAAGTCTTACAAAAAGTGACTGAGAGAGCTGGGGTTGTTTAGCCTGGAGAAGAGGAGGCTGAGGGGAGACCTCATTGCTCTCTACAACTACCTGGAGGGAGGTTGTGGAGAGGAAGGAGCTGGCCTCTTCTCCCAAGTGACAGGGGACAGGACAAGAGGGAATGGCCTCAAGCTCTGTCAGGGGAGGTTCAGGCTCGACATAAGGAAAAAATTCTTCACTGAAAGGGTCATTAGGCGATGTAATGGTCTGCCCAGGGAGGTGGTTGAGTCACCTTCCCTGGAGGGGTTTAAGGTGCGGGTGGATGAGGTACTGAGGGGCATGGTTTAGAGATTGGTGGGAATGGTTAGACTCGATGATCCGGTGGGTCTCTTCCAACCTGGTGATTTTATGATTCTATGATCTAGTACCAACCACCCTGCCATGGGCAGGGACGTCCCACTAGACCAGGCTGTTCAAGGCCTCATCCCACCTGGCCTTTAACAACCCCTGGGATGGGGTAGCCACAGCTTCACAGAATCACAGAATCTCTAGGTTGGAAAACCTCCGGCAGATCAATGCTTCCACCCAGCTTAGTGTCATCCACAAACTTGCTAAGGGTGCACTCAATGCCTTCAGTGCCTGGGCAATCTGTGCCAGTGCCTCATCACTCTCATGGTGAAGAAATCCTTCCTAATGTCAAATCTAAATCTGCACCTTCCAGTTTATACCCATTCCCCCTTGTCCTATTACTACAAGCCTTTGTGAACAGTCCCTTCCCAGCTTTCTTGTAGCCCCCTCTAGGTACTGGAACATCACTATAAGGTTTCCTCGGACCCTTCTCTTCTCCAGGCTGAACAAGCCCAACTCTCTCAGCCTGTTCTTGTATGGGAGATGCTCCAGCTCTCCGATCATCTTTGTAGCCCTCGTCCAGACCCATTCCAACAGTTCCATATCCTTCTTATGTTGAAGATTCCAGAACTGGACAAAATACTCCAGATAAGGTCTCACAAGAGAGGAATAGAGGGGCAGAATCCCCTCCCTCAACCTGTTGGCCACACTTCATTTGATGAAATAGGGAGTCCTTTCCACAGCCATAAGAGCAAAAAGGTTTTTGCCTGTCTGTCTTTTGTCTGGAAGATTAGCAGCCTGCTCTCTTAAAGAAGTTCAGGCACTAAGTTCCATGAGGCTCTGTGTGTTTGCTCTGAAGGTTTTTAGGAGTATTACTAGCAGTGATGAAGCTTTTTGCTATTCTCACCCATGACACGGCTGTGAGTAGATGACCCTTGCTTTGGAAGCTATCAACTAGACATTCTGTCTTGGAGGCTTAAGTACTTTTAGCACACATGTCAACTGTGCACTCATCCTGTCATAATGAAAATTAACAAGAACGCATCAGTAATTTAGCTTTCATTTAAGCCATGTCCACATATGGTATTAAGGTTTTTTTGCATTAGCTTGGTTACTGAAAGTAGTGTTGTGTATGCCTGCTGCCAACTCTAGCTACTGCTCTACCAGGATTAGATCTGAATTTTTCATTGCAGGCTTTGATTGTAACACACAGCTGATAATCTCGGAATGTGCACAGCAATGTTCATTTCAGGTTAGCCATTTACTGTGAAACAAAAACTGGAGCTCCTGATGGGGTTTTTATGGTGGACTATTGCATCTGAGTGCTGAATTTTTGGAGGCATGAGTTTGGGTTCATTTCCTGAGGTGTGTTTTTTTTCCCCCCTTCCCTGTGTGTTGAGTTGGTCCCATTTTAACTTTCATTTCTTTTTTTTTCAGTGCCACATCTAAAAATCAGTTCTTGGTGTTTTGAAAGTCAACCTCAATGTCCCAGTAAAATCATAAGCGGCTTCTTTGTGACTTTTGTAAAATCACCACAGTGCTTGGAGGTAACGAGGACTGACATTCCAAAGGTGTGGAGTTCAGATTGGTTTTGTCCCCCGCAGCAGATGGAATGAGGTCAGGGCAAAAGCTCTGATCACGTTGCACTCAGTGCCCAGAACATATCTGCCTCTCTGATGCAGAAAAGGTTTTGTTCTGAGCAATGTCACACTGGGTCTTCAGAAGCATTAATCCACAGCTGCACAGCTCGTTGGATCAATGCGATTACGTGTATGCCATGGTGACCACTAATCTCTGTAGCCTACAGATAGCCTTATTTATGAAGGGAGGATCTGATGATGGCATTGCAAGGCGATCCCAGCTATCTCAGTCAGGGCCCTGTGTGTTTACCCCCACGTTGAAATCATGAGATGCTACTTCCTTTTTCAAACCTGTGTTGCAGCCACACAAGACCAGATACCTTTCTGCTTTTATCTGGCTCAGAGACTGTTCAGTGCCCCCTGGGGAAGGGATTACAGAAACCTACAGTGGTTCTAGGGCAGCAATTCTTTAGTTTAGGTTAATGACTTCACCAGCATCAGCTGCTGTGATGGGAAGAAAGCAAATTCAAAATCCTCTCCAAATTGATGTTGTTATGTGCTGGAGGGGAGCCATGGGGACAGCCACTGAAAGGCAAGCAGGGTGGATGAAATAACAGTTTAGTTTCAGAGCTAAAATGGGAGGTTGTAAAGGACAGGTGGCTGCAGCAAATCTGTCCCTGCCTGAGGAGCAGAAGTAGCCGAAGTTCCTCTCGTGAAGAGGAAGAAGAGCTGCAAGCCTATGCCAGAGGGTAGAGTGGAAAAAATCAGGGAGGAAAAAAAATACAATCAAAAGTAACAAAATGAGCAGGCAGCCAGGCTCTCTAAGGCAGATGGCACTGTTGGTTACAACAGCTGCAACTGAAAATCCAGGAAACAACAGGGGTAGCTGACAAATATTTAAAGATTGCTACCAGCTGTTAAGCCCAAACCATATCTCCTTCTCTGCTGAGAAAAGAAAGCTTTATATTGCTTTTTTTACATTCTCTTCATCATTGGATTGCAAAGCTGATATTTAGACATTGCTACAACGATCAAGCTCCTGAATTCTAGCAATGTCTTATCCTACAGTAAGACCCTTAAGCCTGATGGATTTGCAGCCTCCTGTCTTTTCACCAAAGCAGGTAGGCTGTTGTGCTTTCTTCCTTCCTCTGGCTCTGCAGCTTATCTGGTCTCCTTGTGACCTCTTGGGCATAGCGATTGTAGCTCCTTGGTAGGGTAGAGAGGCAGGAGTTGCCCTGTGTGACAGGCTATGTTCTTCCACATTGGGTGCCACTTCCCACCCCTTTGCTTTCTCTGCTTGCAGCTAACGCTGCAGTTCTGTACTTTGAAAACTTTGCCGCAAACACGGCCAGAGCGATCTGGCCCATCCTCTGCTCCTTGCAGGTGTTCAGCTTGCTAAGGAAGTTGAGCACTTCTAAAAAAGAAAGTACTTTGTACCTGCTCTTACCAGTTGTGCTGATAAATTTGGCTTCAGTCGCCAGTACTTCTCTTCCCCTAGGAACACTTTATTTTTATTCACAACTGGAAACGCAAGCTTAACTGCCAGTATTTGAGATACCCACTCTAAATCTGAGAGACTCTTCACCCAAAGGAGTGCATGGAAATGTATTGTTTTCCACCCACAGACTGCTGTTAAGAGTGAGACTTTGTAAAATTTCTTCTGGGTCCCCACACAGTTCTTAAACATCAGAAAAATAGATCAATATTGGAAGTCTATCTTCCCTTTCTAATCTTGTTGTGTTGCTGTTTACTCTGAAGCTTAGAAAAAAATAATTGGACTGAGCTAGAGAGACAAACAACAGAATTTTTATGGATCTACATTTTTTATGAATCTGATAGGAAGGAATGGAGAACACTGAAACAATAAGAACTTAAAAGTACAAAGCGATGTCCCTGACAGGGCAGAAGAGGATGCTTTAGTCTGCCGAGGTGAGCAACATTGGGACAAGATTATATTTTTTGTCATGTACTTGCCAAGCTGCATTTCTTACTTTGGCTGGGACTCTGGGTTTGATGTCATTTTTCTCCCCTCCTCACACACAATGTAGTGAAAATTTTGTGTGGAGAAAACAGGTAAGGAAACTATGTAAATAAACCAACTGACTGAGTATACCTCTGAAACATTCCAGAGCCTAGGCTTGCCAAATTTCTCCTTGAGCAGGAGAAAAACAATTCTTCTGCTTGAACATCCTACTCTGCCAACGCAGAAGCAGTGGGAAGTTAACCTGGTTGCTCTGCTGCTGCACTGAGCAATGGGTGGGAAGACAGCTATTGCTCTGGGCTTTGGAGTGGTGTTACTGGTGCTGTGCCCTGGCAGGGCTGTGGGGAGACGTGTGCAGAAAGGAAGAGCAACATCCACAGCCAAGAGCGTGGGGAGAGTCCAGCCCTAAATTAATATCAATGCAATTGCAGCTTGTAATTGCAATGCATACATCAATTCAACTGGAAACTCCATTGCACAGGCAGATCAAAACAGATATTTTCCTTGGCAATTGTATTGAGCTGTGAACTCTGTTCATTTCAGTGTGGATAATTACACCCGAGTCTCTTTAGTCTCTTCCTCTGTTAAAGAAGTATTCCTAACAGGATTTCCCTTAAGTGGGACCATACCTATATTTGCTGCAATTATCTGATTAAGGCTGTCATGGCTTTTGTGCTTAATTATACTGCAGAGAAGCATGAATACAGCAGGGTGCCTGAACTGATATTTTCCCAGGCAGGAGGATTTAGTGATTTGTGGCAGATATCAGCTCATGTATTTGGTTACTGCAATCCTTGTATGGATTCTGCTCTAAGTGCTCTGATTTCTTGTTGAATTTTTCTTTACTATGTTTGCTCAGCTTCTTCTAGACAGCAACTGTTTGGAAAATTTCAGCTGGAACGTATTGTGTTGGATTTTTTTTAAAGGCAAAACTATTAAAAAAGTATGGATTCAGTGACATGTAAAAATGCAACATATTTTTATTGAAGAGGTTGACAGAGGTGGCATGAAACATTTCAGGAGTTTAATGATAAATTATATTTCATTTTGAGTTGACAATGGTCAGAAAAAAAATTCAAAACAAATATTAGAGTAAGCCTAATTCATTTTTTCCCTCAGTTTTGTGTTTCGCTGTGTTTTGTGAGTTTTGTTTTATAACTCCTGTTTAAAATTTCTCCTTGCAACTTGTTGTAGGGAATTTTCTAGGATCATGGCACAGTCATTGTGTCATTATGGTGTTAATTTGTGAGGCATTTTTCAATAATTTTCATAAGCAGTAGTGGGGCAGAGGTGTGACTCCAAGGGCACATGTATCTGACTACTGAAGATACTCCATGGCCACTCAAAGTCTGGCTCAGCTATAGAATGACTGAAATATCTACTTCCATCACAGCTAATGCTTACCCTATGAAGCTGACAAAATCTTGGGGTCCTTTGCACTCCCAAGCTGTCAATGTAGCACTGAGAGTTCTGGAGATGCTGTCCTCAGCCAGAGGGTTGGCTGCCCATGAAGCAGCCACGTTTAGGAGAGAGAAAAGGAGAAGAACAGATGCTGTGCTCAGAGCTGCTCTGAGAGTTGCTCTTCCAGAGCCTCTTCTGCTGTGAATGAGTTCACAGCAGTAGGTGAAAATCAGATCTAACACATATTTTTGTAATATCTACTTATCAGCAAATTTGTCAAAATTCAGAGGTTTTCCTTCAGATGACTTTGAAGTTTCAAAAGTAACATTCCTTCCCCCCGCCCCGCCACACCCTTTTCTGTCTTACTGGAGGCTGAGTCTATAGCTTTTTCTATACATCCTGCGTTTGGGCATTGCATTTTGGAAATGGATAGTCTGGGCAATCTGAGATATGAAATCCACTTCTGTGGCTAGAAAAGCAGCTTTGGAAGAGTAGGAGCGTTCTCCCTAGAACGTTCCTCAAACCTTAGGATTAATTTCTTCTGTTTCCAAGTGGCAAGATGGAGATATTTTTTTCCTGACTCATGCACTCCTCTGTCACACTATGCTGTTGTGGACTGGACTATGCAATGCTATTCCTTCTAGACCACTGTGTTTTCTACAACCTGCTCCCTTGTTGGAGCTGTTTAAGTCAGATACTACTGTGCCATGATCAGCACACAGCTCTTAGATAGGCAGCTGTATATCATCTTCATAATTTTCTGTCAGTTCTGCTTGTTTGGTAGATGGTAGCTGGGAGACTAGTAGGAAAAATAATCACAAAATTTTCCTGTTACAACACATGTTTACCATAGATCCTTGCAGATTTCAGAAATACCAAGAGAATTGTTACCTGCTTAAACAATGATCCTAGAAAATTATCAGTGATCAGAAGGTAGATTATGTATTTTACAAACTAAATTCTACTTGACATGATGCAACATTTTGCATTGATTGGGATTTTGAAATACACATCTGGTTCTCAAGCTTATTCTGAAAATGCATGCTCTGTTTAGAAAACACAGGTCCCTCTCCAGCCTTACTGAAGCTTTCTTTAGTATTAAGCAAAAAATACCTCCTGGAGCACTTGTTTGCTGCTGGCTGTGTGTCAAGTGCAGGTTATTGTTTTGGGGAATCTGATGACTAGAATGAAGCTGATAGTCCAGAGATGAATAGCAAAATGATGAGTGAGGTGCAGCAGGATTGATTTTTTTGAGGATCACTGAGAACTGAGAGGTTTTGTTGGTTAAGTGATGATTGCTACAGGTGAAAGAAGAGCATGCAGCCAACCTACAAACTCCAAGGGAGTACAAGGATGTAGAGATAACTCTTTACATGGTAAAATAATAATTTTTTTAAGCAGTAGGAAATGTAAGCAATGTCAAGCGTTAGGAAATCTAAAAGTAGAAAATCTCAAGTGAATACATCCTTGCCCTGAAAAAAATTCTTTGGCAGCCAGCACTCAAATTGTGGTTTATCCCCCACTGTTCTGAAGAAAAAGCTGCTCATTCTCTTATTTACTGCATTTAAACTGAGAGCAGGTGAAGCACTCGGTCATACACCAGGGTGCAAACTTGCATCTTCAGGTAGCTGGAAGGCACTAAGTGCCCACCCACGGCACCATAAACCACTCAAGGCTTGACAAGGCTTTGCCAGGAGTGAGAAGCTCTTATTCATGTCTTCTCTATGAATTTCATAGCTGGCTGTGTCTTTGAACACATTCCTGGGTACTATGTATTACCTGTAAGCCACTGGCAGGTTTATCCTGGAAAACATCGTGTTTTGGTCTCATTGTGGCTAAGCTAAGATGATATACTGCACATTAGCTATTCCCCATTCAACTCTAGCAATATAGGCAGAGACCAGCAATTAATTACTTATTTAACTCTGTTGGCAGTTGACTGGGAACCAGAATGGCTCATTCCGTTCCTTGTTGGATCACTTTCAAATAGACCTAGTAGTTTGTATGGGGACCTGAGAAGAAATTTCCTTTTCAAAACCATGTTCTTTGATTACCCAGAATTATTTAGCATTCTTCCCCTGTACAAAGTCCCTTTTTACTTGCTTTGGCAATGCTTGTCTTTTCCTCAGCACTGTCATCGTTCTGTTTCACTGGCTTGGATTTATTTAGAGGTGATCATGTCAATGAAAAGTATATTTATTGCTTATTTTTGCTTTTCATCTTACATTTTCCTGGTGCCCGCATGAACTTGGAGCAGCATTGCTTGCATAGGATGCTTGGATAATGGGGCCAATTGTGTTAAAAATAAAAGACAAAATAATTCTGGGCAGTGGAGTTATGCCAGGGAGGGGCTTGGCCTGTTGTCCTGTACTTGCTAAAAAGCAGCTGCTGTTGTAATCAGTCTATAAGTGCTTATCCTCACATCTGAGAGAAGAGGAGGATGCTCTAAAATGTCCCTGAACCTCAGGGGAGACATGTCTAACAATGTGTCCTTCAGCTGGGGAAACATGGGGTTGTGTTTATAATCAGTGCGGGAACCCTGATCTACCTGGCGTGATGCAGCTCCAGCTGTGAGTTACCACAGCACTTATAATGCCTGCCCACAGCTTTGTAAAAAAGGTCATGTTATTTTGTGGTGTGAAAATTCAGACACCCAAGCATGACAGCTATACGATAAATTCCACAGCTTTGCTGGTACCGTGTCTCTTCCCTGGCTGCAGTCTAAATATCCCCCTGAAATTCTGTTTAAGGTACAAGGCTATCACTGAAAAAAGACATTTTTCTTTAGAATGAAAGCTTCAATTATGATCCTATGTTAAATTTACTTCCTTCTTCCATAAGAAAAGCAAATGGGAATTGTTTTTGTTTCACTGAATTGTTTATCTGGCATAAAAGTTAAAATGGAATGTACATAGATAAAGACTGAAAATATGATGTGCACTTCTTAACTTTAAATCTCTAGTCTAAGGTGCTCCATCTAATATCATTGGTTCAGCATTCTTATATTTGGAGTATTAAAGAAATCTTATCCAGTCTTTTTAATGGAAACGTCACATAGGCAGGTTTAAGAAGAATTTCTATTACAGTTGAACTGAAGACATATGTACAGATTGCATAATTACAAGACTAATTTCATTTTTGCATGACTAAAACTTTAGAATTTATTTATAAAGAATTTGGGATAAAATTTGTATTCCAAATTAAATTTTAATTGAAAAAAATCCCCCAAAATTTACCACTATAGTGGCAATTATAATTTTTAAGGTGCTCAGCTTTTGATAAAAGCCCAACAGAAGTTACAGCTATAAAATGTGTATCAAAAATGAAATATGAATGCTTTTAAAAACAAATTTTAGGAAAAAAGTTTACTTTAGGAAAAGTTTTTTTTTTTTTTGTTTACAAAGCTTCTTCTTTGAAAATAAACGGACCTGGATACTTGCCAATAATATTTTTAATTAAAATGAAATATTTTAGTTTAGCTTTAAATTTTTATTTTATTTTATAAAAAATGAAGCTTGTTTTAATAAAGGTTTATTCCTGACTTACGTCCCAATTCTGCAAATTCTCAAAATATATAATGTCATACTCTAAATGGAAATTACTTTTAATTTTTTTCATTTTGAAATTATGTTTTACTTATGTTTAAGTGTAATTCAAAGTGAAAAGAATAAGTCAGAATAGCTTAGCCTTTTATAATCGATGCCATGAAAAGCCAGACTCAATTTGATTATTAAGTAAGGTATCCTTTAATGCGACATTGGGCATGTAGGGGGTAGCTCCACTTAATGTGCATGCAACTTCCAGTACACTTCACAAAGGTGTAACACAGTCATCACTTTTCCTGGAACAGGTATGTCTATTATAATCAGTTCCTGGAATTTATGTAAATAAGTTTCTTCCACTTGAAACACGCACTCTGCCCTCTGGGGGTCTCCTTCAGCGGTTCTTCTTTCTCTTATCGCACTAGTCCTTGTTATCTGCCTTAATTAGTTACAGTCACATTCTTTCCCATTCTTTCTAACTGTAGTCTTGTTAAAAGTAGCAGGTCGAAGGAAGTGATTCTGCCCCTCTATTCCTCTCTTGTGAGACCTCATCTGGAGTATTTTGTCCAGTTCTGGAATCTTCAACATAAGAAGGATATGGAGCTGTTGGAACGGGTCCAGAGAAGGGCTACAAAGATGATCAGAGAGCTGGAGCATCTCCTGTACAAGGACAGGCTGAGAGAGTTGGGCTTGTTCAGCCTGGAGAAGAGCAGGCTCCAAGGAGACCTTATAGCAGCCTTCCAGTACCTGAAAGAACCCTCCAAGAAAACTGGGGAGGGACTGTTCATAAAGGCTTGTGGTGATAGGACAAGGGGGAACAGGTATAAACTGGAGAGGGGCAGATTTAGACTAGACATTAGGAAGAATTTCTTCACCATGAGAGTGGTGAGACACTGGCACAGGTTGCCCAGGGAGGCTGTGGCTGCCCCTGGAGGTGTTTAAGGCCAGGTTGGATGGGGCCTTGGGTAACCTGATCTAGTGGGATGTCCCTGCCCATGGCAGGGGGTTTGGAACTAGATGATCTCTAATGTCCCTTCAAACCCTAATTATTCTATAATTCTATGATTCTAAAATTCCTTACGTATGTGTAAGTATCCAGGCATAGTCTAGCTAAAAGTTATTATTCAGTCTAATACTATATTTTAGTTCTAAAATCACAAAAACTATACATAATATTCAAATGTATAATGGGTTAGTAAGTTATAACAAATAATTTATTCCTTCACAATGAAGATAAAATAATTACAAATGATCATAATGAAAAGTTTTGGTCAACTGGATTGAAGGATTTTTTTGGTACATTTTTCCGGCTTCTGTTTTCTGATCTAGCAAGGATTCTGGTTCTCTAAAGAACAACTGTCCTTGATCAAGTCAAGTTGTGCTTCTGATTTTGTAAAATCTCCTAGTATAGAAGTTTATAGTTCCAAAAAACACATCCTCTGACTTTTCTCCCATATGACCCCTAAGTAGACCAGAAATATTTCTAAATATCTCACTGTAACCTGATGTAATTATTATCATGGTTTTCACATCTGGAAGAGTCTTTTTTTTGTCATGTGCTTCCAAACCTACAAATGGTGGGAATTTCCAAATGGTAGGAAAATGAATTAACAGGTAAAAGCCATTTCCTCATACAGGTTTCATTCTCCACAGGCACACCAAAGTGTGCCTGTAGAGAACAGATCAGTATAACTCTTCACTGCCATTGGTTCAACTACACCATCCAGCCTTAGATATGTAGTGTAGTGTAATGCCACAACTTCAATTAAAATCCTGTAAGCCTGACTGATAATGTTTGAATTCTTTACAAAGCATGCATGTGTGTATCTACAAAAATAAGCTGTATTTCAATTTATAGTGTTTTGTAATCTCATTTTTTCCTTGGTGAAGTGAATTCTCTCCACAGATTCACTGGACATCCTTTAGCCCAGCTTGCATTTTGCTGTTCTGAAGTCACATGCAGAATTTAATTGGATTGTGGCCACAGTTTGTGGTGACAAAGGGAGTAATGCTAAGCAGATAGTCATTACAGCAACATTTACCTGTGATAAAGTAATAGAGTCATTACTTTTCCCTCTTTTTTCCTTTTTTCTTTTTTTTTTTGTTGTTAATATTCAGTAGTTTTGAGCTGTGTTTCAGACCCCTTGTCAAGCTGCAACCTCCAGCCACAGAAAGCATAGCTGCTAAATGTATTCACATTCATACCAATCACCTTGTTATGTGAAGAAGACCTTAATTTCTTCGTATTTTCTTTGTTTCAATTTCGTACTTTGGCCAGCAGAATGTCTCCAGGCACGGGGGAAAGTGGTTTCTGAAGTCAGTCCTTGAAAATGCAGTCCCTGGAGCTTAGGCAGATGATAAGTCAAGCTTTAGGTTTGTGTCTTGTTTTTTTTTTTCCCCCTCTATGGCAAGTACTATCTGTAAAATAGCAGAGCTTTATTTGATCAGTGTGAGAAGATGTTTTCACTGTGACTCCCAAATGTATCTGTGATACAGACGGAATGAAAGAAAAAATCAGCCAGTGTATATTTATTCAGTACCGTGTCAAGAAATAAGCCAGTTATTAATAGTATTTTTTCTGGAATTAAATCCTATTTTAATCTAAGGATGCAGAAGGAAAATTAATACTGTTTGTTCTGAAATATAGTACTGTTCTCTACACAGCTGGGAACAGACTGGAAGTTTTCTCTTTCTGAAAAATAGTTTGCTTACTACATATTATCAATATGAATTCAATTTGCAGAGTAGCTGTAGTCCCAGAACAGTACAATCTCAAAAATAATAGCTTTCTGCTTTCCCCTTGCCAATCTCTGCTCTGGTTCATGCCGATGCATCACAATGCATGGTGCAAAGCTGCGTCCTCGCTGTACCGGTGCAGAGTGCTTCACCAATAAATCAGGAAGGAACAGACTGTACTATCTAATCTCTTCTTTGACCTGGGTATCCCTCTGACCATGAGAGACTATGATTTACAGTCTGTCACCCAAGTGCGAAAGAGGTCTGTGTGATACCTCCAGACTTAACAAACCCAAACCTACTCAAAAGGGTCCATCTCACGACTGGGAACTTGCGCTACTTGCTGGTTCCTGCAGATGAGGGTGAATATGTGAGGAGGTCAGATGCCAAGTCAGCTTCTGCAACATCTGATCTTGTGCCTTAAGTCAGTGAATAGCAGGGTTCATACCTCTTTTTTTTAATCAGTGGCACAGGTTTGGAGTAAGATATGTGACCAGCATCCTGGAAACCTTGCTTGTTTACATGATGCAGTACAGGACTTAGAATTCCTGAGATGAGTTACAGAAAGGGCCTTTCCTGACATGTGGCTCTTCATCCACAAAGAGGTATGAAAGCCAGACAGCAGGGGCAGCTGGTGTCATCTCCTTCTCATTCACCCTTTCCTCCTCTTCTCCTGCAGAACCCCCAGTTCTGTTTTGCTGAGGGCATGCCTGCAAAACCTTTCCTAGTCTAGTTACTTTTTTTTCTACGCTCTAGTCCTGCTGTGGCATTTCTGTGCTTTATTTACTTTGCCTTCTCTCTCGGTTCTCATTGCAACCTGAGCTTATCTATCATTTGTACTGGTCTTTTTTTCTTCTTTGTAATCTTTCCTCCCAAAACTGCAGCTTTTATACTTTCCTGCTGAATTATTGTTTTCCATTCCTTTTCAGTCCAGGTTATTTCCTGATATGTTTCATTCAGAATGTCTTTTCCTGTGGAGTGCTTTAAATACATCTTCACCCTCATGCATTTATTATTTCTGACATGCTGAATTTGCTTACTTTAGTGTCCATATTCTGCTGTCAGTTACACTGCTGTAAAGCTGAAAGGACTCTAGTGTTATCTGTTGGTATGCAGCTGAAAGACGGGTAGCTTAAAGCAGAAAAGCTCCTTCTCATTCTATAATAAAATTAAAAACCTTTGTGTTGCTGTGCATCTACCATAATTTTTGTTAGGAGATCTGGGAGGTTATTAGGAGATGAACAGTCTTCTTCTGCAACGTATGATTGCTATCAGATGACACATGATAACTGAGCATCTGTTTCCCCGTCTCGATGGTATGGTCAGGCTTGCTCTGAACTCATGGGTTTAAAACATAGTTCAGTCATGTTTTTGTTGCCATGTTCAGTGGTATAGGTTGAACCAATTACTGCTAAATAATCGACATAGGTGGCCAAACCCAGCTGTGGTGATATACCTGGTTTATGTCAAGATGGAGTCAAATCCAGTAAAAGTAACAATGGACCTTTACAGATACTCTTTTAATGAAATACTATACCAAACTTATTCCTTGTTTTATTTCCTCAGCA
Organism: Phaenicophaeus curvirostris; assembly: GCF_032191515.1. Lineage (NCBI taxonomy): Eukaryota > Metazoa > Chordata > Aves > Cuculiformes > Cuculidae > Phaenicophaeus > Phaenicophaeus curvirostris. Next base: position 49,182,184 of record NC_091397.1, on the reverse strand, counting down.
GTATAAGAAAAGTAATTATATTTTGAAGCTAACTCACTTGGCTGGCACACAGATTGTCAGGCTGAATGCTAATTATGTAGCTTATGTAAGTCTAAAATAGAAATGGGTTATAAGCTATAAATTGGACACTGATACAGGCACTCTTAGTAAAGCTTTCACCTTGACTTCTTTCTGCTCCTGTTTCTGACTTTATCAACAACTGAGATCACTCCAGTCCTCGCCCATCAATGTTTTGGTCAGCAGGGTTTGGCACCGGAGAGCAGATTGCTGTTGTGAGCAGTTAGACCCCTACGTGGAGCAGTCTGCAGTGAATACTTCCACATGCCCCATGTGCCACAGGTGGTAAAGAATTTCTCAGTCCAAGTACTGTATGTTGTTTCCACTTTTCCTTCTAAAAGCCCTTCCAGAACTACAACACGGAGATAGTTTAAAACTATCCTAGCTATTTTCCTAATCTGCAGCCTGAGTTAGTCAAGTTTGGTTTATAACCTTTTGTTCTTGGGCCAGTATAGCCTTGTAGGTTCATTGGATGCATTACTGATGACGTTTATTCATCTCTTGTTTCCCTGCCCAGCCTTCCTTTTGCTGGTATATATACGCCAAGTTCTTCCAGTGCCTTATTCCAATGCCCTACAAGCTTTTCACTGTATCTCTTCCAGTTCAAGTTCATCTTTGCTGTGGAGACTTTGCTATGAGAGAGAGAAAGTCAAAATTACTACTACTACCAATAGTTATTCATGTGTGTAGATCTATGCATGTGAGTAGTGTCCCGTAGTATAGTCATTGTCCTTGCCTACCTTGAAAAGTTAAGGATGGTTTGAGAACAGGCTTTAGCAAGCTGATTTCTATTTCTGCTGGTTATTTCTAGATGTCAGCTCTACAGTTGCTTAGATTTGGAACAACTGTGCTGTGCATAGGCTCATGATCTCTGCAGCTGGGCAGAGTACCCATTCTTGCTCAGATCATTCAGAACATATGGTCACGCTAAATTTCAAGGTGTTGCTGGGACTCTCACTCAAATTTGATCTAGAGCTTAGCCTATATGCATGCTTAAAGGGAAAATTATGTGCTAGGCCATTTTGAATTTGAGCAGACCGAGTGCCAGAGTCAGAGACCCTTTTGACAACTCTTCTTGAAGCTTCTTGCTGTGATTTCAGTCCCTGTGTTCCTGCCCTTGCCTGCCCTGCAGGGCTCTTCTCTGCTCTCCTGCAGGCCCAAGCGAGAGCGATGCTGTGACCTTGTGATGCTGGGACAGGAGGACATCAGTCCTTCCACTGCTGGTGTTGGAATTTCAGGATGGATTTAATGGTAGATTCTTAGAAGAGTGCATTTAGAGAGTTTCTGCAAACACCAAGGTCATAGATGGGAATTGTGAAACTTTCAGACTACTGAGTCACAGAATTATCTTAGTCCACTATCTTTAATGGTTTTTAGAGTGTTAGGGTAGAAAAACACTCTGGGTAAGCTATAATGACGGGTTCTTATGGATGCATCATATCCCTGAGGACGGCAGTCACAGTAAAGGTAGAAGAAAACAAGCAAAAATATAACAGTGAGTATTAAGAAGAACTTGTTTGACTTTCTTTTCAGAAGTGCTGTAAAATCTTACTCAGATAGCATAAGCATTAATTCAAAACATTTGTTCACACTGTACTATTGCTATCTGATCTGCCTGCCTTTGCTGATATATGTGCTGCAACTACAGACTTATTTCTACAGATACATATTTTTGTATTTTGATGACAAATTATTTTTAATAGAGTGACTCCCCTAGACTGAGATCTTATGATCTGATTGATTTAAATGCTGGTACGAGACTCTGTTTCGCTGTCTGGCAAAACAGATGACATAAATTTGACTCTGGAGCCAAATAAATTGGAAAACTGCACTAAATTGTACTAAAGAGGGACGATGGATCATGAAACAAGCCACTGCAACAAATAGTGCATACTCAGAGTGTAAAATGTAAAATAAATTAAAACCTTATGAACAAAGGAGGCTTCCTACCGACAGCAGAGCTTAAGCCAGGTCTTACTACACATACAGCCTTATAAAGATAGATACCTCAACTCCCTTGGCAGAGATATTAGACTTACTTTATTTATTTTATATTAATTAGAAAAATGGTGATATGGATGGAGCAAGAATATTTCTTCCTTTTCTTGCAAACAATGGCAAAAGTTCCCTGAACTCAATGAGGCAAGGTCTGTCGCAAATATTTTAATAGTAGCTACACCAGTATAACAAGTTATAAAAAAATAGCAAGCTGAGACAATAATTTGATTCAGTTTTCTGTCATTCCAGGCTTATTCCGGCAAAATAACTTTATTCTTCTTGCTTCAACATGAAGTAGTTCATTGTTGGAGAAACATCAAACCAGAATGGGTCTGCACAGCTCATTATTAGAGAGGAAATCCAACCAACAACACAAGCAGATGTTTTTCCACACTTTTTTTTTTTCTTAAAAAATAGAGGGAAAGTAATGCAAAAATGCTTTTCTTTTCCTAACTTCTAATAATTTTCTTCAGCATTCTTGGGCTACTTCTGAATAGAAGGCAGTTACATCAGAAGTAGAAACACTTTCAACTGAGAACTGAGAAATATTTCAGTTCTACAATGCCTGTGTGTGGCAGGGATTTGGAAAGGAAGCTGAGGTCCTTTCTTTAGCAAGAGCTGCACAGCACTTGGGCCCTTTCTTGGCACCCCTTGCCAACCAAGAGAAGAGCCTTGTAGCGCATCCTGTGAGAGCAGCCAAAACCTGAATGCATTGCACTGAGCTAGTAACTGTTTCATCTGAAGATATGGCTCTTCAGCAAGTTGCATGTACAGAGGGCTCAATCCCTTTCTGGGGCTGTTATTCAGCCACATTTCACTGACACTAAATGTGACCTAACAGCTAATATTCTTTGAATTAAGTGGCTTAATCAGGTGTTAGATGAAAGATAATACAAGCTGGAAATAAAAAAGAGACTGTGAACTTGCCCAAATGCAACTTTTTCTTCTCTCAAAATGTTGACTGAAAGGAAAGTTAAGATCCTGTTTCAGTAAATCTGGTTTTAAAAGCCTGAAATCCAGTGAAATAACTTTATAGTACTTTTCTTTCAGTCTGCTTTTTACTTCCTTGGTTTTCTCAGTGTCAATACAGCACCAGAAATGTTTTACAGCTTCTCTCTTTGGTGCATTCATGTTGCATTTGTTAAGTATTGCCCTTACATCTGCTACAAGTAAACAAATGACCAAAATCTTTAGTGCCTAGGCTAAAAGTCACTAAGGGAAACATAAAACACAGTTTTTTTATTTCATGAGCATGAGAAACAGACAGTACGATCTCCATTGTTCCAGAGAGGATGTTTCCATCACAGGAGAAGAGCTAGTCCTTTTAGTTCATGGATATGCTGGAACACACTTGCTTCTTATAACCACAAACAACTGTTGGTTCTCTGTGGGTACAGCAGTCCTGCCTGATACCTACTTGCAACACTTTGCTTTGCAGAAGCAGAAGCCTAGAAGGGTTCCAACAGGAATGGTGGCTTCCTTGGAAAAGGGTGAGGAAGCTTAGGCAGGTCCTCTCTCATTGTCCCTCAGTACCTTTACAGAGCAGGATTGCAGTAATGTCATAGCATAGCTTTGTTACCAGTTTGGTGTCGCCTACCAAATATGGCTATTATTTGAGACACCTGAACTCTTCAAGAATGGAGATCTGAGCATTGGTTGGCCTGCCTAGTTAACACTTAAGTACTAGGCAAGAAAAGGAAGGGGTGGTGTGGCAGGACAGAGGTTTTAAAGAGAGGCAATACACAGAGAAGATCAGGAATGTGAGGCTGTAGAGATGGATAAATATGGTGAGAAGGCTGTTTGCCATGGAATTCAAAGCTTTACTCTGCTGCATTTTTGTTCTGTCCTGTCCCTGTGCTCCAGGTCATCTCACCTTCTGCCATCAGCTAAGATACGATTGGTAGGATGGAGCCAGAGGACAGCAAAACCATAGACAGTAGGTCTGGTTTCAGGATGATATTTGTATTTTTACATTTAATGCTGAGAGAGATTGTCTGGGAAAGGAAAGAAGCTGCTGCACTTGCTAAAGACCCACAGGATAGAAAGTGCTCTATGAGATAGTTTGAGACTTGTTAGTTGTTTAGTCAACCATTTCTAGACATGGCCCGTAATTACTTCTGTAACTATAGATGAGTGTAAATTGCTTTTAATTACTGTATTAGCAAATATATCAGTAGGGAGACCAACGCACACACATGAAGTTGCTGAATTTTTTCAGTCCTGTTCTTTGTGACTCTAGGAAGGCAAAAATACCTGGACAAAAAGAAATGATTCTCTAATGATCTCCAAACGGACACAGCTGGAAACTGAGAGGAAAGTAGCTATGCTAGGCAGCAGAGACCTGGCTTCTAGCATAGTCCTATGAAGTGGAAGTAATAGCCTCTTTCCATTGTAATTTTAAAATTGCAGCTCAGTGCTGTTCTTTTGATACTTTGTGATAGATGCCAGGAGTGGAGACTGCTCCGCTCTAAGTGCAAGCCAGATAATAAAGCAATCTCAGAGCTGTAGCAGCACTGCACCTTTCCTTTTGTTTCCTCTGATAGATACTGTTAGGCTTCATAATCAAGACTCACCCTCACAATATTTTATTTTTAAATTGTCCTTTAAAAGAATATTTAACTCCTCAAGAGGATGTCCTATCTCCCATCATGGACAAACCTCCTCAAGAATGTGAACAGAAAAATGCTGCATGAATTTTCTTGCCTTGAATCTCAAACAAAGAAAAGAAATTCAATGCGTTTCCTGACCTCTTCATCTTCTCACTGAGAAACTGCTCTACCCACTAATGAACATTAAATCGCTATTGCTCTGCTGGTGTGTAGTGCTTCAGCCAGCAGTCCTACTGGAATCGATAACAGCAGGCAATCTACTGCAGTTTCTTCAGTGTTTATCGTTTAAGGTAATACTTGCAACGTTTGAAAAATAAAACATTTCATTTTGAACGTAGCAAAGCTGGAAAAAGCTCTTCAAGATGCTTCTACAGCATTTGAAAAGGATAAACCGTTTGGATTTCATTTTACCCACTGCCTTGTTGGATGCCAAGCCACAGAGGGAGTTTGACTCCGAGCAGGTCAGGGATGGCTTTCCCCACTGCCACCCCCTATTTGCAAAGCACAGGAGACTGTGCAAGTGCAGCCTCCCTTACAAATCACTGAAGGGTCAGCTAAAATGAGGGCAGCTAGTAAATGATGATAAAATCCCAGTACTTTGTTTTATGTTAAATCCTTCATGCAGCCTGCCATACTGCAGTAGACAAAATGACTTGGTTGTTCATGCATCTCTGGCTGTAACATCTGGGTGGAGGGGAGCATTATGGTGGCTAAAAAGACTTTTCCAAGCAGATCTGCTGTGAGGCTGACAAGGTTGTACACAGCTCCTGCACACTGACATTTCCTAACTTACAAATTTTTGGTTTTACAGCCACAGCAGTGGCCCCTGGCATCATTTAATATGGTGTATTTATAGACTGCCTTGTCTGTTAGAAGTAACTTTGCCAGACTAGCAGTTCCAGAGTAAGTCTTTCCTTTGTCCCTTAGAGAGTTGGTATTTTTCCCCTTACGATGAGTTTCAGCCAAAATGGTTTGTCTGATTCTGAGATGGAGTCCAGGGAAGATGTGACATTCTGTAATGTTAAAAAAAAAAAAAAAATTGTGATGAGAAACTAGTGCTTCACTGAGTTTGAAATTGGAAGTTCCTAAGAGCAGTGTGGGAAGGGGGAAATGGGAGGCAGTAGCAGGGTTTCAATGCCCTAGCTGGAGTGGGAAAACTGGGAAGCCTGGTGAAGCCTCGGGGAGCTAAAAATCAAGCAAGGCAGGTACTAGCCTATGTTCCTCTACTTTTTTCATACAGACATCTCCCTCTTTCTACATGTGTCTACCTTCTTACTCAAATTATGTGAGTAAAGAGAAGCATCTGCGGAAAAACAAAATTGCAGAGGACAAGAACCTGTGTGGCACTGAGGGGGCTCTGAAAGCAGTAGCTTTAATCTCCATGCTTAATTCTCCTCCTGTAAGGGGGATGCTGTCAGTTTTCCTCGTATGGTTGCCATAAAAATACATGTATTCAGAGTTTGTGGAGCACAGAAAACAAGTGACATAATTTTGTATTCAATACAGGGTTTGGATGTATGGTTTAAATAAGGCCTGCAGGCCACATACTGAATGTTGTGGATTAGAAGAAGTCTCCACTGAACAAGGCAGACACCCTGTGGAAGAAATAGTACATGCGCTTGTAATTAAAACTCACATCCTAAAGTATACACAAAATGGCCTGAATTAATATTACTTGTGCATCAATAATCCTGCATGTCCTACTTTTACCTTGATTTTTCACAAAAGTGTTCTTTTAAAGTTACTGTTCTATATATGAACTGTAAGGAAGCACATGAAGAGGGCAGAAAAAGACAAATACATTCACTCCCATGCGTCAGGTACAAGGGTAGCACAGGTCTTTGGTTCTCCTTAAACCCTTAAGCAATATACAAAACAGAACAGAAAAGCCTTTGGGCAGAACAACCACGTCTTTAGTGCTTCTTGAAAATGTTCATAGTCTTTAGCTCAATTTCTTTTCCATCACTTTGATGTTTCATTTATTTTTGCTTCTTCACTTGGAGACTTTGATTTAATTCTTTCAATAGACAGACACTGCTGAACACCTTCTTTCTCACCTTGCAGAGATAAGGATGTTGCCATCTCTGTGCTACTGCTGAGAGAGAGCTGGAAAGGCAGCACCAGGGAATGAATCCATTAAAAAAAACCCCAAAGATGAAACTGGGAAAGTAAGCAGAAAAACATGGGCAGAAAACTCTAATTAAAGAGTTGGTGTTTTAGTTCTTCTCTATGTCCAAGCTGACAGAGAGATGTCTTTTACGTGGTGCCTGCTTCTTCCAGATATCCTCGCAGGTTGTTAGACATTACAGCAGGGGCAAGGCAACATCCTACAGACTGTGAGCATACAACTGGCCTAAACACAGAAAAGACGTTGTCCTCAGGGCTGAGATGGATGACAGGTCTCCCCCACTAGTGCCTCTGCAGGTATGGTTGCAAGATGTGATTGTGTGTATTTAGGTGGCTCAGACTGCTTGTGTAAGTGTGTATCTTCTGTCTTTCCAAGGAAAAACTGAAAAAGGCTGCAAGAATTGCAATGGGCTTTTGGAAGAATATCCGTAGGGCTTTTTAACAAGATAGGCAAAACTGGGCCAGGGCAGTGAAAACAAATTTTGTAGCAAAGGTGGTGAAATTTGTAGAGAAAGGGAGTAGTGCAGTGTGTGTGTGTGCAATTAGCAAAACATCTATCGAGCTTGAAGTTTGGTGTTTAAAACCATATTTAAGCACCTCTTTAAATACCCTATATTAAAAAATATGCTCCCATTAAAGACCAATACTTCTAAAAGTTATGTTTCTCCCAACCACACCTATAAGCACTTATCACAGTCAAGCCTGGATATTTTGATAAAAAAATAAAAAACCCTTTTGCTATTTATACAGATGGTAATGAAGTATTAAATAACTGCAGACAAGAGCTGGAGATAAAACTCTTGTCTCATTTACTGCTGGCAAAATAGAAATCATACTGTATCTCAGTAACAGAAAATTTCAAAGATCTTTTGAGGCTTCTTTTTGCATCTGGGTACACTGGTGGAAAACTAAACAATGCACTGACTCAAAAGGGCTCAGGGCCATATTTACAAAAAATCCATCATCAGAGGCACTGATGTCCAAAAATATGTACCTGGCAGAAAAATTAAAAATAATTTCCCCAAGGCAGCACTGTGAGGAAGGAATGCCAGGTCCTGGGAACATAGGGGCCTCTTCAATGGCCTGGACATATCCATTACCAATAAATTGCCATTTTGATGATGGTATTTCTTATAAATGGCAGGATCTTCTCCTCTGCAGATCTCTGTGGCCCCAAGTTCAAGGCACAAAATGCCTGTCTTGTGAATAGCTGGACCACTTACCAAGATGTTACAGAAAGAATAAGAGCAAAAAATGACAATCCAGTGAATGCTGAGAAAACAACTGAGAAAACAATGACAGATTTATTAATTAACAGCCTCAAGAGAAAATATTTGACACTTCTGCCTCTGCAGCCAGTTTCAAGGAAAGGGAGGTTCATTAAGCATGAACAATGTCACTTAAAAGCCTCCCACCTCTCTTGAAAACTTGCTCGTATGTGACCTTTTTGTAATGGTCATTTCTCATCTTCTCAGGTACACAAATGTGTAAGTATTTTGGAGCATCTCACATAAAAGACTTTGCTGCTCTGCATCACATTTTAGCTTGGAAATTTGAATCCAAATAATGCTAGTTTCCTATTACCGGTTCCTTGTAGCACTTTATCAAACAGCAGGAATTCATGCTGTCTCTGAGGGCAATCTATTGAACTGAATCATTCCTTATGGGTTTTCACTGTGAGCAGCACATCATTTTCCAGGCTTATTTTCAATTGTGAGTGAACATAAACTAAATCCAGTTTTGTGAATGCCTACTCAGCTAGTAGAGGTATGTTATATATGCATAGTAAAGGGCCTTTTGTCCTTTAAAAATGAGGTTAATCTTTCATTTAAAAACTCCACAAGTGACTGATATAACCAAATGGACATACTTGTTCTATTGGATGATTTAATCATTCATTTTATATGTCCATTTTTTGTTCCCTTTTATTGGCACAGTGAGCAGAACTCCTGTTTGATGAGATACTCATTCCTTTTGCAGTTTTGACTGAAATATTTAAAATTAAGTGGCTCAATACAGTTCCAGCATAGCTTTATATTCAGGTCTTCCACTCTTTCTTTGGATTGTACTATCCACGCCTGTTGCATTCTCAATCATCATGATGACTTGCCCAGCTTAAGAATATGAAAAGATCAAGGCTTGTTAGGCTCATATTTCTGAGTGGCTTGAATATCTCAGGCCCTGACCTAAGGCATCGCTCAGAAGACATAAAACTATTTCTTTATCATTAATTGCAATATTAACATAAAAAATGCCATGGTCTTTCTATCTGATTTGCATGATTTAATTTGATCAGGAAAGCTCTATGCTGTCCAAACCTATAATGACCATGTAATTACGTGCAACAGAATAAAAGACAACTTCAAAAAATTGCTGGTTACTGTAGTGTCTTCGCTAATCACTTGGAAAAGTGATAACACATGTTTAAGTATTGTCCTCATTGCCAATTTATAGCATCATTAGGTTTTACTGGGAAAATCTTATGCTAATTTTTGTTCTTACACTCTGTGAGCTTAGATATGGCTACTTTTTTGAAACTGATCTTTGTTGTTGTGCATCTTCATTTATATCGCTCAGCTTCAGATGCTTGGCTTTTGAGTATGAAAGGACCAAAGTATCTAAAATGCAGGAGATGGTGGTCAGAGTCTCTGTAAATTAGCTTCTTAAAACAGGGTATGATGAATTTTCTTTTTGTGTGTAATTTTGCCACCAAAAATATAATTGTTCTTGGCTCTAATTAACCAGCTAGTTTCAGCAGAGCAAATGATGATTAGCACATTCACCTGGGCCATGAGGGATCCCTCAAAGTAATGAGAACTTTAAACTCCTGGGGCAATGGGCTCGCCTAGCAGATAATGACAGTAGATTGAGAAGCAGAAGCAGTTGGAATGCAGGTGCTCAGGGTGAGCTGCTGAGCACCACCAACACTGTCCAGTGCAGTGCTGTCCCTTTCTCTTGTTCTCCTCAGTCTGAAAAACTCTGAAAATGCAGACAGCACATCCCAAAGCACAGAACAGAAAAACACTGTGTTTTGTCTTGGTTTTCTTACATTACCTTCTAATGCTGCTTTCATTATGTAGCTGGTGGATTGTGGCAATTGCTTATATAAAACACATTAAGTGGCAGCTATGTATTTCTAGAATAATTTAAAATGTTTCCTTTATAGAAAGCAAAATCTTGTTTCTTTTTTTAGGTTCTTATTTTGTACTCTAAGTGTGAAATGGAAGATAAATAGGAAGCGCGAACGATTTTGTAGACATGTAAATTGCAGACAATTCCATTTGCCTTTCTCTGCACAGTATTCATATACAGTTTTCATTATGCGCTGTATCAATTCTCTAATAGTTTATATTGATAGATCACTATTTTAGCAATAAATACATAAGAGCAGAAGGAAAAGGGCTGTGCTTTTAAACTAAATTTTATTTTCTGATTATCTGGTTTATTTATCAGCCTTAATCTCACATAAATGATTGTTGTTGTGGGCTTTTTTTCTTCCATAAAATACCTTTTAAAATTCATAAGCTCATTAAAAAAATTAATAGGTAGTGATGGCTTCCTTTCATTTTGTCTTTTATAAAGCATTTTAAAATGAATGTAGTATTTGAATTGCAAACTCAGGTCTTGACTGTATCCATGGAACAACCACAGCAGTAGATGCAGAACGATCACAATTTCTCATCAAAGTACTTTAACCCCAGCCCTGCCAGCTTGTCTCCCAGCTAACAATGTAGGGCAATCTCTATGATTAATTAAGCATTGTTTATCAAACTGAATCCAGATGAAAAGCTTTGGAGAACTATATAGTGTTAAATGTCATTAAAATCAAACAGAATGGTCCCTTCCAAACTTTTCTTTGTGCATTTAGCAGTGTCATTAATCTTTGGTTCCTCCACAACACAGTAAGAAACATCTGGAGCAAACCTACAAGCTCCCCTTGCTCACACAAAGAATAAAAATAATAGCTCTTGCTCACTGCCTGCAAACAGATTTTTAGCTGATCTTTGTCCTAAATATGTGCATGAGAAGAGGTGTTTATGAATATGAGAAGAATACTGGAAAACCCAAGGATCCCTCCCAGTCATTGCTTCACATCTGTAGGATTTACAGCGGAATGTTGCATGTGGGAAGTAGTGAACATCTTGCTTCTTTTTTCCTAAGAGAACATAATTGTAAAAAATTAGAAGTTGGCAAGAACCTCAAAATTTTTCTTTTAGAATATCATGATCTGGAGATGTTATTTGTTATCAACTTGTTTCCTTTACATGGCCTTTGTGGTGCCTATGCAGTCCTTATGCTTGCTTGACCAGGGAGTGGGGAGAAGTGGGTAGGGAAGCTAGGAAGGAAGAGGATTACCAGGAATAAAATCTATTTTCCTTCTCTACACAGGCCTTTTTAGTAAGGCTTCTTGAAATAGGACAAGGGGTGATAGTTTTAAGCTAAAAGAGGGTAGATTGAGAGAAGATATGAGGAAGAAATTTTTTTACAATGATACTGGAATAGGTTGCCCAGAGAGGTAGTAGATGCCGCATCCCTGGAAACATTCAAGGTCAGGTTGGATGGGGGTGTGAGTAACCTGTTTGAGTTAAAGATACCTCTGCTCATTGCAGGGGATTTGGACTAGATGACTTTTGAAGGTCCCTTCCAACCCAAACTATTCTGTGATTCTGCAATATGTAGTGGATACTGATTCTCATTGTTCTTTTGCTCATGATGACTGTGCTTTAATAATGAGTAAGTGGTTTTTATAAAAAAAATAGGAATGCTTTGATTTTAAAATGGCTAACCAGAAGTGTTTGGCTGGAAATTGTTAATACTTCCATTTTGCTAAATATCTTCAGACTTATAATTTTATTATTTTAAAAAAATTAAAAAGAAAGCATTTTATTGTGGAAATTTCTACCTGACAACACCCTAACTTTTCACATTCAGTCATGTTTTCTTCTTTTGACTGCAGTTACGAAAATACATAGGTCAAGGTGGAACTCAGGTGTTAGGCTTTCCAAAGAGCTGACCGCTATCGCAAAGCATCCCCGTCGATCCCATGGGGAGATTAATACTGTGTTTCAGGTAGCCAATTCTACTGTCACCATGCTATGATATTTGAACAGGCTTCGGAAAAGGGTTACAAATAACTAAGATCTGGCCACTGGTATGACTAGTGGTGCTCTCTCTGAACCTACCTGTTTAATGAACACTTGCCTCTGAGAGATGTTTGTCTTCGTGTCTGCACGGACTTCAATGAGCAGCATCACACATAGTGAATCAGACAGCAGGAAATCTCTGTAACTCGCTGATGCCAAAGAAAGATGTTGTTTAGCCTGTATGATACTGATGGGGAAATTAAAGGCCAGCAGATTAACATCTCATTCATAATTGCTCTAGAGTATACTTCCAAATACAAACTAAAGGACAAGTTCTAAAGGTTACTGAGCATACACAGTGCCCATTGAAGTCAGTGGGAACTGCAGCTGCTGTACACCCTCTAAGAACTGACCCAAATAAAGTACAAATGTCAAGCAAATAAATTGGAAATCTTGGGGCCCTAACTGCATTGCACACAAGTCTAATTGTGTTTTTCAGCATAGTGGTGCTACATCTTTTTTGCTGTTAGTTTAGGAAATCCAACTTCTCAATGACTCGATAGCTGCTTTGAATGCCCCAAGCACCTAAATAAATCTAATCAGAGGAAATCCTTCCCCTCCATCATTTCACTTGCATTAATCCTTCTTAAAGTACCATCTCATCAACAGAGACTGTGGCAAGTGTATCTTACGTCTCACCGGTAGCATGGAGGAAATGGCGCACTGGGGAATGAGACATCCTTTCCACAGTGCATCCTTCATGTGTACTTTATCTTCTTCACTGCAGGACACTAACACTGATGAGCCCTATGAGTCCTAAAGATTCAAACACAATGGCACAATATAGAGATTAAGCCTGGAAAAAAAAGTTGGATTTCACTTCCTCCAACACTGAAAAGAGCTGATTTTTTCCATTAAAGAAATTTTTCCATTAGAGTGTTTTCCATTAAAAATCGCTTCCTGTGGAAAACTGGGTTTCTGATTAAAAGAGTATTTTCACAGCAGGGATTTGTTCTTTTAGGAAAGGAGCGTGCTTTTCATTAAAACTCCAAAGACATAGTAAAAATACTGGGTAAAACTTCAGTGTTTCAATTCCTCTCTTTTAATATAAAATCAAGAATTTTGGCAGGAATTCTCTCCTCTATTTTTTTTAAACTGAAAACTGCATATCAGGGTCTGTAAGGCATCTGTAGGCTGTGATTAACGTGAGTAGTCTCAGCTGGGACCACTGCCCACCCACTGCCCTCACCTCAGGGCTCTATTTAAGTTCAGACCCAAGAAGCCCGCAGAACAGTCTTGAACTTTGTTGGAAATTTGTATTTGTTATTGTCTGTTGCTGTCCTGTTTTATGGATTGTTTTTTACTGGGTGGTTTCTAAGGCCGTACTGTCTCCAAGCTCTTTCTCCTGTCCTGCTTCTGGCTGTATCTCCAGGATGGATCTTGTGTCTATGTTGGAGCTCTGGCTCCTGACTGGACCTTGGATGACATTCATCACTATGCTTTGTCTAGGGGCATCAATAGGACCTGTTGTCATACAGGCGCTATTCAGTTGCTGAGGTCCCCACTGTGTTGCTGTCCTCCTTGGCTCCCAGCATATTCCTGGTCTTGGAGGAGCCCTGATCTTGCTGGTTCCTGATGCTGATACAGTGGCAGAGAGGTGCAGCTTGTCTCTTGAACACTGGTGAATAATGACCATTCTTTTCCATTGGTTTAAATTACATGGTTTTGTTATATCAGATATTTCAGAGGCTAGAGTGAGAGTTTTATGAGCAATAACCAGATTCTGCTGCTGAGACTGAGCTAATTTTGAATTAGGGAACAACAGCTGCAAAGGGGAGACAGAACTCCTCCAGTTTCTAATGATCCTCTTTTGTTATGTCAAGAGGCTTGTATACATCATAAACCTCTGTGTTTGAGCTGAGAAAGCATCTGTATGTAAGTTGTACATTTAGGGTTGCTGTTCTTAACAGTGTCAGCTTTTAACTAAGCACGCGAATAGTGCAGAATGAAGTAGACAAGTTTAAAAGTTGGCCTCCAAGGACTGTGTAAAAGAGCCCCTGGTCAATATTCTTAGATGCCATATTTGATGTATCATTATGCTTCCTGTGGTCTTTCCAGTTCTTTGAAACCGTTTGATCCCTAGGTCCTTGGATTTTCCACATGTTTATTTTCTCCAGGTGGGTTCGTACATTAAAGTTCTTGATGGTGATTACATTCAGCATACATTTTCGTGATGCTAAGATGAGGCAGCTGCAGGAACAGACAAAACTATTGGAATTCTTGTGATCACATTCCCTGCGAGATTCGCTACCATAGGTAAAAGCTTTGTGTGATGAGAACAAAACTGGTAAGGATATTGGGCTTTTGCAATAGATGGTGAAAAGTCAAGATAAAGAGAAGATGAACAAATGAATTAAACCTGGCAGACAAATTGCAGACTCCTGGTTGCAGATTAATGAATAATTAATAATTAAAACTAAAGGCTAAAGGATTGATACTATGACATCACCCTAGTAAGTAGTCAGTAATTTATTTTCTATTACTTGTTGTTAATGGACTAGCAGGTCAATGACATTTTTTTGACAGCATCTGGGCAAACAGCAATGCTACACAGTTTGTTCCTTAAATTGAAAGAAATTCCTCTTTTAGCAATTTCCTCTGTCAGGAGAGAAAGCACATCTTCTTGCTCCACTATTTTTATTGAAAGGGCACTATCAAGCTTTGAATCCTCATTTAAATTTGTAGCCTGGTTTCCTAAGGAAATGAAGCCTATGTGATAACATTGGCTTTCTCTCTGTCTGCCAAGGCCTCCCCTAGTAATTGTTAAACAGTTTGGCCAAGTTCAACTGAACTTTAAAGTGGATGGAAAAGCATCAACTAGACCTACATTGTTAAAATCTCTGTTAAAAAGGAGAATCCAGGTGGAAGTGAGACATTTGAACTGGTGCCCACGCTACGGGGAAACTAGCAAACTTGGCTGCTGTGCAGTGAGCCCGTCTGCACACATCGAGCCTTTCTCTTGCCTTCTGTGATGTGCCCCTACAGCACTGTGGATGAAACTGGAGTAGTACAGAGAGGGAGCTGGGGATGATGACCACTGTGAGAAATCTGCTGAAAGATGTAGTTCTGCTGCTTGTGAAATTCTTTGTTGGTTTAGGATATAAAATCAAGTTAGAGTGAGCGTAAACACGTCAACATGCACTTTGTCTGTCCAGTGTGGCAGATATGTACCACTTGCTGATTATTTGAAAATCAAAGTGCAAATAAGTAGTCAGATGAAATGTCCTTGTGCATAAACTTCAGGCTTGATTTTTGTTACCAAAAATGTCCAAACGCTATATTTATATCCGAGAGACTTAAGGATGTGTTCTGTGAATCCATACACTTGGGGGCTGGCTTTTCCAATCTGGTTATTGCTATGTTGATTTCAGCTATGAATGTTGACAAAGTCATACTTTGACTATAGGACCAGGATGAATCTTTTTGGTCATCTATCCAAACCTTCCATATAATCTAGAAAACTCTCCTGAAGAAATTTTTGCTTGGAATCTCTTTTTAAGAGGGGAAAAATATCCACTATTAATATAAACATCACAATGATATACCAACACATTTGCGAAGATGTGAAAGAGGTAGAGACAAATTATCTTTCCCTTTTTAGAAATAGCTGTTGTTTTGACTTTGAGTTAACGAAGCTTGCTGTACTTGTCATTAGATTTTGTTGTACTTTGATCTGTTACAGTTAGCAGCTCCTTGAATTCTTTGTGTAGGCAACTCTGATCTGATGGTACGATGCTTTACTCTTATACTTGATATACACTTTAGGAAAATCTCTGGTAGTAATTTCCTTGCTCTTACTGTTCACCACCACTTTCTCAGTTTCTTAATGTAATTCCTGAAGTGAGAATAGAGAAATGGACAAGCAATTCTGACCGTGATCATAGAGCTGAACAGCAGTAATCTCCCTTTTATATGCACTAAGGGTTTGCTAGCTTCTTGTCAAGCAAATCCTTGTCCACCTAATTGCACTTCAAAGTTGTGTTGCTGATTGTCTATTATGCTTCCCCCTATACTGTGTTCAGTGTTGATAATTCCCATAAGACTCTGTCAGAAATCCTAGTCTTTGCTTGTTCCTAGATGTCTGATTCTATGCTGGGTATTTGTTTGTGCCCATGCTATCTGCATCAAGACTGCTCAGTATCAATTGTCTTTTCTCTGACAGAGGTAATTAACATTAGATATCATCAGTATAATATTTCTGGTTTTGCCTAAGCTATTGAGAAACACATTGAAAGGTAAAAAGTTAATCTCTTTAGCGCCTCATGAAAGAATGCTTGATGATCTCTTATTTACAGTTACATTTACAACACTGGTTATCCAGTGTTCAATGTATCTAATGCTACTGTGCTAACTTTGTAATGTTCTAGTTCCTAACAACATGGTCTTTGTGCCAAATCAACAGCTTTGCAGAAGCATTGGCATATTGCATTGATGCTGCAGCCTTTATCAGCCAACTTTGTAATCTCATCAGTGATGTAACATTAGATTGATTTTATCTATTATCTGGAATGATGCTCCTTAGCTCTATTTTCCCCCAATACTGCCTTAATAATCAAGTCCTGCGACAGCTCCTGTGATACATCTCATGTTGCACTCAAAAAATCAAAAAGTTGGACTGTGAGATAGAAGTTTAAACTTTTATTTGGATTTCTGTTATAAAAATGTGCATTAACACTAAGATGTTCTTTAACACCTCCACAGGTGGAGGGTTTTTTTTAACGGTTTTACTACAAAATTGTCAAAAGCAAAAAGTTAGGCAGTTGTGGTAATTTATTTCACCACATCATGATACCCAGTGTCTCCTCTTTTTGCTTACCCGGATGTCTGCCTTCACGTTGCAGTCTTTTGGACTTGTAGATTAAATTTATTCTCAGTATTCTTTGAGCCTGTGGCTTAAGGTTTTTTTAGAACACCTCCTTTATACCAACTCTCCTACTCTTATTCCTTTGTGGACCTGTGAACAAATTTTGCCTACCAAAACAACTACCAATACCCATAGTCTTATTCTTACTGAGATACAGCTGTTCCCAGCGCTTCAGATTCTTTGGTCTGTATTTCTTATTTCAGTTTTTCTAGCACATGCATTGAAAGCTTCTGCGCTTTGCATGATAAAATTGATGGTGAATTTCCTTGTGCAAATTACTGAATTCTTTTCAACACTGTAATTGGGCTGGGAAAAGAAAAAACATGAATTCCAGTGTGACAGTTATTCTGTCCTCTTGGGAATTAAGACAGGAATTATGCTTTTACTCTGAGGCAAAGTTTCACAAACAAAGTGATACTTAACTGCTTTTCTTACCCTTTGCAATCACTCAGTACTTTTTTACCCATGCATGATTCAAATTGTTCCAATTACAGTCTAACATCATAAATTTTAAGCCAATTTTGGAAAATAAACCCCAAAACAAAAACTGTTGCCAGAAATG
Organism: Phaenicophaeus curvirostris; assembly: GCF_032191515.1. NCBI lineage: Eukaryota > Metazoa > Chordata > Aves > Cuculiformes > Cuculidae > Phaenicophaeus > Phaenicophaeus curvirostris. The sequence goes on along the minus strand of NC_091397.1, from coordinate 49,164,823 downwards.
TCTGATACTTGCTGCAGCAAAGGATATAGACACACAGAGCAATGTTTAGCTAAATGGCGTCAAAGTAGACAGACTTTTTTTTTTAAATTATACCAAGCTTTTGAGAAGCACAAAATGAGCAAAGCCAAGATTAAGAGTTAAATGCAACACCATACTTTTAAAAGGCAGCAAAAGATTGCAGATATTTATGGGTGCTGTTTAAGAGAATGTGATGTATTAATGCTATTATTATGCATATTTTTGTACTGTGAATGTTTCATTGTTGTCTTTTCAGTGCATTTATCTATGATTTCAAATATTAAGTTTTTCATGCTAAATCAACTTCTGATCATATTTAGCCTTCTCAGGGCAATAGAGGCTAGCAGACACAGCATACATGCCAGAAGACTACTGGTTGTGTACTCCCTTTTTGTTTGCAAGCCACAAAGTCATGTTAGCTCTGAAGTTCTTAGAATGTTTTAGTTCACAGCAATAAAGAGCAAATGTTATCCTCCTCTTAATTTCAGTGCCCTGATAGAGTTTTGTCAAGTGCGGTTAGAAAAATTTTTTCATAATTTTCTAACATGCTGAGCACACTGAGGTTCCTCTAACACATAGCGATTAATCTCCCAGCAAAATAGAATTTGAGAATCTTCTGTAATTCTATTATGGGAATAGCTGACTCTTTTTTTTTTTTTTTTTTTTATACAAGTGGAAAAAGCAGTGTACTGTTAGTACTTCACTCTCCTGCTATTCGTTAAAAAATCTAATTCATCCCAACAATGTTCTGCACCAAAATTAAGAAGAGTGTTCTCTCCCAGCTGCATGAGATCTGAAAAATGCTTTCTCTGAGAGAAACACTGGGAATTGCCCACACCTTTAAAATGGCAAAACACTGGAATGTGCTCTGATGTAACTGGTGGAGACTGCACCATACAAGGGGGTTGCTGCAATTATCTTGTACACTTGCATAGAATGTCTACACCTCTTGAGCAGCAAATAGATTGACGGTAGGAAGAAAAGTCTTTTCCTGCAGTTTGCTGCATTAAAGTTCGTTTTTGTCTCCTGAAACTTGTAAATCTTTTTAGTTATCTTTTATTTATAAAAGAGACCAAAGTGTTCTTTATTCCAAATGGTTTCAGCAGGGTTGATTTAAAACCAGGAGCAATTGGTTGTGACAGCTGAGCCCTTACCAGGTTTACATCCATGCTGAGGAATGCTGAGGAATGTCCTGTCTCTTGTTCCATGCTGGCTAAGAATCTTCCCAAAGGAATTTGTTGTACTGAACAGAGTACAGATACAGAGAAGGGACCAAACCAATACTTAAGTAATTGAATGAATTGTGGGCTGCATTTTCAAAGGCTATTCAATTTTTGGTAAACTTCATGCTGTTCAGTGTTTGAAATGCAAATCTCCTTCCCGTACCTGCACTACACACACACGTGCAGAAACATGTATACATGCTTTTCAGGCAAAGGTGCCCAACAAGCAAACTCATATGGGTACATTGCTAACTCTATAGTAACTTGAATTAATGCTGGAGATTGAGACTGTAGAATGAGTTTGATGAAGTATTCTTAAGCATCTGCAAAAGTGAATTAATTCCTGGGAATTTTGGCATGCTTAGTTCAAAAGAGGTAGGAAACTATCTTTTATTGACAGCAAAGATAATTCAGGAATTTTGTTCTGGAAGTTTTTATAGGTTAGAGTGAGTTGAACAGCACTCAGTCATTCTTGTATTTATTTTACACTGAGTATGATAAATACAGTCACAATTGGTGGCCCTTTACATTCCAAATTGGACTTGTTGACTTTATTAGGACTTCTACCAGTTTTCCCTGAGCAACAATTTTGTGCAGAAAGTCAGTCCTTTCACTATGGGACTATTAGAGGTGTCTATTTAAAATTCGGTACAGCAGTCAGAAGGGAGGAACATGTTACTTTCAGCAAGGTCAGGAGGCTTGTACATGTCCTGCTCTTTCATCTCCATGAGCAAGATTTATTGCTGTTAAAAGCAGTGGCATCTATACTTTGCGCCAGGTAGTTGCCTCCTTAAGATAATAGCCATGATTGGAATTTTCTTGTTATTTCATGTTGTGTGGGTTCATAATCATTCATTTTCTCATGAGGACTGAACTGACAATTGTAACATTTTGAAGCATTGAACATCTGTCTGCATGTGAGCTCAGCTGCTTGTCATATAGGCAAAGCCAATATCAAAAGATGGCAAATAGAAAAGTAGGTATTTTTACTGTTTTGGGTCCTTTGTTTTCCAGTTTCTCTGAAATTAAGAAGTTTTTTTAAAAAATCTGTTCTATATATTAACATGTGTTGACACAAGAGCTCTCCCAGAGCAATTACGTAAATATTATCTTGTAAAGGATGGCAGCAGATTGGCCTAAAGGAATTTTCAGATAAAGTCAGAGTCTGATGGATTCCTGCCTATAGTAACTTGCTGTTGCGAGTCACTTGAGGACAATACTGCTCATGGGGAAAAATAAGGTGAAACAAAGAACTCTTGTCTAGAGTAGTAGTCTTGAGCAAATTTCCGTGTTTCTCCAGCATTGCTGTATTTGGGCCACTGGATGATTTTATTGGGAAGAAGGCAAGCTTGGTCAGATATAGGAATTACATTTTACAAGTGTGCATTTAAGGTCAGTCCTGCCTTTATTTCCCACTGTGAAGTATGACTTTCATTCAGAGTAAGTAGGAATCAACTAACAAAAAGTGCTCAGTCTTTTAGGAAGGAGAAACTTTCTGCTGATTGCTCAATTGTTCTCAGAGCAGCTAGCACTGTATAACCTGTGTCTCTGCTATTAATTGCTCTTGGGCTCCCACACAGGCTGGCTGCAGTCTTCCCACTAGGGATGTTCTTTGGTTTGTGTTCATTCCTGCACCATGTCCAGTAATTGCTTAGAGATTTTGGCCCCAGCCATACCTCAAATCCTCCTCCAAGTACGGACCATTGAGTCCTGGACCACAGAATAATTTCTTGGTGCTGTTCGATTTACCAAGAAAGAGGTCAATTTGGATATACCGCTGGGTTACCTCCAATTTCGGGCCAGCTCTATGATGTGAAATACAGAATCTGTGCAATGTGTGGTTTTTGTGCAAGAACTGACCAACAAGCACTTTGTGGGTTTTCCCTGTTCTCCTTTCCTGTCTTCTTAGGCTGCCAAAATGGCTGTAGAAAGGGGAGTCTGGCTGAGTCATATATGACTTATGACTCAAGTCAGGCAGAGTCAACCAAAGTGGACATATATCACAAGGAAATAATTTGTCAGCTGGTAAGAAAGTGGAGAGGGCTGAATATGCTAATCTAACAACAAATTCAGAAACTCCAAATCTGTGACAGCCAGTAATGCTTTTGTATCATTATTGCAAACATTTTGTCTGGGATGTAGTCTTGTCCTTGATCAAAACTTCACAACAAATTGCTGTGTAGATGGAGTGTTTTGATCAGAAACACTCACAGCAATGAGAACTGACATTGACCATATTGTTCTTTCTTTTCAATCACTGTCAGAGAGGAAAAGTTTCTGGATTTTGGTGATCTACAATGCCTATTAAAACAATTTCGAAGACTGGAATCTTGTGAATACGTAAACTGTAACAATTTTTTCACTTGATCTGTGCAGCCTTCTACAGTGGTCCATCCTGTGATTTGTGGCTTGCCCCTTGCCTGCTCCACATTAGTAGGCACAAAATATCCTTTTGTGCTCCTGTAAGACAGTAAGCTCTCTCTTAGGGGAGAGGAGAAGGATTTTTTTGTTTGTTCAGTTTTATTGTCATCACCCCCATAATCATAAGTAGAGTAAATGCTAGTATAACTTACAAAGATATAAGCATGTTCAGTAAATGAACTTGGAATGAAGCAAGTTAAAGGTTAGCTCTGGAAACAGAAGAACTAGAAAACCAGTAAACCTTATATAGGAAAAAGAAGGGAGGGTACATTAATGAGTCTACAAGGTCATATATATCTACTCTGCATTAGTTACTAATGCTTTAGTGCCAATATTTTATACCGCTTCCCCAAGAAAACCTGATATTCTTGATCAGACATTTGGGAAAAGTTAGTTACATGCACAGTGTCTTAACAAAATAAGGAAAATACAAAGAAAAAATGACACATTTTTTTATGATCTCTTCCTGTACCATGCTACAAACATAAAGTAATAAGCAACGATCAAAGCAAAGAACCAATCCTGCTAACGGCTGCTGGTCTGTCTCCACTGTGAAACTAACTTGAAAAGGATTGAACCCCCAAGATTCATGCACACTTATGAACTCTTAGCCTTTAGGCCTGAGCTGGCCAAGCTAAGGGAGGCCAGCCGCAAATTTAAGTGAGGCTACCTAGTCAGCTACTGGCATTGCTGCTCCATAGTACAGTGTGATCAGTATCACTTGCCTCCCACAGTAGAGACATCTTATCTAATGATAGTCTTGCAGGTGTCTAGCCTAAGATAATCTTTTAGATTGTGTATAATCAAATATATTTATATGTGGGGAATATGTGTTTTCAGAGGATAGTTGTTCCTACATGTCTTAGAGTCCAATTTAGAATGAGCTGAATTATCCTTTAGAAGTGTCTAAGACACGTTGTTGAGACACAGGCTAGACAGTTTGCTTAGATTAGCTGTCTAATTTTTAGTTGGCTAAATTAAAATGAGATTACTCCACTCATAGTGTTATCATGTAAGTTTTTATTCCTTTTCCTAGCCTTCCACAAAGGATTAAAAAAGTGAAAATGCTGTTTCTGAGATTGTATATCATTGTCAGGTTCCATTCATAAGACTTGCCACTTCTGAATTAATCTACTACTCCGTATGGAAATTCTCACAAGTGTGATTGAAGTTCCATTTTTTTAATGCCTATTATAATCCCATCTTATATCATTCACATCACTATATTTCCAATATTGAGACTGTAGTGCTATGCAGCATCTGTTCCCTGGGGTTCAAGTACAGTAGATCTTAGAACTAAAGTATGAGGGGGATATAAATAAACTAGATCAGAGAAAAGTACAAAATCTTGGCTTCAAAGAAAGTTCAAAGAATATAGATGTGCTCAGGGAATAGTAGGAATGATTAAACCATTAGTGCCACTGAGAAAATGAGCCACCTCTGTGTCGGAGCTATGAATCAAATTTAGCCTCCAGTGAGCCTTAAATTCGTAATGATAACCCAAACTTTCAACATCATTAATATATCAAGGAAGTAAAAGAGTTAACCCAGCTGTTATGATGTATGCAATGCCTAAGCAACACATTACTAAGGCTAAAAAAAAAAGAGGAAGAAAATTGAGAAATGCAAAATTGAAAACTCCACACTAACACTCCAGACGTTACCTCTGTTGACTCTCCTTACCATTGCTCTTACTTGAATTTATTTTCTTCTTAAGAATTATTTGATGTATTTCTATGAGACCAGTTGTCTGCCAAGCAGGCAGACTGATCAAAAGAAGAAATGTAATAGCACTGTTAGCCATATTACTTTTTACATTTCCAAGCTCTTCTCTCTAAGAAGTGGAATCTTACCTCATGGAATTTTACCATTTTATGAATTCAGTCAGAGGAGACTGGCAATTGGTAAAGATGGAAAGGTAAATACCATATTTCAAAGTCATTCTGTGCTTTAGGAAATACAGCCAAGACTTTGGAAACTCTACAAAACCCTTCAACCTTCAGGACTTAGGCTAGTCTCTGTGCCAAAAGAAACATTCCCTGATATCCCGGTATTTGAGAGTGCTATTTATCAGGAAGATGCTTTTCCTTTCACTGAAGCAGAAATTGCTGACCAGTGTCAGGAATGAAATACTGGGAGGGTTACTCACTGCTCATAGCAATTCCTGCCTTGCAAACTCCGATATATAGCACAGAAACTCGGGGCATTAACAGGAGAAGTGAGATCTCACATAAAGGTCATTCATAACCTCTGTGATGTGAGATGCTTTCTTGTTTAGTAGAAGAGGACCTGAGATTAAAAGCACTTCAGATACTTAATTACTGTTTGGTTGGTTGGTTGGGTTTTTTTCCTAATGTTTGTGACATAATATTTTGTGATGTAGATCCTGCAAGGTAGAAATAGAAAGCTCTGCCAGGAAATAACTAACGTATATCATATAATTTCATATGCATCAGGCATAGAAATGTAGGTGAGACTGCAGAAATAGTTTTGTTGCATAGACACATTGTAACTGTCTTTGCTGGGGACAAATCCTGTACTAAGTATTGTGATATCTATTATACTTAACTTATGTAAGTATGGTTGTTAGAACACAGAACCAGAGAGAACGAGAGAAAATTTAAGACAGATGAGGAAAGAGCATATTTTTTTCTTGTGTTGTTGATTCTTCTGGTACTAAAAGGAACTGTTTCCACTTGTGAATGTCTGACAGAAACAAGCTTTTGCAGATGTTTTTGTTTGGTTTTATTTAATGGAGAAAGGCATCCTTTGAACTCTGCAGAATACACCAGGTCTGACCACTTATTTCCCAGTAGAATGGTGGCTACAGACAGGTTGCCCCATGTAGCCCAGTCAGTGTTGCAACAGAAAAGGCCAAAAAGAAGGCATGTATAACCTCCCTCTGCAGCAATCCTGGGGCCTGAAAGTCAGCGAAAGAGCACAGAGTGAGAGAGACAGACACAAAGTATTTGCTCTAGCAATCCCCTGTGCACTGTATACTTATAAGTACTACCTGGTAGCCTGGATCTTTGATGTGCCAGACAGCAAAATAGCCACGCTCAGCTTGCAAACCTCCAGATGGATAGAAAAGTATTTCCTCTTCATCTCCAAACAGGGATGACAGGATATCTGTTGTTGAAAACTGAAGATGAGATAATTTCAAGTGGCAATTTTCTTTTTACCTTACTAAATTCTTATTGCTGTCTTGTGTCATTCAATGAGCGTTGGACAAAAATAGTTACACAATCGGCCCATCATCAAGATGAAAATATTTCCCTCTGTTTATTATTATGTAAAGCTAATATTAGTAGAGTTAATGAAGTCAAACTCATTTAAATATTCTGGCTCATGTGTGATACATATTACTGCTCTCCTGACACAGTGATATTTTTTACTAAAATTGCCTAAGAAGTGGGATAATTGTTATCCTATTGGCAGGAACTCTGAGTGTTCTGAATTTTACTTTTATATGCTGAGATCTAAAGATTTATAAACACTAACCTCAACTCTTTTGTTTCTGTCACCCAGTGGTGAGGACTTGGCCACCAACACCATGTCTTGCTGCAGTGCTTTTCTCCTGAGGCTCAGCTTTTATTTCCACATGGACACTAGCCCTGAGAGTTGCTAATGGAAGTGAATGATGTTGCCCTGGTTTTGGATGGGATAGGATCAATTTTCTTCAAAGTAGCTGCAATTCTTAGTAGCTGCAGCTCTTTAGGTTCAATGTAGGTATAATATTGATAATGCTTATTGTTTACAGTTGTTAGTAGGTAATATTCATGCTGGTCTGGGATAGAATTAATTTTCTTCCCAGTACCTGCTGTTTCTCTAGGTTTTGGTAAGAGAGGAAAAATACTGAAGCTTATAGCTATTGCTGTAGGGATCAAGGACCTTTTTAAGTTTCTTGTGTTTTACAAGAAGGTGCATTAAGCTGGGAAAAGCAGAGCCAGGACAGCTGATCCAAACTGACCAAAGAAGGTATTCCATACCTTAAACATCACGCTCAGTGTAAAGAGGGAAGTTTTCTGGGGTTATCCTCTCTTCGTCTTTGGCCTGGTCTCCAGGGTCCCACAGTCATGGTGCTCCTGCTCTGGATGTCCTGTTCCCAGTGCTCTGCTTGATGATATTTGTGTCCATTGTGATGTCTGTGCTGGTTGTGATCGTTGCATTTGCTGGAACTCAGTGTTTTCTATCTGGTGTTCACTGCTAGGAGCATGTGTTCTGTGGCCACTGCTTGGGGCAGCCTGAGTATATCTTTGCAGCATCATTATTAGTGTTAGTATTATTTTAAAATTTTATTAAAACTGTTTTAATTTTAACCCGCGAGCATTCTTTTCCTTTTCCAGTCCTTCTCCCAGGTGAAGGGAGGTAAGAGCATGTCTTCCTACTGCTTAGCTGCTGGCTAAGAGCTAAACTAGTACAGATGTTCAAACCAGCAGTGTCATCTGTGCAAACCCCTACTACTTCGATGCATGTTTAATTAAATATGTGAGTTACCCACTTAAATGAAGGATTGAGTGTAATTGTTTCAAGAAATGCAGCCTAAGCCAACACCACTGGGAAATGGGTGAATTGCTTCATTCATCAGTTGGGGATAGGTTGGTTCTGAAATTTAATAATGTTAATTTCAGTGCCATATAGTTCCAGTACTGAAGGTTTAACAGCTGATGTAATATGCATAATTTCAAAGATCTAAATGACTTCCCATACCCATATATGTTGCAGTTACCCTCATCTCCATCTCAAAATTACCCCCTTCTCCCTCTCTGATAAATTCCATAGTGATGTAAAATTTCACAGTACTCCAGAAGCATGAAAAATGTAGTGGCAGTATAAAATAATTGAAATAAGTATCAAATTAAATAACACAGAGGATGCTGTAGTGATTGTATAATTAATTTTTACTTTATTTAATAACACTAATAATTTCAAAATGTACTGAAGGTGCCTTTGTATTTTCACTATTGAGAATTCAGGTCAAACTTGCCACTAAGAAACCCAGAGCCTCAGTCATGGTGGACTTAGAAAGTAGCCTTTTTTCTAGAAAGGCAGCTCTGATTTTCCTTGTTGACATTTTCTGTACTGAAGTTTCTGAATGAAACAAGTATCAAAACATTTGATCATCTGGCCTAGTATAAGTAGCATAGAGGTGAGCACCAGTGAGCAACTTAGTGGAGGTGGAGGTACCATCTTGGGAGATGGCATCAAGATCCACCTGTGTCAGGGTTTCTCTTCCCATGAATTCTTGGGAAATCTGGTCAAGAGTGAGTGTTTGAAGTGGAAGAAGATGAATGGGAATGGCACTGAACTCGATGGGCACTCTCCTTTCCAGGCCAGGTGCTGACCCTGTTCTGTTCCCACTGGCTCCCAGCTGGGGCTGCAAGGTGGCTGGCTTTGTTGACAGAAAGGCAAGGCACCTTCCAGGAGCCTGGAGGCGTCTGTCTCATCCATCAAGAGCACCCCCTGGTCTCATCTCTGGTCAGAAATGCTGCTTGGTAATGGACAGAGTATAAGCCCCTGGTTCAGAGCTGCTTCCCTCCTTTATATCTGTACTGGACTGTTTAATGGGCATGAGATTTACAGCCCTGAAGAGAGTGTAGCAAAATATGAACAATGTCACATAGTAGCTGTTTCCTAACTAACAACAGAATTTGTCTGTGTTTGGGAGGAAGGTAAAGCTTATCCAACTGATCTCTTAACCTAACTTTTCAATATAACGATTATCACATCCATTACTCCCATGTAGTGTATTTACTGCAAGAATAGTATTATTCAGGACACATTTTCCACTGAATCATATATATGCAAGCATACAAGGAGGGACTGAGACAGGAATCCGGTTTTAAAAAATAATCTGGCAGTTTTGCAGCTTTCTAAAGCTACCTGGGTATTGCTTTTCATAGAAGAAGATGAAAGATATCTGAGGTAGTCAGATTTGGTGCACTGGTTTCAAACATCAGTTTGAAAAATACTTTATTTCCGGAAAAACTGTGGGGAGGAAAGAACAATTCCCAGATATGTGCCAACTGACAGGAAATAACTCAATCTGTATGTGTTCTATCATGGTTTTCCCTTAAAAATAAAACATTTTCCTTGTGCTGGAGACAATAGTACATTAAATTAGGTGCTGCAGTCTGGGAGGTAAATCCTTCCATAAAACTGTCAGTGTAGCTCATAATCCAATTCACCATAACAGAACTTCTTTTCAGCTTCTACAACATTCCTTTGGTACAATGTGCATTGCACACTTTCCATAAGTGTTTTACATGAATGATGCTTCAGTTGTGTATCACCATGTTATGCTGCCTTTGAAAGACAACTGATCTGGCCCTGTGGAAGGAGGGGACCACTAAAAGCAGTGGCAGATGAACCTTGGTGTGAAGATCTTGTATTCTCTTTACTGTTTGCGAGTATGTTGGTAGCAAGCATCATGGATATGATCATTTTCAACACACCACTAGAGAGAGATTTCTAAGGGTAAATAGAGGATTAATTTTTCATAGGAAAAAATCAGGACCCAATAAAGACAGTTAAAGGATGAAATATGCCCATTATTTCCTGGTAAAATTAGTTATTCTGAAAACCACATGGATACACTTGAAATAGAAGAATGAAACACGTGTAAGACAGACTGTCATATTTTTTCCCTGTAAGAATTCACTGCTAAAATAATTATTGTAGATGAGTAAGACAGCAAGTTCTTTCTCCCTTGAACTTTAAAATGAGAATGAGAACTAAACTCATGTCTCATCTTGCAATTCTCACTTAAGTGTCTTAACTAAGGATTCAGAGAAAGTCAAATATCACATCTGAGATGAAATAAGCTCCAAACAGCCTTCTGGTTTTGTAGTTTTTCTAGATCTGTAATAATAAAATGTACAGTTTCAGCCTTTTAATCCTATTGACTCTGGATAAGAGAGATGTCTTTCAGTTTCAAAATTATAGGCTGTAGATTTGACAGTGCAGACCTCCTCAATCTATGGAATTGTAAAGGGATGGAGGAGTTGAGGAGACGTGGATTTTATGGATGTTCTTATATCCAAATATATTCCAATTAGTAAAAACTATTCAGAAGCTGGGAGAAAAATAAATCACTAAATTATAGGGGTTCTTTCCAGAGAGAAATCTGTCATTTACAATAAAATTGGTCTGACGTGAATGTTCCAGAAGCAGAAGGCTACATTTCATATAAATGTGAAGCCTAAAATAATGTTTAGAAAGCCACACTTTTTTCAACTACCCATAAATGATAGTTCAGCTCAATTCCACTGAAGGGCTAGTTGTGCTTTCACAAGGAGCCAAGTTGGGGCCCAAGTCAATAACGAAGAAAGAGTTGAAACAGCCGGCTTAAGAGGCCAGTAACAACCTACAAATTTTTCCAGAGGTGTGAAGTAGTGCATATGTATTCTAATTATTTTGGAATGCATTTATTTTAATTTAAACAAAGTATGATTCACTTAAATAAAATACAATTTAGTCACCTCCTGCAGAAGGAACTTTTTGACAGGATATGATCATTAAATGACACTGGAAACAGAGATACGAAAATCTGAGAAGGAAAAATTATACGTTATTAACAACTCTGTCTTCAGTATTCTTTCTCCTGAAACTGTAGGTAGCAACTATGAATTAAAAGTGTTTGAAGGTTAAATATCTCCTGATCCTTTAAGCTGATTCTACCACATCATTATGGATGATTGCAAGAAATGTACAGTGGTAAAATTTGTTCTGTCATTGCCTATACTGTTAAAACTTCTGTGAAAAGAAGCTCAGAGATTTCACTCCTTGTGTATAGTTCTTTAGTGAGCTTTTTAAATTTAAAGTTTTAAAAGATGCCATTTTTGAGATATCCATTTAAGTTCCTTCTGAGAACCTGTTCTGCACAGGTTTAAGTACCTGTATCTCTGAAAATCATGTTATTTTGAGGCATGAAAAGCTAAGGACTAAAAAACTGCTTGTAATTTCTGAAAATACAGGCCTAATATTGTAAATCAGAGATTTATTTCTCATAGGAGATAGAATATGCCTATAGAGAAGAGTTTTATTACTGATATGCTGTGGATGATACAAATGACCTTTTGTTTGGTTTTTGAAAGATTTATAGGGAACAGTAGTTCTTATAAGAGTGTAGTTTTATTTACTAAGAACAGCTTAGACTTGTACATCTGTTGACTAAACTTAAATCTAGTTCTGCTATAAAAAAATTGCTGGTTTATGTCACTCATGATTTCTCATTGGCAATAACAAGAAACTCCTTGTTTTTCCCAAAAAGTATCTTGCTTCTTGCCTTCATTCTATGCAGCACCTCAACGTTGTATCTGCCACATGTATTTCTCCTATGCAGTGGTTCCTACCTATTCCTTTTATATCAATTGTTGAGCAGTTAATACATCTAATGTGATCTTTCTTCAAAAGATAATGAGTTTTACAGTTGTGTGTTTTGAAGTATCATTTATCCAATTGCTTTTGTGCCTGGCTTATTCCAACACATAATTTTTGCAACACAGAGAAAATGGTAACTGAAAAGCTAAAATTGTGATGCTTCAGAGCTCCTGTTCTTGATAGATTGTTTAGCAATATCCTAAATGTGAATTTTTCAGTGAGACCTTTTGAAAGCAGCTTGTGTGCTAATGGCACTGTGATGCCTGGTTTTTTTCAGTGATTTTCTATAGAAGTGCTTACATTGTGCTGGTGATTTGATGTGATCTGCCAATGCATAACTATGAGGCAGAGAACACTAACTGAGACATTAAATGTTCTTATAAACTCTTTTAAGTATCAGAATATCTTAGCCTAATTCTTCTAAGGAAGGACAGACAAGGGCAATGCGCTTGCAGGCTTGCCAATTTCCCTTTATGTTTGCACCCCCTTGTTCCAAGGATATAGACAGCTGTAAGTGCCATTTTTAACAACTGAGCACAGAAATTTGGAGATATACCCTTAGAAAGGTCCGCTCAGTAATTTTGCAGGAGCAAATTGTAATTTACATTTTTATAATTCTTCTATCCCAGGATATTTTGCTAAAACTGGTCAAAACTTCATGCAGAAAAAGCCTTACACGCTGAGATGTGATAGATACAATGTGTAATGACTTTGCAAATGGAATGACACTGTTTCTATCCCAGGTAACAAATGGGTTTGTGCTTATTCATCACTCTCAGGCTGCAATGGAAGTAAAGATGTGACGATGGCCTTGAGGATAGTGAGGGCATGTAGATACAAAGAACCCTGTCTGCTTTTTAATGTTCCTGAAGGCATCTGTGCTTTTTTAACAGTTTACATCACTGGTGGAAGAGGAAATTATGATCTTATTGATGCCAGTGAAAGGTCATCCAATGATGTCACTGCGTCATGATTCTCAAGTTATGAGAAAGATATTAATTACATTATTTGCTGAAATTATGTATAGCCAGAAAATGTATTTTGTTGAAATAAAACTAGAAGCCAAATACCAAAAAAAAAAAAATAATGGTAAATACGTGGTTTATGTAGATTTTGCTTCTGCACTGTATGACCTACAGGTAGCCAGCTGATATCATTGGAAGAGAGAAACAGGTATTTATCTGCCGTGCCCCACAAACAGCATGACAGCAGGAGCAGCATACTGGACAATTTTTAAAGTTGTGGTATGCATGGAAAAAATGGCAGGCTGGATGCAGAGGGTCCTGGAGGAAGTCTACCTGACTCTTGGATTTGTTTGCAGGTTTTCTCAGAGATCCCATTCCCATTCTTGAGTTCTTTGGCCCAATCCAAGTAACTCGCTCCTTTTCACTTGCATAACAGAAGAAAAGGTCTACAATCCCCTACTTGGATCTGGGGATAACAGGAACCATTTGTGATTATTTTCTATCCTACTAGGAGGAAGAAGTGATGTTTTCAGATCTCTGACATAACACAGGCCTCTTTGTCCTGCTTTGAGTGCAATGGCCTGTCTTGTAAGAAATGCATCTAAACCAAGACTTTTGTTGTTATGGAGAAGCTACAACAACCTCTGATAATGACCCACAGTATCTTTAAATGATGACATATGACTATTGTGACCTTGTACACTTCCGTTTGTTAAATCACTGTGTAATTTTCTTGGCTAATCTTGATTACGATGCATTCATCTGGCCCATATACCAGTGGGATAACAACTTGCAGTTGTCTGAAAGTACCTGTTATTTCTTCAGGCAAAGGCAGACACTGGATCAAACTCTGCCTTGTTTGCATAAGTTCACAAGCTTGGGCAGGATACCTGAGCCTCTTCAAACAGAATGGCTTTTGATGGCAATGGAACTGTATTTTCATATTCAAGTCCATAATTACAATTAAAAAAAAAACAACACGCCAAAAAGATTCCTCAAAATTTAAATATATTCTCACAAGGGTGACCTTCTTAAATAAGTAATTCAGGGGCTTCTGGCAAGTAGGTATGGTTAAGGCTTTATTATACATCGCTTTCATTCAGTTTGTTGAACTTGGGTGCTCAGATGGGCAGATGTGCATGTGTCATTTGCATGTGCAGTGATATATAATCAATGTATATAGAAAGGGGAAGAGTTACTCAAACAAGGGAAAGGGGTAGGCAGCAATGATGTCTGGTAACAAGACAGATACTTGCTGTCCATGTTACAGTTCAGTTGTGCGTGCTACAGTGCACAGGATGTGGTGCTGAGGGAATTGCTCATGTGAGTTCAGATTAGAGCTGAGATTTTCTGCAGAAACACTGTCCATTTTTTTAAAATAAGCATGGTATGCCTGGCAAGGTAATGTAACAAGCAGTTTTCCTGTTTCTGCTATCAAATGCATCATCAGAGCATGAAAATATGCTTGTGATGTGATTCTTCAAAATTTAGCAAGAGGTAAGGTAGGACCTGTGTCCCATCTTCACAACAGCTTTTTAGTGTTTATATGTCAATGCAGTGTGTAAACGAACAACATAATACAGCAAACATGATCACTCCAAACATACCACTCCTACTTACTACAATATGCAATTCATAGAGCTGTGTTTTCAGGTGGCCAGAAGCCAGAGAAGGGAGTTTGAATTCTATAGTCATAAAGGCATTCAAAAGAAAAATAACATGGGGTGGGGAGAAAGAAACATTCTGCAAACCTCTGAAGGTCCTAATTTCCCAGTGCCAACTCACTGGGAATGACAGGCAGGTAAACCAGAATAGGAAAAAGGGGATTGGGAAGGGATCTTAAGTTGAAAAGGAGAAGCTGCCCAGTCCCCTTGACCCAGTGGCTATTGAACTGACCTCAGAAGCTGGCTGAGATGCTGAATCATGTAAGGAAATTCCACTTTCTTTAGATTTTTATGATGCATTTGTTATTCTAGCTTTTAAGTCTGTATTTTATCATGGTAAGTCTAGATATTAGTTTATCCTTACAATTTTTTCCTAGCTGTGAATCTGAGTCTTCATAATCTGATGCAAGAAAGTCTTCTGTTTGTATGGAAGCAGATATCCTTAAATCAAGATGATACTTTGGCAGTGACCAGCGCTACAATCCATTCTCTTCCAGAGTCTGAAGAGTGAGAAGAGGTTGGCATGAGAGCTGTTCAGACAAAGGTTGGTCAGGGAAGTATACCTTTTGGATGCCAAAGTTCACAGATGTGCAGTATTAGGGAATACTAATATAATAATAATAGTTCATAACAGCATTGCCATGAATACCTGGTGTTTCCAAGTGCTGGTAGAGCTATAACAATTTACTCCTTGGGCACTCTGCCCAAAAATGCTTTTGAACCATTAACAGATGTATCAGCCTCACTTAGTTTTCCTATAAACACATTGTTCCATTGCTAGGTACAAATAGGGTTTCTCTACTTTCAGCCCTTGTAGTACAGTATGGTTATTAGACTGAAAATAAGCTGAGCCCTTGGGAAGGTAATCAGTAGGTTCAAAATTAGTCAACATGCAAAAACAAATTAAGTTTTTCTTGCTGGGGAGTAAATTAAGAGTAATGTAGAATGTTTTTCTATAGCTTTTGTATGTTGTCAGCCTGATGCAGTCTGTGGTTAGACTGAGATCCCCATTAGAGTTTATTTATAGGAAGGAATTAAGGCGTTCTTTGTGATGTGTGTGTCTCTGTGTGTCCATGAGAAAATATTGTTTACACATTGTACTTTGTTGGTGGGATTTTAGAACATATTAATATTTCATCTCTGGCCTTCAGTTCCAGAAAATAACTAGGGAAATTAAGAAGTAATATATCAAGGATTTTTTATGTAGGGATAAACCTTTGCCAGCTGCTGGTAAGTAAATTTCAAACCAGCAAAATAAATGAGTTCTCTATCCCACATCTCAAAAACCCCTAACTTCAGGATGGTTTATTTTACATTTTTGTTTCTGCTATAAGCTCAGTTTTCTCATTGGATGGTTTACAGTACTCTGCTCTTTTCTTAGCTACAGAAATGAGTAATGATTTCTGTTGCCAAACAGCAGAATTTTTTTCTCCATCTGAAATTTTTCTGATTTTTTTATTAGATTAACCTTAGTTAATCTAAAAAAGTTCATAAAAGTTCTGAACAGAGCAACAGCAATAAAAAGATCAGTTAGAGTGCTTCTCGCTCCAATGAATTTGCCTTATGTAGTAAAAGGGCTTGAGTTTCACACCTGAAGGGAATGCTTGGGTTGTGACCATAGCAAGTGGCCTCTAGGTACTAATATACAATTTCTGCTGGAAGGCTCAGAATAGGGTGAAAACAGATAAACAAAATCTGATTTCTTGAAATCACACAATTTCATTGCAAAAGGCTTCTAGGCTGCAACTGCCCCCTGCACAAATTTTATGAGATGAAACCTAAGTGTAAGCTCTGTTTGCTGAATTTCAGAGTGAGTAGAACCTCACTGGCAGGGCTGCCCCAGCTCTGTGGAGGTATTTCTACTGACAGTAGCCTTCAGAAGATTGTAGGTCAGCTACTGACTAAGCAGGCCAGTAATTAAGCTCCAGATTTCTATTGTTGTTTAAGTTCACACTCATCAAAATGTAGAAAAAACTAAATCTTTTGAACTTTTGTAAAATAGGCTTAGCATGTCAGGCCAGAATGTGAGCAATGATGCCTACTCCTGCTCTAGGAAGATGCATTTTGATTGTTTGATGGAACTAAACTTTGGCAATTAATTTCAGGATGAAACAATGATTTATCCCATTCAGAATCAGTCTAATGTCCCAGATCAGGTCAGTCTTGCACTGTAACTATATGGAAAATTCTGCATTACAAGCTATAACATAGATTTTTAGTGGTAAACATTTATTCAATTCAGGCAAGAAGCTTTTTCAGCAAGTTACGAGCGCAGATGTCACCAGGATGTGATGTATGACATAAGGTGACAGTTTTATGACATAAATGTGTGTTTCCTCTGCAACATATTAACATTCCTTGTTAAGTATAGCTCATGGATGAGTTTCAGATTCTGAAGCTCTAGTTACATTTTTTAAATTAGATATTTCTGCATTTGTTTGCACTCCTTTGTCTTTTTTTTTCTCATCCAAGAATATTCAGAGAAATGAGTCTTCTAGCAGGGATGTTCATAAAACAGCAAACTGAAAACTAACTTTAAAGGATACTGCAATCCTATAGCAACATGTCCATGAGAGTTACATCCATCTGGGCATGGAGGAGAATGATTGCTTGCAAGAATATTAAAAAACAGACAAAAAAATCTGTTTTAAATTTTCTCACTGATCTTCTTTAGAAAAAAAAAATCATAAAATTGTAAAAAAAAAAAGTCATGTTTGTCTCTCAGAAACTTTTTATTTTCATCAAATCTCTGTTGTTACACGTCTAATGACATCAGAGACTTGTTATCAGTGTGACAAATTTCATACAGGTATATGAATAATGTGAAAGCAAGAGTAATGCAGCAATAATATTATATCTGCGATACTGATTTCCAAGGCTGCTCCTTTGGTGTGTGGTTGAGAAGAGCAGTAGAACTCTTAGTGTGCTTTAGGCAAGGAACAGCTGAGAAGCAAATTCCTCTGCTCTGCCATGTTCTGTGATCTGGGTGCATCTTCAGCAGTGGTTTTGTGCCCACTGGGGCATGTTCTTGCAGATGATGCATGATGCAAACATTGGATGTTTTGGTTAGGATGTTCTCCATGCCATCTTTTCCTTTACAGAACCAATTTTCATCAGGTGTTTGTACCAGACAGGATTAGTTTTGCTTGATTGTCTTGTCTTTAAGATTTTTACTCTTTTGTCGCTTTTCACTCTTCATTTTTTACGAAACTGAATTTATTGCTTAGCATCCCTTTCTTTTTTATCATCCTCTTTTCATATCTGTCCATCAGCATTAAACAGTGTCAGGTTTAAGCCTTTGAATGATCAAAGCCGTACAGCATCTTTCTGCTGCATGTGTTTTCCTTTGTCACCATTTCTTTCAGTGTTCCTGTCATTCATGCATGATGCAGCTGCTTTTTCAATCTTTCTCTGTGCTTCACGTAATTCTGTTTCAAATTTTCTAGGCCATCTTTTCCTTCATTTAAAGATTCCCACACCTCAAATTTTGTTCCTAACCTTGAGTATGTGACTTTGTAAAAAATGCTTTGTAAAGTGAAAACAACGTTGTCATGTCAAAGGGAAATCTTCTGATACTGTTAAAGCATGTTATCTTTTTAATCTTGAAGGTAATAGTGTTCATTATCTGTAACTATTGGCTTTCTGGAGACAACCACAGCAATCAGAGGAAAGGATGATTGAAAACACGTCTCAAAACTGTGAGCATCAAATCTCTCTCCTGTCCCAAGGAAGCAGGCATATTTCTTCTTGCCATTCTGGAAGTAAGAGCTGTTGTATTAATGATCTCACCTCTTAAAGCTCTTTTCCCCTGCCATCAGGGGCTAGCTCATTTCTTTGTACTTTGACCATCCTCTTTGTGTAAATCTGCAGAGGTTTTACCTGCGCCTGGACAACCTCAGTTGTGGAGGGAATCAGCACGTCTGGTCCCTCAGAAGTCATTTGAGTGGGGATCCAAAACGGTGCTTGAGTCCAGGTATGACTGTTGCTGTGGTCCTCACGAAAGCTTTATGGCAATTCTGAGAGGAAAGTTGGAACCCTTAGTACAGTCACTTGCTCTGCAGTATTAAAGGTCCCTTGCTAATGCTGCTGAGCAGGCTGAAGAGAGGCAGGGCTATTCTACCTGCAAGTACCTGCTCCAGAGACTGGCTATTTCATGTGATTTAGCCTTTAAAGATGCAAGATGTGATTTAGTTTCGCTATTTGCTTTTAATACATAACTCTTCTGCTCTGCTGTATTTCATGATGCTTTCTTTCCAGGTATGTATGAACAGGATTTAATTTCTAAACTGCCCTGCTCTAAGCTTCAGTATTCCTCTTGGCTGAAAGTTGTGCAGTAGACCCCGGAGTCCATAACAACCTTCCTGCATTGAAACACTAAAGTTTTATGTTTGTCTAATGTATTTTCACTTAGATCTTAAAATAA
The DNA here is from genome assembly GCF_032191515.1 of Phaenicophaeus curvirostris. Taxonomy (NCBI): domain Eukaryota; kingdom Metazoa; phylum Chordata; class Aves; order Cuculiformes; family Cuculidae; genus Phaenicophaeus; species Phaenicophaeus curvirostris. Next base: position 49,145,727 of record NC_091397.1, on the reverse strand, counting down.
AGATAGAACGTTTGCCATAAAGTATATGTACTCTTAAAGTATTTGCCAGTATTGCCAATTTCACCTCTTGTGCTAACATGAAAAATTCAAGTTATCACTTTGTCTGGCACTTGGGACAATGAGTTTTGTGTTAATTATTGCTCTTACCTTTTACTGTCTTCCCTCATATAATATGGCCTGACACTTTCTATAATTAACCAGAAAAGCTTAAATATTATCTATAATTCACTGGTTTCTGCCAGAGCTAAACCTTACTCTTCTTTCCCTGTTTGACCAGTTAAGATGCTCGATGTGCTACACATCTGGGTATTAGGTGAATATGGTGAACTACACTCCTATTTTTCAGATTAATTAGATGAATATGTGCACCCTTAATGGAAGATAGTGAGGGACAAGAGCCACTGCTACACTACGTATTTCCTGAATAATACAAAATTCTGTTTGAAAGTCAATCCTTGGACCATCAGAGGATGGACTTTACCCAAATCATTGCAGGCTGCCTTATTCTGACTGCGTAATTTTGCCATCTTGAATAGAGTCCTTGGGGAAGGTTGAGGTAATTATTTTGCTCTGAAGAGCTTTATTGTTTATATTGTTTCAATACGGATGTACTGTCTTTGTCACTCCACTCAGCAAGAGTAAAATTTGTGTGGTTTTAGGGTAGAGCAGCAGGAAGCCCCAGAAAACATATCTTTAAAGGGTTTCCTAACTTCTTAATATCTTTTGGTTTTGTTGGCAGTAGTGTACATGAGGAATGTACTCTTCTTTGTGGGGCTGAGAGAACTTTATGGATGACCATGTTGTATACATGTGGAGAAAGGGACTTGATAAAGAGCTAGAAAACATGTAAATTAAGGTGTTATGAACTTCTTACCCAATATGAATGACAAGGTCAGGAAATTATTCCTGTTGCCATTGTTTACATGTTATATCTGAGTGTTGAGGTACTCCAACATCCTTGATATATTCTCCAACCTCCTTGATATATTCTCCTATGAGAACAAGCTATAAGTAGCTTGTTCTCATAGGAAAAATATCTTTATCTGTTTGAGGTAGACGCTTTAGGAAGAATAACAGTGAAGTCCACAATTGCCACTAAATTAACTATAAAAACTCATACAAAGATCTTGGTGCAATACCAAGTAGTTCAGAGAAAGCATCCTCACTCAGTTTTTTTCAGCAGTAGCAAAAGAAAACAAATGAATACATAGACTCAAGGAAGTCAAAATAGTTGGATGATTAAGAGGAATAAGTTGAGAAATATTACTGAAAATATGAGAAAGCCATTACATGAATTTGAGTATGTCACCGATTGCTTTGCTTAGAACAACATGTTCTGTTCTATTGCTGTATCTCAGAAAGGGTTTCTCAGAAAACATCCAGAGCAGCAAGTATTCTTAGCAGCATAGGAAACTTCATCAGATGAAGAAAAATAAAAGAAGAAAAGATTTAAAATAACAAGAAACAATATCTCTGGGACGCAATCAATAAACAATAGGGGACATGTTTCCATTTCTTCTTTGCCCTCCAGGGGATGGAGGAACAAGTAGCTGTTATCCAACGAAATAAAAACCTGCAAATTCAAAGAGGAATTCCTTTTTGATGAATAAGTTGGAAATGCTTCACTACAAATATCTGAAGAGGTTTTTGTTACATTTACCTGAATGTGAAGAAAAAAAAAGAAACAAAAAAAGAGGAAAAAAAAAGAAAAAAAAAAAGAGGAAAGAAAAAAGAAATCCATATTTTAGTCGAGGGGTGGGGAGTGGAGAAAGGATTATTTTGAATGTCCCTTTTCAGGACAGCTTTTTGGCACACGTGTCACTCAACACTATGATAACATGCAGCTTGCAGAAGAGATGGACCTGTACATATATTCAAATGTTTTACTGAATCTTAGGTATATTAGCCAGATGTTACCAGCAACCAGTTGCCTGAGTCTGGGTTTTTGTATCTCACCACAAGCATCTATTTCTGGCTACAGGCTGCCATTAATATGGATGGGTGGCCAGGGCTGGTGCAACAGTTTGTAGTTCGAGGGGAGAGTTTCAGTTATTAATGGCTTATAAAACTTGATAAAGCTCCCAGCTTACCAAACTGCTGAGCTACTAGTTGCCAAAGGCTAAATGGTTCATCTGGGACCATAAACTCTCTTCAGTGTCTTCGATTCTACCCATTGCGGTTGTTCTTATGTTCATTAGGAAAAAAGAATTCTGCTTTCTGTTTACTACATGCCAAGAAAGTAGCATGAGCACACCCTTTAGAGTTAATCCACAGTGCCTATATTTTAGAATAAATGAGAAGGAGGACTTTGTTATTCAAAAATAGATCTTTCTATATAGATTTAGTCGAATTAATGGTATCTTCATTTGAGGATATATTCACTGTAAATAGCTTAGTGATTTTTCTGATGCCAGAGTGCCTCTTATCTGATGACTTCTTATGAGCACATTAAAAAACAGAAGGTGGTGTATTTGAAAGTCTGTATGGCTTCCTTAGGGAGAGGAGAGAAAGGAGCAATGAGGGATTAGGAGTCTGATTAGTGCATAATGAGGAACTTTACCTTCTAATATAAAATTAGAGTAATTATAAAATGGCATATTCACATATCAACGCAATGACTTCAGTAAGGTTGCCATAGAGCTGGAGATCATAAATGGAACTACTATAATTTATGACACTACAGTGAGTTTCAGGGTCGGAAATAATTCAAATTTTGAGCTCTGAGGAGTGAGTGAACCTACTCCCTGATCAATGGATGTTGAAAGGGATACATTCAGCACCAGTGTAAGCACCTCTGTTTTGAACGGGACTGTATCCCAGTGCACTTATGTTAGCCACATTTGCAAGGGGTGTGTTGGTCGATTTTGCAGATGTTGTGCTTGGCGCTTTCTAAATCTTTCTTCCTTTTGCCCCCACTAGCTTCTCTCTGACTCTTCTGTGCATTCTGATATGGTTTTAAGATTGTACATACCAACACACTTTTGTGCTGCCAATAACCTGGCTTAGAGATTGAAAGTAGTCTGGCCAAGGCTATGGGGTGGCACCATATCAAGAGCATTAAGGCAATATATGCTAACCAATGGCCCCTGATATGGATGAGGAACTCACTTATTTCCATTTTTCTGGGAGGCACTGAACGTTAGGGAGACTCAATGCAGAAATAAACATACTGAAAGTAAACATACTCCCCTGATTTCAGGGGGAGCTGAAGACCCTTGTGAGCAAGGACAGCTTGAATGAATGACAGTGTTGACGTCCGCAGTAGTCCTGTCCCAAGAAAGTGTGTTGTTAATTTGCTAATCCTTCTGTCCAAATAAATATCCTCTCTCAAGAAAATAGAAAGAATAAAATTTATTCAGGGTCTTTTTTTTTCTTCTTCTAGCAATATTTAATTGGTTATTTAAAGCATTAAATTGTGTTCAGCACAAAAACTGTATAGCTGAATTCTGCTTTTGTTATTTGGATATTTATTAAAATCTCTTTAAATTGGGGTATATCTGTTGCAGCAGACTATTCAATTCTGTTTGGCACATACTAAATTTTTTGCATCACTATATTATTACAACCCTATGGCTCTATACACATAGAGTAGGGCTTGGATCTAGCATGGTCTTTATCAGGCAAAAAAAGAAGAGGGAATACAAGATCTTTTCATGCTGAAGTTTCAGTTCATGCAGTATATCTGCCAGAAATATTATACTTAGAGGAATATTTTTGGAGAAGAGGAAGAATCTTCATGTATGTACACGATGCATCAGTTGAAGGGCAAAACAGCGAGGAAAGGTCAATGTACTTTTGGGAATTCTGTCTTTGAAATGACTGATGGGCCTGAATAGTTTTAAATGATATATGTGAACAACGAGCTGCAGAAGACCACTACAAAGAAGACCCTCTAGTTCTTAAGTGGGAAATACTACTATAAACACAATTCCCTGTTACTATTCAGACCGTAAATCTTCAGATCATTTCAGTCTTCATGTCAATTATTGCCTGCCTCCAGCTTATCCTCTGAAAAAAAAGCTGAAGCAGAAGGTAGTGAACTATCTGTAAAGCTTCAGAAGCATATTTTTAAGGTGAAAGGAATGATAAAGTCTTAACATATTCAATGAAGGCTGCTTCTTCTTTCTTAGGTGGTGTTGCTGTTCAGAGTGTGACTCAGATGATGTGCTAAGGTTTGCTCAGTCTCCTCAGAGCAATGTGAGTTTGGGCCACCACTTTTCCTGTGCTGGTCTGCCCAGTCCACATTTCACCCCCAAGAGACCAGGCTGGAGAAGTCTTGGTTTTGCTTCCTTTTTATCCTGGCATACCAAGGATCAGGTAGATGGTTGGCTTGGGCTGTGATTCCTTTGCCCACCACAGTTATGCACGTATGCTCTACTTAAGCACAGACTCCCTGTATATGTCCAGTGATGCTGTGGCTCATAGCTTGTCTCTTGGACAGCTTTTGGGGTGGCCTGCCTGTCCTCTACATGGGCCTTATGGCACAGCTACCACCAGCTTTTGGAGCAGGACTTTCCAGGTTTGAACAGATAATCGACTAAACCTGACAAACTTCTGATGAAAGGTATAACGGAATTAGGAGAATTATTTCTGGTTTAGCTATTCTATAACTTGCAACACCAATGCTAAACCAGCTGCACAATGCAAGAGGTTTCCCTGCTAAATACACAGCAGATTTACCACAACTGTAACAGAGAATAACATATAAAAATATGAGATAAAATTTGCGGTGTATAAAATAGTTCTAAGCAAAAGGAATCTTTAGGAGTCTACAGCTGTATGCTATTTTGTATGGTAAAATATATATTCACTAGGTGTATAAATATATCCTTTATGTTTGTAGTTCTGTATTATTTTAGGGAAGATCCCTCCACACTTTTCTTCTTGTTTATATTTAATTTCCTGTATGATTCCAGCTGGAAAAGGAACATGTCAGCACCAAGGAATAGAGTGGTCCAACCCCACAAGTGTCTTCTAAACTTGCATTGTCATTTTGCATTAAAGAAGCTACAAACTTAGCAAAAACATGCAATGTAACACCGTTCCTTGAAAAAAAACCCTTAGCACATACACATATATAAAACTAGTGCTTAACTGTATTACAGCGTTCCCACGCATTTTTGTGCCAGTGTGCAAAAGGAAGGTGGAAGGAGGACTCAAGCAGCAAATACTTGCATGGGACCTCTTTTGCGTCTCTTTACAGCGTTAGAAAGATGATATTTTTTCTGGAATACCCCAAATGTTTCGGTTTTCCCCAGCTATTCTTCCCTTCAGCTTGGCACAAGTTTTTCTTCCTGGGTGCACCCACTCTGTAAGGAATCTCTAACCTACCAGCTTTACTTGTGCCAGAGGCAGTCTTCTCCACAACTTATTTTGCAGACTCCTCACATAGGGACATGTAAGCCAGTGTGCCAGCCCTCAGAAAACTACTTTTTCCATTACTTGGGTCCATATGGGTCTTGCCTCAAGCCTACACAGTTTTGCCAGGGCAAGAAAAGTTTGCACACAGCCAAGAGGAGATTTGTTTATGAAATTGAGCTTCAGTAGCTAGAGGACAGTCCCTTTTCAGCTGTTCCCATTTAACTTAGTTCTTCTTGACTCTGTTTTACTGTTTGCACATGACAGGCATCCATTTTCTGTAAGGGCTGCCTTTTACCCATACACACATTTGTATGCTAATAGGCTTTCTAGCCTGTAATAACTAAAGCAAGAGTTAGCCCAATTTTCTTAATTAGGGCTTGCATGCCTTCTTTTAGCTCAGCTGCTTGGAGGAAATCAGACTTAAAGAGAAAGACATCTCCTATATGGGGTGCTGCCCTACTCTTTGGATGCTGCTGCTGAGCCAGGTAGGAAAGCTGCTTTCTTTTTTTGTTGCCTTTTGGATGTGAGGAGAGCTGGCATTCAGAGAGAAACTAATAGGTGCTTATCAAAGACTGTTTTAGTTTTTTTCCTTTCCAGTTTCCTCAGTTACAAGGGAGAGGAGGAAGCAATTTTTTTAGTTTAAAGTTTTTCCTGAGGATCAGTTGACATTGTTTGCTCAAGGCTGGGCTGAGTATCTCTGTCTTTGTTTGTGTTTGTTTTGAATAGAGGGTAAAATCTATGAACAATCTTATTTCCTGCTATGTTTGGGAATAAAACCCTGGCGTACTTGTAGTTATTGTGTATTGCAGAATTATGACTTTAAAGTGTTTGTTGTATTATATTGTACCGATCTTGTAAAAGTGGAGTGTACTTACTCAAGCTGCAAATGCAGCAATGGTTGCACTGCAGACGTAGTTAAAGCATTCATTAAACTGAGTAGCTTGCTTCCTAGTTGCAGAAAGGATTTGTAAAGCTGCGAGCCCTCCTGAGCTAGCTTAGGTATCTAGTTACAGCAGACTTTTTTGGAGGCAGCTCAGTTAAAATACTTACTACTATCGCAGCAGGCTCTTCCTAGTAACCTCTACTTGCTATCTCGGGGCCACACTTTGTCTGTGATTGCCTAGCTGGAGAGTTTCTGCTTCTCTTCCTTCCTGTCTGGGTAAAGATGTAGGAATGGAGACTCCTTCCTTCATATTAGCCTGGAGAGCAAACAAAGGGTGACCACTGCCCTGGATCCCTGACTCCATTTCTGGACAGGGACACAGAAAGCAGGAAGGCATCTGCAAGAGCAAAGGACGCTGGTGGAGCCATGGTGGAGGCAGCTTCTTCCAGGCTTTTAGTGGAATCATACTGGTGGATGTGCAAGAAGTGAATCTTGAGTTTTAATAAGATGTTGATGGATTTGTTCTCACAAGCATGTGTAGAATTACTTTTTGATACGTTGTATGTCTCTATATGCTTAATGAGTAAAAAAAAATGCAACAGCAAAGGAAGCCATTATTCTGCAGGAATTGGAATAATAATGCTGCACAGAGCTGCCTAATTAACAAGGCTGTGAAGTAACTGAAGTACATTAGCAGAGACAATTAATTTACCCTGCATCAAAATACACATTGGAATGCTGTAGAGCGAATGCGTAATTTTCATCTCTGATTGCTCAAATGAATTTATGGGACCTGATATTCAGATTACTTTCTCCTGATCCCTGAAAAGCATATGGAAGCTTCTGCTGCTTTCAAGTTTTAGAGCGCGACTACTAGAAGTTAAAGTATTTTTCTGTGGCATTTGCTTCAAATTGTGGAGAGTAATCCCTGAGTAGCACTATACCCACAACATTAGTTCATTCTTTCTAAGCCTAAAACTTTATAATCTGAAATTGTGCGGGAAGGGGTGGTGGCGGTAATTCTTTATGGCATGTTTTAGAAATGTGATTCTTCTGGTGCAGAATGTAGTTGAGGTTTGAAAGTCAAATAAGGGAGTGTTTAAACTAAGTCAGATTTGTTGCTGCAGGAGAAAATGGTCAGATCCAGTGGATATTCTGAACCCTGGATCAGATGTGCCCTTGCAACAGTAGCTTGAAAAACTTGCACAAAACTCACACAGATTGGGCCCATGATTCCTATGTGCTAATTATGAATAAATTTTCAGTGTTGCACAGATTTAAAAGACCACCTTTCTGGCCTTGTAAAATAGCTGTCTGCTACTAGAGCAGGATAAGCTATGATAACTCTACAGAGTTCCTTGGCGCTATTTACTTTGTTCCAAGTAGAGGATTTAGGAATGCGAAAGCTTCTCCTGAAAGATTAACACAGTACACCTTAAAGGAGCACTTGATTGATTGCAGAACATCATGTCCCCTCTTCTGCATCACCTCAGTCTTCATTCACAGTTTAATAATAGCAAAATCTGCAGCAGCTTCTCTTCATGTAACTCCCTGTATTAGGCGAACATGTCTTGAAGGCCAAGTCCAACCATCATAATGAGCAAACTTAAATCTAAAGTGTGTGTATAAGCCGTGCAAATATCCACCAGAAGTAAGCGTCGGTTGACTCTGAGGAAACTTGTGTTGAGAATAATGGCTTTGGCACTTTCGTGTATTTGCATGTAAGCAAGTAACTCGATGTGCCTGCTGCTGTAACGATGGCTAGGAAGAGTAAAGCTATCCTTCAGTGAATTAAATATTTGGTACTGCAGTGAGTGATGAATTAAGTGAATTTAGCTGGAAGACCTATGCTACATCTCCACTAATGCAAATGTGCCTTTGAAACTGCTACTATAAATTTCATTAGGCAGAACTTGTATATTGATAGACTTGGATCACTTTCTGAGTGTGAGTTTGTTGATATAAGTAAAATGCTTTGTAATTGGGGACATCCTCTTTGGGCATGCCCTATTTACTATTTAAATGCTTCTGAGGAAGGGAATGAAGAAATACCTGCTTTTCTTCATTTGAATAGCTCTGCAGAGTATCTTAATGCTGGAGTTACCACTCTTACATTAATGAGTGGCTAGCACTTAAACTTGACCAGTCTCATGTGAAGTCTCAATTGCAATTGTGTATATGTACCAGAGAAAATGTTTGCTTTGAAGAAGCACTCATTCATTTTCTTTTTTTCACTGGTTTAAAAAAAGATGAACACAATGCACCAAAAAAAACTGAGACAGAAAAGTATATAAAATTTATTTATTGTTTGAAAATATAAAAATAGGTTACTTTTAGTTACTCTTGAATATTTCTGTAGTTTTGGCTTCTCAAATGGGCATTTCATTTGCTTTAAGTCAAAATAAAGACGAAAAACATGCCAAGATATTTTCCTCCTTCCTATTTGACTTTCACATTTTAATAGCCAGTAGTGGCTTAAATAATCCTGTTTAGATACGATCCTTACTCTTCTTTACTTGCACTTCTTTAGGAGCTGCAAGTTTGGAATTTCATGATCTGTTACTTAGGCTTTGGCACCATCAGAGAAAATTACGCTTTTGATATTTTCCCCTATGATGTATCTATTTTGCAGTAGGGAATGTAACCGGGAGAAAGTTTTTGGTTTTCAATAGAAATTAACTGGCTGAATATATTTTTAAAGTTGACATCATTAAGCAGACTACTTTCCTTTTTCTACTAAGAAGGATATGGAAAATAATCAGTGTATCACAATCATTCTTTAGTTAAAATGACGTTCTAATTCTTAAAGTATAAAGGACTTCATTAGGATTGTTTTAAATATAATTATTTAGTAAGCTTTAGAGCTGGAGGAACGAATTTAAATGGGAAATCACTCGACTACAAAACAGAACTTTTGAACTTGACTGAATGTTTCACTTTTTTTTCTTTTTCTTTTTTTTTTAAGTCTTATTTTGCCTTCTACTTCAAGTGGTTTGGCCAAGAACAGAAGCAGAGGGGTGAGGATGCTCTATGGGACGATATGTTTCTTGCAGGAAGCAATATTGGGAAATACCACTGGAAAGGTATTTGGTGTTTTTGTGGCTCTGGAAATCACGAAGTCCACATGTCTTTCTGGGTAGATTCTCCTAAACCCAAAACATCATTTTGACAAAATGAGCTGAAAAGTTCCAGAGTGAGTTGGCTGGTTGTGACCAACCTCTACAAGCTTTGACTTGCATTCATGGGGTGAAGAGTGTTGCGATTTGAAGTGTTGCCAACTCGTGGCTGTTTTAATGCCCCTTCACTGGAAATTCCTGTACTCATTGTTGAACTGGCTAAAGGGAATGTGTGATTTTATTTGCAGTTTTGATAAATATGAAAGAGGGAACAGGAGGGCCTGACGAGCTGTGCATCCCCTGTCCTCATGGACAGGAGATGGGGTGGTCACCTGCAGCAGAAGTGAGGCAGGGAGTCAGCACAGCGGCCACAGGCTGTGGCAGGTTGTGGTGAGAGTTTGTCAGAGCCCTTGGCTCAGTGGGCTGGAGACCAGCTCTCTAAAGTGCAGGATGCCAACTGTTGCAACCCAGAAATGCCTGATAGCTCACCTGAGGGACCAAAGTGATAGAATTAAATCACAGAATCACAGAATAACCAGGTTGGAAGAGACCCACCGGATCATCGAGTCCAACCGTTCCTATCAAACACTAAAGCATATCCCTCAGCACCTCATCCACCCGTGCCTTAAACACCTCCAGGGAAGGTGACTCAACCACCTCCCTGGGCAGCCTGTGCCAGTGCCCAATGACCCTTTCTGTAAAGAATTTTTTCCTAACGTCTAGCCTAAACCTCCCCTGGCGGAGCTTGAGGCCATTGCCCCTTGTCCTGTCCCCTGTCACTTGGGAGAAGAGGCCAGCACCCTCCTCTCTACAACCTCCTTTCAGGTAGCTGTAGAGAGCAATGAGGTCTCCCCTCAGCCTCCCCTTCTCCAGGCTAAACAACCCCAGCTCTCTCAGCCGTTCCTCATAAGGCCTGTTCTCCAGCCCCTTCACCAGCTTCATTGCTCTTCTCTGGACTCGCTCCAGAGCCTCAACATCCTTCTTGTGGTGAGCGGCCCAGAACTGAACACAGGATTCGAGGAGCGGTCTCACCAGTGCCGAGTACAGAGGGAGAACAACCTCTCTGGACCTGCTGGTCACGCCATTTCTGATACAAGCCAAGATGCCATTGGCCTTCTTGGCCACCTGGGCACACTGCTGGCTCATATTCAGTCGGTTGTCAACCAACACCCCCAGGTCCCTCTCCTCCAGGCAGCTTTCTAGACAGACTTCTCCTAGTCTGTAGCACTGCACAGGGTTGTTGTGCCCCAAGTGCAGGACCCGGCCTTTGGCCTTGTTAAACCTCATGCCATTGGACTCTGCCCAGCGGTCCAGCCTGTTCAGATCCCTTTGCAGAGCCTCCCGACCCTCCGGCAGATCGACACTTCCACCCAGCTTAGTGTCGTCCGCAAACTTGCTAAGGGTGCACTCGATGCCTTCATCCAGGTCATTGATAAAGACATTGAACAGGGCTGGACCCAGCACTGAGCCCTGGGGAACCCCACTTGTCACTGGCCTCCAGCTGGATTTCACACCATTTCCCACCACTCTCTGGGCCCGGCCAGCCAACCAGTTTTCCACCCAGGAGAGTGTGTGCCTGTCCAGGCCAGAGGCTGACAGTTTCTCAAGCAGAATGCTGTGGAAACTGTGTCAAAGGCTTTACTGAAGTCCAGGAAGACACATCCACAGCCTTTCCCTCATCCAGCAGCTGAGTCACTGTCATAGAATGCGATCAGGTTAGTCTGGCAAGACCTGCCTTTTGTGAACCCATGAGGCATATGATGCATATGAGGCATAAGATGCCTGAATAATTTTTTAGACCACACATTTAGGGGCATTGCCACCAGCCAGGAACTGAGCTGAACAAATCCTTTTGATTCCATTTAGCAGAAATTAAATGAATTTATGCTTTTTGGAGTTTTTATAGAAACTTATTTTTAACTTTTTTTTAAAAAAAAAAGGAAAAGAAAAAAATCGTTTTGATCATGACTACATTCACCTTTTTTCCCACAGGTCAAGATGGACTTTGTGATCTGCCAGGCCACATTACTAGTATTTTGCCTGCCTGTATTTATCTGAGAAAACGCATAGACCTAGGATAAAAGAGAGCCTGTGTTTGGGAAACAAAGGGCATGCGGTACCTTGCCAGGGAAAGCCTGCTTGTGAATATAGAAAGATTCCTGGGAAACTCGTTTAGCTTTAGCTAAGTCATTGTTGTAGGTAAAGAAAGAGACTGAGAGAAATAAAAATAGCAGTATCTTACTGAATATTTCAAATGGAGCAGCTCACACAAAAAGCTTCCTGAAAGTCTCTTTTCACATAAGCAGTTGAAGCCAAAAATAGATCTCTACTTTAATAATCTAAAAGAGACAAAATTGGACAGTTACTTTTGAGTTTCAATCTTTTTGATGGCATCCCCAGCATGAAGAATCTTAGTATCACATCAGAGTTTGTCAAGTATTTTTCAAGATGTTTAGTGTTTGATAAGAAGAGAAAGGTAAGACAAAATTCCTCAGTGAGAGCTTCTGTCATTTCCTTTGTTTTCATTCTGATGACATCTGATTACTTAAATTATAAGGATATTCAAGTGGCTGTAAGTAATTCACCAAGCCCTTGTGTGCCATAATGGCAAAAACAGTTCAACAATAAATACTGAGAGGAGCTTTTAGGAGCTGTAAGATTCTGCTGGTTGATCTGGGTTGGCCAAGCTGAGATTTGTGTTACTGAGGTGAAATGTAGATTTTCTTTGCTTGTGCTAATGAACTTGGAAACCAAATGACAGCTGGTTTGAGGGAAGTCCGGGCTATTTTGCTTTGAGGCATAACTGAGCTGCTTCAGCAGGTCAGAGAATTTCTGAAAGCAATCTGGGCAGTTCATGCTAATGGCAGTTTAGCTTCTCTTCCACAAGTTCATTCTGAGTGTTTTCATTCAAGCATTCATTCAGAGGTTCTGTCTAAATTGGAATACTTGATTAGTTATTGGTTTCCTTCCAAATGTACCTTCCTTTTCTGATGGTGGTGGACAATGAGATGTCTGCTACTGTCAGTACTGACTCTGTTTCTAATACACCTAGGGATACAAATCTGACAACAGAATAACTTTTTTTAAAAAAAAAGTTGCTGAAGATTTAATGCTCAATATTATTGGGAGCATTTCCTCTGTGGCCTTATAGTTTAGATTTGTTCCGTGCTCTTCATTAGCTCCATTGTTGTAGTGAGTGACCTTGGGCCACAAATTCCTCCCAATGCATCTTTAAATTGTGAAGTGTCAATGTATAAACAGGTACTTCTATTAGAGTTCTTGAATGTACTCTCATCTGTTTTTTCTTGATTATGTCTGAGCAAATGTTCCTGCCCTAAAGGGGTCAGCACTAAAAATAAACATTTCGCATGGTGAATTACTGCAATTCAACTGGTAATTTCTAGGAAGAAAATGAAAAAGAACAAAAGAAACTATACTGCTGTCCTTGGCCATTACAGTGGAGAATGAAAATCAGACTTGGGAGAGGAACAGTGAGAGAAGGCAATGCTGAAACATTATTTCATTTTGAGGTATTTTTGGTTCATGATGCACAAATATCCTGCTTGAAGACTTCTGAATATGACTGTCAGTAGTCCTCTACAGGGATGCAGGAGTTCTAGGGTAAGACTCCATGGAAAATATCTATCATGAGGGAGATGAAATGCCCTACTGACCTTAAATCTTGCCAGATTTTTTTTGGTTGTTGTAGAGGTGGTGGTTTGTTTCATTTGTGGTTGCTGAGTACTTTTGGTGTGGAGGTTTTTTATTCTGTTGTGGGTTTGTTTTGGTGGGTTTATTTGGTTTTGCTTTCTGGGTTTTTTTTGTTTTTAATCCACATTTTAATCCCACATGATGGAAATTAATGTCAGTATAACAACGTAGAATTCTGAATCTAAAGCTGGAACAATGGTATTCTCTCAGCCTCTTGACTAGGAAGTCAGCAGATCTGCACTGCGTCAGTCTCTGATTCTGCGTGTTTCTTAGACCACTTAAGACAGTGTCATGTGTGACAAAACTGTTGGTGGTACTTCACAGAATACCTTATTTTGTTGTCATCTTCAGTTGCTAGAATAGGCACAATAAATGAGCTACTTAATTGTTATATTTCAATAGCTATTAGGGCTCATCTCTTTCCCATGGGCTTCAATCATACGGTTAGGAAGAAAAAAAAAATTCTGAGTTAATTGAATACCACCTATATTCTATGTCAAACCACAGTTAGAGCAAATAAATTTTGAACAACTGGTGGCCTGAATCATTGTTTGCACAACTGTTGCTGGTAGTTTCAGTTAAAGAACAGATCAGTAGAAATCAGAAGAGTCTGATTTACTGATTTGTTTTTTCCTCTAGTCAAGGCTAAAAAAATAATGGGTGTCTTTTAGAAGAGAACAATAGCAGAGGCTATATAAGAATTAGTCATAAAAAGCAGAAGTGTACATCTGTCAAAGAAACACTAGTCACTTGTCTCTAATCAAAGATGATAAATCCTGATGAAATGGAGGGGAAAAGATGGAGAGAAAAAGATCACTTGCTTAACGTTCTTGTTAGGCAGCAGTTTCTGAAAATAATTCACTACAGCTGCAGTTAAGCAAAGCCTTTTTTGTATGTCCTTTTCATCTTCAATAATAAACCTGCCCCTTCTGTACACACCTATGGGTTCCTGCTGCTTAACCGCTCTACTAAATCAAAGCTTGTATTACGAGGTCTTTCAAAGTGATGTTTAGACACTGACATGTTATGCTTATCTGGATGGGAAAACATGAAGCCATATTTATCAGCCTTTTGTAAAACTGAGCAAGCTTCCAGGATCAATCTTTGTTTTAAGATATTTTTGTATACATTAATCTGAAGGTTGGGGAATTACTCTCTCTCTTTTTTTTTTTTTTTCTCCTTATTCTCTGTTCCCCACTGCAGTGCATCATTCATAATATTTGGAGTGAATTGTTATCCTATCACTTGACACAGCTTAGTCTGCTAGCTACAGGAAGAAGTGCAGCACAGAATTTGTGTTACTTCATAAAGAAACAGGAAGGAAAAGCACTTTCTCTCCTTGCTTATCAACAGCTAAGTAAATGAGGTTCCAAGGGAAGAGTATTTGCATACTATAGGGTTTTTGGTTTTGTTTTTTTTCTCTGATTCAGGAGCTCTGAGACTAACAAAGCTGATTTTAAATTCCTACCCATCACCTAGAATCCTTGCATTCTGTTTAAAGCAACCTGTGTAAACAGGTTACTGAGTGATGAGGCTGAATCTGAAGTGCATGAGGGAAATGCCCTCTGCTACCTACCTACATCCATCTGCCTGTGCAACAATATGTGGATCCATTCTAGTAAAACGCTACTGTGAAGTGGTACCAAACAAGGCTGTTTTCCAAATTGCTGCAGTAGCTTTTCCCCACTCTATATTTAAAGATTAATTATTCAAGTTTATATTAGCTTAAACCCCAAATTTAGAATTTCTTTAGGATCATCTTCTACTTAAATATTATGTGCAAATTGTTGAATACTGTAATATTAGGATTCTTTTAGATGTAAGAGCTGCCTTGGATAACATTGGCCATACGGTGTTATTTATATTTGTGGTGCCTACCAGAAGCAGATGGAGTCTCCTTCTAGCAGCTTTGCTGTTTCTTTTCGTAGGAGGCCCAGAGGGTAACCGTTGATAACTACTCATCTGTTCAGTCCCCTTGCCTCTCATCCATGACCATGGGTAAAATGTAGGTTTTGATGGAGCGTGTCCATCAATGTTAGCTTAGTAAGGACTCTTGTGACATGCAGTCCCTTCAGCCCACTCTTGCTGGAGGCACAGAGATGGCTTGGAGCCCGCAGGGAGCTGGGTAGTGGGTGGGGGAGGGCTACGTGGTCAAGGCTCAGTCCAGAGGTGGCTTGGAGTAAGGCAGAGTGCAGCAGCTCCTCTGAAACAAGCTTGGTTGTCGCCACGCTGGGTACTTCTGCACAAAGTCTGAGGGAAGCTGCTGTGGCCTCCTGCTCCGTGTTGCCTGCATTTCTGATACTTCTGGGTAGGTTTCAGAATGCAGGATATGCAGGGGTACCATGGTAACACCACCAGGAGAAGCAGAGCTCTCTGTTCTAGGTGATTTGAGTTGAATGAAGCATGCAGAGTGACTTTGTAGGAGGTTGTTGTAGTTGTCCCCTGGGGAAGCTTTTGGTCTAGGATGGTGTTTTATCATTTAAAGGATGTTATAGTCAAGGCTGTGCCTGGATGCACAAGTGGTTCCTCTTTTTCCCCAGAGTGCTTTATTTCTATGTAATGCCAGTGAGGGAAGGCTAACTCATTCTTGGTACGTAAGTGTTTGAAGATGCAGATAGGTATAGCCCAAAATACCTGCAGTGGTCTGACATCACTATTTCATGAAAAAATAACTGATTTTTTGAGCTGATAACCAGTGGGGAAGTAGCTTGTGTATGGGACACAAACTGACAGTGCAATAAGAGAAAACAAATATGGGTTTATTTTTCTTTTCTAAGAGCTTATAATACATCTTTTTAAAACAGGAAGTTAAAATTTATGTGGAAACATTACACATTCTTTTTTTCCTCTTTTTCATTTTTTTTCCTGCAAATCATAGCCTCATCTCAAAATGGGGAGACAACGCATTCCTACTGCAAATCTCTGTTTTATTTTTTATTATATTTGGCATTCATGAAGGGGAATTTCTCCCTGGAACACAGCAGTGGATAGTGTCCCGGTATCAGTTGGGACATAGTGAATTTTCTTCCTAGTAGCTGGTATAGTGCTGTGTTTTGGATGAGAATAAACTTGATAACATGCTCATGGTTTCAGTTGTTGCTGAATAGTGTTTATACTAAGCCAAGGACTTTTCAGTTTCCCATGCCCTGCCGGTGGGGAGGTGCACAAGAAGCTTGGAGGGAGAGTAGCTAGGACAGCTGACCCAAATCGGCCAAGGGATATTCCGTAGCACACAGCAGCACGCTCAGTGTATAAACAGAGGCATTGGCTGTGGGGCAGGATTGCTGCTCAGGGATAAGCTGGGCACTGGCCACTGGCTGGTGAGCAATTGCATTGTGCATTAGATGCTCTGCATATTCATATTGTAATTACTATTATATCTTCTGTTGCTGTCCTAATAAACTGTCTTTATCTCAGCTTGTTAGCTTTACTTTTTTTTTTTATTATTCTCCTCCCCCATCCCACTGGTGGTGGGATCAGGGGTGGGGGTGAGTGAGCCAGCTACAGTGTGGTACATAGTTCTTGGCTGGTGATAAACCACTATGGCTACTTACATGAGGAATCATGTCCTCCTCTCTTCATGATTATTTATCAATTAAAATAAAATGTACTGAAATGCAGATTACCTCTTGGATGGCTGAATGCCATGTCATTCTTTTATAGCCTTAATACATACCAATAAATCTGAAGCACGTTGTTCTTAGTGTGTCTGCCTATTCCTACCTTCCATTTATAAATTTTAAAACAGTTGTTTTCAGTAATGGTAACTATATTTATCCTTACAGTGCAAAAGCTTTGTAGCTAAAAGTAAACAGGACATTTCGACTGAATTTTAATTAAATTTGGCTTTTTATCCTAATTGTGAAACACTTTCAGCAACAGCTTGAAAACATATAAGGGAAACTTTTGTAATGTTCTCATTATCTACTCAAGTCTCAAATTAAGGAGATTTTCTGTATTGTTGTCCAAAATGTAGTTGAAACATTGTCGCTTTCAGTCTGTTAGTATACTTGTGATGTTTTAATTCATATGTCTCTAATTAAGTTTTTTTTTTTTAAGATCTACTTTCAGCCTATTGGAAACAAAATATGTGGTGCCACCAACATGGATTAGAGTATTTTAAAGCTTAAAAGAGATGTATCCATTGGGCACAGGTTAGGACTAACAAGTATTAGGGTTCAGGAATTATGACCTCAATGATCTAGAGGAGCAGGAACAGTGAAATAGGCTCTATGTGTGTAAATGGTTTTATGACCACTTGTGGTTTAGAAATTTATTCCAACTGTTTTCAACAACCTGATTTAATGTGTGTGCAAGAGAATGTTGATGAAACTCTATCTAATGGTTTAACAGAGCACAACTGCATTATAGTAATGGTCTGTATTAATGAATAGATGATGGACATTCTTATATGGTGGTTGCCCTAAAGCATTAGTAGTAAAAAAAATGATAAATCTGTACAACAAATACATCCCTTTTCATAGTTCAATTGTCTCTTCTTACAAAAAAATACCCTACTGTAAATGCTTGTCTTTATTTCCCCCCTAATAAGCAAAATGTAAATTTACTTGGATATTAAAATCCAGCTACCCTGGATTTTCACTCTGTTCTAGCAACCTTAAAAAATGTCAGGTGTTTTGTGGAAGGCCATCCCTCAACAGGTCCAGTGGGGCCACTCCTGCTGGTTGGGGATCTTTTCGTAAATGTCCAAATCAGATCCGCTCTCCTCGGTGAGAATTTGTTCCCAGAGTGGTCTATAGTGGAATAATAAGTGCAGATGTTGTTCAGCTTTGCGCAAACTGGATCTTCTTGAACATTTTGGTTCAGAAGAGTGATAACTACCTACGTTCACTAAAATAAACCGTCTCACAGTAGCTAAAAGGAAAGCTGTAGCTGTTTTGGTTTATAACTTAATAGTTGTTTTTTATCCTATTTTATAGGTCTGGAATAATAACACCATTAACTAAATCTACTTCTTAATGTACAAAATTTATTATCTGTATTCCTTAAAATGACCTAAGAGGTATATTTGTCAATTTTCTTACCCTGGAACTAGAAATATCTATGCCTGTATTCCTTTTTGCACAGGTTCTTGCACAAGAGATGAAAGCTGAAGTTATGTTTTATTTAAAAGAAACTTGTAAAAATAATTGCATAATACACTGTAATTGGTTGATACTGAAATATGAAATATTAAAGAATTACATATAAATATTCCACAGATTAATTATTAATATTTTTTCTTTTCCTAAAGAAATAAAAGATGTTTGGTTTAAATTTTGCCAGAAATAATGGAACAAAGGCAAATGAGAACAATTGTGATGTTCGCTGCAGAACAGAAAGCTGTTATAGAGAACCCCATGAGAGAATAACTTCTCCAAAATACACAATGTTGAAACAGAGATGCAGAGCAATTCAACTATAGCCTTTATATTTCAGGAGAACCAGGTGCAGGAGTAAAAATGTATTTTTGTCTTTGGCTTTAATTATCTTGTTCATTTTGTAGAAACCAACAAAAGCTGAAGCATGTGAAAACTGCTCAGTTCTAGTCTTTCCTAAGGACTTTTTTCCCCCATAACAAATATTCTAGACCCTTATTTACTGAAGAATAACTGTTGTTTATGAAAGTTCTGAACTTTTCATCTACACCACTTTGTTGCCTTGAGCTTAAATAATCAAGTTACCACTTGTTTTCTTCTCCCTCAAATTGTGCAAAAGAATTCAGGATCAAGTACTACCCACTTTCAATTATCTAAATAAGATTGAATCAATAACAAGGTAAGAAACAGCCTTTCTCTTAGGCCCTTCATCTTGAGGTTGATCTAGGATATAAAGAAAACTCATGATATTCGTAATAATACAGTCAGTAAGCAAATTTCCATAGTAGAAGAATTGCAAGTGAAGCCTGTGTTACAGAATTGTTATTAGTACTTCATGAAAAATGCCCAAAGATTGAAAACTAAACCACTCCTCCATTTAGTACTCATCCTTCCAGGTGTCAGGGATTTATCATTAGTTATAGTTATCATAGTTATATCCCACTCTGAGACAACCCAAGTTCTCGTTAGATGCTAGAAACTGTCCAGTGATGGTATTTTCCAACAAGGGCAGCCAACGCTTATTGTTAAATGAGTTCAGGACTGAATTGCTTAGGGTTGCTGTTGATACAGTGTGTGATCTAACCTAGTGTATGTTGTCATCATAAACAACTACAGTGCGACTCTTGAGTATGTTCTGTAAGTGCATGTAATCTAGGTGATATTGGCAAAACAACCTCCGGCATTCAAGCAAACATATCAAGTTTAAGATTTTCTTTTAAATCCCCTGGAAGCTGTAAAACCATTGTATTTTAACCTGGGTCTAGTACAAAGGCACTGAGGCACATCTGTATCTGCTGCCTTTTAGAGGAAGGACAGCCAATAAGGAATGGGTTTGCAGATGTCTATGACCATAGTCAAAGAAAACGAAATATGAAAAGCCAGAGGTATCTTGCATTTCCTTGGCAGAAAACAGGTATTACCCCAAGCTGTTGCAAAAGACAATTTATTTGCATATGTGAAAATTAAGGATATTTGGTTATTGCATTCAAAAATAAGGAATCTGAAAAAGAAAGCCTCGGTACCTAGTATTGTACTCTCTCCTCCATTTGGCTTGAGTAAATCTTTCCTGCACCTCTCTTCTTACTACCTACTCAATACAAAGAACTAATACAGATTTCTATATGATTAGATTCCTTATGAACATCTATCTTTCCCAGATGAGATCGATGAGGATGTTCATATTTGCTATTGACTGCTGATCCCTATTGCTCTTGCTCTATGAGCACCTAGTGTAAGCTTCAGCTACGTAATGAATGGTCATGAGTATCAAAAGGACCAGGACCCACAGTGTTAAGGACCCATTTTCTTGACTATCTTGATCACCAAGATGGAAAGGGAACCAGAAATGGAGGTGACTTGGTCAAGATCATGCAGCTGCTGCTGGCAGAGTTAGGAGCTCAGCCTGTTTCTGTTGATACCCACTACGGTGTGTTTATACTCCAGTCAATGCAACTGGGTGATGTGGAAATCTCTGTATACAGAGCTTCAACTATACAGCTGAAGGCTATCAATGACAGCAGTGTACAAAAACTAAGAAAAACAGCCCTCAGAAATCATACCCAAGTCCTGTGCACAAATGGGCTATAAAAGCAAGCTGTCTCCAGAGGCTTCGTGATTGGACCCCTTTGAAATTCTTGCCTGACCATACACCTGCATTTTATTCTCCTTTTATGTAACTACTCTGCAGTTAAATGATTAATTTCACCCAGGCTAGCAGGCTAGTACTGTATATAAAATGTACTCTTTTCCTTATAGCTGCTCTCTTAATAGAAGAAATAAAAATGCAATTTATTATGCATGACATTTGCCTAAACTTTTCCTTTATACTAATTTCACTGTGTGGAAATGATATCAAGAAAATGAGCCATCCTCTGCCTGTGTTAATCCTGCATAAATCTGGAGAAGCTTCATGTGGGTTCATTGCAGGATTAAACCACTGGAGCCAATAGTGGGATGTGTCCCATGGCTCCCTTTTTGTAACAATATTCTAAACTTATCATGTAAATTTGCAGCTTTATGTGCTATAAGTAGGCATTTGTATGCAATGACGCTGCACTTCCTTGACTTTACTGGACTGAAAAAATAAAAGACTTATTTATTCACAAATACCTGGTAGAGGATGATAGAAATTTTCATTGTGTAAACTGAAGAATTCATCATTATTTTGGTTGGTTAGTGTTACTGGGGAAACAATCTTTTTAGTTTTTTAAAGGATCTAGGTGCTCTCATGTTGGAGATCACATTGGTAAGCAAACACCATTTTAGTTCATTAATATCAAAACAGCGCCTGGTAATTATTTATTTATTGTCTACAACTATTGTGTCAGTTGTGTGAGAATTTAGTGGAAAATAAGTTTCAGTAAATATTCTGTGGTTCAGTCATGACAGTGTGACTCACACTATGTCACTTTATCATATTCAAAGGAAGATGCATGCATTGGTTATCATAAAATATCCCATTAGAGACAGGAGGCAGCAAGATGAAACCATCTGCTGTGTACATATGTGTATACACATAGACATATATATTTATAAACAAAATCTCCTTTGACCTTTCAGAAGTTTGGCTTAATTCGGTAGAAATATTTCTAGTGAAATTGGATTTTCAGTCGGGATTGCAGACTGATTCAGTGAGTTTTCTGGATGACCAACTGCACCTCCAGATGAAGATACAGCTGCAATGAAGTTTCATTGGGATAATTCCATTATAGGTTCTTGAATCCCATCTCTTACAAGGTTAAGCATGGAAGAGAAGCAGCCTGAAGAGTAACACATAAAGCTTTATATTTTTTATTTTAAAAATCACATGTATTGATTAAAGTATTATTTTGTATATATTATTTTAAAAGATAAAAGGTGAATTAACCTTTTAGGTTTTTTTTATATTTTACTTTCCCCACATTATCTTCTTCAGTCTCCTTCATTTGGTTTGTTGTGTGTCAAAACCTGCATTGTTTGTCAGCATCAGATTTCTGAAATGAATTAGCAAGTGCTTTTTTGTGACACTGGTTTTATGTGGATTAAGATCTATTCTGTACTTGCTAGCTGTCTGGGGGAGCTGCTGCTTCGCTTCTACTTTTTACCCCTGCCACTTTCTAGGGAGTTCTTTGTCCTGAAGATTTATGCCGTAACCAGACCAGCAAATCAGCTAGCTTTCAACTTTGTTTGTCCTAAACAGTTAAGACAGCACACAGAGGATAAAGACATCAAATTTTCTTCAGAAGGAATCACTCTATTGTTGAACTTGTTTATTCAGATCTGGCTTCATGTGGCTGAAAAACTGCTTTTTCTTTTTTTCTTCTTTTTCTTTTTTTAAGTAACTTTTATTTCACTATTACAGAAATGACATGGTGGATTTGCCAGAAAGCCCTTCAAAGGCTTTGATTTATATAAGCTGTAATACTGCATCAGAAACACTTACTGAAGTCTGAAGTGATTTTCCTTATCCTCTTCTGTGTTCCAGTCTCTGTTTGCTTGTTTTGCCCTTCCCCAGTCACTGTTGCTTTTGATTTTCTTTTTTCCTCACTTTGAAAAGGCTGCACAGAGCTAAGTGAAAACCCAGATAGTTCTTATTCATGGTCTTCAAGACTGTTCTCTGTGCAGGTGGGATGATGTTTCACAGGGAAAACTTGCCTGCTCTTCCTTCCTTTCTCCCTCACTAAGAACGAGAACTAAGAAAAATTTATTTTAGCAGTGTGATACTGTGATTAGGCAAAAATACCCTAGTTTTCAAAAGCTGAATGCATGTGAAAGTGCATTCCAATTATCTGATTCCCTCTTGATGCTAATGAACTAAGAGAAGATTTATCCTGTCAGACAGTGCCTGACTGCCTGCTGCTCTTTCAAAATTGTTGTTCTATCCTACTTTCTATAGCTGCCTTCAGGCTGTCTGTGAAAGTTCACAGACTATAATTGCTTGGGTCATATATTAGCCTTTGGTTTATCAAACAGGCTAAGTAATCTGAAAATTTCCATGGCATGCCTGCTGATTTCAATAATCTACTCAGGATTTAAGGTAGTCCGGTCTTTACCTTAATTTTAATTTGCTAATAATAAGCAAAAGTCAATACCATGATGACTTTGCAATGGAAATTGTAGCAAGTAATGTGTTGGTGAGGCAGAAGTCATGGCTGCTGGCAGAGGGAAAATAATACCTAACTGTTTGAGACAGTGTGACTGAGTAACTAGAATGATGTTTTGGGTTTAGGAAGGCTGGCTATGCTTCCCTGGATATTCCCTAGAGTACCAGCTGTCCAAACCTCTGAAAGCTGAGCTGTAAGCATCTTTGATTAGTCACTAAAAACCCTGGAGCTATTGGATATTTAGGTCTTGACCTCTCTGCATTGTGGTTTGTTCTCTGTTTGTAGAGAATAGCTTCACACTTCTGTTCAAATATACTACGAATAATGGATTAAAAATGTACTAACATGATTACTAGCTTCTTTCACTTTAAGGTAAGTAAAGTGTGACCCTAGACTAAAAAAGAGCTTCAAGTCAAATTGATTTAACTTTCCTCCACTTGGCCTTGCAGAAACACAGGATATAAATAGCAGTAGCAGAGAAGTGCCACTGGGGAAACATTGCTTAATGGGAGATATTTCTTGAAAATCTTTGTTCGTTCAACAACTCCTCTATCCAGCAGCCTGTTGCCAAGTTGCTTTCCTCCAGGTCTGTGTCTGATTTCCACAGCAAATGTTTCGTTGCGATGCCCTCACTGACTAAGAGGAGCACCTAGGGACAACAGAGCTCAGCATGGGAATCAAATCCTCATGCTGGTGATATAATCACTATGAGATTTTTAAGTAGAACTGGCCACATGTTAGCAGCTGGAAATTTTCCATCCTGCCAAAAAAGCCAACATGCCAGAAGCTTCCAAACAGATCTTTCCTGCTAGCATTTATGCTAATGACTTTTTTTACTGGGAACATATCACAGATAAACACCTGTGGCAAACACGTGTGGAGAGATCGAAAAGTATCTTGTTTGGGGTTTCAGTGATTGAGCTTTTGGCAGCATTAGGTTTAGTGAAAGTGTTGTTTTGTTAGGATTTTTCAGGCCAAATGAGGTTGGCAGTGCATCATCCAAATTCCTCCTTAACAGATTAATTTACAATTAAGAGACTGTCCAAGGGAATCTGCCTCTGTTGTATAAATGTTAATTATTATGAATGTTTTTGCAGTGCCTAGATTCTATTCTCTCCTAATTCAGACACCTTCTTTAATGGTCTCACAATTTTCTCTTGCCATTTCAGTCTTCAGAGTCTGTGCAATATACTGAGAATATACAATCCATTTTGATGTTACCTTACTAGAAAAAAAAAAGGCAGCAAACTCAAACAGATGTTGTGACTTTTCATCAAGGAGCAAAATCTTACTGCATAAAAGTAAGACGTACTTTAATATCCAACAGTACTAGCACATACTATGTGTTCTTGTAATAGAAGATTAAGCAAAAAGCTTTCTACTCTTTACCTGGAAAGATAAACACTGAATCTTTCCTTCCTCTTTTTTTCTGCTTCTTCTAAGACATTTCTTAAAGAAAGGGTTTGACCAACCTGAACTTCCTGAGAATGGAGACAATTAAACATGCAGATCTGTTTTGCCCACAATTATGGGGAAATATTAAGACTGCAGCTGCCTCTAAAGTTAGCTCCAGAGTTGGCACAAAAGATTATAAAATGCTTTTTAAAATGCAAAATTTATTATGAAATCAACAGGAAGCATCATCAGTCATCATGACAAATTCTAGATAACATGCTTTGCAAAGTTAATCTTCCTTATTAGAATGATAAATCTAAAAGAATGTGGAACTTGTCATACTGAAGTAGACTCATTTCTCCATTTGGTTTAGTATCTTGCATCAAAGCATATCATCAGATACCATACACCTGTTGTGCCTGGCCTCATCTTGCCAAACAAGTTTATTGAGTATCCTCAAGTGTACAGGTGTCAAAAACATCTTTGGAACCCTCCCTGTATTTGAGAGGACTGTCTCTGCCTGTGCTGCTTTATAGCCATCGTTATACTGAGTGCCTCTAGACATTCCCCCTGCTGAAATCCACCAGCAAAACTTGGCTCAATGTAACTTCTATCCCTTAATCAAGTCCTGCCTACTAAATGGGGTCTAGTGAAATGATACCTGCTATATAATAAACAATATAATAAACAATATCTTTTGTATAATTGTGCCAGATTAAATACTCCTAAAGGTAAATATTTATGTCGCTTACAGTTTTGTAGTCTCCTAGAGTTAATTCAATTTAAGATGCTGTCAGCATATGACAGTTTCACCTAGCTATGAAGACTATCTAAAACAAACTGGTACTCCCACAGGTCTATAATAAAATTCTCCTTTCTTTCATTACACAATCATAGACTTTTGCTTCCAAGCTTTCCTTTTTCCCTTTTTGCTACTTGATCCTTTTATTTCATTGTAGCCCTAGTGCTTTGCTGAGGGAGATGTTTGTGGCTGCTAGTGGCTTGTGCCACAGCCCCTCTAGCCTTTGTTCTATTTGTTGCTAGAATCCAATACTGCCGCTTGCTACTTTGAGGTGGTGGCTCAAAGTTTTGGTTTCTAAAGCGTCCCTTGAATCCACATACTGTGAAAAGCTCCAGTTGCCAAGGAGAATCTGTTAGGAGACTAACAGCAAACATATGCGTAGCAAGGAGAAAGGAGTAATCTGGATGGCTGTGCAAGTTGTAACACTGGGAACTTTGGGTTAGGGTTGGACTTGTCTTCTGCATGGTGACTTAATTTTTTTTCTTTTGTTCTGTAGTATTTATAAAACATCATATGTTAATGAGAGACAGTGTGCCTAGTTTTGAGAAGTACTGAATGCAATCCGTAAACCCCAGACAGAATCTGACCAGCCAAGACTACCCGAGAAGAAGAGAGCTTCTGCCTCTTGCCACAACTTTTGCTTGTCATTTGCAGTAGAAATAGGGCTCTGTCATAGTCAAATGAATATCTGTTTGTGGGAAAGGTGGGGGATGTTAGGGTTGCTTTTTTTGGCACAGAGCTTTGATATGCATATGTTCTGGAGGGGGTGGGGAAATGAAAGGAACCATGGACTTCTCTGTTGGAATGTATTTTCCTTCCAGCAATTTTATTTCCAGTAGTTAATCCTCAGTATTGTTTAGCATAATGTGAAACAGATAAGCTCATATGTAGTGAGAGAAAATCAAAGTAATCCCACAATATCTGCCAGAGACATTTTTATCCTAATTAAAACTGAACGAGGAAAGAGAAAGAATTAAATACATTTCATAGTCTTGACTTATTCCCAATCAAGCCAGATTTTCCATTCCAGAATACCCCTGCTTGATTTCTAATCATCCTTTCAGCCTTCACCATGAGTAACAGGGCAAGGAGGAGAGTGTCTGCCAGTGTCTTGGGAGAATTAATTTAAGGTTCTGAGCTGTGAAAGGGATTTGTCACTGTCAATATCAGCAATACCCTGGTCAGTCCTGTCATCAGAAAGGAAATAGTACATCTATGTGACAGAAAGAGAGAGACATAGAAATTACTTTACAGATAAATTGCACTGATTCTAGCTATCCGTGTCTGGATGTATTCTAGCTGTTGTTTAATTCTCGGGGAAATAAAAATACGAACAGCCATTCAATTTACTCTTTAATTTTGTTTACAGAGCACTTGGGAGATCAGCCTGTTTGAGGGAGCATGCTGGCCTGGGGAATAGGAATGCAGAACTCGTTTCCAAACTGTCCTTTTTTACGCGCTGTGAAATTTCATCAGTTAATTTCAGGAGACCCAAAAGAAACTGTGATAAGTGAGCCTCTTGCGTTAAGAGGTTTGGGATCTGCAAAGCATCCAGAATTCCAGGGGCTTATCTGAGCTTATCAGTGGTAGCTGACACTCTTTGATCTGCCAATTGAGCCAGGAATCTCTTTGAAACAGGTGTCTCTGTAAGGTTTTCCATTGCATTATGATTCTGGTCAGCTTCTGGCTTTCGCTGCACTCCCAATTTGATCTAAAAATACTTTCAGCTGATGTGCACTATAAAACACTCAGTTATAGGTGAGGTGGCACTGTCTTCCCTAATTACAAGATTCTGTTATTTGTAATTTCAAAGGGTGAGTGATATATCTCTGATAAAACAATTCACCACTGTATCTGAGCACTTCTGACACAAGCAGGACGTTTTCTTTCCAGATCATAGATGACAGCAGGAGGTGTTTTCTGTATCAAGGAGATTTCTTTCTCTGGAGCCTGAAGAGCCTCAGCCCTTCTATTATCTCTTTCTTTTGCTTGTTGGAGCAAAAGAGCCTCTGCAAGTTAGAAAATAACATTCAGCCTGTAGAGCAAATCACTCTCAGGCTGTTCCTTCAGCCACAAGTGTATGGCTATAGCAAATGTGCAGACAGAATCTGTCTTGGCTTCAGTGGAAGCTGAATCAACCACTTCCAGGCTTCAAAACTCTTGAAGTTTAAGCTTATTAAAGGGATGACATGAAAAGATAGACGAAATATAAGTTTATTGTCTTAATTTGATGTGTTGGGATTCATGTCCTGCTCTCAAGTCCCTGGAGTCCCAAAACCGGGGAAAGAACGTATCAGTTCCATATTATCCTCTTCATGTACTGATCTCTGTGCTTAGGTACTGTCTCTTTGGGTCCTGATTTATACAGGACTGCTTAATGCACTAACATCTACCACCATGCCAGCATGGGAAATATTTAAACACTAGGATTAAAGTTGGATATCTAGATTAGAAAATTTTAATAAAAACCAGGCTCCAGAAATTCAAATGTGTTTGTATTTCTTTTATTGTTGATTTCAATCACGAGCCAGCTATACCCTTTACTACATCACCTGATCTCCAAATGCTCTTGAGTCTTTAAGAAAAATAGTCACAAAAGCTGCTCTGAAGTTCTTGGCTTTAATTTCGTTGGCACATCCATCATAAGAGGCTATTAAGGAAATTAAGCAGTGATAGAGTGAGAACTAAATTTGTATGAAGCACTAGAAAAATTTCTAATGTTCAAAACTGTTTGGATACAAGGCTACTTTTCAACATGTCTGAAGCTCTATAGCTGGTATCTAAAGCCCCAGCACAATTACTAGAGCTTCTGGGGGTGGGGGAGAGCGAGGGAATTTTTTTTTAAAGATGGAATTTCCAGTTTGTCAGACTTAAAGTATTAATTGGAGGCAATTTGATCTGATTATGTTCTAATGAAATACAGTTTTCCATTGTGTTTGCCCATCCAGTAATGCATCAGTCCAATCTTCTAGGTGTTACAACCCCAAGACAATTTGGAAGGTGGATTTCCGCAGTTTCTGCTCCCATTCACAAGGGAAACAATGACATTTGGAGGAGGAAATTTAAAACAACTCAATCTTAAACATAGTAACTAGCATTGCCTTTCTTATGACTGAAACTCTTACAGAGTACTTTCAACTAAGAATATTTTTATATGAAGTTGAAAGTCCAAAGTCAGGGAGGAAATTTGGATAAAATCGACTTGTAAACTATTACTTGTGATTTGGAAAACAGGCCCACAGTGGAGACCAGGCACAGGGATAAATGAAGTCTTAGCCATGAAGAATTGTAGAGAAATAATGAAGTTGAATGTGGAAGTCACTAATTCTTCCCTGAATTTTAAATTTCAGCTTTTGCTGAAAACTGTAAAACCGATAAACTTCCCGTGTAAGGATATTCTACTTTTTTTGTTGTTATATTTTTTAATCTTTTTTTGTTGTTGTTTGTTTGTTTACTTGCCTGGTTTTGTTCTGTTTTGTCCCGCTAAACTGTCAGATCAGCTATGTGAATAGACACGCAATAATAAGTGAAAGCAAGTCTTGAAAATCTGTTTTGCTGGAAATATAACTGGAACTGCTTACCTGCACTGCTGGATTCTGTATTGTTTGCAACTTGCAGGAAGAAGAACAGAGAAACTCTTGGTGAGCAAGCCCAAACCATTGCTGTTAGCCACATGAATTTGTCCCTGAAGAGAATTTATGTTAATTGAGTTCCAGTGCAGAGCTCCTACTGCTATATCTGGCTCCTGCTTGGAGGGGAAAAAAATATCTAGGCAACAAAATATTTTGCAGTGTTTGGCTCAAACTTAAAACCAACAATCCAACAACAAGTAGCCTGAAGGCCAAAACTAATTGTGAGAAATCTTATCCCATAAACACTTGTCTTTGAAAGACAAGAGCTATGAAAAATAGGGTCAAATACAGCATGTCTTCTGCTATCCATAGCTGTGAAGTCCAGGGAGGTGACTTGATATAAATAGAATTTATCTATATAAAGAAGTTTGATGGCTATATGGATCAGCAGAAGAGGGTTTCTCCCTTCCCCACTGAAGTACAAATTACTTTTTTTTTTTTTTTCATCAGCTCCTGCATGCCTTGGATCTTTCCCTTGAAACATCATTTATAGTGTTTTGATTGCCTGCCAGGAAGCTGTTGAGAAGCTATCTTACTGAAAGGAAAATGAACAGTGATTGCAATTCAACCTGTTGATGTGGTCAAGGGCCTCGTTGTATTTGTGGATTTTTCTCTGTCAGCCTGGGAAGCATGCTCCACATCCGAGCAGGTGGAAAAGGGGGTCTTGCATTAATGTCTACTTGCCATCGTGCTTATACAGATATTAATTTAGTGTATTTTTTGCTGACCAGTGTTGTTTTTTCTTGAGCAATTTTGCTTTCGAGTGATCAACAGGATGACCACTAATCAGCATGAATCTGCGGTGGGCTTCAATCCTGGAAAACCTATTTAACATGTTTGTCTCCCACGCCCCTTTAGAATTCAGAAATCAACAGTCGGTTAAAGTACCTTAGATGCAGGAATATTCATTCGTAGTTTTTTATACTTGACTTCATTTTTATCGCATGACTGTGTTTTGCCTCATCATCTTGCAGTAACAGAATATTGGATACTGTTGACTGTTGATGTCAATAATAGCTTGAGACATATGAATGGCCCCATGGTGTTTCTGAATGCTTTATTGTAGGACTGATCTTCCCTGAGTTTAGGCAATTGGGTTTAACCAATCATCCTGCATCCTCCCAAAGGCAAGTCTTCCTGTCCCATGGTGTATGTCTCAGTTTGCCTTCTGAAGGGCTATATGACTGGTCTTTGACTACAGAAAGAGTAAAAGCAACTTGATTAGATTAGGCTAGACTAGATGTCTAAACTGAGAGTGTTGAAGTTAGGAGAGATGAATTCTACCCCTCTAGGATAAAGGCAATTTTAATGAATGGAGAACATGAGTGATTCCAAAAATTAAAGTCTATGTATTGGGAAATACAAGTAATAGTGAATGATAAGGTATTAATCTGATTTTAATTGAAAATACAGATTAAATATGTCTAATATCTAAGAGAAATATATATTTACTGCATGCCTTTATTGAGTTCTGGAAGACTTCTGAGTGAAAGAAACTGCAGAAGGTGATAAAATTCATTCTGTTGATGACTGCCTTGTACATACTTGTGGTGGTTCTGTTGAGGAGTGCAGCTTTTCATACTCCTCACAGGAACAAAGCTTTTCCCAGGAAAGGGAAAGGTCATCTTCTTCAAGATGCAACTGTAAACAACCAGAGTAAAGTCCAATAATGCTGAACTAAGTCATGTCTGACAGAAGTGAGAAGTCTGTTCTGTTGTAAGTAGAAAAATCAGAGCTGACATTATTAAAACATAAATGCAAAACCTATTCATAAAGCCCACTTAATATTAAGGCAGATGTTTGTGTGTTTTCACAGAGCTGAAATGAACAAAACTTACAAATATATACACACTTTTAACTATGAAAAAAATCTATTTGTGTCAGGAATAGGTGGTGATATTTTTGTATGCTTGTCTTTGACATTTAAATGGCTAAGTTTAAGGCGATTTTTAAGAAATGTATATAGCATAGACAACTATAGGAAGTCCAATTTTGGTACAAATATTCTCTCCTAGCCCTTTTTGAGTTGTAGTATACATTACAATCACAACTCCATGGTGCAGTGCAGCACTGTGGTAGAAATCTCCAAGCTGCCTTCAAGCAGTCAGCTGTGTCAATGTGGCACAGTACAACGTCATGAAACAAGGCTAATGCAGGTCCCCAAAGCTGTGTATCCACATTATCTATTCCACAGCCATCTTCTTCCAGACTGAAGGAACCCCGCTGGTACAAGTGTGGGGATCTTAGCGCCACGCTCCATTGCTTGATGTAGTCATCATTTTGTAGTTCAGCTTTGCATGTGTTCTTGTCTGGGTTGACTAGTGCAGCTAAAGGCACAGCCCGAATTGTATAATGATTTACTATAAAATTTTAATCCATGGTGTGCTGGATTCACAGAGTTACATGTGTGACTCTGTGAATAATGATAAAGCAGGTTGCCACATGAATATATTACAGCGTGGACTAAATATAGGAACGTTGTTAGTGTTCTGTCTACAGTTTCTGTTAGGGTCTGCTTAGAGATGAACTTTATCCTGAAGACATTCACCGACAAAAATTTGATTAAAATTTCTGAGCATGCAATTTGTTTACATACTTTGCATTCCTAAAAGGAAGTAAAATTCAATGAATCTGTTGCTAACGACACAGTTGTCACTGTCATAGCTATGTAGAGACACATGGATAGAAACCAGTTGAAAAAATGAAGATGGCAAAGTTTTGGCTATATATTCAAGCGTTTATCTACTGGCCTTATTTGATTCAAACAAGATCAAGGTGTTATTTTTATTCTCCAAGTTTCTCTAGGAAATCAAAACCTTAAAGTTTGGAACTATGCAGTGTAGTAAGGAAATGCACTTGGGGCACAATAACCCTATGCAGTGCTACAGACTAGGAGAAGTCTGTCTAGAAAGCTGCCTGGAGGAGAGGGACCTGGGGGTGTTCGTTGACAGCCGACTGGACATGAGCCAGCAGTGGCCCAGGTGGCCAAGAAGGCCAATGGCATCTTGGCTTGTACCAGAAACAGCGTGACCAGCAGGTCCAGGGAGGTTATTCTCCCTCTGTACTCGGCACTGGTGAGACCGCTCCTCAAATCCTGTGTTCAGTTCTGGGCCCCTCACCACAAGAAGGATGTTGAGGCTCTGGAGCGAGTCCAGAGAAGAGCAATGAAGCTGGTGAGGGGGCTGGAGAACAGGCCTTATGAGGAAAGGCTGAGAGAGCTGGGGTTGTTTAGCCTGGAGAAGAGGACGCTGAGGGGAGACCTCATTGCTCTCTACAACTACCTGAAAGGAGGTTGTAGAGAGGAGGGTGCTGGCCTCTTCTCCCAAGTGACAGGGGACAGGACAAGAGGGAATGGCCTCAAGCTCCGCCAGGGGAGGTTTAGGCTGGACATTAGGAAAATATTTTTCACAGAAAGGGTCATTGGGCACTGGAACAGGCTGCCCAGGGAGGTGGTTGATTTACCTTCCCTGGAGGTGTTTAAGGCACAGGTGGATGAGGTGCTAAGGGGCATGGTTTAGTGTTTGATAGGAATGGTTGGACTTGATGATCCGGTGGGTCTCTTCCAACCTGGTTATTCTATGATTCTGTGATTCTATGAAATAGAAGTTAAATCAGCTCCTCTATTTTGTAGCACAAAATTGCCATTGCTTCTCATAGTGCATCAGCGCTGCATCTATAAAGGAAAGCAGCCATACTGTACGCTTGGCACCACTCACAAGAAATAATTCCTAGCAAACAAGATCATTCTGCATTTGATTTTGCGTTTATTCATATCCATGGAGAAAGTTTAACTGAGAGTCAAATTTAATTACCCCTGAAAGTGAATCCAGTATACAGACTTTAAGACATTTACTATTCCTGGAGGAGAGCTGAGGGTCTCACTGAAAGTACTGCTTTAGAAAAGGGTATTTTCTACAGTCCCAGGAGCTCCAAGGTAATCTGTAGAATTTTGAGCAGTTAATTTTGTCTCTGCTTTGGACGCCAACAGACTGAATTCATGTCAGGCACTGAGGAAGGGAAATATCCAACTGAGAAGTGAAATTCAGGACACTGTGAGCATAAGAAAGTACAGGAGGATAAAGAAGTTGGAGAGAAAGGAAAGAGAGAAAGGGTGGATGTTGTTTTCTGCTTCCCCTCTCCTCCCTTTGATCCTGGGAGTCTTTCAGTGTGGTCCCACAAGAAATCACTGTAACATCTGACCAAGGAGGCAAAGGATGACCCTGGGAGATGTTTCATGTAAGCACAAAGGTGATGGATGCAAAACCTAAAACGTAACAATGACACTGGTACCAAGAATATTGCTAGAGTCTGGGAGCCAGAGGCTTCACTGCCTCACTAAACTGTGCCCCAGGAAGACACGTGGCATTTGCCTTTCATCCTTTCTTCCACCCGTTTCCAGCTGAGCTCTGCTCATTCTGCTCACAGCAGTTTGCTACACCTCTGTTTGGTACAGCACTCACATCTGTGGGAGAACTGTGCCACTGCAGCCCTCAGCTCTAACCTTTAGCACTGATGATAATGAGAGGTTTCCTTTTCACTTGAAAGCAAGTAATGTTAAGTGGCTGACTGAGGGTAGATTTTGCCACGGCAGTACACTACCAGGTAACATGGCTGCATTGCTTTCTCAGGGACAGCCCACAAGTTCAGCATCAAACCTCTTTGGAGTTGGGCTGACCTGATAAACACCAGCTAGTGCACCCCCTCACAGTTAACTTTTGTACAAAGCCTTTTGCTTACTTCTGCTGGAGCTATTACATGTACATAAAGACCGTGATTTACAGGTAGCATCATAACCAAAGATAGTATCTCTAAAGTATCTTATTCTATTTTCTACCATCATAGGATATGCCAGCAACAGGAAAGAGGTGGCTAATTTGGATGAGGGTGTGCAGGTGACCTTGGTATGTGGGATTAGAGCATGATGTCAAAAAAACTGTGGCCTCATTTCAAAAAGGATGTTGGGAAAGTAGGAAGGGTTCAAAGATCTACAAGAATGCATGTCCTCCAGACAAGTTGTATAGTGAGAGGTCAGAGAGGCTCCATCTTCTTTTTATCCAAAATGAAGTGAAAATAGTTAAAAACAAGCTACAGACTGCTCATTCATCAAGAAAAAGGGTTTTGTAAGCCTTTAATTTTTGAAGCTGAAGTTGAATACTTTCAATGAGGAATGAGGTGGTGTTTTACTTTTGGGATGAGCAAACAATTGAGCACAGGCACAGCTTCTCATGGACTACCTCACAAAACCTGACTAGCAGCATTGCCTCCATCCTACCAGTTAGGGTGACATAGGTGCAACCGATCTTGCTTTCAGGAAAGGGAAATCACAAAATTACCTTGTTGCCCACCTTGTTTTCTGTTTCTTTTTCCTATTAATTTTTTGTTTGGAGTCTTAGGGTTTTTTGCAAAGCAAATCTGTCTCTCATTAATGCACTCTGGTGCAATTAAACACCTAAAATATTCTTAGGGGTCTGCTAAAATGCTCCTCTGTAATGTCATGGTCGTAGGGCAGCAACACTTTGCGTTTCCCGATGGGTTGGTCAGAGCCTTGTAGTACCACCGCTGTGAACTGAACTCAGACTTACTGCTTTATCTTGCACTCCTGACCCTCTCACTTTGATCTCCTTTTTTAATGCTTAGCACAACTACTGAAGTGAATACAAAACTTCAGCCTGAGAGATGGTTTCAGTGTGGAAATTGAGTTCTTCGTTTAGAATATAAAAACGCCGGCTCTTGTATCTTGGAAAAAAAAAAAAGGGAGAGAGGGAGAGAGAAAGAAAAGGAAAACAGAATAAAAGTATGCTCCAAAAATGCAATACTGTTAAGTAAGTCCATTGGGCTATCAGTGTTGTTAGCTGGAATGCATGAGATTTGAAAGCAGTTGGAAAACAAGCAGTATATGTAGGTACGAGGCCACTGTGGAATACGAGCAGACAGCAATGTATCATTTTGAGGAATGAAAACTATCTAGGATTTGGAAGTTACTGTCACTAACGTTTGACTGCCACTATTTTTCTGGTGCATGGTACACATCGTTTAGTGTTAGCAGTGGGCATCTTGTTCCTGTAGTCTCCGATAGTGCTTTCATACATATCAAAAATCACTTTATTTTTCATCTTTAGAACCTCAAAAGGACTTTAAGAGTACTATAAAATTATTTCTAAGGGCAACAGAGAGATAGCAAGATGTAGAGGATTTATATTTTCAAATTTTATTAACTTCAAGCTAAGATAGAGCTGTGTGTGAATAGCTTTGACTTTCTTTTTCCACAGGCAGCTGTACCCAAATGAACAAGCCTCTGTATGCAGTCAGCTTGGCTGATCTATCTGTGTTGCAGGTTGTATTCTTACTAATTGTCTGTACAGCTACCTTTAATGTGTTTAACAACAGCATAAAGAGAGAAACGTGAAACTTACTCTCTTGTGCTTCTACAGTAGAATTCTCCACCAAATTTCCTGTTCACAGCCCTGTCATGACCCTCTCCCTTCTTTTTTTTTTTTCTTATCTTGTCACCTCCTCTCTGCAATAATGTTGGGCTTTCTCTTGAAATGACTTATTTCTGAGACATTGCCTGTGCATCCTTATTTCTTTTCACGAGTTCCATCTGTCATATTGCTTTGGCTCTGATAGCGGCTGAAAGCAAGCATACAGCCTGGAAAATGAACCTGCATATTCCAATGCTTTAAAACAATAATTTAAAATACTTAGAAATCCACAAAGTTTGTTTCAGTCTCCCTTGTTGTTGTCTTCAAATTCTGGTAAGACCAAGGCTGGCAGCCAGGTTGGTTGTCAGTATTATTGAGAATCATCACCAGTATCTCTCCATAAATGTGCGTGTGTTTTATCCACAGAGTAATAATATAATTGTATAATATGCTGCATATAGTGGTGTTTCTTTGTTCTTGCTTGCTGGCTTGCAATTGAACGGGAATGTCTACAGTCTTATGAGCTTCTTGCACATCTCATGTAAACTGAGGAAGGTGACATAAGTCCCAAGCAGTAAGAATTCATACAAACTATGCAGAAGTTAGGGAAAGTTTACAATCAGGTCATTTCACCAAGTATGTCTAGATCTAGGAACAGATCTGTCAGCAGCTGAGCCGCTTCATGAAAGGCAGTGGTCATAATTCTTAATCCAAAATGAATTTGTATTAAAAACTGCTTAAATTAGCTTAAGGGAAGCAAATAAGGGTAAAATGCCTGTCTCATCTTTGCTTGAGATAACATTATTTCACACAGGGGAAAGACCGCATCGTGAACTTGTTTTCTTCAGAATTAAAAAAGTGGCCTAAAATATCCTTGAGATCTGCCAGCTTTCTGTAAGAACAGAATTGGGTAACGTACATGTTAGAAATGGGAGCATTTTCTCCAGAATGATAATTCATTTAGCTTTGGAGCACTTTGTGTATCTGATAATGGCAGGTCTTTGAGTTAGTTATCAGGATGTGTTAAGTTGTCTTTGTTCAAACAAAGAGTTGCATGTAGGAACAGAAGAGCCTAATTTGAGAGATATTTAAGTTTTGAACATAAAAGCCACAGTAGATACATTCTTACTTTTTGCCAACCTACTTGCAAAGATGTGTATTTAAATCCTTAAAGCAGTTCTTTGTTGTTTGTTTGTTTGGGTTTTTTTTAAGCATATGCACAGTTGCTGGAGATATC
Source organism: Phaenicophaeus curvirostris (assembly GCF_032191515.1). Taxonomy (NCBI): domain Eukaryota; kingdom Metazoa; phylum Chordata; class Aves; order Cuculiformes; family Cuculidae; genus Phaenicophaeus; species Phaenicophaeus curvirostris. Next base: position 49,109,486 of record NC_091397.1, on the reverse strand, counting down.
TATAGAAATAAAGATGCAGATGCTTTCTTGGAGCTCAAAGCTTGTGTGCATTTTGTATTGTCAAAGAAGATGAATCACTCACGGTCAGTAACAATATTGAAATGGCAGCTGATGATATGTAGCCTTGCATGCTTAACTTTTGCGGTTACAGTCCCTCTAGAAATTTGTACCCAAGTACAGACTGTTTTCAGTGTGCTCAGCCTTATACAATCGATTAGGTTAGTCATTGCCCATGTGTTTATAAACACAGCATTTGATCTTGGTCTCGAACCCATCCTGTTTGAAATAGAATACAAGATGATCATCTTGGGTGCATTATGCCCATGCTTTTACTTGGTGCTAGAGGAATAGTTTCACTTGCTAGCACTTCCCTCACCCAATTTGTCTGGACTATTTAGAGATTTGATGAAAGAATATAACTTTTGAGTACTGAACCACACGCATGGAAGCTAGGTTTTTCTCCCAGAAGACTGCCAAGATCACAAAGATGATGATCCAGAAGACCCTGCGTGTAGGCCTAAAGTAAGATGACAGTTCTCTAAGGACTACCCTTGTCTTCAACGTGGAGTAAGAGAAGGCCCAGTCCACCTTGGCCTACTGCCCTTGTCTTGGAGAAGATGTTGCTGCACCTGTGTGAGAGGAAGGACAGTGCCTGGAGGCACACCTGGTACATAGCACTGCATGTATGGGCTCTGCCCACGTCACCTGTGCAGGCGAAGACCATGGTGCAAAATAAGAGGCCCATACAGTCCCAAAGGGCTCTACCCTACGGGGGCTGCTTTGAGACTACAGCCAAACAGCTCTCAGTTTTCAAAGGGATATCTATAGTTAGTAACTAAAATTTTGGTACAATCCCCTAACTACTCGTCTACCAATTCTCAACTGGATTACAAACTTTCCACTATCAGTAGATAGGTGTGTTAGGGATACCGACCTCAGCAAACATTTAGAGGATTGCTTCCAAAAGATTTTTAATCTGCAAGATAACTGATGTTTTGGCTGCTGTTCAACGCATGAGTATGTGTGACATATATTTCTATATCTTGAGTTATACTGTTCTGTGAAGATTCTGTCAAGACGTTAGTATGTGTCAAATTTCAAGTCAAATGATTTAAACTTTTGTTATTCCACTGATTTTGTTATTCCATTTTGTTATTTTTTACTCTGCTTACTTTTTTTTCAAGAGAAAATGAAGGCAAAAAAGAAAATACTAAAATCCTCAAATATATGAGGAAGGAAAATATTCTCAACTTGTCGAGTTAGTCTCCAGATGGATTCATATCTTTCATATCAGCTGAAGATCAAGAGCAGCTGACAAGTCTGGAAGACTAGCTTCAGACAGGTGATGTTTTAGACTGATACAGGTGGTTCTGCAACTTGATGGTCTGGAAGCAAAAGAGATTTTGAGGGGAAGAAGGACAGGCTTGCCCCCATATTACTCCTGCCAGCAGTGCAGCTTACCAAAGACCCTGCATGTATGGTGTTTTGTCACTTGAGAAGGTGAAGTAAGTGTGGAGGGTTTTTTTCTGGATTGAGGCCAGCTTTTTCCTCTACAGAACAGTGAGACTCATTTTATCCAACTCTCTTTTATGGCTTGGGCTTCTAATGCCTTTACCAATCTTTTGAAGAATGTAATAAAACTAAAATAAGTAACAACTGACAATAATGAAATTATTTGGACAAGTAGAATAGAGATCTGGATTTTAAAAATGTAGAGAACTAATCAAATAAAAGCTGAAAGGCTGACTTTGGAGGAGATTTCAATTCTTGCATTTAGAAGGAATCCACTCTGACAAAGGCAGAACCTCCATCACCCATGATCTCGTGTCATGTTCTGCTTTAATATGTCTGTGGTGTGTTCATAATAATTGGCTATAGCAGTTGGACAGAACTACGTCCAGAAGATTGTCCTGCCTCTTCTTCAGATTTCCAACACTTTTCATTCTTGCAAGACACAGTGACTCCCATAACTTATGCAATGTAATATTTACATATGGATATAAAATCTGTTTCACTGCACAGTAAAGTTAACAACAGGCTGGCTGGAAAAAGTAAAATTTAAGGAGTGGGGGTTATTCCTGTTCTTGAATGTCAGATGCAGGTTATCTACAAAGACCTAATGATTCAGGAAGATGCTGATATCGGTTTATTTTTCTGGAAGCTTGTACCTCTAGAATGAAGTGCTGCACTGAGTAAGATTGTGTCTTCTTAGTCTTCCAAAACCTTCTTTTTCTCTGCTTTCATTTCACTTTCACTGATGTTTTAAACTGCTGACATCTGAGAGGTGTTAATCTCAAGCTTCAGTTGTCCTGAAAATTTAATTTCAGAAGATAGCACTACTACAGGTCCAAAGGAACTGGAAGCCAATAATGTTCCTTCAAGACTTATAGATGTTTGAGCTGCTCAAGAGCATTCAACCGTAAGTCCTATCTGAATTAACAGATAAGGTCTAATTAAAAGAGCTCCAGTGATAGAGCTTTGCTTGTGTCATGTGTTGAGGGAAAACATGATGAACATCATGAGCGGGTAAATTTGAAAATATATTGGAGAGACTTCAAAGGAAAGTTTGCCAATCTGTTTGACTCTTTTAATAACAATATCGCAAGAGTGAAAATATGAATAAATATCACCCAGACTTCTAGCCACTGTCCTGTAATCTGACAGTGTTGCAATGGTGAAAATGCCCAGTTTGTCAGAATAATTAATATTGCAATCCCAAAAAGATAAGTAATATAATATTATCCAGCTTGCTGTATACTGTTTTACTTAGATCCTTATCAGCAATTTCACGAAGACAAATAACACTGTCTAGCCCACTAAGTTCAGATTAGAAAAATCCTTTAAATTTCACTTAGTAAACAATTTGATTTTATTAAGAATAACAGCTCATGACTTAATAAGGTTCAGCAGTAGCTGCAGAGAAGGTACTGTTTGTGAAAATACATTGAACAACCCTATTTATGACCAAACACCCAAACATGTACAAGCACATGACAAGCAATGATATATGCATAGCAAGTAAAGATAACAGATCGGGTTAGAGTACAGAGAGATACTAATAATTAGCTTGGTGTTAATAAGCTTGATGTTAGGAGGTATATTTAACACGGATAACACAAGTGTTAACCCAATGGAATCCAGGTCAGAGGTGGGGAAGGGGGATGTGATCCAGCCTGTCAGCTGATACTAAAAGTTTCGGTCATGTTTTCCCTTCCACCTCCTTACCCCAAGGAAGCTGGGGGGCAGGAAGGGAGAAGGAGGAGGTGGGGTTCAGCCTGTCAGCTAATCCCTAGAGCTTTAGTGACATTTTTTTTTCTTTGCACCCACCTACCAAAACTTTTCCTTGTTTAAACCATTTATAGTTTAGAGAAAGAATTCTCACTCTGTGTTTGGCACACTCCGTGTGCCAAAACTCAACTGTGCAAACGCAGTATGTGTGGCTAAGGGAGTAGTTTGCCTCAGAGGTGCGGAGGAGCCAGGTAGCCTTAGGTGTGGGGGTGTGCTTTAGCATTCTAATGATACTACAATGATGAGCACAGGTCATCTGTAGACCAGGTTATCAGCTGCAATCCATCTTCTTAGAAAATAATTAGGCTTTTGTCCTTAGCGGGGACCTGCCAGTTGCAGTAGTTGACTATACCTACTTCTGGAGGTCTCATCCCCCACTTCAGATGCCCTTGATGCATTCCTTTCCATTGAAGTCCTTGTACTCAGCCCACAGCAAGGAATGGAGAGGAAGGGAAGGGGTTAGGGGGAAGAGAGGTGAAAGCACCCAGTCCCACGTTTAACTTTTATTCTTATGTTCAGCCTTATTTTCCACAGCTTGGAAGACGAAAGTCTCAGGGCCCTATCAGGAAGATAAGAGTTACATTAATGAGGAAGAGAATAAAGCACGGGGAAAACTGCCATGTAAAATGAGATATTATTATAGTTCTTGAAGAGATGTTGATATTCTTTTCTGGAAACTGCAAAAGATTATGAGGAGAAGAATAAGAAAGAGGCTTATTATTTAATTAACTGGGATGCTGTGCGGGGGTTATTCACGTGGTGAGCTCATGATAAGGACCAGAAAACCTCTCCAGTCACCAGGAGAGGAAAGTGAGGGTTTCACTAATGGGAGTCTCAGTCATAATGAGTCTCTGGGATAATTTAAGAACAAGTTTGCACGACCGTTTTCATGCAAACCAATGTTGAAAGCATAGGCCAGTCCCTAAGCATAACACTCCATAGACTTGTGGAAGGGCAGTCTGGTATTAGGTCCCACATCTCTCCCCAGGATGTGCCACTCCCTTCTGGCCTAGGATATTCATGGGTAAAGCATTGCCTGTGCAATATCTGTCTTCCTAATTGATAACAAATAATTGCTGTATTATTTTCTTTTGCTTCTGTGTGTTACATGAACAAATCCCTGTATTGCCATTGAGATAAAATTACTTTCTATTCTGGGAAGTATGAGTCTGCTTGGTTTAGGAACTGTGTTGAAGTCCTGCTTTACTCTTGAAACTTGACTGGGCCAGAAATATTTCCTTTCTGCTGCAGGAATAAGAGCAAATCACCCCAGGAAACCCAGTCACTGCTCTCATGGTCTTCATCTTTGCCTCCAACATCTAGCAGAAATACTATGCTTCTGAGGGAATAGCTCTGTTTTCTCCTTTGGTGCTCTTTACATGCTGAAAAATAAGCACTGGCTTTAGTGTTTTGTCCCCCAGCAGAAATTAAGGAGAAGGAATAATGGTTCAGTGCATCATCTGGGTAGCTACCCTCCTAGTTTGTTCTCTCCATTTTGTAGGCAACTCAAGAAGGTTGTCCTAAGCTGAGAGAGAAGCACCTGTTATATTTCACTTTGTTGTGTTATTAAGAATTTTTCTACAACTGTTCTTCCATTAAGTTTGTCCCATTGTGAACACCTTGAAAGAATAAGTGCAACTCAGTGCAAGTAAGGGTTGCAGAATAGTCTTCGAAGACCCTTTCATGCTATATTTTTAGCTCTGTCCTAACATTGGCTAGCCATTTCTATATATAAAAAAACCAAACAAACAGTGATGTCTGTCTGTGATTAGCAAGTTTCCTTAGAATCCTGAAACACCTTAGTAACATCTACAATAGAAACTCCTATTTATGGTGCTAATCAAAACCCTTCAGATCTGTGTAGTCTGGATACATAAGCTACTATCTCTAGCAAGTCTGTTTATCCACAGGCAGAGTCTCCAGGGCATCTTACAGACACGTTCTTTATGAAGTTATTTTCACTTTGTTGTATTTTGTTAGAGCTCATAAAAAGACCTACCAATAAAAAAAGTTTCTCTAAGTCACCTCTCACATAAACATACTGATGCCTTAATTCCCAGAGTACCCTGCCAGACTTATAAATATTCCATTATTTATTTACTACTGATTAGATAACAGATTTTTTTAATTAAATGATCTCTTCTTAGAGTTCTAATTATACCAGTTTTCCTGTTGATGATGACAGTACAAATGTGCATGAGATGGTGGAATATTAAGCCTGTGGCATAACAAATAGGTCAGATTCCTCCTGAATAATATCATAGTGAAGATAAGATATTTGGTATCATTCTTTGTTACTGTTTAAAATTAAGACATGTATTGACCTTACCAAGGGATACTGGATTTCTTGAAGAAATACAGGTAGCTTTAAGTGATTATTTCAAAGGTATTCCAATAGAGCCAACAAAATACAACTAGTACCAATGGAGTCCAAAAATCCAAATTGTTCAGGCTCTGGTGAAACTTCCAAAACTGAATATTTGATTGCAGAATTCTTTGCTTAAGATGTGGCTAGCAAGTTTTTTTCTCTCCTGACAGTCAGATGGTATAGTCAGAATCTATATGACATATTTGTCTGTCTCTAATGTTTTATCACATTGCTCTGTTCTTTCATCTAAAAATTAGTGCTTTTCCTTCCATACAAATGTATCTATCTATTTATTAGTTTGTCAGAATGTCTGTAAATATTATATTGTTTTGAGGAGGCAGTGCCTAATTTGTCAAATGGAAGTATTTTTCTTCTGCTTTCTAGCACATGAACTATGATGGATGCAATTCTGTTCTGAGATGCATCAAAACCCAGAAGTTACAGCTATGTAGCTGGTGGGTGCCTTCAATGTGTGTCATACAAATTATCCAGCTGGAGAAATCTGAAACCACAGTTAAAATCATGTTATTTTCTTCAAAACAGAAAAAAAAATATTGACTACATAAGACAGCTGAGCACCATATTTTAATGGTTTTTTTTCAGCCACCCTTGCATATGAGGTCAGTTAACGTACCAAAGTACCCTGTAAGATATTTAAATCCTTACATATCCTTGAAGATCTATTTTCTTTGTTTCTCTTATTGAAATCTCTCAGACTATCTGGTTACAAGGTGTCTCAAAATATCCTCTGGCAGCCAAGTGAATGTAGTAAAATGATTTTGTTTCTTTGGCCTCTTTTCCAAAGTGGAACCACTCTGAAATCAAGTAGTGTAATAGCAACATGTAGTAGATACCTTGAAACAGAAGAGGTGTAAAATGATGTTGGCAACAAGAGTTATTATTGAGAGTGCCTGTCCTTTGTCAGATAGAGGAGAGCGACTTTGCAAGGAATGATATTCACACCCACAACCACATGTCCATTTGTGCTCACACATGCACTTTTCAAAACACTACAGTGTGCACTGACAGAATTGGCTTCAAAAATTTCCTTTGAGTCATTTCTTAGCCTCCAGCAATGGCTGGAAAAGGTGTTTGTGATCAAACTGGAATGTAAAACTGCAGTACTATAAATAGTAGCAAGTTCTACTTGCTAGAGAACATCCTTCTCCAATCCTACATTGAATTCTTCTTGAAGAGAGTAAAATTAGTTAAGTGAAAACATTTATTTTGTATCTTTTTGGTGTTACATAATGTTGATAATTTCCTACCATAATAATTTTTGCCTCAGTTAATTACTGCTAGGGTCCTGAAAGAAAAGCTTATTTTCATACTACATTTCATCCTAACTTGTGTGTTGTTTTGGGTTTTTTTTAAATGATTTAAAATAATTAATTTTAATCTAGCCTGAAGTCTGTCAGACTTGGATATGATTGGAGAGATATGGATTTGATGAGTGTACTGTTTAGTGGATAAGGAATTGATTCGGTGGTCGCATTCAGAGAGTAGTGGTCAACAGTTTGGTGTCCAGATGGAGATCCATGACAAGTGGTTTCCCTCACGGATCTGTACTGGGACAAGTGCTGTTTAACATTTTTATTGGTGGTATAGACAGCGAGATCGAGTACGTTTGCAGATGGCACCAAGCTGAGTGGTGCAGAAGTGGTATATGGTAAAGTTTTTCCTGCAAGCATATTTTTGTGTTGGATACTTGATATTCCTGGGCTGGAAGTTCTTTACAGTGTTGAATGTTCATTTTTCTCAATGATAAATGCATTTAAATAAAACATGTAGGCTTTTTTTATTTTGTTACTATTCTAACACTACAGACTGCTCATAACATGTGAGTGCCTATAGCTATTTGGAAGGGTGGTTACTGGCTTGTTGACTATAAATCTAAATTAACAGAGATAAATGATTTATGTGCATATGATGTTTTGGTAAGCACACAAGAGGCAGTCTGTTTGTAAGAGAAACATAATTCTTCTATTAACATCCATAAACACCCTGCTTACTGCTTTGGGAATTCACACAGAGCATGTGTGTATGTAACAGCATAGCAGCAGTGCATGTAGTGGTGTGATTATAGGAAACAAATTTCTGTTTACCATCTATAGTATCTTCGATTGTTGATTATTCTTGTCTCTGTGCCAAAGAGAGTCAGAAAATTGCCAAGAGAGTTCAGCAGTTCTTAATGAATATGACTGGATCCCTCTGTAAAGAAGAATATTTTTTCTTTCTTTTCTTGTGGTTTTCCTTTCCGTCTAGCACTGAAAATAAAGTTTAATTTGCTCTGTATGGAAGCTATCTACTGGCAGCCGAGCCCTTACCGACATAAAGACACAAAGGACAAGCTCACATTAAAGCCTCTGGACTCAATATATCTGGAGTCGATTGTGTATTTATCCATTTGGCCTTTGTCAGGTCCTTAATTTCCCTGCTGAAATTCCTCATCTGCTTAAATGCCTCATTTAATGAATGTGTTTATTAATAAGAATATTAAATTGATTAATAATACTAGCATCTTTATCTAATCTATTTACAAAATAGGCTATTCAGGAAGTGGGCTAGGTCTCTATGTGAATACACAAAATCTAGAACAGTGGGAGTTAGACCTTGGTGTGAAGGAACCATTTTATTACAAGTAGCATGCAATAAGAAGGACTTAGACCAAAATCCTGCTGTGCCTTAGATTTCTGTCAGTAAGAGGAATGAGATCTCCTGATCTTGAACGCATGCTAGAAAGCCTGCTGAGCTAGTTAACAGTGCCGCATTATCTAAAGTATTTATTGAATTCATTAAGCACCAAAAGCTGTGGATGAAAACCAGGGGGATGTTTTAATCTCCTCGTTCCTGCTGACACTTTTGTCTTTTTCTTCACGTAGACATTTCTGCTTTAACTAAATGTTCAGGTCCTCCTTGTGATTTCTGCATACAAAGTTTCAACAGCATGAAGCAATATTTCTTTGTGGCAAAAGATATATATAAACTATTAGTATATCCTCAAGTGCTTGAGAGTGCCTCCTGGGAGTGTGTTTCTAAATATTCTGCTTTAAATACAATTGTCTGATTTTATACTCTGAGTAAGCATGTGTTGCCTGAGACTGGCTAGACAAGCCCACTGTGCGGAACTGATTTTTGTGTTTCATAGGGTACTGATGACTTCCATGCTTTTATTGTGAGATTTTTGCCTTTTGATGGACTTCCACATAGAAAGCCCAAGCAGCAGCAGTAAGCTGATCCATATGAGAACATTAGCTGCTCACTCAAAAATAAAAATAATGTTGAGGTCTTGTAATTGGACATAAAAAATATTAGACTCATAAAACAACCTTAAAAACTGAAACACACAAAAGAGAGAGAAACTACATGTTTAAAATATTATTTTTGGGTACTCTAACCAGCGTTGTGTGTTTAGGGGCTGCCAATAACACCTGTCTTTTATGTAGCGTGTCTGATTAGTTGATTTAGAAAACTTACATATAATGGGACCATTATTTGAATACAGAGCTTCTGAAGACAGATAGGCCAAACTATATGACTGACTTCAACCCAACTCAAATAGTCCATTTATTCTTCCAGAACGTTTTTGAAGAGGGCTGTACTTTGTAGTCTCATTTACTGGGAAAGGCAGGATACTCTGAAAGCTGGCAAGAGGTTTCAGCTCAACTGTCCTTCATTCTCCCTTTTTTACTCAATATTTAACACAGTTTCTTATTGTTTACTTTTTTTTTGGCATTCTTCTACTCTACTGCATATAATGACTTAGTGGCTGAAAAAAAATTTATGGCTTCCAGAGCATGGTGCACTGTAAAAGAAAAGCTTACGAATCAAGTTCACACAGACTGTCAGATTGAAAATTTCACAGAAATTATTTGCTCACATTTCCCGTCATGAATTATTAAAGTGAAGTTACTGAGAAATACATGTTCTCATAGAAACAGAAAACAAAGGCATCTGAGCTGTTCTTTTTTGCTGGAGTAGGGACAAAAAGATGGTGTGACCTTCTCACAGAGGCCAGTAATTTGAGCAGTATTTTCCTTAAGGGGCAGTGAAAATGAATATTTTCTTTGTTTTCAAACATGCTTCATAAGACTACTCTTCATAGCTTTGTACTTGTCAAAGTTCATTGAGTAAAAGCCTGAGGCAATAAAATGTTGTAACTGTCTCAGTACCTGTCCTTCCATCCATCTTTATTTAAGATCTACAATTATTTCTTTTAGAATTTTCTCTTATTTTCTTCCTGCAGTTAATTTTTATTTCTGTATTCTTTCCTAAGGAGGTCTTATTTTTACAGTTTTTGATGCAAGCTGTTTCCCTCCAGTATTTTCAAAACCATTTCATTAAACACAAGGTAATATTATTTTTAATCCTATATTTTTCATGGGGAAAAAGTCGCAGCCCATCTTCTTACAGATAAAGACTATGTTTTACTTTGCTAACATCTAAGAATTCTGAGTCCTGTTCTTGAGTACTGGGACCAGAATATATGTAGTATTAAGTAGAATATATGCAGTATTAAGAAACCAAGTACTTAATCAGAAAATTTACACAGATAACAGATGGTGTTTGTTAAATATCAGAAATGAGCAATCAAAATCCATAAAATATTTTTTCTGTTGTCTAGAATAGCTTCATATGTTTTTCAAATTTTAAAACCACTGGCCCAGGCCACTGAAATTTCATACACCCTTTGTCTTGTGGTTCTTCTGAAGAGCTTGAATGTCTGTAGCAGTTTGTCAGCCCTGGTGGAAACAAATAGATGCTCAATAAATGAAGAATGTTTTTGGAAATAACGTTTTAAATTTCCTAAGATAAATCCCTGCTCGTGTGCATTGCATTGAGTGTGAGGAATATAGAGGCTGTATCTTGTTCTTAGAATTTGGTTTTGTTCTTTTCTTTGGTTTATGGCTCAGAATTAATTAATAAGCCTTTCTTGAGGTCTTCAGTCTTTCCACATCCTCTTGCATGCCTTTTATCCTCAGAAAATGCACTTAGGCCTGGGTTTTGCTTCTTATTCATGGCAAGTTATGCACAGAGAAGCCCTGTGTAAAATGGTATCAGAGTGAATTTCTGCCCCTAGCCTGATCTCCAGCACAATACCAGTAGAGGCATTTCAGTCTCTGCAGTACCAGTGTCTTGCACTTCTAGCTAGTAGCCAAAGGGCTCAGGGGCACTGACTGTGCCCTCTCTGTTCCACAGACCATGTCCCCAGCCTCCCTCATTTTCAGTGACTGCTTCTGTAGAGCAGGTAGTGGAAAGTGAACTTCCAGATAAGGGGGCATGAATATGTACAACTCCTACATGGATTTATCTCCTCCAGGTTTATAGTTCAAATGCTGAGACCATACTGAGTCTGAGAGTCTGGCTATAAAGAAAAGGCTGGTGTGGAGCTGGTATTTGTTGACACATTCTCACTTCATTTTAGTTTTGTTGCAGTGCCAGCATTTGGATGTACTGAGTTAGAAGGAGATCTACTAAGATATGTGACTGATGACGATCTGGGATGGGAATGATAGATAACCCTCTTCTTTCCCCTGTCCATCCCAGGGCACTGAAGATGGCTATAAAAAACCCCAACTTTCTGACCCCAGGAACAGCTCTGCAGTTTCTTGAGCCCCTTGGCAGCCACTGTGAAGTATATCAAGTTCCACCAAAAGTGGAAATCCTGAAACAATTGTGTTTGGTGGGAGGATTGGTACTCCTTGCATGGGAGAAAGGTGGGCTGAACAAAGGTGTGGATCATGCCCTAATTCCCAGGACTCTCTCCCTGCCTGTAGTCCATACGTGCAGGGCAGAAGTCGTGAGAGAGAAGGGAGCTTAGGGAAGAGGGTCCAGAGCATGACACACTGTGGGACAGGATTTTTTCCTGTGTAGGAGGAACAGTTCTTCATGTCCTGTGTGAATTAGAAGTCTGGGTCCTGCCTGGCCTATTGGGTTCTTCTGTACACTGAGGTACAGAAGTGGCAGCTGGATTTCTACCCTGGGTACACAGCTGCCTCTCATGATGTACTGAAGTAGTATGGGGAGAAAGAGGGTATGTTTTCACTCATTTAAGTGCTTACAAGTATCAAGGCTGTATTAAAAATACTAATATTTCTTTGCAAATTTGAGGTTGCATAGTTTTTCAGACTGACTGATGATACATGATCAACATCTGTCAAAGGTCAGATCTCATTGCCTGATCAGAAGCATGATGACCAGAACACACACTCAGAGGCAGATGTGCACGTCCTCTCATGGCTATACAATGTTCGGCTTTAACTTGCTAAAGAGAAAAGGACAAATCACACTTTCTTGGAATAGATATGGAGTTCCCAGTGGAGTCATAGAAGAGGCACATGTAGCTGAAGAAGTTTCTTTAGCTGTGTGGTGAAATCTTCTCCCAACTAGTGCCCTCAGATCATTCTTCACACCTAATTAGGGGCTTATTGGCTCTCTGTATGAGGAATACTAGAACTTTTCACATTATTCCCTGTTATATGGCAATTTTCAGAGTGGCTGTGAATGGCCCTTTTCAATAGATGTCAAGAGCTTTAGTGAAAACCTGGATTGCTTGGGAGATTGATTTGGGTGTTCCTGGACTGAATGGGAGAAAGATCAGAGGAGAAGTAGACCAAAGTGAAAAATATGATCTTAAAGAACATTGAAGAGAATCTGTCTCTTCCTTGTGAGATATTTTTTCCAATCTGATTTTCACCGTCCTTTGCAACAGCCTAAAACAGGTCAGGTTCTGTCAAATTAATTAATAAATTAACAACATGTTAGAGAGTCAGACTTTCACACTCTCTGTGAAGTGCAATCATGCAGCCATGCTGTGGTCATGCATTAAAAGGATAAAAAACCCAAACAAACCCTAAAACCAAAACCAAACCAGAAGAGAAAACTTTCATCCGATTCCTCTCATTCCCATCCCTCGCTACCATTTGATAGGCAGTGACACAATTTGGTTCTATACATATGTAGCATCATCCTCTTTATTGGGAAAATTTGTCTCATGGCAAATTTTTGTCACTGGGATAGCCTAAGGATACTCTATAATTTCAAATCTTGCCAAAAAGAAGTTGGTGTCTGAGTGGATAAGACAGGTGTTTCAGTTTGTGTATTAGTTAAAGAGGACTAGTTCAGCACTGAGACCTGTTCAAGTGTAGATAGGAGGGAAGTGCGGGAAGATTCAGGCTTTAAGGCAAACAGATACAGGTCCAGCAACCAAACTCTTATCTGCAGAGACACAGGAGGAGGTGGTAATATTTTTAAAAGCAGATAAAAGAACTGCTAGGGTGCTTAGCAGATATTTAGTGAGTCACTGCAAATTTAAAGAGGTCATCCTCAGGAAAAATAAATATCCCTACACAGATGCTTTTAGTAAGGTTTTAACTCTTTCCATTTGAAACACTGAAGGCTGATCAGTGAGAGAAGTAATGCTATCTGACACAGAAGGGGCAGCAACCACTTGGATCCACTTACTAAAGTGATAACCTTTCCTGCTGACTGGGAATTACCATAGGCAGAGATGCTCATGTGATTTTTGTTTCACGTTCGTCTTCTCTGAGAAAGAAGGAAGACAGTTACTTCTCTGTTAAATGTTTGCCGCAGAGCTGAAGCACGAAATGGCAACGACATCCTGCCTGTTCAGAAAATCTTCTGGCAAGAAAACAAGATTCTGCAGAGGCTCATCAGCATTGTATTATTGATGCTACACTGCCCTTATCAGACACCACTGACAATCTGTGTGTACTCTGTTATGCCAGCATTTTTACAAGTCTTAAAGACAGAATGGTGAGAGAACTCTAACCATTAGTGTATTCACTTAATTAAATCATTCACATTTACGTAAATTCTTGTCACTCTGTGTTTTTTATCAGTTTTAGAGGTTACATCATTCTTACAGATAAGATGGTCACTGAAAACGCCTGAAGACTCCAAAAGAAGTTGACTTATAAACAGAGTCCCAACAACACTCGTGGTCATTTCTTGCTCACCATGTCTTCTGACGTGTACTAAGCAAAAATATTTTGCACATTCTCTCCTATGGGACTCATGTTCTACAGTGGAGCAAAACACAGCAGAGAAGATAACCAGCTCCATGTTCAAACAGGAATTGCAATTTATGCACTGAGAGACCATGCTGGATCAAATTCATAAGGTCAAGCAAGTTCTTCAAGGTGTTACAGGTTTTTTTTGGTTTTTTTTTGAAAGGAAAGACATTTTAGTATTCTAAGCTTAACTTTTGTCTTTGACTGGGTAAGATGTTAGAAGTTACAAATAGGAAGCAATAATATGTAAAAAAAGAAAAATAATTGTGTAGCAATATGTACTCACATTTACTTTCCTGTTTCTCTTAGTGCTTATTTACTAGTACTTTTAATTCTAAACATTTGAATTATTGCTCCTAGTTTTCCTCTAATAATGGGTTAGTTGCAATATATGCTATGTATCCTTCTTTTAGACTTTTCTTAGCTGTACTTTCAGTAAAATACACAGTTCAAATTGCAGAGAAATGGCCTTAAATGGTGCAATGTCATTAGAGGTTTCTTGCCTGTGTTCATTATTGCTGATATTTTTCAGCTTTCTCTCATTGTGCTGTAGTGGTAAATGGTCCCTTTGTGTCCCTGACCTTTAATATGTTCATTAAATTTAATGAGTTTAAAGTATAAAAGAAAAAGAAACGCACCAAGTACAATCATCAGGACTGTTATGTAATAGGTAAAAAAGGAACAGATTCACAAACATTAGCAGGTCTATACAATAGTACTTTGCACTCTTTCTACCTGCTGTGATGTTCTGTTGATACATAAGGCATAAGGAAAAATAGCAGCAGACAGTTCAGTGCTGTTCTACCCATGTGATGTGAGAGAATTTGCTATTTTTCACAGTTTAGCAAGGCACTGTGTATGTCCACTAGTATCCATTGCAAAAAGAAAAAAAAAGTATACTGCCAGAAGAATCAAACCTGACTTTTCATTTGTTCACTTTTTATCTATAGGAGAATTTATCCTCTACAGTCTTAGTTGTGATTCCCAGCAGTACTTGCAAAATGTATCCACTTAGTATACTATGAAAAAACGTACTTGTGTTGTGTGAAAATTCATATTTGTGACCCGGCATGCAAATAGCCAGTTTCAAATGCCAATCTGAGACATTGATTTTATTACAGAGTTGCACAAGTCTGGGTGTTTACCTGCTTTCCCCAAATCAAGCACACCTGACAAGAGCCTCTGTGCTCCGTTTATTACAAAAGTTATAGGTGATGGCACCACACAAGCAAGCTCAGTGAGTGGAGGGCCTGATTCTTGAGGTGGGTTTCTTATGTTTCTCTGCCAAATTGGCAACCTTGATGGCAAGGCCTAATTTAATGCGTCATTCTTTGGTCTAGTTGTCCAAGATGTTCTTTACATTAGATTATGAGTGCTTTGATCTTTTACTTAGTAAAAGTTCTGCTAGTCTGTTTAATATAAATAAATGTTAGCCCTTCACTGACTACTCTACAGGGGTTCAGAGCAATGCCCACTCTTTTGCAACGCTTCCTTGTTCTTTTCAAAAAATTCTTCCCGTTGCTTCAGGCTAGTGCATCAGCCTTTTGGGGAGTGGGGCATGCTCCCTGTACTATGTTATGGTGAAAGAAACTACTTCTACGGTGTCATTGCAAAGGAAACTTCTCCAGGGACAGTCTCTGCTATGTGCCATCTCCAGCTTTGTCATACCAAAGAGTGCAAAAGCCCTTCTAGAGATGTGCAGACGTGCTGTTGGTGGAGAGAAGGGTAGCTTCTTGTCTGGCTTCTTTTCAGCAGTTATTTCCAGTTTTTCAACTGGGCTTGCGAAGAGCTGAAAAAAAATTCAGACTGAAGAGCCCATAGCTTCTGTTCTTATTTTAGAAGTTGTGGTTTTGTTTTTTTTTTCACATGCAGAAACTGCAAGAACAAGCCAACTCGATGTGGCACAGTTTTGGCAATAACAATGCCAATATTGCCTGGGTTTTCCTGGTCCATCCACCCTCAATATTACATCCTTTGTGCACACAGACTGCTTGTCCTAGCTTCTCCCAAAACCTTCATGCTTGATCTTTTACCCTCTTCCTGAAGAAGCCGTCCCTGATACAGTCAGGTTAATATATACAAGGAAAAAGAGAAAAATAGCACAGCGTGTTATATTTTCCACTACTGGATTATTCATTCCATGACAAGGAGTATTTTTATACACTTCTCTTGGCCTTGACCATTTAGACTGTAAACACTTTTGGGATAAGGACTGGTTTGCAGAAAGAAGGATCATGCCCAGCTGTAGCAAGGGTCCTACAGCAGTTGAGATAAGGAACACAGAGAGGAGTCATTGCCGAGTAATGCCTTATTTAGTATGGGAGAAATCTGAATTCACGTAAAGCTACTATATACTTGTAATTCCTAATAGGTCTGACAAGAGGGTAAATGTAACTGTATTGAACTCCTCATAGACTTCTGTAGATGATATGTCTGGCCATTTGAAACTGTGTGAGAACCATAGTTTTCTGAATGGCATTTCCTATTGCAAAGAAGCTGCAGAAAAGGATGAAGATATTTTTTTTCTTTTACTACTTTGTAAGTCCACTGCCAAGACAAATCTGCATACCTTGTACATCAGATCGAGGGTCTTCTCAAACACAATTTGGGTTTTCTTCCACCCTACTGTTCTTCAATCTGACATTGTAGCACCAACCTTTTCAAATTCAGGGTGACTTTGACTTGCTTTCATGCTTATAATTCTATTGTTTTCTCTCCAATTATTATATCCTAAACCTCTGACTTATTGTCGTGTTTCCACCTCGTGTCTATGAAAAAGTCTGTCTGACTTAAGCTTGAAAAGGTTTTTATATGTATTTGGTAAAGGTTTTGTGAACTGGCTCGATAAAGCTCAAATAGCTTTACAGTAGCTATTATGTATTCCATAATACTGCTCTGAACATAAACTATAGTATGCTAGAGTTAGCTAGCCTGCAAAATGACTTCAGTCTTATTTTGAATACATTGATTGACATATCATTTTGCCCTTAAAATAGTAATGGGATTGTGGAAAGAGTCTTCAACTTATCAAAGAATTGCTCTCCTCACCTCATTAGTCTTCAAACTTTCAAATACAATTGCAGAAAACATTTAAGATTATTTTGGTGCTAGATGACAATCTAGCTGAAAATAACTATTTTCATGGCTATTCATAATATTAATTATTTGCTATTGCCTTTTGTTATTAGTAAATTCAAAGCTGAGGAAAACACCATATTACATGGGATATTAGCAAAAGCAACCAGATTTCATGTGAATTCATACCTCTTTCAGTTTCCCTCAGTCTGAGAAACGATAGCATGAAAAGTTCTAATTTTTTTTTCTTTATGCATCAGATTTTACTGAGTGAAGTAGCAGACAGGAGTCATAATGAAAATCTGCTGTGATTTTGGTTAGGATGTACCCACTTTACTTTTCAGGACCTAATGAATTCTGCCTGCCCTGGTTTGTCCTTTCCTTTCTCCTAGGAACAGTATTAAAACAGAACGTTGTCCCTCTTCTCTGTGAGCTCCCCCATGGTATTGTGTCCTTGTGTGGAGTGCCAGAACTTTTTATCTACTTAGTGATTTTCTAAGGAGTCCCAATATTTTCATTATCTACATAAATATTAAAATGCTTTTGGCCCCTGCATACCTGTTTTACCTTCTTATGTCTTTTCCTCTTTTCTCCTCTCCCAAACCCATGTATTTCGTAGAATCATAGAATAGTTACGCTTGGAAGGGACCTTAAAGATCATCTAGTTTCAACCCCCCTGCCATAGGCAGGGACATGCCACTAGAATGTCCCACTATTTATCCCACTATTTATGTCAGCTTCTTTTAGCTTAATGTTTGTATCAAGAATATCTTGTTTTAGCATGATTATTGTCCTTTGTATTAATTTAAAAAGATGAAAGTCTTGGAAATACTAACCAGAACCACTTGCCTTTACCATATATCTCCTCTGCATCCTGTTCTCCTTGGTATGATTTTAGTTTTTAAGCAATTAATAACTCTAAAGCCTTCAATTTTCTCTGTTCTGTCTGTTCCACATCTATAACAAACCTGTTTGCATTTATAATATAAGGAACCAGAAATATGGACAGTGGTTGAAATTAATTTTCATTCCACTGTGTTGGAATAATTTCCTTTGGGTTACAGTAGTCAAAATGTATTCACAGATGGCACTGATATAAAAACTGATCTATTTGCTGATATTCAAATTGCTCTATAGTAGCAGTAGAGCTATTTCTGGCTTATGCTAGACTAAAAGTAAGTAGCACTTATTGCAATGCCTCTTTTCATAGAAAAAAAGAAATCTTAACTTGCAGTTCTTTCTTGTTTCTTATTCTTTTCCCATTTCATTATTTTGTTATGTTTAATTGCCTGACTCAGTTATCTACACAATTCTATTAGTTTGACCAGAGTGTTTAGAGTTTTCCTTTTCCCGACTTCTATTTACTGTTCCTCATTTTTACTTAAATCACTTCTGGTCTCCCATTATTTTAAAGTAATTAAATTTTTAATTTCCTTTTGTCACATCAGTCAGCGCTAGTGAGCAACACTTAATCCCAACAGTTAAATCAGCCTCTGTGGCACTGAGTCCAGCCACATTTATCCACACCAGGAGATTTTATAACTACTTTTTATCCACCCAGACCAGAACTTCCTTAGGTCTGATGATGTCACAATGAAGTGAGCCAATGGCAGAGTAACCTTGGATGTCCAAAGATGTGGCTGTCATTAATTTTCTGGTGATGCTCTTGAAGAAATTTTCAAATACCCAGAACTTAACATTGCTCTTCTTCCCCTGTCTCTGAATATTGATTCTGCAGGAGATAAGCCAGAAAAAGGACTATCGGCATTGCCAGCTCCATCATCACTAACTAATAAAGCGCACTGGGCAGGTAGCAGTCCTAAATGCAGGTTTTATTAGAAAATTCTCAGTTATATCTGCCAGGTACCATTGTGCTCAGGAGGCAGGCCTTTCCCATGACTTATTGCCATATATCTAGAAAACTGCCTCTGTGGTATACTGAGTGGTTAGGAATTCCCAATGCACTCAGGATATACCATAACCTTATGGCAGGCACTTGTACCCCATTCATCTGTACAGTAGTGACAAGATTACAACTATGCAGTTCAGGTTTTATTTAATCACTGATGTAATCTCCTTTAACAGAATGGCATATATCTTATTTGGAAAACCCTGAACGATATGAAATGATGTTTTCCTTACCAAGGTGATTGCTAGTGACAGACTGGCAGGAGCAGGGCTGTATTCTGTGTCTTAGTACTGGTCTGACAAGATGAATGGGGTGATGCTGATTTTTACCATCTTAAGGTTGGTTCCACCACTTGCTTCTGCTATGTGGCAGGAGTAGAGGCAAGATGTGAAATTCTGTGGCAGGGCACAAGTTGAGGTGCTTCACAAGCTTAACTGCCTCAATGACAAGCACTGCTGCAGTGGCTTAGGACTTCTCCAGCTGGATCCTGCAGGGCTGATATGGTTGATCCATTGCATGTGGGCCTCTCCGCAAGCAACCTTGGGCTCAGAGAGAGAAGCTTGCTCCTTGTGTCACGCCTGTCGTGAGCTGGCTCAGCTTTCCCAGGATACTCCAGCCAGCCTGGCAGCAGATCACACTCTCCCACCCCATAAGTCAGAATTCAGGATTCTCCATATTTAGGTCTCCCCACATCAGGACTTTGACAGGTTTCTACAGAGTCCTGTGGGTTACTCTCTCATTTCTTGAAAACACCTTCATACGCTAACCTTTCTGTGTTAAGCTGTGTTACTTCAGCTGTCCTTACCTCAAACCAAGCACAAGAAAAGAATTGTGCAGAGATTGAGGCTGAAATACTAAAAAATCCAGAGAGCTCTGTAGATTTCTCCCTCCCTATCCTAAAAATGTGCATAAAATTAAATTTACTCAAAAGTTGTCAAACTTTCCCTCAATCAAAAGTTATAAAATGGAATCCTATGTTTCCAAATGCATGCAACAGCATTGAATTGCAGCTCCTTATACAGAATCATTTTTATTTGACTTTCTTTAGTGTAGGTCTGTCATAGGCGAAAGTACAATTATCCTGCTGGGCTTTTTCTCTCTTCTTTGGGTCATATCTATAATGAAATAAAGAAACAAGCAACAACGGCAAAAGAAACAAAAGATGGTTTAGACTTCTCCAACTTGTTGCCTAATAGCTGTGAATAAAGAATTAAATTTCCATGTGATTTCCACAGTTTTCTGGATAGCATAGAATCATAGAATGTCCTGATTTGGAAGGGACCCACGAGGATCATTGAGTTCAGGTCCTGTCCCTGCCTAGGGCAACACCAAAATTCACACCGTGTATATGAGGTTGTTGTCCAAATACTTCTCAAATATTTGCAGGCTTGATTAGGTTTTGTTCACTGGTGGTATTTTCAGCCTGATATAAACTCCCAGAATAAAGAAAATCCCACCTCTAAGAGTCTTCAGGCTCATCAGCTGAAAGAGAAAAAGCTGAGGTTCTGCATGAAGAAGCACAAATGCTGCAATAAGAGCGAAGAGAAGCTCTTTATTCCACGAGCTTTGTTGATTAGCACACGGTGGACACTGTAGGTAACACAAGTCTCCAAGCAAAAATTGTAAGTGACAAGAGGGAGCCTCTTTTGTGAATCCAGACAAGAAAGGCTGCCAGGATATCTGTGTGGGATGAAGGAATAGAGATGGGGAGAAGAAAATCAACATATCATTGCTACTGATTTGGGATTTCTTCTTTAGTTTTACCTCTACATTATTTTGTTAGGAAGGATATAAAACTGCCATGAAATGTAAAATAAGTAATTCTGGCATAAAAATCCCCTAAAGTTTGCTTTAACCTTCCCTTCCTAGTCACTAGAAGTGTATGAAAAATGCAAATCACTGAACTAAAAAAACTTACAGCCTCAGTAACTGAGGTAACGAGTTTTTGTTTATAAGAATAGCATAGCTCTCTGCAGCATAAACCTTCAATTAATCTTTTGGTGCAAGGTATGATGATAGATTGCTTGGCATTATCAGATTCAGTTTTAGCTGTACCGTAAACACAGTAAGTTAAAAGTGCTTCAGGCAGCTAAAATGACACATTTGAAATTTTGAACTGTTTTTTATTCTTCATTCACTTGTGCTAACGGGGAGAAAAGGTGAGGGGGAGAGAAGATCAGAGGAAACCCACATAGGTTTTAAAATAGATTTTGAAAGGCAATGTACTTGATTTGTGTATTTTTCCCATTGTACGCATCTAATCCCTTCAATCCTTGCTTCATTATGTGGGTGTAGGTACAGATCCTTACCTGAGGTGGGTGAAATTGGTGTCAGTGGGAGTGGTGCAGTGCTGCTCTAGATACAGATTAGATGTAAAGGCTCACTTTCATCTTCCTAAATGTTGATGTTTGCCTTAGATTCAGCTTAGGTGCCCAGGAGAAATAAGGCTACACCCCTCATTGCAAGACCTGAGCATGCAACACCCTCTCTTTGCCTATGTCCTGGAATATTGATACACGGGTGGGAAATCAATACAAGCAACCAAACAGGCCTTCTAATTTGGATAGTCAGGATGACCAGGCATGCCCTGCCCTGCCCAATATTCCCGATTGCCACTGAGATGCAGCCATACCTGGCAGGTTTCCCTGATAATTCCCATGGGTATCTGCAGAGTTTAACCATATTCAGGGCAAGACAGTGTCTTTTCTTTGACTATGAAGGAAGCTAGAACAAAATATATCTCCAACATAGACTAGTCAATCAAATGCCTAAAGTTAGGTGGAAGAAACTACTGAAAAGCACTGCCTTTTGACAAGAAATATGTATACAGAAAATGATCTAAAATTTACCTTTCTGTGTCCTTATTCCTAGTGCACAGCCTGAGGCTGAATCCTGCTAACATTGAATAGGTGTTTGGCATATGAATACACTCAGTGCATCTCAAACATGATGGGATTATTCCTTTCTTATGTTTTTACTAGCCTGACAAGAAAAAGAAGTGGTTTTCCCCAGTTTATTTGTATATCCTGTATCTTCTCAGCCAGGATTTCTGTCCCCACCTTCCTTCAGCAGCTTTTATTGCTCTGTATTATTCTCTGTCTTTAGAGCCTTCCTACTTTTACTCACCATACACACAGGCATATACGCATTTTCTGCCTGCTGCAATGCAAACTACTGCTTTACTCCAACAGGCATGCTTGTGTACAAGAGGACAAGGATTCTTCAAACTTTATTTGATATAGAAAAAACCCTGAAGGCCCTGAAGAACATCTGCTAGATCTTTTTCATTCCACTACTTCAAAACCAAACGGTACTGGTAATTAAACGCCCCATAGCAATGGTTTTAGAGAGACAAGTAGCCACTGTTGCAATACAATGATGGCAATGCCTCTGGTGCTTTGAGCACTTTATTACTACTGCATTATATTCTGGAAGATAACACGAGAAAGCGAGAGGTTATGGGCTTTTTGACCAGTATTGTAGGAGGCTGTGTAGTGGCTGTGATTTCTGCAATTTGGGCTTCTCTCCAGCTATTCTGTGAAGGATAGTGCCTTGGAGGAAGTGCTGGCACTACCCTAGAGAAAGTGAACAAGCAGAGCTGAAACCAGCTTCCTTGGAGCATTATTTCTGGCAAACAATATTCTTCTCTTGGATAGCTCTCACATTGCTTTAAGACCAAGCAGACATTGAAGTGCTGAGGCAGGTTATTTTTTCAGGCACCTGTGAAGATAAATTGGTTGTGAACTTTGTTTTTTGAGGTAGGTACCTCCAGGTCAGGGGATAAAAGATCAGTCCTCTGGTTTGCAAGGTGTTTTCTGTGCAGCTAAAAGAGATCTTTAAAACTGCTGAAATATCTTCCAGTGAAAAAAGATCTGCATAGAAAAATAATTTCCAGATTAGCTCTCATATTCAATTTGGGTGATTTTTTTTCCCCCAGACTTATAGAATGTGCTCCTATGCATTTTATTTTATTTTTAGTATTTATGTGAGTGATAAACTCCAAGCTTGCGTGTGTCATTTCAGGAAAGTTTTATTTTCTTTCAGCATTTTTGTGTCTTTGTTAATCTGGGCTAATCAAAGCTATGTATTCACTGCTTTTTTTCTCCCCAGTAGCACCAGGCAGAGTAGAATATATATCAACCACCTGCAGTCGTGACTGGAGCTAGATGTATACCCCTCCCTCTTTTCTCTCTCATAAGTGATAATTCTTTTCTCCCACCCTTTATCTTATCTTCCCAGATAATTAACACTGTGGGGTAACAGTATTTCTATGCTTTGTGTTTTTGCTGCACCTGGAATAATGGGATGCTGATTTGTCTCATAATTTCTGGGAAAAACTGAACTGTGATAAGCTATGTGTATTACAAGTAAAGGAAATGATTGCAGCTAGCAGGAAAACTGCCAGATAGACACTATTTTGTCCATTCAATGAATGGAAAGAAAAGACTTGCACTGTTCAAAAGACTTTATCTTTCTTTTATATTACTTTTTTTTCTGTTTGTTTTATGAGTGGTTGAAATGCTGCCTAAAGCAGCTTCTAGATTTCTAATATAGTGGCCATGTTGTTAAAGGTCGTTTTCTAAGCCCCCTTTCTATTTTGTCATTCTCTTATTCCCATTTATTTTTTCTCCTCTTTCTATTCCCTTCCCCAGTGTAAGTGGCACTGATGGAGCTGCCAGGACACTTCTGCCAGTGAAAACCTAACCAGTCCAATAACTATCAGGAAGCTAACTATACCACTACATAACTGAGCCTTCTTGTGCTGTTTGTGTTTGGTGCTCTGGCATATACAGATTTTTTTATTTTTTAAAAATCTCGTTTTTCCTTGAAAAATTTTGTCAAATAACAACATTTGTCCTGCTGAGCCCTCCAGGGGTTTACTTCATGAATCCTACTATTAGCAGGCAGGAAGGGCTGACAAGCAATCGCCTGGGGTAGCTCCTGCACCTGCAGTCCCTGGCAAGCTGGAAGAAGGCCACCCTTTCACTGTTTGATCCTCTTTTTTCCTCTGAATATGAGAAAAAGAGAAAATGTTAACAAGAGGTTTTTATCCTCACTGTCTAGCTGCTTAGAGGGAGAAGGTGAAACTGGCAATCAGGTTGGTACCTCTCCCTTCTATGTTTCTTGGTCCTGCCTGGCAGGGGAGCACAGTAAGTCAGCAGGAGAGCTGAACGGGCTCACAATCCTCTCCCTCACGTGCATGCTCACACCCTTTTCCCATGACAGGTGGATATCCCCATTGATAAATTACAATCGTCCTAAAGTATTTCCATAGCATTGTCAAGACCTATTTGCTGTTAAGTAGCCATTTTCAATCTCATACCAGATGCAGCCTTTTAAGTTTCAGCAGAAAACAAGCTCCTTCAGAATTAAAAATGGGTTCCTTTTCTGGTACCTTGGCAGGGTTAGACAAAAGCCATAGGAAGAGAGGATTAGTGAAGTTGGCATCTAATGACATTAGGTTCCTTTGAAAAGAGCTCATGTGTGCAGTCTTACAAGTCTTTGAATTTTACAGGAAATCATTGCTGTGTTGTCAGGTATTGGCTACACACTTAAATATTGTTGTTTATAATTTTTTCTACTTGTTCAGTCTGTGTACGTAGTTTCATGTATTTTTTATATGGATATTTGCATTTTTAACTTGTGTGAGAGCACTGAAAAGGAGATGTATTGAAGCAGTAATGGGTACCATTGCATACATTTTCTTCCTTTTCTGTGAGGAAAAATAGTAAACATTACATCTAAAAATATCCAGAAGTCTCGAATGTCACTTTTGCAAGAATCATTGAATCCTGCAGATGAAGTCTTTGATCTCTGAGAGGCTTCTTCAACTAAGCTTTAATGACTGTGTTACCTAACTGTCCTTCAAGGAAGGCCGTGATTATTACTTTGTTGTGTAACATTTCACAAACTGAAATGATGAGATTCTTCGCCAGAAAAGTTTGCACTATCAGGCTTCTGTCTTTGGTTTATAATGAAATAACATCTTCAGTGTTGCAGGAACAGAAGTTTATTTGTTAGCTGTTGTTTAGGAATGATCAGTGTAAACAGATGGGCCCCCTTCCAGTGTGATAGATTTGCCTGAAGATCAGACAATGTGGAAGCTCACCAGCTGATCTGGCTGAACTGGTGAGTCCTGGATCCACGGGACATACTGGCATTCAAAAACCCCATGGTTTTGGAAACAAACACAAACTGTCCAAGGATATGTTTTTCCCTGGCATTTTGTGGGTGGAGGGAGATGGATATCAGCAGGAAGCCTGTGGTGCTCACTCTTAGCAGAAGTACAGGAGACTTGTGAAACTTTCTAAAGTAAATATATTACTTCCAGAAAGGTTTTCAGGGCTTCCAGATGAGGCTGCCCCCAGGCAATGTGGAGGTGCCACAGAACCTGGAGAAACTCATGAAGCTGACAGTCCCTTTGGTTTCTGTGCCGAGCCTTGAGCACCACTGAGTGAGCTAATAGGCAGGATGAAAACCTGCCCACCGGTGTCAAAATTCATCAAAACCGAGTGGCCCTCTACATACTTCCTGGTTTTTGGGAAAAGCTTACAAATAAACACACAAAGGTATACTTTATGAGGTGCTTTGTGGTCAGCTCTACTCATAACCACGGGCGTTAATTCTTGATATTACCTTCTTAGAGGTGGAAATATCCCTAGTTACTCTTCCCAGTCAACTAGCTCATTAGCTTCACTTTTGGCTGGTGCTCAGTGTGCCTATGACAAAAAAGGTTTTCTCACAAGCTTTAAACTAAACTTCAAAGCATAATAAAAACTGTTCTTTAAATTAAATGAAAGGAGAAAGAAGAAAAAAAACTTTGGGGTTTTAGTTATTATTTTTGGGGGGGGGTTGTGTTTTGTTGGGATTTTTTTGTTTTGGGGTGTGCACAAGTTTTCCACTGATTATTTAGTATGTCATATTTAGTGCTGCTCAAAATGCTTAAAACTATTTTTAAAAGCATATTCAACTTCAGGGCAAACCAGGGAATGCAAAAGCTGAACTACTTATGAGATTTACACTTCAGTTTGCCACCAGCGAGGTGGATTGGTGACTTGCAGGTGAGAGAGATTAGAAGCAAAGCAATGAATCACAGGGGCAGCCTTGTTAGAAATGCCTCCAAAAGCTCAAATGAATAGTTTTCTTGACAGCCATCTACTCAGGGCCTCAGCCTGCAGCACCCCGCACAGCTTACTTCATCTTACTTGCTCATGAGGAACAAAGCACTTGGCTTAGCAGATTTGTCAGTAGTGCTGCAGTACTCACAGCTAACTTCCATTTTCTTCCAATTAGGAATGAATTCTAAAAGACAGCAACAAAATGTTCTCACACATCATATGATAAGTAATGCCCCAAAGTCAGAGCATGATATTTACTCACCCAAAGTAAAACATGAATGTTTGCACACCCATGCAGAGAGAAGAAAATTTTATTATATTTTTTGTCTTTCCTTAGCAATTAAAGATTAAAACTTGGATCCTAGTTTCGCACCTCCCATGTCTCTGTGTAGCCCATCCCCTGCAAAGATTTCAGCAACCTCAGGAACACACGCTGGTGTCCTCATCTAATGCTGAACTGAGGTTTTAATGTTGTGATCTACAGAAAAGCAAGATTTCAGCCTGAAAACTGCATCTGGATTACAATCTTGATTTTAAGAACAGATATCTCTGTCAGAGCTGTGAGATCTTGATGTGTATTATCCATTTGGGAAATCTCAAACAATTTGTGTTCTTAAGTCTTTGAGCTCATAAGCAGTGGCTTTAGGCATGTTTCTGGAGAGAAGATGAGGGGCCAGCAGCCTTGCTTTGGTACCACTGCTGAAGAGGAGCTCTCTGCTCTTCTCCTCTGTCTCCAACTGTGGGGTCTTCACTCAGGAACGCTTTGTGGTTGGGTGGCTCACTTTAGATGTCAAGATGTCAGCAAGATAATTTCTGTTTAAGAAAAATAACCCTCTCAGCATGCTATTTTGCTATAGGAAATGCTGGGGAAAATGATAGGATTTAAAAAAAAAAAAAAAAGAAAAAAATCAAAAGAAGGGTGGTGGCAGGAAAAAAATTTGAAAGTTTCATGAGGCTTTTGGTCACAGACCAGCCTCTTTAGAAAGTGAGAAAGTATGAACTTGAAAGAATGGAACTGCTCCATATGCAGCAGCTACCTTGGAGTTTACTCTGCCCTGCCCTGGACCTAACCATTAAGCAATAATTAAGCAGCAGCGCATGCATCCTGCTTTTCTTCTGCCCACTCATTTCCTGGAGCCCACCATGTTGTTCTGATGCTAGTTTTGATGATCCTTTACGACATTCCTTTTTATGCTGTGGACTGATGCCTTTGTGACTTTTTAGTTTCTCATCTCAAGCTGTCATGATTGTGGCCTGATAACACATGTAGCCTACAAAATATTGTCTTATCCCAATCAAAACTGAGAGAATCTTTCTCTAGTTGTTCAGGTATTAGGATTTCTTGTGCCTTTCCCTGTCACAGAAACCGCACGTCGTGATCCTCTAGGCAGCAGAAGCCACTAGTTAAAGGTAATGGAGCAGATGGAGCCCTAGGCTTTGATCAGTTATAGCTAAACCTTTATTCTTGCTGTAATACTGGAAGTCAGATAGAAATAAAGAAATTGTAGCTAATAGACCCATAATAGAGTTGTGTTATCTTACTAAAAATCCCTTGTAGCAGAAATTAAACTGGAGTTAGTCCCAGTAGTGAATCTGAACAGAAATGATAGAAGGTTGAGGTTACAACATGTAACTGTCCATATTCATGACTCTCTCTTGATTTTGCACTTCACATACAGGATGATTCGTAGCTTTGTACTCTGTATTATAAAATGAATATGTTGTACTGGAAACACCGACTGTGAAAGTATCTGACAGTTTGTTTCTCTGCCATGTTTTTCTTCATTTAAAAAAAAAGACTCTGAACTCACTGTACAAGGGATTTCTGTGAGTTACCTTGGCATACACCTTATTTGGAATTCAGATTTCTGTATTATTATCATGGGATCAAATTCTGTTGCCCTTATTCAGTCAAACCTGCCACAAATTTCAGCAAAAGCATTGCCTAAGGAGGGTGTGGAGATCAGGAAGGAAGGTCTAGTATATTGCTTGCACAATATTTAAGAAATCACAGACATCTGTGTTGTTTATTACTTTCTGTTCATGATGTCTGTGAAGGGGATTTAAAAAAATATTGACATTGCCCTGGGTATCTAGGAACAGGGCTGTGAATATGTGCTGTATCAGAAGGTCCAGCTTCGTACTTCACTGACAACCATGTAACAAATGTGTGGTGATCCTCTAGGCAGCAGAAGCCACAAAGCACTCTGCAATATTGTATCATAACTTAAGACCTTCCATACAGAAATAAACCCCCACAAAATTGCTAATGGGCCATAGGGATAGCGTAGGCAAGGTCCAGAGTTATCATCAGCGCCTTAAGACCTGTCAACAACTGCTGAAATTTTGCTCCAAGCTTGTCAGTGTTGATACTTGCTGCAGTGGGCATAGTTAGAACACTCAAAATGCTTCTGCAGTCTACACTTTGGATGATTTTACGGTTCGCGTTTGAATACTAACTCACCTTTGTCATTTAACACAGTTCTTGAAGGACAAAGCTGTGGTTTTGCTAAATTTCAAGGCAATATCCAGGTTACTGGCAAAAATGGAAGTGTTGATGATGTCTAGGTCTGCTGTTTTCCTGTAAATATTTAAAAATTGTATGATTGCAGTTACTCGGAAAAATCACCTTACAGATAGGAGATGTTAACAAATACATTTGAAATGGGAACTTTAGCATGTTGAAGGAGGACAGCTTAAGGTTACTGTTCAAGTTTTACTCACTTATTTCTTGCAATGTGTTCAGGTTATCCTACTTTACTCACTGCATCCAAGATACTCGTTCAATTGCTACAGACAACCAGAATTCGGAAATAACAGAGTATTTTTTAAAATAAACTGGTAACTACAGTAATCAGCTTTGCCATTTTCTCTTTTTTGGGGGTTATTCTATTCAATTTAGGACTTTCTCATTAGAAAGAGTTAGATAGATTGAACAAACTAGTTAGCTGAAACATTATAGCTTTGCACCAAAAGAATTGTTTTAGTCAAGTTGACTAGACAAATCAAATCCCTTGCTACTTTATTGGGGAGCAACATAGCTCTTGGAGAATCACAGAAAAAGCACTATCTAGTCTAGAAAATAGACAAAAGTTAATTTTGCTCAAAAGAGAAGCAGAGACTCCAATCACTCACTGTTTCCAAGGGAAGAATGTAAGTGAGAAAACTCCCTTTTTCTGGCATTGCCAAAGAAAGATCTGGTCTTCAAAGCATATCTGACAGTGATAATGCAGCATGAAACTGCTTCAGTTTTGAAACCACTGCAATTTCCCCATTTAATGTGTGTACAGATTGCTTATGAGGCACTCCTGTGAAATGCATTTGCTTGAACAGCAGGCTAGACTGCAGCTCATTAAAGGGTGCACAAAGATGAATCCTTAATAAGCCATACAACCTACACCCTCTCTTTCAGCGATAGTGTTACAAAAGGCTAGTGATGAAGATCATCACGGAGCTTTCTGGTGACCAAAGATTTCCTGAATGCCCAGCACTGCTGGGGCAGGTCTGTCCTGGCTGGCAGCATGGGCTTTCCAGCCACTTAGTGCCATTCTGTTTGCACATGCTGGCTTCATTCAAAAATCTTTTTACAGACTACTATTTCTGATTTTTTCCAGTGGTGACACAGGAGGGGGTTCACATGAAACACAGTATGGTGTCTTATATAGACTTCTTTATTTTTAAGTCTTCCACTTCAAATATGTGGATTTTTAAGTGTACACCAAAATATAAACAAGAAAAAAATAGAAGAGGAGGAATCTACCTTTTGCATTCGCATTGCTAGTCAGAGTCTTGACTGATTTACACCAAGGAGCTTGTATCTTCATTATCTTCCTTTAATGAAAAACTACAGAAAGTGAAATTAACGACATTAGACAAGAGGTCATTTTCAAATCAGGATGAAATCTAACTGAATATTGGCCACAGGTTCACACCACTTAGTAATGGCTTCGTTATTTTTCCATTAGTAAAACACTGTAGCTGGCTTGCTCCTCTGAAATACTGTTGGAAGGAAGAGCAAATGGGCTGTGATATCTCTTCATAACAGAGGCCAGACGTGCATTGACAGGTAGGATAACCTGAGCAAGAGTGTCACAACAGATGCAAACTTGTAGTTGGGTTATTTCTTCATAGGCAAACAAGGAACAAGTGAACATGTTGTTTGATGTCCTACTGTATTAAGCTTTGTTCCTAAGACTGAAAAATAGAAGTCCTTAAGCCTTTCCTGCTGTTGCGCCTGGTACCCATCTACTAACCTGGCCCAGGTCCAAGTTGGTGTTTATTAAATCATAACCTCAACAATGATTCTGTCCTGTAACCATGAAGAAAATTAAAATAAGAGTAGATTTTCTTTTCAGCAGCATAAGGTGCAGCTAAAGGAGGACTGATACGGTACAGTGAGGAGCACAGCAGTAAATTATTCCTCTCTGACATTGAGCTGTCCAAATAATCAGCATCCTGTATAAGCAAAGTTGAAAGGCAAGTGTGGCACAGTCACTGTCAGCTGTGGTGTAGGGATGGGAGAATCAGAACAAACTCTTCCTCCGACCACTGTAATAGCTATTCATACATTAATGTTTTGTGCACAGGTGCAATGTATGAAGGGGGCTGGCATCTGCCTGTTCACTGGTATTTCAGCACAGATGCTGACACTTTTTGTAGAGTGAGAAGAAGGCAGGCGAGCAAGAGGGTCGACCGCTGCATTTTCTGTAGGTACTTCAGAATTCCACACACTGAGCACCTTGAACTAAGGTTTGTGTATTTGTCACCTTACTTGTGCTTTCTAGTTCATGTAGCTGTGCCAGTTATAGATATTACTTCTCCAGAAACCTTGCTTCACTAACATCTTTTAAGCATCATGGCTGCAGCAAAACTACTACTCTTCTTTTTATCCATAAAGAGAGTCTCATACACACACATGTACAGTTCATTTTCAGAGATCATGTTTGTAAAATGATTTCCTCAAGTGTTTTCTGAGGCTTACAAACAATGCCAGGTAAGTATTAGCAAATTATAAAATTAAAAATGCTAATGAAATCCCTATGTTAAGTTTAAATAGAGAACTTGTTCACTGCTCGGTATTCATGTAAAAACAGGTCGTGAAAATGTAATGGGATTTTTTGTTCTGTACTTTGTAAACACTGAGGGGCACAACAGAAATCAGGTCCTTACTGTACCAATCAATATGAAACAATTTGCAGAGCTGGCCATCTGTAGGGAGGAAAGAGAGAAAAGGGAAAGAAAAAAGACTCATGCCTCCCCTCAATTTTTGCTGAAGAACTGAGAGACAGAGCTATTAATTGGCGACCTCAGTGTCATGCAGGGTTTGTGTGACTGATCAAAGAACAGAAATCAGGTCTCCAGAGTCCTGTTCCTCTGCCTCAACCACAAGATAATCCTTCATTTTAAATGCCTGTCAATCAGCTCTCCTAGTTATAATGCCGGCTGAAGTGTTATCACTGCAGTATGAAAATGGAACTACTCAGTGTTCATCGAAGCTGGATGAACAAATGAAAACTCCCATTCCCTGGCCTCAGGACTTCAGGTACCAGGCCTCTCACAATTTATAACAAAATTAAATGGGGCAAAGTCTGTGAAACTAGATAATCCAATAAACCCTTCTCGCAAAACTGGACAATCTGAATAAAACAAAGTTGCCATGGTGAAGGGGGTAGCGCACATTTCTATTACTCCTTCAAGTGTCATTTCATTTTTAACAGTAACTGTAGAGTTCTGTTGATTGGGTTTTTGATAAGCACAAAGTAAAGTGGTCCAGGTTTTCTCCCTCTGCTGTGATACCTTTTTTTACTGTGTCAGAAGGACATGCTGTAAGGAAGGGCTCTCTGGGCTGCCATCTAGTATGTGTTTCATCGTGCTCAGCCCTGTGGATTCACCACTGATAGGCACGTGTCATGGTCTGTACAGGAAGAGGGAACCAAAACTGTCCATGAGAACATACAGGCTGCTCTCCCATGTGCTGTGGCTGTGTCTTCTCACACAATTTCCTCTCTGTAGAGCCCTCATAACCTGTTTGGTGGAGAAACAGAGGATTTTTGTGTGTTAGCATTGCACCTGTGGAACTGAAAAGATGCATTGATAGTGCATCGGTAGGGCTGAATTACAACTGACAGAACCACAGCACAGCTGGTTAGGGCTCTGCGATGCTGCAGGGCCAAGCCTGCATCCTCTTCTCTGGTGACTGAGGCCAGAGGCAGTTGCCAACTGCCCACAGTGTGAGCCAGCCCCTGCCAGCTCCTGTTCTTGGGCAGGGGAAACTGCAACAAATGATTTCCTGGAAGTAACGTGTCCAACCAGAACCTGAACATCAGAACCGTGCAACTCTTTGAGGAGGCAGCAGTGAGTTAGGAAATGGAATGAAGAACTTTGAAAATGGTTTCAATTATTGGTGTTGGAGTTTCACCTTGAAAAATGTGACCTAAATTCTAAGGCTTCAAAAATCTGTCCTTAAACCCGAAATCCTCAAAGACTTTAGGCAGCCTGTTCCCAGTGGTATAAATTGCATTTGGAAATTTATTATACACATATAGCACATATAAGTGTTTTCTAAGAGCGTTTATCAAAGGCAGTCTTGTTGCTGTTGATAATGGAAGTTCTGCATATCTGAATTTCAAAAAAATCATTGCTCTGAGTGGGAAAATAATAGCATCTTCTGAAAAAGAAAAGCCACAATGTTTTGCCTCATTAATTTATTTATTTATATATGGCACTTACTGAAAATTAATCTCACTCCAGGCCTACAGTATTTATCTGCATAATAGTTGTAGGATGCTGTCCCCAAATTATAGGCTTTGATCTGCTCATCCAACAGTAATTATGGTAAATTTGGCTAGTGTACCTGGAAACATTTTATTGAAATCCTGGACTCCTTTCAGACTGCCGCATGCTTTTCCTCCTCTGAGTACCATTCACTAATAGGGAGCTTTGAACTGCAAATTGAAATTTTGCTTTCTGTGACCAACATTAATTTTGGAATTGTTTTCTCCTTTTTCACAAATCTCATCCTCTGAGAGGTAAATTGCATTTTATGTTAAAAATAGGAAACAAGAATCTATTTACAGCAGCTTCACAACTATGAGAGTGCCATGTGTCATGAGAGCTGGCAGTGCCGCAGCTGCCTGGATTTCCATTGCTAAAGCTGCTGCACAAAGCAAGCTGCTGAGGAAACAGGAATATCTGCAGGGGTCGCAGTCCGAACAATGCTTAAGCAAGGTGTGCAGCCCTGCGTAGGTCTGTGTTCAGGACTCGTGAGTGATGCTGCAACCCAGATGGTGTTGTGCTCAGCAGCTCAGTGCTCTTTCAGTTAGCGTAGTGCTTTGATCTTGAGCAAATTTCTGTTGAGCAAGTATTTTGTTTGGTGCCTATGTGGTCTAACACGATACACTGTGGGGAAACACTAAAAAGGCACATGGATACAACTAATTTCCCTTGCTAAGGTAGCTAGGAGGACAGTGAATTGAACACTGATGTTTTCACTTCTGTAAGTAAAGCCATCATGTATTTTCCCTACTAGATCAAGTTGACATGTAAACCCTGGCAAGCTCAGTGAGGCATTACGGACACTGCGTCCACTGTTCCTTGATCTGCAATCTCTAAACCAGAAGCTCAGTTTGGCAATGCTGAAGTCCTGAACTCAGCTGCTGCATCTAGCATGAGATAGTGTTGTTTCACTGATCTGGCCCTTGATGCTGTAAGGCACTGGAGCTAGAAGGAATCTTTTTCTGTACTGACTTTTATCCTTTCTACCTATGTAGTACTAGAGTTCATGAAGAAAAAAATATTAGTAAATATTAAAAATATTATTAGTAACATATGTATTTTCTTTAGTACTAAATACTTTATATCATATTTAATAGTCAAATACATGTTTCTCACTTCATTAAAAGCGTAGTTTGTTCATCTTGGAGCTAGTTTTCAAGAACATGTTATGGTATTTTTAGCTCCAAACAGTGCCAGGGTGTTTTCTTGTTGTTGTATCATACTACCTCCTTAGTACACCTTAGCTGCAAATGTTGAATGTAGAGGTTTAATTCTGATTGATAAGCAAGTTCCTTTAATGTAACTTAATCTGTTGAATCACTTTATTACCTGAACCAATTCGATGTCTTAAGAAACATTCCACACACACGAGGCAGTAAAATTTTTTTTCAAATGGTAGAGCCCTTGCTTTATCACATGTCAAAAGATTATGTCAAGTCCTGGGATAAAGTGAATCAAAGAACCTTAGTTACTTTCTATCCCTCCCTCTAGCTAGCATAAAATCATGCTAGAATTTCATAGTGCATGCTGCATTTTATTAATTGATGTTGCCATTTTGAGATTTCATTGATAATGAGCCTGTTCAGGTCATGCTGGTATTTCACTCCTTGCTGTAATTGCACTGTTGCACAGTTCCCTTAGAGAGTGGCAAGACTCAGCTAGTGATAATTGCTACTCTTTTGTCTTCATATAACACCTACAGGCACAGACCTGCACTTGAGTTGAAACCCTCTTGAGTCTCCGGTTTCTTCATTGTTCTATGTCATATTTCTACATGAAAACAAAATGAAGAACCTTTTAGAGAGAATTATTGCCCAGTAAAATATACTGATGAATATTATCCAGGCTTAAAAAGCATATCAGACTTATTTATATGTATTTCCTTCCTATTTCACCCTCTAAAAGACTCTATAATTTCTAGTCAAAGGGTCCAGTGATGGAGATCCATCATATCTATTCCTGTGCCCCATTATCCTTAGTGGCATAAAATAGTTTCTAATTTTGCCTCCAAATCTTCTTTGTTGCAATTTAGGCCCATTATGTCTTATCTAAACAGGCAATGACTAGTTGTTCCTTCCTCCTTTGCAATTGCTTTGTATGTATTTTAAGGCTTCCTTTGGGATAAGTGCAGATCAGTTTAATCTCTATTCACTGGTGATATTTCTTAGACTTCTGCAATTCTGGTGTTCTTTTTCATGCTCTCCAGCTGCTCCAGACCATTCTTGAAGTGTTTTGCCTAAAACTGGATATACTTCTTTACCTAAAGTCTTACCAGTAGGAGGTCTTTAAGGTTTTACTCCTATTTTTGTAATCCAGTGTGATGTTTTCCTTTCTCAGTAACATTGCCTAGTGCAAACGTTATCACCCATTGTAATTATTTGATGCTGTTCTAGAACTTGCTGTCCAGTTTGGTGTATACTCATTTGCCTAGCTGACTGTGCCTGTCCGAGTGTAGTACACTGCACTCATCCCTCCTGAGAACCGTCTTGATTTTTTCCAGGAAGCTTCTCCAGTTTATCAGGAACAATTTGTATTCTAATCCCATTCAACCACCAAAAACCTGCCAAATATTTATTCACCTGGCTCAGGCTCACCTTAGCAACTTAAATACCTGTTTAAAAATATCTATGCATTAAAAATTGAAATGGATCTACAAGATTACTTTATCAGAGTGTTGATAAGCAGGATGCATGCAGTAGCATCATTATATATCCTGCTTCTTTCTGGCTTGGAGTTTTGTTTCAGAAACATCCCCTGGGAAGAAGGACAATCAGAAAGCATTCCCTAAAGTTGCCCTGCCTGACCCCTAGATTTAAAGGCAGGTTTGCATCAGATTCTGCTGCCAGCAGAATTGCCCCAGTGTGTAACTCAAGAGTGGGCATCTCCAAAGTGACCATGGGTCAGAGGACACTGGGTAGCAATGGGAAGGGGCACATGAATAATATTTCCCCTTGGAGATGTTCTCAAGGTGTCGCCACCCATTCTTCAAGGACAGGACAATGTGGAAAGCCCAAGAATTTGTGTTGAAGAGCAGCTGCAGGACACTGAAATCTGCCACAAATTTTTCAGTATGATGGACTAGCTTTGTGCCACAGTGCAGCCCGTGCCTACCATGTTAACAAAGCCTCAGTTTCTGGGCTTGAGGATCAACACAGACCTTTTCCCACTTAGACAGGACATCCTCATCAGGCACTGTTTGTCTTGCATTATCCCTGCAGAAATGTCACTGACTCCAGTGGTATTCTGCAGAATATTTCTCCATTCTTTACATCTGAAGTCCTGGCAGAGTCTGCTTTAGCACTGACATGGGCCCCAGGTGAAAACAAGTTGCTGCACTGTCACGCAGCCCTATTCCAACCACAGAACATGGATCATATGCTGCTTCAGCTAATGTTAAATGCAGCACTCTTGTTCCTTTTCCTTGCCTCTTTGATGTCTTTCTCTTCTCCCTCTACACCTTGATCTCCCTTTTTTTTTCAGTAAATCCTCTTCCAGATAAAGCCTGGCAAGTAAAAAAGGCTGAATACTGAGAAACCATGAGCACTTTTGGGTAAGCTCTCAGGCTTGTCTCCCCTTCCTCCCACCTGTTCAGCAGGATGTTTAGAATACTGCTCTTTATGTCAATTCTGTCATCTTACTACAGACTAAAGAATTAGTCTACTGAAAAGATGTTATAAGTAAAGCACAGGTAGAGCTTTACAGATGATGTTCAGAAGCTTCTTTAAACACTTCACAGCTCCCTCCTTCCCTGTCTTGGCCTACTGTGGAAGAGAGCCATGTTTAAGAGCCATTTACCCAAACATTTTTCCTTCTTGCATTCATGGCAGAGAGAAGTTTGGAGTCACTGAGTGTTCCCCCAGCTACTGCGCAAATAGCAGCTAATATTCAAGTCTGCCAGGATGGGGGATATATTTGAGCTTTGAAGTTGCTTGATGGGTTGGTTTGTATATTCACATTTTTATATGTATATTTATTGCCTAGAAGTCTACATAGCCACTTTATTGAGGAATATGGAAGAGAAATGTTAAAATGGTACAATCTCATCATGTCCCCATGGCAACCCTTACACATGATGAGTTCAGCGTTAGTGGCTTAGAATTCTTTCTCTGATGAAGCACTAGATGTGGCGGGCAGGACTTCGACCCCTCCAAGAGGTTCTCCTCCTTATGGATGTTGGTCATATTCATGCCCTAGCTAATGTTAAGAAGGTGCTTGCACGTAGAGGCTGTTCAAGTCTGGTTTGATTTCCAGCCTGAAGATGTTCTACTTTGCAGCCTTATCCAGCAGTTCCTCTGCACTTACAGTGGAAAAGGGCTGCCCCATATCCTGTCTCTGAGAAGTCTCCTGGTCTAGTTCCTCTGCTATGGGGAGACTGTGGCTGTAACCACTATACTGAGTCTCCTTAATCTCCTGCTTTCACCAGTATTTCTGAAGATTATTTTTCACTGGCAGCTGTGATGGAACAGAATGGCTGCGGAACAGGGGGCAGTGCTGCCTCCTACCACTAGTAGTAACTGCATTTTTGGTAACTGAATTTAATTACTGAAATTCTTTATTAATATGGGACAACTCTTCTGTCCCCAAAATCTTATGCCAGCAGCTGGATCAGAACTGATGACCAGTAACAAATGTTGAACATGGAGATTTCTTGCCAGCCTTGTAAAAAATGGATAGGTTGTGTTAAATGCCATAGCTTTGCTAAGAATAACAAGAAAACATAGAGCACCAACAGAAATTACATATTACTACTGCATCCTTTCTATTCTCCTGCTGTCCTTGCCATTGCAACAGCTGCAGTACCTGTGGTGGAGTGTTTTGAAATGTGAAAGCATGGGCATCTGGTGCTCTTTTCCTGCAGGTCTTAAAGAAATTGTCCTCATCCTCAGGAGATGAGCATGGGGCATAGTTCAAGAGTACAGCAGCACTGGACAGGGCTAAAATGGGGAGCATGTACGAGGTGGATTTCACTATTACCTCATTTGATCTGATTGGAACTAGCATTTCTGTCAAAAAAACTGTCTTGCAGGACTGTTAATGGTACCTTGAGTCCTCTTGTCAGGTACTTGAAAACCTGGGGAAGAAATACATAAATAACAGCAGGACCAATGAACACTTCAACACACATAAGAAATCTGGTCCAATGAAACCTTTTGTAGAAATCCAAATAGAATTCTCAGGAAAATGGCACAACAGCCTGTCAGAATCAAAGGACAATGACAACTGCTGTGAGATAAAATAAAACAAGATGACTAAGTCTTAGAGTTGTAAACTAGGTACTTTGAAACTCACAGGCTTTTTCTTCTTTCCTGGAGTTCTGCTTTTGTGATGAAAGCTTGTTATTGTTGCAGTGAACCAGGTCTGTGGTTACACTTAGGCAGGTTCTTATAGGGAACAGCTATCCCATACCCTGGGGTTTTGAGCTAATTAGATAGAGCAGTTAAGTAGACTTTTATGTCATGATGAGATGTCTCTGGAAATCGCTGTTCTCCAAGCATCCTGTCAGCAATGAGCTGTGGGTCTGCAGCAGGTTCTCTGAGACAGGTGGCAAAGGCAAAGTTTAGAGAATTGCTCTCCAGAATGGTTGTATGATGAGAAAAACAGAACAGATAAGGAAAACAAGAGAACCTCTGTTAGGGGAAATGGAAGCAGTGATATTTAGCACAAACCCCTTTGGGAAAGCAAACTTATGGATCTCTTAACATGGTGATTGATTCTGTTTTGCTTCTGCTGCTTTCATGGAAAGCATGAAATCCCTGTGCAGTCTTTGTAAATAAAGATGATGAGACCAAAGAAAGTACTTAACTAGCATCATCTGTTTCTCTTTGACATGAAAACAAGAGAGCTAGATCCAAAATATTGTCTATGCCCTCAGGCAAAAGGATGACAAAAATACATGTGTGATTATAATCCTCACTTTGCGCTTTGCTATTATCAGAGGGCATATGACTGCCTCTCCCTCCCCACAAGACCTTTCTGAAATAAAGATAGAGATTATCTCTCACCAGCACTCATAGTAAATAGCCTTCTCATCAGACAGTTGGCATTTATGAAGGAAATGGAAAAGCACAGCAACACTGCTGAAGAATAAAAAGTTATTGTACAAGCACAAAAAGCTTACTGTTTTCATAAGAGTTAATTTTCATGCAATTTTCCAATTTAGTATTTTTTTAAACCCTTAATACTTCCTAGCTCCTCTTAGTTGGTAAGCACTGTACAAACATTATGTAATTCATAGTTATTAAGTAAGTAGCTATTAATATTTTCATTTCAGTGACAGAATGTAGATAGGAGAAATTCCTTTCTTAATGTCACAGATTGGGTCATCCTCTTAGCCATGCTCAGGCATGGCTGGCTGGGAAGGTAAAGGGCTGAGTTGTACAATGGACTAAACAACTCAATCTTAGTCTTCCTGAGTAGTAGCACAGGAGAGAACAAAAGTCTCAAAATGGGAAGAGCAAAAATGAGTCAAACCTTGGCATTGCTCTCCATTCCTTGCTCTCCAAAACATGTTACCATCTGGACTATTGAGATAACGTCACGGTGGTGATATAGGCCAACTAACAAGTCCACTACCAGGAGTGAGCAGAGGAAGAACTGCCATATTCCTGGGTAACAGGGCCTTTCAGAGGCTCTTGGTTGATACTGTTTGCATATATTGTCTTGGTCCTGAACCATGGCTGATTCATAAGGCAGGCCTAAGTAAATTGTCCTAAGTTATAAACCAAGTTTGTACCTGTAGGGCTATAATAAGTCAGGTTAATGGTTTCTGGTGCCTCCTAGGTTAGATGCTTAGTGCTAACTCATTAAATAAGTACATTGTCACAGAACATATGCCTGTTTTTCTCATATATGGTGTAACAAGACCAGGCACCTCAACAAAAAATATCCAGTACTCCTAGAGAGTAAGGAAGATGTTCAGTCAGTGAAAGAAAACCAGCAAGACAAGCATATGTCTTAACTGGTATTTAAATCATGGCTTCACAGTAAATGCACCCATCCTTAAATCCATCCTTTCAGAACAGAGTCCATACCAGAGTGTATCTGTCTGACAGAAGGGGAAGAGACAGCAATAGCCTGCAGGGCACTCCTGGGAAGTTTAGGCTCTCCATAGCCTGGGGGGTTCCACCCAGCAGCTCCCCCTTTTTTTTAAGCTGTAAGTCTTTCCCCCTGGGCTGAAATGGAGTTTCTTGCCATTTCTGTCCAGGTGGGCCACTGTAGGAAAGAAGAATCAAGAAATAAGGAAGGCCCTACAGTGGCACAGCGCCAGGTGGGGGGTAAGCTGGAGAACAGCAAGGAGAGACTCATTATAATGGTAATTTTCTTGACCTATTTTAAGGCACTTTGCGAGCAGGGTCCCTAGCAACTCTGCTGCTGTCCTCAGGCATCATGGTGGAGACTAGGTGATTGTTTTCAGCTCCTGTTACTCATCCCGATCAAGGCAATTTGCCAGCATTCTAACAAGGGCATTGCCAAAGAGCTTGCCTCTCTCACCCGTGCTCTCTTGCTCATTCATGAATTCTGCGCAGGAACATGGAGGAGAGCAACTGAGATACTTTAGAGCATTACAGAAGCCATGGTCAGGATGAAAACTCAACAAAGCTATATCCCACATGAGAAAATTATGGAGGAAAAGAAAGTCGTAGGCCTCTTGTGCTGATGTGAGACTTGCACTCTGTTTCTGAGCTCGCGATCTTGCAGTTAGATGCAGGTAATGAGTCAGAGCTGAATGCTTCCCATAGACTTACATTTTCCATAGCTCACTGACAGTGCTGGGGTGATTCTAACAAGGTAAGCACATGCAGACAAACACCTAAGAACAAACAGTCTAAGGGGATTAGGGAGAGCCCTAAAAGCAGTTCATGCATATGGGAGTCTGTTTTAGTAATGAATTAGGTGACAAACACCCTTGTTAACATCACAGTTTGTCAATACCTGAAACCCCTGGTAATTCAGCTGCAGAAAAAAATATCATCCCCTTCTGTTCTCTCCCACTGCTCCATGATCTTTCCTTCTTCCACTATCTAGAGATGCAGAGCAGGGGTTACACCTCTATCCATCCTGCAGTCTCTAATGGGTCTCTGCAAGGAGCAGGACAAGTATCTCAGGCCCTGAGGGATGTTAACTTTTTATACAACTGGTCCCAGACCTTCCCTCCCTTAATAAACTCAAACAATTACTGTTAAATTTTCCTCTCTGTTAAACCATGCCTCCAAAGCCATTAATCTAACAGCCTTTTAGTACCACAAATGCATTCTATAGTTCATTTCTACTGGCTGTAATTGCTACTGGGTCCACAGGCAGCCTCAGAAAGAGAATTCTTTCAGAGGCCACCTTGTTCTTCCTGAGATATGGATCAAGCTTATTAAAGCTGGCTGGCAGCCTAAAGTACATATTGCTGCTGCTGGAGCCAAACATGTTGTGGGTGAAAAGAAAGATCAGCAATATTACCTGCTTTTACATTACTACGTTTTACATTACTACATTTTGCATTACTACGTTTGCTAAAATGGCCATCTCGTAGCATACAAGCAAACTGAACCCTGAAATACCCCTATTTTGTAGACTTACATAGTGCAGCTCTGCCTACAACTTTGACTTGAAGTGGTGAACTCAGGTTTTGCAACGGAAGACACCAATGTGAATGTTAAAACTCCCTTTTCCAGAAATAGAGAGCCAAAACATTTTGTATGGTTCAGGTAGGTTTTCTTGAGTAGTTGTTAATCATTCATTGGGCTTAATGCCTTCTGTGTTGTTTCAGACCCAGGGTCACTGGGTACACAGCTAAGAGAGCACAGTTGGCTGTCATGCACTCTTGACTCTTTATGGGGCACTATGTCATCTTCAACCTTAGTATCCAGCTTGATTTGCTAACCCTCTGAGAAGAACTAGGGGAAGGAACCATTGCCTGAGACGTGCAAGCAGAAGGAATTGTGTGGAGGTGGCAGTTAAGGGCCCATCAAAGACGGAGGCCAGTGTTGTGGTTACTGCCAAGCTGGGGTGGAGGCTTGATCAAGGAACTGCATGCACACACCCCCTAGTAGGGTACCAGCAGTTGTTACAAGCTGAAGGCCAAACAGCAGATGAGGGGGTTACATCATTCTATTACTTTTAACTGTGTACATTTAACTGCCATTGGAGGCTGTTACAGAGACAAGTGGCACTTGATCTTTCCTGTGATCTAGCAAAGTCGCTCATCAAAACTTTGGCTACAGGGAAATTAAAGAATGCAACATCAGAAAGGGGAGACAGGATTTCATCCATTGCTGCCGAGATATTGCATTCCCTGCTTGCAGCAGCCCTGTGTCATCTCTTCCAGCATGCTGTGGGTGTGCTTGTGGGAATCCCCCAGAAGATGAGCAGAAGGTGCTCAACCATCTGATTGGGTGCCCTGCATCTCCTTTGTCTTACCACACAGCTAGTGAGCCCTTGATGCTAAATCATAGCTTTATCAGGGCCTGAAGCCATCTGTTTGAGCATAGGTATTTTCTGAATGACACCCTATTCAAAACATACCGGGAAGAATACGTATATTGAGTTAGTCCCTCAATATGCATATATGAAACTCCTATTAGTTTCATATGCAAGTGATAAGGATCTGGATAAGGATAAGTGATAAGGCCTGTTTAGTGCAACAGGTCTCAGTTACCAGTTGGTGAAAAGGATCTGGCCATGTGCTAATACCTCTTGTTTCTGTCTACTTCATACGGCCCAAGGATGTGCAAGGCCATACCTGGCTTTCCTTGTGCATGAGGGAAAATTTGGATGCCCTTCCTAGCTGGCTTTTTTTTTTTTTTTTAAATAAGAAGAGTGGAATTAAAGTCTTTCACTTTTTTTTCAACAGGAAAACATCTTATTTGAATCTGTGCCTTACCTTCCAGAATTATTTTCTTCCAACTGTAGCACTGAGAATGCTTTGTTATAAATCATGTAAGAGTGGATGTATTTCAGCTGGGCTGATATAGGTTATCTTGCTTTATGCTAGTGTTACTGCCATGGTATGAGCTGTGCTTTCCTTGTTGTGTATTCAAAGCAGGTGGGTTTTTACATGTCCTGAGATATCTTACCCTGCCTCTTTAGAAGTCTATGGCAGAACTGTGATTGATTTGAAGATGCAGAGGACTGCAGGATAATGAAAAATTACCTGAGGTTTGTGCTGAGCTCAAAGGTCTATGAGCAATAACATACTCATCGTTATTCATAAACTGTGAGATCCTGCATGCTATTTTTCAAGGTTTTAATTGCAATTGGCATTACAGAGCTATTGCTCGTCACAGCCATCTTGCTGAAATGTGGTTTTTCTGGGGCTACTTACAGTACAAAAATATCACAGGAATAATTGTCAGCCAGTTTCTAGCAGGCTAGAAAAAAGCTGTCTGCAGTTAAAAACAAATTTCATCTTTCACTTCTAAAGATGCACTTAAACTAGAGCATTACACTTGAGCTTAGCTTCTGTTAGGACTAGCTTCTGTGGTCCTGTTGGCTGCCACTGATATGCTGAGAGCTGAGTTGTGTCTAGATGCATGAACATCTAGTCTGGGCAGGTCCATGTGCAAAAATATGCAGAAGTCATAACTGTGCAGAAGATCCTCATCTCATGTTATCAGGCCTTGCGAAAGGATATTTTCCCAACATATTTCACTTCAATCAATGCTGTTTTTCCATGCTGTCTCCTTCCTTCTGACCATCTCCTTGTTGAACGCTACTTGTTCAACAGTTTACCTGGGGTTGTTTGTTGCTTTAACAGCATATACCTAGGGTCAGATATTCTAACACAGTTTAAACGGAGACCTCCCTGGTGTAGCTTTGGTGACTCTGAGGGGTGGCATAACCAAATGCAAAGTCAGGCATGATTTGCACTGCTTTCTCTTCTGGCAGAAATGCTTCATAAACATGATGATT
Source organism: Phaenicophaeus curvirostris (assembly GCF_032191515.1). Lineage (NCBI taxonomy): Eukaryota > Metazoa > Chordata > Aves > Cuculiformes > Cuculidae > Phaenicophaeus > Phaenicophaeus curvirostris. The sequence continues at coordinate 49,066,022 of NC_091397.1, read as the reverse complement.
CTAATTGGCTGGATCAGGCAAGTGTGAGAGGCTAATGCAGAGTAATAATTCCACATACAAGGCCTCATTGGCAGAGAGATTCAGTTTCTGGTGGATCTTTGGGGAAGCATGAATATTTCCAATAAACAAACAGGACACAGTCTTTGAGGATAGGTAGAGGAGGCAGTAAAGTGCTATCAGCCATAGTCATGCTCAATTAGTGGCTGTAAAAGTGACATCTGCTCTGCGTATTATACTTAGGATCAGCACTGAGGATACAGCTCATCTGTTAACACATCTGACAAGCCAGCATTTAACCCACTTTCTCAGCATCTTGCCCAGGAGAGTAGGTCAGGCTGTTCACTAAGGAATTTTGCAGTATGTTTCTCCACCACTACTGTGAAAATGGTCATATTTCAAACAGTGAGGCCCATTAGGTTTTTTTCAAGAGGCAATTCCCTGCGAATATGCTGGGCACTGCCCAGCGCATTGGCCATGGAAGGACAGTTCACTCATAGGTCCATGGGGGATGGCGCCTGCTCATGCCATGGCTGTGTAATAACTCCTGATAGGTAAAAAGGAGAGGCTAATTCATTAAAAAAAAAGAAGAGAGATGTAATCAAATAGGAACTCTCTTCTGTCCTTCAGGTAGTCCATTGCCACATAAACAATTAAGATGACAGCCTTGTACAGCAGTTCTGAAGTTCTCATCGAGCTGATACATGGGCTTTCCTGAAGAAGTTGTTATCACTGTAGGATTTTTGTGTTTAGCTGAGTGAGGAATAAAAACATTGTTTGAACTGTTTGGAAAACTGTAGTTTGGATTTTCAGCAGATGGAAAGAGGGAATTGCTGAACTGAATAGTAATGTGATATGAAGGCAGTGGGAGAATGGGAATTTGCTGTGTCATGACAACAGTAGTATTTTAAGATGGTGATCACTGCTAATCACCTGAGCCCTTTGCTTGTTTCTGGTGTCCCTTACCACTGTGCCAACAATATCTTTCCTATTTTGGATCGTGTTCTGTGGGGAGAGATTTGTGTCTTTGTGTTATTTGGAAAGCACTATGCCTGGAACTGGGCAGCCAGTAATGAGTAAATAATTCACGTGTTTTTGGAGCCTGTAACAGTAGCTGTATGGAAAATGGCAAGACTGCCTGGCTTGCATTGCTGTGTGCCAGTACTGAAAGAGCTTCTGTACACAACTTCTGTACACACAAGTGGTTCACTGGCTAATGTGACCAGTGGTGAACGTGCAGATTGTGCAGAGTAAACTGTAGAAAACCAGAAGTGAACTACTGGAAAACAAGAAAATGCTTTATGCAAAGCAGATATGAGTGGACTTTGTTCCCCCTTTAGCCACCACAGACTCCCCTTGTATCCCTCAAAACTGGTGCGTCATGCTTTTTTGTCCCCATGTTCAGCACCTGGCGCAATAGCACATCTTTCTGATGCCAGGCCTTCAGGTACCCCTGCTCTTCCCCACTGGATCAGGATTAGGCACTGTCCTGTATCACAGAATCACAGAATCACTAGGTTGGAAAAGACCCACAGGGTCATCGAGTCCAACCATTCCTATCACAAGGGTTATAACCATACTGTTTCTTCCTCCCTTTCATAGTGTCTGGGCAGTGGTTTCCCAGTATCCCTCCAGGGACTGCCTTTGCACCCCATTTCCTCTTGCTCCCAGTTAGAAAACCCTGATCCACCACTTACAACAAGTCTGAGGAACACCATTAAGATGAATTTAAGTTCTCATTGGCTAAGCCAAAAAGCTCCTGGCTTGGCTTACCTAACAGAATGGGCTGTGCCTCCACCCTCCTGCTACTAAAGTCAACGTTACTTTACTTTCAGCGACATAAGAATGCTAAAACTAAATGTATAAACTGGGTCACATTGTTACTGTCACCTTCAAAAATTCAAAGGCGTGGGAATGCAGTGCTTCCAATTCCAACTCAGTACCTGGGGCAGGCAGCAGATATCTTTGCAACACTGGGCTATAAGATGAGTTTTCCCTTAGGTAAAAACTTGCCTTCAAACTGGAAAGGTTTTCTTTCTTTTTATTTTGGTTTTAAAAGGAACCAATTTAAGAAACAAAATGGCACACTCCCAAAATTGCACGATGCATTAGTTCAGCATGTATATTAAAAAAATTTCCTTTTATAGAGGGCTGGAAGGTTAGGAATGGAGTTGTGCAAGGGAAAGGCTAAGTGTGTCATTGCTTGATGTGCTTAAAACAAGGCTGACTGCCCAGTACCAAACACTGGGAAGGACGGGTGGAGAGCACTCCCCATAATCAGAAGGAAGCAGACTTTCTGATCTGTTGGTTCTTTTGCATTTCCTGCTTCTTGAAACTCATAAGAAGAATTAATCTATGATGTGCTGGTTTTTGGATATATTTTGCTTCCAATACATTGCCTACACTTGCCCTAATTCTGAAAGCCTCAATCCCAGTTTAGCTACTCTGGAGAAGTCTTCTGATTTCAGGTGGTGACGAGTCCTCTGGTACAAATGGCACAGTGCTGCTGACACATTTGTAGTTATGATCTGACCACATATGAGTTTTGGTTTTCTCCTGATCTGCTACATAAACACTGTCTGCTGGCCATTTGCTGCTGGCATTTAGTATTAACTCTGCAGTTACAGCATACTTCCCCAGAGCCCAGCTTTGCTAGATTCCCAGCCAAGTGAACTCAGGACACCACTAGTACTTTACTCTTTGTACTGTGCTTTTCTTATATCCTCCATGGATGTCCTTCCTTCACCTTCACCAGAGACATCTGCAGACAAAAACAATGGGTTTCCAGCCACCTTAGATTTTCAGTCATATTTTGGTTCATCAATGCCTGTGCTTACAGGAGTCGTGCTGAAGTTTTAGAGAATCTTCATGTTCATTCTGAACTTCTTGATGCTTTATCTGAACTTATACAAGTAAAGCAGAGTTTGACCTATGGCATGATCTTTAAATAGAAACTTGCTTGTGGTGTATGATTTTGGGTTATTATATGCAAGGACAAATCTTTTCTGGCAATTCCCACTCAATGAAGAATTTGCAAGATGAGACCAAAATTAATTACTGTTAGTAATGCAGCCAGTGTACACAGTAGTTTTACAAAAAGAAGGAATCACCATCAGATTAAGGCTGAGCTCATCTAGAGTTACTGCAGTCAGAGAACTCAATTCAACAGTCATTTCTTATACAGTACAACCATATGTTTTCTGAAAATGTAGATCACAACAAATAATCTGAGGAAGGCATGACACTAACACACAGACAATTACAGAACTAAAGAAATCTCACTTTGTTTTATGTGTTTGATTAAACACCCTGAAAGGTTAAGATTTTATATCTCATTGCAAAGGGACACAGCAAAATTCATCACTCAGATCCTTACATTTGGGGTTATTTCAAGTGCATGGTCATGACACCCTAACATTTTAGGCACAGTAGCATTTCTTGTAAATACTTGTTAGGGATCTACTGTAGGACTTGGGTAAGGCTGACAAACAATGGATTCAGCAGCGATTAACTTGAAAGACAAATACCTTGTGGGGCAACCTGAAAAATGTCTGTTTCTGTCAGCAGTAGACTCTGAACTTTGAAGGAGAATATTACAGCTTCTGGAGAAGTTTTACAGTGTAAGTTTTAAAGCTTTGCTTGCTTCAAGTGACAGTGGATAGTAGTTCAAAACATGGCTCAAGGCAGCAATTTCAGTTTTCTGTATTTCAACAGGAGAAACACATAATAGTTCACGTAGTTGTACTCAACTTGCAATGAAAAAGGAGCTCATGCACTATAAACATACTTCAAATGCCAAGAGAAATCAGATGTGTTCTTATAAACAGTCTTGTAAAGGTAGATAATCTGTTCTCTGTTAGTTATAAATTACACTCTTCTGGCCTCATCACTCATGATGTATGCTTAGATAGTAATTTAAAATTTGAACATTCAGAACTTACATAGCAGGCATTTATAGGTTGGCACATCTAATTTTTATTTTTATTATTTTTAGTTTTTACATGTTTATTTTTTCCCCTGTTAATATAAAATTACAACTTGTTCTTTCTTCTCTCTTAATCTAAGAGCCAGATTTTAAATAAGTCCAGACATAAAGCAAACAGTAAAAAATCCGAAGACTGTTAAGCACTTAATGTTGCATGGAAGTGCCCAATGTGACTTCTGAAACACCAGGCTTGTTTGATATCTAATACCTATTACTTCTCAAAGGGAATCAGTCCCAGATCCTTTTTTGAAAACTCTATTTGATGCCTACCTGCATCTTTAAGTATCTAAATGCCTGCACAAATCTGGATTCAAGCTCTTAAACACTATCTCAGAAGTTAGTGAAAATATTACAGGAAGTTTTATCTGAGAAAGCATTTTAGTAAGTAAGGAGGTGAGCAGGCTGAGGACCACCACGGAGTGTGAGAAGGAGGGAATCTGAGGGCAATTAAAAGGGACTTCAGGGCCTTGGGACAAAAGGTGAAGGGATCAGGTGCACAGGTAGTGTTCTCCTCTGTTATTCCTATTACAGGGAATGATGAGGGGAGGAGTAGGAAGAGCCAGGAAATAAATACTTGGCTCCAAACCTGATGTGAGGAGTAAAAAATTGGGTTTTTTGACCATGGCTTAGCCTGCACAATACCAGTCTTATGGACAAAGGATGGGGTACACTTGTCCCCAAGGGGCAAAAGGATGCTTACCAAGAAGCTCACAGGGCTCATCAATAGAGCTTTAAACTAGATATGAAGGAGGAGCAGAGGGGACAAAACCAGGCTTGATAGAAATGGCACTCCAGTGTCTGAGGGATGGCATGCCAGTGAGGCTCTTTGGTCTGCCACCTCAATGGAAGTAGGGGACAGGACTTCAAGTGGCAGCAAAAATGCAAAGGTTATTGATGGGTTAGACACTACAGCGAGTAGTCACTTAGGAATTAAGACTATTCTCCTCAGGAGCATAGCTGGATCAATAGCCTAACCGAAGTGCATCTACACCAATGCACACAGCATGGACAACAAACAGGAGGAACTAGAAATCATTGCAGAACAAGAAAACTACGATATATTTGCCATCACGGAAATGTGGTTGGGTGACTTGCATAGATGGAGTGCTGCCATGGCTGGCTATAAACTCTTCAGGCAGGACAGGCAAGGAAAGAGAGGTGGTGGGGTAGACTTCTATGTTAGAGAGTGTTTTGATTGCCTAGAGCTCGATGATGGTTGTGATAAAGTTGAGCGACTATGAGTAAAAACCACTGAAATACCCAATAAGGCAGATATCATGGTGAGAGTCTGCTATAGACCACAATCAATAGTTCTTTTCCCTGTGGGAGACTTCAACTTACCAGATGTCTGCTGGAAGTATAATACAGCAGAAAGGAAACAGCCTAGGAGGTTCTTGGAGTGCACGGAAGACGGCTTCCTAACATAACTGGTGGGTGAACCAACTGGAGATGGTTCCCCGCTGGACCTGTGTGTGAACAGAGAAGGCCTTGTGGGTGATGTGGAGGACAACCTGAGACACAGCGATCATGAGAATAGATAGAATTCTCAGTTCTAGCAGAAGTAAGGAGGGGGTCAGCAGAACTGCCACCTTGGACTTCTGTAGGGCAGACTTTGGACTGTCCAGAGGTCTGGTTCATAAAGAAAGACATTGAGGTCCTGGAGCATGTCCAGAGAAGGGCAATGAAGCTGGTGAACGGGGTGGAGAACAAGTTTTATGAGGAGCAGCTGAGGAAACTGGGGTTGTTTAGCCTGGAGAAGAGGAGGCTAAGGGGAGACCTTATTGCTCTCTACAACTACCTGAAAGGAGGCTGTAGACTCAATGATCTCAAAGGTCTTTCCCAATCTAGTGATTCTATGACTCTATGATTAGTATTGGTCCTTGGAATTACTCAGGGGCAAACCAGAAAAGGCTAGGTTTCAGATTACCCTTCCAAAAATTGATATCTAAACATAATCTGTGAGTTCTTAGTCCCATATACTCTAATACAACAAGGTGAGAATATAATATTCCTCTTTCCAGTATCTCAGTTATGTTTTCTTTAAACTAGGCAAAGAAAAAGGGGAATAGATCAAGTCAGTCTAAGTCAATTGAGAATCTAGTGTCAGAATGTGTTTCATTGGACCAAAGTTCCTGGCAAGATCTAAATATAAACATACTTAAAAGAGAAATATTTTTATATTACATTTTCTTTCTGGTACTTGAGTCTAAGTTTAATGTAGAAATCTTGTACTGCTATCCAATTTGCAAGAAAGTGCTTTGGAAAGATATTTACCTTTTAGGTTTTTTTCTTTGCTCTAAGAAGCACTTGAAAACCAACACAGCTCAAATGTGAACCAGTAAAAATGTAATCTCAGTTGTCTAAATGAGGAAAAAGATCAGAGTTCTTTCTGTTTATCTTGCTTCCTCCACAGCATCTACTTTTCCAGCTGATAGCAGAAAGAAAAGCAAAAAAAAATCAATCCTGGAAGTAAATGAAGAAAGTGAAAGAAATAATGCAATATGTTAAGAAAACATCCCAAACCTCCTCACCTTTCCAAATGCTATATTTTCAGCATACGTATATTTTGACATAGATTAAAAAGGAAAGTGTCACATACTCAAGCACACGTGCCTTCAAGAATGCTCACTGATTCTACAGGAACTGATAAAGGCTAAAATTTTCTTTAGATTTATAACTTACAGAAGAAGTACCAGACAGGTAGTCTGTATACAATATTTACACATTTAATGATAAAGGTATCTGCAATGAGATATCTTGCTCTTTCCTTCAGACCTCCACATACTTTCTTCCTATCTGTGATACTAACTCTGTTGTGTAGTCTAGGATCTTTCAAGGTTGCTAATAAACGCCAGGAGCCCATGAATGGAAACAGAGAATAAATGAACAGGTCTAATCATGGTTGTGGTGGTGATAACCTCTAAGTAAGACTGATTCATAACCCTATGTTACCAACCCCCAAAGGACCAGTGATTAAAATGAACGTTGTCCAAGACGGCAGGACCCCACCTGTGCTTGGTTGACTTTACATGGTTATAGTGGGCAACAGGTAGTTACGATGCTGCCTGAGTCATGTTTATATACTTTCTTGTTTCTTAGCAAACTAACTTGTGAAACAAGGGATTTAACTTATTGCTATGAATCTAGCTAAGGAATATTTTGATAGCAGACTTTGAATATGTGAAACTGAAATGGCATGTATGTACCTGGTTGCATATATTAAATCCACTTACAGATGAACTCTTCTTACAGATGTAAACCTCTATTTTCTATCTCACAAATACCATTGACAGTCAGCCAAGACCATCTAATCATACACACCTACAGGCTGGCTTTTTACATGAATGGCTCTCCTTGATATACCAATGAAATCAAATTACAGTCTGGGAAGAACAACAGACCCTTGACAGGAGAATCCAAAACCTCACCAGCTCAGTTGCACTGGATATGCTGAATTCATGTAAAAGCAAAAGAGTACAGACTTTGGTTGAAAGATGTGCTTTCAACGTCTCATCAGCCACTGCAGGAAAAATTTCTAAAGCATTAGCTCCCCTTTGCACAGCATTGCTCTTGCAGAAACTGTAGTCCTGTAGGGGCTCAATGAAGAACAGTACATCATGGCATCCAATAGGAAATTAAAAATTCAGGAGGTTAAATAAAAAACTTCTCTATTTACTGGACCAAAGCCAGAAGCGTTTACAGTGTGTAGTAGTGAATTAGAGCATCTTGGAAGCTGCTTTGTGAGAAATCTGAGGAAGAAACTAAAAGAACAAGTTGACTGGCAGCTGCTTGTCATGATGGGAAGGGAATTTTTGCCATTGTGGCATCAATTTAGTCAAAACTAGAGAAATATTTATAATAATGATAAAGTGTGAAAGTGATTGTTACTTAACTAGTTATCCACTACTCTCATGAAGCATCGTTTTCCCTTCCATTGTGGGTACGCATCTTTTTTTCTTTGGTTTTTCTTTTCCCCTTCAGGCTCTTGCAAGACCTACTATTCAACATTTAAATATAAAAATCTTGTTTGTTTCACCCAGCATTGATGATCTCATTTTTGACCTTGTTGCTTCTAGACTAGAACTTCCTGCATGTGCCACAACAGAGATAATCTTTCTTCTTTGTGAAATGAGCAACATTAATTCTGATCATTTTCTGATTTAGCAGAGGTTTTCACAGGAGCAGTATTTTTAAGTACTGTTACCAGAATTACTCAGGAGAGCTTATAGGCTTAAATTAGGGATGTTTAAATTAATTAAAGAGAACAGTCTGTGAATTTTCCCATCTGAGTTAAGATTCAAGATCTTATTTGTGGGTTAGTTTTTTGTGTATATGTTTCCAGCAACAGCAAATTTGAAGAAAATTTGATTTAAATGTCTGCTGCATAGGTGATTACATTACCATTTCAATTAAAAATTGTATGCAGACAATTGCTCACTTACCCTGAGGTCCCATATATCTTAGCTTTGGGTAGCTCAGCACAGTCTAGATGAAATCAGTGGTGCTGCAGTAACTTGCATGGGTAAGATCCTAGCACAATTCCATTTAGTAGTGAGAAAAGGGCATGAGAAGTTTAGACACTTGCCTTCTTTTCTGAGTACTGCCCTCATTGCATTGTGCCTCCATGGAATAAAGCAGCAGAACATGCAGTTCGTGGAGCATATGCATGAATGAGTTACTTGAAAGTGCATGAGCTAATTCTTCACTTCCCTTGCCAAGTTCAGCTCCAGATGCTCCTTGGCCTTCCTGACCTCATCCCTATACAACCAGGCAGGAGCCCTATACACTTCCCAGGTTCCCTATCCCTGCTTGCCCTGCCTGTGCAGTTCCCTCTTCTTCTTGAGTTTGACCAGTAGGTCCTGACTCAGCCATGCTGGACTCTTCCCTTTCCTGACTGATTTCCTACGTACGGGGACTGAGCACTCTTGTGTCTCATGGAAAGCATTCTTAAATATTTGCCAGCTCTGTTCTGTTCCCTGGTGACTGAGAACCATGTCTCAGGGGGTCCTACCGAGTGACTCCTTGAAGAGCTGGAAGTCTGCTTTCCTGAAATTCAGGGTCCTGACTATACTCCTCACTCGCCCTATATCCCTCAGGACCTTGAACTCCACCAGTGCGTAATCACTGCAGCCCAGGCTGCCTCCAATCTTAATGTCACAGATCAGTTCACTTGTACTAGTGACCATCAGGCCCAGTATTGCATCCCCTTGGGTGGGACTCTGTATTAGCTGGACTAAGAAATTATCTTCAATGCACTCCAGGAGTCTCCTGGATTGCCTACAGCTTGCCGTGCTACTATTGCAGCATATGTCAGGGTGATTGAAGTCCCCGAGTAGGGTGAGAGCTTGTGAGCGTGAAGCCTCCTGTAGCTGGTGGAAGAAGGCTTCATCAGTTGGCTCTCCTTGATCAGGTGGCCTGTAGTATACACCAACCACAAGGTTCCCATTGATTCCTCTGTCTTTTATTCTGACCCACAATTCAACTATTTTGAAACATTAATTAATTTAGCTAAAGTTGACAGCTGTGTCTGGGTACAAGAGAGATCAGTGTTGTTTCAGTCTCTAGCCAGTGAAGAACTTCACGCTTGGTAGTGGACAAAGGTTTAGAGTCTTGAATAAAATGTTGTCACTGAGTGAAAACCCCAGTACCAGCTGCTTCTTGTCCTTTTCCTATGTTAAGAGAAAACTCTGGTTCCAACAAGAATACCTATGTAGTCCTCATAGAAGCCAGGATTTGAGAGGAGGCATAATCCTACTGAGCTGTGTTATCCCTGCTCACTCTTTTCTTGCTGCTAGCTGTAGTCCAGCCTTGGCTTGGAGCAACCGTGCTCTGCTAAAGAGATGAAATCAGGATATTTGCTCACAGACTGGGCTACAGCATGCCCTTGGTCATGATGACCAGTCAGCAAGACACACGAAGGCTCTTTTTCAAAGAGCACCAGAGTTTCGGCTGAGCTATGTCAGGGGAAGTTCAAGCTGTGGATGCTGCACAACAGAAGTTTTCAGCTCAGATACAGATTGATCTGGAACAGAGCCAGGCTTGCACAATTTCCTGACTCAAAACCATGGCAGACTATTACTGAACTGTTGGAAAAACAAAATCCTCAGCTTAAAACACATCTCAGATAAGTTGTGTCCCCCAAAGCAGCAACTCATCAAAATCTCAGAGCCAGCCCCATGCCATGCCCTTTCATAGTAGCATTTATGCTGCTGGACAAGCAGGAGATGAAGTGTAACCTTCCGTCAGGAGAAGATAAGGAAGGATGTGATAACAGATGAACTATGAATAGTGAGGGATAGGATTCAAAATTTTATATAAATATTTCCAAACGTGAACTTGTGAAATTGGTTTCAGAAATTTGCAAAGGAGCCTTCTGTAAAGAATCATCCCCCAGAGTAGATCAAGCCAGCTGGAACTGAATTTAATTTTTTAAACAACCAAATACCTTTGAAAGCAACAGAGGGGTTAAAAATTTTACTTTAGGGAAACTGTCAGATTGACAGAGCCTACCCACTAAAACTAATTTAATAGAGATCCCAAAGGTTTTCCTGAATGAAACCAATTACAAACTCTTCCTGAGGAAAGGTGTTGGACCCCTGGGATGGGTGGATGCGTATGTATTAAACATTTTCCATTCATAAGAAACCATTCCCCCTGGAGACACTGTTTTTTGCTTGCTGACTGTGACATGGTCACCTTTATCAACATAAGTAACATAAGTGGTACAAACACCTAGGAAATAATACAGAAATGTTGAAGATGTTTGTATGGATGATGAACTAGAAATGGAGTGATCCTGTTTTATGCAATCCCACTGCTTCTCTGCAAGGCAATTAGATTTCTGATTGCAACAGTTTTAATGGCAAGATTCTGTGAGTTTTCATGTTCAGTTTTTTTACACCCCCTCGCCCAGATAAGAAAACCAGAGTGAAGAGATCTGGCATTATATTATCCGTAGCAGCAATAGAAAAAAAACACCCAGTCACTCCAGATGCGCTTATTCCTTTGAAATTTTTTGCAGGGCCTTGGCATCTCTGCTGAATAAGAAAGGCAATTTTAACATATATCCCCACCTTTAATTCCTCAGTGCATCCATTTTAGCAGCAATCATTACAATGGGGTTGACACGACTACAAACTTGAGAGGCGTTGTCAGAATCCAGAGGAATGAGCAAGCAAGATGAAGTCAGAGCATTTGTTCCTTGACAGTTCGAGTGCAGTGGCAGCCAGATAAGGCAGGGAAAAAAAAAAAAGAAGGCGCTATAGTTCCTCCTCACTGATCTGAAGCCTGCGAACAGATATATTTTCAGACATAAATACTCCAAGCAGCATGGTTTCCTGGGAGGGTGTTGCAAGAATGAAGCATACTGATGCCTTCTCTGGAGGTTTTTGTTTCATGACCCCATTTTGATGACTGATTTTTTCTAACAGTCACTCTCTGCAATGATTCTCACTCAGAGAACCTATTTATATTATAAATGAGGGAGTTTTGGGGGGGAATTCAAACTGAAATTTATCTCTTGTTTTTTACAGCTTGCAAAAAATAAATTGTAATGCCTGAACTGCCACTGAATTGTTACATTTTACATGTATAATGAAAATAAAACTCATTTGATATGATTATTTTTTCAGTTTATTAACATATTTTACCACATCTCTGTGGGGTTTTTTTACTGTATATGAAAATATACCTAGTGTTTTACAAAACTAGTACAAAAATAACATTAGCCCATAAATTCTGGCAGTCCTGATAGGGTGAGTAGTAGGGGCGTTTCCCCATCCATTTAAATTTCTACAGTACATGTATGGAAAAAGTACATGAAAATTAGGGCATCCCTGAAGAAAAAAAAAATTCTTGTGGTCATGCATGGTTAAGATGGAACACTGAGTTTCAATTCTAAGCTTTGAGTACTTATTTTAAAATACATTTTATATTTGTGCATATATTGTAAAATATATTATTTAAGCTATTATTTTTCCTCAACCTGCCTCTTTTAAAATTAAATATTTAATGCAATACTTTACTGATCATATAGAATCAAACTGGCTGCCAACAATGTTAGGGATGAATATATCTCTCTTCCATACAGCTTAGCCTGGATGCTGTCAGGCAACTCACCTTGTATCAGTGTTAAAAATTGACAATAACATCACCAGCAGAAAGCAGTGATCTTGAAAGTTCAGTATTGGAAGCCTGGCAATTTCTTCCCTCAGCTCTGCTTTGTTTTTTTGCTAGAAATGCAAGGTCAGTGAATTTATACGTTGTAAATACGCAGGCTATATTGTGTTTATGTTTTTCTATGGAGCTATTACAATGGTACACACAGAGAGGCATCCATCGTCAGCTGTCTTCTCAGCAGCATTTCCAAGGAAGGCTTCTGCTATGGTATGCCATGGTTGGTCTTTGGAAAAGAGAGACCCCTATATTCAGGGACAAAAAATTTTTCATAACCACCTTCTTTCTCTGCTATACAACTGAAATGGTTGTTCAGGACTGTTCCTTGTATTGCTGGTATCCTAGTATCTGTTCTACTTATGCTGCTATTTATAAGTAGTAATAGCATCTTATGGAACCCTACCCTTCACAAGTTATTGTGAAGAAAGAGCAAGGGAAAGTGCAAAGAGATTCCAGGCCACCTGCACTTGTTTAAATCAGCCAGAACACGTCTTTGCCAGTGAAGAGGCATATCAAATAGGAAAGTGACCCAGACAAAAACGGAGAATTGTGCCTCTTTCATGAGTACGTGGTATGCTGTTTACTAAGGTTGTTTGTTGCTAGACCACGGGCTTCTGTTGGTTTGGATTTTGGGAGTGAGTCAGTCCCTTCTGTGCCTGGGCTGAGCCCATGGATGCAGTTAGTTGCAATGAGAGATCAACACTTGGATGCTAGGCACCTTGCCCAACAGCTGCCTACATGCCAGAGCAGCTCTACACAGTGTAGGTCTCCTGCTGGGTGATTGAGTTCAGACCAGTGAGGATAGAGACAAAGAGTCTCTATCCAGCAGATGTTTTCTCTTCTTCAGTTTTCACTCTTTCTCCTAATCATGCATGATTGTTATTCATATTTACATCTCTACATGCCCCATTCCAAAAATACATCAAAACACCTGTCCCAACATTAATAAAGAAAAAATGCACAGGGTAAGCTTAGAAGAAAGTCACTCCTAGATGCACATGCTGCAGCCCACCCTGCCTTAACTGGAGGGGCAGAAGTGAGGGCAGATCAGGATGCCTCAAACATTAACAAGTCTCATCTAAACCTACTACAGAGGGATTCAGCCAGTGCTTCCCTATAAAAAGAGGGCACTTGGAATCTCTCCTGGTGGCCCCAGGGGCACTAGGATGTGGCAGTGAAGGGCATTTCAAAAATCCCAAACTGCTCAGGGCATACTAGGTTAAAGCTGATCCCTTCAGTCCCATTCAGAAGCTTATTAGAAACCAGCACTGGGTTTGGAGCATTGGTGTAATGCATTTTCAATTGCTGCTCTACGTAAGAAAGGGGCCAAGCAGTGCTCCAACTACACTGGCAACCTCTGGCCCTCATGGTGATGGGTGGCACTAATGGCTTATAATAAATAGCTAGTCTAATTGCTACAAGATTAAGAAAAAGACTCTTTTTGAACCACAAGTCTATACCCGAGTCCGCTTCTTAGTATCTACAAATGATTGGAAAGTGATTAGCTAGTATTACTAGGCATTATATTTGACATGCACTTACTCCCAAACTGGTATAACTTAATCATAATAATTTAGATTTATTGGTTTGTTTCTCCTTCTAAGCCAATTAGGTAAAGGTCAGAATTTTACAGGATACTGAGGGCACTGAAGTAGACTCTGAATAATAACAGCTAATTTCTGTTTATTGTGATATGTTCCAGAATAGCTGTAAATTATGGCCAAGATCTGTTACCATCCCGGATAGCATGAAAATTAAGGATCTCTTCCAAGTATGTCCCTTGCATTACAGACCCACTTTTATTTTCTAGTTAGTCCTCTTCTATGATCAAAATGCCATGAATTTCCACAGATACAGAACAGCTGTTCCTCATCCTATGCTCACTTAGAGGGATAGACTGTGTAGACTATCTCAACGTACATTTTGACAGGACCAGAAAAGACTGATTTTGCAACAGGTAATTCCAAGTGTTCCTTCACTTGTGCTGAATATACTGAAATGTAGGTTTTGAAAATATGGTGTGTACAAAACCAATATTAATGATCAGCCTACAAGCACATTTAGGATTTTCTATGAAACCATGTTTATAATTATCATGAAGTCCACAGAGAGCACAACACATTGTATGTTAAATACAGGGAGTCTCCATCCCTATAGGAGAAATTTTCAAAATGCAATAATCTTGTTAAACTGCAGTGCAGTGTCACACGCCTTCAGCAGCCTTTCCTGACTTCATGTTGAGTAAGATATTACAGCACAGGGTATTGCTTACCAAGTAACACACTTGTCACAGGCAAGCTAATGTTTCTCAAATATTCCATCTTCTGTCCAGCAGTGTGGGTTTTTTGTTCCACCATTTCCTGATATCCCATTCCCAAGCAACTGAAATAAATACAGTCTGAGAGACTAAATATCACAAGAATCAGTGCCTGGAAAAATCTCAAGGATGACACCACCCATCTTACAAGCCATAAAGTAGTAAGACATGGCAACTCAAATGTAGTATTTCAGGAAAATGACACATGGTAGTCCTACTTTTTTGCATTTCTTGCTGCTTTTTGAAGTGTGTTTGGCAACTCTAAAAATAGCTATGAGTGTAATTGCCAGGCATTTGTAAATTAGCCTGTTTGTGAATGCCAAGGAGATTTGAAGGTAGATACATTTAGAAAACGTTGAACTGGAATAATCCCTTTTCCTTCATCCCACATGCTGTTTGGGATTATGCGAGAGCAGAGCGGGTTGTCCACACATGGGTCAGTACAGCCCTGCCAGCAATCTGCAGTGAAAGGGACTGTAAGGTACACAGCTAATGATGCTGTTTCATGAAACAAATACCACCTTTTTCAATACAGAATTCGCTTCTAAAACACAAATGCATTTTTTTTGTGCATGTGTTTAATGCTTACAAAAGCTATCAGCTACTGATACTGGTATAGACTCCCATGGCTTTCTTGAAGCCAGTTTAATTAAGATAGTTTTATAGTCATCTATTTGTTCCAAAGAAGAAGAAGAAGAAAATGTGCACAGCCCTGCCACCTTCTTTTGCTCCAACATGACCCTGATCTTGATAAGTCACCATGACCTTCTAGAAGGACAATAAAAATACTCCCCTTGTGCCTGCTGCCCCTATGTTCCTGAAGACTACAGGACACCCTAGAAACTGGTCATTGGTAAGAGTGTATTGTTCACAGTGGCTGTATCTCATGCAGTCAGAACCACTTCAGCTTTAAAGCAGCTAGCTTGGGTGTTGCTGGTGGCATGGGACCTGTAACTGCTATAGCACATAGTCTGCTGAGACATTACTTAGGTGGTTAGCAAGTTTACTTTGTAGTAGATACAAATTAGGTAGCTTGAAGGGTTGCATAAATGAGCAATGGGTAAGCATAGCTTATGAGAGGGTTATCTAGTGTTCTTCACCACTCTGCTTTTGTTGAGACTGGGAAAAGCATCACGTAATAGTCCTAAGCTGTAACCGCTGATGTGCGATGTGGAGAAGTGGCCTCTCAGAGCTCAGATCTGTGACAGCTCAGCAAGGCCTGTTTGGTCACCTGGGAGACCCAATCCAACTCAAAAGAAGTGGTCTTGTGGTTAAGGAGTTTTTAGCCTATTACCAGTCTCCCGAGTCATAACAATCATTTGATTCAAAGGCACCAAATTAAAAATTTCAGTTGCAAGGCTTTTGGCATGACAACTCCCATTATACTTCATTCTCCGTTCTCAAAATGTAGGGAATAACTGGCAGAAAAAAAGAAAAAAGAAGTGAAAATGATTTCAAATCAAGTGTATGCAGTATATGATGTTTTTTATGTACATACTGCAACAGTTTTCAAACTCCTTTCTCACAATCATTTTAGGTTTAATTGGTTACTTTAGGTTTAATTTAATTGGTTTAATTTAGGTTACTTTAGAACTTAAAGATATGTAATGACCAAACAATGTTTAGTTTGTTGCTGAATTATATCTTTCTTAATCAATATCACTTATACATACTTAGATGTGAAGCACAAGTTCTCTGACAGATCTCCAAACACCTTAAAAAGGAGCACCACATGCAATTCACCATTCTACCTCACCTAGTCAGATGATTCACATCGCTGTATCATCAATAGATGTTCAAAACCAAATTCCACGGGATTTCAATTATTTGCTGTGCTATCCCTGTATATTATTTTTACCCATTAGTATGTCAGCCAATACTGTAATATGTTCTGCTCACTGCAGAGAGGTTGGACTAGATGACCTTTAAAGGTCCCTTCCAACCCATACCATTCTATGATTCTATGATTCTATGTTTTTCGCTTGATTTGGCAAGGCACTTACCACAAATTAGTACTCACATCTTTCTGTGTTTCAGTTAGTTTTTAAAAGCAAAAATGTTTTGTACAATCTGAATATGGTCTGTAAAATCTGAAAACTTCTACATTCATTTTTGTTTGTCTTTGAGCCTGGCAATAGTTAAAATATTGAATTTTATTAAACTGTCCAAATAAACTATTACTTTTGTACTGGTGGCATTGTGTGCCAAATAGTAGCCTGAAGTAGAGGTGCTTGGGTCTGTTATAACCCTGAACTAATAGGTTCATAATGAAAGCAACAATTCAAACTAAGATGTAAGAGGCATAGAGGTACCTATGCATTTCTCATAAAAATGAACATGCTGTTTCATTACTCTTATGTGGAAACAGAGGCCACACTTTCACTCGCCCTGAAAGCATGCACAGTGTTTGCACATACAGCCTCCCCACAAGGAGATTCCTCAGCACATTTAGGAAGCGTTGCCCAATGCCTTCTTGGATTTGAACATCAGGGACAGGAAAAAAGAAATAGAATGAAAATCACTCCTTGACTTTAAGGTGAAGAAAAGATCAAGATCAGACATCAGTTCCACCTTGAAGGCTTAAATGGCAGAAAATCGCACAGGTCTGTGACAGCCCTATGCCTCAGGATTGATGTTATTCCAAAATACAGCGCAGTGTTTCATGCACAACAGGGAACAGCGGTACGCTGCTTTAAAAATCTGCTTCTTTGCAGGTCAGATACAGATACATGCCTTGCCTCAGTGATGACTAATGAGAACTTCAAATTCAGTACTTTCTTTTCTTTCTTTTTTTTTTTTTCCATTCAGTATACAATTCCAGATGGAATTAAAGGATTTCTTTCTACCTTGTTTTTTACTGAATCGTATTATTTCTAAGATCATGATTTTCTGAACTCATATGCATTTAGAGACCTTACCAACCAAACATTTTCAACCACTGATCTCCCTCAAATTCATTTTTACACTTCTCTTAATGCTTCTGTATGATCTAGAGAATATTTGTCTTAAAATGGAAAACTGAAGTACAGCTGAGTCTTCCCTTACTTGTTCTCGACTTCTGAAACTGATCTGTCCTCGATTTTGACAAATAATGCCATTTCAGAAATGTCTCACTAGTATAAACAACGACATAGTTGTATTTTTCTTCTGTCACTGTAACTTCCACATTCAAGATCTGTCCTTAATGTGCTCATGCTGCATTACTGTAAGCACAAATAATGCATTATCACTGGACAATAATTTTGCCAGATCAAGGCTGTGACTTTGCCCTCTGAGGGCTGTCTGTAAGCAGATAATACTGTTGAACTAGACAGAAGGATTTACAATGAACCTCTTTTTAATTATCATGCATAGCTCTAGGGAGCTTTTCAACATGGTCCCTCTTTGAGTAATTATAACATGTTCCTAAAAGATTTAAAGTGATATAGGTCTAGAGGCATAATAATATGTATTGCTATTTTAAAATGCTAGAGTAAAACTCCAGCTGCACAGCTTTGTCTGTATTAATATTTTATTAATCAGCCCATTTTAATGTCATCACTTTCCTCTCTCTCATTCTCTTTCTCAAAGACCCTGCTCAGCTGCTTCCCAGAGACCATTTTAAAATTAATTCTAATGATTTTAGGCACTTTTAATATGACTGTCATCACAAGACTGTTCTCTTAGTGAACCAAGTCGTTAGCTGGCAGCAGTATTATTTGGGGACCTTGTCTCATTGTTTCCTCCAAGCTGACATGAGTCAGGCCAAATCCTTGGTCTAATCCTGTTTACTTATTTACAATTCAAATGAATTTAAATGAATATGCCACAGGATAATTGGCTCTTTTATAATGTAATAGAAAAATAAAGAGGGTCTAAGCTCCATACAGCCTTTTTTCACAGAGGGAGACGACTTAGAACATTGGCTCCTTCCAGCAACAAACCCTGTGACCAGGCTCATTCCCTTCAGCCATAAAAGCCCTGTACCCGCAATGAATTTCCTTTGGCCTGTTGGGCACCTGGAAAAATTACTCTGGTACAGTTAGTGGTCAGTTACAACTAACAGTTTCAGATATTCCACTGAGCCTGAAAGAGTTCTTGGCAGACCACTGATTTTAAGTGGGGTTTAATATTTATTCAGGTCAAATGCTGCCTGGACGACAGACTTTAGTGCCTTTCAGCACACAAGTTAACAGGAACTCTAGTTAGAATTTGTGCACTCAACAAGTTCAAAAAGAGAAAAAAAGTCTGACTTTATTGACAGCTGGAAAAAAAAGAGGTAATTACGCTTCAAATATTTCTGCTTACTTGATCCTCTCCTTTCATTTTACAGTTGTTCTTTTGGATCACTACATATCCATCAAGAGTCAGTAACTTTAGCTTTGGCAATTTGTCCAAATTCCGTGCTTTATAACAAAATCCCCTCAGCTGGCTTCTTTGCAGAAAGTCATACTTGTCCCCCTTCCTAAAAGCAGAGAGACAGTGTCCATGCTTCTCATTTTCCCAGGATCTCTGGTTCTTTCATAGTGCTTCTCCATCATCACACTGGCAAAGTTTATTTCAATAGGGGATTCACATTGGCTTGTCTTCTGTGGAATTCTGAAAAAAAAAAATGTTGAAGAATAGTTATGAGAATCCCAGAGTATGTTAAATCTCTACCAGTTTCTCTTAAAAGCTTAGTTTATGAGGTAGGGGCAATGCACATCATCTTAGGGTTTCAATCTTGGTCCTCCCTGATGAGCAAATAACAAGGGACATATGATATCTGATATATGTGAAGAGAAGAAAATATTCACACATAGGAGAGATATATATATGTGTGTGTGTTACTACAGACCACATAATTTACCCTGCAATACTTACTATTATACCATAACACATTTATCCATAGCATAACATACCTGTTATTACACCATAACATAATTGTCTTGCAAGGCAACTTCATGGAAGGTGAAAGTACATTTTTTTAAGACATCGCAGGAGGAAAAAAAAAGTGATCCCATAGTAATAACAGCTTTTATATAGCACTTTCCATCTTCTGAGCAAGATTTACTTTGAAAACAAATTGTATACACCCTCCCATTTCATCTCAGTGGAAACTAAGTGCCTAAGCATGAAGGATAATTTAACTGCTATATTTTGTTCTACTGGTTTGTCCATAGGTATTCTTAAAAGTGTCAGTCAGCAAAAGACTTGGGAACACAGTTAACTTTAAATCCTTTAAAAAGTTCAGTTGAAGTCCATGGCAGTACTCTTGGTGTATAATATTGAGCAGATGTATAAATACCTGAAAGATCATGATCTTAGGTTGGCAGATTGTCTGGGGCACATCGTATTTCTCTTTGTAATATTATAAAAGATAAGCATAAGCATATGACAAAATATGCACGTTCAGTACATATGCAAAATATCCCAACGAACTTGGCTGACAGTTTTGTACCTAACAATAATAGATATAATTTAAAAACAAAATCAGCCTAAAACCTAATCTATCTAGTTGCTTATTTTGAAAGATTGAAGATAACAGGTCCTGGGTTCTTCCGATTCCTCCAGAACAATCAAGTTTTTGTAAACACTCATGATACTGTTCAGAAAGTAAGATATATCTTCAATATCCTCTGAAGAATATCTCAGATATCTAAGTCTTGGATGTCTGGAATGAATACCTTTTATATTATTGTTAGTTTTTGCTGGTTTACTTTTTTTTTAAATCTCTTTTACTTCTGTTTCAGGAGCATAATAAATACATCAGAGTTTCTTATTTTCTACCCAGACAACCTGCAAACTGCTTCTGTGATAGTGCTGGTTGCTTCTTCTAAGTCCCATCATAAACAATGATGCTTTATGCAAACTTTTTTCCCACCTAGCTATTAAATATGACAGCAAGAATTATGCAAGAGAGGATTTGTTTGGAAAACCTCATTTGCAGTCTATACATGCACTCAATGAGACAAGCCCATTTCTTAAATAAAACTGTAGTTTAAGAGAAACCTACGACAAATCTAAACTGAGAAGAATAAATTGATGAGCTGAGGCTATAAAGTGTCCTGTCCTCCTACACTCCAACAATAAAAAGTATCCACAGTTTTGTGATGATAAGCATTATATGAAGCTGTACCTTCAGTGCTCTTGTAGGCTGTCAGGTGCAAACATTTAGGGCATTCTTAATACTGTGGTTTATTAATTTTGTTTACGGATAACTTACAGTGCCACACTTTCCTTACACTTATTAGTGTAAGGAAACAACACTCATTTTATAAGTATATTATTCAGAGGTAATAAATCATGGAGATGTGCATCTATACTGGTGTAATAGAATAGATGTACTTGTGTTTTCAATCTCGTTTCACCAGTCTCAGCAGGTTTTCTTTCATTCCTTTCCATGACTCTCCAGGTAAGAGGTTAAAAACAAGTTATCACTAGTTACATTAGTCTACATAGAAGAACAGCTAATTTAAGTTTATTCAGTAATGGTGTTCCTGATGTAGCCACTTGCACCTTGCAACCACACTCCAGTGCCTTTGTGAATGCATTGCCTGAGAGGCATTAAATGTCTCAGTTGTCATGCAGAGATGCTGAGCACCCTCATCTGTCATGATGATGAAATATCTCATAGCTTAGGGCTTGAGATCTTCGGAAACTTGCTTTGAACAGGGCTCCTCCATGACCAAGATGTCCTATCATTGCAGGATAGGGAAGGACTATGGATGGTGGAAGCTGTGAGGCCAGGCCTCTCCTCCGGAAGGCAGTTACTCTGGCAAGTTCTTCACACATGTGCAAGTCAAAGACCTGCAAGCAAATGGCAATATTTAGTGTTGCCATCTTCTTTAATTTTGGCTGTAGTTGCTTTAGTTTTGAATTCTCCACGGGTTTGTCTCTCCCTGACCAGTGGTACTGGAGATTGTTTGGTGCTTGTGACTCATGGTGCAACTACCTACATTTCTGGGAGCCCTGGAAAAGTATGGGCTATTATTGTTATGTACAATCCTCACATTTCCTCACAATGTAAAGCCAAGAGAGATCATCAGATTATCTAGTCTGATGTCCTGCGTATCAGTGGCTCTTAAATGTTGCACCTCAGGGTTGAGACAAATCCTTCCGCTAGCCCACAGGATTTTAGTTACAGGTCTAAAGCAGTACCTGTGATCCCTGCAGTACTTGAGAACTGATTAGGCATTTCATGTTTGTCATCCCTGGAGGTGTTCAAGGCCAGGTGGGATGGGGTCTTGGGTAACCTGATCTAGTGGGATGCCCCTGCCCATGGCAGGGGGGTTGGAACTAGATGACCTTTGAGGTCCCTTCCAACCCTAACTATTCTATGATTCTATGTCCAGACAATCACAGAAACAATCTCCACGAGAAAATCCACCGTCCTTGCCAATCTGAGCAAGAAAAGTCTCTACTGCTCCTGGACTTGGCTTAAATCAGACCGAAGCATCGGATGTCTAAGTTAATTTTCTGCATTAGTTTACTCTCTTCCTGGCTGCAGCAAAATAAATAATCCATGCTTCAAGGGAAGGCAAAAACTTCTACTGCAGAATATACGAAGCCAAATATCCTCTGGGAGAAGTGGAGAAGGGGTTCTTCCTTGCTGCTGTAGGCAGACAACTGGAGCTCTCAAGTGGCGGATTTGATTATACTCATTACCTTAATGCCAACCTGCAAATGTCTGAGTGGGCAGGATCTAATTCAAGCCATCTTCTTTCAGCCATAATGGAAGAAGTTGCACAGATGCATCATTCTAATGTATGTAGGGCTAGAGGGATCACCAGGGGATCTAGCCTGATGTGACCTTCCTTCTTTCCCTGTTTGAGGCTGCTCTGTCCAAGTTCCCCCAGAAGCTGAAGTAAAGCCTGTATTTAAGCAATGCACCCAGTTTTTAGGACAAGATCAAGCAACTGTGAGAGCACCTCCCTTTGTAAGTTCTTACAGAATTTAATTGCCTTTACTGCTAGGAAATTGCATCTGATTTCAAGGTTGATTACATCTAACCTTAAACTTCCAGTCACTGGATTTAGTTGTGCTTCTGTCAGCAAGAGAGAAAAAGCTCACTGCTGTTATCTTTTCCCTGTATCTTCTCAACCTTTTCTTGAGCAAGTGGAATATGTCCAGGTCTTTAAGCACCCTATGACAAGACTTGTGCTTGACTCACAAAAGATTTGGATTTTCTCCAATATTTTCTGATCTTTTTTAAAGTGCAGGTATTTTGGAAACACTCAAGGACCGTGCTGCATCCTTTCCACAGCACTGAACTGAGATCTCAAGTTAGGGATGATTATCTAGGATAACCACTTTTCACCATTCCCTTAGTCTCTGCTCTTGGAGACAGCATCCATTCCTACAAGCTTTTGGTTCCCAGAGGTATTAATTTGCATATGACTGTAGTAAAATGAATTTTGTGTGCTGCTTGTTGGACAGTGATCATTTAGCCAAATCAAATCACTGCAGAAGTAATGCATCTTCTTCATTTACTATGCTAAAATATATTGTCTATATGTAAGCCTTTAAAGCAAAGATTTTATCTCATGGCCTGTACTGCTGAAAACAAATAGCATCAGGTGAAGCCTGCTTCTGAATCTGCTGGGAAAGCTCCCCGCATTGAATGAAACCTCCTCATTGAAAGACTAGATTTTGAAATTTGTCAATGAGACACTTTTTAATCCTTGTAATAGGTGACCTGTTAATTCAACGTAATGCAAGACTCAAAATCAAAATGCCATGTGGCATTAAGCCAACTGCCTTGCAGAAATCTAATTATGTCCTATCAATACAGCCGCTTTTCTTATGCAGACCCATAATGTTTTATAGAAATCTTCTAAATAACCAAAAATTCCACAAGTACGTCTGACAAGACCTAACTTCCTCTAACCCGTTTTGACTAGCATTATATATATCTATTCTCCAGTTCTTTTTGTAATAGTTAAGTATTCTAGAAATTCATGCTATCTTGTGAGCAGACCAAAACATCAGTTTGAAGTAAGGGACAGCACATAGCAGAAAGAAATACTTCCTTACTTATATTTTTCTCAAAATCAGAGCTGGGTGGTGTATGAGCAGAACTAGTTGAGCTTACTTCTAATTGGTGTTTCTCTTTCAGGGCTAATGAATTATTGACAGTCTAAGGATTTTCTGTTATTTAAAACAAAACTCTCTTCTACAGCACAGTGCAACTCTTAGCTATGTAGAAAAGGGACTACGTGCAAAACTAATGAGATCTTTCAAAATGATAGAACTTTCCACATACAGGGAAACAGAAGCTATTGGTACTTCTTGAAGAGAGCCTTTAAGGCCCAATCCTCAAACCCTTGTAATAGCAGCAGTGTTTTGAAATTGAGATGGTCTGCACATTGCCAACACAGGGCTTAAGTGAGACTAAGAGACACAAAGGATTTGCCCTGGCCCTCTCCAAAGATGGCTTTTCTCCATTATTTATCTTTTTGGGGCAAAATCACATCACCTACACATGCAGTGGCACTACCTATGGGCTACAAGCAACATGAAGACTGTTGGCAGCATCAAACCTAGAGGCAGCAGAATCAAGTACCCAATTTAGGAATATAGCTACAATGTGAACGCTGCAGTTTGTGTTGCTTTTAGTATTTCCAGGATGCAGAATTTCATGGGTTTTGCTGCTCTTGTGGCCTGCACATGCCTTCCCTTTGCGCATGGCGTAATGCCAAGAAGAATTTGGTGCTGACATGTCTTTGCACTGCCATCAACAAAAAAAAATCACACTCTGGCCTATGAACCGAAGAAATATTCTGTATAGACTGCTAAAAACATGCCGTTAGAGGTAAGACTGTTCTTAAATTTACCTGCATCTAGAATATGAATTTCATGATTTGTTTGCTATAAAAAGAATTGTTCCCCTAGCAAAAGTAATATTATTTAATGGAAAAGGAGAAGGTCACTCAATTTATCTCAGCCCTGGAAGAAGTGTTTTTCTTTGCTCATTTTTGTACAGTTATTAATATCTAGGAAGTCGAAAGGAATAGATGGTACCAGATGAATCATGTAGGATTTTTTGCATTAGAAAAACTAATTTGTGTCAAGGTTGGTAGTACTGGGCCATTAAATATTTATAAACACTTCCTAAAATTATTTTATGAGGTAAACTTAAGGACCATCTACTATCACCTGTTATTTTATGCTCCCTAATTTTCATAACTATGTGTAAAAGTACTTCCCTTCTTATCTGAGGGCAGCCAAATGACCTTATCCTTATCCTTTAAACTTATACACCTTCCTAACAGAAGACTAATTCTTTCACTTCTATTTATCATGTAAAATGGACATGCAATGCCAATAAGCTAATGAGCAAATCTGCTAGTGGCTTTGTTCATGGAGCAAATTAGTTTCTTCTACTTAGAATAAAAATATATTCTTTCTTCTGCACACACAGTCAGCTGAGGTAGGGCATGACACCAGCTGTATTTCAGTTCTTAAAAACCTGTGACATTTTTAACAGCAAGTAGCTGTGCATCTCTTCACAGTCATCTTCCTCCCCCCCAAAACTTTCAGCTGAAGTTATAGGTGCTTAGCTGCTCTCAGGAGTGAGTTTTTGAATGCAAACCTGCACACCAGCTACTCATGTGTGGCTGGTCAAAAAACTTTTTATAAGCTCCAATTTTAACAAGAAAAATAAGTGTTTCTGTCTCTTGTGAGATTCTTTTTTCCTTAACACAAGAGATCACACTTAAATCCATAGGATGAATAACATCGTGGCTAATGCAGTAAGTTATGTAAGCCAAACTCAGTCTTCCCTTACATTGTTATGATATTTAACTATGGAAATGGCTCATTCCTCAAAGCACAGCAAAAGGTTCAGTTTTGAAGGGAAATTACCACATGAAAGACATCCATTTTTATGCAATCAAATAAACATTGGTTTTTTTTTTACTGTTGAGCCAAATGAAAATATCCGCTAATCTTTTTCATTAAAAAAATATTTGACAGCAGCAAGTTGCTCCAAGGAAGTCTGCGTGCTTGTCATATGAATAACAGTATTGTGGGCACGAGCAATGAATTCTACTATTGTGGGTATGAGCAACCAAGTGCATCCATCCTGGGTGCTCTACTCAATTGCCAGATGCCTATATACTGAACAGTGTAAATATAAACACAAGCTGGATTTGAAGAAATGGGTCCTGCACATTAGATTTTGAGTTCTCAGTGATGATTGATATTTTTGTGCTGCCTTAAAATGAATCTGAGTCGGTTTCAGTTACACAAATAAAACTCACAAGGCCTGAAAATCATTTCCCATTGCAAATAATACAAGGCTGGCAGTCCAGTCTGGCCACTGATTTTGTGACATGATCCAACACATTGTAAACAGGAACTCATGCTCAGGTACTCAGTTTTTATTTTTTAACTGATTATGTCTTCAAAGCTGGGTTGAGTCAGTCGGTGTGACGAACGTGTAAGGAACAGACGGAAGTGATTTTTATCAAGTTTCCTCATATTTGCAATTTCCTTTTATACTATTAATAGCGTAAAATGATAGACATACATGAAAGTGTTCATGTGCCAATTCACAAATATTCTAAGGAGGAAACATGCAGATTTTGATATAATACAAAGGCCTGGTCCTACATTATCTTACTAATATGATTCAGACAGATTACTCAGCGAGAGAAGTATTTTCTTGGTTGGAGACTCCCAGAACTGAGTAATGATGGAGAATAGCATTTAGCATTAATTACATGTTTTTCCTTGCTTACTTCTCACCACCTTTCTGGGGCGACAGCTGTGGTCCTTCTGACCCAGAAGTTTCTTTATAACAATGGCCTATATGGAGATAACACCATTCCGTATAGCTACAGGCAAAGAAAAAAAAAAAGCCCCAAGGAAATCTAAGCCAATTAATTTTCTGTTCCATGTAGTATCTTAGATGGCTTTCACCTTAAAGCATAGCCGCTACCAAGCAAAGATGGATCTAAAACCTTTCTACCGAGATGCTGTCAAGTGGAGAGAGGCAGCAGAATCCTTCGCTGCATGAGGTAAATATAAAATTTGCTTGCAGAGCCGGAGTAGAAAAGTGTACAACAGAGAAGGCATGCTTGAGGGAGACAAGCAGCCAACTGGTGGTGTACCCTTCAGCCTGTATTTTGACACTCCTTGCAACTGCTGCAACATAGCACAGAGTTCATAGAATCAGAGAATCACCAGGTTGGAAAAGACCCATCGGATCATCGAGTCCAACCATTCCGATCAATCACTAAACCATGTCCCTCAGTGCCTCGCCCACCCGTGCCTTAAACAACTCCAGGGAAGGTGAATCAACCACCTCCCTGGGCAGCCTCTGCCAGTGCCCAATGACCCTTTTCGTGAAAAATTTTTTTCCTAATGTTCAGTCTAAATCTCCCCTGGTGGAACTTGAGGCCATTCTCTCTTGTCCTGTCCCCTGTCACTTGGGAGAAGAGGCCAGCACCCTCCTCTCCACAACCTCCTTTCAGGTAGTTGTAGAGAGCAATGAGGTCTCCCCTCAGCCTCCTCTTCTCCAGGCTAAACACCCCCAGCTCTCTCAGCCGCTCCTCATAAGGCCTGTTCTCCAGCCCCTTCACCAGCTTTGTTGCTCTTCTCTGGACTCGCTCCAGAGCCTCAACATCCTTCTTGTGGTGAGGGGCCCAGAATTGAACACAGGATTCGAGGAGTGGTCTCACCAGTGAGTTAAAAGGACAGAGCTAAAAGGCCATCACCCTGGAAAACCAGGGTCTGACTGTATGCAACACCAGTTCAAAAGGTGCTTAGGTGGGTTGCGGAGTAAGTTCACCTATTGTAGCAAAACCCACGCAGTTACGAGGTTGCCCAAGCAAGCGTTATCCACTAGCAACAACAGCTTTTCGTTCAGACTGGCGATACAACAAGCGTATTCCTGCTTTCCTTGGGAACCAGGCGGGCAGCGGGCGGAGCGGCAGGAGGGCGGTGACCCCGCGCGGCACAGCGCCCCGGGGCGGCCCCGGCCCTCCCCGCCCCTCTCGCAGCGGGGCAGCTCCCCGCCGCGCCGAGCGAACGAGAGGGGCGCCTCCTCCCTTCCCCTCCCTCCCTCCCGCAGCCGCAGCGCAGGGGCAGGAGGCTGCGGGCAGAGCCGCCCGGCCCGGCGGGGGCTGCGCAGGCTCCGCCCGGCGCTCCCATGGCGCGGCGGCTCCGCGCCAGGTGAAGCTGCGCTGCCTGTTGCGCCGAGCGGAGCCGAACCCGAGCGGAGCCGAACCCGAGCGGAGCCGCGCGCTGCGAAGTTTCCCGGGAAGGTGCCGCTCCGCGATGTGAGTTGCGCGGGCTGCGCGGCTGCGCTGCGAGAAACTTGACGGGGAAGGAAGGAGGGAGGGAGGCGAGCGGCACTGCCGCCGCCGCCGCCGAGGGGCTCCAGCCGAGCCCTGCCAGCTTGCCCGGCACCGATCGGCGAGCGCCCCCGGGAATAGTCCCATCCCGGCGCCCCGGGAGTGCTGGGGGGCGGGAGCGGAGCTGCGGAGAGGGGGCTGCCGCCCGCCCCGCCCGGGAGCAGACGGGGGATTGGAGATCCCTCGATCCAGCAGCCTCAGAAAAGAGAGAGGGGAGAAAACCAAACCCCCAGACCGCTCCCCCCGTCGCGCTGGTGCCCGGGGCCGCCGGAGGTCGCGCGGATCCGCACGCAGGAGGCGGCCGGGGAGCGGCGGGGAGACGGCGCGCGCGTTGCCGCGGGATTTTTCCCCCTTTGAGATCTCCCGGCACCGGTCGCTACGGAGCGGGCGGCGGCGGCTGCGACGGGGAAGGAGGGGGCAGCTTCCCTTGGAACACATGGCAGCGGGGGCCGTGCCGGCTGCGCCCAGGTGAGCTGCGCCGGGTGGGACCGGGGCTCCCCGGGAGCCCCCGCGCCCTTAGCGGGCACCGAGAGGGGACCGGGAGCGCCGGGGGGCCGGGGGGCGGTGCGGTTTTCCCGAGCTCTGGAAACCGCAGGCTCCGCTCACGCCTTCCTGGCGAGCTACACGCCAGCACCAATCTTCCTTCTTGCCTTCTCAGGTCAGAAATTGGAAGGTTTTAGAGTACCTGTTAGAAAATTGCCAAGTGATTCAGGCTGCTGCTCTTCACCCAGGCGTTCCGAGTGTCCCCAGGCAGCAGAAATGGTGTGATTGTGGAATAAAACCAGTTAGGTGACTTGAAAAGCTTGACTAAAGTAACTACTTAGAGTCAGAATGAAAGCCAGGCGAACGATGTGTGGTGCATTTTTCAAAGAAGTGACTCCAGAGGTACTCACTCTCCCTGTTATTTTTTTAAATAATGACAATCATCTCAAAAGCGTTGGCTTATTTTGTCATTTTCACACATACGTAAGTACTTCTCTGTGAAAATAGCAAATTTAGCTAGCGCTTTAGAGATGATTGTCATTATTTAAAAAAATAACAAGGAGAAAACGTTATAAATTTGACATAGAAAGGAAAATTGGTACTTTTATAGCAGAAAACTCTTGACTATGATAGCCTTTTCTGAATGCTGAAAAATAACTGGCAACAATTTCTTCTTGTGGTAAACTGTCTATTAGTGCATTTAAATTGCAAGGCGTGTGTTGTGTCCTACTGAAAACAGTAGCTCAAAGGCTTTGATATAGAACACCACAGTGTTCATATGGCTTACGCATTGATATTATTGTTAGTAATTTAATTAAGAAGGACAGGCACACAATGGGCTTCTAGTTTGACTTAGAGGGAAAGAAAGTATTTAAGCTGTAGAATTTGAACTAATTTGTAAAACCTTTGCTATGTTCAGAGTCTGATTTTCTAGTTTAGTTTCTAAATAGTAAAACTGCTTGGATTTAATTATAACTGTGGTTGCTTAGCTGATTCTGCAGCCCTTACTTGTGCAAGTTGCCATGGGTTTCCATGGGATTACTCCTACAGGTAATATTCTGATGACTTAAAATAGTGGGATCGGGCCCATTGTCAGATAGTTTCAGCATATGGCACTATGTGGGGATGCACCTGTTGGCACTGATGAGAGATCTTTGACTTTGTAGGAGAAGAACTTGGCTTAAGTCCAGATCTGTCTTATTTTTTCAGCTATTGCTGGTTGGGCCACTGAGCCATGAACTTGTTTTCCCTGAAGTCTGCTGTAAAATTTTTGCTAACTTCAGTCCAACTAAGATGAGCTCCTCTGGGGGACTGTAGCTTTGCTTTGCCTTAGGGTGAGTTGAAGCTGTCCAGTGTCTTGGAGACCAGGCCTGTGCTAATGAGAAGGAGAGTTGCATCTGCAGCTATCAAGGATTGAAGTGTTTTGCCCCAAATGAGAGATTAATCTAAAAAGAAGTGTAATTTAATAGGTATATAAGTTTGTGCTCTAGATACAGTCCTGCGCTAGTGAAGTCCGGGAGCACTTTGCCATAGAGAAGCAGAATATTAAGACTTACTTTAAGGATACATTTGTGATTTTTCTCTTCTGCATGCTTTCCAGGGCCCATATTTCAAAGCTTTTGGCAGATAGGAATCTCTTCCTGCTTACACTGAAACTACGTTAAAGTAACTTCAGAGCACACACATGATGTGTCAGCTTGAGAAATAAATCCCCAAGCAGTAGGACTGAAATTTATAAAATTCAGCCATACTTAGAAGTGCTAACTTGGATGTCTTAACACAGAGAAAATATATTGCTTGATTATAACATCACCTTTAGGTGTTCACTGAACTATTAAGACACTTCTGAATCTTGCTGTTAAGGATATTTCCTGTCACCTTCACTAGGAATATTTACATGACTGACACAAGGGATACGTAGCTAACTTGCAGGAAGACTTTGAACTTGACAATGAAATGAATAATGTAAGCAAACAGGAATAGGTATAGAAATACTTGTTATCATTTCAGTAAATGAGAAGGTAGATGAAGGAAGGTGCTTTTTTACAGAGTTGAATATTGCGTTTGCGATGACTTACAGAATTTGTATTAACTACTGCCCTTGTTGTCATCTGCATGCACAGTCTTTGGATCAACCCTCACCTGAGAATGCAAGTTAAATTAGTATTCTGTGGTTAGCAAAGTAATTTTTCTAATTTTGCTTCATCCAGTAAAATTTGTTAGTAAATGTAGAAAAAACTCCTACGGACCTGTGAAATTTAGGAACTTATAATAATGCTAAGCAGGAACTTGTTTTAAAATGGTGCTATTTTGAGCTAAGAATAAATTATTTGAGTTCATGCATTTACTTGGGCTTGTTTGGCCATGCCTTTTAAAATATTGTTTTATTTACTAAACATAACCTCCAGAAAGTACAGTTTTGGTAGAGCACTTCAGTGCTGGTATGAATCAAATGTCAATATGTCTACAGAAGCTACAAGCAATAAGGATATAGGGATTTCTCAGCATATTCAATAAGTATTTTAAAATGAATTGCAGTCTGTAAATACACATATGAACAAGGCGTGCCTTCTACTCTTAAATCCAATATGCTATGGGTGAAGTATCATCAGATTTAGAGTTGTTGTCTTCTAGTGAATTTAAATCTTTGCTTCTAGTTTTAATCGAGCTTTTTTTTCATATGGTAGTTTCTGTGCTTCTGTCTTTCTGGTGCTGTTTATTAGTCTGGATGTGCAATGGACATGTCAGTGCATCCCAGAGAAAAAGCAGTATGATGTCATGTCAGTTTTAGGTGCTGCTTCACCTGAGCTCATGGTTTAGATAAACAATTGTCAGATCCACTGTGTTGGAGGATCTCATTATTTCCCAGCAGTTAAAGATGCATGTTTCTGCTTCATGAAGATTTCTGTGAGTGGTGGGTGTCTGTGTCTGTACTTGCCACTGATGACTTGCATTGCTTGCCCGTTATAGATTAAGCAGCATTTGTAGCTGGCGCTGGTTTGTTTAACACGGAGACTTAGTTTGAACTTTGGAGAATAAACACAATGCTTTCTGCTACTGAACAAGAAAGTAACTTTTATTCCTCTTCCTCTGGATATTTAAATGTTCTATTGAGTAACATCAACAAGCAGATTTTTTTAAAACAATTAGGTTCTTTCTGACTTGCACTGACATCAGCATTGGACATGGGAAAAGCCTTTTACCATGAGGACTGGCACAGCACCTGAGTTCTGTTTTCCGTCAGCAAGGAAAAGGGAATGGTAGCTGAATTAAAATGGGGTTTCTCTCTCTCTCTGGAAGGTGGGAACTTCTATAGGGATGTAAAGGCCAGATGCCCTCAAAATACAAGAAAAGTAAAAGACGGCAAGGAAAAAGGTTGTGGTTGAACTAGGTAGTTTGACTTCCTGAAGGATGAAGGGGTCCGTGGGATTGCACTGTAGCCCTCTGGCTTGGCTCATTGCTGTGCCATGGTCTTGCCATGGGACAAGATATTTTGGTTGATTTCAGTAGGACTAGAAGCCTTGCTGAGGGATTAGACTTGGCTTTTTGTGTTTCAGCTCCACAGACAGAAGCGAGATAAAAATGCCTCAATTAAACGGGGTTTGTAAAACACCTTTTCAGAGATACATTGAACTGGATAATTGGAATTTTTACTTAAACAGGGGTGAAAATTAGCACTACAGATCTCGACGTATTTGATTAAGGTTTACCTCCACTTTTCAGGGTCACTTCAATGAGCTAGTGTGTGTTTTAAATTAATTTTGTCCTACATTGATAACAGCTCCACGAAGCTGTTAACTTACCCTTTGAAATGAAGAAAAAAGTTGATCACTGCTTGCCAAATATATAAAGATATGATAACAGGAGAAAGTGAAAGGTGATAGAAATGAGTGATCGTACATAAATGGGATGCTAGTCTGACAGGAAAGCAAATGGTGACTATTTAATTATTTAAGGAACAATAAGAAATCTGTTTATAAAGTAAAAGGAGAGACAGAATAGAAAGAAAGTTGGGAAAGAGAAATGATGCATGAAGAAAGTATAATACAGGAAGGGATCAGAGGGGTAGAGGGCGGATTTAAAATTTCTATGGAGTTTTCGATTGGAAAATATTATGTGTATAAATCCGTATTGCAGTGCTTACATAACAGTCTGAATTTTACTCAAATTGTGGAAGTCTGACCCAGAGTGTTCTCCTGGGAGGTCTACTTCGTGTTCCTGCTTCATCCTTTGGGTGTAGAACCTCAGTTGATAGGGCATGTGTTTTTAAAGGTGACATACCTTAGTGACAGGCTGTCTTAAGAGCTGTACTTTGTGGATGTCAGTTTTAATGACATTATTATTTTTACTTCTGTCAAAGTAAAAGTGAAAGTTACCTCTTCCTCCAACAAATAATAGGGTTGATTTTTAAAAGTGTGTTTTTTTGCAATTCACCAAAACTGTGTTACATACTTTCGCAATTGTATTAACTAAAGATATTTTGTGTGTAAAGATTGTGAGTATTCAGCATTTCATTAAGAGTGCTTGAATGACTGAATATTTAATATTTTGGAACTGGAGTCAGTGGGACACGTGAAACACGTGAGGTTTGTTTCCCTCATCTAGATTACAGATGTGTGTTGCTTTGGCAGAATTTGCTTCATGCAAAATATTTTTGCAATACTTAAAAGTATACTTTATTATGTGCATGTGAATAATTTGCAGCAAAAGGGTGAAGCCTTTGAACATTCAAATTAATCTATGCTGTTCGCTATTGTAAAGACATTGTAATTAAAACAAAACAAAAGCAGTAGGTGTTCACTTCATGCAAGCACTCCTCCTCCTTTAAGAACAGAGGGAAAGACTTCTTCCTCTTAAAAGTGGAACTACAACGAAAAAACTATATGAAGTTGCTTGCTAGGTCACATTTGGTTAAGCAAGCAATGATGGTTATATATCTTAATTATGAAAATTCAGCTTATGAGCATTAGAACCAAAATAAGTTTAAACTACTAGTGTTTTGGTTCTTGACTTTTTTGCACATTGGTATTTTGCCTTGGGTAATGAAAATGGGCAGAATCTATTTAGACTTCTATTTATTTTTTAAAATTTTTAATTCTTCAAGAAACAGTATTTTTGTATTGTTTTCAACACACTCTTACCTTAAAAAAACACACACACACACAAAACTTATCATACACTTCTAAAAACAGATTCCCTAGTGCTTTTTTTGGACTAAATTTTTTATTTTGAAATGATGATGTTCTATTACACGTCCCTCCATCTAGGCAAAAATGGTATTTGCCAAGAACGAAAATCTTGGATCAATAACTGCGTTGTAGGAGTTCCAAAAGAAGGAAAATAATCAAAGGCAGGAGGCTGTTCTCAAGACTAGGAATGAGTAAATCCAAGGGTTAGTCTTTATAGAAAGACTGGCTGGGATTTGGATTTTTTCTCTTCCTAGATGTACTGCAAAAATGCTGTCTTTAAATTTTAACTTGGTTCCTCTGTATTATTAAACATAATTTAGCGTTATTAGTGTCAAAAGAGAGAATAATCCATAGTTCTTTTCTGCTGAAATGAAGTTTACAGAGTACGACTACCACTGCAACCTTCAAATAGTCTGGTAGTGTTTAAAAATGTCCTTTTGCCCTTGTTTTCAGCTTTGTTGACACTGAGTCATTGAGATGAGAATTGTTGACTTTTGAATAGTCTATTTTTAACAAAATTCAGAATATTACTCTTCATGAATACTTGCTGGTTCCAGTCTGCACAAGCGCTAAAAGGGAAGGCATATTTCACAGGAGAACTACTTTCAAGTACTTATTTTTGGGTTTTATTGTTCTCTGGGTGTGCCTGATCCCTGTTCTGTAGATAAGGGTATTGATCTTCACTCTGCTGCTGCAAGGATATCTCCCCTTTTTTAAAGCTGAGATATTCCTAAGTGTTTCGAAGAAAATGGTCTACATCACATTATAAAATAGGACGTGATTTGGAAATTATTTTTTTTCTAGAATCTTCAAGCTTAGAGTAAAACAGCTCCCAAGACATCAGATCACAGTATTTCTCAGACCCTCAGTTGTCACTTCTCACACACAGCAAATACCTGAAGCACACCAGTTCATATTGAATAAGAGCATCTCAGCTTCGACTTAAAAGCAGCACATGGATGACAGCATGCAGTAAACGGGCAATCCTTTCCCTGTAAGAAAATATTGAGTCTGCAGGGCTGAGATGTCATATCCCAACAGACCCGATTTCGTATTCCATTCTTGGTTTTAAGCAGACTGTTGTCATGGAAGGGTTAATAATTTCTGTTAAGTAAATCTATTGGTCCTTTTCTGTTTCCAGAATCTGTCACGGTTTTTGCCCTTTAACAGAAGACATTGTATATGTATTCTGCTCATCGTTTTCATCAATTACATGGTAAGCTTATTGGCAGCTCTCATGCATAAATTCTTATTTTGCAAGAGTAGGAGATGACAGGATTTAGACATGTAAGAAACCTAAATCTTTGGCTCAGAAAAAATTCTTGATGGATACAAATGGTATTTCAATAACTTTTGATCCAAAAACTTTTCTTGCAAAGCGACATGACTGTTCTTCTTGCCAGTCACGGCAGGTGCTCCATCTGTACAAATACTGCCTAATTTGAACCAGTCAAGCTTAACATTTTTTTTCCCACTATCTGCTACATTTTCAACAAATTTTCTCAGTTCTTTAAACAAGTGTGAGGCAGCAGTGTGGAACAAAATGGACAGAGGCCAAGCAATTCCTTAATTATAGCGGATTTTTTTTAACACGTTGAACAACAACAGTCAACTGTGCAGTGTCAGTAGCATTGCAATTTCCCTTGGTTGTGAGCAAAAAAAAAAAAAAAAGCTTGTATGAATCTGTTAGAAATTGAATGTGTGCTCTTGTATTGTCTAATATCAACTCAGCCCTTCTCATTGTCATGCTGCATGAACAACTAGGAGCGTATCATCTGTGTGCTGTTCTTTTGATCTGGTTTGTGCAGCAATAATTGATGTACCCCCTTGCATTCAGTCTTTGTTGTCTGAGAACAGTTCTTTCTCACAAGCTTGCCATAGGGATATTTGCTATTACACCTTTGCCACTGATTATGGCTCATAAATGTGTATTTATTTTTAACATACAAAAAGCTGTTGTGCTGGGGATCTTCCATTAATATGCAATCAAGACTGCTGGTCAGATCCAATAATATATATTTTAATTTCAGGATTACTTTCTATTAAAATGCCATTATATTTTGGACTTTTTGGGTGGCTGTATCTCCACACCACATACTTCTACCAATTCTGTCCCTTCTCCAAAGAAGAAACTAGCCTTCCTTGAGAGAAACTCTCTCCATACCGTCTCAGCTCCACGCACTGTCTCAGTATGTTTTTCATTGTGGTGTGCATGATTTGGCAAGCAATGCTTTGATGAGAAGTAAATTGCTTTGAAAAGTTTATGGATGTTTGAGTTAGCTGAGAAATCATTAGCAAAACACGAGGTGAATGAGGACACTGCAGGTTTCACAGGTCCTTTGTTTTCCTCCTGCTATGGAGTGTCAAGGCAGGTAAGCTCTGGTCTTCTGTGGGCTTCCCAAAAGGACTTGACTGGAGTTACTGGTCTTGGTTGTTGTTTTAATGAAACAATTTTAATCACGTGGGCTAAACCTGCTAGTTTTAAATTCTGATTTTAGAAGCTGTGGAGTGCAGCTTTGAATCCTGAGTAATCACTCCAGGCTTCTGCAAAGGGAGACTAAAATGTCATACTGTCAGGCTTGCAGAGTAGTGCTTCATTAATGCAAAGCAGTGGGGAGCTAGGGATTGATTCTGTGACTACGTGTGTTCTTCCATTCACTTGGCTGCTCCAAGTAGCCTTCTTAGTTTCCTATGCATCCACAGTTTCCTTAATTTATTTTTTTTAAAGAATGTTGTTACCTTTCTTCTATTTAAGGCAAGAGGTTGATTAGTCTATTGATTCCAATAAATACCTGTATTTAAGCAGAAATTATATTTTTGTGGTTGCAGATGTGATGTGTGTATGCAAGAGCTAGTGGAGCTCTGCAGTCTCAGCTTTTCTGACTCTCTTATACTTTCTTCATTTTGGAGCAGTGAGTTAAAGGTAAAAGGCACTGACAAGGTAACTTTTTAGTAACTTAAATACCACAGCTGACAGAGAAAGATTTAATTTCTAAGGATCAGCTATCAGGGAATTGCACTTCACTATTGCCAACTAGAAAAAAAAAAAACAAACATGTTTGTTTTTAATTACAGATACTGAGCCTGTTGTGGTCAGTTGATATGAGCAGAGGTGAAAAGATTGTGATACTGAAAATTGGAGGTTGATGAGATGTGGACTTCTTATTAACATTGATTTACTCCGGTCCGCTGTTTTCACCTGTATACCTGACTGCTCCTGGAGTTATGTAGTGGCAACTTGGACAGAAGGGTTGCTCCTGCAAACAGTTCCCTTTTGTTCTGAGACATTAGCTATAAAATTTATTCCTTCTTCACTATAGCTTAGACTAGATGATTTTATTTGACAACTTAATAATTGTACCTAAGCAGCCTCTGAAAATATTTTGCACTTGGATTTTATTAGTCTTGAATATATGACTTCTACAAAATAATTTTTATAGTTCTTATTAAATAAAGAATGAATCTGGAAAAAGGAAATTAAAAGCAAGTTCTCAGTGTCTTCACTTCCAAAGCAAATTCAATATATATATTAAAAAATGTGAAATGATATCCTTTTCATCTTATTCACTCCAGAATGGAGGAAAGGGGGCTAGCCCATCTGTGTAAACACTTTGAATGCTCCTTCCTGTGCTATAGCCTATACTTTTTCAGATTAGAGAGGAACACTGTGTTCCTCAGATGCGATAAGGAGAATATTACTATTCAATGACTGTGATAAGAAGTAAAGAAAATGCTGGGCTGAAAGTCAGGTGCCTTGTACTTCTGGTGAGAGGTAAAAGAAAAAAACATCCTGCTAATGCTAAAGCATATCCTCACTAAGCCTACATGTACTTTCTTGGTGACCCTGATGGAGGTGTTTTCCTGGGCCCAAAGAAAATGGGCACTGAGTTTGCACAGGATGTGAGGTTTTGTTAGGGCTGAGACACAGATACTGGTACAAAGGGCAAGCCCTGGAGCTCCTAATCCATTCAGGGAGGCATCTCGGGCAGGAACTTTGTCTCTGGCCATCTGTGTGAAGGGCTCACAGCTATCAGCAGAATTGGGCTTCTTTCAGGAATTGTCATCTTTAAAGTCTGTTAAAGAGCTGGGCTTTTCTACAAAAGAGGAGGTTTTTTGAATAGGATGGATGGCTGGTCCAGGATGTAAGAGGAATGATGACAAGTTTTCAGTACCTGCTGCTGCCAAACTTAGTTATCCTTTTTGGCTTACTGTGCTCTTAATTACTGCTATTTGATTTTTTTAACATTAATATTGTCAGTGTGAGTCAAAGATGTTTTTAATTGCTGTTGTTTGCATAAGGCCTTCAAGGTTGCGATTCAAGACTTCAGGAGGCCTTCTTCAAAACCTTACTGAGAATTCTTTTATCTTAGTGAGTGGCATGGCTTAGAATAGGGCAGGTAGGTGAGATTTCAATGTTCTCAGCAACAGGGGAGTCCCACGTGGCATTCTGCAATGTAGGTTTAAAATCTCTAACTTGCCAGGCGTTTCCCCCCCCTTTTTTTTTTTATTTCTTCCCCAGAACTTTTAAGACCTTATTCTAATTTTTCTCTGAACCAAAGTGATGTCTAAAGGACAAAATCCATTAGAGATGTTGGCACAACTAAGAGTTTTAGGAGATGTGAGTCAGCTTTGGAGGTCTGAAATGCGAGGCAGGATAGGTCTTTCCTTACTCAGGGGAAAATGGTCATTCTGAATGAGAAGGCAAGGTGTTCTCAAGTGATAGATTAGACAAGTCTTCAAAAGGCTTAAACACGTACAGCACCTCTGCATTTCCCAGTCAAGGGTGGAGGAGAAATGTCTTATTATAGCACAGCAGTCTGGCAAGTTAACAAGAAGTAAACTTTCTGTAATGTTTCTTGCAAATATTTGGATACTAATGAGAATGTTTACAGTCCCTACACTTTTTACTGTTTTCTTTTCATCTTACTGTTTGTCTTCCCTTTTCATTGCTGCTGCATTTTGAAAGTTATGTTTTCCCCTTCCTTAGAGATGTCAGTTACATAAGACTTCCCATGCACCAACTTAATGCCTCGTATGGGCTAAAGGTGACATGAAGCAGGGCAGCAGAAGACTTTCAGTGCGGGTGCTTGGAGCTGGTCCTCCTGTAGCCCTGCCGGAGCTGATGGATAGATCTGCTAGAGATGGAGCTGGAATCTTACCAAGAGAAGGAGCCATAGGAATGTATGTGGGTTCAGATCTGAGACCAGCGTTGTGCAGATGTGTTCCTATTAGTGATTACATTGCTATTTGTTTTGGAAACATCAATATTGTGAGTTTGTTAGTTTTGTTTTATGGTTGGTATTTTTTCTTGAGAATAACTCACGTTGAAAGACTTGAGGTAAACCTGCTTAAATCTGAGCTGACTGATGTTGTTTTGATTAGGGTGCGTGTAAGACATAGTAGACTTACATCCATAATGTGCATGCTGTCGCAGGTTCTGATAGACATGCAAAATCACAATGAAAACACCTTAAGAATGGGTGTTATTCATACTGATTTGAACACAGCATGTGTCCAAATGGGAAGTGAAGTATTGTTCCTAACTTGCAATATAAAAATACCTGAAATAACTATTTCCGAGACTTAAATGTTTTCTATTGAATTCATATCTACCCTG
This sequence comes from Phaenicophaeus curvirostris, assembly GCF_032191515.1. Classification (NCBI taxonomy): domain Eukaryota; kingdom Metazoa; phylum Chordata; class Aves; order Cuculiformes; family Cuculidae; genus Phaenicophaeus; species Phaenicophaeus curvirostris. The sequence continues at coordinate 49,026,940 of NC_091397.1, read as the reverse complement.
TCATCTGACAGGCTACTAAAGTAAAATTCTGCTCAAAATGATAGAAGTGACAGTTGTACAATGCATTTCATTCCTGCTGAGCCCTGTTATGCAGTTAGTTTGGGGAGATTGGGATCTTGCTTCAGCTGTTCAAGGACTTCTGCAAGTCCTTCTGAGAGGATTTGCAGAATTTGTAATTGTGCTCATAAATCCCCTGCTCCCCTCTGCAAGTATGGTAAAATTTCTGATGCAACCCTACTGTTCTGTGTTAGGGAAATAGCATTTCTATCTTATTTTTTGGCTTGTTTCCTCATTTTCAAACCCCAGTGACTGTGCTTGTGGCGAATTCCCTCTGCCACTGCCACAGACCATGCTTTCTTTCCTCTGTGACATTGTTATGTAGAATTGCTTCTGTGCTCTGAGTTTGACCCCTTGCAGCTGGCAGCGATTAGAAGAAATCATATACACAGACACCCAAACTCTGCCCTTAGCTATGCTTGCGAAGACCTGTGGCATTTATAAAATTGGCTTGGAAAGACTTAAAAAATCCCATGAGATCCACTTCACTGAAAGTCGCTCTGTAAATGTTAGACAGGGTTGTTGATTTTGTGCTAGGACATTTTACTTTAAAGCTGTACCTGAGCTACAGTTGATGATACTGTTTCGTAACATTGAAAAAGAGGACAGATTTGAAGTAGGAGATGTGATGTGTTGGCAGTGGAGTTTGCTACTAAAACTGTCTTAGCTAGGCACTGTAGCAATGTCTGCGCTGCGGGGCAGATGTGCTCTATGGACTTGGATTTCCTGGCAGTGTTCAAGCCACTGGTCATGATGTGACCATCCTCCTCCATGGCTCTTTTGGGAAGGAGCCAGGCCCATCTCCTGGCAGGGGTGGTCAACAGAGGTGCCCAGAGTCCTGGCCCCACTTTGGTGGTTGCTGGCTCTGTGGCACGACAAGTCCTGTGAGCAGAAGATGTTGTCCTTCCTCAGCAAAGAAAAGTGCGTTTAGGACTGACATATTCCTAGCACCATCCAGTGCAGAGGAAACACAGGGCTGAGGAGTGTAAGGGGAAGGTGCTTGTACCCCTTTAGCAAGTGGAGTGAAGCTCTGGGGTCTGGCCCATGGTGGTGGAGCTGACTGCCTTGCCATTTGCAACTGCAAAATGTAGCGTAAAAGGAGATACTTAATACAGATAGTCTGCAAATAACTGAAGCGCTTGAACAGCTGTATACTTCTTCTTCAAAAAAGTGTCGTGGTGGTGGACCTGAGTAGATTGAAGTTACAGCCAAAAAAACCCCAACCTGAACCATTTACTTTTCTTCTTGGTTTCTGTGCACTGTGATCCTACTTAGACAAGAAAGCCAACTACAAGAAGTGAGGAAGTGAAGAAGAGGTGATGAGATGTGTTATACACACCTCCAGTACTGTTGTTAGACAGTTTTACCTACTTCTGTTTTTTGGAAAATTTTCCGTAGGAAGAGGTTTTTTATATTATTCTCCAGACTGAATGGAATTTTTTCCATTGCTTAATGTAGAAAGGGAGTTGAAAAAATTACATGTGAATTATTTATGTGTCCAATTTGCTGTTGTGAATGGAGGAGCAAGGATCTTAAAAGCTGTTAATTACTATGACTTTTTCTGTACTGACTATGGTTCTAGCTGCAGGCCATGTAGGCTTCTGGGCATAAGCTCAATCTAAGACCATGCAGTCTAAGGGCACTTCTGGAAAGCAGAAGAGTATGTAACAAAACACTTCCTGCTGAACAGTCAAGTTACTTCTAGATGTTTTGTCGTGTTACAGGAGAGGAGTGTTTTTCCTTCAAGGCCTGAAGATTAACATCTTGTGATATATCCAGAACAGAAAAAAAACCCCAAAAGAACAAAAGTTGCGATGCTGTAGTACAGCATCTTCACATTTTTTGTTCTGTACTTCCTATATTCAAGGGATTTCCTAGCAAGAATAGAAACATCTGCAATAACAACTCCTATTTATGTTAATCTTTTGCAGTCAGCGTGCAGTCTGAAATAATTACAATGAATACACCCTCTGCTCCAAACACTCAAAACTTGCATTTATTTCAGGCATCTTTGCCTCAGAAGTTTGAGAACATAATCCCTCATTCTGCTCTGCTTCATCTCCTTTGGAGGAATTTATCCAACAGTATTTTTTGTGAGCTTCATTAACAATAGTCATGCCATAATAAATTATATAGACTGATAAGTTTTTAATTAAATAAGTTAACAAATAAACCCCTAAAAGCATAATAAATTTTCTTAGGTAACGTTTTCCTGTAATAAATTTGTACTTGAGGTATGTAATGGAGTAGGCTGGAGTAAAATCTATAATCTGATGTTTTTTTAGGCTTGACAGCTTTACCAATCTAATCTGTAAAATGATTTTTCTTTCTTTTTTTTTTAGAAATAATTTTTAAAAATTTTGTGTGAAACATACCTTGTTGTGCAAAGGGTTACGCAGATTTAGCAGAAAAACAATAGTGAGTGATAAAGGCATAGCTAAGAATCTCTGTGAGCCTGTGAAAACACACCTTTCAGCCTTCCTTCCTCTGTCACAGCCATTTTCTCCAACCTGGCAGGGGTCCTTCAGCTCCATTCATTTGTTTGGTGCTAGGCAGAATTGAGGGGTATTTTTGGTCGAATTGGCCGATGTGTATGGTGTAAAGAGCACATTCAGAGTGAGCCTCCATGCCAGCGCTGTGTGAATTTAGCTGGGCTGCTTGCCCAGGCATGTGGGAAGGAAAAGTAAGGTCAGCCTTGTCCCACTTGTGCGATGCCATGGAGCAACTCCTCAGGTGTCCTCAGCGGCTACCAGCATCTGACTTTGCTTTACTGAACTTGGATCTACAAATCATAGGATTTCTATACCATCCCTTACCTCCAGACCTCTTACAGCTCAGCCAGGCTGCTTTCACTTGGGCGATATCCCCATCTAAGGAATTTGGTCCAGAAAGGAGACCTTTGGTTTCCCTTAATGTCTGAGGGTATGCAACTTCATGACAGTGAATGGTACTCTGATTTTCGATGGTGAAACCATAAAGGGATTAACAAAAAACAGTAGGAGAAAATATAATCTTAGATTCCCTCTCCATAAGTATCGGTTTGTGTTTTTCCCAGATGTCTCTGCAGAATCACAGAGAGCAGTGCAAAGGGAGTATGCTGGAACAGTAGGTGCACTGTTTTGGTTTGGTGATGCATAGAGTCAGAGTAACATTTTGTAATTGTCTTTCATGATTGCAAATGGCTGTGTACTGAAGGCTATGAAAAAAATTACCACTATTTGTTATCTCAGTGAAGCAGCCTTTCCTTGTGATATTTTAATTTAGGGCTGATTTAGAGAGGTGAGATTGATGTCAACAAGGTCTGTTGTTTGGGGTGGGTTTCTGGTTTTTGGGGTCCATTCCCGTTTTTCTATATACTATCAAACCCTGAAGCCAGGGAGTAACTCTTAGACATTCTGTGAAAAAAACAGAGTATCAGGTTGTTTGATTTATGTGTATGCACAATTGGAGTTGAAGGGTGAGAAAAAGAGGGAGATAAGGGAAATCCAGAGATGCTGGATACCCCATCCCTAGAGGTTTTCAAGCCCAGGCTGGATGAGGCTTTGGTCAACCTGGTCTAGTGGAAGGTATCCGTGCGCATGGCAGGAGAGTTGGAACTGAATGATCTTTAATGTCCCTTCCAAACCAAACCATTCTATGATTCTGTGATCAGGGGGTGACAGTACTGCCTGTGGTGGCATTGACCGTGCTGTGTTGCCATTCCTTCCTACTCAGCTGTCCCCTCATCTTAGGTCACTGCAAGGGTAGCTCAGTATTAGGGGAAGCAGAAAACCAAGGGGTCTGCTGCATTTTAATACTGGCTCAGACAACAATTACTCTCCTTTTTCAATGTATATGTAATATTTAACTCAGTGAGGTCTATTGTGAAGATGAAGATATTGTGAGCAGGTGGAGCTCTTACAGTTCTCTGACTCACAGACTGCAGTTAGACATTATAAAGCTTCTCAGTGTATCCAGATATCCTATCTCTCTCTGTCCCTGCTTTTTCACATTGAAAGAGAAGCAGCTGTAACTCTACAGAAGGAAGGAGTGCATAAAGTTTATATAGCAGAAGCACATCTATTGTACAGAAAACACCCCCCTTAAGTTTTAGGGTTCTACCCGAACAATCGCCAGACAGCACTGCTAGAGTTGTAGAGTGTCACACATAAATAATTGCTGTACTCCTGTGCAAAGTTTGAATTAACTCATAGCATTTATGGTAGTCTGGTGGTATAGAATAAGAGGGATCCACGGGTCTGGAGAGCAAAACTGAGGTGAAAGGGAAGAGTTAATGGGAACACAAGAGTAGGGGGAAAAATTGCACAGAAAAAGATGGGGGTAAAGTAGTCAAGAAAAGGTAGGAATTAAAATACAAAGTGTTGGCTGAGAAAAGCAGGTCACTAGTAGTCAATTGGTTGAATGAAAATACAGTATATTCAAGATGAATCTCAAGTGGACCTTCTGCTGGAGGCTTGGGATTTTTCTATGTGAAGGACCTTGGGGTGGGTGGGAAGAAACTCTCCCTCTTAAAGTGATACAAATTAGATGGCAGAGAAATGGTTGATTGTATCTAGAAAAGAAGATTCTAGAAATTAAGGTCTTGTTGATAGCATTGTGTCAAATTAACGCATCATGTATTTCTGGAATTATACAATGTGTCATAAACCAGTTTCTTTCCAGGGAAAATGTGACATCTCCCTTCTGAGTGAGGTTTCCGATGGGCTGAAAAGAAGGAAAATGTAAAGCAAAAAGAAAAGTTGTCAAATGGGGAAGAAAGGCATTGACTGTGCTATTTAAACTGTATAAATCAGTGATGGTGTATCTTACCTCTCAACTCCTCATAGCTCTGTGTGTCTAGGCTGCTAGATCTGTTTTCCATTTTCCGTCTGCTGCAGGGTAATAGATTTTACCTGGACCTGTAAAGCCAGTCATATCCTTTTACATAGCACTGACTTCCCAGAGAGCAGAAGCATAAATCTACGCTATTGCCGTGAGGTACGTGGTGTGCCTAAGAGTGGATCTAGTTTTTAACTCACGAGAATGTGTGCAAGAGGATTTTGCAGGGCTGCTGAAAATATTTGAGCTGCAGTTTTACATACTGATTTCTTGTTTCTTGTACTTCCAGAATCAGAATAGGTTAGAAAGGAAATGTAGAGTTAACGTCTGCAATCTGAAATGGTCTTCCCTTTCAGAAAAATACATTTTCGAGTGTTCCTGTTGGGGAAGAGGAGCTGTTTTTTCTAAGACATTTTTTATAGGTATGAAAATTTTTGAAGAGCTGACAATAATTATTATTCACTGTTGCCGCTTTTCTTCTAGTACAGTGAACATATTTTTGCAGTGGAATTATATCCAAGTCTCTCCAGGGGCTATTGGTATTTTGCTTATGCAAAATTAAAGCGTACCATGTGCTGTGCACTAGGTGTGGTCAGTAGTGGCTTGACAGAATTTAATTGTATGTGGCACGGGTGCTCTAGGTCATTGTGTGGTAGGTGTGATACTGCTGCAGCCTGGTGGGTCTTTCACAGCCTTTTTGTTTTCATGATCAATAAAGAGACATCCCCAAGCTGTTTTCCATCCTGCCCACAGGTGAGTTGGTCCAGCTCCTGGAGGGAGTATCCTGCACAGCCAGTTTTTGTTCCTTCTGCTCATCACTATCACTTTGCTTTTTTCTACTCCCAAGCTGTAAATACTCAAAGTGATAAATAAGTTAATTAGAAGCTGTGAAACAGACATGGAAGCTGAGCTACCTTAAAAACAATCAGTAAGTGAAGGAGCTGTAAATTGCAGCAGAAGGGAAGGAGTCTTCATAGCCTTCACAATTATCTTCCTGTTAAGCTGCTGAAGCATAAGTTTGGAGGTATCAATAAAAAAATTTAGTAGTATTCCCTCTTTGTGACATGCTGTGTATGCTGGAAGTCCTTAAATGGCGTATTGTTCTGTACTGCCCTATTCTGAGTGCTTGTCCTCTTAATATGTTGTTGGTATTACTTTTCTTGATGAGGTCCTCACCTTCTCAGTTGTATGCTTTGAAAATGTTCACCCTGCCGAGACTGATGCAGTCAGTACACAGTATGTTGCAGCATGTCTAGGCTAAAATAACTGTTAGTAGGAAGAGAACCACCGAAATGAAACCTGTGAATCTTGCATCTGAACCAGCAGAGTCACCAGGTAGGGAAGTTTCCTAAAGAGCGAAGCTGAAGGAGCTATTCCCAGGCTCTCCTTCCTGCTGAGGGTTAGGCTAAGCTAAGCTCAGGCAAGTGTGCACTGGCTGTGGATAAGGGTTCCCAGGAGAGTGTAACCATGATTTCTGTAGCATTCAGTAACTAAAGGGATAATTCATGGGATGCCACATAAAGCGAGGTATAGGTGCAGCTGAAGGTTTGAGGGGAAAGTACTCTTGCACCCATAGCAAGATTCAGTGAAGGGTGTGCTGCCTTAAGGCAGGGAAGTGGTCTTGACTTGGTGCAGGTGCTGTGGCTGGTTACGTGGATGCAAGGCAGTAGAGTTCAGGAGAGCAAACCAGCTGAAAATACATTGGGCTGGCAAGGTGTTTGGGGGTTGCTTTGTGGAATGGTGGTGTTCTCTTAATTTATTTAGTAATTTGTGGTGGCAGTAGCTGAATATTGAACAGCTTAAATCGAAGCAACTGGCATTTCATGCTTTGGTGAAGAGCGAGTGGGTGAGTGAAATAGTAGGGGTAAATTGTGAATAGGAGTGAAACCAATATGTGCAGCTTTCTCTGAACCTGCCCACCTCTTTCTTTGTGTAATACTGAGCAGCTGGGACTGTGCTATCTCAGCTTATCATCACTAATCAGGATGTAAATCTCTGGGGACATGTTTTACTTTCAGTTACTTTGGTAGAAATCTAAACTTATTACCTAGAATATTTGCATTTAGACCAGCAAAACTGCAAACAGAATTTGAGCCTTTTTTGTCAGTGTGGTTTGTGGGAAGTACTCTCATTTTATGACAGACTGCTGTCTTGGTTTAGTCGAAGAAGAACTGCTTGAATACAAGATGAGAGAGTGTTTTCACTATTGTCTTTTTTTTCCTTGCTTGAGGAAAATTGTACTAGTCTCAGTAGGAATAAAACCAATAGAGTTAACTATAAATTAATTAAAATTACTTATTTTATTTTAAAATTACATTTTTCTAATCTATACTATTTATGTGAACCTGTAAGAGCGTAAGTCACAAGAGTCGATCAAGTTAGTATGGTGCTGGGATTCCTTCAGCTGTTTCAAACATTTTTCAGGGAAAATCACCCCCGTTGAATTCCATGGAATTTTTCTCTAAATGGCATGTAGGATTCCCTATATACTTTTTACTGCTAGGCTAGTTAGGTATGTTTATGAGTTGCTGTCCTAGACTGCTTTCTCCAGAGGTGTAATTTAGAAACTAGTGTTTCATTCATTACTGTGCTTTCTTTGGTATGAATCTATGATTCTGTCTGTTGTTCAGCTTGCAGACTGATGACTCATTCCTTTGCTTCACTGGATAGCTGCACGTGATCTTATCCCATTCTTGCATGAGCTTTGGAAGTGAGCTAACAAGAATTGTTTACAGCATCCAGTGTAAATTACAATTCCACAGATAAATTTATTTAAAAAAAAGATGTTGTAAATAAACTACATTTTTAATCATTTATCTGTTTTATTATGCCTCTATTGGGCCTATATGCAAAGGAAGTAATAAAATGCTTTCTGCCTCTTTCTAGCATGCACGAGAAAAATCAGGGTGTTCAGAAGCAGAGTGGTGCTTCTATTCAGGAACAGGGTGTAGCAAAACCACCTGAGACATCCAGCTCACCTCCTGTATAAATCCGTATAAAGAAAGGAGTCCCAGTGGGATGTCCACTGTATTTGCAGAAGTTTTCTGTACAAGAGTAGCTTTCAGTATGCCCTGTCCCTACATGACTTAGCAGCATCCTGTAGGTGTGAATGCCTGTCTGTGCAGAGCAAGATATGCAGAAGATGAAAAGATGAGTGGTGGAGGGAGGCACAGTGACTAACTCTTTATTCCTGGAAATGCACCCTCAGCATGGAGGACAGCATTAAGTACATCCCAGACAGGCTCCTCACACTGCATCATTACTGGCGGTTAAGCCATTTTCCCCCTGGACCCTGTACTCAGCAGAAAGCTCTGCGGGAAGAGGTAGCATGCCTCTAGATTTAAACATATGCAGAAATCAGCACTTGCATAATAGGTTAATTCTTTATTACCCACCGGTTTCTTCTGTTCTTTGACACAGCTTTCAGATCCTGCACATGTTGATTTTTTCCTCATGCCATGTGGTCCTAACACATGGTGAAGGAAGGGCATTCAGAAATGAATTATTTCATCTCCCAGAATCTGTCAGTTTTCCAATGTGAGTTTTTTATTCTTCCTGATATCTCTACCGGTAATATTTTATTTTTATTTTTTTTTTTAAAATGACATTGATTTTAGATTGTGATGTTAAAACTGCTTGTTGCTGTTCACAACTAAAAGATACATTTGTTAACTGCAGAAGAAAGAATTACCAGGGTATAATTTTGTCTTTTTTGGAGTGATGGTGGTGAATTTACTTATATTAACTTCTCTGCTTTGCTAGGTAATTCTAACTTGTGAATTTTTTCAAGTTTTTACCTGCTGTCTTTGAATGGTAAGGTGGAATTTGTAGTTAAGACTTGTCATGAAGTTTGGAGAGTACGTTTATGCTCAGGGTCAGTAAGTAATCTCTTTACTTAGGTAAAGAGCTCAGCCAGCGCTCTTGCTCATGGTGTTCTTTGAGCTAACCTAGATTACTGTGTTCTGCAGAGGGCAACAACTAAGTGATACCAGGCAATATTCTTGTTGTTATATGCTAATATGTGATGCCCTTATGGTAATTAAAGGCAGCATAAAGAATTTACCCTGAACATGCTCAACCTGTCTTCCAACTGCTGTATTCATAACCCTCCCCTACTAGGCACCTGGGACCTGTCTTCACCTAGTGAACACTTCTTGTGGCCTTTTGGAGGATTTGCATGACCACAGTCCACAAAATCTTTCTTTAGCTTGGCTGCCGAGCAGTGTTTGCACATGTTAGAAGCTGGGTGGTGAGGGTCAGAACTGTGGTTTCTTTAGGGTCAGTTTATTACATTCCTTCAGAGCAAAGGAAAAACAGCCTTCCATCCAACTGCATGGTTGCGTATGTCTTATCAACACTTCTCTCTTTAATTTATTAGTCTGGCTGCTGTTGAGCTTTTGCAACTGTGAAGTCAGTTGGATTCTTGCGTACCAGATTCTGCGGAAAATTTTTTGGCCGATGGTGACTGATATGAAAGAGGAGCGTGGACTAATTATGTTTAACAGCTTGTGCAAAGTGTATGTAGGAGTGTAAGGAAGAAGCTGTCACTACTGAATCTCAGAAGAAGTAAATGTAAGAAAAATGTTTAGAATTTAGGAAGGAAAGAGAAAATGGTGTGCGTGGATTGAACATGAAGCATCGAGCCCCCGTTCAAAAAGGGAAGCTATCTAAATGATGTTTGGAAAATTTGGGTGGAGAGCATATTCTGTTGTATCTTGTAACTGATTAACAAGCCTGTAAGCTTTTGGTGCATATCACGGTTTTACCACGTATCATTACAGCATGCTGAACAAGGCTAGTGAAATTTGTTTCTACTGAGGATGCATGTCCTCATGGGACATGCACATAGAGGTTGGCTGGTTGTATTTTTCACCTTTTGAGAAAGCTTAAATTTTCATTACAAACAACTTGTAAAACAGCAAACAGCATTTTATTAACAGTGTTATGTGAATACGAACTTCTTGTGTCATTTTTCATGATCAGACCCAAAAAAGCATGGTAATTTACAAGCAGCAATGAAAGCAAAACTTGAAAAAAAAAAATGGATTCGGCTTCTATCAGTGTAGCAAAATATTTAATTAACTGAGTGTGACTTCCGTTTGGTGTTGTAAGGGAAAATACTTTTACACTTAATTTCTTCTCTTTGCTATAGTGTTGAATCTTGATTACTTTATGTAGTCATGCATAAATACACCATACTAAGTAGTATTTTTATTAATTATCTGGACATTTGAATTTCTTATGAATGGAACTATGATTTAAAGAATGCTACTAGAAAAAAATTGTTTCAGGTGAGATTAAAAGATCAAAGTAACTCATTATTGCATTATTGGCTCCTTTACATAGGTTGCCTAATTGTATTTTTTCCCTTAAGGTACTTATGTATATCCCCTCTGGTTTTATAGCTTCCTGATATTATTTCCTCTGGTGTTCTTTTCAGCATTAATTTTTGTGCATATCATTTTGCATATATATTTTTATATTTTTATATGTATCTATTTTTCATGTTTATAAATGTAATTAAATGAAATGAAGAGACCACAAGTGAAATAAACAGAGAAATAAGTTTACATGAAGAAACAGAAAAATTTTCTAGGAATTAGCTTTTTACGTGGATTTAACCCAAATGGTCAAATTTATAAGGCTTACTGGGTAAGAATGCCCATTTTTGTGGAGAAAGGTGAAAGACATCTTAAGAGAAAGTTGTGAAACCCCAGGAGGGAATATACTAACAACAACTTTTAAAACAGTCTGGACTTATGACCAGAAAGAACTATGAAAAAAAAAATAGAAAAATTGCTTCCTTCCCATCAGCCCTTTCCCACTATGAGAAGAAGAGCCATAAGCAGCAGTGAATAAACAGTGCTTGCCAGCACTCAGAGGTAATTACTGAGGGCAAGTATGTGATGGGCCACCTGTTTTAGGCTTGGTGCCTAAAGGAGCTTCTCTTCAGTGTTAAACAGAACTAGAAATTAAACTTGTAGCCTTGAATCATAGAATCATACAATAACCAGGTTGGAAGAGACCCACTGGATCATTGAGACCAACCATTCCTATCAAACACTAAACCATGCCCCTGAGCACCTCGTCCACCCGTGCCTTCAACACCTCCAGGGAAGGTGACTCAACCACCTCCCTGGGCAGCCTCTGCCAGTGCCCAATGACCCTTTCTGTGAAATTTTTTTTCCTAATGTCCAGCCTAAATCTCTCCTGGCGGAGCTTGAGGCCATTCCCTCTTGTCCTGTCCCCTGTCACCTGGGAGAAGAGGCCAGCACCCTCCTCTCCACAACCTCCTTTCAGGTAGTTGTAGAGAGCAATGAGGTCTCCCCTCAGCCTCCTCTTCTCCAGGCTAAACAACCCCAGCTCTCTCAGCCGCTCCTCATAAGGCCTGTTCTCCAGCCCCTTCACCAGCTTTGTTGCTCTTCTCTGGACTCGCTCCAGAGCCTCAACATCCTTCTTGTGGTGAGGGGCCCAAATGTAAATCCAGATTGTTTAGGGTATTTAAAAGGAATTTATCTGCTATCAGTGCTATACGTCCTTGAATTTTAAAGATATTTTTGTTTCTGTGAAGCTGAAAATTGTGATGGTGCTCGTTTTTACAAGGCATGAACTACATGATCCCATGGTGTAGCACCTTTAATTATGTGGAGAGATTATCTCCACGGTTGATTCCCCCCATGTCTTTCGAGAAAAGCTGGTCAGCAGTAGTTACTCTACTTCTCCCCTGCAGATTATCTGGACCTGTCAAAGTATGGAGCAGAGGTGCCTTGCTCCTCCAATGACTTGCAACGTTTGAACTTTCCTTCCGAATCTGGCCTCCTGGGAGCCCGTGGGTTTGCTAGGCTAAGCAAATAGCATGGTAGAAAGTTTGGCCAATAGAAGGCGGTGAAAACAGTTGTGCTGGCTTTGCTGGAAGGTAGCAAAGACAAAGACAGAGAATCCCTGAGTGAAGGCAATCACAAGATAGCAAGCGGACCCCAGCGACTCTCTGTTTGGCAAGCTGGGGACAAGCTAGGTAAAAGCCATTTTTACTTTTAAGGCTACAAAACCCAGCAGGAGGCTTTGGGGAAAACCTTGGTAGCTTTTTCCTGTAGAGTTCTTTTCCTTTGGCATACATCAAGCACCTGTAGAGAGATGTGCATTGGCTTCAGATTTTCTAAGATGGGATTGTTAATGTTATTTCTTATTAGAATCCATTTGACTGACTTACTAATTTTAAGCTTTTCCTATCGTGGCTTAGTTCAGCTCCTTTTGAAATCATTGGGACAGTTTACGAGAGACTTAAGTATGGAAAAAGTTCAGTGTGTTTTGTTTTATTTTGTTTTAAGCCTTCTGGCTACACTTGTTGGGGTTTTGTTCTGTAATTTGGGTGCAGAAAACAGAATGAAAATTTCCCTTTGTTTTCTGGCTAGCTTAAGTGTCATTTTGATGCCCAAAAGTGTTTTTAAAAAAGGCATAAATCCTTTTCCCCACTCCCGTCTTTTAAGGGCAGTGTTGTTAAAATGGCTTTAATGAAAGGAGGCACCCAAGCTGGTGCTTAATGCATTGAAATCAGTTAATCTCTTAATTGATTCATTAGATATTTATGAATTCATTTACTGAAAGTTTGACCATGTGTGACTTGCTGTCATTTGAAAATCTCCTTTCAAGAGTTTCCAAATAAGTTTATGCATATTTATTGGGGATATTATCATGCTGTCAGTTCGGTAATTCAGTTTGTTGACTGCAGTTCAGTGACATAAATGAATAAATATTTGCAGTTTTCATCCTTTGCTCTTGGATGTTATTGTGAGTTAAAAAGGAAGAGCACTATTTTGATTTAGAGTATAATGTTACAGAGCAATAAAAAAATTGTCTCTCTTCAGTGTTTGTTTGCTAATATAGCTGTTTCTAAGGAAGCACTGTTGTTGTGGAAACCAGCATCATTTTAATTAATGCTTTACACTATGTGCCTTACAATTAATATTTTAAAAATAGAACATCTGTAATTGGACATGTTTACCCACCCTAGTCAGATGCTTCATAAACCGCACCTAAGAGATAGCAAACATTTACGACCAATTTCTGGTTTTGGGGTACGTGTTTATAACTGTTGCAAGTGGAGCACTTTGTGGAGTCTCTCCTTTACAGACAACACAGATTGTACAAGAATGTGTATCATAAACAGGAAATAAAACCATACTTCAGTAGGACATAAACATTGTGCTGTAAGACCTAGAATTATCTCTGCCTTAAGTTATTAAGAATTTATTCCTAATTGTAGTTCTTGCAGATGTTTTCTTTACTCTGCTTAGAAGTGTCTCAGCTCACAGAAAGGCACCCTGGACATTGCTTAGTAAAATGCCCCTGCTAAAAGCATTGGTTGCTCAGGGCCTTGTCCAGGCTTTTGAGTATCTTCAAGGATCGAGATGCCACAGCCTCTCTGGGCAACCTCTTCCAGATGTGACTAACCTCACAGTGAAAAGAACAAAAAGAAAGAAAATTATTATTTTCTTATATTCAGATGGAATTCCTTGTATTTCAGGTGGTGCCCATTGCCTCATCCTTTTGCTGCCCACCACTGAGAAGAACCTGCTTCTGTCTTCATTATTTCTCCCACTCAGGTGTGAACTTATTTAGTCTGTACTTCATCAGTCTGTCAATGAGGATGTCATGGGAGACAGCATCAAAAGCTTTGCTAAAGTCAAGATAAATAACACTCACTTCACTCTCATGTCAGTGAGATGAGCCAGACATCTCATTGCAGAAAGCTATCATGTTGGTCAGATGTGATTTCTATCTTCATAAATCCATTTGACCACTCCCAACTCCCTTCCGTTACTCCATACGTTAAGGAAATTGCTCCCAGATTTACGTGCTCATCACTTCCCCAGGGCTGGAGGTGAGGCTGACCTGCTTGTAATTTACTGGATCCTCCTCCTTGAAAATAAGACTTCTGCTTTCTTGCAGCCCTTAAGAATCTCCTCTGATCCTCGTGATCTTCCAAAGATAGTTGAGAGTGGCTTTCTGCTAACATCAGCCAGCTTCCTCAGTACCCATGGATGCATCCACTCAGGACCCATGTTTTTTTGTATGTCCAGTTTATTTAAATTGTACTTAACTTGATCCTTCCCTGCTGAGGGCAAGTCTTCATTGCTCCAGACATTCTCAGTGGTCGTAGGGACCTGGGATTTCAGAGAACAGAATATTCAAGGAGGAAATAGCTTTTAAATTGACTGCCTTTTTTTTTTTTCCTGGTAGTAGTCTGTCCCTCTACCTATCACGGATACACTTAATGTGCTTTAAATGCAAACCAGTTCTTTGCAGGATGTGTGTATTAAACAGATCTAAAATTTGTCGGTAGACCTATGTTTAATGCTAAAATATTAATATATTTCCATGATAAAACTGAAAAAGAAAAATTCTAGTGTACAAAGGAATAGGAATCTACCAAAAATAGGAGTTTTTTTTCTTTGTGCTTCTCTCCTGTGTTGGCCTGGCTGAATGCTGGCTGCGCGGAGGTGTGTAACAGGAGTGACTGCAGGTGGTGCAGAGATTTCAGAGATGGATTTAAAGTGTCAGAACAGCAAGGTGGATTAGTCTGCGGTCACGTTCATGTTGCCATCGAGAGCTGTTGTCTGTGCCTGAGCAAGGTTGTTTTAAGCTTGCATGGGTGTAATAGTCCCAATCGACAAGCATTTCTGTGTAGTTGTCAAATAGGGAAAAGGAGGGAAGAAGAAAAAGTGAACATGTAGTTTCCAGCTCAGCAGGAACCTGACAGCTCCCGAGCTCAACTGGAGCAGGGTGCCAGGAGCTGCTGCCTCACAGGGTACAGATGTGGCTGCTAGTGGGAGGCAGGATGCTGGCTCCTGGGTTCTTCTGAGCTCCAAGCCCAGCAACAGCCTGGAAATCCCACCACTCATGGGGGTGCAAAGCACAGATCATCCCTTTCTTGCTGGGGATGTGCGGTCAGTGGGGAGCATAGGTTAGTAAGCCCTGTCCTCCAAAGAGAAATTGGACATCCCCACTGAGTGGAGTCAAAGCTGAGGAGCCACCCATCTCTGTCAGTGTTCATCTACTCTTCCAGCACAGCTCTGCCAGCTTTAAGTTAATACTGACTCCTAAGACGGCTTTTAGTTTCTTAGGGTTCCTTGAACATCCAGCAGCTCTGCAGTGGGTTGTGCAGCAGTGAGGACTCAGAGTAGCATCATGGGAAGGTCTACCAGGGTCACTTCTCATCCTGCAAGCGAGAACTGCTCTGAGTGGGAACTAAGGCATTGCCTCAAAACTACTGGGAGACTAAGGATGTTACAATAAGTATTCCCAAGAGTAGCTGTGCCATTTTTTTGGCTGCTTTCTACTGTCATTGTTACACAAAAAGGTTGTTTATTTTCCTCTGTCTGTCTTCTGTTGTTGGCCCATCTTGCTAAGTCAGGGTTGCAGTGTTTGTGTATTGTTCATGATCAACCATTCATAATGTACCTTAAATTAGGTGACTTGTCTTACAAACATGTCATCTAATCTCACCACAACCACGTGAGCTCCTTCTTCAGAAACTCAGCGCAAGCCCAGCCAAGCAGCATCCAATGGGGCTAGTTTGTTCACCTGTTTGTCAGGGGCATTAGTGCACTGAAGAGAGCTGACTGGAAGCTCCAGTTGGAAGAACTGCTGAAGAAAAAATAACATCTTTTTAGTAAGATAGAAAAATACCAGTTATGTAAGTTTTGTATTTTGATTTAAATTTTTCATATTGTAACATGTTTTATACAAATTGTTTTCTCTCTCGGGTTTTTTAAAGTTTCTTTTAAGATTTTAAAAAGTTGTGTTTTATCAAAATGGCTTTCATAAGGTTCAATAAGAAAACATGTAGGTTCTGATAACACTAAAAAATCCATTAGTGTCAATAAAACTTTTGATACAAATGCTATGAAAAATGCAGCAGTAATAAGGAATGCCTTAGCTGAAGGAATGCTAAGAGAAAGATGTGAAATCACTTTTTTCACTTTTTGTCTTCATTGACCATCAAGTTTTGAGCCATGTGTACATTTGAGAGAGTAAAGGTAGAATTTTGCCTGGGAAATATTGTAATAACTTTAATTAAAATAATTACTGGCATGTTATAATTAGGCTATTTTTTCTCTCGTCTTAACTACTAACATTGATTCTAAAAGAAGACTAGTAATTAATTTGTTGTAAATAAATGATTGCCATATTAAGGCAGCTGTTAAAATCACTTGATAGAGAGCTAACACCCATTCGTAATGAAAGTGTATGTGCAACTGTAAAAGTAACTTCATAATATGAAATAATGCTCTGGTGGGTTAATATTATGGATGAAGTTTTTAAGACGCTTCCCGGACTGATGGTTGACTTTGCTGCATCTCCCTGTTTGCAGAGGTGTTTGCATCTGGCAAAGTACATTTCAGTGTTGCAACTTCAAAGAATTTTAGAATGGTTATTTGCTAGATGACAGGGTTTTTTTGGTGGAAAGGTAGAGAAGTTGTATATCCCAACAAAAAGGAAAGCAGGTGGAGTGTCCAGCAGCAATAGCTTGTTAGGATGTGTTGAGTCTCGTGTGCTTGCTGGCATGAAGTCTCCTGGCTTTGCCCTAGTGCTGCTGTGCCGTGGCTGCTAGCACACACCCTCCACATCCTCTCTGGTGGCTGTGAAAGTCAGGAGACTATCTTGATTTATCTCTATACTCAGCACAGGCATGAGGCTGAAATCTACGGCAGCCCTGGGCGTGTGTCCACAATGGTGACAATATGGTGGGACTGCCAATGCCGTGGCTGTGAGTGTTTGCCATCTGTACTCTGGGAAAATGCTTTTGAGCACAGAATACCGTGAGAGCCCTGGCAGGGCAGTAACATGTAATAATTGCCTTTTGAACCCTGGCTGATTTCAAATGCAGCTCATCTATCACGGATCAGCTTGAAAATTGGGTGACAGCACTGTGTTGACTGAGGTTTAATACTGGACTGTGCCTCAGGCTAGCAAGGGTTGCAATGTTTGAAATGCAGGTTTCCAAGGATGGGCTTCTCTTTGCAGCTGGAAATGGAAAACCTGGCATTTTTGGGAAGCATCCTTTCCAGATGCAGGCAAACTTTCCTGGTCTGTAACATGAGTGGCACTGAAAATGTGTATGGCACTGTGCTGTGCCAGTCTGGTCCATTTTATTGTTTGTAAGCCAGTCTGTTAAGTTCACTGTCCAGAAAGGAAGGGCAAGGTGGAGCTGGAGGGTCCCTTTGGCTGACTGAAAACAAGAAGGGAGGGAGTTAGGAGCGCAGGAGGTGTTCAGATGTGAACCAGCTCACAGAGATGCTATTGCTGCAGCGCTGTGGCCCTGCATCTATGGCAACTAAGGGAGGAGAATGAGCAATGTAATGTTTCCTGTGAAACAGAGGAACATGAAGAAAAAGAGATTTGAAAATGCTACTCTCAAGTGATATGGTTTGCTTTACTATTTGTTTTGCCATTCTTCATATTATATAGACTGGGATTTGGTAATGATGTTTCATAGCCCATTTGGACTACTTTGAGTGTTCTGGAGTGTTGACTTTATTCAGATATGGGATTTGAATGCATAAAAGAGGTAAGGGTGCCTTTGAAATGAATTGATTCTTAAAAGAGGGAAAAGAGGGAGGCAATCAGCATGATACTTTTCTTTACACTCTCTCACAGTGAAAATATGTAGTAGATGCAGGGTGAGACTACACCACTGTTTACTGTATCAGTGCATGTCTTTCTGCCATATTAGTCAGTGGGAATCATGTGGTGGTGGGCTGATTCATGGCCTGTTACGTAGCTCCCAGGAAGACTGTATAATTTATCGAACTTGTTAATGCTTGGCAGTTTCCCTAGGCTCCAGACTCTTCAGAGCTTCACCATCAAATTGTGAGCCAGTGTGGTCTCTCACGTGAAGCTTCCACATCTGGCTTCCTCCCTTCACAGTGAGAGCACAGGCATGACAGCATTTTCTGGTCCTTGTAATTTTTTTCCTGCAGTTCCACAGGCTTTTCTGACAGCCTTGAATGTTCTTGTAGGTATCACTGCTCTTCTACCCTTGAATGCAGCCAGTGAGACAGACTTTCTTTGTAGCTGGACCATTCCTATAAGGAGCACCTAAGTCCTTATGTTTGTTTCTGACAGAGAAAAAAGAACAGGTAAATGGCTTTGAATTTATATGCTTCTATTTTAAGGGAAAAGGGGATAAAAAAAAATCAAGCAAGTGGTGGGGGGAAAGCCAATTATATTGCTTACAGTATAAGCAATATAAAATATAATCTGACATTATATTTAATTGCTTTTCCAAAGAAATAGTAATCTCATTTTACCTACCACCACCCACACTGTTTTGGGGCAGTATATGGACAGCAGTGACACATGCTGGCAGGCAAAGCCATCATCATAGTTCTGCTCAGCTCACCTCACTGAGAGGGGCTGCTCTTTCAGGAACTGGAGGAGAAGGACGGCATATGTGTGCCATGTGCCAGGGATAGATTCCCTTTGTTCCAGTGTGACTTTTATACATCTTGTTAGAAATGAGTGGGTTAGTGACTGGGCAGGGATCGCAGGTGACTCGGCGGGGCTTGGCATACCAAGGAAAACCTGAGGCGACATAGGCTCTTATACTGAGTAAGAAATTTCAGCTTTATGACTCTCCTGGAATCAGACTGAAATGAGACTGGTGGTAAACAACTTCTGTGCTATTAGCAGGATGCCTTAGCGTGCAGGTGGTTTGGAATACAAGCAAGTGCCTTTAAGCATTGTTTTATGGTGTTGTGCATTTCAGACTGAAAAATGGCCACAAGCTTTATTACTTTAATATTAATACTTTTTCATTATTCTCTCCCTCCCCTCGTGCAAACTGCTGCATTCATCCATTATAAAGTCTCTCTCTCTTTTTTCCACTCACTTGCCATTTTTCACAGCATGAGGAGGGAGAGGCAGGTGGGTGGCAGGAGGGACAGTTGAGGACATAATGGCACCACGTCTGTTGCTGAACAAAGCCAAAGCCCAGGCTGCCACCAGATAACCTGTTGAGGTAACTTGAAAAGCCCTCAATGATGAAAGCATCCCTCCTGCCGTGGCTGCTGCTTCTTTCTAGTCACCTGTGAGGGAACTGCATTTCTTGCAAGGGCTTCTTACATTAGGTTTTTCCATCCTTCCTCCTCCTCCTTGATGGCGGGGGCTGTGTGGGACAGGTGGTGGTATCCATCCCTCCCCAACACTTGTGATCAAGTATTTCTACCACTTTTGCCACTGAGGACTGTGTACCAGGATGTTTAAAGTTGGGAAATAAATAGTGATTTGCAAGACTCAATTTGTCCTGCTCAGCCTTGCAGTTTGGACCAATGGCATCATTTTTTTTCTCCTAAAATCCTGTTCTTGTATTCTGTTTCCTATTCTAAATATGTCAACTTACGTTTATCTCCGTGCCAACGCCAACTGTAACCAGAGCTAAATTACCCCTCCTGTTAGCTCTGCTTGGTTTTCACTTTTCAACAAACCTTAATAAGATAAATCATGTCCCACTTGTCTTTAAATTTCATTATCATGACCTAACTTAATTTGCTATAAATTATTTCTACCTGAGCTTCTTCAGCTGTGAACTTGCAGCCCCCAGTGTCTTGCTCATTGGATCATTGCCCAGCTAATCAAGATTTTTTTTTTCTTCACAACTCCTGCTTTTTGTATCAGCTAGCTTTGCCAAAGTCAACTTGGCAGTATAACCTCTGTGGGGATGCACATATACCTGATGTATTCTTGTCTTTAAAGTTTTATTGAACTGAGTTTTGGCCTCTTCCTGTCGTGCTCTAGTATTGCTAATAAAGACCTCTTTTCCCTTAGGATAAATGGCACCTCAGTGGTTTACTCTCATCTTGGAGGCAGCCATTGCAAAACTTTCTTTTGTTTCTTCCTTTCTTTTCGTTTCTCCTTGGGAAGTATGACTGACTGACTGGAAAATCTCTACTCACTCAGTATTAAGCAGCTGTGCCTTGTTTTTGGTTTTTTTCGCACAGCTAGATTTCATGTCTGATAAAGACTGGTGTTTATTTCCACTGAGAAATGCCGATCCATTTTTTTTTTTTCCTTTAGAGGTGTTCCTATTATTTAGCAGTTGCTGATAAACAACTTTTATTTCAGACCCCTGAATGCTGTAGTCTCACCTCTCACCAAGCTGCTGAATTACAACCAGGCAAAATATTTTTGCTGAGTGAAGGTTCGAGAACCCTTAAAGGATTACAGCCTCCTACATCAAGTTGTAATAACAACCTTCTATGATGATATGTCCTCAGAAGAAAAACTTATACAGCCAGCTTTTTGTGATTTTGGAAAAATACTGCATAGTTTTGAACAAAAACAAAAAAGATTTTACCTGACTTCCTAGGAAGCCATGGGAATGCTCCAGAGCAGTCATTTCAAAATGAAAACTTGCTGATTGTTGCTTAGATAGTAATTAGGTAATTTGCAAAGTCCTTCAATGGTAGCTGAGGGCCTGATGTAACACACCAGCACATTAAAGAATAGTCAGTTTTTCTAACACTTATTTGGAGACAAGTGGTAACGTGCTGCAGTTTAGGATGAGCATCTAATATATCAAATATATAATTTCTTTTGAAAATAGAAGCTCTCATTTGGTGTATAGATCATGGTGGAGTGAATGCGTCTGCTGTTATGGTGGATGTTGACAGAATTGAGTTTTCAGGGTGCATTCAGAGTCCACTGATGGCATCCTGTTACCTCCCGGTACGGGATGATGCAAGAACAGTAGGTACACAAGGTACTGCCTTGGGCTTACAGCAGTCTCCTCAGTTCTGACATGCTTCAGTTCGACCTAAATTATTTGGCTCAATATGAGGTTTATTCGTAAAATGACACGTCATGTCGTAGGCAGGGGGTCAGATTAGATGATCTAATGGCTCCATTTGGCCTTAAACTCTTAATTAGGGACATGCTGCCAGCACAAGATGGTATTGAAGCTTTCTGCTGCTAGATTTTACTTGCCTGGAAGATCCTCAGCTGGAGCAGAGCTGCAGAGGTTGTACTTGGGCTACTCTTTCCCTCAGCCTCTAATGCCAGTAGCAACCAGCAGAGCTAAAAGCAAGTCATGATGGAAACCTGCTGATCTTGCTTTCATGGAAGCACAAAAGCCCTACGTCTAACTATTCCAGACTGTCAAACAGTCAGCATTTAGAGCTGTAATGATATCCAGATATAGAAATAAAATCTATTATTAGTCCAGTACTATGACATTCACTGAAAGAAAAAGATAAGTTTCTCTGGCAAGCTGATTAAAAAGAAATTACAGTTATTTGAAGCTGCTCATGGATTAAAATATTAAAAGTGGGGATGTGGTTTTAATGGTGGGTGATTTAATACAGTGGAGGTTAATGATACCTTTGCTTGACACCTTTGGTGCAGAAGTGGGAAGTATAAATGTGTATGTTGTAGATGTGTTCTTTGCTCTCTCAGCTATGCGAGTGGCAGCACGCAGGTTTAATAACCATTGACACAGCAAAACTAGCATTACTGATCAACCAGTTTCTTTGGCAAGCCCAAATGGTTTCTAGTTAACTCAGTGTGTCACTTGATTGCAGAAAGTCACTTGAATGTATTCTTAAAGTTATTTAATTGTTTATTGATCTTGTAATTATTCCATATTTGCCGTCCCTTTTGCTATTTTCTGGAATGTGTTGATACATCACAATTTTAA
Source organism: Phaenicophaeus curvirostris (assembly GCF_032191515.1). NCBI lineage: Eukaryota > Metazoa > Chordata > Aves > Cuculiformes > Cuculidae > Phaenicophaeus > Phaenicophaeus curvirostris. The sequence goes on along the minus strand of NC_091397.1, from coordinate 49,005,369 downwards.
TTTCTTTGATAGAAGATCATGGTTTTGGGGTATTGAGCATTCCTTTTCAAGTTTTATTGGGGAATTTCAAACTTTGTTGGTTTCCTTTATATACAAATGTTACACGTTTTATTTTTCTGGCATTTTTCTACATCAGATACTCTACCACTGCACGCCTCTTAAATGTCCTGTTATTATACAACTAGCATATTTCAAAGCACAAGGGGCTGAATTAATAATTGCTTTGTTCTAGAGTGCTGTTCCCTATTGCTAGTTTAGCTTGTGGCTTCAACGCTTTCAGACTTTTTCATACAGAGTAATTGGTCTGAAAGTATGTTCTTTTTCTTTGTGGTCTCATCTTGCAGATATTAATCGGTTTCATTTTAGGAGAAGTTTCTCCTGTCCTGACTTCTTTCCTTGCAAATCCCTTGTGCCACAGCTTATTGCTCGCAGTTCATGTCACTAGGCAGTTCATGGAGAGAAACAGCTTTGGTTTCCTGCGGTTTAACACAATAGGGTAATCTAGATCCCAGTTAAAAGCAAGAATATGTGAAACTGGATGATAAACTGCCACTGCCTCTGCTCACTTCTGTATTTCATTTTGACATGTCTAACCCAAGACATGGTCTCACCTGGAGTGACCCATCACAATTCCTGGAAATCTGCTCTGTGGCAGAGGGTCAGCTGGAAGAAGCAACTTTCAGTCATGCTCTGCTTCATCTTTCTCCTCCTTTCCCTGTCTTATTTTGGAGTCTGTAACACATCTTAATACTCCAAGGACTCCCTGCTGCCTGGGTATCTGCTGCCAGCAGCTGTCTTGCTGGCTGCTTCATGCAACTGTTGTCAACTTTACAAAGCTGCTAGCACGTTCCTTGCTGAATGGTCCCTTCAGGTTTGCATGCTTATTTCTGCCTTGCTGACTTTATTATCAGCACAGCTTCCTCAGCCTAATTACAACTTCCCTCTTCCCCCTACCTACTAAGTTGCAGGAACATTTGGATGGACCTCAAATGAGCCAGAAGATAGCAGTATGCAGAACCAAATAAGCACCCTTAAAAGTGGAAGAAAGTGCTCTAGGTGGTCTGAATCTTGCTTATCTTTGCAAAACAGTACCTTAAAGGCCTATTAGTTTCTGATAACATGGTTTTTGTTATTGAGGAAGAAGAAGGGAATGGGGTGCTTAGATTTACACTTTGCAGAATAAGAATGAGATTTTCAGTTGGACAAGGATACCATTTGCAGTCACTAGATGTAGTTATCAAAATTAAATTACAAGACTTGTCACTGATTACGTGGGTAATCATTGAGGTGATCAGTGTAATTATCTTGAGATCCAGAAAACATTTTCGCTGATACGATACTACAGAATTAAGTTGAAGGAGCATCCATCATTAGCTACTAGGTAAAGTCAGGGTATGGCTCCAACCAAGCACTCATCTTTCACTTTGATGACATTATTTTATAATACGAGAGAAAAATAGTTCAGCAAATATTGTGAAATTGACCTTTTATGTTGAAAACATTTTCCATTGTATTCCATCAGATTTATTGAAAACCTATTGCATTGACTAAATGTGAAAGGCTCCTAGGCATTCAGTTCATAATCAGACTTCAGAACAGACTTTACCGTCTATCCAGTCTCTTTACCCAGGGAAGACAAAGTATTTCCACTTCAGGTTATTTTAAGCTCGCAGAGTGTATTTTTTTTTCGTGTACATCATATGGAGGATTGACTCAGCTGCTGCTAAGAAAGGTTTTCTAGCCAAACAGGATGGTTGTTGATGTTGTCTCAGAAAATGTGACTGAGACTCAGTAGAATATAATCCAGAATTCTAAAAATGTTTTTACTTTAATACACACTAGTAGTTAATGTAGAAACAAATGATATGACTTTGGAGAACTCTTTACAGACCATCATTTGTGTTGGAGCATTTCCCTTCAACATCTGTAATGTGGTTCTTCATGTTCTTGTAGAGAAAGATCAATTTTGCAGATACATTTACTGAGCAGTAACTCAGGCATATCTTGAGCCTTTGTTTATTTTTCTATAGATTGTTAAGCCTGTTTCTTGCAAATAACAAGATAAATGATGTGTAAGAGGTGATAGTATTTATATCTTATGCCTTTCATTTTTAACGTAATTGCCACTACACATGCACTGTAAGTATACATAATATTTTCTTTTTTATTTCTTTCAAATGGCATAGGTACACATACAAAATGTTGTTTTATATTTCCCAGCAGGTTACATTGTTCAGGGAAGGGTCAGGAACATTTTGTAGTGTAAGTCATGTGAAGAGGATGAAGGAGATAGGTGGAAAAACTAGGCAGCACTGAGCAGCATCTAAATAGCAAGTGAATCAGTCTTTGTTAGGGCTTGAAAGAAAGAGGTCTAAGAGCATCCCCAAAAGCTGTTTCTTTAGTTTCCGTCAAGGATATCAAATTTTGTTCCAAGAAATATGTTGCCACAAAAAAGTTCCAAAAAATAAAGCATCCTAAGGAAAGGTAGGAGATAATTGGTAATATTTTTCTGTCATTGATCTGTTATTACATCTGCTAAGCTTCACGCAATTATTTATCAGCTGTAAATTATAAAATAATTCCTGACTTGACATGAAAAGAGAGAAAAGTCAAATACAATTTTTTTTAATGTGAATCCAGCCCATCACTCTTGAAGTACTGATTCATTTTCCCACACAGTATAATTAAGTAAGCTGTTAATCTGTAATAAGGAGTGATACATTCAGTGATCTCAGAATCAGAAAATAATTATATCTTAAAATGTTCATTTGGTCCTCCTCAACCATTTTATTACTCTGTATCTGTTAAGAGAGTATTCGTAGCTTAGGATCTTTAAACTTCTTTTACCTACACCTTTTGCTTCTGCAGCTAGAAGTGGTTTGCCATAAGCAGTTGTTAGAAAGATGTCTATACTGGAAGGTTTCTGGGGACAAAATGTCTACAGGCATTCTGAGCTGTGTCTTAGGGTAGAATGTTATAGCATGAGTACATTTGGTGTTTCATTAGATAATGAATCCATTATGTAATTAGAGTTCAGGCGCACACTGATTGATCGTGACCTTTCAATTATTCATTGAATCAGTGTCTTTTCGTAGAATCATAGAATCACCAGGTTGGGCACTAAGCTGGGTGGAAATGTGGATCTGCTGGAGGGTAGGGAGGTTCCAAAGGGATCTGAACAAGCTGGACCGCTGGGCTGAGTCCAGTGGGATGAAGTTTAACAAGGCCAAATGCCATGTCCTGCATTGGGGCACAACAACCCTGTGCAGCTACAGACTAGGAGAGGTCTGGCTGGAAAGCTGCCTGGAGGAGAAAGACCTGGGGGTGTTGGTTGACAGTGACTGAATATGGGCCAGCAGTGTGCCCAGGTGGCCAAGAAGGCCAATGGCATCTTGGCTTGTATCAGAAATGGCGTGGCCAGTTTTGCACCCCTATTTCCCCACTTCATTTGCGGTTGGCTTCTATTAATTTTTCTTCTTACTGCTTTAGAATTTCATTTTGCCATGTTCTGAGATCCTGAAAACCTCCAACTGCCAGAGACTTTTGGCTGGGAATTTATATTACCTGGTACCTTGTGAACAGCTATTGGCATCTCTCTAGTTTGGTGCTTCATAGCTTTTTTCACTGCCTGCCTTCAAGGTAGCTGTGCTGTGAAGCAGCAAGAATGTTTTTTTAGGATCATTCTCTCATTTCTCCATTTTCTGCTTGTTTGTGAATGATAACAACAACAACAAAAATTTAAAATCCTCCTGTCTTTGTTCACTGAAGAGGCCTTACAGTCTGTGATCCATTGAAGGCGAGGGGAAAGGGCTAACTCTCCATGGCCAGCTCTCCGTAGGACAACTCTTTGCAGGACACTTCTACATGGCAGCTCTTTGAAGGGACAGCTCTGTGTGGGGCCCCCAAGTTGCTGACAGTGAGTGGTCCAGCAGATGTTGCCCTGCACCATGCGGAGCCCCGAGCATGTGGTAGCAAGCAGTCCAGCAGATGCCACTGGTCCTCCACCCCTCAGTGGATGCCAAGCTTTGCAAAGCCCTCATTTCTGTGGTGACAGGAATGATCCCATAAAGGCATTTATATTAAATGTTTTGCATCATGGTGTAGCCTTTATCATGTGAGATCTTGCCTGATAACCATGAGGTCACCAAGGGTTAAATTGTTGATCTCACCTCAACATAAATATTTGGGAATTCACCTGAAAATGGCTGAGAACTCAGGCGAAATTTCAAGTAAAATTGTTGTGATATTGGAGCAAGCTGAACAAAGATACTTGGCTGTCACAGGTAGTTTTGGTAGTGCTAGAAAGTAATATTTGAAGACCCCTACTGAAATCTAGATACACAATGCATGGAGAAGGCATCTGATGAACCAGCAGAGAGTAAGTCTCTCTCTCCCATCTGCAAGATGCAAATTTCCAAGAAGAGTGTCGTCAGCGAATGGCTCTGCTGACTTCGTCTTGATGGAGATGCAAGATGATCCTGGTGGTTGAGGGGGTTGTATGTGAGTTTAAAATACTATAGGCAGAATACATCTTAAGGCTGATTTTAGTCTCAGCTTTTGAGTCCTTTGAGAGCAGTGGCTAGCCTTCAAATGTAAGGGACTGGCAGCTGCTCCAACCTCACTTTTTCTGGGTGCAGAGGCTGTGTGGAGGGTCGGTGAGGAGCTACTCACATGTGTGAACACCAGGGTAATGACTGAAGAGCTGCCATTTGGACTCTGAAGTCTCTACACCTCAAGAGAAACTGTTTTTACCACCTCTTGCCCTTCCCCTTCTCTTTGGTTGTCAGGCATCTTTAACTATATATTTGATTGATTTTTTTTTTTATGCATCTTTTGTTGCCTTAGCATTTTACTAAACAATAAGAAGTCTCTTTTTCATTTTTATGCTGTTCTGTGTGATGGTTATAGCATTTCCTAGCCTCCTATACCTTGCTTTGAAGACACAGCAGCATAAATTAATATTGCAAGAAGTCTTGTCGTGGACTTTCTGTGTAACTTCTCTAAGTCTGCAGGCCCTTTTTTCTAGGCACTAAGACTTCTTTACTAATTTCTTGTGGAGCGGCGTTATTAACCAAATACTTCATTTATCACCTGCTACTAAGATACAGTCACTGCACCTTGCTTGCTGGAAAGGCAAACATCTGCATGTACTCAACACCTGAAGCACAGTAGAAATCTCACCATGTATTAAAAGCAAATGTGCTTTCCTTGAGGATTTCAGGCTTTGTACATTTTTCAGTGCTGTTGGATGTTTGTACTAAGTGAATGGTCTTGGGGGAACATGAGAGGAGGAAAGCTTGAAAACCAGTTTAAATTGCAAGACAGTGAAGAATTCTTCTGTGCGATCTTCCATCTGTAGTTTTTTTGCCGTGCAATATTAGACTTGCACATTAGGTTTTCTGTGTTTGTACTTGTATTTTAGAAATGTACATGAAAAGCTTTTATATACCATACTTTTAGCTGTGCTTGTAGCATTGCTGTCACTTCCCTGTGCCTTCATTTACTTTTTAATATATTTTTGTTTTTTCTTTATTTGCAGATTTCTGATCAATTCATGCATTTATTTGAAATCTACGTCTTCCATCCCTTTCTCCTTAGCGTTTCTGTCTGGTATATATCTTTTGTCTTAAATCCAGCTTTATTACCTTCATTCATTGTGTTCCAAGCAATATATATTAGATAGGTGCTCAAGAAGAAAAATCCTCTTTTTTACATATGGATATGTAGATCCTCATTCTCTTTTCTGTTGTTGCAGTCACTAGGGTGCTTGTAAGTCAAGAAAGTCCTTGCTGTAAGTTTGTTTGTGAACCCCAAAGCTCAGTTATGCCATGGGTCAGATATTCTGATTATGGAAGTGAGTAAAGCTGCTTTCCTGACTGATGCTCAGTCCCATAGGGTTGCTTCCAGTTAATTTACTGAGAATTTGCTGAGCTTTATTGTTGCTCAACTAAGTTTTGCCGACAGGGCTGTTAATTATGGGTTTAAATTTGTATTTTCTCTTTCTAACAACTTAAAATATTGGGAGTTTTTCTTTTATCCATTTACTTAGTTATCTCTTTTGAAGAGGCATTGCTTCATTAAACACTTCCCTGGTTAGTCTGTAATGATCCTATTTCTTTCACTCTAAACACATTGCTACATTAAAGAAAAAGAGCTTCATTTGTCTTCAGTGGGATGAAGACCTTTCGCATGGATTTTGGTGCATGGGGCATCTTTGATACATGATCTGTGGTGGCATCGCTGCGCTATGAAGGACTCCGCAGCATTCATGGTATAATTCCAGGTTGGCAGGGGTTTTTTAGCCTGTGATGAAATGAATAAGATATGTAATCATCACACTGGTGGGAACAGTACAATTGTTATGCTTCTTCAAAATTAAGCATCTGCTTCAGGTTTTTGCTCTTTCACCCTTGTCCATTCATGCAGTAGGACTCCAGTATCATTGGTGGGATGTCATTATATACAAATAGTCAGTGATGATGTGCTTATTCTGTGATGATGAGCTGGACCGTTTATCTGCTCAGTGCAGTAGTGAGATGTGTAAACATGAAGGGAAAAGAAAATAGGTGGGTGTTTTTCCAGGGTACAGGCCTTCTTGCAGCAGCACCCAGGGCTGCGGGAGGGAAGAGCAGATTGCCAGCTTGGAGCTGCCAGGAGGAGCAGCTGCCAGCTTCAGCTTGGCCTCCGAAGGGCTGCACATTTTAGCAAGTACTTAGCACCTTTGGGCAGGCTGGGAAAAAACAACTTCTGTAACTTGTCTCCTTCTGTAGCAGGTTTCCATCTGATCTGAAGATTAAGCTCTGCAGTGACCAAGGAGCCACAGGGAGAAATGTCAAGAATGGGCTTCTTTCAGAAAGACCCTGCTTCTTCCACAGAGGTCCTGCAGGACCTCCATTTCCTCATGGGGAGCTTTTCATGCTCTGCTTGCTTCCCTTCTTAATGGTTCACGTTTCCAGGGTTAACTCCACAATTTCTTTCTTTCTTTTTTTTTTTTTTTTAGATTTTAGAGTAAAAGATTTCTGTGTTATGGAATCCAAGTGTAAACTTTCTGTCTAGGTTCTTGGGCTGTCTCTCTTTTGATCAATAGATGAAAGAGTAGTCATGATATACTATTACTCTTTGCAGTAATTGCAAGTGAGAGTGTGCTGAGCTTTAGCTATTCCTGAGCTGTAGCACTGGGGTAATCAAACATAATGTAGATATTATGAAGATGGTTTGATATTTTTCTGTGGGGTTACTGACATACTACACCTCAGCAAAAGGGTTAAATAAAATTTGAGCTATGGGTTTGAAAAACTGCATGACACATCTGATCTGTATTACTATGATGCGCCAGAAACTGCAGTTAGTATGCGAGTTCTGAAGGAAAAAATGATTGCAATGCAATTTCTTCTTTTTCATGTAGAATCACACATATCCTCCCTGCAGGGATTTTGTTGTTCAGTGGACTACACTGTGGGTTTGGGGGAAAAAAAAAAATCATTTATATGGAAATACAACCTGAAGGCTGCAAATATCCAAGCAGCTACAAAGGCAGAGAGCATGTATATGAAAACAAATGGACCTTTTGTGCCTACAAAATTAATAGTTTACCATAATATGGGAAAAAATAAATGAGGTTGGTTTTGAAACCTTATAGGTCAGCATTTCAGACTTCTGTATTTGTTCTCCAATTAAAGGAGAAAATGGAAAATCTACGTTTTTACTATTTTTAAGCCAACTTGAGAGGGGAGAAGCAGAAACAATATTTTTCATATGTACTATTAGCAAATTAATAAGATTTTTTTTTGTTTGGCTTGTACATAGATTTGTGTGAGTTTTATTTTGTTTGGGGAGATGTGAGTTACATTTTCTTTTTCTCGGTGTTAAAATTTTCAAGAAAGCTGGGAGTAGAAATTATTTTTGTGGGTCTCAGCAGTGTCTCACAAAAGCGGAAGATGAGGGGGAGACAAGGAAATGGTGGATGTTTGTGGTGTCTTGCAGCAGCATTTGGTTTACTTAATTTTTGTTTCTTAATGTAGTAAAAAAATATTTCCTCAATGAAATGCTTTGATATGGACTTCAAATAGTGGAAATTATTATGGGAGTTCACGTTAGCCACCACAAACTCCTCACTTACCTGTCACTGTTGCTGGAGATGCAATCTTAGCTTCTATTAATGTATCTTCTTCTATATCAAGTGAAAATGTAATTTAGTTTTATAGCTGTTTTAGAAGTCTGTGATAAAAACAAACCAGTCTGTCCCTCTAGTAAGTAATAAAAGCCCAAACCTGTGCATTTTATAGTAAATGTACTGGGGATTTGTACTATACTCAGATTAATGCTAATGAGTTACCTAAATAAATCCTGTGGTGCACTGATAGGATAATAGATCATTTATTTAATGTTGCACTTCACATTGCCTTAATTTTTATTTATTTATTTATTTATTTAATGAAAACAGAATTGTGATTGGAGTTTATGGTATAAGGAACTTGTTTTCCTTCCTCTCTGTAGGCATGCTTCTAAGAAGAGTATTTGCCATGAGGAAACCCACAGGTTGTAGTCAACTTTGACTAATCCCACTGAAGAAAATGAAGCCACGTTTCAGCTTTGCCGATCCTTTTCCCACCACTGTTGCCTGAATGAGAAATGGTGATGTGATTATGCTGACACCCCAGCATGCATTTGGTAGACCTGTGGTTAACTCGTTCCCTCTCCATGTGTCTGCTCTTACAAAGTTTTGTCCTCATGATACTGTGCTTTCATTCTGCCAGTATGTGCCCAAAAGGCTGCCTCTGCTCTCACTCCGGAGGTCTGAATGTCAGTTGTAGCAATGCGAACCTCAAGGAGATACCAAGAGATCTTCCTCCAGAAACAGTCTTACTTTATTTGGACTCCAATCAGATAACATCTATCCCCAATGAAATTTTTAAGGACTTGCACCAACTGAGAGTCCTCAATTTATCAAAAAACGGGATTGAGTTTATAGATGAACACGCCTTTAAAGGGGTGGCAGAAACTCTGCAGACTCTGGATTTGTCTGACAACCGGATTCAAAGTGTGCACAAAAACGCTTTCAACAACTTAAAGGCCAGAGCCAGAATTGCAAACAATCCCTGGCACTGTGACTGCACGCTGCAGCAGGTGTTGAGGAGCATGGCATCCAATCACGAGACAGCCAACAACGTCATCTGCAAGACTTCTGTGTTGGATGAACACGCTGGGAGACCATTCCTCAACGCTGCCAATGATGCTGACCTCTGCAACCTTCCTAAAAAGACTACTGATTATGCCATGCTGGTCACCATGTTTGGCTGGTTCACCATGGTGATCTCATACGTGGTTTATTACGTCCGGCAAAATCAGGAGGATGCAAGGAGGCACCTTGAGTACTTGAAATCCCTGCCGAGCAGGCAAAAGAAACCAGATGAAGCTGATGACATTAGCACTGTGGTATAGTATTCTGAATACAATGACTGCCTTTGTGACAGAAACTAGATTTGGATGACGCTAAAACCAGAGGATTACTTCTAACGTTCATTGTAAACATTAAGACTTTGGGAGCTTTTTTCTGTTTAATTGAATTACGCCACTGTTGAGCTTTCTAACAGGAAGTTTTCTTGGGGTGATATACTTTAATTATTGCTCTGGTGGTATCCTGAAGCAAGTGAATTAACATGTAAACATTAGTTTAGACCCATTCCACTATTTAATAATGAAATTTATTTTTTTAATTTAAAGCCAAATAAAAGCTTAAATTTGAACCATGTAAACCAGAGTAATTTATTGATCAGAAACCTCTCAGGTGCCAGAGCACACTTGGTTTGATCAGGTAGAAGAGAGGAGTAGTGACGAAGTGAGCTGTGAGAGGTCCAGGAGCAGAGGGTTCCTGAAGAGCATGTCTCTCATTGGGGTGTCAGGTGAAGAGCTGGTGAGTGGCAGCCCATTTTGGGGACTGGGGAGAGAGGTGCTGTGTGTGGAGAGAGGAGAGCCCTAACTCTAGTTGTAAGGAACTGAAGCTTGGGTAAGACTCGGAGGGCTTTTTGGCAACAGTGGGGAGGAGCCAACATGAAGGAGCAGCATTGCAGGACATCACGGAGAGGTAAGTGGGGAAGCGTGGTGGGTTTTCATCTTGCACCCACTTATTGACTCCCTTGAGCTTCATGCAGGTGTCCCCAGCCCTGGGGAGGACGGCAAGAAAGCAAACTTAAGTGTAGTATTCAAACTAGAGTATTACTAGTGATGGAGAAAGGAAAAAAAAAAAAGTTGAATAAAATTAGTCCTAGTCTGTACATTGGTTCATAACTTAAAAGTGGATTTATTTTTTAGGCTGAAGCCTTTTTTTAAAAAGCTGAATTAAATAAGTTAGTATATAAGCCGGGCACATTCTGTTGTGCATTAGAAAATATTTTGGTATGACTTTATGGATAAATGCTTAAGAAAATATAAAGCCCATGCAGTTAAACTCAGCTTCAAATATGAAATGGATGTTTTAAAGCTCTGCTCTTTTTAAAAACATGATTGTTTTTTCTTTTCATAGATAAAGTTTTCAAAGGAGACAAATTCATAAGAATGTATTCCACCTGTCTTTTATTACCCTAATAAAACAATACTTGCATCTGAGTTCCTATAGATCTAGTCTACCTGACATTGGAATAGGGATTGCAGAAGGATGGCTAAAATATGTATAAAATGCTACCTTGCAAAAGCAAATGTTGAAGGATAGCCTGAAAAAAAAAATTAAAATATCTGGAGTCCTATCTCCTATTAGATTATCCATTATTTCTGTTAAAATTATATTGTTTTATATTTTAGACAGCATGAGCTTTTTTATCACACTTTTTTTAGAATGTTGTTAAAAGAATATCTAAAATTTATTCCAAAGCAGGTGACAGAAGAGGAGAAAAAATACGTTTTTAAATGTGCATAGATTCAATTTATGTCATCTTTGTGGGCTGAATTCTGCTTCAGTCGCTGTTCGTGTGACCAGCCTTGCTATTTGCATTGTTCTATCTCAATGAACAGGTTTGACATATTAAGAGAATGTAAATATTTGTAAAGGGCACAGTCTGTCCAAAAAATATCTGTACTCCAATATTTCTGCCTCCCCCCTTTTCCTTCCCTTCCCTCATTAAGTAAAAATTCTATTTTCTAGAGAGAGGAGACTGTTGATTATACATCCTGCTTAGTCTGCATTTGATACCTTCCTTTTTTTCAATCTCCACCTTGCTGAACTTTCCAGCATTGCCAAAGTGCTGCGAAAGTGCTCCCCGAGTTCTGTGTTGCCTCCTGCGGGAGCCAAAAGCCATAGAGCTAAATACCCCTGTGAATCTGAAGAGAGCAGATAAAATGTTGTATCGTACTGGCAGTGTAACCAGCCCTACTGAACATGATGTGTAGAGCCTCCGTGTAGGCTGAGCCAAGTTAATTTCTGATATAATCCTCCTAATTTCTCTAAAATCTCCTACAGGGGAAAACTCATGTTTTTTCTGTTGCTGTGTTCCCAGGTGATATTTGAGATCCCAGCTAGTATGCTACTTTCGGGAAAAACTGGGGGGACTAGCTAAATGATGGGACTGTGCGGGCGGTGCTAACGTAATCCAGTGCTGTTTATGCACAATTAAATGCAGAAGTTTCTCCACAAAATTTGGGAAAAACTCTTTAAACAGCAATATTTATGAAAATCTGGACAGTCTTAAAATGCTTGCAGGTTTTAAAAACTTGCTTTCAGACAGTGTTTTTATTAAAAAGACAAACAAGAAAACTCAAAAAGGCTCCCACTAATGGTGACTGACAGTACTATAAAGAATTTATCTTTGTTTTTTCTGTTTTTCCAGTTTATTGTATCTGTAAGACTGATTCTGGACCTGGTACAGTTTTGCCCGAGCTGAACTTCTGACCCTGTGTTCAAATCCTGACCAAAAGCAATTTAAGCCATGTTAAGCCGTTCTCTGTAGAAAGGCTCTGGAGGGATGGTTTCATATTGGTTCTCCAGGTCTACTGATTTTCTTTAATTGATTCTTTATCTAACATCTCTCTTCACAAAACTTTTAATTTCTTGTTTTGAAGAAAAATCTGAGAATCAAGGCAATGCTCTAACAACCAATAGGTGCAAACTCGTAAAGCTGAATTTAGCTGATGAGGTAATAACATCACTGTTCCTCAGCTATATGGACCAGGCGGTGCTAACATTCTTGTCAACTCAAATATTTGAGCTACATCTCTTTTTTTTTTTTTATTGAAAAGAAACAGATAAAAACCAGCATAAGAAGATACTTGTTTTTATCCTGTTTGCTGCACACCTTTCTGCCCAAAACTACTGCCTCTAGAAAAGGCTACGCTCTGCCCTTTGAAGTCAATGGCTCAAAATTTTTAAAGTTTGATTGCATAACATTTCAAAGAGTTATTTTATTTACCAAAACAGTTTTGCTCAAAAATGAGTGAAGCAGTATGTTTTTAGCTCTGATACATTAGTATATAAATACAGATGAAAGGAAATTGATGTTTCCATATTCACAGGAGGGAGTGTATGTTAGAAAATAGAGGGAAATGCACAGCACATTGATTCTTAATTTTTATTTTTCATTAAGATGCTTCAGGAAAAATAGGACTGGGATTCAGTTGGTTAAATGATTTTCTTTTTCCTGAACGGTAAAGGATAACTCTCCTAATACTATTTTTTTTCCCTTAAAACTAGTGCTGATTTTTCTCTGCTAATTTTCTAGTGTATTATGCTCTTTGGGTAAAATCCATGACAGTACATTTGGCCTGTGTGCATTTAGTCTTATACTTAATACTTTTATTCTGTTCTCAGCTTTGTACAGAATTACATACAAATGTCTTCACCATTAATGTACATTACATTTTTAAGTCTTCAGCAAAATTTTGCTCTACAATCGCCATAACTTTCAGGGGCAGAGTACAAACAAAGTGTGATGGTGCATGTTCAGGTCTTCCCAGGCAGGAAAGAGAATCTTGTTTTACAAAAGATGTCATACGGAAAATCCACGGCAGTGTTTTTTCAGTTTGAAAGAGCCAAATCATAAGCATTAGGAAGCGAGCAAAAGAAGGGAAAATAAAAGGAGTAGCTGGAGGCTAAAATGCTTGAAGGTATCATGGAGTCATGCAGCATGTTTCGATGTGCGGTGGGGTCTCAGAGTGAGTCTAACTCAATTTAAAAAAGGATGTCCCTCTGCTCCCACACCTGAAAAAAGGCTAGCATTGCTAAGCAAGAGTGAATGAGGTTTAAGGAATTAAAAACATGGTTTTTAAATTGTAGGAGTGAAGTCTGAGGGAGGAAAGTAGAAGAAGGTGTAAATTCTGGTAGGGTTAGATGGTCAAAACTAATGGTAACATTTTTTTCTAAGCAAATCTCAAACAAGAATCCCACCTTAGCAATGGCCAAGAGCCGACGGGGTACTAAAGGAGTGCTGTGGATACATTTGGCAAACATTCTGAAAGAAGCTAGGCTACCATGTATGAAGGGGAGGAGGGGAAATCATCCTACTAACAAGTTACTGCTTAAAATATAAGAAAAGTAAAAAGAAATTACCTCTTTTCTTGAAGGATTATGATTAGTGAAATTTCTGAGAAAGTGTCCCAAAGATCTCAGAATCTGACCAATTCTGTGCAGTGTATTTCTGAGTGATCTAGAAAAGGGAGTTAATAACAAGCTGATAACATTTGTGGATGATAAACAGTTACTGAGGGCAGTCCAACTTACAGCTAGCTGTGAAGAAATACAGAAGGTTCTCACATTTCTCAGTTAGTAATGATGGTAAAATGAAGGTTGGATTTGGTGTGAATAACTGCGAAGTACCACAGATGGCATATCCTTAGCTATAAACACAAGGGTATTCTCTAAATTGGCTATAATCAAATGGAAAAAACATCTTGGAGGCACAGTGGGAAGCTCTTTGATGACAAACAGTTCGATGACAAAAATTATTAGGAGGTAAATAGTGTGGTAGAACTGCATGATGAACCACTGAAAAAAATCTGTGATGAACCCATATCTGGAACATTGCTTCCAGTTTAGGTTCTCCTTATCTCAAGAAAAGCAGATCTGTAGTCTCCAGACTACAGAAAATGTAGAGAAAGGCAGTAAGATAATCAAGAGTATGAAGCTGTTTTTGTAGAAGACACAGAATCAAACATCTCTGAGTGTGGGGATGAGATGCCAGATGAAGACATGGCAAAAACTGGAGTGGTGCACAAAAGGTAATATGAGGAGGACTGATCTCTGTTTCTTGCAACAGAAAACAGAGCAGTGCTGATTAAAGAATACCAGACAGCAGGTGTTGGGTTTTTTAAAAAAATCTTTTTTGTTATGAGAACGTGCATTTAATAAAGTGCAGAATACTGTAGAGAAGAAAACACGTCTTCAAAGGTAGGGCTCCACAAGTTCATGGAAGTCAAAAGTCTCAAGAAGGAAAGCCCCTGCTCATCCCAGGAAGCAGGGATGGTTTCCCTAGGAAAGGCTCACAGGTCTGTGCTTCTCTTATTCTCTCTGATGTGCTTCTGCAGGTGTTTGTTGAAGAAGAGAAGGTGGGCTTGATTTTATGGCATCAGTGCTCTCGTGCATCTGGTGGGATACAAACTGTGCTGCACTGCCCTCCCTGTGAGGCAGGAGGGGGCATTTGTTGTGCCGACAAGGGTTTGCATGCATGCAGTTGGAATGAAGCCCAGGAAAAGCAAAATCACATTTAACTTTTAGCATTTTTTCCATGTGATCTGCAGTGCTAACTGCGGGGCAGAGTTTGGGCACCCCATGCTGAGTTGGACCAGGACTGTGTTAGCTAAAGGAGTAACAGCTTTTTTTTGGGAACCTGTGGGAACATTATTAAGAGAATTCTTACAGCTCACCTGGTGGTCCATCTGTAAAAGATGGGGTTTCCTTATAGGTTCTTCATTAAAACAGGGCTAAAGCCTTGTTTTTCACAAAGAAATCCCTTCATCATTATCTATTTCTTCAAGTGAAAACTGGTGTGATGACTTAGTGAAAGTATGAGTACTTCACAGTGCACTTGTGACAGGGAAATACCCTGGCATCTTTATTTTTTATTTGCCCAAGTCACTTAATTTGAGGAGTGAAACCAACAAGCAAGCATTAGATACAGAGGTACATGTCTACCATGGCAATATTTGAAGCAGTTGGTTTTTGCATGCCGATACATGACTATATACGTGTGCAGGTCATCCATACGTGTCTTAAATTCACTCATGTTTCCCTGCTGTTAGTCGTGTGCATGAGTGTGTCAGGTATGTGTACAGATGTGCTTGTGGATAAAACAGGAGCTCCTTGGGATTCTTTCATTTCCCCTATTTAATCATGAGACCTGTAGCTTTGTCATTTTGAAGCCATGATTTATGCTGCTTGCGAGCCAAGTACATCTCTGTCCTCAGCCTTTCACAGGCTTCATATCCCAGCACCACCTGCACATGACATGAAAGAAAATTGGGTGACACTGTAACTGGTACAGCTCATCCTCTTTCTGAGATCCTTAGTCAAATCCATCTGGTATCATAGAGTCATTAGATCAAAAAAGACCTTTGAGATCATCGACTCCAGCCCTACCTGTCTAATACTCAGTCATATCCCTAAGCACTTCATCTGCCTGCCTTTTAAATACCTCCAGGGATGGTGATTCAACTGCCTTCATGGGCAGCCAGTGCCAGTGCTTGATAACCCTTCCTGTGAAGAAGTATTTCCTAATGTCCAATTTAAACTTCCCCTGACGTAGCTTAAGGCCATTCCCTCTTGTCCTATCACCTATCAGGTGGGAGAAGAGACTGACACCTGCCTCTCTACAACCTCCGCTAAGGTATTTTTATCATATAAATCTGTTTCAGACCTTAGTGAACAACCTTTTGCTTTCCTTCTGTCTCACAAAAAGCAGTAAGATTTTCTAGAAAGAGAACGGTTAGGTGGATGATGTAATGCCTTTTAGGCTCATGAGAAACAGTCCTGTCTGTAAAATACTGAAGAGTGCAAATGTGCCTTGTGTCCCTGGATCTGTTCTCCACTTTGGCACGTGTTAATGAGTGGGTTCTTGGCACTGCAGTGTGTTTGGCTGTGTTTTTTCTCCTAGGAGATAGTTATACCCCTTGGAGGAGGTTTCTTGAGATGATTGTGAGTCCAAATGCAGCTGCTAAATCCTACAAAAGCTCCAGAATGAAAAATGAGATGGTTTTAAGCTTTCCCTACTGCAGGAAAACTTGAGAAGCAGTTAAGTATTTGGGAATTCAAACATCTGTATTATTCTTAATTCTGCTGTGTTGCTCCAAACGCACATTGTGATCATACTGCTGGTTTGGTGTGGTAGTCTGCAAGCAGATTTCATAAAGATGCAACAATCTCCAAAGCCTGTTAGTGGCAGATTAAATCGGGCATTGAACAGGGAAAAAAAAAACAAACGACAAAAAAAGTATCTTTATTCTTCACAATTATTAGTCTCTGCCTCATAACTAAAGACTTTGTGAGCACTGTGCTTTTTCATAGCTCTAGCTTAATTTGGCAAAATAGGTCTTTTTGAACGCATCTTCTCTAGCATTGGTAGTATCTGACCTGACAATACTAGCGTTTAAACAGTGATTAAAAGTTTCACGTGTTAAGTAAACCTTGTCTGCTCGGAGGTCTGTTTTGTTTACCTGTCTGCATATCTGAAAATAAATATTTAGGTATATATTAAAAATTATCCGTTCTCCTTACATAAGTGTGGCTATGAGGCCATGGTCTTTTAGATACGCTCTGAAAGGTTTTAACGTAAAAAAGCAAGGAAAAAAATGGAAAGGAAAAACAGATTCTGGAACTGTCAGATCTTCTTCATAAATCAAAGCTGGACAAAAAGGAAGGGGAAAAAAGCCCTAGCATAGCCTATTCTTATTTCTTCCTTTGAGGATTAGCTTTGTGCTCAATGTTGCATTTTATGGCTTACCAATTTTTTATTTCTGTACCTAAGCCAGATTAACATTCACTTTCAACAAAGTCTCTTATAAATGGAGTTCTCTGCAACAGAGAGTACAGAGGCATATCAACTTGGCTGAAAAAAAAAACCAAACGTGACTGCAACAAATAAGCTCTCTAGACAGTATTTCTGTACTCTGTTAATTAAATTTAGTGGCAAAAGGAAAAAAAGCTGTTGTTGATTCTCATACTGATGCTGGCTTTTATATTCTGAATGTGGCTGTGTATGGGGCAACCGACACACCTTTTTGCTGTCCTGTTTCAGAAACCATGTGTCTGGTTGCTATTACAGAACAGACTTGTTTATCTCTTTCCTCATGCCATCACTAAACACGAGACCTTTGGGAAATGCCACCTCAAGAGCAGTTTGCTCAGAGTTCCACCTCAGCACTGGCAGCCACGTTGTTTTAGGTCATTTGTGAAAGGAGGGAAGCTGCTGTTCGGATGACATTTATGAGCCCTCTTGAAGTGACTCAGTTACAACTAGTAGCAGATACACCACAGCTCAGAATCTCAGACAGCTTGTCCTTTAAAACCACAGGTCACTGGTTTGCTTTTGGTTTGTTTTTTTTTTTCTGATGAGGCATCCTGGCAGGTTGAATAATTGAATTATCTGGGTAAGCTAATTTCATGGCTACTTTCCTACAGAAGAACAGAAGTTAGTTTTGGAACATGAAACTCTCCAGTATTACAAAATGAAAAATACCAGCATAGCCAGTTTAATTTTTCAAGAAGGGATTGTCTAGCCACAATGCAACTGTACTGAAAATGTTAGATTTTTTATTCCCTCTCTTTAGTCTTTTGTTATTTAATGTTGCCTTCGTGGCTGAAAAACCTTCATAGCTCTTCATAATGAATCTTCAGTAAGCTTGTTTTCACTTATCAAAAAAATATTTCCTGTTGCTATGAATGGTAGACTTGGCAGTATGTGCATGAATGGGTGTAGATTTGGTTGTTTCTCATGGTTTTTACAAGATTTGTGAGCTGATTAACTTACTAGAGTTTTTACAAAGAAAATTTGATATGTGTATGCACAAGCCTTTTTTAAAAAGTGGCCAATCAATAAATGAACAAAGTGTAATTTGCTGTATTTTATTCTGAAGTTCTGAAGTAGAAAAAGACAGGCTCTTTAGAAGAGCTGGGTAATATGTAAAGGTATCCTTTCAAAAGACAAGGTCTGTATCTTGAAATGTTTATTTCTCTTCAAAAACTGTGGCAATCCTGAAACTATAGTTAGAAGCATCGTAGTAGATGCAAATTGTAAAAAAATGTTATTTTTAGTTAATAAAAGAAAATCAGTCTCTAGCTTGGGTTCTCACATTGTGATGTGCCAAAATTCCTGGATGATTTTGATTTTGTACTTTCTTTGTTAGCAGATTTCTTTCTGAAATCTTGGAATGCACTTTGGGCTCTATGTAAAATAGAAGTTTTGCCATTGCCATGGGACCAGCATTTCTGCCATGTGTTATTGATATGGGGTGAACTGAGTGACTGTTCTGGCAATCGCTTTTGTATTGAAGGGGTTAATGTGAGTTTAACCTCTAAATAATGGCATCACACAGTTCTGCAGCAGGGCACCCTCAGACTTCTGGAGTGGCAATGAGGAACTAGCCTTTCCTTATGCTGATGGCAAAAAGCAGCAACAATTGTCTCAACTTTTTATTGTTTATGTGATAAAAGACAGATGGTGTCTTTTCGTATTTGGCTGTACATAGACTTCTCTGGAATCTCTAAGTGTATGTGTATAAGGACAGATTTTTTTAGGGTAAAAACAAAGGGTATTTAATTGGGTTGACTGTAGGTTATTAAGCTTCCCTTAACGGATCACTGTTCAGCCAGCATCATCCACAAAGTTGCTTCATAGCAAAACTGCTGGAATCAGCAGACTTCTGGAAAGCAACCACCATTATTGTTAAAATGCTTTTATTCCAGTACATTTCCACAATTACTTCTGCTCTGCACCATTTTGTCCTTTGTTAGCGCCACTGTGGAGGTGAGCAAGAAGTTGGAATGAACAAGCTCTAAATTTTCAGGTTCTTCTGAGGCAGTGGAGGAAAGCTCGTCCATGGAACCTAACTCAATTAAAAACACAACAGTACATAATTGTGGACCCGAGGAGACCTGACACACACTTCATGCCTGGCCCTTGACTGCCTGAGGAAGTAGATGCCATACCTAGCAAAGAGAACAGACAGTTTGGGCTGAGAAGAGTGAATCATTCAGTGCTGAGCTGCTTTTCCTGAAAACCCACAGAAATTCAATGATTAAATAGGCTTTACATTTGGAAAATCCTGCATACAAGTGTTTAGTCAGTGTTAAAATGCTTTTCTTTTTAATACCAGTAGATTTATTTTGAAACAGTATGCGATGACTAGAGGTATGGAAGTCAAGTTTAGCTGGCAAAGGTGTATGGGTGATGACTGCTTGCATTGCGTTACAACAGTATCAGGTGTCTGATGAATGTCCTACTTCTGCTGCAGGTGTTGTGTTGAGCACAACAGAGAACCAGCTCTTCAGTACAAACTGAGAAGATGGTAGTGAAAGATGCTATGTGATCTAGCTGAAGAGCTAGGGAGTGGGCAGGTGACATCCCTGTTTCTGTTTCTGATGGTTTGGACACCAGTTCTCATCCCTTGTGGAAAACGACAGTGGTTCATGATGTGTGAACTTCAGCTGTTCCAGCCTCCTGTCCCAGTGCACGTGTGCATGCACTTGCATGGATGTGGTAACATTTGCCTCAGCCAGGTTCTCCTGGTGGGAGGGCAGGAATTTATATCCCTATGTTTTAAGTCAGTGTGTGTACAGATGATGGGCTTGGGTAGCAGCAACATCCCAGGGAAGTTATCCACAGGCTGGTTGGAAAGCGCGTGGGAGAGGGTCAGAGGGTGCTTACCATGACCATGTGCTATTCCAGTTTTGATATAAAAGGTTTGTGATGATTCTTCTTTTCTCTTACTGGTCTAATACTGGAACCTTTTCTGTAAAAATGGAAGCTGAGTAATTAAGTCATTACTTATTCCTGCCATAAAGCAGAACCACTTAATTACTGCATGTTATGTGTCACCTTGGAGCCCGCTCAGTCGCTTGTGTCTGAGGCCACTTCCCCGGGGCAAGGAGTCAGCCAAGTTCTTGATGCCTCCTGGCCCAGGTGCAGGATTCCTGCCTCTGAGCAAAACATTCACCTGGCAGCTACACTTGGGGTTGGGGATGATTCTCCATGTCCTCCAGTGGCAACACCAACACGGAAAACTACCTGCTTGTCTGTCAGACATTATGCCTCTCCACATGGAGAGAACAAGGAATGTGCTCCTGGAGGAAAGGAGTAGCTGGGGTGGATGAAGGGGGTCCTGATTTTAAAAAAGGGATTATGAGAATGCCGGGAAACACTACTAAAATCCAGAAACCTGGTAGTCTGGATATGATAGAAACTGTGAGCTCTCTGCAGAGATGGAATGAAAGAGTAGGAAAGGCTAAGGTAAGACGTTTACGTGGAGAGGACGCTCTGCATGAGGATATTCATTCATTCAGGAGAACTCCTGGGGAAGGAAAGGGGGATAAAGGAGGGGATTCCCGTGTTCAGTCACCATGACCCTTGCTGACACCATGACTTGTTTTTCACCTCCCATAACACCATTGCTGCTGCTCCTTACTCCTGAACAGCTGTTTGGGAACAGGGCTGAGCCAGGAGAGGGGTGTTAGGATGTTCATGCTGCTGATGAGGAGATCTGTTGCCCAGCCCCATCTGGCCTGGCCAGAGTATTTCTCCCTTGCCACCTGCAGCTTCTGAGGCCTTTTTGGAATGGGCAGTTGTGTTGATGGGTTGGCCAGCTTTGCTGGCTCTGCTCCTACCACAAGGCTGTTTCACAGTGAGCTGGCGGGGGGAGAATAGATGCCAGCTGCTACAGTGGCTGCAGAGTTGCTCAGCCGCTGCCGCCCCAGCAGGTTGCCGGATGCTTGATTCTTCCTTGCCAGACCCTCATCAACTCTGAAGAGGAAAACTAATTTTCTTTTCAGGTAGCAAATTATAAATAACATCCATCCTTTATTCTCTCACAGAAGGGTGTTTAAACCAGCTGCAGGTATCTTTCAAAACTCCAGAAAGATGTAGTGAAAAAGGGAGCAGGCTGTATAAATAGTCATCCATTGCATGTGTCCCTCTTCATCTATCTTTTTGAAAATTCATAAGCTGTGAGACCCCCTGCAATGCTGTAATGCCTTTCTAGGTGAAATCCAGAAGTATAGAGGGTCACATCCTTACCTGCGGTAGTTTAATGTAACACCATTAAAATCAAAGGACCTGTTGTCATTTATCACAGTGAAGGTCCTCTTGCAGAAAGGATTTTTAGCTGCCAGCATCCTCACTGAGCGTTAGAGAAAGAAATCCATGGTAGTCTTGGGGGGGGATATTGGGCCTGTCTAGTTTAAAGGTGCTTGTTGTTCCTATTTCAGTTGTGTCTAGGGATTCCTATCAGAGAAAAAGATTCTGATACAAGGATTTGGGTTGGCACAAGTTTCTTTCAGCATTGAGATAAGCTGTCAGAGCTAAGTAGATCAAGAAGAATAATACTCAAATAATGAGAGTTTCAAGGCTTTGTAGATAACAAAGAGAATCTACTTTTAATTATGATCCTCAGTGAATTTTGAAAAGGTCATATTCTTTCATCAATGTGGAGAAGGACAAGGAGCATCTACATGAACTCCACTCCCACCTTAAAGGTAGCAGCACCCCTGTTTCTTAGCCCAAAGCCTCGGAAGGTCATTATGACTTCATTGTTTCCTTAGAATTATCTAGTACAATATTAGAAATGTCATTGCTCCACTGCAAAGGCAGTAAAGCAAGGCTAAAAAAGAGCAGCTATAATTAACTAGAAAGTACCAGGGACAGACGAAGACTTGAGGCTCTGCTCCTCCTTCTTGTAAGAGCATGCTAGTATACCACAAAGACATGGAGGCAGAAGAAGCAAGAAGCTTGCATGTGTTCAGAAGGTCTATTACAATCATGTTAGTTTTGCTATTTTTTGTCCTCTGGAAATTTGACAGTGGAGTGTTTGGTCCACCCAAATATACCTATTTTCTGTGTGTGAATAAATGCACATACGTGGGAAGGTGAGTGGTATGAGTTCAAAATTACATGTACTGACCCATGGTTTCTGATATTTTTCTCCAAGTGTCTTGCTCCCTCACCAATTCCTAGCACATTGCTGTAGCTAAATCTTCCCTGACATTTTTTTCATGTTACATGAATTGTTTGCCAGTGAACAGGGTCTGATTACCAAGCTCCTAAAACAGAACTGGTGAGATGCTGTACCTTTCATGCTAAAACATCAAATTGTTCTTCGGTTGACTTAAGACGTACCTCCCTACCAGTGTGGAGGTATCTTCCTCATCCAGCAAGATTTTAAAAATATGAACAACTCAAGCTTTGTCTTAACTTAATAACTGTACTTTTGAACCAGAGGTTAACTAAGGCTAGTGCTTACAATGCTAGTACTATGCCCTTTGCTTCTATAAGGAATTTGCAGAGGAGTAGTCTGTTAGCTGGTATCCTGCATTTAAAAATAACCTTGTTTGCAGGCATATATGTCTTCTTCTAGATACAGTTGCTGTCTCTACCTAAGTTCCTTATCATTGGCAAAGAAATGAGAATTTATCTGGGGCCGTTATCATATAATTCTATGAAATATAGTTGAGTACTGTAAATGTAAACTCTTGTTGCCTGCTGCCAGCCTCTTATAGGGTCTCATCATTCTTAGATGTGAATGGTATGGATGAGAGAGAGGGACCTGCCTGCTGGAGTGCTTGATATCAACAAAGGCTGAGAAACTCCAGATGAAATACAGAAGCATTGGTCAACTTTTAGACAAATGTACCTTGGTAAAGGTCACCTGTGAGGGAAATGATCTATGGAGGATGCCTTGAAATGTGTTCAGAAAACAAATGGTTCCATTTTATTTTTTCTCTCTTGCTTGATTTTCACTTTTGAAATTGAAATCGTACCAGGGCTGCAATATTTTACGTTCACTGGAGAAATAGCAAAGTGGTGAATTGCCACAGCCAAATGAGATAATGTTTAATAAGAGACAGGAAGAGGTTTTTTGAGTCAGACTTTGCTAGCATGTTTTGGGGTTTGGTGGGTTTTTTTTTTTTGTGGGTGTTTTTTGGTTTTGTTTTTTGTTTTTTCCCATGGCTGATTAGCATCAGATAAAAGAGATTAATAACAGTTTTGTTTCTTCATGGAGATGAAAGAACTCAAAATAAATATCCTTGCTGCATCCTTTATCAACACTTGGAAAGTCTGAAAGACTAAACTCAAGATCTTTCTTATAGATCTTAAGTAAAAGAAAATAAAGATGATTTTAGCTTTGTTGTCTTCATTTGTCCTTTACCTAGCAGCTGTAATTTAGCTGCCAAACAGATGGAGAAGACAAACTCTATACAAAATCTGTATGTTCTCTCATGTCAGCTACAATGGAAGGAATATTTGGTGTACAGGTTATATTTGTTACTTTAATTTCTTTTAATTCCCCAAAGTTTCAAGCTGATCTGTGTTCCATCTCTAAGTATCTGTATTAGGACCAGATTTACAATACCTTAAGCAAAAATCTGATTGAGATTTTATAAATCTGAACTTAATGTGGAGACTTAGAGTTGGATTACTCAGATTGCTTTGGAAGTCTAGGGGATTAAAGGAAACAAGTCTTAAAGAACAAGACTCCTTTAGCATCTTCTTAATGAAGATCCTAAGTTTAGAAATGCCTGTTTAGGAAGATAGTAAAAGACAGAGGTCACAGCATTTTCTTTAAAATAATAAAAACAGTTCTTCATTTCAGAACTGCTGGGCAGACTGGGTGGGTGAAGCTAAGTCCAGGACCCTTTCTTGTCCTGAACTACGGTGATCGCATATGCTGAGTGAGTGTGTATGGGGATACTGCTGCCTGTGGGGTGGGAATCAATCAGGTAGGAGCTGCTCTTTCTAGTTCCACCTGGGGCAAAGGCAAGGTGTAGGCTGGGCTCTCTCAGCCAGTACATTGGGTTGTCTACCTGGTCATCAGCAAGAGTTGGAACTGCCCCTGCATCCATGCTCTAAGCCTTCCCCACTATGCATAGGGGGCAGTATGGTGCTTACTCAATTCATCTCCCAGGCTAGCCCCAGGTGTGGGGGACGTTTGTTACAAACGTTTCTTCCCTTTTCACTTTGCTTTGTTTCATCCTGCCAGTCACTGAAGGCAAGAGTCAGCCCTCGGGGTCGAGAACAGTGACAAGCTCCAGCAGGGTTTAAGAGCTAGAGAGGAGATATGCTCTGCAGTACATGCAAATCTAAGCTTTGCAAAACGATTTGTGTTCCCCATTCATACCAGACCCATAATGAGAGGAACTGTGTTTGGAAAAAGTTGTTTGTTTTGAGGACTCTGTTTTCTAAATGCAATGTGTTAACTGTACCTTTTGCGCATGTAGTTAAAGAGGCTTTGGTGTTGTGAGAACAAGACCTAAAGAACTCTTCTAAAATTCATGCAGCTTGCTAACATCCACTTTTAAACAGTGGATGTTGCTTTTATATCAGTTTTCTAGAACCGTCTCCAGGGGAAAACAACATTTACTTCAGTGATTTGAATGAGGATTAAAGGCTCAGAATATCTAAATGCTTGTGCCCTCATTACAACTAAAGGTCTTGGTGTCAGACATCGTATCCTAACGGAGTATGTATTAACCAGCTGCCTGGGAAAGTCTAGCTTCAGAAATATGTGACATACTGAAGTACTTCCATTTTGCTTGTTGAATTCAGCATGCAGATCAATTTGTGCATCTGCAAGCTCTTCAAAAGTAGCTGACACCAGAATGGCCTGTTTGCTCAGAGAGGAACTTCTGCAGAATGTTGTGTGAGAGTTTCGGAGTTCACCTTTCTTTCTTGATTTTTAGCAGTTATGCTGGGAAACAGGTAAGGGAAACAGAAGAAAATCTTAAGAGAGACAAGGATTAAAATAACCCACTTTGGCAGAATTTTAGGATTAAGATAAACAGTGTTTTATGTGATCCCCTAATGTGCCTAGCTGTCTAAACTACTTTATCTCACCTAAGACTTATCAATGTTGGGAACATCTGTTAAGGTGTTTCGCTGGTTACAGGTTTGCCATCAAGCAAAGCAAGTGTATATCTACATAAAGGAGAATGCAGCTTGCTCTTCCTGATCATCTCTCTCTACCGTAAAAACCCACTAAAGCTCAAACAAGGGTTTCTGGTGGTTTGGTTGGGTTTGAAATAAATTGTCAAAGATCTTGCATTTCTCTTCTGTCCTCAAGCACGTTTGCACTTTCCCTCCTGTGTTAGCATACCTGTTATAAAAGTGGAAAGGTGCTGTCTTTTTTCAGACTTGTGGATATAGCTGAGGAAGGAAAAGGTGGAGGGGGGGAAGGGAAGAACTGAACAGACAAGCTCTTGCAGACTGCAAAATATACTTGCCTGTTTGTTTTTCTCCCAATTATGTCAGTTGGCCTACAGGAGCATGTCAGCTCCTCCCACGTACCTTGCCAGGGGCCTTGTATTATGACAGCTAAAACAATGCTGTTGCTGTTGAAATGGATGCAGTATTTTCAGCTTCTGAGAACAAATAGTATTCACCCTCCTCCTAATATTGATATCTGCCGAGGAGAACACTGGTTACTAATCACCTGTTTGTTTAAAGACCCCACCTCAAAACATCCCCAACTCCACTGGCCACTTTGCTAGTCTATCTTGTTTTAGTCCAATATTTAAGACAGGATTTTCTGTCAAAATGGGAACACCTAGACTGGTAAGATATGTAATAATTGGGATTTCAAACAATTCAATTTATTTTTTTTCCACTAGATGGTCAGAAAGAGTTTTCCTACTATTAACCAAAGAAGCCTGCACGTATTTGCTAATCAGATCTTGCATTGCTGCAGACTTGTCTATAAGTTATATTATTCCAGTGTCACAGACATCTCTGTCCCTGCTAGGAGAGAAGCAAGCACACAGTCAGGCTTCCTTAGCATTTCTGTGCCACTTCACAATCCTGAGCACATTTCTCATCTCTGCTTGCAGTGTTAATAACAAGAGTTTCCAGTGAGGAACAAGAAGGCAGAGTATGCTCATGTAGGTAGGTACGTATGTATGTATGTACAGAAAAGACTTGAACCAAGTGCTGTATTAATAGAATGTAATAGAAGAAAGGTTGTGACACTAGTTGCATGGTTTCTAAAATGACTAAATATAAATAATCAAACAGTTGATATATTTTTGCTCTTTATCAGCCTTCTTATTAGCACTTTGCACCATCCTGTGAGCTTTGCAGTTACAGGTGATGATGCATTTGTTGGAGGACAGGGTAATTGGTTCACAGATCAGATTAGCAACAGATCAGTATTTCAGGCAAAAAGGAAATGATGGAAAAAATCTTTAGCATTTTCTGGGCAAGCCAAACCAAGGGGAAAATTTTAAGAGAATAAGTAGGGTTGTTATTGTATTATCCTGTGGCACTGTGCTTCGTGATGTTGCAGCACAGAATTCAAGTTGGTGCCAAGTCTCTGATTGGCTTTTGAAAGAGACTTATAAGTACTTGAGGAGAGATGGTTCAAAATTATGTGAAAAAAAAAGACTTTTTTTCTGGAGAAGTTGTTAATGTTTTGCAAATAGCTTTGTGTAGTGCTGAAATTTTCCTGCAGCTTTTTTTTTTTCTTCTGTTTGAAGAAAACTCTTTTTGTTACTTTACTGCTCTGTTGAAAAACTATCATGTAACCTTGAGGCATTTATTTGTTTTATTTCATTTTAGCCTATTCAACTGCAAATCAGGCATAGTGAATCAAAGCTGATGGGCTAGTTGGTTTAAAGTTTGTTTGCTTCCATTTAAAGCCAATAACCTTAATGGTTTCGTAACACTTTCTGGCTGTGCTAGTCCTCAAAGAAGTAATTCACTCACACATCTTTCATTGATCTTTTAGAAGGCTGGAGCTCTATTTTGTGAATAAACATCTTTTCAAAGCTATTGTAAGTTTCAATTAAGCAGTGTAATTTTTGTACTATTAAGTTATTGCTTAGCCTTACTACTTACTGAAACAGAAAATAGAGCACTTTCTACCATTTATATTACTCTGTTGTATTAAAGCACACCATTCTGAAATGGTTCATACAAGGCTGCTCATCTATGAAAGTGCAAAGTGGATGCAATGACCCAGCAATGCATCTGAGGAGCTGGCTCCACTGCCAGGCTTTGCATGTAGCCCCAGTGGGAGAACACCACTTCTGGACACAATTATACTGGTGTTGCATGAAGTCTCAGCAGTCCAAGGGTCCTGCTTAAACAGGAGTCACAGTCTCACTAGGCTTAAATCTGTGCAGGACTATGAAAGTTCACAGTGCTGTGCTGACTTGTAAGCAGCCCTGTAAGGAAACAATTCAGCCTCAGCTCTCCAGACATGAAGTTGCTCCTTCAGTGGATTAGAACAGCTAAGCTCAATTGTATAAAATGTATGTTGCTTGCATAAGATACGTTTTGGGTGAAAACTCTGCTTTTAATTATAGACGGCTGCATAAAATGTCAGTGATTCAAGAACAGATTTACAGTATTCTTGGCCTGCATGGCATCAGCCAGAAAACATGTTACTCCTCCTGTTTACTCCTCTCAGAGCAGAATTTATTCTGTTTGATGAAAGCTTTTATTCAATGGAAAAAAATAAAGCAAAGAGAAAAGTAGGATTTCCTCATCTATTCTGTCTCTCAAGGTTTCTCAACAGTGAAATTGCTCAGGAGGGGATCCAGAACAAGGTGAGCAGTCTGCTTTGAAACAGGGGAGATCTAATATCTTGCTTCAAACCAAGAAAGATAAAATCCAAGTTTAGGTTGTCTGAGAAAATCTTAGCCTTCAACGTCCTGTTGTCCATGCACTGACGGGGAATTCCCATCCTCTAAAATTACCAGTTGCCTCTGATAAGTAAAATTCCTTCAGTAATTCTCCAGGGCCTGAGATAATTATATCCAAGGCAAAACTGGCAAGGTTTGAAATCTGATCAGATATACATTCAGCTGAGCATGATCTGCTATTTGTTCTGATTTAGCCATTGTCATTCCAAAAATACTGCCACGGAGGAAAATATAAACATGATCCCTTCTTTTTTAGGATTGTTACCATCTGTATCGTAGTTACCAAATGTTTCTTGCTTAACTTGTATTTAAAATTAACCTAGTCTATGCATCGCCTGCCTTTACTGTAAGCATAATATAGTAATCACAGCTATGTTCACAGGATGTGGTCTACTTTGATAAGCATTTTTCTTTAGCTTTGAGTAATGTTTTCTGACAAGTGCTATTTTTGCCACTTCTTCTATAAATATGTAAGTTCTTATTATTCTGCTGTCGTGATTCACTTCTGTACTCATTTCTGTGGAAGTATGTTGAATTATACCAGCTGAGGTTATGGCCTCTACTGCTCTTTTCAGAATGTTTTCTTTTAGCCTCCTCTATTTTTAGGTCAATTACTGAGTCCCCATCACGTTACGTGACTGAAGATAGCACCTGTCCTTTTATTTATATCCTCGTATTTTCTGAGTTCCTGTTGCTGCTTTTTTTGACCTCCCTTCCCCATGTAGCTGCTTCTCATTATGCTATTTCCTGATTTAACCTAGATTACGCAATATCTGTGTAGGTTCAATAATCCCTTTGAAAGAACTAATTGAGCAGAAGATGCTAGCAGGAGACTTGTGGGTTAGCCCCAGCCAAGGCAAAATCCTCAAGCATATAATGAGGATGCTTTCCATTTTAAATGAGGTGATTAATGATAAGATCCTATCTTACTCTGAATGCTGTGCACTCAAGTATCACTTTGGCAACCTCTGGTGAGAGGAAAACAATGTTTAAAATAATATTTATTTCAAAACCAGGTTCTGACTGACTCCAGGAGAGACCTTATCACCAAAAGGGGACACGAAAGGCCGTCTTCCCTTCCTAGTCTCCAGCTTCTTCATTTCTTAAAAGGGGTGACAGAAGTCATCTGATTCACAGAGCGGCTGCCAGCTAAGCATAACCAGATGCTGGAGGAGCAGGGAAGAGCCACCGATGTGGCTTTGGTCTCTGTCTGCAGTAGGACTGTCTGCTTGTGACAGAAGTGGGAAAGGAACCAGCGCAGCACCTTCTGACCCTTAGAAAACACTCACTTTCAGTTACCAAGTTTGTAACGTCAAGTGTAATGGCCAAGAGCCAAAGCTCTTCAGTGTGAAGTACCCAATTAATATCTGAATGAGTGTTTGGAGGTTTTGGAATGTATTCAGGATTTGTTATCATCTGACCTTTCTAGTCCAGTTTATTATAAGTCATATATGGCTTTATCTGTGAAGTGTATTTTTTTCTTTAGTTATTATCCTTTATCTTTAAAAGTAAGCATTACCAATATATCTGTGTTGGCTTAAAACCAGAATCACTTACAAGTGTGTGCGATTTAAAGCATATTTCCCATATGATTTATAGGGGTAACTTCATATACAGCAAGAAACTTAAGTTTCAAGAAACAAAAGATCGTCTAAAAAATCTGCTGTTGTACTAGGATGGGCTGCAGTACACTTTAGGTAATTTCAGGATATTCAAGCATCAGGGTTCTCCACATCAGTACTCAGTCTGTATTTTTCCATGGTCAAAATAAGGCTATCAGTTTCATATGTTATGTCTTTGATTCTACTTCACTTTACTTACAAAATGTCGTTTCTGTGGGTTTTGAGCTGAAATTTGAGCTGTGCCAGCCTTAGCATGACTTCTTGGATCCCAGAGTAAAATGAACATCTACTATCCTGATAAAGAACAGTCAGGAAAACAGGAATAAAATAGGAAGTAAAGGGTATAAAATGTAACCAGTGACAGCTGAAGACACCCTTCTAAATATGGCACTGATTTTGGCACATTACGAGCATTGTATCTGATTACATATTTCTTAGTGTTTGGTAGGAACGGTTGGACTCGGTGATCCGGTGGGTCTCTTCCAACCTGGTGATTCTGTGATTCTGTGATTCAGCAACATAATGCGATTACAATTTTGATTGTGAAGGTGTGTGTCTAAGAGTAAGGCTTGAGAGTAAGGTTGGAGTGAGTTATGTGGCAAGGGTAGAAGGCTCAGTTTGAGTTTCTGAAGAAAGTTTGCTGCTCTTGTTTTCCAGCCAAGCTGAACAAAGACAGCACCTGAAGAATGCTTATGTTTCTGATGTTTCGAGCTTCCATCCCTGGCGTTGCCTGCTACTGCAGTTAATTACCCACTTGGGTTTCTTTTCACTTAGTGCTAATTCTTGGCCCTGGCAGACTGACTCACTGTAAATTGACTGAGAAAGAAATCTTTCCTTGTCCTCAGCAAAACTGAATAATTAATTTTTTTAATCATTACACTTCTTAGCTGACATTCTCTTTGTGAAAGAAAGGAAGGGGCATGTTTAATTAAAACAAGAAAGTGCTGAAGTTAAACAACATTTCAGTCAAATTGATAGTTGAATAACATTATTTTTTCAGGGTAACATGCCTGCCTTCTGAGCACTATTTACACTACTACTAATTTAACGTAAGCCTGTTTTTTTAGCAACAATCTGCCAACAGCTAAATAATTTGCAATTAGCAGAGAGGAAGCTTTCTTTTTGCACCTCAAAAATGTCTATAATAAACCACTGAGGACTCAGGCTTGGGAAATGTGAGGCAACTTCTGCCCCACTGGGCTGAAGTCACAGTGCTACATGAAAACCAGAGGCTGAGGGGAAGCCCAAACAGGCAGCAGAGCTGTGCCCCTGTGCCCTGGGCCACCACCTTCCCCCTGCAGGTATTCTCTCTGAAGGAGGACCTGAAATCTCACGTTCAATGAGGTGGTGCTTTTTGAACATACATTATCAGCACTTCATTAGCTACTGACCTGCAGGGGACCTGCAGTAATTGTGTGGGTGTTCAAAATGTGTTGGTGGCAAACATGAGGTAGTTTGTAGTTGCTGTAGGCTGAGTGAGCAAGGTGTTTGTGTGGGAACTCATTGTGCTGATAGAATATGTACCTTTTTTCTTTCCTACTTGGAATTTCTTTGGTTCCTAATGGTTTGGACTTTGTGGCTAAGATGCTACAGAAAATTCTAGGCTTTATTGAAGATACAACAATCATCAAATTAATCTGTACTGGCTTTTCATGTTTCATCTCAGATTTATCTTAATCTCTTCAAAAAACACAAGGAAATGTCTCTCACCTCCCAAGATGCCTGTTTCAAGAGCAAAACCTGAAGTGAATAAAGAGAGCATTAAAGTGTTTAAATTAAGCATTAAGCTAAATGGTTTAAAAGTTTCAATTTACAGTTGGTGTTTCTAGAAAAAAAAATAAGGGAAAAAAAAGAAATAACACCACTAACTTGTGCGTTAAAGTCATATTTAAATTGTCTGTCCTGAAATAGCATGTTCCCAGGCCTGGCTTCATGCGAACAAAACATTCTGGCTCTCCTTTCTATAAGTCAAGATCACTAGATGTGTTGAAAAATCATCTGAATAGTCATTTTCAGTGCCGCATATATGTCTGTTTATGTTTCCAGCACGAATAACTGCTATAAAGTTCATCACTGTCATCACCAGACTGGAAGCTTATCACTTTAGACACGTCCCTCTGCTGATGCAGAGCAGTGTACATACCAGCATACTGTTTTCAGGGTGGCATCCTTCCAACCAGCAATGGTAGTTTAATGTGCTTTATCTGGTTGTGGGAGAAAAAAGCGGTACGTATGAAATTCACATTGGTATCAACATTAGATCCTGTTCTACCTACTGATAGATAGGTAGAATAGCTACAGGACTCATTATATACTTTGCAGAAGTGCAAAGTATATAATGATGTGTGGCAGTCGCCATATCTGGGTAGGGACATCAGCATGACTGATAGGTTGAAAAAGCCTTGACAACCTTTCGGACTCCAAATTGGGAAGCTCCATTGTTGCATGATGTGGGGGAATTCAATGAAAAAATGATGATAGCAGTGAAATTGTAGCTGTTCTTCAAGGTACTCCATCTGAACTGTAAAAACAGATCTTAAAAGAGACAGAAGGAAAGATCAATGTAATAAACCCTAGCGCACATGTCCTTAGGGTTGAGCCA
This sequence comes from Phaenicophaeus curvirostris, assembly GCF_032191515.1. Taxonomy (NCBI): domain Eukaryota; kingdom Metazoa; phylum Chordata; class Aves; order Cuculiformes; family Cuculidae; genus Phaenicophaeus; species Phaenicophaeus curvirostris. Next base: position 48,973,322 of record NC_091397.1, on the reverse strand, counting down.
TAAGAAACAGTAGGACAGTATGAAATTGTCATCCCCTTATAGAATGCCAGTAAGAGTGCTAAGAGCTGTCTTTCCACCTCTTAATAGTAGAAGATCTCCTATTCCACAAGTAAGACAATAAAAAGAAGGCCATTAGTCTCTTGGTCAGATTGTTCATCTGACCCTAACCAGAGTTCTGAACCAACCGAGGAAAATCCTATGTGTCTATCACGAGATCAGATTTTACATCAAACACAAATGGACGTGGAGGAGAAAACTCTAAAGTGATCCTTTGACTTAATGGAGTTATGTCCCAAGTGGGAGGGAAAGAGATGCTTTAGAGCACAAGTCCTCCTCTTCTGAAGGTGGTGCCTAACAGACAGATAGCCCATGCCTATCTTATTCTAGTAACTGGAGTGACATGACAGTCAGTTGCTTATGATAGATATCTATGTTTTAAATGTCTAAAACTGGGTGAGGAGAGCCTCTTTGGGGGCTATATGATTAATACACGATCAGTGAATCTTCCTCTCTAAGGTCAGGTTGGATGGGGTCTTGGGCAAGCTGATCTTGTGGGACATGCCCCTGCCCATGGCAGAACTAGATGATCTTTAAGGTCCCTTCCAACCCAGACTATTCCATTATTCTACGATTCTATGATTCTAGTACCAGGATGAAGATCCAGCTTCATATGCCTTGGTAGATTTAAGCATGAATACATAGCTTGGAGGCATGCTTCTATGCACTAAAATCAGTAGAAATGCTCCTAAGAAGTTCATAAGAACTGGACCTGATGCTTTTAAAATTACGTCATGTGCATTTTACTGTTCAGCTTCAATGCCTTAAGTTTTCAGCTATTTCAGACAAACAGCAATTCAAACTCTTAAAAACTCAGTAAAAAATTGATGCAGTCATACGGTTCTTACCTACAATCAAAGGAAATGGAACTAAACGTATTTGCGTTTGAATGTCTACCACTTTCCTGTAAAGATAAAACTCACAATAAATTTCCCTATACATCAACACTTATTTTAAATTTTAAATTTCATTTTCAGTGAAAATGAGCTTTATAAGCCCCATTAATGCCCCTGGCTTAGTTTGTGATGATGTTTTCCTGGGCAACATAATCTGAATAAATGGATATGATTTCCCTAATCTACTTCCAGACCAAATAATTTTATCTTTTAATTGTAAATTCAGTGTTCTAAGCAGCCCATCCAGACCAAATTAAGGTCCTGGGTTGTTAATCTGACTTTACCATCTGGTTTGTGCATGGAGTTCAAACAAAAACCTTCAGGATTGAAACTGTGTCCATCAAAGGGCAGAATCTGGCTACTAGTGCAGAAACTTGGCCCACAGGCTGCCACATCAGGTGAAAGCACAGGATTCAAAACTAATTTGGGAGCCAGACATAATAACTGGAAGTAATAGATTGAAGCATACAACAGTGCATTTGTCTAAGGTTAACATGTGCTCTGATTTGTCTCTTGCATTCATCACTGACCAGTGAGACTTCGCAAGTGATGTACATGCAAGTACAGAATTTGTTATTTTGTATTTGAAGGTGTATGTTCAATACAGTTGGTGAGGGAGTGAGAAAACAATTAAGGGAGCAGTTGTTTGGGCTGGTAAAAAGAATGAAGAAGATGACTGTGACAAACTAAATGCTCACATGTGAGCAAGGACGGAAAGTCTCACCTGGTTGTTCTTAAAGAGCAGGCAGAGATAATTACAGAGGCATTATCAATCATTTTTGACACCTCATTAAGAACAGATGAATTTCCAGTGGACTGAAGGACAGGAGGGCCAAGGCACAGCCAATAGTTAAGTAGGTAATAAATAGAAGAAAATGATGTGGATCTTTGAGGCGCTCTTTAATACCAAAAGAAACAATAAAAGGGTTATTCCTAGGCAATATTTTTATGGCTTCCAAATGTGCAGGTTTTGGGGTATGTGAGAGAGAATGCGCTAGGTCCAATGACAGGCAATCAGATGGGTAGGAACATAGCGAGCTAGTAGTTTCTAAATGAGAAACATAACAGCTATTAATCTTCAGCCATAATTCCTCATCTGCCCCTGCCAAACACAACATTTTATATTTTGAATATATTTGGAGAGAATACAAAAAAGGAAATAATTATGATCAATAGAAGATTTCAAGTAAAGAATCAGACAGATGCTTGCACTGTCTGTGATGGTTAATCTAATTTAAGCAATCCCATGGTCCCATGGCCCAGTATTGGGGAGTGATTTTGAATACTATTACTGAATTTCATTTAGTACACAGAGGCATGCATGCATAAAGGCTAGAGGTACAAGTATGGGCAGGCATGTCCTCACAGAGATGAAATAAGCCATGCCCTGAATCTTCATTTTTCCTGCAAATAAATCCCAGGCTGTGTTATCCTACATTGTTCCTGGAGCCCTTGAATACAATTCCAATAGTTATATCCACTAAGTGGTGAGTTGTTTGGGTCCATTGGTTTAAAATAGCTCTTTTAGGGATTTCTTTGCTAGAGTATGTGTTAATGTCCTTTAAAAGAACAAGCACAGACTATTAATACATTGGGGCAGATGTTCAGTTAATATAAAGACAATGATGTTACACTGGTACATGCAACATAAAGATCTGCCCTATTGAATATGCAGAGAAAACACTTGCCAACCTTGTGTGCTTCATTGCTTTCTTTTCTGCATACCCAAGGAAAGACAAACGGAAGTAGTTCTTATACTCTTCACAGCCAGGAATGGATGTGTCATCATCAGTCATGAAAACACTTGAAATATGAATCCAGTGTCTTCATCAGCATGATCTTCCACGTCTAGTTTATTACCTTGCTTTAGAAGACAGAGTTGGTTTTTTTCTTGTGCATAGGTTTCTGACATTTATGTCAGCAGAGCTGGCTGAGGTGGTGGAAGGGAGTATGTGTTTTACTGCAATCTCTTTTATTTTCATTTTTTAAAAATTTTTCTTCATTTTTTTAAGGTATTTGGTTTTTCTGCATGTATCTCTCACTGTTATGCATAGAGTGTTAATCAAGTCTTATGAGGAGTGACTGAGGGAACTGGGGTTGTTTAGCCTAGAGAAGAGGAGGCTGAGGGGAGACCTCATTGCTCTCCACAACTACCTGAAAGGAGGTTGCAGAGAGGTGGGTGTTGGTCTCTTCTTGCAAGTGACAGGGGACAGGACAAGAGGGAATGGCCTTAAGCTGTGTCAGGGCAAGTTTAGATTGGACATTAGGAAAAATTTCTTTACAGAAAGGGTTATTGAGCACTGGTGCAGGCTGCCCAGGGAGGTGGTTGAGTCACCACCCCGGGAGGTGTTTAAAAGGCAGGTAGAGGAGGTGCTTGGGGACATGATTTAGTAATAGACAGGTATGGTCGGAGTTGATAAACTCTAAGTTTTTTTCCAAGTATGGTTGGAGTTGAAGTAACTAAAGCAGGAAATAAAGAACAATGTACAAAAGGCACTTTGATTCATTGAGTGGTCATTGAGGATGCAAAGGTGAGGAACCACCGACAAGGACAGCGGGGGTGAGCGTATTGCTCCTTTGCTTTAAGCTATTCATTCTTCATTGTTTCCTCAAATTAGATAGGCATTTCTTATGACTTTAAGGAAGTCATGTCAATAGGGTCTTAGTGCTAATAAGTAGGGAAGAATCTGCTGTGGAAAAAAACGTGGAGTGGAGTGATGAATTCGGCCTTTCTGTGTATGAGCTCAAAATGCTTTATTTTGGAGATGCCCAGGTACAAAGCTAAGTTTTTGCTGCCTAGTAAAGGACTAAGAAAAAAGAAATAAAATAATCTTCGTTTTAAGGGCTAGCAAGCTAGTGTCTTGGAGTGAACCACAAACCATCCATCTTTCATACTGTTCACAAATATCAGAAAATACAATTCCTTCTTAGACCACCTCGACTGGTGTCCTCCATGCTGTGGCAGATGTGGACACAATTACTGGCATCAGAAATTCAAGCTAATTTTCTGTGCTGTGGTAGAAGAGCTTGGCTCCAGCTAAATAAAAGTGAATGTAATTTCTCCCTGGTCCCCGTGCACCCACATGAGGGAATGACACACTTGCAATTTTAAAGTGTAACTCTCCCTCATGCCTGTAAAGGAGGCAAAAAATATTGGAAAATCTTTCCTCTTTGTTAACAGGGTTTTTAAAGACAGAGCAGCCTGCTCCTGTGCTGTGTAGCCATGTGAGCAAACATGCATGCGTCTGGCAGATGAGGAGGTTACCCTCTTCCTTAGCAGCTGAAAAATGGGTTCTGATGTATAAAATACCTCCTGTAATTAATCAACTGTCTTGTTCATGCTTCTTAATCTCAAATTTGAAAGCTGTCTGGAAACCTGAAGTACCTTGAGGATAATATCATGGGCATTAGGCTTATTTCCATCAAACCAAGCTTTGGGAGTCTGCCACATTAGTCAGGCTTATTGGACCATACCTAATCAAAAGAGGGAAAGGTACGAGCTGAGTCTTTGACTACCTGAAAGTTCAGGGAGTGATAAGCAAAAATGACCTCTCCCAAGCTAAGAGATAAATAATAAATGGCCGAAAATGAAGCAGAGAGCTAAAAATAATGTCCAACTATACTGTGAACCATAATAGGAGCAGTGAGGATCATTTCACATTTCAGCATCTTCTCCATTTTGTTGCAAGGAAAAATTTGTTTACAGAGCACCTCCCTCAGCAGTATTTTTTGCCCCTTGCTACTTGACACCCTGCTCCCTGAAAGCATGATGAATGATTCAGCATGCATGAGCTGGGAGGGGATTTTGCATACCTTGCCTGGAAACCATATGACCCCAAGAAACACAGTTGTCCCTTCACATCCACACCAGAAAGTGCCACTGGCTCTGAGGAAGCAGCTGCAAGAAAGAGTGTTTGTGGCAACTCCTTTTTTAGAGGGAAAGAAAGGGGTCTTTGCAATGAGAAATAATCTGATGAAAGTTTTGAAGGGATTTATTTGCCTTGTGCTAGCAAACCCTTTGGTGAACCATGGCTTTAATGTGGATGATCTGGAGACTCAGCCCAGTTGACCTGAGAGGAACACGAGGCTAGAGGGGAGTCTGCAGTAAAACCTGGGACTTCCTGGAGTCTCATAGTGGAGAGAGATGTTAGGGCAGGTTGGTGAATCCTCTGAATCTTGCCTCCAAGCTGGGAATGAACACATTCTTACTGTCAGGCTAAAGGTGTTTACTAGAGCTGACTAGAACACTTTGGTGGCTGAGGGAAAGGTTAACAGCAATGTAAGTTCTTGCCAAGCCTCAGGAACTAAAGCTGGGCTCAGAAATGAGGACCCCACCTCAAATTGCAAAGGAAGGACTGATTTAAAATGGAAGAAATCATACACAGAGATATTGCTTTTAGAAGAAGCTAATAAAATGGAGCTGTCTCCCTTGCTATATGCTGAGCAACAGCTTTGAAGGCACCTTCAGTCAAGGAGCAGGGGGAAGATGCAGATTAAATTCAGCAGACAACTTAGGCTGAGCAGCAAGGAGCTGTGGCAAGAACTGAAAAAAGCGAACAAGTCAGAGGCAACATGCGGAGATGATGGTCTTTTCACAAATCCTCCTTCATGTGAGAATTTCCTGTGACTGGCAGTCGGGAAGATTGAACAGGCAGGATGATGTTGGATGTGATCACACTGGGGATCTCACAGCAATGATACTGCAAAACTTGGGGGAGAGAGAAGAATACATTGAGGGCAAATGGCAGAGGGAGAAATAGCACAGAGCAGGGCTTTGGGAACATGTACTAAAGGTAAACCAGCTCCCAGGGAAAAAGGTTTTACCATTGCACTGAAGATGTGTAAGCAGCATCTTGGTTCCAGCAAATGTGTTTAGGAACAAATTCATGTGGTGAAAGTCATGCACCTGAGTTGCATTACTGATTTCCACAGTTCACAACTATCCAGTTGTGATTAATCAGTTGTTCCTGCATGTAACAAGGCCCAGTCCAATACCTACTTCAGCTGGAACAGATGCTGCACATCACAGCTGATTTCCCTGTGTGTAGCCTCCATTGTCTGCTGGCTGGGTCTCACTTTACAGAGTGTGTAACAAAGGACCCTGTTTCACATTTCTGTTAGACATAATGTACTTGCCATATAGTGCTGTCCCCTTTTGTTTGATATCATCAACAAGATGCTTCCCTCTCATAGAACTATTGCAGGTTATACCCTTATTTCACTACAGGAATAATGCATGTGCTTGTGTTCTTTCCATCATACATCTTCTGTGTCTAGTCTCAGAAGATGAAGATGTTTTTAAGCACAGAGCTCACTCAGCATCTCCTTGCCTACATGTGACAATAGAAAAAGGATGTTTAAAACTGACTCTAGATTTTATCTTAGCCAAGAGCTAAAAGCAAAAATCACAATGGAAGGCAGAAGATGTTGGTTGGAAAGAGAAAACTATTTATTTTAGGCTGCGTGTTACTTCTGTATTAGGAAGCTAAGGTCCAGTTTCATGTAAAATTTTGTTGGTATTCTAGTTTTGTGCTGCTCCTGATGTCACCTACAGTGCTATTATTTACATGGCAACTCATTTGTTAGCCCATTTCAAGCACTGAACAGAATAACTGACCACCAAAGTTTGCATATCAGCATGATAAAAAATACATTTCTAGGGCATTCATGTGGATATTTTATAGCTATTGTCATTTTAAAGGGTTTACTGGGCAGTTCATCATTTATTTGAACTGTGTAAATCTGCAAAACGTAGGTCTTGCTTTTGTATCAGATTATGCTCTTAGTGAAGTGCAAATTTCCCTCCTCTTTTCCATCACATTGTAACTACAGTCTTCCATTTGAAAGGGAATAGTCTCAAACAAATAAAAATCTATCTAACTACAACAAATGCCAGGAATCTTGAAGTAATATTGGCTTTTGTTACACTGCTTTGCAGTCCATCTCTGATGGAAAGGATATTTTCCCCATTGAATGAAATAATGAGATGCTTTCAAGACACTTGACTAGTTTTATAGCTTTCAAAAATAGAACTGCATCTCACAGAGCACAGATAGTTCCAGAGCTCTGTGTGAATTTTCCAGTGATGCTGTTATCACCTCCTGCACTGATCTGTGACTGGACTCAGCCCATCACTCCTCCTTCAGCCATCTGATAATGCCACTGCTGACACTTCGGTTCTGGTAATGTGGCATCTCTACCTTAACTTTAAGATGCATTCTGTAATCAGAAAGCACAGAAAAAATTATACCACCATGCATCTCTCTATGTCTCTCATGTATCTCTATCCACGTGTCTCTGGTGCAAAGTTCAAACTAGGTTTCTTGGTTTGGCCTCAGTTAATAAGTGGAATATTTTTATATCAGTGCTGTATCAAATCTCATGTGTAATGAGCAGGAAAAAATGCAGAAATTACTTGCACTCACTTAAAAGTGGTGTCCAAAGATCTCTAACAAGGTCTGAATGATCAGCGTCTGGACTGCCCTCCCTGCACTGTTTGCAGTAAGTGGTCACCAGCCAGTGTAAACGTGTGCTTTGTGCATGTGGAAGACAATGAAATCACATCTGCTCCTTTTCATGGTAGATGACGAGTGTGACTGTGACCCATCAGGGTCTCTTCCTAGCACAGACTGATGGCAGAAATTGAGTTGGTCATAAGACCTCAAATGCTGGTTTAGCTGACTGAAGGCAGACATCTGCAGCACAGTTGTCTGTAGCTGAGCTACTTAACAAACTCTCTACACAGTCAATGGAGAAAGAAGGCACTTTTAGGAAGCACATCTCTGCCTTACTTTAGATGCATATTTTAGGATGCTGAGTCACACTTTAGGTTCTACTCACTATTGACCAGGGACCTCCTCTGGTCACCAGGCAGCCCAGGTGACCTACATTTAGGTAGATAATTCATAGAATCATAGAATCAAAGAATCACCAGGTTGGAAAAGACCCATCGGATCATCGAGTCCAACCATTCCGATCAATCACTGAACCATGCCCCTCAGCGCCTCATCCACCTGTGCCTTAAACACCTCCAGGGAAGGTGAATCAACCACCTCCCTGGGCAGCCTGTTCCAGTGCCCAATGACCCTTTCCATGAAAAATTTTTTCCTAATGTCCAGCCTAAATCTCTCCTGGCGGAGCTTGAGGCCATTCCCTCTTGTCCTGACCTCTGTCACTTGGGAGAAGAGGCCAGCTCCTTCCTCTCTACAACCTCCCTTCAGGTAGTTGTAGAGAGCAATGTGGTCTCCCCTCAGCCTCCTCTTCTCCAGGCTAAACAACCCCAGCTCTCTCAGCCACTCCTCATAAGGCCTGTTCTCCAGCCCCCTCACCAGCTTCATTGCTCTTCTCTGGACTCGCTCCAGAGCCTCAACATCCTTCTTGTGGTGAGGGGCCCAGAACTGAACACAGGATTCGAGGAGTGGTCTCACCAGTGCCGAGCACAGCCTCAGAACCTCCCTGGACCTGCTGGTCACGCTGTTTCTGATACAAGCCAAGATGCCATTGGCCTTCTTGGCCACCTGGGCACACTGCTGGCTCATATTCAGTCTCTGTCAACCAACACCCCCAGGTCCCTCTCCTCCAGGCAGCTTTCTAGACAGACTTCTCCTAGTCTGTAGCACTGCACAGGGTTGTTGTGCCCCAAGTGCAGGACCCGGCATTTGGCCTTGTTAAACCTCATGCCATTGGTCTCAGCCCAGCGGTCCAGCCTGTTCAGATCCCTTTGCAGAGCCTCCCGACCCTCCAGCAGATCCACACTTCCACCCAGCTTAGTGTTATCTGCAAACTTGCTAAGGGTGCACTCGATGCCTTCATCCAGGTCATTGATAAAGACACTGAACAGGGCTGGACCCAGCACTGAGCCCTGGGGACACCACTTGTCACTGGCCTCCAGCTGGATTTCATATCATTTCCCACCACTCTCTGGGCCTGGTCAGCCAACCAGTTTTCCACCCAGGAGAGTGTGCGCCTGTCCAGGCCAGAGGCTGACAGTTTCCGAAGCATTCCCCATTTTATTCAGGTGTATGAAGTGCCATTCACAAAGTGCAGTTTTCCCTGGTAACATCCATAGCGGTACCAGCTCTGCCTGCCCTCCTGTAACCATAGCTCCTGGAGTGGTTATTTTGGGGCACCTGGAAACAGTTTAAATTTGCTCTGCCCAATCTGAGGCAGCCTATCCTGGCTGGCCCTGAGGTCCATCAGCTGCTGCTATTGGAAATGCAGTTTGCATCCCACTCCATCAATAAAGGTGAGTCAAGCACAGTAAGGGTGGCTCTAAAGGCTCATTTCATTGATGTTTGCTGTTATTGAGTACATACATAACTTTCCTGCCAGCTGGAGATGGCTCTAATAAGGCCAGTCTCAGTAATATTGAGAGGGATCCTTCTAGGGAGAAAACACAATGGCTCATACTTCTTTCCCAAATTGTTTTTTACTTCCTGCTTTCAGAAAAGAAATTTCTGTTTGTGGGATATTTTCGTGCTGGTTCTTTCTTGCACAGAGGAGGCCTTGGTAAGAGACAGATATGGCATTTCTATTGTCAGAAAAAAAAGACTGTGATAACCATACAGCATGCAACAAGAATGGTGAGTATGACCAGTGTTGCTACAGCACAGTCAGCCCCACAGGTGGGGGTAAACCCTACAGGCAGTTAAACCAAAACCACAATTACAAGCATAAAATTACTCCCAACCATTGGATGTGTCTAAGTGACCTACAGGGTAATAGGAGGGAAGATCACAGAGTGGCTCTTGTCTGTTTAATCAACTTAATGCTTAAGGAGTTTTTCCTCTATACCACCAAATGACCTCTGACTGACTAAAACCTACTTTTCAAAATATTTTCTTCTTGCCAGAGATGAAGATCCAGAAACAGATTCACCATCTTTTTTTGTAATTTCTTTCAAAGAACCTACAGTTAAAAAAATGCATATTATTTTACTATAATTTTTTCTGGCTTCTAAAATCTGAGCCTGCTAACCTCCTGTTCTTGTTTCTTGTTGAACTCTTTTCACTAGATTAAGGATTCACTGTGTTCTATTTTCCCTTTTTTCATACTTCAGCTGTTATCGAGGCACTTCACAATAAACAGATCGAGCCCTATCAGAATAAAACATTTTCTCAAACTCTTCAGACCTCAAGTCATCTCTGCACCTTTTTCATTTTCCAACATCTTTTTCAAGATTCCGGTATCGGAATTTCACACAGTATTTCAGTTCCAGTGAAATTACTTCCCTGCTTCTACTTGTTTATCTCATGTCTGTGTAGCTAGGCATTACATTTGCTTGTACCAGGACATCACAGTGGGACTCTATTTGCACTGTGGCAACCCTGAGACTCTCCTAGGCATTGCTGCTTCCTCAGCTCTGCAGATACAGCCTAAAGTCTATGCTTGTGTATCTCAGCCATATGAAAAAGACTTCTTTTCTTAGACTCCATGCACCCAATTACCATTTCATATAGCTAGCATGTCCTCATCATTATTTCTGTTCCACTAGCATATGTGATATTCACAGATTTGTTTAAATCAACAGGAATGTTGCATTTATTTCCAGATCACTGATGAAATTGGTTGGTCAACATTGTTTCTAGTACATACCACTATGGGATGCTGCTAGAAATAGACTCAGAGGAAATTTCACATTAGCAACAGCTTTGCAATCTGCCATTTAGCAAGTCCTAAATTCATCTTATCCAAGCTTTATTGACACTAATTGCTCATTTTTTGCAACTTTGACATGCAGTTGCTAATTTTTTAAAAACTCAGATTATCCTATGGCAGCAAACAGAAAATATCAAGCCATACAAATCTTTTATGTCTACACAACAGTGTTTATCAGCCAAACATGTAATTCCCAATAAAATCAGTCAGTTCTGACAAGATTTTTTTTTAATAGCATCATATTGACTGTAATTAAGTTATATTCGCACCTTTTGTCTCTATTTACATCTTTATTATTTATATCTTGTTTCATTTTTTCCTTTATATTGCAAGGGACATTCGCCCGACTAGCAAGGTGATTACTTATTTTCACCTGGTTTTCCTTTTTACTATGCCATCACCATGTGACTGAAGTAATTGTCTATATCATTTGCAAATTACTCAGGTTTGATGTTTTATCAACATTCATCTTAAAGAGATGGCAGTACCTTCCTTTCTTCCCAGTGGACTGGAAATTGTTTAAGGTTGCATAGGCATATCACTTGCTTTTTTCTGAGTACAGAACAGAAATATTGGTTGATGACTTTTTTGCTTTTCTCTGTCACAGTTGTGTAAGGTTCTGTTTCCATGTCGCAACTTCTATTAGCTTTTTTTTTTGCTTATACTGTGGCTCAAAAAGTCCCTCTTGTCCTATGCCTGGCAGAAATCTTTTCTAGTCTTTCTTTACTTTCCTTCACGTGTTTTTTACAGTGCTTAAATTCTAACCAATGGCTACTCTTTAACACTGTTACATAGTACTGACTCAGTGGCTTACATTTACTGCTGCATTACATAAGGACATTTAAAGCAGGTAACCATTGTATCTGTATGAGAACAGCAAGCCAGAGGTGGTGAAAAGAAGCACTTCCTCTGCCACAGTCTGAGAGAAAAGTGAATCTAAAACCATACCATATAGAGCACCTGACATCAGCCAATTCTTAAGAGGATCAATGCCCTCAGAGCAGGAGGTATCAGGTTTAACACACCACAAGTAGGGGAAACTTCTGGGTCCAAAGCATTGTTTCAGGTTTTGTACAGCCCTAGACTACTGTGATTCTACTGAGGACATTGAGGTCATCTTTTCAAAGTTTCTCACTTAAGAATATTAAAATATGGCAAGGATCCTAGACCCTGGAGAACTGAGCATTTGCCTGCTGAGTCTAGGACTCATTCTAGTGGCTGTGAGTTTTGTGTGATAACTGAGGTGCAGTGAGTTGTGCAGAGCTGCCACTACATCTAGCATGATGGAGCACTGGTAGCCAGGATCATGGAGTAACTCAAGTGGGAATGGCCAGGAGGTGTCTAGTTCAAGATCCTGAAAGGTCAGCTCTGAACTCAGACCAGGTTGCTTGAGGGTTTATCCAGCTGGGTCTTGAAAATCTTCCCAGGATGGAGACTGACTATGCAGCCTTTGTGGGCAGGCTCTGCTGCCTGACTGTCTTTGCAATGAAAAAGTTTTTCTTAATATCTAGTTGGAAACCGACTGTCTGTCACCCACCTACCATGCCCCACTGTGAACTGCCTGGCACCATCTTTCCGATTACCTCCCTGTAGGCATCAGGCAACTGCTAAGCTTCTCCAAAGCCACCACATCTCCTTCTGGAAGAAGCCTCCTCTCCCTCAGCCTCTCCTCACATGTCAGTGCTCCTGCTCTGATCATCTTGGAGACCCTCTGCTGAACTCACCCTGGATCACAGAATGCCTTTCTTGCATTGCGGGCAGGGGGGAAACCTGGACACAATACTCTAGGTGGGGTCTAGGAAGCGATGAGTAAATGTTTTCTTCAGCTAAATGCTCTCTTTTAGCCACAACCCTTTTCCTCCACAGCTTCTCCAGGTCGCTTATGTGGATTGCTTGTACCCTGCCTCCATTTTCCATGTCATTGCCACTTTGGTACAACGATTTGTTGCCCTGCTTTTGAAACTCACACAGCTCTGCCTTGCAGTCTGCCTGAGTAATCAGCATTCAGGAATAATAGTGATATTTTGAACAGATGAGAACGGGTCTGGTTTTGCTAATGCCGACTGCTGTGGGAGACTATACAGCAGAAACCAAAGATTATCAAAAAGCCCTTCTGTCCTTTCCCAGAACAGAGAGTAACAACAGTGGATCAGTTTCTTACAGCAGCAGCCATGGGGGCCCTTCCTGTGCTAAGAAAATATGCCTTCTTTTCTCAACCCACAGCAATTTGTATTAAGGCAAGCCTTTCAGCACTGCCTTGTTATTTATTCTGCCTGCATGGTCCCTTGGTGCAGTGGCTGCCGCCAAAGGCAGACTCAGCATGAGGCATTGCCAGAGAATGTTAAAAGCAGAAAAAGTCCCAAGAGCCCGACAAACGGATGCAAAAATGTACATTCTCTTCCCGCTCCATAAAAAAAGCCGCAAGTGTTTGTTGCTCACAGACTTCATGGAGTATTTAGGCTAAAAGGCCCTGAAAAATGAGAGGAATAACTCTAGATGTTGTGAAAATGCTTATGATTCCACATACAGACTATTGAACATTTCATTTTATGGGTTTTGTCTGCATCACTTGCTACAACAGCCAAACAGCTCTCTTCAAGACCAGACTTGCCTATTAGGTGAGGAGCAAACCTCCTGTCTTGGCTTCCAGTTTGGTGAGCTCTGAAGCCCATGTGCACAAGTAAGTGTGCCCAGCATGCCATAAAAACTATAACTGATACAGGAATTGGGTACCTCTGTAAAGTTATGGGGAGAACAGGATTTGTATTGCTCAACAACTGAAACCAGGCAAACATGTAAATGCATTTCAAACTTCTGTTTTTCTCCTTGTAATTTCTCTTAATTGCCTTCTTCCATGTGCTCTTTCCCACTCCTTCCTCAGCCCTGCACAAGCCTTCTCTGTGTTTCCCAACTGATGATCCTGGATGACACCTTGCTTCACCAGGGCCTCTCAGATGCTTCCTGGCAGGGTCCATCTTGAGCATCTCCACCTATGTGTCCTGATTCAGCAGCCTTAGAACTGACAAGGTTGAAATTCAGCAAGCCTGTGGGAAATTGTGTTAAGACAGAATTTTTCTGTGTTGTTTGGCAATGTAATTCTGAATATGGAAAAGGAAAGATTTCTAGGAGGAAATTGGTAATTGATTATGATACTTAAGTGGAAGGCAAATCTTGACCATGCTGGGGTACGTGTGGGGTAAGTGCAATAAACAAAGGAAAAATGAACCCTTGTGATCAGAATCTGCAAAACAGTCTGATGTGCAACTAGAAGAACAAACAAAAGCTTACGTACAGGACAAGAGGGAATGGCCTCAAGCTCCGCCAGGGGAGATTTAGGCTGGACATTAGAAAAAAATTCTTCACAGAAAGGGTCATTGGGCACTGGAACAGGCTGCCCAGGGAGGTGTTTGATTCACCTTCCCTGGAGGTGTTTAAGGCACGGGTGGACGAGGTGCTAAGGGACATGGTTTAGTGTTTGATCAGAACGGTTGGACTCGATGATCCGGTGGGTCTCTTCCAACCTGGTTATTCTATGATCCTATGATTCTATGATCTTATTTCTCATGAGCTTCTTTCTCCCATGCTGCAGCTGAACCTGTTGCAGCTGCTTCCCTAGACATTTCATAAATTTGTGAAACCCTTAGGCCACCAGGCCAAGGCATCCAAATAAATAACTCATTCAGTTATTTTGCAAAACCAATGCTATAGTGCCTGTGATCTACAATATGCAGTGAAAGAAAACACACAAGAAAAGCAAAGTCGATGAGACTGTGACTGTGGTGCTCCATTATAAAACAAGGCTGTTGTGGACTTTTAATATCATGATTAAGGACAAGGACCCTTTCTTGCATACTGCTTTGTTGAGATAAACCTGAATTTTCTTCCTCTGAATGAGGAAAACTGGAGAGAACCAGTCACTGAAAAATCTGTCAGCGTATTGCCAATATAGGAATGTATTTCATTTCAAACACAGAAACACAAATATTGCCAGTTGTAGGAATAGACTTCAAGTTCATCAAGTCCTCTTATGAATGGGGAATATGAAGACGGATTTAGACCTGATACTCACTTGCTCATATTAGTAATGGCATACTTCAAGCAAATACATCATAGTGGACACAGTGAGGTGAGAAAGTCTACTCATATGAAATGACCTTTTTACGCTACAAGAGCTTGTAGGTCTATTCCATGCAATCCAGTGCATGTGGAAGGTCATTCTAGGTCAGGGACATTTTGCCAACCACTGGAAAAAGTATCTACCCCAAACATGCATGATTTGCATACAGAAAGCAGATGATAAACAGTGGGAGACTGTGACCTTCATGTTACAGCTGCTGGCCCTGAGAGGTTAAGTGAATACACTTGCCAAAAGTGATGATGGGACTCAACAGCAGGACCAGGAGCTGACTTATTGAACTTGTTTATTCTCCTGAAAACATTCAGGCAATGAATTCTCTCTGGTGAATTTTTCTGAGCATGCTTTGCTTTTTAAAAGGTGGTGAAACATAATCAAAGAACATGTTCATTACTGATGTTTGTCCAGGAAGTTTCTACAAACATCAGCCTCTTTTCATCTGTACAATGCCAGTTTCAACGATCCATTTGCATCACATTGGGGAAGTCCTATTCATGCATCATTTGCAATATGAACCATCTGTTTTACTCAAAACAGAGATAACAGACAATGCAGTCTCAACACTGAAGGGATTCATTTTTTAAGCATTGTGCACATTTGTTAAAACAATTTTCCTTTGAATTTCAAGCTTTAAAAAACTGTCAGACCAAACAATGGTCTGCAAAGATCACAATGATTTAATTAAAAATGTATAAAATGTAAAAACTGGCTTAACACTTACGTGGAAGGAAGCATTGCCAAGTTCCCATCCCTGTCTTGAAAATGTATTGGTTTATATGTATTAAAGTATATTTACCTTTGATGGCAACACTAACACATGCAAAAAAATATTAAATCTCTATTGGAATAGTTACTGAGACTGTTTTATGGCCCATTCTCAAGACTTCATGTCAGAGGGACCAACAGCTTTCTTTTCAGCTTCACTAGTGTACTTATATATTTACATCTACAATAGTAATTCCATCTCAGCAGAGTAGCCAATTTTACCCTAATTAAAGCCTCATTACACCATCTTAATAATAGAACACAGCTTTCTTTGACCTCAAAACACTTGCTGAGTTTTAACAGTGCCCAAGGCCACCCGATAAAGCAGTAACAGCAGTACAATTAGTACTGAGGCTTTCTTGGCTCTTAGACTGACATTCAACTGCTAAGCCAACTCTCACTTTGTCTTCGCCCCTGCAACGACCCTTGCCACTTTTTGGTCTATATGAAGCTTTGTAGGTCATGAATACATGTAATATCAAATTACATAGCCCTTATCACAGCCTGTCTACTCAGCAAGAAAAATATGCAGGGAAAAAACGAATCTATGCTCCTTGTCAAGAAATAAGTCATTGTATATTTATCAAGAGGGATCATATGATTCACTTACCCCTTGAGGATTCATGGAGCTTTTTCCTTCCCCTTTCTGGCAATATAACCCTCATTCTGTTGATATAAAATAGCCAAAACCAAAGAGCTAGTTACTTTTTTTATGAAGGTACCACATTGCTATTTAATATCCAAGCAGCAGACTCATATATAGGGTTGAAATGTAAAGCAAGTTGTTTTCTAATGAACACCAGTGGAGAAGCCCCCACAGTGATGTTAAATGGAGACCTTCATGAACATAAGGTTGTTCTTGGTTAACCTGGGACCTGGTATAGCAAGGTGGCTGCATCCCTCTTACTGCATTAGTAGAAAACAGTAGGTAGAGGGATGGGAAGAACCACTTGTGTCCTCTCTTTCTGTACTCAAACAGACACAAACAGACAGATATATTCAGTGGTATTAACTCCCAAGGTGTTCTCTCCTTAGATTACTTCATAACATTTATTTCCACATTTTTTAAGGAACTATTTCACAAACCACTCTCATATACCTGTCCTATACCTTTCTCTATTTCTAGCCATGACTGTACGTTTCTTCACGTTAATCCTTCCCTATTCCAATCCTACAGCAAAATAACCTTCCTTAGATATTGAAATATTCTCCTTCAAAATGAATATCCTTAATCTCTTTATTGTAAATTAGAATGATCAAGTCCCCTAGTCTGGAAGGGACCTCAAAAGGTCACCTGGTCCAAACTTTTGCAGGAAAGGGAGCCTAGATGAGATTATTTACTACCCTGTACAACTGGATTTTGAAAACCTCCAGCAATGGGGACTGCACTACATTCCTGGGAATGTTGTTACAGTGAATGATTGTTCTTACTGTAAAAAA
Organism: Phaenicophaeus curvirostris; assembly: GCF_032191515.1. NCBI lineage: Eukaryota > Metazoa > Chordata > Aves > Cuculiformes > Cuculidae > Phaenicophaeus > Phaenicophaeus curvirostris. The sequence goes on along the minus strand of NC_091397.1, from coordinate 48,956,372 downwards.
TTTCTTTCACATTTTGAGATGAAATATTTCCCAGTAAAACTTGCCCCTTGTCTTCTCCATGTGGCTTCTTGTGAATAGAGAGCCTCCTTTCTCTTTGTAGCCACCTTTTAAGTACTGGAATACTGTGATGACAATGAGGTACCCCTTACCTGTCTATTCTCCAGGTAAAAAAGACTGAACTCCTTCAGTCTTTCCTCATAGAGTGGGTTCTCCAACACTTTCATCATCTTCATGGCTCTCCTTTGGACCATCTCCAGTCTGTCTGCATCTTTCTTGAACGGGAGGGACCAGAACTGGACACAACATTCCAGGAGCATCCTGACAAGCACTGAATAGAGGAGGATAAGCATGTCCCTATCTCTGCTAATGATGTTCCTGTGGATGCAGCCAAGGATCCGATTTGCCTTGGTGACTGCAGCAGCACAATGCTGACTCACATTCAGCTTCTCGTCCACCAGGACTCCCCTAAGAGAACCTCTGCTGCTGCACCAGTTGACATTTCCTAGCATTCCATTCCAGGTTCAGCTACTAGACCTGACTCTAATAATATGCAAATCTTGTGGTCCCATTTTCGAATAATTTTAGATGTTCTTCCTCATCCTCACTTTCAAATCTTGGCACTACACAAATGCTTACTTTTTAATCCATTTCACGTGAAATAAAACCTTGTCATCTTACTTCTTCTCCAATCTCAGTCAAAACCGTGGCTTGCTGTACATTTCATCATGTTCAGTGGCATCTTTTGCCATATTTTCCTCCCTCAAAAAAAAAACCCTTCATGAATTCCAGGGAAAGAAATGCTCTTGTAGTCTGCACTGGAATTTTGTAACTGTTCCCTTGTGTGTTGTGAGACATTAGTGGCAAATTTCTCTGCTTCATCTCCACAGATCTCTTTGACTCTCAAACGACCTATAATCTGCGAAACAGGAAGAAAAGAGTTGAAAATCGTGGTACAGCAAGCCTTTTCTGAATCCTACAGATTGCAGTGTCCTGCTTGTCTATTCCAAAGTTGTCACTGGTGTATGGATAAAAGAGGTTTAGTTTAGAAGTTGATGCATAGAAATGTTCAACTCATCAGGTTTAGCAGGCCTTCAAATGCCTTCCAGATGTGGTTCAAAGCATTAGCTTGAATCAGAGTGTGCTGATAATTGATCCAACATCCAAAGCTTTTACTGAAACAGGTATTATTTTAACTGAAATAAAAAGGATTAATTATTTTTCTTCCCAGAGACACAGAAAAGGAGAGAAAGTCAACTACCTTTTGACTCTTTTATTTTTTCTGTTTAGCTACAGGAGTTGTTTTTTCTTTCTTCTTTATCCATTTGGGTGGCCCTAAGAAAGACTTATTTTTATTTTCACACAGGGAAAACCAGTTTTCCCTCCTTTCATTTACAACTGAAGAAGTGCTTTACCTTCCATGTTGCTTTCTTACAGTTCAGTACAAAGAACATCCTAAAATATAACCTAAAGAGCTTATGATTATCTCTTAGAGAAAATAGTCTGATAGTTTTTCAGATTGAGCTAAATGACTGGGAAGAAGTAGAAGGGAATGGGGAGAGAGCTTGATTTTATGTGAAAAAACTATGAAAAATTTATTTATGAAAAAAACTCTACACTTTTGACAGAATTTGAGTCTGTTTTTCTACAGGGCTGCCGTAAGCACAGCCATCATAAAGAGCTTAAATGGCGTTGTAGCTTGTGGGTATTTCTGTACTGTTTTCTGAATAAAGGTAACCCTGCTGTCATGAAATACCAGTAAAACTATGCGCAACATAATGTAGATAAGCTAAGAGCAATGTAACCTTTAAAAAAAATGAGGCTGCTATTTAGCTACTGCACGTATTAGCTATCCAGCACCCCAGGCTAGAAAGGTGGATGATGCAAGTGTCTAACCTTTAGTGCAAATGTATTTATACATGAAGCATCCAAACTTTGGTACCTGCAGCTTCCTAACAAAACTCACCTTTCAGGGCAAAACAACATGGACTGAAACATTTTTCAAGTCACAGGAAGAAAACAAGAATGTGTTTTGTCTAGAGAGTGGGAGACAGACCAACCCTCTAGCAGGGGATAGGGAGAGTACCAGTCACTGCCAAATGAGAATGGGAGACGTGCAAGGGCTAAGACAAAGCATAACAGCAGGAAATGTAAAAGAAAACATGTTACATCGGTTTGGACCTAGTCAGGCATCATGGATCTTTTAAACAGCCTGTGATTCCCATCCCCCTTTCTGAAGCCCAGTCATCTGGAAGCGTAAGATTGTAGGTTAAACAAATACGATTTAAATTATAGCATTTAACTCTCTTTATTGGATCTGCAAATCTATCTCCAGAAAGGTGGGAACAATTCAATTACTCCTCAAACAAAGGCAAACTTGGCAGGCACGGATCTATAGCTACAGGTGCTAAAAGTGTTCTCAAGCATATTATGTGAGGTATTGCATTCAGGTAATAACCTGACTGGGGCTTGTGGTTCGATTCTCAGCTGGAATTATTATGTACTGCCCTGCTGCAAATGCACACACAGAACATAGCTTTTAAAAATAACTTTTAAATCTCAGCTTTTAAAAATAACTTTTTAATCACAGAAGAATGCAAGATATTGCGTGCTTGCTTCACTTGAATGTTTATGCATATTACTTCTTCTGAGTCTGAGCCTGAGGAGAATGCAACACCCTATAGTTAGTAAGGCCTGGTAAGAGATCCATAAGTTATGTTAAGTGTTCTTTTTGTTTTCTAGGTGATTGTGTGACTTTGAGTTTTCTTTAGCAGGACAACAGCACTTGATTCTAGTAAACAATATTAGTGATGCACTCAACCCTGCTTTTCACTACTAGCAAGAGATATTACCCCTAAGACAAGGTAAGATAAATAGGAAAAACATGCAGGTATGCCCAAGTGAAGCTGTGATTGTCTATGGCAAGTCAGTTGTCATTGGCCTTCAATATGTTCTTTTACAGGAATGAAAAGCTGAAAGTAACAGAATAGAAATTTTCTGAAGCCCAGTGGGATGTAGGTAATGGCTCTTGGGCAACTCATTTAGTGCCTAGAGATGCCTTCCAGATCCTCTCTTGCCAGTACAGTGAGGAGTTTATGGAGGAAACAAAGCTAATTCCCATAGTGGCATGTAGAGGTGTGGAGCAGTGTTATGCACTCTTAACTGCATTATAAAGTACTTTACAGAGGTGGTAATCCTCACACTATGCATGCACATAAATAGGTACTTGTTTTTAGCACAGCCTCCTCAGAAAACTATTTGGAACCTCCTTTCAAGTAATTTTTCTACCAGAAAATTCTTTACTTTTGATATAATGATCAATGGTCATGCAAATGCAAGACAACCAAATAGGGAAGTCTTGCCAGGATTTAAGTTGCTCAGTGCCTGGGAGACCAGCTGATAGGAGACAAGCTACATTAATGCCAACACAACTCTAAGCAGAAGGACAGCATCCAGCAATGCACATAACATATGGTGATCGTAAACTTCATCTTATCACCTTGTACACCCTCTTCATCCACTACTTATGCATTGGTGGCTCTCCCAAAATAGCCTGAAGTAACCTGATACACACATTAGAAATCCATCATCTTCAGTGGACAAGGCGCTGAGGGGCACGGTTTAGTCATTGATGATAGACTCGATGATCCAGTGGGTCTTTTCCAACCTGGTGATTCTATGATTCTATGATTTCAGATGCACTCAGTCTGCAAGGCTTGCCCTTCTGTTTGCTACAGTAGTAAAATGCTGAATCAATTTGAAAAATAGAAGTTTTCTAAGACTTTCCATCTTCAGTGCTCACTGTATTTGGGACAATAGTTTGGAAGGACTTCACAGGCACGAGACCTAAAACAATTAGTTGTTTACAAGTTTTGAGTAGTCTTTTATCCATGCCTTTGTTATTAACTGTTTCATATATATCATTCACCTCACATAACTTCAGTAACTTCTGGTAAGTGACCAGCACATAGTGATTTGAGTCACTTTCTCTGTGACTCATGGAGAGAAATAAAGATTTCATTATCAGTATACAAAGTCCTGTGGAAATGCTAAGACAGAGATAACTAAAGATGTTGTATCCATGCTGCTGCAAGGCCTGAGTAACAGAAACCCCAAGGCTGGGGTTCCTGCACCCCCCCCCCTCCTTCCCTGCCACCCCTACCCACTAGAGAGGCACCTAGCCCCTTCTTGCCTCTGGAGGGACAGGAAGAGTCTGGGAGTCTGCAGCCCATGTAGCTAGGGCAGAGGCTTCCCTCTTCCCATCTGCTGCTAGCTGGTTAAGCTTAATATAACCTGAAACTTTACTCTAGGGATGCCAGAAGCTGCACAGCAAGCTTTAGTTACATGCAGATAGGCTGAAAGTTCCATTAAACAGTGCATGAAATAAAAAACGACCCCAAGGTGGAGATGGCAGGGTCAGGACCCAGCCTTACTGCGGCTCTGTAGCTGCATCCTATTGCCACGACAATTCAACAGCCTCTGGCTCCACAATCCCTCCTTTGATGTGACTCAGTGATTTTTGCAGGCAGTTTATTCCACAACCTGATTTTCTTTAGCACTGAGAAAGGTTTATACCTGACCTGAATCTCTGCTGCTTTACTCAGAGCTGATGAGACTTCATTTTATCCCTCACAGTTTTGGGTAAGCAAAACGATTTTTCTCTTGCTTCTTTTCACATTTCAAATGTTTGTATAGCATTATTATCTTCCTCTGGATTTTGGCTTTTTATTGAACTGATATGAGAGGGGGGAAGAGAGAGCATACCAAGGCAGGCATAGGCAGAGAGTTCCATAGTAAGTAATGGGAGAAATTGAGCATGTTACACTATACATAATATTTGCATAGGTCTATGTTGAGGTACATACATGTAGGAGAATGCCTACGTTCATATTCAAAACAAAATACAGAAACATATGTAAGTACAAATTGATTTCCATCATAAAGCTGCTTCATTAATTAGTTGCCCTGCAGAAAAATTCTTCCACCGACAAAAAAAAAGTAGTTCTGAATAGCTTTAAATGAATTTAGGCTTCAAGCATAACAGAGTTTCTATGAAAGAGGAGCTAGAAAGGATTTTATTCCCTTACATGCCACTTACTAAGTTTTGTGAAACTTTTTTTTTCAGAGCAGCTGGTCCTAGAGCAGGATACTAATGCAAATGATTCAGTAGTCTGATTCAGTACAACAGGCTTTATCCACTTTTAATCTTACATATGCATCCTAAAGAGAACAAATATTGTCTAAATGCACAATAAAGCAGCCAAAGAGCACAGCAGTATGGGCTAGTGCATGAGCAGAGCCCCTGTAATCTCTATTGCCCATTTGTCGCAATTTCTTTAGTTGATTTATGTGTTTCTGCAGCCTGTACTGCTGGGTGTCTATAGAGAGGCAACTTACCAGACACTGTATTCAACCTGTCCCTGCATCTCTGCACGGCACAGAGGACTTGCACCCAGATACTCCATAACAGGTGAAGTTAAACACTTAAAATGTTTCTCAGGCATACATCGGACTCTCACTATGCTGCTGTGTTGGAGTGGTACAGGTTACAGGCTTTGTGTGGCTAGGCAGGTCTTTGGGTTGCATATACACCGAAGTCCTACACTTCCTTTTGGGTTCAACTACTGACCCATGATACCTCCAATTGCCTTTTCACCCCCTTGCAGACCTTACTACCAGAGCCGCTCTCCCCAGCAATTTGTGTCTATGATCTTCGGTGGACTTCTTGCATTTTATATTGAAAGAAAGTTACCATCACTCCATTTCCTATGGATGAAGAAAGGCTCAGTGGTTTTCTTTCTATGAAGCCTGAAATACATTTCAGATCTCGAAGACTGCTGAAAAATCAGCAACCCTCCCCATGATTTTAGTTTTCAAAGGCACTGAATTAATTCCCAGAAGGCAGAGATAATGCTGATAATGCTAATAATAAGAAGAGGGCTTTGCTTAAGAGGAATAAGGATTCCCTTGTAACTATTGTTTACTGTATGGGCGCATGAAAGCAGGAAATCCTGCAGAGAATGGGTAGAAAAGCCCTCTGGTATGAGTGAGTCTGCCCTAGTGGGACAGACCCATGATTTCTTACCACCAGCTTTACTTCAGCGTAAATGTACTAATGAAAAAAGCTGGTCTCTTTAGCCTCAGTAAGCTTAATTTACCTGTACCTCCGGCAGCTAGTTACTGTTTCAATGCTGTATGTTGTTAACTGGTTTTCTTTAACCCTAAATGGCAAAATCATCAGAAGGGAAACCTGGGGGAAAAGTAATGATTTCCAGCTATTCAGAGTCCCCATTCTGAGGGAACAATTTGCCATATCTGGAGCTGTGGCAGGGAAACAGGTGGGAGATGGCATTTCCAATCATCAGCTTCTGAAAGGCAAACTGAGTGCAGCCTGTCTGTTAAAATTTGGTGAAGGCTGAATTATGCAGAGAAGAAAGGAGGACCGTATCATTCGCCCAGCATGCCATACATATTTCTCTCTCTCTCACTCTCTCTCTCGCTCCTCTTTCTGCCTCAGCAGCCTTCTCTAGCAAAATACTGAAATACAGTCTTTCCTTCTCAGAAGACCATGAATAATTCTTCTCTACATGAATTCAGTCCCAAGAAAGCCACTGATCTTAATGGCATAGTAGCTAATTGAACAAAGTCCCAATTAACTTTATGGCCCAGTAAGCTGAAGTCTGCTATTAAAATTTTCATCTAAAGACACTGGCAGATGAAGACAGACTTTTTATAGCAATCATTTCATGGGATCATTCCCTTAAAAACATGCTTCTCGGTAACCAGGATGCTTCTCTGGCTGACCAGAGCTTTAACATCACCACGACTGCCCCACATGTTTGCATTAGGCACGTTAAAGCTGCTGCCAGAGCGTGGACTAGCCGGCAGTGTGGTGTGCAGGGCAGATGGGTCATGTTGTAAGCCACCTGTGCTCCCTCTCCTGCAGCAAATGTTAAATAAGGGAGAACTGGGTAATAGATTTTACTTACAAAACTATTCCTATTTGCCTTCCGTGGAGCCTAGTACCTCTACCTCCTGTCTAGCAGCGGCTTGCCTGTAGTATTTTACTTTTTCTGCCTTCTCTTCCTCCACACATGAAGAAGGAAAGTGACTTTTCAAGCCTGAAACGACAGAGCACCTTGTTTATTACTTGTCTCATTGACAAGCATATCTGCATTATTGCATTTTAAATACTGGATCTCCATTATGTATCTATAGTAATTGGTATTTTTCTTTAAATTTTCAAATTTATCTACGTATGACAAATATTTCTTTTTCCTAAGTTTGGTAGATTCATCTATGATTTTATCATCATACCTGGGTTTCTGTTGTTTGTTCAGTAATAAAAATTGTCATGACTTAAGGAAGATTTTAGCCACTTAAGGAATGGTTTCAGCATTGCTAAGAGAGCTGCTGAGAAAAAAGTTTATATTTGATATGGTTCCGTATTAACAGAGCTTGACCTTATCTGAGGGCAGCCTTAAAAGGAAAGTCTGTTCAGTCCCAGGCTTGAGGGTAAACAGACAAGTGGTCCTTATGTAAGTAGTAATAAGTGTTTACAACATTGCTCAAATATCTTCATTGTTCTTAGCTGTACTTTTGCAATACTTTTATTTGTTTAATTTCCTTTCTCTACTGTAATCTTAATGTAGTCATAATGGATTTGATTATATGTTGTTGCTCTTTCTTGGCTTATTATGAACTGCTGGCAAACAATCCAGAGCTCAAATATGCTCCTGAAAAATCAGTTGTTTAATAATGCCAAATAACAAACACGTTCTTGGTGAACAATATGTAAACCGAACAAAGAGACACATCTCTGCAGTATCCTAAAGGATCATACTGCCTGCAGTTAGCACCACAACTGACAGGCGAAGAAGGGCAGTAGTAGAGAAGATTGCTTTCTGAAGCTTATACTTTTTTTTCTACAAAGCATGCATCACAAATGTAGCAGAAAAGCTGTGGAGTAGTAAATAGGATGTATGAAAACTTGTTTCAAATGGCCTGTATGTCTGATTTCAACTCCTTTTATGAATAATACCCTCATCCCAAACTTAAAAGAGTGCAAAACCTCCCAGTCTGTCACTGCTCTTCTGCACCTGGGAGACAAGAGTCTCAGCAGAAGGCCTTAAGTCAGGTCTTTGAAACTTTCTGTTGGTTCCTACTTCACTATCACATCAAACAAGCAGCTTATTTTCAATACAAAAGCCTTCAAATCTTTGCCTGAGGAGTAAGAATTCTCTCTGTATATGTAGGAGGGGGAGAGGGGGGTGTCCAGGGTGATCCACCTACTTTAGGAGGCTCCATCACTCAGTTGTTAAATGAGAGTCTTCATGATTTTTCTTCTGGTGTCTTAACTGCAGATCTGGCTTGAAGTGCTGCAATGCCAAAAAGTGGACACGACGCCCAGGAGCTAAGGGTAGCAAACTCCATGGCAATGAGTCTTATTGTGAGACAAGGGCCCAGTCTGGAATCTGGCTAGCAGAATCCCTTTGTTTAGGTAGTTTATTCTTATACAAAAATACTTAAAATGAAAAAGCAAGCTACAAAATATCTCTCTACTCTTCTTGGCCAAAGAACTCTGTGGGACCAGGGTCCCAGGGGCTGGTTAGCTGCCAATACCAAGAATAGCGGAGTGAAAGGGAAAGCTGGGAGCCCCCAACTCTTACCAGAAATGAACTGGAAAGTTGCCTGTTTGTGAGCCACTGGGTAAGAGAGATGGTAGCACTAAGATCTATAGTAGATCTGTGAAAAATCCAGCTTTTAATTTGCTTTGCATCTTTTCCAGACACGCATAACAAGCTGTTATTTGGAGCCAGATGCGATACTGTGTTCAGTCCTGAGATTTTCTTTCCCTTTTATCTTTTTATCTTTTTTTTTTCTTTTTAGTAACAAAAGAAAAATGAGCATTTATCCATTAGTTCCATTGCTGAAACAGCTTTGACACCTCCATCACATTCATCTGCTGTCCCCTGTCTTATGCTTGGCTTGTAAGCAATTTGGGCCACAGACAGCTTCTCTCTGCAGTGTTCTTGATTGCCACAGTAATAAGAAAAGGAAATCACAACTATAATCTGCCAGGGTTTGTTTGTAATAATAAATAGGTGCCGGATATTTCCTCAAGTGAACAAAACCACCATGTCGCTTTTTTCAAATTCTTAAATCTGAATTAATCTCTCATGGAGTCATTTTTTTGTGTGTGTGTAGGTTTGCATCCCTATGGAGGGCATCTTGCAAGCACAGACAACTATATTGGGTAAAACATAAGTGCATGTATTCCTAGTGCTGAGCTGGGCCTTCAGGGAGCCAGATGTTTGCCCAGTAACAGCTAGGTGACTCTACACTGATTAAATTGAGGAGTATTAATGCTAACAATTTCCCTAATTTTCTGTCATTCATACTGAGTTTGAGCAATGGTCTAAAGTACAGGACAGTGAGCTTGCTCCTCTCTATGTGTGCACAGTCTTGTTCTTCACATGATCAAGCATGGTTAAAGACCAGATGACTCCCTTGGCTGATATTTGCATGGTCCTTCAGGCTACGTGGGGTAAAATTCTACTCATTAATAACCAGTGGAAAAGCTGAAGCTTGTTTCAGTGGGACTGGCACTCCTTCATTCTGTTTTCCAGGAATCGCAAACATGAAATTGTACATGGATCTCTATGAATATACAGCAAGACCTACAAAAATGCAATACCACAAAACTGAAGACTTTCTGCCTCAGAAAATTCTGTGCAAATCTTGCCTATTCTATTATTTTCAGTAACTGTCATCTGATTAAAAGTACAGCTTTACAGACTAAAACATATAGAATTGAAGGAAGCCAGCATATGCTATTTTAGTGAGTGCATTATCTAAAGTAGGCTTTCCATCTGTTTCAGACCTAATTATTACATCATCTTTATGTAGCTTGATTTACAATGAGTGAATTAAATGCTTCATACAATGTGAAACACAGCTGTGTCATTTTTAGAGACAGAACAGGGCAAACTGTTCTAGACACACTGAATTTCATTTTTCTACTGTGTTTACAAAAATATTCCTTTGTAGCAAATATTTTTCCCATTTACTTAGCAATACACAGTTGCATTTGAAGAGCCATACAGCATCCACTCAGATTGCAATAAGATGCTGACTATTTTTTTCTGTCAAAGAAAAGACTACGAGTTTAGTGATCAAAACTGCAGCCTCTATTGAAAGCATTCAGCTGGTTCTTCCTAACCTGGTTGTTGCCAAACAAAGACAGTTAAAGATTAATTGCAGTAATTAAACAAAGGGACAGGCTACACCATTAGTAGCAGCAATGTATCATGTTCATTGTTCCCAGATACTTTATTTAACAGGAAAACAGAAAATCACATGAGCTGTAGTCTGTTATGCGCATTTTCTATAAGGATTAACATTTTAGCTAATACTGAGCTACGAGCCCTGTGCGTGTATAGTTTGCCATAGCATATCTAGCTTTAAAAATCCCTTTATCTGGTAAAAGCAAGCCAGATTTAGAACATATTTCTTGATTATATTATAACCCTCTAAAATAGTTTAATGGGAGCAATTTTTTAAATTACTGGTTTTTGTCTTAGGTTTCAAAACTCATCTGACAAATTGTAGTGAAAAGAGAGGTAGAACATAGATTAGGGTCTAGTAAAAACTCCTATTTTAAACAGGATAAGGAATAATCACCATTTTCTTCTGACTTCGTTCAATTTTTTTGCTTACTTTTGGGTTGGGGCTATTTTTTGAGTTTGCTTTTGTTTGTGTGTTTGTTTTAAAAGACTTGCACTCTGCCTGAAGCCAGTTTTGGTCGCTTTATGAGTTCAGCTTGTAGTGTCACTAGGCTCACAGCAGGACACTGCCTATTAACTGTATTCCATTTGCAAGACTTCACTGTATCTCCATTCTGAAGGCCAAGATATTGGTTGCTGTTTCCTCAGAATCGAAAACAAAGTACTGCTGCTCCTCCCAAATCCATACTTTGCCATGGGAGTAGGCTGGATTTAAAAATTAGAGTCATATTTCGGAGAGTTCAAGGCACTTAAATTGTCTTTGGCCAACAGTGTATGGGCTCAGCATAACTTCTGTGAGCCTCCAAACCTTCTGCTCTCCTAGGACAATTCTTCCCATCTGTCTTGTCCCCCGCACAGCTGGTTGCAAGAGCAGTCACTGCTTAGCCAGACCTTTTGTCCACTTCAGAGTGGCAGAGTTACACCCTGTTCTGCCAGCATTGGCACAGCTTAAGGCTTAGTCATTAGTTGTTAGAAAGGAAATACACATGTTAAGTAATCAATAGACAGTTTTGCAGGCAGAAAGGTAGCAGAAAATAGCTAGAGCTGTATTCTACAAAGCAAATGTGTTTTCCTCACTTAAGCTTTGAACTGGAGAGTGAACCTGGCGCTGGGAGAAAAACCGTAACCATAACTGGGGAAGGGGAATGTGTCCCTTGCAAATAATTTCCCATGAATAGCTGCCTGCTCTGACTTTTGATTGAGCTATTTCTAGAGCTAACCCTCTGCTTGTAAATGCTGATGCTAATCTTGTTTCAGAAATGTTTCATCTTGGCAAGGCATTAATAAACATTGCACCAGAAAATGCCTGGAGTCCAGCCATGCAAAAGGCCTTGCTGTAATAGATCAATCAACAGTGGAGGTACGTGAAGACCAGGTGAGGGATGTTCAGGTGCCTTGGTAAGTCTTCAGACACATTTTGATTCAGTCAAGCCTCGGTTTGGCTTTCCAAAAACATTAGCTCAAGAAAGATTTAGCTTGTATTAATAGTCCCAGAAAACAAAGGCTGAAGTTTACTTGATGAGAAAAGAAAATCTGATTTGGTGGAGATAACATGCCCCCTTTATTGGCAGAATCATCAGCAGGAGAGCACAAGAAAAGCAAGGAAATACCTGTTCACACCTCCTGGACTACAAATCATAGGAACATCCATTACAAACTACTCACTTATCACTTACAGAAAGGGAGTCAGTTGCGTAGGCCAAAAGCAATTTGTGATTACAGGCTTTAAGTATCCTTAAAGGAGTGTGATTACCAGACTGAGGAACTGAGGACTTCAAGACTGTCTCATTCTTCAGTTGCTTTTGAAAGCCTTCACCTATATGTCCCAGTCCTTTAAATAATAAGCAAATTCCAGGAAGTCACTACTTATTGCAATGAACCGTTGTTACTAGTTGCGGTGACGTTGTTACAACAAAACAATAAAGATTGGCAGCCTGGCCTAAACAACTGGAAACAAGACCCTCTGCTGTAAGAAGCTTTGTATAAAAGTAATGTTGTACAGAAAAGACAAATTCAGCTCTAAATGGCTTCCAATCTCAATGATGCATTAACAGGAGATAGAAAAAATGATACCTTTCCTTGTTCAATGCATAGTTATCAATTAATTTTCACCACTTATCTGAGGCTAAAGACTTTCTCACCCTTTATGCCAGATGAAGAATATTAATAGCAACAAATATCACTCGTGGGAAAGAGTGAGCGGGTCTTCAGTACAGCCTGTTGTCGATGAGTCCAATTCTCTGTCCAGATGAAGAGTGAGACTACAGATGCCAAACAAAGTGCTTTTGTTTGATCTTGTTGCTGCAACCACGTAGGGAAAGGTGCCAAGTATGATTTTGAAGTAGCCTTTTAATAGCAGGTAGCTAAAATTAGAGGTTGCTCTGAGTGGAAACACAACACACACTGGGAGAGACAGTTTTGCTTGATGTGGGAAGGCTTGCTGTTTATGCAAGATGATGCACGTGGCATTACCTAATTGAACAAAACCTTGGATGCTTTTTTGACTCAGGAGGCATCTGAATTGTATCCTAATTATCTCTACATGACATCCTGCAGCCCCTATTAACAAAACAAAGCAAAAAAGTTCTGAATTGTACAAAGGTAAAAATCCCAAGCAGAGTCTGGCAGGGACCATGTCCATCTTATTTTTCCACAGCTTTTCCTTAGATTCTTACAACCAACAGAATGTTTATGGCAATATATTTACTGGTAAATTATTAACAATGAAGACAGTAATATCATGATTCTGCTTCATTCCAATAAAAGGAGAAATGTACTTTAGGATAAAAGTCAACAACTCGTTACACAAATCACCATGTAGTGGTACATAAGAACGCGTACTGCTGCTCTTTAAGTTTAGAGGTTAAATAAATCTGTGGTTTTAGGGACTTAAAATAACACCTTCAGTGCTGCTTAGAATGGACTTGTGTACTTAAAGCTAACCTCTTGGTGAATATATATGTGGTACATATATGTACTGTATTTTATATGCTTGTATTAACATGTCAGTATAAAGAGATATAAGCAAATTTGATGTTACTTTATACAAAGTTTAGTTAAAGTTAAGTTTTAATTCATAGATTTAAAATGATGGTGCACAATGATGAAGCAGCTACTTTTATTGTAGGCTACCTGCTTTTTAGCCTTTTTCTCTTCTCTATATGCATTTATATGTGTTGCTTCCCTTTATGTGCATCTATAACTATAAACGTATATTGGTAAATGATGCTCCTCTGTATGCCATCAAAGATGTCTGTATTGCTAACCAACCAGCTGAGTTGCAAAGAGAAACTTGTGGTTAGTGCTGCTCTGTAACTGCTGGAACAAATGACATCCCCCACTGCAGCTACCTGTTCAGAGGGAAAGCTCATAGGACTGACAGAGAAGCTCATTCTTGCTCATTATATTCCCAGCTCTTACAGATGAGGTAATTTTTTGCTCTTCTTAGTTGTAATAAAACTGAGGACAAATAGCATTATATTTTATTCAGCTTGTATCTAAAAATGTTCTGAATTTATTTATCCCTGAAGAAAGGCTGTATACAAGACATCGTTCCTATGCTCCCCCTGTCTACCTTGCCTATTTGCATTTATATTTATCATCTTCTCTTGGGGCCAAATATTTGAGGCCTTATTTTACTTTTACCCAATCTTTCTTCCTGCATTATTCACCATATGAGATTGTCTGAGAAAGAACTAAATTAAACATCACAGAGAGTGTGCACACTAGAATTGCCTGATTAAAAAAAACCAAAAAACAACCAAACAAACAGAAAAAGCCCCTACATGGCAAAGAAGACATGGCATAAGATTACAAAGATGCACTTATGGCAAACTGTGACATTTCTGCTCCTGGACTTCCAAACCACCAGAGGATACATGGAGTGGAGCTGGAAGTGGAGAAATGAGGTAGGCATGGTGAGAGAAATGCTAGTCTGAAAATAAACAACTATGATTAGTACTTGGCCACGTGCAGCATTTGTTGCTGGGACTTCCATGGAAAGAGTAGTATCATCTGTCACAGTCACTAATATAAGGTGTTAATAAAGGCTAACTTACCCTTTTCATCTCAAGGTCACTAACAGCAAGAACTTGACCCCTTCACGCTACTCTAACTTCCATCTACTGTGGAGAGATAGTTATTATGGATACTTCTAATGTCAAGGCATTGCAGTTGAAGATCTTTCTATGGCTGAATGCTGAAGTGGTTGAGCTGGACTTCATTGAAAGCAAGAGCATGAAGGAATGCAATGAAACTATCTAATAAAATGCCTGGCGAGATTTGGGGATGAATATTTGGAAAACCTAGTCTGCAAAGCAGAGATTTTAAAATACTATCATTAGCTTTCAGTTCCTGCCTCCTTATAATGAGTCTGTAAGAAGGCAAAAAAAAGGATTCCCTTTATTTGGACTCACATACAGGACTTGGTTCCCTCAGTAGCAAGATATCATGTGTCAAGTTATGTACAGGACCTGCCCACACTGTTTATATTGCTTTAAATGTAAATAAAATATTTTATCTTAAAATCTTCACTTTAGATATTGAATTTTATTTCACAGTTATTTTAGCTTTAAGAGCAGGCATACAGCTGGTTACCGCAATTCATCTCAAAAGAGGTAACTTCTTACATTTTACTTGCTTGCTTGAATCTTTAAAGTCAGTCTGTGTAGTCTTTGTGGGCTCTGGAAGGAGGGAGAAAGCTGCAAGTCTTGGATTCACTAATGTCCCTGCCTCAGATATCCTGAGAGCCCTGATGATAGTGGGAAGAATGCAGATTCATACTTCCTCAGGTTATGTATTACCCTTAACAATTCAATTCAGTTCTGTCCTGAACAAATTTCCTGGATTCTTGTATTTTCTTTTTTAAAAGCAGGTAACCTTGCAAGTGGCCAAAAGCACCTCTTGCCTGACCTCTCCTTTCTACCTCTGTTCTTAAAAAATTGCTTTTGCAGATGGGGTCTAAAAGGCAAGAGAGCACTTAAAGTTGGGGTTCTGTAGCACAAGCACAGAAATAAAATAAACACTATAGAAGAAAAAGAAAAGCATAAAAAAATCTAAATGGAAGGTTTTGATTTAGGAAACACCGAGGCTCTACCACAGTTACTGAAAGGACACTGGACAGATATCAGACCTTCAGGGGATGCAAATTAGCATTCCTGAAGTAAAGTCAGGGGCGCTATGCTGATTTGCATTTTTGTTTCTAGGAAGGAATGTGGAACAACCCTATGAAGCATAGACCTTACTTTCTGTGGAGAATATTGTTTCAGTCGCTCCTATGGTTTGTCAGTGACTGCTCCCTGGTGAGAACATGAAGAAGTTGTCAGGTCAATTAACCTTAATAAATGTAAATATGAACCAAAAATGTGTAAAAATGCTTAGATATTAAATTAATTTCATTCTAACAGACTGCTGAGTTGAACAGTCATTTACACAGCCAACACAGCAACAGCAGCCTCTTAAAAAGAAAATTTATTCTTTTGGGATTGTCCTTCCTCCCTGTTTCTTGGTTTGGTGGCACCTCATGTAAGCAGCTGCATTGAAGGAGGTTGGAGTCATTTGTGTGATATATTCCAAACAATCTACCTTGCAAATGCAGACCTTTCTTGTCCAGTCAAGACTGCTGCTCACAATTTTTCAATACATCTGCAAACAAATCTTACCCACCAGCTCACAAAGCTAGTGCTAGGAACAAGCCATATGCCCAGTTCTTGTAGCATCTTACTGGAGCCAGGAGCTGTATTCCCTTATCTCTGTTCCTTGAAGAAACAGTATGTCCTATTTCCCCTGTCCTACAGGAAAAGAGGAGTCCTTTTGCCTATTACGGGTTATTCTTGAACATAGGGAACTATATGGTATTAGACTAAGTTGAATACTGATAGGCAGTTTGGAGTGTGACCTAGTTTGCGTTGGACTTTATAATGTTTACATTTCCCATGAATGCTCTTGCAATTAAAGAAAGTAATTAGGAAGAGGCTTAGCCCACACTTCCATGTCTGGACCCATACAGGAGGGCCTAGGGATCCAACTGCGCTGGGGCTGGGATGCCAGGAGCTGTGTGAAGTGACATATTTCTCCTTTTTTTTTCCAAAATAGCTTTTCCAAAATAGCTCCCTGAATGGATCATTACCCTGGAAGGGATGGGACAGGGGTGGAGGGAAGATTGAAATAGGGAGTTCTTCAGTTGGCAGATCCTTTGCATATTCTGCCAATGCGTGCACACATGCCTACAAGAAGTGCTGGATAAGGTCCCACTAAGATTCAGTCTGTGCTTTCAGCTGGGCATTACTGGCAAAACAGCTCTGCAGCCCTTCTGCAGCTTAAGGAAGAGAGAAAGCAGTGTCTGGCTAATGCTTTCAGGTTCAATTGTCTGAAGACTAGATTTGTGCAGAGACTGAAAACTGCACACTGCAGTGTTTAAGAAGTCAGGAGCTACGCTCTGCTTGGTGTTCCTAAGGCTGAATTATGTGCTGAATGGGAGGACTTTGAAGCACAGACCCATGGGCTGCAGAAGCTGAAGGTGTTACAGCTAAGGACTTTCTACTTTGTATCTCCACCTGCACCTCTTCTTCCCTGCTCCACGTCAGCAGCAAGGTACACATTCCTGCATCTCAGCAGCTTCAGTGATGACCTGGTGTCCTGGGATAAACTGTTGGGAAAGGGTAATTGTATTAAGCTGAAGGATTGGGCACTCGTGTGCCCACATCAGGTCTGTTAGAGAAGACGTGCCCTCCAGTCAGGGGTATTCAGGGTAGAAACAGCTCACCAAAGTCTGTCTGTCAAATCCTCTAAGTGCTGCAGCTGTGGCTGAGTACCAGGAGACCAAACCTGGAGGCAACAGATGCCACGAGCACTGTACAGGAAAGAGGCTCAGATTTTATCCTCCCTTTGGCCTCATCTACAGTTAGCTATGAAGGTGGGGTTCAGCCTCCAAGATCTCATTGAGAGCTCAAACACTGATGCAATCAGGCACTGGAAAGTACACCACTTTCTCATAGTGCAGGGCAGCAAGAGAAGACAGAGGTCTTGCTTTGCTCACCAACCTAGAGTACTAAGGTACATGCCCAGAGAGCAGGCTTTGAGCTTTGGAGTAAGAAAAATAAATGGGAATTCAGAAGCAATAGACTTACGATTATATGCAAGAATATTCACAAATCATTTCCCTGCTATAGTGGCACACGTGTGCTTAATGAGACAAAGGAAAAAAGCAGGACTGAATTTGACAGAACTTTAAAGGATACATGCACCTTAGGTTCTTCTAGCTCCATTTGCATTTTTGTTTTCACTGTTCTTTTCTTTCATTAAAAAGAAGCTTTTTAAATGTCAATGGAGATTTGCTTTCATTTTCGAACTTTCTTCTGGGATTTTTTGTTTCCAAGTCAGAGGTAAAATGGATAGTACTTCATTTTATTTAGCATGAAATGAATAACATGAAAGTGGGACCTCTGGGAATAAAAAGTCTTCAGTCTGTATGTTCATGTAAGTGTAAAATGTACTGCAAGGCAGAGTGCTTCTCCAATTTCGCTACAGATTTGCAATAATAAAAAAAACTGGACTCATAGGAGAAGTGAGCCATGAGCTGTGTGGTTTGAACAGTGACATTAACAGAATGAAAAAGCTGCAAAGGTTGAACACAGTTCTTTCAATAGAAAAATATACAGAACCCAGGAATGCATAAAAAGGCAGTAAATGAAAGACTAGATGACGTCCTTGATAAATAGAAGTCTAGGCTGATTTCCATTTTAAAACAAATAAAAGCTCCAGGTTGCAACTAGAGCAGGAGACAAATGCACAGACAAAGTAAGGAAGAAGGGATCATGTACATTGCAATGTACAGTTGTGGTTTTGGGTGCTGTAGTAGAAAAGGAATATCATGCTACCGGAGATTGTCCAGAAGAGGGTCACAAAGTTGGTGAGGGGTCTAGAGGGGAAGTCATATGAGGAGTGGCTGAAGTCACTTAATTTGTACAGCCTGGAGAAGAGGAGACTGAGTGGGGACCTTGACAGAGTTTACTGCTTCCTCACAACAGAAGGAGGAGGAACTGGTCTCTTCTCTCTGGTGACCAATGATGGGACCCGAGGGAATGGCAGGAAGATATGCCAGAGTAGGTTTAGATTGGATACTAGAAAAAGGTTCTTCACTCAGAGGGTGGTAGAACACTGGAACAGGCTCCCCAGGGAAGCAGTCACGGCATCAAGCCTGACAATATTCAAGAAGCATTTGGACAACACCCTCAGACACATGGTGTGAATGTTGGGGTTGTCCTATGCAGGGACAGGAATTGGACTCAATGATCCTTGTGGGTCCCTTCCAATTCAGATCATTCTGTGACTGTGATTCTGTGGCTAAATTATAATGTGGGAATAAATGGGAACTAATACCTAGATGATCATTTACAATACAGATACACAGAACATTCTGCCAGTGTTAGTAGGAGGAAAAACCAATGCCTGAGTCATTCAGAAAGCACTGAAAGTCTGTTCATAATACCCACATCTGTCACACCACACTCTCTTGTAATCACACTTCCCCTTGATGGGAAAGGAGAAGATTATGTACATCCCCAGGGAAAGATGTACTCATATGAATCTGCAGGCAACACTCAAAGAACAATTTACTCAGAACTTGCCTAATTCAAGAAGCAATAGAGCATACAGTGTCAGTGAGCTACATCTCATACATAACAAAGCTAAAAAAAGAAAGGAGGAGCATACTTATTGCTGAACAGACCTTTGATAAAAAAGTTAAAGAAAGACAGCTGGAAATTGAGGGGAAATACCTAATAGCTTAATAACTCCTTCTGGGTTGCATAATACTAACAAAGGCTGAGTCTTAACCTTGATTTTTGGCTTTGGTTGCTATATTGAACAATGTGAAGCATAGGACTGTTGATACTGCTAAGCTTTGTTTGAGGGTAGGATTGCAAGAAACCTGGTGTTCCACTTGGTTTGCAGTTATATGTATGAGTTCGTCTAGGTTTGCTCAAAACTTAGCCAAATTTTGAACTTAACCCAAAATTGGCGATACGAGGCTTTGGACCCTCTGCCTAGGAAGAGGTTCCCAACTCCAACCTTATAGAGAGAGGGAGGTTTTCTTTTAAAATAACTTCACATATTTTTCATCTTATTTTTCCTTCATTCAACAATCCATTTACACAGGTATTTGAAGGGTATAACTAAGGACAGAATAGAATAACATGCCTTAAAAAAGAGTCTTGATTGTTGAATACCTAGCAGAAAAAAAAAACCCATCATCTGTATGCCCCTAACATCCATTTGAAAAAACATTTATCAGAAAATGTCAACCCACCATGGAGAAAAAAAATTATTTTTTAAGCCAAACACATTGAATCTTAAGACTCAAACAGATTTGTATTTTCTGCTGTTTACTCAACTTTGAGGCAAACTGCACTGAAAACAATCTATAGCACTTTCAATTTAAACTCAGTGCTAAACAATTATATTCCAGGCTGTCCATGTAGCTCAGCCTTGGAAGAAAATATATGGAGAATCAATAAGATTCTATGCTAATGATGAATCCATAACAGCTCAGAGTAGCTTGTGCATTTCTGCTGATAGCATCACTGTAATTGTAGTGCCAAGGAAACGAGAAAGATTTGAACCTTTGCAAGATTATGATCACACTGACTCCTGTTTAGCAAATAAATAAATAAATAAATAAAATTAAGGCCATATAATTTAGGAATATCAAGAAAAATGGCATATTGCTAAGGTTCTATAGTCCCAGAATTGGAAACTAATGCTATTGCTGGATTAAAACTTTTGCATAGACTTTCAGGATTTGTGAACCAGTCATCTGCGTCTTGCCACCCCCCTACTATTAATCCTGTAGTGACATTTCCAAAAAACAGCTTAGAGGTGCAGCTATATGACATTCACAATTTTCTGTTACAAGGAGGCAACCAGCCACTACCATTTCTCCTGTTCCTCTTTTGCTGCCTGCCTGTGAGGGCATAAAAACACCACACACAAGAAACTGCAAATGTTGTTTCTTAAAGCAGACAGGGGATCTATGTGGCTGCAAGGGGAGGGCTGGAAATTAGCATTTTCCCCTAGATGAAGGTGGTGTTACCAGCTTTGTAGGGTGCAGCTGTTTCATGAGTTGTGCCCTTGAGATGAGGCACATATGGTTCCCTGTGGTAAAGCTCCAAGTGGTTTCCTGTGTACCAGGTGAATATGCAGTATGCTTGTCAGAGCCTTGTGCCTTGAAAAATTAGGAAATTTGCCAGGAAAATGAGTATATGCAGACAGGCATCTGCCACGTGTGTTATGTACTGTAGTTGCACAGATGATAGTACAACATTTTACAGCATTGTTTTTAATGTTCACCTCAGATCCCCAGCATTCCATACAGAAAGGATTCCTTATAATTAGAGAACACTCCAGCTGTTTTCATGCTGCGGCTTTGTGGATTTGCTCAGGTTTATGCATATTGCATCTGAATTAATGTGCACTTAAACTAATAGGGGATCTCAAGTGTAAAGCATCAAAGAGAAGCTCATATGGCCCTCATGCACCCCGGGACTATAGTCTATTTGTTTACATCCCATAGCCTAATTGTTCTAGATGTACCTGCACAGGAGCTGTACTCTTCTTAGGCTTCTATTCGCACTGTGGTGCTTATTTTTCCTCTTCCTTCCTTCAGCTTGCAAAAGAAAGCTGTGAGATCTTTTATGCTTCATGTCTTTCCTGTAGGACCTATGGCAGAGCACTATATTTAGTGAGTTTGAGCCTTAAGGGGATCTTCAGCTTGTCAGGTACTGCCCCTCAAACTGTCCTCTGAGTAACTTGTAGTTGGCAAAAAAGACACATCTTCAGAGAACATGCCCAATCTAGAAGACGCGGAGACGCTGAAAGATGGAGAATATGTCACTTCGTCTGATAGTTTGTTTCAATCACTTGTACCAGAACAACGTGTGGCTTGTTTTTAGTTGGAATTGGCTGTACTTTAGTGTCATGCTCATGGTTCTTTCCATGCCCTTTCTTGCTAGGTTAGATAGATGATTCACTCCCAGTATTTCCTCCCTGGGATGCAAGCATACTTGGATAAGTATACCAAACACACCAAGGAGTTTCTTTTTTTATGGATTCAAACTGTAGTGCCCAGTTCCAAATGCATGTTCAGCCTTTATATAGTGCTATATAGGGCACTGCTCTCTGAAGAGAAACAAGGTAGATAATTTCCAACCTCTTTTATTTATAAAATTCAACATATTTATCACCCCAAAAATAGGCAGATTGCTCCTTGGTGAGCTATCCTTCTTGACTACTTTTTAGAATTTCACTTACCTGTCACAGTGTGCTGCTACCTAAAAGATTACACCAGTACTGCATCCCTCTACAAATATTAACTAGAAGAAACTAATGTTGAATGATGTAAAGGTACTCATAATTCAAGCCACTGTCAAAGAGAAGTCTGGACTGCTGTTACCCACACTGATGCACTGACCTTCGTTCAGAAAAGTTTAAAGAGATGGTTGAATCCTGCAAGGCTTTTTCAGTGCTTACACTAAATGACATGCTCAGTGTGATGTCTTAGTCTGAAAATTATGTTGTCTAAGGTACCATTTTTCATTTTGGACATATAAGCATTTCTCAGCTAGCAAATGTGTGGAAACATGCTTTACCTGAAACCACCTATGTGACCATCTTAGATTTCCCTGTAAAAGCCATCAGATAGATAGATTCAGAGCAATTCTCATTTACTCGTCAAAGACCAAAGATGTAGCAGTCAGTATGGCCAGAGAAAAACTGAGGGTACTGGGAATGCTAGCTGTTTTCTCTGTCACTGGAGCTCCAGGGACACTAGTCTATGTCTGCTGAAATTTCTCTCTCGAATCAGACCCCAGCCTTGCTAGGTGCCTGTAGCTCAGGAGGGCAAGGCTGTCCTTCCTCCGGAGAATATGTTTGCAGATTACTTTTTTAACCAGCTTCATTTCATTGATCTTGATTAAAGGGCAGGTCACCACCAACAGTTACATCAAGAAAATGGAGAGGGCAGAGAGCTGAAATTGAGAATGTAGTAGCTGGTGAAAGTGTCTTTAAAAAAATAATGAAGTGTTAGACAACATGCCATTATCTACTCTAAGTTCTTAAGTTTGTCAGTGGTACCATGAGGCATTTTGAACACCAGAAAAGCTTAAATGCAGAAATGCTACAAGTCTCTTCTACCCAGACAAAAGGTTTAATTCCTGATTACAATATTGAAAGCAAGAGTGTATAAACAAAGACAACTCAAAGTCATCCTGAATAACACTTAACATTTGATATCTTTCTTAACTGCTGCTTGGGCTTTCTGAAGGATATTGCATTGACATCCTGAATTTCTAGTTCTTAGTTTTAAATGCTAGTTTAGAGACTTTCAAAGTTAGTCCAAGTACCAGGAACAACCATGTGAAAAATAAAGAAAAGGAAGTTCTTTTCTTTAGATGTACATTTGAAGCCTTTGCAGAAGAGACCCTCATCATGTCTTGATTTTATACTGAGTATGATGTATATGGGATGGAATACTCTTTTGGTCAGTTTGGAATCACCAATCCTGTCTGCCTCTCCCTGGTTGTGCAGCCGTTCTTTTCTCCAGTTTGAGGATGGCCTTGGTTACTATAGGGAGACATATGAACACAGGCCATTCTGCATACCAGTGTTGTTTGTATCAGTTCTAGAG
The DNA here is from genome assembly GCF_032191515.1 of Phaenicophaeus curvirostris. Lineage (NCBI taxonomy): Eukaryota > Metazoa > Chordata > Aves > Cuculiformes > Cuculidae > Phaenicophaeus > Phaenicophaeus curvirostris. Next base: position 48,933,407 of record NC_091397.1, on the reverse strand, counting down.
AAGAACACTGTCTCAAAAACATGCAGTTAGCTTTCAGAGAATGAAGTTACGTGGACAAGACCGAGTTACAGAAAACTGACTCTAATTTAGCTCAAGCCTCAACAAAATCTTCATGTGTGCAGCTGAAGCTATCTTTTATTTGATGTATTGCCTTAAGAGAACCAATATTCATCACTGTTTTATAGTGTTCAACTTTGTTCACAAAACGAGAACATTCTTTCTGGTGCTGCATTTGAGTTTGGATTGCAAAAAAAAAAATCACATCTGTGAAAGAATTATGATGGGAATGCACACTCTTAGTGTATTCCAGAAAACAGGTTTGCAGACAGGCTGCTGAGGTAGTTACACATTATTTCGTATACCAGCGTTTTCATTCAGATTTTGGTTAAGTCTTGTTCCTTCAGAAATGCTTAGTATTTCCTGAACATTATTTTTAGGAAAAAAGTTTCTGTATTTCATCAACTAAAGCGTTACAAGCTTTTATTATTCTAATTTTAAGACATCATAAATGTTATCATTGTGATAGAAGAGTAGAGAATGAAGTATTAGTTTTTCAAAATGTCTTTTCATTGTCCCTATCTTAGGCAAATAAGTCATTGTAGCCTAAAATAATAATAAAAAAATCTTCTAATGTAATATCAACATTTTGAGACCATTTGCAGGGTTTTGGAGATAACCATCTTACAGAGAAATCCCTCAACATTTCCATGCACTCAAGGCTGACAAAATGAAAACTGCTTCGGAATTCAAAAACGCATTTGGCAAAAGTGGAAAAATGATTTAAAGTTTCATTATGTACATTCGAGGCTGTATCATGAGTCATATAGTTTCCAGTTTTTGTTTCACAGTATTTTGATTTGGAGATTATTTGGAATAATACTAATTTTCATATTATGTTAATACATGTATAGTTTTATCTCCCTAAATTAGTATTTGAATGATCTGTTTCAAATACTATATGTTGTTAAAATTTGCACTACTTTATCGTTAAACATTTTTCATATTTTCCACTACTCCTGATGTAATTTTATGCTGCCTTCAAAATAAGGAAGTAGACAACTAACTAATGGACTATCCCCCTACACATACAGTTAGAGACAGCTATAGGAACATTTTAATATCTCTTTGCGTTGGGATACCAGTGGCTTTTTTAATTTTAAATAAAAGGAAAGGAAAAAAAAGAAAAAAAATTACACTTATCAAGAACATAGTTCTAAGCAGACCTTGGAATAGGTTGACATTGCTGTCTTGATGAAGTGACCTGACAGTGTGTGATTCATTGCTTCTAAAGCAGTCATGTCATCATTTTGCCCTCTTTACATTTTTAAGCAACAAAAAAGTTGTTCTTTTAAACTCGGCTACGCTTGTGTTTACCATGGACTCTACTTCCTTGTTATCTTACTTCTGATAGTGTATCATAAGCAGCTGTGGGTTTTTTCACATAAGCTGCAATGAGACCTCTAGCAATTATTGCTGTCTTTACTGACCCTGCTAAAGTATTTTTCCATTCATTCAGGAAATTACAAAGCTCTTTCTGTTTAGGGGTTGTATTACAATTCACTCTGACTATTGCCATCACTGCCAAAATTACAATCCCTCATAAGGATGTAGCTTAGCCAATGAAAAATGCTGTGGTAGCTAAACTTGATCTGCGCCCTCTGTACTGAGCCAGACATTAGACACACTATTCTCCACAAACATCATTTAGTTATAATAAATATATGTTGATAAAATGATCTTTATTTACTGAGATCTCGAATACATGGGCTTGCCTAAGCAGCAAGTCCTCTGGGTAGACTTGAACTATATCGAAAATACATCTCATGCTTTCTTTTTTTTTGCATTTCAGTTAGGGTCAAAATTCTCTTCATATAAAATGTATAAAGAAATAGAAGATTCTGCAGTTTTAAAAGCTCCACACAAATATAAAAATGTTACGTTGATGGAGACTATACATCACAGCTATCTGGGGAGAAATGAACTTTCATCAAAGACAGGTTTCACTCAGTAATTCAGAAGTCACCATGAGTCAGAGTCCTCTGCTGTCTCTGGAGGACAGTTTCCAATGAGCTTTGCTATGATACCTGCCCAGAAACTTCCAAGGCCTGTCTGAAGAATTCATGTTTCATATTGTTATGCACACAGTAAGTACTAAAATTTCACAATAAAGTACACTAATGTCTCTCTGTGTCAAGTATTTTATTTTTACATAGCTATTAATGGTACCTCCCAAAGGATGGTGCTTTATTCCTCCTTGTGAACTGATCCTCCTACGGGTTACAAGTAGAAGCAACAGCAAAAGCTATCACTCTCTGTTATAGCTCTGATTTTACTTCGAGGCAGTCATAGGAGAACAAAAAAAAAATGTTTCATAAGCTTTGTGGATAGGTTCTGTTAAAAGACCGGATTTTTGCAGGTTGAATTCTACAATGTAAGCAAAGTTTTATTGATGCATTGATTCCTTAGTGTAGTTCTGCAGAGGTTTGTTAGATTGACTTCATGACTTCAGCTTATACCTGTAATGGAATGAAAGAGAAGACGGTTGTCATGTCCTGGATCCATGACATATGCACCTGTGTCCGTGCCTTCTTTTGACCTGCACAGTCAAAAGAAAGTGGTTCTTTCATCTGTGTGGCTATCCAGAGGTGGACAGGATCACTTTCGGGGCAATAATCAAACCCAAAATTTATTCTGGCTTTGACTAAAAAACTCAGACGCACAGCCGAGATATGGGAGGCACAACTTCTCCAGGTTGCAGAAAACAGATTTCAATCTGCTCAGATTACACTCTGATCCCTGAGCGCAGCCAGTGTCTCTTGGATTTGATCTGACACACACTGCTACCATTCAAGAAAGGACCATGAGTTTAACTATATATATATAGGGAGAGAGAGAGCGAGCAGGGGAGAAAGGGAGAGAGAAGGGAAAAAGAAAGAGTCACCACATTAATGGGTACCCAGCAGTTCCTTGGGAACACGCAGCAGCTTCTTCCAGGACGTGTGGTCCGGGCTGGTCCTATTGGAGTGATGGGCAAGTGCATGCTGCTTGGCTCCATGCAGGTTCTTTTATAAGGCCAGTCTGTGCCCCATCAGCATGGGTGTGTGTGTGTGTGTCTGTGTGTCTGTGTGTCTGTGTGTCTTCCCACATGTGCGCAAAAGCTCCTTTGGGGGGGTCCGGCCAGGGCAGTCAGGTGGGTGTGAGGAGGGGTGGGCAGTGCTCGCCACTGCATCTTCTCCCCCCATAGCAGCCAGCTCAGGACCAGAAGCTTGACCAGGCAATGGGGAGTGGTGCTTACTCCTGCACCTCCCTTCCCATTGAACCCAGAACCACAGACAAGGCCCTCAGACAATATAAATTTTTAAGGCAGGCAAAGCAGTAGTCAGTCTTTACAACGGTCTTCTAATCTAAGGGAAGAGCCTTGACAACACCAACTGGCACTAGCTTCCTCTCTTTTGTTCAAGGTTTCCTTTTCCTCATCTTCCTTGGCGCTTTACTCCAATAACAATCAGGCTTTGATAACAGGGAACCCTTTATCAAATATGGCTCTAATAATTAACATCCTACCCCTACTCCCTTACTTTCTGGAGCTGCACTGGGAAGTATCAAATGCAAAGAACTTCATTCCCCTCCCTGTGAACATCCTAAATTCATAGTCCAGGCATGTTCATGAATTAGCATGTTCTTTCTGCTTGAATCAGCCTTCCTGGAGGTCAGAACCATTCTAAAATAATTTCAAGATAGAACATTTCCAAAATGTTTCATAAAGTATACATCTCCCTGAGCACTCTCTGGGGACATGGTGCATTAGTAATGTAGATAATAGAGTGCTTTGTCAAAACTACCTCCTTCTATCTTTCACCTCTTTAAGAAGTTCATGACATCATGGAGACCAAAACTGATAATGCAAGATGTAGAATTTTTTTTCCACATAGAAAATATGAAATTGGATAAATAAGAAATCTTTTACTCTTTTTCTTTACTTTTTTTTTTTTCATTACTTTTTCTTTCTTTCGAAGAAGAAATGTTTTTCTACCACATGTAAGGAATTTATACGGGATATATTTTCTCCTCAGAGCTGAGATCTGCTTTCCTGAAGAGGATTTTCTTTGAGTAAGTGCCTAACTAGTGGTCTCTGAGCTGTAATTGCTCCAGATGAAACCAATTGTCATCTTTCCCTACAGTGCAAACTACAGACACACTCCAAAAGGCATTCCCATTAGTCATATCTCTAGCACAACCTGTGCATTTTTATTGCTGAAAACAGATATTGATTTGACACTGTGCTGAGATGATATGATATACAACTGATTGTGCAATTCAGTACAGTATTGGATTAGACTAATGCAGCCCAGTTTTCAATCTAATTACCTCCGCTCAACTGATGGAGAGAGTTGTACCCTTTGCAATTGCCTTGACAATTGTCAATATCACTTTATGATAATCTACTTAAACTGAAAGAATTTTAGTGAAACAGGAACAGGCTGAGTTTCTTCCAGAACTTTTCTGATGTTGCTGGTGCTTGTAAAGGAACCTTAGGTTTTTCTGAACTGGCAAACAAACATGTGAATACTATAAATCCATCTTATATAGAAATTGCAGAAGAGAACAGTAAATGTTTCGATAATCTTCGTGTTTATATCACATTGGCCATCTAACATTGTCCTGTGTCCACATATGAAGAACCGCACAACTTACAAGACTGAGTGCCTAAGTATATAACAGCGACTGATGGCTTTCTGTATGTAAAAATGCAAAGTGATGAGCACTGGACAAAAGTAATTCTAACGTCACATCTTAAGTGATGGGTTCTGAGCCCAGCATTAGGACTCAGAAGCAAGATCATTATATGAACACATCAGTGAACACATCTATGAACATTCAGTAACAACCAGGGGAAAAAATGTATATATATAAAAAAATAAAGTTAGGTATTAGTAAGAGAAACAGAGAGCAGAATAGACAGCATTACTGTTCCACTGTATAAATTCATGGCTTGTCAACACCTTGAAAACTAAGCAGTTTTAATATGTCTGTCTCAGAAAATTTGTATTAGAGTTAGAAAAGATCCTAAGAAAAACAAGGAAGATATTCTGAAATAGTAAACAACTTCTGTATAAGAGGCTATTGAGCAGGCTCTGATTCCTGAGTTTGTAAACATTTTATCATTTTGATGTGATAATAATCTTTAAATGCATGATTAGCATAGAGATGGTATATAGCAAGCTACTGCAAGCTGTGTTTTCCAGTACGAGAACTGTGGAGCTTCAAATCATAGAATCATTAAACCACAGAATCACTAGGCAGGAAAAGACCCACCGGATCATCGAGTCCAACCATTCCTATCAAATACTAAACCATGTCCCTCAGTATCTCATCCACCCATCCTTTAAACACCTCCAGGGAAGGTGACTCAACCACCTCCCTGGGCAGCCTGTTCCAGTGCCCAATGACCCTTTTCGTGAAAAATTTTTTCCTAATGTCCAGCCTAAATCTCCCCTGGTGGAGCTTGAGGCCATTCCCTCTTGTCCTGTCTCCTGCCACTTGGGAGAAGAGCCCAGCTCCCACCTCTCCACAACCTCCTTTCAGGTAGTTGTAGAGAGCAATGAGGTCTCCCCTCAGCCTCCTCTTCTCCAGGCTAAACAACCCCAGCTCTCTCAGCCGCTCCTCGTAAGACCTGCTCTCCAGCCCCCTTACCAGCTTTGTTGCTCTTCTCTGGACTCACTCCAGAGCCTCAACATCCTTCTTGTGGTGAGGGGCCCAGAACTGAACACAGGATTCGAGGAGTGGTCTTACCAGTACAGTGAAGCAGGTGGGAGCCAGATTTAGAGCAAACAACAAAGGAAACATTTCCATGTGAATCAGGCACCTGACCAGTCGAAATCTTTGCCAAAGGATGCTATAGGAGCATTTTTATGATCTCCTTCCTTTCAGCAAGCACCTAGTAAGTGAGTCTGTGATCTTGGTCAATACAATCATACAAACCCATGTGTCCAGTCCTGCTTTTCAATTATTGTGGACTTCGCATTGTTTAGGACCTGCATAAAGGAAACCCATAGCAATAGCAAAATGACTAGCAAGAAGGAAATAATGCTGCAGATAAATGGTGTATAGTACATTATTTTCATTTTTCTTTAATGCCATGAGTCATTTCTTGAAAGGGCAGGAAAAGGCATTGTCACACCTGGCTCTCATGGGTGCCAATACCAGGGTAGGAATCTGCTAGCTGGAAGCCTTTGAATCACTGATGTCATGTTCCAGGTGTTTTTAAGTGTTAGTGTAAGAAGTTCAGTGCCCTGGAGAACTGGTACAACTGATGGGCTTGCTGTGCGCTGTAGATCAGGGAAAACAGCTTGTAATTAACCAGGACTATTGCAGGGTTTGTCAATATACTCTATTTTACTGCTTATCAGAAATGCCCAAACCCTCCAGGCCAGTTTCTTAGTGGATGTAAATCCAAATCAATTTAAATTAGAGTTTTAAATTTGCAGAATCAGGTAAAAAAAAAATCCTGTTACAAAGGGAAAACCAACCTCAGTATCTGTCCAAAGGGGATAATTCCCCCTCCACCTCTCCTGACAACTATGTATGACTGCTCCAGCTACACAGCCAGAACACCCCCATCCAGTAAATCAGTCATTGACTAGATAGTAATCTGCTCTACTGTCTCGTATTCACCATTTTCACAACAAAAAGATAATCTTTCTCTATGTAACATCTAAGTATTGGGACCTCATCTAAAACCCCTTGAAGTTAATGCAGGATGTTGTTGACTTCAGCTGACTTTGGAACAGACTCGGAGACTGTAAATCTGCATCCTGCTAGCAAACTAAATAAAGATCTGTGTTCAATTCAAGTTGGACGTTGATAAGTTTAATGGTACTGACATCAGTGAAATTGTGCAGGTCTGTAAGCGACTGGTATTCATTCTGTCCATTAGCTTCAGTAATTCGCTGCATGAGGTTACATGTCAAAATGGCACTTGATAATGATTTTCAGTATCAAGAGAAGCATGAAGCAGAAGATAAAATAGAAATAAAAGTTTCCAAGGGATAATAATAATATTTTAAAAACCAGAAAGACAGCTTTGCACTGTTTATGTAAGGTTTCAAAATTCAAAGTCAATCACTCTTTCAAGACAGCATGAAACCAAACCAAATTGTAAAAAATAGTGCATTTACTAGGATTCTAAGAAAAAGTGTTCTTGCTGTTATCTCTGGGATGAGATAGACTGTGCAAGAATGACATCAAAATATTTTTGCCTCCAGAGTTTCATTGGCATAATCTGTCTGCAACACCTACAGAATATGATACTGTGTTGCAGAAATGTGGAATCAGTCTTTTCTGGCCACAAACACTTAGAGCATCTTGAAATAGGTCATTGTTTTATATCTGTCTGTGTGTATGAGAGAAAATAAATTCTGCTGCTTATATATATATCTTGATATATATATATTATATATTCAGCTGCTTATATATACCTTGAAATATAACTGAGGTTGGAAGGGAGCTCTGAAGGTCTTCTAATCCGGTCTCCTGCTGCCTGCTCACAAACCCCGTCCCATTAGTTCAGGTTGATTAGGTAGTTGCCTAGCTAAATCTTAAACACTGCCGAGGACACTTCTGTATCTGTATTCTACTGACTATTTAACACCATCCACGTATAGTTTGCTCAGTTCTCTCATATACCGCAAGAACTGCTGGGTGCTATTGCTGGGACTGCCCGGGGTCCCTTCACTCAGGGAGTTAAGCAACACATTGAAGCATTCTATGTGTCTATCAACTGGTCTAGGCATAGCAAGCAACTGTCTGAAATTCTCTCCTGGATAACTGTAACCATCAGTCAGTTGCTTTGCTGTGAAGCAGGTAAGAGATCTGTCACCTTATCTCAAGTCAGTCTACTGTCACATCTACACAGATATCACCTGGGGACTTCCTGGGTCATCCAGGCAGCTGAAGACAAAATGCATTGGGTATGTGCACGAATATGTGCCATCGTCCATTTACATAACAAATTCTGCTTAAATCATTTTATCACAATCCTGGTTTAATTTAAAGATTGGCACAAGTGCTTCATTGTTGGGTTAACTAGACCTATCACTTCCAGAAGGCATAATTGCACTGAATATAATGCTAGCATGCACATAATTGTGGGGTAAGAGGCATTTTTTCCCACTTCAGCATTTCCATGTATTTAGCCATGTGACACTGTCACATTTATGAAGCGTGATCATATTTATATGTCCAAGCACCTGTCATAGCAGCCTCAGTATCAGAGAGCTGCTCTGCTGTTGTGAGCAGATTGTTGCTAATGGGAAATGTTACAGAGCTCTTCTGAATGGAAATGGCCAAACCTCATACTAAACAATATTGCCACATACTGTAGCAGTAAATTTAGAACAATTTTGCATCTCTAAAAAATGATCCCTACAGAATATGGGTGGTTTTGGCACAGGGTGGTGCCACCAGGGAATTATCAGGTTATGTATCATTCAGCCATCTATTTCAGAGAAATCATTAGGAATTGGTGTCCATCTCATACATACAGCTACCTCACAGTTTTAATCCTGGGTTAAATTAACTAACTAGTTAACTAGCTAACATAACAGTTCTGACAGGGCATGAGTGTCATCTTTTGGTTTAACACAAGATAAATTGACAACTACTTCACTAGCAAAGAAAATGAAATGCAAGACTGTTAAATCACAAACTAGTCTAGAATGGGTGCATGTCCCATATTTCCATGTACATGTAAACATCATATACTAACAAACGTGGTGATTATTAGTGCTCTAAAAATCCCATCTTCTTTTCCACCAGCTTGGTGTTATTGAGCAGAATACAGTGATAAGAGACAGTGGTTAGGCATTCCTCCTACATGCTTCAGACGAGGGACTATTTAATGCATTTTCACAGTCTTTTTTTATTATTGCGTTCCATAACACGACGACTTTTCAAAAGAATATAGTTTCATTCCTGTCAGTGATATTTTATTGAAAAATACTGGCTGCTGCATTCTTATAATTGACCTTGATTTGGGACAGAACAGTGCTTGCAACACTTCTTCTTTTGAATGGGAAAGTTTTGCTGTCTTAAAGCAAGAGATGCAATTAGATATGACCTTAGCTTAAAGGGTCAGACCTGCCCTGTCCCATGCATGTTCCAGAATCGCAATAATAATAAAAAGATACCTATATAGCCACAATATTAAGACCAACTCTGTGAAGTTACGAGTTCATCTGCAATAGAAATTTCAATATTTCCCTTGAAAGAGGGAAGGGTGTTTGTAGCTGCCCAGACAGTGCAGTCCAGTGAGAAGAGAGCTAGGTATGACAGCAATTCAAGTGTAAAAGCATCACTAATAGTTTAAACCTGTATGCCATCTTCCTAGAGGATCAGGGCACACAGAAACTGAGGTATGTTCCATACATAAATACCTGCCTCAGATCTGCTCTTTGCTTCTTGCAGATCTTGTCATCCAGTCTGCTTCTCCATCCCCACAGCAACATGTATATATTGTCCAGAAGTGACTGTGTCGTTTTGTAGCAAACCAAAACTTAATCTGCCTGTGGAAGTGTTTGAAAGTGTATTTCATGCACAAAGGTACCTGTTACTACCTGTGGAGCCCAGACACAATATACGTCTTTGAATTTCTACGTCTATTAAGAGAAGTGAAATCAGTAATTGCAGGTCTAGTAAAGGAAATTTATTCAGTTAGTCAAAGTTGCTAGAAGATCCCGGTCAAGTAGATTTGAGTCTTCAGACAGCTATGAACCCACATCCTGAACTTTATCTGGAGTTCCTTTCTGAGAGTAAAGTTGGATGTGCCATGGGAGCCTCGGCACTGAGGACATGCCAAGCAGTGGTCTATATTACTAAGATTTACTTGCCAAAGGGTCACTGCCCTAGGATGTCCCGTTGCCACTAGGGAAGTGATTAACTACAGATAGGTCATCATTCATCAGGAAGGAACAGAGACTTTGGGATGAGACTTTCCTGAATTATGCCACATGAGATCTTACCCCAAACAAGGGATTATCATGCTAACCAGTTAAGTGCAGACACTCACTGGCATTATCCCTTTCTACTCTAAGATCCTTTTGGCTCTTTTGTCCTTCTTCAGAAGGTGTTCTTCGGGACACCATCATGATCCTGTACTAATTCTGCATGTTGCTGGCTCACAGTCTATACTACCTCACAGATTCAAAGTGTGGCCCTTTGCTTTCTTTGGAGAAAATCAGAGAAATAGCTGGATCTTCTAGAAGTCTAAAGGTGCAGGGATAATTTCCTGTTGTGATTCATTGAGTAGCTTCCGCCCGTAATAGCTGTCATGATTACAGCACATTCTGACACCCCTCAGTGTGACAGCAGCATCTCATGGTGACAAAGATAAACAGGGGTTGTAAGGAAAGAGATTGTTGTGCACCTACTAATGCTGGGAGATCATATACCAGTGCTACCACACAGCTTTATATCCTGGCTAGCTTTCAGGCTTCACTACAGCTAGCTTATTAGCTTTAATTATGTGAGCCTGCAGCTAGCCTTTAGCTAGTTCCTCTGTAATTTATCTTGGGAAGAAGAAAAAGTTTGATCTTGGCTGTTTTGTTCCTGATGTAGCTTGATCCGAAGAGAGTTTATGCAGAATATTCCTTCTGTGGCTGATACATTGCCTGTTTCTAGCTGGTCTGGAGTCAAAATCATCTTGCATATCTCAGGAAACCTTCAATGGGTTCCCCTGTGTGCACAGCTTGGGTGCTGGTTGTTTGAAGATATCCAAATTATACTGAAAAAGCCTTAAGTTTATATCTCACTCCAAGATGAGTTTTCTAAGGGACCCAGGATAAAAGGGTCAACCCCCAGTCTTAAAGTGAGCATGCCTTCCTTAGGAAAAAGCAGAGCCCCACCAGGCAAAAACTGGGAAAGCTGGGAGAAAGGTCTCATGTTAAAATACTTATTGGTGTCTCAGACTTACACCAGTTTCATTGTAAAATTTTGGGTGTGATCTGGGCAAATTTAATTATTATTTCTCTGTGTTTTTACTGGGGAAGGGACAAAGTTGACAACAATGACTTATGAAGCTGACTGTAACGTAGTAAGAATAAATTTGCAGACAGTCATGAGACATTTAGACACTGCAGTGAAAGAGGCTATGGAAGTGTCTGGCCAAAACTGTCATTCTTTTGTTTATGTTAATATATTAACCTTCCCTCTGAAGGGTAGAGACATAAAGGGCATCCTTTATTCTCAGACAAATTCCTTCTGTCCCCTCAAAATAGCCTAGATGTAGCTGAAGCAACTGAGGAACAAAAGGCTAAAGACTGCTGGAAAGCTGAGAGCTGCTTAAGAAGGAAATGGAATAGCCCTCCTAGGCCTTCAGCTTGGCAGAGCAAAGCATGACCAGCTCTTGTGGTGACTCTGAAAGAGAAGTTAGGAGGGGAGCAATAGCTCCGAGATTTGTGTTCTTACATCCAGCAAGATAAAGAACATTACATTAACTCATGGTAATGTGGGAAAACGCAAGAGCAAATATTGATTGAATGCTTCTTTAAACTGAGTTGTGAAATGCAACACCCATCACCAAGAACAATCTCTGATAGGTGAGATCAGAGAAAAGAAGAAATGTCCCAGCTATGTAGTATTCGTGGTAGTTAACTATCTGTGGATAATCTACATTACACTTTTCACAGTGCTATGATCTGATATTTAATTTTTTCCACCACATTGTGTTTTTGGCAGGATTTTTTTATTCTCTCACATAAGAACCATATTGTTTTGTAGCTTTAGGATGACAAACTCAAACTCTTCTTCAGGCTAATGTTTAGAAATGAAGAGATAGAAAAAGACTTCAGTGGTGCACAGCCCTTATGTGTTGTTTTGTTACAAGGCATGTATCATCATCTTCCCACACAATTTTCATGCAAGAGATCTATGGGATGCTCAGCTTGGTGCTCCACAGTATGTCACCATCATTGAACAAATGACAGGAAATTGGCAGCATGCTGTGGATTTGCTTTCTGCAACTGAATGGAAAACACTGTTTGGTAGGGACCTAGTGCCCTTCCCTCTCCACCTACTCCTGCCATGCTTTTAGGTTTCCAAAGCAGCTGTCACATCAAAGAAAGCCTCAGTCCTTTATAGGTTCAGTATAAGGTTTGCCAATGTGCAACAAAAACTAGCCACTCCCAGCTGTCACTTGGGATCCATATAGCTCCTCCTCCTCTCCCCAGGAACACTCCACAGAATATTTTTTTTTAGTAAAGAGAAAACCTGGAAGATAAAATACTTCATTAGGAATTTCAAGAAGAATTAGGATGGGTGGCATGTGATCACTCCATCTGTGTTTTTGTTACAGTTTCATCTGGAAGTTAAGCAATTCATTGCACATGCTGCCAGAAATGACAGTCTGTGCCACAGGCTGCTCACCCTATAGAAAATTAATAATTACAGTTAACAGTGCCAGTACTCTCCAGTGGTCATCTTTGAGACACACTTTGTTCTTCTACTCTAGATCCAGCCATACACCTTTTATTTTTAAATACTCCACAGGCTGCCAACGAGACATTTGTAAACATATCATAGAATCATAGAATGGTTTGGGATAGAAGAGACCTCTCGGGACAGCCTGTTGCAGTGCTCCATCACTTTATCAAGTGCTCCATCACTAATATCAAGGTAAATAGTATCCTCTGCTCTTCCCTCATCTACCACTCATTTCACTGTAGAAAGTCATCAGGTTGGTTAAATATGACTTCCCATTTGTGCTGACTACTGATTATTTTCCTGTTCATGTGCCTGCAATGTTTTCCAGGATAAACTGTTCCATCACCTTCCCTGGGATCAAGGTAAGGCTGACTGGTCTGTAGTTCCCTGGGACCTTCTTCTTGACCTTTTTGAAGATAGGAGTGGAATTTGTTTTCTTCCAGTCCTCGGGCACCTCTCTTTTACTCTCCACAATCATTCCAAGATTATTGAGAGTGGCCTTGCTATAATGTCAACAATCTTCCTCAGCACTCGGTTAATCTCATCAGGTCCCATGGACTTAAGTACGTTGAGTTTGCTTAAGCATTCTCTAACCTGATCCTCTTGCACCAAGGGTAAGTCTTCCGTGCTCCAGACTCTGCCCCTGGTCTCCAAGTCCTTAGATTTCTGAAGGTTGCTTTTGCTAGTAAAATCAGAAGTGAAGAAAGCATTCAGTACCTCATCCCGTTTCCCAGTCCTGTGTCACAAGGGCCTCTGAATCATTTAGCAGCAAACCCACAATTTCCCTAGTCTTTGTTTTACCACTTATGTGTTTATAGATGCCCTTCTTTTTGTCTTTTATATCCTTCACCATACTCTACCATTCTATGATTCCATGATTCTATGATTCAACTCCAGTATCTGGAATGTACTGGAGATCCAATATTTAGAAAGCCCGATACCTGGGATGCCAAAGTTGGGAACAAGAGGCAGCATAGGCTATCTGGTGCCTGTTCAGGGGTACAGCATGGCCATGGGCTTTGCAGGGTCTCCTTGGAATGCATTGCAGAGTCATAAATAAGTGTATACTTCACATACATTAGGCTTCAACTTGGATAAAATTTCCCCAAACAAAATGAGGTGTTTTTCAAATGAAGTCTTACAGGTAAACTGTAATTTCAAACCTGAGCCAAATTCAGCATTGTCTTCCTGGGGGTTATCCAGTCTGGGATCAGATTTAGACCTAAGCATTTGCATACGTGCACTGTTTTCCCTCACAAGAAGTTCTTGGCAGGAAGGCATGTAATTTCCAGCAGAGATAACTAGGAAAGAAAGTACAATTAAGCCTGTAAAAGCAAGGCAAAATCTAACTATTATAGCAAAGAGCTGTTCAAAACAATCATAGTTATTGCTGGGGATAAAACTCACCAACATGTGCAAGGAGAAGCTTGAGGAAGGACAGATGCAAGCCCTGGATCTTAAGGCAAATGCAGAGGGAAAATTCTATCCCTACCAGATGGCCCTGTGATTATACAACATTTCAGCAAAGTGCTGGAGTTTGAGATTTTCAGTCTATGGTCTTGAAAGAAGTAGCTTCAGATGAGTTTCAATGGAGCAAATATGCACCATTGACTTTTATTCAGTTTTATTTAATAGACTTTTGCAACATGCTTTTAAAAATGTACTTCTGCTTTATGACTGTTACTTTCTCATACTCTCCTCTTTAATATCCTTCCTCCTAGATCTTTAATTGTGCAGAAGAACCACTGTGAAGTATTTAACTTTCACATAATTTCCCTGTTTGACAATAATACTCCCATTTAACTACTGTTCTCATTAACCAATTTACTCATTTATAATCAAGTGTAATGGCTTTAACAGTTCTAATAACATGCCTTGTTAATAATGTCTTAATGAGGATTATCCTTATATTGCTCTCAGAAGGTTCCTTTTTTCCCTAAAATGAGAAAAGGCATATTAATGCAAAATAACCTTCTACCTCCTGGCTAAGACTTTCATTGGAATGAAAATAAAATATGGAAAAGTACTGTAGATTTTTAATCTCCATAGGCTAATGTTTAGAAATTCAGTGACTTACAGTAAGAAGAGTACATGACACACTAGTCCATAAATTAATTCTGGCCTCAGTCCTCTTTCTTACTTTCTATAATTAGACACCATGAGGCTTCTTTATAACATCGTCTGCATTGGGGTGTAAGCATGGCTATCAATCAGTTTCATCAGATGTAGCAAACAGAATACTATTAATTATATTAGGAAAAGAAGTTAAAATCAAAATTAAAAGATCTAGTAAAGCTTTTATCAAATTAAGCTAACAGACCAACTCTAAGATACACTTCTCCTGTAAAATTATTTAAGGAAACACAATGAAACTGCAATGAGCGAACATATGTTCTGCTAGTGGTAGTATTGAAAATTTAATCTCTAGAATAGGCAGCTAATGAGACAGGTCTAATAATGATCAACAAAAATCTGGCACAGCCGTGTTAAAAATAGAAGCTCACATATACAGAGGTAAAACAGAGAAGCTGCAAAAGGAAGCTTTCATTTAAAATAAAAGGAAACAGAAGCATGAACTAATGCATGGTCAGGCAACCTCTAGAAGTTTAAGTGTTAGAGGAAGAAGTGTGTGGTGAAAGGTATAAAGGTATCTCTAAAGTACATCTGAACTGGTAGAGATCTGGATCCATCTCTCACTTAACAGTTTTGCCAAAACAGAGACCACTGACTGGTCTGAAAGTCTCTGGGGAATAGAAACCTATTCAATATCACCTTTGCAGTGCACATTTTGCTATGCTGCATTCTATACTCATAAAGACCCTCCAGACTTCTGATGATCACTACATTTTAAAACAAAATTATGAACACTTTAAGCCCTCCATCTTCCAGCATCTTATTCACATGTGCCTGTATTTCCCATTTCAGCACTAATAAGGTCTGAATCTTGCCTTCAGTGATCAATTAGGATTTTAAGGTATCCTTAAGTGAGGGAAATAGTTGAATCTCATTAATTCTAAGCACTGGACACATGGCACTTGATAAGATAACCATCTTATGAATGAGACAGGGAGAAATGTGTTCTTGCTATCATGAAGCACATGCAAGAGAACCGGGTGATCAGGCCCAGTCAACAGGGGTTCACAAAAGGCAGGTCTTGCCAAACTAACCTGATCGCCTTCTATGACAAAGTGACTCGGCTGCTGGATGAGGGAAAGGCTGTGGATGTGTCTTCCTGGACTTCAGTAAAGCCTTTGACACAGTTTCTCACAGCATTCTGCTTGAGAAACTGTCAGCCTCTGGCCTGGACAGGCGCACACTCTCCTGGGTGGAAAACTGGTTGGCTGGCCGGGCCCAGAGAGTGGTGGGAAACGGTGTGAAATCCAGCTGGAGGCCAGTGACAGGTGGGGTTCCCCAGGGCTCAGTGCTGGGTCCAGCCCTCTTCAATGTCTTCATCAATGATCTGGATGAAGGCATCGAATGCACCCTGAGCAAGTTTGCGGACGACACTAAACTGGGTGGAAGTGTCGATCTGCTGGAGGGTCGGGAGGCTCTGCAAAGGGATCTGAACAGGCTGGACCGCTGGGCAGAGTCCAATGGCATGAGGTTTAACAAGGCCAAGTGCCGGGTCCTGCACTTGGGGCACAACAACCCTGTGCAGCTACAGACTGGGAGAAGTCTGTCTAGAAAGCTGCCTGGAGGAGAGGGACCTGGGGGTGTTGGTTGACAGTGACTGAACATGAGCCAGCAGTGTGCCCAGGTGGCCAAGAAGGCCAATGGCATCTTGGCTTGTATCAGAAACGGCGTGACCAGCAGGTTCAGGGAGTTTATTCTCCCTCTGTACTCGGCACTGGTGAGACCGCTGCTCGAATACTGTGTTCAGTTCTGGGCCCCTCACCACAAGAAGGATGTTGAGGCTCTGGAGAGAGTCCAGAGAAGAGCAACAAAGCTGGTGAAGGGGCTGGAGAGCAGGTCTTGTGAGGAACGGCTGAGAGAGCTGGGGTTGTTTAGCCTGGAGAAGAGGAGGCTGAGGGGAGACCTCATTGCTCTCTACAACTACCTGAAAGGAGGTTGTGGAGAGGAGGGTGCTGGCCTCTTCTCCCAAGTGACAGGGGACAGGACAAGAGGGAATGGCCTCAAGCTCCACCAGGAGAGATTTAGGCTGGACATTAGGGAAAAATTTTTCACAGAAAGGGTCATTGGGTACTGGAACAGGCTGCCCAGGGAGGTGGTTGAGTCACCTTCCCTGGAGGTGTTTAAGACACAGGTGGACAAGGTGCTAAGGGGCATGGTTTAGTGTTTGATTCTATGAAATTTATCTTCAGAAGCAAATATTACTTACCAGCATCTGTACATCTTGGTTTGCCATAATCAGTTCTTTTCTGTCCTCTGTTTTATTTCTAATGACTGGAAATAAGAGAAGCCATTGCAGCTACAGCTTTGAAGTGCCCAGATACATTCAGTTCAGGATTTAGTATACTGTAAATATGGTAAATGTCACATTGTTTTTCAATATTTTGCAGGGATGTCAGATGAAGGGTTGTTCAGCCTACAGATCTGATCATACCCTTAATCTATGTTTTTGATCAAGCACAGAAGTTGAAGGTTGTCTTAGCATTAATTTGTATAAGAGAATTCTCCAACACACAAATGAATTTGAATAGTTTCCATTATTCCCCAGAAGGCTCCCTTTATATCAATAAATACACATAGATGACGGC
This sequence comes from Phaenicophaeus curvirostris, assembly GCF_032191515.1. Lineage (NCBI taxonomy): Eukaryota > Metazoa > Chordata > Aves > Cuculiformes > Cuculidae > Phaenicophaeus > Phaenicophaeus curvirostris. The sequence goes on along the minus strand of NC_091397.1, from coordinate 48,916,212 downwards.
TTGGCTGCATTAACTGATCGGGCACTTGCTAATAACTTCATTGGACGCACTGTTTAACCTGGTATCTTACAAGGAGTAGATCTTACTTTCCCTTGAGGAGACATTGTTTTTATTGTGGAGCAGGCGGCACACTCATGTAGCAGTTCTAAGGCAGCTCATGCAAGTGATAAGAACTCACTGAACAAATTTTGACGGAGTCTGAGGATGTATAAGTAGGTAGTTAAGTAAATTCATAGAATAGAGGGGTTTTTTTTAAAAAAAAAAAATAGGGTGCTTTTGCTCTCTTCCTTGGGCTTTGAAATAATGTAAAACATCTGATTTGATACTGACTTAAACAACAATGGCCCTGCCCTTGACTGGGTACAAGCTACTTCTAAATCACTGGCGTGCCAGTTCAATTCCATCACTTTCTTTTTTTGGCTGAAGAATTTAAAGCCAAACTTAATTAAGCTGCTGACATTGTGAGGGGGCATACAGGAAACTGTTTAAATTATGAGCCCTGTGTGACTTGGCTCTTGATATCAATCCTATTTTGAATTTCTAAATTATAGTTTAAAAACAAGTCTTAAAGGCTCTAGTTTTTCCTGTGGGTGGTGTTTGTCGTATTTTGCACAGATCTATGCCTCCCTTTACATGTGCATTTTCCTGTAGAATGTTATATGCACTCAGCTGTCTCTTGATTACAATTTGTTTCTCTCTAGATAGAAGTACTTGGGGTGTGTATTCTTCAGAGAAAGACAACTTCACATTTTCTTTTTATTGTGAAAATCAAGCTGAAGCTAGAGGGGAAGAACTGAGGATGAAGATGAGCAGCACCTGGTTTGACATTTTTTAGTTCTTACTTCACTCTTAATGGACATTGATAATTTTCTTCCCGTGTTTGCAGGACTGGCTTGACTATGACATAAACAGAGATAAGAGAGGACACAGAGACAGATGGAAAGAATAATAGATGAAGGATGAGAATTAATACAATGTGCTCATGACATATTGGTAAAAATATGTACAAAATATGACAGACAGTCATAAAACAGGAGACTGGCCAACTAGAAACCATGACCTCCTCAGTCCAAAATTTTCCTGTAAACAAATAAACAGCTTTAAGTCTCTGGCAGATTTGGTCTGCTTTGGAAAATGGAACTAGTAGTACATTTTTCCGTATCTTCTAGCTCTGTTAGACTACAGTGGGTTTCAAATCACTGAGATTTCTGTGCTAATGGACTCTTCCACACCAATCTTTTCACTTCTTTGAAAGCCTACAATTCAGCCAAAACTGGAATCGGTTTTCTCATTGGTATAGTGATATCTGTTCATTCACTTAGAGGTGCAGAGTAGATTTGCCGTTTGATTATCCTCTGGAAACTGTAACTCATTGAATTGACAAACAAAATTTGATACAATTGTCAGAGGAGGCCAAAAGTTTCAAAACTGGTCATATTGCCGCATTAAATCCTTAGTTTGAAAACCAAATATAATCATGTTCTGCTCAAAGCATGTGAACAGCATATGAATGAGGAAAATGTTCATTTACACAATCCAGACTGGTTTGATTCAAGAAACAGCCAACCAGCTGCCCAATTTGCAAGATGAATCTCTTCTTTACACACCATAATCAAAGTTTAGACAGATCTCTGCCATTTCATAATATATAATTATTTCAGACTTCAGTTTATAATCATTAGCATTTTAGACACTGTTAGCATAATGCATTTAGCATTAGCCTGGATGTAGTACCTGAATATCTTCATCTACTTTTTCTGAAGGGCAATGTCAGTATCAAGGAACTTATTCCATCTCTCTTTGTTGTCATTTAAGAAAAAAAGCTCCTTAGCCTTGGTTTGTGCTAAACATAAGCACTTTTAGCCTCAAAGTCCATCTTTGTCTGTTGAGATAGTATCTCTGTTCTGGTCTCCTGGGCCAATTATCGCTTCTTCCTACTTGTGATGGAAAACTGGTTAAATATAGCAGAAGCTAAAAGGCTGCTATTCAGGCCCCTCTAGAAAAAAGATAGAAACTGGACAAACAGGTCTAGGAAATCAAAGATTAAAAGAAAAGGCCATGGATTCACATTGTGCCACAGGAGCATAATATCAGTTTGGATTTGGCTCTATGCTTTTACTTATGAAAAATAAGCCCAAGTCTGCCTCCTCTTCTTTCTCTCCCCCTCCACCTCCACCTTCAGTCAGCAATAATGTAAATGTAATTGGACATCCTGCAAGGAGAGGTCTGTCATGTTCTTGTATTTCACCGGTTGAATAACCTGATGTTATTAAGATTTCTTCCAAACTTCTTGCTGTTCAGCAGTACGTTATTTGATCAGTTATTAAAGATGGAGTGGGCTGTTAACTTATAGAGTTTCCTTCTGATATAAAATTACATGGTACATTGATTCAACCTGCATGTGAAAGCAAAAACACCAACTTTTTTGTCTCCTTTCTCATTTTTCCATTTTGATTTCCTCATCTTCTTTATCCAAGAATGTCGTAGACTGTTAACATCCCATGACTCTATTTCACACTTACTTAGCAATGGTATTCTTGACTTACCTCTGGCAGCAATCTCTCTGTGTATAGGTATGCAATACATCTAGGGCTCATGCAAAACCTCCTTCTCTTCTTAAAGGATGTCTTTTGGCTAACTGTTTTGCCAAATTTTTCCACTACTACTCATTTGTAGCTTTTTCCACTTTCAGTTCTAGAGATAGGAGACTATCAAGGTGAACGACTGCATTTACAATGCACTCCTTGAAAAAAACAAGCATAAGAATTATATGTTTATAATTGCCCTGAGTATTCTCAAGACACATCAGTGTATTACATTACCTAATTTCTGTCTAATTCTCCACATCAATAACCCCTCTCACTACAAAACTATCTAAAGAGCTCATGCTGAAAGTCTTCCTAGTATCCCTGTGTAACACAATGCTCAGTGTTTCCTCAGCAGAAACAAGATCATGTTCAGATTTAGGAGGAATCTCATGTCTGTTTTTAGTGATGGTTTTGATGTCTCCCTCAGCTGATGGTGTGGAAACAGGCTGGGCACTACAGGAAGAAAAAGAAAGCCCTGTTAGAATCTAGATTTATATCACACCAGACATTTTCATTACATTTTTTACTATGCCATAAACATAGAATTCCATGTTTCTTTCTATTCTGCATAAAGTCCTGTCAGAACCCAGTGTAGGGCAGAGAATGGTCTCAATAAATAAGCTTCTATGGCAAAGAGTAGTCAACTCATTTGCAGAAAAAGAGGCTTCAGGAGGCAGAGCTACATGACAGAGATGACACACTTTGTTGCTCTTGACTGCATTATCTTTAGTTTTCTTAAGTGGAGTCCCTTTTTATGTGTCTTTGCCCTTGCTGAGGCAGAGTTTGCTTCCTATGGCAAACAAATCAATTCTGATAACAACTAGGATCAAGCAACCAATTTAGAGGCTTATTTACCAGGAAGATTTCTCTCAGTAAAAACAATTAGAGCTGTTTCCATAAATCCACTGCTGGCAGATACTGTTGCTTAGATGGTATCTATCAGCTACTGCAGTCCTGTTCATTCTTTGCTGGACAGAGTCCTCGGCAGAACCTCTATCACACATGAACAAACTCTTTCTGGTGTGCCAGCTAGCAGGATTGATTGACTTGGACACACTAACTGCCTTCTGAGTCTGCCACTGGGTCTGGCAAGTCCTCCTTCCTGCTGCTTGCTCAGTGCTTCATGCTCTATTTCACATCTTCAGTGGGTAGCCTTAATCTTATCTGAAGTCACTGTAGCTGCCTAAAAATCAGGTTTGGTCTTAACCAATCAACTATGTTGACTCCGTAGGCCACAGAGAGAAAAAGGTGTCCACCAAACGTGGATGGTTTCCATCTGTCTCAGGATGGAAAGAGTCCTTTCGTCATGGGTGTTACTTTCTCTTCAGTTGAACAGAGAAGTGTCATGAATTGACAAGGCAAGAATTTTAGAATACTGATGTAGGCTGTGATAGGCAACATTATACCACTGTATTTATGACTTTTTAGGTTTCTATGCAAGCAAACAGTATTTATTACAATACACTGACAGAGCTGAATCATTACATAAAACACCGACAGGCTGTTATAACTACTATATGGAATGCCAGTATGTATGGCTGAGCTACCAAAAATATTCATCTATGTACATCCACATGATATGACTGTAACTGATTTTGCTTATGTTATGATCTACCTGATTATCTAGAGACAACTGTCCTGGCACTTCCTTCCTCTTTCCCAAATACGGCTGCTTAAATTGTGACTAGAAAATTGCCAAAGGCTCCCTGTACCAGAGAATCCACTGAAATCACGAGCCTGGGACGTACATTTTCCTATTCTTGATACTCTGCCACTAATTCATTCTTTTCCCATTTCTCCTCTTCCACACTGATTTTCTGAGTCTTTATGTTCTTCCATCACTCTTATTCCCTTTAAATTACCTGTCAGTGTAAAACTGTAACAGCGTGGTAACCATTTCTCCTGCTTTTAATGACAGCTCATAATTGCTGACAAGAAAGGGAAGCAAGCCACATGAAAATGTGTGTGCATAAAATTGTCATAATGTCATACACGATGCTGAGATCAGTAATGAGGAGGCTGGGCCTTAGTTAAGATATATAGACAGAAAATATATACCAGGAAGAAGAGGCAGAATAGAAAAATGAAATAAAATAGTGGCTGTGGAAAGCTAACTGAACGTAATAAAACAAGCTATGTTAGAATCAGATGGGAAAAAAAGCTGTTCTCTTTGGATGATAGAGATATCGTGGCAAATACATTCTTTGGGAACAAGTGGCAATAAAAAAACATTTGTGGCACCTAACTGGTATCATTCCATTATTATTCTGTAGTAGTGGCGGGGACTCCCCAGAGACACATTGCCTTCTTTGCTGTTATCACTGCCTCAGGAAAACAACAAACATTGGACTGCTTCTACGAACACAACCACAAAATTCTTTCACGGACTAGGTTCCTGGCACCATGACTCACACCTGGTCATGAACTTGTTGGTTCACAAATTATAAATTCTTAATTTATTTTTCAACTTCTGCCTCTCAGCCTGAAGCCACAGACCAAAGGTTTCAGAGGTCTCTCCTTACCTGGAGGTGGAAAAGGTATAAAATTCTGCCAAAGATCCTGGAGAATGCAGCAAAGAGGGATTTTGTGAGAGAGGTTGGAGGTATTTCATGGTTTGTTTATTTCTGGAGCAACATCTACAGCACCTGCCTTCATTGATATCTTCTAGCAGCACACCAGCAGCATTCACTGTTTAGACAGAAGGATAACAAAATCAGCACTGTAGTACAGTTAATTACTGTGTTTATGGGTGAATGGGTGGAATCACAGTACATCTTAGCTACAAAATGTGGCTCCATAAAGGCCAGCTTTGCTAAGGACTTTCCAGTCAGTTTATTAAAACAATACCCTTTCTTATCCACCATTCCCAATAAGAGGCTTTTAGACTAAGGAAGGAAAAAACTAAAGCAGTGAAGTTGATAAGAATTCACCTTTTTATACTCCTGTGAGAAAAAAACCTTGGTTGCACTATCAATATATTTAAGTTTAAGCCATGATTGGTCAAATGAAAAAAAGGCCCAGTGCACAATGCTGAGTATTCAGTACTTACTCACCCTCCATCATCTGCTGTTGAAAATTTAGTCATGCCTCTTGAGGTTTGCAGCTAAGTGGTTCCAATAATTGAAGTTGCACTTGGACAGCTGCTGTTTAAGTCTGGCTCCCCCAATTACAGAGACATGTCTGTGTTCCCCAAGGCAATTGGCTTATTAGGACATCCGTTTTTATGTCTGCAGACCCTGTTAAACTTTTCCCGTTCAGTGTTACCTAGTGTAACATAAATGTAAATATAAATATTAGTCAGAATGTATTAACTTTGATTAGGATAACTGGTGGTGGGTATGTAGGCAAGGGGATGTGACAAAAAAACCCAATAATATGCTTGTAATCTATTCTGTAAACATCAAAAAGGGTGAGGTTTGGGGCTTTTTTGTGTTCGATCTCTCATTGTTTCCTCTTCTTATGGAATGATGAGGATTGTGAGAAGGGAGAGAGGTGAACTGCCCAGATGTGATTCGGAATTCAGAGGAAGTAAGGAGATACCAGATCTGAAACCTAATATACCTTTTGCACAGCAGAGGAGCAGTCATGCAAATCTACTTCAGTGGTCTCTTTTTGGACATGTATGGGACAAATTCCAGATTTCCACAATCCCTTCCAATCTTCTTCTTAAAATGGCTTGCAAACAGCAGTGAGGCTCTCCAAGCAAGTGACATTTCACAGGTAGATGTGTGTCCTGGCTGATTTGCTTTTATGGTAATTCTGTAATATAAAAACATAAAATAACAGTCTTAAACATAGCTTGCATTTCCCTTCTTTTTGACTTGATTCTGATCTCAGTAAATCAAGTTAGTGGCTGATTAGTCCAGGGCTCCATTTCTGGAACACAAACCAGTTCTTATCATGGAATATTTCACTTCTTATATTATCGTTCAATGTACTGGGGTAGGAGAAAGCCGTTTTCTTTCTGGGGTTGGAATGAGATGTCTGCAGCCATAAGGTTACATTACAGATGGGTTGATGGGAAAGCTGAGTCAAGAATATAATTTTTGAAAAAGCTAAGGAGTAGGTGTTCCTTGTGCTGGGAATGGAAGCTAATACTAAGTGTTCAGGAAGGAGAAATTTCTTTCGCAGATCCCTCTGCAGAACTGTACATCTCACCAGCTTCCCATTACAGAAAGCTCTGGCTGGTGCCTAAGGGACTTAGATGACTTTGAAACGTGTATTTCTTTGCTCCAGTGTTTCCCATACTTAATATCTATTCTCAGAAATATCCCATTAAGATTCTCTTTGCTGTAAGAGACTTGACATATGGGAATAAGCAGCTTATGTGGCCTAAGATGTCAGTTAATTTTAGAAGTAGCGAGACTAGTGATGGCAGTCCTTACACAAAACTATGGATGGCATGCTCGTAAATCCAAATGTTAGTGGTCTGAAAAGGCCAACAGCTTCTCCCCCTGTTTCATGGAGAAGAAAAGAGATAATTTCAATAAGAAAAAAAGCATCTGCATACATTTGTTATGGGAGCTTACACTTGCCAACACTGCCAGCTTTATTAGTATCTTGGTCAAGTACTCAAATCTGGCATATTTTACTGCTTCATACCCTTTGTCTTCAAATACTGTTGCTATGTCTGCAGTGCACTGCCAAGGCGAAAATAACCTATTGCACATTTCAGTACATTGCCTTCAGTGTAACCTGGATTATGTCAAGCAGAATTTCACCTGGAGGAGAGAAGGAGGAAAAAAATAACCTTTTGTAGTCCTGAGTTTACAGCTCAGTGGCACTGGATGAACTCATGATGAACTACTTATGGGCATCGTGCCCACATGGACCGGAGGGTCTAGAGGAAGAATCCACAGTGATGCTCTGCCCTTGGCGAGAGTTATATTCACGTGCTCTCATGAGCATCAGAGCTGCAGAGGGTAAATCATAAGCAGTCATCGTGATGATCTTGTGCAGTATGCACAGCCTCCCTGCCACTCCCATGACAGGACAGGTATGATACATCTTGATGGAGGGTGCAAAGGGGGAAGAGAAGAGGAAACCCTTTTCCTCCCTTGAGTTACTCTGCTTGAATATCTACAGAAAAGATGTAGTTTATTGAATCCTGGGACTGAAGAAGCCTTGTTGCTACATATCGTTGTCTTGAATCTTGTTGATTTATTTCTAGGTGCAAGTTTTGGCTAAAATTCTGCTTGGAGCTGGGACAGATGTAAGGCAAGGAGGCTCTGCTCTGCAGGGTACCCACTGCATTCCTATCAGGGTGCTTGTATCATTCTGCATCTTCCTTCTTATTGTCTTCCAGACACTTGTCTCTCTTTCTCTCTCAAGTATGGGTGCTATCACACACCTGGTTCAAAAATTACTGTGGAGAGAGACAAACAAGTGCATATGCACAACTTTTATAGGACACCATGTGACGGCATTAGCTGGATTCCAACAGAATTAGCTGAATTCCAACAGAAAACCTGTAAATTTTATCCTTCCTGGATGATATTTTTTGTTATTCTGAGACTCTCTGGCAAATCTGGAAGCAGGTCACACTTGTAGCATTGCTCATCACAGCCCTGTCCTCCTTGTCTTTGCACCAGACATATTCCCAGAGCTGGCTGAACCATTCAGTACTTCCTAGCATACTCCAAATTCTGAGCAGCAGACTCTTACATGCGTATTAACACAAATCTTGTTTCTGCAAGTACCCCAAAGCAGAGGTCAGGCCAAGAAAGAAAAATCATCTTCACCCACCTTGTTGCTGTTATTATTTATGATGCTTTGAGTTCAAAGACCATTTGAGGGGATGCTGAATACACTTCATGGTGTTTCACTTTATCCCATAACTCAGAGAAACGTTCAAATCTGGGCATGTGGGGAGAAGATATGTTAAACATATTCTTTCAGAGTCTGCCACAGCTAATTTGCTAGCCCATAACTGCATTTGCAGACTGGGCTGCTCCCGCTGACTTCACTGGTGCGTAGGTTAAATATGTTAGCTCTTGTCAATGTTTCAGGGTTCAGTGGAAACTAGTAATTCTCAGTGAGCCTAGGTTTTTCAGAGCTAGAAAAACAGGAAGCTAACATGTTCACCTCTGTTGGAGCAAGACAGGAGGAGTGAGACATTGTTTTCATAAAGAGTTCAGAACAAAGTAAGGGGCAATATTAAAATACAAATTTTTGTAAGTCTCCTTTAAGATCTCATTAAAACATGGCACATAAGTGCAAACTCCAACCAGAGTGATAGTTTTAAAAGAGGATTTTGCAGCTTTTGTTAAAATTCATTGCTTTTTTAAACTGTCTATACTGCTAATGATCCAAATCTACTCTTCTCTAGGGATGAACGATGGAAGAAGCTATGTTGTACTTTTTTTTTGTAGACTTTTCTACATTTCAAACATTGGTCATTAAAATGAAAAAGGTTTCTTTTCCTGGAGAATTTAAATAGCAAAAGAAATACAGACACTTTTAACCCCCACTCAAATGTTTCTGCTCTCTTTTTTGAGCTATCAGGGGTTATTTCTGGTGAGTGGAAGAACATAGGACACTTGTGGTGCAATTTTTTAGTTCCTTTTCCCCAGTAAAATCACAGAGACATCTTTAATCGCAATTTTCCCAGTTACTATTGATTACTAATCTCTCTGGTCTGCAATATGATTACTAGAATTCCTTCTGATCATAAACGGTATCACCATCATAGCTGAAAACATCAGCCTTGACCTGAAGGGAAATTCTGTGAAACCACAACTGACCTCCCTCCTTTTCACATGTATAGCCAAACAGAGCTTTGATAGTTACTCTAAAGCTCACAAATATTACATTAGATTTGGAAGTGATGAGCTAAAAATATGGAGATCAGATCTTCTTATAGTTTCCAGGTTTAGCTCGACATCTAAGTGACAGAATGAGATTGCAGTTTCCCTTTATTCCAGGTATTGTCCAGCCTATAGACCAGACTTCCCAGTGTTTGTTGAACAGAGGAGAAATCACATGATTATTTGACCACTGAAACTTGTTGTAAAGTTACCAGAGAAGAATATCAGGTTTCTGAGGGATTGCCATTATGGTGCATTACTATCAACAGTGGTAGAATGGAGGGACAGACTTGGAAGTCTGGCAGGCTTTGCTGTTAAATTTTATTTTGAAAATTTCTCAAAGTCTCTCCTTGTAAACAAGAGATGTATTGCATGATTTGAAAAAAAAATGCCACAGTCAGAAAGGCAGTCCAATGACAACCCAAGTACTCTTCTCACCTGTTCACCTTACTATATTAGTAGTCTCTTCTTGTGGTACTACGAATAATTTCACTGGCATTACAGTTATTCCTGGGCACAACTCCTACAACGACATTTGTGACTTTGAAAAACCAAGGGATGGAACAACCGATGAATTTATTCATGCGTCCAACTAGGCGACCAGCTGAACACAATCTACTTCTTCTCATATGCTACATTTGAATGCGCTTTTGATTCTACTGCAATCTGAAAATAACAATGAAACAATTTCTTCACTTCATAAATGATTTGCCTACCCATTTCCACTGGTTTACTTACGATTTTAACTGTGAACATGAAAATTCATTGATGTGTTGATTTCTTTTGTTAAGATTTAGACATACAATTCATATTGGACAGGAAAAGAAATATCCATCACAATCAGCTTTAAACTGTTGCTGCTCAGGGTTGAATATAGGTTCCTGCTCATAATCTACTGGAAGGGAAGCCAGAGAATAAATACCAAGGACCAATTTTTCCCATAGAACTCAAAAAAAGTCACAAACAATGTAATTAGCCACACAATCTTCAGTGAAGGTGGAGTGTCCCATTGCCTGCTCAGACACAAATACTCACAGATACCCTGAACATATTTTAGCAGAATGACTCACAGTTGCCTTGAAAAGGCAAAAGGAATTGACAAGTGTATGCTGATACATCAGGTGTTTAAGGGATGGGTGGACAAAGCGCTGAGGGGCATGGTTTAGTATTTGATAGGAATGGTTGGACTCGAAGATCCGATGGGTGTTTTCCAACCTGGTGATTCTATGATTCTATGATTCTGATATTTCTAACCAATGAAACTTCTCCAAACACAGAGCAATCAGTTGTGCTCCTTAGGTGTGAAATCCAACAAGTCTGCGGTTGTCATTGTTAGTTGTTTCTTAATAATCAAAGAATGAAAAAAAGTAATTTGTTTTCTTTTCCTTTCCTTTTTTTTTATATATTTCTCTCACCACCACCATAGAGCATTGTAGTAATTCTAAAAAACAAATTACTTCTGGGAGGAGTAATAAGTAATTTCAGCCCAAAGTGTAATTTTGCTGTGAAGTTTTATGCAGCAAAATAGAAGATTTTATGATGTAAGTGTTTTGTCAGTCATAACTATAATGCCATCTCATAATGACGGTTAGAAGTCAATCCTTCTTTAGCTAGCAAGCAACAGAAGCGAAATAGAAAGGCAGTAGATTATTTGGATTTAAGACATAGTAATGCTGTTTCCATGAGTCCAATTTAGTTTTCTTTTACTATCAGATCTTCACCTTCTGAACGCAAATCTGGAGAGTGTCTCCATAGCCACTCTTTGGGAATATTTGGAAACGAATTAGGAGACATCTAGCTGTTCCTTTTTGTTAGAGTAAGGAGCATTAATCATGAAGCCTTATATGAAAGTATCTGATGATGGTGTACTTAGAGTCCTCTTCCTAAGAGGCAAAAGGAGGAAAATGACTGTTGTGTTTTTAGGAACGTGCAGAGAGCCACAGAAGTCTTTTTATAATTCATAACTATATAATGGAATGCAGCAAGTGAAGAAAAGCAAAGTATTTTATTTATCACTTAGAAAGAGCATTACTTTGCAGAACAACATTTTAGTTTTCTTCATTACCACTGCTTTTTGTTTCCTACCGCCTAGTTTGTGCTGCTTTGTACGTTTTTTGTAGACCACTTTATATACACAAAGGACAAAATCAAATATGACTTTTTAAATTTGATCCCGTGAGGGAAAACACTTCTACTTTAGAAATTATGTGAGACAGGAAATAAGGTAGCCACTACATCCTCATTAAGACTGTTCCATGTCACACATACCATCAGGGCAGTAGCCTGGGCAACAAGAAGCCCACGGTTGCCACTGTAGTTACCTTGTCCTCTGGGTTCCCACTAGCCTTCCCACTAGGAATAGAAAGTGTCCAGAAGCCGTAAGAGAGCTGGCCTGGCAGGTCTCACAGCCAAAGACCTTATTTACAAAAGACTGCCTGTATGCATGCTACTTGCTTCTCCTTTATATAAGCTGTAAGCTTGGAAGAAATCACCAAATTTTAACAACATTGAGAAAGATTTGTATTGTGCTACAGAGAATAAAAGTAGAGATAGAACCCTAAAATGCTGCTGTTCATAACAAAGATGAGGAAGACAAACATCAGCACTCTAACAGATTACAACACTGAAAACTCAAAGTTGCCTTTCTATTTTTCTAGCAGATTTGCAGGCTTCTTTTGCTCAAATGCACAGCTATATGTCTTTGCGGGCTGACTTAATAAAAGACCTGAGCAAATCTGGAAGGCAAATAGGAATTTTTACACAACAGTATGTGTAATATTAGCTATGCAATTTTGTGTGATTGTAGGCATATTTCTCTCTAGCCTGAATAGTTAAAATGATTCTCTGATCTGCTGAGTGAGCCTTTTCAGTTACTTAATAGCCCATTTTTTCAAAACCATTTTCCATGTGAGTCACTTTAGAAATTCAGATCAATGTTCTGTAGTAAAGAGTGGCATTTCTTAGCAGTTTGAAGTGCACTTGATAGCAATCCAAAATATGATCCAATACTAAAAGTGAATTTAATGGGCAATGTTGAAATATGACAAAGACACTTGAAATAAAACCACATTTGGATTAAATGTTTACAGATCAGCTTCTAAACTGACCTTTACTTACCTAAACTGTAGCTTGAAACAGCGATTTTAGTAACTTTTAAGTATCATTTAGAAGCACAGAAAAGCCAGCGTCAACAGAGACTGGCGAGCATAGAGTTCATAGCAAAACCTACTCTTCAGTCCATGGTAATGTGTTTACAATGCAGCATTTGGGATTTCCAACACAACATTCAGAGTAAGTCTTTTAAAAAACTCAGGCCAACATCTGGTAGGACCTAAGCACTGTTTGTATATGATCTGGGTATTCATCAAGTCACCCCAAAATTAGTTATTGGGAAAGGTGTCTCAGGAACAAATAAGTCTGAAAATCATTGCATTCTGAGCCAAAATAAAAGAATATTTGTACGTGAATTCAACCACAAAATTTTAAATACCACAAAATTTTATATACCACTAGCTAACAATCTCAGTCTTACCCTGATAGCTGCTGTAAGATCAATATGCTAATGAAACATCAGCCAAAACTATCACCCAAAACTATCACCCAAAACCTGTTGCTGTGATAAGTGAAAGGAAATATGAGTAAAAAGGGAAAAAAATATGTCTATAGGCAAAACAAATCTCCCTCATCCTTTTTTTTGCATCTACAACTTTATATACATATATATATATATACACACACACACGCACACTCTGCAATATTCCTACACTATTTTCTTCAAACAGCCCTCTTCTTTTGCCCCATCCAGCCTTTCATTCTGTATAAGCTTAGGAGACATTTTAGATCAGGGGCAATGGGAAGGGACCTCAGAACTTTTGGATGCAGGAGACAGGGAAAGGATAAGAAAAGGAGAGGGCAAGTGACCTGTTTTTCCACCTCTTTTCACTGCAGGTCCGCTACAGACTTTCCACCTGGCTCTTAGGCATCAAGAAGGTTTTTGCTGTTTAAAAAAAGAGGGCTGAACTCAGAGCATACTGAGTACCAAGCTCAGTCTAGTGAAGGAGCAAGGAAGGACTTAGAAATTGCTGGTCCATTTGTGAGCAGCAGTTGGAAATAAGTAAAGCTAGACTCTCAATAGATCATTATGTCTACTCCCAGCAGGAAGACTCCTAGGAAAAAATGGAGTGTGTGCTAAACTGGTAGTGTGTTATAGTTTGGCAAGATATCAGGAAAAAGAAAAGAGCAAAATAAAGAAATATTTGAGATCCAAATCAAGAGAGATCTATTAGGGGATTGTAAATTAGACTACAGGATTACTTCAATTGGTTGGTTTAATTAATGTGGTAATGACAACAATATGGAAAATGACTGAACATTTTTCTAAAGTAGAAATCTAAAATGTAGATTTTCTGTGGCATTTTCCAAGCTTTACTTCATTAATCCTTGCAACACATCTACAACTCAGATGTCACTGTATTTTATATAACAGAGAAAAGTGGGACTATGAAATTAAAGCAGAAGAGACAGTTTTCAGAGTAACAAAAGCGTCCATCTTGCCAAGTGGAATTCAGGCCCTTGAATGCTCAATTTCTGACTTTTTGGCAGGTGTCCTCCCAGCCATTCCAAGACACAAAAGCTGGAATCAGGGTACAATCCAAAGTCTTGGATTTACAAAATCTTCACAGACGATAATTGCAAGAAGAAATTAAGTAATCTACCAGTGTTACTGTTTGACCGAAAAAGCCTCATTTTACACTACTCTACTTCTGGTCAGAGAAAGATGCTTCCTCAAGGCTCAGCTTGATAAATTATAGAATTAATCTCATGCAAATACCTAAGAAATGTATGCATGTATATTCCAGGGATTTGTTTTGATGCTTTTAGTGCCTTCCACCTACACAACTTCCAGAGCCAAAAGCAGCATGGAGTTGAAAGATGACAGAAAAAGATCTAGAATCTTTTCACTGTAGAGGCAGCAAAATAAAGAAGCTTGAAGGAACAGTATGAACTCATCTGAGCGTTCTCATTTATTAGAAAGCAAAGAGGAAGAAAATTCTTTGTGACACCAAGAAGTCCTGAAGATTGACTCTGCTGACTGAGGGAGAAATCACCTGGCAAGTGAAGCAATTTTGCAGACTTTTCTTCAGGTCAACGCCAGCCTTCAGGGAAGTGCAGTCAGTCCTTACTGCACCCTGACACCCCTCACACCTCAGTCTCTCCCTGTCTCCCAGGTTTGTAGCACCCACAGACATGGAGCCAAACTGATGCAAATACACAAATTCAGCCCCCTGAGTAGGCCAGATACAACGCCTTCTGCTTCAACAGAGGGACTCAGCCTAAACTGAGACCAGAATAAGGCAAGAAAATGCCAACCATGCCTTAAAATTTATTGGTTTCCAAGTACTTCTAAGTGTAAGAAAAGCTGCTTATTACTGCTTTTATGAAGAATCATATATAATGCCCTACCAGTCCAAGCAACCCTGTTCCTGTGTGCTCTGCTTTTAGGTGTGAGCTCTCTGGAGGCTGTAGATAGGCTGCAATATGGAATGATTTTGCTGAGCTGCACTCCTTGGGACCACTATCGTACAGTACGTAGCTCCAGCTTCATAACCCTTCAAAGCTCGCTAATGTCTCTACTGCAAGAATAACTGTGGGTTTGAGGCAGGACATCAGGTGCTGGCGGGGTTAACTATGTGGGCTACTTCAGTGCTGGTGCTGCTGACTTCATAGCATTTCCTTCTCAAACAATGCAGTCAGTGTTCAAAGTAAAGCCACTTCTGATAACTGATGATGACAAATGACTATCTCTGTACTACAACATTACTTTTTACAGTAATTATAAGAATTCAATTACTGGCTAGCAGAGGCAATATAACCAAACCATAGCCCAGCCCAAACCAAATGTCATCAGTAAGATCTGTGCTTTCAGAAAAGCATTAGTCACCCAATGCTTTATGTCCTGGCCCTCTCAGGAATGAATAAAGCCTCTTGGGTTAGTTCAGGTCATAAAAGATAACTGAAGTGACTACAGAAGAAGTTTGGGAACAAATGATATAAAGAACAGTAACACATTGCCGAGACCAGATGGTAATCACTCAAGAGTTTTGCCGCAATTCAAGGATGAAATAGCTGAATTGCTGAGAGCTTTGTGTAACCTTTCATTTAAAACATTCTGGGTACGTAGGACTGGAGGATAACATATGTGATGCAGAGGTCCCAGTGGAGAATTACAGGAACATCAGACTGATATCCATATTGGACAATCTAATGGAAAGTATAAGGAGTTAGCAGGCAATTGCATAAGCATTGTACCATAAATACTCCATACTGATAAGGTCCATGAAGCTTTATATAAAAAGCCATAATCCTGCTTGCTTGGTTTTTTTTGCGAAGCTATCAACAAGCTTGTGGGGCAGGGTTATCTGGACGATGCAGTCTATTTGTAATTCCAGGGGCCTTTGACAAAGGCCCTCACCAAACGCATTTCTTAGAGGGAAGGGCTTGCATGATTATAAAACAGGAAACAGAAGAAACAATAAATTCTTTCACTGGAGGGAGGAATCAAGAGCAATTTCTCAAAGGACAGTTCAACATAGTCATAAGAAAACCTAGAAAGGGTGGAATAGTGGAATGAGAAGTTTGTTGATGACACTACATTTATCAGTCTAGCAAGACTGCAAGCAGACTGCATGAAGTCTTTGAGCAAAACTGAGAAAGAAAATAAAATTTGTAATAGAATTACAAATGATATTTGGTACAGCTAAATGCAAAGTGATGAGCATGGGGAAAAAAACAATCCTAACTTCACACACAAAATTATAGGCTTCAAACTGGTCATGACCACTCAGGAGATCCTGGTTCTCTTGTAGGTGGCTTCACTGAAAAAAACAGTTCAATTCCCACTAGCAGTCAACAAAGCAATTCAAAAGTTTAGTGTTAGAAAATGAATTCAGAAAAAACCGAAATATTATTCTGTGACTGTATAAATCCATGATTTGTCCATCATTTAAATTTAATGTGCATTTCTGCTCCTCTCGTCTTAGAAGATACTTCAGACTTTGAGAATGTTGTGAGAAAGCCAGTAAAGATCATCCAAGGGTATGAAACATTTGTACTATTATGGATTATTGAGAACTGGAGAGGGTCAAATAAAGATAACACGAACCAGGCCCAATGCAAACAAAATATTTTGATTATTCACACAGTCAATGGTAGATAGTGGAACTTATTGGTAAATAACTTCAGGGAGCTAAAAATTGACATAGGTTCAAAGTGATTCTACAGAAGTGCATGGAAAAGAAATAGTGAGAATGGTTACATATACTGAAAAATGATATCCAAGCAAGAAAGTCTCTGAACCAGAAAGAGCTAAGGCCTGGGAGCGATTTAGGAGAAAGTGTCACACGTGCTTAATATGTCTTAGTCTTCCTTAGATGTTTGTTTGTAGATATTTTTGGTAGCAGGGTATTTGGTTTAGCTAGATGTTCTGACCGAGCACAGTTATTCAACTAGCCTTAGCATATTTATATCCCCTTCTGACCCACAGAATAAGCAGATGGATGCAAAGCTTTCAGTGAATTAAGCCCTTTTGAAATGCACTGTCCTAAATGGGCACTTGTTGTTCATTTTGGCTCTCCAGGGAATAAGCCATCCATCACATCCGTAGCTATCTTTTAATCTAAGCACAGTTGAGAAAGATTTTAAATTTCTTTGAACTTGAGCTTTCAGTGCTGGAGGATCAGGCTTTCTTGTGGAAATCAATTGTATTCTTTGAATGTGTCAGGCTGTAAGAGTCTTATTCACTTCTGCCTCGATAAAAATAATTTCTAGTAGACACAGTAGTGATCTGGGAACCTTAAATACAGGATTAAAGTGAATAACTCAGGAAGACAGGAATCTTTTTGAGCTATTCCACAGTCATTCAGCTCTCCATGAATGTCTAGACTGAGATGAAACTAAATAAACAGTCTCTTCAACATCTCTTCATTATCTTGGAAAGGAAAAGGAATTGAAACAAGGAGACAGAGAATGCTAAATCTGCAAGCTAATGCATCATAAGAAACATTGAGAGCAGCAGGAGTATGCAGCACAGTAGCTAGCAGAAAACCAGCACTGATAACACAGTAAAGGACTGTGAAAGCCTAATCCATTTTCAAGGGCTTTCAATCAAGATTCTCACCTTGATACAGTCCCAGATTCCAATTCTCTTATTCATGTTTAATAGCATCTGTTCTGTCAGATGCTATTTCTATCCCAGAAATCACTGAAGCCACCTGAGCTGAGGTGCTGTTAGCATGAGTTGGAGATATGGCTCTCACCAAATTAACACAGAAGCAATCTCTATGTTGAAGCCAGTCTCTCAGCAAACTGAAAACTATTTAAAGGCACTCATTCTTCTGAAGGGTTTGCAGGTAAACTCCTTGTTTAAATATCATGCCTCATTTCTAAAAGAGCCTTCATTCTTCCAAATTCACAAAAAGGAAGATCTTTAATTTTTTAAGAGTATTTTAAATTAAGATCAATGGGGTGCATGTGTGTGTGTGTGCACATCAGGATCTTAGGTCAGAGAAAATGAATCTGGTGAAACCTGCAGGACTTCCATGGCTTGAACGACTCACCAAATTTTGCTGAAGGAATACTACTCCCATTCTACAGTCCTCAGCCTTGTATATTAGTGCCTCTAGCATATTAGCAGTGGCTTGCTGAAGCTTCTGAGCACAGATCCCTCAGACACTTTTACCCTTTTCTCCCACAGACATCTGGAATGTTTCTCTTAGGGAAAAGTTCTAACAACATTATGGCAAATCCAGTGGTGATGGGACTGGAATTTCTGGAAAACGCAATGTGTTTCCTGGATCTCTGGTAGACATGCAGCAGTACATTAAAATTCAGTATCTAACATTGTTCCTGTTTTCAGTTTTCTGTCATCTCCCCCCCCCCGAAATTGCCAAATTTATAGTAGCAGCCTTGTCCACGAAACATCTCCTGAACCACTATAGTTTTCAGCCCAGCTAACATAAAACAGAAGGAATTTTAACTGCTGTCTCCTTTCCTTTTCCACACACTCACATTTTCTTCAACTATTAGCTGGCTTTGAACTGAAAGAATTCACTGTTAAGCAGTTCTGGTGAGTTTGCACCTCTTATGTTCTGAGAAAACTGCAACTTCTGAATATAATACTTTCTATCTGCAAGATTACACTATATTGAAATTGGCCAAAGGAGCATATGCAAATATTGTATTATAGTTAAGAGTTGACTGTAGCTTTTGAAGCTGAGCCTAGGGCCTCATAAAATGCCCAAGGAAATAATAATTCCTACTTATCTCTGAGTTTATCATTACCTCACTGTGAGATGCTCCAGTAGCACGACTGCTGTTTGCCTTCAACATTTGCTTTTGGAAGTCCTGAGGTGGTGTTAATTCATCATGATATCTAAATAGAATGTAAGACAAAGCACAGGTGGTTGCTGAAATAGGTTATTGTGTAGCCTGGTAAGGCTCTGAAGTCAATAGAGTTGCACTGACTTAAGTGCCTGAAAGGCCTGGCCTAGGACATCAAACATACATCAGGATACACAACTGACTAGAGCTGCAACTGTAATTGCAAACCACAACCATGACTTGAAGTAACTTTATCTACGCAGATGTTCTCGGATTTGCTCTGTGAATCTGGGCACTCAAGTGCCCAAGAAAGGAAGGAGGGAGCTTAATAGCAACTTCATAAACTACGTTAGCTCTGTGAATCCCAAGTGAATCCGATACAGTTCTTCCTATTAACCTCTAAACTTCAGCATCTATTATGATTTACACAACAGCCATTTCAGTATACTAATCATTCGCATTTCTATTTTATATTAGCAGGTCCAGTGAAAGGGCACAAAAAGTACTCAGCATCTCCTGTTTGCAGTGTCAGCCTAAGTACCTTTCCTCTTCATCACTGGACGTAACCGAGGATGAAACGGACAGCTGAAGCATCCAGACTCTCCTTGGGCTTAAGCCATCTGTGTAAGAACAATACTCATTTTTAATGATAAAGGCAACTGTGAAAAGAAAAGTCTGCCCATATGCTGTTTAATATGGATGTATCACACATGGCAATCTCTGCCCCAGGTGTATCTGAGCTGTTAGAGCAAATAGTGTGCTTCCGATTAACAGCTCATTTTTCCCTCTTAATTACAACTATGCACTTTTCAGAAAAAAAAAATCACTTCAGAGTCCATTTTAGGTAAGACAAGAAAGACTGAAAAAGTCAACACTGGTTACTCATCTGCATAGTGTTTCTTCTATGTCCCTGCTTTTGGAGATGTGGATATTTGAGGCATTGCTTGCAAACATAATGCTACAGGAACACAGCTGATGATTGGACAAAGTTTTGAAAGCACATACACTGGTGCCTTCTGCAGAAGACAGCACTTCTAGGAAAGGAAATATGCTGCATCAGCTTCTGAAAGAGAAGATGGGCTGAGCATCTTGGATAATATGTCACCATTTTCTTCTTAGCCAACATACAGACAGAAAAGAAAGCTAGCATGGATGGAAAGACAGCCAGAAAGCTCAGTCAGCTGACCCATCAGACAGACTTCAAAACCTTCCCAGAGACCACTGGCTTCTTCTGTTACAAACGCATTTTCCAAAGAGGTACTTTGTGCCTAGGTTGTGCTGGGATGAGAGAGCATGGGCTCTGCCCTCTCTCTATGCGCTGAGTAAGAGCTTCTGAAGAAGACATGCACAAGCCTTCCTTAGGGGAGGGAGGGAGATGCCAATCACCAGCATGCAACTACAACAGAGGGCCTGATCCTGTCATATCTCAGCATCAAAGTCTCTCCCTTGCTTCAGGCAGTGAAGTACAGCAGGAACTCTGGAAGGAGAGAAGCCTTGATATTCAAACAGAATTAATGCTAACACCTTTCTTTTAGCAAAAAACTGCAGAAAATGTGAGTTACGATATTTTAGAGAGAGGGTGGAAAGATCTCAAGGATTTCCTGTAGAGGAATAGCCGTACTTGCATGTAAACATCTGTGTGTGCATTATGCAGCAATTCACTAATGCTAATCTCTTTATATTCCTACACAAAACCTGAGGTGTCCCTGTCACCATGTCATTGCTTGAACTTACCATTTCACACATGTTGTCACAAGTGAAAGTGAGGTGACCAAAGGGGAATTACAC
The DNA here is from genome assembly GCF_032191515.1 of Phaenicophaeus curvirostris. Taxonomy (NCBI): domain Eukaryota; kingdom Metazoa; phylum Chordata; class Aves; order Cuculiformes; family Cuculidae; genus Phaenicophaeus; species Phaenicophaeus curvirostris. The sequence continues at coordinate 48,895,652 of NC_091397.1, read as the reverse complement.
AGCCAAACAAAATAAAGCCCTTCACATAAGCCAATCACACACTGAGTGTCTTTTCTCCCAAGTTTTGGGTTGGATAGTCTTGTGAATACTGGCAGAGGGAAAAAAAGACAAGGGCAAGAAGATAGCATGGTAGCTCCTATCTGCCTGCAGGTTTTCTTCATAGCTGTAGTTAAATTTGAAAAGTCTCCGCTTCAACTGTTACCAAGGTCTGTGCAGAGTTTAAAGAAAAAACTACATGGATGGTATGTAGATCCTACAGAAAGAGTCTTTTTTCCCAGGACCTGCAAAGGCTGACATTGGCACCAGAAAGGAGGTGGTGAAGCCTTGTCAGAGCAGTCCTTTGAGTGTAAGGCAGGCAGCACCGCAGCCCACCCACATGCCTAGAGCCAAGCCTCTAGAACTGGGCTAGAATGAGAAGCTGGGTCACCAGGCCAGGCCAGATGACAGAATGAGAAACAGCGCAGAGGCAAGGGCTGACCAGGACCTACACACAGGCAGCACAAGGGCATCAGCAGGTTATCAACTTCGCAGAAGGTGAGTAATTACATTTTGTTGCATGCTTGCAAGGAACCCATCATGCTTTAAAACCCCTCCACAAACAACTTCCCTTCCTTACAGAAGGAGAATGCTGGTGCCAGCACTAATGTGCCAGTCTACAATCAAAGGGAATGCATGTTCAGACCAGTCCAGCAGTGTAAAATTACATTGGATTTTGGCTCAAGCTCCATGAGGTAGATCCAACTGAGCTGGAAAAGATCTATATTTTCCCTGAAAGCTTTGGCATCTCCTTACAGTGTTTTTCTAAACTTGCACTAATGTTTCTTAGAATCAGAATCATGTTAGAGAGTAGAGACTCATTCAGTGAATACTTGCCTCAGACCAGCCCAAGGCTTTTTCTTCTCTAGATAAGTGATTACTCTCTAAGATCAAAAAAAGAGGAGAAAATTGACTTATAAAGTCATACAAATGGGATAATCCTTCGCAATATTTTTCTAGTTCTGCTTCCCTGACTCTGACCTCTCCAGAACTGAAGAACAGATTTCAGCTGTTGCCCTGAGATGAAGTTCTTGTAAATCAAGACAAAAACTTTTGCTCTAGAATTAAAAACCTCATTCCCCACTTTCCACAATACTTGTGCTTAATGGCACCAGGTTGACCCAGATGATACAGAGATATTAAATGTCACAGATATTTTCGATGCATTGTCTGACACAGAATTAAAGGTGAGAGGCACAACATGCCACTGCTTACCATTATCAAGAGATCGTGAAAGGGTGTATGTGGAAGCATCTTTGTTCACAAGTAATTTTCTGTTTTCCATCAGAGTTTGTCCCCAAAAATGTAGATATTCAGGGTTGTTATGTACTCCAGAGCCCGCAGCCATCTCACTACTACTTTGTGCATCCTACTTACCTGCTAGCAGCATCCTTCAACAATCGCTGGGCATCACAGAATCACAGAATCACAGAATCACCAGGTTGGAAGAGACCCACCGGATCATCGAGTCCAACCGTTCCTATCAAACACTAAACCATATCCCTCAGCACCTCGTCCACCCGTGCCTTAAACACCTCCAGGGAAGGTGACTCAACCATCTCCCTGGGCAGCCTGTTCCTGTGCCCAATGACCCTTTCTGTAAAGAATTTTTTCCTAACGTCTAGCCTAAACCTCCCCTGGTGGAGCTTGAGGCCATTCCCTCTTGTCCTGTCCCCTGTAACTGGGGAGAAGAGGCCAGCACCCTCCTCTCTACAACCACCTTTCAGGTAGTTGTAGAGAGCAATGAGGTCACCCCTCAGCCAGCTCTTGGGAGCAGGAGCTGTTTTTCTCATGAAGCACCTCTATAATGAAACAAACACATAAGAAGGCTGGGTTTTGTCTAGATCTGGGTCACACATATGCACAAGGCTAAAGTCTGAACATTCGTAAGATACAAATGAAGACTTGTTTTGTTATAGGAAATAACCGAAACTTGTCATTTCAGCAAAATGAGGTCTAAGAATGTGCCCCTAAAAAAGGATAAATAAGTGCAATTGTTGTACCACATGCTCCAGAAGGATATTTTGAGTGCCAGCTGCACTGTAGACATACATAGGTAGTTTCTGTAGTTCCATATTTATGTTTAAAAAGGCAGTTAGGCAAGCAGAAGGGCTTTGTTACCATAGCAAATTCAGTACACATAGTAGATTCAATTTTCATAGTTTATAAGATTGCTTTGGCTCACAGACTTCACTGTAAGTGGTTGCAGGCACGGTTAAGGAATAAAAACATTTTAGTCACAAGGAATAAGAAGTTAACCCTGTGAAATTATAAAGCAGCTGACTCAGCCTTAGCTATTTCAACAAAACAAACAAAACACCATTCTGCCTTTTATTGTGAATGCTAAGTCACCAAAGGCATATAACTCTGTAAAGTAAAAGCAAATGTGAACCAATGTAATGGATTCTAGATTTAAAAAGGTAGAAACAACCAGACATTTGGACAAATCTGACTTAAACACAAGGCAATGCCTAGGAATAAATTGGATCAGCAAATTCTAACACATCTGGCAGCTTAATTACACAGGTCTCTGCTGCGTTCCCTTGGCTGTGTTGATTTTTGCCTCTTCTTTTCTCACTAGGGTTTTCAGAGCCTTCAGATCTCCACTTTCTGCATATCACTTATTTTTTTTCAAAGAAATCCTGCTCTTTTTCATGTTCCATTTTAAATCAAGTCCCACCTACAACACATTTCGATATTTCTGAGCTGTCACTTCTACCTATGATTCATTTTTGCGTGTTTTGTCATTCCTAATTTGGCAGTTTCTAGAAGAGGCTGAGGAAGATGGCAGGTGATAGAAAGATCTACAGGAGAGATGGAAGAAAACATCTTGTATTTCTTAGTGAGCTAAATCGCAGGCTGTAACATATTCAACAGTCCATATGGAGGTGATCAAACTGCCTCCAAAGGACAGCAAATGCTTCCCTGCAGAGACTGTAATGTGCATATATAAGACATTTTAATCACTTATCGTCTCTTGTTGCATGGCATTTCTCCTTAGGTTGTGTTTTTTATGACTTCAGGATTTTTCAGTATTTCAAGGCAGAGCAGGGACACTGAATCCCCAGGATGATGGAGGTGGTATATTCCTCATGCTGAAATGGCCAGTGGAATGCTGAAGAATTTTTTTCTTGCTATTGCGAAGCTTTAATGCAAAGCTTTAAAGAAAGATCAGTTCATATAAACAGACTACCCAGAAACATCTGCATTAATGTCTCCTTAGCTAGAACAATTGATGAAGTATTTACAGTAATTACCAAAGATCATTTCTGAGCTGAATTCAGATAAGAAAACTCAAATCCCCAAGATCTAAAGAACTAGAACATGAAAACATGATACTTCAGGTACTGTAAATCATCTGGAAATTTTGCACTAACTCTGCCATATTGGGATATCTCTGAGGACAAGTTACATGCATTTGAGTCCATCTTCTTTCCTTTTTACTTTTTAAATGGGGGGGTGGGGGGGTTGAGGCTCTAATCAAGGTCTCACCTGGTTCCACTGCCATACTGAAATGTAAAATATTTGTTCTTTCATCTGCAGATTGAGAGGGTGCTGAGAGGATCCAATCAACCCAGATATTAGTTCAAATTCGTGAGTCTCAACTCATTAGCTAGTCTCACAGTAAACTCATTTTGCTTTTTAGATGCAAGCGGTAATGACAACTGCCTAAATTTCACATTACTTTCTTCAGTGTCAGTTATATCCCCTCTTTCTGACATGTCTTGAAACTGTTTCAATGTGAAGTGTAGGCAGGGTTGTCATTAGCAATTTGACATATATACACACGCTACTTCTACTGCATCCTGGCCTGTGCTATTCTAGCATAATTAATTAAACTTGGCATGTCTCTGCAGTAAGGAATGCGCAGGGACTGCTAGCATCTAGAAAGCACTACACCAACTTCTTTTCAGGACTATTCCCATTGAAGTTAATGGGAACAATTTATTGCCAGCATTTCTGAAAGTTAATCTACTCCTATTAATATGAAGCTTTAGAAGCAAAAGCAGCTAGGAGGTATAAACTCAGTGAACACCATGACATACACATCTGCTTGTAGGCTGCCACTTAGCCCACACCTGCGGAGAAGCAGCCTTAGTTCCAGTATTGAAACACTTAGGGTAGTTCCGCCCATCCGAACAAAATGCTGCCTGGTGGTCCTTGAGAGAGATCCACCTCAAAGATTAGAAAATCAAGCAGAACTTCAAAGCTGTGCAGATCCTATATTACAGAGACCCTCTCAGTAATGTGGCATATTAGCCCCAGTGCTGTGACATTAAGTTTTGAACACCAGACTTGGATTTTGTGCCCAGGACTCTTCTGTGTGCACGTGGTATTTCTAGGGTCTCACATGAACTTACACTTATGTTTCTGTTTGTCTGCTTTCTCAGACACTTGCCCTGGAAAGCAGGTCTTCACAGACAGATGTAGAAGCAGGAGGTAATAGCTAAACTGGTAATGTTGCCAAGGTATTCATGAGTTAGAATCCAGACTCACAGCCACGGTCAAATGCTGACGCTTTTCATCCAGACGAGGCTGCCACTCGGAGCTGGAATGAATAAAGCAGAAATAAATGCCTCACACAGTCACGAAATGTTTGAAAATGGAGTCTTTGAAAACCAATCTGAGTGCTGGTTTTGAGGGGAATTATTCAGCCCAAGACCTGCTAAAAATCAAAGGTGATGAACTATTTTTTCTACATGTCAGAACACTGAAATAGAAAAACTTTCTTATTTCTCAAGTATTGCACTGAAGAATTCCAAACCCATTAAGGTAAAGGCCCTCTTCCTACAATGGCAGACAGTTGTAAAACACATTTGTGTCCCAAGGACTGAAAAGAATTGAGATGAGTAAGCTTTTAAAAAAAAAATGTTCAGGAGAAAAATTTTAGAAAAAGCTCAGACCATTGGTTGGACTCGATGATCCAGTGGGTCTCTTCCAACCTGGTTATTCTATGATTCTGTGATTCTATGATTCATTTCTAGATAAGTAACAGTCATTAAAGGATTATAGCTTTCTCTATAGAAACAAGGACTCTGAAACTAATAAAGTTGAGTTAAAACCCTTTGCTCTTGTATATGAAAGGTACATCCTTAAAGTAATCCAAGGATACTGATTTTAGCTGTAAGGTAAGAGACTTCTTCATTTTACTGAATACAACAGTGTCTATTTATTGTAACGGTTGCTTCATTTTCAAGCTACAGCAACTTCGTAAGGGATTCCTTTAACTACACTGCGGATTTTTTGGGTTTTGTTTTTGTTTTTTTTTTTCTCCTGGAAATGTCACTTAGCAAGTAAACCTAGATCGACCAGTTCCATTTTTGTCCTTGTGGTTGGTTTTCATGGCTGGTCTTTTGTATTGTGCTTAATACCTTGGCCAACAATAATCAAACCTGCCCAGCCCATCAAACCTACCTCTTACAATTAAAAGCCCAGTAATCTAATAGATAGAGAACGAATATGGGCTGTTGATTCAGGATCAATTATACATTTGCTTGGCTCAGAAATCTGTCCTTTATCAGCAGAACTCTCATGAGATTAATAACATCATTCTAATGGAGAACTAGTCCAACAGAGGGATAACGCAGAGCAGAATGTGCACTCCTTTTCACCTGTAATTATATACCTCATATAAGCTCAGTTCATTTTGTTGCAGAATGCTAGTTACTGGAGATAATTCTCCTTTCCAAGATAATATGCAGATTACCTTTCAGGAAAACCTCATTCAGTGCTTGTTGAGGACTGCAGAAATTATTTCTGGGGAAAAAAAAGTCTGGTTTGTCTCATCTTGCAGAGACTATATCAACAGACACGCACATGACTCAGAAGCACTGTTTGAAATGAAATAAAGCAAAATATAACCCCATTTTCCCGAAGTTTTGATGTGGAGAATCCTGAAAACAGAATATTAGAGCCTCAAATATCCTTCTGCCTTTTTCATATCAGTGAAATGCTAACTTAGGGTATAAAGCACCTGCCAGAGACCTCTGAATTTACCAATGTAAAGATGATATTTGAAACATGTTTTCTCTAGCACTCAGTCTACACAGCTGTTTCTCTTTATTTCCACTTTTTAACGAATTTCCACTTTTTAGCCTCACAGGTGCCTTTACATTTCCACTCCTTTCTTCACATTTGCCCTGCTCTGGCAGCTCTTTAAATAACCACGGCTGTTATTTGGTGACTTTCAGCAAAGAGAGATGAGCATAATTGGCAATATATTTCCCAGTAAATTCATTAGGCAAGAGGAATACTTTTTTTCTATTACATCAGCCCTTACATACAGGACGATCATTTCATTTTCCATTTTAAATTGAAATCTACTTCAAAACTTTCAATATCATATTACATTACAGTCTGTCGTTCTGTGCTACTTACAAATGGCAGGAGGAAATTGTCAGTAGCAGGCTAATGGCCTAATTTATAGATATGGCAGGACAGCTGGAAATCAAATTTCTGCCACGACCATCATCTGGGACTATTCTCTATTATTAGATCAAATTCTGAGGCAACATTCTGAACTTCAGCAACAGAGGGACTCTTCCAGCCACTACAGTGACAAAGACTGCATAGTCCTCCAAAATATACTTCCTGGGATGCTGCTTTCACCGCTTTGTAAAGTTCTGTTTTAGCACTTGGAGGTACTCTTGGTTGCTTCTCAGCGACCCCTTAGCAAGTGCTTAATCTTCTTGCTTGCTCAGTAGGGATGTTTTGGGTAGCTGAAGAACATATCTGGCCCTACTGTCAAGACACTGGGGACAGGAAAACTGCGAAGTGCAATTATGTGCCAGCAATTACAGCTTCCTCTTAGAATATCCCAGTGCACAACAGTGAGAAATAATCTAATTCTATTCATACTTTATCAGACACTGAAGACATTAAGTCAGTGAGGGAAGGTATTATGGAAGGCAGAACTAAGCACTTCTGTCTGTCCTAGGAGGCTAAAACTGATTGCTCTGACTCATCTCAGCTGTTAGCTCTGCTCTGCTATACAGCATTACTTCCCCTTTCACTCACATTAACTAGAGAGAAGAGGTCTCCTGGCACTGCTCTCCACTGGCACACCACTGCTAGAGCAGTGGGTTGGGTGCCTGTGATGTGGTGATATAACAGAGTTTCGTTTTTCTCAGAGAACTGATCTGAGTCTCAGGGACATAGATGTGCTCTCTCCTGACTTGTTGCATGCTGGGTAGCCTTCTGAGCTATAAAGTCTCCCTGGGCACTTTATCAAGCCCTGATGTTTCCAGTGCCAGCCCTTCAACAGGCTCCCACGGTTCTGTGCTGACCTACTGTAGTTGCTAGCAGGTTTGTGACACGAGAGCTGGGTATTCTGTCAGGAATCTCAGAACTCTGCCTTTAAGATCCACCATATCATGGGAAATATCTTGTGTTAATCAATTACCTTAAAAATCAGCTTCAGGTCAAAGCAGGTTAAAGTGAAATGCATGAATAAGTATTTCTTTCCAGTCTACAAAATAAAAACCTGGTTTCAAACGCTTATAAAAGACAAAAGTGAAGAAATTAAAGAAAAGACTGTATAAGATCCTACTGTTCAGATCACATCTGAAAGGTTGACTCTTTGCACTCCTGACTCATTTCAAATCATCTTCTTGTTGAAGCATGCTAAACTTAAGAGTTTTCTCAGCCAATCTCCCTTTTCAGGTTCTTCAGCACCACCAATATTCCACACTCCTTCTGGATGCTCATCAAAGTAATTCTGTTTTACTCAACAGATAACGAGAAGAGGATTAAAACAAAGGAAGGAAAAAGAAATGTTATTTTAAGGGACCAGTTGCTGTTTACTGTTCTTGATTGGCCTATTAGCAAGTTCTTGACTGAATGGGAGGTAACACTAATCTCTGTCCCACAATCTCAAGTAACTATATGCACCCATTTTAGTGTGATGTATCTTCATTCATTGAACTCTCACAGTTCAGAAATTAATAAATACTGTTGCTACAAACATCCACATGCATGTATCTCTTACTCAGGTCAGGCACTGAAGTAGTCAACCATTTTAGGGAAATAGTAACTGTGGGTTAACTGAATCCTGTACCTGGCTTTGAAAGTAACAAAATCAATTGATGGTAGGTCTTCCATGTTCCACACTTGCAAACGCTCGGCTTCCTACCATGTGTATGGGTACTGTGTGTGCATAGCTCAAACTCCTGGTGTCATTTTCCTTCTGCCCAGAATCATTTCATCTCTCTTAACATTCTGTATACTGACCATGCTCTCCATTCCACTATTACTCTTTATTTAGAGCCAGGCCAACCCGTACCTCCAACAGCACTGTTGACTGAACAGCTGTTCCCCACAGTGGTTGCCCTGTTGCATCCTTGTGCTGCTGACCCACCATTGTTGGCAAGGCCTGTCAGAGAACCAGGGTAGAAAAAGGATCCAGCCTAAAGCTTTTTCAGCCAGCTATGCAATAAGTTATGCTGACACAACAGGGAGAGCAACCCAGGAGTATATATGAACATCAGTGAGCAGCCCAGCTGCCAGATGCCTACATGGCAATTGAGTTGTCATTACATCAGCCAGCCAGCACTCTGCTATGTCAGAGAGGGCCTCTCCACCACAAAGCACCTGTGTCACTTATTTAGCAACAGGAATCCAGAGCAGATTGTGTCACAGAAGCTTTGAGTTCCTGCTGTACCAAAGGTATGACAAACTGTGGAGCAAGATAAGTCCAAATAGTTGGAGCAGAAGCCAGAAGTTTTGAGCTTTTTGTGACGTTTTTAAGAAAAGCTTGGTTAAAATTGCGAAGAACAAGGTCAGGATCTTCGTAATCATTTCAGCGTTGTCCCTGCCTCTGGCTAATAGGTATCCCTAGTCCTACAAAACCACACCACTGAGATTGGCCAATGCTAAGCAGCAAAGGAAGCTGTCCCCAGGACTGATCATGGACCACTACTCAGAAAGTACTGCACATTTTGGGAAATTAATATAATAAAATGTAACTATTCTTCATACAAAAGAAATGGCTTAATTGGCTTAATTTCCAATGATGAAAACATCTGCAACGACTTGCTGAAGAATAGCAAATACTAAGGCTGCGCTATTTGGAGATGAAACTGAGCATGTGTTATCTTCAAAAACTCACCTTACTCAGAAATTCCTTCTCACCTCAGTTTGCCATAACCCAAGGGCTCTTTCCCAGTCTCACCGCAAGCCTTCTGTTCTCTTTAATCAGGCAATAACCGCCCTGCTCTTTGCTTATTTACAGTTGTTCCAACATCCTCTACGGCACAACAAAGTTTGTGTGTGTCTTCCTATCGAGTCTACTTCTTCTTTCTTCCTGATCTATAGCTTCTGTCTGCCTTGGGAAATGAAACCTAGCAGCAAAGGCAATTTTTCTTCCTGCTTCCATCTGCTGATAAATACATGTGCTGCAAGTTAAGGAGCTATGAATGATGAAGTGCATGTAATTTTAACTTAATGACAGCTGGTTAAAGAGTGATGGGTTGGAAAGGAGACCACAAAGGTCTTTGGGAGGATTATGTTAATGAAGTCAGAGTTTGTGAAAAACTATGTACTAAGGGAGAAAGAATGTAAGGAACAGTGGAGGTTTTAAAGAGTAAGAGTAGGATCAAGAGAACTTTGGAGTTCTGTAGGGAGGCAAAATGATTTTTTCTGGTGAATCAAAGCAGATACAGACTCTTAACCCTATCAATATATATATCCAAAAGTTTAGGCAAGATCCATAAAGAGCAAAATAACCATGAGCCGGTTCATGCTTCTCTAACTGGGATGCCGTTTCACATGATTGCTATATCATACTCAAACATGAGGCAGTGACTCAGAAAATACTAAAAGCATGTCTTTCTGATCAGATATCCACAGCTTACGTGGATTCAGAATATTGCATGTGAATTCATTAAGTTGTCCATTCAAATGGAAAAGATCACTAAGAATTCCATTACTAGTCATGATCCATAAACACCTTTGTTCACAGACTACACAAATTACCTTCAGACAGATTGGCATCCCTCCAGTTATGATCTTTCTTCTTGATTTATTTTTGGATCCCAACTTAGAAATATTAATCAGAAACCAATGAAAAGTATTCTAAAACATGGGAGAAAAAAATCCAAAACAAATATTCTGATTTCCTAGCAAAAATCCAAAACAAATATTCTGATTTCCTAGCTACTCATTATTTATAGAGAAATGGAGACTGGCATTTATCTCCTTTTTATTTTTATTTTATTTCCCATAATACGTGGATTTTAATGCTTAACCATACAATGACATCATCACCACAAGGAAAGATGAGAGACACTATTCAAAACAAATAATGCTGCAGGCTAAAATACAGAAAGTATGCGTAATTATTTTTATTATAATGAAGACTCTAAACTTCACCTTCACAATTTCTTACCAATGTTTTATAATTATTGCATTTGGTATGTGACACCAAATAATTGAAATGCCAGTACTGGGGGACACAAAATATGACAGCAGGAAGAAAAGATGACAAGTCACCACTATCACAACTTGTTCCTCCTGCTGGCACTTTCTTTAGCTCCCATGTCCTGACAATGGACTTCACAAACTTAATATGATTCTAATTGTATTAAGAGGTTTTAAAATATCCTCTCACAGACAAGAGCTGATCCATGTTTAATTCAATGGAAATTGTGCTCATGCTGCCCAAATGAATAATTAAGAGCAAGATTTATCTATGTTATGGGAAATACAGCTCGTAAGAGGACAGTCTGCTATACTAACCTGCCTGAGGACACACAGACAGCCTAATGAGGGTAAGCCAGAATACTCTCCAGCCTGAAATACTCTCTCAAACAATAGACTTGAATGGATTCTTAAGAGATGGGACACCTGATGTCTGTGCTGGGGTGTTTTCTCTGCCACAGGTATCATCCAGACAATCAAGACTGAAAGCCTGTTCCTCCTGCCCTGTGTTCCAGCATTTTTAGAGCCTGCTTTACTTCTCACCACTGTTACACTCTTGTGGCAATACAGACACAGCTTCACTAGAGGTAGCAGTAAGCACTTGATTTCAATCCGCTACCTCTAAAACAGAAATTATTTTGTTAACATTTACATTCTCCTATCCACCATCACTTTTCCAGGCTAACAAGTTCCACCTCATTCAGTTGCACTTTGCAGGAAAGCTTTTCAGAAGTCAGATAATTGCTTTCAACTGATTTTTTTACCTTTTGTGTCCAACAGTGGCTGGAACATATAGGACCAGGACCAGTGTAGATGCTGATATGCACCTCTCTGCTTGGCCACTGGAGGAAAAGACAGGGGAAGCTGAGGCTGTGTTCAGCACCACTATGCTTAAGAGGCTTTTGTTTGGCTTCTTGACAATGATTCACAGCTACATATACAGGATCTGAAAAGAAATATAGAGAGGGAGGTGTTAGTGTACCCTTTTTTTAATTTCAAGTCATCTAGACTCCAATTTTACGTGCTGCACTCTTTCTGAAATGGACCGATCAGACATGTAGTTAGCACAGCTGACATGGCCATCTAGGGTCACATTCTATGCCATCCTCTATATTCTTCATGGGAATCCAGGAACATGGAATTGAGTACTGCTAACAACTGATACCAAGATCTGTTTCCAGCAGGTTAATAGCGCATTTGTAGCTCATAGCTCCATCTTGCACAAGAACAGTGAAGGCTTTTTTTCTTTAGGTTCATTCACCAAGGGCTAAAGATCCTAGGAATTCAGGCATTTAGAGGATCTCCCAATTCAAAAGTCATCAAGTGTACAGACATTCTCAGCAGCTGAGTCTCACTGCAGGCATATCTCATAAGTGCTAAGTATAGGGGAAGAATTGCCTCCTCAACCTGCTGGCAAAACTCCTTCTGATGCAGCTCAGGTTATTGTTGGACTCCTTTGCTACAAGGGCAAATTGCTAGCTCCTGCTCAACTTGGTGCTCTTTTCTGAAAAGCAGCTTTTCACACGATTGGCCTCGAACATTATTGATGCATGGTTTTATCCATGTTTTCCCTTAATCCACCAAGCCACTCATTTCATTGTAAAAGACTGTCAGGTTGGCCAGGCACAATTTTCTCTTTGTAAAACTATGCTTGCATCTCCCAGCCACCTTCTGGTCCTCCAAGTGTCTAGCAATTGTTTCCAGGACTATTCATTAGATCACATTTGCAGGGATTAAGGTGATGTTGACCAGCCTGCAGTTCCCCAGATTCTCTTTCTTGAAGATAGGAGCAATATTTACTTACTTCTAGCCCTTTTTAGAGAGCCTTATTCCCTTTCCAAGTAACTTCCAGGCAAAAAGACCCTCCACACCACTTTTATTCCCATTCTCATATCTCCACTTCTTGCCTTGTCTTCCTTATTCTGTCCCTGGTGGAGTTGTTGTCTCCTCCCTTTCAAGACCTAGAGTTGTAGAAAGGGATAGAACAGGCATCCTAGCGCAGTGTGATATGAGGCAGGAGACACGTGAGAAAGCCAAGCTGCTGAGATTGTTCTGCAGCTTCTCACCTTCCCTTGTAGAGAAGGGATTAAGGATGCTGCCCAATTTGCCTGTTTGCTCTTATCCAGAAGGTAGACAAACGGAGCAGACAGCTGAACAAAAACTCAAAGATGGGGCTGATAATTCATTGGAGACATGTATCTCAGCTCCCTGGAAACTGGCTCTTATCACAGCAGAATCTTCATTACCTTTGGCCTCTTCCCAAATAAAACGCAAAGCTTGCAGACTATTGACAGAAACAGCTTCCAGCTTACCCTGAGGAGTGGATATATACAGGGACAGAAACATTAGTGAAATGCAAATTGAAGCAGTCAATCTATCCAAAACCATTACCAAAATAAGAAATGAAGCAACATGAGGAAACCAAATTTTCTGACAAAAAGCTGACCAGCCCTTCACTTCTTTCAAGTATATGTCAGAGTCTCATATGTTTTTAAGAAACCCACAATATACATGCACGGTCTCAGAGCCAATGGGTGGCTTTCTTGGCCAGCTCGGAAATACTATCTTTACAGCCTCTGTCGTCTTCTCTGTTTCCACAGTCACAAATCCGTTTTTTTTCCAAGAACTCCATGCCAGCCCAGTCTTTTTGCTTTGCATGATATAATCCTGTCGCTGGAGGCCACGTGCAGCTAAACAATCAGCTTGGCCGCCTCTATATTACAGCTGAATTTTTTTTTCAAATACAATATTCAAGTCATGCATCTGAACTTATATTGTTTGACACTTCTGAAGTATGCAAAGCCAATGAATCAGGCCCTTCAGTAATGTTGCATTTATTTTCTTAAAAGCAGAATTTTAAAAATAAATAGTAGATTTTCTAATTTATCCTTCTATTTCCTCGCATACTTTCTCCACTTATTCATGCTTTGTTCTGTATTGAGGTCTAGATAGACTAAGAAAACAAGCAAGGTCAGGCCTACAGTAAACTGTGAAAATGGGCAATTTTATACATTTTACATCGGTCAGTGAGGTATTTGAGACTGTATCTGACCTTGGCAGCTGAGCCTATTAGACTGCTGCGGATCAGATCAGAGAAAAATCCATCTTCCTATACTTTATAACAAGCCCAAATTAGAGCTGAGATAAATACTCATTTCTTAACTATAGAGTTTAAGTATAGAAGAGGAGAAACGCAGGGAAACTACCCAACATCTTTTCAAAGGTGCTAGCTGTGCAAATTCACCCACATGCCTGTACTTACAGTATGTATTTGCTGACAGAGTAGGGTATTAGGAAAGAAAAGAAATGTTGCTTCATATCTTAAATAAAATTCTGATTCCTTTGAAAGCAGATTTTAGGAAACAATAAATAAAATCGGAGTTCAGTTTGTGCCCTTCTGACCCACGCCTGGCTGACTTCTTCAACTAGAGCTTGTAGCAGGAGAATTGGCGATGAGTGGGTTTGGATTCCTGTTACGCTGGGGACTCTTTCTGTTTTGCTGTATGAAGTGCAGCTTACAGAAGACTGTGCAGCTTACAGAAGACTATGCACAGATGTAGAGGACTCATAGGTCTTCTAGGGAATTGCAGGATTTCAGAGATTATCTCTACTACAAGACAAGCAATTGACACATTCCCCTATCCAACTTGGCCTTTTTCCAACCCCTGCAGATTTTTTTACCCTGGTTTTGCCTCTGTTGCACACAGACACACAAACATACACATACTGAGAACCCACAGAAGGAGTCATTCTTTGTTTTCCCGTTCATATCCTAGACACCCACGAAGGGGGTTATATATCTCTGTACATAACATACTTCACTTCTTTAGGAAGAAATATTACATTATTCTTAACATAAAAATAATTTGATAAGAACAATAAGTTTTGAGAAAGTAAAAACATTGGTACTAGCTAGTGTTATCCTCTCTTGAAAGCTGTGCTAAAGAATTAACAAGCCATGCTTAAGCATTAACAAGCCATGCTTAGACAGCACCTCTTCTTCACTGGCTTAAGTACAAGATTCATGCAAAGCTGTACTCCTTCCATGCTATTCCAAAGCCTTGAATCATTCACATCTCAGAAACAAAGCATAATTTTTCTGCTTTCCTTCAAAAAGAATCAAGCATGCAGCCTCAGTCAGGATACTGGCTATGCAGCTGAGCAGACATTTGCTCCTGATCTTTATTCCATATATTAAATTTTCCATCGCATTTGATCACTACCTTAAATGAGATCTTCTTCTCAAAGCCTGAGGAATATCTTCATCAATGCCTTTAAAAAAACGACATATAAATATATAGAGAGAATATACTAAAATATATTATATATCATATACATGATATATACAGATATATAATATTTTATATCTATATATATGTGTATAGGTAATTATTTAAAGGAAAACAAAAAATTAGATATATTTTCTATGCAAACTGCATTTCCATTTTCCTTACAGAAAGGTATACTCAGTTGTCATGAGTAAAACGTTATGAAAGGAGTAAAAAGCCACTCCTGACTGAGACTATTCACAGATATTAACATATTGCTGGAAGTTATTTAGATACTGTGGTGACAGCTGAAGTAACAATAACTGTAGAATTCTGGTTTGAATTACTGTTTTGTAAAAAGAATATATTTGCTGACAAGGACCTTATTTTTCACTCCTTTGCTATCTTTGTACATACTATTCTTGGTTATTTCTCAAACTGATGGAGTGTGTACAAAATTTTTTAAGCTGATGCCCAAGGGAACCTCTTTTCACTCACAGAAGAACTGCAAAAATTTCTGGGAAGTTACCATCTCCCCAGGCCTCTACGTACTCTGCTCAGCAGCAAAGACGACACGTCTTTGCAACCATTCTAGTCCTCTTGAGCCTACCTTCTGGGCAGCTAATCTGGAGGTGGCATGTCTGCAGTCACAGGCAAGCCTATAAATCCTGCAAGTACTTCTGGCCTCTGAGGTTCAGCATTTCAGTTGTTCCACTATACAGCTGGGTGGACCGTCCCAAATTATACCTAAATTTCCATGCAAGGTTTTCACTCCAGTCTCTGAATATGAATAACGAAGACTCTGGGGAGTGAACTGAAAAATCGATGTTGATGCCATGTGCATACATGAAATGTTAACCATATTAATGACACTGTTTTATGTTAATATAATGATGATAATAATAATAATAATAATAATAATAATAACGAAACAGCAGAGAAAGAAACAGAACTTAGGTGTCTTGAGTCCCAAGGCAGTACACTTTCAGGGTTTTACTTGTGCAGGGTGGAAAATCCCTTACACACTGCAGAGCTCCTCAATCCTGGCAGCCAGAGCAGAGGATAACCATTAAGCTACGCGGTTGTCACAACTCATTTCAGCACTCTGATCACTGTTGCCCTCCCAGGCCTGATGTTTCCCCAGTGCACAGATCTCTTTGCAGCAGTAGGGGGAGTTCAATAACCAGTTCACAAAAAAAATATTCAGAAGCAAGTCAGAGGCATTGACGAATAGCAGTGACTATCTGAGAGCAGTCAACAAGGTCACACATGTGAGTGAAGCTTCATTGTGAGCAAACTGCAAAAGCCTGCTAAGGTTAGGAGCTCTCAAAAGAAAAGCTAGGCAAATGAACCATTGTCTCTTATTTGTCCTGAGGAAACATAAATCTTTTCAGCTATTGTAGAGGTCAGTGAATGTAAAATAGAGACAGATTCAAGTTTCAAGACTGAGATGCAGATTTGGATTACAACTTAGAATCATCTGCTTTTTCCTTCTGAAAAAAAAGCCTTCTCAGGCTTGTTGAGGAAAGTAGGGCTGGGCTTATCTCTGTTGCACAGCCCCTGTAACACATGAAAATGCTTGTCTGAAGCACACTGGAATAACCACAAACCATATGTCAGAGAGATTTCAACTGACCGTGCTTCGATCACCTCCTGGCAAACAAAACTTGCAGGTTCAGAGGTTATGTTTTCAGGGAAGCAATCGTAAACTGATTATGAGAGTTTTGACTGTACGGAGACCTTCTGAGGCAGCTCTGCAGATAAAATTCAATACAAGCAGCAAGGCACTGACATCCTGAATGTTTTCCTGGATGTGCAAAAGATGAAGAGACTTTTCCCTTCTTTCTTGTACACACAAGTGAAAACATGGACTCCTCCCTCAATCACTGACTCAGTTGTTGCATAAGGATTGTTTGTACCAGTTGCAGTTAAATCTCTTCAACATAGACTTACTTTGGGCTGTTGCCAAGACTTTAACAGAAGTCTCACTAAAGCACCCATAAAAAATTATTTCATTTCTGCTAAGAAATGAGCTTGCCTGCTTAGCTTGACACTCTATACTGCCAGCTGACTCTTGATTGTCATACCCCAATTGTTACACCTTCTAATGCTTTCCCACATTCACTCTTTTTTTTTTTCAACTTTCTATCTGTTCACTTTCTGTATGATTCCACCTTCCTGGTGAACTACATCCACTGGCAACTGACCAAGAAGAGAACATGTAATCAAGGAATTATCATGAGAATAATGAATTCAAACAAGTTGAGAAATGTTATTGACTGGAGAGCAGGTCTTATGAGAAGCAGCTGAGAGAGCTGGGGTTGTTTAGCCTGGAGAAGAGGAGGCTGAGGGGAGACCTCATTGCTCTCTACCACTACCTGAAAGGAGGTTGTAGAGAGGAGGGTGCTGACCTCTTCTCCCAAGTGACGTGGGACAGGATGAGAGGGAATGGCCTCAAGCTCCACCAGGGGAGGTTCAGGCTAGACATCAGGAAAAAATTTTTCACAGAAGGGTTCATTGGACACTGGCAGAGGCTGCCCAGGGAGGTGGTTGAGTCACCTTCACTGGAGGTGTTTAAGTGGTGGGTGGATGAGGTGCTGAGGGGCATGGTTTAGTGTTTGATAGGAATGGTTGGACTCGATGATCCAGTGGGTTCTTTCCAACCTAGTGATTCTATGATTCTATGATTCTCCATTGTTGGCTCGCATTCCAAGTTTAGCAGCCAGTAAAACATACCTGCTACGTGAAAATCATAGGTGGAAAACATCCCACTATAAGCTTTTCTGCTCATGTATATTCTGCTAAGAATACACAGGCAGAGGCTTATAAACAAGCAAGCCAGTATGGAAAACATGCATGCAATAGGAATTCTGGCTGGGAGAGAGGACAATAAAATTCTAGCTCCGTGGCATGTGGGAAGGAACCATAGTGCAGCAAGAAGGAAGAGAATGGGAAATCATTGAATCATAGATTCATCAGGTTGGAAAAGACCTTTGAGATCATCAACTTCAACCACAACTGTCCACTACTAAATCATATCCCCAAGCACCTCATCTACCTGCCTTTTAAGTACCTCCAGGGATGGTGACTCAACCATTTTCCTGGGCAGCCTGTGCCAGTGCTTGGTAACCCTTTCTGTGAAGAAACTTTTCCTAATGTACAATATAAACCTCCCCTGATGCGGCTTAAGGCCATTCCGTATTGTCCTATCGCCTGTTACTTGGGAGAACAGACCAACATCCACCTTTCTACAACCTCCTTTTAAGTAGTTGTAGAGACTGATAAGGTCTCCCCTCAGACTCCTCCAGGCTAAACAACTCCAATTCCCTCAGCAGCTCCTCAAAATATTTGTTCTCCAGCCCTTGAGAGTTGCTCAAGACAAAACAGAGTCACTTACAAGCAGCTCAAGGCTTACATCTCTGTGACAGCATTTTTCTGTAGTTCTTCTTGTACCCTAACCAGGACTAGACAACGAGCAGAGGTCCCATTGAGTTAACTCAGGCAGAGTTCAGAAAACAGTAATGGACAGGGAGAGTTTAATTTATTATGACTTGGGAAAGCTTGGAACAGATTGAGCCTAAAAAGAAAGAAACGTCTCTGCACAAAACATCTGTTCATATTTGAAATTAAAAACAACACGGAAGATTTTTTTAAAGTTAAGACTTAAAAAATGCCAGTGGATGTGAAGGAGAATATGTTATAACAGATATTTGAGGAATTTAATCATTAAACCAGAGATTTTGTTTTCAAATAAATTTACCATAAAAGCTAATAAAATTCTAACAGGAAATAGTGAACTACAGTGTCAACAAATAAAACCTCTGTTATGGCAGGTTTACAAAATAGGTGATGAATTCTAAAAGTTCACCCTTTCAAATACTTTGCAAGAACATAAGATTTAGTTGGTGGGCTGAAATCCTTGGCTGTATGTGGTAGTAAAGATATCTCAAAAATTCAGTGAAAAGTATAATCCGTGGTGCACAATTATCCTGAAGGTGAACTAATTGTATAAGAATGACATAGTAGTGACATCTGTAAGGTGTATTACCTGAAGAATGGCGGATAGGAATTCTAATGACAATCTCTTGAAAGATTTCCGGGAGTAAGACCAGTAATTTTAACCTCCTTGCAAGGAATCGGCAAAAACTACAGTAGAAACAGAACTCCTTTCAAACCGCATGTAATCTAGTCCACTTAGGCTTGGGTTGTGAGACTTCTGAGGATCTACAGGGACAGTACCCACACTACTTCATATTCTAGAGTATACACAGTGTATTCTAACATACGTGAACAATTTTCTGATGCAAAATAAAGTTTTAAAATGTAATTGCTTAATCAGTGTGGTCTAGATCACCAGAAGCAAACTTGATTTATGAAGTACAGTAAATAGCAAAGAAAACTGATAATCTATGTACTTAAATTGATTATGTAGTGCTGAGGAACATACATCGATCATACATGATCAGCTTCCACAGTTTGCACTCCCGTGTCATGTTTCATGTTGTCACTTTTTGCTACGTTCCCATTTATTCTGCCTTGGTTTGTTCTTCTCCTTCCTCTGACTGATTTTTCCATTTCTCACCTACCATTTATCTCAAGCTACTAGGCTGACAGCCTGTTCTCTGGCCTTTGTCATTCCCTGAAAAATCTGATGATTTTGCCATTCTTGCTGCTCAGCTAGTTTTCAATGTGTTCAACTAAATACTATACAAAGATCTTCGTATATTTTTGGTATGCCTTCGTTCAACTTCTTGTCTCATCAGTGTTTGAAGCTGTAGAACACTCACCTTATTGACCATACCTCTAGTTTAAACCTGCGACAGCAAGGTATTTTTCCATGACTACTCAGAACTTATTTTGTCTGAAGAATTCTAGCTCTGGCCTTATTATTTCATCAGTAATCATTTGGCATAAGGGTTCTCAAATATTTAACATGGCACACTGCATTTCATCTTGCTTCCTGAGCTTTGATCTTCATTCGGATTCTAGAGTTGTGGAGAACACCGATCATATGTTAAAGATCTTTTTCTGTGAAATGACCATGACCTAATCAATTTAAAGATGATTTGTACCCAGCAGTCCACCAGTTAAATAGGTTCTATAGCTACATGAGCTTCCTGAGAACTATGTGCTAATTTACTCCAAAGCACATTATTTTGTGTTAAACAATATCTTGTGTTAGAATTCATGTACAAAATTGTTAAACAATTTTTACATAAATGGAAGATTGAACCTTGTCTATTAGTTTCTATAATCATTATAGTTTGTGGGCAATCCAACCATGACAGAACAAAAAGTGCAAGGCCAACTAACACATCTCCATTGCTCCTGCAGTTAGAATACAGCAGCATTATCTGAAGTCTCAGACCCATACTTATCTGCAAATGTGTTGGAATGATGCTTGCAAAACTAAACAACAACTGTGTCAGACTATCTATAAAGAAAGAATCTGCAAAGGACAAGAGATAAGTGCACCAATTAGGTACAACATAATATGTATGGTTAACTCATCAAGTCATTGCAGAAGAAATGGTGTGACCAGCAGGTCCAAGGATGTTATTGTCCCTCTGTACTCGGCACTGGTGAGACCCTCACCACAAGAAGGATGTTGAGGCTCTGGAGCGAGTCCAGAGAAGAGCAATGAAGATGGTGAAGGGTCTGGAGAACAGGCCTTACAGCTGAGGTTCAGGCTTGACATCAGAAAAAAAACTCACAGAAAGGGTCATTGGGCACTGGATCTGGCTGCCCAAGGGCGTGGTTGAGTCACCTTCCCTGGAGGTTACTTCCCTGAAGATTACTGCCACTAACTTTCTCTTGATTTTTAATTACATATCAGATGCTTAAGTCTCTCTCTACCTTTTACAAGGCAATCTCTATATGGACATGTAAGAAGGGAGGGATTTTTTTTAAACAACAGTTTAGTGTTAAAATCAATTTCAATGGCTCGTTAATATCCATAATATAACAATTTGGCAACAAGGCTCAGTACTTTTTTCCAGAGAAACCTATGGTGAAACTCCCATTGAAAGTAAGATACATGAATATTCTCAGACAGTGGGTTTTAATAAAAAACTAAGTCAAACTTCTCAGCCTGAAGTTGACGAAGAACACAGAAACAGATTTCAAGAATATGGAAATTTTTGGCAAAGAGAAATATAACAATAGTAACTGGTAAAAGGATATTAATTAAGGAGTTTAATCTCGACTTTAAAGTGAGAAAACTCAGCTTAGACAACCAGAAGAAATTTCTACTGTTAACAATTGTGAAATAGTCAGCTAGAGCATCTGGAGAGATTTTCAAGTCTTAAAATACGTATTTTTCTCAGTTCTGTGACCTGCTCAGGGATTTTGACAGAATAATTGCAAATATTATACAGCAACAGTCAGCAGTGTCTCAGTAACCCCCGATGGCAGCAGCCTGAGCCTTCCTAACTCTGAGTGAGAGCAAAGTATAACTGCTGGCTGTCAGGACTCAGCACTAGCAGGTGAGTTATCAGCACCAGTTCAACTTCAGCAAGAGAGTGAATATGAATCATTACAGGTAGTAGGTCTATCTGGTTATTATTTCTCTGTTCCAGAACAACTGAGCTTTTTGCTTTCAGAGACTGATAAAAGATTCACCACTGAAACTTGCAAAGAAATACAAAAAGTAATTGGCTATACACAATCAACAGTGAGAAGATAAACAGGTTTGATTCTACCTTGAGGCGAAAGAATCAATCCTAAAATCCTTTCCAGACTTATTTCCCATCATCCTAATGCCCCTATTTGCCTATAAAAAGAAAGAAGGGAAAATGTGTCTTGTATCATTTGCATTAGCAAACAGACTAGAGGATATGATAATATTTCATTGCTTTTGTGTACATTGATATTGTTAGATCTATTGCTTTCCAGGTACTTTAAACCAAAAGAGATCAGTCTCTCCTGTTCTGCACTAAGGAGTGTCCACACATGTAAATATGCCCCTCAGTGTTCTTTCAAAACAACTCTATAAACACAGAAGCCCTTACTTAATAAGAGCAGTATGAATGCCTGAAAATAACACTGATGAAACATTACATTAAATTATTTGAGAAATGGCTTCATGGGTTAAAGAACATAAAACAGACTACAGATATTTCTATTTCACCAATTCTGTTGAAGTTTTTCTCTCCTCTCCATCCTACTCTGCTTTTTTTAAGTAACAAGCATTCACTAATCAAATGTGAAGATATCAAGCTGCAATTCAGACAATCCAATAATAAAGAAATACAATTTAGAGGCATGTTAGAGAAATAGCTCCATCTCAGTCCAATACTTTTGTTATAATGAGGATATCTAACAGTTCCTATAGTAATAAAGAGGAAGGAAAAGATCCAGGAGAGATCCGCACTGAAAGACAGCAAAAACTGCCATAGAAGCTGTAAGATGACAGTGAGAACAAAAAAAATGGCAGAGTAAGTAAAAAAAATTGTCATTATCAATATTATTCTCCTTGAGTTTTCTTCTGTTCTTTGCACACACAAACAAGATTACCAAAACTAGACTAACATCTGAAGTGACTAACTTTTCCTACCATTTTATATCAACCAAGAATATCGCTTTTTTAAAATTTTGGGAGAACGTCAGCTGCTGAGATCAAGAATGGATCATTCATAATTTTATGTTTAAAAAGCTTTGCTTCGTTCCAGGTGTTCAAGAGTTTGCTTTTTTTGCTACCACATTCAAAAATTTAACTTGGTAATAATCATGACCACTAAGCATTGTTACTCTCAGAAAGCTCCCTTAATTTTATGCATATCTTTACTGGACTTCAACATTCTCAGTCTTGTTTCTTCAATAACACCCAGTTCTGCATTTCCTGACTGGATGCCTTCCTAATATGAAACAAACACTACTAACATCTCCTCCTGCCCTTTATGACCTATGTGGTTAGATAAAGATTACCATTCAGTTCCTGAATTAGGATTTCCTTTTGAGTTTGCTGTCTCCTTATAACTCCTCCTAGCATTTTCATAGTGTATATAGAGTTTAAAATCGTGTGGTCAAATGTCTATTCCAGTAATTGCCTTTGGACCTTAAGGCTGGATTAAATTCCATTCATAAAGCAAGGTGGAAGTTCCTTAAATCATTAAGATTAAAGCATGACTGCCAAATCTGTGCTATTTCTGAGAAGGGAAGCAAATGAAACTCCAGATTAGTTTTCCAGCTATGCTTAGCAGCAGTTTGAACATTTGGGGCCATTTAAAACACTTCCTTTAAAAATGTTTCTTTAGTGCCTAATATTGTTTCTCTCAGACCACTCTAAATTTAATCAACAGTCACCTGATTTCATGGGGTGAGTTAGCTTCATGTACACGGGGTAATCTAAAAGGGCTCCAAAGCCTTCAAGAGGTTCAAGGCACTTCTTTTTCTGTAAGGATGCTCGTCCTTCCAGCACACAAGGAAGGACTAGTGGCTGATAAATAAAGCTCAGGAGTGGAGTCTTTGACTGGCGGTAGAAGAGGCCTCAGAAAAAGACCTCATTGTGGACTGATGTTCAAGCCTGTGATTCTCCCAGTTAGCTCCTGCTGTGGTAAGTGAAAGCAAATATGATGTTCCTTGTTGAATGCCCTTGACATCCTTGAGGACAGGAATTCTTTCTTTTTTTTTTTTTTTTTTTTTTTGTGTGTCTGGACAACAGAAAATCCTTCTTTTGTCATTACAAATCAAACATACAGTTTCAATGCACCACTGACATTTCTACTCTGCCAAGGCACGTACGCAGCATAGTGATGCTTTCTCTGCAAATCACGCAAAGCTGTACTGTAGCTGCAGTGATAGGCTCACACTCTGGTAAGTTGCCGTGATATCTATATAAGCTTTAAAAATAGGGTTGATGAATAGGGTGAAAAGAAAAAAAAACAGGGCAGGAGTCTGAAACAAAATTGAAAGGCAAAACATCTACAGAAAACATCCTGTCACTGAAATAACACTTCCTCTCCTGTCCCCTTCTACCAGCGTTCGAGACTACTGTCAGACAAGTGGTAGTATACTTGGTAACCGGTGATCTAACAGCCCTCATATAATCAATAAAGCATAATGTGGAGATATGCATACTTGGGGCCAAAAGGTCCTTGCTGGTTCCTTAGTGTAATGTAAATATGTGAAACTTATGTTAAAAGTGCCATAGTTAAAGAAAGGGAAAAGTTCCTTGGAAATGCTGAGGTCCATCAATATCTCACAACTTGAAAACAACCCGGCCCTTTAGTCTTCAAGGTGGGAAAGACACGGCTTGTGTATATGGTTTTCGCTGTATTGTGGAGCCCTCATGAGAGACTTGAGCACCCAGCCCGCTTCTGGTGAAAATAATTACAAGCTCATTACAAAAGATAGTATCAGAGAGCAACAGAAATAAATATAAAATACATGAAATAGAGGAGCAGAGGAAACAGGAGAAAACAGAGTAGGAAGTGCCTAAGAGTCCTGCAGAAAGGAAGAAAAGATTTTACATGATCACAGGCAGGATTTAAACATAGAAAACAGTGAATTATTAGTGTTTGAATCACTGAGAGAGTAAACTCAATAATTTTATCTTTATGCCAAGAAAGCCAAAGCCTAAAGTCTCTTATGGCTTGCAGAGCTAGGCATGAAACTGTTGCGGAGCCTGTGATGTGCCTAGTCTACTCTAGATAGATGACCAGTCTATAGCTTTCTAACAAGCCTTTCTGTTCTCAGTCACTGCTTTGAGGATAGATTTTATAAACAGTGGCTGTCATTTACCATTTATGTTAATGATCTGATATGTCCAGCTCTCATGAAGCAATTTCTTTGGAATTCAAAGAAATTGTTCCCCACTGATAGATACCATATATCAAAATCTGCCACCAAAACTGATGCAAAGCAGCTTCTTCTTGGTAGCTTTATCAATCAGCCAAACCAAGGACTGAATGTATATAATTTTCTACTTGTGTTACAGATTAATTGTTCCGCATCTGCTTGTTCTTGATCACTTTTTAAGTATATTGTCCAACACAGTCAGAAAACCTTGCATTTCAAGAATCACCCCTTCTTACCAGAACCATTTTAAAAAATTCTTCCTCCACACAGAGTTACGTCGTGGGTTTGGGATTTTTCTGAAGTGTTTGGGGATATTAATAGGGTCGGGAAGATGACAGCAATTCATACAGGAATCATAGAAAGACTCTGGAAGACTAATTTCCTTCACTTAACAGAAATACCAAAACAGACACACTATCAGAAACTCTGGGAAAGTATAAACTGCAGATGATTCTCCCTTCTGATTCTCAGCCACACTTAAGCTCCAGATAGGAGGATCATTTTCTTCTTGAAGCAACACTGAGTTCAAATCTGTTCTTATCTAGGTGATCGACTCAAGGCAATGTAATTTCAAGAAGAGATTGAAAACAGAGCAGCAAAGCAATGAATCAATTCTCTTGATTCTCTCTGAGGCACCACTTGGGGTAGGAATTGTTCCATCAACTCACGTAGATAGAGTTCTATATCCAAGGCTGTCAGAAGACCACATTTTACAAACATTACCTCCACTTAAGTTGTATTTGTATCTGATATTCCTGTAGTAATTATCTTTCTGCTTGTACTTTAAAATACTTAATTCAGTTAGGTAGATGAAGACATGGGGGGGCTGTATAAATGCATGCTGCAAAAGAAGTGTGCTCAAGGACCTCTACATCTTTGAATATGGTTTTGGCAGATGTCCCGATTACAAACACAATCTCTTTAATGTTCAAATTATGTTCTCTTAATGGTGTTTGCCCTTAGTACATTGGCTATAATTTACAAGCTGTTAAGATACAAATCCAGTTTGTTCCTGCTACTGTAGGTATTATTGCTCTATAAATACCTATTAAGTCTCTGAAATACACTAAAATTCACATTTGACGAATTTTTCATGGAAGGTTCCAGGTTAATGCAAATTAAATAAAAAGTCTAACAGTCAGGAAGCAAATGAAACTGTCTGGAATCAAAAAGGAAAACCAAAAATATGAATGTGTTTAAAATCATTATTACACTTGCACCTGAGGGACAGACTAATAAGGTTACAGGATTTTGTAGAAAGTCAGCACTTAAAAAAGACATTGTTGTCAGTATTAGCAAGTAAAATAAAAGCCAAAACAACTGGAGGGTTAGCATTTGTATACCTAACTTACACTTCTAGAAGGCATAAATAAATTTTCTTGCTTCATTGTGTGCTAAGAAAACTTAGATTTGCACCTAAATTCTTTGAATAAAATTCCTGACTTTTCAGTGAGTATAACTGTCAGCAGGGTTTTGAGTCTATCTGATGGTGTTTTAGAACACCTGCCGCTTTCCAACTAACAGAGAACAAAATTGGCATTTTTTGAATCAGCAACATACCTAGTAAGAAGTGAACAAATAAACGACATCCCAAACATTTAGAAAAAATACTTGCACAGAAAGATTTTTGCTACACAGATCTGAAATGAATGATAATATAAATAGCTTGAGTGGACGAAGTACAGCCATATGGGGAAGGGAAAGTATCTGTGAGGAAGGCATTATACTGCAATAATTGTGAATTTCCAAGATGAGAAACAGAAACTGCAATTTTGCTTTCCTGTTTCATGCATCATCTCCATTTTGAGAGAAAAAAAAGATGATGTAATTGCTAAAATACAAGTCAAAGAATCACAGGTTCACAGAATTGTTTAAGTTGGAAAAGAACCTTTAAGATTATCAAGTTCAACTATTAATCCAAGCCTACCAACTCCACTACTAAACCATGTCCCTAAGCACCATATGCCTACAGGTCTTTTAAAACACTCCAGGGACTGTGACTCAATCACTTCCCTGGGCAGCCTGTGCCAGTGCTTGATAACCCTTTTCACAAAGAAATTTTCCCTAATATCCATTCTAAACCTCCCATTGTGCAACTTGAGGCCATTTTCTCTTGTCTAAACACTTGTTGCTTAGGAGAAGAGACCAACATCCTCCTCACTACAATCTCCTTTCAGGTAGCTGTAGTTAAGGTCTCCCTTCAGCCTCCTTTTCTCCGGTTTGAACAACCACAGTTCCCTCAGCCCCTCCTCATAAGACTTGCACTCTACAACCTTCATCAGTTTTGTCGCCCTTCTCTGGACACGCTCCAGTACCTCAATGTCTTTCTGGTCCTGAAGGACCCAAAACTGAACAAAATATTTGAGGTGTGGTCTCACCAGCACTGAGTACAGGGTGACACTCACTTCCCTATTATTGCTGGTCACATAATTTCTGATACAAGCAAGCATGCTATCTGCCTTCTCAGACACCTGCGCACACTTCTGGCTCATATTCAGCTGACTGCCAACCAACACTCTCAGGTCCTTTTCCACCACACAGCTTTCCAACCTTTCATCCCCAAGCCTGTAACAAGGCCTCAAGTTGCATCGCAGAAGGTTCACATTAGATATCAGAAAAAAACAGTATTTAAAAGATGGGTAGATTAAGTGCTCAGGGATATGGTTTAGTCATGGACAGGCATGGTTGGACTCAATGATCGCAAAGGTCTTTTCCAACCAAGAGATTCTATGATTCATGATTGCATGTCATGGTTGTAACCTAAATGCAGGACCTGGCACCTGGCTCTGTTGAACACCATATAGTTGGCCTTGTCCCAGCCAGCCAGCCTGTCCAGATCCCTCTGAAGAGCCTTTCTTGCATCAGGCAGATTAGCACAACTTGGTGTTGTCTGTAAACTTACTGAAGGAGAACTCAATCCCCTCATCCAGGTCATCAATAAAATTTTAAACAGAACTGGCCCCAGCACTGAGCCCTGGGGAACTCCACTTGTGACCAACTGGATTTAACTCCATTCACCACAACTATCTGGGCTCAGCCATCCAGCCAATATTCTACCCAATGTCAAAGACTTTTCTAAAGTATAGGTAGAAAATATCTACAGGCTTTCTCTCATCTACAAAGTGGGTCAACTTGTCATAGAAGGGCACTGATTTAGTCAGGCAGGACTTGCCTTTCCTAAACCCATGCTGGCTGGGCCTGACCACCTGGTTATCCTCTATATGCCACATGATGGCACTCACAATGATCTGCTTCCTGACCTTCCTGAGCACCACGGTCAGGATGGCATGCCTGTAGTTCCCCAGATCTTTCTTCCAGCTCTTCTTGTAGATAGGAGTCCTATTTGCTAATCTCCAGTCAAGTGGGGCGTCCCCATTCATCCAGGACTGCTAATAAATGATTGAAAGCAGCTTGGAGACTTTCAATCAAGAGACTTTTCTTTTTCAGCTTGGAATTATTTAAGTCCACAAAAAATTCTCAGGAACTTGCTATTCATATCCATGATGTGAGATGTTTCACTCAACAAAAACTTCCACCAGGGTTCTGGTCTATGGGCAAAAGAGCTAAACTATTGCTAGCTCCTCTGTTTCTTTGTACAGATTTTGCATTTGTGAGATGAGGATCTTAATCTACACCTTCTTTGCATGCTAAGATATTTAGTTCATTAATACATATAAAACACCTCAGAGCCTTAGATGTAAAGTTGTATAGGAATGCAAATTATTATTAAGTTCTCCCATATGCTACAAAACTACAGTCGTCTTGTCTTATCTAACAAGAATTTATATTGTTCGGCTCTCAAACATGATAGTGACTTTTCAAAATACTTGCCTTGAATTCTAGTCTTCCCTCCTCCATCTACTTCATCCCAGTGAAACACAGTAATAATCTTTGCTACTCTCTAAAACTGAATGGAAAAATAAATTGTGAAAAAATTCCTTAAATATGAAAGAATAATATTAAAACACCCAAGAAATCTGAAGGCTTTGTATGTACATAAAAATATGTCAGAGATACAGGATGTTAGTCTCTACCATTAAGTATCTTTAAGGCTTAATATTTTACTTGTTAATGAAGCAAACATGTAGGATAATTACTGTCATCAATTAACACATTTTAGTAAGAGGAAATACAGCATTTGCTTTAGGGGAAAAAAAGCAGTATGTGCTACAGTGAAGATTACAGAAATTCAGTCTAAAATTCACTGTATTTTCTTGTACAGATTATGGTGGAAATGTTTTAGGATAGCAGTAATTTTTTTTTAAGTTTATTTGAATGAAATGCATTGGTATTTTCTCTCTGAAGCAGTAAACAGTGAACACTTACAATGTGTAGCCTTGATGACTAGGAATGAGACCCAAGAAGAGAAACAAGCAGAAACAAGCACACGTTCAGAAAAGATGGGTAACCCTTCTTCATTAAATAAAAGATTCAACTTGTTGCCAAGGCTGTTTAGCTGAAGAACTAAGAATATTCTCTAGGTCTTTCTGAGGTGTACAAAAGAACAGTGCAGCTACAGAGAGACACACAAAATCAAAGAACAAAACTTGGAATATATCCTGAGGAAATGTATATCCCCCTTACGCATAGGTATGCTCTCTTCTTTTAATAGGCTGTCAAAACCAAGTCAGGAATACATGAAGGAATTGAAACAGTAGGTGACAAAAGGTTAGGTTATAAATTAATTCAAAATTAGAATTAAAGCTTGGATAACACAATGCTTGGACGTGGCTTGATAGGTTGATATGGAGATTGTTTCTTTCCACTACTACTAACTCCAACAAAACTCTTCTCGATGTGAAGCTATACCCAGTTTCCAGGCACCGTGCAAAAGGGCACAGTCAAGCTCCGAAATGTCTTTACAGTGTCAGCTTCAACAAAGAATCTCTCCCCTGAACGCTTTCTAGGATATTCTTTGTGCTGGGTGTTTGCTCACTGCTCTAGCTTATATTGCAGCCATAGTGCATGCAAAGGTCACAGGGCTCAGGAAATGCATGAAGGAGACTAATGGAGTTTCATTCTTGTAAAGAATAAGGTGCCTTCCTTACATTAAGTATTTAGTAAATATGGAAAGCCTTGCACCTCAACAAATGACATTTTTGAGAAATACCCTGATCAGATATTCAAAATGTTCCACAATGTATGGTGGTTTCAGCAGAACAGTGCTAAATTATTACTGTTGTGCTTTGCATTTACTGGACCTTTTCCATAGTTGTCCCATAATCGTGCTGTGTCAAGTAGACTCATTTTCACCTGATGAAATCTGAATACAAGCTGAGTTTTTTATAGGTAAAAAAGTTTTGTACCCGCCAGTTTCCACCAGCATATCTCTCAGCAGTCAATTCTTTCTGAAAACAGGTCTATGAGAAATAAGTTTGTTGTTGATTAGCTTGTTCAGAAACACAGTATTTTTCATTGCCCATTACTCCTTCACGTCAAAAACATTTATTTCTATCCATTCTATAATTGATTTTCAGTTTAAAAAATGACTATCTGTGCATCATCATTTAATAATGACCACTTAGGAAAAACTTTCTGAAAGACAGTGGGAAGAGCACTCCAGGTAAAGCTCTCATCAGTTGGCAGCCTTCCTTATTCAGAAAGGACATTCAAACTGTACATAAAGGAGTATAAGAAATGTCTGTCTCGAAGAAAGGAAGGTGACAAATAGGTCAACATTCCTTTAAGCCTCACTGAATCTTTCTTTAAAAACAGTTATCTGCACTTACAAAGTGCTACGCCTCTCTCATCAATTTAATGTCCACTCTCTGCAATATAAACCTAATTGCAGAAATGATCCATTCAGCACAACATAATTTAAGACAAACAGATTGCGTTGTAGAGCTTTATAAAAGTCTCTGGGTTCACTGTGCTGCTGCTGGCTCCTATAGGTCTTCAGAATAGCACGATTCACACCAACACTGCTAACAGGTGAAAAATCGATTAGTCCTGCTTCTGCTCTGCACACTACTGACTCCCGTTTATTTCCATTGGCTGCATTTATACTAAAAATGAATCACAGTGGATACTAGATGCGTAACCCTTCAGGCATATGCTGTGTCATCAGCTGCAGGCCAGAGCATCAGACCCACTACACCAAACTGACATCTTCTGCCAACATTCATTATCTGGTATAATTCCATTGTATCATGACCTGTCTGAGAAAAGGTAAAGAATCATCAAAATCAAGCTAAAGACATGTAAAACTTTGATTCTAGATACTGTTAATTAAAACTAATTTTTAAACACCCTTGTAAGTGAAGTCAGTAAACATTGTTTCAATGACTGCATTTATTGTTTCAATTATTGTATTTATGTATTTGTAGAACATATACGTATTACACCATGAAGAAACTCGAGAAGGTATTCTGTGGGCAACTCCATCCCTGTGCAATCTGAGGACCACGTAGAAGAGAGAATCATATGTAGGCTCGCAAAGCAAACTATCTGACCTACCAACCTCTAATAATACATCCTTATAGTCAGCATGATCTTTTCAGTAGCTAGAAGCAGCAGCAGTCAAACTATTCCTCGTGAAGCCCTGCTATCAAGGATCCAAGATAACTGCAGGCTACTGGAACACCATAATTCATGGGGATGTTCTGCTCCATTCACAAAGTCAATGCTCTCTTTCTACCCATCAGCACTGTAGCATAGGCTGTACCAGATGCACAGGCAGGGAGTCCTAAGAATTCAGACCACATCTTTTTCTGTCCTGTACAGTGGATTTGCTGGTTTTCTCTTTCCCTTTTTGTTTTACTGTAGCCCTGTTTGCTGCTCTGAAAGACATCTATCTGACAACTTGTTCAGCCATGCAGCCACACTCAGCAACTACAATTCACCACTTTGTCAAGCTCTGAAACTTTGTCTCTCTTAAATGAATATTCCTGATTACACATTGGCTAGATCATACTGACCACACATTGGCAACAAGGCCTTCTTTTCAGTCACATGACAATATTGGTCATCGTGTTAAAGACTTACACTTTTTGAATGCGCTGAGACCAGCACACAGGCTAGTGGAGCAAGAGTCAAGCATTTTGAAAAGTTCTGAAAGCTGTAATCATGCAGATCTGTGATACAGCAGTGCCATTGCTAACAACAGGCCATAAGCTTTGTACTCAATTTGCAAGGCTTCACGCCTAAGGTTTGTAAGCCTTGCTCTGTTTGAGTATGTCTTGACCTGCCTGCAGCTTTGTTTTACTTACTTCAGCTGTGTTTGCAGTTCCTCTAACTGACCAGTTCTGTAACTCTGGGTTTGGTGCTTTTTTACATTTGTTTGTCTTGGTATAGTACAAACATAATTTAATATGCATAGTAGTAAAAAGCATTTACTCTATGAGGAATCAGATACTTAGGACTCTAACATAATGGTGATGTAGTATGAAGAAATATATGTCTGGTCCAATAGCAGAGGCCTTGAGAAGAGAAGACTCCGTGCAGTATAGAAAAGTACAGGTATGGGATCATAAGAGATGAGATTATATTCACTGATGATTATAAACAACTCAGCCATGACTAGCAACAAAATGCAGACCTGGACAAAACTGGGTTTAGGGGTAGATAAGAGAACAAAGAAGCAATATCCAGTACATGTGAAACACACCATAAATTATAAAACCAGATGCATCTTGGAGTTGCAGAACAAAGGAGAAATGGCAAAGTTGTAGAAGTCTGTTAGCAAATGTATAAAAGTGATCCAAAGTGATGGAACTTAGAGTAAGGAAGAAGGAAGCATCAATATGAGCATCTTATTCCTCCTGGCACAGGACTTTAGATGTTGATAACATGCGGTAACATCCCCACCAGAACAAGACCACTGACCTTGGGACACAAAGGAGCAGTGAAAGGGTGAGAATAATCCACCCAAAATCAGGAGCAGATATGAAGTGTTTGTAAAGCAATTTTAGCTGCTTTATAGTTCTTTCTTCTTCTGCAACAGGTCCAGACTAATAATGATTTCAACTATACTAATTAAAAAAATCATGGACATGTTATATGTGCGCATACATACATATACATAGATAAGAACGTGTGCCTCCTCTTAGTTTGCAAATGAGATTTTGAATTCAGCAGACTACTGATTCCACTGCTGAGGTTAACTCCCCATAGTATCTGTATTTACTTACATTGCACCAGTGGAGATGGAGGCAGGCGAAAGACAGTACCGAAGCTACAGCAGGTCTGAATTTTGAGGAAAACTCAATAAGTCTAATTACAGCTTAAGTCAGGGAACATGTTGTGACTAGTGAAATTGCAAATACAGTGGTTCTAGGAAAGACAAATGTTAGGTCAAAATAATACAGTGTACAAGATGCTCAATTATGGAAGCAAAACTTTGTTAGATATAACTTTTTGGTTGGGTATGAAATTGTGGACTCAAATGTGAAATATTTTAAAATTACTAGTCTTCTCATTACAACTCTCACCATCTCCTGTTGAGAACAGTTGAACAGAAAGCATTCATACAATTCATCTTCCTGCAAGTCAATAAACAAAACTATAACAACTTTCTTTCCAATTGCTGTTGCCTGCCTAGACAAACTGAACAGTGAAATTTTCAGTTGAGATACTTTTAAATTCAAATGGATGGAAAATTTATACAGTCAAATCCAAACATTCTCAAGTGGTTTCCTCCTTTCATATTTCCTGAAATGCAGTCTTTCAGAATTGCCAGTTCTTCCTAAAATCAGGACAGAATTCATACATGCTAAAATTGCGTGTATTATTCTGTTTGGGTGAGTCAATGCTTGAAACTTTCTCTTTTGTATCAATGAATGCTGTTAGCCTTTCTTCTTTGATAAATATAATTCCATAAGTTTATAGATAGTCGTCAAATTTCTTGATATGAAATACTAGTAACCAGGTGGTAATTCTACGTTACAATGACTGTAAGAAATATAGACTTTAAGTATATTATTCTGTCACTGTAAACAGGAATTCCGTTATCAGAATAAAACTAATTATTTGATCCAATGTCAGCACTTAATTATTCAGGAGTGTGACAGGAGACTGGGAAGTTATTCAGATAGAGCAAAGCGTATGTAAATCAGCCACATACAGTGCTGTCTCCTGAGAAAGTACTTATAATCTGATGACTGTAGAAAGTAGGTGCAGGTATGAATAATAGAAGGCAGAATACTACGTAATCTCAGGTACTTCACTGCAGCCAAGAAAACTGAAGGAGTCTTGCATAAACCAGTATAGATTAACTCACAAATAATCAAAAGTTAGCTGTAGTTTAGTACAGTGGTTCAACATTGTTAGCATCAAACTATATGGAATCTTTTTCAATTAGCTGAATAATAAGCACAGCTGTGCCTGTTCCTCTAATTTTTGCACAGGTTACATTGAAGCATACAAGAATAAAAGACATGTACCTTGAAGGATACTGGTCTGGAACTCAGAAGATGTCGGTCCCACTCTTCAATTTGCTGATGACTGGCTGAATGAAATAGAGCAACTTATTTTTGGTTCCTGTTTCCCTAAATAAGATTTATCTATAAAGTCATAGAATCATAGAATCACCAGGTTGGAAGAGACCCACTGGATCACCGACTCCAACCATAAGTCTATACAGTATTTAATCATACAGAAATTATTCATGGCAGAACTGCCACTTGTTGCTTTCCATGCAATGTGAAACACAATGAAATCTGATCTCAGTGGAGAGAGGATTTAGGTACTAACACCATAAATTACTTAACAGCTTAGATAAAAATTCTTCTGTGGCAGTTAATTGCACTACACGTAAAATGCATCAGCTCTTTCCTACGACAGCCAGCGTGACAGTTCAGTCGCAGCCAGGTAGGGAAAAAAATCACAGTGAACACTAAGAAAGAACCAGAAAAGACCACCACTTCCCTGCTTTGATTTGCCTTGGTGGTTGCAGCTGCACATGTCACCAGTCCATCTCTCATCTTGTAGTTACTGGAGAGAAGTATGCCCTTCTCTGCTGGCCACCAGCTAGTCTTCCTCTTCTCACATTCACAAAAACAGGCACAAAATTTGCTTCAAAATTAACAGCACTGAAAATACATGAAGAGGAACACAGTAAGGGTAATTAATTATACTCTATTTCTCAATAAAAATAATGAAATATTGTCATCAAGTATGAATGAACATGATACTATCACACAAATCCAGACAAAATATAAACAATATTTCAAAACACACTTATGAAAAAAGGTCCGCACTATTTTGAAGGCATTCAATGCATTGTAGCAATTTGAAATTATAAGACAGTTCTGAAAAAATACATTAAGATAGGTTACTTTAAGTGTAAATTGATTTTACATTATTTTAATCAAAAAATATCATGAGAATTCTTATGTAATTTGAATAGAGCAGGGAATCAAGGTTTAACTTAAATGAAGTCTTTTTGGAAAAAATACTGGTATCATCAGTTCCATTGGCAGTCATATATAATGTGGATTTACTTTATAATCCATCAGATTTTACTATACCATGTTCCCTGTCTCCATTCTACCAAAGCAAGACTAACGCTCTGAACTAGATCAGGAATTGATTTTCAACGGTAACTTTTGAGCAAATGCACCATCTATGGTGATTCACAGTGGAAACTGTGACTACCTGATGGTGGTACACTAAGAATCATATATTTTGACCCTTAACAAACCCTTGCTGCCACTGCTGTACCATTGTATAGATGCAAAGTTAGTGCCTGATGACTTTCTACCTTGCATACATGTGACAACAGGATACGATTTTTTAGTATTTTTTACACTGTCCATTGGGTCCTTTTCCACTGCTTCACGATTCAGGATGAAGTCATACAGTACAGGTAAAATAATACACTTGAATTGTTAGGAAATGAATGCCAGTTAGCTATTTATAGTTACAAAAAAATAATTGGGAAAAAAACCCCAACGAACAAACCTTTGCCAGCCTATAAAGAGTAAATAACATACATACGTACCAAATTACTTATGAGTGACCATGGGATGGCCATAACAGTTATGATTGTCACAGTATTAACTGTAGAGAAAAGCCTTTGTGTTTAATAAGTATTCCTTGCGAAACTGTAGTCAAGAAAAAGCTTATCTGCTGTTGCAGTGTGGCATTTTTATCTCCATTTAATACAGAGTGAATCAATATTGAAATTCTGAAAGTCCTTTTAAGTACTACAGTTTTGATTAGCAGCAAGGCATCTATTTCATTTACTTAGTCTGCTAAACAGTAAATGAACATGCATATAAAATGTATATAGATGTACATGACACATTTTACATACACAGATCTATACAATGTGTGCCTAAAGACAGGCATAATATACAGAAATTTTTAAATAGCAGTAAAACCAGTTGTTTTTAAAATAACAATACTTTCAGAAGCTATCTCAGTTGTGACTAATGATTATTAACACATCATATCAACATTAGACTTTGTCACCATCCAAATGTAAGTAGAAAACTTCTTTATATATATAAACCCTACTGATGCTGTTTAATCTGTTTCTAATTCTGGTACAGTGAACCTGCATATATTTTCTGTCTGGTCATATTACAAAGCTCTTTTTCTTCACATAGAAGGTGTACACGGATATAAAAAACATTAAAGGCTTTTAACTAACATTCCAGAAAATCTGACTACGAAGCATTCCTTTTCAAAATATTATAAAAATAGAAAGATATGTAGTGTTGAGAATTGTCTTTTCCTCCTAATGTATAAACCTGGAAGAATCTTTCTCAATGTTCCTTTATAGCACTGACACCGCATACAAAGCTAAAGTTAACAGTACTATCCTGAAATATCGCATAAATTCTCTTGAAGATGTTCCACACTGGAATATCACCTGGATGCCATTTAATGAGCGAAGCTTTCCACTTTGGTAGACAGTCTCCACTGAACCACAGGCAGATTGACTTTATACAGAACAATTCCGAACTTCTTGTTTATAATTAAATGTTTTCTTCCTTTGCTGGACAATTCTTTGTTCCCCTCTGATAGCAGAGATACTTGCAGGAAAAATATGGTATTTAGTATGTGTTGGAAATAAGAATTCCCCACTATTCACAGTCACCAGATATGGGATCAAACTTACCACATCAGCAGAAAGCTGATGTAAAATACAAGTCCCGTGTTGAAGCCAAGGAACTGAGAAGTCTATCAAAAAAACATTTTTTAGTTCAGAGTTTACAACAGAGTTTGATGCAGAAATCTCTGGGTGGAATTCTATCATTTATGTTACACACAGGGAGCTAGTTCATCTAATGATCCCCTGACTCAAAATTTATGGACTATTCTGCACTGCACACAAATAGAATTAGAGCAGTGTGGTGCAAAAGTCTCCCACAGCTAATCAACGAGTCCTGAATGCACCATCATGTATTTGTGGGCTGGCTTTAACTTATGTTGCTGGTGTAACATCTCCAGAGACTTCAGCACTACAGAGAACTAGTTGAAAGAAAGTCTTTAACATCACTCCTTTCTCCTTTTCTAACCACTCTTTTGCTTGCTGCAAAGAAAATTAGCACAAACAGTGATGGGGCTGCTTCTGTAGGTTTTATATAGGTGAAAAATGCCTCATAATCGAGTTGCATTATGTTGTTATAATTATTCTATGAAAACATGATGGAAAGACTTCTCATAATCAGTGCTGTAAGAAAGTAAAACAGGTGTTTCTTTTTGTCTCAATACTCCACCATTCTCCATTCCAAGGGTAAAACATTTTGTGAAATTTTCCCTGGTTACTTGTAAACATTACGTATAACCCAGACAACCAAAATTCTTTCAGACATTCTTCTATTCATTCAGGAAGCATTGTTGATTACTGAAGTACAGAAAGATATGGAAATAACCCAGTAATAAGAAAAGGAAAAATGGGAAAAGGCATAGGAAATGAGTGCCAGATGTCCCCCATAGGTGGGGACATCTTTCACTAGTTCAGCATGGTCTCCTCATTTGGAGTACTGTGTCCAGTTCTGGAATCCTCAACATAAAGAAGGATATGAAGCTGCTGAAATGGGTCCAGAGGAAGTCTACAAAGATGATCTGAGGGCTGGAGCACCTCCCATACAAGGACAGGCTGAGAGAGTTGGAGTTGTTTAGCCTGGAGAAGAAAAGGTTCCAAGGAGATCTTGTAGAGACTGTTTACAAAGGCTTGTAGTGGTAGGACTAGGAGCAACGGGTATAAACTGGAGAGGGGCAGATTTAGTCTAGACATAAGGAAGAATTTCTTAACGATGAGAGCGGTGAGGCGCTGGCACATGTTGACCAAGAAAGCTGTGGATGCCACATCCCTGGAGGTGCTCAAGGCCAGGCTGATGGGGCCTTGGGCAGCCTGATGTAGTGGGATGTGTCCCTGCCCTTGGCAGTGGGGTTGGGACTAGATGATCTTTAAGGTCCCTTCCAACCCAAACTAGCATCCAGTGCTGTAAAGGCTAAAATCTCAGCTTTTTCCATGACACAGACTGCTAGAGCTGCAGGACTCTGTAGAAACATGGAGAACTCAGGAGATTAAAGTGTTTTACAGATACAAAATCCCAGTAAGACAAACAGCTGTTCCTCCTTTTTACATAATTTTCAGACGATTGATCTTTAGCAAATGATTTCAAATTAACTTTCAAAACTGGGGCTAATACTTTGAGGAGGCATAAGAGTTACCTTATATTTGTGGAGTGCTATGTCAGAAACATCAAGATCTAACTTTCCCTTATTGGTAAATGGAACTTTTGCCAGCAAAAAGGCAGTTTTCAAGGACAAGGGACTCAAGTATAGTATTTAGAGGAATGCTGTGCCTGTTAGTACCACACTGACACCCTAGAATAGCTTTTGTTTTATCTTACATGGCTATATCAAAACAGCTACCTATGCAACAATGTGCAATTCCTCCCCTAGCCACAGTCATGAAGGGTCTCTTCAGACACTTATAAAGAATATATCTTTTTATAGCCTTGTTTTCTGAACAGAGGCCAATCTTGCCTTCCATTACTTTGAGAACTTTCAAATGGTCCTTCACTTTACCTAAGAATTCCCTAAACTCCTTTCAAAAGCATCTTGCTGTGACATGGGAAGATATTACATTCTTAGCTAAACTGCCCTAGCTGGATCAAACCATTAAAACCACAAAAAAAATTTCCTCTTTACTTCAACTCAAAGTGTTTCATTCAGAGCAGCTAAGGCACAGGTCTGCTAGCACAAGAATGATCCCAGACTACAGTGAGCTTCCTAAATCATCTCAAGTTAGAATGTGCCACCATATTTTATGTTATTTGACAGACTTTATCTATGCTCTATATAAGAACTCTGCTGAGCAGGCATCTCAGACACAAAGAAGTCACTCTCGAAGTAAATCTTCTCCTCAAACTGGTAGAAAGACCTGCTTTAGAACTGCAAGAGCAAACCCATCTTATCTCAGCCAAACAAGTCTGTGACAACAGATGTTTTTACTAAAAGAAGGGAAGCTCCTATAAGAACGTCTGAGAGCTCAGGGCATGTGATCTCTGCAAGGGATCAGAGCCATCTGCCTAGTGCAGAAAACAGTCATTCTCAGTCCAAATGCTGACAGACAGCTTCATAAACATGCATTTTTTTTCTACAGACAGTGCGGACTTCAAGCATTTCCTTTGTTAGGTGACCATTTAATTTTCTGTATTCATCACTGAACTTCCTGGGTACCTATCAGTCAGCCAAAATTCAGGCCAGATAGTCCTTCATTTTTTTCCAACAAGAGCTGAAATGCATCTTTCCACATACATCATTGCTAAAACGAACCATCAGCTGAGTGAGGTGAGGGGTTCTGCACCAACGATGGTCCTTATGCATGATCAGATTATTTTGTTACTTAAACGAGCTGTATCCCTGGATCACTTCTCTGCTTTGCACAATGTAGTCTCATGAATTACATCCAGATGCTTAAGCCTAGCAGCCCTAATCCTAATCAAATCTAGTAGTCCTGATGCTGACTGCTAGAGCAGTAAACAGTTTCTGCTACAATTCCTATCATTCTGATTCACATGAAAAAAATAATAATAATAAAAAAAAAAAGATTGACACACTAACCAATGTGGAGAAAGTGGTTTTTTATGATATTGTAATATCAGAAAAGTGCAAATTCATTTTCTGTATCATTAGATTTCTGGCCAGCCCTGAAGTGAAAAGAACATTTGTGTAATGCTCTAAAAGACCTGCTATTACTAAATTTTTCGCACCTGGCCATCTGATTTTGACAATGCACAGCTGCTGATACCCTAGGATCCAAGGCATAAATTTTCACTATTTTGTAAGTCATTATTTCTCTAGAGCTCCACTGTACTATTAACAGGAAGCCTTGGCACATGCATATTCTGAGTATGGCAAATAACAGTGTGGCTGTAACAACTTGGTAAAAAAATGTCTCTAACAAGCACAAAAATATTCAGAGTGGATGGTGGTTATTCTCCCTCTGTACTCGGCACTGGTGAGACCGCTCCTTGAATACTGTGTTCAGTTCTGGGCCCCTCACCACAAGAAGGATGTTGAGGCTCTGAAGCGAGTCCAGAGAAGAGCAACAAAGCTGGTGAGGGGGCTGGAGAACAGGCCTTATGAGGAACGGCTGAGAGAGCTGGGGGTGTTTAGCCTGGAGAAGAGGAGGCTGAGGGGAGACCTCATTGCTCTCTACAACTACCTGAAAGGAGGTTGTAGAGAGGAGGGTGCTGGCCTCTTCTCCCAAGTGACAGGGGACAGGACAAGAGGGAATGGCCTCAAGCTCTGCCAGGGGAAGTTTAGGCTGAACGTTAGGAAAAAAAATTCACAGAAAGGGTAATTGGGCAGTGGCAGAGGCTGCCCAGGGAGGGGGTTGAGTCACCTTCCCTGGAGGGGTTTAAGGCACGGGTGGATGAAGTGCTAAGGGCCATGGTTTAGTGTTTGATAGGAATGGTTGGACTCGAAGATCTGGTGGGTCTCTTCCAACCTGGATTCTATGATTCTATGTCCAGTGGTGAACTCTATCCAGCAACTGCCTTTTAATCCATCTCTTACCCACACATTTCATTGTCATTGGAGCACTCTATATTCATCAACACGGCAAGGATTAGTCACTGCCTTAGCTGAGGAGTTGGATGAAATTTAAGCTAGGATCAATTACTACCCTATGATTTTCACGTTGCTTCTCCTTTTGCTAAATTCTGTAGAACCTGTGATTTGGGAAATGTAGGCCAATACTGCCTCTTAGTGGAAGTACAGCTAACTCAAAGACGTAGGGAATTTGGTCTGTGGGAATAGGGCTGCATACTTACAGTGCCACATAGATTCTCAGCTGATAGTGGACAGAACTGCAGGCGGGTAGATCAAAGACACTTGCAGCCACGGTTATTTAGAAGAAAAATAAACATAAAAGGTACAGCTGAGCTTTGGCAGACTTTTTTACCTCCTTGGAGAGAAGTGCAATTTAACAGAGATTGCTGGTAAGACCAATAAACATTGCTGGCCTAAACGATCTTCTTGCATGTATGAAATATAAGAAGTAAGACTCAACATGGATAATCGTCTGGAAGAAGAAAACAATTAACAGAAAATGCCAGACAACATTAGTAGTAAGTAGTGCCAGAATGGATAAAAAGTAGGAGAGAGTCTTAAATCACCTAGATACCACTAAGTCCAAAAGCACTTCCATCTACTGTCTAGTTTGGTATGTTCTAGATCATTAAAAAAAATTAACTAAGCTAGATAGAAATTCGAATCTGCTGGTCGTGTAACACAATTAAAGAGTTGCATTACTGTTGAAGAATACATAGATAACACGGTAAGAATTTGCAGATAGAAAAAGTTCCATTAATTCATTTCTTATTTCAGACAATGTACCAATGTACTATAGACTCAGTACAAATGAGGGCTGCCTCAAACAGGCAAATTTCAGAATTTGATGTCATTCCTGAGCTATATTATCCTTCTGAAAATAATACCTTGAGCTATTCTTTGAGTAGTTAAAAATGTATAGCTATCATTAGAGCCAGACTTTACAGTATTCTTCTTCATGAAATAGCTCTTTCTAACTACAGAAATAGTTGCTTCTCTAATTTTAAACCTTCAATAAAAGATTGTATGGAATAAAGTTACAATAATGATAAGTGACCGCAATATATGTATTTGATTATGAAAACAGTTTCCTTCTATTCTTACCAGCCTTGCAACTATTTTTCTTCCTACAAAACTAATGTTGAAACAACATTCCCCTCATAAACTGACTTCTGGTCACATGAGCTTTTACTGGTTTTGGCTGGGATAGAGTTCTGTTTCTTCATAGTATCTTGTATGGTGCTATGTTTTGGGTTTGTGATGACAACAGTGCTGATACCAGTGTTTCAGTTATTGTTGAACAACGCTTACACAGCACCAAAGCCTTTTTTGCTTCTCACACTGCCGTGTCAGTGAGTAGGCTCGGTGTGCACAAGAAGTTAGGACAGCTGACTCCAACTGAACAAAGGTATATTCCATACCATATCACATCATGCTCAGCAATAAAAGCTGAGAGAAGAAGGAAGGGAAGAATGTTTAGAGTTATGGCACTTGTCTTCCCAAGTAAGCATTGGGCGTGATGAAGCCCTGTTTTCTGGAAATGACTAAGCATCTGCCTACTGATAGGAAGCAGCAAATGTTTTGCTTTGCTTGCATGCACAGCTTTTGCTTTACCTATGAAACCATCTTTATCTCAAGCCGTGAGCTTTCTCACTTTTAGCCTTCTGTCATGCCCTGGATCCACAAACTACACATTTGTGTCCAGGCATGACTGGGGGAGGTCCTTTATCTGTGAGGCAATCCAGAGGCCAACAAGATCATTCCTAGGGTGAAAATCGAAAGCAATATTTATTCTGGCTCTGGCAGACAAACAGACCAAAATACTTGGGTGCACAGCCAAGACATGGGGGTGTGACTTCCCAAAGTTACAGGAACAAATCCCAACCTGTTCATATCATAATCTGATCCCTAAACACAGCCAAGGTCACTCAGATCCAATCCAACACACACAGAGGAAGGAAGCGGGAAGGAGAGAGAGAGAAAGAGAGAGCAGGGAAAGGGAAAGAAACCCCCACTTTGATGGGCAGCAGCAGTTCCTCAGGAACATGTGGT
This sequence comes from Phaenicophaeus curvirostris, assembly GCF_032191515.1. Lineage (NCBI taxonomy): Eukaryota > Metazoa > Chordata > Aves > Cuculiformes > Cuculidae > Phaenicophaeus > Phaenicophaeus curvirostris. The sequence continues at coordinate 48,853,065 of NC_091397.1, read as the reverse complement.
TGCAGCAGCAGCTTCTTCCAGGGCACGTGGTCCAAGCTGGTCCAATTCTCTCCCCCATCCCATTATAGAGGAGTGAGCAAACAGCTGTGTAGTGCAGAGCTGAATACTGGGGTTAGACCATGATGGATCTATAGCACTCAGCTAAGCACAACTCCAGTCCCTGATCACTGCTATTTTTATTTATCTATAACAAATCTTTCTTTATATAACTGAGTTTCTACTTGGATTATGCCTTTTAATGCAATTTATTAAAAATAGATCTTTTTCCTTATCAATTTGGATATTACATGGCTACTTCCATATAAAAAGGCATGCTGAAATTTTGAAACCAGTATTCATTGTCCTGTTCATAAATAGGCTCACGAACAACAAGAAGTTTGCCTATTGTGCAGTATTAATACTGCAAGAATGGCCAAAGGAATATGAATAGAATTCTGAAATATTACAGTGGGGTTTTAATGCATGTTTACCGAATTTCTGTATAAATAACTAATACAATTGAAGTGCTTAGTAATTTCAGGAGAACAGTGATACATGGGCACAAGTTGGTTATTCAAGATAAAGCTGTGGGTCATTATTGTCAGCTGGTCATTAATCCCCATGAAATGGCTGGTATTGAGACAGTAATTACTATTATAATGAAAATGGAGAGGGAAAAAAAAGCATGATATTTTTATCATGAAGCTATCTCAGTTTCTAAAGAATTCATGTTTCTCTCATCACCCATTTAAGTTGCCTGAATAATTTTTAACCCCTTATACAGTTTATTTGTCCCAATAAAACTTCCATGTCATTGACTCATTTAAGATTTGGTTTCCCATCATATATTCCTGGACTTTTGGGAGAACAGCAAAGAGCAACAATGATGGGGAAGAAAGACAATACATAAAAATCCCCCAAAACAGAAAATAAAGAAAAAATATTTTCAGGATGTTTTCTCCATGAAATGTTCTCCATGATGAGGTATGAGATTGCATTATTAAGTTGTATGCTATCTAGTTGTTTATTTTGCATCTAATAGTGCATTTAGCGTGTTCTTGCATAGCAGTTCTGGAATTCTTTGATCCAAAATGGAATTCACCTTGTAGCTTTTAACAAATAGAATGATATTGTCAAGCCGATTTGGTCAAAAATCATGAAGAAATTTGGCCCTTAAATGAAGAAATATCTTTAAAAACTTGCAGCTTCACAAATTAAATTTGTGTCCTGAGGACTTTCGAGTCTTTTTTTTTTTTCACATTTCTATTAGAAAAGATAGAAAATTTTTATGGTCAAAAGGGAAGGCAATTTATTTCCTGCTAGAAACACCATCATACTGTTTCCATTGTGAAAGCCCCACACATGCTGCATCATTCAAGCTTCCCATCTTAGAAACTGAAAAGCTCTGTCTAAACTAAAGCTTTTAAAATAAACTAAGAAAGTTAAAAAATAGGTGCATTGCCCTATATATTGCAAACAAGATACAGATATTCATTATTCCTAATACTTTTTTCTAAAGCTTTTCTGTGAACACTTTTCTAAGAAGGAGATCCCCAGAAAGCTACAGGATGTACCGAGTTTCTTCTGGAAAATTTGCAGTAGCTGAAATGTTTCATTATTTATAAAAGAAAGAAAGTAGAGCAAGGCTCAAAGCAGATTTAGGCAAGAATGGCTGAGAGAATACTGCTCGGACGGCTGCAAACCAAATTCTGTGGGGTGAAAAAAAAACCCCAGATAACAGTAGACACTGATAAGTGACTTACTGTGCAGCTTGGGAGAGTGGTTTGTCCTAGCTTGCTTAAGCTGTTTGGAGAGTTTGAGGCAAAACCTAATGATGCATGTCTGCTAGCCAAATGAATCGTTTAATACTGGACAGCTATCAAAACTGGAGTGTTAGGCAATTTGGAAAGAGCACGAGAAGCCAATAAATAAATAAATATAAATGCTTAAGCTTTGAAAGCTATGAATGACATCAACAAGAGCATAATTCAGAAAACATGGAAATAAAGACACATTTTTGACAGCCAAGGCCAAAGTGTGGTCTCTTCATTTTCAAGAAGAGAAGGGAAAATAGTAACTTATTTGGGAGTAGAACCTTGTCTGGAAAAGAAGTAATGTAATGGTGACAGGGGAAACAAAGTTAATTACGCATCACAACAGGTAACAGGATTCAAAATACAGTGAAAAATCAAGGACATGTATTGTTGCTGGTGACAGATCAACAACCGTGCTGCAGTACGGTTATTTTGTACCTGCCAGCTAAACCCAGGACATGCTAGTGTGACAGATGCTCATGCAGTAGAGTGGGTCAAAGTCTACAACAATAGCTGTTACATGCACATATTAACAATTTTAAGGAAGAAAAAAAATTAAATCAAAACTAGACAACATAGTTCTGTGCTTTTAAGAAGATTCATGTCTTTAAGGAGATTTCATTCCATTCCTTTTAACCTCTCCAAAATAATTTTTGTCTTTGCGACAAGTGTCATAAAAAAACCCCACAAATCAGCACTGACTGTGAAGAACATTACCAGCACTGCTGAAGATGTTGCATGCCTCAGGGGAAACACAATGTGACTTCCACTTTTCCCATTCTCCTGGGAAAAATCAAACACATAGCATATCCACCAATGAAGAAGGATGCTGAGCATCCATTGGCCTTCTCCAGATTTTATGTTTGTGTGGAAATATGCTACTTGCTCTTTTCACCCTATTTCCTTCTGCAGTGTAAGCATAGCATAGAGAAGAATATCTTACACTATGTGGCTATGAACGATATACTCACATGTCCTCTAAAATAAAACTTCCAAAAATGTAGAAAAATAACTTCAGATTTTACAGAACAACTCCTCTCTAGGGAATTCCAACACACCAGAAGAATTAGTAGTCCTGAATAAATCAGGAAAATCAGAATGTCAATTATTTTACTGTTGTTGATCCCATGAATTTCTGTGGCATTCCTGTGTTACGTGTTGAAAGTTCTTACCTGCAATCTCTAAGCATCCCTTACATTTCAGCAATTACATTTACAGCGATAGGACGTGAGGAAATGGAATGAGTCTGTGTTAAGGGAAGTTCAGATTGGTCATTAGGAAGAAATTCTTCACTGAGAGGGTGATTGGTCACTGGAACAGGGTTCCCAGGGAACCTATCACAGCACCAAGCCTGTTGGAGTTTGAGTATCTGGTTGATGCTCTTAATCATATGGTTCATTTCTAGGCAGTCCTGTGGGGAGCAGGGAGGTAGACTCAATAATCTTTATAGGTCTCTTCAACTTGAGATTTTCTATGATTGCCATTAATAGATATCTTATTTTTATAATAATGTGTGTAAAATTCTCAAGTCTGTGCTCAGTACACACCTGCTTCATTACAGTTAATTACAGTAAGATGCTTTTTGCCAAGTTTGCTTGTGAGATAAATGCCTATACAACTACAACACATTTATACATTTATAGTAAGATGCGCTATATTTGATATTAAAAATGAAAGCCTTTTTTTTCCACATAATTTGTGTGATACTTCTTTCTACAGCACCAAATCTTGAGAGCTCATGATTAGGACAAAAATTTAAAATACTTGAAAACACTTATAAACATATTGTTAGACCTCGTGGCTGCAAACGTGATTTGTAAACATGATTCAAGTATACCCTGGAGGTTTAAAGAGTGAATTATTATTTTATTTTGAGAGTGCCGAATCATGATTTTTGAATAGTTGCAGCTGGCAGCTGCAAAACACTTGCAAGCTGGAATTCCAGTTTAATGAGTAGCCTATAAAAATATTCAGACTAACATTTTTAACTTTTCAATCTAGTGTCAATCCATACAGAAGAGTTTGTAGAGATACTAAATAACTGAAAAAAAACCGAAGCACTACAAATTCTTAAAATCTCTTAGTATCTGTATAAGGATGTTGAGGAGTGGGCTGGAGGTATGTTTGTTTATTTTTTTATTTGTTTTTTAAAAAACTAAATGCAGTTTCCTAGGCTTTAAAATGTCGATTACTGCAAAGGCAAGCAACAGATACACTTGATGGAAGTAGTGAAACTTTCTGTACTAAAGAATACTTGAGATGCTAAATAACAGGATAGATAAAAAGAATGAGAAATTGTAAGCTTAAGTTGTAGACTGTAAATATATTTTTAATATATTTTCTTTCTTGTGTTCCTCAAAGGTTTCCTGCATGAAAGATACACCATCTCTAGGACAAGACATTTGCCTAGTTTATAGGACTGTTAAATATTTTTTCATCCTCAGTACTTTTGTGCTAGCAACCACTTATTCTGCTTGCTGTGTTGTACTCAAACATTTAACCAAATATGTCAAGTTCATCCTTTCAACCCTGTAACAGTAGAGTATTATAATAAAATACACGTCTATTTCAATGAAACTTTTATTCAGATGTGGTTTTATACAGGAAAAATGTGAGGAAATCGCTGCCAAACTACCACACTGTCATCTGAGAGAAGAAAATAGATGTAGCCAAAAATCCTGCTTAGATTACCTAGTATGTCCCTTGTACATTTCTTACAGTCGATGCATCCATGTGTTATAATAAACCATGTATTGCACTACATTTAAAGTGAAATTGCAATCACGTAAACAGGCAGATGATACTTCGGCGTTTAGCACATCATAATTAACATTTTCAATTGAACAGGCTCACCTGTTAGAAGAGAAATCATAATAACCACTTTTCTCTAGAACCTCTTCAGTTAGAGTCTACAAGATAAAAGAAATTCATTTCATTAAGTTGTCTTTATTAAAAGTAATAAATTAATACATACAGGTATAGTTACAGCTTACCTGCAAGTGTTCATGTCATCCCTTCTGCTATGTCAGAAGTGCCAACTATACCTTAAAGTAAAAGTCAAGTACTACTGAATGTGGGGTTTTTATGCTCCCTCATCAGTTTCTTAACAGTTCCACTACGAAAATAATGATGAGAGATGCTTGATTGTCAGCAGCTTACTCCACTGACCGCAATTTTTAATGTTACTGTGTCTTCTGGTCCATGGATTGTGACAAGGGTTTTCCTGTGTTTAGAGGAATGGAGATGGCACAAATGTCAACATACAGGCTGCACGTTTCCCTTATGTCCGTTGCACAAAGAGGCAAATGACGAAACAAGTCTCTGAACTAGGAATTGTGGTTCCCCACCTGCCAGATGCCAGTGATGGTAGGTTTGATTGAAGATGAAGTTCACAATTTGTCACTCTGAGTATAATTAGTCTAAAGTGTATTTGACAGTATTCATTTTCTAAAGTGCATACCCTTTACATGCAGCATTTCCCTCCTCAAGTTTGTAGGGCTCAATCTAGCTGAGTAATCGAATCATCCTAGTATTGCTGTTTGAAATATAATGCAAGAACAATATAAGATTTAAACAGAATTTGTTTAAGCATCACAGGCAAGAACAGGTAAATCCTAAGTTTGATATTTTCCCTTACAAACATTTAAGTTGATTTTCATGGATGAACTCAGTGTTATTTGCATCTTTGATATTTCTCTGTAACCCCAGAGTACGATCTCTTAAAATTATAGAATGTTCCATCAGTGGTAAACTGCAAATCTTACCAGGAATTAGACAAAACAAAAAAAGAAACCAACCAACAATCTTGATGGCAAAACCTGATAATTAAAATCAATTTCGTCAACATAACTTTACTATCTGTAAAGACACATGTCTGAATGATTGTCCTTTTCAAGCTAGAGGAAGCTATATGAAACAAAGAAACAGATATTTTTTACCACTCAGTTACACCTCCCATAAAGACAATTAATCAGCAGTAGCATTACTGAAAAGAAGTAGTTACACTGCAAAAAGCAATATTGATAGTTAGTAGCATGGTGATTAATAACAGTACAGGACATAATTTAATGGCATATTATAATCCTTAACTTGACCATTCTATTAGGCTTTACATACCATATGACTTACCCCTTTAGACTTGAAGGTAGAGATCATTATGATAAGCCTAATACTGGTAATACTACATTTGCCTCCCTGATCAAAGTGCTAGCATTTATGACATTTTTACACAAATGAAGCTCATAGAATGTTGGACTAGATTTCTTGTTGGCTATGATGAGTCACTCAAGCTGAAATTAATGCAACTTCAGGATGCTGAGACCTTCATTTGATGTGTGTAGAAATAGTTGCGAATCTTCCTCATGGCTTCAATAGGGTCTTTTGAGGTCCTTATGTACAGTTTAACATAATTTAGAACGCGTCTCTTGCTAGAAGCTTCCCGTGGGAGGTAATTTACATTTCACTTTTCTATAAAGCAAAATTGATTTTGTATACTTTTTCTTCTGTATTTTTTGCTTGAAAAAGTACACTTTTTAGCTATATTTACAAAACAAAAGCACAAATCATATTTCATTGTGCTTTAAAGTTTTCAATAGACAGTTCAAAGGAGGTCTCTTCCTCCGCTCTTTGGGATTTTAAAATCATTTTTAATGCTCCAACAGTACATATAAAGCCTCAGCTGTTGGTCACTGCAGTCACACCAATCCAGTCTGATCACAATTCTATGATATGTACTATACTTTTGGAAGGATCTCCTATGCTGTTTCTGTATAGTTGCTTATAACTGCAGGTAGCGTTTATAAAACCATGATTTTCCACCATTTAGTATAGAGTTTATAATCACATCACTAATGTAAATTCACAAAGTGTCATTCCACTGAATTCAGGAAGATTTTGACTACTCAGGGAAGGTTTGACCACTAATGATTCACATTCAAACACTGTCACAGTACATATTATGAAGAGTTTTTTCTTCCCCCATTGGAAATTACTGCTCTTAGACAGCTTTAAATGCACAACAGTTATATTGGCCTCACAGGAGTCTCAGTTTACTCTGTCAAACTAGGGATCACGGCTACATCCTAAGTATAAAAGACTTCACAAGACAGCTGGTTGCATATAGTTTTTTGTTACAGATAGATACTACTCTCTTCTCATGTGGGTAAGGTCTTACACACATGCTTTAAGTCAGATGTTGAACGTTCATTAGCCTGTAAGTGAGTGAAAAAATGATGCCTAAAGAAAGGCCTGTAAGATATTCTGTCGACTACACGCCACTGCCATGAACTGTGTGCAGTTAAAATACCAAGGGCATAGTGGGATGTTCTGAAGTAAAGGTGGTGAAGGATACGTCCACCACATGAGAAACTTGGAGTTGCCTCAGGCAATTGTGTTCCATTTTATCTCGTTTTAATGAAATCAGATGTCAAATCAGTACTATAAAAAAGGCCAAGGATTTACATAATGCTTTTTTAAAAGCTTTCTCTTACATTGTTTTCCAGAGATTACTCTGACTTTCGTTCCCATGGAAACTGAATTGGGAAGGCTGCTGGCAGCCAAAAATTAACCGGCGAGAACTCTCCCTTGTAAACTTTGGGTTAGAATTGTCAGCTGAAATGTGATAGAGTTCTAGCAAGCAGCTATGCATTATAAAAAGTATTCTACCTTAGATTTGAAAAAAAACATAAACAAGTCCAAGAAGCTTACAAAACACAGTAAACAAGTATAGGTATAGAACCTGGCTTCTCTGCATTCATGTTCCAAAACCAACCGCCGCCAAAAGCTTTAACCTTGTTGCTGCTGCTCCAGTTGTCAGTTCAGAGCAACTCTTTGAGTTGCTGTTGGTTCTTAGTTATCAGTCATCCATGTTATGATTAATTGTCATTAATCATAATTGTCATTAATTGTCAGGTCACCTGAGAAAACCTCCTTCAACAGAGTGTGTAGGTTCACTACTGAACCCACACTACACCTAATATAGAATATAAAGACTGATCTGCCTGATTTCTGTTAGCTCATGGAGATCATTCTTGCAATAAATTCAGACAGATGCAATTATTTTAAATACCAATGGTTTATTTTGTCCCTGAGAATTTATTTGCTGTATTCCTTCTTTCAATAAGTTTCACAATTTAAAGAGAAAAAAAAAAAAGAATAGATGTAAAACCCACGTTCAGTTATGCTGTTCTGTTTTAAACAAAACTATATAAATTTGGCTCAGCAATCTGAACTCCCCTGAGGAGATAAACACCTCTTCCTAAAGATAAACTCTTCATTTTGGAAAATAAAACCACGTTTATTTAATAATGGCAAATTTTGAAAGGAACTGAAGGGCAGCTATCTTTCTGGAGAATAGACTTTTCAGTCACATTTTTAGTAAAGAGATTAATGCAGATTTACATCAGCATGAAATAACTTTAACTTTTATATTATGAAATGTTTGAACTTAATGGTAAGTCTTAAGTTTGAAAAAGATTCGTACTGACATTTCAAAATGTTTAACATATTTAAGATTTGCACTATTGCATTAGAAATCCCAAGAAATTATCACTACTTACTGATAATAAAAATTACTGCTTAGAAGTCATTTAGAAATTATTGCTATAGAGGAAAGCATTTTATATACTTTCTGTGTCAATATATGATATTCAGTCATTCCAAATATTCATATTGGCAGAAAGCTGTAAAAACAATTTACTGTACAATCCATATTTCTGAGGTGAGCCAACAAATGTTTTTCATGTGACTCAATTACTGCCATCCTCCACTTACTAATATACAAAGTTAGTCTTTATTTAAATTATATATTTTTAAAACATCCTGCCATCTGCAAAAATGTCAAGTTCTGTTGTTTTTAAAGAACAGTGACTAAATTAGCAACACTTCGCGGTACCATCATTTTGACAACAGCAAATAACTAAAAAAATAGAGAATGTCAAAAGGAACTGTAATGCATACTTGAGTGATGAAGATAACCGTGCAGCTGAATAAGAATCTGCTGAAAAGGGTCACCAATCTGAGGCACCTTCCTTTGTGATACAGTAATTCTTGCCAATGCTGTAGATGACAACAGTAAAATCAGGACAGCTCATTTTATTGCCTTAATATATTAATAGTGTGCATTGTTTAAAACTTACTGATATAAATATTAAGTTCCAATGCATGACTTGTTTTTCCAATAGTATTGGGAATAAAAAAAGGAGAATCTAGAAACTTAGAAGATCAAATATTGTGATTGATAAGGGGTTTCAAAAGAAAATCCCTTTCTCTGATTTACTTATATTGTTACTCTAAGAGGAAAGAAGCACCAAAGCACCTCACTAATCACAAAAGTTTTCCCACCTTTACTCAAAAGGATGGTTAAATATACGATAAACAGAATTTTCTTACTTTAACTCATTTTTTTTATATAGACTAACACACATAATATTTGTGGCTTATATATTTTGATGAGATGAAATTAATTTTCATTTTACCTTAAGGATTTCATTTAAATGTCTTATGTGGACAACTTGGAGAAGAATTTTATTAAAATGTGTTTTCATGTTGCCTTATAGTGATGTACTGCTTTATCAAAACTACTTTTTGTATACAACATCTAGCAAGGGCATGATTTCAGAGAAACCTCAAGAAAATGTGAAAGAAACTATGAATCTCTTTGGTCTTCTTTATTTTTTATCAAAAAAATAGTGGGTTCTGTTCTTTGACATAAGTTCCTCCCTGCCAGAGATCACTCTGTCTAAAGGAGGTATTGATGTGGTCTGTGGAGGGCAACTGTTATAAGCATTCTCCATGATCAAAATGACAACATCATAAAGTGTATACACAGTATTTTTTGTGTTTAGAATAGAAGAACATCAATGCTAACAAAGAATAATGCTGTAAAAATTCCTCTCTCCATAAAGAAAAGAATACAGACAATTATCATGGCACAGAGCAAGAAAGCTGTATTTTCTTATCTTATGAAAACAGTGAATACATCTAAAACTGTTCCTCCTCTTCTAAAGCTAGACTACCATCCTCTGTCAAGCAAAATCCAAGTACATAATATACACTTCTTGCAGACAAAAGCACTGCAAAAGAAGCCATGCACGAATAGAAACATAGAATCAGAGAATCATTTAGGTTAGAAAGACCCTTAAGATCAAGTCCTACTGTAAATCTAGTACTTACAAGTCCACCACTAAATCACATCCCTAAATGCCACATACCCCTAGGGATGGGAATTCAACCACTTCCCTGGGCAGTCAGTTTCAATGATCTTTTCAGTGAAAAAATTATTCCTAATATCTAGCACAACTTGAGGCCATTTACCCTTGTTCTACTGCACATTACTTGGGAGAAGAGACTAGAACCTACCTCACTACAACCTCCTTTCAGGTAGTTGTTGAGAGTAGTTGTCCTTTGCTCGAGGCTAAACAATACCAGCTCCCTCAGATAATCCTCACAATTCTTGCTCTCTATAACCTTCACCAGTTTGTTGCTCTTCTTTGGATATGCATTTCTTTCAGCAAAATAAATTAAATGTCACAACATTTTTAACCTGTTCATTGACTACGTGTTAAAATCAGATTAAAAAATATAGCAGCTATGTGAAAATATTTAGTTCTTGGGATCAAGAACTGAAAACAAGACCTGAAAGTGGAAGTTTCTTTCCCCCACTGAACTACTATTTCAAACTTATCAAAAACAGCCATTAAATCAGATACACTCTGGTTAAGCAGAATTTTATATAGATATAATTGTTTGTTGTAGGTACATTTTTTTCTTCTAGTACATGCAGCTTGGTGATTAAAGCACTGTGTTCTTTTTCTGAAACAAAAGTGCCCTAATTTACCTGCAAGTAATATCAAATATCCATGTGATTTGTTTCCTACCCTATGCAATATTTGGAAAATACTAGCCATAGGCAGTTGATAAAAAGCAAAGTCAAATTCCCTTGACAAGCTAAACAAGTGAGTTTTACGTAACATCTACAAAGCACATTTAACTCAGTACAGGTTTGTGGATATTATACATGAAAGGTTGACTCTATTTTGCTAATTAAAGAATACTGTGAACTTACTTACTGAACCAAGAAAAAACATAATAATTTTTGTGTTCCATGGAATAATTTTAATTCCAGTAGTGAGAACCAATAGAGGAATAGTACTGATGAAGCTTCAGAAAATTTATTAGAATTAGGATATAGAAGTAAATAGTATGTATTCTATACTTTGTGTAGATTTATGAAATATCATTCATATTTTAAATGTAACAATTAAAACCAAGAAAAATGCTTGATTCTTATTTACCTAGTGATCCTTTGTCATGTTTTGCCTGCTGAGAAAGTGTGTAGAGCCAAATCTAAATCAGATTCTTCAGTTGCTGTGCAGTAAATCAGTCATTATTTATGATGTATCTTGTGTATTTAACTCATACATGTTATCAGACCCAGAGATGGAACAAAAAGCAAAAACTTATCAGGAGATTGGCAGCATAAAACACTTATATCACTAAAGAACATTAGTTAACAAAACTCTCTTTTCAAGCTGAGCAGTAGATCTGAAAGTGTTGTGGTTTGAGCTAAGTAGAATCAGTTTTCTAACTTCAGCTAAGTTTCATCTAAGTAACTTCATTTTCTGAAAGTTAACTGCATGTTTTTTGGACAGTGTTTCTCTCTAGAAGTGATAACACAGGGCATTGGTATGCAGGAAAATCATTACTTATACTTATCCCTATAGTAACCAAGGCTGTGCTCGAACTGATAGAATGCCCTAAGTCAGAGGTGAAGACAGGCCAAGTAATCCCAAACTAATCAACAGAGTGTTGCATCCCATGTACATCCTACTCGGTATAAACTGAGAGATCACAAGGGTCTTGCTTTCTCTTCTTCGATGGCCAATATCCATTGAAGACCTTGTCTGTTGGTTTGCCCCTGATCCTGGATCTGTGTGCTCCTGAATCCCATTCCTGGGTCCAACCTCTCTCCTGCCACTCACCTTCCCTGTCCTGCAGCCTCTGGGATGATGTATAGTCATTGAGGGACAGAGATGCAATTTCATATATTTTATTATTATTCTCTTATTAATAGAAATTTTAGAGGTAGTAGTAGTATTTCGTAACAGTTATTTTAGTATTCAACCTGCCAGTCTTTTCCCCTCATTTCCTTTTCCCCTTTCTCTGGTGTGGGGGAGAAAGGAATTGCGAGCCCAAATCCTTGGTTTTGGCTCCTGGCACTGGCTGGGCTGAGGCTAAACCTTAAGTTTATCAGTAGATTGCCGGTATAAAACACTCAGTGTATCACTAAAGAATGTTAGCTAAGAAAATTCTCTTTCCAAGTTGAGCATTAGATCTGGAATCTAGCGAAAGAGCTTAGGCTCAGGTATTGTACTTAAGTCAGCAACCTTGTATCTCTCCTTAATACAGTTATCACCAAACTTCACTTCAGAGATACATATTCTAAAATTTCCTTATACAGAAATATCCTCAGGATTATACAGTCTTATGTACAGATTTACATCAACCTAAATCTTTTTCTGTGTAAACTGATTTGGTATCAAGAGTGTAAATTCCACTGAGAGGGAGAGGAAATCCATATACTAAAATTAATTTGATATTATCATTTTTTCCTGATGAATTTCTGTGCTGGTGACTTTAACATGAAGTAGAAGACAGATATTCACAAACTGGAGTTCTGAGCTGCACTCTCACAGAAAATAAAGAGATACTGAAAAATGTTATTCTTTATGAGAGATACACATTTCTAGTAGGATCAGGAAGATAATATCATCATTTTTATTGCCAGATTATTTGTGGCAATGACTTTTAGCAGATAGATTGAGAAACGTAAGGGAAATTCAGTTTCACATTTTTTTCCTTTAAGTCTCCTCTTAATAATCAATAAAGTGGGAAGAAAACTTCTATTTTCTCTGAGCCACTTCAGGAAGGATTTAGGTTGGTCTTCTCAAGGTGACAGTGGAAGCCATGCTACAATAAACTAAAATATTATATACCATGAGAAGGATTATTTTTATCTAGTTTTCTTTGAGTCGTTTTCACTTCTACTCACCATTTCAACACTGCTATTTTCAATCCCAAATAAATAGTGTGGTCTTGCCATCACAGCCTGGCAATTTTCTGTTAGGACACTGAAAATCTTTATTTCCTTCACAGTCTGCTTTTTTTCACTAGCCTCCTTTGCAGTCAATGGCTTGTATTAAAAAATAAAAGCAAGTAAGTGAGTGCCCTTTCTTTAGCAGTCTTCTCAGATTTTGTTTTTTCTGAAGAAAAATATGCTTAGAGTATTAGGAAACAGAAAGGACTGAGTAGGACGAAATATGGATTTCACTGTTCAGTATATAGAGCTTTCTCTCTTTTCTAGTATGACAGCAACGATATGACTTACCAGTCTCAGATGACCAGATGTAACATTTATAATGTCTATGTGCTTCAAAGATGTAACATTTGTAATGTCTATGTGCTTCAAAGACAGCTAGAGGTCCAATGTCCAGATAGGAACTGCAGGAGTTTTCATAGTCTGCATATTCCAGAGCACTCCACAATTTTTATTTTTTTTTTAAATACAGAACTACAGCATTATCTGGGGAGATGAAGCTATGTGTCTGTGAATATGCTGCTAAGGACTTGATCAAAACTGCTAAGAGTTTTACTCAAAAGGAAAACATTACGGACAGAAGATATCAGATTTGCTCAAACTACACGCAGGACTGAAAATATTAAAAAAGGCTAAAGTGTTTGTCCTTATAGAGAGATCGTTATAACTATGGAGCCCAGGTAAAAAGCGTATTTTTTTCAGAAGATCAATACTCCAGTTGCTCAGAATAATTCTCTTTCAAGTATTATTTAATTCAGATAACACACATTCAGAAGTCACAACTTAACAGCTTCTCAATAAGAAAGGAAAGTATCACAAATGGAAAGCTTGTTCCATCAATGATGTATATTCATTTGTAACTGAAACATAATTATTTGTCGCACAGCAAGTACTTGTCCTAAGCAGTTGTCTTACATAATGGTTTACATAAAATCACTCCTTTGATGGTAATTTTGACATATGAGGCCACTCTCTCCTACCAATAATACCTCACATTGAAAAAGAAAAAAATATTTTGTGCCAAACCTGCACTAGTTTTCCCATTATTGGTCTTATTACAGCAGTTATACTAGCTCTAAAGCAACAGGAGAGAACTTTCAGAAAGTAAACACATTTCTGAGTTGTAAATCGTTTATTTGTGTTCTAGTGTACTTTCTATTGTGCTCTGAAATGCAGTGCCTCTATTTTTCCTACTTTTACGAGATTCTCTGAATTAAAAAAAAAATAATAATCCTGAAGGAGGCTGGCATCTATCACACAGAATTCACTTTAAAACTGAAAGAAATTATACATCTTTAGGCCTAATCTGTCTCTCTAAAAAGAAGGCACACAGACAGACAGAAAATAAAATGAAAAATAAACAGTATTTTATTCCTTAATAATATTTTGCTTAGCAAAACAGATGTTAAAATTCTGCAGTAGTTAGATCAAAAGAAGGTTTGATAAGAGCAATTGATCTACACAATAGCAAATAAGGCCTTTATAAAGTCAAAGATATTTCAATTAACTTTAATACTGCGACAGAATAAGAGATAGGAAAATACACTGTCCAATGTCTAGAAAGTAAAGAAGGCATTTGGAAATGAATATCATTGTGCCTATTCAAGGAACAGATATTTACCTGCTTGGGTTGCAGGCACAATAGTACAAATAGGAAAGTAGAAGCTCTAGCTGTGCCTGAATCATGTTGTTTGGGATAAAGATTTTGAGTTACATCCTCAGACATTCTGTTACAACAAAGGTTGAAATACATTATAGGAATATATGTGAGAAAATCAGTAAGAGAGGCTGCTTGGCTAGAATGCTAAGTTTGAACACAGGAGTTTGATAGAATTTTTAAAACAGACCCTCTTTCCAAGTATTCACTTACAAAATTAGATTTGAAATACTATACCCCTTGGGTGTTTCAAATAAACGGTCCCTCTATCAGCAAAGGGCTCATATCCAAATCTTATTTACCAGTTTGATGACTCACCACATTTGACTTGCTAATCTGCTAGCTTATGAGTGTATTTACAAATGCATGATATTTCACACCAAAGAGTCTGTCTCACCACTGACTGTACATGGCAGAGATGCAATATTTTCTGATTCATATGCTAAAAACAAGAAAATACTTATTAAGGCTAAAAAAAACCCCAACCCAGAAATCACGGTGCAGAACATCAGGAAACAATAACCAACACTCTTCTGCCCCATTTTTATTGCTGATTATTATGTTAGAGATCTATCGAGCAGCTACAACTAAAAGAGGAGTCTCTTTTTCTTAGACACTATGAAAACACATTGGAATAACTTCTTCAATAACTAAGCACAAGGAAACTCAGACATGTAAAAATCAAGTTCGGAGGTAAGTGATGACCTAAACTCAGAGCTATGTAACACGTGCAGGGTTCTATTTTGAGAGTATTCTGGTTCTAGAAATCTCCATTTATTAAAACTGGATACTTTTGACTGCTTTGAGCATTACCTGCAAAGATTCATGGCCTGGCATTGTGCAAATGAGTCATTTTTCTAAAGCTCAAAGAAAGATATAGAATATCCTTCTAAAGTTACATCACTAGAATGTTCAGCTGGCAGATCTGTAGTACATTCATTACATGCTAACTCTGAATACTATTGCATTGCAGAAATTTTGGCAAGGAGTCCTGAATTTCAACATCTTTGCATTGAGACTTCTTAGCCTCACAAAAAGCTAGTAACTGAGCAATTCTGAAAGGGACCTATTGTAATCTTACCTTTTTATTTTGAGGAAGGTCATAGGGCAATTATATAAAATCCTAGGGACCAGGGTTTTCTAATAGCATATTTTACACAAAACTAGTCTTTCAATGTATTTAGGACATTTTCCTATTTGTAACAAAACCAGGAAAGGAACAAAAAGTATTTTCAAGAAAGTATTTTCAAAAAAGTATTCCCAACCATAGAGTAAACTTTTAAACTCTCTCATCCAGCCAACATACTATCTCTACTGCACTGAGTACAGTAACAGATACCATATATCGTCCTGCTGTTTGGTTTACCAGCAGAAATGCAGATACAATTACACTTCAGCAACTAATGGAGCACAATCCAGACAATACACAAGTGCAATTTATTATACTTTATTTAAAGCTATATTTTCTTCTTTTCATGAAGAAAAATTTGCCAGAATTAATTATGATTGATCTACAGTGCTAACTTTAACATTAAGTAGAAATTACAGGTGATTTAAGAGTGTGTACCACAGAATTATTTTTCTGAAAAAGCAATCCTGAAGTATCAATATATCGTATTTCTTCAGTACCTGGACCGAAATCTGAAGATAGCTAGGAAATAGCACTACAAATGGATAAAGTAATGTTATTCTATGTTTTTTGAAGCCTAGGACACTGAAATAAAATTTGTTAATCTTCAGACAACTACATTCCCTTCACTTTTTAAAAGGATGGTTTAAGTCATCCACAGATTTTTCTGTCAGAACTTCGTGGGAAGAATGGAAATCTCAAATTTTGCTCAGCAAAATATTTAACAGGCAGATAACAGTAGCTCAGAATTTAGCAGACGGCTTACAGTGGTTAAGGATATTTCATATCTCTCTTTTGTTTAATTTCATATTTAGAATATAATCAAAAAAATTGTTGCTTAAGACAACACTCAGTGCAGCTAATGCTTTTCTATCTGATTACCACAAACAGCTACAGGCAGAATAAATGCTGCTTTGTCACATAATCCCTTCCTAATTCAAATCTAATCATTAAGCATTCCTTCAATTCCATTTAATCAATTCATCTAGACAGATAAACATTGCTTCTTTCAACTTCTATTCTAGTTTTCATAGGCATTACTTCAAAATATAGGCACAAGCTACACAAAGAAAATGTGATGCAAAATGTATTGTCCTGGAAATGGCTACCAAAGAAGCACAGTTATTTTAATTTTCTTTTGCTTACAACCCACAACAGACAGTGAAATTTCATAGAATCATAAAACACCGTAATAGTTCAGAATAAGCAGCTAGCTTGCTGTTAGAAGTAGCATACACTTCATTCTTAAGGAATATTACCAAAAGCAGACTCTTACAAATGACTTGAACTGGAGCTGCTTGAGTTATCCAATATGCCTACTTCTCCATCTAATTCAGAGAGCATAAAAATCAAGGAAGGTTTTAACCCACCCCTGACCAACATAATAGGACTCCTGATGCTTCTTTTGCTAATGACTACCTTTCTCAGAGTTCTCTAAAGCGCTGTGGTCCTCTACCAGGATTTCTTCGTATGTTCTTTCCACATCTTTTCCACATGCAGATTGATAGCTTTCTGCTTGGATGTCAGTATTTTCTGAAAATTCACTTTTGCAGCTGGCTGTTCCTCTGCTGCAGCTATGAAGACTCAACTCTTTGTAACATTTCTGACAACACGGGAAAAAAACCCTAAATGTTAAATGTTGTTCTTATACAGTGCTCATTAGAAAACTTGCAAATGAAAGTGTCACTTGCATATACATACACACATGAAAATGTACTTTTTGTTCCTGCTTAGCTGTCAGCCCAGGACCACAAGATACCAGGTTTAGTCACTGATTTTAGAGCAAAACCTCCGAACTCTTATCCTCACTGTATTATGTCTAGTCTTTACACAAAAGGCATCTTTGTCCTTGATGAAGGTCTCTTCATAACAAGCACTAAAAGGGAGGAAAAAATGCAACAAATGCCAGACTACAAAGAAATACCGAACAACACAAAAAAATAAAAGTCTGGACAAAGATAGCAGGTTCCCAGATAGCAATAGGAGATTTACTCTCTTACAGCTTAGATGATAAACAGTAGACCAGTTCTGAACAACGTAAAACCTGCACAACAGTCAAGATGGTAGTAAAATATAAACTGGACTTGATAAAATGCAATGCCAGAGAGACTCCCCAAGGCTGGACTGACTGAATGCTAACTGGCGTTACCAAAGCAGAGGTAAGAAAATCAAAACCGGGATTATAAATTATTTGTCTGTAACATTTAAGTGCTGAATGTTGCCTGTAGCACAGGATTCTTCAACAAGTGTAAAATTCTGCCTCTGCTGCTGTCAATGTTTATAGTTTTTCTAGAAAGAAGAGAAATTGCTGATCTATGTTATTTCTTCTATTTTAATGCAACACATTTTGAAGGTGGACTGTTTTTATTATATATATATATACACACACTGTTCCAAGTCTTCTTATATTATTTCTGTTGTGCATAAATCAGTTCATGCTTCCTTTTACTCTATCTTGTCAGAGCAAAGTGTGATAAGGGAAAACAGGAGATAAATTATATAAATATATCAGATTAAACAAATTGGTATATTTAATACTAAATTTCTGGAGATAATATTCCTAAATACTTACATTCTTACCAAGCGTGTCAAAGACAAATTGGCCTGTATCCAAGACAATGTTCTTCCAAAGTTTTCCCCACGAAGTATTTTGACCTTATTGGGACACAGCAGAAAGGGTGCACTAGAAAACCTTCCTCTTTCAGAAAGCTAACTGCATCCTCGAGCACTGCCTATACTACTGGCTGTGTAATTGTATCCTTCAATTACTTTCCTATCTTTTGTTCTATTCCCAAAACAATAATTTAACTTGTAAGACATGGAAAAGATGATTTTTTACTTAAGCATTGGACTGAACTTACACTGAAGATGCCACAAGAGTAGAGAATGCAGTGTAGCACAGCATGGCAAGTACTAAGGATAACTCTCTAGCCCACTTAAAGAGACTAGTGTAATCATGATAGACAAGCATACTTATTTTGCCCTGAAGAGTTAGTGCATAGTTACTGAAGAGAACCAATTCATCTGTTCTACATCAAAGAAAACAAAGTGAAGGGAGGGAGGCTCAAACTGCACGGACATTTCAAACTTCAAACTTCCTTCAACATTACCAATACTGAACCCTATGCCCAAATGACTAATGGTTAATAAAAACTTTTAAGTCAAGTGGAGCTAAGGAGGAAAAATGACTTAAGATCAAAAAGACTGCTGGTACTAACTGGTGTCAGACCTAACTACCACATCAAGAAAGGAAATCTGCTTGAAATGCGAGAACTGAATTCTGCAGACCTCACAATAAAATTGTCAGACCTGCTATAAAAATTCTTCAGAAATCAGTGAAATGTATCTTAAAGCCTTAGAACATTTATATAAACTGTTAAGTTGTAACCTGTCTATACATAAAATCTGGCCCATTTGTGTAATATCTGACCACGCAAAGCTATAATATTTCTTTATTAATCTGAGAGGAATATACGGATTTCTGTGATATAATTTGCCCTATTTAGACAACAGCTAATAATTTTCAAAAGTGAGATTATACACTGTGGTTTCTCTTTTGAGTAGGAGCCTGACTCATTTAGAAGGACAAAAGTACACTGACTGAAGGAGGCTGGGATGCGAGTTCAACTCCACTTCTGCTCAGCACTGGAGTGGGACTATTAGGATTTACAGAAGTATCTAAGGATATAAAGAACACAACATTGTAAGAAGAAAACGGAGAAAGTACTCTCCAATGTCTTGAAACAACCATTTCCATATCTTCAGAGAGACTTCTTCCAATAATCAAAAAGATGCTTAACCTTTGTGGAAATCTATAAAACGATGGAACGTTCAAAACATCACAAACATGGAAACATGAGTTAGGCTGATATATACTGATTTAAACTGTATTCATACCCATACTTGATTCTAGACCCCAGTATTTAACAAATCTTTCTCGAGGCTTCACCAATTGATCCAGTTTATTTTCACATTTTCAGAATAAGCTAGTGCCTCAATTTCCCCATGGGTCAGACAGCTTGCCAACTTGGTTGAAACAAACTCTCCCTTCTAGTATAAACAAAAGCAGTGCCAAAGGAAATCTAAGGGGAAAAGAGTTCCTGCACAAAAACCATGTTCAAGTTATAAACCAATTAAACTTTTTTCCAGGATCATCTTACTTTATGAGTGAGCAAAAATATCTCTGGAATCACTCAAAATTTGTGACCCAGCCATGAAGAAAAGTTCTCTATCTAAAAGCTGAGACTCTTCATTCATATCTTATACACTTGTACTGTCTCTCTCTTTACTAGTCACCATTACCAATGTAAAATGAGATATACTTGTTTTTTCAAGAAGTGAAATCTAAACTGGTCTGAAAAGGAACTTCCAACAGGAATCTAATCTTTTAGAAACTGAAATTAAGACTGTAAGAAAAAAAAGGTAAGTTTAATTAAAATAAAGGTATTGATCTTTTGTTTAGATCTGTTTTACCATATTGCTGTCCAGAAGAATTAAATTTTCTGTCTTCAAGAACTATAAAGCTATCTAGTGGCATTTGCAAACAGTGTTTAATTAATCTTCTTTATTAGAGACAAGTAATTACAGCATTGTACTAGTCAATTGAATTTCTATATCAAGAAAAAAAATCTACTTCATCTATTAAACTGTTTGTAAAAACTAGAAGATAGTAATTAAATGAGTAACAACAAATATGAAATTATCAGGAAAAAAAACATATTAAACCAACATGTTGGTTCTGTAACAGAGTAGCAGCTCTTGTGCATTGGGAACAAGAAGTAGATGTTGTTTATAATGGTTTTAGTAAGAGTTTTGGCAGTGTTTCTCATAACATCTTACAAGAAAGTTACGGAAGTGTGACCGAGGCAAAATCACAATCGCTCGGCTGTACAATTCACCTTAAAAATTGTACTCATGTTGGTAACTACTTTGAGTGTTTCTTAACTGAAAATGGCTAGTGAGCACAATTTTTCAGGCTCTTGTCTGACCTTGTTCCAAAACTGTTCAATGCAGTCACAGCATTACAGTGATAATCTGCATAATGAGATAGATAGACAGACTGCCTTCTAAATGTGCATAGAATATGACATATTCACATCATGTATCATATTACAGCATATATATCATACACAGAGTTGCACCAGTGTGAGTGACAATACGTTTTGAAGAAAGTTTTGACAAACAGGAGAAACTAAAAGTACTGATGAAGTTTAAATAAGGAGAATGCAAAGTTCTATGAGCAGGGAGAAACAACTGTTCAAATGCACAGACTAGGAAAGGAATGGTCAGACAGAAGCTCTGCAGGAAAAGATACGGGGATTTTGGTGGACTAGAAACAGAGCAAGACTCAACAATACTGTGCTGTTTGAAAGGATAAACATCATACTGGAATGTATAAAAAAAAAGAATCATTTTTAAGTTTCTATCTCTCTACTTGCCAATAAGGTTGCCAATAAGGTTTTCAGAGCAACTGAGTCCAGTTCTGAACATTGCGCTTCAAATATGTGGAGAGACAGCAAAGGAGAGAAATGAGAATAATCAAAAGTCTACAAAACACGACTTAGAATGAAAGGCTGATGGATTTGATTATCCAATCTGAAGAAAAAAATTACAGAGGAGAGATATAACATCTAAGAAGAAAGTAATAGCTTACATTTTTCCACTGAGGGGGGGTCAAAGAGCAAGCAGCTTAAGCTGCAACAAGTAAAATTTAGACTTTAAGATCATCCAACAGTAATTAAGAGTACAACTGTTGCGTCTGTCTGGGATCCTGCAGAGTGAAATAAATGTTTATACACTATTTAACAGCCTTGAATGCGTTCAGTAAATGCAGAGTTCTAGGGACATTCTGAACTTTGTGTTCTCAGAGCAATTATATGACACTTAAGAGTGTGTCTGAAAATTTCAGGCGTCATATATATCCCATACGTACATGGGCACATCTAATATATCATGGTAAAAAGACATACTTAATACATCTACTCTGTCAGGCATATAAAGTGAGACCAGCATTTTCTGAAAGTGTCAGACTAACTGCAGATACAGGACATAGCACATTGTATACGTGTTTTGGGAATATTCAGAATTTCCAATTATCTTCTGACAGTGCTTCAGTTGTCCTCATGGTTTTCTTAGACATTATCCTCAGATGCCTAAGACAGACATGTGATTACTGACTGTAAAGACAGTTTTTGCATTCCTACTGGTTCCAAACCGTACCCTAATTTGGCGTAGTTTGCCTTAGAAGAAGCTTTGTATCACTTGACATTTTTATGACTGACTGTTCATATGCCTATCGGGTAGCTCTGAGGCTTGGAGACAGACAAGATGATCCCAGACAGCTCTTCCTGCCTTATATTCTGTGATTCTGTTAAAGTACTTTGACGCACTAACGAGCTGAAGCTCAGTTAAATATATTATAGATTTGTCCTTAACAATTGGATCATAATGGGGCACACACAGCAACTTTGCTGATGACACCAAACTGCATGGGGTAGTCAACACACTGGAGGGAAAGGGGGACCTTGACAGGCTTCAGAGGTGGGACTGTGTGACACTCATTAAGTTCAACAAGGCTGAGTGCAAGGTCTTGCACCTGGGTCAGGGCAATCCCAAGCACAACTACAGGCTGGGTGGAGAGTGGATTGAAAGCAGCCCCGAAGAGAAGGGCTTTGGGGTGTTGGTGGATAAGAAGCTCAACATGAACTGGCAATGTGCACTTATAGCTCAGAAAGCCAGCTGTATCCTGGAATGCATCAAAAGAAGCATGACCAGCAGGTCAAGAGAGGTGATTCTCCTCCTCCACTCTCATGAGACCTCACCTGGAGTCCTTTGTTCAGTTCTGGAGTTCTCAGCAAAGGAAGGACATGGATCTGCTAAAGCAAGTCCAGAGGAGGGCCACAAAGATAGATCATCAGAAGACTGAAGCACCTCCTGTTTGAGGGCAGACTGAGAGAGTTGGAATTGTTTAGCCTAGAGAAGACTCCAGGGAGACTCTATAACAGCCTTCCAGTACTTGAAGGGAGCCTACAGGAAAGCTGAGGAGGAGGTCTTTATCAGGGAGTGGAGGGATAGGACAAGAGGTAGTAGTTTTGAGATGAAAGAGGGTAGATTTAGATTAGATGTTAGGGAGAAATCTTTTATTGTGAAGGTGGTGAGGCACTGGAACAGGTTACCCAGAGAAGTTGTGGCTGCCCCATCCTTGGGGGTGTTCAAGGCCAGGCTGGATGAGGCTTTGGGCAACCTGGTCTAGTGGAATGTGTCCCTGCCCATGTCAGGGGAGTTGGAACAGGCTGGTCTTTAAGGTGTCTTCCAACACAAACCATTCTGTGATTCTATGGTACGTTTTCACAGGTAGTAACTTGGCTGTGATTATTATTTTCTACATTCAGCAACTCTTTAAAAAGTTGTACCTGCAAAGCAGTGCTTGCACAATTATTCTATTCTGCAAACATAAATAGTATAAATCTAAAAAAAAAGTTACTTTCTTCTTATTATACCAACTGTAATTTCTAACATTTAAACTTTAATTCCAGTACTTGCTACATAAATGCCAAAACAGAACGGCTTTCAGAACAAAACAGAACTAAATCAATTGTGTGAAAGGTAGAAGAAGAAATAAATTTGTGGAATGCTAAGCTTCCATAACATTCCTGAGTCCTCAGTCATTTCCAAAGCTATGGGAATTTTAGGCAGCAGAGCATGACAGGCACTATCACTCAAAGTTTTATATAAATTTTTTATGACTTTTTAAAGATAATTTTTGAATAAAAATAGGAATTGAATGTTCTAACCTAGCAGAAAGATTGGACTATATTGTTGCAACATTGATAACACGTAGCATTCTAAGTGCTTTAAAAAAAAACACATTCTTTGTTTCAACTAACATAAAAACTGTTGTTGCATTCATACTAAGTTGATTTAAAAAAAAATATTTTATGCATTTATTGGCTGAATTGAGAAAAACACGTATATAAACACAAAGAGAAAGTATACTAAAATGAATATTAAACCAAATTTTAAGTCTTTTTCTAAGTCAACAAAAGAATAGATTAATTCAAATTGAATGGCTAATTAAGCACTACTTTGTTATGCATGTGGTGATGCTTAGAAACTAACATGATTATTAGCACAACAATTGCCAAGGGTGCAGAACTGCATTTGGATATGAGGAGAAATGACTTGGTAAAAACACAGTTAATTGGGTTTGCATTTTTTTTGTCTTTTGTGTAGCTGTGATCTTATCCCCATTTCTTCTTGAGGAAATTGATGGCTGCTTTTAATCACAAGACTTGCCAGTAGCATGAGCTTTAACCCTTCCACCTTTCAGCCACACATCCCTGTGGATGAAGAAAAAGCTTGGGAAAAAGAAAAGCCATTTCTTTGGATGAAAAATAGTGGGAGCAGCAGCATGCTCTGTATTTACAGATATTCCTACAAAATGTTTCACTTTTATTTTATTTTATTTACATTACAGTCTGTGACAGACAGGATATACAAAGGAACCCCGAAGTTTCTCAAAGCTTTATATATACCATTCATGTTTCTAAACTAATCCAGGAAAGACATAGTACAATCATCTCTTAATTATCTATGGGTGGATAATAAAAGGGTTTGCCACATATGGAAGAGAGGAAAATGCATGTCCTGAAAACTGTATTCAGACCTGTCTGAAAACTGTATACTGCTTCTTTCACTATTTTCAGCCAATAAATTGTTGAACTGCTTCTGCAAGAGAGCAAGCCAGGAAGGTTTCTCAGCATAGACTGTCCATAAGCTGGCTACAAGCAGAATAATCAGAATAGGTCTCCAAGCAATAGCATCCTAGTCCATCAGAAGCACAATACCCTGGTGCCTGCAGGGACTAGATCTGGGAGGGCCAGTGTTCACCTGCAGCTAAAAATCCTATATAGATGTAAGATAACTCGCCTTGAGTCCATATGCCATCCCTTTCAGCACACTGGGCTAGGGGAAGACTTAATCAGTTCAAGTGTGAAAACAGAAAAATGTGGAGAGCGACCCTCATAATAAACATTCTTTTGAACATTTCAGACATGGATTTGAACATTAGGATAATGGTGACCTAAATGGATCAGCTCAGACCACGCACTGTTAGTAGATTCTGAGACCACATTAGACGTAACAAACACTGGATGTGGAGCCACTCCATAGATCACTATACACTCAGTTGCAACCTACTTTTCCATTATCTAAGCATCTTAGGCTCTCATTACTCTGTATAACTGGAAACTTCATTTGAACACATGGATTCGCATACATGGATTTAAAAACAAAACGTGTATTCCAGTAACATTATTGATACAAAATTTAAAATAAGCTTAAATTCCCAAAGAACACAGCATTAACAAAACCTGGCATAAAGAAAGAATGTGACAGAACACCTGTACCATACGCACAGATCAGAACTTCAGAAACTAAGAACATTCTCAGAGAATATATTAAAAACAGGCAGACATCATAGACTACCTGGCAGATCAGAGTACTAATAATTCATATTTTGATAGATATTTTTAGCTGGCAGATTCAGATTATAAATCTTACATTTATCTCTCCCACATTCAAAATACAGGACAGATCTCAATATTCATCAATCTATATTGTCTTAGGTATATTGATATTTTATATTAAATTATCTGGCAGTGAGAAAAAAGTTATTCAATTTATATGCCAAATATTATGTGAACCTACTGGCTTATCAAGGGCTTCTAAGAATTATTTCCAACTTAAAAACACTTCAGGATATATGCAGTAAATGAAACAATAATGGATGATGCCCAGATAATCAAATACGTACTTCCAAAGTAATAAAAGTGACTTGCTTTTTGCAAACAGCCAAAATAATGTCTAAATTTTTCAAATCCATTTACCACAAAAAAAATCAATCAAATATTATTCAGCTATCATCTCATCTCTCTACAGAAAAATATTAGAAAGTTACTTCCATTCTTAGTTAAATCAACTACTCTTTTGAGAAACAGATTTGGCTTGGAATGCAAAAAACACAACTTTATCACTTGCCTGTTTGGTTACCTGACAAAAACTACCATTTTCCTCTCCACGTTTTCAAAATAAGAATGAGAAAAAATAATATCAACTACCAACAAAAGGTATTATGTGAGAATAATTACTAAAACTACCACTTGTTTGGGTCTTCTGTGCTCCGTATTATGTCAACAACCTTAACCTTTCAGAACTAACAACTCTAACTCTATTTTTCTTCCCTAAATCTGTTTCTCTTGTTACAGAAGCAACAGTTCCTGTGGAAAACAAGGAAGGATAAGGATTTATGTGGGGAGCTGCTAATGATTCTTTCTATTAGATTATTTTCAGGCATGGATTATCTGCTATACTTGACAGGCAAGCTAACTACAGTTCTCCAACATCCTCTACTGACCTGCCCCTCAACTGCCTATTTATCAGCTTCCATACTGATTTTGAATTACTTGTAGAACAGATTCCACTCTGGCTCCAAAAGATCTCTGTTGCTTAGTTCGATAAACCAGGACAGAGTATGCTGAGAGTATGCTTTTTTTTGCAGAAACATTCACAATATGACACAACTGGGATGAAAAAGGAGGCCATAAGTACATTTTAGTAGAGTGAAAACAAAGTGTAAGATAGCTAGCTTCAACAAAACATAGAACTACGTTGCAGAAACACTGAATTCACTTACACCATGGAAAAATGACAAATAACTTGGTTGTGAAATTGCTGGGGCCATGACTAAGATGAATTAGTCTGTCCATACCTCACAAATTTTTTATTTCAGGAACAGCTGCTTGAAATTCTTCCTAGTACTTTTACTCAGAATATTGCCTTTTTTACCCAAAAGCCAAAATTTCCAGCAATAATTACTCTCCTTATTAGAAAGCCTCCAACTAAATAAAGCTTTCCTACACTACCAGGAACAAAGAAACAACGTGGCTTTTTCTGTTTCTAAGCCACATAGCTCTCCTCTGAAATGTGAAAGAACCTAGCCTGATTTATTCTTATTTACAGCAAGGACACACAATTAGGTCTTCCACTCCTCATTACCAAGCCATACTCCCCTCAGCTTCTGACCCTTGTCAGATCCTCCTATTGTACCTGTTTCTTTTGATATACATAATAAAATATCCATCAGAGTGGAACTAGAATTAGAGTATTCCTTCCCTGAGAATGCTAACCATTAAAAATACAGAAACATTCTCCCTCTCATTTTGTAGACACATGGATTTTTCAAGTATTTATATAGAAGAGAACCACCCTAACTGCAATATAAAGATATTACTTCTATCATATCTTACAAGTGTCTGGATAGGGCACCCTTCTCTCAGACACATGATAATTGCAGTGAAATCCCAAATCGAGCAGCTTTCCATATATGCTAAGTTTTGGAAATTTCATCACAGTTCGGGAAGAGAATATGCATATTATCAAGATA
Organism: Phaenicophaeus curvirostris; assembly: GCF_032191515.1. Classification (NCBI taxonomy): domain Eukaryota; kingdom Metazoa; phylum Chordata; class Aves; order Cuculiformes; family Cuculidae; genus Phaenicophaeus; species Phaenicophaeus curvirostris. The sequence continues at coordinate 48,825,948 of NC_091397.1, read as the reverse complement.
TGAAAAAATGGCATTCAACATGCTTCACACATGTAAAGTAAGCAAATTCAAAAACCACGGAAAATAATTGGTTATACTGTTTTAAGTTATGAATCCTATTCTGTATCTTTCTTTCATGTCAGTACCTCTTCCATCTCAAGTGACAGTGGTCAAGTAAGTTTTTTCTGGAAGGTTGTGGCATTCTTATTATTGAAAAAATGATATAATGGAAATAATAATGATCTTGGTTTGATAGGTTAAAAAACTACTAAAAAGAGTTATTAACCATTTTGACATGCCTTGTGTTTGGCTAGGAAGGTGAAGGCAAAGAATATACTTAAATATATATCTATATCGATGAGTTTGGGATCAGGTGTTCCTGAAAACTTTTTTACTCACACAGAGGTTCTTCAATGCAAACTCTTGATAAAAGGAATCTGAGAGAGATACAATAGCTGAACAGACAAGAGTAGCTGTGTAAAATTATACCTTTGCTTCACAATTACCACAACAACAATTTTCAGAGTGAGTTTGAGGTTTTACCACAAAAACATTGTCCTTGTATTTTTAAAGTAAATTCTCTGAGATCATACAGAAGTTTTGTTCATTACACAAGATACCAATGACCTTCATGAAGAGCGCTAAAAATACAGACTGAAGCGAATGGAAGTATTTTAAGAAAAATTTCTGCAGAACTATATCAGACCATAAGAAAGCATAAGCAAATACCTTATCACCATCATTGTTCTTTATTTAGCCATCTGTGATTAAAAATTATATTTGTGTAGGTTCCATTTTCTAGGTGTCATTGTTTGTGAATCATACACAAAATCATCAATTTGTTCACCCAAGCCAAGTGTATATTCTCTTATTCACAAACCAGTCACAAGTGTGCAGTAATAATTAAACATTATCATATTCTATCCAAACTGCATGTAGCTCCATAACAATCTTATTTTCCAACATGGAATGATATTGACTTCTAAGACACTATTATTTTTCTGGAATAAGTATGTCCACAAAAAATTAATTAATACCTCATTAAAAATAAATTAAAAAGCCTACAAGGAAAAAAATGTTCTAAGAGATTGGTACTTTCATTTTGATTTATTTTCTGGGGTTTTGTACCCTATTTTCTCAGATATGCAAACAATAATAAGAAAAAATAAAACCTAATAAATTTACTTACTTGTGAGAGAAATGAAAGCTCATGATGACAGGTTACTGCACTTTGATTAGCCTCTATGAAGTACCTCTGGGCTCACCTCCCCTCCTGATCCAGTTTCTTCTCCAGCATGAGATGAGAGATTGATAAAATATCCAGGTATTTCATCATCACATCAGACAGCAGCTGACCACCGCTATCTCTGGACATGCCTCTGCATCAGGAGTCAAGCACCTACCAGAAAGAACTTTCTCTAATGACAGGTAATTAGTTCTTTCCAAAAAATTACTTACTCACACTGCATTCCTCTACTGGTAATTATCAAGTCATGCTGGCCAGCACTCTGCTTAAGCCTGTGTGAGACAGTTTGATGCTGTGCAGCCTTGGTGTAGACACACCACAGAGCACAGTCTCTGGCACCAGCTGGAACAATTATCCTTAGCACTTCAGAGGCACCAGCCTAGACAGAACTGCCATGGGGGAGACCCTCAAACAAGGCAAAGAAGGAGGAAAACACAGAGATTACCCTCAAAGGAGGAGTGAATGGAAGCTCCCAAGAGGAGGAAGGGGGGAGACTTGTGACTTCTGCCAACAGAAGGAGGGCTTTTCCTCTGACTAGAGATAGACAACTACAGAACAGGTGCAGTAACTTAGTAGCAGATAAGAAAGAACAAGACTTAACACAGGGGAGTCTGAATTAAGTATTCACAGCACAAATAAGAAGCAGCAGCTGACAGTAATTTGAGATTGAGGGAACAAAGGTATCCATCTAGTTGATCTGGTTTGATGATTGTGAAGCTTGTTGCTTGCAAGGTGCTTGGATTCAGAACATTGTGGAGCTACTACCAAGACTCATCTGGTCATTGGGGTATTACACTTTGCTGTTCATTCATAAGGGCATGAATGACAGGACCCGGGCTGGCTCTGAACATACCAAAACTGACTACAGAGCACTGGGGTCAAGTGTGAAAGGAAGGGGGCCGAGATGGTGTTCTCCTCAGTTCTTCCAGAAAGTGGGGGTGTGAGGGCAGATGCAACCTGCAGGTCAACACCTAGCTGCATGTAGTCAAAGTCTTATGGGTAAGGATCAGAGAAACAGATGAATACAACACGCATTGTGGTAGATGCCTCTTATAAACCAATCAGAAACAAAGAGGAAGTCAATTAAGACTTTGTTGCATAGACAGAGGAAACTTCATGATTGCGGCATTCATACTTACTGGGGCCTATTAACCACCCTGATGTCTGCAGGTGTAGTAACATGGCTGAGTACAACAATCATGAGGTCTCTGGAATATGTTGCTGACAACTTCTTGGTGCATACGATTCAGAAGATTACTAGAAAAGGGACTCTGCCAGACCTGTTGCTCACAAACAAGGAAGACCAGACAGGGATGTGAAGACCAAGTCTCGACTACAGCAACTGCCCAACTCTAGCATTCAAAATCCCAAGAGAAGTGGGAAAGATAAGATTATATATCTGACAACATAGGTCTTCAGGAAAGCAGAATTTAGCCTGTTCAGGGATCTTCCTAGTGGAATCTCATGGAAGGCTACCCTGGAAGGTAAAAGGAAAGCTTGGGAGAGCTAGTAAATCTTGAGGGATACCTCAAAGCACAAGAACAGCCCACTCCTGCACATAAGAAGTAGGGGTGGGCTACACAAGAAAACTATTTAGACATTGACCATAGTGGCGAGTTGGAACACCCAAAGCTTAGCTGAAGCTGAAACTAGTAAAGGATGTAGAAGGTATGAGAAAGGTCTAAAGGTCTCCTGTAAGTAGATTGACAACAAAAGAAATGCTAAGGAAAATTAAGAGGGCCCAGTGAAGTTGTGGAATCTCCATTCTTTAAGATATTCTGAGCTCATACAACACCATGTGTGGTGAACAATCAGATCTAACTGTATTTGCTTTGAGCAGATAGAGTAGATGACATCTGAGGGTCCCTTACAACATAAATTACTTCACAGTTCTATGGCTTTTGTTTCAGGCACTGTGGGTAGCTGTTTAGTAACAGTAATCATACACTATTAGGTCTATTTTTAAATTCCTGGAGTACTTTTTATGTAGTGTGAGACATGAAAATTGATACAGACAGTTCTGCATGTGCTATAAACCATCTTATAATTATTAACTCCAGCAAACCTGATAATTCACTGTGATTTCCCTACACAGTACTATTTACCAGACAGCATACAATACACTTAACCGAATACCCTTCTTTAAAGAACGTATCACAGAATTATTTTTTTATTTCTAAATCAGTGCTTCCTAAATAAACATAACTGCCAGGTAAACTAGTGGTTTTGAAAATGTTTCATGGTACTTGAACTTTCTGGTCTTATTTTTTTCTTTTAAATTGCCCCAATCTGTTGGTTTAGCTCATTAATTTTTGTGTATATTCTAACTACAATATCTGCATGTACTTAAAATAATAAAATTCATTTTGGGATCTCTTAAACATAAATGACAGTTTTATTAGCTCCCATTCTCTCCAATGTTGTCCTGTGTCCTCAATGTCTTTAAATAACAGAAAGCTTTTTGTACAATAAAACATGGTATAAAACCATTACAGTCTTTGCACAGTAAAGTGCTTTTTAGATACAGACTTCAACATCTGAGTGAGAAAGAAATAGCAGTTTTGTGCTAAGTGGCGATAAATCATACAAGTGCACCAATTGACTCTCTATACTTTGCCTTACATATTACATTATCACCAGGAATACGTAACTATAGCTAAGAAAAATATGCAGTCAGTGAGTGGAACAAATATAGGCTCATCTTCTCCTCTACTACTGCGTTGTCTCTGCTTTGTTATCTCTGCTGTCCTGCTAACAGGATTAGAAGGAAGTGGGAAACATATTTCGGTCAAATAAACATGCAAAACTACGAACATGATCACACTGTGATCTACAAATAACATTTTGCAACAGAGTTACTTCCTTGACTATAAACTGCACTTGAAAAAGAATCAAAATGCTGTATTTTCATGGTGGTAAAAAATGGATATGTAGGGAATTAACTACAGCACTTGTATTGTCAAACTTCAGTACTGAGTATAAAGGTTATACTGGCTGGATAAATGTGCTGGCTGCACGGGCATGAATTTTCCAGTTGCATGTATGCAACTACATTGCATGTTATTAGCAGGATCAGGAGATGCACTAATTTTTCTTTAAAACAGAAGATATTTCATATTCAAAGACAAATACTGGCAGTTGCTAAGGTCAGCAAACTGTCACATTACCATTGCTGGAAACATAAAAAACAAAACATCTTTTCATAGAATGTCAAAATAAAACTAGATGAGTAATTACCTCTTAATGGTAAATGACAATCTTGCAGAGTACAGTTCTTCTGGAACAGAATCATACATAGCCCCTACTCTGTGCAAAATACATAATCACTGTAGATCAAAGGGCTACAATATCTGAATAAATGAAACATTGATAAAAAACCACAATGATTTATTTTTATTTCTGATCACATCCTAAGGTGCAATACACAATGCTATAGAAAACCCAATACTACAGTACGTTAAGAAATTTTATATATCTAAAGCTCCTTGCACCAAATGTTATAAATATGTTAATCTGAGAGGTAATAATATGCTATCATATTATCATGCTAATATATATGTTATCATATGCTAACATATAAATATGTTAAATCTGAGAGGTAACAATATGCTATTATCTGCAAGCAATTTTTGCAATTAGAATGGCAAGATAGCAATTCATACAACAATAAACACCTGTGCTCATTCACACATCAGATCAGAGAGCAGTTTATGCTTCTGTAATCTGAAACATAAATTCTCATGGATCTAGTGAATACAAGCAGAAATAGTTGGTAGGTTGATCTGGCAAATCTGAATACCTTAGTTGCCAAGGAGAGCATATTGGTTTTGTGAAATGGTGGGTTCAGAGCTGCCATCTGATAAAGAATGCATCTTGCAGCCCAGACATCAGCCTTCTCTCCATATGGCTCACTTTTTACAACTTTAGGGCTAAGTAAAAAACAGTGCAACCCACAAGTGTTAATTAATTCACCTAGAAGTACATTTGTTGGGTTTTATTAGCACATTCAATATATAGTTAGTCACTACAATATATTTTCACGGCACATAAAATTATGTTCAAAAGGTTGCACTTATTTCCTTTACCAGCCAAATTCCTTAAGTGGAAGTATGATTAATAGCTATTCCACTTCTACTGCAGTTCTTCTCATAACACTAGCAGTTTATAATTTGTTTGCTTGTCCCTTCCAGTCATATCATGGACTTATAGGATACAGCATTCAGAACTCACCACAATGATGGCATTTTAATAAAATTTGCTAGAGAACAGATAAATACATTACATCCTCTTGAAATTCAAATATAAGAAGAGTTTGAATGCATCCTCTATTTAGATGGCTAATAGTTATGATTTTGCCATTAATGCGAGTAAACAAACTTTACTCATCGTATAATTTTCATTCTCTTAAAACTACTGCAATGCATTCCCTGTGAGGATGCCACATGGACAGTCAACAGCCAGCTGAACGACAATTAAAAAAACCCAAAACATTGTAAAGATCCATTTAGAGCAAATGGAAGTAGGCAGTAAATTCATAGAATCATATCATAGAATCACCAAGTTGGAAACAACCTCTTGGATCATCGAGTCCAACCATTCCTATCCGCCACTAAACCATGTCCCTGAGCACCTCGTCTACCCATGTTTTAAATACCTCCAGGGGTAGTGACTCAACCACCTCCCTGGGCAGCCTGTTCAAGTGCCCAATGACTGTGAAAAAAAATTTTCTGATATCTAGTCTGAACCTCACCTGGCACAGCTTAAGGCCATTCCCCCTTGTCCTATCACTTTCACTTGGGAGAACAGGCCAGCACCCTCTTCTCTAAAACCACCTTTCAGGTAGTTATAGAGAGCAATAAGCCTCCTCTTCCCAGGGTTAAACAACCACAGCTCCCTCAGGCACTCCTCGTAACATTTGTGCTCCAGCCCCTTCACCAGCTTCGTTGCTCTTCTCTACACACAGTCCAGGACCTCAATGTCTTTCTTGTATCAAGGCGCTCAGAACTGAACACAGTATTCAAGGAGCAGTCTTACCAGTGCCGAGTACAGAGGGAGAATAACCTCCCTGGACCTGCTGGTCACGCCGTTTCTGATACAAGCCAAGATGCCATTGGCCTTCTTGGCCACCTGGGCACACTGCTGGCTCATGTTCAGTCACTGTCAACCAACACCCCCAGGTCCCTCTCCTCCAGGCAGCTTTCTAGACAGACTTCTCCTAGTCTGTAGCACTGCACAGGGTTGTTGTGCCCCAAGTGCAGGACCCGGCATTTGGCCTTGTTAAACCTCATGCCATTGGTCTCAGCCCAGCGGTCCAGCCTGTTCAGATCCCTTTGCAGAGCCTCCCGACCCTCCAGCAGATCGACACTTCCACCCAGCTTAGTGTCGTCCGCAAACTTACTAAGGGTGCACTCAATGCCTTCATCCAGGTCATTGATAAAGACATTGAACAGGGCTGGACCCAGCACTGAGCCCTGGGGAACCCCACTTGTGACTGGCTTCCAGATTAACTCTATTTACCACCACTCTCTAGGCCTGGACATCCAACCAGTTTTCCACCCAGGAGAGTGTTTTCCTGTCCAGGCCAGAGGCTGACAGTTTCCTAAGCAGAATGCTGTGCGAAACTGTCAAAGGCTTTACTGAAGTTCAAGAAGACCACATCCACAGTCTTTCAGATGATCAGGTTAGTTTGGCAGGACCTGCCTTTCATGAACCCATGTTGACTGGGCCTGATCACCTGATTCTCTTGCATGTGCTTCATGATAGCACTCCAGATCACCTGTTCCATGGCTTTCCCCAGCACTGAGGTCAGATTGACAGGCCTGTAGTTCCTTGGATTTTCCCTGCAACCCTTCTTGTATAACATCAGCCAGCCTTCGGTCCAGTGGAACCTCCCCAGTCAGCCAGGACTGCTGGAAGATGATGGAAAGGGGTTTGGCAAGCACATCCACCAGCTCCCTCAATAATCTTGGGTGGATCCCATTCGGCCCCATAGACTTGTAGGTGTCTAATTGGCCAAGCTAGCCCCTAACCACTTCTTCTTGGATCATGAGAGCTTTGTTCTGCTCCTCAAGCTCCTGGGTATGTACACACAGGGAACAACTTTCCTTACTATTAAAGACTGAGGCAAAGAAGGCATTAGGTACCTCAGCCTTGTCCTCATCCTTTGTCACAGTTGTTCCTTTTGCATCTAATAAAGACTGGATATTGCCCCTGGTTCTCCTTTTACTATTAATGTATTTATAGAAAGATTTTTTATTATCTTTCACTGAATTGGCCAGTCTGATCTCTAGTTGGGCTTTAGCCCTCCTGATTTTTCCTCTGCGTGATCTCACTTCCTTCCTGTAGTCCACTCAAAATGGATGTCCCTTCTTCCAAAGTTCATAGACATTCCTCTTCTTTTTTATGTCCCCCCAGATCTCCCTGCTCAACCAAGCTGGTTTTCTTCGCCACTTGCTCATTTTCTGGCACATGGGGACAGCTGGCTCCTGCACTGACAGGATTTCCTTCTTGAGGACTATGTAGCCGTCTTGGGCTCCCTTGCCCTTAAGGACTGTCTCCCACAGGACTTTATCAACTAGCCTTTGGAACAGTCCAAAGTCTGCTCTCTGGAAGCTCAAGGTGGCCGTTCTGCTAACCGCCCTCTTTGCCTCACCTAGTACTGAGAATTCTACCATCTTAGAATTCTACCATCTTAGTTTAGCCTGGAGAAGAGGAGGCTGAGGGGAGACCTCATGGCTCTCTACAACTACCTGAAAGGAGGTTGTAGAGAGGAGGGTGCTGGCCTCTTCTCCCAAGTGACAGGGGACAGGACAAGAGGGAATGGCCTCAAGCTCCACCAGGGGAGGTTTAGGCTGGACATTAGGAAAAAATTTTTCATGGAAAGGGTCATTGGGCACTGGCAGAGGCTGCCCAGGGAGGTGGTTGAGTCACCTTCCCTGGAGGTGTTTAAGGCACGGGTGGACGAGGTGCTGAGGGACATGGTTTAGTGTTTGATAGGAATGGTTGGATTTGATGATCCGGTGGGTCTCTTCCAACCTGGTTATTCTATGATTCTATGATTCTATCTCATGATTGCTTTGCCCCAGGCGTCCTCCAACTGTCACATCCCCCACAAGGCCTTTTCAGTTCACAAACAACAGGTCCAGGAGGGCACCTTCAGTTTTGCCTCAGTACAAAGCAGCCTCCACTCCCTTCTCGTAATTTCTTCAGCACACTTCATAAACTTGGATGATAATTTACTTTAATAGGGATATCCTGATGCTGCAGCTCAAGTCCTAGCAGTAAGTAAAGGCCACATCTCATAACGTGAGGATTTTTTCACTTTGTTTCTTTGCTCTGCAATTGTTCAGAGGTGCAAAAAATACTTGACTCCTTTGATTTGTAAAGTCAGCTTGAAAACCTACTTTTTTTTTTTTCAGCTTACGATTTGGAACCACTATATCAACTTCTTCATTATACTATTGATATTTTTGGTAAAATGCCTTATTTTCCAGCTGAGAAGTACTGTGTAAATTCAATTAATGATGCAGTCTGAACAAAGTATAATGCTAGAAGGTAGGCTGCTGATATGTACAAAGTGCAGAAACCAGATTTTTTTTAAATAAATGGTATGAGATCCCTTAGAGAAACTATTATGCTGAAGAGAAATTAAGTGAGCTTAACAGAACCGAAATTCAGAACAGAGGTCACAGTGTGTGGAAGAGAAAGAGACTGATAAGTCACACACTTCTTATAAAATTGATTAAGCAATATATAGATTCCTGGGTGAAACCAAATTAGGCGTTTTACTTGAATTTTGCTGTTACTGTTACATAACCATAGGGGGCAACACAGGAGGGTAAACATGGTGTTAGAACGTAATACCATTTCTGTAACCAGGCTGTCTTTACTCCTCACTGTGACGCTAATTCATTAGAGGACTTGGTGGAAAGTCTATTTTTATGTATTAAATGTGTCTATTAGAGCAAACCCCAGCATTGCAACTTATCATATAGGTGGTAAGCTCAGTAACACGAAGACTCTGTCTTAGTGAAGTTCTAAGTACGTTCCTATTCAGAAGAATGAAATTGACTGGAATGTTACAATATTTTATTCTGGTGATAATTTTCATGTGTAATGAAACACAAAGTTATAAATTATTATTTTTAAATAAAATAATATTAAATCCCCAAACTGAGATTGTTCAAGACAAATCTATATAACTATGAAAAAAATTACATGGCAGTCACAGAAAGAATAAGCTGAATACGATCGAGGGAGAAACAGAAGCAAACATGACTTGGCCTGCAGAATCTTGTATTTATGGACAGTAGGGAAGAATTTAGCTTGATGTCCAAAGCAAACAGCTGTCCACTGGCTGGTGACTGGGAAAAATGTGTTTATTACTACTATGATTTGGAAATCACAAAAAGAATAGAGCACTGACAAGATTGTAGCTGTAGCATGGCTTCACAAAAATGTGTAATAGCTCGAAGTTAATGAAGTCATTTGGTCTGCTTATTAGTGCTGATAGACTTCTTGTTCCAAACACATATCTAATCCCTTTTCTAAAAAAAGGCAATATTCAAAAATAAGACATTAAGCAGCGTATTACTTAATCTTTTCTTCTAGAACAAATGTCTTTAGTCAGAAGTGTCTGATATTTAGAGCATTAGGATGACCAATACCTTAAATAAATACTGTGTCATGCTTAAGAAGTACTTTACATGATCAAAGTATTATTTATCTAAGGTGACCATGAAAGTTTTACAGAGAACATAAAATCCTGTACTTTTATGTTGCTATGCTTTCATGGCTAATTAATTCTGTAATTTAGAATTTTAAATAGAAATAAGAGATGTAGTGAGAACCCTCAGCATGTTCTACAGGCTTGCCTCACCACCTACTAGATACAAGCATGGGTGGGGTACAGTACTTGTTGACTAGCAAAGGGGTTTTGTGGTTAAGTAGCATCTTTTGGATCCGGACTGTTGAGGGGTGCCAAGCAGAGAAAGTACCCAGTTCTGTTCCTGTACACTGCCGCGCACAAACAGGAGGGTGGTGGGAGTACATATGGTTTGTCTAATTCAGCTGACAACTGAATATAAACTGTCGCTGCCTGGTCAAGACCAGAAAGAATGAGTAGAACAAGACTCTGAGTTTTATTCCACAAAAAAACTCTACAATGTTAGCCACAAACACTAGGGTGTAGCATTGATATCATCATTTCTTGGTTTATTTGTAAAAACAAGATTATTCCCTTAATTCTTAAATTAAGAGTTCTCCAATTGCAGAAATGGAACAGTGCATTAATAATTTTAGCAGATGTGCATATCATAAAATACATGCAGTGTTAAAATAAAATAAATAAAGGGAGAAACTCTAAGAGCTGGTAAAGAATGTAATTTCCATTGTTCAGAGGGTTGACCATACCGTTGCAAAGTAGCAGTACTGATGCTGTACCTTATGATATCCACAGTCTTGGATATTAAAAGACGCAGCAGATACTTATATAATTAGTCATTTAGTTCTTGCAACTAATATAGTCAACATAATCACTACAGTTCTCCTCTAGATTTACAAATCACCACTCACTTCCAAATTATGTATTCAAGCTGAAAAAGCTTACTTCAGCAGCGTTATGTTAACTATAGGAGAGTCGTTCACTGAACAAATGTCTATAGTTAAAGCAAGACTAAATTCTGCTAAATGAAAGCGACAGAAATATACCCGCAGTATAATTCTCCAAGTTCTCATCATACTTGAACAGACAGTTTTATTGCTGTTTCTTAGAAATTTCACTCTTGCTCATCAGCATTGCTTTTACGTTTAATAACAAAGTCTTCTATCTCAAGAGCCTTAAAATGAGTCTGGAATTTGATTAACCAAAGGGTTATCTATTTTTTCTTCTGAATTATTTTTTTCCAAAACTAAGCAGCTATTTCAAAAACAGAAGATAGTTTTCCATACTACCCCACATTTTTAATAGGAAGGAGGGAGGGAGCAAAGGAAGGAAGGGAAGGAAGGAAGGAAGGGAAGGAAAGAAGAGAAAGGAGGTAGGGAAGGGAAGGAAGGGAAGGGAAGAAAAGGAATGAAGGGAAGGAAGGGAACAAAGGGAAGGAGGAGAAGGAAGGAGAATCAATATTTGTGCTGCTAGTAAAACAGGACTGTTTCACCAAATCATCATCTCTACATGTCAGTGGAAACATATTTGCGATTAAGTTTTCTATTATAATTTTGCTCACTGATGCTATTTTGTCATGGTTTTTATTTAAGAATACTTTTAACAGAAGCCTACAAACAGGTTGTCCCAATCTGCTACATTAGCACTATCACATACCTACATGAAAGATAAATATCCTCAGTGGTTTAGCTGATGTTCATGTTAGTCATTAGTGACAGAAGTTCCAAAACAAAGGAAGAAGTCCTGTATTTGGAAGGGGAGGAGAGGGGGACCCAGGGGAATGATGTTTTCAAAACAGCATTAGTTTTCTAGAGCTTCTAAATCTTAGAAGAAATGTTGTCAATTCTATCGGGCTTACTTTAAATGGGACATAATCAGTGAAGATTTATTGTCACTGTTGGAAACAGGATAGTAGGAGAGATGGTAAACTAGTTTGCCATATATTGATAAAACCTTTTTTCCCCCCAAATACTAGAAGAGTCTCTATTAGGTTCAGATGTTCAGATATCTTTGTTAGATACCTATAAAATAATGCTTGCAATAGATAGCTTTTTTAGTTGCTGGCAAAACTCATCAAAGCAAAGTAAAGGAAGGGATTTAGGCAATCTTTGCACAAACAACTGCCTTAACTAACTATAAAAATGAGATTGCCGGTCTCTCACCTTGGCAAACCAGGGATCTATCCAGCAGTGTCTTGCAAACTTCTACAGTTAAAGATTCTAGAACAAATCTAGGCAGCATGTTCTACATTTGGCTGTCATACTGGTGAAAAAAACTGCCTTATGCCAAGTTAGAATTATTCCTGTTTCTATGAATGTCTGTTTTCTCAGAAAAGGGCCAGGACCACCAATTTCAGTCCAAAGAATGAGAAAACCAGGGTTATGCTTGTGTCTGAGCACCATTTCTAGGTTTCTGGGAACCAAGTGACCCATTTTTATTTTACTAAACTACTGCAGGATAATTTGTGAGGCCAGTGTGAAAAAAACATAGATATACTCTATAATCAGTTCTCTGAATCACAAAGAGGTCAGGGGGTGAAAATAAGTAAAAAAAGAAAAAGATTAAAGAAGTTTCTCACCATCAGCATCATCCCAAAGGAGAAAGAGAGAAAATCAGAAAGGAAGTTGCTCCTTCTCACAGTTTTTCTCTGGACAGTTTGCTGTAAGCTACAGCATTATAGCTTCATAATTACCTCTAAAAGCAACAGAAGAAGAAACATGAGGCACAAAACAGTTTTAATAAAGCGCTTCTGTGAACATAGCTGAAAGCTATTTGCATTTCTCACCTACAAGAATAATTTGGCACAAGCCTTTTGGGGATATTCTGACTATCCCTTGAGTTATGAAGCTGGAACAGTATTTTCAATCACTACTTAAAAATTTTGCCTTCACATTTTTCTATTTCAAAATGTATTGCCAAGTAGTTCTATAATCATTTAGCACATTGTTTTCTAACTTGTATACATTTTTCTCATAACAAATTGTGCTAAATATTTTGTAAAATATTATATATATGTATTAAATTCTTCTTCCCAAAAGACACCTTTTCAGGCATCCTAAACTTCTGCTGATGCCTGTAGAAAAATTCATCATTTCCACCATTTTTTAAAATGTATGGGGGCAGGAAAGAAATTTACTACCTTCAATTTGCACTTTTACATTGTAATAAATCCTCTTGCCACCAAGTGGGGAATGTAATTTTTAACTGGGGGAAGTCAGCTAACTTTCATGTGTATAATTGCTTGCTCATCAGTGCGATCTCAATGGTTTCATATTCTAGTCCAAGCATTGCCTGTAAAGTTACTCTGCATTCACATAACATAGTCTACAGAGAGGCAAAACCCATCAGAAGTTATCAGCAACAGGACAGTAATAACTGTAGGATCTAGCAGACTGCATGATAATACCTCTGTTATGTTTTCACTAAAATCTTAAAAAAAAAAAAGTTTTATATAGAAGGACTCTTTTCACTGCAAATAGTAGTAAAGTTGTGTATTCTGTTTCAATGTGAAAAATTAATGAGCACTGAGGAATGTGCAAAAATCATAGAATCATAAAATCCCTAGGTTGGGAAAGACCTTTGAGATCATCGAGTCCAACCATTCCTGTTAACTACTAAATCCTAAATCATATCCCTAAACACTTCATCTACCCATCTTTTGAATTCCTCCAGGAGTGGTCACTCAATCACCTCCCTGGGCAGCTTGTGCCAATGCTCGATAACCCTTTCAGTGAAGAGGTTTTTCCTTATGTCCAATCTGAACCTGCCCCAGCAGAGCTTGAGGCCGTTTCCTCTCATTCTACCATGAATCACTTGGGAGAAGAGACCAACACCCACCTCACTACAACCTCCTTTCAGGTAGCTGTAGACAGTGATAAGGTGTCCCCTCAGCCTCTTCTTCTCAAGGCTAAACAACCCCAGCTCCCTCAGACGCTCCTCATAACATTTGTGCTCCAGCCATTTCACCAGCTTCATTGCTCTTCTCTACACACAGTCCAGGACCTCAATGTCTTTCTTGTATCAAGGCACCCAGAACAGAACACAGTATTTGAGGTGCGATCTCACCAAGTACAGGGACAGAATAACCTCCCTGGACCTACTGGCCATTGCAAAATGCAGTTAACATAACATGAATAAAAGCACTACCAGTAACCACGACTTGGCTAACGTTTACTTCTATCTCTTTATCTGTTGTGTTAAGTCCTTTTCAGAAGTTACAATCTTTTTTGTGAAACAAAGACATGGCAGTTTTATATGAAAGGAAACATCGTTCTCTATAACTATGTAGAATTTGCTGTTTCTTTTCTAGAAAGCCCTTTGAGATAGCAGGACAATAAAGACTCGGTCACCATTAACTTGGAGCAGATTGTTTCAGGTGACTTATGAGCTGGAAAAAGATTTCAGACTTCATTATCAATCCCCTAAAGCAGTCTTTTCCTCAATTTTTTATGTATTAAGCGTAAACGCTTCCATTTAATGTATTTGGTATTCTAAACATACACATTGCTGGATTTCTTTAATTCAAGGACATAAACAATTAAAAGGCATTTAATTTGCATGATAATAGAATAAAACCTAGTATGAAATAAAATTTAAAACCATCACAATTACGAAGAATAATTGTATAAACCCACTCCTAAACATAAAACAATGCTGGTATTATTTTATGATGACACAGCCTTTAAAAAAATTGCATTAACAAATTAATTCAGACAACTCCAAAATCAAACCTGTTTGGTATATTTATTGGTATTTTTTTATCTGAAGCAATCTGCATAATGCTGCATGGCCAAATTTAAACAAGAAGCATCAGACAGTACTTCTGACATTTATTATTTTGTTTCTGTACTATATTGTCTGCTCCAAGAAGGGTGGGAGACTACTCTGCTGTCAATTCAGAAATAAACAGCTTCTGCCACTCTAAATTTTTTGATTATTTTATAGCACTTCACATATACGTAAATCATACAGGGAAAAAAAAAAGAAACAACAAATCCAAAAACCACAAAAATATCTAGTCCAAGCACTGATTAAGTCTTTAGGCTCTGACTAACACTTCATGACTTCTCTTAAAAGCACTCAGTCATTTCACCTCATTCCTGATGAACAGGTTTCCATATCAAAAAGCCCATCATCAGATACAGTACTTGTCAAATACAGTACTTGTCAAATACCTTGAAGGTGGCATCTAGTGCATTCAGCTGTTTGCGAAGTCTTTTTAAGATTCTTAAATTTTTATGACATTGGAAATACTTTAGTGCTTTAGCCTGCCCTTTTAAATATTACTCAAGCATACATTTTAGATACAAAGGCATTAGTACTGTATCCTTATTCTCTTTTCTGACTGCAGATAGGCAAGCATCATTGCTTCCATGGTTTTGCCTGTGGAGTAGAACTGACAAGCGATATCCCAAAAGACTACTTACTGAGAGACTACAACATTTAAGTGACCTTTTATTCACACACCTACATATAAGTTACTGGACAAAGAGACAGGAAAAGAACTGCCAAAGTCCTAGGTCTGATGTGAACTTCCATGTATGAAGACAAGGTATTGGAATAATAACAAGTGTGGTTTAGAAAACATTTAGGAAAAAAAAGGGTATATTTAAGCCTATAGTACACCACTCTCAAATTAAAAAATTCCTATAAAATGTGAAAAGACCCAAAGACATCAGCGAGAGGAGAGGAGAGGAGAGGAGAGGAGAGGAGAGGAGAGGAGAGGAGAGGAGAGGAGAGGAGAGGAGAGGAGAGGAGAGGAGAGGAGAGGAGAGGAGAGGAGAGGAGAGGAGAGGAGAGGAGTGAATGTGTATAGGATATGAAAATTATAACTTATTGATCCTGAGTACTGCTGGGGCATGGTTTGGAATCTGACACTTTTAAAGACTGATCTAACTGCCAGACACTTTACTGGTAACTGCTGTTTAAAAGAGCACAATAAATTCACTTCAACTTCTTCTCTGCCCAGTTGTAACTAAAAAAACCAAATCAATTATTTCAGCAGAGCTGAAAAAGATGGCACATAACTAGTTACCCCAATCTGTTATCACACTTAACTCTCCAACCTATCAGTCACAGTTTGTGTATCACTCACAGATTGTGCCATGTTTAAGGCCTATTTGGGGAACCAATTAAGGCAGCCTTGAAATTACCTTATTTTTCTCACTAAGAATCAGTAAATGCATTAGTCTTCAAGGTATGGGACTTGAATATGTAATATATTACAAAGACTCATTCTTGAAGTCATTTTAGGATTCAGTGGTTTCTAGGGATTAAGTGTCAATCTTTATCATTCTGGCACTAGGAAATCACAAGTAACAATTTCAAAAGTGGCAACATGAATTATATTCAGCTGCTGAACATCTGAGTTCTTGAATTTCCCTCTTAATTCAGAAAAGGCACCAGTAGGTCCCTCAATAGCTTGGAACCTCTAATTACTTACTATAAATGTGCAGACTGAACATTCTGGCAGGTATACAGCCTTCACATGTGATTACCACTGCAGAAAAGAAGATTAAAGAAGATTGACATAAAAAGGGCCTGTAAACTTCCATAAAAGATACTGTCAGTGCCCCAACCACTGCAGACGCTGCAGCATTCTTGGTTGTTTAAGTGTCATGCATAGTAAATTTCTTTTTCTATTCCCTGTGGCAAATAAACTTCACTTTATTTACAGGAGCTAGAATTAGCAATTTATAGTAGTGGGAACAAGAGCACCAGAAAGTCCATAGAAGAGGAAAAACAACTTCTGACCTTAGAAATCTGGACACCGAGTAGAAGCAGCAGAGTGACTCTGAGGAGAGGGAACAGCAGCTGTACGTAGAAAGTGTTGCAAAGAAGATGAAAACAAGCCCATGCAAGAATGAGGAATACTTGGATCTGCAAGGCTCAGCTGAACATATTGTAGACATATTTCCTTCATAAGGCATTAGTTAGTGTAAGCAAACCTTCACTAATAATTTTGCAAATTAAGAGAGAGATCCAGAACCCAGTACTGATGCAAGTTTGTTATTTTCTTGCTTTTGCTTTGCAAGCCTGGAGTCAGCTACAATAAAAAAAAAAAAAAAAGACACACATACCAATAACCACCCTCTCTGCATGACAATCAGTGCTGGTTCACAACAGGTGAAAAGTTGGGGAAGGGTGAGAAGGAGATCTGAGGCGGGAGGTATCTTTTACAGTCTGCAGTACTGGACCATACTATCTTCCTATCTCTACGGCAATCTATAGCTTATGTTTAAATCAAGCCTCCTAGGTTTAAAAATATTATAAACACACCTCAGCTGCTTTCAATCCAAACTACATGACCAGTTTCAAGTTTCTGTTAGTATAGTTCAATCAACTGCGTGAAAATGGTGTCTAATGTAATGCCCAAAAAAATAATATCATGAAGTTACTAATTATTTCATTTTCCTTCAAATTATGATAGCTGGGAAGGGTGGACTTTCTCAGAAGTTTAATTGCAAAGGAGTATGGGAGGGTCTAAAATCTGAAAAGTTCATGTTCAAAGATTGCATTTGGTAAGAAATAAAAATGAATCCTAGCCTTACCTTGTGATAAAAACTGTAGATATAGGTGACAATGCCATTACGTTAATGTAAGCGTCTTTTATGTAATTATCAGGTGGTCTTTCACAAAATTGTTGCACACAGTCCTTAGAGATGGCATTTTTAATCTAAGTGCCATGCAAGTGGTTCAAGTTTGGGGTTTTTTTCCATTCAATACTTTACAGCTACCTCAATGCAACGATGTTGATAAGAAAGCCAAATCTAGGTACCCAGGCCACGGACCATTTTTCTTCAAACAAAATGTTCAAAGAAGAACTGGCTCTGCAGCCTGGAAAATATAAGTAGAAAGAAAGCTGAATTAACAGAATCAGTGAGAGATATTCCTTTTGCCCTTGAGTTAAGACAGTCTTCAGGCAGTTCACTCCAGGGAATATTAATTTCAAGAGGAATAATCAGAGGTTTTTCCAATGCCGATACTTCCTTGAATTAACTGATGTGGATCGTTCTAAACACCTTCCTTTAGAATCCTTCTCATAATATTCTATGAAGAAAGAGTATTAAGACATCAATCAATAAATTCAGTTCCCAGTTCTTGAAAGACTGAAGAAAGGACAGAGGAGAGCTGGACACCTCTGTTCTGGAAGAAGTCGTCTATTTTAATCTAAAACATTAGTGATTAACTGGAGAAAAAAGAAAGCAAGGGGAAAAACAGCCAGATGGAGTAAATATATTCTCTTCCTTTTAGTCTCCGGTCCTCAGAATCAGAGAGAAAAAAACTCATTTCACAGGCAATAACTTTTTCCAGATTCTGCTAACCGTCTTGACACCAGCAAGAAGCTCCTAAATGCAACTGATGCTGCTAAAGTTAAGGAATGCATAGCACAGGACAACCACCTATCCATTAAACGTAAATGCTATTTCTTAGCATCTTCAAGCCCATAACACAGAATTAAATGAAAAGGAACTGGGCAATTTTGAAGTGCATCAGACTAGTGAAATTGCTTCTTTTAATTTATTTAGGCATCTGTCTGCAGCTTATAAATTGGTCTACAACTTTTAATACTCCATGATTCTTCATTTGGTATTTGATGCCAAAAGCTCCTACAATAACTAACAAATGAATGAAATCAGCAATGAGAACTGCTCTGAGGCCTGCCTCTCCTAGCATTAATCAAAGATACGACCAAATATAAAGGTGATCCCTATTAACTGGTATTCATTGATCCAGCTGTGAACTGGGGCTTGATTAATGAGCACCCATTGCAACAGTTCATACCTGGCAATTTCCTGAAACAGCTTCACACCACAGCCATACATCTCCTGGAAGGGAATAGTAAGAGCAAGATTACTCAATACCTGCTCAGCTTTTTATGAACTTCACACAAATGTCAGATTTCAGCACAGAGAGAGACCTACAAAAATCTTTGCTCTGTTCCAGTGATTTTTATGTTAATGGTCACTCCTGAAATTTAAAATCCTACTTACTAAAGAAAGTAGTCTTCCTGAACCACCTCAATTTACTACAGTTTATTTGTCCAGTGGTAAGAGCTAAGCACAGGAATGGGCCTATTCTCAGAAGCTACACCTAGCCAATTCACACACAACAGTGTGAATGCAGATGTATCTGATCACAAGTCTCACCAGTTTTGGTAAATTAGCTGAATCAAAACTGTGGCCGATAAGAGCTAAGGCAAAGAGATTGCACAAAACAGAAGAAAGGCAGAGGGCAGACAAACCATCTAGCCACTGCCTGTATCAGTGTGCTCCATCAGTCCACCCAAAGAGGAAATTATAAACCCATCTTAGTGACCCGGAGCAAGATTGTACAAGAAAAGTGAGCCATAAAAATAGACCAGCTTTGCTGTTCTTTGGCACTGGCCCTGGAAACCAGTTCATCTGGCACTTGAGACTCATTGAGTTTAACTTACGCTTTTTCTAAACTAGTTTCATGCTGCTTTAATCTAGTTCCAGACCTGATATTGTAGTCCTAAAATCACCAAATTGTCTACCATTTCAGAGGATTTATGTTGCCCTCTGTAGTCTTGCAGTGGAGGAATAGAATTGGCATTGTAGAGGTAACTCCCTCATCCAAAAAATATAATAAACTCCCTAATTTTGACTGTTAAATTGTCCCACCTTCCTGAGAAGCAAAAACTACAGATTTTTTACCAGAAGTAAAACAAAACGATGGTTATTTTGTAGTAAAGGTGAAGAAAAACCAAAATGTTAGTGGATGGTGCTTCCATGAGGAAGCAGTCTTACAGCTTTAATGGCACCAGTGGAAAGATTTGTCTACTTGCCCAAAAAGAGAGTTGTCTGATATTGCAGAATACTGCTTGTATTCATCTGCACATGTCATTTTGGGAAAATTATACTTTTTCTATTTTTAAAAAACTACTTTAATTTTTTCAGGTTCGTAAGTATTACATGCATATCACCACTACAGCTTATTGCAGCATCCTAATACATGAGAGTTTGTAAACTGAGGGGAATGGTAGGTACATCAATACAGCAAACAAGTTTTCTAAAAAAACCTTCCCTGGCAACAGTTTTTGGTACTTTGACTACTGTGTAACCTCAACAGATGCGTTTCTTTACAGCTAATTTCTGTAATGGTTGGAAGCTTGGTATCCTTCACTGAAGACAAAGGTTATTTTTAAATCTGTTCAAAGACAATAAAAAATTAACAATCTTTCACCATTAGATGGATTTTTATAAACTATGACTAGACATGCAATTTCACCAGCAATTCATTAGCAGTAGCCATATATCTCCACAGTATCGTATTTGACTAGATTTGGTTCTATGACTATAAACATTAAGCCTTGAGGGATTTTTCCTCTGTATATCAGGAATCTAGAAAACTAAAATGTTATTTTAATTTTCTTTTTAAAAAAACATTAAAAAATAGTCAAACAACTATGCAAAACAGTCCTCAAATAGGAATAAAAATGAACACATAATAATGCAGTCATAGCCCTTTAGATTCTGAAACACCCTTCTTCACTTTTTCATTTGTTTACATTGTGTTTAGGTTAGCACAGTAAGTGATAATGAAGTAAGACTGTTTCAGAAAACATTAACATGCTGGGGAAGAGGCCATAAAGTGAAGAGAAAACTATGAAAAAATGAGTAGGATGACTTGACTAGTATCTTAACCTCCTACAGAACAATCTCTTCAACTTTCATAGTAACTGAATTACAAAAACTTTCTAAATCTTAGCAGTCTGTTTAAATGAGCATTTAAGGTAGCTGCTATGGGGTTTTTATTCTCTTTTTATTGTCAGAATCTGGTTTTTCATTTGCTGTTTTATTTCCCAAAGCTTTCACCCAGTAGATTGATATTCTGCAGTAAACATAAGAGGAAAATTTTCCAGATACTATATCTTAACAGCAGTGATCTCACATTCGCACTTTTGTTGCCCTAATTTATATTGGAACCCTATTTGAAAAGGCCATTAATTTTTCTAAAAAACAAATATGCACACAAAGACCAAAAGCAAAGCAAAAAAGAAAGATGAGAATATCAAATTCACCAGTGAATTTCAGACTCACTGAGGTCTGACAATCACTATGTTTCTATTGAAAAGTTTCTTCTACCCTGAAAGGTTCAGGATGAGACAAAGTCACTTCACTTCTCTTCAGCAAATTTGCAACTGCAATCAAGAAATTTTCTCAGCAACTTACTGAGTTACAGTGATCCAGAATATAAAAACAGAGCTTTTATTTTCCATGAAAGCATATCCCAAAATCAAGATAATCTTCGATTTAAGCATCAGTTGTACATACTCATTCTGATCTTTTCCATCAATAGAATGGGAACAGAATTAGTTTCTCATCATTCCAAATAAACCTTTCTAGCTAATCTTTGATTCTCCTTTCTGTGTGCTAATAGCAATGTTTTGTAACTCAGTCTACTATCTGTTTTGTGAAGGTTTTAACTTCTATACGAGGACATTAGCACTGAACCACACCTAGAACCAAGATTTGCAGACGTGCAATTGTACTATTAGTCCACCAGTAGTGTCCAGAAAGTTTGACTAACTCAGTGAATGTAAACAAGTGGAAAATTCCACTCAGCTTATTACAGAAGCCTTGAAAATTAAGTACAACAGGCATTTCCTTGAATCTTTGTATGAAGAGCAGCAATTCTGATAATGAAGACTGGTTAAAGGGGGCACATAATCTGCAAAAAAAAACCTAGCACCGATCGAAGTGACTTCTAAAAGTAGCAATTAACGCACAACGGGCACTGGTTATATCCACTTTACCTTATGGTCACTGTTTCTGTGGGTGTGGCACAGAATCAAGAGCCAAAAGATCTTTTAAAAAGTGCATTCAATAAGCAAGTACTCTGAGTTACACAATTAAAAGGCAGTTTTCTTGCAGCATCCAGCAAGTATTTGAACTTTTCAAATGTCATTTCCTTCACCATTCTGACATTTCATGGCTGCCTGCTATGTATATCAGATGGATGAGATGTCTCAAAACTAGCATTCTTCTGCTGTATTGTACTAGGATTTGCTTTCACACAGATCCTTTCTGCTGCTATTATATCATGTGCACTAAACATTAAACAGAGCATGTTGCCCAAAAGAGTGTATGGAACTCTTCACAGTTTTCCTAGATATCAAACCTAAAAGATATCAAAGTGATTCCACACAGCCCTCTTTGACCACCAAGATCTAAATTCTGCTGTAAACAGGTGACACTGAGGAGAGTGATGATCTACAATCTTCTGTTCTGTTCTGTTCTACAAACAGATGCAGCCATAGAACTCAAGACAGAAATATGCTGTTTTAGAAACAAAATACAGGTGCAGTAAAACTTGGTTGCAATAAAAGGAGATAGACATTTTAAATTCAGAAAACTGCAGCTTCTCAATGTCTTATATAAAAATGCTGGACAGGTGAAACCGAGAGCCACAGATAATATCGGTGCAACAAATCTCTAAAACCCTATGCAAAAACCCTATATAAAACAACTTTCAGGCTGTGCCTAAAATTAAATTATTTTGTATGTGTATATGTCAGAAATTATAAATCAGAAATTCAACTTGACCAGACACGTACAATTTCAGTAACACTTTTCTATCTATTTCGAATAGGATGTTTTATGAAGTTGCAGGTTAGCATGATTTAGTATCTATATTTTTGTAGCACAATCAGTTATTATTAAATGCTGTACCAACGTACAAGAGATGGTAGTTATGACCCCCTTCCTAGCAAATTTATGTTAGAGATGAAACAGAACAAATTAGTACAGTGGGTGGATCCAGAGACAACATAGCAACAGAGTGCTTGAAGTTCTCCATAGTCAGAAACAGAGATTTTCTATCACCACTAGCCTGGCTAGGATCAGATTGTGAATGTCTCTTTCCATTTGCAACAGGACATGACTTAAAATTGCCTGAAAAACAGGGATAATTCAGATCTAATTGACATATGTAAAAGATGTCATGGAAGACATAGTTGTACAATCTTCGCATTAGAATGAAGCACTTCCTGGGCTTAGGACTTCCATTTGATTCTTGCATAAATTTAAAAACAAAACAAATAAAGACCTGGTTAAGGGTAGTGTCTACTCCCACTTAATATTTAATAAAAAGAAAATACAATGTGAATATACAGATTAAAAAATTTCTTCCTACTATTACTCAGCTATTCTCATTTTTCAGTAAAGTTATAAAAATGATATTCAGAGATCACCTCTAGAAAATGTCCCTCATAGATTAATCTTACATTGTGCCAGGCCTATTGCAGAGTTCTCTGCCTGTATGAATTCTAGTTTTCAGCTACCTTTCACCATAGTTTCCTGCCTATTAAGTTCTGCTGGAGTCATTCTATAAGAGACACCAGCATGTAATAATTTATCCATGAATTCAGGACAAGCAAGCATAATTCTTTAGCAGGTTTGGGGTTTTTCTGTGCTGACAGCAAGGTGGGAATGTATCCCACACTATGTACTTCTTTTCAGCCAACATAAACTCTGGAAGCATATGAGAGGTCTCTGTGGGAATTGGAACATGAGTGGCTCAGTTCTCACACACATGGTGAGAGGTAACTACTTGAGGGTCCCAGAAATTTCTTAAAGTAGTCCACTCCTAGGGATGATGCATAGCCATGCACAGTACGGAATGAAAGTCTGAGCCTAGAGAAGCATTTTGCTCCAGTGTATAACTGACTTTTTTTTTTATTATTTTTTAAATAAAAATGTACTGTTAGAATCTGAAACTAAGGCACCTCTCTAAAGACAAAATATTTGAAGAACATTAGTTACAGAGGATTAAGCTCCCTTTGTTAAGCAAAAGATTAACAAGAGTTACTATTCCCAGGAGTACTGATCAAGGGAAAAGAAAAAAGAAAAAGAAAAAAAAACATTATTGGGTATATAAGCTCCTTTTATGAAGCAAAAGCACAAGAGGGAATGGCCTCACGCTCCGCCAGGGGAGAATTAGGCTGGACATTAGGCAAAAAATTCCTCACAGAAAGGGTCATTGGGCACTGGAAGAGGCTGCCCTGGGAGGTGGTTGAGTCACCTTCCCTGGAGGTGTTTAAGGCACGGGTGGACGAGGTGCTAAGGGGCATGGTTTAGCATTTGATAGGAATGGTTGGACTCGATGATGCGGTGGGTCTCTTCCAACCTGGTTATTCTATGATTCTATAAAATAATTTGGACCATGGGAGGCCATATCTTAATCACAGTCACACAGCACTGCTTCATGGGTAGCCCACAGGCATATTATCATATTACTCTTTTTAGATCAAGTTTGGGACAGTTATGAGATTTGAAAGACTAGGAAACTCAACTCTGTGTTTAGGTTGACTGTGCAGCTTGAAAAGACAGAAATACAGTTCTGAGTAGATCTCAAAGCTGCCCCTCTCCTTTTATAGAAGCTAAAAGATTAAATAGAAGCTAACAGATTAAATTCATCCCAGAGGCAGATTTAAGATTTCTTGATATTTGAGCATGTGCTTCCACCTTCATCTGATTTTTTATTAACTTTCATCTAGAACCATCCAAAATTTTCGAAAGGATAGTACACTTATCCACAAATACTGTGGGATATAATTAGCAAGGCTGCAAATGCTCCGCTCTTTGGCATATATGGACTGTAAGAGTTAGGCATAACACCACAGAATGCACCAATACAGTATGTATTTACTACCTGAAAGAAAATAATTTATTATTAATTTCATTAGAATGTAAAACAACAAAGCTCAGTAAAATTTAGAAACAATAGGTAACAGGTCTTCATCTCCATCTGAAAATTCAATGTACAGTGTTACTAATTAAAAAAAAGAAATAGTGTTTAAGTATTGTAATAGTTTCAAAGCAATTACTGTAGAAATTGTCAAAATAGGTTTCGGTTCTTCCAGTTTTCCTCAACTCCTGTCAGTCTTTGCAGAAATACAAATGCTTTTCGAGGACAATTTTGAGCCTACATTTTAAACTACATTTACACTTCTTTATATGTAGATGGGACCAGATTTAAAGGCAAAGGTGTTAAATCAAGACAAGAGTGCCCCTCTGTGGCAGTACATCGACATAAAATACAACTATATGATACTTTAATATTCTGAATATTTATTTTAATCACACAGGGACAAATAACTCTCTACAACTACCTGAAAGGAGGTTGTAGAGAGGAGGGTGCTGGCCTCTTCTCCCAAGTGACAGGGGACAGGACAAGAAGAAATGGCCTCAAGCTCCACCAGGGGAGGTTCAGTCTGGACATTAGGAAAAAATTTTTCACAGAAAGGGTCATTGGGCACTGGAACAGGCTGCCCAGGGAGGTGGTTGAGTCACCTTCACTGGAGGTTTTTAAGGCACGGGTGGACGAGGTGCTAAGGGGCATGGTTTAGTGTTTGATAAGAATGGTTGGACTCAATGATCCGGTGGGTCTCTTCCAGCCTGGTTATTCTATGATTCTATAAAAAGCTCCACTAAATCACCCTCTTCTCAAAATATGTCATTACTATGAATCAAAGCTTTTTAGCACATACATAAATTCATTCATTATTAAATCGCATGTATATCATCAGGTATAAATTTTTTACCATAAACCAGCAGCTGTTAAAAATATTTGCCTATTATTGCGAAGTGTTTTGTGGCTAAGTGTGTGTCTACACTTCCATGCTATTTTTAAAGAAGAGTCTGATTTTTACACCAAGATTCTCACAATTAGGGAGTATTCAAATTGGGGTTTTTAGTTCTGTGTCATGAGCAGCAAGAAAGCACACTGTAGTTCTTTGAGCACGTTAAAAACCACAGTATCTGAATTGCCTATAAGGTTTGCTGGTGTACCAGGTTATATTAATTCACTCAAAGAGTAAAACTTCATCATACTTTGGAGTACTGCTCACAGATATGCTGCTTTCACAGCCTGTGCTGAAACCTGCCTAGACTCCTTTATCCACACTGTGGAGCTTATAGAAACATACGTCAAGGATGCATCAAGACGGGGCCTTGGGCAGTCTGATCTAGTCAGAGGTGTCCCTGCCCCATTGCAAAGGGGGTGGAACTGGATCTTTAAGGTCCCTTCCAACCCAAAGTATTCTATGATTCTTTGATTCTACTGCAGGCACCTCATGGCAGCTGATCACTGGGAACAACTGAGGAGTACTAAACAATTGCAAGGAAGAACGGCAAGAGAACAGAAGGCTTTTGTACTCTGTATATTCATTAACACTCATTATCTAATCTGGTTATCTTGATATTTTTTCTGATTTAAATAAAAATGGGCCTTGAAACATAACTATGTTTTAAACTTTTTAGGGCTAAATCGTCTTCTCTGTCATATTTGGCATACACAGCTGCAAGACATATAGTCATGGCTGATGACACCTGGTGGTAATGATCACAAAATCTGCATTAGCAATTATATTACAACACAATATAATAATGCAGTAATTTACTAGTTTCCAGGTACAGTGACCAATGCTCAAGAATTCACAGAATCACAGAATCACAGAATAACCAGGTTGGAAGAGACCCACCGGATCATCGAGTCCAACCGTTCCCATCAAACACTAAACCATATCCCTCAGCACCTCATCCACCCGTGCCTTAAACACCTCCAGGGAAGGTGACTCAACCACCTCCCAGGGCAGCCTGTTCCAGTGCCCAATGACGCTTTCTGTAAAGAATTTTTTCCTAACGTCTAGCCTAAACCTCCCCTGGCGGAGCTTGAGGCCATTCCCTCTTGTCCTGTCCCCTGTCACTTGGGAGAAGAGGCCAGCACCCTCCTCTCTACAACCTCCTTTCAGGTAGTTGTAGAGAGCAATGAGGTCTCCCCTCAGCCTCCTCTTCTCCAGGCTAAACACCCCCAGCTCTCTCAGCCGCTCCTCATAAGGCCTGTTCTCCAGCCCCCTCACCAGCTTCGTTGCTCTTCTCTGGACTCTCTCCAGGGCCTCAACATCCTTCTTATGGTGAGGGGCCCAGAACTGAACACAGTATTCGAGGAGCGGTCTCACCAGTGCCGAGTACAGAGGGAGGATAACCTCCCTGGACTGGGAGTTTCAGTACAGATGTTCCATTCATAGAGGAAATTTTGTGAAACCCCCTTCAAGTGAAGTAGCTCTACTTACTAATCGTAACTTTTGTCTTCATCTCCCCAGCATGACACTGTTCAGAGTGAGATCTCAATGACCGAGCCTTTGCTCTTTATGAAAATAAAGAAGAGCTAGACATAGTTTAAAAACAAACCAAAAAAAGCCTTACAAAGATTCTTAACTACAATGTAAATAAAGGCACATAAGATTAAATTCATATCTGCTCTTAATGCCTGATAAAATAAACATTACTTTGTCATTTATTAGCCTAACGAACTAAATGATGCTGCTAATTACATGCAGGAAAGTCCTGGCAACAAATATACGGAGGCCTTTACTTGGGTAAATATGTGCCATGCTCTTTCTTCTGAAAAAGAAGAAACCACATTTTTGTTGCTTTTCTTTCAAAGAGTGAAAGTGTTCTCCCAATGGCACTCCTTCTACGAGCTCCATGACTATATACAATCTTTCATCTACATAAAATAAAATTAGTTAATAGAACCTTACATTTATACAGAAGATATTTTAAAAATAGAGTATTTGAGGTTAAAATATATTTTAAGTTCTTATGTTTTACTTTTCAAAATTTTTTTGTACAGACAGATATTTATTTTAATCATATTTCTACTCCTTGTTATTCCATTTTTTCTTCAATTTATATCACAGCAGCTGTAAGGAATTCACTGCCTGATACTCACTCAGTGGGAAGGCATATGTAGCGAGCTCTTTATAAGAAAGAGCTGAGCAATCTGTATTACTCATTCTACTAGTCCCTATATCTTTTCCTCCTACATAGCTTTACAGTCGTAAATTTGGAATCCTTAACTCGGCAGGATAAGAAAGATGCTTTTTACATGTTTACATTGCATCTATTTTTACTGATAGATAAACAAATATAAACATTCTTTTGCACCATTTTTTAAATTTTAAAGGAATATAAGCCTGTCTGAACTGTAGTAGTTCTTGAAGATAATATCACCATTTATTGTTCAGAGAACAATGGCTGAGGGGAGACCTCATTGCTCTCTACAACTACCTGAAAGGAGGTTGTGGAGAGGAGGGAGCTGGCCTCTTCTCCCAAGTGACAGGGGACAGGACAAGAGGGAATGGCCTCAAGCTCTGCCAGGGGAGGTTTAGGCTGGACATTAGGAAGAAATTCTTCACAGAAAGGGTCATTGGGCACTGGAACAGGCTGCCCAGGGAGGTGGTTGATTCACCTTCCCTGGAGGTGTTTAAGGCACGGGTGGACGAGGTGCTAAGGGCCATGGTTTAGCGTTTGATAGGAACGGTTGGACTCAGTGATCCGGTGGGTCTCTTCCAACCTGGTTATTCTATGATTCTATGAAATTTGACACTCTTTCCAAGCTGTAAGTACTTTAATCATGTATTTCTATTTCTTCATTACTTACAATGTGGTAATTCAATGCATTTATACTTACTTCCCAAGAAAGTTCTATAATACTGTACAACATTTGGATAACAAAGTTTCAGTGAGGAAAGAAATTTATGTGTTTAGAACAGTTCAACTGTTAGCACAGTATTTATAATATTTAGCTACACGTTGGAAGGAACAATTCCACAAGGATTCCACAAACTTTCTTCCAGACTGCTGAGCAGTAGACCTTCACTGCTACCCCAAACACAGAGAAGAGTGTGCACATTACTGGAGCAATCAGGAGGAAATACAGCATGATTCCTATCCACTTTCCCCTTAATAACTGAAAGAGAGTAAATGAAGTTTGAAGACATGCAATTATGCCTACATCAAAATATTGGCTTTCTAAGCCTAAGAACACCAACGATCAGTCTGGGTTTTTTTTTTCAGTTATAAAAAAGACTCTCTTCTCACTGTATTTTAAACACTAGGATTCATTAAGTGGAATAAAGTCTCAACTGTTTTCTATTACAATCTTAATTTAAAGGATCTGTGAAAAAAACTTCAAATACTGCTAACACAGAAAATAAGAATCTTTTGTAAGAAGCACTTGATGATGACTAATTCAGAGAAAATGTTCTTTACACTGCTGTATCTTTTTTTGTCCTTTCCAAATGTTGGATTGTGTAAATTGACTCCTTTCATCACCAGGAGATTTTGTCCATTATGTTTTCTAACCAATAAAACAGATAAAGCCCTTGTAAAACTAACATAGGATGGGGATAGATAGGATGTTATTATTATGGCTACCAGATTGTTTATCAGTCATAGCTTTTTCTGTGCATGATGTGATTAGTCAAAAGAACTGAGCCCCACAGTGCAGGTCAGCAGTACACTGCTGAACTTGTCACAGTGTTTGAAGTAATATTATCTGTGCCTGATGTTAGTTTTCAGATAAAATATGCTTGAATTTCTGTGGTTTTACACAGATCTGTTAGCCTTTGCAATAGATGGAAATACTGTTTGTGGAAAGGAATTAAAAGAAATGAGAAGCAGGAAACCTAAGAGATACACTGCTTGATCTTATAAAAAAGGGGGACAAAATTATAGGAATGGTTGGACTCGTTGATCCAAGAGGTCTTTTCCTACCTGGTGATTCTATGATTCTATGAAAACAAAATCAAAGTAAATACTAACAGCAAGCCTAGATCCATGAAGGCCTTTCCACACCTGCATTCTTCTACTGAAATTCAAAGGACTCTAGTGCCTAAAATAGGTATTAGACCCTCTTCAGGAAGCCTCATCTCAAACCTGTATATTAAAATCGAGTGGGAAGTTTACCTTATTTACAATTCCAAAAGCTCCACTGCCAAGGTGCTCTAAAACTGTGTAATTGCCTGTATGTTTTGTAGATGCCTTATCCTGATTCATGCTTTCAATATTTCAGCAATTTGCTTTAACTCATCCTCCTAGTTATAAATAAATGAAATTACAAATGAATAAATATAAAATATTTCATGTCTTTCTTGTGCTAGTAATGTGCAAAGAATACAGCTTCTTGAAGCTATGAAGGTCTTTACTTGCCTTTAATAAATTTAGCTTTGATACCAACTCTTCATAAGCACTGGTATCACAAACATAGTATCCAATACAAATGAAGGTTCAAGTCCAATATCAATAGAAACAGCATGGAAAAGTCTACAAAGGTTTTAATTTTGATATATTATAGAAAGAGTGTACACAGTAGATCTTAATCTACAGCAGAGACAT
The DNA here is from genome assembly GCF_032191515.1 of Phaenicophaeus curvirostris. Classification (NCBI taxonomy): domain Eukaryota; kingdom Metazoa; phylum Chordata; class Aves; order Cuculiformes; family Cuculidae; genus Phaenicophaeus; species Phaenicophaeus curvirostris. Next base: position 48,795,854 of record NC_091397.1, on the reverse strand, counting down.
TTTAGAGTTCAACATTAAAACTTACTTTAGAACCTCTTAATTAATACACTTGTTTTTCACTAATTATTCAGACATTAACACTAACATTACACATGCAGAAGTTTAAGAACCTTTCAAATGACGGACTTCATCCTCCATGGGTTGGGTATTAACATAAATGTCAGTTCTCTAGACAACTACAAGCCTCTTTAAAGTTAATGCACCTCCTGACTTTTCAGTAATTTTCCTATTTTTAACCATGGAATCATAGAACTGTTTGGGTTGGAATGGACCTTTAATGATCACATAGTCCAACCTCCTGCAGTGACCAGGGACATTTTCCACTAAGTTCCCATAGTACTTTATGTTACGCTTGTTATCAGTTTATCAGATTTCCTTCTTGTGGTGCATTAAGTGATAGGATTAACATTTGTCTGCATTTAAGGAGTCATGACATCCATCTTAGAATGTTTGGTACAAGAAGTCTATTCTAAAAACTGAAAAAGACTGAGAAAAGCAATAGTTAACAACCAGTAGGTAATATTTGATTAATGTAAGTTTTTTTCTTTTTAAAGTTGTCAGAAGCAGAAATACAGAAAATTACAGCATTTGGAAAAATATGAAAGACAGCAAATTAGCCCAGATTTATCACTTTCAAAACTTGACACCAATCACAAACATTCATTACAAAGTGGTGCCCTTTCAGTAAAAATATTCACTTTCAAAAAGTGAAAATAACTCAAAAGTTATAGTTAGAATCCTATAGTTAGTATAGTTAGAATAGCCATTTATGATGCAGAATAAAATCATACAGAAACAATACTGATAAGCAAACCTCCTCAGGAGTATGATTACTATCCTCACCCTACAAATCAAACTCTTAGGTTTTACACAGACATTGTAGCCAGCCTGGTGAAACTGTCGTCTTGCTAGTAAAAGTGGGTAATTGATGAAGGATATTGTCTCCTTATTGATCCCAACCTTTCAGCAACACTCATGAGTAAACCAGTCATTTCCAGTAGAAGAGTTAGTTACTTGCTCCCAGTTACTTGTTGCTATCCAGGGCTGTAGCTTGCACCTACTAAGTGATATGTTTATCCTGAAAATTGTCTCCAACAGCATGGAATCTGTCCTCAACGTATTTTATTCATGGTGGAGGAAGAACCCCTACAGAGCTAGGTTCTCTGGCATGCATACAATAGAAGTCCCCATGCTGAAAGTCTAAATCTTGTCAGCTGGCACTGATGCAATGCAGGAAGGAGTGTCAGTAGCAGCGGACAGGACAGAAGTGGTCACTTACTATTTCTTTTTGTGGAAAATAAATGTCATTTAATAAACATGTCTTTCTGATTGGAATGATGACATCATTCCAATACAAGCATCTTGGCTTGTATCAGAAACGGCGTGACAAGCAGGTCCAGAGAGGTTATTCTCCCTCTGTACTCGGCACTGGTGAGACCGCTCCTCGAATCCTGTGTTCAGTTCTGGGCCCCTCGCCACAAGAAGGATGTTGAGGCTCTGGAGCGAGTCCAGAGAAGAGCAACGAAGCTGGTGAGGGGGCTGGAGAACAGGCCTTATGAGGAACAGCTGAGAGAGCTGGGGGTGTTTAGCCTGGAGAAGAGGAGGCTGAGGGGTGACCTCATTGCTCTCTACAGCTACCTGAAAGGAGGTTGTGCAGAGGAGGGTGCTGGGCTCTTCTCCCAAGTGACAGGGGACAGTACAAGAGGGAATGGCCTCAAGCTCCGCCAGGGGAGGTTTAGGCTGGACATTAGGAAAAAATTTTTCATGGAAAGGGTCATTGGGCACTGGCAGAGGCTGCCCAGGGAGGTGGTTGATTCACCTTCCCTGGAGGTGTTTAAGGCACGGGTGGACGAGGTGCTGAGGGGCATGGTTTAGTGTTTGATAGGAATGGTTGGACTCGATGATGCGGTGGGTCTCTTCCAACCTGGTGATTCTATGATTCTATGATTCTATGACCTTTGAAAGCTATCCTAAAGGAGTCCAGAAAACAGTTTGTTAACATACTTTCTAAATATATGTTGATTTCTTTCCTTACTGATCAGAAATCTCAGGGCTCTGAAAGCATAACACGACAGCAAGAAAAATACACAAACGAATGACAAATTTATACACAAATGGAAGACCCACTGACAAACATCAAGGATTCCCTTGAATTTACACATTGGTAAACTACTTAGATTACACTATTAACCTGATAATGAATAGAGTAAAAATATACTAAGTACCTCCAGCATTTTACAAGTCGGCAGGGCCACTTCATGGGGGAAAAAAGAGAGGGAGAAAGAGGGGGTGACTGCAGCAGGAAAAAGAAAAAGAAAAAGAAAAAGAAAAAGAAAAAGAAAAAGAAAAAGAAAAAGAAAAAGAAAAAGAAAAAGAAAAAGAAAAAGAAAAAGAAAAAGAAAAAGAAAAAGAGAGAAACAGAATTGTTGACTTTTTTTTTAAATATCAAGTTAATCATGTTTACACAGCTCTTTATATACCTCAGTTTCTATCTTTATGTACCTTAGTTTCTGTATGATCTCTACTGAATAAGGTTTCTCTTTTTAAAACAGCCACTGGCAAGTAGTTAATATGTATGGTTTTATATAATTCATCTTTAATTTTGTCTATCGAGACCCAATGATATGGCATACATATGGCTGACCAAACAAAGATGCCTGTATAAAGTAAGCCAAAGGGAAATAAAGAATTTATACCAGAAACAGTGCAAATAGCAAATGCTCTTAACATAATTTAGAATTACCTTATTGCATCAGTGACTAAAACACTACTATAGTCCAGGGTGATAATACCTATTTAAACAGTGGTAAATGTGTGTTAGTGATAACTGCAGAATTAACCCTAATGTTTAAAACACAATATATAGAAAATGCATTTAATGAAGAAAATAAAGGCCAAGTGCTACTCTTGAAGAAAGCAGGATAGTTGAAATTTTAGGGAGAAAGAACAGAAGTTCATGATGTTAAGAAGTTGTCTCTTTTAGAGACAACGTTTCTTTTTAGTTCAAAGTAAATCCCTCACAGGAAAAAGGATGATACCTTATAATGTCTAACATACCACTGAGAATCACAGTCACAACTTGGGCTACAAAATAACCCAGATCAGCTGGGCCATAGCAGCTACCTTGAAAGTTACTCATTTTAGACAATGTATGTAGAAATCTCGTCAGTGAAAGGATGTGACAATAGACTAATAACGAGCTAAGCAGATATGTTAAATTGCAATAATATTTGTCTTTGTCATACTAATATTGTGAGATTAAATATGAAAAGTTGTGATATGCTTCAGTTAAGGTATGACGATTTTTATATACGGTATGTATAGAGAATAAATGGCTGATATCACTGACATTTGAAGTAATAGAGTAAGATCACTATGACAATATGGCAGAAAGAAGCTGAAAAATTAATTATCAAAAAAAAACCAGACAATGGAGCAGTAAAGAAAACAAACAGCATTCTAACAGTCCTAAGAAATATGCCTATAAAATTCAAAAAAGATGTTCCAATAGCTGCAACTGTTGTGTAGTAGCAGTAAAAATGATAAAGGCAACACAGACAGCAGTGTGCGAATCTGAACAAGGTTTCTTTAAAAATATATACTTCTTATTGTTTTCCTTAAACCGATGCATTTTTTTTATCCGATAGTTAAGTCGTACTAATTCACATGGCTTCATCTTTAACCCAATTACAGTTTTTAGTATCTCTTGTGGTTTATTTCCTATCACTCCCTGCTGAAGTCTAAAGGTCATGGAGAGCATGAATTAAGATCCTTTCAGTCATGTGAGGCAACTGTACTCAGTATACGCTCCAGTACATTAGACTCCTTGTTGGTTTCATATGCCCTTTACGAAAATTTTTATTTATCTCACCCTCCAGCTGATTTAACTGAAGTGCACCCTATAACTGCTTTGCAGAAGGAAGGTACCTACTGCACTGAATCTGCACTCCAATTCTAATCTAAAAGAACTGCAATGAGAAAGATGACACTACAGTGATTTTTTTTTTTTTTTTGGAAATGCCTTCCCTCACTATCCAGGCACATCTACCTGATTAGACAGTTGAGTAGCTATGTAGCCATATGTTGTGGTTTGAGCTAAATTAGATTCAGTTTTCTGGCTTTTAACTCAGTTGCTCTAAGTAACTTCATTTTCTGAAAGTTAACTGCATGTATTTGAGACAGTGTTCCTTTCTAGAAGTCATAATGCAAGTTGTTGGTATTCAAAAAGGCTAATGCTTATATTATCCCTGTAGTAACCAAGTCCACCTTCAAGCTGACAGAAAAGGAGATGCAATTGCGAGGAGGGGCAAATAGGGTAGGTGACCCTTAACTGACCAGCAAAGTATTCAGTCCCACATACCTCATACTTGGTATAAAATTGAGGGATCGTGAGGGTCTCACTCTCTTCTGCAATGGTCGATGTCCAGTGAGGACCTCACCTGTCTGTTTGCTCCTGATCCCTGATCCATGCAGCCCTGAATCCAGTTCCTGGGCTCAGCTCCCTCCTAGCCATGGTCCCATTCCCTCGCATCTGCTCTGCAGTATTTATGGTGACATATAGTCATCGAACGGTGGGGGTACAATCTCATATATTTTGTTGCTTTGCAGTGATTTTCATTATTATTATTATTATTATTTCATTAAAGCTGTAGTTTTAGTTTCCAGCCCACGAGTGTTATTCCTCTCACTTCCTTTTCCCTTTTCCCTGGGTGTGGGAGGGGATTTGGGAGCTTACTTGCACAGTTTTAGCTGCTGAAACACAGCCAGACCAGAGCTAACCCATGATACCACGTTAGTGTAGAGCCATGCCAGAATAAAGACAGGGTGAAAGGCAAGATAAGATACTGGCTGCCTTCACCAGTGCCAAGGACTTCCTCACACTTGCCCACAGAAGAGCAACTGGAGCAGCAGCAGTTGTGTTCACCTCTGAACTCCAGACCACTGCTTTCTATAGCTTAGAGAGACAGCAACACCATTTCACAGAGGCTGGAGAAGAGCTACCAGATAATGAATTACTAATACGGTGGTGCTGACAGGTAAAACCAAGATCCATTCTTGGCTTATCAGTTCTGTATTTATCCTACATCTAAGTTTGCTTTACTTCATGTGATGTTTTCCTGTATTTTACTCAACAGCTACAGTAAGATGCTGCAGAGAGAAACAGATATTAGATTAGTGTCAAATCTACTGTAAGTTTCAATGAAGATCAAGGAATTAAAAAGAAAATCTGCTGCTGGGCAGCCTGAAAAATTGGAGGAGAGATTATTGCAAGAAAAATACTCACTTTCCTTTACACTGCATGATGTGCCAGTAACAAAGAGAACGGAACACCAGAAATTGTGTTACTATTCAATTTTTAGCTCCTGGGTGATTTATTATTCCTGATTTTGTTTTGGTGGAGCTTTTTCTTGTTTTCATTAAAATTTTTTTACTGCAATTTAAAATTAAAATCGTAAAAAAATTTCAGGGACTTTCAGGGGCTTTCAATGTGCAATGATAATAAAGGGAGTTACCTGTAATAAATTATCTTTTTCAGCATTCATTTATTTGTCTGCTAAAATCAGCTTGGTATGTGTTCCATTTGTTTGGAAACAGAGAAAGGTCAATATAAATAGCTCTCCTTTGCGTAGAAGCAACAAATGAAAACCAATGTTACTTCAGATAAATCAAAAGATAATATCAGTTGACAAGTTCTCAGCATCTTACTGCACATCTAAATTATAAGCTCAAATGACTTCAAGGTACATAAGAATGAAATCTTCATTACATTTAAACTAACACTTGCAAAGAGAGCTTGCAAGCAGATAATGAAGAAATGCTGCTGTCTCCAGAGCGGAAGAAAATTGCAGCAACAGAACTCCTGCCACCATGTGGATATTTGGAACTGCTAGGAACCAAAAATCAAGTCACAATAAAAATAAACTAGGGAAACACCAGACAGGATAGCCTGAGCAAGATGTGTGAGTCCGGTTTTGTGAAAACAAGAGAAAATGGCCACAAGTTGCATCAGGGGAGGTTTAAACTAGATATGAGGAAATATTACCTAACTAAAAGCCTTGTCGAGAATTGGAACAGGCTGCTGAGGGAAGTGGTAAATACTTATTTATATTAAAAATTATATAAGATAATTTATGTTATAGAAAAATGTAGCTCAGGACAGAGTAAACATGAGTACTAATTTTTGTATGAACAAATTTAGTATAAACGTTATAAACATTAAACATTTACAATTTAGTATAAACATTTAGTATAAACATTGAGACCTATTTCTCTCAAACAACCAGTAACCATGCATTAGGGCAATTAACTTACATGCAAGAAAGAGTTTTATGATACTACTAATATAACTATAAACTGAGATTATCTTACTTAACTGAACTGAGATTATTTTACTTTACAAATCCCATGAGGTAAGGAATTTGCTCTCACCTAGATCAAATCTGAAAAGCATAAGTCATTCAGTAAAGTAGCTAATTGGCTATAATTAGCCATTTTATAAAGCACTTACTCTAAGTGCTCTACTTGCTTTAACCCGTTCTCTTTGATCTTTAACAGCAGCAAGCTTTTGGAAAACGTCTATGGAACAAAGGAAGTCACATATATTGAAGATTTACCTGCTAATACTTTTCATTTCACTAATCAGCTAATAAAGCAAAACAGTGCATAAGTTCTTTGAACCATGACTAGCTCATTTCACTCTGTTATTTCAGTGCATGAAGAGGCATTAATTTCTTAAGGAAATATTATATATGTACCAAAGCCAGGTGTGCTTTTCCACAGCAATTTCACTTTTTAATTGTGTGATGAATGAATCTTGTAATATTTTATTTAATGACTATTGCAAGCATTTTAATCATTTTAAGTCTCATACAAAAATTTGCAAATGCCCTTATATTTGTATTATCAGCTATATTTACATGTCCTGTTGACTAACTCATCTACATTCTCCTGCTTTTCTCCATAATCAATAAAGGCATTTGCTACTGTTTCCATATAGTACAGGGAGTGGGGCGGAGGGCAAAGATACCACTGAAGTTAAAGACAAAGTAAAATGAATTCATAAACCTAGGGCGTTATGCATAGAAAAAGCCTGTAGGTGGTGCACCTGATTAATAAAAAAGGTAAGTCTGCTACATGCCGCATACTTCTGTAAAACTGGTCAGGGAACAAGAGATCTTAGAAGTATGAGAATCCAAAAAACAAGTGTAAAATTCCAGAAGTGGAAACTAAGCTGAAGACTATAAAATACAACGACTCCACTTCTAGGGCCAAAACTCCTTTCTTTGCAAGCTGCTAGAAGGTGATAGAAGTTTTCTAGCAAATTACCACTTCATGTTGCTGCTCTCAAAATTTTCCCTCAGCATCTTCTATCGGCCCCTGTTTGGAACAATGAAATGGATCTTCAGTCCACACAGCTGACAGGCTCGGACTCTACAATACGTATGTAACCGCAGGCGTAGCCAACTGGTGGGAAATGGTCATCAATCTTTTTTAATGACTCTAATAACTACCTAGTCAAACATACTTTTCCAGTATAGGGAAACTACAACAGTTCCTAGTAGATGGTACAGAAAGGCTAGAACTACAGTACCGGCACATAATTTAGAAAGGAAAGTCATGGGAAAGACACTACTATGTAAAGTAATATTGGCAATAATAATTTTATTAGTGTTTTCTACTAAAACACCTCAAAACACTTTAAAATAAGAACAGTTTTTAATCTGAAATTGCCAAAAAAAACCTTAAAATTGTTTCTAAAATTGTATAAAATAGTCAAATGGAGGACTTCAGAATTCTGATTTGGCAAGAAGATTTGGATGTGCCATTCACTTTGAAATTACTGCCACCTCTCAAATTTCTGAGGGATTTTTGAAAGTCTCAGCCATAACTTTTTCCAAGCTGCATTTCAGAGTGCCATTTAACACAAGGGACACAAAAGATTAAGTTGCGTAGAAGCTCAGAAACCATAAAAATTGCACCTCATTAGTTTCCAAATGCTCTGTGCTAGCAGCATATATGTATCAACTACACAATTTGATTCCTGATATATTTTATTTAATGTCCACCTTGAAATGTGGATATTAAAAGTCTACAGTAAAACTAAAGGTTTCTAGTAACTGTTTTCTGTGTGCATTCTTATTTTAGTAAGAGTGGAAAAAGGTTCAGCATTTTTGTTTCCAAGGCCAAACCCCTAGTACATCCAGGAAATTTTGTAGGTGGCTGCTGCAATTAATTACAGCTATGATCCTATTTTGAAGCTGTAAGAAATTCACAGAATGTCATTTTGTACGTGACAAAGATGTACAGGTAAACCGTGAGCTTAGCATGAACTGCAGACTTTCACGTTCACTTGAAACACAGAGACTTTTGTCACTTTGTATAAGCTAGCTTTAAATTTCAGGATCAACAGTTTCATTGCTTTCCCAGGCGTTTGTTCCCACAAACTCCCCAGGCTGTCCCAAAGCATAGAGGAGAGGGGAAGAGAAAATTAAGTAGTCTAGAATTAAGATTCTTTTTCTTTTTTCTTTTTTTTTTTTTAAATACGCTTATATCTCTAAAACTAGCACATCTTTTCATGGTTTTCCATTTCAAAACACAAAATTTGAAACTTTACCTGACGACATCATCTCCATCCACAACATTACCACAAAAGCAAAACATACTAAAAACACTAAGAAACAGCAACCTTTCTCCAAGATTAATATAATTGAGACTCCTTTTTCACAATCATTATTGCTTAATGAGTAATAACGATCTAATATACGATGATGGTTATTGGAAAAGCAAGTTGAAAAGACATTATTCTTGATTAGCACAGATAACTTAAAAGCCCTGAAACACTGATAGTTAGAAAGCAGAGTGTAAACCTCAAGTTCCTTCAACAGGTACCACCCTTCTCTGTTCTTTATTGAAATAGTACCCAACATCAAGAGAACTTGTCTCCACTGAAGCTTTACCTATCACATAAACAAACCTTTCTGGGACAGTGTATCACTTGTCATGGTACCAAAGGCTGAAACCACATAGTTTTATTTACTCAGCACTTCTGGCACTACAGGATGGTTTTGGAATTTGACATACAATGGAACAGTTTTAACAAGCAACCCTGCACAAGGCAGACAGAGTGTTTGTTGTAGATTTCTTCGACTCAGTAGTCTTCTTGCTCTGCTCATAATCATAGAATCATAGAATCATAGAATCATAGAATCATAGAATAACCAGGTTGGATGAGACCCACCGCATCATCGAGTCCAACCATTCCAATCAAACACTAAACCATGCCGCTTAGCACCTCGTCCACCCGTCCCTTAAACATCTCCAGGGAAGGTGAATCAACCACCTCCCTGGGCAGCCTGTTCCAGTGCCCAATGACCCTTTCTGTGAAGAATTTCTTCCTAATGTCCAGCCTAAACCTCCCCTGGCAGAGCTTGAGGCCATTCCCTCTTGTCCTGTCCCCTGTCACTTGGGAGAAGAGGCCAGCACCCTCCTCTCTACAACCTCCTTTCAGGTAGTTGTAGAGAGCAATGAGGTCTCCCCTCAGCCTCCTCTTCTCCAGGCTAAACAACCCCAGCTCTCTCAGCCGCTCCTCGTAAGACCTGCTCTCCAGCCCCCTTACCAGCTTTGTTGCTCTTCTCTGGACTCACTCCAGAGCCTCAACATCCTTCTTGTGGTGAGGGGCCCAGAGCTGAACACAGGATTCGAGGAGCAGTCTCACCAGTGCTGAGTACAGGGGGAGAATAACCTCCCTGGACCTGCTGGCCACGCTGTTTCTGATACAAGCCAAGATACCATTGGCCTTCTTGGCCACCTGGGCACACTGCTGGCTCATGTTCAGTCGCTGTCAACCAACACCCCCAGGGCCCTCTCCTCCAGGCAGCTTTCTAGACAGACTTCTCCTAGTCTGTAGCACTGCACAGGGTTGTTGTGCCCCAAGTGCAGGACCCGGCATTTGGCCTTGTTAAACCTCATGCCACTGGTCTCAGCCCAGCGGTCCAGCCTGTTCAGATCCCTTTGCAGAGCCTCCCGACCCTCCAGCAGATCCACACTTCCACCCAGCTTAGTGTCGTCCGCAAACTTGCTCAGGGTGCACTCGATGCCTTCATCCAGGTCATTGATAAAGACATTGAACAGGGCTGGACCCAGCACTGAGCCCTGGGGAACCCCACTTGTCACTGGCCTCCAGCTGGATTTCACACCATTTCCCACCACTCTCTGGGCCCGGCCAGCCAACCAGTTTTCCACCCAGGAGAGTGTGCGCCTGTCCAGGCCAGAGGCTGACAGTTTCCCAAGCAGAATGCTGTGAGAAACTGTGTCAAAGGCTTTAATGAAGTCCAGGAAGACACATCCACAGCCTTTCCCTCATCCAGCAGCCGAGTCACTTTGTCATAGAAGGCGATCAGGTTAGTCTGGCAAGACCTGCCTTTTGTGAACCCGTGTTGACTGGGCCTGATCACCCAGTTCTCTTGCATGTGCTTCATGATAGCACTCAAGATCACCTGCTCCATGACTTTCCCTGGCACTGAGGTCAGACTCACAGGCCTGTAGTTTCCTGGGTCCTCCCTGCGACATGGTCACTCCTTGAGCTGCACATTCTACCTCCTGCTCTGCTACTTAGGCATCCCCACACTGCGCTGTTACGTCTTGTGACAGGTAACCCAAACACCGCATTCCTTCCACACAGGGTCAAACTCTCTGCAAGACATATATTGATTTCCCTTCTCTGCATCCAAGTGCTTTGCCCTGACTGAGCTGAGACAATCATGCCTGCACCAGCTGCAGCAGGGAATGTGCCAGCCTTGAGCATAGCCCAGAGGGACAGCCACAGCCATTGGGATCCCTGGCAAAAAGTCAGCACCTCTGGCTCCTGCAGCACAGCCCTGAGTCATGCTGGCAGAGCTCAGCACTTATTTTTAAAATACAGCTATGAAGGATCACTTTGTCCTTGCTTCAACTCACCACAGGTAGCTTAACATGACAAAGCACATAGAAATTACTATTTCAGGAATTCTGGCTTCTTGTTTTGATTTCAATATAATCTCTAAACAGAGAAATTCCTCCAGTCTTTTCTTTGAAAACATCAGACAAACTCTGACAGAACATGTTTCAAATCCTCCAGAAGAAGGCTTTCTTTCACACAGTTATGAAGACAGACAGATGAATGATATGGAAGCAGTTGCCCAAAAAGCTCTGAGAGTAACACAAGGGTAAAAATAACCCTGCTTATTAAAAGAAAAAGTAACGTGAATACAGCCTGTACTTTACATCTTTCAAGACTTATTTTTAATCTATTTTGACTCAAAGCCTTGGTAACTGTTGTGTTGGAAGATTTATACCACAACTGTGTCTGTGGCCACCTCTGCAACATCCCAAAGCAAAGTATTGGAAGAATTTCTTCATATTTGGAACTGACTTTTAAGGCACAGAAACCAGTTTTTATCAAAACCAGTTTCAGTAAAAGCTGGATCAATCTTGAAGCTAATGGAAATATGGCAGTTGGTCCTCTTGGAGTCTATTTTCTATTTTTTCAAATGAAACCTTCTCTAGAATTAATCAAAACTGAAGCATATTGGAAAAGAAGGAGTGGGGAGCATGCATGGGATTCTTCACATTGCTGTGTAATTCTGGACAAACATGCTGAGAACAAGGACTCATAAAATATTTCAGCAATCTGTGGGAAAAGAGCCTACAGATAGAACGTGAGTCTGTAAGACCAGGATCACCACTGAGCCAAATAAGGAGTGCACAGCAGACCTGCCCTGCCCACCCCTCGAAGCACACTGTCCTTTAGATCCCAGTATTCCCAGCATGAAAGGTGTTCCACCAGGTCAAAATCATCCCAAGGATAGCTCAGCTCTGGGAAAGGACTAAGACTTTATAGCCAAGGCCATTTGAACCTGTCCCTGACAGCTGCCAGTAGGGGCTGGGGACAACCCAGCCCTCCTGAACCCTCTCCCTCTCCCTGTTGGGGTGGGGCAGAGTGTGGGGAGACCCCACATGCTGCCCTGGGAGATGTCAAAGAGTCCTTAGCAACCAGCAGCCACAAGGCACCATGGCGCAGCCACCATGGCAGCTTGCAATGCATGGACCCCGGGCCACCACGTGTCCCCAGACACTTCAGAACCCGGTGATACAAAATACCTTATATACTCAAGGTAGGGAGCAACCCCAAGCTATGCAACCTGGGAAAGCTCTTGGGGACAAGAGCAGAGGTGACAACCAGCCATGGCTCCTGTCTCTCTTCCAGGCTCAGCCATGCCGTGGCAACCGCCTGCACAGCAGCAGCCCTTGCCCACAGCCTTTGTACCACCAGTGCAAGTGGCAGTCCAGGGCCTGCAGGAACACCAGGCACCACCAGCAGGTATGGAACCCCAGTCTGCTCTCACACCTTCAGCGCTGCAGCATCCCCAAGTCTGGGGAACTCCCACTGCTCCTGTCCCCCAACAGATAAGACGTGGGGATTCAGGAAGCCACAGCTGGCACCCCTGCCCTCACCTGGCTGAGGCGTGCCCAGCATTTCCAGACAATTTGCCATTCACTTGGGGCCGTCTTTCCTCTTTCACATCCTGGAAGTGAGTCTCCACCCAAGTTTGCAACCCCTTCCCACCGGCACCACAGCTCATCCCACAAGGAGCACCCCAGCCACGAGCACCCCATGTGCCTGGAGCAGAGCCAGGGGATGTCAGCAATGAGAGCCTTATTGACGACTTCCAAAGATTAAAGGGGGACCATAAGAATGATACAGACAAACTTTTTAGCAGGGCCTGGTGCAATAGGATAAGGGGTAATGTTTTAAATCTGAAAGGAGGGTAGAGTTACACTGGATACATGGAAGACCTTCTTTACAATGAGGGAGGGGCTGAAGCTCTGAAACACATTTCCCTGAGTGCTAGTAGAAGCCCCACCCCTGCAAACAGTCAAGGTCAGATTGGACACAGCTCTGAGCAGCCTGCTGTACTGCTTGATGTCCCTGCTCACTGCAGGGGGGTTGCAGCAGATGACTATTTAAGATCTCTTCCAACACAAAATATTCCATCATTTTGGGATTCCCTCACATCCTTCCTGTCAACAGAAACCATGTTTGCTAGCTTCCAGTCTACAGGAACTTCCCCCCGGCTTCCAAGACCTTTGCTAGGTAATCAAGAGGAGTCTGCCAATAACATCTGAAAGCCCCTTCAGTTCCCTGGGGTGGAACAGCATTGGCCACTTTCACCTCTAACTGAGCTTTGGCCTTTTGGGCCTTCTCCTTGCATATGCGAGACACAGTTCTCTCATCGTCCCACCAAGCCTGACCTTGCTTCCAGAGATCCCACAATTCCCTTTTCCTCTGGAGCTCTGAAAGGAGTTCTCTGTTCAGTCAAGCCATGCTTCTGCCCTGCTTGCTTGACTTCTGACACAGGGGAAGTACCCGTTCTCCACCTTTGCAAAGGGGCTTTTGAAAGACTGGCCAGTACTGGCTGGCTCCTAAGCCCTCAACACCAGATTGCCTGGGGACTCCAATAAGGACCTCCCTGATGAGTATAACGTTTGCTCTCTACAAGTCCAGGGTAGCAGCTCTGTTGCCCTTTTCTCTTATGACACTAATAACTTGAAACTCAGCCATTTCACAAGCACTGCAGCCAAAACCATCCCATCTCCCATGAGTCCTCCTCTCTTCACTACTAGCAAGACTAGCAAGACACCTTTCCTATGTGCCTCCTCAAGTACTTGCGACTAGAGGTTCACTGCCACAAACATCTGGAATTTCCCACAGCAGCAAGCCACAGAACCCTTGGCATTCCCAACTTGTGTCTGGGAATTTAAATCCCCAAAAAGGAGAAGGGCTACTCATCCAGAGATTTCGCATCATGGCCAACAGAATAAGCACTCAGAGCTGGCATCCTGGCTGGGTGATGGCTAGCAGGCACAAACCCCTATATCTGCCCTCGTTTCTGCCCCCTGCGTCCTCACCCAAAGCCTCTCAACCACATCACTGCTGACTGGAAGAGCTGTACCAGCACATCTCTCTCTTCCACACAGTGGGACAACCCAGCCCTCCTGAACCCTCTCCCTCCCGCTATTGGGACAGGCAGAGTGTGGGGAGACCCCACATGCTGCCCTGGGAGATGCCAAAGAGTCCTTAGCAACCAGCAGCCACAAGGCACCATGGCACAGCCACCACGGCAGCTTGCAATGCATGGACCGTGGGCCACCACGCGTCCCCAGACACTTCAGAACCTGGTGATACAAAATACCTCATACACTCAAGGTAGGGAGCAACCCCAAGCTATGCAACCTGGGAAAGCTCTTGGGGACAAGAGCGGAGGTGACAACCAGCCATGGCTCCTGTCTCTCTTCCAGGCTCAGCCATGCCGTGGCAACCGCCTGCACAGCAGCAGCCCTTGCCCACAGCCTTTGTACCACCAGTTCAAGTGGCAGTCCAGGGCCTGCAGGAACACCAGGCACCACCAGCAGGTATGGAACCCCAGTCTGCTCTCACACCTTCAGCGCTGCAGCATCCCCAAGTCTGGGGAACTCCCACTGCTCCTGTCCCCCAACAGATAAGACGTGGGGATTCAGGAAGCCACATCTGGCATCCCTGCCCTCACCTGGCTGAGGCGTGCCCAGCATTTCCAGACAATTTGCCATTCACTTGGGGCCGTCTTTCCTCTTTCACATCCTGGAAGTGAGTCTCCACCCAAGTTTGCAACCCCTTCCCACCGGCACCACAGCTCATCCCACAAGGAGCACCCCAGCCACGAGCACCCCATGTGCCTGGAGCAGAGCCAGGGGACGTCAGCAATGAGAGCCTTATTGACGACTTCCAAAGATTAAAGGGGGACCATAAGAATGATACTGACAAACATTTTAGTAGGGCCCGATGCGATAGGACAAGGGGTAATGGTTTTAATCTGGTACTGCAGATGCAAGTGCCCCAGGGCAGCTTGCAATAGATGACATTTTAAAGTTTTGAACGATCTTTTAAAGACTTCTAAAGATGACCTCCATGCCTCCTGCCTCTGTACCAGGCTCAGCCATGCTGTGGCAACTGCCCAGACAGCAGCAGCCCTTGCCCACAGCCTTTGCAACACCGGTGAATGTGGCAGCCCATGCCCCGCAGCAACTCCAGGCACCACCAGCAGGTATGGCACTGTGGCACCTCTGCCTTTTCTGGACACCCGGCACCTTTGGTACTTTCAGCACTATCTACCCTGTGGCATTCCCAGCAACCTCACCACCCCTGTCTCCCTAGCAGATACGGCACAGGGCTTGGGAAATCAGGGTGAGCATCTCTGCCCTCACCCGCGTGTTGTGTTTGCATTTAATTGGCATTTCCAGAGAATTTGCCAGTGACTCGGGGCCATCTCTCCTACTTCACCTCCCAGAGGCCAGTCTTGTCCCTGATTTGCCACGCCATCACACTGGCACAGCAGCTCTCCCCACGAGGAGCACCCTAGCCACAATCACTGCACGTGCCAGGCCTAGAGCCAGGGGACAGTAGCGATGGGGGACTTTTTGTGGCCCTACAAGACTTAAAGGGGACCTGTAAGAATGATGTCCCAGCTTGCTGCAGGACACATGCACTAGATGACTTTTAAAGGCTTTTGAAGACCTCTAAAGCTGACCTCCATGGCTGCTGTCTCTCTTCCAGGCTCAGGCATGCAGTGGCAACTGCTCAGACAGCAGCAGCCCTTGTCCACAAACTTGGCAGCCCCAGTGCAAGTGGCAGCCCATGCCCCACAGCAACTCCAGGCACCACCAGCAGGTATGGCACCCCTGTGACTTCTGATTGCCCAGCACCTTCAGTACCTTTAGCATTCCCTACGCCTGGGCATTCCCAGCAACCCCACCATCCCTGTCACCCTGGCACATGTAGTGCAGGGCTTGGGCAAGTCAGGGCGAGCATCATTGGGTGTTGCATGCAACTAAATTGAATTTCTAGAGAATCAGCCATTTACCTGGGGCCATCTCTCTTATTTCATCTCCTAGAAGTGTGTCTCCTCCCTGATTTGCAAGTGCCACTTGCCTCGCACAAATCTGGGGGAGTTTGGCAATGGGACCCTGCTTGGCAGGTGTCCCTGGAGGGTCCCCCAGCCAAGCATGGCTCCTTCTCACCCACACAGGGCTGCAGACAGCTCCATACAACTGCTTCATCGACTCCCAGGGCTTCCAGTGGACCAGCACCAACGTGCCTCCATCAGCCATAGCCACCCATGGGTGCAACATCACTTCTCTGCCAGGTGGTGTCCTGTGGATCCCTGGAGGCTGTGAGACTCCTCTTGTCTGGACAGTCACAGGGACCCCCGAGGGCCAACCCAAACACCTCCCACCCACAAAAAAAAAGAGGAGAGTGGTGGCCCAGGACCCTCCAGTGCTGCTGATGACATCCATCCAAAGCCACCAGCACATCAAGGGACAAACCACACAAAGAAACATCTCCAGCATGACCACACCCACCACTTGGGTGCCCCAGGGCAGCAACATCCCCCCTGGCAGTGGTGCCCCCCCCAGCTCCTCTGTTGCCTCCCACAACCAAGTCCTTGTGGATCCCAACAATGATATTACAGCATCTGAAGAGGAGCTTCTCGAAGAGGCCTTCAGGCTCTTTGGTTACCCGGGGAACACAGTGGGGGCAAGCAACGATGGTCTCAGCAGTGACCCCATGCCTGGGGACCATGTTGAAACTGGCAGAGATGGGAGAGCCATAGCCCCAGCTCCCCCGGTGCTGCCAACAACATCCTTCCACCGCTGCCAGTACGTCCAGGGCCAATCTGCACAGAGTGACATATCCAGCACAGACAGCCCTGCGGGGACAGCCCCAGGCAGCAACATCCCCACAGCCAGTTATGTACCCTCCAGCTACTCTGCTGCCCCTGACAAAGAAGGCATTGGGGACCTGGATGGTGACCTTGCCGTGGCTGACGAGGAGCTTCTAAAAGAGGCAGTAAGGCTCCTTGGTTGCCCCCTCGACACAGAGACGTTGCCCCCATCCCCCCTGCTCACGGGGCAGCCCCAGTGATGCTGCTGGGGTGGTGGGAGCTGCTCTGGACCCCATACAGGCAGTCCCACTGGCGTGGCTATCTGTTTCAAGCAGCCAGTCTAGTAGTTTCAGAGGATTGAAGCCATCACATGGATAACATTACAAGAAGCTTTATATCTGTATCGCAGAAGTCAGGAAGAGGTGAATTAACACTCTGTATTAATACCATCAATATGTCCTCATAAAATAAATTTATTAAAACACCCAGTTATAACTGAGTTCTATGACTAAACTCATTCCAGTCTACCAAAACAGTGCATCTGTACACCCTTTCATAATTAAATGCAAGATGAGTCTTTATTTCTTAATTAACTCAAAGCACAATCGAAAAATACTGTATAATTGATTTTCTTATGATGAATAGCAAAGCTTTTAACTACGTCTCTTGGGATCCTGGTTTCTTTTTGCCTATATTGCTGGACACATTGAGGTACTTCACAGACAGAACCAAACTGGGGGCAGGGAGCAACAGGCAGGTTGACTTTGCTGGTTTTGAGGCTAGGTTTTGAGTCCAATGCAATTTTTATGTGATTATTTTGAAGGGATCAAACTCAGGCTTAAGGTGAGAACTCAGCTGCCCTTAACCATGTCCTTCCATGCCATTCCTGCATCATTACATTTTCCCTCCAGCAAATTAAATCTTCATCATGTCTTTAAGGTCTTGATCTGAAGGTGTGTGCAGTGTCCAGAAGAACACACATTGAGCTAATAAACCATATTCCCATTTGATTAAGTTTGCATCCTACTACAGATAAAATAAAATTTAGATATTTCAAGCCAGTAAGTGTAATAAGTAATACCTCTACATCTTTAACAGTGAAAAAAATATTCAAAAATTTAAGGCTATACATTCTGCTTTATCTTTAAACTCTTGGGTTTTGACATAGGTGAAGCCAAACCTTGTTGTGGTAATTTTTGATGTTTTGGTAGCAGTGATGGGGCTGCAGGGGTAGCCTCTGTGAGAAGAGCTATAGGGCTGCCCTGTGTCAGACACATCTGGCTTGACAATGGACTCTATTAAAACGGTTTTAAGAAAGGGCAGAAAAAACTACGACTATGAGAACTGATGTAGGGTACAAGGTCAGAGCAGGAGGCGCAGGTGCAGCCCCAAAGAGACTACATGTCATGTTGGAGCATTTATGCCCCCAAGGGAATCACAGGTGGTGGAGGACCAACACCAGAGCACAGCAAAGAAATAACCAGAAAGGAGCAACAGAAGAAAAGAGAAATGAGGAACAACAAAAATAAAGCACAACACACTGACATCTGACTCCTGTGTCAGCCATCACCTCAGTGACTGTCCTAATGCATCAATAACAAGGCGGGAGGAGAGGTGTCTGGAGTGAGGTTAAACCTAGAACAAGGGAAAGAGAAGTGTTTTTCCAAAGTATTTAAATGTTTGTTATCTTTGTTTTCCAGTGCCCAAATCAGTAATTAAACATTTATGCTAATGGGCAATAAATGAATTTAAATTCACCAACTGGAGTCTGTTTTGCCAACAACAGTGAATGATTTCCTTGTCCTTATTTTGACCTATACGTTTTCTCACTCCTATTCTTACTCGTTTCCCAGTTCCTCCCCAAGTCCTGTCCTGTGGTGGGGGTGGCAGTGTGCAATCTCAGCTGCTAGCTGAAGCCAACCCATCACAGTGAGGAATGTGTATAAAGCTTTCAATGTGTAATTCCTTGGAAGTACAAATCTTCCAGTATAACAAGCTGTTTCAGTAAAAGACTTGCTTGATTAAATTCCAGTCACTTGGAAACAACATTATTCATGCTAATTAAAAGCTTTTGATTGAAAATGAGAATGTAAACAGCACCTTAAAAAAAGCCCCCATCCCCCTCAATACACACAGTCTGAATTATTTACTATTTTTCTTCAAAAAGAAAAAAAATCAGCAAATATAACCCATTAGGAGCTGCTTCTGGTAAAAATTTGCTGGCCTGCAAATAATACCATTTTCTTTACAAAGATGTTCTTCAGCAGATGAAAGAGATGCATTTAAGCATCTGTTTTGGACACCTTCTGTCCTTGAAACTTAGAAAACTAGCTAGGGCTAAGTTCATTATTTTGATTACTTTCGGCAGTTTTACAGAATAACATGGAAAATTAATATTAGTGAGAAAATATCAATGCTTAGGTGTCAAGTTTGCTTCAGAGCACTTCCTAGGTGTATAATGCAGCACATGGGAAAAAAAATAATTGGTGTTAAGTGAGAATCTAGCTTTTATTAAGACACTGTTGCATATACGTATATTTATTTCTTCCATTCACTCGGAAGAAAATGAGCATTCAGTAGATAGTGAGTGCGATAAAAGAAAAGTCAAAGGAGCTGAGTCACAGCAAGAAACTGAACTAAATTACAAACAGCATGCTGGATGCCTTTTGGTTCACAGAGTAACTTTCCTGGTCCCACGTCAACATAAAAAAGTGAAAAACAACATAGGAATTACAATTCACCTTTCTACTGTACTGACTCTACCGTTATCACACCTGTCATGTTACACTTAGCAGAGAAAATAGCATTCAACAATTTTTTTTCTAAGACTAAAGATTCCAGCTGGACCTTTGATCATCAAACACTGGTATATTAGCCTCCCCCACCGGTCCCTAAGGAGGGAAACCTTATTCCCAGCAAAGCAATTCAACTGACTCAAAATTTCACTTCAATACACTCACAAAGTCTTCACACATCAAGGGGTGAGACTTGAAGAAACCTTCTGTTTCTCTCTCTACTACAACCCGTAGTATTTTTATATTGCTACAAGCATCACAAGCCCCGCCTACCTATGTATAGCCCCGCCCGTCCCCTGTAACCCCGCCCACTCTGTGGAAGCCACGCCCACTTCTAGGGGAACACCTTGTCTCCATAAACCACGCCCACTTATCGACAAGCCACGCCCACCTCCCCGCAAACCACGCCCACCCCGCCTTTCGCGCGTGCGCACCGCGGCGGCCCCGGGGCGGCGGGGATGGGGGCGGGGCCTTGGGGAGCGGCGCGGGGAGAGAGAGGGAGAGGGAGGCGGGGGGAGCAGGGCCGGTGCCGGCACCGAGAAGGCACCGGCCATGGACGCCACCGCGCTGGAGCTCGATGCGGTGAAATTCGCGCAGCTGGCAGTGCAGCGGGACCAAAGCGGGCGCTACCAGGAAGCGGCCTTCTACTACAAGGTGCGGGGCGGGCAGCTGCTTCTTCCCCTTCCTTCCTCCTCCTCCCCCCTCCCTCTCCCCTTTCTCCGCTCCCCATCACCCCCTCCCCTTTTCCCCCTTTTCCCCCTTGCCCCCTCCCCTTTTCCCCCTTTTTCCTCCCCCTCCCCTTTTCCCCCTTTTTCCTCCCCCTCCCCTTTTCCCCTTTTTTCCCTTTGCCCCCTCCCCTTTTCCCCCTTTTTCCTCCCCCTCCCCTTTTCCCCCTTTTTCCTCCCCCTCCCCTTTTCCCCCTTTTTCCTCCCCCTCCCCTTTTCCCCTTTTTTCCCTTTGCCCCCTCCCCTTTTCCCCCTTTTTCCTCCCCCTCCCCTTTTCCCCCTTTTTCCTCCCCCCCCTTTCCCCCCCCTTTTCCCCCCCTTTTTTCCCCCTTTTCCCCCCTCCCTCCCTCCCCTGTCCCTCCCCTCTTCCCCCCTCTCCCTCCCGTCATCCTTCCAGGGCAGGTTGCGCAATGTGTTTTCCCTGCCTTTTATTTTTAGGTGGGAGCAAGTGATACAAAAAGTAGTATTACTAAAAATAGTATTACAAAAAAGTGAAATGTTTCTATTTAAGCTAAAGAACTGTATTTCCTGAAAGTTAGAATGTCCTTCTGATTGTATGTTTTTTCTTAAAGCGCATGTGGGATTTTTTTCAAGAAGTGTTTTTCCAGACACTGTTAAGCTCTTCACTCTTTTCGAGATGATAATGTCTTGTTTTAAGTATGATCTGTGCTGGATGGAGTTGTCTTCTGTAACCTGTTTGCAGTCTTTCCCTATCTCAAAGGCAAGGTCAGGCAGAGTTGTCTGCAAAGCTCTAAATTAGTGAGAAATTTGACTCTTGTGAAGTTCATAATAATATTAAACTGGGGTTGTTGAGGCTGAGAGGAGACCTTATTGCTCTCTACAACCACCTAAAAGGAAGTTGCAGAGAGGTGGGTGTTGGTCTCTTCTCCCAGGTGATAGGACAGGAGGAAATGGCCTTAAGCTGTGTCAGGGGAAGTTTAGATTAGACATTAGGGAAAATTTCTTCACAGAAAGGGTTATCAAGCACTGGCACAGGCTGCCCAGGGAGGTGATTGAGTCACCATCCCAGGAAGTGTTTAAAAGATGGTAGATGACATGCTTGGGGACATGATTTAGTAGTGCACAAGTACGGTTGGAGTTGATGATGTCTAAGGTCTTTTCGAACCTTATGATTCTCTGATTAATATCAGTCCTTGGAAAGTAACAGAACATGCATAAGATTTCTAGGAAAATGTATACATGTACATGTAAGTGGGGAAAAATATTCTGTAAGCAGCTCTTGTGTTGCTGCACAATCCCTCACGTTGTCCAGGCCTGATTAAAGGGTCCTTGCTTTCTAAAACTCCAAAATGAGTCCGAGTTGATTTGCTGGCATTTTCAGTAACGCAAGTACTGCCTGTGCGCCACTGTTTACTGTGGGCTTAGGGGTTGTACTTGGCACCTGTGGCACTTGGAAAGCAGGTGTGGACACTTCTCCCATCTACTGGAGATGTATCCCCTTTGGTGATTCTGGGAAGTGAAGCCAGAACCTTGGTAAAAGCCTCTCTGCCCTGCTGGTTCTTCGCTTCCATTCCTGGCCTCTCTCCTACCAGGACTTGAAAAACACTTCAGTTTTATGTCAGAGATGTAGGTGCTAACCCCTCTGGAGAACTCTGCAAGTGGCCGTATCACAGCTGGAAACGGCTCTGTTGTATAATCAGTCACCTATATGTAGAAAGGTGCCCGGTGAAATAAAAGATGCTCAACAGTGATCAAGATCAGCACATCACAAGATGCCTGTGGTGTGTTTTTAACTACACGTGAGCATTTTTCCTGTTGGGGAGCTGAACTTATTATTTCAGTACAGCTTCAGGGTGGTGGAACCGAGGGTGTGATGAGGTTGATTCAGTGTCTTGCTCCATATCTCTGGACTTGCTACTGATATTTAGTAGATTCTTGTGCAACCATTGTGCATTTTTCTACCAGTGTAAGTTGTCTCGTTTTGTTGGATTTATGTTTTGCAAAGTTGCATTAAAGTTCTCTCACTGGCTTTAATTCTTACCTGCAAGAAGGGATTTCTTTGAGCCTATGTATACACCTGTTGCAGTGATTATTCCAAGTATCCCATTATCCTGGCAAAGTAATTCTCTTCCATAGCTTGCCAACAGCTCTGTAGTTGGCTTTTCCTTAATGAGTACTAGGTGACTTTCAAATGTGTAGAAAGCATAGTGTAATTGTCTTGGTGGCCAATGCGTGTAAGTGTGGAAGATCAGAGGAGGTGTATGTTTGTTTGGCTTTTTTTAATCTGATTGTTAATGTAGGGTGAGCTAACCATATATATGTGAAGTATATAGATGCAGAATTTAGTTACCTATAATAATACTGATAAACACAGAGTGTAAAAACAGTGTGTGCACGTGGTCTGACAGCTGTGCGCAGTACTACTTTATTACAGTATATTTCTCAGTATATCTGTGAGCATGTCAGTGAAAACAGATACAAGTACAGGCTGTATCAGTACTGGTTTTAACCTTAGGAAAACTAGGCAGATGTGTATGTGAGCAAACTGCTAAGCTTGACAAAAATCACGTCCATAAATCACGCAGGAGACCCTCTGGCCACAGCTCTGTGCTTGCCCTATGCAGAGCGAACATGCTGAGCACCATCTTTGTGGAGTAGCTCCCTAGTTATTGTTCTGTGTCCTACATACTTGGCCTGCTACACGACTGCTGCCTTGTCTCTTCTGTGGCTGCTGGGAAGATGAACGCTGCCACAGAAGGGGGCGGGGGGGGTGTTCCATGCCAATAATAAGTACAAAGTAAGGATTTTGTCCTCATATTTGTGAGTGACAAATCTCAGTTCTCCATATGCTTCTGAGACTTTGTCAGCTCTGACTGTTTATTACAACCTTGCCAAACATTGCATATTTTTCATAAATTTAGTGAATGGATAAATGACTTACGCAATGGAAGGATTTTATTTACTTACAAGACTTGTGCAAGATAGGAAAAGCTTTAATAGGAATAACGTACTGTGCTTCTGAGCTGGAGGCCTGCGCTGCTTCCTGGAAGTAGACTTTCATCGACATCCAGTGTTTTGTGTACACAAAAGCATTTAAAAAATCCAAAGTTTGTGGAGCTAGAAAGCTTTAAATTTGGAGACTTTCCAGGTTTGATAGCTTTATGTAATATTAAAATAAGAGACTTCCTAAACCAAAATTTTGTGCATTTGATTTTGCAAAGCTTTTATATTGGTTTCCTTTCATTATTATCAGATTAAATGCCAATAACATGGAAGTAGCGCTTTTTCTTCCCCTAACCTTAAACCTGCAGCTGTAAAAATAAAAGGCTGTTTGTGACTTGAGAGCTTACAGAATCACAGAATCACAGAATAACCAGGTTGGAAGAGACCCACCGGATCACCGAGTCCAACCGTTCCTACCAAACACTAAACCATATCCCTCAGCACCTCGTCTACCCGTGCCTTAAACACCTCCAGGGAAGGTGACTCAACCACCTCCCTGGGCAGCCTGTTCCAGTGCCCAATGACCCTTTCTGTAAAGAATTTTTTCCTAACGTCTAGCCTAAACCTCCCCTGGCGGAGCTTGAGGCCATTCCCTCTTGTCCTGTCCCCTGTCACTTGGGAGAAGAGGCCAGCACCCTCCTCTCTACAACATCCTTTCAGGTAGTTGTAGAGAGCAATGAGGTCACCCCTCAGCCTCCTCTTCTTACTTAACTGATTTTGGTGCATGCTTGAAAATTTTTACTTAAAATTTCCGAATTCTATGTTACTATACAGACAAACCCAAGATTTGGCCTTACATAATGTCAAAAGGTGTTTTATAGCCCTATAGGTTGGCCCATGTATTAGAAATTTAATGTGATATCACTTATGACTTGAAACTTGTTCTTTCCAGCAGAATTTCCCTGCAGCAGCTAAGTCTTTCTGTAGATGCAGAAGCTTACTTTTATGTAACTCATGGCTGCTGTTGTAGGCCCTCAGTTTATGGAGACTAATTTTCTAGGCAGTAAACATTAACTTTGTCTCAATTTTTTTTCACTCTAGGAAGCTGCACAAGCCTTGATTTATGCTGGGATGGCAGGTTCTAACTTGGAAAATATTCAAGAAAAAATAACTGAGTACTTGGAGAGAGTTCAAGCTCTCCATTCAGCAGGTGGGTAAGGAGATTTCTAATTAAACCTCTGCTTAAATTAATTGAGTGGAAAGCTTTCAGTGCTGTGAAATATGTATCAATGGTGTTTGCTCTGATTTTCATTATTCTAGTTTTCTTGTCCTTTGTGAAGGACCGCAAATACAATGAGCACATCAGTGCTTTGAATTCTGAAATACATCAGAAATTAAGCAAAGACTTGCGTCCTAAGGACTTGGAAATGGTTGTTCTTTCTTTTAATTTTTCTTAGGAACCACACCTGCAGAGCAAACCTGAGAAAGTAATTAAATATACTAACAAAAATTGATGAGGAACAAATCAAAATTTGCATCTAAGCCTCAGCTGCATGATGGATTTGAAACAAGTGGATTCTATTTATGTAGAATTACTGACTTTGAGAGGGCAAAAGAGTTCACAGGATCACTAGGTTGGAAAAGACTCACAGGATCATTGAGTCCAACCATTCCTATCAGCCACTAAACCGTGTCCCTGAGCACCTCATCCACCCATCTTTTAAACACCTGCAGGGATGGTGACTCAACCACTTCCCTGGGCAGCCTCTGCCAGTGCCCAATGACCCTTTCCATGAAAAATTTTTTCCTAATGTTCAGCCTGAACCTCCCCTGGCAGAGCTTGAGGCCATTCCCCCTTGTCCTGTCCCCTGTCACTTGGGAGAAGAGGCCAGCTCCCTCCTCTCTATAACCTCCTTTCAGGTAATTGTAGAGAGCAATAAGGTCTCAGCTGACCCCAGGCCCTCCTCCACAGAGCTGTACCCTGCAGGGTGTTTGTCTGTCCCAGGCACAGGGCATAGCATTTGCCCAGGCTGACTTTTGAAGAATTGTAGAATGGTTTGAGTTGGAAGGGACCTTAAAGATCATCTAATTCCAACTTCCCTGCCATGAGCAGGGACACCTCCCACTAAGTCAGGCTGCCCGAGGCCCCATCCAGCCTAGCCTAAAATTTTCCTGAGGTTCCTGTCCACTTGTTACTTCGGCTTGTCTGTGTCCCTTTGACTAGCAGGGTCTGCAGCCTTGATGAAGTCTGCATTCCATCTTCTCCTTCAGGTCATTAATCAAGGTATCAAATGAGGTGGACATCTAAGGAGCTCATATATTGCCGTAGCTGATGTGTTATCACAAATGATGCTGAATATTACTTGATTAAACATCCTTGTCCTTAGCGTAGTATTAAAGAGATTTTATTTACATTATTTTACATGTGAAATATCCTGAGAATGTATCTCTGCTTTGGGGAACGGTGGTGATGTTTTCTTTTCCTTGCAAAGATGTTTTTATCAAAGTTTTCCACCCAAAAGACAGATATTATCCATCTAATTAGAATTGCTAGTGTTTCAGTACCATGTTAAGGGAGGTTTTGCATGTCTGACTCTGTGGAAAGCTAAAACGCTTTCTTTTCCATTCAGTTCAGCTGCAGAACACAGGTCCTCTGAAGTCAAAACAACAGTTGGACTTGGAGCGTGCTCACTTCCTAGTTACCCAGGCTTTTGATGAAGATGATAAAGGCAATGCAGAAGAAGCTATAGAGCTGTACACAGAAGCGGTGGAACTCTGTTTGAAAACAGTATGTTAAGCTACAGGTTAACTTGGTGGAATTATGTGATGGTAAGAAATTCTTCCACTTGCACAAGTGACTGACCCTCAAAGGCTGGCTTAAAAATGGAGTACCTGTATTGTTAAAAACTATTTTTAATCTTTTTCCACTGTTTTTTTTTTTTTTAAGTGTTTCTTCTACTCTTCGTTATATTGCTATTCAACACTGTAAATTTATGGGGCCTTGTGATTTATGTGTTTTTCCTAAACTGGATTATGCTAAAACCTAGAAATGTTCTGGAACTTTTTTCATGTATATTTTTGCCCTGAAGCAAATGCAACACTAAAACAGAAATTTGAAACTGTTAAAACTGAAGGTGACCTGCTAATGTGTCAGCTATATTATTTTCTGACTATGTCAAAGGAAGTAATTTAAGGGAAGTTTTTGTGTGTAACACTTTCTGCAGTCTATTGATGCCAAAACTAGTAAAAGTCATATTTGATTACGCAGTGTTCAGCATTAAAGCATTTACAAGTGAATTCAATTCAGACTGAAATTGATAGTAAGGATGAACTGGGAATTCTGTAAATAGAGAATGTAATTACAGGTACTGCCTTTTTCAATTAAGTCCAGTTGCCTTGACTAACTCGTTACAGGAAGAGCTCACCATCATAATGTAACTCCACCAAGTCTGTTTTTCTCTTTCTCTTCTCTTCCCTTTTTATAATGTAAATATGCGTGGATTGTTGGGAGGGGAATGTTACTTTTGCTACATGCTAGAGTAAAATGATCTTTTCTCAGAATTCTGTAAACTGGTTTTAGGTAGGTTTAAAAGCCCTGGTGATACAGTGTAACCAGATGAAGAGTTAGTGTAGCTGCTCCAGTTTTTCCGCTTGAGCTGTTGGAGCAGAAAAATCTTCATTCTATTATGTAAAATTTACTGTGGCAGCATGCTCTTTTTCCTCTGCTGTTGTGTCAGTGCATGCAAATATTGCTTAAACATATTGAAGTTAGTTTGAAATTATGTCATCAGCAACGGCTTTTATTGGGTATTTTGTTAGGTCCATATACTGCTGAAATTTCTTTAAATCTTGACTAGCGTATTATTTTGTTGAGGTGAGCATAGGCATTGTCCCTCAGGGTGATCAAAAAAGTACCTTCTTCTTCCCAGGATGAAAGAAGATTGAAGGAACTCTGCTATCTTGAAGCTTTGCTTCTGTATTTTTCCTCAGTATATTCAGGTGGAGAGATTTCTTTCTTCCTTACACTTGAAGTACTCAGAGAGTAGCCGTTGTTACTCTTCTGTGGTTGACTCGTAGATGAGTGTACTGGTATTCCATCTCCACTGCTTACCTTCATACATCTTTCAAAGTCTTTTCCAGCCAGCAGCTCTAGAATGTAATTTATTTACAAATGAAAAGAGCTGCTTATAGAAAGTGTTTCTAGTTTTGTTTCTTGGGGTGAAAGTTGCTTGCCTTTTGTTTCATCAGTTGATCTAGCTGACTTGGGAGAATTGGTCAAGGTACAAATCTAGAACCTGAAAACAACTTATGGGTGTCACAGGAGAAACTACACCTCATATTGTGCCTCTTGCAGATTGTTTAGCTGCAGTAGTCATGCTTCATCTGTAAGGAAAACAAGAGTGTAAACTGTCACAGCTGCATTTCCAGCTGGGAATCAGATTTAGTATTCTTCATACCTGTTTTGGTGCCTTATCATGGCTTGTTTTATGCCTTAGGTGTGCAAGAACAAGATTTTTAACTTTCAAGCAGTCTTGTTTGTTTGTATTTTATGAAATTAAACATTCAAAATTTTTTCTTAAGTTACCATGATTATTTTTTTTTCTCATTTGGGGAAAAGAATTGGAACACATTTAACTCAGTAGCATTTGCAGTGTTTGGTTTTGTCTGCTTTCTGCCCATAGTGTTTTAATATGGTTATTTTTTCTGGCAGTTTTTTTTGTGTATACATGCTGAAGAATTTTAAATATCACTTCCATTCTATAAACATTCAGTAGAACAGCAAAATGATATTTGCTTACTTAGTGTGCTTTTTATGCAGAGATGTGAAAAAAACCCAAACATTTGCTTATTTCAAAAGAGAATTGGAAAAAAAAGGCTAGCTACTGTTTTCTGTAATCTATACGTGTGGAATTTGATAGATAGCTTATAAAACCTGTGGGGTTTTTTGGATGTGTAGCTTTCTTTTTTTATTTTGCACTTAAGGCTACTGAAACTTCAGAAGCAGGCCTCCAGTCTAAACTGAAACAGCTGGCTCGACAAGCACTGGATAGGTGAGTATTGCTACTGTTGGTAAATGTACTTGTTGTCAGGTCTAAGTGCAGTCTCTGAGCTTGTCAATCCAGTGTGTCTGTTCTGTACTGTAATGAGTATAGATTTTGTGTAGACCTAGCTCCTGTGGACTTCTCACAGACAGCAGAGCATAGCAGCTCTTGTGCCAACCCTCTGGGAATCTTGGAGTGTGCAGACTTAGGAAAGGAACATGAACTAAGGGAATAAATCGAACCATAACTATATTTTTATAATTGTTGTAAACAAAATGCATTTTTATTTGCTTTAGAGCAGAGGCACTGAAGGAGTCTATGTCAAAGTCATCTCAGAAGGAAAAGTCAACTGCAGCTAAACCAAATCAGCCAGTCAGAACGTTCTTCCCACTGGGACCTGATTTTTCCTTAAATGATAAGCCACAGACAATCAGAGCAGTACAGGCTAGTGAACCTCAAGGTCAGAGATACACTGCCGAGGAGATTGAAGTACTCAGGTAAGTTGAAGACAGGTTTTTCTGAAATATTATCGCTTGTGCTCATGTCCTTTGTGGATCTTACACGATAGATTGAAGCAGCTGAAGCATGAGGTATATAAACAGGTAGGGTGATTACTCGTTTTTATTCACAGAGCATGCTTTCTAAAATGTATTTGGAAAGCAATTTCTGGTAACTGCCAGGCTTATTTTTCATACCCTTATTTTTTTATACTAACCCAAGTGAGTTCACAAAAGGTTTGGCTCTGAGAAGCCAAGGTACAAAGATGTTTTTATAGATTATACAACTGCTTCCTCACTGGAAATGGAGGAAGCATAGTAGTTTATAGGATTGCAACTTCTGTTGCATCCAGTTCCTTCTGCTTTGATTTTTATTATACATAGAATAAGCTACAGATAAGTCTAGGCTAAAGGTTTTATGAATTAAAACTATCAAATACGTTTTAAAAAAGCAATCTGAGACGTGTTTCAAACTTCCTCTTCCCCATGCAATGAAAAAGGCTGGGAGAGAGCTGGGGCTCAACACTTCCCAGGACTTGGTCACAAAATATTTGGTCTGCTTCATGACTTTAAGGGATTTAAATAGACTGAGGTTATGGTCATGAAGATAGAAATGTACGTACGTTTAAAAAGTTGCAGAACACTAAGAATTACGTTACTGAAATTTCAGTTTCCCTTCTTGTAGTGTCTGTGCAGTGAATGTTTCTGTTTTTTTCTGGATGGTTTGGGGTTTTTTTGTGGTTTTGATTATTTTAAGTTTTGCGAGAGAGCTTCTAGTTGTTTAACAGCTCATCATTGGATTTAGAAGTATTTCACATACCTTTTCAGTTAACTCCTTGTTTGAAACTTAAACTATGATCACATTTACATATGATTTTAGCTATTTAGTGGTTTGTATGCTTTAGTCAAAAATGTACTACTTAACATGTGCAGTATTTTTGTTTGGCAAAGTGTTCCAAAATACTGACTCACTTAGATGAAACCTAGGTATTGCTAATAGTTAATTGCTGTCAGTTTATTCTAAGACTTATTAATGAGAGCTTAAGGGGCTTTAGAAATTCTGTTTAGACAGTTCTGGAACTATGAAGAGATTTGTGGTTGATCATTTCCATCCTGGCACAGTGACTTCTCTGCAGGTGTGTTCTTGCAGGATTAGTGATTGAGCCATGAAGTACTGCACATTTCAAGCCCAAATAAATAAAGCAGTTTCATTTTCAAGAGTAGCAGTTGTGTCTTCAGAAGCACCATGTCTTGTTATTTTTTTAAAAACTAATTTTGATGTTACCTTCTGGAATTTAAGTCTTTGATAGGTGATAGATAAATAGGTTTGTAACTATGGGGTTTTTTTTTCTTATGACTTGCAGGAAGACTTCAAAAATTAATGGCATTGAATATGTGCCTTTCATGAGTGTTGATCTGAGGGAACGTTTTGCCTTCCCTATGCCATTTTCGTAAGTTTGATTCAACTACTGAACTTTGCTTTTGTTTTTGTTTCCAAAGCTTTCATGTGCTTGGTATTTGTGTTTTCTTTTCCAGATTTGGAAATTGTTTAAGTAGGTTTTTAAGCATAATTCCGGCAGAGATTATTTAAATATTACCATTTTCCAGTCTGATCTTAAACTGTTTAATCTACATTCATCCTGCTCTGTGGTGTTTTCGCATTTATGTCTTCAGGCATTTTAAGAACGACACTGTATTTGGCTTTTTGGAATATTGGGCTGGGCTGGCAACTCAGGTCCATTCTGTTGAATGCGAATGAGTTTTGCTCCCTCTGCCTCAGTTACCTGTAAAAGGGAGGTGAAAGCCATTTCCTCTGGAAAGGACTATTCCAAAGAAGAGTGAAGTGTAGCTGCAAGACCTTCATTCACGAGCACTAATAGCATATTGAGATTACAAAGCTGTAATAGATAAAGATGCCTGGGGCTGGTTTGAGGTTTTTCAGTTTTCTGCTACAGGCTTGTGAATCAGGCAAACCTCAGTATTTTCAGAACTAAAGAAACATTTCAATATGATGAACTAATAATGAAAGAAAGTGAAGAATTAGAATTCTGCTGGTATAGATGGATTTTTGAAATTTCATTCTCCTGTTCAGTCCTGTATGAAGGAAGCTCTTGGGGTTTATTTTTTGTTTTTAATAGTTTTGCTTTTTTTCCCCTAAAAATCATAAACTTGGCAGTAGTGTCCTTTGAAGTTGTTTTAAAGCCCGGTATACAAAGTTGTGTGATTGTTCTGCATGTATTTTGCACCATCTTAGACATATGTAAGACTGAATATATCATGAAAAGCTTTTTCTAAACTGGCTGTTGATATATTTCTTCTTTCTTTCTTAAACCTAGTGATAAATGTGGGAAGTTACCATTATCCCCCAAACAGAAAGCAATGTTTGCCAAGTGGGTGCGACCAGATGACATAACAAATAACCCCACGATGATTTATACTGTATCAAGTTTCAGCATCAAACAGGTAAATTGTTCCTAAAGAGAAAGGTGTGCAGCTAGCAGTTTATTGCAGGGCATATAAGAACTTATTGTTCAAAAAAAGAATCTCTAAATATGAGAGTGCTTATCTTGGCTGTCATCATATTAAATGAATTAATTAGTAAATATTATCACTTCAGATTCCATGCAGAATAAACAGGTATGCTAGCAGTGAAAGTGAAAATGAGAATTTAAAAATCCTCTTTTCTAGAAATAGTGATATGTTTAGTAGGGAAAAAGGCAAGGTGAGTTCTGCAGTGAATTGTTCACTTAATTTACTGCATGGAAAAAATGACGGGCAAGATTTTCAAATATTGATTTGAACAGAAGCAAAGTGGCCCACTGGGAATAGTGGAAATGTTGTTTGGTGTTAAGCTGCAGATGTCCCAAGCTATTCTGAAACCAGCAACAGATTATGCCATTGGATATGTTTTATATTACACAGCATGTTTTGGAAGGGAGTAGGCATCAGTGAATGCTGAGGTATCTGCACTTGCCTATGATTATCATTCAATTCTAACACTGATTTGATCTGTAGGGACATAATATAGAGCAAGCATACATTTCCTGCCTTTTTAGTAGTAACTTTG
The DNA here is from genome assembly GCF_032191515.1 of Phaenicophaeus curvirostris. Classification (NCBI taxonomy): domain Eukaryota; kingdom Metazoa; phylum Chordata; class Aves; order Cuculiformes; family Cuculidae; genus Phaenicophaeus; species Phaenicophaeus curvirostris. The sequence goes on along the minus strand of NC_091397.1, from coordinate 48,764,088 downwards.
CTTCTCTTGGTTCAAATCCTTTTCCTCTTGAAGGGAATGACTAATCGATGATTTTTCTTCCCTCTACATGCCCAGTTTGTCTTTCACTATCTAAGTTACGTATAAATGTCCTCACTGTTTCTCTTTTATTAATAGACAATAGTGTCAGATTGTTCTTTCGTGGCATCACTAGCTATCAGTGCAGCATATGAAAGAAGATATAACAAAAAATTGATCACAAGGTAAGTAGCAGTTCTTTCTAAGATCTTTTCAGAGATAATTCTGCCGTGGGCTTGCAGTGTGTTACGTGACAGATAGACACAGTAAAAACTAGCATTTGTTTCACCTCCATCCTCTTGGGACTTGGGTGGTTTTAACATGTCTCAGAGGGAAGCCAGCTTTATACAGATGAGTATATAAACACTGGACTCCAACTTTAGATGCCCTTTCAGGAGGGATAAATAGTTTGGAAGGCTTTGTTTGGTTTTTAATAGGCATTTTACTTATAATGCTGTATAGGTTTATTTTCCTACTTTGCTGTAACAACTACTGTGCAACATGTGGTCCAACTTGTGTCTCGCTGCAGAATTAATGTTAACGCTATCTTAGTTCCACTGAACTGGTGTCCCATGATAAATTTGGCACAGGTTTGACAAAGACTGCCAGGAGCCCATTGTCAGGTCAGTGTGTGAGCATTGCTCCTGGACCTCTTTGTTTTAACCAATACTCATTAGACCTGAACTTGTATTCTCTTTAAGAGCAGCGAGTTCTGCACTGTCTTCTCCTTCTTCAAATGTTTGACCTGTTATTCAGGCAAATACTTATTTATACTACAGTTATATGCAAAGTACCATTTGTTTCATAGGAAGATAAATTTGTTTGCCTTCCTTCTGTTGGAGAAACAATTAGGCTACTTGTGTTCTTTTTGTTACTAAATTAAGCAGAGAACTGCAGCAAGAGCCAGGCCTGAAAAATAAAACCTATTTAAATATCACTGTCATTTTCACTAAACTTGAGTTGCTCTTGCATTAGACATTCCATATCATTCCATATTTATGTTCAGTGTAAATCCCAGAAACAGGCAGTGTTAATCCCACTTTTATAGTTATCAGTATATGTACAGCTAAGTCATTTATGTCGCAACTTCCTCAGTTTTTTGTTATTTTTTTTTTAACAGCATAATTTACCCTCAGAATAAGAAAGGAGAACCAGAGTATAATCCATGTGGCAAATACATGGTGAAGCTTCACATCAATGGTGTACCTAGGAAGGTAAGTGGGTTTGGGGAAACTTAGTACTCTTTAAGCCATGTATTTTAAAGGCTTGGTCTGATTCACTGTGAAGCTATGCTTGCATAGCAAAAACTTGAGATCTGTTTTGTTGGAAAGGAGTTTTAAACTGTTAAAGAATGTAAGTATTTATTCTGCAGGCATTCATGAGAATAGCCTTACATTAAATACATTTTTAAAAATCTTTATATTGTTTAAAAGAATTACGACAACCATACAAGAACGAAATTATGCATCCCATATCTATGAGCAGGGGATGCAAGTAATCTACTTTCACAATTCAGGAAGTAACAGAACTAAAAAGAACGGGGAGGTGTGTCCAGGAAGAGTATAGACATGGAATGACTATAGAGGAATAACTTGAATGACCACAATATTTTTGGGTGGGGGGAGATGCCTGAAGATAGGTGATAGAATTTCATAAACTCAAACAGCTTCATTTTCTTTTCAGTGCGATGAATAACAGCATAAAATAATGTATTTATTAGTATAATTCATAACTGTAGCACTGATAATTGCTGATCAGAGTGACAAATGATGTTTGTGGGAGTTAGAAGTTGTGTGGTGGTATTCATACGGCACAGGAGTAAGGGGAAGGTCGTCAAAGGCTATTAATTAATTAATTAATCAATGAGATATAACCCCTGGGTCAGGAAGTCTTCGAGTTGCAAAATTCCAGAATCTGAATGAGTGTTTCAGGGAGGTATCATTGACAGATCATCCAGAGGACCAGTGCAAGTTAAGAATTGACATTAGAATTTCTTGTTCATTTGTACAAACCGCTGCAGGATTGGTGGAGGTGTCCACATCTGAGCACAATGGTCAGATCTAGCTGCCCAAGAAACTGTACGTTAATGAGAGTTTAGTTTTCTTTTTTTTAAATGCTTCCAGAATAATTTATTAGCTTTATGATGATTTTTCATTTGTTTATTTCACACAGGTAATCATAGATGACCAGTTACCTATTGATCACAGTGGTGAACTTCTCTGCTCTTATTCTAACAACAAGAATGAATTATGGGTATCACTAATAGAAAAGGCTTACATGAAGGTCATGGGAGGATATGATTTTCCTGGATCAAATTCTGTAAGTAAGAGATTATTCCCAAGATGCAAAAATTCCAGTTAGATAATCTTGGGTCAAATAGCTTTCCTTCTAGTGAAAGAAGTGTAGGTGAGCGGTGGGTTTGATGTTTTGGGTTTTTTTTCCTATTTCTTGCTTTCACAAATACAATTAGCTCTACTTGATGAGACTTATGCCATCAAATTAGAATAAATGAGGCATCTTGACAGGCAGAGTTAATGTTAGTGTTTTGACTGTAGGATTGGCATTTATTGTTGGGAAGTGTATGTGTTTATATACTGTCTAGATAAGAGTATTGTGTAAAGTTTTGGGTTTTTTTTTTCCCCATATCAGTGCTCTGGGTTTGGTTTCTGACTGTCATTCATAAATAGGACACTTCTCTCTCATTAGGTAAGGGAAGTCAGCTAGGAACGGAACAAGATAGTCATGTTGTACATGTCTGTAGAGGGAGCAAGTACTTTGATCTGTGCAAGTTTGCTTATCAGATTGTTCCACTCATTTACATAAACATGTAATGGGTTCCTATAAAGTGGTTACTAAAGAAACAGTCATCATACTGCAGGTAGTCAGAAAGAAATTTTTCACAGAAAGGGTCATTGGGCACCGGCACAGGCTGCCCAGGGAGGTGGTTGAGTCACCATCCCTGGAGGGGTTTAAAAGACGTGTAGACGAGGTGCTCGGGGACATGATTTAGTGGCAGATAGAAATGGTTGGACTCAATGATTCAAGAGGTCTTTTCCAACCTGGTGATTCTATGATTTTGTGTAAATTATTCTTTAAAAGAGGGCCAGTCTACTGAAATGAGTAGCCCACATCGTCCTCATTCATTATTTGGGAAGTATTTCTGATTTTAATTTTAAAATCCTTTAAAATTTTAACAGTATGTTTCTTATTTCATGGTGCTGTTCATACTTTAGTTGATGTCCTGTTAATCACATTCTTGGAGGGTATGCTAGGTAATCATCACCTTCTGAAAAAGTATTTTGGAGACAAATGTGGCTTTATACAGAGGGCTAAAACCAGCATACGTTTTTATGTGTGTTTGTCAGTGTTGGGCTGCTTTGCTTTGGAGGACAAGCTGGTGAGAATTGCTGTGGTTAATTCCCATCATCAGCTTCTAACTTACTATCTGGAAAAGCAGCTTGACTTGTGGCACTTTATCTCCACCCTTCCTGCACCCTGTCCTCTCCACTGTATTATAGCTTCCATGTGTAACTGGAGTTACTTTCCGTTGATGTTGTACTTGTAATTCCGCAAGTCCCACCCAGTAGTGATGATTGTTGACACTTCAAGCATTTATAGTCTCTCCTTTTGCTTTGATGAGTATAAAGCAAAAGAAAAGAGAATAAGCAATATTTCAAGGAAATGAAATAGAGAGATTAAAGCCTCTTTTTATGGAAATACGTGTCAGTGTCAGCTTTACCAAAAAGAATAAAAAATCCAAACCATGAGCCTTAGAAGTAAAACTTAAATTATTTAAAACAAATATATACTAGCAAGGTTCCAAGTAGTGCTTCTGAGACTGTGCTTTAACTATCTGAATCAATGAAATAAATAGAACGCATTGCAGAATTGAGCGTGATTGATCATTTTCTTATGCTTTCATTGCTCTGAAATTGTTGTTGTTCCATCAGTTTAATTCACAGCTTTTTTTCTTTTTTTTTTTTTTTTTGAGAGGCTGTTTGGAAATGTTGTCCTAAACTAGTCAAATAACATTTTGGGTTTTTTTTTTAATATGGTTTTAATCTTGAGCCTTTTATGTGTGGAGCTGTATTGTGGCTTGTGTATACTCTATTTCTTTTAAGACACTTTTATAATTTACATACAGACATCTTATGCTTATAAATAATTATCTGTTCTGATTTCTTTTGAATGCTTGCCTTTCAGAATATTGATCTACATGCACTGACGGGTTGGATACCTGAAAGAATTGCTATGCACTCTGACAATCAAGCTTTCAATAAGGATAGCACTTTCAGAATGCTTTATCAGAGGTAGAAGTTTGTTCTTTATTAAGTAATTAAAATGCTTGCTGTGTAGTAGCTGCGTTACCACTGTAAAATCAGTACAGTCACCATAGATCCTTTAATAGCATTTTGGTACCACCACAAATTGTGCTTTATAAGACCTCTGTGTGCTTTCTGGAAGAATGAAAATTGAGGTATTGGTGGCTTTGGTAAAAAAGTAAAATATTGTGGAATTTAGTTTGATGTGATTTTCCTTCTTTACATTTGAAGGAAAAAAAAATGATAGCCCATTTCTTGATGAAGAAAATACAGAGTTGGAGAAGAGCAGTGTGGAATCAATTTCCAAGTTAGAAGCATTTAAAAAGATTAATGAAACATGTTCTGTGCTACCACACAGTTCCCCAGCATTGATCTGCTGTGTTTAGCACGCAGATGTAATATAGTATTTCTAATCCTATCGCAAGATCTTGGTTGTTATGCTCCATTAGTAAATCTGGAGGAATAGCAAAAGTCTATCAAAATTGCATTACTGATTTTCAGACCTACCATAACAATTCTGCTTATGGTGAAAGATACAGCTGTAATTTTTAAATGTCAGCTAGCAAGTACTTTGATTTCTTTCAAAACTCTTTTGAACCAGTTTCTTAGCCCCCTTCACTGCACTGAAATGCATATTGCGTTGACTGAAACATCTGCATTCATGATAAGAGTGTGACTCTCTACAGTGCTTTTTCAGTAGGTTAGGAGCTCTCAGTTGGTTGTCAACAACTTCTTAGGTGTTTTGGCATTGCAGTTTGGAGGTGTGACTGCAAATAAGATGGGATCTAGCTGTATATGTGAATTGAAAATGTATCAATCTCTAGTCCGGTGGCCCTCTAAATTGTCCAAGTATGTTGAGCGTGTGGATGGATTGCAGCATGGACTGGGGCACATGCTAGTGTGTCTTCACAACTGTTGTGAAATTAATAATTGCAATTCAGAACAGTTGGAGAACTCATTGTTTGTGAATTGGCAATTCAGACCCTGTAAGGTCTATGCTGGGGGACGCAACTTCAATGTGAACAACTGCAAAAGCATAGAAGCAGAAACTTCTCATTCTTTAGGTTTTGGGAAGTTCCTTCAGAATCCTGTGGTTGTGACCAAGTTGTTAATTTGCTCTATGCAGAGGTTAGCTCAGTGTTCATGAAACCACATTTGTGTTTAGCTGAAGTCTTTAAGTAACACAGATTGGACTTCAGATTGATAAATGCTAATTTTTATTTTATAATTAAAATAACTTTTAAAGCCTGTACTGAAAGTAAGCAGTTTTGCTTTTTCAGGAGTGATTTCTGCTTGCATAAAAAAGACTTCCAGTTTTATAAAGCAGGGTCACAGGAATGGGCAGTGTGAAAACATACTATTGCAGTGTCTGGAAAGTGTTAGTTTGCAACTTGCAAAATTTTTATTGAGTTATTTTCACCTGCTTTTTGAACAGATTTCACAAAGGAGATGTCCTTATCACAACAGCAACAGGGGTGATGTCCGAAGAGGAAGGAGAAAAATGGGGTTTAGTTCCAACCCATGCATATGCAGTCTTGGACATAAGAGAATATAAGGTATCAAGTAAAACTGAAGATGTTTTCAGATGCTTGTTTAAAACCTGTGTGTGATGGGTAGCTGCTGATTTTATTTTTTTTTCTCTAATAGCTTACATAGTTTATTTTGTCTTGAGTTCCACTGGGAAATTCTAGAAGGCTTAATGATGTTAGATATTTTTTTTGAGCTATTGATCCGTATTCCATGTTAATATGAATATAAAATTTACCGTGACAAGTTGAATCTAGCAGGTTTTTTTTGTATCTCTTTAGGGGCTTCGATTTCTTCAGTTGAAAAATCCCTGGAGCCACTTACGTTGGAAGGGACGATACAGTGAAAATGACATAAGAAACTGGACACCAGATTTACAAAAATACTTGAACTTTGATCCCAGAACAGCTCAGAAAATAGACAATGGTAATAAGGTTTTAAAAGCTACTATCTTTCAGATAATATAGATCTTTGCAGTGTATCGTTGCATGAATTTGGAAATAAATGCTTAAGCACAAGGAAAGAGGCAGTATAACAAGTACTAGAAACTAAATATGAGAAAACTCTTGGAAGTATTTGTGTATTTATATCTGCCATTTCAGATTTGTCTAGGGTTTAAGTAATCTGAACTGTCTTGAATGTCGTAAATTCATTGACAAGAATCATAGAATCATAAAGCAACCAGGTTGGAAAAGACCAAGAAATTACCTCTTTGCTTAGGTATTGCTATCTCAGTATCTGAATGTGGGGAATTTCAGTGCAACGATAACATTCGGATAATCAGCTGTGTAAATGCTGCTTTTTTATATGCAAATAGACTTTTTGCAGGTTTTTCTTCCAATATTTGCAAATGTGTATCAATATGCTTGGTGTAATCAGTATTTAGAATCATAGAATTTAGTCTTCTCTATATTTGAGGTTATGCACTGGAGGTAAGGGGAGAGGATGTGTTCCTTTGCATTATTACATTAACAAATCTTTACATACATTCTGTTTGCAGCTTGAGATCTGTCTTTGAGGCAGTGGCACTACTATGTCACTGTCTAGAGAAACCACTTGGAATGATGCCAAGTGTAGTCCTATCCCATCATCCCTAGGGAACAGTAGAGTGTAACATCTCAGAAGTTGGTGTGGGTTTAGTAGTGGAAGGGCAGGCTGCTGACAGTTCAGAAATTCTGTAGAAGCTTCATTTTGCATTCAGAAGGAGATGTCTGCTCTTTTTTATCGTATCCTAGGTGCTGTCGGTGTATCTCTGAGGGAGCCCTTTTCTTCAGGGACACTATTTTGACAACAGCATGCATTCAAAATAATTTATAGCATTTAGTGATAAGCCTCATGCAAATTTGTAAGGAAAGCTTTTGATTTAGACATAAGAATAGCAGCCCTGCCTTTGTGGTGTTTATGAGATTAGCTTACTATTTATTTACCAATTGACTTAGTAAGCAATTTATATCTGTAACATCTAGTAGTCAAAATTTATATAGAAATACATTAGTAATTTTAAGGGAGTTCTGACTAGATTGACATTCTGGTCTTGTGTAAATGTATAGCTATTCTGACTGCTTTTTTTAGTACTGCAAGATCTGCAACTGCATCAGGGGCTTGAATAATTGTATGAGGCTGTTACCTTTTTGAGAGTGGATTTCATCAGGAATCTATCAGCTTGCAGGCATTGTTGGCTGGAGTTGCAATTAAGGGAGCTGTAGAGAATTAGAATACGTGCAGGAGAATATTGTAGAAATGAAGCAGATTCAGTGTGCTCAGGAAGTTACCAGGATGTTGCATGAAGTACCTTAAAGATACCTTCAGATGTACTCACATGTTGATTGAATACTTGATTGTGCTGGATGACTACTGAAGTAGGTGGTTGAACTGGGGAAACCTGTTTGGCTGTAATTTTTTCTTTGTCAAGTCCCTAGGAAAGGGGAAGGCAGGTCAATTAATGGCATCTCTTCCAATACAACACATTTTCTCATGACTTCTGCTTAGTGCTTGAGAAGGAAAAGTGTCTTCATATCTTCAGAAAAAATCCCTGATGATAAGTGTAGACTTTTTTTTGTTGTTTAACTTGTTTGTTATGGGGGTTATGTTTATATTTATACATTTGGGCAGTGCAGACATTGCTACTAAGTTTTAAAGAGATGTTGGATTTTACAAGCTATATCATTTGCCTGCAAAGAGACCTTTGAAAAAAAGGTAAAATCAAGGTGTCTGGTAAGCAAACAATAACAGTATTTCCTTTTTAGGCATTTTCTGGATTGCCTGGGAGGACCTGTGCCAGTACTATGATGTTATTTATTTGAGCTGGAACCCAAGTCTCTTTAAAGAATCTACGTGTATTCACAGGTTGGTTCAACAGAGAACTTTTGTGTCGATACTTGACTAAATGTTATGATGTGGTGTTTCTTTCCATTCTTCCTGGTTACGGGTTGAACTCTAACCACGTGATCTTGAGCCTGTCTTCATACCTCTAAATTCTGAGCCGAAGCTTTGTTATTAACTACTTTAGTAACATTGAAATTCCAGTGACCTTTGTGATGTTGCTGTGGACCTAGGATTGTGTAACCAGATTCCAACCTCAGTCCCACATCTCTGTCTGAATAGAAATCAAATTTCTGTGTAGTCCATCTTTAAGCAATGACCAGACAGTGCTTGAGTGACCTAACTTTTATTTTCCTAGGCAGTTGCAAGTCACTTGTGCAGTTTATGTTGTCCTTTTAGAGTGTGTTCACCGATGTGAGAGTAGTTTAACTAATTTGGGTTTTCACCAGTTGTGGTTATCATAAGTAATATTCCTTGCTGGCTGATTTTTCTGAACACGATACCTGTCTTCTGCCTGGTATCCATCACATTCGGTCTTTCTGTCACCCAGTTTGAGGATAAGTCTGTGTCTCAGTTCCTGAAAATGAGTGTCTATTTGTCCTCTCCACTATGCTCTACTTTGCCGCTGCTCGCACACTGTTTTTGCTGTGTTAGCTCTGCACAAGCTCCTTTATCCATCATACAACTGCTGAGTTTATCTCTAAAGGCTCCTTCTATTTTTGTGTTCTAATCAATTCTAAAATGCACTTTAGTGATGTAGCAAGATGAGGTTAGGTGCATGCTAATCTCAAAGCTAATCTATTGGTCTGTCTTTCCTTGTATTAGTAAGTGTTGTGTAGGGAAATGCCTAGCACAATGACTATTGCTATAAAAAGTGGAGTAATAATGGTAGTAATATGAAGCTTAGTTGATAATGCAGCTTTCCACATGTGCCATTCAGTTTTCAAAGTATGGGAGGGTCACTGGGACTTAGGAGTAGTTTTATCTTCTGTTCCTGGCATACCACACTTTGCAGTCAGTCGTCAGCACTTTAAGGGGTTTTGTACCTTATTTTCCTTGCCTAGGCAGTTCATGAGGCAGCGGGCAGATTTTGAAGTAGGGTACTGCCAAGATTAGGGAGTTTTTAACACTTCATGTAGATACCCTTCCAAAGATGAATTAGATCAAATTTAAAAGAAAAACCGTCCGAATAAAAAGCTGGAGGGAAAAAACGTCGCAAGCTTTTTGAGCTCACTGTAGCTTAAATATGAAGTCAGACAGCATAGGTATTTTTCCCTTAATAATAAATGTGGTGTGTGCAATCGTTACAATAACTGGCTAGCCTGGGCTCTCCAAGTGACTCAGCTTTTTCATGGTTTGTGTGGTTGTAGTCACCATACCAAACAGCTTGTTTGTATTTAGCATGTTTTGTTATTACACTTGTATTTCAGTGAAGTCATTTATAAAACAAAATTATAAGATAATGCTTTTGATGCCAGTGCAGTATATAACCACTGCCATAATTCCTGCAGACAATTAGCCTTCCGTAACTTTGTTACTGACAATGGATACCTGTGCGTGGATAGGATTTGGAGCTAGTTTTCAAAGCACTAATTGTCATGTTACTCATCTAATAACGTGTCTGTATTACTTTTAGTACGTGGGATGCAAAGCAAGGTCCAGTGAAGGATGCCTACAGCCTGGCTAACAATCCTCAGTACAAGCTAGAGGTCCAGTGTCCACAAGGCGGTGCTGCTGTCTGGGTTCTGCTCAGCAGGCACATCATTGATAAGGTGCCAGCTTCTTTTTCTTACACTTTCTAGGCGTTCTGCAGCGTCTTCTGTAAATCTTTTTACATAGTTTTCTGTTATTGGTATACTACTGTTTATATTTTCATGTTCCAAGTATGTACACCTATCTATATGTATAGATTTTAAGTTCAGCAGGTCCACATAATTGTATACAAGATTGTTGAAATAGATCCAGAGTAAAAATTGAATGAGGTGATTATTTTCTCCAACATAAAGGTAATGAAATTAGTAGTAGTTTGTTTATTTGGGGTACTTTTTAAGAAAATTGGATCAGGTATCTTTGTAAATACAAATGTCAGATCACAGCATGTGGTGATTGAAGGGGATGATAGAATGCATGCTTGATTCTGCTTCAGCATTAGTTACATTCCACAGAAGTGTACAACTCAATTTGTGTTTTTTTACAGGATGACTTTGCACACAATCGGGAATTCATTACAATGGTTGTATACAAGACAGATGGCAAAAAAGTTTACTATCCAGGTTAGTGTACCTTAATTGTCAAGAAGATGGTGTTAAAAAGACTGACCTCTTAGAGTGAGACATCTAGTTTTAAAGCCCTGTTGAACAGGGCTAAACTGTAGATTGCTCACAGTCTACACTGAAGGAATAAACTGAGCTGTACATGTTGAAAGCCTGGTGAGAAGTCTGCATAGTCCTGCTGACACTTAATTTGGCACAGCATTTTCTTTATTATTCTGTGTACTTCGCAGTGGCAGTAGTTAATACTTAGAGGGAACAGATCTTGTGCTTCTGTTTATCTGATCACATCGTTATTTCCCGTGTTTGTGAAGTTATTGAAACACTTGCATCTTGTGCTAAATGAAAATAATCAAAGTTAAGTGTTCTATGAACTTGACTTAGTAAATTACCTAAGCCAGGTTATGGGATACAGCTGAGCACTTCAACATATTTCAGAATATCAAGTATGGAACATGTAAGGAAAATATTGAGGTATTCAAAGTTTATTAGATACTACTCTTGATCATTATAGGTCAGATTCTACTCATCTTGCAGAGAAGGGGCTTGGCTTTTGCAACTTTGTTGTACCTGTGAAAAAGCCACGTGTGTTTTATTTCAAGACAGGTAGCAGATATGAAACACAGGTTGTGACACAGGAAGTAAAGGTAATGTGCAGTTTGAACGGGTAAGGTAGACTGCAAGGCAGAGCCAATGATGTCATATTTTTGTTTATTCCTTACAACAAGTTAGAGGTCTCAGTATAAAAATATTCTATGGAAGAATTTGGTGAAGGTGCATCCTAGGGTAGGTAGGATTTAGCCTTTTCCTTTTGCAGTTGGGCAGCTTCTTTAGAACCACAGTTGCATTTAGGTAGCTGCTCATGCACCAGGTAATAGTAACAATTAATTAGGGAGTAACAATTAATTAGAGCATTTAAATCTCTTTTCAACCAAGAGTGGAATTTGTGGGGTTTTTTCTGTTCAAATGGATGCTAAGGGTTGCATTGTTCATCTCTGATCTTGTTCAGTGAACTCTGCCAACCAACTCACTTAGAATCCAAGCTGTCTTTCTGCAGGAAGAATCTGTTGAGACCTGACCAAATCGTTATCTGTTTTTGCAAGATCTGATCATGTTAAAGCACCTGCTTCTTCATACAGCCCAACACATGTTTCTGGTGTTGCTAATACTTGTAGCAGTGCTTATTTAATACATCTTACTGAAATTATTCTTAAGTGGGCAAACCAAAAACATTCGTATAGTGGAGGGAATTGTTGGGTGTGCTTGAAAGAGACAGACTTCCAGCAAGACCACTAGCAAGAACTGGGTGATTCAGATGTTTTGTCTCGCTACCCAAACTCTTTTGTAAACTTTAATCTCATGAGCTCAGACTCATTTAAAACCCTTTTCCATGGAAATAGATTGGTCAAGCTGCAGGATTATTTTTACCATCTGTTAAAATATGATCAGTACAAACCAAGTTAATCCTTTGGCAGAGAGGCTGGGATTTCCCATTCATAAACTTCTTATTGTTTTATATTAATCCTTTTCCCTCTCCCATCTTGCTTTGTGGAAGAAAATAAAAGGACCTGATCCCAGGCTTATTGAAGTAATTGGCTAGGCTTGTTCATGCTTTGCTGAAATTAAAAGTAGTCTGGAAAGAACCAATTACTAACCAAATAACAAATTGCATTGTCTAATTGTAAAAGCAAGTATTTGGGATCTTTGTAATAAGTCCTGCATGTGCATTGGTACTGGGATGCAACTACATCTGTGTAACGATCACAAGGATTTGGAGAGAGCGACAAAGCATGAATTAATTAAAGAAATTAACATGTTTTAAAATCTTGTTTACTTAGTGGCCAAAGATTTTGGCAGCTTGCATTCTAGAACTGCCCAACTGATGGAGAAAGAGCAGATTCCTCAAATTTTTAAAGAGTGCTTAAGCATTCCTTATCTTTCTTTTTAAATTTCAACATGATGGCAGTAGGTCTCCTTTGAAAGGTGACGTTGGTGGGAGATGGATAAGTAGTACTTGCAAATCATGGGATTAAAGCCATACTTTCAAGTGCAGAATTTCTGTCCTGTCGTGTGATTTTTCACTGAATGACCAAGCCAAAGAGTTGTGGTGAATGGAGTTCAATACCATTGCTCACAAGCAATATTCCCCAGGGCTTAGTGTTGGGGACAGTTCTATTTAATATCCTTATCGATGATCTGGACAAGGGAATGGAGTGCTCCCTCAGTAAGTTTGCAGATGACACCAAGTCGGGTGGGAGTGTTGATCCACGTGAGGGAAGGAAGGCTCTGCAGAGGGATCTGGACCGGCTTGATTTATGGGCCAAGGCCAACTGTATAGGGTTCAACGTGCCGGGTCCTCCACTTGGGCCGCAACAACCCCATGCAACACTACAGGCCTGGGGGTGAATGGCTGGAAAGCCATGTGGAGGAAGAGGACTTAGGGGTGCTAGTTGGCAGCCAGCTGAACATGAGCCAGCAGTGTGCCCAGGTGGCCAAGAAAGCCAACAGCATCCTGCCCTGTGTCAGGAATGGTGTGGCCAGCGGGAGCAGGGATGTGCTTCTGCCCCTGTGCTTGGTGCTGATGAGGTTGCACCTCAAATACTGTGCTCATTTTTGGGCTCCTCACTACAAGAAAGAATTGGAGGTCCTGGAGTGTGTGCAGAGAAGGGCAACGAAGTTGTTGAAGGGTCTGGAGCACAAATCCTGTGAGGAGTAGCTGAGGGAACTGGGGTTGTTGAGTCTGAAGAAAAAGAGGCTGAGGGGAAACCTTATTGCTCTCTGAAACTACCTGAAAGGCAGTTGTAGTGAGGTGGGTGTTGATCTCTTCTCCCAAGCAATGCATCATAGGATGAGAGGAAATGACCTCAAGCTGAGCCAGGGGAAGTTTAGAAAACCTGGGTATTAGGAAAAATTTCTTCACTGAAAGGGTTGTCAAGCACTAGAACAGGCTACCCAGGGAAGTGGTGGAGTCACTAGCCCTGGAGGTATTGGAAGGAGCCATAGATGTGATGCTTAGGGACATGATTTAGTGGTGGACTTGGCAATGTTAGGTTTACGGTTGGACTGGATGATATTCAAGTTCTTTTCCATTGTAAACAATTCTATGATGCTGTGTGCCTCTCCTGAAAATAATTGCTATTAAGATTATTTGTCCTTTTTATACGCAAATATTGAGACTCTGTTCATTTGTGAACACTCAAGTCTGCTTGCAGTTTAACCTTAGGACCAGCACTGATATAAAATGGCAAATTTTACCAAGCTGGGGGACTTTTTTGGTTCAGGGAAAGTGTTTGTCCTTTTCTTTCAGCTGATCCTCCTCCTTATATTGATGGTATTCGGATCAACAGTCCTCATTATCTCACCAAGATAAAACTGACCTCTCCAGGGCCTCATACGTTTACCTTAGTGGTGTCACAGTATGAGAAGCAAAACACCATCCATTACACCATCAGGGTATGTAGTGTTGATTTCATAATGAATGTAAACAATTAAAGTATAAAGTATCCTTTATTTGCAAGTTTGATAAACAAATGTACTTCCGGATCCAAGTTGTTAAGTGGGGGGAGTGCCCTACAAATGATGGGGCAGAACCACTGGATGAAGTGCTTGATAATGTTCTCTGTTGTAGTTAAGACGATATAGTATGTGTGGGTTTAGTAATGAAATTTTAGCAATGAAATCATCTGAAAAATACTTCTATTTCTTAGAATAAAAAAAACCCCAAATGTGTACAGGCAGAGATTGATGCTGAAAAAAGTAAAGGGCAGATCACTCCCATTTTGCTTTTTTGAATAAAATTTACCTAGAACTAAGTCTTGTTAGTCCCAGCACTACTCTGAGTTTTCAGTTTAAGTCATCTGAGTAATATAGGCATGTAGCTAACAAGTATCTAAACATAACATGTAGGCAGTTTTGCTTTTTTAGCATGCACTTTTCATATGAAATCATGACAAGATGGATCTGTGACCGACTTCTTCTTTTCCAACACAGGTGTATTCCTTGTGCAAGTTCACCTTTTCCAAGATTCCTACACCTTACAACATATCCAAACGGGTAAAGAAATCTTTTCTTTTATGAGTCAGTGGTTAATAATTCTGGTTTGGCTTTTCAGTATTTGAGATGTACAGGCTTTTAAATATATTTTTATACTACTGCTCAAAAATGCCAGTTTATGCCATCTTCTAACAAATTAAACTTCTTAACTAAAGCTTAAATCTAAGTGTTGTTAGCACAAGACCAATACTGTACTTGAGTTATGTGTAATTTGCCAAATAATTAGCTGCACTGTTAGCTTACCAATATAAAACCCCTTGGCTGGTTCACTGTATTCCCACACTGTGCATGGATGGTGGCATTTGGTAGGTGAGCTCCATCTTCATTGCAGAGTGTGTTGTTATGGCTGTACACTTACAGACTTTGTAGAATAGACTGGCCTTTAGAATAATAACCTGTACCCTAATACGTAATTGCTCTGCGGTGATCAGATTGCACTAGTACTACTGCAGGGTAAAAACCCTGCAAAAGCTTTGCTTATTTTCCTTTAAGAGAATTGCATGATTTTCTTGGAAGAATTCTTGATAGAACAGGACAAAAGCAGCAATGGCAAACCAAAGGCAGCAGTAGTAAGTCTTAGGATGGCGATATAACAATATGACATTGTTCCTAAATTTTGCTAAGGCATTGTAAAGGTCTGTTATCCTTGGGATAAGTACTTACACTGCCAAACAGGATCAAGGCAATATACCTGTGGTACACTTCATGTAGAAGTGCACCTTTAGTACAGCAGCAGGGGTGAGAGCAAAAAAACTTGTCTGAAATTAAGCCAGAAACCCAGGCAGTTTCGCGGCCAGCTGCTGTTCATATTTCAGCTGTCAACATGAGCTTCAGTTATACCTTAGGATGAAGTATAAATATAGCCAAGAACTCACAGGATAACATAACTTGCGTATATTTTTGTGTATTAGCAATTTTATCCTCAAGAAAGAATAAGCCAGCAGTTGTTAACTTTATTCTCCGTACCTACCAAGCATGCCCTGGGGAATCCTATCAGGAAGAGAGAAACAAGGCTAGTTTGAGTCACAGTGGAACAGTCCATTTTCTAGGACACTTGTCCCTGAAGCCAAGGATTACATTTCTTTGTGTGGTATGGGGGACACGTTGGCTTACAACTAGGTTTTTGAGTTCAGACAGTGTTTTGTATCAGCTATTTCTGCAGCAGCCCCTTGAAGCTAATCTGTTCTGGAGAATGGTAAGTAGCTGGAGAGATTCCTGGGAACAGCGAGATGATTTGCTTGGTTATTCTAGAAACCATTGTCCTTTTTAGCTTTTAAAAACTGGACTTAGTTTGGGGGAATGCTTTACGAGGTCAAAAACTCATTGAAGGCAACCAGCCTGTTTGAGGCAGGACATCTCTCATGTTGTATTGTGTTTCAAAAGAAAATTAAGTATGTGGAAACGTTCTGTTAATTATTTGAAGATGTCTGTCTAGTATTCAAATAAAAGCCATGTTCTAGCTATTCAAGGCCAGCTCTGTCTTTATGATTAAATCCAAAAAGTTCATTGCCTGTGCTTAATGTTTACTTGGTGCTTACTTAGCAGTCATCACACTTTAAAACAAGCAGATAACTAATTTACAGTTTACTAGTAGAAGCAAACTCTGTTAGATGTCTTCTACTCAAGTTAAGTGGTCATCTCTGGAGCTCACCAAGCCCTACGGGGATTCCCTGAACTAAGTCCAGCAGAGGTGGAAAAGGCCTGCAAAGCAGAAATGACACAGCAGTTTTAGGTTGCTGGGTTAGTAGTATGGCAGAGGAGAAATCCCCCTTGCTTCCAAACTTGCCGTGTTTGAGGTTTTTGGACAGAGTGAAAAACTAAACCACCAAAAAAAAAAATATATTTCTCCTTGCTGATCTGACAGAAAAGGGAGGGAAGTAACAGGAGAAGTGGATCTCGGCTATAAATTTTTGTGAATGCCTGGCATGTCTTACAAGCCTAACCTTTCAGTTTTATGACCAGGAGGAACTTGTAAACAGATGGCCTGTTTCTCAAAGTCTGAGCAGCATTTTTCCTCTTGTACGTCTTTGTCCTTGTGGAGTTTGACATTATGGATATCTTGTCACTGTTATGCTGGTTCTCTGAGTGCAAGGAGGTGAATAGACAGTGCTGGAGGCAGTGACTTCATAAGGAAAGGTTGCAGTGCAAGTAGCATTGTCCTTCTGTGCTGCTTCTGTTTCTGATTTAGCACAACAGAATTGTCTGAGTAAAAAAAAAATGAACCTATATAGTCCAATAGTTGCACGATAGGTGGGAATACAGACCCTTCATTAGATGCAATTTGTCATAGTTGGAAACAGCCACGTGGTACTTACTTGATGTAGGCTGAAAAATACAGTGCACCGAAGGGTTGGATCGAGGTGGGCTGCAGTGAAACTTTCGGAATACTTAACATGGTCTTTCACTTGCACTTTAGAGGTCACCAACTTCATTAATTTTTAAAGTGAGATGAGCCTCTACTGTTGCTTGTGTGTATAAAAAAAGAAACATAAATTCTCAAGATATTAAGTATTTTCTTTACTTTTGACTTCAGGTTAATGGTCAGTGGAAAGGTCACAGTGCTGGAGGATGTGGGAATTTCAGAGACACCTACAAAAATAACCCCATGTATCAGTTCCAGCTGGACAAGAATGGGCCGTTACTAATTGAACTACGGGGACCAAGGTTTGTAAAGAACTAAGCGTGCATCAACATAGCAAGAATATTGTATCCTAAAGATGAAGCTTTGTCAGCATCATCCATGGGGAGATTGGGAAGCTCCCTGAAAATCTAGAAGACAACATAATGGAGGTGGCTCAGATTGTTTGTTTCTAACTTCACCATCAATAGTGATTTTAAACCTACCTGTTTGCTGAGGAAACCATTGGCCTACAAGGAAAGCAGGAGCCTTCTTTCTCTTTAGTTTCAGGGTCTAAGCAGGGCTAGACCAGAACACAGAAGGGATGAAGGTACAAAGGACTTTTTGCTCCTCTTTATGGTCATAATTAGTGGGTTTTTTGTAGTAGAACTAACACGCAGGATACTAAATCCTAACACGGTCTCAAATAATGGCCTGTGCAGTAGCTGCATCTCTGAAAGTGCATTTACTCTGCCACTGGCAGGCGAGAAGTATTGGATGTCAATACCTTTTACAGCAGACCTACACGGGTAAATCCCTTTGGCAAAATTCATGACCTACCTCAGAAAGCCGTTATACAGTGCTTCTAAATGGCAACATCTGACATGCAGTCAAGTGTTTATCTTCTGCAAAGCTGTACAGTGGGCCCCACAAAATGACAGCACTTTATCCACCCTTCAGTCTTTGAAGAAACTCATGTCATGGAATGAAGATGAGTGTAAAGGTGTGGCTTTGCTCTTCCACTAACTGAGCGAGGTTTTGTATGCGTTCTTTTTCAACGCTTGCAGATTGTATTTGAGTAGTCTGAATGACAGGGGCATTGGTGCCCGTCACGTGTGTTAACAGATAGTAAACAAACTGCCCCAAGTTACAGTGCAACATGGGAAATTCTGCTGAGATCCCTGACGTTGATTTCTCTGGCTGTGATCAGATCACACTCCAGGATCTGTGCTATGTGGCAGGGAATACGTCACCACAAGTTTAACTACTTGAAGTCTGCTTAAATGCAGAGGCAGACTTCTAGGAGGCATTTGCCAGATAGTCTAGTTATGAACCCAAAGTGTGTCTTCCTCCAAATCCTACCTTCAAGTCACGGTAAGTTTGACATAATGCTTCTGTCACAAATGTGACAAAACTTGAGATGTCTTCCAGTTATACTGTGTAGTTCTTCATAATTAGGCCTCCTCATGGCAATTTTGATGACCCAGGTAACTCTGTCACTTGCAGGCAATACAGCGTTGGTTTTGAACTCATCACAGTCTCGACAGTAGGCGATCCTGGTTCCTCTGGCTTTCAGAAAAAAAGCAGTGGTGACTACAGGTAATAATACTCAGTTAATGAAGTCTTGGATGTTTGAAACATACTTCAGATCTTGGTTCTAACAGGAAGTTTTTCATCATAGGTGTGGATTTTGCTACTTGGAAGTGGAGAACTTATTTGCTGGAGTTTACAACATTATCCCCACCACATTCCTGCCTCAACAAGAGGGTCCTTTTTTCTTAGATTTTAACAGTACTGCTCCTCTTAAGGTATCACAGCTGCAGTGAGGAAATAGATCTGTGTACTGACATTTAAGGAGGTCGTTTGGGTCTGACGCACAGTCTGAGAACAGGTGAATAACTCTTAATGCACATATGCATAAAAGAAAACTACATTCTGAGCTATAGTCAAAAGCATGGAATCCCTGATTGGCCAGTTAATGGTGGTAGACAGGTTTTTGCTGCTATGGTATTAGAGTGAGCACTGTTCAATAGGCTTGTGAATGGGCTACAATGTTTATATGCAAATGAACTGGTAGAAATCAATTTACTGCAGGTTTTCTACACTTCAAAGTCTAGTGACTTAAGAGAAAAACGTTGAAATTCTGTTCTCCCAAAACACAGGGTATATGGGTTTAAGTTTGGTTGTTTTTTTTTTCCTTAACAGTAAACACGTTAAAGAATATTCATGTGTATTCTTTTTATTCAGTCTCAGGACCAAATAGCTCTTGGTACATATTTGTGCTGCTGTCTTGAATGTTTTCCACATTTAACTAGTTCTCACCTCTAAATGTGTAAATTTACTACTGCTGAGCATGTAGTACTCCAGAATAACATGCTCAGCTTATCTCAAATATGTATATAGGAGTAAAGGAAAAGGAATATTCCTGCTTTAAGCTATTTCTAAAAGAAAACGATGGTTTCACTAATGTTACATGTACTTGAGAGCTCTTATTTCATATTTGTATTACTTCAATACATGATTTCACAGCACAAAGTACTCTATGGCTTTCTTCCTATGAGCTGCAAGACCTCGCTTGATCCAGATCGACAGTAAAATCAGAAGGTTAGGTGGCAGCAGTGTCCAGACAGCACGGTGCACCCTTCATCTAGCTGGTGTGAAAGTTTTTCATCTAGAGGTGCATTGTAAGATTCTCCATATCTGCTGAGATGGTCTCATTTGCTGATGTGAGGAGGTAGGGAACTACCCACCAGCAGCATCCCAGCTAAGAAATATCCTTGACTCTTTCATAGTACTCAGCTTGTAGGGGAAGGATCACTTAACCCTCTTCCCCCTGTAAACCACACAGCAGCAAGAAATGCACTTGCTGATCCCATTACACAAAACATCTTTTAAAAGGTACCTTTTCCTTTGAAGTTGAAACCAGTGAATGAATTGAACCAGTGCCATCAGTGGGAGTAAGGTCAAAGTTCTTAAAACACTGGAAGTGGGATTAGTCCAGAATAAGACTATTCTAGAAGCCTGCTATCTGTGCTCTTTGTCCAGAAGATGTGTATACATTGTACCTGAAGAGGATTAATGATAACCAAGTTTTTATTTTTAATTTAAATACTACCCCACCTCACTAATCCTAAAATGCATTATTGCTTTCTTTTTGTCTTTTCACAAATGGCATTTGACAGCTAGGGGAGAGAGTGGTTTTTAAAACAGCCATAGGAAGTTTTTTACCATTCAGGTTGGTTTGGCCATTTCCCAAGAAAAACGGTAGTATTTGAATCTTAATTTAGAGCACAGGTGCCATTTGGTCATTGGGAAACTGAGCCCTTGTGCCACAGGAGTACCAGAGATACCTGTGGGCTAAAATTATTCCCATTGAAGTCTGCTATTCACCCTCTCCAGAAGGTACAGGAGCCTTTTGTTTCATTTCCTTCATCAGACAACAGCTTAACAAATGTCTAGCTTTAAAGGCGTATGAAAACAGACGCCTTTGGAAGCAGACGCCTTTCTGACTGCAGCACTCTCCAAGACCATCTGGGCTAGGAAATTTGTGACACGTTTGTCACTGTGACTTACCTTCTTTTGCAGGGAAATTTCTGATGATTAGTACAACAAATGAACAGAGGGAAGAGCACAGGCATAAGCTGAGCGAAAAACAGATTAGATCCTTTGTAGTTATCCTTGGCTTTTGGAGTCTGTGCCAAGGACTGCTTCATCCCTAAAAAAAATTAAAATTTCAAGCTCACTGCACTTTACCTACAGATTTGTGTTAAGTTTTTAGCTCAGGCTAAACAAGTGTGGCATTGGAGCCCTTCATAGATTTTTACCACTTAGGAAGGTAGAATTAATTAGGCAGTCTCCACTGGGTATATTTTTCACAGTACAAAAGGCAGATGTCAAAGCTGCCAGCTTTCAGGACTAAGTTCTTGCACATCCTCTGCTGTTTGAAATCAAGCTGGCAGACTTGCCTACAGTAAAATCTGTTGTTGTTCTTCTGTAGCTGGTTTCTGCTCTGCAGGAAAGGGGTTTTCTTTCTTCTCCCTGCCCTTCTGTCCCTGAGCACAAACTAGTGCCAAAGCTTATGCTGGATGAAACAAGCGTAAGGCTCAGAGTCCCTACCGTGCTAAGCTAAAAGCAAGGAACGTGCTCACTTTCTTAATGCCAGACAAAGGCGTTAAGGACAAAGGATCCTGTCCCCACCACAATACACTGTCAGTGTGCTAACAAATACAGTACAGTTGGTGCATCGAGTTTATGCTTCATATCAGTGTGTTTTGTAACACAAGTCCTATTCAAAATTGTGCCCACGTAGTCAAGTAGAACATCACTGCTGTATACACTTCCCCTTGGATAGAGGATGGAACACTCAGGTGAAGAATTTAGAGGGAAATACAAAATATTCTTATAAATCCTAGTCTTTACCTTCTGGTTGTGGCAAACTGATTTTAGAAAAAAGTTTTCTTGCCCCTTTTTTTTCTCAGAAAAAAAAGTTCATGTACGCACTTACCATCTGCTTTGATATTTTCTGTCAAATACTTCAATAATTTTTCCACAAATCTGAAAAAAATATTGGGAAGTGAACTGATCCTTGCATTTTAACACAGCCTCAGGCCCACGCCTAGGCTGAGCTTTTCTTTCCTGTATACAATTGAGCATTTTTTAGTCCATAGGACAAAATATTATATGCTGATGTAAGCATGGGAATGTTATACAGGATGCTTAACAAGGTCTGCATGTGCAAAAATTGAAATGGCTGTGTAACAGCTCAGGGTGCAACAAAGGTTTTTTGCTCCTGTTTTACTTCCCCGTTAAGTCGTGCACCTCTTGAGCCTTAAGTCTTCTGTGCCCGTAAACACACAATTCAAGCTTTTAACCATTAATAAACAAAGCCTCATAAACTATACTAACAAGCATCCTGCCCTCAGTTGTTTGGCACACACTGTACAGTTCTGAACTACTGCCCAAGCTACAGAATGAGGGGCATAAATCCCAAAATGAAATCCACGTGCTGCAAGGGGCTTTAAGAGGATTTATACATCCTTTGATTCACTAAGGGAAGGCTACCACAAAGAAATTACTTTTCATTTTCTATTAGTGGTGCAGAAGGATAACTTGGAGAGCCTCCTCAGAAGTTTTGACATTATGCATTTGCACACTGCAAAACCTTTTCTGTGTATTTTTTTTTTTCTTTTAAATCCTACCTTAAAGCTCCCTCCAACCCCCCATAATGCTGCTGTTTGTTTATAGCTCAGGGTGAAGCACATAACCTGACACAGCCCCTGGCTGCTTTGTCATGAACACACAGGTTAGTCCTTGGTTAATCCAATCCCTCAGTTGTCAAAGACTCAGTGAGCAGCAGTACGTGGATGAATGTTATAAACAGCTTCTATTCCATCCACCCCAGGAGTCTGAGATTCTGTCCTAGTTTCCTGATGCAAGTGTCGTGTAACTTTTTGTACAGCGATTATGCACTCGACCAATGCCGTCTGTGCTGTTTAGAATTAAGTGTGCGTGTGCATTGTAGAGGTTTCCACTAGTCAGAAAAAGGACATTTTAATTGTTCAATAATACCAAAGAAGCAGAATTCCTAGGTTAACATTTGCTTTATACATTTTCACTTCAGGGCAGCTGAAGTGATCACATATACATTGATACACCAGAGGCTTATTTTTATATCCATGAGCGCAGCTACCACCCTGGTCCAATTCAGAATGCAGAAGGAGCTCCAGCTGGAGAAAGCCTGTTTGTTGGCCTGTGCCTCCATAGTGATGTATTTTCATTTAAGTTTGTTGTATTTATAATTATGGCTTTTATGAAGTTTAAAATAAAATGAGTTTTCCATTAATTTATTAGGCATGGAGTTTTGCCTTTTTGCTTGCATGTTTTAAGGGTGATTTATCTGCCAAGTCCAGGAGGTCATCAAAGGAAGAAGGCTGCAACAGGACCTTTAAACAAATCTTGCAGAAGCATGGTGTAAAAGTGAGGGTAGGGTGGGTTCTTTCCTGCTGGGAGCTGAACCCAATCAGGACACGTGCAGGGCAGCGCATGCAACTGGTTTTATGTCCTGCTGAACATCAAATTAATTGCCCAAGTGCCGGGAGTTTGGGTTTCCAGTAAGAACTGTCAAGGTGAGAGGAAATTTTATAGCGAGAGGTTAAACCAATCAAATAAAAAACAAGCAAGCACAAAATTCAAACTACCCAAGCAACCCAGGAAAGCATAATAGGGGTGATCTGGCAAGTCTGCAAAAATAAGATACTCGGCCACGTTCCTTCTAATTGTATGCAGCCCAGGCACCAGCTTTACTACAGAAGTTTAAGTAAAAACACTTCATGCAGTGTGGTGCTTCCCTGCTGCTTTTCACTTTGTATTTAATACTGTCAATCCCAGCTTTTCCCCAGCTGTTGGTCACAGCAGAAGTTGGAACCACTGACTTCTTTCCTAAGCATTTATTGGGCTAGGAGCTACTCCCAGTGGCAGAGTTCAGCCTTTGGTCTTTGCACAATGTAAACACATAAATATTTAAACCAATTACACCCTAACAGCTATAAGGGGTTGAGTCTAATTTTTATCAAAACAGGTTTCTGTACCTCCAATGCTGTGTGGCCTTACAGCAGATTCCAGCAGTAGCACAATGTACAGAGGTGCTGGGTAGCAAAATATCTTCCTCTTCTCTGCCTACTGAGGGATTTTGGAAAACTTGACAAAGCTCTTGTCTCGCAGAGTTCAGAATGAAAGGTGAATCGTGGCTGCGGAGACACAGGAGGTAACAGTTCTCCACACACTGCAAAGGATTCTATACCAGAGTGACGCCAGGCTGCAATCTTGGACTAGAAGTGGATATTTAAAAACTCGGTTTGCTGTGGGAGAAGGTTCGGTTCTTAGCACTTGAGACAGATGAAGCACAGACTCAAAATGTGGAAAACAAAAATGTTTACTGTAGTGTGAAGAATTTTAACATGAACTTTGCAAATAGATACACAAGCCGTGGCAGGGATGAAATACAACAGGACTGCAAAAACATAGAATAGAAAATACTTTGGGCAATACTAAAGTTCCCATCAAATTAACAATAGAAACTGACATCTTAGATAAAATGGTGCTTTCAGAAATGCTTAAGCCACCAAAATGGAAGAGTCCTAGGATTTTTACTACCACTTATTAGCATAATTACCAGACACTACTACTGCCTAACAGCTGCTGGCAAAACATGCCCATGCCCTTCCTAATTTTATTGAACACTTTCTGCTGGGCATACTAAAACCCCATGTCCCTTTAACAGTTATAAAACCCCACACAGTACAAGCTACGGAGAAGCTTAAGAACACATTGTCAATCTACACTGGCAATTCCTTTTCTTCATGCATATTTTGAGGACGAATCCCTTTTCATGACTGTCCTGAAAACATCTACGACTCCCATTTTCGAGCAAAAAAAAAAAACCAAAAAAATCCAGACCCACTTAAAGTGCTGAAAAATAATATTTCACTCCTCAGGAGAGGGGAAGGGCAAGGGGCCAATCAACTCTTTTTGGTCACTGGAATCACCCTCAAGTGTCCAAGCCAGACTGGGAAAGGTGGCTAGAAAGGGCCTACGACCCCCGAGTGTTACCATCCCCCTGCTGTCTGTCTCTTGACACCAGTTTTTATAGGCATGACTCATTTTTCTGTGAGCACCAAGGGAAGAGCAAAGGCTTTTAGACCCCACACATGCAACAGCTTTCTTGTATACAAAATATTTCTACAGTTTCAGCGTAATACAGACACATACAGAGGTTTAAAGAAGATGCCACTTATACTCGAGATCCACCGTATCTAAAGAGCATTTCATTCTACAAAACCAAAGCCAAACTGCTCTCTGCAAATGTCTGGCTTGAATTTCAGACCCCCTGCTGGCATGAATTTACACGGGACCATTCCTAGTTATTGCTTCAGCCAGGCTGCTACAAAACAATTTACAAAGTCTGTGAAATACGAGCACAGCTTAAACATTTGATAACTTGTCCGGCCTGCAAAGGATTTAGTGAATAAAAACTTCAGCCCTCCACATCAATTCAACTTCTTAGTGCAGTTTTAAATTCTTAAGAGTAAACGCTTAGGATTTGGCATATATTATTGGCACAATGTTCTTCAAACACTTAGAAGTTCATGTATAAATATTTATACTCCCATTAATCAGGACGGGGCCCAAGGAGGACTCAGCCAATCTGGGCAGCTTTTCTGCCTGCGCATATTCCCTCTTTGATTTTCATGCACTGAAGGGAGAGCTGCTTCATTCGGTTTTCCAAAGCCAGCCCCTCAGTGGAGCCGCTCCTGTTGCTGCTCCTACTCTTGTTCACTCTGTCGCTTGCCTTGTTCTCAGCCCCTTCTGCCCTATCCCCTGCAAAGAAAGGATTAAACTGGATGTTAAACCTGGAGTTCATTTGGCAACTTAGGCTTCAAGCGGGTACCTCTGCAACTCCCTTTGCTGAAGTGCGCAAAAAAAAATACAGGAGCAGGAGCAAGACGCTTTAAGGAAACTGGAATTGGCCTTCCAAGCCACGCTCGTCTTGTGTACCACATCAGCAAATTACAGCACAAACAGCCTTAGGTTGGAGTACAAGAGCAGTAGTAATTCTCTAGTCTGAATGTGTCAGCAAGGGCTGGTAAGACCTGCAAGAGGTTCCTTTTAGCTTGTTATTTCTTTTGGGTTTTTTTTTTCCTGGAAAGCAGGATTTTTCAGCAAGCAGGCAGTAATTTAAAAAAAAAATAAATTAGACTCAGATTTTCCTTAAAATAAACATATCATCAGAATCCCACTGACCGCTTACTTACTTACTTCATGAGAAACCTCAAACCCTTCCACTGAGACAGAACCGGGGAACCTTCCCAGCCAGGAGAATAACTGACACATTTTAGATGCCATCGTTAACTGTGGGACGCTGGGCCTTCAAGAACTGCCTTCCCCAAGGAAGTGGCCAGCGGGTCAGAGCTCAGTGAGCTGGCGATGCCTAAGGGAGCTGAGAAGGTTTTCCCACTCCCTTTATAAAGCTGAAAAACATTGGCCCAGGGCGTATCCAGCTGTGCGTACCTCTTTCAGCTTCGCACTCAGGGGACGATGCTCCGCTGCACTCGCTTCGGGGGCCGAGGACAGGAAAGATCATCCCAAACTCAGAGAGGGATACGGGGCTGGGCAGATCCAGGCTTCCAGGTCGCGTTGCGGGAGGAAACTGAGTGGGCACCTCAGAGGGACTCGTAGGACCAGAGCTGAAGCTGGACACTGACTGAGTTTCTGAATCTTCTTCGGATACAAAGCTGCTACCGTTGTCATCCTCAAACACTTCTGAAGCCACTGCAATGTTCAAAGCATATTCCACTTAGCAAATCAACCCCCCTCCTGCACCTACCCAGGCAGAGACAGTTTCATGGAATCACAGAATCATAAGGTTGGAAAAGACCTCTAGGGTCATCCAGTCCAACCGCCAGCCCAGCACCACCGTGCCTGCTGAACCATGTCCCCAGATGCCATGTCTACACATTTTTTTAACACCTCCAGGAATAGAGACTCCACCACTTCCCTGGGCAGCCTGTTCCAGGGCTTCACCACTCTTTCTGTACAAGCATGATAATCCACAGGCGCCTCTTCTCATACCCTGCCCCCTTAACGTACTACTTAGACAGCTCTAGGGGCTGATTGCTTCCACATTATCTTCCCATTTCTGCAGAAAAAATCCAGCATGAACTTCCAAGATTTCGGATGAGGATCACCAACCAACACCAAATTTAAAAGTGCCCCATGCAGATACATCATTTTCCCTGCTCATGTTTGCTCAGATCTGAAGTGTAATTGAAGCAAACCAACTCCAAGCTGTCTGGCTAGATTAAGCTGCAGGCTCTTTGATAGCAACAGGAGGAGGAATCCATTAAAGAAGGTTCTATTTTGTGCAAAACAGGGGTGCAGATTTTGCTAAAATTCAACATCTTTCAGTCTTGCCCCATTCCAGGATGGGGACCTGTGAACCAAAGACTTCTGCACACCAGTAGTCCCACTGGGATCAGAAGGGTTCTGATGTGCATCTGCCTCTACACAACAAAAGCATGTGCTGGAATCACACTCGTCTGAAGAAGTCTCAGGAATAACAAGACCTTTACAGTGACCTGAGGTTATCTTCAGTTACGCCTCCATGTGATTCCTGTCATTGTAAGAGAGGCTCAGAACTGCCCTGAAGGAGCAGCAGGAGCAAAGCAGCAACATTAACAAAATGGCTCAATGCAGAAGTTTCAAAGTAGTTCTTCTCTTACGCCAGCAGCCTGAGACACGAAGGGTGCCAAAAGAGGCAGATGCTGTCATGGGGGTTGCAGAGATGTTCAGCCTCTTTCTGCTTTATTTGCAGACTGCAGAACTGCACCTGCGCACCGCAGAATTGACCTAAAAGGCTTCAAACACAGAACGGCTAAAAGCATTAACCACCTTCTTGAGCTGCACCCAGGGCGCTCTGTTCAGAGCCAGTTCACTGTGGTCTGGGTTTTGCTGTTTTGTTTTTAATGCTGTCAAATTCAAGACTGCAGAGCGGCCTTTCTTCTCACTTGCTGTGTTTTATCAATATATGGTAAGCAATACAGATAACTTTGTAGGGGTGAAAGCTAAAGAAGGTTGGGCAAGAAAGATGTTTCCAATTACAGGAATCCTCTACTTGGCCAGAAGCACTGCCACCGGCCAATCTACAACAAGCACAACTTAAACTGTAGCTTATTTTATCACCATCTAAATTTACCACAGGAGCATTTGTAGGTCTAAGAAACTCTTGCTGCTGCTGAGGTGCTTTATTAAACTCCATCAGACAAATCAAGACACAGAATGGCCTTGGTGGAACCTCCCCAACACGTTACAATGCACAAGAGCTTAACCTGTCGAGGCTATTTTCGTTATTATGTCTGGCAGGCTGCTAGTCCTGCCCTGTTGTTACCCAGTTCTGCGTTGGCACCGGACGCAACCTGGAGTCCTTACACCTATGTCAGACTGTGCCATTCAAAGAGAAGGATGAGCCCATGCTGCCATCCTTGTGGGCAGCTTCAGCAGCGGCCAGGAAAGCCGGCAACTGGCTGCTCTGAATTAACTTTATTGGATCTTTCTGCACCTACTTTCCAGGCCCCTGAACTCGTACAGCACAAGGAAACTGTCAACTCGGTTGTATCAGGCGTGGGGGAGCTCTGTACTCACTGGAGATAGTGTCTGACTCCGGTTTACTTGCTGACAGGTCTTCCACAGAGGTATTGTTCCCTTCAGCACCCACGCCACATCCTCGGGGCCCCATGGCAGTGGACCTCCTCCTCTCATGAATCTCATCAGAGATCATCTCCAAGTTTTTCAAGGCAGTCTTATACTCTCCCTTTGCCAGGGCCAGTTTTGCCTGCAGGTCATCCACCGTCTTCTTCAGTTGCTAACAAGAAATGCAGGTATTAGATGTGCTTTCATCACGAACAATGCAAAGGACACAGTTCTCCATTACAGAATCATAGAATAACCAGGTTTGAAGAGACCCACTGGATCATCGAGTCCAACCATTCCTATCAAACACTAAACCATGACCCTTAGCACCTCATCTACCCGTCCCTTAAACACCTCCAGGGAAGGTGACTCAACCACCTCCCTGGGCAGCCTGTTCCAGTGCCCAATGACCCTTTCTGTGAAGAACTTTTTCCTAATGTCCAGCCTAAACCTCCCCTGGCAGAGCTTGAGGCCATTCCCTCTTGTCCTGTCCCCTGTCACTTGGGAGAAGAGGCCAGCACCCTCCTCTCCACAACGTCCTTTCAGGTAGTTGTAGAGAGCAATGAGGTCTCCCCTCAGCCCTCTCTTCTCCAGGCTAAACACCCCCAGCTCTCTCAGCCGCTCCTCGTAAGACCTGCTCTCCAGCCCCTTCACCAGCTTTGTTGCTCTTCTCTGGACTCGCTCCAGAGCCTCAACATCCTTCTTGTGGTGAGGGGCCCAGAACTGAACACAGGGTTCGAGGAGCGGTCTCACCAGTGCCGAGTACAGAGGGAGAATAACCTCCCTGGACCTGCTGGTCACGCCGTTTCTGATACAAGCCAAGATGCCATTGGCCTTCTTGGCCACCTGGGCACACTGCTGGCTCATGTTCAGTCGCTGTCAACCAACACCCCCAGGTCCCTCTCCTCCAGGCAGCTTTCTAGACAGACTTCTCCTAGTCTGTAGCACTGCACAGGGTTGTTGTGCCCCAAGTGCAGGACCCGGCACTTGGCCTTGTTAAACCTCAAGTTTAACCTTATGAGTCCACATGACTTAGCTCTGCACAGTAGCATAAACCAAGGTTGATGTTCAGGTGATAAGAGAGTTTGTAATTCAAGTACATCCCATCGCAAGCAGTGGCGCTTGTGAAGGAGACAGCAACAAGGCAAACCCTGGGAGCCAGGGGCTGGGACTGCCTCCAGAGTGGGGTAATGTCCTCTGACTAAGCACAGAGCAGGGGTCTCCCTTGTAACGCACAGGATCTCTTGTTAGCGAGTGCACCTCTCAACAGGATGTCGCTGCTTTTCCCACAACCCCTACAGGGTTTGCTCTGACAGCTCCTTGCCTGCAGGGCACAGCATGGCCGCTGGTTATCACGAAATGGGCTAAGCCTCACTCTCCCCTCACCTGAGCACCAAACCCATCACTTCTCGGTTACTAAACCTGCGGACCAGAAAGCAGCCAGCCTCAGACCCCAACACACTTTCCGTGTTCCCAGGCACACACCCCACTCTACAGCAAGGGCAAAAGTGTTGTACACCCCGTGTCCCAAAGGTAAAACACTGCCTGTGTATCTGTAGCTGTCTCTACGCTGGTTTATATTGTACATTAAAAGCAGCCTGTGCTTTTGTATTACATTTTACACGATCACTCTGCTTCAGGAGGGCACTGTGCAGCTGTTCCAGAGAAGAAACAGGCCTTCAAATAGTGGCCTTTGCCCATGGAGAAAAGGGGAATTCTCAAAAGACGCCTCTAGCCAGAAGGGATTATTGGGCTGCTGCCCAGCCCAGGACAGGTGAGGGTTTAGCTCCGTGCAGCAGCAGCTGCTGACCATGGCTACACAGGTAGGCAAGATAGAGGAGCAGAGGACAGCCCAAGCCTGGATCCTGGCAAGGAAAAGATGCGCACCAGAGTCTCCAAGGCTTACGAAGAGCTGTTGTGTCTCAAGGAGCCCAGGGAAGTGCTCAGAAAACAGGTGTGGGACATACTTTGCATCCCAGGCAAGGAATGGGAATCACCTCCTAGCCAGGATCCTGCTAACCTAGCGCCCTGCTGGAGCCTTCCTGCACCCATGGCCATCAGTGCCTGCAGCACCAGCCACTACCCTTGAACTCAGAGGAGCCAGGCTCCCTGTTTCGGGGTGGGGGAGGGAGGACATGCAGCAAAAGTCAACCAAATACAATAAAGACAGCAGTTCTTGCGTTTGACTTTTCAGTGTGACTCTGCTCTCCTACCCCTGGCAGTTCCAAGATTAAGGGCTGCAACAGCAGGGATTACCATCCCATGCACAATGGCAATACTCACCCTGAGGCCACTGCGCACTGCAAGGCGTGTACTGTGCTCAGGCACTGGCCAGACATGATTTTGCACCACACAGAGTGCAGCACAGAGATGCCAAAAAAAGCCCTGGCAGCCTACCTAGCCAAACCCAAAATCCCTCTTCTGCAAAACCAAAAATCAGAAATTCATTATCTGAATGATGTTTGAGTACTAGAAGCAGGTTACTGCTTCTGTCAATTGACTCAGTGAATGGAAAAGAACATCCCAAGCACAGTTAAACAGTCTGACACATAAAACATAGGGGAAAACCAACCAATCAAACCAACCAACCCCAGAGACTTCAAACTACAGGGAGTAAACAGTCAAACCGTATTTGTTCAGTTCTAGCAGCAAGCAGCAGGGTTCAAATGCTTATTTCACATAAGGAAACAAAGCCTCTCTTAGCCTTTTATCTTCAAAATGAGCTTAGCAAACTGCTCAAGAGGATTTGAATTGAACTGGTCTTGTGCAGAAATGCAACACAGTTGTCAGAGCACATTAGATGCAATTTCAGTATTTACTGT
Organism: Phaenicophaeus curvirostris; assembly: GCF_032191515.1. Classification (NCBI taxonomy): domain Eukaryota; kingdom Metazoa; phylum Chordata; class Aves; order Cuculiformes; family Cuculidae; genus Phaenicophaeus; species Phaenicophaeus curvirostris. The sequence goes on along the minus strand of NC_091397.1, from coordinate 48,733,154 downwards.
AAGCAGTTTCAGATGGATCCGAGTTACACACATACCTCTAGTTGGACGTAGTACTTCGCCTTGAGTTCAAAGTAAGGTCTGTGGAAAAACAAAGAGCAACTGTTTACAATCAATGCAGAGCACGGGAGTGGGAGTTGTTCTCCATAGTAGTAACACAGCTATTTTGTCTTTTACTGCAACCCCAAGAGAGTACTATCTAGATGACAGAACACCTACCTACATGTGTTCTCAATGTCTCTCTTTTCTCCTCTAACTTATCTAAGTTCTCATGGGTCTTTTGACCTAAATACAAATCACAGTTTTTGGAGCTGACAGCGGAATTCCTTCAGGCCTAGGTTCTGCAAGCTATTAAAATCATAGAATCATAGAATCACTAGGTTGGAAAAGACCTTTCAGATCATCAAGTCCAACCATACCTGTCCACTACTCAATCATATCCCTAAGCACTTCATCTGCCTGTCTTTTAAATACCTCCAGGGATGGTGATTCAACCACCTCCCTGAGCAGCCCATGCCAGTGCCCAATAGCCCTTTCAGTGAAGAAGTTTTTCCTAATGTCCAATCTGAACCTGCCCTGGCACAACTTGAGGCCATTCCCTCTTGTCCTATAGCCTGTCACGTGGGAGAAGAGACCAACACCTACCTCTCTACAACCTCCTTTCAGGTACTTGTAAACAGTGATAAGGTCTCCCCTCAGCCTCTTTTTCTCTAGGCTAAATAACCCCAGCTCCCTCAGCCGCTCCTCCTAAGACTTGTGCACCAGCCCCTTCACCGGTTTCACTGCCCTTCTCTGGACACACTCTATGACCTCAATTTTTTTTTTGTAGCGAGGGGCCCAAAACTGAACACAGCATTCGAGGTGCAGCCTCACCAATACCGAGAACAGGGGCAGAATCTCTTCCCTGGTCCTGCTGGCCACACTGTTTCTGTTACAGGCCAAATAGCTCTTGGCCTTCTTGGCCAGCTGGGCACACTGCTGGCTCATAGTCATATTAAATGCAATGTCCAGCATCAGGCCTAGGTATTCTCTCTGTATCCATCTAATTTTTAAGCCCACAGCACACAGAAATTCCCCACAGAGGTAAACCTTAGATTTCCCCATGTTTACATATTGGGGCGGAGATGCAGTTCTGAAGTTTTTCAGTGGAGATGAGGGGGATGAAGAGAGGTCAGAGCACCACATGCAAGGGCAAAGCACTTCCCACCAGCGGCCCACCAGGCTCTTCCCTCCCACTGCATAGCTCTGCAATACTTTGCTTGGACACAGAAGAGGACAGTTGTCACACCCAGTCTGTTTCCCACTATAGCCAACAAAACTTGCTTATAAGGTGCAGGAGGACAGGGACAACAAGAGGTTCAGTACAAAGCCTAGAAACCACATTCCAGCTTCAAAGTTATGAAGCCCACAAGCAAACATCATCTGATAAAACACTCGACAGCAAAAAAGCCATTTTTTTTAACAGGGCACACTCCCTACCCTCTTCACCTCTCAGAAGCTCTCTTGGAAAGTATAGGAGAGATAAACAATTAGGTACAGATTCATACGAACTAGAATGTGAACTACCCTTGTCATATTTCTACCCTGACAGAAAGCCTCTTCTGAGCTGTAAGTCCTACTGCAGCTACATTTTGGACTGTGCACCAGAACTCAGGAGTGTGAAACTCTGGCTTTCTGATACTTAGAAGGGTTGAATTCACTACAAAGTCACACACAAAATAACCGAGTTGCATTTCCTTGAGAGCAGCTTATTTTGCAGCTTCTTTGTTTTCACTCAACAACCCCCTGCTGTCACTAGGAGAGCACAGCCAAGTCTGCAACGTTTCCAGTGACACTGATCCAGTCAAACTTCACTTCTGCCTACCCTCACTGGGATATAACCCTGCCAAAGTCTATCTACACAGATGGACCTGCCAGGCATGGCAAAACTGCGGTTGAGAGTCTGAACCCAATGGCTGAAGGACTCCTTCAGCCACACCTGAAAGCAATGGGAGGGCAGAGACACTGACAGAACAGTGTTGCAGGGAAACACCTGCAGGGAACAGAGCGTAACCCACTCACCTCAAATGACTCGATTCTCTTTTCTCCCTTCTTTAACCTGGTGCAAACTGGGAAGGAGCAACCAGGCTTGAATCCTAACCTCCCATCAGCTTCCACAAGCCTAGGGGAAAAAGTCCCCTTTCAATCAGCAAACAAGCACATGTACATTTGTGTGGAGTGAAGAAGATAATACATATACAGACATGTGTACGTGTGTGTACACACATGTGTGTAAACACATACACATGTGCATATGAGCAGGCATATTTACAGGTAACAGATGAAAAAGATGCCACCTAAGTCAGGAGAAGGATATCAGCAGTCTGAGATGTGGGTTTTAAAACGTAAGCACTCTTCCTCACACACTGCTAGCACAGCTGGGCATCCAAGGGCAGCAGAAAGCAAGGCACTGGCAGAGTAGGGTCTCACATCTACCTGGGACACTTCAATCTCTTACATCCACAACAGTGTAACTATTGAAACCTGGTCCATGACACAGCAGGGATGGTGAATCATTCACTGATAAAATTGGTGTCCGTTGTTTAAGATCCTGACATTGCATAGTCAAGCAAAGTCATGACAGGAAGATAAGTAGATGACAGGAAGACTGAAAGGCACTTTGCCCAAGTCACCAGAGCAGAAAGTGACTTCCAAAAACCCACTAACACAGGCAAATTCATTATCCTACAGCTCAGAGACACTGAGCCAGGAGATCCTGAGACTGTTAAGAACACGCAGCCGTATGCAAATTCATAGCTCACAAACAAGTAAGCATCCAGAAACAAAATTAAAAGCAAAACCAAAACAAAACAATCCAATAATCATCCACTCATCAAATTTACACGGCAAATTATCTAAATTACTTTCCTCCAGGTTGTCCCAGTCTTACTTACAAATAGCAATGCTTTAAGCATCTTAATGCAGACTGAAGTGAGGAGCTAATGCAAATTGGCTTTTGCATGGAAAAGAACAACTCTTTCAGCACATCTGCCTGCAAGTTTATGGAGAGAGAGGATGGACAACACTGGCCTCAAAGGCCCAGGCATTACAGCCAACCTTTCCACACCATCCAGGGAGAAGGGCAGAGCATTTTGTGAGTTTTAAATCCTTCCTGAAAAGCGGCTATTAGCCTGTTACACACTACAATATAAGCAGCCACAAATTCAACAGCCTCATTTCCCAGTTTTATGTAGGCAATTGACAGCAGCGATGTTTTCAGCTCAGTTTTAATTTTCCTTTACCAACATAGTTATGTAGTATGACTTCAAACACATCTACAATAAGCCTGTTTGTGTCATCAGGCATCTTCCACTTTAATACTAGTTAAGAACTGGTGTTTCTGTACACCCCTTATTAAAGGATCTCTGAAACATCTTAGCTGGTTGGTTTATGCTGTGAGACAAATGAATATGTGGGAATCTTTCTACTCCACTAAAAAACAGCTTGTCCCAAGGAGATTGACACAAGACACCAGCCCCATGAGGGTGGATCCAGCAAGGAAATGAAGACTCATTTGCAAATCTCACAAGAGGTAGCTGGGTCATCAGATTCTGCACCTTCACTTGTATAAAATGGTACATAGGACCCCACTGACAACTTACCAGGGTCTTTATCTTAAATCTTAACATAAGGAAGGAACTCCTAGCAGCAAAACCACTTCTCAAATACTGCTCTTATCCAGAGGAATGTGTCATTTAGTGATCTGATGGTGTCTTTCGCAGCCGCAGTGCCTTGCTAGACAAACAGCACGCAGTTCATTCTATGAGGCCAGGCTGCTACACTGTTTCAAACATGCTCCAGTCTTCCTTGGAAAGTGCTAGCCCTTTCTTGAATTGAACAAACACCAACCAAAATAGATCTTTAGTTGACCGATTTCACCAAAAAAGACATTTTTGGATGGAAGGATTAAAGCTAAATACAGCAAGCAGATTGTTTAGACAAGCTACAGTCTGGAAATATAAAGAATATACAGACTGCAAAATACAAAGAGGAGTAAGAATTGGCTGGAAAGAGAGCCAAAATTTTAAACAGGTTCTGAGCAAAAAAACTGTTTCACTTCTCTACAACAGAGCAAAACTGCACAGCAAGTGCAGATGCATTTATTAATGATGCTTGCTGCTTAGCTATGCTCTCAGAAGCACCTTTCCTTCCCTAAGAACAGCTCTCGCACAGCTTTGCTACGGCAGCGTCAGGAAATAAACAAGTCTGATGCATGGCATGCTACACTGACGCAGTCTCACACCTTTTGGGTTTCTGTCACTTGCTTTGTTGATCTCCTAACTAAAAATAAGTACTAAACGGTAAACAATCCTAAGCTGCAAAACATTTACACACAGAGCTCTGCAGTTCTGCAGGCAGCATCTATACAATCCCATGAGACTGTTCCTCAGACGCTACAAAGGGTTCAATGCACTAGAACAAGACCAAGAATATGCCCAGAAAACGTTCCTAGTTCCACTTAGTTCACGAATCTATCAAGTCCGGAGCTTCAAAAGACACTTAGAAGGCCAACAAATGCAAAGACAAATCGCAGAACCAATTGTGCAGTGAGGTTGTTGCACACAGACGGGAGCCCAAAGGAAGAGGTACGAAGGGCAACACAGTTTCACAAGTTTCAAAAACCCCACAGAACTTGTATTTCCCCCAACCAGATTTCACCATTAAACCCATCTCCGAATGCAAAACGTACTTAGATTTATTGATGGCTCTTTTCAGCTTCTTCTCCAGTTGCTTCATCCTTCCCATGGCAGCATTGTATTTGGCTGCAGTCTCCTTGTGAACCAACTCGCTTCTCGTTTTGGTCTGCTCTGCCTCCATGACCTTCAAGAGGGAAAAACCAGGTTGAGTGGAAAGAAACAATGATCCATTCTTATCATTTTAATTAACAGCATCTTCATAACCTCTCCAATCAGCTCATGTCAGGAAAGTGAGAGTATACAAAAATTACTTGCAATGAACCTACTTAAAAGTGTTTCCTGAAAGGAGCAGGAATGCGTGTCAGATTTGCAAACACTGTTAATTTTGACAGAGGTGTTGCAGGTTCTTGCATAATGCACCTTATGGGAAGTTCAGAAAAGCCTCAGATTTTGGGATCATCCATTATTTAACCCAGTTAGACATTCAGGAGTAGAACAGCACTAGTAGAAGTTGCCCAGTTACATTTAACAGCGTTGTTTCTGTTCCCTTATGGCAGCCTGCCTCTCCCCGCAGGGAGCCAACAGGCTGCTTAGCCCCCAGCTTGCAGTTCCACCAGTCTGGAAAGGGTTGAAAACCAACCAAGGCAGTGGAAGGACTAAAACACAATTCAGCCTGAATCACCTGTCGCCAGAAAATAGTGTGTCCAATGACTGCCTGTTTGCAGAAGGTCAGGAAGCTATTTTTTCTCTTAAAACAGCTGACCAACCTCAAATCACAGTTTCAACACTGAAAATACCCAGAGGTTTGAGCCCTGAGCTGACACACCTATCATGCAGATGGCTGAAGCTATGCTGATGACCAACCCACTATTAAAGAATCATAGAATGGTTTGGGTTGGAAGGGACCTTAATAGATCACCTAATCCCACCACCTCCCTGCCATGGGCAGAGACACCTTCCACTGGCTCACGTTGCCCAAAGCCTCATGCAATGTGGTCTTGAACAACTCCAGGGATGGAGCAGCCACGACTTCTCTGGGCAACCTGTTCCAGTGCCTCACCACTCTCACAGTAAAAAATTCCTTCCTAATGTCTAATCTAAATCTCCTCTCTTTCAGCTTAAAACTGTTACCCCTTGTCCTATCCCTGATAAAGAGACCCTCCCCAGCTTTCCTGTAGGCACCCTTTAAGTACTGGAAGGCTGCCATAAGGTCTCCATGGAGCCTTCTCTAGGCTGAATAACCCCAACTCCCTCAGCCTGTCCTCACAGGGGACAGGCAGATGCATAACGCACTGCAGTCCCAGGCCCCACACATCAGTGGCTCTCCACAGCCAGGCTAGGTCTTCTCTGGCCACCTGGGCTGCAGCCCTACACAGAAGCAATCATTTCTTCAAAGCTTTGTAACCAAACATGGCATTTTGCAACAAACAGGAGTCTACAAAGCAACACGAAAAGTGAACATCCCTCCATTAGCTGTTCAGCTGGTACCCTATAGTCACATTTTGCAGGTAATTCTATCTAGGGTACTTTTATTGTGCAAATTTGAAAGTAAGGGTTCCAAAGTTTCTTTTGACCAGACGTAAAATAATATACTCAACTCCAGTGCCCTTCAACTACTTTATATATAAATGAGGCATCAACTTTTGAAGCAAAATATACCTATATATGTATCTCAGATTCATAACAGGCCGTCTCCTGCATCCTGAAAATAAGCTGCAGCTTCATCTTGAGCAAATGTTTGAAAGCTAGGTTGATGCAATGACTTTCCTCAGTGAAAAATGTCAGGAAAGGCAGTTTCAGCATGGAACTGTCTTAAATTAAAATGCAGTCTCCAAAGGCTGCACAAAAGCTGGTTTGCCTTCTTTGCAGTGTGGCAAGGGAACTGCAGCGTAAAAATGCTGGAAGGTGCAAAATAATGGAGTGGCTGGAATTTGCAAAGCTCAATTAAATGTCAACCCCTCGCATCCATTCCTGGGGCAAAATTAGCACCAACTTTGATATCTGGGATGATCCACATGATAATGCTACCAGCATCAAGGTCATAACCCAGGCTAGGTGTCCAGTATCATGGGGTTTTTTGCACATCTTTCATACCAAACATCACAGAAATGCTGAACCCCACAGAACTGGGATTTGAGGATGACAGATTGTAAACACCTCAAAATATCTTACAAAATATGAAATTTGCTGCCAGCCCTGTATGCCCACATTCATTATGCTTTACAGAAAGGAAAAAAAAAGGTTGCATACTTCATCCTTTTGCAAAATTAATGATGTAAGGAAAACCATCTTTCCCCCCTCCCTTGTTTTCCTGCAGGTATTCTGTCACCACACTTACATTACCCACAAATGTCTGTGGAGAGGCCAGAAACAGCCTGACTCCTTTCCCCAGGACAGCAGCTCAAGATGCCCGCCCACAACCAACAACAGTATCTGGAAGATTGTGAGGTAACTCCACGGAGATCCATCATCTACCAAGATGCATTTAAAGTATTTCATTTGGACAAGAATAAACAAGATCGTCCAGCCTTACACAAAAGCCAAACGGCCTTTTAATAAAGAAGCTCTCCCTCAGGGCAGCTGGACAGAAACAGACTGCAAACTATGCTGCCAACTCTGCACCTGGGAGGTTCAACGTTCAGACCAGCTAAGGAAACCCCTCACCTTTTAAAAAAGTCTTACAAGGCTTGTGTGGGAAAGAAGTACTTTTGATCAGACCTAATAATATGTTTGGGGGAAAAGCAGTCTTATACGGACTTGTAAACAAGCTTTTGGTTACAGTTACCGAATAAGTTGTTTCACCTAATAAAAGCCGCTATGCTTCTACCACCAAAGCTTGCCTTGCTGATGCTTCTAAGCCATCACAGATGCAATAGCATCACTTAGAAAAAGGCAGAGATAAAAGCGAGGATGCCTCTTCACATAAGAGTGCTCTAGACACACCTTTCCTCCTTAGCTGTACCTGCCATCCATACCCTTGGGGCACGCAGGGGATATAGTACTCTTACAGAAACATTCATGGTGCATGAACTTCTAGGGTGCTCACACTGTTGCTCACATCTCTGTAGCCCACATCTGTCCCTAATTACTAGATCACCTATTCCAGGCAGAACTCATTCTCCCAGGCAGCACAGGCAACAAGACACAACTATTGGAAAACAAACCAAACCAAAAAAACCAGCACAGGAATCAATCAAATCTTCTCTTGTATTTCCTCGTATTTCCAACCCAGATGTCTGGCAAAGGAAGGTCAGCGTAGAGTATATATTTGTAGTGAATCAGTCTGTACAAGTAGAAGGGCAACGAAGCTGGTGAAATGGCTGGAGAATAAGCCTTATGAGAGGCAGCTGAGGGAGCTGGGGTTGTTTAGCCTAGCAAAAAGGAGGCTGAGGGGAGACCTTATCACTGTCTACAACTGCCTGCAAGTAGGTTGTAGAGAGGTGGGTGTGACAAGTGACAGGACAAGAAAAAATGGCCTCAAGTTGTGCCAGGGCAGCTTCACACTAGATATCAGGAAAAATTTCTTCACTGGAAGGATTATCAGGCACTGGCACAGGCTGCCCAAGGAACTGGCTGAATCACCATCCTGGAGATATTTAAAAGATGGGTAGACACAGTGATCAGGGATGTGGGTTAGTAATGGACAGGTATGGTTGGATTCCATGATCTCAAAGGTCTTTTCCAATGAAACAATTATATGAATCTAAGTAGCTTTGTTTCCTTCAAAAGATTTGCATGATCTGAAATCAAAGATGGACTCAGGCAAAAATTCAGTAATAACAATAGATGCAAATGAAAAAATCTGTCAGCGAAATTAAGCAAAGCTGACCATCTAAGCCACAGAATTACTCTGAATAACTGTTTCTTTCTCAAAAAAATTAAATTGATGGCTCTTGCAGGGGAAGAATTTGAAATAAAAGAGGTAAGAGAGGTACACCAGAAGGACAGAATTGATAATACAAGGGATTGCTTTTAACCCCTGCACTTCCAGGGTGAAGTGACAAAGGTGAGGGCAGAGAAGGATGTGGATATTTTTGTTATTTCTTTTACAGACTGTTCTTCCCCCCTGCCTTTTCTCTAAGTACTTCTGAGTGCAGGAAGTCTCTCTTCTCTCTATATCATGAGAGCACCCACGCATTTTTCACTGACAGATGGCACTTCACGGTGTAATATCAAAGGGAGCTTCACAAGCCAAATGAAACCAGGAGGGAGCGTGCCTCCTCCCTCTTCACTCTCCCCTCATTCCTTCCTTTTTAAAATGTCTCATGATCAAGAGCCAAAACATTTCTTCTCCCTGCCAGAATTTATGAACTGAACATATCTCAGGAAAGACTGTAAAAGCAAAACTTTTTTAAGATTGCAGATTGCATCGGCAATTAGAAATTAGAAATTTCTCTTGAAATTCATGAGGTATGTTCCTTTCTGCTCCAGTTTGTCTCAACCTTGAGGTAACACATCTGCCAGCACTTTCCTTTTGTATACATTTATGGATGATTTTCAACAGCAGTATAAATGTGAAGATCTCTCTCCTTTATCCCTCCAAAATTCCCCATCCTTTGGCCCTTCTATAGTCCCACTCTCTGCACCCTAAACTGCAGCATTATAATTCAAGATACTAGCAGGTAGGCAACACACTTCCATTTCCCAAAAATATTTTTTCTAAATTTCGAAGACAAACTGGCTTACTAGCTTTTTGGTAACTGCAATGGCTAAAAGTGAACAGCACTTTTTCTTCTCCAGGTAGCTTAGAAGCTCATCAAATCCATTTCCATGCAAGCTAGGTGACTACATGTCCATTACAATTCTTCTTACAATTAAATTGCCCCTCTGATCGCATGAATTGCTCTCCAGACCCCATCAACTTACTGACCAGACCTCCTCTGACTACAACAGTAATTCAGGCAAGTAACTGGGTTGTACAAAGTAATGTTCTAGGCACCTGCAACTGATGAGCTAAATCCCAGCCTAAGTGTCATTACACATTTCAGACCTGTGAAGAAACGGACACCTAGAAAAAAAACAGCACAGGAATTCTCCCAAAAATACATATCAAGTTAAGAGTAGAAGCAGGTAAAGCAGCTGCCTGACTTGCAGGATCACATCACAGTCCACTGTTTCACTGTGGTCAACACATAGTTCAAGCACAGACATCTACAGGGAGTAGCTGCATCTCCACAGGGAGGCATCTAGCTTCTATTTAGGCACCCAGCTTCCTTTGGAAACACGGCTCAAACTGCAAGGTGGAAAAAAATGCTCTGTGACAGCCTGTACTCCCTGTACCTATTCATCCTGCTCCTGTTTGCTCCGTGAATAAAAACAAACAACTTCCACCTGTTATGCTTCCAGCCCACCCATGGTAAGTAACTCTCCCATTTTTCATCAGTTAAATTATACGATTTTCTATATCAGTGGCTACAAAAACCACAGTAACTCATTAGACCATCACATTAAAAATAGTGTTAATAGCTTCCCAGTCTATGACAAAATCAAAAAGCAATTACAACACGCAACCCATATCTCCACTTCCCTCCAGTGAGGGTCTGCAAACAAAATTTCTTGATTCGTACTCCAGAACTCAAGTTTTTGTCCACATCCATTGGATCAAGTACACAAGTAACCTAGCAGTATTTCCATATATGCCTGTGAAAAAATAAGTGTTTCATTTGTTCTCTTGCTTACCCTTTTCCTTTGTGCTGTTTGCTTTGTCAGCTACCAATCTGCTACAGGGCTCAGCTTTTGTTCCAAATTTCAGATTAATTCAACAGAGCCTGCTACATCTGCCTAAGAATAGCAAATAAAAGCACTTTATTCTTGCCTGACATTTTTATCAATAGAGAATCAAATGAATTAGTAGCCCACTTCTAACATTTGGCACAGAGGTGCTTTTCTGCACTTGATTCATTGCTGTGCAAGGCCCAGTGCAAGATTTTTCTCTGCCCAGTGCAACTGTCATTTATAACTACATGCAAAAAAGCTGGCAAATCCAAACAATTACTCTGTTTACATCACTGAACACTAAGCACTTCACTAATTGCATGCACTGAAACCAAGGAAGTATCCACTCTGCTCCTAAAGAAGTTATAAAACACAGACAAGCACTCCAAACAAATGCTGATTCTGTTCTGTCAGGACTTCCAGTAACATTTTCACCCTTCTTGGCTCTGGCCTTACCCTTAAGGCCTCCGATACGGCCAGCGAAAATCACGAGACAAACTTCCGTGTAGCTCTTTCAAAATCTGCTCTACCCTGGAAAGGTGCAGATGGGTGCTCTCTGGAACTCAGCTTACCCAGACTATTTTAAGCACCAGAAGAGCTGGGTAACACACTTTCCAATCAAGGAGCCATCATCTGCTCCATACAATCCAGTCTGTGCCTTGGAGATTTTCTAACTGCAGTATAGAAGGGTAAGGTTCCTATTTACTGTTTCAGTTCTAACCATCAGAGACATGGTTTCAGTCAGTACTCTGACTCCACCGAACACGGTCAGGAGCTACCTCCTGCTCCAAATCACTGGGTTTGCCCATCTCAGCTATACTCCTCTCACAAACCATCAGGGAAGGATTAAGGATTGTACAAGAACACAGAGATCCCCTTGAAATATCCAAGGAAAAGTGGAATCCACTTGAATTCTCAAAATTGCTAGCATTTCTTTCCTCACCCACTCCAAGACAAATTTTCATTATGCCAGCTAGAAAGAGGTGGCTGATCCACGGTTGCTATCACTCTCCACCAGACCTCAGCAGTTTAACAGTCAGGAGCTCTACACAACTCCCTAGATGCTTCCTGTTTTCTCACCTGTCTATTCTGAGAATCAAAAATCACATATGCTTCTCTGGACTTTGCTCATACTGAGCAGGGAGAACAACTGGGGAAAACGACAGCTGCTGGTGCCCTGGTGCATGTGCACTGCAAAATTGTGGGGCTCCCTTCAGAAATACACAGAGCTTACCAGATCTGCAAATACTTAAGGATAACAGGGAAAATAACACAAACAGTGCCCTGAAGCCTGTTTTCTCTTTTTTAATATACACCAGGTTTTCCATCTCTCCCCTACACATCGCCAACGTTCCTTTTGTTCACTGTTTCTTCATCAGGCAGCTGGTTTTTACAATTCCTTCTGAAATAGAGGCTTTCTTGTAACTGAGAAGCTTCTGCAGCAGAACAGAGCTGTGACATTGAGGACTGCGAGACAATAGGAACATTGTATGGCATGCTAGCATATCTGGAATAGCAAGTTCAGCTTCACTGGCATATTAAGGGAACTGCAGCAGAACAAAGGTTTTTAACTTCAATTTTTAGTTCTTTCATGTTAAAAAAGTGCCTTTTTCTAAGCAGACGGGAAAAAGAGACAGGGCAAATGACAGGAAAATTCTTCTTGACAGCTGCGAAAATGAATAGTACCTTTCATTGTTAGACGGTGCATCTCTTCCGTAGACTAACAAAAACTTTACAAAGGAGGTAAGACCTTGTTTAAATTCAAAAGTTAATTCAGGACAGAGCAGTCTGCAAGCTTAAAATTCAACACACGTTTTTGAGTAATTCTACACATTCAAACACACATCTCTGAAGCAAAGTGCCTTGTTCAAGTTACTCCATACTAAGAACAGGTTATATTAAAACTGGAATGTTTACCTGTTTCCAGAGTAAGAGTTTCCATAACGTGTATTCAGGAATCGGCATCCCCATGCAATCATTCTGGCATGATTTCAAATGTAGATATCCTTAAGACATTGTTTATGCACATTATATAGATGGCAAGTTTTGTCTCTTTAGAGAGCTACTCTACTAGTTACTATCACAGCCAGACAGAGAACTACAGCTGTCCCAGTAGCAGCCCAAGGCCCCAGTCATTTAATCTTAGGCTTCATAATTTTCTGTAGCTTCATTTCCTACATGTCACGTATCTGGACCTATGAAAAATTTGTTTTTTCAGAAACCAGGTGTCGTACACCACAGGAGAACACAAAACATGGAAAAGAGAGATACTAAGGCATGTTTGTATTACCCTCTGAGTAGCATGGTTGAGCATCTCTTGCCAGGCAGAGTCAAATTGACGTTTGTCATCTTCCAGTAGCCTCTGCTCAGCAAGTGAAATGGTTTCTTTCGCAGCACGCAGCACTTCAGTGGCCCTCTGAAAATCCTGAGTCGCCCTCTGAGCTTCCAGCTGTGCCTAAAAAAGAGAAGCTGGGATCAGAATCAAAGGAACCCTCACAGTCACGTCTAGAACATCTACCACACTAATCCCAGGACCTTAAAAACATATCGGCACTAGTATTTCCCAAGATTTTTCTTGGAAATGACACATATTTCCTCACTGGAATAAGTACTGCTAAGACAGTAGTTCCCACTCAAACAGGTAATTTCCAAACAACTGTCTCCTGGTGTTCATAGTTAAAAAGTACACAGCTGATTGTCTACAAATAAGCATCTGGCTAAGGCACAAACCCCTTACGATATAGGTTTAATCACCGAGAAACAAAACAAAAAAAAATGCAATAGCAAACTTGTAACGTGTCAAGAATACACAGAGAATGGCACTCCCCAAGTTTAGTCAGGGTGGATTGTCATCTGGAGCACAATTAATAGTGCTGAGAAAATGTTTTGGAAGTATTACATTGCTATACAGCTTAAATAAGTTTCCTGAGAGGGTGGCTGCTAATTCACTGTATGTTTTTCTACTTTGCTACCGCTGGGACACAACTGGTACAGCAGGTCCTCAGTACACAGCCACGAAGGTAACCAAGGGAATTTGCAATGCACGTAAAACACAGACAAAGGCCCTGCTATGTCCTTTTGGAAACTGCTGCTTGTTTTCAGCAAAATAACACAAAGTTTGAGCTTGAAGGAAGCACTTTCAAGTATCTGCATGGAAGCAGGGGAGAACAGTCTCCTGGTGAATTACACGGTTCTTCCTTTGAGCAAATACTCCTCCAGAACAACATAAGACTTTCCCAGTAAAACAAGCACAGCTTAGAAGCCATCTAATCAACGAGCTGTGATCTCTTTTATTCTGGAGGAAAAAAAAATCTCCAATACATTACATTTACAGACCACCTTCATCTCTCCTGAAGGTTTTAACAAGGGCCCAGAGGAGGGCCGCGAAGATGATCAGAGGGCTGGAGCACCTCTCAGATGAGGACAGGCTGAGAGAGTTGGGGTTGTTCAACATGGAGAAGAGAAGGCTCCAGGGAGAACTTATAGCAGCCTTCCAGTATCTGAAGGAGCTACAGGAAAGCTCAGGAGGAATTTTTTACATAGGCGAGGGGGATAGGATGAGGGGGAACGGCTTTAAATTGAAAGGGGAAGATTTAGATTAGACATTAGGAAGAAATTCTTTGCTATGAGGGTGGTGAGGCAGTGGCACAGGTTGCCCAGGGAAGTTGTGAATGGCCCCATCACTGGAAGTGTTCAAGGCCAGGCTGGATGGAGCTTTGAGCAGCCTGGTCTGGTGGGAGGCACCCCTGCCCATGGCAGGTGGGTTGGAACGGGTGATCTTCAAGGCCCCTTCCAACCCAAACCATTCTATGGTTCTATGATCTTACAGTATCCAAATCCCACTCTGAACCATCCTCAAGTAAAACCCTCACATCTCATCTAACAGGCTGGAGATGCCTCCATCCTTCACAGCCAAGCGCCAGCCCTCCAGGGTCCCTAACAGAGCAGCAAGTCCTTACCTATTCAGCCCAAAAAGGGAGAGTGGCCAATAAAGCAGAGATAATGCAAGTCATACTGCAGGTTTCAGTAGTACCGTGGTGACAAAAGTCATCACAGAGTTTAACAGTCTGCAGTGTTGCATTTTAGTATCAGCAGCAACACTTACATGTTCAAAATTGGTGACACTAGGACAAACAGATAAAGTGTATCCATAAACAAATTACTGGTGTTGGCTGGTTGGTTAGATGATTTTTTCTTTAGTAAGATAAAGATGTCATCTCTTTATAGTTACCACTGAACTACTAGCAATTTTAATATTCAGGCTTTCAAATGAGCACGTTTCACATTGTTTTCCTTCATCAGAAATTTTTAATTTCTATTGCCTCCCTTGGTGGGAATGGCATGAAGGCATGCAGGGTGAGCTTCAAGGCACAAAGCCTGCTGAGATAAAGCTGAAGGCCAGTGTTGAAGAGCAGAGGAACCAAAACCGGCACACTCTCATCCATACCACTTTTTTGTGACTAGTCTGAACATTCCGCAGAGCCTCTGTATTCCAGTAATGTAGACAAAATGGCCCAAACCAGGAGAAATTTTTAATTTCTGAAGTCTTTATGCATATTCACTGTCTCTTAACTACATACCAGCACTTTCCTGCTCTTGAGCCCTTTTGAGACTGAAGCACAAATACCTCGTTCAGCTCAGAAGTAAATGCAGAAAAGTTCAGGTAAAGATTTATCTATGTCATAAATTTCCATGTAAAGTAGGAATTTTGAGCTGTCTTGCGCTGAAACACCACCCATCCAATGTAAGCTTCACATTCAATTAGGACAGTTCGCATTTACGCTTCAATGATTTTTTTAAAAATAGAATGGAATTACCCAGTTCGTACCTACAGGAAACGTCTTTAACCTGGTGTGACTGGCAGAACAAAATAGTGAATAAAACTTTACATGTCATGATATACAGATGAGTCATCTCAGGCTGAAAGAGGTGAAAGAACTCTGAAATACAGAATACTAAATAGAGAAAGATGAAGTCTTCTGATTAAGAAAGAAGTTTTAGAGTGAAGAAATGGTGGTCATTTGGGAAGCAGCTAAAAATCTCTGATAAAAAAAGTGGGAAACAAGTAGAACAATGGTGGATTTCACCAGCAAATATCTGGCTACACATCCTTAACACCAGCTGCATCAAATACCTCCACACCTGAGAAACCACAGTCATTTGTAAAGGTAATGGAAAAAATCCTTCCCTCCCTGCCCTGTGGCAGGGGAGACGGACTCCCAATTTAAACATGAAGTCTCAAAAGGAAATAAAGCACACTATTTTCCCTCACGATGCCCTGAAATAGCAGCAAAGCTCGTCTTACTTCCTTCCCCCTGTCGCAGAGAGGTACTTCACCCCAAAGTGACCATGGAAAAACAGGAGCTATGTGTCAGAGGTCCTTCAGCTACAAGCTGGGGACGGAAATCAAAGTAATCACAATCAGTGCAGTGATTTCCTTTCAACCAAGGTTCTTGATGCATTTCCTTCTAAAGTGGCTGCTGCTGTTTTCCACAGAAGAGAAATTCATCTAACCATGCCCTTCGCTGCTTCAGGCTGCTTACACCACACCACCCTGCCTAAAGCCTTCATGAAGGACCAAGGCATTAAAATGTTCATTTCTATGCAGGACTGCACATCCCAAAGCAGCACAGAGCTTAGGGGCAATGTTTGTGGAGGAACAGCATCCTGGGATACATTCCTCATTTATATGGTCTTTTAGAAAGTCTAGAAAAAAAACCCAAAACACATTATATCTTGTCACCATCCCAGTCAGAGATACCCATTTCAAACATATTAGCACATTTAATAAATTCAGAATAAGCCTGACTGAAGAATATTTTAATTCATCCACTGCCTAACCTAAAATCATGGTACCCACCCAAGCACAGAAAAGCCATCTGAGGGTCTTTAAACAAGGCTTAACCTAAGTTTCCAACAAAGGACACAGCAGGAAGACTGAATCTTAGTCACCAGAACACCTCCTGCAGAGGAAGGTCACAAAGTTGATTAAGGGTCTAGAGGATAAGTCATATGAGGAGCGGCTGAAGACACTTGCTCTATTCAGCCTGGAGAAGAGACTGAGGGGAGAAGTCATCATAGTCTACAGCTTTCCCACAAGGGGAGGTGGAGGAGCAAGTGCTGACCCCTTCTCTCCGGTGACCAACGATAGGACCCAAGGGAATGGCAGCAAGCTGTTCCAGGAGAGGTTTAGGTTGGACATTAGGAAAAGCTTCTTCACCCAGGGAAGCAGACATGGTGCCAAACCTGACAATATTCAAGAAGCATTTGGACAATGCCCTCAGACACATGGTGTGAATTTTGGGGTAGTCCTATGCAGAGAGAGCAATTGGACCCTATGATCCTTGTGGGTCACTTCCAACTCAGGTCATTCTATGATTCTATGAACTCCCTGAAAATTCAAGACCTTTTTCTTTTATTCCTTCCAGTAAGTTTGACCTACGCTAGTAAAGGGCTCAAATGCAAACAAAGGCCAAAAGTTTCCCATAAAAATAGTTTAGGCTAGGATTTTAAAAAGTGAAATAAAATGCAAGACTCTAGTAAAAGTCTGCACCCAGAAAAAAAGTCAAGGATGCTGGAAAGAAAAGAAGGACTTATTTTCACAGAAGACTCTAACAGAAGGAGCCAAGCCCCGATAACTTCCACTCAGTAAGGTTGTCAAAGCCCAGACTCAGTGAAGGCTCCTACTCCACGGCTGCCCTGCTGCAGGAGTGGGCTGCCCACACAAGAACCAACTTAGAAACACAGAACAGGCTGGTGGATCCATTCCTAGCACAGGCAGAACTGCATTACCAAGTAACTGCTTTCGAAACTCTGGTAAAACCAGATCCAGGGGCAATGTGAACTCAGTAGTAGTACAGTTTTCTCGCTGTAACTGCATCAGCGCTTGGAAGTTTCTGTTGGCACAGATACCCTCGTTAGGGATCAACACATCTAAGCCAGCAAAAGTCTGCAAAGCATTAGGAGTCAAGTTACTAAAACTCCACAGAAAACAACATTTACTGATAGCCTGCAGTATTAGTAGCTCTTCTGACGAAGCCTCTAAAGCATAATTGGCTGCACAGCAGGAAAACGTTCTTTATGATAAGGAAACCAGAAGCTAAATTTACAGTTCAGCTAGATTTCCACTTGCACCTGGACCGGCAGGGCAGTGAGAGCTGAAGCTACTAACAGGCAAGCCCGTAACTCTGGCCACATTCAGCTTTGTGCCCTGTAATTGTGTGGGCAAATGGAAAACTGAAACAAGACCGTACTTAAATATCGTATCCCAGCTGTATTTGTTGAATGGTACTCTGCAATAGCCGTTTGGAAACACTGTTTTGGAACACAGAAGTTTTTTGGTTTAAGCTAAAGAGTTAGTCCAAACAGCAATTTAGCTTCAACAATTATCCTAAGTCAGTCTAGAGGCTTTTGTTTTAAGCTACTTACTGAAAGCCTGGGAAAGAAAAAAGCCAAACACTAGGGTGAAGAATGATGCATTAGTCATTAGAAAAACATCAACAGGTTTGTGGTTTTGCCAATGTGAAAAAGGATATTTAAACACGCTTTAGTTAGTACAGTTACTCAACAACCAGCCTTCATTTAAAACTCCCTCTAGCACGCACAGGTTGTTCTGCACCATCACCAACAGATTGCTCTCACGCTGACAGTCTCAAGCCTGTAGGTCACTCAGCTTGATGGAAGAGAGCGTAGCCATGTTCTTCATGTACTTTTAAAACTAGAGAGAACAACAGAAACTCACATCTCCATCCAGCCTCCTGACATTACGTATAAACTTCACCACTTTAGACAGACACTGTTTCTCTCAAAAGATCAGAATTCAAAATTCAAATGAATGGTTGAAAACAAGGTTGTTTTGCTTTCAAGAACAAACCAGTGCTTGCGTTGATAGAGGTTTAGCCCTGGGGTGGCATGAGGGAAAATGTATCAGGGATGAGGACAAAAATCTCCAAGGGAGGTTGGAGGCAAGTAGGATGTCAACTTTCTACCTGTCACCCGTATCTCTGGTGCTTGATGGAGTCTACCCAATATAAAAGTGAGCATCTCTTTCAAAGGAAGTCAGAACGAGCTAGGCTAGGGAAACCCTTTATTGAAAACAAGAGAGCCTTGAGACCTTGGGAACTGGGGAACCTGTGCCCCAGCTCCCACTTACACAGTGACTGGGAGCTCACTGTGCCTCATCATCAGTGCTTTCTCCCAGGAAACTCACCTGAAAGTCTTCATCACTGCAAACCCTTCCCCCATCAGCATAAAACATCAAGTGGGACCCCTTGAGAAATGCAATTAAGAAGCCACAGAGATCTCAACTAAGGAAAACCCCAGTCACAGCAGCCTCTGTCAAGCACCGTCCACACAGAGCACCAACTCTTTCTGCTGCTGCATTCATCCCTCCTCTGCACCTCAATACTCTACAAGAAATCCACTACAAACAAGCCTCGTGCAATAGTAAATCCCTTCCCTACAACAAGCAACACACCCAAGGGCCCTTCTTTGCACACCTATCCCTCTCCTCATGCCGAAGACCTTTCTCTTCACCACTATTCACCCTGCACTCTTCCACACAGGCAACCTCCTCTCACCAGCTCATCTGCTGCCGATCTCCCTGGCTCTGATATGCACAGCCTCAAATCTCCTAGACAGCTCCCAAAGACTCAGAGGCGAAACGCAGTAGCAGCACTCAAGAGATGCAAATGGAGCACTGCGATACAAAATCTGTCGACTTTTAAAACAAAGATGTAAAATTAAAGGGGTACTGACAGGGTTCATAATTGCAACCTATTGATGTATTCCAGAAAGGAGCTCAGTCCTGACAAATCCCTCTTGGGGCAATAAAAGCTGCCCCCTCGTGTGTAATCCTCTGCTTAGTCTACACAGGGACTTGCACAGAAGGGAACCGTGCACAACAGCTGGATTATGTTTTTAGCTAAAGATAGGGAGGAAAACAAAAAAGCTCGGTCATGTCAAGCTAATAGAATGAAACAAAACTAGACACATTTGAAAATGCAGTCATTCTTCTGGAACTGGCAGCAGCATACAGGCAGATTTTCAGGCCAGCACAGACACATCTCCTTGTCCGCTTTCAAAGCAGAAAAACCTGTACTCCTTAATTATAAAATACAATTTTCTGCTTAGTCCACTTTGGTTTTATTGGCCCAATCTCGCCGTATAGCCAGTGTCTTTGCTCTACAGACCTAATAGAAAATTTTCCCCACTTACCACACACAGTTTGAATCTTCTGCGGTAACATCAACCAAGACATATACTCCTTTTCCTCATTTCACCTCGTCTTCAATTTTTGTTTGCCTACCTTGTTATATTGGACTGCAAAATATCAAAAGCATGGTGCAACTCAGCTACAGCATTCCTCCAAGGTTAGGTGACATCAAATACACCCTGGCAGACACTGCCGAGCCTCTGACCCATGAGCACATGTGCACACAGCTAACAGCCAAGCCAGATTGTCAGAAATAGATGCAGAGGGTACATCTTTGTGGGGCCAAGCCTGCTACAGAATTTCTCCCCTTGGCCAGCATCCCTCACAAGAGGGCCAGACCACAAGTGCCAGTAAATTCACGAGAAGGGCATCATTGACACAACCAGCAAATCCCCCATTAGAAATGGCAGTCAGCAAGGATCAATTATTTCCAAGTATTTACTAAGCTGGCTTTTCATTTATCCAGGTGAACCTTTCATCCCACACTGCCAAGGTCTTGACAGCCACTTTATTTCAACATTCTGTGTGTTACTACCAATAGAACACAGGAACAATCTCTGTTTACAAAAAATCACTGTAAGCTGGAGCATGAAGGGAATACACAGCTGCCACTCAGAACAAGGCACCGGCACATTACGTGCTGACCCAAGGCCTTCGCTCTGAAACTTGCTTGTTTGTTCCTGTGAAGCCAATAGCTCTCCCACTTGTTAATCTTTAAAGCAATAAATTAATTGCTAGCAGCAAACACATACATGCTCCTACCAAAGAGATAATGATTAACTGCGTTCCAGTCACAGTGTTCAGGAGGAAGCAAGTTTCAGATCTCTCCATTCTGACCTCCTCTTATTCATTTAACAACATTCCACAGCTAATTTGCTGCGCAAAGTACAACAGGGGAACATGTTTCAAAACGGAAACTTCCCTCCATCAGTCGCCCACCAGAGTTGCCATGGCACTGCCTGCCTTCAAGGATAACTCTGATCACAGCGATTGCACCACTGCATCCCGCACAAGCTTCCAGCAGGGATGAGGACTGCAGGATCACCATGCCTTGACCATGGCATACCTGTCTTGCCCATCACTGCAGTGGGTTCAATAATCCAGAAGCCTACAAGGTGGAAGTAGTTAAGTGTTTGCTGCACTGTTCACAGTAACTGACCACTGAGTGCTGCTATTTTGGCTCCAGTTTTCCTCAGCCTGTTTCAATGCAGCCAGCAGCCAGTAACAAAAGCAGTGGCTCAGACATCAACACAAGGTCCCATGATCACGGAATGGGTTGGGTTGGAAGGGACCTCAAAGATCATCCAGTTCCAACCCCCCTGGCATGGGCACGAACACCTCCCGCTGGACCAGGCTGCTCATAGCCTCATCCAGCCCGGCCTCAAAACACCTCAAGTACTGGGCATCCACAACTTCCCTGGCCGACCTCTTCCATAATGTTCAGCATCCTAATAACCACCTCAAAACCAATGCAGCTGCACCCCCAACAAATCTGCAGATGATACTAAATTAGAGGATGTGGTTGAAAAGGCAAATAGCAGAACCTCAACCCAAATAGACCTTGTGAAACTCAACTGGGCCAAGGGAATTTACACAAGGTTCAACAAGAAGAAGCGTGGAGTCCTGCACCTGGCATGAATTAAGCCCATGATCATCACAGACAGGAAGATCAACCCTGCCAAAAAGGACCTGCGCATTAC
The DNA here is from genome assembly GCF_032191515.1 of Phaenicophaeus curvirostris. Taxonomy (NCBI): domain Eukaryota; kingdom Metazoa; phylum Chordata; class Aves; order Cuculiformes; family Cuculidae; genus Phaenicophaeus; species Phaenicophaeus curvirostris. Next base: position 48,711,852 of record NC_091397.1, on the reverse strand, counting down.
GACTGTCAGGCTGAAAAAGCTCAAAAAGGTACCATCTTCTTGCAAGCCAGGCAAACCATGTCCTAGGCCACATTGGAGGGCTATGGCTGGCTGACCATGGAAAGTTATCACTCCTCCTGACTCAGCGCAGGTGAGGTTGCACACCAAATATCACGACCAGGCCCCCAAGTTCAAGAGCGACGTCAAGATGGGCCTACAGTGACTCCTACAAGCAGTGCTGTGAGGTGTGGGCTGTTTTATTGTAGCAAGGAGGAGATTAAGGAGTGATCTAATTAGCTGCCAGCTAAAATTTGAAGGGGAGCTGCAGAAATGACAGAGTCAAACAAATGCTTCTTGGCACTAGGGGATGATACAATACGCAGCAGCAGCCAAAGACAGCAGCCCAGAAGTTCAGGTTAAAAACCATTTCTTACCAGGAGGGCAGTGTGACCCACAGACAGGTGACAAATCTCTAGAGGTTTTCAAGACTTGGCAAAGCCACCATTGATGTGATTAAGCAATGGTGCAATGGTGACACTCCTGTTTTGAGCAGGAGGCTGACCAGATGACCTTTAGAGGTCCTGTATGACTAGCATTTCTATCAAATACCACCACTTGTTCTTACATTTTCACAAAAAAAAAAAAAAGAAAAAATAACATAGTAGAAAAACTTGCAGTGATGCTGAATGTTCTTCTAGATTCTCACATATACGCATTTATTTGTTTGAATAATCAGAATAGTGATGCAGTATGGGGTGGAGGTTTTGCTTGCTTTTTTCAAGGACCACGACCTTCCTTCCCCTCTCTCTATGGACTAAAAATACCAAGCCAAACCAGAACTGCAAGTAAAAACCAGAAACTCCTTTGTGCTATAGGCCATGTCCAGATGCTAATAAACAACTTATAAAATCCAAAGCCTCAGAAGTGACCTCATTTTGGCAGATCTATGAGGCTTTTTGTGAGCTATATACTAATCTACGATGGTTCACATTACTGGCAGAAAATACAATCTCTGAAGAATATGAAACACCCTTGTATTATTTAAGCTATTTATTGAAAATACACAATTGTACACAGTTTAAAATTTACTTTTTCAAAAGCAGATTTGAATATTTTTTTTTTATTTGGGTGGGAAGAGGAAAGAGAGAAAGTGAAAATAAGCCTTGATAGAGTTTTCTGGAGCATAAGCCATCTTCTCCCTGCTGCTTAACTAATGAACTGCCTGTGGAAGACAATGACTAGATATCTCTTAGTCTCTGCTTGTGATTAGGTCTCTTGTTCTCATGCAGGGCTTTTTGGTCCCATTCATGCATCCATCCTTTCTCTTATAACAGCTTAATTACTAGAGAACTGACCTGACTCCTGGCTCTGTTTTATTTTCTAGTAAACCTGTAGTCTATAAAAAGGCTCAGGAAATCAGAGCAGACCTACAGAGCATGTTCTGAGAGATATTTAACTCTGTGCTAAAGTTAGGTTATATGCGTAACTCCTCTTCAGACAGGATCACAAGCTACATTCCAAGAGACAAAAAATTCAGGGCACTTCATTACTACTTCTGTTACCAGCATACAGAGCATTGGTCTCCTCTCTTCTTTAGGAGCTATGGAAGGAAATGAGAAAGAAAATATCTAAACATACAATTCCCTTAAATGCTGTTTAGACCAGCCCTGGACTGGACTGAACAAACAGTTGCCAGCCACCCTCTGTTCTCCCGTGGTTCCCATCTAGGCTGTACACCAGGATCTTGTGAAACAAGGGCAATAATATAATCTCTGAGCCAATCATCACCATCGTGCACTGAGACATTTGAAACTTACTGGAGTCCTTGTTGTTTTTAATTGATCTAGCTCCTTGCTACACAGCAGTAGGGAGGCAATGCTCATTCAGGCACAAAGATGATATGGGAGATATTACAGCAAGCCTTTTGGCCCTCCCTCATTTTTCATGAGATTGCTGCAAGATGCTGGTCTGCTTGGAGTTACTCACGCTAATTAATGAGTCTATGGCACCAGAATACAACAAATTGTTCATCCTATTATCATCCAGACACAGCCTTCTTGGGCACTCGCTGCCATCTGCTTGTTAGTTGTGCACTTGTTTGTGGCCAAAAGCATAAAGCTGCTGCCTTCTGGAAGAGGGAATCATAGAATATCTCCATGTTTTTCTCTGCAAGGTAAAATATCTTATTAACAGAAAAAAAATATCAAGATAACCCTCTCCACACATGCACCTGCATTCTCAGGGCTTAGGCAGTGACTCATCGAGTTTAGAGTTTACAGATGATTTCTAGGTTTACATCTGGTTTCTAGGTTTACAGAGGCTCTCTGTGTGCTTATCTGCACCTGGCAGGAGCTGCCTTTCCTGAAATCAAACACAGAATCAAGCAATAAACTCCCACAAATACACACGGCAAGATTTACACAGCCTGCCTTAGTGGACACTGCTAATTATCCAAGAAAATAAACCTTCAGCACATATAAATGCAACAGATATGTTCAGGAGAAACACCAGATGGTTATCTCACCTAATTGCTACAAAACCAGCAAGTGTTTGTTCACAGAAGTTTCCAGAGGTTTGCCAAGGAAATGGCAGACTGGTTCTGAAAGAACATTTTGTGCATGCACGGACAGCAACATAGCAGAGAAACCGTGCACAGTGAGGAGTTCCACCTGGGTGACAGGCTGTTCTGGGCATGTTCTCCCAGTCCTCAGAAAGCCTCAGAGCCATCAGCAACTGCCCATCCTCAACAGCAGGGGCACACTCTGGAAGAAAAGCCTAGACTGATGTTGTACATCTTTGACAGCATGCTCACAGCTACTTTTGAGACAGTCATTTTCCTAAGGGGCCTGTTGAAGATAATTGCTCTATTGATCCTTCAAACTCTTTCCTCATAGAATTATTTATGTCTCCATGGCCTGTGTGAATAACAGGAAGGAAAAAGTTGGGGGTGGTGTCCTGGACCAATGAAGGACCAACTCCATTCTTTGAAGGAAACAGCCTGGGTAGCAGCAGGAACAGTCAAAAAATTTAATTTTATTAGACAGCAATGAAATCCAGCTTTAAGAACAAACTGTTAGCACCCTTTACTAAGTGAAAAAAACAAAAAAACCAAAAAAAAACCCAAATACCAGAAGCAGATAAATTTCTTCCACATCCTGGCCGTTAAATTGACCTTCTAATAGTAGAACTGTGAGTTTGAGGCAATTAAGAGAGACTTTTCTTAGAGAAACTGAGTCAAGACAGAGCCATTCCCACACACGTTGCAGAGAAATTAAGACTCTCCAGATATAATCTTTTCCAGCAACAATAAGCAAGAGCTCATAAATTCTTACTGTTTTCCTAGAAGATAAAACAAAACACACTCAGAAGGCAGTAAACATCCATATCAGATTTGTTTTGGCAGCTGCCTCTAACATAAACACATAATTTCATAATAAACTCCCACCTATTTAGACCATTGTACACAATAAAGATTGTGGGATGGCTGAACAACTTCCTCAGAGTTGCAAGACTTGTGCTGCCTTCACAGCAGTTATCCCTGAGCAATTACCTCACAAAACAGGTACATAAGGTATCACCTTGACATCAAGTCACCCAGGCTCAAATACCAGCTACTAACTTTAACAGATGATCCTGTCTGTGGCATCCAAACTCTTGAAACAGCCTTTACTAATGGCCAGAAAAGATTGGGAGGGGAAACACTAAGAATGAACAAAGCAACGAATTCTTTCCTTTAAGTTATTGTTTTTCCAAATGCTGTAGATTTTCTTTTTGGCCGTAACTATGCAAAATGCTACAGCTGTGCAAAGGAATCCACCATCTAAATCTCTTGGGGTTTTCCAACTTTAACATAATTTTGCATCCTCTTCATGAAATCTTTAGACAACAGCAGAGGAAAAAGGAATTCATCTCTATTTTCACATCCCAGCACCCTTTGAGAACTGCTTATACCTTTCCTGACAGTTCCAGCATCTTCTATTGCATTTGTGGATAAGCACAATAGCCATATCAACTGTATTACTTCTTTCTGCCTAAAACAGCTGACAAGTAACAAAAAAAAAAAAGCCAAATACAACTTTCCTGCCCTAGCCCTTTCCTTCTTACTCCAATGATTTGAGGGGATTTCTGGAGCACCTCTGCTATGAGGACAGGCTGAGAGAGTTGGGGTTGTACAGCCTGGAGAAGAGAAGGTTCCAAGGAGACCTTATAGTGACGTTCCAGTACCTGAAGGGACCTACAAGAAAGCTGGGGAGGGACTTTGGAAAAGGGCACATAGTGATAGGACTAGGGGGAACAGCTGTAAATTGGAAGCGGGATGATTTAGATTAGACATTAGGAAGAAATTCTTCACAATGAGGGTAGTGAGGCACTGGAACAGCTTGGCCAGGGAAGTTGTGGATGCCCCATCCCTGGAAGGGTTCGAGGCCAGGTTGGATGGGGCCTTGGGTAACCTGATCTAGTGGGAGGTGTCCTTGTCCATGGCAAGGCAGCTGGAACTAGACGACCTTTAAATTCCCTTCCAACACAAACCATAATTCTATTTCTACATTAACTTACCCCAGCATTCCCATATTTCAGACCTACTTGCCCAACACTTCTAGTATTTCACAATAGAAAAAGAATGTGAAAAAAACACTCTTGAAGGGCAGGGAAAATAATTGCATTGTTGAAAATTACTGGAGAGAAGGTTGAACAGCCGTAGCAGGCTTTGTATTGCTGCCATCCAGAATAGCTAAGAACTGGTGGATGCTTTGTGACACAGGAGAAAGCAAGTGAGAGAGACACCAAAAAAAAAGAGAGAGTAATTTTTTCCATCTCTTCTAGATAAATTCTTTAAAACACTTAGATGAAAACAGTACTTTCTTCTATTTCTGGAAAGAAAAGCAGAAGAGGGAAGAACCTCTAATTTACAGTATGGAGCTAACAAATCTAAATAACGGAGCCCTACCAGGCACATCCTCTAGTAATGACAAGAAAACCAATTACAGGTTTTGCATCAATAGCTTATACAAACTAACCATCCACCAACAGAGTAAGGCTCACAATAAATGAAAAAGTAGAATGTATAAATACCAACTCAAAATAACCAAATCAGTTCAGTGAGGCATAGAAAGCACAGACAAACGCAGGAGGTCTAACATTCAGAGAAGGCACATACTTGCTCAGAACTGATCCATGCAGATATTTCAACAACCAAGTAGCTAAAAATTAGTCCCTATTATCCAAAGGTGCCAAGAACATAGTATCTGCAGATGGGTTTGCTACAGGTGCCACCTAGTCTGAAGGAAACACCAAGTCACAGAGCACTGAATATGAGTCAGGTAAGGTTTTTCTTCAGTTCAGCTGTGAAGCAGCAGCTGTCAGTGTTCCCAAACACCGGACAGATTTCCAGCTGCTCAGGATTAAGAGGGCAGAAACCTGCCAGTCATACTGACCTACTATCCTGCATTAGGATGGGAAGACAAGCACATTCAGGAGCTCTCCATCACAGATCAGATCTTTGGTGTAACTTTCCAAATCCGACCAGGCAACATCTGTTATCTTCTCATCAGTTTAAGGACAGCTAGTTTGAGACATTCTGATACCACACTGCTCAACCAGATGACAGAGCCAGAACACAAATGTAAGATTATTTATTTAAACTTTAAGGCCTCGGATAACAGTGCTAGTAAATCAGCCAGGCAAAACCCATCAGGATGACCCAGGTAAGTCTCCCTGAGCTCCCTGATTCCTAAGCATCATCACAACTTTGGCCTGAAGAAAAATGCAACAGAACCATAATGCAAGACTTGAAGTACAGTTTTAAGGTTTTAAGCATTCAAGTGGAGCAAACTGAATACACTGAGCACAAGCTCTGAACGTGGGGTTGTTACTTCTACATGCTACTTCCAGGATTTCAATCACAACTCTGCCAACATGACCAGAGAGCACAAGAGGCACTCCATCAAATTTTGAATGTGGCAAAATATTTTCTTTACTTAACCCAAAGTGCATTCAACTTTAGAAACACAGTTTACGAAACTCAGTGGATTCCCTGGTGGAAATCCAGGAAGTGACTCCTCACCCTCAATAATAAAATTACTGATGACAGATTCCCTTGCTTGGCTTATTTCCTCTTTAGATGGGTGCCAGCCCCTACAGCAAGCCACGCATCATGTGGGAAGTGAGATGTATACACTGAGAACGGCCCTTGGGATCACAGCAACAGGAACTCCATATTTCACAAGAGGACTGACGTCACATCAGCATGGTTTCCCTAAGACTTAATGATGTATTTTCATAACAAAAAAGTTAAAGTCTTGGTGGGAAGAAGGGGTTCAGGTCTAGAGCAGGTCCACAGGGAGCGGAAAGGGTAAAAGGACACAGAAAATTTCTTAGGCCATCAGATACAATATGAAACCTCCAGGCTTCATCGTTTGGGGCACCACTTCTTGCTCAGCTCACCTGCACTTCATCTCCTCACCCATTCTATACAGCACTGGCTTTCCCAGTTGCCCACCTGGCAACTTCAATGCTTCCTTTCCCTTTGGAGCACTCCAGCCCTCTCTTCCCAGGCAAGGCTTGTGCTGCCTATCTGTCTGCCCCCCTCCCATGCCTGGCCTGCCTCAGCAGAAACCGAGGCCATTGTGTCAGCCTCCACCCAACAGACAGGTCTCTTGACCACCAACAGGTTAAGTCCCAATTCAGGAAAAGAGCTGCTCCTATGTCTCTGAGTGGCCTTACCACTCCACTCACCTGAGTAGTCAAAAAAAACCCAAATAACAGCCATTTCTGTATGGTTGATTTACACATTTGCAGAGCAAGCCCCTTCTCACATCATTTCTCCCACCTTTCTAAATCAGAAATCACTACCTCTGCTATCCTCACACTACTGTGAGGCTCCCCAGGAGCCACCAGGGCAGCTGCAACACAGCATCTTCAATTAAAACAGAAGCTATCTGCATAGGTAGACCACAAATAACATAACCTCTATTGCCAGCCTAAACTAATTATTTAAATGGCCAGAGGACCAATGTCCATATAAAATACCTTCTGATGGCTCCACCACCACAAACAGGAGCTGATGGGAGTTACTGTCTCCATATTGACAGGAGTTGTTCTCATTTGATAAAAGAGACAATTTTACACACATCATTTTCTACTGCTTTCCCTATGTTCAAGATGAACAAATCGTTAAGAGGGACTGGAATTAATACTCTGCTAACAGCAACACTGCCCAGATGATGATCACTTATCTAAGAAAACACAGCACTGAACTACAGCCATGGAAAGCAGTCAAGTGTTCTGGGTCTTGGGGTTGTTTCTTAAACAGTTGGAAGGATTTGTAGAAGGTCTGTCAAAGTCAACTTTCAAGTTTCTAAACCCCTGCTTTGAAAACACGAATCCAGGAGGTAGCCATTTGGTTTCTAAACAGTTAACTAGCAACACTCCTTCCACCAGGCAAGGTCAGTTGGTTGTTCGACTGTAACCATGCCAATAATTTTGGCTTTTACTAGCTCCATGGCAAGTTGCCAAACAGGAATGCAAGTCTGTCACAGTTCTGCTGACATTTAATTTTTGCTTCTCAAGTTCCCTCTCCCTTCACCTTTTTTGCCAAGATAAGCTTAGCAGATAATATGAATCAGTTTAACTACTTGTTGTCTTAAACATGAGCATGAGGACTCCAGCTCATAAAAACAGGATTGAAAAGGAGACTCCATATGACATGGCTACCTCCATACTGATGGATAACAACATATCTAGTGTCTATAAACCAGAGGAGAATGACCTGGTAACCCATCACTGCTGGATCTGGACCCAGGAGCTGTCACCCACACTCAGTGCCGCCCTCTTGTCCACAGGAGAACTGGCTGGTGCTATGATCCAATTAGCTCTCACTCACTGAACAAATTTGCATGGGAAACTTGGGTACTGCAGGAAGCAACACTGGCAAGACCACAGTTTCCAGTTCCTAATTAATTTTTAAGGGTGATTGGCAGTTTTGAACCTCCAAGTCATGTGAATTCAAAGAGCTTTTGTCTCCTGAGATAAGGAAGTTTCCATTTGTGACTTTCCACACTTGCCACTCAACTATCAGACATCTCAAGCTAAGCACCTAGAAAAAGAGACACAACAGACACTTTTCAAAGTTTTGTTCCTTTATAGGTACTGCAATCCTGACTTCTGCAAAGAATGGTATCAGTCTCATCTGCTTAGGAAAATCCTTCCAACTTGGCAAGTGTGTTTATATACGCTTCAATTCCTCCTCAGTTCCTGTTCTGCAAGGTTACAGTAGCTACTTCTCATCCTGATTCAATTTGGACATAAGATTCATAGAACCACTTGACAGCTAAACAACCCAAGACAAGATGTCTTAACTCCCTCTGCATTTAAGGAAGATGTATGTACCTCAAAAGGCTTTTCAAATACACCTGCCTCTCACCACTGACTACAGTCAGTTATTAAGGGCCTTAAGTTTTGTGAAGACAGGCAGAATAGAGACCCAGGGTCTAAATATCTGAAAGTTCACTCCTAATAATTCTTTACCCTGTCAGCTGATTTAGACTCATAGAATCATAGAATGATTTGGGTTGAAAACGACCTTAAAATTCATCCGTTTCCACTCCCCTTGCCATGGGCAGAGATACTGTCCACAAAGCCTCGTCCAACCTGGCCTTGAAAACCACCAGGGATGGGGCATCCATGATTTCTTTAAGCAACCTGTTCCAGTGCCACACCGCCCTCACAGTAAAAAACTTCTTCCTAATGTCTAATCTAAATCTCCCCTCTTTCAGCCTAAAACTATTACACCTAGTCCCATCACTACACTCCACGATACAGAGCCCCTTCCCAGCTTTCCTGTGGCCCCTTTAAGTACTAGAGGCTGCTATAAGATCTCCCCACAGCCTTCTCGTCTCCACCCTAAACAAGCCCAACACTCGATTTCTGCAAACAGATACAGCAATCCAGTATAAAAATATTACATGAGAGAAAGATTATTAGTGAAGTGAGAGGAAGGAGCTCTACTACATAAAAAGTGGCAGTGGACAGGACAGGTTACCTGTCACTACTGAACACCATCTACTTGTCTACCAATTTCATTTCCTCTCAAATATGCCTTGACATCAGATAGGAAGAACCATTATACATACGGATTCTAGCGTGTTTTTCTGAGCCTTTTGCGATAAAAGAGAACTGCTTAAGAATGTACGCCAACAACATGAAAAGAAGCATTAGTTGTAAAACCAAACCAGGAAGAGCGACCCAGAGGAAGCAGAACATGCATTCCCTTCAACACATTGCTCTGTGAACGCTTGCTACGGATGGGACCCTTAGTGAGAGATACATGTAGAGATGACCCAGAATAGACCTTTCATCTATTTTTGCCTGAAGCAAGTTTTCTGACACTCTTTTGTAAAAGCTAAATGGTGCGGAGAGGGTGAGAGGAATATCACAAAGCAAAACCATGTCCCTCCCAAACAAGCTCAATACTAAAGCTGAGCAAAGCATCTGCTCGCTCCTACTCCCAATGTGAGCCAGTACTGGGGAATAAAGTGTAACTCCTCACTCTGCAAAAAATCGCTCCATAATAGGAGCTGAAGCTCAACTATAAGCAATGCTCTCAGACTTTTTATTCTGTTTGGGGTCACTACAAATGCACAGATTGTTTTATTTGTGACAGTGGGTGGGAACATACTTCTATCACATTTTTTTTTCCAGCAGAGGCAAAGCAAAAAGGCAAATCATCCTGTTAAGTTTCTCCCTGGTTTCACAAGTGATGACATACAGATCACAGTGTTTTAGTAGCACCTTTCACCCAACAACCCCAAAGTGCTTTTATTTTCCTTAATGAACTCAGCTTCACAGTAGCCTGACAGCTCCACTTTACAAGGGAACTAAAAGAGAGATGAAGTAATTTATCTACCCCATGCAGCAGCACAAGATGGGTTTCCACCAGCCCAGTGATTTATGCAATACACCACACTCGCTTTTGCACAGCATCCTGTTCCAGAGCACGCTGTCACTAGGGAGGTAACACACTTCTCGAACACTATCACTTGCCCAGACACTATTGCGAAGGCACTTTCCAGCCCCAGCCCTGCAAAATGCTAAGTCAACAGTGGCTTACAACACTCCTTACCTCAGAGGCTCAAGACCTACAATGTTGTTGACATTATTTTTGTTTCCTGGCAACTTCACCATTCTTCTCCGTGTGGAGGAGGCCCTGGGGGTCTTGGTGAACAACAGACTCGACATGAGTGAACGGTGTGCTGCTGCAGCAAAGAAGGCCGACAGGATGCTGGGGTGCATCAATAAGGACATCACCAGCAGAGAAAGAAGTCGTTATCCCACTCAGCATTGGCCAGGCCACACCTGGAGTACTACCGTCAGTTTTGGTCCCCACTATACAAAAATGATGTGGACAGGCTGGAGAGAATCCACAGAAAGGCTACTAAGATGATCAGATAATTGGGAAACCTTCCATACAAAGTCATGCTGAGAGAACTGGGTTTGTCCAGCCTTGAGAGGAGAAGGCTTAGGAGAGACCTTATTACCACGTACCAGTTCATAAAGGGTGTCTACTGAGAGGACGGAGACTCCATTTTTACAAAAAGTCACATGGAGAAGACAAGGGTATAAGTTGCTCCTAGGCAGATTCTGACTGGATTCTAGAAGAAAACTTTTCACCATGGGAACAATTAAACATTGGAATAATCTCCCCATGGAAGTGGTAGATTTCTCTACGCTGGATACTTCCAAGGCTCAGCTTGACAGGGTTCTGGGATATCTCACTTAAACCATACATCATCTAAAAAGGTTGAACCAGATGATCCTTCAGGTGTCTTCCAACCTGACATTCTGTGATTCTATGAAAAGTCTAATTCTCTGACTAGTTAACCAGGGAAGCAGATTACTGGGGGTGGGGGGAAAGATAATGCATACATGGGAAGACTGGTCTTCCCAACCTTTAGGACCTGGACCATCTTCTGGATTACACAAATTTCATATCGCTGCAATGTGGTCATTGCTTGTGTACATACACAACCCTCAGCTACATGCTGAGGTTCTTCCACTGAACTATGGCATAAATTAAAGAACAATATGAAAAGAGAATACGCTAAATGCGAAAGAAGTTCTTGCAGCAGAAATAAACTAAAATTTGATTAAACAACCAGTTTGGACTGAAATGCTCCAAGCCAGTAAGGTGCCCCTGCAGTCAACATGAAAGGCCCACTGGCATTCCAAATGAGGAATCACAACAAAGATGTCTCGGCAGAAGCTGCACAAAATCTGCAGAGGCAAGAATATTAGCCAGCTCTCACTTCAGCCTCAGCAAAAGCTAGATATTACTGCTTTGGTGCCAACAAACAGCATCCCAATTCCCTACACCACCTCTTCAGAGGGCAAAGCACTCAAATCCTAATACCAAGAGTCCATTGTTCTGTTAAAGCTAGAGCAAAGTTTCACCCTGAGACAGGACAAGATGAAATTCTCTTGGCATATGTTACACAAACAAGATGCTACAGAACTCTTGCATGGGAGAATTAATTTGTTTTGAATCCACCATCTTCTGCCAACAGAGGATTGCACAAGATGGGTATAAGGGTGAGGAGATGAAAGGGCTCAAGGTCCTAAAGCTTCTCCAGGGAAGTACTTGACTCAGGAACCTGGTTTTTGCTGACCCCACATTAATGCCCTTCTACCATTTTAATGGGTTTTATCTTTAAACAGATATTTCCATTAGGGAATCACGTTCATGCCAAATGAAAACAAGCCCCTCAGTATGACTAAACACAGCTTGCATCAGCCAACTCACCCTACAACTGACCTCTTAAATGCAAGTAAGTCTGGATGACTCCTGCATTTCTGCCAAACTAGATAGCATTAATTATGCAGTTCTTTGTTCCCATAAGACTGCAATTTATAGGTCATATTTTTACTTCCTTTTACTGAGAACAAACAAGAATTTACACTTCCCTTTCTCTTACAGGCACAGCCATGCATTTTTCCCTTATTGTTTAACTAAAGCTGGTTCAGCCACCAAGAACCTTGTGCCTGTGCTTTCAGAGGTAGCCTAGTGGCTCTAAAATAACCATAAAAACAAAAGCCAGAAGACAGTCTTCCTAAGCTAGATGGTTTTATAAATTTGAAGAGAACAACACCAAGCTATTCCCATGATTTCTCTACAGCTTTAGAAATCAAAGTACAAAATAAAGATGGGGTGGCACCTCAACTTATTAACATTCTGGTACATTCCTTCAGTTCCATTTTCCCAACTCACTCCTTCTCCCCACTGTAACATAGAAAATTTGATCCCAGTTAAATGGAACTTTTCTAGACTAAATTAAGACTGGATCAACTCTTTAGGCAGATGCTTTTTGCTGATGACTGGTATTAATTTTTCCAGTGTCCTGGTTTCCACACAGATTTGCTGCCCTTCAACACTAATATTCCTCTTGGCACTCACATTTCCTATTTTAAGGTTTTATTAGACAGAGAGCCAAAGGGGTTGAAACCAGAGACCGTCCTCCAGCTCTTCCTGCTGAGCAGATACAAAGAGGGAGCTCTGTTCCACGACCAGCTCCGTAACAGAAAATGGAAAACGTGAAATGAACACTTAGAAAGTGAATCCCAGCTTTAAAAAAAAAAAAATGCTATCAAGGAATTAAAAGAAAATTGAGTGTGCAGTAAATCAGCATATCTGGGATAAGGAGCATTTAAACCCTACTAATGACAGTATGGACTGGGAGAAAAATATGGTTCTCTCTAACAAGCCCAGTATTGGAATAGCAATTCCACAAACCGAAGGGCCTTAAGTCGTTTGGATTTTTTTAGTGCTCTTACAAAGCACCTTTGAACCAGCATGATTGAATGGATTTCTGGGGCAAAGACACAGGAATAAAAAAATCCATTTCCAGGACACAATCTGCTGCCAGCTTCAGGACAGAGGACAAAGTTCACTGCTCTCAATGCCTGATGTTACAAACTTCAAAGCTAACTGATTTTTTTGTACTGCAGAGTACACACTTCTGCCATTGACTTTTCCAGGTATAACTCTGAGTCCTATGCATTCTGTGCCTTACATAGCTATTTATAGCAACAGAAGTAGACGTTCATATTTGAGGTGGGGTTTGGAGATTTTTTCTTTTTTTTGAATTGCACATGCTAATTAACACAATATAATTAATTGATCTTATTGATCAATTGGTCTCTTGATCTTATTTTTTTGCTAACGTCCCCTCTAGCTCACTACTGGTTTCTTTCGAGCACACGCCACAGACCCCGTGAGCAGGGATTGCTTTCACAGCAGCTACAGATGAGTAGTAGATACTATGCTTACTGTGCTTTGAAGCAAAGTTTACCTATTTGCCACGTGCTTCTAGTCTGAAGGATTAAGCTTAATAGCCCCACACACATCAACCCCACTGCTTGAGACAATACCTCCAAAACAATGCTGTGCAATTTAAAGGATCAACATGGTCATGTATTATCTTGCATGCCATATTCCATCAACCCAAGTCTTGCTTCATCAGCTTTCAAACTGATAAAGCTTGCGTTCAGGCCTCCCTTTGCTGCGTCTTGTTCTGAGGACTTATGGGTATTACCCTCTCACCCCTTCTCTTATCCTGTGAGTTTACATTCTGTCTTCGGGCACACCCCTACACGACTCTTCTCATCCCTCAACCTCACCTCCTAGCTACTCCTAGAATTCCATAATTTTCACGTACATCACACCTGCTACCCATCTCTTACTCCCACCTTGAACACAATCACATCCTGGCTACCCAGCCAGATGCCACCCCAAACATCCTTCTAGCCAAACACAGAAGCAGCCCCTCTAAGCAACTCTTCCTCTACTTCTGCCTCTCCCTGTCTTGAGAGAAAACAGGAGCAGCACTCAGGAACATTCTCCCCTCTGGGGAAAAAACAAAAAGCCTCAAACACCAGCAAACCCCATTACAGACACCAAGCAGAAGCACTGCCTAAGCCACCACACACTCAAATCTCAGCTACTTTTTCCCTGAAGCAAGAAGCTGCCCAACACCTCACAAGCTTTCTTGCTCTCCATGCAACTAGCAGGTCACACCCTTACTTCCACACCTCATCCCTCCCTGTCTCAGCCACACAGGCCCTTTACAACCCCCACAAAAAAACTATTTTAGGTGCCTATTAATAATCAAGTAGAAGGTGGGGCAAGGGAGGTAAGGTCCTGGTGGCAATACAGAAAGCAGAGTTCAGTTTCGCCCCATACCAGCACATTTTAGAGCCACATTTAGCATGTTCCTCCTTCGCACAACCTAATACAGCACTAAACCCTGCAGGTTTTCCCAGGTCTGCCCCACTCCAGTCTCTTTCCCAAGAGCTTCCAGCTGCAGCCAATTCAGCTGCTGAGCATTTTGCTTTAAGAAGAAAAAGCAGATACACAAAGTCTACACTGTATTTTCAAATAATTGCAACTACTGATGGGAAAGAGCAGGGCTCTGAAAGGCCATTGATAATGAAAGGAGAACAAAATTAGTCTTTCGCGATTGATAGTTTGTGTCTGCTGTGGCTGTTCCTAAACTGAAGAACATGAGCAGCTGTAGCTATGAAGAAACACATTTTTGCCTTTGTTTCACATGGCTGACATGCAATTCAAGACATAGACATGGTTAGCCAAGTGCATGTGCTTAAGATGCTATTAATAGCAAGAAAGCAATGCAATCAGTATGTGCTCTCCAATCACCAGCACAAGCCTGTAAGGCAGAAAGTTCTCACCTGCCTGGCCACCCTCCGAGCTTCCCAGTAAGGTTTAGAGTCTTCTACAGCTTTTCCAATCTTCTTTACCAGTTCATCCAGTTTTACTGTTGCTTCGACCAGCACAGAGCGGAACTTCTGGCGTGCATCCTTCAAAATGTTGCAGAAGAGAAAGAAAGGACAAAGATTAGAGCTTTAAAATTTATTTCTACCTGTTTGTTCCCACCTTCAGGTTGCTCTTTGTATTCACACACAACCTGATACATTCAAAACAACCACTGTCATTTGGACTAAGCCAGATTTCTTCAGCAGAGGTAATAATAGGAACCCAGAACCACATCCAAAAGCTCACATCCTAGACACCAAATCTTTGTCTTTCGTAGACAGCTTTTACACAAAGCTTGCGATAGCCAGTGATAGATGTCACTTCTGGCAGGGTTTCTCAGACAGGAACAGCTTGTATATAAATCAGTTCTAAAACGAGTTTAGTGGCAAAGATATCTCATCTAGACAACATTAGGATGGGGCTAGCAGGCAGGCCAAATCCCACACCAGGCAGGCAAGTCATCTGGAATCTACATCTCTTAAACCTCAGTGTGTCCCATCCCTAGTACTGTTACCCCCAGAGACCCCATTTCACAATGTAAGTGAGAATGGGCAGGATCTGCTTCTCTGTGGGAAGAACTGGATGCTACCCACATGGTATGTTTTCAAGTCAGCTCCTCTTTCCTTTTATAAACACACCCTACTTGCTTCCACAGCAGCAAAAAAGCTTCCAAGTCCTCATAGCAAGACTTCCAGCCACAAATGCCCATTTTTTTCAGCTATGGTTTGTATCAATGTGTAAGGATGCCTACTTTCCACTTCATCGTTATTTACTACGTATATAAGAAAAGTAAATTCCAACTACTTCCAAACTGGAAGTGTTGCACTCTTTTACAGGATTAGCTCAAACAATCAAAATATTTTCTCCACTCCACTGAAATTTCCACACCTTTAAGTAAAGTGATTCTGATTTTGATCTCAGCACATGACACAGATTCTAAATCTATGGAATTATTGCAGAGAGATGCAAATTCAGGCTGGGACCTGACCCAGGATTTAAGGAGATGAAGAGGAAGGGCCATGTGAGCTCTTGACAAGCCTTGTAATTCTAATTAGAGAGCAGGATTTGCGCAGACTGCTGGAGTGACATGTTGATTATCAGGAAGCAGATGGCTTCAAGAAGTGCTCTAATTCAGGAGGTTTTTGTCATTGTTGTTCAGGGTTTCTAGAATGCACAAATGTTTATTCACTGGAAGAACTGAAATACTTTGGAACCTACCACTATGCTCTCAGAAGAGGAAAAAAACCTGCTATAATACATTATTTTTAACGGAAAAAAACCCTATACTTAAGTACAAGCTTCTCTGCTTCCTTTTAAGGGTTACCTGCAACCTTAATCAGCATCACTTATATTTTAGTCCTATGCAAATAGCTTTAGATTCTTATGGTTCTCTGACTTTTCTGTAAGGAAGTATTTAAATGGTCAAAAATCAAGAATTAAATGCACATTAGCTTAGTATTTTATTAACTCCAACCCAGTCAATAATCTCAATTTTGAATGAAAGCCTGAAATCTATCTCTGAAACAATATGTATTGAGTCTATGATTTTCTCAGTAATAAGACTTCGAATATTTCCAAATAAAGTACTGGACGCTACATGTTCACTACACAGAATGAATTTCACAAGAAACTGAAATAAGACTGCAAGCATGATGACTGTGTTGCAAGAAAAACATTAAGTACTGAAGTATATTTAACAATTTATTTTTCCTACAAACGCAGGAACAAAGTTAAAAACTATTTCATAAATGAGTGAGCCTGAAGATTTGCTTTTCACTTTCTTTCTGAAAGCTGCATTAGGACACTTGTTGTGGAAAGCAAATAGTTAAATATAAATGAATAGGCATAAAGTAAAAAAAGCCCTACACTGTGATTCATTCCAAAATTTTATTCCCATGTTTGTCAGATAAGCACTTGGAACACAGAAGCCAACATTACCAAATCTGAGCTTAAGAGACCTACCCCAAATTTCTTCATGTGATAATTACATACACTCTTATTCAATAGGAAAAAGAGGACTAGTTTCCACCCAGACAAAAAACATACCAAAAACCACCAAGGATAGAGCAGAGAAACTAACAGCAATTTCTGTACCCACTGATCTCCTACCGATCCAGTTGAAGCACACACAAATTACTAAACCATAAGGAAAACTGTAACTGGCACCTGAAGCATAAGTCTGGAAAACGGTTAAGCGCATGTTTATCCATGAGCACAACGCCACTTCACACAGAAGTCTGTTACACAGAGTCATAGAATCATAGAATGGTTTGAGTTTGAATGATCTTAGAGATCATCCAGTTCCAACTCCCCTGCCATGGGCAGGGACATCCCACCAGACCAGGCTGCCCAAGGTCCCATCCAGCCTGGCCTTGAACACCTCCAGGGATGGGGCAGCCACAGCTTCCCTGGGCAACCTGTGCTAGTGTCTCACCACCCTCATGGCGAAGACATTGCTCCTTATGCCTAGTCTAAATATTCCCTCTCCAACTAAAAGCCATGGCCCCTAGTCCTATCACTACAAGCCTTTGTAAAAAGTCCCTCCTCAGCCTTTTTGCATACTGGAAGGTTGCTATAAAGTCTCCTCAGAGCCTTCTCTTCTCCAGGCTGCCCAAGCCCAACTCTCTCAGCCTGTCCTCATATGGAAGGTGCTCCAGCCGTCTGATCATCTTTGTAGCTCTCCTCTGGACCCGTTCAAGCAGCTCCATATCTCATGTTGAGTATTCCAGAACTGGACACAATACTCCAGAGGTAGGGTCTCACAAGAGTGGAATAGATGGGCAGAATCACCTCTGTCACCCTGCTGGCCACGCTGCTTTTTGATGCAGCCCAGGATACGGTTGGCGTTGGCTGTAAGCGCACATTGCCAGCTCATGTCATCAATCAGCACCCCGAAGTCCTTCTCCACAGGGCTAGCTAGAGAATATACTGGTGTGAACTTCTAATTTATCATATTCCCCAAAAAACATTGGCTTCCTATTTTGAGGGCTTATTGGGGTCCAACCAACCTCATTTTTTCCAGCGAAGAACAATAACAAAAACCAAAACACCCCAAAACTTTATACCCACATTATCATCACCTGACTTATTTAAAATGACATTTGTTCTCAGGCTCCTGATTGTCAGGAACGCAAGCCTACAGACTCCACCGCCCTCTGGATGAGAGAATAAGCAAATGATCCTACTCTACTGGGATGAGTCCCCCTAACGAAGCTTTCCGGCCATCCTCTTTGGACACTACAAGATGTCTCTGAGAAGGTGTAATGACAAAGCCATGCTCTCTCCTGCACAACACGCACCACGTTTATTCTACCTAGCCCCAACTACACTTCAAAAGCAAGCAATTCCACATTGTGTATCTACACCACGTGTGGTCCAGCAGCCCCCCACTGCATTCACAGCACCCAGCCTTCTCAGTCCAAACCAGTTCAGCTCTCACAGTCTCTGTGACTGCAGCTCTGATCTGGGAGCTACAGCAACATCTCCTGTGAGCAGGGGCACAGCTCCATCCTGCAAACGTGCAGCCACCCTCAATGCATCGGCCCTGCCACGTGCTAGCAGAGCATCTGTGAAAGTCATCACACTCGGGGCAGTGCTAAAATCCCCTGGGGCAGGTGCCCCTGGGGAAGTTTATGTAAGAAGTACAAATGCAGCAGCTATTTTTACTCTTCATGTGAAACTGGGAAGGTCAGAAGCACCAAGCCAACTTCACCAGGAGCACTTGGCTTGGTGCAATTGCTACTTACGTGACATGAAAAGCGCATTTGTGGTTCACAGGAAGGATGGGACTGTGGTCAAGGCAGTAACTTGGGACTCAACTTAACTTGAGAACCAATTTAATTGCCTGCTCTACGTCTAGCTTTCTGTGCTACTGTCAGTGAGAGACTCCGACCCACATGTGAAGTGATTCAAAGCTATAAATCCTCTTAACCATGTTTTCTGTAAGAATAGTCAGATCAAAAACTTAGAGACTCAGGAACACCACAGCAGTGCAGTTCATCCATGGTCCCAGCACAAGGGAAGCCTTAGGGAAGTCAGGAAAACAATCGCACCACCTTCAACTTACTTATGAAATCCTCTGGTGTAATGCATCTCCTTACAAGTGCTACCGCTCAGCTACCAAACTCTTGCTTCATTCAGACCTTTACCTAGCACATACGGATAATAGAAAAAGGAAAAGATGACAATTTCTGCATCTTGCTGCTGTGAGTTGCCAGCATCTGAGACAGCGCAGCACATGCCATGCAACTTTTTTAGCACAGTCCTTAATTCCTAGTTTTCAGTGCCTTGATAGATGATGCTTTTCCAGCAGAAATGCAAGTTGTTGATAAAAGCAAGAAGTCAGCTGTAGGTACAAACCCTGTGAGTCACACTCAGCATTTCTGGGGGATTTTTGGAAAAAAACCCACGTGGGCTTGTTTTTCTCATCACTGAATATATGCACAGACCAGATAAACTGCAACAGAAGCAAAGTAACCGACAAGACATCTCAAACGCCCAGACGACATTTCAAAAGCATGTTTTCCCCTCTGGCAGCTCGTAATCTTCTGTGATCATTTTTAAGAATGCCTCATTACTGATTTTGCAAGCAGAAAGTGGATACTGAAAGCTGGCTGGCTAACATTTCCAATGTTTTCTCCCTCCTACTTGCTCAAATGAGATGACGATAAACCTTTTCAAGGCTGAACAAAAGCTAATTAAGGCACTTGAACCTCAATGTGTGTCACAAGGTATATGAAAAACAGTAGCAGTAACTCACTTAAGTTATAGTCTTAATAACTAGGCTTTCACTACCAAGGTGTTTGTCATACATGTGCTCTAGCAGGTGTAGCACTTAGCACATCGTGTGAACAGCAGTTTACTTTTAATCACCTTGTTTTACAGGTGCAAGAGCTCCACTCTCATCAAATTCCTTCCTGGAAATCCTTAGCACTCTTCTCCCAAGTGACAGATTTCACAAGCTTTAGGAAGCATGCCCGACTTTTATCCCATATATGCTTTTGCTACCATAGTTCATTATTAAATACAGACTTCGTTTCCAGTAACTTGCTGTTGGCAGCTGCCTGGTACTCCACCAAAAGAGGGACCACACTTAACGAGAAGCCATCCATACAGCAGCATTTTGGAGATCCACTCTCAAATGTGGAAAAAAACTAAAACACAACTTTACACTTACACTGCACCTGTTGAAGAATAAAGCATGCTTGTTTTCCCTTCTCATGAGCGATTGAGATAAGCTGGTGTCAGAAGCCAGATGACAGGCAAATAACTATTTCTGCCCATCAAGTGAAGCATGTATTTGCAAACAGTTCTCTTTTTTGAATAAGCTTAACAACTGGGTATGAAGCATTTTAGCACCAAGTACATCTAAATTTCATTTACAAAGGTTGACCTAGGACCTTTCTGAGAATTTGGTGTACAGAACCTCCAACAACCCATTAAACCAGCCTGGGAGATGAACGGGAAATGAAATTGCTGACTGAGAGACAGGCTGCTTCTACTTCCAAGAGGCAGGCAGCATTCATACCTGCCTTCCTCTGCTACAGAGACCTACCAACTGCAAAAGCTCATTTCCAAGTTCAGATAGCATCAGTATCAACAATGTCCAAGTGTTAAAGAAGGTAGGCTTCCCAATTACATACACACCAGATAAGACACACATGCACACGCTCAGCAATCTACCTCGGAGCACTGAACAGGTTAACAACATCTTTAACATATCTGTTTGGTGTCTGAGCAGCTCAAGTAAACCAGATTGACTATTGAACCTTAAAAAAAAAAAGTGCAAGGAAGGGGTTAAGTAACATCTCAATTTTTAAGCATGGGGAAAAGTCTTTTTCCACACAACTACGCATCTGTCACTTAGGAACAATACAAATTGGTATCTGGAAGTTGTTCTAACCTCCTGCTTGCACTTACAGACTGAGACTACAAATGCACTGGTATGTTTAGTCCTCTTAGAATAAAGGAGAGGAAAGCAGGCAGGGAAAGGCAGGGTGCTCCTTCCAAAGCAAAATTTCTCTGCCTAACCCTTCCTTCCTCTCTTCCTCCCCATATCTGCTTCAAGAACGTGAACCAAGTAAAGCCCTTTGACTCACTGGGGCGACAAAATCTTTCCAGAGCCATAGCAGAGGAAGGAGCCTTCCCTTACTCATCCATGGATAAAAGCAGAAGGCAAAATAACAAGCAATCCATACGCAGGAGCCATTTCCTCTGGAAATAAGAGATATGGAAATACTTGTCTAGCGCTGGACAAATGCGTCGTGCATGTGCACTCGAAAAAACAGCAGGAACACAAGCCAGTGAGCTGCTTCTCTCTTATCTGTGTACTCTTTTATGGACACTGGAAAAAGCTGCACAAGAATGCTGATAAGGCTATGGATGTTTCTACAGGCAAACGTTTCCCCAGGCCAAGCAGGCATGTCCAGAACAAGATTCCTGCCACTGACAGCCCATTTTTCTAAAAGTTTGGAGACAGAGGATTTTATTTTTTTTTTTTTTTTAAGTCTACTTAAAAATCTTGTGTGCCACACGGTCAGAAGGCTGAGCTTTTTACCCCGAACTCAAGTATTTAGTAAGGAAGTAAAAGCAACTTTAACTAAAATAGCCCTTCCTCTTCACAGAAGGGTTCAAATGCGGACAAGTCTCACAAGTGAAAGAGCACCACAGCTGATAACAACACCCCCTTTCCTTTGACTCTATCCAACACCAACTCAGGGTGACCTTTAGGATGAATCCAGGAATAAAAGTAACATGAAGTCTTGCAGATCAGCACTAGAGGATCTAAGAAAGCATACAAGGATCCTAAGCAAGCCCTACTTATGACAAGCATGGCTGAAAGCAGCACTGTTCAGCTCCAGTTTTCATGTGCAGTCATCTCCCCTTAAACATCAGCAAGCTCGTAGCTCCGGCAACACAAAAACTCTAACAAAAACCACATTTGGGATAGCTGAGATTCCAGTGGTAATTTTAATGGCATGTGCTGTATTTCCCCTCCCCGCAATTCTGCCAGAGGGTCCCTGGGTGAGTTTGTTACATTGGAATTATATTTTCAGGAGCCAAAGAGCATGAGTTGGCTGGACAGGCAAGTCATGCACATTTGTTAAGTACATTTGCAACTCCTGATGTAAGTTCAGGCAGAAGCGCACTTCCAATAAACAGGAAAAAGCCTCCAATAGCAAGGTGCACCTCTAACTTGCAAAATATACTTTTACCTCCACTGTAAGATGTTTCCCCCACCTCCTCCTCAAAGACACTTCAAACATAAACAGGGACATTAGCGAAGTCAAGTGTTAAATCTCTCAGAGGACCCTTATCATCCTTTTGCTGTGTCAGTAATGCTCAGCGTGGCACTTACCACAGAGCAGCATTATGGATTTTAAATCAAGCCCAATCAAAGATTCATTAACAGGCAATACATTAACACAATATACAACTATCAGCATCTCAGTGCCCTTTAGCAGCTCCACAACTCCTGAACAGGCTGTGAGCATCATCAAGTCAGGGTATTTCACTAGGGTTTAGCAGGATGGGGTCAAAAGAGCAAAAAAATGAGTAATTATTAAAAGAATAGATGTAGCTAACTTCAACGTGTCTGTTCAAGTCATGCCAAACAGGTAAATCCACCCCTCTCCCAGGTGGTTTGGGTGCAGACATTACTTTAAAATATTAAGAAAAAAAATGCAGGCTCATAAGTTCAGAACAGATTCCATAACAGTTCAGGTACAGAACTTTAAATAAATAAATAAATAATGTCAGGCTGAACAACATAAAACAGAATTCCCTATTTTATCACCTCTGTAAACAGCAAGCACCAATATTTTCTACATCATTCAAACATGGTCATGTCTGTGACTACACCAAGAGAGCATAGTCATAGAATATCAGGTTGGAAGGGACCTCAGAGATTATCTGGTCCAATTGCTTTAGGTGATGCATAGTTTAAGTGAGATGGCCCAGAACCCTGTCAAGCTGAGCCTCAAGATGTCCAGTGTAGTGGAATCTTAACACTTCCCTAGGGAGATTATTCCAACGTTTAACTGGTCAAAGGTAAAAAATTTTCTTCTGTAATCCAACTGGAATCTCCCCAGGAGCAACTTATACCCACTACCTTTTGTGTTTTCAATGTGACTCCTCTAAAAAGGGAGTCTCCATCCTCTCGGTAGACGCCCTTTGGGTACTGGTACATTGCAATAAGGTCTCCCCTAAGCCTTCTCCTCTCAAGTCTCAAAACCCCAGAAGCCTCTACTGATTTCAGCACCGTAACATTTCCACCGGGTAATGCATCATTCTTACTTCTGTTTTGCAGATTTAGACTTGTGGCACAGTGAGAACAGAAGCATGGGGTTTAGAAGCATTTAACACCTACAGCCTTTTTTTTTTTTTTTCCAGTTAATGGGAACTGGAGACAGTCAGCAGTCCCAGTTAGTGAGACTCGTGCAAAGCTACAGGAAGTCCAGAACACACTTGCACTCCTTCAATGCCACAAGGTTACTCTTCCTGCTTATCAGAGTGTACATCAAGTCACAAAAACATGGGTGTCTTTTTCTGGACTTCCTTCGAAGAAGTATTCCTTCTATTCAAATGCTCCTATTGCTTTTCCAGATTATTCCAAGGAAAAAAGTCAACAGTAGGAATGTATGGACCACAAACTAATGCTACAGGAAGCTGGTGATCTGCATCTTGTGCTGTCAACAGCCTAATGACACTGACTACATTCTCATTGAAAAGATGAAGAAAATAATAATAGAAGAATAGCATAAATATAAGTCCATTTTCTGTTTAACCCCTCCATATCTTTCTTCTAATGAAATATCTGGCAATATCAGCAACACCACAAACTAGGAAGTGGTAGCAAGAGGGACCCGAAGCAGCTAATAACAGCCACAACAGCAAATCTTCAAAGGCAAACTCAGCGTGGCTCTCCCAAAACCTCAGGATTTCAGCAGCATTCAAATATTTTGGAAGTCTTTGAAGCAGAATGATCCAGGTCATAAGCTCCCCCTTCCCAACTCTCGATTTGTCCTGTAAGGTTGCTTAGCAAAGCTTTCTTTTCTTGTCCAGAGTATGAAATGCAGGAATTTTCTTCTAACCACAAGCGTTGTGAGGTTTTTATTAATACCTTTCCTCTAGAAAGGTCTTAAGTCTATTTAAAATACATTTATCAACACTTATATAAATTAAGCCTTGCTTACATCATCGAGCTGCATTTATCCTCAAAATTTAAGCAGATCAAAAGTAAGGAAAATCTTTCCAGATTAAAAATTATGCAGTTGCATTGATGCCACAAACTCGCTTCAATCCAGTAAGATTTTTTTGGATGAAAAGCAAAGAGAAAACATTCATGAAAGCGTACAGCTAATGATATGAAAGCGTACGGCTAATGATATTTCAACTTAATTCCTTAAAACACTGCTTACACTAAGTACTATAGACAGATCTGCAGTAAACATTCAATGACATAGAGGTGGAAAAGCATCACATAACCATTCTCCGCATACTGGACACCTAATATTTCCTAAATTGGGTAAGCAACAATGCATGATCAAGCTAATGTGGAAACACTGTTCTTATTTGCAATGATATATCCAGGAGCCTTTCGGCCTTTAGAGCTCAGCATGTCTCACACACAGAGAGTAGGTACAAATCTCCAGGCTCTACAAACACTTGAACACATGAATAATTTTAATCAAGCAGTAAAATCCCATCTTAAATCATTGGGCCTTATTTCATGAGTATGCATTTGCATTATTATTACTATTCTATCTGCTTCATAATACATCCTCAGTGCAAGGTTATGACAAGATTAATGAAATCCAGGCAACTACTCACAGCACCATCTCTCAATTTCAGTACCTCAGCATGAAATAAGGAGACTGAAGAGATATATGTAATGATTTTTTTTCAATACATGTATAGAAATAGTCCTGAAGTCCATTTAATTGGAAACATTGCAGACCAGCATACTGATTTTTAAAGTTTACTCACAGAATTTAAATCAGCTGGTGACACTTAACGGTTTTCACAGCTGAAATATAGTTTAATTTTGCAAAACAAATCGTCCCCCATTCCACTAAGTTTATTTGCCAATAAATTCATACCACAAAGCACAGAAAATGCAAATGAGCAGGGAGAAGGAAATAACCACATACAAGGCTGCTTTGTTTTTAAAGAAATTCACCACCCTATATTCTGTTCAGTGCACACAGTGAGTAGTTCAATATTCCCAAATACTAGCAGGAACCATCGCATGCTCCAGGTACTCATCTTATAAAAACACATATACAAGCAAGAAAAAAAAAAAAAACCCAGACTTGAACATTTTGAAGATGCAGTACTTTTAGAGTATGTTCATCACGGCAACCTCACCACGTTTTGATACAGCATGCAAAATATTGTAATGTTATCAAAATTATTCAGGATGTAAAGTAGCATTTTATGCCAGTTTTCCCTTAGGAGCATATTTATCTTACAGTTCCCCCGGGTTTATTTTCTTTGGTTTGCAATTAACAAAAGAAAACTTAGACACACAAGTAGGACAGTTTGGTTTTACTTGTTGTTAGATCAATAATATTGAGCCTTCCAGAATAACTACCAAGTGGCTGAAACTCAAATTTGCAGCTTTAGAAACAATTTCTTCAGAACTTTCTATTAGATTTTTAAGTACCCAGGAAAACTTCTTTTTCCATCTAGGAAGTCTTTTCCTTCAATTCCTTTATTACTTTCCTTACTCAGCAAAACCAACAAGCTAAAAAAGCCAGCCACCAAGGAGGAGGAGATCCTGGCAGGTAATTGTATGGCAAAGACCTCTTAACCAAATAAACTTTCACTGTCTGTAATCACAAGATCACAAGCCCAGAATGGTGACTTTGAAAGACAGAACTTGTCTAACTTTAGTTTCAAAACCTAAAAATAGGGTTTGGCAGCGTGAGGGGGGTGGGGTTCTCCATGTCAGGCTTTTACAGGGTCAGCATCCCTGTACCTTCCAGCTCCCTTTCCATTCCAGCTGCTAGCTCAATTCACACCTTTAAAGAATCATCACCAGACTTGCTGCCAAACTACCATTCAGGACAGCACAATTCATGGGGAAGCCTACTCAGAAATACTGTTCTATTGCTCACAAAATCCAACATGCCCCAAAGGAAAATGCAAGTAGGAATTCTGTACCTCTAGCTCTGTCTCCCTCCGATTGATAGCATCTGTAGATTGATTTAGTTTTTCCAGCTCTCCCTAGAAAGAAAGAAAGAAAGAAAGGTCAAAGGCATATTAAGAAATCAGGCATATTAAGGCATACTAAGAACGTGTCTGTTCTCATTTAGCATCCCCACCGAAAGCTCATAATGGCTGTGGCGTACAGAGTCAGTGAAAAGAGGAAACCTTGAGACATTTAGAATAACTCTGCCACTGGTCTTCTGTTTTGCTACTCACAAGACAAATAATCAGGAGAAGCTCTATAGTTTTATCTTAAGGCACTACATTTCCTGTTCTGGCTTATAGCTCACTATTAAAAATAAACACAGGGTACAGCAAGTTCTGTCGTATTAATCAATGTAGTCAGTATCTGCTACTTGCCAGTGAGATATACACACACCTCCCAAAAGGATTACCATAAAGTTAGTAGCATCACATACTGTGAGAGCCCAGCATTGATAAGAAAGACGTTTTGCAGCATGAGAGGAGGTTTTTTTTCTGGGTTTTGGCAAACCATTTTATAACACAGCCAGTCAATGGGACATAGGATTACGTTTACTTAGCTTGCCTTCGTGCCAACATTTTGATCTTTTAACAGCAAAAACAAAGGTGTTAAATCCCTTGAATAAATATTTACTAGAGGTGGTGTAGGCATGAATGAAGTTACTGTAAAAATAAAGCTCATTCTTAATTACTTTCTTACAACAAAAAGCAATCCTCAGGAGCAGACTCTAATAGTCTTCTTTATTTGAGCAACATGTTACTCCATGTGAGGTCCCAGATTTCAACAAGAGTGTTCTCTAACTCAAATGTTATTTAATTTTCAACCAGTGTAACAGTATCTGCCTTGAAACCTTCAGCTGTATAAACCAAACACTGTAAATTGATTGTCACTTGAGTGATTTCCCACTGGATTACAAGAATTACTCTGGTTACAATCAGAAAGGAATTAATTGCAACAGTTTAGCTCTCTTTTCCTCAGAGGTCAGATTTCAATTCCAGCCTCTAGGATTTGGAAGATACATATTTGCAAATCCATGTTTTGTGAAACACTCATACAGAAATTACCTAACTGCCTTTTACTGTAAGACTAAGAACATTAAAGGCTCTCATGGAGGCAGAAACAGCAGCCTGTTCTTTCAACCAAGCAGAAAACTCAAAAAACCCTGCTTCACTGACAACTTGCAAATCAGGTATGTGGAAACGTGTTTCAAACTGAAGAACAGAGGCCAAAATTAGATCAATAGGCACGACGGGAGCTCAGCTTCCCAAAATCAGGGCAGTAACAGGGTAGCTTTTGTCTGAGGGCCTCGCTCTGTGTAATCACGGTTTGTGAATTTTGCAATCGCTCTACTCAGCCCTGGAAAAGAAATGCTTCACGATGGAGAAAAGAATGACAATTAAGCAAAGAGGGCCCTACGCCAAGGGTCCAATCCGCTCAGCAATGTACACACGCGCTTATATTCACTAATGACAAGCGGTCCCAGCAATGCTGGAAGCAAAAGCCATAAATCTGCAGAGACCTAAAAATACATTTCATTTCAGGGACTACAGCATGCTCGAGTTTGCACCAGGCAATTCGTCAAGGCATGATTTGGGGGAGAAAAGCTTTGTTTAGAAAACCACGCAGGAATAAAAAGCATTTCAGAAGGCATTCATACTCCCACTCAGGCTCCTTTTTTAAACAAATGAAAATAATAATTTAAAACAAAAAATCTATCTTTTCCCCCGTTTACGAATTTCTGACCATCAGCCCTGTTTCACAAGCAAGGTCACGCTGTCATGGTCAAATATAAATGGGGTGGGGGATGTCAGATGGAGAAGGAGGAAGGGAAGGACGCCAAGCGCAGTCTGAAGCAGAGCACAGCCTGAGACTGTGGGGTAAATCATAGAATTCTTCGACTCTGTGATTCCAAGAAGGAAGGGAAGGATGCCCAGTGGAGCCTGTAGCAGAGCACTGCTCGGGGCAACAAAGGGCTGGGGCACCCTGGGGCTGTTTCCCCAGCACCCAGTGGGTGTCTAGAAGCCTGGGGCTGCTTGCATCCCCACCTGGCACCCGCAAATAAATATATATATACTCATACATATACATATGTGTACATATATATATATATCCTCACATACAGACATATATGCATGCATGTACATATAATTTTAATATATACACATACACATATGTGTGTATGCATATTTTTACATATACATATATACACATATACACATATATATGTGTGCATATATTTGAATATATACCCACATACACGCATATGTGTGCATATATTTAATATACATGCACATAGGCATGCATTGTACATATAAAACATACACACACATTTTATATATACAACACGTGTGTACGTATATATATAAAATACATGTGTATATATAAAATACATGTGTGTGCAAATATGTGTGTATATATTTTATATACAAGATGTGTACACACACATATACATGTATATAATTTATATACACACATATATAAGATGCATACACACATATATATGTATATAATTTATATACACACACATATAAGATGTATACACACATATACATGTATATAATTTATATACACACATATAAGATGTATACACACATATATATGTATATAATTTATATACACACACATATAAGATGTATACACACATATATATGTATATATTTTATATACACACATATATAAGATGTATACACACACATATGCATGCATATATTTTATATACACACATATATAAGATGTATACACACACATATGCATGCATATATTTTATATACACACATATATAAGATGTATACACACATATATGTATATATTTTATATACACACATATATAAGATGTATACACACACATATGCATGCATATATTTTATATACACACATATATATGTATATATTTTTATATATAGACACACACACGTGTTGTATACATATTCTATATAATCATGATACGTAATAGATATTAAAATACATATATAAAATCACTATAAGAAAGATTATATAACGATTTTTCATGCAATATTTTAATATCTATTACAAATAATGGTTTTATATAGATAAAACCACATCAGCCTGTTCCCTGAACAGCCTGTTCCCTCGTCACCTGTAAATCCCAGTGTTTATCTATAAACAGACTCGACCATTCCCGTTTTTAGCGATGCGGGCACACACACGCACACACCCAGGGGTGCGCGCACATTTTTAGGCGCGCACCCCCCCTCTATACGCGCGCATCTACGCGGGTCTGTGCGCGCACACACGCACTAGAACGCCAGAGCGAGGGGAGAAAGGAGGGAGGCCGGCACCCCGGTGTCCCCCACCCCGGCCCTCACCTGGATGCGCGGATCCACCTCCTCCTCCTCGGGGCGCGCTGCCTCCTCGCCGCCGCGCCCGCGCCTGCCGCCCGGCTCCATCCCGCCGCTCCCCGCCGCTCCGCGCCCGGCGCCGCCGCCCCGCCTACGGGGGAGCCTCTCCCTCCTCCTCCTCCTCCTCCTCCTCCTTTTCCTCCTCCTCCTCCTCTTCCTCCTCCTCCCCGCGGCTCTTTGTGCGTTCGCGCCGCGCGGAGGAAATGAGCGCCGGCCTGCGGGGTTTCCCCTCTTTCGCGGCCTCCTTCCCCGCCCCGCGGGGGGGGCGTGTGTCAGCGCTCGGGGCTCCCCCCGCGTCCTCCCCGCATTCGCGGCGTCGTGCAGTGGTTTGGGTTCGAAGGGACCTTAAAGCCCCTCCAGTCCCAGCGCCCCCCGCCGCAGGCAGGGACACCTCCCGCTGCAGCCCATGCAGCCGGGCCTTGAGCACCCCCAGGGATGGGGCAGCCACAGCTTCCCGGGGCAACCTGTGCCAGCGCCTCCCTACCCTCAGCGTGAAGAATTTCTTTCTAATGTCGAGTGTAAATCTGCCCCTCTCCAGTTTATACCCACTGGCCCTCGGCCGATCACTACAAGCCTTTGTGAACAGCCCTCCCCGAATGCTCACAACTGCAGCGCCTGAAGCCAAAATGAGTCGTTCCAGAAACACCAACAATACCTCACCTGCTTTCTTTACGGAATCACAGAATCACCAGGTTGGAAAAGACCCACCAGATCATTGAGTCCAACTATTCCTATCAACCACTGAACCATGCCCCTCAGCACCTCATCCACCTGTCCTTTAAACACCTCCAGGGAAGGTGAATCAACCACCTCCCTGGGTAGGCTGTTCCAGTGCCCAATGACCCTTTTTCCGTGAAAATTTTTTTCCTAATGTCCAGCCTAAACCTCCCCTGGCAGAGCTTGAGGCCATTCCCTCTTGTCCTGTCCCCTGTCACTTGGGAGAAGAGGCCAGCACCCTCCTCTCTACAACCTCCTTTCAGGTAGTTGTAGAGAGCAATGAGGTCTCCCCTCAGCCTCCTCTTCTCCAGGCTAAACACCCCCAGCTCTCTCAGCCGTTCCTCATAAGGCCTGTTCTCCAGCCCCTTCACCAGCTTTGTTGCTCTTCTCTGGACTCTCTCCAGAGCCTCAACATCCTTCTTGTGGTGAGGGGCCCAGAGCTGAACACAGGGTTCGAGGAGCGGTCTCACCAGTGCCGAGTACAGAGGGAGAATAACCTCCCTGGACCTGCTGGTCACGCCGTTTCTGATCCAAGCCAAGATGCCATTGGCCTTCTTGGCCACCTGGGCACACTGCTGGCTCCTGTTCAGTCACTGTCAACCAACACCCCCAGGTCCCTCTCCTCCAGGCAGCTTTCTAGACAGACTTCTCCTAGTCTGTAGCACTGCATAGGGTTGTTGTGCCCCAAGTGCAGGACCCGGCATTTGGCCTTGTTAAACCTCATGCCATTGGACTCTGCCCAGCGGTCCAGCCTGTTCAGATCCCTTTGCAGAGCCTCCCTACCCTCCAGCAGATTGACCCACCCAGCTTAGTGCGTCCACAAACTTGCTAAGGGTGCACTCGATGCCTTCATCCAGGTCATTGATAAAGACATTGAAGAGGGCTGGACCCAGCACTGAGCCCTGGGGAACCCCACTTGTCACTGGCCTCCAGCTGGATTTCACACATTTACCACCACTCTCTGGGCCTGGCCATCCAAACTGTTTTCCACCCAGGAGAGTGTGCGCCTGTCCAGTCCAGAGGATAACAGTTTCCAAAGCAATACTTCACCTGTTTATTTTCTTTATTTTATCCCCCCTCCCTTCTTTTTTTCATTCCTCTTTTTCCACATTCTACTTGAGGCTGATGTGTCTATGGAGAAGAAAAGAGGGGTGAGAGGAAATGACCTCAAGTTGCACCAGGGGAAGTTTAGATTGGATATCAGGAAAAATACCTTTACTGTCAGAGTGGTGAAGCAGTGGAATGGGCTGACCAGGGAAGTGGTAGAGTCTCCATCCCTGGAAGAGCTCAAAACGCCTGTAGACGTGGCACTTTGGGACATGGTTTAGCAGGCACGGTGATGCTGGGCTGTTGGTTGGAGTGGATGATCTTAGGCGTCTTTTCCAACCTTAGTGATTCCACGATTCTCCAAGATAAAAATAACAAAGGCACTTCCAACAACTCTGGAAATTCATATGAAACTGAGACTTCCATTATGTGGCAGCTGAGCAAGCCGCTGTTGTACCTCCTGGATGAAGCAGGAAAAGACACACTAAAGACATGTCCTCTTGTTGCCAGTGAAGAGGAATTTCTTACAGGAAGCACTGATGTTCTGTACCTGCACGTCCCCTGGCTAGCAGAGCATTTCATATTAGGGTCTCCTTAATCATGGGGCAATGCCCACACTACCGTGTGAACACTTACGGGAAAAGAGTGGGTAACCCTTCTGACCAGCAGCGAGCCAGCAGGGACAGGCTTCAGTGCCTCCAAGTCTCACCTACCTCCAGCACGGATGAAACTTCCTCAGTGGACTGCAGCAAAGACATAAAATTTTAAACAATTATTTCCTCTTCCCCCCACGCAGCAAGCCCAGAGAGAGGTTAGCAGTGTCTTCCCTTGCAATTGAAAAGGAAAAACATTATGCTTTGCCCTCCTGAAGACATAGAGAAGACAGTCCCACCAGAGCACGTGAGCTAGGCTACTCTCATGTGAAAAATAAGGCAAGAAGTGGCAACTGGCTGAACCAAGACCTTTCCTCAAATCTCACAATTGTGCTGAACTACTTTCTGACTCCCTCTTGGTGTAACAAGTCATTTCAAACAGGTGAGGAAGATGCCCACCTTGAAAGTGTCACTTTGGGTTTAATCTTACTTAGCACTGGTGAGGCCGCACCTCAAATACTGTGTTCAGTTTGGGGCCTGTCAATAAAAGAAGGACATTTAGGTGGTGGAGTGTGTGCAAGGAAGGTCAACAAAGCTGGTGAAGGGTCCGGAGCACAACTCTTCTGAAAAGCGGCTGAGGGAACTGGAGCTGTTTAGCCTGAAGAAGAGAAGCACAAGGAAAGACCTTTTCACTCTCTGCAGCTACTTGAAAGGAGGTTGTGGAGAGGTAGGTGTTAGTCTCTTTCCAAATAACAGGCATTAGGACAAGAGGGAATGGCCTCAAGTTGTGCCAGGGGAGGTTTAGATTGAATATTAGGAAAAAATTCTTCATTGTAAGGGTTACCAAGCATTGGAACACGCTGCCCAGGGAAGTGGTGAACATCCCTGGAGGTGCCCAAAAAGCATGTAGACACGGCACTTCAGTACATGGTTTAGTAGGCACAGTGGTGTTGGACTGACAATTGGATTTGATCTTGGAGGTCTTTTCCAACCTTAATGATTCTACAATTTTTGATAGGAAACTTCTCAGAAGATTAAAAAAAAAAAGTTTAGGTGTGAGGAATAACCTTTTTGAGACAGAAGATGAAAATAAAAATCTCAGCAAAGACAAGAAGATAAAAATTCAAAGGGAAAGCAGTCAAGATTTTCCAAACACTGTAAAGCAACTAGGGGGGAAAGAAAATAAGAGAGAGGAAGAGGAGAGTGGCACAAACATTTGAAAATAGCATAAACATGCAAAGTGACACCAACAAACTAAAATAATCAAGGCACAGAGGAGGTGTTGCAAAAACGCAGATGGGTTGTTTGCAACATCTTCATTTCTTACAGCAGAAGAAACCATGTAAAGGAGAAAGAAGTGTGTGGGGGAAGCCTCTAACAGCGAAAGCAAAGTGTTTAACTCTCACTGCTGTCCATTAAGGGAATTCAATGCGTACAAACAGCCAGGTGTTTCCAGGGCCCTGGTGTCTCTCATACCTGGTGTGCTGTGGCTCATGCCAATACTATGGTGGTCAGATGTCCAAAGTTCTCATCATTTTAAAAGAACACAGGGAACATGAAACAGGCTATGGAAGAGCTAATGCTGCCAATCCTGCTGTTATTGCTTACAGTTCTAGAAAACAAAGCTAGGTAAAAGAGCTACGGTAGCTTGGCCACATTTCAGTATGACCCACAACATCACGCAAAGCACTGCCTGCTGCTTGGGGTATGCAAAATACTCCCATGCAGACCATGCCCTCCCCAAGGGATCTGTAAAGTTTGAGCAAGAATTCTGTTCTTCTGTTGCCACCACAACAACTCCCCTGATTGGCACAGCTCAAAACCCTTTCTGCCAAATCCATCAACCTGCTACCATTAAGGCAGAGCAAACTGTTTCCTTCCTCAGTTGTAGAGTGGAATTAGCGTGTTGGGAAGGCTGCCTGCAGAGCTCAGCGCTGGGATGAGTACACAGGCCTCTTTCCCCACAGCTCTGAAATCTCACACAGAGCCACAAGGCCACAGAGATCATTTTATATCAAGCTAATACAACAGAAAGATTTATATATAAAAAAAACCCACTGAAGAATGCACAGGTCATCCTTCTGTCATCACTGAGGACATCACGAAGGCATAAAGAGAAAAGTGGCTCTAAGATGAAGGTTTGATGGAAAAGGGAAAGGCAGACTATTTAGTACACATGAAGATCAATGAAAGACTTGAGAATATTATTTGCATGCTCAGTTTTTTTTCTCTCCCTCATGATATAGTTTTGGCTGAAACTGCTGTCCTATGCAAAGGGTGGCAGAGCCTTCAAAGTATCCAAGGAACAGTCCTGAACAGCATGTAGGCAGGCTTCATGCTCCACTGAAGTCACAGAATCATAGAATTATTTGGTTGGAAAAGACCTTTTAGATCACCAAGGCCAACCTTACCTGTCCACTACTAAACCATACTTTTAAATACCTCCAGGGATGGTGACTCAACCACTTCCCTGGGCAGCCTGTGCCAGTGCCTGATAACCTTTCAGTGAAGAAATTTTTCCTGATATCTAAACTGAACCTTCCCTGGTCTCTCATCCCATCACCTATGATGTGGGAGAAGAGACCAACACCACCCACCTCATTACAACCTCCTTTCAAGTAGTTGTAGTGATCGATAAGATCTCCCCTCAACCTTCTTTTCTCCAAGCCAAACAACTCCAGTTCCCTCAGTCACTCGTCATAAGACTTGTGCTCCAGCCCTATCACCACTTTTTTTGCCCTTGTCTGGACACGCTCCAGTGCCTCAATGTCTTTCTTGTAGCGGGGGGGGTCTCAAAGTGAACACAGTTTTCAAGTTGTAGCCTCAGAGCTGAGTACAGGGGAAGAGTGACTTCCCTGGTCCTGCTGGCCATGCAGTTTCTGATACAGGCCAGGAAGCTGTTGGCCTTCTGGGCCACCTGTGCACACTGCTGGCTCATATTCAGCTGGCTGTTGACCAATACCCCCAGGTGCTTTTCCACCAGTCAATATGGTACAAGAAGTCCACTGCAAACAATGGCTTTTGGTATTACTTTTGCCAAGTCACGAGTGATCTCACCCCAGCAAAGCTCTCCTACATCATATGCTAAAAGCCAGACACTGAAAT
This sequence comes from Phaenicophaeus curvirostris, assembly GCF_032191515.1. Classification (NCBI taxonomy): domain Eukaryota; kingdom Metazoa; phylum Chordata; class Aves; order Cuculiformes; family Cuculidae; genus Phaenicophaeus; species Phaenicophaeus curvirostris. Next base: position 48,677,034 of record NC_091397.1, on the reverse strand, counting down.
CCAGTCATACTGACCTTTTCACTTCCCCTACAAGGTCCTACATGCACCAAGGCAGCTGAGTAAAGCCTGCATAGGACTTGACCGAAACCGCCTGTGCTTTCTTCTGCATCAATATTTCAAAACCCTAGTCCCAAGCATTCAATATTTGAACAAAGCACTGTGTAGTTAAGGCAGGAAGAAATAGCTCATTCCTTCACTAATGGGATTCCAGAGCAGCCGCAGCAGAAAATTAGCCCAGACCTGCCAGGCTGGGCTGCAGCTTGACACGAGCTGTCCTGGCGGTGGTACAGCTCAACGAAAAAGCACAAGGAGAAGTGCTGGTGCAGGGAGAGACATGATCCAAGTTACTCTGGCAACCAATTTAATTGCACCAGGCAAAACCTCTGTTTTGCGACATGACAACAGCCATTTGGAGGACAACTTTATCATTAATACCAAATCCTGGTGCACAGATATCCATAGGCAAGAGTGACACTGGCCAGGAGCACTACTACTGTCTTACTTTGGGGGGATGTTGCCAGATAACCCCATTTTTAGGTTGCATGGAAATCCTCAGTACGCAGACAGCCCTTGGCAGGGAAAGGAGGGAAACATCTGTCCTTCGAGAGAGGAGTAGAGAGAGGAATTCTCTGCCTCATTCCGAAGGATGGTTTGTGGGTTACGTATTACATCTCTGAATAGATGCTGGGGAACTACAAGTTGCATTTTAAATAAAATAAAATTGGAAGAAGTATGCATCATTGAAGAACACTGGGGAAACATAGTATTGACTGTAGTTAATTTAGGGGGGGAGGAATCAAAATGAATGGAAGTGTAATTTTATATATGTTTGATAATGGCAGATTCTGAATGGATTATAAGGGAGGGTTGTTTTTTCTCCAAGTCTCAGTTTACATTCAAATTTCTGCTCACACTTGTCCTCAAAGCTCGCTTATGTCCAAACACTAGAGGTAAGGATATAAAATACAAACCAAAGTTGTAATTCCATACTCTGAAAGAAGTATCTCTGCTTTTTGGACACTGATCACATACTGAGCAGAGGACTCAGGATTAATTAAGGCACATTTGATGACTGAAGACACACTTGCAGTTCATGGAAACCTTCGTGGAGAAAACAGCGTGAGAGACAGAGCCCTGTTTACAGAATATGGCCTTTCTTCTCAAAGGGCCTGGAGAAATAGTTCTGCTCTGAAGAATTCCTCTGTTTTCCTTGATGATGGTGCTAGAGGCTAAATTCTCATTGGTCTCAAATATTGAACCCCTGTTGCAATTTTTTTAAAATAACTTACCATCAAAGAAACACAGAAATATAAAAATTCCAATTCTAAGGAGGAAAGAAAAAGTACATAAAAGTATGTAAAACATAGAATCATAGAATAGTTTAGGTTGGAAGAGACCTTAAAGATCATCCAGTTCCAACACCCTCTGTGATGGGCAGGGACACCTCCCACCAGACCAGGCTGCCCAAGGCCCCATCCAGCCTGGCCTTGAGCACCTCCAGGGATGGGGCAGCCACAGCTTCCCTGGCAACCTGTGCTAGTGTCTCACCACCCTCATGGTGAAGACATTCCTCCTTACGCCTAGTCTAAACCTTCCCTCTCCAATTAAAAGCCATTGCCCCTAGTCCTATCACTACAAGCCTTTGTAAGAAGTCCCTCCCCAGTTTTCTTGCAGGCCCCCTTCAGGTACTGGAAGGTCACTATAAGGTGTCCTCTGAGCCTTCTCCAGGCTGCCCAAGCCCAACTCCCTCAGCCTGTCCTCATATGGAAGGTTCTCCAACCCTCAGATCATCTTTGTAGCCCTCTTCTGGACCCATTCAAACAGTTACATATCCTTCTAATGTTGAGGATTACAAAACTGGACACAATATTCCAGACAAGGTCCGCAAGAGCGGAATAAAGGGACAGAATCACCTCCTGCACCCTGCTGGCCACGCTGCTTTTGATGCAGCCCAGGATGTGGTTGGCCTTCTGGGCTGTGAGTGCACATTGCCAGCTCATGTCGAGCTTCTCATCAATCAGCACCCCCAAGTCCTTCTCTGCCGGGCTGCTCTCAATCACATCATCCACCATCCTGTATTGTAACATGATCTGCAAAAGACATTTATGGACATAAAATCCTCCATGTAATTTCTTAACCAAAGTCATCCCAAAGACCAGTTTGCTACACTGACTTCTGCAATGTTACACCAGAAATTAGCCTAGCTCCGGGAACGTCTCATTTAAAAACAAAGCCACCATGTCCCCGTTCTGAACTGCAGCAAAGATACTGCTCTACTAACATTCAAATCCCAGATGCCTTCCTGGTTTTCAGTAGTATTTTGCACATATTCAAAACACTTTTAAGCATTAAATAAGATCTCACCACAGTCACAGTACATTTTGAAGATCTGGTCCTCCATATCTTAATCTTTGATAAGAGGCAAAGCACATAACGTTTTTTGAAGATATGCGCTGCATTCATGGAAGATACAAATTTCCCTGGATGCACACATAGAGTATTATACACTTAAGAAGTGGTCAGAATCATAACCTCCTCTGACTTACTTCTCAAGCAAATTTCCACACTTCCATACTCACAATGGTTGTGGAATGCTTATGCTCTGCATTTTAGCAAGCACTAAAAATTAATTATCCTTTTTACACCAATTGATAAGATGCTGTCACCTCATGTTCTCACATACAAATGATGCACACAAAGACACATTAATGGAGCTTGGGCACCTATGGTGCGAACAATTGTAGATTTCTCCACAAGGAATGTATTTAAAGAAAACGCTACATGCCAAAATACTCTTTAGTTTCACTTCTTTTTATCATGCATCATTTAAAGCTGATTAAAAATACCCTCTAGGCTTCACAAGGCTACGAAGAAAGGAGGCTCATTTGAAGAGGCACAATCTATTTTCTAGCCAAAGGAATCTTAATATCTTTCATAAAAGCTAAATACAAGGATTATTAACAAATTTACCTGCTGGGCCAGTTTCTACTGAATGTACATTTATATCCCATAGGCTACTTTTCTTATTATTTTGAAGCCTAATATTGATGATGCTTTTATACACAGTGTAAGTGTAATATGGTTTATATTTACATATACACAGACATTGTGATTTAGATATATATACGTGCATGACTAACAGCTTGATGGATTTCCCTGCTTCTTGTTTTATTGAGAAAGAATCAACATCATCACAGGACTCATTTTATCCTCCTCCACACTGCCTTTCAGCAAGGCAGGTAGCAAGTGGAATTTCTCACTAGAAACCATCAGTACAGTAATACTACATCTGCAGAGGAACAGAGCAGTACTGCTGCCCATCTGGCCAAAATATAGAGTGAGCTGCTTATGCAGAGTTAGGAAACAACAGAGTAACGTGAGACTCTTTCCTAGATCTGCTGCTGAACGATAAGGAAAATCCCTTTTCAGTACTTGCTGCTGGAACAGAAGAAAACCCTATACTGCACCCTTTTAAGTTGAATATATCCACCCAAGTCCACAGTCCTGCTGTCTGCTTTCCTCAATAAGTAGTCTCCCATCAGTTTCAATAGGAGCAGGATCGAATGTTAAGCTTTTGGTCTGTACTGAAAATAAGGCCTTAGGCAAGAGGTGTTGCCTTGTGAGAGCCAAAATGAGATGCAAGTGCCATTCTCTTCTAACCAGCCTGACAATTCAGTAATGCTTCTGCAGCAGTGCGGATACATCATTGTTTTTCAGTACAAAAACATCCACCCTCATCTTTTATTTTTGATGCTTAGACATCTATGAAAACCACATTTAAAGCATTTATTTAAAGAACCACTTCCAATACCCAAATAAAATTAGCCATGTGCAAGGACACATCTCATTTTCCAGTTCTTTGTTTGCTTAATGCTCAGACTGATTCCATATTTTTGGATATTTAACTATATTACTAGGTTTCTTACTGGCAGATTTAAAGGATAAAATGCTTTCACTGGTCTCTTGCCACTAGCCCACACTCCTCATGATCCCAAATGCCAACACTGACAGATGAAGGCAGGAGTCCCTGCAACACAGCATTATTGACCAACAAGAAACTCCAGGTAGTGAAGCTCCTGTGAGTCTGGTTCAGGATATTCATGTGGCCAGCGTACTTCAGTGAGAGCCATGAATGGCTGTTCAAAGTTTCTACAACCCTTCCCTCACACGGCGTGGCTACTCTACGCACTCAGCACAGAGTAATTCCCCAGCTCACCAGGAAAGGGACTCCTTACACCTCCCACTTATGGGCAGTGCTCTTGAGAGGTGCTTTTCAATGCTGTTTACAGGTACCTTCCCGCCACCAGTGAGGCATCTCCTATGGGTCAAAGCTACCCTGTGCATGCAGGCTGGAGCGCAGCTCTGTGCAAAAGCAACCTGGTGACTGCTGAGAGCTATCTGACCGCAGACTTTGCTTCTTAGTAATCTTGCTGTCAGGCAGGAAACTCACCCATATCCTATTTTAATGATGTGCTGCTGAACACACAGTGTTAACACCTTCAGTCTCCAAAACACCTTTTCTCAGAGGATTTCAGAGCATTCCTTCAAGCACTGGCTATCCAGGGAAGCTTTCCCTTTGGTTTCCTGCAAAACTCCTGTTTCTTACAGGTGCTAATTGACTAAATAGAAGGAAACAGCACAGATATATCAAGTACAAGGGTGGCTCAAAGGATCAGGGAAGCAGATAGCTACTCAGAATGAGCTTTCAAACTGAGGGCTGGGTAGACCAGGTAGTTACAGAAAGACTTGGGACCTTATTATCCTCATGATCAGCTCAAGTGCAGAGAGAAAATACAAAACACTGGTCTACATCTAGAGAAACAGAAGACAGGGGTTAACCACAAAAGGGAAACTTCTGCCTCTCAGTTGTAAAGGCAGACTAGCAGCCAAGTGGGAAACACCTGGGAAGCCCAGAGATGGGGGCAGGCTCTTCCACAGCCAAGACTAATTAGCAAGGTATTAAGAAAGGTCTTTGCACAGTCTTTTTACTTCCTAATCGCATTCAGCTAACCTATAGGCAGTGACTGGAGAAACATGAAATGTTTTTCGTACTCTTCTCTTTAGTTTCCTTTCCAGGTCCATTATAGCCTAATTTACCTTGTGCCAGAAAACAGGAATTTATCAAGTATCTAGATACAGAAAAAAACTGTCAGTTTAACAATTTGGAATTTGATGCCTGCAAGATCTTAAGTGTCCACACTTCAAGTGTCTTCTTCCAGATATGTATGGAAATCCACAAGCCTCTAAAATATTCAGATAAATAAAAGGTGACATGTTGTAAAGGTGAGATGCTTCCTGTGTACAAAGCCCCTTTCCCTTCCTCTCCTACCATTAATAGCAAAATTTTCTGCCCTCCACCCACTACCTGGCAGAATCACACTCTTCAATGCTTCCCATTATATAAAAATTGAGCGATTGAGCACACTGTGCGTAGGAGTGAAGTAGAGTCTGTTTTAGCACTCAACTCCATATCAAGATAAGAATTATCCAGTTCCTTCTCCAGCCTTCCCCCATGTCACAACCTGCAGGGGCGTGCTGCTGCACAGCCACAGCCCTGCACTTCCACCTTGATGCCCAACAGCAGCACCACAGCCATGAAGCATGACCCAAGCCAAAGTCAGTCACGCAGGTTATGAATCCTTGCTACCACAACTGTGCTGTCAGCAGTGTTTTACCAAGTGCCTCAGATCTTCAAGAGCTGTATAAACCCTTTCAGATTGCAACACAGGCTCTCCCTCCTCAGCTCTATCCTCTCTACTTCTCCCTCACCATCCAGGCTCAGCCTCTTCCTTTCCACAGTATTAACTCCTTCCCCTTCTTTCTACCATCTCAGATATAACTTAACCCGTTGCTACCCTCCTTTCCTTCATTTCTCGTTGTTCTCTGTTTCTTTTCTTCTGTTCTTCTGATCCTATCAACTTTACATCCTGGAAATTCCTGCCTCAGCAGCAGAATTTGCTGTTCACTCCTTCTGGATGTTTTTTTTCCCCTCTCATTTCTCCATTTCACCTCACCTCTCACACAATTCTCCACACCCCAACTTTCCACTACCAAAACAGTCTGAGGAGCACTCTCTCAGTATTGCAACCCAGACTAGACACCAGTCCTCAGGCTGACCTTCACCTATGCCACTTCTTATCAGCTTTCCTACAGGTCCTTCAGGCACACCAACAAGGCAGGAATAAAGCAGAGGCTGCTAGGGCTGCCTAAGGGACCTGGGGACAGCCATTAGAAGACACAGTGTAGGTTCTGGAAAAAAAAAAAAAAGCAAGCAAAACTGGGGACTTCTGAGGAGCAGAGGATATCCTTATAGCTTCTACAAAGTGATATGTCTGGAATGTACAGTATAGACATGCAGGAGCAGTGGCAGGGGAAGGGTCTCCAGAGTTTTGTGAAAGTGAGATGTTCAGATCTCCATCAGCTCTGAAGCGTAGAATCATAGAATAGTTTGGGTTGGAAGGGACCATAAAGATCATCCAGTTCCAACTCCCCTGCCACAGGCAGGGACACCTCCCACCAATGAGGTCTCCCCTCAGCCTCCTCTTCTCCAGGCTAAACACCCCCAGCTCTCTCAGCCGCTCCTCATAAGGCCTGTTCTCCAGCCCCTTCATCAGCCTCCCTCTAAGCTCCTTTGGCCTTTCCTTTAATTTCCTTCCACATTTTCATTTCCTCTCCTCCCACAGGGTAACTCGTTGCAAGTGAGATGTTAGCACCTGAAACCATACATACCCCACTGCACCCACACTTCTGACTGGCTGCCAAGGCACAAGTGACTCTTCCATAATGCAAAGTATCCGACTTCCCTAGAAATAGCTGGCACGATGAATAGCTGGGCAGGTTCTGGGTAGAACAGTGGGATTTTACACGTCGAAAATTTGATCTGAAAGGTTACCTTCATTTCTCTACATATTTCACATGACTTTTTGTAAAAAAAAAGTGTTCAGGGGGAAAGGGAAAGGGAAAGGGAAAGGGAAAGGGAAAGGGAAAGGGAAAGGGAAAGGGAAAGGGAAAGGGAAAGGGAAAGGGAAAGGGAAAGGGAAAGGGAAAGGGAAAGGGAAAGGGAAAGGGAAAGGGAAAGGGAAAGGGAAAGGGAAAGGGAAAGGGAAAGGGAAAGGGAAAGGGAAAGGGAAAGGGAAAGGGAAAGGGAAAGGGAAAGGGAAAGGGAAAGGGAAAGGGAAAGGGAAAGGGAAGCCTGGGCGATTTGTTGTCCGGACCATTTCAGCAAATGGACTGAATTGCTCAGGAAGCCAGTGTAGTCGCCAGCCAAAATACATATAAGAAGGAAAGTAGTTGAAGGGGTTTGTGCTTGACAGGTATGTGAGGATCATCCAGCCCTGTTTGGAGAAGGATCCGTATATTGCAAAATATTCTGGTAATGTTTGACACGCGGATCTTCACAAGAGCAAGCTTACTAGGAAGAAGGTGGATCTACCTCCTTAGTCACCATCACAAGAAAGGGTTCAGTGCTCTCAGCATCCTAGAGACCCAGAAGGCTTCTCTTTGAAGCAAACTGGGAATAATATCAGCAGTCCTGACACACAGGGACAAAAGTTGCCCTAGCTCAGTCTGGCACCCACACTGCTTCCCAGTTCCAGCCAGCAAGACTGGGAGGGAGTCTCAGTTTAACAATAGGTGCAGTGGCGCAATCAGCCCTCCAGCTGCTGCGCTGGGGATGTGTGGATGCAAGAACAGGAACACCCTCTCCAAACAGTAGGAGATGAAATTGATTTTCAGACATAGGCATTTTGCAGAGAGAGTGAAAGGAACAAAACAGATGTCACGCTCTCTGCAGTACAGCTCTCCCCTTGCGGGCACCACTTTGGAGCAATAATTCCTTCAAGGGGGGGAAGGGGAGGAAAAAAAAAAAAACAAACCACCCAGCAATGTGCTAATCTTCACAGACAGAGCAGCTTTAATGCTGTCTAATCCTCCAAAGGAAGGAAACAGCATTTCCATTGTGCCAAGGATATCAAAATGGTTGAAGGCAAAAATCTTCACTGGTATTAACTTTATTAAAGGAGGGGTATTTCCACAAGCCCTGAGAAGGCTTGGTCAATAGCCAACTGTAGACAGTACTATGTAAGCATCTACTTGTAATGACAGAAAACAGCAGGCAGTTGGGAACTCCTGAAAGAATACGCAGGCATCAAACATGCACCCAAACTAGAGGCTGCATGTCACAGCCACACACATGAATTATACAGCTATCAAACAACAGCATAGCAGCAGCAACGTGAGCAGCTAATAATAGCCTTTTCTTTTTCTTAAATTTGGCTCCTGTATTATTTTTGCAGCAGCTCTACAATCAACTTACATTCTGAAGGAGGAAGCAGTGCCCCTGTGTTGTTATTACAAGAATGCCAAACTTTCCTGTGCTGCTTTCTCAGAAGAGAGTGAATTTTCCATATAAATTGGATGCAGATGTGACAGAAAAAAAGATAAGCATTCTCAGTAAAATCCTGAGTAACAGGAGCCTGCATTTAATTAAACCTTACTTTAAGTAAGAGTAGTATTTACATTCTACTCATAGATGCTTTTTGCATCTAAATATCAAACAGCTGTCACTCCACCATGGCACTGATTATAAAGTCGGTTCCTAAACACCTTTAGGTAATGCGCAGGAAACATCATCTTGAATTCACATTGGGATATCAGTACATCTCATCCAGCCTTGCCTAAAACAACTTAGAAACAGCAGCTTTCGCTATATGACACTGCCTGGATGTTCAGAGTCTTATTATAGGAATCATCATAAATAGAAGTTATTTAGCATTAGGTAGTTTCATTATTTGTATTTGGTCCTACAGCACTTCTGAAGTGTTTAAAACAAGGAGGCATGCATTGCCTCCTTCTTGTGCAAAACAAAGTTAAAATTCTGAATCAAGGAGCTGAATTAGAAAGCTCTAAAACATTGTAACAGAAACAGAAAATACCGATGCATTCATCCTTACTTCCTGAAGAACAGTTCAGTTATAATCATGTCCCCAAGCAGATTTTGCAGTGAATCACTGTGACATCTGCTAGGGAAATGAACACAAATCTATATCTGAATACAGCAAATACATTGGCAAGGTTGCAATGCAGGGAAGGGAAATTAAGTGTCGCTTTTCACACAAAGTGGAAAATGACAGCTTGTCATGTCCGTGAGTAAACACTAGCAGAAGTGAGAGGAGGCAAGATGCTTCTTCACCTCTTCCCTGCACCATAGCATTACAAAGAGGCAGATTAAGGACTAAACTGTAGCTTCTTATCCCCTGCCTACAGTAACAGCATCTGGACACATTATCACCCCCTGGGAACGCTAACAATAATGGATCATACCCACCACTCACATACACTAGAAGAACCCCATGGAGTTCAAGGGATCTGTGCCCCTTCCCGAGCTGAAGAGCCATTCCAACATGCCAGAGCCAGGGGGCAGCAGCCAGAAGAGCCCCAGAGGGTGAGCGTGCAGAGTAACCTCCTTGAGATCACTTATGGAGAAGAAAACTTGCCCAAAACCTTGCCAGCAGCGGGGAAATGTTATGACACAGAAGCAAGGGGTTTAGTCATAACTTGCCTATATGCAAAAATCAGGATGCAATGAAGTACATCTCTCTTTGTACAGACAAAGACACCCAGAAGAAGGGCAAAAATGGCTCAAATTCCCCTGTATTTCCCCGAGGACAGGAGTATGCCCACAGAAAATTGCTGTAGAGCCACCTCCATGACGTAGCTTGCTTTCCTGACTGAGCCCATGGCACAAAGGTAAAGACCTTTCTCACCTTCTTTGAGTCCAGCAAGCAAGGATTTACTGGTTGCATCGCATGGCAGGGCACAAGGTTGGCTGCCAACTGCAGGACAGAGGAGGGGCCATGGTATGAATCTACTGACAGAAGATATGCTTCTAGTAAGAAGTCCGTTGGCTCCATAACCTAACCCAGCTGCACCATAACACTGTGGCTTCTCCTCCATCCCAGTCACACACAAGGCTGGAGATGAAGGCAACACAGGAGAGCACACCTGAAACTCAAATACCTAAGTCTTATGCAGGATGTACAAGATGGATCTGACCTTGCACATGTATGGGAAGCTGCAACACCATTCTAAGCTCTTTTTAAGCTAATGACAATCTTTAGACACAGTTACAGTAACTGCAGCTGGTTTTGGAGGAAGCAGGGTCTTTACCAGAAATAAATAAATGGGTACAAAAATTCTGCATGTCACATCTTGACCTATAAGAAATGCATTGCATTAATGACAGTATTTCATTGCTGGTGCAGAGCAGCACAGCAGCTTTTCATCCATTATGCCTTGTTTTCAGGTGCACCTTCCCTGCACCCAAAAGCCTGACTTCAAGATATTGTACATTCTGTGATTCATGTGATGAGATTAACATGACTGTTAGAAGAGTATTGTTTCAGTTCCTTTTTGAAGAGATGTACAATGTTCCACCCACTCTTCCTTGTGCTTTTACAGTGAAAATTTGTTCTTAATTGGCACCCAACTGTGCAGAGTCAGACCAATTTCTCTTCAAAAAAGAGTGCTGCTTTTTATCCTGATGAAAACAAATACTTCAGGCTTCACTTACCGGATTCGACTTTAAAAATTACTGCAGTCAGGCTTTGATGGAACCACTCTGATAACAGATGTGTGGCTAATGTGTTTCCTAATTTCATTATAATTCAACTAGAAAGTAAATTAATGGCTTAAAGATAAGCAAAACTTTAGGAACTTGGATGCTGGTAATGAACGCCAAATTCAGAGCTCAGAATTCTCCTTTAGAATGCTGCTACTAGTCCATATCCTCCTACGTCTCCACAATCCTAATCTTTAAAACTTAAAATAAACGTACATAAAGAAAACTTTGAAATTTGGACTCTTGCTCTGAATTTGCTTTCTCTTGCAAGAGATAAACTTTAAGCCTTCGGGAGCTACATATTTACAGTCTGGTTTCACAACAAAGAATATTGACTCTTCTGTTCAGTAGAAAAATAGAAACACTTTCTCTAGAAAGCTTCATTTTATAGCTTACAATGAGGAACTGCTTGAAAAGATGCGTTGGTCTCTTCTCGCAAATAACAGACAACAGGACAAGAGGAAACGGCCTCAAGTTGCACCAGAGAAGGTTCAGATTAGGTATTAGGAAATACTACTTCACTGGAAGGGTTATCAAGCACCAGAACAGGCTAACCAGAGAGGTGATTGAGTCACCATCCCTGGAAGTATTTAAAAGACGGGTAGATGAGGTGTTCAGGGATATGGTTTAGTAGTGGACATGTACGGTTGGACTCAATGATCTCACAGGTCTTTTCAAACCAAAGCATTCTATGAAAAAAAATGCAGAAAATTAATGGGGGGGAAGCTGTGTAAAGAAGGGTTATTCTTAGAACTGCAAGAATTCTTTACGTAGGAATAACTTAGCATGCTCACTGAAATACTTTTCCACTAAATCATGGTTTTCAGCCAGGTACTTTAAATTGATATTTTCACAAATCCACACTAACTGGAAGGCTGCTGGCTAGAGCCAGCCCACTGCCTGTTCCCAAACAGAAGTGGAGGTGTATGATCTGCCAGGTACCTCCTCCTGTGCCTGCCACAGCCTGGCGAATAGCCAGGTTGCTGCTGCCACCCCTGCCTCAAGCACTGAATTGGAAGATTGCAATACAAGCATGCACAGAGACAGGAAAGAAACGCCTGTACTCTCTGGAGGGGAAAAATAAATGCAGAGAAAGAAATAAAATTTGAGTTTTAAAACTACTCTTCCTTCCAAAAGATGTATTAAAAGGGTCCCATAGCTGTTTTACCCACAGACAGACAAGCAAGCGAGAAGTTCAGAAGACACTGATTGCATTTGTCTGCCACACAGTTTGCTTTCAAGTCTGCAGCTCTCTGTGGTTTCTCAGATGAGTAGCTCTCTCTTCTAGATATATCTAACACACCTACTGACTTGGATTCCTATCCTGCAAATACTAACAGTCATTACATGCAGGCACTCCTGCCTGTGGTTTCCAGAATAACTTTTATGGTCATTGTACCTGGGCCACCTTTAAAAACTGCAAGCACTGAAGAGGGGCATGCATGAAACACATCAGAGTTTCACTAAATGCTTCTGTTATAATAAAAAAAAAAAAAGTGCAGCATTTTTTTAATCAACATCCTGAATAGGTTTCCCCCACCAACATTTTCCACCTCTTCATCTACAATGATTGTGGGATGGGGAAGGAAATTCTGCAGCTTCCGCATAGTACAACAAATACCCTCCTCCTGTTGAGTCCTCCTCCTCCCCGCAAAATGGCTTAAAATAGATTTACAGCACAGCTTCGCCTGAGGGGCCCTACTGTCTTCTTTATGCCATTGTTTCAAGCTCTGTGACTTAGAGGACTGGGAACTGAGACTGCACACCTGGTAGCAAGAATTGAGTTTGGTATACAACAGCCTAAACCAGGACTCCAATCAAAAAAAAAAAAAAAAAAAAAAAAGAAGAGTGGTGGAAGTGGGCTGCATATTGGGAAGACAGCATACAGGAGAGAGCTGAGGTTGCACACAAAATCCGATTTCCACACTCTTTGCATATTTTCTCTTCTAATGGTGTCTAAAGTGGAGTTTTGTCTTTCTTTTACTGCATTTGTTCCCTACTTTAAGGCCAGCCAAACAACTTTTTTCTTTTAGGGACCTGAAGAACTCAGGGCAAGACAACAAAAGGTTTCTTGAGAGCTAGAGCTAAGTCTTACCAAATGAGCAATCCTTACTATTTACATTGACTAAGAGTTTGAGCCTCATGCAACTGTATGGTAGGTTATACCAAGAGCTATGACCCACCTAGAGACCCTTTGGAAAACAAGAAGAGGGGATTCACATCTGACTGCCTGCAGCTTTCCACCCAGTCTGATCCTCAGGCTACAGTCCTGCCCGAGAAAACAGAGAACCACAGAGCTGAAAAAAGCGAACACAGCCAAGAAACTCCAGCCTCAAGGAAAACCAGAGCCCACCTCCCCCTGGTCCTTTTCTCATGTCCTTAACAGAGAGCAAGAGTGGCCAAAATACCTTTAGAGCTGCTTAACCCAGGATTTTCTCACTTGTCCACATCCTTGCAAACCACCTCAGCTGGCATCCACCTTACCCTAGCTAGGCTTAGTACACAAGCTCAGGAATATACATCTGCTAGTGAGCCTGGCCCACAACCCTCTACTGCTTCACTCTCTCCTGCTTTAAGAGACAGAGGCTGTTATTTAATTTTCTCCAAACAGATTTTGTGTGTGTAAGGCACTACCATCCGTTTGCTAGCCAGCAAATGACTTTTGCCTGTGTTCATGTTATGGTAAGGATCCTCAGCTGAAGCAACTCTCTAGGTAATAATTAGCTATACCCATGCTTCTCTGGCGGTTACAAGATCTCTCAATTTTTGTTTTCTTGGAACAAAAGCAGAAGCCTGCCAGCTTGCGTGCTTTTTGTAACACATGCTGAAGCCAATAATTCAAACAGGCTTCTCTTCCGTATAACAAAACAGCTGAAGCTCATCCTCAAGTCTCTCACTTCTCTTCAGCTGGGCTGCTCTTCCTCACAAACCTGCTTTCTGGAGGGAACGTAACCAAAAATTGGGAAATAGGCACTGGTCCTAGCTCTGCACAGAACAGGTGCTTTCTTTGCACAAATGTCTGTAAGCACCACTTTGTTGAAAGAAATCAGAACATAAGCTTACAGTGAAGGCGGTTTCCTCTCTTCCTGTGCAGCTTCATAAATCAGGCTGCATCACATGTAGGCTCACAGACCAATTAATGCAATCATTAGTAATCCAAGAGCTTGCTGAGATGGGAGGAAAAAGGCTGAAAGGAAGGGGTTGGATAACATACTCTGCATAGCTTTGTGTGAAGAGTGCATGAAACCGTTTGAACTCTCCAGCCAGCATAACAAGGAGCCAGAGAAGGCTGTAACTGCTCATAAAGGCAAAAATAATCTCAATTGTCAGCCATTTTGTTAGTGCTTAATAGAAAAAAGGAGAAATTGAAAGAAAAAAATAAACTAAGAGATGTTGAATAAGGTTATAATAAGGAGCGATTAACCCCATGTTGGGGGTAGAGCAATTTCCTGAAGAACATCGTCTTTGAAATGAAGCACAGCAGGACCTGGGACTGATGGAGGCAGCAATGCTTCTGCCACAGCATTTACCAGTAAAGCTTGTCTTTTAGAAATAAGAACAGGTGTGACTACATCCCAATAGTTTCAGCTCAAATTTGGCTTCCACTATTCTAAGTACCACATAAACATACAGGAAGTCAAACCTGACCCCAAACATTTGCAGTCTGAGGACAATAAAACAAGAGGAGGAAGGAAATGTTTATCACATACAAATGGCAAATGCTAGTTGCGTGGTAGCGTGTATCACTAAAGGGAGAAAGAAGCCAGGCAAGTCAAGCTGCTGAAAGGAAGGAGAATTAGAAAGAATGTATGTCCACCTGAGGAGGTCAACAACTAGGTAAACTCCAGATTCCTATAACAATTACTGCTCTCCCTGCTCCTGCCCCACAGCAAACTGTAATAGTGCCCACTCACAACTTATCAAGATAGTCAATTCACATCCCTTACCATCATCACTTAGGCTTTGCCTGTTTTTCTTCAGCCTTATCAGCACCATTTCAGTGTTGACATTCCCATTTTTGATGTTATATCAGTTTGTACCCCACTAACTCACCGCTAATGCATCCTATTTGCTTTAGGGGAAATTAGTCTGTATAGCTTCAGCTGCAGCATTATCCACCTTTCCTTCCTTCCTGAAGCTCACTATCCTCCAGTCCAACCTATACTCACTGCTGCCACTAGAAAATAATACAACCCACAGGTGTTCCTGCATCCTTCTTTTAAATGCTGCATTGTCTTGGCTCACAATATTCACCAGTCTCTGCATCATCATATTTTGTTTCTTAAGAACCCAGTTTTGAGCCTTTTTTGTGTTAGGTCTCCTTACTTGTAGTCTGTAGTTCTCATTTCCTAGCACCTCCATGGTATTGGATGGTTGTTCAGCCTTCACAAATTTCACAAATAGGTCAGGGTATTTTCCTCTGCTTTGTAAATTACAGTTGATCAATACAACTGGTCAGTTGTGTGTTCTTTAGTAAACTTTTTTTTTTGCCTCAGATCCCAACTAGCACGTGGTAATTCAAGCTGACTCCTCTGATGGAAAAAGCTTTTTCCACAGTTTCCATTTCCATTCTGTATACCCATGTAAAACCCACCCACCTCCTCTCTTATCTTTATTTGGTTAACGTCCTGGAGGGTGAAGCATGCCTCAAAATTCCAAGGGGCATCGACTGATTCAGAATGAGAGGAAAAAAATATCTTATGACTGTCTTCATTTTTGCTGGTACCCACTGTCTGCATAAAAGGCTTTTTCGGTTGGCCTCGGCTTTTCCAGAGAATGTCAGCTGTGGTGGCATTTTTAGCTGTGACATTTTCCCTACTCAGAATATTTTCTTAGTCTATTATACTCGATTTACCATCTGCTATACAATAGTAATACACTGCCAAGAAGCCTGGCCACAGCCGGCTTTATTCAGTGGACGAGCCCTAAATGCTTAGCCTGGCACAGCATGACCCATCGCATAGCACAGCATCTGATTCCAACTGCCTGTGCCACAGTTTCTCAGGAGTACAACACTCCAGCATAGTCTCAGAGGCAGCTGTAACCACCAATTCATTCCAACACAGAACAGTCACGCTTTCATTCAACTTCTGTGAAGAGAAGAGGGAGCGACCGCTCTGTAGGCCCCCAGATGCCTTTTGTTCCCAGTTTCATGCTGGGAATGCGGCAGAAAGGAAGATGCCGTGAGGCTGGGATCTGAGCAAAGCACTGCACATCCAGGATACAAGTTGTCTGAGTCATTCTGCTCTCCTGCCTGGTGCTTTAGGGTGCCAGATCAGTAGGGGAGCAGGAAGGCTGGGGTTACAGTCTTGTCTCCAGCTGTGTATTGGATGCAGCTTCAGTATGTGCCCAGATGGTCCAATCTGTTGAACAAACGGCAGACACCAGGTTTAGTACCCCTCTTGCAGCCTGTACCACTGTTGGCTTGCAGCACCTGGCTTGGTGCAAGCACTGTAGAAAGCGAGCATCCAATTTTTTCCTTCTATCTTGTGCTTTGGCCGTGGCTATTCTGAGCCACAGGCAGTGACACGGACCAACCCGCCAACCAAAACACCACAGTCCTGGATACCGCTCAACATCCCTGCTCCACTGGTGTTTCAGTATCTGCTGAAAATGGATGCCAAGGCTGAATTTAATCCCATCATAAATGGGGAAACTTCACAGTCCCATGGCTCTGTGATATCTCAGAAACCTGTGTTAACCACAAAGGGAAGACCTCTTTGTCCTGCCCAACTACCCCAAAACATTCTCAGCCGGCTTTGGTTCTGGGTCTGCTGATCTCTCAGCCTGTACAGTCACATGAACGTTGACATGACAATTACATGTTTCCTTTTAGAACACTGGCTATTTAGAGAGGAAATGGTAGGCCAGATACTGTTTCTACACGGTGAAAATCAGGACAAGTTTGGAGGACTGGGAAGCAAGCATAAAACAACGTCTAGGACTTAAGTACCACACTGTTAAGAGCCACTTGTAAACTCCTACTGCAGTTCTCACTTATTGCCCAAAGTAACATTTTCAAGGCCTGAACTTGTGGGATGCTGTGGTCCCTCTATGGAAATCAGTCAGCGTTTTGTAGATCGAGCCCCTGGTAATATAAGAGAAAGCTCTGTGCAAGAAAGCCCACAGGGAGACTTAATAAATAGGCATATTGCTCAGAGAGGGGCCAGGAAAGAGCTGTGCCTGGAGGGGCCGCCTGTGGGAAGAGACACATCTCCTGGGCTGAACATGCCAGTTAGTCCCACTCACCACCGTCCTGGGAAGCAGGAAAAAGCAGCTCTTATTCTGCTCCCTTTCTGCCTGTCATCTAGTTGCTGGGAAGGAAGCATCTAAGACACAGCCTCTGCGCTTGGCTTGGCGACAGGTTTCCCTCCAAGAAGGCTTTCCATGGAGCTCCTTATTTTGTGGTTGGCAAATCCTACCCACTTGCGCAAAAAGCAAGGATAAGCTAGTCCTAAATAAAGAGAAAGTGTAAAAAAGGCAAGGAGAGGAGTTGCATTTTTACAAATTGCTTTCTGCATTGACAGGTAATTAGCAATTACACTAATTCAAATATTTACTATCCAAAAGAATTACTGTTGCATAAAATGCAGTTGAGGCAGTTTTACATGTAGCTTCTTAGTGCTGCCTGGTAGAGGATTATACTAAACACACAATGTTTAAACCAAGATATAAAGACAGCAAGGTATAAATGTAGTTTTATTCTATTATTCCTCTTTCCCTTGAAATGAGGAGGTCTTGCCAGAGACAAAATGGGGATTACTGGAGTAGGGTAAAGTAAAATGGAAAACTAAACAACAACCGAGTTCACATAGTAACTAAAGAGAGACAGCCTCTCTGGTCATGCGCATCTTGAGCAGCTCTGCTTGAACGGCTGCTCAGCTGGAGAGCAGCTCCTCTATAAAACAAAAGAAGTGGGAAGAAAACAAGAGCAGTTCATACAAACAGAAATTTGTCTTGTATTTTTAAGGAGTTAAAAGTCGTTGTATTAAGGTTCTGCATTTTGAAATCTGCATCTCAAGTCACTGCTGTTTCTAAGGTAACAGTTTAATGGGGCTCAAATTAAACAGAAACAAACTGCAAGTTGTCAATATGAAAAATTATTGCCTCATAGGCAGAGGCAATTAGGACCCCTGCTGCCATTAACAGCAACAGTATTCACTTTACTCTCCCTTACACTGGGCTAAGAGTGTTCCCTCTAAATAGCAAGTATCTTCACAATTCAACTGTATTTTCTTTTAAAAAATCATTCTCTTTACCTTCAAGATCCAAGAGCTCTTTAAGTGGACAAATAGATGACTTACCTGTATGTAAGCAAAGACTCTAGCTGTCTTGTCTATAGTTAATCATTACCAGCTCTTCCCATCACTGTGGTAAAGATCTAGGCTATTCAGTGCTGGGGTTAAAAGGAAGGTAGCACTGGTTTGTGGCTAGTGCCATCTTGTGAACAAAATCCCAAACGCCCTTCCTTCCTTCACCCTTTTTAGTCAAGCTGTACTTACGCAGCAGGGTAAAGGACAAAACACTAATGTTAGCCTGATTAAGCTAACTTCATTACAAGAGCTCCACATTGGGCATAAAACATGAGACTAACCCTCAGTCAGGCCAGATAAGAGCTTGATAAAGTAGAGACAGTCAGGAGAAAAGAAAATTGGTTTACAATACAGCTGACGGTAACAGAAGCTGCTCCTTTTTCACCAGATCTCAAACAATACCTAATGTTACCCTTACTCAAGAAATGTACATCATGTCAGCCGCAGACTTTGCTAACCAACACTGACAAACTTTCCTTCCTATTTTTAGGACAGTTTCTTTTTTAAAATCTACGTTTCTTTTGTGTCTGGGTTTCAAACAGTAGTGGAAGAAAAGGATGCACTAAAATTAGTGAGTGTAAAGGGATTTATGCTATAAATCCAGCAGTCTGCTAGACACAAGGATGCTGGAGAGCTGGTGATCCCTACAGACTCCGTAAGGCTTGGATTTGCTGTGTTCCAAACTGAAACAAACTGGAAAGACAGGAGAGATCAGGGATTGAGCAGCAAAAGACAAGAGAGATCAGGGGAAGAGCAGCACTGCTACTTCTCATACTACATTAACATTTTTATTACAGTGTCTGCTCCTGGCACCACACAATTGTAACTGAAACACTGCTGCTTGAAACAAAAATACTTACTTTGCATCCCTCATCAAGGCACTTCTGTATCTTTTTCTCTCCCCACCTCCCATCTCATGGATTTTGAGCACCTACTTCATCATTTTTTTATGATCGGGAATTACTATATCAGTGGATCCCCTTTTCCCAACATCAACAGTCAGCAAGGGGAGGGATGTATTAGATCTCCCATTCTAAAATGTGATTACTTTTGCCATCTAGGAGTTGCAACAGCTGTCAAGGAAGTCAGATGAAATTTTTCCCATCGACTTTGATAGAAGAAACAGCAGCCTTTTACCATGTCTAGCTCCAATCTGCAAAAGTACACTTTCCAGTGTTGTCCTTTTACCCAATACTTTCCTTTTCGAGGATGCATTGTGGTTACCTCTTCATCTCCAAGACTCTGAAAACGTTGATGGTTGTAGCAGGACCTAGAAGTCATGCTGAAAGCAGCTACTGGTTTCCTGTGTACCTTTTTTTTTCACTCCAAGCTCTTTCTCTCCTCCCTACTGGGCAGTAAGTAAGAGGCAGGACTTGAAATCACTCAAGAAATCCATAGTATGGTTGTGAATGGTACCCTGTCTTTCAAATTGCAGTGACAAGACATTCAGGTACCATGTTTTTCTTCATCAGAGCTAGTTTCTCTCATTAACAGAGGATCTGCTCTGCAACAAAATGGCTTGTTATTCAGGCACTGAACCAAGACATGGGAAACAATTTATTCAGTCCCATTTTCACAGTTATTTAAATTTGAAATAGGGAAAATATTAACCTCTACCTCTTGCCACAAATGGGATAATGTCCTTTCTTCCTCTCCTTACTCAGCTTGCATGTTTACAATTTTTAGGACAGGGATTCTCTCTTATTCTCTCTGTCTACAAGAGCCAGAACAATGCTGTCCTATTCTTAGGTCCCTAGATACTGCCACAACAAGCATGTGGTGAATGTTTTTAAAGCAATTTGATGAAAAGAATTCTCTTTGGAAGATGTCATATCTTAAACTTGACATTTCAGCTCCATTCACCTTGGTTTCAGAGACTCGCCTGTAGTCCTGTACAATCAGGACCATTTTAACATTTTATCTTTCTTTTCATTCCTATAATATTCAACACTTTCACCATAAAAGTCAATAGCAATAAAAAATTCAAATAAAGTAAGGATATACAATGTTAAAGGTTCCAGGAAATATCAAACGAAGCCACAAAAGCAAATTTCACACACTTTACTCATATTTATGACTCACACTTTCTCATATTTATGACCATAGTCAACAGTAACGTATTTCCAACTCTATAAAACTACATGAAAAAAACCAGTATCATCACAGTAGAAGAGAATTATACCAGTGCTACCTGTGCTGCAAAAACATTTGAGTGTCCCAGGAGCAAAGACTGGCACTGCACGTCTTGAACTGCTTTTGTTTGGTATTTGTAATAAAAAGATATAATGCCACTGCTGCAGCTATGGTTTTACTTGTATTGCTAAAAAATGCTGCCCGACATTGCATTTCGTGCCAAACAACAGGCTCAGCTGCCATGTGAACATGCCATGTTGCTGCCAGCATTGACAAAGCAGCCTTTCTCCTTCAATCCATCCGTCATCCACAAGAAGACTTTCTTTTACAGAAGCACTAACACATTTTAAGATGGTACAGCTACAAGATCTTCTGTCTCACTGATCAGCTATTGGTGACCAAATCAAAGAACTCCCAGAAAAAGAAGCTTGTAGGAACGACCATGGAAGTGATTGTGACCCTGTACGCGGCCTTGGTGAGGCTGCACCTCAAATACTGTGTTCCGTTTGGGGCCCCTTATTACAAGAAAAGCATTGAGCGTGTCCAGAGAAGAGCAACAAAACTGATGAAGGAGCTGGAGCACAAATCTTAGGAGGAGTGGCTGAGGGAACTGGCGTTATTTAGTCTGGAGAAAAGGAGACTGGGGGGGAGACATTATCATTGTCTACAACTACCTGAAAGGCAGTTGTATGAGGTGGGTGTTAGTCTCTTCTCCTAAGCGATAGAGTGAGAGGGAATGGCCTCAAGTTGCACCAGGGCAGGTACAGGCTGGACATTAGGAAAAGTTTCTCACCAAAAGGGTTATCCAGCAGTGGCCCAGGCTGCCCAGGGAGGTGGTTAAGTCACTATCCCTGGAGGTATTTAAAAGACAGGTAGATGAGATGCTTAGGGATATGATTAAGTAGTGGACAGGTACTGTTAGACTTGATGATCTCAAAGTTCTTCTCCAACCTAGCTACTCTATGTATGAAGTGTGCATTATGGAATAAAGGTAAAAGCTCTCAGTACCAGCAACAGCTCCTAAGCTTACCCTGTCTTCAGTGGGCTTTTGAGAACACCGCTACCCTACTTTAAGAGAGAAATGTGGCTCATGGTGTAAAGCCTGTTCGTGGTATTTTCCTCTT
The DNA here is from genome assembly GCF_032191515.1 of Phaenicophaeus curvirostris. Classification (NCBI taxonomy): domain Eukaryota; kingdom Metazoa; phylum Chordata; class Aves; order Cuculiformes; family Cuculidae; genus Phaenicophaeus; species Phaenicophaeus curvirostris. The sequence goes on along the minus strand of NC_091397.1, from coordinate 48,655,846 downwards.
AGGTTTAGTAATGGGTTTTTTTAAATGCTTTATTTGATGGCTTGGAAATAGTCCCTTGGATAAAAGGGTAAGTGAATATGTTGTGTAGAAGAAAATATGAAGATTTTTCAGTATTTCTAAAATACAGTCCATCTCTGTATCAACTTAATTGCTTCAGCTTACTTCAAAGTGAGTTCTTCACTTGTCTGAGATTGATTCTTATTTCTAACAAGCTTTCTCTTGGCCTCAACATCCCAGACAAGTATAGATCAAGAACACAGAGATGATTGCTGATCTTTAATTTATTAGCTGCTTTTAAAATCAAAAACAAAGCTTGAAACTGTTACTGGAAGCTGATCCAAAGCAAACAAAAGATTTATATCGTGGCAAACACTGTGGGGTACAGGATACTCTGTTGTATCAGGTGGAGAGTTACAGAATCATAGAATGGTTTGGGTTGGAAGGGACCTTAAAGTTGATCCAGTTCCACCCCCCTGCCATGGGCAGGGACACCTCCCACCAGACCAGGCTGCTCAAGGCCCCATCCAACCTGGCCTTGAACACCTCCAGGGATGGGGCAGCCGCAGCTTCCCTGGGCAACCTGTGCCAGCGCCTTACCACCCTCATCTTGAAGAATTTCTTCCTAATGTCTAATCTAAATCTTCTGCCTTCCAATTTAAAGCCATTCCCCCTTCGTCCTATCACAACATGTCCTTTTCTGAAGTCCCTTCCCAGCTTTCTTGTGGTCCCCTTCAAGTACTGGAAGGCCTGGAGTCTAGAACACCTACCTATTAAAATTCCAGTGATTCACATTCACACAGACAAGACGTGACAAAAATGATGTTCCCAAGGGCCAGGTCCTGAAGGACATTACAGAACATCCTTGAATGCTAAATGCAAGATGCGTGTTCAGATATTTCAGCCACCTGCTCATTGCTAAGTCTAAGAAGTTGTACAGGATTCCAGGTTTCAGAACTTTCTGAAGGTAATTCAGAAAAACATGGTTGTATTGGTTTTGTGGCTTCTTCAAGGCATTTTTGCATTCCTATGAAATCTGCTCTACTAATAAAATGAGCCTAACAGTGTTTTTCATATTTGTGCAGAAAACAACTCTCTTTTCCCTCCCCCAGTCCCAGACTTTGAATACTCTTGTTTTAGTGCCACAGCAAGAGGTCTGGTACAGTTAAAAGGCTTCTATTAGATGATAAAAACTCTGATTAAATGTCATCTTTCACACAAAAGCTTGAAATCAAAGTTGGAAAAAAACCATCAATAAAAAGCACATCAAAATCCTTAGATTCAGATGTACGACAGTTCTATGTGTGTGAAGACATTAACACCCCATTTAAGAGCAGCCTCTCTACTGTCCAAAATCAACTACAGAAAACCAAAGGTCCTGAGAAGTTGATTGTTGGAAAATACTGGGTGGAGCCTAGACAGCAGGCAGGCTGTGACTTGTCTTATCTCTTTCCCTACAACTTCCCTCAGTTATTCCCATTCTAGGTTCCCTGGATACTTCAGGCACTAGGAACTTGAGCTGGAGTTGACAGGGCACATCTAGCTTAGACAAGGATAAGACAGCACTGACACCCCAGAGCGAGAACTCTGAAAAAAGCACTGAAGCAATGATGAAACATAAAGCTTTATGCAAGGGAGAAAAAACAAACCTGGTTTTATATTTTCAGATACACAGCTGCCTCTCGAAATCTTTCACTTCATGTATTCAACAAACACATACGGGTTACACCTGTGCGTTTGGCAAAGATCTTCAAAAGCAACTCCATTTTCCAAGGATGAAACCTAAGACTTGCAGGAAAATGGGATAAATGTCCCCAACTCCCAATATGTTATGTAGCGGTACTCAAAATCACTAGTCATTTGGATAAAAAGGTCACCCACCTTTCCCTGTGCCTTTGTCTTCCCTGACTTCACAGCAGCAGTATTTTCTCCATGCTGCAAACCACATGAACAATGCACATCAGCCTGGGAAGCGGGAGTGAAAGATGTTCTCTAATGGAACATTGTACCTGGCTAATGGCCTTTATCTTTGCAAGCAACGCCTCTGTGGGACTCCTCACAGTACAGGCTCACCATCTGCCTTTGTTCTACTAAATGAACTTACATTAAAAATGGAGAGTGCAAACATACTCATATCCTGAGCCTACTGCACCCAAGGGTCAGATGTTTTTGTAGAATGTATAACTAGTAAATATTTGCTCCCAAATGTTTGGAATGGCTCGCAATCTTTCCTAATAATAACAAGCATAACCAGTGAAAAATTCATCATAAAATAGTAGAATCGTAGAATCATGTCTTCAGTTGGAAGCAACCCACAAAGATCAAGCCCAGCTCCTGTCCCTGCACAAAATAACCCCAAAATTCACACCATGTGTCTGAGGGCATTGCCCAAATGCTTTTTGAATATTTTCAGGCTTGGCACCATGACCGCTTCCCTGGGGAGCCTGTTCCGATGCTCCACCACCCTCTGGGTGAAGAACTTTTTTCCTAATATCCAACCTAAACCTTCCCTGGCACATCTTCCTGCCATTCCCTTAGGTCCTATCATTGGTCGCCAGAGAGAAGAGATCAGTGCCTGCTCCTTCTCCCACTGTGAGGAAGCTGTAGGCTGTGATAAATTCTTCCCTCAGTCACCTCTGCACCAGGTTGAACAGACAAATGAGCTTTCAGATTTCATATACCAGTTTCCTTCCATGAGACCATGGCTGTATGTTCTACACTTGGCTGTTGATGCTTACCTGTGCTAGAGTTTCAGGTCCAACTTTTATAACACTTTGTTTCATAGAAATTACGCACAACCAAGGATGGGGATAGTGATGTATTAACTGCTTAAATATTACACCTTTGGAACCCAGTGAATTTTCAGGTACCTGAAAGATGCACAGAAATAGCCCTTTGGCTATCAAAAGAACCACACAAAACCTGCTGTGATACCACTACTTTAACACTGAAGTGGATTTTCCTCAGTAGCCCATATTTCTAAGGAAAGAAATCTCATCCATGGAACCCTTACATGTGCAATACATGTCTAGATTTCTGTCTAGTCTTAGCTTGTGGTCAAACACATTGCACAGTATCAACCAAATCTGACAGAGCGGTAAAGGATGTGAAAAGTCAAAAAGCTCAAAAACATTATATTTCTGTAAATTTGATGAAAATAGCCAACAAATAGACCTTACTGATGTCCTCACTGATGCACTGTCTCATTAACAGGATCCCTTAATATATACCGTCTAATTCCAGTAGAACACATCAGAGAGTCCCACACTAGAAAATGACATTTAGGATTCCCTAACGGTAGGAAAAGCTTTAATGGGAGTTTGTAATTTATTTTACACCAGAGAATGTAATCACAGATCACTAAACCATAATAGATAGATAGATAGATAGACAGACAGACAGACTGACAGATAGATGGATAAGAGTTTTATTAGTCCAACTAATTCAATAGGAATTTGCTTGTATTCTAAATATTGCTCAAAACAAAGTGATAGCATGTAAGTAACTTACTAATTATGCTTGCCAGATAGAACAGCTAGGTCAGCTTAAGGGAAACAAAAGAAAGGTCTTCTGCAGACAACTGAGTCAGCCTCACTGATTGTAGACAACTTAAATCAAAGAACAACCAAGACAGTTATTACAATCACAGCATAGTAACTTGTTTGTGCCAGGGAAGCACAATCTAGGGCATGTTTATTTTTTCCAAGTCCTTTTGACACTATGTACCTTCATTACCATATCTCCCTAAGGACAGTTCTTCAAGTAAGGATCCTAGGTATGGGTATCCTTGGAATGTGCTACCTCTGGGAACCTGATATGAGCTTGGAAAAGCAGAAGGGTTGGGGTGGGAGGAGTACATCCACTTTGCTCAGCATTACAACAGCCAGGTGCATCCCCTCAGTTATTATGTCTCATATTATGAGGCAAGGATTTCTTAAAGCTGACTTAACTTCCTCAAACTTTCCCACAGTTAGAAAAACTTGCAATGATTTACAGTTCAAGCAAAAACTACTGAGACAGGAAGCATTTTTCCTATTGAGTTTTACTTGAATTAAAGAGCTAGGAGCTCCAGTTTGACAAGGCTGAACTCCTGTGATCGCCCCTCCTCACACCTCCAGCCCAGCAAGGCCAGACCAATGCACTCAAGCCCTGCTACCCTTAACCAGGAAGAAACTCAATCTATCTTTTAAGTGTTCTCTCACCTCTATTTCCCTAACAGAAATACACAAGAGCATTACTGTTAAAAACTTAAGATCTATTACAGAATAATATTCTTCCAATGCACGGCCAAATCTTGCTGATCAAGAGAGCAAACAAGCAAGGGGAACACCTCACACCTCCATGTTACAAACACACCAGCAACCAGTGAGCCATAACCACCGTCTCTCCAGAAAGAGAGCGGGAACAGAGCAGATGACGCAGACTCTATTCATTTCCTAGGATGGATCTTAGTGTGGAATTGAGTTCTGCACCCTCTGCTGCAACCTCTGACTCCCAAGAAGACAGCCAAATAGTCCTCCTTCTCCTGCTGCTACCAACCAATACGGGGTCCCTCATCCAGACTCTGAGTTACAAAGACAGATGCCACTCAATCCCATTCCGAGGAGAAGCGGTCAACAAACACCGGGAAATCCTCATCCCCCAGCATTTTAGCACAGAAAGATCGTGGAAACCTTCTTTCCAAAGACTCCCAGAGGAAAGGGGGTACAGGCAGGCAAAGGCCCAACCAGAGTAACAGAGGCAGACCACATTTAAACCTGTGCGCTCCAGGCTCACAGCTGAAACGCAGGAGATGGGCAGTGCCGGCTTCAAGGCTTGCACCATGTGCCCAGTTTAGTTGGGGCCGATTTGGGACGGATCCCCTTTGGCTCAGCTGTGCTGCCTGACTCTGCCCTTTACACACACACGGAGCCTACAAGGTACAGGAGGAGCAGTGCAGACCGAGATGACTATCGCAATGCCCAGAGAGCAGGGCCCGGGAACGACGAGCGCCCGAAGAAGAAATGAGCTGATGCTCTGCTGGCGACAGGAGCTGCAGAGGACAACGACCCCCAGAGCAGCGCAGCCCCAAGCCCCACACTGGGCTCCTCCATTGATTCCTTCTTAACTCAATCCCGGGCTCCCCATGGAGAGAAAAGAGGGCTTTTTAGCACCTTGTGGTCTCTTCCACCTCCCGTCGCCAGGGGACACGAGCCAGACGGTGAGGTCACTGTGATGCCACGCAGGCGTCCCAGTGACCCCAGGGCACTTGTCGAGCTGCTGCCCAGGCATCAGACGCCACAGCCCTTCAGCCCGCTGACAGGCAGGACTCAGTCTCGCTGCTCACGGAAAGGGACGAGGCTCGACGCTGCAACTCAGCTGGCGATGAGACGTAACATGGAGTCACCTTCACCAGACTCATCCTCTGACACGGAGGACCCTGGTTTGGGGACTTCATCATCTTCCAATCACGCACGACGTGATATGGCAGCACCTGGCGATGCTGCCACCGCACCTCTCGCAGGAGAGAACCTTCAAGGTATGTCTGGTGAGTCGGGGGTGTCCAACCTACCTTATAATTTCTGGGAGGTCAGCTGTGCCAAACCCAGCCCCTCTTCAGCCCAAAGGTTCCTCATGAAGCTCTGGAAGATTGTCAGCAGCCACCACTTCCAGTCAATCTGGTGGGCCGACAACGGAAACTGCGTCGCGATCGCAGAAAATCTCTTCCGCAAGGAAGTGCTGGGCAGGAACATCTTCGAAACCGACTCCATGGGAGGCTTCATCCTACAACTGAACCTCCACGGATTCTGCACAATGGAAGGAGGTTCTCCCGTCTCCATCTCCATTGAGACGCTGAATGCCATGGCAGCAGCAGGAACTTCTCTGGGCAAGGTACGCGAGTTCATCCCCCATGAGAGAATCCTCCAGACGTTTGGTGAGCAGAGGGTCACGTTCAGAGAGAAGAAACCTTTTCCAGGCAGGGAGCGAGGATGGGGGTGGGAGCAAGTGGCCCAAGTTTTTCTCCGGGTCGTTGTCAGGAATACTGAGGGCAGGATATTGGAGGAGCAGAAGCGCTGACCAAAGGGGTGTCTTCCTCTTTCTGGAAATGATGGCACTGACTTCTCTCCTTTGCCTTCTGCAGCTGCACTTCTTCCACAGCCCCTTCTTCCGGAGAGATCAGCCACATCTCCTCAGGAGGTGCAACCAAAGCCCTGGGGAAAGAGAGCGAGCCCCGGCTGCAGCCCCACGCAGCCCCGGGCGGGAGGACCAGCGCCCAAACAAGAGACCAGCTGGTGCTCTGGCGGCAACAGGAGCTGCGCAGGAGAACGACCCCCAGAGACGCGCAGCCCCCAGCCCCACAGCGACCGACCCGCGGGCTGACCCAGATGCCCCGAGCACCAGTGCCGGCCCAGCCCCGGCCAAACGGCACCGCAGCAACAGCCCTGACCACGTACAGCAGGCGGCTCCAGCTCCATCCCCACCTTCACCCCAGCGCCGCACACCTCCTGCCCCACTCTTCATCGGGCCCCCTCCACGCCCAGAATGGTGGCCCGGTCCGGATCCTGGGCAGCTCCCCAGGGCTGCCGTCCCTCCATTCCGCCCTCCACACCTTGCCAGGGATGCACTGTCAGCACCTCCTGCCGCTCCCCTGCCACGGCCACCGCACCACCCACCTCGCGTCTTCCGACACTGCCCAACCTGCTACTGCCCGACAAACCACACGGCCGCCCGACAAGGCGACAGACTTTGAAACGGCTCGGGCTGCAAACAGCAGTCATCTTGGGCACCGAGCGGTGTTGTACATCTAGAAACGTGGTACTCGAAGAATAAGGAATAAACCAGTGGTTACTGTTGTCAAAAATGCCTCTTTGCACGCTGCCTTGTCCTGTCTCTGCAGTCTCAGAGTCGCTCTCTCCACACCTGGCGTCACCTTCAGGGTGGGGAGGGTTTGGCCCCAGCCCGCAAAAGCCAAGGGCCCAGGAGCGCTGAGCACAACCCAGCCGAGAGCCAGCCTGGGGCTGCTCCAGAAGCTGCACCAGCACCCAGGGCCTCTCCAGCCAAACCAGCGCCCCAGAGGTCACCTGCCTCGTGGATGGCAGCAAAGCAGAGGATGTGCTTGCTCTGGATGTTAATAAGGCTTTTGATGGTGTCCCTCACTGTGGCCTTCTGGACACGTTGTCCAGCTGTGAGACATTCTGGGTCAAGGTGTACTGGGTCAAGGATGAGGAACATTGTAGGGGTGCTCCTCTCTGCCCCTGTCTCCTGGATGAGCCTGGGACTAGCACTGCAGAGAACTGCTCTCCTGGATGGAGCCCTCACACCAAGGTCAGAGTCTGTTGCGCCGAAATGAAGGCATCGCACAGCAGAACTGCTCTGTTCTATGGACTCCCTGCCTCACTCTAAGTTGAAGAACAAGAGTGTTCTTTGCCTGAAGTGCCAGGGGATTTACAGATCCAAAAACGCTTTCAAGGACACAAAGCACAAAAGTTACAGGTCTCCTGCAGCTACCAACCAAACTGGGGTGCTTGTGCATAGCCATGTTCCCAAGCTCTGGAAACAACACCTTGCAGGAGGCAGCTGAGGGGTTCAGTTAACCTGGCCTCTCTCCAGCTGGGAAGAGGAGACCAGTCAGAGAAAGAATGCTTCTAACAAATAGAGGGTATCTCTCAAGCAGACAGAATTTTTCGTTGAAACAGAATAAGCACCACTGACTGAACCAGCTCACGCTCAGATAAACAGAGCATTGGGTTCTCAACGATTATCAAGGAATGAGGCCTCAAAACCAAACCACTTCTCCCCCAGACAACTCCACTTAATCCCTCCCTTCTTAACCAATCAGTTTGGAACACCAGTTCCAAAGGGCTTTGAGAGTGGGAAAAGGCCCTTCTAAAAACTCACCTCATAGAGACTTCTTTTGAATCGCGTTTTGTTCATGAGTGTTGGACTCACTGGTAGGTTGTTCACCACACATTTTAATTTCACATGGATTACAGTGAGATCGTGTGCTCACTCGGGTTTGATTAAACCTCATTGCTACAGCCCAGGGACCAATGGATCAAAAATCCTTTATCACCATTACAAGAGACACTTTCACCTGGCCATATACTGTAATCAGTCCTCTATGTGCTCTTCCTTTAAACATATATATATGCTGTATATATTTTACTGGTGTATAAAAAAGCTGCAGATTACAAAAAAAAAAAAAGGTGAATCCCAGTGCATTCACTAAAAATAAAACTAAAGCCCAACTGTATCAAACATCCTACGTCTCGCTGGCCTGTGCTTGTTTTTTGAAATTGTACACAAACGTTAGGCTGTGATCTGCACCCTGGCCCGAGGGTGCGCTAACGGAACAGGGCATGGAAAACCACGGGGCATTATAAGAGAAATCCCTGAGCTTGGCAGGTAACAACGTGAGAAGCTGACAAAAGAGATAGTGTTGTGAGGATTGCACAGGTGGTTCCAGGGGAGCTCTGCAAGAAATGGCTGAACTTCATAGATAATCAGAGGCGAATACAGGGGATGCCTAGTCTTGAAGTGCTATCAATACTGAGGGAATCACAGCTCCCATATCATATGAAGCTGAGATTATCTGTATCAGGTGAAATACAGAATTTGGGTACACATTTTCAGGCACTACCCTCTGACGCTACAGCTGGAGCTGTCACTCCGGACCACACCACGCTCACCAAACCCGTTTCTGTGGTGAGGAAGACCTGCTCTTTTCCTTGGCTAACAGCAGAGAACCCAGGGGAACAGAGCGACCGTCCGCGTACCACGATGCATGTTCCAGGCCTGACAGAACCAGCAACCAATCATCACTTCCTAGAAGTGCTCAGAGGTATCTTTCAGGTAGGCAGAACTTTAGAAGGCCTCATGTTCAGAGATGAGCTCTTTAGAGAGCCTGCACGGTGCTGGGAAGCCGTACACAAGTACCACTGACTGCAGAGCTTCTCGAAATGTTATTGTTGGGGACACATGGGGAAGAGGCAGGCAAATGCAGCTCTCGCTTCCAGTGCTGCCAGGAGGATTACAAAAGTCAGAGATCCCCCTGGTATTTCTGCAAGAGTTTCTCTTTTCTTCCCAAAGATTCAAGCCCAACTTTGCAAGGAGGAAGAAGGTCCTGAAGAGCCAGGGCTCATTCACTGAAACAGTGATTGTCCTCAGCGATTTGTTAAGAAAACTTGAATCCAGTAAAGTTACCAGAGACTTTGAAAATTACATAACCTAGAACTGAACCCAAGAACAGAAGAAAAGCCTCATGGGGCCCGTCCAATCACAGCACCTTCCGTTGGTGACCTTAGCCGAAGAAGAGCATCAGTTAAACAGACAGAATGGCCACAGCAGCTGCAGAAAAGTCCTGAAGCCCATGGAGCTCGGCCTGACACTGAGTGGGGAGGAGCTGATGGAGATCGACTCCTCACTCAGTGGCAAAGAGCCATGGATGTTGACCTTCCACCAGGTGATGAGGAGCCCAAGGAGATCAATTCCTCACTCAGTGGCCAAGAGCCTATGGAAGTTGTCTTGCCAGCACCGCCAGCAAACCCAGGTAGTTTGATCCACCACTCGGTGGCAAGGAGCCCATGGAACTGGATCCACCTACAGAGAAGGAAGAGCCCATGCAGATGGATCCACACTGCTGGCTCATATTCAGTCGGTTGTCAACCAACACCCCCAGGTCCCTCTCCTCCAGGCAGCTTTCTAGACAGACTTCTCCTAGTCTGTAGCTGCACAGGGTTGTTGTGCCCCAAGTGCAGGACCCGGCATTTGGCCTTGTTAAACCTCATGCCATTGGACTCTGCCCAGCGGTCCAGCCAGATCTGGTCCAGTCCAGATCCCTTTGCAGAGCCTCCCGACCCTCCAGCAGATCGACACTTCCACCCAGCTTAGTGTCGTCCGCAAACTTGCTCAGGGTGCACTCGATGCCTTCATCCAGATCATTGATGAAGACATTGAACAGGGCTGGACCCAGCACTGAGCCCTGGGGAACCCCACTTGTCACTGGCCTCCAGCTGGATTTCACACCATTTCCCACCACTCTCTGGGCCCGGCCATCCAACCAGTTTTCCACCCAGGAGAGTGTGCGCCTGTCCAGGCTAGAGGCTGACAGTTTCTCAAGCAGAATGCTGTGAGAAACTGTGTCAAAGGCTTTGCTGAAGTCCAGGAAGACCACATCCGCAGCCTTTCCCTCATCCAGCAGCCGAGTCACTTTGTCATAGAAGGCGATCAGGTTAGTCTGGCAAGACCTGCCTTTTGTGAACCCATGTTGACTGGGCCTGATCACCCGGTTCTCTTGCATGTGCTTCATGATAGCACTCAAGATCACCTGCTCCATGACTTTCCCTGGCACTGAGGTCAGACTGACAGGCCTGTAGTTTCCTGGGTCCTCCCTGCGGCCCTTTTTGTAGATGGGCACAACATCAGTCAGCCTCCAGTCCAGTGGGACTTCCCCAGTCTTCCAGGACTGTTGGAAGATGATGGAAAGGGGTTTGGCCAGCACATCCGCCAGCTCCTTCAGTACCCTAGGGTGAATCCCGTCCGGCCCCATAGACTTGTGGCTGTCCAGTCGGGCTAGCAAGGCTCTGAGCACCTCCTCTTGGATCATGGGAGCCTCATTATGCTCCTCTAGTTCCTGGGTTAGTACACAGACGGAACGACCCTCCTTACGACTAAAGACTGAGGCAAAGAAGGCATTAAGTACCTCGGCCTTTTCCTCATTCCCTGTCACTGTTGTTCCTTCTGTGTCCAATAGGGACTGTATGGTCTCCCTAGTCCGCCTTTTATTATTTATATATTTGTAGAAAGATTTTTTGTTATCTTTCACTGACTTGGCCAATCCAATTTCTAGCTGAGCCTTAGCCCTTCTGATTTTTTCCCTACACAATCTCACTTCCCTCCTGTAGTCCACCCAAGAGGCCTGTCCCTTCTTCCAGAGGCCATAAACATTTCTCTTCTTCTTGATATCCCTCAAGATCTCTCTATTCAACCAAGCTGGCTTTCTCCCCTGCCGGCTTTTTTTCCGGACCACGGGGATGGCTTTCTCCTGAGCTGCTAGGACCACCCCTTTGAAGAGCTCCCAGCCCTCCTGGGCTCCCTTGCCCTTGAGTACTGTCTCCCATGAGACTTCACCAACCAGCCTGCTGAAGAGATCAAAGTCTGCCCTCTGGAAATTTAATGCTACAGTCTTGCTAACCACCCTCTTCACTTCACCTAGAACAGAAAATTTTATCATCTCATGGTCGCTTAGTCCTAGGCGTCCACCTACCGCCACATCCCCTACAAGGCCTTCTCTGTTCACCAAGAGCAGGTCTAGGAGGGCACCCTCCCTTGTTGGTTCATTCACCAGCTGTGCGAGGAAGTTGTCTCCCACGCACTCCAGGAACCTCCTAGACTGCTTCCTTTCTGCTGTGTTGTACACCCAGCAGATATCAGGCAGATTGATGCCTCTCGTTCCCACCAGAACGAGAGGCATCGATCTAGAGATTGACCGCAGCTGTTCATAGAAGAGCTCATCAGCTGCTTCTCCTTGGTTGGGTGGTCTGTAACAGACTCCCATCACAAAATCTACCTTCTGGTGGGCTCCTCTGATTTTGACCCACAGGCACTCAACCTCCTGATGGTCACAATCCATCTCAATGGAGTCCAAGTCCTCCCTTACAAAGAGGGCTACCCCGCCTCCTCTCCTACCCTTCCTGTCCCGCCTGAAAAGCTTATACCCCACCATAGCCGTACTCCAGTTATATGAGTCATCCCACCACGTTTCCGTGATGGCAACGACATCATAGGCTCCTTGCCCTACGACAGCTTCCAGCTCTTCCTTCTTATTTCCCATGCTGCGTGCATTGGTGTAAATGCACTTCAGCTGAGCTGCCGAGCCTTCAGCCCTCCTAGAGGGAACACGGTTCATTCCCAACTGCCTGGTAACTGGAGTAGTTGACACCAGAGTGCCTGCATCTCCCTTAGCACCCCGAGGTGTGTTCTCCCCCACTTTTTGTGCGGTGAGGTACTGGTGGTCCTCACCCGCGCACCCTCTCCCAATCACCAATTCCCCACGTCCAGGCTCGTTCCTGTCTAGCCTGGGCTCAACCCCCTCCCCCTTCACATCTAGTTTAAAGCTCGATTTATGAGCTTGGCTAGGTTTCTAGCAAGGGCTTTAGCCCCCCTAGGAGACCCATGTGTCCCGCCCTTAGCGAGAAAGCCTGGGGGTGCGTGAGCCCCCCCATGATCAAAAAAGCCAAAGCCCCTCTCCTCGCACCAGGCTCGGAGCCAGGTATTAATCGAATTCTTCATCCTGGCTTCCCGCTCCTCTCTATTTAGCATTGGGATGGAGCAGAATACTACTTGTGCCCCAGAGCCCTCCATCATTCTCCCAATTGCCCTGAAGCCATTCTTGATGGCTTTGGCCTTTTTGTTTGTTAGGTCATCATTACCAGTTTGGACTACTATCAGAGGATAGTAGTCTGTCTCGTGGACCAGGGAAGGAAGTTTTCTAGCTACCTCCTTCCCTGATGCACCCGGCAAGCAGCAGACCTCTCTGTGGAGCGGGTCCGGTCTGCAAATGGGTCCCTCCGTTCCTTTTAGGAGGGAGTCCCCTACAACAATCACCCTCCTCTTCTTCTTGATGGAGGATGTTTTTATCTTTCTCTGAGAATGGTGCAGCCTAGGGAAGGATTCTAGGCTGTGGGAGCCACCATCCTCATCCTCAGGGCTGGATTCCACCTGCAGCACCTGGTACTTGTTCGCCAGGGGGATCTGGGGCTTTGCTGTCTGGGTGAGGGGAGCAGGCTTCCTTCCTCTGGCAGGAACTTGCTGCCACTCCCCATCTCTTGTTCCCCCAACCGTGCAGTTTGCAGGTGGATGATGTTCGGACACACTAGCTCGAGCAGGCTGCTGAGTTAGTGAGAGGGCCCTGCTCCACTGGTCAATCTCCCTCTCACACTCCCTGATGGTCCTCAGCCTCTTCACCTCCTCTCTTAGCTCCTTCACCATGTGAAGGAGTTCCCCCACTCGAGCGCAGCTTTCACAAGTGGGGCCAGTACCAGAGGCACGAGCCGGTGTGGGAGGGGGGCCCTGCCTGCAGCCCAGGGTCTGGGTAGCTGCATGCACCCACTGTGGCTCCGTCTGGGTGGCAGCATCCACCCTGCCTGCTGCAGCACACAGAGCAGCTTTAACCTTCTGCCGGGTGGCCACCATGGTCTTCGGTGTCTTCTGCCTATTCCCTAGGTCCTCTCTGCGCCCTGCCTTCTCGAACTGCCGCTCAAACTGCCCCGCTCAAACTGCCCCGCACCTCTTTGCCACACTCCTCTTCGCCGTGCTCCAGGTCCCGGTGCTCCCAGGGGCGCAGTTTAAATCTCCCGCGGTAGCTGCCGGGACCGCCCCCTCCCGTCAGGCACCGCGCGGGACCAGCGTGTGGGGGCTGTCAGGACCCCCGCCTGGGGTTTTTTTTTCTGGGATTTTCCCGGCTCCGGGAAGCTCCCACCGCCTCAAAAAGTCCACCCCACCATGCACGTCATACTCAGGAGAACCAGCTGAGGGATCGTGAGGGTCAAGTATTCTTCTTTGAGAGCCCCCATGCAGTGAGGACGTCGCCTGTCTTTTCCTTTATCCGGGATCTCCGCATCCCTCAATCCGATTCCTGAGCCCAACCTGGGACCTTTCTGAGAGAGCTTTACCCTTGTGATCCTGAAGTTGTATCCCAAGTAGGAAGTGCATGGAACGGAATACTCTGTTGGGCAGTTTGGGGTCACCCGTCCCGGCTGCTCCCCGCTCCCTGCAAGTGCGACTCTTGCTCGCCCCTTTCCCTCACGGCATTCCTTCAGCTCGCGGATGCACTTGGTTTCTACAGGAATACGTGTCAGCAGTGGCCTTTATGCATACCAGTGCCCCGCTTTATCCCTGCTGGAGACAGAAAAAGAGGCAGTCAACTTTCAGAAAGTGGAGCTGCTTAGGCGAGGCTTAGTTGGAAACCTAGAAACCTGATTCTACTTCAGCTCAGAGCACAACATAAGCTAAGCAGGTCCTTTCGACTTTTACTTGAATTAAAGAGCTAGGAGCTCCAGTTTGACAAGGCTGAACTCCTGTGATCGCCCCTCCTCACACCTCCAGCCCAGCAAGGCCAGACCAATGCACTCAAGCCCTGCTACCCTTAACCAGGAAGAAACTCAATCTATCTTTTAAGTGTTCTCTCACCTCTATTTCCCTAACAGAAATACACAAGAGCATTACTGTTAAAAACTTAAGATCTATTACAGAATAATATTCTTCCAATGCACGGCCAAATCTTGCTGATCGAGAGAGCAAACAAGCAAGGGGAACACCTCACACCTCCATGTTACAAACACACCAGCAACTAGTGAGCCATAACCACCGTCTCTCCAGAAAGAGAGCGGGAACAGAGCAGATGACGCAGACTCTATTCATTTCCTAGGATGGATCTTAGTGTGGAATTGAGTTCTGCACCCTCTGCTGCAACCTCTGACTCCCAAGAAGACAGCCAAATAGTCCTCCTTCTCCTGCTGCTACCAACCAATACGGGGTCCCTCATCCAGACTCTGAGTTACAAAGACAGATGCCACTCAATCCCATTCCGAGGAGAAGCGGTCAACAAACACCGGGAAATCCTCATCCCCCAGCATTTTAGCACAGAAAGATCGTGGAAACCTTCTTTCCAAAGACTCCCAGAGGAAAGGGGGTACAGGCAGGCAAAGGCCCAACCAGAGTAACAGAGGCAGACCACATTTAAACCTGTGCGCTCCAGGCTCACAGCTGAAACGCAGGAGATGGGCAGCGCCAGCTTCAAGGCTTGCACCATGTGCCCACTTTAGTTGGGGCCAATTTGGGACGGATCCCCTTTGGCTCAGCTGTGCTGCCTGACTCTGCCCTTTACACACACACGGAGCCTACAAGGTACAGGAGGAGCAGTGCAGACCGAGATGACTATCGCAATGCCCAGAGAGCAGGGCCCGGGAACGACGAGCGCCTGAAGAAGAAATGAGCTGATGCTCTGCTGGCGACAGGAGCTGCAGAGGACAACGACCCCCAGAGCAGCGCAGCCCCAAGCCCCACACTGGGCTCCTCCATTGATTCCTTCTTAACTCAATCCCGGGCTCCCCATGGAGAGAAAAGAGGGCTTTTTAGCACCTTGTGGTCTCTTCCACCTCCCGTCGCCAGGGGACACGAGCCAGACGGTGAGGTCACTGTGATGCCACGCAGGCGTCCCAGTGACCCCAGGGCACTTGTCGAGCTGCTGCCCAGGCATCAGACGCCACAGCCCTTCAGCCCGCTGACAGGCAGGACTCAGTCTCGCTGCTCACGGAAAGGGACGAGGCTCGACGCTGCAACTCAGCTGGCGATGAGACGTAACATGGAGTCACCTTCACCAGACTCATCCTCTGACACGGAGGACCCTGGTTTGGGGACTTCATCATCTTCCAATCACGCACGACGTGATATGGCAGCACCTGGCGATGCTGCCACCGCACCTCTCGCAGGAGAGAACCTTCAAGGTATGTCTGGTGAGTGGGGGGTGTCCAACCTACCTTATCATTTCTGGGAGGTCAGCTGTGCCAAACCCAGCCCCTCTTCAGCCCAAAGGTTCCTCATGAAGCTCTGGAAGATTGTCAGCAGCCACCACTTCCAGTCAATGTGGTGGGCCGACAACGGAAACTGCGTCGCGATCGCAGAAAATCTCTTCCGCAAGGAAGTGCTGGGCAGGAACATCTTCGAAACCGACTCCATGGGAGGCTTCATCCTACAACTGAACCTCCACGGATTCTGCACAATGGAAGGAGGTTCTCCCGTCTCCATCTCCATTGAGACGCTGAATGCCATGGCAGCAGCAGGAACTTCTCTGGGCAAGGTACGCGAGTTCATCCCCCATGAGAGAATCCTCCAGACGTTTGGTGAGCAGAGGGTCACGTTCAGAGAGAAGAAACCTTTTCCAGGCAGGGAGTGAGGATGGGGGTGGGAGCAAGTGGCCCAAGTTTTTCTCCGGGTCGTTGTCAGGAATACTAAGGGCAGGATTTTGGAGGAGCAGAAGCGCTGACCAAAGGGGTGTCTTCCTCTTTCTGGAAATGATGGCACTGACTTCTCTCCTTTGCCTTCTGCAGCTGCACTTCTTCCACAGCCCCTTCTTCCGGAGAGATCAGCCACATCTCCTCAGGAGGTGCAACCAAAGCCCTGGGGAAAGAGAGCGAGCCCCGGCTGCAGCCCCACGCAGCCCCGGGCGGGAGGGCCAGCGCCCAAACAAGAGACCAGCTGGTGCTCTGGCGGCAACAGGAGCTGCGCAGGAGAACGACCCCCAGAGACGCGCAGCCCCCAGCCCCACAGCGACCGACCCGCGGGCTGACCCAGATGCCCCGAGCACCAGTGCCGGTCCAGCCCCGGCCAAACGGCACCGCAGCAACAGCCCTGACCACGTACAGCAGGCGGCTCCAGCTCCATCCCCACCTTCACCCCAGCGCCGCACACCTCCTGCCCCACTCTTCATCGGGCCCCCTCCACGCCCAGAATGGTGGCCCGGTCCGGATCCTGGGCAGCTCCCCAGGGCTGCCGTCCCTCCATTCCGCCCTCCACACCTTGCCAGGGATGCACTGTCAGCACCTCCTGCCGCTCCCCTGCCACGGCCACCGCACCACCCACCTCGCGTCTTCCGACACTGCCCAACCTGCTACTGCCCGACAAACCACACGGCCGCCCGACAAGGCGACAGACTTTGAAACGGCTCGGGCTGCAAACAGCAGTCATCTTGGGCACCGAGCGGTGTTGTACATCTAGAAACGTGGTACTCGAGGAATAAGGAATAAACCAGTTGTTACTGTTGTCAAAAATGCCTCTTTGCACGCTGCCTTGTCCTGTCTCTGCAGTCTCGGAGTCGCTCTCTCCACACCTGGCGTCGCCTTCAGGGTGGGGAGGGTTTGGCCCCAGCCCGCAAAAGCCAAGGGCCCAGGAGCGCTGAGCACAACCCAGCCGAGAGCCAGCCTGGGGCTGCTCCAGAAGCTGCACCAGCACCCAGGGCCTCTCCAGCCAAACCAGCGCCCCAGAGGTCACCTGCCTCGTGGATGGCAGCAAAGCAGAGGATGTGCTTGCTCTGGATGTTAATAAGGCTTTTGATGGTGTCCCTCACTGTGGCCTTCTGGACACGTTGTCCAGCTGTGAGACGTTCTGGGTCAAGGTGTACTGGGTCAAGGATGAGGAACATTGTAGGGGTGCCCCTCTCTGCCCCTGTCTCCTGGATGAGCCTGGGACTAGCACTGCAGAGAACTGCTCTCCTGGATGGAGCCCTCACACCAAGGTCAGAGTCTGTTGCGCCAAAATGAAGGCATCGCACAGCAGAACTGCTCTGTTCTGTGGACTCCCTGCCTCACTCTAAGTTGAAGAACAAGAGTGTTCTTTGCCTGAAATGCCAGGGGATTTACAGATCCAAAAACGCTTTCAAGGACACAAAGCACAAAGGTTACAGGTCTCCTGCAGCTACCAACCAAACTGGGGTGCTTGTGCATAGCCATGTTCCCAAGCTCTGGAAACACCACCTTGCAGGAGGCAGCTGAGGGGTTCAGTTAACCTGGCCTCTCTCCAGCTGGGAAGAGGAGACCAGTCAGAGAAAGAATGCTTCTAACAAATAGAGGGTATCTCTCAAGCAGACAGAATTTTTCGTCGAAACAGAATAAGCACCACTGACTGAACCAGCTCACGCTCAGATAAACAGAGCATTGGGTTCTCAACGATTATCAAGGAATGAGGCCTCAAAACCAAACCACTTCTCCCCCAGACAACTCCACTTAATCCCTCCCTTCTTAACAAATCAGTTTGGAACATCAATTCCAAAGGGCTTCAAGAGTGCGAAAAGGCCCTTCTAAAAACTCACCTCAGCTCTTGTTCAAACTGACAGGGGCAGGTGTTGAAGCGCTGAGGGAGGTGGTGACAATGCAACCTGGGGATGATGATCCTGCAGCTCCATCGCCAGGACCATGTGCATGGAGCAGCCCATCCCCTTTTACAGAAGTGTGTCTGCCCCTCTATTCCCCTCCTGAGACATCATCTGGAGCACCGTGTCCTGTTCTGGAATCCTCAGCAGAAGAAGGAGATAGAGCTGTTAGAACGTGTTTAGAGGAGGGCTACAAACATGATCATGGGGCTGGTGCACCTCCCGTACAAGGACAGGCTGAGAGTTGGGCTTGGGCAGCTTGGAGAAGAGAAGGCTCTGAGGAGACCTTAGAGTGACCTTCCAGTACCTGAAGGGGCTACAGGAAAGCTGGGGAAGGACTGTTCACAACGGCTCGTGGGGATACGATGAGCGGCAATGGGTATAAACTGGAGAGGGGCAGATTTAGGCTAGACGTAAGAATTTCTTCACTGTGAGAGTGGTGCTCAGGTTGCCCAGGGAAGCTGTGGCTGCCCCATCCCTGGAGGTGTTCAAGGCCAGGTTGGATGGGGCCTTGGGCAGTCTGATCTAGGGGGATGTCCCTGCCCATGGCAGGGGGGTGGAACTAGATGACCCTTAAGGTCTCTTCCAATCCTAACTATTCCATGATTCTATGATTCTACCTAAAATTCTTCAAATTTTCCCACTTGTGATACAGCGTCTCTCACGCGACAGCTGCTAACACAACTGCTACCGTATTTTGCACCTCTCCTATTTTCTAACGGCTGTCATATATTTGTTTGCATGTGGTAGAATTAAAACTTTGCTGTACTTGTACTCAGAGATTTGTTATGAAAACTTGAATCTAGAAAAGTTATCCAAGACTTTAAAAATTAGATAACCTAGAACTGAACCCAAGAACAGAAGAAAAGCCTCACCGGGCCCATCCAATCACAGCACCTTCTGTTGGTGACCTCAGCCAAAGAAGAACATCAGTTAAACAGACAGAATGGCCACTGCTGACGGTAGCAGCAGCTGCAGAAAAGACCTGAAGCCCATGGAGCTCAGCCTGCCACTGAGTGAGGAAGAGCCGATGGAGATCGACTCCTCACTCAGTCTCTGTAGTTCTTGCTGACGCAGAACCATAGAGACCAAACCAAACTTACTAACTATTCATCTTAAAATAATCTCTGCTATATGACAACTGTAGCTGAAGGACTTTCTGGCAGGGACACTAATGCATGCTACTTTATTTTCCATGTCTGACCAGAAACAAGACTGAACAAGAAACAAAAAAAAATCAAACTACTCCTCTCCAATTAATGTGTTGCTACACAAAAAGTGATTAATTCCTCAAGCAGAAACACACAGGGACACTGAAGCTACAGACACAAAGAGGTGTTCTATTGCCCCACCTCGAGAATCGTGTGCAGTTTTGGGCACCACAGTATAAAAAGGATATAAAGCTACTGGAGAGTGTCCAAGAGGAGGGCCACAAAGTTGGTGAGGGGTTTGGAGGGGAAGCCATATGAAGAACAGCTGAAGTCACTTGGTCTGCTCAGCCTAGAGAAGAGGAGACTGAGAGGAGATCTCAACACAGTTTACTACTTCCACACAAGGGAAAAAAGGAGGAGGAACAGGCACTGATCTCTTCTCTCTGGCGACCAATTATAGGACCTGAGGGAATGGCAGGAAGACGTGCCAGGGGAGGCTTAGGTTGGATGTTAGGAAAAGGTTCTTCACCCAGAGGGTGGTGGAGCACTGGAACAGGCTTCCCAGGGAAGCAGACATGGAACCAAGCCTGACAATAGTCAAGAAGCATTTGGATGATGCCCTCAGACTCATGGTATGAATTTTGGGGTTGTCCTATGAAGGGACAGGAGTTGCATTCAATGATCCTTGTGGGTGCCTTCCAACTCAGGACATTCTGTGATAATTTTTCAGGCAATAGTTAATTCAGTGTAAAATGGAAGTCAATGACTGCCTGCAGCCCAGTCTACTGGATTGACTCAAACATTTCAGTTTTTAATGCGTGCCTACATTTCATTTCCCTTTTAGGATGCTCACTTCAGTGCATTTGCCTTTGCATGTGCTGACAATCATACACCAAAGTGACACAGAGCCGCATAAGGCAATCTTTCAGTCTCATTTATGCACTATCTACTCTGAAAGAACCAAACATACAGTCTTGTAAGACACTTGCTGTTACAGGGTTCAAACCACCCTAAAAATCAGCAGAGCTCAGACTACATGCAGCCATTGTATTGAACAGCTATGCTAAAGAGTAATGTTTGCTGAGGGAAGCCACAAGATGTTGATTGCTCAGATTATAATAACATTCCTATCGTTATATCCTCTTCAACATATTTCTTCATTTACTGTAAGTGTTACTAGATATTTATTACTGGTGTGGCAGAAAGTGGTAATCAGTTGCACAGCAGGGGTCAGCAATGTATAAATCCCCAGGATGATACTCTCCATAAAGGAACGAGATGTCATGTAATAACCCTCCTCTAAGAGTCATTACGAGAACTGCATGGTTAATCTCTTTTTTTCTCCAAGGCCAAAGTTTGATGACACAATAAATACAGCTTCGTGGCTCATGGTATCAGATGAAAAGAAAAGCTGTGGTCTCCTGACACAAAGCAATGACCTGCCACAAATTGATTTATAAACCTATCAACTGAATAAGACCTCTGGCAGCTCAAATTTGCTGAAAAAATTTTGACTGGTTAACTTCATAACGTTAGGCTTTATGCTGGAAAAGTTATTACTTCTTTCCCCTTGTGCATATACAGCCAGTGTTAAGAGAGCTGGGGGAAAAAAGTCATTATCATATCTTATGACTAGTTTGCCATAAATGGAGGCAAATACTCACCTCTGGTCCACATCAGGTATGTATGACAGAGTCATCTAGCAATGCACAAGCCCAGTGGAATGGCAACCTGAGTCAATCAATCAATCACAGACTAATATATACTGCAAGAGATGAAATCCCTACTCAGAACAAGGCCACACTCCAATAAAGCCACAGGTTGCTCAAGGCCTTGCCCAATCCATTTCCGAGTATTTCCAAGGATGGAGCTCCCACAACTTCTCTGAACCCTGTGCCAGTGTCTGACCTCCTCTTACACAGAAGAAGTAAAAAAAATTCGAGTATTTAATTGGAATATCCCTTGTTGCAACTTGTCTACATTACACAAGATCAGCAGAGCCCATTGCACAAGCCACCGGATACTTCTGAGCTTCCTCTGCTGCAGAACAGCTGTTCAAAAGGTAGGTTAAAAGATTCAGACATGTTTTTGAGATTATATCATCCAAGAAAAAAAGAAGAGGCTCTGCCGTGCAAAATGCCAGGGCTGTTGAAGGGAAAAGAGAAAGCTTTTTCAAGCAACTAAGTCTGTGGCTGGCTATAAGCCACAGTAGTAATACAGTGGCTTTTGTTGTAGGAACAGCAAAGACCGACACCTTTCCTGAGAGCAATAGAAAAAAATTAAGACCTCTGCTCAGGAAAGAAGCAGTTGACTACACTTAATATAAAAGAAAGTACTTCTGACTCACTGGTTTTGTTTCCAAAGAGGAAACTGACTTGCGAAAGTGCAACTATTTCTGCTCACCAAAGGAAGAATATCTGAAATTAATTAAGGATAAAGACAACCTGATCCTCTAACAGCTTTCTTCAATCATGAAATCAGATAAATCAGGATCTTATTTAGAATATAAGCATTTGTTTACATATCCAAATACTGAGCACATTAAAAAAATACCGTTATTAAAATACGACAGCAGCTTACATTATGCCACTACCTGAGTCAGTTTCATTCCTGTGTCTGAGAAATTATACTGAGAAATCCTACAAGTACTGTAAGCAGATGAAATACTGTAACTTTAACACACCACAAAAAACATAAGTGATAGGAAACACAGGATACTTATTTTTTAAAAAAAGGTTTTAATAAAAATAGAAATAATTATGATGATAACCAATGAAAACTAGTTCTTAAAATTAACCATATTTTGCGTGCTTCACCTGATCCTCCAACAATGCTGCACAGCATTTACTTCAGAAGCAGGAATACAGACATTCAACAGGTTGCCTGCATCACTAAACCAACTTAAATTTGAATTAGAAATACTATTCATATTTCATATCCGAGGGTGAAAACCAACAAGAGGTACTGGATGTCGTCATTTCTGTTTTTCCAGAAAAATAAGCACACACAAGGAAAAACCATGTGCTAGCTTCCATTACAAACGAGCAATAAACCAGCAAGAACTTATGTCTTACTGAAAGGCTTTTGAAATTTGCTTTGAAGAAAAACTCTTGGAACACGCAAGTCTTCTTTCCTGTTCACAGTTTCTCGTTGCACGTATTCATTGACCACTTGCTCATATCCCTCAGCCTCAAAAAGCTGAGACAAGAACTCTGGAAGAGAATTTAAAAATAAAAAAAAAGATGAAATATTACGCTTAAGCTATTTTTAAAGCACTAGTCAACATTATATAAGTACATGTTCTTCGGTGCTAGAGCATGAAAATCACACAAGCCTTCAGATTTCAAGCTGTTCTATGTGGGCAGGCTGCTAAATAAAAATCAAAGCAGATCTGTAGAAACATCTACCTGAGCAAAACAGCTTAACAACCTAAGCAAAACCAGGGCTCAAGCCAATTACTCAGTTTAGTTGCCAAAACTTGCCATATCTCTTATATTTATTGAGCCTCGCCATCTTCCTCGTGACTGATGGCACTGTTTTTTCACCGTGCACAGCTGACCCTCGCTGCTGAATATGTGACTTATTCCAAAGATAATTCATCTCTGCTTGAGGAAGAATGCCATCCTCTGTTATCAGACACCGACAGGCCACGGCTCAAGACAAAACTGGACAAAACTGCAAAATGGATAGAGTGGTAGCAAGCTTCCACTAAGTCAAAATGAAAGTATTCTCCATAAACAGAAGAATCTTCCTCTCCCCTTAAGGGAGGGCACGTCTCCCTTAGGGAAGGCAGAAGTACCTCACCAATAGGATGACCTCTGCAGCAGAGAGGGCTGCTCGTGCTGTTGACTTGTCATATTAAGTAAAAAATCATCACAATTTCACAAAAAAATTCAGCCATTCTAAACTTGTGCTACTTGTATAGAATAGAAAACAAACAACACGCCAGCTTTTCACTGTTCAGGGGGGATCAGCTTGATGAAATGGTTGATCATGTGGGTACAGGAACCACAGCGCTAGAGGAGGTGGTGGGCAGAGGAAGGAAGATGAGAACACTCACTATGGTGGTAGCATAGGCTTGTATCAACCTAAGCCCATCAGGAAGCCACAGGCACTGATTATAAACACAGTGCATTCATGTAAAATGGAGAACCCACATCAATGAAATAAAAATAAACATTACTTAATTGTGGACCTCTTGAAACATCATTGTCAGGAACTTACACATTTTTCTTAACGCAAAACTACAACCATGTATTCCTCCACAAAGTTAACATTATTTCAAGCACTGGAAGAATGGATTATTTTCCCCATGGAAGAAGCTCAGTGTTGTTATCTGAGGCCAGATAAATTATAACAAAGTATCATTCAAATCATTGCATGCAGCAATTACTTGATGTACCAGCACTGTGCTAAGCAAATAAAAAATAGCACAGGTTGCAAACTGTGAGGAAATGATGGGAGTCATGTTTCTAGTAACAAAAGAATTCAAGCATTGAGCAATATTTATGTGAAAATCAGTGAGATGAATGAGAACATAATGATTAAAAATGGGAGCGGAGGTGGTCCATGACCAGCCCGAAGTAAAACAATTGCTAACAAGAGAAATATAAGAAAAATTCTCTTTTTTCTCCCTCCTTCCTCTTCCTCCTCCCTATGTCATTTGTTCCCCCAAAGCAAAGGTGCATACTAGCAAGGAATTTCTCATTCAGATACAATTCTAACATACAATAAATATGGAATTTAAAATTCCACACCTAGGCTACTCTCTTATTTGTTCCCTTTAGCATCCATTCTTTAAACAGAACTAAAAATCACTCAACAAATAACAGTTCTAAACATGCTTCAGTGAAGCTGCAGCTCAGCCTGCGTTATCTTAGATTTCATCACTGTCCTGTAAAGAATAGGGAGAGCTCAGACAAGATTAATGGTTTTTATATACCAGATGCAATTAGATAATACGTTAAGCCATAAAATATGAATAACATTTATTTGGCTCCAAATTAGTCTCTTCAGTGGCTGTGTTTTGCTTTAGCGTAAGAACAAAGAGCCCCACAGAAATAAACACACAGCTCTTATTACACAATGCCCTATGATTGATAGGGGGAAGTAATGGTTCACTGAACTTTAGCACAAGGAATTGGGAGTTAGAAGACGAGCTATTAATCCCAACTCACTGTGACAGTCTAAGCAAATTTCTTTGCGTGTCTGTGCTTCAAATTCTCCACCAGTAAACTGCAGTAATTACCTTAACTCCTAAAGCATTATGAGTACTAAACAAAAAAGTGTTTAAACATTGCACCACGTGGAAATGTTTTTTGCATCATCTTTACAAAAAAACCAGAAGACAGAGTGACCACATCTGGCCAGTGCTATCTCAGCAGGCTTCCCAGTGCTATAGTCAAGGCCCTGCTTTAGAAGTCACTGACTTCTTCAGTAGACCTCATCTTCCACACCTTGCACAAAGAATAATGCCAAGATAACCACTTAGTTCATAGAATCATGGAATGGTTTGGGTTGGAACAGACCTTAAAAATCATCCAGTTCCAACTCCCCTGTCATGAGGGCAGGGACACCTTCCATTAGGTCAGGTTGCTCGAAGCCTCATCCAGCCTGGTCTTGAACACCTCTGGGACGCTGCTTCATGAAAATTATCAATTCTGTTACTGAACTTTGGTCTTTTGCCTTAAGATAATGAACCTGAATGAAATACAGCAAAATTTGAAACGGCTGCTCTTGGCACATATAAGAACGCTTGTAAAGAATAAAGTGCTCCAAAAATCCCTGCAGTCAAAATACCTTCTTCCTCCCCAAAAGGATGGCAAATTAAGTACACCACAATTTAGCAGTTCATCTGTGTAAAACAAACCTTCTATGGACATCTTGGCAATTCCCTGAAGCAAGCTTAAACAGAAGATTCATAGAAAAGAAAGCACTCTACAGCATGTCTTACCTTTAGTAAAAAAATACGACCTTGTCCCATCTTGTCTAACATAAAAGTTTTCTCCAAGTTTGTTGCCAGATTTAAACCTGAGCATTGTATGGTCATACAGTCCATAGTCTCTGAACAAGATACACTTGCCTGGTTTTAATACCTGTCAGATAACACAAATGTCAGATAATATATGTTTTAATAAGAAACTGATCTAGCCCAACATATATATTTATTTGTATACACACACAGACACTAAGACAAGGTATCCTAATGCATTCACAACACACAAGTGATCTATACAGAATTCATTCCTCTGTGCAACAAAACTGGGGTGTGTCCAGAAGAGGGCCACAAAGTTGGTGAAGGGCTTAGAGGGGAAGCCATACGAGGAGTGGCTGAAGTCACTTGGTCTGTTCAGTCTGGAGAAAAAGAGACTGAGGGAAGATCTCATTGTGGTCTACAGCTTTCTCACAAGAGAAGGTGGAAGAGCAGGCACTGATCTCTTCCCTCTGGCGACCAATGATAGGACCTGAGGGAATGGCAGGAAGATGTGCCAGGGAAGGTTTAGCTTGGATATTAGGAAAAGGTTCTTCACCCAGAGGGTGGTGGAGCACTGGAACAGGCTTCCCAAGGAAGCAGACATGGAACCAAACCTGACAATATTCAAGAAGCATTTGGATGATGCCCTCAGACGCAGGGTATGAATTTCGGGGTTATCCTATGCAGGGACAGGAGTTGCATTCAATGATCCTTGTGGGTGCCTTCCGACTCAGGACATTCTATAATTCTATGAAAAAAGTCATATATGCAGTCGGTTGTCTGCTCTTAAAAATGCTTCCCTACAAACAGCAGGCTACAAAAAGTTTTAAGATACTTGTTTGGGTGCTGATCAGCTAAATAAGCTTTTTGCAACACTCTTCAAATACAGAGGAAAGGAGAAAATATACAGTTTAACAACAAAAATTAAGTCCTAACAGGGTCTTTTCTTCGTAGGGCAGTATACAGTCTAGCACCTGATTTTGCTTATTGATTAAAACCAAAATTTAGAATCTCATAACATTTCTTCTTTCGTGTGAGAATGAAAAATGCTGCAATATAATAAGAAATAAAAAAGGAAGAGTTTAAGGAAAATGAGTTGCAGGCTAGGGGGAGACTGCTGGGTGGGTGGTGGTGGTAATTATTCTTTGGCAAAGAAATCAAGCCATTAAGAGTTCAAAAGTTAGAAGTACATGGTCATTTGCCAAGCTTACTTTAGAGATTTGAAGCATGCACCTTTCCTACCTCACCAAATACCAGCTGTATTTGTTAGGGCAGAAAAGGACTATTTGCCAATAACAAATTTATGCAAAAACCAACAAGCAAGTTAAACAAGCCAGGCATCTTCACAGGGAAAACAGTGATGAGCCTTTCACGTGCACAAGCTACAAACCAATCCTGACTTTGGATAACTGGGGGTATACCAAAAAATCTAACATTCTCTTTTCAAACTACTGAAGATAAATGAGAATATCTGACAGTTTAAAACCCAAAATGTACACATATGAATAAATAAAAAATATGTTGACTATTTCTCTCTGCATGTCATATATGACATCTCAGGAGATTTCAGAACAAGCACAATTCAGATTGCTTAATCCACCCTCTGGATGGACTTATTGTAGTCTATCAGCTAATAAAAGCAGCCCAGGGAAACGAGTCTCTCTAGATTAGCATTGGTGTCTGAACACCCCTCTTCTAAATCACCACAGATCAAGCGTGTTTAAGAACTATAACATCCTAACTGCAACTCACTTTATCTTTCGGAAGTCAACTTTGGTTTACTGTCATTCACACCTTATCAACACAGACATTTTTGCAATCAGTAAATATTACTTGTAGCTACAACTTAGAAGCCCAAATCACAGGTTCAAAATACCTTTTGTTATGCTGACATCATGCAACCTCACAATTCCAAAAGAGAAAAAAAGCATTGTAAAACATATTTTAGTCCCGTATACTAGGTGAACTAACTAAATACATCCATGGAATATAGTATTAGAGATCACCATTATAAGAGGGGTTATTTTCTCAAGAAAAAAACATACTTTCAAGCTAAAAAGAAGAAAAGTACTTTAAAGGCTGTGAAATCAACTGGTTTTACCTTGTATATGTTCTTCAAGACAAGATGCATTTTGTCGGGATGAATGGCAGAAAGCACAAATATAAGCGTGACAACATCCACAGATTCTGCTGGTATGTTTTCTAGAAGATCATCTTTAGTAAGATCACACTGGAACGCTTTACATCTTTCAGCACTATATAAGGCATTTTTCTAGGGAAACGAAAATGGCACACTTTCACTGAAAACCACCAGCACCTGTTCTTGCAAATAAAACTTGTGAAACTAATCAGTAGAGCGACACAAAACACAGGGGCAGAAGAACATTACCTTCCAAGAGGTGATTAAAGCAATCAGAAATTCTTTGCTGCATAGTACTACAGCAAAACTACAACTACTAAATAGAACAATATTTTAGTACAGGAATCTAGAGAAGGAATGTATGTTAAAACAGTTTAGAAAACACACCATTTCTCTTTTAGCACTGCTTCTACTCTTTAAAAATGCAGAAATATTAAAAGAAATTCTGTATTACGAGGTGATTACAGCTCTTGTGCTACAAGTAGATTGTAAATGGTTCTAGTTCATATCACACAACCTGCAGCCGGGCTGTTGTTGCCCACAGTTCTACTGGGTAAAAGGAAACCTGGTCTTGGCAAGAAAGAAGTTCTGCAAGAGCAGCAGAGGCAGACACCACTAAGTCATCCAAAATCCAGGGTACACACCCAGCCCAACCTCATCTTGCAGCACAGCTGTGGCATCCCAGGAAGCTGCTCTCCTACCCTGCTTGTCATGTGTATTCCCTCCCATCTTGCCTATGAGACATGCAGCATGCACCTTATGGTTCTCAGTCACAAATGTCCCACAAGAGAATGATTTAAAATAATAGATACATGGAAGTTTACCTGTGATTACGAATTTAATAAACCAGGCGACTTTTAAAAGTACAAAGCCCCCGCGAGCCTTGCTGGAAAGCTGAACTTTGGTGTGTGATACCACCTACCTATGAGTAAGTACAAACATAGCTATTTCTAATCAGGGTACAAATTTCCTTAATAATAACTGTCATAGCCTTGGTTTTGAGATTCTCCCTGGGACTCCCTCCACTTCACAAATATCAAGGGCAAGCTTCTATCCCAAACAAATTTTGCTTGTACTGCACAGTGAGCAGGGACATTGTAGTGCTTCCAAAAACCACAGACTTCACAAATCATCCAAGTAGTACACATGTATTACCATAATGCTAGGATTTGATGCTGAAAAACTGTCTGCAGCAATGATGCATAGGAGCTCCACTAAAATGGATCAGTCTCTGTTTTCTTCTGGCAAAAGCTATTCTACCCTTCTTGCAAAAGGAAAGCAAGAGAAGTCTATCATTCCAGTCACTTGTCATTTAAGAAACTTCTAAAGATACTCTAAAAAGAAGTTCCAAATATCACACCAACCTTCACATACTCAACAGCTCTAGGAGAGAAATCACAGGCATACGCAAAAATATTCAGATCTTCTTCTAAGAGTGGAAACAAGCAGTTTCCAACCCCACAGCCCGCTTCCAGAATGGTCAGCTTCTGATCTGCAAACTGGGGAGGAAGAAATCAAAGGTAAGACACAATTTTTCTTGTCCTCATAATATGAGCACAGACACTGCTCAATTGGCATTTTAAAAGCTATAATCAATTTTAATTACAGTCGATTCAAAAACCAAAGTAGGAATCCACCGGATCTACGAAACAGGAATCCCAATTTCTGCAAAATTACAAATCTCTTCAGTCACCTACCTTGTAACTAATCACCAGATTGTTGTACCTTTTTTGTCTCATCGTTCATTTAGCTATAATGAACAACAGATGCATCTGGCTATTCCCCTTAATGATGTCCTGCAATTAGCCTGTAATTCTGGATGTGTTTCTTTAAAGTAGTGTTCTGAAGTTCACCAGCTTGCATCTGAAAGCGGCACATTACGGAGTATCCAATATGGGTCAATTATAAATTGAAACCAAACTGACGCATGTGATCCTGAGGAGGCATCCTTGATATTAAGAGAGACTACACAGGGCACTGCAAACTTAACATGTGGCAGCTCTTGCCGTAATGGCTTTGTTAGAAGTCTTATTAAATCATTTGGAAACAATCAATCCCATCTTTCACAGAGGAAGTGCATAGATCTCACCTCCCGACATGCTTTTAACTCTTGAAACTCTCTGGTTGTCCAATGTCTGTCTTTGAAAAAGTTGGTGCTATTTCTTTTGTAAAACAGATCCCAGTTCTTCTGGGCCTCTTTCTCCAGCCTTAGTTGTTTGAATTCAGACACCAAAACCTGATCTTTTGCCAGTCTCTCAGCCTCTTCTGGACTAAGGATTCTTGCACTATGGCCTCTTTTTTGGAAAGCACCATCTTCAGCAGATGTTGTTACTATACTGGAACAATTGGCTGATGCATTTTCTTGGAACATCCTAGATTCTTTCATACAGATATGAATGCCAAAGCCTAAAGGGTGATTTTTTTTCCTTCAGTATATGTTTCCATCACTTAATTTAGGAAAACAGAGGATCTAAAAGCAGAAAAAAAAAACCAGAAATAGTTACAGCGTGCGCTTATTAAGATTTTATGGTGATTTGCCCTCCCTGTCAGACTGTAAAGCCACCAGATTTCTCTTAATTTCAGAAATCTTGCACCCAAACCAACAAGAGTGTATGACATCACACTGATATCAAAGATACTTAACCGAGCCTGCTAGTCTTCCCCCTGCATCCTAGAAAGCTACCTAATAAGAGAAAGATAGTCCAGCTCTAAGTTTATTTTCACTAAAATTGATTTTAAAAACAAAGCAAGGGCTTTGTTTCTTGTTAACTCCAGCTAGAACTCTTCAGAGAAATCATAACTGTAAAACAGGTGACATTTCAAAGTCCCGTTAAAGTCAATGAAACAAAATGTATTCAATGTTAGCACTTCTCCTTCCCATTCTCACCTCTGTGAGAAAACACCAGCAAAAATACCAGCATTTATATAACACCACATCACTCAAACAAGACAGCAAAACCAGTTCTGTTGCAAAATGCCCATTGCTGGCCTGCATCAGCATTCCTTCCCCTGCCTCCTCCTGAGGACCCACACTGGTTTTAACAACCCCACGTGGGTTTATTTTCATAAGTTAAAAAAATGAAGCAGTGAAAGGACCTCTGCAAAGTCTAGGAAGGGACCCAAACCTTTTCTCTGATGTTAAACTAGTTCTGATCCCTGCCTTGCCACAAACATTCAGATCCTAGATGATGGCACGTGTGAATTAATTCCTCTATGGCCCAGTAACTCCCAGGGAAGCTCAGGCAGCCAAAACATGCCACTTGTGTATATCAGTGCCCAGAATTATCGGTGCCCAGAATCAGGCTCTGGTGTCATTTTACCAAAATGGAAATGAATGGAAATGTGCCATCCCTGGAGATGTTCAAGACCAGGTCGGATGAGGCTTTGAGCAACCTGATCCAGTGGAAGGGAGATTGGAACTGGATGATCTTTAAGGTCCCACCCAACCCAAACTGTTCCATAATTCGATACCCACCCTAAAGCAAACTGAGAGCAGTATTTCACTAATGTATTTTATCTTACACGATACAAAAAACAAATCATAGAATAACCAGGTTGGAAGAGACCCACCGGATCATCGAGTCCAACCATTGCAACCATGTGTGCAAATGAAATAAAGAAAGGTCTAATTTTTTGTCTAGCTTCACAGGAGACAGAAACGCCTGTTTTATTTCCCTTTAAAAACAACAAGAAAGGTTACAGAAAAGAGGTTCCTTTGAAAGAAAGTGCCCACAAGAAAAGTATAGCCTAAAAAAAGAGCTGAGTCAGCAAAATTTCTACCATATGCCTGGCACAAAAAGATTAACATTCGTTTTTCTTCATAGGACGAGCTAGAAAGAAACACCCAAGCCAGTCCTTTCACTGACCCGTTTGCCCTCCGAAAACAGTGCACTGGGAGTTTACCGCGACAAACACGGTTTTAACAGCCTGGGCTTGGACGAAAGAGCCTTTTAAACAGTTAAACACCAGCTCCGAGCGTCTAAAAGCGCCCTAAGGACCGTAAAGAGGCAACACCGCCCTGCAAGCCCCCTCGCTCGGAAACAGGCTCCCGCCCCCAGGGGCTCCCTCGGAGCCGCTGAGAGCCGCTCCCTCCCTTTTCCCGGTAGGGAAAAGCCCCTCCCTAGGGCGGGGAATGCGGGCACCGCCTCTCCTCCGAGGGACACCCCGCGGGGACCTGCGTCCCTGCTCAGCCCAGCGCTCCCAACACCTTCTCCCTCGCCAGGGACCCCAACCCAGCGCTCGCAACCCCTTACCCCCTCACCAGGGACCTCAGAACAGCACTCCCAACCCCTTTCATAGAATCACAGAATCCCCAGGTTGGATCCCTACTGGATCATCGAGTCCAACTATTCCTATCAGTCACTAAACCATGCCCCTCAGCACCTCATCCACCTGTCCTTTTCTTTTTTTTTTTTCTTTTTCCCGTCCTTTAAACACCTCCAGGGAAGGTGACTCAACCACCTCCCTGGGCAGCCTGTGCCAGTGCCCAATGACCCTTTCCGTGAAAAAATCTTTCCTGATGTCCAGCCTGAACCTCCCCTGGCGGAGCTTGAGGCCATTCCCTCTCGTCCTGTGTCCCCTGAGAGAAGAGGCCAGCACTCTCCTCTCCACAACCTCCTTTCAGGTAGTTGTAGAGAGCAACGAGGTCTCTCCTCAGCCTCCTCTTCTCCAGGCTAAACACCCCCAGCTCTCTCAGCCGTTCCTCATAAGGCCTGTTCTCCAGCCCCCTCACCAGCTTCATTGCTCTTCTCTGCACTCACTCCAGAGCCTCAACGTCCTTCTTGTGGTGAGGGGCCCAGGGACCCATTCCCCTCCCCGCCAGGGACCCCCGCCCGGCGCCCCCGCCCCGCTCACCCCCCGGCGCGGGCCCGGAGCGCTTTCCCGGCTGCACGCGGCCCCCGGAAGGGCGCGCGGCGGAGAGGAAGGGGCCGGGAGGGGAGGGGCAGGAGCGGGGCCATGAACGGCTCGGCGAACTCGTTGCTGGACAAGGAGGAGCACCCGCTGCAGCTGGGCGAGAGCTTCGAGCGGCGGCCCAAGGCCTCCTTCCACACCATCCGCTGTGAGCTCCCTTCCTCCCCTCGTCCCTCCCCGTCCCCTCCTCACCTGCCCTTCTCCGGCTCCTTCCCGCCGGGCGCCTCCCGAGCGGCGGCCCCGCAGCATCCAGGCTCCGTGTCGGAAAGCGGCGGCAGCCGGGGCTGAAGGCGCGGGGCCGCGCTGCGGGGGTGCGGGCTCGCGGGGCGAGGCGGTGCAGTTTGCCTTGTGAAAAAAGGAAGCTCCCATAAGGGTTTTCCTGGTCACTGGCTGTTCCGGTCGCTATGAAACATCTGTGTTCTGCAGTGTTTGGGGTTTTTTCCTGGGTTTTAGCTTTGAAGATGTCAATCTTCAGCTCCTGTGAACGAGGCTTTTTTTTCTTTCCTTCGCGAGGGTGGTGAGACACCGGCACAGGTTGCCCAGGGAAGCTGTGGCTGCCCCATCCCTGAGGTGTTCAAGGCCAGGCTGGATGGGACTGTGAGCAGCCTGGTCTGATGGGAGGTGTCCCAGCCCGTGGCAGGGGGGTTGGAGCTATATGATCTTTAAGGTCCCTTCCGACTCAAACCATTCTGTGTTTCTAAGCTGCAGCTCCAGTGAAGGTGCCTGAATCTGTGACATGTGAGGGACAGAGGCAGCCAAGGGCAGGAGTCCCACCATCCTCACCGAGGTGCCCTCTGGGGTCCGCTTGCTCCTTCAGGTCCATCCCTCCCTGTTGGCTGTGGGGGTCCCAGCCCACACTACACACCCTCCCTCTTGCCTTGGCTGCTGCTGCTCCAGGGCTTTGTCCCTTTCACCAGCCTGTCTTCACCGCTTTCCCTCCCGCTCCCTCAGCATCTGTCTCCCCACTTTCCCGATCCCTCTGCACCCATCTCCCCACTTTCCCTCCCATTCTAGTGTTCATCTCCCAGCTTTCTTTCCCACTTTCCTTCAGTGCCTATGTCCCCACTTCTTGCCTGTCTCCATGCTTTCCTCCTTGCTTCCCTTCAGCACTCATCTCCCTGCTCTCTTTCCCACTCCCTCAGCGCCCATCTCCCCTCTTTTCCTTCCACTATCCTCCTACACCCATCTCCTTGCTTTTCCTCCTACTCCTTCAGCGCCTGTCTCCCCTATTTGCCTCTCACTCCTCTCAGCTCCTGTGTCCCCACTTTCCCTCAGCTCCCGTGTCCCCTCTTTCCTTCACACTTCCTCGGCACGCATCTCCCTGCTTTCCTGCTCCACTCAGCACCCATCTCCCTGCTTTCCATCCCACTCCCACATTCCCTGCTCCCTCAGCACCTGTATTCCCTCCCCCCCACTCCATGAGTGTTTTCCCCACAGAGGTGTCCCACCGAAGTGGGCAACCCAAAGGGAGAAGGGGAGGATGGATGTTGGCTGAGAGCACTGGCAGGGAGAAAGGTTTGAGTGAGGCAAACTGCTTTATGAAGTTTTTCACAAAACATGCTTGAATCGCTTAGGAGCATAAAGTGAGTCCCTCCGTGGCTCCCTATTTTTATGTTATTTTATGGCAGCTGCAGGACAGGTCCCTGCTGGCCTTAGCTTGGTGGAGTGCCTGGAGAAGAGGGCAGCTGGTTGGCAGCCAGAGCACCCGCAGTTTGATTTTTAACTGGATTTTTTTGTGATGAGGCCATATATAACCCAGCAGCCCTGTCCCTGGCTGTCCTGAGTCCAGCCAGCTGCAGTCAGTCACTTCCCAGGAGAGCCAGCAGAAATTACTCGCACACATAAAGTACTGCCTAATAAGTAAGATAAATCCTGAGGAAGGGTTTCGAGCAGGGCTGATGTTTAGGAATAGCTGGAAGAACACTTGTTTTTTTAAAGGTGCCAGATATTATTTCAACTGCTCTGTTTAGCATTGGGTACATTTAATTTCATTTTAGAAAACTGTTTTTGAAGAGGGGCTCACGGTATATCCGTACTTGAATTCTGTGGGCAAGAAATTGCTTTTTCTGCCCCTGAATGAGTCCAGGATTTAGAATGAGTAGTTAATCACCAACAGTAAATGAGAGTAAAACTAAACTTGTATTTCAGTAGCTTTGTGGGAAATTATACAGTTAACTGTAGGTGGGGGATTGTTTTATGATGCGTAATCCTAGGCCCAGTCTCATGGCCTATATTCATACCCTACAAGTAAGTAAGTTCAGTGATATTAATCACCAAATATGACTTGAACGAACAGCTTCCTAGATCGAACTCTTGCTCAAGCGGATGGTCAGTGGTTGACGCAAAGCTATTTTGCTCAATTGTAAACTGTCTAGTGGATTAAGACTTCAGTTTTGTGCATTTTACCTCTCTGGTTACACGTTATTCTGCCACGTTAAAAAATATGATACCGTGTTTGGTATATTTAACTGTTCATATGTAATACTGAACAATTTTATCCAACTCTAAGATACTAGCAAGTCTCCATTTGTAAATCAAAATTTTAAAATAGCCCAACTATCAAATGAATGGGGTTGTTATCTGACAGTGTAGGAATTAAACCCAAGGCACACTCAGAAATACACCGGATTTCTGGAATTGCTTCAATAATCCATTTCCTAAGGAACTGCAAAGCCAAAGCTCTTCAGACTACAACTGGAAGAATGCAGTTTTATTTCAAAAGAGCTTTCTGTGTGCTATATTTTCCATCTGTGACTTTCAAGTGAGATCTTTTCATTTCCTGGTTATATGTTTGGTTTTTTTTCTAACTGTTGATCTCAAATGATGTATCTGGGATCTGAGCATTATATTGTTCCCGTAATCCTTTTCACACAAACTACAATAAGAGGATTTGATAGGCTAAATTTGTTTCAGCCTTCTTAAAATACTTCATTCATTTCCGTAACATTTATGAAATACTGTGCTGAAAAACAGGATTATCCCTAGAAAGCGCGTCTAAAAAAAATTTGACTTTTGGGAAAAGGACCATGGGTGCATTTGGAGTGGCATAAGTGCACTCGATCTATGGCAAGATTAGCCAAGCACGTACACCTAGTAAGCTAACCAAATGCAAACATGTTGTTAGGTGTTTGTTTATAGCAACTATGTTTTGCTGATACCTAAGAAGTATGTGTGACAGTGATATCCCTTTTAATTTAATGACTGCACTGTTGAAACTCTTGATCCCTTTTTGGCAAAGACACTTGCTCTTGTACTGCTGATTTGTTTTATTTAGCAAGCTTGCACATAAAGTAGGTAAGAAACAATAGCTAGAAATAGATTGCTCAGATGAAAATGAAGCGTATGAGTGGTCTGGCAGTTCAGGCATGAGGATTAAGTCAAGTGATTCTGCTTGTTGTGCTGTCAAAGTAAAACTCAGTTAAACATTAACATCCTCTTAATGAGAATTTATTATAGCTAGGGTTTGGCTTTTTTTTCTGCAAATGTGCTTTTCATAATGGAATTATATTTGAAATTTATTCTGAGATATTAATTTCTTAACTAATGCAGTAATGGAAAGCCTTGATCATGCATATGATTTCACCTCTTTCGTCTCCAATGGTACTTGAGTTGAATGGAGGCTTATTTTAAAAAACGAAGCAAAACAAGACAACTGATGATCTCTCTGTTCTTATTTTGCTTTGTCAAAATGCTCTGTCAAAATATTACAGGTTCTGGTAGCTTTTTTCTGTTTTTTATGGCTCATCAGTATGACAGAATAATGAGGGAAAAATACTTTTGAGTTAAAATGTTCTTAGTTCAAATAAATGCACTAAACAGACTTGTTTGGGGGACAAAGCACTCCATACAGTGCAGCAAAAATACTTAAAACTAGAGTTATTTTAAAGCTATTAGTGTCTTATCTTAGTTGTGCTTTCCATCCACAGTGGTGTTGGACTAGCATGAAGCCTACTGAACTGAGCTCAGTGCCTCTTTTTTCCTTATAGATGAGATCTGAGGCCTCTACCCTTGAGGAGGTATTGTGGAGGCAAGATGACAGTTAAATAGCCAGAAATATCAGTAAGGCTATATGAGTTGGTGTCACTGAATTAGTCTTTATCACAGAGTCCTCGGGTTTGGAATTGGGGGGAGCCATGCAGAGCTCTGGATCTTGAAGTTGATGCTCTTTAGAGATGCATAGTACAGGTTTATACTTGTTTCCAAATTTGATGGAGAATTCTGCTTTTGGTCTCCAAACACAAGGTCTAGAATCTTATTTCTGTTTTGAAAAGGAAACTTAAAATCTTGTGCCATCATATGACTCAGGCACTAAGCACAGACACATTGTACTGGTGTGTTATTCCACCCTTGATGTAAACCCCAATGTGTATTTTAGCATTTCCTGGAATCACAGTAAATGTTCAGTGACTCTTTGCAGGGCCAGATGGCACTTATGAAGACTCTAAGAAATGTGATTGCAATTGTTTTCCTCGTTAGATGATTTCAAGCCAGCATCAATTGATACGTCTTGTGAGGGGGAGCTCCAAGTCGGTAAAGGAGAAGACGTAACAATCACTTTGCCACATATTCCAGTAAGTTTGATATGTGTCCTTTTTTACTCTCGAACAAATTTGCAATGTGGTTACTGTCTAATGTAAATGTTATTTTCACTTTCATTTTTGTTAATACAAATGGGTTCAATATTTGAGCAGCCAGACTTGTAGAGTGTCCCTAAAGGGTTGCATTTGCAAGGTTCCAGTCTGTTCTTTATTTGTGCATCCTTCCTTCCTACTCTTCCTTAGCTAACAAGGCTTTTAGCTGGTTTTCATCCATTTATAGTGCTGTGGCTTAATGAAGAAAGGCAGAGTAATTTGGACTTTAGTCAAGATTTGATGTTTAGAAGCTGCAGGTAGGCCTGTAAGCATATTCTTCCCCTTACTAAACATGTACAGATAGCACAGAGGATTCACTGCCTTCAGCTGAAGCTGTGAAAGCAGGGGGGTGATTCTTGTGAGTGGCAATTAAGTTGTTTCCCATCCACTTCCTCCTCAAATTATGCCATAAAGATCTACTGTGTGAGGATGATGGGCAAACAGCAGTGAAACAAGAGATCAAACTGTTTATTGGTGCAGCTGTTTTGTAGTTGAAAGTTCAGTGTTTTCCTTACCAAAACAAAGTGCTTGCACGCTGGAACTGGGTGTGTTTATTAGCTGAAGCTAATGCAGTGTGTTGAGCCAATAAACCAGAACTCACAGACATCAATGAGTTTGGTTGTTGCAGGCAGGCATCAGTCAGTTTAGAAGCTGTGTCAGATCCTTTTGGTGTTGTTTGCCTTACCATGTTCATGGTTTTGATTGGTAGGTGGTGATACTATGGTAATTCTCACTGAATGAGGCTTTAGCCTGCTTCCCTCAGTCCTGTTTTTCTATGGCTTTGGTCACCTTTAGTGATGCGTGAGGTCACACAATGGTTTTTGTTTATAAAAATGATGAACATGGTAGTGCTATTTGAGAGTGGGTAACAATATGATTAAAAGCATTCAGTGACATTCATCTTGGATTGACTGGGCTCTTGGTTCATATTCTGTGATGAACAACATCACTTGTCCCATTCCAAATCTCTGCACTGATGAGTTTAATTTTTATCATCCTCCCATGACAATGAGCAGCTTTAAGCTTATGGTGCACTTCGGAGGCTTAGGCTGCACTAACTGCAGCCACCACGTGTATTTTGTATCAAGGCGGTGCTGCCTGTGTTCTGGACAGAGAGCTGGAGAACACTGAGCATACTGGAAAAGAATGAGAAGTCTTGAGATCATTTCATCCTGACGAGATTTACTGAATTTCTTGGATCCTGCTGTGGTTCTCAGTTGCCCAACAATGGGATAGGATACAGGTTCCAAGTTGGTTTTTTGAAGTTGCCTGGTCCATGAGGGTATCTCTGGTAATTTGTTCAGTGAAGGTATTTTGGTGTCCCTTGCTGCTTGGATAAATTGAAGTAATATTTCTATGTGTGGATTTAGTGGCCTTAATACTTGATAAACAGGCTTGTTTGGGGAATTGGCCAATTTGTTACAAAACCCTCATGCATGAAAAGAAATGGATTAAATGTTGCCCATTTCATCTTTTACTACTTCTTCTATGCTATAATCAGCAGAATCTGTTGGCAAGTGTTATTTAGACACTGACATCAAACCTAAACATTTCATTTTAAGTACAAGGGTAGAACTGTTAATTTGTTTAAGCTGGGTTACATGCCTGCTTATTTTTTTTTATTTTTTTTTTTAGCCAAAAATCAGTCTTTCAGTTTGGAGGCTTGTGGTAACAGGATGATAGCCAACAAACTTTGATCAATTTTCATTAAATTTGTGCTTTACACATTTCCTGGCTTAGCTGTCAGCTGCGAGCAGGATTTGACTTTCAGTTTGCTTTTTATTGTCTTAAATATTGCTTGCCTCTCCTGAATGCAGGAATGATAAAAATATGACAAGCCTTTGAAGATTAGACTTTCTTGTGTCATCTTTTCTGAATCCTATCCATATTTCTTAATGTATCTTTGTTGAGAATTCCAATTTTTCACCCTTATTGTCCCAAAGCTCTTTTAAATTCAAACATATCCTATTTATTAGCAGTATGGAGAATAGGAATGGCATTTGGAGTGGTTAAAATATGATTGTTCATTTTTGCTACTCATAATAAAATGTATAAGAGTGTGTTTTTCTCCTTTTCTCCCTGACTGTGATTGCTTTCCTACAGCATGTACAAAGGTGTGCATGAATAAGCTTTTTTTCTTTTGTGCAGTAGCAATGCATTACAGAGAAGTCTGAGAAGGTTTCATAGCTGAGAATGTGATTCTGCATATCCCCCTTGAGTAACTTGTCCTTTTTTGACACGGGCAGGTGTGTTTCCATGCTGCTATGGGCAGATAAACCATAGATTCTGCTTCCAGTTACCCTAAACCCAGGTGTACAAGACAGCCTGCTCATGGATGCGATAGCGCTGAACATAATCTCAGCAGTATCAGCTAGCCAGATGCACCACCACATGAGTTTGTCTTTATTGCCTCTCAGTCTCAGCCATTAGACTTTTATGGCTCTGTGCAGCATTGTGTGGGTTTGGGGACTTTGTGGAAGGTGTCAAACTACCCCATTTGCTTTTGAGAAGACGTTTGGGTATAATTGCATGGCATCTGTATGCTAATCTGACTTTGAAGAACGCAGCTATTGTTACATTGTTTATGACAGTGGCTTGTAATCCACTGTGAAAATACAACCTTTTTTAGATACAAAACAGTTTAAATTATTTTTCAGTTGATCACGTATTTCTTTAGGCAATAGTTCTGCTGCACGAATAATTAGAACTTTATTTCTTATCCAAACCCAAGATTTCAAGTGCAGAAATGTCAAGATGATTTCTGACACTTGTCAGAACCTACTATGCAAATCCAGTTATGTTACCATTTTGGGAATGAGAATTGTAAATAATTGCAACCATGGAGAAGATGTCTTGTCACTGCAGAGACGCTTAAAATGATGAAAGGTGTAATATAGCTATGAGTAAGCATCTGATCTACTGCACATAACTGTATTTTTCCCATATCATGAATGAACATTTTCTGTAGAAACTAAACATTAACTGCTTAGCCTTTTGGTCAGACCAATACACCTATTTATTTCTCTTAGTGTTTGTATTTTTTTTTAGGGGAATATAACAAAAAGAATGTGCTCTCTCTTTGATACCAGGGTTCAACTCCACCAATGACTGTGTTTAAAGGAAATAAAAGGCCGTATCAGAAGGACTGTGTGCTTATTATCAATCATGACACTGGGGAATACATGCTGGAAAAACTTAGCAGCAGCATTCAAGTTAAGAAGACAAGGTAAAGCTGGGAATGGGGCTGTTGTTGGAATTAATTATTGCTGAATTTTCTTCTTTAGGCTGTCTTTTGAACCAGAACTCAGTTTTCTTTCATTTGTAGTGATGTTTGATTACTGAGCCTTATGAGCTTTACATGACCGATTTTCTTGCCTAAAAATGCAAATAGGAGCGTGAATCCAAAAATTAAGAACTTGTAAATTCTTCACTGCTGAAAGGGCATAATTATGGTTCATTACCTCTTATGCTTTGAAGCTTTGGAAGCTGCCTGAAAGATCAGATGTGTTTCAGGAATTTC
Source organism: Phaenicophaeus curvirostris (assembly GCF_032191515.1). NCBI lineage: Eukaryota > Metazoa > Chordata > Aves > Cuculiformes > Cuculidae > Phaenicophaeus > Phaenicophaeus curvirostris. Next base: position 48,615,617 of record NC_091397.1, on the reverse strand, counting down.
TGCTTAGCTGAAAAGACCCCATAAATATTAGGCTGTCAAAAGGATTGTTGGACTTTCTAGGTTTGTTGCGCTTGTGGGAGTCATGATACTTTAATAATATACTCTTAAGGTACAAGAAGCACTCCTCCCTGTATATTGGGTCAGTGGTAGATAAAGTGGAACACAAGCCCAAAGCCTGCAGCTCAGGCAGCAGGAAAAGAAAACTAGAAATAATGGTTGTGAAGCTTTGCCTAAAAGAATTGCAGAAGACAGAAATTCTCTCTGCTTCAGTATGCTTGTTTCACTGCACAAAAGCTACCAAGTGTGCAGCTGGAACATTTTCAGTAGTCTCGCTGCTGTGCAAGTACCTGAAGTCAAGTGGAACATGTTCTTTCAGCGTCACTGAACCACTGGTTATGGAGATCTGAAGAGAAAGCAGTTATTTAAGTGTCTCATGAAGAAGAAACTCTGAAGTGATTTTACAAGTTTTACATTTTAAAAAATAAGAGATAAACATTGCAGTGTAAAACTTTTAACTTGTGAAACTACTAGAAATGTGGGTTGCATCTCATCAGCAGTTGGCTGGAAGTTTGCAAGATAAATGGACTGTAAACTCCTCTGAATCAGTGATGTGAAAACTCATCCATGTGGCATTCATCCCGTCCAGTCGATCTGAGTGTGTCATAGATGAGATTTGAATTCCCTATTCTGCTGGACTTTGTCCAGGTGAAGCTTACATCAGAAAGGAGCAAAGAAAGTTCAGTGAGGTATTTGAAATCACTGAATTTTAGTTCTGGTGAGGTGAAAGATATTTCAGCTTTTCTCAAGCAGAGTCCAGGTAGATAAAAATTGGGGGTGTCTGTTTTGGGGAATAGTGCTCTGCAAACTCATTCTGTTTTCTGGATCAGAATTCTTTTGTTTTCCCCATGGCTACCTTGATCTCTAATGAGCTGTTGACATTTTGTGGGCACAGAGGTTTTAGTGTTATCACCTTGACGACATTCACAGGAGAGTAATTGCACTTATTCTGCATAAAACTTACTGTAGTTCCAAGAGAATAATTAGCACTAGGAACAATCTTTTGCTTTTACCTTTCATGTGATAAAGTGAGTGTATTCCCAAATCCCCACTTCTGTTGTACCTGACTCTAAGCTCTATTAACGTGGTGTCCAATAGCTGTATTTCAATGATGAATGAAGAGGTGGTTCTGTGCTTAATTTTAGAGGTTGCATCTACAGTTCAGTGGGGCACAGAGAAACCTGAGTTACAGGTTAGTCTGCTAGCTCAGATGTCAGAAGCAGTTTAGGTGAAGCCCCAGGAAGTTCCAGGTGGGCTTGTTTGACTTGTTTCTCACTGGGATTAGCTCACAGGCCTAAAGTGTCACGCTGCTGAGCTGGGACCCTCTTAGAACTGAAACTGAGCTCTAATAGCAGCGTAGGCTGCTTCTTTGCTATGCTATGTGAAGCCATACCCCAAAAGCTTTGGTTATGTGATGAATATGCCACACATTTTAATCTCGTTTATGGTCTACCATAGAGGGACGTGAAAAGGATTTTATTTTGGGATTCTCTTCTGCCAATTATGTTGACTGTACAATCTGAATTGCATCATTGATTCAGTAAAAAGAAGAAATACCTGCTTTGAATTGAACAGCCAGGTACAGCATTATTGTGGAGACTTTCCCACTAAGGAAACAGCTCGAACTGTTTTTAAGGGATTATAGGAAATGAACGAAAATCAGGAATGAAGTGCTTGCGTGCTGTATTTAGCAGTAAGAATGATTGCTCTAGTCAGGTTGACCTCTTAAGAGAGTTCAGTTTGACATGATTTAATTACAAGTGAGAAAGTTGTTTCTTTTGCTGTGATTGTTTTAAACAGGATTTTATTTTGAGTGGATCTGTTTTATCATATAGTTTCTTCAAAATATTATAATTGCTTATTCTTTCTTTAAAAACACAAATACTAATTGCTAATTAAAGCCTTCTTTGTTCTTTAAGTACAGAATTTGGCACCACTGAACCACACCTGGATTTGAAACTACATTTTGTAAGGGTGTTGCAGTGTAGTTGTGTATACACGTTTGCTCTTGAAGGCAAGTGTTGCCTACAGAAAGCTGTAATTCACTGTTTATCTTTACAAAAAAAGTAGAGATCTGTACAGAAGGAAGTCACAGATGATGTATTGGTATGAGGATATTGAAAAAGTGGAAGACAGTTGCACAGTACTGCTGAATATCTCTGGTTGTTTTTTCAGAGCAGAGGGCAGCAGTAAGATCCAAGCCCGCATAGAACAACAGTCTGCCCGAGCATCTCAGCCTCCTTCACAGTTCAGAGCCCCAACGAAGCCAGCAGTTGGACCTAAAACTTCTCCTTTGAAAGATAATCCTTCCCCTGAGCCTCAGCTGGATGACATTAAGAGAGGTAAAGAAGGATTTGTTGTTTCCTGCATTTTTATTGGTTTTGTCTTTCTTCTTTATAATAAAAACTGCAATTTATAGAAACATGTTAGAATGTTCAGGGATTAAAAAATGGTACTTGACAGCTGGTTTGTCATCTTTATATCTCATTTTAAGGCATCTTAGTGAATTATTTATTCTCTTCTGCCAGCATTGCTATTTCTTTGGCATGAGAGAACTTCCTCTTTGTGGATAATTTTCTCTTTTCCAAACTATTTCTCTGTTCTGAAAAGAAGACAAAATAAGCATGAATCCAGAAACCTGCAGCTGAGTGCTAGACGATTTGAATAGGTAAGGAGAAAGATAACAGGTCATATTTTAATTTAAAAATTTAAGCAGTTGTGAATTTTAAATGTCTTTTCTTGTGGTGCGTAATACGTTACTTAACCATTGGGGTACTCTTACATATGTACAACAGTTACATAGTTAGATTTGTCCAATATGACATCTATTTTACAAAGATTGTGTTTTACTCACATTGTTTACAACTGTCTTAGTAGTTGTTTTTTAATGGGAAGTACCTTAAAATACATAACCTCTAGAGTTTTGTTTCCAAAATCAAGCTAAAGAACACAGGACGGATGCTAAAAGCAGGACTTCAAGTTGGTAGAGAATCATACAAGGCCCAAAAAGAGAGCGCAGATACCTGGGGAGGGTGGTTTTTTTGCTTATAGTATATACTCTTTATAACTTTTTTCCAGTATTGATAATCTACAATGTAAGCATTCATAAAGCATTTATATCATAAGAACCTGCTTGGGAAAGGTAGAACTAAAATGATACCATCATACAATGAAAATAATGAATAAGACTTATCCGTTAAAGCTGAGAGAGACTCTATAGTCCTGTTATCTTCCGTTAATGTGTCTTTTTATGAACAAAGACTTGTAGGTGCTGAAGAGACTATGTTCCTTCTATTCAAGCAATAGCTTTGCTTTTGAGTGGCATACCTACTTCGTACAAAAGAAAGATAAATGTAAAGCTGAAATTCTGTGTTTTTTCTTTAACGGACACAGAATAGAATTTAAGAGTTCCCAGAGGAGATGGTTGAAAGTTTCTCTGGCACTGTAACGCTCTCTTGCTCACAGTACGCCCCACTTAAGGGCATGGTAAGAGAGACAGCCCTCGTGATGTTTGACAGTAGTTCTAAGGTAACCTCAGTACAGGTTTCTGCTTTCCCTTGGTACCCTGAGCTGTGCATTCCCATCACCTCCCTTACAGATGAGCTGGGAAATGAACTTTGAGGTAGGTCAGTTTTCTGCCCCATTACACAGCTGCCCAAACAACAGTGCATGAGGGGAGAGTCAGGGAATGTGGGAGTTGAACCAGTCTTTTCCTTCATGCAGTGATGCCTTTTGGAGGCTTTGTCTAGGGTTTCTGCACCAGAGGAATCTTTTCCCCTTCAAGTTTTATGTTGTTACCCTGCCTGAAGGGAGCAAAAGAGACAGTAAGAGCTTGTTCTTTTGAATATTTGGCTATATCTGATAATATTTCATTAAGTGGAACATTTGCACGCATATACCACAAAACAGCCATTAATGTGCATGAAATAATTGGCATTTATCAGCCATGTTTGGCCACAACAGAAATGTTTTTAATAATATTGACATAACTACAGCATGCCGTACTTGTAAAAAACCGCAGAAGCATATTTCTGGTTTAGAGACTGTAAATTCAGCGCTTAAAAATCTGAGCAGATCTTGTTTATCTAAAATGCAGCTGTAGTTTGTAAAGGTTATACCATAGAACTGTTGGTCTCTCAGGAGTATCTCAATCAAATTTTTCACACTTCAGTGTAAAACACTGCCTTGTTAGCTGCAATCTCTGCATGCTCAAAGTGCCAGTATCAAGTTGTTTCCTCTCCACATTACATACCATTATTAACAGCGAGCATTCTGCTATTGGCTTACAACCTAAAGCTGAAATACTTTGTTTTCAAAAGTCCGTGGTATTCTTGCAGCCCAAGGTTAAGGCTTTAGTTAAAATTTCTGCATCGCCTATTGGAATTGAGAGAATAAGTAAGAACTCTTAGATATGATTATGGAAAGAAATTAGGGCAATTTGATGTTGAACATATACAGGAGACAGCCCTATTAAGAAAGGCTGTTCTGTTTGTATAATGATTTCTGACCTTGAATTTGGTTTTTTTTCACTCTAAAAACTGCATTGAGTGCCAGTATAAAACAGTAAACCGGTTTGTTTTCTTGAAAGAAAGCCTGCAATTGTAACATGAAATTTGCAAAATATAAAGTTCACCTAGCACCATCAGCCTTTTCAGATTATCCAGGCTCAATTAAGGCAAGTGTTCAAAATGATAATGCCTCCTCTCTCCCTTCTTGTCCCTTTGGCCTGTGATTTCTCCAGGGCAAGCACTGAGTCCTTACCCTGTGGGTACAGAACTGCTAGCATAACAAAAGCCTAAGTTTTGAGAGCTTAACATGCTATGCTTAACATATATGTGAATATTGTTATCTCATGGAAACCTGCCTGGGTGAACTGAGTCATTAGACGCTCAGCTTTGTGGGTGGATGGAAAAGAGTTGTCCTCTATAAGTGTTTAGGCCACTTACGGTTTTGGCAAATTTAACAATACAATATGATTTGGGGTGATTTACCTTAATAGCTGTTTAGTAACCAATCATTCAGCCAACAATAGCTGTTATGCATGCTGCTGTTGTGGTACTGTCATAGCATTCCAGTATTTCTTTACACTGGAAACCCTGAAGTGGGATGTGTTTGACTTGAATAACTTCCTGGTTTCAGAGTAGGCTCTGTATTTTCTGCTTACTTGTAAGCTCTATAGCAAGTTAAGGTATTATTACTGCTACCCAATGTGCATATTTTCATCTGCCCAACTGCAAAATTATCTGATGTCATCCATCTGCTTCTGAAGTTTGTTTACAGTGAGTTTTGTGACTTCACTCTGGAGCAGGTTCATACATGATCTGAAGTCAAAGCAGTTTCTGTTGTGACCATGTGCCCGTGTCCCTCTGTTTTGTGTTTTCCAAAAGCCTACGTGTCACTGACATCAAACAGTTTAGATTCCTCCACATTAAGATGCTTTCAAAAAATGGGCTGGCTGTTGGCCTGTAAAACTCAATCAGGAAATGTACTTCCTTTGTGTGAAGAGCATATAACCTGTCGGAAATAATGAAGCAGGAAATGCTTTCAGGGGTGTAAGGTATATAAATAATAATAGTTGAAGGGAGGGTTTTATGATATTAATCTATACTGCTGCTTCTTTAAACTTAGCAACAACAACTACGTGAAATCTTTCAGAATTTTTTGGTTTTCCTTCCTGTCTCTGGTTTATGTGAGATATTTTGATGGGATTAATTATACTTGACATTTTCACATTCTTTCCCTAAATTCCATGGGGCCCTGTTTATGGTTTCAACCAGTTGAATGTCCTTTTATTTCAGAGCTGAGAGCAGAGGTTGAAATTATTGAGCAGATGAGCAGCAGCAGTGGAAGCAGCTCATCGGATTCAGAAAGCTCATCTGGGAGTGAAGATGAAAGCTCCAGCAGTGAGGGGGAAGAGCCAGCACATGTTTCCCCTTCCCAGCCACCACACCAGCAGTATAACAACAGGAATGCTGTTGCTAACGGCACCAGCAGGCCGCAAGGAAGCAATCATCTCATGAACACACTCCGTGAGTAAAAGCTCATGTCTTACCGCTGTGGGAAGCTGCTCGAGACAACGCATTTTCTTAGCAGGTTAGGCTAACTCCATCAAGTGCAGTTGGCCAAATAGTAATCCTAGGGAATTGCACTGGCTGAAATTTGTGGGCAGGGTTTTTGAACAGAAGGCTGAGATCTGTTTGAAGATGCAGAGATTGCTTTAGTTTGGTTTAGAGCCTGTGGCCATCAGTGTAGTGGCCTCCATTGACCACGCTGAGCCTTGACTCAGGCCTCCAGGTGGAATGAGTGGGTAGCAAAGCATCAGTGCCAGACAATCTGGTGCATGGGAGGATGGGAATTATTTTAATGTGAAAACACAGATTAGACATAAATAGTGGGGTTCTTCTCTGTATCAATTAAAGGCCTGTAAAGAATTGTGAATTACACAGGGCTCTCCTGTGGTCATAAATGCACAGTCTCTGTGGTATTTATTATTAGCTGTATTGCTTTGTCAGAGTATTTATTCTAGACTGTGTTGGTCTCAGCTGCATTTTCACAAATACTACATTTTGAAGAGAAATTTGAAGTGCCATGTATTTGGTTAAAATTTTACTGCTATGGTGTTTGCAAGTGTGGAATCAGTACAAATTCACTCCACTCTTTTAAAACTCAAAAATGATTTTAAATCAAAATCTTGCCTTATGAGATTCAGAGAAGATGGTGCACAGCTGTGTTGCTCTTTCCTTATCTTAAGTCAGGTGTATTCTAACTCAGTGGAGTCAAAATATTGCATTTACAAGAGACTAGAATTTAGTTACCATATATTGTTCTTAATTCCTCCTGAGGTACATTTGCGTGCATCTCTTGGCACCCACACATAGGGAACTCGTGGGGTTTAAATACAGATAAATGTAGTGTTTCCAGCTTGAAGGAGACAAAGCGTATTATACAGACAATACTGAAAAGACCAGCTGGAAAACTGGAGGGGCCCGTAAGTCTTCCTGTCAGTAATGAATGCCTGAGCGAAATTCAAAGTTCAGCGCAGTCAGTAGGACTCTTTCCATTTCCCTGTTTCTGATTGTGAGCTGCCTCTTTCCTGTTTCTCCTGGGCAGTGACAACAATACTGCATGGGACATTTAATGTCAAGAAGTTTCTTGACTCTAGGAGAATCTGGGAACTGGTAGGGTAGCTCCTTCTTTTGGGCAGTGATTTTTGCCTTTGTATTTAAAATTCTTTTGTCAAAGATTTAATATGTCCTTGAGCATTCAAGTCACTAGTGACCATCGACACAGGAAGAATCACCCCTGACCCAAGTTCTTGTTTCGTAGAAGAGGAGATGAAGAAATCCAGGGCATAGCCATTGCATAGCTGCTCTGCAGGGGACTGGTGTTCAGGGCAGGGCCGCAGAAGAATTCTGGAAGGGCTAGGTTCAGTTGCCAGTACTTAAGCATGATTTCCGCCCCCTCCACATGACCAAATCAGAAGTGCTCTGCAAAACAGGGTCTGAGACTATAGGTCTGATCCATGTCCTGTCTGCCTTCTTTCTAATTTCACTTTGAAGGGAGACCTTCACTGTCACAGCATATATTGGGCTAGTTCAGCCAAGAGCCCTGAGTTGCAGATGGCTTTAACATCCCTTTTGGTTTGTTGACATGTAGAGTCCTTGCTTTGTCTACCCAAATGGCCTTAAAACAAAAAAGTCTATTTTAAAAGGGAAATCCAGGGAATTCCCCAGTGTCTTGTCCCAGTGCCATGTGCGGGAGCTGGGCTGGGTGGAGGCTGTGGGATGCCTTCCAGTAGCTGCTGTCATGGGGAGTTCTATCCTCCCACTAGGGAGCAGCTTTGATGGCTGTGGAGCCGAGGATGTTCGGTGTGTCTGATATTAACCGAATGCAGCTCTTAATGTTCTTGGAGAGCAGTTCCATTGAACGACAGATGATGTTTGCATTCATTTTTTGTGTTGTTATTATTATTTAAATCTTCCCGTGTAAATGTGACTGTTCTTTGGTTTGATTGCCATGAAATGTGGATTAATGCCTATGCACTTGTTGTGTTTTCTTGTTTTTTGTTTTCTATAGGAAATGACTTGCAGTTGAGTGAGTCTGGGAGTGACAGCGATGACTAGAGGCTGAGGTTCTGCTGGTTTTGTTACATATACAGAGAGAACTAATTTACCTTGAAGTGATCCTATTGCTTACAAAGTGGTGCTGGCACAGAGCTAGTTCCATGTGTGGAATTTTAATAGGAGAAATGCATAGCCCTACAAAATAGCAGATGTTGAGGGCTGTTTTACTTTGTGAATTAAGTGTATATTTTGTGTATATTCATATTCTTTTAAACCTTTAAACAGATCTGTACAGTGGGTAAGCCAATATATGTTCCTATGTTCTTGTCCATCATCCGTAAGTTTAATGTGTAACTTTATAACGTCATCTAAAAATTTCGTGTTTGTAGAAGACATAACTTTGGGGGGGACTTTGTATATAGGTTGAGCATGAGCCAACAACGAGTTTAAGAAAAACATGCAGGAGCTAGTGTGTGCACTGAAGTTGGACTGTCATAAATTAAGTTTCAATGCCAACTTGTTTTTTTTGGTTTGGAACTTCTCTAATGTCTTTTTATTGCTATTTATAGTTGACTTAATGGACTTATTTTAAACAGCTGGAAAAGAGAAATCATAAAACCATGTTTATCACAAACCATGCTGCACCAGTGCCTTATAAGCAGGTTTTTTAAACAGCTTTGATTCCTGCCACCTTTCCTATAGGAAGCAATACTGAAACCTCTTCAGATTGCTTTTGCGAACAAGAGCTGTATTTCACATACAGCCATCTGCACTCTGAGGGTAGTTACTCAAGCCAGACAAAGGATGTACATCAGTCACCAGAACACATCCAAATAACCAGATGAGGATTTTCTTGAGCAATTAAGTGTCTCATTTAATCAGACATTCAAACCTAGTCTTCAAAAGTATTTGAGAGCCCAATTTCCAGTGAAATTGCAGTGTCACAAATACAAGATATTGCACTTACTGAAATTGTAAGACTACGGCCCTGTTTGCAGTTTCCTAGAGAATGCAGAAAGAAGAGGTTACTGAACAATTAACTGTGGAACAGCAGAAGTGTCTGTCCCACCACAACTGTCCAGGTAGACTTTAGTTTATGTTGGGTTTTGGGTAGGATCTGTGCTTGACAGGAGTGCACAGAACATGAAATATTTGCCAGAGTGAAATTCACCCCTATTTAAGGGGGTTTAAAGGGTGCTTGTTTGGATTATGATTAACTTCTTTGGCTCACATGGAAAATGAGTGTCGGGCAGCCTCTTGCAGCTTAAACATTAGGCTGTTTTTAAAATCAAACTTCAGCAGGCATAGGACAAGTGGGACTGTAATTGTCGTGTAATCCAGGAGAATGGGAAGCTGAATTGGATGGCTCGCCATTCTTAAATGTTTGCTTTGCACTGCTTTTGTCTGTCAGTTTGTGTTTTAACTCCTGTTTGTTTACTGAGTTCTTTCATTTTTTTTAAGGTGTTGAAGAGCAAGGGGACATTTGAAGGGAGATTTTATTAAATGGTTTATTTTTTTGCATTAGATACATATTTAGGCGTATTTTTGCATTATTGTACATACATTTAAAAATACTTTGTTTTTTATAAGTGTTTTATGATGTGGGTGCATATTTTAACAGACAGTTATGAAATATACTTGATGTAAAGCCACAATTGCTCTCTCCTTTTTTTTTTTTCCCCACTTCTTCATGCCCCCGCCTTCTTCCTCCTCCTTCAGTAAAAGTGCACTGTTCTTACAGGCTTGTACTAGTTTGGGATTTTACACTTTGGTGCAGGAGATCTGCATAGCGGTTAGCAGTCTATTTAATGCTAGTATTCCTCTTGACTTTTCCCCAGCTTAAGATTTGAATAAGCAGGGAGACATTTCTCTGATGCCGTTTCCCCATTACAGGGTCTTATTCCTGAGTTCTGTTGACATCATTTGCACTTAAATGGAAAATCAGCAGTGCAGCATTTTCATTGCTTATCATTCACTGACTGCTCATGCATTCTAAAATCAAGGACACTGCATAGGAAGCTTAGTAATTATGTGTAAATAAAATATGTTAAACTTAAGAGAATAAGACAACCCCTAACTATGTTGATTTGAATTGCCAATTTAATTATTTAGATCAGCAAGTGGGAACGTTTCATTCAGATAATCAATTTCTTTCCTGTTTTGTGTTTGTACTCTAGGTCACATTTCCCTGCTATCCTTCCCTTCCCCTCTCTTGGTAACAACATCTTTTCGCACAATTGCGTGCAGCTTTTAAACTACCTGTGGCCGTCCTTTGTGCCCCCTGGAGATGCATCGTATCAAGGGTGGGCAGCCTGTTGTATGTGAGCTGTTGAGCTGCACATCCCACGCGCAGACGACAGCGTTTGGCTTTCCCCAGAGCTGCTGTGTAATGCAGTGGCTGCCAGCCCACTTGTGGGCATAAGCAGGACAGTCCATACTGTGTGTGACCAACCCACCTCCTCCCAAACGCTGTGACCCGAGCAGCTCCTGGCGTCTTCTGCCAGAGAAGCTCTCTGGGATCTCCGCCTTTCCTCCAGGTATGTGACACATATTTCATAAAAGTGAACCATGTGGAGACTTCACTAAGCAAACGTGTAAGATCAGAAAGCATGGCTGCCACATTTTTCCTTTTTCTAAATACATGAGTGTGCTTTGAAGCCATTGCCAGCCTGACATTTTAGTTAAGGCTCTTAAAGTTTTATGTTTCATGTATTAGGAAATAGTAAAAGTTGTCTGTCTGTTCCTCTTAGATAGTTGTTCATTTGTTCATGATTTGTGGCAAGTTTTATTCAGATGGAAATTGGAATTCAAATTTCTAGCAGAAAAGCAGTTATTTAGAATTCTTTTAATTAGTTGGCAATATCTTTAACATGCTGGAGAAATAAACCAGACTAAAATATGTTTTGATTAAACCTGGTAATGAAACAAAGTACTCCTGTTTATTCCTGTTCTATACTGCAGGATTTTAGCACTAACGGATTGTAACACTTCATGCTCCTTTTTCCACATAAAGTAGGAACATCTTTTTTATCCCTATTAGTGTAAATGTGAATTAACAGCGCGTATAGAATGCAATTACTGGAATGAACTGAAACTAAGTAAATATTTCTTTGCATTCGTGGAAAAGCTGCCTGCTGGCTATGGTGAGTTTAGTGGTTCAACACAAGGTTTCTTCAGTGACTTAATTTCTGTGGTTTGATTTTGCTTAAATCAAGCATAGCTTGCTTATGACTTTTCCCATAACTAGAATTGCTCTAGGAGTAATAGTCAAAAATTATTTAAATTGATTCAATTAGATTGTCATAATCTCAATTACAGTTACTAATTTTTTTAATTAAAACGTATTTTGTGTTTTGAAAAGGACAGATTCAGTCATCTGCTTGTCTGTCTTGGACACCTTAAAATATGATTGCAGCAATGCCCAAGCTGGTCAGTCATGCAGAAAAGCTTCCACGCACCACTGCCTTTGTTCCTCCCATGAGGGCTGACCAGCCCTGCCAGCAGGCACGGTTTTGAGTCACTGCAGCTAAACCACAGGGATGGCCACCTCCAGGCAGAAGGTGTCCCAGTCCCCTGATGAGTCACCTGTTTGTAAGAATGCACAACGTGACCACTCTCCTGTTCCACCAAAGCATCCCCCTCCTGTCTCAGGCTGTCTCAGGTCTTGGCTGAACCAATTTTCTTGAGAAGGCAGACTACGGGAAAATGCTTGTTTTCCTCAGCATTGCTTGGAATAGCTCAGAGCTTAACTGTGGGTAGTACATCTATTTTAAAGAATCTATCCCTATGCTGATCTACAGTTTGCTTTATTATAGACTAGTCGTATGCCTGCTTATGTATAGAAACAGATTGCTGTGCAAAGCTTTAGAGTCTTTTTTTTTTCCTCCTTCAAGGTCCATTCATTTGAATAAAAAAAAGGGCGGGGGGAGTTAAACAACCCGTGCAAGTCTATTTCTTTTTTTTAAAAAAAAAAAATCAGAAACTAAGAAAAATGTCTGGAATTACTTGTAACGGAGAACACTTTCTTTCAGTAATTGCCTGTGCTTCATTGTTCAGCATGCTATGCATTTCCTGCTAGCCACTGAGTCAGAGAGATCCCATGGAAAACACAGCTGCCAAGCAATGGGCATCTTGATAGGATGAAGGCTTGCAGGCTTCTGCTGATAACTCTGAGGGTCTTGGTCTTGGCTTCTAATCACAGAATGGTTTCAGTTGGAAAAGACCTTCAAGACCATTGAGCCCAACTATGATGAATGCTGAATCTACCCAGCTGTTTAGGTTTTTTATACACACGTAAATACATGTAATATCACAGGGAAAAAGCACACCTGCCAGCTCCTTCAATGCTCTTGTGTGGATCCCATCTGGCCCCATAGACTTGTGGGAGTACAGGAAAGGGGGTAGGTAAAGGCATTTGCTTTAAATTTATTGTAAATGACAAAGACCTCATGAATGGACCAGTCATCTTCCTCTTGTTTGGAGGATGCTCTTCTTACAAAGCCATGACCTGAGATAGCGTGACTTGATCTTGTGGCATCATTGTAGATGAAATACAAATGTCATTGCTACCGTTGCCCTGTGGCCGGGAAGAGAGAAGTGGAGTCTGGAGAAAAAGTGGGTTACAAATACCTTGCCAAAGGGATTTGCGCAAGAGTTTTGGTGAGATGTTTGGCCCTGCTAACTTTTGTTTAGCACTCCCAGTGAGTGTTTGTGTGCTGTGTGTACTGGGGATACCCACATCTCCCTGACTTTTTGGGCAGATGGTGATGGAAGCAGGGGCTGGAACAAGGCTGTTATGGGGTTTTTTTTTCAATATATGCTGTTGGATTTAGTTGAGCCCTGTGTTTTAAAAATGACGCTGGCAAGCTAAAGAAGACAACCGGTGGGATATCTTGGGAGCAATCACATGAATTTGACTTGAAATCCTACAGCATCCATACATTCTAGTACATCTGCCAGTGATTTTAATTCTCCCAAACTTTTGTAAAAACAAGGGTTTCTGGAGGCAGAGTATAAAGATGCACTGAACACCAAGTTGAAGGTTTTGCATGAAAATTTTGATTGGGGTTTCTTCCCTAGAGTCTTAGAATCATTGAGGTTGGAAAACACCTCCAAGATCATCCAGTCCACCTGTCAGTCCAGCAGTGTGCCACATCTACGGGTATTCTGAACATCTCCAGGGATGGAGACTCCACCACTTCCCTGGGCAGCCTGTTCCAATACCACTCTTTCAGTAAAGAAATTTTTCCTAATATCCAATGTAAACCTCCCCTGGCACAACCTGAGGCCGTATCCTCTTGTCCTATCGCCTGTTATAGAACCCTATGTAAAAACCTTTGAGATACAGGGCCTTTTCTGAAGGAAAACATTCCCTGTGTTTTGCAAGTAAGATTTAATTGTCCACTGCTTTGCAACCCCAACCAGCCCGTAAATTCTGCCATCACCCCTTTGTAACTTGGGAGTTGGCTTTTTCCTCTGTAGCTCTGATACCTCCTTAAGGTTTTCCTGCTGCTGGACATTATAACCACTTACAAAAATAAACATCTTCTCAGGAAAAGAGCTATCAGTGAGGAGCATGGGTTTTACTCCAGTGCTTCCAATAATTCTCGGGATTGTGATAGTCTGCTAGGAACGCAGAACCTGCAACGTGAGACCTGGATGTTTATCACATATAACAAAAGTGGACAAAACTTTGAAAGCATACAGGACGCATACAAAATTTTCAGTTATGCCAGAGCTACAGGCTGTGCCCCATGTGCGTTGGGAAGCTGAATGGGAGGAGAGGTTTGGGAGCAGTTTGCACAGAAGAGACGACAGAAAGGCTGTCAATGGGACTGAGGTGGATGGGACACAAAGGTGAATGTCCATTCAGTGATGCCAGCCACAGGGTCCTGTCAGCCAGGTCACACTGTAGCCCCCCCAGCACAACCCGTGTGAGAGGTCACCAGCGTGGGGCAGAGGCCTTGAATGCCCTGAGAGGTGCTGGGGGTTGTCACCGTCTCCTTCATAATTTAAGTATACATAGGTATGCAGTCATTGCATAGTTAAGGAGGAGAGCTAGTTACTTGAATCTGGAAGGTGGAGAGTGAAAGCAAAAGGGAAGGGTAGGGATGGGGACCACTGGGCTGTTGTAGTTCTCTGCTCTCTTTGAAAGGGAGCCAGTGGGTCTTAGATGAGGGAGATCACCAGTTTCCACTGGGAGTAAAGATACTGGTTGAAGCAGACCCCCAGAAGTGAATGGGCACTTCCACAAGCCAGCTTTCTAGTAACCCTGTCTCACTCCAGATTAGTTCTCCTGGGTTTATCCAAAAGACTAAGGTGCTTAACCTCAGGCACAGAGCCGGGTATTTCTTCCATGATACTGAGACTGGACTCAGCATTATCAACAAAATGGTATAAATAAGAAAATAAAGCCCCTGATTAAACATCAGTGAGTCAAGATACCAGGTTTGGTGGTTACTTAATCCAACCAGTGAACTTGCCTCCCAAATGCCATCAAGAGATTTCAAGATGCAGTAAACGTGCTGTAGATGCGTCTATGCTAGAAGCAGTACAACCCAGGAGCAGATCCATAATGCTGAAGAGTGCTGAAATTGCAAGGTGCGCACCATCCACCTTTCATCTGAGAGGAATCCACCTTGAGTGCCCTCTCCATGATGCAAACCACAGCAGGGTAAGTAGGGATGATTGAGGCATTCACTTAGTAAGTGCTCTCCTGACCCGAGGTAACCACTAATGTGTAGGCACCTTGCGTGAGCTGGCCCCATTCCAGCTTCTCTACAAAAACACTGAGATAAGAAATACATTAGGAAATATTGCTTAATCCTAGAAGCATAATATTAGGCTTTATAGAGACACTTTCTACCATAGTATTAATATATGAATCATGCTGAAAAATAACACATGATGAAATAGCTGAGACTTGACCATTTTTTTTTAAAAATACCTTTTTTCCACAGAAGGAACTTCTATTTTCACAACCCTTAAGGCACAAATGACATTCCTATGTAACACACACACATCTCCACCTTGTAAGGTGCTAAGTGACTATGCCAAATCAAAAACAAGCCTGTCAGCAGCAGAGCTAGGACCAGGCTGCAGATTTTCTCATCTAATCCCAATAGCAGCCTCATGCCCATGACATCCACACAGAGCTTGCCTGTGCAGGAGGGTATCCCAACAGACTGAAGTTGGAAAACTGTCTGACTTTCAGAGAAGAGCTTTTAATTGCAGATGAATGATCAATGTTTTTTTGCTTTTAGAAGGTTAGGCTAAATTTGGGAAGGGGGGGAGTTTCATTTTCTATAGGGTGGTGACCTGGCCAATGTCACTGTTGTCACTGCCTGTGCTTGGTTTTTCATTGCTCTTGCCCTAAAGCAAGAGACTGTAACAGAAATAATTTATGCTTCCAACATCAGAGTGGACCTACCAACACGGCAATTGCAACACAAATTAGGGCAAGGTCTGGGCCAGTGCCCATGCTTGGCAAAAGACCCTCAGGGTATGTTGTGCCAGATACTGTGTCAGTTCCTACCAGTTCTTGTACCAGTATCTTTTTTCTCTCTATAGACTACACAGTCAATTTTCTGCTCCTTCTCCCAGCCTTTAGAAGGAAAATAAATCACTGTAGTTAAAATCACAAGTCCTCATAAAGACCTGCTTGTGCCCAGAAAGCTAAGTATCAGAGCTTGCCTGAAGCTTAGGAAGAAGTGGCATCTTTTTCAATAAATTTACATCTCTAAATAGATGATAAGTGTCGAATCAATTTCCATATGTTTAAAATAGCAGAGCATTAAGGATTCTGGCACTTCAAGCAATCAACTAATTTGGGACTATTATGAGAATATATTTTATACTAGTGTAGGAATTAGTCTGAAAATCAGGGCTAGTCCACAGCTCTGTGCCCTTCTAGTACCAAAAAGGATCACAAATTAACAAAAAAAGTCCGGTTTGTTTGCCTGAAGAGATTATGGTGCCTTATGACATTCAGGTCTTTGCAGAATCACCTTTCAGCTCTTAATAAGCCAATTCATAATATACCCCCCACTTGGCTTGCCTGGCCACATGGTCTGCTCGTGGCTACACAGATCCAACAGTAAACAAAAGCGTTGGCACATAATTCCTGGTGAAAAAGGCAGGGACTGTGGTGTACCAGCTTCTATGTCCAAAATAGACACAAGGGCAGAAGTTGTCCAGTGTTCTCCTCCCATTTTCTCCCATCCCTGTATTCAACCTGGGCCTGCTAAGCCTCATCTCTGGCCACATCTGCCTGGCTGCTTGCTGACCCTCGGCTGGCCGGCCCTAAACAAAGTTCCCAGCTCTTCAGCCCTACCACCCCACCTATATTTGAGATGAGCCATGCTGTTTTCAAGGGCATCAAATGTTAAATGCGTATGCAACTTTAGAAAGTTTCAAGGAAAATTGAATTCTTTCAAAATTGCCTGCCAGTTTTCTTACCTGTGTGCAGTAGGATGGAGGCATTGCAGTAGGTTTTGAGGGTCAGAATAAAGGGAAGATGGATGAAAATTTCTACACAGCTTTGGGTGAAGCAATCCATGGCAAACGAGCCCTTTTGTCACCCTCAGTTTTCCGAGTCATCAAATATTTCCATCATATTTCAGTAGAGTGCTCACAAATGTCATGTGCCACCACTTTAATAAACACATAGCGGTCGAGCCTGGAGACACTCTACAGCACCCAGCAATGTGGTGTGGCAGTGGGAGCTGAGAGCAACAGAGATTTTAAAACTGCCTGCCCGCAAGGCCAGGAAAATGATAGGGCATAGGTATATTCTCCCTCACATTTAGCACACGATCTTCCGGTTCCTAGAAAACAAGGACTTGGAGGAGAACATATTTGGGGGTTGTTTGGTGACCTT
Source organism: Phaenicophaeus curvirostris (assembly GCF_032191515.1). Lineage (NCBI taxonomy): Eukaryota > Metazoa > Chordata > Aves > Cuculiformes > Cuculidae > Phaenicophaeus > Phaenicophaeus curvirostris. Next base: position 48,598,619 of record NC_091397.1, on the reverse strand, counting down.
TTTAAATTCAAGTTCATATTGTGGAGCAGGCAATGCCACTAGAGAAAGCTGCTAATTAGCGAGTGGATTTTGTATAGCCCAGATTATCATCATTATTGATGTGTTTGATTTCTAACTGCCAAAGCCATAGGATTTTCAACCACTGACTTCAAAAGGAGGGTGTCAGGATTTGTGGGAGCAACAGGATTTTAATTCTGTGTAGATTTTTAACTAGCTTTTTTTTGGTAGTTTAGAACTTAATTAAGAAACTGTGCATTTCTAATTCACCTTCCCTCTACAACATCATCTTGGCTTGGATCATTCTTCACAGCTTTCTTGCCCTTTCCTCAACTCGATTTACCATGGCAATTGGTCAAAAAAAAAAGGCAACCCAAAGCAAAGTCTACAGCCATGGCTGCATTCCCTAATAAAGACAAGAAAAATACAAGTCACCACCTAGACACTGGAAAGCTGAGTAACCTCAGGAGTGGGGAAGTCAGGTGGGGAACAATTTGCAAGATACCAGTGTGCTGGCTCCTGGGCTCCAGCCTCAGGGGATGACGAGGCTGGGGTTGTGTGTTCAAGGAGGATGCAGCACCCAGTGGGTGGGTTGAAAACATTGTAGCAGCCAGGAATTTTTCAGTTTTTAGTAACCTCTAAGTAGATACTTAGCAGTTAAAAACTGATCTGCTGAGCAATAGTCACTCAGCTTGACTTCCTGGAAGAACCCACCATTGCTGTGCTGCAGTAGGACTTCTATAAACTGCAATGGTGCAAGCACCATTGAAAGTCCTGCACAGAGCAGCTTTTTGCAGGGACAGCTGTTTCAGCACCCGCATAAAGCAAGTGCGATAATCAGGGCTCTGGACAAGTGAAATGCATGTTGCCAACGAGACAGCGTTGATAACAGTAAGAAATAATGTCTTTTTCAAGGCCCATGGTGTAAAGAACGTCTGTGAGGGACTGACCATGAGGAGATCAGCTCCCCTTGCCCGTTTTTCCCTCCTAGGATTTCTCAATCCTTTTCTCTTTTTAAGCAAGGGAGCCAGTCTTCCCTTAGGAGACCAAACTGCAGAGATGTGAAAGAACGAGCTGATGCAGCACAGCAATTAAGGGTGTATCTCTAATAATTTACTGGAGTTCACCCTCCTGACCTTTCTGTATTTAGATCAGCAGGAAGGGTGTGTAATGAGGGCCATGGGAGGGCAACTGGGTTCTTACAGCTGGTCAGGCGAATTAATGCAAATTGCTTGGCAGTTCACCAAAAGCAGACCAATGAGGGCTCTTCATAAGAAAAGAAAAAGAAAAGAGAGAGAAAAATATTGAAGGTAGACAGTAGATGGGCTCGATTTGTCATCTTTCTAACCCGCTGTAGAACAGAACAGCAGTTCAGTATTTCAGAGACAGTACAGCTGCGGTCAAGTTGCCTTTGTCTGACACATTTCAGAAACCCTTCTGCTCCTCCACCTTTAGCAGCTTCTCACTCCCCCTCCTCTGTGCCCCTTTTCCCCTCATCATTTAATGTCACTGTGTCCTGAGGGAGTAGGGGAATAGTAAACACCTAAGTGAGGTGCTGTTCCCTTCCTCACTTGAGCACAGGGCTGTTGATCTTCCAGCTTTCCAGATCGCTGTCCTCACCAAGCATCTCAGAGGCTTTAGTAAAGGTAACTCCTAGAAGCCAAGTATCTGAGGCTTTAAAAACCTTCCCCTCCACACCTCCTCCAATTCATGCAAATGGCAGACAACTGTTTCATTCACTCAGCCCTCACGCTGCCATTCACCTTTGACCCAGCAATTTCATTCCTGGGAAAGTAGAGAACCCTCATAAAAACTGAAGTCACCTGTAAAATGCCAATATTTGTGTTTCCAATTCAACTAGCGTGGCTATGGCAGTGCACGTGCTCCACCTTCCTAATACTCTTCATGTGCTCTTCAGAGTGAAATACCATTTCCATCAGGCAGCAGTTATTGGATAGTGGCATCCCTCTGAAATGATCTAGCTACACTTCTCTGACCTCGTGATGGCCTGGATCAGGGAAAAACATGGGATCTGCTATGTCCTGGAGGGAGATGGAAGCACATCCCCCCTGGGTAGGGGGAAATACCTTCCCTCTGGTGCAGCTTCCCTTCTGCAAGCCATTCTTACCACAGCAGATAGCTTCCTGACCTCCTCTGTCCTCCTTTCCCAAGAGGACAGCTGTTCCCCTTATGTGGCCATCCTTCAGGGCATGGACGCTCACGGGTCTTTGGAGCAAGTCGGAAGCAAAACCATGCATGTGATTGATACAGTACAATGGAAAATCCAAGGCACAGTACAGAACTGCTAGCCGCCTACTTTTCTGCTCAAGGGAGCAGCGACTGCTTCTGCTTTTGACTTGTAGAGAGGCAAAAGGCTGTCACAGGCACTGCATCTGCCTAGCGCCCGCATTGCCATCCCCCGGCCACTGGTATTGGCACAGTGGCCACCAAGCCTGGCTTACTCCGCAAGCAGCTCTTCTGTGGGTTGTTTCCTAGCATTGCCAAAATCACTATCCTTTATCGAGCTGTTTTTATAATCTGCTTTTGGGTTACAGGTGTAACGGCAAGGAGACTCATCACATGTAAATAAACAAATAAGCACGGCTGTCTGGTTTGAAGGCTACACTGTCAGACATGACAATGGATTTTGCAGCACATGCTGCAATAAGATATTTAAAATCTCATTCAAAACCTGTTTGCTTCCCTACCCCACGGAAGGGAGATAAGAAACAGCACATACTTCAAAGCGTCATTTTAAGGACTAAAAAGCTGTTCACGTGCGGCTGTGGAAATACATATAAATCATAGGTGTTAACACCAAAACCTCGTTTATTTGAATCTGCAGCTGCCTGCGAGGCAGCCTTGACCTCTCCTTGCTGCTATGGGCCAGGGCACTGCCAGCCAGGAGGACACGGCTGCATGCCTCCGGCAGCCCCAAACCCTGCCTGTGACCCCATCAGAGAGAGAAAAGCCCAAGGCTTCACTCCCCCCACTACGTCCTCACCCAACACTGGCACTGGCTATGGGGAGGACAGAAAACAAGGCTGGACCTCAGGGAAGCATAAAGAGACAGCAGGATTGGGGTCAACCCTGGTGGCTGAGCACTGTGGTGGGAGAGAAAACTTCCCAGGTGGTGGCACCCTGTCCACTGGTGTCAGGCAAGCTGACAATGTCACATATAAGGAGAAAAGGCTGTATTTCTCCATGTCCTATTTTCATGCTAATTATGTAAATACATTTGGAAAAAAAACAAACCAAACACCAAAAACCAGACACTGACAGAGTGTTCCAGTTGCAAAGCCCTGCACAGGAGTCACAGCACTGCCAGCTCCCAGAGTCCCAGCAGCCCTGTGGTCACATTGGGGTCTCTGCAGGACCCCTGCCTCCTTCAGGAAAAGGCAAGTGGTTCAGGATTTCCTCTCCAGCTGTCCAGGACTCACCACTCCCATCCCAGGCTGCCTGCAAAACCACAGATCTTTCACAGATGGCCCCGTGGAGCTTCCCTACCACCACCAATTGCTTTGCAGATAGCACTGCACCCACCTCCCCGGGGCCTGTGCAGAAGGGAAAAGATAGATGTTACCACCCTCATGTTCCCCTGGCAAAGGGAGCTGCAGTGGGACCAGCGTAAGTGCCTACAAGAGCATCCTCAGGTTCTGGGATCTGAGGAAGCTGGGGCCAGGAGGTTTGGTACATTTGTCTTTTTTTACCGTGCTTTGCACAGTCAAAGCACAGCTCTGAGTACACTGTTGGGGTGCTCAGCACTTGCCCCTCTAATAGCACCCCAGAAACAAGAGCAATATCCAGAATAACTGCATGCAATAAATGAAACAGCCTTTGGTGAAAAAAACAGCAATCACATCCCACATGTACAAAGGGGCTGATTTACAGCTGCAAGAGCACTCCCGTCACTGGTATTTCCTGATGCTTCAGTGCTCGGCTATAATGCCAGTGGAGGTTTTTCTCTGTGCTGTCATGAGTACCGAGCTCTGCTGCACCCGTGCCCACAGCTGGGTGAAGCTAGAGGGCAGGAGATGATGAGCATGGAGCTGAGCGCAGCAGTGTGGGATGCTCAGAGCATGCCCCAGGCCAGCCACAGGCAGAATGGGTGTCTTCTGGCTACAGTCTTGCTGGAGCTGCCCTGCTCGGCCTCATCCCCTCCGCAGTTACTTTGGCAACGGTCGAATGATGTGTGCACCAACTAATACGTATGATGGGAGTATATGACATGCAACTCAGACCCCATCAGCCAGGCATTCAGTACCCGTGGTGGAAATGCAGCTCAACACCGCTCCTCAGACAAGGAACAGCTGCTGAGCATCACTGGAAGCCAGTGTTGTCCATGCAAAATCTTCTGCCAGATGCCACATATGGGCTTTGTGCTACCTGGTCACCTTCATAAGATCCCAGGCTTCCAGCCAAAAACCTACTCAAGTCTGTAGGGTCTCTTGCGAGACCTCGTCTGGAGTACTGTGTCCAGTTCTGGAATGCTCAACATGAGAAGGATATGGAATTGTTAGAACAGGTCCAGAGGAGGGCTCCAAGGATGATCAGAGGGCTGTGGAGCACCTCCCAGATGAGGACAGGCTGAGACAGTTGCGGTTGTTCAACCTGGAGAAGAGAAGGCTCCAGGGAAACCTTATAGTGACCTTCCAGTACCTGAAGGGGGCCTACAAGAAAGCTGGGGTGGGGCTGTTCACAAAGGCTTGTAGTGATAGGACAAGGGCAATGGGTGTAAATTGGAGAAGGGCAGATTTAGGCGAGAGATAAGGAAGAAATTCTTTGCTATGAGGGTGGTGAGGCCCTGGCACAGGTTGCCCAGGGAAGCTGTGGCTGCCCCATCCCGGGTGTTCAAGGCCAGGCTGGATGGGGCCTTGGGCAGCCTGGGCTGGTGGGAGGTGTCCCTGCCCATGGCAGGGGGCTTGGAGCTGGATGATCTTTAAGGTCCCTTCCAACCCTAACTATTCTATTATTCTATGATTCTACTAACCTGATAAGGTTTGTTTTACTGATCCTAGTGCATACTAACAACAGCGAGAACTTCCCTGCCTTCCGCTGTGAACAATACGGTAGCTTAATGATGTCTAATCCCTCCAGTGGCCCAGATAAGGCAGAGTTTTCCTAGTTAGAACTCTGTTTAATTCTGTCATAACCAAGATGTTAAAATTACTTTCTGTGGCTACAGTCCTGATGTGTGTAAAGCTGGTGAGGGGGCTGGAGAACAGGCCTTATGAGGAGCGGCTGAGAGAGCTGGGGTTGTTTAGCCTGGAGAAGAGGAGGCTGAGGGCAGACCTCATTGCTCTCTATAACTACCTGAAAGGAGGTTGTGGAGAGGAGGGTGCTGGCCTCTTCTCCCAAGTGACAGGGGACAGGACAAGAGGGAATGGCCCCAAGCTCCGCCAGGGGAGGTTTAGGCTGGACATTAGGAAAAAATTTTTCACAGAAAGGGTCATTGGGCACTGGAACAGGCTGCCCAGGGAGGTGGTTGAGTCACCTTCCCTGGAGGTGTTTAAAGGATGGATGGACGAGGTGCTGAGGGACATGGTTTAGTGTTTGGTAGGAATGGTTGGACTCGATGACCCGGTGGGTCTCTTCCAACCTGGCTGTTCTCTGACTCTACGAATGGCTGCTGCCAGCCTCAGCGCTGGGGCTGGGAAGGGGGTTGGGGGGGGGGGGGGGCGCGTTTATTTAGCACAAAAAGAGACAAAACTGTAGAGCGGGTAGGCAAAGAGAGAGAGGCAGAAGCGGAGCAGAGCTGACAGCGGGCGCCCAGGTGGGTCGCTCCCGCTGTCCCCGCGGTGGGCGGGAGGCGGGGCGGGGGCGGGGCGGATCCCGGCGGCGGCGATGGCTTTCGAGGCGCTGGCGGAGGCGGCGGAGCGCTGGTGCGCCCGCACGCCCTTCCAGCTCATCGCCGCCGAGGAGACCGAGCGCCGCATGGACTTCTACGCCGAGCCGGGCGTCTCTTTCTACGTGCTGTGCCCGGAGGCCGCCTGCGGCGACAATTTCGTGAGTGCCGCGGGATGGGGGAGCGTGGGGGGGGAGGCGATGCGGGGATGGAGGGATGCGGGGACGGATCCTCCCCTCTGCAAGATGGAGTCCGGGGCAGGGCTGCGGGCAGGGACCCCGTCCTCCCCCTCCCCATCTTGCCGTGGCCCCGGCGCGGGGAGGCTGCGGGGGGAGAGGGGGATGCGGGCTGCGAGGCTCCCGCCCGCGTCCCCGCGGCTGCCGCTCCCCTCGCCTCCCCCCCCCCCGCCCCCAACTCCGTCCTCCCCGGGGGGCCGGGCAGGGCTGTCACAGCAAATGGAGAATGGGCAGGAATAAAATGGAGTCGGGATGACGGGAGGTGTCCCCTCCCCGGGGCTGGGGTCCCCCGGGCAGGTGTCCCCTCCCCGTCCCCCGCGGAGTTCACGCAAAGCATCCCCTGCCGCTGGGATCGGGGGTGGGGGGGGTATGTTTCCCCCCCCTTTATCCCTCACGGTGCCGAGCAGAGAAGTGCAAGAAGAGTTGCCAAAAAGCGACATCTCGTCACGGGGCTCGTAACCCGCGAAGCTCTGGTTAACCGCAGTGAAAGGGTTTTGTTTTAATTTAAAAGAAAAAAATAGCTCCCAGCGCAAACTGTTGTAGGTCCTTCCTCCCCAGAGCAACTTCCATCCCTTAACCTGCTTGGCAAACGTTAATTCATTCCCTTCCTGACAGGTAAGTGCAGCCTGAGCCCCTTTGGCAGATGGAAACAAAGAGCAGTTAAGCCACTTCTCCAGGACCACAAATCTCAGCGAGCAGGACATTTGTTCATTGTGTGAGGCAGATGGTCCTGCTGAATTATGAAAGAAGTTTTCAGGAGTTTAGTTATGCATCCGTCCATGGATACAGGAGACCTTCGGCCGCAGTCCCAGCCGTGGCGGTGGAGCATCTTTAGGTAGATCTTTAGCGTCTAAGATAGGTCTTTAGCATCTAAGATAGGTCTTTAGCATCTTAGGTAGAACTTTAGCATCTTAGGTAGATTCTCTTGGTCCCTGGTGGGACTAGCACTGCGTACCCATCCCCCAGCACCTGTGAGCCTGTCAAACCCCGGTGCTCATTGCCTTCTAGATATCCCCATGCCCGGAGAGGGCCATGCCTGCTGGAATCTTAGGCAGGGATACAAATGAATCCATTGCAGGACTAGTCTAAAGCTGCGATTGGATGCTAATGGTAACAGAAATTGCGAAGAAAGTTCATTGTTTTTCTTAGTTGTGTGTTGTTTCTTTATATGCTGCTCAATAATGGAGCAAACTCTTTCAAAACCAAATCTTGTCAACTTGAAAACGAAAAAAAAACATCGGCTGTTTCAGACCCTATTCCCATGCCTCCAACACTGGCCATCTTTTGTGGCTTTGCAACCACTTTTTCCTTTTTTAAAAATCTTTTTTCTTTTTTTTTTTTTTTTTTCTGGCAAATACTTCGTTCCAGGGTTGCTCTGGGAAGGGCTCCCCGCCCAAAGCTGCCAGGAGTTAAAACTGAGCAAAAGGGCCAACTGCTGTCAACTGTGGGATGTAAACAGTGGAAAAGCAGAGGCAGTGTGTTTTTCTATCTTTTTTTTTTTTGGCATAATTACTTGAGGCACTTTTTGTAGTAATAATACTTTCAAGACAGGCAGATAGGTCTCATTCTTAATTCTTTTACTGTGGATGGTGTCTCTTTAATGCTATTAAGAACCACTAATGAGCTGATTCACCAGCATCATGTTTTCTGCTCCTGGTGCACCGTGGGGCTTCATTTCTGCTCCCAGCTTGGCTATCTTGGTTTTTTTTTTTCAGTCATTTTCTTTTTTGATGTTCCAGAAGTTTCCTTTCTATGGGCTATTATGAGCTAAAGTTTATTTTAAGAATGCTTGATACATGCCATGGGAGTGATTTTCATTTGCACTTGAGTCATGTTGTGTGGCTCCAGTAACACACAATGGAGTGTGAAAGTGAGTAAATATAAACAGAATTCACAGTGGCACACTTCACAGACTTTTTGCATCCTGTGACTCTCATAAAGGAGCTTCACATTTGATAAGCATCTGGTGCCTGGTATTCTCTCTTTCTTTACATCTTCATTTCACAATAATCGGACTTTAAAAGCTACCTAAGAGGTGCCAGAGAAGTCCATGATAACCCACTTCTAAGGAGGAAATTACTAGCATGATGAACTTAAAAGGGAGGAGAAGAAAAACATGGGAAGGGTGAGAAGATTTACATTGGGGGAGAATAACTCTGAGTTTTGTATAAAATCTGAGATTCCAGACCACAACTATCCTATAATTTTAATTTCCAGTAAAGGTATCTTTGGGCTAAGTTTTTAACATGCTAGGGATGCAGAAGATCCATCTAGATGCATAGTAGAATTTTCAATACCACCTGGACACCAAAACTCTGAATCAGCATTTTAGATAGCTGAAAAACGTACAATTTAGCTCCTGAGGCTCCTGATATTCTCAAAATATTAACTGGACCTGTATAGCCATAACCAATAAGGGTGAGGGTTGCAATGCTATTCCTTATGGTCTGTCATTTGTTTTGTCACTGTGCTGTCACTGGTGTTCAAAGTAACCGATAAAGCAAATAAAAATAATATGCCACCTTGATTTCCTGTAAAAAATTTTGGAACATTCAGTAAGTCTGAACATTTTCTGCATGTCGAATTATTCCCACAAAGAGTAAGTTTTGCTGCCATGCTCGACAAGTGGGCTGGCTAGAAAAAGGTGGCCCAGCAAGTGCCTCTGTTGTCCAGCAACACTGCATCATCCGAAGGCGTGAGGAAAAGCAAACCGCTCCAGATGCAACCCTCTGAATTGCCTCAGCTGCGTGCTGTATGTAGATGCTGAAATGAATAATTCAACCATGATCCTAGGACAGCTGAGGTGGAAATGAGTGGCTGTGTGCTTTCATAGTGACACAAAGCAACCATGAGCAAAACTGGGCAAGCTTGGAAAACGCATACTTAGATGATGAGGTTAATATTTTTTAATTGCTCAGGCGAGGCTGAGCACTGTGGTCCACTGGTTTGCCAGCAGCCTGCTTCTCCCACTGTGAAGAGGTTCTCAGGTGTCAGGGTTTTTCCAGGAAAAGCATCTCCATATGTGCCGCCTCACTGACTGTTCTAACTTTCTAAGGAAGAACTGAATCCTCAAATTACATTTGTTTTTATTTTGAGGGGCCAAAATTCCTTTTGCTGGTTCCTCTGGAGATGCATGAGTCAGTGGTGAGACTCAGTTCCTGCGCTGCCTCGGAGCAGAGCTGAACGTCCACAAAGAACTTTAAATGCAGCTGAATACATAGGTGTTATAACCCTGGTCTTTATTACAGTTAAGGATTTTTCTTGGGTGTAAGATGAAATCAAGCTGTTTTGGAACTAGATGCATGCACTAATGGCATGTGAGACCTTTCATAGTGTTTGTTGCTACAGCCAAAATTTTAGATCTTCAGACATGGAAATGGTTGGAAACCTTACTTGCTTGTTGCCTTACAATGTTGTGCAAAAAAGTCTCTTCAAAGGCTCAATGATCAAGTTACTCACTTAGGTTTTCCCCTCGTGCCAGATTACCTTATTCTGTGCTACCGCTGACAAATTCACCCTGGAGTGCACATGGTGCAGCTTAAAAAGAGACTGTAAAAACATGATAGGACAACATGGGGTTAACTTCTCTTGGGGAATGAACTAGCTATTATTTGTAAAAGGGCAGGGCCTAATTTTCATTTATGTGGAAGCTCCTGTGTATAGCTGTGGTAGTCCAAAGAAGCCACAATTTAAACAAGAATTGGAACAGTAGTCATAACTGTTTTATACATGTAAACAATTACAACAGGTATGGCACGAGCCATGAATTGACAAGCTGCATCATCCAACTTTTAAGTTTGATGCAAAGAGTAGAAGTAATCAAGTAGTTACTGCTAACCCCAAGTATTAAGGAATTGTGGGCCAGACCTACGAAATCTCAAGGGCATTCTTAAAATGCTGGGATTTGAAAGTGTTTATTTGATATTTTAAAAAGAGTTCATTTGAGTTCATTTCATGTACCTTCTGCCTTTTTAGGCCAGAGAAATCACAAAGTGCAGACATTTATTTAATTTTTTTTGTAAGCAGAAGCTGAGATTTGGTTATATATTTATAGGATTACAAGGCCCATGAGTCTAAGATGGCGTGATGTATCATGAGATTTGTGGTATGTGGCTCTGAGAGTTGGCAAGACTGTAAAGATCTTATTTTTATTGTCAAACTAGTTCAGAGATTACTCTGATTATATGGAAAGAACCTACTCAGTAAGGCAGGGCTCTTTTCGTAACAAAACATTTCACTATGTTTATGCTTGTAAAATGCAACAAACAGCAAAGCAAATGTAGGTCAAGTGAGCTTAAAAGCAAGACAATTACAGTTTTCGTCGTGAAGATGCAACTTAGGTCATGTTAAGTAGTGTTTTCTTTCATTAAGTGTAAAACTGCATCCCTGGCAAGTATTCACCACTGAACAGGAGGGCGACATGCAAGCCTTATCAGAGAATAACCAGTTTGGAAGAGACCCACCGAATCATCGAGTCCAACCATTCCTATCAAACACTGAACCATGCCCCTTAGCACCTCATCCACCTGTCCTTTAAACACCTCCAGGGAAGGTGACTCGACCACCTCCCTGGGCAGCCTGTTCCAGTCTCCAATGACCCTTTCTGTGAAAATTTTTTTCCTAATGTCCAACCTAAATCTCCCCTGGTGGAGCTTGAGACCATTCCCTCTTGTCCTGTCCCCTGTCACTTGGGAGAAGAGGCCAGCACCCTCCTCTCTACAACCTCCTTTCAGGTAGTTATAGAGAGCAATGAGGTCTCCCCTCAGCCTCCTCTTCTCCAGGCTAAACTTCTACAGACTTCTCCTAGTCTGTAGCACTGCACAGGGTTGTTGTGCCCCAAGTGCAGGACCCGGCACTTGGCCTTGTTAAACCTCATGCCATTGGACTCTGCCCAGTGGTCCAGCCTGTTCAGATCCCTTTGCAGAGCCTCCCTACCCTCCAGCAGATCGACACTTCCACCCAGCTTAGTGTTATCTGCAAACTTGCTAAGGGTGCACTCGATGCCTTCATCCAGGTCATTGATAAAGACATTGAACAGGGCTGGACCCAGCACTGAGCCCTGGGGAACCCCACTTGTCACTGGCCTCCAGCTGGATTTCACACCATTTAGCACCACTTTCTGGGCCCCGCCAGCCAACCAGTTTTCCACTTATGTTAGGGCTTGAAACATCTGTCGTTCTGACTCTTTTCTTTGAAGTTAGTTAAGCTTCAGAGAGACCCTCCCCTTTCCTTGTTTAAGCATAACCTACTGTTTTCAGCGTGGTAAAAAGCTGCATGGCACTTTGGGGAAAAGACCTCCTCTGCAAAAGTAGAGCTATTAGCGTCTCAAACCAATTTTGCAGTATTCCCCTTCTTTGTGTAGTTGACTGCCTAAGACAGTCCCTTGCATAAAGCCTTCAAAAAGAAGGACTTTAAAAGTAAACATTACCTTGTGCTGTGTGCTGCCCCTGTGCGTAAGAAGCATTGTCACCTGAGTGCTTCCACCATTGCTCACCAGCTCTGTTTCAAGCAACCTCCTAGCAGCAGAGAAAGGGAGGCTTCACAGACCCAGACTGGAAAAAACAGCATGTCTGAAGCAAGAGCAAGAAGAGTATCTCAGATGGGTTTAGATGTGTCTGCCTGGGAAGAGAAGATTTGGGTCTAGGAGGAGTAAACTCCAAAACAGGGAGGGAGGCATGAAGTGTGAGGATGTTCTGAGTGCCCAAATGCCTCTACCTCTCTCTGTGTCTAACCTGCGGGTATGTTTCGCATCATTTCTTCTGCATCATCAAGAGAATTACACATCAAGTTCCACCTTCAGGGTCACATCACATTTGCATTAATGCCAGGAAGACAAAGAGATGCTTTGGCTTTTCCTGAGGGCTTCATTGCAGCGGATGATAGAGAAGAAGAGAAAACCTGATGTGACTTCCAGGTCTGAGCAGGGCTCATGTCAAACAAACCCACCTTTTATTGTAAAGTGCGCATGTGCGAGGGGTGCATACCCTTCACTGTCGGTGCACTCATAAGGTATTTTCTCTTCTGGATTGATTTCCCTGCTTTCTGATGCGTTGTGTTAATAAAATGAAGGTTTCTCCTCCAATGTGTGGCTTCTGAAACAGCCTGCAGTGCCTGTCCCCGATGCGGGTTTGAGCTGCAGGAGGCCCAATGTACTTTGACAGATGTTTACAGCATGTCACCTAATAAAATAACGTGGAAAGGCAGGCGTGAATTCCTTTTAATGCCTTTTCTCTCTTGTGTTGCTGTTGGCTTTCAGCACGTGTGGAGTGAAAGTGAGGACTGCTTACCTTTCCTGCAGCTCGCACAGGATTACATCTCATCCTGTGGGAAGAAAACACTCCATGAAATACTGGAAAAAGTCTTCAAATCCTTCAGACCCGTAAGTACTCTTCTTTACTTCCAAACATTGATTGTTACCTGTGACTTTTAATAGGATAGCACTGGATGGAGGAAGGTGTTTTTTGATTCTGCAGGGACTTGCATCTTCAGTCAGTTGCCTAGGTCCAAGTGTGTTAGGATTTAAGCTACTGTGAGGCAATTAGGAATTGTTTCTTGGAAAGCAGCTGCCTTTTTTATTTCTATCTCTGCATTTGAGACGATGAGATTCCCACATAGAGTGGGAGGCCAAATGGTGCAGCAGCCGATGGCAGCGGCTCCCCAGCTGCGCAGGGGCTCACGTCCTGCTGATGCAGCGCTGACTCCAAGGAATGGGATGCAAGTCAGCGCCATGGGACTTTGCGGCAGAGTTGTTTCCAGGCAGTGGAATTGGGGAGTTTTGCAGGGATCTGGGTAGCACAAGTAGACCTCTTGGAAGCTGGGAGTATGTTCTTTCCTTAGAGTGATTTGTTTTACTTTAGGGTTGGCTTTTTTTTTTCCCCCTGCTTAAGTGGCCCAGATGGTACTGTTAGGATGGTTGCCACTTGGTATTTGCAAATGCCAGTTAGGCCAGTGGTTGAGAATTCAGAGCAGAAGCTGGGTTTTGTGGGGAGGGGGCTTGGTATTTTTCTGTTTTGCTGTTACTGAGCTTTCTCTGTCCTTGTTTAACACTACGATTTGGCTCAAAGCCTGGTTTTTATCAGGATGAGGTGCCTTAGGCTGACCATTGTCCTTAATTTTTGCTAAATCCTACTTTGTGCAACCTCTTTTTTTTGGGTGCCTGGGGCTCGGTAAGGGGTTGGTGTGAAGCAGAGTGGAGGTTCATTGCCAGAGCCATGCTCCAACGATGTCCATGGGAAAGCTGATTGATGGACATTTCTAAACTGAAAATGTCAACCTTTTTTCTCCTCTCTTTTTCTGGCTGACTAATCAAGAAGACTGAAAATGTATCCCAAGTACTTAAAGCAAAAGGGAAGAGCCAGGAGTGCTGATATGAAAACACTGGCCCTCCTTGAGTTACACCCTTGCATTGCGTTGCCGTGGACCGTCACAGCTGGTCGACATGAAAGACCGTAATTGTAAAGAATCCTTTGAGAGACTGGAAATAAATAGAACAGATGCACACTTTTCTTAGAAAGGACTGGAAATCTGATCTGTCAGTACAGCTGGTTGTAATTGTGAAAACATACAAAAATATAAATATGTTTCCCAGAACAATATTCAGCTCTTGGATCTTCATAGCTGCTTTCTCCTGCTCAGAAAAGCCATGTCTTTGAGGAGAAACTTCCACTGGTTCAACTGAAAAGGACTTCAAAAAGACTTAATTAAATTGATGGCAGATCACTTATTTCATTTAAACCACATTTATTTCAGCATAGCTTAAGTAACTGAGAAATTGGCTTCAGTCAAACCAAGTTAAGTTACTCCTCAGAATAAAAAGGTTCAAAGCAAGGGGAACCATTATGCTCATTTAGTCTAGGCCCTTTGTTAATACATCACATTCACCCCATGATTCCCACAACCAAGCACATAAATTGTGGTTGAGCTGAAGTGTGTCTTTTCCAAAGACACCTGGTCTTGATGTAAAGTCTTCAAATGACTTGAAAGATACAGCACCACTGTAAGATACAGCACTTTTTCTTCTCATCATTTGTTACGCTCCTGTGAAAAACTCATATATTTTATTTACAATCTGTGTTTTTCTAGTTTTACTTCCTAGCTGTTTGACTTTGATTGTGCTTTTGTCCGCTCAAACCAGTGTCCTCAGCTGTCAAAGACTTCTTGCAGACTATAATAAGGTACCTCTTCATTTTCTCTTGGTGGTACCACAAAGATTAAGTTTCTCAGATGCTTCTTTGACCTAATATTGAGAGATTTGCATCAGTGTAACAAAACCTGGTTTATCATTTCAGCTCAGCCCTGCTCCACACATTTGTAATAGCAGCCCAGACATGTTTCTGCAGGCTCACTCTGAGACTGCAACATGGGAAGGGACTGGCTGCTTATACCAGCGAGGCCCATTTTTTGGAGGCTGTGAGAATGGGGATGCCCCAGCGATTGGCATCTCTCAGTGAGAGAAAGGGATTTTCTTCTGCTCACCCCTCTTCCTTGGGCACAGGAGGCTATGAGGGTACTCTAGGGGCTGCTTTCCAGTCCTCACTGCTTTCAGGCATCTCTCCCTTATGGTTTATGGGCATAAACGCAGTGCCAGGGCAGGATATTTAGTTTTAGAAAGTGTTGGTTAACCCTTGACAGCAAAACTGCATCTCTAAATCCTACCCTAGGCAAGGTCAAGCTGTTTCTTTGCTGAAAGTGGTGGGAGGCATATTGTCTCTGACAGTTACTGCCTTCCTGGGTCATTTTTTTTCCTGTGATTTGTCTTATTATCCACTTATTCAGGGAACGTCCAAAAGTGCCAGACACCATGCAGGTACATGAAGTGATATCAGTAGCACTGGGCTCAAATGCCACTGTTTGCCTGAGAGCATCCCAGCTCCTCTGATGTCCTTGTCTCTCTAGTGCCAGAGGTATCTGTACTGGCGCTTGTGAGCAAATCTTCCTGGAGACTAAGCTCTTAACACCAGGATTTGACAGAACCTTGTTATCTGTAGTGTAGCATCATGTGGACCGCTAATGCTCAGTCTTGTGCTTGGCTTGTTTTTCAGTTTGTACGTGTGTGAGCAGGCAATGTCACTCTACTTCTCTGAGTTTGCACCTTGAAAACTACTAGGTTATTTGTCTAAAATTGGGGCATTTTGAAAGAGTTAAGAAAAGAAACACAAACAAAAAAATAAGAAATGCCTGAGGGGCGTTGCTGTGTCTGACAGAGTTTGCAGAGAATCAAAACATGAGTCGTACAATTCAGCAGCAAATTCTAGGGCTCTTGGCACTCAGCTCACCTTCAGCCAAAAATGCTTATGTATGAACTGAGGAGCCTGCAGTGTAAAAGCCATTTATCCCATTTTCATTTAATTCATACACATCCCAGTGACCTGTCCTTTACCTCCAGATGGGTAATTTGGCCATCAGGAGTAGATAGGTGTAGTTCAGGTGGTGCTGCAACTGGTTGTTGTCCTCCCTCCCTCCTCACCACTCTCCTGTCCTCCTCCCCATGTCCCCCTCACCTGTGAGTTTTGTTCCACTTCCCTGTTAGGCTGGTGGATCTGCTCTTTCCACACCCTCTCCCTGTTTTACCTCTTTCATCTTTGTCTTCGCACTTCATTAAAGTCCTTTCCAGTCTGCCACATAGCTGATACTTGAATAAATAAAGCAGATATGGGCTAGAAGCAGAAATGTGTGTGTGTGAAAGAAAACAAAATGGGAGTCAATCTAGGGTCAGCTCAGCCCACCTTCACAATCTTACTTTGTCCTCATCTTTTATACTTTCTCCTTCTGCTTTGACCCAGTGTTTGCAGAGTGTCCTGCACTTCAGACTTTGGTTGCTGATCCTCCCTCTTTGGGGTCAAGATGTTGGCTGATGTGTCACTGCAGTCCAGACAGCTGTAAGGGCTTAACAGCAGTGACAGACTGTAGTCCCGTGGGAGGCATCAAGATGTGACCCCTGAAAGTAGGATCTGCGTGGCCGAGGTCGTTGATGCCTTGGAATATCCTGTAGTGTCCATGAGAGAGCAAAATCACACCTCTCTCGGAATAGCATCCCATCTTCTGCCCTCCCCATCCTTCCTATGATCTGTAAAACCACTGATGTCTCCAGCTTCACCCTGATTTATGTATTGACAGGGAGAGGAGAGCTGCGTTTCCCAAGGGTGAAGGGAGAGGGGTTGTGTGAAAAGCAGGATGCGCTCCCAACCCTTGGAGTTCATGTGCATCTTTGCAGTTCTTGTGCTGTATGTTGTGTCTTGCTATTTTTGCTTGGGAAAGGCTTACAGTATCTTAGAAAATGAAGATTCATGTGGCTCATTTCCCTGCAAATCAAGGATGAATTATAAACAGAGCTGGACAAAAAAAAGCGATTAAAGCTTTTTCTGCTGGGTGATGTAAACGGAGCAGTACAACACTCAACATTTAATTTGAATACACTGAATCAGTTCAGCAAAAATAATACTGGTGGGTAAGTAAGTCCAGAGGCCTTGCTTTTGCATTTTAAACACAGAGTCTCTTAATTTTAGCTTCAACATGAGACAAATCCTCCACATCCTGAAAATGAACCAAGTAGTTTCATGTTCAGTTAAGCATTTGATTTGAAAAATGTGTGTGCACAGGAGTATTTACTCTTTGTTCCGGTCAGAAAACAAGAACGTTTTCATCTTGGGATCTCTTCTGTAAGTATTTTTAAAATGTGAAGGAGGGGTTTTAGTCAGCAAATTCTCCTTCCATTTCCCTGCTGAAGAAACCCTGCAACTAAGAAGCTGTTTTTCTCCCAGTGACAATGAGGAATACAAGCTTCATTGGACCCAGACGCTAATTTTGTGTATTTTATTCATGTCCACTAAATAATTTTGAATGTTGATTACAGACTATATTAGTTTAGATTCCTAAAAAATCTGCCTAGTCACAGCCTTCTCATTTTCATTCTCCCACTTAGTGAGCGTCACCCTCCTCCTGATATTTCTGTGCTTTGCCTCTTTCGAGTGCTAACAGCTGCCTCACTCTCCAAAGAGGGTGTTGCGTGCATCTGTGCTGCTCTTCCAGCTCTGGCAAGCTAAATACATGGTATTCCAAATAATGCCTGGCATATGAATTTGCTTTGTGGCTACTAATAGCTGCTAGTGTAGGATTCTAATATGAGATTTCTGCAACAGATGCGTTATTTTGACTGTTATTTGGTTTATCTGTCTTCCTGACTCTTGTTGGCTTGGCAACCTTTTGGAGGAGAGGGGAAAAGTTCAAACATCACTATTTGCTCCTTTTCCTGTAGCGAACAAGTGCAGGGATCGGAGCCATCGCGTGGAGGCATCCAAGCATTATCCAAAAGAGATGAACTGGCAGTCCTTCAGAAGCCCCATCTAATTTGCAGAAATTTAAAGGGACTTGGGCAATTTTGAATTGAATACGCATTATTTCTAACTGTTAGGGCTTCACCCAGCTTGCAAGGCTTCATCTGGTGTGATAGAGTGAAAGGTTCAAGAGACGTGCTTAATGTGGTGGGGTCTTTAGGTTTTTAGAGACTTCTTGCTTCCTCCATACTAGGCAGTTCTGCATGAGGATACTTTTTCTTTGGCTTTTGTAGGGTTGCTGAACACAATCTTGGACTGAGATAACTGTTGCTATAGTATTATCATGGTTCTTTCTGGAGTTAAACCACTGCCAATTCTAAACACTTGACAATTCATTATACAACCTCAGGGAAGAACACGAAGCTTTGTGCAAATGCTCTGCTTTGGTTTTATTTGTCTTCTGGTCTCTGAGCACTTGATATGAGTATGCACTTTCAAATCTTTCTCTGTCACAGGAGGGAGAGAAGGAGGGTTGATATTGTTATGCCATACTGTTATTCTAGGGTTTGTGTATTTCAAGAATTGGCACCTAGGCATTATGTGAAGGTTTGCAGCGAAGCTGCACGAGTGGGTAACTTATTACACAGTGTTTTTTCTTCTTTGTAGTTACTTGGACTTCCGGATGTTGATGATGATGCATTTGAAGAATATAATGCAGATGTGGAAGAGGAGGAACCAGAAGCCGATCACCAACAGATGGGTGTTAGTCAGCAGTGATTTTCTGAGAAGCTAAAAAAATTCGGAAGCCTTTGGTACCAGGTGGGGTCAGGTGGTCCCACATTAGCCTGTTTGAATTAGTACATCACAGGGGGATATCTGGCTCCCAGGATAGAAGTTTTACAAAATGGTTTTAAAAAATCATAGTAATAATAATAATCTGTGATGAGCTTTGCTAAGAAGTGACCTGAATTTTGCTCCTGCTTCAGTGGGTTTTCTATGGAGTTGTCTTGTTAGCATTCTGCTGTTATCAGTCTAGAAGTCGTTCTGTCGCTGACTTGTCTCTTTGATTTGTGTTCAAGGGTAGCAATCACTGCCATGAATGTAGAGTACCAAGAATGTAGGAAGCACGTGGTGAGAGTGCCAAGTCCTCACCAGTGACCTTTCCAAGGAAGCCAGCGTAGAGGGCACACACAACCTGCACTTTTCTTTTGAGTTCAACAGCTATGTTTTTTGACAAAGCACCAAACTTGGAGAGATTTCTTCTGAAAAAAACCTAGTTTAATAGTGGTCGGTACTGCAGAAGTGCACATGAAGGCTTAACAAAAATGACGGGAAGTAGAAAATCCAGGGGAATATCGGTGTCAGATGTATTAATGTTGTTTTACTGACACCTGAGTTTATGAATGCTGGATTAATAACTAGGAGTAATTAGTACCAACAGTACATGTTACAACCTCTAACCAAGCCTGGTGCTCCGACACCATTTGATCCAAAGCCAAATGCTTGTGTATAAACCAAATCAATTAAAAAATAGCCATTGCTTATCCACTTCTGCATGACTACCAACTTTGAGCTTTACTGATTTTAATACACTGCTAAATTATTACTCAAACCTCGCGGCATTATGAATTAAAGTGCAACTTAACTTTAAAGCCATAAGGGTATAAACCAGCACCTGGCTCTTAAAATTATGCTGGACCTGTTCCTCTCCCTGGGCCTTTGAGCTAGTCCAGGCATTTACACCTTGTTGGAGAGAAGCTAAAATACTGCTACTTTGGCTGATATAAAAACTAGTGAGGTTTTACTTAGCTGGGGACTTGCTCTCCAGAGGGGTTTGACAGGGTCATGGTATAAAGAACAAGAAGACCCCTCGTATTTTATACCTATTTTGCTTAGATTTAAGTGACTTGGATGAGTGCCAGGCAGTGAAGATGTAAGATTTCTTTATTTACTTGCCTTTTGTACTGAAAATAGAAGAAGCAGAGGGGGTTCTGTTGTGATACAGCTGTTTTCCACAATCAAGCAAAATGTTTCTAAATTTACTTGGTTTTTCCAGTTTTTTAAGAATCATGAAATGAAAGTATCATACTTCAAAAGCCCTTTTATACAGAATTAGCTTTATAAAACCAAATACTGAGAGAAGAGAAAGTGTTTGGACAACTCCTAGAAATAACTCACACTGTTTTGAAAACCCTGTTGTTAGCGATGTCTCCTCTTCAATAGATTTTTTAAAGACTTTTTTTTCGAGGTTACTTAACCACCAAGAAAACTTGCTCTCTTTACATTTCTGATGATGGCTTGCTTGAGAGATTAATAGCACTTGATTTTTTCCAATCTGGGGCAAAGACCTTCCATACCTGGGATGATGTGTGGTACCTGAGTATGCACAGAAGTGTCTGCAACACTGTAAAAGTTGGAATTTAAGAATATAAAAAAAAAAAGTAGAAGAGAAACAGAGCTTAATGTAACTTTGTACATTCTTTCGGCATGCAGGCATAAACATGGTAGTCACAGCACATTTTCTATGGACTAGTGACGTGAGAACCTTGGCAGTTCATTGTATAACACTGTACAGCAGCAATAGGCTTTTTGCTTACTAAAATAAAGTGTTAAGACCAGTGGTTTCCATCCCTGCTTTAAGTCCCTAAGTTTTTTTTTTCCTCTCCAGCTGAAACAGATGCCATAACTTAAACAGAACCTTGCTTTGGGACAACCTTTCTCCTTGTAGCATACAGTTCTTTGGTTGTGGCTCATACAAGTAGATCTTTTGGGACTGGCTTTCCTCTGGTCTAATGTAATGCCAGGTGTAATTTCCAGTAGTGCAAGCTGGAGGCAAAGTCCTGCCGTTCAGGTTTGCTAGCCACTTGAACCAATTTTGCTTAGGTGCAGGTGGCTGGCACGGACACACACGTGCATGAACCCACATGCGCACCTGCACAAGCCCTGCGCGTGGCTGCATTGTTAGCTGGGCTGTGGGGTTGGTCTGGCTGGGAAATAGCCCTCTGCCTTTTTACAGACAGACACTTTTCCAGCCAGATCAGTCCCACCGTCTAGTTCGGTGCATGGTGGCACAGGTGAGTGCCAGCACAACAGAGGGGAGGGGGCGGGAGTTGGTGCGAGGGGTTTATGGTGGAGGTGCAGACGCAATCTGAACTGGCCTAAGGGCTGTGAAGGATTGACTCCACAAGGCTCAATGGAGAACTGGGCTCTGGGTGGCAGTGGGAAGGGCAGGAATTCATGAAATGAGGAAAGACTAAGATCCGGTGCTTGTAATAGCATACAAGAGGTTGTAATATGTGCTGCACTTTGCTGCCTTTCCCGGCATATTGATTGAATTGTTCATGAGTGATTGAGCATTAATATGGTTACGAGCAAACATAAAGCTGTAAATTATGTAGATACATTTTCTGTGTTCACTAACACACTTTTTTTTTGGAATGCTGTATACCATTTGGGTGATCTCCATACCAGACTGCAAGTGCTGAACACCTGAGGAGCCCCTCTGCAGCTCCCACTCCTGCAAAATTCCCACTGAAGCCAGCAAGATGTTGTTGAAATGGGACCTGCAGGACCAGGTGCTCCAGGGAATGCATGAGGCTTGGTCCTGCAGAGAGCCGAGCGCTCTCGTCCCCTCTCACTTTGCTGCGAGCCGAATGTGTTGAACCCTGCTGCTGAACTGAAGCATGACCAGGCAGCGCGAGAATAAACTGGAATTTTATACATAGAAAATTTAATTTACTTGTGTATTAAATGTGAATGAGCATTAATATAGAATGTATTTTATCAGAAAATATTGATTGCTTACTTTGACCAAATACATTTCTCTATTACTGTGTTACTTGTCCCATACTTAACAAATGACGCAAGGGATGCAGAACTAGTTTAGTTGTACCACAATGTATTTTTATATTTTATTTGTATTTTATTTTTACCTCACTCCCAGCACGTACTGAGGTTAGTAGCCATTCAGTAGTTAACCAAGAATAGCATGACACAGTTTCTAGACTGCCAGACTGTGGCACAAGATTTGCAAACATAAGTGTAAATGCTAGAAAGCCTGGGGACTTGGTGAGAAAACCTGAGTTCAGAGCTCTGACATTGCCTTGTCCTGAGTTTTGAGTGGATCTCAGCAGCTGGGAATTCAAGGCAGGCCTTCAGTTATGCAATCCAGCCTGCATGAAATTCAGTGGCAGCAGAGTAACTCCTTTGAATGTCCCACCTTTTGTACAAGGGTCTGTTAGTATTATTTGCCCACCAGTGTATGAAGTGCTTTTAGATCTGTGAGTAGAAAGAGGTGAGCATTATTGTTGCCTGTCCTCAAAGTGAACAGTGAAAGTACACAGAAGAGTCTTCTTTCTCCTCCCTCACCTTTCTCTCATAGGCTTTCCATGCTCTAGCTGAATAAAAAGATAACAGAGCAAAGCCTCTTGAAGAACTTGAGTTGTATGAATGCAGTGAGCTGAGTGCTGCTTGGGGGATGGAAAATATATAGGAGAAGAGCAGATTTCGGAAACGCAACAACTGGTTTGGGTTGCAAGGGCAAGAATGAGAAAGGCCCCTTTCAGAGAGATACTGGGATTTCTGAGACAGACCAAACCATCCTGCAAGTGTCGGAGTTTTGAACCTACGCAGTTTATAAAAAGCTGCTCTGGACATTACTGGGGCCTTGAGTCCTGCCTGATTAATGCATTGAGATGGTGAGGGAGGAAGGGATGGAGAAAAGGCAAACTAAAAAGCCTTGTCCTCTCTTCCCTGACATTATTATTTATGATCTTGTATGAGTAGCTATGAGCAGCAGTCAGGGAGCAGGAAGCTGCTGTACTGTGTGCACAGTAACATCTCTTAAAAGGACTTGCTTAGGAGAGGAAAAATTGGCAGACTGTTCCTTTGTAGAAAGAGGAATAGCACACCCTGAACATGACCTGAACTCTCACAAGCTTCACCTCCTGCCTGCTCTGCACCGTCTTCCTGGCAGTATCCCTCTGCATAGTGCGGTGCATTTGGAAGTCACGTGCATGTAAGAGTGTCACTTTTGATGCGAATAGCCAAAGTTGGTTTCCCTGCATCAGTGATCTGTCTACTAGCTGCTGCTGTGTCTATGCAAGGTTTGCTGTGGGAGATGGTGGCTGGGGGAAGGAGTTTCTGCTACAGCATTGCCGAGTAGCGAACTACCCTTTCCCCCTCTGCGAGGTAGGACATGAGACTGTGACAGTAGAAATGATTGCAATAATGTTGTGGACATTGCTTTGGAAAGCTTCCATGTGGGACAGATTCCCAGCCTCTTTCAACTTTTCCTGATGTTTCATTGGGATCTAGAGCTGAAGTCCACAGCTATTTTACCAAGTCAGATTTAGCTGTGGCAGAAGGCAAGGTTGCCACTTCATCCATCATGAGCTTGTGTCTCATCCTTCCCACTCTGTTCTCAGAAATTCCTACTCTCAGAACAGAGAGAGTAGCAGAAGGAGGAAACACCTTCCACCCACAGCTGCATCCAGGTGCATCAGCGAGAGCTGCAGGTGGATGCAGAGTGTGTTACCGAGCTGCGCTGTCCGTTCTGCACAGGCAGCGCTTTCTCAGAGGGCGATGAGGTGGCGTGGGAGATGTGTTGTCCTTTGAGCGCTCAGGAACAGTCTGTGCCAGACAGAGGCTGTGCAGGAGGGAGCAGTTGTTTTAGGTGCCAAACTCAAGATCTTTTCAGAGGGAGCAGTGCCTAGCCGAATAATCCAGTCTCTGAAAATCATGACCCATTGAGGCTTATCAGGCTGGGCATCCAGAAAATGAGACATCTCTGGCTGCCAGTCACTGGGGAGCCTGGCCCAGCCTGTAGGGCTTGCTCTTAGTGCTGGCTGGTTTCAGTCTGGCCACAGAAAAATTGAGAAGGATCCTTTCAAGGGCTCTAGCTGGATACCCCATTCTGCAAAATGCTGAGCAAAGGGAAAAACCTTTATTTTATCTGTTGAATTCTGGCAGCATGTCCCCTCCTTCCCAGCAGGCAGCTGCAGCTGGGAAGCCTTTGGAGTGACTCAGGGCAGCGGCTCTTAGACCCTGTAACAGGCTGGGCTTGAGGTGGTGCTTGCAGAGTCACCACAAAGCTGAAGGCACAGGGATATCACTTCCAAGATATCACTTCTGAAATAAGAGATCCCTTAAATACGGGCCTTAACTCTGATAGGAAAGACGCTGAGGGCAGACCCTGTCACCTCAGTGGTTTTTTTTGGACTTCTGAGACTTGCCTAGTTGCATTGTTGGTATCTGATGTCTGTGTCAGGTGTATGAGGGAAACCAAACATAAATCACTCACGTGGTTTATCTTTCACTCTTTTCTCATTGCTGATTTTTCTCTTAGAGAAAGACAGTCCCTAAAGACACGTCTGCGTTATTGCAAACCCCAGTTTCTACAGAGCTGTGTAGCACTGCACTGTCAGTATGAGCTTGATTATAAACAAATACACAGATAACAAAAAAGGGTTTTAATTTGTCTGCAGAAGAAAACTTCATTGAACTAGTTACTGCTGACGACAGTTCAGCTCACTGGTTTCACATAAAATGTGTGGAACTTTGAAACTCCCTTTCCATACTGACGTGCTGTTGCTCATGGAGGCAAAGATCTGTGGTAATGCTGCATATGAAGGATGTCTGCTTTCATCTTCAGGGCTGGTGGTGGAAATGTCAGCTCTGGATTTCAGTCAATACAATTTTTTGTTGTCGCCAAGCTTTCCTAATGCAGGGAACAATCAAACGCATCAAGCAGAAACCCTGTTGCACCACACCATGCAAAGGTTGTCTTTGATGTGCTTTCCACCATTTTTCTGACTGGCACATCTCTCTGTCTTTGGGACTATAAAGCTGTGAAATAGGTTGCCAAAGGGTGTTGCCATTTTGTTCAGTGCTTTAAAAGGTGTAAGCCTTCAGTGGAACCCTGTCTTTCTTCTAATCCTCCTTCCTCTCCCACCACCAATGCATCAAATCCAGCAGTGTTGCTACACCATGAGCTTGCCATTAAAGACCTTACCAAACTCTGATGAGTGATGGGAGTCCTTTTTTCTGTGAGAAAATCAACTAAGCAGGTATTTTGAGGCGCTAAAGCATGGCTGCAATGTATGTGGGAAAGGGAATGAGAGGCTTGCTTTTCCTGGGCAGTGTTGGTGCTTTGTGGGATTTAACATAGTGTTTGCAGATATAAGGAGGAGAAAATTATTCCATCTGAGCTTTGGGCACTGCAGAGTAAGCCCTGATTTGCAGGACAGGACCCAGAACTAATGGGTGGTTTGGTTT
Organism: Phaenicophaeus curvirostris; assembly: GCF_032191515.1. Classification (NCBI taxonomy): domain Eukaryota; kingdom Metazoa; phylum Chordata; class Aves; order Cuculiformes; family Cuculidae; genus Phaenicophaeus; species Phaenicophaeus curvirostris. Next base: position 48,573,993 of record NC_091397.1, on the reverse strand, counting down.
GGTGCAGTCTGAGGAGGTGGATTTGCTGTCAGAAGATGGGAGTTGGTGGTAATATTTGTGGATGAGCCAATACTTCAGACCTCACAGGTCCTCTTCTAATTTGCACACATTAGGGAGACTTCTGTTTTAGTTAAGACACATGTAATGATGCTGAAATGAAAATAGCTGGTTCTGTTCAACTCATTTGTCTCTTTAAATATTGCACTTTTAATTGCCTCTTTGATATCTTCTCACCCTGATTTAGTTGAAGGAACACTGCCAATTGTTACTCGTAGTTCTTAGCCTCTGTCTCTGGGTTGAAGAACACCTTACAGTCTGTGGAAGAGCAAGTGTCCTCAAGTAGAGTCAACTGGGAAATGCAGTTACCCCTCTCAGCAGCTCTATGTGCTGTCTGAAAATTTTACATTTTCTTTCTACAAGTCTTCGTGTTCTTTATTCTCTGTGCTAAAGTTCTTGCTCCCATGGCTCGTACAGTGAGTGATGAAATACCACAAAAACACATTTATTTTCAATGCCTAGATGTATGCACCCATACTTTTCACTGAGTGGTGCTGTAGTTGTGATGCCAAGGAAAGTTTTTTATACCTTTTGTTAGACAACTGATACAGAACGGGGTGAAAACCGCAAGCTCTGAAGCTCCCAAGTGCTTCTTCATGCTGAAACAAAGCTGTGATTATATGGGGCAGTCTGATAGCAGGTAATACCTCTCCACAACAACCTTACCTTGCTTGCACACAATTTGGTGCTTAAGAGCCCACAAGTGGGTGTCACCTATGTTATACCCGCCACAGGGTTTCTTAAGAGCATGTGGAGAGTTGTAGCATGCCAGGAGCTCTGAAGCCTTTCTGCTTTTGCGTTTGTAGCAGTCCCCTAGAGGTCAGCAGAGCATAAATTTTGAAGCATCGCAAACCGATGGTAGCAGTAGCGTTGTGGGTATGGTTAAAGCAAGTTTGCTTCTGGTCTGCAAGACTCTGTTTTTGCTCTTGCAACCTCAGCTGTTGCTGGAGAAAGGAGCAGGCTGGGAAAAAAAAGAAAAAGAAAAAAAGAGAAAAAAAGAATCAGTGCATAGGGCAAAAGTCCTGCTTTGGAGATGGGTGGGCTGAGAGTTTGCCATGGAGCGAGACCATGGGGAAGAGGGAACAGAAGCAGCCTGAAGATGGGTACCAGCATTGTCAAAACTGCATAGGGCAGCGGGAGCTGGTGGCTGCACTTCTTGGACTTGACATTACCCAGCCCTCCTGGGACTGTGGCTGGACTGCATTACAAGCAGAAGCGAAGCCACCTCTTCCATCCATGCTCCAGTGTTGCAATGGCATAGCTGCTGGTCACACTGGTCTGCTTCCAACCCTTATCTTCCTTTCTGATGCTGTGCTGGCCTCAGCCACGCTGCTGACCAGGTAGCACCTCTCTGCATGCCCAGGTCCTTGCAATCTCAACCCACCTTGTGCAGGCACTCATTTTACCTGGGACTGGAGGTGGAGCTGGTTTTCCCTGGACCTTCTCAGCCTCTGGGGTTGGAGTGTCTGTGTAAGGGAACCAAGCTGTGCCACATTCAGATGACTTGGGGCTGACGAGCCTGTTGCAGACAGACACTCCATATCTGGTCAGCTTTCTGCAGTACCAGAAGAGGGACAAGAGTTTTGACACAAGGCACCAGCACAGATTGCTGAGGAGATGACGAGTGGTGAGTCCTACCTTGGATGTACCTGCAACCCGGGAGCTGGACCAGACCTCAGACCAAGACTCTAATTTCCGCTGCTGGCCTCTGGAAATACTTGGCCTTGCAGCAAGCAGCCCCAGCAGGGAGGCCCAAACCCAGTGCGGCATTTGCCTGCAGAGCACTGTCAGCACATGCATTACATTGCTTAGTAATGAGAAAATGAGTTACCTTGAGTGAACGTGAGCTTGCATTCACCCTACATACTGCTCACCCTCTCCTCAGCTGCAGCTGCAGGCTAAATAACTGGGAGTGCAGCTGGCAAAACATGCCTCTTTCTCCCCAGTATTTCTCCCGCCCATCGTGCCCAGGACTGTGGCTGCCTTTTCGCCTGTAGTTTAGCTGCGCCACCCTCCAAGCACGGCTCTCCATTTTTCTCTGCATCCTTAAGGACCATACGCTCAGCTCCAGCAAAAGCATTTGATGAGAACTGAGACTTGCAGACTTCGTTCAGGAGGACACGTTGTACTGGAATCACAACAAAAACCAGTGCCAGTTTTTATCCCATCCCACTGTCCCTTTTGGTTAATAAAAGTTATTTTATATTAGCTCTTCTTGAAGGTTTTTTTGTTATTCTCTTACTTCTTGTTTGCTGTATTTCTTTTTAGTTTCTGCAAAACCTTTGTCAGTAAAGGTTTTGAACTGCCTGTGACTCATGTTCCAGCGATGGGGAGTGGCAGCGCAGAGCTGTGGGAGCCAAGCGTGTGAGTGTGTGCCCCACTTTTGTCTCATGACAAAGGCTGCTAGTGGGTCACCCAGCTATGGATGGACTTCTAGGCTGGTCACGTCTGTCCCCCATGTGCTACAGAAAGTGTACGCCTTAACCACGAGAAGTCCGGCTCTGGTTTTGAGCCTTCTGAAGTCAATGGAACAGACCACAACAGAATTGTTTATGCAAAGCCTAAATTGCAAAGCACAGACCCATGGACCCTTTCTCATCTTCATGAAATGTCTGAGCTGGAGGGCAAGACAGCTTTATGAATCCAGCAAGCCATGAGCTGGAGATGTCAAGTGGGATGACGGAATGCTTGCTGGAGCCCTTCAAACTGTGCGGCAGGACTTCCTTCCCCCTAGTCTCAATGGATGGGTGTGTATTTTTCCAGCTCTGCCAGACAGCAGGAGGCACCTTTCTGGGAACCACCACCGAAAGGTCCTGCTAAACTCCTTTAGGTTTTGTCAATGTGCAGTTTCTTTGTCGTGTCATTCAAAATAGTGAGGGAGGACACTACCTGCAGAACAGGTAACATGTTTGCTAGCCGGGCCGCATCAGTGCTCCCTGAATGCTCTCAAGCATGCACGAGATAACTAGATACACTAGATAACTAGTCCTATACAGCATTCCTTGTAAAAGACAGATTGCAGTGCAGCAACAGGTCAGCAAAGGCATGTACCACCAGCCCCAGGCCCCTGCTTCCATGCGTCAGCGAACAGAACTCAAGAGAGAAATTAGGGGTAGACTCAGCATCTCTGGGGTCTTCAGAAACATCTAAGAGGTGTGCCCTGGGTTCACCTGGGACAGAGTTGATTTTCTGCAGTTTCTCATAGTGGTCTGCTGACAAGAAAACGGGGAGGTGCACAAGAAGCTGGGAGAGACTATAGGCAGGACAGCTGACCCAAGCTGGAGGAATATTCCGTACTATTTAACATCATGCTCAGTATATAAACTGTGGAAGTTGGCTGCGGGTCATTACTGCTCAGGGACAGGCTGGTCATTGGTTTCCAGATGGTGAGCAATTGTACTGTGCATTACTCGCTTTGTATATGATTATCATCATCATTATCTTCCTTTGCTGCTCTATTAATCTGTCTTTATCCCAACCTACGAGTTTTACCTTTCTTCTTTCCGATTCTCCTCCCCATCCCAGCACAGGGGCAAGGAGTGAGTGAGCGGCTGTGTGGCGTTTAGTTGCTGGCTGGGGATAAATCATGTCAAGACAGTGGAGATCACGTCTCAAAACTGGAGTAGGAGGATGGGGTTTTGAAGGGGGTGTGGGGGGAGCCATCTTTGTATCTTTGTTACTGTGGAAACCAGGCATTGAACAGCAGCTTGTTGCTTCTCTAGCTTCACAGCAGGGATGCTGACACAGTCAGCCTTCGAGGAACAGCAGCTCGAGGCAAAGACCCCAGGAGGAGGCATCTGGGAGGTCATGGACCATACCTCAAAGTGCACCACGGTTCAGGAGCTGGCAGCATACCTGAGACAAGGGAAGGGAATGGAAACCAGGAAATATAAGAGAACTGAGACCAGGAAAAGGGCATTGTAGCAAGGGACTGGTGGAGTCAAGGATTGGTTTGACCTGCAGTGGTACTTGTGACAGCTCAGTGCAGCTTGACTTGGCCAGAACAAGCAACAGAAATGGATGTAGCAGAATCTGATGAAAAAACACACAGGGAAACGTGGCTCTAGCACATGCCTGTCAGCAACAATCCCTGCACCTCTTCTTCCTCTTCACCATCTCACAAGGTGCCCTGTGCCTGGTCCTGCCCCAGCCATCACGGGCTCCAGGAGCTGCAGCGCCCTCCTAGCCCCCACCCCTATCACTCAGCTGCCTCTGCCTTTGCAAAAAGAGCATTGGCAGGACCCCAAAGCCTTGTGACTAAGCACCAGTCTGCTGCTGTGGTGCTCCTCATCCAGCCAGCCAGCACGCTGAACAGATAGGGCTAATTGCTCCTGTGTGAGGTGCTTCTGCATCTCAGTGACTGAAGTCCCTCGTACCTTTGGCACAGCTTCTCACCATCACCATTTGCATGGTTCACGAGCTTTTACGTGTTATCACGCTGTTGGCACTTTCACTACCAGTTGTTCTTTCAGAACAATCAATATCATGTTTTCCTTCCTGATGAAGTTTCTTTCCTCCCACTGGCCCTGCAGGGTTGTTTGTATAGCACTATGTTTGGCAAGCCTTGCCCATATACCAGGGACATGCCCAAGCCCGCAGGTCCCTGTGTTCATGCAGGCCAAATCCCGAGAATTAATGGGACAACAATGGTGAGATTTAATACAAGCAAACCAAAGTGACCAGGTGCTGCCATTCAGTCACCCGCAGTGGCGTGACTCATGCTGTTGTATCAGACATTTAGATGCACAAGAAAATTGCACAAAAGACATGAATAACATGCTTCTGACTACTACCACTGAAGCCAGCATGTCTGATGGGCAGCTCATGTGGTCATGCTGGTCCCTAAACCTCTGCCCTCCTTTGCCTTTGAAGCTGCTGCTTAGCAAAGTAAAGCTTCTTGTCAGTGCTCATCACCTACTCTTAATTTCTCAAAATGCATGTGCCACTCTTAGCTAGCAGTGGTACTTAAATAGTGTCAATCTGCAGTCCCAAAATGCCATAAAATGATTCGTTAGCCATGATAATAGAGAGGAGCTTCCAAGGACAAGGGGAAGACTGCTGATACCATCAATGTCTGTATTAGCTATGCCGGCAAAATAGTTTTTGCATTAAAGAGAACAGATGAGAATTCCCAAAAACTTTCAAGCAGCCTGGACGTTTCCAGATCGAGCTCATTCTGTCTTTTCAAACTGAGCTAGAGCACAATGAGGTGTGCTTCTATAGGTGGCCACTAAGGGACAGCGTGGAATGCATCTAAGAAGAATGGGGATGCCCTGTGGTGCTCCCTTGCAGACCTAACCACCAGTAATCACTTCCACTGATGACCAGTCAGTCTTATGATATGTGGTAGCAGCAGAGTACACAACCATTTATTCACCTGACCAGCCGCCAGCCTGCACAGATGAACCTGGCCAGCCCTGGTCATTCACGGCTGGACCTGCAGTTTTCATGATGGCCACACACTTCTGAATGAGCAACCTCACTCTCAGAGTGACGTGCTTTGCTATCACCTCCACTGTCAACTCCAAGAACGGGTCACAGTTCATAGGCTCCCTGGTGAACCCTTCCAGCTAAGGCAGACATTTCTCCAAGAGGTCTCCTTTCAAAGGTCCGCTGTTCTCTGTCCTCTTCCCCTCTCTCAGCTGCAGTTGCTGCTGCTGCTACAGCAAATTGTAGTCCACACAGGCTGGCAGAACGGGCACGTGATTCTCCAAGCCACAGCCAGCCAGAAATGCAGATCAAACACATCAGAAGGAGCCGCTGTCTGCAACAAGCGAGCAGCAAAGTTGTGTGTGGAGCTGTTTTGGCCACAGCAACACATCAGGACTTTGCAAAGTCACCTGCAGACCCTGAGAAGCAGGAGAACATGGGAAACCAAACAGAGGTTGCCGAGTTTGACCTGCCAGTGGTGCAATGTGGACACCCCTGGCTATTTTCCCTTTCACATCCTATTGGCACCATGTGAAAGACTCCATGTGAATTAGCCCTGACTCACCCATAGAAAAAAACCCAGTGTGGGGAGGAAACAACTTGATCCAGTGACTGGTTCTGTGTAGAAGCAGCAAAAGCCTGGTGTAATTTCCCTTCTCTGCTGTGACTGTTTGCATTCCTTAAATACCGTGTGTTCTTGTGTTGATGCCATGAGGGTTACCTCAGAAATGCCAGCACCTTCTTTATTTCTTAAAGCAAAGAAATACATGTTTGGTGGTAAAGTGCAGGTTGGCTGTTACTGAGGTTGCCCACTGGGTTTGCGTTCCCTGGGAATACGCTGGGCAGGACAAGCTTAGGTCCTCTGCGGTGGCTCTGCCCCCCGGCAGGTTAGCACTCAGGGTATTAAGTAGTACCACTGGGTTTGTTTACTAATAAACTTGCTAAGATATGAAATCTGTGTGAAAAGACAACACACGGTTGAAGCTGATTTTATTGACATAGCTCAGTGGTTACAAGAGGCTTATAAAAGAACAAAATCCCAGTCTCCTCTTCAGCTTAATCAGTGATTCTGAGAGCTGATTTTTGTCTAGGTCCTGGTTTTTTCATCCATCTAAACAACAGCTTTATGGTTGCGTAGAGAACTACAGATATTTGTGTTTGATAGGAACAGTTGGACTCGATGATCCGGTGGGTCTCTTCCAACCTGGTTATTCTGTGATTCTGTGATTCTGTGATATTCTGGCAAAGCCTTTTCCTTCTATCTTCAGGATTTGCTGGGTCAAGGATTCCGGTCATGCTGCCCTGGCACACGTACATGACTGCCAGAGGTGCCTCAGAGGGAAGACGACAGGGAGGCACCTTGAATGACCTGGCTTTTATCCAGGAAGACTGGTCAGCCTGTCTCAGAGCAGGGGCAAAGGTTTGAGTCAGAAGCTACTCACTGACAGAACTCTGCTGGAGCCAGAAGCTGCAGAGGCAGAGCTTTGTGAGCTGGTGTCACTGTGCAGAAGTGGCACAGACATACACTCTGTGCCAGGGCAGGCACCCAAGCATGACTCCACATCCTCTAGCTTCCCTGCTCTCTCCTATACCAGCGTAGGAAGTTTTTCTCCATAGCCCTGCCCTGTTTGCTCATTCCTGGCCTCTGGCCTCGTTTGCTCTGTTGCCTCGGGTACAACTGTCTGCAGAACTGCTCTGTGAGATCAGCTGGGCTAAAAACTGACAAGGGCAATCAGGTTTTTCATTCCTTCTGAAGGGCTGTTTTAAACCTCAGTCATGTCTGCAGCTCATTTACAGTTGCTTCAACTCAGGGAGCAGGGGATGACAGTACAAGGGAACAGGATTGGGAACAGGGCAGCAATATTCTCCAGTTGGCTTTGCTGCCAAAGCAACATCCTTACATCTCAGCTTCTCTAGAAGCTCTCTCCACTCTTCCTGGGCTTCCATCACTTTGCTGGCAGATTCCTACTATGCTTGAAGGAGATGCATTTCTGTTTTAGGAGTAAATGCTTCACGTAGTTTGGCATTTATTTTGTCATGGCATATGTAGGACTATTAATATTAACAGGAATGACACATCCATCCAGCAGAGAATAATCTGCTTAATGCCTAAATAGGAAAGCTGTGTACATTAAATTGCAGGCAGCAAGTCAGCTCTGCAATGTAGTTTTCCTTTTGATAAAATTGAGACTCATTTCAAAACAGGAAATTATTTTTCCCTCTTCTTATTCAATGGGTGCCATAAATAAAAACCTGCCCCCTGACAACCCATCGAGGTCTCCGCTGAAGTGATGCTCACAGGAGCAGACGTGCTGTAGATGCCTTAATGTAACACGAGCTTCTGGGTTTGTCTTCTGAAATGACAGATAGCCTGGGACAACATTTGTCTCAGCTCACACCCATGAACAGCTTTTACAGGCTGAACCTAAGCATTTGAAGTTTCTCCACTGGACAGCAGCACAGCAAGGTGATTTGAAAGAAATGTGGAAAAATGCAGGTGGATGATAGGTACTTCATTTGGTTACCACCAAATATTTGGCTGTTCTCAAGAAAAGAGTAAAATCTGGGTGCATTTCATCAGAAAGTTCACATCGGTTGTACTTAAATCCATGCTATTCTTCCAATAATTAAAAGTTCTGCCAACACATTTGCATAAATAAGGGTAGAATTTCTTTGTTATGCATTTTAATAAATGAAATGGAAATACAGCTAGAGAAAATGAGAAATAGGGATAAGAGTCACTGGGGATCCAAGAACAGTGAGGCTTGGGAATGTCATTTGCATCACTGCCTTCTCCATTACACATTCAGCTCTTCAGTAGATGTATAACAGTTGCTGGTTTTCACTGTTTGGAGTGCATGTACCACTGCACTACCCAAACAGATTTTGAAGAGTGTGTGCAATAAGCAGTTACCGCATGCATAGCAGCAGCAGCATGAGCAGATGATAACACTTGGATGGCATGCACAGTTTTGGAGGCAGTCTAGCTCAAACGCCTTTGGCCGTTCATTTCTCTCCAGCCCTGCTTTCTCAGTTGTGTCAGTGAGACTATTTGTTGGGACCCACAATGAACAGGACTGGAGTCCCATTTGCTTAAAAAACAACCTCCCATACTGGTGACGTTATTTCTAACCCAGAGAGGTCCCTCTTTTGGTCCCAAATGAGGAGCCAATTGAACAATGAGGAGATATTTCTCATGGGTAAAGTTAGCAAGGGAAGAAGGCACTGCTGAAAGAAACGTGAGTCAAATGACTGCCAACAAGGATGGTCTGTCAGCCCTCTTGTATGTGCTTCACTGCTGCTTGATTATGGACAACGATGTTCATTCCAAGTTGTGGCTAACCCTGAACTGCAAGTTGAGGCTACACACAAACAACAAATGTTCAAGTACTGGGGTTCACTACTGTGATAATTAATGAATATTAAGGTATCGTTAAAAGTGGAAGAACAGAATTAAAGTCCCTTTGGTTGTCTCAAGGTCACAAAACAACAAAATGGAGAAATCAGGATAAAGTGTGTTTCCCTCCCTATGAATTCCCACATCACCATCCCTGTTTTTCCCACCAGTGAAGCCCTTCTCCCACTACTGGTCACCGAGCAGCTCTAAGACGCTAAAAAAGAAATGAATCAGGCCAGATGTGTGGGACCTATGTCTGGGTTAGAATAACCCACTCAGCCCCAGCAGCCCCCCAGGAGCCAGGGGACAAGTCTGAGGTGGAAGAGAACAAGACCCAGCTCCCCTGACTCCCTCCTAACCCACTTACAAACCTGGGGGAGCTCAGTCTTCTCCTCAAGAGGAATGGATCAGCTTAGGTTAATTGGAAATGTACTAAGCTCATAGTAAAGCACAGGCAAACCACAAGGCAAATTACTACCATCCTTGATATTTTGTTTAAACAATGGTTTCCCGTATAAGCCATGTATGCTATAGCTGTCTGTCCTACAGCCTGATAATTAACAGCTTGTTGACTATGTCTGGGATGGATAATAAATACATTGAGTCTTGTCTTCTCCTTTCCTCATCCCAAATAAGGACGTACTGTAAGTGCCTTTCAGGGCTGCCCTTAGCTCCTAACTTGGGCTATTCCCAGCACGGGTTACACCTAAAGGGGATTAAAACCAACCACGAGTACCTTAGTCCTCACTCTGGCTCCTTGCCTCCATCTGTCTTTGCAGCTTCTGACCTCCCACGGGGAAAGGAGCTGCCTCATAACTTCTTCCCTCTTTCCCCCAATCCTGACTGCTCCTGGATGAATGAGGAAGGAAGCTGGAGCCAGGGTGGTCCATCCGGCCCTTCCTTGACTGCTGCAGCTGCAGCCCTTCACAGGCAAAGCTGCTGCACGCTGCAGTGTGAAGCCAGGAGAACGGAGAATTTGGTGCCTTGCAACAATTTGTATTAATATATAGCGCATAATCTCAAATGCTAACGCTTCTATAATGACTTTTGAAATTAAATACTACTGCTGGAAAGCACTTTTTCTGCATTAGGACACGAAAGCTCACCTAGAAAGCAGAGGCTCTTTAGAGCTTCAAATTATGAGTAGGGGCTGTTCTTAACACAAGTAACAGGCAGCATTCATTAAAAAATCTTAGCATGGGAGCAGGGTATAACTGAGAACATGGATGTTCTGCCACTTAAAGAGCCCTAACCTGTCACTGACTCATCCTGGCTTCTGTGGCTGCCCAATGCGATTTGAAGAGATGAAGAGGGAAGATCTCATGAAAAAGAAGAGATTTTTGGCTGCTGAATGGACTGGGTACAGGAAAACGTCACAGATACTGCTCCTCATTCCCAAAGGAGAGGGAGCTCAGGGCTGCAGACGGCTTGGGGTAGTTTGCAATTGCAAGGGATCATATTTTATTTTTTGCTTGTAGCCAAGTCAGCTGCTGTATTTAAAAATGACCATAGGCAAAATCAGTGCTGGCCACGGCCATGATATGGGGCGGAGAAACCATGCAATAGTGCATCTGCTGCCCTGGCGCACAGCCCAGCACGTTAACTAGCAGTGCTGGGGAAGGGGAGGGTGAGGGAGAAAGAGCTACAGCCTCCAGAGGCTTCCCCATCCCAGCACCAAGTCTTTCTTGGGCAAAATCTTTCTGTGTCAGGTGAGTTAGTGCATCCCTATGCAGCACACTTTTAACTCGAGTCGTGCGATTAAATGGTTCCCTGAACAGAGGTGATCTCAAGTGTATAGTTACTGGGTTTTGACATGATCTCTTACCTGAGATCTGCAAAAGCGCAGGTTATAAGATGTTTGATGGAGTGTGTGAGGGGTTGCAGTTACCAGGCTTGTCAGCTTTCACAAGCTTAAAGGGAGGAAGCCAACTGGGGCTGTGAGGTCAGCCTGGGAGCTTCCCCAGGGATGTTTTCGGGTCGGCAGCCAGAGCAGCATAATTCTACTCTTCTTCTGAGTAACAACCTTCCTTTGCTGTGAGGAAGTAGATCCCACTGTGCCGCCTCATCCCACTCACCCTACCAGCTGCCGGAGGTTGCAGCAAAATGAACCTCAAAGGCAATGGTTTTGGATAAGAAACCTCCTGACCCCCACCTCCCTGCTAGAGCTGTGGAGGTCCTCACACATGCTGCCAGTCCCCAGGGGACGTTAATTGTAGGATGGATCAGTGTCTTGCAGTGTTAAGTGCCCAGGGAACTACTTCTTAGTCAGGATTTCTCTGCTGCTGCCATGGAGGGGTGCAGATCTCTGCCTGGGAGCCCTGTGTGCAGTCACTGTGTCAATATTTAATCATGGTAATTAGTAACAGGCTGGGTGGCTCAGGAATTCACAGCTCAGCATTTACCTCATTCACCTCACCCATCTTTTGGGCATGTAAGGGATGTGTCTATGGCAGAGAGAGGCAAAGGCTCACATAAGTCTATCTGACCCATTTGTTTTGGTAAACATTTAATTTACAGGCTTTCACAAACACGTCTTCCTTTTGCTCTGGTGGCACATGATGCTGTAAACCTAGGAACAGAGAAGTACACTCCAGGTCAAAACAAATTACTTTTGTACATAACCTGCCCTTTGCTGCCAGTGTTTTAAGGGTTTTCAGTACCACAGACTGGTGGCAGTGTGGAAAGCATCCTCTTTCATGAAAAATAGAGTAAGACAAGACTCTGCGTGCCTCGTGTAGCTTTATCCCTGCACTACAGCAGAGCAGAACATGCATCCAGTTATGTCGACCAATCCCTGCACGTCTCCCAAAGGCACCAGATACCAGAATTGGGTCCTCTCTGTCTTAAGGTATGACACTCAGCCAGAAGACTGGGCTAACTGCTTCTGGAATCTTCAGGAATGAGTAAATCTCTCCTTGAGGACATTGTAAATCAGATTCAAGGCCTTCTGCTTTGAAGTAGCTTTCCAACACAGCACTAGGACTCTCACTTGTGGTCTACGTGGGCTACGGCTCCAGGATATAAAAATACTTTGGCTCTGAAAGTTCAGGTTAATAGGTGTATTAAAATGAAAGCCAAATGCAAGGGTTGCAAGGGGAATGGGCAATAAAACAGCAGATAAAACTTAACTATGACGAATGTTCCTGGGACTAATTTTCCTGCAAAAGAGAAAGTATAGAGAGAGATACTAAAGCTCTGTAAAGTCATGAGTGATGTGAAGGTCAAGAAAGGGAAAAAGGTTTTCACTGTCTCCTCCAATACAGGAGGTAAGGACCATTAAACTAAAGCAGTAAGAGGCAGGTTCTAATAAGTGAAAGATGTTCTATCACCCACAATGTACTCAAGTGGTGGACTACGCTACTTAACACAGCAGGATGTGGGTGCCCCAGGTTTAGCTCAACTAGGCAAATTTGTAGAAGAACAGATTTATGGGGGAACCAGAAATGTCTGCAGTGCCCCCTCCATTCTCTTTTAGCCCATTCTCTTTTTAGTGGCAGAGGATAAGCTGTTTGCAGCTATCAGAACAGGAGATGCATCAAGTCCTGAGCTGGACAGAGCTGTCATCCAGGGAAGCAAAATTTGCTGTTGATATATCAAAACAGTGATGGACTTGGAACACACATATTCATCACATATTGAAGCTCTTGTTGTCAGCACTTACTGCACAACAGAATATAATTACTGGGTCAATGTCTCCTTCTCCTCCATCCTCACCCTGTCCCACGTCTCCAGCAGGGAACTGATCTCAGCACATCATGTGTCTAGGATACGTGAGTGATTGGAGAAAAAGGTTTGAGCTGGACACACCACTCACCATATAATCATTGAATGGTTTGGGTTGGAACTGACCTTAGAGATCATCCAGTTCCAACCCCCCTGCCATGAGCAGAGACATCTTCCACTGGATCACGTTGCTCAAAGTCCCATCCAACCTGGTCTTGAACACCTCCAGGGATGGGGCATGCACAATTGCCCTGCACAACCTATTCCAGTGCCTCACAACCCTTACAGTAAAAAATTTCCTCCTAATGTCTAATCTAAATCTCCCCTCTTTCTGCTTAAAACCATTACCAGTCTCAGCCACTCTCAGAAATATATATCAGTGGGCAAAGTACTGATAATGGTGCTCTAAGACACATGGTAAACTGGGCTCCTGGATGGTTAGAGTGAAAACATTGCAAAATACTGCAAATTCAGAGTGATTAGTCTCTCTTGCTCTGTCTGAAGGTGCAGGGACCACAGACTGGGAGAAGATCTGTGCACTGTGGTGTAGCAAAGAGGACAGCAAGGCAGGGACCATCCATCAGGGCCTGGTGTGAAAGGAACCAGGTACTCGGCTATTTCCCCTTGCAGATCTGTACTGAGCTATCTTTCCTGTGACATCTAGTGAGATCCACCTACCACCATAGCATGGACCTGCCCACTAACTTGCACCATGCAGAAAATACTCCAGATACCATTACTACCCTTCTCTAATGCCTGTGTGTGCATTTTAGTGCATATACATTAACAACAGTTGTGTAAATAACTATGTATGTATTTTTGTATAGACATAAATAGCAATTTTGAGTCTGATGTTTTCCGAGTAGATGAAGATTACAAAAGGGCCTTTTTTTTTTTCCCAGGGGAGGCAATTAGGTAGTCTACCTATTTTAATAAGGGCTGTATCCTGCTCTGCCAGTAATCAGTGAGAAGAGCTGCCACAATAGAAAAGCAGTGCAGCTGGCAAGCATTTGGCTTAATCATTTTCCGACAGGACCTGGTCTCTGTGGAACATTCATAAATAATTAACCCTGCTGGGGGCTCAGAAGCCGGCTCATCACTGCAAACCCACAACAAAACAGACAGCAAAACCCCAACTAACCTCTGAATCTCTTCTAATCTCTTCCTACTAAACTGAGCTCAGAACAGAGCTTTTCGTTCATGCTGCAGAGGAGAGGGTATGGCATTAGCACCCCTGGGGGCTCCTCAGTGGCAAGGAGAGGGAGGGGGAAATATCTGCAGCCCCAATGAGTGTGGATGGCAGGAGGTGAGTGAATAGGGAGCTTCACTTGGAGCATGACAGCTGCAAGGCTCCATGTCCCCTGTGCTCCTCACAGCAGTGCATCCTGGAGCTTTTGTTTCTCTGCTGTTGACATGACAGCCTTGCATGTATTTTCACTGGGTTAGCCTTCCTACCAGACGTCGATGCTGTGCATGTGAGATCGGGCATTGTCAGAGCCTGCCAAACAAGGGCTTTCTTTAAACCTAGTCATCCCCATTTCCAAGTGATCTGGCTTTCAGTGAGAGCAGCTTACCTGACTGCACCGTGCCTTGCTACATGAAGGGAGAAGGAAATAGTCAGGAAATATGCCCTGTGTTGGTAGCAATTAGAAAAAAAAAACTGCCTTCCCAATACAAATGGAAACACGTAACAAGGGAGCACTCCGTGCTTTTTGGGTCTTGCTTTCTCATCCCCATCCTGCCACCCTCGAATCACAGAATCATAGAATCATAGAATCATAGAATAACCAGGTTGGAAGAGACCCACCAGATCATCGAGTCCAACTGTTCAAGATACCTTAGTGTAGTAACATTTTAGATCAACTCTGCTTCCGCAAATGATTTTGAATGTGTCAACATCCTTTCTGCATGCTGACTTTGCGCTGCTGTTGTCACCTGTGACCTCTTTGAGTTCAGTGCTGCACCTCCTGACCTAGCACCATGTCAGTGAGAGATGGAGGGGCTGTGCTAAGCCACACATTACACAACAACGCAGTGGAGAGACATGCGATTCAGGGCTGAGAGGCCCCTATGGCATGGCAGTGTTTGCTTTGCTGGCTGGTTTCACTTCTGTACCCTGCTCCAGCATGGCAGAACCCCCCCCTCACCCCCAGTGGAGGACTCCAAGGACCTATTTAGCATAACATTGTACAGCCATTGTCACCTAGCAGACTTCTTAAGGCTGCAAATGCTGCAACAGCTGCTTTGGTCTTGTCTGGAGCAAACAGTGAAAGCTCCTGCTTGGGCTGGGATGTAGGAGGGTGGTTTGGAAACTGGCTGCAGCTCTCATGATAAGAGGAGGCAGCCTGTGCTTTCCTTTGAACCCCTGCTGCCTGTATTCTCATGTCCTTTTGCTGCTTTTCACACAATCCTCTAAACGCAACCTCCTCTTGCCTGTTCCCACCCCTGGCTCTGATCAAGAGGGCAACTGCACAAGCGACTTTACTTCTGTAGCTCTTGGCCTTCTCAGCCATCAGAAGTTCTGCAGAAAGACCTAAGGGATGGTTTGTGATTTAACATGCGTGGATGATTCCATGCTGTGGTGAAAAAAGGGAGATACTGGATTCACACTGATAATGTCATACATTAGACACTGTGAGAAGCACAGAGTTGCTGGAATCCTGTATTTAGCATCTAAAAGCATACCAAAAAAAGCAGTTGATATATTTCAGTAGTTCGGGGTGAGCAATGATCTGGGAGGGGTGTATAGATAACGCCACTGGTGAGAAAAGACTCTACAAATGGACAGTGCTCAGTCAGCGAGAAAGGAAAACAGACTGAGGGCTTCAGCCTTCAAGCATGCTGGTGCTGGTGTGTAAGTAATAGTCTTTCCACCACAGACAGGACAAGGAGAAGAGAACTTCAACTGCAGCAAGGGATACTTTGACCAGAAAGTTAAGTTTCCTGAATATAGGTATTGTGAAACACTGGAGAAGATTGGGGTGCTTATAGAATCCTTGTCGCTAGAGGTTTCTAAGAGCAGACAAGGAAAAAACACCTCTCAAAAATGGTTTACATCTAATTGAATCTGCCTCAGAGCAGAAGCATAGACTAGATGGCTACTAAACACCTGAGGCAGTCCTGTTTCCTGAGGTGCTTTTAGGTGTGCTAATCATCTAAACAGTTCATAAGAGCTATGTATTTAATACCTAGCATACCTGGCATACTTGGCAGGCTCTTAACCATGGTCTGGCTACAAAGGGCAACTTTTTTTTTGGTCAGCTAGCAATGTCCTAAGCAAATAATCTATATTAAAAATGCCATTCATGGTACATATGTTTAAGAGCTGCATATTCATCGGGTTGTCAGTCAGTTAGATTCAGGACATGGAGGACACAAAATCCCTGGCTCATACATTTATGAAACCTGTGTCCCCATGTCCTCCTTGAGTTAGCAAGGACCTGTGATTTATGACAATGGCCAGCCTTGATTGGATTTGATGATGCAGGTAAAGGTGTCTGGTCAGAGTGGTTGGGAAACCCCAGCACAGACTGGAACAAGCACCAGGGACACTCTGCTCGGGGGATTTCCATTTACTTTCCAGCACAGCATGAGCTCTCCTGACTTGGCCTATTGTACACAGGTCCAGATGAGGCAACATGCTAAAATCCACGACTAAGCTGACACCTGTGGGAAAACAGAGAACAAAAATATACCTGCTTTCCAAGGAGGAAGCATACCACAAACTGAGATGGTGTGCCTACCTGTTGGTGACAGATGAGCCTCCATACTCAGAAGTCATCAACCAATCCTTAATGCAATCTGAAACCCCCCCCAGTTTTCCACCCCCCTGTGGTGCTGGACTTGTGGTCTCTGCAGAGAAAAACCTCATCGCTACATGGGTTCTTTCCCCCATGCTCTCTGTGAAGACAGTCTTCACGGGTCTTAATAATCATAGAATCATAGAATAGTTGGAGTTGTAAGGGACCTTAATGATCATCTAGTTCCAACCCCCCCTGCCATGAATGGGGACATCCCAGTAGCTCAGGCTGCCCAATGCCCCAACCAACCTGACCCTGAACACCTCCAGGGACGGGGCATCCAAAACTTCCCTTGGTAACCTGTTCCAGTGACTCACCACTCTCATGGTGAAGAAATTCTTCCTTATATCAAGCCTAAATCTGCCCCTCTCCAGTTTATATCTGTTCCCCTTCTTCCTATAACCACAAGCCTTTATGAATAGCCCCACTCCAGCTTTCTTCTAGGCCCCTTCCAGGTACTGGAAGGTCACTATAAGATCTCCTCAGAGCCTTCTCTTCTCCAGGCTGAAAAAGCCCAACTCTCTCAGCCTGTCAACACATTGCTCCCCTGGACTGTTTCAACTCCAGCATCATCTACAAGGCAGGAGCCTGGCGCAGTGCTGCCCAGGTTCACAGCACAGGCTAAGGGGCAGAGCCAGTAGGCTGTGTATCAGTCACAGGTTAAACTCCCATTTTGTCCATTGTTTTGTCTGCTTTGCTAAAGAACAGCTCTAAACACAATCAGGCCTAGGCTCTGACTGCTTGTGAACAGCCCATGTTGTCCACACGTCCCAGCGTATGAGGTACCAGGGACTCCCACCCGCTGTGGATACCTGCATCCATGCCCTTGCAGGAGAGTCAGGTCTGAAGGGTGGCTGTAAGGCAAGGCAGATCTGGCTGCAAAGACCAGAACTTCAGTCTATATTCCTTGTATGCTACTCTGCCTGCTCTGCCTGTTGCCAGAGGAAAGTTAAGGTGTTTATTCAAGTCACTCCTGTGGAGAAAAACATAGAAAAAGGACAAAAAGCGGGTGGCTTGCTGCAGATTACTTCTTCTTGTGAAAGGATTTCAAAGCAAAGATTTTCTCGGCACTGGTGAGACCACTCCTCGAATCCTGTGTTCATTTCTGGGCCCCTCACCACAAGAAGGATGTTGAGGCTCTGGAGCGAGTCCAGAGAAGAACAACGAAGCTGGTGAAGGGGCTGGAGAACAGGCCTTACGAGGAACAGCTGAGAGAGCTGGGGGTGTTTAGCCTGGAGAGGAGGAGGCTCTCTACATTTCTCCCTACAACTACCTGAAAGGAGGTTGTAGAGAGGAGGGTGCTGGCCTCTTCTCCCAAGTGACTGGGGACAGGACAAGAAGAAATGGCCTCAAGCTCCGCCAGCGGAGGTTTAGGCTGAACATTAGGAGAAAATTTTTCACGGAAAGGGTCATTGGGCACTGGAACAGGCTGCCCAGGGAGGTGGTTGAGTCACCTTCCCTGGAGGTGTTTAAGGCACGGGCGGATGATGCGCTGAGGGGCATGGTTTGGTATTTGATAGGAATGGTTGGACTCGATGATCCAGTGGGTCTTTTTCAACCTGGTGATTCTATGATTCTATGAAAGGCGGATCTGTAGGCTCCTAGGCCAGCTGGGCTTCTAAGATCCAAGGAAGAGACGGCCAAGCCTCCTCCTGGGCAGCAGTCATGGACATCCCTCTAGTAGGCTGAAGCACAACATAGCTGGTTCATGATCTCCCTCTTCCCAGCCACAGCTCGTGGAGTCCCTTCAGAGACCTGCAAGAGAAATAAGTATATGTGGTGTTTTGCAAAGCCAGCCAACTCTTTGTGGGGCCAGCCCACTCTCTTCATGCGTGCGGACTCTGCAGGAATGCGAGGCAGAGAAGCACACACAACTGTAGGGGAAATTACCTCCCATGCTGGTGAAGCAGAATGAATAAAAGCATTTCTCCAAACCCATGCGGTGAGTAGGATGGTGCTAAGCTCTGCCCCAAGTCTCCTTTTGTTACTAGTGCCCTGGCAGGATCGATCAGGCAATCCAATTTAAATATGAAAATGTACAGAGTAAGTATGAAAATTAACACATGAGTCAGAGCCCTCTGTACTGGTCTGGGGCTCACTTCTGACAGGCTTGCACTAAGAAGCAATTAACTTTGCAAACGACACTATTGGACCAAGAAAGCATGGCAAAAATTTCTGTCTGACAGCCATTTCAGGCAATTTTAGTTCTCTAATGCTACTTAATAATATTCCGTTTTCAATCTTTATTATGTGATTTTATTATTGTGACTTTCCCCACAACAGTGTGCAGCCTTGAAGTCCCCAGGCTTTGGGGATTTGGGGAAGATACGGCTGAACTCATTAGCGGGAGCAAAATGATCACTGAATGAAATAATTTGCATAGACATTTAAATGGCTGCTTTTATATTACTGAGCTCCTCTTTCACTAAAAGGAGGAGAACAGTTTTCTTTTGAAGTTACTGCTTGAAACTGCCTTGCACTCTGGAAAACAACTTGGTGGCAATTCACATTGAGTTTTCTTCACACAATGATGTCTAGTTTCAGAAAAACAGAGATAAAACTTCACTGAGTGCTTTGTTCCCATTCACTTATGCTGGTTCCTGAGCTTCTCTCTTGCTGAAAGCTTTAGCTACTTGGTCTCAGTGTCCACATCCCAGTATTTCAGCAAGGTACAGAGACTTTGGTAGATGCCAGCAGAGTGCAGAAATGAGGCAAGCATAAGCCTTTGGTAAAGGAAAGGGGATGGATGCATTCGTTACCTACCAGAATGTAAAATTTACTGAGGGTGTGTTAGTTTGATCCAACTCAACTCTGTGTTGTTTTGCATCACAGAGTTGCAATGTCTGTATCAGCACTCAAGGCTGGCTCATCGGTTTGTTGCAGCACAGGATGAGCCCCTTTGCCATGATGACAGATGCTGGGATGAGCCCCTTTGCCTTGATGACAGCACACTTGAATGAATCCCTCTGAGGAGGTCTGAGTCCACTAGGTGCTCTTACAGGGTGGTGCTTACAACATAGACTCACCAGTCACGGATAGCAATTGCGTCCACCATGTGGACTTACATTTGAGGAGACCCTGGGACAATATGATCTGATGCCTTTATCTTATTAATAAAATTAGAGTCCCTGAATAGTTGCTGTAGTATTTCTAAAGGATAAGAGAATGTACCATGCATATATCTATGTTAATTGAATACACCTATGTTGATGATCTTTGCATTGATTATGTGAACATTGGTTATACTATTGATGAGATACACTGTGATTAAGTAGCAAAGGCACAGCATCTGTTACACAGGTGTGCACACCTGGGTAGTCATGGTACTGCATGTCACTGACTGGTGAGCGGTCACAGGTTGCTCAGCATACATAGGAAGGCAGCAAACATGCAGATAGTTCCTCGTACAATAACTGTGCCCCTCATACAATCATTTCTAGGTGCCTCATGACACACAAACAGCAATAGCTAAGCAAGTGGTTGGTTCTGTGGATATGAATCCAAATGAAGTCAGGAGAAAAAAATAATACAACATTCATAAAGCTCCGCATGCTCATGGGCATTGGGATCAGGCAGCTCTGCCGAACCGAAGGGCCTTTCATGCCACTTCATGTACACATGTGAACTGTGCCCCTGTGAAATGCTAACTTGTCCTTTAGGAGCAAGTTAGATGACTGAGATTCCAGTATCAGAGCTAAAGCCCCTTTGAAGTGTCACTTTGCCTTTGTGCGCTTCTGCCTCTGCATTATCAGTATGTCTTCCATGAAGCTTTATTATCACTGGTAATGAAGAACTAAGAGGCAAAATTTTCTATCCAAGGATTGAGTAGTAAAAACATCCAGCTTCCCTGGAAAATCAAATAGAAGACTCCAGGGCATAAGAGCTAATTAAAAAACAGAAAAAAATAAAAACAGTAAGCCTGCTTGGCTATGAAAACCCTTGAGGGGAGATAAAAGCTGAAGGGAGGTGCATGCTAGAATAATAAGGCCATAAAGCATTTGGGTCCATATCTAATGCAAAGCATTGATTTTGGCTGCTTGATGAAGCTAGTTATTCAATTAGAAAAATTTAAAGGGACACTGCCGACTAAGAGCACTCTCTTAGAGAAGTCTGTTTTGCTGTCATAAGTAACTACTAATTTTTTTAAAAAGTTAAAAAGAGACTAGAATTAAAAAAAATCCTTTCTTTGCTGTGTCCACTCCTTGCACGCTTTGTTTGATCTCCCAGCAATGCAATGGATGTAGAAGAAGGCTGGAGAAGTATAATTTAAAAATAATAGGACCGCGTTACTGTAAAATAGCAGCAAAAGATAGAAGCTGGCTAGATAGAAACCAGGGACAGAAGGAATTTCCATATTTAAACACTATATTTGAAACTGGTGATATTTCCAGTTCAAGAGTATCCACTTGAGCAGGTAAGAATTAGACACATCATTCTCAGGACAAACATATTGTTTTATTTCGAAATGACAGAACGGGAGTGAGACTGGGCTGCTGACAAACTTCAAGATATGAGCTCAACTCATCTAACTTTCGATGTCACAATATAAATGCCTTTATCTGAGCTTGTGGTTTGAACTTCCTTCGTAGTCATTGGGAAGCATGTGAGTCATCTCACTCCTATGTAGACATCTAAAATGGGCAGATGACTCATGCCTTACAATTACCTGCGTCTCTTCACAGATGATAAAGGCCATGAGGAGGAGTCTTAAGTCAGGTGAAATGACTCCTACCTTGACTGGCCAGACTACTGTGAGCTGCAAAATATGAAGTTAGACAAAGAACAACACAGGCTGACTGCTCAGCACCTGTATGATATATTACCCTAACTGATATCTGTCCAATTGCTTTCTCACATTGATGTACTTCCTTCTCCAGTTCATTCAGGTCTTTTCTGGTATGCTCCCACCCCACAGGAGTGAAAGCCTGGAGTAGTTTAGCAGAGGCAAGACTGTGGGTTAAACCCTGTGGCCTGGGTTGTGCATCCATTCAGACCAGGTGGTTGTAGCAGCCAATTTTAGTCTGAGTATCTGTGAGAACCATGCCAACAGACACAGCGAGAAATGGTGTAGGAACATGAAGGTCAGCAAAAGCAGCAGGTTTTCAGTGTTAGGTGGAACTAGGCAGCTGTCATCTTTTTCAAACCTGTTTTCAGCCTGGGGCAAAGAAGAGTTAGTGGCCAAGATTGTGTTTTCAGGATACCCTGAAATCATCCCACAGAGATAGGCAGTCAAAACTAATAACTGGAAGGGCAAAACTTTGGACACAGACATCTAGAGACAGATCTGTGACCACAGTTTTTGAAGCAGAGGGTACAGGCGACCTGGAGGGCAGAAGAGAGGTAAGGGTGCTTAAAGACAATCAATTAGCCACCTTTTTAGACATCTAAAATTCATGTGGCCATCTTGCAGCTGTGCACATTCCTCATAGACCAGTGTGTTTTCATGTGACCGCACAGAAAGTGGACGCATTGGCTAAAATTAACTGCAACACATCTAGGAAACAGGCAGTATAACAACACCCCTTAATCATAATACCACTCGTCATACTGCTTTCTTGGTTTCTGAAACAAGACTTGTTTAACCACGCAATATCACAGGGAAATTCTGCTATTAGGTCTCACCATCACTAGAAAGCAGAACCCTGCACTGATGCTCACTACAACTGTTGCCTTGGGTAAATACACTGATCTGTGAGCAGCAGAACAAATGGATACTGAGTTCCTACAGACCTGTGTCCTGTTTCCCTTCATCTGACTCCAGCTATGTCCTCCACAGCACTCCCACCTTCCACCTAGGGCACCTAATAAAGCAACAACATTTAAGATGCTATTCTTTCTGAGTCCACACACTGAAGAAAACTAGGATTACTGAGATCTGGTCTCTAAATTGCTGTTTGCCCATGTAGGTTAAAATTTCACTAGTTGTGGAAGAAGGCCAGGGCAAAGGGAATGGTCATGGCATGCAATTTTGCACTGCTGCAGAATCTGATATGGTAAAATCTAACACTGCAGACACAAAGGCTTTGCCTCAGAGATCAGAGGAAGAGAGGAGTTGTGTGTCAAATTGTCTTTTTTTGACATCACTAATAAGTGCTTTGAAATCCTCTCATTTAAAACCACTTTGACATTTTGTTTTCTCTGTCTCAAATAATGTTTTGTTTTCTCTGTCTTAAATAATCATAGAATAACCAGGTTGGAAGAGACCCACTGGATCATCGAGTCCAACCATTCCCACCAATTTCTAACCCATGCCCCTCAGCACCTCATCCACCCGCACCTTAAACACCTCCAGGGAAGGCGAGTCAACCACCTCCCTGGGCAGCCTGTTCCATTGCCTAATGACCATTTCAGTGAAGAATTTTTTCCTTATGTCGAGCCTGAACCTCCCCTGGCAGAGCTTGAGGCCATTCCCTCTTGTCCTGTCCCCTGTCACTTGGGAGAAGAGGCCAGCTCCCTCCTCTCCACAACCTCCCTTCAGGTAGTTGTAGAGAGCAATAATGCCTCCTAAGGGAGGAGGTTGCTTCTGACGACTGGCAGAACAGTTTGCCCTCTGGTCTCATGGCCTCCCCAAGGTATCTGGCCTTTATTTCTTCCTCTTTCTGTTTTTTCTGGTCCTCTCTTGGATTACAATCATGCACTAGTCCTGCAAAGTGGCAAGAAATGAATGGGAACATCTGGGCCTTGCTCTTAGAGCTGCTAATGAGTATCAGTGTTGAGTAAATTCACCTGGTGCTCATTCACACTGTCAAGTAGCACTGAACATGAGTTTGGGGCATGTTTCAGCAAAGAAACCTGAAGATTAGGGATCTGTCCTTATTTGTAGGCTGTTGGTCAGATTAACCATTTTAGTGTGCATGTTACAACATGGCTCAACAACTTGGCTAGCCATTCAACGACCTAGTTAATGAGGAAAAATGATCTCAGACTATTTGTGAGAAGCAAAATGCTTCCAGCAGTGTCCAGATGGAAAAAATAAGGTGGTGTATCGTAGCATCTCACTTCCACATGTCTGGGTGAAATCCTGCGTGAGAAAAAACTATGTTGCGCCTGAATCCTGGGAATCCTCACACGTGCTACACTATCAGCATGTGGGCAGCGCTGTTTGAGTAAAAAGTACAACTGTGACCTTTACTTCAAATGCAGTAGCCAGGGTTGTGATTGTCTGTAAAGATAAGTTACATTCAAAAGCTTCTTGCTGCTGGAATATGATGACCCTGATGGGACATTGCTGTTGTGGTGTCGTCAGAGAGGTGAGAAAACTCGCTATTCCTTGTGACAGTGATTAGTGTCTTTAATGTACATCAGAACTGCTCCCCCCACGTAGGTGAAGGCAAAGAGCCTGACTAGAAGCGTTAGCATCACCGCTCACTGTCTGGTGAGCAAGACATTAACTCACCGTGACACTGGGAACAGTAAGATTGAGTTTGTAGTTTTTTCTTGTTTGTTTTGTTGTTTAAGTTGAGTGAACTGTAATGAGATAAAGTACCCTCTGGAAAAAGCTAATTGGATTAGAGTAGCTTAATTAATGGAGATAGTCACCTACATAAAACCTATTTTTCCCAAATAATGGGGATCTGCAGTCTACCAAGGGTCAAAATCAGCACATGATTTATGATACACTGCTCAGGTATTGGTTAACCATAACGTTATTAATGGTTGATGATGAACTGGGCATAGTTCTTCCATTAAGGCTCTTATTGTTCAGCTCGGCTACACGTACATTCAAATGTCATGAGCCATGCAGCAAAATAATCACTGCTAAGAACAGGGGAAATTTCTAGTTGTGGGTATTATTTTCTTTTCAAATAAATATAACCTGGTTGTAATAGAGAATTAAAATATGACAAAGTGATGAACAATCAACTCACATGAACTTTATCATTAAAGTGCTGGTCTTCATATGCTGTGAAAGCTTTTCTTATTTAACTTGTGGAAATTATTCTTGCAATTACTGTCAATATTGATTAATGAATTTACAGTTGTATTATTCTTGGTCATAGTTTAACAACATTGAAAGGAGAACATTTGTGCCACATTCCTGCTGCCTTTTGCAGAAGGAAAAAGATATAGCCCCATGGCGGTAGAGGTATGGCTTTTCTCTAAACTGTCACCTCCCAGAGCCTCCAGGTAATTACCTGGACCAGGTAATACTTAGGTGATAGTAAGTTTGATAAAAGTCTTTCTCAGAATACCTGGAGATTCACAAAGCAGTAGCAGAATTTCCCTTGCCTCAGGCTCCAGAGGAAAGAGTTATCAGAACAGAAAGACTGTTGTTTTAGCGAGGGTGGAGTGCCACTGGCTGAGGAGGGGCTTGAGAGATGAAGAGAAAAATATCTTAAGACACATTTTAATGGAAACTATAGGCTTTCTGGGATTCCATTTTAGTCAGCTGCTTGTACTAAAGTGTGCCCTGGCAGACCAGTACTGTGATGGACAACGTGGCAGACTTTAAGTTAAAATGCTGACATTTACAGTGCTCAGTCATGATACTCTGTACAGTTTTCTTAATGTTAGGTGGGATGTTTCTATGAAGCACAGCTCTTCTGTTCAGTTTCAATAGAGTCTTCCTTAAAGGGAGACCCATGCTTTTAGTCTTACCAGTAGTTCAATGGACACAATACTTCAGTACCTTCCAAAATCCCTGCAGAAGTTAAGGGAGCTTCAAGCTCTTCAGTCAGCTGTAAAGCTCTCACCTCCTGAGATATTTCTGTCTATGCACAAGATGAGGGGTTGTTTAGCAGAGTTGAAACAGACTCTTGGTTTTGCACTTATGTATTGCTAATTGTGGTGCTGACAAGACTGGTTCTATTGTAATGTTATGAAATTAGACATGATCTTAATTGTTTTGCAAGGTTTAGATCTTTTAAGTACTCCATGCTTATCCCCTTTTTGGAGATCAGGTTTACCCTGAGCATCAAGACCAGGTCTCTTGTTTCAAGGGCGAAATACAAAACTAACTTACTGTGCAGCCATGCAACAGGACACCTCCTCCCATTATTTCCTCTTTGACTAAGAAACGAATGAATCAATGACAGATGCCACTTGCCAGATGTCTTTTTGCCTAACCCAGTAAACTGCACAGGACACTGTACTTTGATTCTCTTCCTCTTTTTTCCAGTCATAGTGGGCTAGCAGTGGGAGCAAGCACTAGAATTTGGTTGTTGGGCAGCTTTCTCAACGTTGTAATAAATGCTCTGTGAGAAGTCACATTGACCCGGTGAGATGCAATCAACTTGTCTTAATGTCACTCTAATATTTCAGACTTCTGCAAGTCTGTTGAAATTTTATCCTCCTGCAAACAAGCTCAGAATCCCTTTAACCAATGTTACAGTTTTTTGAGTCAACAGACACAGCTTCTAACAAACATGCAATCTAACCTTGGCACTTGACATTTTTTTTTCCCAAATCTCTGTATTTATTTTCACCATCACATTTAATGCATTGATTCTGAATATACTTAACAATGTAAATGTGTCAAATGTGTTGTGCTCTTGAAGCAACCTGTCACAAAGAGGTTTTCCTTGGAATATAAACAACACCTTAAAATTTGTCTTCTTTCCATAAATAAATCTGTTCTAATGAGGTCATTTGTGCCAAGAGCATTTTCTGTTCTCCAGTGTTAATCTCTTCAGGCCTTCACAGTAATCAGTTGCACCATTGTTGGTAATCAGTCACAGCTCTCCTGAACAAACACGGGCCATGGTGGCACACGGTCCCACAAACCACGGCCAGACTAACGAAGCAGTATGAGCAGGGCTGTCTTATGCGATTGAACTTTGGGAATATGAACTCCCTTCTTGCCATCCTTAAGCAATTTGGTTTTCAACAGATATGGCAGAGAACCTCTGGTCCAGAGATACAACTCTCTTCAAAATACCACCTGTACTTTATAATGAGCATTTACATATCAGAATGCCCAGCTTTTCTGCTGTAATGTGTAAGCATAAGAATGGACAATCCATGTTGATTCAAGAAACCTGATTATATTATGTACAGAAAGGCAACGAAACATACTTTAAGTACGGGTGAACTTGCCAAGAGGTAAGCCCATCATAAGTCGTGTTTCAGATTGGAATAGAAATACGCTACCTGCAGCTTAGTGTGCTCTTCCTATTAACAAATAAATTAAAAGATAAATTAATCTGTCTTGCCCCAGGGGTCTGGAATATTAAAAACCAGAGCCCTTCTCATAATTTCAGTCCAGCTACCTCACTCATTAAGAACAGGGCCCGGTTTTCACTCAGAGTGAGCCTTATGTTGTCTGATCAACAAATTTATACAAATTATTTTGCAAATTTACAGTCACAGAGATACATAAAACCCAGGGGTGATGCAAGTATGCAAATTAAACTCTTCTTTGGCAGTTGTTAAAGCTACTGCTTTTCCAATAAAAAGCATAAGAGGATATACTTCACTTTGTTTGCATGTATAAAGAATATAAAGAATAGGTGCTACGTCTGCGAAATGTGCATTTGCATGAAAGCCAACTCCCCTTCTGATAACTCTTATAACAGGAAACTATCAAAATAAGGCACAAAGTAAATGAGTAATTTAGAGATCTCATTTGTATGAATGTGCTTAATAAAATATGTGTATGTGTGAAGGGGAAGCCAACTGACCATAAGATAAAGTAAGAAGCCATGAACTCACTGTGGAAGGAAAGCTATTTTTAGTCAAATTTAAAAGAACTGCTTTCTATTCAAGGCTTCATATCATGCTGTATTAAATTATAAGAGTGAAAACAGTTTCTGATTTAAGAAGAGATGGCACAGCAAGATGTGATGTGTCAGAAATATAGTTACATATTGTACACTGATGTTCTGCTTGTCTTCAGTTGTTGGAGGCTGACCAAATGAAGAAGCTGATCATAGCCAAAAGAATCTTAACCCTCAAGAGTCCAATCCCGAAGCTATACTATACAGCAGTAATATTTTTCCCTTGTGTAATCAATAGGGTAATTTATGTTAAGAATTCACAGGAAGTAAATTCCCCAAAGTACAGTTAATAGAATTATATAGAGTCACTGAGGCTGGAGGTGAGAGCTGTCCCTGAAAATTAGGCTGTAAAGATCATAACCGCAAATAATATAGGCTGATGAAATCTTCCAGATGGATGAAAATAATCTGTTGAGAGTCCTTGCCGCTGTGTAGAGTGTCTCTCAATGGCAAAAGAAGCCTGGGTGTCTTGCAACTAAAAGGTCCAAATGGTCTAACATGAAAAACTCGAGACTAACCCTATAGCCTGGGAAACAAGAATGGGAGGGCAGAGACAAAGAGATTGTTATAGAACATGTTTGAACCTGTCACAGTGAGACAAGGCTCAGCTCGATTGCTTCTATTAGTATGAGTGGACATGTGTTCAAATATAGACAATTTCTTACCCTTGGTCAGAAAATGTTGGTGTGTGAGAGTGAACAGTTAACACCAAGTTTCTTCTGAAACTGAAGAAATCTGTGACAGAAACCTTTCAATTATTGACTGAGGCTTATGTTGAAGAGATAACAAAGATCAGGTTTGTGCTTAAAGGAACCCATTTTTTGCTGGTAGAAGATCTGAAAGCAAAAATTATAGACATTCTTTCAGAAAATGATCTCTGGAATTGCTTTGAATGTTGGCAGCATTGTATGCAGCTGTGTGTCAACTCAGAAGGGAATTATTTTGAAGGTGATCATAGCTTGGTTTTTAAATTTGTTAAATAAAAAGACTTACAGGCACAGGTTTGAGGCGGGGTTGTGTTGGACCTTGTATGTTGCAATTCTGACTCCAGGTGCTGCTAATACTCACCCCTGCCTTACTGTGTTCCAGCAAAATTAGTGAAACTGGTTCATAAAATCTCATCATCACTTCGAAGGGGCCTGACTTGTCCCCAAGACACTTCTGACTTCTCTTGTGAGACAGTGGCCTCTTCCAGTCCCAGTCCCACATGGTTCTATTGTACCTTGGTTGCCAACACCTGAGATTCAGGCAGCTTGAGCAGAGGCAAAGAATTTTATGTATAAATGAGAAAAGAAAGGTATTTTGCAGTTTAAATGTTATCTTATCTTAGACATCAAGTTTGACAGCCCTAGTATTTGCAAGGAAGAAAGAAAAGAAAGATCTTGACTGCTGTGATCCAAATCAGCCACCCTTTGCCTTCTTACAGCTTCAGCAGAGAAAGGCATTGCACAAAAAATGGAGTTTTTTGTAATACCAAATGAGGATTAACAGTGGCCAAACTGGATGTAGTCTGTGATGAACACATCTAAAGCACTTACAAAATCTTGTTATGTTGGAGGGCATTCATTGTACCTAAATTTAGTCTTCTAGACATAAAGAATCTAAGCTAACCTTGGTACAGAGCCTATTCTATAGTCCGTGGAGACTGGCCATCACTTGGGGCAACTATCATATCCTAAAAAAGGTGTAAGCTCGGTGGGTTGAATGGCTTTTGGAAAGTACGTATCATTGACCACAAACTATAAAGAGAGCTTAACTAACTACATAAGATAGGGTTAAGTGGACAGTGCCAATCTGTTCCTCCTTAATTCCAGGACCAATCCTCATTCGCAGGACTACTCCTCTGACTAGGATTTATAATTCCAGTCCATATCACACAGATGAGTGCACATGTAGAGAAGCAAGTACATTGCAAAAGGGGCCTCTTTGCCCAGAGCCTTGAAAAATCACCTAAACTGCAAAAACTTCAGTTTCTTCTCAAACATTCAAGCATTGATGAGTTTCCCAGGTATCTCTGGAGTTAGGAAGGAGAGTCGAGCAGCTTGCTCAACGCTGTTCTTCTCCACGGACTCTGAAATTGGACTTTCACACTGACAGGAAAGTGGTTTCTGGAAACCTGTTTGCTTTGCATTCTGCTCCCAACATTTTTGCTGGTGCAGCAGTAACAGGCAGGTGGCTGGAAGCTCAGGGTACAACTTGCCAGGAGAGGCTCTTCTGTGTTCTTTCAGCAGTTAAATAATGGCTTGTATGCAAAAGTGGTACTGCTTTAGCCATTCAAGCATGAACACAAGTGGATATAGGCAACCTGGAGAGGGCACACAGGATATACATCTATGTTGCACTAAAGAGCACTCAGAAAATACCTGTATTTGGTTTATAGGTCATCCTGTGTTTCTTTTCAGTGCCAATACAGAAAAATATCTACTTAGTGCCCTGCTGACAGTAGCAACTGACTTTGGGAAAAAAAAATGCTCTGGTGAGCTCTGAGCAGGTTGCAGGAAAATGTTAGAAAACTAAAAGGTCTTTAATATTTGTGCTCTTATGGTTACAACCATAACAAGGAGGACCTTGCTGCAAAGGGCTACAAAGATGATCAAAGGGCTGGAGCACCTCCCATACGAGGACAGGCTCAGAGAGTTGGGGTCCAAGAAGACCTCATAGCAACCTTCCAGTACCTGAACGGGGCCTACAAGAAAGCTGGGGAAGGACTTTTTGCAAAGGCTTGTAATGATAGGGTGAGGACAAATGGGTATAAACTGGAGAGGGGCAGACTTAGACTAGACATAAGGAGGAATTTCTTCACAATGAGGGTGGTGAGGCCCTGGCACAGGTTGCCTAGGGAAGCTGTGGCTGCCCCATCCCTGGGGGTGTTCAAGGCCAGGCTGGATGGGGCCTTGGGCAGCCTGGTCTGGTGGGAGGTGTCCCTGCCCATCGCAGCGGGGTTGGAGCTGGATGGGCTTTACGGTCCCTTCCAACTTAAACCATTCTATGATTCTATTCTGAATAGGTAACAAAACTTTGGGGAAAAAAATGGAGAGAAAAAATAAGAGAACCAACCATTTAATTTGATTAACATATCAGGAGGCTTGCCCAAGATTAGTTGATGAATGGTTAGTGCTGTACTTACGTCAAACCCTACTTTTCTTCTAGGGCTCTTCCTCTTAAACCAGAATATGATGATGTCATATTTATTTAGTGCTGTCCACAAGGCTAAAGAGCATTTACTGATGGAAAAAAAAATTGAAAGAAGAACTCAGGAAAGGCCATTTGCAGTTAGAGGAAGCAAATAACAGTGTGACTCACTTTGAGAAAAGTACACTTTCTGAGCCAATACAAGACTGTCTCTAACCATTTACCTGGAGGTCTGATGTAGCTGGTCATTACTACAAAACTTTGCTTATGGAGGATTCTGACTTGCAGAGGTCTGGAACAATGAATTGGAGGGAAAACCAAACTAGGCAGTATATTCTCTTGCATCCATGCTGCCAAAGTAAAACATGAGTGAAATATGCAAAACCTCATAGGACCCCCCTCAGGTTCCCTACAAATGGCTTTGTGCTTAGCAGTGGTGATGTTCTGCAAGTCCTCTGTTGTATATAATTTTGTGCTTTCATCACAAGCATGTATTCTACATGCTATAGAATATAATTTTAATTTCCTCAAAACTTCTTGTTGAAGGCTTTGTTCTTTCTTTAAAATTGCTCACAGGCTTTGAATGCACAATGCACCATGTGTTTGACTTCACCACAGCATTAGACATAGTCACGGCAGATCTAGGGATAGAATGGGACAACAGATTGACTGGTATGTGTGTACGTTTGCAATTGCTCGTTCCTGTCTCCTCTGGAAACCATAGAGGAGTAGAAGCAGCTGGTATGCAGAGATGAACCATAATGTCTTTCTAGGAAAGCTGACTGCCCCAGTACCTCTGGTCCTGACAGTCCTAGGCTGTATGCTGGTGAGAGCAGGTAAACTCAGATGTCTGGTTTTGAGGCTCTAGTCTATTCCTGTCTGTATACCATTTGTTAGCATCGCCCAGCATGGGCATCTTGCTTCGATCCAGGTGTTGTTTGCTATGCATTGCAGTGCTTCTCCATGTGTTGGTCCTGAAAGTGGCAGGGATTATGCTGATAAGATTGGGTGTTATAAGCTGCTCAACAACCTTGTAAGCCAAATTTGGCTTTTGGCGTGTTACAAGGGGAAAACTAACAGCATGGAAATCACCCAAGTGTTGTTTATATCAAAAGTTTTAATACAGAAACTTCTTTCTCACGTCCTCAGCTGGACTTGGTGTCTTCATTGACTTCGGTGGAGTTATTCCAGCCTATACCAGCTGAAAATACAACCCACGGGACTATTCATTGCCATGTAAAATTCCTGAGTGGTATGGTTTATTTTCTCATTTGTTGTTTCTGCCACCCGGCACAGCCTACTTATATCCTTCTCTGCTCATTAGCCTCTGAAAACATCTTTTGTGTTGCCTATAGATGTGTCACTTTTCCCTTGCCAAGTATTAGCTTTATGACTGAACAACTCTTCTTATTCCTTTTGAAATCACTTCACAATGCTACCATTTTCTTCCTGCAACAACCTCAGGTGTCTATTAAGCAATGTTGTATCGTGTTTTCAGGTGCAGTATGGGTTAAAACAATATAGCTCCATTTTTGCAAACATTTCTGCAGCCTTGCAGCTTTAGTTCATCCCCGTGACCACAAAAAAAATAGAGGGAAACTAAACAATACACTCCTTCCTGTGAGTCACATGTAGGTTGGCTACATCTCTGAATTTACCTCCTGAAAAAAGCAGCTTTCTCTCCATTTTAAGACAGATATATATCAGCTTGTGATGGCACCGCAGGGTCAGACTGTAGCCAATGAAAAGTCATGGATGCCACATGTACAATAACAAGATGTATAAATGGAAAACTCTCGTGATTGACACAAAACACAGTCTCCCACCAGGGCCTGTGCTCATCTACTGAGGGATGAGATGAGGAATTCTTCTGCAGAAATTCTCAACGTTAATTTCCTTTGACTGGATAGTTACAGGAGGTTGTTCCTGAAGATCTAAATGCAGAACTCTAGGAAATTTCCTGGGCTTGCCTCAGTTCTCTCAGTTCTTCTTAGTTCCACCCTCAGTTCTTTCTGACTTCAGAGACATCTATGGTTGTCCACTCCTCTTAAGAGTCAGTGGCTTTGGACTTCGGACTTTCAGGCTTTGGACTTCGGACTTTCAGGCTTTGGACTTCGGACTTTCAGGCTTTGAAAGTAGCCCCTTTGTAGTGACCAAGGGCACCAGATTCTAATGAAAAATTAAATCAGATTTCATTTTCTTAATTTTGAAGGGTAATAACTAGCTCCCTCCTTCTCACCGGGGCTCTGTGGACTAAGGACAAAGAAAAAAGCTTTTCAGACAACATACAAACACCATCTCAACCACTTAATTGTATAATACTCATCTCATTGAAACTACAACAGCATTTTTAACAGGACTGCACCAATTGGCCTTCATGGCTTTGTTTTCATGGCTCCCAGGATCCTGCACACAAGTCTGTAAAAGAATAATTAGGATGTAAGGAAACGTGCAGCCATGACCCAGTTCTGAAGCCTTCAAGCACTGAAGTTAGAGAGAGTTTTGCTTCCGTCAGGTCTAAAATATTTGCCTAGGAAGAACTTGTTGGCTAATGATTTCAAGAATGAGAGAAAGGAAATCTAAAACAAATCCCTGAAAACTGATGTCTTCTGCCAAAAAACATTTATTGTTCCTGGAACAGACACTATTTCCTGCCATCATGAAGGACTTGTAAACAAGAATCATCAGGTATAGCAGCTCTTCAGAAAGAGGTAATTTACTGGTAATTTCAGCCAGTACTGCTTGTTGTTCCCCATGTGATACTGCCTGCTTTCTTGGCTGACTCATGGACCCTGGGAAGAGGAGGGCAGCAACCCCAGGTCCCTCTCCAGGCCCAGAGTGTCAGCGTACGGAGCAGTGAAGGAATAGGCATTCTTATTTCTCCCATGTGAATTACCACTGCAGTAACAGGTTTACTTTTTCCTATAGATGCCACTGAAGGGATAAAAAATACATGAGAAAGGTCTACGTATCCAAAAGTGCTGCTGAGCTCTTCTCTCTCTGAGATACACCTGAAGAATTGCGTTGCTCTGATCAATCAACTCTATCAGCTGACGGTTCACATACAGGAAAGATGGGAAGCAGATGTATTTGGGTAAACATTTTCAGTGCTGATCTGGCTAGAAGAGTTAAGGCACAGCACAGAGAGTTACTTTGAACCTTCAGTTTTCATTGGAGTGTGAAATGTTCAGTAGCCCTTGGGCGGTCCTCAGAGTCTTTCAATACCAGGGCTTTTTTATTAGGATACAATGTAGGGGTTGAACGACTTATAGCAAATAAGCAGCCACCAAAAAAAAATTGTGAATGTAATGTGCAGGGTAGGTCACCTCTAACAGCAAACAAGGCTGAACTCCTGGTCTTAAGGCAACTTCTTTCTCCTCTGGAGAGTGTCCTTTGATTCAGTCGGTGTTTGTAAAATGATTAGAGAAAATGAGATATATTGCAAAAGATCAGGAGCAGCAAGAACCAAACACAAAAGAAAACATTTAAACACAAAGGCTTTGCTGGCAGAGGAGTCATACAGAGAGAAAGCTCTTCTTTCCCACTTTTTAGTACACTGCTAGGAGCTTAACTGAATGAAGTGTAAATGGGGGAAGGATGCAAAAAGAGGATCTGTAACTGATTTCTGTGACTCCCTAATGACTGATTGGCAAGCTGACATAATGGATCACTAAAAGCCATGAAACATGTTCATAGTAAAAGGGCCATAGTGCAAGTAGCTGGGCATTTGTGCAAGGCTTCAGAAAAAACACTACTTTTCTCTTCTCATCTCTAATATCTTTTCACCTCTGTTTCCTTCTAGACACATTTACTTCTTAGTCTACCCTGTCTAGTTCTTACTTACTTCATCACATTAATCAAGGAGCAGAATTTCAGCTCATTTGAAATTATTTTTACCTACAGGAAATCAAGCTTTACCTAGAGGAAATCAAGCTTTCTAATTTTTTTTGTTCCTTTTCCTCCAAGTGCTGAACCTTATATTGGATGAAATAACAACAACAACAAAAAAAATTCCTCTTGGGTAAAATAAGGACTGGCTGGCTCTGTACCTGATCCTATTTCATATTTTGCCTCCCTCTGAATACAGTGTCTTGTAATTGGTGTATAAGCAGTTCAGATCCATATAGCTAGATATGGCATCCCATAAAAATAAATCAAATAAATCTGTGCAGCTGGAGATATTTGTCTTATCCAGATACCCAGAGCCGACAAAATATGTCTGAGACCTCTACTAAGATGAAGGTATGATGCATAGCAAATAGCTTGGAGAAATATTAGCAATCAATACATTAAAGAAGAGAAATGGAAAACAGAGTTGTAAATTCAAGCATTGCTAATGCCACAATACTTCTGAAGTCTGACGGATCTGTGGTGCTTTTATGGATACAATGCAGTCATATCTGAGGTTTTCAAAATCTCCACCGAAGCTGCAATTGTGTCAGAGTCTAAACCGACCTAGATCGCTGTTATCTCTCAACTACCTGCCTCAGCCCCACAAAACCACTGGGTGGATTTTCCAGTTCTCCCTCACACTGGCACCACACACCTAATCCTGCAGTGAGGTGGTTCAGAGAACTAAATGGGAAGAAAATGCTTCCCTTTTTTTCAATAAAATTAATTTCTCTCCCTTAACAGGCTCATTGTACAATCAGATAAATTTCAGTGAAGAGAAGAATGGGAGAGTGCATCTAAGGAAAGGCAGAGAGCAGACCCATCTGAGATCATACTAAACTGCTGTGGAATTGCACCTTTAAGAAAGCAATCCCACTCCAAATCATGCATCTGCATATATGCGAATGTTTCAAAAGACTTACACATTCACTTTAGTGCAGTTGCATATGTTTACTTTGATATAGAATTCTTGAAACACTGAGTCCACTTGCTTCATGAGTTGACCACATGGAAACACTACACCCTATGGCATGTAAACATCCATTAAAGAACAAAAAAATGCTCCTATCCATCACGGTTGTTCACGAAATCTTCCTAGTAGGACCCAACTGTGTAGTCTCATCTATTGAGTCTGAAAATAGCTTGGAACAATACTGATGAGAGACGTAAACACTACCCAAAATGCTTGTTTCCATTCAGGTTTTGAATCAAAACCTCAGTGACAACATGGTAAATGTCAACATTTGATACCTAATAAATGAATACATTTTAGCAGATGGAGAAGAGTGGAAATTAAATGATGATGCATTTGGGGCTGGCTTTGGAACTGCTGAAAAGAGGAGGAGGAGGAAGAAGAAAGGAGAGATGCCAAGAAGGAAGTAGAGCAGAAACAAAGAAAGGAAGATGAGAAGGAAAGGAAGAAAAATCACTCCTACAGAGTTCTGGTGATTCAAGCCTAACAGAGTGAAAGAATAATAAACAGTACATTACCTTCTGCAGCAAAATCTGAGGCTGTGCCTGTTGTGCTGTAGACAGAACACAATACGCTTGCCTATATTTGTACTGTGGCCCGTCCTCCATACCTGGGCACAGAGCTCGTTCTCCACAGGATTAACAAGTTACCCCCCTCAGTCAGAGACAGTTTAACTAAAACAGCCTCTTAACCACCTATTTTAGATTAACAAGAGTAATCCACTGTCTAAAGCCAATAGCCATATCAATACCACAAATTGCACATAACTCTGAAAGGTTTTTGGCATAACTAAAAATTATGATAATTCTAGACTATCTCTAGATATGAGATAAGCACTCAGGCTGTAAAGAAATTCATACTTTTTTTAAAAGCCCATCGCTATGCAGCAAAAACTCATGCAGTAGGGATGATCTGTCTGCAAAATAGTTCTTCCGATCTGCCAATGACTATATTTTTAGAGTCTAATACAAAGATTCCAGAAGACAAGATGAGGAAAAAAATGTGTGAACAAAAGGTAAACTCAAGATTTTACACTCTGGGGACCAAGTTACCAAAAACTACTATCATTATCCATGTATCAAATGGGAACAAAATTCAGAAATCCCCTCACACATTTTCAAGAGGAGCTTTTATAAATCTTTTCCTTTCTTCCTCTTACTATGTTGTTTATATGCTGAACATTCACACTTCCTTTTCATAGAAACACAATTAATTTATCCCAAAGTGTCTGTATTTAAAAGATAAGATAATTCATGATATTCACTATTCTGATACTTTTCTTTCTCAAAATATAACCACAATTAAACAAAGGATCTTTTCTATTACATATCCTTGCTAGTTCTCATTGCATAGAGTGGATCAGTTTGTCTGCTTTCAGTCTCAGAATTGCTTATCTAGCCTTCAGCAAGTGTTATGCACGAGTATAAGTCTGACAAACTTGATTTATGTTAAGAAATTATTTTTCCGTTGTCATAGAAACCACTGCAAGATGATCCAGGCATAAGTAAAAAGTAACAAAGGTAAATGGGCTGCTGGTTTTGCTGGTGGAAGGTCCCTTTTTGTTGGTGTCCCATCAGTAATACCCTTGCACCCCTGGGGCAAAAAGAGCAAAAGGTGGTATTTGGAAGGAAGGCTGAGAGGAAAAATTTGCCTCAAGGATGGCTTCGGTGTAATGTGACAGGCACATTTTCCAGTCCAGAAGAGGGTGTGCAGCCAGCACCACTTCTCCTGCCAGACTGCAACATGGGTGCAAAGTAAACGTTTCTTTTGAATAGGAAGCAAAACCAGACTAGAACTCCCTGTTACTGAGACCTCCACGCCACGGTGGAGAGAGAAATGGAATAGTTTGCTTGTCTTATGCCAGGGGTTTCCTTTCACCAGTATGAATGAATCATATTCATATGGGGTTGTTTAGCCTGGAGAGGAGGAGGCTGAGGGGAGACCTCATTGCTCTCTACAACGACCTGAAAGGAGGTTGTAGAGAGGAGGGTGATGGCCTCTTCTCCCAAGTGACAGGGGACAGGACGAGAGGAAATGGCCTCAAGCTCCGCCAGGGGAGATTTAGGCTGGACACTAGGAAAAAATTTTTCACAGAAAGGGTCATTGGGCACTGGAACAGGCTGCCCAGGGAGGTGGTTGAGTCACCTTCCCTGGAGGTGTTTAAGGGACGGGTGGATGAGGTGCTGAGGGACGTGGTTTAGAGATTGGTGGGAATGGTTGGACTTGATGATCCGGTGGGTCTCTTCCAACCTGGTTTTTCTATGATTCTATGATTCTATATCCACATTTTAATGCTTGCACAGTTCTAGCCGCTGTGCTGCATATAAACAAATTTTGTTCCATATAAACCATTTTTGCTCCAGAAAGAGGAAACAGCCAGATGGACAGTAACAAATATAAGGAAGTAAAAGAGTTAGTGAACACTCACTATCATGACATGTTCATGTAGAAGCACCTTTACCCACCCCAGCACTGCCTGCCCTTCAGCTCCATGCTCTAGAGTAGGTAATCATACCCTGTCCAATATAAGTGATCATTCATTACCATTTTAATGCAACAACAGCACAGGAATGTATACCATGTACTACAACACATTCTATTCAATCTCCACCATCAGTCATTAACATTTTAGGGATGTTTATCCCCAAGATTTACAAGGGCAATGAACATTGCTAGTACTTGCCTCTACAGCTGTCAGACTGACTTTACGTTCTTTCCCAAGGGAAATCTGTTTCTGCATCTGCATCTGCTGTTCAGTTTACAACAGGCTTTCAGCTAAAGGATTATTGCTGTGAATCCATGTCCTCACAAAAAAAAAAAAAAAAAAAGCAAGAGGACAAAACTGTTACTGCAAAAAAGTCAGAAAATCTGTAACTTTGTGTGGCCTTGGAGTTCCTCTAAGCAATGAGTGGAAAAGCCAGAGGATTCCAGACTGTAATGCTCCTCTGCAGCAATTAGTACTGGAAACAGTCCAAAAAGAGGAGGACCTGGATAGATTACAACTTCTTTTTGCCTCTAATGCTGATTAGTTGCAATATGTCAATAATTAGATTTAGTGAACAAATATTGCCTCCTTTTCTGATGGTGCACTGTCCAGGCTGTTTTATTTCCTCCCTATTATCTATCATTTGAAAATATTTGCCAGACAATCTCTTTAAGTCCTTTCTGACCCAAAGCTTGCTGATATTACTTTTGCAAGCATTAAAAATAGAGGCAAGTCTGGTGTTGCTTCTGATTCCTGATAAGGTGAAAGCAGCTTTTAGCACTAGGTGTGCCCTAGATTGTGAAAAGTGAATTCCAAACTGTTATTTTCCAATATTCTCTCTAAAATGCATGCCTGTAAGCTTTCCATGCAGTTTTCTCCTTACCAATAAAGGAAAAACACAAAATACAAAGGGCAGAAGACAGCTGAAGTAAACTTGTGCGATGGTTTAAGTGGTATTAGTGGGTATTTTTGGCAGTGCTCACTGGAGCCTAGTTGCAAGAATCTGAATAGAAAACTTGGTTATTTGTTTCTTTTTTTCCAGAAAACCAAAGGTGCATGGGGGATGGAAAATGAAAGCAGAACTTAATTATTGGCATGATTATTGCTGCTAAATTATAAGAAAAAGCCTATCTGTCACTTCTTCCCTATGTGCACATGTACACATCTCTTTTTATGTTCACTGCCTGTCCGCAGCTTGTCTTAGACATGCATCTCGTTACGTCTCATTATCACATCTCATTCCCATGCTCTTTATAGTGCAAAACAAGGTGTGTATTTGGTTATGAAAATGCTGGAGGGGGTGAGTGCATTTTTGCATGGGAGATGCTGTATTACTATGTCAATCATTGCTCCTTCTCCTTCTTAGTCTGCAGATTAATCCTGGATGAGCCCCAACTGGAATGCTTCTGGCACTGGAGAAGGAAGATTTAGATAGCGAATTCTCAGCCCAGGTCCACTGGCATGTGATTGACACACTGTTATCAAACTTGCACCGAGGGGCTGAAAGCTTTCCTCCCACCATGCTGAAAATCTACTTTAGACCTAAGCATAACTTTTGGGTTGCTGAGGGAAGATTGCTTTTCCCAGTTAACTCTTTCACTCAGAGCTTACATATAGTCTTTTCCCGCCCCCCAGAAGAAGGGCTGTTGTCTATTAAGCAGCTTAGCTACCAAAAAAGGGGTGGAGGAGGGAGACTGCAAGTGTCTTCTCCAGCGTTACAGTGCACATTGATGCTGGCTGGGCATGCCATTTCTACAGGTCACCCAGGCTCCTGCTACAGTTTGTCCTCCATGAGTGCGAATACTGAAGAACTTTCTGCTGTTGTAGCCTGCTGCCAAGATGCTTTTCTCTTTCTCTTTTGAGGTGAGCTGTGAGTTCAGTTCTGGGCCCCTCGCCACAGGAAGGATGTTGAGGCTCTGGAACGAGTCCAGAGAAGAGCAACGAAGCTGGTGAGGGGGCTGGAGAACGGGCCTTATTAGGAGCGGCTGAGAGAGCTGGGGGTGTTTAGCCTGGAGAAGAGGAGGCTGAGGGGAGACCTCATTGCTCTTTACAACTACCTGAAAGGACGTTGTAGAGAGGAGGGTGCTGGCCTCTTCTCCCAAGTGACAGGGGACAGGACAAGAGGCAATGGCCTCAAGCTCCGCCAGGGGAGGTTCAGGCTGATCATTAGGTAAAAAAATTTTCACAGAAAGGGTCATTGGGCACAGGCAGAGACTGCCCAGGGAGGTGGTTGAGTCACCTTCTCTGGAGGTGTTTAAGGCACAGGTGGACGAGGTGCTGAGGGACATGGTTTAGTGATTGATAGGAATGGTTGGACTCAATGATCCAGTGGGTCCTTTCCAACCTAGATTCTATGTTCAGCAGAAGATACCATTGAACATTGGGGTCTGAAAGCTACTGGGCTCTCTTGGAGGAAGCTTTCTTTCCTTGGAGGCAGCGGGGCATGCAGATGGACTATACTGGGAAAGACCTAGGCGTCTTGCCCTTGAGAGGAGTAAGAACAGGTGGAAGCAGAAGGAGTGCAAAAGCAGCATGGTAGCATTGCCTGCTCGGAAACCATAAACCAAAACCCATTCAACTGGAATAGTGATGGCTGCTGATCAGTGATGGTTTGCTGTGACTTGAGGTGTAGGCTGCTCAGCTGTATACCCTATACTCCCCAAAAGGCAGTGATCCCTGGAAACAAGCGCTTAAGTTGCTTACATGCTCAGATAGCACTGCCTTGACTGCTGCATCCTGGGGCAATTGCAGATCCTGTATATTTATCAGCTGTTGGTAGAAGCTCTGTTGTGGATTAAAGAGGGGGAGGTGGAACAGGATAAGGGTGGGATTAGGAGGAGTCAGAGCAGCAGCGAGGTCTGTGGCAGAGAAAGGACGTTTCATTTGCTGGGACATGAATATAAACCATGCTGCTGCCAAATCAAACTCTTCCCCTGGTTTGTTTACTTTTTTTACAAATAACCAGTGACTTGAAGACATAAAAAGATAATAGTATGCCCTCCTTTCTATTCTAGAGCACCACCCTTCTCCTTGCTGTTTGGCACCTTGCCCATTTCCAGCAGGCACTTTCAGATGCAGATTTCTCCCTCAATGGATATGGCAGGGCTCTTTGTCCTCATCCTCCCCAATCTTCATTAGCTGATCTGTTGTTGGGGCCCTTGCTCAGGTTTCAGGGAACAGGGCTGGGTAAGAGGCAGCACAGAAAAGGCCCCCTGGATGCTGATTCATTACCATCCAAATGGAGGGACACCCTAGCTTTGCAGAGGATGGTATCTTTATAAAGCGTGTGTAAATACCACACAAAACAATAATTACACCGTCCTTATGCACCCGTTAAAATTCATCCTGGACAGGCTGGATAACACATATCCATATACCCTAAATTGGATTTGCTTAGGATCTGCAAATGGCTTATAGATGTCTCCTGAGATAGGGTCATTGCCTCTGGCAGGGTGGACATATCTGCACAGTATCAGCAAGCTGTGACAAGAAGACAGATGAGGACAGGCAACTCAAGACGATTCCCATTTGTCTATGCATGTGGGGCTCAAAGCCCAGCTGTCCCTGAGGATTCCCTCGGAGTCCTAGCTGGATGCCATGCCCAAATCTCTGGTGTGTTCACAAATATGGACCAGCTCATCTGAGCCTTTCCTTTGCATTGCACTAGGCTGGGTTATAACACTAAATCCTTGTGCTGACAACAGTCACACTGGCAACCCGGTGGTTACATTTTGCAGGAAAATAATTTTGATATCTTTAGTTCTAGTTATGGCCAGTGGTTCACTGGAAATGAATGACAGAGTAGCTTGGGTTAGTATAATGCTGAGAGTCGTGGGATATACCCACAGCAGCTCCGAAACCACATGCAAGCGAAAACCAAAGTGCCTTTACTGTTCTTCCACCTCTGTTCACCCATTCTCCTCTTTTACAGGAAGGCAAACTAGGATAAAGGTGGGTGATAGTACTTCAGTGTAGTCCTGCAGTACGGCTGCACGTGATCTTGCTGGGTCTGCTGCTTGCTTGAGTAAAACCTACAGTGGAGACAGATCCTGAGGTGCTGAGCCTGAACAAATTTGGCCTAGGAAAACCTGGTTGATCCGTTCCAACTTCTTTCTTGCCACTGTGGCAACACTTTCTGGAAGCATTACGTGTCCACCTACACAAATAGCCATACAACATGCTGGATTTGCAACCATAAAATTACATCTTCCAAAATGATACATTGCGGCCCTCTAAAGAGCCAAACAGGTATGTAAGAAATACTTTGATGACAAGTACTCTGGAAGGACTTCAAAAGCACTGCCTGCTGTGGGGATGAAGAACTACTCACCCTTTCTAGATCCTCTTTGATTTATGCAGAAGAGAATATATCTGCATATTTCTTTGAAAATCAGCATAGGCAATACCACTTTCTGCTCTTTCAAGTTCTCATTTTTCAGAAATATCCATTTACTGGTGTCTAAAACATATGTAGGCCTCCTAGTAACAACTATGCTTTCAGACCCTTATTAATCAGTAGATCTGGGAGATGGGCATATTCCAAATCTGGAAGGGGAGAATAGGGCAAAGATCTTCTGAGCTTCTTGAGAACCAGAATTTGGAATATAATTCAGGATTTCTTGCAAAAGTTGGCCACTTGACCTGTCTATTGGACAAACGCCAGGTTGTAGCCTCATTAAAAGATTCCAAATTAATCATACGCCTCTTAGAAGATGCTTTTTCTGCAAAGACTATTGATGTGGTTCCACTTATGTTGGACTCTGTTAAACGTAACGGCAGGATTTTTAGCAGAAAGAGGTGAAGAGGTATGTCAGGCTAGTTTAATCACAATTTCAGCACCAGTCTCGCTAAATCTGATTCTAAATGAATCTAGTCCTGCTACCTTCTTGATCAAACCATGCACAGAAAGGCCTTAAGAACTGAA
The DNA here is from genome assembly GCF_032191515.1 of Phaenicophaeus curvirostris. Lineage (NCBI taxonomy): Eukaryota > Metazoa > Chordata > Aves > Cuculiformes > Cuculidae > Phaenicophaeus > Phaenicophaeus curvirostris. The sequence continues at coordinate 48,531,466 of NC_091397.1, read as the reverse complement.
ATAAAATCCCAAGGAACAGCAAGTTACAATGGAAACAAGACCTATAATTAAATTTCCACCAATGTTCTGAGTTGGCAGTCAGCTCAGTTAGCAAACTGTAATAGAGTAAGACAGTCCAAATTCTTTACTGTCTGTCTGTAGAACTGATCAGCCTTGACAATGTTTCACCCTACCTCTGTAAAACGGGGAGAAAGGCTCTATTCAGGCAACAGGCAATGCTGTTGCCATCTGGCATACTCCTCTTTTCTCATGACTTTACCCCAGCTGATTATTAAGGAGCTGTTCTATATAACCCCCTCCAACTCATTTGCCTCTGGATTCCAAGCTCATTCTTGTATCTTAACTTCAGTTTTGGTGATTGCAAGACATTTTAATAAGAATTAATTTCCGACATGAGAAAGCCTTAATATGCACCACACAGTGATGTTAATGAAAAACAGTAGGTGCTATAGTACCCGATTCCTGGGATTTTGTGATTAATTGTGACAACAGCATTAACAGTGAACACATTTCTTTTCTGTCAGCTGCCGATTGATAAAATATTCATCTATTATATTCCAGTATAGGTTATATCTATAAGGCTCCAGGTGAACTCAGAAGTTGCTTCTCTAGCCACTACACTCTTTATATGATAAAATATTCCTGTGACCATTTTTAAGATATATCCTGCTCTATGTGACTTTACAGGGGATTTTCGCAGAAATGTTTATTGTGTGTTCTGTATTTCATAGCTCTGCTTAGCAGGCTAGCATTAATGGCAAATTATTTGTGACTGGCATTTGCGTAACCTCGGCATCATGACGTCTACATAACTTCTATGTTTTCAAAGCTCTTCTTATCATAGGGATCTAGTATAAAATGTATTGACCTTCTGGGCTTACAAAGGTCCTTTTACTTGTTTGAGCTTCTTGCAGTTTGTGATGTGCTTTATCCTGACAAAATGATAAAGAGGCAGAGACTAGAAAGGGAGGAATTGAATCAACAAGAGGCAAAGTGACTTATAATTTGCCCAAATAATCAAGCCAGATAGCTGATAAACACAGACAAGTTTCCTTGTGACTTACACTACTTCTCTCCAAGCACTGCATCCTCCTTCCAGTTTCTGCCACTGTGAAAAAATTCTTCATGTGAATAATTTTGGATTTAATGACACATTCAAAATTGGTTTCAGAATTCTTATTCAGTTTAACTTTTTCTCTTTCCTTTGCGAAATGTCCTTCATAGAAACGGAAGTGCATTAAGATTTCTCCTTTAGCCTCCATTGCAAAGAGGGACCTGAATCAAAGACCTGGTTTGAGCGCTGTCAGTAGAGGCACACCACATTAGGTGAGTTATGGCTGATGAAAACTGCATAGTAATATTCTCAGTCAGAGCAAACTATCAGGTGATCAAATATGATTTTAATTGAAGTATGAAGTCTAAAAGGATTCTGGAAATAACCTTTTTTAGATAAAGGCAAGAATTACACAAACTATAAGGAGGGAGCTACAAAAAAAAAAGGGGGGGGGGGGCTCGTCAGTTCCTTCAGATCAAGGGGTCTTATATATTTGTGAATTTTCTAAAACATTATTTTCCTCCGCTACTGCTGTCTGAAACACTGCACTGCACTGCATAACTGTCATGGTGCATTTACATTTTTCTTTGTTGCTGAAGACAGCCAGTTTGAATTAGAAGCTGTTCATAGCCAGATTCTGAAGCACCAAGATATTAGCTCAGATGCAGCAAGGGATTAAAGCAAGGCAGCTCCACTCCTCCTTACAGCCTGGCAGGGGAGGGAATTGAAGGGCCATGCAGCATCTCCTGAACCACCACTGTTCCTGATTGACATCCTTTTTGCTTTACTCTTAACATGTTAAGCTGTCTGTATCTCTGTCAGCTCCAAGCAAAGACTCTAGTCTCTAAGATAAGGGCAGTACATTCAGAGAAGGTTGATGGTTATGTCAGCCACCCCAGCTTAATATGCTGCCCTGGGTCTGTACCAAAACTCTGTCATTCCTGTCCCACAGACAGCAGTTGTTCATAAAACCAGTCTGCAATAGCACTGACTCCTTTATAAAAGATATTCCTTCATGCCAACTTGGAGATTTGTCAAAGTCCTAGGTCACTGAGTCACTAAAGCTCTCTGACTTGGGTTGTGATCCCACAACCCTTGCTGACAAGTAGCCCTGACTCACGCTCTTTGCACATACAGGAGTGTTCCCTTCTTGAACCGCTCTCCTAAACACAAGGCAAAGGATCTGGTGGGGAATTTAATATTAAGCACAGAACACTAAATTATTACAGTTCAACCTAAGTCACTGCTTCCCAAAATATATTTGAAATTTCATTTAATCAGATTGTGTTCTGCACAAAGCAAATCGCTGCTCTTAGTCGGGATTATATCCATTATTACCTAGCACTGTACTGAAAAAAAAAACATTGCTTTTAATACACTCTGCTATGTTCCTGAAGGCTTAGGAACTAACGTCAGCTGAATAGATTCATACTGCATGTTCATTCGCTGCACCAAATATGCTCTGCAAACCAGTGACCGTTAAAATGTTAGTGGCACCTTCTTGAATAATTTGCTATCACCACATTGCATGTCCTTTGAGTCCTCTAAAAAGCTGAAAGGATGGACAAAATCATGATGTGATCACACCAATATTGAAGAGATTTAAATCAATGTTATTACTACACATGTGGATTTTTCGTTCAAGCTTTTAAATTTCGTCAGGGAATTTTCCTAAGTTCCTGCATTCTATTCTTGGCATTTCTTTCAGTCTTTCATTTTCTGTTCTTTTCCTCTTTCCTTTGTCCCTTTCCTCTCTTTTCTCCCTTTCTTTTTGCCCTTCTTTTCCTTCTTCTTTACCTTCCCCTTGTTTTTCTATTCAGCTCTAGTCTATTCTACAGTTTTAGTTTTTTACTATTCCAGTATATTTTTATGTCAGAAAAATTCCAGATGTGGAATACAGTTTTGCATGCTTTTGCTCCGAATAATAATTATGGGTCAAATTTTGCACCCTATAAATTTGAGTGGATAAATTTGGTGTAACTCCACTGATAATAATGGAATTTAAACTGACATCAGACTCTAACCCTACATTTTAATGATTGATTTGCATGGTCTCAGCTGCAAGACAATTTGTCTTAAGCCTCCATTAAATCAGAAAATGAGTGTTTCTGACTGAGTACGCCAATCATTCTTGCTTATCTAATGAGAGATGCCACATGCTTTCTCCTGCTTTAGCCCTATTTTTTGACAGCTACTTATGCTACTCATTGTCTAATTGAGCCTGCCAATCCTCCCTGCATATCCCAATCTGTCCAGACACAAGAGTCTGAAACATTTTTAAAATCTGCATATGACTGTTGATTACAAGAGATGGGGATGGAAGAATACAGCCTAGATGTGACAACACACTTGCTTCTATATGATTATTGTTCAGGAAAAAAAGAAATGCAAAAACAAAAAGGAAAAATTGTACCTGAGTACTTGGGCTTTCTGATCGTAAGGGGAGGAAGGGTACTGTGGACAGGATGAAATTCGTATTTTCATCTGAGGCTTTCACACTTGCAAGGCAGTAAGGGCTAAATCCCACCATTTTTTGCTTGCTGTGCTGTGAAGAGGAGCAGGTAAGAGATATTCCCAGGTAGTATGAAAAGATAGGAGAAACTTGCCAATGTGCCCCAGCGCACAGCGTAGAGTTTCTGGAGGAAGAGGATGTCTTCACACATAGCAATGGCTGATAGGTTAGGACCTGCTTTGCCTGCATGCAGAGAAACAAGAAGCCCTTCATGCTGGGTCCTGCTGTGAAATCCTGCTTGTCAACACCAGGGTTCCCTCCACGGAGGATACATCTGCCAACCTCTTCTTAACCTTACAGTTACCACTTGCCAAACAGCATGCCAGCATTTGGACTACAGTTTCTCAGTAGGTCTGGCAGAGCTCTGACATCTGCTGGGACCTGATCCAAAGCTCATGGGATTCAACGGGGAAAAAAAAGTCCATTGATCTCAGTGGCTTTGGATCTGTCCTTTGCTCGTCTCCTTTGATGATTTATACAACACTGATGTGCACATCTCAGTTCTGAAGTACATGGTTTTAATCTCGCCATTTCCCTGGTGACTGGGAAAGAAGTGTGCTGGCAGCCAAGACACTAGAAAACACTCATTATCCAGTACATTATTATTACTTTTCACTTCCACATAGAAGGCAGAAATTACAAAGAAAAATCACAAATGTTTTGTTTTACAGCCTTTGCCTGCCCGTAAAGGCACTGTAAAATATTACAAAGTGCAAATTTGTGTGTGTGTGTAAAAATGCTGAGAATGATTTGTACTGAAATGGGAGGTAAAGAGAACATTAACAACTAAAAGTCACTGCTAAATGAACGACCCCTTTCCCTAGGAAAAGCTTAGAGGAGAAATCTTTCCAATGTACCAGGGAGTTTTCTTCTCAGATTGGAAGGTGAGAACATCTCCTCCTTGTGAAGTCTTCGTATGTAAAATCAAGATTATAGGGCCACTGTTAGCAGTGCCCTATGAGTTACGCTGCTTCGGGCCAAGTCCTACAGTAATAGTGGCTACAAAACAAACTTAAAACTCAAGTCACAGGTCAAGACTCCTCCTGTTCTGAAAAGCAGTTTTGAGGGGCAGTCAGGGGTTGCTCCACTGTGTATTGCTCTGGCAGGCTTGGTACCCCATGCAGCTTTCCAAGGGGGATCTCCACGGCATGCAAGTTCACGGAGCCAAAGCACCTCCTGCCCATCAAAGAGTTTTACAAACCACTAGTCTCCTTCATAAAGCAGGGGTGACGCTTTGCTCTATTTTTAGATTTTTCATTCCAATCCAACCCCTTTTTCCTTCTTTGTTTCCTCACTGGCTAGTGCAATTTTTTCAGCACTAGATGTCAGTGTGGACTTGCAATACCAGATTGCACTGTATATTTTTCCTTCTAAAAAGAGAGGAAGAATTGCCATCCAGAGTGAATCCAAGTCTCTCCAGCCTCATGATATACTTCACACAAAACAGATCTTTTATTTACCGTTTGTACTCCATGTGGAAAGTGTAGAATTGCATTCTGTCCTTCTTTGGGATTAATATGGCTGTAAAAGTGCCCTGTCCATTCTGTGATTGCACCATGTCTCAGTTAAAGAGGAGCTACTATGACTCTGGTGGAAAAGCTTTGTTTAGAAAAATAATAGAGAAAAATAAATGGCTCTGATTTATCTTGGGAAGTTGTGATCCTGCTAGGATAGTGTTACACAGGTGCTGGTGCTCCACAGGGATGATTAATCCTGTAGCTAATAGTACTCATCTCAATGAGAACTTACTGACAAGACAGAGTCTTTGCATTCCTACTGTCTAGAAAGACGTTGCATCATCTCCAAATGTTTTGCGACACCAGCTTGTTACAAGGATTGTTCTAACTTAAACCTGATTTATTATTTGCCTGGTATCTTCTGAATACTGAACTGAAACCAGCGTGGGGCAGAGCAACCCACCAGGAAGTGTATGCTGGCTTTCTGAAGTGGTGAAACGACTCATTTATATCACTCTTTGGGAAAAAAAAATAAATCTGTTTCTTTAAAAATTTAAGTTCCCTAGTTTAAATTGTGAGTGATCTCCGTGATGATATGGGAGGGCTGAGGAAGATGCATGAAGCACCCTGAATCCCCTCATTTTGCAAGCAGCAATCTAGAACAAAACACTGCTCCCAGTGAAGTACAAACTGGGGAAGTGCAGAGCAGGGAGAGGAGGAAGCACGCTTCTGATTTCCTATCTTTTACTTTCATGGGTTCTGTCGTCTGTCAAGTGGATCTGATCCAACGCAACAGATGGAGCCTTTTACACCACCCTCATGCTTGGTTTACACCAGGCGGGATGCACAGAAGCGGAGGCAGAAAAGGCTTCTGGCAGAGAGTGCGAAGCGAAAACTCTCTGACATTCCTTCTAAGTTGGTAGAGTTGTGGCTGTGATCTAGGTCTTCAGAAAAATCCAGTTACATGCTTCTAAATTCTTCACTATACATTAGTTGATAGCCCAGTACATACAATAGTACACCTTGTTTTTGTTACACTTCAGGGTTGTTACTGTCCCTTTGACTTCTGTTCCAAGAAGCCACAGCAAGACACGTAACTGCCCAAGCAGCTGAGCTTAAAAACCCTACGAGTAACTGTATCTACTGTGTTTTTGTTTCCTATTATTAGGCTCATCAGTAGCAGACTCTTAAGTAGGAGGCTATAGAGTACTAAAAGAATTGTGCTTAAGACTATCAATTGAAAATATTAGCAAATACTGTGCAAAAATAAGGACAAAGTTATTTTTTCTCCTAGATTCTGAGAAGGTAAGGTAATATTTGGCAGACAGTACAGAACCTGAGAGAATACAAATTGTACTTGGCAAATCTACTGTGACATGGCTCTACCACTTGCTGTCATTCCTACATACTCCACTTTGTTATTGTTTCTGAAATAGTGTTTTCCATTTACTCACCTATTTCTATAGATGTCTAGCATTCAAGCAATTAATACTGGTAATGAAAGATGTATGCTGTAAAAGAGGTTGCCTGCAATCAGCTTCTGAAGACTGATTTACCTAAGTAATGCTCACTGTGTCAAGACTTCAAGTGTCTTCTTTGTTAACTGCCATGAACTGTTGAGATAAGGTTTTCTATAAAGCCGGTTACCTCTGTGGGTGCAGAGGAGTTTCATGGTCTCGCACTCTACATTGCAAGGCAAAACAATGTCACTCAGGAATATACCTTGAAAGACTATTATTATTTCCTTCTGCAGAAGTAAAGGGAGCTAAGGCAATCAACAGTTCTCCTCTGACTCCTAAATCCATATTCAGCTGGCACTGCTGGGCGCTGATACACGAGATCTGGAAACAAGGGAGAGTAAACACACTTCCCATCTGTCAGTTTGCCCTCCGCCCCCTCTTCTTCTTAGAAATCACAGAAACAGAAAAATTAGCTGGATGGGACCTTTATATGTCAACTGATCTACCCCCGGACTGTCACACCCACGTATCCATGTATTATGCCTGGCCCAGATAAACATGGGTTGATGTCACTTCATTTATGAATTGGTGTAAATGCCTTTAGCGTAGATATGGGCATAGCCTAAGATGCTATCTGTCTCCTGTTATTCCTTGAGGATATAGCAAAAATGGTCTGCACGGTAGCTTCTGAAGAAAGATAGCATAGAGGGGGCAACAGACGCATGAAAGGTCAGCAAGCTACACAATGAGATAATTCACACAAAGCTGATAACAACAAAACCACAAATAAAATAAAACTAACACAGTTTATTAGGGAACCAGTAGCAACACTGGCCTGATTATGTGCTAAAATGGCAAATTCATATGAATGGCAGTTGGTATTGCATCTGGTCATCTAAGAAAGTACTTGGTTGCTAGGATAATATAACTGTGAGTGTAGAACACCTTAGAAATTATTGTAGTGAATACTCTTTCCTTTCCTATTACAACTGTTAGACTAAAGTCTGTTTCTTATAGTACTCCTTTATAGCTTGTAGTAATGGAGTGCACAGCACGAACTGCCATTTCTTCAAGTAAGGTGTTTTCAAGTATTTCTTCTCATACAAAGTGCTCAATCGATAAGCCCAGTCAAAATGTCAGTTTGTTTTTAAGACTTTGTTATCTCTTCTGTGAACGTCAGTTTCCCCTACGGGTAACTCCAGTGAACACAATACATATTGTGTTTACACATATTGTTTACAGTGTGACAGAAACTCCAGAAAAGCATAAACTTCAAACAAAAGATAGATCTTTTTAAACAGAATTTTTATAAAGCAAGGATAAACTTCCTTATCCTTGTAAACATCATCACACACTTCCAGACTAATCTTAGGAACCAAACCTCAAGCTTACTGAGCTCCTTAGTTTTTTTACTCCATGAATGACGATTACATGTTGCAGAACTGTTTTTTCATGCATCAGTGTAAGCACAGACTAATTCAATGCAAAAAAAATCTACGATACTGGATAATATGGTCTCCTACATCTTTCGACATACCCGTTACCAGCTGAAGATACATTGATACCAAAATATACCCCAAAAGATGCCTACAATAGGTTTATGTATTCATAGTCACGCTGACAGGGGTAATATGAGACCTATTTCCCTTACCATACAGATGCAAACATATATGTTAACAGTCCCATCTGCTGGATGGCGTACTCTAGCTGCAGATGCAAGGCATGTCTATTTGACACACCTTATTTTAGAGGATAAAACAGTTCTGTTTTGCTTCCTCTATGAGCAACTGAACACTTCAGGAGTCTCTGTTTTCAGCACCTGTAAAGAAATGGTGTGTCGTGCTACCTATTTTAAACATCTGAAATAGAGAGTCATGTAAAAACTGCACTGATCTCTTTCAATAACAATGTGCACCTCTAGTTTGTTATCTGATCAGAAAATCCAGTTGCCCAAACCTTGCTGACAGCCCACGCTATCAATTATAGAATTGTTATATACTGTGAGTGTGCGCCACTGTTTTTTAAACCTTTCTCCTTTGGAAAGGAGTGTCTGACCAGTTCTGAACAGAACATACGTGCCTGGCTGTCTCTATTAGTTCAGGGTCAATGCTTTTGTCAGAAATAAAACCTCAACTGAAATCTTGTTTCAGTGTCCCTGTAAAAGCCACCAAAGAAGGGGGCATGAGCAGAGAGGGAAGATGATCTGACTACATAACTCACTGTTGAGCAAAATTCAGAGCCCTATTCTGTTAATCGGCACACATTCTCCAAAATACGCAATATTATGAATTTACAGCTATTTTTGTATGCTTAGGGCATGCCTGCCGCCTGGTATTTTCAAGGAAACTGGTCAAGAAAATAGTTCATTATTTTCACCTGCTGATGGACAAGGTAGTGTAACCAGAACTGAAGTGGAGGTATGCAGCTTATAACAAAGAACAGCAAGAATACTTGCCTGTCTAAACCAGTTTTTTTCCACTATTCAGGACAAGGAACAAGAAGTTTAGTTCCTATTTCATACTTATTTAATTATGATTAAGTTTCCCTAGATATGTTTCTACAGGAATAACAAAAGCATTCACCCCTATAGGACCGTAGAAGTAAATTTTTATATAGCTTATCTGCTTTGCACTGAGTCCTTGAGATTTGCGGAAATATAGTCAGCAGCAAGATGTTTTACTTTCTGTACTGTTTCCCCTTGTCACTGGCTATTTTCTACACTGGGTAAGAAATTGAAATTTTGATGCAAATGACTTCTGGAGTGTATTAATGAACAAATGGGTGGAGGACACAGTGCAAGTACTTGCCTCTACAAGACTTAACGGTTAGCAGACAGTCATTTGTTAGAAGAAATATGAGCGTGAAAACCTAACTGTACTGTTGGCTGTGTAAAGCAAATTTCCGTATGTAGAAAAATTTCTGTACAGCCGTTTGTAAGAGGGCTGGGAAGGATGGAGGGGAGAAAGCTTGCTCAAAAGCATGTCACCACTGCTTTTCAGAGGATTTAGGTGTTCTCTGAGGTGTGTCTCCTGTTTAGACTCACCTGTGATAGTAAGTGACCTGCAAACGTATGCCCTAGGTGCAAAACAAAAAAAATGAAACCCCTTCCCCAAAAAAGAAAAAAAGAGCATCACATCACAGTGGGAAGAGCCACGCTTTCCAAGAAGCAAACACAGGCTGTCCTGTTGTAGCTTCTTTTCTGTGAAATATTCTATGCCATTAAAGGTAATATTCTGATTGTAAGACTGAGCAACTGCTTGGATGTCTTGAGGGCTTTTTTCTCCCAGAGTATAACTTAACCCTAAATTGCAAAAAAAAAAAAGGTTATTCACAGCCAAGTATAATCTGTATTCAATACCTTCTCAACTCTTAGATCCAACGTAAAGAAATAATAGAAAGGACCAAGGTAGCAAGCAGCAATGTACTATTTTAAAAATGCTGTTTATTCTAGCAGCTGACCAACTCTCCTAGTACTCAGTAGTGGAAATTTTAAAAACTCCATAAAACACTGAGTGTGCTGTCCTCTGAACCTGCTTCAATAGGGCTGAACATGCCACAGGCATTCTGCGAGCAGCAGAAATTATGAGTCATGTCTGCAACGTCCTTTGCCCGTGCAGATTCTTGGAATCTAGCAAGAGAGGAATTCTTACGGTAGCTTTTCCTTCTGTGGGAATGTTAACAGGATCTCTGTCTTCTACATAACTGCTTCTTTTCTGTACTGAGAGATTTGACTGAAGCTGGCCAAGGCTTTCAAAAGTAGCTGGTGGTAGAGCAGAGAGCATAATCCCTCTGGTTTTCTTTCTGTGGGAAACTGAACTAGAAAGAGCTCATGCCTGACTGGCCTTGGGGTACGTACCACTGGTAGGAGAGACCGCAGCTTATAATTCACAAGTGGGGATGGCAGAGCTTGGGACGGCAGATTATCTACCCCAGCTGTCTGCCCGGCACCCAGCACACAAAAGACCAAGCTGTTCATGAGACAGCTGTGGAATCGCTGCCTCTTGCTAAAACAGGCAATGGTTTACAGCAGCATCCTCTAAATGGGGTTCAGATTATTCACAGAGTGTCTCAGCTATCCAGAAAAGCAGTGTCAGAATGAAGAGTTAGGGCTGGCAACCTTCTGTGCCGTCCCCAGCTACGGTACCTCTTCTTGCAAAAGGAACTGTGAGCTGCGCTGATCCGAGAAAGCAACCACATGTAGCCGTAATGCAGATGGCGAAAGGAGGAGGAAAGGGAGGCCTTCACACCTATTTGCATCTAAGGATGAGTACCAAATATACCAATGTGCCTTACATTTGTACATCATGTATACACAATATATACAATAACATAGATGTGCTATTTACATCCACATGTATAGTACAAAAGCTACACAACACTTTGCAAGTTAATTAAGGATTGAATCTGTTTTATTGTATTAATTGTAAAATAGCTTAGGTACTACGCCATTGTGACACAGGAATTAATGTAGCTGGAACCTCTACCTAGGCGGTATGATGGAGGGTCTGGAGATGGTGTATAGCACTGTTTTATGGTGACATCCCTTACTTTAGAGCATCCATAAAAACAATTGGTTTACCTCAGATGACCGATTGTAGGAATTGTGTTCATATAAATTCAACATGCACGACATCCAATACCACATGTCTTTCAAGAACGAAACAATCTTATGTCTCCGATCATTTTGCCATGAGCAAGCTGAGCCTGTTATCCACATTGGCATCATTCACAGGGCCAAATTTTTTGGCTGTCAGTCAATCCTTGTGTAAAGCTTTCATCAATAGTGACAGGAGGCTTTCTCCTGTATTGCCTGTGAAGCAAAGAATCATAGAATGCTTTGGGTTGGAAGGGACCTTAAAGATCATCAAGCTCCAACCCCCTGTGCCATGGAGGCAAATTTTCATCCTTCTTGTCCAGAACCTACTCCCCAACCACCCTGCCACAGAGACGGGAGATGTTTGTCTTTCTTGTCCAGCATCTCCCTCTCAACGCCCCTGCCACAGACAGGAATCATAGAATCATAGAATCATAGAATAACCAGGTTGGAAGAGACCCACCGGATCATCGAGTCCAACCATTCCTATCAAACACTAAACCATGTCCCTTAGCACCTCGTCCACCCGTGCCTTAAACACCTCCAGGGAAGGTGACTCAACCACCTCCCTGGGCAGCCTCTGCCAGTGACCAATGACCCTTTCTGTGAAGAATTTTTTCCTAATGTCCAGCCTAAACCTCCCCTGGTGGAGCTTGAGGCCATTCCCTCTTGTCCTGTCCCCCGTCACTTGGCAGAAGAGGCCATCACCCTCCTCTCCACAACCTCCTTTCAGGTAGTTGTAGAGAGCAATGAGGTCTCCCCTCAGCCTCCTCTTCTCCAGGCTAAACACCCCCAGGAGATGTTCGTCTTTCTTGCCCACCATCTGCCCCCCCAACTCTCCTGCCATGGACACACGAGATGTTCGTCCTTTTTGCCCGGCTTCTCCCCTCACAAACCCGCTGCCACGGAGCCAGGAGACTCTCCTCCTTTTTGCTCCGGCTTCCCCCCGCAGCCCGAGACTCCCGACCCGGGAAGGCTCCCGAGGGAGGCAGGTGACCCCCACCCCGTCCCCTGCCCCAACCCGGCTGCCCTCAGCCCCAGCCCCCGACTCTCCCGGAGCAGCCCCGGGGCCGGGGCGCCGCTCCCCGCGGGGCCGCAGCAGGAGGCGGCCGAGGCGCCGCGGCCGGTGCCGCCCCCAGCATGGCGACACGGCGGAGGAGCGGCTGCGCCGGGGCCGCCGCCCCCTCCCGCCTCCCCCGGCGCAGGCACCGCGCGGGCGAGCGGCCTCGGCGGCGCTGCTGCCGCCGCTGCCCCCGGCGGGCGAGGACGAGACGAGGAGGAGGAGGAGGACGAGGAGGAGGAGGAGGGGGAGGATGGCGGCGGCGGCGGCGGGCGGCCCCGCGGCGGGAGGCAGCACCGGCCCGAGCGGCTCGCGGCGGCGCCGCGGACACGGCGGCAACGGCCGCGCCGGGGCCGCCAGCTGAGCCGGATCCTGGCGGGCGCCTCTCCGTTCCCTCGACACCCAGCGACGCCTTCGCCCTCCTCTTCCCCCGGGAGCCGCGGGGAGAGCGCATCAGGCATCACCGGGAGGCGGCGAAGGGCACCGGGAGGCGGCGAAGGGCAGCGGGCATCACCGGGAGGCGGCGAAGGGCACCGCGCGGCGCCGGGACGATGGGCGCGAAGCAGAGCAGCCCCACGGCCGCCAACGGCCGCACCCGGGCGTACTCGGGCGGGGATTTGCCTTCGTCCAGCGGCGGCGGCGGCGCTAACGGGACCGGCGGGCGCTCGGCGGGCGGGCGGCACGCGCACCTGGCGGCGGCGCCTCCCGGCGGGGCGGCGGCGGCGGCGGCAGAAGGAGGAGCGGCGGCCGCGGCGGCGCCCCGGAGCCGGTCCTTGGGGGGAGCCGCCGCCGCCGGGGCGCGGGCGGCGCAGTCCGCCTTCAACATCCCCCACAGCAGCGGCCCCTACGGCTCGCAGGACTCGGTGAGCAGCACCCCGGAGGAGGGCGGCCGCGAGCGGCCCCCGGGCGGCGGCTCCTCCGGCGGGCCCCGGCTCGTCATCGGCTCGCTGCCCGCGCACCTCTCGCCGCACCTGTTCGGAGGTGAGAGCGGGGCGGGGGGGTGGGGACGGGGTGGAGCACCTTCCCGGGGCCGGGGCTCGGGGAGGTGATGGGTTTCCATCCCCGGGACTGGGGCTCGGCGTGGGGACGGGTGGGGATCGGGGTGTTTGGGTCCTTCCCCGGCTCTCGGGATGGGGGCTTGGGGCGGGGATACGGGTGGTGATGGGTTTCCATCCCCGGCTCCCGGGATTTGAGCTCGGAGAGGGTACGGGTGATGATGGGGATGTTTGTGTCCTTCTCCGGCTCTTGCAGTTGGGGTTTGGGATGGGTACGGGTGGGAATGGGGGTGTTTGGGTCCTTCTCAGGCTCCCGGGATGGGGGTTCGGGGAAGGGGGGGTGTGGGTACGGGTGGTGATGGGTTTCCATCCCCGGCCCCCGGGATTTGAGCTCGGAGAGGGTAGAGGTGGTGATGGGGATGTTTGTGTCCTTCTCCGGCTCCCGGGATTGGAGTTCGGGATGGGTACGTGTGGAAATAGGGGTGTTTGGGTCCTTCCCCGGCTGCCGGGATGGATAGAGGTGGTGATGAGTTTCCTTCTCCGGCTCCCAGGGTGCGGGCTCGGAGTAGGATAGGGATGAATTCCCATCCCCGGCTCCCGGAATTCGGGCTCGGGGAGGGTAGAGGTGGTGATGGGGGGTGTTTGTGTCCTCCGGCTCCCGGGATGGGTAGGAATGGTGATGGGGGGTTTTCTTTCCCGGCTCCTGGGATGGGTAGGGATGGTGATGGGGGGTCTCCTTCCCCGGCTCCCGGGACGGGTGATGAATCATCGCTTTAGGGAGAGCGGAGGCTCTTCCAGGGAAGAAAAAAACCCCAAGGTTTAGAGACAGGGGTTTTCAGGCCAGCGCACGCCGCTGTTTGTAAGGAGGGAGGTGGAAGGGGGAGGTTAAAAATGAAGCGGAGCCCGCGGTCGGGACGGGCGGAGGGGCAGCGGAGCCTCCCCGGCCGGCGACTTTAGACTCTAATAGCCGTAATCGGCGCCTGTGTAAATACTCTTGCCTGCTACTTACGTAATTAGAATTTAATTGGATCATGTGCCTCCGCCGTTTATTCTAAAATCGGACCAAGCCCCTCTTTAGGTACTGATTAACGCGCGGCTGATGCTTGTTCCTCTTTCTGAGTTCTCCGGCTCCCGGTTCTGAAAGTCGATTAAGGAAAACAGAAGTTAAAGTAAAGTTTCTTCGCTTATTTTCCCCCTGAGAGATGCGAAGAGCCGCGGAGCTGCCCGTACCACCGGGACCGTGTAGTCTTGAGGATGGATGTGCTCCTGAGGCAGGAGAAACGCGCAGCTGAACTCTGAATTAGCCAAGGATCTGAGGCTTTTTAAGAGGCACATTAAACGTGGAGCAAGCTGTCGTGGTGTTTTGTCTCCCCTGCGATCTTGAGAGGAATAGGGCTGGTACAGGGCTTGGACTTTGCTGCCTCTGTTCTTAAAGTTAAAAATCTGCCTGTGAGTTGCTAGCTGCTGACCACTGTCAGTACTGCTTATTCTAGAGGTCGTGGTTTGTATAAGTCAGATATTATGGTACCAGATGACTTTTAACATGGATTAATTCTCTTGATAGTTCTTATATATCCATATAATATACACATATATATGTATGTACGTATTAGAATCTTTCTGAATACTAACCAACTTCCCCAAGAACTTTCTTTTGGGAAAGAGGAGGCTACTGTAAAATTCACGCATTTCTGTTTTCTACTTAATCCAGTCATAAATACTATTTGTAGCAGGCTGGGTTTTCTTCTTTTCTGTAATGTGACCTGTTGGTAGCCAAAGCAAGGCTCCTTCAGTCTGATCCTCGCAGGGTGCACGACGTGTCTGCCTCGTGGGCTGCCACCTTCATGCTGTTGGGGTATTGACCAGCATGTGAAGACAGCGTCCCTGTTACTTCTTAGATCTAAAACTGCCTCCTCCCAGCACAGTGGTTGAACATTAACCGAAAGCTGTCAAGCCCTGTTATAATAGAGGAATATTTGCCCTTAAGAAAGAAAACATAACTGTTCTCATGGTACCAAGCTGCTCTATAAGTGCTGTGTTGCAAGGGTGCTCATTATACTGTCGGGATAGCTTGTGGGGGAGAAGGTGCATGCCTTTTTCTTACTGATCAAAGGATGCCCTATCACAGAATATTGTACAGTTCATGCTAAGCTCAAGGGAACCATTAAAATATGTAGCCAGTTGTTCCTCAAAGGTAAAACTTTTTTTTTTTTTTTTTTTTCCCCCTCCTTGCTTAAACATTGTCTTGCAACCTGCTTTGCTGCCAGGAGGGAGTGGATTAAATGTTAATGCAGTGATGAAGATCAATAACCTAGGAAACTGTTTACGTGCAGGGAGGTCTCTTCAGAATAACTCTGAATTTGATCATACTTTTCTGTGGCACGTAATAAACTATTAATTGCTGTACTACACTGTATTTTGTCTTTTGCAAATCTCTGAAATTGATGTGCTAAAGAGGATATAGGCTGAAATTATGCAAAGCTCATTGCTCTTCCCAGTGCAGGAAAAGTGCCAGAAGGGGTGCTCTCTCTTCATCTACTGACTAATAAAAAAGGAATGTCATATGGTAGGAGTTTAGTAGCAAATTTCAATGTACACAGTCCTTATGTGGTCACAAGGTGGTCATGCATCTACTTCTTCTCTTCTAAAAATCTTAGTATTTCTTATTTGGATGAATAACTGTTTAATCACGACACTGCCACACCTGTGAGGGAGGCCTCACTGGAAACATTCTTTTTTTGCAATTTAAATATTCTGTAATATCAGTGATGCATGATTGTTGCAGTCTTCGTGTTTTCTTGATTCCTTGTAATAACTAGATGCTTGGAACAAGTAGCCACACTGGAGATCATCCATTAGTACCATCAGCATGGTGAAAAATAATTTGAAGCATTGTTTTTGTCCTGATGGTAACTAGCTCAAGCTTGTCTAGGTGTGGTATCTGGCATTTATCTTGTGTATCATAAGCATGCTTGAAGTCCCCTCCCTCGTTTTGTAACTTGCAAATTAGCTGAATTGTTTATTTTTATTTTGAAAACTACTGAAATTAATTTTGAGGGTTAGCATAGCAGTTCTATGAAAATTAAAATAAAAAAGAGCAAGAATAACTTCCATAAGTTGAACTAAGTCTCCAGCTGTTTGTGTTTTTATTCATACTGCTTGGCTTCATCAGTCAGTGACACATGGGTGTTGCATTTGTTAAATTACTATTATTAATTTGCCATTAGTGAATTACACTCTATTGTCACTTTTACTGAGCAGCTTTGAATGCTGAAATAGCGTAGAAATATTAACTGTCTCATGTAACGTACTTAAATCCATGCTGTGCTTGCTAATAGGCCATTTGAACAAGAATATAGAAAGTGCTATGTTATTGTATGTTAATGTGTTGGAAAGCGTGATTAGTGGTTTTCTGTGTCCCTTTGGTACGAACGGTAGTAACAGCAGCTTTTCCTGAGTGTGAGGGTCTGATGCTCCTGTCTGAGTTCCGGCTACTGCACCTTTATGATCAAAGTATAACAGAGTAAATACTGCTATGTAACCTTATGTCTCATCTCAGGGAGACTTCAAATCAATGAATAACTGAGGTCTTGGTCTCACATAAAAATAAATGTGTTTAACTTTATGCTGCAAACATGCCTGCAGTAGGCTTAGAGCATTAAGCAAAGCGAGACCCACATTCCATAAGATCTTATGGCACTCCCAGATGCAGAGGCCAAACCTGTGTGTGACGTTCAAGCCCTTTCTTGCAACACAGCACCGAGTTCCAGCTTCCTTTAAGGTGATAACATTGTTATCAGGAATTTTGAGCAGTACTTTCCTGCTCCGTTCCTCAGTGAATGGGACTTCCCCTCTCTCCCAACCTCAACGTAAATATTCCTACCTATTGTTAAGAACAGCGTGTAAAAGAGTTGGCCCCAAGATCCACAAGCAGTTTTTCCATGGAGTTTTCAGATGGCAAGTGTTCTTGCCTAGACTATGAGCACTGCAGGAAAGCTACTGCTGTAGTTCTGATATAGGCTGCTGTTGTCCATGATGATTGTGGCAATTGGATCAGCTGAAAATGGTCAGTCTTTGGGAATGTTCTTTGCTTTGGATAGCTGCTGGTGTGTTACTTCCTTCACGTAAAATGTTGACAGCTCTTCAGAACCCACTTTGTAGTTTTGATCCTATTTCTGGGTGGCTTCAACAGGGAGAATTCTTGGTGAAGAGTCCTAGTGTGACTATCCTGGTGTTCAGATTTAAATCTCTTCTTGGGAATTTTGCTATAAGATGCAGATGAAGCCTTTAAATATTTGGTTTTGTTGTTTATAGAAGTGTCTTGGGGAAGAATATGTAAAAATTCAACCAAAGACAGCAGAAGTGTTACATGTTGAGTCTTTTAAATTTGCACATCAGCTCTTCATTCAAGTTCATTGAGCAGAGGTTGTACTTGTATTATACAAAATCTCAGATTATGTTATATATGGTCATATACAGTTGTAGATGTATTTATAGACAGGTTTTTAAATGTGTGATGTTGTTGACTACAACTGTTGACAGCTTTCAGGCCTGTGTTAAGACTTGGAGGAATAATTTGGAGATTAAGTTGCATCTGTTTAACTTTATTAGGAAAAGGAAGTTCGTTACATTGATCTCAAGTCAAATAATGTAGCTGGTAGAATTAATGAATGAATTCTTCATTCTGTAGAAGAACGTTCACAAAAGCCTTAGGTTATAACCTGAATTACTTGTTGGATTGTGAGAAGCAGATATCAGAAGAATGAGGTGAAGTCCCAGAAAAGAGGGTTTTTAGATGTCTTTCGAACTGTCTAGAAAGCCACATCTTGTTTTGTTTACTATCTGATCCACTTAGTTACATGGTAGATTTGATCAGGTTCTTGAGGTCCTCTTCATCTTTCTCACACCTTTTTTTGTGGGGAGCGTATTACTATCCTTTGGTCACTTCATTGCCCTTCTCTCCCAGTGTCACACAAGTGCTGTTGCTTTGAAAAATTGTGAAACTCTTAAACACTTCAGGCTCCAATGCTGTTGATTTGGCTGCCAGCCAGAGTTGTAGCTCTGAGATCTTTGCTTCCAGACTTGGGAGAAGTGATGGGAAATGTTCTTTGCAGTGAGACTGTTGGGATCTCCTGTGTGTGAGAGTTGCGTTAGAAGCAGTGAAATTTCCCATTGCTATTTCAGCCTGTATGTCTTGGTGCCACTTGACATGTCTTCTCTTCCTGGCAGTTGGAAGGTTTGTTTGATGTTTGAGAAAGGCCAGTGAGTCTTTGATACAATATATATTTCTCTAAATGACTTCCAAGCCATTCAGAGTGAGGAAGAAGGTGGGTAAGGTTTTTAGTCTACTAAAAGCTGTAACTTCTCCATGCACATTCTGCCTTGGTTTAGAGGAATGTTAACACTGCTGTTTGCTGTTGTGAACGCTAAAAAAAAAATCCCATGTGAATTTTCAGATAGTTTTGCTGCTGTACTTGTTACAAGTTGCAGAACAGTGAAAGCTAAGAGGCTGTTTGTGCTTTGGTATTTTGATTTGTTTCTATTGACTTGGCTGCAGCAGTGAAACACAGTCAAATGCATGTTTGTCCACTTTGGAAAAATGAAAGCAATAACGAGAGGCTGGCTGAATGAAGTCTGGTGATGGTAGAAGAACATTGAAGTGGAGACCAGTCTGAAAGCTGAGGGAAATGCATGTGGCTGTACTCATACACATAACTTCACATCAACAACAGATTAGGGGGAAGATAGATGTGTACCTTGTTTTCTCTTCAGTTATACCAATGCATTGACTCCAAAGTGAAAGAGTCATTTGCAGTCTCTGAAGCTAATAGGCGGTTTTGGAAATGTATTAGCGTTCCATTAACAACAACAAAAAAAAAACCAAACAAAAACCCAACAAATTGAAAAATCCAGTGTGCTAGGTAAGCAGTACAAGGAGAAGACTATTGATAAGGAATTTCAGAAGAGCTGTTCTGACAGAGGGATTTGAGGAATCCGATTGCTCTTCAGGTTCTCACTGTTGCTGCAGTTTGTGGGCTCTCCTGGTGTTCCTGCACACATACAGTTCCTGGGTGGTGGCAGAGATGTAAATTCCTGTAAGGGAGGGGACAGAAAAAGGTAGCAAAGTCCAACACTACCACCCATCTGCTCCACCTCAGTCAGGAGAGTGCTTTTAAGTCTCAAATGTCAAGTAGTTGGACACATGAGCCATAAGAACTGTTTGAATCTTATGGTAGTGCTAGTGAAGCCCCTGGGAGCCGTTTTTTGTTTTCTTCAGTTGGAAGCAGGTCTCTGTGATGATGAGAGGCTTGGGGCACTGGACTAAAGTCTGAGATGAGTGATGGAAGACCTCTGGAGGGCTTCTTTTTCTTCTCCTCCTGTCTGGTAAACAAAAAGGGTTAGGAGAAGCCAAATAATAAAAATTACAGCACTGCATTTAGAGAAGAAATGCAAATAGTTAACAGTCTGAAGAAAAACAAACAACCTCATTATAATGGCATATATAAATATTTCTTTTGGCTATCAAAACAGCGATAATACATAATTGAGTCTTTGCAGTGCCAGTTCAAACAAAGGCCTTCCTCTTTAATGTCTTCTGAATACGTGTCCAACCCTGGTATCCTGACAGTGTTCCTTTCCTTGTGTTCTCTCACATAATTGTACACCAGTCTCCAACAACCTCTCAGGCAATTTCTTTGTCTTATAAAGAAAGCCTTTTGTCACTGCTAGAAAGTCAAAACTATTTTTAAATCACATTGCCTACCCATCTGTTTGGGCAAGTTTTCTTCTCCTGTTCTTGCCAGCTGCTCATGGAAAATGTCATTGTGTAAATGTTCTTGATGTACTGTCTCAGTCTTGCCTGAGACTTCTAAGTTTTGAAAAATGTTGTGAAGATTTTTGGGTAGGTTTTCCCTGCTATTTGCAGATGCATGAACCAAATTTGTATTATTTTCCAGTTTTTTCTGCAGTGTGTCTACTGCTCATTAATGGTTTAATTAGTTTCAGGAGAGACGTATGGTCTTTTCTACAGATTGTGTTCATTTACTGTGGTAATGGAACGTGTTGCTCTTGCAGATGTTTTACGTGTGAAAAGAGACAGTGAGAAACCCTTGAGTGCTCCGAGTTTTTATTGCGGAATATTTTTAAGGACAAGCATCTCATAAATAAATAAATAAATAGTGTTTAAAAAACCCCATGATTACCTGAATAAAACCAGGATAGCACTTCATAGGCATTCAGGAAAGTGCTTTTGCCGTCTACTCTCTGCTTAGGTATTTCCTGAACAAGTGCCTGTGTTCCCAAGGCCACCTTTCCATTGTAAATCATCATTGTGACTTATATATGGATGCCTCAGTGCGTATAATATATATATATTATATATATAAAATAACAGTTTGGCACCTGTTATTTGATAGGCTTCAAATTCCTGATGCTTGTAAAAATGGGAGGGTAAGCTATAGCAAGAATGGAGCTGGTTCTCGCTTTCACTCAGTATGTGCTTCTGTTCCCTTCATGGAATTTGCATACAGTTGACCCGGAGGGATCAGGAAGGAAGCACGTGGGAAAATGCATGGGGCTCAAGCTGTCTGACTGCCTGACAAAGGGAATACAAATCGTTCTATGGGATTCAACTCCATTACTCTTAGTCATCTTCAGGAACTGACCTACCTGGGCGTTTTCTTCTTCCTTGTCTGCTCTGTCTGAAAATCAGACCACCAGTTCAGACTGTGAATACTCCCCAAAGGGTGGGTGTGCTGCATACCATTGTGGATATTTTTAGTATATTTTGTTTGCTGACTGACTTAGTGTGCTATAAATACAGAGTTCTCATCTGGCGTGCGCTTTGCATGTCTTCTAGTAACTTATAATAAATTCACCTAAGCAGAATGGCAAGAAAAAAAGAGCTGTTATAATTTATTTGGCTTTCCATATGAAGTGTCACTTACATGTACCAATTACTTAGCAACATTTTAAGTTTAAATGGCTTTTAAAACTTAATGGTGTTCCAAAATACTTCCTAGTCAGGCTACCATAATCAGTCTCTGTGTCAGATTGATTTATACTGTGATTTCACTATGTTTTTAAAAATTGAAGGTGGAGTTTAAGATGCGAGATGTCAGTTTAACATCTGGAGTATTATCAGCGCTAGTAAATTACTTTGTTGTATCAGCGCAGGCACATTGCCTGAACATGTGTAAAGGCTGGTCTGTGGTGAAGAAGCTTTACTTATGATTCCTCCAGAAATTTGTTTCATAAAGTATAGGTGCATGTGCTTTTGCTTGAGTTAAAATACAGTTAAGGCACTTACCACGTATTTGAAATTACAAGGACTCAATGCAAATAGGAGAGGGACTCGTATCTTATTAAAATGCATCTGTCTTTGAGTACTGCATTTGAAACAAAAATGAAGGATGAGTTCCTGCTGAACTGCACTAAGTGTAACCTAAATGCAGTTCTTCTGTCCTGCTAAAATAGAAGCTGTCATAGTGTACCACTAACAGATGTGGCCTCCAAAAAATAAATTTAAGACTGGTGAAGTTTTCCATGTGCAGCAAAATAAAGGTCTGCTTAAAAGTGCTTCCTGCAGATTGCCCGAACAGACGTTGTTTTGAGAATCTTAACATATTTTCTTTTATAATGAAATCTGGATCAATCTGATCATAGTCTTTTAGAAAAGTTAAAAAAGAAACTGCCTTCCTTTTGAGAATTCTAGATGGTTCACTGAAAATCATGCCACTTTTGAATCCTGACTTCCTGCAACTATCAGGAATTTTACTTCTCGTGGACTGAAGAACTTAATTTCTCCTTGATTCTCGAGCATGAATATGGATAGAAGCTCCAGTACAGGGAAGAATCTTTCCTGTCTTGAGAAGATGCTGTGACCCTACCAGATAGAGCAGAGCATCATCAGTTAAGTGAGTTTCAGAGAGATAATGGTGGATGGCCTCCATAATAAAGAACAGTAACAATGGTGAAATGCAGTTCTCTCTGGTCATTTAACTGCTTTCACCTTGAGGCAGTCCTCTTTCTTCATTGTTTTTGCTTAGTCAGCAAGGATGAGTAGAGTAGCCTAGAGCAAGGGTGACTGATGTAACCTAAGATGTCAGACTTGACTATTTGCTGTCCTTTGGGAAGAGTAAGTTTTAAATCACACACGTACATTCTGCATGTTGGAAGTCATATTAAACCTGTGCGGCAAGTGTCTCAGGGCTCCTATAGTCTCTGACTGGATAAGCGTGATTATCTTCAGAGGCGATTTTGATGAAGTGTCCTGAAAGGTAATGGTGCTGAGTTCGGGTGTGAAGTGCCCAAATACAGGGTTACCTATGCAACTTTTTTCAAGAGTGTTTTAATTTTTCAGTGTTGTGATTTTGCAACCATAATGGTCAGTTAGGGTTGGTTTGAGTGTTTTGGTTTGGGTTTTCCCCCCGCCTTGTCCATATGGATATAGTTGTTAGAGGTAGTCAGATCAGTGTGGATAAATACTTGTTTGAGAGTAGTACTAAATACATGAGAAGTAGATTGTTTGTGCGAGTTGAAAATGAAAGAAGACCCTGATTTTTGTTAAAGGTCTTACCAATCTATTAAGAAATTACAATTACATAATTGTAAAACTATTCCCATATTTTTCAATTGCTGGTTACAGAAATGACGTATCTGTTCTGCCCATGCAGTAGAACCATAAGGCTGTTGCTGGCTGAAGAGAAATCATTCACTGGAATGAATGAAAACAGCCTGGAATTCACATATGTAAAAGGGCTGCATGCTATCAAAAAAACACCCTTTGAATATCTAATTCAGCTCTCCTAACATTTGGATGCTAGATGACGAGTGTACAGGCTTTACCTCACTTCTTAGGGACTGAATTATATTACTCTTAATTTAGCTTTAATTGTATGTTTTCTAAGGCTCAGCCTTGGATTAGTTTACATCCGATTGTCTCATATCTGTGATTTTGTGTGGATTGCAAGTGATAACATTTTCAAAGACTGATACCAGGCATTTTTGTTACCATGGATGTGAAAAACCAAAATGCTTAAAATGCCTTAGAAGTAAAAAAACAATACTGAAATAGCTTTCAGTTTAGAGGAAATATAGATTCCATTCATAGCATAATAAAACATCTGCTAAAATAAACTTTTGGTTTCGCACATATGGTAAGACCAAAATCCAGTGACAGCATACAGCTAGGAAGTAGAGGAAATGTTCCTTGGAAACTAGTTCATCTGCAAACAAAGAAATAAGAAGGGTAACACAACTAACGTGTTTTGTGTTGACCAATTGTGGGGGTGATGTGTTCGGCTCAGGTTGTTCTTCATTGTGTCTCCACTCTGCCTCTCCAGTTGTAAATTACACAGTTGTGTTCAGCCAATCTAGTCAAAAGGAGATGATGAACACGTGGAGCAGGAGGGCAAGAGTTCTTTCTGCAGTGTTGGGTGGGTATATATGTCGTCGCTCTACAGGTATGCAGGCAACAAACCTCTTTAATATATTTAATGATTGTACATTTTGCATTAAAGCTTTATTCAGAAGAAACGTTCAAAAGTATTTTAAGCTTGGATGGTGTAACTTCTTGATGTTATACAGTTTAATATGTTGGGGAAATGTGTTGATTTGTGAAAAGTGGACAACAATTAAGCTTTAAGGTGACTGCTTGGTCTCACAGCAGTGTTAAGATTGTTTGTTCCTATCCACGCAGATAAGGCAAGTTTTTGTTGCTGTGGAACCTGAGGCCGTGGAGCCAATGTCAAAAGCATTCTAGTTTAAATTCTGGTCAGTATTGAATCACTCTTAGGGACTTTCTAGGTGTAATTTTTGATCAAGGTTATTTTGATCAGTGTTTAAACCATTTTTTTTAATTGTTAAATATGTCACTGTTTTTTGTTATTAAGTGATGCAGCAAATAATTTCAGGACCTCTTCTACAGCCCTTGCTTTAAGCAGCGCTAGAAAACAGTGGGAGTTAATTTCTGTAAGTTTTTTTTCAACTGTTGGGAAAAAATTATCCTTTATCAATAAGTATGACTTGCCTTATATTTGTTGTAACAGACATCGCGGTTTTTTGCTGCAAAATACTTGCTTACGTATGGCTGTTGCCTGATTTTTTAATAGTGGATTAGTGAAATTGGCATCCATTTTTACTGAATTTGATGATACTGGTATACAGATTTTGTATTTTATCCTGGTTGGGTTTTTTTTTGGTGAAATATGTATGCTTAACAGCAAAGCCAGAAGTAGCCAAAACCATCCAAAAAATGAAGTGGATGCCTGTTGAAGTGCACTGGAGAAGTGGTTCTTGTCTTTTGCTATTTGCAGGTTGTTGTTCTATCTCTGCTATGTTGGCTTTTTGAGTCTGAAAGGCTGTGCAGCTCTGTTGGTGGTGGTACGTCTGGATTGCTAATTATGAAGAGAGGTTGCTGGGCTAATGTTGTTATACTGCTTTGTAATAATGGATATTACTCTAGCTTCAGCTCTGGTATAATGAGCTGAGAATGGGAGAGACCTGCATGTATTCTTGTTTAGATGAGAGAGAGATCAATTAGGGGTTGATCTGATTTTCACCTTGTTTTGCTCAACAAATACTTTAGCTTGCAGGTTAAGTATGCAAAAGTGATGCGTGATTTGTCAACATGAGGAAGAAAGTAGTCAAAAATCTCTCCTTTTGTTTAGCTGTAATACTTTTTAAATGCTCTGCATTTTACAGATTGCTGCAAAATACTAATTAGAAGATGCGCTTCTAAGGAATCTTATTTTTCTTCCTTTTCCTGTCATGGATTTGAGCTATTTCTGGGCTGTTTAACAGCTGCGTCCCGTGACAGCCAGTTCGTAATTGTAAGACTTTATTAGCTGCAGCATACAAGCATTCTTTGAAATATGTTTGAAAACAAATGTTCATGGTCAACATCTGGCTGACCTGACACTATCCACAGAAATGCAGAATTAAAATCAGAGAAAAAAACATAAGCACCGCAGGAAATGTTAACCTTAAAGGAAACCTCTGAAAAGGGCACCAAATTCGTGAGCGAGAGAGAGGGAGAAGTCTGTATGCAATGATGATGTTTGTTATATTGGCGTTACTTAAGTCAGGATGCACAGGTATGTGCACAGTTATTTTCTAGTCTCTTAAACTGTGATCCTGTGACATGCTAAAGCCTATTGAAAGCCTCTCCTTTTTTCTTCCTTTTCTCTCCCTTCTTGCTGTTTTCCATGCAGATGAGTCATCTTACCTGCAACACCTGTACTAGTAATGTAAATGCTATTAGGAACGAAAATATCCAACAGAAATACTGCTTTAGCTGGATCTTAAAAATATTCCCATTGGAAAAAAAAAAAAATCAGTGTCTTAGTTTAGGACTTTTTTCTTCTTTTCTAGAAAGACATAATTTTGAGTATTACACTTAATTTGGATTTTAACTTAGCTATCATAGTTTTATCTTTCAATAGTTATATTTGTAGTGTTAATGGAGGAGTAACACTGAAGAGATACACACTGAAATAGATAATTAGCTCTTTATCAAAGAGAAGAGAGGCCATTTTGATGAAATTCTTTATTTTAGCATGTCTATTTTAAGGTATTTTCTTGTCTCCAGTTTTTCTGACTTGTAGTTCCCCAAACTTGAGAATTATGATGTAACTTTTTTTTCAGCAGCAGCATTTTGACATGCATACAAGTTAGAACAGATTAAACTTGCTTCCTCAAAATTTAACTGGGTTAAACTTAACTGTTGTACCTATTGCACAAGGCATTAAAGCTCAGAACTTAAATGTCAACATATTAAATTCTAATCATAACCGTTTTCTGTTTATTCTTTACAGATTTGTACATTTACAAAATTATGCTCTTGTAATTCAATTTCAGACAAGTGAAATTTCATATAGAAATTGGAAAGGAAGAAAAGCCTCAAGTCTCAGTACCTTATTTTTCTTGCATTTTCCCTACTCTAGTTTTTCTCTGACATACTTAGCCTTGTGGACCTTCAGGCAATGATGATAAATGTACTAGAAAACAATGTTTTAAGCTACTCGTACAGCTTAAACACTCTGGGTGCAGTTTTACTGAAGTCAGTGAGTCTTGCATATGCAGAACTTCTGGTATACTTGCAAATCTGCCTTGAAGAACATGATCCATTTGCCAGGAATTGTCATATATAATTGACAAGAATTCCTTTGTCTGCTGGAGGAAAGGAGCTCTTTCTGCCTTTTTTTTTTTTCCCAAAGATTCACATCTTTAAATTGTTAGTTTTATAGTCCTTCGCAGAAATTCTTAATTTGTAAGCTAATTTTAATGGTGTTTTCCTATGAAACTGAGTGAATGGTGTGACAATTGAACCTTTTAAGTTAGGATTTGGAATATCACTGCAAATACTTGTACATAGAGAGGTAATTACAGAAGAGAGATTCTTTGTCAGCTGTTACAGTAAGTTGTCATATGGAACATTTAAACATTGCATTTTCGTTTCTCACAGTCTGTTGGTAAACAAGGGGTCTTGCTCTCAACGTTATAAATGAAATTTCATTATTAGGTTAGTAGGCATACAATGTCTTTTCCTCCAAAACTTTACACAAAAGATGTTACAAGAACAGATTTAATGCTAATGAGTGACGTGTGGGTGAAAGTCTCCTTGCTGGTGATCATAGCACTTGAAGGTACCTTGAGGTTAACAGTTCCTTCCCAGCACTGAAATGCAGGATCAGCTGAGTTCAGCCTGTTCCGAGCAGATGATGTTTATCTAGTCTTTCTTAATTTCTTAATGGAAAACCATCTATTTCCTTGGGCATTTTATTTGACAACTGATTTTACTGTTGGAACACTTCCTAATAAGCAAATTATTCTTACTGTTTCACAACTGATTCCCAATTTTGAGTGCAGAAGTGTGCAATTTATGCATTTATTAAGGGTTAGTTCTTAATTATAAATATGAAGGGATCATTTTTCATCTTTAATTGTACTTGAGTCTTTCCAGCTGTTAGATACAATTTCAACAATATCTTGTTGAAGTTTAACTGAAAGTTAAACCTTGAAGTTTAACTGAAATGGCATTTATTGCACGGTTATGGTTTAGTATCTCTCAATTTTTGTATCTGCTTACTTTGAATGAGGCTTGTAGAAAGGTCTAATTTGCTAGATGTGTCTGGCAAAAAAAGGAACATGGTGGTAATGAGGCAGACTAGATTTAACAATAAAGTAACTGTTTTAAAAGAGTCAGGCTACTGTTTCTGTCAGTGACAGTCTGCCTAGCCAAATTTTGGAGGATAGACTGATAGCAGTATGCATTAAAAACAGAGAGTAGCTGTAGAGAGTTAGCTGGTATTACTATTTATGTTAGCTAATAACTTGAATCTGCTTCTTCTCATATAAAGAAGGAAGCCAGTTGCAGTTATTCTTTAAAAATAAAAGCATCTAACTGTGCTGTAAAAAACTTTCTGTAACACAGATGAAAGTCCAATTGTGATTCTGTACACATATTTCCACTAGTATTGTATGAATTGAGGGGTATTTTGATGCTTTTATGTCCACATCTGCCTTGTCATCCTTTACACAAACTGAAATTAGCATCTTTGCAATTTTAAGTCATGAATCTTGTCCAATGACCGAGAGGAGAAAAAAAAAAAAAACAACATGCAAAAGACAGACCTAGCACATTGATATGTCTGTTGGTGTCATTGTTGCAGTATTTGGCTAACTGCACTTAATAACAGGATTAACAAAAGACTGCTAATCAAGGGTGAATTGTTCAGGAGGACTTAACACACCAAAGGAAGGAGCCAAAAGGAAGAGAACCCCCAAGCCCAAGCAAACCCCTGTGAGTCTGGAGACCCGTTCAGCACCTGCGCTCTGGACAGCTCAAGTGAAGCCCCTTCCAGGCTGCTCCTCTCCAGGGGCTCCTCCTGCCCCATGAGATGCACCGGGTTCTTTTTCTGGGAGGTAAAAGAAAGTACTTCTCAAGAATAGCGTGTTTCATGCTGGCCCAAAGCTTTCTGGTTGGACCACTGAATTGTATTTAAAAGACCCAAGACTTTGTGGTAGACTCTCATTTGCCCCAGTTCCCTGGGATACAGAAAGACGCTTTTGCAGCTTGAGGTTAGACCAGATAAACTTCCCTGGAATTCCGACTCACATGCATACAGTTTCTGTGTGTTGGGTTTTTGTTTGGTTTTTTGGGGTTGTCTGTTTGTCTGTTTTCTTTTTAAATCTCATTTGGTTCGTAGAAGTTCAGTGTTCATCTGTTTGTTCACTGTTATCCTAGAAAATTGATTTCTTGTCGCAGCTTCCTCAAACACTGGTAAGCTGGCTTCCTTGTTCTTAGTTTCATATCTCTTGTTTGTTTTTCATGTGGTTTAAGGACTTTCTGAGGCTAGTTCTTTTTTTCTGCTAAAAGTTTTGTTAGTCTCGTAGTTTCAACTGGACTTCCCTGCTTGGTTCCTTCCAGTAACTGGAAGTAGAAAAAGAAAATGCAGGTTTTACAGATCCTTTCTGATATCATACTGTCATCAGTTTTCTTTGATGCTATGTGACACCACTTTTTTTTTTTTTTAAATGAGATGATTGAAATATTTGACCTTAGGTGTTTAAAAACCTGGAGAAACTTCTGGTGTGTTTTGAATTAGTATTAGAAAGGTGCCTTGAGCAGTAGGAGGCTCACTGAAAGGTTAACCTTTCCAAATAACATTAGTTTTTCTTGACAAGAGGTTAAAATTTAGGAGGTGGTATTCTGAAATATTTACTTTTGAAATGGATAGTTTTGCATCTAGTAATGCTGAAGTAACAAGATAAGATCCATCTTTTGTTGGGGGGGGGAGGAAAGAACAAAACAAGTAAATATTTAATTTCACTTAATGGCTTTCAAAGCCAAGATGGAGAAAACAGTAATACTTTGATTCGCATGTGAAAACAGGATTTGTAAATACTGCAGTGACTTTTTTTCCTTTCTTTTTAGGACCCTGCTGCTATGTGGTTTGAATATTTTTTTCCCTTATTGTTTAAGTGCAGTTTATTTAAGATAGTCTGTGCTTTTTTTCCTACTTACTGTTATCTTTTTACAAATGTCTTGCAGGATTTTCCTTAGGGGTGGGAATCCTAAGTAAGTATTATTTCATTTTTATGCTGAAGACCTTTCAGAGTACCACTATACCATTAGACTAGCTTCTGCAAAAACATCAGCTTTATTCAGTTTACTGCTAAACAAATAAAAAAGGAAGCCACATGCATTTCTTGCACTCCCTCTCTGCTAGAAGAAATAAAGTGAATTTCAGGAGGAAAAGAGTAGAAACTGGGTTTGCTGTTGTGGTTGTTGGAACACATGCATTTCAAATTCTAAGTGAAAAATGGAAATGCTATCTTTAAACAAAATCAGTATTAGAATTTCCTCAATGTCCTGGAAAAGCTTGTCCCTTAAACTTGCTTCATCATAGAGGTGGTATTTAACATGATTTTACTGAAAAGTTGAAGGTCTTCATGGAAGTTGCGTTCTAAAAGTTATTTCCCTGGTACTCTGATTTTGTAGGTTTGGTATTGGAGCAGTTCATTCCTTGATTAATTATAGGAACATACAGAGATTGGATAGCAAATGAAACACTGCATGTATTTGCTTGGATGGGAGAGGTCGTGGTTGGGGGTGGAACCTACCATGTACATTTATATTTAAATAAATTTAAAACCTGCTTTAATGGATTAGCCAGTGCATGACGAAAGGTAGTAGTTTTCCAGGACCTTTTCTTCCTTGCCATGCTTTCAATTTATTTCTGTAAAACTGCCCCTGAAGGAATAGGAATTGATAATAAAAGTTGTCATAACTAGTACTTTAGAAGAGGTTCCTGTATCTTTTATGGATTGTTGTATACAATCTACTAAAAAAACCCTAGAACTTTGTAGCTCTCCATATTAATACACTTGAGATCTGAATTTTTATCTAAATGGGTTTTAAAGAGTCAGATTTGTGTACACATTTTCTTGGTAGAATATTAATAAATGAGAAGACTGGGTTATCCTTTTAGTACTCTGAATTTATTCCTAAAGGCTTGCTGATTTATTTTCCTGGTTGGTACTACCCTCAGCTTTGTGAGATACCAGGGTAGGTCAAGAGCAATAATAACATAATGCAGGATTTATAATCCCACCTATACTGTAAAATGAGTAAAATGCTGAATTGGCATAACTGATGCTTAGTTGTTTGAAAAGGGCTAGGTGTTGGGTTATTTAACGTGGATAGTGGAAGCTCTTTAAATAAGTAGTTTGCTGCTGAAGCATGGATATAGTACACATTTGGGCTGCATCCTTCATTAGCTTGTTTCGTGTTCTAGAAGTCCACAGTTTTTTAATGTTTTGTTTGTTTTGCCTTTTTTTTTCTATCATGGAAGGGTTTACTTAAAAGTAAACTTGTTTTTGTCCTCTAGCTGCTGTTTTGATCCTATCAGTCTCTGAATTGTTTTATATGCTGCTGGCAGGCTGTCTAATACAGCACGGTGCAGTCAGCTGCTCCAATCTACCGCTGGGAAAGCTCAGAGTCCTACTTGCTTGGGCTGGTCCTCACCAGCTGACACACTCAGGCAGGAAGAGACAGCAAGAGCAAAGGAGGTGGTGCTGCCAAGAGAGGGAAGGTGAGGGATGAACATGTAAATGAACTGAGAGGAGTGCAGGCTCAGACTCTGGCATTCTTTATGCTGCTCTCAAGAGCTGTTCTAAAGAGCTTATTTCTTCTTTAAAAAACAGATTCTTTTTTTTGTTACAGCATTTTGTTCTTTATATTTTAGCTGCTCAGTTACTGGTTTTAAGGATGTGAAGTACAGCCTTGCTAAGTTATTAGGTAAGGCAGCGCTACATGGAAAGGCAGAGCAAATTTATGTCATGATTTACTTTTTCTGTGACTCTTTTCTCAATGTCATTGTGGACAACTAGCATTTTTATATAAGGTGACACCTAAAGACTTACGAGAATTGCCTTTCTGTGTGAGCTAGGGCAAGTTTCTAACTGTATTTTTAAAGTCTATAATGGAGACATCACTCCCATAGCTTTTTCTTTTCCGTTTTAGAATGTGAGCTCTTTGGGAGAGGGACTAATACATATACGCAAACAAACATACTTGCAGCACTTGGCACACTATGATCCTGATTTATAAGGGCGTTTCTGGAACAAGAATACTATGATCGATCTTTGGTCAGTTGTTTAAAAAGCAAACAAAATCATACCACAAAAAAAAACCCAAACAAACCAACACCCCTTTCTTTTTATATTATAACTTATTAGCATGTTGCAATTTCATGCTATCTCAGTATTCATACTCAAGACTCTCATTTTTCTGTGTACAATGCTTATATATATAAAAAATGACAGATCATGATTTTGTTTGAACAGCGAAGAAGGAAATACACTTCTTAAATAGCTGCAGGTTCTATTACCTTCAGTAGCGTTATGGATGAGTAAAGCAATGAAAACATATACTTCTTTAAATAAAAGCCATAATTAGATAAGTAAAAGCATTTGAGTTATGATGTAAGTTTTCAAACTTCTGAAAAGTCAAAATATCTGTCATTTAACTAATCTGTTCCAACTGCACATCCCTGTTAAAACTTATTTACAATCTCTGCTCAGTGTGTATGTATGCATGCATATGTGCATCTTATTAGCATGATTTGGTTAATGTAAACAAGGTGTTTGTCTTCTAAGTGTAGATGTTTAAAAAGGATAACTAGTCAAATTTCCCAACAATCTGATAGACCAATGCAGCAATTGTAAACAGAGAAAAATAGAAAATACTCAGTAGCATTCTCTACAAAGCTGATTTTAAATGTGAGTGATACACAAAGTGTTTCTTAACAGTTTGTTCAAACAGTGGCATCTTAACCATGACAAAAATAAGAATTACATTGCTAACATTGCTGGGGTGGGAATGAATGGGCAAGTAATTTCAAGGTTTGTTTGTCTTGTGATTGATAGATGTTCTGTAAGCTTTTGCAGAATATGGTATGGGTGTGATGTATTCTCTCTTAAAAGAGGTGAAAGACTAAATATAGATGAATCTGTCATGATTTATACATTTAAAGCATGTAAGTCAGCTGTTTGATTTTCTTCAGCTTTTACTGACAATAGTTAAGAAAGCTTGGTTTGGATTTGTTTCTTTATGGGTTCAGTTCTGTCTTTTTCTGAACCAATTATACATCTTTAATGTTCCTCTTATTAGGCATTTTGCATGATTTCTTCACAGTCATACCTCCCCACATGTTAATAAAAGGTTCAGCCTTAGAAATAGGAGCCTTTGCAAAACTTTTGCATAATACATAATTGCATATCATTCTAACCGACTGCTCTCACATTTTATCAAGATTTTTACGTAATTCAAGTTGAACACTCAAACTCTGTTAATACTGAAGGATTCAATGATCGAATTCCAGTGTACACCTTTCTGAAATTATGTATTCTGTAACCCTTGGTCTCCTCGCCATTTTGTAAGGTTCTCCAATTATTCTGTTGAAAGTCTGGCTTCTTATGAACGCGCATCATAGCTTCTGCAATAGTCTGAGGTAAATATTTTCCAGACTGGAAGAATAGAGGGGTCAATGTAGAGCAAACTTCTTAGTTGAATTTTCCATTTAAAACCAAAGGCTGCTTTATGATAAGCAGAGAGATAAGCAGTGCTTAAAAGTTATTCCTTGAACAAAATTCCTTTGTGCTAAGAATGAATGATACTTTTCAGCCGAGCCTTTTCTATTAAGCTCAGACCTTATTCATAACTCATTCCTTTATTCTGGGAAAAAAAACCCAACAAACTCAACCAGCCAACTAACCATACTTGCTCTACTCTCACCAGTTTTAAGTGAATGACAGTAAATTAGTCCACTAGATTCAATGCTTTCCTCCAAATTTAAGAAATTGGTGCCCTATCTGGGGTACTGCTATTTTGAGAGCTTAATGCAAGAAAGTCTACTGTTGTGCTTACATATTGAAAACCCTTGTATGTGTGGTCAAATAATGAGATGAAAAGCACAAGAAAACAAGTATGCTTTGAAATATATGTCCTTGACTTTCTTGAAACTGTACTTTTAATAGGTATAATTTTTTTTACTATACTGAATAATAAATGTAACTTTAATTGCTTTTAATATGTAATTTAATGTTGCTGTGGAAAATTGAAACATTATTATGTTTAGAATTAGTATTTAAACTTCTGAGAACATCCCACACAATAATTTAACTTCTTGCTTACATATATTCCCCCCAGTTGTAATCTTTAATATTTTGTACTTTGACTTTTTTGTCATTGATTCATTTTCCCCTTTTTTCTTTGTCACTGCTACCTCTATTTCTGCAGGAACAAGTAGGTTATTGGTAAGTATTTCAACTAAATCAGACTTTACAAAGTTTTGCCTTAGTGAGGATTTTTTCTTACCCTCACTTACTTTGGTAAAAACTTTGTAGACAACAGACCAATTGTCTGTAAATGCTGTGCTTTCTCAGGTCTCCATTATTGCCTTGTTTGTGTAGTAGATTAATAGTTTTCAGATTCTCAAGAGACTTTGTCTTCTGCATGCTTTCAAGCAGCATCACTATCTGTGCTGTCTTCTAAGATGCTGCCTTCTCCTGGGGCTTGCTCCTTTGTTCCTGTCTGCTGCGTTTCAAGTGCAGTGTTTACTTTGTCTTTCCCATTTCTTTTTTTCATAAGACCTTTTATGCATTTTGGCCAGTTTGCTCAGAAGACTTCTCTGCGTCCAACAAGATGCTCTGTTTCACCTGTTCAGTTTAGTCATCCTTGTCAACCATTATTCAGCTGTTTTCACATCATACCTCTTCCCTTTTAGCTATCATTAAATATACTCTCAGCATGATATAGCCACCCTCTCCTCTCTTATTATCATGCTTCATATAATTTTAATCAGATTTGTTGCATTGTACAGTACAACTTTTCAAGATATTGATGTCTGTGCATTTTCGAAAAGTAGGACTTCATTCTTCTGATCTTTGAGCAGCTCTTCCTATACTTCCTTTTAAATAATGCGGTTTCTGATGGAAACTTCTTTAACTCTAGCATATATTTGAAAGTAGGCACTTTACTGACAGTGTGAAGAAGGGAAGGGTGGGCATAGGCAAACTGGTTCCTTTACTTAAAAATATGTAGCTGTCTTGTCAAATTACTCAGTGACTCCAAAAGACCCCACTTCTGACAGTAGAACACTGTTACCTGTCCGCCCGCCAGCTTTCATTGTGAAATGAGGAGTGGAAAGACCTTTTTCAGGCATTTGAGGAAAACGTCGCTCTAAGCAATAAGAGAAAATTGAGAGACTAGGAAAAATATGCAAGAAAGAAAAGAAGTGAATTTATAGCTTTGGAGAGACTAGGAATGAGAAAGAAGAATTCTTCCTCCTTAAACTATGATTGATGATTTAAGAAGGAAAAAAAAAAAAGCAATGGTAATATGCAAGATCTCCAATGTAAAAGTTCTAAGGGATTTCTTTTACATTAAGTTTTCAGACCTCTGAGTCAACTTGCAGTGAGTTATTTGTCATCATCTGGTAATGCAAGAACTAAGCTTGTTTGACAGGTTAATCTTGCCTGTTGTGTGTAAATAAAATACATTTGTGCCCAAAACTGTTGGCCATGCTTTTTGACTACTTGCTTTCTGAATAAGGTAGTTGATTTGGCTCCAAAATGTGTCCAGCCTGGCCTAAAAGCATTTTCAGAAAACTTTGTCATCATCCACACAGCTCCACAAGATTTCTCCAGAGTGGCAAGAACCCCACTTGTGTACAGGAGCCCCTGAAACGGAGATTGGGCTTGTTTCTTCCCATAGTATTGGTATTACTCTGCCAATGTGGCTAGAAGAGGACCTTGCTCTTGCTTGTCAGAGATCTCATCATGAGTAGACATGAGAGAGAGGAAAAATTTCCTTCTTTTGTTGCTCTTGATTTGGATTTTGGAAGGGATTCATCATACCTATATGAAAAAGAGAGGAAAAGCGTGTTTCCTTGGGTTCTCTCCCTTGGGAAAAATGCTGTGGAAATTAATGGTATTGAGAAACTTGTAGTGTGGATCTGTGCTGACGGGGTGACACATCTGGAATGCAGTTAATGAAGCAGTAAGTTAAAGAGTGGATTAATAGCTTACAAGTCACTTTAAAAATTGGTTTTGTGTTCTTGTCAGTTTGAAAGTGTAACGACTCTAGGAGTTTGGATGAAGGAGACTTGAGCAGTTGCTCATCTACCTTGACTAGAGATTCCTGTGGATGTTAGGATGGAGAGGTAACGCCCACCCACAAACACAGATGGAGCTAAGGTCTCTCCTTCTCCCTTTGAATGCTTCCATTGGTCTAAAATATCACTCTTGAAAAGCTGTTCCTCTAATAACAGCTGGTCTTATTTTGTTGTAAGAGGTGAAATCAATCAACAGGTCTTTCCCACATGTAAGTTCATCTTCTGGTCTGCAGGAGATTTTAACATGTTTGGTTTTTTCCTCTTTTAATGGTTATATTTATTGTTCTTCAGTTTCTAAAAAAGTGCAGCTGTCAATTACAATCATCATCACATGTCTATTTACATTGATATTAGACACCTGAAGTTGTGCAGTTGATAAAGGCTTTATTTATGAATAAGAAAATGTGTCTTGTTCAATTTATCTTCTTCATTCTGTACTGCATTATTTTTCAGTGATTGTTACTGAAGATCTCACTTTGCCAGTTACCAAGATGAAGGGGTCTTCAGAACTTAAGTAGTAAGAGTCTTGTCTTTATAAGTTTTTGCTTAGGAGACAAAGTATTATTCAAACATGTCTTCTGTAATTATTTCAATGGCTCCTTAACTAAAGTAAAGTTTCAAGTTTGGCTTTATTCTGTATTTGATATATTGTTTCCTTTCCCACAGAGTGCTGTGGGAGATTTAAATCAGAAAATATAAGAGAAAATCCCGTATTTCCCTCAAGAAATTCACAAGTGTGTTTAATTCAGCTTTATGGCACAAAAGTGGGGAAGAAAACACCTCTAGATTATGAGAAAAAAAATCTGTAAGTGCTGAGAAGAAAATACTTATGCTTATCCTGGTTCAGTTTTCTTGAAAGGGCAGAGTTTGGAACGTTTTTATTTTGCTCTTTATTTCTATTTGATTTCCTATTCTCTCCCAAATTGAGGGGAATATTGTTTTGTTTCTTTTCATCTCTGAAATTCCGAAACGCGTTCTGGATGGTGCAGTGTTCTCCCAACTAAAGCCATTGACAACATAAGGAAGGACAGAAAGTAGACAACTAGGTGTACCTTTTTTCAATGAGACACTCTCCTTTAGTGTTCTACTACTTCTCTACGTAAAGTAACAAACTTTCTCCAAGTCACTTGTATATGGAGCTACAGAAGCTAGAAATTCTCCTACAGAGGGTTCGTTGTGAATTGGTAATGCCCTTTTTTCTTTTACAGTCTAACTTAAAGACATTTTTAAAATGTCAGTTCTCTGTTCTTGAATTCAGTGTGAAATAATCTTTATATCCTCTTAGGTGGTAGGGTAAAGTTGCCAGGTGAGATGTTAGCTGTGTTAAAGCAATATGCTTTCATGTACGAAGCTTAAGGGTTTGAGCTCAAGGAATTATTCATTCTTTCCATCTCAGCTGTCTGAGGAGAAGAAAATTCTGTGGCCATGTAACTCTGTTAGACCACATAATCTTTTCTGGAGCTATATTTTTTTCTTCTTTTAAGTTTTATAGATTAGTTTACAAAAGAGGGAGTAATACAAATTTAACTGGACCACGACTGTAGTTGCTTCACTGAGAATCTGAATTATTTCCATCTTTTTCTGCTGTTCTTACAGTCTCACTTCATAGGCCTCTGCACAGTTGGAATATAAAAGGAAGAAGTGAAGGCGTTATGACTTGCATGAAATTTTTATACTATTCTACTTTATATTCTCATTAGCAAACTTAAAAATATGGTCTAGGTGGAAAAAGTAGGTAGATGATTAAATAGTTGGAAAAAAATCCTGTATCTGTTCTAGGAGTACAATTCAAATCAAATATCACAGTTGTTTACTTTGAGTCTGTTTTCAATCATCTCTTTTTTTTTTTTGGAGGGTAAGCACTTTAATAAAGGAAATATAACACCGAACTTGTAAGGTCTGAAAGCACTATGGAGGGCGAAATTGAAGTTCATCATGTTTTTAACATGTTAGGAAGGTGATGAAAATTCAGTAAGGAAGACAAATGAGAATTATTAAATGTGAGGAGAAATGAAACACACCACTGCAAAGCAAGACCTTGCTAGGAACCATACGGCTGAAGATTTAGGAATTGTTATAGGTCACAACAGGTATGAGCTAATAATCTGTTGATCTGTTTAAGATGTACATGTACATAGATACACACACATAAAGGAGGTATCTGAATGTATAGATACATCCATACATACAGATATAGAGAGAAACTTTGTGTAACAGAATGGTGTGATAGATTGCTGTTAATTTCTGCTTGGAACTTGTGAAGTCCCAGCCTGCAAGATCTGCCCGGTTCTTGGCAATGCAATATGTTAAGGTTGGAGAGAGTCCAGAGGACAGCAATAGGAATAAAAGGTTTAGGCATCAGGGCTTACGAGGAAAGATTAGAGTAACTCGGGTTTTTTTTCGGGGTAGGGGAAAAAGGTGAAGGGCACACATTTTCCAGTATGAACATGTTTGTTCTACTGAGGACAGTTGTGGGCTGCTTTCCATGTCTACTGAACACATAAGAAGTAATCAACTTTTTTTTTTTTCCTTTTGTGAGTGAAGGCTACCAGATTAGAGAGAAGGGAAGATTTTTCTGACCCCCTAGGAATAGCCAATCAATATTGTATGTTGTCTAGATGTCTGTAAAATCTTTCACTAATTGATTTTTTAAGGCCAGATTAAATCCTCTAAGTACGTTTAACCCAGTTTTCCAGTATGGGATAGACTTGGTGACCTCTTGAGGTCTTTCTAACATGTTTCTCTGATTATGTGAGGTGTCTTCTGTTTATTGTGGAGAGGGAATTATTTGTTGTTTTTTTTGTTTTGTTTTAGCATCATTATGCAGACTTTATTTATGTGACAGTAATCTTTTATGCCACCCTTATATCATCATATTTAGTGGATGCTATGCTTCCAGATTGTCTATACTTAGAAAAATAAATACTGAAGAAAATGTACAAGTACGTAAGTAACATTTGTAAGGCCTCTTATTGTCAAATACATTTTAGAAAACGTGTATGCAAGGATTTATCATTTCTTATGACTTCTTTAAATGTAAACTGACATGGATTTAACCGTTGTGTTTGCAAACACAAGGATCCAAAACCATAAAATGCTGATAAGTTGCATACTTGTTTTAAAAGAACCGCTGGTCTTGTTAATTTTTGGTTTGGTTCTAGTCATGTTGCATTTGTGATATTTTCTACTGAAAGGTTACTGTGATCAGGCTGATGAAGTCTTTTGTGTTGGTGTCGGTTTTAATTGTGGTTGTTTCTTGCTAGAACTATTTAATATTGACCAAAAGGGTCACCCATTCTTCAGTGCAAATCTAATACTGCTTTAATATATTTCCTTTATGTGCAATTCTGTGATACTTAGCACTGCATTGTCTGGAAGCTCTTAGTTCTATTTTTTTCCCACGACAAAGTAGGTATTCCAGAATGAATGCCAAAATGATTTTGGAAAAAATTATAGAGGTTCAGGAGTTTAATTATTGGATGGGTTTTGTTTGCTTCGCTATGCACTGAACTGCAAGTTAAACAGTCTGATGTTTGCAAAGCAAGGCAAACACAGTATGGTATCAATAAGAGGTTGAAATCGATAGGAGTAGAATGGTCGCCCATCAACCTGTCCCTGTGGATAGTTTTCAGGCCTGCCAGAGATGAAAGTTATGAGTGCAGTAGATGGATGTGAGATAAGATGGTGTTTTTGGCTAACAGGACATTTATTTGCAAAAGATGGTGGAGTCTGAAGAAAATGATGCATTCAGGAGAGAATGAGAGCAAGAATTCACCTCTGAAGAGTT
This sequence comes from Phaenicophaeus curvirostris, assembly GCF_032191515.1. NCBI lineage: Eukaryota > Metazoa > Chordata > Aves > Cuculiformes > Cuculidae > Phaenicophaeus > Phaenicophaeus curvirostris. Next base: position 48,492,366 of record NC_091397.1, on the reverse strand, counting down.
AAGTCCTGCTGCTTGTGCAGGTTTAGTTATTTCAAACTTTTCTGCCACTTCGGGATTTTCTGTTGGCCATGCTGCAACTTTCTGTTCTGCCTCTCTTTTCTTGTAATTGTGCACTTTTCCAGGATTATTGTTTCATTTTAAGTAATATGTTACTTTCAGTTTTGTAGTCAGGGTTGTGAAACCAGATGATGGGAGCTTGTAAGAATTTGCCTCTTAAGCAGACAGTTGTAAAGGTCAGCTAGAAGCATGTGCTTGCTCAGTTTTGGTGCTCAGTTCTTTCTTGCAGTACAGAAAGAGAATGACATGAGAGGTGGTTCTTCTCCTGGCTTAAATTTTATCAGAGACAATGTCCTCTCTGCTGTGGGAGAGGGAAGGACCACTTTGCAGTGACGTGCTTACAGTGATAACCCTGATACAAAGATATTAGGTTCCTCATCTTGGATGAGGATAAAAGATGCTGTGAAACCAACACCTTTATAAGAGCTGAAGTTTTACCTAGAACTGTATGATGTTTCTATGATGCTATAACATATGATTTGTGTTGGAAGGGACCTTTAAAGGTCATCTAGACCAACCCCCTGCAATCATAATTTTCAACTAGATCAGGTTCCTTAGAGCCCTGTCCAACCTGACCTTGAATGTTTCTAGGGATGGAGAATCTACCTTCTCTCTGTACAGCCTGTTCCAGTGTTTTACCACCCTCATTGTTATCTCTTGTGCATTCCTTGTAAAGGTAGTGAGAAATCAGTTAACTGAGTTTCATAGTTTTTAGAGGACACTTCACCTGATGCCACTTCATCTGATGACTCACTTCCACTTTGTTGTTCAAAAGTCTGTGTATGCATTGTTTATCTGCAAAACACAGTAAAACATGTCATGTAGAAACCAAGTTATTTTTGACCTGTTGCTGATTGTTAAAGTCATGTGAAACTTTTAAGAAAGTTATCAGAGTTGTTCCTTGAGACTGGTAAAAACAAACATAGTCTATAAATGTTGTTAGCCTGCTGGGCAGTGGTACAATAGAGCCTTTGTTCTTATGGAGTACTTAATTGTAAACTAGGTCATGAAACTATTGCCTTCTCATTTGAGGAAAGGTGGGAGAACAGCTTTTTTTAAGGACCTTTAACTGGCCTGTGGACAGTGTTGATTGATCAGTTACTCGTATTTTTCAAACACAGTTAAAAATAAAGTAAATATTGCATCTATAGTTAAAATAATTTGTTCTCTGGGGTTACTAAAGGAGTTGGAAATAGTAATTTCCTTCACGTAAAGCATATACTGTGCATCTCTTGGGGAAGATGGCTAAATCCAGGAGCTGATTATTGCAGCAGAACATTGTGAAGGAATGAGAAGTAGATTTCATTTGGTGTTTGAAAAATTTTTCAGCACGTAGAGCAAACTCAAGGCACTTCTTCAGCTGTAATATTAGTCTCTGGCATGCAGCTGGTGCTAGTCACTGGAGAAACATCTTTTTCACAAAGGTAACTTTACCACTGGTTGCTGATTTGGTCCATAAGGCTTAGTTAAGTGTAGTGTCCTCTGATGCTTGGGTCCCTTAATGTGCTGTTCTGAGTGCTGAGTAGAGCTGTAGCAGTCAGGCGTCCCAGAGTTGCTGTCTCAAGGGTGTATTCCTAGTTGCATAACTTACCTTCAGATACCCCTTGACAGTGGACAAGCCACAAGATACCATATTGTTAAAACGTGGACTTAATATGTTGCTAAAATGTGGACTGTTTACTAGATTTAGGGGCAGGCACACGATAGTATAAACACATTCAACTGAATACTCCAGGTAGATAACCAGAAGGATTTCTCACAGCTGCATATCTTTAAGCGTGGTTTTAGGTAAAAGCATTATTGTTCTTACTAACAAATCAACGTCCGTGTACTGCTTAATTTGGATTTAAGTATTACTTCCAAGCAGTCCTGGGATATGTACCTTTTTAATAACACTGTTAGCTTTAGCAGTGATTCTAAAGATATGTTGATGGTTTTCCCTGCCCCCCTGTCACTCCCAATTAGATGTACTGTTGACCCTAGGGAATAAGCTAGAAAGATTCTGTACAGAAAGCACAGGGAACCTGTTAATGACTGTCCCAGTGACTAACTAGCCATGACCATACTTGCTAACTTGCTGTGATGCAAACACTCCCTTCTGGCACAGCAGGACTCAGTCTGCAGTGTCTGAGGAAGTTAAATGGGTTTTCACATCAAAATATTTTGTCAGTAATGCCTTATAGAAGCACATAAATGAGAGTAATGCATGGGTCTCAGTAAGTTTTGACTAGACTTAAGAGTAATCAGCTGCATAAGGTTGATAGACAATTTACTTCAGGTCTATTTTGGAGTTATGAGTGGTTTGGTGTGTTTGGAGGACTGAGGTACTAATTTGTTTTAGACGTGTTGAGGGGAAGGAGAATACATAGTGGTTGAAGGGTCACTGACAAAGCTTTCTACAAGTAAATTAATACTTTCAACTTGTTTTTTTCCCAAAAGATATGTTTGGCTGTTGTATGCTTATTAACCTGTGCTCGTAACTGTTATTTATAAAGATGTGGGTTGGAGGAGGAGGATTAAAAAGAAGGAGAGAAGAGCAGTCTTTAAACTGAAGTGTAAGATTGTCATAAGAAGAAATAGACGTGAACTGCTTATGACTAAAATGGGAAGAATGAGAACTGTACTTTATCTCAGGAAGTGGTTTTGAGTACATGTTCTGCTGCTGCACAGAGTTCCTCATGGGTGTTACCAGTTGTCTGCTTTGACTTGCTTCCTCTTAGCTGCACTAAAGAAATAGAAATAATTGCCTTGGCAAATGAAGTCCATTGCTTATATCAAGCACTAATGCTTCAGGTTAGTTGCTTGATTTATATCTGGATAATAATTAACAGTAAAGATCAAAATTCTCAGGCGTCTGTAACTTGAAACTGCAGCATCAAGTCACTTGTCATCCTTGACTGACTTGGTTCCCTGTGGATTCCCAAGGTTAGCAGTACAAAAGTAATGGGGAGCAAACTAAAACATGTGGGAGCAGGCCCAGACATGGATGTTGGTGGAAGGTGCAGTGACCTTTTATGCATGCCTGCATCATTACTTTTCAACAGCGTCAAAGAAGAAGTTGCTCCTTTGCACTGAACATGGATTTAGATATTTTTGCTGCGTGTTGTCCTACAGGTATATTACTTAGCAGCTGTTACACATCAAGATCACTGTTAGTGGCTTTTTGTCTATCAGTTGCATGTTAATTATTCAGCAGAATAAAAAAAAGATGGACTTTCTCAGAGTTTTTTGTGGACCGTAAAACTTGTACAACCAATCTTTGCCCTTAACTGGAAGACTGCTATCTTTGGTAATGACATAAATTGAAGTAATTATCAGTTGTGTCGTGGACTATTATGCAGTTGCATCCCAATCCCAACTGTCTTAATTATTCTTTACCCCCTATTGCCTCAGGTTGTGACCTCACAAGCTAAATCTTGGCTAGGATGAGAGAACTCAAACAAATTCAGCGCTACAGGAAATATTAGTGATTCTGTAGGTGAGCCAACACCCCTGCGTTAATGTTTTCCCTGTCCCCAAGTCTGGTAAAAGATGCTGCGGCTTGTGATGAGATGTGAAACTAAGATTCTTTGTAACATTTCGGTGCTGTTCCTGGTAAAAGTGAAGATGTTAATTCAGGACTCCTGCCCGCCTTCAGATTTTAATGGCTAGTGGCTATATTCTCTATACATTCCTATTTCCTAGAGTAATATTATCCTCTTATTTCTGTCTTAAACATTCTTAGGATTCTTGGGAAAGTCTGCATTCCAGAGGTGCTGACATGTTTGCAGTTGGCAACAGATCAGTTTGCAGAAACAGTGGTCCACTTTGAGAGCTTTTGTAATCAAGGGAATTATATTAATGTAGAAAATGTCAGGTAAAATCTGGAAAGCTGCCAGATATTTATTTTCTTTTAATGTGTGCAGAAGAGATTTTTGGCTTGAATATAGATATTTACAACATTGTTGAGTGTACTCACACTTACATATTTTTATTTTCCATAGGATTCAAGTGCCCTGTATGTTCAAAATTTGTATCATCTGACGAAATGGATTTACATCTTGTGATGTGTTTGACAAAACCAAGGATAACCTACAATGGTAAGAAAGAAGTAAGCTGATAATTATTTATACATTTTAGACTTTAGAGTGTGATGATAATTCTTTATTTAATAAGATACTCTGGTGACTAGTTCAGTGGTCTCAGAAATTCTGTATGGCTTTTGCTTGTATTTTATTTTTTCAAAATACTTCCTAAGAAACTGGCCTTTTTTTGCATGCCAATATGATTTACAGTGTTGACTTGTTCTGCAAATATAAAACTATTCTTATTTGAGTGTGTTTATTCAATTTTTTGACCACAAGGCCAGATACTGACCAGTGTCTATTTATTGTCCACTTGAGATATGTGTAGCTTAAACATCCTCTCATCTTACGACATCAAGCAGTGAGGTAGGGCAATCAAGTCTCCTTCTGAGAACATTATTAAGGACTGTTAGTTGACACATTATGCATTTGTACTTTATTTAAGAAAATTACTCTTTCTTGAAGGAGCTGAAGAACGTTCTTCTTCAGCAGATTGAGTATGTGGTACTTCCTGAATGAGCTTACTGCTTATCAGCCATCAGCTGTGGAATGCATGAGAAGAGAAGGCAATTAGAAAGAAATTGCAGAGGAATGGGAGTCTCTCTCTTTTTGGAGGTGCACAGCTACAAGTTCAGAGTCAGTGGCCTCAGGCTGCATCAGGAAAAAATCTGATTCAATGCAAGGTAGAAATGCCTCATAATGAGGGTGGTCAAACATAGTAGCAGGCACCTGAAGAGGCTGTCCAACCTCTGTCCTTGGAGATGATCAGAAAGTGACTGGACAAGGCCCTGAGCATCTTAGTCTAATTTGGTCCCGCATTGAGTCAGGGGCTGGACCAGAAGACCTCCAGAGGTCCCTTTCAACATAAGTTACTTATTGTATAAATAACCTGCATTATCCTGGCACCCTTGCTATTGTGGTATCCTACACTGGATTTTTTTTATAGGAACAGGTCTTGAAGGATGGTTGGGCCCACCTTACTCTGTCTGAATAGCATAATGGTACCCTTAATTGCAAAAATTATTTGAAATCATATACTCACAGTTGTGAAATCCATTTCAAAGCCTAGCACTCAGGAAGAGTAAATATTTTTTTTTCCTCCTGGTGTTACCACATGTATGTTTGAAAAGGTTGACCTCATCTAACAGAGGGGGCTTTGTTTCTCTTTGTTTTGCCTTCTTTAATTTAGAACTGAGCATTTTCCAAGAGAAGATGTTAGAAATCTGTGTGTTGAGGGATGTTGAGTGGCAACAGCCTAGTTGCCACAGTCAGGGAGGCAATAATGCATCTAGGATCAGTTAGGGTGGAGTAGGTAGAGGCAAACTGGCAGAGAACAAGCTCTGGTGGTAGCCCAACTGATGGCATGTGTACAGGATGTGTACAAATTATGAGTTGACCGATAGAAATCTTTTGCCCCTGCTGCTTCTTGACATGTACAAATGGGCGCACTTAGCTAACTACCTTTTTTCAGGGCAACGGTATCTCTCTGAAGTAAACCTCATGGTATTGTTTGTGATGTTTATTTGTATCACAACAGTGCCATATTCAACGTTGTTTTGTTCCCTGCACAGTTCTCTCAGCTGGCACGCTGCTTGGTTTTGCTCCTTTGGGCCATCTTGTTACCCTTGTGCAGTCCATTATGTTAAAGTACTTCCATATAAGTGACCAGAAGTAAAACCTGTGTGTGGCACCTGAAGCCACTCCCTGGGTAATCTGCAACACAACAAAAGCAGTTATGGACAAGGCAATATGATTTATTACCAGCAGCATGGAGGAGTGTTTCTGCTGTATAGAGAGCCTCAGAAACTCATTCTAGGAAGTGGTTATGTAAGTTTGAATGAAGAATACTGAATTACATGGACTGGTTTGAGAGCAACGCTCAACTAGAAGTATGGTCTCATTCTTACAAACACTTAATAGAGGTGTGCATTGATCCGTGTAACTCTAGTTGGTGAGCTCCTTGAGTCATGGGCTAAATCTTAAATTGTAGCCTATAGCTGGTTATTTCAATTACTGCAGCGTGAAGAAATTGAGGATATGGCTTCAAAGTTGTGCAGCGCTCAGTTGTTAAAGGGTTCACAATCACACCACAAAGAAATAAAGCTAACAAAAGAGAATTAACTAGCAGATTGGTAACTTAATATTGCTATGATTTCAGGCCCAGAATTGCATATGAGTGTCCATATGCGGGGGGACTTGAGGGGGCCAGTTCTTATGCATTTTGCTGTTTGCTGTGATGAAGAGATCAGTGACAGATCTCCCTTTTTGTCATAAGGCATAAGAAGGACATCTCAAGTTTTGCTTGAAAGACAAAAAGGTGCTGCTATCAACTTTTGATATCTTCTTCCAAAGTGGAAGGCATTTCTTAATGCTTGACTTTCTTATTGTTACCTTGGTCTTACGCCATACGTAGTCGAGTAGAGCCAAGTAGGCATCATTTACTTCTGTGGTCCCTGGTCGTTCCCAGTTTTATTACCACTACAAGAAAAATATCTTTTTGATTTTCTTCTTTCTCCCTGCCCTCCCCCCCAGCTTCTTTTCTCTCTGAATATTGTATTGCAAGTAGGTAAAGGGAGTTTTAAACTTTGTAGATGCCAAGATGTTTAAAAGTTGAGCAGTTGTATTAAATTGTGTTTATGTCTAGTTCTGTTTTAGATGTGTTTCCTCATGGTACTGTATTAGTTGTTCTTTCTAAGAAACTGCATGGAGCAAATTGTATGTATTTTGTCTTTCTGAGAAGACAAACCTTTATTTTAAGTGTGAATCTGAGGCATACAGTCTTCCCCAGAGAAATGTTATAAGACTGTTTAGTTGTGATTTGAAGTTTAAAAAAATTAATGAGTCCTCACAGCCAATCTCTAATTGCTTTCTGAGCTACCTTTGTGCCTTGCATTTGGCAGTAAGAAGGGTCAGTGAACTGCAAACTCTGGCAGATGTCTGATTTACACGTGTTTTCTGAAAGAGTGGTCACAAATTTGTTCCAGTTCTGTGACAACTGAATTTGTGCTGACTTTCAAATAAATAAATCAGTACATTTTATTAGCCTTATTCTTTCAAAGTCACGTGAGTGGCCTGCAACAGAGATCTCATTGCTGACTCAATTTGACATGTAAAGAGAGCTCTTTCTGTTTTCTATGGAACTTTGTTCCACTTCTCTTAAGCTACTTACGATGCTCACACATGAACCACTATCTAGGCATTTTGATACAAAAGCTGGTTAAATGAATGGACTTGTGCAAAAATATTGTGGTGTTGGGTGTGACTGTCTTAAATAGCCTTGCTTTTTTTAGCAATTAAAAAGTCTTTTCATAGTGTTACTGTCCAAATTGCTGAGAAGCAACAGTAGGTTCCATGCACTGGTTAGCCACAGGTTGCCAAAAGCCAGTTTTATGAGGAAAGTGGGTTACTTGCTAGCTGACAGACTTTTTTGGAAAACTGCTGCTTTTGAGCTTCTCCAAAGCATTAATTGAGGCCCCTTGCACCATCTCATTTGAGTTTGCTGTGGTGAGTTATGCAGGGAGCTCTCTGAAGGACTGCTCTGCAAAAGATGTTGCTTACAAGGTAGCCCTGTGTTTTGGTCAGGCAGAGGCATTAACTCAGATTTACTGAGTGCTTTGGAAGCAACTTGTCTTCAACTCCTTCCTGATAATTAGACCTATTTGGTCAAGTTTAGATTTGGAATATAATTATTCTTCATTTTGTGTTGTTAGAGTATTGGTGCTTTTCATCCCTGTAAGGTGTCTGATAAAAATTGAGAAGATGCAGGAGAGACGTGTGTCTTTCGGGGCAGAAGTTTTAGCTACTTTGCAACAAATGCAACCAATTCCTCTTGAAGAAACTTTGCGTTGGTTCCAAAGTAATTCTGGATTTCATTTTAAAATTTCTTTGTTTGTTTCTCGGAAGACTGTGTAAGACTTTATTATTATTACTAAAGGGCCCCTCTGGGAGCTGGGACTAACAGCCTGGCTCCTGGCCAGAAGGGGAAGCCAGTCACCCTGGAGAGCTGGGGAGGGCCAGTCAGCTCACTAGACTGGTTAGCGGGCTTGGCGAGCCGGCCTGTCCTCTTTCAAAAGTTCTGATTGAATTAGCACATTCCTGTGGAATATTTTAGGTTTCATCAAGTCAGCACTTCTGCGTCGGAACGCTGTTCTACTGGAAACTTTCTAAGCGGGTCTCTTCAAAGCTGCTTGCCCAGGGGTGGTGCTGCTTTGACATCAGTGCTGCTTTCACTCAGACCGCTCTGCATTTAATTCAGATATGGCAATGGGTCTCATGATTGGCCAATGTATTTACTGAGGTTCATTTTAAGGGGAAAAGCTTTTGCTAGTGTAATTTCAGAGACAAAGAATGCTGAGACACCCAGTGTGTGAGCTGCTGGAGGTTTTTTTCCTTACTCAAGGTAACAACTTTTAAGTTATTCTTCTTAAATTATGATAAGTGATATTTATTTTTAGCCCTATCACACCAAAAGAGAGCAGAGGATCAAACATCACAGATAGCAGGGATTACATTTATGGTTTTATATTTAAAGTTTATCCAGCTGTGTTTTGAATGGAGGATTAGTGTGTGGAAAGAGTCTTACAGACAGAATATTAAAAACTAAGGTAGGTGTACTGGAGTGAAACTCAGTGTGCTCTTCCTGTCTGGCAATGAACTTTTGTCTTCTGGGGTATTTGAATCTAACACGGTGCATGGCTACCCAAATATTCCTGTGCCATCTCACTGAATTCAGGGTGACCTGGGCCACAACCGTGCAACTGATACAGATTAGCAAGGATGCAAAGCAGCATTTTGCCACAAGGATTTAAGTACGCTTTTTATTCTAAATCAGTCTGAGGCAATGGAGTAAGTTTTGTCTTGTGAGGAAAGAGAAATGCTGGTACTGCCACATCCGGAGGCCTGAGAGTCAGAATCCTGAGCTGGAATCTGTGTAAGCCATAATCCTGGAGTTGTCAACATGTAAATGTCAACAGCCATAAGATACGCATTCTAATCAAAAGTAGAGACTTGAAGATTGGCAGTCACCTAAAGGACTGAATAAAAATATTTTTTAAACTTTTGTTTGTTTGTTTGTTTTAATGGGACTAGCCTATTTTTTTCTGACACAAGTTATAAGCTTTGTTCTTTGGTGACTGTTTACATATCTTCTGGAAAGCTACTTGTGCCAGAACTTAGTTTATATTTCTCAGTAGAAGGGAATAAAAATATCACACATTATTAACCTGATGTTTGGACCACTGAGATGTGTGATTCTGGTAGTACTGCTCCCTGCAGTAATTAATTTCCTTGGTCCTTTCTATGCATAAAGAAAGGGAGGGTATTTTACTCAGCAGGGCTGATGTTGTCAGCTGTTTTGACTGATGCCCTCAAAACTTTATTCTGAAGTTAAAGGAATTGCGAACTTCAAGTTCACTTCTCTGCAAGGATTCCTGAGATCATACCCCAAAAGACCTTGCAAAAGGGCGTCTTGCCAGTCTGCCAGGAAAAGCTTAAGCCTTCCTCCTTGTCCTCATCCCTTAATAGGACTAGACTTTCAGCAAAGTCGTAAAAATAATACTAAGGCAAATCAGTTGGACTCGATGATCCGGTGGGTCTCTTCCAACCTGGTTATTCTATGATTCTATGATTCAGTTCTTTCATTCCACTTTATCTGAGGTATAAACTTCTCCATAGAATTTCTCTGTTTTCCCATTTTTGCGGTTCAACAAGGTTCTTAGCTAAAAGTTTCTTCCTTCTTGTTCTGTCCTGGATGGTTCTCTACTCTGTCCTCAGGACTGCTGGGAAGGGAGAAGAGCATACTTCATGAAGTAGCTTACCAGGACGAAGAGACAGTTATCCTGTGCTTGCAGTTAAAATAGTGACATTTACTCTTATTTTGATGTTGTGTACTCATGAACATCTTCCAGAGTGTGTAGGAGGTTCATTCAGTTTCCCTGATCCTTTAAAAACAGTTTCATTCAGTATTCCTTGAAAATAATTAGAACTGCTGAATATCTGTTGAACTTTGAGGTTTTGCTTAACATGGTGACTAACATTACTATAGTAAGTACAGTTCTATTCTGACACAGCTGTAATTCTGTGAATTGTTATAATATCAGCTCAAGACTGTTAGTCCTTGTTGCAGTTTTGGAGAACACAGTTTGATGTTTGTACTGCTTCCCTGTAAGAATTGTCAGTAACACCTGAGAAAAGGAGAAACTTCCACTGGTGTTCGCCAGTGTTAGCTGTGTACAGCTATTTGTCCAAACCAGACTGCCAAGCGGAACAGTGGCAAACTAGCTCTTACTACCTTTTGTTCGGTAAAGCTGTATTTCCTTGCAGCCACCCCAAATCTTTCCTTCAGCAGTTGCTGGTACATCATAAATGACCATGACTACAAAAACAGACTTTTACAGTTCAGCTTCACTAAGGAGGAGGTTGTTCATTTTAAAGAGTAATGCTGACAAATGTCACTAAATAAAACCACACTCAAGTTAAACGTGTAGCCGAAAGGGAGGTAGAGCCTGCTCTGGTGACCCCATTTCAGCCTCCGTCAGTGGGTCAGTCCATGATAGCGTGGAGTTGCAGCACTTTTAGAGGATGCAGCCTCTTATCTTTCCTTCACACCCACCAACTGTCAACCCTTTGCTACAGAATCAAAAAAGCAAGCTGTGTATTTCTAGTGGTGTGGCTGTGAAGAAAGCTCCTGAAATATGAACACAGTGTAACTGAGAGGGAAGTGCTTCGAACTTCTGGAACAGCAGCTCCCAGAACTGCAGACTACCCCTTTTATCTTGGTAAGATAAATCTTAGAGTTTTAGTGGTGGTAATAATAAGCAATAATAATATTGCTTATTATTTTTTTTCTCATGTAAGAGAAAGGGAGGCATGGGTTTGTAAAGAAGCTATGATGGCTCGCTTTGGTGGTTCAGGTTGGTCATGCTCAATAGGTGATGCCAAGTTTTCTTGCTGTAGTGAAGTAAAGTCAACATGCTCAGATCCTGCTGAGAAGGGTACACTGCAGGGATCACATCCATTCATGTCTTAAACCGTTATCTGTTTTGTTGTGAATGGGACTGGCTCTTTCGATGAGCCTTTGGGGAGAAGATTATTTGGTGGGTGATTCTCTGTGTACTTTCCCTTGCCAGGCCTAAATCTGCTAGACTGAACTTTCTGTGATGAACCCACCACGAATCTCTCGTGGCCAAAATAGCGGCAATGTCACCTCTTACTTAACTTCAGTTGTAAAGAGTGAGACAATATCTTTTTTTCCTCAGTACATTGGAATTGCCTTTATATAAATGCATACATGTCCCACAGGAATATTTTATGTGCAGCACTGGATAAATACAGTAAAGCTTTTGACAACTATAGAACAAGCCTGCTTGTTTCTGAAAGAAATAGAGAAAATAGGATCATTCATGTGCTGAATAGCTTAAGTTGTTTCCTTTCCTTATAAGCCACTCCTAACCTCAGATGCTGCCATTGTCTTGCTTTGGTACTGACAGTACTGCTACAGTCTAGTGACAATTCTTGTCCTAGAAAATTACAGATACACCTGTGAACCAGTACCGCAAAGAACATCTGCTGGTGACAGGAAAAGTGATTCAGATTGGGTTAGAAGAAGACCCAATATATTGCACTGTATGACATTGTATTTCTCTTATGTAATGCAGTGCAGTGCTGCATGCAGTAGAAAGCTAAGGGACCGTTTTGATTGCTTGGTAGCAAATGCTCACTGTGCTGTGACTCTGCATCATGTGATGTGGGCAGATAGGATGCTACCTTCTATGTCTTACACTAAATCAGTCTTTAGCTTTGAGAGGTCATTCGGAGGATGTCATAAATCGTGTCTGCAACTGCTGCAGTCTTGTGACTGCTGGGAATTTAGCTTTAGGGGAAATAATGCTCCTAGTTTTGTATGGTAATTCTGCAGTCTTTCAAGCTGATACCTCTAAAACCTTGAGAATTTACTCACTTGTTAGCAGCAAACTGACTTATTTTTTTGTAGTTGCTTTGTGGAAACAAAACCCCTTGAAAATACAAAGCTTTTCCTAAAATTGGAAAATAGGCTTCATTGGCTGGATTTTGAAATAAAACTACTTGGAATCTTGGGGTTTAAAAATAAATGCTAAACTATACCTCACTGAGACTGAGCGATCTGTGTAGGAATTCCACAGTATTTCCTTCCCTAAATTTGTAGGAGCTAGAGCAGATTATTTGCAGATCAGGAATTTTATCTAAAGAAATATAAAAGAATAAAAGGCACTCCGTCTTGCTCAAAAACTAACCCAAGGGCAGGTCAATTGAAAGAATTGCCTGAAATGTTATTTGCAATTTTTTCAGATTAAAATCTTGCTTTAAAACATGCTAACCCTTGATTGTTTAAGCTGTCTTGTGCTTCTGAGTTGCAGGCTCAACCCTTCAATAACAAAAGAAGTCAGCTCAGCTTTTGCAGTGGTTTTCAGTGGTAGGACAACTCTAACTCTTCTGAAGCAACCTGGATGCAAACACTGTTAGTGTGATACAGTACTCTCCCATCTAAATTGAGTATTATTATCACTGCTTACACAGGAGAAAATATTATCAACTTTTAGTGTTTTTAACAAAATCCAGTGATACTAGAACAGGTTGTAAATTGTCTATTGGCAGGGATTGCATTGATTATATACTGACACAGGTAGAAAATGCTAGACTAGCCTGTTATTTCTTCCCTGGAGGAATGTCCTTGTTCTCTGAAATTTGCATAAGTCTCTTGGCTACAGGTTGGTTTAGCTACAGAAATAACCCAGAGTTCCAACACACAGCTGAAACATGAAAACCTTAATTGTTGCTAGATTCATTGCCAAACTATATTAACACTCCCGGAATCTTGTTAAAGTTTCCTCATAAAATCCTCAGATAACTTCAATTTTAACCCTACACTAATAGCTATCTCTAATTTAAAGCCATATCAAATGTTATTCATTTTGACTATATTCCTCATCCCCTCTTTTCTTGTGTGAAGTTTAATTATATAGTCTTCATGTTTAATATTAGGTATGGGATGCCTAAGCAATAGTATCCATTAATTGATAATTTTTAGTCCATAAATAATGTTTATTTGTTTGGAATGAAGAGATGAGGGAGGAATTGTTTGGTTAGCCTTTGATTTACCTTTTTTTTCTCCTCAGTTGCAAGGAAGTTTTTATAATGGTCTTATTAGCTGAAATGCCTTGTTGTAATGGTATCCAATAGTTTTGATAGCCTGTAAATTTAAAAAATGAGATGAAAGGTTAATATGATTGTAGAAACATACTGTCAGGTTATGTGCGTAAAACTTTGAACAGATACTAGAGAATTGTCTTTGAGACCTTTTTTTAAAACGTTTCCCATGTTAATCTTCTTGTATTACTATTTGTGAATGATCATCATTGCTGTTGAAATCATGAGTCTTATTTAATTGCTAGGATCTAGAAATTGATGCCGTTTGCTATAAAATGTAAAGGAAGGTTGTTTTGGAGCATTTATTTTGTCTTGAAGTGAAAGACCCTTATGCTCCGTGTCTTAGTGGGATAGTGAAAACCTGTAGGTACCTTTTAGCACCAGAAATATTGTATGTCTATCCTTACTGGTATAAGTTCTAATGCTGGATTATGGATAAGTGTAGAGCAGAAAAGATGAGATAGCTTTGAAAGCCCCAACTAAATATTTGATGTTATCAGAAGTATTTGCATTTAGACATGTTTTGCATTCCATCTATATCATAAGGATAATTGTATTTAAAATGGAAATAGCTTGTAAAAAGCAGTCTGTCTACTGTGAACGGAAAAGACAGGCAAGTAAAAATTACGCAGTGATTTATATCCCTGTCCTCTGTATGCATGTTGACACCAGACATTGAATTTTAACTTGGAGAAGACTGATCTCAAGCCTGCTGGGAAAAGCACCCTGTAGGCCCAGCAGCTGGCACTGGGGTTAATAAGCCAGACTTTATGCTCACTGAGTTTTGGCACCAGTGTTTTCATTGTGTGTTGCTCAGTAATGCATCGTATCTTCCCTCAGAATAGCATCTTAGTCAGACACACCTGCTTTTCTCCCCTCCTCCTGTTTTGAGCTTAGGTTCATAGTTTCATCTTCCGTGCCATCTTCCTTAGTGCTCCCTTTGCACTCATTTTGCATCAGATGAAACCAAACTCCTCTACAAGGCTGCAAAGAAATGAGTCAGTTATTTGGCCGATGTTAAAAGACTGGAAAAAAGACTTGGCAAAACCCATTATGCTCAGGGCACCTGTAAGAAGCCTGGAATAGGATCTTGAAAAAGGATAAAGTGAACAAAGCACTCAATCAGATCCTACATCCAACTTCAAAACACATTGCAGTTAAAGTAACCCGTGTCTCCCAGAGTAATAGGATAGATAATTACATCTGAGCTTCTCTTCATTCTCTCTGTGCTTTGGCTCTTCAGGGACACTGTTGCCCCACCCTTTCCTTCCATGAAGGTTTCTAGTGGGCCTGCTTCACTTAGGTTGTCTTACATGAGAGTTCTCACAGATTTCATTAGACCAGCATGTCCCCATCACATACTCTTAGTTTGTCGCAGACCATCACTCAAATGAAACTTCTTAACTGATAATCGTTACAAAGGAATTTCTCCATGGTTTCAGTGATGGTGAATGTTAAAGCCTTGCCATTTGGAAAAACTGTGTTCTGCAATGTTTTTGGTATCCTTTCGTGTTGGAGGTAAAACAAGCTCAGTCACCTTAAAAAGCTGCCAAAGCAAGAGGGATTTTCTAACCTCCTTTTGTACATTCACATTAACATCTTGCAATTACAAGATCTTTTCCAGTTTACATCTTCCTTTCATCTCAGTCATAGACACCATCTTCTGTCATGCTTGCTCTTCTTTACTTTCCCAGTCTTTGTGAACACTGGTGGTGATTGCATCCACTCTTGACTGGGAAAAATTGCTCCTTTTAACAGGTTTACAGCATTGTAGTTAAGTCTTCCTTCTCACCATAAAGCAGTTTGAAGACAACTGTCTCTGCATGGTGTATGAAAGGAACTCTTCACCTTCCTCCTAACCACAGTGGTATCTTTTTCTCATTAAATCATTAACTCAGATTCCCAAGTGATTGACTACCAGAAGAGGCTTCTGTAGATAAATACTCCTGGGATTTTATGGCTGGTTGTTGTGGTGGGTTGTTTATGTTTTTTGGTTGGTTCTGATTTGGGATTTTCGGTTTCTTTTTTTTATCTTTGGTAAAGGAGTCATCTGCTATACAAGGCAAGCTGAACTTCAGGCTTCTCTCATTTTTCTTAGGCATGCTCCCTTTGGTGACAAGGCTTAATATATGCCTGTGGCTCAGGGGGAAACTGTATGATTCAGCCATGTTTGGACTGAATCTCTGGGTTGCAATCCCCAGTTCTCAACAAACCTAAATCAATTTTTCATATATTGTAGCAGTTTCTTAGTGCTGGTACAAATTAGCAGGTAAATATAAGTAGCCTTTAAATATCTTGCTTTGTTTTATTCCTCAAAGACAAGAAGCATTATTTAGCAAAGAATAAAAATGATAAAAGATCTGCATGCTTGGATCACTCACTAGTATTCTTCTTTCTTGCCTGCTGCTGTAAGTTTCCTTCACCCCAGCTGTCTCCAGCTCCCTGTAACAAACAATCCTCTCTACCTGCAGCAGACTCTGTCGGCAATACGTGCTGGTTGCCCTTGGCCATTTACTCAGCCACTCCTTCTTTTGTAGCATATTTGTGGTGTAAGATCCTCTTTGATGGTAAACTCGGTCTAGAGAAGTGTAAATTATTCTTACCTGATGGAGCCAAGGAGGAGGCATTCCCTAAGTGATAGTTCCTTACATTGTTTCCTAAGGAGTCTTATTTTGCTGGTGTTTTGTTTCTCGTGGGTTTGCCCCTTTACATGCTACTTTTGGTTTAACTCCAGACATTTAAAGTAAATGCCCAGTAACCTGAGAGGTCATGTAATATTGAGTAAAACCTTAAAGGTAGCTTGCTTGTTCCGTGTGCTGGAATAAGCAGCTGTTGTTTCAGATGGTATGTACTGGGATACACTACTCAAGACAGGGTTTCAGTGTTTGGTACTGCTGCATTCAAGGTTTTTTCAACCTTTTTTGGCCTCCTGTTGGGATAAGGTTTAGAAGCATTTTCATCACCCAGGAATGGCATTTCTGAAGGGAGCAGGGGAAGCCTTGGGGCAAACACAGCATGCCAAGAAAGAACAAATTACCCTTTGGGTCATTCAAAACATACATATGCATCAATTCAGTTGGAATGGGGACTTATTGCATGACGGGTAAGGTTGGCACAAAGTCTCTTTACATCCTGTTCTGGAGGGCAAGACTGTTTGTGGTTCACTTGTGAACAGGTGCAGCTGTTTGGCCTAAAATTTGACAGTTTAAGGACATGATGCTTAGAAACGTGGTGAACAAAACTTAACTTTAGAAGTCAGTGCAACAGGAGAAAGTTGTTTGGCTATGTTGCAAAGATTTAATGTTCAAGGGCGTCTCAAACTGCAAGCAGATTGATTAAACAGAAGTTGGAAAGACTGTAGCTTAAGCAGAAGTTTCAGAGTCAATCAGATAATTGTCTCTGTATCAAGAGCAAATCTTGAATCATTGGAAATGCATAGTCACTCTGGCAATAAATCTCAAGACAGGAGCACAAGATGTTTCGTGTCCAATTGAGTTCATAAATTTTATCTTGTGTGAGTACCTGTTTCACCCCAGTGCTTTCTACCAGAAGTATAAAGATGAACTGAGAAAATTGGTGCACTGATCATGATAGTATGGGAGTGGCTGTGGATGCTGTTGCTTGGAAGTAAGGAAATGTATTTCTCAGACTGTTTGGCCTTTTTTCAAAGTTGGGCTCTTTACTGGGAGTCCTGGAATGCAAACTTGACTTTGTCTATGGGCAAGATATCTTAATTGGACTTCATATGAAAGCTGTGTAAAGTTGGAATGTAAACTTTTTTTGCAGAACTGTAGCTTGTATTGACACCATGTGTCTTAAAGTTGCAGATAGATTTCCATTGTGGCCACTGAAGCAAACCTCTTTATAAAAGAACTGTTTCCCTCAGTGCACAAAGCCTTCTGCTCTCTCTATTATTTAGTTTACCAAATTAGAATTGTATCCAATTCTAGGTAGCTAGGACTATACAGGCTTGTATGCTCATCCTAGTCCCTAAAATGTATTTCTATCGCTGCTGTTTCAGTTTTCATCTTTATTCAACAAAACGTAAGCATTTTTTTCTCTACCACTCACATGATCATTATCTGTCTGAACAGGAAGTATCTAGCTGTTTCTCAGAATTAGCTTCTGAAAGCTGAGAATGTCCCACAAAAATCTGAATCCAGGTGGTTTAGCTGAAAAACAATGACACTTCTGCTCCTAGCTCAGCATGCTGTTGCAATACGAACATTGCCACTTAGGCCTTATTCTGCAAATATTTTTCTTGTACAGTTTTCACTTTGTCTGTCCTGCTTCCTCCACTTCACCTTTGTGTTTTAAGAGAAGGGAGTACCAAAGACTGTAGGCAATGTTTGTGCAGGAAGTCTTTCATGATGGGTGTCTGTTTGTATATAAATACCTCAGTCTTGGACCAACGCTGAGCAAGGTGAGAGGCAAGGGGAAAACAAGGATAACACTTGGACTTTGAGTAGGAAATTGTGCTGGGCTGCCGTGTTGCAGTGGATGAAGAGTGAGATGTCGAACAAAGCCCTCCAAAATACATCAAACCCTTTGTTAGTATTTGAGGAAGTGTCACACTTGTCATAGCTTGTTAGCTCATTCTAGAGAGAGTATGTTTTTGTGTATTGTGGTGGCGAAGGTGTTATTAGATTGGTTAAGTACTAGGTATTACCACACAAGTCGTGTGCTGGTGTTTGGGGTTATCATGCCTGTCAGAAACACATGAAAAGTTGTAAAAGGTATGCATTTGATTAGTATATGGGTATTAGTTTGTTCAGCATTATAAAAGGAAATTTGGATCGAAGATACTCAGGAGACCTGACTTCTTGATTTCCGTAAGCTTACCTTTTTGGTATTGTGGATCTCCAAAACCACTTAGCTGTGGTGTAGGTAAAAACACTGGATGTCAAAAATGTTTCCTTCTGCATCTGATCTACAGGAGGCTGCTTGTATTAGAGCAATAAGAAGCGTTTCTGGTCAGGAATCCACTGTTTCTTCAGAAGATGTGTTCCTTGCTGAGGACAGCACAAATTTAACTTAGGGATGTGAAGACTGAGCCTTCATAGGTGAACAAAGCTCATGGCTTAACTCTGCCTTGCTAAATCTGCTGACAGACCCTGTAGCTTGGAAAGCTCTGAGTGGCAAAAACATATCTTCTGCAGTGACAACTGGATGTCCTCTCTTGCTGTTGAGGGCACTGAGCACCAAAGATTTGGCTGTATTTCAGAGCGTCTTTCTGCATCAGTTATTGAGCAGAGGCAGAGGGCTGACCTGGTCATCCAAGAATGAAGCCTAGCTGAAGTGTGCTGAACCAAGGATGTTCCTCTTGTGGCAGCCGGAATACTGAAAAGAGAGGTAGAATGCCAAAGAAACTGCTCGCTCTCCTAGTGCTTAGGATGGACCAGGAGAGAAAGCTTTTGCTTGCAGCCAGTATCAGGCTGGAGAGACAAATTACTGAGCTATGCAAGAGAAGCATGCCCTGCATAATAGTCCCTTTTCCTTCCATTCCTGCGTCTGCTTCTCCCAGAGATATTAACCCAAGTAAGAAGGTTGTCCATGTTATTCATACTGAATTCATAGTGGCTAAAAATGTTAATGTCTTTCTCCTTTCTCCAATGCCTGCATTGCAACAGTAAGTGAAATAAGATGAGGAGGGGTAGGAGGAGTGGTAGAAAAAGTAGGGCTAGAGAGAATTATATTTTGGGGAAAATGGGTTTGAAGAGGAGAGCATAGTAGGAAATATCTGTAAAGGAATGAAGAGAGAGAAAAAGATGTGGCAGAAGCCGGAAAGATTTAGTAAGTCACATCAGCAGCATTTAATAAAGAGTATGTTAATCACATACGCACGTACTTGCTGGCTACCAACTAATTACCTATGGAACATGCAAGTCCTTCTCGTCTACTTTTTTTTGTAGCAGTGTAAGAAAAACTTTGGATTGTCCCAGAAGGCAGTATCAGTAAAAGTGTATAATAAATTCTGGAATGTAGATTAATTTGTACCATACATGTGAAGAAATATGTTGGCTTCTAGATGCCTAGAGCTTGCTATACTCTTTAAAAACAAGCAAAGACAATCTCTAGTACTTAAATGAGAGAACAACAGAAAATAATGATTGTGTAACAGATATATGGTAATATGTACTATCTAATGAAGTTTAATCACTATTTTTTAACCTCTTATGACTCATTTTGCCAATTTTAGTGTTGATAACGTACTGTTCAGAAAGGATGCTCTGATTAAGTTTCAGTCACAGTCCTGAAAGGGTGCACTTTTGTGGCGTCCTTCGCTGTTAGGCGCTCTGCAGTGGCAGCTTCCACAGACAATTAAGCTTTTAAGTTTCAGAAAAATGCAGGTATTTTGAAAAACTGTCATATTGGATTAGATCAAAGGTCTTTCTAGCTTGGTGTTCTGTTTTCCAGTCAGTGCCTAGAGAGAAAAAAAATACTGCATCTATGAGGTGATACCTCCTCAAATACTCTTGCCATCTCCATGTTTTGTGATTTGGGGTTTCCTGAGCCGAGGGCTATATCTATCTGTGTTTCAAAAAGAGAAACAAAAACCAGTAGCAGAGATTTTAGTGACTTAATCCATAAGGTATGTATTGCACGTGCTCTTGCAGTCCTCAGTTCAAAGACAGACTGTTTCATCACAGGCACCTATGTTTTTAACCATGACTGAGTTGATGGCTTTGATAGTTGTTGGATATATTTTGAAGTTTTTAGTTGGTAAAGTATGTGCAAAATCGCCAGGATGATCATATTTTTAATTACACTGCTTACTTGCTATAAAAATGGAGGAGCGGAGTAGAATTTATTTTTTGGTAAAGATAAAAGCAGAATCTTAGGAGGAAAAATTACTGGCAACCAGAAGTTAAAACAGTTGTATTATTAAGCAGGGATAGAGGAGAGGGCGGAGAAGTACTTGAGCAGACACAGGAGGCAAATACTACTCTGTTTTGGAAGATTTCGTCTTTGACACCAGTCTTTGGCTAGCAAGTCCTTGTTCAGATGGCTGGGAGGGTGGAGGAGTGCTTACCTCCTGTTTGGTGCAGAGCAGATGGATGTGGGGGTGTGGTGAGTATTTGTGTATGTACCCACACGTGGGCAAAATGGAAAAATTGTGGCCTCTTCTTATTTCCTCTTGCCACTTTCATTTAGGTAATACACTCACATAAATGTTTTAATCATAACATTGAAGAAATCTCAAACAACTGTCCTTTTTTTTTTTCTTTGAAGAGAGAAAGGAAAAGAATGATATATATCTGCTGAATCGCTCCACTGCAGGAAAATAGGAGAAGAAAAAAATTATTCAGACTGCAGTGGTTCTGTGTAAAATGATTTACACACTTTTCCGTAACAGATATGTTTAAAAGGCAGTGTTAAATGGCCCTTAAACTGGCTTCCATCTGGTATGAGCCAGTGTTGGTACAGCAGAGTGCTCTATGAAGCAAGGACAGAACAAATTCTGACTGGATACAGGTCTAACAGTTCTTTTCACTCTTTTTTCTTTATTAGGGATTGATGATCTGAGTCACCTAAAATGGTCAAAAGGGAGTAAGACCCAAGTGTTGTAGGCTGGTGAAGGACTTGATTTTGCTGTTGTCGTTCTACATTTCTAATGAGTTATGAGCATAATTACATGGGTTTGGAGTCTTGTTCACGTGCAGCACCAAGTTGCACGTAGGCATTTATAGCAGTTGGGTATATTGTACTAATTCCCACAGTATTTATGCTTTTTCTCTCGCTCAAGAGCCTAGTAGGATTCGTAAGGTTAACACAAGAAGCAGGGAATGCCAACTCCTTGTTATTTCAGAGGAAATGCATTGAAACCTATTAATGAAATCGCTTCTGCAGGGGTGTCTGAACTCCACCACATTTCTGAGGCCCCGTCTGTGCCAGCTGTCATCAGCGTCCCCTCTGGCACGACAAGGCAAAGCCGGGTGTGTGCCCAGCAGCTCATCCCAGTGGGAAAGCCTGGGATGAAGCCAGGGATAGTGGCAGGCTGTTCGCCTGGGACTGGTGCAGTAGGGCCAGTATTGGCAAGAATCATAGAGGGGGGCTGATGGCAGTTGAGGAGAGTACAGGGGTACTGAGGGGGGAAGGAAAAGCATCTCACACACTTAAGCCAGGGCTTGTGGGAGATACAAATGTTTGAATTGGCATCTTACCCAAATATTAGCCAAAAGGTGCAGAACCTTGTTAAATTGCTCGGCAGGAGTTCAGACCCGAGTGTTGTTCAATCTGGGGAGCACACGATAAGCCAGACATGTACAATAGAGAATGATGGGAAAGCAGTTCACAAGAATGTTTTGTTTTATAAATTGTATTTTTATTGGACAGCTTTTTAATTTTTGTCATCAAAGCTTGACTGAGTGCTTCCTCCTTCAGAGTGCTGAAAGATGGAGGCTGGATGTAATTCACTGGAGGTATCTTAGTGCCATTTTGGTTTGGGTACCAGCTGCTGATCTGATAAAGTGACTCCATGGAAAGAATGACTTTTATTAAGTTTGCTCTGTGTATGATACGAGCTTGAATTATTATGGTGCTTCTTCCTGCAACCTAAATCTGGGAAGAGAGTAGATCTGCTCATAAGACTTCTGGCAAAGTACTTGTACAAAGAGGCGGTCTAGGAAAGTAGTCTCTGAGAGCCTTAGACAAAGATTAATATCTCTGTAGCAGAACAATACTGTCTGGAGAGTCTTTGCCTCCTGGTGTCAAATATTAAAGTATCTTTTTATTAAAGGAAAAAAAAAAACACCAAACCAACTCTTCAAGGAAGTATTTATCCTTAGCACCCTCTTCTGGGCAAGTTCTTAGTGTCAGGATTTTGTAAGGACACATGAGAGTTCTTAAGATCTTTCATATTGTTTTAAATTGCTTTGGCTCTTAGGTACCTCTAGTATTCTCCGAGGCTTACAGCTTCTGATAGAACAACAGGAGCAGTTTCTTAATGTGATGCCTACCAATAATGTTACAATATGCAAAACCTCATTTTTTTATTCCCTTTATTATGGTGGAAATATATTGGGTTTTATTTTGATTTGAATATTTTTCTTTGTAACAGTTCAGCTCACGTTAGATAACCTTCACGTATCCTCATGAAAATCCCACACATGTGGCATTATACAGTATTTTTAGTGTAACCAATGGATATAGCAGAAACTGAAATAAACACTGTTTTAGAAACCCAAGTACCTGCAAGACAGCTTGCTGCCATTTGAAGGGAAACAAGGTAGACCTAATTTCATTTCACTTTTTGCTGCGATGATAGCTCTTTAGTTGTCTGCTTGTCACTTTCTATGCATTTGGAATGCCATAGTGATGAGTATTGGAGCCACTAGAGAGAATAGCATAGAGCTGGTGGTTTCTCAGTCCTGCTCTCCATAAACAGTCACTTTAGGCTACTTTTGGTTAAAAAGGGGATGCTTTTCCCATGGAACCATGGAAATTTTTGAACACATGGGCTTTGCTTTGCCAACTGTGCACCTTTCTTTTCTGTCAGAGATTGCCAGCTTGGTTGCTACGTGATCCCTTGTTGGGAATGCTCTGTGCACTGTGTGAGGTTGTGTCTGACTGAGTCTTTTAACCTGCTTCTGGCAAACAGGGCCCTACGTGATCTCCTGTTTTGCTTTGTGCTAAGACTGAATTCTGCATCCCATGTTCTGGCTAAAAGAAGTGTTCAAGAGAGAAGGTTTTTATTAAAAATAACGCATTTTCCCGGCAAAGCCTGTGTGAAAGCCAACTCTTGTGCATTCCCAGTAACTTACCTTCTCCTCCTTTGTTATGGGACTTGGTAACGTTGCGAAAAATCTAGTATCTCCAAGGAGTTTAGGGTCATTGGAGCTGATCTTTCCCTGATGGGAAACTCCCACTCCTATTGCTAGCAGCTGCATACTTTACATTGAGGAAAAGGTGTTTGGGATGTGGTAGAACATGCTGACGTGGTCAGAAGAGAGGGGTTCAAGATGTGAAATATTAAGTACTGGTAAGGCTGATAAAAGAAACCTACGTGCCTAGAAGAGAGGTGAGTAGGAGAGCAGAAAAAGCAAATTACAGGCACTGTGTTTAGAAGTTAAGAAAGTCTTTACCTAGTTAATTACCTGCAGTGTCCTGTCTGGAGAAATGTTACATACGGGCTTGAACTTAACCTCCATAGTAAAAACTGAGTACAGGGAAGAACAGCTACAAAAACCCTACCCAGCATGAATCTTGAAAGCCCTGGAGACATTACATGCCATCTGTATGAAGAATCCAGCTTCTCCAGTGCTCTTGCGGATGGCAGCACAGCGTGTGGCTGCGTGGTTCAGAGCGCAGGTTTCTGAGGTCAGATCACAGGAGCTGTGGGATAGGGCATGGATCTGCTGAGAGATGCAGAGGAATACTGGCTGTTGATTATGGCTGCTCCTCCCTGTAAGCATCTTCCTACAGGACTTCATTTTGAGCTATGGCTGTGTTGTTAGGGCAAGAAACGGAATCACAATCATATTTTAATTTGAGCTTCTGAGAGTTCTTCCATCAGGAATCTTCAGTCAGGTGGTGGGTGTATGACTGATTCTAACCTTGACAGGGCTTTCTGCAGGACAAGAAGTCTCTTCTGTAGCTGTCCTCAGTGTTCTGAATAAAGAACATTTTGCTTGTCGTAGTCTGCCTTTTAACCATTTAACTTTTGTGCTCTTTCTTCAGAGGATGTGCTGAGTAAAGATGCTGGGGAGTGTGCAATATGCCTGGAAGAGCTGCAGCAAGGAGATACTATAGCACGGCTGCCTTGCCTCTGCATATATCATAAAGGGTAAGTAGTCCTCAAGATGCATATGAAGTTCCAGAAGGTTGCGTTTATTGGGTAACTCCTTTAAGGATCCCTAAAATTTAGTTACTTCTTACATTTAAAAAACAAACAAAGAAACAATAGCATCAGCCCTAAAGACGTTTCTAAAACAACGTCTTTCTGCATTTTCTCCAATGTATTTTAGGTCAGTTTTCCTTACTCTGTAATTTTTCTCAAAAGCCCACAGGATCAATAAGGTAAAATCACCTGTATGAGGAAGGAATGCACATCATGTCATGGCTAAGGAGCTTAGGTTGTGTGTACTGAAATTTTGTCAAATGCTAATAGACTTAATGGAGAGAAGGGGGAACACTTTTTTAATCCTATTTCATATTTGTTTTCAGAAGTGTCTGTATATAGAGGAAGTAAAGCATCAATGATTGATATAAACAAGATGATAGTGTTAGTAGCGAAATAGCCTGTGTATAAAGGCCAGATAGTAACTTGTAAAATGCTTCTTTAGAAAACTTAATTCTTAGGAAATTTCAGTTTTCAGTGTTTGATAGCCACATATTACTGTGGTTTGAGGTTATTACATTTTCCAGTGACATGTACAAGTACTTCTTTATATAATGTAAAATCCTACTTATCATTGCAGTTATGAGAAACAAATTTATATTCATATCTTCCTGTTAAATGTTAGCAAGACGTTCATGTCAATTGTTTTCATTTTTGTTTTGCATCCCACAGCTGCATAGATGAATGGTTTGAAGTAAATAGATCTTGCCCTGAGCATCCATCAGATTAAGACAAGACTCATGTTTTTAGGTAATATCTCTTTTTAGATGCATACATTTCAGCAATAAATATCTTGATTATCTGAAATAATTCTTTGTGCTGTTTTTTTTTTTAAATTTGTGGATTTGCTACTCTGTCTCAGAACTACAGTATTAATCCGTAAGTATTGACACATATTGCAATATATAAGAGGTTTCTGCATCCTTAAATGGCATGGTCTGACATGGTGTATTCCAGTTTTAGTACTGGAAAATGGCAAGTCAGTGCCAATAAAGCTTTAGCATCAACTTTTAAAGAGTATTTTTTTCCATGGAAATGAAACAAAATAATACAATTGTGTAATTTTGGATTGTTCCATGACTACTTGCTCCCACAGCCTAGAATCTTTCCCTGGGCTGCACCATCCTCAGAAAAAGATAAAAACATCCTCCATTAAGAAGAAGAGGAGGGTGATTGTTGTAGGGGACTCCCTCCTAAAAGGAACAGAGGGACCCATCTGCAGACCGGATCCGCTCCACAGAGAGGTCTGCTGCTTACCGGGGGCATCAGTGAAGGAGGTAGCTGGAAAACGTCCTTCCCTGGTCCATGAGACGGACTACTATCCTCTGACACTAGTCCAAACTGGTAGTGATGATTTAGAGAACAGGAAGACCAAAGCCGTCAAGAGAGATTTCAGGCCCCTTGGGAAAACGATGGAGGGCTCTGGGTCACAAATAGTATTCTGCTCCATCCCAAGGCTAAATAGAGAGGAGCAGGAAGTCAGGAAGAATTATTCAATTAATGCCTGGCTCCGAGCCTGGTGCGAGGAGAGGGGCTTTGGTTTCTTTGATCTTGGGGTGGTTCACGCACCCCCAGGCTTTGTTGCTAAGGATGGAATACGTGTGTCTCCTAGGGGGGCTAAAGCTCTTGCTAAAAACCTAGCTAAGTTCATAAATCGAGCTTTAAACTAGATGTGAAGGGGGAGGGGGTTGAGACCAGGCTAGACAGGAGTGAGCCTGGACGTGGGGCACTGGTGACTCGGAGAGGGTGTGCTGGTGAGGACCACCAGTACATCACCAAACAGCAAGTTGGGGTGAACACACCTGGGGGTGGTAAGGAAGATATGGGTGCTTTGGTGCTAGCTACTCCAGTTACCAGGCAATTGGGAATGAACTCTGTTTCCTCTAAGAGGGCCGAAGGCTCGGCAGCTCAGCTGAAATGCATTTACACCAATGCACACAGCATGGGGAATAAGGAAGAGCTGGAAGCTGTCGTAGGGCGAGGAGCCTATGATGTCGTTGCCATCACGGAAACGTGGTGGGATGAATCATATAACTGGGGTGCAGCTATGGTGGGATACAAACTCTTCAGGCGGGACAGGAAGGGCAGGAGAGGAGGCGGGGTAGCCCTCTTTGTAAGGGAGGACTTGGACTCCGTTGAGATGGATTGTGGCAATGAGGAGATTGAATGCCTGTGGATTAAAATCAGAGGAGCCCAAAAGAAGGTAGATTTTGTGATGGGAATCTGTTACAGACCACCCAGCCAAGGAGAAGCAGCTGATGAGCTCTTCTATAAACAGCTGAGGTTAGTCTCTAGATTGATGCCTTTTGTTCCTGTGGGAGACTTCAATCTTCTAGATATCTGCTGGAAGTACAATAGGGCAGAAAGGAAGCAGTCTAGGAGGTTCCTGGAGTGCGTGGAAGACAACTTCCTTGCACAGCTGGTGAATGAACCAGCAAGGGAGGGTGCCCTCCTAGACCTGCTGTTTGTGAACAGAGAAGGCCTTGTGGGGGATGTTGCAGTAGGAGGACACCTAGGACAAAGTAATCATGAGATGATAGTGTTTTCAGTTCTAGGTGAAGTGAAGAGGGTGGTTAGCAGGTCAGTAGCACTAAATTTCCAGAGGGCAGACTTTGTACTCTTCAGAAGGCTGGTTGGCGAAGTCTCGTGGGAGACAGTACTTAAGGGCAAGGGAGCCCATGAGGGCTGGGAGCTCTTCAAAAAGGAAATCCTAGCAGCTCAGGAGAAAGCCATCCCCATGTTCCGGAAAAAAAGCCGGCAGGGGAAAAAACCAGCTTGATTGAACAGAGACATCTTGAGAGATATCAAGAAGAAGAGAAATGTTTATGAGCTTTGGAAGAAGGGACAGGCATCTTGGGTGGACTACAGGAGGGAAGCGAGAGTGAGGCTGGACATTAGGAAAAATTTTTTCACAGAAAGGGTCATTGGGCACTGGAACAGGCTGCCCAGGGAGGTGGTTGAGTCACCTTCTCTGGAGGTGTTTAAGGGACGGGTGGATGAGGTGCTGAGGGGCATGGTTTAGTGTTTGATAGGAATCGTTGGACTTGATGATCCGGTGGGTCTCTTCCAACATGGTTGTTCTATGATTCTGTGATTTCTGACGGAAATCTTTAGAACCATATGAAAAAGTTCAAACTAGGTATTTTCAAAACCACTGTCATGCTAATGTATTCCAGAATGCTTTAAATAAATAAATAAATAAAACATTTACATGTTTCTATCCATCCCATCACGAAGCTCCACATTTTTCCAGCTTACATTTTATGTCAATGATAGGAGATCTGCAATCAGTGTTAAAGGTTTAAAGGGTACGTTTATTCTTTTAGTTGACTAGTTTGAAAGCTCTATCTTGCATTAAACTACTGACCCTAAGCATTTCAAAACACGTGAACAGTCATCATAATTCTTCGAGAAATGGAGATACCTGAAATTCTGACTGGTAGCTAAGGATTTGGGTTTGTTGTTCTGATGGAAATAAAAAAAAAAAAAAAAAAAGAAAGTATAATCTGAAGACTTTAGCATTTCCATTTCACAGAATCATAGAATGGTTTGAGTAATGAAGGGACTTTAAAGACCATCCAGTTCCGCCTCCTTGCCTGAAAGCAGGGACACCTTCCACTGGATCAGGTTGCTCAAAGCCCCATCCAACCTGGTCTTGAACACCTCTAGGGAGGGGACATCCACAACTTCTCTGATATTCATTCCTTTGTCCATTTGTTTCATCTTGCTTCAGAGCATGAGTCTGTGTTTCTGGTCACATTGCAGCGCTGTGGTTGTTGCAGGAGTAGCAGAGAGAACCTGAGCAAAGGCATCTTGGCTACAGGGACAGTTGGTTTTAGCCTCAGGGCACTGTTAGCTGAAATTAATAACAAACGCATTTCCTGTATTATCTCCAGCAAGTGAATTGGGGAAGAAGTCCACATGATGTTTATGAACACGTTTGTCCCTTTACATGCACATGGGTGTCTACCTTCATGTTAAATTCTGTTTGCTTTTTTTCGCAGCAGAGATGGTGATAACTGGGGGCTTAGAGAAGAGGGAAAGGAAAATGCGGTGGTTATGCTCATGCTGTTTGTGTGTGTTATATACTGAAATAGCTGGGATGATGGTACTTTGTCTTCTGCTTTTTCAACAGCTGCTTCCACTGATCAGAAAACATAGGAGATGTGAGGTTCCCTTGCTGAACACAGCGTGCCTGCCTTGAGACTTACGGTTCTTTGTGGCTGAAAAAGGCAAAGACTGACAGTGACATGGAAAAAGCATTGCAGGTGCCGGTTATGTGCCAGTAGTGCTCGGCATACCAAACATTCATGCAAAGGACACACAGGGATTTTGAAAATGCTGCACATTCTGTAACAATCGACTCTCCACAGACATTACTGACGCTATTTTTTAT
This sequence comes from Phaenicophaeus curvirostris, assembly GCF_032191515.1. Taxonomy (NCBI): domain Eukaryota; kingdom Metazoa; phylum Chordata; class Aves; order Cuculiformes; family Cuculidae; genus Phaenicophaeus; species Phaenicophaeus curvirostris. The sequence continues at coordinate 48,463,826 of NC_091397.1, read as the reverse complement.
AGAAGGCCAAAGTTCCTAATTTCAGCCTAACTTCTGGTTCTGTGAAGAAGCGGGTTATTGGACATGTTTCCTACTGCCTCAAGTGGAAGCGGAGACGTTCGATACGTGCTATCTGAGACCCTTGCAGGAGGATGGCCGCAGTTTTGAATGGGAACGTTTTCACCTTCTCATCATCTGAAGAAGAGTAAATGGCAAACTAAATATGATCTAATAGTGTGACCTTAATTTACTGAATTCACACCCTGTTTTACGTTCTTCACTTTTCTCAAGAACAGAAAACATAAACTTCTCTGCATAGGAATACTATATTTCAAAATTTTCTAACTAAACCTTTGTCACAATGCAGTCCAAAGAATAAAACCAAGACAGGTAACTAATTTATATTGATCAAGCTATAGAGATTGTTGAAATCTGCACATTGTATTGCTATTTAAGTAACTAAAATTTCTCTTCTACTGCTTGTGAGTAAAAACAACAACAACAAAAAATGCAGCAAAGCAAAATCTTACAGCTATGCAACTTTTTTTTAAATAAGAAAAAGAAGAATTACTGATTTTAAGTGCTGCCAGTTAAAGAAATTTGTTTAACGGGTATTTTTTTAAAAATGTTTCAGGTAATTATTTTGTTGTACTACTCTCATCTCCAGGCTGCCTCCTGAGTGTAGATGAATAACTGCAATTGTGGGCACAGCAAGAGGTTTTTGTAGGCATGGGTGAGATAACATCGAGGTGGGATTTGTGTTTAGCTTTTACAACGTGCAAGTTTTTGTTTTCTTGCTTGAATGTTTTTTTTCGATGGCAGGATTTGTAGTACTTTGCATTTAAATCCTTGGTCTCTTCATGTAGAGACCGGCATTTGACAGTGTGTTTTTTTTTTTCTTTTAAATGCATCTGCATTTGTTTAATTTATTATTATTTTACTGTATTATATTGGTACAACCAGGACTCCACAAAACACAGGATGTCTCTGGGAGGGTACACCAAGTAAAACTGTGGGTAAGTATTAGTTCCCCTGAAATATCACAGTTCATGAAAAAACAAAGAAAGATGGGGAGGGTGGGTTGGGTGGGGGAAGACGATAAACTGGAACAGATATCAGGGCTTAGAAAGCATACTTTTTGTATCAAGAAATAATCAGTAGTTTCTGAATTTCACAGCACAGGGAAGAGTTTATGAATATTTATTAGCAACAGCATTTTTAGTGGGTTTCAATAGTTAGAAGAAATTGCACAACACTTCAAACATTTTTCTTGTACATACATAATAATGCTTTTCCTTTTTGTTTAAGTACGTATTTCTCTCTATTGCTACTGTGATTCATATCAAAAAGGGCAAAGAACAGGAGCAATTGCTGCTATCTGGAGAACAAGGGCAGTGCATGTTAAACTCTCCTATCTTGCTTGCAGAGCAGTTCTTGCCTGGATAACATTTTCTCCTGAATGTTGTTCTGTAAAATGCCTTTGTTATGGTGCAAATCTAAAGGAGTCCAAACTAGATAATTGTCGTAATTGCCAGTGCAGTTTCTACGTTTTTGGGCTTGCATCACCGGTTTCAGCTGAACCTGTTACTATGAGGCCCTGTTGTATTCTCTTATTCAGTGGGAGCAGCATCATTTTGTCACAGTTTCAATTCTGTACTCACATCGAATGTACAGTTGTCCCCTGTACAAATTCCTTTTTAGCCGAGAATATTTGTGTTGCCTTGTATTATCATGGGGAGAGGGAGGGAGGGGAGGAACTACAGCACCTGTAATACTCGAATAGGGCCGTTGCCTACAGGCCCATTTTCCCAATGTTTTACTTTCAGAAGATAGCAGGAATTTAAAGCTTTTCCATTTGCATTGATTTAATGCTTACTGTTGGCTTCATGCCTACAGAAACTCACCTGTAATAATGTAAAGGGGGTAGGTAAGTATTTTGGTGTCCTGTGCTCCGAGGTCATAAATAGCCTTTGGCTTGGGGGTTAGGTAGGTAAATGTTATGAACATAAATCTGTTTACAACTTAAGCTCAGTTTTGGGAGTTTGTATTTCTAATTTATTTACTATTTGGTTTTTTTTTCCAAGAACCTTAATTTTCTGTATTCAGATGCAAGTATCTGATTTAAAGACCCAGCAGTTATCACTGCTGTCCTACATTCAGGACTAGTGTTTGAAAAGCACTCTGTTAGCAACCGTGCTGACGTGTGGCTTGGTGGGCAAGAGTCAGTTTCTGCTTTCATCGGCATGGTAGAGCAGCAATACCTTCGATTATTTGAGGAGCAAGGTCAGCCTTAGACCCTAGTTTGGCATTCTTGGTATCCATAGATCTTTTCCGATAGCTATGGGAGGTTTGCTTCTATCAAAGCCTGTAATTGAGACCAAGCCTAGAATGACACTGGAAGCATGAGAGTGGTGCTTGAGTTTGAAAATGCCTGTGAAAATTCACTTACGTAAGCTTTCTGTCACCGGTTGTGTTGGTCAGTTGGTGAAGACGATGCTGTAGATGTAGCTCTAGTTACAGGGAAAGCCTTCATTTTAAAAATGTTCTCACAGTGGCCCCGACTCACTGTGCTTCAGGAGGGGAAAATAAGCACCAAACAAGCCCTGTTTCTCAATCAAGGAATACCACACTTGTCCACAAGATGCAATAACTTAAATTACGGTGCGATATGCTTCTTTACCTGTGAATATCTTAAGATTGCCAATTCTATTCTGTTTCAGAGTACCTTCTCTCATCTGGCCTATATCTTCCCTAAGTATGTAAGGGTGTAAAATAATTTCCGTACTCAGGTCTGCCATAAACATGCTGCTTGCCAGAAGGGGAAGAGTAGAATAAATGCTGTCTTGAAATGTGAGATTTTTCTGAACTTGTAACGTACCTATGTATCTTGAGTAGCAACTTCTGTTTGGAAGTTCATAGTGGATGTGGTGATGAGTTGGACTGTACATAACCCTCCTCCTCCATATGATACCAAGAGAGCCGTGCTACTGTCAGCACAGGGCACCCATTGGCCCATCTCTTAGAAAACAGTATGTCTATAGTAACACTTCCCTTTTGAAGGAGGTAGCTAATTTTCTTTCAGCTTGTGTGTTCAACGATGAGTTCAGTGGGATGTAAAAGCAAAAATGCAAAGCGCACTTCAAACTTGTGGTATTTTATTTTTGGGAAGAATGAAGTGTAGAACAGATGGTCTTATTTGTAATGAATTTAACTTTCATGTTCAAGAGTAAGTGTACTGTAGTATTTTGAAATGGAATATGTGTAGGTAATGTACAAAGATGTGGGTGGATACTTGTGACCTTTTCCCCCCCTGCTCGCCCTCTTTATGATGTGAAGGGGGTTTCATGACTTAATCTTGAAATTTATACATTTATCCTAGTTCTTAACGCTAGGAGCACTGGCTTTTTAATTAAGTCTTTGCTGAAAGGCTGGAGATCCGGTAAAACCAACTCCCAGAAGACTAAAATCTCAGCAAATACGGGAAAGATAATTTTTATTCAGAAATGTGGATCGTTGGTGTTTCAGATTGGGTAACGTCTAATACACAAGATGTGCATATGTATGCTTTTAGTATGCTGCCTTTTCCATGTGACGGCTTCAGAAACTTGCTCCATTTCTTCTGTGTTCCACCAAAAGCAGGGAACGTGGTACTTGAATGTCACTACTATCTGCACTTAAACAGGAACAAAGCGTAAGTTGGTTTTAACATAGGCAATGGTCTCTCTGAGTTTTGAGAATTTTAGCTGCTTTCCCATATTGAAAGAGAATATTTTTGTGTAGATTCGGTATTGCTGCTTTGTACCTCCTAATTTTGCTGTACAGTTGAAAGTTTCCTTCCAAGGAGAGACTTAGTTTCCTACCAAGAGATTACCATGTACCTGGGAACACAGAAATGCTACTATGGATCTTGCAACTCACCTTTGCCAGCAGAGTATTATCTCATTTTCTGATGAGTGCTGTATTTTTATGATGCACTTTCCACCCTTCCAAGCTCAAAAGTCATCTGAGTATCAATCTCTTCTCCTCTTCTTAGCTGAAGATGTGATACATTTCAGGCTGTGTCTCCTCAGTCTTTGAACATGCTTTCCACTGGCATCTGCCAAAGTAATGTAAGAGGTTGTAGCTGGACGAGGAGGGAAACTTCTGTGATGTTTCTCCATGTAAATTAACCTGTTTCAAAAATCAGGTTGAAGATGTTTTAGCCTGTTGAGGGGGGTGGAAAACAGTCCTTGCTCTCAAATTGTCTCAAGTTGAATTTAGCTATCTCACCACACAGTTCAGCTGTGTAGTTCCCACAGTGACTTCCCAAGCTGCTGCATCATGTTCTGTAAAGCCATTTCTCAAGTAAGTCAGAGCTGCTGATGGTATAAACTGTAAAATGACCTCACTGTGGCTCATTACAAGTTGCTGAACACATGCTCAGGTAAACCACTGTAGGAATATCCTGTACCTGAAAAAGGTTGGACTTGGTTCTGTCTTCAATCTAATAAATTGCCAGTGTACAAGAAGGAGAAAGCAGCAAGCCCGCTAGCTGGTCTTTCTGGCAGGTTTTAATCTATGTGTGTTTGTTTGAGAGACTTTTGCCCTTGGGTGTGCTTTGGCAAAGATTTTGCAATGATAAGTACGATTTGCTTGATTCTGGCAGAGGTTCAAGTGTAAGTAACCTGACGTTGCAAGAACATAATCTCTTGCTGAATCCTGTTCCTCTTGTTTTCCCTCAAATCTGTCTCTCTTATTGCTAATTTGTTATATTTAATAGTAAACACTTCTCAACGTGACTGGTCACAAGCTCTTAAGGTGTGAAATGTGAAAAGGAAGAGACATCTAAGCGTGATTCTGTGCTCTTCCTTTATATGTTAAGATGAAGCCGAAGTATTTGTTGTCACACAGTCAAGAATTCTCTCCGAGCTGATATTGCCAAAGCACTGTAACTTTCAAGGAAGAAGGGAAGTGGCTTAGTTGTAGAGAGGATGTTCTAATGAAATACTTCATTTTCAAAGCTGCATCATCACACAGGATGAACGATGATCCAGCAGTAACCTTATCACTTGATTGCGAATCTCATTCTGGCTCTTCCTACCCTTTGGCAGGTACCTGCTGGTAGGAAGCAGAGTGTACATTCCCTTTTTTTTATACACCTCTTCCCACAGAGCTAACCCTGCCCACAACAAGTTAGAGGAAATTCCGTGCTAGCTTGTGAAATGCCACCCGTACATGCAGTGATATGGACGAGACGTCTTCCTTCATTACCCAGAGCAGAAATCAGAATGTAATTTGTGATGTCTAATGTAAAACATATTTGTATTTTTTTTAACTGAGCAGTATGATTGCAAGTTGACTTCAGTTGTTCTAAGGTACTCTTTTCAGTGGTTTGCCAGTACATAATCATGAATGAAAATATTTTTTTATTGATTTTTAGGTTGTATGTTTAACATTCCATTCATGTAAAATATGTACAAATATATGTAATAAATCTTTTAAAGCACAGTTTTCTCCACACTTCCATGTAATTTTTTTTTATTTGTAAGTAGTGGTGAAAGAGGCATTGCTGTGGGGCAGAGCTTTTGTATGTGTGCGCTGCAGACCAGACCAGGCTGAAGCAGAGGAAGGAAAAGCAATGCATGGTGAATAGTCACAGCTGGAAAGGATACTGTTATTCCGCCTGTCTGCAGTTCTGCAGGTAGGAGTGCAGACCCTCTGGGCCAGCCTTTGGCCCCTCTCAGAGCCCCTTGTGCTCTTCATGTGTCCTGCAAAGCAGCTTTTATCCAGCTGGCCAAGCTGATGTAGCTGTTGTTTCGCCAGGGGGGCTGGCGTCTCTGGCTGAGGTGTCCTCTGGTGATGTTCAGCAGACATGGTGGCCTTCAAGGTTAGCAGAAATTATAGCTGCCAGGTCTGGAGGTGGAAAACTCATGGGTGATTTAAAAAGAAAAAAAAGAGAGGTGGAAAGGGATCACAAATAGCCCTTTTTCATCACTTAGGGACAGGAAAGCTCTATCAAAGCATCGAGCTAGCTTAATATGCTGCTCATTCCTCCAGTTTCCTCTAGCCAGGTACCACTCTGGCTTCCTCCCCAAAGCCCTTTTGTAGCTTCCTCTTTAAACCTGACTCCCTGCCAGTGTACTTGTAGCTGGACAGTGCATGGATTTCCTTATTCACAGCAGTCACCAACACCCTCCTGCCTGTCCCTCAAAAGCTGGGAGGATGCCACTACAACAGGTCCCACAGAGCATTGCAGAAGGAAGGAGTTTCTGCCAGAGCCACCAAAGGGGTTAAATGTTCCTCCAGCTGAGCTGTTGAGCTTCCTGGCAAGGGCAGAGAACCACACCATCAACACAGTGATTTTACAGCCCTTCCTCTACACTCATTGGGAGTGGAGCTACCAGCGATCTGAGCAAAGCCAAAGTGCATTTCACCAAGGTCAAATGCAGGTGAGGAAAATGAAAGGAGCTTGCTTTGCAGGCAGGAAACGCATCCCGTTGATGTCTTGCATCTCAGCCTAACAGGGCAGTGGTCCCAGCCTGGGGGGCTGTGAGCAGGCTGGAAGTAGCTGCTAGTGGAATGTGATGCAAAAATTTATGGCATAGGTGCCTCTAAGGCTGGATATTCATCCCTGTTTGCTCCACTTTGAGGAGAAGCCGGGGGTAGCTGAACCTGTTGTTAAAGCGTGGCAATAGTTATGACTTGTTATTCTCTCTGTGGGAGATGATAGTTTTAATTTGTGAATTAGTCAAGTCTGCACCAAGAGACAGTTGGATATAATTACTAAGGAATGTGTTCATATCTCTTGCTAGTGTAACTTCCCCCCCACCTCCCCAGTCGCCTTCTGGGAAGCCTGAATTTCTTTGCCAGCAATTCCTGTGTTTTTCTCCTTGGTCTCGAGCTGTATTATGGAAGCAATTAATAACCTGTTAGAGGCACGTTTGGCTTTGTATCAGGAAAATCAGCTGGAAACCATTCCAGTTCAGTAGATACAGGATTTCATGTGTGGAATTCAGATTAGTGGCACCTGTTGGTATCATGTCCTGCCTTCCTGCCTAGTGCTGGGACTTGGGACATGCCCCCTCTGCCCCAAATTGCTTGCCCTGGGGGGCAGCAGTGCTGGCCCTGGGCTGTTTCTGGAGGCTGTCGGTGTAAGATGGTGATGCCGCACCTCTGTGTGCATCTGGCCCTGCTGGTGCACGCCGCTGCTTGATGTAGGGCCAGTGGTCCAAGCCTGCTGCTGGATGCAGCAGTGCTTTTAGCAGGAAGGGGACAGAAACACGCAGCTTCTGGCAAAGAAAGCAGGGAGGGAGGGGAGAGTTTCCTGCGGCGGCTGGAGGTAAGCAAGAAGCCTTTTCTCTGCTGGCTTTTGAGTGTCCTGTGCTGGAAGCTCTTGCGCTCCTTCTAAGGCTACAAGACCTGAGCAATGTTCATGCCTGGGGGGGTTAGGCTGGAGCCTGCTGGTCTCTGCCAACATCCCCTGGCGAGTTTATTTAGCTGAAGAGGTGCCCAGCTCCATCCTATCCTGCAGGGAGAGGCGTGCCCATGTCCAAAAAATCCGAACAAGGCCAGATGCCACTGCTTGCGAGGTGCTGCGCGGCTTGTGCCCGTCACCTCCTCGCCTGCCAGTCGCTGGACAACAAGGAGCCTCAGCAAAAGCCAAGCGAGATGGAGTTTTCCAGCCCTCGTTTAATAAAGCATCTGTTTTCTGAGGGGGATGAGATCAGGGATGCGTGGGGGCAGGGAGTAGAGTTTGACATAAATAAATAATTGTATAAAGCCCATCCTCAGTTGACGCAAGATGACTCACTTCTCGTAACGGCAAGAGCGTAAGAGGAGGCAGATATTAAAAGCATCAGGATGGATCCTCAGCTGAGCTTGGTGGAAACCGCAGGTGCTTGGTGCCTCTCTGGATCTGGCCCATTATCTTTTGAATTGTATTTTGTGTTGAGCTCCTGCCTTGCTTTTCATTTTCACCCTGGTTACGGATTTCTTTGTTTGAACATTCGTTTGAATTTTAAAACCGACTCCCTTCCCCCTCTTTCTCCTCCTTGTTCCTTCTCTAAGCCAGCTTCAAACAGTAAGAAAACACCCCCCCTCTGCCTGAGCCTGGGCGGCTGTCACTGAGGAGAATGCCCCCCCTGCGCTCCCCTCGCCTGCTCCCGGCCTCCGCGGACCCAGGTGACCCCAAAAGGAAGGGGCCGTCCTCACAAGTCACCTGGGCCAGGATTAACACCTGCTAAACTCAGGGTTAAAGAGTCTGGCAGGTAACAGGAGCGTGAAAACTTGATAACTTTCTTTGCTCCAGCCGGTGAGTCCAGGTGTCCCAGCTCGCGAGGCTTTAGCAGCTAATTAAGTTGCTAATTAAGTGCAGGATGACTCCCCACACGCCTGGGGTTGGGCACAATGCAGTTGTTTGCACGGGGTTGGCTAGAGCTGAAGCTCCAGCTTTTTTCCCTGTGGGAGCAAATGAGATGCTTCTCCTCAGGGGCCTGTTTGCTCTCAGCTGGGGGGTGGAAGGGGCCGGGTGCCACACCTCTCTCAGGTGGAGGTTCTCAAACCCAGGGGCTCCCGTGGTGCACAAAATGGGCGCTGGCTGAGGGCACTGAGCTCGGGGAAAGCGTCTGCCCCGTCCTGGCCGGTCCCTGTGGGGCGGCAGGAGCGGCTGTGTGGGCAGGGGCTGACGAGCAGGGCTGCTGCGGCGGGGACTGTGAAAGCTCTGGTGAGAGCCTGTGGCTCTGGGGCAGGAGAACGGGAGGAGCTGACAAAGCAGGAAAATCAGTGCCCGGTGCAGCGATTCCCTTGGGAATGACCCTGAACCACCCCAGTACAGGGTCAGGGCAAGGCCAGGGGAGGCTGGCATCTGACTTTTCGTAGAATCATAGAATCACAGAATAACCAGGTTGGAAGAGACCCACCGGATCATCGAGTCCAACCATTCCTATCAAACACTAAACCATGTCCCTCAGCACCTCGTCCACCCGTGCCTTAAACACCTTCGCCTTGCCTCAGCAGCTCTGCTGGACAAGAAAACAGGATGGCAGTTGCCAGCAGGACCGCTGGAGCAAGGGAAATAACTGGTTCCTCTTCTCCTGTACCCAGCACCCATCTCTGCATCTTCCATTTCTCTCCCCCCTGTTGAGCAGTCCTGGTGCCAGCAACGGCTGCAGGTGCCCTGTGTGACAAGGGCTAGTGTGTCACCACCTTAACACACTGCTGGGGCACCGAGCTTTGGTGGGCGAGGTGGCATCAGCCCTACCAGCCATCTGATTTCTGATGCAGCCACCCAGGGACTCTCCCTCAGTACAAGGACACAGACATCCCCCACTTTCTCCATGTGAAGTGATGGCTGTAGTTTTTGTGCCCAGCTAACTACAAGACCAGTTTTGATTCTCTAACCCACCTGCTGTGACTTCTTACGTCTTGATGTTCCTGAAGCCACAGCTGTTTTCTCTGAAACACCGTCCCTCCTTTTAAGTCCCACTGTGTACCTGAGGCAAGTTATTTCAAAACTTTACGGTTCATGCCCTCACCTCTCATTACCTCTGGGAACAGAGATCAAACACTGGTTAACCTCTATCTTGCCAAGACTCACAGGGAATCCAAACACGAATTCCCCAGTGTAAAACAGGGAGTTCCCCAGCGCTTGTGGCAGGCCCTGCAGCCTCTTGCCATTTGTCCCCACCCAGAGACGTGAGGTGGGACTCGCCACTGCCTTTATGTCATGTTTTTAGAACCCTCACCCATCCCACAGGGCAACTGAGAGCCCCCAGCAAGTGAACAGAAACCATCTCCTGTGGGAAAATTCGGGAGTCCCAGAACGTAGCTCCAGAGGTGGCCTCTGTTTTCATCTAGCACTATCCTGCCATTGCATTTCTACTTACCAAAGCACAATTCCAGCCTTTGGCTGCCAAGATTATTTGTTCCATCAGCTGAAAACCGAGTGTCCTCTGTAGTGACCTCTCCTTCCTCCTCGTGCACTCATCCCTCGCAGCCTTTCGCCCAGCTCTGACACCTCTGCTCCTGACTGTGACCATTTATACAGTTTTGCAATAGGCTCCTGCTCTGCCTCATCAAACTCAGGTAAGGGAACACAGAGAAACCACAGGGAAGCAGGACTGCATCTCCCAGGGCCTTTCAACATTTGTGCTGCTCCCAAAGGATGGGACAAAGTGACTAGGGTCCTGCGCTGGCTGTGGTTGAGAAGCAAAGGCTGCATGGTTTTGCACCACCTTGTGAGTCTCAAACTGGTGTCGGACACCCAGCTAGCAGCACTAAACCAGGCTCAGGAATGCATCCTTTCCTGAAGACCTGGTGCTGTGGGACCAGAGCAGGACAGCACTGCGTTGCAGCAGGGCTCTCTTGAGGGATGTGGTATTATCTGGCACCACGTAAGCAGGCAGCTTGCACCAGCCAAATGCAAGTGTTGCACCTCAAGCCAGCATGAATTTACCCGCAGCAGTGAGTGGGAACACAGAGAGCTCCTGCAGTCAGCACGTCACAGCATGGCACGGCAGCAGAGCGTGCGTCCCCAAGCCACTGTCGCACTTTTCCCTGTGCCCAGCTGGGTTGGCACCTGCTGCTGGAAAGGTCGCTTGTGGAGGGTGGTGGCTGTGCATGGCCTTCTCCAGCTGTGGCAGCTCCTCTCTCTCCTCTGCAGCCAGAATCAGTTAGGCTGTCATATTCCCATCTCAATCAAGTCAAGCACCTGCTTGACAAGGCTTCAGCAAAGCCAAAGTACTTGCAGGCAATCTCTCCAAGTTCTTTAAAAAGCTGTTTATTGTTACAGTGGACAAGTGGAAAAAATATAACTCTGTGTACAGAGGTCTTGGCAAATTACAAGCAAGTCTTAAAAAAGTTGCAGTTGTTTCTGAATCGGAGCAAACGGCTCTCACTGCAAGCTGGAAATGTGTTGCTCTGATGTGCTCTACAAACAGTCCAGTGAGACTACAACAAACAAACTGCAGCCTAAAATACTGTACCAATAAATAAGGAAACTCCTGTGGCTTCCAGAGCAGCAACCTATTTCCCCAGCAGAAGATTCCCAAAGCCGTGATGTACTGTGTGAAGCAGACCCTCTGCCCTGAGGGAGCTGGGAGCAGGATGCTCTGAAACCCCTTGGTTTTGCCAACGCCAGACAGCCTAAACATGTGCTCGCAGCCTAAAATCACCTTTGAAAAGAGTGGCTATGACTGGCATAGTCACTGGCACCATAATCAATGCCAGACTTGGTCCTGCACAGAGCTGGGCTCGATCCTGCCACAATTTACTCTGAAGCATCTGCACTGGAAAGCTTGGGGAGAGTTGTCAGGGTCACTTTATTATGATTTTACTCCGTCAGTGAAATGAGGACAGGAGCTAGAGTTTTAAACTATATTTTCTACCTGGTAAATGTGCAAATAATTTAGTGATAAGAGCAAACCTGGAGCACAGTTCCCTCCAACACAGGCAAATGACACCTCTGGTGAAGGTCCTTCCTGCTCCAGTATCTCCTCCCCTCCTTAAGGGCAGGCTGGTAAACCAGAACACTTTCGACAAGGTGCACAGGTGTCTGCTTTGTTAAAGTCACTGAGTAGTCGTTAAAGCTCTTATTTTGGCAGATGTTTTTGCAGTTGAAATCCAGCTCATCTGTAACTGTGTGCCCTTTTGCTTCAATAAACAAATGGCTCAGGTGAAGAAATCATTCAAGTTAGCCGACTTTCCTCTGGCACAGTCTAAAAGCCTCATCTATCTTCCTGTGAAAAATCAGTGCTGATATCATGGACAGAGAGGAAAAACACTAAGTTGGTTTTATTCTCTTTTCATCTTCTTTTCTTTTTTTCTAAACTACAAGTTTTGTGACAAGCTTTATGAGCAATTTTAAAATGTGTCAGCTGAAGAGAGCAGACAGAACTGGGGACTGGGAAAGGTCTGCTACCATGTGGGAAATGGAGAAACTCTGACCTATAAGGCAAGCCTTTTTATTTTCACATTTTGCTTTATGGGGCAGCTCTGGGAGACAAGAAGGTGAGGGTTCATTGGTTTGGCATTTTAACCAGTGATTTTTCTTCCACCCTGCCAAGGATTTGTGGGTTCATCAGCAACTGAAGACTTGTTTCTTGAAGGATTTTTATTTTGGGGGAGGAAGGTGGTGGTAACATGGAAGAAGGAAGGAAAACAGATCATGCTTTTCCATATTGGTTTCCTTGTACACACTATGGGGTGGAATTTGAGTTTACCTTTATAAAGTATGCCTAATTTGCACACAGAACAAATAAGAAAATACTCCATTCCTTTGCAAATTGATTTCTTGTAAGGGCTTCTAAAGGTCACTCCCTAAACACTAATTATTTTGGAGGGGGATAATGCTTTCTTGCTGGTCCTTAGCATTGCTACTTGCACCTTGCTTTGCTCTTTCCACTGATTCAAGCACAGAATAAAAGCTTTCCAAGCAAATCTCAATCCTTCTTTATGCTTAGATGTTGCCGGGAGAAGGGATTTCTACTTATCACAACTGATTTTCAGTCAGTCCTTTCCCCCCACTGAAGCTAAGCAATTTAGTATTGGTATATTGCCATCGGCACAGTGTCTAGGCCAAGCGCCAAAGCAATGAACAGCCTGCTAATTAATATTTCACATTTAACTCCAGACCCCCTCCCCAGAACAAACACTGTGAAAACAGGAGGTGGCAGTTTCTATGCAGCCCTCAGGAAATTTTAAGCAGAACTGTTTTACTGCCAGTTTTATGCTTTTGCAGTGATGGCAGTTAAAGATTTCTGTTTATATAAAAGAAAAAAGTATTGGCTTCAATATGAAAAAAAAAGATTATTGAAAGTAATCTGAGCCCCATGTATCTACTTCTCCCCCACCAAAAACCTCCAAACCCAGTGTCTATAACGCTGCCTGTACTCAGTGGAGAAGTAAGGGCCTAAGTTCTAGGTAGGAGGAAGGTATTCCTGTTGAAAACAGTACCATGAAACTACTACAGATGGATTACGGTTCCAATAAAGTTACATATTTTCATTTTCAGTTATGAGACAGATAACACCATAAAGCTTGTGCATCTTGCACCCTTTCTGGCATATATATATATTTGTCTGTGTGTGTATATTTCTGTATATAAATAAGTTAGACATTATTTACATCAGTGTACAGAATAAATCTAAACTCACTTATCAAAATGTATGCACCTGCCAGTGGACTTGGTTTTCAACACTTTGCATTTCGTTTTCAAAGCACCAAACAAACATTATTTATTTACCTAAACAACTTCCCACTTACCAAAAGGATTAAGAATAACAGGCAGGGTAAGGGACGGAGCTGAGGCAGTGCAGTACCTTCATAAAGAGGCAGCTAATCACGTATCTCTCTCCTGCCATGAGCACCACAGACTCACCCCTTTATAAATTCTACTGTCCAAGTGAGAAGTAACCTTTGTAACATGAAGCTTGTCAAAACCGGGGAAGTCCTCATTCAAAAGCAAATGATCCGTTCTTCATTTTCAAAAGCTTTGGCCTCTTCTTGGCTTATCGGGTTCCCATTCAAACTGGAGGGGAAAAATAAAAGGGATGTGAAAGTAAGGTAGTGACTGTTGCCTATCTTCTATTTTCCCAAGATTTTGGAGCAGAGATCACAGACCAGCAATGCTGTATGAGCTGCGTGCTTCTCAAGGACACATAGTCAGGAGCTGGGCTCTGACTGTCAGGCTACAGCACTGCCACTCCCACAGCACAAACGAGGACCAAGCTGCCTCTTTAGAAATAAAATGGAACTAACCCCTAATCCTCACTGAACTAAAAATTGGTCCTGGATATCCAGCTGTTTGCATTTCAGCAAGCGGCACAGAGCTGGCAAAGGTTCTTACCATGCAGTGGGCTTGTTTAAAGAAATTTGAATAGTCTTCAGAGTATTTTGTGTCTGCCATGACAACACGGGAATGAAACTGTTAAGTGCTCAGGCATTATTAATGTGAAATGACTTAGGGCAAAATTTTCAAGTCTGGCTGCATAAAGTTAATCTTCATTGATATTTACAATCCTGAAAACGAGCAGCTTTCAGAAATGTTGAAATCCATTAAACCATTTAGACTTATTAAATTATTGGGGTTAATGAACACCTCTGCAAATTCGGGCAAGAAATAAAAGACAAGTTTCTGTCTGAAAATTCAGAATGTTTTGAGCAGGAATTGATGCCTCTTTTGCTGATGAAAGCTGACAGTGGCCTTCAGAAAAAGCATCTCTTCCACATCTCCAAGGAACCCTTTAGTCAAGCAGTGAGTCATCATCTTTCTAAGCAAGAATTCAGTGTCCTTTCACTAAAACAAACATATGTATATTTAAAAATAAATTTCATGTTCAATAATAAAGCAGCAATGCTAAATCCAGCTTGGTCCTATTGACTCCTGAGCTCCCTGAGGTGAGGGAAGGAATGTGGTGTTTGGCTTTGTGCCTTACAATGCACATGCATGACTATGTAATGCCTACCTAATCGAAACCAAACAAAAATTACAAAAAGTTAATCTTCTTGGATAGCCTACCACTTTTGGTGTGTTTGGAGCACTGCCTGAAGAAAATCCAAGCACAAATTCTATGAACCAAATTAGTAATGCTAATTAAACGTAACCATCTCCTGCTTGTTGGGATTTAGCTCCTGAAAAGCATGAACATGTTCAGAAGTTTAAAAATAAATCAGGGCAAACAAAATTTGGCTTATAATTTAGGCCCAAATTCTGCAAACACTCACATTCTGCAAATTAGTGGTACAGACAGATGCGAACTACCAAAACTGCTTGACATATGTAACACACAGTGAAGCACTTCAATGACAGACACTTATTACGTATTTGAAACCCACAGCTGGAACTACAACCCCTGCCTCACATAAACTTGCTCTGAATCTTTTAGACTGGAAAGTAGTAATGTCAGAAGTGTTCTAAAGGGAAAGAAAATTTACGAAGTGAGCCTTCAAGGAAGGACTCTTTACCAAATTTCTTTAATCGCTGTGTTCTCCTTGAGAGCTTCGCTGAGGTACTTCACCCCTTTGGATGTAATTTGATTCTGGATAAGCCTAAAAAAAAAGAAAAATGCATGTCATGTCAAACTAATATGCAAACTGATTTACAGCACATGCACAACCCACACTGAGCTTGACATCAAGGAGCAAAGCTGTCTCTTTGCCACAAGATGACAGTTGTGATTTCCATCTGTGAGGATTTACACAGCATTGGTCAAATGTCTCATATGCACTTTCAGAAACAGAGACCAGAGTATTAAACTTTTCCTTTTAACCTTGCATGTAGCTGCATGTTGGAGGTACTGAGCTTAACTATAGAGGTGACAAGTTTCAGCTAAGAAATGGTATGTGGTTGTGATATTTGGACTCTCTGAGACACTCTAGACTCTGAGCTCTGTTTTCTTCTTAAGAACAGTGTGAGACATTTTCAAGTGACGTACATAAAATTCTAAGTACAGAACTTGTGTAAGCCTAGTGTTTTAGCAGTTATGATCTAGAGGCTGCCAAATCCTTCCATTTTGTTTATCAGACCAGCAAGATCTGTGAAAAATAAGGCATTGAATTTGACTCTGGTTTTAGCAGGTGCAAGTCTCAGTGAAGCCACCTAAGCAGTTATAAAGTATGAAAATCTAAGCTGAGGGGGAAAAAAAAATGATACAAAAGATCCTCAAGTAGCACAACTGATGAAGCAGCAGGTAACTCTCGTTAGCCACTGCAGACCATCCCCCTAGCTAAAAACGAACAAATCCCCCTCATCTGTAGAGTATAAACCCCTCATCAGCCTAACCTAATTCAATACTTACCTTTTGGTCTACCATGGTGTGATCTACCACATTGCTGATTCAGGATGGGGCTGAAAACTGGAATGAACTGAACGACCTCCTAGGGAGGGAGAGAAGCGGGGGAGCAGGGAGGTCATTCCCATTGCAGGACTTTTCTGCACTGGGTAAATGAATAAAAACGCAAAGGGATATGGTAGATCCTTTCAGCTACTGGGAAAATAATTTTGCCTCAAGTTCAGTCACCTATACATGTCACTACCTTTTAGAGGCATCCACAGGTATGACCAACAAAGCAAGATATAAGTTTGTCTGCTGGCAGAATCCCTTGGACAATACTGAGCCATGGTAAAGACACATTTCCAGATTATCATGTCTGCTTCAGTTGGGGACAGTTTTATTATGAATTCAAACCAAACCGCTCAGTGAAGCATATCTGCAGCTGTGTACAAATGAAAATCAAGCTCTCCCCCCTTTGTATTATTTTCAGGGTGATGGGCACCAGAATTTCTGCTGCTTTCAAAAGAGGTTACAAGTACTTGGTGCCTCTGACAACCACTTCCTAAGGGACAGGAACTAGGATTAATACAGGGAGTGCTACAGTGTGGTTAGCAAAGTCTTTGTAAAGACTGTAAAGGGACTCGATTTATTATGTTCTCTTGAACACTTCAAAAGAATGGATGGCTATTTGTTTCACAGCCCACATCTGCCTGACACCATCCATGGACAAATTCTTGTGAGCCTCTGGATTAGAACAGCCAATGTTGTGTTTTCTTAGATGTTTAAATCCCTGGTTTCCTGGGGATTTATGTCTTATAGATGAATGTCTTGCTTAAGTGAAAGCACTAGCCCTAGAAGAAAACATCAGGCAAATGGGACATGGGTTTAAGTGTCTGTCATGTAGGTTCTCTGTTAAAGAGTAAAAGTTGAGCTTGCTAGTTTCATAGTACTATGATGAATAGTAAGAATTATAACAAGGTTATTCTATCCTAGCTGTCTGCTTGCTTTTTTTTGAAACTTTTGTTTTTAAGGCCAGTACTGTTCCCCTAAGGAGAAATTAAATCAATTAGTAGTTCAGAAGACACCAGCACACACAACAGCTTAAACTTTTCCCTGTATGAAAGCAGGTTCAAAATACTAGACAGCACCTTTTTTAACTTTCCACTAGAACTGTCTATAACCAGTCAGCTGCATCTAAACCACACATGGAGAGCTTACTGTGACCTACATAGACTTGGAAGGTGAAGATTTAATGCAGTGACTGCCAAAGAGCCTGTGCCTCTGTGGAATGTAACTCACCATAAGTGCACCAGTTTCTTGTTGACCTTCAGCATCTCTGCAAAACTCATTGCTGCCTCATCATCCAGCTCATTTTTAGTCAACCTAAGTGGGAGAGAAAGTGTTCCCTTAGGATATTATCATTATTTTTCAGCCCCCTGCTTTTCCAGCTTGTCTGTGACTTAGCTTAACACAGCCAAAGAGGGATGTGCTGTTCCTGCTCTGAGCAATTTCTAAAGGCTGGACACAGAGACACAGAAGAGAAACCCTAGAGATAGAAGAGACGAGCATCAGAACTTCATTTCTCAGAGCAACGTTCTAATGATACTTTTCATAATGTTTCAGTGTCTAAAAGGTGGATGAGGTGTAGTGGAAAAAGATAGAGAGATAGAGATAACACTGAAGAGGTGCAAAAACTGAGGATAAGGAACTTGACTTCAGATGGTGGAAGTGAGAGGAGATGAAGAAAGCAAGATTGAGGGAGCAAAGCAAAGCATGACACTGGGACATGGGAATGTGTCCCACAGGCCACGCGCTGCTGATCCATTACTCATGTCCACATTCTTCCAAAGGGATATATCTTATAGCTTGCTGGTAGTAAAAACATAAGGGATAAGGGAAAGGAGAGAAGGAGGAGGGGAGAGTAGGAGGTGGCAATAGAATTGGAGGAAATAAAACAAAGCTGCTGCTTTTTCTGGAGAAAGAAGAGAAGTAGAGCACGCTGCCAATTACCAGAATATTTTCACAGAGTTGTTGTGTTGCATAGCTTCAGCAATACTTTTGCCTCCCTCTGTTGTGATGCCATTGAATGCAAGACTGTGGAGTAAAGATAGAAAGGTGTAAGAAACAGCCAGCATCATTCGGTCCTCCTATTGCCAAATGCTAGTGAACATCATGGATGATCTGTTTCCCAGTTGTACAGTCCAGTGTTTGGGTGTTTCAAAGGCTCACACGCTTTGCAAACCAGTAAGTCCTTACAAATTTGAATAGTGAGAACAGTTCACAGGCTATAGTCTGAGTGCAGGTGCGTCCTACAGCATAAGGTTTGCTGTCAGCAAGTTGAACTCTTGGGACTGACAGCAGAACTGCACCCAGTGGTTTTGAGTCAAAGCTTTTAACAAGGACAAAGAGGTGTGCTTAACACTACACAGGTTTTACAGGAATTTGTGTCTCAAGTCTCTGTACAAACTGGCCACTTTGTCCTTTACATCCTGAATAACTCATTCTTCTTCCAAACACAACACCTTTTGTTGTGTATGGAGAGATGAGCTTGTAAATGCACACTTTCCATTACAAACCACAAACATTTCTTAGTCTGCCCTTCATTCTTTGAATAGACACTGGCAAAATCAACCAGTTAAAGCTATGCTCCAGGCTTTGAGAGTGCAAAAAGCATTTTCACCTCAAAAGCAAGGCCAGATCCTGAACGTAGTGCGAGGTCTCAAAAAATGGTAGAAAGCTGGCTAAAGTAGGGCAATGGCACAAATACGTGTTAGCACAAGTCTCTCCTTGCTTCACCTGAAACTAGATATTCTCCATTCATCATGACTGGGCCTAAAAATGGCAAAGATGTTGAAGTAAACTGATGTAGCAGAGATTATCTTCCCTTAATCTTTGCATAAAGCTGCCACTGGTGCTACCTATTAACTCAAATCATGAAGCAAGATTAACCAGACAAGAAATGAACCCAAGTGCAAGTATACTGTGGAGCATAAGATTCACCCTGCACAGGTGCCAGCAAAACCTAGCTCTGGCGCGCACAGGAACTCCTTATTTTTGCAAACACACTCATCAGCATATTTGCTCCTGTCTGAGAATCACTTGGCTCTGATTCAGGTTCAAAATGTTTTCTTTCAAGTCTGATGCGTCTGGATGGATTCTGCAATTAAGGTAAGATAGCTATTTCAGATAGTTTTTAAGTTTAAATATATCTAGGTCACTGCACCTGTTCAGCTTTTAATTTTTGAGCCTAGCTATCTGCTCACAGAAAGGAGGACAAGGCACCAGCTCTGAAATCCCTGGATCTGTACTGGCAGCAATAAGCTCTCCAGAGATATTCAAACTCCCCTGAGTACCACATTTCTAAAGTTGCTAGCGCCATGTGCCACCTTGTGGGGAAACCATGGAGCCTTGTCTGCTCCCCTCACCACAGAAGCCAGTGCAACTAGGGGACAAATTGAAAGGATCACCATGAACTCAGTGCTCCAACTGTGTGGAGGGATTCCAAAAAGCAGCAGCAGAAGCCACAATATGCATTCTTAAATCCCTAGGCAGCATTTTGAAATATGGCAGGGACAGGCTGGTTTACACCATTGGCTTTCTCTCTGTGCTGTGCTACCAGCTTCACCCATGCTAGGGCTTCCAGGAGGTGAGTTTGAGATGAATCTCCAAACTCCAGTGAAAACTAAAACTCATTAGCACTCAATGTGTGGTATCGTAGCTCTGCTGGAGTACAGGATGAATCTGAATTTAAGAATACCCCAGCCTCTAGCCAAATAGTTTATCGCCTAAAAATTACTTGCTGTACTTGCCTAAAAAGCTGTTGTACCTTCACAACAGAAACTGTTAACGCTGAGCTCACTGGGAGCCTGATTCTGTGACAGCTGGTGCATTCTTCTGCTAATGCTCCCAGATCAAAATGGCACCCACTGACCATGTGCCACTGACAAATGCCAGTAACTTTGCGCAGCATGAGGGGAGGAGGTGCAGACAGAGGAAAGCATGCCAGACTTGCAATATTTTTAAATTGCTTAATGGCTGCACAGGGCTTTTTGATCCAATCTGGCCTCTTGCTTGCACCAGGAGCCTGTTGGTTACACAGTAGAGGCTACAGTACCAGATGGCGTTCCAAGCTAAGCCTTGGTGGGAAGAGTCACCGCTTCAAAGCACAAAGGAAAGGCCAGCACTGAGCTGCCTGGGTCCGCTGGTGTTTTACCTCACATTTGTTAACCTGGGATGGTTCCTCAGGGCCTCTGCAAATGCCTTTGCTCCTTCATCTCCAACTTGATTACCCCACATCCTGGTGAAGAGAGGAAACCAGGAGAAATCAGGTTATCAGGTGTGTTGCCCTACTGCACCTTGGCATTGCACTCTCCTTTATTCTCTTTCCTTCCCCCCTACTCCCCATTATTCACAGTCTTTCAGGCCTGTGAGAAACCTGGCAGGTATCCCCCTGGCTGAGTAAAGCATTTCTTTCACGGAAGTATCCTTTCACAGAAAGGGTCACTGGAACAGGCTGCCCAGGGAGGTGGTTGAGTCACTTTCCCTGGAGGTGTTTAAGGCACGGGTGGACGAGGCACTGAGGGGCATGGTTTAGTGTTTGACAGGAATGGTTGGACTCGATGATCCGATGGGTCTTTTCCAACCTGGTGATTCTATGATTCTGTGTTCCAGTCCCCGCACACCACACTACCAGCCTCCGCTGACTCACTAGTACCCTAAGGCCACAGCACAGAAGCAGCTCTAGGAGACAGCCTGCTGCAGCAGGAGTGCCTTTGGGATCACCTTGCTGTTGGGCACACCTTCTGCAGCCTTGTACCCTTATGGGGTAACTGAGTCTCGTGGTCCTGTACTGAGCTGCCATGAGAAATAAGTCCTAAATGCCATCATTTCCCTGCTCAGCATCTTCTCCCCATGCCCCTGCTGAAGTTTTCCCATTACCTGTTGGGGAGGGACTGGCCTTTAGAGAGTGCAAAGTACAGGTCTTGGGAAAGACTCCCCAGATTCACAACTGCACAGGGATCCATGCCCAAGTGGGCGACTTTCTGAAGTGAACTGCTCTGCAAGCTCCCCCCTGTCATTTAGAATAGCCTGGCAAAACAGTTACAATTCTTTCAGCGTTATTACCCAAGTGGTACCTCCTCTCTTTCCAGCTGACAAGAGAAAGATGAAAATCTCACAGGGACACTATGACCTCAGGTGTTTCCACACATTTGTAAGGAATAGTATTTCCAATGGTAAAACAACCCGCAGTAACACAAAGGGTTAAGAGAAGGTAATGCGGTAAAAGCTGCAGATTTGATCAACATTTAATAGCAGATTCTGGTTAAATCTTTTCTATGCAGATCAACTACTTCGAAAATTCACCCTCAAAGGTTTGAAGGAGTAAGGGGTTTTTTTAGAGGGATCATGTCTTGATGACTCAGACCCACACTCAGCTTGATGGGTAATTAGTTGGCAGCTCTTTTAAAATCAATTGAGCTTTGTGGTATCTAAACACGTCCACTTCCAGTAAGTTCCCTAGAATTTCCTTGTCCTTCAGTCCCAATGTGGTGCCTTACATAAATGCTGAATGTATCTGTTTAAACTTTTCTGTCCAAGCGATCCTAAATCCATTTTGAATGATTATTTCCTCCACGGAGAAAACAGAAGTCCTTCCCTGAAATTACAGCCCAGAAGACCCAGCTCTGTGCAAGGGAAGTATGTGTGCTTTGACCAAACTTGTGAAATTCGGTAGAACAACAAAATTAAAGGCCAAAAATCTGATTGTTTAAATCAGATTTTCACATTTCAGGATTATTGTGATATTGCCAATGGCCAAAAGGAGGTTTTAATTCCATGTATTTGAGCATTAGATTTTGGGGGAAATATTCTCCTGAAGACTGGAAAGAGAAACTGGGATTTGCCAGGAGAGTGTGGGAATCAAACCCTCAAGTCTAGCATTACCTCCCGAGAAAGAGGACAGGGTTTAAATGTTTACAGTACAGTCAGACCTCTCTCCAACAACAGCAGATTGTCCAGTTTGGGACAGACTAGAGAGAAGGATAATGGGAACTCCTTCTTGTTCTCCCAGCTTACAACTTTATCAGAACTTGATGCAGAAAGTTTGACAATTACAGCAAAGACGTTGAATAACTAAGAACATTGTCAATAGTGATAAAACCACCGAGACTTTTAAAGATGACCAAATATCTCTAGAACAGCTGTGCTGCCATAAGGAAAGTGGCCACTTTTATCTACTGTCCTCTTGTTAGCTTGTCTCTCCTTTAAAGTTCTGTCAGAACAGGGGGGAAAAAAAACAAACCCAAAAGAAACGTGTGAACTGGAGAACAATAAAGCAGCCCTCCTTTTCCCTCTGAATAGAAAATGTGGCCATGCCTCTGCACCAGTTTGTTCCAATGCTGCCATGGGTAGAATGGCAGAAGGAAGGAAGCAAAATGAAAGAAGGAATCCTAAGGGATTTACAGGTACTTTGACAAGACCAAGCCCTGAGCTCTATTCTTAGCATTGAGCTTACCCAATTTCAAACATTGTCTTGCTCTTCTGGATGGCCTGGGCAAGGCACTTCCCTCCTTCACTCGTTATTTTGTTTGCTCCTATTCTGCACAAAACATGTGAATTGATGAGGTACATCACTTACAACATTATAGCTATTAGAACACCGGCTCAGAACACAACACAAATATTTAAGGCCAATTAACTCTGTAGGCTGACTACAGTTATCAAACATTAATGTGGAGTAAAACAATACTGCAGGCATTTGACCTTTGATTAAAAGACATAATTCTACATTGTCTTTTACATATTTTGCATCACAGCCCTCTGAATCAGAAGTACTACTGTAGAGTCTTGGTTTTGTGTGTGAGAAATGAGCTTTAGGAACTGATCCCTAAGACAATAACCGCTGCCTCGTTTTTAATATAGTTCATAATATCAGCAGTTGCTACAGAGTATGTGAATTACATGCAGTATGTTTCATGATGCCACAGGGAACAGAATATTTCTTGGTTGTGTGGCTCCAGAGGAGACTGCAGCTGATTAAGCACAGATTGTAATAATTTCAAGTCTTTCTATTCTGAGCATAGGCTATAGGTAGTTGCACAGGTCAGTGAAGCAGTGAGTGTATCTGGCACTCTACAGAAGACCTTTTCTCTTTTCTGGCTTATGTGGGGATATCAAGTACCTCGAATTCAAGGAGGAGATAAGTCTCAATTGCATACACATTGATGTAAAGAACAACCCAAATCCAGAAACTCCTCAACCCACTATATTTACATAAAGTAAAACTGGCTTGTTTGACTGACTTCAGACACATTAATATGCACTCTATCTCAAAACAATCTCTGGAGTCACTACACAGCCTGAAAGCAACCATCTTCCACCAGGGTTTTTTCTGTAAAAGTTAGGTTAAACAAGCAAAGCCCTGTGTCAAAGCACTGAAAGGATCAGAGTGCTTTCAGCTTTCAAAACTGCAAATATTTCAAGTGGGAAGGATGTGGCTAGTGTGGGGATTCGGAGCAAGCTACTGGTAGAAAAAGGACTAGAACCCAAGAGTCCTTGGCTGCTGGTTGTTACATTTATACCATCAGCTGACATTGCTGTAGTTACCTCTATTTTCTGCTATGGAGACAATTAAACCATTGGTTAATGATCTACCTTTATTTCAAACCAGTGCTGCGCAAGGCCCAACACTCTTATCTGGGGAAGTTCCAGGAATTAAAGGGAATTCACTCACCAAGTGAATTTGGGGAATTCCAGAGGTGAAGTATGACACCAGCACAGCCTGACTCCAATGGCCTGTGAAAGGCGAGATATAAAGAAGCTGGATACTAAACACAAGTGAATTCACCTTTTGCAAGGGGCAGCAAGGTGCACACACCACTGGAGCCTCACTCAGGTGCTCAGACTGGATTTAGGTAAAGAACAGGCCCCACGTTCTCCTTTTGCTTACTACTATCTCATCTGTCTCATCTGCTGCCATTCACCCCTAGACTGCTAGAAAAGGATGTAGAACTGCAATCTGAGTTACATTTTATGTGAAATACAATTTTGGGGTTTTTTTTCCAGTCTCCCTCCCATTTCAAGCTGCTTTCTTTTAATTAGGACACTGTAGAAAGGAAAAACGTCCAACATACTTAACATATTCAAGGCTTGAACACTCTTCAATTAGTTTTGCAACATATTTGGCTCCAACATCAGTGATTTGATTGTTGTATAAGCTTAAAGAAAAATCACATTGGTAAAAATAGGTTAGTCTTGCTGTTACTTTAATAGTTACAACTTGAATGTTTTATAATGCACAACTAGCATCTTATCTTTTTTTGTATGGCTTTGTACACATTCACAGTCACTTGTACTTCTGTTTTGACAGAATTCATATTCTGAAGGGTAAGATATAAAACACATGGAGACCAGACTGTAAATCACGGGAAAATATTTCCATGATTCTTTTAATAAATGGTCTCCCCAAGCAAATAAATCTTCTATCTTCTCTTTATTCCTTTGTTAGTACAGAAATATTGCCCCCAGAAGAGAAGTCAGAAAAGAAAACACCAGAAGAAAGTATTTTTGGTCTTTCAAAAGTCATAAAATCCGCTTGTAAATATTACTGAAGATCAGATACCTGAGCAGATGTACTTACATTAGGGCACTGGAGGAAGGAAACAATTCTTGGTATTCACATTCACTTCTCAAACAGTCATTTTTATGTAGCTACTTAACCAAGAGCGGGAAGTCAGAGCTAACATGCCTTCCAGCTTCAACTTGGTTTAAGAACTAATAAAGGTTTTAAAGAAACGGGTACCATGAACGTGACACTTGAAACTGTATGTTTCTCATACTAGTGTCTACTAAGATGTATCTACTTTGCATAGCTGAAATAAACCAGTTTCTAGCAGAGAAAACAGGAAGCTTCAGCCATAAAGTACACACTCCCTTGCTCATGCTCCCTCCTTAGGTATAAAACTAGGATGTCCACACAGTTCAGTAACCTGACCATGGTCTGCACTGTGTTATAGAAGGGCTTGATGCCTGTGGAGACCACCCTGTGAGGTGCAACAGGAGAGGAAGCCGTAGCCCTCTTCCCAGTGAACAGGGCAGCAGCTAAATAATTTCTGACAAAAAATGCTGCCTTGCTTATGTTCACTAAATAAGGAGGCATTTGTGCTTTCCACTCCACCTTGGGTGTGTCAGTATCGTCAGCATTTTTATTTTCTAGTGCCAGTATCTAGTGGTTTGCTCCCAACTGATACATACCCCAAGAAAGACACAATTTGGTACTTGGAGAGTTCTTCATACAAGATCCTTACTCCATGATCCGTTATCTGATTTACACTGAGCCTGGAAAGAAGAGAAAGAAAAGAAATTCTGTATCAATACAGATTAAAAATATTCATTACCTATGAGTTCACAAATGACTGGACAAATGACTGGAGGTCTATGCCTTTTCCTTTGATATTTTAACATCTCCTTATGCCACATATTAAAAGCCATTAGGGGAAATGTGAGCTCAGTTTCATATAGCTCACTTCAAAACCAACAGAAAACAAAAACCCCCAAATCTCCAAGCTAATGCTCTGAAAGCTGTCCATAGAACTGAAAACAACAAAAAGTAGTAAGTCGGAAACCAGAGACCAACACCTCCTCCTCCCGTGTTTACTGTAACTGCAGGAAGAAATTCTGCTTTACATCCTAGCAAAAGCAAACCATCGAGTGAAAGCCAGGCATCTTGAAAATCATAACACATCCAGGCTCTACTAAATAAAAGCTGTGAAAAGCCCTGGCTTGGAAATAAAACTCGGTATGCTATATGTTTCTAATTTTATTGTCCCAACTAGACATGAAATAAATCCATATCAGTCATCAACAGAATAAAAGTACTTCTTTTCACAGTTTGGGTTTTTTTGTGGATTTTTTTAGGGGGAGAGGGCAGGGAGTAGTGTTTAAATTTCTCAAGCTTTTTCACCTTGCCTAGATGGACAGGTTCCCATGGAGCATTTCAATTCTGATGAATCACATCTGATGAATCACCCCTCTGCTACGAGGACAGGCTGAGAGAGTTGGGGTTGTTCAGCCTGGAGAAGAGAAGGCTCCAGGGAGACCTTATAGCAGCCTTTCAGTAGCTGAAGGGAGCTACAAGAAAGCCGGGGAGGGACTTTTTACAAGGGCATGTAGTGATAGGATGAGGGGGAGTGGCTTTAAATTGGAAAGTGGGAAGATTTAGATTAGACATTGGGAAGAAATTCTGAGGGTGAAAAGATGAGGGTGGTGAGGCACTGGCAAAGGTTGCCCAGGGAAGTTGGAGATGCCCCATCCCTGGAGGTGAACTTTGAAAATTCACTTTGGAATTCACTAGCATGCAGGAGAAATCAGTGCCAATTTCTACAGATCAGAGCAGTCTACTTCTTTGAAAGGGATGGTTAAGCATTCAGAAATAAAATTTCCTAACCTGCAGAAACTGGTCATTAGAAATCAAAGTCTTAACATCAGAAGAGCCACAAAACCAAATATGTAGTCTAACAGACTGGTTTGGTGCTGGGGATGGTATTGAGACCACACTGTGTATGGCATAATCATATGACAGGGACAAAGAATGAAATACTGTCCTTTTCTTCTTTGTTTTTTTCTTACATGCTTAGGCATTTTTCCTCCAAGTTTCTTTATTACTTTCTCTTGGGAGGTCAGTTGATTTGCAACTAACCAGAAAAAATATGTTTCACTTGCTTTGATTTAGTCCTAGAGGAAAACAAGGCAGAGCACAGCCAACCAGGAGGAACAAATCCATTTGTTAAAAAAAAAAAACTAAAAAACAAAACCAAAACCACAATGAGGCTGAAGGGACTTTTTAAAAAGACATATTTGAAGTTCCTGGTTTTCTGTACCTATATTTTGGGCAAATAAGGTATAGCTACATGGCACAACCTCAAAGGACTCGAGGTGGAACATTCTGGCCTGTGATGTTAGAGGTGGACTTAGTTCTCCCTCATCACACCAAGCCACATCCTCCCTTCATATCACCTCAGATGAACACCGCATCTAAAGACTTCAACTACATATTTTCGTGGACCACTACATGTTAGCTTTTGTTCTGTGAAAGCCAGACATCTTGGCAGGATGTAAAAGCAAGAAAATCACAGCTTTTGAACAATGGTTATTGTGAATAGTAGATCCTCTCTTATCCTGTATGACCAAAGGCAGGGATTGGCTCAGGCAATCTTCAGATAGAGAAAGCGCTACCGTTTCCTTTCTTTTCCCTTAAGCACTTTCTCCCATAAAAACCTTCTTCTGAGAAAAACAGTTTGTGGTGAAGCTAACTGAATCTACAGGTTTAGTCAGTCCTAGATTCTATGGACTCCTTACCACCCTTCCCATCTGGGTTTCAAATTCATAGCTTGTCCCTGCTCTTGTGACAGGCTGAACAAGGATTTCAGAAGGTCTGAAACTAACTTCCAGGAGCAATAAGAATCCTCATCTTTCTCCACTTTCAAGATCAATTCCTTCACTCCAGTAGTTTGTGGAATAAACCAAGTATAATCAAGGACCTGCTTGCACAGACTCCTACCTGATCACTGCAAGCTTACTGAAGCAAGGTAGCAGCTGTTTTACTCCGTAGTCATTGATGTTGTTGTTGTCCAAATCCAGAGCCAGGCGCTTCTGAAGGTGATGCACAACAAAGGAAATGGCACTGCAGTCAGCAGAGCAGGCATTGCAGTATGTGAGCTTGATGTAATTGGCATGCATGCGTTTGGCAGCCAACTTCCCCACTTTCTCGCTCTGAGTCTCATAAAGGCACCTCAGCATCCAAACGAAGTTGGGCTGCACCTGTATCTGGTTGTAGTCTGGAAGCCTGGACCGAGTGAGGCCTTTCAGGTGGGATTTCATGCTCTCTACAAGGTATGTGATGAGCATCTTTCTCTTCCTCTTAATGATTGAAGGCAAAACTAAATGTCTGAAGAGCTTCTGCTTGGATCTAGAAAGCAGGCCACAAAGAAACAGGTTGGTAAAATGAAAGTGTTCGTTATTTCTGAAAGGATCCTCCCCCGCCAGCTGTTTCTTCAACCAAGGAATACGAAGGCAAGTAGGCTGGGCAGTCTCAGTGGAAGAACATTCATTGAAAAACTGAAGTAACTCCTTGGCACTCACTTTCTCTTCAATAACCAGGAACAGAGCTGTGAAAAAAGACTGAAGGGTTAAGTGCAAAAACTCATAAGTGGACTTACTGTCACAGCCACTGTAACCTTTAACTGTTCTGAGAAAGCCCAATTGCAAATCTTCTTCGGAGATGTTCGCTGATGAGACCTCCTCCTGATCAAAGATAAAGAATGAGTCCCCCATCCCTTTGTACGCCATTCTACCCAAAGCTAGAAGAGTTGCCTTTCTTACTTTGAACATCTCTGCTTGGCTTCTAGTGTTGTTCTTCAGCAAACTTGTTTTCAGAGATCGGTTCAGGTGGACTTCAATCATGAGCAAAAATACGTCTGTCAATGTAACAGAACAGCCTGGAAGCTCATGGCTGTCAAGCATGGAATGGAAGTGTTCATAGCATTTAAAGATAATCCAACAAAACAAAGGCACTGAACATAAACTGCAGAGATTGGGGTTAGCTTCCAACTGGTTCAATACCAGGGTTCGTTGCCCCTCATCTTTGAAAAACATGGCAGTGTATTCCTTCAGGTTATTGCTGGAGAAACCACGTAGCAACACTTTCTTCCTAATGATGTTTCTTTGGATCTCAGTTCCTGTCCTCGCTGTAAGAATTTTCTTGGATCCCTTAAGAAGCTTCCCTCTAAGAAGGCTCACCAGCAGCACCAAGGGGTGGGTGGGTTCATCAGGCGAACACATCTCAGGAACGCTGTTGAGATCAAAGTTGGAATAGATCTCATCGAAGCCATCAAATGTAAAAAGAACTGTATGAGGGAATTGCAAGATGTGATGGAACACCTCTGTGGGGTCCTGGTCTGGGTAGCAATTATATTTGAAGAGCAGGTCTTTCAAACATATGGCTTCATCTTCCTTAAAGCAACTAAACATCCTACATCGGAAACGGAAGAAAAATTTGGCTCCTATGTCCAATTCTTTTCTGGCCCAAAGGCTTTGTATCTTTTGCAGCAAGATGGATTTTCCAATTCCTGCATCGCCAAAGACATAAATAGTCTCTCCATCTTCATTAATCAGCCCAACTTCATCATCAAAAAGGGTTTCTAATTGAGACACTTCACCTAGACTCTCATTGGTAAAACTGACCAGCTCCATAATACTGTTAGAGTAGATTTCATCAAGCAGCATCTCTTCCCTCTGAGCATATGACATAACAAACTTGGAGTCCCGTCCCAGTTCATATCTGAGTTTCTCACAATACCTGCTAACTGAAACAACAGTGAACTGTTATTAAAAAGACCATTATTAAAAGCCTATATATACAAAGACCTGCTTCTCCATTCTTGGGAGCTGAGAAGGGGTAATAAACTAAAAAAGTTCTTAGGTGAAGTTGGTTCTTTGACAGATTACTTCTATTTCTTTGTGTTGTCATCACCACTCTCCTGGTGAATCCAGGTGTCAATGAAAGTGGTAACATGAGCCAGCATTTCCTGAAAGCCAGAACTAACAATGTTTGCTTTAAGGGGCTGCTGTCTTTCAGCTGAGACTGAAAGTCAAGCTCCTGACCTTTTGTTAAAGACTGTTTTGCTCTCTGCAAAGGCAGGGGTTGGTGGTCACTCATTAGCTTCAGCACCTGTCTTGTCACTAGATTTATATTTTACCCCCAATTTCTATTAGGTAGGTGGTTATTCCTTCCTAACTTGTTTGGTAATTTTTGTTATTGTAAATAGAAGGCATGTGTTTTAGAAACTGGGTGACAGACATCTGGAATTTTTTAAGATGACAAAAAAAAAAAAAAAGAGCATCTCAGTTATTGTGCGACATTAGCCTGCGTTTCTATTGCAACAGAAATTTTGCTTCAGATGGGGGGAAAGTAATTTTCATATTTACGTAGCATGAAAAAAACTCTCAAGAGAAAAACATTTATTTCTTCAATACTTGAAGTTTCCTTGCTTTTGGTATAACTCATCATTTAGAATCCCAGAATAATTCAGGTCGGAAGGGACTTCAGAAGGTCTCTAGTCCCACCTCCTTCTCAGAACAGGGTCATTTATGAGATCAGATGAGGTTAGTCAGGACTTTACCTAGCTGGATCTTGAAAACCTCCAAGTATGGAGGTTGCACAGCCTCTCTGGGCAACCTGCCTCTGCTTTGCTCATGAAATACTGGCTATTCCATTGCCAAAACATCACAGTGTTGCTAATAAATTGTAGCAGAGGCCTAGAAAATACTACAGCTGGCACAAGGTGGTTATGCCATTATGCTACATATCCACAAAAGAATGCAGAAACAGCTTGACGATAGCAAACCAGAATGTAATATATCAACACGATTGCTGCATCACACAGCGGGCCTTTTAATTATCCGGCTACCACCACTAGCAAGCACAGCATGCGTACATTTATTTTCCCAGGCTGTTCCTGCCTAGACTCTCTTACTCTCACATCACCTAGCTAGAGCTTCCTACATAGTGGGGTAGTTCAAAGGAAAGGGATACAGATGCATAACCTTACCTGGATCTGTATTTACCACAGGTTTATTACAAATATTCTCTGAAGGCTTGTAACCTATTTCATCCAGCCAAGGCTGAAGTTCATAGTAAGCATCAGTGACTTTCTGTAGGACGCGGATTAAATATTCTGAGACTTCTTCTCCCTTGCTCTGAACCAAGTCTAGAATTTTGCGAACCTGAAAAAACACCACATGACAGATCACTGATACAGAGCATTTTATCACACTTGCATTTGTAGACTGCTTGAGGATCCTTTTTGGACAAGGTCAGGGCATCAAAATCAAAACTGGTGCTCCAAAAACTTGAATTCAAAATCTAGCTCTGAATTTGAACCATTACATGACTGAGTTTCTATCTGTACTCGGATACTGTGAGAAAGTTGGCTCTGCAAGTTAATATCTGAACTTGTAGCTAAACCATACGCTAACTAGAAACAAAATGGATAAATATCACTCCTCAATAGGGAACCTAAAGGATTTCCTCAGCCTAGCTATATATTTTAAGAGTCCCATGCTGGTTAAAATAATAAAGAAAGGAGTGGTTCCTCACTGCCTTACATTCACTTTCTGGTTTCTAAATATTCCAGTCCTACTTTGATTTACCTCAGGACCCAGCCAGATCCAGAGCGGGGTAGGCAGAACCTCTCTCTGGATTTTAATGCAGATCCAGAAACCTACAAGTCTTCCTTTTAACACAGCAACTCAATTCTGCAGGCTTTCTCTGTACAACGGACTCTTTGCCTTCAGCTGTTACTAAAACCAATGGCTACGAGGCAATGGCTGGAGCATTCAAGACTAAGCGTTAACTCTAAAGGCAAGGCAGAATCTGATCTCTGTGCAGCCAGTACGGGGTAAAACCCTAATACAAAACCCTCTGCAAGACACAGCAACCATTTAGAAGCCCATTTTGAATGTCTGGATCCTCTTCTTGCTAGAAGTGAAGGAGGAATTCAGTTCTAAACCAGACAAAGGTTTCTAGAGACTGTGGTCCCTCATGAGCTTGAAGCAGGGAGAGGTATATACAACACAGCAAGAGCATGGTATTTTTTAACAACTTGCATGCTCTAAAAAGCAATGTTATGCCTTCCAGAGAAGCTTCCACTTTGCATACTACTGTGGTCTGCTCTCTGTCTCTGCTTAGACTCCTGATGTATGGGCTCCCCCTCAGCTTTATTACAACAACAATGTATATTTACGCTGAGCAATAAGAAATAGAGATGATCATACAGGGTGCATTTATTCAGCTTTGACCTTGTGCACAGAGTGAGCACTGTGAGACCATTTCAACTTGCCAGTAAGAATTACTGTTTCATGAAAATCTGCACTGTTAGTGAACTCCAAGGTCTCTGAATTTTTCATGGTTTGCCTGCTTCTAACTGTGACTCTATTCTGAAGCTGCGTGACTGGCCGTTCAGAGAAACAGATCAGGAGTTTTGTTCTAAGTCACAATGCAAGGAGCAACTGTGTACATGTGATAATTTTCTCCTATCAAAAGACCAGGAAATAATTTTTGCTACTGATGTCCAAAGATGAATCAAAGCTTCAAATGTGTCAGGATAGTTTTCCATACAAATATTTATGATATGCACAGGCCTTTAAAGAAAGGGGAAGATGTGCACATGGACAACACAGAGTCATTAACTTCTAAAACAATATTTCATTTGTTTCTAATGCAGGATGATCAGTTCCACAGCATCCAAACTAGATTTTCCTTGCAGTACTCTGCACAATAATGAAGGCTTTAGTGTAGCAAGCTGCTCCCTAACAGCCACTGTAGTCACCTCCTTAATAGAGCACAAAGCTGCAGCTGGGGGGACAGAACAGCAATTATCACCCTGCTGCGCTTAGAGCTGCCAATGGGCATTACAAGCAGTGCCAGCCATGCTTGGAAAGAGATGTGCTGGAGACACTTGTCTAAATGAAACAGGGGAGGGAAACTCCAAATTAGCAAGTATGAGAAAAGACACTAGACGTCAAATTGCCAGTTAAGCCCATAAAACCTAGTGGTAAAAAAACTGAAAGTAACGAAAAGCTTTTGCTGGTTAGTGAAATAAAAAGAATACCTTATCTGCTTGAGTTGGAAACTGGACAACAATCTCTGCATCTTCAGTGGAGAAGTAGTCGTTCTTAACCAAGTTGTCGATCAAACACTGCGTGTTTCGGATTCTACTGACCAGAAGTTCTCGGTACACCTTCAGCAAAGCAATGAAGGATGAAGGACTTGCTCCTAGAGCTTTTTCCACTGAAATCTCCAGGTTAGCACAAAGTTGGTCTTCCATAGTTGAGATAACAAGAAGCTGCTCTGCCTAGCCTCATCTTTGACAAACTGTCCACTTGCAGTGAGAAGTCAGCTTGGAATTAACTTTGTGGAAATAGGCAGCTTGTCCTTCACATCACTGAGCCTGTAAGAAGTTAATTGTACAGAATCTCAATTTAAACCTTATACTACACAGATACATCCTTCAATTAGCAGTCAAAGAATAACTCCAATCTCTACATAATATCATGGCCAACTTTATTAAAACCTGTCTTCCTCATTTACTTCCATTTATTTGTTCAGGTTTTAGAAAAATAGTATCTCCAGCAGGCACCTCCCTTCTGCACCGGTACATTATTGTCACTTGCCTCAAACACCACTACTGGCATCAGCTTTATCAACTGCTTGTTCTTAGTGCATAATTCAATTTTTTTCATTAGCTTGTCACGTTTCAACAGACAGGGCATCTGTCCAAACATATCTGGACAAGGAAATAAACGGAATAAAATTACACTTCACAGCAATTAATTTTGTAGGATGAATTAATTTATAGTAGCAATTCACTTTGCTTTTCCTTTGTTTCAACAACAGCCCCTGTATAAAGTGTTGCCAACTGCTCCTGGAAGTGAGGACTTGTGAAATGAGACAGTTTTAGCTAAACTAGAAAAAAGCCCTTACCTTCAGGGCACCAGGTTCAAGAGGTGGTGGTGAGGCTGTGGGAAACCCACGGATCATATGTTTCTGTTAAGACAGTCCGGAGTAAAACAATGCTAACAGTGAAAATGCTGCTGTATATTTCAGAACTGATACACCGCTTAGAGGCACAGGGCAAGTGTTTCACACCTCCTACATCTATTGATTGAGAGAGCATGGAAAACAGGGAAAATATAATTGAAGCCCTTCTTCAACAATTCTGCAAAGGTTCCACCTCTGCTGCTACAAAATTCTCACCATTTCCCAAGACGTTTACCATGCCAGCAAACTTCCCGAACACTCCCCAGCACTCCCCTGACAAGCTATAACTGAGCCCTGATGGCTCACGGATTCTTCTAGGTGACCTGCTACCGGAACAAACTCATTTCTATGGGTTTTCCATAGCAGAAGCTGCAGTCTGCATCAGTGTAGCTTCTCCTGCTTGAGGCTGGAGAAAGACACAGTTTATATTACTGCCGTTTTAGTGATACTAGCTATGTAAACTTAAAACCACAGGGAGAAACAGCTTAGCTCCTCTGATTTCAGGAGACTAATAGGTCCTAACTTACAGTTGCTGACCTTCACAGATGCAGATAAACACACTAAGAGCTGAGCCCTCCAAAGGCTGAGACGAGCACAACTGTTTTGGATCACGGCCAACTCCCAAACTGCAAAACTCTTTCAACCAAAGGGAACATAACCCAGTGATCTGACTTTCTTACCACATGACTGACTGCATCTACTCAGACAAATCAACCCTTCATTACGCCATTCACATGACCCACCAGATGAAGTGGCTGATTTCTGAGTCACTCAACTTCCTCGAAGCCACACAGGCACATCGCTTTGTTCAAGAAAGCTTGTTCCAAAAATGAACTCTATAATGAAGACAAAACAACGTTGAAAACATCATTTACTTTAAAGCTTTTGCAAACTTTTAGTTAAAGAGATAGAGTCACCTTAAAACACATGCAATAGAAATGTTAACCCTTTTCTTTCAAGATACTGCTTCTAATCAATGTTCCCTGCTTTCTTTGGTTACTGCATTTTCTTTCTGCCTATGTTGAGACAAATTGACACAAACACCCAGAAAACCATGATAATTAACCAAAGTGCTGTCATGCGTACAAACAAACAAATATTTTCTTCACTCTTTCAGACCCATCTACCAAGAGGATAAGAAAAGAAAGAAGAAATAACAGTACAGGGACAAGAACATGGAAAGTATGAAAAGATCAGAAGGTTTCAAAGATGCCTGCCCTGCACCTGATTGGGTCCAAGTCAGTACAGAACCTGATTGCTGTTGGAAGGGTGTATTCCAGAGGGAAGAGCTACCCTCCAGGTAACCTGGATAGGCTGAAAGAGCAGGCTAGCAAAACTTTATGAAGTTCAATGGAGACAAGCATAAGGTCTTGCACCCAGAAATACACAACCCTGGAGCACAGCTCAGATTTAATTCCACCTGGCTGGAAAACAGCTTTATGGAGAAGGCCCTGGGGGTCTTGGTGGACAACAGGCTCAACATGAGTGAAGAGTGTGCTGCAGCAGCAAAGGCAGCCAACAGGATGCTGGGGTGCATCAAGAAAGGCATCACCAGTAGAGATAAAGAAGTCATCTACTCAGCACTTGTCAGGCTGCACCTGGAGTACTGTAACTAGCTTTGGTCCCTGTTACATAAAAAAGACGCAGACAAGCTGGAGAGGGTCCAGAGAAAGGTTACTAAGATGATCAAATGACTGGGAAACCAGCCATATGAGGTAAGGCTGAGAGAACTGGTTTTTTTCAGTCTTGAGAGGAGGAGGCATAGGGAAGAACTTATTACCATGTACCAGTACATAAAGGGTGTATACCAAGAGGATGGAGACTCCCTTTTTACAAGGAATCACATGGAAAAGACAAGGGATGATGCATGTAAGTTGCTCCTGGGGAGATTCCGATTAGATTCCAGAAGAATATTTTTACTATGAGAACAGCTAAACATTGGCATAATCTTCCCAGGGAAGTCGTGGATTCCTCTACACTGGACATTTTTAAGGCTCAGTTTGACAGGGTTCTGGACCACCTTACTTAAACTACACATCACCTAAAAAGGTGGGACCAGATGATCCTTAAGGTCCCTTCCAACCTGGCATTCTATGATTCTATACACTCAGGAGACAACGTGTTCCTTTTCACAAAGGGTGAACTGCAAGAGTAGAGAAACGAGAGCAATCAAAAAAAGAATATAAAGTGAGGCTA
Source organism: Phaenicophaeus curvirostris (assembly GCF_032191515.1). NCBI lineage: Eukaryota > Metazoa > Chordata > Aves > Cuculiformes > Cuculidae > Phaenicophaeus > Phaenicophaeus curvirostris. Next base: position 48,428,306 of record NC_091397.1, on the reverse strand, counting down.
ACCATCAGGGGAGAAAAGAAGAAAGAGCAAAAATGTTGAGCAGGGAGGTCAGAGCTTGCAAAATGAATTCTATGAAAGATGATGTACTCAGTGATATTTTCAGTGGCAATATTAGCTTTAAGGCAAAAACCCACAGTACCTGGTACTGGAGAAAACAGTAATTTTCATCAGTCTCTTTTATTAAGAAAAAATTGAAATTTCCACCATCCATAGACTAGGAAAATGTCACATCAGATGAGTGGCTGAACACCTTAAATGGTGCTGAAACAGAAAGACTTCCTGCCACATGCAGTTAAGAGCAAGGCAGGTGTGTGCATGTTGGTAGCATAATGTACCAGAAGAGCACCTAAAAGTCCTGATCAGCATGGGAAACTTACATATTCTCTTAAGAGAATACAATTCTGATATACATGATTCCGTTTTGCTGGAATGGGAGAGTGAAGGTGTGTTTGTTGTTGGTTTGTTTGTGTTTTTCTTTTAAACATGAGGCAAATGACACCATGAGGTCTCCGAGTTATCTGCAAATCTATCTCCTCTCTTTCTGGGAAGAGTTCCAGCTTCCATAGTGCTTTAACATTAAGACTTTTCAGTGAGGAATCACACAGTTACAAAGCACTAAGTCTCTTTTTACAAGAATCTGTTAGCTTTACAATGCCAGGTTACACATCTAGTGTGCTTAAAAGTAAATGCTTATACAGTTTATAAATGCGTTGAAAGCATTTGCTTGCCAGAGTGCATATAGTGTCCTTTGCCTTATCTTGGGCATTCCAGATACCAGATTCAATTCTAGTGCAATTCTTGTGACTGATGTGGCACCAGTCAAGGGGACGATACCAGAGAAGAAAGAGACACACATTAATGTGAGACACCTCAGTACACTGACCAAGGTCTAAAACCAGCCACCATTGAGAACTACTGCTTCATTTCTGGAACCAGTTCATTTCTGAAAGGGCTAATGAATACAATCATTTTCCTGAAAGCCACACTAAGGCTCTTACAAAGGCTTCTCAGAATAACTAAGGAGGAACAGAGAGAGATGAGAGGGATGATACATGGGCAGAGCAGCAGTGTTGTATGGAGAGAAAATGGGAGAGACACTTATGGGGGAAAGCTTCCTGTGTGGGAATCCAATGGGCTTGCTCGGGAGAGGAAAAACAAAAAAACACGATTTACTAACACGATTTAACTAACGATTTACTAACGAGTGACTAACAATGATGTGGGAGAGGAAATTCAGTTAACCATTCTGAGGACAGCGGCTTTGGTCAAGGGAAGAAGACAGAAAACATGTTACTAGGAGTTTAGAAGAACTAGAGAGCAGAGTGCTCACCCATCAATTGTAAAGGCAAAGAAGAGAGAGAAGACAGGGCGTTGGCCAAATGAAGTGTCAACAGGGACTGAAACGGTGCGAGAAGCAACAGCAAGTCTGGCAAGAGATGCATATCATAAGCTTGCAGAACTAAGAATAACAAAGAGGAAGCAAGATGGGGATCAGGCCAAGGATAAGGAGGGAAATGAAAAAGGGAAATGAAATTTGTCATAGTAGGGGGTCTTCTTCCTCCCCTTGTGAGGAAGCAGTAAACTGCAATGAGATCCACCTCAGACTCCTCCAGGCTGAACAGACCAAGTGACTTTAGATGCTACTCATATGGCTTCCCCTCCACGCCCTTCACCAATTTTGTAGCCCTCCTCTGGATACTCTCCAGTGGCTTTACATCCTTTTAATACTGTGGCACACAAAACTGCACACAGGACTCAAGGTGGGGCCACATCAGTGCAGAGTAGAGTGGGACAATTGTCTCCCTTGACCGGCTAGCAATGCTGTGCTTGATGTACCCTAGGACACACTACTGGCTTATGTTCCTTGATCCCACAAAACAGGGTCCTGAGTGGGGACTGCCTGGGTGTCCATGGGGGACAGCGTTAACTGCTGGAGCCAAAAACTCCCACCAGAATGGAAGAAGATGCCATGCCATGCCATGCCCACTCCACAGTCATGGCATGCCCAGACAAACCACTCCTGTCTCCCACTCTTCCAGCTTCTTTCGCATTAAGTGAGCAAAGTGCCAAGCTTCTGATGCCTCTCATGTGAGCCAGCACACGGACAGGAATCTTCAGTCAGGTTTAGGGCAAGAAAATGAATTTTTGCTTCTGTTCTATCCGCCACTTAAGGGAAGGGTGAGGAGGGCATGGTCTCCATGCCAGGGTTGCAAGGTGCTCATTCCTACCTATTAGGGCTTTCAGGACCCTGCCACCTTTCCCTAATGGCTCTCAAACAACCCACATGGCCAGCCGGCACCTGTAGCAGCATTTATTCCTGGCAGTGCTGCTGTGTCTTGTATGAAAGCACTGCTTTCCCAGCCCAGAAGCTGCAGGGGGCATCGCTGCCTGCCCTAGCTGACCCCTGCTCCTCACTCCTTTGATACCAAAAATGCCAGCAAATAAACTCTCTAAGATTGCTTTTGAAGTCTGAGAAAGCCAGTACCCTTTAATCAGGCCTGGACAACATGAGGAAGCAACCTCCATCAATCACACAAAGCAAGAAAAGAGCTGGTTACAGAATATAGTTCCCACCCACGTGCATATGTATAAAGTTTCCCAGAAATCTAATACATATTCTATTAGCTTCCCAGGAGTAATTTTAATGTAATCATGAACTTCACAACAGTTAAACCTCTTGCTAATTTGAAGCTGGCTCCAGCTCTCTGCCTTACCTTGCTTTTCAGATCGAGAAACACTGCAAGCAGAGGTGATTACAGAAGACACATCTCTTCAGCACAGATCATGCTTTGCACAAGATGTAACAGTGCCTGGAAAAACACCGTTTGAAAAAACACGCCATCAGAGGGACATTCTGTCTAACTTCCAAAAAATACAATTAACTCTGCTTTAGCTTAAGTAAAAATATTCCACTTGTTGCACTAGTAACTACTTCTCGTAACACCGTGCCCAGCACCGCCTGCAACCCACACAGCCAGGCAGCCCGTGTTGCAGCATTTATTCCTGGCAGCGCTACTGTGCTTTGTTGTCATAGAATCATAAAATAGTTTAGGTCGGAAGAGACCTTGAAGATCATCCCATTCCAACCCCGCTGCCATGGGCAGGGACACCTCCCACTAGCTCAGGCTGCCCAAGGCCCCATCCAGCCTGGCCTTGAGCACCTCCAGGGATGGGGCAGCCACAGCTTCCCTGGGCAACCCTCATAGTGAAGAAATACTTCTTTATGTCTAGTCCAAACCTGCCCCTCTCCAGTTTATACCCATCACCCCTCGTCCTATCACTACAAGCCTTTGTAAACAGTCCCTCCCCAGCTTTCCCATAGCCCCTTCAGGTACTAGAAGGTCGCTATAAGGTCTCCTCAGAGCCTTCTCTTCTGCAGGCTGAACAACCCCAACTCTCTCAGCCTGAGACAGATCATCTTTGTAGCCCTCCTCTGGACCTGTTCCAACAGCTCCGCATCCTTCTCATGCTGAGGATTCCAGAACTGGACACAATACTCCAGATGAGGTCTCACAAGAGAGGAGCATGGTTTGGGTTGGAAGAGACCTTAAAGCCCATCCAGTTCCACCCCTCCAGCCACGGGCAGGGACACCTCCCACCAGCCCAGCCTGCTCCAGGCCCCATCCAACCTGGCCTTGGACACTTCCAGGGAGGATGCTCTTATGAAGGCGCCGTTTCCCTGGACCAGGAGCTGCGGGGGCATCGCTGCGGGCTCACCCCGCTCCTCACTCCCTGCCCACGGCAGCCCCCATCCCGCACGGGGGGGAGGGGGGAGGAGCAGCTGAAGAAACACGAAAAAGCCCCAAAATTTCCACTCGGAGAGCGCAGGAAGCTCTCCAAGAGGGAGCCACCCCTTCCGCGGCACCACTAGGAAAGAAACTTTGACTTATAAGAAGGCAGAAACTTGGTTTCGCCCCGCCCCTTCCCCGGCTCTCCCCGCGCCCGGCAGCCCCTCCCACCCCGCTGGCTCTGCCGGATTTGGACTACGCATAGGGAGGGATTTCTTCACCATGAGGGCGGTGAAGCGTTGGCACAGGTTGCCCAGGGAAGCTGTGGCTGCCCCATCCCTGCAGGTGTTCAAGGCCAGGTTGGATGGCGCCTTGGGAGGCCTGGTCCCTGCCCATGGCAGGGGTTGGAACTGGATGATGTTTAAGGCCACTTCCAACTGAAACCATTCTATGATTCCATGATTCTCTATGCCAGCTCTCGAGAGCTCTTTTTAGATGGCCATTTATTAGAATTTTTCTTCACAAGGCATAAAGCTTTCTATTGTATTACAAAATACAATACAAAATACAGCAGTGGCCCAGGTGGCCAAGAAGGCCAATGGCATCTTGGCTTGTATCAGAAACGGCGTGACCAGCAGGTCCAGGGAGGTTATTCTCCCTCTGTACTCGGCACTGGTGAGACCGCTCCTCGAATCCTGTGTTCAGTTCTGGGCCCCTCACCACAAGGAGGATGTTGAGGCTCTGGAGCGAGTCCAGAGAAGAGCAACGAAGCTGGTGAGGGGGCTGGAGAACAGGCCTTATGAGGAACGGCTGAGAGAGCTGGGGGTGTTTAGCCTGGAGAAGAGGAGGCTGAGGGGAGACCTCATTGCTCTCTACAACTACCTGAAAGGAGGTTGTGGAGAGGAGAGAGATGGCCTCTTCTCCCAAGTGACAGGGGACAGGATGAGAGGGAATAGCCTCAAGCTCCGCCAGCGGAGGTTTAGGCTGGACATTAGGAAAAACTTTTTCATGGAAAGGGTCATTGGGCACTGGCAGAGGCTGCCCAGGGAAGTGATTGATTCACCTTCCCTGGAGGTGTTTAAGGGACGGGCGGACGAGGTGCTGAGGGGCATGGTGATTCTGTGATTCTCTGATTCTTTTCCATTGCAGTTAATACACCATATACCCAAACTACTCTATGTTTCTATGGTGGGAAGGCTTCCTCCACCGGGAAAGGTGCTGGGGGTCCCACCTCAGGAGATGGGGGCATTCCCCAGGCCCTCCACAGCTCCCACCGTTTTCCTCAACAGGAGGCATCGTGGACCTGATGGGAGAATTGATGATCAGTTCCCACTCGAGGAGGCTGCCAGGAGAGTATCTTCTGTTTTCTTCTTACAAGAGTAGAATACCCAGGTAAAAGTTCTAAAGCTCACAGGAGCACAGTGAGCAAAAGAAGTGGTGCTGATGTTGAGGAGTGTAAAATCAAGTCAAGGATGATTTAATTATAGAACCATAGAATCTGAGGTTGGAAGGGACCAAGGATCATCCAACCTTTCTTAGCAAAGGCACAGTCTGGACCAGCCTTTGGCCCAGCACTCTGTCCAGCTGAATCTTAAAAGTGTCCAGTGCTGGGGAATTTACCACTCCCCTGTGTGTGATACGCTGCTTGTTGGTATCTGCTTTTGAGCACTGGCCACAATTAAAGGTGGTGTGACTTTCTGATAACTATGTGCCACTTCTGGGGCTGCATAAAAGAACTTTAACCAAAATGCACTCCATGCTGTATGGGTCTTCCAGCAAGCTGATTGCTTTCTTTCATAGAAACCTTCATTTTGGTCATGTAGCCCTTGGAAGGGACCTTAGAGATCATATAGTTCCAAACCCCCTGCCATGGGCAGGAACGCCTTCTGCAGATTGCTCATAGCTTCATCCAGCCTGGCCTTGAACAGCCCCAGGGATGGGGCATCCATGAATTCTCTGGCCAACCTGGTCCAGTGCCCCTCACCACCTTAACAATAAAAATTTTCTTCCTAATAGCTCATCCAAATCTTCCCTCTTCCAGCTTTAAGCTGTTACCTCTCATCCTACCACTCTACTCCCTGATAAAGAACCCCACCCCAGCTTTCTTGTAGCCCCCTTCAGGTACTAGAAGGCCACTATAAGGTCTCCCCACAGCCTTCTCTTCTCCAGGATGAACAAACCAAACACTCTCAGCCTGTCCTCATAGCAGAGGTGCTCCAACCCTCAGGTCATCTTTGTGGCCTCCTCTGGACCTGCTCCAACAGATCCACGTCCTTCCTGTGCCAAGGACTCCAGAAATGAACACAGTACTCCAGGTGACATCTCACAAGAGCAGAGTAGATGGGCAGAATCACCTCCTTCGACCGTGCACTTGGTTGAAGTGCATGAGCTTCATGAGGCTATCACAGGCCCACCGCTCAAGCCTGTCAAGGTCACTCTGGATGACATCCCTTCCCTCCGGCGTGTTGACTGCACCAAGCAACTTGGTGTCATCAGCAAATTTGCCCTCCATACTGAAATTATAGCCATTAAAAACCACAAACAATGGAAGCTTCAATTACATTTCCATATCTCCAACTTTCGCCTACGTAAGCACCACTGATATTCTTGAAGCATGCACTGAACACACACAGGAGATGTTTGGTAATCACAGTTTTATTTACACAGTTTCAGACTAGACAGTGCTACTGCACAAAGTACCATGTTTTTACTGTAGCCACTTGCCCAACCCTGGAAACGGGCATATGACATCAGCACAGCACCTATACTTCCCTGGCAGAAGAAGTTTGCAAAATAATTTTATGCAGAGAAGACACGGCAAGTCTGTTATTTTGTCATTTGTTTATCTAAAGTCACACAGTGACACTGATTATATCTCACACCCTCTGTACAACAAAAGAAAAAAATACACTGTACAGAAGATAAGCCAAAGTTCAGTTGTTTGACTTCTTCCAGGTTGTCAATTTTAACTTGTCCCCCAGAAATTAACTACAAAAGTTGCCAAGTACCTTGAAGGTAAGTACTCTAAACCTTACAAGGGCTTCCAGTTTTGCAGGTTGTCAAAGCTGGAGTGGGGGATGGAGGGGGGGGAAATAAAAAAAAAAGGAGAAAAAAAAAAAAAAGGCCGAGTCTCTTGATGTAGGGTTTAACAGACAAACAAAACCATGACAAATTCACTAGAACTTACAGAAGATTTTCCAGTTTCACTGGACATGTCACCAAGGACAAGATAAGCAACAAGCCAGTCAAAAAGGTAATTTAGAAAACCCTAGCGTTACCTAACTAAAATGAATCCTTTGAAGTCTGTTGGTTATACCTAACCGGGTCAGCTCTGATGACTAATAAACATAAAGCAGGAGGCCATTATGCTTTGAATGAGACCCTTTGCTGAATGTTGTCTTCTGGCCTGGGCTGCCTTTTGAACTAACACTTAATAACATGAAGATAGTTTTTTTGGTTTTACCCATTCTTTTTTTGTTAACTATATAAACAGAAACAGGAACTCCATAGCTTCAGATAGACTGGGCTTTAAACCATTATGAGAGGCAGCAAAGGAAAAAGTTTAGTCTTGGATTACAGTTTTGAGTCTACTTGGCATCTAAGAAATCTTTGAAATTCTTGGTAATTATGCATAAAATATTTAAGAACAAAGGGCCTGATCCTGCAGCCCTTATTTCTCAGAAGGCAACAGATGCCAATACTCACTGAGACAGCCTTTTTCTTTTAAAGTAAACAAGACACAAATTTGCATATGACACTGCCTGATAATTACAGAAAGTTAATTTCTAAATCTGCAAAAGCTTCAGCATGTACTCAAGTCATACATACACAGAGTTGAAGTTACCAATGTTAGTGTGTCTTCAGACTGCAAATTATGTCTAATGGCTTACTGTAGATGCACAGCAAACTCATCTTTTCTTGATAAATAAAGAAACTGCTGATCAGCCCAGTGAGGACAGGTATCTAAATCAAGGTGAATGACCAAGCGAGTGCAGATGTATTCTACGCAGAATTTATTTTCTTTGCTTTAATAGCAGCTTCAATCTCATCCATGATTGGCACTGGCCCTGCATAGTTATTAGTTTCAATAGCTTCCAGTTTCTTCTGATAGTCAGTTGGCAAGCCATTCTGGTTTGCACCCATGCAGATAACCTAAAACGTGGGGGGAAAAAAGCCATCTGTAATAATGTTACGAATATGGGAAGAATCACTTAAGGTAACAAGAGAATTAATCCCAAATAATGTTATTTGTACTTAATGATAGCCAAAGGCTTCTGGAAGACCACTGAAGACCTTAGTACTGTCCACAGAATTACTCTAAAAATGCTTTTAACTACCAAGGCATACCCCTAAGATTCTGAAACGTTGCTAACGTGCACAAAACTGTATAATTAAGCTGTTACTCAGTTATTCCATTCTTTTTTCCAGCAAGGATGAGAGCTACTTTCTGGATAGAGGCAGAGAAAGTAGTTCTCATCCTCACTGGAAGAAAGCAGCATAGTTCTCATCCTTGCTGAGCGAGAAGCAGCATATAGTACTTGAGTATTTTAAAAATAAGCTGTTCAAATCCAAAGCACAACAGTGAGTACCTAGACAGGTTATAGGAGTACCACAAACAGATAATCAGCTTAGTGAAAGAACACAGATTCCTTAGAGTTTGTTACTGCAGCTTTCCTTCTACATACAAAATAAACTTAAGTATTGGTGCAAGAGAAAAGAAGTGACAGTCAGAGGAAAAGAGGATGCTTCAGGAGGCTTTAAAGAGAGCCCAGTAAGCTCTTACATAGAAATGAATAGATAACTATGCAGATTTTAAAAGCTGATAGTATTGTACATATTCTTTCATGCATTCAACAGCCAGGAAATTCAAGGATGAGATGTCTAGAAAGGATGGACTTTGCCACTGAAAGTACACAACAGTAAGTGGACATAGATCACTGTGTGCTGATGCAGTCATTTGTACTAAATTTTTAGCCCTCCTGCCTGGTTAACTTAAACAAATAAAAGCTGGGGGCAGGGAGGAAGGAAAGAACTAATGGCTGACCCTGAGAACAGCAGAAGGGAGTGTTTGGCTCAATAAAGTTGCCCATATTGGAGGTCTGCTCTTAGAGCATACTAGTGAAAGCCGACACACAGCAGCAGACTACATTATTAGCTCCCTGAAACCCTCCAGCCTTGACAAAAGTAGGTTTGCAGGGAGGTTTGTGAAGTTGCAGAGTCTGCTTTCTAAGCAAGCTTTCTCTTCAGAAGTCCTGCAGCAACTGGCCTTAGTTATGCTCCAGGAAGCTGATTCATAGGAGCGAGTTCCTCAGTTAAGAGAAGGTGGCATGCTTAGGATCTAAAAAGCTTGAAACCTGTTTTCTTTGCTTTCGGTAAAAAATAGTTGGTATGTTCCAGTGATGTCTATCTGCAGTTGCTCACAGCTGCACAATTCCAGACACGCAGTCATGCCACCTGAGGCTAGGCCTGCATCAGATCTCGGAAGCTAAGCAGGTCAGGCCTGCTGCGTGACTGGATCACGTGTCTCTATAGAGTCAGTGTGTTGCAGAACAGTGTTGAAACACTTCTGCCTCACCAGCCATCAAGTGGGAACCTGCAATGCTCTGCAATGTTGCTGGGAGTCCTGTGATATACAGATGATGTACCTGGTAAAAGGAGGCAGGTGGACTCCTGTATTAAATGATATTAAGACAATAGGGATAATCCATGTCCTTGAGACTAGAAGCAGGTGCTGTATTCTCCCCACAGAAGCTTCTCTCTGTCCTCTTTGTGGAATACATTAATTTTTCAAACAGAGAATTGCTGCAAACATGTAAACAACATCCTTCAGAAATACTTGTGTCAGTCATAACTAATTAATGAGTTAAAGAGGCTTCCTGTAAGGCATAACTGAAGCCAAAAAATAAAACTAACTTAACAGGCCTGTAAGAGCTAACAATCTCCTGCAAACATCACTACATCACTACACTGCACAAGTGTTAAGTTATACCTTTACATTAGAGTTACTCATGCCTTCCATATAATGCAAATAAAGTATTTATTAAACATATATATATCTCTGTTATGTACTTCTGTTCATTCTCTCCAAAATCACAGTGGTGCAACACCTACCTTTTTATATTGAGGAGAAGGGGGACCGCAGACATAGTCCTTCATCTGGTAGCTCCGACAGGTCAGTACCTTTCCTGCTTGAGTGTGGACATTAACTTCTATTGGGACATAGATGCCATCTTCAACTCCCTCTTGCCTGTAAAGGACACATATTCCTTTCACGCCAAATGACTGGTGCATCTTTCAAACAAACTGTGCAATTAAATACATGAACAGAATTCAAGACAGGACACCGGTCTGCACGGTTAAACAAATAAAGCAAAGCATATTCCAGTCCTTTTTGTGCAAACTTGTTTCATCTACAAAACTAAGTTTCTAAAGAAGTAAGTAGCATTCACTTTTATCATTTCAGCTCTGCAGGAAAGATGACTAGTAGTTAAATTGCAAAGTTAGAGAGAGAATACTTCTTGGGAACCGATACTGTGCAAGTATGGGAATCTACAAGAGAAAGACAACCAGGATTTTCAGAATTGATTAGCTAGGCACATATCACTCATTACCTTCTATAGAGATAATGAAACAATAGCAAAGTTTTATCTTGCCCATTGTGTTACATTTGAATAAGAGGAAACTCAAAACTCTCGCAATGTGCATTCCAAAGAATAAGCCAGGACACCCTTTAATTTGCAGAAGGTGTGTACAACAACAATGGGACAGATCAGGGCAAAAAACATTTTGTTACTTTTTTTAATTAGCAAAATCAGGCTGTGTTGGGAAAAAACAAAACTACATTCAGCAACAAGGCTATTTGTTGCCTTTAACCATTAGCATTTAGCCACCAAGAGAAGTCTGAGGAAATTGCTAAGTAGTAAAAGAGAAGCTTAAGCAATACAAGCCAGACTTTATAGCACAATTAATTTTAGATGTGCTTTAGATATAAGTGAAAACATGAGCTTTAATGCTACTCGTCCAAATATCATTTTGACAACTTATCCTTCCTTCAAAGACTTACTACCATTCCAAGTTATTTAATGTGCCGTGTTATGTGAATAACTAGGTTAAGTGCAAGTAGAGACTGGAAGCTAACTGCAGACTCAAAGCTGACAGACTGTAAAATAAGTCACATGGGTGTGTGAGAGCAAGAAAAATGTTACAGTTAAGTAACATCCATTGCATAGATATATGAGGAAAACCCATGACTTAGTCTGTAACTTAGAACTGTGAAGTACAAAGGACAAAAAATAACCTGACCATCAGACAGCACCAAAATGCATCTGGAACCAAAAAGTTAAGCCATCTAAGCTAAAGATTCCCCTCACATATTTATTTTCTATATAAATTATGTTCTTTTAGTAGCATTTCAACTAACAACATGCAGCATCAATTACATGTCCCCCTCCTCTGCTTCTGGATAACAAAGCAGACCTCTTTATCCAGACTAGGCAAGGGGAAAAAGAGGAGGGAGAGCAAATACCAATTTTTACTTCTTTTCTTGATACATGGAAATTCCAGGAAATAACTTGGTTGAGAAGTTACAAATATGTCTGTGCACAGCCAAAGAATCCCAAGCTCTTCAGCAACAACATGTGCAAGCTCTTTTGAGTTGATTAGGAGCAATCCTTAGAAGAACAGTATCAACTGTTGTTATAAAAGCCAAGAACATATCTTGTTTCCTTCCATTTCCAGTTTACCTTCATGGCATCAATGAGGCAGCTGGGAAAAAGCCATCTTTAATGCTAGTGTCTGTCCTGCAGTTTTTGGTGATGGTGTAGTTCTCAAGTCTCTAGCATCTTAGCCAGCATTAAACTTTATCCCATCAAACAAATTCCAGGGATTTGGAATTCTATAGTATGTAAACAACATGTCCAAAAGTTAAAATACAAAATGCTGCCCCTACAGGGGGATCAGAGAGATACTATCAGAGCAGATACTGCCGGACAGCTTCTCTATACTTTGGTACTTCACACATCAGGATAGCACGGTAAATCAGGAAATTTTAGTAAAGGTCAGCAGAAAGGGGACCAGGAAGCAAGTGCTGGTATAATAATAAAAAAATAAAACATGGACACGTGACTCTCCCCAACCAGAAGTACAACAGCTAGATGCCCCCTGCTTGGGACTAACTCTCCCAACCAGGACTTGAGGGTGCTGAGAGTGACCATTCCCATGATGTGCTAACAGAACTTGGGCAACAGTTTCTGTTGTATTTCAGGTTCGCTGTAGGCAATGAAAAGCAAGTTGGAACTTCTGGTTTCGTGGCCAAGGTTATAAGGACATGTTTACACAGCACAGAGCAGCCATAGCCAAAATTGCAACAATACCAGGGGCAGAACTGTATTAATGTAATGCTTTCAACGGGTTTCAATATGCCCAGCTTCCTTAGCCTCGATTTCTGATGGAATTAACTGACAGTGATGAACTGCTCTGAACAAATGATCCTTGTGTCCCAGAAGCACCATGCTGCGCAGGCGCACCCTGAAAGCTGCAATAAGCACGTGAGACCAGCCAAATTTCTGGAGATTAAGTTCTAAGTCCTGCCTTAGACCCTGCAAGAAGTTATGCTACCCCTTGATTTGTTAACTCAGGTGGTCCTCCAGACTTCAGCCTGGGAACAACTTGCTCAGGTTGCCCTAAACTAGTCTTAATCATCAGTCCCAGACAGAACATTCTCTGTCATGCATTGCTATGGTACAGGCAGCCTCTGCCATTCAAAAGGAAAAACAAAACCATCCCAGCTCCTGGCTTGGATCTACCTCAAGTTCACAAAAGTTTGAATTTTTAGAAGGGAATACATGCAAAATAACCTCTGCAAAAGGTGTCTCTGCCTGTATTAAAGATCTCCTAATCTTCCGCAAAGTCTCGTTATCATCCCTTCCTTCTCCACAACTGGAGTCCACAGACTTGCAGAGACAGAAATTGATGTCAAGTGTCAAAGGAAACTCTCCCTAAAGCAATTGGAAGTCTCATGGGACATACAGAGCTTAAAGTAATTTAGGAGACAGGACTTTGTGAGAACAGGTATTAAAAAAGGAGCCTAACCAAATACATCAGCTCCAATCTGTATTAAAATACTCCTAAGTAGTTTTAGTTTGAAAACAAGGCCATTTTAATCACAAACACATTAGAAGTCAATACTTGTACTGTGAAAAGAAATTCACATATTAAAGTCCAAAGCATCATCTTGATTCCAACACCAAAGCTTCCACATAGCTCTTGGTCAAAAATTAACTACGACTTTTCAATTGCTCTCTAAAATAGTAGAAGACAGCAAAAGTTAAGTCACCTACTTATCCAGTGAACTTAAATTGCTAGCGTTCATTGTCCATACTATTCCCCACACTTCGTCTCCAGGGCTCTGAACAATGGTAGCAGTACCTCCATGCCAGACAGAACTTGTCCTGCCTTGATGATGGCCAAACTCAAGCTTAAAATCCTGCAAATAAAACCAATGCAGAGAATCAGTTTCCACTTAAGATAAAGGTTGTTGGCTATTCTTGACATGAAAGGGCAGCTAATGGAGAGTCTACAATTGGAGCAACAGAAGGAGGAATGGACAGGTAGGAATCTGACCCAGCTCCCATATCATGAAGGACCAAAGTCAGCCTTTTCCACCTTTCCATGAGAAATAGCAGCCTTGAGACAAAGGGAAGAGAGGTACTATTGATAAAAGCCTTGGTCTGCAGAGGCCTAGATCAATGTCCAAACCTCTTAGTAGTCTGTCCTGAACATTAGCTAACAATTTATAGTGGTGAGAAGAAAGTGGAGGAGGCCTTTTTTCAGGTGTTGCACACATACCTAATTCTGCAGTAAAGAGTAGTGCTGAAGAAATGTCAGCTTTATTTTTCTCCAAGCTGGCAGTAACAGGATTGATAATGTGCCTCCTGCAACACAATCTGAAGAGCCCTTAGCTAAGGTGCACCACGAATGAGGGAAATGATTGCTGCTGCCTTCTTGTTCCTCACAAGACACGCTTACCTGTTGCCTGCTCCTTTTCAGCTTCCTTTACTGTTTCAGGACTTAAATGCTACCATACATGGTCCAGGAAAATAGTAAGGGTTAAGAAGCCTACAAGACAATGAACTCTGGGTCTCATCCTCACACAGTAATACATACAACACTGCCCAATTATGAAATAACACCCTGGGTGCTCTCCAGACTTTTGTGCCACCTCCTCACTCAACTGTACTTTGCACACAAGTAAATAATACAAGAGTGAAGTTACAGATGTGGACAAATGCTTGCAGGGCAGCCCCGAGGAAATACTCCTGTAGAGCTGACTATACTTACAGCAGTTTATTAAAAACAAAACAAAACAAATCAAAACCCATCAATTTTTATTTTATTCCTCCAGTTATATTTTCCTGCACTGAATAACTGTGAGAAGTGTATAAAATAGTCAGACACCACCCAAGAAGGACAACACAGACTGTTTGGAAATAGTGTGGTTAACTCCAGGAGTGCAGGGATAAGACAAAGGGTAACAGTTTTAAGCTGAAAGAGGGAAGATTTAGATAAGGTATTAGGAAGAAATCTTTTACTGTGAGGGTGGTGAAGCACTGGAACAAGGTTGCCTGGAGAAACTGTGGATGCCCCATCCCTGGAGGTGTTCAAGGCTGGGTTGGATGAGGCTTTGAGCAACCTAATCTAGTGGAGGTGTCCCTGCCCGTGGCAGGAGGTTGGAACTGGATGACCTTTAAGGGCCCTTCCACCTAAATGATTCTATGATTCACTGATTCTGGAAGCAGGAAATCCTATGTTATGCCACATGGGCAGGCGTAGCAGGCACTGCAGGGAAGAGGGAACAAACACACTGTATACTTTCTTGGGTCAAGAACTTGGTCTTTGGTCCTTCTGCAAAGTACCGGTGCAATGCCCTTTCTATGTTTGTTACACATCTTATTTCTTACAGCTTTTGATAGAAGAGTAACAAGTTTTTGTAAAATAAAGCCAGACAGAAGTGAATGTAATATTCTAGTTTAGCATCCAAAGTATTCTGTTTACAAGCTATTTTTCCCTTTTTTTTTTTAGGCCAACATGGTACTACCATAGAGCAATTAATATAAAACAGCTCCAGTCTTTGTGGCTTCCTCACTCCCAAGTATCAGTGACTTTCCAGCTTGAAGCAAGGGAGTGAAGCCACCCGGTGTTAGCAGGGAGCACAGCAATCCGTCAAAAGCCAGCTAGAAAAGCTCTTGAACAGCTAACTTGCAGTGTCGCAAGAGACTCTTAATGTATAACCTAAAAATCTACCTGAAAGCCAGAAGGAGAGCTGAAGCAAAGGGGTTTTGTTTATTCCAAGGTAAGTGTGCAATACCACTGCTTTCCTCCTCGCCTCTGAGGTCTGATCTTGCGTGGCGCTGGGCCCTCGGCACGTTCAGCTCTGCACTGTTATCTGTAACCGGCTCAGTCTTTACAGGAGCAGGGCTAAGTTGCCAGGTCGATAGTCCCAAGAGACACAAAGTATCTGACTATAGAGAGCTTATTAATTACAAGTTTTTGGAACTTCTTCATTCATGCTATCATAGATCATTTCCTGCAAATTATCCCAAGAGAACCTTCAAGTCATCCTTAAGTGGAGTCAATCAATGCTCCTCCAAGGACCCTTCCAGCTGCACAGATCTGTACATCAACAGCTTAATGATCCTGAGCTCTTACATCCAAGCCTACATTATGGCCAAGTGGATATCCTAACATTTAATAGCCCTAGACAGGGGGATAACTGCTGGGGGCCTAGGAAGGTGTTGGATGCAGCACTGTGTGAAAGCCTCTGTCTCACCTAACACAGGGCACAGGGAGGGCTCCTCGTTTGCAACCAGCATGGCACTAGGGAAGGAGGAATTTTCATCTTTTAACAAAGCATCATCCTTTTAAAACTGCCAGAAGCTTGGCCCGTAAGCCCAGATGAGCACCTGTGTTCTGGTTTGAGCTAAAGCTGAATCAGTTTTCTGACTTCAGCTAAGTCTTATCTAAGTAACTTCATCTTTTGAAAGTTAATTGCAAGTTTTTCCGACAGTGCTTCTCTCCAGAAGTTAAAATACGTGGCATTGGTGTATAGAGGCTACTGCTCATACTTATCCCCACAGTAACAAAGGCTATGCTCGACCTGGCAGCGCCATAAGAAAGAGGTGTGAAATAAGGTTGCACCTGCACGGAGGGGCAGACAGGACTGGAGACCCCAAACTGACCAACAGAGCGTTCCAGCTCAGATACATCATACTCTGCATAAACTGAGGGAAAGTATCGCTCTTTTATTTGATAGCTGATGTTCAGCAAGGCCCTCATCTGTCTGCTTGCCATCCACCCATCCCAGATCCACGCATTCCTGAATCCAGTTCCCAAGTCCAGCCCCCTCCTAGCCTAGACCCTTTTCTGTTCTGTGGGATGGCGCAGTCATCGGGGCAGGGGGGAGGCAATTACATGTATTTCTATACACCTAGAATCATAGAGCTGAATGGTTGGAAGGGACCATAAAGATCATCCAGCTCCAACCCCCCTGCCATGGACAGGTACATCCCACCAGCCCAGGCTGCCCAAGGCCCCATCCAGCCTGACCTTAAACACCCCCAGGAATGGGGCAGCCACAGCTTCCCTGGGCAACCTGTGCCAGGGCCTCACCACCCTCAGCGTGAAGAAATTCTTCCTTATGTCTAGTCTAAATCCGCCCCTCTCCAGTTTATACCCATTGCCCCTCATCCTAACACTACACGCCTTTGTAAAGGCTTTATCACTATTTTCCTATTATTTTCTCCATTTTCATTTCATTAAAGCTGTTCCAGTTTCCAGCCTGTTCCTCTCATTTTGCAAGGGGTTGGAACTGGATGATCTTTAAGGTCCCTTCCAAGCCAAACCATTCCACGATTCTATAACTTCCCTCTCCCTGGGGGAAAAGGGAATCGGTAGCCCAACTGCTCGGTTTTAGTTGCCAAACGGGGCCGGGCCGGGGCCAAAGGACGACACTGAGGCTCCGTCGGCTCCGAGAGGAACCCCGAGGCGCCGTCACCCCCCCCCGCGCACTCCAATTAACCCCGGCGGCCCCACCCGCCCGCACACCTGCAGGCGCGCCGGGGCGCAGAGCCGCGCCGAGGGGTTGCGGAGCAGCAGCCGCTCCCGCAGCAGGTTGCTGCCGTACGCGTAGTACAGAAAGCACCGGCAGCCGCCATCGCCGCCCGCCTCCATCAGCGCCTCCGCCACCCGCGCCGGGGCGGGGCCTGGGGCGGGGCCTCCGACCAGCGCCGCTCTCCATTGGCTGCACGCGCTCCCCATTGGCTGCCGCTCGCTCCCCATTGGTTGCTACCCGATCCCTATTGGTGGCTGCTCGCTCCCCATTGGCCGCCGCCCCATCCCCATTGGCCGCCGCTTCCCGGCTCCACTGGCCCCGCCCCCTGGAGAGTTCCGGAACCTGGGGGCGGGGCCTCCGAGCAGCGCCGCTCCCCATTGGACACCGCCCGATCCCCATTGGCTTCCACCCACTCCCCATTGGCTGCCGCACCCTTCACATTGGCTGCCGCCCGATCCCCATTGGATGCTGCCCGATCCCCATTGGCTGCCGCTCACTCCCCATTGGCTGCCATCCGCTTCCCATTGGTTGCTGCTCAGTCCCCATTGGCAGCCACCTGCTTGCCATTGGTCACCCTCTGCTCGCCATTGGTTGCTGCCTGCTTACCATGGGTCCCCCTCCACTCACCATTGGTCGCCCCCCTACTCTCCATTGGTCACCCCTTGCTCCCCATTGGTTTCCCCCCACTTGCCATTGGTCGCTGCCTGTTAGCCATTGGCAGCCACCCAGTCGCCACTGGTTGCCCCCTGCTCTCCATTGGTCACCACCCGCTCCCCATTGGTCACCACCTGCTCCCTATTGGTCACCCCCTGCTCTCCATTGGCAGCCAACTGCTCTCCATTGGTCGCCCCCCATTCACCATTGTTCACCCTCTGGTTCTCTGTTGGTTGCCCCCTGCATGCCGTTGGCAGCCACCCACTCTCCATTGGTCACCACTGCTTTGCATTGGCCACCCCCAGCTCTCTGTTGCACCAGAGGAGGTTTAGGTTGGGTACTGGGAACAAATTCTTCACCAAAAGTTGAGAAGCATTGGGACGGGCTGCCCAGGGAAGTGGTGGAGTCTCCATCTCTGGAGATGTTAAAAAACCATGTAGACGAGGCACTTTGGGACATCGTTGAGCAGGCGTGGTGATGTTGGGCTGGCAGTTGGACTTGATGATCTTAGAAGTCTTTTCCAACCTTAGTGATTCTATGGTTCTACAGGAAGGAATTCTCTGCAGGGGGGACACACTGTCAGCAAGCAGCACCTGCAGCCCCTGGTACTGAAACGGGGAGGTTTAGAGACTCCCTGCTAAATTAGAGACAGTGGATTTTGCCTGTCAGCCTCAAGACTGCCTCTGAGAGGATTGTACTGTGACAAGTACTAGATGTGTTCCACAAGAAGTAAAATAATGCAACTTTTCATAGATTCATAGAATCATTGAGGTTGGAAAAGACCTCAAAGGTCATCCAGTCCAACCATCAGCCTAACACCACTGTGTCTGCTAAACCATGTCCTGAAGTGCTACATCTACACGCTTTTTGAATACCTCTGGGGATGGAGACTCCACTACTTCCCTGGGCAGCCTGTTCCGATGCTTCACCACTCTATCAGTAAAGGATTTTTTCCTAATATCCAATCTAAACTTCCCCTTGTGAAATCTGAGGCCATTTCCTATTGTCCTATCACTTGTTTCTTGGGAGAAGAGACCAACACCTGCCTCGCTACAACCTCCTTTCAGGTAGTAGTAAATGGTGATAAGGTCTCCCCTCAGCCTCCTTCTCCAGGCTAAACAATCCCAGTTCCCTCAGCCTCTTCTCGTAAGACTTGTGCTCCAGCTTTTTCCAGCTGGGAGCACTCAGAGCAGAGTAAGCAGGAAATACGGAGGAGTAAAAGGCAAGGAGGCGTTGGCAGGCAGACTTGCAAGTGCACCAGGGGTATTTCTACTCTTTCCTTGACAGAAGTGATGCTCTAATGAGACAGAAGGAGGCCTTCTTGCTGTCTACCCCTAAGCATAAGCTGCTGAAGCAATACATACATACATATATATGTACACTGCAGCAAAACAGCCACGGAGGGCTGTAAGTATCAAAAGTGTGACAATTAATGGTGAGGTCCCATTCATTAGACCTTAATGCTCTCTACAGCTTCCTAAAAGGATGTTGCAGAGAGGTGGGTGTTGGTCTCTTCTCCCAAGCAATAGGTGATAGGACTAGAGGAAATGGCCTTAAGCTGCGTCACGGGAAGTTTAGATTGGACATTAGTAAAAATTTCTTCACTGAAGGGTCATCAGGCACTGGCACAGGCTGCCGAGGGAGGTGGTTGAGTGACCATCCCTGGAAGTGTTTAAAAGGCGAGTAGACGAGGTGCTTATGGACCTGATTTAGTAGCAGGCAGGTACGGTTGGAGTTGATGATCTCAAAGGTCTTTTCCAAACTAATGATTCTAGGAGTCTATGATTAGTGCAGACCCTCAGCCCATGCTGGCTTCCTGAGCAAAGGCAGCTCATGCAGGATTCAGTGTGGGATCCCTGGCAGCACAATTCCTGGTCCTCACCTGCAAAATACAGAGGGGGAAGCAGCAAATGGGAGCGCTGAGGTGGCTCCTTTCTTTAACGATGTGCACAGCACTCCATTTGAATCTCTGCTTTCTTTTGTCCAACACAGGTGTGGAGAAGCTTAGATTCATCATAAACTGCAATGAATTGCTAAATGCAGCTCTGATCCTTCACGACTAGCAGTTTTCTATTTTTAGAGGCTTTTTTTTTCTTAGGCAGGAATAAATATTTTAGAGCGAGAAGGAGCCATTGTGCTTTGTTACATGGGTCAGAGGATTATACAGCAAGACTTCCCCAATCTTACTCCTTACAACAGCAAGTAGCGGAACATATCTTTTGAAAATCTGCTCTAGTATATGCTTTTAGTTCCCTTTCCCTAAGGAAATGTGAACTCTGTGAGAAGAAGTGTATCTCTCCTCTTCCAGCGGCTTCTGCACTATTGACTACTTTCAATCAGAGGTGACAGAAAGCAAGAGCTTTCAGAGATAATTAAGCTTCTGCCACTTTCAAGAAAACAGGCAGAGATGGCTGTGAGATGGTGGGCATCCCATGGGAGATGCTATTGGAGGGCCCCTAGGTTTTGATTAAAGCTCACAGCTTTGTGTACCCTGAAATCAGCCAGCTCCAGCCTGCAGGAGGGCATATTTTCCAGGCATTAGTGCATGCTGAACTGCCCATTTGGGTTTGCTGTCAGCGGTCCCTTATGAGCTGAGCTTGACATTTCTTTCTAAAGAGAAAAAATCTTTTGTAGGAATTTGACTGAAGCATGTAGCAATTGTTACCTTTTAATCTCAAAGTGACCTCCTTCTAAGAAAAATCCCCAACCAGCCTTTCATAATTTTCTTTACATTATTGAAGCTTTGGACATTCACCACAAAACCCCACCATGTTTTCTTAATACTCAAGAGTTTCAACAACAATTTTGATCATTTTTCATTCAAAAAGCATGTATATTTTGAACACGGAGAAACCCTCAAACTTGTGTCCTTTTTCATGCTCTTCGAATCAAGACTTAAATATTACAAAGTCAGGTGTTTGATAAATGAGGAAACCGAGTCCCTGATCTCCTGTCTGGGTTTGTGCATATGAAAGCCTTCGTTAGCAAAATTACAGTTAAACTTATGGGATGAGAATTCATTTTAAACACTGCCACTTGCAATTCTAAGTATTTAATCACTCAAAAAGGCATTTTCAGAATAAAATTTATTGAAGTTTGCTTTTGTTATAGTCTTTACTAAATACCAACCTGTTTTATGACCAAGGAGCAGTACCCAATATTTCCAGGGTCATGGTTTTGGTGCATGTGGTGTAAGTTGGTTTTACCAGTTCTAGATATAGCATGACATCAATGCAAATGCTATTGAAGTAAATCTAGATTTATGGTGTTTAGATTAATTTTTAATTAAACTGAGTCAATCAATTTGCACTTCTAAAGACCGTTTCTTCCCCAGCATGGCCCACGGCAATTCAGAAATAGCACACTGAGCCTCTCAACTATTCATGCGGGTGACAGTTGTGAAAGTCGAATTGGAAGAGCCAACACTGATGGTGTGGGTCAATGTCACAGTAAGCTTTGGCTTTAAAATATCTGGAAAATACAAACCTCTATTCCCAACAGCTTTTATTAAGCCTCTTCTTATTAAAGCCTGTATTAAAACTATAATTGGTAGAGCACCCAAATGTGCATTGCACGCTCTGGTGAGATGGCCAATATCCACTGCAGAGCACTGAGCACCTCATAGAAACAAAGCCTCCTGAGTCTGCAGAGCATGCCAAGCATTCTTGGAAAAGGGATTGTTAATTCTGAATCCTACTGTCAGAAAAACTAGGTTTTCATTGCTAATCCAAAGACGCAAAGGCCAGTGTTTGTGCTCATTAGGAATCGGCTTCTAAATTGTTTGTAGCTTCTTGCCATAGCACTGTGAGGTGGCACAGCTTAGATAGCTCTTTGTTTTTCTACTCTCAAGCCTGAGATGGAGAAAAATACTCCTGTCATGAACCAGAAAAAGGACAGAAAGCCCCGGGCAGGGCTGCTGAGGCATGTTTCATCTATGACCCTTGGAGGGACCCCAGCCTGGGTCTCCACAAGCAGCAGTGTGGCCAGTCTGATGGTGAGGCAGCATCAACGGGAGGTGGATCTGGTCTGGAGGGAAAGCTTTGCAAGCCTGTCTGTTGATGTGCATCCAAATCACGGCTAAATGGCTGTATCTGCAAAGGAAATACTTGGGCACTGTGGGCAGACCTTGCTTTGAAACCAAATTTCCAGTTGAAAAAAGAGGGTGGAGAATTGGAGGACCTTTCCTGTAGCAATTTGCATAGAAATCTGCAGGGCTTTGGAGGTACTACAAGATTTCTCACTTCTGCTAGTTCATGACCTTTTCAGGTTACAATTAACTCTCCTGGAGAGGAGGGTATTGAATGAAACCCTATGTTTTTTGTAGTTAAATCAGTTCTGAAGTCACAGTCTATCTCTGGAGCTGCTGACATGAGACCCGTGTTAACCTGTTGGAAGCCTCAAACAATTCTGAGGCATTGTTTCCCCTTGGATGTAACTACAAAACCTGCGCAGAGTAAGCAGTCAGGAGTATGACTCCTGTTTGAGAGCATCCCAAACATGAGAGAAAGCTCTGGATAGCCACAGCAGTTTGTGCATTGTCAGTGGAGGAGATCAACAGGGTTATTTATGCAGAGAAAACAGGAATTTGTTTCCATCAGGTTTTTATTCCTAGATGCAATATATTCCTGAGCCTATGCTACTTAGGTCTTTAGGAAAAAAATAAGGAAATTAGGAAAAAAATAAGATGTAGTAGGATAAATTAAACCTGCTGAAATGTCTGCCAGTCACTCGGTGTGCCTCCTCATCACTCCCTCTGCCCCCTATGGTTGTCACAGCATGAGCCTTAATTAATATTGAAGAAGAAAAGAGAACCTGGAGGAACAGTAAGGGCAACTGATGCAAATGAACCGCATACGCCGTCCTCCCCACAGCTTTTCTCTCCTCCCTGAGGAGCCATATTAGGATGTGCTCCGCAATTAGTATTTCATTGAAATGATACCTTTTTTTTGCTGCAAGATGGTTACAGCTGGTGGTAGCTTCTTAATGCAGTGTGCGAGGTCTGGGGGTCTGCAGGGATTTCATGTTCATGCAAATGAATGCAAATGATTGTACAACGTCTCATGGTGTTGGAGGGCTTGTTCTTTCCTTACAAAACAAGGACTATGATGTCCTGCAGAAACCTAGACTGAATCCCTTCCTTGCCCTGCCTGATAGAATAGCCACCAGCCCATGGGGCTTGTAACACTGCTGCCCAGGGGGAATATCATCCATCATTTTGTAATGATTTTGTTCATTTTGTAATCCTGTTTTCACATGTTTCTCCAAATAGAATGTACAGTCATTTAGGAGGCATGACCCATTAAAATGTTAGTGTCTGTGCATGTAGACACCTGCCTTTTTTTTTTGGCTCTGACCAATGCCAAAGTGATTTTTGGGCCCTTCCTGAGGCAGGTCCAAGCTCTCCCTGGCTGCTGCCCAGCATGTTCCTGAGAGGTCACTGTGTGGTTCTCGCTGTTCAAGGTGGAGGAAGATGCAAAGGGAAAAGAGAGCTACCCTGAATCCCTCCTCCAGATCAGATACAGGGAAAAGAGGAATGTGTATATATGTCTTGCTTTTGCTTGTGCCTCTGTGTGTCTATAGACACACTGACAGGCTTCTTGCCACCTGAGCTCCTTCTAACTCCTGGAGGGGCAAAACATATGGGAAAGCTAAAAAAAATACGTGCGGGAAAGCTAAAAAAAATATGTGCATGAAATCTGGACACATGAGAGGATGGGAGAGTGCTTTTACAAAGAGACCTCAGTGCACACAGTCCTGGCTTGCAGCTGGCCTTAGGCGCTTTGGCTTGTGAAGGTGTCTGCTGTGCTCACAAACCTACAGGTACTTGCAGGTGTGACTTCAGCAACTGGTTTGTAAATCTTGCCAAAATTAACTCAGTTTCCAAAGGAAGAATGCTGGGTTGTACTGCTCAGGCTGTACCTGGGGCCCAGTTTTTCATCTTGTATATAGGTGTACAGTGGGAACAGCTTAATGTTGAGTTTCTGCTCATCTTTGTGTAAGTAAATTCAAAATCTGACTTCTTTCCCATGATCCAGTGTTTTACTTCTCTCACTGTAACGCTCTTCTGAATGATAACAGTTCTCTAGCAATACATAGCAAACATTGCAGGAGATTTTGTCAAAATAGTTTCCCTTGTCACTGAAATCTCTTAGTTCACTGCATCAAGAGAATTTTGTCAATGTGATGTCTCTGTGGTCTTTTGTCTCAGGGTACATTATCACCTCCCACCACAAAAGTGGTCACTCCTTGCAGAGGACCAGTTCACATTGCTGTCTTCCTCTGTTGGGGATTTGTGTCCCATCAAACACCAACCTGGTTGTTTCTCCAGGCTGCCAAATACTTGAGAATTTTTTTACCCATGAATGTTACGACTATTGAATGTAGACTGGCAGATGAAAAGGGTGTTTCCTGCTGTCTTTAGGCAGCCCTGCTATTTAGAGTGCATTTACAATTTATTTCTGAGTTTTTTTATTTAGTATTCATTATTATTTACAGTTTAATGTTAATTTGCTTTCTTCCCATCATTTTGCTTTCTATAGGCTGGGAGCACTCTTGGTTTCTTCCTTCTTTCAGCAAAAGGAAACTGTAGAATAAATTCAGTTCCAGATGGTACTTTCCAGTCCTGTATTAACCCTACGGCTTTACATTTCAGCCCTGCAGTGTATTTCACGGGAAGAAGGCTGGTACTTCTTCATGTGTGACCATTCCTGTGCTGCTAACCTTCAGCCTGCAGAAGACATCACATAGCTCCCACCACCATGCAGGAACATGCCTCGTGGCCGTGTGCTTTCCCAGAAGCAGCATCATTGCCCTTCTTGAGCTCTGAGGGCCGCTTTGGCTTGGGAGGTGTTGGGATGGAGAAAGGCACTAGTGTTTCCCTATTTGCATGTGCAGCACTAGCGCCGTGACAGAAGCATGTGACATGGTGCCAAAACAGGCCCTGGTTGTTCCCCTCCTCCTAGTTGTGCACAGACATCACAATACATAGAATCATAGAATCATAGAATAACCAGGTTGGAAGAGACCCACCGGATCATCGAGTCCAACCGTTCCTATCAAACACTAAACGATTCCCCTTAGCACCTCGTCCACCCATGCCTTAAACACCTCCAGGGAAGGTGAATCAACCACCTCCCTGGGCAGCCTGTTCCAGTGCCCAATGACCCTTTCTGTGAAGAATTTTTTCCTAATGTCCAGCCTAAACCTCCCCTGGCAGAGCTTGAGGCCATTCCCTCTTGTCCTGTCCCCCGTCACTTGGGAGAAGAGGCCAGCTCCCTCCTCTCTACAACCTCCTTTCAGGTAGTTGTAGAGAGCAATGAGGTCTCCCCTCAGCCTCCTCTTCTCCAGGCTAAACACCCCCAGCTCTCTCAGCCGCTCCTTGTAAGACCTGCTCTCCAGCCCCCTCACCAGCTTTGTTGCTCTTCTCTGGACTCACTCCAGAGCCTCAACATCCTTCTTGTGGTGAGGGGCCCAGAACTGAACACAGGATTCGAGGAGCGGTCTCACCAGTGCCGAGTACAGAGGGAGGATAACCTCCCTGGACCTGCTGGTCACACCATTTCTGATACAAGCCAAGATGCCATTGGCCTTCTTGGCCACCTGGGCACACTGCTGGCTCATGTTCAGTCGCTGTCAACCAACACCCCCAGGTCCCTCTCCTCCAGGCAGCTTTCTAGACAGACTTCTCCTAGTCTGTAGCACTGCACAGGGTTGTTGTGCCCCAAGTGCAGGACCCGGCATTTGGCCTTGTTAAACCTCATGCCATTGGACTCAGCCCAGCGGTCCAGCCTGTTCAGATCCCTTTGCAGAGCCTTCCTACCCTCCAGCAGATCGACACTTCCAGTAAGCCCCCCTGAGTGATTCTGGGCAGAAATGTTTTAGCAATTACTGTTAAATTTATTTCAGTCCTTCCACTAGGCCAGTGGCCTGTGTGGATGCTGTTGTTGGGGAATAAATATGGCACTTTTCCCCCCGCGTTTGTTTTAAACTCATTTCAGCATGACATAAGCTAAGCCAGAGAATATCCCTGTGTGTCAGAAAAAAAGGTCGACCTTCAGCATTGCATTGGTGTGACAACAGAATTTGAGCTCGCGCTGTGGTGTGCTCTCGCCCTGCTCTTTTATATAAACAGGTCTTCAGAACAGCAGCAGGACCTGGTCCAGCTCAGCTGTGTGGTACTCAACAGTGGTTAGAGGTTTGGCAGTGTTTTCCTCACTCCAGCAATGTGATTGCAGGGAGGGGAAGCGAGCAGCCTGAGGCAAGCTCTGTATCTCTGGAGAAGATGGGGCAAGAATATTAATGCTTCTCTGCCATCTATAGGCAGCTCTCAAGGAGGAACAAGAAAGAATGCAGCCTTTGTCTGTCAAAGCTGTTTTTCTTTCCATCTTGTGTTCCTACATTGTTGTCTTTGAATGACTATACTCTTAGAACTTGTTCCCAGTGATGGAGCACCCTACCTGTTATCTCTGTTTCCTCATTTACCTCTTTCTCCTGCAGCTTCTGTCATTACATCAGGGACGCAACCCTTGAAGCAGGACAGGAGAAGAAGCTTGCCAGAGGGCAGGGTGCTAGTACCCCTTGCTTTCTTCACCAGATGAACCTTCCAGAATACATCAGAGATGCATCGTGTACTGTCACATTTCTGTTACCTCAAGGGTCTCTTGGGTAAAAAAGCCAGAGTAGCAATCCACAGGCTGTACCTGCAGATCCCAGTCTTCAGTAAAATTGATTGTGGTGCTCACATAAAGTAACCTTGTCTTTGTTGTTTGTCTGCGTTGGTGCATGGTAGTGCATACACCCTCTCTGTGTGCAGTTATGGTTACCAGGAAGGTGATCCTGGCACATAGAAAAGCAAATCCCAGTAGCTTTCCCTCTGTGGTCGTTGCTGTACAATTGCTTCATCTTTTCTCTCATCATTTTTTTTTTACAGAACAGCAGCTATGGAGAGCTGGATTTTGTTTCATACAGCCCTAGACTTTGTAGTCTCTTTTCCTAGGGAAGCACAGCTCATGTTATCGCATTGTGTGCCTACGCTACTATGTGTGCATCCTTCACTACCCATCCTAGTGACCACTGAACACATTAGGCAACTCCTGCCAAGCCTGCAGAGGGGGGCCAGTCTCCAAGATTATATGTTCCTGTGAATTTTAGAAAAGGGAGCAGCTGAGCAAAAAAAGAAGGTCTTAAACAGGGAAAGGCAGCAGTTTGATTATAGCTGCTCTTAGGCAGCAAAGTCCCTATTTAGGAGAGAGACAGTGTCCCAGCTGAACAACAACTTCCAGTAGAGGTTAATTTTTGTCAAAAGTAAGCGGACTGACAACCCCCCTGATCTCTAATAAAGCACTCACGCTCCAGCTTTACAAAAATCACTCAGCAGCAAGATCTGAATCGAATGAAAACAGGCTGTCTCAGGTTCACTGCTTTGTGTGGGCTTGTTTTTCTGTTCATCTCTCAGGCAAAGCCCTTCTACACCAAAAATTCAGCTTGCCAGACAAGTCAGTGATGTGAGGAACACCTCTGGAAGAAGTTCTGTCTCAGCACACATCTATTATTCACAGGGTTTTCAGAGTACAAGGAGCTACAGAAGTCGTGTCCTGCCGAGGAATGGAATGTCTCACAGAAAACCAGATGCATAACAACATTTTTTCCCAAAGCACATGTGGCCCTAAGCATCTCTAGGGCTGCGTATTTGGTAGCTGTAGGAAACAGACTTATTTTATCTGTGCCTGCATAGGAAGCCCTGAATTTATTTTTATTTATTTAAGCAGTCAGGAAAAAAATAGCACATTTTTTTTCAGCAAGCTAGAAAAGATTCTCATTCTTTCCTTCCCACTCACAGGAGCATAATGTTGTGGGTAGGGAGGCTCGTGCAGCCGGCGTGCTGTGATGACAGATTGTGAATTGGTGCTACTTCCCTGACAGTGGATATAGAAAGTATTCCTGTAAGAGACAGGAATAATTGGGGCCAGCAGTTGTCATTGATTTACTTAATCAGGACTGCCTTATATAAAGTGCTCCCCAGTCATTTCCACTCCACCAAGCTTTCAAAAAAATAGTAATGAAAAAAAGCCTGTGGCTAGTGCGAGGAGGATGTGACCACCAGGTGCCACTCTCGCTCCATGGGGAATACAGGGTGGCTGGGAGGCCAGGCTTAGTTTGCAGGAAAAACGAAAACAGGCGGTCATCACTAATTTTGTCCATCTCTGGATTTTGGTACAGGCTGGGACAACATCTTCTTCTCCCCCTTCAGTAAGGGGTACTCTGCAAAACCACTGACACTGGAAAACTGCTCACCCTGGTCAAAGTTTCAGTTTGCCAGCAGCATTTTTTGCACAGGGAGGAAGGGATGTGGGCGGAAAGCTGCTGCTTGGGAAGGCTGTGGCATCTTTCGCCATCTCCTCATTCTGCTGCACAGTTTTGGGTACAAATTCAAGCTAAGGTTTCCACAATGTAGCCTCCCTGGTTTTGCTCATCTTCTGAGCATCATTTTCTCTGTCCTAGGGAACAAGTTCCTGGCATTTCCTGGCCCTCATGTTCTCTTGTGAATGAAATCAGCCTCTTCTGGAGCCACAGCCACTGCCAGACTCTCTAAGGCCCTAAGTACAATTTGGTTTTCATGGGAAGAAGCAGGCTTTCCTACCTCCTTGCCACCAGGAGAGTTGCTCTGAAATCCGACTGGCATTACCGGTGGCCCCAGGGGATGGCTTGTGAGGAGGTGCTGTAACCTTTCTTATTTTTCAAGATAAAGTGAGTAGGAAGCCACAATTTTACTTCCACTCTCGCTTTTCTGATCTGAGTGATCTAGGCTGATGTTTGAGTGCAGTGGCGCTTGAGAAGGAAAGAACTTTTAAACCTCTTAGGTTCTAGTAGGCATCAGGTATATTTATCACGTGATCCTAAATCACATCAATAAGCTCAAATTTTCCTCTGCTTCTGCTTGCCTTGCTCTCCCATTCCACACATTCTGTCCTGCCCTTAAATGACTCATTAGACTTAAGTTTGGATGTAGCTTATAACATCTTGCCTAAGTCCTCTAACCAGATCTCTTTCCATTTGAGTTCCCCATGGACCAAACAAACCTGACATTGTGAGCCTCTGCTCCAGTTGAAGACCCTTTTTGTCTACTGATTTATCCTTAATGTTGTTTACCTTTTCTTTTCCTATATCATGAAAAAAGATCTTAAATACAAGGTCACTGGGGGATGCTGATTTCCAAATGCTGGACCTAGTGATATTTCAAGAACAATTCCATTATGTGATTATGTTTCACTTACTGGATTTTCTCAGGGAAATAATTTGTCACAGAACAGCAGGCTCCAGTTTCCTGTAACCCTCTTAAATCAATCCCATCATGTTGCAGAAGCCTTATTCTAATATCTTCCATTGTAATTGTTTAATTGCTTGCCCAAAGAGGCCTTCCTGGTGTATTTAGTAGCAAATGTTTTTTTCAACAGATAACCACTTTAGAACACAAGAGCTAAAATAATAAGCAAACAACAAAGAAGCCCCCCAAACAAATCCAGATTTCTGAGAAAAATGTTGAAATGAAAAATATGTTGAAAAATGTCAGCCTTGCATTGCTGCTGACCAACTTTTTGGGGTACTTCAAGTGGTGAGTGAGGCACCTCATACAGGGCTGATAGGGATGTACAATGTTTGACAGGGTGCAGAGTCAGCAACGCAACACCCTTGTTTGAATGTAGGGTACTTAATCCCATGGAGACTTGTGCAAGAGGATTTCCATGTTCCTGGTTCTGATGCACTCCCTGGAGGAAAGTGGATCAGCTGATCTGCAGAACCAAATTTAGTTTGCTGTCATGTTTTACATGCATGATCTGCAGAATCTATGTTTCTGTTAAGACAGGGCGATGGGTTTGTTTAGCTCAAAATGGATTTTCCTGCGTAAAAAAAAAAAAAAAAGCATAGTCTCAAGGAGTCCAAGTTGCTGGCTGGGCATCCTGCTTTAATCTGACGTGAAGCATTGGGGAGAAGCAAATACCCTGTGCTCTTGCAAAAAATGTCAACTGTAACTGTTTGTATATGGAGAAGAAGTTGCTGCTATTTCTAAAATCACTGTGCTTTGTTGGGTGTGGAGGCAGCTATTATCTGCACATCTGTGCCATGAATGAGGACTATCCTGGCTCCAGCAGTTTTTAGTGAGCTACATTTCACTCTTCAGGAAACACTATATTTTTTTTCATATCTGGTGTCAAAATCTTTCCATAGTCTAGCCTACTGGCGTATTTCAGTACAGGGAATAGTAACCTATAGATTTGTCTGCACCCGCAGATGGTCCTACCTGTTCTGCAGAACAAGTTCTTTCTGCAGTGATAAACACATCAGGGAGCTTAAAAACAGGAGGCTATTGCTAGAGTAATCACAACAGCCAATAGAAATGTGCAGCTCGCTTTCCCCATTTCCCTCCTTTGCTGACAGAACTGTGCTTGTGCAAATGAGAAAGAAAAGATGTGTTTTCTACACCCCTAGTCCAGCTTACCTCCTTGCCTATTTCTGCATCAGGAACCAGGTGATCTATAGCATCAGCCCTGGATCTTATTCTCCTTTGTAGGCTTCTGATCTCTTCTTCCACTCCAGCTCCATGCACAAACAAGTTGGGTGAGCCAACCCTGGCATGTGCAATCAGCCTGTTGGTTCTTCACACAGCACGGTCCCTCAGTACGTGGTGAAAGAAAGACAGTAATGGAAAGAACTGCTAATGGCCCAGCTGCCTCTGGGCTGGGGGAAATGCTGTATGCCGTCACTGGAAAGACATTACTGGGGTGTTCTTTTTCATTCTCATGTTGTATGAATGTAATACAGGGTTGGTCAAAAGCATCTTTTTTGTCCAGGCAAAAATCCAGCTGGGATCATATCACAGGGAAAAAAAACTGCTGTGACTGTAACACCAGAAAAGACCAACGGGCACTGTCTGCAAAAAAATTCAAGTAAAAAATGGTGCATTTAACTGACCAGCTGTGCATACAACGATGCCTTGATCTACCTGGTTGAATGCCTTTCCTAAAGCAGAGCTTTCTCTCAAACTATTCTGAATTAACTGCACTCATTTGCTTTCTTGAGGGCTATACCTATTCTTAGAGCTAATTTAAATTAGCTGTCCCAACTAATTAAAGCATCTTAATTAATGGAAAAATACTGAGTCTTTATCAGGCACTCCTTGGCTGGAACACAGACTAAGATACCAGAGCTAGGCAGACAAGAGATTTTTCCTCATATGCTTTAAATAGCTTGCTAATATGAAAATGTGGTCATAACCAAATTCTCATGAGGATGGAGTTGTTTTCCCACAGCTGTAATCCAAACTTGGATTATTACTGTATCTCCGCTCAAACTCCCACTGAAGACAGAGTGGTGTTACCTGAGGAAAGGCTGGTTTTGTGTGGGATGGCTTGTGGAGCCAGGGTATAAGCAAGCTGGGGTATAAGCAGGGGAGGGCATGAAAGCAGTATTACTCCCTTCCCTGTGAGAGGAGTGAAAGAGTAACTCCCTGGAAGTGGCTGGCATCCTCCCCCTCTGCCCTTCCAGCCCTGTGGCCATCAGTTGTGTCAAATGCAGCAAGGAGGAGGATGAGGCAAGCCATGGTCCTCCCCTGCTCAGACGCCTGCTCTGGGCACAGGGTGTGGAGGCCAGTAGTGCCACCTGAATAATCCCACCTGAGTGCTGCAGTTGCACGGGCCAGGTGATTGAAGCCACCAGCTGACTTTATACCAGGACCTTCACACCTGTCTCCTCGTGGAGACAATATTCTTGTCTTGCTGTCTCCATATTCCCCAGCGGAACAGGATAATTTTCTTTGGGCACTGAACTTTCTTCTCTTCAGATTTCCTGGGGGTTTCTCTGTTTCTGAACATCTGGCAGCTCATTGTTTCTCTCGTGCCCAGGGACATCTGGCTCCCAGCAGAAATGGGTCTGAGCAGCACTGGATGTGAATGTTGGAGCCCCGAGGAGTTCTTTCTGATGACCAACAGCAAAAATGAGAAGTGTTTTAGGAGCATTCACCAGTCTGATGATTATGATGAGACACGGTTTTTAGAGGGCACATGAAAACAAGCAAAGTACTTACTATCCAGTTTAATTAGCTTAGAATTTGATCACCCTTGCAACTGAGGAAAAAGACTAGAGACTGTCAGTTTCTAATTTAAGCAGTACAAAATTTCTCAGCTCATGTCCTGGAACACCAAATATGTGGATCTATATACCTTTTATCTTTCGAATGAGTGACCCTACCATCCTTTTAATTCTCCATTCTACCAGTGATTGCAGTAATCAAACGGATCATTTAAAACAATTGGTACTCAACAAGAGTGACCATGAAGCCCCCTAAGTCCTCATTTGTGTGATACTTTCTCACATGCACATTTTCTTCTGTTGCCACAGGTAAAAACTTCTTGACTGATCAGGACAGGAGAAGCCCATTTCTGTTCCTGCAATTTTTGCAGGAGAGTGCACCCATCCATTCTGTTTCAGAGAGGGAGAGGGAGGAGAAATGTTCCTCTTGTGAACACTTTGCTGTGCAAACATCACTCCAGATTAATGATTTTTGGTCCATTAAATCAACGAAGCAGATAATTTCTTCCATTCTTATTCAAGACATTGTGAGCTTTTTTAATGCCTGACTCAGACCAGATCCTTCTCTTCTAGTTTGCCTTCATTTTTTTCCCCTATATTGTTTTTTGCTAAGACTGGAAAATTACCACCATCTGGTGCCCCACTCAGGTGCATTAGGAAAGGAGAGTGAGGCATTTCTAAATGGCTGAATACATTGTGTTTTGCAGTATTAGGGTCGAGACGCTGGAAGGTAAGAGCACAACTGCACTAAGGTTTTCTTAGTCCAGCTACTCTTGCATGTAGCTAGGCAAGAGGAGTGCGTTGAATGAAGTCCAGGAACATAAGAATATAAGCATGTTAGAATGCAGATTTGCAGAGTGTGACAGAGGTAGCCAGCGCTGCTCTAAATTAAAAAAAAAACCAACACCAGCTGATGAGGGTCATTAATGTAAAGGTTAGAAAGTTGGATGTAGAAGCAGAGTGGATTTCAGCAAAATGTTAAGAAAAACAAGTATAATGAAGAATGAAATGAAATCAAGGATGATTTAATCCAAGCGAACTGTGTGTGATATGGTCTTGTTGGTATTGAGCACTGGCCATGATTAAAGGTATTGTGACTTACTGATAAGTACGTGCCGCTTCAAGGACTGCATAAAAGAACCTTATCCAAGACTGCACGACATGCTTTATAGGTCTTCTAGCAAGCTAATTTCTTTCTCTCACAGAAACCTTCATTGTGGTCATGTAGCCATTCACATTACATTATAAATGGCTGCATTTCCAAGCTCCGCGTAATGATGCTTCTGATTCTTACCATCTGTCCTTTTCAAGGAAATAGACAAAAAAGGAGGAAGAAAGCCCTCAAGTAATACCACACTGCATGGACTGTATATGTCATTCACACACCTTAAATCATAAGGCCAAGAGCTTACCTTGCCTTGGAAGGGCTTTCTGGCAGGGAGATCAAGACAGACTTTTCTCTGAATCCAGCAGGACTGGTCAAATCCTCCCTTAACATTCTGCTCCAGAACTGAATGACCATTTCGCCGTGTTTCTCAGTGTTAATGCATCTGAGAGCACATTCCACCAGGGGAGTGAAAATCCACCAGTGGTTCAGTGTAAGACATGGCAAATCCTTCATGTTGGGAGCATATCAAGGAAATGTTTGGGTTTGGGTTTTTTTCAAATTGTCCTCAATACCTTAGTCTAAATCACGTGCCAAACCTAGGAAGGAAACTACTTGAAAGAAGAAAAATCTTTGTATTTCTTACCTTGGCTCACTGTGCTACCTGTGTTTGCTCTTCCTACCTCTTGCGTTGAATGCATTACCCATTTTTCTCCCTGCCTTCCATCCCCATGATTTCTTCCTAACATCTAATCTAAACCTCCTCTTTTTCAGCTTAAAACTATTATCCCTTGTCCTATCCCTGCACTCCCTGATAAACAGCCCCTCCCTGGCTTTCCTGTAGGCCCCCTTTCAGTACTGGAAGGCTGCCATAAGGTCTCCCTGGATCCTTCTCTTCTCTAGGCTAAATATCTCCAACTCTTTAAGCCTATCCCCATAGGAGAACAGAATGGAATCATTGTGGCTTTCCTTGAATGCTTGAGCTTTCTCTCTATATTTGTTTGTAAATAGAATGAGGTGGCACTAACAATTACTTCTCCTGCTAGATTTTTCTGATGACTGCATGTAGGAATGGATGCAATTTCCTCATAAGGTCAGTTTGTCCTAAAAGTCTGTGCAGAGTCATGCAAATGTATATCAATTAATGCAAATGTATATAAATTAATGCAAAAGTGAGTCATGTATTTCTAGGAGTGTATAGGATGGTCTTTAACTCCTGTTGGTTAAAATCTTGTTAAATTCTGACCCTGAAAGCTCCTAATTCACATAGTTTCCTTATGTGTCTGATGGTCAAAAAAACTTGCAAAGTAATACCTAGTGCATATTAAAAATCTGCTAGAAACATGAAGGTGGCTAGAGGGACCTTCAGTAGGTGGCCCATGTGTCACAGAGCAGGTCCAAGGCAAGTATTGACAGTCAGACTCCTAAAAGGATGTGAAGTTTGGGTCAGAAAGCTCTGCCACACTCTGGCTGTAGAAGTGATACATGTAAATACGAGACAGTTTGGACAGTAAATATGATACATGATTACGAGACAGTTTGGTAGTGATGAAATTCAGCTTGTGCAGGGAGCCAGCCAAAAGCCTTTGTATCCCATCATGCTCCCATTAAGCTCTTCTTTTGACTGCTGTATGCACCCATGCAAAGATATTTCACCCATAGCAAAGTCCATATATACACACAATTCAATATTGTCTGACCAGGCTTCTCCAGGTATTCTATGAGGGTTTAATGTTTAATATGAAATCGACTTCTTTGATATATTTGACTTTATGTGTGATTTTGATTTTTAGAAGAGTGATAGCAGCAATATACTGAAGGCACAACACAAGCATGGTATTGCAACAGTAATATAGAATGGAATCACAATACAAACATGATACAAACATGATTCCTGGTCTCTGTGTGTTCCACTATCACCATGCTGAGTGCCCCCGGTCACCCAGTCTCTTCAGTGCTACACTTTGCTGCAGGCACAGCCTGGCCTTCAGACCTGTGTAGTGTCGCACAAATCTCTTCTTAGCCACAGGATAAACTTTGCAGTTGATTGTAGTGGAGGAGCCTGCAGGAAGCTCCTTCTTGGTGTGGGTGATGGGGCCTCCTGTGTGTCCATGCCATTATCTAGGTGCGCAGCTCTCATGTAAACATCCTTTCTGTTTGGCAATAGAAATTATGAATAGAATTGTTTCTTGTAAGAAAATCCTATAGTTGCTCCACTGGGGGAATACCTCCTCTGTGGAAGGTGTCTGCTAAACATGCTGCACATCGGTAGGAGGCCAAATTGATGCTACATCACCTGTGGTTCCCACCAGCTGAAGGGGCATAAGATTATCTCTACCATTCTCTCCTTACTGTGTTTGCTACAATAAATAGCATTTTAAATTGTACCTTACAGAGTCCATGTGCCTGTTTTTACTGTTATCATAATGGGCCTGCACATCCTCTAATAAAACAGGATGAAAGGCTGACTGCCTGCAAAGTTAATAATTGTTATTATTACCATTATTACTGCCTTGGCTTTTCTAGTCCTATTTGGACTAATACACACTGACTCAGGAATTCAAAGCAGTAATACTAAAGAATTTCATCCTTTCATTTTTCATCATGATATTAAGACTAATAACGTAATCATAAGCAGCAGGCAAACATAAATATACCCTGCCTGCCATACCCCAACAATTGTAAGACTAAATAAGTATACCTCCATTTATAAATGAATTAAGGATTTCTCAGAGAACTAAGGATTTCTCAGAGAATTAAAAAGTAATAATAAAAAAAAAAGAAACCTTGTTTTGGACAAGGTTTCTCTGTGTAAGTCTGGAACTTACTGAGAGTGCCAAGCTGATTAAACCAGACTAGTTCTGGCATTTGAGATGCTGTTGAACTTTTAAGAAACAGACAGGCACCTTGTGGATTTGCCTGCTGCACATGCATATGCTCAGAGAGCTGTCAAATACATTCAGAGAGGTCCATCAGGGGCTATTAGAGCAGAAGTGACATGTGGCTGAAGGAGTCTCTAAGACCAGAGATGGCAGCAGCTGAGAGGGTATTTCAGAAGAATTACCGGTGTGAGGTAGCCTGGTCCCAGCAGCCTTCTCATAGACATCTGCTCCTACTGATGATTAGAGAGAAGTTACATCCACCTTCTGTCTGATCTAGTACATTTGTAGTTCTTTTCTAGTAGTCTTTGGACAGAAGGGTTGAATTATTGAGTTGAAGAAAGAGAAGCAAACGGAAAGATACAGTATTAAAGTATGCATGGGCATGTTCCCAAAATACAGTTAACCTCGCTCAGCAGAGAGATGTCAAAATGAAAATGCCTGTCTGGCAGCCTCTCACATGTAAAACTTGACATATATGGGTTTCTGTAAACAGCTGTGTATATACAGTACAAGAAGAAGCTAATTTGTTCTTGGCAAATAAAATACCATGAAAACCATAGAGACGTGATTTGTTTTGCTGTGGGTGATAATTGTTTGCACTGATGTGAAGGAACCCCATTGAGATCAGCTTTTGTGCTTCTGGGTCTTAACCAGAGCCAGCTGGACTATGAGCACATGTGGCTTCATAGAGCTCCGTTTCAGGTTTATGATGATTAATGTCTTTTTTCATGGTTCTGTCCTGCAGCCTGGCCAAATGAGGGTTCCACTCTTCTTGGCACCATGCCTACTCCATTTCAGAGATAATCCTTTCCTCAGAGAGCTCACAGGGCAGACCATGACTGGGGGGCCAACAGAGGACAGTGCCCTATTGTCACAGAGCATTCCATGCACGCGTATGCTTTTTTAAGGAGAGGACTTTTTTTGTCTTGAATTTATTTAAAGGAATCCGCCCCACCGGTAGATGGAAACATTTTGGAGAGAGATCTCGTGTGCAAGTCATTCAGGGAGGAAAACTGTTTCACCAGAATAGCAAAAGCAGTAAGAAGAGCTGAAAAAGACTAAGCAAGGAGCGATGTAAGACAGGGAAGAAGGTGCAGGATGACTGCCATGCTGAGCGGCCAAAAGGGTACCTTCAGGATACCTGACTTTGGGAGACAGAGGAAGAAATGAATATCTAGGCAGACTGATATCAGCTTTCAAAGCCTTCATATGAAATTATCACCCTTCTTATTTTGTGCTTATAATGCTGCTTTGGCCAAGCAAGTAACTGCAGTGTTCGAGGCAGCTCTCCTGGGTGTGGATGGTCCATAAATCAGCTGCCTTTAAAGTGTCTGGCTTTACTGTGCATGTACAACAAATCCTATGGTTGACAGGGTTTACTGCTTAGGTATGATAGAACAGACTCAGACTGAAGGCAGGATCTCTGTCACTTAGTTTTTCTATCCCCTCTAGCACTCAAATGCAGGGCTGACACAAGGCACAAACCCACCTCACGTAAGCCAGAGGCACTGCCTTGAGAGGGTTCATAAACCCATCAGCCAGTGCTAAAAAGGTGTGTGTGATGTGCCGTTACGCAGGTGATAAATATTGAGGGTACCAAAATGGAGAGAAAACGAATGAACAAAAGGAAAAATCACAGATGCACCAAAACTGGATAAATTTTTTGCATCAGGTGTATTGTTTATCGTTACTGTCATGAACTGGAGAGATGGTACTGTACTTGTGACTATAAAGGTGCATGAAGATAATGAAAAACTGAAGATTGTAGGAACATCCCAGTCAACATGTGCGCCTTGCCCTACATCAGACCCAGCTTTGCACTACAGCTAGCAAGAAGTCCTCTTCCCCCATACTGGATAAGAAAAAGCTTTTCAATCTCTTAGAATCAAAACTGTGGCTTTAGTGAGTCTCTTGATATTTATTCAATTGGTGAACAAGCTAGCTATTTAGTTCAGGATGTTTTCAAGCAGGGACTACATAATGGTGAGTTGAAAAATTAGAAATGGTTGTTAGAATCACTATTGCAGGGATCATTCTACTCCATTGTGTGCTGGTTGTTTTCTTCCATTGGCTTCTTGTTCTATACAACTGACTTTAACAGCTCTAATTGCATTTCTGAGCCTATGAACAATCCCAAACAACTGCAGTTTAACGTTCATCCACAGAAAGCAACACTGACTAAGGGTTAGCAAAGCTAATCAATAGTGAAGAAAAATACCACCAGGTGGACTTGGAAAGAGTTGTAATACAACTTTCTTCATCCACAGATCTTGTACTCAAGGACATAATCTGATATGCATGGAATCTCAATTGAAAGGATTTTATCTAGGAATTTTAGGGCTATACATTCAATTTGGTCCATTCCTGGAAAAGCAGAAAAAGGTGACAGAAATGTTGCTACAAGGACTACTTCTTACTTTTTTGAAAACATAGGTGATGAATCTCTTCCCTTGAACTGGCGATTTGTCAGCAATTAGTTCTGAACCATGGGAAGTGAAACATTATCCAGAGTTGTCAACCTCACAGAAATATTCCAGGTTGAGCAGTTTTTCATGTAGCAATTTTTGAAGGACTAAGTCCCATGTAGTGGTTTCTGGAATTTATCACCATTCCCTGAAGAAGGTGTGTTTCCTTAAGTACAATTCTTGAAAGAGAATGGTATTTCTTTATTGAACTCCTGTGGTCACTTTTATGACAATGGAATATGTCAGGACATAACATATGTTTCCAAGCATGGCTAAAAAAAATTGCATGAGTTTTCTGTAAGGCTCTTTGAGCTTGACTTGCAGTTGAAGAGCAGAGAGCAAGAGGTACAGGAGCAGTCACTGTTACTCCTGGAGAGCTCCTCTGCTCTCAGCAGCACTTTTCTCCTCCCAGTAGCATAGCATAGCTGTCCTGCACCCTTTCCTGCTGCAGCAGCTAGTTTGGCTTTCAAAAACTCGGGCATAGCAAAAGAGACAAAAGGCTTTTTTCTGCTGTTCCAGCAATCTGCTGCCCTAATTATGTGCTTATTTTGCCTGTGCCTGCTTGCCCTGCCTCATAACCATGTGATCAAGGCTGTCTCTGAGGGCTTTTAGTTGATTAAAACAGCTCTTAATTCTTTGGACAAGAGATGCAAGGTATAATGCATTGTCTCAGGAAGGAAAATAGATGAGAAAGTATTTTGGTTCATCTTCAGAATTAAATTCTGATTTGTTTCAAGACCTCAATAGAAGAAGATGTAGACCAGAAAACTATTATTATCACTGAGTCATATGAGACAGAAGATACAGAAACTGAATCTAAGACACATCACAGAATCAGAGAATCACAGAATTGTTTAGCTTGGGAAAAAGCTTTAAGATCATCGAGTCCAAGAGCTTTAGCACTGCAGTAAAGGAATAAAAACATGAGCCAACAAGTAGCTGTCTAAGGTATTTCAAGGAAGCCATCAGTGAAACTCCAAAAGAGAAAAGGTGATGTTTATATCCAGCCATTATTCAAAACAAAGAGGGACAAAATTAATTTCTCATGCCATAGCTGTGAATTTGCTTGATGGGTTTTACTTGTCAGTAATGATAGAAAACCGTAAGACAGCAGATGTTTTTAATTATTATTAAAGAATTGGTATTGCAACTGTGTAAAAGAAACAAAAAAACCTGCATTCTTGATCTCTGAGGAGAATTGTAACTGACATTCTTCAAAATGTAGATTTCAGATGTGGTATGTGACTTCCTCGCTTGAAAACCTAGGGAGCTATCTTCCCAA
The DNA here is from genome assembly GCF_032191515.1 of Phaenicophaeus curvirostris. Classification (NCBI taxonomy): domain Eukaryota; kingdom Metazoa; phylum Chordata; class Aves; order Cuculiformes; family Cuculidae; genus Phaenicophaeus; species Phaenicophaeus curvirostris. The sequence continues at coordinate 48,388,997 of NC_091397.1, read as the reverse complement.
ATCCGGCAATTAGCAAGGTATGCTGCTATAATCATAGAATCATTTAGGTTGAAAAAGATCCTTAAGATCATTGAGCCCAACTGTTAACCTAACACTGCCAAGTCCATCTCTAAACCGTGTCCCTAAGCACCACATCTACAGGTCTTTTAAACACCTCCAAGGATGGCGACCCCACCACTTCTCTGGGCAGCCTGCTCCAATGCTTGACAAGACTTCTGGTGAAAAAATTCTCCCTAATATCCTATCTAAACCTCCCCTAGTGCAACTTGAGGCCATTTCCTCTTGACCTGTCACTGAGGAACTGAGCTAACAGGCATCACACCCATCTGCTGACATCAACACAAATGGTGAAAAATGCAATGAAAGCTTAGAAGGAATAGGAGAAGACCTCTGGGTGTTAGACCTTGCAGAGAACACACAGAAACAGGGGATGGATCTTGCTCCTGTGAGCTGGCAAAGCACCATGTGAGAAACCAGAGTCGTCTTATTGCAGCCACCAGTGTCTTCTCACCTCCATTTTAACATTTCTCTCCATTTCACCCTATTGCTGTCTCTTCAGCAGATATTTTGAGGCTTCTTAATACTCCAGCATCAAATGCTGTATAAGCATTACCAAGGAGCAGATGCAGTTCTGTGGTCTCTTGAGATTTATAATCACCCATCCCATCTCCTTGTCTTGCTGCTGTCACTGTATAGGGAAAAGGAGCAGTGTTTGCTATATACCCTGTGTAAATGTGATACTGTAAATGCATTGCAGACATGTGTCTGTAACAAACATTTTATTCATGTCCCTAATATTTTCTAGTTTCTAGAGATTTGCTATTGATCATAGCAACTGGTATTCACCTATGAATGTGCCAATATCAATCCTTGTCTTTTATCTCCACATATTCGTGTTCAATGGTAGCAAAAGCAATAAATTTTCCTTGGGACTCTTGGTAATCCAGCTTATTTGTCATTTTTAAATGGACACCTGGGGCAGATTCTGTCCAAGCCAAACAAATCAATACAGTTAGTTACACTAAATGCATTTAAACAAGGATGCTTGAAGCAGAAGAAAAAAAAGTGCTGCAGCAAAGGAAATGATGGAAAGGTATGCATGCTACTGGCTTGGCGAAGGCTGGGAAAACAGCAGCAAGTTTAATCTGTGTCACCAGAGTGAGGAAGGGACTGAGGATCAGGTGAAGGGAACTATAAACAGGAGGACAGGGCTAAGGAGGAAACCGAGAAAAGCCAAAGAGGTAGGCTTATGAAAAAAGAAGATAAAGTAGTGAGTCTAAGATGGATCCCTAGAGTTTAAGCTGAGGACTTGATGAAACCAGTTGCCATGCCACAGACACAGGATGGGCCTGCAGTGGAATCCTATTTCTAGTCCATTTGATTTGGAACCAGTGTTCTGGACTTTGAAAGCAGCTGGGGGATTTTATAGCTTATATCACCTATGTTACTATCCTGGCTTTAGCATGGCAATACATGCCACAAGAAAAGCAGCCTGTGCAACAGCCCAGCTCTGGGAAATGGTGCAGAAAGAAAAATCATCACACATGTCTGTTTTTATAGAAGTAGATGATATGGAAGGTAGGGTTTTCTTTCTCTGCAAGCCTTAAATTTTAGTCACTGGTGGAGATTAGTTGTAGGACTGGTTGAAGGGAGCATCAATATTCTATGTTTTTATTTTGAAATATATATGTTTGATGGTAGGAAGAAGAATATGCTTTTCTGTGGGGTAAGCAATGCCGCTTACTTGTCATTTTAAATGGACACTTGAGACAGATTCTGCCCCAGCAGGGCAGATCAATAAAGTCAGTTGGACTAAATGCATTAAAACAAATACACTCAGATAGTATAAGAAAAATACAATGCAGGAATGGAAATGATAGAGAAAAAAAGAAAAGAGTTCCATGCAACAGAAAAGAAATGAAGAAGGATGGTAGGCTTTGTTGTCTTGTGCTAGAAATAGCTGAAATGTTCTACCAAGATTATATTTAAACCAGCCTTAATAATGTGTTGCCATCAAAAAGAGGAAATTCCTTCCACTCCCAAAATGAACAGAATATAGAATTATAGAATCACCAGGTTGGAAGAATCACCATTGGATCATCAAGTCCAACCATTCCTATCAAATACGAAACCATGCCCCTCAGTGCCTCGTCCACCTGTCCCTTAAATACCTCCAGGGATGGTGACTCAACCACCTCCCTAAAGGATGGAAGGATGCTTATCAATGGCTCACAAGGCTGCACCTGGTTGCTTGTTCTCCTTTCTTCATTCAAATACCAAAGATACCATAATACATCAAAATCATTACAAGAAAAGGAATCAAAGAGGTGCACTAATTTTTCTACACTATGTGAATCTGTATCCGAGAGCAAAAAGCAAGTGGCGGCAGTGGTTGAAGTGTCTCCTTGATTCCAGAGCTAATGCCACTGGCAAACCCATTCTACAGGCTGTAGGATGATCCTTGCCTGTGGCTGATCACACAGGTCGGGCAGGTGATGGGAGCAGGACCTCAATGTCGTTGCTTTTACGTATGTTTCTATGTATGTGCAAGCTCCACTGAGCAGTCTGGGTTTAGCAAGAACTCCAGCAACACTACAAAACAAGTGGTGCCAGTGTGCTTGGACTTGAATGGAAAGATAGCTCCGAGCTGGTAGGCTACTAATTTCTGAGAAAAGCCCTCTGGAGAAAGCATTTGTTCCTTTTAGAAGAGGCAGGGACATCCCATTGCTTCATCTTCCACGGCATCCTGAGATAAAAACTCTCTGTCTTTGCTGTGAAAGAGAACTGAGGAATGTGGTTTAGGGACAGCCAGCAACATCCTGCTGTATCAGCTGCAGACAAAGCCAGGTCTGCCTTTCTGGGAAGCGGGGATCAGCTGGTGGAGGGGAGGAGGAGGGAGACAAGGCCACGTTGCGGGAGTTTGTGCAGGAGGATGGTGGATCCCCACACGTCCTGTGCCCCACGGGAGCCTGTCCAACAGCGACAGCCCAGGGGCTGGCCGACAGCAAGGGGATGCAGCCCAGGGACCCTCCTCCTGGGCCCTCCTTCCCCAGGCACAGAGCCCCTTGTCCTTCCCCAGGCACAGAGCCCCTTGCTCCTTCCCCAGTCACAGAGCCCCTCGTCCTTCCCCAGGCACAGAGCCCCTTGCTCCTTTCCTGAGGGCACAGAGCCCCTGCTCCTTCCCCAGGCACAGAGCCCCTTGTCCTTCCCCAGGCACAGAGCCCCTGCTCCTTTCCTGAGGGCACAGAGCCCCTCGCCGGGCGCAGCCTCGCCCCGCTCCCTCCTCCCCCGCAGCTCGGGGCGCGGCAGCCTCCTCCCTTCGACCGAATCGATCCGCCCGGATTTGTCACTTGCTCTTTTCATTTTTATTTTTTTTCCTTCTTTTCCCAAATCTCCGGGAGAGGGGGGGCGAGCAGCCCCCGAGCAGCCGCCACCCCCGCTGTGGGGAGCTCCCTCCTCCCAGCCCGGGAGGAGCCAGGTGCGAGGGGAGGGAGGGGGTGAGTGTGAGTGTCTGTGAGCGAGAGTGAGGCTGGGTGTGTCTGGGCGTGTGTGAGAGTGTGTGTGAGTGTGTGGGTGTGTCTGGGTGTGAGAGAGACAGAGGGTCTGTGTGTATGTGAGAGAGTGTGTGTGCGACAGCGTCTGGGTGTGTGTCTGGGTGGGTGTCTCTGTGTGAGTGTGTGTGTGTGTGTTTATTGACAGTGTGTGTGTGCCTGTGTGTGAGTGTGTGTCTGTGTGTGAGAGAGTGTGTCTGCATCTCTGTCTGTGTGAGAGAGTGTCTGTCTGAGAGAATGTGTGAGCATGACAGTGTGTCCCTGTGTGTGTCTGTGTCCATGTCTGTGTGTGTGAGTGTGTGTGTGTCTTAGTGTGTGCATGTCTGAGTGTTTGAGTGTCAGTGTGAGTGTGTGAGTGTGTGAGAGTGTCTGTGTGTGTGTGTCTGTGTGTCCTTGTGTGTGTGTGAGTGTCTGTGTGTCTGTGTGTGAGTGTGTGAGTGTCTGTGTGAGTGTGTCTGTGTCCTTGTGTGTGTGTGAGTGTCTGTGTGAGTGTGTCTGTGTGTGTGAGAGTGTCTGTGTGTGTGCCTGTGTGTGAGTGTGAGAGTGTCTGTGTGAGTGTGTCTGTGTCCTTGTGTGTGTGTCTGTGTGGGTGTGTCTCTGTGTGAGTGTGAGAGTGTCTGTGTGAGTGTCTGGGTGTCTGTGTGAGTGTCTGTGTCCTTGTGTGTGTGAGTGTCTGTGTGGGTGTGTCTCTGTGTGAGTGTGTGAGTGTCTGTGTGAGTGTGTGAGAGTGTCTGTGTGTGTGTGCCTGTGTGTGTGCCTGTGTATGAGTGTGTGAGAGTGTCTGTGTGTGTCTGTGTGTCTGTGTGAGTGTGTCTGTGTCCTTGTGTGTGTGAGTGTCTGTGTGTGTGTCTGTGTGTCCTTGTGTGTGTGTGAGAGTGTCTGTGTGTCTGTGTGTGAGTGTGTCTGTGTCCTTGTGTGTGTGAGAGTGTCTGTGTGTGTCTGTGTGTGTGAGAGTGTCTGTGTGTGTGCCTGTGTGTGAGTGTGAGAGTGTCTGTGTGAGTGTGTCTGTGTCCTTGTGTGTGTGAGAGTGTCTGTGTGAGTGTGTCTGTGTGTCCTTGTGTGTGTGAGTGTCTGTGTGAGTGTGTCTCTGTGTGAGTGTCTGTGTGAGTGTGTGAGAGTGTCTGTGTGAGTGTGTCTGTGTGTGTGCCTGTGTATGTGTGAGAGTGTCTGTGTGTGTCTGTGTGAGTGTGTCTGTGTCCTTGTGTGTGTGAGTGTCTGTGTGTGTGTCTCTGTGTGAGTGTGTGAGTGTCTGTGTGAGTGTGTGAGTGTGTGTGTGCCTGTGTGTGAGAGTGTGTGAGAGTGTCTGTGTGAGTGTGTCTGTGTGTCCTTGTGTGTGTGTGAGTGTCTGTGTCCATGTCTGTGTGTGAGTCTGTGTGAAAGAGAGTCTGTGTGTGAGTGTGTGTCTGTCTCAGTGTGTCCATGTCTGTGTGCGAGAAAGAGAGTGTGTCTGTGAGTGGGTGTGTCTGTGAGTGAGTGTTTGAGTGTTGGTGTGTGTATGAGTGTGTGTGAGATTGTCTGGGTGTGTGGGTCTGCGTGAGTGTGTGTCTGCATCTCTGTGTGAGAGAGAGTGTCTGGGTGTGAGGGCGTGTGTGTCTGTGTGTAAGAGTGTGTAACAGAGAGCGTCTATGTGAGTGTCTGTGTGTCTCTGTGTGTGTGAGTGTCTGTGTCCATGTCTGTGTGTGTGAGAGTCTGTGTGTGTCTGTCTCAGTGTGTGCATGTCTGTGTGAAAGAAAGAGTATCTGTGAGTGAGTGTGTGTTTGAGTGTCAGTGTGTGTATGAGGGTGTGCGTGTCTGTGTGAGAGAGTGCCTGTGATTGTGTGAGTGTGTCTGTATGTCTGTGAGTGTGTATGTCTCTGTGTCTCTGTGTGAGCCTTTGCATGTCTGTGTGAGTTAGTGTGTGTGCCTGTGAGTCTCTGTGTTTGTGTGTGTGAGAGTATGTGTGTGTCTGTGTGAGTGTGTGAGAAAGTGTCTGCTAGTGTTTCAGTGTGTCTCTGTGTGTGTGTCTGTGAGACTGTGTTTGTGTGTCTCCGTGTGTGTGTCGGCTTCTGTGTGTTAGTGACAATGTGTGTGGGAGTGTGGGGTGTGTGTGGGGGTGATTGTGGGATGGGGGAGATGGGGCTGGAGGTGGTTGTAGGAGTGTTTGAGGGGGGTGAGCATGTGTGTGTAGGTGTTTGGGTTATGGGGGGGGCTGGAAGGGTGTGTCTGTGGGGTGTAGGAGGTGGTGGGTGTGGGGTGTGGATAAGAGCAGGTAGGGGTGTTTGTGTGTGGTGGTTATGGGGGTGGTTGTGGGGCATGTGTGAGTGTGTGTGGTTGGAGGTGTGTGATATTTGGGGGTTGAGGGTGAGTGGGTAGGTGGAGTGTCATCTTTGTCATCTCTGTCTCTGCACTGCGCAAAGCTTCCTGACCCCAGGACAATGATGACCTGGGGGAAAGCTCTGAGGTTCAGCTACTAATTTTGGGTTCCACGTGCTTGTTTTTGCTGAGGGAACTGGGGTTGTTTCTCCTGGAGAAACGGAGGCTGAGGGGAGACCTTATTGCTTTCTAAAGTACCTGAAAGGTGGCTGTAGGGAGGCAGGTGTTGGTCTCTTCTCCCAAGTAATAAGTGATAGGACGAGAAGAAATAGCCTGAAGTTGCACCAGGGGAACTTTAGATTGGATATTAGGAAATACTACTTTGCTGAAAGGGTTATCAGGCACTGGCACAGGCTGCCCAGGGAGATGGTTGAGTGACCATCCCTGGAGGTATTTAGAAGATGGGTAGAGGAGGTGCTCAGAGATATGGTTTAGTAGTGAATGGGTATGGTTGGACTCATGATCTCAAAGGTCTTCTCCAACCAAATGATTCTATGATATTTAATTTCTCTGCCAAAGGAAGGCCTGGGAAACCTCCTCACAGGTTTTCATTGTGGGTTTTAAAATGTTGTGGTTGTTTTTTGGGGGTTGGATTTTTTTTCTAGTACTCAAACATTCATCTGTAGATCACTTCTGAAGTAAATGCCAATGTGTTCGTATCTCTCCAGTTATAGTGTGAAGAAATATATTTACGGTGCTTGCCTATCCACCCTATGAACAAACAGGTCAGTACCTAAAATAACAGAGTTTGATTTTTCAGGTAACTTGGGAGAAGGAATTTCAATATATAATAAGCACTGTCACACATACAGATGTGCATTTAACGTAGTTAAATGGAAAATGTTGGTGGCATGAAGAAGTTCAGTCCATTTTCCTTTGCAGGGAGGAATTTCTTTTGCTTGAATTAAGGTGTATAAAGTGATCCTTCCGATACACTTCTCTGTGGCACAGTGTACTTGATGGGGCATGGAAATCACAAATTCGTGCTGTTTTCTTGCTTCAGGATGATGTTGTTTTAATAATGGAATTCAACTGTTTTTTGATACTTCATTAAAACTTTGTATTTGACTTTTTGCCAACAAGTGCGGAAAGTTAGCAAGAATTACTTAACGTTACATCTTTGTTTGTGTGGAGTGAATGAACTCCTCTATGGTGTCTCTGCAGGTTTCAGTGAATGGGCAAGTATGACCATATTGCCTGGTATGTGTGTGAGACTTAGATCAATGTAGATAGAAGTAAATACTGGGCTTCTGATCCAGTTGTGTGAAATCTTGCAGGGTCTTGCACAATTCAGCAAAGACGTCAGCTGTGTGATGACTTCAAGCAGGCATGGAGTTTAAGGTGTCCTCCTGACACAGAGGCTGTTAATTCAGTTAGGATTTACAGATTATTCTCTGATGAAATTGATAGTCAATCAGACAAGATTGTGTGAGGAGCGTCATAAGAGATGCTTGCTCCCTGTAAAAAAAAATTTGAAAAGAGAAGTCATCTCCTGTGAAGACAAATCCCAGTACCAGGGAAGCATCTGAGAAATTGAACAAGTGAAGGTTTCAATTTCCCCTTTACAAACAGATGCAGCAGAAAATATTTCAGCAGCCATCACAGGTGTTCCTAAGTGTTACTAGTATAACAGTGGTTAATGCTTTCTTCTTCAGTAATGTTTTAGTTTTTCAGAGAGTCATTTGCCCAGAGTGTTTTTTAATTTGACAGTGACTTATTTTTTCCAGTGCTGAACATCAGTGCTTTGATCCAGGAGTGACTGGTATATATTAGGTTGCAAGCAGATAGTTCAGTCACTTTACAATTATAGATAACTACCTGTACAGCTGAAAGCTGAAGAAAAAGAATTTTTGTCCTTCTTAAAGATGAGTATTTTATCCAGATGGTTATTCATAAATTTATAGCTAAAATCTGCTGTCTCTTTTCAAAAATCATTTTATATGTATATATGCTTCTAATTAGTATGCCCTGACATCATCCACAGGTTACAGTAAGAATTCATCCTAGGCGTTAACATATTTTCCAATAATAAAAAAAATTATTCTTTTATGCATGTGTACATGGTAAAGCAATGGATGAATCATAAATATGGCTGGCAATTTTCTCTTGAAACTGGCTGATGACTGAGATAATAAAGTTATTACCAAGCCAAGAGAAGAAAGTATTGGAAGAGTATATTGGCAGTAAACAAGGAGACATGGATTAAGAAAAGAGGGTTAGTAAGAGTAAAAAAAGGTTGTTTTGGAAGTGAGATGTGTCAGGCTGAAATGAAGAGTTTCCAAAAGCCAATCTGAGTTGGATTTCACTACAGAGATCAGAAGACAAAGAAGGAAAGCAGCAGCAGTGGGCAAAGCTCAGAGTGAAGCTAGTCCCAAAACAAAACAAATAACTTGCTTCCTTTTTTGAATGTGAACATAGATGTTGGACCATGGATGCACAGGCTGAAGAACCCGTGGGGTTTAGAATATGGACACTCTGTGAAGAAGCATTTGTTCTGCCTTCTCCCTCAGCCCTCTGGCTCTGGTTGGAGATAAGGAGAAGACCATGTGCTGCAGGTACAACAGGCCTGTGCTGTGGCCGTGGACTGTAGACCACCTTTTGGCTCCTGTCCTCAGCACAGATTGGCATTGACAGTTGTTGAAACAGCAGGGCAGCCCTGAACAGCCACTGTCAGTGTGGAAGAATTAGGAGGTGGGAATCCGAATAGATGATGCAAAGCTTGATGTTTCTGTGCCAAAATAGCTGGTTTCTGACAATGAGAAAGGCAGGAAAGGTCTCCTTTTTGTGTTCCTCTGACACTTACAAACTTGCGATCTTCCACCAGCCACCTCTTTCCTATGGAGCTTAAGAATTTTTGATATGGGGATTGTCAGTACTCAGAGGTACTGAAAGGCCTTTTGGAGTGAAGAACTATCTGGCCAGGGACATGCAAAAATAAAGGATGAACAGAAATTACAGGAAACCTAAACCACATCTGAATTCTAGGAAACTTTTCTAGTGCATATGCACACAAACATGGACACGAACATACTTCATGAACACATCAGCAGTTAGAGAAAAGATACCTACTTACTGCTCTTAGAGCCTCCTTTGTTTCTTGCTGAAGCAGCCTGTATCCATTATAGGTGCTGACCTTGTGTGTCTGACAGAAACATCCAAATGTACTCAGTAGCTGCCAGCATTGTGTCTACGTGGCTGTGGTTGTGTCCATGTTGTAGGTGTACATTGGATCATTGAGTGGGTGCTTGTCCCAGCCTGCCCGTGGCTCTCATTGCCTGAGCAGTGGGAGATGGTGAGCATGCATCTACATGTAGGCACTTTGGGAAAAGAGCAGACTGGTGCTAGAGGGTGAAATCTGGTGTATATGCACCGCTTCTAGATAATCAAAAATTAGTGGAAGCAAAAACCAGGCAGTTCTTCAGGAGAATCCAGAAATTTCATGTGGTTCAATCTAGTTGAAGAAATGAGATTTTTATGAGCTGTCTCAACTGATTCAGGGTTTCAGGCCTTAAGACAGAATCACTGAATCCTTTCACATTTCTCAAGTGTTTCCACTTCTGTTGTTTCAGGATGCTCACCAGAACCCCAAGTGTTGTTGCCCAAGTGTTCCTTCTTCTAAGCATAGCTCTGGTCATTGCTATTGCAGTGATTCAGATAAATCGGCAACAGATCCTCTCCCCAGGGCTCAAGGTAAGTCTTAAAATACCTAAGGAAGGAGAACAATGTTTTGAACTGATAATTAATAATGTTCCTTTTTAAACTAACTTTTATGGGGTGATTCAAAAGAGACTACAGCCATAAATTAATGTTTAATCACTTCTTCGTCATGGCAAAACTGAAGCAGAGAGTAAAAGAGAATTGGTCAAGATCACAGAATCAGTGGCAAAGCAGGAAAAATGCTTCTTGATGCCCTGTCTGTGATGCCCATCGCACAGTGCCTTCTCTGAGACTGAAAGGGAAAACAAGGAGAATATGCACCTGCTTTTTTATTTTTGCTAGAGATTGGAAGTAATTCTAAGATAATTTTGAAGAGGGAAATACTCAGAGTTTGAATTCTGCTGCCAGGCAGAGCTAGGAAGTTTATACTGAAATCTTTGCAGACTGCTTGTGTTATCAAAAGCATTTGGGCTGTAAGTGTGCACAGTAAGATTTATCCCATGTTGGGACTTGCTAGATTTTAACAGAAGCAGAGTAACTTCATGAGGAGAGCAAACTGGAAAAGACAAACTGAAATACTCTGGAATTCAGGCTTTGCCTTGTGCTGCTGGACTATCTGTGCAGTTTCTTCCATGAGGAATGCAGAAATTAGCCTTCTAGAGAAACTGTGCAGTCTGGCACTTTGAGATTTCTGTTTTTACCCAAGCACATAAATCTTGTCAGATCTTTCTTCGAAGTTCATTCTATATTTCCCCTCTGTGCATGTACTTAATTGGATAGTTCATATACGAACAGTGATACCCTGATGTCTTATTACATTTTTTGGGTTTATAAACACCATTGGCTTTGTCTGAACCATTTGGTGGTCTATGAGTGAGACAATGGGGTAAAACTGTAATCTGATACCATTTTTGTGTGTTTGTGCGGTGTGGCAGAGCATGTGTGCTGGAATCTTGCCTGGGGACACAATGCCTCGAGTTTATTTCCTATGTGCCCTGAATCCCTGCTTGCAGCAGCCTTACATCCTGCCAATTTTCATGCAAGGCAAGACTGGATTTGGCATGTAGGCTAAAGCCCCTATCTAAAAGACAGCCTTTGCATCACTTGTGTTTGCCATTAATTTATTTTCACATTCAGAATGATAAAATTATCTACCTAAATCTTTGAGCAAACGTCTGACTGTCCTTGACCACCTGGAGCTGGTTTAGGTGGGAGTTCAGCTTCCTGAATTGCAACAGCTTTGTGTCTGGTTCTGGAGGAGGACTGGCTGTTTCCCTGTTAGGGGCCTTTGCTTTGGATTTCTTTTTTGGGCTGTAAGCCTGCCAGTGCAGAAAATGGAGAATCCTGTGTTTGATTCCTGAGTTACTGAGTAGTCCTCAGTAATGATGAACACTCTGAAGTAATTCTTCAGGAGCAGAAGAAGGACCTTGGTATGCCAGTGTAAAATCGTCCAGTACTTAGTTGATACAGCAGAGCCTGGAAATGGCAGTGTCCTGAAGTTAGTGGTTGCTTAAAATTAAATAGCGGTAACATGATGAAACTTACTCTTTGTAAATGGCCTTCTTCTTCTGGCTTTTCTCTATGAAACCAAAATAGCTGCTGAAGTCTAAGTAGAGCTTGTGATATCTGTGGCATAATAGTTCTTTCCCAGGATGCACATTGAGAGCATCCAGTTTCCTTGCTTTGTGGCACAAGAGATAAATTACCTGCTATGCTACTGATGTTTTAAAGTGTTTTGCAATGTTAAATATTTTGGTTCCTTGATGGTTGGGTTATCTTGAAGATTCAGCCAGTGGTTTTTGAAGGGAAGACCTGACCATATGCATGAGGCTGAGGCACTGAGGGAACTTCTGACTGATTGGCACACACTGTGATGAAAAGAGCACAAATATCCCTTGAGACTGCTTGTGAAGAAGTCCAGAATTGTAAATGATGTTACCTCTGAATGTCATGAGCCTTTGTACCAGTCAAAAATATTTCTGTTTGTCTGCTAATATTTTGTGAGCCCTGAAGAGGAAAAAGCTGTCCCTTCATTATTGTGTTTCTCCCACCATGCCTGAATTTTGCACACCTCTTTCAGCTCTTAGGAAGTGTTTTATCTTGTTTGTGGATGTTATGCTTGATTAAAAGTAGCTCAAACCTATGTAGATGAACTGGAACATGCTTCCAGCCTGGATCCACTTTTGTGATCTCCATCTTCCCTGTAACTGGGGTAGCTTGTTGGCATCTCGTAGCAGTTTTCCAAAGTGATTGGAAGGCAGGTGAGATGCCATCACTGTGCCTGCTTTAAGGGTTTATGCATCTTTTCATCCTTCTATAGGAGTGATATTCACACTGAAGAGGTGATTAATCCTGGAGCTCATTCTTGCTGTTGGAATTACTGTTCTTCTGGATGTGCTTGCAGAACTATTCACATGAATACCCCTTATCTCTCTGGGCCACAACCAGACTCGTTGAGTGAGTCTGCCTCTGAAACAGTATAGGTAGTTGTCATTCACACAGGCAGCTGTGTGAGGAATGGTTACCCTCTTGGAAGGGAAGGACAAACAGCTGATAGGGGAGAGGGTTGTTATTTCTTTAGTTCTCCCAGCTCCAGCCAAAAAAAGATGAATTGAGTACACCTCACAAAGTCTGGTTTATTGTTAGCTTGCTTTTTATTTCACTTCTGTTAAATGTGTACAGTAGTCATAGTATTCTGCCAGGGTCAAGAAGCATAGTGATGTGTTTACTTCATTCTGTAGGCAGCATGGTCACCTCTGTGTTGGAAGCACATTGGGCAACAGTAACTCCCAAAATAAGCATTTAAGTCACTTCCTTCCTCCCTCTCTCTCCCTCCCTCCCTCCCTCTCTCTTCTTTCCACTGGATAGGAAAATGGAACTCTGAAGCTTTTCTGGGTTGATTTTATTTTATCTCCCTGTCTTGACTGACTGATCTATTCCATTGACTTAATGGTGCAGTTGTGGGGACCTTAAAGGGAATCACCAGGTCTTTCTCTCTTTCCACACGTGTTTGAGTAGAGATGATAGAAATCCTCTGTGGCAAAGCTGAAGTAGAGGGAAAAGGAGGGAGAAAATGTTGTCCTGTTCTTTACTAGCTGCTAACCCAGGATAAGGGTTTGCCTGTGCTCACAGTCCCACGCAGAGCACTTCAAAGCAGGAAGGCATTACTTGTCCTTGAAGGCCCACCAGAAGCGATCCGACATGTGTGGTGGTGTAGCCCCTGCCCCAGGCCACTTTGTGATCTCAGAGTAAGCCACGCATGTTATGGGAGAAAATTTTCTGTATGCCATTTGCTTTGTACCAGTGCAGTGAGTTGGAGGATGACGCACTTCCTGACCGCACCTGGAACTCCTGCTGCCTGACAAGGGCAGTGAGCAGGGACAATCAGTCACCCTCTGACGGCACTGGTACCCCTGGTGCCTGGATCGTAGCCCGTACGGGACTGTACCAGAACTGTGCAGTCTGGAACATAGTGGACTCGTACAGCTGGTGGAGAATACCAGAAGTACCTAAAACAAATTGTGTCCAGAATGGAAAAATACTTATCAAAGTTAGTCATCTCACAGTACTATAAATAGTGGTTCTAAGAGAGACCCTTTGGAGCTGTCCTTGATCACAGCAGACTGTGACCAGCATCTCCCTCTGAGTTGGGATACTTCTGGTCGCAATGTGAGTAATTCATTAAACTCAAAAAGAGGGGAATTTTGATTATATGGTAAACTTTGTGAGTCTGAATATCCATATATTTCTGTGTTTGTGTGACTGTGTATGTGTGTGATTTGATTCAGGAAACCCTGCAGTAAGTCTTGTGTGAACCTTGCCGTTCTTGACTCTTGGTTAAGTTACTGGTTTGATTATGATACATCCCATTGAATCATTTTGTTAAATTGGCTAATGATTAAGGACTGTTAAAAATACACAGCCTAATTTTGTGATCTGCTTTAAAACTCTTAAATTGCTGTTGAATCAAAGCTGTGTAAAAAACCCATCCACACCAGCCTGCAATTTTAATGTCACTGAAGAATTTTAGTTCAACCAGTTTGTCTTAGGCAGCAGGCTGAGACAAGGCATACAGAATTCTCCCACTCACTTAAAATGCTGCATCCTCTGTCATTTCTGTTGTTTGCTTGTTTTTTAATTAAAGATTAATCTTAATTAAAGATCTTTAATTCTTTATCTTTAATTAAAGATTAATCTGATCACCACTTCACGAGGCTTCATGGGCCGGCTTACACGGAGTGAATGCCACACAAGTTTTGAGGAGCTTCAAGACTTGTCCTGAAATGGACCCAAGAGTCCTTTTCAGAAACAAGCATCTTTTTTTAAAGGAAACAAGAGGCTGTACAGGAAAAAGAGGAGGAGGAAGAAGAAAATAAAATTGTCAGTCATACGTTGGTACAGATAAGTCTACAGCTACTTTTTGAAATGCAAACCTGTTGCTTTCAGGAATGAGACTGGGAAGGGGGAGGATGGAAATGGGTCAAGAACCTCCACAATTAGCTGAAGTAAAAATACTTCCATTATCTTCAGCCTCTACTCGGGCATGATGGGTAGCTCTAAAAGTAGCTAAGTTGAAAGCATATAGTTGGCACTTTGATTTGACTGAGACTAGATTTAATTAATGGCTCTTGAGCAGATTGACCATTACTTACTGCATTATGTATCTCCAGAGTGCTTGTCTCCCTTTCAAGGAGGGGGAATACACTCCAGGTATCTTTGCAAAGGTAGTTACTTGAGCAGAACCAAACGGTGTGGTGGTTTGTTAGTGTCTACGGAGCCTTTCACCTTTTAGTTGGTATGGGTAAATATTGTCTGAATAAATATAAATGAAGCTTTCTTTATCTAGTAGGCCTCTGGGAAACAGACTAGACTGGTGTTGCTGGTAGTTCCTTAGGGGCCAGGAGTTTGTAGGATTACAGTGGAAGCTGGGAACTAATGAGGTGTGGAAGCTGACTTGTTTGCCACCTGAAGCAGTGAGCCTTTTAGGTCAGACTTGAGGCCCCCTGGGGAGGCAGTGGGATGAAATTTATCAGCTTGCTGCAGGGGCTTCTACTGCTTTGCAGCCAGATGGAGACTCTCATTTTTCAGTGTTGTCAGTCTCCTGGGCATCTGTCTTTTTTAGAAAGAAAAAAGTTGACAGAGAAATGACCCCTGTGTGATTCCTACCAGTTAGATGACTTAGGAAGTGGGGGGCAGCTAAATGTACTTTCAGGGATCATGAAGAGGATAAGCGAAGTTGCAGTTTTCTTCTCCCCATGCAGTTTGCCTTCTCAGTTGCTGCAATGTTCTGCTGCCGTAAAAGATAGGAAAAGGGGAAAGACTGGTCAGGTGAGCTGTGGAATGGGACGCAGAAACCTATGTTTTAATCCCACGGAGAGTCCAAGTGACCTGGGGCAAGTCGCTTAAATATTTCTCATTTATTTCATAAATAAACATGGGTTAATATTGATTGTCTTTCCCTCTTTGTTGCCTCACGCTCTGGCACAGCCTGTTTTCAGTGGCAAACTCTTAAATGGACTGCTTAAACCACTCAAAGGGAGAGATTTATGGGGCAATCAGGAAAGAACCAGACTTGTTACATGGTTCTCACTATGGACTATCATGTACTTTACCTCTTTGCTTGTAGCTTTATGGATCCCTTGTGCATCCCTGAATGTGAAGCCTGTGCTTAGGTATCAAACCCTTCAGTGTCCAGGGAGTGTAGCTGAGATAATGGGAAATGAACTTGTTGCAAAATCAGGTCCTAACACAGTGTTATCTATGTGTCAGTGTGGATTTTGAACGTGATGCAGAAAGGAGATGAGCATTCCCCATCCCCACTGAATTAATTATTGAAGATTTGTAGTATGTGCTGTGTTTTGCAGCCAGATTTCATTCTGTACTTTGCTTTTGGATTCATGCCTAAGTACCTAACACTAGAATTAATATCTCTTGTAAATATATAATGTGCATACATTTTCTGCAGTGTTTGATGGTGCAAAGAAGTATAGCTGCATATGGGCCTTTAAGCTGTCATTTTTTGTGTTTCTTGATCTAATGTGATTTTTTTCTCCCTAGTATGGAATAGTCCTTGATGCTGGATCCTCTCGGACTACAGTCTATGTCTACGAATGGCCAGCAGAAAAAGAAAATGATACAGGAGTAGTAAGCCAGACCTTCAAGTGTAATGTGAAAGGTGAGCTCAAATTCAAGTTGATTATTTCTTTCTAGCCTAGAAGAACAGATTATCTGGAAGCTTACACTGCTTTGTTTTTTCTGGTGTGTTCCCTTTTCAGTGCTGGGGAGAAAGAACTATTGAGACTATGTCTATACCTGTTAGCATCAGTCCTACAGCAGGGTGCTCTAATCTGCAGTGGAGAGAGGAAATTGTAGCTTAATTTAATTTACTCCATTACAGTGCATAACTGGTGCAGGCAGAATTCGATCTACAGAGAATCAGGCCCTGTGAGTGTTTAGTCCTTGTACCATAAAATAATTTAATTTAAAATGAAAGTATCAAATATATTTAAAAATAGCTTGGAATAAAAAGTCTTTGAGAAGAATGGAGATCTAGCCCGTTTTAGATGTTAGCCATTAAATATGATGGAGGCAAAAATGAGTGTCAGCTATGCCATAGAAGTTTGATAAAGTAGTTTTTATTTTCCAGAAGTCTTAGTGATGGTTTAAAAAAAAATCTCTGCTGTTTGAGTCAGGTTTCCTAGAGAAACAAGGCTTATGCAGCTCATCTGGAATTGTTCTGTAATTACTTGGAAAGAGGCAACCGAGGGGAAATGATGAAAGGCATGCAGAAAGTGAACAAGAAGAGCTTCTCATACTACAGAATTAGGAAGTGTCTAATAAAATGCGAAGGTGTCCCACCCACAACAAGTACCAGTGGCTATCTACCTTGTCTTTGGTCTGAGGTTTTGCATTGATTCCTCTCAGAGAGAGGATGCTAAACTAGACTGGCTTTTGCTCACACTCCAGTATGGTTAATTGTATGTTCTAATAGCTTTTTGTGGATTCCCTCATAACAGCTATTGAATCTCTTAGTCAGCTTCAGTGACATTTGACTAAGCTTTCAAAGATATCAAAATTCCACATGTTTTTTGAGGGCAAGTGGCCAGGGAGGGGAGAAAAAAATCATAATTATTAAGCAGCAGCTAGTCCGTAAGGGATTTCTGCATGAAGCCAAACTTCATAAAGTCTGTTACTCTGAGTTAAATGAGCATTAGATTATCCTCTATGATACCAACTTCAGCAGTACTGCTTTGTTTAGCATTACTGGCTTGGGTTTGCCGGTGGGTAGGAGGAGGGGGTGGGGCAACTCAGAAAGTTTCAGCGCAGATGTTGTGGATCTCTGATAACAACTGTTGTGTTGGGAAATATTTTTTCCATTTTTTCCCCTTTCCTTCTCTCTCAGTCATGATCATGCAAAATCCTACATCCCTCTCTGCGTCTGGAAGTAGTTGTAGCCATGGAGGTCCATGAGTAACTAGGTGATGAGTAAAAGGCAATGGTTTCTTAACAGAACCACCATTTCTGTCTTCAGCGTTCAACATATGCATGAACATTCTTAGCAATTTTAGAAGAAGGAAAGGAAAACAAGTGTCATGCACAGAAGCAACGCACCGTCACGTGCATGGTGGTGTGTCCTTACAGACTGCAGGAATGGCAGCCAGCCTGCTGAGGTGGGGGTACAGTCTGCTAGCTCATGTCTTAACTCATTAGGAACATTGCCTTTAGGAATTCTGGTGTGAGAAAAATGCACAGAGAAACTGCATTAGTCTTCTTGAAAAATGATAGAGGAGTACTTTGTGAATTTAATTGATTAGGTTTTGTTTTACCTCGAGGAAGTGCAAAAAATTGCAAAGCAGAGAAGGCTAAGTTGCTGTGAACTCCACAGGTCTGGGGGGGCCTTAACCGTGGTCAGCCACAGTACTCATCCTCCAGTGTACAAAATCACCAGGGTTCACTCCTCCAGTCTCTGGTGACTGCAGTGGAGAAGGCAGAGGGCGTATTAGAGAGGTCCCAAACTAAGCTGTGGGGAGCAGTGGTGAACGCATCTGTCAGAGTTTCTTCAGTGACTCTCACCATAGCCTTAAGCACTTAAACTGGAGGATAGTTCTGGGCATATGGAGAGAAGACTTTCCTTCAGACCTACTGAACTTGTAAGTCAAATGATCACTACCTTGTAAGTTCTGTGATGGCTTTATGATTTAATTTCTGCCTTTATTAGGTACCTCTGTCCTTGTTTGTAGGAGCCAGCCCCAAATCAAAATCCTTTTGATGTACTGTAATTAATCTGACTTGGTCAGGCTCCAAGCATCAGCAAAGCTGGCAGTTGTCAAATGTTGGCAGAACAAAATGGTCACTGCCTTGTGACCTGCTCTGTCTGAACACTGGGAGGGGGAGGTTGCTGCTACCAAGGAAGTGTGAGGCAATTGCAGCTGCTGAGGATGTAAAATAGCAGTCACTGCTTTGTTTTCCTCTGGTAACAGCTTTCCTTCCAGCTCCAGGCCTGCCTGCGCGAGACTTAAAGACTTTTAGAAAGTCTTATTCCAAGGTAGGGCTGTAAACATCAACAATGATATGGAAATGTTTATGTTTAAGTTCATACTGTGAAAAAGGGAGTGGTGGAGTGTCAAGTCTGTAAAGTCTTACATATTTTTTCTTCTGGTTTTATCAATGCTATGTGGCTGAACATAAATGGTTTCTCATTTTAACTCCATAAGAGCTATGGGGGTAATTTCTTTCTTTTAACACCTGTTTGCTAATTTGGCTAATTTGTAGCTGGCAAAGCACAATTAAATCAATCTACTTGTTTTTTGTAGGCCCTGGTATATCCAGCTATGAGAGCAACCCTGGAGCTCTTGCCAAACCCTTTGATGACTGTCTGAATGAAGTCAAGGAGAGAATACCAGTCCATCTGCATAAAAACACTTCAGTTTATCTGGGGGCTACAGCTGGCATGAGACTACTGAGGTATGGCAGAAACTTGAACTCTGTACACACACTAGCATAGCAGTCTGTGAAAACAGAATGTGAAAAATGTATTGGATGCATTTTCATCCATTGGAAATTGATCTTCTGAAAAGGAAATGGAACCCAGCCAATTTAATTAACTTTATTGATAGGGGAAGCAGGGCTGTATAGAAATCCTCTTTTATGCCTTATTGAAAAGAAATGCTTGCTTTATTCTAGAGAAGACAAGAGTTTAAATGTCTCTTCTGTATCTGTCTTAAAATTCAGTGTTATGTAAACAGATGATGTTTGTGCATATCGGTGGGCAGCAAAGGCAGATTAAAACTAGACACTGCAGAGTTCTGAGTGTGGAAGTAGTGTAATGTGGCTTTGGAGGTCTGTCTGTGGCTTTAGCCTTGGCACAAACTGGCTTTTTATGTTTGTTCTGTGGCTAAACAGAGTGGGAAGAAAGGCTCTAGGACTGTTTTAACCAGTAGCTGTCATAGTTCAGTCACTGTCACTTAGTTCAGTAAAAAGAAAAGTATATACAAGAGACAAAACACCCATAATCTTGCATGATAAAGAGTGAAGTTTGTACATAATGGGGGAGTTGCCTGCTGAAATGATGCTGGATACTTGGCTCTTCCCTATCATAAGATTCCCTTTCAGGGAAACAATGTCTACTTTTTATTAGGTGATTGTAGTAGTTTTCTTGAATTGCTAGTCAGCAAACAATAAACACAAAATTGCCTTTCCAGATGCTCAGTGTCTCATGTTTTGTGAATTGCTTAGGTTGCAAAATGAAACGGCAGCCAATGAAGTCCTTGCAAGTATTCAAAACTACTTCAGAGCACAACCTTTTGAATTTAGGGGTGCGCAAATCATAACTGGGCCAGAGGAAGGGATATATGGATGGATAACAGCCAACTATTTAATGGGCAATTTCTTAGAGGTGTGTGGAAAAAAAATGCATGCTTTTCCTTTCACTGTTTCTTTCATATAAATGAGAAGTTTGACATGATGTGCCTGTTCAAACATCATAACTGTAACTTCGATTTTTCACTGAAATATATAACAGGGTCTTTTTGTGGCAGTAATAGAACAAAGCAAGCATGAAGAATGTGATGTTGCAGGAATGTGGTATGGTAAAGGTAAAATTGTTGATTCACAGACAGGGCTCTTCCCTAAATGATATACCTTACCTAGAAACAGAAGCTGCAGTGCTCTTAAAGGCATTGGTATGTTAAGCATGACAGGTGTTGATTGTCTTGATAGCAGTGCCAACTAAAGATGTTTTCTTCTGCTTTTCTGTGACTTTCTTAGGCGGTTGCTGTCCTTGCAGCTCTGCTGGTGAAGGATCTGCAGAGCTTAGGGGTCTCCAAATTGTTTGGCAGTGTTGGCTTACTTTTCTTAAGCAGAAAAGACTGTTTGGAAGCAGTGAAGATGGTTAAGTTGATGTGGCCAAATGTGCCTCAGCTAAGCCAGAAATTGCTCATACACTTCATTCTAATACTGCTGAAAATCTGCCGGCTGTGAGCAATGGGCTGTGATACTGTGCAGACAAAGTGATACCAATATGAAGATATTTATGCTGTCCTTGAACTCAGAAAAGGATCAGGCAGGAGCCTTATAACAGAAAGAGAGTCAAATGTTTTGGAAGGTCCCTTTTTATATACAGATACTCAGTATAGTTTCATTCTCAGTAAAAACTACTGAAATGATCGGCAACTGCTCATCTACATTCATGGCAGTTGTGTGCTGCCCTGAGCATTAACTGCACTTCTCCCTAGGCTGAAAGAAATTTCAACCAAACTCCTGAGTGTTGTTAGCTGTCTTGGGTGAATGGTTCCTGTTAGACCGTGGCTGTTAATAAGCAGGAATTAGCTCCTGGTGATGTAAGTGATTGCTCATGGTGAATGGGTTGTTGACTTTTGTAAAGTTAAGAAAAACAGTATTGGAATCGCATGTTCTGAAAGAGTTTTTCCTCATTGTGTGCACTTCATGCAACAAAAATGACATCATGAGCTTCAGGGTGTCTTCTACCACGTGATTTTTAATAATCCAAATATCAAATTCCATATGGCAGATTGAAAAGGACTACTGAGGGCACTGCAAGATGCTGCAAAGGCGGTTTAGTATAGAGTTGAGTGAAGGCCTGTGTGTGCAATATCACTAGCAGGAGAGAGAAATACCTTTCTTGTGGCACTGGCCTAAGAGTCACATTCTGCTAGAGGCTGTTAATGAGACTCTTTCACCGTAGAATTTTCATTTGAGTATATTTGCGAGCCCGTAAAGTTTCTTTTCCCTTGTGTATGCTTTCATATCATCATGCTCAGTAAATAATACTACAGTAAATATTGAGATAGATAATCATAGAAAATCCATATTCTGCACTGTGACTATGTAGATCAAATACAGAATCTGGGAGACATTTTAGGTAATAGAGAAAAATGCCAGCTGAGTGGATAAGATGTATTCCCTCTACAGTTTCACTGAAGGAGATGTGCAGATGAGGGGTCCTTGTTCTTTTGACTTTGATGGAGCTTTCATCTGGGTTTTTTTTTCTGTTTTTCACTCTATTTGCAATCTGTTTTTCTGTGCGATCTCTTAACGTTCTATTCGTTTAATAATTCTTCTTGCCTTGAAACAAGCAAATCCTCATACCATTTCCATCCACATTTGTTCAAGAGCTCATGGGTATCTGGACTTCAGTTCCCTGCATTCTAGTACAGATATTGATCTGGCTAGTTCTGTGCTTTGATCATTGTGCTGTGCTCTGAGTTGAAAGCTACACTGCATTCCTTTTTCCGTCTTTGAAGATCATTTCACTCTGAAAGTACATCCCTCTTACATAAAAAAACCCATCTGTATGTTTTTCTTGACGCTAAGATTGTTTTTTTTTTAAAGGGTGCGGGACAAAGAGGGGGGGAAATCTCAAAAAGTTAAGTAAATATTAGAAAACTGTGAAGGAGAACAGGCAGAAGTGTATTTCTAATGATCCTTGTTTTTATTTTTTACATGTAGAGAAACCTTTGGAGGACGTGGGTTCATCCTTATAGAAAAGAGACCGTGGGTGCACTGGATCTTGGAGGAGCTTCCACTCAAATTTCATTTATCCCAGAGGACTCTCAGGAAAACTTCAATAGCACCTTGCAAGTGAGGTTGTATGGTTACAACTACAATGTCTACACTCACAGCTTCCAGTGCTATGGGAGAGATGAAGCTGAGAAAAGGCTTTTAGCATTGTTGTTTCAGGTCTGTTTGCTATGTTGTTCTTGCAGCTGTTCAGTAATTGTCTGAGCTGGTTCTCAGGCTTGCACTTGCTTCCCTTTGGTGGAGTTTGGAGACCCCAATAAGAGCTCTGTTGTGCTTAGTTGTGGACAAACACGCTTAGGTTTCATACACAGATCTTCACATTTGTTAAAAATTGGTGAGAATTTTGTACCATTTGACAAAAAGGCCCAACAGCTCCTCCAACTGTGTTGCTGATCTTGCTGATGATTTTTTGAGAAAGGAGTTTCTATGAATTACAGTGATCAGCAATATTGTACTGATAAGCTGTGACAGAGAACAAAAATCCATGTGTATGTGATTTTAAAAGAATGTCAAATGAGGTCTTTCTTGCTTTGAGTAGCTTTTATTGTTTGAGTGTTTTAATTTGTTTGGGTTTTTTTTTTTTTACCAGAAATCAAACACCACTTCCAATGTGGATAATCCGTGTTACCCTCAGGATTATAGTACTGCATTACCAATGAAGTACTTCTCTGGGAGCCTTTGTACTCAGTCTCTGAGACCAGCAAATTACTACCCAAACCAGCTTGTGAACTTCCATGGAACAGGAGACCCAGTTCTGTGCCAGGAGATGGTTTCTTTATTGTTTAACTTCACTGCTTGCAGAAACAGTGAAGACTGTCCATTTAGTGGAATACACCAGCCAAAAGTTAAAGGGAATTTTGTGGTAGGTTTGCAAACACAGCATTTCTCTTTGAGCTTGCTTGCTTTTCTGTAATTCCGAAAGTAACAGGCCTGTCATCTACCCCTTTTCTACAGGCTTTCTCAGGATTCTACTATACAATTAATGCTTTGAATTTATCTGGGCGCTTTTCCTTAGCTGACTTCAATTCAAGTATGTGGCTTTTCTGTTCACAGAGCTGGACACAGGTGAGTGAGTTGTTTGCCCTTTTTGGGTTTGTTTCTCTTTTCTTTCTTTCTCTCTTTCTTTTCAGATGGTCTTTACCAACCTCACCGTTTGTTTTCCCACTGTGCTTCGAACTATGAAGTATATCTGACATGTTTAAAACTTGGATAGGTTTTGAAATGTCATTTCAGTTTCAGCCATAGTGTAAAGATTACATGAAAAGTTTAGGAACCATAATATCCTCAGTCATTTATGTGCAGTTTTGTGTTTATTTTCATTTTTTTTACCATGCAAGCTATATCATTGTCAGGGTCTTTCTTTTTCTAACTCTTCATATCTTGTTGTTCACAACTTTACTTGGTGCTTCTGTAAGATGCTACTAAGTTCTAATTAGAATCCAAAGTAATCACTAGTTGTAAAAAAAAATACAGCATTTTTTTTCGTAATTTATGTGATTTTCAAAAACGTTTGCTTTCAGCTCCAGTTTATGCTGCCTAAAGTTGAAGAAATATATGCTAGATCCTACTGTTTTTCTGCCAATTTCATTTATTACTTGCTTGTACATGGTTATGACTTTGATGCAGAAGCTTGGCCACAGATACATTTTCAAAAGGAGGTGAGTAATAATAATTTCCTCTTACTGTTATTTAATCCAGAGAAGTTTAAAAGGCGACATAAGATGCTGTAGCGCACAAAAATATAGTGCTCATAAACAGCCTTTGTAAATGATTGGCAAACGTTTAGCATATGACAAAGCCGCTTTTCAAGTGTCAGTTCAGCCCTAGTTCCAGGAGCTGCAGCATTACCTGGAGATGCTGCCTAGATTCTTTTTAAAAGTTTTAAGAAAGAATCAAATAACTGTGTTTTAAACCCTGCTTCCTCTTGCTGAAGTAGTGGCTTGCTCTAGGCAGCGATCTGACTGAAACACCTTGCCAGTCAAGATCAGTTTGAGCTAACCCTGCTGAGCCGGACAGGAGAACTCCTGCATTTCTGTCTGCTGGCAGAGCCTTGGGGAAACCAGCAGAGCTCGTCAGTGAGTGGTGATGAAGCAACTAGGGCAGTTTTCATTCTCAGTTGGCACGTCCATCTGTGCCGTAATCTGGTTCTCTGGAAAAAGAATGTATATTGCTGAGGTATTTGCTTTCAGTTCGCAGAGAGAGAAGGCTCACAACATTTGTGTAACAGCTGCATTTCTCTTTTCCTTGACCTCATCTTTTCTCCTGAAAAAGAGTACTTGCAACAAGCTTGTATGTAGCTACTCTAAAGCTACCGCTAAGAAATTTTTGCTTCCAAAACAGAAGGCATGGCCACTGACTGAGCTTGGCTGTTACATCAATAAATGTGGTCCTCACAGTGCTCTGTGACTCCATCCTTTCCACTCTGTTGCTGTACAGACCCTTATTCTAAAACCTCGTCCCATACTGTCTCTTAATTTCCATACAGTTTGGAAATGCTTCACCACTGCATGCAAAACCAACAAAATAGAACAGGTTGTAGATCTTCATGGAGTATTCTTAAATGCAGGGTGTTCTTGCAAGCTGTTAATGAGAAATTGTAAGCAATCTTTTTCAAGCAGTCATATCTATTACTGGTGCGCTAGGAAATCAAGTAGGACTTTCTTGCCTTATTTTGTTCTCTGATTGATAACCATTAGCAGTTTTGGAGGAGTGTCCAGTGTTTAGCCCTTCTACCAGGAAATCAGCATAGAGCTTACTTTGGGATCTTAATCTGGACCTGGTGGGGGTGGATATTGCCCCCAGCACATAGGAGCAGTTAAACACAGCAATGTTTTTCTATATTTAGCTATAAAAATACTGAGCAAAATAAAACCCCCAAAGGTTTGTTTGAAATTAACACCTTTGTTACCTAGATTTTGTGCTAGGATAATCATGAAACTCCAAAAGGAAAAACTACCTTCTCTTAATTAGATCTGTCCCTACTAAAATTATAAGATCCAATGTTAACTGATCACCCAAGCTACCCCAGAGGTAACAGCACAGTTTCCCCAAGAGTGGTGGTTTTGCCTATCATAGAATCACAGATTTGCTTGGTTGGAAAAGACCTTTGAGATCATCAAGTCCAACCGTACCTGTCCACTACACAATGATATCCCTAAGCACTTCATCTGCCTGTCTTTTAAATACCTCCAGGGATGGCAATTCAACCACCTCCCTGGGCAGCCTGTGCCAGTGCCCAATAACCCTTTCGAGGCTATGATGAGAGGCTAATTCTAGGAATTAGCACAGTAGTGCTGATATTTTTTTTTTAAGTATGTTTCTTGCACAAAAAAAATCCCATAACTGGCTGTCTACTTATATACCACACATCCTTCTACCCATCCAGTACCTGTGTCTGACTTATTTAGCTAGGGGACCAATTTTTTAGCATCCTCTGAACAACAAAATAAAGGTAGTTTAAAATGGTTCTGTATCTTCTATGTAAACCCCACTAAAGTTTGCCCCTCGCTAACTTAAAGGTCAGCTGCAAGCATCGGCAGTTGAGCTTTTGAAGCCTCTTTTCTTTGACTGAAAAATCCATGGGAATAGAACTCTTCTGTCTTTATTTCAGGTTGGTAACAGCAGTATAGCATGGTCACTGGGTTACATGTTAAGCCTCACTAACATGATTCCAGCAGAAGGCAAGCTGATCCAATTACCTCTGAAACCTTCCTTGTTTGCTGGGCTCCTCGTTTTTCTCACTGCTACGGCATTGCTGTGTCTTCTCTTCCTTGTTTACTTGTGTATTGGATCACATAATCGGAAGAACATCAGTCATGTTGAACACGTATTTATTTCAGAATGAATGAACTTCACTGAAGACAAAACAATAATTTTATAGTGCCGTTAAGTTAAATAGGACTTCATTTTTGAAAAGTGGAGGGTGAAATAAAGACAGGCAAAAAGACTTCAGGACCAGAAGCGTAAATAGAGACAAGATGAGATGAGACACAAGGGAATTTGTGATACAGTGAACTTGAGAGCATTTGAAATATTTTGGCAATTATTTCTGTAAAACCATTTGACCAGTGTGCAGCAGAAAAAACCTGGGCAGAAATGTCACTTTGCTTGATAAGGGATTAATAGCTTTTCTTGCCAGGTACATATTATTTTCTGTTCATTAATTCTGTGCTAACCGGTGAGTTCAAGTGATGATGGATTTGATCATGGTGGTAGTTGTTTAAGATAAAACTAAACAGCAAGTCATTAGGAATCATGGGAGACAAGAACATGGCAGCTGTTCTTGTGTGCAGTGCTGACACCAAAAGCCTTCAAATAACCAGATTTCTGAAACTGGAACAAGCACTGGCTAATGATGGGAACTGAAAGGAACAGCTGGGATAGAATTGGAATAGGCAGCTAAAGAATCAGTAAATTTGTTCAAAAATCATTTGGTCTTCCAGAATAGTGTTTCCAGAATAGAGTCAGTATCTGATCAAAGAATGCCTTCCCTTGTGTTTTGCTTTTGCAGCAGTTCCCTCTTCTCCCTATGTATATAATAAATGTATATATGTATAATATCTCCCCCCTGTACCACCGGGATTCCCACCTGCTCGGTCTTCTGTCTCCTGTCAGCTTCAGCTGGGAAGGCTGATGCTGTTGAACTTCCAGCCAGGCAGCTGCCCCACCATAGCTTACAACTTCTTCCAAGCCAGCACTGTGGCTGCAGTTCAGTGTTGTAGTAAAAAAATATGTCTCAGACACGCAGCCAGCTGTAGTGGTCCTTGGCTGTAGTGGGGAAGGCAGTGGGGATGGCAGTGGCTCCAGTAACCACAGGTAAATCCTCCCCAACTACCGTTTGGGAACAGATCAATGTGTGTAACATTGTCCTGTCATCCAGAACCAAACGGATCTCTGGGAGAGCCAGTGAAGTGGACAGCATTTAAGAATGTGTACAAAGTATAGGTTATTTATCTTTTTATACGCTTTACTGCCTGCTTGTGACGATTAATAAAATTAAGTTGGGAAAAGCTAAGCCAAGTGTTGGGTTTTTTTCCCCCAGCAGCAGTATTTTCATCATGGTAGACAAATTATTCTTATGAGAGGGATAGGAAATCTCTGAAATGCTTTCCTAGGGGATGGAAATTTGCACGTTGTGAAACTGATCCTGTGAGATTCTGGAGTGAACAGCGCTCATTATCTCCAGAATCCATATTCTTAGCAAGGAAACCCTGGTGGTTAAAACTAGGGCACTCTCCTGAATTTTTTTATTTTTTATTTTATAAACACAACACACATATAAACAACTTTTAAGCACTGTTAACATTTCACTTTAGGATGCCAACATTTCCTAGGGCTTCTTTCAGGTTCACCACCATAATGCAGATCTGAGTAGTGCCTAAGAGAAGCAGTAAATCCCAGTTATCAAACACAGTTGATTGAGATACAGATTGTTGGAAGAGAACTATCAGACATTAGGAATAAGGACAGGATTACATAATATAAAAGTCTCATCTGTGGAGAAGCAGCAAGAATTTAATCCACTGGAAGAAAGAGATGAGAAATTAAACATATATAGACATTTCTGAAGGTGGGGAAAGTGACAAACTTCTCATAAAGCAACATGCAAACTTGGCAGAAGGAAGCAGTAACTTGTACTGCATGGCATAACTCAGCATTGAAAAGATTAGTGAAGAGAACAGAAAGTAAAAAATGCTGATTATGATAGTCTGTCGTACCATAGTGTAGGGATTTGTTATTCAATTTTTAAATTCAGTTACTTTTTCAGGGACAACATTACGTTCACTTGGATGGTAATGCAGACTGTGTATCACAAAAAGCCTCACCTATATATTTATGAGTGTTTTCTCTGTACTAAGAAGGCAGTATCTAGTTAGTTGCTCCCCAACATTTGTGCAGGCCTAGTGTATGTTTTTAACTGTGTATTCATAGGAGAAAATGTTTTTAAGCTTTAAATCCTGAATTGTTTTCAGTGATGTTAAGGCACAGCCCAAGTTAGGTGTATTTTATTTCCAGTCATTTGTGATCTTAACATATGCAGAAATGCATGCATGCAAGTTATAGTTATGTGGAACATGTGACCCTCACGTACAGCTCATTAAAAAAAAATCAAGATTTTAGGTAACCTCCCTTCCTTCCTTCCTTTAAAGTGGAAAATAATGTTAGATCAAAAGAAGAAAACGAAAAACACTTTTTTTTTCAAATCACTGCAAGATGGAAGAATTCAAAAGTCATCACCTTCTACTGCTTTGTTCTAGAGCATGTTGTTGAAAAATAAGTGGTACTAATACATTACTGTTGTAAAGCACAGCAAAATAACATTGTTATAATGGTATTCTGGATGGGACTTTCAGAAACACCCGATGGAGTTAAGTGCTCATTAACACTTTAATGATCCATTACCTGGGCACTTGCATAAAATATCAACACCATTTAAAATTGCTTAAGTGCATTTTTTTACTTGCTCTCTTTTATAATAAAAGCAAAACTGCAAACAAAACCCACTACGCTTTAGAGAACTAAATGGGGATGTTCCATTCTACTGCTGACAGAAAAGCCAGGAGAATGAAGGTCAGACCCATTTTCCAGCAGTGCTCTGCAGTATGTTTTGCTTACACTTTGCAACTCTCAAAGCCTCTCTTCTCATGGCAAATGTTTTAGCTGACATTTATGCATGTGAAAATCCTGCAGAACGCAACCTGTCAGTATCTGGATGCACATACGGCCCAGTGACCTCATTTTCACCCACAGCACTTTTGGGCCGTGCCCTGAGGGTCTGCAGGGCCCCTAACCACCTACCTGCCTTCCCTTGGCAGCAGCGCAGTGAGGGCTGCAGGGAGGTCTGTGTAAATGCTGGGCTGGGCTCCTGCAGCACTGTGGCTTGTTGTCCCATGGAACATCTCTCCACCTAGCGCACTCCCTCTGCAGCTCTGCTCCAGGTTGCAAAAGTTCCTTCGGTGTGTACTGCAGAGCTCGTGCTGTGCCTTTGCTCTATAAGAACGGTCATTCACACGGCAGCTGGTACCAAGCAAGAAAATAAGAGCTGTCCTGGACTTCTTTCCGGAGCCTGGAGGTGAGATGAACACGTTCTCGTGGCAGCGTGCGTGTGCGTTAGTGACACCAGCGCTACAGCGATGCCTTCTGCCACGCGCAGCAGGAAGTGACTCACTGTTAACAGCACAGGCCAGGTGCCCGACTTCTGCATATGGAGCTCTCACCTGTCCCTCTGTACTGTGGTGCATATAGTGCAGTCAATTAAATGTTCCTTTTGTTTTCAAACCATGGACTTCTCACCATCAGGTGGCATCACCTACTAAGCTGAGTTAGAACACAGGCAAACCTTAGAGACATCGCAGGTTCAGTTTAAACCACTGCAATAAAGTGAGTGCTGTAAAAGTTATGTTTACACACTGTAAGCTATTAAACATACAATAGCATTATGTCTGAGAAACCAATGTACATACCTTAATTTAAAAATACTTTATTGTTAAAAAAATAACTACTACCTAAGCCTTCAGTGAGTTGTGATCTTTCTGCTGGTGGAGGATCTTGCCTTGATGTTGAGGGCTGCTGACAGATCAGGGCAGTGGTTGCTGAAGGCTGGAGTGGCTGTGGTGATTTCTTAAAATAAGACAACAGTGAAGTTCATGGCATCAACACGCTCTTCCTTTCATGAAAGATTTCCCTGTAACATGCAGTACTGTTTGATAGCATTTTATCCACAGCAGAACTTCTTTCAGAATTGGACTCAATCTTCTCAAACTCTGCTGCTGCTTTAACTAATTTTATATAATATTCTAAATCCTGTTGGCATTTCAACAATCTTCACACCACCTTCACCAGTAGATTCCATCCAGAGAAATCACTTTCTTCGCATACCCATAAGAAGCAACCCTTCATTCACCAAACTTTTATTATGAGATTGCAGCAATTCAGTCTCTCTAGCTATGAAAGTCCTAGAGGGCTTCCTCCCATATGAAGCTGCTTTGTCTACATTGAAAACCCACTGTTTAACATTATCTTTGCTGTATCTTCTGGATAACTTGCTGCTTCACCATGTACTTTTGCATTATGGAAATGCTTCTTTCCTTAAACCTCATGAACCAACCTCTGCTAGCTTCAGACCTTTCATGTGCAGCTTCCTCACTTCACTCAGCCTTCATAAAACTGAAGAGAGTTAGGGCCTAGCTCTAGATTAGGCTTTCGCTTAAGGGAATGCCGTGGCTGGCTTGATCTTCTATCCAGACCACTAAAACCTTCTCCATATTGGCAATGAGACTGTTTCGCTTTCTGATGATCTGTGTTCACCAGAGCAGCACTTTTCATTTGCTTCAAGAACTTTCCCTCTGCATTCAAAACTTGGTGAATGGTTTGGTGTAAGAGGCTGATCTTTTGGCCAATCGCGGCTTTCAAAATGCCTTCCTCACTAAGCTTAATAATTTCTAGCTTTTAGTTCAGAGTGAGAGATGTGCAGCTCTCCCTTGCACTTGAACACTGGGAGGCCTGTTTTACCACAAGGAGTTAAGCACAAAGAGCAATCAGCATAAAAGCCCAAACTCTCAAATACTCTGTGAAATCAAGTTTTACTCTATGTGTTGTTGATCACTACTAATCATTTGTTACCCTTCTCGTTGGCATAAGTTAACAGTAACAGCTTTAAGGGCAGTGCGCCTAATCATTACTACAAGAGAATAAATAGAGTAATTAAGAAAGACACATCACCAGTTGTCCCACTATCATCAACCAGACCCACAGTTGCTGGGGAGCCCATTTTTTTCTTGCAGCATAGATTTGGAGAGCCTGTCCCTGGAAAACTGGGAGGGCCTATGAAGTGTGTCTACCCGTAGGTGAGTTCTTCAACCCTCGCTGTGAGGGGTCCAGCTTTTATATCATTAAATAAACAGATCACACCACCCCAAAAAGGTGGAGTATCTGGGCCCAGCTGCTTACTGCCTTTTTCTCATGCTCTGCACCAAGAATAGCACAGCACAATTCCACCGATGACAGCAATGTGCGAAGTTAGAGATTGAACAATGCACATAGCAACACAACATGAATCATCCATGGGTCACCCACATTGCTCTAGGCCCGTCGATCAGGCCCTGTCACTTTACTTGGTCCTCTGACCCATGGAGGATTTGAATCCCAAATCATTCATTCATTCATTCATTCACAATCCACGTGTGATATAAAAATAGTCTAATTGGTTTTAAATATGAATCACACACGGGTCACCTATATTGTCTCAGGCTTGTCGGTGAGGCCACGGCAGGGTTATTAATTGGCCCTGTTTCAGTGTTGTTGTGTCTCTGGGAATAGGGAGGCCTGAGATGGATGAAGACATGGTGCAAGAAATGTCAATCGATGAAGCTTGCCAGTTTATGGTGCCTCAAAGCAGTTGCAACAGTAATGTCCGGGGTCACTGCCCACTGGCTACTGTAAGAGATAATAACAATGAGAAAGTTTGAAATATTGTGAGGATTCCCGGGACACAGCACACGGACAACAAGTGAGCATGTGCCCTTGGAAAACCGGTGCCGAGAGCCTTGCTCGACAAGGGGTCGCCACAAACTTTCACCCTGAGGAAGCCACAGCACCCACACAGCGCGGCACCCCAGGGTGCACCCCTCCTAGCTCCCCCTCTATAAAGGTCTGTCCTGAACATGCATTCTCTTGCCCCCTTCCTGACCTCATTCTGCGTTTGCTGTGGTGTATCCAGAGCGCTGTCCTGCTGAGCGGCTCTTCCTGACCAGGGCCCAGCTTTGACCCATGGGAGGGAAATCTGGGTACTGCCTCAGGGTGACTTTCACTGAACCCCTTATGACAGCGCTCTGCCCTCCCAGGAGGAGGATGTGACACTTAATGGATAAGTTAAACACTAAACCATGCCCCCCATCCACCCGTGCCTTAAACACCTCCAGGGAAGGCGACTCAACCACATCCCTGGGCAGCCTGTTCCAGTGCCCAACGACCCTTTCTGTGAAGAATTTTTTCCTAATGTCCAGCCTAAACCTCCCCTGGCAGAGCTTGAGGCCATTCCCTCTTGTCCTGTCCCCTGTCACTTGGGAGAAGAGGCCAGCACCCTCCTCTCTACAATCTCCTTTCAGGTAGTTGTAGAGAGCAATGAGGTCTCCCCTCAGCCTCCTCTTCTCCAGGCTAAACAACCCCAGCTCTCTCAGCCGTTCCTTATAAGGCCTGTTCTCCAGCCCCTTCATCAGCTTTGCTGCTCTTCTCTGGACTCGCTCCAGAGCCTCAACATCCTTCTTGTGGTGAGGGGCCCAGAACTGAAGGCAGGATTCGAGGAGCGGTCTCACCAGTGCCGAGTACAGAGGGAGGATAACCTCCCTGGACCTGCTGGTCACGCCGTTTCTGATCCAAGCCAAGATGCCATTGGCCTTCTTGGCCACCTGGGCACACTGCTGGCTCCTGTTCAGTCGCTGTCAACCAACACCCCCAGGTCCCTCTCCTCCAGGCAGCTTTCTAGACAGACTTCTCCTAGGCTGTAGCTCTGCACAGGGTTGTTGTGCCCCAAGTGCAGGACCCGGCATTTGGCCTTGTTAAACCTCATGCCATTGGACTCTGCCCAGCGGTCCAGCCTGTTCAGATCCCTTTGGAGCCTCCCTACCCTCCAGCAGATCGACAATCATTTGCAAACTTGCTAAGGGTGCACTCGATGCCTTCATCCAGGTCATTGATAAAGACATTGAACAGAGCTGGACCCAGCACGGACCCCTGAGGGCCTCCCTCTCCTCCCTCCCCACCCTCCCGCCCTTGCGCCGCCGCCACGAGGGGCGAGAAGAAAAGCGGAGCGGCGCGAAGGCTCCGCCCCCTCCCCTCTCCGCGCACGCGCCGCGGCCTCGCGCGGAGGCGGCTTCCGGTCGGCGCCGGGTTCGCCCCTCCCTTTCTGCTCGCGGGCGGCCATCATGGTAGGTGCGGGCGGGCGCCTCGCTGCCTTCTTCCCCGCCGCCTGCCGCCTCCGCCCCGGGCCCTAGCGGCGGCGAGGCGAGCCGGGCGGCGGGCAGAGCCCCCGGGGCCCTTCTCGGCTCCTTTGAAAGGCCCTCGTCCCGCGGGGGTGTGTGCTGGAACGTTGGGGAGGGATGCGGGGAGGGGAGGCCTCGACAGGCCCTGCGAGTAATCAGACACAAACTCAACGAAACGAGTCCCCGTGGTCTGAGTTCGCTGTCAGGCAAGCTCTGTGTAGCCTACAGATCGCTCTTCCCCTCGTCGGTTCTTTACTGTTTATAGAATCATAGAATAGTTAGCGTTGGAGCGGACCTTAAAGATAATCTAGTTCCACCCCCCCTGCCATGGGAAGGGACATCCCACTCTTATCAGGTTACCCATTCATTGTCTTCCCAGTGAGAGCTGCTCAGTTTGCCTGTGGGGGTGGAGGAAAAGGGTGTCTGTGCGCTGGGAGCCACGTGAAACCATCCCTCAGTGCATAAAGTCTCAACCCAAGGAAAAGAAAATATAAGGTTTCAAACTTAATGTTTTCTTGGGTGACTGAAGTTTTGTGGGTTTTTTTTTTTCACGTTTATTCCTGTATACATCTTTACTTGGTCTCAGCTGAAAGTGCAACCCTTTTGTGCTGTGCAGATCTGGAATGTGGAAGTGCCAGGTGCAGGAGGTGTCTGAGCTCCATCGGGAAAGCCTGTCAGTGTCACCTTTAGGGATGGGGTAGGGCCAGGCACAACCCGTGTGGTCCCACCAGATGCTGTGTGGCCCGTGAGGCTCTGGGCTTCTTCCCAGTGCTTCTGCCCACCTGTAGCCTGCACGTGGGGCCAGGGCCAACAAAAAGCAGCTGCAGGCCTCATTGTGAGCCCCACGTGAATGGGGTTCTGTGCTGCTTGAAAACTGGGAAACCTGCTGCAAAGCCAGGGAAGGCCTTGGATCTAGCAGTGGTCTTAGGTGAGGCCCTCTCTAATTCCTGTTAATTTTTACTTCTCCCAGGTGTTCAAACGCTTTGTGGAGATCGGCAGAGTTGCCTTCATCTCCTTTGGGCCACATGCTGGCAAGCTGGTGGCCATTGTGGATGTTATTGACCAAAACAGGGTAAGCTAAGAGCCCTTCACCTTTGTTTTCTCCTTTATGTTGTAGTAGAAGCTTGTGCACTAAGAGCATATTCCATAAATAATTTTTTTAAGAAAATAAGCTGCTGACAGAAAGATAGGATTTAACAGCTATGGTGGTGTTTGAAACTTTGAGTAGCAAGCTTTTTCACCAGCAAGTGATATATTCTCTTTGCTGTCTTTCCTAGGATAAAAAGTGGGCAAGTAGATGTCAGTTGGAGTTTAAAACTTAGGAATGGAATGACATTAATGTATGTTTAAAGCAGATGTTTGGGCTAAGGGGTTCTTTTTGCTTAATGTTATTGAAAAGGCAAAAAAAGATGAAGCATGTTATCTTAGGCTTGTGTGGTTTATTTAAAGCTAAGTTGGTTTGGCTTTATTTTTTTTTTGAGATTGGCCTTTAAATTTTTTTCTATAAGGTTTGGGTTGATGTACACAAGGTTAACAATCTCTGCTTTTGTCTGAATAACATTTATTTCAAATCTTGACCATTGCTGTCAAGATACTGTTTTTACCTTATTAGGAAGCTGCTGTCTAAATCGAGTATGATGGGAACACTGCTACAAACCCCCTGCCTTTTCTTTGTCCCCTTTCCAGGCACTGGTTGATGGCCCCTGCAGTGGTGTCAGGAGACAGGCTATGCCCTTCAAGTGCATGCAGCTGACTGATTTTGTTCTCAAGTTCCCACACAGGTGAGTTATTTGCATTTTTTTTGATCTATGTTTAAAAAAAAAAAACAAACAAACAACAAAACATGCTATCACGTTATATGTGAATTGTGTGATCTGACCCATGCAAAACCTAGAAAGCTCATACAATGTTATGTCAATGGATTAACATGGGTGCACAGTAAAGATTTAGCAGACTGTGTTATAGTCAAATACACTTAAGTTTTTATTATGTATCTTTGTGGATAAACTGCTGTTCGGGGGAAAGGAAATGGCACACTGACCTAGACTTGCAGACAGTTGTGGTGTGGATGGTGTAGGGGGAAGCAGTTGTAGTAATATTATGCAGTTTTGCTTTTATCACTTTAGATTACTTTCAGACATTTAATAAGGTTCCTTTACAGAACTACACTGGAACTGTATGAGGGTGAACTCCTGTTTTCTTCAGCTTAGTAATTCTACAAGTTTCTGTAATTTAAAAACAAATTGCTGCTTTTATGATTCTGTAGCAGTGCTAGGAATAGTGAATGAGTGTGCCTCTTGGAGTCTCTCATGTGTTCACTCCTAGCAAAGTATTTGCACAATGAAATCTTAATTAGGCCAGAGAGATGCATGTGACATTGTCTTAAAGTAGGTGTCTAAAGTAAAAATGTTAGAAAGGGGATCTTCTTTTGCGTGAAATGTGGTGGGCCAGAGTAGCATCAGAGAGATATTATCTTAGAAAGATTGTGAATATAATTTTGTGACTGTTCTAATGCAGTGCTCGTCAGAAGTGCGTGCGACTTGCCTGGGAGAAGGAAAATATAAATGAAAAATGGGCCGCGACAAGATGGGCGAAGAAGATCGAAGCCCGAGAAAAGGTACCGTTTTTCACTGGATGGGTAATATATGTTGTGGTGGTTTTGCTTATTAAAGTTAGATACAATCTAATAAACTGTATTTTAAATTGTCAGTTAAGATTAAATATAGACAAGGCAAGTTGCTTCCTATCAGCTTCAGCTGCTTGTATTTTAACTGTAAAGGTGGTTTTGTTCCATTATTTCTGAAACTACTTTTTTTCATGCACCATCACTTCCCAGCAAAGGTCTTAAATAGTGAGCCAGTTCCAGATGTACACCTAAACCTAATTTGGAGATGATCAGAGTTGCGTGTGGAATGCTTTGAAACACTGAGTTTTACTGCTTGAATATGTCTATGTTACAGCTTCATGACTTATTCTTTTCAAACAGAAAGCCAAAATGACCGACTTTGATCGCTACAAGGTTATGAAGGCAAAGAAAATGGTAAGAGTTTGACTGTTGCTTGTTTATGAGGATACCTTTCACTCTGGAGTCACACAGAGATGTTAGTGGCGTGCCTTCTATAGCTGGTTTGGGTCATGGAGTGACACAAAGTACGTGAATGCCTGGAATTTTTCATCTTTCTTTGGCTACCACTTCCTCTTCAGTAGTTGATGAAATGAACCCGCATGATCTGGTGTCAGTCCTCTTAAGTTACAGCTGAGGGACAAGTTCCTTGCTGATGAAATAAGATATTGTTCATGGGTTCTTTGTATTTCATTCTATAATGAAAGTTGTTACACATGAAATATTGGGGTGCCCAGGTTACCAGCCAGAATGATGATGTCCACCTGGTAGGCCAGAATGGTTTTAGGTAGAATTTGACATTTTAAATGTAATACATGGGAAATTTTTTGACTGTATAACATAAATGTAACTGGTTAGCCATGGGTGATTATTAAAAAGGCAGACTCTGAAAGCTTAGAGTTTAATTCAAGGCATAATATTTATGAACTGTTGCTGTTTTCATTCTGCTGAATAGTAAACATTTTCCTCTCACAGAGAAACAGGATCATCAAGCATGAAATGAAGAAGCTCCAGAGGATGGCGTCTAAAAAAGGCAAAAAGCCTGAGAAATCAGGGAAGCCAGAGAAGGCACAGAAGCCGGAGAAGTCAGGGAAGCCAGAGAAGGCCCAGAAGTTAGAGAAGGCGCCAAAGGCACAGAAGGCGCAGAAATAAAATGAACTTCTGGTTATGTATGACCTTGTGTCTATGTTCTGATTCTTTGGAATTGACAAACAGTTAAACATCTGATTTAAATTGTAATCAAGTTCACTTTTGCTTCTGACAAAGAGTTGTTGTCTGTCTCATTTATTAATATCCAAGTTTTGGGTTCTAGCGTTTCCCTGAAACATGCAGAAATGGTTTTGTCATGTTCTGTGAAGCTGACCATACAGACAGCTCTGCACTCTGTGCTCAGTGCCCTTAGAAGTATTTGCATACCAAATTATCTGAAGTAGGTCGGATCCTGACATCTTAAGGCAGTTTGATATTGAAATAGTTGGGAATGAACAACATACTTGCATGGTTTTGGATGTGAATGATGAGAAGCAATCAATGATGCTATTTTTTTCTGCATAAATTAAGGCGTAAACAGAAGGTGTGTTCTGGTTAGAATATAAGTATGCCAGTGTTTGAAATTCTGAGAAATTGCTTTTTAAACACTTTGAATTACTCCATTTTTTCTAAAACATTTCCACTATTCTTTAAATAGTGACCTGAGGTGCTTCTGTACTTAAGGTGTCCAGCACCCCAGTTGTCCTGTAAGTGCAGTTACAATAGTAGGTGAGGGATTGACAGGGGGGAAATTGGTGGCTTGTATTTAAACATGCTTATGTTTCGTAATGTTTTAAAGCTTGAAGTTCATGTTGAGACTTGAGCCTTAAACTGTGCGGCATGTAAATCCTGTTTTTTAATCAAAATCATTACATCACGAAAAAAAATTTTGTGGAACACTGGAATATGCTGCCCAAGGAGGTGGTTGAGTCACCTTCTCTGGAGGTGTTTAAAGGACAGGTGGGTGAGGTGCTGAGGGGCATGGTTTAGTGATTCATAGGAATGGTTGGACTCTATGATCCTGTGGGTCTTTTCCAACCTAGTGATTCTGTGATTAAGTAAAATGGGACGTGACCTAAAAATAGCTCAATCAGTCTGAAACTGTGAAGTGCTCAACTCAGTCTTTGCGCTATAAAATAATGTTTACATATCTCTGAATGTCAGTATCCATTTTTTAATGTTCTCTGTAGTTTGTCGGCAGAGGATATATTTTCTTCAGATTCAATGAAGAAATTGTGGAAGCCAGCAATCTCTAGTAATTGAAAAGCAAATTATTTTTAGTCAGAAATAAGATGGAGTAGGGAGAATATATATTTAAAAAAATAAAGGTTGTAATACCTTTATATTGTCAAATACATTGTCAAATATATATTAAATACACTGCTAAGGCTGTGCCTTTACAAATGGGTGCTTTTAAGCCAGTTGCCAGAATTTAAGCGTTGGAGGATGCAGATGCCCAAGCTCAATGTTTTCTTGAGCTATTTATATGCATTTGGAAATTGAGTTCAAGCACATGGTTGATACAAATGGATACAACAGCTAAGGAAAAAAAAACAGAAATTGTGCAAATTGGAATTGAAACCCATGTTCAGGCAGCTGGAAATATTGACATTCAGTTGAATTTTAAAGTGATTAAGTTAACCTACTCTGAAACTCGCAAGTGATGTGAAAGCTATATTGACCTGGAGGTCTCTTATGGTGAAAAGAGTTGTTTCTCAGAGTTGTTTGGGTTTTATTATGCATGACTCTCAAGCTCAGTTGTGTAATACTTAAGAAAAGTTTGTACAAGTGCCTGTAGAGAAAATCAACGTGTTTTCACGATGAGCTCTCAAATGCTTTTTCTACATTATTTGGTCATTTTTAAAGGTACTTGATTCCAAGGTTTTAACTTCGGCCATGACTAACAGATAATCTGTTAGAGTGAGTCCAGAGGAGAGCCAAGAAGATGATCAGAGGGCTGGAGCACCTCCCCCACGAGGACAGGCTGAGAGAGTTGGGCTTGTTCAGCCTGGAGAAGAGAAGGCTTCAGGCAGACCTTGGAGCAGCTTCCAGTATTTAAGGAGGCCTTCAGGAAAGCTGGGGCGGGGCTCTTTATCAGGTATGCAGAGATGGGACGAGGGGTGACGGTTTTAAGCTCAAAGAGGGGAGATGTAGATTAGATGTTAGGAAGAAAGTTTTTTACTGTGAGGATGATGAGGCACTGGCACAGGTTGCCCAGGGAAGCTGCGGCTGCCCCATCCCTGGAGGTGTTCAAAGCCAAGTTGGATGGGGCTTTGAGCAACCTGATGTAGCATGAGGTGTCCCTGCCTGCAGCAGGGGAGTTAGAACTGGATGATCTTTAAGGTCCCTTCCAACCCGAATCATTCTATGATTCTATGACTGCAGCAATTTGTTCAGTGTTCTAATTCCCACCAGTACCACTTGGCAGCTACTGAGACATTGGAAGCATTTCCATGACACGAAGTGTGCCATAACCTGCCAATCTGCCTAGCGGCTGTGGTTTTCTTGAACCAGGAGCCCTGTAAGGGCGCACAACACGGCTAGCGAGAGAGCTGCCTGCCTGTGGGCCTCTTGTGTCTGTCCTTGCACTATGCAGCGGAGAGGGAGAAGGTGTTAAAGATCAAGGCGCTGTTAGGGCAAGAGAGTGTTAACGTGCCTTAGAGGGAAACATGTTTTTGTAGTATCGTGTCTGTCTTTTCTGTGAAAGTACTGTTTTGTTCTACAATTTAGAGAAAAGGGGAGAAGAGAAAGAATGGAATATACTGGTCTTTGGTAAATGTGCTATGTCTTTCTGGCAGCGTGTTCAATGTGAGCAGCATCTGGCGCTCCTTTTAGCGAATCACAAAACCTCTTTGGAACCTTTTTCAGCTCTATATCGTGTCAGTAGCGCACCTTTCTTTCAGACCATTAGTGTTGTGCCATATGTGCTGATTTTTTTATTTAAAGCTGCAGGGATGCAGAAAACTACACAGTACAGTTTTATTTCTGAAGGTTGCCACATGATGGCAACATTTGCTCTTTAGAAGAGTGTTCCTAAGGCTTACCCAAACCTGGCAACTGGTCTGCCTCTTTGCAAGGAGCAACAGGCAGGGTTATCTGAGTCTTTATTTTGCCTTTATAGCTGACTGAGATGTACTGTGCTGGACTAAGTCAGAATGTATTCCTTTAATTTGCTTTTGGAGCTGAGTGTGAAGAAATAGACTCTGCTGTTTAGAAAAGGCGTAAAGTGAAGTTGCAGTGTTTATTTTCTCACCTTCTTTCGGGCAGAATGCGTAGGGGGCTTGCTAGGGGCAGGGAGGGGAATGTACCCTATCCAGTGTATTCCTGAGAGCACCAGATACTGCTGTGCTTCCTAAACTGAGACCAGTAGTGGAGAAACCTACGCCTAATCTCTCTGCTGCAAACTCTGGGAGTCATGAGCAATTGCAGGATTCCTTAGCATAATCTCTAGTTAAAAGGTGTAAAATCTGCTGTTAGTGTGACCCAACCACAGTTATGGGCTGAGTGACTTGCTGGTGCTGCATGCTTCCTTCTTCTTCTTCAAAAAAAGCTGTATTGAAATGCTCTTGGTTCTTATCTAAACTTGTTGGTTGCTATGCTTGGCATCTGAACGTGTTTCAGTTTAGAGATGTAAAAGACCTGAAAGAGGAATCTCTAGATTTACTGATCTTCCTGCTTTTGAAATACTAGTATCCAAACTGTCCTTCAGTCCAGGTTTGCTTGATGAGGACCATATTTTCAAATCATATGATCTTGTGGTTACCTCTGCATAAACAGCAGATAATACTGTCTGTTCTTAACTACTTCTGTGCCACTGATGCTGACCATGGACTTGTCCCTTATTTTTCTCCCTTCGCTTGTAGTGTTCCTTAAGTGTTTCCAGCCCAGTATGTTTCTCCCCTTTCCCCTTGTCCACGTTTATAAGGTGTATCTGAAAAACTCCACATGCCTGCCTTTCATCGAGGTGAAAAGGTGCTAATTTCTGTTCCCAGCATTATCAGTATACGAGTAAGTGCAGCTTACAAGTAAGAAGTGGTAAGTGGAACAAATTACAGGGATGGCTGCGTGGTCTGGGCTCTGCTCATTTCAGGTGTTCTTTTGGTTCTTCCTTTGTATAATTTTTGTTTGTTTGTTTATTTTAAATTTGGAAATAGTGTTTAATGTTGTTTTGAGCTTGAAGCTGCATATACTGTTGTTGCACTCATACTTTTGTGTTTTTACTCCTTCTCTGAAGCTGAAGGATCTGCTTTTACCTGTTAAAGTGTCCCTAGTTGTACTGAAGTGCTGCAGTCCTTGACACAGACGGTGGCATAGTGGAGACTGGTGGTGTCCCCACAGCCTCTCTTTTTCCCTGAACTCATAACAGGTTTCATTCT
This sequence comes from Phaenicophaeus curvirostris, assembly GCF_032191515.1. Classification (NCBI taxonomy): domain Eukaryota; kingdom Metazoa; phylum Chordata; class Aves; order Cuculiformes; family Cuculidae; genus Phaenicophaeus; species Phaenicophaeus curvirostris. Next base: position 48,348,391 of record NC_091397.1, on the reverse strand, counting down.
TGGATGCCGTGCGACCTCCAGTCCTTAAGTGGGGATTTGGCTCAGCCTTCACTTTGTGCGACTGACACAGGTCATATTCTTGCTTTAAATAAACGAATAGTAGGCAATTTTTTTCTCACCTCACTTCCAGTGATCATAAGCCAGTCTGAGCAATCTCCAGGTAAGTCTTTGTGGCAAACTCCCTCTTGTTTCCCAAAAGCTTCCAGACCGCTACATGCAACCAAATTAGAGAAGTCTTCCACCTGGAATCAGCTATTTGCACTGATCACCAGCCTAGAAATTATGCCATTGCCACCAGCACAAAGCCGCTTCCTCCCTCAATAAGATTCATTGACCTAGTTGTTATTACAGAGGAAGTACTTTTCACATTTCCCCAGTGATCTTCCTGATATGAGGATATTTTTCAGGATATTTTGCTCTGTAGCTATTTGGGAGCAGCACTTCTTGCCTATGGTGAAGAGAGGCCCTGACCTACTCATCGTGGCTCTCAGCAGAGCTGAGCTCTTCCCTTGCGTCCACTTTAGGCTGCTCGCAGGTGGTGTTTCAGGGCACTGCGCTGCTGATAAAAGTTTATATGGGAGGATCTCATCAGGAGGCTCTGCTTTGATGAAAATGATAGATGCTTTGAAAAACTAATAGTGTTCATATTTAAATAGTGTGAATGAATATTATCTTTGTGATCAGCTGGAGCTTTACCTAAGGACACCCGGTGGGAGGGCACAACATCTGAATGTTTTTCACACTAACTCAGCAGCTGAGACTTTTTAGAGTCACTGTTTGAACCTCATGTTTACAAAAGCCGTCAAGCAAAAGAAGGGGCCATCGCTATCTGTTTTATTGCAGTCACGTGCTATGTAACAGTGATCTAAAGAAATGATGGGAAACAAGCTTGCGGGGTTTTTTCTTCTTCCTTCTCCTCCTCCCTGGGGGCCCTGAATAGCTTTAAAGGGATTTGGGGTTTTTTTTCGATTGTTTATCTTTTATTTCTACTGCTTGTCTTATTCACATTGCACATGTGAGTCTTAGCTCATACTGGAAGTCTCTGTGCATAATGGAAAAAAATTCAGAGGGTTTGTGGCATAATGAAGTAAATTAAGTCTGACTAGCAGAAAGCAGCATAATTTTTGCTCTGGTTGCTTAAAGCATTTTTCAAGGTCCAGGGGGAGGGTGGCAAGCTGCTACTGTTGGCAAAACATGCGGGTCCTCATCCCAGATGTCAGCAGGCTTCCTCAACTCCCAGCCACCTGAACGTGACCTTAGAAGGGAAGAGTTTCACACAGTGGCTCTGCCTGGCCTCTGCTGGCAGTGCAACAGTTCTGCTTGAGTGGGAGGCAGGTGTCGGGATGCGAGGGATAGAAACCAGGAGATGCAAAGGTTGATGTGCTTCTCTAAACCACAGCTTCACAAGAGGTGGGGCACTGTCCCTGTCACGGCACAGTGGTGCGCACCTCTGGCTTCCTTCACTCTCCCCAGCCCCTCCTGCTCACCAAGTGTTTTTGGATTGCTCTTCAGAAGGCAAAGGTGTGCGTATGTCAGTTGACAGGTAGTAACCAGCACTTGGCTGTGGCTTCACTAACCTTTCTGATTGGCTCTGAACTGCATTAGACTATGGGTAGCCCTCCTGGGAGCAGCAGCAGTTCTCTGCTGAGTTAAACCCGTGGTCCATCTAACCCCAGCCTGGGTCTCTGACACGGCTGATGAGAGATGCTGTGTAGGGATAGGGTGTGAGTTTAGTCTTTCCTCTTGCAGTTCCACCATCTACAGTAGCAGGATTAGGGGTGCTAGCAGATACAACCCTGCCCATTCCTCCTAGTATTTCTTTCAGGTCTACTGTCTGTGAATTTTTTTCAGTCTTTTGAGACTGCCTGCACGACTTCATTCCACAATCTTGTAGTAACACATTCCAGAAATTCACTGCCACTGCACAGAAAACTGCTCTGTTGAGTGTTTAAACCAGTCTTCTACTATGAGGACTGAGCCAAGCTTGAGACAGGATCTACTGTTCAGCCCCATGACACCATGCGACATCTTTACCAGCTGTAAGCTTGGAGGTGAAGGTGAGAAAATGTAATTTCACAGAGGAGTCCACGGAAAGGACGTGAGTTAAGATGAGTCCTCATTCAGTGTGCTACTTGAAGGATGACCGGCGCTGCAATTAAATGTCAATGTGGGTAATTGCGTCATAGCACAATTATTCCAGCAGGACACTTAACAACATTCACATGCTGCATGATGCAAAATGTTGTCTAGAATCCTGTATGTATTTGATATTGTGGGCAGAAAAAAATTCCAATGCCTTCCATAGCATGAGAGTGCCCAGGGTCGCAGGCACTGCCAACAGCCCTAGGTCACTGCTCAGGCAGGAAACTTGATATATTATGGTCCTTGGAAGGGAACCTACAGCTTGGAGGAAGGTAGCCCCTGACAATCTCTCCTTTCTTTCTGACTGTTCTACTCAAAAACAGTGAGGAGCTTGGCTTCAAGGCTGTTGCTTTGTATCACTGGGAGATGACATGAAGCAATCCCTTAGGGGCATGGAAAAATGCACTAAGCCTTCAAGATTCCCCCTCTACTCTCCTACACTGCTCCCTGCATGTATGACAGAGGATCCCAGCGAACTCCCGCTCCTGTCTGAAAGTTTCCGGAACTTAACCCCTCTGATTATTAGAAACTTTCTAATTGTCAACCTAAATTTATTCATGACCAATTTATAACCAGGAGGCTGCACTTCTTCCTTCTGTAACTGCAGGGCTGTCAGGAAAGATTCATGAGCCCATATGTTGGTCAGGCCCTATTTTCAGCAGCCATAATTCAAAGCTTTTGGATTAAATACTGCCTGATTACCTGATTACTCCATGTGTTAATGCATATAATTTTATTCCACCCTACTGTCACGGTGACAGAGGACTTTCCCTAATCCAAAGGTGTATAAACAGCCAATACAGTGTCTTTGTTGATCCAGCTCAAGCATATGCCAATAACTCATTCCAGTGGAATAAACAGGCTGCTTCTGTCTCATTTTCTCTCCCTTTTTTCTTTTTGTTTGGTGAGGGGAGGGTAGAGAAGGAATGAGCTGTGCATCACTTTGTATTCATTTTTATCTTGTTTCTGCCCAGTCTTGCAGGTCAGATCTGGAGGTTTGCTATAGATGCTCCAAGGGCAAGGAAGTCATATTTTATCTTGATGCTCCCTACCCAGGCTTGGGACACCGGTGCATCCACAGGGAATCTAGATGCTCTACCCCCAGCATCTGACCTGTTCACGCTCAGAGGTAGGAAGCGAGCTTTCTGTCTCTGGAAGAGTCTTAGACAGCACCATGGTCACGCTTTGCAGGGAGCCAGGGCACGCAGCACTCGTGCAAACCGTACTAGTCTCATGCTAACATAAATCACAGGCAGCGCTGCTCTGTGCTCCTGTGGCACCATCTGTGCTCCCTTTCAGGCTTCCTAAAAGTCACCCCACTGCAGTTTTAAGCGACACACAGAGCTGTGAATAGTGCAGGAAAACCTGTCCTCACCCTGGCCCTGCATGTGAAATGCTAGAACAGGTGGGGAGGAGCTGAGCTGTCCCCTGCAGAGGCCACATGGCTCCTCACCTCTCCCAAAGCATCTCCCAGGTAAGGTTGGACAACTGCCGCTCAAGAGGGCAACGGAATGAGCTGAGCAGCTCGAACCACCAATGCTAACACTTGGCCCCTCTCAGCCCAAATAATTAGAGTAGTAATTTTGAGGATTTTTTCTTTTTCTTTCTGTGGAACTGTGCACAGTCTCCAGAGCTTTCCCAGGCTCATCTGTGGTTTTTCCTAGCCACCTTCTGTGAACGTGGTAGCACCAGTGGGTGGCTAAACAAAGTCTTCATCAAGAAGGAGTGAGGAGCAAAGAATATAACCATCATCAGCTAACACTCTTGCATACTCAGACTCGTTACCTTCCTGAGGAGACCATGGCATCTGTCCCAGCAGGGCACATTTGTGTGTCTCCAGGGTAACAGGCACAGCATCCTATGCCATTTTGATTTTGAAAATGATATCATGTAGAGGGACTTCTTTATGTATTAGACAAGAAACTGCCTCAACAACAGATCTCAAAATGAGACATCAGTACTAAAGCTTTTTTATGCTGTGGGGTAAGATTATTTTTCGTCCAACATCCAGTATTTTTAAACAGTGACCAAGTTAATGATACACAGACACACACATGCATTTATTTGCTAGTGAAGTTTGCAGATGGTGCAGGATTAGCGGGATAATAAATAATAGAGATCTGAATCCTTTGGTTTACATGGTCACAGTCCAAGAAAATGGTGTTTCTGATTCATCCAAGTGCTGCGGTTTGTATCTAGGAGGAAGAAAGGGGGGAAGAAAAATTAAGCCTTTTATTGAGAGTGGGGGTCTCTGCCTCAGGAAGGACAGACTCTGAAGAGGACAGAGATGTCTAGGATGAGATATAAGTAGAAACTAATTGTCGAATTTCAAGTTGGTATACCCAGGGGGACAAGCGTCCTATGGGTCATCCATATCTTGCCCCCCTGGTGAGTTCACCCTCTCCCATGGGCTCAGGTTGTCACGACACAAATGGACTCTCAGTGACTGTCCACTTTTGCATGGGATTGAAGTTCAGTTGTTTTCGAAAGCTGGTGGATGATGGATGCTGGCAGATCCTTGACGATGTGTAGAGATCATAAAAGCTGCGTTTTCTTGAGTGAGCAGGCCAGGAAACGCTTCTGTAATAACACAGTAAATCTCTTGGACACAGGACTATTTCTGGCTGAAGATGGCAGAGCTTTAAAAATAGCCCTAAGAAATTTAAAAACTAAAAGGAAACCCTGACCCATTTGAATCATCACAGTTTGTGTCCTGCAAAAGCAATGCTCCAGTCTGACAAACAATCCTGAGTTTCTAGCATTTGTCTAAAATGTAAGCCAGAGGAATGAGTAATCACCTCTGAAAGACTTAATAACTCTTTGTCCCTTCCTCCATACACTTGCATTTGAATCATGATAGCAAGGAGGATACAATAGGTATTTGTGGGAGGCATAAAGCCCATGCACTCAGGGAACGTGTGGTTCCTCTCCAGATGTTGTTACTGTTTTCTCTGGCATCTTAAACACCGCTTATATAAGATTTCTCTCCCTTCACACTGTGGCCCCCCTCTTTTTTTTCTTGAGTCAGACAAATGGTAACAAAAGCACCTCGGCAGCATTAATTTACTCTAATTATCAGACTTGGGGTGTGCAACTTCTTCAGCGTATTTATGAAAATTCATTATGTTCTGTAAGTGACCTGGGTGAGCTTATTTCCATGTGAACAATGAGAAAGACTTGAGATACCAGAATCTGTTCCCACACACAACACATTGAAATAAATCACCCACATCCAGCATTTTCTCTACACCAGAGACTCTGGGCCTGCCCCCTTTGGGGACAGTGACTGGGGAAGTGGGGCATGGGTACGTGGCAGGCTCCAAAACCAGATGCAAAACTCGGTTTTGCAGCTTACCTGCTCCTCAGCATCTTCTGGGTCCCAGCACCAGACCCAGACTCACAGTGCTGAGCAGGAAACCATCTCTCTCCCTATTCTGCTTCATTCCTTTAACCTTAATTTCCCATCTTTTTCACAGCTGCTGCAAAGGGAGACTGAAGTATCAGGGTCTCATCTATAGCCTATTCCTTAGTAAAGCATCAAGGTCCATTACCAACAGATATAAGAGATAGAAAGGAGGGGGGGAAGAGAAATCTGAAGGTGTTCTGAGCAGCTCATTTGTAATGAGTGGTTGATAGGCAGTGATTTATCTAGGTAGAGCCTGGGTCTCAGAAATCTATTCAGCCTTATAAATATCTTGGTGTAGTGGAAAGTCATATTCACAGTCCCTCAAACCCATTAGAGCCTCACACTTCTCTGAAAAAGAGAAAAAAAAGCCCTTTAATTTTACTATCTTAGAAGCAGAAAAGCTTTCTGGTCCTTGGCAGCTGTTGAAAACTGAAATCCCTCTCTGCTGTCTGTCTTTAGCCCCCATGGGAGAAATGAATGCAGGTTCACTGGGACAGAAAGGGGAAAAAAATGTATTTCTGGGGAAAAAAAAATCAATCAGGCTATTGCCATCCTTCTGCAACAGGTACAAGCAAGGGGAAAGACTGGACGGCCTATGAAATAGAGACAGGGTTCTACCAGAAGCTTTTACTAATGTCTGTAGTGGTGGCATCTTGAGGAGCACATAGGCCCGTGTGCTGCTGTGGGAACACCAGCACCCATGCTCTTCTTTGCCTTCCATCGGCTTCCTCGGGCTCTGTCCTGCTCCTGCTTTTCCCTCAGGGAAAGGTCTCAGCTCTCACATTTCTACGTGCTTGCTCCCAGCTAAGCTGGATCAGCCTGGCGATAGAATCCCAGCAAACTGAGAAACGGTAGTGTGAGCCTCAGGGAGCCCCTCCTGCTGCCGCCCTGTGCCTGGAAACAGGGGCGAAAGAGCTTTTCTTCTTGCTTAAGTGCAAGGGGAGAGGGACGTCTCAGGACATCTTTGATATTGGAAGTCATCAGTCATCTCCAAGAGACCCTAGTGTGAGGTCTGATTGGTTGGGAGACCTGTATTTTGTTTGTAAGCTGGGTGAGATCTCACCTCCCGGCTCTCCTCTGTCTCCCTTTGCTGCCTGCTCCTCACAGGAGTTTCTTGAACTTGGGACCGTCTGTAGTCGTGCAGAGATGGCACTGGCGTGATTGAATGACCAGGCTCAGCTAAAATCAGGGAAACCTCAGGGAAATCCGTGTGTGAGTGAGCTTTTTGAGCTGTAGGCATGGCTGTGAGAATGTGAGCGAAGGCAGTCAGGGAATAGGGAAAAAAAAAAGAGAGAAAAGAAAAGCAATTTCCACTATTCAGGTAATCACTGATTTTCTGGAAGTAGCAAGCACGTTACTGATGGGGACCAGAGCTGCACCAACAGGTTTGGAGTTATTCAGCTGAGGTACACCACAGGCATGGCCCTATGGATTTGGGAGGACCTCCTCAGGAAAGGGGTTCATAACGCATCAGGTTCTCAGGTCTTCCTGCATTTTTAATCTGATTTTTGCACTCTGAACATCATTAAAAAACTTCTCCAGGGGGAGGAGGGGAGTAAAAATCAAATAAAAAATTCAAAATGCCAAGATTGGAGCATTTGTTTCGAGGCTCGGTGGATTTATCATATTGGTTTGGCCACTGATCCCTTAAGCCTGGCTCCCACAGCAGCCATCCATGCCTGTTTCTGATGGCAAATACCTCAAATGTCAGGCGTGCATTTTAAATGGTTATTTGTATGGAGAGGCAATCCAGAGAGACAGCTGGAATGCTTGGCCTGTCAGTCAAGGCCCGCAATGCCGCTGCACCCTCAGGAATCATTTTGACAGAAAGTTGCATATAAATTGAATAATTTCAAAATTAAGGAAGGGAGATGAAAGCAAATGCTTCCAAAACGAGGTGGTACGACAAGGTGTGACAGGGTTCAGCTGTGGGAGCCCTGCGGGTCCCTCCTCTGGCACTTGGCTGCCCAACAGCCGCTGGCTTGGTCCATGGCTGCATTGAGGCTGAGACTAGACTGTTGCTAATTACCTAATGTGACTAATTATATTAGAAATATTAGGTTGTTAGGTGCCCTCCGGGACTGGCCTCAAGGAAAATGTTTTGACAAGTCCAGTGCTGCCATGCCCAGGACAGCTGGGAGGTCAGCGAGCTCTTGGCAGAAATGGGAAGGTGCATTGTCTTTTCCATACCCCTTCCTCATGCCCAAAGGTGGTGTGGAGAGGACTGCACTGAAGCTGAAATCAGACTCACTACTTTTGCATGTAACCTTCAATCCACTGCTTTCGTAGCTACAGTTTAGATTAGCAACAAAAGGTGTTGGGAGATGTACCATATTAAAATTAAAATCCGCTAGATCAACCAAGGGGGCATGAAGGAACTGCAGAGCTGGGATTAGTAGGAACCTGTGCTGGGCAGGGTATCGTGTTGCCGTTGTTGCTTATACTGATCACATGAAATGTCACCGTGGGTCTGTGCATGCTCAGTGAGCTACAGTGGTGCTCAGGGGCACAGGAGCTGCCTCAGGGGTTCTGCCACTGCCCTCCGCTCCTACCTTGGTCAAGTCACTTGGTCAGCTATTCCTCAGCTTTAGCTTCTCTAATTTTAGACCATTGTGTCTTCGGTGTCCCTCAGAATAGCTTATACCGGGCTTAAAAATGTAAATATCAGTAAAGGATAATGCTGATCAGCCCCCTTTGATGCACGGTTTATGATAGCTGAGGTAGTTGCACAGGTTGGAAAGCTGCAAACCTCTCACCCCTGGGACTGAGGGTTTCCTCCTGTCCCCATGCCGGGTTGGCAGGGTCTGGAACTGGCACAGGGCTGGGGCAGGTGACGGCATCTCCTGGCATGGTGGGGGACTGATGGGTTTTGCTTGGCCAGAGCCCAGGGCTGGAAGTAGAAACTTATGTGAAGGGAGCAAAAAATGCTTTGCAGCCTGGCAGCTGCCTGTATGTCATGTGTGGCCATGGAAGTTTGGTGAAATGCGTTGTTTTCCAAAGCGATGCCTTTCCCTCTTCTTCCAGAGGTCTGAGGAAATGCCATTTAGGATGGACCCTAGACCCAGGTGGTGGGATAGAGCTGCACTGGGTGGGGGCTGTGGGGCTCACTGCGCCCAGACCTGCCATGTGGTGTGAAGTCTCCTTCCCTGGGATTCTGGGGTCAACCCTCTCCAGGCTACCTGTGGACACTGTGCACCCTGGGCATCTGGGAAAAGCAAGCACTTGACCACCCTAAAGATGATTTTAGTGCATGAATGTCTTTTAGGTGGAAAAGAAAATTTCTCCCAGGGCTGCAGGCACCCCGGGCACTGGTGTGGCACAGCTGTTTGCTGGGCTGTTACTGAAAGACAAAGCAATGTTAATAAAAACCTGCAAAAGGCATTTTCTCAGACACCCGTGAGCTGGCTGGTAGCTCTCTTTCCCGGCTCCAGGGCCAATGTGGTCCCTGGGGCTCTGCCCGTCCCTCTGCTTGTCTGGCACTGGGATCACTAGGGCTAGGAAAAAGCACGTGCATCTTCAACCTCCTTTAGCTGTGCTTCTTGGCTCAAATTGGCCCTTGGTATTAAAAAGGAAAAAAAAAAGAAAAAAAAAGAAAAAAAGCAGCAAGAAGGGCTTTTATTGTGAAAAAGAGACTCTTCAAATGCCTGTTTCCCCCTTCCCAGCCTCTCCGCTCCCCTCCCCACAGGGAGGTGGATCTGGGATGAGGCAGGGTTTGAAAATTTGCAGCTGAAGTTTGAAGGGTGCCCTCCTGCCTGTGGGGGGAAAGAGAAGCGGCCACCCAGCAGCTCCCAGCAAAGCAGAGTGAGGCAGCGGAGGCTGCAGAGAGCCTGCATGGTCACCCCTGGGTGACAGCCTCCCGCTGTGGTTAAGAGCTGGGGTAGAGGAGACAGGCTGATTAGTTGCTGCAGGAGGTTTTTTTATTATTATTATTATTGCTATTTTTAAACTTTTGTATTTTGTGTGTGTTCTTGGTGTTGTATGGAAGTGCCACAGATGGCCAGCATCCAGCGCAGGAGGTGACTGTGCCGTGTCTGAAATACACGAGGAGGAGAGCATTGACCGGTGCCGCGAGACATGGTAGGATTTAGGGGTTTCTTTGCCGAGCTGGTGGTGGGAAGCAGCGCTGGGTCTCCTCAGGGGCACTAACCCCATGGGACAAGGTGCGAGGCCATGTCCTGACTGTTTCTATTGTGGGACAAGTTGAGTGAGACCCCTTGGAGGATCGGGGCATGGTGAGGGAAGCAAGACACAGACCACTCTGGCACGTGCTTGTCCTTAATAGCACTAGTGGTGGACAAAACAGATTGTAAGGATGTCCGTAAAGCCAGTGCCTGGGACTGCTGTGACCAAAGGCACTGCTGTTGACCAGGGAGGCGATTACACTTCTTCAGCTGAAACCGAGGTTTTTTAAGAGCCCGGGTGGCATCACTTCAGGCAGGTGAAGAGTGTGGGGCAAGGGCAGCAAAGTGCAGATAGACTCAGAAAGCGTGAAGAGTCCCTCCACGCTCTCCATCCAGTCCCCACAAAGTGCAGTGCTTTCATCAAATAGTCACAAAACCAGCCAGTTTGGCAAGGGAAGAACCACCCCTCCCCCCCTACTCCCCCGCACTGAGAAATCATAGAATAACCAGGTTGGAAGAGACCCACCGGATCATCGAGTCCAACCATTCCTATCAAACACTAAATGTTGTGTTCCCCAGCATTAGCAGATTTACCTGCATCCCCAGCACATTCCAGACCTTAGGGTGGTTTTTCATGTTGTCTAGTCTTCATGCTCAAGGTTAGGACATCCCTTGGCAACTGGTTTATAGACCCAAGCATGAGCCGGCTGAGCTGCGATGAGCCCACCACCTCTCCCCAGTCCTGCTTTCCTGCTGGGGAACAGCCATGGCATCACACTGGGGGTTTTACACCATGGGGGAAGGATCCGCTCCACTCCACCACCTCAGGCTTTGCAAAGCTCATGTAGGGCAGGATTTGCAAATGTGTGTGATGGATGAGCCAAGGAGGCGCCTGGTGCTCTGGCAGGAACTGGTGCTTTGGTGTCACTTGTGTTGCTGAAACGTTTTTATGTCCTCAAGAGTGTGATGATGACTCAGAGCACCTCTGGGAGCAGTGGTGCGATGCCAGCTTTCACCTGAGTGTGTGAGTGTGTGTGTATGGGGAACACTGATGGTGTGGTTTATACTTTGCATCCTACAGTTTGCATAGGCTATTTTGAGTTTCCTAATTAATGAACTTCAGCAGCTGGAAAACCAGGCAGGACTGGGGCTCGTGTCACCCATTTTGGGATTGGAGATAACTCCTCTCTGTCAAAGAAAAAGCAAGGCAGCTCTTCCCGCACCAGCCTTTCGTCTGCAGTAACACTTTCCTGTACAAACCTTCACTATGAAGCCTTTCAAACAGTATATAGCCTGTGCCAGGTACCTGGTGTGGGCTCCCTTGCGAGAGCAGGGTATTCAGTTTTTGCCAGGATTTCCATTCTGCCTTGGCAAGGGAAGGTCTGGTTCTGCAGCCCTTTCCCCTTTGTGGGCTCCTTTACTGATTGCTTTGATTTCACCAGTAATACAGGTCTTTTCTGGGCATTTGTAGGCAGAGCAGTGATGGCCACAAGGAATAAATTCAGACTGTGCCCTAAACTGATCATCTTGTTGCTTCATTTTTTACTTCTTTCAAAATCACCAGGAGTGAGAGCTCTTGCAGAAACCCAGAAAGATCCCAGCTGTGAGCTTTGCTGCTAGTACAGAGCACATGGACTTGCAGCTGGCTGTTTGTTGGATCTGGCGGCTCTACGTGTCCGACCTGCTGGAGTGGTGAGGGTTGGGGGATGACTGCATAACAGAAACATCTTCTTTCTTCTGATTTCAAAATCTGCCAGCTAGTAATTTCCAACTGCTCTGTCATTTGCCTAATATAAGGCAGTCTAAAAAAGACGGACTGATTATACTTTATTAATCCTCTAGCATAGACGCCAAATGCCTTGATTCCCACTTGTGTTTCAAATGTTCAATAACTCCAGTCTGCCTGCAGCTATTTGCTTTGCCCTGAAGGAAAAGGCCCTCTTTTGGGGGCCACGCATCACTAGTGCTCCTACTGTGTTCCTCCACCTGTTCACCCTGTGAGGTTCACTGAGAGAAGGAGAAATGGGATGGAGTGTGGCCGTTTGCTGGCTTTGCCTGGGATGGGGTCTGTGGGGCACAAGCAGCACTCAGAGTCAAGCAGCAAGCAGCTTTCTTGCCCTTTTGTTCACTTTAAAAAAGGATGGCTTTAACGGAGGAAAACAGGGTTACTTTTCTGCAACTGAGACCAAGGTTTGTATGAACAATTCTGTTTTCAAGAAAGCCTGCAGGGCTGAAAGGCCCCACTGTCCTCCTCATCCCTCCCCTTTGGAATCCCACGAATGCACTTTCTTGCTCTCCAGGAAGGCAAAAACACCTGACAGCCAGCTTGGGGAAACCCAACCAGTTGACTTGGGCAAAGGCTGAAATGACAGCAAGGGCTGCCCCTCGCCAGCATTGCCGAAACAGGTTTTGGGAGACTCCACTGGGCACTGAGCAAGAGCTCTTCTTCCCCAGTGCCGGTCTGCTGGTTAGAAATGGAAACTGAAAATGAGTGGATTAAAATCCCCGTTCCCCAAAATATAGACAACACGTGACACCCCCCCACTTCCCCCCATAAAACAAACAAAATAGGATTGGGGTCCGAAATATGTAGAAGAGTTTTAGCAGTTTTTCAGGTACTCATCAGCAGGTTTGTTAAACTCATCAAGAATGAGAAGGAAATAAAATATGATGTTATTTGAACGTGTTCCATGCCGTATTAAATGCAGCCCAGAACAAAAAAAGACGTGGCTTTCTAGCACTTCTGCTCTTTGCTGTTGCTGTGTGTAGAGGAGCTGAAGCAGTGCAGCCCCACGGGGGATGCCAAATCAAAGCTGGTGAGCAGCCCAGAGGTACAGTGAGAGAAGCTGTTTTGGGGGGGGGGGGAGTGAGGAAGGAGATCCACGGCTGCTTCCCAGACTGTTGCTATTAATTCCCTGGGTTTGGGAATTCCACAGAAATTATTAGAATGAGCCACTTGCTGTGACTGAAACTGAAGTGCTGGGGAGCAGGACTGTCGGTTCCTGAATGCTGCACGGGACAAAGCATATTGTTTTTCACCAGAAGAAATCCAGGCATTTCAAGGCACTGTGTGTGCAGGACTCAGCGGAAAGGAGTCCAGCCCACAGGCTGCAGGCTGCTGTCCTCCTCCGAAGCATCCCCTGCTCAACCCCTCACAAACAAAAGCAAGACTGTTCAAAATGAATGGGGGCATGAGGCACAGAGGTTGCACAAAGGCAAGTCACATCTGTTTTGCCAGGGAAGGGGCCCCCTTCATGCTGTTTCAGCAGGCAGATGGGAAAGCTGCTCTGAAAACTTCTGGAGCTGAGTGCAACAGGCTGGAGGAGGGGGGAAAGGGAAACCTGGCAGGATCTTGCAGTGCGGGGAGTAAGAGAGCAACGGTCGCTCAAAACCACTGCTTTCTCTCCTTGCCATCCCTGCCAGGATTCCTAAGTTGTGCTGCTCTCATGTAGGTGTGAGGGCTAGAGGAATGAGCAGGCACGGTTGAGGGAAGATGAGAAGACCTCCCATGTCCCGTGATGCTGGTAGGGCAATTTAGATTCAGGACTGCTCAGATCCTTGCTGATTCCGGTGCACACGAGGTGCTCTTTTGGGGCCACAGTGTCCTGGATGGGTCAGATGCAGGTTGATACCACTTCAGATACAGCTTTTAATGGTCAAAAGTAACGGAAAGGTTTGCACATGTGAACAGCAGCAGACCCATGCATCTTAGTAACATGTCCTGAAAGACAACCAGCAATCCCTTAGGAGATGTGTCTCCAAGAAGCAGAAGACCCAGCTAGGTGCAAGAGTCTGCAGTAAAGGTTCTGACTCTGAACTTGGATAGGAGAAGGCTGAGGCATCTGCAAGTTTTTAATTAACTAACTTTAAGCTAAAGAAATATGGCATCCTGGAGACTGTTGATTTTTGTAGTGCTTTGTGTTGACTTCTGGGATTAAACTGGAGGGGTCCTTGGTGTACATAGCATCAGGATGAAAAGCACCCTGTCCATCCCTCACTGACCTGAATATTAACTTTCTGCAAGCCAACAGATTTACACAGTGGGAGAGAGGAGAATCATGAATCTTTCCTTTTTTTCGCTTGATTTACGGATAAAGGCAGTGTCATCACAGGAAAAGCAAGTCCCAGCTGGTACTCTGCAGGGCTTTAGGACACACCCAGTGCATGACATGGCATATTCTCTCCATGTCCCCCAAGTGGCAGCTTTGTCCTTGACTGCATCAACTGTACTCCAGAGTGCCATGGGTGGCCATCCATCTCCTCCGTGTGTCCTCCATTGCCTGCCCCAGGTCCTCCATAAAGATGCTGAACGGGACATTTGGGGTGCTGTGAGCCTTGCTGCTTTTGTAGGCTACTCTGTGGGGTTTACAAGCCCATGTTTCAGCTGTACTTGTTTGGTCTGTAACTCAACTGGGACCAGCTGCTGCAATGCGAACAGCACTGATATGTAGAAGGGCTTTCACCACTCCCTGAAGATTTTGTTCAAAATGGTCTTTTGGATGATTAGGTGTGTGAGTAGAGCCAGTGCTCAACTTATGGCTGAGAAGAGAAGTAAACCGCAGGACCCTAAATTTCAGTAAAGCAGACTTCCAGCTCTTCAAGGAGTTACTCGGTACTTCAGAGAGTAGTGGTCAATGGCTCAAAGTCCAGATGGAGATCCGTGATAAGTAGTGTCCCTTGGGTCCATACTGGACCCAGTGTTGTTTAATATCTTCATCAATGATATAGACAGTGAGATTGGGTGCACCCTCAGCAAGTTTGCAGATGACACCAAGCTGAGTGGTGCAGTTGCCGCACCGGAAGGACAGGATGTCATCCAGAGGGACCTGGACAGGCTGGAGAAGTGAGCCTGTGAGAACATCATGAGGTTCAACAGGGCCAAGTGCAAGGTCTTACATCTGGGTCGGGGCAATCCCCGTTTTCAGTACAGGATGGGGGATGATGTGATTGAGAGCTGCCCTGCAGAGAAGGACTTGGGGGTGCTGGTTGATGAGAAGCTTGACATGAGCCAGCAATGTGCGCTCACAGCCCAGAAGGCCAACTGTATCCTGGGCTGCATCAAAAAGAAGTGTGGCCAGCAGGTCCAGGGAAGTGATTCTGCCCCTCTTTTCCTCTCTTGTGAGACCTCACCTGGAGTATTGTGTCCAGTCCCAGAATCCTCAGCATAAGAAGGATGTGGAGCTGTTGGAACGGGTCTAGGGGAGGCCACAAAGATGACCAGGGGACTGGAGCACCTCCTGTACAAGGAAAGGCTGAGAGACTTGTAGTTGTTCAGCTTGGAGAACAGAAGGCTCTGAGGAGACCTATAACAACCTGAAGGTGCTACAAGAAAGCTGGGGAGGGACTGTTTACAAAGGCTTGTAGTGATAGGACTAGGGGCAATCCTTAAGGTCCCTTCCAACCCAAACTATTCTATGATTCTATGAAAATCTGGCAAAATTTTTTAACGTTTTAAAGTTTTGCCCAGGGGAATTTAACTTGGTCATTTTCTGGTTTGGTTTTGGACACGCTGGTGGGAATGCTTGTGTGCCATCTGTGAGTACTTCGCTGACTCTGCAGGGAAGAAGCCAGCGCCATGTGGTGATGTATCAGGTTTCCCAGTGTTTGCTGTGACTCCCTTGCATACAGTTTGTGGGAGCACAGTCCCCGTTCCCACCTCCACAGTGCCCAGCTTGAGCTTCCCAAGCCTCTGGTAGGGAGCAACATGTGGAAGCGGGTCTGCAGGGGCACCTTGAGCAGGCAGTAAACCCCTGCTGCATCCCTGCCCTGGCACTGAACAGGATGGCCTTCAGGGTGTCCTCAGGATGCCAAAATGCTGTGGAGTCAAGTTCTTCTCCCCTTCAAGGGCATTTTGGAGGAAATAAACACAATCTCTGGCTGAAACGCACCCGTCCCCACCCAAAAGCTGGTGCAGGTCTGCTAGGAATTATGGCCCCTTTGATGGATCACGAGGCTACGTGAAGGGCCAGCCTTTCTTTACACCCTGTGGCAATGCAGGTGCAGGTAGATGGCAATGGGATCTGGTGATGTACCCATGTGTGGGGAGCACAGTGGACCTGCCCCCCAGAACAGCTGCTCTGATCCAGGGCTACCTTTGAGGCTGGCAGTCCTCATTTAATAACTGTCTTTAGTAAATTCCCACTCTGCAAGCCATCTGTCTTCCCTGAGCAGGATGATATAGAAAGGCACTTAAGCGCTTGAATGATGGGCTACGGATGCTGCCAAAGATTTCCTTCTGCTCAAGTTTGCCCAGAGTCACTCTGGAGGTGGAGGGGTTTTGTCTCCTTCCATATCCTCAAGCACAGTTACGGGTCCCCAGCTGTAAGCTTAGCCCACATGCCATGCCCTTACAAGCCAAAAAACTCCTGGATAAAAGCCAAAGGAAGGGGCTGTTCCCCTACTAGGTCTGGTTGACATAGCCGCTCTCTGCCTCTCTCTCTGCTGCCCCAGGAGCTGCAAGGCTCTGGAGACATTCCCAGAGGCAGTGGGCAGCTAGAGAAGGTTTCCCAGCTGCTTTTCAAGCAGTCTTTGTTAAAATTGGTCACGGTGGGCTGCGTCTCCTGCTGCCCAGGCGGTTTTGTGGTTCATTTGGCAGGCAGTGAGCTCAGTGCTGGGAGGGTAAGCACAGCTCTGTGTGTTGCGCTGCCCTGTAAAGCTCCCCTGCACGGTGTGCATCCAGATAAATGCACATATCTGCTTTTAACTTGCTCACTGATAGCTGTGGGAACCTAGGACAGGCCAGGAGCTAAGGTGGACATGACCACAGTCGAGCCATCCCAGCTGCCTTGGGCACCTCTTTGGGATGATGGGATTTGCTGCTGAAGTGCTGGTGCAGGGTCAGGAGCAGCCATCTGGATGCCAAAGGAAAGCAGGGATGAAACCCACTTTTAAAGGCCACGTATTTCTGTGGTGTCCTTCTAGTTTATGGGCTGTTTCATACATTCTTGCATAATGAAGTCTGGGGTTTGTCTTTGTTTTCTTTCAAGATCCACAAAGGCAATTTAATGCACTTTGAAAAGAAATTGAAACCAGGCTTCTCTGCTTCAAATTCTGCCAAGGTTCAAGCATCTTAGGAATACAATGTCAAGGATAAACCCCACCCCCAACCACACTTAGAAAGTTTTATCCTCAAGCAGCCAGGCTGCACAGGCTCTCCACTGTGCCTTTGAAAGCCTGGGCTGTGTGTTCCTCTGATGAGCAAGGATATACATTTTTTACCTATTGGCATCTTGGAACAAGCAGTACCTCTCTAAAGCCTTTTTATGGGTTTTGCCTGTAGCTTGCCCACTGGGAAACAGACCTAATTTCTGCAGAAGACATGCTGTGCTGTCAATGTGTCAGATTGGCAAAGCAGAGCTCTACGTATGGTTTGCATTTCTGACTGAATTGAAGCCATAGCTTAAACTGCTGCATTTTTTTTTACAGCATGGGCTCAGAGGAAGTCTCTTTGGAAAAGTATTTATCCTGGGCTTGTAAATATGGTATTATTTCTGCAATGTTCTATGATCTAGTTTCTTATGAAATTTGCAATATCAATTGCCAGAAATAATAGAGATACTGTACTTGCACCTTTTCTTTTTTTTTTCTTTTTATTGTTGATGTGGAAAGGAAACTTTGAGCAGGCTGGAGAAGGGAGCCTGCAGTGTCCCTTGCCCAGATTCACAGTGCAGGGTTTCAAGTTCAGGATAGGAAAGAAATGAAGCACTAACTTGTAGTGCCAAAACCAGAGCTTGCTGACAGAGAAGACAAAGTGGGTTTGAACAGTAATGATGTTTTAACCACTTGGTCTGTAAACTGACTTGACGATGAAAAAATGACAATTGTTGCCATCCATTTGGCATCCACTGCTCCCCAGCTGTGGATTAAAAAGGATTTTTTTCCTGCAGAGCTTCCAAGGTTCTCCAAGTGGCTTTCACATGCACACACCCTGCCAGGATACTTGAATTTTTGGCAGCCAGGTTCTTTGCACACCCAGGGATGGTGTAAGCTGCCAAAGTGTTATTATTGGGTAGATAACAAAAATTATCACCCTGCAAATCCTCTGTGCAGAAAAAAAGGGTTACAGCAGGGTTTGGTGAGAGCAAGGTGGGTCGTGTCTCTCCAGATGGATGGGACTGGAAAAAGTTACCCAGGGAAACATGAATTGGGAAGAGAACTTGGCTGGATGCAGATGCAAGTATTGATATTTACAGTTAATCCTCTCCATTAGGATTTACTCCATAGATGTCATTGCAGTTAATTCAGTGTACTTTGAGGTTGGAGGGATAGATTGTGAAGCACTTACAGTGATGACCTGAAAGGAGTGTGGATATCAGAATATTAGGATTTGGCCTTTTTATGCCACACTGTTGTTTTCTTATGGTTAAACTATGACTTGGACATTGCACCTCCCCTACACTCTTGCTCAGGATGTCAGACTTGGCTTGCGGGGGCTTGGGAATAGGCATGTGTCTGCTCTCTGCAGGACTTGCTTGAAATTCAGGGCATGAAGGATTTGGGTAGCTGAGCTCAGGTGCCACCTGTGTTATTTGACATTGGCTTTAGTTCCACAGTGAATCATTATCTCATCCAATTGGGAGAGAGCAGGGGAGGCATTGCAACCAGCCACTTGACCAAAGTCCTGCTGTCTCTCAGGACTGCTCAGGGGTATTCATTCTCATTTCCTGCCCAGAAAGGGGCCTAGGGCAATAATTTATCCCATAGCATCATGCCTGGAAGAGTTAGAATCATTGAATCATAGAATCACCAGGTTGGAAAAGACCCATCGGATCATCGAGTCCAACCATTCCTATCAACCACTAAACCATGGCCCTCAGCACTTCATCCACCCGTGCCTCAAACACCTCCAGGGAAGGTGACTCAATCACTTCCCTGGGCAGCCTGTTCCAGTGCCCAATGACCTCTTCCGTGAAAAAGATTTTCCTAATGTTCAGCCTAAACCTCCCCTGGTGGAGCTTGAGGCCATTCCCTCTTGTCCTGTCCCCTGTCACTTGGAAGAAGAGGCCATCACCCTCCTCTCTACAACCTCCTTTCAGATGGTTGTACAGAACAATGAGGTCTCCCCTCAGCCTCTTCTTCTCCAGGCTAAACAACCCCAGCTCTCTCAGCCGCTCCTCATAAGGCCTGTTCTCCAGCCCCTTCACCAGCTTTGTTGCTCTTCTCTGGACTCGCTCCAGAGCCTCAACATCCTTCTTGTGGTGAGGGGCTCAGAACTGAACACAGTATTCAAGGAGCGGTCTCACCAGTGCCGAGTCCAGAGGGAGAATAACCTCCCTGGACCTGCTGGTCACGCCGTTTCTGATAGAAGCCAAGATGCCATTGGCCTTCTTGGCCACCTGGGCCAAGCCTTGAATAACCCTGCCCGTGCTCTAGGACATGACATCACTCTCTCAATCGTCTCACCCTGGACTCGCTCCTTTTCACTCTGGGCCTTTAAGCGAAGTCCCCCGGCAAGTCAAAGCCCCGCACCACAGCACTGCCTCCCGGCAGAGGTTGGCGTAAGACACGTCTGAGCATAGAATTTAGCCCGGTGGATATATTTTGCTGCACTAAATTGTATTTCTGGGAGAGAAACAATTAAATGAGTTATAAAGCTGAATCACTCCAGATGCACCATTGCTGCCTCTTACAGGCTGCATTAAATTTGCGCAATCCTCAAGAGGGAAGCCTCAGAGGAAAACCCGCAGGGATGCTGCCAGTGAGTTAGTGGCTTTGCAGCTCTTCTCATTTGCCTCGACTGATGGAGTGTCATTGGAGAGACGTGGCTCCTCATGATGGGGCAGTCTGCAGCAGCCTCTCCGCAGTGTGAGCATGAAGCTTGATGGATTTTAGGATGTACTGGATGAGCTTATGAAGGGACTCGCACACTGGGGTCACCTGGGGCGGCTCCTCTTTGGGCTGGAGTTGTGCTGGTGGTTGGCCCCTGCAGCCAGTGGGAGGCTGCAGTCCTAAAAGCCCCATGGCTGGAAATGTTTCTGCTTGCTCATCTGTCTTCTGGAATTCATTCTGGTTGCTGGCTCTTAACCTCCCCAGATTTTTAGTCCTTTTATTTCCCCAAGATTTTCGTCTTATAAGCAGTCTCTTACCCCTTCTTTGGTGATATATTATCTTGCTGTGTCTGCTATGGATATACATATGCTTCCAAAATAAATAATTACAAAAAAATGTATCCACTCAAGCATTACCTTGACTTCCAATGTGGGTTCAAGCCACTTGGAAATGCCTGTTGTAAAGTGGAAAAATAGTGCCAAGGTGCCTTTTGCCACTCCAGCCTCCAGAAGCATGTTAGACTGCCCAAGCCTGGGTGAGTGGCACGGGTGAAGTGAAACCTGGGGATGAGGTGGGGTGGGGGGATCTCCCAGTTCTGCCCCATCACTTCCCTCCACCTCACCCCGAATGGAATGTGCTGCGCTCAGGGCAACCCCAGCCCTGTGCAAGTGGGATTGCTTTAGGCCAAAATGGAGATAATAACAACGTGGGGAGACTTGCTCATAACAGCCTTTCCAGCCTATATAATTTTTATAGGTCTCTTCAGAGTAGAAAGTATGACTAAAAGGAGGGAGGGGATGGGGAAGTCATGTGTTTAAAGATATATACACCCAAACTTGGTAGTACCCATCTAAAGGCAGTTCCTTGGTGCTGGGAATCAGAATAATTAAGGTTTTGGATACGGCAGTTTGCATCCCTTTGCATCCCTATAAGCTGCCACAGCTCCCGATTGGCATCTGGAACTACTTTGCTTTTGCTGGATGCAGTGATAGGCAGAGCTCCAGAGGCCATGTCTCGGCGTGTGTTGAGATGTCCTGCAAATGAGGAGATGGGGATCCGGGTTGTGGGTTTGATGTGCAACCAGGACAGGAAACACCGAGGGTGACCAGAGTAAGGTCTGGAGATAAAGACCTCTTAGGAACTGGAAAGCGTTCGCGTCCAGTCTGCAGACATGGCAATGCTGGTGGTGGGTCAGCCCTTGATCTAAGGGACTTCTGAAGACAGCAGAGCTGATTTAAGGCACAAATCATGCCACCAGCCATCTCTTCCCTGCTTACAGTGCTGCAGGAGCCACGAGTGCTTGGGGAACAGCTTTCCCAGGGAGCCCACAAAAAAAGGGGCTGCTCTTCTAAAGCAAACCCTGTTACACTTATTGAGAGCTCTGTCTGGGGCTGGGAGGCACACAAGTCTTGGAGATCCTTGACCAAAGCACTGCACGGGGCCCCCCATTAACGGTGTCTCTCCCTGCAGGCTCAGCGACCATGGCGAAGGACGGGGCTGAAGCCCCCTGCCCCAGCAGCCCTCGGGGTGCTGCTGGCCCTGGCCCTGCTGGCCCTCACCCATCTGCCCCCACCACCGGACCAATACCCCCACCCACTGCCAGCATTGTCGCCCCCAGGCCCCCAGTGGAAGGCGGCTGCTCCCCTATCTCGGGGACAAGCCCGCAGTGAAAGGCTTCCCACAGCTACCACTTATCTGAAGTGGGACCAGCCCCATGGATGGAGCAGGAGGCAGTGGCGGAAGGTGGCAGGGGAGATGCCCCCGTGGTTCTCCAATGATGATCTCCAGAAGATGCACCTGCTGGCCAGAGGGCAGGTGATCTCCAAGACCCGTGTCCCAGCCCATGGGCAAGTTCTGCGAGTGGAGCTTCAGGCTGTGGGGGATACAGAAGGGGACACTTCACCAGCCAGCCCAGAGGGAGACTGCTGGAATGGGCGCTGTGGGCTCATCAAACGCCCCAGAGACATCTATGAGGTGCTGGCCTTCCACTTGGACAGAGTGCTGGGGCTGAACCGCAGCCTGCCTGCCGTGGCCCGGCGCTTCACCAGCCACCTCCTGCCCTACAGCTATACTGATGGCTCCCTGCGACCCATCATCTGGTGGGCACCTGACCTCCAGCACCTGGAGGATGCCAACAATGACCAGAACTCCTGTGCCTTGGGGTGGCTACAGTACCAGGAGATGCTGCGACCCCGTGGACCAACACTGGCAACTGAGGATGCTCCCTGCTCCAGCATCCCACATGGCGAGTGGAGCCGCCTGGCCCTCTTTGACTTTCTCCTTCAGGTAGGATTGCGGCAATGGAGACCATCCGTCCCACCGATGCTGCTTAGATTCCCCTGTGCCCGCCTTGTCTGACCACGAGTTCCTTCTCTGCAGGGTCACATAGGCTGTGGCTTCTTGGGATGTATTTTTGGTCATTGGCTCATTAGGAGAGCAACAGAGATCTGTGCAAAAGCGGTTTGGCCCAAGCATGATCTGTGCTTGGGGCTTACAGGGAAATGCAGGCAGGTTTCAGACATAGTGACTCTACTCTCATGTGGCCAAGCCTTCTTCTGGCATGGCTTCATTGGCTTCACTTTCTGTGGATGCCAACAGCTTAGGACAGGGCATCCCTAGGGACAAGTAACATATTCTGCATCAGCCCCATCCAATCCAACTCCAGGGCTGCACTGCTGGTGTTGGAAATCAGGAACCTTGACCCTTTGTATGGCACTGCTTTCCTCCTCAGGATAAATAATGCTTAATCGTCTGTCTGGAAAATCATACCCTGCTGCTATGAGGGATTATGACAGCGTCCCAGAGAGTTATCATTTCTTAAAGGGCATCTGTGAGGAGGCAAAAGTGGTTTCTATGGAAAAAAGCCACTTCAGGCATCTTGGGGCTGCAGCTTTGATTATCAGATAAGAGGAAACCACCTGAAAGGGCAAGTATTTAAATAAAGAAAGAAAGAAGTGAAGAAGAAGAAGAAGAAAAAAAAAGGACTATTAAAATATGTGTACTCACTATTCTCTCTTTTTTTTTTTGGCAACGCCTGACCATTAATCTTTATAACCTCAGACTGTGGCTGGCAGAGGTGCAGCAATCCTGGCTGGGCTTGGAAGTATTTTAGCTGAAACAGCCAGAGAAATGAGAAGATTAACCAACCCCCTTCTCTTCCCCAGGCCAAAATGCCACCGAGTGCAATGGAAAAGCTGAGTCTGCAGGAGAAAGTACCTAGTTTTAAGGAGACTTTCCCTTTGAGGGCTGAAGCAGCACAATGATAAGTCCTAGGGCAGTCCTCAATAAGGTTCTCCTCAATAACTCCTATGGGATCCTCCCAGATGAAAAAGTTATGTAAAGGTAAAGAGCCACCAAGTCAGCAGCATGTTATAGAAGTGGAATAGCATCCTTCAGAAATGGCTTTAGCCTCTCATAGCCCTTGCTGGGGAAGGAGAAGCTGCCAGCTTTGAGCTCTGCTGTACATTGAAATCCTGGTTCTTTTCTTGAGTTACCTATAAAATTGATCTGCTTCTGTATCTGTTTCTCTTGGTGTTGCCATAAGGGAACATCGCTCTTGGTGCGCAGCTTTACCAGGGGCAAAACATCAAGCCCAGTGGAAAGGAAGCAGCTGTCGACAGCTCTGTCCTGCCCTTTAAAAAGGGCCAAAAGTACAGCAACTCCAAAGCCCTGCAGCTGTGTCCTTGCCCTGTGGCATGCCTCTCCCAGCTGGGGGAAGAACAAGGCAGCTTTCCCTGGAGGAAGCTATTCCAGGATGAGTCATGGCTGGAAAGCCCTGTTGGACCCAAGAGAATGCTCTGAGGTGGTCAAGCTTCACATGGGACCAAAATGGGGCTGCAGAGGAGCTTCTTACAGCTTCTTAAGCTTGGATGGGAGAAATGGTTCACATATTTATGTTACAACAGGTACCCAGTGTCCCATTCATTAGAGCCGTTAAGGCTCTCGTGAGTAGAAATAAAAATAAATAACCAGGGAAGGGCCAGAGGAAGGGAGGTATCACCAACATGTCAGCACTGCTCTCAGCATCTCCACAACTGGGTAGTCCCTTCTGGGGAAGCTTCCATCTGGCACCTCAGTGGATCCAGCAATGATCTACCTCTGTCTCACAGGTGCTTGGGGGCAGGTGAATGGAAGCTTGAGTGCATTTAGTATCTCTGTAAGTCTTCTCAGGTTATCATCTCCTTCTGTGCAGTCTGGAAAAGAACGTAGCAGGTGAGAGGAGCTGGTGTCCTGAGCTTTCCAGTAGATAGACCAAGGGAGGGTATGGAAGAAATGTGATGTTTTCTTTCATTTCAAAATCTTTCATGGCAAAAGACACTTTATCACATTTAACCGATGGGTGTCCCAGTGGAGAAAAGCTGACTTGAGTCCTTTATTAAATATCAAGGAAGACAGGAAATTATTAAGGAGCTCTGGTGTGGGACCAGTTTTACTTCTCAAAGGGTCTTGAATATAATGGCCATAGAAATCAAATATTGTGTGTTCTGCAGTACCTGACTTGTTGGTCTCTTCTCCAAGCCAAGCAGGTTTTGCGAGTCAGCTCAGCTTCTGAATGCTTCCTTGCCTCTCTCTTGCTCATTGGTATATTCAGCTTTTCCATTTCATGTCTGCTGAGGATGCTTAGAAATATTTTGTTTTCCTCCGAGCAAGAAAAGTTCACAGCTTTACCTCCCCACCCTGGACACGTGTCCTCACTAAGGTCCCCAAATGTCTTCTGCAGGTTCACGACCGCCTGGACCGCTACTGCTGTGGGTTTCAGCCTGATCCTTCTGAACCCTGTGTGGAGGAGAGGCTCCACGAGAAGTGCCGAAACCCAGCGGAGCTGGTCCTGGTCCACATCCTGGTATGTTCCTCTGAGGCCAAGATGAGGCCCTTGCAGGTGACGTTACAGCAAGGGGGCTGTAGGTCTCGTGACAATGCTGGGTCCATAATGGAAGGTGCATCTCAGCATGGAGATACCTTGGCTTTGGCAGCTCCTGGTCCCAAAATGCTCTCAGTATTTCTCAATGCATTAAAAAAAAACCAGCCTAACCCCCTGAAGTGGTGACTACCTGCAGTAAGTACACTTATCCTTCTTGTCCCACTGGTAGGTCCGGAGAAGTGCGCCGTCTCGCCTGGTGTTTATTGACAATGCAGGCAGGCCAGAGCACCCAGAGGAGAAGCTCAACTTCAGACTACTGCAAGGCATAGACAGGTAGTAAGGGCAATGCTTATTGTCCTGGGGGCATGTCCTGGGTGAGAGCTGATCTTGCATGCGTGGAACGGACACCAGCCCTATGTGCACAACTTTCTGCCACTCCTGGCCTCCCCACTTGAGCACCAAGTGAAATGAGGCCACCTCCCACCCAGGACAGGGCAGGTGGGTGGGCTTGCAAACCCATCACACATGCCTCTGCCCTGACCTACCTATTCATCCTGCTCTGGGTGGCTGACCGCAGTCTCCAAGGCTTATTTTCTCCTCTCTAATTGGCAGCTGCACAATCAATAAACAGGTATTTCAGCATTTCTTGCTTTGCTGCCAATCAGGCAGTGGGCAGGTTAGTGGACCCTTCATTTGGAGTCCAACGATCCATTTCTGATGGAGCTGGCCTGCATGCTCGCCATGAGCAGGAGTTTTAAGCAGGAAGCTTCTCGTCCCACGTTCCTCTGGGGGGACATGCATCTATGTCCTCCCATATGAGGACAGGCTGAGAGAGTTCGGCTTGTTTAGCCTAGAGAAGATAAGGCTCTGGGGAGACCTTAGAGCAGCTTTCCAGTACTCAAAGGTGGCCTGTGGGAAAGCTGGGGAGGGGGTCTTTATCAGAGAGTGCAGTGGTAGAACAAGGGATACGAGTTTTAAGTTGAAAGAGGGGAGATGGAGATTAGATACGATTTTCAGAAGAAATTTGTTTTACTGTGAGAGTGGTGAGGCACTGGAACAGGTTTCCCAGAGAAGACATGGATGCCCTGGAGGTGTTCAAGGCCAGGCTGCATGAGGCTTTGAGCAACAGATGTAGTGGGAGGTGTCCCTGACCGTGGCAGGGGAATTGGAACTGGATGATCTTTAAGGTCCATTCTGACCCAAATGGTTCTAAGATCCTATGATTTCTTCTAGGAGCACTGGGGTGGCCCTTGCTCAGGTGCCTGGCTGCTGCTCTCCTCCCTGCTCGACCTTCCCTGAGTAACCCCTTCCCTTCCTCTCTCTTTTCCTCCTCTGCTGCAGGTTCCCGGTGGCCGCAGTGGCCACTCTTCAGTCGGGCAGGTTGCAGAGCCTGCTGCTGGAGTCCCTCCGCATGGACCAGGAGCTCTGGGAGAGCCAAGGCGGTGCTGAGGGCCTCAGGCCCCTGCTTCAGACTATCGACAGGCGGGCGCGCATCCTGCTGCGGTACATCCAGGAGCACAACCTGACAGTGTTTGGGGACTCACCACACTGAACTGACCTCCAGCTGGCACAGTGGGTGCTGCCTTGCAAATCCTGGTGGCGACAGATGTATCTCACACCCTCCGCGTAGGGTGAGACTGCATGCAGGTGCTTGCCTCTCTAAAAGGTGCTCCCTCCCCTCCTTGTAGGATGCCCTGGAAAAGGAGATGGGATCACACAGAGTTGGAAAGAGGCAGAGGAGACATCTCCTGAAACAATCCACAACTGCTTGAGAAAGGCAATATTTGTTAAGTAATGGTCTCAGCATGGATTTTCAAAGGAGAAGCACATCCATGAGACTTTTTTGGGTGCCTTCATGCCTCCCACTCCAACAACTTCAAAAACTGGAGGCTCAGACAGTTGAACAGCCTACAGGGTCCCTGGAAAGAGTTAAAGAAGTGGTGAGAGGCACTGCTCAAGGCTGGGAGAAATCACTGGCAACCTTTTCAAGTCTCAACCTGGGATTTTTTTGATAATGCCTTTGCTGTTTCCAAAACATTATAGGCAGAGATGTGGGAGTGGTGTCAAGGAAAGTAGAGGGGACCTTCCTAAGTAGATCAAGCAGGGGCAAGTTACTTGAGATGAGTTCCATCCTTAGTCCTGTGGAAGAGGTGATGTGTGCCTAGGAGCACGTATAAACCACTGCCCAAGACAGGGCTAAGCAGGACCCTGGACCACGGGAAGGGCCTGGCAGTAGCTGCCTTCATGGAGCTTGTGGTGCCTTTCATCCCTGCACTGTACCTTGGCAGGGCTGGGCTTCTGCAAAGATATTTTTGGGGTATGGGATTTGCAGGTTTCAGTCGCTCACTCGCTCGTTCCCTTCACTGTCAGGGAATTAAAAGGCAAACCCATGCAAGCTCTGCTGCTTGTGAAAAACCACTCCTGCCTGCTCTCATAGGCACTGCTACATGAAACTCTTTCGAAGGCTTGCAGAAAAATCTTCTAACAAAAATGCCAGGCTATTTCAGCAGAAGACAGTCTAGTGCAAAATGCTTTCTGAGCATGCTGGCAGTTCCAGCAGAGGTCATCCTGCTCCTGTCACCTCCTTAGGCTCTTGCCTGGCAACCCATGCTGCTATCCTATTGCCCTAGCTTTGGAGAACACGGCCACTCATGCAGTTGGAGAGGCAGAAAAGGTGAGCTTTCGTGTCACTCCTGCTCCAGCCATCTCAGCACCATGCCAGTTACAGAGCCTGTAAGGGGACAATTTAATACCATAAGCACAAGGAATGGCCTCTTTCCCCCTCTTTCTTCTTGCGGAAAAGATGATGAAGCGAGTCATGGATGATATGAATCAACAAGCTGAAGTGCTCTCAGAAGGTGCCGGCATTCAACATCATGGGCACATCAACACCCAGAGCACCAGGAGCATCTTCCTAGAGTCCTGCCCTCCGTTTATGCAGGGAAAGCTGTACCACATCAGCCTTGCCTTCTCATGAGTTATCATCCAGTTTTCTGTGGGATGGATGACTCTCAAGGATGACTGGGGTGTGCTGAGACCGCAGCTTTTGCCTTGCCTTTGGTTCCATCTCTTGCCTCTGGTTGCACCTACTTGACCTTAGCATTGCAGAAAGCAGGGAGATTTTTCTAGGTTTTTTTTGCATTTCCTTGGTTGTAACGTGAGCTTGCTGGCTAAACAGGTGTGGGAACATCTGTAAACACTTATGCATGTGAATAAAAATCACTCTTCAATTAACAAGGAGATTGGTATGAATAAATGAGAGAAGCAAAAGCCATGATCTAGCTGAGACTAATCAGCAGTCTCCTTTAGTTAGTCATTTTTTCTGTGGACTTGCCTATGTAGTCAGCAAAGAGCACAGGCTATGATCTGTGGTCACAGAAATCCCACAACTGCTCAGGCTGTTTTAGTGTTTACCACGTAGTGTCAGGTTTGGTTTTCTCCATCTATGAATGTGTTGTATTTCCTATGATGAACTTATTTTTATGGGTTTATAACATAGTTATAAAAATTCATTCGGGGCCATGCTTGAAAAACAAGATCTCATCTCAGGAGTGATCCTGTTTTAACCGGACATCACTGGGCATCATCATGGATCCTGTTGGGGTGGAGTAACAAAAAAGGATGTGGTCCAAGCTGGCTATGTAGCTGGGCCAGGACTGCTTTGGCTTTAAGAAGGCAGCAGCAGCCAAGCAAGAGAAAAAAACAGTGGAGAAACAAGTTAAAACACATTCCCTGGGCTTGTAAGAGCTGAAGTGCAGTGGCTCCCAGACGGGGACAATTAAATGCACCCCCATCTTGCTCTTGCTAGCATTACATGCCTGCTAAAAGGACAGAGGAGAGCAGCATCAAGGAGCCAAGACCATTGGGAAAGTGAAGTTATCTGCGTACAAGTTCCCCTGGGGGGCCCAGCAGCGTGGGCACAAGGTACTACTTGTTCCATGTGCCACCCAAAAAGACTCAGAGCAAAAGCTTGATGAAGTTGTGCTCAGCCTTGTTCTTCCCTTTGTCACTTCAAGACCTGCTGGAAAAGTCCATAATGTTTTCCCTGAGGCCCCAGCAATGCTGCCACCAGAGATCCTTGCAGGAGGGCATCCCTGTAGCATCCCCATGCCCACTCTTGGCACCACCCACCCTGACTCCCTGCCAGCATTCGGAATCAGTTGAGAGCATGGGCATGTGCCCTCCTAGGGCTTCAGAAGAAGAAAACTCTTTCTTTTCACAGCAACTGAAATGGCATGTTTTGTGTTTAACAGACTGTGTTCATCCAGTGCCCTTCAGCTGGAAGAAAATAGGGCTGGGGGAAGGCAGGCAGGCACCAAATCAACTCCAATGAACTGAACGCATGCACACACGCGCACGTGAGCAAACACATGCACACCACCCCCACCCATGTGCACGCATGCACACACACTCTCTAGCACATATGCACACGTTTGCACAAACACACACACCAAAGGACACCAAATAGCCTTGGCAGCAGCCCCATACTGACTTTGGAGAGTGGCTTGAACACCTGCTGAAGCCACCACTGACTGGGTATGACACCAGTGGGGTGGCACTCAGGACCGGCGCTCAGAAACCCCAGAAAATACTCAGCAAAAACTGCACAAGCAGCTCCATGGCCACACGGGTGAAGTATGGCCTGGCTGCTGCCCGAAAGACAAGAGCTAGCAAGTAAATCCAAATTTATTGTTACATTGCCGGATATAAAAGTAATCTAGCTTTTAGAAAGCAATTTATTTATGCTTTCAGTACTTGCTTAAATATTTATGTGGAAAAGGAAAAAAAAATCCTCTCCGACACAGGGCTATCATTGTAGCTATGGCCTTCAAGATTAATGGAAGTAAATTAGCCTGACGTTTTATTTACATTCAACAAAGCAATAGATAAACTCTCCTTGTGATGGATTTTCTTCATTAGTTAGGCGAACGCCTAAGGTACAGCTTTTGACATTGTTTCTTCCAAGTGGTTAGACAAACAGTTTATCAAAAGAGTATAAAATTGTCAGGAAACGAAGCAGATTAATGACCAGTAAAGAGAAGATCATTGAATTTATGATATAAGTAGCAGTTTCACTGGAACCTAAGGAATGGCTTATTAGGTAACCGACGTACACGAGCACAGAAGTGCTGAGCCCCCCTCCCCGAATCTGCCACCTCAGCAGCTCCTTCCCAAATCTTCCCTTCATGGGAGGTCTCTGCAGCGAGGCTTCGCTTCCCTCCTCCTTCTCTACCCTTAGGTCTGGGTTTATTCTGTAACTCTCTCATTAGAGCTTGTGAACATACTACTTCCTCCCAATTAAAAACCTCTTAGACTTGTAACAGCTTCAGGGACGATAACCTTGTCTTTGCATCTGCACAGCAATAATGGTTTCTGCAATCTAATTCAGTGATTTTGGCTGCTATTACAGCAGTGATAATCATACCAATAACGACAACATTAATAAATAGGACTTCTCCAGTCTTTTGACCCTTTGGAAAAAAATCCCCTAGTATTGATGGTTTATGGATCCCATGTGGCTCCTCCAGCAATTACCTCTGGAATGATAATTAGCTGTCAGATAAGGCAAGTGAGGGAAAGGAGACTGGGAACCCAGGGGGAAGGAAATCTTCCCTGTGACATCAGAGAGGCTGTACCTGTGGTGTCCAACGTCTCTGCCCACCCAGGCACAGGCTCAGGTTTTCAAGCTGCAGAAGAGGGGCTTTGGAAGCAAGGATTATGAAGAAAAGGCAGCTAAACAGTGCATGAGTCTCAGTCTCCGAGTGCTGCCTCCAGCACGTGGCATTGCCCTGACAGGCTGTCTTTTCCCCAGGCTTGCCAAGAGCATCTTAAGAGGTTTCAACTCTGCAACTGCAAACTTCAGTCTGCAAGAGCACCAGTAATTCCCTAATTCTCTTGCAACCCAATCCGCCCAGCTGCTCTTTGTATCCCACCACCATTTTCCCTCTGCTACCATCTCTTTCCAATTAAAATCCAGATTTACATGTTGCTCCAGGCCAGGGTCACCCAGAAGCAGGATGGAGTAGGACAGACACTTGAAGGACAACACGCTGCAGCAGCTGGGTCTCTGCCCACCCAAGTGTGGACCAAGGTGTTTGGCAGCTGCAGGAGAAAGCAAACCTTCCTCCCTTATGGTGTTCAAAATGCATTGCACCAGCCATGCACAAGTGCAGGAATAGTTCTTACTTAAAAACATATCCCAGGGGCAACTGCGAGAACCAGTCCAAAAGTCCTGAAGCTTAGGAGTTCTTGGGAGCACTGACGATCCTACTAGAACAGCAGGCCTACAAATATATCCACAGACTACACAAAACAGCTGTGGAAGATGAGGCCTCTTAAACTTGACCTTCTCATCACACCTACTCAAACATGTGGTGCCTTTTCTTCCTGCAGCACAGAGTGCTGTGGTCATGGAATCATGGAACTATAGAATCATAGAACAGTTTGGGTTGGAAAGGACCTTAAAGCATATCTAGTTCCACCCCCCCTGCCATGGGAAGGGACACCTCCCACTAGCTCAGGCTGCCCAAGGTCCCATCAACCTGGCCTTGAACGCCCTCAGGGATGGGGCAGCCACAGCTTTCCTGGGCAACCTGTGCCAGTGCCTCAACCACTCTCATTGTGAAGAATTTCTTCGCAATGTCTAGTCTAAACCTGCTCTTCTCCAGTTATACCCATTGCCCCTAGTCCTATCACTACAAGCCTTTGTAAACATGGGATTAGACCCTTCAAGCTGTCAGGGGCAGCTCTCTGCAATGAAAGTTTTTATGAAACATTTGCTGCAATCTGTCCTCACCTACAAAAGATTTTAAAGCAAAAGGTAAAAAGTGGAGTTATGTGTTTTCATTTCTTTCTCTTTCCTGTGCTGATGATAATCGGGAGGGAATTCCAGTGGGATTTTTGAGACTGTTGAGAGATGAAAAGCACTTGCACAGCTGCACCAAGTGCTGGCAGGTACAAATGCAAATCATCACCGTTTTATCAAATCAAGGAGGTGACTGGAGGTGTCCCTGTTCTTGCTCCCAGAAGCTGGGGCTGTCTCCCCACTTCCACCACCTGCTTTGTAAATGAGGTGTAAGGACAAGCCCCCAAACCAGGAGCTATTAATGAAGTGATGGAGGTAAAAATCTTGCTGTGAGATATTGACAAGGTTGCACATATCTGAGTGTGGACAAGCCTTTCTCTTTGAGGTCACCCAGGCATTTGTTTTTCTCTGGCCGATCAGCTGCTGCAGGGTAATGTCAGCCTGTATCTCAGCTCTCTGCAAGGGGCACCTTCATGACTCTTTCTGGATTGAAGGCCTCCAATGGTGTGAAGATCGGATCCCTGAGAAGTTGTCCCCAAGTTATTTTGGATATCTGCTATTTTGATAGGATTATCTCTTTTCCCAAGAAATACTAAACTTCAGGAGTTTTTTAATAGACCCTGTGGTTGTTCCTGGTATCGATTTAAAACGATACCACACCTAGAGTTGTGTGCTGCCAACCAGCAAATAACACCATGACGTGCTTTGGAGCTTTGAAATCCACCAGTCTGTAAGCAATGCAAGCCAAAGACATGAGCATCCTTTCCCAAACAGGAGAAATTTGCCCTCCACACAGCCTCTACGTGGTCCTCGGGGATTCCCTGTTGTTTGGTTGGTTGGTTGGTTTTTGTTTCACTCCAAACTGAAGGATCAGCCTCGCTTATTCTCCTCTTCTAAGCTGAACCAGGTTTTATTCCATTGGGCCATATCCAGCTCATCAATCCAGGAGATGATGTGGATACAAAGAGGTTTCTCAGGTCTAGCATGCTGGGGAACCCATCTGCCAGCCCATGGACTGGGTGCTGCTTGTGCACCCATGCCTGGAGCAGCCAGTGTGTGTTGTGTGCTTCCAGCTTCTGTCTGTTACTTGGGTTTGGATGCCATGTGATTTTTTTCCCCTTGCCAATCCCCAGCCGAGCTCCCAGTTAGGCAATGAGATTCCTCTTTTCCCCTTCTTTAGGGATAGGAGGGAGGATGGTTGCCTGCGTGGCCAGGCAGAAGAGGGGCTCATGGCGTCCCTGGCATCCCTGCCACAAGCACGCAACAGGAAACATGAGGAGGAAGGGCAGAGATGTCAAATCTTTTCCTTAAATTCATGAATTTTCTTAACCATTATCAGAAACTAATACGTCAGTCCGCAGGAGTGTTAATGCAGCAGATGGGCTGCCTAAGCTTTCCTCGGCTGTCCAGGGGTGGCGATGACTCCAGAAAGCACCCAAAAATGGTGAAGCTTTTTCCCACTAGATACTAAGCCCTAGGAAAGTAGAAACTCTCCAGGGATAGTTCAGTCCTATCTGGCCCTCAGTCCAGTCAGATGAATATGGGTGATTTTGAACCAGGTCATAGGGAAGAGCCAAAGGAGAATATGAATCCGGCTCTGTGGAAATGGGATGGGACATGTCCATGCAGGGGCTGTTTCCCTGGGGTGCTGCTGGCCAAGCTCTCCACTCAAGCAGGCATGACAGCATCTTTTCCAGCCCTGCTTTTTCTGGGTGAGTTTCCCACTGGATCGCTTTGGCCACATGTGAGCAGTAAGGGACTGTTTACTGCAGGATGAGACTAGCAGACACAGTGTTGCAGGCTTCCCTTCAAGTGTTGCTGTGTTTTTGCAGGTGTATGATTTTAATTGCCAATTCTGGCTGCATTAGAAAAAGCTTGGAGTAAGAAAGGCATGTTACATCCCAGGGCTGTTTATGTACATAAACAATCTGGGGTTTATTGCCTTGACCTTTCCTGAAATAAAAGTTCTTAGCTCTTGTGTGTTACATTTTAAACAAAGAAAAAGTGCTGAACAGCAGATCTGGGTTTCTAGGAAGGGCATCTAAGAGCTGACAGGATAGCGGGAGGCTGAGATTTGCCGCAATTGGAACAATTTTCTTTGATGTTTTTTGTTCAGTTCACCAGGGTCTGGCTGTTCTGCTCCTTGCCTACAGTAAATAGTCTGGGAGCAGGTAATTTTATTCAATTTAAGGCAATTCAGTGTTGCGAAGGTGGAGAGGTGGCACAAAATGTATGCGCGCAATGGTCAGGTTAGGTCAGATACTTCTTGCTTTATCTTTCAAGCGTGAAACCCGGCATGGCATGCAAAGACACATAGTAATGCGTACAGAAAGAGTTCCCTTGTCCAAGGTGAAGTTAAAAGCTAAGGGTGCAGAGACCAGAGGCCTCTCTTCTCTCTCTGCTTCCACTGAAGACAGAGCAATTTGCTAAGGAGCTGCTCAGAATCTGTCACACCTGGCTGGTGAACTCTGCCTGCTGCTGCCAGGTCCCTGCCCAGCTCACGACAGGTCTGCACAACCTGAGTGCTCTTCCCTCCTCCATCCTGTCCTCCTGCTCTGCCCCATTCCCTGCATCCCTGTCATCCTCAGGTGCAGGATATGGGGGGCAGGAGGCTGGTGTTGGGCCCACCAGGTGGATGGGCTCCAGCTGGAGGGTTAAAATGTGGTATCTTGCACTGCTTCTGTTTTGCCTCAGATGAGACATGAAGGTCTCCAGGAAAGTCAGGACCTTTAGCGATCTTTACTGGTCTCAAAATTGTTAAGCATGCAGACATGTGCCCACAGCACATGGGGAGAAGAGCCACAGAAATCTGCTCTCCTCTACTGGCAAAGCCACCTGGTTTTGCTGCAGGTGAACTATTCACTGTCATGGACAGCCAGGAGGCTTTGCAGGGTGGTGCAAATGGCTGCAAAGTGCAAGCAGCCCTCTCTGTCTCCACCCCACCACGGAGCCTGGAGAGAGGACCTTCCCTGCAGACATAAGATCACAAATTCATTTTTTTTCCCCTACATGGAGGAGCTATATGGTGGGGTCATCCCCTACTGAGGACTCTGGTGTGTCTTCAGCCCCTCTTGGCTAGCTCTGGCGCTAAGAAAAGCAGTTTCTGTGGTGGAGTTGAGCCAAAGCCCATCCACTAAAGGAAATCAAACTAGTTCTTTATTTGCACAGCAAACAGCAGAAGGGAAACCAGTGGTTGCTGTTCCTGTCCAGCTACTGCGCGCTGCAGGCTCTGGGCTGGAGGGCGTTCAGGCCTGATTTCAGCAGCAGTCTCCTGCATGAACTTCCCACTGAATGGCTGGTTTCAGAGAAGAGATGGTGGCTGAGGTGAGGATGAAATGGAAGGGCTGATGTCAGTCAGCCAGGGAGAATTTGCCTATAGAAAAGTGCTGGCAAATTTCCTCAGTGCTCCTGGCTCAAGGATAAGGCTGGGGGAGGCAGCCAGACATAGGCACATCCCATACCAGAAACAGCCACTGAAGCATTGCTTGTACAGAACAACTGAAGAATCCAGAGCTGAGTTGAGAGAAAACTTAGGGCAGGTAGGGTAAGGATGCCTTGGAGGTTTAGGAATTGTCTTCAGGAAACCCTTTGGCTGCCATTCCACAGCTATGGAATCTGTGGTCAAATATAATTAAACACAGATATTCTCATAGAATCATAGAATCATTAAGGTTGGGAAAGACCTCTAAGATCATCAAGTCCAACCATCAGCCCAACATCACTGTGCCTACTAAACCATATCACAAAGTGACACATCTACACACTTTCTGAACACCTCCAGGGATGGAGACTCCACCACTTCCCCCTTCAGAGACTCGGGCTCAGGGCAGCCGAGGGAGACTGCTGGTAGAGATACGCAGCCTCTCTCATCATCCTCATTTCAGTCAGAAATTTAGGCTGAGGCAGGCAACAACTGTGGAGGAGTAAGATCAGCTGACGTGGTCTTGCCCAGGGTTTTACAGGGAGAGAAGGCAACTCATGAAGGAGATGAGCTCACCTCTGCCTTCTGAGCTATCCCTCTGAGCAAAGCTCAGGGATGGTTTGAGGACATGGTGCTACCAACCCCTGTATCAGCAAAGCCCTCCATAAGCTTCATGGAGATGCCATCACCACTTGGGAGCTGTGTACTTTGACTGCAGAGATGAGGCAACATTTATCCTGCTTTCTGCCTCCACAAAGGTAGGATTAGGACATCAGAAAGTCCGGGATTAGGATATCAGAAAGTCCTGCTGCTTAATCTTCCTTTGAAGGGATGTGGAAAAAGAAAGAAAAGAAGAAAAGGGAAGAACAGAACACGGAGGGCGGGTAGCCTGTGTGAGCAGCTGTGTAAAAAGAAAGTATTAGGGTAACACATCTGTGCTTATCTTGTGGTATTGAGATGTCCTCAAGCACTCAGCCTTCCTTGGTGAATTTTTAGCACAAAATGAGAAACCTGAGTCAAAAGCCTCCACTGTGGTCTGTGCAGTGATGAGATATCCCCACCATCACCAGGCAAACCCTAGGCTTCCACCTCATCTTCCCTGTGCAAGGACTCTATTTTAACTCTCCGCTGCTATAGTGCAGAGCAACTGAACATTTTGCATGTGCCAGGGAAGTCTGGAGGCAGCTGGGAAAAGCTGGCTGATATTTGGGAAGCACTGTGCCTGTGAAAGATGCCAGCACTCAGTGCCTGTACGGGGGCACCATATCCACTGCGGTGTCTTCCACGCTTATAGAATCATAGAATCACCAAGTTAGAAAAGACCCATCGGATCATCAAGTCCAACCATTCCTATCAAACACTAAACCATGCCCCTTAGCACCTCATCCACCCGTGCCTTAAACACCTCCAGGGAAGGTGAATCAACCACCTCCCTGGGCAGCCTCTGCCAGTGCCCAATGACCCTTTCCGTGAAAAAATTTTTCCTGATGTCCAGCCTGAGCCTCCCCTGGTGGAGCTTGAGGCCATTTCCTCTTGTCCTGTCCCCTGTCACTTGGGAGAAGAGGCCAGCACCCTCCTCTACACAACTTACTTTTAGGTAGTTGTTGAGAACAATGAAGTCTATTTTTCTCCTCCTTTTCCAGAAATGGGAAAGAAGAAATACCTGTGGGAGCTGTCTCTGCTTCAGCTTGGCAAGGACTTTTCAAGACTGATCATGGTTCAAGAGGTGCAAGAAAATGAACTAAGCACCCAAAATATGTTCTTCTGTTCCGGCAGCTTCGCTTTGCTTTCCCAAGCTCTGCTCCAGCCTGGCCTCAGGCTGTGTGGAGGTAGAGGCTGCTCAGCCCTTCCTTGCCTTTCCCATTCAGTGATGCTTTGGCACATTCCCTTCAAAAAAAAAAGAATTAAAAAATCTCATCTTCCCGAGGCATTTTGATTGCTTTCCGTGGGGACTGCTTGCCTTTTTCATGCCTGCAGAATTACCACTTCCCTGCCCCTGCGTGCCAGAGCGCCTATTCCATACTCTGCAAAGCAGCCGGGCACCGTCTGTTTTGACTGCTTTCCCCCACCTGTTTGCCTGCCCTAAGAGCACAGATGTACAAGGGGACATGGGGAAGTGGAAGGGCTGTAAACCAGACAACAGTTGAGTATCGAGAGGCAGAGGAAGAGGGGAAGGCAGGTACCTGCAGGACTGGTGAGCTCAAGCCCCGGCATGGTGTGAGCAGAGGCGTCCGTGCAGTCATCCACAGGGACATGGGCAATAAAGTAATTTCTCTGTCTTTGTGGAGCTACGGCCTTGAAGTTTGCCTCTTGAAATCCATAGAGACCACGGACTGCAAAAAACAGATGCCATCTGTCCACCATACCTCGTAAATCAGATTTTAATTGTCTCAGGGAGAGGGCTGTCTCCTGCCGTGTGCTGCAAACAGGGTCTGCGGGAGCTACTCTGCAAAATTTACATTTCTGAGATGGGTTAGTGATTAGGGCTCTGGCTTCATACTGAGGAGGCTGAAATTCAATTTCTACCCTCTCTCAGATTTCCTGGCTGATGGTGGAAAGTGGCTTAGGCCATACTGATGTTAATCAGGTAAGTGCAGATCTGATTTTCATCCCCTGGCTGATCTTCAACCCCCCACCCCCACTGGAACCACAGCACATCTGCATCTAGCAGGGGCAATGGGACTCCTGCAGTGAAGGACACCTTTGAGTCAGGACAAACAGGCACCTTCAAGATCTGGGTTTGCTCTATGAAAGGCAAAGCAACAGAGATGCTGGTGTCGGTGTGGCCGTCTCCTCCAGTGCTGTCAGCAGGCTCATTCGCACCAGCTACGGGCTTGCTCAGAAGATAAAGCTTTTGTTTCAAGGGCTGCTGAATGCTGCAGCAGGTTACAGTCAGTGGTGGAGGAGAGAGCCAGGGAGTGAAAAGGCACAAGGTCAGACTTTGTCTGGTCTCATATAGCCCTTGCACAATTTTGTCAGGCAAACAATGTATTCCAATAATAATAAAATGGTCTGTTGAGGATAGTCAAAAGTGCACCGAACTGTCCTTATCCCCTTTCTTAATCATTATATATTGAAAAATCATTGCCAGTATTGCAGGGAGGCTGCAAACTACCTCTTTGTGAGTAAAGAATCAATAATTTGTTTTCTCCTTCCCTCTATGAAAACAATACCATTAAATCAGATTGGTTTATTAAAAAGGCAGTAGCCCCCGAACATGAAGGACAAGGCTGATCACAGCCTGTCCATGGGGACATGCAAGTCTCTTCTCCACAGCTTCTAAGGACCTATTTATCAAAAAAGAGCTTATCGAGGCCTCTAAAAACACGGCGATTTATCAGTTGGCATGGCCAAGTTTTGAACAACACAGAAGTACCCCCGTGGGCAAAGTAGATACAGCTCAGAGTTACCTTCTGGAAGCTCTGAGGCAAAGCTCTGGTCCTTCTCCTTTGTCCGTGCCACGGGGATTTGCCAGGCAGGATGGCTCTCTGCAGCCGGCCCGCAGCTCACACACTTCTGCCATTTTAGGTGGAAGAAACGCATCCTTCCAGACCACGTATCAGGAAATTGCAAGAGAGTGGTTAGCTTGGTCATATCTTGGGACAAGTCAAGT
Organism: Phaenicophaeus curvirostris; assembly: GCF_032191515.1. Classification (NCBI taxonomy): domain Eukaryota; kingdom Metazoa; phylum Chordata; class Aves; order Cuculiformes; family Cuculidae; genus Phaenicophaeus; species Phaenicophaeus curvirostris. The sequence continues at coordinate 48,310,254 of NC_091397.1, read as the reverse complement.
CCTATCAGCGCATCAAAACCTCAGCACGGAAGAAAAAGATGCATGAGGCAGGATGAAAGAAGACTGAGAACGATCTAATGGTTACAATGATCTAATCCATTATTTTTTTTAATATGATGCCGTTAGAGTTTAAGCTTTTGAAGAGTGGTATGGTTTAGCCTCAGCTGGCAATGAAGAACCATGCAGCTGCTTGCTCAGCCCACCCTTCCTCCCCTGATGGGTTGGGGCCGAGAACTGGAAACAGAGAAGGTAAAACTCACTGGTTAGTATAAAAAGAGTTTAACAGGATAGCAAAGGAGGAGAAAAACAACAATAAAAAAAGAATATACAAACTGAATGACATACAGCCCAGACCGCTCACTACCTGGAAAACAACACCGGGCATGCTCTGGAGCTGTGGTCTCCCCTCTGGCCATGTTCCCCAGTTAAATACTGAGCACAGCATCATGGGTCAGCTGTCCCATCTGTGTCCCCTCCAGCTTCTTGTGAACTTCTGCCTTAGTAGGAAGAAAATTAACTCTATCCAACCAAAATCAGCCCAAAAGGGTACAGGAGAAGAAATGAGCATCATATTAGCATCTGCTGACATGCAGTAGATAAAAACTTGCATCCTCACTTCACATCAGTTTGTGTGAAGTGTTTTTCCCTCATCTCCACAGTGCAGGAGGCTGTTGCACTCCACAGTTGCAGCTGGACTGAAGGTTAAGTAGCTAGATAGGGTAGAGGGTGCGAAGGCAGTATGGCTTGTATGGAAGCCATTTAATGAGGAATCACACAAATAAATGTCCCCCATTCCATACACCCCCTAAAATGTTGCTCTGCAGGACATGTCTATGGAGGTGTTTGGGGTGGAGCTATCTGAAGCTTTGAGCAGGACTCTGGAGGCTGCTATGAGATGTCTGATGAGCACCTTCTGGAACAAAGGGCATCAAAACAAGATTTTCAAAACGTGTTAATGAGGGGTAATGTAGTACACAGGTAATGGGGTCAGCCCAGTCTTGTTTTATTTGTGGACTGCCCTGTGGAACCCTCCTGCGGCACTGGGATGCATTTTAATCGGCACTCAGATGTCAGACAGGATAAGAAAATACTCCCCTTCTTTCTCCATAAAGAGTCAATCATTTATTCTACCAACACTACGGAAAGGCACCTTTAGCAACACATGTGTCATGAATAAATATTTTCAAAATAATTAACTTAATCTACATGTTAAAAAAAACCCCACCTCTCTTGTACAGTGGTTGTGGAGCTGGTATAAGGAAAAAAAAAACCCTAACTCTTCATCTCAGCACTGGACACTCTCCGTGATAGCTGTCAAAAACGATTACTGTCAGGTGCTGGCAGTTTTGCACCGAGTTCACTGTAAAAAAAGTAAAAAAACATCCGTAAGTAGCAGTGACTTAAGAAGGGGAGAGCTGCAGACAAGCAGCTCAGGCTCCTCACCATTACCATGGGTCCTGTTTCTGCAGCTGCAGCCACAGCTGCCATGGGGATGGACCCCAGCTGTTTGTGACCCCATTCCTAATCCCATTTTGAGGACTTGGCTCAGGCTTCTTTCCGTAAGAAAGATTGGGTAAAGGGGGAGGAAGGAGGTGGAGGGCAGTGTTAAGGTAAGAGAGAGAAGGAAGAGGTGGGACCAGGTGGAGGGGGCATGACAGGAACACCCCCTTTTCAGAAAACCAAAGGAGACCGCGGAGTGAACTGAGTATTGAGCTGTTTTCTAATGAGCCTGCCACAGCATCACCAGGTGCATCAAAGAAATTCAAATCCTGGGGTGAAATTAACATCTCAGTTCAACCCCTCTTAGTCTTCCTTACCCCTCCTCCTCCCCCCGCAAAATTCTTATCCCAATCCAGATGCTCAGTCCACTCTCAGTCAGAAGGATGTCGTGACTGAGGTGTTGCACCTGTTTACCTGTGAGATTGTGTGGTGTCTGGAGGATGCTGGGGTCATCAGAGACCTACCTCTGGGTGTTTCCTGAGACCATTAGTGTTAGGGCCCATCTAACATGCTGCCTCTCACCTCTGGTGCAGCTGATGGGATGCAGGGGGATGCCATGGGTGCTGCCACAAAGTACCATGCGATGTGAGGTCCCAGGGCAGTCTCCCGTTGGAAGTACACAGGTCCCACCATGCCACAGGTTATAGAATCATAGAATTGTTTAGGTTGGAAAAAACCTTTAAGATCATCAAATCCTACCATAAACCTAACACTGCCAAGTCTACCAATGAACCATATCACTAAGCACCACATCTATAGGTCTTTTAAATACATCTAGGGATGGTGACTCAACCATTTCCCTGGGCAGCCTGTTTCAATGCTTGAAAGCCTTTTGGCAAAGAAATTTTTCCTAATATTCCATCTAAACCTCCCCAGGAGCAACACGAGACCATTTCCTTTTGTCTTATTTCTTGTTACTGGAGAGGAGATCAACACCTTTCAGGTAGCTGTAGAGAGTGATAAAGTTTCCCCTCATCCGACTCCTTTTCTCCAGACTAAACAGCTCCAGTTCCCTCAGCCGCTCCTCATAAGACTTGTTCTCCACCCCCTTCACCAGCTTCATTGCCTTTTGGACACATTGCAGCATCTCAATGTCTTTCTTGTAGTGAGGGGCCCCAAACTGAACACGGTATTCAAGGTATTCAAGAAGCAGCCCCATGCTTCTCTCAGTGTGGGGACAGCAGTCTCTTCCTGGCCTCGCAGCTGTCTCTGAGCTCTCCCAGGTTCCAGGCTCCAACCAGGGTCCCTGCAGGCTGGCAGAAGACCACAGAGCTAGAAATGTTGGAAGGAGACAGCCAGCAGCAACCAGCCTCCACTTGGCCTCTCCCTCTGGGCTAGCATGGGAGAAGAGAACGTTGGGTCTTGGGTAGAGGAGGGCACAAAGCTACTGGCCTGGGGTCAGAAGCCAGAAGGACTTCACAGGGTTTGCTGGGGAGTAGAGCAGAGGGAGATTTTGTTTTGGAGCTCTGATCTCCACCTGTAGCTGAAAGCACAGAGCAATCCCACAGCAAAGGAGCCAGCACACGCGACCCCAGCACAACCTTAGTGGAGCCTGGGGAGTACTCATTGAAGCTGGCTTCATCCAACATCTCTCCATGAGATCTTTCAACTCATGGCCCTTCTCATGAGCAACAGCATTTCTCCCTTCTCTCTCTTTCTCTGCAAAGGAAGAGAAATTGAAGATTAAACCTTGCTGAGAAAGCAAAAAAATCATAGGTCCTTTAAGACACAAAGTACAGCTACAACCAACAGCAGGAGTGGGGAAACAGCTTTTCTACATTTTCAGTGATGCTTGGTGTGTAGGAAAATATTTCTCAGCTAAACACCCTCCCCCTGGTTTTGATTAATAGTTTGGCTCCAGCCTTATGCAAAAAATTCCCTACCCCTCCCAGAACAGATAAATTGTAAAATGTAACTAGCCCCAGAGAAGAAATATCTGCTGGATGTCTTTTTAACACTGTTTCTTTTTTTTTGCTGTAAAGCATTCCTCTTTTAAAAGCACTGTGGCTCTTCATGGCTTGTTTTCCTTGGATTTTATAGAGATACCTGTACTGAGCACATACGGACAACTAAGTTTTCATGTCACTTTTAATGCTGTGACACACGCAAGATAAATGTGATAAAAAGAACAAGGCGAGCTGTTCCCAGCAAACAATTTATTTCTGCTTCTGAATTATCCATGAGGAGATCTAGATATGGGCTGTTTTTTTCATGGTCAGCTGTTAGTCAAAATTGATGCTCTACATGACCGTATCCTGCCCTGCTGCTGGTTGCCCTGCAGGTTGCACCCACAGCCCCTCTGCCCCTGCCCCTGCCAGGATGTTTCTTCTGCCCGTCACCTTGCCCAGGGACACAGAGGTTTGCACAGGTTTTGCCTGAACACGTTCCTGCAGCTTTGCAATCCTCTTCTGCTCCAAAGAGGACTCTGCACTGGGATTAATGTGCCGCTGCATTGGAGCACTTGGGGGAGTCATTGAACACAAACTCAATATATCCTTTGTTCTTCTTTCAAACTAATAAACAATAGATGCTCCCTTCAAAGGTAAGGGAACAGCTAATAAAATACTCACAAGCTCTGTCTTTCAACCCCAATAAAATCCCAGCAATTTGATATTAAAGTCATCCTTAAACCCAAGCATCGAATGTGATGTAGAAATGCCAGCCCCCAAATGCTGAGAATATCACTGCTGTTTTCTCAATTTGCCTGGTAAAGAATCAGAGTTTGGAGGGCTGCCTCATTCCCTTTTGCCATGGGGTGGGTCAAAACGTTTCACCTAAAACCAAGTAGTTAAAAATCAGGTGTTTGATCTATAGAGAAGTCATTGAGCAGTTCTCAGCTCCAGATGCCGCATGGGTTTGAACCAACTTCGTCTACATTATAGCAATATAGAGGCAAAATACAATGTCTGCTTTACAATTTTCTTTTACAATCTCCACAAATGAAACCCTTCAGTGGGTGCCCTTTGCTATTCATGATGCAGTCTCTTGAGACTGGAGTAAAGTAAAGATGAAAGATAGCAGGGGACATGTCTGGCTTCTCTGAGATAACCCTCTCATGTGGCAGAGGTCCTCTCCCTGGATGGAGAGTCTGAATCACATGCCTCAAGGAGGAAATGGCTTTGATAAATGGTGGGGATTGAGGTCAGTGCGCACATGGAAATAAAATAATTAATCACTTGCCCTGCTCCACAGCCCATTGACTTGGCCAGTAACCAGTGGGAGAGAACAGAGAAGATGCCACCAAATGCAGAGAGGCTTGTGGTACCAAGAGCAGACTTTAATCCTACTTTCGAGGCAAGGTGTGATACCCTAATCCCTGTCTGGCCTGGCTAAGCCTGGTCTTGCACCATCATGGGCTGCTAGGACTGCACAATGGGGTTAACCCAGGACTCTCAGTCTCAGGTGGAGTCTAAGTGAGCACAGAGGAGTGGTAGGAGGGCACCTGCTGTGTTCAGCCAGGGCGTGCATTCCATTTTGCACAGTGGAAAGGAGATCACACATGTCATCTGACCGCACACCACTGTAAGTTCATGGTTTCTTAATTCTCTTTTGCTCAGGCCAATGGCCAGCTTGCTCCATTTAGTTAAAAGAGGAGGAAGAAGAGGAGCAGAACCAGGAGAAGCTGCTTGGCAGGAGCCCAGTCCCCAGGCATCATGTTTTCCAGTAGCAGGTGGTGTATGCCACTCTCTCTGGCTGCTTGGGCATCTGAAACATGAAGCCTGGGGGGTGGCCTCCTGCAGACCTCTAAGGACATCTCCCTCAGAGCCATTTCCCCAGGGTGACTCTCCTTTTTTTGCCTCTGTCTCCTAGCAGCCCCCTTAGCTCTTCCACCTACTTGCTGCTGCTCCACTGGCACCAGTGGGACGCCTGGTAAGAGCTGTCAGGAGCCTGGGAACAAGTCTGAAAGTCGGAGAGAAACAGGAAAGATACGGCATTAGTTACAATGCCTTGAGACCAGCTGGAACCATCATGACAAGTTAACCGAGGAGAAAACAGCTCATGGCTCAGGGACAAGGCATCCCAGGGAGCTCGGCTGGGGATGCCAGATGAAAATCACCATGTGCCAGCCCCCTGGCTCTGGAGCATCGCCCTGGCACCACCACGAAGGCAGCTTAGATAATGAGAAAACAGCAAGCCCACCAGAAGCAGCATTTTCCTTTGAAGCTTTGCCATTGCACATGGCCTCCAAGATCATCAGGGTCTGAGCTGCCTGCTTAGCTAAACTGGGAAATTAATTACCCTAAGCTGTGCCTCCAAGTGAATGTCGGGCAGCTCACTCTCAGAGATGCCTGGTCTTGAGCGACCAAGTCAAGGTCAGTGAAGCAGCCCAGAGCATCATTGCTTGGTGTGCTGTAGGAACACTGCTTTCCACAGGCAGGACATTAAGGGAAATACTGTACATGGAGTTTCAAAATACCTGGAGGTTTCGGTAGCTGGAGAGATGGGCTGGAGTAGCGGCAGATGCACAGCAGGTAGCTGTTTCTGCTAGAGATACCAGCGTAGTTATTTAAACTCCTTAAATGGAAATGGACAAAAACTATTAAAATAAATGGCACTGGTTTTATGCTTCTTGTTGCCTCTGCTTCAAGCTGTCAATTCATGGTTACATTGCATTTATCGATAGCATTTTCAGAGTGTTTCTTTGCAAAGTTGCTAATAGTCAGGCTATTTTGATTCTGCGGCAACGGATGGGCTTTCCCATGAGTCAGGGATCTTCAGACTTAAGCAATAACGGGGTCCCTTTTATAGCCAGTTACAGATTTCCCCCTCTGCTGTAAATCTGTGTCAAGGTAGCTATGCTCCCAGGGCAGCCCAAGCAGCAGGACCTTCCAGGTTTCACGGTCCCAGCAAAGCTGGCTGTGCCTCCAACATTGTACATGTATTTCATGCCTCTCTGCTTTGGTCTTTTTCCCGGTAAGCAATTATATTCAAGGGCCTGATTTTCGTTTATTCCTCTGCAACCTGTGTTGTTGTTTACAGGAAGGCAAAGAGTATGAAAAAGGCTATCAAACCAGAAAAGGGGGAAAAAATAGGGAAAAGCACCCTGGAGCTGCAGTTGGATGCACTGACTGCACCTGGTTGGGTTCAGGCTTGTTTTCTTGTTCCTAAAGCTGTTGATCACCTGGTGGTGCTAATATTTTCCTAAAGATTATATGGGATTTGCTTTAAAGGGTTATTTTTATTTCCACCATTCAGAGAGCATTTTCAGGTAAAGCATTTGTTTGGCTCGGAGCAGCACAAACTGAGGGGCCCTACTGTTCTGTGTGAGTAGTTCTGGGGTTTTGTTTCCCCATTAAATGTTACTGCTTTGAAAAAGAGCTGAGAGCACAGAGCCAAACCCTTTCCCTAGATTTCTGTGGCTCATTTGTGCGTGGTGCTTACCTAAGTGACCCTTACCCTTGCTCTGAAAGGTGATGGCACCTAGAAGGGGAACACGCATTATAGAGAATGAAGCCAATTGCTTTTTGGCAGTTTTCTTTCTGTCTGCACGGGTGCACCCAAGCTCTGTAGCACAGGTTTTTTTGGGGAAAAGATTGCCCTGAGATTTCCACCAAAAATTCTGTACTGCAGGAAGGGACTTTCAGGTCAGTCTCACCAGTTTCTCAGCCCTTCCTCCAGCCTGAGAAAAGGAAAACGACCTATGTAAACCACTCTGTAGTCAGAAACCACCTTCTAACCCCTAAGGAGTAGTTGAAAATTGTTTCAAAACTAGTTTTGAATGGGAAACTAGCACTGGAATTAAGTATTTACATTTAGTGATTGTATCCCTAATAGAGTTAATTTGGTTTTGTTTTGTTTTATTTTTTTTTAGTGGTGGGAAGGAGGGAGAAAAAAATTGTCAAAGAAATGAGGTGTTTCTCACAGAAGCAGCTGGGACATATGACTGTGGCATCTGGCCTCATGGAGCTGCAGCAGCGATGCTTTCTTGTCCCACTTCTCCAAGAAGGCAGCATCTTTCATGCACTAGCATAAACCAGAGGATGTCCTGCAGAGTTACCTCCTTGCCAAAACTGAGCAACCAAGAGGTGAGAAAAGAACAAGAACCCAAAGCACCTGAAACCCTCACTCCCAGGTCATGTTGCCAAACTGAATCCTATTTTTCCCCTCAAGCAAAATACATTTCAAATTGCTCCTCTGAAGCACCATCATAATCCTGAGGGAGGAATTTGGAAGAAGAAGAAAGAAGGAAAGAGATTTTTCACAACTGTCTGGCTCTGAAACGGAAAGGTATTCATGCGTGAAGGAAAGCACTTTTATCTGCCAGAAGGAAATAGATGAAAACAAAAAAAAGATGTTTATGAAATATGGAGGGCTGAACTCATCTTCTATCAGGCTGCACAGCGATGGCATCAGGGGCTTCCTGGCCACAGCTTGAGACACCCTGGTGTTTTCCCTTGGATTTCTCACCCCTGTTCCCCACCCCTGCCCAAAGTCCAGCTCAAATTTTCCATCTTCTGATGGTAAAACAGAAGGAGTCTAGAGGAAAGGGAATAAAAAGAACAAAGTAATGGAGAATGATACAAATCCTTGAAACAGGATTGGGAAGGGGACTTGTACAAACAGCAAATCTTGGGAGTCCCTGGCTAAAACAGGTGGCTTAGACGTACAGTCTTCCACTGGTCTCTCATCAAAAAAACCAGGAGACTCTCCAGTAAGTCACCCCAAGTGGCAACGCCCCACACACTGCCCCCTAGTCCTCCCTGCTTCCCGCAGTGAGAATCCCAAGTGTATTTCATGAAAGCATTGCCCAGGTGGCCATCAGCGCCCATACCCTCCTAGTCAGCTTGAGCAGCAGTCCGAGGTTCTGCTTCCTAACCCAGATCTGCCACATCTTAACATCAATAAGACACACAAGAACATTAGGATGTTGTGTTGTCCTTGCTGAGTTGTTCCAGAAAGTCTTTTTCCTTGAGTCATAAATTGGTGTTTCGGGGGAGACATGCAGCTGGGTCAATAAATCAAGCACTTGGTCTTTCTAAATGAGGAGAAATGGGCATCACCTACCAAAAGGTGGGGGTGAAGGAGGTAAGGAGGCTGCCCGAGCCAACTGGCACAGCCCCACACGATGCCCATATGGTGGTAGCTATGTCAGGAAAAGCAAAATACAGGGAGAGATGCCTCCAGCCAGCCCAGACCTGATTGCACCCAAGTGGAATGGAGATGCGGGGTGCTGTGGGGTGGGCAGCCAGCAAACCCCATTCATATCTCCCTCTGGGCAAGTTCCCCTGCAGCAGGGCTGGGGAGTCTACCGGGCAGCAGGGACAGCTCTGCGCTCACCCAAGCCTGCAATTTGTGTCTGCTGGGAAGTCACTGTCACCCTCCAAGGAGCCTGTGTGGACACTCCTGGCATAAATAGTCCCTGAATGCAAGCAGACCTGGCCTCTGAGTGGAAGGGTAGGGAAAGGCCAGGATTAAGCTCTGTTTTCTTCAGTACAGGTGAAATCACCCCCAATCAAGAGATCCATCGGAGTCCATACAGGAGCTGCCATCTGAGTACCTGCTCATGGATGGCAACAGGGACCCAGCAGATTTTTGCTGGGCACATTGAAGAAGCAGGAGGAACTGACTCATCACGGAAATGTCACACTGACAGAAATGTCCATAGGAAAACACTGTGGGAAATCCACACATAGTAGGAAAATAAGATTGCTGCTGCCTGCAGACTGTCCCATCTCCACCTACCTTACCTCCACGCTGGCCAAGCTGGAGGAGGTGACCAGAATAACATCAAAGTAAGGAAGGACAAAGGAACAGGGAGTCTCTAGGACAGAGAAGAGAGATGCTAAACTGAGTGGATGTGTCTGGGGATGCTACATTATGCATACTGGGACACGGCTAACCCAGAAGGTAAATCAGGCAATTTGAGCGATCCATTCGAACAAACACCAGACAAAGGGAAACTCAATTAAATTTTAAAGGCAACACATTTTCAAATGGCAGGACTAAGCAGCATTTTAAAGTTGGTGATCACTGCCAAGTTATTTTGAGCAAACAGGCAACTATTTGGTTTATCTGTCTGAACGTGCCAACTATTAATTTAGTAATCAGCATGTTCTGAAGGGGTGATTTGAGAGTGTGACAAGGAGGGCCAGCCCCTCAGTCAATGTAAATTCACACCAGCTTGCTGTGTCACAGCCAGCCCCACGCTAGTCGAGGGTTTGTCTCAAGCCTCCTTAGTGGGGACATGCTGGGGGATGTGACTTCTCTTACATAAGGACGGTGATATGCCTCACACATATGCAGATGGTGATGCTTCTTATACCACCCACAGCACAGATGGACTGTCAGTCATCACATTGAAAGTCATTCCAAGAGTGTGCCTACTCCGAGTCCAGCAGGGAAAAATTAAGTGCTCTTATCCACTAAACCTTCCCTGCCTTACACTGCACAGGCTCCAGACACAAAAATATTGTAGAAATAAGTCTGCTATTTACACAGCTCAGCAGATGAGATACAGCAATAAAGACACAGAAGTCACCCTTTTGTTTAATATAAATTAAACGACGTTGTGCTTATAGCATCCCTTTCACTCTGGGTTCCCAGAAAGCAACAATCTCCTTGCTGTGTGGATGGACCAGCTTCTGTCCTAAACAGGTTAAAGGGTCTGATCAGAGCCCTTGCCAACCAGCCTCCGTTAAATGCAGCTCTGCCTCAGAAGCATCTACATCAACAACCTGTAGGGGTCTTAAAATAAATGATTTCCTAGATGTTTTAATTTAACTGAGGTTCTTGGGACGAGCCATCCACATATCCTGGAGAGGTGGGTGTGCAGAGTCTTAGACACAAGAGCAAAAAGGTGGCCTCAAATGGAAGGAGAAAAAAAATAAATCAGTAGACAGCTTTGAAAAATATTCCCATCAATTACCTTGAGTAACATATTTAGTTGTTACAGACTGAGGTGATGAAGCCAAAAAAACCACTTTGCATGATTTCTCACCCAAATCTTCTAAGACATGGTCCGGTTTCTCCTGCAAAACTGTCTTTTAAAGGGCTGTTTTTTCCTTTTAATTTTCCTTCCCTCCACAATTGTTCTCAAAAGTCCCAAATTATTGCCCTTAAGAATTATTATTTCCTCAAGAAACAGACCTGCTTGAAAGAATCAGGGGAAGGGAGAGAGATGGGACAGAAAAATCTTATTTGGAACTCTGCAAAGTCAAATATTTTGATTAAGTATCTCTAGTGGCTTTCTGGAGGTGTAAAACATGCATCGGGAGGCCAGTCTGGATTATAGCAAGCCCGTCACTGCCTGCCCCTACCACCCACAGGCAGCCTTTGAGAAGAAAGGAGTCAGAAGCTGGAGAAATCCATAGAGCCAGTAAAAAAAGTGCAATAATTTTGCTAAGCAAAAGCTACCCAGTAATAATTTATGGCAGGTAAGGGTTTTTCTGGATAAGGTTTAGGATTCTGGTCTTCTGCAAGGCCTTTGACACAGTCCCCCACAACATCCTTCTCTCTAGATCAGAGAGAAAGAGATGGATTTGAGGAGTGGACTGTTTGGTGGACAAGAAATTGGTTGGATTGTCACTTACGGAGGGTAGAGGTTAATGGCTCGATGTTCTGATGGAGACTGGTGACAAGTAGTGTCCCTCAGTGGTCTGTATTTGGAGCAGGACTGTTTGAGATCTTCATCAGTGACACAGACAGCGGGCTTGAGTGCACCCTCAGCACGTTTGCAGACGATACCAAGCCGAGTGGTGTGGTTGACACACCTGAGGGACAGGATGCCACCCAGAGGGATCTGGACAAGCAGGCCCATGTGAACCTCTATGAGGTTCAACAAGGCCAAGTGCAAGGTCCTCTGCCTGGGTCGGGGCAAACAGGACACCTGCTGCTAAATGACATCATATAGAGGACAATTCCTGCCTGGAAATAAAGGTTTAAAAGCCACACATTATTTCTTCTCAGCTTGTCAGGTTCCTGAGAAGATGGAAAACCAGTGCTCTAGAAAACATCCAATGTGAGCTCCCACAGGTGAACATGCCAAATGCCACCAGCCAGGCTGCTTGGAACAAGTCCCTCCGCCACTCGATAGTCCTTGTCTGTCTAGAAACAATCTGGAATAGTTGCTTTTCAGCCCTCAATTTGTCCTAATCTAACCTGCTCTGAGCTTTTCCAGGCTATATGCCCAAGGCAACTGGGCTACCATTATTTTGAGCAAGTGGTGGTCCATTAAAGACAAGTGCCATCTGTAAACCCCAACTCTCCAAAGCCCAGGGGACAGCAAGTCCTTCTCAAAAAACGCATCAAAGCCAGGCTGGAGTTGAGCCTCTCCAGAAACATTTATGTTCTTGGATATGGTTTTTGAGGGAGAGTCTGTGCTATAACCAATGGAAATAACAGTCGTGTGAATTGCCCTGGCTCTGTTAAAGTCACTACCACACTTGAGAAGTCCTGCAGGGAACCATATTAACATACAACCTGCAGCTCCTGCCCCAACATCCCAAGTGTGCAAGCTGGTAAACGCTCCATTCATACTTTCTGCACCCTCATACACATCAGAAAGGAGCCTCCTGCAGTAGCAAGCTACTCCTTGCACTTGGAGCTAATTAAAATGAGATATGGAACTGCAGCCAGAGGAAATCCTCCTAGGTGATCCATCTCCAGAAGCATGGCCAAGGCCGGCAGCAGTGAGTTCAAGACCAGCTTGCTATTAGCATCCTGCACTGTCCCCAGAGAGCTTTGGATTTAAACCCAGCTATTTCTCTTCTTCCAGGACAGCAGGGCCAGACAGCACCACAGAGCTTAATGTATTTGCTTTGGAAGCAAACTCAAATGATGCAGTAGTGGAAGGAGTGAGTCTCTCACACAACACAACTTATCAAAAGGTGCCCCATACACTTGTCTGAGGAACAAGCTGGTTTGGGAACACAGTAATCCAGCTCCAGCCTTGCCTTCCTGGTGTGTGGGAGATTCAGCTGCATCCCCTGCACATGGAGAGCCTGCATTTGCTACAAGATGAAACTTTGGGCAATGCTGGAAGGAAAGCATTCCTTCCATTCAGTCAAGAATTGGCATTGACAAGAGTATCCCGACGGGTTGTCTTGAAATGTGAATTCTGGAGGCTGTATGAGGGGATACTTGTATGAACTAAAGGAAACCAACAGCCTGTGGGACAGGGGAGGATCAGGAGCAAAAAATTGAATGGGTCTACAGAGCTCTGATGGCAAAGTTACTAAAAGGAAAGAAATTTCCCTATGTCAAGATGCTAGCACTCCAGCACAGTTCTTGAGGTAGTAAAAATCAGCATAACATGACTGTGCCCAGTTTATGACAGCTACAGGCTGGAGCGTGTACTCTCAGTGCTGCGTGCCCTGCTCTGGCACAGGAGGAATTTGAGTAGAGACATTCTGATACTGGGCAGATGCAACAGCACCATCACAACTTTGGTGTACAGTTAACTCAAAATTTGAAAAGGAAAAATCTTTTGTTTCTGCCTTGTGAAAGTACTCTTAGCATCAGTGAGGAAGACAGAACCTGAATGCACATTTTTGGGAAGCACATTTGATCACCTTCTGGAAAAAGAGTCTCTGGATGCAAGAGACCACTTCATGCTAGAATTAAGAGCATGGAAATCCACATAGATGACACTTCATTGCTCTGTAGCCAATTTCGCTGATTAGAATCATTAGGAGAGTAGAAGAAAATAGTTAATGTGCTGTAACCAATCTGCAAATGTTAGAAAATCTGCAATCATATGAAACTAATTTTAAGGGAAATGGGATGGTCTACAAATTGCAGGCAAAGGATTGCTACAAAAACTACTGAGAAAGGCAGGCAGGAAAGAAACACACAGACCAATACCCAGCTCAGGACAAACGGTGGGTAGGAGAGCACAGGCAGCTCACACAACCAAACAAAATTACTTCTGAGGACTGATGCAAAATGAGCACTGACTAAATTTTAACCTTCTAGAGACTCACTCAGTACTGACTTCAGAGGGTGCCAACACTACCACCACCCTTGCAAGAGCCAGCAGCATGGCCAGTGGCCACAGGGCTATCTTATACTTGAATGGATGCAGGGATACCAGGTTGCTGCAATCGTGAGTGGGAACTAATCAGCCAGTGAGGTCCTGATGAGCTCCAGGTCCTGGTGACTTCCCTGATCAGCCTGCTCTCATGGCTGTTGCCTGTTCATGAAGTTTTTCTCACCTCAGCTCTGACATTTTGCACCTAAGCAGGAATAACATTGTGCACCAGTACTGGTTAGGGAGTGACCTGCTGAAAAGCAGCTCTGCAGAGAAGGACCTGGGAGTCCTGGTGGACAAGCAGCTAACCATGAGCCAGCAACCTGCCCTCATGGCCAAGAAGGCCAGGGGCATCGTGGGATCAATTAACTAGATTGTAGCAAGCAGGTCAAGGGAGGTAATCATCTCCCTCTACTCTGCCCTAGTGAGGTCTCTTCTAGAGTGCTGTGTGCAGTTCCAGGCTCCCCAGTTCAAGAAATGAAAGGATCTACTGGACTGAGTGCAGTACAGGGCTACAAAGATATTTAGGGGACTGGAGCATCTCTCTTATGAGGAAAGGACGAGAGACCTAGGTCTGTTCAGCCTGGAGAAGAGAAGACTATCAACGCTTATAACTATCTAAAGGGTGAGTGTCAAAAGGATGGGGCCAGACTCTCTTCGGTGGTGCCCAGTGACAGGACAAGGGGCAATGGGAACACATAAAGTTCCATCTCGACAGGGGGAAAAACGTCATTGCTGTAAAAGTGACAGAGCACTGGAACAGGCTGCCCAGGGAGGTTGTGGAGTATCCTTCTCTGGAGATATTCAAAACCTACCTCAACGTATTCCTGTGCAATCTACTCTAGGTGAAACCACTTCAGCAGCAGAGTTGGACTGGATGGTTTCCAGAGGTCTCTTCCAACTCCTACCATTCTGCGATCCATAGCATGTGATGTGCAGCCATGTGGAGACTTTGGGACACAGCTCAGACACTTCATTTCAGCAAGAATCCCATTTTGTCCTAAGAAATCAACAGCAGGAATTGTTTTGTGCCTCTTTAAAATATCAAGGCAAAAAATATTAGTTGGCAAGGCTACAATGGCAATGCAAGCACAGACTTTAGGATGGTCACTTTGGGTTTTTTTTTCCCCTCCCTTTAAATCATACACATTTGAAAACAAAGCAAGACATAAAGAAAATGAATATACAGAAGTAGCACTTGCCTGAAGGGGCAAAGTTGTACCATGGTGTTTCACTCATTTTTCAATCCTCTTGTTTCTTGTCTGATTTGTACAGCAATGTTTTTCTTCCCGTTTCTCTAGAACTCATATTATTATCCTGTCTTGAGATGCTTGCCTGTCAGCCCATCATTCAGAAGGCAAGCCATTTATGCTACTGTTCAAACATTCATCCAGACCGCAGAAGGACTGTGGGGACTAGCGAGCGAGAGAAGAAAGCACCTTTCCTATTGCTTTAACACTGGTTATAAACTATGGAGGATGCTGACTTCTTTTGGCTGAAACATCTTATGCTCCTATTCTCCTGCCCCTTTTTACCTCTCTTCTCCAAGGCCTGTATTTTTGACACAGTGCTGTTTTTCAAAGACAGCATCTTTTAGGGTTTCCACTCTAAAGGAGAAATGTGCAGGATCAGGTTCAAAGTAGGCACCGTCTTACTCCAGCAATGAAGTCAGGACTCTGATCTCAGAGAAAACAAGTCTTGAGTCTACATTAAACTTTGCCTCCTCCCACCAACATCCAGGTAAACCTGTGCCCAGAAAGCTTCCCTTTGCTTCCCCACCTGCCCTTTACTTAGCAAAGCACAAACCTGTTAGCAGATGTTATCAACAGATTTTTCCGATCAAACACCAAAAAGAAGGATTTTCTTTGCAAAGACTGCTCTAAGCTCAATCTCTCTCCCATCAGCTTTTCCAAACCATCCCCATCCTTTCTCACAGACCTGTATGTAACTCACAAAATGAAAATAGATCTTAAAACACAGTAAATTACTTTATCCTCTCCATCCCTCCTATCTCCCATCTGCTTTGCCAGCCTTTTGCTATTAGGGTGCAGTAAAATCTGATTTTAAACATAAAGCTGACACTGCAATCTCATTCTTTTCAGCCAAAATATGAAGAATAAAAGCAACTCATGTACACGTTTTATCACAGCAATAGATAAATCTATCACAATAACCATTTTGACAGATAATAAAAAGGAAAAAAAATATGGAGGAGGTTTACAGCAGTTTAATGAAGGCTCTCGTACTGAATCTTGAACTCAAAGTTACAGTCAGTTATAGAAAAAAGTAACAATGACAAAGCCGATAAGAATTGCCCACCTAGCCATGGAACCGACTGTGGTTTAACACTGTGCTTAAATACTCACCACACAATAGAAACGAATTTAAATCACGACCAAGGTACACACACAATTCACTTCCATTCTGTTTTCAATTACATGTATTCAGCATGTAATTTGACACCTCTGGAAGTTACTCTGAAGAATCACAGAGGTTTCTTTTTAAAAAAACACTCACTGGAAATAAATACCATTTAAAGAACACATGTGGAGTGCAATAAAATGGACACTTAGGCACTGGTACTAGTTCTCTTCAGTCCCCTACAAACTACAAGACAAGAAGTTTTAAACCACAGATGGAGTGGAAAGCAGGGAAGAACTGTACAGGTAGTGCAACAGGTTATGTACTACACAAGAGCACATCTGCAAAAGGTCCCAGGAGATTTTTGTTGAAGATGCAGCGTATCCACACCAGGTATATTGTGAAGGGCTTAATGTTTTCCGAGAAGGTGTGATTCTGATGGGACAATATATAAGGCATGTAAGTGTTTTCACCTTGCTCTTGGATCCACACTTCGTATTTCACTTCTCTGACCTTCAGATACTTCAGATTCCAGGGGATCTGCCAGGAAACAGCAAGTTTAGCTTCAGTTGTGCCCTGGACAGAGGCTTGACACTTGGCATCCCTCACTTTGCCAGGGTAGAGGCTACCAAACCACTTGTTCTTCTTGGATCCAGGCTTAGACTTCACAGTCTGTCTGATCACATGGATGAGAGAAGGGATGTTCACCTTTGTGTCCTGGTAGGCACGGAACAGCCACTCGGGGTTGCGGCAGCAGAGGTGCCGCGGCACCTCTGTGCTCTTAATGATGCGCTCTTGCTCAGCTTTGTCCAGATGAGCAATCCCACCCTGATCCCAGGGTCTGTCTGGGTAAGTAACGGTGTCTTCCCTGTTGGTGTTCTGCCAGGTGATGTATTGCAGGTCCATGCCAGGAAGGGTTGCCAGGGTTTTGTAAGGGGTATAGTGTTCAGGGTTGATAGCATAAGGGAAGAGCTCCACCACTGTGGCACCTCTTGGCAGGAAGAGAGACATGACTAATTGGGCTCCATGCATGCTGACCAGCATGGACGCATTGCTGATCAACCGGACAATGTCAGAAAATGAATGCTCCTCCAGAGAGACCGTAATGGTTTTCATCTGAAACTCCTGAGCGAGAGCCAGGATTAGTTCTGCCTCATTTAGGATAAGTCTGTTGATTGTTCGACTGAACACTATGATGTACTCCTCACTGGAGCTTTCCTCCAAGCTGACGTTCAGCTTCTGCATCATGAATTTGGTGAACTGCCTGATCTCGTTACCAGAAACCAAGATGTTAGCCTTCGGCCCTTGTGGCTGGACAAATCCATACTGGTACCAGGTGGTGATTTTGGACAGTCCCACATACGATTTTGTAAAGCAGAGGAGCTTGCCCAGGGTTTTAAGCTGCTCCCTGAGGAGCGGCTGCTTGTTACTCAGTAACTTGTAGAGGTCAAAATGAACACCTTCACTCCACCCTTCCATGAAGAAGAGCCGTGCCTCAAGATCTAAATCAGAGAACTGCTGCATGGTGTAATAAATAGGGAGGAGGTCATCATGAAAGACGTGCATCAGGTTGTCTGGGTTGAACCTGTTAGTGATCAGCGCCACATCAGGCACAAAGACTGGCTTTGGCATAAATTTCAGTGCAGCAGCTGGCAGCTCCACAAAGTTGAAGTACTGAGTGTTGTGATCTTCCACCGAGGAGAGGTCGAGCAGGGCCGGCTGGAACCTCCGGGAGCCAAGGTTAGGCAGCATGACCGAGGAGTTGCTGTGAAAGTAGATGAATTCCTCAGCCTCAGTAGAGTAGCAGAGGGACTCAAAGCGGCAGATGCGGTCAGTGTGCATCCTGCCAGTGCACACCATCCTGGTACCGTCCTCCACCAGTGCCTGCAGAGCCGCATGGTAGTCAATCTGAGCCTGAGAGAGTTCCTGAGACTGACGTGTGAGAGCCAACTCCTCCTCGACCATGAAGGCATGCTCTCGCAGTTTGATGTACTTCCACAGCACAGCAGCGAGGAGAGACACAAGCAGGGCATTAAACACAGCTGCTATGCTCATTCTGTAGTTAGATCCTAACAAGACAACAGGCGGGGAATGCAACGGAGAGGGGACGCATCATTAACACTCCTTGACATGGTCAGGGCAAAGATCTGTGGAAAAGAAACCAAGAAAGAAACCATTTAAACATCAAGTTTACAGTTTCACCATAAATGGCATTTTATGGACTATCCCAGAGAGTTTAGGCTTTTATTCAGCATTTTTCCCCGTTCCAAGGAATGAGGGAAAAGAAGAAAAAGAGCACCAAAGCACTATCCAAAACTGAAAAAAAACCAGAAAAGGCAAACAGAACTGGGAGCTGCTCTACAGGAAGGCTTCCTGTCTTTTTTTCTTTTCTACCCTTTTGGAGAAGAGTTTGAGGATGAGCTCTATGAAGCTCTGTCAGAAAAAAATGGTATGTTCCCTGGGACTTTGGCTCCCTCTGCTTTTGCAGACCAGTCCAACAGGAAGAGGAAAGACAGCACTGCAATCACTGGGCCATTTGAACAGGACTTGGAAGATCCAGCTCCTTCTCTCGATCTGCCATAGGCCTTTTGCATGCCTGCGAGCACCCAACTCTCGCCTTTCCTGTGCAAGGAGTATTGCTAAGTACAGATTTTGCTACACTCCATTCTAATATGAAATGTGAACTGGCAAACATAAATTAATTTTACTGGGGGGGAAGGGAAGGACTTGCAAGTCTACGGACTGCCCTGTGGTTGACTCCCAAGTCACTCAGTCATTTCTTTGACTGCAATCTGGGATCAAAGGCTAGGAGCTGCCATCGCCTTCCCAAAGAAATACTGGCCTGGGAGAGAAGAAGAGCTCTCCCCTTTATCCAAGGAACTGATGTTTCATTAAAACAACCAAACATTAATTTAAGTGTGACTTACACCAGTACAGCCAACCCCACAAATGGGAAGGTGAAACATCTGAAGTGTTTCCAGTGTTGGTGTTTTCCCATCCCAACCAGGCAATCTCTTCTGTGCTGCTCCAAGGCCTCCCTGTTACATTTTCTGTTATGGGAGTGGTCCTGTCACTTTTTTTTCTTTCTATGTAGAAACACAACTGGCTTATATCAGAGAATTGATTATATTTTCAACTGTGAACTTCAATTGAGGTATTGATTCACCTACAGTATTTATGGGCTCCAATCTTCACTATGCATCAAGGTTCACAGCTAGTCAGGCTGTAAATAATTGTTCCCATGACTCACTGGGAACTGTAGGAAGGGAAATTTCTGATTGGTACAGACCTGATGAGACTTTCTAACTGCAGTTTTAAAGGCAGCAATTTAAACTCCCTTTGATGCAAGCTTGGAGGGAGGGGAAAAAAGCAACATCTCAAGCACATGCTCTGACATACCAAGGAATAGTGCCTTAGCATTTTAACCCAGACATGCTTGTTCTTACATGCTGGAGTGGAAGAAGATAGCAAGGAATATTTAGGACCAATGCACACACCTTTTCTACTGTCCAGGGAGTTCTTCTGAAAGGAGAGTTTGCAGACTAAAACCCAGATCCTTCAGCCTGCCTCATGCAGCTTGAAATTTAATGAAGAATCATTCATGGAATTCAATGAAGCCAGAAGGGATCCCTGCAGCTTCTGAGATCCCAACAGCTTGTGAGATCCCTGTCTTAGGAAAACCCAAAGCTATGTCAGAGACTGAATAATGCCAAAGAATCGAGTGCTAGCTGTGAGCCACGCAGATTCAAGAGGTGGTCTCTGGGGATCAGAGCAACAAATTCATTTCAATTTCAGAGCAGCTCTAGCTACTCAAACAGAAAAGAAATGAAGTCCACCTCCTTTGGCAAGTGGTCTGAAAAACTGCCTCATTTAGCAACTCCCTAAAAGCAAGCAGCAAATTAAAAAGATAGGTTTTTTTTCACTTCAGCCATGGAAAAGGAAATGGGAACGGACCCAGAGTGGTCATTAATTACAAAGGCAGGATCAGCTCTCCATAAACCACTCATCAAAAATGCTTATCTATCTCGTTCCTAATACTTACTCATCTCTTAAGCTAGTCTTTAGCAATAAAGGCATGAAGGACCACAATAAGCTCTTTTCTAACATTCATATTTTGTTTCCAGCATGGCAATTTAAACCTGGTCTTGTCCTGAGTGCCACAGATGTCTTGCACAGGCAAAGAATGGCTGTCATACCACCTCTCAATCTTTCCTTCTCTACAACAGAGGATGACTACTGCTCCTGATGGCTTTGTAACTCTCATCCACAGCTGTCCCACGGGCAACCTTGAATGGAAATCTACTGGGGACAGAGGTACATCACCAGCTTTTAGGAAAATAGTTTTTTGATGGGGACAGATCTAAAGTTATTTTGTAGGTACCAGACTTCCCAAAGCATCATTTAACTTCTCACTGTCTTTGAAACACATCTAACTGTATTATCCAACTCTCCACACAACCTCTCATCTTGTGAGCGCTGCTTTAAATGACTTCAGCAGCATCATCAAAGAAAGGTCCAAGCCCAAACAGCATGCAAAGCCTGCAAGTCACTACCTGAAGGAGATCTTTAACAATTAAGTCCCCTGCAACAAGCACACACTTCAAATGAAGACCAGTCTGCAGCTATTGTGAATGTTTACTGCTGCAGGTCAGATGACCAAAGCAACTACAACTTCAAGATGCAAGAACTTGGCAGAGGGGGGAAAAAACACACACAACCTCTTTATTACTCCAGTACAGTGCAGAAAGCATGTATGTGTGGGGGTTTCAAAGGTATTTGAGGCCAGCAGTCCATAAAAACATCACCGACACCACCTGAATCACACAGGCATCTCAGTGGTGGAAAGCTCCACGAACCATTACAAACCCCTCAAGCCAAACAGGCTTCCTTGGAAACAGCCTATTCTAATGTTCACCCCTGACTGATTCGTTCTTTCCTCTCCAGACCCAAGGGAAGGGCATAAGAGGCACTTCAGAGATGCAGCCTGATGGATGCCGCCAGTGTTCAGAGGTTAGCATTTTCATTTCAGACTCCGCTAGAGCAATATCCACTAAACGGCTACAAATGAACAATTCAACTTTTTAATAAAAATCACCTGCAAGGCCCTCCTCCATCTCTTCCTTCACTGCAGCTCTTTCGCTTCCCTGCACTTACCTGAAGTGAGCACGTGTGCTTTAGCCAACCAGGTGTCAGGAATGAATGTTAAAAGCTAGCAATGCTAAAGGAATCCATCTTCATTCCTGTTCCTCAGTGCCAATCTGTAAATCTTGGTTCGTGCTGCAGGGTTGAAAACTGCTTTTGATGGAAAGCAGAGGACATGGACAGGAAAGGGTGTCACAGACAGAACTGAGAGTTTTATAAGTATGAAAGGAACAGTCTTAATTCCTTGCCTCTTTTCCCACATTTTATGATCGGCCTTTATTTTAATCTGACACTTTCAGTGAACACAAACCGCAGAGATTTAAAATCTTTGGTCCTTCAGGGAGTGACAGAAGATAAATAGTAACAAACTGTCCTGCTGTTTGCTTTTACAGACCCAGGAGAGGCTGCACCAAGTGGGTAAGGACAAGCAGTCACTCTCTAGGTCCCCTGGTTCCTCAGTCCCCCCAAGATGAGGTTGGTCATTAAGTGCTGTCAGCAGCAGCATTCCTGGCATGGGAAACTTTTCCAGAAGGCAGCAGGTAACTCTGAAGCAGGTGAAAACATTTAGTGTTCCACATGAAGAGAGCTGCCTCACAATGAAAGAGACTTCCGTAACTAAATCTCCCTCACAAAATGGATATAGAGCTGCCACTCCTCTCCACAGTGTCACTGGAGAATATCTAAAGAACTAAATAGCACTTGCAGGAGCGGCAGGCCAGACACGCTGCTACTTTCCATAAAAGCATAGTCCTTTGTGCTGCTTCTTTCTACATAAAGGTCAGCATCTAGGCTGTCCACACCCCCAGCTACCCACAGACTATCACTCACTCATCCACCCTCTCACTTCCCGGTGGCACTGGGGTAGCCACAGCTTTGTTCCATGTGAGCATTATACCCCAGTTACCAAGAAAATGGCATGGAGGGACATTTTTTTCACCCTCTGCTTTGAGATGCTAAAGCACCACCCTTCAGCAACAGAAGACACAAGGGCTGATACATGAGAGCCTAGCCAGAAGAGATGTCCACGTTGAAGCGGCACAGAGTTTCTTGCTGCCAAGCTGGCAGAGGGACACGATGATGCCCCATGGCAGGGGATGAGATATGCCCTTGAGGACTCCTGATAGAAGCAGGCTGGAGGGGAGGAGTGGGAGTGAGAGGAGACCGAAGTGGCAGATTTCCCTGGCATCGATGCCACCAGGGCAGCTGGCTTACAGCACTGCATGGTCAGAGATGGGGAGCTCGACAAACACACCAGCATAGGCGCTGCTCAAGACTTTGCAAGCGAAATAAGCATCTTGAGGCCTGCAGCTCAGCCACAATGGATGTGGGAAGGACTCTATTTTTGGCTAGCTCATCTTTGCTCTCTTTCCAAAAGAGATAACAGGCATGAAGAGCTTATCCCATTCTCTTCCCCCACCCCCACTTACTTTGCAGAAGGGTCACAGCTCCATCCTTTCAGCCCAGCTACTGCTCTCTAACTGGAACTGACTACTGGTGAGCAGAAAAAGCCTTCAGAAGCATCTGCTCTGTACAGCAGGCACCTCTGGTGGAGACCTCAAGCACCTTGCGGGTCCATAGTACTCTACTGGAAGTTTGGACACTCTAGCGTCTTCTCCCTTTTAGCTGCTGGTCATTTGATTTTATAAATACCTTCAGGAAGCAGGAAAGAAACAGGAAGAATGTTCTCCATCTCTTGTTAATACGTAGAGGAGATCAGAGTGGGTGGGATAGGAGAGATGAATTTCTACTAATAAGTAGTTGGCATAAAGGACTGCTTGGATTCATTTAAGAGATGAGTTCTATTGTTCATTTTTAATTATGAAGCTAGGGTAGGATGAAGCACTACTTTAAAGCTACTGACAGGATGGGCAAGGCTTTAAACCTCTTATTCATTTTAAAGACTACAATCTAGCAAGAAATTGGGAGGTAGGCTACAAAGCGCACGTACTGAAAACCTACCAACCAAACAAGACACAAATATATACTACCAAGACTCCCAGAGTAACAAATAAGAGCTTCATGAGGGAGAGCAAAGGTCACTGGGGTGACCAGCACATGTAAAGATGGACCACACAGTCCTGCAGGTGTTAACAAAATAAGAAGTGCTGGTTATGCCTACTTGAGCCTCGCCAAACTTTTGCTACCAACTGCCCAAGCACTTTTTCCAAGCCAATGCTGAGTCTTCCAGAGCTAATGCAGGCCAAAAATCCTCACAAAATGGGAAAAAGCACAAAGGACTCCTTTCCAGTGAGCATCACCACTCTGTGCACAGAAAGCAAAGCCTCCGCATGGAGGCTAACCTGGATTTGGCCCAGCTGACCATTTCCCTGCAGAGCCTGCCACTCGTGGCCATGGTGTCCAAGCAGAACAGTCTCAACAATTCTTAGAAATGTGGCATAACTGGGCTGCTCCTACCACAGGATGGGGAAGGAGTCAGGGCAGAGCCACATGGGTAGGAAACAGGCAGAGGACACTGACCCTTCCTCTTCTTACAGAGGAGAGGAGGGAGCAGATATTCTCTCCTTCAGGACATTTTCCCCACCAGCGCTCCATACTCCTTGATCCATATATCGCTAGGCTGGCTTTCCAGGACCAGCACTGGAAAAGCAGAGCGTGCAAATACAGCATTTCACACTGCCCCTGCAAACATCTCTTCTCTTCTTTCTCCCATCCCTGATGCAAGAGGCTTAGCTAAGGATGCAGTATATGTAACACATGCTGTTTTAAATACCTACTTCATTCATGCTCAAAGCAGAAGTTGCTAGAAGGCAACTTTCCCAATTGGAAGGAGGGGGAGTTAGGATTCAGCAGCCAGGAACAGGCTTTTATTCTCATCTCTGTCACAGATTCCCACAGAACTACAAGCAAGTCAACCCCCACAGCCCAAAAGGCTGTTATCATCTTATTCACTGTATTTGTTTAATGAGATACATATATCTTTCACAGTACATATCACATTAAAGAAAGGATGGTACACTGAATGATTGATATACTGGAACATTTTCTTTGTAAAAAGCAGCCAAGTGTAGAAATGCTGACTTTTTAAACAGGAAAAGCTCAGATCCTAGAAGGGAGCAAGTTAAAACTACCAATATAATTAACAAAGCCTGATACAAAAAAAAAGGGATACAAAAAATAAGAATATCTTAACTCTGCAGCCTGAAGGGGAATTTAATACATAGAACTTTATTCAGGAAAATAAAATCAAAACATAACAATATTTTTTAAAAAAAGAACTGTCTAACCAAAACTTTAGGCACCTATACACAGTTGTAATCAAACTAGGTTTATCTTTGCTTGTTATGCTTTCTTATGCTTCAGTTGAGCATTAAGTCGGGAGCAGAAAGCAAAACTGTACATCTTCCTAAACAAGATTGCAAGCAAGGAGACAGAGGCTCTGTGCAATGGTCCCTACTGCAAACATACCTTCAATATAAACAGAAGAATATTGGTGGCTACTGGACACCTTCTACATGTGCTTATGGATAGAAAACCTAAGTTTTCTTCCATTGAATTACAGAGTCTGTGATAGATGGGACAGGAAGAGATCCAACCTGATTTTCCTGTTGACTAGCAGCCATTGATTTAATATTTGTTGATACTACTGTCTTGATCTACAAAAGAACATGTAAAAAAATAAAATCCAACACTAAGCAGTCAGGATGTATAAACAAACCACAAAACCAAGCTAAAAGTATGAAACTAAGAATTACTTCTTGGGCTTTTAAGGTCCACATTTCCAAGATCTTCTCCATCCAGAATGACATGGAATATGAAATCCTTTCCCTAAACAAAAACTAACCCTGACCTCCAGAAAATCCACTCCTTTTGCCTGGTCTCAGGCTGTCAGTCTGTAGGCAAGATACCTGTGTCAGAAACAAAAATGTATCAGAGTGCAGCAGTTTTATTTCACTTCAGTGGTCTACTTAAAGCAAAGATGGAGTGGAGGTGGCTGAAGAGAAAATTTACTAATGCTGCAAAAGTGAATTTAGAACAATATGACGCAAAATCCCTAAGTACTGAACAAGATGAGCTTCAGCCACCCCAACTACACCTTTGGGCTTTATCTGCCACTTGTTATTCCCTGTATTTTATCTATCCTTTCTTTTTTCTCCAACAGGAAGAGTACTTGGGTTATCTGGATACCAAGACTGCTGCTTAGAAGCATCTACAGCCTGAGCTCCCTCTGCTTCCCATCAGCACGGTGCCCGAGACCGCTCCTGTGTGCTGTAAATTCTAAGCAGGAGCCAAAATTGTTCGGAGCACTGTGCAGCCAATAAGAACAGTGAAAAATTCCTCCTTGGTTACCACAAGCTCTACATTAAAGCATGTTTTAGGGGAGGGTGAAGAAAAAGTAATCCCAAAGCAGCATCTGTCCAGCAAGAATTAAATTTCTGAAAACCTACAGAATCTCTTTCAGATCAAAGATGTTTTCCCCATGAGACTTTTGTTTAGAAATGATAAAGCAAACCACCAGTCAAACAAAAGAGAGACTACAAAGACCTAGGATTACAAATGAACTACTGACCTCCTTCCCCACATGCACAGCCACAGAGGAGAGATTCAGTGTGAAGTTCCGAGAGGGAGCAAGGAGACGGCATCAAAAAACATGTTAAGCCCCCACCCCGAAGTACGCTGCAGCCAGGAGTGCCAACAAAACTGAATTCAGAGCCGTATGTGATCCGCACAGCAAACAGAGCACAGTTACAATAACACCCAGCAAAGAAACCCAGTAATTCAGAGCATCTGCAACCTTTTCAATCGTGGCAGAACTATCACTGGTAGATTAGTGTTTCAGCACATGCACGCATACCTGGTATTGCTAAATAAAAGGAAATGCTATCCAGTGCCTCTCTTTCACAGGAGAAAGAAAACAGATGACACCTCCAAGCTATGCTTTGCAGGGGAAAACACCCTCTCCAGTCCTCTTCTTTCCCCACCACCATAAAGAGAAAGAAAAAAAATGTACCTAACAGCTCTTAGCACAGTAACCCATGCACCATCTGCAGACTGAAGTACCTTTTCTCCCCCAGGTCTGAGCATGCTCTGTCTGTCAGCAGTGTCCTATCGCTCCAGCTGGCTCACCTCAATTTGTTAGCCTCCCAGAGGTCAGCCTTGCATGCAGGATGATTTGCTGCAGTATTCCTGCAAATCCCCAAAGGGCGGCCACACCGAAACGAACATCATCGTGTCGTTTCACAAAGCTGAGCATGTCCTGGGAGACAGACAGCAAACTGGTTTAAGGGCAGGGGGAGGGAGTGTATTTTAGAAATCCCGCTTTTAGGTATTATTAATAACCCTACCAGCCCAAATGCTTCACACAAAAGAACAAAACAACAGGAGAGAAAGGAAAAAAAAAAGAAAGCCTCTTGCTAGAAGATGAGAAACCCATTTGGCGTGCTTTCTAGCAATTCCCTCAGCACCAGGGAAGCTATTTCCTAGCTGTGATGGTCAGCAAATGGCTTAGTATTGAACAAGGCTGTGAGTGCCCTCCTTCAGATGTCCAGGGAACCATATTTTCAAAATAAAGTTATCTTTTATGGTGGAAACAAGTAGTTCCTAAATACAAAGGCACAAAAATGAGCCAGGAGCCTATAAGAGAGTCTCTTACTGCATACAAGCTGAAGGTCATGGAAGTGAAATTGTCTAACACCAATCATCTCAGCAGAGCTTGAACCTGTGGGAACTGAACAGCTTCTTGAAGACAGTAAACTAGGCAGTACTGACTAGGAACATTTCAAGTCCTAGCCCTGCAACTGGATCTACATGTTGCATTTCTGCCCATGGCTGGACACAGTTACTAGGGGCGAGACCCCATCCTTGTAGGGACATATTTTCAGATAGACCACAAGGAAACACGTGAGGCTCTCTGCAAATGTGTTGCCTGTATATTTGCAGGAGATATCTTGTTGATTATCTGGGAGGCTTTTTCCCTTTAAGTGAGAGCTAACAGGTGAAATAAGAACGATGAAAAAGAGAAGTCCTTTAACAACCACATATACATATATCTATACAAATACTCTCAGATGGCCAGCAACCCATTTTACATAAAGAAGATGAGAAAAACAACCTTAGGTTTTTGCTCATGACAAGAATTATCCTCACTGTCAAAAAAAAGAAGCTCAAATGGCTCTGCATTTAAGAAAAAACAATTAGGTAAGATACAGTGTATTCAAAACTCTCAGCTAAGAGAGTCTGGCAGCTACAAGGGTTAGCATGTTACTTAAACTCTCACTCTAAACATGTATCACAAGCAAGCTGGCATCTCCAACTTCTTCTCGTCCCCAAATCATGATGGAAGTGATCCAAGGGATAGGATAAATGGATTTATATCATCTGCGGTCGTTCACTGCACTATGGAGTCATGCTTCCTGGGCAGATTACTGCTGACCAGCTCTGCAACCATTCTGTCCACAAACACCTCCTGCTTACTGTGGGAACCCAGCCCTCAAAAACCAGCTTCCAAGCAAGACGGCAAAGCAGCCCCGCTAAACTAATCTGTGGTAACTGAAATAGACACTTCTAATCCTCCACTGGAACAGGCTGCCCAGGGAGGTGGTTGAATCACCTTCCCTGGAGGTGTTTAAGGGGCAGGTGGACGAGGTGCTGAGGGGCTTGGTTTAGTGTTTGATAGGAATGGTTGGACTCGATGATCCGGTGGGTCTTTTCCAACCTGGTGATTCTGTGATTCTATGAAATAAAAGACATCTAATAAAAGACAGGTGAATGAGGCGCTCAGGGGCATGGTTTAGTGGTTGATAGGAATGGTTGGACTCGATGATCCTGGGGGTCTTTTCCAACCTCGTGATTCTGTGATCATAGTACCACAGAGCATGGTATCAAGTACTGCGATAACCTGCAACTTTTGGGGTGAGGATCCACCAGCATTTCAACTTATTACCGGTGATGGGTCTCATTCACCATCAAGTGCCCTGACTTTACTGAAGCCAGGCCTTGCTGCTGGGGAAGGCCACTGCATGGGGACAACCTGCAGTCTAGGACAGTGTTTGGGTATCTCCTCCTCCTCCTCCCTCCCAGGACACTGCACCCCAGCCTCAAAACAAGCATGTTCCCCATCCAGCTTTGCCTGCCTGTTGCGGCAGAGGCAGTGCCTTCTCTGATACAAGATGAAAACAGGGTAGTCCCGAGGCAGAGATCTGGCAGAACTGGGAGGCACAAATCAGCCCCAGGAAGATCACGACTTGTCCCAGGCACGACCCAAGACGCTAGCCTGAATACAGCCACTGTCAGAGCTGAGAAATGGGGGTGTCATTCAGCATCACACTTGCTTAGAAACAGTAATGCCACAGAATTTATAACCTTGGGTTTCTGACTGCCACTTAAAAGCCAAATACAGAAGAAAAATAAGCTGAAAGAAACAAAGAATAAACCCAAATAGCATTTTACAAAATTGACAAAAGTTTATCGACAAAGCTAGACCTTCAAAAATGAGCCTGCCAACATAACGAATAAACACAACTGTTCTATCTACTAAACTGGGGCATCACAGAAGTAAAACAGACATTTTCTCATCTCCTGCGCTGGAGTGCCCCTTTTACACCTCTGTCTTGTTGGTACAGAACAATCAAAATGGCTCTGGCGCACCTTGAAACATTAAAAACGACCAGGATAGACAGGACAAGGTGCCATTTACCTCAGCACCCTCCCTTCCAGGTCTTTGCTACCTCTTCCTACCAATTCAAGGTGGACTTTGAACTAGAGCATGAGCCTATGCCTGTCCCGAGAGGATCTCAAAGGGACACTGGTCAGTCACAGCTACTTGAGGGGAACAAATTAAAGAAAGGGCAAATAGAAGAGATTCCCCCTTTGGCAGGCTGACCCCAGCCCATCCTGTCAGGATTGTGGACATCCAGACTTACCCTTCTCTTTTTAGCTCACCTCATCACCCTCTGAAAGCAAATGTACTGCCTCCCATGGAAAAAGTCAGATGGTTTTCCTCTGAATTTTGAAAGTTGAGGAATTAAATTTGTAGTTGACTTCTCTTCAGAAAAAACATGTTGACTCTGTGTTTTCCACGTTTCAGAAAGCTCCACTGTATGACCTAGCTTCCACTGATACTAATAGAAGCCTTTCCACAGACCTTTAGCTCCAGTTAGGGACTTTATCGGTGGGACTCCTGATAACCCAGAGATATCATGCTGGGCTCCTTATCTTAGTCAAGCTTTGATTTTAATGGACAAGAAAGTACAAACATTTACATACTCGTTTTCTGTTTACGAATAAGCTGCTTCTCTACCTCTGGAATGAGGCATACACATAGACTTCACAAGTACAATTTATCACATCACCTAGAGTCCACAGTTTAATCCCAGTCTTGAAGAGGGTCCTGTGGTCAATCTGCCACACTGCAAAGTAACTGAATGAAACTACATCACAAGATAAGGGACAAACATAATCAAACAAACCCAACAACTCTGAAATAAGAACTCCTACTATTGCACCATAAGGCACTAGGTGTGGCAGCCCCAGGCTCTTCTCAAATTACCAGCATCACCAGCCTACTGCAAGATGGTGAGATGTGAATAGGTTGTCTTGGCTCAGAATGAAGAGTTGATAAATATTTAATACCCCTCATAAAGTTGCAGTCTCCAAAACCAGCGCTACAAAAGAAAACCAGTTATCATTTTTGAAACTCCTAAAAAGCAATGCAGCACAAACAAGACTCATCAAGCTAGCAAAGAAGTCTGAATAGAACCCTCTTGGTTTCGGACTGACAAAGAGCAGGTAAATAATTATTTACTGAGTCTTTGCTTTGCATGTATATGTTGCAGGGGTTCCTGCGTCACTTCGAGTCACAGCATTTATTATTTATATATTATATAGTCCCAGAAGTACCTTCTATTAAGAAATTGTTTTTCCTGCAATGCTTTTCAACCAAAAGGCATCTCAGTCCACGGGCACAAATGAGTTTAAAAAAGAGTTCTTGTATTGATAAATACACAAGGAGACAAAGGAGGTGTTGGGTTTCTGGACACCAAGATCAGGATCCCATACACAGAGAACGGCATCGTGACTATGCAGAAGCTAACATTGAAACTGATATCAAAAGGACCAGGATTTCAGCCAAATGTTGAAAACTCCTAAGCAAGAGTATACTTTCTCACAGAAAAAGGTATTTTTTGAAGAGTGTCTCAATGGTCAAACCTCACTTTGCTCAAGTGCTCCAAGCACAACATATTCCCAGGCTTAATAGATGTAGGACACGGGTCTTACATAACTATTTGGTTTATAAAGGTGTAAATATGATCAAATACATTTTACAGACACATATACTTAGGTCACATATCTCTACATCAACCTGACAGATTCATAGATATTTATTCTCCTCCACAGATTTGTGCATATTTCATATATATAAAATACATGCTTGTTCTGGAAAAGCACACTTGATCTCTGAATTTGTCATATGCTAAACTATTCACTCTAAAGTTCCCTCCACCCGCATTAGGAACTGCTCTAGCACACTGCAGGGACTTTCTCACCAGCTTCTGCAGCTATATGCAACGTGTGTTCATATGAATGGCATGGGAGAGTCACCTGGTAGCTCCCAAGGCAGGAGGTGGCTTTGGTACCTGTTCTGACCCAAGCTAGCTGTCACTTTTGCTCTCTCAGGTTCCCATTTTGGCATCGGTAATGACAGGCCAGCAGGGTGGCACAGATAAACCAATTCCCTCTCCTACAGCTATGCCAACTGTGTACCTGCAACTGTAATTAGTACCAGTGTGTCTCTAAAGGAAGCAGAGATAACTCATGCTCATACAAGCAGCTTGATGACTAAATGATGTTCACCTAGACTGACATGAGAAACCAAGGATAAAACATGACCTGCGAGATCCCTGGCATGGCTTATGGCTCAGGCTCTCATTATGGTGCTTCCCACAGCCTGTTAACTATTTTTGCTGAGGCAGCAGTATCACCTGCCCTCTGTCAGATGACAGTTTAATCTTAGGCCATTACCATCACAATTTTACAAATTAAAAGAGTGAAACTATTGAAAGGATCTAGGTAGGACACATCACATCAGCATCCACAAAGATGGTAGCAGCTTCCTGTGAAAAATACACCAACAAACCCTCTTGTGAACCCCAAGGTTCATCTCCATGGGCTTCAGAGCCGAAGACAGGATCCAAGTCCTCCAAGATTACAGCTGGCAGTTTAAACACGATAAAGGACAGGCAGGATTAAGTGACCAGCTCCGTCACCATTGCTCTGAAATAGCTACTGGCTGAGCAGCCAAAAGCCTGATGTACTCTGCTCCCAGCACACCTTCCCCATCTTTCATCCCCATCAATGCTTGCCATGCAGAGGGCTGTGGGCCCTCCTGCATGCCTGGGAGACTCCTGCAGCCACAACTTAACCTCAAGTCAGAGGCCCTGTCAGCATGGACTTGTCCTGAAGAAGGGTGGAGGAAGAGTCCCTTTTTCCTGTCTGTTGGCAGGAAATAACCAGCAAGTCCCACTGACGTCTTAGGAAATGAAGATGCTAATATCACAGCAAAATACAGCCGTTGAAAGGCAAAACATCCTTGAACATGAACATCATAGGGGTGCCAAGGTATGTAAAAGAAGATAAATAACAGAAATACAAAACTTGCATTTTAGGCTGACAATGGAACCATCAGGTCCTTTGGTGATCTGCAGGGGTGAACAGCTAGTGAATGCGCGGAAGTATCTGAAGAACAGGTCTTAACACATTCAAGCATTTCACTGCCTTCACTGGATTATGCACCTGTTTGCAAGTGGACTGCAGTTGCTCCAGAAGCGATGACAACACCCCAGGAACATTCCCTGCAGTTGACTTTGCCCTAAGCTTCCACTTTGTGCTTTCCAAAAAGCCCTGGAGAACCAAAACCTGCAAAGTCCTAGTTCTTCATGGAAGGAACTCCACAAGGAGGCAGCAGCAGCATCTACAATCTTGATCAAAACAGCAGTTTCGATCCAAGCTGGAGCGTGCTTCAATTAGCCAGCCTCTGACAAATGCCCGGAGGTGCCGAGCACAGCAGCATGACAGGAATGCAGTTCAGAGCCAAGATAAAGGAGAATCTAAATCACATCAGGGGAAATAAAAAGGTTTACTGCCATTTTGAGTCACAAAATTGCAAATAGATTGTTTTACCTCATACGGCCCCGTCAGCCACACCTGTACACCATAGCCTTGCATCCAGCATATAATGCAACTCCACTCATGTGATAGTAGTGTAATATGAACAACTGATATGAGCACAGTATTATGCATACAGTATATATCCATATAGTAAATATGAAACCCCAGAGTCTGATGGGCTGATGTAATTACCGAACCACTCTCCATGGTATCTCTGGTAACTGGAAAAAGGGAAACATAGCACCCATTTCTGAAAAAGGGTA
The DNA here is from genome assembly GCF_032191515.1 of Phaenicophaeus curvirostris. Taxonomy (NCBI): domain Eukaryota; kingdom Metazoa; phylum Chordata; class Aves; order Cuculiformes; family Cuculidae; genus Phaenicophaeus; species Phaenicophaeus curvirostris. The sequence goes on along the minus strand of NC_091397.1, from coordinate 48,277,896 downwards.
GAAAGAAGGACCCTGAGAACTACTGACCTGCCAGTCTCACCTCTGTGCCTAGGAAGACCAGGGAACAGATCCTCCTAGAAGCTACAATGCGGCACATGGAGGACAGGGAGGTGATTTGAGACAGCCAGCATGGCATCGCAAGAGCAAGTCCTGCCTGCCCACCCTTCTGTGATGGAGTGACTACATCGGAGGACAAGGGAAGAGCTACAGATGTCGTCTACCTGGACTATTTGTAAGACCTTTGACATGACGCCTCCACAACATCCTGGTCTCTAAATTGGAGAGGAACAGATTCTATAGGCGGACTGTTTGGTGGATCAGGAATTGATTGAATGGTCATGTCCAGAGGGTAGTGGTCAACAGCTCAATGTCCAAATGGAGACTGATGACAAGCGGTGTCCCTCAGGGGTCCGTAGTGGGACCAGTGCTGCTTAATAACTTCATCAATGACAGACTGCTGGATCAAGTGCACCCTCAGCAAGTTTGCAGATCACAATAAGCTGAGTGGTGGGATTGACCCTCCTGAGGGATGGGATGTCATCCAGAGGGGTGCAGACAAGTGTGTTGATATGAACCTCATGAGGTTCAACAAGGCCAAGTGCAAGGTCCTGCACCTCAGTCATAGCAACTCACAGTATCAATAGAGGCTGAGGGATGAAAGGATAGAGAGCAGCTCCGTGGAGAAGGACTTGGAGGCACTGGTGGATGAAAAACTGGACATGAGCCAACAGTGTGTGCTCGCAGCTCAGAAAGCCAAGTATATCCTGGGCTGCACCAAAAGAAGTATGGCCAGCAGGTCAAGGGAGGTGATTCTGCTCCTCTACTCTACTCTGGTGAGGCCCCGCCTGGAGGACTGTGTTCAGCTCTGGAGCCCTCAGCACAGGAAAGACATGCACCTATAAAAGCAGGTCCAGACAAGGGTCACAAAAATGATCAGAGGGATGGAACACCTCTGTTACGAGGAAAGGCTGAGAGAGTTGGGGTTGTTCAGACTAAAGAAGAGAAGGCTCTTGGCAGACCTTACTGCAGCTTTTCAGTACCTAAAAGGGGTTTGTAAGAAAGACGGGTTCAAACTTTTTACTAAGGCTTGTTGCCAAAGGACATGAGGTAATGATGTTAATCGAAAAGAGTGTACATTCAGACTAAGTAAAATGAAGAAATTGTTTATGATGAGGGTGGTGAAACACTGGAACGGGTTACCCAGGGAAGTGGTAGATGCCCCATCCTTGGAAATATTCAAGGTCAGGTTGGATGGGGCTCTGAGCAACCTGATCCAGCTGAAGATGCCCCTGGTCATTGCAGGGGTGGTTGGACTAGATGACCTGTAAAGGTCCTTTCCGGCCCAAACTATTCTATGATTACTGGATACCCCTGGCCTCCAGTGTAACCACTTAGACTGATGCTAAGGGAGCACAAACCAGCTGTGTTTTGGGTTGGAAGTGGATCTCAGGAGTGCCAATATTCACATGAAAATTCAGAACACAACCTAAGGTCTCACGTATCATCTAAAATAACTTATGTCATAGCAGAAAAAAAAGGGTGTTTCCCAACAGCATAGGCCATAGGACTGAAAAATGCCTGCTGGCCAACTTAAACACTTCCTCAAAATTATTTTTTGATTATTACTTAAATACCCTAGCCTGATTTTCCCTGTGGAAAAGAACAATTCTTAACTTGTATCTCATTTGATTACAGTATCATCACAGGGCCCAGCAGAGCAGTAGTAACACATGGCTGTGGGCCAGGCATTTACTGTTTGACATGTTGCTCTGAGGGCTATTGCTGCTGCTGACAGAGGGAAGAGAAGAAAGCAATATGAATCACCTTTCTCAGCTTCAATGTGAACCACTGCATGCAACAGGGAAAGTGTGATGAATACACCAAGTTACTTGTGTAAAATCATTCCAACTCCTCCAGGTGTCATATGCAACAATTTACAGTTCAATAGCTAGGAAGAACTTCTTCATGCCCTTGGTAGTCTGAAAATTCATAGAAGGACTATTGAACTAGGCATATTTATCAAGGGCACAGCAGCAAGAGGAAGAGGTTCAAGCCTGGTTTGAGTTTCTTTTTGCATAAGACTTAATGTTCTATTTATTTGAATAGCAATAAACCGAGGTGGTTAATTTTTGCCTGATAAACCCCACCAATAAACCAATGCATCATTTCCCCACAGCCCTCCTCCTCATCCCACCTCTGTGGGGTTTACAACATCCCAATAAAGAGCCAATATGACATTTAATACATCCAAGAGGGTGAAAGTCACAGTGAAAAAGCAGAAAGCATCTGTTGGGAGGGGAACATCTGCAAACCCACTGACGTAGCTGCTATTCCCTGGTGATCCTTTGATGATGGGAGATTCCTTACCCAAGCCTGCCGCAGCAGCAGCTCATTTCTGTTCCCTTCCTCCCCACTGGCAAGATGTGCTGCCTCTGTTAAATGAAATGCTGAGTCAAGTATTTGGCAATGAGAATCTCTTGAAATAACTGGAGTGTAACCTGACTGTCACTGAGAGAAGAGCAACATCAGCTCGAAAAACCAACTGCTGTTAAAACCAGCTGCATTTAAAAACATCCACCCCCATTCATTATGTACACCTCTGGATCCATGTGCAGATACTTGGAAACCTGAGTAGAGAGGCCTTTCACTTACTTTTCACAGCATTTCAAGACATCAAGGACACTGCAGGCATCATCCTACACTGAGCAGTGTTTCCCTACCTCTAGACTTCTGCTGGCATTGCTGCTGCTGCAGCCACTCCCCACAACAGCCATCTAGCCAATATGAAAGCCCTGCAGCATGACCCAAGCACAGGGAAAGTTCAAGAAGTTCTGAACCCTCTCCCTTGCAGAGAATCCCCAAGATAAGCCACAGTAAAAACATACGTATCGCCACACCCATCATTCTCAGAGAGTGTGGTTCTTGTGACCTTGGAGAAAAGACAAGACTAAAATACAGATATGTATCAGCCTCAGGCAGCAAGACCCGTCCCAAGTGTAGAGGGGTCTGAGATGGAGGACGTACACCATCCTGGCCAGAACCTTCCTGCCTTGGCTCATCCAACTCCACCCTCTCCATGGCAGAATGATGTGCTTAATAATCTGCCCTGGAGGCTTATAGGAACAGACTGGTGAGGTAGCCAACCCTTCTTCCCAGGCAAATGGACCAACGTTACAGCCACAAAAAGCTCCTCTAACAACTATGAAGACTCAAATCTGCAGCTTTATCAATGTGGTAGGTATCTGAAAGGAGAAAGCGCTGAAGTCACTGGCTAAGGATTGCCTAAAAAACAGTCATCTTGCCAAGTGATTTAAAATAACCACCATTTCTTTACCATTACTAAAATACACTAAAATAAAAATACTCTTCCCTAATTTGCTTGAATATCCAACATTTACAAGACAAGCATGTGCCTACAAGCCCTGTGTTTCAACAGGACAAAGACATACACATAAATTAAGCAAGGTGTAGAGAACTTTTTGAATAATGTTTGAACTTTGTGACCTCTGTGCTAAATAGATACATAGGTATGTAATATGTATGTATGACTACTACAAAATTCATATAAAAGATGAGAATGAATATATAGATTATATATTGTTCTTAAGTTTACACCTGCATTATAAGATCATTAATCAGTGGCTTCATAAATTTAAAGAAATTACTCTCAATAAGCTGCCAACCTCCTAGCTTTAGTTTTATAGCTTTGACATAACTGTAAACAGTCAGAAGCCAAGAAGCTGCAAAGCCACATATAAATATTTGTGAAGCTGTCCCAGATAACCTTACAGGAGAAGGGAAAGGTGGAGCAACACCAGTCTACATTTTCTATTAACTCTCAGGTCTCTGCATGAACACGAGTAATAACCTAAGTAGTAAAGAACAAACAGCCAGAAGCCAGGAGCAAGGCTAAGAACAAATCATTAAAAAGTGATAAGTACCAAGGGCCTTAACTTAGCTAAAGGCAGTGAAAATGCACACCCACAGGAAACCGCCTCATGTCTCCTCTAAATGAATCTGGTCATATAGTTTTAGTGCTGAGTAAGTGACTGCTTCAGCGTGACACCTGAGTGTCTGCTAGAAAGGACCGTATTTCATCTGTGTGCTTAGAAGTCTGATAAGCTATTTTCCCAGGTGTCTCTCCCTCCTTCTAAAGGAGGAAACTACACAGCAAATTAATCTTTGTGCACCTTTTCATTTTCCACCACTCCTGCTCTTCCCCTCTTCCACTCCTCCCACCCATTTTGAAAGATACGAGGGAAAATATGGATTGTTCACCACAAAACTGAAATAAATTCTCAAGGGCAGGAATGGCCTGAGTCTGGTTTTGGCTCATATAAGTGAGCTTATGATATAGTGAGTCAGCATAGAAAAAAAAGGTCATGAAACTGGTGTCACGCACCTTTCTGGAGAGAGCTTTTTGTCCACACACAAGGGGTGTAGGGGTGAAAAGCTCATCTGCCTGGGGAGTAAACACTGGAAACTAATTTTGTTGGTGCCAATGAATTTCACTCTGCAAACCATCAACATCCCACTCAATTTACATCACAGCGTGGCCAGCTGGGAGAGGGGAAACAAACAGCAAACTTGAACACAAAGCAGTTCACAGCTAACTCATTTCCAGTGCATCAAAGGCTCATCAGTGACTGCCCCATGCAATAGACTGTGGTCACCCAGTAACTACATTTGACTTTCTGCTTGCCAGAATCAAATTAGAAATTTCATCACATCCAGGAAGGCACTGACAATATAAAGTGTTCATCTTCAGAAGAGGTAGCACAGCCTCTATGTCCAAACTAAGGAACGTTTTTTCTGGAACAAAAGAAGGGACAGAGCCAGACAGTTCCAAATTCCTTCAAGGCATTTGCAATCGTCAAGCTATTTTATACAGACTGTGCTTAGATGTTTCATTGGTTACCAGAGGTCCAAATTTCACAGGCAGCCTAAAACTACACATGGGTTGCTGTGCTAGAAAGCCAGGGTCTAAACTCTCATTTGAGTACCACTCTCCAAACAAAATACATTCACACATTCCACTGAAGGGAACTGAACTGTCAGGAATAACTGTTATTGGGACATAGCATGCAAAAGTGGACCTTAAAATATAATGGGTGAAATTTTAGCTGCAAAAGCAATGAAAACCTCAGAGAGTTGCTTTGAGAATAATGCAGCAGAAACAATCCAAAGAGGCTGCTTTTGAAGACTGGAAGCTCTGAGAAGGGAGAGGAAAGCTTACTTTTCAGTGCTAGCCACAAGACTTCACAAAGGCATCTTTTAAAAACTACACCGAATATATATTTTGATTACAGTCTACTGATTACTATATCAGAGAGCATAAATAGGTGAATAAGATCCATCTGTGTGCAAGCCCACTTTATAAAATAGGCACATAGAGCACGACCAGGAATCTCATCACAATTCCTTGGCTTCACACAAGCGCAGTCCTAGTATCTACACTGCTCTAAGCTGGAAAAAAGGGATGGTACTCTGAAACAGAAGTAGCCTATGCCAAATTTACACAACAACTTCCAATCAAGGACCCAAATCCCAGAATTCAGCTTGTCTTTGCTCCTGCAACAAAGCAGCAAGGAAGATCAGACTTCAGAGGCATCTTTCCCTGTTAATTGCATCATAACAATTTAAAACAGAGATTGTATCGCACCCACTGTCTCTCAGGAGCAAAAATAAATGTATAATCAAATCATTAAGATAAACCAGTAAAAAGATGGAAAGGAAATTAACAACAAATACAAAGAAATCTCTGCAACAAAACAAATGAAACGGTTTTTATTGAGAATTACATTATCTCAGTTGAACTTTAGCAAGTAATCTGGATGGTACGAAAAATGCTTTTCCACAAGTACAAAACCCCCCTTCTGTTATCAAACAAACTTATATTCCTTTCATCTTTAATTCTAATCTCCACATATGCCATCACCACACAAGAACCAACCAATACTTGTTTAACATCAAAATTCCCCTTGCCCCTTTTTAACACGTGCGATCTTCAGAACATCTAGCAGCTGAAGAAAAAGCTCCTGGATATAATGGTGCAGAGGAGCCCAGCTGTCAATGTCTACATCTCTTGCAGTTTCATGAGGCAGAGTCAAAGGCCAGGAGAGAGGAAGACACTCGCATGTGTGTTTTGAAAGGAAAAGGCAAAAATACTTCACAATGGAAAAGGGAAACTTCAGTTGGTTCAGACGTAAGAATCGCGCTGCGCAGCCTCTCATAGACATGACAAAGCAAACTTTGGTCTGGGAGACAGTCAAATGGCAGCAAAAGCTGCAGGCAGGATAGGAAAAGTTACTGAGATTTTTCAGCCCTCAGGGAAAAAGCTTCAAGAGCTGAAAAGGCAAATTATTGAGCCCTTTTGTTACAGAGTATTTCTGAGGAACACTTCTAGGTTAAGTCCAAAAAGCCAACTATACTTAAACTCAGGTGTGCCTCTTCTCAAACATAAAGAAAGCAAACAGAAATAAAGGGAAGGAGGAAAACAAACAAGTAGGAATGGAATAGAAAAAACAAAACGAAGACACACTCAGGCAAAGGATGCCCAGCAGAAGAACATGCAACCCTCGAAGACTGCTCCAGAAAAAAAAAGACCAGACTGGGGGATTATCTTTTTGATCTGTGTTTATCAGTATAGACCAAGGAATCTTCAGGCATGAGCCTGAAACCTCACTGTACTGTATGCAGTGAACAAAATCACTTAAAACACAGGAGATGGGAATTGCAGTGCCAGCTGTAATGCTGTGGGACCAGTTGAAGGTAAATCACTGAAAACAAATGATGCTATAAAATCAGTGCATCAGAAAAACACAGCCCTCATCTCTCTTTTAAAGCCTCAGGAATGTAAGAGGGATGACATCTAATTCAGCACCAAAAAAAAAATGTAATACAAACATTTCCATCTGTACACAAAACTGATGCCTCCCAGTTTGAACACGAGCTCAAATCCATTAGGAAGTGGATGGGTAGCTTCCTACCACCAGGAGCACAGAGGCAGCACCCAGTGCAGAGAATACACTGCTTCCTCAGAAAGCACACATGCCATCAAATTCAAAGGAGTAAGAAACGTGGCATGAAAATGAATTAAAATGGAGGAAAGAAAACAGAAGCAAAAAGAGCATTTCTGCTAAAGGACAACCAGGATAAGAACCAGGCATAGAAAAGTTCTAGACCGCTCTGTCCACTTCACACTGCCATTAGCAGTCAGAAAAAAAGTCCTCTTCTGGAAAAGTGGATTCCTCAGGCTGGTGGAGAGGACGCCAGTATATGGAGCTTTGGTTCAAAGGCAGGAGGGAAAGGGGCTGAACTGTAAATTACTGGAAATTTCTACATTTTCCCCTATTTGCAAGGGAGGAAACGTGCTCCCTCATAACATCCTCAGTCTCTTCTAATGCTTCAGCCCTGCCATAACCACCTACCATAGACAAGGCGTTCTTCCAGGGATGGTTAAACAGACATGGGCATGTGAAAAGTGAGGCAGGGAAGAAGACAGACTCTCTGCATGGTGGCAAATGCCAAACCATTAGGATTCTCCATCTATATCAGTTGATACTGCAGTCAAGGACACAAGAGCAACACCTGTACTACACACAGACCACTCTTCCAGGTGACTGGAAAAGAGTAATTTCCTTTTCTTACTTCAAGCTACTGAAACAAACCTATCCTCCTCTCATAGGAAGACCTTTGCTTACCCCACACAGCATGGTGTCAGGTAGATACATCCAATGGAAGAAATACTTGTGCTTAGATTTAAGCACGTGCTTAACTCCTGGCTGGATCAGCCCTTTCAACCACACATCCTTGTGGGCCATGGATTTGCATTCTTACACATCTTTAAGCTTTCCAGGATGTGTAATTTATCATGCTGCCTGTGATAAAAGATGGCAACACCCTGCTTGTTCTTGCTGTCACTACACTGCAGAAAACAAAAATATAGATTTCTCAACAGCAAGGTGGAAGATACTGATATCCTTTTCCCCTGCTCTGATAATTTAGCTATAGCATATCGTTACCAGGCTTGAATCAGAAAAAGGGAAGAAGACTCAAAGGGAGAAGGGAAAAAGTGGAGGAAAAGGGTACTTACTGCAACAGAGACAAACAAACAAAAAATCCACTTGCAGCTCATATACGGAAAGAACATCTGTATTAAATATGATCTCAGAAGATCTGACTAGGATAAATTAATGTGCCATTCCGGGTATTGCAGCCTAAGTATGGAAAATACACATTACTGACTTTATGAAGGGCGCTTAGCTTTATCAGTACTATTTATACATACTTCCTTGGTTCATTTTAGACCTACTGCTTGTAGTGTACACACACTATAACTACAAAATGCATAGCAGCACATTCACGTATCGCAGAAATAAGATTTTAAACCAAGATACTTAAGTGCTCACTCAATTTAAACGACAACAGCTCCCTATTTTTTATCACACTTCTAAATTATATACGGGCTGTGTACCCCTCCAGACAAATGAACACTCATAAATTACGTTCTGTCTCTAGCCAGGCACTTCAAGTAATCTCCACCCTCCCACCTCCTCATCACATGAAATAAAGATGAAGCACCGCACAGCGTCAGTTCCATTGCAGACCCATTCAGCAGCTGCCTCTACCTCAAACAACAGAATACATGTGTCAAAATCTTCATCAGACTCCACTATCCGTAGTGGAAACTTTTGCTGTAGTGGACTCGGGCAACCCCTGGGAGGGTGCTGGCTAGTACATGCCCCACAGTGCCAGCATTGTGCTAGACTGCATCCAGCTCCTCTCACAAGTTTCTCCCGATGGGATTGCTCTCCTACCTAATTGACTTTATACCTGGACAAGTGATTTCAGCTGCATTTGTGCACTGCAATATGTTTAACGAATAGCACAGCGTGCTCCATGACCTGGCTGCTCCCCAGCCATGTGCCTGCAGGAATGCTGCCTGGAGTACTAAGCCCACCGCTTGAGCACACACATCCCATTTCTAATCTGCTTCATTACCCTTTTCCCAGCAAGCTCACCCAGAGTTAATTTAATGTGTTTAAGGACTGAAGACCAGCCTCATCTCCCCGCAGTGCAATCAAACATATTACAGGCAGAAAATTTGGCTACATTCCATCTATGGGGTTTCCTCCAAAGTCCCCTTCTTATGACAACAGCTGAGCTAACACTTGATGAGTATGAGAACAGTGCTCCATCCAGCATAACCCACCACCACCATGGAGAGATGCTGCCCCCTCACACTGACCCTTGCACATCTCCATCCCTCCCCTACAGCAGCATCGGAGCTGAATCATTTTCAAGACTCCCTATCCAGTACTCACAAAGTATGGAACTATAGAAGATAAGAATACTCTTTCCTATATACAGGCTCTACTGCCCTGGTCAGCTCAATACAACATCTCTCTACAGCTACAGGAGGGCACTCAGTCCCCAGGCCAGGAAGCAGCACCGAGGAGAGACAGGAGTAAGTATAGTAAATGCTTTCCAGCTTCTTCCTTAGCAAGAGTCTCCAGAGCTTGGGGACTGTCATCTTCAGCTTCAAACCCTCATGGAAGAAAGTTTTTTTCCTTTCCAAGGGCGACTTCCAACTTCATCAACACATAGGCAGGATCCAACAAGCAGGGGGTGCAGTAAAAACACCACAGCTTTGAGAGGTAGAGGTGGGAGAGTCTACATTCAGAATGACACCTGGAGGTGCCTCTGTAGTATGATTCCATCTCTGCTTACAAACAGGCTTCCTTCCAACTCATTCAGAAGTACCTGTACTGTGCTTTTTACTGGTACTACATAAACTAAGAACCTTTAAAGTTTAAATATAAATCACTTCTTTACTGATCTGGACAATTAAAAAATGAAGAATGATAAATTGTGAAATTTATCTTGTCACCAGCTTAATTGCCACTCTGGGCTTCAAATTATGGCAAAAAGAGTGAGGAACAAGACTAACTGTTTATAGCTTGTTTGAATCCTGGTTTACAAAGTATAGCATTATCTTTTCTCAATGTGCAAGGAAATGCAATTGCATTGTGGACCTCTACATCCAAAAAACCCCTCCTTTAATTAATTATTTGATTGTTAAACCAGCAAGAAATGAATTACTGTAGTTATTTTAGAGTTGCTTATTGCCATCATAATCTGTCTGCAAGGGTTAATACTAATTTGCCAAAAATCTCAGTTCACTTTACTACAGAATTGCTAGGATATGAGGATACGTAATGGTATCCTAATGAAACCAGAACGTTTTGAGATCATCTTTCTAAGGAGGGACTGGTGAAGGACTGATGAGTAAATGAGGAAGGAAAGGCTGCACTTTAAGTAGAGAGCGTCTACAGATGGAGACGTAAGGACAGAGAAAGATTTAGTGATGAACCCAGTGTCAAAGAGGAAACAAACAAAAAACATCAATGACAAAACTAGGAGTGCACTACAAACCTTCCAAGCTTAATCACAGTACCTTAGGTGGACTGACAGCCCTTGATTTAAAATTCATTCACCTTTCTTTACTTTAAAAGCCACCCCTAAGTACCAGAAATGAAATCCAACCAATCAAGAGCAACCAAGGTTACATTTTTTAAAGCTAACTCTGCCCCTCTCTTCTCCCCCTCAAGCTTCCAACTTTGCATCTCAGGGCTGTCAGTAGTTGTCAGTACATCACACGAGAAACTCATTTGAACATACAATATAACCTGACAGGCAATACATCAGAAAACCTAGATGTGACAACGGCAAATTCCACCAGATGGTCCTGGATCATATCCATTACAGAAAAAAAAAAAAATATTGAGAGAAAGAAAATACAACACAAAAAACCAGAACTTCTGAAGAAGAGAAAAAAAAATCTGGTACAGGCACTGTTTTACCCTTTGTCTTATCGATGCTGGAAAAGGACACACAATAACTCTACCCCTTGCCCTCACCAGCCTGTCCTGTCATTAATATCAATATGTGCATTGCATCCTCCTACCCCAAGAAAAGGCTTCTAAAGAAAGATGCCACCCCATTAAAAGGCAGTATTGTACTAGTACTAACAGTGCATTCCAATTGAGAAAACTCTCTCAATGATTCTTAAGCCTGGCCCTCCAGGTACACCAAACCCAAGCGATCAGCCCTGGGAGCGGCTGCACACTTGGGGCACTTTCAAGGCTCCCTGTTGCTCTTGTAGGCGGCACAGATTCTGTTTGGGTTCAAGCTGCCTACAAAGCTCATCTCATCAGTCGTTGTAACAGCCCTTTTGGGAGAGACTGCCTTGTCCACTATCCACCACACAATCCCGTGATGGTACCTGCAGGTCAAACACTGACTGCCCAGGGCTAGCCTCAATGCAGGTACAACTGCCTTTGATACACACGAAGCTCAAACCACCTTCCAGGAGGCAGAGAGCACAACCTGCTCCCAGTTCTGGGCCTCAACCCCAACAAAACACCGTGCTGAGGCAGGCTTGGGACCAGGACTCCGTGCCATCCTCTGGGAGCTCAGTACAGTCCCACAGCACAAAGCACCAGGTTCAGAGGCAGCTCTGGGGTTAATTCACTGCCAGGAAAGCACCGAAGCTGTCACTGTTCTTCCATGAGCATCACCAACCTGTCCACAGCAGCAGCTCCGCAGAGACAAAAGTGACAACCCTATGAAAGATAAATCAAACCTGCGCAGGCTGTTACTGCTCAAGCAAGACCTTCAGGGACACATTCCTTTCTCCTGCTCTGTCCCCAACTTCAACAGCTACGTGCAGACGCACTTGTTTTGCTTTGTGAAAAGTAATTGTGCGTAACTGGAAAAAATACCTTGAATCTTTGTCCTCCAAACTACACATGCTCCGAAGTAAAACTTATTTAGTCAAATATATTTTACATTGGTAAAAGAAGCAGATGTGGATTGGAATGCACAGAGGGAATGAAGACAGTGAATAAACCAGTGTTATTTTACCAAATATTTAACAGGACAGGATAGTGCTTCAAAGTTCTTCAGAAATCTGAGAGCTTCTTTGAGTACAACGCTGTGACTCTGGTAGAAAGCAAGTCAACTCCCTGCCAGCGCACAAGCTGCACTTCACAGCTTAGGACTGAAGAAAACTTAGGACTGAAGAACTCCTCAGGCCACTGTGGCAAAATCAGTTTCCACCAGGAAACTGGACTGAGCCTGTAACAAAGGAGTATTTCTGCATATTATAAACACCTATTTTCCCTCCCCTAAGGAGAGCAGGGTGCATCAAGCACAGCACTGCTAGCAGGTCAAGGGAGGTGATTGTCCCACTCTACTCCACACTGGCGTTGCCCCACCTTGAGTCCTGTGTGCAGTTCTGGGCACCATGGTATGAAGAGGATGTAAAACTACTGGAGAGTGTCCAGAGAGGGGCCACAAAGTTGGTGAAGGGTCAAGAGGAGAAGCCATAAGAGGAGCAGCTAATGTCAGTTCATCTGTTCAGCCTGGAGAGGAGAAGACTGAAGGAAAAACTCATCATGGTCTACAGCTTCCTCACAAAGGGAGGAGGAGAAGCAGGTGCTGATCTGTTCTCTGGCAACCAATGGATAGGATCTGAGGGAATGGCAGGAAGATGTGCCTGGGGAGGTTTAGATTGTATATTAGGAAAACGTTCTTCCCTGAGAGGGTGGTGGAGCACTGGAAGAGGCTCTGCAGGGAAGTAGTCATGACATCAAGCCTGGCAATATTCAAGAATCATTTGGACAACATTGCCAGACACATGCTGTGGATGTTGGGGTTGCCCTATGCAGGGACAGGAGCTGGACTCAGTAATCCTTGTGGGTCTCTTCCAACTCAGGGCCTTCTATGATTCTGTGATTTCCTGAGTGAGAAAAAACTGTGAAGGTTCCAGTGCTCCAGTGGGGAACTGGGCTGCAGTCATGCTTCAGAAACTGGGAGTGAGTGGACTGGGCTCCAGAGATTAGTAATGAAAAGACCTTTTTTAGCAATGACTGGTGGCTACTCGCTGACTTCTAAAGCAGCGATTTATTGGCTCCATCCAATCCATTTTACAGTTATCATCTTTAGCACAGAGAGGATGCTACTTCTACATCATGGACCCGAGAACAAAAGGCTTACAGAAGAGTCAATTCTCCCCTCCTCCTCAAGCTTCAACAAGGAAGATCCATTTTTTTACTCTGCCTTTATCATTTTAAATTGGAGGAAAAGTCAGTGACATTTTCAAGTTCGTGCACCAGCGGGATTTCAAGCACCACAGAGGAATATAAGTACACTTACAGACACTTTTGACTGGAACTTAAATGTTTTGACAGCACATAATAGTCTCTTAGAGATAAGAAAAAGAGGCATTTAGCTCAAAATGTATGTTCTGATTAAACTTAAAATGGACACCACCTTTTTAGGGGATGGTCTTTTGGCACCTAGAAGTTTTGCTATAAATAGCAGACCAGGATTTTTCAAAACATCAACTTTCCACAGAGAAAAATAAACAATTTCATATTTAATTGTTCTCAGCAGAAATACTGTAAAACAGACGGTGTAAGAATAATATGGATGTAATAAAATTGGTAAAGTGTCACCTCCTCCCATTTTGATATTTAATTATATCTCATTAGAAAAGCAAAAATACTGCAAATCAAAGTCCAAGAATCAGCTGTTTACTTTGTGTATTTATAGGCACTTATATAGCGCTCATCACCATAGCAACCAGGAACCTTTTTTTCTTCTTGTTCAAATGAGAAGTTGTAATTTTGAAATGTGATCCTTTGATGTTACAGTGCAAATAGGTACTTACGTCCCATGCTGCAAACACTTAGGCAGTACATGAACAGACCTAAGTCAAAGGTACAGTGAAAGAGAAAGAAACACAGAAAGACTAAAGGAAAGGAACCTAGAAGCAAGTGAGAACGAGGGAACAAGGGAAAAAGTAAAGGGCTTCCCTGTGAAAATTCACAGTGCACTGGGTCCTACAATAAGCCATAATCTCCCTGGTGTTTTTTTCCCACAACAGTAAGCGCCTGGTTCATGTAGCACAGTTCAATTAATCAAGAGTGATCAACAAGTTCCCAATTTACACTGAGGACACTGGTGCATATTCTTGAGCAAGGATTTCTAAGAGGATAGTAGCTCAGGAATGAGGCTGCAGAGGGCTGCCTCTCCTTTGAGAGTAGAGAAGTCAAGAGCCTCGCTTTGACTGCTTCTCTCTTCTGATCCCCCAGCTATTAGCCATTATCAAATTCCAGCAGAATTAACAGACTTTAAAAAATGCCATCTGCCCACAAAACATCAAAGAAATTAGTAAATTAGAACATTGCTCCTGCACACACCATCATAGAACAAATTACCAGGTATGTCACGCAATTGCAGTTTCCCCACAATACTCCTGGTTTGCACAAGCACACAACTCCTTTTCAGACCCTCTAAACAAGACTGAAAGAGTTTTTAGACTGTTTCACCGGGTTGCTTCCCACCACCATACAGATTAGACACATACACACACAACTTAGTACTTCAGATCCTTTTAAATGCTAATGAAATTCTAATTGGGACTGAAAAGAAAAAAAATGGAGACATCTTTGGCCTGTTGTCACTTTGTTACATAAGAGATCTTCCTCAAGAGGCGGATATATGAAGAAGTTATTACCTTCAACTCTCAATTTAGTTTGATTCTAATCTTTTTACTGACCAAGCCTGTCCAAAACAGTTAATTAAGGAGTGTTTAGTTGTTACTAAACCAAACACATAAATCTTTACACAAGACTGGGGGTTATTTTGTAGTCTTTTTTTAAACTGTATTCTAAATAGGGCAGAAGCTGCATGTATGACAGCAAGAAAAGTGACAAGTTCCTTAACTGGAAAAGCACCAGCAGGCACTGTTACCAGGGCAGACCAGCTCTTTTAAAGTGGACTGATGAAGCTATTTTTAAAAACACCTAATAACATCACAGAGGAGAATCTGATCTCTGCAAAGGTGAGCCATGCAGCTCGATACTCCTGGGAGGCAGCTAATGAAACTGAAGCTTGTCAGACACAGACTGCATCCAGTAATTGGCTTTGAAAACTCGCAGTTTGAATTCCACCACGCTGAGTTCAATGCCCTGCTCACAGCTTGCTCCAAACCAAGGGCTGTCTCACATGACCAAATGTGAGTGGCCACCTTTCCACTGTGTGTGCTGCAAGGCTCAGTCTGCATTCTTGGAGGGCAGGGAAAGAAACCTACTTTCTTCTAGCACCTCACACCTACCAGTCACTTCCAGGATGGGGAGAGACGATTGCAGGGAGGAGGCAGCAGGTTGGTGTCAGAGCAGGCGGCGTACGGATGGAGGAGGAGGGAACACTTCCTACCACAGAAGGTGGAGGAAAGGGGTGAAGACCTAAAAGGAGAAGGAAGAGTGTCCCATGTCCTGCATTCATCCAGCAACAGCAGAACCATCGACCAGTGCCAACCCTCAGTCCGCGCTCTGTGCCAACTGTGCAAAGTCCCTTAGGAACAGCCACTGGCTTCTCAGAAAGGCAGATGGCAAAACAGAGGAAGCATCACCCATTTGCCCTGAAATTCCACTTACTCTTCCTAGCCCTTTCACAGAGCTTTGTGGACCCATAGACCCATTCTATCTCTTCTTGATCTGAATCACAGTACTGAACTCCACAACCAAAGAAATTATCACCCCACAATGTGATAAGGCAAAATTTTGTCTGTACAGCTAAGAACCTGTGATCTCATTCTAGCTCTGTGGTTGAACACTCTCCTTTACACCTTCTTTTTCATGATTCTTCCTGCCTCCCACTACTTTCTAGAAAAATTCGCTCCTTCACAGCCTAGATATACTCTGGTTGGAAAAGCCATTTTAAAAGAGAACAGGTTCTTCTGCTGCGAGAAGTCATCTATGGCTCTGTTTATTTGAAGAAAAGGATAGTTTTACTAGTGGAGTATCTCTAAGCCTCTATGTGTTAAAACACCTCCTAAAGACCTTGCTGTGTTAGAGCACAGGCCACATATAAATCCATTAAAAACTCTAGGGAACAGTAACTGAACGTGGGCTGCAGTCATCGGGAGATGTTTAAACCAACAGCACTTACCAAAGACTTTAAAGCAACGTTTTGGGGTTTTTTATGAGAAGGGGGTAAGAATAAGGGGAATGAGAATACCCAGTTTTCAGATGATTGTAGCAAACCTCAACAAGTTCACAGTGCAGTGTGACTCAGGAGATAAGAAATGTCACTGGAAAAAGATTTCCATACAGTCAATCCATTCTGCACATTGCTTAGTAGCGAATGGGCTCTAAGTAATTAGTCCCAAGACATTAACCAGGCACCTAAAATGCATGTTCATGGCACACTTCACAAGTGTCGGAGGTTGAACTCCAACTTTGATGACAGCTAATTAAAACACAAAAGTGTGACTCCAAGCAAAACTGCCACCTTGCAATCACAAACCATTCAAAATGCACTCTTGCAGAAAAGCAGGCTGCAGAGCAGGTTTCCTGTATCTAGTTCAGGCATTTGGTATCTACCACGCTTTTGAAAATGACATTGTAAAATAAACACCCTGTCTAACAGTTGATATATTTAGCATACGTCAGGTCTGCTTGGGGGAGAAGGTCCTCCCAGAGAAGGAGAGCTCTTCTGGCTCTTGCTTAAGTCAAAGCTTGAGCTAACAAGCCAATCTACCGGTTCAAGTGTTTTGAGATACCGACTAAAAGGAGCCGTCACTGTTTTATTACCAAAGTCAACAGATTCTCCTGAATCAGCAGTCACTGCTTAAAAGTCAGCATTTGTCAATAGTTATCCAACTATGATGCTGGTGTGAAAACACCAATATGTTCCGTTGCCTTTACCAGTTGTTCAGATACAGTCATTATTCTCATCATCATAGAAGAATGTGCCTCTTTGGTTTTGGTTTTTGTTTTTTCTTTCCAAAGCAGCAACCACTTATATTGACCTTATCACTACCTGCGGCTACATGAAAAGAAGTTGTAGCGAGGTGGGTGTTGGTCTCTTCTCCCAAGTAACAAGCAACAGGACAAGAGGAACGGCGTCAAGTTGTGCCAGGGGGTGTGGTGGTGGTTCAGATTGGATATTAGGAAAAAACACTTCACTGAAAGGGTTATCAGGCCCTGGCACAGGCTGCCCAGGGAGGTGGTTGAGTGACCATCCCTGGAGGTGTTTAGAAGATGAGTAGATGAGGTGCTCAGGGGGTTGGTGTAATAATGGACAGGTACAGTCGGACTCTATGATCTCAAAGGTCTTTTCCAACCAAACGAGTCTATGAATAACCTATTTAAACGTTGTGTTCATTGAGAAGAACTGGAAGGCAGCAAGGGGACACAAGCAGGCCCACAGCGGAACATGCAGGTGTAACACAGCCAGAGCTGACACACTCAGGAGAAACTTTTCCACGGTGCTTAGTCAGCACACGACGATTAAAAGGGGCGGGATGCGATAAATTCGGCACCCACCGGGGCCAAACTGCCCCGCTAGGCTTCCAGAGCTGAAGGGGCACCTAGGGGGGCTCCCAGGGAGCTCAGCCAGCAAGAAAAACTGCTAGGAGAGCGTAACCACCTCTTTCCTCGCCCTGGCAGGCTCCAAGCCCGCAGCGCCTTTGACCTCCGGGGAGGTTATTCGAGTTTTAATCGAAACGCGCTCCGGCGGAACCCCCAGCGCCCCCTCCCGGCCGGGGAGAGCGGAGCCCCGGGGGCTCCGGCCGCTGTCCAGCCACCCCGCCCCAGCCCCGGGCGGGCCCCGCAGGGCACGGGGGCTTCGCCTCCAGCCCCCTCGGCACCCGCTCCGCGCTCGGGAAGGAGCCGGCAGCCGGCCCTGCCCTACGGCTGCACATCAGCTGCACGTCAGCTGCCCCACGGCCGCACACGAGCTGCCCCACGGCTGCCCGCTAGCGCATACCAGCTGCCCCGTGGCTGCACACCAGCTGCCCCACACGACTCCGCAAGAGCCGCACACGAGCTGCCACATGGGCTGCCCGTTAGCGCACAAGAGCTGCCCCACAGGGCTGCCCACCAGCTGCCCCACGGCTGCCCGCCAGCGCACATCAGCCGCCCGACGGCTGCACGAGAGCCGCCCCCCGGCCGCCCCCTCGCCTCACCTGCCCCGGGCTCCCGGCGCGGCGCTGTGCGCGGGGGGCGGGCCGGGGCGGGCCGCACTCGCCTCTCCCGGCGGGCGGGGAGGGGGACGGGGGGCGGCCCCGCGCGTGCCCGGCCGCGAAAGGCATCCTGGGGGCTGTAGTCCCGGCAGTCACCGCCTCCCGGGTCCTCGAGCCCCATCGCTGCCGTCTGCCCCTAAGCCGCGGCCCTGCGGGCCTCGCTCGCCCGCCTCCCGGACGCCTCCAGGGATGGATGGAGCTGCTTCCTTCCTCGCCGCCCACACCCTACGGGCTCTCCTTTTCTCCCACTCAAGATACGCGCTGGAGTGGAGGGCGACCGTCCTCTTTACGAGCCCGTGGCTTCCAGTCCTCTAAGAAAACACGACGGGCGATAGGCACTTGTCTCTTTACTAGAGGAAGGTTCTTCCCACCAGGGAAAAGGCAACAGCGGTGACTTCGCTTGACAAGGTTCAGGCCACTCAGATCTCACCGGAGCAGCCTGAAGGTTATTGCAGCTTGAATAAACCACTGAAGGAAGAGATTACTTGTTATAAGTTAGTAACCTATTATATCATAGAATCATAGAATAACCAGGTTGCAAAGGACCCCCAGGATCATCGAGTCCAACCATTGCTATCAAACACTAAAGCATATCCCTCAGCACCTTGTTCACCCGTGCCTTAAACACCTCCAGGGAAGGTGACTCAACCACCTCCCTGGGCAGCCTCTGCCAGTGCCCAATGACCCCTTCCATGAAATATTTTTTCCTGATGTCCAGCATAAACTTCCCCTGGCAGAGCTTGAGGCCATTCCCTCTTGTCCTGTCCCCTGTCACTTGGGAGAAGGGGCCAGCTCCCTCGTCTCCACAACCTCCTTTCAGGTAGTTGTAGAGAGCAATGAGGTCTCCCCTCAGCCCCCTCTTCTCCAGGCTAAACACCCCCAGCTCTCTCAGCCGTTCCTCATAAGGCCTGTTCTCCAGCCCCTTCACCAGCTTTGTTGCTTTTCTCTGGACTCGTTCCAGAGCCTCAATATCCTTCTTGTGGTGAGGGGCCCAGAACTGAACACAGGATTCGAGGAGCGGTCTCACCAGTGCCGAGTACAGAGGGAGAATAACCTCCCTGGACCAAAATGTTTGAATATTACCCATAGCTTTTGTGATTTTAGAACTAAAGGATTAGCTGGAATAATAGCTTTTAGCTAGCCTGTGCCTAGATACTTACGCTTACGTAAGGAATTTTAGCAAGGCTGCTGTTAGAAAGAATGGGAAAGAATGTGACTGTATCTAATTCAGCCAGATAACAAATGCTAGTGCAATGATAAGAGAAGGAAGAACCAGCTAGGACCAGCTGCAGCCTTGAAGAGGTGCCCAAGGCATCTAAGAGCATGCACAAGAAGGAGAGCTGAAAAATTCACTGTGAAGAAGACTACGAGCCTTCCTCCAGAAGCCCCCAGCCCAAGGCCCCCAGAGGGCAGAGCACGTGCACCAAGAGGAGGAAACTTATGGAAATAAATTCTGGGAAGTGATTATAATAGACACATCCTTTCCAGGAAAAGTCATGAATATGTAGTTTTTGACTGTGTATCGCCCTTGTCAATTGTGCTACAAGTCACACGCACATTAAGCGGAGCTATCCCCTGCATGCCCGATGTCACATTAAAGGATACCTTACTTAATAATCAAATTGGCATTGATTATTGACTCTGGCTTTTCACGGCATCACCACTGAGAATGTGCTGAGCCGAATACATGAGGCCAAACTGGGTGAACTCAGATGCATATAGCACCTCTGCCCAACCCAGCCTTTCCCAAAGTCAACGGGGCTTTTGTCATTCTCTCCACTGAGGCTTTTGATTTCTCAGGGATCTTTCCATTTCCATGCCCACGCAGTGCTCTCAGTCAGTGAGAAGGACAATTAGTGGTTTGGTAGCATCTTTCACGTTAACTGGTGTTTGTATGCATAATTAAATGCCCCCAAAGTGACAGGTTCGCTGAACAAGCCTGCAGAAAATTAATGTAAAACTTTAACTGTTGAAATGTTTGCCCCGTGAAAAGCTCATAGTCATTTGGGGGAAATCAAATTTAATAGCTTGGTACTCCTTCCTCCAGCTTATTTTTCTGTCTTGCAGATTTTGTAGTTAATGATCCGAAAAACTAACTTGTGTTATAAGAGATACACACAAGAACTGAGGGGTTTCAGAAATGCTCATTGCTGTTCTAAATTCAAGACTGTGAGTCTGTATGAATTTTAGTGTTGAGCTCCCATAGACCGATAAGGCAAATGTCAGGCTTCTGAGATTTGTTTTCTAGAGTTTCTTCAAGAACCATTACACTAATGAAATCCATTACAAGAGATCCCATCTACTCCATTTCTCATTTGGTTAGTGATCCCATCTACTCCATTTCTCATTTGGTTAGTGAGTTATACTCCACTCTTAGAAAGATTTCACAATGCTGGACCTGCATCCTTACAACTAGAGCAACAATGCAAAATAATCCTCATTGTCACCATTTTCATTAAAATTTGTTGGGATAAAATGTCACTACTTATTTCAACAATGTTTAGAGATCCCTATTAATTTTCCCAAAGCATTTGTGAGTAGAAATCTTGACTGAGACTTCACAAATACCTGCTTGCATATTCACAGAAATTTCATCTGCAGTGCTACTTTTCCTCCTTGTTATGAAATATTTAATGAACCAGTCAAAAAGCCAGACATTACAGTAATTTGAATTAAGTGGCCAGTCACGTATCACAGACAATGAATGGCCAAAGACACAGACATAATCATTCAAGAAAAAAAAAGAACACCCATAAGCTGAAATGTGTTTCCATGAAATATTCATAGGATTGCAGTGATTTATAGTTATGCCTGCTTCAGAGTAATCTGCAATGGGAGAAAAGCATAATCTGATAAACTTTTCATGCAAAATAGTTCTTTCATTATTCCTGCAGTAACAAGTTAGACCCACATCCATTTAAGTCTACTGCTTGTAAGGGTAAGGGAAGTGTTTTCCTTAATACAAGATTTCACAGGGAGTACCTAGTGAAAACAATGTGAATATGCTAATGGTGGAGACAGTTACTTCAGGTGCCCAGACATAGGTGCTTAGTACTATTTGAGACATTTGAGGTTGCCCAAGGCATCTGCACAAGGATGGTAGATTCAACGTGGGACCACTGCCCCTTGTTGGGGCAATCGTAAGCACGAATTCAGGCTAGGCGGAGAATGGATTCAGAATAGCCCTGAGGAGGAGAACTTGGGGGTGTTGAGAAGCTCAACATGAGATGGCAATGTGCGCTTGCAGCCCAGAAAGCCAACTGTACACTTGGCTGCGTCAGAAGTGTGGCCAGCAGGTCAAGGGAAGTGATTCTCCCCCTCTACTCTGCTCTCATGAGACTTCACCTGGAGTACTGAGTTCAGTTCTGGAGTCCTCAACAGGAGAAGGACGTGGATCTGTTAGAGCAAGTCCAGAGGAGGGCCAAGGAGATGATGGAACATCTCTCAGACAGGCTGAGATGGCTGGGTTTGTTTAGCCTAGAGAAGAAAAGCCTCCAGGGAGACCTTATAGCAGCTTTCCAATACTTAAACAGGGCCTGCAGGAATGCTGGGGAGGGGCTTTTTATTGGGGTGTGCACGGATAGGACAAGGGCGAATGGTTTTAAGCTGAAAGAGGGGAGATTTAGATTAGATATTAGGAAGAAATTATTTTGAGTGAGGGTGGTGAGGCACTGGCACAGGTTGCCCAGAGAAGTGGTGGCTGCCCCATTCCTAGAGGTGTTCAAGGCCAGGCTGGATGGGGCTTTGAGCAACCTGATCCAGTGGGAGGAGGCCTTGACCACAGCAGGGGTCTGGAACTGCGTGGTCTTTAAAGTCCTTTCCAGACCAAACCATTCTATGATTCTGTAAGACGCTTTCAACTGGTGTAACGGCAGCTAGAGGCTTGGCTGGAACTTGAGTTTCAATATGGCACCGCACACTTACATTGCCCAAGTCTCTTCTGATGTGACTGTTCAGAGAACATAATCTTTTAAAGTCACTGGCAGAGGATGGCCTCACAGTTAGGAGCTAGAATAGTTGAGCCACCTTTTACAATCCAACAGGCAGATCTGTATCTCCAGCCTCAAGCAAACATTGAAATGTTTCCACCTCATACATCCTCATCCCACTTTCTGCCTTTGTATGTGCAACCTCTTTGAATGAGAAAATGTCAGAGGGCTTGATCCTGGAGGCTGCCCCCATCCAGCAGAGCCACTGATATGCCTGCTTATGAACATCAATGCACTAGGCTGCAGCATTCCAAGCCTTCCTAAGCTGAAGTCAACTAAATCAACCAGCTTCTTTGGTGTGTGTTTCTGTGTGACGTTGCCTCACCATTTTTGTCTGTTTACCTAGTACTTCTTCTTTCCCTCAGTTTTCACTGCATCAGTGTCCACTGCATACATGAATATTTGGTGGGCACTGGCACTGTTAGCCTTTCTACACCAGGACAGACAGAAGCATCTGCACAAGTTGTTGGCAGGATCTTGCTGAGCTTGAGCTACCCAGATATTGTTAAATGTCAGCTTTGTGAAATTTTATTAGATGGGGATGGAGGGACACAGAAGCCTAAGGGATGTGGCAGTCTGCCTGTGGTGTAGTCATAGCTCAGCAGAGCTTGTGAGCTGACCAGCTAGTATGTAAAACAGTATGAGCACCAGTGAGTCAAGTCTTGTAAAAGGTAATAAGCTACATCCATGGAATGTGCTGCTGTCTGATCGTCCTGCCAAAAAGAACCTTTTCAGCGAAAACCGTCAGTGAAACCATTCGGGACTAAAGGCAGGATATAACTCTCTGCACATCAGCTTGGCATATTCTAAATGCAGGCAGCAGAGAGAGCTGAATGAGGGATTTTGAAAATGCTACATGCCTCAAACCTCTCTTACAAATTCATGTAATTCACTAAAGAAATGATACATATTCATATCATTCTACCTCAGGTGTACGAATTTGTTTGGAGAGGATAGTCACTTTATTGCCTCCAAAGAGCAAGATTTCATTAAGCTGTCTCTCATTTGGAAAATGCAAGCAGTGACCCCACTCTCTGGAGTACCTGACAGACAGTAATAGCTGTATAACGATCAGTACCTACCCCTGGTATCAATTTTTCACATGCTGATGTTGAACACATGCAAGAGTCAAAAAAATAAAATATCTGCTGCTGAGCAATGTTGCCGCTGAAGTGACTCATGTCTATGAGGATTGAGGGCACTGGTGTTCTAAAAGCACAGCTTGAATCTCAGCGTTTCACTCCTTGAGCCCAAAGGCTGGGTAATTTCTAGTATTGCCAAGAAAGGTTAATATTCTGTTTCTTTTGTTGCAGGTAAAACAAGGTCAGATGAGCACATGTGCCGTTAATGTGACAATTCTGTAGAAAGAGATACTGAAAATACTTTTAAGAATGTAAATTATAGCTATCCAGTAGTTTCATGGTGGTATTAAGAGAACAAAGAAAGTTACCAGTCCTACAACCAGGGCACTGACCCCTGCTTTCTGCTACTATTAGTTGGATCCCAGTGGCTACATCATGAGGCAATCTGTGCCAGTGTGATAGCAAAGCAACGGAGAGGGAAGCTCCTTGTGAAGTGGTGGCAACTTCTGCTTGGTTTTGGAGTGGTCTGTTTACTGGAATGTAGGACACTTGGATAAACACCTTATTTATTTAGCCGTTCATGTGTTTAACAACATAGGGAAGCTATCAAGGGACTTGAGAAATAAGGAACTTCCCTGTAATAGGATGTAGAGAGATTCATATGTGGACTTTAAATAGGTCTAATCTAATCTAATCTAGTCGAATGTAATCTAATCTAATACCATAACTAAATACAAACCTCCACAATACAAAGAAGGAATAGGTAGCTACTAGTGACAATGAATAAAAAAGACAGGAAAAATGGAGAAATTCAATGACAGTTGGCATCAATAGATGTGCCAAAAGCTTGTGAAAGCTCCCGTGTATGATAAAGTGACTGTCTCATGAAATATTAGCAACTATCGAGAACTCGGAAAGTGTGAAAAGCTTGTTGCTGTATAAATTATCTGAGACACTCCTGCCAATTACAGACTTGCTGTGAGGAAGAGAGACATTGGTAATCATGACAGCAACTGTGTTTGAGTGTCATGTGAATATTCTCAGGCAATTATTCAAATCAATCATTTCTTGTCTGGGTAGGAAAGATTCATCACTCTTAGTATCTCGTGTCATTCAGTGACTGAACTGATGATGCTCTGCTATTTCTGGTGTTCTGTAATCTACCCATTTAAGATGACAACGCTGTCATGCATTTAACTGCTAAGGTGGAGAGCTGTCCGGCAGAAAATGTGAGAACATGGGCCCACATCCTGTGGGAAGCATTACACAGATCCTAAGAGATCAGTTCACTTCTTCATCGAACACTGTCCAATCTGGAATTGGTGGGAGCAATGCTGGCTACTGCCACTGGCAGGTCGTGAGAGCAGGGATGACTTGAACACAGGGGGAATGCGATGCATTTTATCACTCTTCTTCCACATGGGATGGATAAAAGACCTGCTAACCATGTCTTGTTATTAGACGCCCTCTGGCTTCAGTGCCTGATGTCCCTGTCATTGAGAATGAGCCCTATATTTGATGACATTCCTGCCTCTTGTTTGCTTGACTCCATTTCCCCAGCCCTGTGTTCCTTGACCTTCCTTTTCACATCTGCTGCTGTCCATAAAGAGGGGCTCCTAATCACCATGGCTTCTTTTATCCTTTCATCCTTGCTAGCAGGAATTCCTCTAACATGGAATTGTGTCCTGCTTCCATGAGAATTGTTTGTAATAGACAGTACTGAAAATGTGCGGTGTATCTGTGAACTCACTGGACTGTTGCAACTCAAACTGTGGCTACTTAAATTTGGATCATGAAGTATAATTTATCAATTCACTTTTTTTTTTTAATAATATGCCCCATCCATTCCTTCTGCCTCTTCCTGTAAACTACACATGTGTAAAGGCTGATTCCAGTCTGTAAACACAAGGGAATGGACTGAGGCTGCGGATCTGCCTTCGCTAACTCTTAAGCACCTGATTTGTAAACTAAATTAAATACCATTTACTTGTTACTGTGAAAAGTACCAAGGTGATGTATCAGCTGGGTTCCCCTACCATGAGGCTTCCTGCTGCTGTTCCAGAAGCAAAACTAACAGCAGCTAGTGGTAACTTGAAATGATATTTGCTTTGTCTTTAATAAAATAACAAAGCAAAGTCTTCACAGAGGATTAGTTTCCTTTTTGCTACATGTAGCTGTAACAAAATAAAAGAGGAGTTAACTCTTCAGGCTAGTGACAACAAATAAAGATGTGGTTCACCTCTGCTTTCACATGCTCCATCACTTTTTCCAAAGAACTTCTTTCCTTTTTTCATGAGCTCTTCGGGGACAGGATTTTTAACAGTTCTTTCTGCCAGCTTGTGGTTAGCACAATATTTGCTTTCCCTGTATTTTTATGCCTGTGTTGTGGCTCCCAAGTATCTGCCTGTATCCCTCAGGAAAATATGTGGTAGCTTGCACTAGAATATATTTTAAGACACTTAATTTGAGCAGGTGACCATGTCACTGGTTTCAAGGTGACAGATCAGATGTTGAAGCTTAACTTGCTGTCGTCTGAAATTCAATGAGATGAGCAGTACTTTGGAGGTGTTCTCTTCAGCCTGTCTTCCAGGTCACCCATCTGAAATCCTGAGTGATTATTGACACTGGTACTGAGCCATCACACAAGACAGAAGTTTTGGGTTTTTTTTCCTTTTGGGAGTTTTTCTGCTGCAGATCATCCTCACTCTCTGAATCCTCTCTGCATCTCTGGTGAGCTATGATGCCCTTCGCTCATATATGGTGTGAGGGGTGCACATCTTAGAGGTAAGTTTTAGAGGTAAGTAAAACAGTTTTATATCTTGCATCTCCATAGCAAAGGGATGAAGTTTGAATGTTGAAGATAACTATTCCTGCTTCACTTGATGGTTGAGCTGTGACAGCAGTCCAGCCCACTGCTCTTTGTACCTTCTTTTCATATAATGTGAGCTTTGCTCCAATGTACAATGCTTAGGCTAACTTTCATCACCTGTCTTTAATGATATAGTTATGGCATTGAGGAGGCTCCTTCCAAGACTTCAGCTTTCCACTGACTGCAGCTGAGAGTCACGTCCACCCTGAAAAACAACATGTAACATCAAACCTAGTACTAAAATCTGCTGGCTTTACATCTCAGTCTTTATTCTGACAGATTCCTCTCATTTTCAGCAATTTGTTAGTTGTTTACATGCAGACACATTTTGGTTCCCCAGACTAAATGGGGTGAGTTATGACCAATTCCTCTACTCGGTGATCCCTGCTGCCCACCTCCTGGAGAAGTGCTGGTAGATCCACCCTTCTCCCACAACTCCTCTAGCAGGTTTTCTCTTCAGAGGAGCCCAAACTGGTTCCAGCCCGAAATGTTCAGATCTTTCTTCTCAGATGCTCAAAGTGACTAGGAAGCAAATGCTCTCTTTGTCTTCTCTTCTGAGGCTGGACCATGACTGAGATGGGAAATGGGCTGTCTTGCTTTTCTAGATGATTCTGTTCCAGGTCAGACAGAAGGCAAGCATGCCCACTGCCAGTCCTTGTGTAGCATTGCCTTGAAGTGGGAATATTTGGCACCTGTGAACTTGCAGACAACATACTAGAACCATGCCCTCCATGGTAGCAGCCCTAGATATTGCAGAAGTTAAAGAAAATGGTGAATTGGCAGGGCTACTGCCAGCTAATGGCCATTTTGTTATTAAAGCAGCCTCCTCTTGTTGGATTCTACCTGCCTCAGAAAATATGTTGCTAAGAGCTCAATTTTTAACTAACACAGCAAAATAAATGAAAACAGGACAAAGAATAAGGCTCTGCTCCACTGGGAACACACGACCTCAAGGTTGCAATAGGAATTCAGAACCTGTCTGTTTACCAGACAATTTGTACATAGGATGGACGGAGAGTCTCCAGGGGAGTTTCCAGGGCTGCAATCTGCCCACTGTTTCTTTTTTCCTTTTTCAAAAATTTTTCTTCTTTTTTTTTTTTTCCTGTCCTTTTTATTCATTTATTGATTTGTTTGGTAGTCAAAACCATACAACATTTGTCTATGTATTTTGGGCAGGGACTTTGGCTCCTTGCTTTCAACTCACAGAAAGGCAGAGCATCTCTCAAACAGCATCATTTCTCCTCCTCTCTCAAAGCACCTCTGTCTGACAGCGTGCCCTGGCTCCCGCCTCCTGCGCTTTGTGCTGAAGGAAAAATCATCTCCAGCTGAATCCGCACTATCTCCCCACACCTACAGCCCCCTGTGAACTGCGTCTGCCTCCCCCCTGCTCCCTCACTTACAGACACACATCCCATCTCATTTACATTATTATAATTATTTCCATAGGGTCATCTTCTGCTCCATGCCTGAAACGATATAGAAAATTAAGCTCTTCCTTTTTTGTGCCTTTTGGATTTAAATTGTAGATTTTGAACCTGTCCTCTCTCCTTGATCCGTTTATTTTCCACAGACAGCACCGCTTCAGTGGCAACTCCTAGTGACTGCATTAGATGTTCAAAAGGAAAGAAATCACAGGCACGTTGACTTATATGATGTTGTGATGACTGAGGTGGATAATAACAAACACGCAGTACTTCAGGCACCCACTGGGTCTCTTTCCGTTTTGTTCACAGAAATCCTAAACAGCCCACTGTGTGGGGTATAAAAAAGGTCATATCAAAAGAACATCTGCACATTAGTGCTGTGATTAGCTTGTAGAGGAGCACCCAGTGGCGAAAGAGCTGTAATCTTCCACATGCAAAACTGATGTACTGCATGAAGGAATGCTTTCACTGTAGTCAGTCTTGATGGCTGTCGTGACTTCTCAAACATCTCATCAAAAATAGTTCCTTGCAGGTGCAAAAGGCTTTTGGATTGTTTAAGGTAAAAAAAGGCTTTTGGATTGTTTAAGGTAAAGTGCTGGACTTTTTTAGCAAGTGCAATTGCAATTACTGTGCTTCACAGGCAGGAATGCTGCCAGGAGTGAGTAATTCCTGGCATGGGACTCATACAATACAGTAAACAAGCAAACCGATACTTTGGAAATTGCTTCTTTCACTTGAACCCAACTTAAATGTGTGAATTGTTCACAGCTTTCTAGCATTCTCCAGTCTTTACCAGTGGCTTGCTTTATTATCAGTCTGAAAGAAACCACTGCCTTGTGGAGAGCTGGAACAGCCAAGAGCTATCATTCACCAGCAATGTACCACTCAAAGCCTTTAGAAGCTGCCTGTCCTTATGGTCCCAGACCAAAGCTAACCTTTGTAGCAGCACTGTTAGGTTTTCATGCTTCATTTTCCAAGTCAGATGGTGGTGTTCTCTCTTGGGGAGAGCACCAGACGAGATGGCCTAAGGGGTTGCTCCTGATGACAATTCCCGTGCTACCCTGGGTGAGGCTGGCATCCCCAACAGCATTTACTTTTAAGGGACAGAATAATCCTCTGCACTTCTTCACTGTGTGTGGTGCAGTTCTGATGGGTCCCACCTGAGCAGTGGAGCAGGAATGAAGGAAAGGAGGTGTCTTTGCTCCTTCTTGGAGCAAATGACTGAATTATTCCATAGAGACGGCTATGCAATAAAAAATAAATCCAGCTCCTTCATAATGGCTAGTGACTGAATACACAACTGTTTATAAAGAATCACCAGGCCATCTGTTCAGCCTTCCTTGCAGCATGCCCTTCTATCCAGAGCAGACCCCAGAATATGCCTGGAAAATGAGATGAGACAGAAGCTCCAGAAATATGAAAGCTATTGGATTAGCATTTTTGTCCTGGGGCTGTAATAGAAATCTTTAGTAAGTAAAGCCCAGGCATGAAATTCATATTATATTTTGAAGACGAAGTCAAATTTTGAGATGAAATTTAACCCCCTTAGTAGTCTCAAGGCCAAAACATACAAAAGGGCTCTGTAAGTCCTATTTTCAGGGTTTTAGTGGCACATAGATCCCTCTGCTAGCTCCCCTGTATGTGAATGAATTGGATCCAAGGCACGAGCACAAGCTCATGTCAGAGCACCGCTGTAGGTCATGTTTGAAGGCAACTTTCTTAGTTCCAAAGTCAAAGATTAGCAAAAGAAAATCTGACCAGAAGGAAACCACTGATGCTGACACATTGTGAAAATTTGGAGGTGAATGGGATCTGGGCTCTTTTAAAAATCTAGTTGCTATAAAATTAAATTTAAAAAAACACCGTTCTACGTGGAAACCGTGAGACGTGTTCCAGTCTTTGAATCTAACTTGTGGTAGACTATATCCCTCTTCTTCTATTCCTTCTTGTGAGACATAGTGACATTTAGCCTAGCAAAGCAGGTGGCCACAAAATTAGTCTAAGCAATAGTCCTCTGATTCTGCTGAATGGGAGTATTATAGATAAATTTATGCTGCATATCATTTCTTCAAATAGATAGTGAGTGTGATAGCTACGGTCCAAGCCTCTCAGCTGTGGCTTTGCTACTAGGATCATTGACGCCTGGTAGGATTACCCAGCAAAGTGAGTTTAGTTCTCTAGTTGCCACACAATCTGTTCACAGATACAGTCTTAATTAAAATAAAATAAGGAGTTGCAGGCAGCTCTCTGAGACTAGGCAGCCACAGACAATAATGCCCCCTACTGATATTTGAACAATTCAGGTGGAGCTCAGCAAGGACCTGCGTGAGGAGCACAGATCTGCAGCTTAATGCTCCAGATGATTAAATGTTTGGGTAGTACAGAGGAAAGCAATTGCTCAGAAAAATTCAGACTTCAGGAGAAGACTAGTTCCAAGACCAGGGCGAAGGAGCCCCAGTAGCTCAAAGTTAACCTTTCAGCACCCATGTCAGCTGCCACAGAAGCCCATGGATTGCCCCATCCAGGCCAAGGGAATTGTGTGCCTGGGCTGCATGGGAGCTACAGAAGCACCACACAGTACAGCTCACACTGAAATGCTTGCAGATGCACATCCCAGTAGGTATCACAGTCCCCAGTCACCTTACTTACAGGGAAATTGAGCTGAGACAGCAGTGTGAAATGACTAAGGTGTAATCATGTATGCGTAGGCAAATGACTCCCTTTCTAATTAGGGTTTATGTAATTATGTAATGCCTGAGTCCTATTACCAGCCCAGCAGTTATAATCCTTTATAGCCAAATGCTGCAAGTAAATTAATTGTTTACAAATTGCTTCTTGTAACAGGTTTACTGAAATTTGGCATCTGAAACTCAGATTGGTCTGATTATGATGCATTATTATCTATACAGTATCTTTTTCCAAGGAAAATAATTCTACCTTTTATACTGCATATCCATAGCTCAGGAACTACAAACTCATATTTTTAAAAAGAAAAGAAAACCAGATTTTTAAGCAAAAGCACTTCAGTTTTTTCCTCTTCCCAGAAACAAGGCCAACTATTCTGTTGCATCTGCTGAGAGCCAGTGTTATCTCAGAAAAGCACTCCTGTGAACTGTCAATGAGATGCGAGGAGATGACTCTGTGGCTCAGTGGAAGTTACTGTACTTTGACCCACGTGCCTTCAGCAACTTTTAAATTGTAGGTAGGAGCCACATCTGTGCAAGTATGAGCATAAGGATATAATTTGCTGGTCCCACACATGTCCGTGCTCAAGGAGGGAGGAACAGCCTCCTCACTGCCAGAGAAAGCTGCTTGCTCTCTGGTGACTGGGATGTGGAGGCTGGGTCAGTACAGTCCTGTGTACTGGGAGCTTCAGGGACAGAGCTGGCTCTGACCCTACCCTTAGGTGAGTTATTGCCACCTGTAGACACAGCCTCTGTTTCCAAACAGCTTCTTCCTGCCTATAGCCTTACTTCTAGAGGTAACATACTGCCCACTGAGTTTACTGTGGTAGTCCTTCAGCATGAGATTAAGACAGCATTTGGTAAAACAGCAAACCACCTTAAGGAATCTGAAAAGTGAGGTTGGGTTTTACTACCACTACCCTAAAACCACGTCTGTGTGTCAGTGTGCCCTTGGGAATTCATTCAGACAGTGAAATCCAGTTTCGTTATCATGTGCAGTAAACATGGTGATGTTAAAACCCTCAGTGGTTTCTTATGCTTTTATCACTAGGATTTATGTCAGCAAAACAGCACAGAAAGTGTATTCAAGTGGTTATTATGCATCCATCATTTCCACTCTGATCAGACTACGTGGGTTTATATCTGGCACCTTGTATGCACAGGAAATCTGCTTTTGATGGAAACTAACTTATGGATAATTTGCTGCATTAGCATGTGATAATTAGTATATAGGGTTTATGATGTATTACAACTACAGCTTAGTATACACACTCACATAATACATCAGCATGTTATATCACCTTCTAGGACAGAAGGTGATATAAACAAATCTAAGCAGAAGTTTTGGATGCGGAATGAGGACTGCATAATGAGTGCCTCAACTTACAGTCCAGTAACATACTATCTATTCCTCCCCACAACCTTTAGAGTGCGCATATATTAAAATATCTTCTTTAATCTGACTACTTTTATATCCCTGAATATATCAGGACTTTGCGGTGTTCATTCTTTTTAAATTGCATAATCCAGGGTCAATTAAATAGTTGCAGCTTGAAGGTGCGTGCTGTGGTCATGGCAGAGCAGAATATTGCATCGCTCTCAGTTTTGTGCATCTGTAACCATGGCGACTTTGTGGCTGCAGCTTTCCCCAGACTTTGTGTAACCTGGGGTGGATAAAGGCATGATTCTGCATCTGGTGTGGATAACATGTACAGGATCTCTTAGGATACATTTTTAATTACTATGTTCTCTTAATTACTCCTTTTGATTTCCCTGGTGAATTGCCTTTCTTGAGTTTTAGTGACACATTGTGAAACCAAGTGAAATCTGCAGCTTCTCCAGTCAGTGTTCAGGAAAATTCATCCCACACCTCTGTGCCTTCTCAAGGGCAACACTCACCTGAAAAGTGACACATCCCAGTGCTTTGTGCTTGTGGCTACAGACCGAAAGTGGTGTTTTACAAGCGCAGATTTCCTTCCCTTGGCTGCTGGCCTTGCCAGCCCATGCTGGAGAGTGTGGCCATGCCGTCCAAAGTGGCGTTTAAAGCCAGACCTGCTTCAGCTGCAGGCTGGTTGCCTGTAAGTTGAGCTTCCCTGCAGCATCTCATCACAGAGAGGTGAAAGGACTGCATGTTGGTGAGCCCAGCAGGAGTGCAAGGGTGACCCATACTGGGGTGCAAGGAGAAGGGAGGCTCTCGTAGCCCTCCTGGTCGTTTTGTCCCCTCCACTTGCAGAGAGAGACTCCTGCGTGTGGGGGACAGTGCCAGAGAAAAGGTGCCTCGGATGTGCTCCAGGGGCAGCTGCATGGTGCCCTGCACACACGTCTCACTCACTAGGGGTTGCAGGCAGCAATCTTTGAACCTCCAGTGAGTAAATCTTGCCAGCCCTTGCTGAGAGGTGACTTAGTCAGGCAGTGTCCCCTGTAGCAGCACGCTTCTTTGATTGCTGTTCAGAGACCACAGCACAGCTCTGGTTTGCCATTTATTTGATAGATATATTACTAACACCTGCAATTTATCCCTTTAAAGGCAATTGCTTCTCCTGCTGTGTTAAACCCACCCCTGGAAAGAGGTTCTGACAGCACAAGCCATGTGCCCAGGGCAGGCAGGATGGACACCACCACCATAAGCACGTTTGGCAGCCACACTGAATGGGACTGAGCTACAACAGCTGGGAGGCTGTGCCAGACCAGGGAGTGGAGTTGTCTTTCTCTCAATATAACTTGGGGCTAGCCCTTGGCTTGGCCCTCAAGAAATAGGAAACTATCCTACACACTAGTTTAAGCATTCAAAAGAAAGCTTATGTATTGTTCCACTTAAACTGCACTAAACACTAGCACTAACAGCATTATTGCTTTATTTTACCCGGGCAGCAATGTCTTCATGAAGTCATCCTTAGGTTAGCTGTCACTGTAAATAACTGAGCAGTCGAGGTGTGTTATTCACAGAATCACCAGGCTGGAAAAGACCCACAGGATCATCGAATCCAACCATTCCTATTCCTATTCCTATTCCTATTCCTATTCCTATTCCTATTCCTATTCCTATTCCTATTCCTATTCCTATTCCTATTCCTATTCCTATTCATCACCATCAGAAGTTTAGCATATGAAACAGCACAGCAGAAAGCAATTGGATCGCCTCCTTGCCTTTATGATCAGGCTCAGATGTGATATGGGGGATTTAAGGCTGCGAAAGCAGCCCCGTGGAAAGAACCCTTTGTACTTCTTGAATTAAGGATAAGCAATTTAAGACCAGTACTGCTGCATTCCTGACAGAGGGCAGCATTGAGTTTTTTATCATACCAAAAAAATAAATAAATAAAAATACACTTCTTCATCTGCCCGGTGATTTTGCAGTTTGGAAAGAAGATGAAAAGAAAATGGTTTTCAGTTATGACAGAGGCAACAATTATGTTGCTGTTTGCTACTAGTGAGGCTCAAAGCATTCTAGGTGTAGACGACAGGGCTGCCACCATAGTCAGAGACAGGGAAGTATTTACATACAAAACACAAGCAACAAACATCACGTAGATGCAAAAATGTGCTTTCTGCAAAAACTTGGCAGCCTCTTGTTTGACTCTCAGCCTTGCAGAGTTAATACGAGGACTAGTTTGCAAGAGAGCAAGTGTTTCCTGCCTGCACTGCCCAGCTCCCTGATGCACTCCTGCACCTTCCTCCACCTCTGCTTGGAGCCACAAGAGTAAGCTGGCCTTGTGCTTAGAGCAGATGTGATGGCAGCTAGCGTTTGGACGAGACAAACACAGAATCACAGAATCACCAGGTTGGAAAAGACCCACCGGATCATCGAGTCCAACCATTGCTATCAAACACTAAACCATGCCCCTCAGCACCTTGTCCACCCGTCCCTTAAACACCTCCAGGGAAGGTGAATCAACCACCTCCCTGGGCAGCCTGTTCCAGTGCCCAATGACCCTTTCCGTGAAATTTTTTTTGCTAATGTCCAGCCTAAACCTCCCTGGTGGAGCTTGAGGCCATTCCCTCTTGTCCTGTCCCCTGTCACTTGGGAGAAGAGGCCAGCTCCCTCCTCTCCACAACCTGGTTGGCAGGAGCATCTGTGCGTGCTGCCACCCTGGCAGAGCCTTCCCTGTCCTTCCCCTAACTCCCTTACTGAGCCTCCCTCCCCCAGCAGCTCTTTTACTCCTCTTTTAACAGCACCCAGGCCCCTTGCACCAGCCACTGGTGAGCTTTTTTGTCATGCTCCTAGTATTTTCCCCCTTCCTCATAGTCCAGCTCATTGCTGTCAACTAGCTGGCTACCCATGGCCACCCAGCCCTACCTTCCCATTGCATCCTCAAACCCTACATGTGTACGGTTCCCATGTCTCTGCCCACTGCACAGGTAGTTTTGCCAGAATGGGATGTGCTGTATCACTCTTCTGTCCCTTGTGTCCCACAGTGGCTTTCAGGAGGCAGTTCTGCAGAGCTGTGGGCAGATGAGCCCTTGCAGCGCCCTCCTAGTAGCCACACTGTGCCTGGTGAGGGGAGAGCAGATTGCAAAGAACTGAAACCAGAAGCCAATTCTGATTATGCTTCCCCGTCAGTAAGGCCTGTTTCCACCATCAGAAATTTCCATAGGAAATGGGTTTTTTTCCATTGCAAGAAATACTCGTGATGCTTACAAAATGTTCACTCTGCTGTGAGACATATCTTTGCAGTGAAAAGCCTAGCATCAGCCACATTGCTCAAAAAACTGTGTTATTAACTAGCTTTTAACTAAAATTTTCTTTTAAAGCTGACTGCTTTTTGTGAATATTTTGGCAAGGGGAGGGCAGGGTTGGGTTTCTTTGCTCACAGCTTCACAGAAAATTCTGCTTTCTGGTCTGTCCCTTTCCGTGACCATGCTGCTCCTTCTTTACAGAGGGTGTTAAACCCTCCAAGAGCCGGGTCCTACCTGGGCAGCCTTGTAAAGGAAACACATCCTGTAACTCCCAGATGCTGCTCCCCTGTTTGGGGGACTATGGAAAGGAGAGAGGCTGGGCAGGACAGAGAAAGTATACAGGGACCCACCAGCTCCCACTGTGAACACTGGTCTTCTCCTTGTCTCACAAAACCACTAGTTCCCATCTAATTTTTAATGGAACTGGATTGCTGTGAGGACATCTCCATGGCTGCAGAGGAGGTGATGCTGCCTAAAAGCATCCCGGGCAAATGGCTGGGCTCAGATGGAGGGTAAGCAGAAAGTTTTGAAGGGAGGATGTAGCTGGCACACTGTTTCTGATGGGATAAACTCTGTCACCCCCTTTGTCTATATCTGCCCTCTGTTAGAAACAGAACTCTCTTTTTTCCCTGCTGGCAAGAAATCAATTCCTTTAATACCAGAATGATGCCCTTTATAATTAGAAATAGTCCTCGGTTCAGGAGTTCACGGCAGAATCTCGATCTAACTTGCAAGCATTTACAGCCTGTTGCACTCCTGGGCTCTGGAGGCACATCTGTTCTTTACAGAAAGGATGCACTCACTATGTAAAATTGCTAAAAGAGTGTGTGCGGCATGAGCTTGAATGGATCTTTAGAAATTTGCCCACTCAGGAGGTGTTTCTCAGTAAACATGGAAGTTTCCCAAAAACGGTGTGTGTGTATGGGAGGTGGGGTGTTGTCTGCTGTAATGCCACTTCCCTGCAGGCATTTTCATTATAACTTTGGGAAAGACCTGCAGCATATTCCATCTTTGCCCTGTCTCATTGATATTCATTCATTCTCTAGTGGGTTTAGTGCTGCTGTCTGCACAGGCAAAAAAAATTAAAATAACAAGACAAGGAAATAATAGAAGGAGATGATTCTTTTTAAACCTATCTTGAGAGTGAAGAATAAGATTCATTTGTCCTGACTCCTTATTCACGGATCCCTCAGCACAGCAACCTTTGGAGCAGGTAGCAGGAATGAGGTAGCTGGCTGGAAATATTCAAATACCTTGAAATACATCTATAAATCATGTCACCACTTCTCTCTGCGGGGGCTGAAGAGGAGGAGGAAAGAGGGATCAGAACAGCAAACAGATCAAATGAATAACCTCCAGAGGAGGCATCAGACCCACACTGATCTGTGGCATGATGTGAACATCTTTGAGGGTCCCTGTAGGTACTTCTATTTGTCTAAAAGAGGGCTGACTGTACCCAAATATTTATGTGCCTCTTGAGCTCCTTTAAAAATATTTAAAGGCCTTTGCTCATGCAGAGCAAAAGTTTTCAAAAGAGCACAAGTCCTGTTGACTTGCAAGATGATATGAGCACCTATGTCACCAGGCTGCTTTTGGAAATACTCCCTGCAGCAGAGCCAAGGCAGGCTGACGGATATTATCCAGCTGTCCCTGCAGGCAGGCGTTGTGCAATCCCTCCAGGACAAAGAATATTTGGACAACGGAAGGGAAATGAGAATATTCCTGCCTCACCCAGCCCCTCATTGCCTTAGGAAGGATGCAAGTGTCTGCACAGCTTCAGCTGGAGGTTGAATAGGATTTTGTTAGGCCAGGGTCTATGACGGGAAGTTTAGCTGAGCTGTCAGCTCTCATGCTGATGATGAGGGCCCTGGAGCCACTCATCGCTCCGCTCCCGTAGGCTCGGTCCAGGCAGGGGGCTGTCGCTCCCCACCCCTGGTACCCCTCATGGCCAGATGGCCTAAACTGAGCACCGCCAATGTCTGTGGTGCCGATGTCCAGTCACACAGGAGAAGAGGTTGCTGTGCCCACTTTCTGGCTTCTTGAATCTATCAACTCTCTCCCCTGCATGTTGCCAGTTACTACCTTTCTGCTGTAACTTCTGCCACATCCCACTCCACATCTAGTCCCTCCTTATGCTTCAAGGTGTGCCATTTTGCTTCTGTTACTGTACCTTCAATCCCTCCTCAAAGTGACCTTGAGCAATAGCATGCTCAAAGGAAGATGATGGTTTGTCTGTAGCTTCCAGTAGTTTGCCTTCTTTGTAAGAGAACTTTGACTGGATGAAATCCTTGCAGCTCCACTGTTTTAACCTCTAGACTGCAGTATTTTGTACAGGGAGATGCATGACAGGTTTTATGAATCTGGAGATAGGCTTTTGACTGCTTCATTCATGCCTTCACTTTCCCTGCCTGTCCCTCACTAAATGCATATCTGACCCATGGAGTCAAAGGTGTTTGAAGATAATGTTAGCCACATCATCTTCTTATGTCCCTTAACTACTCTTGTTCAATGAGCCAGCTAGGCTTTGGCTGGCTTGGAACAGCCTGATTTCGAACCTGCTCACATTTTACCCTAAAGTGGAGTAGACAGGCCACTTTTATCCTTTAGGCACCATGCAGGAACAGAGAGATCAGAGTCATCAATAGCTCAACCAAGCATAAAATTGTGTCAGTGGCACTACCATGTTGCAGTCTATCAAGTTCACAAGGACAGAGCTTTGCTGAGACCAAAAACAGCAACAGTGTTTATTTTCTGTGCAAATCCAAAATAATATGGTATCATAAATCTTAAGCTCTGAATGGAAAGAATCCTTTTAAAGATGGCAAGTGTTTATAGTATTGTTGCCAACGTCCTTTAGTGACCTGTAGCATTCCAGTAGTCATTTTTATGATGTCAAATGCTAGCAAACAGCAACCATCCCCTTTCACAGGGCAAAACACAAATTTTAAACAGCAGCAACTGTGCTGCCTTTTGAGATGTTGTAATAGATTAAACATCTAGTGAGCCCCAAACCAAAAGAGCAGTGATGCATTCATATTTCATATCTCCTATCTCACCTTGTGATGGCTGAGACATTTATTGAGTGCTGATAACATACTGCATGGTTGTAGTAGTTAGCAAAGCAAACCAGGCCACAGAAGAGCTATAATAACAGAGGAAAGCAAAGCAACATCATCAAGCAGATGCTTCCACACCTGGAAGATTGACCCTCCAAATTCACACTTGGAGAACACAAAGGCTGAGTGCAGCCTAGCTCAGTGCCAGGGCTAAGGGTGGTGTATGAAGCTTTAGCAGACAAAGAATCCCAGTTTTGTGTAGGAGCAGAGGTGGGAAAGTCTTTGAAGGTTGCTCCCTTCAAAGGTGCCTCTTTGGGCAGCTCCCTTCAAGTGCCCAGGCCAGCCTGGGCACGTGGCCGTGTGTTTCATCCTGCCTGGCATTCAGGTGACTGGGTGCCAGCAGGAAGATGGATAAGGGTAATAAGCCAACTTACTGAGAGCATGCTGCTGCCTCACCCTCCAGCTAATGACAGTGATCACCGTCAGTACAATAAACCCAGCTTTGCTTCCGCAGATACATCCCTCACATGCTCCAGGGTGTGGGACCGTACTGGGCTTGCTGCTGTGACCTGCTGCAAGAGGTGTGCCAGCGTAACTGGGAGATACTCAGACACAATATGGCTTAAGGCGGTGGAAATAGTGGTAAAGAAGACGGAAAAAGCTTCCAAAGGGAAACATCTGTTCTCTTTACCATTAGCTACAAGTGGTACCTTTTTAATTATTGAAATGCTGAAGCTGGCAGATATTGCAGAGTGCATTGGCTTGGTAATTATTTAGAAGAGTCCCAATTGCTGGTGCAGATACCCATGTAGTCATTTTCTAACTGGATGGGGCGAGAAACAAACTCTTCATGTATTTATTATTATTATTATTATGGCCTGTCAATTATGAAGATTTATTCATTCCTGCCAAGCTACCTTGAGATTCAGCTTTATCACTTCACTGCTGCTGCTGCAACACTATTATATATGTGAAAATGTGGAGGTAAGGCATGGTCTTTAAAGCTATACTGAATTCATCTTCCTGAGTATTGACAGCTCCCCCCATGTACAAATAATATCATATAACACGCATGGCATTTCAAGCTGCATTTCTCAGGTTTGATCCAGCATAACATCTTAGCATACACACCACAACATCTTTAAGCAAGCTGAAAATGCAAGGAGATGTTGTGATGTTGATGCCTTAGTGTTTTCCACTGCTTTATAGACTGATGCAGTAAACAGTCTAGTCCATCAGGCTCACGTGCTGCTGAACACATACTTAAGCCCATTGAAAATGGGATATCAGTGGGTGTAAATTCCCCATCATATTGAGTCAGGCCCTGAATTTGAGGCAGGTTGACCAAGATCTTTAGGAAGTGTGGGGATGTTGCTATCTTGCTGTTCAGCACATCTCATTTAA
Organism: Phaenicophaeus curvirostris; assembly: GCF_032191515.1. NCBI lineage: Eukaryota > Metazoa > Chordata > Aves > Cuculiformes > Cuculidae > Phaenicophaeus > Phaenicophaeus curvirostris. The sequence continues at coordinate 48,238,611 of NC_091397.1, read as the reverse complement.
GCTTGTGCATAGACACAGCAGAGGCTTAGCATACAGCTATTATGTTCAAATCCAAGAGGAAATGGCTTGTGACACCTTTTTCCTCAGGATTTGTGGCTATTCCAGAGGGACGCTCTGGCATCTGTTGTTGGCAGAAATATAATTTTCTCCTCTCCTCTCCTCTCCTCTCCTCTCCTCTCCTCTCCTCTCCTCTCCTCTCCTCTCCTCTCCTCTCCTCTCCTCTCCTCTCCTCTCCTCTCCTCTCCTCTCCTCTCCTCTCCTCTCCTCTCCTCTCCTCTCCTCTCCTCTCCTCTCCTCTCCTCTCCTCTCCTCTCCTCTCCTCTCCTCTCCTCTCCTCTCCTCTCCTCTCCTCTCCTCTCCTCTCCGAGCCCTGAATGAGTGGGATGCCCGCAGCCGCTCTGCATTAGGGGCCAAATTCCTGGGCAGGGGGCCTCACCATGAAAGTGCTTCTCAAAGCATCATCCTGAGCAACTGCAACAATTTGGGACCATCTGCACATTTGCCACCTCACTGCTCACCTCTTTTTCCAGATCATTAAGGCGTTCATGAAACAGCACTGGCCTTCTTAACCAATTTGTGAATCACTCCTACAGTTATCGTGATGAAAATGATCCCAGCTCCTTATTTTCTGCCTCCATTTCCATTTCACCATGCTTTCTTTCATGTGATGGGGTGGTTTCCCAGTCATGATTGCTGAAGGTGTGTTAGTAATCAGGAACCCTCTTGTCCTTTACAGAATCAGGACTCGAATTTCTTCACGAGCCTTTGGCGAGGAGTGGGTGCTGCTGCTGTGCTTGCCGGCTTCCCTGGCCATGCTGCAAGGTCACTCTCTTTGCTGTGTGTGTCAAGGTCATGCTGTGCAACCCTTCCAGAGAAATGGGAGAGGCATCCGGGGAAGTTTTTCCATTGCTGCTTGTCTGCTTTGCGGCTTTTTGCAGGAAGCTTTGCTGCACCTGCAACAGGAACGGGCACAACCTGAAAAGAAAAGATGTAAACAGTAAAATTAGAGCCACCATCATACAGGGCAATTAGTTTTATTTATACAAACACCCCCTCCCCCCTGTTTTTGCTTCTCTGGTACCTATTCATTTTTATTCCTTCACTCTTCTTCTCAGTACATTGTTGGGCCACAAGTTTCCACTGCCTTTTGCTTTTGCTGGCCATCAACCCTGCCAGGTCAAATGCTCTCGAGCTGGGGAATGCTGCTTGCTGGGTCAAGGCAAGCACAACACCCTCATGTAGCAGATGCAGGGCTGCTACGCGATGGCCAAGGTGAACGAACAAGGGCAGGGCTGCACCACTCACTCTATGTTTTCCCCCGACACAGGCACTTCTGGAGTGCCAGTCCTGAGCTTGCTGTGAGGGATGTGTTGCTTATTAAAATGCTGCGCTGTGCAGCTACACACCTTCACACTCAGCAAGGCCATCGCTGTCATGCTGGTTTTGTTTGGCACCTGGAGATGTTTCTCCTGCCTGACAGCGGGGGAGAACCTGTCAGGAAGCCTCCCATTGCGCAAAACCTCACATTCCAAAAAGGCACCATGGGGTACAACCCCAAGGAGGCAGAAATGCCCAAAGCCAGCCTCCGATTACAACAACCCCAGCTGGGGTTGTTTAGCCTGGAGAAGAGGAGGCTGAGGGGAGACCTCATTGCTCTCTACAACTGCCTGAAAGGAGGTTGTAGAGAGGAGGGTGCTGGCCTCTTCTCCCAGGTGACAGGGGACAGGACAAGAGGGAATGGCCTCAAGCTCCACCAGGGGAGATTTAGGCTGGACATTAGGAAAAAATATTTCATGGAAAGGGTCATTGGGTGCTGGCACAGGCTTCCCAGGGAGGTGGTTGATTCACCTTCCCTGGAGGTGTTTAAGGCACAGGTGGATGAGGTGCTGAGGGGCATGGTTTAGTATTTGATAGGAATGGTTGGACCCGATGATCCGGTGGGTCTCTTCCAACCTGGTTATTCTATGATTCTATGATTCTATGATTATGGTTTTCCTTTACCACCAGCCATTTTCAAAAGAGGCACACAACCTCAGTCTGATGGTTTGTACTTTGACACACAGGATGGACGGTACCTGCATCCTCTACTGCCTTTCCCAGTTGCCAGCAAGGGGGCCTGGCAGCTCCGTGGCGAGCTGGGACATCGCTTTGCCTCAGGTCTCAGCCATCAGCCTGGAGGTGGGCAAAGCCCGATCCCTTCTCCCAGCATCCAGCTGCCCCAAGGAACAAGTGTCAGGGGTGCCAAGAAGCTAAAAAGCCATGGCAGGCTGTGGGGGCTGCCTCCCCGGGTGATGGGGAGCACAGACCCCTGGATGCAGGTCTTTGCTGAAGACAGGGATATTTGCAGCCTTGGGGTGTCAGGGTGCAGAGGACTCTGTGGCCCAGCTGGGGTGTACGTTTTTTTTTTGGATGCGCCAAATGGAAAATATTAGTCCATAAATAAAACAGATGCTGTGAGGAGTAGCACAGGACAGTGTGTTTGGTGCAGGAGCTGGAGCTGGGGCGATGCACTCCCCATGGGGCCAAGATATGCCAGCTATGGGTTGCTGGGGAGCCATGCTGGCACCATCCCTACCCGGCCTGTGCTGGAAATAGCTTTTACTGCTGTGAATCACCTGGGCATGCTTCATGGAAAAGTTTAAGGGTGAAAAGTCCTCTTCCCCTTCCCATGCCTGCCCTGGAGGTTGAGGAAGGGTTTGCTGTCAGGCTGCCTGACTCTCTGGAGATAGCCAGAAAGTGGCCAGCAGTTGGCCTCCTGCTCTAAAACCAGCTTTATTTTATAACAGACATCCTGCTTGTCGTTGGCAGGTAGTAACCACAAAGCAGAAGGCATAACACAGGAGCAGCACAGGACTTCTTTTGCATGGTGATAAATATAGAGTTAGAACCTCCACTGCACCTGAGGTGACAACCCAGTGCAGACCCACAGAAATACACAGGGAAAAATCACAGCTACAGGCGTGCACCTCGGGTTCATTTTCTATAGCACTTCTTGTTCCTCACTTAAAATAAACCCAAAACTCACTAATTCAGAGCCTCTGCTTCTTCCTGCCATCTGCTTGTGAGCTGGCGTAGCTGACAGTACCTGGAGTCAGCTCTCCTGCCACCTGCTCCCGCTGGGTTTTCCTCCTCTGGCAACGCTATAACCTTCAGTTTGCAGCCTGCTCAGATGTGATTCATTATTAATTGGCTGTTAAAAGCAGGGCCACCACAACGGACTTCTGAGGTTACTCCCTCCTGCCCATCTCCTTGCAAAGCCCATCTCCAAGCTCAGCCAAAGAGCAGTATGAAGGAGGGCCAGGCTGCACAGCATCCCGCAGCTCCGGTCTCCAGCGTCCTCTGCATATCCCCATCCAGACACCAAAGACAGTCCCTGGGATGAGGTACTGCTTCAGGGACAGCCTTGTTGCTGGGCAGCATAGCCTCCCCCCTGCCCTAGTTTTACGAAGCCAGGCTCCATCCCACTCCCTGCAAAGCCTGTCACTCTCCGCCTTGCTGAACCAACCATATTCAGGCCAGACGAGAACATCACCATAATCTGGTTTCAAGTCCTCGCAACAACTCAAAGCTTCACCCAGCGATTCCTGTGCTGAGCTCAGGAGCCCTGCTAGAGATAGCACCTGGCTTTTCAGAGGTCCAACCCTGATTCAAAGACTTGGGATATTTTTCACAAAAATCTTTGTAATCTCTTCAAAAGGCGATAAATAATCACCCTGAGTTGTGCAGATGGGAAACAAGGCTTTCCCGTCCCCCTGCCCCCACGAGAGGCCTGGCAGCAGCACTGCAACCATCTCTCTGAGATGCTGCGCAGGCAGATATAGAACAGCCCCCATGATGGACACTGCACCTTCCAGCGCAGTGAAAAGAAAATATATCAGCAAAAAATCCCAGAAGTTCAGATTGGGACATTCCCTGGTAGTTTCTGGGAGGGGGAGAGTGGGGGCCCACCCCTCCAAAGCACGACCCAGCCATTGAGGCTGCCACTCTTGTACCTGTGTTACGGTGTTGTGGAGCATCATCCCTGCTGTGGAGCATCATCCCTGCTTCCTATCTGTACACTGGGGCCAGCGGTGTGTATCCTATCCCCACGATGCAAGGTGCCTGCACAGCCACCGCCCCTGCTGCTGGTACCACTGCTCTGCTGGGAGACCGGGGACCGGGGCAAGTCCTCCCCAGCATTCTGGGAAGCGTTCCTTGTCCAAAGCAAACCTAAAACCCAAGTTTTCCAGCTGGCCTCTTGTTTGTAGTCCTGGAGAGAGCTTTTGGGTACAGAAAAACAATCTCAAACAACTAAAAATAACTCTGAACTTCTTCAGCAAGGCAGTTGCATTTTGAGATTTGCAAAGTACTACCAAACAGAGAGGCCTCCGGCTAAAGCTGGGAAGGTAATGAATGCCCCCTAACTCCTTTATTCCTGTCCTCACCTCAGCTATTCTTCAGACATCGGGTATGTTTTCATCTAAGCACCTTTCAGGATGCAGTGTTGTTTCCACGGCTGAGGTGGTGGCCTCATGCTTCATGTCCTCCTTGGCCGGGACAAGGATTCACAGCTGCCGTTGACACCTCCTGATTCTTCTGCGTCAGAAGCCCTGCTTTGTTTCTCTTCCCAAGACCAGACAGGAACATTTAAACAAGCCACAGACATTTAATTTCATTGAAATAAATAATAAAAAAAAACTTCAAAAGACCCTTTTGCTCTATAAACCTGAAGTTTTTGGCTTCAGCTCTCTGCCAGTGTCCCTGCAGCACAAAGAAAACATAGAAGAAACATGACAACAAGATATATTAGCAGCTCGAACACCCTGCTTGATTTAATGCTATGTGTTATTGCAGATCTGAAATGTTATTTCTTTTGGATATACAAAACCTTTCTACTTTATTCCTTCACTCCTCTCACACTTCTCTCATTGGCAGGTTTTTGTGCTTCATCTCCAAAGTCCAGGGCTCACTCATCTCATCAGGGATGATGTTGCCCAGCTCTGCCTGGGATGCTCTAAGCTCTGGGTGAATACAGCATTTCCATTAGTCATCTGCTGCTGATACAGCCCTTGTGCAAACACCGGTTTCAGGAACAGAAACCTGCTTGCTTGGGCTGGAGCCAACTTTTTCTGAAGAAAAAGCTATCCTAAACTGGGTGAAAGAATACTCCTCCCTTCTTTGAAGCTAGTAACTTTTAAAAGCATTAAAATAGAAGCCTTTCAGGGCAGAAAGATTCCCAGCATCAGGCTACCAATGTGACAGAAGGTGGTTTCACTATAAGCAAGAGGTGTCGGGAAACAGATACTCATTTTAACAAATACTGTAGTCACTGTCTTGAAACAATTCAGGTCCTTCACCTGCTCTGTGCACAGAGGTGCACAGACTCCAAATTCAGTGTTTCTGGGATTATATAGTCTCCAACAGGGCTGCTGCCTGCAGAGAGCTGAGGCTACCTGCCCTGTGCACCCTGTGTAAATATTCACATGCACACTCGTGGCAACAACTATATTTATGGCCACAAAGTCCCACGAAAGCAGATGGTTCTGTAGTAAAACTACAATAGTCAGAGTGATTTATGCACACAAGCAACTGCAACTCTCATTAAGAATAAATTAAGTAAAAAGACCCAAGATATAAGTTGGTCTCCAGCTCTGGCTCCAGCTGTTCTCTGTGTCGTTGATGTCTGTGCCCAGGATGCTGCTGCAGTGCTAGGAAACAATGGAGCCTGAGAACCCTGAATTTACATTTATATATTGAGTCTGACCCAGGGCTTTTGTTTAAGCCCATCTCCAAAAGAAACTGAAGGAAAAGATGCTTTTCTTAAGATTTCAACCAGACACAGAGCCAACAGCCAAGCCCCAGACAAGCATGCAACACCTTTATCTTTCCAGAGAGATCCTGAAATGTTGGCCTCAGCCAGCTCTTGTCCACATAAGGCTGCTGTGCCTGGAAAGATAAAGGTTCAAGTCCAGAAATTCACTTGTCTGTCTTCGCTCTCTGAGGCTCTGCAAGGGTTTGCCAAGGCAGTGTGCCTCTCCTTGTGACCGTCACTTGTCTGGAGGGACTTGCTTTGTGAGAAAGAGGGGGTGGAAGGAGGAAAATCCAAGACGAAGCACACTTAAAGCTATCAAGATCCAGATGATCCAGCCAGCCTCTGGCTGGCCTGCAAGCATCCCTGAGGTCCTCCCTGAGGGCAGCCTCTGGGGGCTCTTGCAGCAAAGGCTCTGGAGAATATCTTCCCAGACAGCACAGCCCAGCCTGCCTTCCCTTGCCTTTCATACACTTCATTTTTTATGAGTTTCAACTGCATGCTGTAGATTTTGTTCACAAATTGTCCCTGTTTGGTTTAATTTGCACCTCTAAAATTAAACTATCTTCCTTGCTGTTCAAAGGCAGTGGGTCTGAGCACCATGCTATGAAGTTTTCTATTTTTCTGTCCCTGTGAGGTCAGTCAAGCCCAGGATTCCTGGCAGCCTTGGTGTTTCTCAGCTTGGAGCAACAGGAAAGGGGAGCTGCAGCAATGCCAGAAAATTTCATTGAAACTTTTTTGAAGTGTCATCGAGCTGCACAAAGAAATGGCATCAAAAGACACTAGATGAGAAACTCTGAAATGCATATTTAGTTTTTTTTAACAAGAAATTGCCATTAATCATTGCCGCTCCTGATATTAACAAGGAGCAAAATATCCCATTGCAAAACCAATCATAGAATCATAGGTAGGAAGGGACCGTCCAGTTTCAATCTCCCTGCCATGGGCAGCGACACATTCAACTACATCGTGCTGCTCAAAGCCTCATCCAGCCTGGCCTTGAAAACCACCAGGGATGGGGCATCCATGACTTCTCCAGGCAACCTTTTCCAGTGCTTCACCATGCCCATAGTAAAAGATTTCTTCTTAATATCTAATCTAAATCTCTCTTTCATCTTAAAACCATTCCCCTTCATCCTATCCTTGCACTCCCTGATAAAGAGCCCCTCCCCAGCTTTTTGGCCCCCTTTTAGTACTGGAAGGCTGCTACAAGATCAACCAGGACGCCTTATTCCCAAAACAGGAATAAAGAAGGGCCAGAGCAAGTTAGGAACCTTGTGACAAATGTGTGCAGTGTAATCTAGAGTATCTTGCAATCTGCAAAGTAGCCTGTTCATTAGCATGCAATTAATCACTGCAGACTTCATGTGTGGCAGGCACATCTAATAAATACATTGGGGTCTCCTCGAAGCGTGGTACTCAAGGTGGGACTCAAATGTAGCTCAAGAGGAACTTTGCTGCTTGGCTGATGGGCTGAGCGTGCCAGGTCCCTTCAGCCTCTGCCCTTGCAAAGTCTAATTCCAGGATGCAACACTGGCTGTGGTGATTCACTCAGGAGGAATGTCAAAGCAGCGCCACAGGCTACAAGAACAGAAAACAGCCGTCCTGGGCAGCCAGCCCCCTGCCAGCCCCTGCCCAGTGGCCTGAGCAGATGTCTCGGGAGGGCATAAGGAAAGTGCAGGCATGCAACATCTGCTCAGGGCAATCTCACTTGGTGGCTCAGGGACTTCCTCAGCTGGAGGTGACATCCATGTGTTTAACAGCCCTTGAAGGATTTTGTTTTCTTGAATTTGTCTAGCTGTTTTCTGACCCCTTACAAAGCTCTCAGCATCCACACCATTCTCTCCTATGTCAACTATCTCAAAGGGCAACTAAGTGCTGAAATACCCTTTTTCCTTCTGTTTCTTTTAAACCTAATAAATTAATGTTATGCTTCTAAATCTACCAAGAAGGAATTAAAGTTCCTTCCTGCTTCCCTTTCTTTCACACACCTCTTGCACACCCACCCTTTCTCCATAGATGTCTCTCTTCCAAGCTGGTACATCTGAACATATCTAACCCATCTTCCTGCAGAATCCGTTCCCTACCTCCGCCTGCCTGTTCTTGTCCAGCAGTGCACCACTAGCCATATTGATCCACCTGAGGCATCTCGCAAAGACTCAGTGGAGGTAGAAAGAGTCACATCGATGGGATGCTCTGTATGAGGTTATCATGTCATACGCAGCGTTGCCCTGTACACAGCAAGTCTCAACATTGTCCCTGGATGTGTGCTCAGCCGTAGGGATGATGATGCGGGACATGCCTGTGAGAACACTGGCAGCTCCAGGCTGTCCAAGTCCACCTCCTGGCACCGCACAGCAAGGATGCAGCTGACCATCACTCGTCACACCTTAGAAAACAGCACAGATGAAGAAAGAACAGCATGACTGCCTCCAGTTCTGAGCCTGTACCCAAGAGCACTCAGAGGCAAACACAGAGCTCACACATTAGGGATTCTCAAGAGCAACCATAGAGGACATCTTGTACTTCACGTCCTGGGCAAAGGATGCTTCTGCCTGGGAGATAAAACCGCCTGGAGTGGAGTGGGTGCAGCTCTTCCCTCTCATGAAGAGAAAAGGGAGAACTCCCCTGCTGGGCACCCCCCTTCCCTCTTGCCCTGCTGTTTCTGAGCTCATCAGTGTATTTCAATTTACTTCAATTACTGCCTTTACCGCCCACCCCCCATAGCTGAGTGAAGAATGATATTTTACCATCATTAAACTAGGCAGGCCGGAAAAGTCCCATATGTTTTCATATCTACCTGGCTTTCAATGGGGTCAAGCTGAGAAGTACATTGAGGACCAAACCCATACATGGTCTATTCTGTACTACTCTCTGTCTACCAGCGTTGAGGACTAACCTCGGTGAATTTTCTCAATTTCTGTTGCAGGTTGTGTCCCAGCCCCGACCACATCCCACCTCTCATGATTTCATGCCCTGTCTGTCTGTTCACTCAATGGGGATCTGAACAAAAGCAATACAAGAGAGAAGAGCAAAATTTGCACTGACATTTGTTGGCATTGTCCTTATTTTCTGGTGAGTCGAATGCAGAATGTGTCTGATATTTATCAGAGAAAAAATGTCACCTCCCACCCCTTCCTTCTGACATAGGTTAAAAAAAAAGAAAAGCAATCTGGAAGCTTTCAGTGCCCTGTATTCTTCCACCAAAGACACTCACAACTGCCTAAATGCTTAAGCACAGATGAGCAGTGTGCCCCCCAAGAAGGAGATTACGATATCTTCAGGAGCTCATTTCTTCTGCTGAATTACTTTTAAAGGATGCAACATGCTTCTAATCTTTGCAGCCTCACACCTGATGTTCTGGGAATTGCCTGACCATGACATTTGTACCACTGTGGCCCTTTTACATCCCATATTCCCCCACGTGAAAGCGATAAAAGCGAAGGGCTGCATGTTCCCCCATCCTTGGTCAGTCCTGCCTCCTGCTGCCCTCCTGTAATGAAAAATATCACAACAGTGACTCCTTCTCAGATGGAAAAATCCTGTCTGAACACTGCTCCTTCTTTCTCTTTTGTGTGTCTTCTCCCTTTCTGATTGGTGTCTCGTTGTATAATACTTTGGGGGAAAAGACTATTGACGTACACAGTGTGACCCGTAGCTGTGGTTGCTGTATTTGCAGATGTGTGGACGTGTGGGTGTATTTCGTGTGTGGGTGTGTTTTTACGTGTATGTGTGCATATATGCAAACACGAGAGCTGATCAAAGTATTGCACCCTTATATTTATCATTTATTATAATGTATAGCATTTTAAAAGATGGCACGGTAGATGCAATATGTAATGCAAATGTCATATGCAAATAATATACTTACTGCCACAGCAAGAGTAATGGAAGACAAGGAATCCAACTCCCAGCAAATCTGTTGGGTTTACACTTTACATTATGTACTCACTCCATTTGCTGGGGATGGCAGAAGGAAAATAGCTGTCAGTAATACTTTGTGTGGAAGCAGATGCAACGTGCAGAACTGCGAGCAGACTGATGCAGTACCTTTTATTAGCCAGATTAAGGATGGCAGGCAATTTATTTGCTAAAGGCCAACAGCAAATAATCTTTTGCCTGTGAAATGAATTTAGGCAGCTTGAGGTGGGGCCAGAAAGCAATTAAGTATATTATTAAAGCGAGGCAGGAGATTGCAATCGTACATATGTATGTTATGCACATACATATACAGGAAGGCAAATAAGTCTGCAGCCACCTTTGGAACCAATACTCAAGTTTGAAATGCAAAAGGCTGGAAAATAAATGCTTATCTTCCTTGGCAAACATGTAATCGTCCCCTTTAATCGGCCACACTCATTATTCCATCACACTGAGTTTTTACATTTCTGAAAAGCAGAAAAGTTAATTCTGTTGTGGTTCGTGGCTTTTCAGTCCTATCTGGGGCTGAGCAGGGCAGGGCTGGTGGCACCCTGGCCATGGGCTGCCCCTCTCCCTTGGAAGGCATCCTGCTAACAGGCTTCTTGCTTTCTGCTCTGGGCTAAGCCCTCCTGCCTGGCAGAGGGATTCCCGCAGCATCTGGAGACAGTGGGATACTCCATGCTGGATGTTGTCTGTTGTCAAGGAGACACATTATCTAGACTATCAGGCCACATCATAATACGATAGACTTTCAATGAAATAGATGCAGCTTTTAAGGAAAACTCATCAGAAATCTTCCATAGTGCACAGAGGGAGGGTTTACATCCCTTATTAGAGGTCTGGCTTATACAGTAAGAACAGAAAACAGTAGGGATTGCAATTGGCTGTAACATAAACACAGATTAAAGCCTGATACCTCTATACAAAATGTTAATGAGTAGATGATGGGAGAATATTACCCCCCATCATAAGAACAACAGCTGCGAAGAAAGCCCAATTAACCACTCTCCTTTCATGCCACTCAATTACAAAAGGTAAACCTTGCTCACACTGAGGACATGGCAGTTGTGGGTACAAACCACCAGCTGAGCAAAAGGTCATCATAGAATCATAGAATAACCAGGTTGGAAGGGACCCACCGGATCAACGAGTCCAACCATTCCTATAAAACACTAAATCATGTCCCTCAGCACCTCGTCCACCCGTGCCTCAAACACCTCCAGGGAAGGTGACTCAACCACCTCCCTGGGCAGCCTCTGCCAGTGCCCAATGACCCTTTCTGTGAAGAATTTTTTCCTAATGTCCAGCCTAAATCTCCCCTGGCGGAGCTTGAGGCCATTCCCTCTTGTCCTGTCCCTTGTCACTTGGGAGAAGAGGCCAGCACCCTCCTCTCCGCAACCTCCTTTCAGGTAGTTGTAGAGAGCAATGAGGTCTCCCCTCAGCCTCCTCTTCTCCAGGTTAAACAACCCCAGCTCTCTCAGCCGCTCCTCATAAGACCTGCTCTCCAGCCCCCTCACCAGCTTTGTTGCTCTTCTCTGGACTCGTTCCAGAGCCTCAACATCCTTCTTGTGGTCAGGGGCCCAGGGGGTCATCAGGGCTTGGGGACAGGGGTATGACATCTGGTCCAGGGATGCTCCTCAAAAATCTTTCAGCTTCCCCTTCCCCACCCTGCCAGCCCTCTGGTAACCTCCCTGCTTCTGCAGAGGCTGCATGAGCTACAGCAATAAAAATTGTTACCTTTTGGCTAAGGAGGGTAAACCAAGGACTTTCAAGACCTTTTTTTTTTTTTTTCTCCTTGTGGAATAGCTGATGTCTGAACACAGACATTGCTCTGATGAGATCTCTTCACTGCTCTATCACCACCTCGGCTGAGCCCGCATTGCTGCTGCCACTGCAGGCAACTTAGGGGGCTGAGCCCTGACTGCCAGACTTAAATGAAAAAACTACTATAACTTGAATTAAGTAGTTGATTACTTTCTTCAGGGTCTGTAAAAAGCAGTAGTATAAACTCAAGTCAACTCAGGGAAACAGAGTCACCCTCTTTTCTCTCTCCACTGACAGAAAGACTGATGTTTCCTGAGTTGTTATGAACACTAAGCACACAGACTCGTCTCCTTTCCTACTTATTAATCCCCTCAAAAAGGCCCTTTTCTTAGCTCTGAGTGCCAGGGAGGTGGTCAAATCTGCTGCAGGATGCCAATGCTGCATAGCTCTGCCAGCAGACACTGCAAGTCTGTCTTCTCTTTTCATAGAATCATATAATCACCAGGTTGGAAAAGACCCACGGGATCATTCAGTCCCACCATTCCTATCAATCACTAAACCATGCCCCTCAGCACCTCATCCACCTGTCCCTTAAACACCTCCAGGGGAGGTGAATCAACCACCTTCCTGGGCAGCCTGTTCCAGCTCCCAATGCCCTTTCCATGAAATATTTTTTCCTAATGTCCAGCCTAAACCTCCCCTGGCGGAGCTTGAGGCCATTCCCTCTTGTCCTGTCCCCTGTCACTTGGGAGAAGAGGCCAGCACCCTCCTCTCCACAACCTCCTTTCAGGTAGTTGCAGAGAGCAATGAGGTCTCCCCTCAGCCTCCTCTTCTCCAGGCTAAACAACCCCAGCTCTCTCAGCCGCTCCTCATAAGGCCTGTTCTCCAGCCCCCTCACCAGATTTTGGTGGGAAGCTTTGCAACCAAACTGGGACAAGAGGTGGACACCGTGTAAGGTTTACACAGCATCAGGCTTGGGTAGGCAATAATTTGGGAAACATCAATATGAACCTTCTCCTCATTTTTCTGTGGGTAGCTGATCAAAAATGTTCTGACCAAACATTTTTCTATTAGAGGTTGCCTTTTTTACACAAATTAAATTGGCCTGTGTGCTGATTTTGATAAAATTGCAATTTCCTTTGCTTAAGTCAAGTCAAGTGTTCTGATCTTCTTAAAACACCACAGACCTGTTTTATTGAAAACTATACAATTAAACCAAAAATATGCTTATAAAGTGAATTTTAAGTCTAGGGGATATTTAAAAAATTGTCATTTACTCTTGGATTAGGAATGGAATAAAATGAGGAAACTACAAGAATGGAAATTATCCAGGTAATTTCTATATAAGCGGACATGACTCTTACATTAATTGCTTCAGGGATTTATTGCAGGACAGGGTTAAGAGTCAAACAAATCAGCTGTGATATGGTGCAGGTCAAATTATGCAGCAACTGGCACAGTGCTCCAAGAACTAAAGGATGTCACTAAAAAAGATGCCAATCCCCACTGGTTTACATGAAATATACTTTCTCAAACTAACTGGATGCCTTTGAGGAGATGATAAATTTTGCTGAAAGAGATAAAAAGCCTTAGACTTGGTACTGTGTGACATCAGCTTAGAAATGGCATGAAATCAATGTGTCAATATTAAATTAAATTAAGCAACTACAAACTGCTTAATGTCTACAAATAAATAGTGAATAGGAATCATCTTCTCTTGTGTGCACTGCACGTGGTCCACTTCAGGGATTCTTTATTTTGTCTCCATTACAACAAATATTTTTCATAACTTCTAAGAAGAAAACCTAATATCACTGCTGATAATGCTTGTGGGTGACACAGGTGCTGGAGGACACACTGGTAACAGAAGATAGTGCAGATCAGCATCACCTTGTGACCTGCACCTGAGCAAAAAATACTTGATGTAGCAGAGCCAAGCACAAACCCACACATCTGAGGACCAGAAGATGTTGACAAGGCAGGCAACCTGTGCTGCATCCACCCCCTGAGGTTAACTAGTCCAGTAAGCACCTTATTTGCAATTTAATACCCTAGAAGATCCTGGCAGAGTCCCACAGGTATTTGCATCAGCCAGCCTGGATGTCCTCAACACTTGGATGCCTCCAGATTTCTTCCTCTTCCCACCTGTTGCTCTATTAAAGGTTCCTCACAGTTTCAGAGCAGTCTTTAATCCTGATTTTGAGGCACTGCACACTCTCAAGAGGCAGGACTGCAGTCATCTTCCACCTCGACATGTGGCCTCCCATGGGGCTTCCCACACCCAGACTGCCCCTTGGGGACAAGGGACATCGGCGCTTGCCTGGCTCATCCATGGGGGAAAAATGGCAGAGTCTTGCTGTCTTTGGACTGCTGCTGATTCACGATCTTTAGGGGACTCGCTTTCACACAAAACCCCTTCTTCCTTCAAATGTTACAAATAAATCTTCGGCTTAATAGCATCATATTTGTGTGCCATCTTTTATGTCCTCTCAGGATGTTATATGCCATGTAAAATATGAGAGGTCATTAAAGTTAAAATGAGAAAGTAATTAGCCCGTATTTAAACTGAGGGATACAAATAAATTATGTTTCTCAAATATCAGTCATCCTTGTTTAGTTATTGGCGGATTCTAGAGATCACAAAAGACATCTTATTTAGACTCACCCAAATATTTGACTATACCCAGGTAACACCATCACCAGGTGAGAGGAGATCACCCTAATATCATCTGCAAAGCTGCACTGAAGGCATCACTACAGTTACTCCTCTGGCTGCTTATATCTCATGAAGAGAGCAAAGAGCCATGGACACTTCCCCATGAGCCCATCAGCTCTGGCTCCAAACACTATGAGGTGCTAACATATGAAGCAACCAAAACGTATCCCAAGGGCACTGTAGTTTCAGAGGGAACCCATTGCCAAAGCAGAGAAATTATATTTAATCTGTTCTCCAGCAAAGGTTGACCGCCTGCTGCTTCCCTCTCGTTGCTGTTATTACTGGGATCTCTGCTTCACCCGGTTTCTGTTTGCATGAAGCTCATAGGAACTTAATATCTTCAAGTCTTCTGTTCCTCTGTCAGATTTGGCTGAGGCTGGCCAACAATTCCAATGTAATAGCAGGGAATGCAAGGGGAGCAAGCAGCAGTGTCATTGCGTAGCTGTGTTTCCTTATGAAGTAAGGCTAAAAATATCAGTGACCTTTTGAGCTCTTTTTTTCCATGATTTGAGCAGAGTTGTGAAATTCGACAGGTGCAAGAGGCCTTTGGGATGTGCCTTCTGCTGTTCCTGTGAAAATCTTCCCAAATTTGGGCTAGGTATAAGCCTCTGGAAAACAAGACCATATGTTAAGATACACATAAGTAATTCTATGGAATTCCCCGATAATTTTGTCCTCCTTGAGTCTTGTGCTGCTTTCCCACTCTGTGTCACAGTCTGGCTCCAGAGTCTCCATCCAGACATGCCCAGGTCCCAGTATTGATACTGGCATTAAAATCAGGGGAATAATTTCTTCAGAGCTCCCTTGTTCTCACCCTGCTAAACACAGAGCAAGAGGATGCTCGAGGTGACCACATGAAGTGACGAGGATACAGAGCATATGGTGGACCAAGGTGGCCCTGAGTCATCACATACTGCAAAAAGCTGTGCCAGTGGACAGCCTCACAAACCCATTCTTGATCAGAGAGGGAGGGCTTGCCATGGTGTTTGCTCTCAGACAAAAGCTGTGTACGAGCTCCATGCATTAATCTCTGGCACGTGAGTATGTGAGCGAAATAATCCCATGTGTGTGGTTTTGTCATGCACATGCTCACGAGGAGGGAATGTCTTGGTTTGAGCGCTGCCTTTGGAGCCGTGATGAGGAAGAGAGTGTTTTGCTTCACAATAGATTAGTCATTTGCTTATAGTTTAATTAAGCCTCCGAGAAATTGTTGGCTGACAATGTTTTCTGGCTGGACAGGTAAGAGTGGCTTTGAGCCGTGCTCACAGGAAATCTGCCTCACTGAACTGGAGGGGCGAGCAGTGGCAGAAGGTGGTTTGATGACTCCCGCTGGGTGAAAGACACTTCCACAGGCAGCAAAAAAATGCTTTTTGTTTACTCATAATTTATAGGTGCTTGGCTTTAGGGAGGGTGATTTTGAGCTTTGAGGTACTCCTTCCCTGCTGGCTCCAGCCTGCTTCTCCCCCATCACTGCGTGTTCTGCTGACCCGCCCGGGCCACCCCGGGAGGGGATGATGCAGACTGGTGGGTGGAAGAAGAGACACCCAGTGACCAGGTTTAGCCAGGGGGATTACTCAGCTTGGAGCAGATTAGCGTGGGCACACCTGATCCTCGAGGGACCTGGGAAAGCTTGTCACAGATATGAACGCTGGGAGTGGCTGGGGAGTTTGTAGGTGGCTTGCAGGCAGTCATGGGGGAAAGCAGGAATTGAAAGAGAACAGAGGTTGCTTGGGCAGAAAAGAATGAAACCAAAAGGTAAGGGAGATACAAGATGGGGAAATGGGAAAATACTGTATTCAGTTGTGGCTATCAAATGGGATTTCTATCCTATGCACTGACGATGGCAAGAGTCCCATAGAAAAATTAGATTGGGATTAACGTGAGTTCAATTACATTGGTAATTAAACTCTGCATATTGTAGGGGTTGTTCAATTAAAGCTGCACAACCTGGGTCCTTTTTAACAGTTCTTAATTTCTGAGGGGCTGACTTTGCAGTGATGCTCCTTCAGAGCCATTTTCTTGATTGAATTCTAATTCTCCAAGAGCAGTACAGCGCCAATCAATTCACATTGGAAATGTCTGCTCACAAACTAGTGTAGAAATCACAAAACCAGGCAGAGCAGGAGCAGATATTAGAGGATTTATTAGCAAAAGGGGTGGCCATTCTCATGCAATGCCTTCACTGGTTTCTTCGGACAAGAGGGACAGGACAAGAGGGAACGGCCTCAAGCTCCGCCAGGGGAGATTTAGGCTGGACATTAGGAAAAAATTTTTCATGGAAAGGGTCATTGGGCACTGGAACAGGCTGCTCAGGGAGGTGGTTGATTCACCTTCCCTGGAGGTGTTTAAGGGACAGGTGGACGAGGTGCTGAGGGGCATGGTTTAGTGTTTGGTAGGAATGGTTGGACTCGATGATCCGGTGGGTCTTTTCCAACCTGGTGATTCTGTGATTCTATGATTCATGCCCCGCTTCTGAAAATGTTCACTTGTGAGTAGATGCTGCTTGAGCCTTGAGTGACTCTAGTGGGAGATTTCATAAGCAACAGGCTTTGTTGGCGTTGCTGGCAGTGGGTTAAGGCA
Source organism: Phaenicophaeus curvirostris (assembly GCF_032191515.1). Classification (NCBI taxonomy): domain Eukaryota; kingdom Metazoa; phylum Chordata; class Aves; order Cuculiformes; family Cuculidae; genus Phaenicophaeus; species Phaenicophaeus curvirostris. The sequence goes on along the minus strand of NC_091397.1, from coordinate 48,221,842 downwards.
TTGCCTTTGCTCACCACCCCGGTGAAGCTGACATGGCAGCCTTTGAGCACCCTGGCACTGGGAGACAGGGGGTCATGACAACCTGAGCCCACAGCTAAGGCCGCCAGATTCCATCTGTCAGAGCTCTGGGTTTTAGCAGGATCAGAGTCGACTGTCCTTAGTAAGCAGGGGAAGACATTACTTTTGAGATTAAGATTTGCCTTGTGGTGCAGGCAGGTGCTTGCAGTTGGGTGTTTAAGCTCTGGCTGTAATGTAGACATGGGACAAGCCTTGCACATTTCACATAAGGGTTGATTCCGTCACACAGCATCTCCTGGAACCTCCATCCCAGGCTGAGGACCCTGGGAAGAGCCCCATGGTGACAACCCATCAGCTCCTGGACCCAACTTTAGATTGCAGATTGTATCCTAATAAAAATGTTGGTTTGTAAAGGACTCTCCATCTTATCTGCAATAATGTGAAACCCTTCTCCTTCTCTTCGTGGCTGTGCTAACAGCCCTAGTGGCAAATATATCAGCAGCTTGTGCGAGAGAGAAATCCTGGGAGGGCTGAATGAAAATTTAACTGAACCAAGTGGCACGTGAGTTTTCCAGACACCACTGACAGAACTCCATTGATTTTCAGAAATATGTATTCTTTTGACAGCTGATGGACGTGTTCATTAGATACCTATTTTTAAAAAGATTAAATAGATTCTGAATAACTCAAGTGACCAACATGTCAGTACTTAGCAGACAAAACTTGGACGCACTCACTGGGAATTTTCCCAAGTCAGAACGAGAACACTGCAACATTTGACTCCTGTGATGCTGAGGACTCACAGCCAGCCACCTTCCTCTTCTCCTGGCAACGAGTAAGGAAATACCCACAGATAAAAAAAATACAAATTAATTATATTTTCCCCAGACCTTCCTTAGCTAAATTGCCTTATTACCCACATTGTTTCACTTGAAAAAATATTACACTGGGAGGTGGCTCTGAAGGAAGTCTTGTTGTCACCTTGCCAATCTTGGCACTGTTCAGCTCTCCTTCTTTGAGAAAATGCTGTGAAGATTTCACGGTTGATTGTCAGCAAAATTCACCTGGGCACGTGCTAACGTTGAGGACAATCTATTATGTATATACACATATAACTGAATTTGGTTAAGAGCCTGAATGAATTTTTAAGAAGATAACAAAGTGGACAATACGACAAGAGGGAAAACCAGCCAGATGCAACTCTAATCCGATTATATACAGGTTACACCACCTAGGGACCACCTGTTTTCCTGAGTCTGCAATGTACCTTTGGGTTCAAAGTGGCAAAGGTGGAAACAACAGTGTCTGACATTCTTGAGCCAGGGCCTGGAAGTCTCACAGCAGAGACACCTCTAGCTGCTTTCCGCACCACTGCTAGGGTGAGCGGGGCCAAAAAGATCTGGAGAGACACTAGATCAGTTTTGCTGGGGTCTTCAGTGAGAAGAGGGTTGGGTCACCACCCACCGTTCCCTCTAACCATGTCAACTCTTTTTTTGTCTGTCCAATGCTTTGCAGTCCAAAGAACATGCTAATATTTTAACAGATATACGCTGTCTCCTTCCCCAACCCCCTTAAAGGAAGAGTTCACTGGAAGATTAATAGGATGCTGAGAAGAGAGACTGATTAAAATTAAATTAATCCAAATTAAATTAGGGGAAAGTCAAGTAACCCTCTCAATTCATAAGAATTCATGGCAAAAGCATTAAAGAGAAGCTATTCAGACAGTAAGGAAACATATTATCTGGACCTGGGAGTGTTTTCCCAAGGCATCACCCAGCCGGATTCAGCTGCAGAGTTTGCACGGCTTGTAAGACCAGTCTCAGGAACAGCCAGAAACATGCCGTGCTCGCTCATCGGCCCCACCGTACTCTGGGATGGCTTTGGGGCAGCCTGAAGGCTCGCTGGGAGACCGCATTGCTGGGAGTGCCTGGTGGTGAGACCTGTCACAAAGCCACGCTGGAGCCCACAGGCTGTGCCCAGCACCCCGTCACCTGCTTCCGTGACTACAGGCAGGATGAGACCACAGCATGCAGGAGGTGATACGTGTCAGGCAGCAGGGCAACGTGGAGCTGGTGAGTATTACTGTGCTCCTAGCCCTCATCCGTGTGGCCCCAGCAGCGTGGCTGCATCCACGGGGATCATCCACTGCGCAGGAGGGTTTGCAAGTATTAATAATAATATCCAGGAGAGCTATATTAATCCCTAAGGCTATTAAAGATATTTCATAAAACACCAAAGCTCTCCACAGATACGTCTCAGTTATTTGTTCCTGCAACCGAGGGATTCGGATGGTCATCTGCTTTCACATGGAGCAAAGCAAGCTTTTTTCTCAGCAGGTGAAGCAAAGAGAAAAATTGTTTCCAAAACAAAGGATCACAAAATATTCACTGTCCTAAAGAGCACAGAGCCACAGATTCTGTAGTTTTGTATATAAAAATGTTAATATACATGTGCTAAATTATCTCTTCATTTCAAGTTATCTGTATTTGCATACGTCTCTGGCTTTTTGCCTTCTAGTTTTTATTCTGCAAACTAAGACAGGCTCTTTAAACTCCATAGTGTGCAATTCCTCCTTCTTAAGAGGCATTAATCTCATCACAAGATGAAACAATATATATGTAAATGTACATTAATACATAAAAACTGAAATAAGACATTAACATCTACAATTTGATACACTAATTTGGGTCTAGTTATGTTGACACAGATGGAGTGAATTATTGGAGGAGAAAAAGCACATCTGTTAAATGTTATTGTTTAATTAAGCCATTAGCAACCAAAAGACAAGAACCTTTCAATTATAGCATTTTATGTGTATCTTAGGCCATGGTACTCGTATGGCTCCCCTAGCACTTGGAGCACATTGCAATCTTTGATGTAATTGGCATAACGAGCACCCTGTGAAGAAGACAAAAATGGGTCCTTCTCTCTGCCTTGCAGATGGGGAGATGAGGTGTTTGTCCACCAGCCTCCTAGGAAATCTGAGGGAAAACACAGTGGTGTGAGATTAACTTTGTACCACCACCTTGCTTCATAAGTCTGTGTGGCGAAGCCTCACAGGACCACCAAGAAAACTGTCATCTGGATATAAGCATCCTTGAAATCACCAGTCATTGTTCAGTGAGGGCTTTGCACCCTGACATTTGTGTATCCCTGCTTGTGCAGTTTTGGGCATGCAACATTTGCTACCTGAGTGCCAGGATCTGTGTGCACAGCCTAAGAAATTGGCAATAATCCTTTACAGCAGCTGCAAGCTCTCTCTGGAATTCTTATTCTCCTGTTCAATTTTACAGGGAATAAATTTCCTAGCTGGAGGGAATACTCTTCTTGTGAGAGGGGACAAAATGTCTCTGTGAGACACCTTACCAATGGATTTACTACAACACAGAGGGGAAGAAGTATGATCTCGTATTCCACTAAGCCTAGAAATTCAGCAGGGGAAGAGTCTGCTGTCACCCTGGCAGACAGAGGGTCAGTGCAAGCCTGTTCCGTGTTGCTTATCTCCTTGCTTGTCATCCTTGCACTGCCCCTGAGTGCAAAAGGGATGCCAGAATCATCAGCCTTCACCCCTGGCCTCAATCCTGCCTTCCTGTGTCACAAGCCAGGCATTAGGAAGGTGGACAAAGACAAATTAAAGGAAGCTCTGTGTCTCACGCTGGTGTGGTGGCGGATGGGAAGGATGTGGTGTGCTGTTCCAAAGGAGCTGTGGAGGCACAGCGAGAAGCTGCTGTGAGCTGCGCTGCTCTTCCTCTTCTTTTTCAGACAACTGTCTATCAACCTGGGTGCTGTCTTCACAGTATGTGGATTTGCCCTGCAGGCTATCCCACCAAACACCCATTCCCCTCTGAAGTTGCATTTATTGTGGAAATAGAAGCTCAGACGAGCCGTTCATTTTCTCTCCCCGGTCTTCTGCTTTTGCTCCTTTAACAGCTTTTGAATCCTTTGCCCACTTTCAACTGAGCGTTTCAGAGCTTGAAGATACTAAGCATCCAGAAACAGTGCAAAATCAGACATCCATAAAGAAGAAAGAGACTCATTTAGTGGCTTTAGGGTGGAAGAGGTGAACATTGTCAGCCTTATCTTTCCCCAGGAACCCAGGTTTCCTTGGTTCTGCTGCCCAAGCAATACCTGGTGATTATTGTGATGGTGAGCATTGGGGTCATAAACAGTGCCATAAATAGCTCATTTAACTTTTCTGTGCCATTTACACTATGACTGCCAAAAAAAGTGACACATGATAAATAAAAGTAAGAAAAGCTTTCAGCTTTAAAAATAGAAATGTTTTTCACCGTAGCTGCTGCAGGAGGAAGGCCTGACTCTGCTCTCACTTACTCTGGCATAAAACAAAATTAGCTACACAGAAATGAATGGAGTTACATCCATCAAAAACTGCACAAGTGACAGCAGAACTGACCTCTTTTCTTTTAAACTTCTTCCTACTCAATACTGTATGAACATCTTTTATATTTGTTGCAGCAATCTTTTAGGGCTTATGCCTGCCCCTCCAATCAGAGCTGATGCCATTCAGGTACTAACTTGGGTACAGCTCAGAGTGGAAAGTCAATCTCGATGAGAACTCTAGCCATACCAGAAGCGATCCCCACACCAGCTTGAGGGGCCAGAGCAGAGCAATGTAAAATGCCTCCACAGAGGAATTTGCTTTTTCTACATTTGATAACGATAAAGCACAGCACAGGTGCTGGCAGCAGGAATCGTGTTCATTAGGGTTCTCCAAGCAGCCTTCTTGCAGGCAAGAGGAGAAACACTAATGGACTCCTGATGTTGCTCTGTTCAGCTGTCCTCATCCAGAGACATCGGGACTCTGTGGGACCTAAGCAGGTTGGCAGAATACATGGAAACTTCCCGAGGGACGTGCCAGACAAGAGATGCAGCATATCCCTCCTAATGAAGGCAGCGGTTCAAAGATGACAAATCCCTTCTCCCAGGATGCTGGGTCCCAGGGGTCCACTGTCTGAGGTGGCAGCAATTTGAAAACTAACCCAAAGCCTTGCTGCTGTCCCAGAGTACTGCATTAAATAATTGAAAAATGAATAATTAAATTAAAAGAGGATTATTTCCCACAGGCAAGCAGAAAATTGCTGCCTGCAGGACAAGGGATGATGGCAACACTTCATTTTCTGCAGTACTCAGCAGTCAGCTGAGAGGTGATATGAAGAACATCCACGGTGGGCAGGAAACCCCCCCTCCTGAATCACATTGGGTATTTGGCTCCCCATTTATCCCTAAACTGTCTCTTGCCAGACACAGGAATAGAGATTTCTGGAGAACGAGGAAGCAAATCAGGAAATACGAGACATTGCCTTTTTCATGATTGTCAGCCTTGGGGTGTGGGGCTATCTACTTACGTACAGATACCTGGGGGATTTGCAGAGATCAGGCCCGTTGATTCATGGTTAGCTGCTACACATATTTGTAGGATACATTTCTATGTTTAGTCTTCTACATTTCTTTTATTGCTGGATATGAGGAGACGTGCACACGTGCTTTGTTCTGACACTTGGTAAGAACAGTATTTAATAGCACTATTATTTTTCTCCCAGAGATGTATATATCTGTTTGAACAGACGACACATCATAAGAGTCTGTATTTCTCACGAGCTATAATTAAAAATGAACAACTCTCTGCATAGGATAGCAACACCATAATATACTTGCTCTCCTCACAGAAATTTAAACAAGTTGACATGCTGAGTGAATAATGATCCTACATTTATGCAGCACTTATTCTCCATGAGTATCTGCAAGCCCCTCGTACACTGATACCCAGTCTGTAGGAAGCACTACAATAGGGTCTGAACATGTTCGGTAGGGAAGAAATTGTCCTCTCCAACCCACCCACTTTCCCAGAACCTCAAGCTGTCCTTGTCAGATGAAACCTCTCACCTAGCTATCACATTCCTTTGTTGTCCCACTCTCTTTTTTTGTGCCTTTTATATCTGGGAGCCCTCTTTCCCTTTTCTGTGTAAAGCTGCTTCTGACAGCCCTCATAAACCCCTCCCTAAAACTCATATTTCTCCAGTGAAGCAATTTCTTTACTCACCACATCAGTGTTGGCTATAAAAGGTCAGGATATTTTGCCAAGAACGGTGACATTTTCTTAAGCCCATCTTCTCGTCTCTCTCTGTCCAGAAGCATAATAGTCCCCAGCATGGTAGTCATAGTTGTGACTGAGCTGTCGCAGGTGAAATGGCCCTGGTGGTGTCATGGGATTCAGAAACACGTGCAGCAATGGGGAGGGTAAGGCTTCAGCCCTGTAAGTTCCCCTTCCTCCCTCCCCTGGTGGATCCATGCTTATCATCATACCACACCGTATATATCTGATGAAGGGTCTGCAGCACAAATCTTATGAGGAGAGGCTGAGGGAACTGAGGTTGTTTAGCCTAGAGAAGAGGAGCTGAGGGGAGACCTTATTGCTGTCTACAACTACCTGAAAGGAGGTCATAGTGAGATAGGGGTTGGTCTCCTCCCAAGTAACATGCAGTAGGACGATAGGAAATTGCCTCAAGTTACACCAGGGGAGGTTTAGATTGGATATTAGGAAAAATTTCTTTCCTGAGAGAATGGTGAAGCATTGGAACAGTCTGCCCAAAGAAGTGCTGGAGTCTTCATCCCTGGAAGTCATCAAAAATGTGTAGGCACAGCACTTAAGGACATAGTCTAGTAGGCACGGTGGTGCTGGACCAGTGGTTGGACTGGATGATCTTAGAGGTCTTTTCCAGCCTCACAGATTCTATGTTTCTATCTGAAAACTGTGATCCTGCGCAGGATCACAGAGTTTCAATGGCAGATTTCTCATTCTCCGCCCCGTGAACTAAAGCAGATGGGCAGACTAAGCTTGGCTGCAGCAGAACAATTTCTGGATGCCAACCTGGGGCCCTGGTCCCAAAACCAACCCTCTCCTTCTGGCTGCCCATCACTTAAGTGTGTGTCCAAAATGTTCACTTACCTATTTAGATTGTAGCTGCCCACGAGACAGACTCTTGCACCACACTGAACACCAAGCTCCACCACAGCCACTGGGTAGCTGCCTTCACTTCAATAGAGAGAATGTCTGCAGGCTGCATCATAGGAGAAGGCACTTTCGTGGGATGTGGCATTTGAGTACAGAAGCAATGAACTGGTGCGGAGCGCAGAGCCAGGGGAGCCGACGTAGAAGAAGGGGAAGGATGAGGCCCTGGCTGGCCATGTGGGTAATTCCATCGTTCTCCTTATACAAAGGTCCAACAAATCAGCGCTAGCTCTCAGCACAGAAACTTCTCCCTCCACACAAAACCAGGAATAGCAGCACAGTAGAGGCTAGCGGAGGAGACATTTCAGCACGTACTTTTTCATTTGACCACCCTTATGTTCGGTAAGTGAATCTGCAGTGCTCTTAAAAATGGTTTTGCTGTGATGCACTCCAGGGCCAATCAGCATCGATCCAAGAACAACATCTTCACACGCAGTATTTCAGACTCAGTATTCATACAGTATCCAACATACCAGTGGTATTTTCTCTGTCTAGGCAGCTATTCCCTTATCTTAACCTACCTAACCGACACAGAAACACAGTGGGTGACTTTCCCTCCTGTCCTGAAGCCCTCCCTGCTGAACCAGTGCAAAGCACCTTTGTCCCACTCAGCTCCAGCCCTTGCTCCCTCTACCACTCCAGCAGGGGCTAAAACCACTGGAGGGATGCTCTAATCCCAGCCATCTGGCAGTGGTCCCTGGAGGACGGTTCTCCAGCTCCAAACTGTCAGCATGCTGCCAGCTGAGTGCTCCCTGCTGCTGGAACAACTCCCAGCTGGATAGCCATTGCCAGCCTCCAGCTTCTCCCTCCCACTAGCGCAGAAGAAAAGGGCCAATTTGGGAATAGGGGAGGAGGGAATAGATCTTGGACCCTCCTAGAGAGGTGTTTGCTTTCCCTCACTTGTCAGGAAGCACTAGAATACAGGTTTGGCGAAGGTGTGTCAGCTCCTGTCATTTAATCAGTTAGCACTGGCCCTTTTCAGCTTCAAAGCTCATTAACATCGGCCATCCATGGTTTTCTCTCAGTAACCACCAGGCAACTGTGCTGGAACCAGTGGCAGCAAGCAGAGCCGGTCCCCCTCCCAAAGGACAAGGGAACCCTTGCAAGGCAGGCAAGGTCAGAGCTACTATTCCATCTGACAGATGGGAAACCTGAGAGGAGGCACAATGGCAAGATTTGCCCTGGGCCTTCCTGCTAACCTGCGCTGCGAACGCATGAATTACTCAGCCCAGCGCTCCAGCCAGTCGGGTTGAACTACCTCCAGTGCGCATCGCTGCAAACCACTGACAAAAGCATAAGTGTATCAGCACTGGGTCAAGTCAAGGTCCCATCTGCCTCTCTATCCCACCACTAGTGAAGGGCATGGGTGGGCACTGGCAGAAAGAACACGCCAACAAGGCTTGCACAGAGCATCTCCCTCCCAGTACAACGTGAAAAACAAGCGATTCCTTTCAACCCCCATCACCTCCACGAAGATTAAGCATTGAATCATTATTTTTGGCTTGTGATGCTTGCATCGTGCAGGTCTGTTTGAGTCGATGAAAGGAAATGCTTTCATGATCTTAATCAGAGCTTCCCTCTAAACACACATTTCCAACCCTATCCCGGCAGGAGCAAACACAGCACTCTGCTACTTGAGAGCTCGCATCCAAAATGCACTTCCAGCCCCAAAGGTCACTAGAAACAGAGGAAAAAATATAACCCTGCTCTCAAAATATTAGCCAGACCAGACAAAAGATTCCTCTCCAGTCTCAAGAGCATGAAATTCTCTGGTAGGCAGTGGCGCAACAGTGGGAGATCAATGCTTTCAGCCTGGTTCCAAAGCCACTGAGGTCGAGAGAAGCTTTTCACAGCAGGGTCCAGATCAGGTCTTCAGGGAGCACATATCATTGACAGCAAGAATGGGCATAGGGATGAGATCGAAACCGTGTCATAAAAGCATGCAGCAACGCTTCGAGCAGGTGCTGAAGAGAGAGTTATTCACCACATGCTATTGATCCTCCCTTCTACCTGCTGAAGGTGCTTTATATACTTTGCATCAGAGGTAAAATTTACCCAAGGAATGTAATAAGCAGCATCACCACAAAGACAGCGCACAAACTTTACACTACTGGCAGATTAAAAAGTCATCTGCTCCCTGGCGATTTCCTCCTGCACGTACCAAAGAAGTCCAAGTGCGGATAAATTTAACACAGATGATTCTCATTTTTTTTGCTTCTGGAAAATGTTGCCCTGGCAGATCTAAAAGTCAAGCTATACATCTGTCACTCCCTCCAGTCAAGTCCTTGGGAATCCATATTTATAGTCTTAGGCTTTGTACAGTTAGAGTCTGTGCCAAAGCCTGCTGCAGTCAATGGAAATCTTGGAAAAAGCCTTAGAAATGTTTTATAAAAGCACAGTTTTGACTAGAATATGTTAAAATATTAGAATACATAAAAAAGTCAAAAACATTTTTTAAACATTTCAAAGAAAAACCAGCTTTATACAGTAGATTCTGAAATCATCTGTGGATGTGTGATCCCAAAAGTGCTCGGGGCAGGGATATTACCTGAGCAAAATGTATTACCTGCCATGCACAGCACCTTGTGCTCCTCCAGCACTTCAGCCTCTGAGCTGGGTCGAAGGGACTTTTGCATAGCTGATTAAGGTGACTCCAATTCCACTTTCGCCTGCCTTTCTGTTAAACGAATTTCATTCTGCAGCCTCATTATCTGCTGTTACCAGTCACTGAGGAACCAGGGAATGTGTACATTAATAAAAGCTGTGAGATTTTTCTCCCTTTTTAAATCTGCAAGGAACAATAGCATCTCCTGCAAGAATTTTTTGGGTAAGTGCAATCTTTCTTTGGGACTCCACTGCAAAATACTGACTTTTTTGGGTGACTGCAAAAATGTCAATGTGTCTTCTGTCCTGCACTTCAGCTTTTATCAGATTTCAACATTCCCTTGAGACCCAGCATACAGGAGTCCAGAATGTCTGATCTGTAGTTAAGAGATGTAGTTGCCATGAAGGAGGAGGTAGGGAACCCCCCAAAAACCTTCAGGGCAATAAATGGATAAGGGAAAACTATACATCACAACTTTAAAATCCTGGAGAAATCAAAGGATGTTATGAGAAGTCCTATAAGCAACTTCAAAACAATATCATTTCCGGCTGAGATACTCAAGAGAAAAAGTGTGTGGGAAGTCCTTTACAAGGCTAACCAGGACCAACAGTAGGAAGCCCAGACTCACAAGACTTCTTTTTAGAAGAAGGTCTAAATCAGCCTCTCTGAGCCTGGCAGAGCTGGTGTAGGCCTCTAGGATTATAGGATCTGGCAAGCCTGGAACCAACTTTAGCATCAGTTAGGAACGAAGCACGGTGAAGTCAAATGTCTTCCAATGGTCCCACATTCACATGTGTTTTAGTGTCCCCTACAGCAAACCCATGGCTGAAGACACATAAAAGAAGACACCGATACATTGGCCCATGTGTTCACAGTTCTCATGACGCTGTGTGGCTAAGGAGAGGAGGGCTCACAAGGTCCAAAATTAGGGGCTCCACTGCCCAGGTCATCTGTTAAAACTCATTTAGGAAGTGTTCTCACCACACCTGTTAATTTCCTTCCCAAAATTTGAACAATTTACCCTTACTCTACTTCTCCACCCTTTTGAAAGTAAGAAGGTTCATCCACAACGTGGGAATCCCAGGCATAACTCCCTCTTCTAAGAGCATAGGGATACGTGTGCCCTAGGTACACGCTGCAGCTACCAAATAATGGGTTCTGTCCTGGGGAGGTGCTTCATGCCCAAAATAAAACAAGGACACTCAGCAAGAGACAACAAGATTTGGTGAGGGAATCAGAAGCTGTCAAGGGAAGTTCTGCTGCTGCAACAGTTGTGAAGAGGAAGAGGCTGTAGGGTGACAAAGGCCATGGAGCAAGGTCACCGCTGGCTTCAGAAGCCCGTCTCACCTGAATGCTGGAGTCTTAGAAAATTCCTCACAAAGTTTATGTAACTTTTCTTGAGATTGGTGCTCCTTTCACATGCCATGTGACACAATGAGATCTAATCTATTTCATGGACTGATGCTAGCAAGTGGCTTTTATGTGTCTCACACGGTGGCATCTGGCGCACTGCATGCTTTGGCAGCTGGGTGCCACAGGACTCCAGGAATGTCTGTTTTCAGAATGCGCCTGTAGTTTTATAATATACGAATATTCGTTCACCTTTTCGGTAAGTTTGCGAAGTTATGAGCCAGCAAAACTGAGACTAGCCTTATACCACACAAACCCAAAGCCAATGTCTGTAAATCAGCTTAGCTCCTGGATGAAGTTGGGATGATTTTTACTAGGTGAGGATCTCTCGTGGCAAGGGATTTAACTCCAAAACAGCCTGTAATAAGACAGCACCCTGCTTTTTCTCTCCAGAAGTGCAGTAGCACTGCAAGCTCTGTTTCATGCTCTCCAAAGACGTATTTCCATCCTTTCCAGGACTATCGAGCTTCCTCTAACATCCATAATGCAAATATCATCCCTTGAAGTATTCCTTTACTTCTATCAATACATGCAAAGCAACAATACCCAAATTTCAAAGTGTCAACCCTTTGTCTAGATCCTAACAGCCTTCTTCATGCAATCAGGACCCCGGTGACTGTTAAATGCTATGATTTTCAGCCCAGGAGAATTGGAAGAGGGGCTCAAAAAATGGGGAATCCTTCACATCATTCTTTAGCGAATTGCTGGCCCTTCACACACAGCAAATAGCACTGAGGTTTATAGAAAGCATTGCGTGAGGTGAGAGGGAGAAAACCACGGCAAAGATAACAAGAACTTGGCACCGCTTTAGTCCCATCTGAACCCTGTTTTGGTACTGGGGGTATTCCAGAGGCTCTGCCTGCCCACTCTGTGTGGGTGTGAATGGCAGCCTTTGATTCTCCGAGCGGCACCAGCTCCTGGCCTTTGCTGTGGCTTCAAGACACAAGTGCATTGTAAGTGCCTGGCTGCAGTTCTTAAGAATACCAGCACTTTGGGCTCTTGGAGCAGCTGCATCCTTATCCTCAGCATCTGAAAACCACTTGTATTATTAAAGTGGCAGATTTCAGAACTGGCATTTCTCCATGACCACAGGTATTTTAAATATTTAGCAAAATAAGATGGCACGTCGGAGCGGTTCTTATGAGTCCCATGTAGCACCTAGGCAGGAGACAAAAAAATACCAGTTGTCTCTGTGCAAGACGAGCACTGGATGCGATTCTTCCCCCTTCTCAGGCAGAATGCAGCCACTATGCTCACAAAACCACAAAGATTCTTCCATAAGCATTGTTTTTGATACTTTTCAAGTCCTTGTAAACAAAATGCTGCAGGACTCATAACCTACTTAAGGTTGGTAATGCAAAGTGGGAACTAATTATCCCCAGGAAGTGGGTGGCTGATGAATGTTCCACTGGTGTGAATAACCAGCACAATTACAAGGAAAGGCAACCGTCTTCAATGAACTGGTAATGGGACACTGAGCCTTTAACTGTTACATCAAAGTGTGAATTTCTCCCAGAGCAGCACTGACTCAATATTATTTGATGTTATATGGGAAACATGCTAGCAAGGCTCATTCCAGCTCCTTAACTCATCAGAACCATTGAAACCAAAGAAGCTTGAGTCTCCAATGGGCTGGGATGCTTGTATTGGTCCTACCAGACTCGTAGCTACACCTCTGGTGACCTGACCTTACTTGTCTCCACCTAAAGGGCCACCACTGCCACTCATGTAGACTGTCTCAGTTTTTGGCCAAGGACAAAAACAGCATGAAAATGATAATCCCATTTTAGCACTCATGTCAATTATTTATTCATGAAAGCTGATTTATTCATCAAGATGTCTGCCTTCAGCTGTGATTTAAGAGCTTTGCTAAACATGGGTTTCGCTTAAAGCAACAAGGAACTTCACACTGCTCCTTCGTCTATCTAATAAGGACCAGCAGGGGTCCTTATTTAATAAGGACTGCAAACGGGCTGATCTACATTCTAGCTTTAATAGACAATATTAATAGTAAATTTCCTCCACTGCAGGAATGAGCATTAGGATGAGCATTATGAGGAAGTCAGGCTAAATGATTGTCATCTCTAACCCTGAATATAATTTTACAGTAACAAATAATTTGACTTATACAAAAGTCAGATAACACGTAAGAAAAGCAAATGCTCTGTGGACCTTTCTGGACCATAAATGTCTACCACCTAGGTGCCCGAGACTGTGTGGAACCAGAGTCAAAGAGCCCAGGTGGCCTCCCAGTTCTATATTTGTACTGAATATAAAGTAATTCATTTGTTGATTAGAGACTTATATTACAGTTATCTCCAATTTAGATAAAAATTAAAAGCCTTTCTACCATGCATCACGAGGACTTTACACAGTATGATAGCCACATGCTGCAGGAAAGGTTCTCTGTAGTGTTGGATATGGTACAGCAAGTCTGAATTGCGATACAAATTCTTAGTCTAAGCAAATTCACCATGTAAAATGAGAAGTTCCTACTCAATGTTGCTCTTGCACATTAGAACGGGTAATACTGGATTCCTGCAGCTCAGTACGGATGTCATACAAACAGGACAGGCAGGGGTCAATATACCTAGAAAGTGGCCTGAGACCTAATAGGAAAGGAAAACCAGTAAGTAAGATTGTCTGATTGTGACCGGGTCACCGTGAACTAGCATGAACTGTGGTAAATTGCTATGGACACAGCTTTACCCCATGGCAATTACAACCCTCTGCTAATGTTCTTCTTTGCAGAACAGCTCCTTTGGTCTAGTTGCTGGAGCTTGGCTCAGCTCCGAAGCAAGACTGCACCCGTACCACCTCTTACTCCCATAGCTGAGCTGAAGTTAAAAATTACCAGTTCCAACTGTGCCACAGCCTTCATGCTTGTGTCTACTGTTCCTCTACACCTCTTGGTGTGGTACTCAGGCAAAGAGTTGTCAAGTTCTCCCATCAAAGGGATGGGACTAATCAGTTTAAATGGTCCCAAAGAGGTTATGAAATGCTCAGACAACTGACTCAGCAAGCAGACAAAGCTGAGTAGAGGAGATGTGGGGAGTAACAGAGAGCTGCTGCAGGACGTAACCTTTTAAAGACAGCCAAAAGAAGACATGCACCCATAACCTAGCTTGCCAAAAAGCCGTTGCTCAGTCACATGGTGACTGAAGTATGTGAAAATACCCGAAGTCACACACTGCTCTACTTTCTTCCCTTTGGATGGTGTTTATTAATGAATCTTTCTGCAAATCTGGGGTAATGACATCGGGATCATGCATACATTGGCAGTGAGTATGCACCATGGTTTGCTATATGCTTTGCTAGTCTTTTTAAGTGCCAATATTTTTCTTACTTTTTTTCCCAAAGCCTGGCATATTACCACGACAGCTTTACAGTGAGACACCAGTCCAGCATGCTGACATCAACTAAAAAGGCATAGCAACAACCCAGCCCTTTCACATACTTTACGAGTACAATGTGTTAGTGTTAAGCAATATTTGTAGAAATACTAGGCAAAGTAGTTTCCAGGAAGACCTGGATTCTGTCTTTATGCAGGCAAAGAAATATATGACAGAAAAGATAAATCCTAATGACATTGCTGATGGCCCACCTAGTCAGGGAGCTGTTGTGAGACAGAAGTAAAAGAAATGACCCACAAAACACTGATCTCTTTGTGCTTCTCAGTTTGTTTGGTCTACTCTTATGCTGGTGAGAGCTCTTTGGTAACACTAAGTAGCATAAAAGGGCAAGAGGTTTGCTTATTCGGCACCTAGTGAAGGTAGAGAGGTAAGAAAAAACTGTGCTGAAAATGGCTTGTATTAAAAACAGTTGAGGTGGACAGTGCACTCTGCCAGAACCACGCTAAAGCGCAAAAGCTATGGCACACTTGTGCTATCAAAGGTCTGCACATTTCACAAAGAAAACGGATAGATAAAGTTTTCAGCACAATCTCTGCTGACATACAGTCCTTCATCGCTACTTTACAACATTCACGTCTGATGCAATTCACTTAGCTTCCATCCGCCTGCTCGCCACCCCCTCCAGCCTTTGCCTCATTCAGAGATGGAAATATTCGGCTGGCTTGTGTGCTGTAGCAGCTGCTCCTCCTGACATTTCTGCTGCAGGCTAGGATACAGACCCTGAGAGTTAGTTCTAATGAAATAGCTAATACAACCCTTCCTCTCCTTTCCCAATATTTCATGTGAAATAGATATTCTAATTTAGGCAATCGTTCCTCTGAGAAGTCTTCCAAGGTTAGTGGAGATTCAAAAATAGTTTGAAACAGCAACAACCAAACCAAGAGTGCTCCAGGCTTTAATTTTTGTCCAATGACTTTTGCTGCTTATTAGAAGAAGGTAAATGTTATTTCTACCAGGTATCCTGCAAGAAACTTCAGTCTATTAGTTATTTGGTCTCGCTTTTTAGATGTGTGCCCAGGTAAACAGAGTAAGGTACATTCCAGAGAGAATGTTACATTCCAGGGCTGTGAGTAGGGCTGTGAAGCTATAGAACACAGTGCAATACGACAGTGTGATTTTGGCCCGCTGAGTGCGTTTGTAGCTCAAAAAGTCCCAGGGAGAAAGTGTCTTTACAGAAATTAGTACTATTGCATGTATATGATAGAACATCCAAACAGAGTCTTCATCTGTTGATGGGAGAATAAAGCACTGTTTTCTGGATAGGAAAATGAATAAGGTGACTGCAACATGAAGAAGTGGCTTACTTTTGGCAGGCCATTTCTCTAATGGGCCTGCAAAAGCTGCTCGTTAGGAATGTTTTAATGACAAGCAGTGACCACTGAAGTCTCTGTAAAGACAGCCTCCATTAGTTTCCGTCACACTGCAAATACACAGCCCATGCAAACATTCAAGTTTTTTCAAGCTCTGCTGAGACCGCTGGCTAACAAACCCATCAGCATCACACTGAGTAAATTTGACAAAATAAGAAGAAAGCTGTGTCAACCAATGAGACCTGGGAACAGAGATGTCTGTCCCAAATTACCCTTTTTGTGCTTCTGTCCATTACCTTAAGAAATGTGGGACACCTGGTAAGTGGGAATTGCAAATGCAGTCAGTTACTCTCTAAGCTGTGACAGATCCAGTTTGAGTTCTGGTTGTATTGCTCAATAATTTCTTTAGGGAAAGATGTGTCACAGTAACAATTAATTGGAAAATGATAATTAATCGACATATACACTCCAACCCATCAACTGGAAAATGTTCATTTCTGGCACTGGAAAGAGACAACAATCTCCTCATCCCAGGTCTTTTTACAGCTCTATTAATCACCTGTGTTTTCTCCAACGGAGAACTGCTTTGTCTCATGACTGCATACATTCTCTTACCCTGATACTAGCATAGCCTCCAGGACTCTCCATCAGTGCAGGCAAGTTATGTCATGCAGTTCACAGAAACACGAAACACCACTTGGCCAGCTGGATTAATAACATCACACAGCACATTGATACTGCTTTTTATGCATCTATGTTTTTCAGATTCCAGCAGCACTGTTACCATCATTAACTAGCTAAACAGAATATTGACAGGATTCAAGATTTAACCCACGGTGAATATTTCTTAACACATGCAACTCTAGTGTAGACTTGCTGCTAGATTACCGTGAACCAGTTTCCAAGGCTAGATTTTCAATTTTTTTGTACACTGATGTCTTCTATCCATACATTAAAATGGTCTACGAATTTACCTGCCTTGGACATGCACCAGATTACTATAAATCAGGGGTCCTAGCAATGAATTTCCAGGTATTACGAGCCCCAAAACAGAAGTGAGGTACAGCTGGTTGATCATACAGCCTCCCCTCAGATCGTCTCTGTCAGCTTCCTCCTGGAAACATGCATTTCTAGTATTGATTCTTCAGATTCAGCCCAGAGATTATAAATATCCCCTATCTCCCACATTCCAGCTAACTTTTTGTGAGAAAAAGATGAGGAAATACAGCAACACAGCTAGATTTGATGTGGCTTCCTATAACAGCTCATTAAAAGCAAGCAAACAAAATCACTCCACAACCCCCAAGCCCTTTCTGATACACAGGTTCCCTCCATCTAACTCTGTTGCACTTTAGAAATCCCTGGGCATCCATCTGTGGCAAGGAAGACAAAAGGGTGATTCAAAGGGTACCAGCTGTCAGATCTGCATCTGTTGACCTAGAACCCAGTTCAGCCCCTACCCCTCAAGCTGTAGCTTTCTTGTGCATCTCCTTCAGACCTCACCCAGGAGAAATTTTAAACCCTCTTTTATCACCTCTTTAGCTGTGCTGGCAAGTTTCCAGCACTCCTTGGAGGGGAAGCGGGGAAAGAAAAAAAAAAAAGAGTACTAGTTTGTATTAAGAGATAGTGCAGTCAATGGAACAAAACCCATTATGCCATCCAGCAACAGCAATCCAGAGAGCTTTTCCCTTTTGAATATCAGGAGGCACTGTAGCTGTAAACCTCTGTATTGCATATGTAAGGGCTTGCCTGTCCTGTTGGATTTTAGGGGCCAGTCTCCAAGCAGAGACACATTCCTGATAAGCAACTGATAATGAAATCTTTTTTGGATCTTTGCCAAGGAGAAAACAATAGCCTGCTTCAGCACTTCAGCCTGAATGGGTGTGAGCTATTGTGCATCATCTGCTTAGCCAAATCCTGCAAGAGGGCTGTGGTGGGGGAGTATGGTCAGAATTCAGCATACGCAGAGAGAAGAGAGATGTGTATCTGGGTTTTTTTCCCTCAATCTAAATGTACTCTGTTATCCCACTGGGGAGGATAGAGCCATGGAGATACCGTTGCAACTCTCAGCCAAAGTTGAGAGATCAATTCTGACAGAAGCAGGGAGTACGCCGTGAGCATATGAATGCATTGAGCATGAAGTCACTAACTCACCTGAACAATTTTGTTGTCCTCTTTAAATGTCACGTTTCACTCTGCCGTACCCTAACCATTACGTGATCCTGCAAGTTAATCAGAGCTCGAGCCAGCAAATATATGGTTTGAAGCTGTGTCAGGGAAAGTTCAGGCTGGGCATTAGGAAAGGGTTTTTCACTGAGAGGGTGGTCGGTCACTGGAAAAGGCTCCCCAGGGAAGCAATCGTGGCACCAAGCCTGTCAGAGATCAAGGAGCATCTGGACAATGCTTTTAATCATTACAGTTTACTTTTAGGTAGTCCTGGGAGTGGAACAAAATGATCCTTATGGGTACCTTCCAGCTTGAGATATTCTGTGATTCTGTATCAGACAATCAATAAATATGGTCTCCCCAGCAGTTTCAGGGGTGGAAGAAACTTCAAAAATGAAAAGAGGGTAAACAAAGTAATAAAACAAAGCAACTTTTACTCTAATAGTATCTTTGGTATTCATGAGCCTTTCCATGAAAGCAAAGGCATGAAGGAAGAACAGGAATGTTACATATTAGAAAAATCCTCTAAATTGAGAAAGCTGGATATTTGCATAAATGGAAAATTTTGTGCTTTGAGAATCCTGAAAGATAATATTATATAAGTGAACTACAGAATATGGACAGAATTTCTTATCATATTGTTTTGGTAAACATCTTTGTTCATCCTCCTTCAACTCTACCTGTACAATCAAATACAATCAAAACATATTTCATTGTACTTAATGTGATAGGAGACTGCCTCTCGATTTTACATTGGATTTTCAATAGTTTGAACAAAAGTCTGAATTTGCAACTACTGGTAGTGAATGCTTGGTTTGGACACATACGTCTTTCTTAGTCAGCTGTTGCAAATCACTCATCATGGAATTGGACATTCACTGCAGAACGAGGTATTGTACACCACAGGAAATGTTCCATGACTAAGAAAGGATAATTTTTTAATCTGATTTTATTTTCCAAGTCAAGTGGTTTTCATACCTTCTTTTAGATTCAGGACTGAACCTTGCATTCCAGTGCATATCTCCTGTGTTTTCTTGAAATCGTGCAAATGCAACAACTTGTCTGCAGGGATCAAAACCAAAGGTCAGTTTGCCTAATGTTGGGATATGGGCCAGGTCTTGTCTACCTTTTTCCTCTCTCCCGATACTCTCATATTGGTGCCAGGAATGAGGATATTCGTCTTCTCTAAGTAAACATCGGTTTATAAAAAGGAGAATATAATTGCACAGAAGAAGCTATGATATGTCTTGGGACTAGTGAATGCCTCCTAATTGAGCTTTAGTGAAAGCGGCAGTTCTGGCATTATTTTTATTCACCTTGTGGAAAATCATTGGAGCATATTTCATAGAATTAGGATCAAGAATGGATTTGGCATCACTTCCAGCAAATGCCCCTGAACACTAATCTGGTTTATTTGGCATCACTGCTGAAGCTTCTCTTGTGGGGAATACAATGACAACAATTAACCTGGCAATACAGAACAGAAATGGGAAGTGGGAAATTGTCTTGTCTTTTATCCACATACAATGTGAAGCGTGACCTCATTCAGCAACAGAGCAGCAGTGCCTTGAATTTATTTTCTTCTTTTTTTTCCCATCTGCTGATGCCCTGAGGAATCCTTTTTTTTCCCTCATCCAGCTCAAAAATCCACATTTTTCATACTGTCCAAGAGGATCTCAATGAGCAGACACACGGGCCCTATTTAAAGTGTTTGTAGCTAATTGAATTGGATTTAACTGAGCATTGTTGAACGACCAAAAGGTTCCTTCCCTTTCTTGAACTAGACCAATATTGACTTTCAACAGCTGTCAGTTCAGCATGTGAAATCAACAGCAAGATTTGGGCAAGTTCTTCAGGTTACTGCACCAGGAGGCACATTTCCTTTTATTTTAAATAATTGCATATGACTCCATTTTCTAGCGGGTTCTCTTTGTTCCTTTTCATTAAGTGTTCTGGACAACTCATCAGCAACCCACCCACCCTTTTCCCCCCTTTATCCTCTAGTCATAAATACACCACTGGTAATAAATTTTAAGATTCCTGGGTCAGATACAGCGACAATTTGTCCCTCCACAGTTTCCTTTTCCTTTGATCTAGTCATCAAGCTGAGTGATGGTACAGCAAGACTTGGGAAAACTAGTCCTGCGAAGTTTCTTTGCAGGGAGGATGTCTGGAAGAAAAGACTTCTACTACAAGCAGGGCAAAGAGATTAGGTATTAACCTGAGATCTTAAATACTGTAAAGCTTGAGAGATTTAGAGAGATTTACAGAGAGGCGGGTGAACTTGACAGGAAAAAGGAACAGCAGAACGATTTGGTTTAGCTACTGACCGAGCTGAGAAAGGGATGCAGAAGAACTCTGTGAGGAGGGGCGAGAGGGGAGGATCTTGTGTACTCAGGAAGCCTTAGACTTAAGCCCAAAGAACATTATCAACTAGGGAGGAAATTAAAACGGGAAAATATGTACAGCTGCTTATCAGCATTATGTGGGGGATGTGGGTTTTTTTTTCCTAGAGCAGCAGATGTAGGACCTGAGAACACAAAAAAGACGTTGTACAGACTCATATTCTGTCTCCGATCAGTAGGAAACAACATCCAGGCAAGTGTGCTAGTTTCATTTAGGAATTGTCACAAAATCTGCCTGCTTCACCAGCCACGGGTGGCCACAGAGGTGAACTGGGAACCCTGAAGCACTCAGCTCTGGAGCTCAAGGCAGGAATTTGCTTAAGCTGCCAAACAACCCAAGGAGGGCAGCTGTGGGTCTGGGACATACAGTTTCTACACAAAGTGCCATTTATTCTAGGGGAAAGACAGAGAGACCTTGTGTCCAAGCAGTGGGTGACAGAGGTTGAGAAAAAGGCAAATGCTGCAGTGTGCTTAGCACCTGAAGAGCCTCCTGTAGATTCAGTGTAGTGGGGATGAGGCATAAAATCCTGGAGACACCCACACTAGAGTGTACAACGAGCAACTGGAGATCACAGGATTGTCTTTCAGTCATGTTATTAAAAATCTTCCCAAACACAACAGATTTGGGGAATGCTTTCACCCCCGCTCCCTGCAGCCCCCAGACAGCCTGGAGCAAATGCCAAAGCTGAGAGCTCCTCACAGAAAGTGTCCTTCCATTATCTTGAGCTCCAATCTGTGCTCTATCCTTTTCTTCGACAGCAGAAAAGGGATGTGGTAAGTAAATCCCGTGCAAGCTGTTCACATCAAAATCAACAGCTGATCCTGTAAGATTGCTGTTTATGGTAAAATACCTTACTTAGTAAGAGAGCAGCTGCCTGGAGCTCCTGGGTTGGTTGTAGATGTAGCCCAAAGACTAGCATGTTGCAGCAATTTAGTTGTAAAGCAACGAGAAACTGATTCACAATAGCAAGGTCCATGAGGGGAAAAATATGCTGTCTCAGTATTCCAGCCAGATAAGAATTAGAAACTTCCCAGTAACTGCTGATTTGTGATTGTGCAGGTGGACAAGCCAACAAGTGACATGCACACATTTATCGTGAGGAGTGGAAAAGACTTATTTTCCTAAGCAAATAAGTCACTTTTGCCAAGTGTAATTTCTGCCAAGCCATTTCATCACAACCTTGGTCCCCTCCGTCAATCTGTGACGTTTTCAACAGCACCAGCCTTGTCAGGTGAGCCAGAGAAACAGGACCAGTTATTGTCAACACAGCTGCAGCACTGCAGCTGCTTTTTCCTATTCTGCCCCTAATACCTCACATACAAAGCAGAGAGGAGCAAAGGGAAGGACAAACGGCACTGCACCCAGGAGGATCTCACCCTTGCTCTGGAAATGCCCAACGTGGAAGGAGTGGCAAGCCTCTAATGCCTGTCCTCCTGGCTGCTGCCATCAGCAGGGAGCTGAACAGTGCCCTGACACTGCAGCTGCTCCCTGCCCCATGCTGTGCCTTCTGCCCCCTGTTTTATTGATGTTCCTGCCCCTCGTCCAACCCTCCACAGCATCTGCAATTCTATTTTAAAACTTAGAGGCTCTTAAACTCACCTTTGGCTCAAAAATCTTGTGTACCCACCTTCTGGCACACAAGTTTCAAAAAATCTGGCCTGAATCCTTCATGCCTTTTCTCAGGTACACCCTTTCTCATTGCACATCCTTTAAACAGTGATGATTAATACATTACATATCCTGCAATACAAACTTCCATAAGCAGAAAGTGAGGTGTCATCCTCAACTGTGAATCTCCTTCTCTCTTTTTCTCTGAAAATCTGTATAGTAACGATTAGCGTGGCTTAAATGTGTACCTTACATTTTGACGAGTTTCAGCCACCAATATTTTTACCTCACACTACATCTGAAGTAGAAAAATAACAACATCCCCTGTCAGCACAAAGAGAAGTGAAAGATAGTAAATCACTGACTTGTAAACTGCACCCAAGAATCAATAAAATGTAAACGGCTACAAAATAGAAGGTAGAAATACATTAAATATGAATGATTAGCAAGAGGAATAAGACTGAAAAATGATAAGGCTGTGTATTTCATTACATGAGGCAGAAGTGATGGGGAATGGATCTGGGCTGGTGAAAGGAAAGAAGGTCTTTGCAAACAAAATGGTATCTGACCATATATCCCTGTCCACTAGCCCTCTAATGGAGATAGAATATATCATACAAGTGTCAACAACTTCTAGAAACTTTACACATGGCTGATTACAAATGAAAATGTAATGCAGTCTACACGTGTTCTGGCTCTTATCTCTCCTCCAGGGGAAAGCATTAAAGCCTCAGCCTGCCATGGGAAATGTAGTATTCAGACATCTGTGACCAATATGTGTAGAGAAGAGAAGATAAGGTGCATATTGAGCCTACATCTGTGACAGGGGTCTCAGCGTCTCTAGAGACAGATGAATGAATGCATATGAAGACTGACTGAAAACTTTTCTATTAAACCTTTGCTTTCCCCAGAAGTATTTGCTCTCTACAGTGTTTTCTGCTTTGAAGGAAAAGCTCACCAAAAAGATTTTTGCCAATATCTTCAATACCCAATGCTCCCCTCCCACCCCCCACACTTCTTTTTCTTTTAAGAAATAAATAGCCTATTCTTGAGCAAAGATACTGTGTATACATTAAAGATTCCCTAGAGAATGTGCGGCTTGCTGGCTGACCATGGAAAGTAAGAGGTAAGCTGTTAACATTTACAGGATGACATTAGAAATATGGGGTGTGAGAGAGATTTGAATCTTTGAAGAATAACTGGTCCTAAACAATAGCAGATAAATTAATCAGAGCAAAGCCATAAGTAGCTGCTTGGATGAACAGTGACCTGTTGGTCAACATCATAATAAGAAGAAAAATGGCAGTACTGCTCAGTAGCCCATATTGGCAGTGTAGATGAGACGAATAAGGTAGAGTTTCAGCTTCAAACTTCTGAGCAAGGCTCTTGAGTTTTACAGCTAGAAGTACAATCAGCTTTGTATGGTCAGCAATTAATTTTACTGCTTTAGAAACGTAAGAATAAAAAATGCAAATGCACCTTTGATGTGTTGATTACTTAGGGATGTACAAAACCATGAAGAGTGGCAGTAATGAAAAGTCTCCTGGGTGCCTTGGAACATCACAGAAGGACCCAGGCAAGGTTCCCTAGGAAATCAGAGATGCACTCCAAAGTATGTGCAAGCTTGGCCAGCTGACAGCCACTCAGTTCTGCCCTGAACATCGCGGCTAGAAGGTATGTGACTCAATTCCAGAGCGCAGTTGGTAGGACTAAATGTGGAAAGCCTAAAGGAAGTTGGGATAGATTTGTTACTGGTTGCATAAGCATTCAGGCCTTGAAAAGAGAGAAAAGACTGATTGCTACTTATCCAAAATGAGGGAGAGAGAGGGGTGAATAATGCCTTGAATCAATCTAAATATTGATGTTAGTCCCAGATTCTCTCGGCCTATATTCCACCTAGATCCCTATGCCTGCTATTTTCCATTGGCTGGCATCCCAAAGCTTCTAATTATTCCAGAGTTGTAAACAAGGCTCTCAGCACAGAGACACTTGTGTCCACCAGTGGTCAATATGAAGTAGTCAGATTTATGCGGAATCTAGTCCTGACAAAATTGCTCCCTAGGACTAGACTGTACCTCCAAGGGGCTTACAAAGGAAGACGCCTAGAGACCTAAGGCTTGTCCTAGCCTTCTCTGACTTTTAGGCAAGGGAACCATTTTAGTGTCTTTCAGGAAACACAGTTTACCACCTCTTCCGAAACTTGCTCTTTTTCTCTATCCCAGCACCTCCAACCCCATTCTCGTTCAGTTTTCTCAGGAGACACTTTATTTGTGACTCATGAGGGGAGTGTGAAGAGAACAATTTCTTTTGCCCTCATTGGCAGCGTGACTCCTAACCCTTTTCAGATCTTTCTTTCTTATCACAAGAACTGAATATCTTTTCAGTAAGGGCAGAAAAGTGAATTTCACATACAGTAATGGGACACACGACACAACTACTCTTCTTTCCAGTCATGTTTTTCTGACTACTTTAGCACAAGCCCTTGGATCCACCAAAGACTGAAAAGCAGTCAGACTGATTTCAAAATGCTGTCTATGACTCAGCAGCAAGTTCTTCCCAATGATATCTGGATCAAAAGCCCTAAAGATCAAATATTTGGGGATTGGGACATCCAGAGTAGAAAGGGTCTGCCACATATGAACTTTTTTACAGAGTTGTCCATGCATTGAAGGACTGTTGTTTGTGAACTCCCATGCCTTAGTATGAGATAGGGCAGACAGGTGTGGCTATAACTCCAGCAGAAGTAATAAATACATTTAGAAGCTAGCTTAGTATAATTGCTTGCCTAGTCAGCTAGCAGGCAAAGTGCACAAACAAGTATCATAACAGTTTTATTACATGTACATGCTTGTGTCTCCTTGAGACATTATAAAACAAACAGGTCAGTGATTTAAAAACAAGCAGAAAAAACATTAAAAAATGCAATGAGTAACTTAAAACAAATGCTAAGAAAACAATGTCTTTAAGAAATCTTCTCCAAGCTGCACCCCAGTCATATTTTATCAATGTGAAAGAAAAGATACTGGGACCAAATGTATTACCAGTCACAAAACCTTACATTTAGGTAGCTTCTGGTTTGCTCCATTATGAAACACACTTCACTGTAGTTAATTTATATTCTTCAATGTAAAATCCATCATGTGTGATTCCATCTGGAAATATTTTAGATGGGCAATTGATTAAAAAACGTCCCTACCCTTTCTTTGTTCAAACAACAGATAAGGAATATGCCTCTTATTCTCAAGCAGAGTATTTAGCTCTTGCTGATAAGATTGTACAATGTCTTTTGAAGAGCTTTAATATCAGTGAATTATAACTGTTTTAAAATACATTTCTAACAATCCGCTATAATTTCATAAATATTACCTAAACTAGCTATCAAGTTTGTTAGTAAAAAATATACATAAACCATCTTTGATACTACACCAAGATGTTAAATGAAGTGAAGTCATCTGTTGTGCTTTGTTCATTTTAAGAATGGCACATTGTGTATGTTACAGTGAACAGTGGGAGCAGTGAGCAAGATGTGACTGAAGCAGTCTGTCGGATCCTCAGTTTGATTTATAATAATGGGGTTGCATTGACATGAGACTAAAATACAGCATAGCACTTGGAATAATATATAGACTCATTTATACATTACAGTAGTATTCAATAGACAGTTTCGATAAATTTCTAAAGTAGTCCTACAATTAATGTGGTTACAGTGCTATGGGACAGACACTGCTGTACAGGCAGTAATGAAACAGGTTAAAAGAACTCAACCCTTTTTCTTCCCCCACTTGAGTTTCCAATCCTCAGATTGGTGGAGTGAAGGGAGTTTCAATAGCATACATTTTCCTGTTGTGAGTCTAAAGAAAGACTAATCCTAGTCTTTCTCTGGAACAGCAAACCAGCACAACAGTGGCTTCATGACATAACTTGCTCAGTTTCAGTCCTCAAAGAATCTGATCCTTTAATTCTCAGTGGGACTGTTTGCAGAAATGGGCTCAGTAGGACTTCAAGAAAATGTTGACATAGTTACAGATATATCAGTGACAAATTCAGCTCAGCTATGAAACAGTTACTGCGGGAACACAGAGAAATCCATGCATTTATTATGAAGACTGGCAACACTTCCACATGAATGTTCTAATTAGGAACAATGACTTCCTACTTTTTTTGTTAATACCCTACTTGTAAATGGACAACAAATGTTATTTACCAGCAGCTGAGCAAGAAAATGTCATTGTTTAAACATGGAAATGGAATTTAAAGTTCTGCATTCAATTATATTTGGGGTTGCCTTTAATTCTGAGTTAAACCTAAAGATTTTTAAAAAATGTGGCTCAAATATTGTCTCTTTGTAAAACAGGAAGTATATTAAAGAATGTATCCAAGCTGCCTGTAACAGCGTATTATCTAAAATGTACTAAAACTCTCAATTCTTCAAATAATCATGCATTATATGAGCATAGTTATTTTGCATTGTTTTAATTTCCAACCACTACATTATATGACAGATCTTACAAACCAGAAGTTTCTGAAGTCTCATTTCTATTTCTTATCTTTCTTTTGTAAGATACAATTTCTGTGAAAACGTTTCTTTCCTTTCTTTATCTCTCTCAGACACCTCAATTTCTGGTGCACCTTCTCAGAGTGAAAAGCAAAGTCATTATAATAAAACAGCATTATTTTTTTTTCTTTCCAGCCTGAATTGAGAAATTGTACACATCTGCTCGTAACTTTGTAAATCTGAAATCTGATAAATTAAACACACAGCATTCTTCTCAGGCCACCTAAAGAAAAGGAAGACTGAATACAGAAAGGAAGACTGAGTAAGGGAAAAACCCAACAAAACATAAGGACTACCTCTTAAAGCACAGGCCATATTGAAGATGAGGTGTAGGTGGAGATAATTTCCACAGCGCTGGTAGGGAAGTGCGGGCCAGGGCCAGAACTGTGAGTTCTTGGGAATGTGCAGCTTAAAACTGCTAACTCTGGAAAGCTGTTCTGCCCTTCGCTCTTCATTCCAGGGGGTGAATTTAACTACACAGCTTTAACCATTGGCACTGGAAGAGGTTCATTTTGACTGCATTTGCTGCAGCACCATAAGTAGATGTGTGAGCATTTAGAATCATAGAATCATAGAATAACCAGGTTGGAAGAGACCCACCGGATCATCGAGTCCAACCATTCCTATCAAACACTAAACCATGCCCCTTAGCACCTCATCTACATGTGCCTTAAACACCTCCAGGGAAGGTGACTCAACCACCTCCCTGGGCAGCCTGTTGCAGTGCCCAATGACCCTTTCTGTGAAGAATCTTTTCCTATTTATTATGACATTCATTAGAATTAAAAAAAATCAAACTAACACCCTAAAAGCTTTGTTGACATGAATTTTTGTTGTTCCATTATGAAATTAAAACATTGCACTTGTAAGATTGGTTGTCCTTTTAGGTGAACATCCCATATTTCAGGGAAATACATTTTGCTGTGACTACAATTGCCCTCAAAGGTGCAATTCTTAAGTTTTCCTTTCAAGAAATTGCTTATTTTAAAATTCATGGCATTACATTGTTGAGATGTGGTTTTACAGGCCTTCAGCTACAGGTCTCCACATTGCATCTTGTTATTTTTTGCAGTGCATTGGATGCGACTAAGTGCTCTTACAAGTACAGAAGGAACTATTGCTGTTAAATCAGAGGTGTGTATTCCTAAGGACCCTTCATGAGATTATGTATGTTTGAACATACCTAAAAATAAGTAACGATAATAGTGCAAAAAGCTTTTAAGTATTTGCTTTTTAGGACATCATGGTCTTATTTCATCCATTGAAGTGGCACAGTAGAATATAGGTCATATTCTAGCCATTAGCACTTACGCTTCAGTAGCAAACACTGTGGTTGAGTAATCTGTCACATGATCAGAATTCTAATTTTGATTTTAACACAAATTAATTGTGTACTTTTTTCCTGTAGCAGCGAACGTGTAACTGATTTTCTACATTTCCTACCATTACTGTATTCAACCCCCATATTTCACAGAGAAACTGAAAGAGTATTATCTGTGATTTGCTTTGGGAAAGCCTCTCACCATGGATTTGTTCTTCAGAAGGACATTTTTCCTAAGCCATACCTTCTCTTCCTCTTCTTCCCAGGTCAATGTTGTATTCTTTACTCTTCTGTCTTACCAAGGTGCTGGGGAATTTTGGGAATCTCAAAAGGAAGCCAAAGCCTTTCCCAGCGAGTGTGATGCCTGCATGAGGAAACTGGGCACCTTGTCCCACACAAAAGACACACAACTTTTCTCACAACAAAGACAGAGAGTACTTCTGAGTTAAACTCATGATTGCTATGAAGCAACATGTTAGCACTAAGGAAATTCTTTTCTGAAACTGACTCACCGTTTCCTACTCTGGCTCTCCTGAAAGAGCTACTTGGAATCTCTAAATAACTTGGGCCAAGCCCAAAACCATAAGTGAAAAGGAATGCAAATCACCAGCCTTAGAACCACTCCTACCTTTACTATGTTTTATTAGTTTATCACCTAAAACACTAATGGCATGTCCACAGACCTTACGCCTCCACCTTCCCTTCCAGATTCACACTTTCTTATCCTTTGCAGACTGAGGCATTAGGAGGCCACGTCATACCTGACTTCATTCATAATTTCTATGTCTGATGTTCTTTTACTGTCCTGTTCTGTTCTGAGTGAAGTGGGAGCTTGTGAACTGTGTTGTCAGCTCACCAGAATTACATGTGGGACAGGAAAGATGAAATTTCCGTGTTACTTCTGTGCTAATCAGGACTCAGAGAAGCTGCACGCTGGGCTTCAGTCTGATTTTTTTGTCCCTCTTGCCTGGGGTAAGTCAGGTTGTGCTACATCCCAGGTTTCCTGTCAGTACAAGGGCCCCCTCCCTCCTACATCGCTGCCTCTGCTGTTTGTGTCACCATCCGGCCTGTTTGCTTTGACAAAAAAGTAAGCAAAGAGTTAGTGGACGTGATACGTGCTTCCTTCACAGTGGGCAGCCACTCGCTGATTGTCCTTGGCACTGGCAGGAAACGCTGTTCTCCAGCCACAGCAGGAAGCACACACCTTCTTCCTCCACGGCACTAAAGCACCTCTGGCCTTGCTTTGTGTCCTTCCTCTCCTGGCACAGGCTGTGGGTGGGTGTTTGTGCCCTTCTTCCTTCCTGCAGGGAGAAGAGACTTTCTGGAAAGACTTGCAGCACGGTGGAGCAGCTATGCAGTGACGGAAATGCACAGACGTGGTCTGAGTGCCGAGCAAAGCATGGCAATTGCTTCCCCCATCTCTTGGCTGAGCTCCTGCTGACACAGCCCAGGGTGCTGCTAGCCTTCATTGCTGGCTCAGGTTTACCCAGATGTCCCCCAGGACCTTCTCTGCGGAGCTGCTCCCTGCCCCAGTACCCTGCAGGTTGTTAGTCTGTCCCAGGCACCATTTGTCCTAGTTGAATTTCATGAGGTTCTTGTCATCCCATTCCTCCAGCCTGAGTTCCTCTGAATGGCACCTTTACTCATGGCCATATTGACTACTCCCACCAATTTGCTGTCACCCGCAAACTTGATGAGAGGGCACTCTGTCATCTCCTCTAGGCATTGATAAAGTTGATAAACAGGTCAAGTCCAAGGATTATCTCCTACAGTACCCTATTTCTTACTGGCCTCCAGACAGAGTACAGCCTGTTAACCACTGTCCTCTGAGCCCTATCATCCAGTTTTTTACACATGTTGTTGTCCATCCATCCAGACCATAGAGTCCTAATTTGGACACAAGATTGTCATAGGCAGTGTCAAAAGTCTTGCAGAAGTTAAGGTAAATGATATCCAGTGCTCTTCCTTCTTCTACAAACCCAGTCATTTTAGTACAGAAGGCAATCAGGCTGGTGAGGCATGATTCACCCTTGGTAAACGCGTTCTGGCTGTTCCTGATCACCTCCTCCTTCCTGTGCCTAGACATATGTTCCAAGAGGACGTGGATTCCCGTGTGGACTGCAGTGAGGTTGATCAGACAAGTTTCCCTTTGGGCTTTTTTTTCAAGATGGGCACAACATTTGCCTTTCTCCATTCATTGGGGACCTCTCCCAGTCTCCATGATGGTTCAAAGATAGAAGTGTGGCCTTGCAGTGACAAGGATGGATGCAGCTTAGTCAGTCTCATAATGTTTATGGGTTGAGTTCTCCTAAGTAATCCCTGACTTGATGTTCAACAATTTCTGGTAGTTCTCCTTGAATTCTAAGTACAGAGTGATGGGAGACACTGTTGATAGGTCTGAGACAAAGATGACTCTGGCGACCACAGCCCTATCTGTTTCAATTGTTTCTAGACTGTTTACCCCAAGCTCACATTTTCCTTTTTCAGTCTTTTACTCTTGGAGTGCAGCAGAAGCTCTTCTTGTTGCCTTTGAGATCCCTTGCAAATCTTAACTCCTGTTGAGCTTTGACCTCAGAAAAAGACTGTATGTGATTCCTTTGGACATTTGCTGCAGTTTCTGCAGCAGTTCAGAAACCCAAGTTAGCTACTCTGATGGTGAAAATGTACAGAACGTTCAATTGCAAGCACTGAGGCTGTTAAGAAACGTAATACCTGAATGTCCTGCAAAAGGTTCGGTATAAATTGTACTCTTCTATATCTGTCCAAAGGCAGCTGCTTTGTTCTGCTTTGCAGGGAAACCGTTAATAATTTAATAATGAAAGGGAACTAATGAAGCCTATGGATTTGAGCCTCATGCTCAGATTATCCAGTGTCTAATGAAGTGTGAATTTTGATGGAAGCTTTTTCCACCCTGAGGGGAAAAAGCCACTCTCATCCATGTGGATTCTCCTGTGACTAATAAAGGGTAAGCTCACACTGCAGCTTTGGCTGTACAGGGAGTACAGGTAAGGTTACTCTCCAGTATTGAGGCCTAGTTTCATGGCACTTATGAAAACATGTCATTCTGGAGATATCTATCCCTTTAACCCAGATTTGACCAGCTGACAAAGGCTGGTCCAAATTCATTATTTAAGCCTCAAGCACCTTGAAACATCCCAACATTTTAACTACTTCACATTTCAAATGCATATCATTGGAAAGGTGTAAAATAATTTACAGTAAGTATTAGCTTAATTTTTCAATCAGGTGAAACGTAATGATTCACCATTTGAAAAACACATCCCTTCTCAAATACTGTAGAGTAACAATTTCCTATGTGTTTATATACTCCATACTTTTCACAGATGGCTTATACATTTAGTATCTTACATAAAATATTGTTTCTAATACAAGCCATTAGGACTTCTGTACAAACAAATATTATCTACCATTTTCTTTCTACAGTAGACCAAGCTTGGATTTAGCAAAGAGGAATGTTGTCTGGTCTGATTTGGACGCATAAATGCCATGAGCAACCTCTCAAATAGATGCATGAGGCTGTTGCTGTCACCTTTCCTAGGCAAATACATTCAGGCTATGACTGACAGATGAGGTGTGTTTTGCTGTGGCATAGCTAACACACATTAGCCATCTAATTTCAAAACCAACGTGGAGACAAGGCACTTGTATTGCAAGGTAAACCGGGTGAGGCCAACCAAAAGCAACAGCACAGTGCCGACCTCCCTTAGCAACATTGCTGCAGCTTGACTGATTTTACAGGCATGTAACTATGACATTAATTAAGTTTTCACCGTGAAAAACCTCACAAAACCAAAACAAGGACATGTGCCACTGAAGACAAAGTGTAAGTGTATAGAGACAAAGTGGCTGTATATGTGACATGAGATTTACGTTAGCCTCTTGGGGTAATGGTATTAGTCTTGCCCCTGCAGCGTGTCATCTTGTGTAAGCAGTAATAAAACTGCCTGAAAAAGGCAAACCAGCCTGTACTGAATTCCAGCGCACTGTGACTGCCAGATTCCTTCCAGTCCCTGTTGTCTCCCCTTAAGTGATGCACATATCCTTGACCCTCCTCTTCTTTTCAGTCTCACACATATTCATCCACAAAGACTCATCACGTAGAGTAAAAGAACTATTGTATTATACAAGTGACCCAAAGTACAGTATCTCACAACAACTGTATCACACGAATGAGTATTCTTTTTTTTTTCCTGCAAATGCATCTTTTTCTACTTACATGTTGTCCCACATAACCAAACACACACACAGAGACACACTGAATCTGAGTGCGAAACCCTATGTAGCAGCACAACAGATAATGTGATTTCCAGCAAATATTAAAAAAGTCCCTTAGGCCAAAACATTTTAAAAAGGGAGGTTTAGTAGCATGGAACTGAAGCATCATTACAACTTCCATATGAATAAGGTCCTTGCAAGAATGTGCCTTCTTCAACATGCAAATGAAACTCAAACAGAAGAACAAGGGGAAACCATAGCTATTATTAACAAGAAAGTGAGAGACAGGATCAAGGATTAAGTTTTGCAGAACCATAAACGTTAGTCATCATCTTGGGAATCCACGCAGTGAACATTGCACACTGGTGCAAACTCAGACTTGAGAAATCAGCAATGACCAGGCAGCCAGAAACGATGGGCTCGTTATTGCAAAATCTTACACCAGATCCATCTAGTGAATTCAGCAATCACTTGCGTTGTATTGGTGTCAAGCTGGTGTAAAAGCAGAGTATCAGACTTACTGAATGGGTCTAAATGATGACAAAATGAAGAACTTCTCATTCTAGTTAGGAAGCAGTGATGAAAATCAACATATCCTGAAATCTTGATGTGTTGGGTTTTTTTTTTTTATTTCTCTTTTGAAACCTTAAAACATGAAATCATAATGTCCTTTTACTATGTATGATCACACTATTTCAGGTTAGTCATTTCCTGAACTGTATTTTATAGTGGAGTTTATTCACAAATGATTGGTTTCAGCCTAAGAAATTCCAGGTTAATTCAGCAGCCCCTGCTGTATGGTGTAATATAAGCTATTCATGAAGCAATAATATCTAAATTTGTCAAAGCATGGGGAAAACCAAAAAACCATTTATAAAACCTTCTCCTAAAGCTGGGCTTCAGTATAACAAGGCTTTGTATTCTTTCTGCACAGATCTTGATTGGCCATTTCCATTTGAAAAAAAGGGCACTTTGCAAAGTGCCACTTTTAAGTCTGTCCTTTCCCTGGCTATTCAAAGTTTTCTTTCCTTGATCTCGGGAGGAAAGTCTTGCATTATTTCTGATGCTCTCAGCAAGCCCTTTGCCCATACCCTTTACCACAAAGGAGCCTGAACATTTCTGTAGCACAATCCTTCAAGGTTTTCCCCTCCCTTCATTACGTGTACTGAAACATTCCTCTGAAACGTCTGCTAGGCTCATTCCCAGGCCTGTTTTCTCCTGCTAGCCTCAATGTCATCCCTTCCTTTCACTACTCTTGCTTCCAGCTGACCTCCAGTATCCATCTTGATCCTGCCTTCCTCACCACAGCAGCATCTGCCTGTGCACCATCGCTACCTAGGCAAGCTGCCCAGGACACTCTCATACTCTCATTAATGCACTATGATCTATGATTTTTACTCCTTTCACTTGCAATCCAAAAGCCAGGAAACACAGGCATGGCCATTTCACCATGTTAACTAGCCCTCCAGCCCTTCCTTTCCCTTGCACTCCCCTTCCTCTCCCCATCTTTCTCCCACTTCCCTCCCCTCCCCACCTACCCTTCCTCTCTCTATCTCTTCTTTCCCTACCCCTCCCCTCCTCTCCTTTATCCTCTCCTCTCTCCCTACCCCTCCCCTCCTCTCCTTTATCCTCTCTCCTCTCCTCTCCTCTCCTCTCCTCTCCTCTCCTCTCCTCTCCTCTCCTCTCCTCTCTTCTCCTCTCCTCTCCTCTCCTCTCCTCTCCTCTCCTCTCCTCTCCTCTCCTCTCCTCTCCTCTCCTCTCCTCTCCTCTCCTCTCCTCTCCTCTCCTCTCCTCTCCTCCCCTCCCCTCCCCTCCCCTCCCCTCCCCTCCCCTCCCCTCCCCTCCCCTCCCCTCCCCCTCCCCTCCCCTCCCCTCCCCTCCCCTCCCCTCCCCTCCCCTCCCCACCATTCCTCTTCTTTCCCTTTTCCTTCTCCTCTCTCTCTCCCTCCCCTCCTTTCTTCTTCCCTTCCCATCCTCTTCCCTCCCCACCTTTCCCTTCCTCCTTCTCTTCCTCTTCCTACTCTTCCCATCCCTATTTTACATCTCACTCTTCCCCTTCCCTACCTTCTCCCTATCCTTCCCTTGCCCTCACCTCTCCTCCCTTTCCCCCACTTTCCTCCCCACCTTTCCCATCCTTCCTCTCCCCCCCTTCCCTCTCCCTCTCCCCCTCGCCTCCTCTCCCTTGCCTTCTCCTCCTCCCTCTCCTTCTCCTCTCCCTTTCTCTCCCTCTCCCTTTCTTTCCTCTCCCTCTCCCTCCCTCCTCTCCATCTCCCTCTCCTCTTCCCACTCCCTTGCCTTTCCCCCTTCTCCTCTCTCCTTCTCCCTCCTCTCCCTCTTCGTCCCTCCTCTCCCTCTCCCCTTCTCCCTCTCCCCTTCCCTCTCCCCCTCTCTCCCTCTCCCTCCCTCTCCCTCCCTCTCCCCCTCTCCCTCCCTCTCTCCCCCTTCCCTCTCCTCTCCCTCCCTCTCTCCCTCTCCCCTCTCTCCCCCTCCCTTTCCCTCTCCTCTCCCTCCCTCTCTCCCTCTCCCCCCTCTCCCCCTCCCTTTCCCTCTCCCTCTCTCCCCTTCTCCCTCCCCCCTCCCCCTCCCTCTCCCCCTCTCTCCCCCTCCCTTCCCCCTCCTCTCCCCCTCCCTCTCCCTCTCTCTCTCCCTCTCCCCCTTCCCTCTCCCTCTCTCCCCCTCCTCTCCCCCACCCTCTCCCTCTCCCCCTCTCTCCCCCTCCCTCTCCCTCTCCCTCTCTCCCCCTTCCCTCTCCTCTCCCTCCCTCTCTCCCTCTCCCCCCTCTCTCCCCCTCCCTTTCCCTCTCCCTCTCTCCCCTTCTCCCTCCCCCTCTCCCTCCCTCTCCCCCTCTCTCCCCCTCCCTTCCCCCTCCTCTCCCCCTCCCTCTCCCTCTCTCTCTCCCTCTCTCCCCCTTCCCTCTCCCTCTCTCTCTCCCTCTCTCCCCCTTCCCTCTCCTCTCCCTCCCTCTCTCCCCCTTCCCTCTCCCTCTCTCTCTCCCTCTCTCCCCCTTCCCTCTCCTCTCCCTCCCTCTCTCCCTCTCCCTCTCTCCCCCCTCCCTCTCCCCCCTCTCCCCCTCTCCCTCCCTTTCCCCCTCCCTCTCCCCCTCTCTTTCCTCTCCCTCTCCCCCTACCCTCCCCCCTCCCCCCTCTCTCTCCCTCTCCCCCCCTCTCTCCCGCTCTCTCCCCCTCCCTCTCTCCCCCCTCCCTCTCCCCCTCTCCCTCTTGTTCTCCCCCCTCCCCTTCCCTTTCCCCTCCCTCTCCCTCTCCCTCTCGCCCTCCCTCTCCCCCCCTCTCTCTCCCCTCCTCCCTCTCCCCCCCTCCCTCTCCCCCGCCCGGCCCCGCCCCTCGGCTCTCTGTCCCCGCCATTGGCGGCCCGTGACGCAGGGGTTCGGCCCCCGGGCGGCGCACGCGCAGTGCCCGTTGGCGGCCGCGCTGGCGCGGTGCCCGCGGCGCCGCCCCTCCCCCCCGGCCGCCGTTGTTGTCAGTCTGGCCCCGGAGCCGCCCGCGCCGCGCTCCGCTCCCGCCCGCGTCCTTCCGACCTTCGTCTCCGCTCCCGTCGCCGTCCCGGCGGCCGCTGCCCATGCAGGGGGCGGCGCGGGGCGCGGCGCCGCTGCTGCTGCTGCTGCGCACGGTGAGTGGCGGCCGGGGCCGGGCCGGGCTTCGGGGGGGCTCCCTTCTCCCTTCCTTTCCCCGTTTCTCCCGGCGGCCTCGGAGGAGGAGGGGGCGATTCCCGGTGCTGCGGGGCTCGAGGAGCGGGACGAGGGGGTGGGGGGAGCGGCTGCGAGCGACCCGCGGTGCCGGTGCCCAAGCGGCGGCCAGGCGGGTGTCCCCCCTCCCGCGTCCCTGTGCCTTCGGACACGGACACAGACACCCCCCCCCTCCTCCAGTCCCGCCGCCCTCCGTATCCTGATCCATAGCCGTGTCCGCTGTCCGTACCCGTGTCCGTGTGCCCTCGCCACCCGTAGCCTTCCCGCACCGTGGGAAAACCGGCAGCGTGCGACCCCCCCCCTCCAAACCCGCCACCCTCGGCGGTGTCGTGTCTGTGCCCATGTCCATCTCTGTGCCAGTGCCCGTATCCTGGTCCGTGCCCGTGTCTGATGTCCATGTCTGTGCCCGTATCCTGGTCCCTACCCGTGTCTGATGTCCCTCTCTGTGCCAGTGCCCATATCCTAGTCCATACCCATGTCTAATGTCCATTTCTGTGTCAGCGTCCATATCCTAGTCCATACCCATATCTAATGTCCATCTCTGTGCCCGTGCCCATATCCTGGTCCATACCCGTGTCCGATGTTCATCTCCGTGTCCATACCCACGTCCATACCCGTGTCCATGCCTGTACCCGTGTGCCCTTGTCACCTGCAGTATTCCCGCAGCCCCTCAGCCCGCTGCCCTCGGCAGCACCGTGGCTGTACCGTACCCGTGCCCGTGTGCCCTCGCCCCCTACCCTGGAGCAGCATCCCCGCACCATGGGGTCACCGCAGGAAAAGCAGCAGCGAGCGTCTGCGTGTGTCCCCGCTGCTCTCAGCAGCGCCGTGACTGTGTCCATCTCCATACCCGTGTGCCCTTGCCACCTGCACTGTGTGCACAACGCAGGAAAAGTGGGAGCACGCGTGTCCTCCATGCACTGCCCTCGGCAGCGCCGTGCCCGTGTCCATACCCGTGTCCGTGTGCTTTCGCTCCCATCCCCAGAGCAGCGTTCCCGCACCGTGGGGTCACCGTGGGAAAAGCGGCAGCGAGTATGTGTCCTCCCACAACCCATGGTGCCCATGTCCCCTCGCCACCCGCGCTGTGCACACACGGAAGAGTGGTAGAGTGTGTGTGTGTGTGTCCCTGCTGCCCTTGCTAGTGCTGTGTCTGTGTCCGTACCCGTGCCCTTGTGCCCTCACCACCCGCAGGGTACACGCACCACGGGAAACGTGGCAGCGTGTGACCCCCACTTAATGCACCACACTTGGCAGCGCGGTGCTTGTGTCCATACCTGTGCCCATGCCCCCTTCCTGCTCGCCCTGGAACAGCGTTCCTACACTGTGGGGTTTCTGCAGGAAAAGTGACTGTGAGTGTGTGTGTGTGTCCCCCGCTGCCTTTGATAGCACTGTGTCTGTGTCCATACCCAAACCTGTGTGCCCTCAGCACTCCTGCCCGTTCCCATATCCATACGGGTGCCTGTGTCCGTGTGCCCTCGCCACTCACAGCGTTCCCCCACCGCAGGGTCGCCACGGGAGAAGCGGCAGCAAGTGTAAACTGCCTCCCTCCCCCCCGCCCAGCCACCCGCTGCCCTCGGCAGTGCCGCCTAGTATCTTCTGTAGCTTGGAAAAAAAACAAACCAGATAAACAAGTGAGGCAAAAGCCCTCCGGAGAGAGGGTTGGTCAGGTCACGGGTGTGCTGTGGGGGAATGACAGTGCATCTTGCCCCTCGGAACCAGGTGCAGAGCCAACAGGTTTACTCAGCCTGCAAGCTGGAGTCTTTTCTGCTCGCAGGATCGGAGAAAGCCCCTGAGAGAGGCTGGAAGGGCGAGTGTGTATTCTTTGTTTTTTGTCAGTATGGGCATTGCTTTGCTTATTACGTTGGATTTACTGCCTTTAGATTACTATAGGAATTGGTTGGATTAGCAAGTAAGTCCTGGAGAGAGGTGTTTGTGCTCTTTGCTAGGTGGGTTTTGACACCCAGGTGGTATTCCTCTTGTTAAATTTGCGGCAGATGACTGTTAAAGGTGTTTGTGGTTGATGTACAGCCTTGTGATAGCTGAAAGACAGATAAGTGTGGTTGTTGGTGAGGCTGGTGTTTTTTTAGACTGAACAAAGTATCAGAGAACATCCACTAGGGAAAAAGGCTATATTGGCCTGAGAACGGCTGGTGACAAGGGTGACCTATTTTCAGACTGGATATTTTTTGTTGGTAAGTGATGCTATAGAACACCTGTGAAGGAGAAAGCTTTACATGGGATATGGAAATATGAAAAGCTTTGGATTTTGCTTATGCATGGATAGTTGCTTACTGATCGTCTTGCTTTCAGG
The DNA here is from genome assembly GCF_032191515.1 of Phaenicophaeus curvirostris. Classification (NCBI taxonomy): domain Eukaryota; kingdom Metazoa; phylum Chordata; class Aves; order Cuculiformes; family Cuculidae; genus Phaenicophaeus; species Phaenicophaeus curvirostris. Next base: position 48,183,753 of record NC_091397.1, on the reverse strand, counting down.
AGCTTATTAAGAGTAGATAGGCAAAGGAGTGATTTCCTTAGTGGTACCATTGCATTTTCTGGAGCAGCTGAAGTATACAGCGTATGATTTACAGCCATTTAGCATGAATGAATTCCATGCAAGTCTGCTTACGCCTGCCCTCTGTAGTGCAGTCACTACTTAGTCATATAGGCTGCTTTGTTGGAGTTGTTTATTATGGATATATTTAGATCTTCAGGCTCTGGGGAAGGACCGGTTTAATGAATCTCAGCAAAATGAAATCTGTACAAAAGTGTTTACAAGCAAATGGTTGTTTTGTTAGGCTTAAGCAGTTCTTGCAAGGCACGCACCAATAGGAACTAGGTTAATGTATGATGGCTTTTTTTGGATAGATATATCACAGAAAGTGGAAATTTGGCTGGTAGTTATTTTTGTACTATTACTGATCCTTAGAAAGAACAGGTCTGAGACAAACTTAGAAGAGCTAACAGTCATTGCTACATAAGGCAATCAAATTTTACTTTGTGGAACACATTGAAATGTTAAATACGCTCTCATTTGCCCCTTTTACATCTAGTACATGAAAAAAATGTGCATTTGAGGTCTTAAAAATAAAATCTGAGGAGGAGAATATCCGGTCTTGTTTCACATTGTTTTCTGAATATTGTAAATGACCAGGAAAGTGGTAGAAAGATGACATGGTTTTTCAAGTGACTGGGAAGAAAAGCTTACACTGGAGTAGTGCTTGGTACAAAAGGTACAATCTGAGACAGCGCACTCATCTGGCTCTTTTGAGGGAATCTTTGTGATCCATACCTGAGGCTTCCCACAAAAACAGGAAGAAGAAAAGATGATGTCTTAAGTGGATTTAGTGATAAAATGTAAAATGGTTTGGCTTTTTTTTTTTTCTTTTTACACAATTAAGAAGCCAGAAGGTACAGATTCAGTTTTGGATACTGAAGTTTCTGTACAGGTCAGTGAATCATATTGCTATGAGAACTAATATTCCCATGTGGTGTAGGGGGTTGCACTGTAGGTACGTAGTTTGCTTTCTGATTATTTTACTCAGATAGCATGTTAAGAGTATTCATGTTAAGAGTATGCATGTTACAATGCTACTGCAGATATTCTTGTACTTGCAGTAGTTGTCTTCCTTGTGTGCTATTCTGACCAACCTGGTCTCTCCTAAGGCTCCAACTCCCTGCCTTTGATACCATATTTGAGTAGTTCTTTTGCAGTCTACACCTTAAGTGTATCATTGCCCTTTTTATCCCACTAGCAACTGCAATGCCAAACTGGTGCCTTTATCTTGCTTTGTTGTCTGCCTTGCTTTCAAGGGCATGGTACCCTGCTGCAGCTAACTTCTTTTCCTCAGAATGTGTATGAAAAAAATGTATTACCTCTCTTGGATATTGTCTGCTTTCAAAATTCCACTGAAATGTTGTAGCTGTAAAACTTCTTGATGAGCTTCTGTCAGTTCCTACTTAATAGTGTTTTCCAATTGTGTCTTAGAATAAGAAAATGATGAAATGATGGTTCTGATCAGGGATACTGCCTTGTGTGTATAGGGCTGAACTGCAGCTTATAATGAGTAAACTGACATTAAATTGCATAAGCTCCTAACTTTAGTAACCTGTGGGGTTCTGTGCATCTTCCTTGTCACACTACTTTCAAGCACTTAACTGCAATGCCACAGCTTCTGTAATAATGTAAAGTAGCTGTTGTTTTAATACACATAACAGCATTATGTAAGAGCTTAAGAGGATATGAAAAACTGTATTCACTTACAATTCTAGGATAACTTACCCTGGCAGAGTTCTAGTACACATAAGTTGATTAAGTCACCAATGTTAAGAACTTAATGAGGAAAAAACACTGTAGTTTTTATATTTGTGAACTATAAAACAGAGCATGTTAGCTTTCTGAAAAGCTGAATTTCTCGGTTGTACGGTGATCATCTACAACAGCGTTGGGAGGTGTGTTGTGCTGAATTTGACAGGCTGCTTTTTGCTGTTTTCTTCATGAATCGTTATGTGTTTTCCTAAGCAGTCTACTATCTAGTTACTGGCTGGACTTAAACCAACTTTACTTGAGAGATAAGATGATAGCCTAGACTTTTATAATTTTAGTTCATGTTGAAGCATGGTGTATTTCAGGTGTCTGCCAGTTTCAGACTAATTTAGGATGCTATAAATCAGGATAAAGTGTTGAAACTGAGTAACTGTAGGTTTGGGGTTTAAGTAATTTGTTTCCTAGTTGGAAAGTGTTAGTATCTCAGAGGCAACTTAAATCAATTCAGTGTTTACGTTACTAGATGTACTGTTAAACAAATGAAACTATCTGACATTTGAGCTCAGAGATAGTTCTTAAGGCATTTAATGGAAATTTTTATTGCTAGTGATTAGTGCTAACAGCATGTACACATATTTGCATCTGAATACTCATATTTGAGCTAGCTTTTGATGCTTTCACCTCCATTGATACAGGATAAAAATCACGTTTGTGACAAATATGATGATAGGTGTTTCAACGTTGATAACTTATTAAGTCGTTAAGCCACGCTGAAGTGCTCATTGATCAGTGGAATGTGTACAGCTCCTGTTAGTGGTCTTTGCTACACTGTCTGGCATGAGAAAATTATGTGGTAATGTTAATAAATAGACATTTGAAAAAGGTGAAACACTTCTGAGAATTCATGAAGTAGATGAGACAGTTCCTCTGAAAAAGTCCAGATTGGTAGAAGAGAAATCCGAGTTGTCTGTTTTTTGCAGAGTTCCTGCAAGAGGTTTTCTGGAAATAGTGTACTGCCCTGTCTAAAAGATAGTGATACCATCGTGAATCACAATAATATGACTTCTGTCTGATATGCAAAGTATTTCTTCATTGCTTTTCATATTCCAAGTTATTTTTTGGGGGTGGGAGCAATGAAGAAAAAAGGAAAATGTGGTGACATTTAGAGTATTAAACCCTTCAAGAAGGTACTTGGATTCTACTTATCAAACTTGGTAATGTATCATTTTGGGGCAAGGGAGTCTTAACTACCTTGAGTTATATCTGCTGCTTCTAAGATTGTTGATTGAAAAGGTTGTTGGTTTCTGTAATCTTCAGGCTTCTTTGATACCAGATCTTGATTGGTTAGGTTTATGAATGTCTGTAACAAAGACACTCATGTTAATTTCCTGTAGCTGAGGAGAAATCTTTCTTCCAGTGGCAACAGCAAAACATGATCATTTCAATTGAAACTGATTTTATTATGTATCATGACATCACTGAGTCTGAACAAAGTCTTATAACTGATATACAGATACAAAAAGAAAGTATGAGCAGATATCACAAAATTTGGAGCAAGTCCTCTTTCAAACAAGTTATCACGTACTACTTTGCAGAAGATAATTTAAGGGACATGGCCATTTGGGAAGACCTGGTGTTCTTCTCCTCTGCAATAATACTTTAAGAGCAGCTTTAGATCATAAGTGATGTATTGCTAAAGTATCTGATATGTGAACAAGGGGGTGATGATGTCTGTATTACCTTTTTTATTCATTTAGCTGCATACTGGACTGGAGAGTAGGCACAGGAAGAGAACAGGGAAAATGTGAAATTAATTGCTTTTGGAGCTGTGGCTGTTGTGAGGACTTTAAATGGTGTTTTGGAACTGTTGCTGGGTTCTCAGATCCATAGGGCAGATTGCATTTATCTTGTGTAATACCTCTTCTTAGAAATGGAAAGTGCATTGTGAACTGCAGTTATGATTAGCATGGTGATGAAAGTATCTTGTTCTTTTAACGCATTTCACAACTAGAGGCAGTTGGAACCAATGTCAGTGATTCCTAATGATGGGTTTGTCGATGGATTGTAGTTTGATCACTGTCTAGTGCATTTGTCTTCTTCATAGCTTTGACTAGTCTGTAATCATAATCTTGCTATTACTACCTACTATCTTGCTATTGCTTTACATACCTTTACATACCTACTATATTGCAATACATCCCTACTTCAGTGTTGCATGTATTTTTCTCATTCACCTACGTGTTGTGAAAGAAAAAGGAAATATACATTCTTGACTTCTAAAGTGGGGGGCCTCAAAGGGCCAATTCAGATCCTGTGGCTTTTTTCACTTGTCTTGATTGAAGATGATTCTGACAAAGACATCAACTACATAGTGGGGTTTCTACAACACAGTTCTCAAATCTTAGTGTGCTGTTTACTAGTGTTCTGTAAACCACTTACCACATCTTTGCAAACTCCTGTGGAAGAGGAGAGCTTAAATTTGTTTGATAGGACTGTACTGTGACCTCAAGAAAATACAGTGGTAGACAGCAATCTGTAGATCTAAATGTATGGGAATTTCTTATCTAAGAAATAAATGTAATATCTAATTGACGATATCCTGAATTGTGCATCATATTTCTTAGGTTTAGTTTTTCTCATACGTTGACACTCCCTCAAAGTCTTGCTCTTGGATCTTGGGTTGTGCAGGCTGTCATAATTTTCTGTTATAAAACAACGTTAGTAAATTTTATTTCTTCTCAAATCTGTAATGCTACCTCCTGTCCCCAGGCTTTTGTTTGTAGGTCCAAGAGCAATGCTTTATTAAGTTTATTGGCCTGCCAAATATTTCTGCTGCTGGCTGTTTACTGGATGATGAACCTTAGAGTTGAAGCAATCTTATTAGCATTTTGGTTTTGTTTCTGGACTCTAAGAAGAGTTAAGGCTTGGCATCAGTAGTTCTGCTGCCTGCAGTATATCCTACAGTAACAAAATACTAATATTTCGCTAGAGGCTTCCCAAGTGTTTAATGACAAAATTCCGTCAGCAATTTCATCAGCAAACTTCATCTCAAATCTTTTCAGAGAAAAATTCTGAAGACTGTTTAAAACTAGGGAGTAACATTAAATTGTGCAGGTTAATTCTTTTTTTGTTTAGAACATAGAACTACTTGATTACTCTGTCTTCATCGTTTTAGGTGTATCTGTTCTGAGTGGTGGAGAGATGTGCTTGATATATCTTGACACTGCAGGATGAGGTGAATTCTGACACTGCGGAGAGTACAATGAGGCTTAATATGAAAATAGAAGTGTGTGTACACCTTAAAATCTACTGCAGTGTTTTATTGTGGAACTTGTCAGGAACAGGAGAGTGTATGGAGTTTTTCATCAGTGAAGGGGAAGATGTGCGTGTATGCAGTGGTACAGTCATGCAGAGAGGGAATTAAAGTGTTAGATAGCATTGTGTATACAAGGGCTGGGTCATAACACTCTCCAGGAGTACCACATCTGCAAAGCATTTAGCTGTATGGCAGGTGTGGATTGCTGCTGTTTCTTTGAGTACCTTTGACTAGAAGTTGTGAAGGCTTAGGCCTCGGGAAGGTGGGGAAGGAAGGGCTTTCCTGGGCTGCGACACCTGTGTGTGGAAACAAAGGTAGAATACAGGTTCTTAGTATCTTAAGTCCCATATTCTGTCTTGAATATTTGTGGAATACTGGGTAGTATGAGGCTCAAAGTTTCAGATACTCTGGTGGAATTGAGTGATGGCTAGTTTTCAGAGCATGTGGTATATATTAAATGTATGTTATTCACACTTCACTCTTGCAACACTTTGTACCTGTCTCTAGTGTCTTGGCTCACCCTCACAGGGAAAACAAATTAACACATTGGTGAAGGTCTAACATCGGCACAGATGGTAGTGGCTCATATAGTGACAAGTATAAAGATTCATGGATTAGGCTGTGAAGGTGTCTCACAGTAGGATAGCAGGTAAATATTGGTAGGAAATATTGGAAAAAATGTGAAAAATTATATTTAGGCAGTTTATATACTGTTTGTTTTCTTCAGTTTGCTCTTAGATTCTAAAGATCTGCACAAATTGCTTTCAGAGTAAAAAAACTGCTTCTGGATCTCTGATCAGTTTATGTCAAATTTTGGTTTACTGTTTCTAGGATGAATAGCAAAGTAAGTCTTGCTTTCAACCTATAATTATGTAGTAAATGATCGATATAAATACTGTTATTCATCTGAGACAAAAGAGAGCAAAAGGCGAAACAGGGTGAAACCTATTTAATGTGTCTTGTGGATGTATGTAGTATGTACATCCCCTGAACTAGCCATCCTAAGCTCCTGTTACAGAAAATGAAAATGCGTGCATTTAAGAAATTACTCATTTGATCTATTTAGCTATCTGCTTTAGGGTGCAATTTGTTTTATCAGACACTTTTATCTGTGTTGACTGAATCTCTGTTTATCGTGAAGGGAGACAGGAATGATTAGCTGTCTGTGGATGAAGGAGTCCCAGTGAAGATTACTTCAGCTTTTATGTCTCTTGGTCCAATAATGCAGGGAAGTTTTTGCATTGATAGTATTATAACATTTTGTTGAAATGGGAACTTGAATCTTCACTTTCTGAAGAAAGAAGCTAGTACGCACATTAAGATAAGATGAACTAGGCTGCTCTTGCATGTAATGTATAATATAATGAAACGTTTTGGACAGGATGAATTGCTTGAAGAAAAAACACTGTCTCTGAAATATGCTGCTTTTCTAAACAGATCTATTAGGGACCTATTCATCCATCTTGAAGAGATAGTTGAATTACGGTACTGTTGTTAAGCCTCTTAATAGGGTGCGTGTGATATTACAAAACGGCTTCTGCAGATCTCCGTTACAGGGTCTGCTTTGCAGTATTTTGTGGAATAGGATGTACGAGCTTCTCTGGAAGGAAGGAACTGTTCTGAATCTATTTACTGGTAAATGTCTACATAACATAAAATCAGTATTGGGCATGCAGGTGAATTCTGGTATAGATAAGGAAAACTGCATTTTTAAAACTGAAATTAGCCACATGCATTAAATGCTGCTAATGGTTGGTAAGCTCACCAGCTAGAAACCCCAAACTCTCTTTTGCTGAACAATGAACCTATAAAGAACTTGAATCAAAACAAAGACGGGTGAATATTTTCTATGCTGTCTTTTAAGTGCTTTTCCTCAGGCTGCAGTTTGGCTTGCTGGCAAAGTATGGCTGCTTGCTTGAAATCGTTTGTTGCATGTTGCAGCTTGCAGCTCCTTCATTTGGTAAAAATGTTCAAGAGTTCATATTGTAAACTGGAAGACTGATCTGTTATTAAAATCAACCCTGTTTTGGAGTATGATGATAGTAGGTGTGTTAAATCTGAAAGTTTTGGGTGATTCCATTTATAGTTAGCCCCAAAAGTTCTACTGATATAACTAACTACGGAGACAACTGCAAAGAAAGGGTCACAAAGAGGCTTCAGCTCAAAAGCTGGTACCTTGTGAAAGTGTACTCTTAGTTGTTCCTTAGGCGCTTTCAGAATTCTGCTTTCTTACTCAAGAGAGAAACAACAAAAACTACTTCTTCAGTACCAATGAAAAGTGGTGGTACAGCGACTGTGACTCTTCGGGCAGCATATTTAAATAGAAATCAAGATTTGTGTCTAAATGCATTATGACAGTCTTGCATCCATTTCCTACTACTGAACAGTTCTTAATTTTTGTATGTTCACTTCTAACCATGCGTGTGTCTGAGATCATTGTATTTAGCTGTGGGAGCTTTGTCTCAGAAGATGTATTTTAAAACCAAAGATTTATAAGTTAGTTGGCTTGTTATTGTGGAGACTTTGTGTTAAACTGTTAATGAAAGTCTATAAATTTTATTTCAGATAATAAGGCTGCAATATTAGTAATTGTAGTTTATCATCCATTTCTGTAAGCTTTTATCCTGTTGATTACTGTCTGTGTTTCTCCATGGCTTAAGCATAACGGATTTTTGCTGGAATTTTGTTCACAAGTTGATGTTTATGTGTATTCTGCCATTTAGAGATAAATCACTTGTTGAGTTTGTAGAAAGATGGTTGAGAATGTGCCAAGTGAACAAAATAATTAGTATAAATCTTTACTTACTGCTGAGCATTATAGTTATTTAAATTGAGACAAGTTGCTTTCTATTACATCTGGCTGGGTTTGCTCTGCTAGGGATGGAACCTTCTGGAATTTAAGAAAGAAAAGCTAAGTCAAAATAGAATGAGGCTTTTTTGCCTCCATCTTTCTTACCTATTCCAGTAATAAAAATTTGGTTTTGCCATGCATTAAGAAAGCTCTGTCTTGTCTGCATGTGTTTTTGAGTCCAAGACTTCACAGAAAATTTCTCTTAAAGCCTCATCTCCTTGGAGAGTAAAGGTGTTTCATGAATTTGTGTGAACAGAGGTGTAAATCCTGAGGTTTGATTTAACATTCAAGAAAAGCAGTCTGTAAAAACTTGAGTTCTGCAGTTTGTGTTGTTGATAACTTCAGTTGCATAGGGAATGGCTGTCTTTTTTTGACAAAGCGTGTACTTAAAAAAAAAAAAAGGGTTCTAAAACTGTTAATTACTTTAGCATAAGGTATTGACTATGGGATGCATTATGCGTAAATGAGATTTGTAAGGTGGGTAGATGACCTAGTGACAGTTAAAAAAAAGTTGTCTTTAATTTCGTGTGCTACTCGTTATTTCTTTAATCCAGAAATGAAGGGTCTGATTAGGGTGCTGTGAATACAGTGGTTCTATAAAGCCTGTTGAGGAGGATGTGTTTCTTTATTTATTTATTTATTTTTAATTCCTTCTAGGATCAAGACTTGCTTCATACAGGTTAAAGTTAGGTGGGTTACGTGTGTATATGTACTTTTCATTGGCCTGCATTTTGGGGCTTAGATGAGTATGTTCAAACATTATACTATAATAAACTATAATAAAGCATTACATGAAAACATTATGTCAGTGCTTAATAAAAAAAAAAATTATTCTGAGAAACTAGTATAGAACAGACCAGAAAATGTGTAGAGAAAGGTGAGAAAAATGCTAAACCCTGTGGAATAACTTCTGTAAAAGAAAGGACAGCCTAGGACTCAAACAAGATTAAGCTGAAGCTATGAAAGGAGGAAGCTAAGACTGGGAGTTGCTTGAGGCAAGGTAAATAAAGTATGGTTCTTGTTTTGGAACAGATGGTGAATGAGAAGATGACCAAATTATCAGAGGATTAAAAACAAACAAGAGGAAGTGGTTCTTCTCACAGCACGTAGTTATGGTATTAAACTCCTTGTAGAAGGGTGTTCTTGATACTAAAAATTCACATGCTTTAACAAAGCACCTGCCCAGTTTCACAGGGAAGCTTTATTAAACATAGAGCCACTACCTTCTGTAAAGAAGTTTTTTAATCTCTTTAGAGTAAATAATGAATCTCTCCTTATCTTTGTTTGCCATTGTACTATGTTCTTCCCTATGCATCCTCTGATAGTTACTTACTAGGTAGGAGAGTGTTCAACATCATCATTTGGTTTAATTTAGCATGCTCTAGTTTTGTACATTCTGAAGTAAGGATGGAATGATAGTACATAGTTAATTAAGAGTGGTAGGGGAAAAGTAAGATGAGCAGTGTGGGATGTGTTGAGAAGCAGGTATGCCAACCCCAGTTTTGATACTGTGTCATCTTCTAGTGAAGTGGAGTGGTTTTTGGAAGAGCATCTGAAGCATAATGCTTAGTAACAGAATGAAAGGGTGCAGTAACAAAACCCAATGGAGTTTTTTAAAGTTTGATTATTATCTCTAAAGAAAAACAAACCAGAAAATCCAAACCCCACTGTTTATATCATTGTTACACTTACTCTGTTGCTTGTCTAAGTTGTAAGTTTTAGAAGCTGATTGATTTCATTCAAATTTTACAGGCGTGGAGGTCTCAAACTGAATTTCCACAGACTTTGTGGAAGTAGAAAGCTGGATAGAGAAGAGGTTATGTCATGGCTCCAGCTGAGAGAAGCAGTAAGGTAAGCTTGTTAAACATCAGAGAATCCTCACAGGACCCCCAACCTTGTAATTGAATCCATATGCAACCAGGTTCATTAGTTTCACTGCTGGTGAAATAACTTGTTTAGCAGGGAGTGTTTTTAATCTAATGCTTACATTTCAACTTGAGAATAACTATTGTAAGGGGTTGTTTGTTTGCCAGCTTCCTTTTCAAAGATTTTCTTTTTGAAGTTCAGTTTTGAAACTGTGAAAATATATTCTAAAGAGCTGTGTTTTCTGTATTTTGAGCTGGCAATAAGCCATCTAATTTTCATATTTCTAGCTACTTTGCACTCAAAGTGGGAGAAATGGGTAGCTTTTTGGTAGCTGCAGGTTTTTATTTAAACCTCAATCTGTATTAAAGATGCAGGAAAAGTTTTTGGGAGGTTTTGTCTGAAAGAAAACAGAAACGGGACATAAAACCTTCAAAACCAGGCTTGAACACGAACATCTTGTAAGTTGGATCTTGTTTGCTTAAATGCCAAATTAACTGGTAGCCAGGAGTTCAACACAAATAAGCTGAACTCTTGAGTTCTCTCCCCTTCCTTCCCACTCTTCTTCCCCTTTCTCCTGACTCATTCCCAGGACTGCTGAACATATGCAGCCTACATACAAACTTTTTATCACCAGTTTTTAAAACTCCAGTCAAAATATTTAGCAAGACATCTTATTTAGCAGTAAGAGTACATCTAACACAAATGTTTCATTTCTGCCTGTAAAGCTTTGTTCATTTGTTGTAATTACAGCATTAATTGATAATGCTCAAACCAATTAAAGTAACAAAATTAAGTCTTGTACATCAGCCTGAGCTTTGCTAAACAGGAAACCATTAAGAGGGAGAAGGTAAGAGTTCAAAGTCATGCCATCAGAACTTTGTACTAGAGCTGTTTTTTGCTGCAGTGTGAAGGAGTATGCCAAAAATAAGATAAATCAAGAATGTTCCTCTTGTCAATATTCTGTGCTACCCAGCTGATTTCTAATGTTGCTGGAAAAGTTACAGATTTTGGCTTCGCCATTTTTAACAGTACTTAGAACACTGACTTAGTGTTGCTTGCAAGGTTTTGAACTCAAGAACATGAACGCCACTGATTTTTCAGAGACATTTTCATTACTGCACTATTGAAATTCACTTTCTTCAGGCTTACTGATAATGTGAGTTCAGAAATCTGTTGGTTACTATGGCATGGCTTATCAAACCCTTTGCAAAAGTGCCTGAAGAATTTCATAAGTAATCTGTAATAATGTGCCAATTTAATAGTAATTTTGCTTATTTTTATGCAAATATATAATCTTGTCTCTTTATTTTAGGTACGCTTGGCAGTGACAATGGACTACTTCTTTGCATCGGATACTCTTATATGAAAAGATAACGTTTCCGAAGAGCTTAAATTTAATTTCATCTTCTGAAACAGAATGGCAGGCTTCAAACGAGGATATGATGGAAAGATTGCAGGATTGTATGACTTGGATAAAACTTTGGGCAGAGGTCATTTTGCTGTGGTCAAGCTTGCTCGGCATGTCTTTACAGGTGAAAAAGTAGCAGTAAAAGTAATTGACAAGACTAAACTGGACACTCTAGCCACTGGACATCTTTTTCAAGAAGTTAGATGCATGAAACTAGTGCAGCATCCCAACATAGTACGGCTGTATGAAGTGATTGACACCCAGACTAAGCTTTATCTTATCTTAGAGCTAGGTGATGGAGGAGATATGTTTGATTACATCATGAAACATGAAGAAGGTTTGAATGAGGATCTGGCAAAAAAATATTTTGCTCAAATAGTTCATGCTATATCCTACTGCCATAAACTGCATGTAGTTCATAGAGACTTAAAACCAGAGAATGTTGTCTTCTTTGAAAAGCAAGGACTTGTGAAATTGACTGATTTTGGCTTCAGCAACAAGTTTCAGCCTGGAAAGAAGCTCACCACAAGCTGTGGATCTCTTGCATATTCTGCTCCCGAAATATTACTTGGGGATGAATATGATGCACCAGCAGTGGGTATGTCCTCTTTGAATTCAACCAGTAATTTATGCTTAAGTACCATGATGTTGTACCACTCTGCTTTCTGTTTCAAAATAATGCCATGTGTGGAAGCCAGCTAATTGGCAAGAAATAATGTTGTAAACTGGGTGAGTTATAGATGAGTATGCAGTTCTGGAGCAGCTCTGTTTGAGAATGTTTGAGTATCTCCTTAAAAAATGCTTTAAAGTTCTTTTTGTATGAAACATTGCAATTGTATGTGTTGTAATTAGCTTTTCTGTTGAAAATGTGAATGTGATGTGTATGATTGTACTTGCTTTGTTAGAGAATCCGTGACCTTTTCAGAAAAGTGCCTGGTTTTAGTTTATTTTTAGCATCACTAATCCACCCTCTCCTGCCAAAAACTCCAACCACTCTTTGCGCAGTTTAGCCATATAAGACTTGACATCGTGAGCCCAGGCTGCTTACATGTTCTGCTCCAAGGTGGTAGGAATCTATTTCTAAGAAGCACTAACTTGGCTATTGGAGAAGGAAGCGGGGAATTTAGAAGGCTTTAACTCCCTCTTCACCTTCTGCCTTTTCCTTGTCTGAAAATCTAAAGTAGGGGGTGAGTTCCCTGTTGGTCTGAATTCTTTAAAAGGTAAGAGAAATAGTAATGTGTAAATTAGCCTTTGTATTTCTAGCTGGAAAGTGGAGTGTGCTAGACAGACTACTACAGGTAATTCTCTTTCTCCCTCTCTTAGGGCTGCTGCATGTGCTATTAGAAGTGACTTTATAGTCACTGAATAATGTCCTGTAGTCGTACAGGTTGCTTGTAACTGATAAATGAGGTAGAACTCACTACTTCTCCAACAAATTTAGGTACATACAATTCCAAATGATGCTTCAAAAATAGCTTGTTGTAGTCAACACGCCACTTCTTATGTACCCAGTGTCTGATACTTTTATTGTCTTAATAACATCAGTTAGGACTCTGTACATGGCTCTCTGTGTGTGTTGCTATGGTTATAATAGTGGCTGTAGTGATGGTTTATGTCGACTGGCTTGTTGAATATTTTGCTAATTTACTTGCACACTGTTGAGCTAAAATTCTTGCTTTATTCTTAATATAAATATTTTTAGCTAGTAGAATATTCTGTGTGTCACCTCATGGCTTCTGACTTTGAAGAGGTATTTTTCTGTGTTTTTTCTGGACTTGAAAGTACATTCTCAAGTGTGCTATAATTGGGATTTTTAAATGTGCTATTTGTCATCTTGCAAATCTGTGTTCATTCTACAGTGATGCTTGACAAAATGATTTCTATTTAGAGTCAGATGTTTTAGATGAGTTGATTCTGTGTGTGTAACTGGCAAACTAGAGATGCAAACCCCTGAGTTCTTCTGTGTTGTACTTTTTATTTTGAGAATTTCCTGAAGCATGAGTGTAGGTTATTGCAGTGGCCTCCAAAACAGGGTAGAAAGTGCATTTCTTAAAAAATTAACATAAGGCACTGTAAAGAACATCTCCTGAAAAGTAGAATAGCAGTCAACTTTTGGAGGATGAGCAAAAAAAGAAGTTCTGATATTTCTGCCCAATTTGAATATGCTTGGAAAAAAAGATGTGTGGGGATTAGTGGGGAGGGTGGGGATGGTAGCATTAGGAGCGTTATGACCAGGTAGTCCAAATTGAATTATATAGTTATCAGTGCATGCTTTGGACCATTTAGTGATAAATGTAACTTAGAGGACTTCGTAAGCCATTAGGTAAAATATGAGAAGTACTAGAAAAATAAAATGTTTAGATGGGTCTGGCTAATGTAGAGTGGATTGATGCAAACCATATAAAAACTAGAAAAAATATTTTCTTCTATGTGATATTTAAGGATGCTAGTTTTATTTCTGGGAATATTTAGATACACCTCAGTGGCTAGTTTTTGCTTAGTACTGTCTCAGCTACTGGATACTAGAACTTCTCCTATTCTAGCTGACACATTGCAGTGCTTGTATTCTAAGTTCTTTAGTGGCACAGTTTTCATCACTTTGTAATGCACTACCAAAATCTCTAAAATATTGTCAGTGCTGTCGAATGAAGATAACAGAATTCACTAGTAGCTGCCAATAATATAGCAACCTCAAATTTAGAATTTCCATTTTTAACTGTGGGTAAAAAGGCAAGATGCACTACGTAAGGTTTGAAAATATGACTTATTTGTGTATTTTAAATGCAAAGTTTGTGGGGGGAAAAAACATTAGGGACTCCTTCAAAGTCCCCCATCCCCAAAGAGAGTCTTAAAAGAATATATGTTTAAGAAATATATCACTAACCATGTAATTATGCAACTGAGAAATCAGCTTATGCAAAATTTTCTTAACCTTTAAAGATAAACTTTCATGCTAAGATGAGGTCATACTTGTGGACTAGGAAGTATGTATAATTTCAGAAGTAGTCATTTGCAAAAGAGAGATTACATCAGTTACATTTTGGTGCTAGTAATGTGCAAGGTGTGTATATGTGTATATATATATGTGTATGTATATATATATGTCCTGAAATAGTGAATAAGTGCTGTGAACTCATTCAACTGTTGGGCTGAATAGGGCTATTAATATTGCAATAATAATGACTGACAGTGGCAAAGATGTTTTGCCAGTTAGGATGAAATTACATTGTAACTGAACCAATCTAAAAGCTAGTTGCTTATGAAAAAGGAGGTCATGCTTTCTCTGGTCTAAGTACATGGTCCTGGCTCTTTGTGAGCATCTGACCACTTGAAAACCAACATAGTTTACTAAAATGCCAAATTAAAAATGATTGTCGTGCTTATACTTTGTGTGTGTGAAGGTACAGTTGCATTCATTATAATATTTTAAAAACACCAAATCTGTTTTCACTTATCCAAAATTGTTATATTTGCAAAAATTGTAAGAAAAATCGATCCAGAGATATGATGGGTTTTTTTGCCAGAGACCTTTGCCACAAACATGGCTTCTCTGATGCCTTATCAATAATATTAGAATGAATGTATAAAGGAAAACACATTTTCTTGCTACAAAAGCTGAAATATTCAGTCTTTTAAGTTGTATGCTTAATAAATATCATGGAAAAGCTTGCTTTATGAAAAGCTAACTGTTTCAGCTAGTTTAGGGATTAATCTCCCCTTTGTGATGCTACTTAAAAGTTTTCATACTTGAAAAGAGATTAGTTAATTTAGGTCTCTCATTTCCTTCTGTGTTTAAGGTGGTAGTTAAAATGATGCAAGAGGAATATTAGGCAATGATCATATGTTCCCAGAGCTTTTCAAAAAGCCGAGTGAGTTAGATAATGAGAAGTTCTGTTCCTTGTAGTTTCCCATGTTTTTTTTCCTCTGATTAGAACAAATTTTAATTAAATGTGAAAGTGAGAGGACTGTGGCTGCACATAAAGTTCATTTCGTAAATCTAACGGACTTATTAGATCAGGCAGAGTTCTTTCTAGAGCAGTGGTGTAATCCAGCAAACTCCAGCAGTATTCAAAAGGGGATAACTACAGATGAGAAAGACTAAAACGTGCTTCTGGTAATACTCTTCCTTTTGCTCTACCAGCATCAACAGAGACTCTGTTGCTAAATAAATAGAAATCCCCCCTTTCCTAGGTGATACAGTTTTATTACGTTTTTTTCACATTAAGTGATTCTTTCGGAGGAGAGCAAGTTCTATTTTAACTGTGTGGCATCTCTACAAAATATTAAGTGTTGCGTAGGCTACAGTGATTCTGGAAGACATTGATGCTTCTGATGGGTTTTTATTGTTGTAGTCAGGTATTCGGTACATGGTTTTACAGATGAATGGAATAATTTGCAGAATAAATTTATCCTTCTGGGGATGAGAAATGGGCAAATTAAGATTGTAAGATTGGGACTATTTAGCTCAGTTGAATGCAGGCATCTAGAATGGTGCTGTAATGCACAAGTAACATTGTAGGTATCATCACAGTTATTTAGTATTGCAGTCTGTTGTCACAGAAACACTAAGAGAATGGTGGCAAGATGTTCCTCATAAAAGATATGGCCAACAGGAATATTACAGTTACTGCAGCTCAGTGCTATTCAACTGGCAGTTTGTAGTCCAGATCCAGCTTGCTGCCTTCGTGGAGTTGCTGGGACTGACCACTTGGAAAACATTGATTACTTTAGTAGATAGATGCTGGCTTTCTTGCACAACTCAGACGTGAATATCTTCTGACAATATGGTAAGACAGTAATGGATGGATGTATTTATTATCTAATCACACATTTTTGATTATTAAAGGAAGCAGAGCATTTGTCATACATACCTCTCCTGAGATGATGATACTGCTTTTAGACCTGCTTTTGTCTCTGTTCAGATGATACTATTTCTTTTTTTCTTTTGCATCAGGCATTTACAAGGTCTTCTTACCTGTGTGTAGTGTTGCTGGGTGTGTTTCGTCTTTCAGAGCTTCAGCTATCTTTACGAAGTGCTTGAGGATAGCTAAGTAGCCCCAGATGACCCTGTCCAGCCTGTGTGGAGCTTGTTTTGGTGTTTCTGCATGTGTATAGCACTTTAGTCACAAACCGAGTGACTAATGTAAGCATAATAGCCAGTGGGTATGTACAGTAACCTTTTACGCTATAAAAGTGCTGAATATAAGACTTGACAGGCTTGAGTGGAAAAAAAAAAAAACCCGAAGTGGGAAGATACTTGCAAACCGTGCATGGTATTGAATCGTTTAGCATACCTGACAGCATTTTGGAGTTTCGGTATGCTCGAAATATGATTACAGCCAAACTTGACAGAAATGAAAAGCAAAAATTACTATAAAAGCTTTTCACCGGTTGTTTTGTTTTCACAATCTCCCTTTTTAATGTTACATTGCAACATTTTAGAAGATTTATAGGTAGAGATATTATAGAATGAGCTAGAAGGCTTGTATCAGAAACGGTGTGACCAGCAGGTCCAGGGAGGTTATTCTCCCTCTGTAGTCGGCACTGGTGAGACCGCTGCTCGAATCCTGTGTTCAGTTCTGGGCCCCTCACCACAAGAAGGATGTTGAGGCTCTGGAGCGAGTCCAGAGAAGAGCAACAAAGCTGGTGAGGGGGCTGGAGAACAGGCCTTATGAGGAGCGGCTGAGAGAGCTGGGGTTGTTTAGCCTGGAGAAGAGGAGGCTGAGGGGAGACCTCATTGCTCTCTACAGCTGCCTGAAAGGAGGTTGTGGAGAGGAGGGAGCTGGCCTCTTCTCCCAAGTGACGGGGGACAGGACAAGAGGGAATGGCCTCAAGCTCTGCCAGGGGAGGTTTAGGCTGGACCTTAGGAAAAAATTTTTCACAGAAAGGGTCATTGGGCACTGGCACAGGCTTCTCAGGGAGGTGGTTGGTTCACCTTCCCTGGAGGTGTTTAAGGCACGGGTGGACTCGATCCAGTGGGTCGCTTCCAACCTGGTGATTCTGTGATTCTATGATTCTATGAAGGTGTATAAGTGCAGAAAGCTAAGGGTAGTACTCGTCTACTTCCAGCATAAGAGATCTTCCCCTTCCATTTTGCTTGCATCAGTGCAGAGCTTACCCCTTCTCTCTGCATGGCTGATCATTTGATGAACCGATTTTATCAGTTAACTTGACAGAAATACTGTTAACAGTTTTCCGTCAGGCTTAACTTCTGCCAGGATAGCAGAGCTGCTTGTTCTCTTAGCACTGAGTGGAAGAGCTGGTGCAAAGGAGGTGAAGGGAGCACACAGCTTGGACTAGATATCATGGGAAGGTGGTAGGACTTGCTCCTCTTTTGTGTTAGCAAGTTTAGTTTAGATAATTCAGCCTTGCTCACTTATCTTCACCTCCTGTATAAGAGAAACTCATTTGACTGAAATTCATCAAGTGCACTTTTAGGAGAATTGTGTTCTGCTTTCCTGCTTAAAATGCTTTTGAAGCAAAACAGAAGGAATTGATGCATCTATGTTAAGTGTATTTCTGTGCTGCTCTTTCTTCCTGTCCACTTATATTAGTGGTCCTGCTTTTCTGCCTTCTCCCCGCTGTGCTGTGTGTCTCACAGAGCTGAAAAAGAGAGTGAAATTTGAAAAATTATCAGGAATGAGATTTTATACTTTTTAGAAGGGGCAAATATAAGGAATTGATTGTAGAATACTTTCAGAAAGTTTCAGTCTTGAGGGTGTTTACGTCGTGTTAAAGAATTTAGTTTTACATTCTGTGGCAATTTATATGCAGGTATGGGAGTCCAGTTTCTGTGTAGCATGCTCTCCTTTGGTTCTGTTTTTTCCCCCTCAATCTAATTATTTTATTGACAAGAAAATGCTTTTGATGCCTCATACTGAGGGTGTTGTGCTACAGGTGTTGGAGCCTTACATTCAGAAGCAAAGATATGATGTGACGAGGCAGTAATGAGGAGTGGGAGTCTGTGATTCTGAGGACTTCTCAGTAAATCTGTGCTGGCTAGTATTTATGAAGTATAATTTAAGTTCCATTCTGGATTAATTTATGCACAAGTTTTAATTGATTCACCAATAAACTGCTGGATGAAGCAAAGACTAGTTTTTCCAAGCGAATCTTCAGAGAAGAACCTGTCAAGATTTGGTTAGTACCATGTCAGCTAAACTGTAACTTAAGTACAGGGACATTTCTTAGTCATCTTGCTGTGCTCATGGAAGAACTGTTTTCATAATATTTCAAACTGCTGTTGTGGAAAAAGATTTCATTATGATAAATACATCACCACAGCCAGGAAGCTTCATTTCACTTATCTTGCAAGCAAATATTCAGATTGCTTGTGTTCAGCCTGTGGCTGACTAATTTGGCAACGTGAATCTGGTGGAACCAAAATCAGTGGTATACTACTTATTGTAAACCAGATGCTCAGGTTTTGCAGTCATGTATAAAGCTGCACTAAGATGTTAATTTTATAAATAAGGTACAAACAATCTTTTTTACAGCTAAAACCTTTAGGAATATATAGTCAATCAGAAAATATGCAGGATTTCTTAGGTACTAGGAGCAATATGTCTTTACTATTTGTATATAAAAGATCAAAACCATTGCAGTGAAACATCTATATAAGCTGTACATGCTGTACAGAGTTTGACATGTCCAGTGATTTTTAGAACATGTTTTATACAGAGAAAAACTTCCTCTGCCTTTAAGTTTTTTTTTAACCTAGCTAATTGTTTTCTGGAATAGTAGTATTGTAACGTCAGTTCATGCAGAAAACATTTGGGTTTGTTTGTGTTTACAATGTAGATTCAGTAGCTTCTAAAATGTGGCTAAGCAACAGAAATGAAAGGAGAAAGAATGCATTTCTAAATGCAGAACTGATGAATCAGAGTAAAACAGACTATTTTGGAATAAAGGCAGTGGCATGTGTTTAGTAAGACCTTTCAGTGGTGGTGGATTTTTGTTAAAGTAACCTTACTGAAATTTGAGATGCATTATACACTAAAAAATAAAGAATAACTGTTTGTCTGTATTTTAATAGTTGTATGAAACCAGCAAAACCCATGCTATTGTATTTGGGGAAGAATAAGTACTAGTTGCCAGATAGAGTGAAAATAAAAATTGCTTCCAAAGACAAGACTAGTTACTGATGATCATGTCTTAGTCAAGTAAAATAAGATATATAGAACAGACTGTTTCATCAGACAGATAAGGTAATTGTGCAAATAATTTGCTAAATGCCATTTGCTATTTATGCTCTTTTTTGGAGGGATAGGGGAAGGAAAAGATTTTTCCTAATTCTTGTCTGCTCTGTGTTCTAATAGTAATTTTAATTGGATTTGTAGTGCTTTAAAACAAGGAGAACATTCTGCCTGTTAATTTTGAAAATGTTAGCATCGATTGCGGATTATGTTTTCCTTAGCTTTCTCCAAGGGGAAGTAAAAAGTTCATTTTGCAAAATGCAGAAAGATAGCTGAATTAACAGGTGATGGCATCTCTGAAAACTAGAGACATCAGTGCAGAGGTTTATTGAAAGCCTTCTTCATGAAAAGTTACAGAACAGAAGAATAATTCGATTGGACAAAAATCAATTAATCTTTGTTTTTTACCCGTGCTCGTCAAACTTCACAACTGGTCCAGTTTGAGCGTCTTCCACATTTGCTAACAGTCTGTGCGTGTAGTAATGTGAAAATACCTTTCATGCATAGAAAGGCTGAAATTATTCCATACTGTCTTGCTACTGACTTTTTATACAAGGGATACAATTTTTTTAACCTTTTTAGCTTGTGCAGGGGTGGAAATGCTTTGCTTGTTCTCCTTCTGAAGCACAAGTATTTCAACAGTATAACAGGCACCATTCAAACAATTCAGTTTTTGTCCTTTTGTACTGTAGTATGTAATTTTTCATCACTGTTTTTAATAGACATCTCATTCTCTACTGTTTGACTTGTCATAAATTTTTACTCTTAAGCTGTGTGTCAGTTCTTCAGACACTTATGTTAATCTGTGCTATAAATTAGCCTATGCTGTGAGTGAGACCTTAAATTTCAACTTGCAACAAACATGTTTACCACTGTTATCCTTGTGAGTAATCAGCCTGTACCTACTCCTGAGCTTAATGAGGGTTCCACCACTAAATTCCAGTCCAAATAAAGTGGTTCATGATGGGGTTTTGTGTCCGAGTTCAAACCAGCAGCCTTCAGATACAATTGCTGCCTAGCCCTGAACGTGCCCAGAGTGCAGAGATGCTGATGATCTTTACATTAGATTTTCATATTTAGATCTCCATAGAATAACTTGATATTGTAGTGCTGATGTGTTGAGGCTCTTGCAAGGCTTATCTTCAACAGCTTTCTATGGATTGGATGTTCTTCCACAATCTGGTCTAAAGAGGTTGTAGCAGCAGTGATGATGACGTTCTCTTTAATGTCTCAGTGGTCAGAGCAATTGCCCGTGATGCTGGAAGTCAGGACTTGTTTCCATCCTTCATTTATCCACTCTGTTGATACATCTGTAGTGGCCAAATAAATAGGTAAACATTTCTGTCATCTCCATAAAAGTTGATTTATTTTCTTCTTTGCTTGTGAAGTGACTCCTAGTGGAAGATAGCTATTACATTCAGCTGTTATAGTAAACATTCCAATGAGAGATGTATAAAACCCGACTAAAGTTACTTAATATTACAGATCACTTCTGAAGAAGCAGACTTTCTGTAGAAGGAGCTGTCTTATCAACTGAGCCGTATGCACTGTGTAAACACTGTGTTAGGCACTTCTACACGTAAGTTAGGAGGAAAAAAATCTTTTTCCCATAAAGGCCTGAAGTAAAGAACTTCATTAAACAGACTCAATTTACTTGATGTAGTTAAATGTGAATGTTTCTGTACCAAAATGGGTATGGATTTTCAGCTGCTTAAAATCAGGAATTCACATAGCATGTATAAAGTGGGACAAGTTCTGAGGAATGTTAGAAATTCAAGCAAGTCTTATGCCATAGGGATCTCCTGCGTCACATAAATTCTAACTTTCTGAAATCTGTGGTGCTTCTTTTAGGAGCCAGTGTGAAGCTTTCGAAAGCACTAAATGGCTCGTGAAATGGTGAAGCCCAGCTCAGGGGTTAAGCAGATGAATATGGATGTGCTTTGTGTAGTGTACAAACTGGAACATAACAGATGTTTGACTGCCCTGTGTTTAAGACAGACATAGCATAAACAGCTAATGACGTAGTTTGGTTTCTATGGCAGTGACTTCATGTTATGTAAGGAAGTTGCGTATACACAGCCCTGGTTGTCATGGTTCTGGGAATCCTGCTTGAGCAGCCCTTTCCTCATCAGCATTATTTAATGGCTTTAAAAACAATAAAATAGTCTGTACTGCAGCTTGCTAGCTAGTGCTTTTAAAAGTCCTAATCTCTCTTATTTTATTATTAAAGGAATGGCAGTTTCAAGTTATTAGTGCCCAATTTAAAGGCTAAATTGCATCTTGAGATCTTCACTATGCTTTTGAAAGAGACTTTGATTTTGACCACTGCAGTGTAGGAGTGTGCCTTCCGTCAGTATATGTATTTGAAGTTGCACAGGTTATAAGCATGCTAAGTGCCTGCAGTATGTCAGGCCTGAAGTCTGCTTTTCCATCAGTTTTCTGCAGAGCAAGTTAGGTGACCCTTGGAGGGAAGGAGAGAAGTAAGCAGTTCCCATAAAGGTTTCAGCTGCTAATTACTAAGAGTAGTAAAAATCTTGAAATTGTGAAAAATAAATTCTTGTTTAAATCTGCTCTTCTAAAAATGGGTGTCTCTAATCCTTCTTTTCCCTGCATTTCTTCAATTAGATGTCTTAAATTTAGAACTGGCACTGGCACCTGAGTTCTGAGCTGTCATAAGGGAGTATAGCTGCAAATGTATGCCAGCTCATTGGCCCAAGCTAAGGAGTTTTGCTTACAAAAGCTGCTCCTTTATCTGGTTAAACTCTCCAGTAGTAAATACATTACATCGAAAGGTTTTGTCTAAAACTTGATTTTATTTTTTTTAAGCATTAGCATAGCACTGTAGCTAATGTATTAACTTTATGTATAACAAACCTTCACACAGGGGTGTGAAGTTGGAGCAGAAACACATCTCTGCAGAATTCTTTACTTGTATATATTCTATGGAAACCATGTTTGTGTTGAGCTGAAGGTGAGATTATTTTTTTTAAATGGTACAGCCCATTGAAGTGTCTCAAAAAAATAAAACCAGTCTTGCTCTGCATTCAGGTCCTTCCCATAGAGTTCTGCACCCACTTTTCTGTATTTTTTACCTTGGTGCTTGTGCGACACTTTAGTGAGCCAGAGCCATTTGGTGAAGGGGTAGAACTGTAAACAGGTGTTGTAATCTTTGCTTTTAAATTTCCATCTATAGCTTCTAATAATGTGTGAAAGCAGGAAACTATCTTAGCTAGGATTTATCCCCTGAGTTGACATAAGGTATATCAAATAAAGAACATACTATAAAGGCTGCCTTCACTTTAAAAAAGTGTGGGTTTGCAAGTGTGTGGAGATCTAAAGAAAAACTTCTGTTCCTTTAAACTTTGGTTTATTTTTCTTCCCCCTTTCCTTAGTTACTACCTGGTCTGAAAACAGATGCTACTTATTTTCTGGAAGCCTTGCTCTGATGAGGTGGCAGGCTCTTATTTCATTGCTGCTCCAACATCTTTCTAATCAGCTCACATAATTATTTTGTCAAAGTTAGTGCTTCTGACCAAATTAGATCACTAGACCTTGACTGAAGCTTTCACTCAGTTTGAGTGAAACTCTTTTGTAATAGGGTAAGAACACTCTTTCAGTTTTAGAAATGAAAGATCAAGGATGCCATTGTCTGCTCTGCTAGTGAAGAGATCACCCCCAGCAGAAGCAGGTATAGCAGGGTGCAGCACAAGGATGGGCAGTGTGTTCTGACCAAGTGCTGATCAAAGCACTTGTTCAGCTGAGTGCAAACCATCTCCATCTTCCTTAGAATCCTTGAGATCTAGAGGATGGATGAGTATTCTCTTTATTAATAGAAAAGAATAATAGTAGAATCATTTAGGTTCTAAAAGACCTTTAGGATTGAGTCCAACCCTTAACCTAACCGTGCCAAGTCTACCACTAAAACATGTCCCTAAGCACCACATCTCCAGGGATGGTGACTCAACTACTTCCCTGGAACAGCCTGTTCCAGTGCTCGACAACCCTTTCAGTGAAGTAATATTTCCTAATGTCCATCTTAAACCTCCTCTGGCACTACTTCAGGCCATTTCCTCTCCTCTTATCACTTGTTTCTTGAGAGAAGAGACCCACACGCACCTCGCTACAACCTCCTTTCAGGTATTTGTGGAGTGTGATAAGGTCTCCCCTCAGCCTTCATCATTCTTGCAGAGTTTGTATATTTCAAATGAATTTACTTTGAAAGTGTTTAATGTTTCCTGTCAGCATTTTTTTTTACCACTTCCTTCATGCTTACTGTCTTTTGCATTGTGTTTGGTGTGAAGAGTGAAAAATAATTGCATTTTATTGACACAACCCTGTGCTGTTTTAAATGGGGCATTCAAGTTCTGTATGTTCACATACACTATCAACATTATTTTAGTTCTTACTGTGCTATGTCATGCTTTCATTTTTGCAAATAAACACCTACAGTCCACTGCTGATGGTGAAAAGGAAGTATAGTTTTCCTGCTGGTCCTTCATACTCCAGTGAGGTACCTCTGAAGATTATCTGGTTAATGCCCCTACTCAAGCAGGAACTCCTTGGAGTTGATTGTCTGGGGCTGCGTCCAGACAGCTTTTGAATATCTATAAGGATGGAGACTCCGCAACTTCCCAGGGCAGTGTGAGCCAGGGCTCAGTTCCCCTCCAGATGAAAAAATATTTCCTAACATTCAGATGCCACTGGAAGGAGCCTGGATCCATCTTTGTGCCTTCTCTTTAGCTATTTGTACACGTTGATAATGATCCCGTCTGAGCCTTCACTTTTCTAGGCTGAACAGACCCAGCTCTCTCAGTCTTTCCTTACAGGAGAGATGCTCCAATCCCTTCATCATCTTCGTAGCCCTTCATTGGACTCTGCAGTATGTCCATTTCTCTCTTGTACTGAGGACTCCAGAACTGGGCACGGTGCTTCAGGTGTGGCCTCACTGGTGCCAAGCAGAGGTGAAGGGTCACTTCAGTCAATCAACACCCCTCCTAGCTTTGATTCACGATGGTGATTCATTAAGTGTTCATCTTGTTTAACACAAACACCCATTGATTGTTGCCTGAAATGCTGAATGGCAAAACATAAGAGTGAACTTGGCCATCACAACTTTTCCATCCAGAGATCATCAAAAACTTCTGCAAACACCTGCAACCCAAGGTCTGAAAGCTTATCTCCAGTGGCTTGTATGTAGGACAAAAGCTGCTGGAAGATTTATTAAGTAACATTTGTTACTTTTTTTGGAGGCACAAAAAGCTGTGAGCTCTTTGTAGATGTGACTGACTGTAGCAACACTTACATTTTCTGTTGTGCCTTTACCTTTAATAAAGTGGCAACTTGCAATTGGCCTGAAGGAGAGCCTTCTTAAACATGTTCCACCTTTCACTAGGCTGGTTTGTTTTAACAATCGAGCCATTGGATCGATTTAAACTGTGGCAAAGAAAATGGACAGGGGAGAAACCTCTTGATTTATGAGGCTGCATGTGAAGGGGCAAGACAGAAGTCTTCAATGTGCCCTCCTAATACACCTGTAGACATCCCAATGCTTGGCTTTGCTTCCATAAATGAGGAGGGGCTTGCTATAATATGATACTGGAGGGCGTTCAAAGGTGACCTCAAGATGACATCAGTCTTGTGACATAATAAGATCTGTGTTAAGTCTTCCAGTGATTTTTCTGTTTCCAGGGCTTTGCATATCGATTCAACTGACTGAGGCACACTATTTTATTGCTTCCTAGTTATTAGTAAACTTTTAAGTCTGCTTAGGCTACTTAGCTGTTTCCTTGACACTGTGAGCTGAGTCATTTTAGTAGCTGTGACCGAGGATGCAATGAAAATGTTCTTCAGTCACAGCTACGAAAAATACAGTGGGAATTAAAAGTCACGTAATTGTTTCTGTCCAGGTGGCCAGAATAAGTGTCTGCTATGCTGGAGGCTAACAAAATACACATTGTCAGAAAAGTGTATAGTAAACTTTACCTGCATTATGTAAGAATGAGATAAAGTTTAGCTGTTGCTACCCTAGTGCTCTTTACTGACAGTGTGAGAATTTGTAGCTAATACGAAAATGTCAAAAGGTCTTAACTATTTTAGTTTCCAACAAAACTTTTTTCTGCATATATGATGTCCTTTTACTAATACAAACTGCATAACACAAGGAAATACAGTAGCAGTTCAGTGTGTGGTTGATATTTCTCTGCTAACAAGAGTTAGTGTTATATTTTTCATGTAGTTGCATTAAAAAAAAAAGAAAAAAGTTGTTTCACTTCACCATCTGCAGCTCCTCATATCTGGAAATGGAGTGGATATGGAGTGCAAAATACAGTAACTAATGAAAGAAGATACACAAAAATCTCTGTTATATGCTGGCTAATCAGTAATTACTGTTTTATTTCTCGAAACATATAGGTTGATATCTAATGGGACACTGTTATAGCAAACAATAGGGTTGTGGGGTTTTTTTTTTGCATTTAGAGGATCAGCTAGATTCTGCTTCTGAAAAGTTGTGGGTTTTTAAATTCTTTTAATAAAGTAAATGTATATACATATTTACTTAAATAACTTTTGGAAAACTAAACCGGTATCTGTCATTACAAATTCCCCCAAAACTGAAAACCAGAGAAGTGTATATATGCCCTAGAAAAGAAGCCATGTGTGTAAAACAGAAGACCGAAAAAAGAAAATACTTATGGATGTTTAGTATCTACTCAGTGCACTTGAAACTTTACAGTCTACTAGAATTTCCTGTATATGATGATTTCATGGAAATTGTTGTCTTACTGTGATTGCTATCCTTTTCTTAGGACTGTCTCATTGGTTTAAGCTTGATTTCTTAGAATATTATGGTTTTCTTTCTGTTTGAGCTTTTTATGTGCTTATTTTTAGTTTTTGGTTTAATTCTATCGCTCCCTTCCCCAGTATTTTAATTTTGGTTCAAATTTAGCCAATGAATATTGCTTCATTATAGCAAACGTAATTTGTAATTATGAAGACTTATGTGCACTCTTGTAAAATACTTCACCCTGAAAGGAGATGTGAAGCATTGCTTTATTGTAGGGACAGCATGTAACAGAACACTAGGATACATTGTGTCGCAAAATAGATAGGCTTTTAAAAATCCCATATTCCACAACATTCGGCTTTCTGGCATCAGGCTGCCAAAGTAATAAAGCACTTACCGAGTGCTAAGCATGTCAATAGTCGTGTTGGATTTTCAGGTATATATATATGGTGTACTGGCCTGGAAATGCTCAGTACCTATAGGATTTAGACCCTACTAAGCAGAACAGATATCAGATAATTGTTTGAGTTAATAGCATACACTTACTACAAATTAGAGCTCTAAAGAAAATTACCATGTAGCGTGTCTCTTCTGCTGTCAGCTAAACCATTTGAAGAATGGGTTGTAACTAGCAAAATGAGTAATTGTTCTAGAGATGAATGTGTGTGATTTACATTCTTATATAAAATCATAGCCATCCCTCAGTGTTAAATGCACATCAAGTCTTTTGAGAAGGCCACAGAAAGCAAGATGCAGTTGGGTAGGGAACTTAGTGTAGGCTCTTACAAGCCCTTCCAGGACAGAACTGGTGCTCTGCTTTCTAGAGTACTGCTGGCTCCTCTCCTCTCTTTCCTCAGGAGGCTTCTGCCGGTTTATTTGTAGAATCATTGAATGGTTTGGATTGGAAGGGACCTTAAAAGATCATCCAGTTCCAACTCCCCTGCCATGAGCAGGAACATCTCCCACTAGACCAGGTTGCTCAAAGCCCCATCCAACCTGGCCTTGAACACCTCCAGGGATGGGGCAGCCACAACTTCTCTGGGCAGCCTGTTCCTGTGCCTCACCTCCCTCACAGTAACAAATCTTTTCCTACTATCTCATCTAAATGTCCCCTCCTTCAGCTTAAAACCGTTACCCCTTGTCCTATCCCTGCACTCCCTGATAAAACGTCCCTCCCCAGCTTTCCTGTAGGCCACCTCTAGGTACTGAAGGGCTGCTTTATGGTCTCCCCAGAGCCTTCTCTTCTGTAGGCTGAACAACCCCAACTCTCTCAGCCCATCCTTGTATGAGGGGTGCTCCAGCCCTCTGCTAATCTTCACAGCCCTCCTCTGGAGTTTGGGTTTACTGGGTACAGGTCTGTGAAATTCTAGGGTGTAAGACCGAAAATTGCCATTGGAATCGTCATAACTTGGTGTTGTAGCTGAATTTTAAGAGCATGGCCTTTTCTCTAGGGATATGTTGGACATATTTATTTACTTTTGTGCAATAGAATATATTGCTTAATGTTTAAGCTTCCTGTACTGACTGCAGTGAGACTTGTGAAAGGTAAACCAGGCAAACTCTTAGTAAACTTTTTAACTAAATATTAGCTTTTAGAGTAGGCAGAAACCAACTAAAGGGCTTCATGCTCAGCAGTGCTGCTTTTTCATCTTTTGGTATATCATTTCATTGGAGAACAAGACAGTTGTTAGATGTTTTTTATTACAGAAGCAGGAGTTAGAAGGAAACATGAAGTCTTACAGAGTGTAGTAGAGATCACTATTAATTAATTATGCTATATTTGATGGGTATTTAAAAGAAAAAAACAAAACACCCCACAATTTGTAATATGATTGGTGTAAGAAGGTAGCTATGCCTAAATGATTTGATTTATTATTTACCATTAGAAGTAGCAAAGAATTTTTTAAAGCAACACTACTGAAGTACAAACGTATCTACCTCAGCCTCACTGAAATAAGTGCCTTTCATTGTAATGTCTTACTTTATAGAGTAATGTGAAAACAATACTGGGAATATTTTATGTTAGTCCTTCTAAAAGGAACGGGCTTTAAATATGAATCTCTTTAATAATCTGTGCCTACCTGCGAAAAAAAGGCTAATGAATTCTTATCTTCTGAGTGACTAGATTATCTTCAGCTTTATCTAACATTTTGTTATCAAAGATGTTATAAATCTCAAACTGTTATGCATCCTTGAAGTGATGGAAATATGATACTTTTTTTCCTCTAAAACTATAAAAACAATGGAACTACTGTGTTTTGTACTTCAATGGAATTGCAAATTACATAAGTAATGCTGATAATTGAGCGTGCAGTAATAACCCCAGTATGCATCTCAAGAATACTTCACAGTTTTGATGGTAATTGTCTTCTTTCCCACAGTTATTTTAAATTATTTACTATATATTTACAGATATATGGAGTTTGGGGGTCATCCTCTTCATGTTGGTTTGTGGACAGCCACCATTTCAAGAAGCAAATGACAGTGAAACTCTGACTATGATAATGGACTGCAAATACACAGTGCCACCTCATGTGTCCAAAGAATGTAAAGAGTAAGTAGAGTTCTAAAGAACTCGGAAGCATTCATTAAGTGGATTCTCATTACCATTGGGAGTTCCCTGCACCATATTATCAGCATGTGGAGTTTTCCTTGCCTGTTAATAAGATATTATGCCTACTGCTTTTGCTTAGTTCTTAGTATTTCTTCACATCAATTCATAGTTTCTTGGGCACCAGTATTGCATTTTATTATCCTTTGTGTCACTTCTTACTAGAAGTTAATGATACTTTTTTGGCAATAGGTTGTTCCCCATGCATGTCTGAAATTTAATTTTGATTTTACACGATGTATCTTTGTTTTATGTGTCTCATTCGTCCCTTATTTTATAAATGATTGAATAAACTGCTCACCGCTATCTGGCTTTAGCCACTGCTCTGGCTAGACAAATTACAAGGTGTTGCCAAGAGTGTTTTGTGGCAGGGGTTAAAAAGATAAAGATTCTTACAGACTTCTATTCAAAATAGAAATTCTCAAAGCCCACGAGTATCATAGCAAGTTTTGCTCATCTCTTACTGAAACTGCAATTCCAAATCAACATTCTAGGCAATCAAGGCAGAAGAATATTCTGTCTGCAAATACCATATGCCGCTTGAGAATCATGACTCATTTTGATGTGTTGTTTTCCTGCAGTGTTCACTGCAGCTTTTTTATTTTTTAAGAAGGTTCTGATATTTCCTGTCAATAATGACCTTTTTAGTCCTTATAATGTATATCCTAGTTGCATCACTTAGACTATTTAACAATGCTTGGCTGTATTCTTGAATCTGCAGTAGAGTACTTTTAATTTTCCATATGAAAGTCCAGATGACTTTATAAATGCTTGAAAAATGGATTTGGTCCAGTCAGAAAACTAGAACAGCATCTAGGATTCTGTTTTTTTGACACAGAATGACATTTATTACAGCTGCAGTCATAATGACCATTCCTCTCTTCACTTGCCATCTGTGTGGTCCAGGAATCTAATGCATAACATGGTGCCATAGCTGGTTTTCTTGTCTTGTCATTAGTTTCTAGCATTTACACTAACATGGAAAAATGCTGTCAGTGCTTTCAACAGCTTGAAGAGCTTTACGTACAGGAAGAGGTTTAAAATATGATACAGGAAGAGGTTTAAAAGACGGCTCTTATCAGTGAATTCTATCAGCTAAAGCTCTTGAGATGCTGCATGCTGTGTTGAGGCCAGGAAACTTATTTTTTGCAGCCTTTTGCCTAATATAATGGCTAACACTAATATGCTTAAAGGCCCGAGTAGATCTGTTTTCTCTACACAATGCATCAACAATGTAGAATCAGTTACCTCTATAGGTCAGGTTTTCTTAGGGAAAAGATTCTGCTTGAGGTGAAAGCATTCTTGGTAGTTTGGGATGCAAAAGCAAGCTTAAAGCTAGAGACACGTGCAGTACGTTTGTGTGGTTTTACTGCAAGTGTAGTTTAAAAAAAGTCAGATGAAGTATTTAGTTTGTTCCCTTTCTGTCACATTATTAACAAAAGCAAAGAAAATCAAGGCTCCCATGTCTCACTCCGCCTTTCCTTTTGGTAAAGGCAGAGACCACAGCTACTAAGTATATATGTGACATACTCTTTTTACAGTAGATTTACAAAGTCTGAATTAACCTCCATTTTTAATTCCATACATCATCTGACACTAAAAAAAAAAATAATTAAACAGTGTTGGTGATTACCTTCATGATTTGTGTGCCTCACAGTTTGAATTTGCATGGTGAAGTATAGTTAGTGCAACAAAAAGCATTATGTGAGAACCACAGAAGTTTCATTCCACAAGTTGGAGCAATAAAGTATCATTGAACCTTTGGCACCAAAACCATATATCTGTGTTCTTGTGGTTGTGCAAATCCAAAAATACCTCCCCCAAGAATTCTTCACATATAGTAAGTGAAAAACATGTGCTGTGCTAATCAAGTCATCTTTCTCTGTTTATTTGGGGAATTAATGCATTTCCTTTCCAGCACTTGTAAACACTCAGCATCAGTCCATTAGTAGATTTGTCACTTAATCATAGAATCATAGAATAGTTTGGGTTGGAAGGGACCTTAAAGTTATTCCAGTTCCAGACCCCCTGCCATGATCCCACTCGATCAGGCTGCCCAAGGCCCCATCCAGCCTGGCCTTGAACACCCCCAGGGATAGGGCAGCCACAGCTTCCCTGGGAAACCTGTGCCAGGGCCTCACCACCCTCATTGTGAAGAAATTCTTACTTATGTCAAGTCTAAATCTGCCCCTCTGCAGTTTATACCTATTGCCCCTTGTCCTATCACCACAGGCCTTTGTTAAAAGTCCCTCCCCAGCTTTCTTGTAGCCCTTTCAGGTACTGGAAGGTCACTATAAGATCTCCTTGGAGCCATCTCTTCTCCAGGCTGAACAACACCAACTCTCTCAGCCTGTCCTCGTATGGGAGGTGTTCCAGCCCCCTGATCATCCTTGTAGCTCTCCTCTGGACCTGTTCCAGCAGCTCCATATCCTTTCTATGTTGAGGATTCCAGAACTGGATACAATACCCCAGATGAGGTCTCACATTGTCGCAGATAGCATCTTGTTTTAGGGTTTTTCTTCTCTATGGGTAGAATAGATCACTGTTCTTTCAGAGATACTGAAGAATCAAATGTCTGATAGCTATTTCAAAATAAAATATTTCTTCTTATCTTGCCATTCCATATTCTTGTTGACAGCAGCAATAACAGAAAATTATATTTCTGTTACTTTACAGGCCAGCCTGTGGGCTGTCTCTGATAGTTGCCCTATAAGATCTATTAAAAACAAACATACCAGAAGAATCAGGTTAAGAATCTAAGCACAGTAAATGAAAATGCCAGTGTTTATGATACTTATAATTTTTAATAAGTAAATTGTCTCAGTTCAGCAATATTTGGAATGTCTTTGAGAATAAATAATTTCTCATCACATTGTTTACCTAAAGTCTTCCAAAGATCTATGTGGATGGACAGCAGAAAATTTCTTCCTGATGTTGCTCTTACAATGGCTGCTTTTTAAACATGTGAGTGCATTTTGTTTAGATTTATTTTTTATTCACAGTCTGATTACACGGATGTTGCAGAGAGACCCGAAGCGAAGGGCGTCTTTGGAAGAGATTGAAAACCACGCGTGGCTCCAAGGAGTTGACCCGTCTCCTGCAACAAAGTACAATATTCCTCTTGTGTCATATAAAAATCTGTCTGAGGAAGAACACAACAGTATAATACAGCGCATGGTTCTTGGTGACATAGCAGACCGAGATACAATAGTGGAGTAAGTTGTCAATTTTCTGTATGTGGTTTATTTTGTTCATCTGTCATTTTTTATTAAAAAGTGTAGAGGGAACCTGGGCACTTCAGTGTTTAAATATCACGGCATTCAGTTAACAAACAATATTTTAGAATCTTGCTCTGTGGTAGGATGTTCTGGGATGAGAAGTACGTGAATAGACCCAACCTGAAGAAAAACTTCAAGGAAATGTGTTTGAACAGGGTTTAATTCCTGCAATAGTTTGCCATCTTGAATAACTACTTTGAAATCTGTGATTTTACTTGTGCTTCGTATCTCATGCAAGTTTGGAGGTGATAACGTATAGCATTTTTCCAGGATGCCTGAATAGTAAGCATTTCCAGTACAACTGAATCTTAGTACAACTAAATCTTAATTTAAAATATTATTCTTTTTACCTGTACGATGCAAAATAGTCATTATCGCTGAGTGAGTTTGCTAGAAGCTTACATAGTTTCATCTAATAGATTAAAAGCCCCAAATTTCTAAAATATTCCCCAAACTGAAAGAAGACTTAAAATTGTTTTTTCTATTTGTTTGTGTTTAAGCTGAAAACCTTACTGCCTTACCATTGGCAGGGCAGGAGGATGCAGCTGGCTCATTTCTTAGGCTTTTAGCTGTACAACAGCAGCATCCTTTCTATTAGAATGTCTGAATGATGCTTACTGGCTTATGAGCTTGATTTTAATCTAAACTTAATGAGAATAAAATAATGAAGGTTTTTCCTTCAGTTGTCACATAAGTATTAGCACTTTGTGATTGTATGTGCCAGTGGGAAAGCCCATCATTGATGCGTAATATTAATGAAGTACAATTTTAGTATCTAAAGAATGTTCAAGAAAAGAAGAATTCCTTAATTTTATTGGATAATATCCTGAGAATGTCCTCATTCAACTATAGTTGAAATTACTAGACTTGTTGGCTCTTTATTTTTAATAAAACCATGTTTGTCAAAACATCAAAAATACACAGTTCTGTTTTCAGGCACCCTTCCTGCTATGAGAAATACAGCAAGTTGTGCAAGTTGCCATGTCCAAGTTTCTAAAAACAATGATGGTTTATTTCATGTTTTGTACTTTCATCAGGGCATTGGAAACTAACAAATACAACCACATCACTGCTACTTACTTCTTACTAGCTGAAAGGATTCTGCGAGAAAAACAAGAGAAAGAAATTCAGACCAGATCTGCAAGCCCTAGCAACATCAAAGCTCAGTTCAGGTGAGAATTTAGGAATTTAAATTTTTAACCTGGCTTATTGAGAATATTATTGAATTGCTCTAGTACTTCTTCTTTTGAAACAGGAAAATAATGAATGAATTTTAAATCTCTTTGAAGTGCTGTGGATGCTTCAGAAGCTGTTCAGAAATTGGTTACCAATAGTATTTTCAATTGCTACCATTTTGAGGAAATGTCCAATCAGTTTGAAATCTGTGTCTGAAGCAGTGAGTTTTCACACCTGCTGATTGTTACCTTGGATTTAGGCTGAGATTTTGGAGGCTTTAGAGGAGTCCCTTCTCAATACCGTTCCATCTGCTTGAATAATGGCTTGTTTCTCTTGAACTTTGCAGTGGTTCTCAACCGCTTTGTCATCTCTAGATGAGACCACACCCTTTGGTATGTGCTAGAGTAGATTGAAATCATTTTGCTGCACTTAAGAGGTCATTCACCCAATGTTCACTTGTGTAGGAAATTTTATCTTCTGCTGTGTGGTTATGTAGAGGAGTTATTGTCGCAGGCAGCTGAGGGTTGCCTACAGAACCTACTTGCTTGGGAGCTTGGTGTTACAGAGGTTCCCTCTGAAACACTCACTCTGCAGTTCTTTCCTAATGGATCATCCTTTTATTTTATGTCAATTTATTTAAAAAAAAAAATCCCAAGCAAAGCATCAAATGTGTCTCATACTAAGTATTAGTTATAAAACAAATTACTTCAGTCAAAATGCCCTCATGGAAAAGACAGCAAAGTAGTGGAGTACTTCGATTTTGAAACTTCAAAAGATTTAAAGACCAAATTAACTTACTTGCAACCTGAAGCTTCCCTTCTGTCCCACTGTCCTCTCAGGCCTGCTGGGAATAAGGGGAGGAGGGGAAGGGAACGGAGGCAAACATGGGCTGCTGTGGGAGATAAACATACTGTAGTAAGGAGGTTTATTGCCTGGAAACTACAGCACTGTTAGATACTATATTTACCCTTTATTGTGACAGCCACAGAGCTCTTCCTTTTTTTTGCTGACAAACCAGTCTGTTCTTAAAGCCTGGTAAATTCTTGGAAGATTTAGATCTTCATTTTCTGTGGCTTTTGCAGTTACGTTTGTAATTTATTTAAGTCCTATTTGTTAATTCCAGACAGTTGTTTGTGTTTAAAATACCCAGCATAGCACAAGTCATCAGAAAATTAGGTCAGTGGTTCCCAGCATTTCTGGAGTCAGCTGGGGCCTGAGGCAGGGGGATGCCAGGGTCAAACCAAGGAGGACCACAGCCCAGGCTCCACTTCTTGTCTGGAGAGCTTGGGTCCTGGTTGTGTGGCCTCCAGGCAGAGCTGCTCAGGGAGAGAAACCAGTGGGAGGCGACCAACAAGTTGGTGTCCAACAAGATGGGGAGGAGCCTGTGTGGCTCTTCCTACACAGGCTGACACGGGTGTGCTGGCAGCCAGGTCCCACTGCGGGAGGATCCTGGTGGGTTTTTGTATCACTGCTTTGTTAAGCAAAACTGAAGCTAGCACTTCAAAGCAAGGTGTGCAGTCAGGCTGGATGAGTTTACTGCTGGCTTTAAGAAAGTATCTTCTAAGTTCATACAGTTGGAAGGAGAGCTGCCAGTTGTTCCCTGTGTAGACAGGCATCTCACGCTTCGAGATCCTTTTCTATCCAGCCATTACAGAGGGAGCCTTGAGCAAATGCAGTCCTACTGCAGGTACTGCCATTAACTTTAAACACTTCAGAAGGATATGTTTAGAATAAGAATATCAAAGTGGTGCCTGAGCTTTCCTTGTTTCTTCAGCTTGACCTTTTAACACAGCAGAGATCAGGAAGCTGGTGTGATCCTTCTGTTTTCATGTGCAGACTGTCCAAGCAGATATCTGGAGTCACACTTGGTGGGGAACACTCTGCTTCCTCTCATGCTTTCCTCCTAGACTTTGCTTCCAAACTGTGCTACTAAGCCACAAAGCCCTCTCATTTGGCAGACCAAAATATGGTTAGGAATGTCTGGTAATATGCTATCCACATGTGAACAGAAGTCTCTACTACAGCTTTTCATGCAATGCTAGAGTATTTTAGTGATGTAAAGTTAAGTGATTTGCAAACATTTTTAAAGATAACTTACTTTGAGAGGGTAGAAAAAATTCATGGTCTCCACAAGAAATATGGGGTTTATGCTGAGTGAAGGAACTGAAGAATAGTCCAGCTTTAAGGTGTTGGTATGTAGGTGTTTGGTCTTTTTGGATTAGACTTCCAAATGCTGACAGAGAGAGGAAAGACTTGATAGCCTTTGTTCTTAATATAGTCTGTGTGTACTATGGGAAAATTACAATATATTTCAGGATTTAAAGTAAAATACAAATCAGTAGATACTAGCTTGGATACAGGAGATAAGACATCAGCTGCTGACTGCAAAACTGGTTTGCACACAAGTGTTACTTTCATTTTGATTTGAGCTAACACTAGTACAGTCATGCATTATGAACTCTGATTTACAGTTTATTCAAGTATCACATTCTTAAGCAGCTTGAGTCCTGAATTCATGCAGCTGTATTATTCCAGTTGCTCAGCTAAGGTCACATAAATGTGTGATCTCAATTCATGTGTGTTTGAGCTTAAAGGGGATTTTGTAGAATAGAGTTTGTTCTGAGTGAGACTTACTGAAAATGAGAGAATGTTTCTTCTGACTTGACTTTTCAGTCTCACTCATGCTAATTCTAACCAGAATTCTATATTAAGAATATTGGGAGAAAAATAACAGAAGCCTCAGATTAAAAGTAGTTCGCAATACTGTCACGTTTAAGTTGTGCTTGAATCAGCTCATATCATCCTCCAAGTACTAATGGTTCTGTATCCACTTCAGATTGTTTTCTTTGAGACACAATTATTTAAAGTTTTTTATTACTTGACTCATTTTCTGAGAGCAGTGCAATCTTAAGATTTCATTTGACAGTAACCGATGTAATTTCTAAACTATACTTTTGTGTACATGATGTTCCTTTCAAATAACAGGAATTCCTGTTATTTCTAAAGGAATGCACGTTCTCTGAGAATGTTTCCTTTTCCTCAGTTACCGGCTCCTCTGTTATTTACAAACACTCGACTCAGCAGGCCCCTTTGTAAGGCAACACTTGTGCTTCTCTCATGCAGATCTTACATTCTCTTATATCTTCTGAAATGCTCACCGTGACCTAACTTTTCTTTCATCCATTCTAATTGCTTCTGTAGGCAATCGTGGCCAACAAAGATTGATGTCCCCCAGGATCTGGAGGATGACCTTACAGCTACTCCTCTCTCCCATGCAACCGTTCCTCAGTCACCAGCTCGTACGGCTGAGAATGTTCTCAACGGCCACAGAAGCAAGACCCTCGGCGATTCAGCAAAGAAAGAAGAGATCCCTGAATTAGCCGGACCGGCACTTTCAGCAGTCCCGTCAGTGAGCTTAAAACCCACTACAAGTGGCCGGAAGTGCTTGTTCAGAGTAGAAGAAGATGAAGAGGAGGATGAAGAAGATAAGAAACCTATTTCGCTTTCTACTCAAGTTGTTCTGCGTCGTAAGCCTTCGGTCACAAACCGTCTTACTTCCAGAAAGAGTGCACCAGTCCTCAACCAAATCTTTGAGGAGGGTGAGTCAGATGACGAGTTTGACATGGATGAGAACTTACCCCCGAAGCTCAGCAGGTTAAAAATGAACATCGCTTCACCTAGTACCGTGCATAAACGCTATCACAGGAGGAAAAGCCAGGGACGGGGCTCTAGCTGCAGTAGCTCAGAAACAAGCGATGATGACTCGGAAAGCAGGAGACGCCTAGACAAAGATAGTGGATTTACTTACTCCTGGCATAGACGGGATAGCAGCGAAGGGCCACCCGGCAGCCAAGGAGATGGAGGTGGACAAAGCAAGCCAAGCAACGGAAATGGAGGGGTAGACAAAACGAGCCCAAGTGACAACAACAAAGGTGGGGGGAGTCCCTCTGGTAGCTCTGGCGGCAGCACCAACAACACTTCAGGTTCCACTCGGAGATGCGCTGGATCTGGAAACTCAATGCAGTTATCATCTAGAAGCGCAGGGGATCTGGTTGAAAGCCTGAAGTTAATGAGCCTCTGCCTAGGCTCACAGATCCACGGCAGCACTAAATACATTATTGATCCTCAAAACAATCTGTCTTTTTCCAGTGTAAAAGTACAGGAGAAATCAACATGGAAAATGTGTATAAGCTCCAGCGGAAGCTCAAACCAGGCTTCATCGCTGGGCAACCTAAAATTTTTTTCTGACCAAATGTCAGACAAAGCAAATGAATTGGAACGGATAAAGACCAGGAACTTGAAAAACAATGTGCTACAACTACCTCTCTGCGAAAAGACGATATCTGTGAATATTCAGCGGAACCCAAAGGAGGGGCTGCTGTGCACCTCCAGTCAAACCAGTTGTTGTCATGTCATTTGACAGTGACCGAACGTTAATGGCTCAATCTACTTGACAGCATCATTCTTCCTATTCAGAGCTGTGAACACCTTGTCACGGACCCCCTTTTGTTGTCTTAAGATTTTTAAGTGGGCTTTGAGCAGTTATTTATTACACTTTCATTTTGTGTTTGCTTGATGGTATGACAATGCATGGTCTTTGCATGCTGCTAGCCGATATGTTTTTTCTTTTTCAACAAAACAGAATATTTTATTGTGTAATTTTTACATTTATAATTTTACTATGGAAGATCTGGATTAATCTAAAATAAATATCTGGATCCTAATGTAAATGGAGCACTTAGAAGTTTCATGTTCTGCACTTAAACTAGAGAGAGAAGCTTCTGTTTGCTTGTGAAATGTTAATTCTTGTTCTGACCTTCTGTGATGACTAAAATATGTGATATGTGGCATACTTCTATGTGTCTGAAACAGAACCAAAGCAATAATGTTTTGATGCTGAAAACTCTTCAGGGAGCTTTCAGATGTTCCAAGGCTTGTACAAAGCAAAGATGCACTGAAAAGTAGTGATCTTGAAATATGATTTTAAACCCACACCTATTTGTCTTAAGCTATAATACAGATAAAGTTGTGGCTCAAAAATCAAACTGAAAAGATCTTGTTTCGCTAGAGGCAGTTTTCTTTTGAAAAAAAAAAAATCCAACAGGCAAGTAGATTTGTAAGGCAGCTTTCTCCCATAGAAATATGTTAATATTACAAGCAGACAATCTTCTTTTTTAATATAACAAAGGTAAATTATTAAGTCTACTTCTGAGTTTTTACATGCTAACTGAAAATAAAGTATTTGTATAAATTACTTTTGTTATTAGTATACCATGACACTTAATATTTTAGGTTTTTACCTTGCAAACCTCTTCCCCTCTCCTCTCCTCCCCTCCCTGAGATTTTAAAAGGCAATAAGGGTTGGAAAACCTCTAGGTAATTGGATTGGAATTGAAATTGTTCTTGTCATTTACATTTTTCTCATTATTACTCTCTTTAAGACTTAAAGTACCGCTATTCCCCACATGTGTGCCCTTATTTTCCCTCAGTAATCATGCTTTTTCATAAAGTAAATTTGAAATAGCATATAGGAAAGTATTTATTTTACAGCTCTTAGCCTTTCTATCGGGTATCCCATTGCCATGGCAAGGTCTTGCTTTAGAGTATTTCTGTACAAAAGGATACTTTTGACCAGATGAATTAACTTTGTGGAATTTTATTATCTAGAATAAAATATATCGCAGATTCCTAGTTTTGGGAAGGGCAAGAATGTTTTATTTTTTCATGCTGTGCACTGGGTCTTCTAAGCAATGCTAGTAAAACTGGTGGTATGATGTAGCAGCGCCCTGGGCAGACATTGGCTGTCTTGAGAGGAGTTTACACTGTTGAGCATCTTGTAACACTTGCAGAACGGTCGAATACAACGCATTTCACCTCCACCGCAGCGAGCAGAGCACCAAAGAATGGCGTTACGCTTGGTCAGAATTTCTACAGCTCATCACAGCTCTTCTGAATTAGGAAAAAGACTTTACTAAAAGAGTCTAAATTGCACGGGGTATTCTTACTGGCTGGCCTAGCCAGGGATTTTACATCCTACTTCCTAAATAAGGCAAAGGATACATATTTTACTTCTTTAAGTTTTAAACTCTAGTTGCGGTTTAGTCGGCATGATACCTATAAATCAAAAGCTACAAGAATAGATGTGTGGGTGAAGCCATAGAACATATTTGCTTAAAATTTTTGAGCAGGGATCTTACCAAGGGCCAGAAATGAGATGTGTGGTTCACGGACGGTGAACGTAACATCTAAGCAGGAGAAAAGTTTGTAAAGGGCATTGGCAATAAACTTATTTGTTGCAGCTTTTTTCCAAGTATTGTAAATACTCTTTCCTGATATTATGTACAGCCTTGGAATGGCACCTTTTAACTAACCCCAGGTGTATTTTGTTTCCAATGTTTTTATATACAACTGTATATATGGTGCTCACTTTAGAACAGCAGTGTTGACCATTTATGCTGCATAGTTGTATTATAGCCTTATAGTTGTGTGTGGTTGGTTGACCCTCTGGGCATACAAACGTTAGTCTGAGTGGTGTCCTTTATCCCTTTGTTGGCAGGTGGATGATTGTGCATGTGGTGTATGTTGTATTATGTTGTCACGTAACAGGAAGGGCGAGAATAACCACTACATTAAGGTAATATTGGACCAAACTATTTAGAACAAGTAAAGAGTTTCTTGTACCCCTTAACGTGTCCTTAAAAGTTGCATATAGTTACAGTAGTGTATAAATTAAATATTGTGGAAAACAATTAGTCTTGTATTTTTCTGTATGTGTGTATATAAATATATATATATAAAAAAAATGTACCTCTAGCAACTTAATCTGTATTTAAGATGTGACAATCTTGACACAGAATTTTAAGAGTAGCAGTATAAATAAGCAGAATTAATGAACAGAAATATAAAAATTTCTCACCAAGAAAGAATCTCTCTGTGTGTGTGTGTGCGCGTGTGTTAAGAGGGTACAGAAATATCAGCTGATCTTATTGCCTCCAGCAATGTTTGGCTTTTTCGTTGTACAGACATTCATGGTGTGCGACAGAAATGGAAAATGCAGTTAATAAAAGTGATGTCTTGATTGATGCTCACCCTATGATTTGCACGTCAATGCAGTTTGTTACTCCGGGTGTTCGCTGGCTGCAGGGGCAGCGCAAGCTCCTGGCCGAGTCCTCGCTGGGAGGGAGCGATCAAGGCTGCAGCCTCTGAGCAGCGCTGGGCAAGTTCACATAGAGTAATAAATGGAACTAGAAAGCAGTAGGAATGTAAGCTCAGTTCCCTTGAAATAACATGGCTTCGTGTGTGGTTGGATGTGAATTTGCAGCCACTCTGTT
This sequence comes from Phaenicophaeus curvirostris, assembly GCF_032191515.1. Classification (NCBI taxonomy): domain Eukaryota; kingdom Metazoa; phylum Chordata; class Aves; order Cuculiformes; family Cuculidae; genus Phaenicophaeus; species Phaenicophaeus curvirostris. The sequence continues at coordinate 48,143,167 of NC_091397.1, read as the reverse complement.
ACTCTCTTGCATCATTTGAACTTGTTGATCTGAGCTTAAAAGCTGCTGTGGTTGGCATCTGCCGAAACGGCTTTTTGTTTCAGGGCTGAGGGAGCTGGTCCTTAGGCAGAACGGGTGGACGAGGCGCTGAGGGACATGGTTTAGTGTTTGATAGGAATGGTTGGACTCGATGATCCGGTGGGTCTTTTTCAACCTGGTGATTCTGTGATTCTATGAAACCTGGTGCTGTCCTGGCAGCTCTGGGTACAGAATGCAGTGGGTTTCACAATCTCGGGTGAAATATTTGCTGTGCATGTGCCCAGGTAAGCCAGGTGAGTCTCTCCTCAGCCACATGCGTGTCTGGCCAGTGACAGAAGGGATCCCTCACCCCCCCGGCCGCAGCTCCTGGGAATGCCTGGCTCTTCACTTGTCTCAGGTTTTTCTTGTTCGATGGGATGACTGGTGTGTGCCAGCGTGCCAGATCTGCATAGGCGTTGGTTAAACAACGTTTTTTCTCTTGCGACCATTAAATGAGGTGAAGTTTCACCAGTACAGATTGAAGGCTTTTAACCCAAACCTACCAACCTTGGCATTATTCTTCTTTACAGTGTAAAACTGATAATACTAAAAGAAAAATAAATATAAAACCCAACAGTGTTGGCATCAGCAGTGATGGGTCAGAAGCGCCCAGGGGCCACGCTGCCTGCGCACCAAATGTCGGGTGCGTTAAGGCAAAGTTCTTGTCACCCAAACGCCCCAGATCTAAACCCAGAGCGTAGGACGGCGCTCTCCGCATGCGAGTTGCTCTGCTTCTGCTGCCACATGTAACACGATCCCAGGAGTTAATTCCACTTATTTACTGCCGCCGCTTCACAGTGTACGTTTTACAACTGTGTCCCACATTGCAGTGTTTAGGCTGCCATGTGCTGGAAAACATCTGCTCCTGAACGTTGAGTCTAAAATTAAGTGTGTCAGCAGAGAACTGAGAGAACAACTGAAATACCTAAGCTCAAATCCCAGCGTGTGCTCTTGCTGTCATCACTTAGAAACTGCTGTGCTGTGATGTGTAGCTAGTGTGGAACGTTGCAGTTTGGGGCTGCAAGGCACTGCGAAAGCTGTTTGGTGGCGCAGGGACTGGCTTCCAGCACACACTCTGCTTGTTTGGCCCCAGCAGCATGTGCGATGGCAGGTGCCCTGGAGAGCCTGAGGGTGGGTGATCACCAGTATCTTCTCCTGCACGTGACCAGGTCACCCTTGGAGCCACCTCTGGTGACCCGCAGTGGGAGCAGTTCAGCACAGCCCGCTCGCCATCTCCTGCAGGGATTTAACACAACAGCCTGTGACTTAACTGCTCGCGAAACATGACTCGTAATGACCCAGAGAGGACATGGACGCGCAGCGTTTGGTGCATTTAGAAGGATTACTGGCATTTAACAGGTCAGGTAATTAGATGCAATTAATGTACGATTGCTTTACGATGGGCTGGCTGTGCGGAGCTGTGCCCACAGGCCTCTGGAGCTGGGACGCTGCCTCTGCTGGGGAGTTTCCAGCTCTGGACAATGCAAAAACATAGCGGAGGTGGCCGTAGTGGAGCAGCCAAGGAGCCTGGGGCTGCAACCATGCCTGAGCAAGGAAAGGTGTAACAAATGCTGTCCTCCCCTCCTCTTTTTAAGATAAGGCCAAGCAACATCATCTCAGTAACTGCTACACACGGGTCAGGGTATTTTTTCACTAATTTTGCGTTAGTAGATAAAGAACCGTGCTTTGCGGTCATAGAGAAATCCCAGTGTGGATGGCCGGCAATGAACGGAGAACAGGAGCAAACTGGACTGTCCTAAACATTGTATAGAGATAACCAAGCCACCCGGCAGCCTTTCCCGTGGTTAACTTCTGTGGGTGAATCACAGCAGCTCTGCCTGTCACTGATTCCAGATGATGACTTGCTTTCAATGGAAGAGGTTTGAGCAACAACGCTGTTTTGTGCCTGTGCTTGGGAAAGCGTAATGGTGACTCAGTTGTTTGGTTGCCTGCTGACTGAAGCCTCACTCAAGTCTCACAGGCACCGTGTTACGAGGCACAGCCCGACTGCCTTTCTCTGGAGCAACATCTTCCCTTCTGGAAGCACAGACTGGGGCTGGTTAATTTTTTTTGAGCTTAAAATTTTAATTACTTGTAAGCAGGTGACTCAGCTTGGCCTAGCTGTGCGTATTACAAGTGACATCAATTTCTAGAAGTCAAGAACCCGAACTAGTGACAGAGTTGTCCGTCATAGTAAAAGGGGGAAAAAACAAAAGGTGACCTCTGTTTACTTTCCCGAGGGTAGCTGTAGTACATCTCATGAAAAGTGCAAGTATACTTGATACTTCAGAGGACTTGAAAGGCATGGTGGTTGTGTAAGGACTTCACTGAGCTCTCAGACGTGTCATGTCAGAGGCCCTTAGCAATTAATTTCAGCAAACCCTTGTGTAATATCTTCTTATTCCTTCCCTCTCACTACTCTCTCCTGAGAACCTCAGGGCTGGGGATGCAGGGGGGAAGGATCTGTTTTCTCTGATGGCTTGTACGCCACATGCACTCAGCTTGAGTACCCAAGGCCTGGGAGAGGTTTGGCTCAGCCCTGCAGACCTAGGAGTGGGCAGGAAAGGCCGATGAGCTCTCTTACACCATGCCCAGGATCATCCTCATCACACCAGCGATGACAGCTGCTATCACCACTGCGGTTTATATCAAGCAGTGGGGTGCAGAGAGATCCCTCCTCTCTGAGGACATCAGTCTGCAGGGCTGGCAGGTGAGTCACCAGGTTCTGCTGTTGGTGGCCATCCCTCCTGTGCTTGGATGAGTCAGGGAAGAGCTTTCCTGAAGAAAGCACATGGTGGTAGCAGGCATGGCTCCTGCTGGCTTTGCTTATTTGAATAAGGAAGTAAACTCTCAGTCAGTGCACGACTTCTTGAAAGATATTTGAGATCGATTCCCACAAATCAATTGCTTGCCTGCTTACAGAACCTTTCCCCATGTAATGATTCCAGAGTTTTCCTCTTCTACCGTCCTCAAGCTCAAAAGGAGGTGCTGCAGTCCAGCCAGTACAGTAGAGATCTTGAGTCAGCAGATCCACACAATTAGACCTGTGGCTCACAACATACCCGAGGAGAACTTTTGTATCACCAGTAAATTATTTATCATTGCCCTTTTCCGTAAACCATCCTTCTTGGTTCTAAGCACTGCTGCTAAAGAGCCAGGGACAATTCAAGCCTCATGGATTTGGGCTACTCCCACACAGTTGTCTTAAACAAGATGCCTCCAGCTTCATCTTAGGTTTCTCCCTAAAGCTTGAAATCAGAGATCATTTTATTTCTTAGACCCAGAATAACTGCCACTCACCAAAGTCTGTTTGCTGGCGCTCCTGAAAGGCCCAGCACCCGGGCTCTCTCTGTGAGGTGTGAGGGTCTCTCCAGCTGGGTGAGGGACCTGAGCCATGAACCTCTAGGGAGGGACTTGCTGCCCACCACGGAGGTACAGGCAGAGCTGTGCCTGGTCCCGAGGCGGCGGCTCAGAGCCCACTCACGCTTCCCACAAACACTACACAAAGCCACCACTGCCTGCCTGAAGGGCTTGAGCAGCAGCTTCAGCTACCGCTGCATTCAAACTGCTTGGTGACCCCAAGGAAGAAGAGAGAAGACAGTCACCGGGAATTGGATACCTCTGATCTAGGTGGCTTTGTTTCCTTTCACTTTTGAGCATGTTTCCCTTTTCCACATAGCTCACTGTGTCCTTCTCTCTTGCACACTGAGAAAAAAGAGAGACCAACAGCCTCATGTGCCAGCTTTGCACCAGGGGCTGGCCTGAGCATGACAGGAAAATGAAGTCTCCAACCCCGTGTGCCTTGGGGACTAGGAGCAGACACACTGGTGACACAGCACGTGAATGGCACTTACTGGTAAATATCTTATTTATTCTGTCTAATATTTTCATCTGGCAACAGGTTCTTGTCAGTAAGTTTCATCCCTAGCATCCCACAACTTTTACAGCTGCACCTACAGCAGAAAATGATACAAAGACTTTCAGAAGCACAAACAGAAACATCTTTTCTCTCCAATGAGAAATGAAAACAGATGACATCGTGAATGTAAAAAAACAAGCTGAAACACAGTATCAAACAGTATGAAACACAGCAAACACGTGTACACACCCCAGTAAAAGGACAAAGAGCAGCATACAGAGAAATAGGAACTAAATTTCAGTTCAGTGACAAAATATTACTTGACAATATACTGGTAACACTTCTCAACAAGCTACAGTGTTTATTCTTTAGGTCAGAAACACTCCCTGTCATGATCACGTAGCATCTGTGATGCTAAAATAAGAGTTCTCCCAGTATCCAGAACAGATACTAATCCCTATAAACCAAAGGATTCCCACACTTCTCAATCACTCACAGCATGAAAGGTCATAATTCCTTCACACCTACGAGCTTCAGATGGAGAATCCACCTGAAGAACACCATTATCTGCATTTATAGACAAGGAAACTAAGCAGAAGTGAAGGGATTTGCCTAAGGCAAGCACAACGGCTAATGTTCCTTATGTCATCAGGTAGATTTCCCTGTTAGTTTATGGAAAACAGAAGAACGAAGGACCATCAGGACAATTACAAAGTCAGTTTTGCAGAAGACTACTTTTTTTTTTTCACATGATCCCAGTTGAGACATGACTTGATTCCTGTTCTAACCCATCTTAGAAAATTATTCTAGACACCCATGCTGATGCCATCAGCAAAACACACCAACTTTACGCTCATAAACCCGCACAAATAACAGACCAGCAGAAGCCCTTCGAAACGGCTGTCGCAAGCTCACAAGAACACATTCCACCAGGAACCCATCCTGCAAACATGAGCTACTTCAGACCAAAGTGGGCAAGAAACTGCAAAGCTGAGGAACTTCCATGGAGAAACTGCTGGCCCTCTCCACAAAAAACGCTTTGGTTTTGGGATCTAATCAGCACTACAAGAAGGGAGGTGCGCTGCCCGCAGAGATCCCTGCTGGATGCTCAGGGCAGAGCTTGTGCAGCCACAACCGCACCACAGCTTCAGGAGCAGGCTCTGAAACAGCAGCAGCTTGTGAGATACCCCTGAAATAGCAGCAGCGTGGGAGATGCACGGTGGGAGAAGCAAGAACAGAGACAGCAGCTGTAGCACGGTTTTGCTCCTCTTCTCAAGGGAACAGAGTCATTTCTTACTGGGTCACGCTTGTGGAGTTTGAGAAATGCTAATTTTAAATTCCATACAGAATACATTATTTTGGCTTAGTTCTATTACTCTGCTATGGGGGCCCTGTGGCAGAAACCCAAAATGTGCAAAGTAGACAAATACCTCAATTATTATAACAGCAGATTTCTCCAAAGAGAAATTCCAGCAAGCATCACATACAGGTAAGTTACATCTACCGAAGATGAAGGTCACAGCAGGAGAAAATAAACTGTCTCAAGGTCACAACAGCAAATGGTTGGACACAAGACTGATGGCTGGACTTTATTTTAGAGGTCTTTTCAAACTGAAATCATTCTAAATATTGTAGATTTTGGTCGTCTTACTATCAGAAAACAATGAAATGTTAGGAAAACCATCTTTCTGTGAAAGACAAGAAAAAAAACATCAGATATTCACTACAAACAAGAATACTGGTATAACAAGTATTGAGTTTAATAGATCTCTTACTGTCAGTTCATTTAACCAGAAGACCCATTCATACAATACTGCAGTTTAAGAGCCAAGGAAGTGATACCAAATTTAATGTAAATTAAAACAAAATACACTTCATAGATTACTGATCAGCATCTGTTTCCTGCTGAATGCTTTTCATCCAGCTTTTGAAAAGATTTTAGCTGGGGCTTATTTAGATAACTAGCGCACAGGAATACATAATGCATACTTAATAATATTTACATTTGACTATTTCTCAGATTATATAGGGGACAATCATATATTTCATAATGAAATGTATAAAATATTTAACTTAATTTGCTCTCTGCAAACAGTAGCACATAAGCAACTCTTTGAAACAGTACAGGATTGATTAGCTATTGTAATAAAGGAATAAAAGGGGCAATAGCCCTGAAGGGACAGTACACTGTGAATTAAATATTGGTCTACCTTCTTTCTTTTTCTCGTACGAAGTGGCAGCTGAAAACTCTACTGAGCTTCTGGACGCTTGCTCACAGTGTGTTTTCAATTGCTTGAAGCACAGTGAGCCTGGCAGATTTCAAGCAGACCCAGCATAAGCTGGAGCACTTTATTTTGTGTTAACTTCACCAACGGTTGCATGTCAGAAACAAAGACAGCAGGAGAAAATATCTTTTTTGACAATGACAGGCAAAGAATATTTACCAAGTATCATATAAGCAGGTGCCACCTACTGAATAGATGGTAAAGTGCACACTCTGAGCGCTACACATCACCATAAACAAATGCTGAAGGAGTGCCCACAGTCACATGTGACTGCTTTACTCATCCTCATTCCTTCATGTTTACTCCTTCAGTGACTCAGCCGCAAGCTTCATTTGCTGGGAGAGAAGGGAAAAAAGAAAAAGTACAATAAGTGCAATGGTAGCATGGTGAATTACACAAACCATCTTATGGTCAGGAAAATATCAATACTAAGCTGGAATTTAGAATCCTTATCTTGGGATAACAGATTTATTGATGTATTTGTTTATTTATTAAAATACACTATACTTAATTTTGAGACAGCTTCAGACAAGCAAAATGTTCACCACACTGAAGGACTGGGCTATCAGAACCACAGACACAAAGGGTATTAAAAAAAAATAAAATCATTAGTTATTTCTTCATACAACCAATATTCATTCTGAAGACACAAACGCAGTTTGCTGGGTCTTTGGGAGAAACGACCTCCTGGCCCAGAGGTGTGCATATTTTTAAGGTCCATTCTTTACAAATGTAAAATTTTACTTCTGTCTGAAGTCTTCAATACTGTAGAAAGGTTGGGTTTTTTTAGTTTCAGAAAAATTCCGAAGACATGTAGCCTTAAATATTTAAATTTTTAGAGGCACTTAAAAGCTCAATGATCTACTGATGCAACTCTGTCTCCTGTTTCCCACTGCACAAACATTAAGCTGTAACTGCTACTCAGTACATCTGTATTGCCCATTTTTTTGCTGCCAAATTGCATGAAAACATCCTGTGATATAAGAAAGAGGTAGCAGACTCCTACAAGACATGCTGTTTGCAGTCCTGTTGTTAACTGGTTTTGATTTCATTATCTTATGACGTCACCAGAGAGATCCCAATGAGAAACCAGAACAACAGTTCCAGGCACCCAAAAATATCTGCTGAACAAGAGAAACCAGAGCCATTCTTTGACGCTTGAGTTTAAAATGTGCCAAAGGTGTCTCTGACACATCACCTGGGGTTACCTGCTAAGGGTCTTTCAATGTCTGGAAGGCTTGAAACCATTCTGATATACTAAATAATTTCAGTGACTTAAGTCCCCAGAGGAGATGACTGAGAGACGACAAAGGAAGGAGACCAGATGGAGACTAGCCCGAAGGACAAGGTGAGGAGCAAAGGCAAGGAGAGGCACCGCAGTGCTGGAATTCAGGAGGCCCCAGACTGATGTCCAGCATGTCTGCCACCTTTGAGCCATTTGGCACATAAGGAAAGAAGAGTTAAACATGATAAATGTAAATGATCATATGAATAAATAATTTTATGCAGCTTCCAACTCCTAAGCAACTATGTAGTTTCCATATTCTCAACCCAGTGGGTACTATGGACACTTTAATTTAAAGTTCTTTTTTTTATGCTTGTTTTTAATTTTATACAGTACAGACAGGCTGTTAGAAAGACAAATACCTAACAATGCTATTAAGAAAAAATGGAAAAGGGGAAACTACAAGTACAAGGGACACTTCCATTCAGTTTCTATCCCAGGACGTAAAGATGTCAGACTGCTTTAACACAGCATCATCTAACTGTCCTTGCTGCCAGTCTGAGCTTGCACCCATTCCAAAACATTACCTGTGTGATAAAACCCACCTACAATAACTTTTCTTAACTGTTTTTGTCTGTATTTCCATGCCATCTATAAGGGAAGTAAAATTAGTTCACGATACAAATATTTACATGCTTCTCCATAGCAACAGTACAGGAAAAAAGCCATAGCTAAATGCTGGAATACAGATTCCTCTTCTGCATCCTAATTCACTTATTTAAATTAATGTCTGTATAAAACTACAGCATCTTAATTAAAGTGACTTCTACCCCCACTGTAAAAACATTTAAAAGATTCAAAGGACAACCACTTAATTCAGTTTGTGATTCACCAAATTCAAACCTAATTCTCTTATTTTAGAGTGATTTTCTTGAACTCTGAGCTTTGTTGTAACTATAGGGGGATTGATGAGGAGTGTAGAAAACAAGAAAGGTACTTTTATTCTATGATTTCTGCAGGGATCATCAAAGTCTGGAAAAAAGCCAAGCACATGACAATGATGACTAGCTGGTAATCTGCCCAAAAAATCAGTCCAAGTGGGACTACTGTCATTTATTTTTGAAGGCCCTCCTAATTTTAACTGAGCTAATCTTATGCCAGTCTTCTCTTATGCTGGCAACCTTATGCTAATATATTTAAAATATTTGATGAACACAGGAATTTCCTAGCTCCTTCAATGGCCCTGTGAGGGAAAAAAATCCCATAAAATAGCTTCTCATGCTGCCACTGTGCACACGGCCTGGGCAAAACCCATCCAAACACCGTCACTCTCGTATTTCAGGAAATGAATCATAAGCAACGCATGCATATTTCATTTCTTCTTTATAATTTCTAATACTAAAACATATTTTGCAGGACCTGGCAACCCCAGGCTCCCCTATGAGCTGTCACTTCGGCGAGCAATATGTGGTGGCACCATTAGACAGTGACAGCCTTTGCCAAGTTCAGGCTGAAGACTTTTTAAAATTTCTTTTCTTCTCTTTTGCTGAGAAAGTAAATGTTGCTGCTTACTGGGAAAATATTTCTCAAGGACAATGTATGAGAAAGGGAGTGTATTTTTTTTCGGATACTGAGAAAAGGAACCGACATGGTACTTTTTATATTAAGATCACTTTTCCATTGCTGGCCCCAACAGGCTCATTGAGAGACCTGTGGGACTGAGTTAACTGCTCTTCCATCACAAAGGCAGTTTTATTTTAAAAATATAGAAAAAGAGGTACTAAAAACTTCTAATCTACTTATCAAACCCACTGCATACATAATGACAAACAATGCTCAGTTTAGAATCATAGAATAGGTTGGGTTGGAAGGGACCTTAAAGATTATCCAGTTCTAATCCCCCTGTGATGGGCAGGGACACCTCCCACTAGATCAGGCTGCCCAAGGCCCCATCTAACTTGGCCTTGAACACCTTCAGGGATGGGGCATCCACAGCTTCCCTGGGCAACCTGTGCCAGTGCCTCATCACCCTCATCGTAAAGGATTTCCTTCTTATGTCTAGTCTAAATCTGCCCCTCTCCAGTTTACACCCATTGCCCCTAGTCAATCACTACAAGACTTGGTAAAAAATCCCTCCCCAGCTTTCTCGTAGCCCCTTCAGGTACAGGAAGGTCGCTATAAGGTCTCCTTGGAGCCTCTTCTTCTTCAGGATGAACAACCCCAGCTCTCTCAGCCTGTCCGGTGCTCCAGCCCTTTGATCATCTTTGCAGCTCTTCTCTGGACCTGTTCCAACAGTTCCACATCCTTCTTAAACTGAGGATTCCAGAACTGAACACAATACACGAGATGAGGTCTCACAAGAGAAGGGTAACAGTTAACAGTCGAAGGGTATTAAAAGCTTCCAAAAACTTAGCAGAGGCATAGTTCTGAAATGAGTTGGCTCAATAAACCATACTTCATTTATTATCAGCTGAGAATTACTAGCAAGAAGTTTATGCTTCTGTTTTGTATGACAACTGATGGCACAGCCCTGCTCCGCAGCAAGCCGGGCTCGGCTCTGTGCATGACTCAGGCTCACGTCTCGCTCCTGCTACATGGCTGGATGAACGTAATGGTCTGCGTTATGCAGCACAAGTAGCAACAGTGGCCTATGGATGCCATACGTAATAATCAAAGCATATGTTTAAACTAATATTGTTTTATTGCAGTGGAACTAGCGTAATTTATCCTAAAATTATGCTATCAGGAATCACTCTAAATATTTACCTGCTGTAATTTAATAGATTGGCTATTTACATTTTATGAAGTTTACATCTCTTTGTAAAGCACAGATAATATAATTAGACAGTGCTTTCAGTAGAAATAGCAAAAATTCTTCAATGTGGTTTACAAATAGGATTTACCAATTAATTAGATTTCACTGCATTTCAACATTAGATTTTCTGAAAGCACTTGAATAAAACATAACAGATACTTTTACACCACAAATACAGCTGCATGCCAAGTCTGGAAATCAGGCTGCTTCATTTGTGTATTTACAACCAGAAACACAAATTTTAGTGCACAGGGTATTGACTGTAGTCATCAACAACTGGTAACTCTACAGTTGGTGGGAAAACAGTGGTCTGATCTTGTGATTTAGTGCTACAAACATTAGTAATAAACACATGCCAGTAAAAGAAACAGCTACAAACACACTAACAGAAACACACAGTAACACCACAGCCCTCAACTAAAGCAAAAGCAGTTGGGCTGCCGAGGGTTTTACCACCAGCAGCACCAGGGCTTTGTTCAAGCCACAGCCTCCCGGGAAATCCAATTCGCTTCTGGATGGTGTGAGGAGAACTATGTCCCACCTTCATTTTCCAGCCCTGTGCACAGAGCCCAAGGACAATGAGATGCTCTGCCCCTCGCTCTGCACAGCAGCGCCGCTTTGAGCAAGGACAGCGCCTGGCCCGGCGTGAAGCTGCGTTTCTGCCCCTGTGGCAGAGAAGCGTGCGCTGCCTTTCACAAACCCTATTTTGCAAATCCATCTGTGACCTTCTCTCTGCACAAGAGGATGGCACATAACCCAGCATTTCTGCTGTTACCAGTGCTCAGTTCACACTCACTCATAATCTAACCCAATACCCTCAGTTTTCCTGTACGGTTTCTATGGGACGGCAAACATTTTATCAGGTGTCTGACAGTCTTTGCTTTCCTCACTTCTATTTGTCTGTTTAATGCTGATTTCTTGCACTTGTTGAGCTCTGTGTCAGGTGCTTAGAACACTGTTACGTTCCAGTTATGCTTGGTCCTGGTAATCCAGCCTCTAACTACCCTTAATTTTACCGCCATTGTGTACTAATGCCAACTGACAATTCAACAATTCCTCTGCAACCCGAGGAAAATAATTTTAAAAAATAAAAAGCATTTAAAAGTGAAAATCAATGAAACTGGGTGTTGATGACTCACTAGTTTGCTGCACATATACACGTTTGTATATATGAAGAACAGACACGTAAATAGCTATATAGTTGAACATAAGAAGACATCAGGGCAGATGTTTCTTATCAGCAACTCCAACTTCTGCTTTTCCTGTATTCACCATATCAAACAGCTCATTAGTAGTGAACTTCTAGGACAAGAGGTAATGGTTTTAAGCAGAAAGCAGGGAGATTTAGATTAGATATTAGGAAGATATTTTTTACTGTGAGGATGGTGGGGCACTGGAACAGGTTGCCCAGAGAAGTTGTGGATGCCCCGTCCCTAGAGGTGTTCCAGACCAGGTTCGATGAGGCTATGAGCAACTTGATCCAGTGGAAGGTGTCTCTTCCCATAGCAGGGGGGATGGAACTGGATGATCTTTAAGGTCTTTCCATTCTATTTTTTATGAGGATGCGAGAAGTATTTACTGAAGCTAACAAAGAAACAAATGCTGAACTGTGTAGCTCTCATGAGAAGGACTCAGAAGCAATTACAATGACTTAACTTTTTGAGGACTGAAAAGTTACCAAGCACTGCACCTATTATTCTTCTTACCTGTAGGCTGTGCCTGGAATATTGTGTCTAGTTTTGGGGCCTCCACTATGAGAAGGGTACTGGTCATCTTCACCAAGACTAGCCATGAGACACAAGATGGGCAGGGAGTTGATGCACGTGGCCTGTGAAAAAAGGCTGAGACACCTGCCAGTATCTGCAGGGAGCACAGCAAGAAGATGCAGCCAGGTTCTTTGCTGAGGAGCACAGCAACAGAACAAGAAACAAAGTGGTCATAAAGAAATAAGCCACCCCTGCCCTCAAATAATCACTGCAAGGACAGCCAAGCACTACTGCAGGGGTCGAGGGAGGTTTTGCAGTCTCTTTCCCTAGAGGTTTTCAAGACCTGACTGAAAAAAGCCCCAAGCAACGTGGTCTAAACCTGGTGCTGACCCTGCTTTGAGGAGGGGGTTGGACAAGAGACCTTCTGAGGTCCCTTCCACGCTCAGAGACTTTTATTGTTGTTCCTATAAGAACTTCAGGGGAGAGGTTTGCCTGGACCGTACAGAGTAGAGTAGGAATCTGCTACAACAAATAACAGGTAACAGCAAAAAAAAAATTACTTCTTTTCTTAGTTGTATGCCTAATTCACAACAGAATACCAAGTATTAACACAAAGAGCTAGCTTTAATGAAACAACAAGTTTGCAAAATTAGTAAGTGCAAAGTCAGGAAAACTTGCAGAATCACATAAATAGGTGCCTCGGAGCTCTGTGCCTGATTAATAGTGCTGTGAGCCACAGCAGACAAAGCAACCCCATTTGTAGTAGATGTTTTCAAAGACTTTTTTATCATCTACTTCATATTGTCCCTGATTTAAATTGCAAAGTATTAATTAATACTCATTACATTATTCTTACTGTATTAGTCACCCTTTGCTGAACCTTATTTTAGTTCAGTTGATAGTACAAAAATATAGAAATAATAGTAGAAGCCACATTAGATAGAAACATAGTATTTTCTTCAGAAGTACAGCTTACGTATTCTAATCCTAAGAACATTTAAATTATTCTTATTTTAGTTCATACTTTTAAAAATTCACTTCTTTCACCGTATCTGACCTCACAGTTGCAAAGTGAAAGATAAATACAAAATGTTAAACAAAATGCGTGGATGCCTAACAATGAGCGTGTGCTCTAACAACACTCACAGGATGACAGACCAGACTAGCAAAGGCTCCCCCCTTTAGCTTATGCAATTACCTCTCATCCAATACCACCAGTCAATAGATTTTGGAGTCAGAAACTATTGACTAGCTATGAAAGCAGTGATGCAAAAATACCTAAAGTACATGACCTTGATCACATCTCACAGTGGAGGAGTGGGATGTACTGTCCTTCCAGATCCATGCCTGCCACTTGTATAGATCTTTAATTTTGTGACCCGAGTCAAACAGGCTTCTCTATACTTTATGGATGCAGTTTGTCCCTGTGTTAACAGCATGTCAACAATACTATAATGATTTCAGGATAAGCTGTGATAAACTCTATTTTCTAAGGAGTTTAGGATAATGTTAATTATCAGCTTGCAGTTACTAGTTTTAGACAAGAGCAAATGGATAAAACAAATCACCCCTCCTCTCTGAATTTTCACAATGACAGGCTGAGAGAGTTGGGGTTGTTCAGTCTTGAGAAGACTGCAGGCAGACCTTATAGCAGCTTTTCAGTACTTAAAGAGCATTGGGGAGGGGGTCTTTATCAGGGAGTGCAGTGACAGGATGTGAGAGGGAACAGTTTTAAGCTGAAAGAGGGGAGATTTAGATTAGATATTAGGAGGAAATTTTTTTATTGTGAGAATGGTGAGGCACCGGAACTGGTTGCCCAGAGATGCTCCATTCCTGGAGGTGTTTAAGGCTGCACTGAATGGGGCTTTGAACAATATGACTTAGTGGAAAATATCTCTGCCCACAGTTGGGGTTGGAACTGGATGATCTTTACGGTCCCTTGTAACCAAAACCATTCTATAATTCTGTGACTCTAGAAGCTTACACACTAAGCAGGATGCCCTGAGCAGGTACTTTCCTTTGGAAGAGAAATATCCAGCACTTTGAGAGCTTAACTAGGCCTCTGGACACAAACCCCTACTACATGGGTATGGGGATGCCTGGCACCAAAGCATAACTGCAGACATAGCTGAGTTAGCCTTATACCAACTGTAACAGCAGTAACAGTCTGATTAAGAACCAGGTCGCTCAGTCTATGCTGATTTACTCCTTAAGCTCACATACTTTGTTCTCACCCTGCCTGAGGATTCAGGAGGCACAGCTGAGAAACAGTGAAACCACATCTGGAAGGATGCCAGCACCAGCGGTGAAGGACTCGATGACTGTTGGTGGTATCACGGTGAGACAGCCCACAGCCCTTCCTCCCCACACTTCTGCTTGAATGATTAAGTGCTTGGGTGATGTCAAAATACAGAGCTCTCTACCGCTTCCAAGAGAATATACATTTCAGTCTAACATCTCCAGGACAAGTAAAGCCATGTGAGCTCTGTGCTTCCACTTCTTCCAGCTTAGGGCTGGAAAGAACTGCTGGGTTATAGACACAAGCCTCCCTCGAGTTCACAAACGCACATTGAAGAGATTTAGCTCAGAGAAGACCACACATCATTTATGCCAGTATTACATATGCCAAAACCCACACAGATTTTGCTCATATACTTCAACAAATTCTGTTGTACAAAAGAAAAAAGGGGTAGTTTAAACTATTTAATGCCACAAAAAGAACAGAGGGAAAATCAAACAGCATGAACGTGTCCTCTTGTAATCTGTGCAACAGCAGGGAATAGACTATATGAAAAGAGAAGGTGGTCTCTCAAAATGAACTATGCCCAACCTTCAGAAGACAACAAAAAACTACTCCATAATCCCACTACTTTTTGGCCACAGATGTGGCTGTCATTGGAAGCCAAGTACACAAAGACCAACACCTCAGCACCCAAAGCACCAGTGCCCTGTCCACTCCTTACTCTGTCAGCGGACACAAAGGATGCATGGCTTGAGCTATAACTGGGGATCACGTTTCTTTCCAAATCTGTTAATTTGTGGATCCATCCAGAGTCCTACTCTGTTTCCAAAAAAATGAGTAATAGCAATAAAAAAAGAAAAGGTAACTCCTCTACAGAGAGAACTGATTAGGTAAGCTAGGCTGGACTCCAGATATGAAATGAAGAATGCAACTTGAGACATTATTTTTTGAGACTTCTATCTGTGACATAAATCTGACGTTAAAAGCAGATATGCACAGAGGGTGCACGGCTGTGCTCTGTCCTGCTACCACAGACAAGCCATAATGCTGCAAGTACAAAATTGCCACCTGTCTTGTAGCAGGCAAGAAATTTCAGCCTGACAGACATGACAGATGACGCCAGAGAAGTCAAACAGCTGAACAATACAAGTAGAAAATATTAAAGTATATGTCTAACAAATATATATCTAAATAAATATATAATTATAAACCACATGTTTAGAAATTAGACTTCCACACTGAGTACTGGGCAGATGTATTGCAAAAGCAACTTTTCAAGGAGCTTTTTCTAAGGAGGAATTTGTCCCTGTTTTTCTGCCATAGCAGCATGGAAAGTGAGTTTAATTCTAAAGTTATTGTCATCACATTATTTAAAAAAAAACTTTTCACTGCAGTAAAGAAGGAAAAACAATCCAATGTTTAAATTATTTGGTGAAGAGGAACTATTCTCAATTATCCTTAAGAGTTTAACAGGCAAGGAATCCAAAACCAGCAACAGAAGGGACTTGCCAGGTCATCTTAATTTTTTTCCCTACTCTGTAGAGGCTCTCCTGCCCCAAATACTTGTCCTTGCAAGATAATTTCCAGTAATGTTTAAATTCTAGTTTGTCTCTTCAAAGAGAAGCTTTCTTCGGTGTCTTGTGGGGGCTCTGCAATTGCCTATTCACAGCCCAGAGAAAAATAATCACCATATTGATGGTAAGCGATTGCTAGTTACAATGACTTTACAAATATTCTAAAGAAATCAGTCCTACTAGTTTTACAGTGTCCCTTTGTAGATACTTTCAGAATGACAATGGCACCACTGACGGAATTCCTTCTTCCACCAAAGACACCCACAAGAAGGCAAAATCCCCTTCTTGCCAAGCACCCTGCTCCTTGGGAAGACTATGCACGCATGGAAAAAAGGGCAACTTATTTTCCCTTAGTTAAAGAGTAGCCTAAACATACGAATTGATCAATTACAGCTATCGATTTCTTTTAAAAATATATTTATGTCAATATCTATCTGATCAGATAAAGCTCTATACATATTCAGACAAAAGTCAATTACTCAAATCAGTTATGGTGGTTTTATGGTTTGATCTGGTTTTGAAAGTTCTTGAACTAAGCACAGGCAGAGGAAGAGAAAAAAATATTATGGGGAGATACACCTTAGCCCTGCTCTTTGCTCTGCTTATGGCCACTTCAGGGCCTGGCCAGGAGAAACCCTTGATCTCAGAATCCTTATGCAGACATACACACATACACAAAGGACAGGTTCAGCTTATTAAACTTGCCATTTTCATTTAAGATGCATAACTGGATAGTATTTAAGATGCCCAATGAAGCATTACTCTTGGAGAACTACAAAAGATTGTCTAGTAGACACGTAGGAGAGTCAGAATAAAGTTTGAATTAGCTTGCACAGGTATTTTGAAAACGAGTAAAAGGTTGGTTTGGTCGTTTATAACTCTGCTTGTCTTCAAAATGAGTAAAGTTATAACAGCTGACAGAGTCCTCAATTATAGGTATAACAATATTTATAAATTACTCTGCTCTGCCCGTAGTAATTTGAAACAATGACTCCAAGGGAAAAAGGTCTGCTTTCCTTGAAGGCAATGACAAAGTTCTCATTTACTTCAGCGAAGCCCAACTTTTCCTTTATTTGCTTCCTAGGTTACAAGCGAACAAAACACTTTTCCTTAATTTCCAACAAATTTATTGCAAGAAAACCTCTCTGCTACAGGTTATTTACCACATTTCTTCATAAGTGATGTAGTGCCCTCGTAGTAAAGCTCCTGCCTGCCTGTCTTCACTAGAACAACAAAGTACCCCTGTGCTACATCAATGAGTTGCTGTACTCATAAGCACTGCCCTAGGTGCTCCTTCTCCACAGCCCCCTTTTCAGAGCTATCTGTATTGCTCTAAGAGACCCCAACAGATTTTCATGGTTTTCCACCTTTAATACTATCAGCAATTTCTTTGCAAAGCTTTATGAAATTATTTTGCAATAAAGAGCAAGCTATGGAAAATTAAAGCTACTATTTTCAGGTTGAAGAGCTATGAATTCTTAAGCAGCTTTATAACGTGAAGAGAAACAATGATCAGTAGATCTGCTGAATTTCAGCATGTACTCTGCTTCCAAGATCTGCTTTAGTGCTTTGGAACACCCTACTCTATATAACTGGGCAATTACAGAACAAGATTTTAGGATGGGGCGTAGACTGGAAAAACGGTAAAACTAATTTCTGACTACTAAAATTTTTTGTTTTCAAGCCTTGCCAGCTCTATAATCCCAGTTTCCCTGAGTTAACTTACATTTTGTGCAAAACAATACATAAAGGCATAAGCAGATTAATTGTATTACATGAAATGCATATACATTTGTAAGAATTGCTTTAATAACATCGTAATTTTTAGAGCATTGTATTAAAACCATTACCTTCCAAATAAAACTTGAATAATTGCAAAAAAAAGGAAAAGCATAATGAAATTGTTTTACTTTTTCAACATATTTATGTGGCCTTTCCATACTCAAAGCATGTCGGTTTTCATATGCTTTGGTAACACTCCTCCTTTCCTTTTTACTTGCTTTTTGGGTTTTGTAAGGTACTTTTGCTTTCTTTGTTAAGGCATTTTACTCCCTCTCCTATTTACTTCTTGCTGATTCCCTGTCCTGTTTTCTGTTGTCCTAGTTGCACCCTGTTCTTTAGATTTTTACTTCCAATTTCTTTAAACCTAGAAATTGCTCCCCTCTGCAGCTAAATTCACTGGTCAATAAGGGTCAAACTTGCTGGCTGAAAAACTGCCAAAAGGATTGGCTGTGGAGGTTGGCAGCTCCCTGGTGGGAAGAGAGCCGCAATCCTCCCCCGCTCCCATCACCCTGCTCTGCCTTTCAGGAGCAGCGGGAAGGAAAGGAATAACAGAGTACTGTTAGCACAGCCCCACTTGGCTGCTTTGCTCTGAGGGGCTGAAGAAAGCTTGGCAACAAACTCAAGCCCAGAAATAAATATATTGAACAGATAGGTACTACTTCAGTCCAGCCTCTGTTCTAGACTGACCTTCTTTTGCTTCAATGGAAATTAGAGCTAATGGTGCCGGATTCAGCATGCACTGAGGGATTAACTATCGTGATTCATGTTAAATTGCCACACTAATTTAATTCTATCAGACCCCAAGGCTTCGCTTTGAAATGTCTCTTACACACTGCAAATGCTTTTACTGAGTAACCTGGTTTAGCAGTACCATCACATTCCTATTTCACCATCTATCACAACAACAAATACAATCTCCAGCATGCAACCACAAATATCTAAAATAATTTCTCCTCAAAACATTAGTTGTAGCACATTTAAACTCTTTTCTGTCACTACAGAAACACCATACATTACCATTCGTCAGAAAATAAACATAGTCTTACGAATTTTATCATAAGACCTTTATAAAATAAGTTGTTATATCCGTCAAACAAAGAAGATTTTAAGAAACATGCCAGAAAGTGCTGTCAGAGGACTCTAAATAAATGTTTAAGACATCATATGATTTTGCATCAGTAAAGTGAGTTAATATTATCCAGTGAGTCATCCAGTTAATTCGCTGTAAATATATGTGATTGTATAAGATGGAAGGTGAACACAGATTTCCACAGATCCTTCAGGGCATATCAAAAGCACAAGCTGGGACAGGACAAATAATTACAAAATACTAACAAGAGATCCATTTTCTGCACTTTGAGCTTGATAATATGTCAGTGCTCACGTGCTCGTGTTTCCATTTTGGCACCAGAAGCAATCAGAAAGCAAAGAGTGAAAATTCCATGTATCACTACAGGACCAACAGAACTGCAAAACCCGTGGCTGTCAGTTACATCCTTTCCTAAAATATTCATAATTTACAACCATAGCAAAAGATTTCTTCCATAATCTATAGCAAATACCTCTCGCATACAGAAAAA
This sequence comes from Phaenicophaeus curvirostris, assembly GCF_032191515.1. NCBI lineage: Eukaryota > Metazoa > Chordata > Aves > Cuculiformes > Cuculidae > Phaenicophaeus > Phaenicophaeus curvirostris. The sequence continues at coordinate 48,124,042 of NC_091397.1, read as the reverse complement.
AAGAGAGTGCATAATTTTCCATATTAATAGGAAATAACAGTAATTATTAGTGGTGTGAAGAAACACATCAAAGGAAAATGGTACCCCTAGTAAAAAGAAATGGCTGATTTACAATAAGCCAGTGTAAGAGTGCATCTACAAAAGGAACTCAATAGCATAAACACACACATATTCTCATTTTCTCTCTCTGTACCTGTACACTGCACCTATACATACATAAGCATTATAAAGAAAACCCATATAGAAATACATACACAAAAGAACAAATAAAGAAGATTTTGACAATACTGATTTTGTGTGGGAATGAGCAGCGTCAGTGTAATGCTTGTATTTAAAGGCGCATTAGGAACAATATTAACATGAGGCTGTTAGGTTTGGACTTCTATGTCGGTTTTGGGAGGGAGGAGTGTTACCTTGAGAATTCTCCTCCTCACTTGTAACCTATGAAATCTGAGAATTGGTCAATATTGCTACCATAATGTTAGGAGGAATTCACACTTCAGATCAGCAAAGTTGTTCTTCAGCAGAGAGTATACCCTAAAGACTAATTAGCATTAAGCATTAATTTAGAATATGTATTATATGTTACTCTATATTACTTTTGATCAAAGAAGTGTATCCCATTGAAAATGCCATCTGCTGAACTTGCTTCTGGACTTTGTTTGATCTTTTTGTAACATGGGAATAATCACAAACAATACTGGGGAAAAAATACACAAATAACACCTTAATAAAGGGGTTTGACTAAAAAGAAGAAAAGAAGTCTCTGTCCTCTGAATCTCTTCTTGATTTCTGCTGATCACTGAAACTAAAACGCAACTGAGAATTGCTAAGATCTGTATAAATGCTCTTGAATTAGGTGTTTATATAACAAACTGGAACCTCCATGGTGGCATTAAAAATAATCTTGTTTTTGAAGCAGATACAAAAATTCTTCTGCTTCATGAGATAAGATTAATGCTAATCAATATAGAAAGTGAGCAAAAGGTCCCGTCATTAGCTATTCCAGTCTTAACTGTGTTCACTACACTTCCGTACACGTCTCATGGAAACACAGAACTGATCATTCCCAGAGAAGAAGTAACTGGATGAACTAATTAATGGTTTGGTCTGATAATTGCAACATCACTAAGTTAAAAACAAGTGAGGGAAATCCTGGGTGTGTCCCACCTGCAGAAGAAAAGCACCTCCTTACCACATGACCCTAACTTAGTCACCTAGAGTTTCTCAACTTGGCAGACCAGCTAAATTCTGAGTTTGCTCAACAGTATATCCATCAACCCAAACCCATCTGTCTTTCGTTTTCATTGTGATTTTACCTCACCACTAGTTACGAAATGTTAGCTGAAATGTGGTAAGAAGAGACATTTCCATCTCCCTAGAGGTGACTGAGTCTTTTTCAAGAGACAGACTGATTAATTTCACAGCATCTCTCAAGTCAAAAACAGGAATTACCAAGAGTTACAAGAAATGTATCTATTTAGCAAATTTACTACTCCTTTATGTGTACAGGAGTACTCTCACCTTCCGAGAAAACCCAGCAGCTTTAAAAGATGCTGATAAGAAAACCCATCCTTTCAGGGAAACAGACTTTCATAATTTTCCTATTTATTTCAAACTATCCAAGTAAACAGGGCACCAACCCAGAACTTCTCTTCAACAGCAATCCCTGTTTTGTTTCAGGCAGCCTTTATCTTCCAATAACAGGTTAAATTGTCCTTAAACATTTAAGGCTGTGTTGCTGCCCAAGCTTTTTCAACTCTTCCTTTTTCTCCCTAGGTAACCAAAAGCAGCTCACAGGCAGAATTGTACAAAGCTTTTGGAACCTGCCTGCCCAAGCAGATGGTGACCTGTATCTGTAGCACAGACATCCAAAAAGACCTCTGGGGCAGAAACTTAGCACTTGTGCATTTTTATACAGAGCTAAGGCAACAGAAGTCTTAATGTGTGCAAGCCCTTAAGCGCTACAACTATATAAACACTGCAATATAAATAGTTACCTACCACACACACAGTTCTTTTGTTTCAGAGTTTGACCTGAATCTTAGAAACCAGGCTTTGGTGAGCCATTTTGGCTGATGAATTATTTCCTACACGAGAATTACCAAAATAGGTAGGAAGACTTTAAAAATCCTGCAAGTTTTTCCTTTTTCTTTCCTAACAAAAGCTATGGAGTCAGCATGCACACACACACTTGCTAAACCTAAAAACAGTTTTCTTTGCATTTAAATCGAAACTCCTCCTAATGTGTTCTTGAAGGAACTATTATTGGTCACATCCCTGAAAGTTCAATCAACCAGTCCGGACACAATTAGAGCAATATTGCTCCGAATACCATTGAATTTTCTCTGGCTTTTTTAGAAATGGTATTATCTCCATTTACCTGGGTATGAAATGTGACCAGCCTCTGTCAGTAAGTAAAATCTCTAAAGAAAGCACTTGCTCTACTATCAAAAACTGGTTTTCATCTTTGAAAGGAGAAATCCTTGCTTTGTGACCTTTAATGCCTTTGTTGTTTTTTCCTGGGGTTTTGTGGTGGGTTGGGTTTTTTCTCCTTTTTTTTTTTTTTTTTTTTAATGGAGATAATCACCCCCTGCACCTCTCCACCCTTTCTGCTCAACTGCCCCATTGATTCATTCCAGAGTTTTATCTGTGAGGTACTCCTTTCTGGCTTTTCTACTTCTTCCAGAATACTTTCAGCGTCTGACAAGGTGAGAATCTCTGCCCAAACAGGACATGTTTGGAGCCCTTCCTCCCCTGCTCTGAGGGACGTGGAACTGCAGCAGACTCTTCAACTGAGATGTGCACTATTGCAGTGCCTGTTGCTCTGGGTAGCCTTGCTCCAAGATAACATGGTAGACGCACAGCTATGGCTGAGCCCAAGTCAACATCCCTGCAGAAACAATCTACCATGTACTGCTTGTTTCTCCACACACATTCCAACAAGATCTTCCAAAAATTGAGGCAGTAGAGAAAAAAATAAAAAAAAAAAGTTTATGCTGTAATGTGAACGGTATTACCATCATCTGAGGAAGAAGATAAAAAAAAAGGATTCTCCCAAGAAAAGAAGGGAATCCTAACGCTCTTTAGGAAAGCAAATCTTTCTCTTTTCAACCTTTTTGCACAGGATATATAGCCATAAACAGAGCACATTACATCTATTATTTAATGAATAACCTAACAAACTACAGAGGAGCATAAGGCTCTGAAATGATTTCTGAAGTTCTGCTTGCTGTCAATTGAAAAGAAAAAAGAAAGCTTAACTTATAAAATGTTCCATTTGTTTCTAGTCCTGCTTTTCCATTTAATTTTCATTTATTTTACTTAAACTTCAAATTACAATAAAGCTTCAAAAAGTATCCATCTAAATTTAGGTCTTTAGCCAGATACTTTCTTCCTGGCTTCTCTAATCTGTTCTATATGAGCTGCTATCTTAAAAAACACAGTTTGGTATGCAGAGCCTATCAGTACCATTGAAACCTCCTGACAAGCTGCTTCTCATAAGCAAAAAGACATTAATCTCACCAAAAGACCTGCTCTCAACACTGTTCTCTTTTGCATATGAGCTACCTATCACTGCATGCCATGTTACTTGTAATTCATATAACTGCACATCAGAGAGATCCAATGCTTAAAGTACATACAGGAAAACTTATTCTTCCATTTAAGTGCACAGCTATTTATATAATGCTACGATGCTTTCCATGTACATAAATTAATTCATTTTTTATTAAAACTTCAGTCTCTTGTTAAATAAACGCAAAGCATCAACATAATATTGCTTCCGTAACAGCCACACCAAACCTGATACATACGTGGTGATATATAGACACACCTGTCTATAAGAAGCTACAGTATGTCCCATGATTTCAAGAAGTTCCTAGTTGAATACAATACTGAGTTGACAAAAATACGTATGTCAGACACTTCAGTTTAATACTTGTTTCAGGAAGAGAAGGTTAAGGGAACTCTATTGCTGTCTACTTTCTATATTACCTCAGAAAACATTTGTACTTTACAAATCTGTTAAGTTTACAACATCCCTTCCTTTGTACTCCTAATAAATAATGGTTACTTTCAGCTTGGTAAATACCTATTTCTTGCAGTTCTTATAGCATAGCATATATTGAATTAACTACACACAGGGCAGTAAGAATCTAAAATACTCCCCATGCAAACTGAAAAGGATGCTGCATACTAATTAAAGACTGACATGCTCTTTGACTTTAAGCACCTTTTTCTGAAAACAAAACCTCTCACATTTCCCAAATGTCAAGCCTTGCTGCTTTTCCATAGCAGTGAATGAGACTTCAATTGCAGCAGAAATGCTGTGTTTATGATGCACCACAGGAGAATGAGAGAAAGAACAGGCAACGCTCGTATGTTGACTGTTACAGACATTTAGGTTAAAAAAAGAAAAAAAAATTTTTCATGACATGTCAGGGCCCATTTGCTTCACTTAACGTGCCTACATGTTGGAAAAATCCCTCATATTAGTTGAACTCTAACCTTCTTATATTAATTTTTCTTTGTTAAATCTCTTCACAATTCAATCGTTTCATAGTTCAGCTGTTGTTTCAATTAGATGGGCTGTAGCAGATTTGCTGGCAGTCTGAACGACATGCAAGTTCTATCCAGGATGGCATTTTCCCCAGTTTTGTGCTAGTAACAAATCTGATTCAAAGAGGAAATGCAGTGATGATGCATGTATTTTATACATCCATTTCCAGTGCTTTACAATGTATCATCCTAAATGATTTTCTGAATATCTGCCTTTCCCTCAGCTTTGCTCTTAATATCTTCACATTTTGTACGCACACCAAATGTCACCTTCCAGCAGGGCTAACACATGCAATCCTCACGCAGTTTCACACTGTAGATGCATATTCATCATGCAGTAGAACATGAATACTTTTTTGCTTATGCAGTACTCAGAGAGTTTATATATGCCTTCTCCTCTCATATGAGACTGAAAAGGACTTGGAAGTAGGTAAACAGTAAATTTGCATACCCACAAAACACTTCTGACAACCCCAATTATTAATGGGTAGCTTCCTTTTCTCCCTTCAATGCCTGTCCATACGATCATTCACGTTGCCACTGATTCAAAGCAGTATCCTCCCACATATTCACAGTTGATTAGGAGTTAGATTTGAGAGCCTTTCAGCTGTACAGCTAACACAGGACTGCCAAGAACAGCCTTGCTTCTGGATGGCTCTGAAAGGGAAGAGTTTAGTGCTATGGGAGCAAACAATGTGGTTACTTTTCAGATGTCAGGGCCACAGAATTTTCTTGGAGATCAACACTGTAATTTAAACACCGCTGTGTGTACCTGGGTAACTACAGGCCAATACCTCATTGCAAATTCTGATGACTTGTTACCTAGTTAGTCTCCCTAGTGATAGGCTTATATTGAGTATCATTAGCTTAAGTAACCAAAGCATCAAAATGAAATAAAAAACTCAAGCTCAAGTGTTCAAAGCCCACACACATCCATATTGTAATAGGCATCTGAACAAGGAAACAACAAATATAACCACAAACCCTGAACTGACAGGATTTATTACTACATAATAGTTACCAAACAATTCTTCTTTAAAGCTCCAGTCAGTCTCTGAATTTCAGTGGGGGCCAATAATCACCTCCTAAAATCTGCATCTGTCACAATAACAGTATGACTATTCAACATAACTCGAATTACGTGTCTAAAGGGCAGGGGCTTTGGAGGAAAGGATCATAGAATCACTAGGTTGGAAAAGACGTTTCAGATCGAGTCCATGAAGTAATTTTCATCGAGATCCTGAAGCAACTTTCCAGCTCCCAGCCAACAGATATTTGCAGAGGTCTCAAGGACACTAAGCGCCTCTTTGTTTTATGAAAATTAGTACCTTGATATAAAGTGAAATCCAGACCGATACCCTATCATTGAAAACACAATTGCAACTCAATTCCTTCTACCATCCACCAAGTGGCTGCCAGGTATTTAATCAGACGTGCACACAGCTGCATAGAGGTTCAGAAAAGACAGAACATAAATCCTGAGGAAATCAGGCTTCATTACCTCTGCCACTCATAAGAAGATTGTGTGCAATGTAAGAACATGCAAATGGAAAAGTTTTTTGCATAAGAAATCAGCCCAATCTCCTTCACGGTATCTGCCCCTGTACAGACTTGAGAAAAGTATTTTCATTCCTTTCCTGCATACACCCTGTGTTTATCAGGGAGCTCTGCCATTTTCACTGGTCTTTCAGCACATGGGTACTGAATCTTCTCATTTATTTTTATTTTCATCTAAGAAAGACTGCAAGACTCTATATGCCAAACAGTTTTCCACCTTTTTTTGTCTCTAAAGGAAAGTTATTGTTCTATTTGAGAGTGCAAGCAGGTAAAGACATTTTAGAACATTTTTGAAAGAATAAAATTAATGTGAGCATTTGACAGAAGGAAACCATCAAAAGAAAAAAAAAAACAAACCAAAAAAACCCAGAGTAACTACAGCTTACTGCTTTGATAAATTTGAAAACACTCACAGTTTACAGAAATTTAGCTCTCCAAGGAGCCAGGAGAATAATATCTACCATGGCAACCAAACAGAGCAGTCTTCTGGCACTTTCTGAATGAGCATTTAGGAGGAGATTAATTCAATACTCCGAATGATGAAAGGGCTCTTGAGATCCATAACTGTCTCCCACAAATTACCCTTATTGTACAACTGGATGTTTAGAACAGATTGCACATTATCTATATTGAACTAGAGCTTTCACAGCAAATTTATACGAAACAGATTAAGCCCACATGATGTGTCACACTATTTTCACCCACTCCTTTCAGGGCTTTTACAAAAACGGGTACTTTATTAAATGGATCATTGAAGTTTTGCAGGATTTATTTTTAAGCTTATTTATATTTGGAGGCTACTGTAAGCCTTTTTACTATGTGACTTTGAAATTTCCAAAACATGTAAAAGCAGAAAAAGCTACCAAAAAAAGTTTACAATACAGTACATAGACAGCAGAAGGACTGCCACAAAAGTGAGCATTAGTCTTTTTCATGCATCTCACGATATTTTGAATTTACAAGAAGTGATGACATACCTCAATAATAACGCATCTTCCTACTTAGATGTATCAAAACACTTTTTATTTTCATCAGATGCAGCATCTGATGAGCACCAGACAGTTCAGTGAAGCAAATTGTCTTATAGAAAACATTTTAGAAGAGTATATTAAACATCTAGCTGCTTCATTGTAATCTAAATTACTATGGAATCTTGCCTTCCATGATAAAAGTAATTTAGTATTTTGTTTACTGATTCCCTTATATTGCAAACAATCATTCTGCACAACATTAAAAAAAAAGAAGACAAAACTTGTAATAAAACAAGATTTATAGTTCAAATGCATTTATAAATGATTACAGCATTAAAAGAGCTAGTGAGCTAGTTTTAGGAAAGCAGAAACACTTGTCTCTTCTGAGACCTCTGCAAGTTCTCCTCTGCAACCTAGCAACATTCAAGAGACAGCTCTCCACTTGCTGCATTAAGTGAATAGCTTTTGAGTTGTTTGCAGTTATGAGTAACAGCTGGATTGTATAGGTGGTTATTGGAGGATGTACAGCTCAAAATCAGCCTTAGTCAGTCTGAGAAAAGTTACTTGAGGTTAAAGATCAGAAATAGCATTGGTTTGGTTTTGTATTTGGCAACCAAAATGAATGAAAGCTGAACTTTTCGAAGATTTCTAAAGGCCACATATAATTTGCAGTGACAGACAGTGGAAATTAGACACTTAATCCACTACCATTTCTGAAAATCCCACTTTCAGCTTTTGATTACATTATCATACATTATTTCTGCAAAATCCCTACCTTCTTCACAACTCAGAATACATTAAGCAGGCAACAAAGAAACAAAGAGCAGTTAGTGTAATTACAGTTTTGAAGATCCAAGACTTATGTAAAACTGCCATTTATTTGCAAATGAGACAATTCTGAATTTCCACTACTTAAGTATAGATTGTCCTCTATGCTGTGTATGGAGGAACTGTGTACCCTGAATAATAAACAGCACGTAAGTAGATGAACAGTGGTTAGGTTCTAAGCAAAGAAGAAAGTATTTACCTTCCCAATAAACAGTGAAAATAAAAATAAATTTATGCAAAGCAATCTCACCCACTGAACGTTGTCTAACTTACTACACAGTTAAGGATACTGGAGGGAATAAAAATTGCAGCAAACCCCTGAGTAATGATGCAGAGCACAAGGAGAAGAACTGTAGTTTTGGAGTGTTTCCTTCAATTTACCACTTCTCACTTTAGTCCAACTTTACAATCATTGTATCATTAACAAATCTTCAGTCCCCATTTTGGTACTGATAATTAATGCTGTTTCAGATTTAGAAAGTCTTTCAAAACATTGGGCATTTTAAGCATCTAACATCACGAATGCCCCCCCACACCCGCCCCCTGGGCTAGATCTCTTGAGAGCAGGAGGCTCCCAAATCTAACAGAGTTGGGCTGATTATTCCAGAAGACTTTTGTGCTTCTTGACTCTTGTAAAAAGTAATGAAGTGAAACAGATTTGTACATTTCACCATTTAGACTCAATTGGAAAGCTACACAGGTTTTAGTACTTATATTTTAGGAAACAATTGAGGCTTCCAAACGCATTATAATGATAGCTCTAAGCAAAGTATATCTGCTGATTAATAAACCTTGAAAACAAACCAATCTTTTCATAAAAAGAATTAAATAGGTTACAATTTCAAGTTAGTGTATTTCCATGGAATTAGAAACTGTAATTTCACCATTCTGTCTCCAAGGATTTGCAGAAGTACTTACATTATTCAGTAAATCATTTCTCCCCAACAGGACTGCCTCAGGATCATTACTTTCTAAATCTACTCTTCCTTTCCCAAACAAGCTAGACAAATCTCCAAAATGTGTTAGGATTTCTAACCTGCACATTCATGAAATAAAAAGAATCATTCGCAAATGCAAAACTTGTCCCAACACCAAATTCCTCCATCTCCATGTTGGTTGAATCTCAGAGACTTTATTATGCCTGCACTCACCTTCCCCCTTCTATTCCACTAAAAAAAGACAACCACTAGAAAAGTCAACATTAAAACAATCTGTCCGATTTGTCCCTTTGACTTCGTTATCATTCTCTTTGGCTTAGTGTTCTTGTGCATGCAACTAACAGCTTCTGACTTTCAGAAGTTTTATAATCTACTCATCCACCTGCTCAACTTTGACATGGAGATCTAACTCTTCTCACCACTTTGCCAAACAATTACTATCATTGCTACACTTCTCCCTCAAAAATCATTGTTTGTTCTTTCATGTTACCGCACAGTTATGTAAAAAGCTCTCCATGATATCCTGAAAATATCACTTTAGATGTATAGAGAACATTTCATAAAACCATGATCAAGCACTAGTGGGTAGTCATGATCACGTCATGACTACCCACTGGGGGGCTAAGAGCTCTTCATTAGATCTAACTGTGATTGGATCTGCGAAAATACTCAGTTATTTTTTTTACCACATCCTCCAGAGTGTGATTTCTGCTATCCTTCTAATACTGTAGTTTAATGTATGAGAAAGTACCAGATAATCTTAGCTATAGATACCACTACTTGACTCCTATATCAGGCAGAGTGAGAAGTTGGAAACGCAGCATGAACTGTAGCAGATTTAGAATACCGTATTGGGAAGGGAATACACTTTGTAGGAGTGATTTCTTCTCATGACCAAGTAAAGATGTATTGAGAGCTCTACTCCGCATTATGAGTTTTATAATTCCAGATATTCTGAATGAATAGAAAATTTAAATTTAGTAAGATACCTCTCTGAAGCCAACCTTGTCATTTAAACACCTTTCATATCCTCAGGAAGACAGGTGGTTGTTGCTTGGAAACAAAGACTGCTCTCTAGTGTGTTCATTTCAAGGGATTCAGTTGATTTGAAGTCAAATTCCCAATTGCTAATTTTATACTTGCTGCAGGTGCAAAAGTTCTTAAGATTAGAACAGAAACTGTTTTGTTTGCAATGCAATTCTCTTTTTTTGAGCTGCCCCTGGTGAACTACATCATTCTTGTGTAACACTCTGCAGGAAAATCAATTGTAAACTTTCCCTTTGTGTAAAAGGGTGATTATGATAATAGAGGAAACAAACCTAAGAGTGAAAACAGAAAGACCTTTAGGCATAAACAAACAAACAAGTGGATACAAATAATTTTGGTCCTAATGTTCTTTAATCTAAGATATTTTGAAAAAAAAATAAACAGGATGACAAGCAAAACCATCCTGTGATTTATTTTTATGCATAGATCTTTATTTGTATTTATGATACATGTAAATATATGTATCATCATATATAAACATATGTGTTATCTATGTATCTTTGTTAAAGTATGTGTAAAAATGAGGGTTACCACTTAAAAAGACAGGAATTGATCTATTTCAGTCAAGCAATATTGTTTAAGTAAAGCCTAAAAAAAGACAGGAATAGACACTACCAAGCATGATCTTTGATAGGGATGATACATTTTTTGAAGCTCAAATTCAGCCTTGTGTTAATGGATGCCATTATTCACCCCCAAGTAAATCATTACATACCTAATTTTGTCACTTACTTGGCTAAAATATGAAGGCTTTCATTTTCAAGCAGGATTTATATTATGGACCAAGTTCTTAGCTGGTGTCTGCCCATAAAGACATTCATGCTTTACTCCAAGGGAGACTTGTCCCAAGGTGCTCCACGTAGAGTTAACAGAGACAGGTACATTCCTTTGTAGATTGCTCGTAACTCAAAGTTAGGTTCCTGTTCCAAATTATCTTCCAGAGAAACCTCTTCTTTTGCTTTGTTCAAGAAACCAGGGAGACGAACATATCTAAAGTGAATCCTCCCAGCATTCTATGTAATATTTGGAGCAGATATTATACTTTTAATTATATTAGCTATGATAACAAAACACTTGTACTACACAAATACTTACAACTAGTTACAGGCGTTTTATGCTGTTCAAATATTTTTCTTACTCACGTGCACAGAATTCCTTAACTTCCATACCCACCTACTAATTTCAACGATTTAAGGTGTATGGCAAGTATCTTCATGTGTATATATACCAAGCATTAGGATTGTGCTTAGATAGTACAGAAATGTTGTAAAATCTTGACAAAGCAACATAAACGTCAAGATCTTCGCATCTGTTCAATGATGCTTTTCTTATTTTAGTTGAACAATGTTTGGAAAATAACATTATATTATATCACATTGCTTACAGATTCACAGTACTTAATCTTTTCTTTTTTAGTTGAGTAGTTGCAAAGCACAACCACAGAGTGTTCATTTACCAATCCACCCTTTAGAAACTGTGGTTTCTACTCAGCTGTAAAAGAATCACTGGCTTGACCTTCTTAAATCTGCATTCCTTATTCCCAGTCAGTGAAACTAAACCTGGCTTTACACCAATATTTCAGGGCTCAATATATATATCTACAAATTTCTCATGCCCAGCCTAGCCCTTCTATTCAAACTGCAGAACTTCTATCTCAAAAATACACCTAAAAGCAAGTATTTTACAAGAGACAGAGCAGCTCATAAAGACAAAATTATGTTTCCACATAAGCATGTGCAGTATCAACGTCATAAGCTGCACATACACGCAGATGGAAAAAAAAAATAATACTTAAAAGAAATCCTGAAATAATAACTAAAAGTTAAATAAAGCAGCTACAGAATGATTCAGTATCACAATTGCTATCAAAATTGTCACTGACAAGCTGATTCAGTATTGCCAAGAGCCAGTTATAAAGGACATACGGTTACATACAGACATATGGTTATGCACATGCAGGTGTATAAAGCAGCGTACACATGCATAGGCATTACTGTATTAGGAAAATAAGGATTAATTTCAAATAGAAACAAGAGAATTCACAGCCAATGTACATGATGATGACAGCAGGAATCTCTCATCATTTTTCTGCTATGAAGACAATGAAATTGCTTGATTTTAGAATCAATGTAAATATTAAAAATCAAATGAAGGAATATCTTACAAGTGCACCATGTGAAACCACCTTTCCTGTCACTCCCTCACCTCCCTCAACTTTCAATTTCAGGTTTCAGCATTCAGTTTTGTTTGCACCAGGCTTTCTTTCCAAGCCAGCACATTCTGTTCTCACTGAAATAAAGGCCTTCAAGAACTGAGTATTTTGAGTGCTATAACCAAAATGCGTGTATAATGAGGGTAAATTAAATGCAATTTAATCTATTTGAGAGGCTGAGAGATTTTGTTCAAATACTGAATATTGTGATGAGTGAACAGCACAACTCAGAATAGATTATTTTCTTCCTTAGCTTTTTGTTTGCGTCCTAATAAAATCAATGTAAACAAACTGCCTAGTGGAGCAAGGCTGGCATGGGTACTTAAATTACTTTTTTCAGCTCAATTCTTTTCCTGGATTAATTCCATTGTCACTGTGTGTAGAGCTGTGGAACACTCACAGTGGCAAATAAATGAATGTTTTCATAACAGTCACTGTACAGGGACGTTAAAATGCCTAAGAGCTGATTAGAGTTCAGGGTGAACTGCAACAAGGCAAAGAGTATACTTATTAAATCAGGTACATGAAACTCACTGCATTACAGCCTAACATTGTCTCTCCCACGGAGGTTATAAACATTAAGATAAGTAAAACAAAGAGATGCAAACCTGAAAACATCAGAAGAGTTTACACACCAAGATGAATAAAGACAAAAACCCATTCAGAACAAAATACAGTGGAAGAAGAGAAGCAGGTACAAAATTTGAGGAAATAGGGCAGGAAGGGGAAGAGACCATTTTTATAACGAACGATCCCCATGAACCACATTTAATTCATAGTCAGGGACTCTTTTTGTCTGATAAAGGTTAACAGTCTGGCTGCAGATTGATACACAGAACTAGAACAGTGAGCTAACTTGCTTGCCCCTTGTCTACCTACAATCTAAATGCCAAAGAAACATTATTTTCCTTTAACTAGTTCTTTAAGTTATATTGCCATATAGAATTTGATGGTGATACACTTGACATCCATGATCATTGTAGTCTGGCTGTCCTGAAGTCCTGACTTAGAAGGAACAACCAGTTCCCCATTTCTTTATCAATAAGGAATCAGTAAGATATAAAACTGTCCAGACAAATAATTAGAGTGCAGGATAAGATGCATATAGGCTATATATCTTGAAGAATAACCTATTACTTACTACAACATGTAAAAAATTATACTCCTTTAAGTAACTGTCCACAGAGATCTCACACCCTGTGATTAGCAATGAGTTACCATGTGGACAGGAGGAGTGTGTGGAATGTTCCATTTGAACACAACAAGGACTGCAGGATGGCTTCATAGGGCAATCTTCCAAGACACAGGAAATCAGAACAGATTTTACTCAAGGAAAAGTCACAAAACTCAGTTTGCACCAACAAGCCAAAAGGAGCGGTTCACAAATGAGTCAATGAGATCCTAGCAATTGTGAGGTGACAAAACAAGTTTTATGACACCAAAGTAGGAAAATGGGCTGCAGCAACTTTTGCCAAGTATTTCTTTGTAGAGTTAACAGAAAGCTGTGATTGCTCTAGGACCAGCAAACAGACTGAGACAAGACAAAGCTTTTCACAGGAGGTTAGTAATTAACATCAGACTGCCAATGGACAAAATTTCCTTCAATTTACTTAGCAAGTCAATTTACAGAAAATTTTGTTCTGTGTTTCATGGACAGGAAGGTCCTGACCTGCAGCTGAACTACCAGCCCCCCAGCCTCTGGCAATGAATTGTATTAACACGCCAGAAGCAACCATGCTGGATACACATCCAGATGTCGACTGCAATTCCATGAAGCAGGATCAGGGATGGGAGGTAATGAGGGAATAGGCTGGACTTACACCCTAGGAGAATACTAGCACAATCTGCATCACGGCAAAGGAGCCTTAGGCATACCCCTTTTTCTTAGAATTTTAAGACCAGTGTGATTACAGGGTGCAACACCCAAGAGATGTCTCCAATACAACACGTGTTAAGTATGGTTAGATGTTTGACAGGTACAGAGGCTTCAGCTTAATGTGGTGCTGAATACCCCAAGACCAAAGCAAAGTGCTTTTGCTCCTAGTTTGTTTGGACAGTGACCTTCATAGAGCTCTGTCAGCACTTGGCCTCTGGAACCCCTAGAGAGGATGTGTCATCTGTGTTCCAGAACAGCTGGATGAAAACAAGCTCCTTGCAAAGACTCCTTGCCATCTGTATGAAGTCATTGTGCCATTTCTTCCACCTCTGAGTGAGTTTTTGAGAGAAAGCTGAGGGATGAAAAAGAGTACTCCTTTACAAAGCTGAATTCAATCTTTCCAATAACTTAAGGAGAAGACAAAATCTTGTAGAGCTATGATCTGTTATCTGTTACAGTTACTAAATACAGGGATTTCAACCATTTTAACCTGTAATATAAATTAAATCTGGCAAACTGTCACGAAGGTGCTGCAGCTATTTGACTGAAGCATGAAGAGTTGAGCTTTTACTGCTACCATTAAAGTGTGCTTCAGAAGGTGGAAAAGGTTCATCATCAAACACCTTTCTGTCTTGACCTTAAACTGTGATGGATTAAAAAGGCCTCAGCAGATTTCCCCCCACCTTTCTTTTTTTCCCCTAGAGAACTATCGATGCTTCTATTTGCAAGAGAACTGCAGCTGAATCTACAGATTAACAGCAGTATCAGAAACACTACCAAAAGTTGAACTGTAATTCTCTTTTTCCAAATGCAAAGAAATTATTTGGAATGTATATAAATAGCAGGTCCTTCCTCCTGGGCCTAAAAATCCCCCACCATATCATGCACTGTTTTGAAACATATTCCACTGCAATACAAGCTTTTGTATAGGATCTGCTCTTTTAAACCAATAGTTAGTTAAAATAAAACACAATTAATTTCTTATGGGCATTTGATTTTGTTCTTAGAAATCATTCCACTACTTTTGATTATATTCATATACATGCTGCCACTGCTGCAGAAATAACAGAGATGCCCGTTTTCCAAGCACGCTCTCTGTGTTTCTGGGCTGGTTTCAGGCAGGTGGTGGTTAGCTTCAGAGGAGCAGCCGGTGACCTGAAGCACTGAGGAGCACTTATGCAATGTGCTCATACACCTTATGTAACTTCCACACACTGTGACAGCCAAACCATCTCCCGGGTATTTGTCCGTCAGCGTTTCCTCTCCAACTCTGTCACTATCTGGCTTTTAAGATGATACTTAAAAAAACTACTAAAAATCCTCCTCCCCGTCCTTCCTCTTTCGCAAGCTTCCCAGATTACAGACACTAATCACATCACGTAAACTACTGACAGAACTGGATGAGGCCTCTGGTTTTCAACATTTTCACTTATATTCCCTGCAAGTAAACCCAGCTTTAGAAAAACCACATTGAGCACGTGCTACAGCCACTGTTTCACAGCAACAGAAACTCTCATTTTTACAAATGTTTCTTCCCATTCCTCAATAATCCAATCGTTAGCTGAGTGGAGAGCAGATATTAGCCGAGGGTGTTCATTGAGGAGGAAGGGAAAGGAAATCTGTTGTGCAGTACTTATCTACTTAACAAGAAAGCTGAATCTTGTGAAAAACAATTCTTATCAATTGAGTTATTTTTATTGGCCGATATCAATGCCAAAAAATCCAAGGCATTTTGCTCTTAAGAAAATTAGTTCTATTTATCTTCTCTAGGACAGTTACACAGTACATAACATTTAATTTTTTTCAATCGTGTTTGCTTATAATTATTGATAGCCTGCAGAACACAGTATTTGTAAAATAAAGTCATTCAGAAAGCTAAAAGTGTAAATGACTTGAACTCATACATTCTGGGCAACAAAAATTTTAACTCCTAGCACACTATTGTAACAGAATATCCTCATTTTGCACCAGAGTTATTGACACTGCCAGAATACAAAAAGCATAGGTAGTATTGTAAGTAAAATACAACTAGCATTCTTCTTAAGTGCCAGCTGTAAGAAAGCAGAACCACTATCTTGTTCTTGCCATTGAAGCTGGGACCTTAACTGTGAGATATCCTCTCTTTAACCTCATCAACAAAACTACAACACAGAATTTGAATTTAAGAAGTAGCATTTTGCAGTAGCATGCCTAGAAACACAGTCAGAGGATACAAGATAATTTGACCTAAAAAGCTAAGAGGCTTTGGGCATTAAAGCAAACTCTCAAGCGTTTATCTTAGTGCAACAGTTTTGCCCTCAAAGCTACCTGGTATGATTAATGTTTGCTGGAAAACATGCACGCAATACATGGAAGTTTTACATGCATCTATGTGAGGGAAAGCAGCTGCCTGTATTCAGTTGAACTTTTAAAAATCTGCCTTATTGTGACTATAAAGATGCCTCTAAGAAAGGCATGCACCAGTTACAAAGGAAAGTTGTAACTCATCTGTTAGGCAGAAAACACGAGCTGCAGAAATCTGGCTAAGTATATGGAGATGCAGGCCAGAACTCCATAAGCAAAGGACCCCCCTGAAACGCAGGAGATCCCCAACAGCAGAAAGATTCAACCTTTTGGTATTTCTGAGTGCTCCTGTCATGAAACAAATGCTCGACCCTTCTGCACATAAATGCCTCTGATAAGAGGCCAATATAGCTGATCACTAATGGAGTATTTACTTTACACTTATATTTATAGTTAAATTAAAATTTTAGATGCACAATACAATTTTGTATGTCACACATGAAAAAACTAAATCTATTAAGCAATATGTAACTACTCCTCATCAATGCAGTATCTTTCTCTTCTACAAAGTCAGCAGAGTTTGGAAGATGGACTTATAAGTGTCCTGGTCCCAAGTGACCTTAGCTATTTTGAGACACTAAACAACGTCACTTGCTATGTTGCAGTCTAACTGCTCAGCAGAGACACAACAGGCCTTGTGATCAACCACCAACAACTCCTGCATATCCTGTCTGATGACAACTACCAGACTGACAGTTCTCAAGCTTTTCCGGTTTTGGCAGATGAAAAAGTTTTCCATGGGCAAAGGACAGGAAAGTACACTGAGCACTTAACATCCCCTCTAAGATGGAAAGGAACAGATGAGATAAATTGATTCATGCATCATACCATAGAGGAAGACCAGAAACAACACAAACCTTGCCAACTTTAATTCTCCCAAATTCAGTAATGAGTCTGGCTTTCATTGTGCTAGCAAAATGTTAACCTGGCCTCAAAGAAAGAGGAGACTCTGCACCAATTCGCATTTTTTGGCCATCTATACATGAACAGTGGGAAAAAGGAGTTAGCTAAAGCCCTGAAGCACATGATTTGATTATACTAATTGTCCTAAAGCAAATTTGCAAGCATCATTAACAAGCTAAAAGCAAATCAGGCTGTCATGTTTTCCACAAAGCCCGTGAAATAAAATTATGGAAACCCAAATTCACAGATTCCAGAAGCCAAAAGGACCTCAGTGATAGTTCAGCCAAATACCTCCTCTCATATGTGAAAGCTAAAGAATTTTTCCACCAAACCTGATTAGAATATATTTAGATGCCTTCAAATAATCAAGCCATGTCCTTAGCACTAAGAATAATGAGTTGCAGCACTTCTTGTGGAAGGACACTGTAGACCCTAAGGCTAAAAATGGTTCAAAGGGAGACAGAACACCACCATGGAATAGAAAATCACTGAAGATAACTAAATACAAAGAAACTGCATCTGGCTTAGAAAAATAAGAGCTAAAAATGACTGGAAAGTTGGAGAGGTTTAGGAGGAAACACAGTACCTAGTTGCCATGCTTTCCTGCTCTCTGCTTGACATCTGTTTGAGGCTGCTCATAGAGATGACATACTATCTTTGATAAAAGTTTGGTTCATCCCTGATACACTCCATCTCTAACCTGGTCCAACATTCATCCATTTTCATGCATACAGAGTTGTGCCTACTTTATGCAACATCTAATTTCACCCACAGGGCCACACTATGCTTTTATCAAGAAGGTTAAAAAGTCTCCCGCTATCCTTCCATTCACTAGTAAATACAAACATAACAAGGAATCTCTCAACCCTTTCCTTGACAAGCTCAATATATTGAGTCTTATAAGATTTGCATCACTAAATAATTTCCCCCATGTTATGGCAGCAAAGGTTACAGATTGCTGGTTCTGGCTGTCACATAACTCAAGGGAATCATTTGCACAAGTATTAAAGAGAACTGCTGATATTGGGACAAAGTGCTTCTAAATGTACCTATATTAGACACAGACTTCTTCCCGTATACATGTTAAGTGTGCACGTGCATGAGCTCTTTTTATTATGGATGCATCACGTTCTAGAAAATGGGTGTTGACATAAAACAGGTATTTTCTAATTATCTGTCCACAAATGGGTGGCCTCTTCTGATTCAACAGAGATATCTATGTCAGACATGATTACTTTTCAACTAACACAGATGAACATATGTATAGATTGCAGCATCTTTCCGATGCACTGGAGTTAAAACAAAGAAATGCACCTTTGTTGGACCAGGCTGCTTCATATCCATCTGTTCACTTGGAAGGTTTTCCTCAGCATAAATTTTTTTGCATTCAAATTTGTGACTTATCACAAATTTTGAGAAGCAGCAAAAGAGAGCAAGTGGACAAAACCGAGCTGCCAAATAACATGCATAAATTACAAGAATGTAAATGAAATATGAATTGATAATTTATTCTAGAAAATTACAAGTGGCACAAAATCCCCAAGCCAAAACCCAAATGCTGCCATATGTTGTTCAGCTTGCAGCACCTCAGTGGCTCCTAGAGGACAATAATTTGACTAAGAGACAACCACCTGCAGCACCTGCTAAGCAGGTGTCCCCCATAAGAAACCTCAAGAACCAGAGATGTTCAAAGCCTGAAACCTCCTGCAGTGCTGTCTTTTTCTGTCTAGCTTTGGAGAAGAAAGAGCAAGAATTCCACTTATCGACTACATGAGAGGGTGAGGGAGAAGAAAGTTGGAGAGCCAGCAGCTGCTCTGCTTGTGTGACAGGGATCTGAGCCATGCAGGATATGGCCCAATCTGTGGTGGTCAAGGGCCTCTGCAATAGAAGCTCCCTTATCAGATTGAATCTTGAGCCACAGCTGCAGCAGAAAGTATCAGAAAAGACAGTGAATTCAGGAGCGACAGATGAAAATGTCTGTACAGCACGTCTCCTCTCTCATCCAGCAACACAGTCCTCGACTGCACTGAGTGGTCCTGCTGTCCCTACCGAATTAAGCGAAAATGTCCTGTATCCATGCATACATTGTTGACACTGTTCACGCCTGGCTTATTTGCACATATCTATGATTACAAAAAAATCCCACAAACATGGGGCCTACCTACTAAAACACTGCCCCTTTTTAACTTCTACGTTCATGTCAACAACACAGACTAAAAAATACGGAAAATAATACCAAAAGAACATGAGAAGTGCTGATTTTTATCTTGTCTTTCAAAAAATCAACCCCCTCAACACATTTTCAACTATATTAAACCTTTAGGTGCCAGCAGAAAATCACATCTCCTTTCAGAAAAAAAATTATCAATCCATATACATATAGCAAGAATGTGGCTATTTGGCTTGAGTCTTATCCATCTCACTGAAATGGCAGATGTGTATCAGAGAGCTATTTCTCACTCAACAAAAAGTATGAGTATTCAAGGCAGCACCAGTAGGCATACAGATTTTTTCAAGGTTGAAAGGAATAGAACCCCAGTGGCCGCACAGGCAAGGTACTGTGTTGGGTACTTGTTCTTAGAATCACCATGATCATGCTGCACAGCGAAGATCAGTCATGGTTCAAGTATCATTGCTATCAATGCATGGACATGAAACGACTTTTAAATTTTTGTCTCTTTTTCAGAGTTTTGTGGGTTCCTGCTGTTTGACCTCCAGCTAGACTCAGGAGGAGTTCTCTCTGTAGGCTGGATGACTAAAAAAGCCATCTTTAAAAAAAAATAAAAAATAATAATAATAAAAAGAATAGAGAATTTATTTTGTTTATAGTCAGGAGTGGGGTAACTGGGTACTATTTAAACACCTAAAATTTGACTGAAATCATCACTTCTGGAAAGCTGAGATATATTTGCTGCCTTCCTGCTCACAGAGAAAGCTTTCCCAAGTCAAGCTTAATTATTTCAACTAAACTAGCACTTCTTTTAAAGGCTTATTGTTCTTACTGGAATGTTCTAAGATGGAGTAAGGAAAAGGATATTTAAAATGTGACAGGCACGTAGGAGTCCACAGCTGCAAACAACAAATATTTATTTTTTTTTAATCACCGAATTCTATTCAGTTCTATAAAGGAAGTTTCATTATCAAACCATGGCAAGTGTAATCTTTTAGGAATGCTTTCTTTTGAAGGAATTTTAATGAGACAAGATATTTCATTTTTTTCTCTTACTCGAGTCCTTCACCTTCTCAGTAACAGGTGCAACCATTATTCAGAAGTCTGTAACTACAAACGCACGGATGTCCTGTTGAAAGATGGTTACCAGAGTTCTTGAAATCAAATCTCACTGTGCACTTTACTCTCATTTGTATGGGAAATGGAATAGCCTCTTCTCTTACATGCAAACCATTTCACATATAATTGGGATCCCTCTGGGTTCTGAAACCATGAAAGTCTGATGTAGCTGCAGTATTCTTACAGTAGGAACAATTTTAACCCAGTTTTTATCCTATCCCCTTACTTCAGGTTTCCTTGTTGAAATCATATCTTGTCAACAATCTGGCATGTTGGGCAAAAAAAAGAGGATTGGACTCGTTGATGTCTGTTCCACCACCAGGCTCCAGGTCAGGATTTGAGAAAGGTAAAACAGGTCGTGTTTCCAGAGAGAGTTAGCTGTTATGGAATCATAACTTGATGGAAAATTTTACCCCTGCCAATTGTCATAGAGAACAAATGGATTGTAGGAAAAGAAAACTACACCTGCTGGGAAGTTGGTGCATTGTTTGTTTCTGTTTCCATTAAGAGCATGCAAGAGTATCACCATCACATTATCCTCGTATCTGTTTAGAAGTTTATATTTATTCTGTTAGCACTCAAGGGGGCCATATTTAAAAGCTTAACTTATCAGCAAACCAGCCAGATTTAGCATCATCTCACCCTCAGTTGAAAAATCACAAATTTTGACACAAAAACTTTCCTCCCAAATTAATGGGCTTTTGGTTATACATTTATCTTAAAGGATCAGTTTCTTTTGGGTTTGCTAACACTCTTATAACACTTCTCTTCTCCATGCTGAACAATCCCAACTCAGCCTGCCTGAAACCAGAAATTTTTGCAATTCTTAGAGCTGCTGCCATGCAGTGAGTTGCAATGTTGATGCACTGAAACTGCTTGAAGCAGAAGGTTTTTACTGGGGAGAACAGCAAATTTTACATGCCAGAATACCTGCAGAAGGAGAGAGTTTAAATTTTCCATATAACTGCACAATGGACACCTGCCCATTTACAGATGGACACCAGATACCCAACAGATGGACATGCTCCTTCACAGGAAGCACTGAAAGGCATTTACTGTTAAAAGACACTGTCCACTGATGGCTAGAACACTAAAAACGGAAACTAGAGCACAGGGATGACAGGATGTTTATGGATTAGGTCCCTTTGGAGGTAAGGGCCAGGGAGGAAAAAGGAACTGGGATGGGATGCCCAGAACAAAAAGCCCTCCAAATCTGCATTTCTGCTTCAACTTAATAACAGTTTTCCCCCTGTAGTTCCTCTAAAAAAAAGAAAACTCTTGCACTAAAGCATATTTCTCTATTGTTGCTACCAGGGTTGTGTTTATTCTGCTGAGATAGTCATGGAGATGCTATAAGGAAAAACATCTTTATCCAATTTATATAATTCTGTTTGTTTTAAATGCAAAAGTACCATAAAGAAACACAGGGATTTTAACATCAATAAGCTTTTGTCTTCAGAGCTAGTACTGATGCTGTCTAGGTAGTTGCACTTTGTGAAAAGATACACTACTCCCCACCATTTCAAACTTCATTTTCCTTGAAAAATGGCTGCTATTTATACACCATGCTAGACTTGCTACTCTCTATATTTCATGCTCAGAAAATAAAAGCATGAATGATTATTTTCTACCAATTTATCTCTTTATTTTCTTTGCCTGAACCTAGTTTCAGTGCAGAAAGAAGGTATTGATCTTGTACTTGCCTCAATAAGAAGGTAATCCTGGGAAGATCTCACACTACCTGAAAACATGACTGTAACCTAATCTACAAAATGCAAGTTATGCTGTTTAATCTGTGGTTGGTTTGTATCTCTGGAGCTTAGACCTTTCACTAGAATAGACGGCTGACCTATCTCCAACCATGAGGATCTTTAGTCTATTCATTAAGCTTTGATCTGTCCAGAAACTAAAATGCTTTTCAGCATAGCTTTCACTGTCATTGCCTCAAAAATACTCCACGGTATCCTCACACTAGTTTTACAGCATTGCTCCTCATCTATGACTAGTTCTTCCTGAGACACTGAAGAATTAACTGACACTTCCCTTGCTGTTTGCAGGCACACCTATACTTGGCCTCTCTTCCTTAAAACAGGAATTAGACCAAAGAGCAGGGCATGCTCCTGCACTTGCAAGAAATAGATACAACAGAGGAGGCCATTGCGAAGAAGCAAGGGGAGTCTCAGGCACCTCACCTCACTTTACTCGCTAGATACCTCCCTAAGAAGGATCAGTGTTCACGAGAACAGGGTCCATCACCCTAGTAGCACACAGTACCCACTTCAAGTTGCCCAGCATCCAGGCTTCCTTTCAGGTGACAAATCTTTAGGGAGTGTGAATGGAATTGTTCCTGCTCCTTTTCCAAAAATCTCGATCCATATTCTCTCCAGTCCTCTATTAGAGTTCACCAACTTACTCTTTGCCCCAGGCCCCACCCCCCACAAAACCAGAGTCTAACCAGCCTTCTCTATCATTCTTTACAGTGAAGGCCATCAGGGATATTTTAAGCAACATTTACAGATATAGCACATTCCCCACTTTGGATTCAGAAAGGTTTAAGTATTTTGTCCACTCATGTCAACAAACTTTGTTATGATACTTCAAGTGTATTGTAACAAACTATTTTCAAAATAGACGGAATTATTACAAGCCATCCAACAGCCCATGCCCTTTCAAGTCTCAACACAAATTACATAAGGAAATGTTTCAAAGAAACATTTCACAGCTTCCTAAAAATCTTTCTTAAAGTTTGAGAACAAAACAAGACTGCCATTTCAATATAATTTTTTTTTTGATTATGGCATTTTTCATCATGTAGGAGGTTTCATCAAGGCCCAATGATGATCGTTCATCTTTATTAAAGAGCTGAGATACCGTATTCTCCCAAATCCCTTTCAAATAGACACTAACTCAGTCTTCAAATTGTTTTGA
This sequence comes from Phaenicophaeus curvirostris, assembly GCF_032191515.1. Lineage (NCBI taxonomy): Eukaryota > Metazoa > Chordata > Aves > Cuculiformes > Cuculidae > Phaenicophaeus > Phaenicophaeus curvirostris. The sequence goes on along the minus strand of NC_091397.1, from coordinate 48,100,590 downwards.
ACACAGAATAGCTTCAGCACCACTGCACTAGGTTAAAAAGCAACTAGCTTAGGTAATGAAAATGTAAAGGTGTCGACACTATTTAAAGTTAAGGAACCCAAGCACAATCGCTACAACTGTTTAAAGGAGCCATATTAGGAAATTTTCTCTCCATGTACTATATACAGAAGTTTACAATCTGACAGTGTTCATATCCTTCTAATAGCTACATCCCAAGACAACAGTACTCTAAAAGCTCATATGCTATAACACAAAGGCCTGCATGTCTGGATAGCATCAAGAGAGGAATGTGATACATACTTGCACAAAATTATATAAACTAGTTTCTCTGTAATATGTGATCCCACAATGCAATTGCCACAGACTTTTATGACTGTTCTTTTAAACAGTTGTTTTAGGGGATTTTGTTGTTTTTTACTTGAAAGATATACAGCTTGAATTACCATAATGACCTTCAGTAACAAGAGGAAGAATTCGAAAATGTGCTTCTAAGATAGATGCTTCAGTATTTTTTCTTGCACTGCCTATGTATTACTTTTAAATGCAGGTATGTATCACTCAAAAAAAACAAGGCACCAGAAAAATAGACTGAATTTCTGTGTGGCTATGGGATACTTAGCACAGTATCAATCAGAGGAAATCTAAAAAAGGTGATGGTAGATACTTGTGTTCAAAGTACCTACTAAGAACCTAAAACCCAGCAAATATCCTTCCCAAATCCTATAGGGAGACTCAAAGTGTTAGGTCAGAACTGCCAGGCTTCTCATCTTTATTCAAATCTAGACTAACTTTTCACTACTGAATTAGTAAAACAACCCTGAAGAACTGTATAGCAGGCATATATCATTGTAAGGAATGCACAGAAGCGAGGATAGGAGATTAAGTCCTAGCTGCTGACATCCACACTCATATTTGAAGAGACTCTGTACATATTCCACTTGGCACATTATAACCGAAGGTGACTGTATTCACTTCAGCTTAAGGTTCCAGTGGATGGCCTAGTTTTGCCTGTCTACAAAATTAAAACATATAAGGAACAACTAGAACAGAAATGTAGTCCTGTTCCTTCTAATATTATCTAAAAAGTATGTGAGATCCATGCCCAGCTCCTAGTAACTTCACATTGACATACTAGACAAGGCCAAAACAAAACTATCAGGCATTGGATTCCATTGTAATTAGAATTTTGTTTGTTATGGCTGATTATGGAAGACAGTGTTGACCTCAATAGTAATGTTCGAATATCACACACAACTGTGGGATTTTAACTAGAAAGGATAGTGTATTGTTTACAGGCTCAGTTTGTCCAGAATAAAGATATCATTTTGTCACATGGACCTATGGTAGATGTTCTAAAAAGTAATCCCCAGTTCTACACAAAAAAAACCCAGAGCATAGAGGAGGTTGCACACCTGCATCTGGAGCACACAGAATATATTCATGTAAAACCATGCACTGCAGTGTAAAAATATCTGAGATAACAATAAATAGGTGAACCAGTCTCTGCAACTCCATGCTGGATTGTTGGTTGTTTTTTTTTTCCTGATACATAAACTAGCTTAGAAATCCTATCTAGCATAGTACAGTCAGAAACTCCTGAAGTAGGTTGCCATTGCAAAATCAGCTCTGTAGAATCCTTGTAACCTATTGAAGCTAATCCTCTTGTGACCTCCACCACTCTTTCTATGGAATCATTTGTTAAAACAGAAGTTCTCAGTAGAAAAATGTAGTTCTTTATTTTCCTAAACTGCTTTGGAGTGCCCGTTAAATATATTGTAAAATATAAATTATTTATGCAATAAAATGAGAACATTGTATGGGCAGGAAAATAAGGCAACACAAACTTAATTCTCAAACATTTTTTAAAAGTTTAGGCTGTTTACAATTTGTGTTTGTTTTAGAGCTAAGTTATCTGTTTATTTCTGGTGGTATTTCAACAAGGAAATAAATCCTACTGTCGCCACTACAAATACCTCCAGGGGATGAAACTAGGTTTCACAGAACCCAAAGTCCTTCAAAAGCAAAAACATAAACAAAGTATGTTTGTGCACCCAAGGAAAACAGACATTACAAATTGCTACATTACTAGAAATACCCAAAATATCAACCCTGAAAAGGAAGACCGTATTCCTCGTGTTGACTCACATACATCGGTGTGTTAAAAGGACAGATGAATCAGTTAAAACTTCCAGTTCTCTGCTCCATTTCTTAAGCCATGAAGGATTAACAGTATATGAAGCAGTATCTGAAATGCTACCATTTACAACCCAATGTGCAGCAGTAAACTAGTGCTATTTTCAATTTATTTAACACCCTGTGCCACACACTTTGTGTAGGAGTCACTGTTCCATGATCCACTCGGGCACCGCAGCTCTGCCACCCCAACGTGTGGCACAGAAGAGCTTTAGTTAGCTAATCTCAATATAATGTAAACAGGAAATCCAAATCCCCAGTTTTTTATGTATTTATCCACTCAAAACAAAAGCAGAATTTCCCTAGTTTATCTTCCCACCAACTCTTTTCACTGTTACACACATCAGTTGCTCTTACCTGTTGTTTGAGAGCCTCTAGAGATTCAAATTCCAATTTGGCTAGCTTTATCTGGATATCTCTTGGTTTATCCGGGATTACAAATGCCATGATAAACTTTATTGCTAGTAGCAAGTGCTGGAAAAAAAAGAAAAAAGAAAAAGATTGTTCTATAGATTTTGAAGCATGGAGAGAACAGCATAATGCAATTTCCAAATTTTAGTAACAGAGGTATCAACAATTATGTCTTGTGACAGGTGCAGCAGGGATAGCACACTATATCCACATGACGCCTCAGCTACTTTCTATTTTTTCTGTTTACAGTCACTCACAATTTGAATATGAACACATACAGTTTGGCTTATTTTCATAATAAGCTTATTTCCCCATGTATTATAAATTTCTCAATATTTTTTAGATTCCTGATAAAATGATAGCTTTTTTCATGCATAGAAATTAAATGACACTCAATTGCAGAGTGAAATTTTAACATATATGTACACATAAATATAATTACATATAATTAGATGCAATTATAACAACATACATATGTGCTAGCACGTGTGTTTGTCATGATAGAAATGAAAGATGCACATTGTAAAAACTATGAACAAATGCAGAATTTCTGCTTTAGACAAGTTATTAAAACCGAAAAGCACTCCTGAAAAAGTATTAGAAGAGAACAAAACAAAGTAAAATATGATGACTACAGAAACAACACAGTCACAAACAGAATTTTTCCAGGAAATGGAGAAGTATTACACATATAAAATGTCAAATTACTCATTTACCACAAAAGATTATAAACTTGTTTAAGAGAAAATAAGCATGAAGTCCTATTGAACTTCATCATTGACTGTTCTTTAAATTTCACTTAAACATGCACCAACCCCCTTCATCTCACCAAAACCAACTGTCAAACTGTCAAGTCAGTGATTTTGTTTCTTCATTTTGGTGAGATACAAATATAAACTAAACAGGAATCATTCAATCTTATTTTATGAAGGGCTCAGCTAACAGTATGCGGTATGTTTGCATGCAGAAACTTGCTCCCAGCTGCAAAAACACTGACCAATATGAGGCAAGGCTTAAATATAGGCAACTTAACATCAGGCACGATGATATGCATAGACATGCTTAAATTTAGATTACATGTTCAAACTACTTTTCAAATTTCCCTGAATTTCTACAAAACAGACAGATCAGTGCTCCGTTTTTGAAATAGATTTTGCTGAACTATATGATCCTTATGTATTTGGGCACACAAATAATAAAATAACAGACCAAAAATCCCTGAGATATTGAATTATGTGAGTAAGAACCTAGCAAAACCACTAGTCACTTTGCAGGAGGGGTAATGAAACTCTAAATGTGCCAATTCCAATAAATAACGGAGATTTAAATTAAGAAATCGGATAATAATAGCAAGTAAGAGAACAACAACAAAGATCCACATATCAAATTATTTTTAAGATGTCTTGCAGGAAAATAGCAGGTCTAGGAAAGAAACTGGTAGTGCAAGGAATAATACTTGATTTAGAGAGGTGAAAGGAAGGCTGAAAAGTGATGTAACACTAATAAATCATCAGTGAAAATCTGAACACAGATTAAGAGGTTAATGAAGTGATTAGCATGTCCATTGTGTAATACCTCATCATTAAAAAAAATTATATCAGCCATAAAACATTCTCCTCTTCATACAAATTCTGTTTTCCCACTCAACTTAATAATGACTGCTGCTAAGGAACTTTGCAGAAAAAGTGATAGCAAACAATTTTGATTTATGCTAGAAATACCTAACAATAAAAGATAACTCAGTTAGCACTTCTTAAATGGAAAAAGGTACAATGTTGAAGATAATACAAAAATAAGACAAACAATGCTCTTATGCAGAATAGAATCATAGAATTACTAGGTTGGAAAAGACCTCCTGGATCACTGAGTCCCACCATTCCTATCTGCCCCTAAACCATGTCCCTGAGCACCTCGTCCACCTGTGCCTTAAACACCTCCAGGGAAGGTGACTCAACCACCTCCCTGGGAAGCCTGTTCCAGTGCCCAATGACCCTTTCTGTGAAAAATTTCTTCATGATATCTAGTCTCAACCGCCCTTGGCACACCCTGAGTCCATTCCCTCTTGTCCTGTCCCCTGTCACCTGGGAGAAGAGGCCAGCTCCCTCCTCTCCACAACCTCCTTTCAGGTAGTTGTAGAGAGCAATGAGGTCTCCCCTCAGCCTCCTCTTCTCCAGGCTAAACACCCCCAGCTCTCTCAGCTGCTCCTCGTAAGACTTGTTCTCCAGCCCCTTCACCAGCTTTGTTGCTCTTCTCTGGACTTGCTCAAGAGCCTCAACATCCTTCTTGTGGTGAGGGGCCCAGGACTGAACACAGTATTCAAGGAGTGGTCTCACCAGTGCCGAGTACAGAGGGAGAATAACCTCCCTGGACCTGCTGGTCACGCCGTTTCTGATACAAGTCAAGATGCCCTTGGCCTTCTTGGCCACCTGGGTACACTGCTGGCTCATGTTCAGTCGCTGTCAACCAACACCCCCAGGTCCCTCTCCTCCAGGCAGCTTTCTAGACAGACTTCTCCTAGGCTGTAGCACTGCATAGGGTTGTTGTGCCCCAAGTGCAGGACCCGGCATTTGGCCTTGTTAAACCTCATGCCATTGGACTCTGCCCAGCGGTCCAGCCTGTTCAGATCCCTTTGCAGAGCCTCCCTACCCTCCAGCAGATTGACACTTCCACCCAGCTTAGTGTGATCCACAAACTTGCTAAGGGTGCCCTCAATGCCTTCATCCAGGTCATTGATAAAGACATTGGACAGGGCTGGACCCAGCACTGAGCCCTGGGTGACACCACTTGTGACTGGCCTCCAGCTGGAATTAACTCCATTTACCACCACACTCCCAAATAGAGTTATAAGGAATCACAGGCTGAAGGGGAATAACTAATCTATAGATAAAATTTTGGGGTTTAAACAGGAAAATAGGGAAATCAAATTTGGAGTAACTCAAAACTAGATAACAGAATTAGAGTAAAATCTTACCCTTGAGACAAATGGCTGACAGAACCAGCAGAAACCGAGGGATTCAGACATGGATATTTACTTGAAATGATACAATAAACATTTCAATTGAAAAAAGACTCAACATCACAAAACGTAGCCTTTAGCTGCCCAAAGTACTTTGGACTGGGGTTCATCTCACTTTGCTAAATCATAGAAAAAAAATGGGGGGTTGTTCTACTAAAGAGTGAGAATCAAATTTTAAAACTGTAATTGTTCAGCCACTGCCCCTTGAAGAGCCTTGAAGACATAAGCCAAGCTCATAACTTCACATGGAGACTTCAAAGGAGCTCCATGTCAAGACAATTTTTGAGAAAAAAAACCAGAATGATTTCAGGGAAACAGAAATAATACTAAGGAGGACAGACACTGATTGAGCTTTTCCCATTTTTTATAGGAGTGAGGAACGAATAGCAGAAGAGGCATCTAGAGAAACCAAAAATAAACCCAACAAAAATGCTGCAGTTAATCCCGGAAAATACTGTATTTTTAAAAACAGATTTAGAAGGGCAACATGTATTAACTACTCTAACCATGTGAAGAGTTTTATTATTGTATCAACTAACCAGAGCCTGGCAGTTCAGCAGTTTTCCAGAGATACGGGCAATAGACTACCTGCTACCTGCATATATGGAAAAAAGCCTTTGACACAAATTAGCTGCTGGTCAGAAAAGAAGTCCGTTTTCATACTAACACAACTCATAGCCTGTAGACACAAGGATGCAGCCTTAAACACAACAGCAGAACCTATGATTCAGAAGTCCTTCAAGCCAGAGAGGGCTTGAAAGTTTGACTACACATGGGGAAAGTCACTATTTTTGCTTGCCCTACTGCCATCCTCCTTCCCAAGCATCTGCTAGAGGCCACTGTAAAAGACGGCTGGCTTATATAGACCCTTAGTTTACCCCTCAGAATTGCTTTTTGTATTCTTTTCCTTCCCATCAAAACCAAGTTTTATCAGTCATGAAGTGCTCAGAACTGCATGGGATGTCTCTGTGCGCAAGACAGGGATCTCAGTAAACACACTGGACTTAACAGACAGTAAATTCAATTCAATTCCATCTCATTACTTCCAGTGAGCCTGAAAAAAAGATGTCAGGGCAAAAGCCCCCCTTTGATAACTTCTCCAGCTGTTCCTGTTCAGAAATAAGAAGCTATAGCAATAAAACTGGGAAAGTAACTGGCAGAAATTATGAATGTGTCTCATATGATTCATGCAACCTCTTTGAAAGAAAACGTATCTCCTTTTATCAACAGTTTATATTGCATTTCAGAATTGCCATTTGACCAAGGAAATTTACTTATTCAAGAGAAACTGAAGAACAAGTAGGGACAGGAGTAGCTGTATTCATTTTATCATTCCTATTCTGTATGGAAATCTTAATCTTGTTTTAGAATAATTCCTGCAAGTCAGATCCATGAAAAGGAGCCAGCTACTTTCAGAAAGGAAATGCCTTAAGAGTACAGCATAAATCACCAAAATAGACTGCAGAATTCTCATTTGTAGTATAAAGTTATGTTAATACTTGCATGATTATATTACAAAAAGAAAATACTAAAGTTAATCCTAATTTGCTACACAACTTGTCCAAATGGTTTTGTCCAATAATAAAATTTCCTCAAAGAGTTGTTATTTTATTTTATTTTATTTTGGGGTTTTTTTTGTTAAATCAGGTCACAAACCCAACCATTATTTCTAACTCCAACCATTCAATAGCAATGTTGTTTCCAAGAACATGCCCTTCATAATGATTACAAGAGAAGTATTTCACTGCGAGCAAAACCCAGGGTAATGATCACACAAGCTGTAAGCTCTGCAATGCCAGCAGCAAAGTCCCTCCTACTTTGCAATCTGCCAACTGGGCACAGACAGAAACAGCAATGAGTCTCTCCCCCTTGATAAATTCAGTGCCACCAAACTCTTTGTGGTCCTGTGCCAGGTGCTTAGAGAGCCAGAAGTATTCAGCTCTGTAAAGCCACCGGCAAGAGCAAAAGCAGCAGCTGTGTTTTGCAGCAGTGGGTCCCCAACCTTGTATCTTCTAAAACAGAAAATGCAAATTAGGGTTAAATTCCTGGAATTTTGAACAGCTAATTTGATTTCTGGTCTGACTGCAGCTCAACTCCTGTCAAAATCTACTCCACTGAAAAAAAAGGACATTAGCAATAACTGTGTTGCTGGTTAGCTGATAATATGCATGCCAAATGTCAGCTCAGAGAAACTTTAATATAAACTTTTGTATCATAAGCCTATTTTAGAGTATAATATTTACAAACCCTTTCAATTAAAATCAGAAACCTGGACCCAGTCCAGCCTAAACCCAGTACATGCTATGAAACAAGGTGGTCACTGGTTACTAACTCTGCGTATGTAAAGCACCCTATGCAAAAGGCAACACCTGAAAACAGCACATCACTTTGAACCTCTGCTCTCTACGGATATATGCAAAATACCTTTGAAAATGTAAAGCATCACTGCAAGATCATGCTACTGTCAGAGCAGAAGGCAGGGAGATCATTAGACTAGTTGCTAGGATTCCAGATCACAGTACTCTAGCATTAAACTAACCTAAGATCAAACACTAAGAACAGATCAGAAAACTAAACTTCTCTTTCTGCGGCAACAGTTTTAGCTTTGACAGTCTTGCATCTTTCTAAGAGTAGAAAAATGTCAGGAGGAAAGTGAAAAATAATTCTGTCAAGGGAGCAATACATGCAGAGAAAAATTTCCATAAAGCATATGAAGTTCAATTAAATTAAGTTGTCTTTAATAGACAGCAATAAAATAAATTTATGAGCAAATATTTCTGCAATATACATAAAAAAGAAAGCGCAACCAAACTTCCCTTCCCACTTTAAGACTGAACTGGCTTCATTACAGAGTCTTGTTAATGGAACAGAATCATCACAGCTAAGGGACTTTCTTCTGCTACACTGATAATTGCTGTTTTAAAAACCTCATATTCCATACTTCATTACACAATTTTTGTGAAATAGTAATGGAATCTGTCTCTGATATTCTTTTCAAAATTTCACTTTAACTACAGACACGTCCAAAATCCGGGGGGGAGAAACCTATTTCAAGGTTTCTTTATATCTCCGGTTCAGTTAGAGACTTGCTCTTTTCTCCCCAGAGACATATGCGAGCACACACTTACAGTCCAGACACCTGCTACAGTCTGTATCATCTATCTACTCCGGTTGTCCCCAACCCAGTGTAATCCATCTCTTCTGCATTTCAGCCAGAATAAGCCTTCTCCTCCCCCCTGCCTAAACTCAAGGGAAACATTGGGACTGAAGTACAGCCTTCCTGTTCCAGAGCTGATGGCCCTTGCCACTCCAGCACAGTGAAGTCTGTCTCAGCTCTCAGCTGGAATATGCTCAGTACAGGTGAAATGTTCATGCACTTACACCTGCCACTCTCCCTTAAGTCTTTACAAACCACATAAACCAAAGCTGTTTCAGAAACTTTGCCAAGTTTGGGAAGTTTTTTCTTAGGAGCATCATAAAGCACATTCTGGAAATCAGAGTAAACCTTCTGTCAGCCTTTGCATTGCTACTTCTGAGCAGAGATGCAACGCATCTTCTCAATACAAGAGTAATCTTATTTTTATGTATTTATAAAGACAAGTTTTATCCTTTCTTAAAAGGAGGAAGGCACTTCTGTAAAAGTGCAAAAGCTCCAAACTGAAAATCCCATCCAGCAGGGAGAGTCTCAGCCTGCCCCAGTAAATTGTGGCTGAGATGCAACCGCACAGACACCACAAAATGTGTCAGAAAGCATAAGCAGAGATGGCATTATCTGGTCCATTTATAATCTATAACAGAACATCCATTTCTTCCTTTGAGCTGATGAATACATGTGTGCATGCACACACACAAACCCGCAAAGGCTGCCCAAGGAAAAGTAGGAGCTACATTTCTGACAGAACATCTCTCAGACCATCAGAAGCTTAAGAGCAGCTCATCAGTCTCCTATGTACCACACCAACAGTATGAAGTCTAGCCCTGCTCAACAGGGCATATAAGCTTATGTCTAGTTTAAGCATATCTATAAATATATTTATGTACAGAAAAACAATTAAACCCAGGCTTAAAAGGAGAATAAAACAACACTGAGGTCATTTGCTGAATCTGGGTCTTAAAACTCAATGGCACAATCACAATATGTACTTCCTTTCCCTGGGGATGGTAGGATGCAACTTGTATTAAATTCACCTGTGTGAAGAGACGAATGCTGGCTTGCACTGAGTCTCCCTCCATTTACACTTCTGAAATGGTTTTAATTAGTGCAGAAATCCTGGTCTGTATTTTTAGTACTAATCCACTATTAAACCTCTCCAGTAGAAATTTACACTAAAAAAGGTACCAGGCTTTAACATGCAGTTTTGAGACTATTTCAGTCACGGAAAAAGTATTAAGCTACAACACAAGAATAGAGGTTTGATTTATTACTGTCACACATACATTAGTAGCACTGGTACACCCCTCCTTCCAGCTAAGTCTTGGCCTTATGCCTCAAGACTATTGAATTGGTTTCTTTCAGAAATAGATTTATTCTAAATACTACAATTACTTCATATAAATATCCCTATTTAAAAAAAGAAAAAAAAAAAAAAGCCAAGTCCATACCAGCACTCCTGAGCAAGAGACTAATGTAATAAGAAACATGGAAGACTGAAAAAAAAAAAGTAAAGATTATCTCTAAGGAAGCAGATTCTGTAGTCATGTTCCAGGAAGGAACTGCAAAAGCAATGGGCTAAGCAAAGCAAAAAACAAAGCAAAACATTGCAAACATCATCTCCTAGTGAGGGAGCTGGTCCCTTCTGCCCTTACAGATTTTTATACAATCCTCCTGTTCTAAAAAAGTCTCCACAAGAGCAGTTGGAAAGCAACTGTAAGCCAGTACCTACTTCTGAAACTTAGTCCTCTCTTGGAAAGCCTTAGGAAATATTTAAACCAGATGCAACTTTAAACATAAGTCATCGGGGGCAATCTGTTAAATAAAGAAATATTCTACCAATGCACATGCTGATAAAGTTGAAAGCACAAGTAACCTGATCAACTGCATAGTCATGCCACTTTTTTCATCTTACAGCACCATTATACTTTCTAGTAATTCAATGTCTTTTTTAAAATAACCCAAATTTTCTAATTATTTATAGATTATTTCTTTCTTCAAACCACAGCTGTTACACCTCATATTCAGTCACTAATGAACTGAAGCAGTATCTGGGTTTAATAGCCTTTCTGAAAAGATTTAGATGCCCAGTTGTTCTCCATAATTTTCTCCAACAATAGCAATTAAGACGTGAGGCAGCCTGGAAATCTGTAGAAATTTTATCACTAACTTATCTGATGCTGCAAAAAAAGCCACTAGCTCTTTATTTCTCATCATTTAAATATATGTTCAAGCTTTTTTTATAGATGTTTTGCACTGCAACTTTTAAGCTTACTTTCAGATTACTTTTTTTCAAGACTTAAGTTTTAAGAAAAAAAAAAAAAAGAGAGGCAAGTTCTAGTAAGGTAATGTGTTTTATTTACATACCCAAGCAACATTTTCTTTGCAGGCAAATTGCCATTTTTACATCATCACTAGAAATTATATATTCAGCAGGTTCTAGAAACACCTCCTGAAAGAAAAAGTTATAAATAAAAAGAACTTCTGATATCAGTCTTGTACACAGACTTCTAACTGACTGCAGCTTGGGAAACAACAGTTACCCTAACAATCTTGTTTTATAAATGCAGCATATTTCGTGACCCAAAATATTTTATGATACAGCACACTTGCAAAACTGTCTCTATAAAAACACAATATACACAAATGAGCCTTTCAGGAATGTTCTAAGACATAATTTTTCTCACATTTGTTTCATCCTGTAGTCAATTCAAAAGACATGGGGAAAAAAAAGCACTGGAGGTGTAAATTTGTCTTGGAGCTTCTAAGGTATTTGCTAATGTTAATTTTAACATTCTTGAAAGCAGCATGATAATGCCCCCATCTCTGTGTTACCATTTGATAATCCTGAAATGTTTTGGCACAACTTTTATCTCAATTTATGGCCAGCATTTAATAGGAACTGGGATGAGAGTTGCCAAAAGCCAAATTAGCTAATGCTGAATGTAATGAACAGCAGAGCTTTGATCATGCTCTGAAATAAATTCTAAGTGAAAAGTGGAAAGAAGGATGCCCATGGAATTAAAATTGACAGTATGATTAATACCAAGCCATATGAAGTGCCTCTTAGCTGATTGCTAACATTACAGATTGGCTCCCATTCTGACAGGTACAGTTTATTGTCAAAATGCCCTCATGTTCCACATCAAGCAAGGAAGAGAAAAAAAAAAAAAAAGGAAAAAAAAAGAAAGAGTTTGCTATTTTCTATAAATCTACAAAACTGATACTTCTTTCCACCTCTAAGTCATGCAAGTAAATTACAGCATATGTCACTGTAATTACGCATTGTAAGGAATTGTGGCTGTTAGAACTTAGAAATTCCTCCTTGGTTACTTGACTGGATGCCCTGGGATTTGCAAGGAGATAGGAAGCATTGTTTCTGCCAGGGGTTTGAAAATACCGTAAGCCAGTTCAGTGATAAGCAGGAATTGTCACCTACTGCAGGCATCAGCGATTTTGAGAACTCTTTGCTCCTGCCTCAACCAAACCTCCTTTGTCCCAGTCCAAGCCAAAGTGAACAGGTATAAAAGCCCCAATTGAGTTTTGGACAGACTCAGCAAAGATATCAAAATGTACATCTACAACAGTAAAACCACGATCACAGAATCACAGAATAACCAGGTTGGAAGAGACCCACCGGATCATCGAGTCCAACCGTTCCCATCAAACACTAAAGCATATCCCTCAGCACCTCATCCACCCGTGCCTTAAACACCTCCAGGGAAGGTGACTCAACCACCTCCCTGGGCAGCCTGTTCCAGTGCCCAATGACCCTTTCTGTAAAGAATTTTTTCCTAACGTCTAGCCTAAACCTCCCCTGGCGGAGCTTGAGGCCATTCCCTCTTGTCCTGTCCCCTGTCACTTGGGAGAAGAGGCCAGCACCCTCCTCTCTACAACGTCCTTTCAGGTAGTTGTAGAGAGCAATGAGGTCTCCCCTCAGCCTCCTCTTCTCCAGGCTAAACGACCCCAGCTCTCTCAGCCGCTCCTCGTAAGGCCTGTTCTCCAGTTTTTCCCAGAACTCTGTGTTGGTTCTGGAGGTTGTGAGACAATTAGACTTGTTAATCTGATCATTTTCTTCAGTTTATGCTAGGAAAAGGTGGTGTTGCACTTCTATTAGAATTTAAACTATTTTAAACATTGAAACTGATGGGTTTGTCTGTTGCCTTGACAACAAGTAACACAAACATAATTGGGGTTTAGTTTTAAGAGTGAAGTCTCAGCCAGTTATTCTTGAAATAAGATATACAACTAAGTTTTTAACCTTAACTGTGAATAATAAGTTTTCTGATTAGATGCATCACATTGTATTAAAAGATATTTACTTATTTCTCTCGCAACTACATGGCTTTACATACCACTGTCTTACGGTGCTTTCAAAGCTTATTCACAAGAACATTATTCCTACTGAGAAGTCTGTTTACCTCATAACACCAAGATAAGCAAAGAACCGTACCTGAAGAAACATGTTTAAAACAAGACATAATAGTTCACCATGCTGCAAATGCATCTTCATTGAATAAGTCAAAATTTGAGGGTAATGCACAGCTTTCTTCTGTGTTTTCATCCTATTCTAAGTGGCATGCTTTACCTCTGTTGGAAGCTGTAAGCAAATTCTGCAGGACATGGCACATTTCTAAATCTGGACTAAAAAGCAAATCATGTGATGTTAAATAATGAAGAAAATGTCACAGCCATGAGTCAGAGAAAAATAATGGTGTTGATATATCACACCATAAGCTGCAGATTAATTGTTGTCTCTATTCCTGTGCAACTTTAATCAAAACAAATTAATTGAAATGTTTTTTTATTTATTGTTTAATTTTATTAAACAATAAAACTAGCTAATCTGAAACAATTCTGTAGGGAAAAAAATAAACTAACAACTTTCATACAGGAAACTCATCACCTGCATTTTTTTCTGTAAAAACTAGAGGGTTTTCTTTGTCAGAACTATGCAAAGTCAAACAATCCTTTGCTTTTCAATAAAGGTCAGAAGAAAAGCTTTCCATTCAGAGTATTTTAATTAAACATTGCAGCAGGTGTTTGGATATGCTGCCAACTCTTGAAAAGCCTGCATTAAAACCGTACCTTTAAAAAAAAATAAAGATCTGTACATCCTCAAGCCCTCTTTATCTGTCTTTTCTGTGAATGGTTATTCACAAAATCACATAGAATTTTCTCTGTTTTGGAACACCAGTACCTGCCCTTGCTATAAAAGGGCTCTTCATCAAAGCTGTTGGAAGCTAGCCACGCAATTCTCACATCAGCGTTTACAGCCATCTCTGCAGCAGCACAACCCAGAGTTTAGCCTTAGCCACTGACCTGCTTCATCTTGTTGGGAACATAACTGGTCTGTTCAAGCAGGCAAAAAGAGTATCTTTAATTGTGAGCGAAACATACTTTTTAGACAAAACATTGTGGTTAATGCAATCAAGGTTTTCAGCAATAACGCACCTCCCAGCTTTAGCTCTCCACGCACTGATGTAAAAGCAGCCTATAGAATACTTAAAGAACTGCTTCCATTTGTAAGGAACACAAAGCCCATTAAGTACTGCAGATTCCAGAAGAGAGGTGGGTAGAAACAGAGTGGAAGAGAGCAAGAACAAGCTGTATTCTCCACACTGGAAGTAACTGTGAGGTATCAAGCCTTTCTATCAGCTGAGAATGCAAGTCAGAAAGTGAATCCCAACATGAAGATTAGAAAACAGTAACTATCATACGCATTGGGATACACACAGCTGCATCAGTGCAATACTGTTCTTCAAAACTAGACTTCTGTCATCACAATCCAATGCTCACTGCTTGACAAAATCAGTGGCATCTGGAACATCTCAAAAACCAGCACATCTGAACCATTCTCAATTGAATTCTGATGTATGAGGAGAAAGAAATACCAGCCAAAATGATAATGCAGCAACAAAGACTGTTATTCACTTAGATTTTTTTCTGAGACGTGGTAGTTTGGCCTTTGGAACTACAGGCAGAACTGAAAACCAACAGTTCAACCTCAGCAGCGTAACATCTTTGGCAACACACAGTGAGCACAAATTCTTTTCTCCCTACAAATAGCAAAGCTAAAGGAAAAAAAAGAAAATAGCACTACTTAGAGATTCAATTACAATTTTAAGATCATTTGAGAGTCAACTTGCAGCAAGGGCTCAGCATCACTTTGTTGCTATGAAACATTATCACATAGGAATAATCAGCCATAAAAACCTGCAGCTGACTCATTCTCTGGCTGAAATTATCTCAGCCGAGAAGGCCACTTTCAATTTGAAATGAATTAAGTAGCAACTCTGAGCATAGGTCTGAAAGATGCCTGGAGCATCTCAAGTGGGCAATGCTGAGACATCAGACAAGATCTTGGACAAGTGACTAAACCTGAACAGGTTCTTGAGTAACTGTGAGATAACATGCAAGCAGAGACAGGTGGGAAGTTGAATCTGTTCACACATGAATCTCAACAGGGCTGATCAGTGCTATCACAGGAACTGGAAAAGTCCAGGGACTGAAGGAAGAAATCATCTGTACCTGTGACTGGTTTGCTACTCATAAGTAAAAGGGGTAACACGGTACCAAAAATGACTGTGTTTCAGCTTCAAAACACACTCTGAGAATGAGAGAAACCTATGAAGAGCCATTACCTCACTACAGGAGTAACTTCTAGCAGTAGTGATTTGGCCCTGCTGTGAACAAGGAGGATGTCATTACAGAACTATGCATCCTGCAGACCCCGAGTCTTGAGCTACTCCTGGGTCTGCACAGACAGACTGTTGAAAAGCAAATATTATTTCCTGAACCTGCCAGCCATTTATATTTATTCATCTTCCTTATGACTAGACTGAAAAGTGATTCTTTGAGTTAAGGAAATGCTGGAAATTTTGCCTTTCCTTCAGCTTCTAGATGAAGAACAAATGTCACTCTTTTTTGTGCTAAACATGGATAAGGTCAGTTCTCCTAGAAAAATGAGGGAAGCACCCTGAGAAAGTCGAAAGATTGTAAATGCAAAGGACTGAGCAAGCCTGGCACCCAAGGGCAGTGCAGTCGCTGAAAATAGTGTGCCTTGGTCTGGCAGCTCCACTGTCTCCGAAACAGCAAGGTGAGCCAGCTTACCATCTCCAAGACCTGCTGTCTCCAAAAGCAACAAGATGACTTCTGGGGTGCAGAGGTAGGTAATCACCTCTAGAAATAGGCAGTCCTGATAAGTTAGCGCAATTTCTGCCTTAAAAAGAAACATGCTCATAGAAGTGAGATCACTGAAGATCACAGCACTTCAAATTTTTTATCCAAACACAGACTCCCTCAACAATCACATGAATCTTGGGGAGAAACAAACTAACTGCACAGTGAACAGGCAAAAGTGAACAAAATTTTCAGGGTTCAAAATGTAACTTTGCTGCGAAGCTGCCTTTTTCCCTTAGAAATCTTCGAAGAGCTGTTACTGGAGAGAAGAAATCTCTGAAACTTCTTGGCCTAGATTTTCTCTATTTTTTTCTTTTTTATCTCCTTGACCAAGTGTTCTTTGATAATCCAAACACACCTCATTAGGTATAAAAGAAATTTGCCCCACATACTCAAAATGTTAAAAGAAATACATGGAATAACTTGTCCTAGAAGGTTTGAGAGATCTGGCAGTACTTGAAGTTGTGTGGAGTTCTGTGACATAACAATTAATGAATTACCTCCTAACATAGTAAATTGTCACATAAAAATCCTAAAAGGCTAAATTCATGCCAGATAACGGGCTCATAAATCATTTTTGCTACTTCTTGCTTTTCTTAACATTTCACCTGGCATTTTTACTGGGAGAAGAAATCAGTATGTCTGAAATATAGGACAAAAATCTCTCAGCCAAGCAGTATTCAAATATAAGACCTCCCAGCTTGACATAAAAGTATTATGAGAAAAAAATTAGTATATTCTCTGTTCAACCCAGAACAACATTACCTTTCCTTGATAGTACTAAACAGTTCTGGGTTAGACAAGATTACGCTGCTGTATACAGCATTTTAAAGTCCATTTCCATAATGAAACATTTTAACATAGGAGATACCTAGCTCTCTCAAGCTAGAAACAATGTTTTCAGTAGTCAGTAGATATATATGATGAAATTATACTGGTTTGCTCACTTCCAATGGGAACAAGCATATCTTGTCACCTCAAACCTGAAATGCATCTGGATCCCTTTCAGAATTTCAGGGATGCCAAATATAAACTAGAGAAGTACCAAACTGTACAGAAGCTGTACTGCTGCTGCTTTTCTTTTACATGTCCATGAAGGCAATGAATTTTTTTTAACTGCCTACCTGATCTTTTCAAATCAGTTACCATGTTTCAAAGACTGGATCATTAAACATATTAAATACAGATATATCACCATATTTTATCCTGGCACAGGTGTTCAGAAATTTGGAGGTTTTCCATTGTTGTTTTGCTGGGAAGGGACTTTTTTGTTTTAAGTAACTTTGCATCCTTCCATGTTATACTTACTCATTTTTGCCTAACTTCTCTCACACAGACAAAAATCGTTAAGTAATATGGTTCAAAACAAAAATATTTGGGGACCACTGACAGGTACAATTCTTCTGAAGATGTAAGCCCATCTTTAGCATCGTTATTCTTATGAACACTGAGACTCTGAAATCAGGTAAAATGTGAGAGTTTCTGTGCCAGCTTGGGTTGCCTGAAGCGAATACAAAACATGCTTAAGAATTCTAAAACATCATTTCTAAAGGAAAGAATGTCATTATGGAAAGGTTTACTTAATTTTACTGCTATAACACAAAAGGAGATAGAACAGGTTAGTTTTACAGAACAAACAAATACAGTTGCACTGATCAGAGAGGTGCCTAGTTACTCTGTTCTGTCAGAGGTTTGATTCCTTGAGCTCATTAAGGGACATGTTTGGTTGTTAGTGCAGATAATCTTTCTGATAATGCTTTGCTTTTGAGGGACACAAATTTCATTTAATATGGTTGGTTAAAAGTTCACCTCTCTTTCTCTTCTTTTTATTCCTCGCCACGCCAGCAATCTTATCTTTACGTGGACTATTCTTTTTTTTCTTCAACCTTTTATTATTTTTTTAAAGCTTAAGTATATATACCCTACCTTTATTTTAATTTAAATTCTCCTTCATACTTTCTGAATATTGTCGAACTTGTTATCTGCAAGTGAACTTGCTGCTAGTACAAGTAGCCTTTCGTGCACTCTCAGCAACAGAACGTGCTTAATAGGATGAATTACTAGGCTTCTCTGATAAATCCTTAACTTGCACAGCCAGTTCTCAACATGTTGCCTTCAAAAATGCACTGTAATGGCTTCAGTTGTGGATCAAAGCTCCTAAGGCACTATGGCTCTAGAACCCTCAACTCTATTCTCTGTCCCTGATATTACAGTGAGAATACAGCCATTCAAGTAATCAATGTCCCACCCCTGTGTAATTCAAAACACCAATGCACAAGACCACTCACTTGGATCCATCACAGCAATACTGGTCCATTCCAAACAGGAGAAAGTAACATCTTAGCATGTGGAATTATTACAAGAATTATGGAATTTCTACAAATAGGAAACTTTGGGTGATAGCTCACATTTTGTGTTCAAGTGTTGCTTGTGTCTTCTTCTAGATTTTTGTACAGCAACAGTGTTTTAATACAGGGCCATTTAAAACCATAGAATTTTCTGAACATATAATGCTACTTGCAACATTACACATGAATCAGTTTTTCAGGACACATACTCATCTCTCATAAATAAAGAGAAGAAATGAGGGAAGACAACCAGTATTTGCTTCAAATCTAATACACATTAATCACATGCAACATTTATGTATGCTTTCTGAAAGTAAGTCTGGTTAGATCTGAGAGAAAAGTTGTTTCATGGGCAGGGATCACTTGCCTTTTCCCATAGGTCAATAAGGAGTTGCAAAATCTGATTTTGCCAATAAAAACATACAACTAAATAGGAATGATTAAAAATCACAATGCTGATCAAAGCTTTAGAGTTGGTTTAATGTCCTTTCTTTTCCCACGCTATGAGTCTATATTCAATAACTTTGCAACTAACACATTAGGATTGCCAACCAGGTCTGCTATTGGAAATGCATGTTGTTACCCTCAACCAGCAGAAGAGATGACTGCACACACTGCCTTACCTCTGTTGTGCATCCTATTTCTTCCTTCTATGCAATAAGATGCTTCCTAGTATACAATCTATGCTTCAACGACCTGTATTAACTCGTGTTACAACTTTCTAAATAAAAGATCTTCTTTACACAAAGTAAAGTTACTTTATGAATTCTGCTTTTAAATATTCACCAGCAAAGAAAAGTAACCCCTGGTGTCTGAAAGTGCTTACAGCTGAGCCGTACTTCACCATAAAAATGAGGTTTTTAAATAGACTAAGGCTTTTTCAAAAATACTAACTTTATTTTTATCTTGAGTGATTAACAACAAAGTTTCCAATCAAGAGGGGGTATTCCCTTGCTCACTAACTCTGCTTAAGCTTAATTAGTGCAAATAGCCTTTGCAGCTTAGAGTACATCAGCAGAACATTCACTCTACGTAGAAGAAAGCCAGCTGAATGCAGCAGCCTTCACACTAAGCATGTGGAAGTGTGCAGGGATGGGTCACGCGCTGCATGAAGATGGGAGAATAAGGCAGCACTACTGACATCCAATTCCTAACCTGGTTCTGCACAAGGCCACTTTAAATTAGTCCGGCTAGACACCTGCTAATTCCTTGGTCCCACATGTTTCATGTACAGTGATGAATCAGACCAAGAGCTCCTGCTACAAACATCACAGTTTTGATCAATCATAGAGCTGTTTATCTGTCAACTTCGAACAAGCAAGAAGGCACAGCTTTACAATTAGAAAGGCAGTACCCAAAGGCAAAACACAAGCTCATCCTGAAGACTACTTTTTAAAATTTTAACACTAATATCAACCTTTCTTTTTTCCCTGCAAAACTCACTTAACTATGAAGTTCACAAGACAAAATACCTGCATGCCACACAGCACAGAGGCATAGAACAGGACTAGAAGGGGAACACGTCTTCCTCCATACAGCAGAATATCAAATATTATCAAGTTGAAACAATGACTTTGGAAATTAAAAATAAAAAGCAATCTCCTATCACCACATACCTCAGCGCATGAGTTCAGAGATCACATGCTGAAAACCAGTTTCTGAGAAAGTGTCAGCATGCTCTCTTTTTGTAAGCACAACGAGCTAGTTCTGAAAATCAGGTCAATGTTACATTTGTACTTACGTGCAGATGCTTGAAATCAGACACCTGTATTTTAAAAGTCCTGTCTTAGTATACAACATTTACAGCTTGTCCAAGTATTTGGGTCCCTGAAGCAGACAAGCACTATTAATAATTATCCTGAAATTTAAGTACAGACATGCAAAGTTGGATTGAGACTTTTTGTATTGAGCAAAAGTAAATGAAAATCATGTATGAGGTTTTCTTTCATTTAAGTTTAATTATCTAATAAATTAAGCCAAAGCTAGCAGACTACTCATCCCCAAATGGCAAATTGTTCCATTCCAAATGAATGCAGGAATGACTCTCTGCAGGTGTCTATATATCTCTCTTGCCCATACAGTAGCCTAGGCAACTGGCTTCAGTCAGATATTAGCTTTCACAAAGGTTAGAGGAGACTTATGTTTCCCAGTTTATATAAATGTAAGAGTAAATGCCATAAAAATCTCACCAGTGGAACTCAGTGGGGAATCGGTGCAACAGTGCTGGAGTCCAAATCCTTTTTATGATACTAAGTTTCTGCAGAAAAGTTACTTCAGAGCCCTAAAAAAAGTCTAAGTGTAATTCTCACAATATGAAATATGAGATACAGTTTCTAGTTTGCCATGGAGCTCATTACTAAACCAGTTATATTGTTTAGGCTGCAAAGTGTTGTATTTAATAGGCTTATTCATGTGAATGGGTGCAGACAGAGGGCTTACATTTTACAACATGGATCTCTTTGGCACTTCTTTATAGTATGTTCAATATTTTAATAAGAATCAGTAAGGCTTCAGGAAACAACCTGTATATGAAATGAAGAATATCAGAGAAAATTTTATGAGCTATTATTTTATAGAATCATAGAATGGTTTGGGTTGGAAGGGACCCTAAAGATCGTCCAGTTCCAACCCCCTGCTGTGGGCAGGGACACCTCCCGCTAGATCAGGCTGCCCAAGGCCCCATCCAGCCTGGCCTTGAACACCTCCAGGTATGGGGCAGCCACAGCTTCCCTGGGCAACCTGTGCCAGAGCCTCACCACCCTCATAGTGAAGAAATTCCTCCTTATGTCTAGTCTAAATCCGCCCCTCTCCAGTTTATACCAATTGCCCCTAGTCAGATCACTACAAGCCTTTGTCCCTCCCCAGCTTTCTTGTAGACCCTTCAGGTACTGGAAGACAAAGCACGCTGAGACTGCAATATTGGAGAATGTTTTCACAAATATCCTCATCTATGTTTTGATGTGTTCAGTCTCAATCATTCTAAAATTACTGTATTCTGACTAAAAATCACTAGATTATCAGGAGATAAACCTTTTACTTCACTTCTGACTTCTGCTGGGGAGGGGAAAAAATTCACACAAAGCAGTATCTTCACTAACTCAGACACTGTTCTCAATAATACTGAATACACAAAGAAAAAAATAACTTTAAATTTAAACGTACCAACCATGTTTTCTTGCAGGTTTTTTTTTGGGGGGGGGGGGTGTTTTTTAATTTTTTGACAGAAAATGGTAATTCCAGCCTTTACAGCTGCTGAAGTCTCCAGATGAGAGAGAAAAAACATCAGTCACTGGATGGAGGTAGTCCAAGAAAAAGCACTGAAAATTCCAGTGAAGAATTACTTAAATCTGAATAAAGCACTGGGTCACAGGACGTAGGATGCTATTCCACAGCAGGTGAATGGTGAAGCCTAGTAAACCATGGTCTCTTAGGAATGAAAAGATAGTTCACAGCAACAGAAGGCCATATAGATTAAGCAGAAGCACTGTAACCTCAGTAACCACATGGCTCCATTTGGCTAAATGCAGTAAAATTCAGTCTTTCTGCTACAGACACTATGACAGTGATGTTAACTGGATACCAGTTGTTAACTGTGAAGTCTTTCTATGAACTCATATGTTATTTTGACAAATCCAGTCATGGCTCTGTAAGCCAAGATTCTAGCTCACCGTCTGGTACATCTCAAACATTCACACATGTACCTCAAAAGAAAATCTGAAAGGATGCACTGTTTTCAAGCTTCTCAGATGAAATTATGAAACACTGCTTCCTGTACAATAAAACTACTGACTTCATTCACTTTCCCAAAATATAAAAATCATTTGGCTTGCTCATCATTGCCCAGCTACGTGGGCTACTCTGCTGCTAAGGAAATAATCACAGAATCATTTAGGTTGGAAAAGACCTTGAAGATTATTGAGTCCAACCATTAACTTAAGTCTGCCAAGTCCCACCACTAAACCATGTCCCTAAGCACCACATCTACACATCTTTTCAATATCTCAAAGGATGGTGACTCAACTGCCTCTCTGAGCAGCCTGTTCCAATGTTCAACAACCCTTTCGGTGAAGAAATTCTTTCTAATATCCAATCTAAATCTCCCCTGGTGCAACTTGAGGCCATTTCCTCTCATCCTGTCACTTGTTACCTGGGAGAAGTTACCAACACCCAACTCACTACAACCTCCTTTCAGGTGGTCTAAGAGAACAATAAAGTCTCCCTTCAGCCTCCTTTGCTCCAGGCTAAACATCCCCAGTTCCCTCAGCTGCTTTCCTTAGGATTTGTGCTGCAGACCCTTTGCCAGCTTCGTTGCTCTTCTCTGGACATGCTCCAGCACCTCAATGACTTTCTTGTTCTGAGGGGCCCAAAACTGAACACAGCATCAGAGGTGCAGCCTCACCGGTGCCGAGGACAGGTGGATGATTGCTTCCCTGGTCCTGCTGGCCACACCATTTCTGATACAAGCCAGGATGCTGCTGGCCTTCCTGGCCACGCTGCTGGCTCATGTTCAGCTGGCTGTCAACCAACATCCCCAACATTGTCTTTTCTTGCTGAAAAGTGAACATTCACCACACTAATGTGAGTCTCCCATCAGCAAACATTTAACTGTGGTTTTACTGGATCAGCAGCCCCCAGTTACATGCCTAAAGAAAACTCACTCAGATTACAGAAAAGCAAACACATAAACAAAAGTCCACCTTCACAGGAACAAGGCCTAGACAATGAGAACCTCGTTCTAATTAAAAACAAGAGACAAAGGAATGTGTGGTAAAAGCAGTATTCTGAAGCGGCTGAGTAGGTGTTCAGAGATAATTTTCTTGTCAGATATGGTCCAGGAATTCCATATCAAAACAGATAACTTGCACACTTCCACCTATCTTCCTTTTAGTCTACCTATCTATGTATTCCCAATGCAGGCTAGTGCAGTCAAATGAGCTTTTAAGTCTCACACCTTTTCTGAAAATTTAGGTCAATTTACCAGTAAAGCCCCCGGCCATTAGCATTTCCGTTGTAATATTTCTCATCAATGAATCTAATGGGAACATTTTATGCCTCACCAGCCTTCAGCAATCCCAAATGCCAGTTTCTTGATTACCTATTGGGTAGTTGTATACTACTGTATCTCTTAAGCTGGAAGAGGGATTATAGTATTATAAAATCATTTAGAACTTGCATCATACACTAAACTATTCATACCATCTGTTATAAAAAGAGTGAAATTGCCCTCCCTGCTCTCTTGCTGAAAAAAACCCCTGAGATTAATCCACTTCCCCAGTGCTGTGCATTAAATCAGAAGAGCAGGATACATTAAAATGTTGAATTCTGAGGTTCCACATTTCATGATGACTCTATATTACATTTTCAAGGACCTGGATGCACAACTACCCCAGCACATCAGTCTCATGTCCTAAGAATTCCAGAACTCTTCTACTTCTTGAAACTGCAAACCCCTTTTTTTATTCTTCCCCCAAAAAAACCCCATTTGTATATTATTAGGTACAACATTATTATTTCAGCGCCCAGGTAGTTCAGCTGGAGAATCCAGCCTCTGTGTGAAATGTTTAAGACAGTTATTTCAAGTGCTTCAGGTCAATAAGCCAATACTCCTGCAGTCTTGTAAATGAGGCCAGGATTGCTCAAGAGGTTTTAACAATAACTTCAGAAATATTAAATTATTCCTTTCAGGCTCTTTTTTTCTTACCTAACACTGCAGATCCCACTACAAAAATTTTTTTTCATTATGCGTAAGACACTCTATGCAAATAAAACTTAACACATATCCAGCTGGAAAATGAAACTCCTTCTACATTGCCATCTTATTCATTGTTTGCAGAATGCAACAATTGGAATTAATTTAGAAATAAATTAACTTTCACATCAAAATTAAAAACAGCAAGCTTATACACAAACAGTAACATAGTTTTAAATGGGTGTATTTTATTTTCTCATGCAATTACTTTGACAGCGTGTTTAGGCCAAACTCCCTCTTTCTCCCCTCAAAGGCCTATTTCTGATAATGAGCACTGAGGTCATGAATGTTGGATTAGAAAGCAACAGTAGAACCTTTCTTAAAAGAATAAATTGTATTTCATCTCAAACAAAGGTATCTAAAAATACGGAAAGAAATAGAGAAGAACAAAGTGAAGATAATAGGTAAAATGTTGCCTACATTCAAGTTCAATAGCGAGTGAAAATCCATTTTTGTGTAGTTGCAGTCAGGTGCTTTGGTGGGCAGATAATGTGATGAAGGAGGAAAAGAAGGATCTTGCAGTCAAAGCAAAAACTTATTATCGGCTCAGGCCCACTCACCATTTCCACAAAATTTGGAAATACTACACATACTTTGCTTCTGTAAATGGAACTCTTTGCTAGTTTATACAATATTGAAAAGTTATTTATCATTTAATGTGAGATTCAAGAAAAAAGAAAATTCCTAAATAAGAGAAAAATATGAAAAAAAATCATGGGCAAAAAAAACTTCAAAGGAAAAAAACCCTACAAGTCTGCATGAAATTATCAGGAAAGAAAGCATCACTGTTCTGCATTTAACAAATTAAAAAAAAATAAATTCTAGTTAAGTTACTTTAAGACTTCAGCATGCATTTTTCAATATGATAAAAAATAATGAGCTAATAAAAATACATATATTTTCAATTATAGGCAAGGTAAATGCAAGGTAAAGCTTATAAAAGTACATATCTCATTTTCTCACCCATGCGCCGTCCCCAACAGATGTATTAGTTTAAGATCTACCTACCCTACCATAAGAAAACCAAATGTAATCACAGCATTACCCATGTCACAGATGTACACGTGTCACAAATACACACAAGCAACTCCACATGATTTCAGTGCAAGCTTCAAGGATATAATATCCAGAAGACATCTCCCCTTAAAAAGTACAAAGCCACTTTAAAATCTCTCTTTTTACTATGGCTGCATATTCAGTTGGTCTACACACAGGTAACTCAGAGGAATACGAGCACACCATCTGGTGATGATAAAATCCAGAGGTGTTATGCTGTTTATGGTGACTCTACACAAATCAAACTGCAGCTTTATCCAAGTGTGACAGAATTCCTATTGAAATAGAAGAGCTCAGTGAACCATGACACTCTTCTAATGAGTAAACACCTTTCTGTCTGTCCTAATCTCTACAATAAACACCAATCAATAATTCTAAGCTCTCTCTTCAGGAGTCTGACACTTAATTCCAAAAAAAAAATAACTCTGATTCTTTTGACAGAAAAAAAAGATGATGCGAAACAAATGGCTAATATCAGCCTTTCTGTAGGATCAAGCCAGAACACTCGCACATCGTAAATGAATGGGGTTTTTTTCTGTCTAACTCTCAAACAGCCAATCCTCTAACATATAAACTCTATCTTGAAAAATATCTTTGGTTTTATCCACCACACTTACCTAGTGCTGAACAAACACAACTCACGGCTAAAAAAGTAGATTAATTATCCGGGTATATACAAATACAGATGGAAACTATGTAGATTTAACACTTGCAGACCTTCTGGTTTACCAGAACTATCACAATGTTCAGAATTCTGCTTTATTCAGTGTAGCTATGCAGTGTCTCAATAACCGGCTTCCATGAAGTTTAAAAAAACCAAAACAAAACCGAATAGAATATTTTTACTTTAAAATGTAATGATGCTCCCAAGATTTCAGTACTGTACTGCTTGCTTTAACATCTTCAGAAGGTCCCTTACCTGTTAAACTGCAAAGACAACGTTGATAATGTATGAATTATGTCACTGTACTGAAATTTACCCAATACCAATAATAACACACCAATTACATTGTCACCATTAACAAAAAAACTTGATGACAGTCAGTTTCTCCACATTAAAGCTACTGCAAAATTTGGTAGAAATGAACCTATCCTCTGGCAGCAATCTACTAAGAGCTTTCAAAAAAATCATATGTGCACAGTATACAGAACTGTATTGCCCTCGCCTTTTACTTCTCTGATAAACGTAACTGACACTCCCACTTACAAAAAGATTTGAAGCATTAACTTGTCGTTTGAATAGAGCTATAAGACAATCATTTCCAAGTTGTTCAGACTTAGTGTTTAATGGTAAAGAAGCAACTCAAAGATTTTGTTATGTGGTACTACATCCCCTTTAATGACAAAGCTAAACATGTTCCCCAGTAGTGACAAAACTTAACAAAAGAAACCATCTTAGGACAGCAAAGCAACTTCTGAGCTCAGCTACAAATAAGTTACTGTAACCTGGATAACACAGCACTAACACATGTACAGTCTAAACCTTTTTTCCCCTCCTTCAAAAATAGAGGGGCGTGGATAGTGGAAGAAGAGATTATGTTGCTCAGGTTATTTGACTAAGTATTACTGAATGAATCATGTTGTCTGACGCTCATTTTAATGTTATGCCTCCAGCCTGAGACTGTGAAATGAATGCTTTTTGGTTAAAGGAGTTTTCCTTTCAATGTGAATGCTGTCAGTCTGTGGGGAATTCAGCAGTTTTTTATCCTCTTCCAGAGGACCTGAAAATAGAGGTAGTTTTTCCTACTTATTTAAACAATTGCACATATTTGTGATCTGATCTATCACAAAAAAACGCACCAAAAACCCCAAAGCAAACACTTTAAAGACTATCACACAAGTAAGAACCATGTACCATAGCTAGAAGCTACTTCAATCCTTTTGACCTTGTCTTCAGTGGAGGAAAAGAAACCCAAAAAAACCCTTTGTGCTCAAGCAAATCAATCTAAGGTAACATCCTACTGAAAACAGAGTAGCTTTTGGTCATTCAGGATAAAATTAACAGAACAAAGATCAGACCTTCACCTTAAAACCTTCTCAGGAGATGGTGAGAAATCACTACTGTATGAGCTCACAATGTATCAACACGTACATTCCATCCACAAGTACACATTATTGATTTAGATGTTTTGCAACCATTATCTACACCTTTCAGTTCAAGAAACTGGGGCAGTGACCTAACTCACGTGACGCTTTCCAAGAAGAGGATAACCAACAAGAAAGAGGGAGTCCTGTACTCCTAAGGTTGCCTACTGTAGCAAATGTACATTGACAGGCGTGAAGACCAAGAACCTATTTTGCCCGCTGTTTTTTCTAATTCCCTTTCTCTCTCATTGTATATGCTTCTGTAACAGGATTCATTAACCTCAGGTCCCAATATCGAGGGCACTGCCTCTCCTGAAGCAATGGCATCACTTTTTCCAAACTGTTAGATAATAAGCTCTAATAACTTTGCCTCCTGTTACTCTCATGAAGTTGCCATCTTTGTCTGGAAGCACAGAAATACATCACTACAACTGTCAATACTCCACTTCAGTAGACACTGTAAGACTGATCTCTACTAGACATGATACATTATCACCATTTTTTAGGTCTATTTTGCAAAATTACAGGCTAGCAAAGTCAAACAAAAATTAATACCCCACTAATGGGGGTAATGATATTGCTTTATTTATTTATTTTCTTAAAAACATTCTTCTATTTTAGGTTTTTTAAGTCTTTATTTTAAAGAAAAGCAGCACTGACCAATTTTAATGCAAGTCCTCTGGCCCGGTCATGGCCAGCACTCACGGCCAGCACTCACGAGATGAGATGTTCCCACTAGATGGGAAATGCTTAACTCACAGACCAAACAACACTTACTGCTCCTCAGGCCTCTCAGGTGAAAATCTGCCCTGCAGGACACATCCACTTTACAGTCCATTAACTGAGAAGTTCTGTGTATCAAGGACAGGAGAGGAAAAAAAAAAAAAAAAAAGTCCTTGCAAGACACACTCCCTAATGATAAAAATACCCTCTGTTAATATACATATATTCAACCTTTCATTGTACTGTGTTTGACACTTTACTGCAATTCCAAACTAAACCTGAAGGTTTCATGTTACACTTGATCCTTGAAATTAGTGACGTGTGAATGGTACGTAGCAGTCCACTGATTTTTTTTTTGAGCAGAATCAAAACCTTTGTCTTTCCTTTGATGAAATTAAGCTAGAATTCATAGATTTCCATGGAAGTGGAACAATACAAAAGAATTACTGGAGCTACAGAATTATGACACACTCCTTATAAAAGAGATTTTTTTTTTAAAAAAAAAGACAAACAACAAAAAAACCCCCAAAACCAGCTCAAAAAACCAGCTCAAAAGCTACTGACATTCTCATAGAACAGTCTTCATTGAAAATCGGGGCTGGGCTTTGTTCAGGGAAGATGCAGGGAAGGGAGTTTTTATCCCAGTGCATTACAACCATTATCATGAGTTTACCAGCAAATCAAAACACTCCTCATAAAAATTAGCACCTCCCATCTCCTTTTACTTCATTTTTTTGTAATGAGGAGTTAAATATACATACTAGGGCTTTCTGAAAATAAATCCTTGGCATGCTATTAGCAGAGAATAGTTTTTATGAATTATTACATAGTGTTACATATCATTAAATGTTACCAGGTGCTTCACAACCCAAGCAATAACATTAAAGAGGGGGGAACAAACAGCTACAAAAACGCAGGTATGGGATATAATCTACTGAGGTTCTTTGGAATTTATTTCTGCATACAGTTGTCAGCCACCTGAAACTTTTTCAGACGCTCGCATCTCAAAACGCTGTAGTAGTTTTACTTCCCCTCACCATGAATAGTATTAATGCTATTAGGACATTGGTTTTTTTAAGTGCTCCAGGCTGGTGTCAGAGGGCACTTGAAATTTATGAGTGCCTCCTATGCATCCAGGTCTAGCATGTCTAAGAGGAAATACTGTCAATCAAGTCTGACTAGCAGCCATACAGGTCATGAAAAAAGTTGCATAACCAAACAGTGTGGACAGGGTTACTGTATTTAGAAAACAATACAGTGCAGCAGGTTTTAAAACAACAAAGCAAGTGAGGTGTGTGCAAAATCAGAAGTGAAAATGTACCAGAATGAAGGAGAACACAAACATCTACATACTTTAATCTTGCAAAAATATTTAAGAAGCTGAAGATCCCTTTCTTCATTCATAAAGAGAAAAGAAACAAGAGTATAATAGGGAATGACTCCTTGTTTTCTTTTACTGCTCTGGTAGTTATAAATGCCATGTCTAAGGGACTGCTGCTGCCGCTTCATTGCTCTGAAGTGACAGCTGAGAAAAATGATGATGCTAGAGACGTGTTATGAATATACAAATAGGTGAGACTCAATTGATTCCCGCAGACAAGAGTCTAGACATTTCATTTAACAAGTACTTCTTCCCACCCCTTTCCTTAAGATTCAACAACCCACCAAATGTGTAAAGTCTTACCAAATAATACCTCACACAACGTGCTTCTGGAATTCTTTCAGTAAATAATGGTGCAGACACTATTATAGCCTAACCACACTGAGCAGCTGTAACAGCAGCATTATCTTATCGCCATACAAGAAACTAGTCCAAGGTTTCTGAGCCTACAGGGACACTGAATGGTCACCTCCAGACAGTCCTGCCTTGTGTGCACAGAATAAATTGGACTATTGACAATGCCGTATTTGTTAACTTTTTAACAGGAAATTGTAGCGAAGAAACATAGTGAAAGAAAAGTCACAGCAAACAGAGCTACTATACAATATATAAGGAGTACCTTTCTTGAGAAGTTGCCTAGTAAAGTATTTCTAAAATTTTTAGTAGTTTTTAAATACTATATATGAGTTTCTCGACAATGCTGAAATGCCTGTGGCATTCCCAGGAATTTGGTTGTGTTGGCACATTTACGTGTTACTGCAAATAGCCCATCATGCAACAAAGGAAAAGTGCTTAAGCTATTTCTTTTGAAAGACAGAAAAGACCCCATTTGTTCCTCCCTCTTAACATGAATCAAAAGGCCAATCTACAATTTACTTGTGTACTATAAAGTCACTTATTTAATTAATATCCAAAGGACATGGTTTCATGTATGCAAACAACATGTTCTTGCAGCGTGCTAGCATTAAGCTAAACTGAAAAATTTTAGCATGTAACAGAAATAGAGTATGAAAACTATGGTTCATTGATGCTGTGAGCATTTTGGTAGTTGGACAGTGATAAAACTACAGGGGCTTTTTTTTTGCTTGCTTTCTGGGGCTTCAGGGGAAGTTTTCCCTGCCCCACACTCCAGTATAATTGTTTCAATTGCTCCTGAGAAAATAAGAGGGTCTCAACCATGAATAAATTTATACTGACAATTTTCAACCATTTCAGTTTTTGTTGTGTTTCTATTGACTTTCTAATAATCCACTTCAATACAAATGCAGTCTTGTTTTTAGCATCTTTCCAAGTTAAAGTACAAAATTGCAGGAAGAAAAATACCATAGATATACAATGGCATATTAAAAGAGGCTGAACTATTTGAACTGCAGTCTATGACTACTTGTCAACAGCACTCTGCATTCAATAACTGTCAGTAATTTTTATCAGAGTCCTAGAGCCACTGGAGAGCACAGTTATATTATAAAGGTAAACCTGATGTGGTTATCACAATAGTAAGTACCTATAGATAACAGGGAATCCTGTTTTACGTGTCACACCCAATATCAGAGCCCCCTTGTATGCCAATTAATGAATCCCAGATGGATTCTCCATCCCTGGAGGTGTTCTAAGAACATGTAGACATGGCACCTCAGGACATAGTTTAGTAGACGTGGTGGTGTTGGGCAGATAGTTGAACTGGATGATCTTAGAGGTCTTTTCCAGCCTTCATGATTCTACGAAGGATAAGACTGTCTCTGTCATGGTGATCTCTATTATTAGTCTAGGTCTTGCTTCTGCAACAGAGCCATTTTGTTTTTCATGTATTTGCAATCACAACTAAGTTTCCTGAATGTCTTCATTCCCGAGTACTGTGTTCATTTGTATGACATATCATGCTAACTAGAAAATATCAGAAAGAATGAGTATGTAAATCATACTACCTCAACAACAGTTTGATATACAGACGCAGAGCACGACACAGGTGGTTTACACCATCGCTGCCTGTTTTATGCTTGAGTCATAAGCTCTTGTCACCACTAACAACCAACAGTTAGTGCCAATCAACTTATATCAGCACAAAATATATCACACTAAGTGGATATTGGCTCTTGAGGACATTATAAAACTTGGTTGATAAAAAATTAACAATTCTGATGTGGTATACTTGCAGCATCTGAAAACATGTGACTTGATTCTGCATAACATTTTGATTAAATAAATACACCAGCACGACATAAACTAAAGAGGCTTAAAAACGAGACACATGATCAAGCTCAAGGACACTATCCTAGTATGGTTGTACCTTAGCTGCAGCAGCGCACGATCCATCTCATAACAATGCTGTACTGATCAGAATATCCAGCTGTCGATGACTTGAAAGAAAAGTTAAATTACTTCTGGGAAAAACCTGCAGTGCCTAAGCAGCAATAAATGCTGAAGAAACCAAGGTGCTGATGCACAGTTACTACCATCTCTTCCCTGACTGCATTCAACCAAGAAGTTCAGAGCAACCAAGGGAAAAGCTGTACCTACATTAAAGATTACAAAGATCAGGTACAGAATGGGGGATCACTGTCCTCAGAAGCAGTAACTCAACTCAAAAAAGAGACTTGAGTACTGATTAATCATGATTTGAATATTATTCCTTGAACAGCATAGCAATATTGTACTCGAGCTGCTAAACAACATGCTCTGGAGAAGATAGGGAGCAAAAATACTTTGCCTCTGACACTGATGAGCCCATTACTAGAAAAGTATAGGAAATCTAGGGCTCCTTACTTCAAGAACAACACTGGGAATAATAGGGAATGCTCACAGAAAAAAAAAATTATTAAAGAATCACAATGACAGAGTAAAGAAACCTTTGCTTACCAAGAAGAAAATTAAAGGGTAATTTGATTAAAGTATGCAAATGAGAAATAAAAGGGAACAGAAGGGCCCTGAACTTAAGGAGGCGCAGAACAATAATGAATGACAAGAGATTGAAGGTAGTCAAGGGCAAACTAGGTGATTTTTCTTTTCTTAAATGGCAGAGATGAGTTATGCTTGAAAGAAAGCACCAGGGATCACAATCTTCAGAAATATTCAATACAAATAAAATAATAATTTCTTAATGTGCCTCAAGCACTCTACACAAAATACTCATTTTCAAGGCACACCTATACCCTCATGCATAGTACATTCACAAGTGCAAGTCTTGCAGCTTATGAAGCAAACCTGATGCTATATAAGAAGTTCTTATTACTAGTCTTACAGTATACCATGTTTATGATGTAATGAACAGTTCAAACCTCTGACTTAATAAACAACTGCACTACAAACAATTCTTATAAAAAATATTCTACAGAAACTTGCCAACAAAA
Organism: Phaenicophaeus curvirostris; assembly: GCF_032191515.1. Classification (NCBI taxonomy): domain Eukaryota; kingdom Metazoa; phylum Chordata; class Aves; order Cuculiformes; family Cuculidae; genus Phaenicophaeus; species Phaenicophaeus curvirostris. The sequence goes on along the minus strand of NC_091397.1, from coordinate 48,067,948 downwards.
AGCAAAGAACTAATTTTAAACAAACAAGAATAACTCAAAAAGTAACATCTTCTTTGGCAGAACCCGAGCTAGTGCTTTGAAAAACATCCAGTAAAGTGTTCACCTACGTACTACATGCTCACTGAATTTGTTTAGCTGAAAGCCAGATTTAAGAGGCTGTGTTACGCATGAAATATAGTCCCAAAGGACTAAACCAAGAAAAACACTGATTATTGAATTTCCTTTCCAGTAATCTCATTTTTATTCTAACTTACTTGAAATCTACTGTAACTTCATTATGTCAACATACCAAATACTGGATACACTCTACAAAGAGCAGCAACAGAAAATTAAAACTGCAAAGCTCCGTAATTCCTTCTTTTCGTGCAAGTGTTTTTCCATAATAGTGAAAAAAAAAATCTTTGTAACTTTACTATAGTAGCAAAGGAACTTTCCTCCATTTTATGAGCTGGAAGCGTCTCAACAGATCAGCATGTTGGTACAAACTAAAGAATTAGCCAAATATATAAAGCCTATGTTTGCTTTACTTCAAAGTGAAGAATAAAGAAAAGAAACAGTTAAGAATTATAACAATAATAATAAAACACCCTAGAAACCAGACTGCTTACATTTCAAAATACACATAAATCATCTAATTAACACTGAAATAAATTCTTTTATCTGAGAGAACGGAGAAAAGCACTGAGAACAGACTGAAAATTATGGCAGTAGAAAGCAACCACTGGCACAGAGCAGAATGAACAAACAGGCCAAGAATTCACAGGCTCTCCTAGTAAATGACTCTAAACCAAGTTTAGTATTTCATTTATGTATTAGAATCAATTTTTTGGTAAGACACAGGACCTATCAAGCCTGTTATCACAAATGAAGTTTGATGATGCAGAATTTTGTTTGCTGTTTAGAAAAGAAAAACAGCTGAACCTGTGCGGCATCCATTTGGGAAAAGGCAGTTCTTCTGATGAAGTATATTTTCAGTCAAATCTCAAAGAATGCTGTAGCACCCAACAGCAACATTTCAGAGATCTCTTGAAACAAGCAGCTGTTGAGTAATGGAAGTGGTGGGTTTTTTTATTGTATAGATTTGTTCTGGCTTATCACCTCCTAAAAGGAACCAAGCTTCTCGATGCATTTGAAAAGATGAACTTCAAAGAAAGGACATCAAATCTGCAGAAAGCACTCAAACAGAAGATAAAACTCTTCACATGATGAACTGTGAACCTGAGCCACCTTTTACTGAGAGGCTGAATACCATGAAAAAGTAACAAAGGAAGACAAATTTATCAAACCATTCAAGAAGATGTCAATCTCCAGCAGATATGATACAGTCCTTGTAAAATGACATCACCTTGAAGGAGCACAGAAAACTGTCAAAACTCAAATTCTATCTGTTCATGTAACATTCACATACATTAAAAAAAAATTATTTAAAAAAATTGCTTATGTAGGGCTTAAGGGAGCTATCATAAGAAAACAATGTATCATACAGCTTAATGCAGTAAATATGCTACTGTATAATATTTAGGTGTACTCTAAAGCTATTTTAGCAAGCACAGGGATCTGACATTTCCCAACAGTCATCTGAACTTTTGTTAGTCCAATATGCAGTAAATGATGTTTTCAAGGAGGAGGAAAACGTGAGTGAATAAGAACCTATAACGTGGATAACCACTTAGGATGTTTTAAAAGACATGAGACTAACAAGACATCCTTCCTTTTGTCAGTTTTCAAATTAAGGGAAGTGATATAGACCCATTTGAGGATTAACTGGCAAGCAGGTCAAGCTAGCGACTTAAGAGACCTAAGAATCGAAATAATGGAAACCTAAACAGTTAGAAGAAAAGGATCTCCCTTGTCCACTGATATAGTCACTCCATCACAGAAGGCCACTAGGCTGGTCAGGCAGGACTTGCCCTTGGTGAAGCCATGCTGGCTGTCTTGAATCACCTCCCTCTCTTCCATGTGCCTTAGCACAGCTTCTAAGATGATCCGTAGAGAAGTGTGTTTCAACACGCAATCAGAGAGGAAAAAAAAGGAAAGTGAAAAGACTGGAACTCCCTACCAGAATTCACGTAGTATTCCATGCAGCTATAATTGGTGAAGGTATTTTATTTTTAACTTGAGAAATGTGACTCTGTTGTTACAGATGAATTGAAGATCCTGACAGCAATTCAGAATAGGAAATAAAGCATCTGTGAATGAAAAATATAATTTGCAAATGCTGCTGCAAATGCTTCCATGAACAGCTTATTCTGTGGGTAGAAACTTCTTGTGAAAGACTTGGAATTTGCATAAAGTCATTGAGAAGCCTCCTTAGAATGCCTATGGGAAACTGAGCTATCTTCCTTGTTCAGAAGTGGGTGATAAGTTTGAGTCACCCATTCTGTTCTACATTAGAAGTGGCATTATACAACCGCAAAAGGCTTGCCACGCTTACTTTCAGAATAGGAAAGTAACTAGCAACAATCTTCATGAGAGTAAATAATTAACACAAGAACAGCTCTAGCCTTTCTCTTCCATTCTTCTTGGGTTTAGTGGAAGGAGGATCATTCCAACATCTTAAAAGTACTTGATATGTGCAAAGTCACAGTATCCCTATTAGGTAATTAAAGACAATTACCTAGAAAGAAAATTAAGCCATAGGGGTAAGCCTCTTACCCTGGGCACTCTGGAGTGCTTCACTTTTAGGTTCGTGCCACTCTGTGCTATTCCTCATTTATACCCTCAGAACTCAAGAACAGTTTTATGGAATAAATCAGCCATAGAAACGACAGTGTAAAAGGAGACACGCACAAAATGATTTCACATCTGGAATTATTCAATCCTTTTGAGATGCTTTTATTACAAATTTCCAGAGGTTAGCCCATGTAATCATTATGCGCTATTTAAACAGACTTTTATTATTACTTTTCCATCTGGATTGGAACTCAGTCTAATTTTCTTATACAGCTATAAAAAGTTGTAAAATATTTGTTTAGTCTTTTTCTTGCAAGTATTTTCCGTATGTTCATTAATTCTATCCCTGAACAATCTCAGGTTGTTTTATTACCATTTCATAAAATGTAACTACCAGCAATGCAGAAAATCACTCTAACACTTGCATAAATCACTCATTACATGGCCCCAACAGTTACATCGAGCTATTTGGATTAGCAGTGTATTATAAAGATGAACTGAAGTGACACGACGTAAAATATGTTTGTGTTAATATTTTCTGCACCATTTCCTTCCCAGAAATCACCAAACTGCAGATCCAGATGTGGAATTATACTTACTTTGATAAACAAGATCTTTCTATTAATTGCATTCTCTTGACCATTTTAACTCCTGTCTACACTCCAGTGCACCTTTGCTTTCTGTAGGCAGTATAAACATCTTGGTCTGGATCTAGATTTTCTAGTAACCATTTATCTTCTCTTCTAAGCTATGAACTTAGGTACGGGGCTCCTAAGATCTCGCATAAGTATAACTAGTGCTACAAACAAAAAGCAGTTTAACAGTCAGAAACAAAACAGGGAGTTGTTGCCTCTACCAACATTAATTTCAAATAAAATTTGGGATCTCCTGCAGCAGCACCTTTTATCCAGCATCTCCTACAACCAACATCCTCTATTACATTTTATTAGCTACCAAAGTCCAGGAAAATAAAAGCAAGGGCATTTAATGTAGCTGTTCAGTTATACTTTAAGTGTCACATAGCACTGCAATCATACAGAAGTAAAAATGCATGTCTCAAAACTCTCATCTCTAGATGAGAGGGGGTTTTTTCTGTTGAAGGACCCTATTTTTATCAAGGAAAATCCAAATATTTGTCCACACTCCCCATTCCTCCTTTAAAACTTACCACACAACTTAAGCTGAACATTGCTATGGATAATTTCCTTAAATTCATAGGTAATAATAAAGAGCAACAAAAATGGATGCATGACATAAAGCAAACACATAACCTTGATGTATGTGTTTTCCTTTTCAAAACTTCTTACCTGTTATCTATCTTTCAACACCCTATTTCACTAGAATGCATAGTTTTTTGGGTTAGAAATATGTATGAACTCCTAAAAGCAGCACCATGCAGAAATGCTGAATATATGCAATTCTTGCTGCCTCGCTGGATGATACAGTAATTGACACCTCTCTGGCATAAGTCATGAATGAGGCTATCCAAGCACGTTCACTCAGTGCACTCATTTTAACCCCCAGCATTTGATAAATTTAGCATGCAAAGCTACTTAATAGTTCATTTCATCAACTGCTAAGGGTAAACATTCAGATTTTAAATCACAGTAACTGTATTTGTGCATGCATGTGACAGCAATGTTTGGATCTTTACAAGGATTGACAGGTTCAATGCTGATCTGCTTTTGAAAGCAGAGCAAAATCCATTAAAAAAATCCATGAAGTTTTTGTCACCACATTAGTCACTTTTTCCTACTGAAATAAGATCCATCTGTAAATTATCAGTATGGTAAAGGAGTAACATTAAAGTGGGTAAATGCACTTAATTCTATTGACTTTTAATTAAAATCAACTAAATTTCTATTAAGCTCCCAAGCAGCCCTTAGCCTGTCTCATCAGAAGTTTAAATTGTCCTTCTATCTTTAGCCAGAAGAGATGATACAGTTTTAAAAACAGAAAGAAGATAATCTTCTTAAACAGGACGAAGCAATCATGCTTAGCTGTAAAATACCATGCAGCTCATAATAAGGTATAAGTTACTTTATATTTTAATAAGCACTGTACATATTTAGATAATAATGCTATATCAGTTGACCTCATGCTAAATACACATCTTGCAACAAATTGTTCTCTTAATTTTCCTTGAATTAATGCACAGACAGTTAAATCAAAAAATAACCATCATCTGCAAAGATAAAATGCGTGTGAAGCCCAACAAAACATCATTTCAACACACTGAATGAAGTTCAAATTGCATTTGTAATTACTGAAACTTAAGTTTTATTGCTGCTTTGGTAAAATAAGCTAAACTAAAGAATTCACATCTGTAAGTTCAGCAGTTTCATAGTAGTTGCAACGGTTCAAATGCCTTAAATGTAGAAAAGTTACAGGCTGACAGCATAGGCTGTGTTACGCAAGATGCATGTAAACACTTCCACAGATTAAAATAACCAAATGTCTTTAATTTCATTGAACTTTCTGCCTGGCTTGTTCCTTTTTCAAAACAAAACCCCCAATACTGCATGTCAGAACGCACAGGCACCAAGTAGACAGGGAAATTAAAATGCTATTTTTCTATTTTAAAAAAGAAAGAAACAATGAAATAACAAATTCACAGTTTCCCATTTCTGAAAACTACTACCAAACTATTTAACTGGTAGCTTGGAGAGTGAGAAATTTGTAGAGACCGTCTCCTGCATTGTTCACAGAACACAGATACCAAACAATTAATTTTGTTCTCTCTTCCTCTAAGCATCACATAAGAGCCTGCATCTGATATCCTGTGCCTGTTTACTTGTGCAACAGAAGCCATAAATACATAATTCAAATCTTAATTGTTAGCTTCCTAAGAAAAAATGCAACATAGTCCTGCAACACAAATAATCCACTGAGAAATCACACATATACAAAGAAGAGCTTTTCAGAAGTACATGAATACTCTGAATTATGTCATACTTGTAGATATATAACGAGAAAGTCTGTACAATAGTAGTGTATTTGTGCAAAGAAGGGATTAATGCACTGTAAAGCTCTAAGTTATGCCACTCTATAAGGCCTTGTTCCTTTTTGCTATTCACTATGGACAGCATAAGCTACCACTCCAAAAACTCTTTCTCTGTCATTTTTCACCAGATGCTCATCCAGTTCTGTAGCAACATTACAGGAACTTTAGGAAAGATACAGCAACAGCCAGCACTGCTGTTGCAGAGCCCTATTAACTACCAGATCCTCTGGTGTAACACACCACATGCAGAGCAAGTGTTAATCAGAATAATCTAATACTAAGAAAGCAGTATAGAAAATCACTCCCTATGGATTTAAGGAAAGCAAGCTTGTGCGTCAGATAAAGTACAAAGGCTAAGATATATAAGCATTGTATACAGAAATAGCCACAAAAACAAAGGCAGTTGTCACTTTGGGAACAGAGAGAGGAAGGAAAGTAGAGAGGGGTTTGAAGTCCAACTCCACCATGAAGGAGGAAGGGATCACAGGAGTGGAACAAAAACCACAAAGTAAAATTAGAGGGAGTTATTACAGTAAACAGGAGTTTGATAAGAATAGATAAGCATGAAATTCATTTCAGGGCTGTCCGCAAGGAAGGCAGCAACTCTAAAGCTGCAAATTTTCAGTTTATATGTGAAGGCACCATAAATTTCTATTTAACGTTTTTACCTGTCCAAAAGAAAATTTATTTCAAGTAGTTGAATAAGAGGTTAAAGATTTCTTTTAGGAATGAATTTCAATATATTTCTCTGAGCATAAGTTTTAGCAGTCGCGGGTGTCACTTTCCAGACACTGCAGAAGGTCACTATGTTTCTGGCTAAAGCATACTTTACAGCACCCGCTTCAAAGCCCTAACAATACCACTTGGTACAGATCCAGTCCTCTCTCTTCACTACACTCCCAAGAAAGCCACATGTATTTTCTTGCCTTACATTACACTACAGGCTATAGAGACTGCAGGAGCAGGAAGAGGGAGAATGATCAAGCGTTCCAAAAGGCAGTTTATAGTTTGTAACACTATTACATGTGGATTGTTCCTTTCAAAACCAAACTAAGATTGCCAATAGACATAAAACCTCCTCATTAACTGATATGTTTATGTTGTTACTAGCAACAAGAGAAAAACACAAGAACATCATTTATTAGAGTGATAGCTGAAGAGGAATAACCCCACAGTAATTATTTATCATCTCCTTTCATGTCCTTTCAGTCATAAGCTACCAAACAGGGTCACAGCAAGGATTTGCCCACTCTGTTTAAAACCAGTTTATTTGATAACTATGTGGTATTTTTGAAAGTTTCCCTTTTTCCAAGATTGTTGTCAAACTACAGGAAAAACACATACTGTAAAGTAGACATCTGACAGTATCTAGCACAATTTAATGCTTCAAAATATTTACATCAAGCAGCTTTTTTTTTTTTAATAAACTTCGAGACGTGGGATGGAATTGTTATCATACTCATACATGAACTCATTTTTCTATTATTCAATATTCCTGCACAGACAAGTGGGAGACCACCAGTAGTCTTCCAAACAGTAATTCATTACTGTTCAAATCACTCTTTGTCCTTTATAATTTTTTAGTATCTGTATCCTTATACACATAAAAAGCATCCTTACCCCAAAAGTATCCTTACCCTAAAAAAGCAGCCAATGCATATTCCTGATCACATACTGATACTATTATTGAATTACTCCCTTTGACTACATGGACAGGGTGGACAACCACCAACAGTTTGTCACTATCTGGCAAGAAACAGCAGCAGAGCCATCCCAACAAAGTTCAAAAATCAAAATGAAAATACCAGAGATCAAGAAAATGGCTTGAAACCCCATCTTCTGACATCTCGGGAAGAATCTTGTGCATTTCAAGGACATACAAAACCACAAACAAACTCCACAGCTTTTCAGAACGGACTCCTACCCAACACTTCCATACACCATCCTTCTCAGTTCCTACAATCTCCAAGCACCTCCAGCCCTTCCCCAGAGAGCCCAAACCCTCTTCTGTCCTCAAATGCATCTCACTGTGTACACTACCCTTCTCCCCATGCCATCATGTACTTTGCACCAGTGCTCAGGCTTTCTCAAACCTGTACTGCTCAGTCTCTGCTCGATGGCCTTGCTCGGGGAAAGGCACAGCAGCCATGCCCCTGGCTTCTGGTCCTTCACTCCAAGTTCATTCTTCTCTTGACTCTGCTTCTGCTCACTTAAGCACATACAACTTCTCAGTTCTGCTTGCACAGCTTTCCATTAAAAAAACACCCGTCCTCTCTAAACCAACGTGCTCCAAAGAAGTTAGTGCTGACAGCTGTGTCAGACTGGAGATAGCACGTGGTGGAGAAGCTGCTATCTCTGCCCTCACCTTCCAAGTCTCCCCAAACTAGTCCTTCTTCCCTTACCCTACCCATTCAATGATAGTTCTAAAATTAAAGAATATGAAAGCTGCTTTTAGAAGGTTATGAAAATAAATGCTATTGTGTTACTTGCAAACAGTACAAACAACCACCCAGCATCCTGTCTCTGGAAGAAAGTGCAGAAGAAAAGACAAGTGGATAATGATAGCCTCCCACAGCCTTCCTCTAAGCAAACCACTTCTTCAGGATGCCTCATGCCAGAGGCTGTATCTATGTCTTTGGGTTAGTCTTTTTGTTTGTAAAATATTTTGAAAGATGTAACTGAAAACATCAATTATTCCATGAAGCCTGGTAACTGTGCAGCACTGCTAGGGGGATACAGACCAAATAAGCTGTTTCCATAGAAAGGCTTTTTTTTTAACCCTAAAATGTACATGGATGAAGTACATCATCAACCATGGAATCCATTCTAACAGTATCTTATAAAAGTACCTTTTACCTTTAAGCAACTATTGCAAAATACCTTTGACAACTTTGACTGATCAAAGCTGTCATTTCTCTTTCATCATTAGCTTACTTTAAAAAAAGATGGACTTGCACAACAATGATTCTGTTCTCAAAGTATCTCCTAGATGTTCAGATAAAAAGACCAATCTGTATTTTAATAAATACATACATTAAATCTGAACTGCAGAGAAGGAAAGCAGCTAAATTAACCCCATTGGGGTTCCAGGCTTGCTGTTTTGCCTATTTTTTTTGGTTTTGTTTTCTTGTGTGTGACATAAATATTGAAATATTTGGCTCAAAATACTCCTGAGCACACACAGGAGACTTGCAGAGCCAGTTCAGTGTCAAGCAGAGGAAAAGGAGAGCAAATGACATCCTGTCTGCTTATGTAATATTTTTTCCAAAGTTTGCTTCCCACAGCTGGGATTTAAAATAGCTTCTTAGTTGATTATAAAAGCAAAGTTGTATGTTCACAAGAACTTTATCATTTACGGCAAGATGAATATGAATCAGATAATGAGAAGGAATAAATTAATTCCCCTGTACCAAATTCTAAACCCATCATTACACATTTTTCCACATATTTTTAATCAACAGGAGAAAACATGCCTGTAAATGGAAAATGAAACAGAATGTTGGTCTTTGTCAGACCATTTATTTGTGCTTCGGCAGTTTCCCAGCTGCTGAGTTAATAGGGCTGTATGTGGAATCACTACCTACTTTGACACAGGATTAAAACATTTTTCTTCACTTAAAATGTATTACTAGTTCAAAGGATCAGCAACTTAGTTTTACTGTGTTGCAAACCAAAATATAACAATGAACCAGGTCTTGTTCTCTGTGCACTATTCAAATAGCATTTGATATTAAGGGAAGAACTGTTTAAGCGCCCTCCTTTCAAGCCATTACAGATTTGCTCTTCTCCATCAAGCAAAATCATTATTTTGCTTACTCTGGCACCATACCTATGTTATTGATGATCATAAACAGATACCTGTTAAAACTATTTTAAGTCAACTTTCATTGAGTCTATTTTCCACAGTCCAAACATCCTGTCACTAGGGAAACATCTGTAGGCAGGAATGCAAATTATCAATTATGGCTGGGGAGGCATAAAAGAAAAAACATAAGAATTTGCTTTTGTTTTTCAAAAATTAGTTACAGAGGTCAGCTAGTCTAACAGATTTTTGGGCTGTTTTTTTCTCCATTTAGTATGTTCCATAAAATCCTCCAAAAATTATCCTTTTCCCAATTTAGTGCTGATCTGGATTAAAATCCTGAGCGCCCAAACAATACTAAGGAATTTTTAAAACCTCCTTGTTCCTGAATACAGTTAAAATGCTAATACAGGTAGAATTTAAAGCTCTAAGACTAAACAAGCAGAAACTGTTATGAGTACCACAGTAAATCAGCACAGGGAAAGTACAGCTTCTGAAACAACAAAATGCATATTATAGTTTAGAGCTTGCCTCATCAAGAGATGACACTAATATGGGGTAAGGCACGCATCCATCCAGCTAGGGTTATTTCAGTATAATTCCTTGCAGATACACTTACTCTAGTACAAAAGCAGATTATGTCACTTTGGAAGCTTGTTTGAATATTAGTTCCTGCAGTCTCCTGGTATAATTAATGCACCAAATAATTACACTGGTACGAGTTTAACTTACTCAGGCTAAAACCCAGAAAAACAAAATCATCAAAAAGGAAAATTAAACAGCCATCTGACTTTTGAATTAGCAGTATTTGTCCGGTCAAATTTTCTCTCTCTCATTTCAAGATTCTTTTTGAAATTACAGATATATGTAACATTTGTATTTATCCAATATTAGAAGCTATTTCAAAAGAAGCACTGCAACAAACTCAGTCCTACAAGTTCCTTTCATTTAACTGTAAGGTTTTATACATCCTGCATTTCAAAGTTATTTTGAGAAAGAGTTATGAGGTAAGTCTAGCTGAAAGAAAAAATAACCCTTTACTGAGCAAAGTATGAACAATCCTGTGCAGTGTAAGGTTTCAAGTGATGATTTTGATACTGTATTCCTGGATGTACCCTAACAAACTGAGCAATGTAAACATAATAAAATACGCGAAGAGCCCCTCTCAAACAAAACCTGACTCATTTTTTTTCATGTGGTAACACGTTAGAAGTTATCAATGTGAAATGACAGACTAGAACTCAAAAACTTGTTAAAAAGCTTTTGAATTAGCCCTCTCTGGTATTCCCCAAAAGAACACATAGAATCATAGAATAACCAGGTTGGAAGAGACCCACCGGATCATCGAGTCCAACCATTCCTATCAAACACTAAACCATGCCCCTTAGCACGTCATCCACCCGTGCTTTAAACACCTCCAGGGAAGATGAATCAACCACCTCCCTGGGCAGCCTCTGCCAGTGCCCAATGACCTTTTCTGAGAAGAATTTTTTCCTAATGTCCAGCCTAAACCTCCCCTGGCGGAGCTTGAGGCCATTCCCTCTTGTCCTGTCCCCTGTCACTTGGGAGAAGAGGCCAGCACCCTCCTCTCTACAACCTCCTTTCAGGCAGCTGTAGAGAGCAATGAGGTCTCCCCTCAGCCTCCTCTTCTCCAGGCTAAACAACCCCAGCTCTCTCGGCTGCTCCTTGTAAGACCTGCTCTCCAGTCCCCTCACCAGCTTTGTTGCTCTTCTTTGGACTCGCTCAAGAGCCTCAACATCCTTCTTGTGGTGAGGGGCCCAGAACTGAACACAGTACTCGAGCAGCGGTCTCACCAGTGCCGAATACAGAGGGAGAATAACCTCCCTGGACCTGCTGGTCACGCCGTTTCTGATCCAAGCCAAGATGCCATTGGCCTTCTTGGCCACCTGGGCACACTGCTGGCTCATGTTCAGTCTCTGTCAACCAACACCCCAGGTCCCTCTCCTCCAGGCAGCTTTCTAGACAGACTTCTCCTAGTCTGTAGCACTGCACAGGGTTGTTGTGCCCCAAGTGCAGGACCCGGCATTTGGCCTTGTTAAACCTCATGCCATTGGACTCTGCCCAGCGGTCCAGCCTGTTCAGATCCCTTTGCAGAGCCTCCCTACCCTCCAAACACGTTGCTATTGAGAACTAAACTTTTTTTCCTTCTTCCAGTCCATTGGTAGGATGATGTCCTGTGTTTGTGCAGGGCATCTCCACTCAGCACAGCGGTGTTAAATGCAGCAAGGGATGTGCATTTTAAATACACATACACCAAAAAAAAAGATGAAAGATACAGTTAAAAAATACTGCCAATTTATAGTTTAAGGAGTTAAATCTTGTATGGACTATAAAATTATCTTTTCCATTATAAGCTCCATTTTCATAATTAGCTCTGTCCCATAAAGTGGCTCTTCAATTCCACTCGCTATATTTTCACTTTGCTAACAGGCTGTAAACATACTGCCTCTCCTTTTTATTAACCTTGGCTAATTAACCATCAGCTTGAAAATATATACATATGCCTTAGAGATTTTTTTTTCCAGTTTAAACAAGGTAACATTATATGCCACTCTGGAATAATATCACTGCCAGGTAACTGAGCTAGCCAGAGTTCTAACATAATTTTCACAATTTTAAATGGGGAATAAAAGCTTATTGGTTATGGGAAAATAGCTTGAAAACCCATTAATACACAAAACAGTATAAACTTTTTTTTCCCTATTTTGTTCACGACAAACACAATCCTGTTCTATCTGCGTAGAACTTTTCACAGACAGATTTTTATCAATGTCAATATCACTCTTGACACTGAAAGTGGCACTACAGATGCTTTAGTGTTTGAATATTGATTTGACCCAATATTTGAAATAACTGATTTTCCAGTAAATGTATGGGCGTTTCAGTTCAACATACACAATCAAATTGTATCGCTAATTAAACAGTCAAAGTGTTGCATAAAGACCTAACGCAAGGTTACAAAATGATGTTACATATGAAAGGGTTTTGCAATAAATTATTTCCATGCAACAAGAAACTTCAGCTGCCAGGATTAATTCAGAAGATCTATCAGCGAGGTAAATTCACTATACAGCTTCTGTTCAGCAGCTCCTGCAGGTATTAACATCATGCAAATTACCTGGTCATGCACTGCATAGTGCTTCACTTGATGATAACCACACATTTTCCATGTATTTCAGCAATCTAGCCTTCTCCAACTTTTTCTCATAGTAATTTCCTAAGAGTATTGGGGTATTTTTAGGCTAGTTATTCCAAGATGTTCGTTACTGAATTTGAAGGTCACGGGCCCCTGATCCATTACAAGTTAGATAAGAAAATACGTATGATTTACAATGAGTCCTATTGACTGATATGGATATAGGAGATCTCTCACAACAAGTCCACAGGGATGTTGCTTCTGACAAACAAGTTGAAAGCCTGTGTGGAAACATGCAGCTAGGTCCAGAAAAAAGAAATCTGCTAGAGGAAGTAAGCCTGAGCTATGAGTCGATAATGTCGATCACCTTGGGCAAGGGTTCCGTTCTACAGGAAGAAGACAGTATTAGCAGCAGTAGACTGACCAAATCCCAAGTAAGATACTTATACTTATTCCATTGTGTAAGTTATATAAACGAGGAATTTAAATTCTTCATTTTCCTTCCACTAGATTAATGCTTAGCACTGGTAAAAACAACCTCATCCTTCAAGTCCAGTTTCCTAACTCACAAATACTGAAATTTAATTTTGGTTTAAACCAATTTTAAGGAAACATATCATATATCAATTGATTATTTTTGTATCAAAAAAACCGGAGATGGCCTTATATTGAAAATTCTCCTCTGTATGCACAGAGGAGAGCATATTGTAATTAATTATCAACCCTTGTCATTATCAAATTCACAAAGTATTTACATTATTTTCTCCCCTTCAGTTACGCTTTTGTTGGTTCAAGGTATCTGCAGCTAATATCCTAAAATAAACCTGTTTTACCAAGCAACATGGCAATTCACCAGGAAACAGAAACATCATGCAGAGACAAGGCAAATCAGTACTTTCATTTACAATGTGTGAATCCCTCAAGCAGGAAAACCAATTATCAGATAAAAATAGACCAGCACACAGGCAGAACAGCTTCAAGCTCACGGAGGGCTTGAATGACCACTGACAAAAAACACATACACAGTGGCAGAAGGTTATAGGTTAGAAAATCATACATTTGGAAGTGGTTACCAATGCTCTCTGGTAGGCAGCAGGAGGCAATAATACCGAGATGGAAAAGCACTAATATAATAAAATTCTTCAAGCAAAGTAACATTCCCCTCATATCTGAGATATAAGTGAAGTCTTCCAAGAATGCCTAGCATTCGCAGCATCCATCGCTGAAAAGGCCTCTCCTGTGCAAAACAAAGGCAGTGCTCTGCTACATGTCTTCATAGACAGAGCTGAAACCTAGATTCAAGTATGGACCAACAGAGATTCCAAACCTGAAACCACAGTAGAAGATTTCCAGAAGTCGGAGGTTTCAGTTATTAAGGGAACATCTGAACCCTTGGATCTGGAGGTGGGTCTGGACAGAATTTTTATTTGGGAACTTCCATTTACAACCGGCTAATAAAAAGAAAACTAGGTCTCACAAAGCTATATACTCATTGAGACACAAATCAGCAACATTAAATGTGTTTTGGATTCATTTTGCACTTACAGTAAAACCTTGCCATTAACATTTATGATATTAAATTTATTCTTACTTTTGTGACAAATGTTTAAACTGTAAATGGTGAAAATTTAGAAGCAGCTACAGCATGGAATTAATGTACTTGTGTAAATCACAGTGTATATTTCTGCAGAGATTTAGAAAGCTAATATAAGCCTTAAAAAATATGCCAAATTATTAACTGATATGCAAATATGTTTTAATAATGCCAACCAGAAAGTCTTTGATCTAGTCCTTTCCATCTCCTGCTCTTTGTACAGTTACGCACCTGATGTTCCTCATCTACAAAAAGCTCCCAAGTATTGAAATGACTCATAGAAACATTTCATCTTGAACTTCTTTGTTTCATTTTCTCTCTCTCTCTCCAAACAGCTGAGATTGAGACCATGACAAGCTCTGTCTCTCTCCAGTTCATGCAGTGAATTAATACTATTAATGCAGAATCCACTAGTGTCAGAAACTGTCATGAAAATGAAAACCTTAACTAAACAGATTCTGGTTCTTCTTGAGCTAGTATTTCTGCAGACTGGAGCCATTCTGGACATTTCAATAGTTCTACATTTCCTCCAGCAAGCCACTCTTCTGCTACTCTTTTTTTTTTTTCTCAGACAAATAAGATAAGCTTTCAGATGTGGTAACTCTCCTTGGGAATTAAATCAGGTTCAAAAAGAAGGGTAACCAAACCCATGGGATGCAGGGTGGCAACAAGACAGAAGGACCTGGCATTTTACATTTTTGGTGGATGTAATCAATCCCTTACTATCTCAAAATGGTGTGAGTCCTTACAATATACAACCATAGGCAAAGACTCAAATCCAGCTTGTAATCAGTACCCAAACTGTCATTTATATGGATGATACTTGATACAAGGAATAGATGTTCTTTCCATTTTCTCCAGCAAGATGGGATATTGGCGCTTTGGAGTCTCTCTGTTTACTTCACAGCTATTTTGGAACAGTTGGAGGAAGAATGTTTACGTTATAATATATTGTGAGTAGTTAGGGTCAAACCTGATTTTTTTTCCCAACCATCTTTTTTATTGAAATGCTCAGATACAGTTTATATTCCCCTACTCGGTATTTATAACTGTCTTTTCTGCTCTGAAATACAACCACAGGCATTGCAATAAACATACCAAGAGATTATTCAGTTACAGCATCTTTTCTTAAAACCCTCTGCTAATGTATAGCCATATAAACCTCATTGAAGGGGTGATTTTGGTCCTGCTTTACAGTTTTGCTGAAAAGAGGGATAGTTCTTCACCTCTAACATCATTAGGCATTTATTTGTATTTACGCACTGTAAGTCTGACTATAGCAATACTGTAGTTGCTGCGATAAAAAAAGACTACACTGTAATTATTGTTTTCTTTTCATAAATTCCAGTTGTCCAAAACAAGGTTTACACAGACAACCTAGCTCTGAGCTCTGCCTTCATACATTTGCTACTCCCCTTCCTTCTAATAAACCTACTGAACCTCTTTCAAACCAGATTACACTTTCTTCATGCACAGTACTTGCATTAAATGCATGAATAGGTAACACACTTTCCACACATACTGTTCTTAAAATTATAAGCACATCCCTTTTAATCCTTTTCAATCATGTCTCAGACATACTCACTCTTTACAAAGTTGCTGAAATATTTCATACAATTGAAGTACTGCCATTCTTTTTATCCAGAAAGCTAGTGCCAAACAAAAACGTCAGGGATGGAGGATTACTGTTCTTTGTGCTATATATATATACTCAGAATGTTTTTACTTCAAGCAAAGTAGAACCAAACACTTTCTACTTACTGTAATGAAATTTAAAAGCAATACTTGTAGCACAGCAATCTGAGAATTTTAAGAATTCTCATTCTTAGAATATACTAAAAACACATGGATAATCCTCACTGAGCTAAGTCTAAGAAAAGTGGCATCACCAACAACAAAGCAGAATCCAAAAGAGCTAGCTTTGCATTGATCAGCTCCAAAGACAATTCCACAGCTGCCACAGCAACAAGCAGAGGAGCCAGCCAAGAGACCAGAAAAGAAGCCAAAGAAGAGGTCAAGGCTTGGGGGCCAGAATTTGGCATTCGGGTCTTACAGCTGTCAGGAACATTCATGAGAGAAGTCACTGTTGTCTACAGCTTGGGGAAACAGGAAAACGAAAATAAACCCAATTCTTTACCTACAACTAGTAAGAACCAAGTTAGTGCTGAGAGGTGATACATGCTACCTTTTGTTTCAGCCCAGCATTGTGATACCAAGCCACAACAAGTATTACCTGAACAGAAATAGTTTTGTAGTGGTGTGGAATGTTAGACTTCCAGACACACGGTTTCTTTTGGAAAAGAAATATGAGTGAACAGGATGGAAATAAAAACTAGACAATTACTCTTTTTCTGTGTTTCAAAATATGAAATTTTGCCTTAAAAAAAAGGAATATTTTAAAGGGGGGCTTATTCTGTCAAACTTTCCTTTAAACTCCCTATTGTGTAATTGCTACCAGTGACACCAGGAACTCTGCTACATAATCAACAGGTTCGTGATAAGTTGTATTCACTTTTTATTAAAAAATTACAAAATCAAAACAAGGTATCTAGACTTTATTGAGGAAAATATGAAGCTGCACTGTCTACACTAGGGATTCTATACTTGCTAATGACAGACACAAAACTCAGAATGACAACTGCACGTTTTAAGACTCATTAAACAGAATCTGTAGGGTCTCTAAACAAAATAATAGAATCAGACTGACAACTCTAGTTTTGCAAAAAAAATAATTCTAAGTACATATGCATGCAAAAATCCAAAGCTAGTAGCAGCTTCCAGGAAAGCTGTCTCCACAGATTCTGTGCTGACAAGCCAAGCAACTGCCAAACAATGTTTAAAAACAAAAAAAGAGGCTCTTGGGAAGTGCCAAAAGAGATGCTATATTCTGCCATTAATACTCAGGCTTTATGAATAGGAAAGAGCAGACATTTGCACTGGGATTATCATTGGCACTGTGAATGAGGCACATGCTGTACTAATCAGATTCCCAAGGAAATATGTTGCATGTTAGTGTGAACTCTAAAAATGAAGAAATGGTCAGCTGTGATGAAAAGCAAAAGAAAAGTAGAAATTAAGATAATGCAACTGATGTGAAAAAAAAAATGCATGCCTCTGCCAAAGAGGAGCTTTAAGCATAGCTCAAATAAAAAGAAAAAAGCTCTAAAAACATCATTTGATGGGATATTTTCATCTATTTCCTCCAGTCTTTTCTTACTCCTTATCAGCCTCTATGTCTAGTTGTAGATTGAAATACAAGCTCTCATTTCGTTTTCTGGGTTTGCAAGAACTGGGAATATAAAATTTCTAGATCATAATATTCTTAAATTTGTAGTCTAAGATCCATCTCTTCAATGTCTCACTTCCATATGTGGTTCCTTCCTCTATTTTTCTTGGACTGCGTGAAGCATCAGAAAGCTGTCTCAAGGCAACCTTCTGCAGCACTTTCCACCGTTGTACAAAGAAGCCCTCTAGTGGTAAAATAATCATTGAGTCCTACCATAGCCAGAGTTTCTGTGCACCTCCTCTCCAGGATAAAAATCGTACTGTCATAGTAGCTCTTATCTAAAGTTTTGCCACGAATGACCTGTCTGCAACCTGTTTTGAAAGCTATTCATGGAAGATGAGAATCTTACCTTATCTTAAGGATGAGTGCATGGCTTGATTATTAAATCCAGGGATAAAAACATAATAATCAACAAAGAACAGAACAGTCAACAAAGGCACAAAACTAGGTTAGCAAAACGTCACACAAATTCTCCAGATTTTAGGAATTTTTGAAAAGTATACTAATACCTAGATAAACTCCACAACACACCAGCACTTAATCAAACCCTTGGGTTACCAGAATCACAAGTAAATGCTCATGTTCTTTGCATTTTAAACCACTGCATTTCCTTTCCCTTCCTTAAGTATATTTATTCTCTGCTTCTAAATACTACTCAGTGAACTGAAACAGAAAAACCACCAACTCTGACCTATGTTTGCGGCAGTGATCGGCAAAATGTTGCCAATGCATCATATATTTTATCTCAAATAGCAACTCAGCTTCAAACAGCACCCAGACTTCATACTGGCAAATATTCCTAAATATTATCTTATCATTTCTAAACAGAAGTTTAGCATACTATCTAGTTTTAAAATAAAACAGCTATACTTCAGATTAGCAAGTATGAATAAAACACTCCCACCTACATACTTGCCCTCTTTCTTTTAAGGCAGTAATCCAGCACCTTGTTATTCCATGAACAATGGCTCAAAGGGACTGTACACACTAAAAGAAATTGTTTACATAGTTCAGTCATTCTGAATTGGTACATATCTGCACATATTCAGCAGTTCTAAAGTTCTAAACAAAATGAGATGGTGTTTGGCCAGATCAGAGCTTTTGCTATATTTTTAATAAGTCATGGACTCACTGACAATACCTTGGTGTATCTGCAACTGTGGACACTGTTAAAATGAAGGAGATTATGCTGAGAGAGGTCTCCAATTACCTTCCACAAACACACTGCCTACTTTCACCTCAGACTTATTTTCTGTTCTGAGTGCTGGCAAGCACAGGAAACCACTGCACACCATCAGCTCACAGAACAGAGTTTTTCTCACCAGCATAAACCTGCAGCCTGCCAGTTAGAAATGAAAATGAAGACTTCTGCGGAAGTGCCAACAGCTAGTCTGTCTGTCTGTCTACCTATACATCGATCTATCTAGCTCTATCAACTCAAAAAACAACTAACATTTTGGCCTACAGAAACATTTTTTGTGTGTGATCTTACACAGGTTTTAAAATAGATTTGGCCATCTTTTGATATAACACTAACTGGTTATAATTCAGAGAACAGCAGCAGAGGATGAAGAATACATTTTGTTATATGTATTTGATAGCTAGAAACCAATTTCTAAAAAATCAATGTATATTTCTGACATTCCTTGCAAAATCATTCACAAATGAAACCATACTGCAGAAATATATAACCTCAAACATGGGTTGGGAAGCAACAATAAAAGTATAATATATGTAAGTACTTTGACAAGATTGATAGTAGCTGTGTCACTCTCTCAACATTCTAAATCAAAATACTGAACAGGGAAGCACACAACTGACTAGAAAAGAAAATTCTTCCAACAGTAATTGCAACAGCAACTGCCAAGCTGGAAGGACTATCCCACGGGGGCCTGCAAATATCCGTGCTGGATCAGATCCTAGTTCAATAGTTTCATTAACAATTTTGGTGACTGAACAGGAAAATCTGCTTAAGAACTGCACATATGGCATCAAGCAAGGAGAAATCCAAGTCCTCCGAAGAACTGGATTAGAACTCAGCAATCCTGAAAAACTGAAGAAATAGTCTTAATGAACAACAGGAGATTTAGTAAAAGAATCACAAACAGCTACACATTGAAACATGTATAGCCCCAATTCAGAAAAAAATATTCAGTACAAGGTCATGGCAGAAAAGACAAAAAAATATTTGACATGCTAAAAAAGAGCATCGCATACAACATAGAATCTACTTGAACCTTTCTATACTCAGAAGTGAAGTTTATGCACTTGTACACTACTTCAGGTAGCATAATTAAAAAAAAAAAAGACAATACAGGAAAAACAAAACCAAGTATTCCAAGTATTTTGAAATAAAATGACCTTTGAGGGAGAGCTTTTTGAGTTCATTCAGTTTAGAAAACAGAGACAAGGGCATTATAGCAACCTGAAGGCGTCGGAGAGGAAGCAGTGTCCAATTACTTTTTGGTACTACAAGTAACAGACAGCTTAACTTGTACCTGTGGGATTTTTGGTTAAAAGCTTTCTAACTACAAGAATAGAAAGTTCACGTGTAGGCTACTTTGTAAGGCTAAAAACCCCCACGTCAGGAACCTCACAAATCCTAGGGCTGGTCAAGATACACATGATCCTTGTTCAGAGCAGGGAAAGAAAAGTTAGATAAGCTAAACACAAGGGTAGGGTCTACAAAACACTCCACCTTCATTGGAGGAGCTGTTACACCATTCTGCAGCTCTTCCACTTTCAAACAGCCATCCATAATTTCTCCTGATGAAAAACAGAATAGATAGGAGCAGGGGGAGAAGGACACATGCTTGAGTCCCATCCTGACAAAGTCAAGCTTTGCCTGAGGTAGACACTGAAACAAAAGGTAGTCCTCCTAGGATCTTCCCAGTTATGACACTGATTTTCGAGATGTAGCTATACAGTTTATAGCTATAGATGGACAAAGAATCTAACATGAATTTATCTTTAAGCCTTGACATTTTCCAAAAAAAACCTAAACTATCAGTGTATGTTACAAACTGTATACACAGGCAGAAGAATATGTTTGCACCAGCAGAAATGCATCATTATTATTGTGCCAAGGCAAAAGTCTCTAGACAATGCACTAATTGAAAACGACAAGAAAGGAGGCTTCTTTTGTTTGAAGTAAGAGTCAAAGTTGTAACTCTCCCACATTTCATAAAGAAGCCACAATACAACTTTTATATATTAGCCACAATTGCTTTGTGGGATCAAAACAAGCATCTGTCTCTTTTATGGCTTGTTAAGATTACGCTCCCATCACTCGCTGTATCTCTGCAGCTCAGATGTCTTCAGAAGGAAGCCCAGCAAAGCAAGATACAGCTGCAATTATTAATACAATGTGGCATTCGAAAGGAAGCTGGATTCCCTCCTCCTTTTTGTTCAGTGTTTCTATTAGAAAGGCAATTCTTGCAAATAGTTTCCCTAGCCAAAATTTGAGAAACCCATCATACAGCTGTATGTAATCTTATGCTTCAGCTCTAGAAGACATTTCACAACGCACAGCTTTTGATCCTTTGCTCTACAAATCACTGTGTATTTAAACTGTAACTACAGATCTTGGAGTTTAATCTGCATTGAACGGGGAAAGGGAGACAGGGACAGGAGGAGAGACCAAGCTGCCATTACTGTTACTACACCTTCAAAAAGAGTTAGGGAGGAGGTGAGGAGACACAGAAAACAGACTATAAACTCATAAAATTTTTGAACCTCTCGGTTTGAAGATTTATATCAGAATAAAATTATTACAATATTATAACAGAGAATCAATATGAGGAGGTGCACCCCTAACACTCCTTCAGTGACTGTTATTGTTAACTTCCCTGGCCAGTTAAGGTCTTAGCGCAACCACCAAAGCACCTGAGGTTACTTGGAAAGCCCCAGCAACTTAAAAAGATTCATAAAACCAGTAAAACAAAATGGTAGATGGCTCTGCCTACACTCAGCAAATCCAGAACTTGCAAATTCAATCACAGTGATACAGAAACCATGCTATACTACCTAGGAAATGGGCAGTTACATTTTGTGCTGCATATGGCTTTCAAGATATGCACCAAAGCACTCAAACCAGAAGTCCTAAGAAGGCAGATTTCACTCATCCCTTCTGACATTTCCAAAGTGAGTGTTATACAGGACCATCCAAGTTCAGGGAATACCAGTTCATGAACCTATTCACGTAATAATGGTACCAGTGTCACTTTTCAACCTACTGTCTCCATGGGAAGGAGACACTATCAGCTGTGTCTTTGACTCTGAAAAGCACAGCTTGCAGTCAGGATTTAAGAATAATTGTATAGTCTCCTACAATTTTAGGGAGTGAAAATGAAACAGGAGCACTTACAGGAACACTCCACACTCTGGGTTGTGGATGCCATATTCACATGTAAGGAGTTAACCCTCAAATCCTCCCTAGACACACATTAGATGCTTTTAAAAAAATGTAATGCACTTTCCCCAGAATTATTTTGTTACACTGGCATGAAAATCACTGGAAGGATGTCACACCAGTACTCATTATGTTTGTCCTGCTTTCCCCTGCAGTTCCTATAACTACATAAGAAACAAAGCTAGGCTATCAAATGCAACTGATGTTAGAATAAACTGATACTTCGATTTTTTCTAACATACTATTCTTCAAGGGGAATTAAGAATACATCTGTTACAAACTACTCTCGGTATAGCTGTCTTTTTTAAAAATTAAGCCTTTTAGAAGCTAGATGAACAAGGAAGTATTTGTATTCAATAACTATTTCCTAAGGTGTAACAGTAAAAATTTACACTTTTCCCTTAACAAAGTTTTTATTCCCTTCTTTATTCCCTTTTTTATTCTCATTTCACTGGATTTTAAAACAAGTTTCATTCCAAATTTGCAACAGTTATGAACTTCCAAAAAAAAAATACCCTGAGATGCAGCCAAATTCAAGTATCATAAACTCTATATTTCAGGTTTAATAAATATACATTGTATTTGATATTGGTTTATCCATAATCCCTACACCATGCACACACACACACTATCGCACACGCACTTAATGTTTATCTTATGACAAATCCTCTGACTAAAACTAACCTTGATCAAACATATTATGGTTTATGAATTCTCAGCAGCTTCTAACTGTATCTTCTTTGTATTATTCATTGTAGAGATTTAGCCGATTATGGGCATGCATTAGAAATCTCCTATGACTTCAAAAGGACTGTTCAAGGTAGAATAGAAAGCAGCAAACCAGGCAGCTTGCACACTGCCACAGTTAATGAAAAATCCCTTTGAAAATTACACATCACTCCACTAATTTCTTCTGATCAGAATGAGTGACATTCTAGATTGACACTTCCTTCCAGTACAAGATAAAAATTCAGTGCAAAAATTAAGTAATTAAGCCCCATTCCTTTTGACATTTACTTTACAGCATGACTCATGACCATCTTCAGCCTGCGTTTAATAAACGTTTCCACTGACACTATTAAAAAAATGTAGTGCTATAATACAGCCTTGCAGTCCAGTACTGCATTTTCTTGCACAATTTGAGTTCCAAAATCAGTTTTTGGTTAAGTGAGCCAGGTGGTTCTCAGCACTTAAAACACAAAACAAAGCAAGCAAGCAAAAAAACAAAGGGAACTTTTTTTATAAACCCATTTTTTTAAAAAAAATGATGCTTTGGCACTTTTTCTACAGAAAGTCAGGTGGGAAAAAAATACAGCAATAGATTTCACTCATTTTTAAATAAAAGACTGTAGAACTCATGCTACAAGTTTCCAATAAATGACCGCTAATTATTTTAGAATACTGAGTAGGTGTGTAATGAAGTCAACAACATGAATACAAAAGTCAATCCACAAGGCTTAACACTGCAAACCAGAGTGTTAAAAGTTATTGTAAAGAAAAGCAAATTTTTCTGCAATTTTATAACTGGAAAGCATGGGAGCAACAATACTATGTCATTAAGAGTCTCTCTCAAAAGAGGTATTTATATCTAATTGACAATACAGAGGCTCCAATACCTGTATGACTGGCTTTCTCTTGCTATTTGGAGACACTTTGACTAATCTACTGTTCTGCATCTGTTTTCCAACTGCTTCTGCAAACCCCACATTTTCTGCTTTTGGATTCCTTACCTGCTCAGAACCATTCACTTCCCATCAGTCATCTGAGGATACAAATGACAACTGGATTTATCCTCTAATGCTACACAGTTTAGAAAACAAACCAACCAAACAGACCAAAACATACCAGGTTAGACAAATAAGTTACATAAAACTTTGGAAAAGGGAAGAACATCACAGTTTCTGAGAAGAAAAACTTCCAGTAGGAATGATACAAAGAAACACTACTGCAAACTGCATCATGGGTGTATGGAAATAGGATATCTGAATCCTCTACCTATTCCCTAGGAAACGCCGTTACTCGGGGTAGTGCTGGCAGCTACAGATATCACACTTGGAGAAAATTATTTAAATAATTTGACACATTATTCACAAAACAGAACAATTGAGTTTCATGAAATGCTAAGGCAATCTTGGAATCGTTATGAAGACAGGTGGCTTTGAATGTTCACACCCTATCTTATCATTAAACAATTACTAATCTTAATCAAGTGGAAGGTAAACAATGAATATTAACAGGCACTAACTTGGCTTTTATCTGGCCATTCAGCTTCCAAGCTCCAGCAAGGAAGCTGTACGTTCTGATCAGGCTTGAGCTGGAAATATCATATTTATGCATTAAAGGAAACTTCTCTGTGGGAAATATTAGGCTGTGTTTTTAAGAGATCTGAAAGTCTGATTCTTATAAAGTTCTTTAAAATAGCTTGTAATTGTCTCCAAAGCTCTGTTCTCTATTCAACTTCCCTTTTGAAGTTTTGTCATTTTGGCAGCCTTGCACAATCCCAGAAGGAATAGAAAAAAAGAAAAAAGTAGTCAGTCTTCTGCTCTTTTTCCAGGTTGACACTTCTGAAGCATTTATTAGCATAGTTAAGGAATATGCTCTTTTCCAAGAAGAATTCCTAACGTATCTCCCCCATGCAACCTTCCTAGTACAGTTTAAAAATACAGTAGTAACTACCAAATGATGTTACAGTCAGAGAACGTCCTGAGTTGGAAAGGACCCACAAGGATCATTGAGTTCAATTCCTTTCCCTGCATTGGACAACCCCAACATTCACACCATGTGTTTGAAAGTGTCGAATGCGTGAGGCATGGGACAATACCATCTCTGCTTCTTACTGAAGGGACCCCACATGAATTAAAACATTGCTGCATCCTTCTTGAACATTCAAGTCTTTCAGCTAACCAACACTTGATACATTTGTAATCCCCCATTCCTACCACCAGGGCAAGAAGAGAGTATTCCCTTTTTGCTATCCATGTTTCTATTAAGGAATGATGCCTTTGATGAAGAAATACACTTAATAAAAATGGAGCACTAGAGAACAGCAGATGTACCAGGCAACTTCCAAACACTTTGATTTTGGATCAGCTATCACTTTTAAATGTAACGCCACTACCTTTTCAGCTTTACTAACAAGCTACGATTTCTGTTTTCCAGCCTTTGACTACCTGCAATGGACAGTCAGCGCCTCCTCACTAGAAAGAATAAAGCTTAAGGAAGGTTTACTTTCTTTATTCCACTCCGTTCCTCTTACAGAACTGACCTGTAAATGTACATATATACACATAGATATTTACATATGTATTTATGAAGATCATGAAGATCTATTTCAAATCCTTATGAAGAATCCATGAAATCAAATCCACATTGCCCATTTTTTTATTAAGCCGTGTGTACTACAAATACGCTACTCCTGCACCTATGCTAAGGTACTCATTATCATCTATACCAGAGCTGATTACATGCTTCACAACATCTTGTTTGCGGACTGTAAGGTCAGATTTAATATTACAACTATCAAGAAGGTCTCTCATTACTACTTAGTATTTTCAAGCTAATCCCCAAATGCATTGATGTGGCGTAAAACATCCAGGCTAAGTGCGCCTCTGCATAAAAGCTTTCCAATATTTTACTACACCTGAATTTGGGACACACAACAAGCTGCTTTTCAAGATTGAGATACACTCATGTTAAGCTGTACTGTAAAGCTATTGCTTCAAAACACCCCTACTCATGTTCTGTTTAAAAAACCCAATAGAAATCACTACTAAGAGTTGTACACACAATTGATTTCTTGGACTCAGCTTTCAGAGTAGTCTTGAAACTGATTCAACAAATGTGCTTCAGATTTGTGAGAATCTAAATTAAAAAGAAATAGTCACAAGGAACTAAACTCTGTCCACAATTTTCAAAGAAAAATAAAACAGCACCACAAAATTAAGGTTGTGCCTCATCTTAACCTACTTCCTCAATCATTCACCAAATTTCTTCACTGTAAGAAGTCAGAGGTGATTTGAAACAGTTTCACACAAGAACAGACACTGGGTCAGAATGTCCCATCTGTGGTTCATACCGGAAGTATGTGACTACGTAGAGAATGAAGCACTAAACACGCTATGGGATATAACTACTCTTAAATTATGTTAATAAGGGCTTATTGTTTCCTGCTTTGAGGACATTCACCCACTTCTTTGTTTGAAAACTGCACTTGCTGCACTCGGTTAGCATCCATCTATAAGTAAAAGAGGGGAGTTTCAGGATTCTTGCTCCTGGTTCAAATCATTTGTCATGGAAGCAGATGTTGAATTGATGAAAATAGGTCAACTGTTCAAAAAAAACCAGTTTTAATACTTAAAAAATATTACTAAATGCTACTGTTGTATTGCTGACCATTACTTATTATTAAAAGCTTAATATTTTATGCTATTTAGTTAGCATTTAGTTTGCTGGTGTACATGTATGTCCACAGAAAATGTAGACAGCATCGGAGTTACTGCTGTTAATGAAAAAAAAAAAATCATTTTCCATAGATGTGTAAGGGCTGGGCACAGAATCTTACAAGAACACCACACACAGTTCTTTGTTAAGCCTGTATTGAGTGATGTCAAATGTTGCCATATAAGTATATTTCCACTTGAAGAGTATTAGTATTATTATTTTTTTTATTATTTTTTGAGAAAAAAAATAGGACACTTAATACCTGTGCTTGGCTTTGGTAAGAAGAGTGGTTGCATCATGAATTGAATAGGTGAAGGCATACATGGCCTAGTAAAAGAAATTTCTTGTGTTCATTAACATTTTCACGCTGCCTGATGTCAGCAACACTGCATAAACACACCATAAAATTCTCATCTCCACCTACAGCAAACACAAGAAAGTAAAATAACTCACTTCTATCACGTGTTTCTGAATCTCACTAGGTAATCTAAAACGCATTTCTATCAACACCCTGACACATCAGACAGAATTTTTTCCTCTCTTCACGCTGATGTACTTTAGATGGGCCAGGTTTGTCCCTGAGCTTTAAGAGTGATGTATTCTATTTCTGAATTGTTCTTTACAACTGAAATGCACAGTTTAACTACTAATAAATATAGTAAAGTTACATAGGAAAACTGCCAATAGATGAGATTTGTGCTCCTCATGGAATTTAAGGATCTTCCTGTAGATGAAGGAGACAGACTCAGTGGTGCAGAAGTCCCACAAACTTAATCCAGCACAAACCTACAGCACTGTCGTGTGTCTTCCACATATAGTTGCTTCTGCCCTTCTCCCTTTCACCAGTGAACTGGGTCAGACAGGTTCTCCCAGATCAATTCTCTAATCTGATTCATCATGCACCAGATAAAAGAAAGTGTCAGTGTAACATATAAGATGGGAATAAATACCCAGGAAGCAAAGGCAAAAACAGCCCCATCTCTTTAAGCTGCCAGAAATCCACACTGCTGACATTTAGTCATACAGTTTTCATAATATGATCTCTCCAGACATGTTGTCCAGTAATGAACCATAGCATTGCATTTAAATTGCCAAACTAGCTTTACATTAAAATACCTCATTGAGTTTAATGCAAGTATTCACACATACATTATGTAGCCTCAAACTTCAGTAAACCAGTTGACAGTCTACAACCTTAAAACTTGGAAGACACAACTCAAAACAAGCTCATAATTCATTGCATAAACCACAACACCTGTAAAAACAACAAAATATGTGATCTTGCTGCACTTCTGGAAGGTGATGCAATTTAACAACTACACACAGATAATCTAAACTTTTTGCCACAAGAAAAGTAATCCAATTCCTAAAAGCTAAACCAGCATAATGTTGTATTGCCCTACAGTCTCAGTTATTGAGACTTATATATATATATATATATATATATATAAGACGCCCATAGTCACCCCTCCTTGAATGAGGAGAAATGACACTTAAGTGTTCACCACACAACTACGATAAGATGAAACCCAAAAGGTGTTACAACCACCAGTATTTGTAGTCATCATACATACTTGTTTCAGATAAAACTTAGAGGAAACATCCATAGAGATCATGTAGGAGGTCTTTGTAAGATATTCTGTGGTCACAAACCAAGTAGAAAAACAACCAGTTCACAAACATATGGTTATTCTGCTTCTTGAAACAGCACTATTAAATTCTTGAAATACATGAAGTGATAAATGCACACTATTTTGCAAATGTATGGCAAAGTATGGCAACAACATTCATAGTACATGAAATCACAGAGGGAAAAAAAAAAGAAATTAAAAAGTAACACCTCAAAAGACTTCTTTGGTAGGAAAATCTTCATTTCCTTTTAATATATGGAGCAAAACAATAAAAATCTACTTCTCACTACTATTTCTTCTGTTGTTTATGTTAATTGCTACAAAAAACACATGCACTGTTTGAAGGCAGACTTACCTCTACAAATGCCACAGTCAGAAAAAGGTCCGTTTTTGAGTCTGGAAAAAGGGCATCCACTTGTGGAGACATTCCAATCAGCATGCAATTAGTGACTACTGATATTACACTCATAGTTTCAAAAGCCAACTGAAACAAAACACAAACGTATTTATAGTTATGACCATTCTCTCTAATTTACCAGTCTCCAAAATGCTCTCTCTCTCTATTAAATCCTCAGAAGACACGTTATTTTAACACTTTCTTTTCCTTTGTTTTTTGAATTCTAGGACATAGGACTTGCTTGGCAAGCAGTCCAGACTTCATCAACGTTAAGAACTGGCAATCACAAGATCACAACAAGGTTTGCAACTCCACAAAGACCACCAGGCAACCCTGAAATTTTCTCTGATTTGTTTTCTCTATGCGTATGTATGTGTGTTTGCTGTGAAGAAGTTAAATACTATCCTTCCACAATTCCGTAGTACTGCAAAGACCTTGAGAAGTTATTTACAGATCACTGACATCCTAGATGCAGGTAATGCCAGAGCACCTATTGAAAAATTTCCAATGATCCTAAAGGAAGAAGGAAGACAGGAAAGCAGCCCTATCCCTGGTATCCTCCCAACTCCTAATCTGAGCACATGAAAGATTATGCACTCATTTACAGTTGTGCTCCAAAACGCAAATTTCTTCCAAGATAAAGGAAGAAATGCAAAACTCCTAAAGAAACTAATAGCCCAACACTGTTTTGTCTGAATGTTAAGTAACAGAAAAATATAAGGACAGTTCAGAAAGCCTTCCTTAAATCACAACCAGTTATACAAGCTGAAATTGGTTAAAATATTTAAATTTAAATGCATGCAATTGCACAAGTCTAAGAACGTCTTGCCTACAGAGCTCCCACAAAATGCCTGAAAATATTACTACAGTGTGACAACTACTTTTGAAAATAATGGTTCTTATTCCAAGGCCCTCTCTGAAATAAGGAAGACTGACATTGAATCATAGCAATAGTCTCAATGATTTAGCAGAAGTAACTTTCTCCTTGACAACAAGCTGGTGACTCAGCTAACCTGACAAAATAATTCCAATACTCCTTTAACAGTAATCTCTCAGGCAATGCTAACCTTCTACATGAAGCAGGTAACTAAATTTTTAAGTCATTATTTTTAATTCACAAAGCAAATGTATTTCTACTATTTAATTAAAAATCTCCACTATAAAAAAAACCCCACGTGACTGTACCATTAGAGCTATGGTTTTTCAGCCTACTCCCTAGACTGAAACAAACTATTCTAGCAAAACCAAATGCTATTAACACACCTGCAGCTATGCGCAGAACTTACAACCACAGCCTCATTTAACTGGTAATCACACCATGGGGTCAACACAGCTGTTATCAAGATGTTGGCAGCATAGATTTGGACTGAAAATGCATCAGATGTTAAAATGCAATCAGATTATAATTTATACATTTTAATAACTTAAATTATAATTTACACATTTTAATGACTTAATATTAAAAGACTTCTCCTATAAGTCCACTTTATTAATACCTATGTATATGTCTTATGAATATTGCTCAGAATACTTGGTTTGCATGATTTTACAATACGTTACCCTCGAGGTTTCCTGATCTCATTTCTAATTTTCCATTTGTTTCATTAGGTAATAACATATACAATCCGTCCAAATTAAACAATCCACTAGTTTATTGTGCCCTTTATCTGCATTCTATATCATCAGAAAAGTTGTTAAAACTAGAATATGGATCATCTCCTGGAAATTTCCTCCAACTATTTTACACTCCTTATACGGCCACTGCTATCACAGAATGGTGAAGTATGTGGATGTGACTTAACTACCATCTTTCTTTTCAGGGAAATCTTTGTTTTTGGAGTAGTCTTACTGGGTTATTTTTAGTCAGAATCATTTCACTGATGCAGCATACTCAGCAGCCTCCGAAGTAGCCAGTGCTACCACATTTGCATGAGCAAACAACTGAGGACAGAAAATCCTTGAGTCAGTACCACTAGCATGGAATTGTTTAGATAGACTACAACATCCAGGTTGTGCAAAAAGGTCCAGCTCCTGCTCACAGATCTAGGTTATTTTAAAATTAATCAGCCCGAGTACCAGTAATCACAAGGGCACGTAGCCAAGCATGGCACAGGAATCCAAGTACTTACCAATCATTCATCCTTTTCTGTTGAAACCCTTGCTGAGCTCATGCTTCTGAGCTTGTGTCAGTTCTTACCATTTCTAAAATATATTGGCTGTAAAGATTACTGGACAGCTTTGCTTTGTTGCAGTTGCAAGAGGACTACAATACACACATATACAAGGACTAAAAGAATAATCAGTTTTCTTTTCAAAGGCAAGTAACAGACGCGATCAAACCCCAAATGCTACAGTTGGATCAGCAGTATCCTAAGGCAGTGAAGAGAAGGAAGTACCTATTAACTTTCAAAGCGACTGATGGGTCAAACACACAGCTTAAACACCTTTGTTGAAATCTCTTTTAAAACAAATGAATAGGAAAAAAAGACCACACAAGAATTACCTGCCAAACACCAATATTTGCTGTGGGTTCTGCAAATGGCCGCTTGTAAACTCTACACATCTTTAAGGCATCAGAATATATCTCTGTGATGTTGTTTAACACTGCAAAGACAGCTGCCAGTGGATAAACACATGAGAAAAGACTCACGTAGCCAAACTGTAAGAACAACTCCAGGTAATCATCAAAAGTACCCTGAAAAACAGAGCGAAAATAGAACAACTTTAAATCACAAAACAATACATGAAGAAACACAGGATTAACAATACAGTTGTTAATATGCTTCCTCATCACAAACCTGTTGTTTGAGAATGGCTGGTGGTAGAAAACAACAACAAAATGCATCTAGTTAATTTGGAATTATTCAATTACTCAAAACTTCTTAATAAGGGGACACCAAAGTTTATCTTTTCTGCCTGATGCATTTTCAGCAACAGTCACACTTCTTATCCTTATTACATGAAGAACTGTACAAACACATTCATCCCAATCAAGTTCCTGACTATCTCAGTGGAAAAGTTACAGAAGGAGCAGGGGGGGGATAGGAAAACAGCACCACACATTTAAACCGCCACCACATTTTCTTAAAAGCATAGCAACAAGAAAAGTCTTAGTATTGCAGACTGTCCATAAAAGACCTAACCAGAATGGCCGGCTGGCAGATAGGTAACTCCTTCCCAGTATTTCTGCTTGTTCATTTCAAAACAGGTAAGTAAAAATTAGCATCCCCCTTGAAAACTGAAATGACAGAATGCAGCAGTGACATTTGAAAGGAACAATTTATGCAAAAAAAAAGCCCTGTTTAGGCTACCATCTCATCTTTAAACCATGAAAGTGGGTACTTAATAACCAATTAAGTATTCACATATAGATTATTATGCATACTTGCATATTAGTTTTGCATATTAATAGTAGTTTTCTACAAGTGTGGCAGTTATTTATGGAAGTGAAGAAAAAACTCAACTAATTTTTAAAGAAAAGGTGTTTGCTGAACAAAGGATAGTGAAATACCATGAAGAAGTTAAACTGGGATCTAGCTATATTGTATTCGTACAGATGCAAACTTTTTCATCTCTCTCAAAAATGAGATATTAAAATAAAAGACTTGATAGTAATTGAGATTATTATAAGAAGCATATAAAATTGGTTTTGGCTCCATACATCAGACATATGGTTCTCTAACCTTTTCGGTGGTTATAGCTACTAAACTGACTGTCTCTCCAGCACCTGGCATTGTTTTGCTAATTGAGGCTTTAGAAGTCTGCAAGCTCAGAAATCAACATGTGGTGCTCATTACCTGTATTTCTCACTTCAGCTCATTTTTAAGTTGTGTATATAGCTGGGTCTGACAAACTGATCAGCAGGCCAGACACTGAGGAGCTACTTAGCTTCTAAAACCAGAGAGACTTTTCCACAGAAATGTTTTATAGAAACTTTGAATCTTAGTAAGTTGGGGCATTTGTGCAAGATAACTCACTGGAATCACAGTCACACAGTTGTCCCTGCTATCACGTTCTCAGATAACTGTTGCAGGTAGTAAGCAATACTTCCCTTTGTGCTCCTCCTTCTGGTAACTACACAGTATTCCCACTACTTCCTCCCACCTTTCCTCCCGTTTTCTCATCCAGTACCTACTTTTAGGACAGCAATGTGTGAAAAAGAGTATTTCTTTTTCTCCTAGGCAATTTATGACACTTTGTGCAGGAAGAAAGGAGTCTGATGGGACATTAAAGAAATTTCAAAGGGTGCCACTGTCAGCCACAAAAGCAGCACATGAACTATGGCATCAAGTAAACAAAATCAATACAGAAATTCAGGGCAAAAATTAATTAGGGAAGCAGAAATTTTTAAAAAAAAAATGACTGCAGAATGTTTTCACATCTTAAACTGGGCTAAGGGCTGAAGACTTGAAAACTGATAGAGAAAGAGGACAAATAAAAAAAGAGAATTAATTTAAAGAGTAAGTGCAGTAAGAGAAAGAAAAGAGCCTGAAATATTGAGTTCTGTCAAGACACCTGCTAAACTCCTCAGCTTCTAAACACAGTCAAATGCTTCCCCCTTGTGACAGGTTTAATTTTAGAAATACTCCTGCCTGCTGAAAGTTCACTGCCTGCAAACAAATCAATGGTCTAATATTGTGTATTCACAAGTATGGCACAATTAAAATTCTTAGATTGAAAATAAAATTAAGGCCTTCGGTACACAGCACCTTGAACTGAAACCGAAGCTCACAGTGGATACCTCCAAGGCAAAGTCATAATGCTACAACTGACCCTTTAGGTCTCCGTGGAAAATTATTCAGGGTAGAACAGTACAACAGGTGCAGATACATTCGATCCAGCTCTGCACAAGAAGCACTGGGCAATGTGACTCAAAGACACCACACCGGCTTTGTATGTGCCAGCTGAGAACCACTCAGCTCAGATTTAAGAGACAGAGCTTATTTGGTAAGGCATATCAATGCATAATGCTGACACATGGCTTTTGGAGCTGGGCTGGTCTATCCACAGGCGCAGTGATGGACTGTGCTGATTTACCAGCTCAGATAGACACTAATTCGGGGATTTTTGCTGTGGTCTCCATTGTAAGATGGCCATGCTCTCTAAATCTATCTCTTTTCATATAAAATGTGCAAAGTACCAACCTTCCCAGAGGAATGCAAGTACTAAAGTTTGTACAGATTTTCAGCCAGAAAGGTCATATTTCTTTTTCCTCTTCCCATTTCATGGCACTTTAAGCAGGAAAAGAGGAATCTGATATGGCATTAATATAAAATTTCAGACTGTTATACTGTACCTTTTACATAAAAGGTACAGTATTTACATATAATTCTTATTCTGTAAAAGTGTAAATCATATGGTATTAAGCCTCTTATGACTATCCTAACAGCAACCAATCAAGGCAGTTGTCAGCCAGTCTGTAAGGCCTTAACATACGCACTAGTACCAGCTTTGTCAATTCCTTTAGAAATGCAACTATTGAATAGCATGAAGTCTGCTAAATACAATTCAAATTTGTACTTGGTAGGTGGCAAACAGAAACAGAACTGGGAAGATAGCAAATGACGAAGCTGGAGTTTCAAGAAGCAAGAGCTTCCAGCAGTAGTACTGGTTTGAAGAGTTGGTCTCTTCTTCCCTCTCCATTTCTGGCCCCACCCAGACAAGAGCACACTCTCCCAGGCTCTAGTTTAATTGATACTTCAAACTAGTATCACTGCAAGAAAACCCCTAAATCAGAAACACCCTCCCCCTTCCCTATGACAGGCTACTCATTCTGGTAGCCTCTGGGCTACCCTTGGAGATTAAGGGCATACTACACCACTACTTGCTCCAGTGATGTGGGGTTAAGTAGCCCCAGATTCAGCTGCTCATTTCTGCCCCTTCATGCTGGTGTAACTGGGATCCTGCACTCTATCAGTTTCTTGATCCAGTGCACCACATATCTGCATACACAACACTACCAGCAAAATGGATGAAGCTGGAAAGAAGTCAGAAGGCCAGACAGCCAGGAATATTTTAGGTTGCACTGGCTGATGTCTCTGTCAACTACAGCTCAGAAAATGTTCAACTATTTACAGCAGTGAAACGTACAAAATAGGTGCCCATTTCTTTCTCCAAGTTGACTTGTTCGACTAATGACATGTCCATATCTGTTTTCAGAGAACACATGCGTTTCTTCATCCTCTTCTTATGTCTCTTTTGGAGCCAGTAAGGAAGCAAGGATTCTGCAAACTGATTAAGGATCTGCGAAGTTATCAGCAAAGTGGCCAAGCTCTTCAGTTGATAAAAAAAAACACAGAAAAGAAAATTAATAGGTCTCTGATAAACCTACAATCATTTCCTATTTGAGTGTTCTAGTAATACTGTAAGTTATTGTATGACAACAAAAGAA
The DNA here is from genome assembly GCF_032191515.1 of Phaenicophaeus curvirostris. Classification (NCBI taxonomy): domain Eukaryota; kingdom Metazoa; phylum Chordata; class Aves; order Cuculiformes; family Cuculidae; genus Phaenicophaeus; species Phaenicophaeus curvirostris. The sequence continues at coordinate 48,033,162 of NC_091397.1, read as the reverse complement.
TGCCAGCCTAACAGAACTAGCAATAGCACAGGGAAAGTATAGCTGCTCTTGTTCCCATTCTTTGTTATGTGCTGAAAAGGATGAAATGGGAATTAAAAGTCTATAAAGATTTTGTGGATCAGGGTGTATCTTGGAGACACCAAACAAAGTCCAATGAAGGGTAAAGATACACACTTAAATCTACAACAACACCAATAACATAGGTAAACAAAGAAATTTTTCTACTTTTTTTCTTTTTGCTTTTCGCCTTCAAGTATAGGAAACGTCATGAATGTCATGTCTGGTACAGATATGCAATATGTTTTGCTAGAGATCTCTTTAGAGGAACAGAGTTTTTAAGGTAAAATTCTTATTCTTTTGTTCATTACGTTTAGAGCAAAAACATTTTCCTTATGCCTGATTTTCATGCATTTGAGTTCAAAAGATGTTAACAACAGAAAGCAGATTTCAAATACCAACTACAAATTATGTTTACTTATGTTTGACTGTAGTGAAAAATGAAATAATTCTCCTATCCTCAAAAGTCTCTCATTAAAAATACTACAGAGATAACTATTTTCTAGTATAAAGGGAAAGAAGGGGGAACTGAAAATTTTTCAGCCTCATCTGTGAGAGAAAAATCAATTTATTTGAAAACAGCTCCTCATTTACATGGAAGGAAGGCCATGAAGATGACCAGAGGGCTGGAGCACCTTCCGTACGAGGACAGGCTAAGAGAGTCGAGGTTGTTCAGTCAGGAGAACAGAAAGCTCTGGGGAGACCTTATAGCAACCTTCCAGTTCCTGAAGGGGCTACAGGAAAGCTGGGAAGGGATTTTTTACAATGGCATGAAACGATAGGATGAGGGGGAATGGCTTTAAACTGGAAGGGGAAGATTTAGATTAGACATTAGGAAGAAGTTCTTCACGACGAGGGTGGTGAGGCGCTGGCACAGGTTGCCCAGGGAAGCTGTGGCTGCCCCATCCCTGGAGGTGTTCAAGGCCAGGCTGGATGGGGCCAGGCTGGACCCAGTCTGGTCTGGTGGGAGGGGTGCCTGCCCATGGCAGGTTGGGTGGAACTGGATAGGCTTTAGGGTCCCTTCCACTCTAAACCATGCTATGATTCTATGATATTTTACTCTTATAATTCTGCAACTGTGCCAGAGAAAGTGAAATATGGAAGCTGGATTTGTAAGAAAATACTAACTCAATAATGAATATATGGTCAAACACACACAAAAAATGAGACTAACCTTGTAGCTCAGTAACCAAGTGTGGGAGGGGAGAAACGATGATTGTTACAGAACATGGTGGAACCTGTCACAGTGAGACAAGGCTCAACTCAACTGCTTTACTCAGTACAAGTGGATATATGTTCAAGTATAGACATTTTCTTACCCTTGGTATGAAAATGTCAGTGTGCACGAGTGAAAAGAGAATTAACATCAAATTTCTTATGAAACTGAAGAAATCTGTGACAGAAACTTTTCAATTATTGAGCGAGATTTATGGTGAAGAGATCCCAAAGATCAGGTTGGTGCTCAAAGGAAACCATTTTTTGTCACTAGGAGTTGTGAAAGCAAAAATGACAGAGATCCTCAACAGCCTTTCAGAAAATGATCTGTGGAATTGCTTTGACCATTGGCAGCATCATATGCAGCTGTGTGTTGACTCAGAAGGGAATTATTTTCAAGGTGATTGTAGTTGATTTTCTTAATTTGTTAAATAAAAAGACTTTCATGCACAGTCTCATTTTTTTTATGTTGGACCTCATATTCCTTATTTTAGAAAAACAATTAAAAAATAAAGTCCTATTACAATCAATCTTTTACTTTCCCAGATTCACCAACATTTTTAAGGTGTTCTTGGAACTCACCTGTCTCAAAAGCTTCATATCAAACAGCACAAAGGCAATGTAGAAGAGAGATGCAAAACAATTTAGGAAGTTGAACTGCAATTAAAAAAATCCTTGTTATTAGTACTCAACCAAAAGTTCAAATGCAGAATATTATCTAAATTAACAGTTACCTTGACTAAATAGCATTTATGAAGACGTAAAATTAAAATTTTTCTTACCACTGTTTTTAAAACTTAGGTCAGAAAAATCATTCTCAATATTTGTTCTACTCAGATTTTCTTTTGACAAGCGCAATGCTTTCCTAAAGACAGTACATAAAGAAATGTGGATATTAAAAACACATCACTTTCTACTTAACTTTCACCTTTCGGCAGTTTCCGTTAGGTAATGCAATAAAATGGATGTATTCATCTTAGTTTAGTGTAATGATTCTTTTTCCCCCAAAGAAATACTTTATAAAAGTATATGCATTAGATGACATCTCTCACATGTACAATTGTTTCACAATATATGTTAGTTGAGCTTTATTCACTTCAAATGGTTTTATGGACAAAAGAAATATTCCCTGCTTCCAAAATGAGACATAATCACAGCATTGTGCCTGAAAAATCACAATGTAGCTCTGAAGTAGGACAAAACTTTTCCTAATCACTATCAGTGCTGGAGCTCATGGTTGACATAAATAATACTGGGGAACGCAGAGAGCCACTCATAGGTTGAAAGTGAATCTTGGCACGGTTTACATTTTAAATTTCATTTTTTTTTAATTAGTCTCTATAAATTTCCTATAGGGAAAAGGAGAGAGTGCTATTTTTTGAGAAAGGTAGGGACAAAGCAATATTTGATGCGTACAAGAGTTTAGCTCTAGAGATTACCAGTAACAGAAGGATAACAAGCAGGCTAAAAAACAGTAATAAGCATGCTGAGTTGAGGGGGGAAAAATGGAACTCCGGGGGAGGACTGAACAACCTTAAGGCTCAAAAGAAGTCAGTATCCACAGCTGCTTTTACTGAACATCTTCTCTAAGAATTCAAGACCTACAGCACACTTCTTTAGAATCAGCATTGTGATATACACCTATAAGAGCAATCAAACATATACGCATACACACACACAAAAGCTGCTTGTTCAGAACCACAAAGTAAGTGCACCAGTATATCCTATAAAGCACACAGGAGCAGACTAACAGGCATATACCTCCAGCACTCTTTGAATGGTTGTCTGAACATTAGTACAGGTGGAAGTTAATACATGAACTTTTTAAAACACAGGTTTACCATACAATCTTGCAACAAGTGGAAAGACTAGTTTGCAGCTGAAGACAGGATCACATCAATTAACAGGAAAAATTACATAGACAGAATACTAATGTACGAACAAATCAATACAAATAAAAATCCAGCTCTCTACCATAAAAAGAAGCATCAAAAACAGTCTAGCAGTTAACTGTAAGCACAACAGAAATCCTGTGTACTCTGATATTTTGTGGTAGTTTTTGGCTTTGAATAAAACTGCAAGTCAGTGAGGTAATGCTAGAAAAGCACTAATAAAACACATGACAGGTTCTCTTTCTAAATCCTTTTAAAAGCTGCTTATACTACATACTTACCACCAAAACCTTCAGAATTAAATGATTCTGATATGAAGATTCCAGCCTGTGATTTTCTAAAACATCAACAAAATTACTAATCAGTAAACAGCAGAAGCACTTATCATGTACTAGGCATTGTTAATACAAAGAGTAAACACACATTTTTCCTCCCCCTACAAATTACTTAACTAATAGTTCACAGGGAATAGTTCCTTCAACACATTGTGGCAAAAGGAATTTATACTGCACCAGTACCCTGCTTAACCTCTGTCACCGTAGTGAGTTACATAAATACTGTTGCTGCTGTGAAAAATCAGCTTAAACAAACAAACAAAAAATCTATGTTAAAAAAAAAAAAACTTAGGTTGCCTGATGAAGACATTTTAGTCTACCAGATCAACACAACTGGACAACTCACATACAGGCTTTTTCTTTCGGTATAGTAAAAAATTAAACAAAACAGTCAGCTGAAACCTACATATGAATTTAAAAGCCATTATTTAAATAAAATCCTTGAATAGTCATAAACAAATGAAGAAATTGATTGTTTTTACTATTGCTGCTGTCAAGCTGAATTTGCTGAGCAAATAATTTTGGCACATAAAACCGATCTCCACTTCAACACTTCTTTGTAGCCTGTGTTCTGCATCAATCTCCCTTTCCTTTAAGCTTTCTTAGGTTAATTTTCTGGGCCTCCAGCTTTACTAACCTGGATTACGTCCAGTAAATGTATGCCACAAGACATTTTCAATTAGCTTCTGTATTAACTTTTCTGAAATTGACTGCACGTGTCTGTAGAAGTGCTTAAACTCAAAATAAATACTAACATTTCAATATCCTTATGCTAGATTACAAAACATAAGACCCAATCTACTAAATAAGTCACAGACACAGGGAAAACAAGGCAGACTATTACAACATTTCTCCTCCTCTGAGAGTGCCAACAGTGGTGAAGGGGCTGGAGCACAAGCCTTATGAGGAGCAGCTGAGGGAAGTGGGGCTGTTTCGTCTGGAGCAAAGGAGGCTGATAGGACACCTTATTGCCCTCTACAACTACTTGAAAGGAGGTTATAGTGAGGTAGGTGTTGGTCTCTTCTCCCAAGCAACAAGTACCAGGTCAAGAGGAAATGGGCTCAAATTGTGCCAGGGGAGGTTTAGATTGGATGTTAGGAAAAATTTCTTCACTGGAAGAGTAGTCAAGCACTGGAACAGGATGCCCAGGGAAGTGGTTGAGTAACCATCCTTGGAGGTGTTGAAAAAATGTGTAGATGTGCACATGGTTTAAAAGCCATGGTGGCGCTGGGATGAACTTGGAGTTTGTTTCCAACCTTACTAATTCTATGGCCAGAGGAAGATATCTTGATAGGGATGTGAAATCCCTGTCACTGTTCTAGCATACACAAACACTCTCAGATGGTCTTTAGTTGATGTTTTTAGATTTTGTTCCATCATCTCAGTGCCTCTGCACTCTGCAAAGATACATCATAAGACTAAGTAATATTCAGCAAACCCAGACCGTGGATGCAAGCTGCCAAGACAGCCTTTCCTGCCATCAGCCTCTCAGCTCCCATCCTCACAATCTCACCTCGCCTCTTGTGCCAGCACTATGACTGATAGAGCCAAAGAGCTCAATCAGGGAACCAGAACTTCTGTACGAAAGGCAGAGGGAGGCTGAGGACGAAGGCAGGATCACCCCTTTTGATGGCATGCTGGACTCAGACCAAATTAAATCAAATATGAAACTACAGACCAAAATAAATTAGCCATGAAACTGCAGTCTCAGAATGTCCAAAATAAGAAGTTAAAATGGCCACCTCTTTTATCCCACTGTAAAAGTCTACTTCAGGAAATTTCTTTAGCATTCCATTGAACAAGATTTCACAGTAACGTATTCTACAAAGAAACAAATTCTAAACATCTGGGATTCTAACTTTAAGGAAGAATAAACAACTTTCTTACCCCATGATGTTAAGAATTCAGCAGCATACCGATAGATACGGTTCATGATTTCGATTACAACAGCATATATGATACTGGGCACATACAGCATCAAGCTGCTGAAGTTAGACTCGTTCTCTTCATGATAATCCAGAGCCCACTGTTCCAAGTCAAAATAAATCATCATCACATACAGTGAGAAGTAGAGGCAAAGGCACACAAATGGTAGCGACACCAGGTAAATCCGTATCTGTCTCCTAATACTTGAGTACACTGGTTCTTCTCTCCCAGTGATGGGATTGATACCCAGGACACCACGAAAGCCTGGTCTTGGTTCTTCAAACTGCCGTTTCATCAACAACGTCCCCCAACGGTACGACATGATGGCACAAATACGCTTCCAAACTTCCAGAATCACAGTGGACCAGAGCAGATTGAATGTGGCAAACATCACGTATTTGTCATAGTCTTCCCACGCAAACACATAATAAGGAATACCAATGACAGCCATTGGAATCAAAGCAAATGTGAAGTACTCTAAGAAGCCAAAGTAGAGAGCAATGGTTTCGCCAAAGTAACTGCGTATCTCATCTGCAGAGAAAAATGAATCAATTAAGACTACACTTAACACAGATGCCAGTATAATATCAAACTTGACTTTACATGAATCCCTTAGCCCAACTGACTTTTTTTCTAAATAATGGATAGGAATATTGGTTGGGTTCTTCCTCCTTCTACCATGTTTCAAAAACTCAGAAGGTCATTTAATTTTTTTTCATTATATATATACATACACATATATTCAGATGTTAGGAACGTCAAATATCTCAACACTTACCATACCAATGTCAGATATCCAGAGGGAAAAAAAACCCAAAACACTAGCATTCTTAAAAAATGAATCTGTCAATGAATGCCTATGATGGCATGAAAGACATGTGGCATAAAAACATACTTTAACAGTGTGTGACACCTTACGTCTGAAGCTTCTCGCTGGTTTACATGCACCTCAGAAACAAATCTGTTTCAGTCTGCTCAAGGCCAAAAAGGACTAGCTGTGCTTTGCCAGCCTTCAAGGAACTAAAGGAATAGATCAAAAGGTACATTGAAATCTCAAGTGCTACACGTGTCTGCACACTCAGAATGAGCGCAGTATTTGTACAGTACTTACTACACAGGAGTTTCACCCCTGTCGAGGCTAAATCCTGGAGTAGAAGTTAGGAAAGACCCTCGGTCTTCTCACACAAACTGAAAAGAAAAAACTTTCCAGAAGAAACCCTGCACTTTATTTGTAGAGGAGTTAAGTCTTCACATACCTAAAGGTTGATAGCCAACTTTGACTCGGCCATACCAGCTGTGACGGAGCTTTTTCAACTCTTCTCTATCATGCAGTGGGAAAATCTGAACTAGAATGCCACTGGTCAATAATCTTCTTACTAGGAAAAGGAAAAAAAAGATACCTAAAACTCCTTCAAAGGACACTGAAGCTGATACAAGCAGGCAGGCTACATTATGTACTTGGTAAGTCTAAAGTTACTTTGAAACAAATGTAGCATTTAAATCCTGAGAGCAAATAAAGTGTCTGCATGTTAGTTAAAAATCCATTATAGAGAACAGTTCTACTTATTCCTATAAAGGCTGTGCTGTCCACTAGAAGAGAAAAAGTAACTTTTTTACATCTATAAACTATTCCATAAGTTTGCAACAGAATCAACTGCATTCTGAATAACAAAAAGCGCTGCAGGTCAGAACTGAAATGCCATGAGTAGTTTTGCGTGGGAAGGTCTGGCTCTGGCATTTGAGCAAAGAAATTTATAATGAATCAAACTTACATAGCAAAAACAAAAGACTACATTGAAGAGCCACTGTTGTATTAATTATGGGAAAGGGAGTACAAATATCTTTGAATGATCAATTGAATCTAATTCATAACTGAAAATACACCTTCATTGCAAACAAACCAAATATTCCATAATTTGTATTTAACTTTGTTATAGAAAGTAATATTACCTGCGTTGATAAGCAAATTGCTCCACAAGCTACAACCGTAGAAATATATAAAAAAAAAAAAAAAGAAGAAAGAAAATAAATCCAAAAACAAGAGAGGAAAGGCACTGGAAGTTGTGTGAGAGTTTTTTTACCATTTCCAATCAGCAACTACTTGACATAACTAGAAAAATACCTTAGCTATTTAAAAAAACAAAACCTATAAACTCAGACTTGTACATTTATTTCATTTCTTGAACGACTAACATACACAGGCCTGTTTCTTCGACGACCAGCACTAATGACTAAAGAACATTGTTATTAAAAGGACATACAAATATTAAAATATAAACTACCCTAAGAAAATGCAGCATCTCTGCCAATGAGCTAGCTGGAGCTGCCAGAAAAATAGCACTAGCTCTCCTTGCTTCTTTCTCCCATGAAATGAAAGAGCTCTCGAAGCAAAGAGCAGGTTAAATGAAATCAAGTGGATAAAATACAACTTACTTCCTTCATATTGTGAAATATGAACACTGGAACACTATTAATCATTTTTATACAGAGATGCTAAGTGTGTAATTATATATTTTTTAAAAAATATATCTTTTTGGTACTAATTATAAAAATAATGCATGACATCAATATACATGAAAATTATCTGGCTTAAAAGAACAGAAAGCCAGAGTCTCAGCACCCCAAAACCAGTCAGATTGGAAAGCCCTCTGGAAGCCCAACTTCCTCCTCAAAGTAGGTCCAGCTTAAATCGGGCTGCTCAGGACCTTGTCTAGTCAAGACCTGTAAGTCTCCCAGGACAGAGATATCAGAACGTCTATAAAATTTTGCTCCAATGTTTGATTATTGTCATTGTGAAAAGACATTTTCTTAATACCTACTCAGAGTTTCTCTGATTGCACTGTGCATCCATTGCCTCTTGTCCTATCGCTTCAGAACATTAAGAAAACAAAGCTGATCAAAAACAGTGGGACTTTAATGTCTGAAGGATTTCTCTTCATTGCATGAAAATTAATATATTTTCACCATGAACATGATCCTACACAAACACAAGGAGTTACAGGCAAACTGCATGACTTACCAATTGATTTTCCTGGATAGAGCTTTGCCTGAGGATATCCAGGTATCATTTTTTCATCTTTTGCTCTCAAATTTTCAAGTTCATGTTTAATGATATATTGACATTCAGCCATTGTAAGGAAATTGTGATTGTCATCTAAATCAAACAGAAGGTAGTATGAATTTATGCAGCTTATGAAGACATCTCTGGCAGCAAATAACTATTCAAAAATGAACAGAATCAGAAAAAAAAAAATGACAATTACTACCCAACAACTTCTATTAGGGAAACCTCTGCTTTTTCAAACTAAATGTCTTGGGAAGAAGTTTTCTTTAATCAGCATATGTTAGCCACTGCGTTTTTGACTCCCCATGTGGAACTGAGAGAACAAATCACTCGAGAGACAAAGACACCCCTGATGTACTATAATAATCAATGGGGGTTAGGTTAGCATAGCAGCAAGTACACTCTTGCCTTGTTGAAAGACTCTTACTTAGGTATCCACTATTTGCTGATCTCAGAATCTCCCTATCCCTTCATGCCATACAGCTCCTGAAGTATTTTCATAATGAAAAAAAGTAAGATATTGGGATAAATCTCCTTTTCTGTAAGCATTTCACACCAAATACCACAGTATCTTGCTCTTTATTGCCTATACAACATAATTATAAGCCATTTGAGACAATTACTTCTGATAAAAATACAGAAACAAGGTAAGAAAATAGGAAACCTTTCAAAAAATCCCAAATTTTTAAGAGCTACAGCAACAAACCTATTGTTGGCCCCACCAATTTATCACCAAGGAAATAGTCTGGTTTCCTTTAGATAATGACCAATTGATATTTTTCTCCCCTTAGAAATAAGAAACTATAGTAATGGCCTTAAATAAGGCAAGTAAGAAGTCAAAACAGTGACAAATCTCTAATACCAAGAATAAGAATACAATTATCAGTTAAACTGGGGAACTAGAGATATTAGTAAGACAACACAGGCTGCAGGGTTTCTTTTGTAGGTGACACTTTTTTCACCTTATCTAAGCATGGTCAACTATTTTATTCTCTGATCGGATCAGTTTTAATAAAGAAAAACGATCAGGAGATGCAGCAAAACTTAGCCTTTAGGTTTACAGAAGCTGGAGTCCCAGCTGCTACTAGAGAATCTGTTTGCAATGACAATCAGATTACCATCAACAATGTAAATTTATGAAAAACATAAATACTACCTTTGGAACTGACAATTCTTCTCAAGACTTCCTAATTTCAGGAAAGCAAGGTCACCAAAAAAAACCCAAAACACTGCAACAGTGACTGAACACAGCAGCAGTGTTGGATAAACTGGCACTACACAAGAAACAAAACTTTATTATTGTTTCAGACAGATCCAAGGACCCTTATATTAAAAATGTGGTGAAAGGCATCACTGAAACAGGCACATAAAAAGTATCACCATGACTAAGCTGGAACTCCAATGTTTACCTGGATAGCAAAATGCATTCTTTCACTTCAGGGGAGGTTAAATATATTACAGGTGCTACATTTAAAAGAAAATTTTACTGTGTTGGACCTTCCACAGGAAAAGGATTTCGCTAATCATGCCCAAATTCATTGAATACAGTGTTATTTAATTATCTAATTCTGACTCATGTTTAAATCTCATAGAGCAAAATATTTCTATTTACTCCAGCTAATTATAAGATAATAAGCCTCAAAGCTGGCTAACAGGTGTTAATAAGAAATTAAATTGCTATGTTAATTCATAACATTCATTGTAAGTCCTGCACTCATGTTTATCAACTATATCTTCTTGTCTTATTTTCAATAAAAACCTTTCATACAAATAAGAGACTATTTGGAGTATAAAAATAGCATAAAGTAAAACATAACTAAAAAGTGAAAGTTGTGAAAGAGAATAAAAATTCCATGGGTAAAAAAAAGAGGGTTTTTTTCATGGCTTGTTCTTCCTATTTCTGTTCACTGTGTCCATTCCAAGAAGTAGAAAGACTGAAAGATTTAACAGTGTAATTGCTTATAATCTTTAACAACAGCTTCACAATGACAAAGAGCCCTGACATCACTTACCTGCAAAATCTTTGAAAGTTTTCCTACTGCTGTATGTAAAAGTTCTCATTGAGTTATCATTACATTCCTTCACCAAACCCACAGCTTCCGCTCCCAGCAACAGCCTTAAGTGGGAAGCTCCAACGAGATAAACATTTTCATCTCCGTTTTCCGTAACCAATGGTTTAACCAGCAGTTGTGCCCCTTTAAAGTAAAAAAGGCAAAATAAGGAAGAGAATACATAGAAATTATGTCTCAAAAAAATAGTATTTTAACATCCATCACATGCAACCTAGTTATTATGAGTGCTGAAGCTGCATCTTTTTAAGAGCAGAAAGAAGGCTTCAACAGCACCTGACATGGCGTGTTCACAATCTTGAAGTGTTGACCCTGTGATTTAGCCCTGTTTCTGTGGAAGCATATGCAGACAATGAACAGGAAAAACGGGGACAGTTTTGACCTGCTTCCCTAACGCTCACACCTTGTAAGTCACCAGCGCCTCTGCAAGCAGTCCCACTCATTTTAAGGGGACTAGGCTCTTAAAGCAGAAATGTCCCTGACTTATCTAACAGACATCTGAAAGCAAGTTTATAGTCATAAACCAAATAGCCTCAGAATTATTACTTACAATAAGATACAAGCTAAAACAGCCATAAATCATGCCTTTCTAAAAATGTACAAAAAGGAAAAAAAGAACAATCAAAAAGTCTAAGGAATTATGAATTCATTAGTTTAACTTTGATTCCTGCATGTATACTAATACAAATAATCTAAGTCTTTGTAAAAGTCTACAAGCTAGCAAAAAGAGAATTAAAATCCAAAATGGATTTATCAAGATTCAATTGCTCCCTGCTAACTTAATCTTGTTCTACAACATGGTACCAAGTCTTATCGAAAGAACAGTAGACGTGACACATAATGGTTTTGGCAAAATTTACAATGTTCTCATAAGCAACAACAAAAAAATGCTCTAGACAATTACTATAAGAACTTATATCAAAACTAGGTCAAAAGATAAGCTATAAAGCTTTCACCTCAAGAATGAAAGGGTTCTAGAGTTCAATAGGTATGTGACACTCAGTAATAACGGGGTCAACAGAGTTCTGTTATTACATTTTCATGACACCAGCATGAAGATCTACTCTTCCATAAAATTAAGCAACTTCAAAATGGCAAAATGGAGTCGAATTGGCTAAACAATAATCAAACCGCAAATTACCTGGAAACTAATTTTGTGTATTTGTTCATAATACAATGACACCTAATTTGCTTTCAAAGAGTTACACAAGATCCCACTGTACTCACCTCCATTTCCTTTTTTGTCCACAATTCGTTTAGTGAACCATGCTACGGTTTCCTCTTTGGTGCCTTTTGCAAGCTCAATCACTACAAGAGGCCTGAAGTTAGGCTCAGAAGTATCTAAGAAAGACCAGCTTTCCGACATCTTTTGAGAGCTTGCTAAGTACAAAAACAGAACAAAAATGCCAGTGTTAAAAAGGTATTTGGTATCAATCTTAGAAACTCAAAACTTTACTGTAGTGGTATGCCTGTGCTTAGCAAAGTGGCAGGTGCCTATTTCAGTGGACCAGCTGAAAAAAGGAGTTTGAGTAACCTCTCCAGTTGTCACTTGGCAAGATGTTACCCGTCTCCAGCAGCATTTATGCCCTACTCTAAGCAGGAAAATTGTTGTTGCTATGTATAGCAAAAGCAATAGTGATGAGAAAGCAAATAAATATAGAAAAATAAAGAAAAATAAGGACAAATGAAAAAACAGCTTGCAACTTCCTACGTTGTGTTATTTGTCAGAAAATGAAAACATTAACAGGAAAGAGCATTAGACAAACTGATATCTACACCCAATAATCTTCTCCTGGTAAGCTTGTACAAACATATTATATGCTTAAGGAGGAACTTCCTCAGTTAATCTTGTGAAGCTTCAACCATATCAAGGAAACTCACACCACATTGAATAGGTGAGCAGGACACCTATCATATAGATAGGCAAATTATACACGAAACACTTAAATGACTTCTTAAAAGATATAAAACAAATGTTCCGTGGCAAAGTCCAGCTGCAGAGTGTTGAGCATCAGCATAGCTTTATATGTAAATAAACCACACGATCTAAGTGAACGTTCATGGAATCACAGAATAATTTAAGTTGGAAAAGGCTCTTAGTCTAACTGCAAACCTAGAACTGCCAACTCCACTACTAAACCCTAAGTGCCACATCTACAGGCTTGCACAGGGGTTCACGTGTACAAATACTCAAAGGTGAATGATAACAGAGGATATCATGGCCAAAGCCAACAATTCTGTAAACTGTAAAAACAAATACATCAACTGGCTTCAGATTATATTTAATAAATCCATAATTGTAACACGGGGCCCTTCTTGTACTCCCAGCCAAGAGGTAACTTTATTGCTGCCAATAAAAAGGGAGTTGAGCTAGCACATACTTCTGCCTTTTTTCCTCTGGTAACCACACATAAACTAGAAGAAAAATGCAAGGAAATCCATTTCAGTAACACCAGCATAGCTAAAATGTTTGCCAGTACCTTTTCCTCCTCATTCTTCTTCCCTTCCACTTGTCTCCCTTCCTTGTAGCCTTCTCTTCTCCCCCCCTTCCATTACTCCTCTTCCAGCTGGAGCACCTCTGCTATGAGGACAGGCTGAGAGGGTTGAGGTTGTTCAGCCTGGAGAACAGAAGGCTCCAGGGAGACCTTTGAGCAGCTCCCAGACCTGAAGGGGGCTACAAGAAAGCTGGGAAGGGACTTTTTACAAAGGCATGGAGTGATAGGATGAGGGAGAACACCTTTAAATTGGAAGGGGAAGATTTTGATTAGACATTAGGAAGAAATTCTTCACGATGAGGGTGGCGAGGCACAGGAACAGGTCACTCAGGGAAGCTGTGAATGCCCCTTCCCTGTAAGTGATCAAGTCCAGGTTGGATGGGGCCAGCCCAGACCCAGTCCAGTGGGAGGTGTCCCTGCCCATGGCAGCAGGATTGGAACTGGATGATCTATAAGGTCCCTTCCAATGCAAACCATTCTATGATTTCCTTCTCCTTCCCTCCCCAGTAAGTCAAATATTGGTAAAACCATTCTTTGCTTGAAATGCCAAGGCAGGGGTCAGCTTCTAAACCACTTTCCAGGACACTTATCACATTGTTTTCTCATGAATTTTGACTTTGGCATCTAAAAAAACCCCAGAACTATAAACTAGGGGTGGGAATATTTTTCTTGGTTATTTGTTTCCAAAGACTTTTCTTATTTCAGCCTCTGAGAAAAAAAAAAGACTATCCCCAATGTCATATATCAGTTAGGGTGAAAAGCTCAAAGAATGGGGCAGCAAGAACATACACAGGCCAAACAGTCCCTGTTTTCTCAAGAACAAGAATTAGGAGAATGACCACTTGGACTGAGCCCACATAAAGGAGGAATAGGTGTTTGCATGATATTTTCCGAAGTATCATGCTTCTAGATGCCAATCCTACAGTTTCACTCCAAAAACTTGCTCCGCTGTGCCTCTTGGCCAGCGATGGGAAAGAGACCCTTGGAGGTGCAGGAGCAGCAGGTAAGAACTGACTGAAGGGGCCCAGAGGAGCCCTGATGAGGGGCTGTGCTCATTGCTACAGAGGGCATGAAGCAACCCCCAGGGACACCATGAAGGCCCACCCTAGGAATCACATAAAGCTTCCTTCCCTCGGATGCATTCCTTCCTGACCCCAGAGTTGGCGATTGGCTAGTCCCTCAGTATCTGAGCAAGACCTGCCTCCTCATCCCACAGGCTGGTCCTGCCTCCCAGCGGATGCCTAAGCCCTATTCTCCCTCAACCTGGAGCCATCTCAAGGGCTTCCGAGAGTGGTCATGGCCTGATCCATGGGGCTGACAGGCTCCTGTGCCTGGCAGGACACTGCTGGCTGTTCCAAAGCACCCTTGCAACATCTTTGTATCCCATTGCTTACAGCTGTTGCTACTGGCTCTCCAGAGGATGAGAACAGAGAGCTCCTTAATTGCTTCTCCAGAAGGCATTCCCTCAGTCCCCCGCTGGGGTTGGTGGTTATTCTCAGCTCCCAAGGAGCCAGTGTCTGTTCACTGAGGGCTGAAGCAGCATTTCCATCCAGTCTTTCAACGTGGCCCCACCAGAAGCTGGCTCTGCAGCAACAAACCTCCAGCAGCTTCTTCCAGCCTCCACTCTTCCCCCCTGCAAGGAATTTCACCGTCTCCTCAAGGACTTCCATTTGGAGGTCCCTGGGCTGCCTGCTGGCAGGCTGGCTGCAGGACACAGGAATTTGCTCCCTTTATCCTGCCTTGGGGCATTGTCACTGCTGTGTTGTCAGGTGGCAATGTTCCAGTGGGGTTTGCAGTTTGTCTCATCTGCCAGTTCATACACACACAATTCTGCAGAATTTGGATTTACAGCTCTGGACCCAAGTATCTGTGCCTAAAAAGAAATCTACTGCATTAATGAAGTATTATAAACCTTTTAGATGGACATCCGTACAAGCAGAATGAATCAAAGGAAAACATAATCAGCAATTAGGCACTGTAACCGTGATTGCCAATGATTGACGACACCACTCTGCCTTACCACATCACTTTCCATCGTCAGTTTCATTTTTTAAAAGAAAGATAAAGCCTATCACACTGTGCATACTGCAGCTTCTATGGAATATAAATAATGAAAAGCACTAGATAGTTATTAGGTACTGGTAGTTAACGGTATCACTTGAGAGAACAGTTATCTCCTGAGAACAGCCTTTGCATAAACAGCATGCCTACCCAGTAAACTCAGCTCCTATCATTTATTGAGAATCACTGTCCTTGGCACAGTGACTAAGATTTGTTATTTTAAGGCTTATTACTACTGAAAACCATAATAGGGCTGAAGCACTCTTCCCACCTGCACTTGTGATTTCCTGAACCACAACAGTGGTTAAACAGACATTTAATGCCTAGTACAGATCCTGTGGGATGTAACTTGGCCTCTTCTCCTATACTTAGTGCAGTGTAACTTACAACAGGCCCAGCAGAGAGGGGAACAGGGATGAAAGAATCACAGAATCACTAAGGCTGGAAAGGATCTCTAAGATCAAGTCCAACTGTCAGCCCAACACCACTGTGCCTGCTAAACCATGTCCCAAAGTGCCACATCTACACATTTTTTGAACACCTCCGTGGGTGGCAACTCCACCACTTCCCTAGGCAGCCTGTTCCAATACTTCATCATTCTTTCAGGAAAGAAATTGTCCATAATAACCAATCTAAACCTCCCCTGGCATAACCTGACACTATTTCCTCAAGTCCTATCACTTGTTTCTTGAGAGAAGACACCAACACCCACCTCACTACGGTCTCCTTTCAGGTAGTTGTAGACAGCAATAAGGTCTCCCCTCAGCTCCTCCTCCCTAGGCTAAACAACTCCAGTTCCCTCAGCCTCTCCTCATAAGATTTGTGTCCAGACCCTTCATCAGATATATATGGTGTGATATGAGGATGAGCATGGATCCACCAGGAGAGGGAGGAAGGGGAACTTACAGGGCTGAAGCCTTACCCTCCCCATTGCTGCACGTGTTTCTGAATCCCATGACGCCACCAGAGCCATTTCACCTGCGACAGCTCGGTCACAACTATGACTACCATGCTGGGGACTATTATGCTTCTGGACAGAGAGAGACGAGAAGATGGGCTTAAGAAAATGTCACCGTTCTTGGCAAAATATCCTGACCTTTTATAGCCAACACTGATGCGGTGAGTAAAGAAATTGCTTCACTGGAGAAATATGAGTTTTAGGGAGGGATTTAGGAGGCCTGTCAGAAGCAGCTTTACACAGAGACCAAGGACTGCTAATCCCAACTGCCCCAGTCACAAAACTGTCAGGGGGCTGCACAGGGCTTTAAATTGGAAGGGGGAAGATTTAGACTAGATATTGGGAAAAAATTGTTCACGATGAGAGTGGTGAGGCCCTGGCACAGGTTGCCCAGGGAAGCTGTGGCTGCCCCATCCCTGGAGGTTCAAGGCCAGGCTGGATGGGGCCTTGGGCAGCCTGGGCTGGCGGGAGGTGTCCCTGCCCACGGCACTAGGGGTGGAACTAGATGATTTTTAAGGTCCTTTCCAACCCAAACTATTCCGTGATTCTATGACTCCAGTTTTTGTCATAATAACCGCTTCTTGGATCAAGGCGAGCCCGGGGGGCGAAAGAGCGGGGGGAAAGAAGGGAGGGGGGGATGGGGAAGAGAAGGGGTGGCACGTAGCGGGCACGAACGGGCCCTCGCCCCGCAGCCGAGCCGCCAACCTCCCCACCTGCATGACCGTGCGGGGTGGGCGGGTAAGGGGGGAGGCTCCTCCCCTCGCGGCGGCAGCGTAAGCAGGGAGAGCCCCTTCCCGCCGGGCGACGGACCCCGCTCCCCACTCACCGCCGGCTCCACATCCACATCCACATCCGCGGGGCGGGCCGGGAGGCGGGCGCGGGCGGCACGGGAGCAACGCGGCGGACAGCGCCCTGCGCTCTGGCCACGCCCCTTGCGCACTGGTCACGCCCCTTGCGCACTAGCCACGCCCCCTCCCCTATGGCGCAGCCCCCGGTTGCGTCGGCCACGCCCCCTCCTCTTGGCCACGCCCCCTCCTCTTGGCCACGCCCCCTCACCCCCTGTCTTCCGGCTTCCCATTTGGTCATGTCAATCTCTTTCTGGAGTTTAAGCTGAAAACCCTGCGCTCCCTCTGTATGAGTTTTATTTTTAAGCATCATTTCCTACAGGAAAAAGAGGACACACGCCGAGAGAGTTGGGGTTGTTCAGCCTGGAGAAGAGAGAGAATACCTTTATAGAATCGTAGAATAGTTTGGGTTGGAAGGGACCTTAAAAATCATCCGGTTCTGACCCCTGCCACAGGCAGGTACACGTCCCACTGGATCAGGCTGCCCAAGGCCCCAACCAGCCTGGCCTTGAACATCTCCAGGGATGGGGCAGCCACAGCTTCCCTGGGCAACCTGTGCCAGTGACTCAGCATCCTCATGGTGAAGAAATTCCTCCTTATGTCTAGTCTAAATCTGCCCCTCTGCAGTTTATAACCATTCCCTCTCATCCTATCACTATAAGCCTTTGTGAAGAGACCCTCTCCAGCTTTCCTGTAGTCCCCTTCAGGTACTGAAATGTCACTATAAGGTCTCCTCAGAGCCTTCTCTTCTTCAGGCTGAACAACCTCAACCCTCTCAGCCTGTCCTTGTATGGAAGGTGCTCCAGCCCTCTGATCATCTTTGTAGCCCTCTTCTGGACCCATTCAAACAGCTCCACATCCTTCTTATGCTGAGGATTCCAGAACTGGACGCAGTTCTCCATATGAGCTCTCACAAGAGAGGAATAGAAGGGCAGAATCACCTCCGTTGACCTGCTGGCCACACTTCTGTTGATGCAGCCCAGGACACGGTTGGCCTTCTGGGCTGCAAGTGCACACTGCCAGCTCATGCTAAGCTGCTTCTTATAGCAGCCTTCCAGTACTCAAAGGGGGCTATAAGAAAGCTGGGGAAGGGCTCTTTGCTGGGGAGAGTCTCTTTACCAGGGAGTGCAGGGATAGGACGAGGGGGAATGGCTTTAAGCTGAAAGAGGGGAGATGTAGATAAGGTATTAGGAAGAATTTTTTTACTGTGAGGGTGGAGTGGCACTGGAACAGGCTGCCTAGAGAAGTCGTGGCTGCCCCATCCCTGGAGATGTTCAAGGCCAGGCTAGGTGTGCCTTTTTTTCTGACTGTGAAAACTCTCACTTCTTGAAGAGAATGGCAATAACAGAGACGTGTTTAACAAAATGAGGGGTTAGTCAAACTTTATTCTTATGTTTTGCATGTTGGAAGTCTCCATTTCCAGTGCATCTCATGAATATCCACAATGTCTTCATTGGTTTTGGTCTTCTAGGAGCCCTCTAGCCTTCTTTACCCAACATCTTCATTCTGCCAGTGGTTTACAAAAAAATCCTTTTAAAGCAGTCTCTGATAACTTCACTTCTGAGCTTTCAGTGGGGACTCACCAGTTACTTGGCCTTGTGCATAGTGTCATTCAAGATGAATGTCTTTTCTGGTATAAAATTAATTGTTGTACTGGATAGGGTCACCTAGTATCAATATTCCTTGATGGGACTGTCACGTTTTCTCAATGTCGTTTATCCACTAGGTGTCACATTCTGGCTATGCAATGAATTCTTAACCATTGACAGCCCTTTTCTATAAGGTTCTGAGAGCAAAATGTTATAGTGACTTGGCATTTTCCATTAGGAGGATTAGCTAATTTAAAGATGGATCAGATCGCCCACCTAAATTGCAAACTGCACTATCACGGTTGCTAGATATAAAATCCAGATTTACATCCATGTATGACTGTAGTCCCATGGTGTGATTCTGTTAGACAATCACAGTGTTTTCATGATGTCTCCCTGTCATTTACAGTGCAGACTTTAGCCATGGTATAATGGATGAGCTGTAGTAAGGCAGGGTAGAAAAAGGAGAGAGACAGAAAAGGATCCATCAAAATTTCAAGAGCAGAGGATTTTTTCATGCAGTAGTTAAACTTCTTCTCGCTGTAATAATAACTACCACAATACTTAACTAAATTAACAAGCCATTAACCTACAGTGAGGTGAAATTCTCTTTACATCAGGGTGAAACTATGCTCACCTTTGGGCAGCCTGGTCTGGTGGGAGGTGTCCCTGCCCATGGCAGGGGATTGGAACTAGATGATCTTTAAAGTCTCTTCCAAACCAAACTACCCTATGATTCTATGATTTCCTTCCCCCTGTGCCCTCATTGCCAGCTCTGAGGCTATGCCCAATACTTGCACCACCTCTAGCACTCACCAGATCCTTCTCTGAGCCCATTCAACCTACCAGCTTCACAGAAAACTAACCCTCTGGGGCTGATTTTGCTTTGTTCTATTTTAGTGATTTAAATAAGCTCAGAGAAAGGCTATATATGTTCAGGAACTGGCACTTTTCCATACAGCAAACCTTATTAATGCTAATGCACATAGATGTGCATAGTATGACGACCATACTTTATATAATCACATAAATGAGATTAATATTGGCTGTTATCTGAAGTCACCCGTACTAGTAATCATTCTCCTAAGATTTACCTTTACCTAGGTTTTGAGGCATACTGGAACATTCTGTTATCATAAAAGGAAGGACTT
The DNA here is from genome assembly GCF_032191515.1 of Phaenicophaeus curvirostris. NCBI lineage: Eukaryota > Metazoa > Chordata > Aves > Cuculiformes > Cuculidae > Phaenicophaeus > Phaenicophaeus curvirostris. Next base: position 48,013,505 of record NC_091397.1, on the reverse strand, counting down.
TTACACAAGCTAATGACATATTGGTTTGAGTGTAAAATGGATGAGGGACACCTAAAATTTAAGGCTAACATGGTAATTACATTGGAAATTTTGCTATTAAATTCAAATTCATGTGCTTGTCAGAGAAAGATATAGCGACATTTTACCAATCTTCAGTGGTGGGGTTTAGTAAGATTCTACAGGATTCCACAGGATCTTTCCAATAGTGTAATAAGCATTACTAAAATGTTTTTACATTCCTGCACGTGGAGGAGAAATTTTTTGAGTCACAGCTGGCACAATTTTCCTGCCAGGAATTTTTGTGTAAGTGTATTCAGGCAGTCCAAGCATTGTTGGAGTCAAAGTGTGGAAGATTTGATTCATAAACGCAGAGCAATGAAGCTGATCAATTTTAATCTGCAAGGTACAAGGAAGACACATTTCTTCCATTTCACACTGTGTCTAGCTGATTAGAAGCATCTAGTGTTATCTCAGGTTAACTATTTCCAAATTCAGTCATTAAAGAAAGACCAAAAACCCTGTCCTGTCAAACAAAATGGAAACAGCTTAAAAAGAAGGGGATCATTGTGCCTAAGCCTTGAAGAGGTGAGAGAAACCACTCTCAGATTATCATCCAGAAAGAGCAGGTAAAAGGTAAAACACCTGCATGTTATGTTAATCATCATTCATACAAGAATTGAAGGAAAGTGAATTAGAAGTCATCAAGGCCAACAGCATCCTGGCTCATATGAGAAATAGCGTGGCCAGCAGGACAAGGGAATTGATTTCCCCTGTGTACTCATCACGGTGAGGCTGCACCTTGAATACTATGTTCAGTATTGGACCCCTCCCTGCAGGAAAGACATTGAGGTACTGGAGAGTGTGCAAAGAAGGGCTACCAAGCTGGTGAAAGGTCTGGAGAACAAGTCTTATGAGAAGAGGCTGAGGAAACTGGGATTGTTTAGTCTGGGGCAAAGGAGGCTGAGGGGAGATGTTATTGTTCTCTACAACCGCTTGAAAGGAAGTTGGAATAAGATGGGTGCTGGTCTCTTCTCACAAGTAACAGGTGATAGGATGAGAGGAAATGGTGTCAAGTTGTGCCAGGGGAGGTTTAGGCTGGATATTAGGAAAAATTTCTTTGCCAAAAGGTTATTGTGCATTGGAACAGGCTGCCCAGGGAAGTGATTGAGCCATCACTCCTGGAGGTATTGAAAAAACATGTAAATGTGGTGCTTAGGGACATGGTTTAGTGGTGGACTTGGCAGAGGTAGGTTAATGGTTGGACTTGGAGATTTACTTGTCTTTTAAAACCTAAATGATTCTAAGATTCAAAGTTCATTCTGCTTGGGCAGAACACACTTGGTTTATTTGTTACTCCTTGGATAGAAACAATACTGTGCAGTCAATTGTTTAATTGCTATGAGGTAGATAGCAGAATTTATAAAGAACATGCTCTAGCAAAACTTGCAGAGACTGGATACATCAGTATCCATGATGCTATGACTGGGCCTGTGCATCACAGAGATCCCCGACTGCACCGTCTGATGCTGCCTTTCAGTACACTGTGTTTTTCAAAGAGCTATTTTAATAATACCTCTGCCTGGATTTAGGAACTGAAGGAAGGTTATACTAACCCTTAGCTAGGCTGCTAAATTATGATCATGGCAGAAAGAGCTTAACTAAACTTCAGGGGGAGGGGGGCAAGATCAGGAATGCAGCATTCAGTAGAAGTCCCTCCAGCTACTACCTTCAAATTAACACAAGATAACCATAAGATAAATCCCCTAACAGTTCTGCTCTGAGGGTTCTGTGTTATTGATAGGAATGACTGTTGGAGGGCTGAAGAAGTTAATGATTCCTGTTGTCTTTCACCCCTTGTGCCTGAATTCAAGAGCTGTTCAGCTGCTGGACAAAGAATGAGGCTTTAAGGCAAAGCAGAATCAGAGAGCATCAATATTACCAGCCATTCCAAACTACACCAGATATGCACATGGTGGTTTTTAGTGTGCTTCAGAAAATGCTTCATGTGTTCTTACAGACAACTTCATGAAAGTAGCTGTATAAAATGCAGATACCACATCTTTACTTTATATGGTCCATTTCACTCTAACTTTTAGGTAACTAGAAACATAACTTGAGAAATGGTCTTTTTTTGGAGCTCTTGATTATGAAAAGATGACTTGTGTAAGTTTTTCTGGCTGATTTTTCAAACTGTCATAAATTGATTTCTCTAGGGAAATACCTTGGCTTACACAGTTAGGCAAGGGCTGCAGCACTTACGCTGCCGGCAAAACAATCACAGGTTTGACAGCTGTCCAGCAGTTTTAAAATAAAGACACTGAGATCTGTCTTCTTTTCTTACAGTATACATTGTTGTGTTGTATGTTACATTTCATAGAATCATAGAATAACCAGGTTGGAAGAGACCCACCGGATCATCGAGTCCAACCATTCCTATCAAACACTAAACCATGCCCCTTAGCACCTCGTCCACCCGAGCGTTAAACACCTCCAGGGAAGGTGAATCAACCACCTCCCTGGGCAGCCTGTTCCAGTGCCCAATGACCCTTTCTGTGAAGAATTTTTTCCTAATGTCCAGCCTAAATCTCCCCTGGCGGAGCTTGAGGCCATTCCCTCTTGTCCTATCCCCTGTCACTTGGGAGAAGAGGCCAGCTCCCTCCTCTCTACAACCTCCTTTCAGGTAGTTGTAGAGAGCAATGAGGTCTCCCCTCAGCCTCCTCTTCTCCAGGCTAAACACCCCCAGCTCTCTCAGCTGCTCCTCATAAGGCCTGTTCTCCAGCCCCTTCACCAGCTTCGTTGCTCTTCTCTGGACTCGCTCCAGAGCCTCAACATCCTTCTTGTGGTGAGGGGCCCAGAACTGAAGGCAGGATTCGAGGAGCGGTCTCACCAGTGCAGAGTACAGAGGGAGAATTTGCTGGTATGTATGTAATTTCTTTGCTTCCTTGCTATCTGCTAGTATGAACTGTACATCTGTTCATTTGACTGTTCTCACCATTGCTTGGAAAATGACAAAACTATGTAAATCCATTAAACTACAGATATACTATTTCTGTTAATTGCTATTTCTTAGGGCCCAAGTGTGTCATTATTACCCTCGTGAGTCTAGTTTACATACTACATCTACATACTCAGAAACATACCTTCCCCTCCATTTTCAAATGATCCCCTGTTGATGCATGCAGGTATCTTCTGGTCCAAGACGTCAAAACAGAAATAAAAATGGCAAGACTTGAATAATCACTCTTCATTTTTTGGACCAACGTATAGGTGTGATCACTGGACTTTGCAAAGTTATGGAACTTGACCCCTTAAAAACTAACACCACTACCAAGAAAAAAATATTTAACTCATAAAAATATTACCATTTTAAATAATCAGCAAAACTGATTATTTAAATTAGTTATTAGTTCAATCAGGGCTGGCAAGCAAAGTACTGACAGAACAAGGAGGTGTGCATATGCTATTGTTAAAAGACTGCATGTGCCAATTTAGTTCAACATGTACTTTTGGTATCTATCTTTGTGAATGCAATTTCTGGTACAGTTTTTCACCATCTGAGCCCACACGGGTCCCAGTGCTGTCATCAAATGTTCAGAGCATGGGATAATAAAGATATATGGTATATTCTGTCAGTTTAGGCATTCTAAGTGAAACTGAAAAAACATTTAATCTGATCTGTGTGCTATAGTCATACATTCAGAAATACCAGAGACATAATGTTTGCAAATTGAAAGAAATTTTCTATTAATTCTAACTTACTAGAGACTGGTATATTATCTTTATCAGTATCAAGTGGTCCATTTAAAATTTAGTTTTATAAGTCTGTACAGCAAAACCTTGATTTTATCAGGGTCATTGAATTTGTCTTTTATTTCTGGAGTGTATAATTCTATAATCTGATTCAAAGCACCCTCAGATGTATCAAACCTAAATTCAAAATCTCTTTATTTTAGTGAAAATCATCTCCAATCAGCAATTAGAAATGCTACATGCTGGAAAACAGGAATCCTATTTCTGTTTTCATCATTTAGTTCCTTCTGAAGCAGATGTCTAATGTTTGTCAAGACAGAATGGCACAAATGTATAGTATTTGCCCCTTTTCAAGCCAAAGAAAGGATTGCTCCTTCGTGCTAGTACTCCAGTGAAATAAACTAAGCAGAACTTTAAATTAAAGAAGGATTCTCCATTTTTAATATCAAATGTCAAGTCAAGTGAAAGTCAAGAAAAGATTAACAATTAATATCACCCCTGAAAATCTTTTTTCCTGGGGGATCCAAAGTCGTATTCTGAAAAAGGAGCACAGAATTCAAGTTCCACTTCAGGTTTCTTTTTTTTTCAGGAAACATGTAATTTTATTTTTCTGTTATGTTATATAAGCAAGAGTCTGTCTTCACTTCAGATGGAGTGAGGGTGATGGGTGTCTGAGTGTAGACACTCTCAGTTAGTCCAGTGTGGATGTAAGTGGGTATACTTGTATGGTGTTTGCATGTAAGGTGCTAGAACTCATGGGAACATGATGCCTTACATGTTACTGCAGTATTGGGGTGGATGGTGGCTCTACATGAAGATGACAAAGGGCCCTCTCTTCTGTGTAGGGCCATACATTGGAGGTGCACACGCTGGCCATATCGGGCTATGTGGCAAGAACATGCTCCCCAAGATGTCACATGAGGTAGGCAAGCTCCCCGGACTGGGTTACACAACAGCATGGACCAGCAGTGAGGGGAGAGGGAGATGCATTTCTCAGCTGTCAGAGACAGCTACAGCTTCTTCCCAGGCACATGTGACTGAAGAATCTGAGAGAAACCACAGTGCTATACAAATAGCATCAACTCCTCGTACTACGGCAGGGATCTAGGCAATCTTAGAATAATAGAATTAGAGGATCACTAAGGTTGGAAAAGACCATCAAGACCAGCTGTCTGCCCACCACCACCATGCCTACTAAATTATGTCCAGAAGTGCCATGTCTACACATTTTTTTAACACCTCAGAGGCTAATGTTGAGGTGTGTGACGATTAAATCCTCCTTGGCTTTATTAAATCCACACCTGCATCTCGTCTGCTCTTCTGGATACTCTAGAAATGCTGGGAAATACTCAGTGACTGTCAGCATTCATCAATACGCTGTCACTGTGATGATGGCAGCTTGCTAATAGAAGTGGGAGTAGGAAGCAGGGCTGGTCCTCTGTCCTAGCTAAGCCAGCTTATCCGAATTAAAATTACTACTCCAGACTAAGCGAGATGGTTTCAGGTGTCCACAAGTAGTCACACACCAGTATAAGCTCTCAAGTAACCCAGTAAAAGCACATAAGCAACACACACAGTCGAGACACTCCCTCAGGCGTCTATAAATTGCTGGTGGTAAGAACTGAAAGGCTGCCTGTAGTGGTCTCTGACAAGTGTGTTCAGAGAGATAGTTCTCCACATGCCAGCTAGGTAGGTCCTGCTGAAAATGAGGATCTTTGTGTGTCGGGAAATATGGATCTGTGTGTCAGCTGGTAGAACAGGCTATTCTTGGTCTGTTCCTGCTTCATATGGTTGCGTACTCTGAAACCATTGAAAATATATGCAGCTGCAGAGCTTTATCAATGTAGAGAACTTTGAAACTCACACTGACCTAGGTCTGAAACACTCCACCCTAAAACATTCTAGGCGCTTAGCATTCTTAAAAGCAGAGATATTGGTAAATGGCAGAAATAGGATAAGTGCTGGCAATATTAGATGATGTCATTACAGCACCTCACATTGCAGGCAATGATCCAGTGGGCAGCGCTGTCTGACAGTGTCCTGTAAGACTGCAGATACCAGCATCATGTAGCCAGAAGAAAGACATGCTTCCATATCCTTTGCTTAGACAACTGATAATAAGAAACGAGTTATCAGACTCATTGGACACATTTTTTTCCTTAATCTTTACCAAAGTAATCAAACACTCATCCCTTTCTGACATTTTTAAAGAGGACTTTAAGATTCATAGGTGAAAGGCATTTTGCCTTCAACAGATGTAGTTGTGCCTCATTTAGCTGACTGAGAGGAGGTTGTAGTGATGTGGGTCCTGGTCTCTTCTCTCCAGTAGTGAGTGGTAGGATGAGAGGAAATAGCCTCAAGTTGTGCCAGGGGAGGTTTAGGTTGATATTAGGAAAAAAGTTCTTTACCAAAAGAGTGATGAAGCATTGGAACAGGCTGCTGAGGAAATTGGTGGAGTCTCCATCCATGGAGGTGTTCAAAATATATGTAGATGTGGTGCTTCGGGACATGGTTTAGCAGGCACAGTGATTTTCAGCTGACAGTTGAACTGGATTATCTTATAGGTCTTTTCCAACCTTAATGTTTCTATGATTCTGTGGTCTTTCAGGATGTCTCAGTATACTCCTGGGATTTTGTTGTGTGACCAAAGTAATGTTTATGTGGTCAATACTAAGAAAAAGCAACGTGGTAACTTGCCAAAAATTTTAACATAGATTGAAAAATGCAGAGCTCTGATAGTAAGAGGTAGTATTATTTGTGTAATATTATTTTAATGATTTTTCGATTGATGGAGACTTTGTAGATGATTCTAAACATTAATATCTCCCTGGGTTTTGTTATCTAGATCTGTAATGGTTGTTTCATTATTTTTTTTCTTATTAATTGTTTGCCTTGGGGTAGTTACATTTAATCATTGATTTATTCACTATATGTCATTACACAACTCTCCGAAGGATGCAGTAGATAATAGTACACCAATTTATTTTTTTTATTTCAAAAGTCATGTATATTTGTTATTTTAATGTGTATGTTTGGTACAGGACAATTTCAACAGCATCTGAACATATTAGAATAAAAAGGAAAATGGTAAAGAAATAGGTCCTTAAAAGATCAGAAGAAACAACAGATTACCATTTAAGTGACGTTTATTAAAGTTTCTTCCATACTAGATATCAAAATCAAGTAAAAATTTAATCAAAGTAATGTACCCAGTACTGTACTGCAGACAGTGTGGAATCTACTCTTGCATAGCTCACACATACATGATGTTTTAATGTGATTTATTTGTATTGACTCTACGTAGCTGAAGTATAACTTTTTATATTTTTGGGGCTGTACATCAGTGCTCTGACGTGTCTAGGTGAAGAATCGGTTCCCCAGTAGGTTTCTCCATGCTTTTTTTACCCAAATGAGTATCAGCGAGAACCCCTCAGGGTTCTCTCGGCAGAGATTGTCTGCATCATCTAGTGCCACCTGACACAGCCTTGATATCAAAGACACCTGCAGAGGGGTGGCAGACATTCCACAAGACTGATGATAGATCTGCAGCTTTCTAAAGCCCTAGCTGAAGGACAGAAGAGATACACCGCATAGCAACTAAAATGGTACTAGACAGCTACATTTAGGCAGCTTATTTAGCATATTGCTTCTCTAGTTAGGCAGATGCTTTATTCTTTTTCTTGAGAGAGCAGTGTTCTGCATCAGCCTCAAAATCCAACAGTTCTTTACACAAGAAGTTAACCATCAGGAACATGATAATATACATTGTTCTCGTTTTGATTGTTAACAAGCATAGGCATTAATTTTCTTTCACACACCCTACAGTAACATCTTCATTCAAGTAACATTTGGTAATACTGTTAATAAATGGAGCATCCAAGTACTTAACTCATTTCGGGCACGTGCTTCCACAACACATCATCATCAATTACTGCTCACTTCACAGAATACTAACTCCTTGACTTCTGTATTTTCTCCAGCAGTACAAACCATAATGAAACTTTGGGTGTGCCTAAAAAGAAAATACACGGTATTAAACAGTCACGTCAGCGTGATTGTTTAGCCACGTACCAGTAAGCATATGGAATGTTTTGACAAGAGTAAACTTTAAAAGTTTCCGTTTCCTTCTCAGAATTCCTCTACACATCCAAAACATCCTACATGGCAAAATCAATATGTTCCTGTAGCATAATGAGGTATATGTGTGTTATATTTGATCTGGTTAACATGGTTACAAGTAGCAGTGGAGATGGAGTAGCACAGGCCAGGCAGAACTTTTATATAGGTCAGAATATATCCCATACAAAATTCTAGCAACATGCTATGAACCTTCTTGTACCTTTTTTTTTTTTTTCAGCTTCTAGTGACCAAAGGAGTAAGATGGGGTTTGTATCTGGCCACTGTCTTCAATGGCAATAAGCAAACACCTTCCTTAACACTTTTCACAATGCTGACTCCTCAGTCCGCAACAGCATCATATTCCATATTCTGTCACATGAAAAAGCAATTCCTTCTCATTTTTTTATCTGTTTTATGATTGACAGAATGCTTCCAATTCTTGCATTGTGAAATAATGTGAACATTTGCTTCTTGTTGACCTTTCCACACCATCCTTTGTCTTAAAGATTTTTCTTGTCCTGCTTTACATCACCCCTCTTCTAGGCCAAGCATTCTAACCTATTTAACTTCTCTGCCACACATAGCACTCTGAAAGTCTCTGCCACCCTTCCTTCAACCTTTTTGTTTCTCAACTCTTGTTCTAGTCTACTACATCTTTTTCAAAGTAATATAAGCAAAATGCCATACAGGGGTAAGAGTAATTCAGCCCCAATTAAAAGGCTTTAGTTTGTTCCTATTGTATACTTTCCAGGTCTAAGCCCAGGTCTAAGACAAAAAGATGAATTATGTAAGATGCTCCAGCTACAGTACACATACAAAAAGGAAATTGAATGTCTCCCTGTTTGTATATAAATATTAGTATTCCTCTATAAATATTAGTATTCCTCTATAAATATTAGTATTCCCATGAATTATGTAGTGATTGGCCCTTACTCAGCATAATGGTGTCATTTTCTAGCCAATTATATCACACATAAAACCACAGATCTGCAAGAGAAGACAAGTTCTGCTGCAACCAAGATGCCAGACAAACCCAATACATATAAAAACCTGAAAAAAAATATTCAATAACAATCCATTTGTATTGCCCAAAGCACAGAAAAAAGCAAGGTGAAACCAAATGCCTCAGAAGAGAAAAGTGTATCCAAGCAACAGCATTAAGACTCCAAAGAAATAGGTCATGTGAAGAAAAGCACTAAATTTAGTAATCAAATGTATATTCAGCAGCAAAGATAAAGAAGGATTAGTGAAATAATGTCAAGATCAAGATAACTGAAAGAAATTGAAAGATTCCTGATCAGAACATTGATCAGGAGCTGTGACACATTTGAGGCAAAAGCTTTGCACTTGGTTGCAACTGAAAAGAAATTCCGTGACAATTAATGGAGTGAAATGTGTATGAAACACAAAACAACTAAAAGCAGATTTTGGCCCGGTATTTTATTTTTGATCAGCTCTATCCCAGAAGCTTGATGAGAGCACTGTTGATTGCGTCTCTGTGCACATGCAGGTGGAAGTCATGATGTATTAAGAAGTTGGTACAAGAGTACAATGGAAAAACTTTTACTGACATAACAGGGTCCTGCATGCACCCATTAGGATTTGCTTTTGATCCTCATTAATTCAATGGCAAAACTCCCCTATATCACAGTTGATCATATGCTTGATTTAATGAAAAGGTGTGACCTGGTCTGCCATTGGGATCCCATCTGGATCCAGCCGGTTTGGCTGAAGAACTTGTTCACCAAGGAGTTTACCTGGAGATGTGAGTGATATCTAGCTGTCTTGAGGCACAGATGTGGTAATGCTGAAAGAATAACTTTGTTCCTCAACCAGCCAGGAAAAAAAAATACTCTTTTCCTCCCCAAAATATTTTTACTCCATTTCAGAGACTGTCTTGTCAAATCCTTCAATGGCGTTTGTAGCAATAATTGAATCTCTGCCATTTCAGATACAGCAACTCTGCTGTTCACAGAGCCATTTCTTCCACTACTCAACTGCAAGTTTCCCCACCTTTGGACAAGCTCTGAACTCTGGGAGAACTCCTTGCCCAATGCAGAGGCAGATCATGCAGCTGTGATAGATAGTAGCTGTGGGACAGATGAATTACGACCTCCAGGTAAGGAAAGGATTACCTCTGAGAGCAGCAGGGTCACTCATTCCTTCCCCCAACATAGCTCAAGAATAGCAGGAGCCGTGTTCCATGGGTCCTTGCCTCTCACAGCCACCCTTCTGCACCGTTCTGTTGCTGTGGGAAGCAGCAGTTCCAAAGCCAGCCCTCTCCTGAAGTCCTGTGGGAAATACCAGTGTGAGAAAGAGCCCTTTTCCCTCAGAAATGATAGCATATTTTGATCCAGAAAGAAAAAAGACACAAATGCAGCATACATACTGCCATATACTGCAGCACTATGGGCTTACATAAATACATATGTAATTCGCAATATTAGTATCATAGAATCACTAGGTTGGAAAAGACCCATCGGATCATCGAGTCCAACCATTCCTATCAAACACTAAACCATGCCCCTTAGCACCTCATCCACCCGTCCCTTAAACACCTCCAGGGAAGGTGACTCAACCACCTCCCTGGGCAGCCTCTGCCAGTGCCAAATGACCCTTTCCGTGAAAAATTTTTTCCTGATGTCAAGCCTGAATCTCCCCTGGCGGAGCTTGAGGCCATTCCCTCTCGTCCTGTCCCCTGTCACTTGGGAGAAGAGACCAGCTCCCTCCTTTCCACAACCTCCTTTCAGGTAGTTGTAGAGAGCAATGAGGTCTCCCCTCAGCCTCCTCTTCTCCAGGCTAAAGAACCCCAGCTCTCTCAGCCACTCCTCATAAGGCTTCATAAGCTCATCCTGTAGATCTTCTATCTCTGGAAGCAGCCATTTATTTTGGTCTGTGGGCACTGCTGAGAATAATAAGCAGAACAGAATTACCTAATCACACTAAATTTGCCTTTATTTATCAACACCTGACATGGTAAAAAATACTGGCTGAAATCTAAACAAGCATGACAAGGCTGGGGTAGGATCTAAGGTGTGTGGTTTAAAGGGTAGCACTGGGGTTTGAATGCAAATGCAAAAGTTGAGTATTGTTTGGAATGACAGAGTCTATCTGTATGTCATCAGCACTCAACAAGCAAACAGCAAGCAAGCCACAGTGAGCAAGGGAAGCAACAGATGTATGTCACCCAGGGAAAGTCAAAAGGACAAAGTAAAAGCAGACAATCTGCCTTGTTTTGTTCGATTCTTTCTCCTTTCAGGGAAATAGGACTCAGTGTACATTTATTGTAAATAAAAACAGTGCACCACAGACATTATTCGGTTCACTGTTCCTGTGTTCTGTAATTTAAAATAAAAAGGCTGAATCTGGCCAGCCGTAGAGGCTACAAAGTCGAGGGGGGGAAAAATAAAAGGACTTTAAACCGAGTTTAAGCAGTTACTTGCCTTGGCATTGCCTTACAAAAATGATCTTTATGTTAAAAAAAGCCAGACCCCAAGGAGAGAAGTATTTTTCACTCTACTGCTACTTACTACTACTATTTTCTGCCAGCTAGAATGAGTACAAATAGAAAATATTTATTTTTGCCTTATTGAGCTCTAATGATTTATTATCAAAAGAGAGCAAAAGAAGAAAGAACAATTTCTCTGAAAAGAAGAAATAAAAATTAAGAAATTGTAACCAAACATGGTTACTGACTTTAAATAATGTTTTTTTTTATATTCTCCTCACACATATAAAGCAAATATTTCATTATTAAAGGTAATAATTCTTTACTCATGTTGTATACATAAATAACTAGGACTCAACATGGCTGGAAAACTATCAGTTATTTTTATGAATCTGTTTGAAAACATTAAGAATTTATTCTTTTATTTTAAGTATACAGAAGTACATAAAAAATCTTATTTTTAACCAACAAAAAGCCTGCAGTATGAGGTTGTTTCTCAAGAGTAATGACTGGAAATTCTCAGGTTCAGACCTTACCAGATATGAAGTATAATGCCCAAAAGACACTTCCTGTATTTACCCATAGCAGATGCTTGGAGATTATTGACAAGTAGTATATTACAACATATGTTTTAAGGTTAAAAAAGAGATGTAGTTTTATGTAAAGAGAAAACTCGAAAACATTGCACAAGTTTTTATTTACAACAAACAGTGTTAGGATTACACGAGAGAAGTTGCGCTATGTTTCAAAGGTAAATTAATAAATAGCACCGGGATTATGAGGAGGATTTTTGGGGATTGAAACCTTCAACTAGCATCAAGTGGAGTTGCATGGAATCCAGGACATGGGATGGGACAATGTGTGTACGGTCAAGACAAGGTCCACTTTTTACCAAGGCCTGTAGTGATAGGACAAGCGGCATCAACTTCAAACTGAAAGAGGGTAGATATAAATTGGATACAAGGAGGAAATTTATTACTGTGAGAGTGGTGAGGCACTGGAACAGGTTGCCCAGAGAAGTTGTGGATGCTCCATCCCTGGAGGTGTTCAAGGCCAGATTGGATGCAGCTTTGAACAACCTAGTGGAAGGTGTCCCTGCCCATGGCAGGGGGGTTGGAACTAGTTGATCTTTGAAGGTCTCTTCCAACCCAAACCATTCTTAATTCTATGTTCCTTGCCCACCCCTGTCCGTTCCGCAGCCACAGCTGGTCTTGATGAAGAAAAAAAACTTCTTTACTGTGAGAGTGGCAGAGCACTGGAACAGGCTGCCCAGAGACATTGTGGAGTCTCCTTCTTTGAAGCTATTCAAAACCTGCCTGGACATATTCCTGTGCAACCTGTTCTAGGTAAACCTGCTTTTGTGGGAGGGTTGGACTAGATCATGTCCAGAGGTCCCTTCCCAGTCCTATCATCCTGTGATTCCATGTCATTCTGTGACATTAACAACAACAGAAATACAATGCTGAAGTGTCCTCAAAAAGTCATATTCACAGTCTCCCTGCCCTTAGGCAGTTCCACTACACCTACTAAATTTCTGTTTATGGAGGATAAGAGGTGTAGCCTGTTCTTAAAGACCCCAGTGACAGACCCTGACCATACCACTGGCAATCTTTTTTCTAGTACTTCTAGCCTTGAAGAACATTAGTCCTAATGTATAACCTAACCTGATTGCAATTTCTGCCCATGCTGGACAACAGGAAACAGGTTATTTCCATCTCATCAGTAACTTCTCACAGATTTGTGGTTTGTTGTCATTCTTATCTTATTCTTCCCTCTTTAAGCAACCTGAAATATTTCAGTATTTTCTTTAGGCCCCTGGACATTCTGGTTGCTCCCCAGGTGGTCCATATCCTTCTTCACATGCAACATCCAAAACCAGCTTTACAATGGCTAAGCAAAGCAGAAGTCCTTGCAAAGTCTTGTAAACCCTAATGCTCATCATACATCCCAGCAGTGCTCTTATCTTTTTTTGCAATAACAGTCATTGACTCACACCCAGTCTGTGACCACTCAAAGCCTGAGTTACTATTGTACAGAACTGCTACCTAACCAGTTTTCCCTACCAGCTGATTAGTCCTGCCTAGGTCTAGAGTTGTTTTTGTTGACTAGCTTCCCATTTTTTTTCATATTTTTATAGATTGTTTTTATTTCTGTTCCTGTCCTGCAGCATATTTACTCCTTTCTAGACTGACACATACACGAATTCAGTAAGCATTTTCCCTCTTATAAGCATTCCTCGGTTCACCAGATTCTGGATCTGATACACAACTTGATACACATTTCCATTTTGAGAAAGAACCACCCTGTTACTCTGGTTTTCCAAGCTGTGCAAGCACCTAGCTGTAAATCAACTTAGAACAGACTTTATTAATTTGTTTATGGGAATCACAGGAAAAGTTACCTGAAAATCAAGACATATCACATCCATAGCTCTTCTCTATCCACAAGATTTGTGATCCTGTTGCAAAGGCAATCACATTTTTGAGATGTGATTTCTTGCTGACAGTTACTCATCCCTATTTTATTTTTCAGGGATGTACCAATATAATTATTTGTTTCAGTGTTCTTTAAGAAATTGAAATTAATTGACTTAATCTGCAATTTCATACTTCCTCCTTTTTCTTCTTCCTACCCTCCACCATGCTTGTCACTTTACAGCCTCCTTAACATCCATAACTTCTCAAAAACATTGATTATTGATACTGAGATTCTGTTAGCAAGATCTTTAAATACGCTAGGATGAATTTAAAGAGAGACCTGAGATCAATTAGAAAATGCCTGACTTAAGTAACCTGCCCTTTCCTTAACTGATTTTACAGATGTTTTCTAGTGAAGTCTAGAAGATACTGCCCTTCCTGACACTTCTACTTTTTCTCACTTTACAGTTAGAGAAATCTTTGTACCTCACACAGTTAATGGGCTTCTCGAGTGACATGTGTTTTTTCTCATTTTACAAGTTAGTTGCGTTGCATTTCATTTCATGCTTGTGTATTTTTTATTTTGTTCCTACATGCTTCTGTTATACTTTTCCTCTCACCCCTAATAGCCTAACCTGCTTCCTTGTTCCTTTTAGGTTTGTTTCTTGAGTTTGAGTGATTTATCCAAGCTGGTTTCCTAGTTCAAGTTGCTTACTTTACTTCACAATGAAAACTTGTGTCTGTGCTTTTAATATTAGCAGCTCCTGTGAATTCACTCTTTTCCATTTACCTGTTATACAAGCTCCCAAGGGTACCCCTGCCTTCCTCTTCTGTAATCTCACCGAAGGATGCCTGCCTGAATTTCATTTGGTTTGTGTTGATCCTACGCCTTGTTCTGGCCCTGCAAATAACTAATTCACTCTGCTGTTTCTTGGACCGTCTCACCTAATGTTTACCCTCACCTTCATAGCTAGTTGCTTCTTCTTGATTGTTATCAAAACTAGAATAGCCTTGTTGCTCTGTGTGGACTTCTCCAGAAAGCCTGGAAGGCTCACCTGTTTCCAGCTTGCATGTTCATGTAGATGTGCACATTATCAGTAGAGGAAAACAGAAGGCTGTGGCACAGGGACACTGCTTAGATTACACGCCCTGTCCCGTGCAGCTGAATGAATCCTTGGCTTGGGTTCTCACAGCTAACATGTATGGCCCAGGCAGACAGCCACAGTACACTTGAGGGAAGGACCTTTCCACTCACCTAAAAAAAAGGAGACCTTGTCTCTCCCCAGCCACTCCTGTGTCCAGGAGGGAATTTCTGGTTAATCACATGTGAGTCATGTACTGCAGAATAGCTGAGAATGAGAAGATGGAAGTTCTGGCTAGCAACACAGCCTGCCAGAGCCTCAGCTGTTGCTGGTACAGCTATATTAATAAAGATGTATGTAGGCATCCCTCTTTACGGCTCACTTGCCTCTTGGAGCACTTAAACTTCTCTGGGCCGCCCTGCAGCTGACTCTCACACGCAGTTACTCAACTTCCTACCGCAACTGCTGTGGGCACGGTTTCAAAACGGTGCTACAGGGGCTTTGAATGCAACCCCCCTCTGAGATGTTGTAAACAGCAACTCAGTCAGGACTGCCATTTACTTTGCTTACATGACATGGCCCTGGTGAAGTAACCAGCAAAACTTTTCTTGCAGCTTTCCTCAACTGCACTTCTGTTCAATTGCCAGGCTCACGGAGACTCTCCCTTGCCCCAGCCATTCACTTCAGGACCGTCATGGCCACAATGTCATATGTCTCCCAGTTCTCACATAGCCCATTCTCAGAGCAGGATCAGGTATGAGCCTTAGAAAGGGCACAGGAAAGCTTGCCCTTCTCAACAGCAAGAATGTGGAAGGCCGAGAGGCTGTTCCCCTATGCAGAGCTGGCACGGGGACCGTAACAAAACACTAGCCTTGCTTCAAGGAGGGACTCCAATGTAACCACATTTCTTACAGCTTCCAAGACTTTAGATATCTGTAGAAACAGTCTCCTAATGCTTACCAGAGGTAACCACATGTTGGCTGGAATACGTTGGCAAAATTAATATGAAGGAGGACCTCCAAGTAGTTGAACATTTCCTTGTAAATCTATACCAATCTTAAACTCTTTTCCCACCCCCAGATGCATCTAGGAAACAGAATAACATGCAGCAATCACACTAGGAACATAACATGTGCTGTGCCATTGTTCTCAAACTGCCACTCCACTTTGCAGGAGAGCACTGTGACAGACACTACAAAGCAGGACAACAGATAAAATTGTTGAACAAACTGCCTATGGACTACAGTCCCCCACTAAACCATTGGCATTGAAGAATGCCCAGTAATATGAATCTCCAGACTCTACCAAAGTCTGACATGTTTATGACTTTTCCTGTCTTCACTGACTTATCCAAGGCTGAAAAATCTAGCTGCCAGACTGCTATAATAGTGAGGTCCAGAACTAGGCAGCGGAGGCTCAGCTGATGTCAGGATTCCTCCTCCACCTCAACAACGCCAACAGTTCTTCCCAGAGAAATGCAATTTTCAGCTGGAAGTTAAGCCTGAACTAAAAGATGGAGAACATGTGGAGTGGTCACTCAGAGAAGAAGGATCTGTGGGAGTAAGAAACAAAGGGCCTGTAGAGACTGGATGATAGTAAACTACATGCTGAAACACCCCAAGGATGCAACTAGTGAAAGCTCTTCATTTGTGAGCTGGGGTGTCATCTTGTAGTACCTCTGTACATACCTCTGTATGTAGAGTCCTAAAATCAAGTGGGATTTACACACTCCATGGAGACCTCAGTCAAGTGGAGAGGTAGGAGGCAATAAAAAGGCAGCTTGCTAAACTCTGTCAGGAGACCAAACTAAAATGGACTGAGTTGACAATCAGGGTTACCCCCAGAGTCAGAGAAAGAGTAAGTCTTTTTGAAACATTATATGGAAAATCGGATAATGTAAATTTAACAGGAGGGGCTGACCAGCTGCATGTAGCAGGAGATAAAGTATTAACAGATTACCTTTTATCTCTGTCTAAGACTTTAGGAGATCCGAAGCAATATCTTCTTGTGTGAGCACCACTTCCAATTGAACTGCCTGTACACCTTTTTACTCCAGGAGATCAAGAGTATTTAAAAGTTTGGGAGGATACACCTTTGTCCAAGAAGTGGAAATGACCATATCAGGTTTTACTGACAACCAATGTTGCTGTGAAACTGAAAGTGGACCCTTGGATTCATTATACCCAGATCAAGAAGGCTCCTCTTGCTAAGTGGCAATTAACACAAACCAGGGCAACGACTTTGAAGGTGAAGAAATCTTCATGAACTGTATTACTGTTAATATAGAGTCTAATTTTCGTTTGGATTTTACTCAGGGAGAGGTGTTGATACTTAGCTTAATAGGAATCATGTTTATTATATTTCTCTGGGGTTTGTGTAAACGGAATAATTATTTTATAGGATATCATGGATTAACTAAAAGCTCTGGTGATATTTTGTTGAGTGAAATGGACAATAACTAGCGACTAATCCTGTTCAGAAACTGATCTGGGATTTTAGTAAAGTGCAAAATGTTTTTTCTATAATTGCTTGCTTGCCTACTCCTAATTCAGCAGAAAATCCAGTTCCTTGGTGGGTCTTAAAAGTAGATCCTTATGAAACTTGGAACCATATGTGGAAAAACAGTACTGTGGGGTGGAATAATCCAGAAGGATATTATAGAATCCAGTGGGAAAACAATGGCACAGTGTTCAATAATCAGGGAGATACTAGATGGACAACTCACCTTCCTTTATTTGGAGAAAAGAAATATTGGACATCGGGACTACTGACCTTACATCCTCTGTGGAAAAGATCCCCATTGGGGCATAGTTTGTGGTGGCAAGTTAAGAGGTCAGAGGATTGGCAATATCTAAGTAAAGGAACAGTGGTAGGATGGATATTACAGTCAATAATTACACCTCAGGCAGCATCATTTAGAAATAGATTGGCCATACCCAACTTAACACTATAAATGGAAACACTGGCAAATGCAACACAATTAGTGTTTATGGAATTAAAATAATAATTACAGGCAACTTCAAAAATGGCTTCAAAATGATAGTTACTGTGTCCATAACCCAAATGTAATGGAAAATTAAAATGTTCAGTTGGATAAAATTAAATAAGTAGCCAAGGCTTGTCAGGAATTATGGGCAAGATTAGAAGGAGGATGGTTGAATAAACTATTGAATGGGTTTGGATTTTCATTGACCAGACGGTTAGCAAGCCTTTTGGCAGGGGAGATAGGAACTTAATTAAATTAAGAAGTACCAAGCCAGCGTTTGACAGATACTGCCAATAATTGGGAGAATACTGGGAGGAGGAGACCTGTGGGTGAACTTGGCAGGTAATGTTTGTGGGGATGACTACCCAGCACCCCTAAAGGCCCCTTTAGAGCACCCACAGAAGGTCCAAGGAATGACTTGGCATTCATTATAATTACATGTAAACATATGATTACGCACTTGATGAATAATGTATGGCTTTGTGTAACTTTGTGCATAAATGAAAGGGACAAACCTCTTGTTGTGTGCTTTGATTTGAGGAAAACCTCCAAGCACCCAGGATTTGCACAAATCTGAATAAAACAATGTCTCTTTCAGTGATGTAGTTATTGGCACACTGCACACTGCCCACATTTTGGACAATAATCTTAGTTTTCACTACCAAATCAGAATAGGCATAGTATATGATGTTCCTTTCATTAAGCTGCCACTTTTGTCACTTTGATATAAATAACAAGCACAAACAACCTTTTCCCCACTGTCTGTACATACTTGGCCTGGTCAGTCTTCTCTGTATTTGTTGTTCAGACTGATTTTAGCAAGCTATTTGTATTGCAGTTTGGAGAAGTAGCTTATTAAGTGTGTCGTAAGAAAAAACATGGCTGCTAAAGACTGTTGCTCCTTTTTCACGCTTCATTAAGCCACGAGCTCTGGCTGACAAGTAGCTACTTCTGTTGGACTGAAAGTAGGATCACATGCGTAATAGATATAGAAATTTTGTGTATTTGAAGAACGTTGACATAGGCAACTGTACAACCCAAAACTTAAACAGCTAAGAATAATGATACTTACTGTGAACTGCCCACTAACACAGATGGTCTCAAAGTTATTATGTGAAATCCAAAGTAAGCAAGATGGCTTTGACACTCAAAATTATATAATGTCCTCTGGAGTCTTTTCTGTAGCATTGAGATTGATTTTTTTTTTTTTTTAAATCTCAGTTCAAGACAAGGAGGATTTGAGAGGTCATCTGGATTGCTCTTCTTCTCTGAGCAAAGGGAACTTGGTTTTAATTCTGGTGCTAGCAGGAGAAGATGTTTGCCCTCAAAAAAGGTATAACAAAGGAAGCTGGAAGGATAACAACAAAGTAAGCAGACATCTGTTGTTTTTATTTTATCTCTGTGGGAAAGTCTATTTTAATCTTATCTATGTGAGACAATGGCACATGAAAATAAAATTCTGGTGTATAATAGTAACTTTTTATTAAAGAGAATGACATTAAACTAATTCAATAAAGAAGGCCAGATACAAGTCCCACTGAAAATCAACATAGAGAAGTCAGAGATTAAACAGTGGCAGGGACCATTCCCTTAGAGTCAGAGATATTTTCAGTGTCCAGAAATTTATCTGAAATGCAAAAATGGAAAAGCTTATTTGAACTATTTGCTTCTCATTATTTTACAACTGTCCTTCATTCATTTACACTGCAACATCAGCCAACTGATGCATGACTGTCTTTCATCTACCATCACTACTACAGACATTCCTTAATGCACAAAAATACAGCTGATTTATCCACATAATGAAATCAGCTTTAAAAGAAACTGAGTAATTTCTATCAAAGGCTGAGAAAGTAAGGGAAAGAGAGACTGCATAGTCCGAGTGGGCTACTCATACATTTACATTCTTAAACAAGTGTAACCAATTAATGCTTGTGTAAGCATCACTGAATTAGAATAACAGGGATAATTGTGTCTGAAGACTTGCTTATTCCAGGAATAGGGCATAAATCTTATTTATGAGGTTTTAAACTCACTATTTCAGACAAAGATCACAGCATTCAGAGCAATTGTTTCAGGCTGTTTGTGAATTCTAGAGAATCATCACTGCCTATGTTTGTCAGTGATTACATACTTCTTCACTCTTTGGTATTCACATTTTTTGGTAAATAAAACCTCTTAGATCAATAATAAAAAAATAAATACATTCTCCAGAGAAAAGTGTGAGATTGCCAAACCATTGTGACACAACCAAACAAACTTTAGCTGAGATTGTGTAATCTCAACAATCACTGTTTAAAATTGCAGAACAGTTTTAGCTGAGAATTTCAGCTGTTACCAAATTAACCTTATGCCTTTTACCGAAGGATTTCAAAAGCCAAAAGAAACAGTAATCAGTCTCCCATCTGTTTTTCTGAAGTGTTTCAGCCCAGTGGCAAAATTCAAGAGAAACTCAAGACTTAAAACCTTGCCACTCCTTCCCCTCATTTCAGTTAAGGTTCGTTGATTGTTCAATCTGAATGCAGTTCTTACACAGCTTAATAACAATGCAACCTGTATTGTGAGGCTAAATGCTGTCTAAAATAAACACATCCCTTGCCCCCAGCATTCTCCTCCCCATAGGCATGGCTACTCTGAAATCTTTTAAGATGCTTGAAAATGAAAATTGCAATAGGTGCCCCACTCATAATCGCTTTAAAATCGCAATAGGTGTTCCACTCATAATCGCTTTAGGGACAGATGATATTTATGTTACATCCAGAACTCCTAATTTGCTTCTTGTATGTAAAAACAAACAGATACTTTCAACCTGCAAACCTAGTGCTGGTTACCATTGCTACCATCCCAGCTAGGCGGCAAATTACCTGTTTATTGAAGGACCAGGATTTTGGTTTGGTCCCTGCTACAACTCCAGTTTCACTTGTGTGGGGTGGAGGCTTCAGCATCCCTCTGATGTGACTGCTTGGTGTTCAGTGGTCCCCTGGCTGCCACACTGCATTGTCCTGCAACGGAGAACTGGGGGAAATGGGTTGCCCTCAGTGGACATGTACACACGCGTTGTACCACAGATGTGTGGCTCACAGGGCAGGGTGATGCTGCTGAGCACAACAAAATAAAAATCTGGCAATCTCTTATTAGAGAGAATGGCATTAAACTAATTCAATAAAGAGGGCCAGATACAAATCTTACTGAAAATCAGTATAGAGAAGTCAGAGACTTCTGACTACAGCAGGACTAAGTGACAGGTCTGGAGCATGAGTCTTATGAGGACCAGCTGAGCGAGCTGGGGCTGTTTAGTCTGGAGCAAAGGAAGCTGAGGGGACACCTTGCAGCTCTCTACAACTACCTGAAAAGAGGTTGTAGTGAGGTGTGTGTTGGTCTCTTCTCCCAAGTAAAAAGTGATGAGATGAGAGGAAATGGCCTCAGGTTGCACCAGGGAAGGTTTAGACTGGATATTATGAAAGATGCCTTCACTGAAAGAAAAGTGGTCAACCACTGGGACAGGCTGCTCACGGAAGTGATGGAGTCTCCATCCCTAGGGGTGTTAAAAATATAGTGTTAATGTGGAACTTAGGGACATGGTTTAGCAGGCACAGTGGTGTTGGGCTGACAGCTGGACTGATGATCTTAGAGGCCTTTACCAATCTTTTCACTATTCTATGATGCTATGATTGATTCTGTAATTTCACCTTCTGCCTGGCCAGAAACTTGCAGCCATTCATAGGCAGGTGCTCCTGCTCTCTTGGGATGAGGGAGGGGGCCAACAGGATCATAGAATAGTAGAACCATAGAATGGCTTGGTTTGGAAGGAACCTTGAAGATCATCTGGTCCCAATCCCCGTGCCATAAGCAGGGACACCTTCCACCAGATCGGGTTGCTCAAAGCCCCATCCAGCCTGGCCTTGAACACCTCCAGGGAGGGGGCATAGAATCATAGAATAGTTTAGGTTCGAAGGGACCTTAAAGCCCATCCAGTTCCAACCCCCCCACGATGGGAATTCTGTGTTCAGTTCTGGGCCCCTCACCACAAGAAGGATGTCGAGGTTCTGGAGTGAGTCCAGAGAAGAGCAACAAATCTGGTGAGGGGGCTGGAGAACAGGCCTTATGAGGAACGGCTGAGAGAGCTGGGGGTGTTTAGCCTGGAGAAGAGGAGGCTGAGGGGAGACCTCATTGCTCTCTACAACTACCTGAAAGGAGGTTGTGGAGAGGAGGGTGCTGGCCTCTTCTCCCAAGTGACAGGGGACAGGACAAGAGGGAATGGCCTCAAGCTCTGCCAGGGGAGATTCAGGCTGGACATTAGGAAAAAAATTTTCACAGAAAGGGTCATTGGGCACTGGAACAGGCTGCCCAGGGAGGTGGTTGAGTCACCTGCCCTGGAGGTGTTTAAGGGACGGGTGGACGAGGTGCTGAGGGACATGGTTTAGTGATTGATGGGAATGGTTGGACTCGATGATCCAGTGGGTCATTTCCAACCTGGTGATTCTATGATTCTATGATATCTCACTAGATCAGGCTGCTCAAGGCCCCATCCAGCCTGGCCTTGAACACCTCCAGGGAGGGGACATCCACAGCTTCCCTGGGCAACCCGTGCCAGTGCCTCACCACTGTCCTGGTAAAGAAATTTTTCCTTATGTCTAGTCCAAATCTGCCCCTCTCCAGTTTATACACATCGCCCCTAGTCCTATGTCTACAAGCCCTTGTGAACAGTCCCTCTACAGCTTTCTTGTAGCCCCTTCAGGTACTGGAAGGCTGCTGTAAGATCTCAGAGCATTCTCTTCTCCAACTCTCTCAGCCTGTCCTCGTATGGAAGGTGCTCCAGCCCTCTGATCATCCTTGGAGCCGTCCTCTGGATCCATTCTACCAGCTCCACATCCTTCTTACATTGAGGATTCCAGAGCTAAACATCCACAGCTTCCCTGGGCAAACCCTGCCAGCCCTCACCAAGCTCATCGCGAAGAATTTCTCCCTAATGTCTGACCTACGTCTTTCCCCTTCCCGTTAATGACGATTCCCTCTCGTCCCATCCCCACGAGCCTTTGCAAACGCCCCCCGCCCGGCTTCCCCGTCGCCCCTTCACGGCGCTGGAAGCCGCTCTAAGGTCTCCCCGCCGCCCTCCCCCCGCCAGGCGGCGCCGCGGGGCGCGGGCAGCGGGCGGGGCGGAGGCGGAGCCGCTATGGCCGGGGCCGCCGCCGTCGTCTCCTTGTCCCCGTCCGCGCTGTCGCCGGGCCGCCGCGCCGGCCCCGCCATGGCCGAGGACGAGGAGGGAGCCAGCGAGGGGTGAGTGCGGCGGGCGGGGGTGGCTGGGCTGGATGGACCCGCGCCGGGCTCGGGCGTCGCCTGCCGTCCCCACCGGGCACGGCTCGGGCATCGCCTCCTCCTGGCACCGACGGGCTCGCGGCCCGGCCCCGCGGTCTGTGCCTCGGCTGGTGTGGAGAGCGGGCAGTGAGGCTTTACCCGCCTGTCCGTACCGCCAGCTGAGAGGGCTGGGGGTGTTTAGCCTGGAGAAGAGGAGGCTGAGGGGAGACCTCATTGCTCTCTACAACTGCCTGAAAGGAGGTTGTGGAGGGGAGGGAGCTGGCCTCTTCTCCTTCTGGCCTCTTCTGTGTAATGCTTGATGCGCTCTCTTTAAGCGTTATACAGCTGTGCTGCTGCCCTAATAACTAGTTGCTCTAACAACGCTCTTTATTAGTGCTCTATGCTCCTCTCCAGCTCTCTCTGCTGACCTTCCTTTCCTTTACCATCCCATGTCTACCAAAATAACTCCTCTGGCATAAAATATTCTGCTCCGTTCTCAGCATATAATCCTAATACTTGTTTGTAACTGTTTGCTCACGCTGTTGATATATGACTTCATTATAGCCATTAATCTGCCTGAAACTACGTAGTTTCACGCTGTATCTATTTGTCCGTGTACATCAAATGGTTCCATAATAAGCAAGTTATTAGTCAGTGATCTGCTCTTCTCTTCACATGTTCTACTCGTGTGCCTTCTCGTACTCTCTCTTTCAGTGTATGTTTTGTTTCTCATTGTACACTCCACCTTCCAGTACGGACCTGTCCTTACACCCTTCCATTACTCACAAATATATTTTCTGCTCTCCTTTGTACCACTATAGAATGATACAGTCATTCTGTCTCTGAGTCTGTTCACCAAACATAGTTAATATATCTGCTGGTCACTCGTCTTTCTTTTTGTTCCATCACGCTTTATGGTTCTAGTAAAAAAAATACTCTATCAGAAGATATCTCGCAGTGCTGTAGTCATGCATGTGCTTTATCCCCTCTGTCACGTGTAAATGTGTTTTGAATGCCCAGCAGTCCAGCCTGTTCAGATCCCTTTGCAGAGCCTCCCTACCCTCCAGCAGATCGACACTTCCACCCAGCTTAGTGTCGTCCGCAAACTTGCTAAGGGTGCGCTCGATGCCTTCATCCAGGTCATTGATAAAGACATTGAACAGGGCTGGACCCAGCACTGAGCCCTGGGGAACCCCACTTGTCACTGGCCTCCAGCTGGATTTCACACCATTTCCCACCACTCTCTGGGCCCGGCCATCCAACCAGTTTTCCACCCAGGAGAGTGTGCGCCTGTCCAGGCCAGAGGCTGACAGTTTCTGAAACGGAATGCTGTGAGAAACTGTCAAAGGCTTTACTGAAGTCCAGGAAGACTACATCCACAGCCTTTCCCTCATCCAGCAGCCGAGTCACTTTGTCATAGAACGCGATCAGGTTAGTTTGGCAAGACCTGCCTTTTGTGAACCCGTGTTGACTGGGCCTGATCACCCGGTTCTCTTTTCGTGTTATGTCTGTGCTGTTGTGTTTCAAAACTACCTGCGTCCTCAGTCTTGTTCTCTTTCTAGCCTTTTTTCCAACTTCTGGCTTTGATATTTCATCTTCCGTATTTTGCTCCTCTGCCAGTTCAGTCTGACCAGAACTGGACCATCCATCTTTTCCAAACTCCTTGTTACGCCTTTATCACCGTATGTACAAGTCTAAACTTCAAAGGTTTCTCTCTCAAAGCACTGTGCAGGTTTGTCTGGTGGTAACTCTGCTCTCTTCCTTTTCTCAAACTCTATATAGCTTTGCAAAATAGATTTCCCCTCAGCCCACCCTCAGCAGCATTACCCATTTTAAACTACAGTCCCCTTCTTAGTTCCGTGTTCTGACCTGTTCACATTCATGAAATACACGTCATTTTTAAAGCCTCTGGTTGATAGTTTGTGGGTTTTCCAAGTAATAGTCTTAAAATAGCTCTGTCTCAACCTGTTTTGTTTGTGTGTTCATTCAGCGTATTAGCTTGAACTGTATTAGCTGTCTGGTTTGATCACATCGAGTGCTGAGTGCTGCTGAGCCGGTGCCAGGGGCCCTTGACTTCAGTAGCCTGTCAGGATTGCAGGGTCGTAACACTCGATGAGCTGGATATAGGGTTAGGCATTGTAGGCTGAAATTTCCAAAAGATTATGACAAGTTCCTCATCATGGTTTACTCAGCTGGATAGCTTTTAAAGGGTATTGTTTTTCAGATGTTGTCAGTGCCCCCCTTCTGAACATTCAGGCCATTTGACGTGAAATCTTTCAGAGTAAGCCCCCCAGTTCACTAAAGACTTCTAAAACCAAAATCTCATCCTTCTTTTCCATGAGTTCAGAAAGGACATTAGCTTTGATAAAATGTTATTGGTCGAAGTTGTTAGTGCTTTTATTGGTTCCTAACAATAGTCAAAATTAACATTTCTTCATCTTTTGAAGCTGAGCAAAGCTCAGTACCCAGACGAAATTTGTGAACATGTGAATTGCGTTCAATACTTTTTCATTTAATGCTCCATGACAGGGAGGCGAAGAGTTACAATATGCCATCCAAACTCTAGATTAACTTGTTAGTGACAGGTGTATATGAATAATAAATATGACGTTTACTTTATCTGCTTTGAAAAAAATAGTGTGACTCAACTTGTTATGCAACACGCTCAGCTTATTGCAGTCTGTTATGTGTGTAAAGCGTGGTGGAAACGGAATAGCAGTGGCTCAGTTACTTTCTAGAAGATAGGAGCTGAATGGTACTCATGACATTGTCCTAACTTTGAATGAGAAGATTAACTAAACAAATGTTTTGCTGTTCATCATTGGAAGCATTTGCTTGGTTAACGTGTCACCTGCTAACGATTTCCAAACCTCATCACAGCCTTGGACCTTCTCTGCCTGAGTTTTAGACACAGACTTCTGCCTGTGAGGCAGACAGCCTAGCATAAGCCTTTTGCCAGCATTCAATTAACTTATACTCACTGTGGATTCAGCAGGACTGCTTATAACTTTTAAAACAACTAATAACAGCAGCTACTTAAAGTATGTGCGTATGGATGGGGGAAAAAAACCCACAAACCAGAATGCTGGTTTTCCCCCATTCTGAGATAAGTGGACTCTCGTTATTTAAAACAAATTCTAAGGGATCTGTGTTTATGAGGCTGCAGCAAATTGTTTGTAAGTCTCACAAAAAAAATGGCTTGGAGTAACAGGTGAAAACATGTACTGCAACACTAGTAATCACAATTATTTTTGTTTTCTCCTTCAGGCTTGTGTGTTTGTGTTACAGAATTTTTTATAATTCTGAAGTGAACTGATTAATAAAAGAAGAATAGTTCATTAGGCTTTAATAGAGCCTGTCTGCTTGATTTTTTTTACTCGTTTCCTCATCTGGGTTTTATAGCAATCCGAGTGAGTAGGCTGCTGAAAGCAGGGTCCTGCTTCCATTTCTTTGCAAAAGGAGACTATTTATAAGGCCTTTCCCTTAACACAGGTGACAGACCTACAACTTCCAGTTTTAAAGAGAAAGTAAGACATAAATGCAGTGTGTTTAAGCCTATGTAAGAAAGGGTTAAGGGACATTTCCTTCCTCTTTTCTTAGTTTGTCTTTTCCACTGGTAGTGTTGTCTGTCATAGATTTGGTGTTCACTGCCTTTTGCATTATGTTTATGTGCTCATCTGGAAGTATACACGTGACCAGGGGTTCGGGCATTTATAGAATTGTTTCAGTTTTCCTGCCCTTGTATGAATTTGTGAAGGGAGGGTGTGATTATGAGGAAGATATCTCTTCTCCTCCAACGTAGGGAGAGAGGGAAAGATGGCAAAATATAATGGGGGCTATCTTCATGTTTCAGTGGCAGAAAAAAGATGGCCGTGGCAGTGTGGTTGTGGCCCTGTCCCTGAACAAGGAGGAATCTCATCTAAATGCTCCCAGGAGAGGCTTGATTAAATACTGTGAGAGATAGAACAGTAATGTTCAGCTTTTCCTGGCTGGCAACTGTAGGCAAACATTATGCAACAAGGTTAAAAAAAAATGCAGTGAGTATATAGAAGTTGATGAACTGTTCAGCTCTTTTCACCTGTTTTTGACTGCCCTTTGGGTTCCTTTGCTTATGTGTATTCTTTGACTCAGGCTTAGGATAGAGATTCAGAGAAGGAGTATTCTATTTGTTAATTTTTTTCATTTGCTTCACTTGTTTCACACTGGTTCTCCATGGTTATACATGAGGTACTTAGCTATGTGAAGGGTATTTTTAGCTTTATACATATACCTACCACTTTTCAAGCTCCCTCAGCTTAGCAGGAAAGCAGATGCCAGAGTTGCTGACAAGGAGTCACCAAAGAACTGCAGCCTCGGTCAGGATCTGTTTGTGAGGTGGCAGTGAGGCCCCTGGACTTTCTTTCACAATTCAAAACCAAACCAGGTAAAATTAGCTCATCTCATTTGCTGAATTTTAAATTAAATGTATATGTTTGTAAGTTTTGGTTTTAGTTCTTTTTAGTTCTTTATGGTTCTTAAAGTAGACTGCACAGAGTTTGAATTGGCACAGACTGGACACACATAGACTGAGAGGTTTTATCCTCCACTCTTTCTGAAACTTGTTCTTATGTTAGACTATAGGAAGTAAGGCCACACCAACATGCTCCAGTGAGCTGTGGAAGATCTCCCCCTTTGTTTGAGCATCTTCTCAGTTGTTCCTTTCCAGTGGCCTGTGGAAAAGCTGGTTGCCACCTTTGGTGAAGGAGCATCCAAGTGTGTGGTTTCCGCTGCCACCGCTGGACGTGCAGATGATCTCATGCTATGTGTGCATCATGCTCTGTGTGCGTAGTAGATGGACATATTTTTACAGATACAGTCACCAGACTTCCACTGTCTGGCATGAAGGTTTCCACCACTTCCCATAGAAGATGCCCCTTCTCCAGTGATTACCTTGCTAAGTCATCTGCTATGACAGAAATTCCCCATTAAGAAGAAAATCTGAATAGATTTATCAGCCATCTGGCTGAAGTCTTTAAACAAACATAGGAGAGGCAGAGAGAGGAAGATAGCAATTACGTAGTAGCTTTAAATTTACATTTAGGATGTTACTGGGGTGGGGGGTAAGGCAAGTTAAAGAGGCAGCATTAAAAAGTCTGCTACTAATTGTGTCGGTCAAGTGGAACCTTCCGAGTGTCAAGCAAAGACTCCACTACAAAAGCTGTTAAAGTAGGATTAGGGTATCTGTGAGTGAAGGGGGTTGTAGCCCCAGTGGAAATTAGAGTGCAGTCATAACTCCAAAGGAGCAACTAGCTGCGTTGTTGGAGTAGCGTTGGTGACTATGGGTCACTGGAGAAGGCAAGCTTTAGCCAGTACTGTATGCATCTGAGTATGTTAAGCATTTTTAGAGCCTGCTAGGCTAATTTGAGACCTACCTCTCTGAAAGGGAGAATGTCTGTACCAGGAGGAGCTCTGACTTTTCTAGCTTTTACGGGAGGATCTGAACAACTTTCCCAGATGGTAAGTTATTAAAACATCTTTTCTTTTCCCTCTGGTTATAGTGGGTATTTAAGATTGGTTGTTGAGGAAACTTCAATTCTCATGTTTCATAGCTTTTGAGTATTTACTTGCAGCTCTGATATTCTTTCAGAATAGGATTTTGTACATGATTTTTATTGACAGCCAGAGAGAAGAGGAAATGGGAGGAAAAGGGAGTGTCTGCATTTGAAAGTGTCTGCTCTGAAAGATCCAGATGAGAAGCTGAACAGCAGGAGAGAGGTCAGTGGAAAAGAGAGATTTGTGAGTCAGTGAAGCTGTGTAAGGGAATGAGGTCAGTCTGGAATAAGGTTAAGAGGGTAGAAGAGGACGATTTTAAGCGACACCAAGAAAACATGGTGAGGAATGGCAGAGGAGGAAGGTGCTCTGAGTGAGTTATAATAGAAAACTCAGATCATAGGAGACTACAGAAAAGAGGGGAAAATACAGGTGTGGAAAATTGTATTCTGTAACAAAGGGTGCAAGAGTGCCTGTTACCATCGAGAAAGTTCACTCATACTGAGGTTAGGAAGAGGAGGGTATTGTAATGAGGAAAAAAAACCAAATGGGATGGGGTAGTGCTAGCAGGGTATTGCAGGTTGTTTTTTTCCTTGATTACATTTAGTAAGTGTCAGACTGACACTAAAGTCTTATTAGTTGTGTTGTACCTTTCCAGAAGGGGATATATGGTGCAATGGCTTTTTAGACTCATGTAACTTCTTACCTATTTTTAAGACTGCTTGTGCTTCCTTGACATCTAAAGCATTTATCGTGTAGGCCTGTACACAAAACAGTCTGTTATTAAAAGGGTTATGCACTTCTTAGGTTTTCAAGAAGTGGAAGTGAGGCTAGGTAACCCAAAATGTTGAATACTGGTTCTTGAAGTTTGACATAAGTAACTGTTAGTAACTGCGATAAAGGAACAAAATGAAGAAGTTGTTCTAATTATCTGCTGTGAAACAACCCATCTCCAGTGTGTATTCACGTTCGAGCAGGAGTGGGGTTTGTGTATGGCGTGTTTGGGGCTGAGGGAAATAACCACATGCTTCAAATAGTCTTTTGACTGTGTTCTTACACGGCTCCTTATGGAAAAATGGAAACATCCATCTCCTGTTTAAGTTGTGATCTAAATTCTGCATAATACACTATGGAGTTAAAAACAAAAGATAAATGAGGTGGAGTATGGGTGGGCAGTGGTGCAGATTTATGAGAAGTGCCTGTTATGTGTGTATTTTGTCATCCTGTTTGACAGAACTCGGGAACAGTCTGAAATGCAGGTTTCTGTCATGGTAGGTATGAAAAGGCTGACAAATAAGGTTTACGCAAGGTTGAGGTTATACACTATATAAAGGGCAGCAGGAGTACATTAGTAGGTGGATGAATAAAATGAAAGTAGTGGGAAGTTCTGTAACGTCTGAAGGGTACCAAGAGGAAATTTTAATTTAATTTTGCTTTTCCTCACAAATTCTTAATGGAATATGCAATGTGCTTTTTTGTAAAAAATGCGTAACGGCTGTGACAATGCCAAGTTCTATCAGATGTGAGTTTGCTCTAGAGAAGGAAGAGGGTTGCAGGTCCTCAGTGGTACGTAACCTGCGTGTTACACACGTCGTCTCTGTCACAAGGCTGAGTAGTTTTGGTGGGACAGTGCAGCTCGCCCCTTTCCTCTCCTCTCCTCTCCTCTGCATCCACATCTTTGTCTCTGTATTCCATCTACCTGTCTGTAGTTGCTAATACAGATTTTTCTGTAGATTGTGTTTGAGTTTAGCTTTTAAATCAAGATATATAATAGTAAGTTCTTAGTAGAGATGGAGGGAAATACCAAGGGCTTGGTTAGCTGGTTGCTGTTAGCTGTTGGTGGGCTGTAAAGATTTTAAGGGGAAATGCCTGTATGTTAGTGTGTGTTTTAAGTTAGGGAGGGATGGTGTTTGTGAAAGTAGAATTAATTAATTCTTTGCTCTGTAGTATATTTGTGACTGATTTTAACCTGACTGCCTAGAAGGGATTGTGATGTTTCGAAGGACAGTAGGACACTGCCCTTGTTTGTAGATTTGAAACCTATATAGCAGTGAACAGTAATAGGAATCAGTAATAGCTGTATGGCCATGTGTATGATTTCTTCATTACTGCACACATGCTTCATGGTTTCTTGTGCTGGATGCTAACCTGGATCGGGACAGTCCCAAGCACAAATACAGGCTGGGTGGAGAATGGATTGAGAGAAGCCCTGAAGAGAAGGACTTGGGTGTGCTGATGGATGAGAAACTCAACATGACCCAGCAGTGTGCTTATGCAACCCAGAAAGCAAACCGTACCCTGGGCTGCATCAAAAGAAGTGCAGCCAGCAGATGGAGGGAGGTGATTCTCCCCCTCTGCTCAGCTTTCCTGAGACCTCACCTGGAGTACTGCATTCTGTTCTGGAGTCATCAGCAGAGGAAGGATGTGGATCTGTTTGAGTCCAGAGGAGGGCAAAGAACGTGATCAGAGGGCTGGAACATCTCTCCTATGAGGACCGGCTGAGAGAGTTGGGCTTGTTTAAGCTAGAGAAGAGAAGGCTCCAGGGAGACCTTATAGCAGCCTTCCAGTACTTAAAGGCTGCCTATAGGGAAGCTGGGGAGGGTCTCTTTGTCAGAGAGTGCAATGGTGGAATGAGCAGTAGTAGTTTTAAGCTGAAAGAGGAAAGATTTAGATAAGATATTCAGAAGAAATTTTTTACTGTGAGGGTGATGAGGCACTGGAACAGGCTGCCCAGAGAAGCTGTGGCTGTCCCATTCCTGGAGGTGTTCAAGGCCAGGTTGGATGAGGCTTTGAGCAACGTGATCCAGTGGAAGGTGACCCTGCCCATGGCAAGGGGGTTGAAACTGGATGATCTTTGAAGGTCCCTTCCAACCCTAACCATTTTCTGATTCCAGAACTACTTTTAAGCAGTATGAACATTGCAGGTTGCAGGCTTTGATGGCAGTCCATGGGTAAATGTCATTCTTATACTGAAAAAGCACATGCCCTGAAATTAATACCTTTGGATATCACTAGAAAGGGGATGGAAGAAATGACAATAAACATATAGAAAGGATACATATGGATAAAGAAAAAAAGGAAGGCTGTACTGGCAGGCAGAGAATGCAATGAGGAGGGAGCCACAATGATGCAAGGCATACAGCAAGGCATGCGTATGGCTGAGGTTCGGCATAGGAGGGAGGAAAACTGTAGGTTCTCTGCACTGCCTGAATGCTCAGGTGAATTTAACTAACAAATATAGTTTGTAAATTAATTAAACTGGACTTGAATATCACTAAAATACCCAGAAAATGCTCATTGGTTGTGGATTCACATTCATTATTTGCATTCTCAGGTTAATTTTTATAAGTGATAGTAGTATCTATAGAGACAGTAATTAAATTTGCTTCTCAATTTTTTCATTAATTCTGATGTTGAATGTTCTGAATACAGAGTTCCAAGATGCAGTATAAGGAATGCATTGGTTTTACCTCTGACCTAATGTAGCAATATTATCATGGGCTTTTTGTTGAAATGGCACTGATGAACATTGCATTTCCTAGAAATATTTTGCAGAGTTTTTCAAAACATTCTATTTTAATGTTAATGAAACATCCAAGAGTTTCACAACATCTAATTGCATGGAACATCTTGGCTCCAAGCTCATCTAAACAGAACTTTATAGGCAGGGTTAGAATGTCATCTGAGGGAAAAATATTGTTTCCTTTTTAACCTATTCACATCAGTTTCATACACTCTTGTCACTGCATGAAAATGGTAACCAGACATTTGTTAAAGAATTGAGGTCTTTTGTTCCCATAACGCATTCCTAATTACTGCTTCTGTGTCTTGTCTCTCTAGTATGTTCCTCAAGGTCTTTCCTTGAGGATGATAACATCTTTGATCTTTTTGTGCAATGATTATGAAGTGGAACATGGAATATTTTTCTTCCTCTGATGTTTGTCTGCAACTGCCAGAGCCTAATCTTTGTCCTAGGAACATCACATTCAAATTCTAGTTGTGTTTACTCCATATGACTTCTACTGTCCATGCAGAAGCTCAGCCCCTGGATATACTGCCTTTGTAGTAACAGTTACTGTACCTGGATTGTGTATGCTTGAATGCTTCTGACTGTATTCATTATTCTCAGAAGACTTAAGTGCTAAAGAACATGCTGCACTTCAGGAACAGGAATGAGGAACAACAAGGACTCCTAAAATTTTTTAATGCTCTTAAAGTTCTCATGAAACCATATCCTAAGCCTTGTTCCCAAGACGTCCTTACTCAGTTAAATCCAGGCTGACTGAGGTCATGATTATATGTTACTGTCCGAAAGTGGCAGCTCTGACTTCAAAGCTCGCCGTCCACCTTGCCTCACTGGTTCACCTTGTTAACCTGTACGTCTGCTGGTCCAGCTGTTTGGCTTCTCTGTAGCCGGGTCTCCATAGTTTTCTGGTTTAAGGCATAGTTTCTTTTAAAGCTAAACCATTTCACAAATCTGATAGAGAGAGCAGCCAGAGAACAATTGAATTAACAAGGTGGAGGGAGTAGCTCTGATCCGATCTGCTGGCAGTGAGGGTGGCATGAGATTTGGGCATTACATCCCCCAGTTTCCCACATGGTGACACCAGCAGGGGTGAAAACGCAGAAGTGGGGTGCTCCTCAGAGTGGGACTAACACCCAGACTTCTCTGTGTGCTTTATCTTTCTCGTTTTAAAAATTGACTCTTCTTGACTTGAGACTAACACTGAATATTAACTGCAGTCAATTACTCTGTCAAGGGTTTTAAGTCTAATATGTATTTATTTGCTGCCTCTTGTTCTCAGTTTTATGCAGAGCATGTTGCTTTCGTATGATAGAGATATTTTTTTAATTCCCTAAACATTCTAAATTTAATTAGGAAATTTGAGTTCTCTTTCATGCTAATCAGTAATGCATTCTGGCATTTTCAGTTAAATATGTTTTGCTTTATAGTTTTTTACTTCATTCAATAATTAATAAAATCTCACCATTATAGTCTTCTATTCTTTGAACAGAAGGAGAATTTATCTTGGTCTATAAGAATTTGTTTTATTTACTTATTTACATTAAAACTGTTTCCACCTCAGCTTTCCCTCTGATATCAAGATTTCTGATTTAAACTCATACCATGCTTGACGGTTGCATTTTCCTGGATTTTGAACGATTACTGTTGTTGAAATGCTAGAGACTGCTGGCTTCTCTGAAACCACACAGGAAACGTAGAACATATTCATAAAATTGAATCCACAATGATTAAGTGACATCTAATTCCAGAGGCAGTACCTTAGGCATTTTACATTTCTTATCACTGTTAGTCATCTAATGTTGTGTTACCAAACAGAAAAATGTTATCAGATTTGATTCAGAGATATGCAGTTCCAGCATATAATAATTTTAAAACTTTCCTGAGTTGAAAATACTTGCAACTTGGGTATCTCCTCAAGTTTACTTTTCAGTTTACTGGAGTTTTAGAAACATATTTTCTTGTTCTTTCACACACTAGTTTGAAATAGGTTTATTGTGTTTTTTTCCAAAGTATTTTTTTCACCAGTGATTTGTTAAACAAGCTACATTCCAGAGAAATTCTCTTGGAACTAAATAGAGACCAAGATGGAACTTGGATATTGTGAATGCTGAAAAGAAAAATATTTTTCTTTACTTAAATAGTAGCCTTCTTTTGTAAAGAAAGCCTTGCATCAGTCATGTAAACAGCACTCAGTATTCTGGTGTTGCAGGCCATTAAATTAATGAAATCTGGAAGGAAAAGTTTATTGTAACTTAACTCTGTCTTGGACATAAGTTAGGCAGATGTAAAACTGCTATCTTTCTCTAACATTTTGACGCGGAGTCCTGTTTGTGTCATCCTTGAGTGTTTCTTTTGCTTAATTTACTGTGATTTAGTGGAAATCTGTTGCTTACAAGTTTTTATTCTGCTTTTTGGCTACGCAGGCTTTGCAGAGGTCATTACAACTAGCTCCAGAATGGTGGTGTACATGGGAAAATAACCTCAGTTGAATTATCTTGAGCTTAATACATACATCTTGTAAGACATGCATTCACATAACTCTAATGTAAGTAAGTTTTAAATTTGAAAAGTGAGAGAATGAGTTTCGTGTCTGTACATTTATGTCTTCTAGATAGAGGTATAAGCAACTTTTGCTGAACATCCATTAAGCATCTTTTTATAGTAGAGCTTCATTCTTTAAATCCTCATTACAAGCCAGAAATTTAGCTGTTTGAGCATGCTTCAGCGTTACAAATGATGTTTTCAAGAGCTTATTGTGGAGTATATCAAGTTTGTAACTGGCCACTGATCCATTAGTTGTCTTGCATGTAATCAATTCTCACCGAGCTAAATAGGATTAATCAGGCTGGTAGAACAGTGGAGTCTTGAGGTACCTATTTGCCAGGTTTTTCATTCAATTTGGCCTAATTAGTGGAGGTGGATGGGTGGGTCAGGTTCACTATGCCTCTGCCTCTATTTGATTCTGTTTGGGTGTCTCTGGGTGTCCCTTTACTTTTACCTTTACCTTTTGATCTCCTGCCCCAGGCATGTTATAAGAAGCATGGAGGTCTGTTGGCAGAGAGAGAGACTTCTTTGAATGCCCATCAGGTCAGCAGCCCACCACCCACTGGCCTCTGATTTTACCAGCCTCTAGTACTCCAAACTTTTTCAAGTGGCTGTGTAACTGACCTCAATTAGGTGCTGGGCTGATGGTTGGACTGGACTATCTTAGACGTCTTTTCCAGCCTTAATGATTTTAAGATCTTATGGCATGCTCTGTCCCAGTAGTTTATTGTTTATTCGTAATGGGTGTGCATGCCAGTTTATATTACTGCATGGTCCCAAACAAATATACAGGTTAAATTCCACTAGTTAGTTGCCTTGGTAATTTAACCTGTAACATGCACATATATATAATCAGTATAAAAATGATAGAAATTTGGGCTATCAGTTGCCTGATTTTTTCACGCTTTTTGATACAGCAAGTAGCTAAGCTGAATAGATTTCTAAATGCCCCAAAATACAAGATTCCACTGTTGAGTTTTCTTGCTGTAAAAAGAAAGATGGAAACTGTCTGGGAAGTGGTGGGTGATGAGAGCAGAGTGGGGGTCTGCCTCTTATGACCTGGATGAAGGAATTGAATGTACCCTTGACAAGTTCAGAGATGGCACTAAGCTGCGTGGAAGTGTTGATCTGCTGGAGGGTAGGGAGGCTCTGCAAAGGGATCTGAACAGGCTGGACCACTGGGCTGAGACCAATGGCATGAGGTTTAACAAGGCCAAATGCCGGGTCCTGCACTTGGGGCACAACCACCCTATGCAGCTACAGGCTAGGGGAAAAGTGACTGGAAAGCTGCCTGGAGGAGAGGGGTGTGTTGGTTGACAGCGACTGAACATGAGCCAGCAGTGTGCCCAGGTGGCCGGGAAGGCCAATGGCATCTTGGCTTGTATCAGAAACAGCGTGACCAGCAGGTCCAGGGAGGTTATTCTCCCTCTGTACTCGGCACTGGTGAGACCGTTCCTCGAATCCTGTGTTAGTTCTGGGCCCCTCACCACAAGAAGGATGTTGAGGCTCTTGAGCGAGTCCAAAGAAGAGCAACAAAGCTGGTGAAGGGGCAGGAGAACAAGTCTTACGAGGAGCGACTGAGGGAGCTGGGGGTGTTTAGCCTGGAGAAGGAGGCTGAAGGGAGACCTCATTGCTCTCTACAACTACCTGAAAGGAGGTTGCAGAGAAGTGTGTGTT
This sequence comes from Phaenicophaeus curvirostris, assembly GCF_032191515.1. NCBI lineage: Eukaryota > Metazoa > Chordata > Aves > Cuculiformes > Cuculidae > Phaenicophaeus > Phaenicophaeus curvirostris. The sequence goes on along the minus strand of NC_091397.1, from coordinate 47,977,132 downwards.
GGTCTCTTCTCCCAAGTGGCAGGCGATGGGACAAGAGTGAATGGCCTCAAGCTGTGCTAGGGGAGGTTCAGATTCAAAATTAAGAAAAAATTTTTCACTGAAAGGTTCATTGAGCACTGGCACTGGCTGCCCAATGTGAGAATTAATTGATAAGTTTTGCTGCGGCTTGTATGTTTAATTATCTCATCATATAAATCTGCCTTGTAAGATGCAGCTGTTGTAGGAGATAGCCTGAAGGGAGTCTCTGGACGTGGTCAGATAACCCAAATAAATAACGAGCATTTATTTTGTGAAGATTTATATGTTCTTTGTCTAAAACTAGTATATATACCCACTGCTTTTGTAAGATGTTATGCCTTTTTTAAAAGGGCATCCAATTCAGCACTGAATGGTAAAATAAAAACATTATTGCCTTTGCTTTGAAGACTTTGTCCTTTTCAATATTTTACCAGTGAATAAATGTTTCTCACACCAGGGAGGTGGTTGAGTCACCATGCCTAGAGGTATTTAAAAGACGAGTAGATGTGGTACATAAGGATATAGTTTAGTGGCACATAACTATGGTTGGACTCAATAATTTCAGAGGTCTTTTCCAACTGGTGATTCTATGATTCTAGATGTGGGAAGCTCTCTTACAATGTGAAACTATTGCTGAATTCTTTAGTTTTCTATGTGATCTCCATTGCTGGTGAGCACAGAATCTTGAAACGTCTGTTGTTTCTTTTTTGACATTGCATAGCTCTTTCAACTTTATATCACAGAAATAAAAATACTTGGCCATGTAAGCAGTTGACCTTCTTGTTTTCATTTAGAAGACACATTCAAAACAGATGGGCAGAAGAAATGACACAGCCACATGCTAGTCTTCCAAAGCTATCGGAGGAAGAATTCAAATAGATTAAATAGGTTATTGTTCTCTGCATATGGAAAACGCCTAGCAATATGGTAAATAATTTTTTGGAAGGCGATAGGGAAAACCGAAGGATTAAATCTTGAATATAGATAACTAAATATAACTTTTCTAGAAAGTAAGCACTTTTTTTTTTTTTTTAAAGGGAGCCTTCTTTGCTTGCTGTTTTAGTTCAGCAAGTACACAATGAATTGCAAATATGTTTTTTATTTTAAGTGTTTCAGCTTGCTGGCTGTATTGTTTAACTATGTATATGTGATGTCTCTTCTGAATGACAATCTCAGTATTTATACACAGTACTGATAACTGACAAAAGAAAGAGTAGACATATGTGCTACAGCTTTCCCATGGTGATACAATTTTGTAAATATTTTTCCCGAGTATCCAGGTGTCTCCCTAAGGCTGGGAAATGAAATTCTGTGACTTTGAACTGTAGATTTCTTTTTTTTTTTTCATTGTGGTCACATTTCCTCACTGTCTTCATGATGACATGTTGCAGCTATATGTTTCTGTTAAAAAAAGAAAAAAATAAATAAGCTTCTTCGCTAAATCAGTGGTTTTGCCAAGAAACTTCTCATATGGGGGTTGTAACTACATGATCTTTAAGGTCCCTTCCGACCCAAACCATTCGATGATTCATGTAGTTTTGGCTTGGTGGAAATAACGACTGGATTTTGCACTTCTGACCTGAGAGTTATGAATGAAAATGCCTAGTTGAGCATATAACTAGCAGAAAGTTTGGCTGAGAATGGTGGTGACATAGCTATGGTTTAATGATTTACCCGAGTAATTCATAACATTGGACACAATTTGTGTTATTGCTAAACTTAGATTTCACAGTTATTTCCTGGTTAAATTGCTTTTGGCTGGGGCCAGCTTTAACCTCTTAAAAGTCTTACTTTTAAGTAAATAAGTAGATTAATATGGAAGTAAAACACCTGGATGCCTGTTCCTGTAAAATGTTGAGTTCCTTCATTTCCTAGATTGCATGAGGACATGGCCTGGAAGGACCTACAACTATCCCTTCCCAGTCCCTCAATGCACCATTGTAGCGATTCCCAGGATCTGGTGGTTTGGGAAGGTGATTTACAGCACAGCCAGACCTCGGTGTGTTTCTCAGAGGGGTAGATAATACTGAATAGCAATGAGAATGGGTGACTGGGTGGTTAATCCATTTTGATCAGGAATGGTTTGTGTTTGGTTTTGGTTTTTTTCTTGATATCCCTTAATATGTTTCTGTGAATCTCAACAGTGCTGCTTGTGATTGCGTTGTGTTTCGCCAGAAAACCTTCTGTATTGTATCATAAACTTAAGTAGCTGTGCAGCTGGAGTAGCCCAGCCCCTTAAAAAGTGGGGGAGATGGTCCTTCAGATATAGAACCTGGGGGGCCCAATCTGTAATTTATTATCAATCCATTATGTACACAGAAAAATAAGATAATAGTAACATCACAGTCTTTTAACTTTATTGTTGTACAACAAATACTTGCAGTGTTCAGTCCCAAAAATACTGTAACTAACTGGAAATCAGTTCAGTGTAAGAAAAAAATGCTCAAGAAAGCAAGTTGATTGTGAATTTAATGACCTTATCCTCATCACCGTGAGGAATGGAGTCCTGCAGTAACACACTTCACCCCAAAAGTCTGAGCCGCTTCACAAGCGAGTGAGATGGGGATTTTGTCTTGAAAACAAGGGGTAAATTAGCACCCAGGAAGAGCTGCACCCAATTGCTGTGTCCTTTGAAGCACTGTGAGGCAGTGCTGCTCGCTGAGTCATTCCCTCTGCTCTCTGGTCAAGCCGGTGCTACCAAGATAGTAACTGGCAGCTGGAAAAGCAGCTTCTGTTGCGGAAATTGAAATTGCTGTTTGTCTCTGCTGTTCTGTTTTCCTCTGGGACTTTGTTTCTAAGTTGGTAACAAAGACTCTAGGTTTTTGCTTTGCTAGAATAAACCTGCTTATTTTTCACTTTTAAATTTTATCTAGTGTATGAATCCATTCAGATTAGGCTTGCAAGCATGTGGTTTATTGCATTTTTAGAAATAGGTTCATGCAGGGTAACATGTGTGCAGGCAGGCTTCCAAGGAAAGGAACATGAGAGGAGGCTAGAAACCCCAGTGATTCTATTATATATTCTGCCAGTTTGTCGGGTCAGCTGAGGGCTGGTGTCTCCTGGTTCTCAGAAGCAGCCTGCTCTGACGAAGATAGATTGGCTCACTCTGATAAGGAGCACACAGTGGAGAAACATCGCGCTGTTTGAAGAACACCCCTGATCATGACAAGTTAGGAGGAAGCGAACTCCCTCCCACTATGCACTCCTGTCCCGCACGACATGTGAATTACATGGGTTCTTTTATGAAAAGCAGCAAAAGAAATGTCTTCAAAGCATTAAATGGTGAAAAAAAATTACCATCTCATTCAAGAATTTCTTATTCCGTTTTGGTGATGTAGGTTAGGATGGTTATTCAGCTGGCTTCCTGCCTGGTGTCCCACATCACTGCTACACCTTAAAGAGGCTGAGGACAAAATGCTGAAATGTAAGTCTTGGGTTTTAATAATTCTTTTCGTATATATAAGTAGACTTTTTATAAATTTGTGATGAATATAATCAAAGAAGTTTTAAAATACGGCTTTTAGACTGAGATTTAGTAAACAAGTTTGGAATTAGATTTCTGTTTTTCCATTATTTAGATATTTGATTCTAGGCTTTCTGCTTTGAAAGGGAGCTCCTTTCAAAGGAAAAAAACATGGAAACAGTGGTTTCCATAGGATGTGCTTCATATTTTATCAGATATGTCTAGCAACATTATTTTTTCCCCACTTTTTCTTCAGGTATTACAAGCACATACAATAAACGATATGTGTATATATCTAATGGAAATAAAATATGGACACTGACGTTCTCTCCGGACCTTTCGCATAAAACTCCACTTGTTCTCCTGCATGGGTTTGGAGGAGGTGTTGGACTGTGGGCTCTCAATTTTGAAGACCTCTGTGAGAACAGGACCATTCATGCTTTCGACCTCTTGGGATTTGGACGTAGCAGTAGACCACACTTTGACACTGATGCTCGGGAAGCAGAAAACCAGTTTGTGGCATCCATAGAAGAATGGAGGAAGGAGGTGGGGTTAGAAAAAATGATTTTACTTGGACACAACCTAGGTGGATTCCTGGCTGCTGCTTATTCATTAAAATACCCATCAAGGTATGTGAAAATGAAGGAATTGGTTTTCTGTATTTGACTAGTGATTTTAACAGATACTTTATTTTATCAGGCTCTGTATAGGTAAGTGTTAAGTAAATGATGGTATTGATTTAAAGAAACTTGATACTGAATTTTAAGCCTGAAGCATTAATTGTATGGCTTGTTGCCAGGTGAATAGAAATAAGTAGATATGACAAACATGCTTTTCTGTGTATTTTTCTGTAGCTCTTTGGTTTTGTTCAGTACCCCCTTGCCACATTCTAAGGCAAAATTGCAAAGATCTTATTTATGGGTGAATATTTAGTAACATCTCTGATCAAACATAGGTTTGTGAAGGGAAAACAGGCCTGTTTCTGCTAGACTTCCCGTTATCACGGATAGCATTTAAACTTTTGAATACAGTTCCCTAGGTAATTTGTGCCTATATGCTAGCAGTTGACCTAGTGCCAACATGATGATGTAAAAATTATTTTAGTGACTTCTTGATTTAAATTGTCAGTATGCCACTTCATATTCTTCGTAAAACAACTTGGCTGCAGCAGTCTTGTAATTGTACTTCATCAGAGTATTTTGCACCACATCGTGGCCAACAGCTAGTCTGGTTTTTACCCTTAAGAATAATTTGTCTCTTTTTTTTATATAGTCTGGTTATATAGTCCCTGGAGAGCTAGGTTCCCACCAGCTGAGGTCATTCTGTCTCAAAAAAAGGACATTGCTTTTATTTTAATACACGTAGTGGACTCCTGTGAAAAACTATGAATAGAAGTTTAGCTTTCCACATTGTATGGCAGATTCTGTATTACACAAAACATCTTATTATTTTATGTTCACATCAATTTGTATCACATAGATTTCTTTCTCACATTTGGGGATCTTGAAATAAATCCATACACAATTTTTTTCCTAGAACACTTCACCTCTTTCTTTCCAAGTAGACAACAGCTAGCAATGATGTGTGGAAGTAGACGTCTGTCTAAATCCAGAATTGCAGTGAAGAAATGCAGTCCTTTGCTCTAGGGATATAAACCTCTTATCTTTTGGGGCATAAAGCAACATCTAGCTAACTATAGGTTGAACGGATCACTTAGAATTTCCTTACCCTTTTTTCTGAAGTGTCTAGAAATGGCACCATCTATCCCATCGTTGTTGGATGGGATATTGTTTCTGCCCCCTGCTGACTTATATCAAGAGTGACACTTTATGATTTCATGCCTCACTGTGCTTAAGTTGTGGTTAATTAATTTAGAGGTGTTTTAGTTTGTGCTCTCACTTTATTAGTGTTTCCCTGAAATTAAACTAACACCATCAAATTAGCTGGTAGGACATTAAGACAGTATTGAATCAAGTGATAAATATAGCACAGCTTTCAGCCAGATTATCTAACAATGCGTTAGAGGCTTAAGGGATTCTGGATACACATTGTTAGGAAAGTAAATCTGTTTCTCCAAGCTTAGAAGATCCATTAATTTACTACATTGTACTGAAGTTGTTCATGGGACAGCTGACATTATGAATCCAAAAAGATTCCTATTTAGAATATTCCCACGTGGTGTTGGGTCACAATTTTCAAATACTGCAACTTCAGGACTACTACTTTTGGAATGACTCTTGGTCAACTTCCCATTATGCTGAGTTATCTTTTAGGCTTGATTCCTTCTGATGTGGCATTTTGGTAAAGTAGTAAGAGAGGAAACGTGAAAAAAGACTTACTCTATTTTTATTAATGTGTTTGCTGTGTTATGTTGAAAGCCATAGTTTGTGCACAGAATGTGTGGCTGTCCTGAATGGCTCTTCATTGCTTGCGCTTCTTAGCCTCTAATCTCTCCTGCTTCATTTGTGTAGTTAAATGCTACCCAGTCCTCCCTTACCGTTGGTGTTTGCCTCTGTGTGCAAATGCGCTCATGGCTGAGCTGACAGCCAAGAAGCATCTTTGTGAGCTTAATCCTTTTCAACTCCTTATTTCAAGCACAGATTTTTGGTTTCCCAACTGATTATAGTCCAGAAATAGCCTTTGGAAACACTTCTGACATCATTTTAGGCACTAAGAACTTTGCTGTATTAAATAGCTAATCTTTGAAAGAGAAGGAAGTTATGAGGAAGAAAGTAAAGATGATGAGACTTGCATGGAAAATCACCTTAAATATGCAGAACTATAGTTAAGAGTCACTTTTGCAGAAATTGGTGATATGTAGGACATTTAGAGTAGGTATTACTATGGGATTAAACAGAAACAGGCGATTCCAGTCTACCAAGATGAAATTGATTTTTTGCTTGAGGGGGCCTGCAGAATGAAGTGATTGATAGTTGCATGTGATAGAGGCTCCTATTGCGCTTTCTTTACTGAGATTCTTTTGAGTAATAATTTTATGAACTGTCTCTGATGTTTCTTTCGTGACCTAAAATCAGTAAATTTAGAAAACATCTGTTAATTTTGCTCTGCTTCTTTCAGTTCAAATTTTACTTTGGTAGCATGATTTTTCACGGAGATTTTGTGTATCTTCTTAGAACGGAGATCTGGGATGTCTTGGAAAGGAAAGACTTTTAGCAAGTTTACTTAAGTGAAACAGTTGCAGTTATCTTTGTCAAACCGCTCCCTCAAACAATATTGACTGAGCGTATAGACTAGGGTATTTTTAAAAGCAGAAACAAGACTGGCCTTTTTGTCAAGCGTGTGTGACAGTGGGTATCTATCAAACACTGTTTCTTTGTGACATGAGCTTCCAAGTTTCTGGTGTTCATATGTATGATTAGTTGCAATTCAATCTCTTTCTAATTGGCAATTGAAAGCAAAACCATTGATGAATAAGAAACTAGGTAATAAGCCACTATGATATATATGACTGAAATCATTGCATAATCCACAAATAGCACATTTGTCATACTTGGTCAAAGAAAAATTCATGTACTCTAAACCTCTGAACCTTTTTTGCCAACAGGGTCAAACATCTTATCTTAGTGGAGCCATGGGGTTTTCCAGAGAGGCCTGACAATGCTGATCATGAAAGACCAATTCCAATCTGGATCAAAGCACTAGGAGCTATATTGAGTCCATTTAATCCTTTAGCTGGGCTGAGGATAGCAGGACCCTTTGGTGAGTTTTAGCTGTTCTTAAATATGTTTTCTGTTTTTGTTGAACATAAACATGGGGCAGATGCCCCATTAAGATAAGCTTTGTTGCAAGCCCATATCACCCACAGAGAAAAGAGCTGGAGAAGAAAGTGGGAGGGGTTGAGGAAAGATGAACTCTTTGGGACAAGAGGGCAAGTTCTTTCTATTAGAAATCCTAGTATGATCGTTTATAGCAAACTACTCTGTTATTGTAGGATACAATTATAGTGAGTCAGATTGTGTGGACATCTGTGGGGAAGCCTGACAAAGAGGCCTGAATGTGAAAAGGGTTTTTTGTTGTTGCCTCCAGTCACATTCTATTTGATTTTCCTTCCAACTGCAGTTTGATGGACAAGCAGGATTACCAAATTTGGTAAACGTTAGAAGGCAGAGTCTCATAAACTCATTTGTCTTTAGCCTGAGTTTAGAGAAGTTAAATTGAAATTGGGTTCTTCCCATTAGCCATTTTGTTATTACTCTAGAAAATTTTGTGGGTCTCATTGGTGTCCTACATAATGGTGACAGTCTGTCCTTCATATTTCTTCATTTCTTCAACAGCACTGATGAGATGTTAGAGGAACTCTATATACCCTAATACTAGGTAGGGATGACCAAAAATACTGCGGTTTTAGTTCATGTGGAGAGTGGGAAGAAGGGTGTGATCAAATCTTGGATTCGTCATATGTATTCCTTCTAGAGGGCAAAGAAGTTATCTGTCAATTACACACAGTACTACAGGATTATCTGCTGGAGGGGCTTGGAAAAAGGTATCCTTTGGGCCCCTTACAATGTAAAATTGTGTCACTTTATCATTGTTTTTAGTGTTCAGTCTGAAGATAAACTAGTGACATTTCTAGGCTTTGTTTACATTTAAACCATGTATGTTTCCTAAATCTTTTTTCTATAGAATATATTTATTTTTAATATACTGATCTGTTCGGTTGTTTTGGGGAGTGTGACAAAATTAACTCTTCAGACAAGCAGCATATTTTGTACAAACTTTTTTTTTTTTTTAGTGCTAATTCAGTTAACAAAACCACCTGAAGCAAATAGAGCGATAAGCACTGATTTATTGCCTTTTGTGCAATAACAAATATATGCATGAACAAATCCATGTGGAAGAGTTCAAAGCTGAAGTTGTTCCCCTTAGCAACTAAGTGCAGTCAAAGCCTTGCTGCAGAAGAGGACCATGTTGTGGCAAGGTGTCTTCAACTTAGCCTCCCTTACAGGTTGTTGTAGAGGGCAGTGCACCTGAAACATTTTCATCCATTTCTCACTCAACGTGTTAAAGTTTTCCATCATCAAGTTAATGGGCAATTCTTGATAGATGAAGTGTAGTTCTTGGAGAAGGATAAGTTTAAACGCTGTGCTGTGAAGTAGGTGTCAAACCCAATCTGATGAAGGCTTTAACATGCACCTAAGCTGCTGGGCAGGAGTAGCTGTCCGGTCCTCCCTATAAAGCAAATTACTCTTGTTCAAAGGTATGAGTTAGGCACTTAAACATGAGCCAGCTCCTTTGGACTGTCATGATGGTATCGCATGGATATTTAATCAGACCCGCAGGCAGATACTTAAACCTGGAAGAGATCAAGAGAGATCTTTTTCTTTGAGTGGTTTCCAGTTGATTTGCATGCTTTGCTTCACGTAACTGCGGCAGTCACCAAGGAGACTCACAATACAGGGGTTTCAGTACTTAGGTTGGATTTGTGAATTTCATTCCTAGAGCTGAATAGCTAAAAATTCCTCAGGAGAACAGTCATGTCTCTGTGATCAACACCCTTTTTATGGAACTCAGCATCTTCAATGTTACTGTTTCTTTTAACATTTCCATCGACACCACGGAAAAACATCAGCCAGGCAGTTGGGAGTGTCTTCAATAAACCTTACGAGAATGAACTGTCATTTCATTCCAAAATTTGTTCCAAGTTTCCTTAACTCCTTGTTACATTCTCCCCTGTAAATTACCAGTGAAGGAGAACAGTTTTACGACTGAACACACAGACAAAACGCTTCTTATCAAAACGGAAAGTGAATTCTAAAGTTTGGGAACTTTCTGTTTTCTGCCTATTGGAAATAAGGATGCTGTGGCCTTTATGCTGTTAGCAGGGGAAGACACAGAATTAGTCTCTTTATTCTTGGTACTCTTATTCCAAGCCACTTGTATCATTTGTGCTTAAAAAAAAAAATAACGGACAGAAAAAGAAGTCCAGTAACTGAATGCACTGTAGAGCAAATTGCAGAATGTTTGCAAAATCTTCATTACTTCAGGACTTAGATTGCTGTTCCTAAAGGGAATTATTTTCTCCTGCACTATGTTAGTTTTCCAAACTCATTTAAAGCATACCCAAGGGCGTGTTGCAATAGTCTAATCTCAAGGTTAGAAAAACATAGATCACTGTGACAAGGTCCACATAAATAGTACCAGCCTTTGGGCAGGGGCAGGTGGGAAAAAGTGACATCATCATAATTGCATAGATTAACAACAGCATTTTCAGTTGATAAACCCAAGTAGTAAACTGCGAGCCTGTCTCTTCAGGGATGAATAATATTCTTACCCTAAAGTGGCCTTTGGTTATGCTGTAGTCCCAAAGGTCATTCTGGCCAACCAGAAGAGGCTTCTTCCTTAAAGGGGTGATTCACAATAGAAGCTTAGCTTTAGAAAGCCTGAAATAGCACCTTAAGGGACCTGCTTCTCTACTTTAGCTGTTCAGAGAGTGTGGGGACAATAGCTTTCCTAGGTTAAGTCTCTTACTTTATACAGTTGTCTGATATACCTGTCAAGTTTTCTATACGTGTTTTTCAGCATAGACTTCTGTTCTTTAACTAAACGCTAGTTAGATGAACTAGCTTCAGAAGGTGACTGTTCTGTAAAAGGAGAGCACAGAGTTATATCTAATGAAGAATAACAGCCCATCTCTTTCAACAGTGCCTTCTGGTTCTGAAAGGTGGAATGCTTTTGGCCCACCTAGTGCTGTCAAAGCAAGGAGAAAGTGTTGGTATCATGTGAGGCTAAACTGATACCAAAAAGATACTCTGCTTTGCCCTTTTGCTGGTCTCTTTTTTATGTTTCTTCTTTTGCCACAGCGGCCCTTCTCAGACATTCCCCACATGTATTCAGCAGGGATTGAATTGCCCCTTTTCTGGTGCAGCGTAAAATCCTTTAGAGTATTTGTTTCATTCCTAAGGCACACAAGTGGTGAAACAAAGCATTGGTTTAGAAGTCACCAAGCTTAGCCACAAGTTTCAAGGGAACGTGTTTGGAGGGTTCTGAGGGAAGGCACTAAGCAATCTGATGAAGTTGTTTCTACTAATTCCTCCTTTAATAGCGTTTTCTGCTTTAACAGGATTAAGCCTTGTTCAGCGTTTAAGACCAGATTTCAAGCGAAAATATTCATCAATGTTTGATGATAACACTGTGGCTGAATATATCTATCACTGCAATGTACAGTCACCCAGGCAAGTAAAAGTGTTCCAGTGTGTGTTTTGAAGTCTTTCATTTACTGAGTGCCTGCTACTCCCTCCAATGGCCATGGCAACAGTGTGCATGTTCTGGGTTTTTTTAATTGTAATGCTTATTGTATTAACTGAAGGAAAAAAATAGCATTGCACTTTTTCTGAATTCCAGAAACTGAAAAATGTAAAAGCTATCCTAATTCTGTATTTCTTCTAGACTATCTATGTGTTAATTGTGAGAGTTCAAACACTAGTTTTCATTTTAAAAGATCATTACAGTCGTTTAATTTTAAAAGAATGTCTTAAAAAGCTTTAAAAGTAAAACATTTCATTCTTTTAAGTGTTATCACTCAGTACTGTGAAAGTGTAGGCTCTTCCTGTTGAAAATTACATGCAAGCCTTGAAAACTTCTGTTTCCTAACAGCAAAAAATCCCAGCCTCATGTACTATCGCGTTCTGTGTTACCAAAAGGCACAGGTACTCCAATTTGGGGAAACAGGAGATCCAATAGAAATATAATTTTACTCTTTTGAATTACTTAAGTGGTGAAACAGCATTCAAGAACATGACTATTCCCTATGGATGGGCAAAAAGGCCGATGCTGCAACGGATTCCACAGATGGATCCAGACATTCCTATCACTGTGGTGTATGGAGCACGTTCATGTATAGATGGCAATTCTGGCAGCACTATCCAGTCTCTGAGACCAAGTTCGTATGTGAAGACAATAGTAAGTTTGCTTTTAAAGCATTTGTTTGTGTGGATTTGTTTAGATTGTATCTATATTTTTTATGCAAGCTGTGAAAATGCTCGCCCTTTGCCTTAAAACACAGGGTAATAACCTCCATTTTCTGTAACACAGAGAGAACAAGTGAGAGAAAAGCAAACAAAAGATTATTGAGTTCTTGGCATAAGAAGGAGACTTACTGTAGAACTAGAAGCTGAATTAGATCTTTAAGCAAGGTCATTCTTCAGCATTACAAAATATTTTGCTCTACAGTGTGCTAGTACAACTAGTTTTTATGGTCACTGGTATGTGTCTGGGGTTTTGTCTGTGCTGTAAACCACAGCGTGCCTAATATCTGCTTACACATATGACGTAGTGAGGAAGCTCTCACAAACTGTTCTGATCAGTCTGCATAATGTTTTTGTTTTTCTGATAAGCATCAGATACCAACCAGTCTCTTAGGTTCTTTTAATCGTCTTTAAATCATTAAAAAAAATACTTAGTGTTGTCTTCCTAGATGACACATTCCCGGTGAGAGGTTAGGCGTTGTCATTTAAAATGTGTGTATTTGCAGTTTGATGCGAATGGGCATACTGCATTTTTTTGTTCATTTCTTTTTAAAAGAACAGAATTTGAAAGTATTCTTCATGCATTGTCACATCTGTCAGCTGTGATAGTTGAATATGCATATATGTTACAATGCTACGAGGTGATAAAATGTTGGAATACACCAGCTGTTTTCTTACTGGTGTCTAGATCTATCTGGACAGAAGTGTACAATATATGATGGTGATAGTATACTACAAGTCATTCAAATAAAATTCTGTGAACTTCATCTAGCTGACATCAGAGCTGGAACTCAGAGAAAATATGTTGTTATTAAACTGTTTATGTGTTAGAGAGCACAAATACGTTTCATAAATGTTGACATCCAGACTGAAGGTGTCACTTAATGCTTCACCAGAGAGAAAGCTGTAATAAAAAGTCACTATCAAGAAGTGTACAATAGATTGCTAGCATGAGCATGTACCATTCAGGCAGACTTTTCTAGTCTGGTCAATGGCTTTTAGAAGGGACTATGGAAAACTTTATTGTATTCCAGGTTAAAATTTTGTTAAGCTCAATACAGATTCTAGAAAGTAATTTGGGGTGGTACAAACCATAGGGATGTTTAAGAAACCATAAAAAGGACAGGGTTCTCATGAGGCTGAGACATGGGCTGGCAGTGCCATCCTTGATAAATTGCACAGAGATTCTGGGGTTTTATTGTGTGTGTTTATTTCTAATTAATTTTTACGTTGAGTTTGTGGTGGGTTTTAACGCAATAACTGCCTTATAGGCTTTGATTAGAGATTTAAGAGGGAGTGAATAGAGGGAAGGGAAAATAGATTTAAATGCAAATTAGACTTGAACTGATTATAAAATGGAAAGAAAATAGGTCAAATACCTTTGCTGTATACTATGGCGTTGGCTTGCTTACCAGTTTTGACAGAGAATGATAAATTATAGAAATAGGGTAACCACCCTGTTTGTGGTTACTTAAGCCATTAATTCTGTTACATAGTTGCTGTGAAATAATCTAGGTCACAAATGTGAGGTTTCCCCCATATAGTGCATCATTATGATTTTACTTGTCCCTGCTTAATGTAGTAGTTGTTAATTTGGAGGGTTGAAATCTGCTTCCACACGTCTAGGAGATCCCCAGCAACTGGAGTTTTCTGAGTTCTTCATCATTTATTGTAGCACCTTCTTTAGTGTCTTATAATAAGCGAATGCAAAGTATTTGATGCTTTCTCTAAAACAAACACTTACAAAACTAAAGAGCAACCTGGCAGAACTGTTTGGGTGGAGAAGGAAGTGGGTGAAGATGAATCAGAAGTTTGATATGAAAAGCATGTTCTCCTAAGTTTGTTTTTGCAGGGACTTGTGTCTGCTTGAACAGTGTTTTTTGTTTAACAAGGTGTTTAGCTACATAAGCTGTAGTTTCACCCTCTCTTCCTGTGTAGCAAAGTTCCTTCAAGGGGTGAAACAGGCTTTCCTTTTTCTTTTTGTTGACAGCCCTTTTTAGGCTGTATGATACCACCTTCTGGCTGCAGCCGTGCTGCCCACGTTAACACAGGTTGTGTGCAAGAGATAAGTTTTTACTTGCAAAGAAAGATATCGTAACTAGAACTTATCAAGTAAGCAACGGGTAAAAGTCAGGTTCTTCACACATCACAGTGTTTATTTATTTGTTATTACATGGTTGTAATTTTGACCTGTTTCTTCACCTTTATTCTCCAGGCTATCCTTGGTGCGGGTCATTATGTGTACGCTGATCAACCTGAAGACTTCAACCAGAAAGTGAAAGATATCTGTGATTCTGTGGACTGAGTCTCTTCTGTCCCTTACAAAGTCGTACCACAGATAGCATTTGATAGCAATACGCTCTAGGAAATCACAAAATAATGCAGAGCTAACAGAGCAGGCTCTATTTGCACACTGTTTCTTCTAAGAAGCCATTTGCACACTTAAACCACTAAGTGCCTTCTCTGGGGCGGGATAGGGAGATCCGAAGCAAACTTTGTACAGCTTTGATTGAAATTGGTCTTTACATCATTGGCCTGTCATATATGAAATTACATATAACTTTTTAAAACTGGAATTTTCATCAAAGTTTAATTGAATTTTGCACATGTGGAACTCTAAAAATGCTGAATTCTCCATTAGCACAAAGAGCTGCATCGATACAGATACAATGTCTAAAATGCAATTTGATTTCTTTATAAACATTTGCATTTTTAGTTGATGTTTCATAGCAAGAATATGAAATTATGTATTTTATTTTCAGAAAACACAACTCCATATAGAATATTTTAAGAGGATTTTTTTTTTAATTGGAGTGATAACAGCTTATAAAGCTGATTTTGAGAGAGACATGGCCAAAATGATGAGTAGTGTCTGTCACAGAGATATGTGTTAGTTGTAAGGAATTGGGGTGCAATAGTAGGAAATCTTTCTTCTGTTGGATTTTATTTCCATTTCTCAAGGCGTCTTTTTCCATTTGTGCAACTTTTACGAAAGGCTCTGTAAGAGTCAATGATGTCACCAGCACTCATGCTTCCAGGAGGATTTTGTTATCTAGATTTCAGTGATTTAACGTATAGAAGATGGCTTGTTAGTTACTCCATCTATTTTTAACACTTAACTACAGGATTTGTTACTAGCCTAAACCTAACAATCATAGGTAAGTTGACAAGATTTTATTAGGGCTAGGGAATGGCCATCTGGATACTGAACATAGTTCCCCTTTTAGATAGAAAACCTAATCGACTTTTCAGTGAATTTGGGGCAGAGAAGAGGCAGGGGAAGAATACTGAAGTTCTGTAATTGGGAACTACAGCAGGTTAGTGTATTTTAGGTAACATGCAGCCTCCTTATAGTAAGGGTTGTTACTGGAATGAACAAGACCACTGTAACGAATTTTAATGACATGTTTTGGAGATTCGTTATATAATTATATATTGTAATTGAGTGTTTCTATATCAGAGATAATCCTGTCTCTGCATCTTTTTGAAATTGTAGTTTGATGTTAGTAAATTATATTAAGAAAAATACTTTGTCACTTTAAAGCCAAATTATATGGTGATTTGTTTTTTAACAAGTTTACATAAAACTGTTGATCTACTTTTGAGTATTAAATTGACTACTGAAGAATTCTCGATACTTTTATATGTAGAGAATTTGAATTAATGGGAGCATCATCTTAAAGCTTGAGTGGGATTCTCTGCATTTTTACACAAATTAAGAAATTGTTGTACATATTTATGATGTGGAAGGAAGAGGTACCCAAAATCTTCAGGAAACAGTCTTGACTGTGTTCCCAGCCAAACTTAATATGTCTTTTTCTGAAAGAGATATTTTATCTATACGTTGCTATGTAAGCATCAGTCATTGTGACTGCCTTGGCTGGTAGTGCTTAATATCTAAGAAGCTAAAGATTTTAATTAAAATTAACTATTGAAGATGCCAGAATTTTTAAACAAAGTTTTGGGTTATTTGCTAAAATCTTGAGTTTGAAATGGAAAATCAGAATGCCACTTTTATTTTTGAATATAAACTATACATTATCAGGCTGATGCCTTCAGTAGGTATTTTTTCACCACTTTCTGAGTCAAATTTGTGTTTATCAGCTTAAACAGCTGGTTTAATTGTGTGTAAAAACCTAATGCAAATGTATATTCTGAATCTTCTCCTAATAAGAAAAGTTCAAACAGCCTATTGGTATTTTCAGATAGCACTTACTGATGGGAATTCTAAATTCCACATCAAAAGATGGAAGTAGGGATAAAAATTGCACACTGAATGTGAATACTGTTTTAAATATCCCTTGCTTTTTCAGCTTGCTGTACTGATAAGATTTATTGCTTAAGTGCACAAAAAAAAATCTGAAATGTTATGTTCGATTTATGTTGAGACATGATGTTACTTTTGTAAGAATTGTGTGTGATTAAGTCCTGGAAATCAAAAGTAATTAATAAGTTGAACTAACCGTGCAAGACACATTAAAAATATAGTAATGCTTATTTTCAAATGTCTCAATGTCCTTAGGTTTTCTTGTATTTAATTGAAACGGGTAAGCATTTGTCAATAAGTAGCTGCAGGCTCAGAATGCTGATTGTATATAGAAAGAAAATATTTGTTGGTTATCTTGCAGGCAGTATTAGATACTGCTGTGAAGGTCACGATGGAATTCTGAATATCCTGTAGTGTGCAACATAACCCAATAAAGTTCCTTTAATAAACAGCATAATAGGTGCTGAACAGAAAATGAATGGCACATGCCAAAAAGACTTAGGAGCTAAGCCTTTTGTGAGCAATTACTGTCTAGGAATAAGCTCAGTTTCTCCAGAAAATGTGTTGACCAGTTGTTTAAATTTACTGCAGTGAGCACTGAACACTGATGATGCTATTTTTTATTACAACACTGTGAACCAAGACAAGAATCACAGGCATAAAAGGCACCCAAAGATCTATGCTGTTGTAGCATCAAAATGAAGACAGCTGTGTAGCAGAGACTAGGGCATAACAAAAAGAATCCAAAATATTAATAAAAATCCAAGATTAACTCTCTAAGTCTCCAGGACACGCTCTTCTTCCTGAGGTTGTTGTGATAAAATTTTATTAAAGTAACTTAGTAATATTTTGTTTGCATGGTTGAATTCGTCTCGTTACTTATTGAACCCTGCCAGATTAGATTTTGGTTCGAAAAAACTGATTTTCAGAGAAGTAATTTATTGATAAGATTCTATAATAAAACATTCACAACCATCAGAAGCAAGTTCTATTTGTATCTGATTGTGAAATGGAAATTGAGAATGCGAATTCGTAGGCATCAAGCCTGGAAAAATAGGTCCAAAGAGGAAAAATATGCTCATCCGATTTCACTCATCTTAAACTAATGCTGGCATTACTTTTAAAACCTTATCTTTTTAAGGTAGCTACAGTTATTTGTACCAAATTAACATGACAGTCTCTGAAATGCTCTTTGTGGTCTGTGGTTCCTCAAGTTCCCAGTCCTACCAGGTGAGTTGTTCAGCTTTTTGACTGGGCATAAGGCAAAATTAAATACAATAAAAATACCTGGAATCAGTGTATGGGCAGATACAATCAAGAATGCCTGTTTTGCTAGCATTCATTGATACGTCATCCTCCAAAAACCTAAGGCTAATAGTCAACTGCTGTTTAAATGGGTAATTTCTTGGGGCTCCTCCACATATCTGTGTTCAGTTCTGGAGTCCTCAGCACAGGAAGGACATGCATGTGTTAGAGTGGGTCCAGAAGAAGGCCAAGAAGATGATCCGAGGGCTGGAGCATCTGTCATATGAGGACAGGCTGAGACAGTTTGGGTTGTTCAGCCTAGAGAAGGTAAGATTCTGGGGGGACCTTATAGTGGCTTTGCAGTACTTAAAGAGGGCTACAGGAAAGATGGGGATTGTAGTGGTAGGACCAGGGGTAACAGTTTTAAGCTGAAAGAGGGGAGATTTAGTTTAGATATTAGGAAGAATTTTTTTACTGTGAGAGCAGTAAGGCACGGGAACAGGTTGGACAGAGAAGTTGTGGCTGCCCCATCTCTAAAGATGTTCAAGGCCGGGTTGGATGAGGCTTTGAGCAACCTGATCCAGTGGAAGGTGTACCTGCCCATGGCTGGGGTGTTGGAACTGGATGATCTTTAAGGTGCTTTCCAACCCAAACCATTCTATGATTTTGTTGGCTTTTATGTTGGCCACTTAACCATCAGCCCATCCCACAATTTTAAAGCATGAGAGTGTCCCCAAGTTGCCAGAAGCCTCTGTCTGGGGGTTTATTTTGTACGGAATGCGAATGAAACTTGTCAAAGGATGAGTCACTAAAGGTAACTAGGGAGAGACATGTTTTAGTGGGTCTAGTAAGATCAGGACAGACACAGGCATTTGGAGCAGCCATTTTCTGGGATTAGTGGCTGTAGGTAAAAATGGATGGAGAAACTTAAGGTTTTCAGGCCTGGATGGATGGTCCAGTGTGCAGAGCAGAGGTGTATAACTGGAATGACAGCACACACCACAAGGAACAGTAAGAGCTAGAAAGGAATCGGGCAGCTGAAAACAGGCTGAAGAGTGAGGGAGTGTGAATGTTTGCTTCAAGAGCCAGTTCAGCTCTAGATGAAGATAAGGCTGGTGAGGGAAAGGTTCAGGATGCCCAGGGCATAGAGAGAGCCTGGGCTGGCAAACGAGAGGAGAAGCTGGCTGATCTGTCTGGGGTAGGTGTGAGGTTCCAAACTGGAGCAGGAGGTACTGTGCTGCCAAAGGAGCAAAGGCAAGGAGATGACAAAGCCCCAGGCAGCCAGCCAGCATCTGTGCTGTGCTAAAGTGAAGCGTCTTGTCATATAATTAATTCCTCATTGCCCTAAAACACTGAATCTTTTTTTTAACTACAGCTTTTTGTCTGGGTGCTGGAATGGGACAGCAAGCTACCATTTCCATCTCTGTATTCCTTTCTCTTCAGTTTTTCTTGGACTACCTAAGGCTGTTCCACAATGATGCAGCTCACCAGGGGAAGGAGGATGCCTGCTACCTCAGCTAGAAGGAATACTGTCTGGCAAGCTTGGAACGACACCATTTCAGGCACTGTGTAGTTTTGGTATTCCTGCTTTGGCTAAAGCTTGTCCTCTGAATGCAAGGGTTATTCCACAAGCTGAGCACCATTGCCTCAGACTGGTACTTGGGTGGGAGGCATTTAAAGAATGGCAGTTCCCTGCAGCGCTCGAGAAATCATGAGAAACTACATTCTCACAAGTCAAAAATGAGCTGATGACAAAGCGTGAGGTGAGAGACTGCCTGAGGTAAAATGAAAAATCAAGACATAGAACAAGACTTGTCACTAATCATGAATCTATCTTGTATAAGAGGAGTGGAGGGCTTTGGCTGTATTTCAGTTTGCCTCATTACATTTTGATCATCGGAGTATCCTTCCTTAAGATTTTAATGTGGTCAGTAGAAAGCAGAAATATAAAACACGAAAAAATTATTGCATATATTTTAAAAAATAGAATCTCGAGTAGTGAGAACATAGTATGGCGATGAAATTTAGACATTTGGGAATATGTATATAGTTTACAAGAGTAATTAGCAAGATGCAAGGTGGTGATGGCACCAAAAGTTAGGTGTTTACTTGTATTTAATGCTTCACTTACAGAGGAAAGCTAGGGAGCTGAAACAGTTTGGGAAAGCTGGGGGCTGTGAGGTGGTGGAGTGCAACCACAAACACACTAAGAAGTAGATGTGCTTCAAAAATGAATTCCTGCAAAAGCAGAATCCCCATATGTTTACAGGTCTGCACTCTTTAATTCACTTACTTCATGCCTAACTGGAATTCTATGTGGAGCAAGTTGAGGCTATCACTTCCTTTGTGGCTTCATGGTATTTTAGTGCTTGCCTGATACCCAGCAGCCTTCCTGCTTTGACTTCATTTAAAACCGTTTGCATTCACTCAGAGCTCACGTCTAAACCAGAGGCTTAAACAGCTCAGTGGATGCAAATCCCCCAGATGGAGCACCCCTCTGAAAAGGGGATTATTGCTCACATTCACCCAAGAAAATTTACATGTTTTCCTCGGTGCCTGCCAAGAGTGGGATCTACCTCCCTCAGCTTGTCCTGCTGGATGCTGAATCCTTGTGTTTGACCATGAGCTGGTGGCCAGTTTTGCCTCGTGAGTGCCCCTAGCAGGTGCTTTGATAAATATAGGGTTAAGGAAAACAACCATTCTGTGAGCGCTCCTCTTAGTGTGGATGTGAAGGTGATGGGGGTCATGCATGGGGGAGAAGGACCAGCACAGGGTCACTCCTGAGAGTGGGGGGATGGAGAGCCCACCCAGCCCTTGGCTCTTCCCTGTTTCCAGGCTCGCAGGGGCTAAAAGCTGTGCCTCTGTCAGTTCTGCTTGCTGCACGGCCCGACCCACAATTTAATTCCTTGCATCCAGCCATCCTGGGCTGCAGGATTAAACTTTTGAGCCTCCTGGGCACGTCTGTCCAAGAGATCCACTGGTAGATTTCGCCTGCTCGCAGCTGAAGTGCTCAGGAATATGTGGCTGTTTCTACAGGAAAAACTTTGCAGGGTAGGAGAAGGTGCAGGTAAGGTGAGAGAAAGCTGAGGAGTAAAACCCTCTTTCATCCCCACGCGCTGACTCCTGCCCAGCTTTCAGCCCAGCCCCACGCCTTGCAATGTGGGTCCCCCGTTTGGGGAACACCTGTACCTGGCCACAAATCCTCACCCTTTCCTTCCTGGAGACGTCCCGTGCTGCAGCCTCTGTGCCTCGGGGTAAACTGGTTGCTCTGCACAGGTGCCATCAGGGCACGCTGGAACTCGGCATCATCCTGGAGCAGCTTCCAGCTCGTGCGGCACCTGCCACGGTTCCTGCCAGCAAATGTCCAAGCTGGTACCTACCATGATTTAGGCTCACGTCTTGCTCATAGAAAACACAAATTCAGCTGTGCTACAGAGCCAGTTGTTACCAAAATGTTGCATAGACTATTTTATTCTTTTTCATACTGGCAGCTTTCAGCAGTAGTTTGGGGGACAACAGCTATTAACCACACAGCAGGGTTAGCCTGTAGATATGTTTTGAAAAGGGATCTAAAAGCAATTTTTACTAAAATGCTGAAGGGCTAGTGAAGAGCTGCATTTATTTTCTTTCCTGGCAACTTCCAGAAACATGAAAATCCAGCCAGGTGAATGAATCCAAACTCTCATCAACTCGCATCTTTAATTAATAGGCAAATGAATACAAAAGCATTTCCCCAGGCTTTTTCAGTGCAAGTTAGCTGCCAGCTGGGGCTGTCTCCACCACACCGATATCCCCTTGCCTGCCTCTTCTCCCAAGTGACAGGGGACAGGACAAGAGGGAATGGCCTCAAGCTCCACCAGGAGAGGTTCAGGCTGGATATCAGGAAAACATTTTTTATGGAAAGGGTCATTGGGCACTGGCAGAGGCTGCCCAGGGAGGTGGTTGAGTCAGCATCCCTGGAGGTGTTTAAAAGACGGGTGGGTGAGGTGCTGAGGGGCATGATTTCGAGATTGATTGGAATGATTGGACTCTAGGGTCCGGTGGGTCTTTTCCAACCTAGTGATTCTGTGATTAGCCATGCAGGGGGGCAGGTGGAACAGGGGAAGAACGGGAGGCTCTCACCTCTTTTCCTCAACCAGTTCTGTGGAGACCCCACTAGAAGGGAGACAGTGCTCCCAAACCACCCCAGCACCTCCTGTGGGCTCCTGCACTACAATTTCTTCCTCCACACTTGATAGATTGATAACTGTAAGTACAGGCAGAGGTGAAATAGGGAAGTCACCTATTTGATTCACCACTTTCGTATGGGAAAGAGAGGGTCGTGGAAAGGGTGTGTGTGATGTTATCCCGTTAATGTAGATCTCTGTAGTCCTGTCATTGTTTTATTTATCCTAATGCCTCTTCACAAGGCAGAAGCAAAGCCCACAGGGAAAGGCTAGACATTGGAAAGAGGAGAGGGAGCAGAAATGAACCTCCTCTGTTATTACAGACCAGCCCCAGAATGAGAATAAATGGTGATAAGAGGAAAAATAACAGCAACGTAATTATTTAATAAGGGACAACTTTTAAAGCGGCTCCAGTCTGGCTTCTAATTTTGTTCCTGTAATTTGATTGTGGGTTTAAATGGGCCTGCATAGACATTAGCTACTTGATCCGCAAGCGGCAGCAGGTAAGCAGAGCAGAACGATGTGCTGGGGCTCAGTGGTGGGCACAGCACCCTGCCAGCCTGCCAAGAGCTCACGCTGCCACCGCCCTCGGCCTCAGGGCAGGGGAGAAGCTCCCTCTCCCTCAGCGACTTTGTCACCAGTAGATGTTGAGACCCCCAAAGACAGGGAGACAGCGGGGCACAGGGTGTGAGGCAGCCCAGATCCCCCCAGTGTACCCTGGGGGGTACACCTCTCGGTGTACCCTGCTCGCTCTGGGAGGTGCAGCGACCCACTGCTGGCTGTGCCCCAAGACAAGCGGTGGCAGCTCCGCTGCTGCTTAGCTGCGTCTTCCCAGAAAATTTTGTAGTAGGATAGCATGTGTGCATGGGTGGGTGCAAGAAAAAGGGAGCTTGAAGGAAACAATGCTGTAAAAACCAAGAACAAAATTTGTTAGCAAGATAATATTGACTCGTTAGTGAATAAAAAATAAAGATACGGCCACAGAAAGCTGTCGGCTGCTGTAAGTGGCTCTGCCATAGCACAAGGGTGTCTCCAGCCTCCGTTTCAGCGAGCCGCCACTGCATGTCACTGTTAGGACACCGCGATGCTGTTGGGGTGGCCTGAGGTTTGTGCAGCCCTGGTGGGGCCAGATGGTGTCCCTGAGGTCAGGGCCACCTCTGGTGGAGATGGGCTGCAGAGACCCAGTACCTGAGCTCCCTTGACCAGAGAGGCAAAGGAGCCAAAAGGCCTTAATGCCCTCTGCAAAAAACAGATTGTCCTCGAAGTGGTAGAAATGAGTCGTCTGAACTACGTGTTTAAGTTAAAAGGTGGGTTTTTTTCTGAGAGAGGCACCAGAGTAGGACCTGGTGTTTATACGTGGGGACAGGGGAGTGGCAGGTGTCCCCAGTGGCTGTTCCCAGCCAGCCCAAACCCTCGATAGGGCAACTGGGATTGCATCACCTGCGGCTGAGGGGAAGGGGCAGTTCACCAGACCTTACTGGTGGGACTGGTGACCATGGGAGCTGGGGCAAGGTGAGACTGCTTCCCTCAGCTTGGCTCCCCCACCCAGGATGGTGGTCGGCCCACGGCCAGGAGCAGTCCCTGGCCCAGCTACGGCTGGAGCATGGGGCTGACCACGATGTCAAAGGACACCGGGGCGTCACAGCCAAGTGCATGTGGACGTTGGGCTGCTGGATGTAGTCACTGGGCACCTGCCTTCCTCTCTGGGTGCTGATGACGGGAGAAGAGGTGGCATCCTTGCCTCTGCCCACACCCTGCCCTGCTCCTCTCTTTCCAGTCAGCAGTGGGAGCATGGTGGCAGATCACACAAGGGATGACGCGTCTGCCCCAAAAGCACTTGTTACAGTAATAGAGCAGGATTCATGGTTCAAGGGGAAAATTGAAATTCCATTGTGTCCCAGTCATCGTGGGGACCTCAGTCAGAGGATGTGGTGTAAGTAAAGAAGAGGCTCCTTCTCTCTGCTTCCTCATTCCCATGGAAATCTAATGACACCCTCTGGAAACAGGAATTTGTGCTGAGAGGCGGGGAGTAGAAATATGTCAGGCCGGAGGGCTGCAGTGGGAGATACAGAAACAGAAGTGATGGTTACTGCAGTCTGGGTCATTTTAAGGACATGGACTCATGGCAGCCAGCAATGTCATCACACATAAAGCCATGCTTTGCCTACCCAATGCGAGTATCTGTGTATGCCAGCTCCAGCATAAAAAAACCCAAAACATCATAGTGCCCAGGGTGGCATTAGAAAAGATTGTGTGGGAGATGTCCTTGGCATCCTATCAGTCTTTGGACTGACCATCTCAGCACGTTTAACATCATCTCCCTGTCCCACCGCAGTTCCTGCTCTTCATGCTCTGTCATCGCTGAACCAAGGTGCCCAACCCAGACCCTATGGCCACGTCGTGTCTGTCTGTGGGGGCGGAGGTCACCATAGGAACAATCTGGCAGCCCAGCGCTTGCTGCAATACTGAACTTCTTAGAGTATCTTTCAGTCTGAGATGCTCAAAGATGCTCAGCTGCTCTGCAGGTCCCCCTAGCATACATACATGGGCTGTTTGTCTCAACAGGATATTAAAAAGAAGAGATTATAAAAGCAAGGCGCGATATGAGGCAAGGCTTAGCTCGCAGAGCCGACATTTATCTCTTCTCCGCAGCTTATGTTCAGTGCACAGGAAACATCTGCCAGCCCCCTACGCCCTCTCCTCATTCTCCCCTCCTCCCCAAGAGCTGCTGTGCTTTCCCTGGGAAGGGGGGGATTTGGTGCTGTGATGGTGATTGAGTACCCTGGGTCGTTTTCTCAGAGGAGACATGGAAACCTGTTTTGTCTCCAGCTGGGACACCTGGCCCTGCCTACACTTCCCTGCCTGCTTCTGGTCTTGTCTCCAACATGGACCATGGCCCTACAGGGAGCTTCTCCCAGGTACGGATACCTTGCTCATGTGTTACCACTTGCCTCCATCCCCATCTCCTTTTGCTCCTGGCACTCCAGACCTAGCTTACCATGCTGGGGGCTATCAGTGAACCCCAGGTCCAACCCTGCTATGTCAAATCCCCTGGTGTTTTTGATTCCCCTTTGCTATTTGACTGCGCCAGCCTTGCATCTGGTTCAGCATCAAGGGCAAATGGTGTTTCCCATGACTTTTTCAAGGAAAGAAATAACGAAGGTCAGGGATTACACCCCGCTGGGCTGTGGGCACTGCTGATGCCCCCACCAGGGCAGGGTGCAGAGAGCAAAGCAGCAGGTAGTCCTGTGGGGCTACCCACTGCAACATGAAACAGCATCTCTCAATTTTGATACCAAAGCAGCTGGCTATATTTTCTCAAGGTGTGTAAGGACAAGCTAAGACAAGCTGTCCAGCTCCTGATCTTAAAAAAACAAGCAGGTGTGAGCTCAACATTTCTCTCTGTCATGGCTAACCCAGCTAATAACTGTTTGCTCCTATTTCCCTCCACCACCACCCTCAGTCATTTTTTCTCCTTTCTCCTCCATTCTGGTTTTACAGTCACAGGATAGACAGGCTCACAGGCTATTTTTAGGTCTCTAAATTACTTTTCAAATCTATTCTAAATTTATCTCCCAATAATCTGAAGTCTCGACATTGCAAGAGTGAGAATCGTGTCTGCAAAAGAAGAAGGAAAAAAGTTTAAATTCCTGCTTGCTGGGCTGGACTCTTTCACTGTGGCGGACTCTAAGTCTTACTCCTTCTCAGACATCATCTCTCCCACTACACAACTTCTGTCCATCCCAGGCAGCCTCGGCCAGGGATGGTTATTCTGGTCTGAGCAGTGACAGGGGGGCACGGGAGCCCCAGGCAGGTGCAGGGCGCGGAGGAGCCGTGTAGCAGAGAGGGATGGAGGCAGCACTCCACGGTCTCACGTTCATAGAAGAGAATCATTCAAAGGTTTCTGTTGGAAGGGAACTTAAAGATTGTCCAGTTTCCCCCCTGCCCTGCCATGGGCAGGGACACATTCCACTATTTCAGGTCTCTCAAAGCCTCATCCAGCCTGGTCTAGAACACCTCCAGGGATGGGGCATCCACACCTTCTCTGGGCAGCCTGTTCTGGTGACTCACCACCCTCACATCAAACAATTTCCTCCTAATATCCAATCTAAATCTCCACTCTTTCAGGTTAAACCCGCTACCCCTCATCTTGTCCCTGCACTCCCCCTCCCCAGCTTTCCTAGAAGCCACCTCTAGGTACTGGGAGGCTGCTCCAAGGTCTCCAGGGAGACCTTATAACTGGGTTTAAACCTAGGGGCTGAGTGGAATGCTGGGTTTTCAGCTGCAGTGCATTGAACACCAAAGATATTTTACCTGCAAAGCTTCCTGTGAAAAAAATGTAACGTTTTAGAAAATTAACAAAGAAATTGTGTGCTCTTGAAGAAGACCATACCACAAGCCCAAGGCAAAGCGAGGAAGTGACGGAGATCCTGCTGTGCTATTGCTGTAGGATGCTCTTACGCAGAGCTAGAAAATAAGAAAACTTCCAAATATTCCTTCAGGGCTGGGAGCCCTTTGAGTGTCTGCCAGCTCGTCCTGCAGCGCCTAAGGGATAAACCCGTTCTTCCCACTTCTAAATATTTCGTGTTAACGCCAACCAACCAGCTGACCCCTAAATGCTCAGTAATTGCCCCTTTCAAAAATCACGTACAAATGATTTTATCTCATGATGGATGAAGCCTTAGGCTGTAAGTCCAAGGCTATGCTCCTATCCCCCTGAGCTGCAGAACGAAGAGAGCTAAATACTATTAGAAATAAACTATTTCCTCCTCTGTCCTTCCTCCCAGTCAGTTCTAGATCAAACCGGCAGGATGATGCAGTGGGCAGGGGGAATGGGAGAGAAGGAGGAAAGGAGGGAAGGGGTTAACCCTCTTCCCCATGGTAAAGCACTGAGGCTGCCTGCCAGCTTTCAGAAAAGCTGCAAGTCATTCTGCCAGAACAAGGAGGGTTTGAAGTCTCTAGGATGCTCTCAGCAAAGTGCCGCAGTACAACCCCAGCCCAGCTGACATGGCAGGCAGGGGAGGTGGTGGGGAGGGGACCCACCCAAGCTGGGGAGAGGGGAAGAAACTCCAAGCAGGAGCTTCCTCGCAGGACTACAAAAACCCTGTTGTCTTCAGGTTTCCTTCTTCACCATACCCTCTCCTTTGACCCTCATCCTTCATATGTCCCAGTATCCTGGGTTCTGCCCACTCAGCCAAGAAATAAACGAAGCAAGATGGTGCTGCAAGTCCAAGGTGGGACCAGGAGGAGCCACTACATCTTCGGCTGCCTGATGCACAGCTTCTGTGGGAAGGTGTGGAAAATATTCCAGTTTTTGAATACTCTCTGATCATAGAATCTTAGAATCACTAGGTTGGAAAGGACCCACTGGATCATCGAGTCCAACCATTCCTATCAAACACTAAACCATGCCCCTCAGCACCTCATCCACCCGTCCCTTAAACACCTCCAGGGAAGGTGACTCAACCACCTCCCTGGGCAGCCTCTGCCAGTGCCCAATGACCCTTTCTGTGAAGAATTTTTTCCTAATGTCCAGCCTAAATCTCCCCTGGCGGAGCTTGAGGCCATTCCCTCTTGTCCTGTCCCCGTCACTTGGGAGAAGAGGCCAGCACCCTCCTCTCCACAACCTCAAATGGGAGGTTTGCCAGGGGTGCACCAAGTGCTGCCTGCCTATCCTAAAGAGAATAGCTGGGGTTGTGCCTGTTCTCCTTCTCCTCCACCCCAGGCCCCAGTGAGCCCACCAGGCATCCCCTGCTGTTTTTCAGAGAGAAACGTGCTGGAGTTGCTGAGACTCAAGGGGTCACCTTGCTATCAACACCCATTTCCTGGGAGGAAAAATGTTTTCTTGGAAAAATATCAGTCCATGGCGGACTATAGGCGGAGAGAAAACACATAACTCACCAAGGTAAAATATCATTGGCAAAATACAGGGCACATCTTGACTGTGTCTCAGCACAGTGGCTGCACCAAGCAGGTGGCAGATGCCCAGAAAGGTGAGGTTAAACTAGGCAGAAAATACCCCCTGTCCCAAGCGATGCCACTTTGGAGCCCAGATCTGCAGGTCTGGAAAGCAGAGATAGTGGGGTGGCAAAGCAACACGAGGCCACTGAACTGCAGAGTTCCTGTTCAGGGGGAAAATAATCCTCCTCCCAGCCATGTCCCACCTTGATTTTGTTGCCCGGCAGCATAAAACCCACCCAACTAAGAGCATATAAAACTGCCAGCATGATTTCCTGGCTTATATTTTTATGTTTAGAGCATATTACATCCAACACGACCCAGGCTTTTGAGGGAAGCCTTGGTCAGTTAAGATTAGCTGTCATTTTGCATTTATTACTGTCATTTATGAATCCTCTTCATTGCCAACAGGCAGGAGGAGAAGATGGTGCACAAAATAAATAGATAATTGACAGAGAAGCTCATCGGGGCCCTGATTTCTATCCCCCTGTCATCTCTGGCTGAGCTCTGTCCTATGAGTCAGCTATGAGGCTCTGGAAAACCATCACCATTTCAGCACCGCTATTAACCCGCACGTATATTCTCCTGTTGGCACTTGGAGTGAGGCGGAGGGCATGAGCGAGGGCTGCCTGCCAGCCAGGGTGTAGCTGCCTGTAACCTATACTGGTCCCAGTGGCCACGAGCCTTTGCTGTACTGGGCATTGCTGGAGAAAGGGGACCAGGCTGCAGGGATGACCAAGCTGACCTGACTTGTGTTTTCGGGTTGTGCTTGCTCAGGGTGAGATCGAAGCGGATGCTCCAGGCTATGGATGGGTGGGAAGGAGGCTCAGGGTTTTGCACAGCACCCTCCTCACACAGCTGCATCCTGGCACAGGGAGAGCAGGACCCCAGGGCGTGCAGGGCTGGATGGTGCTTCTGCGCCCTGGTCTGCACAGAGGCTGCATAAAAAATGGCCACATTGAGAGAAATTGTGGGGAATATTTTAGACTTATACAGTTAAATGGACAGTGCTAAAGGCCCTGTGTTCCTAGGGGTGCATCTAAGCCTTCATTGTCTGTTTACCCCTTTACTCCTTGCCATGCTTGTGCAATTGCATAATAACAAAATGACCTTGAGAGAGAAAAATGAGTTACTCCAGGATGCTGGTTCAGATGATGAGAGCTTGTGTAACACTGTATTTCTGGCAGGCCATCACTCCAAAAATGTATGTCTCTAATCAAAGGTAAGTTTAAAAAGAAGACTTCTCCCTGCTACCACAGCACTATTTCTGAGGCAAATATTGTTAGCTGCACATTGTTGGGCAAAAGGGTTAAATCTCTATGTCTTTTACATGGCATGATGTGTACATGTCATTTTTGCATAGATCTGGAGTGAAGATGAAATAGCTCATTACTCATCAGTGGTAAAAAAAAAAAAAGTATCATGAATCAAATTAATGGTCAAGGCAGGTGGAGGGGAGGGGGAGAAGGAAAACTACTAGGTTCCCATTGTTCAATGTCTTTCTTGTCTTGCAGGAATGCCAATGGGCAAAAAACTTGTGCAGAGCACCTTCCCACAGCTCAGAGCTTGGCTTTTGGTGGTAACCCATGCCGTAAACCCTAAGCCCTTCTGCAAGGTTAATAATTACAGAGCCTGCCTGTACCTAAGGGGAAAGTTAGGCACACTCCGGTGCTGGACAATGTGTCTTGCAAAGCTCACAGAGGCATTGCAGGTCAGGGTGAGGGCGCAAAGAGCCACTATCAGCCCACCTTATCTGGTGACCCACCAAGTGAGCTCAGAAAAATCTCCTCCTCTCCACTTGTTCGCAAAGGGCTGCCACAGCCCACCCGCAGCCTCATCGATGAAGAACTAACTAAGGGGCAAGAGGCAGACATGATCCAGCCTGGAGGCCATGGGCCAAGGCTCACTTGGTATCAGCCCTGCACATCATTTTTCCTTGGGAGAAGGGCACCACAGATCTCAAAGGGGTGTGAAGGCAGTGGGACAACTCCCTGCCATCACATCCCACCCCTGTATCTGTTTCTAAACACAGATCAGGTTTTTATCAGACCACCTTCGAATGCACATGTGGCCACCACATTATTACTTCTCTCAACAGTGAGGCACACTCCCTACAAGGGTTGCCACCAGCTCCCTCTCCTCACAGCAACATTCATGCCAAAGGACTTAATTTCTCCTTGCATCATTATCTTTCCATGTCCTTCACTTCAAACGCTGGTCCAGCACTGAAGTCTTTCAAGCAGTTGGCGACAGGACAAACCAAACTTGGAATTAACACTGACTATTCTCTGAAACCTTTTTTGCAGTATCAGCTCTCTGGGGTCATGAGAGACCTTCAGTCATGCAAGGAAAGATTGTCACCCTTACTTTTAGCAGCTGTCATTGCTAATGAGAAGCTTCCACACTCTTTCCTTGGAAAAAAAGTTCCGACAAATTATGGGTGAAGAAAGAAAAACCTTCCCCCTGTTATAGGTGATGATTACATATATAGTGTATCTCATCATTGCCTTTGACCACATGGGCCAGGATGACTCCTAATAGTAATATCCTTGGTGGGAAACTGTGGAAATCCAGTCAATGTGAACTCCATGTGCTGTCTTGGACCCCATCCTGCTCTGTGACCAACAAAACACAGATCCCAGCTCTGCTGAGCCACCGAGGGGATCATGGGGCAGCTGATGCCTGGGGGAAGTCTGCTGCAAGACCTCAGCTACCTCCTGTGTTTCTTTATCATGGTATGTATCCTGCAGGTGGAGGTACACACTATTTTCAAAGTAAATTCCCTTCTACCATCTTTCCCTTCCAGAAACACCTCTTATTTTTTCTTCCCATGCTCCCAGGAGGCTCTTGATCACACTAGGAATCTTCATTGGCAGCAGTTCCCTTGTCCAGCTGAGCTATCCTTCAGTTTCTTCCTGAAGCCCATTGGCTCTGCATGACTCAAGAAAACCTTTTTCTTGTGGTGCTGGGAAAATTCAAACCAAACCAGTGTGTTTCATACGATGAGGATGCTGCTGAGAATTATGACGTTTCTTTGTGCTTCAAGAAGGTGGTAAGTGACTGGTGCAGATGCAGCAGATCTCTGGCACAATTACAGCACTTACTCTTTTGAGTAGAGGATGTATTTTCAAATAATTTGCAAATAAATTGGATAATTTGTCTGAGTTAGAAGTAGTTTGGAAAATACATCCTTTGACAAATTTAGCAGCAGTCTTCAGACTTCTGCTTTTTCATGAATGTGCCAGAGGAAATGTGTAGATGTTTCTCCAGCCTCCCGTTAGAGGCAAAGTGTTTCACACAGACTGCATTTATGAGCTCTCAAAGAACAGTGAGTGGGTCCCTCTCCTGCAGCTGAGCATCTGAATCTTTGTAAGCTTTGGGAAGGGAAAAGACAGCAATGGCTCTCCCAGAGATTGACCCATTTCATAAAAGGGAGAGCTCCCTCCTGGGAGAACAGGGTCATGAGTTGGCCAAATTCATCCATTCCTAGAGAAGACGAAAGTGGAAGGTCTGCTCTGAAACAGAGATATTTGCTGGAGCAGGAATGGACTTAGTGCCACTGAAAACATAGTGAGTTGATGTGCCTTTTCAAAAAGCAAAAGGGCTGTGAAAGGAACAGGAGGATGGAGTGGAGAGGGAGCATCCCCATGCCTGCATGGGGCTTGTGTACATGAGAGGCACAAGGAGAGGGTGTGGGCAGGAAGATGATGTAGGATATTTGAGGGGACATAAGTTGGTGGGGCAATAGGGAGGTCTGGAGGACATGCTGCATTACCTGCTTCAGGAACTCTGCTTTACCAAACCAGTTTAGCTTCTCTGTGACACTGCAAGAAACCCAGAGCCTACAAATGAGCATGCTCATGAAAAAAAAACCAGAAATGTAAATACAACTGGTATTCTCCAGATTTAAATTGTTACATTTCCTGTCTATAATAGTGTTTTTTCTCCGTCTCACAGTGACTGTACAAATCTGACATTTTCAAGCCAGGCGAAAGAGGAAATTCGTCAAACTGATAGATGCACACTAATACTAAATGCATCCACGGAAGCATGGTTAAAAAAAGAAAACCCAAATTGCATATGCTTCCATCCTCCTCTCTCCAGTCTCTGCCATTATAATCTGAAGAAGTGCAAAGATGGAATAAAACACTTAAAAATTTGGAAAGTGACAGTTAAGGCATCCCCAAATCCCTGACTCTGCCCAGTGCTGATAGCATCAGAAATTATTAAAAAGGATTAATTAGATTATATTTTGGAAATAATGGTTATGTTTTTCCTTAAATATGGATTCTCTACCTTATGCTGCTCGATGTTATAGGCTTTCTAGTTTCCCCCTGTTGGAAACAGAAGTGAAGGGGCTGGAGAACTAGTGTTATGAGGAGTGGCTCAAGGAACTGGCATTGTTTAGCCTGGAGAAGGGGAGGCTGAGGAGACACCTTATCACTGTCTACAACTACCTGAAAGGAGGTTGTAGAGAGGTGGGTGTTGGTCTCTTCTCCCAAGTGATAGGTGATAGGATGAGAAGGAATGGCCTCAGTTTGCACCAGGGGAGGTTCAGACTGGACATTAAGAAAAAATTTCTTCACTGGAAAGGTTATAAGGCACTGGCAGAGGCTGCCCAGGGAGGTGACTGAGTCACCATCCCTAGGGGTATTTAAGAGATGGGTAGATGAAGTGCTTAGGGATATGGTTTAGTAGTGGACAGGTATGGTTGGGCTGGATGATCTCAAACGTCTTTTCCAACCTAGTGGTTCTATGATTCTAAAACAGGGGTTGGTGAGTTAATTAAGATTACATAGAATATGTTCACACCTTTTAAGGTTTTGCTAGTGTAAATATTCTCCCTCACCAGGGCAGTGGCCCAAAGGCTTTTGCTCTTCTTTCTCTTAGTCACGGTTCCCAGTTTCCCAGGGAACTGGAGTATGGCTTGCTGGGTGGATGCACTAGGGAGATGCTGGCAGGTGGACATATGACCTTGTGCCTCTCATTTAGGGATGCATGTGCAAATACACACATATTTGCACAACAGCACAAATGAAAAACCTTATCACCCTTTCTAACTCCCACCTGTTTTTTGGGACTGCTGCTGTTATGTGTTCATGCATAAAAACACCACATGGAAAAAATAAGGGATAAACCTCCTGCATGCTGTCTAGATTTAAAAGGGAGCACTATACAGGGAACTAGCTCACCTCTGGCTTTCACAGCTGTTGGTTTGAAACTGGTTTCAGCCCAGTAAGGCTCTGTGCTCTTACATGCCTCCACCTTTAAGCTACGAGAGCAATCCCTGTGCTGTGCTTGTACACACATCAAGGTGTGCATCAGCTCTACAGGGATGTGGTGTTGTGGGGAGCCAGATATAGCCCCATGGTCTGTCCTACCACTCAGTGTTCCTCTACCATTGTTGCCTCTGTAGACTGCAACACATCCCACCACACCATCTCATCTCATTTACTCTAAGGAAAGAAGCCACTCAGCTACTTTTGGATGGTGCTCTCCCTTCGGGCTTGGGGCAGTGGGTGTTGAGACTGCAGCGGGACAAGGGGTGGGCAGCACAGTGGGGGCAAAGAAGCAGGACCACACGTCCCTGCTCTTTGCGTGCTGGAGCTGACCTCTTGAGAAGGCAAAGTGCTGACCACAGACCTTCTCATCCTCCTCCTCCGCTTGCTCTCCAGCAGTAATGCACATGTGCTTTGTCCATAAATATATTATTTTGTGTTCCTGCCAGCCCAGACTAATAGGGCTAATGTTTCCTGAGGAGCAGCCCAAAGCTACATTAGCCGCAGATGTTTGATTGATTTAAAACAAAGAGCCCGACCGCCAAACTGCTCCATATGGTTTCTCTTCCTGTCACTTTGCCTGCAGGGTTATCTCTGCAATGCAATTAAGGTGCTTAAAAGTACATTTTCAGGAAGATGCAGAATTGATGAGGGTGGGTTTGTTGGTGGGTGCCTCCAAATTGTTGGAGCAAGAGCAAGGAAAGTCATGCCCTACCCTTAGCAGCTGCATGCATGGTTTTTCCACTTACGTGAGTATCTTAAATAGGAGGGCAGACCAAAAAATGCCCCTGTTGTAAAGAGTTTGCTGTAGATGTACTTTGCCAGTACTCATGTCTCCTGATATTCTGCTCATCTATTATTGAAGTCAAACATTTCTCTAATTAGATATTTACTTGGGAACTTAAGTGCTGCAGAGATTTCATTCAGCCCCACCACGCCCCTGCTCCCACTGCCTGGGAACTAGAGACAAAATCCCTCTGAAGACCCACCAGTGTTGCTGAAGATGAGCTGGGCTCTGCCTATTGCCTACCATGAGGAGGTTGCTGGTCTTGCCTGAGCACCGGGAGACTGACACTGTGCCCAGGGATGCCCGTGCAGGCACTGCATACCCTGTGTGCCCAGCCTGGCTGCTGAAACCGTCCTCTGGTCCCCCATCAGTCTGAGAACCCCCTCCATACGACTTCCACCAGAACCACAGCCTCATAAGCCCTGGGGGCCCGAGGCCAACAAAAGAAGGTTATGACCTCTTTGATCGTAATACGTACAGCAGATATTCATAGGTGGAAGAAGTGTGCTCCTGTATGCCAGCCCTCCGCCTTCTCCTCAATTCAGCTGACACAGGCAAACAGCAGTCCCTTACACCACATTATTAAAAAACTTAAATGTTTCAGTTTCTGAAATTTAATTCTTTTTTTTTTTTAGTTCTCTTCCATGAAAATACCCCAAAAAAGCGCTTGGTGTGTGGCATCTTAATCCACATCTTGGTGTATAAGGAAAGGAGAGTGGGATAAGCCACCTCTGGTGACCTGAGAGATTGTCACATCCCCTCTCTGGACCACAAACAAAAAAATATCCATGGATTTGAGCAGGGAATCCCAAGTCATGGTGCAGAATTAATTTCATATTATGGAAAATAGAAATAATTACTTTGCAACAGGTCTGAAGATTCATGGCAGCAGTACATACTGTAAATATACAGCAGCACAGGATAATTATCTGGTGCTTGACTGTCTTCAAACTAGACTGCTGTTAACCTTGTCCTTACGTCTTTCAGAATTAAAATCCTAAGGTAATTCATCATAGAAATTCTTGGTAGCTTCAAGTATAATTGCTAAGTAATCTTCAAGTGCGTGTAATTACCATGCCCGATTAATCTCATCATGAGTCTTAAAGCCAGGTTGTTTAATGGGCCTTAGATCTAAATAAACTCCAGTATATGTATATATATGTATATATATGCATGTGTGTGAGCCTGCTTTTATCAGAGAAAAGCAGAGTGTCTCTCAGAAATGCATCTTTCTGATGCCTGCTTTATTCCCTAATTGAGCATCTGTAGAAATATTACCCAGGCTACAGCACAGTCCTTAAATCCATATGCATGATGAACATTATCCAGATCTCCATAACCATTTAAGGTGAAGTTTTTTACAGAAAACTGGTTGTATAAACAACACCATATTGCACCTTGTTCACTTTCTTGCAAGGGCTTCCAGAGCAAATGTTCTTCAGCTCCAGACAAGAGGAGACATTTGCTTGCTTTTTTTTTTCCCATGCTGCAAAATCAGCCTGAGATCTGAAACCTCGGCTATTTTCTCCTCTTGGCTTTCATATGCCCTCAGGGAAGAGAAACATGGATTAGAAGAGCCTACTTCGTCTTTGCTGCCCTGGAAGATCAAGCAAATGAACTTAGCTGCTTTCTGGTTTGTCCCTATACCACTGATCATCAGTAATACAACTGAGGAAAGGCTCAGCCCTTACTGGGTTAATAGGTGAAACAAGGTGTGCTGGCTCCCAGTACACGCACAATCACTAGTCCCCGCACATTTGTGGGAAGCTCATCTTCACCAGCTCATGTGAAACTGCCTGCTGTGCCCACAACTTCTTGTTCAGCTTATGACGGCAGGGACCGGGCTGGTAGGTGGGAGAGGAGACCTTCCTTATGTGTGTGCATGGGAAATGGGAAGAGCACTGTGGATGGTTTGGTCCCTTTGAGGGTGAGTACAAAGTGTATCTCCAGGGTGAAGGACTTCCCTGGTGCCCTCAGCAGTGCGGTGTGGGAAGTCCATCTCTTTTGTGGGCACAGACTCACACCCTACACAGCCAAGCCAACCACGGTTGCACTGAGGGGCATGTTTTAGTGATTGATGGGAATGGTTGGACTCGATGATCCGGTGCGTCTTTTCCAACCTGGTGATTCTATGATTCTGTGATTCTATAGTGGCAAACCGAACACAGTGACCAACTCCTGAGCAGCAGCACCCACTGCATCTTCTCTTCCCACAAGGCAAGGTCATTACCAGGGCCGCTGCAGGACCAACTAAGTGCTTAGGACTAATAATGGCATGGTCATTACAAAATACTTGAGGATAATATTCAATGTGCAGCTCATAAATTAAGAGAATTTTTGTCTGAAAAGGACTTCATTTGGTCACTGTTATGTTACAGCACACAGATTAAGTACCTAAGGCTGTAGAACTTGGGGAAGGTATTAAAATAATGTGATCTGGAGTCACCCAACACGACACAAATTTTCCCCAAACAATTTGCCACAGCCACACTCTGAAGACATTTCCCCTGAGCTGCAGACACCCACAGGGACCCAAACACATGACTCAGAAACTGGAAAGCAAGAAAAGCATTACTGGCCTGTGGTCCTCATAACTGAGCAATTCCTTCAAGCTTCTAATGCATTTCATAGAAATCGGTCTGAACCAACTTGCTAAAATGGACAGGGTATGAAATTTGAGAAAAATATCTAAAGACTTCTAGCAGGAAAAAGACAGCAGCTTCACATTTACATATAAAGTCAAATCCGCAATTTCCTGCTGCTTCTCCTTTGTTCTGAAAAATATTCTTTAAAGAGAAGTGCCAGGAAGGTTGCCAGCCAGGCAACATAGTACGAGGCATTCTTCACAATGCACCTCCTCAACCCTTGCAGACAGCTTTTTTTTCCTGCCTTCTCACTTTTGCAGACATTGAGTTTGAGTCATACCTGTCCTTGAATTTTGCTGTCCTCCGTGCCTGCTGTGCCTCATGCCAGGATCCCTGGTCTCTGGGACAGCCCTGTTGCCTGCTCTGCACGAGGATGAAGCCTGATCCTCCCCTGCGTCTGCATCTCTGCGAAAGCATTTCAGAAAACTCTGCCTGAGTGTCTCCTTCCCACCCAGAGGAGCAACACAGCCCCGGGACACGAGTGCTGTGAGCATCAGGAAATGCGGACATGGCGGGAGGCTTGTTAGTAGGAAATCGCTGTGGCACTGAGCCATTGCCCGCTCTGGACCCTTCCCTGGTTCCTCTCTAAGCTACAGCAAATTCAGCTGGTTTGAAGCTACGCTTTATCTCCCCTCTGGGAGGTTTCTGGGTCAGCTGTATTAAAATGCATTTATTCTTAAGGGGGTTGGTAATCTGACACAACCATGATGTATGAGTGAATGGGGAGAATACATAAATTTCTAACAATGCAGAAAGAAGAATCCCAGAGTTTTACTATCTGTAAAAATGGAGCATGGGATCTGTCACTTCGTGTCATGACAGACAAATTAAACAAATGCAAGCTGACAGGAGGAAAAGAAACAAAGGACTTCTATCCAATTACTTCCAGAAGAATATTAAATTACAGGGTCACTTGCTTTTGTGTTAGCAAATAAGTATTTAAATGGAACTAAAGTCCTTCATATTCTGAAAGTTGGATTTATCTCCATAGGAGAAACAGATGCCATGGACTCCTGAAAGGGAAACCGAGGACAGACAGCAACTTCAGTGGAGGGTGTAGGCTAGCATGTGTGGATTGCACGGCTGGGAAAGGTGTTTCCATGACTCTTGACAGGGAGGGAAGGGGGAAATGAGAATACCTGGACATCTTATTTTGGATGTCTCTGTCGCTGCTGCTGGAGCAGTGCATCTCTGTGTTGCCTCCGCATCTCTCCAACAGCTCAACCTCTTTCTTTGTGGCATGCAGCCAACTGACTTTGTTGACCAGCAGGATGAAAAAAGAAGTCCACTTTCTGCGGCTGGAAGTGTCAAGAAGCCAGTAAGTATTGCTAAGCCCTGACAAGTGGGACACACAGAGTACCACGCAGATAGTTCAATGGGAGAAAAGACGGACCTGGTCACCCTTGTTGTGTGCCTTGGTCTCTCTCGTGGGAGGCTCCAGCCACTCCTTCAAACATTGAGCAGGGCTGAGTGCAGAGCAGCTTGAAGGCAAATGAGCAATGGCCAGACTGCAAGAACCAAGTGTCCTGTGCTGCTTCCAGCACTGGAAAATGAGGAGCAGTGTACTCAGATGGGGAATTTGTTCAAATCAGGCTTCTTGGGGTGCTGGCAGCACAAACAGATAAAGCTTGCACTCCCAGAGACATTGCAGCCCCAGAGAATATTTTCTGCCAGAATAAATTGGAGTGTGAGATGTTTGCAAAGATTACAGCAAGGGACAGAAGAAAGCCAAATTTAAGCCCTGTGAATA
Organism: Phaenicophaeus curvirostris; assembly: GCF_032191515.1. Lineage (NCBI taxonomy): Eukaryota > Metazoa > Chordata > Aves > Cuculiformes > Cuculidae > Phaenicophaeus > Phaenicophaeus curvirostris. The sequence goes on along the minus strand of NC_091397.1, from coordinate 47,939,569 downwards.
TCCAACCTGACCCTGTGAAAAGGTGAGCATGGACTTGAGCCTTCTTCATGATACTGAGATCAAAGTGTGAGATCAAGATTGAGTCTGTGAGAGGTGGACTATGCAAAGGCTCCTCTTGTAAGAAATACTGTCAGGAAAGACAAATCCTGGCAATCTCTCATGTATCTGATACGCTGCACTCAGACGAGCAGTCAGGGCAGGCTGCAGCAGGACTGAAATACGTCACAGCGAAATGGGAATGTGAGTCAAAGACAATTTCCCTTGGGTGCACACAAAGAGGAGGAAGGTGAAAGTGTCAGGAAACATCAAAATACTCACGAGAGAGAGAAAACAGATACTCAAAGACAGCTGTGAGCAGTGATGGATGATGACCATGCGCTTTCCCAGGGGCAGGTAGACGCCCTCTGCCACAGCCCAGGAACCTGCTTGCGTAAACCACGAAGGTATCTGGCAGGAGGTGGCCCCAGGCTGCCTTATGTGGACAAGCCCTGGGAGACCCAGAGGTTAGTCCCTGAGATCTGGGGGGTCTGTGCCAGGACACGGGGTACAATCCTGGTGCACTAGATGCTAAGGAGAGGCACGTGCCCAGGGAAGCAGGACAGTGCTGCCACAGCTTTTTAGTCACCTCCATCTCCTCCAGCAGTAAGCAAGGAAGGCAAAACCAAGAGCTGGGGAGGGAGAAGTGGTTGAATCAAAGCCCCTATATCCCACCCTTCTCCAGGACAACCTGGACGATGCTTCCCCAGTTGCCTGTTTTGCAGGCGGTGCAGGTTAAATGGTGAGTCCTAGGCAAAGGGACGGCTTCGCTGCCCTCCACAGCCAAGCCTCCTGTCCATGCGATGGGCAGACAGTGAGGGAGTCGCTTCAAGCCTTCCCTGGCAGAACTGGGAGGGCAGCAGCACTGGCAGAACAGGGACCTGTCTGGCGGGGGATGCCAGGGCAGGAGCTGCTTGTGTCAGACCTCTGCAAAGCAGCAGCCTTGGCCAAATTTTAGGCTTATTTATAATTTTTTCTGCCATGTTGCCTTTGCCTGTGCAAGGCCAAGAGTGTCCGTGTTTAAAGAGAAGCTGCAGAGAGAAGCTGCTTTTGAACACTGGCTGGTATGACCAGGTTCTTGTATCATTGAAGACTGAAGCAGGGAGGGGGGAAAAAGAGAGAAGACCAAATTCCTTTGTCGCATACCCTGCTGTAAGACCAGAATAATTATATTAAATGTAATGAGCCTCCACACTTCCTTCCCTGCTCCCACTTGGGAGCAGTCATTTGCTGCTGGTCAATTCCTGCATCGAACAATGCTCCTACCCACTGAGTTGTCGAAGGTCTCCTGACCAAGGGACCACAGAGAGGAGCAAAAGCTGCTTCCCTGCCCTGCCCTGTCCTTTCCTCCTCCTCTTCCTCCTCATCCAAGGAAGGAAGCCCCTCTAGTAAGGCATTTAGCAAGACCAACCTCAGTTTTAAGCACACCCAGGCTTTACATGCCTCTTGCCACCACTGTCGGTTCCTCTTCCCACACCAACATGCTGCTTTGCACCCGTTTCCTCTCCACCTACCTGAGGGAGGTTCTCAGCTGACGAAGCAGCTCAGCATGCACTTCAGGGCAACACCAATGGCTCTCTGGCAGGCTGGTGGTGGCCAGCACTCAGGTCTCCCATATGACAAGCTAGGAAAGAGGGAGGACCAGTAGAGGAGAGGCTTTGGCTCAGCTGAGAGGAGCAGGTGAAATGAAGAGGTGTGAGAGCATGGAGCAGAGAAGCCTGACCTCCCCAAAGCCAGGAGCAGATGGGCAGTGCTTCAGGCAACATTCTGTTTCCTAGGGGCCTGAGGCCCAGGCAGGATGGTCTCCTGTACAGCTCACTGCATCCCACACAGTGAGATGCTGGGCACCACAAAAGCATCCTTCCAGACAAGCAGATCTGCTCCAGGCATGGGCAGAGAATAGCCTGGACAGCAGATAGAGGTGTTTAACCCTCTCACTTTGCACCCCATAGGTCTAATCCGTGTGGGGTCAGTCACCCACAACCCTTCATCGCCCAAGGGGTCCTTGGAGATGCTCCCCCAAGCCGGAGAGCCTGCTTCAGGGAGCTGTGGAGCTATATATAATAACCACACATTTCCATGTATTAAATAGAAGACCTGGAGGAGACAACAGCAAGGGCCCTATAGGAGTGATGAGCAGCTGTATTTGAGCCTATTGGTTTCACTAGAGGACGTTTCAGGACCCTGGAGTAAGAGCAAAGCTGCCTTCAGCACTTAGGTCTCTTCTCTGCTTTCCTTCCCATGCAGGGAAATATTTTCAGGTATGTACATCAATTCTTTTGTGCTCAATCCCACTGTACATTTAAAGCATCAGGGTTGAGATGCATCCATGCCCTGCACAAAGCAAAGCGGGGAGATGTGATTCCCTACAACAACTGCCCTCTGGGAAGAAAATACTCAGAAAAAAACCAGCCCATGCTTTGCTGTCCTCTGATGGTGCGGGCTGATTCGTGCTGTCTGTAATTGTAATCAAAGTTAATTTAATCCTTGTGTGGAGGTTGCTGAGCAACTAAAGACATTCATCCAGAGGAGACAGGGACAGTAATCATGTCACTTTGAGTAAAACTAGGAGGGCAGTCGTGTAACCCTGGTAATGCCCAGTACAGAGAGCTGCTGGTCACCAGAGAGCACTGGTATTCGTGGTGCAGAAGCCAAGGGGAAAGCACTAGGGTTGTGCCAAAACGGTGCTTTCTACCCTCATTCAGCAAGATTGATTCAGATTGGGAATAGGGCCCCGTACGGGCACCATATGTGAAAGCACAACTTCCCCGAGTGAGCGCCTGCCCAGCTACATGGCTGTAAGGAAAACAGAGGTGCGGTGCCAGGAAAATGGTCAGCCAAGTCCGTTTGTGTCACAGGCAGCCTCTGAAATCCCAGTGTTTCCTCTCTGAGCCCTTACACTCAAAACTGGGGAGTGCCGGGCTGTACCATCACCGTCAGCGCCGGAGCTGGGGGCCGAGCATCCTCAGCATGAGCAGCCGTCAGCCAGAGCCCAAGAGAGACATCTGGGGCAGCAGCAGAGCAGCATTCCCACAGCCAGGAGAGTTAGGATGCTCCGGCACCGCCAGTGAGGTTTCTCTGCGCTCGCTAAGAACTGGCTTCACTCAGCACCCGCTGTTTCATCATCAGGGCCATTTGCTGGTGATGAGGAGATTTCGTGAGGCAACCTCAGCAGGCACCTGCTGCTGTGGGAATGCGGCTGCTGGAGGCAGCAGGTCTGGCCTGATTAAGTGCTTTGGCAGGGAAAGAAACCCACTGGGAAGAGGGGTCCTGCCATCAGTGCCTCAGCAATCAAGGAAGAATTTTCCTCCACTTTTTCTTTTTTTTTTTAAAAAAAAAAATTATTATTTGCTCAGAGCAGGGAAGGAAGGCAGCAATCCATTCCTGTACATTTGAAGGATTGCACGAGACCTGCCTGTACCTTGTGCGTGAGATTTTCCCCAAGGGACTGAGAATACAAGACCTACAGGAATTTCACCCAGGCTGCAGTTGGGTATCAAGACCTAACAGTGCGACTCAATCTAGACCTCTTGGTGCTGTGCTGTTTGACTAGGAGAGATGTGAACTAGCTCAAGCATTCCCTTTCTCACAAGGAGATTCAAAGGCTGTTCCCACCTCAAGCTTACATTTATTTCTATGTTACAAGCTTGCTTTTTTTTCTTATTCTTTTGCTTTTTCTTTTTTTTTACTGTAAAGGAAATATTAATTTCATGCTTGGCTTGGTTCTCAAGCAGGAGCCTTCTCCCTCCTGTCTCATGCTTTTTCTCCATGTTGGGAGCTGCTGAAAGATTACCTGCCTCTCCTTCTCCATGGGGCTGAGAGGATGGCTGCAGGCAATGGGGCTTCATGGCCCACACGGAGCTGTTTAGCACCAGCATGGAGGCAACAACCCACTTCCACCTTCAAACTTGACTCCGTGTGCTGACTGGTGAAGTCCCTGTGCTGGAGCCCCACCACTATGTGCAGTGTTTTGGAGAAATGCAGAGTGCCTCAGCTTTACTTAAACCCTACAGTAGAATTCAAACTATTATTTGATTCTGCTAGAATCTCTCCGTATTATTTGTTATTTTTTTTCCTGAGTACTTGCCTCAAAATCATTAACCATCTAACGTGCTTACAGAGCCTTGGATGGTTCATTTATAAAAATAAATCTGTGTTGTGTCTGTGCTTAGAAAAATACCATATTTATCTTTTTGTTAATTTTCAGAGTGACATTTTTTCCTAACACCTCTATAGCTCCCTGGTTTTCTGAAGTTTCTTTCTTTAAGTAAGCATAGAGAAAGCAAATGCAGAAGCAGCAGTTTCAGAAGCTGGCTAGGCTACTGAAGATTTATGCTGACACACATGCTGTGCCTGTGGCTGAATTAATAGTGTCACTGAAGCATTTGTACTTTCTGCTTTTTTTTCACTGTGACTTTAGACATGGAAACGGAATCACACCTGCACTGAACGAGTATGGATGGAATGCGTATGTGGTTCACTTGCAGTTTTTCCTTATTGTTTACAATAGGACATTATTGAGGTTACTAGTCCAGAAAAGTCATCAAACTCCCCTGTGTTTCTTTTCTGCATAGGTGAGGATTTGACTGTTTGTGGAACTGGCATTCAGACAACAATAATCCAAGATATTTTCACTATTTTCAGTAAAGTTTATTTTCATTTGTGTCGATGTAACCAAGAGCAGAACCTAGTCCAGAATAAGAAACTTCCTAGTTCTTATAAGTAAATATTATTGCTTGCTTGTTATCCTAAGGAAAACTAAACCAGGAATATTTTCTACCTAAACCAAACAATATCACCTCTCACCTCCAAAATTCAGTATCTTACAGAGCCAGAATTTAGCAACATGAAGCGCGTGGAGATGTCAAGCAGTCTATTCAGTGCTCAGGCTGTAGCTTGATGCTGCTGGGAGTTCCTAGGTAAGAAAATGTGCACCATCATTTATAACTGTGAACCGCAGAAAAAGACCAGTGCCTTTAAGGGAGAAGGAGGAAGGAAAGAAGAGATCTAGGTTGTTAAGTGAAGGTGGGGAGCAAAACAGATGAAATTGATAAAGTGGAAAGCTATATTATTCACTCCAAGGCTCCATTTAGTACCTCTTCCCTGATAGTTTCAGGAGTGAAACTCTTGCTAGAATCAATACTGCTATCATTTCACAAAATTACAGTGGTTTGAACAGAAAACTGGCCATAAATCAACTTCATGCATGGACAGGAGGAGGAAATATTTCTTGCTTCAAAAATTTGGGTGTTTCAGAACTAGTAAAGAGGGATTTGGCTGTCCAAGAATCCACATTCACTGCATTACTTGGAAATAAAGACTGGGGTTGCATATTCAAACAACATATTTTTCAAAACAGCAATGTGAAAAAGGACAGTACCTCCATTTTAATCAGATAAGGAAAGAACGTATTTGATTTCAGCGAAACTTGAATGTCTGGGAGTTGATCCCATTCTCTGATGCTTACTCCACATCTCTTCAGACCAGGCTTTGCATCCCTTCACACTAGGCTAATTGTCCTTGTTACTCCTTTTAACAGACCAAGCCTAGATCCCATAGATTTTGAATGACTTTCCCAGCTCACAGCTTTCAGCTTAATGACTTAATAGACACATGGATGGAGCCTTTCAAGTCATTGCCACTGGAAGACACTCAGCCCTCAGCTTCCAGGGAAAGGGACTGGACTTGGAGACTGACCTCATCTTCAGTGTTTTGAGAACACATCCTTGAAGATCTTTGTAAGAAAAGCATGAAAATCACAGGTCTCACTATGATTGCCTGTGTTTTCTTGAATACCTCTGAAATTCAACACTTTCTTGTAGTTCTTGTTTTCCAATAAAGATATCAGACAGCAAGAATTTATCTCTCCAGGGGCTGGAAGTTTCACAAGGATAAAGCACAGCAAAAAAAAACCAGGGAGGGATAGTATCTGCACACCTGCTTCCATGGTCTCAGTAGAATTAACAGCAGCCACAGGTCCACGACCAGAGTTTGTTGCCTAATGCATTGAGTCTGAGGGACTCTTAAACATCCCTGTGGCTACTAGGTCCTGTTTCATCTTTCCCCAAGCAGCAGAGAGGGGTGACATCAGGGCCAGGGCCACAAGACAGGGCTGGGAAGGCTGCAGGGATGAGGCAGCCCTGCTTGTGAAACGATCCCCAAACCCTGAAAATATCTCAGGTGTCTAAAACACAGTTGGTATCATAGCTCTGTCTCAAAGAAACAGACCTTCAGATGTGGTCATCCTTGCTCAGCTCTGCTTGCAGTGAAAAGGCAGATTCACTGCATCCTTATTTGGTGCTGTCAAGCTGCGGAAACAGATTTACTATTTGCTGATTTGTTACTTTATCTGAGGTAACTCTGTGCTTGTTTTCCCCCCTCTAACATGCTTGTGAAACACACGCTATCTAAGCAATATCTAAGCACTGTATAACTATAATTATTTATAATGATTTCACGTACCTTGGGCATAAAATGCACTGGAATGTTCTTTTAATTTTGACAGATATTTCTGGAAATTACTTAGTTAAATTTGAATTCATTACAGAGAGCAATCATGATTATTTGATAAATAGCATCATTAAATCCATTACACAATAAAATCTTGCAAATACGAGCACAAGTAAATATTTGCAAGAGTATTCACACTGGATTTCCTCTCCTGACATTTTGAAAAGCTCTTTTATTGTCTCACAACAGGATTGCCAAGTAGCTACAATGTTCATGTATCATCTGCAAACACCAGAGAAAGAAGGTTGCTGTTTAATAAAATTGAATTCATCCAGTCAGGGAAGGGACAGTATAACATACGATGTAAATGGCGAATTAGATGGCATGTGCTCTGATGACTAACACCAGCCAATTTGCTAACAAGACAAAATAATAATCTGTAACCAAAAATAATTCAAGCAACTGAGGCTAACAGAGACATTTATTCAAACTGTGACTGTTCTTTATTTTGCTGACAAGAAAAAATGGACTGAGGGTGTTTGGGTGAGTTACTCCTTGTGAATGGCTTTGTTGGCTGTTTCCAGATGTTTAGAAATTTGGAGAGCAGCAGGGTGGACTGGGAAGTGCCCCAGGAGAGGTAGGGTGGCTCCAGGCAAAGAGGGGAAGGACCTCTGCCCAAGACACACAGGATTATATGGAGAGGATCTCATGGGAACCAGCTCTGGGGTTGGTCCTCATCTCCAGAGTGCCCTGTTCTCTTCTCTGAAAAGGAGGCATAAAAGATAAGTGCCTACAACTGCAAAGAGGATCCATGGGTGGCAGTGCCCCCACAGGAGCAGCCTCTGGCCCCACATCCTTCTGTCTGTGAGTAGTGCTCTTTGCCCCGTGGGGTCTGTTGCTGCTGCTCCATGCAGGGGCATCCACCAGGAGAGATGTCCAGCTGCTTGCAAAGTGGGTTGGGAAGACAATGACAGGTTTTTACAGCTTATTTCAGCCAGAGAGTCATACTCTGAGGCTGAGGCATTAGTAACAGTGAATGGCCAGGAAGCTTCCCTGATGCTTAACAAGTCAAGCTCCGCTGCACTGGAACCAAGTCAAGGAGGCAGGAGACATTTAATTAGACCAAAGCAACTGACAGCCACTCCACCGTAAATCTTTCCTGCCACCTTTGAGGCCTCTGGTCCTCTGCATCTTAATATTAAATAATATCTTAATGATGGGAAAGCAAGGAACAAACGCTCCTCTATATTTTACTTTGACAAAGCAGGGCAGCAGGACTTATAAGGGGTGAACTCCTAGTCCAGGGTAACGATGAGAGGCTCCTTTCTTCCTGATACTCAAGTTTCCTGGGTAGCTACAAGATGAGAAAAAATATATTTGGATAATAATATACAGCAGTCTGGAACAACATTGGTAGTCTGCATGGCAGTAATGAGGGATTTCTTTTCCCTGTCCAAGCAAATCCTTTGTTTCCTCTGTGCCTGCCAAAGAAATTAGGATAGGAATATAAACACTCAGATGAAATTCTGATATAAAGACTATCCTCCCCTGCCATACTTCCTCTGAGCTATATTGAAACAAATATGTGCACCTAGTTGTATAAAACAGTGAGCAACGGTCATTAATTACTCAGAAATTGAAATCAAATTGCATCTACCGTACATCAGGAGTGGATCACAGCTAATAACCTCACAGGAGACAGAAAAGACTGATTCCTTCAAGTAAACAGATCACTGACGTGCCCTATCTTCAGCAGCCAACAGGCACTCATTCCTTCAGATTCCATGTCCTGTCTTCTTTCCAGGAGGCAGAGTAATTGTTAAATAGTCACCAATCTACATTGCTCACTGAAGCATCATCCACAAAAAAGTGTCCTCACAGCTTAATCCTTGTTGCTGCTCGGGAGTCCAGGTCCTCCCAGCAATCGGATAAGCTGCATTTCCAACACTGCTGGCAACAGCAGAATCCTCCTTGGGATCATTACCACCTGCTCCCTCCTTTCCTCAACGTGGAAGGACAAAGCCTTGTGAGAATTAGAGGGCTCTGTGCCTAGTTTCCTTCCAGATCCCTCCCATGAAGACTTTTTCCTTCATTGGTTTGCCTGGGTCCAGCTCCCTCCTTGATTGTCACCAGCACAGATACCGGCTCGGGCTGGCTGCTGTGTGGGTCACCTCCCAGCTGTCTCCTGGGGAAGCCTTGAGTGACTGAGTGGGGTAAAACTTTATCTTTAGCAGTATTTGGGACCACAAGCTTTATGTTTCCTTGCCTTTTTAAAAAAAAAATCAGCTTCCTACCTCTGGCCTGCTGACAGACTCCTATCTATAAGCTGGCTTCGCCAAAATTATATTCACCTCAAGCTCTGACCCCACAGGATATATAAATGTGTTTCGAGGTCTAGGCTCTCTACTGCCTTCCTTTTTATTCCTGTCTTACTATGAGAGCACCCAGACCGTGCCCAAGACACTATGGTTTGCAGGGGTCCAACCTCAGAAGAGCACAACCTTTCCCTCCCAACTCACAGGTGCTGCAAACCCCAGACAAGGCAGTGAGAGGTAGCGATGCTGTCGCAATTCTCAAGGGATGTCACACCATGAGGCTGCAGGCATGTCATGGCTCTGGTGAACCTTGTCTTTGTCCTGTTCCTTCTACCACGTGGCACATCCACTGTTTTATTATCTTGATGCAGTCAACCTACAACACTCTTTGTTTGAGGGTTTTTTTATACTGAGCCTCCTTTCCCAGAGACAGAACTCCTCCCACACAAGTTTTAATTTTGCTTTGCTCCCAAAGTAATATCCCTCAATGTTAGGAGCTCCTGAGAGCTTTCATCAGCTAACAACAGGAGTAGTCTTCTCACTGCCATAGCCGCTGACACTTGTCTACCCTTAACACCTTCCCACAGTACCCTTCTAGCCCACAGAGCTTCCCAAGGGTTCACTCCACCTGCCCTCTTGGTCTCGAAGTCCCCCGTCCCAGCTTTTGCCCCTTCCCGGTCCGTCATCACCCTTTCCCATGCTTCGAGTCACACTTACTCCTTCTCCGGCATTGACCCATTCAATACATTGGGAATCATCTCTGCAAATCACTGACTCACTGTTTAAATGCAATATTAAATTTTCCTTTCAACCTTTACCCTGTGCATTCCCCACCCCATAAAGCGTTCAGTAGATACAATGCATTCAGCCTGATATATACATGTATATGAATCACAGAATGTCCTGAGATAGAAGGGACCGACAAGGATCATCGAGTCCAACTCCTGTCTCCACATAGGACAACCCAAATATTCACAGCATGTGTCTGAGTGTGTTGTCCAGACGTTTCTTGGATGCTGTTAGGCTTGGCACCATGACTGCTTTCCTAGGCAGATGTTCCAGTGCTCCATCACCCTCTGGGTAAAAAACCTTTTCCTAATGTCCAACTTAATCACACTGCCTCAGGAAACTATTGAGAACAAATGAATGCACCAGTTCAGAGAGAGATGGGCCAACTCCCCACAGACAGCAATGTCTGCTGAGCATGAGGCAATGGGTACATTCAGAGAAGTTAAAGGAAAGTTGGAGAAGGTCAGAGAATGTCAAGGTAGGTCAAAGAAGGTAAAGGAAAGTTGGAGAAGGTCAGAGAAGGTCAAGGAAGGTAGGAGAAATTATAAAAGACAAGCCAATAGCACAAAGAGATTCTGGGAAAAGAAATACCAGAAACACAGTAACCTGCTGAAACCTTGTACCTAGCTGCAACTCTGAAAGTTATTTGGTTCCTAGTAAGTGAATGAAGCCAGCTCGATGGAAGGGAACAGAGTGCAATGAGCATCAGCTGCTGCCATGCACATGCCAACAGGCAATGATGTCAGGGAGCACGAAGCAGAAATCAGAGATCAAGGAACTAGAGATTCAGGGGAAAATGGAGCACCTTTCTCTGCAGGTTTCCGTAGGGTTTTCATAGAAACGCTTGGTTGGAAAAGACCTTTGAGATAATCAAACCCAACCATAGCTGTCCACTACTAAATCATATCCCTAGGCACTTCATCTACCCATCTTTCAAATACCTCTAGGAATGGTGACACAACCACCTCCCTGGGCAGCCTGTTCCCGTGTCCAATGACCCTTTCAGTGAAGAAATTTTTCCTAATGTCCAATTTGAACTTCCTCTGATGCAACTTGAGGACATTTCCTCTCGTCCTATCACCTGTCACTTGGGAGAAGAGACCAACACCCACCTGTCCACAACCTCCTTTCAGGCAGTTGCAGACCATGATAAGGTCTCCCCTCAGCCTCCTTTTCTCCAGGCTAAACAATGCCAGTTCCTTGAGCCACTCCTCGTAAGACTTGTTCTCCAGCCCCTTCACCAGCTTTGCTGCTCTTCTCTGGACATACTTCAGCACCCCAATGTCTTAATGTCTTTCTTGTAATGAGGAGCCCAAAACTGAACACAGTATTCAAGGTGCAGCCTCACCAGTGCTGAGTACAGGGGCAGAATCACTTCCCTTGTTCTGCTGACGATGCCATTTCTGATACAAGCCAAGATGCCATTGGTCCTTCTCGGCCAGGCAGCTTTCCGGCCACTCTTCCCCAAGCCTGTATCGCTGCACAGGGTTGTTGTGTCCCAAGTGCAGGGCTCTGCACTTGGCCTCGTTGAACCTCATCCTGTTGGCCTCAGCCCACTGATCCAGCCTGTTCAGATCCCTCTGCAGAGTCTCCCGACCCTCCAGCAGATCAACACTTCCGCCCAGTTTAGTGTCGTCCACAAACTTGCTAAAGTTTCAATCCCTTCATCCAGGTAATTGATAAAGATATTGAACATATGGAGGAAGTGTTTGGTGCTGCAATGCATAAACCATCACCTCTTGCCATTTCTCACAGCATTTTTTCCTGCATGTTCACCAATGGCCTTATATAAAATGATTTGCTAAGTGTGTGGGTTAAACGATAACCTTTCAAGGCCACCTTGTTTAGGAGGACACAGAAAGATTAAGTTCTCTGCATTGACACAGTCCCTTTTTGTGTTCCTGAGGTGACATGTACTTAATATCTCTATAACCAGCCATGCAGGGGGCATCACACCCTGGTACCTGCTAGAGGTACGTGGGGAATTGGGAAAACCAGCCTTGGCCACCACTGGAAAAACAGAGCTTGAGCACCTGTCTCACCTGAGACTTTGGCCAGCCCTGGTTGGTGTGGGCTAGCACAGTCCCCAAAATGTGGTATCACAAGAAAAATAAAATACTACATGAAGGCAGGGAGGTGAGGCAGAGCAGCTAAAGGAAGAGCTGTGGAGATCTGGCTCAGCATGCAGGACCAGCCCAACCCGATTTCAAAAGGCAATGGAGAAGCAGCAGTGATCACTGCAGGAGGTTGAAAAGGGTTGCACACTAGGACTTAGGGGCTCCTCACTCTGTGATGCCTGCTATCCTCCAATGATTTTATGGCATTTCCCTGACATAAGAAAGGATAAAGCCTTTGAAGCACTTGAATAGCCCAGGACGAGGCCAACTGCATGATGCAAACAGACTTTCTAGACTGACAGTTGTTTGGTCGAACTCTGCACTAAAATATCATATATAAAGCAATGGTGAAGGTGGCCTGCTGATAAAATCACCAACAAAGATACTGCATCAAAATACTCAGGGAAAAAGTAATTTTTCAACGTTTTTCTGTGGCTCATCCCATACAGACAGCTTCACAGTGACAAATTGCTTTCCCTGCAAATGTAAATAAGTAGCCAGGCTGTCAAGTGCAGGTAGATATCTTGCCAGTTTGTTTATCCAGAGACACAGAGAGAGTCGGGGCTCTTGTAGCTCTCACCCAGTAAGGCACCGCCAGGAGACCGCACCACAGCGTTTTGGATGGCTTCAACCTTCTCACAACATCAAAATTTATTAGGTCGATAATCGCAGGGGTGTTGGCCAAACTTCAGCTCTTGCAAGCAGCGTCAGCGTTTCCTGGAGGCACAGCAGGAGACAGTCCAAAGAATTTCCCAAGAGACAAGCCATTTCAAGATGAACTTGGGGTGCAACAGCTACCATTTCCAGATCTGTTTTGCCTCAGAGAGGAGAGCATCGTTCAGATTTTCTCCTGTCTATCTTGTCCTCTGTTAGCCCCAGGAAGGAATGGCCTGGGAAGATGTCGTTAATATTTTGCCCTGTGCTAGGTCACGAGGTACCCATCCTTTGCCACAAAGTACTTCACATTCAAAGCACAGCTCCGGCAAAAAGCCGGCGCAAAAAGCATGAATTTTTATTTTTGACGCTTGCTCTCGCTGGGGGACCTGGATGTCTCCCTTGTGGTACAGAAGGTGCTAAACAAGTGGGGAAAGCCTAGGCAGGCAGGTGCTCCTCTCTCATCTGATGATTTGAAATAGTGGAGGCAGTGCTGGCATGTATCTGAAGTGTAATCATTATATTTCCATAACTTTATCTGCAGAGGACATAGGAGTTACAATGCAATCAGCACTATACAGTGCTGAGTGTAGCTGAGATGTATTATAAAGTCAGCTGCAGCAAAGAACATATGGTACAGCTTGCCACCCCACTATAGTATTTCTTCAAAAGACATTTTTCTTACAAAAACTAAGACATTATCAGTCAAATTGTAAGTAACCCATTTCCATTTATAGCGTGCAGTCTACCCTCTGAGTCACACACATGATCAGCAATAGCAGCTGTGAGACTTCTAGAAGTTTGGGGTGGGCTTTTTCTCGTCTTTTTATATTCTTGATTCTGAAAATGTTTCTGCTTGAGTGGCAAACTTCCCTCCTCTCCGTTGTGAAAGCTCAGCATCACCCCGGCTGCGCTTCGCCTTGCCCAGATGAGCACACGCAGTCCAGCTACTCGTGATGCTCCTTGCTGCCAGCTGTGGTCGTGCTTGGAAGAGCACAAGTTGCACCTAAATCGGGGCACATAACAGATACCGCGCTACCCAGTGCAATTTAGAAAACAATTGTGCTGTGGCTGGGTTGATTTGGCACATAAAGCCCCTCAGAGATTCGGAGGAAATCCCCTGAAACCACAAATTACTTACCACTGTTAATGAATCCTTCCTCCCACCCTCTGTACCACCTGGAAGAACAAAATCTCCCTTTCCTCTCAGGAGCAGAAGTGCTCTTTGCTGTGCTTAGCAAGACTTTGGTGCCTCTTGACATGGAATTGCTTTCATTTCTAGTATGTTTGGTGTTTGCCCTTATTCCAATGTGTTTTCGTTCAGAAGCTACTCTTCAGGATTTCTCTACAAAGAAAAAAGGTCAAGGGTATTTCCTTGGGGAAGGAGGGCAAGGGGAAGGTCAGACAACAATTTAACCAAATAAATAATGTGCTGAATTGTCAGAAAAGTATTGAACTAGAGCAGATGAGCTGTATTTGCAAGCTCATTTACATCACGAATAATTTGGCGTTGCCCAGATTTTACATTAGCCTTCTCTTTAATATTTTGGGTTTTTACAACTGTCTTTGTGCTGCTTTACACATGCACAGAACAAATTCAGAACCAGTGAAAGATGATGCCTTTACAGTAAAGAAGAGTTGTATGTTTAAGAGGCTTGAGGGAGCGTCTGTGACTGTTGTCAATAGCCCTAGAGTTATATCCTGGAGGGTGTATTTAATGAGGGGGCTACACTGGAATTTTTGTCCAAAGCAGGTTTATATCCTGAGCAAAATTAGGGTATGAACTTCAGTCTTATCTTGTTTATGGGATTGGGAGTGGTGTGTATTTTTTCCACTGGAAAAAAAAAAAAAGCATTATTTTCTGCTTAAGTTATAGCAACAAGATTTGACTTAAGGAAGAAGTGTTACAGAATCTACAATATTTCGTTGTGGAGATAAAAAACATGAAGAGGCATCTGAAAGAAGATTTCAAACCCATGCTGAAACGTTTTAATGACCCCATCCTTATCCTTTTCTTAAGCTGAATCAGAAGAATGAAGTTCCTGAATAATGCGGGAGTGGCCAAAGAGGAATATCCAATGCTTAAAAGTAAGAGGCACACTATGACCTCACCAAAAACCTCCGTGCTGCAAACCCTGCACTCCTTAGTGTCATGTTCTTCCGTGATGGATAAATTGATCAATACGCAGGGGTCAAGTCTGGGGGCTGAGTTGCAGGATACCCTTTGAGTACAGCACAGCAGCTGATGTTACAAACATACAGGGACGGAGGCGTACAACAAGAAGCACAAGCAATGGTGAAAGTGCTCAGTATGGTACGAAGGACAAATGCCCTTTCAGCATTTGAAAAAGAAGCAGACATGAGAATCCTGCAGTGCCTGAAAACTACGGGTTTACTGCAAGTGGACACCAAAGCTTTGGACTTCAATCCTGTCTCTCGTTTTATTTCTTCTTAGATCACACTAGTTAATTAGAGAGATGAGCTCTACCAACAGCTGCACACATTTACCAGTTTATCCACCAACCTCTTAAAAAAGCCTGCTTAAAACTGTTTGGAAAGAGCTGGTGAATTCAGCCACAGCCTTTCAGGATGTTTGTGGTGCTTATCAGCCTCTGGATAAAACAAATCCCATGACTGTATGTTTCATGCTGTGCATGTGCCCATGCTTGACACTGCTGCAATGTGCCCGGGTAGGGATCTGTGCCACCTGCTGGGCTCACAAACCATGATTGCAACACACCTTGCTGCAGCCATTAATTTAATTTTTGTTAAGAAAATACACAATGTCAAACTTGGCTGCTTTTCAGTGCAGAGGATTTCAATTTATAATTCGCTGATTCAATAGGCTCTCAAATAAAACAAATCTTTCTTTACTGGAGAGAGGAGCGTCCAGACTTCATTTTCACTAGGGGTAACTGTAAAGGAAGCTGGGGAATTATTTTTGCACTTACTTGTGGGAGGACCTGCATGGAGTTTAGGATGATGCAAAGCCCCACGTCCTGGGTTTAAGACCTCAAGTGTCAAACGAGACTCACTCAGGCAGGACATGTCTTTCCTTCACTTTTTCTTTGGTCTTTTTTTAGTTCCCTTTAGCAGATGGAAGACTTGTTCATTTCCCATTCCTGCCTACTGAATTATTCATCAGAAGTGTTCCACTGGTATCTTCTTGTCTGCCAGGGAGCTTATCATCCAACAATTTCTCTTCGGTCTTGACTTGTAATCAGAGCAATTAGCAACCCATTAAAGGTCTCAGCATGCCCATGGCTGCCAGGGTGCAGAGTGCAAATCAGGAACAGGCCCACTGCAAATCCAAAACTCAGGCAGAAGACCTGCTGGCTACAATCTGTAGTGAAGGGCAAGAAAACCTGCAGCAAAAGGAGAGGTCAGGTGTTCGGAATAGGAGTTTTCAGTAGATGCAGCAAAACTGTGGAAATCAGCCCATTGGTTTGGATGGATCTCAGTCACAAGAGGACGAAGTCCCAGGTGCTGCCATGGTCTGGTTGGAAAGTGTGATAAACTTGTGTGGGCACTCAGCCTGCTCCAAAAAAAGGCTGTTCAGCTGCCAGATGTATTGGGCTTCCTCTGCACACATTAACAAACCCTTTTTTGCTGGAAGGAGATGCAAGTGAACGTAAAGGACTGTTATTGACTCCCTCTGATGCTCTGAAAATGACAAAAAATGGTAAACAGATGGCAGTGGAAAGCAGTGTAGCAGAGCAGGGCTGTTTCTTCAGTGGGCTGAGAGAATCTGGTCTGGGGAAGCCCGCAGTACATTTGCCGGCACCAGATAGTTGCTGCCACTCAGGACCAACGTCCCCTGGGAGTGCACACCCCCGCTTCTGCTTCTAGAAAAGCACTTTGCCCTGATTCAGAAGAGCGCACACGATTCCTCCCTCTCTCTGAGCCTACCAGCTCCCATGGGAAGAAGGTGTCGAGCCGTGATCTCTCCCTACCTGCTGTCTGCACCACTGAGTGACCAACCAATACGTAATATGAAATGGTGCATGACCTCAGTGTGAAAGGGCAATGTAAACAGCATCCTTATAAACATACCCTATAGAAAATAGGTACATGGATTTCCTATTCTATCTTCCAATCTGCACAAGGGGCTTAATAGGTCAGGACCAGAGCAATTTGTCACCTTTCCACCCTGTCTTTTGCCTTCCTAACATATCAGAGGTGCTCTCCTGCACTTCTGGGCTCTGCCTCTGCTAATGTCTCTGGAAAGATAATCTGTCGAGAAAGAATGTGAGAATTATTAAATCAATAAACACTGCTAACCTTTCAACTGTGTCTGTCCACGGAGATTGTCTCACTGCTGCAGCAATTACTTGCTTTAACAGATGGAAAGCAAAGTGTTCTTATTGCATATGTCAAACAAGACAGGAAGAACCCTGCTCTTTCTCTGTCAGGAGTGGATGTGTCCGTGGCGGCTCACAGCACGTTCCTCCTACACCCTAAGTCTGAAAGGCTTTGCAGCGTTACAGGGAAACACAAACCCTGCATGAATTTCTCCTGCATACACCCAGCAGTTGTTACTGGAGGAAAAGCAAACACATTTACGTATAGCCAGATGAAAATAAATGCATAACATCTAAAATTATTTTAAAGACTACTAGTAAATTTGGCTGGGGGGCGGGGGTTTCTTGATCAGGAAACTTCTGCATTTTTTTCCAAATCATCTTCTGGAAGCCAGATGCGGAACTGCAGCACCTGCTTGAGCTTAAGCCTGGCAGGAGGTGCAGTGAGCTGCTGGAGTATCTTTCAGCTGCTTACTAGTGAAGCGGTGGCTAAACATTTCACTGTTCTCATGAAGGCCAAGGTCTCCGATAAGCACACGGCACCTTGGCTTGTTTTGAATATCAGCAGGAATTGCATGGGCTTATCTCATTATACGGTTTTTGGGAGTTTGTTTCTTTGGTCTGCAGAAAAGATATCTGTTCTCAAAGCCAAATCTGCAACGTGGCTCTGCAATAATGACCAGAGAGAAGGATATTGCTGATTCAGGCAACTTCTCCCTCCTCCAAATATCAACAGGATTCCTCAGGTTCCTGGAAAACACATGAATGAGCTGTTAATAAGTCTCGTCTCTGTATTAGAAAAAAAATATGATAAAATTTGTATTTGAGAATCGTCCCTGTTTACACGCCTGCAGGAACTGAAACTCCTTTCCAGAAGCTATGTCCAGATAACACCAGCACTCATTGTCCTGACTTAAAAATAGTAAACTCCCTGTTTAAAGTGCAGAGTGAAAATCTTTCTATCTGTAAAAGCAATCATATTTACAGTTTTTACAGGAGAATTGACTCTGAAACACCTTTATCTTGCAGTGTGAATGGGCCAGGCTCCCATGTTTTGTGTAGGCACTCTTGCTGTACCAGTAAGCTTCTCAGAGACCGTGGGAGAGGGATTTTCAGGAACAGTGTTATCAAAGTTAATCCTTTTTGGGGAACAGTATGCTGAAATCCACTGCAGGTCTGAATGCTGTGAGTTGTGGCAAGAACTGTTTGGGTTTGGATAGTCTTCCTTTCACAAGTTCTGAGGAGCAAGCTAAAAAACCCCGTTCCTCGGTGTGTTTTTTGGGGGGAAGAGCTAGTACCATGAGAGTAAAATGCAGAGTGAGCAACAGGGCAACACACAACATGATTTCCAAGGCATAGAGTTCTCTCTCAGCATCTGCTGCTACCAGCCGCAATGCACTACACTGACTCACTTTCCCCAGTTTGGCTACAGAAACATGTTGATATGACTTAGCATTGTGACTCCTCAAGACCTCGTAATACTGAAAAGATATACCAAGCCCTTAGGCAAATCCTGTGCACAACACAGCATTTAAGTTCCACAGGCCAGGCCAAGGAGGCAATAATTTGTTAAACTGGTAAAACATCCCCAAAAATGGCTTGCAGTTCAGCAGAAATATAAGCATGCCAGATGTCTCTCGAGTGCATTTGGGACAAGTTGATGGAGAAAGCTGCATCAAGCTCTTGCTCAGTCCTGGTGGGACTTGCCTGAGCCACTGTGACAGCTGCGCAAAGTGCCCTTTCTTTCATTAAATGCAAGAGAATTTACCAATCTCATGATCCCATCATTGCCATGCACTTCAGCTCCCTCAAGCAAGCAGTAATGCCAGTATACTCCCTCCTTCCTCCCCACATCACCCAGTGCAGATGTTCACCCTCTCAGCCCCTGGGACTGGAGGTGGTGATGCTGGGACTCCAGAAAGCATCCTCTGCACTTGCTGCTACCCTCGCCAGGGTGCTGCCCAAGGACAGAGACAGTTCGGGGGTGATGGACATCAGTGTTGCAGCAATGTCTGACTCAGACACACTAGGATGGGTTTCTCTGACGGACTAGGTACGCTTGCCACCATAATAGTCATTGGTTAGTTGGTAGCGCAACATAGAATCATAGAATCACTAGGTTGGAAGAGACCCACTGGATCATCGAGTCCAACCATTCCTATCAACCACTAAACCATATCCCTCAGCACCTGATCCACCCATCCTTTAAACACTTCCAGGGAAGGTGACTCTACCACCTCCCTGGGCAGCCTGTTCCAGTGTCCAATGACCCTTTCCATGAAAAATTTTTTCCTAATGTCCAGCCTGAACCTCCCCTGGAGGAGCTTGAGGCCATGGGGGCAAGGAGGAGGTGCAGGCTGGCACAGTTCAAGTTGAAACCTTTCCAAACCCATCACTGAGAAGCAGCACCTCCAGAGACTCCCCTTCAAACAGGAAATCTATGAGAGCTACGTGCCAAGCTGCAATAAGAAACCAAGACTGTGAATTGTGTAATATTTACATTTAATACAATCCATTGACATCTGACATTTTTCTGGTAAATTTTGCATGGGCCATAAACACTTCTGGAGAACTGAGTAAATTTTAACTCCTCCGAAGGCCTTTTGTGCAGGTGGTATCTGCAATGAAATATTTTGCTGCCTTCCCCACCAAAACCTCATACACCCTCATGTGCCCTAGCATCAGGATGAGATTCCTTATGCATCCTTAGTGCACCAGTGCTGCAGGAGTATCCTCTCTTCTTGTGTTTTTGGAGTGATATTCCCCACGCTCAGTTTTCCCCACTGGGTGCAAAAAGCATGCATGCAGCAAACACAGTATTCCTGAGTCCCAGCCCTGAGAGAAAGGGGGCATCCTCTCTCCGAGAGCTTTATGTAAGCTGTCCCCTCAACTCCAGCAGTGCTGCACTTTCTCTCGATGATTCGTACATAGCTGCCCAGTCTGTGTAATTGCGTCAGAGAGAGACACCTTTTAAAAAGCAATAAAAATTCAAAAATAGGGAAAGAAAATTAATAGCTGAGCAACCATCCCACCTCCAGTAATGAAGCAGAAAGTGGACAGACAAGGAGAACCTGAGTCAAATGCAATGGCTCCAGGCTCCGTCTCCAATCCCTTCCCCTCAGACCTTGGAGACAGGCCAGCAGAGCATCCTGGTATCTGAAACAGTGTCTGACACTGAAGTTCAAATCAATTTGCAATCTGCAGCCTGTTAACTTTTTGTTAATCATCCCTACATTGGTTTACATCTTGTCTTCAATCACAGAAAAGGAGGGTTCATGGCAGTGCCGGGGTGACTAATGGTGAGTCCCCCCTTCAAAACCAGAGGATGTTCAAGTTACAGTCAGGTGCAGGGCTTAGTGGGCTTTGGTGATGCTGCCAAGACGTAATTGCCGTAAATCAGTCTGAGCCCTGTGGAGACAGTTCCCTGTGTTTTGAAGTCCATTTGCCCTTATTGCTTGTTCAGCTCCTTAATGCATTAATGATAAGATAGCACGGGGAATACTCAGTACAGTCATCCCACCCCAAAATCCCGTAGTAATGAATCAATACTATGCCTATCTGGTCTGACTGCGGAGGAGAGGAATGTAGACAATGCTGGATGCAGGGAAGATCTTTTTCCAGAGCTTTCTTTGCAGTCCCAGGGTGGGGTGAGCATCTTTAAGGACCATGGGAGCTGATTTGAAGAAGCATCCCCGTACTTTGCACCATTGCAGTATTCCTTCCCTTGCTGCTGTCCGCGTGGGTATATTTTTATTTGTGCCTACCAACATTCTTTAAGTGCCTTTCTCAACTGAAATGTGCTGCATTAAATGAAAAAGAAAGAAAACAAAAAACACACAACAAAAAAAAATACAAGAAAAAAACCGAGGGAGAGTACCATGGAACGACTGGAATGCTTTTTCTTATGTTAGACAAGCTAAAGACATCTGGTGCTGAGTGATACTTTGTGGTAAATAACCTGGCTCCGAAAGGGCTCAACTCTTTTGACCTTCTAGCAGATGAAGTCGTTGGGTCTCTGAGGTGACCCCAGAGAAGTGGAGGACAACGGCAGCAGTGTCCCTGTGGGGACTCAAAGGGCTGTCCTGATGCCCACTGGCATGGCATGGGATGTCTGTGTTGGGGCCAGAGGGGCTGAGCAGCCGTGAGCCAGCCAGCTAAGCCAGGGGAGCCAGTGCTCAGCAACTCCTGGTAAGTTGTTGGGCTGGCCTGCAGATGGAAAAGCCCCAGCATTATGCATCAGTAGTGGCTCCCTTCGAGCTGGCTGAGCCTTGGCAGGATTTTCTCCCCTCTGCCCACCTCATTAGCACACTATAACCTCTTGACAAATCGCTCTATTGACAAGTTTATACCACTGTTTTCTTCTCAGCCAGTCAAGAGGATCCTGGCTGATGGTAACGGATGCTCTCAGGCACTGCAAATCTCAGCTGATGCAAGTGTCACCCTGTAAGGGTGAAAAAAGACATTCACGCAGAGAGTATAATTCTTTTGATGCTGACATCATTTTCATTCTGCCCTATCTCTTCCTTTTTCATGTAAAAAAATTAGAAGCAGGAAAGCCCAGACAGAAAGGGCAAAGAGTTAAAAATCACTGCCAGGCTGTTCTCCGCCACCTAACACAGATTAAGGCAATGGACAATCTCTAGCCGCCTAATGATTACAGCAGTGAACAGCCTCTGCCTGCCTTGGTCTGATGGCACGTCTCATTCCTGTCCTTGTCACCACCACAATGTAGGGACTGACCCAACCTGCAGCAGCCAGCACAGCCCCAGCAGGAGAGCTGGGATGGATCTCAGAGTGGGCACAGCTCTAACCCCTTCCCCAGCACCCACACACAACTTTTGGGATATGTGGTAGGCTTGGGAAGCAGCTGTCCTCAGATATGAAGACATTTCTGTGGGATTCCTTAGCTTGCTGGGGGAGAATGATGACTGGTCCAGCTCTGTTTAGATGCCATCAAAAAAATCAGATGAATAATGGAACAAAGTCTGGACTCCATTTTTTTTTCTCTAGCTCAAAAGGCAGTCTCAGTACCCTTGTTCAGTTTTGATTTTGAAATATATTTTAAACATTGCCTCTTAAGAAACTTTATGCCTTGGATCAATTTGTGTTCTGAGCATTACAATGTGCCTGAAATGACTCTGCAATCCCGTGTCACTAGTAATAAAACTTATTTATTGACTCTGCTACTTTACTAAATTGTATGCATTAACTCCTC
Organism: Phaenicophaeus curvirostris; assembly: GCF_032191515.1. NCBI lineage: Eukaryota > Metazoa > Chordata > Aves > Cuculiformes > Cuculidae > Phaenicophaeus > Phaenicophaeus curvirostris. The sequence continues at coordinate 47,917,692 of NC_091397.1, read as the reverse complement.
AAAACACTGTGGACTAACTAACCGAATCTGTCCTTCAGCAGAGGTCCATGTCTTTGAAAGTGAAGGCCAAGAGGTTTTTTCCTGTTGCTGCGTGTGTGCCACTGGCTGTCACCTAGGGCTGCCTCTGCTGGCGTGTGCCAAAAGACCACTACGCCTTCTCCTGCCGCCAGCAGAACAACGTGAAAGAGAAGAGATGCTATACAATTAGCAAGTGACACTCCTTCTTGCAGAGTACAAAGCAGAGAAGTTGTCTCATCACGGTGTGGCATCAGCTCCCTTTGAAGCATGACTCAGCTCAGAGAATCTGCTGCATCAGAGCATGGGGATTGACAAGGCTGGGACTGTGAAAGATGCTGAATGCAGGGGACTAAAGGGTTGCAGGCAGATGGTACTGAAGAGGGATAAATAGTCCAGCTTCACTTAAAAAAAATAATTCCATAGTATTTGTACATAGAAAAGAGTTATAACTTACCCAGTGCACCCACTGCAGATGCAGATTTGTGCCTTTTAGTTTATTTTTGAGCTCTTTTTCTATTCTAGTGCTGAATAACCCCAGATTTCACTGCTCCCCTTAGAAAAGGAGTTCAAGAAACCTTTGTATAATGAACCATTTCTCATACCTCCACACAAATTGTCATTTGTCCCGTTTCACCTATTTCTCCCCATTATATAGCTCCCAGCCTTGCATGGCCCTGGAGATTCTTCTCATTCCTTGGTGCACAATCCTTCAAGTCCTCGGAGTCAGCAATTATGTTACCCCAAGATGTCACTTAGCTGAGAGATATATATTTAGTTACTTTAATCTTTCGCCCATAAATCAGCTTGTTCAACGTTCTCTCTATTGCTCATTTATGAATTTTTGCCTCACTACCATCTTCCCAGTATTAGTGAGATATCTATAAGTGAATTCAGCTTTGTATTTTCAGCCTTGTAGGGGAGGACCGTCATTTTCTTGAACAAAGAGATGACATTTACTATATGATAGGTATTTTCTGAGCTATAAAACTCTCCACTACCACATTCTTTTTATATTCATTATCACAGCTGGGTTTCTCTCCGCGGTACAGATTTCCTATTAATTACCCCCCACCATTGACTTTGCTCCTTAAATTGGACAACAGGTTCTGGAATAGGTACTAAATTGTTTTTCTGTACCCTACACCAGTCTGAGTATTAAGGAACTATGTGAGCAGCAGCAGGAGATTATACAACATCTGCTTGTCTTGGTTTCCTTGTGCCTCTCTCTGAGGCATCTAATGCCAGGCTTGCCCAGAGTCTCATCTCCAATGAGCCTGAGAAATCTGGCAGTTCCTGAGATCTTAAATGAGATGATTCTTTTCACAGATAAATCCACACTTGTTTTTTTTTTTTCCTAAGTGAAGAACTGAGACTACAAAAAGGTCCGCGGGTCACCATTCCCCTCAGCTACAGGCAGCTGCTTGAAATAGATGCTCGGTCTGGAGGAGCCCACTGAATTTCCAATATATATTCACGCAGGACAAGGCTCACTCCATCACTGTTGCACAAGACTTGCGGTATAAAAGACCAAAAGCTACACAAATAGCAATATGCTTCAAGTAAAGAGCAATGAAGGACACTACTCCTGTCCTAAATCCCTAGCTCCTGCAAGAAATGTGTTAGCTGAAAATGTTCAAGTGAAAGATGGACCTCCATCCTTACAGTATTTCTAACTGTTCTTCATTGCCTTTTGCCTGGATGACTTCAGTTATTCCATAAATCACCGCAGCTTCACTGAAGACAAGCAAGGCACCAAGACATGCCCTTGTTCCGAGATGAGCAATACTGAGTTGTCACTGTTGGCGTGGAGAAAGAGGAAAAGATTTTTTTGATCCCCTATTCAAGGTGCGCAGTCTATGCCCACGTACTCAAACCTCTGCAAAGACATTAGAATGAGTGACCTATTCTTAACCCGGGCAATTGCAACCCAGCTTTTTAATGCCGTTACCTAGAAAAGCACACGAACACCCTACACATTAAAGAGAAGCAGGTTCATAAACATCAATAGATCAGGGTCTAACTGTCAAAACGTGGTTGTAAATTTGTTCCTTCATGTGCCACACTGTGAGGGACTTTGTGTCCGTGAACTTATTTCTTCTTGTCTGAGATTCTATACAGAGCATTAGCATGCAGCGACAAAACCAGTGTTTAAGCAAAGTGCTCTGCATTTTACACCGAATGAATAGTTGCAAACAAGTAATGGAAAAAAAACCAAATAAGATGGAAAACACTGCTTACACTGGCAAAAAAAGCTGCCCTCTCTGTGGCAACCTGGAATCGTGGTCCATGTACACATTGTATCGTAGTTCGGGTTTCAATGAGCCCAAAGGACATGAAATAGCAGCCTGTGTTCCCTCTTGCAGAAAGGACAAATTTCTTTCCACAGGAATGCAATCAGTAGAACAATGAAAATAATTCATCTGATTAAAGTACAAATAAACTCTGTCCTGACTATTGGATGTTATCGTGCTCAATTTCAACTTAATTATTTTTGTATTTAATTACAAAATGGTTAATTGCTTCATTTTAATTATGTATCTCTTTTAATTAGATTGAGGCTAAAAAAACTGATAAGGCTGCTGCTACCTCACAGCCCTTCTATTCTTCATTTTATCTCAAGCCATATCACACTCATCACTAACATGGAATCAGAGGAGTGCGTGTGTGCATGCACGAGTGTGTGTGTCTCACTCCCACACACGCACTCTGCCAAGTGATTCCTCAGCATCACTGGGAGGATGCTACTGCCCACATCCCAATGGAAACCGAAGGGTCCTCCCTGTGGTGCAGGGTGTGCTGACTGGGGTATCGAAATGTGCCTGTCCGCAAGGCATCAGGCCACAAAGGGGAGGTGGGATGTAAGTTGCCTGTGCAGTATATAACAGATCAGCACTTGCATTAGCGACCAGCCCCTTTCTGAGCTGTAAATCAGGTGGCTCAAGGGGCCTTTCTCCCAGGGCAACCAAGGAAGGGGTTAGCTGGGAGCTGCCTAGAGCTGTGCAGCAGGGCAGAGGCAAGTGGTGCCAGCAGGGGACAGACAGCAGCTCCTCATGTCCCAGAGCAGCAATAACTGGAATGTCTCTAATCCATCCTGCTTGTCCTGGCTTTTACAGTAACTTCTACATCAGCATTGACTTTAACTTTTGTATTAGCATCTCCTTATACTAGTTGACTTTTAGGTGTAGGCTGTGAACAACAAACCTCAGCATGAATGTCAAAGGGGAGAAATGTGGATAGTAGAAAAGAAAGTCTCTTATTAGCATGCATTTCAGCAGTGCTTCTTTTCCACTTGTCAGCAGAAAAAGGCATCCCTGAACTCACACAACAGAAGAAAGTCATAAAAGCTTATGAAAACACCCTTGGACTGAAACACAGTAGGAGGATGCTCAGCTGTCTCCTCAAAATTTGCTACGTGAACTCTAGGAATTCATGTTACCTCTACAAACTTAACACAAAATATAAAAAAAAAAAACCTCACAAAAAGAGTGGACAAGGTTATTTAGACTCCAGTTTGGTAGGATGTCTTAGGTACAGACCCAGGCCATCACCACTTTTCCATGATTTGTTTCTAGGCTCCCAGAACCAGGTAAAAAACTGTCAATTTTCTTGCTAACTAAACAAGCAAACACTTTGGCCTTTCTATTAAAACTAAACAGTATCCAAAAAAATACAGAAAATGTACAGGGAAACAATATCAACCAAACTAAATGATTAAAATCAGTGAAGTATTCATCAAGCTTTTACTTTAGGGCTAATCCCATTCTCTTGAGCTATAAAGTTCTTCATGAGACCGTGCCCTTCCTCCCCTGTTTCTTCTAGCCATTAATGTCTCTAGTAGGGAGATCAAAATCTGCCTGACTTGGGAAGGAGCAGCCAGGGCAGTAGGTGTATACTCACACCATGTGTCTCCCAGGGGCTACTCATCCTACCATGAGCTCTGAGACCCAGTGAAGTCAGGTCAGTCTGGGATTTCAGAAAGCGTGACTTTTAGATGCTTGTTTTGGTGGCAGACTCAGAAAAAAAACCTGATACCCGTATTAGGTATGCTGAAGCCTGTCAGTCCCAGAAGGCAGAAGACCTTGAAGGTCCTGAAGAACCTGACCTCTGCTTCCCATCCCAACTGGTGCCACCTCCACTTGCCTTCCTCCCATCCCTCGCATTCCCCACACTGATAAAAGTTAAGTCAACAGATCTCTCTGCACTAAAAAAATAAAAGGCCCTTAAATCAATGGAAATGTTTAGCATAACAGAACTTAAAGCTTACTTTGCTAAGGGATCCCCTAGACCAGCATCCTGCTTCCAAACGCAAGCAGGAAGCAGAAAGAAAGGACAGGAAAAGTCAAACATGTCGAGTGTGATTTCTCTTCTAGCAATTATTCCCATCTCCAGCACTTCATAAGTGAGGTATTTCCTGAACTAAAGATTGCATTCAGCTATAGCATTCCCAGATCTACTTGCTCTATGTTTATTTAAGCATGTTTTTTAATACACTTGTAGTTTTGCGGTCCACAAAACCTTGCGAAAATAAATTCTTTAATTTCATAGAGCATTTAGCTAACAAAGATATGGAGTATTTTTTGAGTGGTATGCACTTAATTTTCATTAATCTGATCTCTAAATACTTAATTTTATTTTAAGACTGGTAATTTTCAGTATGATGATTCCATAAATTTCTTTCGCAAGGCCTGGGAGAGTAAGTAATGGCCCCACGTGCACACTCTTTCTACTGCTCCTGCATCTTCTGCCTTCCCCATGATCCTTTCATGTGCCTTGCTGGTGGCAAAGTTCTGCTCTGCTATGTCTCTGCCTTGTGGAGAAGTTGTTTCCTGCTTTAGCCTTTCTTGCTTGCCTTCCCCTGAACCTTTTTGAGCCCTGCTACGCTGAGCTCAAGTGACCTTCTCATCTGACCTGACATCCGCACAGTTCTGGTGGGTATCCAGCAAGCATGAGTGATTTAATGCAGTGTAATTTGATGCATTGTATTTGTTTGAGGGTTTTTTAAATGCCTCACCATATCAGGGTAATTCTAATATCAGAAGAATTACTGAAATATTTATGCTATGTTTTTGAAGAAATGCACTTTACATTGAAGAACTGGTCTGGCTGAGTTTTATGCTGACTGTTTAAAGTCCTGGCTCTTCCTGGCTTTCTCCTGCAAGAAGGGACAATACTCAGGGAGTCTGTAGTCTCCCTGGAAAGTCTCTGATGGTGAAGTGCTGGAGGTGGGTTGCTGCCATGGGAGAGCACCAGCAGCGTGCACCACGCTCCCACGGTTCCTCCTATTCTCCTCTTTGAGACCAAGCTAAACAGAGTGTGGCCTGACCCAGTGTCCCTGCCCTCACAGCTTTCAGGCTCAGCAACTAAAACACAACTGGGGCTGGCGTATTACTTGAGTAAAACAGAACCAGGTAGTTCACTTCTGCCTTATGTCGGTACTGCTGTGCCAGCTGTTGACAGCAGCAGTACCCGAGCAGCAGCCTGATGGATTTGAAGTCAATATATATATGTAAATTTATATATATGCAAGAACATCATCACTATATTCATCAAAGCGTAGTGGATGATTATGAAAGTATTCATAGTGGGGAAAGCCCACCTTTCCCTCTGGACTTTCCCCCTTTCCTCTGAAGATGAGTAATAAAATATTTTTTAGAAATAGAATGCCCCAAAGTACCTGAGTGTCATCAGTCAAATCTTCCAGAGAGGACCCTGGTCTAAGAAGGAGGAGAAGGCTTCTGGTGTTGAGCTAAGAGAAGGATATTTTTGTACCAACACCAGCAGACTTGCAAGGTGTTGGATTTTTGTTCCTTCTACAGGCGTCTACTCCTAACCTGGGGGCACTTTCTGGCTAAGTCCTGCTGGAATGTCTTGTCTCCAGAGGTAAAGTTACACCTGGTTTGAATAAACATGGTCTTTATAACATTTCTCAAATAAATGCCTACTGCCCATGGCAGTGTGGAACAGCTGTGGTTCCCCTCGGATGCAGTGAGAAAGGAAACTGGGGCACTGATGGTGGCATTGGCAGCAGCAGCTCTGCTCCCAAACCCCGGCAGAGGGTCCCCAAACTCCCTGCGTGCACAAGTGAGCAACAATGAGCACAAAAGCCAGATTCGAGATTAAGTTGTGGTTTCCTCTGCTAGCTTCCCACCTTCATGTTAGACTGAGCAGAGGGTCCACCTGCCCCTAGCCCATCACCGCTGATTTGTGTCAGCCGATCCTGGAAGGAAGGAGACAAAGTTGTCAGCTCCTAACAGATCGGTGCCGTACATTTGGATATTCAAAGAGCCTTCCCTGGTGGCTTAACCTTCCTCACTTGTGACAGAAACCTTATTGCTACACACAGCTCAGCATGGGGTCAGGGACCGGCAAGCTGGTTTCAAGGATCAGAGGTCGGGATAACCCAGCACGGCTCCTTCTAAGACGGCCTGAAACTGCCTGCACTCAGTGGCACTGTGGCTGCAGCCAGGCTGGCGTTGAAAACAGCTGTAATCCAATTAATTGATGTGACACAGGGGAGAAAATATGGGGGAGGGGAAATATGGTGGTGTCATGACGGAGTTTAAGTGAAACGCTTTTTAGCCACGCTTTCAAAAGGCTCCTATCAAGTGCTTTATTTTTAATGCTTCAATTTTCTTTCCTCTTCTTGATTGTAATACCCTTCTTGAACTTTGCAAATAAAATCTGCTTTCCCTTTTGATTTTTGTCATCATCTCCCTGGCAAGTTATCAGACTTTTAATTCCAAGTTTCCATTTTTTTCCCCCCTACCTAGACTGCCAGTAGGGTGAGAAGATCTTAAGTATTACTCCGGGATTCACTGCTCTTCAGTGAATCAGTGCTGTGCCCACAGCTCTGGGCAAGATAAATTAGATGATTTGTACTGCCTCTTCTCTTCAGAGGAAGAGGAATGAGATGTCAACCAAGGTCCAGGACTGGGGAAGTCTGTTACAACCTGGATTATACTGACCTCTCCTCTGTCAAAAGTCTTCTTCCGGTGAAACAAGGTCATAACCCAGTGTCTGCAAATGCAAAATGTTCCTTTTCCCCAAATGTCTCAAATGACTGCAAGAGAAGAGGTGCCTTTGGGAGAAAATAAGCAGCACTGGAAAGTAATATACAGATCTTAATGACAACCTACAAGGAAGTCATAAATGCCAAGATGCTCTCTATACAGAAAACACAATCTAAATCAAAACTAAGGATGCTAAATTCTGATCACTGAAGAGAATTGCAATAAACGAGATGTTCCAGACTTGCCAGCGGAGAAACACAGGCAAACTAAGGAGCTCTTCTTCAGGTCATGGTACCAAAAGGAGAACAGCTCTTCCTCATGTCTCAGCCACTGTGCTTGCCCCGTTTCCCTGCTGTCACCTCCAGGCAGCCCCAGCGGTCAGTGAGGATCCCTGCCCAAGCAGCCCCATCAAAGACAACTCTGAGCAAGTCTAGAACAACCAGATAACAAGAGGAAAATAATCACAAGGTACTGGCCGCTGGGAAGACCAGAGGTTTCATTTACTCAGTGGCCGTGACACTCAGATGTGATGCTGGGCATGGTTCAGGCATCTGGTACCCACATATTTCGGGGTCAGCAAGAAATAGGAAGTGATGGAGCCACCACACAGCAGATCAGCCAGACAGCTCCCTGGGATGTCAGAGGCAGCAAGGCTAACCCCATACCAACAGGTATCTTCTCTAGGGCCAGGAAAATGAAAGTTTATCCTCAGGTTCATGAAGACACCTGTGAGGGCAATTAATTGAACCAGTGTCACTGAAAATGGTGTGGGTAATGACAGTGTCGGCTCAAGCTGCTGTTTCAGTTACAGGGAAGGGAAGGGAAGGGAAGGGAAGGGAAGGGAAGGGAAGGGAAGGGAAGGGAAGGGAAGGGAAGGGAAGGGAGAGGGAGAGGGAGAGGGAGAGGGAGAGGGAGAGGGAGAGGGAGAGGGGGAGGGGGAGGGGGAGGGGGAGGGGGAGGGGGAGGGGGAGGGGGAGGGGGAGGGGAGGGAGAGGGAGAGGGAGAGGGAGAGGGAGAGGGAGAGGGAGAGGGAGAGGGAGAGGGAGAGGGAGAAACAAATAGATGGGAAATTTCTACCATATGGCAGGGAGAGGGTTTTAGTTTTATCTCACCACCTTTGTTCATTTAGAGAACAAGCGGCCAATGCCCCTAGAAGGACCCTGCCCGACACATGGCACTAGCACTGGTGCTACACTGAGGTCTTGGAGGTCCTGGCATGGTGTGTTTGACACTCACCATTGCATCCCTGGAGTCTTCTTCTTCATTACATAACTAACTGGGAAGCAAGCACATACCATGCACAGACTGCCTCAGCAGTGGGGCAACACCAACGGATCTCTTGGAGAAGCAGCACTTGTTTTGCCTGCACAACAATCGCATCTGGTGAGGAATCTGCTGCAACCACTGGTCAAACTTCTCCTGAAGGACTGAGGTTTCACTCCAGGGGTGCTGCATTTCTTTGACTGATGCTTCTTCCAGAGGGAATATGCTTTCATTTGCTGCAGCCATCTCCACTCCTTGGGAAGGGATGCTGACTGCTGCAGCCCAGGTGTTATTTTCTTGTACCTCCACATGAAATATTAAAACCTGACCTAGTGAAAGATAGTACCAAAGTATAAACCACTGAGGACTCTGTCCCACTCATACTCGCTGGCTTTGCTTTTCCTGGTGTCCAAGTCAAAAGAAGCGCAGCCTTGACAGGAGTAGTATACCCACAGAGTGTTTCTGAGATGCCTGATACCAGAAACAGTGACATGTACAGGAACAAGGGAAAAGCCAGCTCTGCCCAGGGGTGACTTTACTGTGCATGGCAGAGGACAAGCCATCCATCCATGATAGAGACTGGGCCACAGCACAGGTAGCCCGTGAGTCCCTGCTCAGCAGCTACCACTGAGGCAAAACAAGAGAACATTGAGAGTATCTGGCTGAAGGACCTCTGTGCTCACAGCGGTGCTGAGGGTTAGCCTATTTCTGGCTGGTTCTGTGATAATGCAGCTTGTGTTTTGGATCCTTGCTTGCACTTAAGCCTTTTAATCACTTGTTCATTAAGAAAAGGTTTTCAGGACACCTTGCTGAGAGGCAGCATCTTATATACCTCTAAGGAGAAAAAAGAGCCACTTAGTCAAACACTCAAACCACTCAGATCCTAATGATAGAATAGTAATGAGGGTGAAGTGTATTATCATCTTAATGATAAACTGAGAGATTTGGCACTCGTAACGTGGTTTCACTCTTGAAGCCCCATAGGTTGTTCCTGAAGGATAAGTGAGATGCAACTGGCAGGGGCTGGAAATTGTTTTTTCTGTTGGGAACTGGACCAACTAAATTGCATTTTAAAAGTGGTTTAGTGATACATTGGAGGAGTGGTGTAAGGCGGTGAAAAAAAAACCCTAGACCTTCCTTGTGGTGACTCATGACATAACAGAATCAGAAATCAAATTTACAGAGGCAGAAATCCATATGAGGTGCATATTATTTCCTGTTTATCCCTGTGCACATCCATCTTGATGTGCAAATTGACATTTCCTAACTCATGTGCTGGAAGAACAAATAGTTTCAGGTGGACATGGAAGTTAACACAATGACAGACGCCGTCTTGCCTCCAGTTATCCAGGGCCCATACTTAGGGTTGAACCTTCCCTTAAGAAGCTGCCTTTTGCCATTGCCAAGTGCCACCATGGGCAAAGCTGGTAAAAAGCTCTTACACAAAAGCCAGACTACTGCTCTAATTGAAATAGATACCAACTTTTTCTTTTTTCTGCCAGGCGGTCAGAGATTGACTTTATCAATCTTTTCCTGTTCCATTCCTGAATCCTCCCTGTGGGGTGACCAAGGTGCAAGCTATGAGGTTGCCTGTCCTGCATGCACCACAGGCTTTGCTCCAGCTGCGGAGAGATGGAGAGAGATGCCGTGACACCACATTTCCATGAATATTGCATCTACTAAGAACCGATGCAGCCTTACATACTTACATACACAAACATACTGATCAGTCATATATAAATCTAATGCAATGCTATGACAGATCATAGAATCATAGAATAACCAGGTTGGAAGAGACCCACCAGATCATCGAGTCCAACCATTCCTATCAAACACTAAACCATGACCCTTAGCACCTCGTCCACCCGTGCCTTAAACACCTCCAGGGAAGGTGAATCAACCCCCTCTGTGGGCAGCCTCTGCCAGTGCCCAATGACCCTTTCTGTGAAGAATTTTTTCCTAATGTCCAGCCTAAACCTCCGCTGGCGGAGCTTGAGGCCATTCCCTCTCATCCTGTCCCCCGTCACTTGGGAGAAGAGGCCAGCTCCCTCCTCTCTACAACCTCCTTTCAGGTAGTTGTAGAGAGCAATGAGGTCTCCCTTCAGTCTCCTCTTCTCCAGGCTAAACAACCCCAGCTCTCTCAGCCGCTCCTCATAAGGCCTGTTCTCCAGCCCCTTCACCAGCTTTGTTGCTCTTTTCTGGACTCTCTCCAGAGCCTCAACATCCTTCTTGTGGTGAGGGGCCCAGAACTGAACACAGGATTCGAGGAGCGGTCTCACCAGTGCCGAGTCCAGAGGGACAATAACCTCCCTGGACCTGCTGGTCACGCCATTTCTGATACAAGCCAAGATGCCATTGGCCTTCTTGGCCACCTGGGCACACTGCTGGCTCATGTTCAGTCTCTGTCAACCAACACCCCCAGGTCCCTCTCCTCCAGGCAGCTTTCTAGACAGACTTCTCCTAGTCTGTAGCACTGCACAGGGTTGTTGTGCCCCAAGTGCAGGACCCGGCATTTGGCCTTGTTAAACCTCATGCCATTGGACTCTGCCCAGCGGTCCAGCCTGTTCAGATCCCTTTGCAGAGCCTCCTGACCCTCCAGCAGATCCACACTTCCACCCAGCTTAGTGTCGTCCGCAAACTTGCTAAGGGTGCAATTATGTTGCTCAGTGAAGCGATTTGCAGTTGTTTTAAAGGATTTCTTTCCTGATAGAGTGAATAATTTCTAACCCACGTAGACACAGGCCATTTAGCGTGGGTTATCTTAACGAGTGCTCCTGAGTTTGGCCAAAAGGCAAACCAGCTGTGCCAGAGGCCCAGGATGCTCAGAGACAGCAATCAAAAAGTCTTGGCTTTAAAATCTCCACCTGTTCAAATATAATGCTGGTTTTGAGGTGAGTTCGTCTCAGGTACTCGGAAGTCTGGCCCAACAATTTCTGGGCCATCCAGGGAGATAAGATGCCGTGAGAACATATCGAGGCAAATACTGCACCTTCTTACACACAGTTGTATGAGTGTGTGGGTTGTTATTGAGGACCAAGGGAGACAGTTAGGAGGGGGTAGTCTTAACTGAAGTGCTTCTAAAAATACAGACAAAACTGAAACAGACTCCCAGCATGTATCTAAAATTCTTAGCATAACTCCAAAACGCTCAGATAACTGCATATTTTCCAGAGAGGGTGTTTCAGTTTTGCTTGGACTGTGCAATTTCAGAGCCAAAACAGACCTCGTGAAGCTTCCCTGATTAGAGGGAAAAAAAGCTTCTCAGTCACACTCAGCCTGCTGCGCCTACAGACATGGGTTCTCACGCTTTGGAGAACTTGGCTTAAAGATGAGGCTTCAACTCTGGATCCCTGCTTTTCAGTCCCAAAGGAACAGATGTGTACATGTAACCCACTGGCTTGCTCTGCTCGCACCAGGGCAATAGCAGCGGCTCTCAGCAGCCAGGAACAGGGCTGATCACATGGAGAAATGCTGCTGCTTGTAGCACAGCTGCTGTGGGGGACACAGGAGACCCAGGGAGCCAAGGGTATGGCCAGCATCCTCACAGGGAGACACCACGCGTGGCTCCTGTACCACTGGGGCATTGTTGGCAGGAGGGCCTGAGCACATCTGTAGCTGTCATGCTAACACTCATCTCATGAGACATCTTCCCAGGAACATCATTGATGTCTCACAGAACCCTGTCATCTCATGTTGATGTGATCTACATCTCACCAAACCCTGTCCGGTAGCAGAGTGATGATGTTTGTGCACACGCTATCAGGTATCACAGGGAGCTTTTCTCCAGGCAATGAGCTTCCTTCCTGGGTGTATTGTTCCTCATCAGCTCCTGATAGTGCCTTTCCACCTCTGAGCTCAGGCAGATGCAGCACTACCATGGCATGGCTCCGGGGCATCTCATTGTTTGCTTTGAAGGTTTGGAACCAAACTTGTCAGATAAACAGAACATTGTTCTCATTAGTAATAAACACAATAGATGATACTTCCATTATTTGAAAATGGAAAGGCATCAGTGTTCACTATGCTGGGGTTTTTTTTCCCTCAATTGTTTGCATGTCTAAGTTCAGACCTCTCAAAATTAGTGCTATAATCTACTATGTAAATCACTTTAACAGAAGAGTTAAAAGTGCTTCCCACCGTCACAATCAACAGGCTAAGGTGCAAGTATCTCCTGCAAAGTTCAGATTTTGCATACTCTAGGAGGGTGGTGCTGAGGTCCAGAGGTTTGTAGCAGATGGGGGCAATATTTTAAAGAAAAAAATATGTCAAAGAAAGGGGGTTGGTTTGTTTGTTTGGGTTTTTTTTATTTCTGTCCTATTTGCCCTGCTGTAATTACGATTTTTAAAGATCTTTTGGTTGTATGTTACAGAACTGTCATTTCTAGTGCAGATCTGCCACCCTAAAGGGGCATCAGCCACACGAGGCATTTCCTCCTGCAGTGGTGGGATTATTCAGCGCAGCAACTCTGAATTAGCTGCCTAAACTAATGCTATACTCTTGCTGGTAACCTGAAAGCACAATTTCCAGTTTTACAATTTGGATTAAAAATACCGGGTGCTAATACCCAGCCTGAGGACAGGGCACACTGCAGGAGTGCAGGGAGCCTCTCAAACCACCGGTTACAGCAGCTTCCAAGTCCCCCTTGTCTGAAACCTCCTTCCAAAATCACAAGATGTGGAAAAGCTGCAGTTCAAATCTGCTTTATGATTGATGTGTTGCTGGTTTTTTTTTCTTTTATAGATAAAGCAATGGAGCAATAATTAATGAGAAAATAGGAGGATGTTGCAATCCAGAGTAAAATCCCAGTTTTAACTAAAGCCAGTGGGGTTTTTGCTTCCTGCGTAGCAAGAGTTCACATGCCAGCAGGGAAACAATATAGAAGGTGAGGCAGCAGTTAATTATTCTAGTGTTTTTCGCTTTGATTAGAGGGCCAGGGACTCCTCTCTGCCTTTCTTTTTGCGCTCATGTTTCTCCCTTACTGCTGGAGGCATATCGTGCTTAAAGACACGCAGACAAACCCCTAAGATCCGACCCCACTGCAGGATGCAGCAGCGCAGCAAGGAGTTTGTTTACAAAGCACATTGCAATGCAAGGCTAGCTCAAATGCCAGAAGAATTTTTACCTTCAGAGGCTGCTTTTCCATTTCTGATCACCAGACACAAGATAACGAGAGAACAAGGGAAGGAAGGAAGGAAGGACTGCAAGGTAGATACACATGGTACTAGGCACCACTCTGCATTCTGAGTGTTGGTGTAGCAGGAGATATCCATAGAGAATTCATTCCTGCATCTGCTCCTCTGTAGATCACTTTAAAAATTAACTGACTCTATTAAAAAGAAAACGCGATTGTTACAGTTAAGTGGCTGCACTGCTAGAGATACTTTGTCCTCTCCCTCCCTCAAATTATATCCAAAAATGCACAATTAATAATGCATTAACTCAGCCAGAAACGAGTGAGAATAAGTTAAGGTTTTGTTATAAATATATTTTATTTTGTGCAATAAATAGATTTTTTTCCTGGCCTGTAATATTGCAGAAGAGATAATTCCTCCCTACAGCATATTTCATACTTTCCTGGTTTCAGACAGATTAGCACAAATGACATTTCATGCTCAACTCATCTGATTTTAGAAAGCACTCCTCCATCAAGTTATCCTACCTTCAGATAATTATTCTAAAAAAATGTTCTTAAACTAATATTATGAATGGAGCAAAAATACTGTTCCATCAGCTAGACACGCTCTCCAAGTCCAGCAGAAAATCTAAAGCACAAGGGTCCTTCCACCAGTAGAGGGAAGGGACACCTGACAAGGTTGATATTTATGTACAGTTCACGTGTAGGACTATAATAATTGAAATCAAGATAATACAAATAAAAATAGGTATCGATATTTCAAAAAGCTCAAGGGAGACTTATAAATCAGTAATTTTTCAGCAACACCGAATCTGTTGGAGCCTGGGTTCTTCTTTCAAATAAATTCAGTTGTCAGTGTCCGAGTCATTTACTGCAGATGCCGACAGTGCGTTATCAGTACCCAGGTTAGGCTCTTCTTTTCTTTGTCTTTAAATTGATCACATGATGAAGTCTGCTGCTTGAGCAATGGGTCTTACACCAATTAAATATCTCAGTTTATCAAATTTCTTTGCATGGCTAAAAATAATAAACAGCTATGGGTAGCATTTTTCTGTCTTCAGAGCTGATCCAGGATCAGTTCTCTTAGGAGAAAAACACTGTCTGAAATGAGATGTGTGGAACATAACTTCCTGACACAGCTGTTAGCTGAGCCTACCAGGGGAGGTGCCTCGCTTGACCCACTGTTTACAAACAGAGAACGACTGGTGGGACATTTGGTGGTCAGAGGCCTCCAGGTCTGGAGGACAAAACTTATCAGGATCAGCTGAGAGAATTGGGGTTTTTTAGTCTGGAGAAGAGGAGGCTGAGGGGAGACCCTATCACTCTCTACAATGGCATCTCTAGGGGAGATTTAGGCTGGACGTTAGGAAAAAAAATTTCACAGAAAGGGTCATTGGGCACTGGAATAGGCTGCCCAGGGAGGTGGTTGAGTCACCTTCCCTGGAGGTGTTTAAGGCACGGGTGGACGAGGTGCTAAGGGGCATGGTTTAGTGTTTGATAGGAATGGTTGGATTCGATGATCCTGTGGGTCTCTTCCAACCTGGTTATTCTATGATTCTATGATTCTACAACTATCAGCACTCCTCCCAGCCTGTGCAAGGATTGAGTTTGCTGACTTCTTCACCAGGTGTTCACCCTTTTTATAACAGAGCCCATATTTTCTGCAGGGAATACTTACACAGGAAAAAATGTGAATAGGCAAAAACTCCCCCAAGTTATAAAGGGCAAGAGAAGAGGAAAAAAGTTTCATGGAGGTATTTTCAGCAGAGCCCAGTGGATCACTTCACTGCAGGCAACTGATTTGTGGGACTTTGTGCCAGTGGGCACTGCAAAGTGTCGCTGAGTTTCACACAGGTCTAGAAAAAAATGTAGCTGCATTTTAAATGATGGCAGTATTCACAATGACTACAGGTTTGCTTTAAGGTAAACCCTGGTGCTCCAGTACCTACCACTCAGCAGCCAAAGGTTGACCTACGAGTAAATGTCCTTGGTGGGAAGGGAAAGAATGATTTTTCTGTATTGCCTAGGTGAAGTACTGACTAATTTCATCTAACAACTTGGACGTGGGTGCTGGCGAGGATTGGAAGGTAATGCAACAAACGGAGCTGGTGTCCTCCAGCCTTAGCAACCACTGCTACTCCTTACCTGCTGGCTATTTCCCACATCTTCTCCCCTCACATAGCCAGTTGTTCTTATCACAGGTACATGTAAGGAACAGCCAGTCTACATGCTATCTCCCCAATTACAGAGACATAGAGTGTGAAGGCTATTTGAGCAATAAATACTGAGATGTTATGTATATGTATATAACACATTTGAAGCATAAACTGCAGGTGTTTTTAACTGTATATGTAAATAATCAGTATTATTTAGCTGGTTCTGAAAATGCATAAAGAAAAACTCTAATAAAAGCTATGTCAAATAAAGAAGGAGGGATAAAAATCCCTCCTAACATGAATTGTTAATCTGAGAAATAAAGAATAGACTGTTAATAAAACATAATTGTTCATTAAGTGATTAAAATACACATTCCATGCTAAATTCATATGTTAACAAATATCTTTTATTTTTCTATGAACTTGTAACAGATTTTATGAATACTGCATACAGCCAGGAGAAATTTCCTCAATAAAAAGAACTTACTCCTTACATATTCAGCCCCTTAATCAAACACTTCTATTTTATATCAGGATACGTTTGTATTATTCATTATAATTTATAAATTTTCCACTTAGAGATAATGCAATTACAAATGTTTCTTGCAAATCTTTCTTACTTCTCTTACATACCATTACATTTAAATATCATTCTGTTATTTACAATTGCTTCATTTTAATAAGAAAAGATGCTCACAACCAATTATTTAATTGAATGGTGTTTCTCAACACACTATTCATCTCTTTCAAAATAATTTGCATTTTGTGTATTTGGAGCAGATATTGGAAAACGTTATCGTCATTTTGTCAAGTAACATTTCTGCAACATGCCACTATTTCGGGCAAGAGCTGATATGAGAATGGAAACCAACAACCTCATCAGCCTTCCCAGGCTTGTATCCTCCTTTACTACATGGAGTAAATATCTTTCTAGAGAGGACTTACAGCTGGAAATTACTTTATGCTCCTGAAAACTGAGCTGAGTATGTTATTTTAGTAGGGGGTCTCATATGCACCTCATTTTTTCACGTTCAAAACAGTGGGCAAATCCACCAGAAACTCTGGCTGGGAAAGCAAGTTTCCTAGCCTCACCATATGTCTCAGCAAAGACATCCATACGGTGCTCATTTTTATTCTTTCTATTTATTTTCCTTAAGGTTTTTTTTTTCCCTCGTTTGCATTTAATGGAAGTCCAGGGTGTATAAGGAGAACAAAAATGAGCTGAATAATGAAGTAAAATCATCTGTAGGCAGACAGCATCTCTGTAGTACAGCAACACCCTTTCACAGAGTTTAGGCAGGGTTATTATGGTGTGTTTTAGGGTTTTCCTCATTTCCCCATGATTAAATTATATAGGAAACAGTAGTTGCAGGAGGCTATCTAACACTGGCTGGCAGAGGCAGTATTTGTGGCCTCATGGCCTCAAAACACAAATATCAGATTTTCATCTGATATAAAATATTGGCATTGATGCAATCATATTATCTCAGACCAAGGGGGAGTGCTTAGACCTTAATTCTGCAAATACCAAAACATTTGGTGAAGTGTATTATGTAAGACCTCCTAAATGAGTGCTTACTTTTACATGGTTGTCTGAGCAATTGTTACCACTTCCTATGGGCACGTGGATTATGAAACATCTTTAATTATCTCACTATACTACTGAGGCTTTTTTCTACTTGACCCCTCCCTCACTAATTGCTCCTCAGAATCCTGGTCGTCCTCATCATCAATGCATGACTGTCTCATTTACTGCACAATGTTCACACTCTGCTCTGAAAGCAGAATTATTCATGCCTTCCTGGGCTTTGCTGCAGCATGCGGTATCACTGTTTCACAAACATTCAACTTACTCCCACAGTGCTTCTGGTGAGATGAATTATCAGTGACGATGGTTACGCATAGAGAATCGAGACGCACTGAGTATACGGTACGAACTACCCATTAATTCAGGGTGGGAGGTTTAAAATACCTAAGACTTATCTTTTCATAGTACATCATATTTTCTACAACACTTCATAACGCTCGGAAAATAGCTTCTATTGATTTCAGATGCGATCGTGCATGCCAAGTACTTCTGCAAGCCCAGTCCGAAGATTTCAAGCCGGGTACCGCAACATGCAAATTGCTGCCTCTGAAAACCTTGGTTCCTGTGGCTTTTCACCATCACAAATGGATTTTGTGGCAGAAAAAAGGCTATGGTGAGATCTCAGACAGGGATTCTCCTGCGCTATAGAAGAGGCCTTTCTCTGCCCACAGTACCATGTCCTATGTGCAACCCAAGCTCCAGCTGATCTAAGAAATGAGATGCAGAGAACTGCTCAGGTTGCCCCACAGCTCTGATTCAGTCCAGAGACAAACACAGGCTGAGTGCAGTCCCAACTCATCACATTTAACAACCCTGTTGTCCTTTAGAGAATGCAGTTTGGCCATGAGAAGTTGTAGATGCACAACAGAGTCAAATGCGAATTGTCCATACTACCTTGGTTCCGGCACATTTCAATGTTTGAGGTATTTCCTTTATTAGCTCTAAGACAGTAGCTTTTTCATGTAGTGTTCCACACTCTTTTTCTAAGAAAAAATGAAAGAAAAATTAATCGCATCATTTAGCATCAGATAAGAACCATGCGGTTCATTTGGGTTGGTTTCTTGTGCTTTAAACCAGTCTGTGATGGGGATGGTAAAAAACATGTCCTTGACACAAGGTCTTAGCTGCAAAAGACTTGTCAGCCCTTACCTCAAAGCTTTCACATTTCGGCTGAGAGATATATGATTTTCTCCAGCTTCATTCTGAGGAAAAAAAAATCAGTAAACATGCAGCAGAGAAAATTTCAATGCAAATACTAAATACTTTCATGTGTTCAGAAAATTGCGTTTTATCACAGAAAATACCAGATTTCAGTAAAACATAATAAACCTGATGCTTTCTGTATTTAGAATGACTTTTGTAGTTCTAAATAGCAATCTTAAATAATAATATTTTCCACGTAATTTTGATTGATTAAATAATGACCCACAAACAGGAATCTAGAGAGATCAATGAAATAGTTGTTAATGATGAGTGTGTCCTGATTTGCAGTGGGGAGGCAACACCTTCCAGAACCATCACCTCAAAGGGATCATTGAAATCTTTTTAATCTAATATTTCATCTGATATCTTTCTTTTTACAAGTGGCTCTCTGAGCAAATGTGTTAAGTTGTATTTCCTGAAGACATAAGACATGAACAGATCGTAGAATCATAGAACAGAATCGTAGAATAACAGAACAGAATCGTAGAATAACAGAACAGAATCGTAGAATCATAGAACCATAAGACGGCTTGGGTTGGAAGTGACATTAAAGATCATCCAGTTCCAACCCCCCTGCCATGGGCAGGAGCACCTTCCACCAGATCAAGTTGCTCAAAGTTTCATCCAACCTGGTCTTCAACACTTCCAGGGAGGGGGCATCCATGCCTTCTCTGGGCAGCCTGTTCCAGTGCCTCACCAACCTCACAGTAAAATATTTCTTCCTAATACCTAATCAAATTCTATTGACAGGATCCATCTCCTCTTTCTAGTCTCCTATTTTCATGCAGATTTGTAGAATCTACCTGTAAGACCCCTTACAGATTTTGCTGGAAAAGGTTCAAAAGTCAACAGAGAGAGCAAATTGACACAAGAAGGTCAGATACACTTTTATAAAGGAGATGGAGCTAGGAAGGTGTGTGCATATATAACCACTACCTACAGAAGGGTACTGTATACAGAGCACAGCTGAAACATCTGGAGCTGCACCAGTTTACATGAGCCAAGGATTTGGCATGTATTGTGCATTCCAGCCTTTCATTTGTGTGGCGTGCATAGAGTCTGAATGGTTTGCTTTTCTTAAAGCAGCGCGCTACTTGAAGTAGATTTCTAGGACATAATTGCTGTAGCTGCTCCATGTATTTATTACATTCACACAATAACTGGCTCCAATGCTTAATAGAATGGGATATCATTTCTTACACAATAGCGATGTCTTGTTAAATTGTTCACATTATTTATTTGACAGATACTAATAACTGTTATTTGGTATTCAAGAAAGAGACAAAAATGACTATTTGTTACGTTCCTCCATTATCTAATATTCATAAAACTTATGTGATGTGAAATGTCTTTCTGATGGATGACCATCTAGGATGTGTTACACATTTTGCTTTATTAACAGAGAAAACACCTACTGAAACTTGCTTACAACTGTTGGTTACCCAGGCCCACAAACTTAATTTCTAATTCCTGAACCTCCCTCTTCTACATTCAGAAAATACCCTCATTTGGATCCCATCCCACTCCCACACTCCATGGCCTTTCCCTGTGTGCCTGCCAGCCCTCTCTTGCGTCTGCTGAAATGTGGGCAATGGATTCGTGCTGTGACCCCTCCTCACAGGGCTGAGATCCCTCAGGAGGTCTCACTTATCCTGGAGGTAAATTGATGTTGACATTTGCCTTCAGAGATGAAAACCTATTATATGAACGTTGGCTATGTTTCCCACCCCAGCCAATACCCCACCACGAATCCGTACCATTCATAGGCTCAATTCATATGACAGAATGGGCTGCAGGCAGGATTTATTTTCCCATTGTCAGCTCCCATTGAGGCAAAGGGTATTTACATGTGTTAATAGACATTAGTCATGTAAATCCCTGGTTCATCAATGGGAAAAAGGACTCTGAAAATTTTAAATCTGATTTTCCAGAAGATTAGAAACAAGCCACACTTAATCTTACGCTGCTATCTCTACTCCTTTTTTTGTTTTTAAGAACGTTATTCTGATTATTGAGATATAATGACCCAAATATATTCAGTTATACAGAACAATAAAGGGAAATCAAGTGTCCTTGATTCCCTGACATGCGCCTATGGAAGTAACTGATTAAAGCTTTCAAAGCAAAGTACTTTCTCATCTTCCATTTTAATCATCCCATTACATACCACAACTGTTCAAATGTAAAATCAGAAGTTTAGTTTTAAATGCACATCCAGCAGCTTCCTTGTTTGTTTTAATCTTTTTATACCCTGCAAACAAGTTATCAGCTGATTCTATAACCTCAAGCAATGGGCTTTCACTCTAATTAGCAAACAGGAGCAAACAAATCCCAACAAAGAAGAACTGTTCCAAGTTTCCTTGCCAATACAGCCCATTCCAGGCACAGCATCCAGGCTGCCAGCTCAAAAATGGGAATACCCCAAAATTTTATTAAAAACTTAAAATTTAACTTTATTTTACTTGAAGATAAGCCTAAGTTAGATGGGTTTACACGCAGGCCACAGGTCGAGCATAGAGTTTAAAACTGCCCTGGTATACTTAGCATCCTTCCTCCAGCAGGAGGTGCAATCCAATAAATAGAAGAATCAGTTAGGAATAATCCACTATACAAGCAAAAAGAGCGGTTGGGCAGCAGTGTTACAGGGAAGGATGTGGGCTTGAAGGGGCTTTCAACCCCAGCATTGGTCCTGGTGGCGTGCTCTGGAACAGCGAAGATGTGAAACCAGCCCTCACAGAAGAATCAATCCAGTCTTGGATACTGTTTGTATACCCCTACTGTTCGTTGTCTTAGACTGCAAAATTTGGAGGTAAGAACACACGTTTTCCATTGTTATTGTCTCTGAGCTACAGGGCTGTGTTAAAACTAAGGCACTTGGTCAGTGATGAAGACGACAATGATGATGATATTCACTGAGTCTACAGCCCCAGTAGGAGACACAAGAGATGGCAAAGTTTGACTTACAAGTGGGAGCCACAAGCAGGGCACGTAGGAGTAATGGGGCGGGTGACTCTTTTCTCCCTCAACCCCAACAGAGCTGGGTCCAGATCACACACGCGGGTGAGAACAAAACCCAGCACATGTCATCCAAACTGCTGCTATAGATCATCTGCATGCTTTCCTAAACACTAAGCAGGCAGTTCAGTGAAAGATCTGTCATCAATTTTTAGGGTAGCCAAACACACAGAGTTCAGCGAGTCATCCTCACTCAGAGACATACAGGTTCTTTTGAAGGACTCTAACAGACCTGCAATGCAACACATCCCTCCGGTATCAAACCAACATTTCTATCCGGTGCTTTTTTCATCAAGCTGCCTGACAATTTGCTTGGTTTGGAAGGCAGGCAGACAAGGCTGTGGTTTCCCAGAGCTTTTTTTTTTTTTTTTTTTGAAGAGTATCCTATTTACCACCTCCATTTCCTGGCTCCTGAATGATGGAAAGCAGGAGTTACACATCATAGTAGCACAGCAGTCTTGTAATTGAGTCTCCTCAGGAGCCCAGGGTGAACCCTGGATGGACTTGGTGATTTGTTGCTATTCATTTCATCAATTTGCTCTAAAAACTCCTCTTCTGACAGTTCAATCTGAAACAGTTTCTCACTTATCCTCAGTAGGAAAATGCTGTGGCATGGGAGGCTTCCCGAGGCTCCTCTCCAGCAAACACCAGCACAGAGGCTGCCACCTCTCTTATGGTCCTGTCATCTCAAAGTGATCCCATTACCTCACAGGAATCTGTTGGCCCTACATGTTTGCTGGCAGCAGCCTTTGTCTGATGTAGTTGAAAAAGGCTTTATCATTGGTTTTTATGTTGTTTATTCCACATAATCCATTTCGGCTTCTTTTACTATGACTTTGCATCTGATTGCAGAGCTCATACTCTTTTGTTTTCCCTAGTTTGAACGTAGCCTACACTTCTGTCTTTGACAGTCTTCTTTATCCAGCTGCTTACATGGTGCCTGTTTTTCTTTCTTTCTAAATTTTCTGATAACTTATCATAGAATCATAGAATCACTAGGTTGGAAAAGACCTCTCGGACCATCGAGTCCAACCATTCCTAACTTGAAAATACCTTTACTGCGGCCTTGTAGTAAGGTGCTTTTTGAGACAACCTACTCATCACCTGCAAGCATTTTACCCTCTTGGCTGTTACCTTTAATTTCCTTTTGACAAGCTGCACACACATATGTCACTGGTCCCTGTGTGAACTGTGCACACTGGTTTCTCTCAAGAATCCAGATAGCACCAAGCTATCTCTCAAGCACCAAGCTGTGTTACTGCTGCACATGGTGGACATCTCCACCAGCTGTGATAACAAGTTGCTAAATAAGGTAAGGATGGACACCACCACCACCTTTCTGCCGGCCTCCTTCCTTTGCTCCACTGTACACGTAGCCCTTGGGGGAGGATTTGGGGAAGAAGAGAAGACATTCAGTTTCTCGTTTATCTACGCTACTTTAACGCATCTAGCATGGCCTCTGGAGAGTGAGAGGCTCTAGCAGTGTCTGGAGTTGGGGACTAAGACTCCTCTTGGCCCCTTCTTCTCCATTGCCTTGGCTCACTCATCTGGAACAAGCAAAGAAGCCAAGGCTGCCCTGCAGCACTGTCCTACTCCTCCATAGCTCCACTCCGCCATGACCCAACAAATGAATGAATCAGCAAACAGCACCAAATACAGAAACTAAACTGCACCACTGCAAAGTCTGTGGTCAAAACGAGTGATAATTTCTTCATGGGTTTTAGTTCTGATTCCTCTAAATTCTTTCATGATGCCTGCTCACTAAATATTAAACTTGAAAATGCGTTGGCTCATCTCTTAATATTCCTTAATATTAGGAAAAATGTCTTTACTGGAAGAGTGGTCAAGCATTGGAACAGGCTGCTCAGGGAAGTGGTGGAGTCGGGAAGTGGTAGAATCTCCATCCCTGGAGTTTTCAGAAAATATGTAGATGTGGCACTTCAGGACATGGTTTAGTAGGCACGGTGGTGTTGGGCTGATGGTTGAACTGGATGATCCCAGAGGTCTTTTCAAACCTTAATGATTCTATGATTCTGTAATTCTATGCTTATGACTGAACTCATCCCTGTGTGCAGGAGTGTTCAGTGGCTTCCTCTGCATTTCACAATCCAAGACAAAATCTGATCCCCAAACTTAATGACTTAATGCCTATCTTTCCTCAGTTTAGCTCACTGTGCTTTATTTATTCCTTCTGTACATCACTTTGAGGAAATAAACAGCACGCGCATCTCTTTTGCAAACAAATAGATGCACAATGGTGATACAACAGAATTGTCATAAAGAAAAGTCCTTCATTCCAGGTACTCGCATTCACTACTTTTTTGGCAGCTTGCATAACCAGGCATACTAAACATTGAGTAATTAGCCCTGCTCAGGATTTCTCCCTAATGCCATTATCCTTAATGGCACTGGCAAAGATTTTTCTTCGTGTGCGGCCTTCATTGATTGTATAATCACCAACATGTTCATGCAAATAATCTCCTGGATGTTGGAAGATAGGGCTTTGCATAAATTAATGGAATTTGAAAAGCTTTCAGCACAAAATTTCTCAAAACTTATACCCTAATTATCTTTTGTGGCAATCCACAAGACAAACTATCCCTCTTTTCCTGAAAAGAGCTGTGATCCCAAGCCATATTCCCAATTATTTTCCTGAGACCCAAAGACCTAAACTGGCTCTGAATCTATCAGCCCTGCAAGGTCCCTCACGACTTCCAGTAAAACATGTTTGTTCAAAGAAATCCTTCCTGGCTGATGTAGACATGGTGCAATGCTGTCTCTGCTCAGTTCTGCTCTGGCTGTTGATGCCCTTTATGCTGTCTAGTCTCAAGTGCAAGACAGCTGCGTGGAGGCCCTCCATGAGGCTTGCATGCCCATACACTGGCTCCAGAGGGCCAAAACTGAGCAATAGTGTTACTCCTATTAAGTGCTCTTTTATCAAAACCATTCAGGTCAACCTCCGAGCCGATCAGGGCGGAGTATTGACGTAGGCAGCTCAAAACCAGACAGAAAGCCAAAAATAACCTGCAACTACATCTTTCTTTCGAAAAACGCCTCTGGCTATTGATGGATTTTGTCTGTGGCGGTATTGACCACCTCTGCAGTGAACACAAGCACCTTGGGATACTTGGGATTCCTTGATCATGGGATCAGACAGAGGCACACTTAATCCTTGCAACTCTCCCTCAACAAAGTCCTGCACTGAGTGTACCACCCTGGCCACGTTTCCCCAGGCTGCCCTCATGTACACCACACTTAGTTGATGACACCAAAATCGTCTGAGGGACAAATAAGAGGTGGGTATGCTTGGGGCAGCATGCTTGAAATGGAGGATCCTTTTCCGTAGCATACAACATATCTAGAAGCAGCAAATGCTGGTTGCTCCTAGAACAGAGAGGTTTGCAGTCTGGAATAGGTCCTTCAGATAAATCCTGGGACCACAATGGCTAAAGAAGACAGGGCTATTTTGTTAAAGAAAAAAGAAGTAGCTAAGCATATCTGCATGCAGCACTGGTGAAATCAAACTGGGAATAGTCAGTGTACTTCTGACATCCACGTTACCAGAAGCATTTGGAAAAAGTCAGCAAGCACATAAAGAAGAGAGCTCCAAACCAATCAGACAAGCAGAGAGCTATTCTCTGGTGAAAGGCTGGGAGTTCAATCTGTTTAGCTCATCAGAAAGAAGACTGAGGGATGATTTGATAGACAGCAGACAAGCACTTTAAGGGAGGAAAAAATATTGGATATTAAACAGCTCTTTTAACCTCCTGAAGGAAAGGGACAGAAAGTATCAAAGGCTGGATGGTGAGCTCAGACCCATTCAAATCAGAAATGTGGCATACATTTTAGCATGAGGGTTGATGGCACTGGAAGCAAACTACCACAGAAAGTTATAGATTTCCTCATCCTTAATTATTTTAATGAATTATTAAAATCTTTCTGAAAGATACGCTTCAGGCAAACATGAACATCCTGTGCTTCATACAGAGATAAATATGTTAGAGAGGGGCAGAGGAAGAAAGAACAAATGAGAGTAGCATTCTGTCCTTGGACACAACCACAAAAACTCACCTTCTTCAAGCTCTTAAGGGACCTGGGTGACCTCTCAGAGGAAGAAGAAAGATTTTTCTGGACAGCCAGTCAGACCTGGGGGGTCCCTTTCTGTCCTACATAGGAAAGCTCTGATGTCTCTGCTCCTGGACTTATTTCAGTGCTTGAAGACCTTTGACAGCAATACAGAAAGCAAGAGCCTCTTCTTCTTGTTTCCATTTTGGGTATTTGCAGAAACATCTGCTCCATCAGCCTCCCTTTCTAACATACATTCTGTCAGCTGCGACTGTTTGAATTATGGCCTTGTGGGTTTTATTTCCCTTTTTTCTATTAAATAATCCACCTTGTTTCTCTGGCTCTGTAAAACTCACATTATTTTGTAGGGCTTTTGCTGGCGTTTTCTTGGTTACCCTTTAAAACTCTACTAACCACCAATCCATGACAAAACTAGTGCCCACACACTGCTTACTGCTGTTGGATGCGCTCAACAAACACTAGCTGGCAGCACCACGTTTGCTACATACATTGTCGGATTAGGTTATTCATAACAAAGAGCATTTCTGCTGTTTAGTTGAAACCCTATCATCTTTACCCTTGCAAGGCTTTTCTTGGCTGAAGATGCAGTTGTTTTTATCATTTCCTTGCCAGGCACAATACAAAGGCCTTATTGACTATTCTTGCTTGAAAGAAGGAAGACACCAAGAAGTTTTGCTTACCTTGTAGGCTCCAGCACGTAAAAGACCTTTGCTGATACCATTTTCAACACACTGGGAGCCAGGGCTGCTGAGAGCCTAGGTTAGTCATAACAATTTTTAATTCTTGTTTGTTGTACCTAATACGCTTCAGCTGTTGACAAAAAGAGTTCTTTGTGTGCACATTTTCTATCCTGTTATTTCCATTTTTGGGCAGCTGGTGTCCACAATCCTGTGAATTGTGAATACAGCTTTCCCCTTTCCCCCAGGTCAAAAATGCTGAAGCTGTTCCTCACCATGCTGAGGAATAACCTGGCAAGAGGCGTGCCAGAGCTGGGGCACAGGGCAGCAGACTGAGGGGCACGGTTTAGTGTTTGATAGGAATGGTTGGACTCGATGATCCGGTGGGTCTCTTCCAACCTGGTGATTCTATGATTCTGTGATCTCATGGATGCTCTCTGGGCTGAAGCCTCGCAAAAGACATCTCTCCTGCACAGGAAAGTATGCTTTGCATTTACTTTGAGCCCACACGTGGAGCTCCTGCACCACCCAGCAGCAGGCATGTGCTGGGGATAACCTTCGCCGCAGATCTCTGCTGCCTCTCAGATGTCGTCCCATAAAATCTCCTCATCTGTAAACAAAATAAAATCTTGTTGCTGAAACTGGGTGGCATTTCTGAACAAGACTGGTTGATCTAGCCAGGGCATCTGCTTCCAGCGGAGCTGGTGAGGATGCAGGTCATAAGCAACTGTGTTGTCCTGGTCCCTAAACACCTGCACAAGGATGGGTATGACACTTCTCCCACTGAAGGCAGGAGGGAAGAGGACAGCTGGGGCAATATGGGCCACATCCTGATTGTCTTTCATCATTTTCTTACTGGGATGTAGCCAAACGAAAATACTGCAACTTGGAGTTGGAAACTTTTGGTTGTTAGCTCTGAACACGAGGACAGACACAACAGGTCAGAGGAATGTCCACATGCTTAATGGCAGAGGAGCAATGCAGGGTAGCGCTTCTCCGTTATGCACCATCAGCCTCCAGATACCTGCAGCTCACAAGGTACCCGAGGCTGAGGCGCTGCCTTCATATTTATCAGCCTTTGTAGGGACTTCTTCCCATCATTCTACTTTGCAATCCATGGAATTTTGGAGGTATCATGTCTTGAGATAACAGGTTCCTCAGCATATCTCTTAGCTGCGTGAAAAGCATCTCCCCTCCTTGTGCTGAATCTCCTCGAGATTTCTATTGGTGCCCCCTAATTCTCCTGCTGGAAGAGGTACCACAGATATAATTCATGCTTTGGAGGCAAACCATACCACCAAGATCTTAAGCCATGGTATAAATTACAGCAACCTTTGGTTCCTCCAACAAATGCCAGTGCCAGGTGGCTGAGGAAAGTGAAATTGAGACTGGTCTCTGACACCCACCTTTATTCCATTTGCTGAGCCACCTCCAACTTTGGCTGACAGTCAAGTCCTGCAGCACAAAAATCCTGAGACCTCGTACATGTAGGTCACATGAGCAGTTCTTCCTACAGAAAAAGCCCCTTGCAATCCAGGTAACTGGCCCAGGGACAGATTTTCCCTTTCATGAGAAAAGGTTGCAGGTTCAGGTTCTAATTTGTTTGATAATTTTTTTATTGTGCTGGCCAAAACGCTAAAAAGAGATTTATTCATGAAAAGGAAAAAGTCAGCATCTATTCCCTGTGCAAACAGAGAAGAAAAAAAAATCTGTAAACAGCACAAATAAGAGAGAAAGCATGTGGAGCAGCATACTAAATTATCTCTGCCATGTGGGTCACTTTGACACATGTTTTTATTTTATTTATTAAACAGCTTCTGCACAAAGTGTGTTTTGCTCGACTAAGGCATCCTACAGTGAATACTAAAATGATGCTGTAGCTCTTAAGCACTGGGGGCAAGGGGAGGACAGAAACACCCCTTTTATTCCTGGAGTTATTGTTTTATGAAAGGTGCTGATGACACTGTGTGTACAACACAGATAGGGCATAAAGAATTGCTGCAGTGGCTTGATAGGGATGATCTGTAGCTGAAAACCCATTAATGCAGACTGTAGGTGAGGCAAATGTGCTGAAATGTCAGGATGTGGAATGCCAGGAGGACAACCCTTAAAATAGTTCCACCGAAAATAGCCTCTGTGGACAATAAGAGCAGGTGGGGGGGGTGGTTGCCTTCATTTCTTTCTATTACCAGCTCCTTGACACATTGTCCCTCGCAGTTGCGGATGGAGCAGGAGGCCAGGCAAAGGGCACACTTTCATCCCACGTGTACGTGCCACTGCTGTAGTCCACCTAACTATGGGAGCATCACTCAAAAAGCAAAGCCCACTTCACCCAGGACGGTGGGGCTGCCACAGCCAGGGGAGGAAACAGCTGCCTTGAGTGGCTGGCAAATGCACTGGGTACAACTACTACTCCATAAATGCTTCAGAGCAGCTCTTTACAAACAGCAGCAAATTCTCTCATGTCGTCCAAAGAAATAAATCAAACTGTGTGTGCGAGCTGACAGAGTCTGTATGAGAGTAGGAGACAGGCACTGATGGGAAGGTGGACTCCTACGCACCATCATGACAAGCACAATCCTACCCAAAAAAACCCTCTTCCCAGCATACATGGTACCTGCAGAGCAGGACCAGCCCTCAGGGACTGCAGATGATGTCCATATATTCTTCGTTTCTCTGGGTCAGCATCACTTAAATGGTTTTGGAGGAAAAGCCACCACTCAGGGTTAAAATATCGCGAAGCTTCAGGGTGACTCTAGAGATGCTGAATGATACCAGTGTGACCTTAACAAGAGTTAAAGGGAAAGACCAAGTGGTTTTGAGCTGCCAGGTACATACCCCAAAACATTTCACAAAAGGAAGAGACCTAGAGCTCAACTACATTCCCTCACCGACTTTTGGTTTCTGCAGGGAAAAAAATGTCTGAAAACCAGGTGTGAAGGCAAGAACCAAGCCACCGCGTGTCACTGAGCATGATGGCTGGAGGACTAGTAATGCCAGACTTAGCTCTGCATGCACACTATAGGCATGACCCAGGGCAGGGAGGGGAAGCCTCCAAAGAAAAGAAAACCATAGGAGAAACTGTGGTAAAATACAGCTGTATCAGCAAAGTTTTAGTTGCAATATATGCAGTGAACATAGGTGGGAATTCAGTGCCTGGATTTGTGGCTGGCAGCTTGCAATTCAGTGTGATGACTCAGGACTTTCAGTTTCTCTGCAGGCAGAGGCTGTTCAGACCTTACTCAGGCAGAATTTCCATTTTTCATTACAATAGGCTATGTCTTGGTCTTCTAGCTCTTGTTTCGACAAAGCTAATATTGCTAACTCACAGTTTTTTGTACACAATCATCACAGCCCTGAAGAGAGTTGTAACCTTTTCTCTGTTGGGTTTATTGTCACCTTTTCTGTGCTTAAAACAACATTTTCACACTCTTTTGAAACCTGCTGATCTGGTACTATATCTGGCAGATCTTCCTGGGGTCTGGAGGTGAAACTGTCATTCCCACATCTCCGTCCCTCAGGTACAGATGTTAAAGGTGACTCTTGCTCCTGATGTCAATTTTGTAATATGTCTGCGGTGTATTTCCATGTACCACCTAAGCAGCATCACCCTCTGCAAATCCAAAGGGTCCAACCTCTCCTTGAAGCAGAGGGCGTCCAACGTGTCAAACACCTCCAGGGCTTTGTTTGCCTGTAGGTCACAGCAGAAGATGGCAGAAAGAATCATACCTAGGTCAGTCATAATGAAATAACACAGGATTTGGAATAAATTCAGCATAAACAATTCACTTCATGTGTTGGAAAGGATGAGGTGGAAGTAAATCTGAGTGAACTTTAGAAAGAGTGGAGTGAGCACAGACCTTGCAACACTTGAGAAGGTACAGGAAGGAGGCAGACTGTAGCCTTAGGAAGCATAAATCGTAGGCCATATCTATCTTCTCCAGTCATTAGGAAAAAAAGAATGAATGACAGAAAAAGAGAAAGGAGAGGAGGTCAACAGAGAAGGGTCAGAGGTTAATTTCTCAATTGCCACGATATGAAAGGTAATGGCCCCAGATGCCTGTGAATTCCCCTTCAAAAGAGGCATCATCATTTAACGCACTCTTTTATTACCGCTCTCATGTCAGGTTCCTTGTGTTCCAAAACGGTCTTTTCTTTGCTATTAATATGATAACAATTCATATACTGTGGTCTTCTGATGGACCTTGACAGTTTTGATGTTAGGTACGGGCAGTAAATCTGTTAGAAATATGACCTGCTCCTGCTGAAGTTGACGGGAACTTTGCCACTGATGTCTACAGCGATGCGGAAAGGCTGATCCTGATGACTAACGGCATTAGTCACATCTTTACTGGAACCTGTTGTTTATGAACAATTCCAAAATATTTGTTCAGAGAGCCCAGTTTAGATGCAAACACTGCCAGCTTGTACTCCATTTTATGATATCAGGAGCTCTTGAGCTCTGGTGTGTCTCACACAGGCTGCAGGCTGCCTATGGCTCTCATTTAAAGTGAGGCATTTGCATTTTGGAGGGCAGGTGAAGCATGCAAAGGGCTCTTTCTCACAACAAGCCTTGTACAGCATGGGAAAGCCAGAGAAGCAGTCTGACACCAAAGGTTTCAAGGCTGAAAGGTTGCAAGCAGGCAGTGGGAGTCACGGGCCCTCTCTGTTCCTATTCCACTGCTAAATGAACGGCAGTCCCGTTGGGAAGGCTGAGTATCAAAAAACACCTTAGACTCAGCCGCTTCACCTCAGCCATCCCATAGAAATAATAAATTACATTTTTGTAGACCTTTTGGATATGAAATTATGGAGCCCCAGCTCCATCATTCCCTCATGGAGGGCAAGGGGACATGACGGGAGATGACCCCTGAGCCACCCTGCAGCTATGCGGTCACACACAGATTAGTGCCTCTCCCTGGCCTTACCAGCTCCTGCCTTATGGAGGGCAGCTGGCCCCACACCCATCGCAACAGGTTCCAAAAAAGGTACTCCGGGGGCTGAGGGATGGGAGTGGAGGGCTGTCTTCTCCTCAGGCTCTCTGGACAGTAGCAACCAGCAAGCCTTTAAAGGTCTGAGCTGCAATCCGCTGCTTTTAGCACTGTTCTCACTCCAAGCACGTGGTCCCACGTGGGTACTAGATGGGGAAATAGCTTGTGTTACGCCTTGACTTCTCAGCTAAGCTCACAGCCCCATTTTAAATATGTGTAGTTTATGGTCACAAGTGTTTAGGACTTAAATAGACATGGCAGAGGAAGGCAATATTATCCCTATTTGATAGCTGACGGGACAGCAAGGCAATGGGACCCACAGCTCAGGATAGGGACTAAAATTGAATCTACAAAATCTTGCCTCCACCACTACCACAAGCTCACCTTTCTTTGTAAGGCTTTTCAAATCAAGCTTCACTGCTCAGAGCTGATAGAGAGAGTCCTTAGTACTACAACGGAGAAATGGGGTTTACCGGCTCCTAACTGGGGTAATAAAGCACTTACCCTCTTCTCGCACACGGTGAATAAATCAGAGTTCTCCCGCTGCTTTTTGGAGAGGAGCTTGAAGTGCACGGGTAATCAGAAGGCAGTTCTGAACATGTCCTGAGGGTTGCCTGATGGCTGAACTACCACATCTGCCCGCGCTCAAAGGATGAAAAAACCTAATGAACAGATCCAGTGTAAGCAACTTATTTTTGTATCATCCAACTATGCCAAAACAGTCTTTTACACTCAGCAGAGAGCTAGTCACTACATAAATGGGCCACTGAACAGAGCTATGCCAGATTGGCACTTCTCAGAACATCAGACATGGATATTGTCATTTTTCGGGATGTGGGATGTAAGATTAATAGATTTCATACCATGACTTCCAAGCCTCCACACTAGGGCTCCTGATCAACTGCCCTATTCACCACAGTTATGGCAGTTATTTATGTTAAATAGATTAAAGGCTGAGCAACTTAGATTTTCTCTGAGTCAAGTGTTGTTTCAGCTTCTTTTAGGTTAAAATTTGTTTGTATTAGTGAGGAAATACCACACTCGCCTTCCCCTGGGATAAACATTTGCTCATGAACTCAAGTTTGTCTGTTTCTTGTCAGAGTAGAAACGTCTCCTGGTGAGGGGCCAAACAAGAGGGTTCCTGGTGACCATTACTTATTAAAACACTTAATTCTTTACACATCTTCTAAGGAGATCTCTATGGCAGAAGCAGTGGGAAAGACTTTTGTCATCTCCCACAAAAATAATTCTCACACATTTTCAGCTCAGCTCTATTTCCCACTGAATCACCAATGTAATTCCTAGAACTGTACTTTATCAGGCAATTAGGACTTCTTTACGCGTAACGAGATGCAAAACTCAAAATTAATCAAGTCCTGTTATTCGCAGCTTTGCTGTTTATTGGGATTAGAGTCAAACTCTTCGTAAACACCTTCTACCACTGTTTCAAAACTTTCCATTTCCTGTTTCATGTAATGCAACCACTTGGAAGCTTTTGTTTAAAAATAACTCTGCAAGTATTCTTTTACCATAATGGGATGACTACATTTTACCATAAGTGTAATGGGATGACTACATTACTATAGAAATTCTGGAAATTTATGTAAAGATGATGACAAATCTCTGGTTGCTTGCATATGCTTCACCCCCCCGCCCCCCAACCCCCCCACTTTAATCCCCTCCTCCTTCCTAGTATTGATCTGAGCTACTGATGAATTAATAGATTAGCTCTTATTTTCATAGAATCATAGAATAACCAGGTTGGAAGAGACCCACCGGATCATTGAGTCCAACCGTTCCCATCAAGCACTAGACCATGCCCCTTAGCACCTCGTCCACCCGTGCCTTAAACAACACCTCCAGGGAAGGTGACTCAACCCCCTCCCTGGGCAGCCTCTGCCAGTGCCCAATGACCCTTTCTGTGAAGAATTTTTAATGTCCAGCCTAAATCTCCCCTGGCGGAGCTTGAGGCCATTCCCTCTTGTCCTGTCCCCTGTCACTTGGGAGAAGAGGCCAGGTCCCTCCTCTCTACAACCTCCTTTCAGGTAGTTGTAGAGAGCAATGAGGTCTCCCCTCAGCCTCCTCTTCTCCAGGCTAAACAACCCCAGCTCTCTCAGCTGCTCCTCGTAAGACCTGTTCTCCAGCCCCTTCACCAGCTTCGTACAAAATTTTGGTACAAACCCCAAAACTCCTGTTGTCCCTCTTGTAAGAATCCCTTAGGTAAGGAGAGAGAAGCTACAAGTGTGCTAAGGGGCATGGTTTAGTGTTTGATAGGAATGGTTGGACTCGATGATCCGGTGGGTCTCTTCCAACCTGGTTAGTCTATGATTCTATGGGTATCGCACTCAAGCAGGGTTGCAACCCTTTTTCTTCAGTGCCTTTGCCAGGCTGCCCCATGACCTCCCCACAGACAGATGTTTACTTCTGTCATCTCTGCAGCCTAGCTGGGAACATTTGGCCAAGGGATGGAGAGAGAGAGAGAGTTTCAGGTGAGGGTGAACCAGAGGCTTCACCTGAGCGCTGCCAGGAGCAAAAGACACCCAAGATTTGCGTTAGACTTCTTTTGCAACCTGTTCCTCCTGAGCTTTGCTGCTTCTTAGTAGCACTAAGGGTTTAGAGTATCTGTGCACCAGAAAGCTTTCCTAAATCAATAGTCTCCTGTTGCTACGTAAATATCTAACTGGAGCAAAGCTGTTTATTTTCAAAGTGGGAGATGTTGCTCCTGTGACAATGTTTTATTATAATGATTTTGATCCTGAACCTGCAATCTTTACACCGAGACAAGACTCCCCTTGATTTCAGTGCAAGTTTTGTCTGACTAAGGATTTCAGAATTAGCTCTTTGCTTTTATTTTTATTGAAAAACAAGCCTGCGCTTGACAGGGAAAAAACAGTAAGTGGATCATGTCAGGGAGACAAGTTCCTACGAGAAATTTCTAGGAGGAAAAACACAGCTTTACGATTACATGGCAATAAGTTGCAAGGTTAAAGTTTTAAGAATTTTCCAGGGGAAAAAAATGCTAACGCACTAATGGGATGGACACCTATTCCACCAGAGGAAAAGGCCCAGCCCAGTACACACCTCCAGTACCTATAAAGGCTGAATAGTAAGAAAATATTTCCATGAAAATTTCATACAATCATCGCATCACCAGGTTGGAAAAGATCTCTGAGATCGTCAAGTCCAACCACACCTATCTGCCACTAAACCATATCTTTAAGTACCTCATCTACCCATCTTTTAAATACCTCTAGGGATGGTGATTCCACCACCTCCCTGGGCAATCTCTGCCCGTGCCCGACAACCTTTTGGTGAAAAATTTTTTCCTTATGTCCAATCTGAACCTGCCCCGGTGCAGCTTGAGGCCATCCCCACCTACCCCATCGCTTGCCACTTTGGGAGAAGAGATCAACATCCACCTCTCCACAACCTCCTTTCAGGCAGTTGTAGACAATGATAAGGTCTCCCCTCAGCCTCCTCTTCTCCAGGCTAACCCCAAGCTCTCTCAGCCGTTCCTCATAAGGCCTGTTCTCCAGCCCCTTCACCAGCTTTGTTGCTCTTCTCTGGAGCCTCAGCATCCTTCTTGTGGTGAGGGGCCCAGAACTGAACACAGGATTCGAGGAGCGGTCTCACCAGGGCCGAGTACAGGGGCGGAATCACGTTGCTGGACCTGCTTTGAAGCATCCATGACAATAACATTCTGATCTAAGGACTTTTGATGGAAAATTGCGTATCACTGGCCATACTTTATGCCACCAAAGGAGCTCCAAGCGTATCTGGTAGCAGCTGTCCTGAACCAGCGCGCCTCCCTACGCGAGAACTACCAAAAAAACATGTAGAGAGGAGCCACACTGCACCCAAACCCTGCAGGGGTGGGAAGCACATGGAGAGCTGCAGGTAACAGCGATTGCGGAGGCTCAGAACTGGCAGTGAAGAGGGTGGGGGGAGCCAGGGGAGCAGGGCAGCAGCAGCTGTTCTGGGGGCACTCGGTGCGAGACGGGCAAATGCAGAGTTGAGGCTTCACTCAGCGCCCGTCCCCCTTCTCCCAGCACCAACTGCCCCCCAGGAACCCCGGGACACAATGCTGCCAGCGGGGCAGGGGCATCCAGCGGCTGCTCTGGCGAAGAGGCCGCTTGGATCTGTTTGGAGTTCAGTCTGCGGTGGGGTTATTACCAACTGAAAATCCGCACAGGGCACAGAGAGCTGCGTGCTGCTCACCCCAACGAGCCTTGGTGCCTCGATAGAAGCAGGTGGGTGCTCCCAGTAACTCATCCTCGCTCTGCTTTGAGCAAATCCCCTCCTGATCCTGCAGGGACGGACACACCGGGGGTGGGGGGGGCTGCGTTCTCCGGGGTTCATCGCTGCATTTAAACAGCAGCAACCCCCGCGCCGGGAGAGGTGGGGGGCGGGACCCCGGTTTAGGGAACCTGGCGATGTCACACACGCATTCCAAAGGTGGGGAGCGGGGCTGGGGGGTGAGATGTGCCGGCCAGCCCTGCTGCCCCCCCCCGGCAGCGGGCAGGGGGCAAGGCTGAGGGCAGGGTTCCAGCTCCCTGCCGCACACACCGCGTTACGGGGCCGCACCAAGCCCCGATCTTCAGACACGGGAGGCGCGCCAGCAGCGCTCCGTAAACCCGAGCGTTCGGTTCATCCTCACCGCAGGCTGCCAACCCCCTTTTTAATGGGATTTTGCACCACCACCCCCCACCCCCTCCCGGATCCCGCTTTAAAAAAAAAAAACAAACCAGAGATAACACCGAGGTCAACGCGTTTAATTAAACTCATTCCTTCACAGGCGCGATCCGCAGGCACCTTTGCTCCGCCACCAAAACGCGTGGACACGGAGCCGCCTCCTCCTCCTCCCGCGGGACCCACCTGCCCACGGGCTTTTAACACCCCCCACCCACCTCCGAAGCGCGGGGGCCACGACGCGGGAGGGAAAAGGGGAGGAGGGGAGGTGGGGGGAAGCTCACGGACGGGGCATCGTAGTCAACGGAGCCGCGGCCACCGCGCTTTCCTCACGCACACACCACAACCCCCCCCCTCCACCGACTCCTTTCCCGCCGTGGCGCGTGGCGTGGCGCGCTTCCCCCCTACTTCCCGCCGTGGCGCGTGGCGTGGCGCGCTTTCCGCCCCCCCCCGCCCCAAACCCCGGCGCGGCCGCCGCCCGGCTCCGCAGTGTCGGGGGCTGCCCCGTCACCTGATCAGCGCGCGCGCTCCCGCCAACCAGCCCGCGGGAGCGCGCGCGCGCGCGGGGGCGGGAAGGAGGTGGTGGCGGGGGGGGAGTGATGGGGAGGAGGCGGTGGTGTTGGAGAAGCGGGGGGGGGGCGGGAGGGGTGGGTGCCCGGTATATACGTCCCCGCCGCCCCCGCCCCTGCCTGCCTCCTGCAGCAAGGGGAAGGCTGCGAGCCGGCAGCAACGCTACGGGGTGAGTGCGATGGGGGTCCGGCCCCTCCCGGTATTTTTTTTGGGGGGGGGGGGGATGTGGGGGGGCTCGCATGTCGCTTACCTGTTGAGGGGGAGGAGGGGGTGGGCTGGGGGATGATGCGGAGGTTAGGCGGGGTGCGCATCCCTGAGGGTCCCCGGGGTCGGTGGGGGACACGGGGTGGGGGGGGGGGGGGCACCCGGCATCACCTGCATTACGGCAGCCCACCCGGAAAGTTTATAGAAACTCCTTAAAAATGGGGAATTAACGTTAAAACCAGCCCAGCTCTCGGGTGAGGATGCTTGCAGGGGCCGCGCCTGCCCCGGTCCCGTCCCTGCGGCACCGAAAACGCCGGTTCCACCGGCGTTTTCGGTGCCGCAGGGACGGGACCGGGGAAGCATCCACCGGAGTGGGATCTCCCTCCTTGGGGTGCGTGGTTTGGAGGCTTCTTTTTTACTCAAACCCTTCCAAACTTAACGCGAGCCGCTGTTTCCCTCGTGAGGATGGAGCAAAAGTGCGGTTACCGTCTTATCTTTTCGATTTTGTTGGGAAACCCAGTAGGGAGGAAAAAAAACCACCCATTCTGATTGTCGGTGTGTTGGGAATCATAGTAATTCCATGATTCTGTGACTCTCCCGGAGCAGGTTTGGGGGATGCAGGCGCTTAGCGTGCGGAATCACTAGGTTGGAAAAGACCCACTGGATCATCCAGTCCAACCGTTCTCATCAATCACTAATCCGTGCCCCTCAGCATCTCATCTACCTGGTTTTGAAACACCTCCAGGGAGGGTGACTCCACCACCTCCCTGGGCAGCGCAGGAAGGTTCCAGAACGGCAGCACCGCCTGTTCTCCCAGCCAGGCAGGTGATGCCCGCTCGGCAGGTGCACCCCGAACACCCACCTGGTACCCATAGGGCACATCTTGGCGTCATCCCAGGTGGATGTCAACCTAAGGCTCTCCTGTCCCGGGTGTTGGTGATAAGCAGAGCTCGTCTGGCCTCGTGCGGTCGTGGTTCGGTGACCGATCTGAAGCTCAGCACAGGGAACCACTAGAAAATGCCTTTTCCGTGCGCTGCTGCTGATTCGGTTTTGAGAAATCTGGGTTGCTACAGCCTGAAAGAAGTTTAGAGCGGCAATAGTTGAGGATGCTCCCTTCTAGTCAGCCCTTTCCTCCTGCAGCAGGGCACTAGCTGTCTGTGTAGCATGGGCGTTAACGTGCTTTATGCAGCAGGATGGGTTGTTTTTGCTTTCTAACGAAGTAGACCAATTACACAAAATCAGCTGAGAGGGATGACCTACTTGGAAAGAGAAGAGGAAGATGACTGAGGAGACCTTGATTTGAAATATCACCTTGCATGTCCTGTCATTTGTCCTAACCAAGCAGGGTTATTACCTCCCGAAGGTGTGAAATTCATGGTGTAATGGCTTGAGCTCTCCACTCCTCTTCCCCCTTTCTCCCTCCCCCCCCCATTCATGAATAGTTATTCATGAACGTGCATTTCTGGTGTTTCTTAAACATTCTTGCATTACAGCTGTAACATCAAGAGATTAAAGTACCTAGAACCTTTCTCCATATCTAATCTCTCCCAAACTCTATTTAAAATTAGGGTGTCATTAGCAAAATCACAGGTAGTGCTGGGGAAGCGGGTTGGGGGGATGTGCGTGTTTTATGACTGGAAGTCACAAAGCCACAAATAATGTCTTCACAAATGCGTGGGTCTTGCAGGTCTTCGACGTGGTTGGCACTGCCACATCTACCTTCCTGCCTGCGGCTTGGTGCAGCGTGTAAGTACAAAAAGTGTTCCTATGGATTTGTGTGTGTGTGTTTTGGTAGATTAATGGTTCCTTCCCTCTTCTTTAAATAGGCAGGTTGATTGCGGCAAACGGGGAATGTAGCATATTGCAGATGTTTTTTGGTTGAGGGTGTCATGGGTAATATCCAAAAGGCTCTGCCTTTCATACTGAAAAAAAATAGTGACTTGGAAAGAATTTGCCTGTGTTTCCAATGCTTGCATCACCAGCATCTATTCTCTGTAGAGGAATGAGAGATATTTCAATTTATTTGTAGCAATGTAATGGCCTTTCAGGAGCCATTGAAATGTTGGAAGGTAGGTACATCAAGTAATTCATTAGTACCGTTCAACAGTCAATGAACTGGTGAAAATCACAAATGAAACCTGAGATATGGTAACAAATGCAACTTATTTCATGTAAAAATAGTGCTTTTAATATAATAAGAGTATGAACTGTCTTACCAGCCTAAAACGTCTACGTATTAAATTCCTGTAGATGGGAAGAGTTGGCTGCCATTTCACCACAGGTTAAGTAATTGTGGGTGAATACAATTCTGTCCTATATGTGCTGGGAAATATTAGTTTAAGAAATAATGATTCCTCTTAATGTGCCTGCATTTTACCTTGAAAAGAAGTCCACATTTCTGAAAACTTTTAGTACCGCATACACGCATGGCAGCGGTCTGGAGATGTGAAAGAGGTTTTAAAAAGATGCCATGGATGCGGAGAAGTAATGGATGCTTGTAAGATCAGTTTTAGAAATAGAAAAGAGGGGAGGATTCGGTCTTCCTGTGAAAACCATGTCCTACCTGATTATTTTCTCCTTAAAATACATCAGGCTAAATGATACTCCATTTTGACTTGTGTTAACACAGTGCTATTGTTGGCTAGTCTTAGATGGGGGCTACAAGTTCCTTTTAATTAAACTGAGTGTACATAGAGAGACCTAGGAGAATCTAATAATGCTTAAAAATTGTTTTGAAAGCAAAATATTTTTCTGACCGTTAGCAGTGTCTTCAGTATGTTCTCATATGTCCCTGATATTTAATGTTAAGGTGCAGCTGCCTCAAATCAGTCACATATGTCGCATTTACTAAATCACTATTTTCTTCCATGAAACTTGTCATTTACTCCTCTTATAAATTAGGTGATAAAAATCCACATGGTTACTGAAAATCTTCTAAGTTGGTTTTCATATCTATAAGTTTTCAACATTCTTTTCACATAGTGTGCATTTGTGTTGCAATGTCAGTACATCTGCGTGGTGCAAGGAGAGGAAGCAACATTTACTTAATCTTATTTTAACCACTACATTTCATGTGGTATATGCAGATAAAGTGAGGTTGATGCAGAGTATGTGTGTGGAAAAATCCTTGTTCTCAAAATATTTTTAGGGAAAAAAAATTGACTAATAGAGGGTTGCCTGGTTTAATGGAGAAGTGGGTGCTTTGTAGAAGGGTTATTTTTCTTCTTGTGATTCTGCATTTTTAAAGAATTGGTTTCCTAGTTTAAGAAGCCCACAAGGGAGCGAAATATGCAAGACGTTGTTACAGAAAAGGTCAGTATTATCTTGCTCCTTCATTGTTTCGTTGATAGTTTTTTTCATCCTCTTGTCTGAGATGCCCAAAGATTATTTGGGAGGGGAGGGAAAGAAAAGAGTGCGGTTTTAAGGTAGCCACATGTATCAGAGGGGCTGTTTAATTAGAAAGTTGCAGTACAGCCCTACAGCCTAATGGAGTGAGGAGATGACAATTCTCAGCCAGCTGGGTGGGGCACAATGCAGTGCTAACTGTAAGCCTTTTGTCTAATAAAAATGTCTGAAACAAAGTGATTGTCTGGCAATCAGCATCCCACTTGACCTTTTAAAGGCAGGAAAACAAAGTTAATGAATGTATCTTTCAGTGGCCCCTCCATATTTTGGGATTTTTGTGCATTACTAGAGAGCTACGACTCTCTCCCTGCTTCGGTTCCTATTGCGGCACGGCTGTTCAGAGTTTGAAGGATTATTTCTGAAAATAGTGCCTGTTGAAATTATCCAAAAGCAAAAGAAAAGCCCTGTATACAGCTGCCAGACTACTTTGCCTGACTGTTTTTAGGGTTCTTTTCTCATCAGTGCAATGAATTAACTTCACCAGAGTTTCGCAGGGTTGCTGGAAAATACAAATCTTGCTGTTCCTAAGCTGCGCTTTTAAGTCTCCTGTATTACTGAATAGTTGGAATTACTAGATAATTACAGAAAACGTACAGCATTATGTAAGTTAAATGTAGGCATTGTTTAAAAAACTCATTTTAATGAGATAAGGCATTCTCAAAGGCTCTCACTAGAAAAATTAATATGAGCTTTTTTTAAATGCTTGAAAATACTGCATGATTATTAAAGAATTTGTAGCATTTTGTAAGCAGGATACTTGCAAGGCGCTGTTATTTTTTTAAGACTGTAGAATGTAAAATCAAGTCTAATAACCCCAGACATGTGTAAGCAGCTATTTATGTTTTGCTAAATTTGAAACTGTATAAATTGTACAGCTTGTGCAAGACTCCAGTAAGCCTGAATCTATTGAAATTTGCTTCATACAAGAGTCTGATTGTTCTGATATGCAAGATCATCAGTAGAACGGGGGTTTTATATGGTTGTGTTGTACCTTGGAAATAAAACTAATATTTGTTCTGGGTTTTTTCAGTCCATTAAATGCTTAATTACTTCCTTTGAATGTGATTGAGGAGGTTCATTTACAAATTAATATTTGTTTTTAATGCTAGGTGACAATATCACCACTGAAATGCAGAATTCTCCATGGTTTACACTTTCTGCAGAGACAAACAATTTAATTTGCATGTATCAAAAAGAAAATGGTGGCTTCTCATCTCTCGTTGAAGACTGAATAGAAAACGGATGTGGTGATGTTTTAACACAGGGCACTGTTTTGCAAAGAATCAAGTATATGTGTCATGATAAAATTAGACAAACTTTAAAATGAACAGTGAACATTTTGAAATGCAGTTCCTTTATGCTGCACTTAATATCTGAATGGTGTCTACGTTAATAAAGCATACTCAGGCTTATATATTTTACTATAGATAAAATAGGGAATAGGCTAAAGAGAGGAAAAGTGAGTGCTGTCCAGGAACTGGTTTTTCTTAAGCCTGGTGTAGGTTATTCCATGCTAAGATGAAAAAGTGCAAATGGTAAATGGTATATATTTATCATCTATGCAATATTGATCTAGATGAAAAGGAAACAAGTAAAAATCAGCATTTAAAATAGAACTTAAAAATGAATCTCTAAGTTTTTGAAACCTGTAATCAGTTCAAATTGGAGGGGAGGGGAAGGAAGGGATTGGGGGAACGGTTGCAAGAGTAGAGCACATGCTCTGCTTCAGCTCAGTGTAAGGAAGTAGGTATCTTGATGGAAAAGATAAAGTGACCACCTAAATGTACTGGATTTCAAATCAGCTGGTAGCACCTGTGAATTACACGAGGTATTTCTGCAAATCAGTGTGTTGTGTCTGTGCTTTGTTGAAGCAGCAGACCTATTTGCAAAGCTGTTTGTCACACTGTCGTTTTTATTATAATAGGGCTTATATGGAAATATTCCTGCAATGCATCTAAAGAAAAGACAAATGGCAGCATTTATAGGAGGTGGCAGATTATACTGCAGTGTGTGTGTAGGGAGGAGAGGGCTGGTGTGGCGGCGTTGCCCCCAACCCCTGGCCCCCTTACTGAAGAGGGATTGACATTGTTTTGTTTAAATATGGTGCACATTACACTGGACTAATGTAAAGTTTAACACAATAGGGTCCTTAACCTGGTTAAGGATTCTGGGTCCTGCCCCAAGGTAAATAATGAATATGGTTTTGTTTGCCCAGGGAGTCTTACTGTGTAGAAAAATGGCTGGGAGTCAGTCCTTTTTTCTTTTTAACTGCTTGTTTCGCATATAAATCATTTAAAATTAGGGGCATTTTGGAAGAAGTTTGGCATTTCTAACAAGCCAAGAGACTAGGATTTTGTTGGTTTATTACAGCTGAAGGGCCCAATCCTATTTTAATATTTTCACACTTAAAGAGCAAAACCATCAATTTCAAGATAAAAAAATGAATGGTGACCTCTTTAGTTGATATAAAGCAGTGATTACTCTTGTGGACTTGTGCTGCTCATCCTCTTTAGTGAGTGTATTTAGTAATTCAGCCATATACCATTATTTTTTTTTATAAATTTGGAATTTATTTTTTCTGAAAACGCAAGAGAAAAAAAAAACACGTATATTTTCTCACTGGAAAAGGCTGCTTTCCCTGCTGAATAGACTTAATTTCTCCATTGTCCCTACTAAGGGGTAGCGTACAAAGGAATGCATGTCTCATAGGACGATACAGGCTTTATGTGCAGGGAGGCACAAAGCCGGACCCAAGTTCCCTGGTGTCCTGATGGGTCACACCTTCTCCATGTGGACCCCACCTGGTGATGGATAGGTCTGGGTTTTTTGCTGCTCTTCATTCTGGTAAAAAATGGTGTTCGTCTCAGACTGGCAAGTAAGAAATAGATTATTTTAAGGATTTACTGAAGTGTGAGCTTAAATTAGAATGCTTCTGCAGACAGGTCTAGTCTAGATTTAGCTTGCAACTGAAAGAAAGATCTTAAATTATTATTTCAGTCAACTATCAAGGCGATTATGCCACAAGCACTTTTGGAGCGTGTTGCAGGAAAATGGCTGCCTCCAGTTGCCTTGGCCGTGCTTACGGCAGCACGAGCTCTTCTGGCCCAAATCCTTTATCAGTGCCAGTTTGTATCCCCATTAGCCAAGCTGAGAGCCCTTTGCTTTGAGACGCAGCCTGTGCTCCTTGCATCCTTGAACAGCTCTGTTAGCATAAGCTCAGTGTTTTAACTCAGCTTGCTGGCGTGCTGTGGACTTTAATCCTGAGCGGCTTGACTCATCAAGACCCCTTAAAACAAATATTTGCAAGGTTGAGACAAAAAGCACTGGTGAAGCCGCAGCCAGGGGAAATGCTGCTATTGATGACAGTTGAGCTGAGCCGTGCCCCGCTGACGGCCGTGCAGTGGCTGTGCATCCCCGTCCCCTCGCACAGTGTCCTCCTGAGAGAGGAGGGCCTACAAAAGGCACTGCAAGAGTCTCTTGCCATCTGCTTTCCAATTCAGCGTTAGATAACTTACCAGAACGGGGTTACTCCAGCCTAAAGAAAGAAAAATCTCTGTCTAGCAGCTAGTGACTCATGCCGCCCATGTGGCACAGCTGCTCCGAGGCAGTCGGCAGCCTTGCCGTGCCAGAGCAGGTACCAGAGCTTCGGAACTAGCTCTGGTTGCAAGTAACATCTGAGGACTTGCGGGTTTACTGGAGGCCGGCAGAAACACTCTTGACGTGCTGTGGTTAGTATCGTATTGGTGAACATGGTGGTTACTGTATCCTAAATCACTGCTGTTGACTGATCACCCAGTCCAAGTACACCAAGGAAGGACTGGACAGAAAACTGGTCAAAACCAAGGCCCTTCTAGTGTGAGTTGTGCCCTGCTTTCACCCCACCCCAATCCTGTTATGATATTGGTCTTGAGAGCCACTGAGGATGGACACAGCCTGAAGAGCTTGGAGCTAGCACCGACACAGCAAAAGGTTCCTCCCAACGGGGAGTATGATGTTGCAGCTGATTCCAGAAGTACAGCCTCAACACCACGAAAAAACCCTCAAATAACATTTTCTTTCAAAGCTTCCTCTTTAAAATTAGAGGTACTGCCTGGTAACTAACTCTAGGATTGAAGGGTGGATGTACAGGGACTCAAGACAACTCAATCTGTCACAGATGCCAAGCCTGACCTTGGACACATTAGATAAGCTTCCCTGCAGCATTGGTTTTCTGGCGAAGAATGGGGTGAGGTGTTAGAAATGGC
The DNA here is from genome assembly GCF_032191515.1 of Phaenicophaeus curvirostris. Taxonomy (NCBI): domain Eukaryota; kingdom Metazoa; phylum Chordata; class Aves; order Cuculiformes; family Cuculidae; genus Phaenicophaeus; species Phaenicophaeus curvirostris. Next base: position 47,873,439 of record NC_091397.1, on the reverse strand, counting down.
ATTTGTCAACTTCTTGTGAGTGTGCTGTGAGGTCTAATGTTTGTAAAAATGTTTGTTATCCTTTGGGAAGAAGTGCAGCGTGCTCCTGACTGGCACCCCTGCTTTGTAACGCCCTTTGCAGGGGTGAGGTGGGAAGCGTGGTTTGAATCTCCACTCCTCAAAACTTGCTCAATGTGGGTTCCTTCAGAAAATGGGAACAGCTTTCTTGAAGGAAGGGATTGAGCCCTAGAACTGTTCAATGCGTTATTCAGCTCAGTGTCAGTATTGGACCTGCTGAAATGGGGAATTGCCTGCAGCCTTTTAGGGAAAGAAAGGGGGATTTCTCCTCGTTTATTGTTTTAAGTGAAAGCAACGTCTGCTGGCCAGAGAAGACTGGGAAGCACAGTGTGCTCTGTAGCCTGCAAAGGGGACTTTGACACTGCTTGGAGCTGAGGAGTCGGAGCATGCATAGGATTTACTGCTGTGAGTGATGTGCTCTCTTCCCACCGCGGTGTGCTCAGCAGGAAGGCTCCACATCTGCCTGTGGCTTTCACCCCTGGACAGCATCACTTGCTGGATTATGGAGGCTGTCATTTATCATCACTGTCTGTGACTGTAAAAGACAGGCCAGCACTCCTTACAAAGCAACGGGAGTACTGGGAATGGTTGAGAAACAGCTTGCAGGCTTTTAAAAGTAGGAAGGTGACTTCAAAGGAAGGCAAGGAGCAGGGAGTGGGAAAGACCCTCAAAGACCTATGGCAACAAGTTTACACTTGCACAGAGATTTGAAATTTGATTGAAGAATGAGGAGTGGTATAAGTAAGTGTGAGCACATTAGAGGTGGGGATTATTTTTGGAAAAAAAGAGGGGGGGGGGGGGCAGGAGGGCTTGTATCCAGAAAGGTTAGCAGCATTAAGGTTCCATCTAGGGAAGGCTGATGGGAAGCGAGTAGAGTTTTCTGGGAGGAAAGATAGAGCGTGCGTCATAAAAGGGAACTGGTGTGTCACCTGGATGCTGCAGGGGCTTCACTGTGGCTTGCAGGTGCAGGGGACATGGGAGCATGCTTCTCACAATCCGTGTGCCAGGAGGCTGGGTCCAGCTGGACAACAAGCATTCTGTTTCAGGAGTGTGCAGGTTAAGTGGTAGTGGGACTAACGCTATGATTAAAATTGAAAAACTAGTAAGTCTTGCTAGCACAATTCTACTCCCATTAAAATCTGCTGGGTTTCTGCTTTTGGTTTCAGCAGGTACAACTACTACACTAAAAGAGTGACCTCACAGTGGAGAAACTGCACAGGCTTACCATTAGCATCTCTTAGAAAGGTATTGAATATTCACGTACCTATTCATACTGAGAGCTGTGTGCCCTGCACTGCTTTTTTTTTATTTTAGGGCTTGTTATCCGTTCATGCAGTGTTTAGTACTCAGGAGGCCTGGTTTTCCTTCAGATGTGTTTTCAGAAACATTAAAGTGACTGTGTAAAGCCCAAATTCAGCAAAGCCTTCCATAAGAAACCAGAATGCAAAGGGACATCTAGCAGGGTGCTGCGTGTTGTACAGACAAGTGGATCAGGAAAGCCTGTACTGTGATCTGGTACCTGCCCCAGTGATACATGCAGGACCTCTGGTCACTACCAGCAGTTGCAGAGGAGCAGCAACTGACTTTATGCCGTGTGTGTCCGTTGTGCATTAAATCCTTTCAAGGCTTGGCTGAAATGCGTGGTGACTTGCAGCGGAGCAAGTCTGTGGAGCTGGAGTGCAAGTCCTTCCCTCAAGTGCTGCTGCCTTCACCACCAAGGTGCCTTAAAAGCCACTAATCTGCTGTCTCTTGTGGAAAGCGTGTTTGGGGCTTTTCCTGTTGACTGTCAGCTTCTGCCGAGTCACATCAGCGTCACATAATCCGCTGCCTGCATGTTTCTTGGTTGCCATCCCAGTCTGTGTCTTCCCCTCATGGTTCATGGTGCTGTTCTTCCCTGGCTGCTGCTGTGCTTGCAGCAGGTCTGGGTGTTGTCATGGGCTGGCATCCCCATGCAGTGGTGCTGGAATAGTGGACAGTGCAAGAACTTGCTTCTTCGATGCATCCCAAAGAGGTGCAGATAGAAGTTCAGGCTCCTTGGGAGCAAGGATTTCTGAAAACACATGCTCCGTGAGCAGCCGTGGCAGCAGCAGCAGTAGAAAGCTTCAGTAGGTATCTCCACCCACATCGCATTTCAAAATAGTAACAAGAACATTCAGCAGTTGGTAGTCTAATGTGTCCTGGGATGTACAGATTTAATTTTTTTTAAAGCTGGCTTTGCTGGTTATTCAAGATTCGTGTGATGAAAAGTTAAAGGCATTTTATTTCTCTGCATCGTAACTAAAGGTTAAAGTGCAACAATTTCTTCATGCTGTTTGACATGCAGCATCTAGCCATAGCCTGAGAACATGGTGTTTTCCCTTTGGCAGGTGGATGATGACTTATCAAATACCAAGGAACAGCTGAACAAAAGCTCTTCTTAAAACAAACAAAGCCCTATATGCCAAACCTCACAGAGATCATAGCATTGCTGGTTCATAAATTGTTTTGCCCTCTTGGGCAAATTAGCTGTATGTGGTCTGTCAGGGAAATGGAGCTAGTAAATCCACTACTCCTGCTTGCAAAAATAACCTGTGCTAGGTCAAGCCATTCCTTAACTCCACCTGTCTCAATAGGTAGGGAAAACACTTTTGTTAGGTCAGAGGTTGTAACTTTGATGCCTCAGGAAATACAGAGGGAAATGGCTTCCTTGTTGGCTGAATTGTTGCTACAACCTCATGAAAAAGTTAGTGAGGGCAGCATTAGAAGCCGTAGTGTTTGATTGCCTCTAGACTTTTGGGAATAGAAAGCTGAGGTGATGCAGGAGATGTTTTTGACAGGCAGAAAAAGGGACGTGGATTGCTTTGCAGGTGCCAGTTCTTGCATGTTCTGCATCTTGCTTTATGTTGTTTGCTCACGTTTTAAATAGATGAAGTCAGGAATGTGCCTCACTTATACAAATCTTCAAAAACCACAGTGTGCTTCTAGGTGTTGCACAGCTAACCTGCAAGGGTTTTGTTCTTGTCTCTGTTTCTGGAGGGGGCAGGCACTGCGTGTGATCTGCAGTGCTAACAGGAGTGCAGGCGAGAAACGAAAGGCAGTAGGGCCTTCGTGCAGAGCAGTAGGGGAACAACCTTTCCATCCCTCTCACCCAGACTGAGAGGAGTTTAACCTTGCCAACTCCAAGCTGCTGGAGGATTTGAGGGGGCAAGATGGGGAGCACATGATTTGGCAAATCAGCATTAGGGCTTAATGCTGCCTGGAGCGTTTTGACCTCACAGGCAGGTGCCTGGGGCTGGTGGGAAGAGGAGCTGGACGCAGGGTTTTCCCCTCTTGTTATTGCATTTGTCTACCTTTTTTTTTCTTTTTTTTTCCCCTTGTCTGTCCTTGCATCCCAGGATTGATCAGCCTTGTCTAAAATCGTGCTACGGAAGCTGTGCCCTCTCCCATGACCAAGCAAGCCGGATAAAGCCCCTCATCAGCTGACAGCATCCCAAGGGGGGTAAGAGGAGCTGGGCTGCGGGGTGCAAAAGCATCCTGGCTTGGGGACTCCCCAAGCTGTGGGAAACAGAGCTGTTCCCACAGCCCTTCTCCCTCCCTTAAAAATAAACCCACAGGGGGTTCAATAAAAGATGAAACTGAGTGTAGTAATTGTAGAGAATGGCTAATATTTTATTATTGGGAAGAATTTCATAGCTCTGTGTGAGCAGGAAAAAGGAATATGAGAAATTAGAGTGTGTTCTGTAAGGACGATAGGGTGTGGCTCAAGCATCAGTAACAAATGCTGGAAGAAAAAATGCTCTTTGTTCTGCAGTCAGGTGGGTTGACAACTATTCTCACCCATCCCTGGCATGCATAACACCCGATGCAATTAAAAGATCCGGGAAGGCTTGACATACTGAAATTACTGCAAATGCAGCAAGTGCGAAGGTTCAGCCTAGAAATTGCTGCCTTCTTTTTCCGTTTTAAACAATTAAGTTCCAAAGCTCATTGCTATCAAATTCAGCGTATTTGTGTTTCGTACAGCCGCATTGTTCTCGTAGCAATGTTTTGTGTGTTTAATGCTTCAAATGGTAAGCTAAAGCTCTCTAGCACTAAAATTTATACTGGCCTACATGTGACTAGAATTGGACCAAAGTGTGCATTAAAGTGTATTAAAAATGTGTACATCCATATACGCCTGCAGTACAGCAAATTGACTAATAATGACGGTCTTGCTAATCAGAAAACTGTTTCAAAGCTATTCGTTTTAACCTACCCTTGTTTGTCTGGCAGGTTTAATAATGCTTTTTTTAAAGATTAAATGAATAGTAAATAAAAATACATTCACAGTTGCTTTTAAATTGCTACAGGCTAAAGCAGTATCTTGAGCTTAAAAAGCTATTATCTTCTTCTGGATTTTATGCTTTGTTCATTCCACTGTAAGTTGGTTTGATTAAGTGACTAAAACGTTGGTGTCTTTTTTTCCCCCTAAGCATCAGAACTAAAACTTGGTCTCTGCAGTTGCTGGCAAGAAGTGAAATCCTTGCGTAAGTGAAATACTGTGAATGTGTTTGTAGGAAAGGAAGCAGGAATGAATGTATAAAGCAATGAGAAAAGGATATAACCAATATACACCTTTCATCCCATTTTAAGTAAATTCTTTTAAGTTCAGGGTTAGGCATTTATTTGAACAGTTACTTATTTTGTGTGTCTGTATAAATATATGTGTATTTTCATCTCTTCTAATAATGTCTTATTTCTTTTCCTGGGAGGAAGAGCAATCTACTTGCAAATTTACATCTTGTGACATTTCCTTACAACTGCACACTGGCGTATGCACTGCTAGAGGCCAGCCCATCATTTCTTGGTAAAAAGAACCTTTCAGCTCTGTTACCTCCTGTAGAGAGCTAATTTTCCAGCAGTCAGGCTTGATCTGGATAAATAATTAGAGAGCGCGAGAGAGAGATGAAGATGATCACATCAGCGCTGTCTGTAATTCAGTTAATACAGCCAGACCCTGTGATTTCGCGTCTGCAGCGTACTTGCATGGTCTCAAAAGCCGCAGAGGCGAGCAAGCAACAAAGCCAATCGGTTACATTTGTCTTGGAAGAATTAGCGGCACTTTTCATTCATTTGTCAAAAGGCAGCAAACAGCTGCAGCATGCATCTGCAGCACGAGAAGGTGATTCTTGACACGTTCGCTCTGCCCATACAAACCCCCTCCCCCATATGCAAAAATTTCATCACGCGATTAATACTGGGATATTGCCATCCCTTAGCATAGCTTTATTTCTTTGCTGTTTGAGACGCTGCAGTGCTGTTTGAGTTCAAATTGATAGCTTGTGTAGTAGCATGAAAGCTGGCTAGGTGAAGCCTACCATTTCAGCGCGTCTTAATATTTTTTTATAGAAGCTGGTCAAAATTATCTGATAGCAACACTAAACTGCAGAGGAGATGTGCCCGGTTCTTTGAGTAAGTGGTAGCATTTCACGTGACTCTTAACATCAGTGGAAGAGATCCAGTGAAAACAAACCACATTCTCGTACAGTCTTTGAGGATGCGTTTGTTACCGATGCGAATTTGTTCCTCCTGCATATAGTGCTATAAAGGGGTTAAAAATACATCTTCGGTTCACTTTATTCCCAGTGGTAGCTCCATTGCATTTATACACGGATCAGATTAAAATAGGTCAATATCTTTTGTGGAAGGTCTTTTGACACTTTGGTGCATGACTGCAGTACACCTACCTTGAGGATGAATGGACCCGGAGGAAATCTGTGCATTAACAAAAACACAGCCTAGGGATACTTTAGGATCACATTCCTTTATTCATCAACTAAATCAAAGGCTTGACAGTGGATACTTTGTCATCAACTCAGTCTAAATAATACTTTTTGAGATGACAGATAACTTCTGCTGAAGAAATAGAACCATGTATTTTGATAGACAAGAAACATCTGAACGGTGTGGTCTTATTCTGTTGTTTATGCTGCATCATTTACATTAAAATATGTACGTATATGCTCTAACTGAAATTTTTCAGAACCTTGTTAAAAAGAAAATTGTATTCAGGAATCGCCTTATGGCAGGAAGTCTTTGTCTTCCTCTTTGCTTTATTGCAGTTGTTTACTGCCTTGAATCGATTTTGGCTTCCAAATCAGTATATTGAGGACGGCTGGGGAAGGCAGGGTGGAGGGGAGGTGCAGTTCTGCAGTTAGCAAGACCAAGAAGCTGTTCGCTGCCTCATGGTGTGTAGGGGTTTTTTGCCCCCTTTATTTTTTAAGTTGGAATTTCCATATTATAAAGAGGAAGAGGCTGCTTTTCGATATAATGGAGCCATTAACATCTATTAATAATGCAGACAGGGTAAGTAGCTGGAGTTGGAGCTCCCTGGGGGCCTCGTAAAACAGATGTGCACTATATCTTCCCGGATTTGATAGCTGCTGGGGTCGAGGGGGTCGCTGTGGTTCCCGTTTATTTCCTCTGGCAGCGGTTTTCTAATTTAAGCACCTCTGTCTCCTGGCTACAGTTGCCTGCTGTGATGTGAAGGGGGTGTTCGCGCATTGTCATGCCTGCTGCTGGAAAAAGGGGCACGAGCAGAGTCTCCCCTGCCTCGGCACTGCCGGCCGGCTCGCTCGCTCTCGGCGCTGTCTTCTCAGATGCATTTTCTGTTCAAGGTGGCGGAGCCCAGCTCTTTTGCTGATTTTATTTTTTTTCCCCAGAAAAAGAAATAAAGGTAAGAGTTTCCTCCACCTTGCAGCCTCAGTTATATATTTTTTTATTTACTTAATTTTTTTTTTTGCATGGGAAGGAAGAAGTATTTCGGCTTGTAAGAGCATGTAGTTGCATCACTTGTGGTGAGGTCTAGCCTCCAGTGGGAAATGTAGTTGCCGTATCCCCTTTTTCAAGATTATGCGCCTCTGTTTTAATTGAATATATTCACAGTGCTGCCTCTGAATAGATAGTGCTGCATGTTCTTTCTACAGCTGTCTGCGTTTAACTTGGAGAGGGTGGGGTATACTATATATATTTCTTTTCTTATGGTATTTCTTTTATTGCAGATTACTGTGCAAAAGTAGTGATAAAGTATTAGTGGTCGTAGCATATGGCAAACAATCTTTATAATCAGTACTGTATCAGATGTATTCGCATCATGGAGGTTTAGGATTGCCTTCAGCTAAATACGAGACATGAATCTCTGTCCTTGTGTGCACTTGTATTTCTCTGTCGTCTTGCTGTGTGGATTTAAATGTGGAGGCATGACTCTTGCTAGCTTGTCGTAAAGGGGGAAAACGCTGGTATCGGCTTCATATCCTTTTCAGCTGGTTACACCAGCTGCATCTTACCGTTGAAAGTTGAGAAATGTGCAGAAAGGTAGAGTAACTGCTTGGAAAGGAACAGACAGAACAGTTACTTCTCCACCCCTTTTATTCTTCCATTACTATGTATGCAAATCACCATTTGTCTCACTGTAAGGAATGCTATGCTATACAGGGAAACATAATTTCTACTGTTTTATCCAACTGTAATACCCTCAGCTGAGAATCAGATTGCGTATGTCTTTTCAGAAATATAAAGATACACCAGGTAGAGGGGAACAACAGGGGAGTGAGCAGGGATTTTTTTTTTGGAAGTGTTCTGTAAGCTAATTTATGGGATTTCATCAGGCAGCCTTCAGAACAGGATGGACGGACTTTACTTTTCCACACGTTCACTGAAAACTTAGAATAAAATTTACCTCTGAATTATCACAGGCTTAAAACCCCTTGGTGTACTGTAAGGGTACTGCACTGTGTCGTCTTTCTGTGTAATGAGACACCGGGCATTAGCTTGCTTGTCCTTGTGAACACGCACCGATACACCAGGCACTTCACTTAAAATGGTACTGTGATTGCTGCCAGTCTTGTATTAAACTGGGGTATGAATGGACATGTTAATCATTTGATTACCTGATATATTTTAAAACCATAAATATTTGTAACATGTATTGCTCGAATGTTATCTTTCTTTAATAGTGTCCAAATACAAAAGACAAAAAATAAATAAAAAATTTGAATTTAAAGCTTGAATAAAAAAAAGACATAGAAAAAAGCCAAACTGCACTTTTATATAAAACTTCATCTGTTTTCTCCTTTATTAGGTCCTGGCTATGCTTGTACATAGTTGTATTTTTTTTATGTATTCATTGTTCCTCGTATCTTTTTGGTAGAATTCTGGTACGAAAGAATGATGGCAGTATCCGTAAGACTTGAAATACAAATGCACAGATTTTACAATAGGTCTGAATTAAATTCTTAAATGTGTGTAACTTTAAAGTAAGTGCATTTGCATATAACCTTTTAAAGCAGAGCCATTTTTCTTTGGAAAACTTGCTGTATGTTACTTCTGACAGTTTTGTTTGCCAAATAATACAGAATATTTGCCCCTCTCTTTACAGAAGAGGTCAATAAGGCTAGTAACTGACAGGTTCAAGAGAACAATAAAATACCATGTGTTTTTAAATATGTACTTGAGTCAATAGGTTTTGTTAATATTTTGCTAACGTATGATCTGTTTCGTGAACTCTGTTACGAATTTGCACAATATTTGTATTATTCATCCCTTTTTTTGTGAAATCAAGGCGTGAAGCTAAGACTGCTTTTAGTGCTTAATGGTTCCTTTTCTCCTGGCTCTATAAAATAATCCCTTCAGAATTAATTGAAGACCTAAACATTAACCAGCATAAGGACAGATTGTGAGACCAAGCTGTATATTTCATAGTTTACCTATTGCTTGCTAAAACAAAACCAACAAACCTGAAACTGGGTTTTTTTGTTTGTGGCATCGCTTGCATGTTTGGGCCCCTTTTGAATTATCAATGGCAAATTTTACATCCAAAGTGCAGCTTAGATGCGTAATTCTTGGTGTTTTCATATTTAATGATAGATTATTATTTAAATTTTATATAAAATTCTTCTTTGCTCTGGTAAGAGTTTCTCTGTGAAATAAGGAAAGGGTAGGTGGATTTTGTGGTGTTGGGTGTTCTTAGCGTACGTTTTTCCGTAAGGGGAAAAAACCACACAGATACAATCGGTAATAGGAAACAGTCATTTTAATGAATTTTGTACTATGATTGTTCTCTAGGTGATCAAAACATTTTTTTTAAGGTAGAATAATAAACAAAGCTAGAAGCAAAATTGTCCACTTGGAGAACTTCGCAGAATATAAAAATGTGTTGCTAGAAGTGAGGCTTCCACATTCTTCGGAAACAAAGGAAAGATCCCTTTTCCTTTGTTAATGGTATTTGTCATGTTTAACTCATTAGTTGCTGAAAGCAGAGATGAAATGTTGGAGGCATTAGAGGTGATCCCCTGATAAAATTTATATAGATTTTTGAGGAATGCCTGTTTGCTGGTATTTTGCAGATAAAACACACAGAAAAATGCACAAGCTGCAGGCATCACTCCTCCTGAATGCTCCTTAAAGAACTCTGGATTTTTATCCTTTGATGATATGTGTGTTTAAGGCCCTCTGAATAAAAAAGAAGAATTACAGGATTCCTTTTTATCTGAACTTTGGGTGCGCCAATGTGTAAAATGGAAATGCTTTGTGACGCATCCATGCAAAAGGAGCAAAAAAGAAGGGAATATGGGGCTGCTTTATATGACAAGCTGTGATTTGGCTTCTTCTGCAAATATATCACTGTAATTTTGTCAGAGCAGCCTTAATTTTTGAAAAGTTAACCTTTTCTAATCGATTGTCTGCAAAGCAGGATCATTTATGGGTTGGCATAGAGCGGTTTATAAAATTGTATAGATATTTTTATTTTAAAATTATCTTATTTTTCCTTTTTATTTTCTTGTTGTGGGAAAGAATATCTCCCAAAAAATTAGGAAGATTTTTTTCTTTAGGTAGGCTTAGCAGTTTTGCGTGACATGTAGTCTTTGGTTTTTCAAAGTCCAATGAGTTCTCCTCTGGTTGAATTCTTTAAGAACACTGTTTCAGTGGCTGCTTCACAACATCATGTCTTGCTTACAAACCCTTTGCACTTATTTTTTTTTAATTATTTATTCCCATTAAATCGTGTGTATGTTCCTCAAATTTTCTGCTCAGGTGAAAAAGAATTCTTACTTCTTCTAGTGACTTTTATCTTCTGTGTAACCGGGATCCTTCCTGTAGGTGCTTATGATAACCTCCAGTGTGTTGATGTGAGAGGAGGAGCAGAAATCTAACAGCTCACACTCCAGACACCCACGCTGATTGCAATAGTGGAAACTCTCTACAGCAGCTAAACAGAATAGTAAATATAGAGTAAGAAATGTTAAAAATGTGGCAAGTTATAATTACAGAGGGGGCCTACATCGAGCTGAGTACTTTTGTCTGTATATGACACAAGTGAGACTATTTGCAGGGGGTAAATCCTCAGATCTGCGTATTTACTTTTCACAAATGTGTGTTTCTATGTCTCTCAATTTCTGATTTACTATCCTGAAAAGGAGGCGCCCAGCATTCTCTGGACTGTGACTGCAGCTTCATAGTCTTAAAAGTCAAGACGGGCACAAAAAGATGTGGCGTTGGTGGCAAGAGCTGAATCGTAGAATCACCAGGTTGGAAGAGACCCACTGGATCATAGAGTCCAACCATTCCTATCAAACACTAAACCATGCCCCTTAGCACCTCATCCACCTGTGCCTCAAACACCTCCAGGGAAGGTGACTCAACCACCTCCCTGGGCAGCCTGTTCCAGTGCCCAATGACCCTTTCTGTGAAAAATTTTTTCCTAATGTCCAGCCTAAACCTCAGAGGGTATCATTTTCCCTATCCTTCTCTTTTGTTCAAGTCAGATATACATTTATTTCTGTGTGACTTTGTACATGTGGCAGGAGTGGCTGTGAATGCTCCTCAGTCTGCAGGGATTCAACACGCAGGTACCAAGGATGTGCAGGGACAGTGCTTCCATGACCCTTTTTGAGTTTCCTCATGCAGGAATTAGAATTACTTCTCCCTGAATCTTCCATTATGGAGAAGATTATTTGGGTAGCAGAAGGATATAAATCAGTTATTTATCGAATGTGCCTGGAAAGACAGGAGGCTGCATTTGTGTACAGAATAGGAGACAACTACTGATTAATTATGCTATAAACCACATGTCGCTTATAAATGTGCACATGATAAATGTCTGTATCATACACCCTTTTCCACTTTATCCATGGACAACCCATTCATTTGTCTCCCTGAAGACTGCTGCAAATATTCCAAATACCCATCTCTCTTTAAACTAAAACAAAACCTGCCAACATAGTGTTTAGGGGGTTTTTACATCCTTTCTGAAATGGAGGATTTCCCCCTCTGTAGCTCATGCCTGTTTGTTCACAAGAGGTTTGAAAGTGATTGGCATGTTGTAAGTAGTCTGACCTGAAGATGTGGGGGATAGGGACCCCCATGCTGTCTGTGGAGCTCAGCCTTTGCCTCTGCAGGAGAGACGAGCAACGGGGTTGTGCATGGGAGAGGGCGCTGGGGACAGGGCTTCGCGTAGAGCCCCATGTCTCCATCCCTTTCGACGTCTCTGCTCTTGGCACTCTAATGGAAGGGGGTTGTAGGAGGTAAGAAAATTTGACTTTGTACCAACTTGCCTCACATGTCTGCTTTTACTAAATTGTGTTATGTTAAAAGGCAAAGCCACTTCCCTGACACTCTTAGCTGCTTTGTTCTGACCTTCCCTCAAGGGCATCTGTTATCCCAAAGGTTTGGCTTTCTTCCTTTAGGAAATAGTATCACTGTCCCTCCCTCCTGCTTATTTTATGCCCCAGCATTTAATTTCTGTGAGGCTCAACGTATCTTCTTTGTGTGTTTAGACCGTGAACACCACATAGGGAGATTAAACTACTGTGCATGACAATTATGTGTACGTGAAACTCTTCATTAGCGTCCGTACTAAAGAAATGAGAAAATAGATGTCACAGAAAAATTTCTGCCCAGTTTTGCTTCTGCAGCAGACGAGTGGGAGTGTTGATGTGCCTCTCCTGACTCTGAAGCAGCAGCATGAAGGTTTTTGGGCAAACCTCATCTCCAGTGCTAGTTGGGCAGGTACCACAGCAAGCAACCAGGTGGTCCTGGTTTCATGGCCAAACCAGGAGCTGAGGTGCCTCGCAAGTGAAGGAGACGTCTCCAGTCCTGAGCATCTCCATGCATCTGCACTCCTTTCTCTGTGACCCTTTGCTTCCAGCAGCAGAGCTTGATCGTTCATGAGACTGCAGCCCTCAACGGAAGGGCTGGAAGTGCTCAGCACTTGGTGAGAGGGAGATCAGGTCTTGTATTCATGATGAGTCACTGCAGAAAGCTGTGCTAAAAACCCAGCACAGCTGACAAGGTGACACATCGTTTTTTGCTTGAACAGTAGAGAGGTTTTTCTCAATGTCTTGAAGGATCCTCGCTCTGTGGGAGTTGAACTCTGAACCATTTTAAATTCATAAAACATCTAGGAATACGCAGATTTTTGTATCAAAAGTCAAATCCAAGGGCCTATTAAATACTATAAGTACTCTGTAACTGGCTTGATTAGGCTAATATTAACTCCAAGTGACGCTTCCATCACATCAACTGTGACAGCAGAAGTGACATTTCTGAATTGCCTTATTTTTAAAGAGAATGTTGATCGTGGATTTTTCAGTTGTCACTGTGGCATCGTACTCATAGAACAACATATTTCTGGCAAGCGTGACGTGTCCCTTCTCTCTGGTTGCAGGGTTGCGGAGGGTCAGACTTGCTGCGGCTCGGTGGGGTTCCTGTGCTGACAATATGGAGTGATCGCATTTCTGTCAACAGAAACCCATGATTTCTGTTAATCTACTTAGAATTAAAAGATTTCTTGAGAAGTAATTCTTTATTAGATATCACTAATATTTATCAAGTCAAAGAAGGATAAAAAAGACTGCCAATGTTAATGGTAAAGTATATGAAGCAATAGCTTTAGTGGTTCCAAGCTTATGATAAAGGAACAACAGTGCATCATCCTTTTTTTTTTCTTTTTTTTTTCCCCTCAGCAGTGGTTTACATGCTATATGTTTTCTATTCTGGCAGGGCTTTCAAAGGATAAGTTTCAAGTACTTTGCATCTAGAGAGGAGCAGTACTTACTACCGTCTCAAACCCTGGTCCTGTGTAGCATGCTGACTCCCAGGCTGATACCAGATGTAGACAGTGACCTTCTCTGTAAAGTGCTATGCAAGCATCCGCAAAGCCCTGCTTTACATTATGAAGGTTTTATTAGCCTGAATAGTTTAGGCCCATTGTGGTTTTTTGAGCTGATGTCCTGGCAGGCTTCATTCCCAACAGTCTGTGAAGGCAATCTCTAGAAGTGTCCCCTAAACAAGAGCTAATGGCTGTAGGTAATTTTTTTGGTTGAGGAAAAATCACATAGCTTTGGTGAAACTCATTCCGTTTTAGCGATCGTTTCACCTACATTTACAGTCATGCAGAAGAAGATAGAGGCAGGATAATTCTAGCCACAAAAGGGATGATTTAATTGACTTATGATCTTGGTAGATAATCATGATTGGGAAACAGTTTCCAAAAAGATTCAATGAAGAATTTGTGGTTTGTCTGTCATGTAGGAAGTGCAACATGGATTGTGGCTAAGCAGATTCACTATTGTCATTGTCTCTTCTGATTAACTTGAAATAACCATATCCAGTGTTGCGTATTCTGTTCTCTTCCCCTGTTAAGTCTTTGCTCTGAAGGCTCTTGAGATACAGGCTTGTGCTTTCTCAGCCTGTTCCCTGGACAAGGGACCCTTAGTCAGTTTGGCTGATAAATTCTGCAGTCATAAATGTTGCAAGCTGGCAAGACTGCAGTCTGGGTAGGAACCTAATTAAATTTGCCTGTGCTTCCCTTTTGCTTCCCATCTTTCAATCATTGATTGGTTTTTTTTGTTTGGTTTTTTTTTGCTATCCAATATCTTCTAAGTAACTTGAAGGAATGTAAGTGTCTGTATAGAACCTGACTGCAATACAAAACATTTCTATCTTCTTCCAGTGTGCCAAACCATTTGTGTGATAACTTCGCTTCATATCCAGGTCTTAAATGCATTTGCTTTCCTGGTGTATTTTAAACAAAAAAAAAATTTAAACATTATTTTCCCTATATGTTCCTGCTGTATTTCCTTTCCAGTAGGCCTGTTAAAATTAAGCCCGTGGTAAGTTTGTCACTCTTAAAAATCATTCCCATGATTACGTGAAACATAACCTATGAAAGAGATATTTTCCACAGATTTGGTCTAATCCAATTACTTGATTTTGAAAATGGGGTAGGTTTTTTTTTTCCCCCTTTAGGGATTTTGTGGTCTTAAATTCTGATGCTGAACATTGCCTCATCCTCCTTGCTGATGGCAGAGGAAAAAATGGTTCATTCCTAATTTAATATTATCTGTATAAACAATACAAAGCTTCCTTGTCCTTAATGCTTTGCATCTGACAGAATGAAATCACACGTGATTAACCAGCACAGTATGTCTTGTTGCATAACTTTCCAATAGCACTACCTACATTCATTTAATATGTTGCAGCTCTAAAGCTAATTATCCAAGAGTAATAGTCACATTTAGTCTACTCACACGTGATGCAGAGTTTATTCATTATTGTCATGTTATCTTCCAGAAGACCATTTACTATGATAACTTTGTAATTTAAATAGTGTTTAATGGTTAGGTTCAGGTGTAAAGGAGCAAATAACATATTCTGTGTGTCGTACTTTATTTGAAATGTTTTCTTGCCTAATAAGTGAATTTATTTAATGTTCTAACATTAAGACTCTTCTCTCCAGTTTCCACCACGAAATTGTGAGGGTATGTCATACGTGTTTATAGCAGCCCCAATAACCTGTGTGGTGGTGAATCCAGCCTCCCTTGCAGCTTGATAAATGCAGATTGCTGTAAAGGCTGAAACAGCTGGAAGGATTGTTATTATCTGCTAATGCCTGGAAATTCGTTTGGTGTCCTGAAATCAGGGGAATGTAGTTCAATGCAAGGAAAATCGAAAGTAGGAAGTTTTTAGCGTAGTTTAACATTGTAGTGAATCAGTGGCCTTTAATTGAGTGCTGTTAGGTAGAGGTGGTGTGTTCATTACTTGAGCTTAAATCTAAACAGGATTTTCCATACAGCTCTGTTTTTGTGTGTCCCTAGCAAAGATCATGAGATAACAGCAGAGTCCTCGTGTGGGGTTGCCTGAGAGATAAGAGCACTTAGAAGCGACCACCAACCCAGCAAAAGGCTCTTGTGAATTTTGAAGAAGTTCTTTGAGTTCCTGTTTTCAGGACTGAGCTGTGTTTGGATGAGGGAAAGGTTGCTATTAGCTGAATGACTGACAGGCGTAAACTGTACTGTATGTCTGTTACCCAGCTGAAAAAAAGCATAACTGTCAAGGATCCTGCTTAATTGTTTGTTTAGTTTTTTTAAACTATCTGTAAAAATGAAGAGGGATAGGTTTATGTATCTTTAAAATAATGTGAAGAAAGAGAGGGAGAGGCATGTTGGTTAATGGTCACCTGGACTGAAACATCTGCCAGCTGTTCAAATAAAGTGCTTTTCTGGTTATTTCCATTGATCAGGGCTCGCAAAGGGGTTTGTATTCCAGCTGTAGCTCTGTAAAACCTCTGACCATGCAGATCTTAATGTATCTGGTCAGTTGTCTTGATTTTGCTTGTATCTGAGAAAATCCTGTAGGAAATAGCTGTAGAGTTGGGCTTCACTTGCCAAATAATGCAAGCCTTTAATTACAAACTCAACCACATTAAAAAAATTGTCGAGGGCTGACATTTGTGCATGAATTAAGTGTGATGCATTTGTTGTGGAGGCATGAGGTTGTAATTAGGGTTTTATATGATACTGTAAAAGGAGATTAATGTATAGTGTGTTTCCTTATCAGCAGGAAGCAGGAACCGGTTCCCTGTGACAGCGCAGAGCTAGTCACCATCCCTGGACGTGTGCCGTGCAGGCACTTGCCTGGGCTTGAGGACCCCATCAAAAGGGTTTACATTCAAGGTAGTTTAAAAATACTGGGGAGGCAGAAGCTGTTAACATAGGGACTGAGAGAGCTTTTTTTGGACTTATTTCCATGATTTTCTGACTTGCTGAAGTGGCAAAATGCACCTTGTCTGAGCATGACATGGTGCCTGGATACTTCAGCGGGGCTCTCTGATACCTGGCACCCCTTCAGAGAGGACCTCAGGGCTGCTGTTGGTAGCTCTCTCCTCCAGGCTGAGATTCAGCGATGAGGTGTGGCCCCATTGGCAGCAGAGGTGAGGTGGTCCAGCTGGCGCTTGGGCCAGTTGTGTGGTGAGCAGGCATGCTGTGCGGCTTTCATTAAACATCAGGGAGCTGCCCAGAGGCGTGACTGAGTGACTTCTAGTAAAGTCTGTCTGTCTTTCCTCTTCAGGGATCTGCTGTGGTTCTCAAGCTTTGCAGTTCTGCAAAGCTCCCACAAATTCCTGCTTCAACTGTAACCCATCAGGTAATTTTTCAAAGCAATTTGTGCGTACATTGGTCTCCCTCTTCCCACACCTACACAAAATTCCTATTGTTTTCCTCTTGATGCCTTCTCCCAGCTTCTCCCTATACAAACTGAGCCACACAGCGAATATGATTATGAAATCTTTCGCAAACGAGCAAGGTTGATGATTTCTACATCTGTCCTCTGTTGAGTCAAAATGATATTTTTAAACTTCATCTGCAAGTCTTGCTTTTCATGCCCAACACAATGGATGGGATGGACCCAGCCCTCAGTACATACTCTCTGCTGTTCTTTCTCTCCCTAGTCAGAAACCCCCCACTTCCCCATCTTGTTGACGTAATTTCAGGGTTCTTTAAAGCCACCCACATGCGTATGTAAGTGGTTTGCTGAGCCGTACATAATGTGGTCACTTGAATGCTTCTGGAATGCATAGGTATCATGTGAAGATAATGATCCATATAAATGCATTTCCTAGCAAGAGACTCATCTATAGATGGTGTGCATGTAGGTTGCCTTAAGCGTTGGAGCTGCTTTTGCGTTTTGTTCTCTCTCCATTCACTCAGCTTTAGATCTCTTTTTTCAGCTTTATATTTTTAAAAAGGTTTTCTTTTGTTAGCTGTGTTAGAGATATTAATTGTACTCATAGAAAGCTACAGTTAGGTGCTTGTGTATCAAAACCCACTAGGCTCTTCATCTGGAGGAAAATTGCAGATTGTTTTCTTTAGTTATTTGAGTGGTTGGTTGCTGCTCAGTGGGAGAAGAAAGTGGGGCTGCACTTCATGTGATTTCTACATTCCTTTTATTGGGAGAGTGAGGAAAAGTGTCATGTTTCTCACACATGGTTCCTCCTGGGTCTGCAGCTTTCCAGAAAAATTGTTGTGTTCTTAAGGACTATAGAAACAGAAGAGCATAGATTTGCAAAACTATTAATTAAAATCAGCTCCAAAATATATTTTTCTCTTTATTTCTCGGTGAGACAACTGAGATAATTAACAATTTTAGGTGTTGGGTGGTGAGGGGTGGAACTTCCTTTTCCTGGCTGTACATATAAAAAGGTGGCTCGTCTTTGTACCAGAATCTCATGGTCGAGTCATCTCCATGGCCCTCAGTCCTCTTACCCTGAGACTGTGCATCACCCTTCCTCCTGCGGCACAGCCCTGTCATTTCCTGCTGATGCTGTGAATCATGCCCTTCGGATGCCTGAAGCTGGAAAGCAATTTATGCAATTAGCAAGCATGAAGTGTAATTTTGCTCTCACCGTGGCTGTAGGAAGACTGCAGTCTGATGTCATGAGTTAGGTCTTTGACTGGAAAGGAATCAGACCTTTGCTTAATGGGGAGCACAGATACCAGCAGCATAGTCTTTTTAGGGCTGCTTAGGCTGATCTCACATTAACTGTCAATCTCCAACACATTTACAGTGTTTTCTTATGTTAGTCTCCATACTGAGCTTCTTGGAAGCCTCTCTTGATTTGTACCTTCAACTCTTGTTTATTCACGAGGGCTGAAAGTTGCTGCTGCATCTGTCTGCATATCCCACATTTTGGCTATTGAATAAAAAAACACATTAGCCTAAAAAAGGCACTTTCCTTGTTCGTTAGATTTCATTAGTCTGAAAGAGCTTTCTTTGAAGCTTATTGCAAAAAATCCCCCAAATTAGACCAGTTCTTGGTTGGGAAATACGTACCATCTCTGACCTCATGAGAATGGCTTCTTATTTGTGTGTTCTAAGAAAATTCTCCCTACAGACATGTGAACTAGGGACTAGGGTAAGAATTCAAATAATCTCCAGAAGATATTTTCTGAGTTAAAAACAAAATAAAACAACTTGTCATTTTTGATCCACATAATCTTGCCTTCGTTTTGCAACAACATAACCTATGAAACTAAGCCTATTGGTCACAAATAAATGCGTTCATAACTGTTTGAATAAAAAAAACCACTATTAGCATAAATTAGAGAACTCAATTTAGAGAATCATGTTAACATTATTAATCAAAATACTGAAGACAGATTGCTGACAACACTGATTTGTGTGCAGCATATTAGTGAACAAGGAATAAGACTTGTACTCTGAGATCATCTTTATACTGCAAAGCCAGGATGTATCCATCATGTCACTAACTGTCATTTATAATCCATTGTAAACTCGCGAGTTAACATTTTTGCACTGCAGACTGCCAGAAAAAGCAAGAAAGCTTTTTAATGCTGTTTATTGTTTGAAAACATCTATAATTCGGGTTCAACATAAAAATACTGATAAAGCATCCCTATCAGAGTCTAGGAATGAAAAGGATGCACCTCAAGAGAGTCCCTGCCACACAGCAGATTATTGGGTTTTTAGGAGTATAAATCGATAAGCTTTTCTCATAGCCAGACGGCCACGGAGGCATTCTTCCTGGGGCTGGAGTGGCATTGGCATGAAATCAGTTTGTAAATCACATCGTGCATCGCACTACCACCTCTAGTTATTATATGTATTCTAACTTCCATATAATTTCTTCTTCAGAGTGGTCAAATACTGCCTTACCTAGTCAACCAAGACGAGGAGTTTTTAATGATTCAGCACATTTATGGTTGTAAAAGGAAAGCTGTGACAGGATTTTATGGCTCCTGAGCAGGCGTTTTTTCCTCTACCAGCTGACCCAGGTGAGATACCTTACCTTTTAAGATGGTGAGATACCTTACCTTTTCTGTTTGGCAAACCCTGACTGCATTTGTTCTGGTGTTGCAATGTCAAACTTTTAGCTTCCTTTTTGGAAATAAATGTCGCACTGGAAAAAAGGTGCGTGCCAGAGACCAGTGGCATGATTTTGGTATCTTTCTCTACTGAGGGAACAGGGAAGCCATGATAGCATTTTCTAGTCTGTTATGCTCTAAATAGACTAAAGGAACAAGGATTTAATCTCAAAACAATCAGTCTTTGGCTTGTCTGCCAAGGTTGCCAGAGGTTTTAGGGGCATGGGCACCCATCCCTTCAAGAGCAGTCATCATCCTGCTGCATGCCATGAGCAGCCAAACAGCTGCCCAGCACCAGTCACTTTTGCTTTCTATTGAAAATGCAAGACTTGTACCTTGCTAGATAAAAGTTGTCATCACACTGTTTTGTGGGGTTTTTTCCTTTACCGGCGCTATAGGACATTTCTTAATGCAATTGGTGTGAAAAACAGTAGCAGTTTGTCTGTCTTATCCCAGTTTATTTATTATATCATACCATGCTATAGCTTTCCTCATTTTCATTTTGGTCTGTGTATTCAGAACAGCGTTCTGTCTCCTTTTGGATTTCTAACTAATTCCTTTAGTGAGCAAATAAGACCACAAAATTAATGGTAAATGTTTTATCAATGAATGTTTGAAGAAAACATTAAATACTTGCCTTTAGAACACTTTTGGGACCCCTGTAAGAGATGTGATGATGCAGATGGTTCAGATCTACAACACTGTTATTCAAATTATTGTTATTCAAATTCTTGACGTGTGATAAACGAGTGAAGGATTCCTACTTGATTTCATCAAATACACCAGTTTCCCCGTGTCACTTGGAAAAGAACAAGCCCCGAAGTTAAGCAAAGCGTACACAGAGATGAGTTTGCAAATTATGGCACTGGTGTACATGCTGGCACTTGATACCTTTGTTTGACCGTGTAATTTTGCCCTGTCAGGGGCAGTGGAATTCCATAAACCAGAGGTAGGAATGGGATCTCAGCTTACCTAAGCAAGCAAAGGCGCACGGGCACAATAAGTCATGTGCACTGGTGCACTGAGCAGTGTTTGCATTACAGCCAGATTATCTTCATGAGTTCAGTTTTTAGATGCTAATTTAGGAAATGCATCTTTTTCATAAAGTAGATTTGGAATCTGTGTCTATTCCTGTTGAAGTCAGTAGGGATTTTTCAGTTGACCTTGGGGCTGTGTCAGAAGAGGTGAATGTGATGCAAAAGAGAGTGCTTCGATTTACAGGGGGAAACTCTGAAATTATCATTATGCCTATTGTAATGTTAATCCACAAGCAGTTATTTCTGTGAATAGTTAGCACTGTTGAAGCTAAAAACATGCTACCTGGCTTTTTTTATAAAATGTGTTAAGGTCCCAAGTTTTTTAAACAGTATTAACCTTGGCAATAGCACAGATACTTGAAAATGTGTTTTCTCTTTACTTACATGCTGCTGAGCTAGGATTCAGTGTTACCTTTTACAGCTCGTTTCATCATTGCCATTTGGGTGCGAATCCAGGCGCGTGGCCCCAGTGTCACCCAGCTGTGACATGTGGCCCCCGTGTTGCCTAGCCTTCTGTTTTCAGTTGCAAAAGAAATACAGAATCTGAAATAGAGGGGGAGGTGGAGGGGACCGCAGGCTTTAGTCTATAATTGGGGATCTTTACTTTCATTAAAAAATGTCTTAGCAGAAGCTTTGTTGTTCATCTTCCCATATAAGTGGATGTATTCTCATTGTCTGCTGGTAAGAGGAGTATTTTTAACAGCTATGGAAAGGTCCTTGGGTTACATGTGTGTAATAATAATTTTTTACTTTTAAAGGAAATCATCTGTAAATCCTATTAGTTATCACTTTTCAATTTTCTTCTTTCTAAGCATGATTTATCTTTAAGTGTTGCACTTCTTAAATCTAATTAAAGAATCGCCTTTACTTCCCATCAGAAAGTCAACCTACTGTAGATTGGTTGATTGAACATTGGAGATGAACAAATTAAAGCCTGTGCCCATTCTGATGTGGAAGAACTATACGGGATGTAGAGCAGGGGCTGAGCGTGGCTGTCCTCCCCATGGGAAGTGCAGACCTGACCTTGTACCAGGGGGGCTGCAGGAGGACCTGGTGGGACTGGCAGTGGGTGGATGGAGGAAGCATGTTTCCATCCAGCACTTCCTAATGCCTTCCTGGGAAGTGTTCCCTGTCGAGGGGAGAGGGCTGCAAAAGCAGCCTTAATTCTGCCTCTTCAGCCCAGGTGCTGGTGGGCAGCGGTGTTCCCTCTTCCCATCAGCTTGGTGCGTGGCCTCCCTCTCCTCCTGCTGCAGCCTAGCTTTGTGCTCTGCAATATCCAGTAGCAGCATCCATGGAAACTACTGCTGATGGTGGTTGCAAAAGAACTTGTTAATTAAAAGATGTTTAAAATTATAATAAAGTATCTATCTTAAATCCAACAGGGATATTGCAAACTCTGTCCCGCTCTGCCATCACTCTCCGAAGCTGAAAGGCAGCTGGAGATGAAGTGTCCTTTCACACTCGCTTCTTAGCTTCTGGGATCATAGCAGTCAGAAGGGATGTATTAGTATTAAAATTTCTAAAGCTGTAGAGATGAGGGCTTAACCCAACCCTGTGCCTACCCATAAACTCCATTATCTGTCCCCTAGTTTAGCATGGGGTGAAGCAGTGAAGGGTTTGTCCCAGTCCTTGGTGGAGAAGCCTCTGCAGTGGAGCTATTCCCGAGAGCAGAGGAAAGATGAAAGGGGGTGAGCAAGAGGGAGCAAAACTCGATAGCCTGTAAAGCAGCAGAATTGCCGCAAAATGAGTGAGTGAAGATCAGACTAACTTCTTGCAGACTGAAGGGAAATAAAAAGCTAAAAACTTATTATAAACTTGTGGGTGGTTGAGCTGAGGAAACGCTACGTGTGCTGGGGAGGGGGGGTCGTGGAAAGTAACCAAAATTGCCTTTGTGTTTGAGGGCTGAATCCATGCTACGTGTGAAACCAAACATCGTTTGCTGCCTTTGCATGCAGGAATCGCACCGTGCCAGGAGGGTTGTGAACCTGAGAAGTTAGCAGTCTTTGCTAAATACAGCTCGAAGTGTCACTTAACAAGAACCTAGACGTTTTTCTTTTAAGCAAAGATGATGTTCTCTCTGTATGGAATAAAAGCAGAGAAAGTAGAAGCCAGTGAGGGTTGTTCCGTGGAGTAGAATTGATGCAGTTTTAATATTAGCCTCTGGCTAACCACTTCCCTAAGGTAATATGGTGGCAGCCACAAGGTTACAGGAGAGTCTGCGAGTTGATGGGCAGAAGCATCAGCAAGGCAGGAGCTTGCTTCCAGCAGGGTCAGCAAAATACAAGACTTCCACATAAACTCTGAGGAGAAGGTATTTGGCATTCTTGTGGATACACAGGCAGATAAGTTCAACCCCTGCTGTTTCAAGAACTTCTTTACTATCATTTTGTTGGCAGTTTTCCCTTTCCCTCAGTAAATAGGCTGTGAGTAGTTCTTGCTTGTGTAAAGCAGCTCTGGTATACTGAAATTTGAAAGATTAAATGTGTGGCATGCAAAATAGGGAGAATTAATTTGTTGGTGTTTTCCATTCAGCCACAAAGGGCAAACAACCTGGGCATTGAAAATTGCTTTTTTTGTTCTTGCATTAGTTTCCCATATAAAAGAGGGTAAAATAAAGGCTGTATCTAAATTTTTCCAAGGAAAATGTTAACTTATCATAAGGTCAAAATTCAAATTCTTACCCTATTATTTCATTGTAATTCTTATCACAAATTGATCTTTTCTTCCAGCAGAAATAATTGGTTCCTGCCAATAACAAATTCTCATCTCGATTTCGTTGGCTTGCATCTCGGGCAATACAAGAGGTGTTCTGTAATGGCTAAAAATATCCCTTCTGAATAATGTAAGTAGACCACCAAATTAATCCAATTAAACTTTTTAACCTTTCAAAGTTAAAACCTAAGGATTTGGACACTGCCCATGAACTGAACTATACATGCTGCAGTCTTTTTACTGTATGTCATTTTTGCATGTTAATGTATACTTAAATGAAGATGCAGTTACTTTTATTGGTTATTTCTGTTTACTAGCGTCACCAAGTAATTAATTTTGCAGTTAAAAGTGAATGTATTAAAATGGAAAAACTCATCCCACCAACATACCTGCAGTTAAAAAACATTACCTCTCTGTGTCTTGGGGATTTAAACCAGTCAATCTGTAATTTGTTTCCTAACCTCCAGGAGGAACAAAAATTAACTGTATAGAGAAAGAAAAAGAGCAGAAATTGTATTGGCCTGTCTTGCTGAGTGAAGTGATGGATAAAGAGTAATTCCCTGTGAATAGTGCAGCTTCTTTTATTGTGGAATGAAATTATGTGCTCAGAAAATGGTTGCTCTCTCTTTGTCTCTCTGGCATAGTTGTTTCCACATCTTAACACCTACCAGTGCCACTCACAAGGGTGCTGATGGCAGCTGAAAGTTGCATTAAGAGGAAGGAAAGCTTTTCAAGCTGACTTATTTCAATAAGTGAACAAAATCCCTGCATCCTCTGACAACGGCACATAAAAAGTGCGTGTTTGTGTTTCTCCTTTACTGGCAACATAAAGTAGGAGTACATACACATCTTTTTCACTACTTTTTCCCTCTTTTACATGATGGGTTGATGAGTGGAAGAAGACAGCAGGGAGCCCCAAAGCAATGGTCTCATTCGGACCACTGTGTACTGCAGATGCGGGAGCCTCTTTTCGTCTTCCCTATGAAAAAGAGACTCTGAATCAGTAACAAAATATTCTCCAAAAGTGTAAAGATGATTGGTTTGAAACGAGTACAAGTGTATGTTGATTTGACTTGATTTTAGGAAACTAAACAAAGTTTTTGATCACTTTTCCTAATATTTCATGTTATTCAACTCCCATTCATCAATACTTCTTAAAGGACAACATACAGCAGAAACTGTTTTGCTGCAGGCTCAGACCAGCTGAAATTCTCTCAGCACTGTGGCCTGAAGAGGGATTTGCTTTCCAAATTCACTGTAAGAGTCAGATGCAAGTCAGAAAGTGGCGGGGGGAAGAAAAAGAAAAGTCCATTTTTTGCCAGCCATCAAGGTTGTAGTTCAGGAAGAGTCATCCCTAACCTCTCTGCAGAGCTTCTGCCTGAAGCAGAGACCGAACTGCTTAGGTATCTCATTTTCTGATTCCTGGGAAGGCATTGAGACGTTCGATGGGTCGTGGTCGCTTTGCTGTGAACTTTTACTGCGTTGTTTCAAGTCAGCAGCTGGGGATCAGGTTTAGGAGCTGGGCTGCACATTTTTCTCCTAGCTGTGTTTGCCGTGCCCACCAATGGCAGAGTGGTGAAAGGCACTTCTTCAGAGCAGTCCTTGTAGGAGAGGTGGCCCTACAACCACCTGTATAGTGGTTACTGTGCGGTTAGTACTTAAGTTTCGCTGGGGACTGTGCTGTTACGCAAGGTGCAGTTCCACAGGGCAGGTGGCATTTAGGTAGCGGTAATGTGCTGCTTGAGCTGGGGACAACTCCTAAAGGGTGTCTCTTTGCTCATCTGAAAGTTGGAAAGTGTCCCAGCCTAGAAGCTGGTGAAGAGGCTGAAGAACAGGTGGCTGAGGGAACTTGCTTTGTCTAACGTAGAGGAGAAGAGGCTGAGGGGAGACCTTATTGCTCTCTACAACTACTTAAAAGGATGTTGTAGAGAGGTGGACGTTGGTCTCTTCTCCTAAGTGATGGATGATAGGACAAGAGGCAATATGGCCTTAAAGCTGCATCAGGGGAAGTTTAGATTGGACATTAGGAAAAATTTCTTCACAGAAAGGGTTTTCTTCACAGCACAGGCTGCCCAGGGAGGCGGTTGAGTTACCACCCCTGGAAGTGTTTAAAAGGTGGGTAGATGAGGTGCTTGGGGACGTTATTTAGTAGTGCACAGGTGCGGTTGGAGTTGATGATCTCAAAGGTCTTTTCCAACCTAATGATTCTAGATGCAATTCAACAGTGACATCCTGTTGCAAGATCATGACATGCTGAATGCAAACGGTGTTGCACGTGCGGTGCATGAATTGATCCTTTTGAGATAGCTGGTACTGATAAGGACTCAGCTGGAGTATTTGCCTGTCCTCTTTGGGGCACAGCACATCAATTAAGATATAAGGGAGGGCAAAGGTTAAAAATACAAACTGTTGAGGAGTTTCGAAAATAGGATGTAGGACAGCAAGTTGAAATAATGCAAGCTGTTATCAGGTCTGTTGGTCAGGCTGTGCGGCCCTGAAAGGTGTAAAAGCCTGCTGCAGGGAGGGGAGTAGCCTGGGGGGTGGATAAAAAGCAGTGAATTGCAGCAAGGAAAATGTAGGTTAGAGTTTAAGAAAAAAACTTCACAGTAGAAAAGAGGAGAGCCCCAGAGAGTCTGCTTGCATCAGTCCTGGGGTCTCTGGCACCAGGGGATTTCAAGGAGAGCCGAACAAACGCTGGTCAGGAGGAGTTAAGGTCACCAGTACTACCAACAGGAGATGGGGGGTTGCTCCCTGAGGTCTCTTTGAGCTATGTGATTCTCTCCTTCTTTATTTTTCTGACAGTTATTATTGGAAAATTACCACCGCGTATGTGAAAAGTGGGAAAATGCCGATGTCTGGCAACTGATCGGCCCTGTGGGGATGGAGGTGGACGATGTGGGAAGGTTGCTCTGCTAACCTGCTGGCCCTATCCTAACAGGTCTCTGTATTGGTGGGTAGCTCTGCTTCTCTTGAAGATATCCCCTTCTTTGCACATAATAATGTCTTCCATTTTTCCAACACTCTTGATTATGACATTTGTACTGATGGCTCAATAGTGTTTTTCTATCTGATGTATCCTGTGTAGAAATAATATCAATGCATCTTCCAGCCTGGATTCTGCAGTGCCTTGTTGAGGTTTTTTTTGTCATGTGTCAGGTCACTAACATCACTTCAGTAGTGTTTTATAATTGCATTTAATATGTCACTTACTATGCACGCCTCATCTGATTTCTATGGTAATAATGAGATAATTTATCTTTGCTAGGTTGCGCAGTCAGTTGTGTGTTGATAACACATTTAATTTTACCAAGTTACAAAGTCTTGGCTGATTTTAGATGAGGGTCAGGGCCGAGATAATTTTATATTTTAAAATACTTGTCAACTCCAAACCCTTAATGTCAGCTTTCTCTTCGTCTTTTCAGCTAGGGCAACTCCATTCTCAATTTTATTCAGAGAATTCATAAAACTTCTGTCATTTAACTGATAAACACAATGAGAAATTCTGTGCTAATGCATATTAGCTGCTTACGGCTCACTTAGAGAAGCGAGAAGTTTGGGGGGGGAGACAAAGCCAGCTTTCCAATATCAGAGCTATCAAAACAGCAACCTTGCAGCAATAAAAGCAGAGTGAACAGATTAGTAGGTGGGGGGGCTGTTCTTCATGACTTCTTTTATTTTTTTCAAATTGACAGGAATCTTTGGAGCGTTGCTGTATCAATTCTAGCCTGAACAAGGGATGTCACTTGTAGGAACAATTTTAGGTTTTAGCTACTTTTTCAAGTACTATATTTCAGTCCTGTACAACAGTTTGCTTGTGAAGTTAATTGCTCTTTTATTTTACAGTGACCTTGACTGTGTTTCATATCTGAAGAAAAATGACATTTGGGTTTTCTAATTTAGAAGCACAAAAGAGGTTGAAAGAGGCAGTGTTAGTACCTGATTCGCATGCCGAAAAAAGGTGCTCGTGTTAAAATTCTAGGCTGCTGTAGCTGGGACCAAAGATAACATTATTATACTTTTGCAATAACTATGATTAATGGGACAACAGGGCTATCATTTAGGCCACCTCTTGTGTATATGCCTTATTTATTTTCATGAGCAGGATTTCATCATTTAAATCAAATATGTGTGTGCATGTATTTATTTTTAATCTTTCTCCCCTTATTTGGAGGTTTAAAATGTTCCCTGTCAAAAAACGTTCATGTTTTCTGAATTCCATCCTGGCAGAATTTTTAGAAAAGGGGGAACTTCCCCTCATGTACCATCTCTTCCTCTGGTTAAAATCTGTGAGGCTTAGGAGAATACAGGCTACTCCTTGTAATAGAAAAACTTCAACTGAGATGTGAAAAGCGTAGTCAATTAGAGAGAACTGCCATTTTTTTAAGGCTATGAAAAGGTAGGATAAAAATGAGCACTCTGTCTCGTGCTGAGCTTGCTGGGAGCAGCTGCCATGCAGGATTCCTCCTGAAAACCTTGTCCAAACAAATCATCATTTAAATACAGAATCGTTGCTTTACCAAAGCCTCAGTCTTGCAAGATCTTTCATGTCTGTGCCTGAGATTGAGATGGATGTATTGTAGTGTGGAAGCCTACAACACATCTTTCAGTTGTCTTTTAACCTTTGTTTTGTAGAAGGGGAATCAAAGCACAGGGCAACACTCAGCTCGTGCACTCGTGTTTTACAATGGCTTGGGTTTTCTCAAGCCTATAAAGAAATGCGGAGTCCAGCAATGATGCTTCCCCCTGCATCGCCTCCCCGAGTATAGATACAGATTATATAAATTTTCAACTGTCTTTAAGACTGAGATAAAGTAAAAATATCCTTTCACAAAATGAAAAGCATTTTTTTAAACCTTTAAGAAGACATGAGTAGATACCGGGTGGGCAGTGGCAGCAGCGTAAAGGATTGGCACGTTTCCCATGCCTCCGATGGGATCAGCAGAAGTGTGCAGTATTCTAACACACTGTTTCGGGAGAAAGAAAATCTTTCAGAGCCTTAGATCATCTTTTGTGGGCAAAGATCAGAAAACATTACTCCAGCAGCTTATTGTCAGCTTTCTTCCCCTTGAAACAGTGCAGTGCACTTTGTTCTCTGCTTCCTTGCCTTGACTTCAGCGTGCAGGACAGAGCGCTGGGGCTTAGTTGTGTGTGTCTGGTTTTGCAACACCATCATATCTGTGTTTTGAAAATCAGCCTGTCTGTCAATTCTTCCCTGGGAAACAGCAGAATTCTTTGTTTTGGCAAACCAAAATAAAAGCTGAAAGCACAATAAGCACAGTTTTTGAAAACTGGTATGACCTGCTATGCTAAGACTTTTTGTTTATGCTTGTTCTCTGACCAAGATATTAATTGCCATCTCAGGAGCTGAAAATGAGTTACATTGGCAGAAAATAGAGGTTTGGCCCATCTGAAAGATGAACTATCACTTTTTTATCCCAAATAACCTGGAAAATTGTTAACTGTTAGCAAGATAAAATATTTTTAAAAGCATCCTAGTATTTAACAAATGATCAAAAGCATTTTGGATACTTTTCCTGCTCGTAAAAAAAAGTACTTTTTAAGCCTGTGGATCCAAAATTTTTTTCTGCTTATGGCCCTGCTTGGAGGTGGTAATTGAATGTGTTCTAGCAACAGTAAGAGACAAAAAGAGGTGAACATCTGTCCTGCTTGCAGTACCCCTCTGAACTGCTTTGGCTGCTGCACTTGGGGGATTAACGAGGAACCAGGGGCAAAGGCTGTTGCTCTTGGATAAAGCATAACGTAGTCGTCACGTTTATAAAACTCATTGAAGTTTTACTAAAATCACTTTGCTCCTGGATTTAGAGTGGTGCCTGGTACTGTTTCACCAACCAGTCAATAAAGCTGCATTTGCCCACCAAATTTTTGCTGTGGTGGTTTTTTCAGCTCTAAACCCCTATATGTCAGTCCCTTTTCCAGCCCTTCTGCAGAGAGTAAAATAGGAAGTGTAGCTTCCCCAGTGCACCGTCTTATCTCTGTCATCCAAGAATGGATAAAATATGTTTTGAAGGCATGGGTTCCCTCCTAGTACTCCTGTTTGAAGTTGGTTTTCCTGCTGCAAAGTTGGCCGCCTTCCTCTCGGCTAAACTCTACTGCCTGTTTGTGAATTGTGTTTGTAAAATGAGTTTTAATTTTCACATGGCGTGTTAAACTTTTGTCAGCCTGGCAAAGGGCCTGTCCCAAGAAGCACAGCGGATTGCAATCAATTCTGTAGCAAGCACTGCCTTGTAGGCTCTCACCTTTTTAAGGGAAGGATGCTGAATTTAAGCAAGAAGCAGGAACAGCTTGGCTTTTTGATCCCTGTGCTGAACACATCCTCATGTGAGGATCAAGGCAGCTCTGGAAATTCCTACATCTTGAGGGGTTAAATGATGTAAAAACCTCCAGAATGAATATGCATGCAGTGCAGATGTGTTAGTTAAGTGCTGAAAGCAGCATAAGTACATCAGTCCAAGCCAGAGCCCCAATGAATCAATCCAGCCCCAGGAGTTTTCCTGGTGGGTCGGAGCTGGCTGACAGGCAGAGCTTAATGTGTGACCATACCGCTCACCCTCCCAGGTCTAGCAGAGCTTGTACTTGGATGTTTGCACTACAGGCTTTTGCTCAGTCAAGATAGTTGCTCTGATTTACATCTGGTATTTGAAGGAACTGTCTATGGGGAAACCCTTTGGAGAAACACAAGTGTTGAGTCGCATCTATTTCTGCTCTGCAGTCTTGGGTGAAGTGGCTTGTAGCTGATGGATGTAATGTTTAATGGCAGTAGTGAATGTATATGTATTTCCCAGGATGTCACTTGAGGGGGGGGAAGTCTAATATGTAGTAATGTGTCTTCAAAAGAATGTGGCCCCCATGCTTGTTACTGTCAGGAATGCGTTGTTAGAAGGGAAACCCACTGGGTATCTCTCATTCCAGATACTAACATAGTCCTGTACCAGTAACATAGGAAAAGGGCTTAAATAACTCTCCATAGATAGCATCTATGTACTTAGGATTAGCCTCTCTCTCTTTCTCTCCCTCTCTCTCAAATATTTTTATTAAAAATATATTTCCTCATATTAACTGAGCAAGTAGGTATTTACATCTGGCTGGTCTGTGGCCAGTTTTGAGTGTCAGCCCGTAAAGAATTTATCTGGGAAACACATTTATCTCTCTAGTGTATAAATATAGAAGAATGTAGGAATTTCCTGAGAACTGGTGCATGATAAAATTAAGGAAGAACAGAAGGAAGTACAATTTAATTTCTGGTAAGTGAAGGTATAGAAATACTTGCTTATATGTGTCTTGCTTTGTAGCATCGAAGATACACAAATAGTTTTCCTTATCTAGGATCCCTGACAAATTATCAGCTTGGGAAATAAGATGTGCA
The DNA here is from genome assembly GCF_032191515.1 of Phaenicophaeus curvirostris. Taxonomy (NCBI): domain Eukaryota; kingdom Metazoa; phylum Chordata; class Aves; order Cuculiformes; family Cuculidae; genus Phaenicophaeus; species Phaenicophaeus curvirostris. The sequence goes on along the minus strand of NC_091397.1, from coordinate 47,843,071 downwards.
TTGCATTTTGACACCAGTGACAGCCCAAAGGAAGGGATCAGTAGTATTTTGGTACCAAGTGACGTGGCAGTACCATAGTTTAGCAGCTGGCTTAGTGATCTCTAGGGTAAGAATTTCTTCCACTTCACTGCCAGCATCCTCTTCCGAGGAAATCAGTGCAGACTTTTGCAAATAGCTTTATCCTTTCTCCAATAGACTGTGCTCTTAATATCAAAACGAGTTGCAGGCATTCCATTAATTGTCCAGATAATTAGCTTTAGGCAATTTGGCATTTCATCTTTGTCTCTCACTTAATCTCAGCTAGTTTTTGTTCAGTCGCTGGCATGTGTAATTCCTCATCTATTTTGACATTTTTCTGTCACATTAGCATTTGCCATATTTCAATTCCTCTAGACTCCAACAAGCTTTAATCAATCATACTGGTTTGTAACTTACTTACGCTATATAAAGTGCATAAAAGTTGTAACTTTTGGGGTCCCCTGATTTGATAAAAGTGCATTCTCTGTTGCTGATGTGCACTTGCCATCTTAGCTTGCTTACCTTGTATTTCTCATGGCACCTCCACATAGGTTGTTTAATACCTACTGTAAGAATTCTCTTTCCCTGGGTGTGTAATGTGATATTCTAAAATGATCTTTTTTTTTTCTTTTGTATTAATCCCAATACTGATGCCAGATGGGGAAACACAAGTGTATGCGATAAAGCTGCATGTGTGTGCACCCATGTGTGCGTACACACGTATTATCTCCGTGTGCATAAACGCACAGGGCGATTCAGTGTGATGGGAGGCTTTATTAGATAGTAAAGCTACGTTTTAAGTTATGCAGGTGACTTCAAGTGAGAACTGAAAAATTGATTTATTTAGCTCCATGCTGCCTATGGCTTTATAGAGAAGCTATTTGGAAAGCTCTATTCTAACTGACTGGGGGCACTTGCATTACCTTTCTCCAGAAGCTGGATGGCTTGTGCTGCTCGATCCGATGAAAACAGGGAAGCCATTATTCTCTGTTCGTTTGGAAAACTGTGAACCTCCCCGTTAGTTATATTGGTCCCAAAGTGCTAGTCTGAAACACTGCAGTGGGCATCAGGGGCCGGCTCTTAAATCTGTCACTGGTTCCCTGGGTGTTGCACATGCTGCATCTGAAATGAGTAACACGGTGGAAAGGTTTTGGAGTTAAAAAGAAGGAAACATCTTTCTTCTGGGTAGATTTTTTAATTAAGTTTGAAAAACATCTTTCTGGTAAGTAGGTGGGGTTTTTTTCTTTAATTAGCTTTGAAACTGCTGAGAAAGTCAAAATATTAGAGCAAGTTCTGGTGGAGACGGGTTGTGTGTACAGAGGAAAACAGAAGCACATTCCTTATTTGAAAATTGGAGGTGAAAGTATATACAGCATGTTTGCATTTGTGTCTGTGCTATGTAGCAAAAAGAAAAAAATGTTCTTTGAATAACTTATTCACTCAGTTGTTCTATACTTTACTGAATTTCCTTTCCTTGGTTTGCTTTTAAAGGGGAAACACTGTGGCTTATTATCCTTAAGCCAGAATTTGTTTTCCCAGGTCTTTTTTTTTCTTAAGTACAGGAGCAGTTAGGCAGAGAAAACTTTATCAAGATACAAGAGGTTTGAAGAGCCACGTATCCTCACGCAGCAGCCGCTACACAGGTCCTTAAAAATCATGGGGCATTTTTCTCAGTGATAACTCTGAGTCTTGTGTCCGTTTCTGCACTTGCCTCATAAAATCATAGAATCACTAGGTTGGAAAGGACCCACTGGATCATCGCGTCCAACCGTTCCTATCAACCACTAAACCACGCCCCTCAGCACCTCATCCACCCATCTTCTAAGCACCTCCAGGGAAGGTGACTCAACCCCCTCCCTGGGCAGGCTGTGCCAGTGCCCAATGACCCTTTCCGTGAAATATTTTTTCCTGATATCAAGCCTGAACCTCCCCTGGCAGAGCTTGAGGCCATTCCCTCTTGTCATGCTGCTTGTCTTCAAAGGAGATGTTCAAGGGGCTTCAGAGCTGCTGTGTTTTGTCTGTGAAGTGCAAGGTTGTGGCTCAGCAGTTCACCTCCAGAGACCTCTGCTTTACGGGAGGGGCGTCACATGCAAACACCAGTCCAAGGGAAAATAATATATAGGGCACTGATTTTGCACATAAAGCTCAGATAGTTAGAATGCCTAACTTCATGTACACGAGTAGTCCTGCTTATGTATGAGTTGGAACTCATAAAATCCATTACTTCATTGATATCTAGTTACTGTATAAGGCCCCAAAGTGGAGTTTAGGTGCAGTTATGTCTTTTTAAAGATCCTAGTCCCCTTCAGACTAAGAGGAACAGGCTGCAATCTTTTCAGTCGTTTTCTTTCTTTTTCTTTCTCTTTTTTTTTTTGTTCATGCTGAACCTGGTGTGGTCTCTCTAGCCCAGGACACTGTGATGGCTGCATTTCTCATGATTAAGGTTCAGTTATTGAAACACTGTGGTAGATTAGGTATTTGGAGCTTTTAGTAGAATTAAATTAGGTTTATACTGTAATCTGTACCTCTTTGTTTGAGGAGGAAATCATACGTACACTAGTGCTTTATGGCAAGAGATGTTATTTTGTATAGTCTTTTAGGGCTCAGTATAAACTGATCTATATTGGGCTAACACTGTTTAATACCTTCATAAGTGATCTGGATGATGGGAGCAAGTGTACCATGATGAATTTTGCTAACGACACCAAACTGAGTGGGGAAGAGGCGACCTCGGAAGGGAGAGCCACCCTGCAGGAAGACCTGGATAGGCTGGAAGAGCAGGCTAACAAGAGCCTTATGATGTTCAACAAGGACAAGTCTAAGGTCTTGCACCTGGGAAAACGTTATCCAGGAGTGCAGCACAGGCTGGAATCTAACTGGCTGGGAAACAGCTCTGTGGAATCGGACCTGGGGGTCCTGGTGGACAACAAGCTCAGTACAAATGAACAGTGTGCTGCTGTGGCAAAGAAAGCCGGCAGGGCACTGGGCTTCATCATCAGGAGCATCACCAGTCATCCCACTGTACTCAAAGCTTATCTGGCCACATCTTGAATACTGTGTTCAGTCTTGGTCCCCCCAGTGCAAAAAAAAAGATGTAGACGGGCTGGAAAGGATCCAGAGAAGGGCCACAAAGATGATCAAAGGACTGGGAAGCCTGCCGTGTGAGGAAAGGCTGAGAGAACTGAGTTTGTTCAGCCTTGAGAAGAAAAGGCTTAGGGGAGACCTTAACACCGTGATCTAGTATTTAAAGAGAAGCTGTGAAGACTCCCTTTATATAGAGAGTCACATGGAAAGGTGAGGTGTAATGGGCACAAGTTCTGGGAGATTATGATTGGTCATGAGGGAAATTTTTCACTTTTAAGGTTTAGCTGGACAAGGTGCTGGGCCATGTTGTCTAGACCATCCTTTTGCCAAAAAAATTTGGACCAGATGACCCTTCATGTCCCTTCCAACCTGGTATTCTATGATTGAAAAATTCCAGGCTCAAAGATTTTACCATAACTCATTTGATCTCTTTCATAACAACATAAATCTCTCACCCACTGGCTTTCATGGGGCTTTGGTTGATTTTTTTTTTTTTTTAAAGTATTTTACAAGGCTAAGTTTACTCTTCTTTCAGTAATGGGATTTACCACCTGTGGTGCCATACGTAGGCCACCCTAACTAAGAGATTTTCCAGAAGGGTCTATTAAATTATTTAGTCAGCATGACACAAGCTATAAAATGTGATTTAAACTAGGTATTTTCTCCAGCAAATTCCCCAAGGGGAAGCAGAAGCTGTTTCAGCCCCCTCGGCTGAAAAAGCATGTCCTTTTTGGTCCACTCAAAGCAGCTTGGTCTCTTTGCATTGACTGAAGGAAGGGAGATGAATGAGGTTGCTTGTATTCTCCTTTGGTAAATGTGTGCAGTTTGTTATAAGTAAGGATGACTTTAAGTCACTTGAATCCTTGTGCTTGCAGATGATGCTTTCTCAGCCTCCTCACACACTTTGCAGCCGTGGGAGGAAGTTTTTGAAACACAAATATCATTCAGGATTTATGGAGACTGCTTCTGTGAGTAGAGTTATTCATTTGCATTACTATTTGCTGGCGTAAGCTCACGCATTATTCTTTGCCTTTTATTTTCCCTCCATGGATCCACTACCACCCTTCACTGTGATGAGCTTTCTGGGAAGAGTACAAACACACAGTGGGATTTGGGTTCAAGTTCCAGCTTCAGCCAGGCAGTTATGCCCCTGCTTTTCAGCGTCTGGGCTAAGAGATTTTTGTTTGATTTATCGCAGGTATTTCTGGAGTAAGAGGTGAGCTACTGCATCTCTGCCACATGTGCTGACTGTAGATAGGCATTTGTACAAGATTACCTGAGAAATAGGTTAGGGAAACTTTAAAGCTGACAGACCTAATCAGCATCCTACATGCCCAGTCTATCAGGTACATCAGATTCACGAGAAGGACAGAAATACCACATGTGGGAAATAAGGGTCAGAAGTGACAGGCAGGGAGGAGGGAGAGATACATTTAAGAACCATCCAGCAAGAAAATGGAAAAAGTCAGAAATGCATTTGCTCTTGCCGCCTGTCAAAAATCAGGAGCTGATGCATGCTTATAAGAGGAGCCATTTTTTCTTTAGTCTATCAAATTGTAGATCGTTGTTATTGTTTGTTCTGCAGTGGTGGGGCAGAACATAGCATGGTGAGGTCCTGGGCTGTGATTCTTTGGTTATCATCTTTGAGGTATTCTCCTAAATGATAGCAATGAAGGTAATAAACTAGAGTAATAAGATACAATACTGCATTCTTTTTAATGGGTGTGGCAACGACAATTTGCCTTTAATCAAGAAGTTACATCCTCCTGAAATTTCATTTATGGACTCTTTCCTAAAATTAGGAGCTTAGACTATTTCCTGTCAGTCTTAGTCTGCAGTATTTCTCCTAAATTATTTAAAGGTATTAAAAATGCATAGCACATACACTGTACTAAATTTAATAGAAGAAAAGATTGGTCCTGACTTCAGATGGAATTACACATTAGCCATTATTTATTGTTGCACTTTATTTTATTTGAGAAACAGAATTAACTCAGATGAATACTTTCTGATGGACATAACTCAGTAATACCCCCTACGTTATTTAATATATTTTATAGATCTATGGATTGTGAAAAAAAGCTCATTTTTCATTCAAATTGAGATGGGTAAAGTCACCTGTTTAAATTACAATAATTTACCATGATAAAATCTAGTGGGTTTTTTTGGGTTTCTTTTTTTTTTTTTTTTAAAACACATCTATTTCTGTCTCCAGTCAGCCTGGAGGGAGTCAAATAAAAATTGAGGACAAATCCCTTCTCCTTCCACTCCTCTCTCTGCCAGTCTCCTCTGCAACATATTATGTTTTAAAGATCTGGGGGGGGTTGCCTTGAAACCTTAGAAAAACGTCGTTAGGAAGCTGCAACCCTGTTAAAACACTGTGAAAAATATGAGTCTCATGTAAATGCTTGGCTATTGTATTTGATTTCTCTTACTTCTAAGAGTCTAATAGGGTGGTAAATAGTGAAACGGTACTACTGATAGTTGGACGGGTATTAGCCTGGCTTGATACATAAGCATGTTCTTGGAAAAGCACGTATATCCATTACAGAAAGATATAGTACTTCTCTCCTGAGATGGTAGATTGTTGTTATTGTTGGTTCTGCAGTGGTGGGGTGGAACATAGCATGGGGAGGTCCTGGTCCATGCAGGCATAAGGTCTCAGTGCTGGGGACTGTGGCTGAAGACCTCTGAGTCCTGGCTGCGCTCTGGGCTGTGCATCGTGGCTACGAGAGGAGTGTTTGCATGGACAGATGAACACCATTTGGTTCAACTCAGGTTTCCTCTCTCACGTATCAGCAAGGCTCATGGGCTGGTCATGATCTTCTAAGTCCAGCACTTCTTCAAGGAAAAAAAACAGGTCATTTTAACGACTGTTTGCAACAAAGATGTAGTTTGTTGCTTAGGAGAAAGGCACTGTATGAGGTTGTCGTCTAGATCTTTCTTTTGGGCTTGCAAGATGCTATTTGTCAAGGGGTGTCTTACATGAATTTTTTCTTAGAACGTGCCACTAGCAGTGGGATAGTCCCTTTCCCAGGTTGCACATGATCCAGAGCCCAGTCAGTCCCCATTGTCGCATCTTCTAGTGGTTGCTTGACTTGAGGGCTGATCTCCCTGTTTGCTGGGGTGTTTATCCTACTTCCCTGCCACAGCGTCACCCTCTCAAGCAGCTGAAGCCCTGGCATTAGAAACGGTCTGTCTTATATCTTGTGGCAAGACGTCCCCAGCCAATGCCTACAGTCTCCACTGAGAAAATTGCGGCCAAAACAGGAGAGTGACCTTGTCAGTTATACCGGGTGCAGTAATTATGCACGTTTGCATAAATGTCGCTAACATGCTATTGCTTCTGGATGAGCTGGTCCTCACTTAACAGCAGCACAGTACTAAGCCATTAATTATAGGAGCCAGAGGAGAGGTACAGCTGCAGATCTGCCCCGTCAGGATTTATCAGGCTCCATTTTGTAATCAATGGTTTATTTATTAAGCCACCCCAAACTGTGCATGTGCTCTAGCCATGGCCAGCCACAGCTCTGCTCGGATATTTCATCTGAATCAATGGAAGCAATCATCTGCTTTACATCACGTATCGAACCTGTGTGGGTCCTCAAGTGATAAATGACTTTATTGTCTGGGTAGAATTGACTGGAGCTGATGTCTGGAGCTAGGGGGCTGGCAGTAAAACCACTAAATTTCTGAGTAACTGGTGCTTTTTTGCCTCTTTTTTTTTTTCTCCTCTTGCTCTAGCTTCTGCAAAGCAAATTAGAGTCTTTATCTCTGTGTGGCTGAATGTGGTGCAGTGAGGGGAGAGGTTCATGAACCAGGGCAAGAAGGAATGTGCTGGAAAGCAAAAGTGAAGCGGGGTTCATTAGGTGTCTAAAGGTGCTTTAAAAGTCAAGGGGGTGACCAGAAGTGGTAGCCATTATGCTGATCTCTTCTTCTCTGAACTCTCTGGAGCAGACGTCATGCATGAATGTTCCCAGTAAGCTTCGGGGATGTGCTTTGGCTCTTAGGCACTGCTGCCGGAAAAAAAAAAATAAGCAAAAGCAAACAAAAATGCATTTGAAGCAAAGTAATCCCCAAACCTTTGGAAATACCTCCTCAGACCTTCTCACCAATGTTGGCCAGACAGGAAGGTGATGCTAAGGCCAACAAATCATAAAATTTCAAAGCACAATAGCAGTATCTTTTTTATTTTTCAGTTAAAAAAACCCAAAACGCACAAACAGGTAGAGAAACACTGTGGCATTTGATTTCTTTTGGGAGATGGCTTAGGTGCATTTCTGCACCTAAGGGCTCTTTCTGCACCCAGGGCTCTGTTTTCAATTGGGACAGTGTCCCCTTATATAGCCGTGAATCACGGGGCTTTGCGGCTCACAGGTTTGTCTTCTCATAGCTTTCCTTTTTATCTTATCTCTGGCCAGAGATCTGATGAAGAAGCCAGAGCTGCTCAACTCTCATCGCTCACTGCGTGTAGCCCTTATAACATAGAAGGAGACTACTTGCCTGAGGACATTTTGCTTGGAAACTCGCTTAGAAGTTATCATTCTTGTATCACATCATCATTTCTGTTATTGCCACAGCAGAGACTCTTCCTTACCCATTAAGAGGATGTAGTGAATGATTCTGGCTTGGTGGCCTGAGACAGAAGAGAAGCCCCATTTCGGGTGCTTTTCGTGAGGCATGTTGAAGCCTGTAGAGGGTGTTCTGTTTTCTGCAGTGAGCTCCAAGCCCGTGGATGTTGTACAAGAGAAATCTGATTCAGTGTAAATCCTTTGCCTTTGCACTGGGGGTAATTTCAGCCCAGACGTGCATTCTTGACGGCAAATTTACCCTCACGTGGGCTCTTTTACAGAAGCTGTACAATTTGCATGTTGCGTGAGGTCTGTAATTGATACAACAGGGCTTTATTGGATTAAAGGGCTTGCTGCCAGAGCTAATTGTTCAAAAGGATATATAGGGTTTTATAGGCCTCCCAAACTAGCCTTTATAAGATCTGCAGTAATATATTTCATGCCCAGGCAAGCAGTAATTCAGGCGTACTGTTCCATCCTTATGACCAGTATGTACAGGAAGGTAGAGGATTGCCAGGAAGGCATGTCAGCCTGTAAGACCTTGATATCCAACAGTGTTGTTAAAGAAAAAAAAAAGGCTTGGGCCAGTGTATTTTAAAAACACTGCATTAAGTAGGTATTTACAACCTATATTTGCTAAATTATATCCACAGTACCTGGTTTTCAGCCATATGTCCTAAACATAGAAAGGAGTGGGCAGGTAATGTTGTTTTCTTTTGGGAATAACGTGTTCATTTGTCTTTTCCAAATGGTTAGGTCTAAGTAGGCTTCTGTATGGGCTGCTGTTGGTGGTGTTAGACAGCAAAACCACAAGGCATTGAATACCCAAGTGATTCCTCACCCCACCTTCACTTTCAGAAGTATATGCAAAACTTTTAAGCTAACAAATATAGTCACAAAAGAGCAAATCTGATACAGCTTCACCGCTGCTGGAATGATTTGTTACATGGTGTAACTGACCCTTAGTGTGGACTGTGCCAACCCAGAGTCATATTCCTGGCTTTGCTGCTGGCTGCCTTTTGACATTGAGCAAGTCGTTTAACATCAGTGTGGCTGTCTTCCCTCTTCTTACAGCTTATTTGGTGATGCATAGCTGTAAACTTTACGATGTGGAGTGGAAACTTTCCTGAGTAGAAACAAGGGAGAGAGTTAATTTCCCACCGGAGCTCACAGTTGATGCTCTGTGATGGGGTAGCACCAGGGAGTGGGAGATAGATAGATATAGAGCCATCTGGCAGCCACAGCCGCCTCCCTGCATTTCTCACAGCTTCCTCGGAACAGCTGCCTGGACCACATGAACTCGACCTACAGGGTGGGAGATGAGGGCCGTAATACATCTGAACTACGGAGAGAGATAAATATTCACTTGCCATCTTGGGCAGCTGGTGCAATAATCCACTTCCAAAGGGCAGCTCTGATGGATACAAGGCAACAGTTTCAAGGATTTGCATAGATAAAGGAAAAAAAAATCCAACCCCTAAGTGTTTAATTCAGGACATCCACACAGTAAGTGTCAGCATAGAAGTGGAAAAGCACAAATATACCTAGTTCTAGGGACCTACTCCTACCTGTTAGTGGGTAGTCTTTTCGTAGGGGAGCACCAGCATAATGTGTGGGTGAAGAGGTCAGTTCTTGGTGGTGCCAGGCTTTTGGGTGTATCCCCGAGAGCCGCAGCCTGAGCACGTGTTTGCTGCTGCCTGGGCTGTCCTCTGGGAGCAGCTGAGAACCCCATCAGTGACTCAGTTGATGCCAGTGGTGCCCCAGCAGTAGATGTCCAGTGAGGAAGCTTTTCTGCAGCGTGATGGGAGCAGTCATCGTGATGCTTACACTTGTTATACTTTCAAACTCAGAATAAGTCAAGCTATCTGATGTACAAAAGGGAGAGCTGCTGTTTTGAACTGTAAATGTATATCCTAGTTGGTTTTGGTGCTGTATTATAGTGAGATTTTATGCACAAGATTGAGTACTTGACTGGTGACCAATACAATGATACCTTTCATCTGTGTGTTTGCTCTTAATGTTTTCCCCTCCAGTAATGCTAGTAATAAAAACTTAGTGAATGTAAGAAATGTGTAAAGCTGCAGATGTTATAGCTTCTTTCCATCAGCTCATTTTCTATATAAAAGAGGTCAAATCACGTTAGGTTTTTGCCATTAAGATCCCATAGCTTCAAACAGAGCCATGTGAATCTGTTCAAAGTGTGTGGTAAAAATCATGAATGGAAAATCATTTTATACATTTTGTTGGAGAGAGAGTTACACGAAAAAAAAAGCAGAGATTGTTGCTTTAGAGTTGCTGTCTTGCTCTTTACTTGGGTATGAAGTACATTTAAATTTATACTAGTCAGTTCTTTGGTGTGCAATTTGTGCATGTGTTGATAGGGTTTCTAAAAGTGCTGGGTTTTTTTAACCCTCTGGGGACTTCTTATGTGCAAGCCAAGTGCTTCTGCACGCATGATAGAGCAATTTCTTCTCTCTGGAAAGTGCTGCTAGATAGAAATACGATAGCAGAGCAAACATTGACTTCCTCAGAATTGTTACTTGTTCAAATAAGGATAACATAACAAAACTTTATACAGGGTCAAAAGTGCTCACCTCTGTACTGATGAGATCACTCCATAATTTTTGATATCTTTCCAAACAAAGGGCACAGTTTGTTGAAAGTTGGTGCATAGTATACAGAATAAGATTATTCACGTGCCTGATCTGGAAAATCACTTAATTTAAACCCTGAATCTGTTACTACGTATTTTTCTAATGATTTAAGGCTTGTTCCCTAACTAGAATAGATTGATGGGGTTTTATTTTGGTAAAGTACTCTTACTGATTTACACTCTTGGAAAACCTGAAGCTTGATGGAGATGTATTAGGGTTTTTTGAAAGTTCGGCATTTCATCTCCTTGGAATTGCATATTGCAGTGATGATGGAACCTGGAGTGCAAAGGCATGCATATATATATATATATATGATTTTCTTAAATAATGTATTTTTGTTTTTAAATTCCCTTGTAAGAGGATGAGTGGATTAGTCATACTGTATACTGTGATACAAAAATCTATCACAAAAACTTGAGCCCAAGCTAAGCATGTATATCTGTATGCAAAGCCCATTTCAAGAGCAGATTCACAGCACGTACCAATTTTAAGGGGACTATTAATCTATGAACAATACATGTTCAAGATAGAAGGCAGCAGTGTGGATTTGGAAATGGAGAAGACTTCAGTGAAAGGTGAATGCTGTGTCCACACTGAAAATGGACTCACTGGGGCAGATACTCAATGCAAACCAGCACAAAGTCTTTTGGATTTGGGAAAGGAATACTAATATAAAACAATGGAGCATCTAGTTCAATCCGTATAGCGATGGATCTATTACCATTGCATATAGGTTACAATTTCATACTTGCATTTTAAAGTATTACTCCCTTCTTAAACCGTATGCTAATTTTCTTTAAGAGAAGTCTAATTGCTCTCTTTATATGCAGCTCCAAGTCAAAAGCTTAATTTATCCCTCCAGTTGGATAATTAAATCATACAATGTTCATCTCTTGTGACTCTTCCTGTCCCAGAAATCTTAAATTCTTCTTCTCTAGCTGTCTTCCACAGAGCACAGCTCCTGACAAAGCCTTCACCTTTAATTTACTTGTGCCTGTAAGACAGCAGTTTGTTTCAGTTCAGAAGCGAGGCTTCATTTACCTTTCCTTGAGTTTCACTGCGTATTTCTTTTCCTAGAAAAGAAACCCCATCTCTCCCACATGTGCCTTCTTCAGGCATTACAAAACAACCTTTTTTTTTTCTTCTTCTTCCCTGTGACCTGATTTTGCAAACCTGCAAATACTCCTATTTAAATCAGCAGCCTGGCTTGCGTGGGTACGATATTGGGAACAGATTAACCTGAAAATCAAAAAATGCAGTTTGAGTTTTTGTGTCATGCAATGTAAGTATTACAGTTTTAGGCAGTTAGAGCTAGAGCTGCAAGGGTGAAGCTGCTGCATGGAGGCAAATGATGATACCGTGCTGCAGGGAAGTCCTGAGAGTCACTGATGCTTAACACCCTGCAGCAGCAGGCTGCAAAAGTATGGACGTGTATTGGAAAATAAATTGAAGGTCTAGGAGAGTTCACGCTTGGTGAGGCATTTCTATTAGAATTCCTTCCTTTGTAAAGTTCAACCTCCTTGCTTCATTTCTTTCCTTCAAAATAAAAAGTTCTGGAAGTTCAGCTTTCAGTCGAGTAGACTGGGGTGTGAGCAGTCCTGCTAAAGTCAGGAGGACTGTGCACATGCCAAAAATTAAGACCTCCTAGTCAGCCTTGCTCAGAGGTTTTGCAGGATTGCATCTGATAAGAGGGATCCCTGAAGGGCCCTCCTGTGCTGTGTTTGGGGGGTTATAACAGATGGTAAGACAGTTTAGTTTGCTAAGTGGCGATTCTGGTATTGAAATGATGGTTGTAATGTTATTTCTTGGGTCTAACAGTGCCTATGCCTGCAATCACATTGACTTTGCTTGGCTCTTATGCCCTCGGTGGATCTGCTGTGTTGGTGCACGTTAAGGCAAGGGTTTGGTGAAGCAAGAGAAGCTGGCCCCAAAAAGCTATCTAAGGACTGGCTTTGTGCTTTGCTTTGTGTTAGGGTGCTGGCTTGCATCTGAGGTTTCACAGCGTAGCACATCTGCTAGCAATGCTGCCTTTTCTTTAGTGGAACTGCAGATCAGCATCTCATACTTTCCCCATTGATTTTTAAATGCTTCATGTTTTCCAGTACGTTTCATTGATGTTACTATTCAACATCAGTATTTAAACATCGTTTAAAATAACTACACTGTTTTGATAGGTGTTGAGACACTGCTCTCCCTCCTTCCCCATCTTCCCCAGCACCAGCCCTGCAGGGTCTTCTGGCTCTGCTGTCCACCTCCCGGTGGACTCACGGCAACCCCATAGGAATTCTTGGTGGAAAAGCCAGTGCATTCCTAGTATTTAAATTAAATATGTGTTTACTTGCCCCGTGTCTGGTTTGGGTCACACAGCAGTCTACCTTGGAGTGCAGTACCTTGTTGAAATGAGAAATTGGTGCTCCTGATGGGATTTGTAGTGTTGGTTCACTCTGGTAAACCCCTAATTGCTTTAGGCTTCAGTGGGATCGCAGAAGTCATTGAACTTCCACTCTCCCTGCAGCTGCCCGAGTGCAGAGGTGGGAGGCAACACAACTGCTAATTGTTTCCCCTTCCCTTTGGTTTTGAAATAGCTCATTTGTCAGATTTCGGGTAACAGTCTTTAGGTTTGAGTGCAAATGTGCTGCTGCTTAGCAGGAAGGTGGACTCTTTTTTTGTTTGTGGTAGGGTAGCCTGGCACCCGTGCAGGTATTCTTTAAGCATTGCTAATGGTTCTTTTAAGTGTTTTATTTAAAAATTGTAGAAGAGTGATGCTTTAAGAATAGACTGTAGTTGAAAGAAGGGGATGAAGTGCCTGAACTACTTTCCAGGATAGTGCACTACACGCTGTGGGTCAGCTTTAGCATCTACAAGTACGTTTTTTGTGTGTGTGCATGTTAGCCTTGAGACAGCAAGGAACCACGCAGGAGGAAGCACTGTTATATCAGGGTAGTGGTTTTGTCAGAGGTCTTGTGTGCATCTTGAAGGGTCTGCTCCTGAGATTACCCAGACTGCTGAAGCTATGCAGAAATGCGGACAAGGAGTCCCTTGGAACACTGACCTTTTACTTCTCCCTTTTTAGTGATAAAATATTCAGGGGAGAAGAAAGTGGCTTATTTTTTGTGCTGCCTGTCAAAGCGAGCAGGGAAAGGAGAGTACAGCAAGGGCCCAGGTGGAGCCCAGTGAATGCAAATGATTTATGGAGTAGCTGCTTTAAGCATTTCCAATTACTTCTATCATCATCCAGTAGTGCCTATTTATGGGTATGAGCTTAAATACATTGCTTAGAAGAAACGGATGGCACAGGCAGCTGCGGGACTGATAACACACTCCAGCCTCTCTCTTTGTTCCTCTGCTAACCGGGTATTTCCTAATGATTTTCATGGGGAAGAGAAGCCCTGCCAGGCAACCCCTTCACTTCAGCTTGGCTTTTCCCTGCTGCATCACAGCTAAGCAAGGAAGGCAAAGCTGGGTACTTGGTGCATCCTGAGCTCAGAAATGCCTTAACATGGTTTTTTTCTTGTAGACTGGAAACGCAGGCAGTTCACCTGACTGAGCTGTACACGAGCAGGGAGGATGCTTGATGTGGCAGCTAGTTACACAAGTGTGTGCACTTCACATCCAGCCCAGAAGCATCCCTGGGCTCTGCCTAGCTGAGGAGTGTCTGAGCTGTGAACCACAGCCTCACCCCACCATCAGTGCTGAAAAGTGGTGTTCAGCTGGCTCAGAGAGACAGGGGAGCCTAATTTGTCTAGGTACAGTCTTTTATTTCAAAAAAGGTGCCAGGGTGTATCCGGTGGTACGCATTCTCCCAGGGGCTGTTTCAGAGTAACCTTATATAAAAAAGAATATTTCATTCCTCATAGGTGTCAGAGGATTAATCTGTGGCTAAAACAAACAACAACAAAAATACAGGAAACAAACCAGAAGGAAGGTTGTTAGAAAAAATAGCATCTGCAAACAGGAGTGATTTCACAGAAAGAGGTTAGGTTGGGCTGACAAAGTCTGAAGTTACCAAGAAACCTAAGCCAATGGAATCAACCAACAGCCCATCAGCTCCACATTTTATGCTGTTTAAGGGGGGCTTGGCAGATAGTTTGTGAAGTTGAACAGCTTGGCGCACGGTAGAGCTTTTGTAGGGATTCATCATCAGTAAGCAGCATGCTTCACTGTCCTGAAAGGCTTAAAACGTATTTTTTCTCTGCAGTAACAAAAGCATGGCCAGATGAAGAACATACGTAATTACAAGTGATAGCAGTAGATAGGACTTTTGGATATGACTTAAAGGATGTTGCAGGGGTTCTGCCTTCATGCCGGAATTCTTGTCCAATTTCAGGAGTGAGAGCTATTTCAGAGCATCTTCTTTATCTTCCTTGCCGCTTTTTAGATTTTTTTTGTTTTATTATTGTTATTAAACTGTCTTATTTCTGTTTAATGCACAGAAGAGCAAGCATTACATTGATGACATAGCTCTGATTCATTAGTGTCATCTTTAGGAAATGAAAAGTGATCAAATTCCCTTGTCAAGGAGGACGCTGATTTAGAGATCCCTGTCTGCTTAAAAATATAACCTAGAGATAAAACTTTGAACAACCTTGCAACCCAGGCAGTAATTATGTGCATTTAAAGTGTAAGCCAGGACAGCTGGTTGTACTAAACCATTCACAAGCAAATAGCCTCCAAAAGACCACTGTACTATCTTTTCTTCACGGACACTTAGGTCCTATATAGTAACCGATTTTATGAAATACAGTATGTCTGTTAACCAACAGGACTGAACTCTTCAGTTGCTTAGTAACTAATCCAATCCAAGGAGGAAATAAAAATAGCATACATAATTTTAGAACCTTTAGGACCTTTGCCAAACAAAATATTCTCACTAGTAGCAGTCAGGTTTGCGATTTGAATGGGTTATCTTAGTAGAATAGATGCTATTTGTTTTATGTAGATAAATGGTGCTTGCTTTTCAAATCTGATTTAATACATATCCGAGCCATTAGGTCTTGTAGCTTCTGTACTCTTCCACAAGTTTATTTAGCTGAAAGTATAACGTAACTAAATATAAGGTAAATAAAAATGGAAAGATATTTTAGTTGCTGGCTTCTTTTTAGCCTTAATCTGGTTAAAAAGTTGAAGACCAGAGTGTAACTCAATAAGTCACATTGTATTGCCAGGAGGAACGTAATAAGCATGTGTTTAATTCAGGTGTGGGGTTTTTCTCTATTCATCTGTAAAGTGTGTTGAGAGGAAAAAGGACACTATTCAAACCCAGATACTATTACCACCATTGGTGGAAATTGCCATATGGCACCATACCACCACTTACTCAAACAAGGCAGGAATCTGATACATTTAGTTTCTCTAATGATAACTCTTTAACTGATAAAATGTACCTCCTGTTTTAAAATACATCTTTGAAAATTTAGCATTTGCCTGCATTTTTAGAGGCTTGCTCTGTTTATGCACATTGCTTGTGCATTTGACGAGTTTCATACCTGAGACTTTTGCAAATTACAGCAAGGATCTGCGTTTTTTTCGCCACGATTCTATCAACGTCACCACTGGATGAAGGATTTGCAGGACTAAATCTTAACGTGTGTGAATAACGTCGCTGAAGTCAGCTCTCTTGTCCTTATTCCTGAATAAGGTAGGCGGTATGGGATCCAGTATTCATGTAATGCATGTATTCTGAAGCAGTCACGGTGCATTGGGTTAGCAAAACAGATAGAGCGCTCCCTTTGCAAAACAATTTGAATGCCAGCTTCCGAGTACATGAGTTCTGATTTAATTTCCCGCTCCTCTGGACCATGCGTTCGGGAAGGTCTCAGGTATTTCTTAATCTTTTTCAGTTCAGTAAGTATTCTAATGTAGGGTGAAAAGCACCCAGATGCAGTTTTACGTGGCTGGTACATTTGGCTTGAAGAAGACATTTTTTTGGATGCAGTGATTCAGCACATTTTTCGTTCCACTTTAGGATTATCATCCTCTAGGGTAAAAAGCTAAATATAGCAAATACATGCCTTGCACAGTAGTTTTAATACTTCTTCCTTTATGCTTTTTTTGCTGGTGGAATTTCAGGCGCTGCTATTCTTATTTCTGGCATTGTAATTTATTAATACAACTAACAGGCTTGTCTGAAGCAAATTAAGATTTTTCATCATTGTGAGCTGAAAGAATAGCATGCCAAATTGAAGAGGAAGTTTGCACTGGAAAATCATTGTAATTAGTTTACATGTCTGAAACCAGGAGAGACGTAGTAGGTATGTCCATGACTGAGAAATAGAGCTGGAGGATTTATCTTGCAAGCCCGTTGTGTGGCCCATGGAGATGCCTGGGGTGAAATTTCTGAGCACAGCAGCAGGAGACATGGTGTGATTTTCCACACTGGCGTTTGGGGTGATACCAGCAGGAAGGGAGCTCTTGCATGGAGCCAATGCTCATTCTCTGCCTGGTGCTCCTTGTCTTTGCCACCCTGGCAGCTTGCCTGACCTCGGAGGTCTGCCTGAATGTTTGCCTGAATGTTTGTGTTTTATTGAGGATAAAAAAATGCAAGTGCCATGGTAAAATGCGACTTGATACACTACTAATTTTTTCCCTGAAGAAGTTCAGAAAATACTGCATTAATACAGGGATTTGTGGCCAAAATGTATTATGCAGTTAATTCAAGTAAATTCGGTTACTCTGTAGCAAATAATTACCACCTGTTTCACATCTGACTCAAATCCACTCAAAATACAGCAATCTAGTCATCATTCTTGTATTATTTATGTAGTTTTATTAGTATTTATTATTTGCAGTTTGACTTCTGTTTACTTACCCAATTCACAACAAATTTTTCATGCCTTCTGTACACAGAATGGCAAATTTAATAACGTGCTTTGGATTCGTTTATAAAACCCTGCAAAATATGTTTGCAGTGCTTGAC
The DNA here is from genome assembly GCF_032191515.1 of Phaenicophaeus curvirostris. NCBI lineage: Eukaryota > Metazoa > Chordata > Aves > Cuculiformes > Cuculidae > Phaenicophaeus > Phaenicophaeus curvirostris. The sequence goes on along the minus strand of NC_091397.1, from coordinate 47,825,828 downwards.
AGGGCTCCCGATACATCACAGACAGTCGTCGACCTTTTTTTCATCATGAACTGCAGTTGGGAGAGTGCCGATCACTGCCCTCAGATCTCAACGCCTCCGTTTCACCTTCAAAAATAGTCCACATTAACCTGTCTCCCGAGCTTTTTCAAAGTCACATTTTGCACAGTTAAGACGGGAGCTTCTGGATTGCGTGCTGCAAGCATTGAGGTGCTTTGATGTTGGGATGGACAGTGAGACAAATAAGGGATTTTAGCAAGAAGGATCACCTCCTGCGGGGGTGGCCGGGTATGATGGAAATGCAAAGGAAAGCCAGGGACAAAAGCCAATGTATACTGCTTTAAAACACTGAAAACAGTTTGCAAATGGGGCATGGACTTTTTTTTTGTGCTTTGTGCCAGTCGTTCCTGCTCTCCTGCAGCAAGATGTGTCATCGTAGTGGTTTCTTTCAATATTACATTTCACAAGAAACGGTGAGTGCAGGAAGGAGGGTGAGGGGTTAATTCCTTGCAGCACATCTAGGCCATCCCCTGAAATCACAGGAGCAAAACCAGCTGAGTGGTGAATCAGGCTACCCTGCCTTGACAGGAATAGCAAGAATTAGACATCTTGCCCTCAGCTGTGCTGGCATGCAGGGATGCAGAGGAAAAGCAGAGGAAACAGGGCTGGGTGCTCCCTTGTGAGTTCATCATCTTCTCCATTGCAACCAACTGGCATGTACAGTTCTGCAGCTGATATTTAGAGCAAAACATGGTCCCTTGTACTTTCAGTCAGAGTTAGGGTGATAGGCCTCCCACAATGTATTTCTGTGGCAACACCTTCTTTCCCCTCAAATTTTCCACCTTAGGTAGGAATTTGTTTTCCATATGGGCAGCTCTGTTTCGTTTCTGTAGTGCTCTCTTTACATTAACCTCCCTCACAACAGGAACGGCGTTCTACTCCGTTAGAAGCATCTCGGCGCGACTGTGATGCAGCAGTCATGCCCAGTGCATGCAGACGAGGGCAATCTGGATGCACGTTTCTGTTCTGATATAGTGCTTCAGAAGGGGACGGCAGCGATGGGCTGGGATCTCCAAATATTTGTTGCAGGTGGAAAAAAAAAAATCATAACTAATAAAAGTTAAGCTTGGAGGATTCCAGGGGAATGAGTCACAAAACTCAGCAGCAGTTCTGCATGTCTTTGTGATACCTCTCAACACTGCTTGTCAAAATCTCCCATTAAGGAGCATCGAAGATTAGTAATTATGCGCATCTATTAGCTAAGCATCCATTCTTTCTCTCAAATGCTTTGTGGCAATATGTCTCCAAAGAAAGCACGTATCTCATCTAGGTGTCTGCTAGATGGCCATATCACCTCCCCAAGGGAGATGCCTCTGATAATACTATATTAAAGACAGGGCTTGGTATTGTCTTTTAAACTGCTATCACACAAGCCAATGCACCAGGAAAGACACCTATTATAATTTTGTAGACAAACGCTAACAAAAGCTGCCTGCACACATGCACACACAGAGCAAAATTCAGTGTTAACATTGCAGGAGGCTGTGATGATGACAGTACTTTTATTGTCAGCTCCACTGGGGAAGAAAAAAAGAAAATGCTTATTTGTGCAAATAATCCGAGTTTAGCTTTATTCCTGAGCATCCTATTTGCACATGTGAGTATGTTTTGTCAGCTATGTATTTAGGTACAGATTGTCATCTTCAGAATACTTGTGCTTGTTTGTGTTAAACAGATTAGCAGTATAACAACACACATCCCCCCATAGAGATATGAATATTGTGCAGTAAGAATCCCAAATACACGGTGGTTTTGGTTTTCTGTTGGGTTTTTGGGATTGGGTTGTTTTCCCAAAAAAAACGCTTAAGCTCTCTCATGCTTAGGTTTCCTGATTACATTCTATTCATTAACAGAGAGCAAGTCTAAAAAAGAACTGAGAGCAAAACTGGATGCAGAGGATAAGAAAATCCATTGCTATTAATTAAGCTGAATCATTGAACACACCTTCTTCCAAGTTGTTATCTTCCAGACCTTAAATTATTTCATTCTTTCAGTGACTACTGCTAGACAGACGCATCCTGTTGTGATAAAGAAGACCAGATGGATTTAGGACTGTAGCTTTGCATTTGTGGAGCGACTGACCATATGTGATTCTCTGTCAAGTTTGCAGCTGTAATGGGAACTCTCTGAAGTATTTGCACTTTGATTCATGTTTTTTCACTGGTTTGGTAACAAAAGAAGGGCTGGTTTTGTGCAGCTGCCTTGCACTAACATCAGTTGCAGTGTGGTCTCTGCAAAGGAAAGAGAAGCTCTCCTGTACTTATTGTTATGAGCTGCTTTGGGCTGGTTTTTTGTTTTAGTTTGTTCAGGATTGTTTTGTTTGCAGGATTTTTTTGGAGGAGGGCGGGCGGGGAAAAACAGCTGGGACCAGAAGCTACATTTAATTAGGGATATAATTTTAAATTCTTATGCTGATGGTGGTTTTTATCTGGCTTCAACAGAAAGGAATAATTCTGTTTATTATTGTCTTCCTGCTTGCTTTCAGAAATGTGTCTCCAGTCTCTGTAGATCTGGAAATAGAAGGGTAGCTACTTGTGAAAGAAGCATAACAAACAGCAGATAGAATTTAGAGGAGTTTGGGGTCTTTTTTTTTTTTTTCTGAGAAGGAGAGCTGTCACACTCCTGATCAACTTTTCTGATCTCAGTGTAATTAGATTTGAAAGTGTGTAAAGAACGTGCTCCCCATCCTTTTACCCTTGTGAGGCTCTACTGCGTCCCTCATGTCTAACCCCCTTTGCTAAAAAAACAAAGCTTGTATATTTGTATAAGGTCACAAACCCAATTTTCTCATTTGAGGCTTTTGATGCATATGTGTTCTTCTCTTGCGCATGTGGTAATGCACAGCTGGTGTCTCTGGCTGGAGGGAGAAATGGTCCATTATAAAAGCCCTGCCCGCTAAACTCTGTTGGTGCATCTCCATCCTGACCTGCAACATCCCTGCTGGTCTCTGAGGTCCTGCCCCAAATCCTGGATATCCTTCCCATCCACCAAAGGCTGTAGCAATGTTCCCTTAGGACAAGCACTGTGCCTCAACACTGAAGAAAATACCAATTTCCTACGCCTTTATTAGAACTTCTGCTAACTTAGCTCTTCCTACCCCTGGGCTATTACTTGGCTGTCACAGGAATAGTAGACAAGAGTTGAAGGTGGCATTTGGCTGAGGGCAGGAGGGAGGAACTAGCATTAATATTAGTCTTTAATTTTATTAAAGCAGAGAGGTGAGGAGGAGGAGTCTTTCTTCAGTCATCAAGACTGAGAAATTAATTGCAGCTTGACGAAGGGTTTGCATTTATTGGTCTTCCAGACTTGAGAATAGGAGCAAAGGACAGTAACGGCCACATGAATATGAAGGAAATACAAATAAGAAACTTCTTCTTTTTCACTTTATGCAAGTTTTACTCGATGTGCACTGAGTTTATAATAATTTTTAATGGATTACTTTCACCTCTGTTCTGTCTGTTTCTCTGTGTTTCAGCCAGAGAAGTTAAATGCCACAGGAAAATCTCATCTTCTAAGGTTTGCAGCCAGAAGGCAGTTGCCAAGGCGTCAAAACTTCCAAGTCAGCCAAGTGTCTTCAAGTCCCCTGTTAAACAGGCATAGAGAGAAAGTGTAGGTTAACACTCAGTACCCAGCCCTGGGCTTACAATTTGCCCTTTAGTCAAATACTTACCGTGTTTTTATTTTATATCGCCAGTGGCTTGTGGCCAGACTGTGTCTTCTGTGCACCTTGTCAAACACTGAACGTTTGAACAGCACTTTAATTTTACTGATCAGTGTTTGCAAACAGCATCTTTTAGTAGAGAGTGGCAGAACGGGAGCAACTGAGTGGTTGTTTTTTTTTTTCACCCTGGATTGTCAAAGCCCAGGGACTGAGCAAAGCAAGAAAAGTGGGGAGCAGCTCCCTTCTCTGTCAGTGCACGTGATGCTCAGTCACACTGGGTTACAAAAGGCAGGGGAGGTGAGATGCTTCTTGTTGAATTGCTGTGTCTTTACACTTTTCATCTATGACCTCCATGGTAAAGTAGGGGCAGAAAGGAGGCGTCCTAGGAGTGATGCAGACTTGTGACCCGCTGCTAACCTCACAGCTGCAAAAATCTCCCTGACGGTGGTGAGGGAGGCACAAGCACTTGATGACTTTGCATGTGTTCAGGCTAATTCCTGGCTCTCTGCTGCACCCAGTGCTGTGGGGAGGAGGGAGAAAGAGGCAAGGAGCTGGGCACCGAAGTGCTGTTGCTGAAGCCTCCATCACTTTGGGTTAGGTGACAGCACTGTCAGTCCAGGGGCTGTGCCTCTCACACAAAGAAGTAGGTGAGTAGAGGCAGACAGATTCGAACTGGTGATTTGTCACTTGGTTTTGCTTGTAATTTCTCTAAACGATGAACAGGCAATCTGGTAATGGGCCATAGAGTTCCCAGATTAAAACCGTCTCATTATCATATAGATATGAGTATTTTTCTATAAAAGGTTTCTAAAATGGAGGCATTGGCATCCAATTCTTTATGAAAATCATATAAATGTATATAAATGGAGGTTGCATTAATTATGTATACTGAAAGAAAATAGCGCATTTAGCAAGGACCACATCATTACCTGCTCCAACAGTGGGATGCTGGTGGGCAAAAGGATGCTTCCGCGTCTTCACAAGCCCTGCCAACGTGTCTGTAGTGCTGGCAGTCAGGTGGGTAATACCGTGCCTGCATTTTATTATAAAGTGCTGTTTTACTTGTGCCGTTCTCTGTTGCTGTAGATCAGCTTCCTAAAATATATGGGGTTTTTTTTTCCTCCTCTCAGATGTGTACAGTTCAATAATTCTGAATTTTTGATCATATAACCATTAGACCCTAATTTCCGAGCCTGTAAAGCAGGTTGCGTGAAGTGCCACAGAGTGAGCTAGGTAATGAATTGTAACAGCCCTGCCCTGCTGCTGCTTGGATAAAGGGGGAAAGGCTTTGATTTGTCTTAATATTGCATTCAGCAAACAAATCTTCTTTTTTTTCTGTTAATTCAAAATGGACAGTGACACTCTAGACTAGAACGGTGCCTATCAGAAGTGTACATTTCATCTAAACACGTCTCAGAGGCTATTTATTTTCTCATTATAAAGAATATGCTGCCCCAGTGTAAATGTCAGTGAGTGCAATGCATTTTGTGCAATGAAACGAACGGATCTAAAACAGTAGCAAGAGTCAAGCCTGGGTCCTTGAACTGCTGAAGAGCGCTTGGTTTTTGGTTTGTTTTTTTTTTTAAGCACTCTGCTTTAAGTTCCTCTGCCCGCTAGCCTGAGTCTCAGTCAGCCTTAGAAGTGCTGTAACTTTGCACACACCTCTTTCTCTGAGAAGGCAAGAAATTATTCTTCATGAAGCAGATGATTTAGCAGGTTAGGGGGTGGTTTGGTTTATAACCAATATTTCCTTAGTGAGGCTTTTAAACATTCCTGTACACAATGAGAGAAATATGAATGAGATGTCCTTCATGAATAGACATGTTGGTGAAAGGAGTCTACTGTATGCAGATGGGGCAGCGTACAAACCATGTGATGTTCAGTTTTGTTGTGTGCATTCAGTAGCACTCAGCAAGAGGCAGTAAAGCATCTGGAAGATTATTCTGAAGTACACACGTATTGTTTCGGTGAAAATTGATGTGCAGGTTTGATTCCGCAAAACAAAATATCAAAAAGAAAAAACAAAACAAAACAAAAAGTCCTTTTGAATTCCACTGTGATGAAATGCAATCCCTCTATCAGAACACGTAAAAGCAATCCTGAAGTCCCCAATATTAATAATGATCAACATTGATTACAAGGTAATTTTTTCCAACAGAGAATCAGCTGAGTAAAAAAGTATCTCGCTGTGCATATACAGCACATACCAGCCTTTATTAAGGAATCAGCTGATTATTATTCTGCTACCGGCTTTTATTTTCTTCTTCTCCTCCCTTTCTCCCAGGAAGGCTGCATACAAATATAGCAATCGATTGAGGGGAGATGTTCTTCCTTTAGGAGATTAATTACAAACATAGGCATGCTGTGTCTAGCCTCTGTGTATGATTGATCCTGTAGGAGGAAATGCAATAGGAAACTAATGCTTCCTTTTATCCAGTAAGCAAAGTTCAGAGATGTTTACATTCTGCTAGGTAAGCACAGCTGTCTAAAGACGTGAAGACAGATGAACTGTCCTGTCAGCACAAATTCACACTGAGGTAACAGGCTTCGCCGTCTCTGCAGACCTCTCTCCGGCCAGAAGGTAGTAGGGCCAGAATCGCTAATTTAGCACACAGCTTAATTGTTTCACATTGTAATTGGCAGGGAGATCCAGGCAGAGCAGATGTACTCAAGGGGAAGATGTTGGTGGGCCGCACTGTTGGGACCATGGGATGAGGAGGAAGGCTCCTGCTGATGCTGAGCATGTAGTGGCCATCACAGAGCAGCTCTGCAGAAATTACAGGGGATTTTTCTTTAAGACCTGGCTGGCATAAGAAGCAATCTTGTCTATTCACTCTCAGCGGCTCACAGCGTGCAGTTATGGAAGCATCTGCAAAAAGTGCAGCGCTTAGGTGCTCTTGTTTCTATTTGTATATAGATATAATCTTACAAACTGTAGATTTGGCTCAGGGTCCTTCTGAAAAGGTTCATTTCATTCCTTGGCACAGGCTGGTGCTTGTATGTAGCCTGAGAAGCAGTGTCAAAGGTGGCAGATCCAGCTTAGAGACTCAACCCTCTTCCTCAAGGTATTTTAAATAATGCATGTGCTACTGCTGATATTTAACTCCTGCCAGAGCTGCAGAGATATATGGAGTATTTAAAAATACTGATACAACATTGAATCTCAACTAAGGCAGTGAAGATCTCCACCTGGGACTGGTTTTCTGAAAAAGAAAAAGGAAATCAGGGGGAGGAGGAGTGGAGGAGCCCAAGCTGTAATCTCTTGTAACAGTGTAAAAATGCTCTTCACTTGCAGCTGTAAAGCAGTCAGAGTCAGCTCTAGCAGCGTGTTGATAGAGAATCCTGAAATCGATGCTGCAGTCTGCGTTGTATTTATACAAGCATATGCACTGTGTTGATGATGGGGGAGAGAAAGGGCTGTTCCCTGTGTTAAAATAATTAGTGTAATAAATACAGCCTGGTGAGCACCAGAGGAAGTAGGAATCCCTTTGTTCACATCTCAGTACGTAGAGCTGGGTAAGCAAGTCTGATGGAGTTAAGCTCAGAATTTACTTACTCTTCTGTTCTCTGTCTAGAGGTCTCGAGCAGGATGCTCTGCTGATGCCAGAACTAACAAGCAACGCTGGATCTCTGCTGCCGACATCCAGGCTTTTGGGGGGCTTTTCTTTTTCATCTTTTCATCCATGCAAATCCTGCCTGATAAACACGGATCTGTTTTCTGCTTAGCAGTCAGTTTGTCAGGCTTCACAAAGGTTATTGCAATAATTGATGTTCCTCTTCTAATAATTAATGTTAATAAGTCCACTAAACAGTAAACAAGACAACAAAGAACTGTTAATGAGACAGTCTTTACTCATTTGTTTAATCTTTTAGTAAGATAATGGGCGATAAATATATCGCTATTCAGCCATCTTCAAGTCCTTAATGTGGGGAGAGTGTTTTAAAAAGATATTTGAGCTAATTTTTTACACTTGCTTTTAGTAAATTCGGCTGACTGGGTAGGTGGGGCGCCTGAAAGAGTTGGGAGACCTATATAATTAAGTGCCTTGACATTCTGCGTCTGAAGGACATTGGCGGGTATCCAAATGCTAAGTTCTGCTCTCAAACCATTTAATTGAAACCATACAAAAGCAGTGGGGGGAGGGCAAAAGAGAGGGAGATCTTGGCAAAAACCTTATGTGCAGTTTTTCACTATTGGATTGACCAGACAGGGCAACAAAGCTGATAAAACAGGATTAACAAAATTGCATTGTTGGATATTATATGCTGTGTGACATGTACTACAGCAAAGGAATTTGGCAGGATTAACCTGTAGAGGATAAAGATGTACGAGACAAGAGGGCTGAATTAATAGACCGCTGTGACCAAAGCAAAGAAATCTATTTGCGTGGGATATTAAGGATGGTAATAACCTTGCTGAGTGGGGTTGCAGTTCATGTCCCGAGTCCTGTGGCGACCCTGTGCCTAAGTCCCACTCACTGCCTGGAAAGTTGGTATATAATACCCAGCTCCTTGACACAGTTTCTCATTACGCTTTCTAAATATAAATATTAAAAAAAATGCTAATTCCTAGGTAGGATTATCTATGTTATTGGGGGGGTTGTGGTGTTGCAGTTTTTTTCCCTCAAACTGAGAAGTTTATTTTCCTATTTATAGGAGATGAGATTCTTCTCCTAATGCCCTAGTGTCATCCTAAAGTAAATATTTAGTTCTGGTGTTTTTCCTCAGGGCTTCTAGACTCAGCTGGCCGGCTGACGTGGGGGAATGTAGTTCCCTAGCTGCTGGTTAGTCAGCTGCTGAGGAGATCATACACTTGCATATGTGTAACCGAGCTGAAATCCTAGGAAAGCTTTCAAACCACACAGCATTAAAGAAATAAAAGGTATTGCCAATAGATGACTGAACAACATCATACTAAGTAAAAATGGGAGAATATGAAGATTTCAGCTCAGACATACTCTGGAGACTGCGTTGAACTGCTTGACTGAGGAGGTGAGAAAGCAGAAAAACGTGCTCCATCTCCAGTACATTAAGGGGAGAGAAAGTCTTAGATTAAGTGTGCATTTCTCACATGTACAATATATGATACTGGTTTTTACTTGAAGAAGCTTTTAAATTGTCTTCTTCAGGGAGCGAACAATGCCTATACAGTAACCTGGTTTTTTTGAGTAGTCTGATATACTTCAGCGCAGATTGCATGAACGAACGGTTTCAGTAGGATTTAAACAACCTTGAAAAAGGTTCATATCATTTGTTTTTCTTTTCCCACCCACAGTACTAGTGGCAGACTTCAGTGTTCCCAGGGAACAGAGAATGTACAAAAAGTATTTGGCATAACTCTATGTGTGACACAATGTGCTTCATCAAGTGTGCTCAGTGCCACCACATGCAATGAAAGATCTGCTCAGGGGAGACAATTCACCTTCATCCAGCATTATTGTGTCACCATTGATCAGCACCAGCCACAACACGAATTTAGCTTTCAGGCTCTTTCTTTCAGAATTGAAGGCTGAATAATAGATAACACATAAAATATAAATACATTGGGTTTTTTTTCAATGTATTAAAATTCCAGAGCTGCTCTTTAAATAAAAGCTCTGTTTGTACAACATGACTGAGACTTTACAAATGTGCACACATGCAGAGGTGTCAAGAAATTTAGCTCCATTTCCTACAGTGACCAAACTGTGTAACCTGTCTCCCTGGATATCTTCTGTTAGTGTGTATGTTAATCTCTTTTCTACCCAGGGACTAAATGTGACCACATCTCCCTTCTCTGTAGGGAAAAGACAATGGATTGTCTTTGGAGTAAATTGGATGGTGGGGATGGATGAGGGGAGACGCTTCCTTCATCAGGTTCACTTCCTTTCCATCAAGAATGGAAATCTTGCCTCCACATCTAACTCGTTTCAGAACTATTGAAAACCAGCAGTTTCTCCCTGAAGGTTTGCTAGGATTTGCATCGCTTTCTTTCTGTCCAGTTTGCTTAGGGACTCCTGCAATGGGTCCTCATCCCACTGATAGTCCCAAGCTGATTCACAGAATCTCTTTTTTCTCTTGGGTTTTGGTAGCTGAGTAAAAAGTCTGTAATACACAGGAAGAAGTTTCATATTTGCTTGGTTTTTTTGCATGTGCCTAGATGAAATAGCGCAATAAGGAGTTGTTGGTGGCCCTTTAAAAACAACCCAACCACGTCAAGCGAGTAATTGTACCACTGGTGCAGCATTTTGAGAGGAACTGGGGAGAAGCTTATGTCTGATTCCACCTTTTTTTGTGTGCTTGAAAAGCTGCAGGACCATCTGGACCCATGCTCGCTTCAAGGCCGTTCCTGTAGTGCTGCAGCACTGCAACACCGAACTCTTCTGCTGACTGAGGTACATGCTGCGAGCAGACTACGATGGTCAGCGTGCTCACCAGCATCAGCCCTCTGCAGGCGAGAGAGATTTCATTTTCGCTTGAGCAATATGAAGTCCCAGAATCCATAACTCCCTGTGTGGTTTTAAAAGATCAGCTTTCCTGGTCAGCAGTGGGTTGTGTGTCTCAGCCTCTGTGAGCGCCTGAGTGCCTCACAGGGGAATGACGGGCTGCAGACTGGGACATTCACAGGTCCCAGCAGGACTTGTGTGGGGTGGGGACACCTCCCTGAATGCCAGCACAGCGGGCAGCTTCTGGGAACAGACCATGCGTGTGCTGGTGTGTCACCATCTCAGAGGAGCGGACGGGGTGCAGGTGTGAAAGTTAATGCTCGGGAAGCCACGTGGTCCCTGGGGCACCGCTCTCCTTCTGATAACGTCCTGGGATCTGTGAAAAAGCAGCCTATTTCTCCCATGTCTCTGAGGGCTTGGCTGAATTTCTAGGTTGCTTCCCCCACCTGCCAGCCTCCATCCCTCCTGAGATGAGCGCAGGAAATGAAGAGCAGGAGTGCAGCTGTACACGTTACCGGCATCGCACTGCAGTGCCCACCTCTATGAAGCAGTACATTGTTTTCCTTGGAGACATGTACCCTTCACACTTCCATATTTTAAACAGACGGGGTATATAACCCATGGGATTGATGGACCTAACCCTTTGACTTTGCTTTCCAGCACACAGAAGGATGGAAGATGGACCCTGGAGGAGGGCAGAGCGTGGAGGAACCCAGCAGTGGGGAAGGTAGCCAGCGGGCCCCCTCAGGTGCCGTGCGGCAGCTGGTGTTGTGAATCAGGCCGTCACCAGTCGGAGAACGGCTACTTCACAACACCAGGGTTGCACTGCACCACAGTTCGACCACCAGTCAAAGAGGAGCAGAGGTTCCTGCAGGCAGGCAGGAGACACGGAGCACTTCCTTGCTGCCTCCACCCGAGCCCAGACCTGCAAAGGTAATCAGGTGCTCAACTCCTATTTAGGCACCAGCCTCCCACTGAAGTCTGAAATAGAAGTTAGGCCCCTAAATATCTCTGTGGGTCTGGCCCCGACACCCTGCCTTGCTGTGCAGTGCAGAGCAATACTCCAGCAGGCACAGGGCAGTGCTGTCAGCCACGCCGTCACTGCCTGTTTGCATGCTGTGAGAATGTTAAGGAGTGGGTAACTATTATTAAGCCATGGAAAAAAAAATCCTCTGCATGCTGCATGTGTAGCTCTTCCTGACAGTTGCGTCTGTGGTCCTTGCCTATGTCCAGATTTCTTCCCTATCTAGCCACACAGACGTCTTATCTGTAAAAGATATGGTATATACCAGGGAAGTAGCCAGACTCCTTGGAAATTACACTAAAACAGCCCTATGTGTGTTGAAAAGAGTGAAAGACCACCAAAAATAAACAGTGGGGTTGTCCAGAAGTGGTACCAACAGCTGCTGTCCTTAAAATGGAGAAGATGTTTGATCTTGCATTGCTTAAGCAAACCCTTGTAAATAATTAGGCATAGAGGGACAACAAAGCAAACTCCAACCCATCCTGTCTGAAGTGGCTCTGTAATACGTGCCATGTGTTTCAGGTCTGAAATGCAAGCTCTTCTCTGCCTCCTCCCTCATACCATAATGCCAGTGTGATGTTAGTTTGAGGGGAATGGGTTACAGCAGAGTGTTTTCCACTCAAAACCAGGTCATGTTCATGGAGGTCATCAGCACAAAGCTGGTGACTGTATACATTCCTGAAAGTCAAACTGAAATACTGTTCAGTTTTGGCCTCTGAAAGCAGCTATCTGCTTTTGGACTCAGGATGGTGTTTTCTCTGGTGTGTTTTTCCCAACTCTGGTGGATTTTCTCTTGCTCCTGCCCTGCAAGAGAGAGTGACTATGTGATTTTAGGTGTTGGCTGGCTGTTAGCCTGTATGACACAAGACACTGCGTATGTCTAAAGCAAAGAGTGGAGAAATGCAGAGAACAATCAAGATAACATAGAATTGGTGAGGGATTTTTTTGGAAGTTTTCTTTGTTATCTTAACTCATCTGGTGGAAGCTGGCAGTAAAAATTACTGAAATCCCATTCTGGGTGTATGATTCCTGATAGGGAGATAGATATAGAGGAGAGTCAGAACATACACAGGATGAGAAATAGTATGGGACAGCTGGAATTGCACTTGAAAAGAGACGAAGGTGGTTATACTAGACCCCCTTCTAATCTTTCTGTTCAAGTGGGCTTCCTACAGAAGTAACCCTGGATTCCTCTCATTCCTGAATTCATTTCATTTCCTTGTTGTCCACAACCAGCACCATCAGCAGTATTAAGAGATGTATGGGAGGCTCACTTGTATATTAAGAGAGAGCAACCTGTTGATGCAGGCTGGCATTGGCTTTTTTGCACTGATTAGAGAAAAAGCAAGACCATGTTTCTCATTCAGGCACTACATCAAGGAGGAGTGTGAATTTGTCAATGTGACATGCAAGAAGTCTATTTTATTAAACTTGTTTTTTGCTAATACAAACCATGTACTCAGTGTGGTAGTCCAGTTGTTCATTATAATCTTGTTTTAAAGCTTGATACCTTTCGCTCCAGGGTTTGTTTCACAAGGTGAAATACACAGTTCTTTAGAAAAAGGAGGCAGCAATGAAATAGCCCCAATAACCCTTGCACAGACACACACACACACTGATTTGCATGAGCAGCTCTTCATATATAAACCATTTCATCTTTTATTGCGAACAAGAAATCCATTTGGCCTATTCAGCTTCTGTCAGTAAATATGCATAACATTTGAAATAGGTTAATGCTTAATGTCGACTGGTGGGTGGCCTGATAGACTGTCTCCTTACTTCTGTGAATGTCATAGATGGAGACAGGCTGTTTTCACTTCCCTTTCTTAGAAGAATTTCTCAGGGATGTCACACTTCAGAGGTACCTTTGGGGCATTTATTGTACTCCCTGTTTCTAACTTGAATCCATCACACTTTATGCTCTTCTAAAGTGATTTTGTAGCAATTTAATGTGTGCCATAATATAGCACTGCTGCTGAAAATCAAGCACTCCTGCTTGTCATTAAGGAGCCTGATCCTGTCATCTCTTGGGGTGGATTGCAGGCTGAATAGCTGACTGTCAGCTCTAGGTGATGGAAGCAATTCTGCTGTCTCTCTTTAGCAGTTACAAGTACTTGATGTTAGCATGTGCCAAAATGAAAGGTAAGCACACAAAATAAATAGTTCAATATGAGTTTTAAATTCGTGTGAGTATTCTTCTTAAATAAGTGCTCATAGTTTGTGTTAATGTAAACCCCAGTTCTGCCTGCTGAGCTGGAAAAACAGGGGCCAGCTGGGCTTCCAGGTAGCCCCCAAAATGGGAGACACTTGCAGACTGTGGGTACACCTGGAAGGCTTTCTGGTGCTTTCAGGGTCCTTTCTCCTACTTGGGTACTATTATCAAGTTTAGCCCTTCCCCCCCCCAAAAAAAACCATTAGAGTTATTGAAAGGCCTAATTTTATAACCTTAATAAAACTCTATGCTCAGCGGTGGGGAAAAGAAAGAGCAAAGTCTATCAAAGCTGAAATGCTGGGCTGTAATCTCTCATGAGATTTTATATTTTTAAGGGCATGTTATTTCAAAAGTGCTTTTTATATTTAAGCAAATAGCGTTTCATTTCAACCCTTGAACCCTTTAAAATCTAAATCTGATGGGTTTCTTTTCTCAGCATATTCACTTAGTACTATGACTGTTGTTCTATGATGTTGAATGGCTGTCTTTGTTTCCTTCCTGGGCTCGCCAGCAGTCCATGTAGCACTTCAGAGAGTACCATCCTTGTAAATTCTGTTGTCTTTCCCCTGCATGCAAAAGCCAAGCTGACAGGCACAGTAGGGCTCAGCATCTCTCATTTTCTGCGCTCGCACGCACACTGCTTTGTTATGGGGTTCCTCGTGAGAAAATGTCATTAATGTATTTACTTCTCTTTAATTGGGCTCCTTCTTTTGCAAAGAAGTAATATGAAATTAAAATTTTATTTCAGGCAGCATTGCAAAGCAAACAGTACGTGGGCTGACTTTTGGTACCCACAAACCTGAGTCAGGTTTTATTTCAAGTTTTATAAAAGCATCTCAGTTGGAGGGAGAATGTACAGAATTGCACACGGAATCATTTAGGTTGTAAAAGACCTTAAAGATCAAATTGGAGAGGGGCAAATTCAGACTAGACATAAGGAGGAAATTCTTCATGATGAGGGTGATGAGGCACTGGCACAGGTTGCCCAGGGAAGCTGTGGCTGCCCCATCCCTGGAGGTGTTTAAGGCCAGGTTGGAAGGGGCTTTGAGTAGCCTGATGTGGTGGGAGGTGTCCCTGCCCGTGGCAGGGGGTTGGGACTGCATGACCTTTAAGGTCCCTTTCAACCCAAACCATTCTGTGATCATGGAGTCCAGAAACAATCCTCAGGCATCTTAACAAAGTGAGCAAGAGGTGACACTAAGGAGGAAGAAGAGGAGCTGTTCACAGCTACAGTTTTAAAAAACAAAGTAGACTTTTGATAAGAAGGCTGATCAGATTAAATAACCTGTGAAACTCCTATCCGTTTGCTCTGCCTGATATTCAAAAATAATTTCTGTGGGACTTTTGTCTTATCCAGCACATGGCAAAAAGATGGCCAGTGGCAAAGAAAGCAGGAAAACGGGAAAAAAAGGCAGAATGAACAAACAAAAAGGAGTTGGGAGGGAAGGGGACAGTGTCTCTGCAGCAGGCGTTGAGGCTTCACCGCAGCTGCCCACCACACCAGCAGCAGCAGGCAAGGCAATGCCAAAGCCATGAGCCTGAGAGCAAGTGCCGCTCAGCTGACAGCACCGAGTGGACATTATGTCACTGTGGGCAAAGCAGTTCTGAAATATAGGTCTCAAGCAGCAGGGACATGGTGCTACTTCAGCACTTCATTTCCATAGCCCTGTATGCGTTGCTGTAAGGTGATTGCTCTGCAGTGCAGCACGCCTGGTGATGCCCAGCTCGGTCGCCCTGTAGTCAATGATTGACAGCAATTTTTACGGTTCACAACACAAGTATATATATTAGATACGTATTTTTTAAAAAATCAGAGCCCTCCTAGTACATAGTCAGGCCTTGAGCATGCACATAAAAGGGGCTGAAACATCCCCATTTTGCAATGAAGTGGCACCACAAAGAGCATAAAAATCAAAATTACCATTTCACTCAAAGGCTGATGTAAACAACACAAAAGAGTATCCAGTCCCTGAAGATCACATAAACCACTTAGAGAAATTTTACAACCCATGCTTTTAAGAAGATTCTTCCTGCTTAAAAGCCAAAGTAAGGGAGACTTTGCTGTGTCATACTCCTTGTCTTTATTTGTATGGCAAATTCAAAAATTATGATGCTTCTTTGACAAACAGTTGCCTTTCTTCTTTAACTACACGTGCCTCGGTATATGAGTTTGTGTTGCATTTGATTAAGACCTAGTCCTCCAACCATGCATTAGCAGGAAGGAGCCACCTACATACACAAGCTTAGCACACGCAGCTCTGGCTGCTGCAGAGACAGTTTTGAAAATGATGTGCAAAGCAGTCCAGTGGGCAGCTCCCTGATGCCTGATTCATGCCAGGACAGCTCCTTTGCTCCCAGGGACACGGACACTATGCCAGGTGCCCACCCCCCTGCCACTGCAGCTTCGTCCCCCACAGCTTCATCTGCAGAGCCCACAGCAGGGACTTGGGACGAGTTCAGGACAAGGTTAGCTTCTGGGCTAAGGTAGCACAAAAAAAGCATAACTGGGAAGAGACCTGAGGCTTGTATTAATATTTTGAGTAAGTGACATCTCAATGATTCAGCTGAAAAGTTTGGTGGTTTGGGAAGAAAAGCCCGATTCTGGAGGAGAACTCTTCGATGTATGTCAGAAACTCAATATGTGAATACACCGTCCCCTGTGTGCCTTTAGTGAAGCAGTTACTAAGAGGACTAAACCTGTATTTTAATTCCTTCCTTTGCACAGCCATCTCATGCCCTGAACTCTTTCCACCTGGTCTCCTTGCCATTTGGGATGTGTAGAATCATAGAATCACTAGGTTGGAAAAGACCCACCGGATCATCGAGTCCAGCCATTCCCATCAATCACTAAACCATGTCCCTCATCACCTCATCCACCCGTCCCTTAAACCCCTCCAGGGAAGGTGACTCAACCACCTCCCTGGGCAGCCTCTGCCAGTGCCCAATGACCCTTTGTGTCCCCAGGCTCTCTAGAAGAGCCAGCAGCTTCTCCACGTGCATAGCATCCGTGGACTGAAGCAGCTGATAATACTGCAAATTACATTTCATTTCCAAAGTTCTGGCTGATTTTCATAGCCACAGAGATGCCAAAGGTCTGAGGAGGCAGCGCTTTGTGCTGGTTTTACATCACTTTGCTGAGGCACGTGTCTGCAGAGGGGGGCAGTGATGGGCACCCACCCAGCTGCTCCTCTCCCCAAAGCCTCCCCTGATGGCTGAAACAGGAGATCCCACCACCCTCAACAGATAGAGAGCAGGACAGTCTTCTGGAAAAGGCGTTGCTTTCTCGTATGCCCGACAGCCCTGTTCCTATTACAGCAAAAGGCTGTAGTGCTGACAACCTACACGGTTTTTATATTACTATTCTTTATGATGTAAAAATACTGGTTTCCATAGTAACAGCCACGTGGGCCCGCATTAGCCCAACTCTGGAGATACGGTGCAGAAGACTCTCAGAGAATAAAAATCCCTGTGTGCCCCAGGAACTGCTGCACATTAGGAAAGGGAAAGCACTCCTGCTCTCCATAACCTTTCTCTTCAGTAGATTCCAACACACCTAGTTTATTATTTTACTGTTC
This sequence comes from Phaenicophaeus curvirostris, assembly GCF_032191515.1. Lineage (NCBI taxonomy): Eukaryota > Metazoa > Chordata > Aves > Cuculiformes > Cuculidae > Phaenicophaeus > Phaenicophaeus curvirostris. Next base: position 47,808,874 of record NC_091397.1, on the reverse strand, counting down.
TGAATAAACTTTTGTAGTTCTACCGTAGGGACCTCCAGAGAGATCTGTAACGCTAGTGGCAGCATCTCCTGTGTCAGTCTGCAGTAACGCTCTAGTGAGAAGCAGCAGCTCTTTTGCTCCAGGAATGGGGTTTGATCTCTTCCCACTTTCAGCCAGCCTAAACCCAAAAGTATTGCATGTCATTTTGGTGGCTGCGTTGCTGAAAAAAGCCCTTCCAGTTTTATTGCTTGAATTAAAAGCATACTGTCTTCAAGCCTTGAATTCAAAATGCAGCGTCTTTGCAGCTTAATGACGAGGTAAGGGAAGCAGAGCTGGTGACTGCTCCCGGCGGCACCATCCCCTGGCCAACCGTCGCTCATCCTGTCATAAGGGAGAAGCATCTGCTGTCGGGGAGCAGCACCCCTGAAATCTCCACCCCATGATGAGCTGCTGAGCCTGCAAGCAGCTGCCTGGGCACCAGCATGGGAATAAGCCCCGGGTTGGGGCAGCCGGAATGAGCTCCCCATGCTCTCGGCTGCAGCGGGCGGCTCAGTTGTGGGCAGCTTTGGAGGAGTTCGCTTGGTTTTACCCATGTGAAATACAGCCCACCTAGTTCGGTTTGGGTTTTATTGCCGTGGTAAACAAAGCAGTTCTGTTTGTTCTGGAGGAAAGGGAGGTACTCACCAAAAAGCCCCCCGCCCTGTCAGGATGAGCGGATTTCCAGCAGCCAAACACCATTAACACAGATGCCTCCAGCACGGTGCAGCTGAGCTCCCTCAGCCCCTGCCTTTGCCTGCCTGTGTCCCTCACACTCCACAACTTCAGGCACCTTCACCAGGGCTGCAGCTCCCTTCATAGGAGATGAAGTCTAACTCCCTCAAAGCTAAGACCCAGAAAAACACAAGGTTGCAAAATACAGATGTTTCATAGTGACCAAAACGGTTAGTGACCAAGAAAACCCTTTTATGAGCTTTCTTTTGTAATAAAGCAAACTGCACTGTCTTGTCATGTGAATTTATATCCCTGCAGCATGGCTTTGTGTGTTTATTCCTTGCTGATGCTACTTTTGATCACTACTAGATGAAAATGAAATCTTGAATGCTTCGGGGCTGCTGTTAGGACAGATTCAATGAGATGGCAATGCATTTCAGGAAATACCACTGAAGCCAGTTTTTGTTTTAAGTTCTGGGGACACACAGGGCTGTGGTTCCCTGGAGACAGGAGGAATTGCACTGGGAAAAAAGAGCCACACTGAAAACACACATCAAAACTCTGTCCTTCAAGCCTGCAAAAGCAAATGTCATTTAGAAGATTGCTGTTATCCACCTCGATCACAAGACTCTTCCTCTTGAGGGCAGTATTTGGGGAATCCAAGTCTCTTTTCTTCACAGGCTTTTTGAAGATGACATGGTCCTTGAGCAGAGCGCAGCCAGCGCTGTAGCACCTCAGCACCACTCTCTACATACCAGTCCCACAGCCTCTGTCCATCAGTCTGCCTTATCAGTCCTGTCTCCAGGTTACTCAAACCCCCACTTTGGTGACTTGACTTTCTGCCTGGGTCATGGCCTCACAGGCAGTTCACCAGCTGAAAGCATCACCCTTTGCTTGGGGAGCATGGGGAGTTTACCTTCCCCATGCTAATGTCCTCCTCTCCACTCTAATATGGGGTAACCTCATTTTTCTACTTGAGTTTATATCCCCAGGTCTCTGCCTGGGAGGTGTTACTGGCTGGGGAGGTGGTATGAACATTAGAGAAAATCCTCTTACTCAACACTTGCAATTACTCAACAGACCTAAGGCAAATAGTGCCAGACCAGATGATTTATGCTGTGTAAAATCACTGCTTTTTACAATCTGCTTGGTTCAAACCTGACACGAATCAGTTTAACCTACATCTGAAGAATCAGGTCTCTTCTAATTTAAGCACATGGCTGGAGTCCACCGAGTCTCACAGTTAGATATGGTCAGGAAAAAAAATTGACTTTCCCCTATATGTTCATAGAAGGAAAAATCCATATTTGGAAACAGTTTAATTGAAAAAGTCAGACATTCTGTTCTTGAATGTAACCCAGATTAACAGTGACAAACTCTGGAATTTTCTCAAAGGGAAAAAAAAATTTCAAAATTCTTTTTTTTATCCTATAAAAATTATTAGCATTAAGTGGGGAAGAGCAAACCGTCTCACACCGGCTTCCCCCCAGCAGCACAGCGGCAAGGGTTTGGGTGCCCCAAGTCTCTCCTGCAAGGGCATAGGGTGGGCAGGCATAGTTCTGCCACTCCTGCTGTGCCAAAGGGGCTTAAAAGGCCAGGAAATTCCATCCCTTTCAGATTTTCTTTCAGCATTTCTCCAGCTTCCTCTGTATATATGCATTGCACATAACGCGGTGAGGCTATGACACACAGCAGGGTTTTTTTAAACACTCATGCACACAATAATAAGCCTCCCCACCCCAACCATCCCCATCTGGGTGTCCCTCAGAAGCAGATTTAAAGACCTCATGGATTACAGACTATAACAATGCTGACAAATCCCACTGCTCCATTGCAAGGTGGAGAGAATAACTGCAGCTCTACAGGGCCATGTTTCTACACAGAGACCAGCATCAGTCCGCCTTATGAATACAATAATAACAAATATACTGGTGAAGTGCATCAGGAATTAAGGAATTAAAAAAAAATTATACATTCCTGCCCTTCAAAACTGTAGGTTGGGAGGGGAGGAGAGAGCCAAGAAGAGCCGCAGTGCCCTTGGGAAGGAGAAAAAGTTATATTGTGTTCTTTCTAATTGCCTAGTGAGGGAGCACAGCAGCCTGGGTGAGTCTCCCACTGTCCCATGGAGGGTGTCATTTCTGCATACAAAAATACAGCAGAACAAATACCAACCCAGATGGGAGTTCCTGAAACTCTCCAGCAGGTCTTTCTTTCCCCAGGTAACCCAAGCTCTCTTCTATGGCCACAACAGAGTAAATCACCTTCGTTTAGAGCAGAAGACACTGAAATGGAAACTCAGGGTGGGGGGAAACCCTTCCAGACTGAAATCAAAACAAATCACTTCTTTGCATATTAATAAGGCTCCTGATTGAAAATGTTCTAGCTGTTCACGGAGGAATATCAACAGTAGATGCTGCTAATTTAAGCTTGCCTAATTAAAAGAAAAAAGAAAAAAAAATTGCTCCCCTGGAAACAGCCGCATGCAAGATGCACTCACCCGGCACATTCCAGCAAGCTGCACTTATTATATCTGGGTTTAGGGAAACAATCCCATGGCTTTTTTCCTCTCTTACTGGGTGGGTTCTCCCAGCACATGTTGCCTCGAGCCCCTCTGCGGAGCTGGCAGCGGTGACCAGCAGGACCCACAGGGACATCTCGGGGCACAACCCTGTGCAGCTACAGACTAGGAGAAATCTGTCTAGAAAGCTGCCTGGAGGAGAGGGACCTGGGGGTGTTGGTTGACAGCAACTGAACATGAGCCAGCAGTGTGCCCAGGTGGCCAAGAAGGCCAATGGCATCTTGGCTTGTATCAGAAACAGCGTGACCAGCAGGTCCAGGGAGGTTATTCTCCCTCTGTACTCGGCACTGGTGAGACCGCTCCTCGAATCCTGTGTTCAGTTCTGGGCCCCTCACCACAAGAAGGATGTTGAGGCTCTGGAGCGAGTCCAGAGAAGAGCAACAAAGCTGGTGAGGGGGCTGGAGAACAGGCCTTATGAGGAGCGGCTGAGAGAGCTGGGGGTGTTTAGCCTGGAGAAGAGGAGGCTGAGGGGAGACCTCATTGCTCTCTACAACTACCTGAAAGGAGGTTGTGGAGAGGAGGGAGCTGGCCTCTTCTCCCAGGTGACAGGGGACAGGACAAGAGGGAATGGCCTCAAGCTCTGCCAGCAGCACTTGCCTCCTTGCCCAGCTCAGGGGTAAAAACATTAGGCTCTGCCAGCCCCAGAACTGACTCCCCCTAGCAGCCGAACTACCTCTCACCAATTTGGCTACAAGGATACAGCGGGAAATTGTGGCAAAACACTTGCAAAAGTAGGGACAGATGGCATTCACCGCCACCACCCTGGCCACCAAGTTGGTCATCATCTGGTTGGGCACTGTCCTGCTCCTCCACTTACTGACGAGTGATTTTACTAGACGATAGCGCACAGAAATGATGCAAAATCTCAGGGGACAAAATGAATGCAGGCAAAGTGTATGAGGAGGAGGGAGGGCTGTACCCTTCCCTGCAGAGCACTGGCATCGCCCAGCGGGAGTCAGGAGAGTGGGTGGCGGTGAGATGCCACTTTCCCCAAGCAGCAGTTTTGGGGCAGATCTATTGGAGGAAAAGCTGCTGCTGGGCCCTCAAAAAGCTACTGAGAGCTTTGCATTCATGGCTCGGAGGCATATGGCTTGGGCAGCACAGCTTATGTTCACTGGTTTAAAAGGGATGAGGGAAAAGATTCAGATCTGTAACCATCAGTGCAGTGCAGACTGAGGGTACCTGCTGTCGGGCAGTGCCCAGCCAGGGTCTCTTTGCAAGGGAGCAGCTGGCCAGACCCATTTTCTTGCTACCCCTTCAGCAAGCATCCCTAGTCTCCCTGCGCGAGATCTGGGTCCTGCAGTCTGAGTGGGAGGAGAAATGTCTCCATAAGTCTGCTGTCAGTCACCACATCTGCACTGGAAATAGGGGGTTTGTTCTCCTTTTTTTTTTTTAATTTTATGGTTATTTATTTTGCCTCTTTGAATTTGTATCCTAAGGGCTTCTTTATGACAGAATGTAATAGTATTAGTCACTGTTTTACACATTAGGGAACATATTATTTAGCACTCATAACAATTTCTAGCTTCAAAGTGCCACACAAACATTAAAAATATACTGTATTTTTCCCCCGTTTTCTTTCAGGTAAAGCTTGTTCTTGCCTGAAGCTGTACAACTTCTCTTTGTATTATCTCTCATTAGAAATTGGGGCTTTTCTGTCACCACCGCCGTCATGCCAGAGGATACCAGTTTTCTGGCCTCTCACTCAGAGCAGCTCTGAATAAAAGGGGCTCCCTGGTTCCCCTTTTCCCCATCCATCTCCAGTTCCCCTGCACCTATCTTGCTCCTGGCTACTGACATCCAAGCCCAGCATTAGACACCACCAGCAGTGGTCGATCAATCCTTCCCTCAGCAGCTTGTCCCATTGCTTGTAGGACACAGACTACAAGATGTTGAATTTCTGTCTTCTTTTCTGCTGGTGCTTTGCTTGTGTTGTCAATAGGGTTTTTTCTCTGTATGAGACTAGAGACATGTGTTGTAACCCACCACGTAGCCCCGTGGTTTGTGTCATGACAATGATCGAGGGCATTTGCCACAGGCGCGTTTGAACAGTGGAGCTCTGCAGAGTTCATGGAGGTAACGGTGAGGCTGCCCTGCATCATTCTGAGGATCAAAAAGGACCTTGTCTAGTAAATCTGTACCCTGAAAGGAATGCTGAATGCATATAATGGAGGAATAATGCGTCACATTTATAAGGGAATATCCAGCTTGTGATTCTTATAATTTCCACTTGTGTATTTGTTAGACCAGAAGAAATGCAGTTTGTGTAATTGGTGACATAACATAGAATCATAGAATCATAGAATTGTTTGGGTTGGAAGGGACCTTAAAGATCATCCAGTTCCAACCCCTCTGCCATGGGCAGGGACACCTCCCACCACATCAGGCTGCTCACAGTCCCATCCAACCTGGTCTTCAACACCTCCAGGGATGGGGCAGCCACAGCTTCCCTGGGCAACCTGTGCCAGTGCCTCATCACTCTAATCATGAAGGAATTCCTCCTTATGTCTAGTCTAAATCCGCTCCTCTCCAATTAATACCTTATCGTACTATCACTACAAGCCTTTGTAAAAAGTTCCTCCAAGCTTTCTCGTAGGCCCCTCGTTTGACGTGCTATGACATATAATGACTTCTTGGTCCCATATAGCAGCATATGAAAAGTGGTTAAGAGTTTAAAATATGTTCTCTTATCACCAGTGATTTTTCCACCTGCAAGCGTCTGAAGCTTTTGCAGGATCTGTCAGGTTTCTCCAAGCATCCTGCAAAAGAGGACTAAGATAAATGAGCTTGTCTGTTATTCAGTACATGTCTGTATATATTATATTTCCAAAGGACTCTGCACCTCTGCTGGAAAACATTTGGGATCCTCAAATCAAAAAACACTGCTTAATGTTGTGTCTTAAGAGACGTGTTTTGATCCTTTGCATAACAGGTCTTAATCTTGCCTTCAATTTTACTGCATTTAGACAACTGAGAAAGGAGGATTAAAAGTACTCAGTTGGAGACAGCACATAGGATTTATATTCATTCCCCAACTGTGATATGTAGTGTGATGGATTCTCAAGGAATATCTTAGCTTGGCAAGCATATTCCTGGAAAACAATGATTCAGGCTGGATAGGATGTCCCTTGGGTCATCTAGCCCATCGGCCAGTAGTTGCGGCTATGCTATTACATTCATTGCTTTGAAAAGTCTCCAGTGAAAGAAAAACGAAGAAAAGTCTGTCATGGTATGTATATCACACAAGCTAGATTTGAAAAACAGAAAATCTCAAATCTAAGAACAACAAAGCATATAAATATGTCAATTCAGGAGTCATAACAATCCACAGTTTCCACAAATTGCACACATTTTTCTTCCACCAGCCCCAGCTTTACATGCCTCATGCATTTTAATGCACACTTGCAATGCAAATGAGTTTCCAATATCTCCTGTTTGTCAGCTGAACAAAACCCAAAAGTCTCAGCCACAAAAAGCTTCTCCAGACTCAACAGATGATCAGCTGGGCTTCCAGCCTCAGCCTCTGCAGACGAGGTGGTACCTGAGCACTGGGGAGGAGCGGGCTGGAAGACTGGTCTTCAAGCACACTGTCTTGGGAGGGGAAAAAAAAAAAACACAACCAGGAGCTGGTTCTCAGATTAAATTCCCTGCCTACATGCCAGGTACGAGTGAATTCTGTAGCCCATTCTCAGAAAGCTCCTTTTCAGTGCAGTCAGTGACCAAGTCCTTCCCACCACATTTCAGCTAGTGTCTTCTGCCACTCCTTTAATCTTACTTCATGATGAGTGCGGACAAAAAATGTCGAGGCTTGTATTTCACTGACTGCTTTGCACAGACATTCATTTCCAACAGATATGAGCACAAATGGGTTCAGAATCTCTTCTTAGCCACACATCCCTGTGAAAAACTCCCCAGCCTGATCACTGAGCACTGAGTTTCATACATCCATGTGCACATCCCTCCTCTTCTCCCTGTTGTTTGCAAGGATGGAGCAGACAACATGACATCGTGTCATCATAACCCTCCTGCAGTCTCCGGGGCTCAGCCACCAGCCAGAAGCTACCTCTGACTTGCTCCAGTAAGGCTGGTACCCACTCTCAAACTCCCTTTGCTCCTGTGAGATGTAAGCAATGTCTTGTCAAACGAATCCATGTATTGGATCACCTGCAGGGGGAGAATAAGAGTATAGGACAGAAAAGACACTTCTCGCTTAGTTTCCATAAACTACCATGAAGTGTGTGTCCATGTACACTGGTGTAACACGCAGTGGGACAAGTCCAGGGGGCAAACCACCTGTATTCTGGGTCTTCATGGGGCTCTGCTTTTGAACCCGCAAAGCTGGAGGTTCAGGCTTGACATCAGGAAAAAATTTTTCACAGAAAGGATCACTGGGCACTGGAACAGGCTGCCCAGGGATGTGGTTCTCGCCTTCTCTGGAGGTGTTTAAGACAGGTGAATGAGGTGCTGAGGGGCATGGTTTAGTGGTTGATAGGAACAGTTGGACGCGATGATCCACTGGGTCCTTTCCAACCTAGTGATTCTATGATTCCATCAGTGTGAGAGCACAAAGGATTTCAGTGGAGAGGACCATTGGAGCTTTGATGTACAGCATCAGGTCCATTCATATGTGGCCATGAAAAGATCAGCTATACGAACAGACATCATCTTCAGTTACATCTGCAAAGCCCGTGTGGTACAGACTTGACCCAGGGAGCCAGAGGCCCATCACAAGGTCACAGATTTGAACAGTCTTACCAGCTGGGCTTGCACAGTCCTCCTCCAAACCAGTCATGGAATCTCTAAGATTTTGCAGGCTAGATGTAACTTGTTGATATTTAGCTGGAGGTCTTTCATGTATTCATTTATTTGCAGAAGGACAGAAATGAAATAGGGCAGACACTAAAAGAGAAACCTTAGACTTTTGGGACAGACATTTTCTAAAGACTTAACCTGGATGCCTGCACCCATTTTGTACCCATAGTTCTCCATATTAACATTTGTAAATCATAGGATCATAGAATCACCAGGTTGGAAAAGACCCATTGAATCATTGAGTCCAACCATTCCTATCAATCACTAAACCATGTCCCTCAGCACCTCATCCACCCGTCCCTTAAACACCTCCAGGGAAGGTGACTCAACCACCTCCCTGGGCAGCCTGTTCCAGTGCCCAATGACCCTTTCCATGAAAAAATTTTTCCTTATGTCCAGCCTGAGTGTTCCAGTTCTTTTAGGACAGAGAGATATTTTTAGGGCAGAGGAAAACCAAGTCAGCTATGATAAATCGTTCTGCCTCTTCCCTTAGCAGCTCTCCACAGAATCTGGATGTTGTCCTGATAGGCAGCTAGTGAACTACAGGCAGAAGCGACAGTGAGTTTTTAAGTGGCATAGGTTGCAAATTCCAGTATGCAAAAAGTGGGTGCATAGACGAATCTAGGATCTAATATGAGGTTAAATCGGGGTCCTGACCTTGCCCAGGCTCACAGCAAAGCAGTTAGTTCAAAGGTTATTGTCAACAGCCTTTGCTCCAGGCACACACTGATAGAGCAGCCGGAAGAGGGGGAATTTTCCCCGGTGCTGGGTCCTCTGTATAACACGGGATCAGGGTTGTCCAGGCTGACACTGCACCTCCTAAAGAGATGGTAGAAACTGATCCATTTCTGTTTCTCCACCCAACCCACAAACCTAAAATAGACCCTGGATAAAGCCCTGGCCTCGTGACCCCTTCACACGCAGACTGAATTAAAGTTGTTGCTGAAGGTGCCCTATTGGCAAGGCTAAACTGTAATTACCTACTGCATTTGGACAACGCAAAGAACTGATAAAAGACATTGAACAGCTTTGGAACTATTAGAAGATGTCACCTCCTTCTCCACCTGAAGAAGGAGGCATTCAACTAGAGCCTGTTCCCTGTGACCAAAAAACCAGACGCAGGGCCACTAACTGAGCAAACCAAGCAGAAGCAGGCATCAACGAGAATGTGGAGTGACTGAAGATCAGAATTGGGAGAGAAGTCATAACATAAATAATGAGATAAGGAGCCAGCCATGAAGCGTAGGTGTCACGCAGAGCAGCAAAAAGAGCAATTGGCAGTGCATCCATCACAAAGACGTAGTACGTCAGAGGAATTTCACAGGTGACCAGGGGAAAGAGTAAAATGCTCTGCACCACTACAGGACCCACTCTAGGCAGGGGGCTGTCACTCCTCCAGCAGAAAATAGTATAGATGAGCATGAGCGGTCTCAGCCCTTTTTTATGGGAGTCAGTTAATTTAATGCTGCTCACAGCATAACTGCAACAAGAATGCAGAATTTCAAGTGTCAAGAAAGTGAATTTGTATTAAAGTAACTGCAATTATACACAGCCTGCACTCACTCCCACGGGAGGCTGTGGCAGGTTTGTGATGGACTTCACTGGAAGCAGAATTAGGATGATAATCGATACAAGCACAGCCATCATTTTACATTTTCTTGTAGCTGCCAAAGCCTACGATAGGAAAAAGCAAAGGGCTTTTTAGATTACAGAGCAAAGGCCTGCAGAGATTTCAGCTACTCTCTGAATAATGGCATGTGATCAAGTCCTTTTGTGAACAAAAAAAAAAGAGAATTTCCCACTACGTGCATGTAATTCCAATGGTGTGATAAGTTATTTGTTTCACCCCCAGTTAGATCGCTGCACAGTGTTCAGTGGCACAGAAGGTTTTGGTCAATCAATGCATTTTTCATCTCTCATATAAATACTGGTTTCTGCCTTAACTGTGTTAGTGGCAAATGGATCTCTGGTCTAACAAAAGCAAAACTAATTTTAGCGCTGTGAATAACCTACTGTGCTCAAAAATTAACCACTTCCTTCAATTACATACACAACCAGGTAGCTGAAAAAGTCATTCAATATATTACAAGTTTGATTGCTTTTCTTTAAAAAAAAAAGAAAAGTAATAAAGGAAAGAACAGCAGTTTGCCCATTCAATTGACAGGGGTGGAAGAGGGAATTAATGGGAGGCAAACAGTGCTGCAGGTAGGTACTGAAGGTTGCTCCTGCCGTGCATCTCAATTTGGTTAGGAAGGGAAAGGCTTGCAGAGCACCACAACCACAGAAAAGCTGAGGGCAGCTGAAGGTGTGATTACACTGATGAGTGGCCAGTGCAAACTACGACTCGCCCTTCCCAGATAACTGGGGCTTATTCCACGCTTCTGCTATGAAAATTATGAGGAAAATCCTCATTGGGCTGCTGTGCCCAGCTAACCTAAAGAAATAAATTCTCTAAACAGAATTTATTTTCCAAGCAGCTACCTTGACCCGCTTCAGGATGAGCCCATGGACCACACTCAAGGTGGACTCACTCACCATCTCCTCCAAGAGCCCGCTCAACTCATAACAACCTAATATCTCCAAAAGAAACAGATGGGAGAAAAGGAAGAGCTAAGCACCCACTGTTCTTCCTGTGACACTAACTTTCTATGGCCAAGACCTCTAGATTTCATGTAGCAGCACATAAAGGATGTCTACCAAGAGAATGGAGACTCCCATTTTATGAGGAGTCACATTGAAAAGACAAGAGATAATGAGTATAAGTTGCTTCTGGGGAGATTCCAAAGGAAAATTTTTCACCATGTTAAACAAAGGAATAATCTCCCCAGGGAAGTGATGGATTCCTCTACACTGGGTACTTTTATGGCTCAGCTTGACAAGGTTCTGGGCCATCTCATTCAAACTATATATTACCTAAAAAGTGGGACCAGATGACCCCCTGAGGTCCCTTCCAACGTGGCATTCTATGAATCATAGCGAGAATGACTAGCAAGGAGTCAGAAGCTCTCTTTTGCATCCCAAAGCAGAAACTCATAGTTTGCTTTGCTCTCATATGCGACTTGACAGAAAACTTCAGTAGTTATTACCAAAACATCCAGAAAATGAAGAGACAAGAAGATACAGTGGTCCTGCAGAGCTGCCAGACCAAAATGATGAGCGTTAGCCACTGCTCAGGGAACTGGGGCCAATCTTCCAGGTGTTGGGCTTTTGGGGTGTATGCTGGCAGCCCACCCCAACCTCCTCGTATTGCCTTCCAAACATGCTTGGATAGAGCTGATGCTTTGGTGACGAGGGTTTAGCTTTGCTTTTGGCTGCTCTGAGAGGAGCTCAAAGACGTAGAAGAGATTGAAGTGGAGAAGAGGCTCTTTCCACCATCAGGTCATGCAGAGAACCATCTCTGGTGAATGTTAAAATACATTTTGCATGGGGCTGGAATTAGAAAAATACATATGCATGTGCATAAAGTGTCTCTTGTAGAGATTGGCCAAAAGCAGGTGGGAACAGAGAGAGGACAGGAGAAAGATGGTAGGAGTGTAGCAGGGAAAATCCTCACCTTAAGCTGTCTCGTGTAAACCGTCCAAAAATAAGAGAAGAAAAGGAAGATAATTACAATGAAATGAGACCTTGGGTTGGGGAATTAGTAGATTTTTTTTTACCTCTGCTGTACATTGAAGGTTCATGGGAGCTATCAGCCTGCTGCCTGTTGGGTGCACACAGGTGGGAAATCAGCGAGTGGACCTTTGTGGTGGTGGTTCGTGATGATAGGGAGTGGGAGACAGAAAAGGGGGATCCAGCTTGCTGTTTTTTCACTAGTCCCAAGGCAGTCACCCTGCCCTCTAATAAGCAAAATCCATTCACCAAAGGCCGGCAGGATTTCTGCAATTTTAACAATCTTTAGGTTCACTCTATAGTCTTGAGGAGATTTATTCACCTCATTCCTAAACTAATGCCCTATCTGCCAAGTCTCCTCCATTGGCTGTAGAGAAAACTGTGCCTCTTTTCTCCGCAGCCTTAGAGGGGTTCACTGTTCCCTGAGTGCCAGAGGGCAAAAGAGAACACATCTTCCCTTGCTCCTGCATCTCTTGAATTTCTCCTAGGAAGACGGAGATGAGCGGCAAGAGTTGTTCATGCTCACTTTTTCCCTGACTCTGTGAGAGTACAACAAAGAGACACAGGGCTGAGACACTTGCAACTTGTCCTGAACTTTGCTCCTCTACCAAGAAAATGCTGAAACCTGGGAAAGTGCGCTTTTCTGCTTTCTCCATCTGCTTTCACCTGCATGCTGTCAGAAGAAAGGATATTTCTGAAAAAGGGTTGTACAGTCCTCGTAGCAGCAACTCATGCTACTATTCAACATGATTGCTGGAATTAAAAAGTTTCCCATTTTCAGCACCTTCCTCTGTGTGTACTCTTTTCTGACAATGCGATGTCCTATTGAAGCTATTTTGCAGATCTCCTGGCTATCTGGGAGAGAAGTGTGACAGGCAGGAGGATAAGGGGGTCACAGCCAATCTCTGCCTTCCCTCGGTTGCCCTGGGGTCAGCCAGATTTAATGTTTGCAGTTTGTTTGATTCATTCACCATACTATCAGCTTAAAGCAAGACAACATGGGTGACACTTGTGAGCTGGCCCCTTTTTCATTAAGTATTGGCCTAAATCCACACACATTTAATGGTAATTGCTAGGCAGCCAGCATAGAGCAAATACTTTTTATTTCAAATCCAAGACAAGTCAGAGCTGGCTGATAGTTTGTTGGCACTTTCCTACACTAATTAAGTACCTCTCATCTAATATTACAAGCAGTCTTTCTGAAAACCTCTAGTGAAAAGTCTATTTGTTAAAAGTGCCAGTTGAAGTCAAAACAACGTCCAATATTGCAAATTAGAATTCCAGATTCCAGGATGAGATCTATTAGTCTTTCCCTGTTTAACTAATTAAAAACATGGAAGGACAGAATTTGTTTTGTTGTTCTTCTGTCCGTAGGACTCCTTACAGTAGCTAAGAAAACAAAACAAAATTCTCTTCATTTATCTTAAGATATCGGCTGGCATACCCATCTGTGAGCAAAGAATGTTTTTGCTTAGCTTGCTTAACTAAATAAATCTTGGTTCACTTGCTTGCAGCTGAAGACAAATTAGGCTGATTATAAACGAAAGGGCACACAGAACATCTAGGAATTAAACTGTGGCTGGCTATTTAGGATGAATGAAATGAATAGGCAGCAACAGCTTTGCATTGCTCTGAACAATCAGCAGTCCCCTTCTCTCGCAATCTTTTTAAAGCACTTTCAAAATAAACTTCAGTGTTATTCTTGTGTGTAAGTTGCTGCTTTGCAAGTATAGATTTTTAAATAAACAGAAAAAATCCCCATGTAAACTTTTTCCCTTTCGGTATGAGAAGCATTACCAAGCTCAGCAGCTCACTGCAACGCTGCCTTTCATACCTCAGCTGAGGAATCCCTGCCGCACCATGTTGACAGGCTGCTCTGTGTACAAATCGTGGAGGCAAGCAATAACATTGCATCCTCCAGCACTTTATTTCGCACATTTCTCTTACTCCACAGGACGCCACAGAACGTGGACCGAATCTGCTGCAAGTGCTTGACAGGTGGCATTTCACATTCACCGCTCTTGGTGGTATGCGGAGTAGGCTGAAACACTGAGCTCTTCACGTGTCGATGGTTTTCAGTAATTAGCATATTTCAGGCCAAATCACAAACATCTTCCCTTGAAAAGAATGATAATTGGTGACAAAATCCGTGGCATGCAGTTTCATCAAATGCAAATTTGGGTTAATAAGAGAGACACTAGGCAGCACTAGGAATGCACCGTAGTTTTGGTAAAAAAGTAATTTTTACTAACATTTCAGGCATAATGATTTTTGAGAGGACATTTGTAATTTTAGTGTTTACTTGACAAAAATGAGGTTTGAAATACACAGACAAAATAAGGCTTATAGAATCACCAGGTTGGAAGAGACCCACCGGATCACTGAGTCCAACCATAGGACTTATAGGACTGTTCTTGCAACCAACTTATAGGACTGTTCTTGCAGCACACCCCGATGTGAGCCCATGGCCTGTACAACTTCTTAGTATGACCATGAAAGATGAATACATCTCAAGCAAACTGGAGCTTTAGGTGTCCTATTCCCCTTGGAAACACACATCATCATTTGTGCTACTCCAGATACTCACTGCAATGCATTAATCCCACTTTTGTGCTTTCTCCCCTCGATATGGATTGAAAACAGAGGTTGAAGAGCACTTCTCTGGATGTTTGAGTTGACACAGGCTTAGGTTGGTGCTAGCTCCTTTGCAGTGCTGGTTTTGCAGCTTCTTAACCAATGTACAGGGTCAGAAAAATATTTGCTGCTGTGATAGATATCAATAGCAGAAAGAAAAGCAACAGAAAACATGTTTCTTGAATAGTAGCTGTTGACCACAAACTGAAATCAAATGAAAAGTGAAAGGCAAACATTTGTGCCATAGCAGGACAAACCCCTCTTCTGAAAACAACAGACAGCTTCTGGGAAAGGTGATAGAGGCTTGAACCGACCAGAATCCTGCCAGAGAAATTCTCCAGACAATATGTCTAAAAAAGAACTACACTAAGGTGTTTGGAGTGGGTAGACCAAAAGCCTTTCTGTACAACAATCATATTATGTAGAAGTAGTCTTGAGGGACACCTTGAGTTGTATTTGCAACCAAACATAACTCTTCATCCATTTGGTGTTGTGGGCAGATGCACTGCTGCTTTTCAGGTGCCCAAGGGTGAATGAAAGATAGACATACTCAAGTTTTACCCAGGGGACACAGGGAGCCCAACTCAAAGTGAGAGCTAAACCCAGGTCCTCGAGGTCTCCGCTCACAATTTCAGCTTTTCTTCCTATCACGCATTTCCAAAATTTGATTCTTCTTTCCTTCTGCACCTGCTTTGCTGCAGCTTGCTTATTGTCTCTCCCTGCCAGATCCTGCGGGTACTCATCCCTCCCAAGCAAGTGGTGGCTCAGTCACTATGGGTGCAATACTTAATGCCTCCAGTGCCGGGTACGTTTTCTGCACGCTGTTTTAGCAGCATGGACAGTCATGGTAGGCTGACTTATGCCTTCTCGTTTCAGCTGCTCTAACACATTTTCAGGCTATGGAGAAGCAGCAGAGCGCGTTCTAGACCACAGACACAAATTTTTTTCTCTTACTAAAAATACCTAAGCTACTGCAGCAATTGCAAATCCAGCCACTCTCTCTTGACTGAAACATGATTCTCATCTCAGTAAAAGATCAGAACAAAAGTTTTCTTTCAAAATCTTTCTTGACTGCAGAAACATGAGAAGCAAATAAGACAAGTCAAATCTCCAGCCTAAGATAACATAGTTGATACAAGGCAGAATTATTTGGTCTGAATTGGATGCTGTCTTATTAAAAGCCGATAGGTGCTCATGAATACAAGTTAACAGTTTCCTTTTATCTCATGTTTTTGTTTTACACTGATATGATAAGCTCCTGTTTTAGTATATAAACTTGCTTTTGATATACTGATGCACCAAGAATTTTTCCATCAAGGGAAAAGCAAGACAGATGATCACAATATTGGGTTTTTCTTTGTAACACAGTTGTTGAGCTTCCATGATAGAAGCATCATAGTAACACGATTAACTACATACAGGAGTGCACATCCAGCTTGCTGTCGAAAAATTGCATTCCAAACATAAATACCCATATATTTCTAGAACAGCCACATAAATAGATACTCAGTCATATCCTAACTTACAAAACATACACCACTGGCAATCAGAGAGATTAACCCTTGTCTAACACTGAACGGCTTTGTCTCTTCCTTGCTACAATTCTCACCATGCTGCAAACAATTTTGCATCCAGTGCTGAATCCAGGCTCTGAAATCTGAAGACTGTTTTATTACTGTGCTGTACAATAACTGAATTCCAGATTAAAATATACACAGGCATTGTCTTATTCCATTATCAGGACAGCACAAATGTGTCTCAGATATTACTTATATGGTTTTAAGGAGTTGCATTTCTTTCTAGAAAATTCTGTTCGAGAAATGTAATGTCACAGGTATCTAAAGGAAAAAACCAAACAAATACTGTAATTTGTTTTACACATATTGTGTATAGAATTATTAGGTTCTTAAAACTGAGAACAAAGTTACACCCATCAGAGATGTGAATATTTTGTAAAGTAACAGTGCTTTTCTTGGTGTCAGAAAGAATGAAATTTAATTAAAATTTTACATTGATGCTGAAATATATTTAATGTAACAAAAAAGAAAATACCCTTAGTAACATTAATAGTTGGCTTACTTTAACAGTCATCAATAACAGATCCTCACAATGACTTCATGTGGTGCAGAAAGCCACAGTATCCCCAGAAGTCTGCATGCAGGGAAATTTTAAAAAGCAGCCACACAGCAAGAGCTAAACTAGAACCAGAACAAAAGTAACCCCAGAAATTCCATTTCTTTTTAGCCCTAGAGGCATGTCAGTTCTCCTCTTATCTACAGCACCGATGTTTCCTTGCGGAGCCACGCCAGTGAGAGCTCTGCAGCTCAGGGAGCAGGCGCTCCTGGGGCTCAGCCTGTGCCAGGAAATTCCTCCTATTTTCTGCTGAGTTACTGTGCTGGTGGTGCAGCTCAGGGAGCACAAGAGGGAGATGGGAGGTGGACGGTGGGGGCCAGGGGAGGTGGGCAGCACTTGGGAATAAGTCTATCCACACTGACCTTCTGCCCGAGAGATGTTTGCAGGTGTTCCTGCAGGAAAGATCCGATTGACAGACAAGCCAGAGAGCATCTGTCTTCTGTAACACGTGAAATTAGGCTGCACTGCATACATGCAAAAATAAACCTGCCTACACACAATGGAAATGCAGTCTTGATTCAGCTGCATCATTTTCCATTGCTGCTGCCATGAAGAATAATGTCTGAAAACCCAACATCGTCTCTTTCAGACGCAGAGAGCTTCCCCACACAGCTGACTGAACAAATGCCCAGGCAAGAGGTTTAATGAGCATTCTTTGAGAACATCCATGTTTAGAAAAGACCCCGGTGGACACAATTTTTTAGGGAGTCACAAAAGGCTACCTGTTCCTAATCTACAATTTCCCACATAGGGTCTTCCTCTCACTGGAAAAACTGACAGATAGACAAATTTAATGTATTTTTTTTAAATAATGTTAAGAAGTGTGGAGGTGGAATCACTGAGATATGCAGATATAGGATGGTGTCACTAACCAGAGAGACTGCCCACACCAGCTACCTTCACCATGCCGTCCAGTGTGTAACTGGAAGGCTTCCCTGGCAGACTAGCTCACAGAAACACCAGCAAGTTCCTACTAAAATGCACAGAAGAAGAACAAAGCCAGAATTTGAGCTTATTTTGAATAAAGTCTACCTGCATGACATGCATTCAGACATCAGGAGACATCTCCTGAGCCAGGCGTCTGGGTGTCCCTAACATTGAGCAGACAATGTCGATGTGTGAGCCACGACCAGCAATTTGTAGAAGCCCAAGGCAAGGAACAGCAAGCCATCCTGGAAGGATTCAGTGCAAAACTTTTCTTGGGATAAAACTGCATTGACTCCATTTTGGTTTCTTACTTTTCCACAGTCCTTTTGGGTTTTCTGTACACTGCCATCTCCCAGTTCTGAGTGAAACTGGACATAAACTCCAGCTCTCTTCCATAGAAGCAGGAAAGCACAGACCACTCACAACTCTCCTGACTAAATTTGCAGGCTCACTCCTTTCCCAAAGCATCTAAAATATTTGGTTGCTAATTCAAACCTCCGTGGGAAGCCCTCCATCCAGGATTCGCTGGAAATGACCAAGCTGTTCAGGATACCCGGCAATTCTCTTCTCTGGATGGTTCAAAAGCTAGGAAAATAAATGTGTCAAATGAGGATTTTAAAGGAATAATTAAGTTAGCAGGAAACACGAGCAAAAAACGGAGTTGGTACCTCCTATCCTCTAATATTTCCTCTTTCATATTATCAAAAGATCAAGTTCTTAAGCCTGCTGAACTCCAATGGTTACAAAAACCTGAGCTCAAACAGAAGCTGCTAATGAGAGGCATTTCCTAGAGCTGCTTTAGCAGGTGTTTCCTGCTGAAATGGGGAGGGTCACGAATGTAAATCTCATTTGGAAAGTTTCTAACCCCGGGGATAATATTCAGTGGTGCTGCCACTCTCACTGCCATCTGCACTAGAAAGTGATTCAGACTGAACTAGATAGCACTTGATCCCACTGAGTGAGCCCAATTGTTTGCATTCTTGCACAAATGTGTGAATGGCAGCCTTCCGGCGCAGCAAATGCTGGGTCTGCTCCCTTCAAAGGCTTTGCCAGTGATCCTTGCCCTGCTGGCTTCATCCTTAATTGGCCTACACGGTGGGGAGCAATTAAAAATAAATGGTAGCTTGCTGCGCTGCTGTAAGGGGAAGTTTTGCGACTCCAGGCATGAGTGCAGCTACCTTAGTCCACTGCATATGCCACGCACAGGAACAACAAGAAGAGAAGAGGAGGCCTGGCTGAGTAAGCACTAGGGAGAATAACGCACATTGTAGGCTGCAATAAATCATCATTAGCCTTACAATTAAAGGTTCAATTGTCTGGGGCAGGAGCATGCTTTCCCTGGTGTTTCTGTGGAGTGTGGGAATGACATTCCCTAATACACTTGTAGTCCAGAAACGGGATTTTTTGTATCATCTTGGCAAGATGGTACAAGCCCCTACCACACTCTCTCAGCAGAGAGAACAAAATGGCTCTTATCTGCATGGAAAAAAATGAGGTTTCTTCAAACGAATCATCCGATATCAGAAGCTGTAAAACTGATCGTTAATGAAAGACATCTAACCTCAAAGGAAAGCAATGTCCCATAACTGTCATGAGTGTCTCTGAAACTTTAATTATAGGGAAGGTATTTTGAGCCACTCGTTCGTAAACATCTGTATCAAGCACTGGAGTTCCTCATGGAGTTTCTCAGATAATTTCCTACGGTTTACTAATGAAGGTCTGCTGTAAGGATGAACTGAAAATCCCGACTGGTTATGGAATTAAAACCTGGAATAAAAATACAGACTTCCATAACACACCAACCCGTATTTCCGTGACATTCACAAGTGGATGAAAGCACAAAAAAGGAGGAGCTGAGAGTCACTTGATTTTACTTTGTTTCCTGAAGATATTTGACACTGAAGGTAGTCAGCTTCAATCAGGAACTAACCAAGTAAGTGATGTCAGCAATGGCCATTTTATAAACATCATGTGAATGTGATTTCCTAATGACATGGTTGAATACCATTTTTTGCATCTTCTTGCTTTACTGTAAAGCATCTCAGTGCCTTCTGTATCAGAAATGTGCGGTACCTTCAAAGACATCGCTTCATTTCATCATCAAATAAAAAGGGATGAAGTCTGCACTAGAAAATCTCCAGGGCATCCTTTTCTCATGTCTCTCTTTGTTGATATTAAATTGAGGCTAACAAAAGGCTTTACTCTGATGACATCGTACACAATCTGTGATGCAGTTTTTAAGAGCTTAGCATCTCTGGAAAGAGCTACCACTCTTCTTAAGAAGATTCAGTGAGCATGGGATAGAGCTAGTGTATGGGCTCACGCTTCTTGTTAAATGCATTTTTAGGCCCAGGATTTAGAACGAATACGTAGATGTACCTCTGAAAATTACTTCTGAAGTAGCTAAGATGTGATATTCTAATGTCAGCAACATGTATTGGGGGTGGGCCAAGATATATCTATTATGTCCCAGCCCAGTTCAACCTCTCTGATTACAGCGGGCTTCTACAAGAAGCAGCAGAGAAAGCATTTCTGCAGTAGATTAGGTCTTCAGAGGGGAAGCAGGTTACATAAATCAGATCTCTGCACGGAAATATCTTGTATCTTGGGCTTGCAATGTAGCAAACTCTCTCAATTGCATTGATTTGCTCAACTTCTGAAATGGGCTATTTATGTGCAAGCACATACATATCATATACTGTTTGTAGGCACCTCCAGAATTCACCTTCTTCTACAAGATTTCAAAAGCAGTGGGATGCTGTGGGGGCTGCAGAGACACTTTTCATGTTTTCTCCATAGAGGGCTGCAGAAGATAATGTAATCCATAATTCTTCAACAAAGAAATGTCACTCATCTAAGGCACTTTCCTTTTAGTCCATTAATTTGTGATACAGTTTCTAAAAAAAAAGAAAAAGATTGAAACTATGCAAATCTCTTTAAACCAGTTTTGAACAGAGAAACAGCAAGAGGCCAGTTGCTTAGTGATAATCACAAAAGCAAGGAAGAAAATGCTGCAAGCCCCGCTATATCTGTGCAGTTAACATCATGAAAAGGCCATGGCCTAGCAAGGAAAACAACATTGAGGTGCTTTGTTATGTCGCTTGTGAAGATTTCTTATGTGCTCATTCTACTTGATTGCACTCAACATTGATAATCAGGTCTTTTGATTCCAGGGTTAAAAATTCCCTACTAAATAATGTTAAGGGTTCTAATATACTGTTACTATGACCTTTGTAATGAAGTCTTTGAAAATCAGGTGGTATTTCAAAGCACACAGTAATCCATAGCATTTTGTGTATACTTTGCATTTCTCCCACATACAGAATTTAAGCTCTATGAAATGTGTTTAGACAAGGCACAAAATGTGCCCATGACACAAAAGCTGCCCTAAAAAATTTGACCACACGGAGATTATTACAGAAATTCTGTGGGAAGAATTTAGTATTAAAAAATTACTGGTGCTAGGGCTGCTCTTATCAGCCAAGAGGTCACTTTACAGGGTCCCTTCCCCATGCCTCAGGAACCTTGATACCCTATTAGACACTCCATGGGCCACAGGCAACAGGTTCTCCATAAGGCACAAGGACATCAGCAAAATTGTTTCTGACTGCTGACAGCATCTTTCTGTTTGAGAAATACAAGCCAGAGTGCAGTGAACATTTTCAGTGCCAATTCCTGAGCACAGTCCTTGCAATTACTATAGCAAAAATGTGATTTTATGAAACAAATGTAAAAATTGCAGTTTTCCTTACCTAACTGCTAAGTGCTCTTCATACGTACAAGTCATAGAATCATAGAATAGTTTGGGTTGGAAGGGACCTTAAAGATCATCTAGTTCCAACCTCCCTGCCATGGGCAGGAGATACATCCCACTAGATCAGGCTGCCCAAGTCACTCCAAAACAGTAAAGTATAAGGTGAACCAAAGATGGTTGAGTTTTTTTAACCAAAAATCTCAGTAATCCTTTAATTAAGAACAGAAGAGGAGCACTGTCCTGGCCCATCTAAGAGAACTAACAGTGATCCAAGTGGTCTTTCCCAACCTGGTGATTCTATGATTCTACAATTCTATTCTAAAATGAGGGCGCACATCATTTCTAGCCCCAGAAGTATACTGTATATTTATAAAATCATACAAATCTTGAGGTAATACAATAGAGAGACGATAGTCCAAATAAACACAAATGTAACAAAAGACTGCAAAGGGAAATTCAGATTTTGCAGCATGTATGTTTATGTGTAAACCCACCACTTCAACACTGCACGACGGCTATTTCCAGTGTCCTTGGGATCATCTCAAGTTGTGTATCACGAAGTGCTGGACAAGAGCCGGTACCAGGACAACGACTAATCCTAGGCACATCCCTTGCTCATGGCCACCAGTGTAGCACTGCCTGCCTGGAACACACACACTTCAGACAAATCTACCAGCACCAGCATTTATCACCACCCCATCTTCCTGAACATGAGACAGCCTGAAAAATTCCACATCTCCGGTTCTTCTCCTTTGTTTTCAGTGAAGACGAAGAGATTAATCACTCCAAGTTAATCAGATTGTTAATCGAGCAATTGGCAGATACCTCACTTCTTAATTAATGATAATTTCTTAATTAATAATAATTAATTAATCGACAGCCCCTAATTTCTGCAGGCTAATTTCATGGATAGGCATTTTCAAGAGTCTGGGCTAGTGATGCCAAAATGAAACCAGGAACCTCAGGCAAGGCTTCCTGGACTAAGCAATGTGTTTGAGTGTTCAACCCTTAGGAAGGGGCTGGTTTTAGACATTCAAACTGAGACAGAAAAGGCAAAGGTTTATTCAACAGAAGGTGGTGCAAGGTGAGAGATCTAAGCTAGTGAGCGTAGCGCTGACAGTGTTATTTCGCAGTGTTAAATCTGTGGAAGAATTAGTCACATTTCCATAGTTAAAACTAAGCAGGACATCAACATCTTTATTAGCTATGCATTGTCCCCACATTAACAGCAAAAAACAGCTGAAAAACTTTGGCAAGTTCTTTTTCCTTTCACAAATATTTTGCTGCTCAGAAAAACATCCATTGAAGAAGCTTGAACATTTGATGGAAAATGGAAAACTTGCACCCTAAAAGGGTACTCCAAGACACCCCTAGCAGGGCTGGTTAGGGATTTGGTCAACGCGCGGAGACAATAATACTGCTGCTGCTGAAGCAAATACCTCAATTTGTCCTTCCTGAAGGATCTCCTCGCCCCATCCTGTTCTGCAGCAAAGGCAGGGCCAGGAAGAAATTACTGAAATATAGTCAAACTTTTTGCTCGCAGAAGGAAATACTCTAATCAGTGACACTTCGGAGGGTTCTGCAGTTTCGGGGTGGGTCATTTTTGGCAAAACCTTAATTCTTGGATCCCCTTTAGAAGCAAAAGAAAACCACCAAGAGCTAAGGATCCCTTAGTATGATGTAAGTGAGAGTGAGTTGAACTAAATTATATTACCTTAAGATATAAACTTCATATTGAATAAAAGATATAGAAAAGACACATGGGAATCCCTGGCAGATTTGTAGGCTTTATTTGGTATCAGCCAACCAGTTGTGCATGTCATAAAGTGGTTCAAGATGATAAAATGTATCAGAGATTTAGAGACCAGATACACTTAGGAGAGCCAATTCATCTAGTTAGTTACAGAAACTTTCTTCACTCTTATTGGTAATCCCAGTGGACTGAGTTAGCACAGGCAAATCTGCTTGCACATTCAGAATTTCCGTAAGAACTAACTTTCTCTTCACTGAGAGTATCATCATAGATTAACAATCAAGAAAGGGAAGTCCATTATGTTTTTCAAATAAATGCTTCCTGTTTACAGTTATTAACTTATCAAAATATTACTAGGTTTTCATCACTACTTGTCTAAGCTACACAAATTCACTATGCTGCTGTGCCATTTGTCTCATGAGGGTATTAGCAAGAAGAGCAGCCATTTACTACTGAAAAAGCCAATCTACTAGTCACAATCTATATTTCTCCTGAAACATTTTATGATCCTGGAAAACAATAACTATCGTGAGAATTTCATAAAATAGCAGGGAAAATTTGGCATATAAATCTGTATAAATATCTAACTACGACAACCTTTGGCACTTGAATTCAACACAGTTTAATTTCCTCCTCATAAAAATAATTTCACATCACAAAAGGTATATTTTAACATAAGGATTACTATAATTTGAATAATCTGAATGACATTCCTGATTAATTCTTTTTTCCAACTACTTTTGGTAACAAAAAATGAACAGGAGGGAAGGGCGCTGTGACCAACAGCATTCTCCGAATCCAGCTGGAGACTGCTAGCAGTAGCTATTTACAGTTTTAGTAGACAAATCCATAAGCCCCAAATATTTTTCAAGTGCTAAATCAATTAGTCAATATTTACAGGCCATATATGATAAATTTTTTTGTTCTTTTGCTCCTGCAAACGTTATCTCACGTGCACAGAGCATAGCTGCAACTTGCAGGCTCCACCATCTGGTGATTCACTCTGTAAGTCAAAGACACCCAGAATAATTGTCCATGACCAAAAAGCCTCCAGTTTAAATGGCAAGTCTCCTCAAAAGATGACAGAAATGAGGGGTTATATGAGAGGGGATAATAAAAATGTATAGGTTGTGCATTTTAGTGAGCACTACTGCAATGCACATCATTCCTTTTCAGAACGGTATCTCTGAATCTCGACCCAACTAATAAAGCACGCTATTATAGTTAGCTTTTATTTCACACAGGCTATGTACTAATTCATACTATGTAGCTTGAAGTCTTTATGCACGGTGGAACAGCAAGCAGAGGAGGGAAAAGAAATGGCAGTCTCCTCACAGAGCATGCCAATATTTCTCTCTCCAAAGCCTCCTGCTTCTTTCTTCTTCTCCCAAAACAGGAGAAGTGGATTAATACCACTTTGCAGCTACGAGCCCGTGTGCCCCTACTTCACGAAACCCTCAAGAACAGCATTTAGGGTCTTCTGGTCATAAAACACTGCTCGAAAGAGTAATTCCCATGGAAGCTCTCTTCCCTCCAGCAAGTCTCATAAGCAAGATGCCCCCTGATAGCAAGTCCTGCCTGAAACCCTGTTCAAGAGCTCATAACCAGTAGCACTGTAGGGAGCGGGACAAGAAGACCTGGTATCTGACGTCTCTTTTCTCTGTGGATTCTCTGATACTTAATAAAGGGTGAACCTTTTTTCCACGGATGATTTTTCATCTACATGGATGTCGATCTTTATGAAATACGCAGGAGCTTAATAACTCTGTGGTCTTTATCCTATCCCAGTCAAATTCAGATGCAACTGCCCAATATTTGATACTTACTTAGAGGTCAGGAAGGAGTGACTGATGTAAGTAGGTACACAAACAGTAAGGGCAACACCATCATTGCAGCCAAGAAAGAGACTGCCTTGCTGCTCTGACTTGTCTGTTGAATGGTGACAATGACATTGCTATTAATTGAGTATTATCACTTATTGCCAGCCTTATTACAGGCGAGTAAGCTTTTGAAAGAGAGGCCCCTGACGTGCAAGGAGGGCACTTCCGCATAGATACAGAAATATCAGATGAGTTCTACTCTTCTTGACCTCTGTAGCCTATGTTGTGTGAATGTGTAAACTCACTTCTCACCCCATCATCACAAACGAATGATTAATGCAAAGTCCTCCAATTGTCAAGTTTAGCAACATGCCACATAAGCAGTGAAATGAGTTACAATTATCATCATGAATAAAAGTCTCTAAAGCATCCATGCACAGTCTCTGCGCAGAAAGTCTTCATGAAACTAGCACTTGAGATGGCTCTTTCAACCATCCTCAGCTGACTGAACCTGGGCACCAGGAATATAATTACTCACTTCAGGATTCTACCAATGTAATATAATAGTAATAGTAATAGTAATAGTAATAGTAATAGTAATAGTAATAGTAATAGTAATAGTAATAGTAATAGTAATAGTATGCAGAATGGCTACAGTACAGTCATGATTCATAATTGGATTTCAGAGCTGTTGTGAGCATGAAATCATTAAGGGCGTTTTTCTTTATTTATAGTCAAAGGAATTGCTCTAGAAAGTGGTGAGGCTGAAGGGCTGTCCAGCAAATAATTCCTCCTTTAACAATGAAACATCCAGTTTCTTCACTAACCACATATTCCTCTACACCTGACAGGTATAGAGGCAATCTGATCAGCTCTCTGAGTTGCTGTTTGTGGGATATTGACTCTAGAAACAACATTTGACTCTAGAAATAATACTTTCCATAATTACTTGCATGCTCAATCTGACCCACTGTATGACACCTAAGCAGAACAGTGGACACACTTGCATTTGACACAGTGTGAAACCTGGGCCATCACAAATACATCAACAATCCATTAACCGATTAGGAAAATATTTATCTTGGTGAAGAGATGAAAAGGAAATTATCCATCCCCAAGTGCTGGTTAAGCAGCAGAGCATACAGGCAAGGAGTATTCAGATTTCAAATGAATCTATCTTCTCATCTGCAGAATACAAATAGCTAAGGTTCCACTTAGAGGTTATGACCCAGCCACTCAACTCATCAAAGTATGAAGACATGCAAGTGATGCCAATATTAACTGAAGATTTTATGCTGGAAGCAACTCCCTGCTGAATAGGTGCCTTGCTTTAACTTAGCATGAATGAATTTTTCCTCAAACCCTCACTACGGCACCTGATATGTGCCCAGTTTATCTGAAGATCATTTTCTATTGTTTTCAAATAGCATAATTAATTACATATGAGGAAGTTAAGCAGAAGTATGAATGCAAAAGCAGAGAAATCTCTAGTGTGCTCTCCCCCTTCCTACCCAGTAATTTGTTGTGTGCATGAAGCAAAAATATCAACTTCCATGCAACTCTTCCCATAGATTACCTGGGATGTGCCAGTGGGAAAATGTTCAGTGGTAAAGTCAGAATCTGTTTTTTAAATGGCTGTGTGCTGGTTCAGTTATGGCAAGCTTTACAATCAGTCCTTTGCTCAATACAGCTAGCATGGCTGAAATTATGTTTCATCAACTGTAAAAGGTACTTGTATTGCTAGAAAGTAATGCTGTCACGAAGGAAAAAAGAGGTAAGGGGCAACCATCTCCTAGATTTGCAGCTCTACAAAACTTATATTTAAGTTGTGAAAACATACGTTAACTGCAAATACACTCCTCAGGTTCAAAACTACACACACAAACTGTATATACAAACTATATAATGTATTGGGGGGATGTAGAGAGATCTGTTGCTTATGGATGAATCACCCAAGGAAGAAAAGACACCGTGAGTTATTCTCAGGCTCCACACTTTGTGTGTCAGCCACTTTGACACTATAAAGCTGACAGAGATGTAAGACCTTAATGGGTGACCATAGTACAAGAAATTGAACCTAGGAGCCAGTCACTGCTCAATGTCCAACAGCAAGATTAATTAGGTTTCAGATTTGGGTTCTAGTTTCTGATTGATCATTGTCAACACTCGAAGTTCAAGGCTCTCTTTACTCTTCCCTGGAGCACCACTGAAGATCCTCCATGGTATCTTCAGTCAGCCTGAACCACAGAGATGTTCCCCATTACTGTGTTTTGTCTGTATCTCTGCTTTCTTTTTTTAAGGGTGATTTTCTGAAGCAATATGCCTTTGGGTTTTTTGTCTGATTTATGTCTAGCACTGTTCTCCCGGTTTATCTACCAGTTTATTACATTCTCTCTATACCTCATCCCATCCCTACCATTTCTAATTCTATGCCTTTTCTAGCTTTGATTTACTGAACTTCCACTTCCTGTTTTCCCTTCTTTTTTTATTTTCTCATTTCGAAATCACATTTCATAATCGTCTTTGGCAGGGAGATGGAGGTGTCACATACTTGCTGGTGTGCAGATCCTTTCCTCCCAAGTCCAGCATCTTTTTCATTCAGCCACTAAAAGAAGCTGACTCTAAAGACAGATTTAGTGGTAGATACATGGTTGCTTAACACCCAGTTAAAGCAAAGATAGACTTTATTTAGAGAATTTCAAAATCAATAAAGACTGAATGTGTAGTCTCCTGTTTCACTCATTGATTCCTCTACGGCATCTGTATTTTTTGAACCTCAAATTTCCTCTAGCTGGTTAGTTTATTTCTTAAACGCCTAGCAGTGGAAGTTTTTAAAAGAGCCATAAATGAAAGGGAATAAAAATACAAGCCTAACACAGGAGTTCCATCATGGAACCTTAAAACCGATTACTGTCATTTTGTGTAAGGTTCAGATCAGATGTGATCATCTGGAAAGCTGGTCTTCTGGAATAAATGTCAAACAGCATGATTACCAAAAAATGGCAAATGGTGTAGATTCCTTTCAAGCTGTGCAACGCTCAGTGTGAGAGGTCCTCATCCCTCCTCTGACTATTCTTTGACAGAAACTGAAGGAGCACAAAATGTGCCAGAGGGAAACACTGATTCCACACAATAAATAATTTTGATTTTCATGCTGTCACAATTCAGTAATAAATTAGGAATCAGAGGATCTACCAAAAAATGCCAGATGGTTCATTATGAAATACACCAGCTGTCCTTTTTCCTCTAACGTCTCATTTTAAACTGGTGGAAAACAAAGTTACTTTAATCTACCCTGTACAGCTCTATAATAAAAACAGACACCAAAATAAAGGTTGGAATATTCAGCTACTCACTCGATTCACCTGGTCTACCATCATGATGTCATGGAGTGTAATCACTCAGCTACTTCACAAAACAGATTACTGAGGTACCTCTGCTCTCAACACCGTATGGACATGAATTAATAGCTGTTGTTTTGCTATTATATTTATTTCTAATAATGCCAGCAGCAACCTTTTCGGTTTCCAAGCATGTCTGTTAGTTTCTAAGCATGTCCTCTGCCTAACAGAGCCCATAGTGTCAGGGTAGATAAGCAGACAAACAGCTGTTAGTATAAACTGGACCAACATCTGTACAGTGGAGCTACCAAGAACATCAGTCCAAGGGCACTTGTTAGGTGGTTCCTGCATTAATGGGTTGGGAATGGAAAGGAAAGGCAGTTTTAGAGGGATATACATGAATAACTTGAGACAAAACTCAGAAGATTAGCAATACATCTATTTTGAAACCACCCATGTGTTTGAATGGAAGGCAGGGGGTAAACATGCTACTTAAAAATCTTATCTATGTTTACTATCTTTGAATGCTACCTTTGCAAAACCAATAGGTCAGAAATGCTAACAAATAAATCCTTGGGGTTATAAAAGGATACTTTCTTAGCCATAATGGACTCTTGCCTATTCCATTTTAGTTGTAAGACTTAATGGATTCATTTGGCAAGTCTTAAGAATTTAACAGACCATGCATATTCTTCAGAGCTCAGTCTCAGTTATTACAGCACAGCCAAACTCTTTCTACTAAGGTTTGCTAGAGATAACAAATCTATCCCTCAGCCAAGCATGAAGATGTAAGCAGTGCAAAAAGAAGTGGCCCAGGGGGACATTTTTCACATTGCCTCACAAAAAAACCAATTAATTTTCAAGTTAATTCTTCTCAGCTCCCTAGCTAAAAAAAGACGACTTAATTCCTGATGATAGGAGAGCGTATCACAAAGTCTAAAATACAGCCTAGTTAAAAAATGCATGTGATTTGCTCACCTATGTAGCTGGTTTATGTGTTTATAAATTTCAATCCTTTAAAACCTTTTGGAAGCTTACTCAAATGTATCATTGTTAGATTTGCAGCCACAATTTCTCCACACTTGTAATGTAAACTACATTAGTTGGAGGGTTAAGTGCATACACTTACTCCTCTGAGAGAAGAAATAAATAATAATTTCATGGACTTCACATAAATGTAGTCACAAAAGTTCCTTTTTCCCTCTTGGAAATTTCCAGATGTCTCTGAGCATACTAGCTATTCTGGAAAAAAAATGGGTTTAGGCACCAGGATTCCCCTTTTGCTTTCAGAGACTTGGTACCTCATCTTTCTATTACTGTGTTTAAGTGTCTAGGATGAATAAGAAACCAGTGAAACAAAGCAACAGGCCAGCAAAAATCATATTGCTGCTAAAATTCATGTATGGCATTGAGATAAAGGGCTTACGAAACTTAACAGAAACAAGACAGAATTTTAAAACAAAGTTTAAACACTTCCTTCTATTATTACTAAATCAAATGCTGTTGGAATGTGAAAATAACTAATTTTTCCCCTTAAGCTGTTGATATGATTTTTTAAAGTTATTTCCACCACAATAAGATACAGTTTTAATAAACACTTGACATAGAATTTCTTTAGATAATATGTCTATGTATTAAAATTCTGTCTTCCTTCAAGTATTTTTAATAGATGGTTAAATTGATCCACTTTGCAAGACAATGTTTATACTACCTCTTTTTTAGCAGTATTGTAAACTGAAAGCAATCTGTTTTTTAACATAATTCACAGCTGCTTCTAAATGTCCTTTCTGAGGCTCTAGCCCTTTTTTCAAAGGACTCTTATGAAGAATGTCTTTAATTAGTATTCATTTCAAGAACATTTTTTTATTCATTTCATAAAAATCTGGTCTGAGTAGAGTTCTTATCGTTGTGAATAACTGACTAAACACTCAAACCTTAAAAATTACACTGGAGAGCAGTAAGAAAATTCACACATCATTCTTTTACCACTTACTACTGCTTTTCAGCACATCTTTTTCTTTCTTGTCTTCCTATCAAACTTAAAAGACTATGTAGCACACTGGAGAAGGTTATGTTTGAACTGGAGAAGGTGAAATTTTGCCAGAGCTGAATGTTTTATGTAATACTAGCCTTGCAGAACACTGACAATGATAAATGCCGTGCAGTTAACTCCCATTTACTAGGTCTTTTCTGTCCCAAGGACCTGAAGCACAATACTGAGCCAGCAGAGAAACTGCCTAAGATATCTGTATTTTCTGCTTTGATTAGCTTTACTTAGTTACTCGATGACTTTTTGTAGCATTTAAGCACGTATATGAAACCTAAGATGATAAGCCAAAGAAAGTTAGATTCCTAGCCTGCCTGTTCTTTCCTCATGTATGGAGAATTTTTGCTAAAAATCCAGTCTTCGCTGTCTTTCTTTCACAGTGATGTATTATCTCCACCTATAGATGGAGAAACAGAGATAAAGTGAGCAACATAAGCTGAAGTCATACAGTGAGCCAGCATCAGCTGGTAAAATATGCCTGTACTCTGCAATTACTCTTCCACATCTGCAGCACTGCATTTCTAGAAAGTAGTGACACAAGAAGCTTTACTTCTCTGCACAGGTCTGAAACACAGATGCATGAAACGTGAACACTGCCAAGCACCAAGTCAGGGTGAAATGAATACAGCACTTCACCCTTCCAATACCACCTGCAAACCGAAAGGGACCGCTTGTAGAATACAGTAATTTTATCAAACACATGCAATTTGTTGATTGCATTCTTGACATTAGAGTATAGCCTTATTAAGTTTAATCATTTATGACTTTCATAGCAGTCTCCATTTAGATTCAATCTTTGTACAATATTGGTTTTTTAAGCTAACTTCTATCTGTTCACATTAACATGCAGTGAATGGGCCTGTCCTGGTTTTGGCTGGGATAGAATTAATTTTCTCCTGAGTAGCTGGTATAGCGCTATGTTTTGGATTTAATACGAGAATAACGTGAATAACAGACTGATGTTTTCTGTTGTTGCTGAGCAGTGTTTATACTAAGCCAAGGACTTTTCAGCTTCCCATGCTCAGCCATCAGGGAGGCACACAAGAAGCTGGGAGGGAGCATAGCAAGGACAGCTGACCTGAACTGGCCAAAGGGATATTCCATAGCATATAACATCATGCTCAGTATATAAACTGAGGTGGGGAGTTGGCCAGAGGCAGGATTGTTGCTTGGCGACAGGATGGGCATCAGCCACTGAGTGATGAGCAATTACCTTGTTTGGTATATTCTTTTATTATTGTTCTCTTCCTTTGCTGCCCTATTATACTGTCCTTATCTCAACCCATGAGTTTTACCTTTTTTTCTCTATTCTCCTCCCCATCCCACCAAGTGGGAAGTAGTGAGCAAGCAGATACGTGGTCTTCAATTACCAGCTGGGATTAAACCACAGCAAGTCCTGAGGCTTTAGTGTCCTCCATTTGAGTTGAAACCATCACCATATCTGAGGGCCAAACACCAACTTTGGCTGATGTCTGACTATACAGCCTAGCTATTAGAGCTGTTTTCTATTTAACTCCTGTCCTGAGAAACTGTGTTATTTGAAATATTGGGTTTATGTGAGCTGTGGTTACAGAACAAGCATATTGCCTCTCAGTTTTGGAGAGCTCTGAAGTGTTGTGGACAAAGGAGGCAACACTGCTTCACGGAGGTGGATGAAGTATGTGAGGAAACTGGTGAGCTGGGCAAGCTGGGGTTGGCGGGGCTCTACCCACCCCTCAGTTCTGGGCAAGTTGAACCTTTTGCTGACATTTGGTGCTTCCCTTGCAGGTCTTGGCTGTGCCGCACCGTTGACTTGACAAAAGGACAAGTGCAGCACGGGAGTCCAGGGAGGCAATTCTCTGCTCCGCTCTCCTGAGACCCCACCTGGAGCACTGCGTCCATTCTGGAATCCACAACATAAGAAGGATATGGAACTGTTGGAATGGGGCCAGAGAAGGGCCACAAAGATGATCCAAGGGCTGGAGCACCTCTACTGTGAGGACAGGCTGAGAGTTGGGGTTGTTCAGCCTGGAGAAGAGAAGGCTCCAGGGAGACCTTATAGCAACCTTCCAGCACCTGAAGGAGCTAGAGGAAAACTGGGGAGGGACTTTTTACAAGGGCATGGAGTGATAGGATGAGGGGGAATGGCTTTAAATCACAAGGGGGAAGATACATATTAGACATAGGAAGAAATTCTTCACCATGAGGGTGGTGAGGCTCTGGCACAGGTTGCCCAGGGAAGCTGTGGCTGCCCCATCCCTGGGGGTGTTCAAGGCCAGGCTGGATGGGGCCTTGGGCAGCCTGGTCTGGTGGGAGGTGTCCCTGCTTATGGCAGGGGGGTTGGAACCGGATGGGCTTTAAGGTACCCTCCAACCCAAACTGTTCTATGACTCCATAATTCCATGATTCCTTTCTCCTTCCCTTCCCAGCAAATCAAATAGGTAAGATCATTCTTTGCCTGAAATGCCAGGCGCGAGGTCAGCTTTGCAAACCACTTTCCAGGCTGCTTATCACAAACGTCAGAAGCGGGAACATGTTTTTATTCCGTTTCCCTCCACCCCTGCTCGCAGGCACTAACGCGGCCAGGAGCCAGGCCAGGGCTGGCTCCTGGCTGAGCTTTACGCTCCCTTCCACCTTTAGGCCGCGATCCTACGAGCTTTGACCCCCCGACCCCACCCCGCGCCCTTCTTCCCCTTCGAGGCCTCGTCGGGCGCTTCCTCTTCCTGCGCCTCCTCCCGCCGCCACGTGGCTGCGGCCGCGCGCCGGGCCCCTTCCCGCCCTCCCCATCTCCCCAGGTCTGCCCGCGGCGCGCGCCAGCGGGACCACGCGACGCCTGGACGGGCCGGAGCGGTGAGCGGGGGGAGAGGGGGGGAAGGGAGCGGGGGAGAGAGGAGCGGGGGCGCCGTTGAGGCGGGGAGGGCGCGCGGCGCCTTCGGCCTCCTCCCCGCCTCCCAGGTGAGGGGCTGCTCCCTGCCGGCCGGGGTTCCGCAGGCGGCCTGGGCTGCCCCCTGGCTTCCTAGGCGCTCCACGGGCCACCTGGGCTTTCCACAGGTAACCTGGGCTTTCCACAGGTAACCTAGGCTTTCCACTTGGGCTTGCCGCGGGCCACCTGGGCTGTCCACAGGCATCCTGGGCTTTCTGCTGGCATTCTAGGCTGTCCATCTAGGCTTTCCGCTGGCATCCTAGGCTGTCCATCTAGGCTTTCCACTGGCATCCTAGGCTGTCCACCTGGGCTTTCTGCAGGCAGTCTAGTCTTTCCACAGACGTCCTGGGCTGTCCACAGGCAACCTAGGCACTCCACTGGCATCCTAGGCTATCCGTCCAGGCTTTCCGCTGGCATCCTAGGCTGTCCATCTAGGCTTTCTGCTGGCATCCTGGCCTTTCCACTGGCATCCTAGGCTGTCCATCTAGGCTTTCCGCTGGCATCCTAGGCTTTCCGCTGGCATCCTAGGCTATCCATCTAGGCTTTCCGCTGGCATCCTAGGCTGTCCATCTAGGCTTTCCGCTGGCATCCTAGGCTTTCCGCTGGCATCCTAGGCTGTCCATCTAGGCTTTCTGCTGGCATCCTAGGTTTTCCACTGGCATCCTAGGCTGTCCACCTGGGCTTTCTGCAGGCAATCTAGTCTTTCCGCTGTCCACAGGCAACCTAGGCGCTCCACTGGCATCCTAGGCTATCCATCTAGGCTTTCCACTGGCATCCTAGGCTGTCCATCTAGGCTTTCCACTGGCATCCTAGGCTTTCCACTGGCAATCTAGGCTTTCCACAGGCATCCTGGGCTCTCCATAGGCAACCTAGGCTGTCCATCTAGGCTTTCCACAGGCAACTTGGCCTTTCTGTCAGGCTGGGCTCCCCCAAGGTGACCCCCGAGGAAGTAGAGTGAGGGAGGTTGTGCTCCCGTCCTGATCGGGTCTGTGCCCACCTTGGTGCCAGGCTAGCTGGGATGCTGTTAAACATACACCGCTGAGTGGATTTTGTGGATTTTCCTTTTCTCTCCAGGTTTCCATGATGCCGCAGTTAAGGTCAAGGAACGTGGTAACTGGCGGCGAGGTGGAGTCAGCTAGCAGGATGGTCACTAGTCCAAGTTCTCCAGGTGCAGGGGTAGGACACAAGCCAGGGAAGAAGGTGAGAGGCAAGCGGAGTCCTCACCTGGCACAGAAGAGAAAGCCTGAGCAGCCTTTATCTTTCTGCCTGCAACATGCCACGCTCACCAGTGTTTCCTGTGAGCAATTTGCTCCTCCCATGCCCCTGCAGCAGGAACAAGGTGAGAGTAGCCAGAGATGCCCAGGTAAAAAAAAGGAAGGGGATACAGTGTAGGAGGGCTGCCAGAAGTAAGAAGGGTGTAGTTCTGCCAATTTGAGACACTGCTGTATGTCAAGATTGAGAGGGAGCAACCATGGCTGCAGCAGCGCACTGGGAAGAGACTGTAAGGAATGGGACAGGACAAGACTGTCAGCTGTTAGGAACTACTTAGCAAAATAAATTCTCAGCAGGGATTGAAAGGAACGAGCATAGTTTGGAAGGACTCTCAGGTTTCCAGGAGAGTTCAGGGAGCTCAGGAAAAAAAAGGCAGACATTCCTTTATGGAAATGAAATTCCAAATCTCGTCCTCAGAGGAGGAAATCGAGAGCGTGGAGAGACATGACATTTCCTGTTTGCCAGACAGAGGTGCTGCAGCCCACAAAGGGTGCATGTAGTACAGAAATGAAAAGCACTGTCTCCATAATGGTACTGAAGATGCAAATCCTATATTGTAAGAAGAATTTGGGGGCTCAGGAATCCTTTTCTGAACTAAAACCTCAGGAAGAGGTTGATAAAATAGAGAAGCTGGATGTGGGTATTCTTTAATTGAAGCAAGAAACCCAGGGGCACAGGAGGAAGGAAAGTGGTACTTGAGCAAGAAAGGTGGAGTATCTTTTATGAAAAAAAGAATCAAAGGTCCCAGAGAAATGGGTAGCTATTTTATTTTATTTTATTTTATTTTATTTTATTTTATTTTATTTTATTTTATTTTATTTTATTTTATTTTATTTTATTTTTTTTTTTTTTTTATTTTTTTCTAGAACTGCATGCACAGTATCCAGAGTCCAAGAAAGGAGCGGCGAGTCGGAGGAAGAGAGACAGAAACACAGCAGTGTCACAGCAGCTACAGGGTCTAAGTGGCCAGAACCAACCAACAACCAGAAGAAAGATGCAGAAGCGTTGCATGAAAGGAGAGCAACGGAATTCAAACCCTCAGAAAGGAGCAGACAGCCTGAGGGGGAGTGGTAAGCACTTGTGCCCTGCTGTAGAAGTACAAGTGCAGAATTTGGATTCCCAGGACAAGGGACAGGTGGTGCAGTGAGACCCCATTAAAAAGTTAAAAAATAGGAAATTATTTTTCTTCTGTAGGTGTTTGTGGGACAAATGTTGGGGGCAGGAAGGAGTGGCCTGTAGCCTACCTCAAAGTGACTCTTGTGTGTGTGTGTGGCTGCTGACGTAGTTCAAGAAGTGCACAGACAAGAGCTAGGGTCTGCTTTACAGTACTGTGAACACCAGTCTTGGAAGAAAACAGACTTTTAGGAAGATAAAAGGCTTTTCTTGAAGGGGAAAAGCAGTCATTTAGCACGAAGGAGACCAGATACTCCATCCTCTTCCTGCTCCCCAAAAATATTGGCTGCAACACACCCTGAGTAAGAAATTTTCTTTTTTTTTTTTTTTTTTTCTGTCAAAAGCAGTCAGTTCACTTATGGACAGAATGTCAGGCACTAGTAGGAAAGGAGGCAGTAGTTCCAGCAAAGCTCAATTCTGTGTTCATCTGATTTTATTATTTTTTAATATGTATCATGCTGCCTTGTTTTAGTGCTTACCTTTAGAGGATGATGGTTTATGTTTTTAGAACTTTTTTGCTTTTTAGTTGCTACTCTCTGCAAATCCTGAAAGGTATAGATACAAAGATTGCATTTTTAAGACAGCGTTGTATCACATGAATAATTTTGAAAGAGGATTTTTTAGAAGTCTTTTTTTTTTTCGGGACAGTTGTCTAAAAGACATTACTATCAAAGTGGATACATTCAATGACAAATATTTGCTGTAGTTTTTTATTAATAAATATTTATCCAGAAACTTTATTCTGAAAAACTGATTGTATCTTATTTTCCTTGAAAACTTAAGATCCAAAAAACTCACCTTTCAACTTGGTACACTCTTGAGTGCATTCTCCAGACATGATTTTCAGATGTACAGTTTTTCACATGATCTGTATTTGCTTAAAATAAAAAGTATTACTTTATATAAAGATACAGCTCTTGCAGTTTTCCTGGATTTCCTTGCACAGTCAGATGCATTTGGTTGGACTGTATATCTGAAATAAATTACTATATTCTTATGAACAAGCTTTCCTACTAGAGAGAATAGACTTTGTAAACAAAAGATAGTAAGGCCAAGTGTGCAAACAGCATCTGCCTTTTCTTGCCAGACTTGATTTAATTTGATTTCCTCCTATGTTTTAAATATACAGCTTCCAGTGTCCTTACGACACATTAATATTTTAGCTTTATACAGTGTCATGTTCTTTAGTAGCCTTGAATGGGTTTTGTTCTCGTTATAAAATATTGCAATAGGGTAGTCTTTTTTCCTTTAGTATATTCTTTAACAACACTTCTTGGATTTTTAATCAGCAGAGGAAGAACGGAAAGCAATTGAGCAGGTCTCCAGTACACAGGCTGTGAAGAAGCTTAAGACAAATCAAGATAGATCAGAAGATTCCAAGGAAAAGGGACTTGACTACTCTCAATTTCCTACACTTACTACTCTAGGTGAGACTCAAAGCAAGACTTCTCTGTGTCATCCTGTAACAGAAAGGTCTGGTGTGCAGTATAAAAAGAGAAAACCCAGAGCTGATCAAATCAAACTGCAAAGTTTCAGTGTGACTACAGATGAAAAAGTGAGAAATGTACCTGCAAAATGTGATGCTGAACATTGCAGAAATGCCCTGAACGATTGTAACGTCTTGCTCGGTACAACAGAAAAGAATCCATTTGTGAGGTTAGAGGCCTGTAGTTACATCAATACATTTGTAAAGTCTTCAGCTAGTGGAACTACTAGCAGCTGCAGATTAAGTAGATTCTTCCATGCAGCCCATGGTAAAAGAAAGCATACGTTTCCTGATGGTTCTGTAGAACACAGTGATACGAATTGCAGCACTAGTAGAATGCAAAATGAGAGATCACCCATAAAAGTTCATTTAGCGTTTGATAAAGAAGAAACTCCAGAAAAGGTGGAAATTGGGGAGAAGTCAGCAGTGCAGAGTGTTTTCAGAGACACAGCCAATGAATATAGTGAGTGTGAGTTACAAACAGAATCAGCAGTTGCCATGCCAAGCGCCTTTGCAGTCTTAGAACCAAACCATAAAGAAAGCAATCTGTCAGTGTCATGTAGTCATACATCAGATCTTCATGTAAGAAAAAATACTCATGAAACAGAAAATAAATCGGTGTGGAGGAAGAATAGTACCAAAGTACTTGCATTTGAAGATGGCTTTAAGAAGAAATCTAAGCTCTCTGTAATAGCAAAAGGAGAAAATTCAAACAGTGTGGCACATCATTCTTGTGCCACAGGTAGCCTGAGAGTGCCAGCTGAAGTCTGTGATGTTTCTAGTTGTCACAAAAGCAAGGCAGATGAAAAATTGACCAAAGTTAATAAGAAATTGCAGCAGGTTAGCTGTCAAAGAACAGTACCGATGACTGGTAAAAATGTTTGGCCTTTAGAATCTTGTGCCAGGACTTCCGAATGGTTTCATAAAAATAATGGGTCCATCTCAGTAAGAAAAAGACTTTCAGAGGCTGCCTTCGAGGAATCTTCTGATAAAAGCAGTGTTAAAGCTGTAGGAAACAGTGCTGCGACCGGGAACTTGGGACAGCTGGCTTTCCACACGTCATCAGCGGAAATAAACAAAGAATCCACATGTAAAATAATGGATCCAAATACTGAATATCTGCCTTCACTTGAAGCACCAAAATCCTCTTCTGTGGATATTCGTGAGACTTCAGGGGAGAGCAATGAAAATGTGGAATCACCAGTCAATATGTATAGAACTGCTGTGGCTTTTAACCATAATGATGCCCAAGAAGTTAAAGCAACCTTGAATTTTACACCAAAACAAAAAGGTAAGAATAAAGGAGCTGCCACAAAAAGCAACCTGTCTCTGACAGTCCAGAATAGTACATTTACAGGTAGCAAAACCAGAATAATCTCCAACCATGAATCATCAGTAGCGAACCAGACAGTTTCTGATTTAAAGCTAATGAAAGCGTTAAACACTGGAAACCTCACAAAATTCAAAATTCCTTTATGCAGAAACAAACCTGAGTCCAGGAAAGTGGAATCTGCCCATTCATTTGAAAGAAAAACCTGTACACCAGTGGAACTTCTTGATAGCACTAGTGTTTCGAGAAGGCAGAAAGCAGGTGAAGAAATTTCTTTGGTGAATTCCAAGCAGCAGCTTCTTCCTGTTGCGAGGGATGCAGCATCTACAGCTCCCATGAAAGAAAAAGGGGATGAGATCAACAGTAAGAACTTTCAGCATGATGGCTGTGAAAATCTTTCAAATCAGATGTCTTCATTCCCTGAATATTTTTCGTTATATCCCTATCCTTTTCCTGATGGACAACTAGAGTCTTCTGTCCGTGATGTCCATGGTACTGAATGTATATTAAACTCTAATTTTCCTGATGATTCTTGGAATGCAGTTAACAACCCTGTCGCATTAGAAATAAAAGATGATAGTGATTCAAAAGGGACTCTCTCACAACAGAAAAGTCAGAATTTTCCAGATATTCTTGAAGCTTATGAAGATGATGTTCTTGTCATTGATGTGATTCAGGATGACCCTGACCTTTTTGGAACTGCTGATGAAGAGCAGCTTGCAGTTGCAGGCTGTGAAGATTGTCCTCTGGAGGCATCCTTTATGAACATCTGCATTAAAGAAGAAAAGCAGGATCTTAAGCCTAAGTATCCTGTTATCTCAGAAAACAGAGATTCAGTAGATGATATTTTTAGGTATGCATATCATTTTTTTTCATTACAATAGTCCAAAGTGCTTTGTTCTCACATCAGTGTACTTTGGTTGTAGCAGTCAGGCTTCCTTACAGAATTTCGCTGATTCTGTGTTGATTTTAACTGTCAAAATTTGACTGAGGTATGACAGTATCCTGAACACAAATAAATTAATTTGTTCTTCATAAGAACTAGGATAAACTCTGAATCAAAAAAGAACATAGTCCTAAGGAATTTGCTTTAGGTTCAGTGAAGTGAAATTGAAAATATAAGCAAAGCTAGTTAATATTCTTAATGAATAACGTAATATTTTTTTTAATATCTGATGATTTGAGATAACAAATACTGCTTTGAGGGTAATTTTTTAGTTGTAAAGTGGTATAATATTAGAAATAATTTTTTTTTCTAGGTATAGCTTATTCTTTTGCTGAATCTGTATGGGTAAATGGTTGTCTCTACAGTAGTATTCCATTCTGCTGTTCTCCTTCCTTTCTTTTCTCCTGGTCCCAGACACATGAATAGTTTTCAAATCTGTAATTTGCCTAACACATTGTATTTGTTTATCATCCTTCATCTTCATTCAGCAAGTTCCTGGTGTAAATCGTTGGGCATTAAGGGTTTTCTGGATTTTTAGATGGTAATAAAAGTCACTGAAGGGGGAGGAGAAGTTTAAAGTAGAAGCAAAGTTATGTAGAAGAAGAAGTAGTCCTCTGTGAGATAGATGAACACCTAGACGTCACCTGTCTAGTCTGTTTTTTCCCTAAGCTTTGATACTTGCCTTGGATAAATGAGTTTTAAGATTAAATTTTTCATCTTATGAAGAAAATCATAAAGCTTAGGTAGAAATAGTACGTGATTTTCCTCTGAAGATTAGATTTTTTTAATTGGGATGGGTGTTGTAATTTTCTTCCTCTGTCCTTTCTGGGAGGTTTTATGTTATTTTAAATAATGTTAGTTGCTAAGTTAGGAACATATTAAAGAACAGAATATGAGAATATTAAAACAAGGCAATAGACCTTACTGTGGCTGTGTCAGGTAGCTTATGAGATCCCGAGAGAACACCACATCATGGCCAACTCATACTGTTGGTTTTCATTTTGTTAGTACATACGAGATACAACTGGACTTTGCTTGTCCAACAAAAAAGAAGAGATTATGCTGATAGAGTTACACTCAGACCTTAGTACGTATTTTCAAGTAAAATATTATTTCTGTTGGTGTCCTTTTTAGATATATTCTAGAGGATTGTCTGTGTTTTCTTATTTAGCTTCTATTTTATGCTTACTCAGTTTTGCTTCATTGCGATATTGTTTGTAATGCCACTTCAATCTGTCCATGTTGAACACTGAGTCAGAACTGTGCTACTGTAAACCATCTCTAGCTTGTATAAATATTGGTTTAGATGCACGTTTTGTTTAATATTTGGTTAGTGGTAGTGGTTGCTCTCTAGATGAATGTAATCTAGGTGATTTTAAGTAAAAGAGCAATGCAAGCACTTAACAGCTGCACATGGTGATTGTTGCTAAACGTTTTCTTTAGCTGTACCACTACATAGGTTTTGTTATGATTTCCCTTCAGATTAGCAAGAGCAGGCAGATGATGACAGAAGGAATCTGGATCTTAGCTAAAACTGTTGTAGCGTGTGTCTACATGGGTATGCACTGCAGTACGTTATGTTTTGTGTAGCTGTATTTTAGCATGGCATCGGTACAGAGCAGTAAGAACCAGATTTCTGCTAACAGCAAGTTATTCTGAAAGTGTAGCTGGGTTGTTGAAAAGCTTTTTAAATGTGTTGAGTATTACTTAGGAGTTTAATAGTATTTAAATTGTAAATGTGAAGGAAAGGATTGGCACGTTAATTTGTGGTGTTCTTTCAGGTACAAAAATCTGAGAACTAGCAGTTTGTCAAACTGAACAGCTGCTATTCAAGTTTCATTGTGAAACCAAAGCACTGAGGCTGTGGAGGATGTACCGGCTGGATTCACTAACAAGTGTTCAGTGGCAACTATTAGCCACTGTGGATGTGTAACTAATACTGTGGATCCATTTTGTTGAGGTTTGAATTTAAGCACTGAGATGTGTTTAGCTAGTGACACTTTTCATCTTTGACTGTTTGTGACCTTAAAAGCCAGAAAGGTGATTATCGTTATGAAAATTCAAGGATAATAAATTTTGGCTACCAAATTTCACATAATGAGAGCACGTGTCCTTCTACAGAAGAACATACTGGTCACAACAGAGACTGAGGTCCAAAAATCAATTAAGGCTTGTTTCTTTTTATTTTAAGCAAACTAACAAAGTACCCAACAACCGAAGAGGCACCTAATATTGCTACATGCCTCTAACTTCAAGTTTTCTAGCTACTGTAGTTGTGCTTGTGCATATGCCCAGAACTGATGTCTCTGGACAGTTAGGTTTAGGTAGAAGAAGCAGGTCCTGTCTCATAATCCACGAAGATTGCGAAGAGGTTCTCTGAGTGTATGTCCTGAATGATTTGATTCATTTAGCATGCTCTGACCTTTGGAATAAGTAGGACTCGTTATTCCTCTGGTAGTGGCATTTTAAGAAGATAAAGAGTGAGTGCTGGTCACTTGCAGGCATTAGTTGCCAGTCGTCAGGAAAGGATTCTGGACCTGCAGCCTGGATGGGGCAGTGAAACTAAGTTTTCACATATGCTTCTGTTCGCCATTTTCTATTGCCGACCTCTCAGTGACTTGCAACAGTGCAGTTTTTTAATCAATCATTTGAGGCGTTTTTTTCCTCTTGTGTAGGGAATCTAGATGCTTCACTCTAAGTGGTGTCAGGTATGTCTTTTCATCCCAGCAGAACTAGTAGGTTCAGTGGATGCCTTTGAAAGCACATCAGCAGCCATTCCTGCTCAGGAGACATCTGTGTTTTACTGTTTTCCTTTCGAATAAAAAGCCTGCACTTTTAATCCAGTTTTCATGTGCAAAATAGCAAACTGAACACTGTCGTTTGTGTAACTTAGGCTGTAAAGAGTGATTTGGTTAAACTCAATCAGCAGCAACCTGTAAGAGCGTGCCACATTCTGACGTGGTCTAGTCTGTTTCCAGATCTTTAAAATGCGTTGACTTCTGGTTCTGTCAGCACTCCTAGATTTGTCAGGCTGGTGAGCAAATGCCAAGTACTTTTAGGCACTTTATTTACAAGAACTCATAAAGTGCTTCTGTAACTACTTCACACTACGCAGTTAGCAGAATCTGATAAAGACTTGGAAGTGGCTTTTGACGTGAACATGAAGATTTTGGTCTCTTGATGCTGTTAAGTTTATTTTTCAGTTTTAAGCAATATTTATGAAGACGACAGCTTTCTGGAGCTGTTTCCACTGCTGTTTTACGAAAAAGGAAGTCAGTTGTTGTAGGCAAAATCACTCAAACTTTGAATTTCACATAAAACATGAGGGAGAGAGGAAATAAGCCTACAGAGAGCCTGCCTCTGATAAAAATCCCTCTCATCTCTGCACACGTGCTGTAACTTATTAAACTGCTTCTTAATGCATCTCGTGTATATGCTTAGATATCTGTGCCTGAATGTTGGGGTTGTTCGAAGTTAGGCATCCTGAGGAACTTCTACATTTCCACTAGGATGTTGTACATTTTCATTGTTCCATTTTACTAGGTAGCTTGCTGTTATTATACCTGATGTCATTCACCAGGTATGCACTTCCAAAATCTACAATGGTGATGATGTTGTTTGATATATTCTATATATGATACTTTAATGTGTATTTTTACCTTCTGAGCTTTTCTAAGTAGAAATACTTTCTTTTTTTCTTATCTTTAAAATAAGGTGACGTATCTTTCTATGAACAAACGTTTTTGTTACTCTCTTTGAGTTTTATTGTTATGCAAATTGTCTTGAATATAAATTATTAAAAATCACATTTTGTAGAAACTGATGAATTTACTCATTAGCACAGTATGTCAATAATTTACAATACAGAGAAGATTTCCCTTCTCAGTCTTCTATGCAAAAGTGAAATGAGATAATGCGCTTTTACTGACAAAATTTGGGATTTGAAATGTCTTGGTTTTACTTAACCTGTTTAGGTATATTTCTGTGAAGAGGGACGTTGGAAAGCCAAAAGAAAGTGTTAAACCACAGTGTGGTGTACCCAAGGATTCTGTCCATAGCTATTATAAAAGTATTACTGAAAACTTTATTTAACTGGTTAGAATAATTCTGCTTTTGTGCTAGGTCAAATTCTTAAATCCACTTTTTGTTCAAAACAGGAATATTACCACACAAGAATCTGGAATGTCAAATGATACTGAAAATTCCTGTAGTTCAGTGCTAAAAGGTAAGCAGCATTGGAGATTTCTGAATGTATGATCAGGAGAAGAAAGTAACCACAAAGATGTTCAGTGGCAAAACCTAAGTTTTTTACTTTCCCCATAAAATGAGAACTTGTCTGTTGAGTAATATCTTTCTTTTTCTGTGACAGTGATTTGTTTCCTAATGCATGTAAAATGGATGGCCTTTGAAATTGTGCAAACCTGAGCCTTCGAGGGAGCATCTGCTTCTCTATTGTACTTGTCTGTTAGTAGTACTGGCGGGAGGGTGTTTGGTTTCGTTTGTGGGGTTTTTTTGACATCTCTGATACTTCAGGCAAGGAATTATGTTAGTTGATGAGGCGGTAGTGAAACACCAAGTACTGTGATACTGCT
The DNA here is from genome assembly GCF_032191515.1 of Phaenicophaeus curvirostris. Taxonomy (NCBI): domain Eukaryota; kingdom Metazoa; phylum Chordata; class Aves; order Cuculiformes; family Cuculidae; genus Phaenicophaeus; species Phaenicophaeus curvirostris. Next base: position 47,765,075 of record NC_091397.1, on the reverse strand, counting down.
TTGGAGTCTTGACTCATAATCCCACTTAGCTGATCTTGTGTTCATCAGACAGAATTTTATAATTTTTATTTTTCTAGGTTGTACTTCCAATTTTTGTGGATGCTGTGCCCATTCCTATGACAAATTGTTTTGGTTTTTGAGGATGCTTCTTTTTTTATAGAGGATACTTCTGACTTAATGTTTTTTCTTCCAATTTTAAGCAGAATAGTACAACTGGGAAGCATCTGAATGTGATTTGTTTTCTACAGCTTGCATACCAACCTACTGTGCAAGGATGTGTCTGATGTGAAAGTTTGTTTTAGGTTGGAGAAACAGGATTTTGACTTTGAACAGAAGCCAATTACTCACATGCAGGAGAAGGCAGAGAGTGCTGAGACTGGATTTAAAGGTTCTCAATGTGTCCCTTCCTGGTGTCAGTTTGTCAGCTTGCTGTTAATCTGGCATTTTGCTGTAATGTATTGGTTTTGCTGCAGGCTTGGAGTGTTTGTGACAGTGTCTTTTGTGCTGTTTTATTGTATGAATCCCTTACATTCATGTAGAAGGAATCTGGGCAGATGTTGCCTCCTGGACAAAAAGGAGTTAATAGTGACTATTTGGGGGAGAGAAAGTTTCAGGCTTCGATGATTAGAAGGCAAAATAAAATCTAATGAGGATTTAAGAGCTCAGACACCAAGAAATAGACACAAGTTCCTGGGGAGGTGTAGGGAAGTACACAGTTAGGCCTTTTTGTTGAAGAGCCAGAGGGGCCTGTGCCCTTGCATCTGCAGTACTGAGGCGGTTGAAACCAAACCTGAGAGCGAGTCCTGTACTGTTTAGTAACTTCTGCATTTTCTTAGACTGTCTGTCCTAATGAAGTCTGAGGACAAAAGCCTTTCGTCTTTTTCTGTTGCTTAAAATAAAGGAAGAGGTTTAAATAGGTGCTTTTTCCCATATCTGAGAAACTTAGGATTACACCACACTCAGAGATTAATATGCGTGTGGTAACTTAGATTTGAGATAGGACTTTTTAAAAAAAGACCTGTACACAACAAAAGGAAGGTGCCTGATCTTGGTAATTACTGACAATTTATGTATTTATTTAGAAATACCCGTTACTGCTTTGGTGTTGTTATGTAGTGAGGTCATGACTACTTGTCTCAGTGGTTTCATAGTCTAAGAAGGGCAACAAATACCACCACTATGGTATTCTGGGTGACATCCATCATCTCCAGGTGGAAATCATACGTACATTGTCTTGTACTGGTGATTATACGTAGACCAGTGACTATCAGGTAAAAGCATTTCCAATAATAATCTGATTCTTTCTTCCTGTATCTGGACAGTGCAGTTGAAGTTCATTCATGTGATTCAATGAAATAGTGAATGTCTTTTCTATGCAGAGCTCTTCTATTATACATAAACAGCTCCTTCAGAAAGCTGCAGTCAGCTGTTCTCTTAATTTCCTGACACTGAATTGCTACTGAGTTTACAGTATTACAGGAATTTGGAGTTTCTCAGAGCTATCTATATTTGGTTCATGTCATTACGATTAACTTATCCCCTTCTCTAGCAGAGACTGCCTTTATTTGCTTAGCAAATTACCATACATATATTTGGCTATATTTTAATAACAAAGCTTAACAGCATTGATTTCCAAAATACTGCATTCGATGTTATATAAATAAACCTGTTGTACTGTTCTACAGAGACTATTACAGAACATACAGCTTGGATAGAATTTTAATTGCAGATTGAGTTTCATATTTATTTGAAACGGTTTGGGCTTTAAAGGCAAAATAATTTTATGTATAAATTTCACATTTAGGAAGTTCTAGGAATTCTTAAATGTCATTAGTATTAAGGCTTTGTAATATTTAGGAAATAAAAACTTAGTTGTCATATAGTATGGGAAGCACAAAGTAATGGGTTTGTACATTTGCAGCTAAAGATATTAAAACCCACAACTCCTCCAGAGGAAGCAGCACCTTGGGAGGTGTTACTGAGCACTTCCTTGAAGACGGGCAACTGAAAGAACTAGATGAACTTTTAAAGAGTTTTAATGTGGATGAAAAGGTACCGAAAAGTCATGCTTTTTGTTACTAAATAGTTTAGTCCATGTAACTGGATAATATTAACTACTAATGCTGTTTTATCAACAAAATTTTTAATTTCCTGTAATAAAAAATAATTGTTTCATAGATTACCGCGCTATTGGCAGCATAAGTTTTGCTTGAAAAAAAACCCCAGAACTTGTTTTTTTACCTTGTCACTAATAATTTATCTTCAAATTTGAAAAGAAACAAGATATTGTTATATCAGTTGTTACAGTAATTCTGTATTACCAGTTGTTTTTACTAAGTGTACGCACTGCGTGTACGTGACATTTCTTCTTAACGTTCCTAGTTTTAAAAGTTGGTGTTAAATGCTTCTCACCACACAGTCTCAGAAGGATGGGGGGGTACTGGAAATCTGGGGAGCTGCACAGCCATCATGTATCTGAGGAGGATCATTCTGTGGCTCATTACTTGGACAGGAGGGACATTACATTAACATACAGGCTTCCTGACAGTTCACAGGGTATCATCGAATCACCAGGCTGGAAAAGACCCCTTGGGTCATCTAGTCCAACCTTCCTATCTGCCTAAACCATGTCCCTGAGCACCTCATCTACCTGTATTTTAAACACCTCCAGGGATGGCGACTCAACCGCCTCCCCAGGCAGCCTGTTCCAGTGCCCAATGACCCCTTCCATAGAAAATTTCTTTCTGACATCTACTCTGAACCTCCCCTGGCGCACCTCGAGGCCATTCCCCCTTGTACTGTCCCTTGACGCTTGGGAGAAGAGGCCAGCACCCTCCTCCATACAACTTCCTTTCAGTAGTTGTAGAGAGCAATAACGTCTCCCCTCAGCCTTCTCTTCTCCAAGCTAAATAACCCCAGCTCTCTCATCCCCTCCTTGTAAGACTTGCTCTCCAGCCCCTTCACCAGTTTCATTGCTCTTCTCTGGACTCGCTCCAGAGCCTCAACATCCTCCTTGTGGTGAGGGGCCCAGAACTGAACACAGGATTCAAGGAGCGGTCTCACCAGTGGAGTCCAGAGGGAGAATAACCTCCCTGGACCTGCTGGTCACGCCGTTTCTGATACAAGCCAAGATGCCATTGGCCTTCTTGGCCACCTGGGCCACTGCTGGCTCATGTTCAGTCGGGTGTCAACCAACACCCCCAGGTCCCTCTCCTCCAGGCAGCTTTCTAGACAGACTTCTCCTAGTCTGTAGCACTGCACAGGGTTGTTGTGCCCCAAGTGCAGGACCCGGCATTTGGCCTTGTTAAACCTCATCCCATTGTTCTCAGCCCAGTGGTCCAGCCTGTTCAAATCCCTTTGCAGAGCCTCCCTGCCCTCTGGCAAATCCACACTTCCTCCCAGCTTAGTGTCGTCTGCAAACTTACTATGGGTAATGTTCAGCCATTTTCATGCTTGCTGACTTTATCTGACCTTTGTACTCTCTCTGTCCTCCTACCTCTAGATAACAAGTCTAGTTCTTCTAAGACTTGCTGAAGTTTTACAGTATTTAGTTTTTTGATAATGGATTGGAATTAACATCTCAGTGCAAAGCAGGCAGCTGCTGATAGCTTATATTGTTTTGCATTACTTCAAAAGCGGATAAGGGTTTAAATTGGATGAGTTAAACTGTAAAATTTCATGGCTATAAACTGGTGAGTAATTGATAAGGTAACAGGAGAGAATCAGTTTCCCTGGCAAAATAATTATTTAAAAGCAGAGTAGAAGCCTTTCCTTCAGAAAATGGAATTGGAGCTGCCAGTATCTGATTCACAGAGTGAACAGTGCTGTTTTATTCCCTGACCTCTTAGAGAGGGTGAAGGGCTCTGTCAAACAGTGTAGATTACTGGAGGTGTAATACTTGTTGCAATATTGCCAGTTCAGTCCCAGTTTGGCAGCTTCATAGTGTTGTGGCTTTATAAAATCAGTGTCCTGATGTTTGCTTTTCTGTGCTGTGTTGGACAACAGCAAATATGTGCTATTCTCACTCAAACCTCAGACTTAACCAAATTCAAGCCACAATATACATGCTACAACCCTAAACCTATTCCTGTATGTGGGTGGAAAACTAGCTGTGCACACCTGGGAGGGGAGTGGAATGGCAGAACACTGGTTGCAAGTATTCTGCTGTTTGGGGTGATTTGTGGGTTTTGGGTTTTTTGTGTCTTTTCCAACTAATAATGCTGTGAGAAGGGCAAAAACTAACCACGGAGAAAACCCTAAAAATATTTGAGGAACTCGTAAAATGAAGTCTAGGAATCTGACGAGAGCATATCCATCCCTAATTCTTTGGCTGTCACAAATCTGTGGTATAATGTTAAGTTCAAGTTACTTCATGAACAATGGATGAAACAAAGCTGAGATTCCGTGACTTTGTTCTATATCAGTCCTTTCAGATGCTCACACTCCCCTGTCTCTTTTCTTCATACCTTTGGGGATTTTTTTACCTGTACACGATAGTGCACAGCTGAGCAAAAGTCTTAGATTTCTTCTCAATACAGCTTTAAGTTTTCATTAAACTTGATGGAATGTCTTTTGTAGGTTTCTACACATCTGTCGGGTGCAGTTAAAATTGGGCATCAGGCCTGAAAATTGCTGGGATTCTCAGTGGGAGCGAAGAGAAGACAAGACAATCATGTCACCTTTTTTCCAATTAAAAATCACAATGTTAGAGATCACGGAGTATAATGGCAGTGTGTCCATTGAAGAGTAACTCTATGATCCAAATTACAGTTTTTACAGTCAAGACTGTATTATCACACCTTCCAACAATTACTTACTGTCTTATCTCTGCAGTGTAAAGCATAACAGGCTTAGTTATGCTTTGCTTTATCTGAAAGAATATTTTAAATATCTTCACAGTTCAGGTTTGCAGATGGAGTGCCTGATGTTAAACCAGAAAAAAAGGATGAAGCCGAAAAAAGGTATGTGTGTATATATATGCATGCATATACATATATCTATATATATGTATCTCTCCACAGCGTCCTTCCTGTAACCTGTGATGTTCCCCGGTTACTGTGCAAATGAAATGTGATGTTTTTACCGCAGCATCAACATTTTAAATCAGTTTTTCTAAGTTCTTGTGACTATGTGATAAAGAAAAATATATGAAGTAATATAATTCTGCTGTGCAAAGTGCAAGACAAGTATATTCATAGCCTGACAGAACAATAGAGGTTATTTATCTTCTGGCTGGTGATAAGATATAGCCAATTAATGCCAGTGGCTCATGGTGGCATCTCAATGTGAGTGCAGTGCAATCTGCATTTCCAACCACAGTAGTGCTTACCAGAACTTTAAAAAAAAATCAATAAAACTTTCATTTTCTGCCTCTTGGTCCTTTCTAAACTGATGAAAGAATTGAAAGATCTTATTTGAATTCATGCTGACAAATATTTGAACAACAGTAGAAAAAGGCACTTGAAAATGTGGCATGTGGAGTGAAGCACATGCTTTACCGTTCTGCTGGCTTCGGGCTGTGCTTACAGTGTTTATTGTAGATAAAACTTGAAAATATCACACCAAGAAACTTCCATCCGACATCAGCCCAAAAATGAAGCAGAATAAGACTTTGTAGAAAACATATATATACTTAACTGATGGAATACATAAGTATTTAGAAGTAACAGATACTTCAGAGTAATTTTCACAGGATCAGAAAACCTTAGCTAGCATAGAAGAGTGCATTGCTTTTTTCCAGCACCAATCATATTTCTGTGGCAGACTTGAAGTGTACTACAAGTCCATTAAATGGAAAATATTGCATCTTTTCATTAATCCACTAGAGAGCTCCAGGCTCCTCCTTCTGGTAGAATACCCATGTACATTTACCTTGGTAGCATAAATAGTTCCTTATGCTGTCAAATAAGTAGATTGTGCTGGATAAAATATGTTTGTGCAAGCGATACTGTGTTACTTCATTTCCTTAGCTAAAATGCAGCACACTGCAGCTAAAGAAGAGGCATTTATTCTTTCATTTGGAGTCAGACTGTTTTTGTAGTTTTACTCAAAAATGTTACCATTGCAAAGATTCATCTCAAAGAAAACATAGTTACTGGTCTTACTTAGCAAATTCTGCTTCTAGCAATGTTGGTAATTAAAAAAAGAAATTGATTGCAAAGCTTCATAGGGGAAAATTCTGTGTAGTTTCATGTCTAGAAAGAAAGACCTGAGATTGTTATCCTTAAGGTAAGCTGCTACAAATATCCTGAGGTCTGAGGTAAGACCTTGTGCTTCATAAGGAAGCATTAAATTTTACATGGTAACTTGAAAATTCTAAGTAACTAGATCTACAGAGTTTTTACTTTGGAGACCAATAGAATACATGGCAGGATAAAAGTAAAATTGATATTGAAGAATTTGGCTATATTAGATAGAATTTCTTTTTCTCTGCTATAGCATTTTAATTTCAAACTGTATTAAAAGCAGCTTGCAATTTAGGAAATATTCTAATTACCCTGTCTGTGAGAAGTGTTAAATAGCTAAACTGTGCCCCTCATAGGGGATAGCTAGTCTATTTCTGTCTCCAAACAGCAAGCAGACTGAGTTGTCCTTTGTACTGAACCTAGATTCTTAACTGAAGGAGGGAGGGGAGAAGGGTCTTGTGAAAGGGCATTATTTTTTTCTGTGGCTTTACTCCCAAAGAAAGAGATCGCTTAAGTGTTTTGCTAGCAAAATTTGTAGCTTGTTTGGGGGAAAAAATAACACTTTAGTAGTTTAATTATCTGGAATGTTCGTATTTGGTAATAGTCAAGGCAGAAGAGTCTTTAATTGGAGTTCCCTTTGAAGCCATTTAAGTCTTCAGCTGAATGTAGTCAGTTATTAGGAAGGACAGCAGTTGGCTCTTCAAATGTAATTTAAAAAGCTTTGTGTGTTCTTCTGTAGTTTCTACTACATTTGGCAGATATTGTTACTGAAAAATGTATTTCTTCTGAGATGACAGAAGTAATCTCAGTATTCCTGTCAGCGTAGTGGAAAAAAAAAATAGTAGTTCATGGGTACCTTTTCTATTTACAGAATTTCATATAGTTACACTTTAGAACAGAATGATCTCAGCGAAGATCATAATCAGGTTGGACCAGAGAGTGAGAGTAACAAAACTAAAATTGTGGACTGATAGCTATGTAAATTTGCAGCAAGTTTTTAAGTGTCATGTAAATTGTTCAAGAAATTCTCATCTTTTATACACTTTACTTTCCCATTTTAGGCATTGAGTATATGCAAGAAGCACCTGTTTAATTTGTTGAAATAAATTTTTGGGTTTTCAATACTGAACAGTGACTGCAAAGATCTCGTGCCCTGTGAATTACTATCAGGATTGCCATTGCGAGCCTCAAAAGTAAACTTCCTCAGTGAAGCTACAGTAATGAAACCCCGGAGAAATGGTATCGTATGCTGTATTGGTGAACCCTCCAGAATTTATTTTGACATGTGTTTTATTTACCTCTAAAACGTTAAGTAATTTCTTCAGTTCCTGAAGGCATTGACTGGAATTTGTTTTAGTTTGCGTACGTAGAAGCAAAAATGCAAGCTCTCATATGATAGGTGAGTGAGTTTTGGGGGATGTTTTTTTTAAGCAGAATCCAGTTTGGTACAGTCAAATTGCAGTTGCTCTGTCTTAGTGCTTATGGTTCTCAGAAACTTTAATGGTACACCAATCCCTGCATTCTTAGAATTTCGACAGATTGTATTTGAGTCATATTGGTGTCAACTAACTTTTTCTTTATTTGTGGTTGGAGAATATGACTACAGGTTTTCTTGGTTGTTTATCTGTCAGCAAAACTTGGCTAAGGGATTCACCCACCTTGCTGAAGTTCAGAACTTTGTTTATGCCAATTCAAATGTTTGTGAGGCAGTCACTAGACTGGATCAAGAAAATTATCTAGATTTCACTTCACTTTGACCTGCTATATTTCACACTTGGGACAGGTGCCTCTTAAGTGTCTCTGCTGCCAGAGAAATCGTAGCATAATGGAACTGCAGTAAAGTTTCCTTCTCTCTTTCTCCGTGCATAACAGCCCTGACATTTAGCTTTACATGGATGCATTGTGTTATTTGGCAAGACAGAGAAAACCAGGAATTGATTACTTATGGATAGATATTGCATTCTGTTTCTTTGCAAAAGCTATTTTGAGAATTAATGGTTTTAGAATTATTGATTAACATGGATGTTTCTATACATGGATTTCCTGAATTGAGGTCAGTGGTAGGGATTCTTGTTTAGTTTCAAATTATACTGCCAGTCTGAGCTCATGAACAATTTTATCAGTGTGTTGTTTAACAGTCTTTTCAGGAAGTGCAAGAAACACAGATGCTATAAAAAGCAACTGTGAAGTATGTCTCTAGACTACAGTAGTTTGAAATTGCTTGTGTCTTTGGCCTTAAAATTGTGTATACACCATCTGAAGAGTCCTTCTAAGTCTTCCTCCTTAAATAATTTGAAACTATTTTCAAACCAAGAGTTTCTGTGTTAGGAGAGGGCAAAAGAGCCTTTTTTTTTAACACAGAACTGTGCAGGCAGAATTGGCTGCTTCCCTTTAGTGCCTGCTCCTCTACAAATTTGACATACAGTTGGCAGGGAGAGTACAAATTCTTGAGAGGACCTGGTCAGAAACTCTATGATGTGGGGAAGGCAAGAATCTGGAGTAAAGGCTTCTGAGCTCAGGTTCCCAGTTTGTATCCAGCTGCACTTCTCTGCAGCTAGTGGTTGACTGTTTTCTCAGTCTTTTTGCTGTCACTAAATTTAACTAACCCCACAATTGCAAAATCGCCCACCAGTGCTGCACAAAATTATGCAGCTGTGACAGTATGGAACAGGTAGGTATTTCATTGTTCTACATATATTTCTCCTTCCCATCCTGTGGTAGTTCTGTCTGTTTAGAAAGACATGCAGATCAAGAACCATTTACCTAGTGCAAGTTCATAATAAACCGTCCACCACTATTGGATGCTCTTTCTTAACGGTTGTTTGACAGAAATGGCTGAGCACCCAATTCTGAATATCCAATTCTTTCAAGGGGCTGGATGGGAACCCTAGAAAGCAAGGCATTCCAAAGCTCTTATTTCTCTTTAGGTATGGACTCTGAAATTTGAACTTTTATCTTCCATTAATATTATTTGTTTTGAAGAGAAAGAAATGTCTTATCAATAATAAAGTTCTAAAACCGAGTTTCATTGTTAAGAAATCAGTAACTTATATTGGGCTTAAGGTTGATATTGCACTGCTTAAAGCATAAGAGTATGAAAAGTTTTATTTCAGTCCTGGAAAAAAATAGTTTAAATTTATGTCTAGTGATGTGGGAATGGAAAGATTACTGATAAAAGTGTGGGTGAGGTTTTTTTCTCCTTTTAAAATTAAAACTTCTGGATATTTGTATTCCATTTCTTTTCTTATCTCTGTAAGTTAGATTGGAAAACTTGGGTAAAGTAGTGAAGTTTTTAATTTAGATGTGCTTACTCTTGAAGTTTGTGAAAAGTCCCAGTTTTAGGAAAATTAATAGAAAACTAAGTTAAATGACTGGCTTTAGATTGTATTCATCAAATTTTCATTAATCATTGCTGTGACTTGAAGGAACTATTAGGTCTGAAGGAAAATAAAGTAGAGTGGTTTCAGTATGATTCATTATATTGCATGATCCATTTACTGCACTCATGCTAATTTTTAGATTACAGATATTCAAGAAAAAGTCCATTGCCAAATTGTGGACGTTTTGAACCATTGAAGATGGAAAAAAATGCAGCTGTGAGTTGTTAAATGATTTCCCATCCTTTAGCACTAATTTTAAGGTTATTTAGACAATTCTACATATGGAGACTCAGAAACTATGAATCTATGTACGTTTGTGTTTTTACTGCTCTGAAGATGTTATCACTGAGTAAATATAATTTCTGAGAACAAAATCAGTGAAGAGGGGACAGCTTTGTTGATTTTCAATTCCATCTTAAGCATGCTTTTTGCTTTATTGTTTTTGAAGAACTGAAAAGCAGACAAGGTTTCACATGTTTAAAACAGACTGCATTATTTGTTATCCTGGGCACTACAAAAGGGTAAAGGAAATTGATGCCCCAGAATTCTCAGACTGTTATCCAGAGCCTTGCAGGAGTTTGTCACCTTTCTCCCTCCTCTCTGCTCGTTGCCCGTCTCATTTAGCAGCCTTTGCATTCTCTGTCTGTGGTCTTCAAAACAGATTTTTTTTGTGTTAAGACACCAACACAACATGACGAGGGATTGATCTTGGTCTGCTTTGAAATTCTGCAAGTAGAGTGTAGAGATGAAGGTTGTTTCAAAGGTTTAATTGTAGATCACATTTTGGTTTGGTTTCTTTCATAATTTGTAGATATTTTGAAATTTAAAAACCAAAAAGGAGCAGGTTTACTTTCAAAAAAATACTATCTGTTGACTTTTTTCTGCTTGTTTTTATTTTGTTTTATTTTAGGCTTCTCATTCAGCCCAGCAGATCCTCGAAATGATGGAATTGCCCCGTAAATATTGCAGATATTATTTCACGACTTTGCGTGGTTGTGAAAGAGCAAAATGTTGGTTTTGGCATGTTCCTGAAGAAGGGGATGAAAAGGTAAAGAGATTTATTGAAGAAATAAATAGATTATAAGTGTGAACAATGTTTCAGTGCAAAACATCTCATTTGTTCACTTACGTATGGAAAGGGAGTAAATTTGATGGGTCAAATCAATTGATAAAAGCAGTGGTTGATGGATCAAAAATTATTTTAAAAAGTATTGATGGATCAAGAAAAAGTATAGAAATTTTTCCTCTCAAGGTCTTCTAAGGTTATTTTTTTAAAAATGGCATAATTTTGCACTACTAGACTTCTAAAGAAAACAGGCATAAGCAAAAAAGCAAAACTTGGGCTGTACAAATAGAATGGGGAGATTCTGAGACAATTCTGTCTCAAACATTGGAGACCTATAAGCAAACCCAGACTTTATATGTAATCTTAAAGTCAAAATCCATCTATGGTATGTTACGGAATCCTGCAAGTTTTGTGCAGCAGGGATATGTTTATTTAAAGATGCTGTAACCTCCTTAAATGGAGCAACAATTCTCATGTCTGCAAGCAAAAATACTTTTCCAGTGGTGGGTAAAGCAGATATGTTTTCAAACAATTTAACAAAGAAATTACAAGTGTATAACCTCCAAGAACTGTGCAAGACGAGCTAATTATGCTGTCATGAATAAGATTTTGGAATTGGCCGTGTGAAACCAAGACGTAGATGACTCTGTAAGTTACTCTTAAGCAAACAAAAATATTAAAACCAACTAAACAAAGAGGAATGCCTAAACTTGTCCTCATCAGTTTTTACAAGATTTGTTATCTACCATCTTATTGGTGTGAGTAGTTTTATCGTTTGTGTCACTGATTCAAAATGTAAATTTATGTCCAACCTGTTGGACATAAATTCTAAAACCAAAAAGGTAGAATCTAAAGATGCTTCTCCATCTCCTTGATAACTTAAATATACTGTGTCAGAATTTTTTAAGAACAGCAGTGTAATTTGGTTTTAATTTTCTTAATGTTTTCTCTTTTCATGTCTCAAAAAAGTGGTGGGGGTTTTTTTTCTAATGTTTTGTAACCCCTTTGAAAATTGATGTGCCAGCTTAAAAATACATTTGACAGTAATTTTGTGTGGGACGTTTTCCCTTTCCTCAGTTATGAAATATCTTTGCCAGGCTGTAGTGAATATCAGTGGATTTCAGCTAGTTTGTATGAATGATCATGGTTTGTAGTGCTTCACTATATACAGGCACATTCAAGAATTAATTGCCTAAAGCTATTAAAATCCATTTCATTTGTGTTGTGCAGCACTCCAGCACACTTACTGTTCTGCCCACCAAACCAAGCCTAATTTTCTTGGTAGGCTGGAAGTACAGTTTGGGGCTTGTTTGTGTATGTATTTATTTTTTTTAGAACTGTCATTTTAGAATTATAATAGGACAAGTACCTCATGGTGGCACCAAAGTACGTAACTGGAAGACAGGTAAAGCAGCAACAAAATCATCCAGTAAAACAGAGGGGAACTAAATCACTTTAGGAGCTGCTATGCAGACTTGTAGGCCACTTGCTTAGTAGTGAGTCTTCAGTGATGATCACTACCAGAATTTTTTGAGAGAAAAATGTTTCCCCATAACAGATACTCCTTCCTTTTATTAACTAACAGGCTGATGCTTTAAGGCTGAACTTAATAGGATTTAACACTCTTCACAATTGTGGTTGATTACAGAACACAGCGGTGATTTAATTCATAAAAATATTATATGTTTTGAAAATCAGCATGTTCTTGAGCTCAGCAAGTTTTACAAGTTACCAGTTTGGGGGGGGGGGGGGGTGTGTCTTAAAAGATGCCTTTAATTTTAAACACTGAAATCTTTTTTTTACTAGGCAAAGTAAACAAAAATATTAAGACTGTTTTAAATACTCCCCGAAGTATTTAAAGGGGAAGGACCTTAACAATGTGTATCATTGTAGATGGGAGCAGAGGTAAAGAAGATGAAGCCAGGCTCTTCTCAGTGGTGCACAGTGAAAGGGCAAGAGAGAGTGGGCATAAAGTGAAATTACAGGAAATTCAGTATGGCTTGAATAATGCTTCAGACTGTAGCACGGATAATAATTGCACAGTTTAAAAAGTTGTTTGAAAACATACAATGACAGAATTATTAAGGTTAGAAAAGATCTCTAAATTCATCCTGTCCAGCCATCAGCTCAAACCCACCATGCCTACTAAACTATGTCCCGAAGTGCTGTATCTACATGCATTTTGAACATCTCCAGGGTTGGAGACTCCATCACTTCCCTGGCAGCCTGTTCCAATGCTTCACCATATTTCAGTAAAGAAATTTCTCCTAATGTCCAATCTAAACCTCCCCTGGCACAACTTGAGGCCATTTCCTCTCATCCTATCACTTATTACTTGGGAGAAGAGACCAACACCTGCCTCACTACAACCTCCTTTCAAGTAGTTCTAGAGAGCAATAAGGTCTCCCCTAGGCATCTCCTTATCCAGGCTAAACAATCCCACTTCCCTCACCTACTTCTCAGAAAATGTGTTCTTCAGACTCTTCACCACCTTCGTTGTGCAAACTGTTATTTCTGTGTCTAATTTTATTTTAGCTTTATGCACCTTAGTCATTAATATCTTAGGACTCCATTAAACAATTTTTTACTTTTTATGACTTCTCACTCTCTTCTTTCCTTGAGCCTGTAAGCCTCTAACCAGAGATAAACAGGATGTAAAATTTTTGTCTTCATTGATGTCATCTTGCAACTTCAGGGCTTCAGTTTTTTTGTTGGTTTTGGTTTGGTTTTTTTTAACCTGGCTTCCTAAACAAAGGAGCCTTAAAGCTGCCCTGTCCTTTTATTACTGTCTCTATCTCCTTTATATAATTTTTTGAAACTTCTGGTCAGTTTCAACTGTATTTACCCTGGAGTTTGTCAATGTAATCTCCTATAAAAAGGATCCTGATTTTGATCTCACTGAGCAAAAAAATGCAGCATGTGGGTTTCCCCATTGCTGAACATCAGAGTGCACACTGGCTGGGAGACGCTGAAGGATTTCATAAATTATGGTGCTTGCTCTGATTTCAGCACCTCTGTGTTAGCGTAGTAGAACTGTGTTTTACTGGGCAGTCAGTTGCTTGTATAAGATACACAGCTCTTTCTTATGGTTTTTATTAAATTGTCACTTCAAATGAGTTGTGGAACCAACTGACACGTGACAGAATAGTGTGATTTACACTACCATTAAAAGATAGGAATTACCTCTCTCCTGTATCTTCATTTGAAATCCATTATGTTTAAGTCAAAAGTAGAGATTTTACATGGGCTGTAAGTTCAGTTACACCTTCTAAAATTTAAACAAATAAATGAAGTGAAGCCTCCTAGAAACTGTAAATGAACAACACATTTAGTTTCTTTTATGAATGTAGTGTAATGTGTCCCATGATTAAATACTACTACAACTGGATTTTCCAACCAATTTCACTAATACTTGGAACAGTCAGCGCTCCAGGTGCAATCTTGGCTGTTTTTTGGGAGCCAGTCCAAAGAAGGAGGAACACAGATTCCAAAAGAAAGCAAACTAATTTACATACTGCAAGCATGTGCTAAAGTTTGTTTTGGAAATGCCCTCAGCCACCTGGGATTGTAGATTTGAATGAAATGGGTTAACTCATTGCCAAACGACACTGCATATATTAAAGATCAAAGATCTTTAAAGATCAAAGATTTTATATGAATTTCTGCAAGGTGCTAGTTAACAACATTATGACGCTGTTTCAACATAAAAAAAAAAAGTAAGCTTTATTTATATACAGCATACTTACTTGTACAAGTTTTGTGTTCTTCATCTTAGTGTCTGGACAGGTTAATGGTTTTAAAAACAGAAAGATGTCTTAGCCACAGTCTTCTGCTTTAAAGATAATACATTTGCTGTGTAACAAACTCCATGAGTGGATCCTGTCTAGTTTTGAAATTGCATGAAAAAATTAACCCAACTCAACTCTGTAATACTGTGACAACTTATTTAGGGCATTTTCTGACTCTTCATTTTTCATTATTGCACAAAATATTACTAAATATGACCCATTTACACTGTTGTGCAGAATGACTGTAAGCGTTCCAGAAGCGACAAAGGGTGTTTGATAGGGTGGGTGTTTTTATCCTAACGTGGAATTCTGAGATTTGATCTTGGTAGTCAAGGATGAAGAAATAACTTCATCTGCAGAGATGGAGAAGAAAGTCTAAGTAGCACAAAGCTAACAGCTTCAGATGTGAAAACAAGAATGTTCTGATATCAGATAACATACTGAAATATCTAGGTGGGGATTTTTTTTTATATCAAGTAGGCCTGGGTTTAAGTGTTTTATTGAATCAAGTTAGTTCTGAGGTTTTTTCCTTCTATGTCCTTATGAGTGATTCTTTGTGATGATCAGGATTATCAACTTCATTTCTAGATTATTTTTTTACTTGGTACATTTATGTAGTTTTTGTTTTATCATGTTTTCACTTTCACCGTTTGCTTCCCTTTCTCTGTTTACGGTCTGACACATTTATATTAATTCCAGAGTAACTATTTTCAAATTATTTTTCTTTGTTTGCTGTGAATATACATACATGAATGCAGTTGTGGTCCCAGCAGCTGCTTTCCCAAACATTTCATCTACATTATCTTTCTATTTGATTTGCTGTCCTTTTGACAGTGCCCTTGCGTACAAACCCAGTTGTCTTTCTATAACATTTATCAGTATGTTTGGGTTAAATAGAAGCAACGTAAAGCTCCATTCCTTATAGAAGTCGTGTTTGTGGGTTGTTGTTTTGTTTGGCATAAACCAAGGAAACATTTTACTATGGATTTTTTTTCCTCTTTTTCTAGATTTGCATGACAATACTTAGGACATACATTAGTACCAAAGAATCAAGCCTTCTAAAACGTGCAGGTATGATAGAGTTGTAGCTTTTAATGTACCTTGGATGCTTTACTTATTCAAAGTAAATTAAATAGGCTGTAAGGAGAGAAATGGGTGCCATTTCAACAGTGAATAAGAAGTTCTGATTACAAAGGAATACATCCAATCCATGTGTTTTCGTGTTCCAATTTCTCATTGAGGCTAGGTATTTAGATACACAGTTATCTCAAGAAGTTGTGATGAATCTTATTTCCATGAAAAATGAACTTAGCCTGAATGGAACTAGGCTTTAGAGTAGAAATGAGTAGCTGGGGCAGGAGGGAGGTTTAGCAGAACCAGAATTTTTTAAAGGCACCTCTGAACACCCTGGCCAAACATAAGAAATCCAAAAACTTTAGAATTAAACTCCTGAAATTATGTTCTACTACAGTACCCAAACAGTTTTAATTTAGTCCTTTCACATTACCATATATGCAAACAATTATGATTAAGACATTTTAGGGACTGCAGTTGTTCAGATCCATCTGAGCTTTTGAATTCAGTCAGAAAGGGCTAAATTTTATTCCAGACAGTCAGTACTTTTGTACCTGTCCTGAGCAGTCTTAAGTTTTTGAAAGCTTATTGGAGTGTAGCACGATAAAGATGGGATCAGTTGAACCATATGTAGTCATTTTCCCATAGTGAAATACTGAGCATTGTCACAGAGATGACAATGGGTACCACCAGGGTACAGTATTTGTCTATCAGGGGCAGCACTGGAACAGGTTATAAGACCATCCACCGCGATAACACTTCACTTTACCTTCTAGAGCTTTCTGTCTGGATGGGCTTTACTACTCTGACATGATTACCAAATCTAACCTGGTTTTCTGCATTTTTCTTGCGCTGCACCAATCTGCTAAGCTTTCTTGAAACGTCCAGGGCTTATGGTGTTCAGCCCAATGACATGAGTTGTTTCTGTATAGTCAGTCTCATTCCAGCAAGGTTAACTCTGTGGTCAGACTGGATCCTTTCACCCATTTTTCTCCAAATTGCTGTCCCATAATATCCTGGATAAATAAGATTTGTTACATTGCATTTAAAATTTAAGGAAATAACTTGTTTAAATAGTTACCATCAGTTGCCCCAAAGTGAAATTAATGTATTTGCTTTTTCAGTCCAAATATTTGTGAAATACTACAGAAAAGTTACTCCTGGTGTGCATTTTGATTCTCAAGTGATGCATGATCTTCTCATTTCTTTGCTCAAGAACTGTTTGTTGCAGGAAGTATTTCAGATATTGCATTTAACTGTACGAATCAATACACTGGTAGGTATAATGGTTTTGAAATCTTTGATCCATAGTTTCTTAGGTTTTTTGAGTGCTTTGCCTTTTGTAGTAATAAGTTTGTTCTCACTCTGGTACTCAAATCTTGGGGAGGGGCGGGGGAGAAGAGCAGTTCAAAAATTCCTGTTACAAAAACTCTAAGCTTTCTAATGGAACAGAGTTGCAAAACTGATTGTGCTTTTTTGTCTAAATTAGCCAGCTGTAGATGTTCTTCTGAAAGTCTTTGAGCATGTGGCTTCTTTGAATCTAAGAGACTCTGTGCCTACATTAATCGCTACTTTTTGTAAGGTATGAGTTTGATTGTACTACTGCTGCTTGTTGGAATTTCTGAAATACCTAGCCTGTTTAAAAATTCAAACATAGCACTTTAATATTATTTCAGTAATAATTTTTAAAAGTGATATTGTGACTAGCTGGATTTGTGGTACACGTTTCCATTTATCCCTTATTATTTGACTGAGATTCACTGTGGCATGTTTTTACCACTCTTGTTTTCCACTTGCCTCTGGAAATACATAAGTGATCACTGTTTTTTGTATGCTTACTTTTCTTCCCCTGGTTTGATATTACAGCTCATTGATGCTGGTATGTTCCTCAAGTTTGAACATTTTGACAATATTATTAAGTTCCTTCACCAACTGCAAGTGGAAACTAAAGAACTAAATATTGTTTTAAACATAAAATCCAGGTATGTCTTTAAGGAGCTATTTTATAATTGGATTTGTCTAGTTTTGTCTTCAGGTTCTGTTTTCAAAAATGTATGTAAATTCTTTAAAAGGCAATTAGAAAATTCAGATTTAGTGTTTTGGATGAAAACGCTATCATATAATGCCTAATTCTGTTTTGTAGTGCTGTCAATCTACTGTACTTCGAAGATCAGAGATTATTAAGTCAAAACTTAGTTTCTGACCACAGATAACTGATCATAAGATTAGCTTTTTCCATATTGATCATCATTGTACAATCAGTTCCCAGCTGTGCTACAAGTTTGTATAACTGTAGTCAAAGTAGAAATGTCACCGTTTATGTCATTTAGGCATGTATGAGCAAACAGTACTTTTCTATGTGTCAACACAGTTAGGGGGGGTCATTTTTTTTAAGTACTGCTGGATTATGCTGGGAAAAATTAAATCACAGCCCCAAATCTGTTCCAAAACTCTCAATGTCTCCTCATCACTTGCACAAGATTGTGATCCTTTTTTTTTGTATCATCTGCATCACACACACACACACAACTTGAGAAAATAAATTTGCAATTCATGAAGTATCCTTTGTTTCTTGGAGGAAACCAAATATGCAGCATCTACTGCATGAAAGCCAACCATCAGTGCTTCAAGTGAAATTATTTGCTGCTTTTCTTACTTTTCCCATAGAATGCCCTTTAGCAACAAATTTGTGCTTTACCGGTGCAGCTTGCCACACATGTTGGAAGTCATTTTATCACTTTTCAGATCAGGAATCAGATTTACAAACCCTTCCAGGTTGCCTTTCTGTGTGTGGTGTTTTCAGCACAAACTGAGAAACAGTTGTTCTGCTTCAACTGCAGCTATATATCTCTACATGATAGCATCACACCAGATAGATGTATCCATTGATTTGGTGGCGGCATCAGAATAAAGTATTGTGCTTCTGTGTTATTTGAAGCACTTCAGTAACACTTTCTTTCATTTAATTAACTTTTTTTTTTTTATCTTTATGCCACAAATGCATAGAGTACAGTTCTGCATTTATATAATGGACTGCAAGTCTTATACCTTTTCAGTTACATGTCTGCTGAGAAAAGGGAACATTTTCTCTGAAAATAGCTCTACTCAGTTATTTGCTTAATACATGTACTAAATGCCCTTGACATGACTGTAAATGTCTTTTTGCAGTGTTCAGTGTGCATAGTGTGTAGTAAATAGCATCAAAAATCACATTGATTTTTAGATTGTATAGAATTTGTTGATTGCTTTCTTCTAGCGCAAATTTTAGTGCAATGGGATGTGTTAAAATTACATGTTAATCTCTTTTTTCTTATAGAAGACTTCAGGAAAGACATTTTGAAAAGAACTGGCTTTTTGACTTCAACTTGGCAGTGGCTGAAATTCAGGTACAGTACATGCATACTTCAAGCCTGTTGGAATACTTGCACCATGACTCCTTTTAAACGTACAAGAAATAGCAATTTCTGCATCATTTAAAATTAGTGGGCTTTATTATTAAAGTACATTGAGATTATGATAAAATATTTTCATACAAAACCATGTTTGAGAAAGATTAATCTGCAGAGGGAAACTGTCTTTGGCTTTTCTGTGATATCAGTATTTTAGTTTACAGACTTCAAGGCTTTATTTTGGGTTTGCACCTAATTCAAAGAGTTTCTAATTTTAAGCAATTATTTCCTATGGCGTATATTTGTTGTGCTTTTATTTGGTAGAGGTACATCATTCCTCACCAAACAATTATTTAATGTATTGTTTAGCAGATAAAATTCATATCTAGTATGAAAAGGCACAATTGTAAAAGGCTGTAATTGGCAACACTGCACAGGTGTTTTAAAGAATAAGAAAATATTGAAGAATTTTTTATAATTGGACACTTGCATCTTTCATATTCAAGGACAGATTACTTATTATGCACAATTATCATATAATTTACATATTATCGCACTGCACAGATCCTCGTCTGATTTTTTTATTCCATCAAGACTGAAGTTACAAGAGTGATCTGGCAAGCAAAAGACTAATTCATATAGAAAAAAAGCCTACAATTTGGCATGCATCATGGAAAAAAAAAAAAAAAGATAGTACGACACTGGATGAATGCCAGTTCTTAAATAGGATGAATAAGTTATGAGCTTTCCCAGCTGAGGTCATGACATGAATGGAAAAAGGATTTTCATTTCTTGAGGGACAATGGTGATTAGCAGTCCATGCAAGTTAAGCAACATGTAAGTGTGCCATATTGAGCATGGATGTTCTTGACAGCAGCGTTTCATCTGCATCTTCTTTCTGCTTTAAGCCTATCTCAGGGGTATCTCTTGAATTTCAGTACATTTTCTGTTCGGTGTTCTAGAAGCAGGTTCACTTAGATTTATCCCTTGCATTCTTTGCAGCATTGCAAGGAAAGAAGTGATTGGACCAAGCTAGGAGCTTTGTATGTTAGTGCGAGAACTAGATGTGAACATTTTGGTGACCTTCAGAAATTGTCTCTGTGTATTGCTGAAATACTAACCAGAGATTTTGAGTCAGCCAGACCAGGAGTTCCTTTCTGTGATTTTGCTGATGCAGGTAAAATTAGAATGCATTAAATGCTTTTTGTTCATTCCCTGGTTTTTGTAGAGTTTTTAAAAGAGGTCAAAAACTAAATTAATCTACTGTTTTCTGAATATTAGTTAATTTTATAATATATGTTACAATATTCAGAATTTTTTGAGTTGCAAATACAAGCAGCTAAAGTTCTCAATAGAAGTCATTTTCTAGTAGTACTATAATCCCCAAAGTGCTCACACTTAGAAGTCAGAGAGAGTTTGGAAAGAACAACATTTGAGCTTCATGAAATCAAGAAGAGAAACCAAAATTAGTGGTCTTCTAGAAAATGTCCAATTCTCAGGACAAAGGCAAACACATTTAAGTGTTGTCTTGTGAAGTCTCACAATCTTAATAACATATTTGTATATTTCAAAACACATTGAACAGGGTTACAGCAAGTGTATCATTTGTACCTTTATTTTTTTAGTCATTTGGATTTTCAGAATTATTTCCTTTTCTAAATAAGAATTTCTGCAAGGGCTGGGTCTGGAAAACATCTTCTAGCTTTTTAAAAGTTCCAGCAGGTTTTCTTACGTCTTTCCTCCTTGTGTCCCTTCATTTCATATCTGTATCATTCTTCCTAGTATGTTTGCAGAAAAATGAGGCTCAGTGAAGTGTCAGTGGGATTAAAGCTTTTTATAATGGCTGACTCAGATCTATTTTTCAACCTGTATTAACTACTGAAACATGATTAATATTTATTCCAAATATATGATGTGACCTTTCTGACCACAGACTTTCATATTATAAAAGTTATCACAGCTTCAAGTAGTGACACAGACAGAAAATTTTGGTGGGGGTTGGAACTTAGAGTATGTTCAGACTGATAGGTAGAAACGTTTTGAATATTCTCCCCCAATTTATTTATGTATTTAGTTGCAAATTACATACATCTACTGTTGCACTAGATATATATTAAGTACATCATAAAACATACACAAAATAGAAATCAAAAAGATAAGCTAAAGATGAAATAAACTCTACTTTTAAACTATTTTTTCTTAATGGTGCAAAAGTATTTTCTTCCCACATCTGAATGGGTTGTTGTGCTCACAGCTCACTTTGGATACCACGGCTGTACAATGCCAACAGTGCTTCCAAAGTGGTTGTATAATATGATTGAAAACTTCTAATTACTCAGTTCTGTAGTTTCTGACATTTCGTCATGGTGCCAGAAAATGCAAAGTTTCCTTTACAAATAATGATGTTGCTAAATTACGTGATTATATATCAAAGCGTTTTATGGATAAATTATGAGTATTATGGAATAGTGTCTGAATAAAGAACAGTTATTTACCCTACTTCTGGTGTTAAAACTTAGAAAGTTACTGCTTGTAATGAAAAATATTTCAGAAAGCATATTAAATATTTTCACAATGACCATGTTTTTCAAATGTGTAATTTCTTCCAAACTGCATTTACATGTAAAATTATTTTTTTTGTTTTGCTTTGTAGTAATAAAAAATTCACAACATAATGAAGCAGACAGAGATTACATTGGAAGGACTGGGATAAGTGTAATGTATTCTTATCACAAAGTACTGCAGTGGAAAAAGGTATATGGGACCATAAGAACTTGACTGGAAGAAAAAGAATGAGTTATTTCTTTTTTAGATGTTACACTGTTTTTCTCTAGTTGAATAACTGGATATGCCACATTCCTCCTCACCATCTTAGTACTTATTCATTGTCCAGCTGGATCAAAGCATTTTATTGTGCATTTCTGAGCAGTCATCTTCTATGAGACCCATCATAACCGTCTTGCTACCTAGAAACTTTATTTTTCAGGTTCAGATTTTGACTTTTCTGAGCTAAGGATGAATCTGGATTAGGCAAGGTTTCCCATCACTTTCTTCCATGTGGCAAGACTGCTGTATTCTGAGACTTTCCGACTCAAGGAGTATTTACAGAAGTTTCAGTGGGCCCAACAGGCAGCTCACCAAGATCCTCAAAGAGCCTTGTAGACAACCTATGCTGACGTTATAGGAGTGTGAACGAGTCTGTGCTCTGATTTATCAGAACTGGCAGATCCCAGGTTGATCTCTGCTTCAGGGATCACAGAATCACTAGGTTGGAAAAGACCCACAGGATCATCAAGTCCAAACATTCCCATCAATCACTAAACCATGCCCCTCAGCACCTCATCCACCCGTCCTTTAAACAGCTCCAGGGAAAGTGACTCAACCACCTCCCTGGGCAGCCTGTTCCAGTGCCCAATGACCCTTTCCGTGAAAAAATTTTTTCCTGATGTCAAGCCTGAACCTCCTCTGGTGGAGCTTGAGGCCATTTCCTCTTGTCCTGTCCCCTGTCACTTGGGAGAAGAGGCCAGCTCCCTCCTCTCCACAACCTCCTTTCAGGTAGTTGTAGAGAGCAATGAGGTCTCCCCTCAGCCTCCTTTTCTCCAGGCTAAACAACCCCAGCTCCCTCAGCCGATCCTTGTAAGACTTGTTCTCCAGCCCCTTCATCAGCTTTACGGCTCTTCTCTGGATGAACCAGAACTGTCATTCTTACATCTCTCCAACCAGTTTCAGATCCCTACCGCTGTGGTTATGGGCTAGTATCTGCTTGATCCCATATCTTCTTTCTTCCAAAAAGTGATCCAGAAAATAAGATAGTGATGGATTTACTCTTCCTGCTATTCCCAAAGTAATTTTGGCTTTAGGACATGCCCTGTGCCATTTTATGAATATATTGGACTGCCTAAAGCTGTAGATGTGCTTTCCAGGTCAGTTTCCCTTCATGAACATCAAACCTGTACATAGTTTTTGATGCTTGGTGGCTCTTGGGAGTAAAATACGTATGCTCCTTGACCCTGAAGAGAATCTTCTTTGTAAGAGCTAAGGAAAATTGATAAAATAGATGTACTTCGAAAAAAACTTGCAGATTTGAATGGTGTATAGGTCTTCCATGGAGACAGCTCTTCAAGCAACACTAGACTACTTTCTGGGTATTTACTTGTAGAGAATCCTGCAACATTAATGCTTTTTTGGCAATTTGTTCATCCACTTCGTAGTTCAACTATTTCCTATCTTGGATGACTTGGCTTTCATTTATTTTTACTCAACTTTTTTATACTTCAGAGGACTGGCCAGAGGTCCTTGTCCAAATAAGGATTTCATTCCACAACTGCTTTTTGATTGGGTGCCTTTCCATTATAGATTTTTTTGTGCTTATAGCTGCATGCTTTCCTTTTTTTTCTATAAAGATGCACTTATTAGTAGCCCTGCTTTATCTTAGAAGAATGGAATAGATGTAGATCCTCCTTAATTTTGTGGTTTGTCTCTGGTTTACACTTATATTTCAAGCTTCTGTTTTGCTGTCAAAGTCTCACCTGAGTCTGGTATGTACTTTCCCTTCAACAGCATACGTCTACAGTTGAGTGGGTTCTTTACACCTTAAAGAGTAACTGCAATGATGTCTTTAGTATTCTTTTATGGGTTATGCTGAGATAAACCATTGCAGATACCATAGGCCTTTAAAAGTTTACAATTTTCAGCATATGCCAATCTGCAGTGTGGACATGTGCATAAAGCATTTTCAAAACATGAGCTTCTTAAAGTAGGCTTCGTTTTCTCTCAACTTTTCTGTTCTAAACTTCCCTTTCCCTCTACCTCCACGACCCTCCTTCTGCCACCACGATGTGTGCGCACATGTGGCCATGATTTTTCATAATCCACCTCCTCATTGATGCACACCCACTAAGCAAGAGCTGGGAGGTGCCTGGCCTGGAGTTTCATCAGTCTTGCTTGACCAGCATGGTGCAGACAGACAGGATAAGTCCTGAATCCTGCCTGCTCTTACCTTGCTGAGGACGTTAATTTCTTCTCCAACCATGACTTCATCATCTTTTTTAGATTGGTCAGATCTTAATTATCTTTGAGGCTGCTATCTTTCTTCCATCTTTGACTTAAAAGCCCAACCAAAAAGTTGTTAAGAGGAAGCTTCTGTAGGAAACCGGTCTAAATATCAACCTAGAATATGATGACAATGTTATTAGTTGTTACACTGTTGGCCAGATAGGCCTTACTTTTTCCAGCTTACTGGTTGCGGGATACCACTGTAGCTGTTTTCTTTGGCTTAGGCTGGAGCAGTTATTTCAGTTTAACAATTATGCGTCTGCTGCAAAATGAAAACTGCATGATCTTAGAATTTTATAGGTTGCATAGTGAAAGGAATAAAAAGAGTAAAACTACTGATATACTAAAGCAAGCAAATACAAATTAATTACGAAGTATATAAAAATTCTTTGTAGGAACATGATATAGTAGAAATAATGTTATGGTGAATAGTGTGATGGGAACTGTTCAACCGTGGGTTGTTAGGGGGTTTTGCCTACACAATCAAAACCCCTTCACTATTCATTAGAAATTTTACTATGCTTTTTTTTTTTTCCAACTCAGTTTGGATAACTAAACTGATGCCTATAAATCTATATCACCAAATTAAGTCTGCTTTATATTGTGTAAATGTACTGTTTGCTGATATCCTTGCTTTCTCTGACCTTCCTCCTTTCTCTTCTCCCTCTTATGCTAGGGAAGGAAGGTTTTGGATAAATTGCATAAGCTACAGATTAATTTTACAGTCTTGAAAGGACTTACAGGTGTAGAGAGGTTAGCATCGAGATGTGACATTGTTAATAAAGCTGCAGATATTTTTCTTAAAACTGGCAGTTTGGATGGAGCAACATGGGTACTGAGAGGTATGCTTGTCTTCTAAATAATTGAGTTCTGACTTAAACCTGAACATTCCCCTTCTATGACAGATTTCAGATAAAAGTTACAAGCTGATCCGTGTTGTTAAATAAAATTAATAACACTGGAACAAAAAAAGATAAAATGTGACCCGTCTTACTCAGTAGTATTATTCTCAATATGTATAAGAAATATTATGACCAATACCTTTCTTTTTCAGAAAAGTTTTCACAGTAGTCTGCCATCAACAGCATTCTGCTCAATCTGCCTGTGTAGATTTCCTTTGAGTCAGGTGACATTCAGTGCCAAAAAAAAAGCTCACGCTTGTGTCAATGCAGTGGTTCTTTACCCTTCACATTATCCGCATTTAGTAAAACAACTTTGGAATAGTACCATATTTCTGTATAGAAGCATAGTTGAAAAGGGCCCACAAGGATTATCGAGTCCAGCTCCTGTCTCTGCACAGGACAACCCCAACATTCACACCATGTGTCTGAGGGCGTTGTCCAAGCACTTCTTGGATATTGTCAGGCTTGGCTCCATGACTGCTTCCCTGGGGAGCTGTTCCAGTGCTCCACCACCCTCTGGGTGAAGAATTTCCTAATTTCCTTTTCCTAATATCCAACCTAAACCTCTCCTGGCATATCTTCCTGTCTAAGTAAAGGCCTGTCACTCTGACCTCTGTGCTTCTGTTATGGTGCAGATCATCTTGAGTGCCAACATGCAGCATGTACAGGATAACCAGGTGATCAGGCCCAGTCAGCACAGGTTTAGGAAAGGCAGGTCCTGCTTAATCAACCTGATCTCTTTTTCTGACAAAGTGACCTGTTTTAGTGAATGAAGGAAAGCCTGTGGATGTTGTTTACCTAAGTTTAGTAAAGCCTTTGACACCATTTCCCACAGAATTTTCCTGAAAAATGTGGCGGCTCATGGCTTGGACAGGTGTACCCATCTCTGGGAAAAAGACTGGCTGGATGGTTGAACCCAAAGAGTTGTGGTGCACGGAGTTAAATCCAGTTACTGACCAGTCACAAGCAGTGTAACTCAGGGCTCAGTGTTGGGGCCATTTCTGTTGATTATCAATGATCTGGATGAGGGGATCGAGTGCTCCCTTAGTAAGTTTGCAGATGGCACCAAGTTCAGCTGCAGTGCTGATCTGCTTGAAGAGCAGGCTGGACCTATGAGTTGAGAACAGCTGTATGGGTTTCAGCAAGACCAAGCGCTGGGTCCTGCGCTAGGGCCACAACAACCCCATGCAATGCTGCAAGCTTGGGAATTAATGACTGGAAAGCTGCCTGGTGGAAAAGGATCTGGGGGTGCTGGTCAACAGCCAGCTGAACATGACACAGCAGCATGTCCAGGTGGCCAAGGCAACCAATGGCATCCTGGCTTGTATCAGACATAGTGTGGCCAGCAGGACCAGGGGAGTGATTGTGCTTCTGTACTCAGCACTGGTGAGGCTGTGGCTCAAATCCTGTGTTCAGTTTTGAGCCTCTTGGTACAGGAAAAACATTGAGGTACTGGAGCGTGTCCAGAGAAGGGCAAGGAAGCTGGTGACAGTTCTGGAGCACAGGTCTTGCGAGAGGCAGCTGAAGGAACTGGGATTGTTTAGGCTGGAACAAAGGGGTTGAGAGGCGACCTTACCACTCTACAACTACCTTAAAGGAGGTTGTAGCAAGGTGGGTGATGGTCTCTTCTCCCAAGAGATAATAGTAACCAATAGGATGAGAGGAAATGGCCTCAAGCTGTGCCATAGAAAGTTCAGGCTGAATATTAGGAAACAATACTTCACTGAAAGGATTGTTGGGCACTGGAACAGGCTGTACGGGGAAATGGTGGAGTCACCATCCCTGTTTAAAAGATGAGTATTGTGGTGCTTAGGGACATGGTTTGCTGTTTGGCTTGGGAGTGCTATGTTTATGGTTGGACTCAATGATCTTAAAGGCCTTTTCCAACCTAATTGATTATGTGATTCTATTTATATACACACGTGTATTTATATATGCTGCCAACAGTCCATTTTACTACCATGTTATTTACAGGAACACATTATTTACAATATGAAGTTTCAGAGAGTTCATGTGAGAAGTATTGGTAATAAGGAATGAATTATTAACAACGAGAATTGCATTTTCTATGAAATATTTGTTTTCTGCTATAATTTACAGTATATTCTTAGCGGCCAAAAGTCTCAGCGTGTGGCAGTTTCAGTTCACAGTAATAACACTGCACTGTTATTTGCCACAGAGTCAGAGTGGACCACAAATTCACCTTTGTGGCCCTGTGATAAAGTGGACATCCTCAATCGACATAAGCTGTTATGCACACTAGTGAATGAATACTTGAGGAAGAGCTCATACAGGCAGGCATTTGAAGTTCTGCAGAACTTACCGGGTTTTCACAATCATTCTGGTAAGTAAAGGAAAAGGTACTGTGTTAAGAGCTAGAAATTTAACAGATTATTCCATACGGTTGTTTTTGTTGGTATTCCAGCTAAAATTTGTTGAAAAAGTAAGGTGGTTTAGAGAAGCCCTTTTTTTTTTTCCAGAGTGTAGTGCTAGTTATAATATGTATTCTACTCTGCAGGTCTTGCCGCACGCACACTCATGTACGTACATGCACACACACAGTTTATACATCTATCCTCTTTTCACAATTGGCTCTACGCAGGGGAACAGGAAAAACACTACATTTTTTAAGGATTGAACATGGTCTATACAGTAAGATTAAACAGGGATATCATTGGGCAATACATTTTACCTTAACTTCAGATAATGCACTGGGTTTTTTTATAACTGAGCTGGCTAACCAAGGCTTCTTCTGAAAAACATGTTAAGAACCAAGTGCTCTTTTGGGCTTAATTTATCTGACAAATTCTGGATGTGTACTTAAAGATTAAATGCGTAATTAGTTAGGCTCCACTGCAGAAACCTCAGCTAATTCCCGTTTACATCTTAGTCGTATTGCCAGTGTGTGATTTTAGGATGTGTTAGAAGAGAGCTTAGTTGCAAGACCATCTACTTGGAGAATCCTAAAAGGATCTAGCCCTTCAAGGCACAAGATGGATACAAGGCTACTTAGTCCTGCCAAGAAAGGGACAGCTGAGAGGAAGTGGACAGTTCCTGGAGTGTGTGGAAGACAACTTCCTCACACAACTGGTGAAAGAGCTGACAAGGGAAGGTGCCCTCCTGGACCTGCTGTTTGTGAACCGAGAAGGCCTTGTGGGGGATGTGACAGCTGGAGGACGCCTGGGGCAAAGCGATCATGAGATGGTAGAATTCACAGTTCTAGGTGAGGGGAGGAAAGGGGGTAGCAGAATGGCCACCTTGAAATTCCAGAGAGCAGACTTTGGACTGTTCCAAAGGCTAGTTGATAAAGTCCTGTGGGAGACAGTCCTTAAGGGCAAGGGAGCCCAAGAGGGCTACATAGTCCTCAAGAAGGAAATCCTGTCAGCGCAGGAGCCAGCTGTCCCCATGTGCCAGAAAATGAGCTGGCAGGCAAAAAAACAAACAGCTTGGTTAAGCGGGGAGATATGGGGCGGACATAAAAAAGAAGAGGAATGTCTGTGAACTTTGGAAGAAGGTACAGGCATCTTGGGTGGATTACAGGGAAGAAGTGAGATCATGCAGAGGAAATATCAGGAGGGCTAAAGCCCAACTAGAGCTCAAACTGGCCAATTCAGTGAAAGGTAATAAAAAATCTTTCTGTAAATACATTAATAGTAAAAGGAGGACCAGGGACAATATCCAGTCTTTATTAGATGCAAAAGGAACAACTGTGACAAAGTATGAGGACAAAACTGAGGTACCTAATGCCTTCTTTGCCTCAGTCTTAAATAGTAAGGAAAGTTGTTCCCTGTATGTACATTCCCAGGAGCTTGAGGAGCAGAACAAAGCTCCCGTAATCCAAGAGGACGTGGTTAGAGACTTGCTTGGCCAATTAGACACATACATTTCTATGGGGCCAGATGGGATCCACCCAAGAGTATTGAGAGAGCTGGCGGATGTGCTTGCCAAACCCCTTTCCATCATCTTCCAACAGTCCTGGAAGAATGGGGAGGTTCCACTTGACTGGAGGCTGGCTGATGTTGTATCCATTTACAAGAAGGGTCAGAGGGAGAATCCAGGAAGCTACAGGCCTGTCAATCTGACCTCAGTGCCAGGGAAAGTCATGGAACAGGTGATCTTGAGTGCTATCATGAAGCACATGCAAGAGAACCGGGTGATCAGGCCCAGTCAACACGGGTTCACAAAAGGCAGGTCTTGCCAGACTAACCTGATTGCCTTCTATGACAAAGTGACTCGGCTACTGGACGAGGGAAAGGCTGTGGATGTAGTCTTCTTGGACTTCAGTAAAGCCTCTGACACGGTTTCTCACAGCGTTCTGCTTGAGAAACTGTCAGCCTCTGGGCTGGACAGGCGCACACTCTCCTGGGTGGAAAACTGGCTGGCTGGCCGGGCCCAGAGAGTGGTGGGAAATGGTGTGAAATTCAGCTGGTGGCCAGTTGCAAGTGGGGTTCCCCAGGGCTCAGTGCTGGGCCCAGCCCTGTTCAATGTCTTTATCAATGACCTGGATGAAGGCATTGAGTGCACTCTTAGCAAGCTTGTGGATGACACTAAGCTGGGTGGAAATGTCGATCTGCTGGAGGGCAGGGAGGCTCTGCAAAGGGATCTGAACAGGCTGGACCGCTGGGCAGAGTCCAATGGCATGAGGTACAACAAGGGCAAATGCCGGGTCCTGCACTTGGGGCACAACAACCCTGTGCAGTGCTACAGACTAGGAGAAGTCTGTCTAGAAAGCTGCCTGGAGGAGAGGGACCTGGGGGTGTTGGTTGACAGCGACTGAACATGAGCCAGCAGTGTGCCCAGGTGGCCAAGAAGGCCAATGGCATCTTGGCTTGTATCAGAAACGGCGTGACCAGCAGGTCCAGGGAGGTTATTCTCCCTCTGTACTCGGCACTGGTGAGACCGCTCCTTGAATCCTGTGTTCATTTCTGGGCCCCTCACCACAAGAAGCATGTTGAGGCTCTGGAGCGAGTCCAGAGAAGAGCAAGAAAACTGGAGAGCAGGTCTTATGAGGAGGGGCTGAGAGAGCTGGGGTTGTTTAGCCTGGAGAAGAGAAGGCTGAGGGGAGACATTATTGCTCTCTACAACTACCTGAAAGGAAGTTGTATGGAGGAGGGTGCTGGCCTCTTCTCCCAAGCGTCAAGGGACAGTACAAGGGGGAATGGCCTTGAGGTGCACCAGGGGAGGTTCAGTGTAGATGTCAGAAAGAGATTTTTCATGGAAAGGGTCATCGGGCACTGGAACAGGCTGCCTGGGGAGGCGGTTGAGTCGCCATCCCTGGAGGTGTTTAAAATACAGGTAGATGAGGTGCTCAGGGACATGGTTTAGTGGCAGATAGGAAGGGTTGGACTAGATGATCCAAGAGGTCTTTTCCAAGCTGGTGATGCTATGATTCAGAGTAACAGTAGGAGAACCTGAAGCACCAAGGTGATTCTATTGGTGCAAATTTTAAGTCTGAGAGATCAGGTAAAGTTTGTATCTGTAGGCTGGGCAAGTGAATGTTTTTTTATCTGATCTTGGGTTTTTTGGAAGCAAATTATTATTTGGACCTTAACACTTCCTGTTCACAACGTGAATGAACTATTTAAGTGAAAAGACCTTTGAGAATATAGCATTAAGTTATCTCAGCCTTGTTCCATTTTGCTGATAGAAGTAAGAGTCCTGATTTAGGTATTGATTGAGAAGCGATTCTTCGATTAGATTGCATTTGACTTAATTTGGTAGTTAATACTCTTATTTTGTTTCAGATACTGTAGATGTTTCTCAGTACAGCTGCCTTTTTAACAAGCTGATAAATGCTTGTTTTGAGAGCAAGAACCTTGGGGTCCCATCTTCTGCCGTAGACTTCATGCTTTCAAAAAACATAGCTATTGATTTTTTTTTACTTAGAGGATTAATCACAGCTTTGGGAAGAAGTTCTTTGTGGTCTAAAGCTAGGACCTACTACAAAAGTAAGTTGCTTCTTAAACAGTATCCTTCCCTGATGTTCTTTGGATAACATAAGCTCCTAACAGTTCAGTATGTTAGGGAGAAATTGGTAAGAGTTTACTTTGTTAGAAGAAAATAGTATGTTCTGTATGACTATTGGGAATTTACTTGTAACCAAAGTATTTATTGGGAAACACTGACAATTGAAAACAGTAATCAATGCATACTACCTTGCATGAAGTTAATATAATTCTGATAAAATTAATTTTTTATGTTCCGTTTCAGAATTTTAAAAACATAAACACTGAAATGGTAAAACATTATGTTCACTTTTTCATCTGGGCCAATTAGATTTCTTTATACTTCTGTTTAGAGTTGTGGTGGTAAAATTATTAACCTTTATTTAGAGGTATGGCTAAGAAATTTATCCTAACTAAAGAAAATTCCTTTCAACTAAAAGCTAACAGTCTGTGCTTGTTTTCAGCTCCCCACTTCTGAGCTAAGGTGGTGTTGGGTGTATCGCTCTGATAGGGTCCACCAAGTATCCATCCTTCAGGGATCACTTGGCAGAAGATAGGGGAGCAAAGGGAGATATGCCGTTCAAATGTCCTCTCACTGTGATCATAGTTAATAAAGCTTCTGTCTGACCTGTCCTAAATTATACTTCTATTATTACATATTTGGAGTCCCCAGATTTCTGACAGAGATTTTTATTCACTGCTGATAATATTCATTGATAAAAATAACATTTTACAGCTGTGACTATTATAAGGGAATGCTGTTTGCTGAGTTCTCAAATCAGGTCACTTCACAGGTGAAACAGTAAAATCCATTAAGAGTTTGGGGGTTTGGTTTTTTTCATGTTCTTAGCCGCATACCAGAGAAAACAGATGTGTGTTCAGTATTGGTAATCCTAATTTCTTACGTTTCTGCATTTACTCTCAGGTGCTTTATCACTGGGTTGCTACCCACGACCACAGGGAAATTTATATCACAAACTTTTGATGATTCCGTCTCACATGTCTGAAGTTGAGATGCTTCTGGCCATTGAAATATTTCTTGTTTCAAATGCCAGTGTTATTCAAAGTCCAATGGCTGCTAATCAGACCCTTCAAATAGTGCTGAAAAGGTTTGTTGTCACATCTGTGCTGTTTTGTTGTATTTATCCATGTAATCATGTAATTAATGAGAGATCTTTTTTTTTCCATTGGCTGGGAACGAGAATGCTTGGTTTTAAACTTGTTTCTAATTACTTTTTCTAAACTGTTTATATAACAGTAAATGTTGAGAGGGTGTTTATATTACTTCTACATGTGTAACAGGGAAGTATTTGTTCCTGAGAGACATTGGCCTGTGTGCCCTAACAGAACATGTCTACTAAGTGTGGCTTGTATTTTCAAAACCAGCATATCTTGGTGTACAGATTCTTGCATTGCAGTTAAGCAGCGGGGTGGAAAGGCACGGTCAAAACATTAGTCCTTTCAAAAAGCAACTTTAGCATTCTTGGCTGTTTTTTTGGGAAAGCGCATGAAGCCATTTTACTTGATTCTTTTTACAGGGAATATCTCAATATTAAATTTGTTAGATTTTTCTCCCCCTTTCTGTGAGACTTAATGCCTTCAGATGAAAGTGTTCCGTTGCTTTTTCTTTTTGTCTATAAACCACCAGCCACTGTCATTAGCTTATACCTATCCTTTATTTTCCAAGACCCCATTTTCTCTGAGATTGACTGGCTCAGCATTAAAATCTGAAACTGCATAGAAAAGCTGCATTTGTTAAGAAGGGTGAACAGGGGCATCTCAAACTTGAGGACTCTGTCTCCCTTCCCCTCTTCCTTTCCCAAGGACTACATCTCTTGATTTTGTTCTTTTGATAAATCAGAAGTTTATTGTCTCTCGTTTTCATGGGTAAGCTATTATACCTCTGCTTGTTTGCCCAAAAAGTTCAGTTCTTGCAAAAATGTAGGCACATCACTTAGGCACACTCTTATTCCAGAAGTGTTACATGACTAAAATGAGTAATCCTTTGGATTCAACCATGTATGTGAATTCTTGTTATATCCAGTTCATTAAATAGTTTACATTCTTTTACTGAATTTTCCAGGCCAGAGTCGAACATTTCTTTATGAAACATGCGGTGAATGTTACTGTAAATTATATTTTTTAATTCTTCAGAATCATCAGCTAAAATTTGTCTAAAAATTAACAAAATCTATTACAAGTGAGGTGAAGACAAGGCTTTATTTTAATGTTTTTGTAATCTTATTTCCAGTATAAAGTGTCAGG
Source organism: Phaenicophaeus curvirostris (assembly GCF_032191515.1). Taxonomy (NCBI): domain Eukaryota; kingdom Metazoa; phylum Chordata; class Aves; order Cuculiformes; family Cuculidae; genus Phaenicophaeus; species Phaenicophaeus curvirostris. The sequence continues at coordinate 47,732,026 of NC_091397.1, read as the reverse complement.
CAAGTGACACAGGGTCTGTATGGTACCTAATTTTGTATTTACGAAAATTCACTTACAGATGTGAAGATCAGAGAGTTCAGAATAACAGTGACTATCAAACAGCAGTGGAGAGACTGATCCTGGCTGCTCGTTTATCTGATCCAAAGCTTTTTCTTAAGCATATGACAGTGAATGTTAATACGGATGAAGTTTTCAGCTTGGAGCTTGCATCTGCTCTAAAATGGCTTCAGGAGAACATGAAGTGGGCTGGGAAGGTCTGGCTGTTTCAGTAGTCATTAAAGAGTAAAAACTTCCAGGGTTTAGTGGTTGAAGCAATCATTGTTGAAAGTAATAGAAAGTAATAGAAGTAGTTCCCACAGTGTTCCAACTGTGCCTTACTGATTTACAGGAAGCCTTCAAACTCAAGTTGTGTTTTTAAATACTTACATTGATGATAATGCAGATAGTAGCACAGAAGGAGTATTTTTTTTCCCTGATGATACAGATTGTCACACTGGCTTATATAGATGTTTTGTAATGGCATCATTAGACAACAAGGAAGCTACAGCCTCCAAACCTACATTCTCCTTTTTTACAGAGATTTAGCATTAACTGTTAAATCTTCTCCTAGCAGGTGTGTTAAGAGCATTGACTGAGTGTATCTGCTATTCTGGAGTGAGACGTTTTCCATGTTGCTTCATAGTCTGTAAAAGTAATACACATTTCCTTTTGTCTTCCTCACCATATCTTGTGAGGACATTGTCCCATCTGTGTGCCCCTTAGATCTTAATTTCCTTGTTTCAAAAACCCAGTAAAAAGTACTGAGAATAAAATAACTTCAGAATCACTTGAGACTTGCCTGATTTAGGATATCTTTGTTCACAGGACTGAGAGAGTCTACACAAGTTGCTTACAGCTGAAGTTTTACTTGTGTCTTACTTTTGTATGGCTTCATATTTGTCTATGTGCATACTTCCACTGAAAAGGAAAACTTGTTTTCTCCCTTGAGAAGGAAGTGGGTTTGCCCATTTTTTTTTAGTTTCTACCAGCTGCATGATGAGATGCAGGCTTCTAGCCAGATGTTTCGAGCATTTCTGGTTCTTGAGGAATTCTTTTTTCCATCTACAAATCCTGATTCAGATTTGGAGCATGAATTGCTTAAGTCAAATTCATCTACTGGTCTGCAGCCTGAGTAAAAAGAACCAAACATTTCATATCAGACAACTCTCATGCCAAACCAACAGGACTTGTGTCATAGTTGATACTTGCCTGAGCTCCCTATGGCTGCAGTGTTAGTTTAAGTTTCCAGTGCCAGCCTTCACAAACATGCCAGTAATACAGCTCTTTCAGTTCTGTTTCATCTACTTTAGAGATTTTTGTGCTGAAAATCTGCGCTCTCTTGAGTATAGAAGTCCATGGGGTTTCTAAGGCTGTTCCGTCATAAGTGAGATCAAGATGGTGGCATAAGCCCTCAAAGTCTGAAAAATCTTTCCCTCCTCTGGGGCAGCACTAGTCTTTTCCGAGTGCTAGCAGCACCACTACAGGTGTTGTGTGCACCTCTGAGTCATGAAAGCCATCACGAGCTTAGTGCTGAACAGTTGTGGAGGGGTTTGGAGTGGTGTGAGTGTCTTTTTGTTTGGAGGGGTTTTCACTCTAGTCTTGAGGTTTAAGCCATTAATCTGATGTCATTACTCTGATGGACAGTTGTTAGATTCCTGACCCTCTTCAATACCACTGCTTATCCAGTCTGTCTGGGAGTTGCTACTGGAAGAGACAGGATTGAATCTGATGACTGCCAAGATCACTGCCTTCATCCTGTGCCAACTGTATAGAAAAATGCAGGGATAAAGGCTCTTGTGTTTTAATAGAGTATCATTCTTCTGTAGGGATCTCATCTGCTTTTCTTCTAAAAAATGGTAGATTCACTACTAACAATCAGATGGCATTTCTTTAAAAGTCCATTATCTTAGAAATTCTCTCGAACAGTTGGCACTAGTTCAAAGAGACTTTGGGTTCTACCACTTGGTATTCATGCAGACGGTTCTGCCCTTTCTAAGGCTATCCACCTGGTCACATCCAGTAGCATTCTGCTGCTTTTGTTTCCTGGTAGCTGAAAGACTGGATAAGAAGTGATCAGGTTTCACACAAGGGGTCTAAACTGATGTTCTTCCAGCCATTCCCGCATTAGTGGCCAGAGCAATTTTGGAAGGTTCAACAAACTAAAACAGGCAGTGAGAAACTAAGTCATTTTTGCTAATTACTTTTTGTAAGATCTTTTGTAGCTTAATCTCCCTTGGAATTAGACAGAGGCTATCTGAACCTCAGCAAAATCCCACATTTCTATAAGCGGTACCAGATGTGGCTAATACCGTGTTTGAGAGATGCAGAAAGACGAAATTCTCATCATAATCTGTATGGCTTCAAAGCTTGGGATGTTCTAGAGACGGCATTATTTTTTCCATTATAAGCAACCTTGAATTTTCACTTAGATCATCCCCATGAAGAAAAATCCCAGTGTTGCTCTATTTTTCAGAGAGAGGTTAATCATTGACCTTCTAGCTTAACTTGGAACTGTTTAGTGCAGTGCTTCGGCTCCATCTCTTGAATATTATCTTCAGCTGAGAGGATGCAATCTCAGCTGTGTTTTATAATAACAAGCAAAGCAGCCTCCCCACAACATTGCTTAGAAGTTTTGTTACAACTGCTACATCTGGTGTTTCTGTCAATACAGCATTTCTCCCTATCATCGTGATAAACCAGTTGGCAATTTAAGCAACTTTATTGTTAAGTCCTGTATTTCACATTTTTGTTCTATCTGGGTCCCACCTCTAGTCCTTTATGTGTGTATCAAACTGCCAGAAAGGTTTCTTGAGCAACATTTTCAGTACAATTTTGGTGACGGCAATTCCATGGGCTAAACAGGACAAAACTCCAGTGTGGAATGGAAACAAGCCTGGAAAGATGAAAAAACATTTGATGGAATAAGATTAAGTACAACAGAGACAATACAGTTTTGCAGAGACAGCCACTCAGTAGGCAATATCCATATTTTTGCCTTTCCCCGGATATAAATTAGTAATGAGTCATAGCTGAATAATCAGCTACTACTTATACTACTACTAAGTAGTACCTGAAAGAACTTCTGTGTTTGAGATTAAGCAACTCATTTGATACATTTTATTTCCCATATGAAAAAATAGATATATGTTTACCTGTTTGCAGACAGAGACAGAAAAATGCAAAAAAACTGTGGTCACTAGCTGGGTCCAGACAGCACTGCGCTCCTTCAGTATGTTGTTACATGTATAAGAAGTTCCCTTTGTGAAAACCTTTCTTCAATTTTCACTCATTTCACGGTATGGTTTTGGAAAGGTTACTTTTGTTAGGTATGGACAGTTTCTTATAACTAAAATAGTACGATGTTTGAAAGACTTGCCACAATTCTGTTTCAAAGCATTTATAGTTTTGAGAGTTTCTTAATTCACGTCAGGGATGGAAGTGAGAAGCTGGAAGGAGAAGCCAGATAGTTTTACAATGTTTTATAAAGTATATAGAGCAACTGAGGGGTGGATGGGATCATTTTGGAGGAGTTGTTAAGATGTTAATAAATGCTTTTTATTCTTCATATGAAGTATCCAAAATATCTGTGAGTCAGTGTTGTTAAATTATTTAATTCTGTTCGGATCCCTGTAATTACTGTTCTTAGGTGTGCAGGAGGAGAGACAAATGGCAAAGCAGACGTGGAGAGTTTCATGTCTCCTAACTACTACAGGAATCTAGAGTATGATATGCTGCATGAGAAAGTTAAGAATGTGTGAAATCAGTCAGATCGTGCAGTTTTTCAGCACGCCATAACACATAATTTAGCAAATGCTCATGAATAAATCGGGCTGAAACTCCCAGCTGTGGACATGGCCAGCTTCCAGTTTTAACTACAGACCTGAGTGGAGACTCCAGCGAGGCCTGTGGGCTGTGCTCAATTCACTGAAGAACTAATGGATGTTAGCGAGAGTTTCATATGAGGAGAAATAGGAAAATTAAATGTCCCTAGTGTAGTAATCAAACTTGAATTACCAAAATCTTAATGCCATACTCCTCAGCTTAGTAAAATACAACCACATTAAAAGCAATTACTACGTCATATTTTTTGTGCTTTCACATTCTCCAGATGCATCTTTGTGGAGGTTTTTTGGCAAATCCCAGGTCTACATGTTTCAGTCGTAACCCCTCCTCCATAACTTTTCTAAAATGACTAGAATGATGAATATATAAAAAAATGAATGCTGACATTGTTGGCCTCAGAGCTTCTGTGCTGTTGTGTTTGATGGAACTGGAGAAACCGATGCCACTTTTTGACCACCTGCAGAGTGGTTCTAGCACTTCTGGTTCTTCAGGAATTCTTTTTTTTAATCTGCAAATCCTGAATCAGATTCAGGACAAGAGCAGAAACAAAGGAATAAGGAGAAAATGGCTCATTTGCTGCTTGTAGCAACTTTATTGTGATGCTTAAAATTCTCCTTCTGTTAGGGAACAAGAGGTAGTCAAAATACAAACTTTTTCAGGTGTTAGTTTTATCTGTTATAAAACAAGCTTTCCATTCAGAAATGAATGTGCCACTCTTGCTGAGCCAGTGGGATGTATCCTGAGAACTGATGGGGAATAAAGTCTCAATGCTACTCCCACAGAATACTGTGGTGATACTCAGAAGCAGTAAATGTTGAGACCTTTAGAGAAAAAGCAGGAATTCATTCCTGTGCTCAGGAAGCAGGGTGGGTGGGTTGCTCTGGTTCTGTTTGCAAATAGGTACCTAACACAATGGAGCTGGTATCTGGAACTGTCACTGGCCAGTTACCTCTCCTAGTTTGTTTTATTCCTCATAGAGTTAAAAGAAATCTTAGGTGAAATGAACAGCACGCTTTTCTGTTGAATCAATTAAATTTATTTTCCCATCTGCATAATTATGCAACCGATTTGCTTACATAACTGATGGCTCCTATCAGGAGGCAGAAAATGTGCTGCACATTATGGAAATTATGCAAATCCCCCAAGGGCTGTGAGAGTGTTAACTTGATTTAAAGCTTCACTGAACTACAGAGAGTTCCTAAACCTTGTCAGTCCTCTTTTTAACCTTTCCTGCCAGCAAATGCAAGAGATGGTATGCAAATAACCCCAATCCCTAACGGTTGATCTCCCTTTGTTCTGAAATTCGTCAGCAATAGACATCTTTTATTCTGAGGTTGCATGTCTCTGCATCAGCTGCTGCTTGACACCAGCTACCTTGGAAGAAAAATAGATGTCAAAATGTACATTGAGCATTAGTAATCACAGAAAAACAGCTTTTGCTTTTCCCCTTGGGACTGCTGAGCGCACAGTTGGTTCTTTGCCCATTTGGTGTTTTCCTTCTGCAGAGCAAAGGAAAGGTCAAGGCCAGGTGAGTACTTGGATAACCCCCTCCCTCCTCTAGGCAAAAAAGAACAGTGATTTCTTGTTTCAGGGATTTCCCTGCTCTGTCCCTGAGTAACAACTGTGGACTATTCTACTAGTGGAAGCGGTGGTCACGGAAAGAGAATGGGATGGCTTCCCTGCAGCTTGTGCTCACGGGCTTCTGGGAGATGGCTGCAATACCACCATTCAGCTTCACAGGATCATAGAATCGTAGAATGGTTTGGGTTGGAAGGGACCATGAAGGTCATCTAGTCCAACCCCTTGCAGTGAGCACAGACATCTACTATGTTAGGTTGCTCAGAGCCTCATCCAACCTGACCTTGAACTTTTCCAGGGATGGGGCACCTACCGCCTCTCTGGGTAATCTGTTCCAGTGTTTCACCACTCTTTTTATACTCTCGTGTATAAAATGTCTGCTTAATAGCTAGGGTAAAGCTCTCCTCTTTTAGTTTAAAACCCATTACATCTTGTCCTGTTGCTACAGGCTCTGCTAAAAAGTTTTTCCCCATATTTCTTACAAGCTTCCTCTAAGTACTGAAAGGCCACAATAAGGTCTCCAAGCTGAACCCCAACTCTCTTAGCCTCTTCACAGGGGAGGTGCTCCAGCCCTCTGATCATTTCCATGGCCCTTCTCTGGACCTGCTCCAACAGGTCCATGTCCTCCCTGTCCTTGATACTGAAAATGTCAACAAATAAAGCTCTCTAAGACTCTGGAGTTTTAGAAAGCAAGCATCCTTTATCAGGCCTGGGCAACATGCAGGCATTATCTCCATCAATCATGTGCAGCAAGACAAAGGTTAGTTACGGAATGTATTTCCCACCTACATGCATATGTATACATTTTCCCAGAAATCTTACACATACTCTATTATGGACAGGATGTCATCCAGAGGGGCCTGGACAGGCTGGAGCAGTGAGCCTGTGTGAACATCATGAGGTTCAACAGGGCTAAGTGCAAGGTCCTACACCTGGGTCGGGGCAATCCCCATTTTCAGTACAGGATGGGGGATGATGTGATTGAGAGCTGCCCTGCAGAAAAAACACTTGGGGGTGCTGGTTGATGAGAAGCTTGACGTGAGCCAGCAGTGTGGGCTCGCAGCCCAGAAGGCCAACTGTATCCTGGGCTGCATCAAAAGAAGTGTGGCCAGCAGGTCAAGGGAGGTGATTCTGCCCCTCTATTCCTCTCTTGTGAGACCCCATCTGGAGTATTGTGTCCAGTTCTGGAATCCCCAACATAACAAGGATATGGAATGGTTGAAATGAGTCCCGAAAAGGGCCACAAAGATCATCTAACAGCTGGAGCACTTCTGCTACAAGGACAGACTGAGAGAGTTGGGGTTGTTCAGCCTGAAGAAGACTCCAAGGAGATGTTATAGCAGCCTCCCAGTACCTGAAGGGGCTACAAGAAAGCTGGGGAGGGACTGATTACAAAGGCATGGAGCGATAGGAGGAGGGGGGATGGCTTTAAGTTGCAAGAGAGAAGATTTAGATTAGCCATTAGGAAGAAATTCTTCATAGTGACAGTGGTGAGACATTGGAACAGGTTGCCCAGGGAAGCTGTGGCTGCCCCATCCCTGGAGGTGTCCAAGGCCAGGCTGGATGGAGCCTGGTCTGGTGGGAGGTGTCCCTGCCCATGGCAGTGGGGTTGGAACTGGATGATCCTTAAGGTCCGTTTCAACACAAACCATTCTATGACTCTATAATTACTTTCCAAGGTCTAATTTTAATGTTGTGAAACTTCGCAACAGCCAAAACTCTTGTTAATTCGAGCTGGCTCCAGCTCTCTACTTGACCTTGCTTTTGAGGTTAGTAAGGATTCCAAACAGAGGCGATTACAGAAGAAGAGACATCTGTTTAGCACAAATCGTTCCTCACACAATGCGTTATCATTTTCAAGGACAGGACAGTGTCTGAGAAACACCATTTTAAGGGAAACATGCTATCAGAGAAAAAAAAAACACAGCACCAAAGGGACATTCCAGCTTCATAAACCACAACTGCTTAGACGAAACGTAACAGTACTTCAGCTTAAATCAAAATATTCCACGTCGAAATACTCCACACATCGTACGGCGCTGAGAGTTCCGGGTGGGGGCTCCGAGCAGAGGGGCAGAGCCCCCTCCTCGCCCAGCTGCCCCCGAAGCTTAGCGGGCTGCGAGCGCCCATAGGCGGCTCGTGCCCAGCTTCTCACCTTTCCCCGGAGGAGCAGCAGCAACCCCCCCAGCCCGAAATCAGGGCGTTTAACCGTAACCCTCAGGGCAGCTCTGCTCGCAGCCGCCATTTTGGCGCCGGGGGTTCCCGAGCGCCCCTGCGCGGCGCGGGGGCTCCTGGCCACGCCCCCTCTTCCCCTTTGGCCACGCCCCCGGCGGGGATCCCCGCGCGCGCCGCCCCCTCCCCTCCCCTCCCCGAGCCTGCGGGGCCGGCGGCGGGGGCGGCCGCGGCGGGAGATGGGGGCGCGGGGCCGGCGCGCGCGGGCGGCCGGGGAGGTAAGCGGGGCCGCGCGCTACTCCGCGGGGGAGGGGGGGGGAGGGGGAGCGCGGGGGGGAGGCCGAGGGGACGGGGAAGAGTAGGGGAAAGGAAAAGGGAAGGGGGGAGGAAAGGGAGGAGGAGGGGAAAGGAAAAGGGAAGGGGAAGGGGGAAGGGAAGGGAAAAGGGAAGGGAAAAGGGAAGGGAAGGGAAAAGGGAAGGGAAGGGAAAATGGAAGAGAAGGGAAGGGGGGAGGAAAGGGAAGGGGAAGGGAAGGGAAAAGAAAGGGGAAGGGAAATAGAATAGGAATGGAAAAGGATAGGGAAAGGGGTGGAAAGGGATAGGGAAAGGGGTGGAAAGGGGTAGGGAAAGGGGTGGAAAGGGGTAGGGAAAGGGGTGGAAAGGGGTAGGGAAAGGAAAGGGATAGGGAAAGGAGTGGAAAGGGATAGAGAAAGGGGTAGAAGGGGATAGGGAAAGGGGTGGAAGGGGATAGGGAAAGGGGTGGAAAGGGATAGGGAAAGGGGTGGAAAGGGATAGGGAAAGGGGTGGAAAGGGATAGGGAAAGGGTGGAAAGGGATAGGGAAAGGGGTGGAAAGGGGTAGGGAAAGGGGTGGAAAGGGGTGAAAAGGGGTAGGGAAAGAAATGGAAAGGGATAGGGAAAGAAATGGAAAGGGATAGGGTGGGAGGGGGCTGCGCAGGCCGGGCTGTGTCGCTGCCCCTGCTGAGAGACACACGGGGCTCCTCCAGTAGCGAATTTGTGTCCCCCTACCCTGCACAGGCTTCCTTGGAGGAAGCAGTGCGGCTGCCCCCGTGCCGCTGCTCTCCAGCACCCGAACCTGGAGGCACCCATGTCCCCGACGCACCCACGTCCTGTGCCACTCGAGGCACCTGCAACTCTGAGGCACCCACGCCCCAGAACACTCCAGGCATCTACTTCTCTTGAAGCACCCATGCCACTTGAGGCACCTGCTTCCCTCCGGCACCCCCGGCCCTCGGCACCCTAGGCATCCACACCACTTGAAGCATCCACATCCCCGAGGCACCCGCGTCACTCGAGGCACCCACGACCCCAAGCCACCTGCCTGTGTGCAGCGTAGAGCGGGGCGGGGGGGTCAGTGTCGGCACACCGGGTGCCCGGGTGTTGGATGCCGGGTTTAGCTTTAGGGAGAGGGATGAGGCCGATACCTCACGTCCCTGACAGCCGTGTGGACGCGTGGCTGTCGGCAAGAGCCATGTCCTTGCGCTGAGTGAATATTAAACCGATCCAGCGGGGCTCTGTGTTAAACAGTTAAACCTGGCAGCGACTGCATCGCCACGGCTTGTGTTCTGTCAAGTGGCGAGACAAACCAGTTCCACCAACGCCTGTTTGCTGAGTGTTCTTATCCTGCTTGTTTCCATGCGGTTTTCTTTCCTCAGGGCCCAGCGCAGGCAAACAGCTGAAACGGGTAATACCACTTCCAGGGGTGAGGCAGGGGCATGCAGGGTCCTCTGTCCAAAGGCAAAGCGACTGCAACATCGTTAATGCTTTATTTTGTGTTAGCAAGGCTATCGGGGAGGTGAGGTGAGATGTGGTGAGATTGTAGGTGAAGTTTACCCAAATCCAGGAGGTTTTATTTTTTAGCGAAGCGATGTAACAGTTCCTAAGCAGTCAATACAGCATTTAAAGCAAGAAACAATGATGCTTTTGTCCAGTTATATAAAGTGTCGCTACAGATTAGTGAGGTTCTTGGTTTTTTTCCATCCTCTGTCCAAATCCCTGAAGCTAAAATTACAAAGAGATAAACTTGTTTTGTTAGCAGACAGCTTGTTAGTATATTTAAGTTAGTTTATAATTAGGACTGTTGTTAGGAACACTCAAAATGAAATTACTATTGTCTTGCCCACGTAGCTGAAAATGAGAAGGCAAAAATTATCAAGTATTTTGGGGATATTTTAGTTCAGCTTGGTTTTCTTCTCACTATTTGCTTCTTAAAATATTTGCTACACAATTTATATTCTTAGTTATATGTATTTGTATGAGTAAGATGCATTTGTAAAACTTGGAAGCGTTTTGCTAAGTAGTCAGAGAAACTGACCTGCTGTGATGGAACAGGGATAGTATTTCTCTGATAACTCCTCATCCCCGGTGCTTTAAAACAGAGTGCTTAGTGGGAACATGTTGTTTTGAAACACATGAGCAAGTCCAGAGAAGAGCAACAAAGCTGGTGAGGGGGCTGGCGAGCAGGTCTTACGAGGAGGGGCTGAGAGAGCTGGGGGTGTTTAGCCTGGAGAAGAGGAGGCTGAGGGGAGACCTCATTGCTCTCTACAACTACCTGAAAGGAGGTTGCGGAGAGGAGGGAGCTGGCCTCTTCTCCCTAGTGACAAGGGACAGGACGAGAGGGAATGGCCTCAAGCTCCGCCAGGGGAGGTTTAGGCTGGACATTAGAAAGAAATTTTTCACAGAAAGGGTCATTGGGCACTGGAAGAGGCTGCCCAGGGAGGTGGTTGAGTCACCTTCCCTGGAGGTGTTTAAGGCACGGGTGGACGAGGTGCTAAGGGGCATGGTTTAGTGTTTGATAGGAATGGTTGGACTCGATGATCTGGTGGGTCTCTTCCAAGCTGGTCATTCTATGATTCTGTGAAAAGTGCAAAATATGTTTAAAAAGAACCCATAGTGTGTGAAAACTTGTGAGAAAACATTGCCAATATGAAGCTTCCCTCATAATCCCTAATAATTAGGTATGTATTTGCGCTCTGACATGCTAAGTGGTTTACCTCCTGTTGGACAACTCTTGATTACTGTTGCATCGTGCAGAAGTTACTGGTAAAAATTATCAGTTAATTTTTATGATTCATAGAATGGTTTGGGTTGGAAGGGACCTTAGAAATAATCCAATCCCAACCGCCCCACCATGGGTAGGGACACCTCCCACCAGACCAGGCTGCCCAAGTCCCCATCCAGCCTGGCCTTGAACACCTCCAGGGATGGGGCAGCCACAGCTTCCCTGGGCAACCTGTTCCAATGTCTCACCACTGTCGCTATGAAGAATTTCTTCCTAATGTCTAATCTAAATCTTCCCTCTTGCAATTTAAAGCCATCCCCCCTCATCCTATAGCTGCATACCCTTGTAAAAAATCCCTCCCTGGCTTCCTTCAGGTACTGGAAGGCCACAATAAGGTTTTCCCGGAGCCTCCTCTTCTCCAGGCTGAAAACTCTCAGCCTGTCCTCATAGCAGAGGTGCTTCATCTGTCAGATCATCTTTGTGGCCCTTTTCTGGACTTGTTCCAATAGTTCCATATCCATGTTTTGTTGAGGATTCCAGAACTGAACACAATACTCCAGGTGGGTTCTCAGGAGAGCAGAGTAGAGGGGCAGAATCACCTCCCTTCACCACCTGTCTACACTTCTGATGCAGCCCAGGACACGCTTGGCCTTCTGGGCTGGAATGCCAGCAAACTTTTGATAAAGGTTTCCAGGCATTGTTGTAGGACAGTGTCCTTTCCTGTGGTTTTATATTGTGCCCACATAAAGTAGTTGGCATATAAATTTTGAAGTATTGTAATCTATTTGAAATTTTTAGACTCAACAGAGTAAAAATTTACATGGAATTGCATGATCTGGTATGCATTAGTGCTTCGGTATTTTTATTTCTATACTTTAGACAAAAACTAAACATCAGGAAGAATGGGAAACATTTACAATAAATACATATTGGGGCTTTTTTTTTTTTTCTTCCCTATCTGGAACATCTTTAAATATTCATCTTCAAATCACAATATGGTAACAACTCTTAATATTTGTAAGACTCACTTTTAGTAGCGGAACTGAAAACATTCTTTTGCAAAACTTCCGGTTTTCTATGCGATTTCTCAATTTTCTATTACTATTGCGCCTTTAAAAGTTAGAACCTAAGAGTTAGAGAATGCACTGATCATTAACGGGTAAAATACTCATGGCCATTACTAAACCAGCTTTCGTTTCCTTTTTTTTTGAAGTGAGTTAGTGGATGGCTGAAAATTGGCTTGACCATTGAGTTGCTGAAATGTTTTGCAGCTTGGGAGCCGTGAGAAGGTATGGCATGTTGCTGACCTGATTTGCCTTTAGCATATGTTTCAATGTTGCTTAAGACTTTCATGTATGTAAAATCGGTTCAGTATTTTTGTTTAATGCTTATTTCTTTGGCTTTCTCATCTTTACAGCTTGAAGCTTTCAACAGAGCATCCACAGTTGAAAATCTCCAAAAGCCATATGGTTGCCCTCAAGTGAGATATTAAAAAGGCTCTCAACAAAAAGAGGGTTTTAAAATACCCTAATTATGAGATAGTGGTAGTCTAAATCTGAATGTGACATCCAATGTATTGCTGCATTATTGAGTTATTAGAGCTCAGTGTTTCAGAATGAGTGAACATGCCTGTAATAATGAGCTTAATTTAACAAAGCTTTTCATTGCCAAAGCTATAACCCAAGAAGTTAAACTTCAGAGAAATGTGAAGAAAAAGCAAAAAAGCAAGCTAAAGGGAATTATTTAATCAGTAAATTGAATCAGTCCTAAAGTACGATTGCATAATGTGGTCTAGTGGAGATTGTGTTTCTTATCTGTCATGAAGTGGAGACGGCTGCCCTCGACGTGGTTATGACCTTGATTTTAGCAGGAAGCCTTTCTTTGCTCTTCAGATCTGAATTAAGTTCTTGGAATAGTCCTTTCTGCTTGTGCGAGAAGCCATAAGCATCTTTATTGCATTTTCTCATTCTAACTTCGTTTCAATTCATTTATTTTGTCACTTCAGTTGAAGGATGCCTCAGAGTTCTGTCTTTCACCTTCAGTGAATGAATTCTTCCTTCTGTCACGCAGACTAATTTTGGCCTTTGAGCGTTTCTCTTTTAAGCAAGTTCAAAATAGAATTTTGGCTAGAATCCTGAGCCTTCCTGCTAGCATGACAGTGCTGTTTAGATGCAAAACAAGGGAGCTGAAGTTAACCATACTTGGCCATTTTTCTGGTAGAATACCAGATGGAAGTTTATGATTAATAAACTTGGGAGTATGATTAATAGTTTTTAGGTAAGTTAAAACTTTTTTCCTAACTTCTGGGAACAGAATGAAGTATCGTTCAAGAGTGGATGCAGGAAACAATGTATGAATAAGGTGAAGAGAGAACTGAGCTCTTTGCTTTCTCCTTGAAGCTGAGTCTGGGATAATGTGGGCTTCTTGCATGGCTGTTAATCAAAACTGCTACCAGATAGGTAGCTGGTTAATATACTTTTTTTCTTTGCTTGAAAGGATTTTTTTCCTTGTTACTGCTTTGTGTCCACTTCCTAAAAAAAAAAAAAAAAAATTTGGGTGTAGGGGTATCCCCTCTGCAAGACAAAATGGTAAAGCATATGACCACGTGAACTTTTATCTGGTGTGCGTTGCTTCCTTTCTTGCCAGGTCAGGTAGAGGGGTTATTTACTGCATCACTGAGCATCTCTGGCATGTTCTTGTCATTGAGAGCTCTTCCTCTCCCTAAAAACGTTATATTGCTGAGGTACTTCACTATCTCCTACTATTTTGAGTATGATCGTGGGCTATAGCGATGACTAGTTTTAGAGTCTTTCTCGGATGCAGCCAGGAAAGAGGTTAAAGTGTTTGCCAGCAACACATTTTGTCTTTTTTTTAATCTGCCAGTTAATCCGCGCATGTGAAAATTGTTTCTAGTTGTAAGAGTTTGACATTTCATCAGTCATCTTACATTACAGATTTTCTATTCCATTTTTCTACAAAAATGTCTCCTGTTTTCAGCAAGCTGACTTTTAAGACCTACTAATTAAATATTTGCCTGCCTCTTAGGCAGTAGACATTAGCTTTAATTGCTTTCATGTTTCTCATTGAAAGGCTGAAAAGGTTTACAGGAAAAAGGTAAAGTAAGGGTCATTGCATCTGCTTGACAACTCAACTGTTGCCATTTACTCTACGGTTTGCCAGAATGCGCTCAGACAATACACAGGATTTTTCAAATCTGGGGATTTTTTTCTTTTTTTTTTTATTTTAATTAATGGAAGCAGTCAGTAAATAATCTCACAGGTTTCTGCATTCAGGACAATAACTTGGTGTAGGAAGCTGAACAAATACCTCTCTGTAAAACAGTCTTAATAAAATTGTTAGGTTTTGTGAACAAGCAGCTTTGCCTCCAATCTGTCATATATTTTCCTATTTGGAGCTCCTAGTTTGGATGAATGATACTGTGAGGTGTGAAACAGTGTTGTATTGCTTAACCAGGGCAGAATCCTTTCCCTTCTGAGTTGCAAGCCAAAGTGAACATTAACCACAGAAAATGGTTAGCCTGTTGAATTTGTTAGCTTGTGAAATCAGCTAAGGGAGAAATCTATTATTAAATATTTACCAATTCACATTTTCTTGCTGCTTTTACATAGACTCTGTCTTGGTAATTAGTTAGCTAACCTGAATGTCAGCTTTGAGCAGTGGCTGGAAATGTTGATGATCTTTAATTCAGAACTTATTTTTCCTTAGGTTTTAGTCTTACATTACAAAAGCCTGCTCTTTGCACAACTGTTGTTTAATTTATGCATAATTGGAGGTATTCAATCTTTTGTGCTTTCTGAACTTTGTAGAACTTCTTCAACTTAACTTTTCCTCTGATCTTAGGAAAAGATTGTTTCACCTACCACTGAGTTTTCTTTTAGTCCTTGTTCCCTTCTAGTGAAGATCAAAGGGCAAAAAAGTTCTGTCTTTTTGCTTGATATCTTCTATAAAAGAGTGTGTTTGGGAAAGTAGATTTAAAGTCCTTTTAAAATGGGCACAAGTATGTGGACCTCAAATTCTGCATTAGTTTCTCTTTTGATTGAATTGGTTGTTACTCCTGGATAAAATTTAGTATTTTTTGGCACTTCTTTGGCTTTGAAACATAGGATTTGGCTTTTTAATTTGGAATCTCAAAAGTATATGAGGCTTGCCTTTTAAGAGCAGCTTCAGCAATAGCTACAGAAATACCACTAAAGCCAGTCTTTATCATTCGAACTGCTTTACTGGGCAATTTTTATTTGAGACTGCTTTGAGAAAGTGGAGGAAAAAGTTATTGTGCTTGTTTACATGTCTTTACTCAGCCAACCACCTCCTCATGAACCTGTTGTATTTGTTCTACATAAATACAGTTTTGTGAGTCTCAAGGGGAAAAAATCTAGCACTTGGACTTCCAATACCAGTTTCAAATGGTATTTTCAACTGTGAAATTGCATTCTAATGTAGTTTATGTAAGTTTGTCACTTGATTGATTGTGTTATATGTAAACATTTTATTACTTAGGTTATGTCTGGAGAAGATACCGCTGCAATGCATTCTTCAGTCAAGAACTCTGTCAGGAGCTGATGCCATCAATGCTCTCAGACCTTTCTATTTTGCTGTGCATCCAGATTTCTTTGGCCAGCATCCCAAGGAGAGGGTAAAAATCTTTTAGTGTGCTCTGTTTGTGAATGTGTCCAGTATCAAGGATGGAAATTTTCTGGTTTTCCTGCTGTCAAGAGAACCAAAAGTAATATCAGAATTGAATGTGATTGTTAACAGAGACCAAAAATATGCACTTACTTTATTTTTAGCAAGGAAGGATCCCTTAAACATCCATTATTTATTAGTCTTATTTTCTGTTTAATTGGTATAAGTAAAATACTGAGTCTTTCCAGTCTAATTTATAATATATACCACTAGCTTTATCACTTTGAAATGCTGTGCATCATATTTGAATCAATTAGTTTCTTCTGGATTGAAAGCCTTAAAAGTTGTGGTTTGGAATGTACAAGAAGGTACATCATGCAAGTTATTTATGCAAGATAATTACTCATTTATGCTGAGAATTCGAACTATATCACTATTGTTAAGAGCAACTGGCAGTTTGTGAAAACTAGTTCTGCACGCAAGATTAAAAAGATTTAGTTGCAAAATGGCCAAATTCATAATCTGTAATGTGTTTTTTTTCTTTTTTAAACAGGAAGTAAATGAAAATTCTCTAAAGAGGTTAAATGGCTATTTGGAGAATCTACAGAAACCAGGATTTCGCTCCTTTAAGCCAACTCAGCTTACTTTTTATGTAAGAGAAAGAGAACCAAACTCTTCTAATGTTCAAGAATCCTTCAGTGCTTCAGGTGCTTCTATGTTGTGCAGAATGTGTGTTCTTGTATTTGAGTTCTTTCAGATCATTACTTAGCCTTGTGCAGTCATAATGACTTTTAAACTGAATAAAACCCTGTCAAACTGTGAAAACAGGTATTAGATCAGACAGGTGGGACCATCCCAAGTAACTAAACATCTTAAGCTTTTAAAAGCATTTGAAGAATGAGAAATTACAAAGTTGAGGTCAAGTCACGGTATGAGGAAGCGAACAGCATAGGTTTATGTAAATGGTATTTTTTCTGTTTTTAATACCATTGTCATGTTTAGCTGGAGCAATTGTTGGTTTTCATTGCAGATAACATGTAGTACACAATGTCAGGGTGCTTATAAGACCATTAGCAACTTACTCTGTAAGCAGTTGTATAATATCCAAGGCTTCCATTTGCCACATTGTCTCTCAGCTTTGAGACTATAGAAAATATTGCTGAGTTTGGAATATTGTCTCTGATTAATTTTATTCTATATCTTTGGCTCTGATGTACCAATATGCCTCATCTAGCAGATGAATTGCATGTTCTGTATCCTGCTAGTCACAGAATCACAGAATCACAGAACAACCAGGTTGGAAGAGTCCCACCGGATCATCGAGTCCAACCGTTCCTATCAAACACTAAACCATATCCCTCAGCACCTCATCCACCCGTGCCTTAAACACCTCCAGGGAAGGTGACTCAACCATCTCCCTGGGCAGCCTGTGCCAGTGCCCAATGACCCTTTATGTAAAGAATTTTTTCCTAACGTCTAGCCTAAACCTCCCCTGGCAGAGCTTGAGGCCATTCCCTCTTGTCCTGTCCCCTGTCACTTGGAAGAAGAGGCCAACACCCTCCTCTCTACAATGTCCTTTCAGGTAGTTGTAGAGAGCAATGAGGTCACCCCTCAGCCTCCTCTTCTCCAGGCTAAACACCCCCAGCTCTCTCAGCCGTTCCTCATAAGACCTGCTCTCCAGCCCCCTCACCAGCTTTGTTGCTCTTCTCTGGACTCGTTCCAGAGCCTCAGCATCCTTCTTGTGGTGAGGGGCCCAGAACTGAACACAGGATTCGAGGAGCAGTCTCACCAGTGCCGAGTACAGAGGGAGGATTACCTCCCTGGACCTGCTGGTCACGCCGTTTCTGATACAAGCCAAGATGCCATTGGCCTTCTTGGCCACCTGGGCACACTGCTGGCTCATGTTCAGTCGCTGTCAACCAACACCCCCAGGTCCCTCTCCTCCAGGCAGCTTTCTAGACAGACTTCTCCTAGTCTGTAGCACTGCACAGGGTTGTTGTGCCCGAAGTGCAGGACCCGGCATTTGGCCTTGTTAAACCTCATGCCATTGGACTCAGCCCAGTGGTCCAGCCTGTTCAGATCCCTTTGCAGAGCCTCCCTGCCCTCTGGCAGATCGACACTTCCACCCAGCTTAGTGTCGTCCGCAAACTTGCTAAGGGTGCACTCGATGCCTTCATCCAGGTCATTGATGAAGACATTGAACAGGGCTGGACCCAGCACTGAGCCCTGGGGAACCCCACTTGTCACTGGCCTCCAGCTGGATTTCACACCATTTCCCACCACTCTCTGGGCCCGGCCAGCCAACCAGTTTTCCACCCAGGAGAGTGTGCGCCTGTCCGGGCCAGAGGCTGACAGTTTCTCAAGCAGAACGCTGCTTGAGAATGCTTTGCTTGTAGTCAAAACATTTGAGCAAATTGTGAGGGGCCCTAGTCCTACAAAACAAAATCATTCTGTTCTTCAAGAAAATAGTAGTATTATGTCCATTCTGCTTAAAGTAACAGTTGAACTGGCAGCTGTGTTCTGCTCTTAAGTCTAATGCTTGATTTCTAGTGGGGTAATTAGGCCCAGTAGCTAAGTGGTGGAACTTAGTTTTGGCCGATGTGCAAGTGTAATGTTTTTTTCTGAACTTCTCTTTGCAGCTCGTAAAGAGCTGTTGTAGTACTGCATTTCTGCAGTAAATTATACCCAAAGTGATGATCGGTAATAGTGTGAATTGTGTAGAGCTACTGGACAAAACTGCCCCTGCTAAAACAAAAGCGTCTTTTTTTGGGTGATGCTGCATCTGTAGCTGTTTCAAATTTGTCCAATGATTCAAACAGTTTAAACAACTCTTGTTTATATTTTTGGACACATAACAGTTTTAAAGGTTAAACTGCACATGAATTTTGCAGTGAGTGTTGAAATAACAATATAATAATAATTTCCAACTACATGCACCTTGTTTGGGCTCTTTTAAGATGAAATAAATGTGAATGTATTTTGAATAATTTTAATTCAATAATACTAATTTTGTGGGACCTGTATTTTATAGGATTTCGAGCAGTCAGTTTTACACTACATACTAGGGATCTCCTGAGCACAGTACTGGATATCCTCAACTCCTGCAGTTTGTCTACAGAGCATATTCAGAGTTTGAATGTCAACTCTCAGCCCCAGAAGGAAGCAAAAAGCACAGTGAACAGACCTATCAAATGGGATAAGACTTATTATTCATTTACTGGATTCAAGGATCCTGAGGAGGAATTAGAACAAGCCCAGAGAGTGGAAACAACTTTAATGTATGTAAGGCTTTCATTTAACTGATATTTTGTAGCCTAAACTGGTCTTATCATAGAATCATAGAATCACCAGGTTGGAAGACACCCAACAGATCATCGAGGTTTTTAAAGGCAGTCAATAAACGCTCTGAACAATACAAATCTTTTTTGTCCAACATGTAATTCTGTCATGCTTTTTATAATTAATGAGAGTTCAAATGAGCTCCTGGGATAACTGAGGCATTCTTGTCTCTTTGCCCAGCATCCGTGTTCGGTTGATCTAGTTTTGGTTGATTTAATTTTTCAGTTTTGTGGAATACTGGTGACAATCCAGAAGGAAGCAGAGGTTCCACTTGCTCCAAATAGCTCCATACCTCTTACAGGACTTCCATAACACAAAACTGTATGGATATTAACTTCGTTGTTAGTATTTTGTTACCGCATTCTGTTGGGAGTGGGGTGGAATGTAATACAAGGCTAGAATGTTGTAATTTGTCAGATGTTTTGGGGTTGTGCTTCTAGTTTGCCGTTCAGCATACTCTAATATTTAAATTGAAGCAGTTGCGAATACTGATCTTGCATTAAATGCAGCGTGTTGTGTATTAGAAGGTGGTTGTTTATAAAATCTTTCTGTGCTTATTTTGAGAAAGGGTCAAAAATACTGCCTTGAAAGACTTCTTGTAACAGTGAGACTTAGGTGCCATTTGTGATAAATGCAGAGTGCTGGTGGTAGGTATCTTCAGAGCAAAGAATACCCCTCATCCTGCCTAGCACCTTGCAAATAGAATTACTGTAATACATGCTGCTGTTTAACTTAACTGTGATTTAACATAGAGAATATTTTTACTTATTTTTACACATTTACAAGAAGTGCCACGAACAGTTACATATTAACCCTCTGGTTTTAATACCTTACCATTTGGCATTGGACCTCTCTTTTTACTTCTGATGTTGTTTCTTTTTGCTTAGAATACAGTACAAGAATGGAAGTGTTTGTTTATGAAAAAAAGAGTATGCAAATAAGTTTGTTATGGACCAAAGCTAAATCTCTTAAAAGACTAGCTTTTTCCTAGAGATAGAATGATCTATTTATTGAAAGTTTTAGATATACTCGTAAGTCATGTTTGCCTGGTTGTGATTATTGATTAAAGAGTGTAAAACTTTGACCTGCTTAATCTGTATTCATCCCAGCTCTGTAAGAGTTACCAAATTCAGCCCTTTAGTACAACCTACCTTATTTGATAGTCTGCTATCACCACTTTTATTGTTTTGGGTTTTCTTAAAGGCAGATGTATGGGAACTTCTTTCTTTAAGCACTAGGTTTTGAAGCTGACTCCCTAAATGACACTTACCTAATGCTCTCCACCTTTTGCACTTCTAAGTCTTGTAACAATGTCAGTGTCTCTTGGTTCAATTTGATACCCTAGTTCCCCCCAATGACATTAAGCACCAGGCTTACCTTTGTAAATATTTTGAGGTTGGACATTTAGCAGTGCCAGTTTCTGTTCTCTACTTTTAAAAAAATCCCTTTACCTAGTAACTTGAAATAAAATGTTAAGTGCAAGAATTCAGTTAGTTGTACTTGTTCGCATGAAAAATAATACAACATGCCTCTCCTGTTGGTTTTTTCCTCTTCTTTCAGATCCTGGTTAGATTATAATGAAGCAAGTGCAGTAAAAAAGCTGAAAAAGAGTTTGCCACTTAGGAAAGAACTAGAACGTTTAAAATTTGAACTCTCGCATCAACTCCAGCTCTCAGATATCAGGTAATAAATTACATCAGTTGGACTTGCATTAAGATGGTCAAAGCAAGGAAGTGTTGTGTAGTACTATGTCATGAGCTTAAAAGTTTATTCCATCGAAACACCTATATTTCATATATGTAAGAGTGTTATTGCACTGAATAATATTTTTCTAGAAGAATTCTGTTAGGATTAAAGTTTCCCATTGCAATCTACTCGGAAAGACCTACTGTTTTTAACTAATTATGTAGGCTCCAGGTGTACCAATCACATAAGCACTTGAAATAGGACCTGTGTGTATATATGCATTCACATACATTTGTGTTTTGCTGGATAAAATTACTTTTCCCAAATTCAAGTGAATGTCTACAAAGGTAGCTGGATTGGCAGTGAAATGCCACTTTGCACATGTTACCTACTGAAGCATTTTTTAGAAAGTTGTTCTTTGTAGTGTCTTGTTTCTCACACTCCAGAGGAGGAGGACATTGTTTGCTTGAAAAGGCTGAGTACGGTTGGTGATCTTGATTCATCAGAATATTTTCCAGAAAATAATTTATGATCCTTCTTTAAATCTTGTGCCTTTGAATGGGGATGTTGTGAAGTGGGTTGTTCAGGATGAGAAAAATGACAGTGAGACTATTCAACAATGGAAGAATAAACTTTGGGGATTGTCTGTTAAGTTCTTTTAACCAGGAAAAAGAGACATGGAGCTTCTGAAATCATGCTTCTGTTCCTTTTACCCTATAAAATACCTTGGCTTACTTTAAGCTGGAGGCATTTTTTTTTAACAAAATTAGTGATCCTGTTTCTGAAACAGTCTTTGATATTAAATGCATAGGTTTCATTTTATTTGTGGCTTCTATTTAGTTTTCTTATCATTTGTGCTTTTAAAATACACTAAAACTATTGTTTTCCATAAAAAGTTATTAAACTCCCAAGAGTTATATTGTCATTATTCAGAAAAGAATGTAAGCATCCGAAATCTGACAAGCAAGTATCTTAATAGGAAACTACTACTTGTGATCACACCACCTAATGCTTAGTGCTCACAGAGATCTGGAAAAATAATAGGATCATTGGCTCTATTCTATGTATACATTCAGAACAGCTGAAGAAAAGTAGGGTCTATGAGAGAGCTTTTTACATCCTTGTCTGATGCTTCTGAAAGCAAAGTGATATTGCTAGGTAATAGTAAATAGTTAGTAGAATGACTTGCATTATAGTAGATTGAATTGTGTCCTAAGGGCTGTGGCGCAGTGCCATTATCTGCATCCCAAAGAGTGGGGTTTTGCCACTTAGGTTTCCCGAAATGAGATGATGTGGGTTTACCCAGCTAGCTGCTAAGCACCCAGCCAGCTGCTTGCTTGTATAGCCCAGTGGGATGAGAGGAAGAGAACAGGAAGAGCAAAAGCAATAAAATTCATGTATCAAGGTAGAAGTTTAATAGGTGAAGTGAAGCAAAACTGTGCATTCAAGCAAAGCAAAGAGAGGAATTTGTTCCCTACTTACCACTGGCAGGCAGCTGTTCAGCCCCTGCTGGAAAGCAGGGCCTCAGCATTTGTAATGATTGCTAGGGAAGACAAGTGCCATAACCACAACAGTCCCCCTTTCTCCTCCTTTCCCTGAGCTAACCACAACATCATATAGTCTGGAATATCCCTTTGGTCAGTTTGAGTTGCCTGTCCTGGTTGCGTCCCATCCCAGCTTCTTGCCCAGCCCAGCTACTCACTGATGGGGCGGTCAGAGCAGGAGGAAAGAGTGAAAACCTGAACACTGTTGCCAACAATGGATTTAGTTAAAAAAAAATGTTTTTAGTAAAAAACAGGTGCTATGAAGAAAATTAAACCCATCCCAGACAGACCCAGTACAAGGGAATGGTAATCTCCCATTTTGAGACAGTTCTATATCAGTTAGAAGTTTGTAAAAGGATATATTTTTTCATACACTGGGACAACTATACAATTTAAATGCTTTTTTGAAATTTAGTTAGGAGTTTGTGTGGCCTGTCTGATGGAAGAGATGTCAGAGCTATGGATAATGAAGTATTTAAGTCACCAGTGTAACACCTGACTCCTGTATGCTTTAACAGAAAATGATGCCACTGTAAAATATATATAGAATCATAGAATAACCAGGTTGGAAGAGACCCACCGGATAATCGAGTCCAACCATTCCTGTCAAACACTAAACCATGCCCCTTAGCACCTCATCCACCCGTGCCTTAAACACCTCCAGGGAAGGTGAATCAACCACCTCCCTGGGCAGCCTGTTCCAGTGCCCAATGACCCTTTCTGTGAAGAATTTTTTCCTAATGTCCAGCCTAAATCTCCCCTGGCGGAGCTTGAGGCCATTCTCTCTCGTCCTGCCCCTTGTCACTAGGGAGAAGAGGCCAGCACCCTCCTCTCTACAACCTCCTTTCAGGTAGTTATAGAGAGCAATGAGGTCTCCCCTCAGCCTCCTCTTCTCCAGGCTAAACACCCCCAGCTCTCTCAGCCCCTCCTCGTAAGACCTGCTCGCCAGCCCCCTCACCAGCTTTGTTGCTCTTCTCTGGACTCGCTCCAGAGCCTCAGCATCCTTCTTGTGGTGAGGGGCCCAGAAATGAACACAGGATTCGAGGAGCGGTCTCACCAGTGCCGAGTACAGAGGGAGAATAACCTCCCTGGACCTGCTGGTCACACCGTTTCTGATAGAAGCCAAGATGCCATTGGCCTTCTTGGCCACCTGGGCCACTGCTGGCTCATGTTCAGTCGCTGTCAACCGACACCCCCAGGTCCGTCTCCTCTAGGCAGCTTTCTAGACAGACTTCTCCTAGTCTGTAGCACTGCACAGGGTTGTTGTGCCCGAAGTGCAGGACCCGGCATTTGGCCTTGTTAAACCTCATGCCATTGGACTCAGCCCAGCGGTCCAGCCTGTTCAGATCCCTTTGCAGAGCCTCCCTGCCCTCCGGCAGATCGACACTTCCACCCAGCTTAGTGTCATCCACAAGCTTGCTCAGGGTGCCCTCAATGCCTTCATCCAGATCATTGATGAAGACATTGAACAGGGCTGGACCCAGCACTGAGCTCTGGGGAACCCCACTTGTCACTGGCCTCCAGCTGGATTTCACACCATTTCCCACCACTCTCTGGGCCCGGCCAGCCAACCAGTTTTCCATCCAGGAGAGTGTGTGCCTGTCCAGGCCAGAGGCTGACAGTTTCTCACAGCATTCTGCTTGAGAAACTGTGTCAAAGGCTTTACTGAAGTCCAGGAAGACCGCATCCTCAGCCTTTCCCTCATCCAGCAGCCGAGTCACTTTGTCATAGAAGGCGATCAGGTTAGTCTGGCAAGACCTGCCTTTTGTGAACCCGTGTTGACTGGGCCTGATCACCCGGTTCTCTTGCATGTGCTTCATGATAGCACTCAAGATCACCTGCTCCATGACTTTCCCTGGCACTGAGGTCAGACTGACAGGCCTGTAGTTCCCTGGATCCTCCCTGCGACCCTTCTTGTAGATGGGCACAACATCAGCCAGCCTCCAGTCCAGTGGGACTTCCCCAGTCTTCCAGGACTGTTGGAAGATGATGGAAAGGGGTTTGGCCAGCACATCCGCCAGCTCCTTCAGTACCCTAGGGTGAATCCCATCCGGCCCCATAGACTTGTGGGTGTCTAGTCAGGCTAGCAAGGCTCTGACCACCTCCTCTTGGATTATGGGAGCCTCATTTTGCTCCTCTAGCTCCTGGGTTTGTACACAGATGGAACGACTTTCTTTAAAATTATAGACTGAGGCAAAGAAGGCATTAAGTACCTCAGCCTTTTCCTCATCCCCTGTCACTGTTGTTCCTTCTGCGTCCAATAGGGACTGTATGGTCTCCCTAGTCCTCCTTTTAATATTTATATATTTATAGAAGGATTTTTTGTTATCTTTCACAGACTTTGCCAATCTGATTTCTAGCTGAGCCTTAGCCCTTCTGATTTTTTCTCTACACAGTCTCACTTCCCTCCTGTAGTCCTCCCAAGAGGCCTGTCCCCTCTTCCAGAGCCCATAAACATTTCTCTTCTTGATATCACTCAAGATCTCTCTGTTCAACCAAGCTGGTTTCTCCCATGCTGGCTTTTTTTCCGGAACATGGGGATGGCTTTCTCCTGAGCTGCTAGAATTTCCTTTTTGAAGAGCTGCCAGCCCTCATGGGCTCCCTTGCCCTTAAGTACTGTCTCCCATGAGACTTTGCCAACCAGCCTTCTGAAGAGTTCAAAGTCTGCCCTCTGGAAATTGAATGCTACTGTCCTACTAACCACCCTCTTTACTTCACCTAGAACAGAAAACCCTATCATCTCATGATCACTTTGTCCTAGGCATCCACCTACTGCCACATCCCCCACAAGGCCTTCTCTGTTCACAAACAGCAGGTCCAGGAGGGCACCTTCCCTTGTTGGTTCATTCACCAGCTGTGCGAGGAAGTTGTCTTCCACGCACTCCAGGAACCTCCTAGACTGCTTCCTTTCTGCTGTATTGTACTTCCAGCAGATATCAGGCAGATTGAAGTCTCCCACAAGTACGAGAGGCATTGATCTAGAGATTAACCCCAGCTGTTTATAGAAGAGCTCATCAGCTGCTTCTCCTTGGCTGGGTGGTCTGTAACAGACTCCCATCACAAAATCTAACTTCTGGTGGGCTCCTCTGATTTTAACGCACAGGCACTCAATCTCCTCATCACCACAATCCATCTCAACAGAGTCCAAGTCCTCCCTTACAAAGAGGGCTACCCCGCCTCCTCTCCTGCCCTTCCTGTCCCGCCTGAAGAGTTTGTACCCCACCATAGCTGCACCCCAGTTATATGAGTCGTCCCACCACGTTTCTGTGATGGCAACGACATCATAGGCTCCTTGCCCTACAACAGCTTCCAGCTCTTCCTTCTTATTTCCCATGCTGCGTGCATTGGTGTAAATGCACTTCAGCTGAGCTGCCGAGCCTTCGGCCCTCTTAGAGGGAACAGAGTTCATTCCCAATTGCCTGGTTACTGGAGTAGCTAGCTCCAGAGTGCCCGTATCTCCCTTAGCACCCCCAGGTGTGTTCTCCCCCACTTTCTGTGTGGTGAGGTACTGGTGGTCCACACCAGCACACCCTCTCTGAATCACCATTGCCCCACGTCCAGGCTCATTCCTGTCTAGCCTGGGCTCAACCCCCTCCCCTTTCACATCTAGTTTAAAGCTCGATTTATGAACTTAGCTAGGTTTTTGGCAAGGGCTTTAGTCCCCCTAGGAGACACACATGTCCCATCCTTAGCAAGAAAGCCTGGGGGTGCGTGAGCCACCCCATGATCAAAGAAGCCAAAGCCCCTCTCCTCACACCAGGCTCGGAGCCAGGCATTAATTGAATTCTTCTTCCTGACTTCCCGCTCCTCTCTATTTAGCCTTATGTATATGTGCATATATTTATACACACACACGTACATATATATACCTACCGCTGGAATCATAGTAATGTTTTGGGCTAGGAACTCAAAGGAAAAAAAAAGTCGTTTCCTTATATAGGGTATTTGCTCCTCTAAACATTACGTGATATACAAACAAACTGCATGTCAGTGACTGAACCAAATACTGGGTTGTTTGTTGCTATTTACTTCCTAACTCCCTTAACTTGGGGAGAGATTTACAAATTTTGTTCTGTCTGCCAAGTTTTATACTTATTTTTCCAATATCTGGTTTTATTCCTTTTGTTGTTTGTTTTTTTGGCCCTCGCTTTAAGAAAGACTGGAATTTTATTTGGACTTTTTCTATGACATGTACAGCTTTTCAGTAGGCCTTTGCTTTTATTACTTTTGAAGTGCTATTTTGAGTTGTTTGTATTACAAGGCTTTCAGCTGCATCTCAAAATCTTTGATTTTTTTTTTTTAAATAATGTTGAGAATTAAATGTTTTCAATTGCGTTTTTATTTAGGTGGCAGAGAAGCTGGGGTATTGCTCACCGCTGTAGCCAGCTACACAGTCTCAGTCGCTTAGTCCAACAGAGACCAGAGGCATTAAAGAATGTTAAAGGTATCTCTGTTGCTTGTTTCATATGTCCTAATATAGTATTGATTCAAAGGTGAATATGAGTTTTCTGTGACTTCCTTTTCACAAATGCTTTTGATAACTGCAAAAACAAATCTGCCAGGCTTACTGAAAATCTGGTGAGAAATTACATTTTAAGCTACTGGGTATTTTTTAAAGTGACCTTTTCATAGAGTGTCTTTGCTACGCTTGGCTTCTATTTTACTTCTTAATAAATACAAACTGAGTTGAAGGTACTAGACTTAGTACTAGCAATGAAAGTAAAAAATCTAGACTGAGCCTCCAAAAGGATGGAGGTAGCAATAGATTGTTACCCATGGTAGATCCAAGACAAAAATACAAGTAGCTCTCTAAAGAGTTAATATAATGAGGACTTACTCAAATGCCTCTGAAATCCTATTGTGTTATCATGCATGTTCCATAAAATACCTGCATTAAAGCCTGTATTTTCTCAGGAAAAACTAAAATATTCTGTAAACATGACCTACCATTCTTTTCATACAGTTGTTTGACCTGTGGCAGTATCTGTTTCCTCTGATTGTGATTCCACATCTTATACCTGTCTGCAGATACTTGGTTTTGAGTGGATTTCATTCGAGGGCACGCCTAATCCTTTGTCAAAAGACAGAGTGGATAGAACAATAAGTAGTAGTTTTACATTGTATCAGGTTTGAAATTAGTTTCTTTACCTAAGCATGCTAAGGATTTAAAGTGCTAGAGAAGCCTGTCTTACGAACCTGTTGTATTCTTCATCTGTGAAGATCTTTATTAGTAGAGCTGATCTTCCCTTGAGATACAAGGATGGACTAGATGCCTTAAAATCAGTGTGCTCCCTCTTAAGGATTTTGGAAAACTGATTTCTGAGAGCAAGAGCTTCTATTAAAGCCCTGTTTTATAGATTAATACATCACACTGAAGGCTTTTGTGGAAGCTTTTTGTGATAAATAGGTGCCTGTGCTTTTACCCTTACAGAATTCGTGAGGATCTTTGTACTTCACTTAAAAAAAGGATATTCGGACCCAAAACTGATTTGTCCCCTCAAAAGTAAACCTTTTATGTTGTCTCTATTCTTTCTTTAAAAAAAGAGCAAAAACATAAAGTGAAAGCGCTTCTTAGAGCTTGCATGTTGCAGAATACTGTAGAAGTATTGTTGAACAGCTGTACTGATAGTTTTTTGACCAACCATTACAATACTTACATATACCTTAAGCACATGGCGTATATTTTCTGGTGTATATATTATTTGTAGAGATTCCTTGAATATGCTATCTGCTGAGACTTTTCTCTTATTTTAAAATTAGTCTTTGTAAGACAAAAGGCCTGGTTAACTAAAAAACAATCAAGTCAAATGCTAGGTAAGGTTTATATGAAAAGAATTCTTGGAGTTTTTGAGAATCACTCTTGCAAATTTTGAGAATAACAAAAGCACCTACTCATGTGAGTTTGTGCTGCAGAAAGGTATTGCTTGTGACATGTTTATAGCATCGTTAATAGTTGTGGGAATAATTGCAATAACCCAAATTAGTAAAGACCTTTGTTCAATCTTTAGGACACACAGTGGTATTTACAGACCGTTCAGGTATGAGCGCAGCAGGCCATGTAATGCTGGGGACCATGGATGTTCACCATCACTGGACCAAAGTAAGAAGATTTCAAAGTAAATGATAATGAATCTTGTTATGACGCCCTTTTTTAAACTATAACCAAAATATTAGTTGGAGCAGATAACTGATGAGCAATTTAAAGCAAACACATAGGTACTATATTTTGCATAACTGTGTACATTACATTCTAAATTTAATCCTGTGATGTACTGTTACTAACAACAGTCTTTGTCAGATCTTTACTGCTGCTTTCACTAACAGATCAGTCCTACCCCTCATTAGATATAAAGAAAACTGATAAGTTTTGCAGTGTTCCAGTCTATGCAAGGAGCACTGGCAGTATATTTCATGATCCATTCTTCATTTCCATGAAGAATTCAGAAATTTTATTCAGCTTCTTTAAAAAAAATGGGACTTTAAAGGAGTTGTAATGTGATCATGTAATGTGATCACAACTGCTAACCAATCCTGTCATTCCACTTTGTTCTTTTAGACAGATAATGTGGATCTTGCAGAAGTTTATCTTTAGTGACTATTGAAATTCTGCTGCTGTTTGTGTAAAGTTTGGAGTTGACAAGCTTTCTGACATCCTTAATGTTTAAGTATTATGTGCAAAGGACCTCAAATAAAATATCAGCGTATCATCCAAGGAAATTTTCTTGAATCTTGGTAGCTGAAATACTGTTGATAGTTCTATCAAAAATTATTCCTTTGTAAAGGAAATGATGAATGGGATGTGATCCAGAAGGGCCTGAACAAGCTGGAGCAGTGGGCCTGTGCGAACATCATGAGGTTCAACCAGGCCAAATGCAAGGTCCTACACCTGGGTCGGGGCAATGCCCGATTTCAGTACAGGATGGGGGATGATGTGATTGAGAGCAGCCCTGCAGAGAAGGACTTGGGGGTGCTGGTTGATGAGAAGCTCAACGTGTGTGCACTCGCAGCCCAAAAGGCCAACCATATCCTGGGCTGCATCAATAGAAGTGTGGCCAGCAGGTCAAGGGAGGTGATTCTGCCCCTCTGTCCCTCTCTTGTGAGACCTCATCTGGAGTATTGTGTCCAGTTCTGGAGTCCTCAACTTAAAGGATATGGAACTGTTGGAACGAGTCCAGAGGAGGGCTACAAAGACAATCAGAGGGATGGAGCACCTTCCATGTGAGGAGAGGCTGAGAGAGTTGGTGTTGTTCAGCCTGGAGAAGAGAAGGCTCCGAGGAGAGCTTCTAGCAACCTTCCAGTACTTGAAGGGGCTGCAAGAAAGCTGGGGAGGAACTGTTTAAAAAGGCTTGTAGAGATAGGACGAGGGGCAGATTTAGACTAGACATGAGGAGGAATTTCTTTACTATGAAGGTTGTGAGGCCCTGGCACAGGTTGCCCAGGGAAGCTGTGGCTGCCCCATCCCTGGAGATGTTCAAGGCCAGGTTGGATGGTGCCTTGGGCAGCCTGGGCTGGTGGGAGGTGTCCCTGCCCATGGCAGGGGGATTGGAGCTGGATGATCTTTAATGTCCCTTCCAACCCAAAGTATTCTATGATTCTAATTTCATAGTTGGTACTTTCATCCATTAGAAAATAAGAATATGTTATTTCTGTTTTCCAATCAATGAGTAATACAAAAATTTATCACTCGGTCTAAAGCTTTCTCTGGTGGTGGTTTGAATTTTAGCCTTTATATGTTTCACTAAGGGAGAAAACAAAACGTGGTTTGTTCATGTGAGTCATTTACATAGAACTTAAACCAAGAAACTAGAATTTGTTGCAAGACTTTTTACTCTGAAATTTGAGGTGGTGATTTTCATTGGAATAAAAGTGTTCTTCTGGTTAATACTAAAATAAACACTGTCTTCCTTGGAAAGATAAATGCTTCCTCCTTATAACCTTTGCTAAAGGGTTTTCTGAAGTGGTTATATATCTGCATAAAGCATCACGTAGATTGGACAATGTGTGTAGTTAGTTGTGGTGATGGTATTTGCTCTGGAAAACAAGAGAATATTATGTATTTGAACCGGAAATCAAAGGCTTTTTAATTTAAAATACTGAAGATCATGTTAAAAGATACACAGAAAAAGTCAGTGAATATCTTCATGAGGGTGGTTAGCCACGTGGTTTTTAGTGAGCGGAATTTTTTTTCTAGTTCCAGCCTGTTTTAGAAAGCAATTGTAAGTGCTGTTACTTTTGTTACTAATTATTAGAAAAAGGCAGCAGCAGAATAGTGTCTAAGTCAGTCTGTGGAGTGTTTGGTTAGAGGAGATATGTATTCAAAGAATATATATGTATATATATATATGGAAAGATTATATATCAATATTTTTATAAAAATTATACATAGATATATATTATCTATAATATATATAATATAATATAAACTGAAATAATGTATTTATTTAGAGGATTTTTTGCAGTTTTTCTCTGTTATAAATGCAAATGCTGAATCAATTGATTTTATTATGCCAAAAGCTGTTGTGATTCTACTACTCACTTGGGTTTCTAAAGAGATTATTCTGAAAAGCACTTGACTTGTTCCAGCAGCAGGGGTTTATTTTGTATGGAAATCTATGTTATAGTAATAACTGGGTATGTGGTGAGTAGTGACGACTACTGCTACAGACTTACCCTTTTCACTTATGACGGGGAGAAGGCTGGAACAGCACACCTTCTATGCCTTGACTCACAAGTCTGATCACTTATAAACCTTTCCGATACAGTTTAGGGTTTTTTTATATTAGAGATCTGGTACCTTCTTCCTTTCTTCTCCCCCTTCAGACCTAAGATAGTTAGGTTATTATGCAAAACCTTGGAAAGAACTAGTTCCAGCAGCAACTGAGTCTTCACTCTTTCAAGAATCGATATAAATTAAGTGGGCAAAACCAGTTTACATGGAATAGCTCTACCACTGTAACTGTTTTGTTGATAAACATTTTATGTAGGCCTCAGATTATATTTTTTCTTTCTCATCTGGCACTATTAATTTCTGTATATATTGAGAAAGAGGACATCCATCGATCTTATTATGGCCTTTTTCTGCTTTATAATACAAATACTATATACTATATAGTATATAAATACTATACTGAAAACACTTATGAGCTTATTTCTTTATATCTTGCCCCAAAATGCATATATTTGATATTTCTGGTTTTAGGGTTGTTTTTTTTTTCTCCCACCTCTCCTCTTGAGTTCTGTTTGCATTGTGTCATCTCTTATATTGTTACTTTTTTGCATTTCTTAAAATTAAGTTTTTTACTTTATATCATAGGAAATGTTTGTTTGTGTGTGTGCACAGATTTTTGAGAGATTGCCGAATTATTATAAACTACAAAAAAGGCTGCTGTTCCTGGAGGATCGGATAAGCCAACTTCTGGGAGGCATACAAGTAATATATATAGAAGAACTGCAACCCCTGTTGACTCTAGAAGAGTACTACGAGACTCTGAACTCTTTCTATAATAAATTGTGTGACAGTAGACTACCTTTTCATCCTCGCAGTCTGCGAGGCTTGCAAATGATTCTAGAAAGGTAAGTATTTGCAGGAAAGACTGCTTCCTTTTAGTGGTTTTACTCTTTTTTTTTTTTTTTTGTTACACTCATGATTGCTCTCAGTAAGAAGAAAACTAATATAATCTCAGGTTTCCATTATGCTGGAGTCTGTTTCTAAAGGCTTCATGTATCTTAATTTCACTCAAGTTCGTAGAGTAGAATCATAAAATAGAATCGTAGAATCATTAGGTTGGAAAAGACCTTTGAGATCATCAACTCCAACTGTACCTGTCCACTACTGAATCATATCCCCAAGCAGTTCATCTGCCAGTGCCTGATGACCCTTTCTGTGAGGAAATTTTTCCTAATATCCAATCTAACTTCCCCTGATGCAGCTTAAGGCCGTTGCCTCTCCTCCTCTCACCCATCACTTGGGAGGAGAGACCATCACCCACTGCTCTACAACCTCCTTTCATGTAGTTGTAGAGAGCGGTAAAGCCTCCCCTCAGCCTCCTCTTCTCCAGGCTAAACAACCCCAGCTCCCCCAGCCACTCCTCAGAAGACTTGTTCTCCAGCCCCTTCACCAGCTTTGTTGCTCTTCTCTGGACTCACTCCAGGACCTCAATATCTTTCTTATAGTGAGGAGCCCAAAACTGAACACAGTATTCAAGGTGTAGCCTCACCAGTGCTGAGTACTTCCCTGGTCTGCTGGCCACACCATTTCTGATACAAGCCAAGATGCCACTGGCCTTCTTGGCCACCTGGGCACACTGCTGGCTCGTGTTCAGCTGCTGTCAACCAACACCTCCAGGTCTTTCTCTGCCAGGCAGCTTTCCAGCCACTCTTCCCCAGGCCTGTAAAACTGCATAGGGTTGTTGTGCCCCAAGTGCAGGACTTGGCACTTGGCCTTGTTAAACCTCATCCTATTGTCCTCAGCCCATTGATCCAGCCTGTTCAGATCCCTTCTGCAGAGCCTCCCCAGACTCCAGCAGATCAGCACTTCCTCCCAGTTTAGTGTCATCTGCAAACATGCTAAGGGTACACTCAATCCCCTCCTCGAGGTTATGGATCAAGATATTGAACAGGACTGGAAGTTAGAGCCAAAGTTCTGTCATTTATCTTAGTGTTGTGCTAGGTTGTATTACAGTATTGTACTGGGTTAAATTAAAAGTTTTGTGCTGCCGGGTTAACACTTAGCTGTGTATGATGGTGGTGCTGTTTATATTTTTTTTAAGTATTGTTGACAGTTGCTTTCGAAATGCCATTTTGAAAAAGCTGTATGTATGGTGCTTCTATATTCTCATGAACCAAACTTGATTATTTTTTATCAATTATTCTGATTTATATTCTTTTATCTTAAGAATTCATTATGAAAGTAACTCATGTAAATACTTGTGTAAAAAAAGATTATACCTTGTTTTTTATTTCCGTTGTTTTCATTAGTGACAGATATGCACCAAGCTTACATGAATTTGGACACTTTACAATCCCAACGGTCTGTGACCCAGCAACCCTTCAATGGTTTATTTTTGCAAAAGCACAGGAAGCAAGACAGAATCTGAAAAGAAAGGAGGAGTAAGTGTTCATGTGACTCAATACATTTAGCTCACGAAAATCTTTGCATGCCATATGTTTCATTTGGAGGAGGAGGAGAACTTTGAAAAATGTATTCATGCTCTTTTGGTGGAAAAAAACTTCTGTTATGAAATAGAACTTTACCCATCACCTTTACGAAGTCAAAAATTTCAGCATTCAGTGAACACAAACAGTTAATAGAAAATACTCACCCTTCACCTTGTAGAAACGCTTATATTTTATTGAGAAATAAAAGACCTTTGCTTACAAGTCAAAATTACATCATGTTTACTTCCTCAAAGGAGAGATGGGATTTCTTTTTAAGGAAGAGACCTTTTGATTGAATAAGAAAAGAAACAAGCTTCTATTAATGTTACTTACATTGTGACAAGAAAGCAGTGAAGTCTAAACTAAAAATTACCAATACCAACTAGATAAATACTATTTCCAGTTGTTTGTTAATTAGCTGAGGAAGAGATTAATTAGCACTGAACAAGGGGAGGAAAAGACTGGGATAGACTGATGGGAGAAATACCTCCATGAGCCTCTTTGACATATGTGAGTGAGGTGAGAGAGATGACAACAGTGCAGTCACAGTGCCATACTTATACGACTTGTAATATCTATCAGAACTGTAGATTTTTTTTCTTGACCTTCTATGTGTCTCGGACGATTGAGAGCATGATGTAGAGATACTGATTTTATTTTAAATAAAATACTGAAATAGGTTATCTGGTGTTACTGTCCTTTTAGCGGTCTGCAAGTTTATTTTTCTGCTTTGGAAAGCCTGTAATGAATTGTCGAAATATCATACTGTCATCAGTCTATACAAAATGTATACATCCAGATATTTTTTTGTGAAGGTTATTTTAGGCACGTGTCTTACTGAAGGCGTTATGGTTTCAGCTCTGTAAGACCTGATTACTTGGAAGGATACATTTTGGAGATAGACTTTGGTAAAACATGGAGGTTTGTTGGAATTTTTTCATAACCCTGGTCTGGCTTTGGAGTTAGATTTATGCCACATGAGTTGAAACTGCTGAATAGCTCTCTGTATACCTGTCCATATGTGATATCTAGGAAAGTATTGTCTGTAGAGATTTGGATGGGTGTTGTATCAAGTGTATGCATTTGCGTCTCGGTAGCTCACTCTCCAAGAAACCTCACACTACCCCACATTATAAGGATACTATATGCCTGCATGTAACCTACAAATCACTTATTTCAAGGTAGGTTTTTTTAAGAGATTAAATTCTAATTTTGTCACTCTATGTGGTCTTCGTTTGCTAGGATGATGATTACGGAAAAGGAGCTGATTGATACTTCCACTGAAAAATTTTCTTTGGATCGGCTGTATAAGGAACCCAGTGTTTCCAGTGCACAGATGATAGATTGTTGTAAGCGACTGCTGGAAGAGTCCTTGCCATACCTACAAGGCATGCACCTTTGCGTTTCACATTTCTACTCTGTGCTGCAGGACGGAGACCTGTGTATACCTTGGAACTGGAAAAACTGAGGAAATATCTGATAAACAGATGAATAGTTTATTTTCTGTAAGAGGTTACCAATATGAATGTTTTTAAGAGTAAATTATTTAAATCTGTATTTTGATATCAGTATTCAACCCACAGTTTCTTCTAATTGCTGCTCAAAAAGGATCAGAGTCCTAGACAATTTGCACAATACACAGTAGTGCCGGTTCTGAGAAGGACATCTGTACATTCTCCTTTCTACTGTAATAGTCCCAGTGTATGGTAGCAATTGTGAAACCGCATTTTTTGTAGTGAAGTATGAAAATATATTAAATTGCAAGTCTGCAGAAATATGCATGTGTATTTTTAAAATACATTAATATTGCCGGATAGATCATCTTAAATAAAGACGATACTACTAAAACCAAACACCACATGTCATCTTAGGGTATTAAGGGATTCATTGAATGCAGAAGTTAGGTACATAAGTAATCTGGTGGCAATACTGACATTTTACATTGCTACCTATTACTGAACTAAAAAAAAGAGACATGAAAAAACATAAGACTATTTCTACTTTGCAGAAGAAAGCAGTGCATTAACTTGGTCTTACAGCAGAGTTTCTTGTGCTAGTTCAGTATTGTTGCCTTAGAATTTTAAAATATGCCAATAGTACTGTCTGCAGTTACTTTAAAGGAGATGTCATTATCTTTTTGTTTTCCAGCATTTGTTCTATAAATACAGACAATCCTCTTTACGTGCACTGTAACAGACTGCAAATTCTATTCACAGCACTTAAAAACCTGAGTAATTTAGTGTGACATCTGAGGAGAGGATGCATTGGTTTGTGTGGGGTTGTCTGCAAGTGTAAGTACTTCTCTGTGAGAACGAGGAGTTTGCAGTAAAGCAAATTCATGGATCTTTACTGGTACTTTATTCCTTGAAAAAAAAAGTGTGAGATGGTGTGAGTGTGTGTCAACACTTTTTCATTGTAATACAAGTCAAGATGTATTTTGTGTTTGGGTTACTTCTTTGCAAAATATCTTTTGAGAAGAACCAACTGCTTGATGCTTCTGGACTTGAATTCACCTATAACAACTAGCTTCCTTGCCTTGTATTTATATTTGTATTGAGTAGGGAAATCATCGTCGTTCTCTGTTCTCTCCAGTTAAAAGGCTCAGTGTCAAGTTGATGTTGCCAAACTTAAAAACCTGTGCTGTGATCCTCAAACGTGTCTGTTTTAAAACATCAAGACAGCAGCTGCAACTGTCTCAGGCCTTTATTCAACTGAATTACTAGCAATTCTTGTATAGGTTCTGAAGATCAGTTGATAGTTTCTTCAAAGCAGTTAACTTGCACTGCACATTACTCCCTCTCACCACATCTGGCATTGATGATACTGTTCGTGACCCAGTTGCACTAAGCAAGTGAGCGAGTCCTGTCATTTGTAGCCCAGAAATATTCCCTGTAACAGCTCTTTGAAAGCAGGAGCTGAGTGTAGTAATGCTTTTTCTTTCTTGCCTGAATTGAATGACCCCTTGCAGGTCTTCAGGCAAGAAGCAGCTGTCCAGTTTGACTGTAGAGGAGATAAAAAAAGTCTGAGGGAAGGTGAGTAGACTCAACCAAGAGCCTGATGTGATTCTGTGAGGACTGACACTTATGTTGCAGAAAGCTGTGGCTAGATCTAGAGACTTTCTCTTTGCGGCATAGGGAACAAAAGTAGAACTAGCTGGAGAAGGAGACAGAATCTGTAAAGAGCCTTTAAGAAATAGAGTATAGGATGAGTTTGTAGGTATTAGTAAAACAGGGCAGTGGAGACCCTGGAATGCCTGATTGGAGTAAGCAAGAAGGGGAGCAGAACTGAGTTTAAATATGGAAGTAGTGAAAACAGTTGCTGTGAAACATTTCCAGTCTGGGATAGAACTGAAAATTATTGCCATTCCTTCTGAGAGGAAGTAGCCAAAATCCTCTGGCAGAATGTGTCAGCCCTCCAAGGGTGGCGGGGCAGCCTGCTTTTCTGCAGGTTGCCTCCAGGCAGGGCTCTCAGGTCTGTGCAAAAAGCCAAAGCGTTCCAGTCCTGCTGCTGTCTCCCAAGGCAGGTGGTTACCTCAGGGGCTGTGGGAGTGATCCTTTTCTGTTAAATTCGGGGGGTTGTTTTCTTGGGTCCTGAAGGAGATGCATGTCAAAATCCCTAAAACCGCTCAAAAACTGAGCAATGTAAAAATTAAGGTTGTATTTAGGTCGGTAATTCAGCGTGGTAAGGTCTGGGTCTTAACAGAGTTATTTTACAGTGTGCTTTCTGTAAACTGATTTTACTGCAGAATGGTCAAGTTGACTTTACAAACATATGGGTCTCCCAACAATTTTTAACATATTTAGAAAAGCAATGTTAAAAACCAAAAGAATACCTTTTATATATATGTTGTTGGTATTTATTTTGACAAGTTTGACTTACTTTGAAGAAAAAAATAACAGAGAATTGTCCATTTAATTAGATATTTATGAATTAATCTGGCCGGATTCTGTTTTGCTTTCTAACATTTCAATGAGACGAGAGAAAGAAAATGATTTAGAACTCAGAAAGCCTTTTGTGGCCGTGGCAGGATGGGAAAGAACAGTGATTTGAAACTTGTGTCTGTTTTTACACTGCACAGAACACTTCAAATTCTGTTCAACACTGTCCTATCAGCTCATTGTGGGAATTGAATTAACATTAACATCTGCTGTAGTTTTGTTCAGTACAGAATTCCCACTTGCTCCATGGCCAGCAACCAAAAACATGCTTGGTGTGAAGTTTCAGAAAGTGTTCTCTTTAAAAACAATCTTAGTATTGAATTAGGTGGAGTTGATGTCTTGCTGTTTTAATCGTTATTATTTGGCTTAGATTTGAGGTTTTCTCCTGCTTAGTAATTTGTGCAACAAATGTTTGAAAGGTAAGTGAGACTCTCTACCAGCAATCAAAGACTTCAAACGTGTTCTGGTCATGCATCGTGAGTAAATAAACCGTGATGCCCAGATCATGTCCTTCAGCCTCCGAGAATGGTTTAGTGTTTTAGTGCAGCTGCCAGGAGGAAATTCAATGCTAGAATAAAAGACATGGGGACTTAAGGCAATATTTATTGCCTTAGTGAGTTATTTTGATGCTGTTTAATACTGTGATCTTGAGACGCATGCATTGGCAAACAGCAGTTTCCTTTCTGTCAGTTGTCAACATAATGATTTACAGTATCAGTTCTGTATGAATTCCAGTGTTGCAGGCTCCTGCCTGTGGTTTGTATCCTTAGAGCTGTATATGAAAATGGTATGAAATTTTGTGAAGTAATGCCCATTGTTCTTTTGGCTATTAACTGTTGTGATACAGTCTCAGAGACCAGAAGGCTTGTTTTTCTGTTTTGAAAGCCATTCAAAATGTTGTTAATCAATCTTGAGAAAGACTTAAAAAGGGGAAATCTTCAAGAAGATTAGAGCTGATGTGTCAAAGCATATCCAAAATTCATTAGAACTTTTCATTGAGAACATAAATCTCATGTAGTTTGTGTACCTTCCAGATAAAAACACCTTCTGGAGGAAACTGTGAAATTTTAAAGCTTATTAATTTAAAGTTGTCTTTCTGAGAATATATAGTATTTGTCTGAACAGGGTTGTCTCTGTGATTCCTTGGACACGTGTGTGTGTTGTGTGTGTGTGTAGCGCATGTGTCCAATGATGAGACTTTCCTAATATTTCTTTATAAGCTTAAGACAACATGGAGTTGTAACAGAGCAGGGCAGATGTTTTGTTTTGTTTTTAAATAAAAAGGCAGCCTAGCTGAGAAAGAGAAAACAAAGCTGTAAATACAGTAAAAATGTTAATTTAATAAATTCAGAGATGTTTTTCTGTTCCATATAAATACTAGAATAGTTTGACTTAAAAATATGAGATTAAAAGCTAGGATCTTGATTCTGTGCATGGAAAAAAGATGTTTAGTTATCTCCCTGAGAGGCCCTGTTAAAAGCACAGAAAATACTAAAGTAACAGAAAAAAAATCTTGTTTTTCAGCTTGTCCTTTTCAGCTACATATTCCTCACACAACTGCTTAAATGCTGAATAATTTAGTACTTCATTTTTGCTAAATCCTCCAATGGGGCACTGTGTGTCTAAGTATTAGATTGATTGATTGTGATCTCAGTGACATCTTTAAAACAAAAAGCTTTCGAAGATATTTTATTTAGTAGAGCTGAAATTTAATATTTTCTTGTAATCTTTTATATTCTGCAAGTGCCTTTTCTGTCTTCTATTTCCATAGCTTTTGGCTATTGTGTGGCCCCATAGTTTAGCAAGTTTAAATATCTTTTAACCCTTTTGCTATTCCTAACATGATTACCAAAAGAGCACAAGTTTAAATCAGCCACATCGATGCTGTGGACTGTGCTGACTTCAGACCCCCAAACATGTCTTACATTGAGCTGCTTCAATCCTTGTAAACTTCTCTTTGATTTTAGCAGGGGAGAAGGTTTCAGAAAAGTGATAGTGGCCAAAGTTTGTGCCAAAGGTAGTGGCTGGAATGACAACGTGAAATAGCTTTTAACATTGGGATTAGATGAAAAGAGCAGAGCTACGACTTTCTTCTTAATTTAGTTCTAACACCCCTACCTAGCTTCTCAGGAGCACGCAAGGCAATTTGATGTAGCTTAAGATACCAGTCAGCTTTAATTCCTTTTTGGTTGTTTCTCTTTAATCATCTGCTTTGTCATGTGATTTGTATATGTTGCAGGGGCATAGTTGAGCAGTCAGTTAATGCCTGTGGTGGCCGTGCACACCCTTTCTCTGTAACGGGATATTCTGGGGCCATTTACTACAAGCAGCAATCGGATGAGAACCTGATGTCCTCCCTTAACACCGCTCTGTGATCTTGCGGCCACAGTTCAAGATCAAGGCGTTCCTTGGTAGTGCTTTGTCCAACCCACACGTTATTTTACCCATCAGTTTGTCATGTTTCTGGGAACCTCTTGTCCTGGGTTGGGTTTTTTTAATGGGATGTTTCAAGTTCATTGAGTCGGTGAGTCATGGTTGTAGAGTGAGTTTTTTGAATCCCGCTTGTGTTATAGTCCAAAGGCACGGGTAACTCCTGTTTTCGGCTTGCATTGATTTCAGACAGTCCATTGAGCAGAGCTGTAGCTTCTACACAATCAGACAATGCTCAAAAAAACAAACAAAAAAATGAAAAATAAGAATAAATCCCTAAATTTCATATGTAATTAAACTCGCTAGAAAGTACTTAGCAAGGAGCACTACCTCTAGCTTTAATTTGATTTCTCTCACCCGTCTGCAGCCAGGGCAATGTTGTACAGAGTTTGCATGATCTGGGGCTCACCCTGCTTGCAAGGATCTGTGAAGGTCATGTTGGCTTGAAGCGTAGATACCAAGGGTCACTCAATGCTGTCTTCATCAGGACTGCCTACCCAGCCCCCAGAGAGGATGTCTGGTTGCAGCAACCTCTCTGGTGGGGTAGCCCAAGAAGCCCTCCTCATTTAAACAAAAACAAAGACAGGAAAACACAAAAAATATCCCTCAAAACTAAATCAACCAACCAAAAAAAAAAAACCTCCACAAAAAAGGTAAGTGAGAAATGGCCATTCTGAAACTGCTAACTGTTGGGAGAGTAACAACTCCTACTGTTATGAGTCAATTCTCTGGTGCAGTTTTGCACATTTCAAATAAGGGAGGGTTCCTGGTGGGTATTGCTGCTCTCTTCAAAATGGACAATCCCCCTACCAAGGTGGTATTTAAACACAGGGCTGTTGATGTATTGCATGATCGGATGCACATTCCTCTCTGTTTAATCTTTCAGCTTGTGAGACCTTTCTCCAAAGGTCACAAAGCACTAATCTAAATGCGACTAACCAGTCCACAAAGGTCTTGGCAACAGCGAATCTTGTCTTGGTCAGTGTTTGTATGATGCCTGGAAGAGATCAGTCTCTTGCTCTCTGTATTGCCACCAGAAAAAAAAAATCAAATTGATTAATCATAATTTAAAAGACTCTATGGTTGCAGTATTTTTTCACTGCTCAGATCTTTACTGTCCTGTTATGACAGACATCAGAGTTAAAACAAGCTGTGGTGTAAACTGAGTGGTTTTAGCAAGAAATCTGTCCTGATGCCTGAGGTTCCTGATCTTGATGTTGAGATGGTGAAAAGTGGATGAGATAAAAGACTCTGCAAGTCTGAACTCCTGACCAACATCAGGACTTTTTAAAATATATATATGTGTGTGTGTATATATATGTGTGTGTGTGTTTAAAAAAATGATGTATGGAAACCATAACTGGCAGGAACCGCATTTCACCTACTGTTTTTGCTGTGGTCTAGGGAAAAGGAACAACAAGGTTTAGGATTGCAACAGCTTGGCACTTAGAGTTTTTGCCCACCTCCATCCTAATGCAGTTTGTCGTGGCCAGTACTGAATGTCAGATCTTAAGAGCAGGTTCCATCATGTCACAACCTGGGCAGCAGCCCTTTGAAAGCTGTGGAGACTTTACTGCCTTTGCAGGTATCTTTAGATGTCTTCAACAATTCATAACAAATTTTCTCAGCTCACAGGTCTCTCTTAGAAGCCTTAAAACTTAAATATGGTTTAATTTGAAAAAAAACACTTGAGAAAGATACTCTCTCATCAAAGTAAATCTGGATACAGCTGTATAATGTGTGCAGTACTTCTGCATAGCTCGTTGGCACTAGAAGTTACTTTCAGAGAAAAGAAATGATGTTCTGACCACGTATGCGTGTCCTTCTCCTTCAGCAGGTTTTTCTTGGTAAGTACAATTGATAGACCAGTTTATTCTAAATATCCATGTTCAAAAGCGGTTAAGAAGAGAGCGTGTTGAGCATGTCTCCACCTTCCTCCTCCTTCTCCTCTCCATTCACCATCTAAAGCACTAGTGCTGTTGGGCAAAGGCTTCTCCATCTTCAGCGAACATGGATCATTGGCTGATTGTGACAAAGAGTTTGTCCAGAAAATACAAACCAAGGTTTCTAAAACTGCTTTCAGCTTCTGATGAAATAAAAGCTTTGCTGGGTACAGGCTGTAACTCTGTGCCTTGAACCCTCATGCTCCATTATAGTTTTACAAAAGGTATTCGACTCTACCTGCATTTAAATGGCATGAGGTTTAACAAGGCCAGATGCCGGGTCCTGCACTTGGGGCACAACAACCCTGTGCAGTGCTACAGACTAGGAGAAGTCTGTCTAGAAAGCTGCCTGGAGGAGAGGAACCTGGGGGTGTTGGTTGACAGCGACTGAACATGAGCCAGCAGTGTGCCCAGGTGGCCGAGAAGGCCAATGGCATCTTGGCTTGTATCAGAAATGGCGTGACCAGCAGGTCCAGGGAGGTTTTTCTCCCTCTGTACTCGGCACTGGTGAGACCGCTCCTCGAATCCTGTGTTCATTTCTGGGCCCCTCACCACAAGAAGGATGTTGAGGCTCTGGAACGAGTCCAAAGAAGAGCAACAAAGCTGGTGAGGGGGCTGGAGAACAGGCCTTATGAGGAACGGCTGAGAGAGCTGGGGGTGTTTAGCCTGGAGAAGAGGAGGCTGAGGGGAGACCTCATTGCTCTCTACAACTACCTGAAAGGAGGTTGTAGAGAGGAGGGTGCTGGCCTCTTCTCCTAAGTGACAGGGGACAGGACAAGAGGGAATGGCCTCAAGCTCTGCCAGGGGAGGTTTAGGCTGGACATTAGGAAAAAATTCTTTACAGAAAGGGTCATTGGGCACTGGCACAGGCTGCCCAGGGAGGTGGTTGAGTCACCTTCCCTGGAGGTGTTTAAGGCACGGGTGGACGAGGTGCTAAGGGACATGGTTTAGTGTTTGATAGGAATGGTTGGACTCGATGATCCAGTGAGTCTCTTCCAACCTGGTCATTCTATGATTCTAAATACATCCTGGCATGCTGCTCATCTCAGTGGTGGTCTATAGAGATTTTATAGAGTTTTCTATACCATGGGATGTTTGATAGCTCCTCTGTTCTTTCTTGGTTTAAGGTTTGTGCTGTTTGGTCGTTCTTCATTGTTACCTTGTTTTATTGTGTTTGTTTATTCCCAAGATGAACCGGCCTTTCTTGGAGACAGAGTTAATATTAGGCGAAACACGGTTATGCAGTGATCAATGGAAGCCTAGGTGCAGTTAGCAATTACTTAAAATGGGCTGGATTTCCTAATGATTACTTTGTTCTCTACAAATTTATTTTGCGGAAAACTTATTACACATTACAGATAATGAATTTGTGAAGCATTTTCAGCATCGCCCAAGGCACTAGCAGAAATTGCCTCCTCAGTGACCGCGTGTGACAAATAACTAGAATGGATAGGATCTTGCAAGCGCTGCACATTTGGAAGGTCTGCACGGTTCCCAGCATTTTGGGGGAAGGAAAAAAGTGACCATTTGAGTGAGAACTACCCTGGAGGATTTGAGCATTATCATCATGGTGCACTGTTAAAATCATGGAATATGTCTTTAGGTAAAGGGTGTGAGCAAATGATATGTGAAAAACAGATTAGAGTACTCCTAATGTTTCCCTTCCTGCTTTATTAGTCATCGAAAACCTCCTGCTACCCAGGTTATAACCTTGGGATTATTCTTTATATGATGAGCATATTTAGAGTGAAATTTTGTGCCCCATAACTTTAACCATAGCATACGTTATTAAAAATTAATTTAATGGTCCTCTAGGATCCAACTCTGGAGGTAGCAAAGAAGCATCTCGGTTATATATTGTCTTCAATTATTCATTAAGAACTATGGGGATTTTCTAGAATGTTTCTCTAGTGAAGCTCAGAGCTGTTCTCCTAATGCCAGCAACAACTCTCTGCTACTTAGTTTAACAGAAATGGACATGATTTCCCTGTTGGGTTTCTCTCTTTGAGCTGTGTAATATTTTATTGCATTTAATAAAGTTTATTACAAACATGACTCGGTATGAGAAAAATCCTGGCAGTGAGGCTGAAGCATCATTTAATTTTGAATGGACATTTTGCTAACAAGAATTTTAATGTATCACCATGTGTGTGAGCATAATAAATAGTTCAACACACAAATTACACAGCATCAATATGGATCGTTTTCTTGTTCACTAGAGCCATCTCCCTCACTCTTTTCACCCCTGATTTTCTTCTATCTTTGATGTTATTCTGGTTTGGAGTTGCTGCCAATTGTGGGGTTTTTTAAAGCAAACCTGTTTTCCTTAAAGAAGCTGGTTAATTAAGGAGCTGCCAATGCTGCATCCTCCTCATGGGTCTGATTCCCCCTTGTGCACCAGACATGCAGTTGCACAAATACACACTGGCCTATGGGAAGGGTCTGTCTAGGAAAGTGTCACCATTTGACAGCCAGAGTTGAATTCAGGAGATTTAAAACAGTGTAACTACTCATTCCAGTACTTGATTTTCTTTTTCAAGGAAATACCACAACTAAAAAGTACATACCAGCCACTGGCACCGGCTGCCCAGGGAGGTGGTTGAGTCACCTTCCCTGGAGGTGTTTAAAAGATGAGTGAATGAGGTGCTCAGGGAAATGGTTTAGTGATTGATGGGAATGGTTGGACTCGATGATCCAGTGGGTCATTTCCAACCTAGTGAATCTATGATTCTATACTCTTAGCCATAAGTAA
Source organism: Phaenicophaeus curvirostris (assembly GCF_032191515.1). Classification (NCBI taxonomy): domain Eukaryota; kingdom Metazoa; phylum Chordata; class Aves; order Cuculiformes; family Cuculidae; genus Phaenicophaeus; species Phaenicophaeus curvirostris. The sequence continues at coordinate 47,687,941 of NC_091397.1, read as the reverse complement.
ACTTTACAAATATATTAACTGTTCCAGAAGTGATTTCCCAGCAGAGAATTACACCAGAGTTACCCTAAGTTAAATGTAAGCTTCTGATGCTATCACTTTTCTCGTGACAAGCCCTTGCGTGGCTTCAGTGAAGCTGTTTCTGATCTACACCACAGGTGATGTGTTTTGAAATATTTCCCCATTCTGAAAGGATTACATTGGAGTTTGGTGTTTCTGTAAACCCTGTTGGATGTTTTGCATCAAACAATCACTGTTCAAACAACAGTGCACTCAGTGACCCAGATTTCTTTTTGTAGATGTTTGATTCCTGCTATGAACAGGTCAAATGTAGAGATTCTTGTGATTTTTTTTCCCCCTCAGTGTGTTATTTTCAAGGGTAGAATTTGCTTTCTCCTGTAATTTTACTGCCCTGGCAGGAAGGCAGAACACAGGGAGGGGGTATGTAGGCAGAAGATAGGTTGGTACAAAATTCAACGCAGTTATAACTGAACTTTCCACAAAAGCAATGTGACTTTTCTCCTGCTGTAAGAAGGTTCAGAAGAGAATATTGTACCACAAACTTCACACCAACAAACACCCTCTGTGAAGGCAGGCACTGATGTTAGAAACCTTGATAGCCTCTTGAGTCTGTGTTTTCATCACGTACAGATGCTTTTCCTGCAGGATTCCTCTTGGGAGAAAGGTCCAGGCCACTCCTGTTCCTAGTGATGTGTTGCTTCCATGGCAGAAGAGCTCGTGATAGCTGAACTGAGACATTTCTCTCTGTTGTCTGCTTTGGGTATGTGCTCATTTATAGCTCCAAAACCAGCTGAGTTGCAGCCCCAGTGCTACGTGCCAGCACCCACCCCCTTCCCCAGTGGCTCCCCCAGAGGGTGAGCGACTGGTGATGCTGTAAAGCAGGCCTGATGGGGACTGATCAACCATCATCTTCATCAAAGCAAAGGCAAGAAAGCTGGGTCGATGTCAGGATGCAGCCTTCCTCAGCAGCCACTGGAGACCCTGAGCTGCTAAGGGCAACGCTGGTGTGGTTCCTGGTTAACTTCATAGGCAGATATGCTGGGAAGAGCTCTGGATTTCTGGACTTGTATTTCCTTTGGTAAGCCAGATTCGGCTCTGACATTGGTATGATGCAAGACAATGTCCTTTACCACCACCACCCTTCAAGTGCAGCTTTTTTAATTTTCCTGACCGAACTGTCCCTTCCAGCTTTAGAAATGTTCCTACCCTTTGTATAGGGGCACTTATCAGCTCTTGGGACAGCAGATGTACTGCTAACGGTAGTTCCTGTACTTACTTTATTTGTTCATTTATAGTTCATTAACCCATTTTGAGATAAAAACATAATTTTTAGACCAAGCGGACCATCCAAAGATACATTTTCAAGAAGTGCTTTTATATTCTAGGCATGCATTAATGTCATAGAATGGTTTGGGTTGGAAGGCATCTTAGAGATCATCCAGTTCCAACCCCCTGCCATGGGCAAGGACACTTTCCACTAGGTCAGGTTGCTCAAACCTGATCTCAAAAATGTGTATTTATTTGCTAATTGTTCCTTACAAAGCCATGCATCTCGGGGAATGCATGCACACAACTTACTCCTATCCCTCAGGGTAAGGAAGGCTGCTGAACAGTCTCTGTGCATACAACAGGGCCCTTGGGTTAAGCGAACACCTCAGCCAGTCCCCATGGATACCCTGCCTATGATTAATTTCCAGCTCTTCCAGTTTTTTAAGTAGCTGGATCCTCTGTTAAACTTCCAGCTAGCTGAAGATGAATGATGGTATTATATGATAAGGCAGCTCAGAGGAGCCTGGGAGGCTCCCACCCAGAGCTGGAGGGAAGGGCTGTGTACATAGGCTACAGTGGGACTGCTGAGATCCCCAGCCCTCCTACCCTGATCTTCATTCCTGCTGTGAGGGGAAGGTTTCGATGGTCTTTCAGCCTGGTCTTTGTGGGAGGAGATCCATGCATATTATTGGTTTTCCCAGTCGCCATCCTCTCTGCCATCTCTGGGAACAGCATGAACCAGCATCTGAAGGACCCGTTGATCCACACAGAACGATCAAGAAAGCAATGGCATTGCTAGCGGTTTCTGACCATCATTCAGGTCATGAGCTCTAGGGAGAAGCTCTTGGTTTCGTCAAGGTAAGGATCAGAGATTGCCTGGAGCCTCAGCAGATGTCCCTGCAGCAAGTTGTCTGCTGGTCCCCTTCAGACAGCCTGGCTCTGAGGGGCAGCACTGCTTGCTGGTCATATTGGTCATGGCCTCAAGCTCTGCCAGGAGAGGTTCAGGCTGGACATCAGGAAAAAATTTTTCATGGAAAGGGTCATTGGGCACTGGCACAGGCTGCCCAGGAAGGTGGTTGAGTCACCTTCCCTGGAGGTGTTTAAAAGACGGTGTATGAGGTGCTGAGGGGCATGGTTTAGTGGTTGATAGGAATGGTTGGACTCGATGATCCAGTGGGTCTTTTCCAACCTGGTGATTCTGTGATTCTGTGAACTAAAATAATGCATCTGAAGCTGCATCTGCTGATGCCGAGGGCCTGAGGAGCCAGGGAGGCTGGGGGCCAGCAGGGAGTGGGTTTGCTCTGGAGGGGCTGGCTGGTGCAAAACCTCTCACCTGGAGCTAGGGCTCAGCACAGTGTCTAAATCTTCACCCTCTGTGGGGAGCCCAGCCAGGAGATCTGTAGGATACCTGCAGGTGGGGCAGAGGCCACTGCAGGCAGCTGTAGGCTTGGAGGCATCTACTTTGCACCATGCTGTGTGGGCAGGAGAGCTGCTGCCTCACTGAAGCTGCGGGTCAGCTCCTGGGGTGCCAGTGCCCGGCTAAGGTGTTTCAGAGTATGTGAGGTATCCAGGCTCCTCCTGCTTGCTTCTTGTAAAAAAAAACAGAGGTCAGTCTCTTGGAAACACTTCTTAAAATGGAAATGCTTAGTTTTGGTGTGGGGTAACTATGAGAACGGCAATCGTCCTGTTATGGAGGAGCCACACCTGAAAAGACCACATGGTCTCCAGCGGCTTGAGGCTGCTCCAAGCTTTTGAGACAGGGCTGCTTGTGGTGAGCAGGCTCCCTCCTCTCACTCGCATTTTAATAGGTTTACCTTATCTCCAGGCCTTACAGGCTGCTTTTCCTCCCTGAGTAAGGGCAGTGTTAGTCAGCAAGCAGCATCTCTAAGCCGCTACCAAGGGAGGACAAAAGGGTTTTGGAGAAAGCCTGCTGCAGCAGCAAAGCCGTGGAGACCCCCTCACTCTTCTCCACCCCCATCAAGCACCTCTCAGGGCAGGTTGAATACCCCAATCTCTCCATCATCCCTCCGTGCTGCCTCTCCTGACCAGGAGGCAGCGGCTGCCCGGCGCTCGCTGGGGCACAGCACCATGCTCCTCGTGCCCTCGTGCTCTGCCCCCATGGTATCGTCCCAGGAGCACGGCTGCGGCTCTCAGCTCCAGACCCTGAAGTGGTAATGCAGGATGAGTTGTTTAGGCTTCTGTTAGCCAGCAAAATGAAATTTCTGGAGTTTTTTTATACTATATTCAAAGACAGAAATATTCAGGTTATTTGTATGTCGTGAGGGTTGTATTCACTCTGTCTCTTTGAGTCTTCTTTTTAATACGAAATAGAAAATGTCTATTTTTAACTTATCTATTTTAAAGCTAAATGTATTGCAAGGTGTGGTCTAATGCAGAATGAATCTCTCAAATGTTTTAACGAAGAGGAGGAGACCTGGAGCTCTGTCCTGCTGGAGGAGCAGCCCTGCCAGTGCCGTGAAAGATCTTCCACCAGGGGATTTCTGACACACACTGCCCCTACATTTCTGGTATTTATTATAGAGGGAAGGGAAGACAAAAGCTCAAGGGAAAACAAAAATCTAGGTCTGCCTCGGGTTATTATAAACTGAGAATTGATAGGCAGTCTCAATTGCCTGTTGCTAAGCAGCCAAGAGAATTGGTTGACCATACCCTGGGCCTTTTTGAAAAAAAAAAATCAACCCAAAGCTGAAAGCTCTGTGTGTGTGCGTGTATGTCAGGGGTATATGAAATAATGTGTAAATATCATATTAGCACACAGAGCCTCAATTTTATTTTTGTTTGTTTGTTGTGTTTGTTGAGCACTGCTGCACGAGTGGTGTGAAATCAGTCAGGCCTTAGGTGGATGGGATAACCTTTGCTTTAAAATAAGAAGAAAGAGAGGGAGAAAGAGGATGATTCTATGATGTCAGCAAGGTCAAGCAGCACTTTCTTGGGTTTTGAAGTGTCCGTTAGCATGTGATCTTGCATCACTCTGAAAAGCTGTGCTGACAGTCATGGGGACAAGTCCCTGGTGATACAAGTCGCTCCTCTCCCAGCCACTGTCACCAAAGTGACCGTCAACATTTTTATTTTTTTTAAATGCCAATGTAAAGCACCGGAAAGCCCCCTCCCTTCGTCCCCACTGATGCTGGTCCAGGCTTGCTTTTGGCCAGAGCTGCAGATAAGGCAGGATGCAAAACTCACTGGGTGAAGCGACCTGTATCCAGGTTCCAGCCGTCCCAGGGAGGGGAAGGGAGAGCCCAGACCTGCCTGAGACACCTCCACACACAAGTCCTGCCCAGCTCCCAGCAGTCAGGAAGCTGTGAGGGTAGAAAAACAGTGTCTGCCTGGCAAAAGAGTCAACCGGGAGGTTATGTTGTTATTTGGTTGGGGTTTTTTTAATTTTCCTATGGCTCAGCTAAACTAAAATGCTTAAATGAAATAGACATCGTGCTTGGTGAAGGGGATGTTGTCTTGGGAGCCAGGTTTGCTAATTTCACTGCCTTCTTCTTGCTTCTGCGAGCATGATTTTGCCTGTCTTAAATGGAAAAAAAAAACCCAAAACCCAGAGCCTACATTGCTTTGCAATAATCACTTTCTACATTGTTGATTTTTCTGTTCTGCCTCTGACATCCCTGAGTCCCTCCTCTGCTCCAGCACCTTCCCAGAAGTCCCTCAGTGAGCAGCAGCGTGTGCGGGCTGAGCTCAGTGTGGAACAAACACCTGGCAGCCGCCACGCTGCTTTGCACCAAACCTTGTCTTTCCCCCACCACCCAGTGACCCTCCTGGGAAGCTGCTCGCAGCAGAGAGCTGCCCCCTGTCCAAACCAGCTGCAGCACGTGTTCGTCCTCCTCATCGAGCAGATGGGGTGGACGTTGGCCCACTGGGGGTTTGGGGTGGTGAAAGCGTGTCAATACCAAACCGGTCCCGCCGGGTGTGCGCGAGGCCGTTACTGCCATGTGCAAACAGGGGAGGGGAAGCAGCGGAGCTGCGCTATGGGGCAGGGTCAGGCCACCCCTGCCCCCCTCCTTCCCCGAGCACGGGACTAAAAATAGACGTAATCAGGTTTCAAAGAGGAAAAGAAATGGAAAGGTCAAGTGTCATGACCTTAGGCATGCTCTGAGGCTGCTCTTTTCCCCGCGTGGCCTGCCTGCACTGGGCCTCCCAACGGCGTTTCCGGACGAGAAGCGGCTGGGACGTGCACCCTGGGCACAGCCATCAGCTGTGGCCTCTGCTCGGGGGGTTCTTCCTTTTATGCCTCCCCATCTGCCTCCTCGCTGCCTGCAATAGGCTCCTTCCTGGCCTGGGGAAAAGCACTGGTGTGTGCTCAGGGCTCCATCCCTGGCTCCTCGCTGTGGTCACCTCATGAAACCAACCAGCTTCACTGGGGCTCCTGCCAGAGCCGCATCCATTTTGAGGAGATTGAAGCTCACTCTGTGCTGGGATGGGTGCAGGGAGGCACACGCTTTTGGCCTTTTTCTAGCCCACAAGCACTGGGTTTCCATGACCAGCCCACACGGCCACACTGCTCTGTCCGATTTTGTTCAAATCTTAATAGAATAATGTGACGCATTTCATGCAGAGAACTCAAGGCCCGAAGCAGGGAAGGCAGAGGATATGGTGTCTTTGCAATTACAGTCTCAATTTTCCCAGCTGGTGAAAGATCTCTCAATCCTCCTTTACTTTTCCTCTGCTCAAGTAACATCTGAAAAATTTGGATAATTGTTTTTAGAGTGTATTTATGTGCTCTGTGCAGGTATGAGTCAGGACTTATGCTTATGACATATTAAATAAACTTCAATATTTCTGAGGTGTGAATGGTTATTCTAACCACTTGAAATACTCAGCACTATAGCACTCTGTCTTCAGCGCTTTGCTGTCCTTTGTCCCCTGCTTTCATCCTTAAAAGCTCCAGCCGTCACATTGCTAGCACTTTCCTCTCACTTGCCTGCGCCTCAAGACCTCCTCCTGCATCCTGCATACCTGGGATCCTTTCTTATGAAAGGCAGCACAGGATTTCAAAGCCACCCATCTCTGTATCCATCCACTCATCCTTGCCCAAAATAACCATGGCACATGGGGAGGTGGTGGCTGTTGCACGGGAAAAATAACTGTTCTCCAGGAGCAGTGAGTGCACACACACTTTGCATAAGCCATCCTGCCAGCAGATAGTGTCCTAGGTGGATGCACAGGGTCTCACTCAATTTTCCCTTTTGCTTGCTCCTGCCAGGACTCAGCTCCCCACGCACACCTCTTTTTCCCCCTGCCAAGGCCTCAGCTCCACCTTTGCATCCTACACAGCTGCCCCAGCCTCTCCCACCATTGCATAAAGATGAGTGAAGTTCTGCAAAAGTTCATCATGAAAATAAGTAAATGAAACAGTTATCTCATATAAGGAGAGGCAGTGGAAAATGGTGAAAGAAGAATAGTGAAGAAGCTAACAAGTTAGAATTGAACTTGTGACTGATGAGCACGGGATTGCTTTGTTCTGCTTTTCAACTAAGTATTTTTATTGTATTGATACAATAGATCAATAGATCATTAAAATATCATAGGTTCTATATCAATAATAAAGTTGATACTTGTTTAAAATAAGAAACGTTAATACTAGAAAATCACTCTGAAAGACTATATTTGGAATAATACCCCTTTTTCTTTACACAAGAAGAAATATCTACTGAACAGGTATTTTCTCTGCTTTAAAATGTTCATCGCTTCTGCATTTTTCTGCCTCTGTACATTTTAAATGCAGTCTGGGTGCATGTCTTCCCCTGTAATGCTGTGTGGAAAACTCGTGCGTGTCATTGGACAGGTGATTTGCTGAATCTGCAGTACCAGGATCTGCCATCCGAGGCAGAATTTGCTTTAGGATCCTTAAAAACCTCTAGCTTGGCAAGTAAATCAAAGAACTGCTTTAAAAAAAAATTAAACCCAAACCCTTACAGTAGGAAGTTTCTCTGTCCCAGATGGGATCTGCCATGTGATCTGATGCAAACGTTTCTGTAGGGGTCTGTCTCAGCCCGGCTGGTGGTGCCAAGCAGTACCTGGAGACATCAGGTATTGGATGAGCTCTTGGAAATCCAGGTTAAGCACAGGGAAGTTCACAGCCACGGGCATCCTCACACCTGTAAGGTGTCTCCAGGCAGCAGGTACCCCCACTCAGGGTCCAAAAGGATGCGCAGGGGCCATTGTCTCCAAAACAATATCCAGTGTGACCTAGTGGAGAACAGGTGAGATGGTGCTATGAGAGCACAGGTTTAATGCACTCGCACCCTCTTGACCTGATGTCTGTGAAATGGGATCCATTGATTTTATTTTTTTCAGTTCTTCATACCAGTCAGTTCTTGCTAGAACTACAGATGCAAAACGCATCGCCCCTGGACTCCCCCAGATCTACCTCTGGCACATCAGAAATGAAACCACTCAATGCCAGACCATGTGCAGTCCCAGGGAAGGACACAAGGGCTCAGGGAATGCCGTTCCTGTAAATTTCCCACAGAACATGCCTCATCTGATGGGGACATTGACACCAAGACACCTGTGGGCTTCCAGGACCACGAGGGATAAGAGCTCCCCGAAGACTTTGACAAACTGGATTCACAGTTGAGCACTGCATGTGTTGGCTTAGCAGTCCTGTGCTGCTGATGAGCAGAGAATGTTATTTTGGGGATAAAAATCTTGCTTTTACTGAGCTGGGAGGGCTGTCCCAGGGTCACTCTTCCCACCAGAGTCAGGGTAGGAGCAGCAAGTCATCCACCGATTTACATCGTATTGGCTACATGACTGCTGAAGTGTCGGGGGGCAGTGTCAATGCTGGGAGTCACAGGACTACCTTTCGTCTGGTCCACCAAAGAAGTCTATGAATTAGTAAGAGCATAGATCACAACTTCTTCTGAAAGTTGATGAAACCTTTTCCCAAAAGCTGCCTTGCTTGTGCAAGGAAAAATTCCCTCCATGGCTGTTTTAGCTGAACATCTCGAGCAGCTTGAACGTGGGCACCAAGCCTACCTGAGGAGGCTGGCCCCAAACCTCATGACACACAATGTGACCTCTCCAGACAGATGAAGAGTCACACTGGTGAATCAAGCTCTGGATGTGTTTCTTGAGTCTTTTTTCCAGAGCATTTGCTGTGGAAAAGAGCAGTGACCAGCTGAATTGTCCTGGCTTGTCAATCACTCTTCTAATCCCTCCATGCCTGGTTTTATCCATAGCAAATATAATATATTGTTCTTTCCAGTCCCTGGCTGGATTGGTTTCCTCCCTGAGAGGAGATGAGGCATGTCGATGGGCGGTTACCAAATGGCAATACCTGCACAGGTAGTTTGGCCATGTTTTCATGCCCTCCTGAAGGTAACGCAGCTTTCTCATATACACAGACTGTTGCTCAGCAAATTAAAATGTGACTTGTTCTGCTTAGTTCGTCATGATAGACCACTGGTTGCAGGCTGGAAAGGATCTGGGAGTGAACCATGCTTAAGAGAGGAGAGAAATATCTATTTTGTATGGGTTACGCTTCCCAGTACTTGATGAGAGGAGCAAGATACCTCTGATACATGGAACTCATATTTCTTTCTGCTGCTTTGTTTTTTGGCTTAGAATGAGGGGACTTTCTTCCAGATTGCAGAAGTGGGATTATCTCTGCTAATGCCAGTCACCAAGAGGACAGCACTGGTTACCTGAGACTGTACCATCACTGGAGGCGTCTGCTCTTTCTAGATATGGTTCCTCAGGACCTGGCACCTTTGCTGATACTGAGAGCCAAAGCAGAGTCCTCATGCCCTGGCCTTTTGACATAGACATGTTTGTAGTCCATAATGCAGCAAACCGATGCCTCCAAGGTGCATCCAATCCAGCAAGACAGACCTGACATATTTTAACAAAAGCTTTTTAATTACCCTTTGTGAAACTATGATATATAATCAGGAGGAAAACTTCTTAGCTGGGCATTCCCAGAAGGTGAAGAGCAGCTCCCAAGGAGGGTGGCGGATGAAACTTGCTGAGCTGTTCAAAGTCAACTGGGGTTAAAAAGTGAATGCTACACAGCAGAAAGTAAAAGAATGACGACAGTGGGTCAGATCTGGTGTGTCTCCTCATCCCAAACCTCCCTCCAGCAACAATGAGTAGCAGATGTTCAAGAAAAGATTAGAAACAGGGTAAATGCAAAGTGATCTCCTTATACGTCCTGCCAGTTTTCAGCACACAATAGTTTTGACAAATCTGTAAGTCCCAGGGAAAAATCGTATATAAGATACATTTTAATTCTCATTTCTGCAATGCATTACTATGGTATTTCTGTCCTGAATCCACATGAGCTCATTCAGCCACTGAAGAGGCTTTTCAGAAAGACAGCATTATTGCAATAGCCAGATCTTCTTTGTGGCTTTCCACATGACTGCTGTGAAAGGGCAGCTTGCCAGGGTATCTAAATCCAGCCAGGAAGCCTATGAAATACCACTCAACAAGTCACGTCAACTCCAGTTTCCTAGTGGTTACACTTATGGTTGCAGCTCTGACCACAGGGGGAATGGTATGTACTCCTCTGTGGCATGAAAGCAAGGCCACAACATTGTGTTGCTCAGTCCTCCAGAACTAAAGGGCCGTTAAGGTCTGCCAGCATGGCTGCAGATTTCTCTGCAGCTTGGTTGACCATCCTCAAGGTTTTGTGAAGAAGGCAAATGCCTAGAAACACAGGAGAGAACACTTCATCTGCAAAGTGGTGGCTCTACTCATGGTCCAGCGGACAGATTTTGAAAAAGATGGGCTCCTAGAGGCCAGTTAATGTCCACCCTGCACGCAGAATGGGGTGAATACCTTTGCACAGTGCTCCAGTTTGGCCCTGGGCATTGCACAGCAGAGGACAGGGTGGGTTGTGAGCTGTAAACCCAAGAAGATCCTGTCCCCATGCCCTCGAGCCATCTTCGGGCACACTCCTAGATATCAGCCACCTCAAGATGCTCAGCTACACAGCAGACCGGCAGGTCAAGGAGAGGACATATCAACCTTGAGGGACGGTCCCAGGCTGTAACCCACACCGGAGACGGCCTGCTTCCCCACACTGAGCTGTTGGTGGGAGAAAAAGGGAAAACTTGGGCCACCCTAATCCAGCATTAAAGTCCTCACTAATTCTCTCCTTCCTGAGGACACCTGAGCCATGGGGCTGATATGTGGGGGCTGGCGGCTGCCGTCCAGTTGGCTCGAGCAGCTGCAGCGTCTGCAGTACTTGTCTCTGGCAAGGTAAGGTTTCTGTGGGCTGGATGCCCCAGGGTTGGATTTCTGCTCCTCGGGAGCCCCCGCCCCAGACCTGGATCTTTCTGGACAAAAAAGAGAGGGAATATGTCACATAAACATTTCTGGTGCCAGGTGGGAGATGCTAAACTTTTGTCTCTCCAGTAGTGTTGCCTGGGAGGACGGACAAGTGGTTGCATGGAGCAAAGTTCTTCCCTTATCCCAGTAGTCTGGTCCACAGCAAGCCAGGAGAAACACAGACGCTGTATTCAAATCTCTGCAAAGGGCAAGCAGAGAGAATGCTGAGAAGTCGTATCCCATGGGGGAAATAGGGCAGATGATGTTATAAGCAGTTCATCTAGACTTTATCCCCAGCTGCCGCCAAAAACTAGGGAAACTGTTAAATCTGTGAAAAGGTGAGATGGAAAAACTCAAAGTGGCTCTTAAATGTATGCTTGTGAAGTAGCAACGATCTATGAATTGTGGCTTTCCAGCTCTGAATTTTCATAACATGGCAATGCACACATGGTCCAAACTAACAGCAATATAAACTGACCTGAAAACAAATCAGTCAAACTGCTGCAAAACCTAAAAAATGAGAAAAAATATAAGAACTAACATGTTTCACATTTCCCTGTCCTCCTGGGCTGTTAGACCCACTGAGACTGAAGCAGCTTTCAAAATTTATAGATCAATCAAAGAACTAAAAATAACACATAATGATTATTTGTCCAGCCATATATTCACAAGTGATGCTTATTTTTAAAATAAAAGGGTCAAGATTGGATTTTTAAAATCCTTACCATGTTATTTAAGTACACTATAGACTGTGGTGAGTATACATATCTATATTCTTCATTGATGCTACCCTTCACACTGACTTTTTTATTCCTTATCTTTATTTCCTGCTGCTCAGAGAATGCAATCAGCCTGGTCAAAGAAGCTTTCTGGTTCTGCCCTCACACAAAGTGGCTGGGCCAGTGCTCACCAGGGCATGAACATGCATCTGGGGGCTCTCACCAGCCCAAGGGGCAGGAGACGAGGTCCAGTGTGGAGGGCACTTGTGTAGAGTAAGGCAGGTGAGCCGAACATGGCACAGACTCTCATGACTTTCAACTGGCTTCACCGCAGAATTCCTGAGTGCCCTTGGGGAGGTCCTGGACTGAGTCCTGGGCCACAGTCCCACGTCTGTAAAATAGGGATAATGTTTTCAAAACTGGCACGGCTTTCCGGAGGGTCTTGACTATTCATGGTCACAAAGAACTCCACCATCACAGAGATGTGGCCCTTATAAGGACTGTTGTCTCTCTCTTAAGAGAAAAGGCTTAATTCAAATCAGCTGTCTCCACTGCTATTAAAATTGTTATCACCGTTCTTCTTTTGGCTGCCTTGGTGCAATCTTTCTCCTTTTAGAACTAAAACTGCATTTTAAAGCTTTAAAATGCAATTTGACCTTCACAGCTTGTCCAGAGTACTTGAGAACACGGGTTAGATCTTGCTTTTGATTTTCTTCTCAAACTCCTGGGCACGACTGGGCTTGAAAACATAAATACCAACCATCAGCATTCAAATAAAAATGACTCTGGAGTCCGAGGAAAAATGGTACCATTATTTGGAAGCCACACTACAAACTGCTGGCTACCCTCCTTCAGAGCAATAAAACATGGATAGTTTTAGTGAAGAAGTAAAATTAGCTCCCAAGTTTCTGGTCTGAGCTTCCTACCCCTGACTGCTATTCCAAACTGCAGTTTAATTCAGCTGTTTATGTGAAGATGTCCTACTGGGATAAGGCAGTGAAAGCAGCCAAGGCTGTGGAGATGAATGCCTTTATTCTTCTTGAAATAAAAATGGTATCATGGGATCTTTCATGCATCCCTGCAGACAGAAGCTTGATTTAAAATGTCATCTGAGGGATCGCATCACTGGAAGCACATATTACTTCCTAGCTCAGTGCTAGGGTGTTGACAGAAAGCAATAAAATGTCCTCAGCCATGACATGCAGTTAGACATCGCGCTCCAAAGTGCAGCTCAGCACCTGGGCAGCTGTGCCATGGCTCTTGGGTCCCTGGGCCGTGATGGCAGGACCACATTCCTTCACTGGAGATATTTTTCTATTTGATTCGGTATAAGTATGGCTTTGGAAAGACCTAATGAACTTGAAACAGCCCCACTGCAGCCTTTACTCAGCTCAGCTTTTGATTTACTTTTCCCTATCCACACTGCTATTTTCAGACAGAATTAGTACTAGTGTTTCAAGTTTAAAGATCCTTGCTAAGCAGAAACTTCCCTGTAATTTCTCCGTTATTTAAATCATCTCGTGAAATGTGTTTGCTTAGTGGTGTCAGCGTTCCCCCCGCTGGCATCAGGGATCTCCATCACACCCCTGCGAGGGGCTGGTGCCTGTGGCACTGGGAAGCAGAGGCAGCCACTCCTGCCACCAGGAAAAGCGGAGCAGCAGGCACCACCACCTCTTCATCCAGGGGCAGCTCAGATTTTGCCTGTTCAGAGAGTACTTTGAGATGAAATGTGCTGCTGTTAGCGGTTTGTGACTCCCCAGGCTTCGGAAAACAGCCAGCTTGGGGAAATGGAGCACAGTGTATGGCCAGGTACATTCGCAGGAGTGAAATTTTCACTGAAGTTGCCAAAAAAGCATTTTGACAAACTGCCCCTCCCATTGCCTGGTGTCTACAGTTGGACTTGATGATCTTAGAAGTCTTTTCCAACCTAAATCATTCTACGATTTAGGAGAGGCAGACAACAGGCACCTAGGGCATTGCTATAACAAACATTTGACCATGAGGCTGAAAGCTAGTTTAGCCACAACATGGAAATCTCAGTTGCACTGAGATCCCTTCCAGTAGACCTGTCTCACCACCACCTCCACCACTCAATGCACTCAGTTTTCTGTCCCTGGAGCCCAGGTCTTCTGTAGCAAACCCCTTCTCTGCTCCTGCATCCATCCCCCAGCTCTTTGTGAGAATGTGCTGTGTTGAACACTGGCTCAGGATTACTTTTTTGGCATGTGGCCTCAGAGTCAGCTCTAATTCATGATAGTAAGTGAGGTGAATAAGTAAATTCTCCTGAAAATAAATGCTTTCTTTGGTGATTTTCTGTCTTTACAAAGAAGACAAGAAGTAAAGGGACGTGGTTGAGTCACCTTCCCTGGAGGTGTTTAAGGCACAGGTGGACAAGGCGCTGAGGGGCATGGTTTAGTGATTGATAGGAATGGTTGGACTCGATGATCCGGTGGGTCTCTTCCAACCTGGTGATTCTATGATTCTATGATAAATAAAATAAGCAAATGGGCACATTTGTGAAGCAACTCATCTGAGAGGGAAGAAGCTGAGCTGACAACAGAAATATTTATCATGTGAAAGAGTTTACATGGCACTATCTCCTCAGCACTGAAACCTACTGCAGTCCTTGCTGCTCACATCACTGTGTTGGCAGGCACTCACCTGCACCACTGCTGAACATTTCTCCAAGCAGGGAAAACTACTGGATAACAAACTCTAATGCTTGTCTGCAGCCAAACAAAGGGACAACATTTTTGCCTCTGCGCAGAATTGCTTCTCCTGTAGGAGTGAAAGGGCAGCTTTTGCTCCGGGTCCAGTCCCAGGAACAGCTTCTGAGTCCAGTCTCAGAAACAACTCCATGAGAAGCGTGCCAGCAGAGGCCAAGACACCAGGCACCCCTCTTGCGCTCCTACAACTGCTGCTGCTGAAACACAACCCTCATTTTAAATCAGCTGCAGTGAAACGGAAGGCTTTGAGAAAACAAACTCCCTCCAAACATACCCTTAACTTCATTTCCTCTGGTAGCCCTCCTTCTTTCTGGGCTAGGTTTCATGGGTCACTTTGTTTTTTTTTTTTCTTCTTCTTCTAATTTTAATTCTTGTCCCACCAGGGGTTGTTCTTTCATAGGATCCCAACCACAAATTCTCAGATGGCAATGAGACCGACATGGGGAGTTGCTTGTGTTCTCTGTTTTTCACTTTTCTCTTTTTTCTAGGTTTTAAGCTGAGCTGTAACATATCCCATATTTTAGTCATTTAGGAGGATTACTTTACACCACAAGAAAAGTAGATTATCTGCCTAGTCTGTAATCATGCTAAAAAGATTAAAACTGATAATAAATACCATTTTTTTAAAAAAATATTTTTTCCACCAAACTCCACTTCTATTGAAATGCAGCTGTTTGAGCACAATTTATTTATCTATCACATTTCCAAAACCACACATGGATCATCCTTATCAACAGTCTTCTCTTACAAAGACAGCAATGTTCAATGCCTTAAACAGGAGAAGGGTTAAGGTCTGCTTACCCTAGGAGTTCAGCTACAGTAAAACCAGCAGAGCCTGGCACCATTTCTGTTGGAGCTGTCTTCAGGATCAGACCCAGAGGAGGAAGGTGAGTGATGAGCTGGTTCTTGCTCTCCAGTTTACTCTCTTCCAGATGAACTTGGTGGCCCATGTGCTCCCACGGCTGCATTGCAGTAGACACCACCTGTACTTGCTGTGGGCTTTGGGATTGGTTCACTCGAGCGTGCAGACCATTGCTAGGCATCATTAATGTGGGCTTTGTTACTCTAAGGCAGTGGATTAAATGATTTTTGCCAAAAATCTGTTCTTAAGTGCAGTACTCTCAACCCGGGTGCTCTGGTGGGCTCAGCAACTCCTCCAATGCCACTGAGCGGGACTGGGGTTAAGTCTCACTGGGGATTTATACATAAAAGGATATAAAGATACTGGAGAGTGTCCAGAGAAGGGCCACAAAGATAGTGAAAGGCTTGGAGAGGAAGGTGTATAAGAAGCAGCTGAAGTCACTTGGTCTGTTCAGTCTGGAGAGGAGGGGATTGAAGTGAGAACTTATCATGGTCTACAGCGTCTCACAAGGGGAGGAGGAGAAGCAGGCACTGATCTCTTCTTTCTGGCAACCAGTGGCAGAACCCGAGGGAATGGCTGGAAGCTGTGCCAGGGAGGTTGAGGTTGCATATTGGGAAAAGGTTCTTCACCCAGAGGGTGGTGGAGCTCTGGAACAGGCTCCCTGGGGAAGCAGTCACGGTGCCAAGCCTGACAACATCCAAGAAGCATTTGGATGATGCCCTCAGACACATGGTATGAATTTTGGGGCTGTCCTATGCAGGGACAGGAGTTGGACTCAATGATCCTTGTGGGTGCCTTCCGACTCGGGACATTCTACGGTTCTGTGACAGGTTTTGATCTCCTCTCCCATTTCTCCGGCCGGCAGCGAAGGCTGCGGTTTGCCTCTGCTTTACAAGGCTGGGAGTCCCGAGCTGGACCCCCACACCCTCCCCAGCTTTTTGGGGTCCCCGGCAGCACCCCAAGCCCTGGCAGCGCAGGGACTGCGAGGAGGAGAGCATCCCTGTGATGGAGCCACCAGCCGCTGGGTGCCACTCTTGTCCTGCCAAACCCCGCCGAGATGATGTTCCCCCCCTCCTCTTCTCGCCTTCCCTCCGGCTCCCCGCCCGCCTCCGCCTTGCCAAGAAAAACTGTGAAAATG
Source organism: Phaenicophaeus curvirostris (assembly GCF_032191515.1). Classification (NCBI taxonomy): domain Eukaryota; kingdom Metazoa; phylum Chordata; class Aves; order Cuculiformes; family Cuculidae; genus Phaenicophaeus; species Phaenicophaeus curvirostris. Next base: position 47,671,906 of record NC_091397.1, on the reverse strand, counting down.
GGCACAAAACCAGCCCTGCTCTCTGCACCCAGGGGCTTCGCCGTGAGGGTGGGAAATCCCAGTCGCGGGACAGGCACAACCCCCGGGAGCATCACCAGAGTCACACCTTGTGGGGTTTTTTTGATCGCGACAGTTCCTATATCTCATTTCTGACTCCTAAACAAGCCTGGGCGCTCTGCAGTCACTGACCTGCACCGTGATGGAGTTCGTGATCTCCCACCCCACCGCCAGAGAAAGGTACAAGGGGCTCTGCCTAAAGACCTGCGGCACTGGGACACGTTTTTCCATTGTTTTCCCATCAAAAGTCATAGAATCATAGAATCACCAGGTTGGAAAAGACCCACCGGATCATCGAGTCCAACCATTCCTATCAAACACTAAACCATGCCGCTCAGCACCTCGACCACCTGTCCCTTAAACACCTCCAGGGAAGGTGACTCAACCACCTCCCTGGGCAGCCTGCGCCAGTGCCCAATGACCCTTTCTGTGAAATATTTTTTCCTGATGTCCAGCCTGAACCTCCCCTGGTGGAGCTTGAGGCCCTTCACTCTCGTCCTGTCCCCTGTCACTTGGGAGAAGAGGCCAGCACCCTCCTCTCTACAACCTCCTTTCAGGTAGTTGTAGAGAGCAATGAGGTCACCCCTCAGCCTCCTCTTCTCCAGGCTAAACACCCCCAGCTCTCTCAGCCGTTCCTCATAAGGCCTGTTCTCCAGCCCCTTCACCAGCTTTGTTGCTCTTCTCTGGACTCGCTCCAGAGCCTCAACATCCTTCTTGTGGTGAGGGGCCCAGAACTGAACACAGGATTCGAGGAGCGGTCTCACCAGTGCCGAGTACAGAGGGAGAATAACCTCCCTGGACCTGTTGGTCAAACTGTGCCCTGATACCATACCCAGGTTATACACAATGCAAAGCCAGAGACCCTCAACCTGAGCTCTTACAACAGTATTTAGGTGCCCATTGGATTCAACAAGAGTTTGATATTCAAATATCTTTCCAGATCAGAGTGTTAAATTAAACTAAGAAAAAGACAAAAGAGCAAAAGTAAGCTAACATAGCTTTTGCAGCTCTTAATCTTTGAAGCTCTCAATGTTTTACATCATATTTTCATAGAATCGTAGAATAAATTGTAGAATGGGTTGGAAGGGACCTTAAAGACCCTCTAGTTCCAAACCCCTGGCCATGGGCAGGGACACCTTCCACTAGATCAGGCTGCTCAAAGCCTCATCCAGCCTGCCCTTGAACACCTCTAGGGATGGAGCTTCCACGACTTCTGGCTTCTCTGGGAAACCTGTTCCGGTGCCTCACCATCCTCACAGTAAAGAAATTTCCTTTTAATATCTAATCTAAATATCCCCTTTTTCAGTTTAAAACTGTCCCCTCTCGTCCTATCCCTGCACTTCCTGATAAAGAGACCCTCCCCATCTTTCCTGTAGCCCCCTTTAAGTACAGGAATATATATACTGCTGAAAGGTCTCTCTGGAACCTTCTCTTCTTGAGGCTAAGCAAACCCAACTCGCTCAGCCTGCCCTCATATGGGAGGTTCTCCTGCCCTCTAATCTTCCTTGTGGTCCTCCTCTGGACTCACTCAAACAGTTTTGTCCTTCCAATAACAGTAGCTACTGTGGGGTTTTATGGTTTGGGGTTTTCTCATTGAATGGAATGAAATTTTAGAAACAAAACACTGAACTCTGTAGCATCAGGTTAATACTTGAAATCAACATCTTTTCTTATTACTTGGGGATGTTTATTTTTAAGCTGGCAAAGAGCAGGTGGGTGACCATGAAGAAACACAGGATAGTGGCAAGAGGAGCTGGACAATACATTAGCTCCTCTCTATTTAAAAGTAAATGGGACTTAGGTATCTATCAGAATTCATGTAAAAACAGGAAGCAAGTTCTTATTGCAAGCGTCAAATTGTCCTGTGTTCATCACTGGACTATATTCAAGCCTGACAATATTCAAGAAGTGTTGCGACAACACCCTCAGACACATGGTGTGAATGTTGGGGTTGTCCTGTGCAGGGACAGGAGCTGGACTCAATGATCCTTGTGGGTCCCTTCCAACTCAGGTCATTCTGTGATTCTGTGACTGGTAAAGTTCAGCAACCAGCTGTACTTGTGAACATTTTAGTCTATTTAGAAAATTTACTCTGACAGTTTCCAAAGAAAAAAAGAAAGAGGGCATGGAAATTACTTGGTAAGTACAGATTTCACATGTAACGTCTACTGAAAAATTCATTAAGTATCTGTTTGACCCCAGGCCCATTAATCCCAGAGTGAAAGCTCCAACGACTGCTTCTTGGTGTGGGCTTTTGGAAAGGTCTTTCGTCTTCACCCACATAGTCCCTCACAAAAGAAACCCCTATCCCGCTTATGCACAGCAGCAACATCCTGATGTGAATTTTAGATCTACTATCGATTGACAGACCTAGATCTCCACTGACTTTTTGGCCATTAAGCTCTGAGATACCTTTCTGTGCAGCTGCCAACTATGCTCAGTCAGAGGAATTCCCCCTGGAAATGTGTATATTGAAGGGAGTGGGGATGGTATGGGATTTTATATGCTGTAGGATTAACCTTTACTCAGCCTGTATGCTGGGGAGGAAGATTTAAGTGATGGGCTGGAAAATGTCCCCTGAAGATACTAATCTTTTTCCCTTCTTTCTTATTTCTCCTTAAGCCTTCTTCAGGAAATCGCTTGTGGTTTAAAGGCGAGATCTCTGATCTACCAGCAAATACTTCTCCCAGGGGCTAGAATCTGCATTTCACTCGCACAAACCACTTTAGCTCAGGTGTCAGAACACCAGCACGTAAACTAAGGTAAAGAGGAGATGCAGAGGATAGAGAAACGTGTTCCTGGAGCCATGGCAGAAAAAAGAGCCCATCTTGGGGACGCAGTGGCAAGCTCTGAAATCTGGGGTACAGGACCAAAAAAAAACAGTTTGAAAGGCCAAAGAAATGATTATTTACCTGCATGAAAAAATGTTGAATGTTAGGCACACATTTTCTAGAGCAAAACTGTATGTTATTTTTTGTGTGGTTTGGATTTCTGAAGGTTGGATTTCCCATGCAGTCCAAATATAGCCTGAGTGGGAGTTAAGTCATTTATCACTCTGGGAATATAAATTATACCACAGACTATCCCCAAACTGCTCATTCTTGTAGAGTAATCATGAACGTGAAGCAGGTTTACACACTTCAAAACTGAGCAGCCAGTACTTAGCACAGCAGGCCAAAGTGCATTTATTATCCCAAATCCTGCAGTGAGCTATAAAGATTTCAGTTGTCTCCAAAATACAACATTAGGCTTTCTCTCAATTTTTGATAATTAGAATCTTCCCAAATATCTCTGAACATTTTCATTACTCCGTAAATTTTCCCCAAATAGTTTAGACAAATTATTTTCAGCAGATGGCTTGTTATGAATAGCTTGTGAATTTTTCACATTGACATCTGTACTGTGTTTACTGGGTGGTTTAATCAGTTCCTGGGCTGAATGACTAAAACGTTTGCAAGGGAGGAAAAATGAAAACAGGATACTAAACAAGAAACAGTGCTTTTCAAGGACAAACATATTCAGCTGACTGTATTCACAAACACTTACAAAGATTTCCAGTGATCGCTGACTACCCTGTGGATGCTGGATGCCACGATGTACATATGCCTGCAAATCAAACTCGCCTCACTCAGCCAAAAGTGTAATTGGGAACCTCTTCTGATTTTTAGCAGCCGTGTCAGGTAGTCAGAACTCACTAGTAGAATTTTTTGCTCTGAGTTATATTTTAACCACATGCCCGATCCTGACAGTCTCACACTGGAATGGAGGTATTGTCAAGCAGAAGCTGCATGTCTAAATGGGCTAATTTTATCTCTTTGCTTTGTCTTTCTCAAAATAACATTGGAAGATAAGGTTAGCTCTCTCTTTGATCACTAATCTCTGACTCTTGAATTGTAGCCACAAAGGATAAGTATGCGTTGAATAGAAGTCGTAATGATCAGGGCATGATTACGATTTCAAGGAATGGGAAAATTAAAACAGAAAACAAAAACCTGAAACATGGGGAAGACTGGAAAGGAGGGAAAGAGGGCCAGTGTAAAAACTTTAAAATACCATCAACAGAGCAAAATCGTAAAACAAACGTATACATTTGCTAATAAGAATTAGCATATTTTTGCTTTAGTGGTGTATTGTCCTACCTGAAGATAATTAAATTAATAAGAAAACATAGTAAGAAGGAGCAAACCACTGGGACAAGGATTGTCTCTCTGGTATGTTCATATGGTGCATGGTACAAAGGGGTCCTGGCTCCTACCACTGCCATCATGCAAATTTTAAATAAAAATAGTGCTGGAGGGAGTGGCTAGAGGTTGTGAGACAGCAGCACCAGTGGCAAAGCCATCTGCAGCAGCATAGGCTGCAACACACTTCAAGCTCCAGCTGTGCTTTTTCTCATGCCAGATGCTGCTGTGCCCACCACCTCGTCTCACCCCCAAATCCCCAGCATGTCTGGCAAGACACGACTGGCCTCGGGTTCCTTGAAGGCTTGTGATTTTCTGTGCTGAGTTGCCATCCATGTGGTAAGTAATAAACACTTTAATAATTCATAACCAGTCAGTAATATCTTAAATAATTTAACAAACAATTTGTCATCTTTCCTAGTGTTAGAAGATGCTGGCTGAAGAGCAGCTGAGAAGGGTTTCTTGTCCACCTCAATCCGTCTAAGGAGCAGACTTTGCCCCAGTCCAAGCTCAGCCAGGTGGACGCAGCCTGCAAGGGAGAAATGGGAGCTCAACTAAAGCTCAGGGGCTGCAAGTGCAGACCCACAGATCAGAGGAACAGGGGAAGTCACATTCAGCAATCTTCTCCTGTAGAGATTAGGTATGCTCAGAGATGCATTTTTGGAGTTGTTCTCCTACCCACTGGCCCCAGTGATTAGACAGTGAATTTCTGTCTCCTTTGTCCCTGCCTTCCTGCTGCACAGATCCCGAAAGACACAGCTCCCCTTTTGTCACTCAGATTGCTAAAGGATCACACCAGGTCTAAGGCAGCTTGTCTAATCAAATGGCCCTTCCGTCGTCACAGCCCTTCATTCCCACGCAATTTAAGCAGCAAGTCCCAACAAGACGGATGTTATCTTCCAAAGGCATGGAGGAGACCTTGGTGCAATGCTTAGTGCAGAGAACCACCTCAGAAGATAAAACCCCAAGCAAAAAAAAGACAGCAAACATGTTTGAGTCAAAAATGGTGGTTTTCACCTGGTTAGACGTGTCTGCAGCACATCACCAGCATCATGTTAAACTCAAACAGCGTCAATGAAGACAGCCAGGCTCTCTAGGTGCTTAAAACCATACAAGTGCTTAAGACTATAATTCAGCAGAGCACCTAAGGAACTGTCAGCTTAGGCATAAGGAACATGTAATAAGTTATGGAGAAGCACTCTTTTCATTATGCTTTAGAAGAAATCTCTTCTTTTATTTCCAAGCAGTTCCAACTTAGTGATGGATACAATCCCCTGTACACAGGCTTTTTCAGGACAAGATGTTGTGTTGGCTCCGGTGAAGTTATGGTGGAAGAAAATGTGATTCCCTGCTACTTAGCTGTTACCCAAAAGACCCTTTAGCTAAAGCATTTGCCATATCAAATTGTGTACTTTCATTCAAGAGGTGTATTTTCATTTAGTAGTGACCACCCTGCTACTAAAAGCATTTAGCCCTCTAGCACAGGGCTAGAGCAAACAGGGAGGCAGCCTGCTGGACCACTAGTGAGCACCAAGAAGGATGGCAAGGGGAACGGGACGGAGCATCCAAGAGCTGCACTGCCCAAAAAACACACCAAAAGGAAGCGTGGTGCATTCCTGCCACCACAATCTCCATGCTGTGCTACGAGGGTCAGAGCTCAGGCGTTCTGCAGGGCTTGCTCCCAGGAGATGGTCTAGTTCAGAAAAGCAGGGGAAACTCAAGCAGCATCATTCTTACCTTGCAAACGCCTCTGTAGCTACTTGTCATGGCACAGCACTTTTCAACAGCACCAAGGCAGGACTTAGGAGCTTCACCCATCCCCAAACAGATGTAAACTTCTAAGCATCAAATCACTTTAAAAATTCCCTCTGGGCTTAAAAGTCACTTTGCTGACTCATCACAGGAGCCTGCTGTTTCTGGGCCTTTTTAATGGAACCCTGGAGAAGGGAGAGCAGAGAGAGACAAGCCTTCCCTTGCATGGGAGGGTGCTGGTCCACATCCTGCGGGGAATCCCCTCTCCTGGATATACTTCTGCAGAGACCCAGCTGGTCCCAGGGAACCCTGGGCTCCTGGGAACAGCCCCAGCCCAGCGGGAAAAGGCTGGAGGTGGTAGGCAACTAGACTGAAGCAGTTCTGGAGATTTATTTGAATCAAAAGGCTTAGACTTTATCCTGTAATGCCTTTTCCATAATGAGTGACATCTAAACTATCTCTTGTAGCAGCTAGTATGTCTGTTAGTGCTGGCTGGGTGCTGCCATTCACCAACAGCTATATATGCCCTTACTCACAGGTCTGCTCACTCACAAACAGCAGTGCAACACTAACTCCTCAGAAATACACTCTTATCCCTCAGTTCCCGCTGTCTCTCTCCAGCCTTGTTGCTGTTTCTTCTTTGACAGATTTTACTGTGCTCAGGAGAATCCCAATACTGTAAGCTGTGTGCAACAGCAGGACTGTCCCAAGGCTCACTCCCATTCGATGTCTGCAATAGGCTTCGACTCCTTCTGGAAGCAGCCCTTCCTCCGCCTTCCAGGTTTTTCCCCTCAATAGCCCCAGAACCTTTTTTCAAAATGATACAAGCAGATGGAGTTAGTCGATGTCAGGAAAACTGTCAGTTACTCTATGGACAGGAATCAGCCTTCTGGGAGATGCAATACATTATTCATCATCTTCCGAAGATCATCTAAAGGTCAGGTTATTCTGGCCTCAAGGTGGATAAGATATGCATCCAGCCTTACGGGCTGGCTACAGTCGCTATACCTGGAAGCCTGAGGTATTACGCAAGGTGCTTGCATCAGAAACCTGAAAAGCAGAGATGGCTTCATAGCTTTGCAGATCACTGTTGCCAGGATCAGATAGCTATTTACAGGCTTTTGGAGTCACCCACGGTCTACCATGTCGGGAGTGAATCAGCACTTCCAGCATTGCAAAAAATGTAGCGCTTTTCCCTTAAGCTGCTTAGGAACTACAATTTTTACTAGTTTTTCTCCTAACTTTAGGATCTGCACAGGCAGAGAATAAAAGTCTAATGAAACTTCGTCTTAGAAGACAAATACATGTATTCAGTTCAGAGCAGGGCCAGCACAGCAAGGTGCCCAAGGGCAGTTAAGGCAGGGCAGTTGTTGCCTCTACACTCAGCTCCTGCTGTCGGGGTTGGGTGTTTTAATTTTCCTGAGCTGCCCAGTTTCTAGGGGTGCTCAGTCCTCTGGGAGTTTAGTATTGACAGTCATGTAGTCAATCATCCCCTAGCCACGCTTTTGGACAATATTCAAAGTATACTCAGGAGGTGTTTTATTGGACATTTAACACATTTTCTTCTTAAATTAAAATAAGATTACCCAGATAAATGGAAGCTTTTAGGATGCAGTGTCATGATATATATGGAAAAGATACAAAATTAATTAAATAGAAATACAAGTTTTCCATATCTGAAATTAAAAAAAAAAGACAATGACTCAAAGACAATCAGCTCCAATATAGCTATTACCAAGCAGAAATACTGTTCGCATCCAGGAATTATAAAGTATTCCCTCGTACCTCATACCTCTACAATATTTTCTGTCTGCTCTGATGCTGTGTTTGTTTTTACTGGTGAAAATAGTCACATTGGAAGGGTTTAAATTGGACCAGATTCTCATAGCCAGATCTGTTCTTCTCATTCGCTCTGTCATGTACGTGCAATTAAAAGGACTAACAAGCACAAGCAGAAATGGAAACACATCAGGCTAACTGTAGCAATGGTGTAGAATAATGGGTATTCTTCTTCCATTTGATGAGTATCTGTAAACCCAATGCAGTAATTTTTTCAGTTGTTTGAAAAATAGACTGTAACACTACGGACCGGTCATTGGTCAAACTGCAAAAGTTCTGCAGTTTTAATTGCAGTCATTAACTGTCACTGTCAGTTTTGGGTCTTTGTTGGGCTGTCATTTTCCAGGCTGTGCAATCTCATGTGATGCCGTGAGCGGTGGCTTCTACAGTAGTAGCTGTCATACTGCACAGGTATCTTCATTTGTTCCTTTCATTTTACTTCAAGGCTGCTTTGTACATTCCTTAACTTCAGCCAGGTCTGTGTTTGGTCTGTTGATGAATGCTCCGTTTGAGGTCTGCCGCTTCCATCAGCCCATGCACTGTCCTCTTTGGATTTGGCTGGTAGACATAAAACACTGTATTGTTCTGGCTCTTTGCTTGGATAAGTGCAGAGCACACCTAGCCATGATGGAAAATGCAATATATGTGCACGTACACCACTGCTGGTGAAGGGCGTTCATCTATCCCAAATTCAGACTTAGAAACATGATGAATAGCTCAGAGTTACGCCAGGGCCAGCTCTGCTGTCCCCCACCATCAGGTCCACACAGCAAGACAGGGCTGGGTGCTGTGGGTAAACCTGGTGCCATGCTGACTTGCAGTAAGAATCTCCACTGTCCGTATAAACTGAGATGGTTTTACTCCGCAGCAGCAGCAGCTTTAACCTGAGAGAAACACAGAGTTCATCTGGTCAGGCAAGAACTCTAATAAGCTGCTCTGTACTTAAATGACATCTAATTTCCTGGCTTGCATATGGGGCAGGCATCAACCCCACCAAGCTGTGATGTGCTCTGGCACACAGCTTCCTACCTAGCTGACACGCTTGGAAATGCCTCATTCAGTGCCTTCTTTGCCTTATTTTTACTAGCGAGGCCTCAGCTCAGTTCCACAGACTGGAGGAGAGAGGTGCTCCCCACGCTACTGGAGGGTCAGGCTAGGGCCCAGAGAGATAAGCTGCACATACACAAGTCTAAGGAACCAGAGGAGATGCCCCCCGGGGGCACTGGTGGTGGTGGCCAACATCACTACGAGACCCCTCTCTCTCTCACCTCTGGAAGGTCATAGTAATCAGTCCCTGATGACTGGAGAAAGACACTTGCCTTTCAAAAAAAAAAGCAGAAAGAAAAATCTGGGGAAGGACCAGATGGTCAGACTCAGCTCAGTGCCTTAGAAAATTATAAAGCAAGTCCTAAGGGACTCTGTGTCCACATCACGAAGGACAGGAAAGTGACTGGGAACAGCCAGCATGGGTCCTCCAAGGGGAAAGCGTGCCTGAGCAGCCTGCCTGCCCTTGTGGTGGAATAAGATACCTGCTCTGCAGGGGCAAGGAACATAGTGTATGTCACTTTCTTTGGCTTTAGTAAGGCTTTCACCAGTCTCCCATGACATCCTTGTAGCCAAACTGAGACGGTATGGGCTGCATGGATGTCTGTCTGTGTGCTTAGGGTCCAGAGGGAGTGGTCATGGATCCAGAGTCCATCAGGCAGCCATTTATGAATTTTGGGGTCAATACTGGGGCCAGAACTGATTTACACCAATATCACATGTGACATGCACAACAGGAGATAACAGAAGATCCTCAGCAAGTTCACAATGTCAAAGGAGGACAAGGTCGCTGCCCTGATGAGGAGGGCTACTGTTCAGAGGAACCTGAACAAGCTAAAGAAATGGGGCAACAGGGACCTCAGGAAGTTCAACAAGGACAAATACGAAGTCCTGCACCTCATGTGGAAAAAATCCCTGCAACAGTGGGAGTTATATAGCAGCTTTGCAGAAAAGGACCTGAGGGTCCCAGTGAGCAACAGGCTGAACATGAGCTCCCACAGTGACAAGGGCTAATCCCAGACTGGGTTGGATCAGCAAGTGCATAATTTGCAGGTCAAGGGAAATGATCCTCCCTCTGTTTTCAGCACTAGCGAGACTGCACCTGAGGTACTGTGTCCAGTCTGAGGTTCCCAGTGCGAGAAAGATATGAACGTAGAGAAGCCAGTGCAACAGAGGGTCACTAGGATGGTTAGAGGACTGGAGCATACATCAAGTAAAGATGAAGGAACTGGGTTTACTTAGCCTGAGAAGGCTAGAAGGACAAGAGGCAGCAGTCACAAGTTGCAGGAAGGGATGTCCTACCTGGATGTAAGGAAAAGCCTTCTTTATTGTGAGACGTGGGTCAGACACGGAAGCAGAGGCACAGCTGGGAAACCTCCATCCCTGGAGATTTTCAAAGTTGCCTTGGTAGCATTTTCTCTGCCTGCTACCAACGTAACAGCCACTCTTCTCAGGACTACAAGAAATAAACGTTTTTACTTGGCTTATCCTTAACTGTCTAGCAGAAGCCAAAGCAACAACAAATATCATTTCCTGACAGAAGACCTGAATATGTCTTATGAACAGATTATAAGGGCAGGGAGACAAGTGCCTGGGGCTGCAGCAACACTTGGTCTCATCACCTTGGGACTTCATGAAATGATTGAGAAAGCTGCCAGTGGCCATAGTTTAGTTGGAATTTGGCCTGGAGTGAAGTCAACAAGAAAGAAGAAAATCCTAACATCAAAGCTTTCCTTTCAGGGTCAATTTACACCCTCAAATTTTGTGTTGTCTAAGTCAACCTAGCAGCTCACTGCTGAACAAGGAGCCTTTGCTTACCTCCGAAGACCCCGACCTTCCCACCTCCTCTGCTTGAGCACTCATCAGTCCCTGCTGTCAGCCGCCTGGAGTGTCTAGAGACGAGCAGCAAAGAACAGGAGCTAGAGGGAAGAAGGACTTGCCCCTTTCTGAAGTGTTGAGCTGTTGGATCGGCTCAGCCATATCCTGTCACCTCCTGCCAAAGGGCTGGGTGAGAGGGAGGGAGAAGCAGCTAATGGAGCTGTCTCACTGCAGAAGGAAATCTGGCTATTAGAAATGCACATGACCAAATTTCCCTAATCTAGTGCTGGCAAGATCACTTGGACAGGCTTAGCGTGGAAGAGATTCGTTGGTATGCGTTGGCCACAGACATAGCCATGGTCCTTCCTGAACATTGACCCTGTTGTGCCACCAGCACTGGCTGCCCTGCTTGGTCTCTGCACAGTGGACTGCAGGGGCGCATTTACCACCCACAGAGGGAAGATCACTGACTCTGTCCTCTCAAGAGCCCGTAAGGATGTAACCACAATTCCTAGATGAATGGTTTTCTTCCAGCTACCTAAGGTCAAGAAAGGAGGATCTACAGCTATTTAATATCACCCAGCATAGACCCTGAAGAGGGGGATGACTGAGTAACCATTTAGTTTTACATAAAAGAAGCTAGCAACATGCATGGGTCAAGTTGTCTTTCTTCTTTATGCGTCACAACCCAGAAGGGTGTTTTTCTACCACTGCTGCTAATCAATCCTCAAAAAGTTTCCTGGCCCAGCCTACAAATTGCTTATCTTTGATTATTTCTAGTTCCACTGTCTAGTCCATCGTGTCTTGAGGCCATGAGACAAAAGCCAGGACTCCTACAGTACAACTGCTCACTTAATTTCTTGGGTGTCTTCCCTGCTGATACATAGCAGAGATTGGCAACTAATCTATATATAGTCTAGCACCGCAGCCAAGACACAATGGATGCATTCAGCATGCATGCATGATGATGTCAGCAATGGCTGTTTAATTGCATCATGGGAAATGAGGGGAGAAAAGAATTGGAATTAAAAAAAAGAAAGGGGGCCCCTAGCCCCTCCACTTTACATAATTTCCTTCACTGCCAGATGGGAATGCATGGGAATGCTGGCCCCGCATCTTGGGAGCTCCCTCCCTGAAGCCTGGCACAGCCACATCTGTTTCCCTGATTTCCTACGCTTCTGATCTTCTTCACCTGCCCTGCACCCCACCACCTTGGGCGAGCTTCCTGAGATGCTGCTACCGCCATTTGATTTGGCTTCCTGAGGCTCACTCCCTCCTTCCTTATTTTTACTTCTCCAGCTTGCAGTAGCATCCAAAGGCGGGTAGCTGTGAAACACTGAGGAAGAGTAGGGTCTGCACTGCAGAGGCCACACAAGCCCCGTGGCTGCTTTTATTTAAACAAATGAGCATCTGTACTGCCAGGCAGTGGTTCACAAAAGGAGCTGTCAGCCTCAACGCAACTCCGCTGCTCCGTGGCTAGCAAACAGAAGTTACACAAACTCACAAACTTCTCTTCCCAGCAGCCATCCATCATCGTAAATGTACATGGGTTTTATTTGAAACAAGAGACAATACCCTGCTATAGTAAAGCAAAAAAAAAAAAAAAAAAGGAAGAGAACCTCCGAGTGACAGCATTCCCCTCTCTGAGACCTACAGCATCAACCAAGTGAACAGCGTTAAAATTTCCCTAAATCCCTGCCTTCCCTTGAAAGTTCCCGCTCCTGCAAACAGTGCCCATGGTATCCTCCATTTTAAGCAAGCTTCCCTTTGTCTTATCCCCCAGTCTATTTATAGCTCCTGTGGCAGAGGTATACTGGGAAGGATTTACACCAGCAGGCACAGAGAGGAGGCGTGCTGCAAAGGGACATTTAATAGCCTCCAAGAAACACGCAGCTCCTTGGGGCACGTTTTCTGGGAGGAGTCTCTGGCCCAAAGGGTTTTGGCTGCCTGTTTACCCAGTGGCACGCGAGAGGAGCTTTGGGCTGTGACATGAGTGTCGGGCTGCTTTTGTAAGTCCACTTTTACAAAGGACTACGGGGACGTCGTGAGTCCCACCTAGGAGAGGAAAAAAACACTTGCTCCCACTGCCGGGGAAAGCTGCCCAGGCAAGAGCTGCTCCATCCTTGGCTCCCTTGTGGAACAGTGGGAAGGGGGAAAGTCTCCTCATGGGCCCCTTCATGGTCCCAGAGACTTTGCAGAGAAGCTGGGATTGGGAACTCCAACCTCCGGCAAATCCCAGGAGCACACAACTGTTTCATCCTGTAACCTAACTTTGGAGGAACTGTATGATACGAGGTAGTAAAAGCTTCTGCTGAGTCCACCTTACAGCTTTGCCTACAGGAAATGAAATTAAAACCTTAATAAATACTCAAACCAACCAGAAACTTTGATTATCACCCTGCACAGCTGCTGGCTTGTTCATGTACTCGCATAAAGGAGCGTATTCCCTTTGCACGTACCGTCCCTGACCAGCGTTGGTTTCAGCATCTAAACCCCTAAATATTTCAGGTCTAGATTAGCTCAAAAACTGTTTCCCACTAAGGACAATGCAGAAATACCTCCACTTTTCTCTCTCAGCATTCAATTTATATCTCTAGAGCTGACCTGCCTTGGCAACAGCAGGCACAGCAGAGAGCAGCACCTGAACGCGGGGCAGGATTAGCTCTACACACACTCACACATGACACAACATCATCTGAGGATGTGTGCGGCTTCCTCAGGGTCACGGCTTGGCACTGCTCAGGGAATTACACCGCGTGGCCCTGAGGGAGAAGCCGTCTGTCCAGGTCCTGCAAGGAATTGGTTTAGTGTTTGATAGGAATGGTTGGATTTGATGATCCGGTTGGTCTCTTCCAACCTGGTGATTCTATGGAATGACGAAGAAGCAGAAGGGGATGGGCAGCACTTGGACACAGACAGCCTTGAGATGCAGATGATACCCCTCTGCAGTCAGGCAAAGAGATAGAAGGTGCTAGTGTCCCTTCGGAAAGGCTGCACACGTGCCTCACCCTTCACTGCACAAGGTCAGCCACCGTGGTGCTGCGGGGTGTCAGGGGACGCTCGCACATCCCCGTTCGGTGGCTGAACTGGGGGCTGGTAACAAATAGCTGAGGGTGCCGGGCTTCCCAGCTCCCGCAGCCAGATCTGGAGGGGAACAGGTGCCCCCGCCCAGAGTTTACACAGCTGTGGGGAAGCCTTAGCAGCTGACAAGCTCTCCTCCCGTAAGCCTTGGCATATACCACCTCTCGCAGTTAAAAGCTCTCCCCCAGCTGACTAAAAGGATCTTGTGGATGTGAACAAGAATGAAAGTAGGGCAGACTTTTGAGTCACAGCTGGGTTAACTGTGTGGAGAGGATAAATGCTAAGTGAGGTATCGGACAGCAGCAGCGTCAGGAAATGGGAGGCCAATAGCAAAACATTTGCAATAATTAGCCTATAATGTCGGCACCTGCTTTCTACCTCCAGCTGCTCGGAGCTTGCATTTCTTGACCTGCAGAGCATGTTCACAAGACATGGCTATTCTGCCAAACATTTTCTGAAGGGAAAAGTGATCTGATGGAACATTTCATTGAAGGTGAGTTTGAAAACCTTTACTACTCCTCCAACATTGGTTTGGATGTATGCTTTTTTTTTTTTTAAGTCCAACGTTCAATCACTGAAGTCATTTCTTGTGGACCAAAGGCTGGATTTAGACCATTCTTAATGCTAGTCATCGTGTTTGAAAGCTGGGACAGGGTTGGAGCAGAATCGATGTTAAGAGAAGAACAGACTTTTGTGTCTTCTGGCCTTGAGCCCATCTCATCCTGGGGGGCAATGGTTGTGCTGTCATCAGTAGAGATTAAAGCCAACACAGGTACTTAGTCTAATGAGAGATCTGATTGAACAGATGGTGAATAGAGAGAGACTTGAGAAGTCTGGAAAAGGAAACTGGTTTTAGAGATGCAGGCATCTGGAAGTATAGGTGCTAAAAGTCCTTATGATGCTAAATCCAACTGTGTGGTTAGAGTTGGGTGATTTCCTGCTAGAATTTCTCAAAGGACGAAGGAATGAATCAGGAATATGGAGAGAAAAAAAAAGTAATTTAGTTTCCTCTCAGATGCGTACAAAGGACTAGGAGAGCTGGAGTGAAGCTTCAGCATAAAGGTACTCTGAGAAATAGAAGGGAATAAATACATCAATAGAAGGGAAAAAATCTTTCCTTAGTACATAAAAAAATGACACTTTTGCATCAGTCGCCTGCAGAGATCAGTGCTGTAAGGCAACATGGGAGGGTTTTATTTCTCTCTGGGAACAGAGGGCAGAGGATCGATCCCTAAGCCTGGTGGTGTCAATGGGGTTAAAAGCAATGACAGCTGTTGGCGTGCAAGATCCTTGTTTCCCAAAGCCACCTCCTGAAGGGCGCAGCAAGGCAAAGATGCACACCAACAAGATCTATAGATTTGACTTGCACATGGGTAAAGGGGAAGCTACCTGTTCCCCTCTGGATCCCATCACATCCTAACGAGCACATCTTCAAACTCGAAGTAACCCTGGTGCAGGGGAGATAGGTGGGTGGAGGAGAAGGTGCCAAGAGCTTTAATTAATATGCTGAGCAAGCCGATGATTTATACCACGGGGACAACACTTACTGCTTCTTTGCTCCCCAACTCTCCACCCGGCTCGAGATGCAGCATACCATGCAAGAAGCTCAGCAACACATGTGGAAAGCTGAGCTTACTACTGTACTTACTAATGGATCCAATGACAGATATACAGTTGAGCTCGAGCCAGTATGCAAGATCAGGCATAGCAAATTTGGAATCTGAGGCAAATTTAGAAGTTTGCACTCACAAGGGGAAAAATGAGGAAGGGGGAAAAAAAAAAGCACAAATCAGCACTAAAGTGGCTGGACTTAAGTGGCACAGTTGTCCATGAAGTGGAGACGTGCTGAAAGCAAAAAAAAAAAGGATATTCCTCTGAGTGTAATGAATAAGTTGCTACCAGTGAGCTAAAAAACAACAGCAAAACTTTCCTCTTTAATTTATCTCCAACTATTCAACAAATGTGATATCCCTGAAGACTATGCCAGCATCAAGGTCTTGCTGAAGCCCTTCCCTGTGGATAGACCTGTTGGACGTGTTCCCTTCATACATTGATTTACTAGCTGAATTCTTGAGTATGGGGGGGCAAAGATCCAAGCAGGATGCAGTGCTGTGTCTCTTGCCTCCTCTTTAACAGATAAAGAAGGAAAGAGATTCTCAAGTGCACCGGCACAGGGAGAGTTTTAGGTCTTTATGGTCCCTAGAAAATACCACACAGAACTGGAAGCGGCGAAGTGCTGTCTTGACTTTTTACGCCTGCAGACCTCTTTGGTACAGCATTATGGGGATGGAAACATTTTCTGGTCCTTAGGTGCAAACCAAAAGTCCAGTCCTATGTGTGTATTATTACCTGTGCATGTTCAGGGACTTGCACCAGCTACTCAGCTACAAGCCCTGCCAATCCTTTAGCTCTCAGGCTGCCTTAGCGCTCAGTGCAGCAGGGTAAATGCTGTCTGGCTGCTGGACCATTTCACGCAGGTGGTATAAGGGAGAGCTCCTTATGTGAATGTTTGCCTCTAAAATTACAGTAAAATATCCCCAAACCCACAATTACTGTACCTGGTTCTATTTAACAAAGCTTTTAACCTCGAGACCCTTGGCTTTTCCAGCTGTATTGCTTTTGGCAGGAACACCATTCTATTTGTCCTGTAGTGCTGCTGGCGGAAAGCAGATGCTTTCCTTCAAGCAAATGAAGCTTTCAAGTATGGACAGTGGAAATCATATCCCAACATTGGAAGCAGATGCTAGAGAATGACTCAGGTGCAGTCTTCTGCCCCGATGTCCTACTTTCCACTGAAATAAAAGGGAAAAAGGGGAAAAAAATGTGTCTTTAACGCATAGTTTAGCTGCAGTGGCTGGGCAGTTAGTCAAAGACAGGCAAAATGTTGCCAAATAGAGATTTTCCAACTAGGTAGATGTTGGCCCGTATCTTCAGAGCTATTTTGATGCTCATTATGTGTCTCTAAAGATCTGTCCAGTTACGCTCAGATTTTAGCATTGTTAGAACGTTTTATCAATTAATATTTTAACACAATTCTGATGTGATCTCGACACAGTTATGACTTCAACACAGTTTAAATGATGCCTTTAGTGCAAACCATGCTGATCCAAATTCAGACCAGCAACAGCATATGACTGGAGGACAAAAGAAAGATGAGAGAAATGGGTGTGGAAAATGCTGGAGAGAAGGGAATAAATGCGAGAAACCTCAGCAGAGTGACACAAAGGAGAATGAGCAGAATGCAAAGAAATGCCTCAGACGCTCACGTAAGCAGTGAGATTTCATTTATTTGGCACAGAGGGACAATAGCCCCGCTAACCAGGATAGCTATTGTTCCTTTGTTTTTAAAAAACAAAAAGGGTAAATGCAAAGCACTAGCTTCCCAGGGAAAAAATATAAATATAAGTTCTCATCCTGCTGTCTACAGGAGAACAAGAAACCTCTGGTACCTCACCTATCGCCCGCACACTGTTGTTCACACACGTTTGTCAGCATGGAAAACAAATTAAATATATCAAGGCCTTGTTCTGTCTGAGGAGAGCTGAGAGGTTTTTTTGTAGCAAAACAAGTTAATCGGATCAAAAACCATCAAGTCAATGTACTAAGCAGAAAAATGCACAGTGCTATCTGCTGCATAGTTGAGGACACAAGTGCTTTAGCAGCTAATGTTTCAGACTGTAATATCAGCGTATTCCCTATCGCTTTATTTCAGCATGCCTCGTAACAAAAGCAGAAAGCCATCCATAATCAGAGGAAACCCCAAAACGTCGCATTCCTTTGGTGGTGGTGAAGGGAGAAGAAAAGAAGGATTTTGATTTAGAAAGACAGAGGTGCTCAGACATGAGGATGGCAGCTGGGGAATAAGGACCCCACTGTTCAGGGACAGTGAATTGCTTATAGGCTTTTACAAGCTTAGGGAGGGTGTAAGCCGTAAACGAGGTTCGGGAGCTTTGGCACAAATACAGTGGCTCCCGTCAGCGAAAAGGACCTTCCATAGCGTACAGGTAGCCTCGTGAATTCGTTGGAGCCATTTGAAGCATGGACGTGCAGAATTCCCCTCTTCAGCCGGTTAGCTGGAAAGCAACCAGCTGTCACCGAGGGGAGGCAGGGGTGTCAGATATGCCTGGAGACATGCATCTGGGAATTTCTGCCCAATTAAAATATTTCTGAACGCAAAAGATGATGGTTTCTACCGAGGGAGCTAGCGGAAACCCGAACAGATCAACCACGCGTTTGTTATTCGAGGAGTTGCCATTCTTCATAATTAACTGGCTTCATCTGGAAAAAAAAAGACAAGCTCCACAGCATCACAGCCCTCTGTGGCAACCACAATACAAACAAAAAGAGCTGAGGCAAGACTCGATGATTTTTTAACCTCTTCTAGTCAAAGCTGGGGTGGGTTTCACCTGCATGCTCAAATGTGAATATAGGGATACGCAACGTAAAGAACACGGTCCCTGATCCAAATCCTTTCATGATGAATAAGGCAGGTCCCTAGCTGAATATACTACTGAGGGGCATGATAAACATTCATTCTTGTTTACAACGTGTGTGTTAGTTGACCCACAGACTTCACCAGCAATTCCCATTGCTTGGTCTCACATAAGGATGATGGTACCCGTGAGTTTTTTAGTTCTTTGAAGGGCTTTTGGTGAGATCTTCACAGGCATGACTTGTCCCTGTGTGCCGTGCCTGTCAGCAAAAGACGAAAGACATTTTTATTGTTAAGTAGACAATTTAAGTTAACGACATTTGTGTGTCCAGGGCCTAAATAGTGCTAATTATTTGCACGTCTAAGGCCTGAACAGAGGAGGAATGTAATTCAATATAGCTGAGAAGCCTCTGAGAAGGAAATTTGCTGGCTTTTTTTTTTTTTTTAAACAAAACTATTATCATTACTTCACAGTAATTTGTTTTGAGTTTATTTTGCTGATTTTCAGATGCTTCCATTCACAATCCCGTCTGTATCTTTATGGAGGTGGCCACTCAGCCTCCCCAAACCTTTCCTTTAGCTGCCGATCGCGGGGCGCTTCGTTCAAACGCAAGTTCGGTCTCCGAACTGCAAAAACGGTTCGGCCGCTAATTTTTTTTCAATTTTTTTTTTTTTTTTTTGCTGACTTCATCGCGTCAGTTTAAAGGGGAGGAAACCTCGGGGTCGCCCCCCCCCGGGGCTCGGCAGAGCCGGCAGCGACCGCGGCGAGGAGAGCCGGAGCTCGCCCCGCGATTGGGCGTCGGAAAACAATTAATCGAGCGACTTAATGTTTTCGAGCCGCGTTGATGACACGAGGAGCATCCCCCGACGCTTTCAAAGAGCGGCGCCGGAGCCCCCCGCTCGCGTCTCGAAGGGGAAAAGGGACCGGGGCGGGGGGGCAAGCGGAGTCACAGCGAGGGGGGTGGCGAGGGGGGGTGACTGGGAGTCCGGAGGGGGTCTGACCGGGACGGGGGAGCGGCTGGGCGGGCGGGAGGGCGAACGTGTCGTGCCCGCCCCCCGGCCGCCCCCCGCAGCCCGGCGGAAGTGGAGCCCGCGCCGTCGGAGCTTTAAAAGGCTCCCGCACGCCGCGCCGCCCCAGAGCCCGCGGCCGCAGCGGGGCCGCAGCCAGCGCCGCCGCCAGACCCTGCGGGCCATGAGCCGCCCCGCGCCCTGAGCCGCCCCCCCGCCCAGCCCCGAGGGCCGAGCCCGCCCGGCTCTGCCCCTCCGCTCCCCGCCGGGCAGGGGGAGGCGCCCGGCGTGATGGCTCAGCCCGCATCCCACGCCGCCCGGGACGGCGCTGCCGCATCAGTGAGTAATTCCTGCTAATTCCCCCCCCGGGGGGCTCGGCACAGCGCGGGGAGGCGGCTGTTTGGGGTGAGGTGGGGGTATTTTCCCTGTTGGTTTTTTTTGGTTTGGGTTTGTTTTTTTTTTTCCTCTCCCACTCCCCCCCCTTTTTCGGGTTTTATATTATTTTTGTTTTCTCAATAAAACACCACGCGAAGAGGCGAGATGACAAAGGAAACGTGATCCTAGGCGCTGCAGGGGCTCCGAGCGAGCGAGGAGGAGGAGGAGGAGAAGGAGGAGGGGGGCGAGCGTGAGCGCTCTCGGATAGCATTGCGCAGCGGCTCCAATTTGTGCGAGCGAATATAATACACCCCCCATGAATAATTGAGGGCGGCCGGCGGGGACCTGCCGCTGCTCCTCTGCCCGGCTGCCGCAGCGTGTGCGAGCCCCGAGGAGAGGCGGGCGGAGGGGCTGCTCCTCTCAGCCGACCTCGCAGCCTCTTTCTTCTTCTTCTCCTCCTCCTCCTCGTGTGTCCCGGCAGCGCGAGTCCCCGCCGGTGGGGTGGGCACCAACGCCGCCCTCCATCCCCACCCCCCAGTCATGCGGTGGCGGAGCAGGCGTCGGTGGGGGAGGACTGGAGCCGGAGAAGTCTGCTCGGCCACTGTGTTTCAGTGCCTCTCTCTCTCCTAGAGCTGCTCTGGATTGCAAAAGTGGAGGGGGGAACTGAAACGAAATTTCCCCTTCCCCCCCGACAAGCACAGGTTTAAAGGAAAAGAGGAAAAAAACCAACGCCCCAAGAAGAAAGAGCGAAACTTGAGTTAAACGCCCCCCCACCAATCCATCCCCAGCCCCGCCAAGAGGGACTTGCACTGCCGGCCCGACCCTCCTGCGGCCGTGGGAACCGGAGCGAGCCCCGGCGGAGAGGGGCCCGGACCCCGCTGGATGCGGTGGGGACCGGGCGATTGGCGCCCATGCACTTTCCGTTTAGGAAGAAGCCGAGCAACCAAACCACGTTGTCAAACTGCTGACCCGAGGGGGAAATGAGAAGACCGTGTGAGGGATCGACCGAGCCGGGGATCGATACAATTTGCCTCATGCCGCGGGGGATCGGGGGTTAAGTACATGCGAGGGGAGAGAGGAGCCATTTGCCGAGAGGGAGCGGGACGGCTACACCTTGATACCAAAAACGCCCCCCGCGCGGAGCCCCGGGCCCGGCGAGCTACGAGGCGAGGATCCAGCTCCCTGCGGACCGCCGGATCGATGACGCCGTATTCGCGAACCCGGCCGATCGATCCCACTTGGCAAAACGACTGATCGATGCCAGCTTGCTCGTAAGCCGCTCGCAGAACTGCCGCCTTCTCCCCGCGCCGCTCCAAACGACCCCCGCCTCCTGGGATTTTTTTTTTCCACCCCCCCTTGACTTTTTTTTTTTTTGTGAGGGAGAAACTACTCTTTTTTTTCTTCTTTTTTTTTTTATTTTTTTTTTTATTTTGTACCACTCCTCCTCGGAGCGCCGGTCCCGCCGCCAATGGCTTCGTTCCCCGAGTCCGACTTCCAGATCTGCCCGCTGTGCAAGGAGATGTGCGGCTCGCCGGCTCCCCTCTCCTCCAACTCCTCCACGTCGTCCTCCTCCTCGCAGACCTCCAGCTCCTCCGGGGGCGGCGGCGGCGGCGGCGGCTCCTCGTCGTGCGGGGCCCCGCCGCGGCGGCTCCACGTCCTGCCCTGCCTGCACGCCTTCTGCCGCCAGTGCCTGGAGGCGCAGCGGCACCCGGGCGCGGGGGACGGGCTCAAGCTGCGCTGCCCCGTCTGCGACCAGAAGGTGGTGATCTCGGAGCCCTCGGGCATGGACGCCTTGCCCTCCTCCAACTTCCTCCTCAGCAACCTGTTGGACGTCGTCGTCGTGGCCGCCGCCGCCGCCGCCTCCGACGAGCAGAAGAACGGCCGCCCCCCCCCACCCGGGGCCGGCCCCGCCGCGGGCTCCGGGCCTGGAGAAAGAGGAGGAGGAGGAGGAGGCAGCAATCGCCACCACGGCCGCCCCCCCGCGCCGCCTCACCGCGCCGCCGGCTCCTCACCCGCCGCCGCCGCCGCCCCTTCCTCGACGTCCTCCTCGTCGTCCTCAGGAGGAGGAGGAGGAGGAGGAGGAGGAGGGGGGGGGGGGGGGCTCGGCCTCGCTGCTGCTGCGGCGGCCTCACAGCCGGCAGGGCGAGCCCCGCTGCAGCTCGTGCGACGAGGGCAACGCCGCCAGCTCCCGCTGCCTCGACTGCCAGGAGCACCTGTGCGACAACTGCGTGCGGGCGCACCAGCGCGTCCGCCTCACCAAGGACCATTTCATCGAGCGCTTCGCCGCCGGCCCCCTCGCCCTCAGCCCCCCGTACTCCGCCTCGCCCTACAGCATCCTCTCCGTCTTCCCCGACCGCGCCAGCTACTGCCAGCACCACGACGACGAGGTGAGCCGGGGGGGTTTGGGGCTTCCCCGTCCCCTGCGGGAGGAGGACGGGAGCTGGGGGGGGGGCGCTCCATCCATCCATCCTTCCATCCATCCATCCATCCGGCTCGGAGAGCCGGATGGATGGATGGATGGAGGGATGGATGGATGCCGCCCCAAGGAGCTTGTCAGGCGGGTACCAGGAGTCTTAATTTAAAAGATAAGCCGTGTTTCTGATGCTCTTCACCGTTCGGCAGGTATAAAAGAGGCTGAGGCGTCTTGAAAACGTACTCGAAGCGTCTAAAGTCTTGTTAGGGCTCGGTTTCTCGCTGTGATAAGTTTTAAGCTTAAATTTTCCATCTGAAGCTGGAAAATGGCGCCCTGCGGGGTCCTTCTCCCCTCCACCTTCTGCTCTGGGGGTCAGTGCGGGGCATTCTGCTGGAATTTTCCAGTCACTTCGGTGTTTAAAGGTAGTTTCCTCCCAGGGTGAAATCGGACAGCACAACCAAACTGCTCCAGGGGGAAAAACTCGGTTGAGTGCAAGTTTTCTGCGGGATGCTCGCCTAACTGATGCATGAAGGCGTTCAGCCCAGTGAAACGTGATGATGCTCTTTGTCTTCAGTTTGCCAGGGCTCCTTTCCTATCTCCTCTAGTACAACTCTACCTCTAAACCGATTTTCTAGAAAGCTCTGGAAGAGCTTTTCTTATTTCTTTAAGTTGCTAGTGGCAAAGGGGACAGAGTATGAATTTTGTGGGGGGGAAAAAACAACCCCAAAACACTTTAAGATGGCGTTTTGGGGGGGTTGGGGTGCCCCTGAGGGGCAAGAAGGCTTTAAAAACAATGACAACAACAAAAAATCCACCCAAAAAAACCAACCCCAAACCTTGTTGGCAGTTGGGGCTCCTTTACAGTTTTTTTTGTGACACCCAAGTGTCTTCCTGCTGGTGGGCTTTCTAAAGAAGGTGTGTTACACTGAACACCAGAATGAATGAAGCATGGTGTTCTTAATACATTAAAGCCATTTCTGCCTTCATTTTGGACTGTAACTTTGGATTTGTGGTATGGGCTGAAAAGCTTCTAGTTCTTGTGTGCTCAGTACCATAAAACTTCTCAAAGTGTGTGAAATGAAACAGTGGAGGGCTGTTGGCCGTAGTATCCATCTTCTAAAGCAGATGTGTTCTCCATCGCTTGGTGAAGAGTAGCTGGGACAGGAGCGCCAAGGTATTTTGTAGACTTTAAAAGCTGAAATTGCAAAGGGGAGAACGGTACAGCTTTTCCAGAAGCACTTCTAGAAAAGCTTGTTAACCTTATTTTACACAACCAATATTTTATTTTCAGCAGCATAGTTTGAAAAGAGTACGTGACTTGGAATTGGTTTTGGGTGTCCTTGTGTCCTGTAGACCTAGAAATTGTTTTAAAACAAGTGAGTATTTTCAAGCCTTCAGCTCCTGTTGAGAAAGGCTTTTATGCTGCAAATTAATGATCTGCTGCTGTTCTTGATT
Source organism: Phaenicophaeus curvirostris (assembly GCF_032191515.1). Lineage (NCBI taxonomy): Eukaryota > Metazoa > Chordata > Aves > Cuculiformes > Cuculidae > Phaenicophaeus > Phaenicophaeus curvirostris. The sequence goes on along the minus strand of NC_091397.1, from coordinate 47,648,451 downwards.
AGTGAGTTTTGGTGGTTCCTTAATGTGGGTGTGCCCAATATGTATTTGCAAGTATTTATTGTTCACTCAAGGGGAAATGTTTGGGAGAGGCTGTGAATGTTTGGAACAGTTTATACTGCAAATCTTTCTCACTTTTGCTTAAAAGTGTGGGTGAGGTGTGCAGCTTTTTTTTGAGAAAGGGTGGCTGCAAAGCCGTGAGGGTTATTGCTTGTTTAATTCTAAGAATGCTATTTACAGCCTCATAAAAAGAACGGTAATAGAAAGGCAGCCTTCCAAGAGGGTACTTAAATGATGCACTAAGTACTTTGGCTGTCTTATAGCCTAAAACCAAACCTAAAATGAAAGGCTGGAGTGGTAGCTTGAAACCTTAGTTTTAGTAGTTACAAATTCTCGTTCTCCTCAGTATGTAGGTGGGGAAAAGTTGGTGACAGAGCAGGATATTCACTTGGACTAGCATCATGCAGGTAAGTTTGAACACAGATAGATCTCATGTGTAAGCTGCTAGAATAGAAGTGAAGTCTCTCAGATGGGGAGATCTCCTTCCCCATGACATATCCTCTTCACCCCATTTGAGATCGGTTATTAGGAATTTGACTCTGAACCTGTCCCTGAGTTGTTTCTGAGCCAAAGCAGCTGGCTCCCTTTTTTTCTACCTAGTCGCCTAGGTCATGGTACTCATGTCCTTCCAGCATCGTTGCTTCGCTCGTTTCCTTTGGTTCTGTTCCCCTCTGATCTTTCCACTCCTTCTCCTGCGAAGAACTGTCCATTTCCCATAATTTTCCCCCCTCAGCCCCATTTTGAGAATCCCTAGAGTTAGGAGGGAAATGCCACTGTGGGTGGTTACTTACTGGGTGTTCCAAGCCCCAAGACTACAAATTTGCAAGATGTCTCATCTCTTAGACTGAAAGAGCACCTTTAATTTTCTTTTAATAGAATTCTCAATAATAGGGTGCAAACCAAACAAAGTTGCTTAGAAAAATGTTGGAACAGCTGTGGGATGCTTGGCTTGTACAGATAAACTACCTGGTTTCAAATGGCTTTGCTGTTGCAGAAAGTGGAAAAGGCCACAAGTCTCAAGTTAAATTATGCCGGGTTTCCTTTATTGCAACTCTCAGCTGTTACGTGCTTTAGTATCGCTTGGTGATAACAGTGGCGGATGGTCAAAACACTTCAACAGCAGACTTCTAACACTTTCTAGGGAAAGTGTGGAGTTGCCAAGTTCAGTCAACTTAATGGTCTGTGACCCCCTAGTTCTCATATTGCTTTGCCGATTCCATTTTGGAAGTTGTTCACAGACAAGGCAAAACCCTGTAGCACCATGGCTCCCTCCCCACTGCAAAAAAGGGTTGTAAAGTTCTTTCTCCCTTTGACCTTAGCCATGCTTTCCTTCCTTTTGCTTGCATCTGTTCTGGCTTCAATCAGCTTGCTCTTTCATTGATCAGATAAATTCACAATCTCAGAACTTTCTTGCCGGATCAGTGAGTTGAAATGTCTCGTGGGGATGTCAGTGCATGTGGACCAGGCTGGATAAAATTGGATTGCTATACTGAATTCTGGAGTTGCCTATATTCTGAATTTATTGTCTTTTTAGCCCATAAAACCATACTTCTTGTTGTCTTGGACTAAAAGGTGCAACTTTTGAGGACCTGTTTGAACACCTTCCCCATCATACACAAACACGACAGCTGAACTGAAAGCTACTTCTCTGGAACCTTGGCTAAATTTGCTGATAGAATTTATACCTAAGCAGCCCTAATGTAGGGTAAAGCTCAGGTTTCACAACAGGTAGTCAGGTTTAATATCTCACGGCTGCTCAAGGAAAGGGATCTTGCTTCATCATCTGTACTCACCAGGCTTGGTTATGTGCACTCAGGACATGCTTCTGTGAGCCAATTTAACTCACTTACTTTGGCAGAAAACTTTCTTCCCTTCCACCTTCTAGTACTGGTATAAGTTTATTTGAATTGCAGAATCTGGCCCAAACTGAACTGGTATGAGAGGAAAGGATGTGGCTAGGAAGGAAGAGTAGGTTAGATACGGTCCCTTTTGTGTTATGGCTTGCCATCCCTGCCAAACACTGAGGTTTAGTCTATGGTGCTCTTAACACTGTTCCCCCATATATCACCAAAACAGCTGGCTAATAGAAAGGGAGTATGCCTGCATCCCCACTTCTGTGTCTCCTCCTCAAGGGCTATTTATATGAAACTACAGCATGTGATACAAATGCAGTGCAGGCTCTTGCTGTTCCTTTTTCTAATGGTCAGTGCATTTTGCCCTCTTAACAGGGATGGAAACTTTTAGTTCATCCTGGAGGTACTGGTCTTAATATGTAGTACTTCATGGTGTTGCTGCTGTTGTGGCTGCTATAGCCTCAGCTTTATGGGAGAATGTATGCATCAGCTAGAAAAATACGTACTTCCAGCATATTAAGAAACTGTGTATATACTTTATACTGACATTTCCTTCACTTCTCACACTTGCTATGTCTTTTATGAGATCAAATGCACATGCAGGTGCCCAATCTGAAGACAAAATGTCAGATTCAGTTACTGACACTTGTGTTACTTTTAATTTTTTTTCTTGGTGGAGAAAGGCAGGGCAGTGACTTATTTTGTTCATATGTGGTCTACATAATGTGGATTTATAATCTTTGGAATGTCAAAGGGTTTCAACAATCTCCAGTTTCACACTTTTTTTTTACTTGTAAATAATGTTCAAATACCTGGTACCAAACAGGTCCCCTCTTAGATTACTCTGCCTTACTTTCCTTTCAGCTGGCCCTTCCCCAGCGTATGTTTAGCTTCTGGCTCTTGCCTGTGTGTAAAAGTATTTAACTGCTTCTCATTTGTAAGAGAATGAAAACTTTAGGTTTGGAACAGCTTTAATATCATACTGGATAGAAACAGAACCTTTCTTCTTTCCCGTGCTTTGCTGTGGCTGATGTTCAAGTACTCACAACGTTTTGGGGTAAAGCAAAGCAGCAAAGTTGGTTTTTTGTTGGTTTTTTTTTCCTGGTGATAATATGATAGAATTATACTACTGGCTTAATTAAATGTGAATTCAGATAACTTCCATTGGAAGAAGCAGAAATGCTTTGTGCATGAGAGTTGCCTGAGCAGACTGTTTTTACTTTGAGGATGTCTGTTGATACTGATGGTTTTTCAAAGAGTGAAAACTTGCAGGCTGCAGCATAGACCTCTGAGGTTACAGTAACTTTAAGCAAATGGGCCTGGAGATGTGAATACAGTAAATAGGCATGAAACCAGACTACTCTATACTGAGAATTTAATTTTCTTAAGCTTCAGTTTTGCCAAAACCCACGTCTTGAATTATAGCTTCCAACTTGGAGGAGGATTCTTGAGTTTTGCTTTGATTCGGTGATGAAATGTTGCATCGTGTGTAGGAGTTTTTTCCTTTCTGCTAAACCTTCAGAGCATGTAAACATGCTTCATAGACCGTGCTTCCTTAGAGGAAAACTACTTAGTTCCTCTGTTTTAAAGTTAAGAAGGTATCATTCCTCTTTCAATACTGTCTTGACCCTGTCTCTTCCTAGTTCTCCTCCCATACTCCCTTCCTTCCTGCAAAATCATTGGTGTCCTTCCATCAGACAAAGACTCATGATGTTGAGAGCACAGATCTTAAGCTGTACGAACAATACACTGAATGCAAGACTAATGTTACCACAGATAAGATTTCACAGAAGGGGTTTATTGTCTTTAGCTGTAATCCAGTTTCAACAGAGCAGTTACAAATATAGTCTTGCTTTGTAATTATGTAGTACATAATTTTCAGTAATGCTTTTAATGCTTATTTCAAATCTCGATTAGAAATGCTGGGTGGGAATGAGACTGCTGCCTGGCAATGCAAGTATTGGTTAACGTAATGAATGGATGTCCCTGATCCAAATATACATTAGGTGTATATCCTTGTTTTAGCTGTTTCCGTTGTAAGCTTAGCTTCAGCTCCTTCCACGGGCTGTTTTCTGCTTTCTCTGCCTGTGCCTGTTGAAGGGCTATGCGGGTGGGATGGGTTTGGTCCTCTCTTACCTGAGCAGATTATGCTCGTTGCATCCAAATCAATTTTGGAAGTCCCAGGAATAGAACAAAAGCATGTTCAAGATTTGATGCTACCTGCTAAATGTTTTCTAACCTGAGTTCAAAAGCTTCTTTGGACAATTTCATTTCATTTCCCTTCCCTCTTGCATCTTACAGAAGAAAAAAATGTATGTGACTCATACAGCAGTAGTATAGTACTTCTTTCCTAAGTTTCTTTTGACCCTAAGCTACTTTATTCTTTACCAGCCCTCGACAAAATAACAAAAACTTTACACTGGAGTCTGTAGCTGATAATCTTCTTGTTTAGGAACTGAAAATGCTGACCAGCTTTGAATGCTCTAGCTCTTTAGTATGAAAAGGAGCAAAACTCCAAAAGCTACCCACAGATGAGGCTTAAGAATGTGTGTTCTGTGTTATTCTACTGCTCCCTCTTGGATACGTGTGTTGTACTGGCACTTCCTTACAAGAATTAATTCGTAGTTACGTGTTTAGCTGTAAGAAATACGTGCATAATTCCTGCTTTTTCACTTGGAGGCATACAACATGCATTTCTGAAACCTGGGATGGTGACCTGGTTGGATAGGATGATGTCTGGTCAGCAGTTTTTGTACACGTGTAGGTGAAATTTATTTGAAGTGACTGAGACTTGAACTGGAAACTTCAAATGAGAAGCTTATTGTTTTATGATTCTGGGTACTTTGTACCATGCCTCTGCACTGGTGCTAACTTGGAGAAAATGGCTTACCTTCCAGCAGCAGGTAGGCTGCTTGAGGCAATCGTAAAATTTGTCTCACTAGCAATAGGTGAAGGTCACTTTTCAGAACTGAATATTTAAAATTTCGGAGGTAGTGAGGTATGTCTTTGGTGCTACAGTGGATGTGGTCTCTACTGAACAAAGAAATGTGAAATATCTTTAAAAAAAGCTTCTGAAATGAACAGATAAATCTAAATCAAAGGCTGCTGTCATCCTGTTCCCTCAGTAGTTATGCCTTACTCCTGTTGGGTGCTATGGTATAATCTTTGCTAAGGTCGCACAAGTAATCACTGAGGCTTCTCTCAGTACCAGTACATTCTAGGACTGTCAAAATAGCAACAGCCTGCCCTTGGATCTCAGTGCTTTAGGGAGGAGAAGGGTCCTTTGATGAGGTAAAGGTAATAGGTAAACTTGTGTTGCATAATTTTCCCTTTAATGTTGGTCCCCATGCATAACCAACATTTAAAGGTATTTTGTCAAGTTTGCTAAACCTTATCTTTGAGTTGTTTGCAGGTCCATCCCATACATTTTGTGGATAGCTGGTGTTATAAGCTACTGTCTACTGTAAATATTTCCTTTCCCTGGTTAAGGTATTGTAAATGTACAGAACCACTAAATGCTGTGTTCGGCTAGATTTGAAAGGCTGACAGGGACCTGAGAAGTAGAACTTCCAACAGGATTCTCACACAGTAATGTTAGAGCTTGTTGCCGTATCTTCCCCTTGCCCCATGTTGTCTTGGGTTTTGTGGGTTCTGTTTGCATGTTTAGGTACTTGCTGTCCAGAATGGCAGGCACATGCTGGAAGGCTGATTTTATACAGCCTTTTGTTCAGCTGCTCTTGGGTAACAAAAGGAAAACTGTTATTTAGGGGAAAATGTCACATATCAAAGGTTAAAATCCTCCGCTTTCCCCTCCCTCCTTGCTTGGGTGGTTCTTCCTACTCCCACCCTTCACTCTGGACAGTTAAGTGTACAATATAAAAATCCCTAGCCTTAAATCTTTGGTCTTGAAAGCTGTCTGCATTATGGATGCCTTTTGGTTTTGTAATCCAACGTAGCTCTGTTGAGGAACTAGAAAATGCTGCTTTCTGATGTGAGAGTTGGTAGTGTATGCAGTTTGTGAATTGCCAGTGAACTAGTTGGTACTGGTCCCTGTTGCCTGACAAGGTTACTACTCCTGATCTTCTGTAAACATTGAATTATGCCACGTCAGGTGATGGAGGGTGTAAGAGATAAAGATCAGGTAGCTTCTAGGGGACTTGTTGCTGTGCCTTTCTGTGCTTTGGAAGTCAACTGTATAGCTCTACAATGTTTTAGTAAGCACATATACATGCAAGGCAGAGCGAGTCGCTTACTTTGAGTCAAAACTTGCTAGAGAATGGAAAGAATCATCATGCCTTCTGCCTCCTTTTTTCCTTTGAAAGCAATACTGGTAGAGAGTTAAATTCCACCCCCCCTGCAGCACACCCCACCCCCACTGCTATATTTGGTGTGCCCAAAGGCACTGGGGATTTAATACATTGAAGTTGGAGCGTGAAGGGGGTCTGCAGGCTGCTAGACAAAGTCACTCAAATTTCAGGAATACTTGATCCAGACAAGGATGTTACTTGAGAAAGGCTTGACTTCTCTGTAAGAAGCTGGTTGCCAAATGAGCTGGCTGAGTGTGTCCTAAACTCAGGTTTTGTGGCTAGATGAGCAAATTGGAAACCAGATTTTCTTTAATTGATGGCTGCTACATAAGCCAGCCAGAGCTGTTGTGAGAACCATCTCCCTTCAGAAAACAGTGGTTATTTTTAGGAGAAAATGCAAATTGTGATTCTCCCACTGAAGTGTTTGCAAGTTACAGAAAATATTGTGCAGATAATTTAGTTATCTATTAAATTATATCCAATTGACTGGGCATTAGACTGAACAAATAGCAAATCTTAACTTTTTCCCTCACTAGTTACTGTAGAAGCAGCTGTAATATTGCCATTGCGTCCCAATAACGTGCATTTGATGTCAGCTTCTTCTGTAAAAGGCTTTTAAATGGATGGGCAAATATTTTGGGAAGAGAGGAAGGACTCTTTATAAAATAATTATTAAAAAAAGAAAAACTCAGAATTAGAAATGTCAGGCAGTGGTCTGGAACGGATTCTACCCTGAAGGAAGTAACAACCAAACTTATAACAACAAAACCTTATAGAATTAGAGAGGATTAAATACTAAAGAATTGCTGGAATACTGAGGTTCCAGTCTTTCCAGTGCCACTCTAATACAATGGTAAAGTATGTGTGTGTGTGTTGCTTTTTACCCTCTTGTGCCTAATACAATTTTAAGTACAAGTAATAACCACATACCCTCTCCCCACAATATCATAGAAGCATTGATAAGATTAGAATTAGGAATTAGATTAGGGTTATATATAAATGGTGGTTGTTGACAGTGTTCCAAAAGGTAACATGCATTTTAATTGACATTACTGTTGCGTGGTAGCTCTTGCTGTCTTCTAGCATAACTTGTTTTCTCTTACTCGATCAGAGATAACGAATCCTTGAGCTTTCTGTTGTTGAGGAACAGCTCCCATGAGTTCCCCTGTATGGTTGTCGATGGGTAGTTAGTTTGGAGGTTATTAGGCAGTCTAGTGTGAGCGGCAACAAGCCTGGAGGCCACGAGCTGACTTCCTTTGCATAGTGGGCATCCTGCTGGAGAGCTGTCTGCTCCAAAACTCAGGCCCCTCTTCAGAGGGGCCCTTTGCAGTGACAGTCTGCATACAAATGTATACAAATTTGATATATTTGATGGGGTAAGTTTTAGACAATTGTGACTTGTCAAAACAAACATGACTTTATGTTCATGTTATTGCTTTTCTGACAAAGGTGATGTTATCCTATCTTTGCGTCTTGTCAAAAAGTATTTCGATATGTACCAGTGAATCAAAATGGTTTCTCTCTTAATAGCAGCAACTGTGTCAAGCCAGCTTAACTTCTTTGTCTCTGTACCAAAGACGGGTGGAAAAACTCTTGGACAGTGCTCATGCGAGAATGAATGGAAGCCCTAACCCCTTCAGAGTGGCTTACTCTTGGAAATAATATTTGTTGGGTTTGATTTGCTTGTGATGCTGCTAGTTTTAATCAAAATTTCTTTTTTACTCAGGAAGACAGGCCTTCCAGTGAGACTTTAGAGATTCTGCTAGAAGTTCTGAAGCACTGTGATTAAAATTAACATAATGTATACATCCATTTCCTCTTGCACGAGCGTTTGGCATTGACAGGTTGTAAGTAAGGTCAGCATCTCTCTGCAAAGACTGGAATAGTTGGGCTCTCTGGATGGGCCACTTAAGCTTGTAGTGGCACACTCTATGCTCAGGCTTGGATTGGATCCAAGGGCTCGTCTTTCACCTGGAAGCTTCCTTGTCAGTTCTTTCATTACTTTTCCTATGCCTCTCAGCCAATGAAGTGAGTTGAAGTAGTATGTGCTTACTGACTGTATTTACTATAGTAGTGTATCTATCTTGGTCTCCTGGCAACAATGCCAAAAAAACTTTCTACATTGAAAGTATAAATGGGAAAACCTTAATTTAAACGTGCAGGTTAACATTAAGCTTACTTTTACATCCTGGAATAAAAAAAAATTGACTTGAAGAGTTTTTTCAGCTAATAGCTTCATTTTCATGTTTCATCCATAGATGCTGCATAGCAACTTAATTGTATTTATCAACAGAAAGGGCCATAGTTTTTCTAGCTGTTGTAGAAGTAAGTAATTTAGGATGTATAAGCTACTCATTCATTAGCTTTATTTTCACTTGTTTCTGGTTGGCCCTTCTGGCCACAAACTGTGTGGAGGATCTACTCATTTGGTAACCAGTTTCTTACAGAGGAGAAATCATGCCTTTCTCAAGCCAATTACACGCTTGTAAATACAATTAAAGGTTAGTATTTTCATTCTGTATGTGATGTCACCTCTGAAGCCTTTTCTTAATGCCAGCGTATTGCCATTCAGCAAGGAACAGGGCTGCTAAGGAGCTCAGGCTGATGAAACCCCTCAAAGATGTTGACCCCCAGCAGGGTTTATGGTGGAGAGGGAAGTGATATACTCTTCAATGTGCAGGCAAGGTGACTTACACAAAACCCAGCTGGCTGCCTCACTAGCCTTAACACAGGTATCCCTTGTCATCTAAATCTGGATTTCCTTTCTGCTTCAGCCTCCTTCAGTCTGCGTTCTGTATCTTATCCATTCACACGTTTGATTAGGAACAAGTAGCAGGGTGGACTAACTCAATTCTAAGAGGAAGAAAGCCAGTGCCAGGCAGGCTAAAGTCACTGGACAGTGGCGGTAGCAAAACCCTGCAACTGAAGCTCTTGTAGGGAAGAAGAAAAAGTATCCTCTTCTCTCATCCAAACCTGGTCATCTCTTCTCTTTCCCCAGCTCTGCCTTGGATCTTAATCCAAACTTTGAAAGGGAATTAAATAACTTGGACACTTTGAATTTTTAGGTAAAGCCATAGTTCTGCTTTTAATTTATAAAGCACTGTTGTGACTAAACATCTCGCTTAGGTTTTCTTCTCTTTCGCTTGTGCAGTTCACTAGAACATGGAGCATGCGTTCGTTCATCTCACCTGTTTAGTAATGAGCTTTCTCTTGCTATTCATTTGTCTTTATTATGTATTGTCAGTAAACCTATATAAGCATCATTTTTTATATAGCCTTTATAAGGGTTTGGCTAGCACAGTAAGGCTGACTTACTTTTCCTAAATGCAAGATAAATCATGACAGTTAATCAATTTAGGAATAATGTATTGAACCCATATCCTGTCAAGAACTACTGTTCTACCTTCACCAGTGTTCAGGACAGCTATTTCAGGAAAAATATGGAATAAGAATGGCAGGGGTTGGAAGGGACCCCTGGAGATCATACAATCCAACCCCCCCTGCTAAAGCAGGTTCACCTGCCACAAGTTGTGCAGGAATGTGGGCAGGTAGGTCTTGAATATCTCGAGAAAAGGATACTCCACAGCCTCTCTGGGCAGCCTGTTCCAGTGCTCTGTCACCCTCACAGTAAAGTTTTGGGTTTTTTTTCATATAGTAAAGCAGGACTTCTGTGTTCCAGTTTATTCCTGTTGCCCTTGGTTCTGTCTGTTCTGATGGTCACCGTTGAGAAAAGTCTGGCCCCATCCTCTTAGCACCTGCCCCTTAGATACTTATAAGCATTGACAAGGTCTAATCTTTTCCAGGCTAAATAGATCAAGCTCTCTTAGCCTCTCCTTATAAGAGAGATGCTCCAGTCCCTTGGAGCTGTATAGTATATAGTTCTAGAGTTAACTGGTCAGTGCATTTTTATTTATATTGAAAGCTATCATAGGGAAGCCTTGAAGATATCCTGTCTTATACTCTTCAATGTTAGTTTTCTAATAGGAGCAACAGAAAGAAGTGTGGTCTCAACTGAAAATATCATATAATGCACAAAGCTTACTATAGTCTTGGTTAGAGAAGGTAGTGTTTTCATCACTGTTTTTATTGTTTCAAGTTTAGATTCATTTTCATGCCAGCCAGGGTGTGTGTAAAGAAACAGTTGCCACCTGTATTAGTAGATATTCATTTTGGAAATAGATTGGCAATTTTCCATTTGGCTCCTGTGGCTGATACTTTAAAAGACGGCACTATAGTCTCTTGCCCTTAAGGAGGGGGAAGTAATCCAAGGTAACTTCCATGGCTGTAAATCTAAAAATTTGTTTTGGATGCACATATTCTAATGAAGTAGCACATGTTTTTGAGCAGTGTGATACAAGAAAGGAAACTCCTTTATAGAGACCCCTGTCTGACCCAGGCAAACAGTTGCTAGCAGTTCACTAGGAGCAAATGACACCCTCTTGAAAGATACTCTCGGAAACCAGTGAGAGTCAGAATATCGTGGTGTGTGGGTTGTTTTTCCCCATTTCATGTATCTGTTTTTCTCTAAGCAGGGGAGACATTCCTGTCAAATGTGTATGTCCTGGCTCTTTTCGCTACAAATAGGTAGAACTGCTTACAGAATGAAAGATCTTTGTAAATTAAAAATAAACAAACAAAACCCCCAAAACTAGCCAAATTCTTAAACCAGCAAACTCATGTGGTTAAAGAAGCTACTTCTCCAAGTAAGCTTGCTTATTTTGTGTTTGATCCCATATGGAGTTACGAGGGAAACCATTCCTTGAGTGCTTTTGTTAAATAAAGCTGTTGCCATGAATTAAGCAACACTGCCCTGGAATGTTTCTGATCATGGTCTTGCCGAGCTTGTGACCTTTGCACTGAACATGTGAACTGAAACTTCATCTTCCAGTGTTCAATAACCATGTTAAAACCTCAGAGGTGAGGCAGTGTTGGGATTTCCTTAGGCTATCTTAAATGCCAAGTGAAATTTAAGTACTGGTTTACACAGTTCCTCTTCCTTTTTTGTAAACATAAGTCAAATTGAAAAATCTTTATATGTTTTAAAGTTGACAATTCTTTGTCAAAGCTAAAAACTGCACAATTTCTTACAATGCTCACTTACTGGAGCCTACTAAACCACTAAAATATTGCCACCTTGTACAGCACCATTTACTATTAATGCAGATTTTTGTAGTGGTATACTGCTACTTAAAACAATTTGCTTTAACCAAGAACTGGATGTGATGCCTGAAGAGGTTCTTCAGTTTAACTAGGCTACAGCTGAAAGGGGGAGAGGAGCAGTTTAAAAGTCTGTGCTTCTTGCAATATATGGTTTAATGCCACTTCCTATCCTACCAGAATGCTATAAACAATTAGTATTTTTTTTTTTATCAGATAGAAACACTGCCATCTCTTGGCTATTCATTGTCCTGACCTTTTTAAAAATAGTTATTGTAGTTACTTATGACGTCTTCTGAGTAATCTGGTTGCGTGGTGAGTCTTAATATCGCATACTGTAGACTTGGTTTTGCATGGAAACCTTAATCATTTTCTGGCCCTACCCTGGACTAAAAGGAAGAGGGAAGTCCTGCTTGGTTTGGTGACTCATACATAGAGATGGGTCAGAAAGTGTCATCTCCCTGAAAAATGTACTAGGCTAAGATGGGCTTCTGTCTTGCTAGGCTAGCTGACTAGATGGTTTGGTAACCGCTGGCATCTGAAAGAAATGTCTGGCACAAGGGCATTCAGCTGTTATGCCTTAAGAAGAGACTGACATTAGTTTTGACCAAATTCAAATAAACAATGCTGGCCAAATATTAGATTCTGCAGAGTTGGGGAAAGAGTCGTGTTAGATTCTGACCATGTTTCTTGTAGTGGTTTTGGTGGAGCTGGCTTGAGGAGTTGTTTAAAACATTGCAGCTTCAGTATTGCCTATATTGTGTGAGATTATAATAATTAGCCATTGGTTCCAGGAGACTTCCCAGTTGAGAATGAAGTCATACTTCTGCTCAAATGCCTTTTAGTGCTGTAAGCAGCCTTGTCTTTTCCTAGGAACTTGCAGTGTTGTGCCAAGTGTTTGCCTGGCTGCAGAGTGAACCTTGTCCCTGAGAAAGGTGACTTCTTCAGCCCAGTCAGTTTGCTGGATATGAACCCAGCCCTGGGTTCTCATTCTAAGCCCATCCAACCCAGTGCTGGGAAGACTTCTGGGAAGACCTGCTTAAAGCCTGCCTGAGTGACAGAGAAGTCTGACTTGCCACTTCTCAGAGGGCTTTTGCCACAGAACTCTGGTGCAAAGCAGTGATGCCTGTAGTCCGAAGAGTGTGTAACAGTTGTAATACCAGTTAGTGCAATGCTTACCCCAAGCAGCAAGTTGTAGTGGAATATAGAAACTTGAGACAGACAAGGTGCTTATAGAACATGAGAGGACTTCAGTCATTGAGTGGGATTGTCAGGATGCTAACAACATCCTGACTTCTATATTAGCAAATGGAATTAATTTCTTGGTGTGTAACTTAAGCTCCGGGATGGGGAGAGAGGAGCTGGGTTTCCAGCATCTGTTCAGAAGTTGTATCTCAAAACTCCTTCCTAAAGGTAGTTGTCTTACGCCCCCTGCCCAAGCCCCTTCAAGTGTTGGGGTGGGAGGTTATGGTGGAGAAGTGGCTTTCCTCAGTCATATCTGTATTGTATGCACTTTCAAAGATGAGGTAGGTGTAAATCCAGTTTCCTGTGAATGAACTTTCAAGTCTTAACTTCTGGGATGATGGTTTGGAATGTCTCGTGGGAGCTGTTCAGCTTTACAGAGCAGAACTTCAGTGACTGGCACAAGAGGACAAGGATGAGCCTGGCTTCCTCCTCAGCAGGAGAGGAGCAGTGTGTCTGTGGTGCCAGTCTGGTCCCCAGGGGCTCTTATTGTGTATCGCTAAATTCTTTATTGTGACTTTAAAACAAACAACTTCAACTTCTCTATTACTGTAGTACAAACTAGAAAATTAGTTGGAGTTGCTTAAACATCCTGTAGCCATAGAAAATAAACGTTTCACTGTGCAAGCTGTATGCTCCCTTTTCACAGGTTTTAGAGCAGGGAAATGGAAAAGGGTGAAAGATGCTATACAAGCCTTACTAAGCCTTCTCTTGCATCTTGACTTTTTGTAAGCACTATGAGTTGTCTAGCTTTGAATCGTAAGGTTTAGAACAGCTCTGAAATTTCATTCTTGGGTTTAAATGGCAATATGACAGTCCCAGAGGTCCCCAATATATATATTTGTTAAGCAGCAACAAAACCTAGTTGTATTTAGTTTTGATGCATGCAGATGAAAGGTCAGTTGTGCCTAGTGCTGACATTTTGTCACTAATAAAACTTCTATTTAGTGTCTTATTTTCCAGCATCCTTACTGCAGAGTCAGTGTAAGCAGTAGTGACTGATTTTTAAAATGGAGGTTTGCTGAAAGGAGGAAGGATTGGCAAATAAGGGGCATCTGAAAATTACTGAAAAAGGTAATTTTAACAAGGGTTTTTTGTAGAGGCAGATTCATTAGGCTAAAATATTAACTGAATAGTTCCGGCTCATTTGTGATAAAAGTGAACAGATAATGGAAATTTCAGCATTGCTCCCAGAAGTGTTTTGAATGGAAGAACAAAAACCTATCTTAAGATTTTTTTCAGTCTTTTTGACAAAGCTTAAGTTTTTAACATCTCAAAACATGTTTGACCTCCCCACCCTTAAGCCATTTTGACACTCTTTACCATTGCATTTCAACAGGAAAGAAAGATCCTTTTTTATAGCCAAATGGCTTCCTCTTCTCTTCTCTCTTTTCCCTTCCATCCCCCACCCCCAAGTGCCTTTCTAGGGCTTCAGCTGCTGCCTGGATACTGGTTACATCTGTCTTGCTTAGATGGTCCTAAGGAAAAACAGCACAGAATGTGACCGGAGGGCCAACAAGATATGTTTCTTTTCAAATTTGAAAGGAAGCTCTGCACTTGCTTCTGCCTGTTTCCCTAAACTGTTTTTAAAGCAATCATGGCTAGGGCTGGTACTTGCCCGCCCTCCCTCCCTCCCTGAAATGGTAAAATTTAAAAAAAAAAAAAAAAAAGAAAGAAAAAAAAAATTGAAAAGTCTAACGAGTTAAATATGGTAGCATTCACAGGACTGTTTCCCCTTGTACAACTTCCAGTTTGATGAAATAAACTTCTTTTTATAGGCTTTTGCTTTGAGACAGCCATTGGGAAAAGTTTCAAAGAGGATAGTGTTGCTCTGGGTGGAATTTGGAGGTTTGCAGCTCCATAAAATGCTTGTATTGACAGCAGACTGGACTTTTGTACTTGTATTAAAAGGGACAGCATTAAAAACTGATTTTGGGTTTGAGCAGCGCTTGATGTTTCATGGGGATTGATATAACCATGGTGACTTTCAAGGAAAAAAAGTAATTATGTGGGGCAGATGGAGGACATTTTGAGGACATTTTCTGATAGTTTTTAAGTGCTGGATGAAGGCTGGGATGATGACAATCTATGCCAGTCAAGAATGGCGTTACAAATGTGGGGTGGTGGTTCTGTTTTTAAAGGTTAATCAGTTGTGGGAGATGCCATGTGGCTTGATCCTGTTTGTAAAATTCAGCTATAATTTAAATGGATTTGCCTCTTTGACAGCATCTTGTTACACACTAAATGGGAGTGGGCTGTTTTAAAACATCAGCATGCCCTCATGCATTTACATCACAACCTGTGTGTGTCTGGCTGTTCTGAGGCGCTAACTTTTGGTCAGCAGTCCTTTTGCCACCCCCTGCCCTGGATAAGCTTGCATTATAATGAACTGCAAGGAGCAGAGGAGAAAGCTCTTGTAAGAACTCATGTTCTTACATGAGAACTTGTTTTAAAAACAGTTACTACTACTAACTGTTTGAAACCCTATGTTTTTTAACAGACTTCTACTGCAGATGTACAAGCTTTATTGTTTATTGTGATGGTTTAAAGAGTCGTGGAATTGAGGACAAATTAATTATGTAGGCTTAGGACATGCAGCCTAAATAGTTTGCATATTACTGGTGTGACAGAGGTGCCTGGAAGGTATTTCTTCAAATTTTGTGGGAACATTGCTAGAGTGAGATTGTGGGTTTCATTTTGGTGTTTCTTCTGTAGTAACAGTGTTTGAACTTTGGAATCCACTTTCCTGGCTTTTGTGTGAGGAGGCAGAGCAAAATGGATGTTTGCGCTGAACTCTGCACGTGCACTGAGCCCCAGATAACAATTATTTGGCTTTTTAATATCCTTGTATTTGGCATGTTGATCCAGCCACGCAGGGTTGTCCTATGTATTAGTGAATGAGGTGCAGAAAGTAACCTGGTTGGCTCACAGGAGCTTCAGCTTTCGTTAACTGTGTGTTGTTGAAAACTGGCTTGTGATTCTGTGCAGAGATGCGTAACCTAACCCAGCTCTGAGGCTTCTTTGGCTTGTGCTGGGGAACAAAGATTCTGAAGCTTTTGTCTAGGATGTGTGATGAGGACAGGCTCTACCTCAAGGCAGTCTCTCTTAATAGATGTTGCTGAATTAGCTTTAGAGTGGGTAGCTTAGGCTTAAAACTGAAGGAGTGCTTTTAAAATCTGTTTCCTCATGAAAGTGTGGATTAGGGAAACGTATTTGCAAGAAGTGAATTCAATAACTCTGACTCAGTATCCTCCAGACTTGAAGGGGAAAATTTCAGTTCCGTTCATTGATTTAATATAAATTAGTGGCCTAACATCTGTTGATCCTCAGCAAATCTGGAAGGGGTGACAAACTGGAATAGGCTGTGCTTGTAACTGTGCTTCTACACTGGTGTAAATTAGCGTTATCTAGATTCTGTCTTAGCCAAAAGAACTGTGGAGGCCACAGACTCTGAAGGTGCTCGTAAGTGAACTTTTAGCTTTGTTTTCAGCATATTTATGGGAGGCATGGATGAATTGACCTGCTAATGCCAAAGGCCTCCCTGGTTTGAAACCTGTGCACTGTCCTACAGTCTGTGTCTTTCTCTTGAACGCAGGGTGCGGGAGAAGAATGCAGGTTAATATATGAAAATGTATTAGGGAATAAATAATCAATTAACGTAGTAAATGCTGAGAGATAGATTTTTGAGTTTCTGCCTTCCCAGGATCCTGCTGAGGATGGATCTTGCCGTAAACACTGTGCTTGGCCTGTAGGTAAGCTCTGTGTGGGGTGGTCAGGGGGCTCAGTGCTCAGGTTCCTGGGGAGGTGGACTTGAAGTGTAGATGCTCCATACTGGGAAGCGGCATGTGGCTGGGAGGAATGCTGCCATTTTTTTATTGCTGGTACTCATTGGAAGCTGAAGTTTGGCCCCGAATTGAGCCTCCAGCTCCTCAAAATGGAGGCTGTTTGCTGATACAAAGGCAATCAGCAATGCTGCCGGAGGGCGTTCCCTACCCACCACTTTGCTCCTCCAGGCTGTGGTTCTGCAGTGGCCCCAGCCAGCCAAGAGCTTACTGCTGCGGGGAGGAGGGGCAAGCTCTCCTGCTCCCCGCCTGGCTGTTCCCAACACTTGCTTTTACCTCAGCATTGGCTTTTTTAAACACGTGTAGTAGCATTCCCATCACTTCCCTGACATCTGTAGGATAAACCATGTTAAGGAACTGAGCTGACTTGTGAGCAGCTTTACCATGAATTTGCCCATCATCTGCAATCTCCAGCCAGATCGGTGTTCTGATGGCGCTTAAAGGTGCTAAAGCTTCTGTCAGAGTTGACTAAACTGGGGGGATACTTATGAGGTGGTGGCTTTTTAGCAGAAGGGTTTGCTTGGGTCAGCCTTGAAGCAGTTGTGAAGCTCCCACTGCATATTTGCAACCCCAAATCTGGGGCTGGTACCGTCTGGTGCATCATGGAGTTGATAAATACTTTATATGAGTTTGGAAGCAGAGCTGACTTCCCCCTGCTGCTTCCGCAGTGCAGCCCTGGGGATTTTTAATGCTGACTAAACTAGAGGGGAGAAAAGGCATGGGGTTGGGATGATCACCCGGAGCAGACTGTCTCTCAGGGTTGCATTGGGTCTCTTTTAACACCATGAAACCACAGTACTAAAAAGCTATCTCTTACATTAAACCTTGAACCACATGCACCTTCAAGTCCAAAGTATTGCCTGCAGCGAATTTGCATGCTTTTTTTTTCTTCAGCACATCAAACTGTGCTGCAAACAGAAGAGCAGCCTTTATCAAGGAGAGGCATTGCTCCACTGCATGAGCTAACAAGGCATTACAACTGAAACCTGTAAGAGTGGGTTCTTCCCTCCTACCTCAGTTTACTGAAACTTTCAGCAAATACTACCTTGGAATGGAGTTTCCAACACTTTCAGAGTTGTTACATTTGTAATCCTTTCAGATTAGCTGTTTGTGTCTGGCACCATAGTTTTTCACCTGTCTAATTCAACACTTTTAATCTGGCTTTAATGAACAAATTAACTTCGGGTTAAGGCAAGAATATTGATGTACAGTGTAACTGAGGCTTCTGTTCACTGTAAGGGTCTTTTGACCTGCTTATTAGTGGGGGCATTGTTCTGGTAAGCCATTCCAGGACCCATCCTGCCAGTCTTCTGCAGAGGATTAATCATTTCCTCTTGACCTCCTGCTCTCTTTTCCTAACATGTTGCATTGATCAGAATCCTTAACTCGCAAGTTTGCTCCTGTTTTTAAAAAATGAGAGGAAAAGGAGGGGGGAAGGAATGCAAAGAAATTAGATATAATGTCTGCTGTTAACATTCTTAGTAAGCTTTTTTTTCTTGAGTCCTCCCTTTTTCCAAGAAAAGAAATCCTTTCCTGGTGTGTATTAGCTCCAGATCTCAAGCATCTTGAGTGCTTCTGTTTCACTGGCAATACCTTTTTTTTTTTTTGAGCATGCAACTTCCTGCAAGACCAGCTTATGAAGGTCACATTTACTTAGCTGAGGCTTTCAGCTACTGATCTACCAAATCTTATTAATCTGCAGTATTTCCATCATAGGTGAGTTCGCATCAAGATACTACTTGTGACTTAATTTCCTTTTCTTTTTTTTTTCTTTTAAAATGCCAGCAGAGGAAGGTGTTTATGAGGTCATACAGGATACCTTCTAACAGGGAAAACTCCATGTTTGTCTTTGAGAAAAATCTTAGTTATGCCTTTAAGGGAGCTGTTGACTTTAAGGTACAAGGGTCTGCTGCCAGCCAGTCCCAGATTATGTTGATAGCAGAAAGGAATACTTGTTCTGTTCAAATCACCCACGGGTCTGTGTACTCCCCTGCTGCCTGTGGTTGGCAGCTGAACCAAACTTCCAGGAGCAGACCTCTGCACCTCAAATTCCACTTCTGTCTGACTTAGTTGTTCTGTGACCTACTGTGTCCAAGCATGATCTGGCTTGTGAGAAGGCTGCTGTGGCTTGTGCTTCCTTTCTAAGGCGTTAATGGCAGCTTCAGGTGGGAGAGCGAAGCTTAAGAAAGCAAATGGGATAAAAGCCATGGTCTGTTTTCTCATAGAACTGTTCTATGAGGCTGCATGTCAGAGGTAGTTTTTCCACTCTCAGTCCTTCCTTTTCGCCAAGCCGGGAAGAAACTAGTGGCAGGACTAACATCTCCTGGAAATAAATAATCTTAACTTCCCTTGTACCTCTGAATAAACTGATAGTGGCTGATAAGCTGTTCTAGGTTCACAGCCTTGCTCAGATCAGTGAAGTGTTAATGTCTGCCAGTTCCTGAGAGCACTTTGTGCTAGACTTGAAATGTCTCCAGAAGGGTCTAAGCCATGTTACTGACTAAGGCATAGGCCTGAACACGTTTCTGAATAGCAGAAATTACAAAGTTCGAAGGTAGACCGTGAGCTGGAAAGTAAAACTGGATGTGGTTCTCCTAGCAGAAGTGAAAAGTTTGGAAGCTCTGCGTCTAGTGAGTCCTATGGAGTGAGCTACAGTGACTAGAAAGCCCATCCACTAAGCCCATGGTGCCTGAGATTGAGACAAAATAGCCCATTGTTCTTGAAGCTGCAGGGGTTATTAGCTTTTGTTAACTACTTGTTTTGGAGGAATGTCTAAATTCCATTCTGTTTCCTGCTCAGAGGTAGGGTTATGGGATCATCCCCTCAGAAAACTATGATGGCTAGGGCTGTCTTCTCAATTCCCAGAGCAGCATGTTAGGGCCAAGCAAAAAGACCACATAACAAAAAACATCTTTTTGTTGCTTTCTGTATGTCACGAAGCATTTGGAGGCAAGAGGGCCTTTCATGAGAACGCATCTGTGGAGATGTTGCTTGTTTCCCAATAGGCAAAGTAAGCCAAACCACCTGCACTGAAGGAGGGGTTCAGGCTGATGGTGTTGGTGCTGTGCATAGGTCTGGGGCTATGTGGAGGGAGCCATCTGACTTTCCTGGCTTCTCTTCTCAGAATTTAATGTGGGGTGGGAGTGCTCTCAGCCATGCCCAAGACTTTGCATGGCAGTGGTTGGAGTTAGCTGCTGTTGGCCACCACACCCGAACATCCAGGCTATTGTCCTTGGCTTCTGCTGCTGCTGTTGTGCCCCCCCCGCCCCCGACATCTGGCTCTACTGATAAAGAGGCACAGTGGCAAACACGAGGAGGAGTATCCAGGCACAGAAGGGGCCTCCTAGTTGCCCCTGGTCCAACTTTCTGGTCTTCCTTCTCCCTGACCTTCACTTGAGAATGCTGCACAGGTCTCTTACTGTCATTATGTGATATCAAATGGGCCCCTTTAGTTGGGGTATGGAGGGTGATAGTTCCACTCTTATTTTCCTGTGTTACCTTGATGGACTGTATTGGCAGTTACTACCCTGTTCAATCCAAAAAGTGGCCTGTTGGCTTATTTCTAAAACTGAGTGAAAACACATAAGATTGCTCTCATCATTGAGGCTGGATGCTTGTGAAAATCATTGTCTTAGTGATTCTCTCCAGAGCTTTTCATGAATGGTTTCAAGTTTAGGGTGGTTGTCTTCTACTGTAAACTCGAAGTCGTAGCTTCTAGTCCATTTGTAGAGATGAGAATGGATGTCTAATGGAAAGTATTTTTCCTAGCATAAGCAGAGAAGATATTCTTTTCAGTTTCACAGGGCAGCTAGGATAGTCAGTAATCTGGATGGTTCCTGTCTTATTCCACTCCCATGCCGTGTTCTGTTTAAGAGCAAATGAATACCTACATTGCTGGTCCAGCATTCAGTTGCTGGTTATAGTCCAGAGAGTAAACCTGAACCCCTAAGGATCTCTTGTCTTTTTTCTACCTCAAGCAATAAAAAGAAGTATCTTTCCAGGAAAGAGTAGCTGAATTTCTTAAGTTTTCATGGCAGAAGCTGTGTCAGTATAGTACCCAGTGCCAGAAATAGCCTTATTACGCAATCTGAAACAATTTAGTGACTGGCTTGTTTATATGAGAACAAGATTTTAAATTGGAAATGTAAGGAATAGCTGTTGTTAGCAAGGACTCTTCAGCTTTGCATATCTTGCACGCCTTGTAGGATCTTGGAAGATAGTGCAACAACAACTGTAAGTTAATTAACAGTTAAACTGTTAACTCAAGTTGCAGCTTGCAGACCTGATACAAGTTTTGGGCTTTCTCTTGGACAAAAATTTGCAGTGGTAGAACTTATCCTCTATCTAAGAAACAGTGGGCAAATGCAGGCTTCTTGAAGTGAGGATAATGTGGCATCTTAGTGGTGAATTTGAGCTTGTGCTAATGCGAGTAAGCCAGAATGCTAACCAAGAAAAATCAGTTACTTCCCTGCCCTCTGATAGGTCTTGATGAGGAAATGTGCCCTCCAAGCCTCTGTAATAGGAGGCTTCTGATGTCTTGTTTTGCTCTTTCACTGCTACCTGAGTTGGGTACCTGCAGAAAGGATTAAGATCAGCTGCCCATGTGTATCTCTTAATTTGTCAACTGGATCAACCTTGGAGAAGCTTCCTGTAAGAAATTAACTGTATGGCCTTTCAGTGTTCTCGTTTGGCAGTACTTGTTGTTAAAGCAGACTTAAATATTCTTAAAAATGTTTTTTCTGATTTGAGCATTATAAAATTAGTTATCCGGGGAGAGAAGTCCTGCTTCCTGTAGTTAGCTCTGTGACCTGTATATAAAAGTCAGAACATGTTATGTTTATATTGGCTGTCTGATCTTGAACCTTTCCTAGAAAGAAAGGGTGTGGGAGGAGAGGTTGTTCTGCCCATCCTTATTCACTAAGGTATTTAAGTGTGGTAATGCTTTTCACCTTGCTAGTGAAAATACTCATTGTATTTTAAAAAAAAAAAATAAAATCCAACACATCTGGCTGGATGGCAGTACAGGGATGTATTTTTATTCAAGTCGTTAACGCCTAACAGGAGTTTTCTGAAAACACTGCTCCCCTCCTCCCCACGAGTTGTGGATATATAATAACTCAGTTCATGCCGAAGGTTGCTGCTGTGACTTAATTTCTCAGGTGAAGAGCTTCTAGTGACTAATCCTTGAACACTGGCCCATGAGATGGGGAGGGGGCTCTTTATGTTGTGTTTAGGCAACTTTGCTGCTCCCTGAAACACAAAGGAAAGCAATTACTGTGAATTCTTTTGTGGTCGTTACAATAAGCTGTGGGCTGGATGACTCTTTAGACTAAGGAAATTGCTTGAAATGTCTTAAATGCTAGAAGTATCTTAATAGCTGATTGCATGCAAACAGGTTTTGCGTGTTTTTGTGCGTGTGCTTAGCTGCTAATGGAGGATCAAACATGCTCTTCAAATGTAAATGTACTTCGGTTGCTTGTGAAACACCTTTGATACCTGTGCTGCTCTTTGCCAAGCACGCAGCAGTAAAACCAACCCTTTCTAGGAACTTGGAAGCAGCCGGACCAGAACTCTGGCATGTACAACATGGACGTGAAGCAGGGCAGTTTGTAAGACTAGTCAGGAACAGAGGACAGTAGCAGGTGAAATTTAAGATCATGGAGGCCAGAAATAAGAAACTGATACGAATAAGCTAAATGTAGCGTTCTGGCCCTTCTCAGTGTGAAGAAGCATGATCTCTGTCCCAGATATATTGTTTTAAAAACAAGCAATTAAGTAAGCTGTTTTCCACCATAATCTCTGAAAATTTAAATCATTCCAGGAAAGAAATACAATATTCTAGTATTCTCTAAAGTGCATTCACTGTGTTGAATTCTACTTGTTGTCCCTCCTAGATGAATAAAAGCTACTTGAATGATTTGAATGCTTGAGTGTTTTGGCTTTGAAGGTCTGGTAATTTCATATTCGTCATTTGCACTTACAGCTTCACAGCGCAGATTTGGTCTGGAGAGATTAAAGAATTAGTTTAATCTTTGCCTGCAAGACTTTAAACTTCTCCTTCCCTCTCACCCACCCCTTTCAAGGATAGTATTCCACTGTGCCAGATTGCCCATATTGCCACCAGAAAATTGCTTGGACCGCTTCTTACAAAATCAAAGGTCACCTCCATGCCTTGGTGGCAGCTGGGAAACTAATGATTTAATGCTGCTTTGACCTTTGGCTTCCTAGTCCGTTTGAGCCTGACCCAATGTTTTAATTTTCCAGTACTGCTGGGCAGTTGGCTTTTGTCTGTTTCCAGATGTAACTTGCATATTGAGGCCTGGTACTGAAGCGAGAACAAAACAACAAAACATCTCAGCCTACAAGGGGAAGGAAAAATAACAGCACCTAAGGGTTTTTATGCTACAAAATAGAGCTGTCCAGTGAGACCGACTCCTCTGCAGCTAACAAGTTCAGGTTTAGAATAACAAAGTATGAATATTCATCCAGTGTTTGCATCTAGAGTTGAAGTATTTTAACAGCAGTCTTGCTGAAGTGCTGCTTTTTTACAGGTCTGTAAAAAGTAACAGAGTAAAAACAGTAGCTCTTTCCTGTTCAGCCCTCAATCTTTCCAAATCGGTTTTTTTTTTTTAATTGGAATTAAAGTCGTGTGTTTGATCTAATACTGGGAGATACCAGAAAAATAACCGAATGTCTTGAAAATGCATGTGCTTGCTCTTGGTGGGGGAATTGAAGTGCAAAGGGAGGTGGAAGGCAGGACCGACCAGGTTAAAAAACAAACAAACCAAAACTCTGCAACTTTTGATTATTTTGTCGTGGTCTTTTGGTGTATATACAAAGCGAACACTGCTTTAGGTTTTTCTGGTACGGGTAGTTCTGCAGCCATTGCTGGTACAATTTGAATTTGCTATTAATGGTGTGATAATGGTGGGGAATGCACCCTAGGGTGGCCAGCCTTTTCTTAATGAAAAGGCTGCTGATTGCTTGGAAAGATTCCCCTTGAGTGCTGATGCATATGGCAACTCCCCTCTGAGTACTGATGCATATGGAAACTCCTCTTTGCCCCAAAGTGCAAATCTCTCGCTTTGTCTGGTCTATTTGCCCATCACAAGTACCAATCGACTTGATTCCTGCCTGAGCCACGCTGGCTGCAGCTCTCAGAGGTCACCTTATACCCGGGCTTGTGTGCGAGAGGTTGGTTTTTGCAGAGCAGATGGGCTCCTAAAAGTTTTATGGTCTCCAGTCAAATCACCTCAAGCTGTAATCTCATTAAATCTTAAGTGAATCAGTGGGTCTGGTTATTACTTGAAAGCCGAGTTACAGGAAGCGATGTTCCTGATGCAGTGGGTCTGTCTTGGTAGTAAGCTGACAGGGGTGCTTGCCTGTGTGTGGCTCTTGAAGCTGCTCCTGCTTTGATAGCAGAGGTGGTGTGCGGGGTGCAGCACACTAACCTTTTGGCAGAGGACAAAGGTAGAGATGTAGCTTTTCCTGTAATCTTTGTTGTAATATACGGAACTTTAGTTCCACCCTGGGCTTTCGATTGCACGCCTATTGCGCTGTCCCAATAAGCCATTTCTGTCTTAGAATAAACTAACCTAAACTTATTTAGCAGTGGTAGCAGAGTGCTTACCACTGTGCACACAGTTGCTGAAAGAAATGCGTAACAACTGTCCAAGAGCCTGGTTTTCCTCTTAGTTCAGCACATGGTCTTTGGGAGCCCCTGTGCTAGTGAACTCTACATCGAGGAATATTCAAGAGGAATATTCAAGAGGCAGACGAGTAGCTTTGTGAGTCTTTCGACTAAGCAGATGTGACTCAATAGGTTAATTGTCTGGTGCTTGGAAATGTGGTTAAACACGTTTTGTTCTTCTGCTCAGATTGCATAAGGTATTTTTCTTTTTTAGACAAGATCAACTTATTCTATGATCCCCTCAAACTTTCTTTTTAGGAGGCAGGGTTGGTCTGGCACTACATGAAAAATGAATGATCATAGCTTAATGTGCAAGATGTGTGTGCGCACGAGAGTTTTCACAGAAACTTCCCACTGGTCTTGCAGAGATGACAAAATTTCTTCTGCTTTGCCTACCTGCTTGCTCCCTTGAGGTGGGGAAGGTAGGGAGATAAAAGGAACCGTATCTTGCGTAAACCCAGCCTTTTGGTCAGTTGGTGTAACTAAATTGCAGTCAAACTCCTGCCGCTTCTTTTGTGTGTATTTCTAGCGTGGGTCTTGATGGTGAACTTCCATATGCCATTCAGTGTAAGAATGGTCTTTTTCTCAGAACTGTTTCTTATGCAACAGAACAGTGTGGATTTTATAATAAAATAGGATTATTTTTGTTTGTAGTAAGAATAGTGCATATTTTTCTCTTCGAGAAATGGATAAGGATTTAATCTTCTTAGGTGTTCCTTCTTCCTTTGGTAAAGTGAGTCATATTTGACTCTTCCCCCTCTAGTTCTGCCTGGATAGCTTCACTGATGATTGAGCAAGCCTTCTATGTTTACATTATCATGATTTAAAGCTCAAATAAGGCTACAGTTGAAGTTTAGTGTGAGGCTAACTTGCCTGCAGGATACAGAAGCCACCTAAAGCTGTTCTGAGAATGGTTGATGCTATTGAAAAGGCTGGTGCTTTCACCAAAGGATTCAAAATATTTAAGCACTTTAAAAATTCGTAATACTTTCAAATTCTTGAAAAATCCTAGAAATATCACTGAACCATGACAGGGTGGTACTGAACTGTTTGGCTAGACCAGAAATATAACGCTCTACAACAGAATTTTAGTGGCAGTATGAAAACACATACCATATTCCTGATGCACGGGAGCCCTGTGGAATGGGTTAAATACAGAATGCATGCATCAATCATGACTTAAACCTT
The DNA here is from genome assembly GCF_032191515.1 of Phaenicophaeus curvirostris. Classification (NCBI taxonomy): domain Eukaryota; kingdom Metazoa; phylum Chordata; class Aves; order Cuculiformes; family Cuculidae; genus Phaenicophaeus; species Phaenicophaeus curvirostris. The sequence goes on along the minus strand of NC_091397.1, from coordinate 47,623,115 downwards.
GACTGGGGTGGAAATTTGTCCTCACTTTCCCAGACCTGAACCTACTTCTCAATAACGGTGGTAAAATGCCATTAAAAAGTGTGGTTATTAGTCTTGCTTATTAGTTATCTGTAAGCACTTTGATTCTACCCTGTAGTTTAAATGAGTAGTAATTCTAGTCTTCAGTTTTCACTTGAATATCCTTCCCAGATGCATCTCTTCCCCTGTCTCCCAAATTTAAAAGGAAAGCAATATTTATTCCTCTCTATGAGGAAAAGGACACTGTGCAGCACTTAAGTCTGTGATGGAAAGGCAGAAAATTGGGGGTTAAAAAATAAAAAAAATCTCACCACTTTGGGGGGAGATGAGGACATAGACATTAAACTTGCTTGTACCTGTATTTCTCTGATCTGGAAATAATTCTGGAGGAGGTAAGTGATTAGAGTTCTGATACTTCTCTTGCTTCTGTCAGAGGCAAACAGCTAAATATATGAAGACACGCTCAAATTGCCCATTAGAACTTGTCTGCAATCTTCAGATCAAAATAAAAATGTCTCTAATTTTGTGTTAATGGGTTGTAAACGAAGTTGATCTGTTCTCAGTGTTCTATAGTGATGGAGAAAAAAATTTTTCTGAGTAAACACTTCTGATGTCCCAGAACAGATCTCATTATTCTTAGGTAATTTTCTTTTATGATTTACAATCCCTTTTTGGCAGTAACTGTAGAGCTGTGTCATTATATGATAGATGGACAGGAATTTACTCATTCACTTGTGAGGGATTAAAGAGTAACCTGTCGTAATGTTTGTTATATGATTATTGAAATGCCTTGTGGCTGTTAAGACAGCTAGGTCTTCCAAAACAAACATTAAATACTAGAGTTCATTTGGAAGTAATCGTGCACTCGCTCCCATAGGATAACACTTCCATGAGGACTTGTATAAGTCCCCTGAAAATTAAGAGGAATTGTAACAAGCGTATTAATCTGACAAATTTAGTCTGGCATTCTACTACAAGCAGCTAAGCTTTGATCCTCAAGGACAGCATTGTTTCTGTGAATGACATACCCCAGTGTGTGTGCCAAGTCCTGTGCTGGGAGCAGATAATGATTATTTTTGACATGGATGGTACAATTTGATAGTGTTCATTGAGAAACCCTAATATGGTGTATATAATACACTTTTAGAAACTACAGCCTGAATCTGGAGCGAACAATTTTTTTTCTTTTCCTTTCAATGCAATCCAAATTTGGTTTTGCTTAATTAAGATTATTCCTTTATGAGGAATCTCAATTGAAACCTCAACATGTTGTAATTTTTCTTCCTGCTCTGAAACATGTGTACTTAAGCTAGTAAAAATTTTACACTTGGAATATTTTTAGTGTGAGCTTTGAGAGGATGATGGTATACAGGGAGAGCTTGAGTGCTTTTCAAAAACGTACCAAATGTTCATGTTATCTGTTTTTTAGGTTTCAGTGCAGAGAAGTTCCTTCAAAGGTCTTATTCTATAGGAGCTTGGTATATTGGTGTATAGTTGTAAAAATAGCTTTTGGGACAGAAGAAGGCAAGAGGAGCAGCAGCAAAGCAAAGAGCAGAGTGGGCTGGTTCACTGCTGCCTTTGTGCTTTCCACCAAACCTATTCCATATAAGCAGTAACGAAAAACATTGCAGTATAAAACACTTGAAATGGATTTATATGTCAGTTTTCCCAGACAACCGTCTTGGCAGTATTTCCTAATAAAAGGCTATAGTTGGTTATATTCGCTTTGACCTGAGTTTGATGTGCATATGGCACTGGTGGTAACTGGACTTGTTTAATAGGCATGGATTGTTTCACAATTAAAGAAGGAAAGAAAAATTAACAGCTCCTGCTGTGGGGGTTCAGTACCGTGGCTGTTCTTGTTACAGCTTTCCTCTGAAGACGGAAGAGGTGCTAGGCAGAGGTGGGAGGAACAGCAGAACTGCGCTGTTCCCACCAGACACCCAGGGTGCAGTAGTAGCTGATGCCTGATGCTGGGATTTGGGGTGCGGGGGGGAGAAGGAGGCAAGGGAAGGATGGCACTTCAGCCCATCTTCCCTGTCTGCCTCCTGCCTGGCCAACTGGGCAGTTTCCCACTGAACTTTTGAGGAAGCGGGAATTCGTTCCTATAGTATGCCAGGAGATCAGCTTATGCCCAAATGCATCGCTCTGTATTACAATTCTTTGTTTTTATTCCAGGTAGTTCATAGGACAGCTGTGGATCTGTTTGTAAATTTAAACTGATAGAAGTATTTAAATTTTTTCTGGTATATGCGGGAGTCTTAAGTCTTACTACAAGGAGTCATTGCAAGCAGCCTAATCCCTTCAGTAACTGCTCTCTCTGTAGTGGCTATCTTGCAGAAAGCTAGGTAAAGCTCTGAAAAGCTGACACTGCCAGGGGCATGAAATAGGGACAGTGGCTTCTACGAAGACTGCTTTGCCTACCAGGCTATTACACAGGCTGCAGTTACCAGAGTCTGGTGGAGGTAGTGTTACGAATCTGAATTGCTTAATTTTACTACACGTACGTTAACAACCTTCTCTATTAAAAGGACGTGGATAGTTAGTCAAAAAAGTGGATGCGTTTCTTTATCCTAGTACAAGTTCTTCTTTCTAAAAAAATAACTATGAAGAGATCCCTTGGTAATTCTGTAGAGATAATATAATGTTATTTAAATTATTCTAATTTAATTGTCGGTATGGAGACAAACCTCCCAAATAGAATATGCGTTTGAAGATAGAAATTAAAGATGTTGAGCTACCCCATGTTTATATTTTTATATTAAAGCCATTTTTATATGGAAGTACTGTTATCTGAGGTGCATTACTTTAGATAGAGTACTATTCTTTACTAATTTGTTTTGACTCTGGGTTCTTGTGCTTTTACACTGTTACTGGCAGTAAGGACACACAAGCAAGTGGCAACAACTACACAAGAAAGCTGCAAAATGGGCTCAGAATTCACAATTGCTTAATTTTCTAGTATTTTCTAGCCGCTATGGTTTTAATTCCAGTTTAAATTCATGCAGTGGTTAAACTGGGAGTTTTCCAATGTGCACTTTCAATATTTATTTTATTTTAACAGTAAGTATTAGATAAGGTAATTAATAGCATTACACTATGGGACAGAATAAGAGTGAACTTATGTTCTAAAGACTATTTTTTCTGAACTAAGATTTCTAGGGCTGCTTAAAACAAAGGAAGAAAAACCACCAACCCAGAACACCCACATGAAACAAACTGAGATGGAACCTATTACAGATTTAGAATAGGTAAAGCCACAGTTTCTCTGGATGAATGTATTCTTTCTCCTTATACTCATTTTTTTTCACCTAACAATAGAGCATTATGAATTTAAGATGTCTAGCCTGATAGGCTTTCTGACCCCTCTGTGTAGCCCCCTAAAACTACTAGGAATATGTTGCACCAAACTAAATTGTCTTGAGTGGTGGCGGTTTGACTACAGACTAGCTCTATAAGAAAATTAATCCTACAAAAGACCTATTTGTGTTGACATCAGGAAACTGTTCTGGCAAACCCCATGCAGCCCATCAGCTTTAAGATGTTATTTCACAATTGGCTTATCTTCAGTATGGAGGACTCGCTGGCTCTTGAGTGAAATCCGGGAACTTTTAGGGTTTGTTTCTCTTCCCACTCCCTTCCCCCATCAAATCAAAAGGAATAAGGTTTGCTTTGAGTATTTCAAGAGACAAAAGTGTCTTCAGGCTATGTGTTTGGAGGGCACATAACAGCATCCTCGTCCTTAAGTTTTTTGTGTGAAGGTGAATAGTTGCCAAGGTCCTGAACGGAGGTAGCATTCTCTGCAGTGCTGTAGGAACAGTGTGGAGTTCAGGAATGTAGATTTTGAGAGGTGATGCTTATATTGACTTTACTCACAGGGCAGCACTCAGGAGACCTATGCTAATCCTTCCTGTGCGCGTAAGGAAAAATTTCAGAAGTGTTAATGCTGAGCTATGCAGAAAAGGAGAAAAAGTGTTATGTAAATGGTTTGTAAAGATGTTGAAGTTTGTTCTCTAAGAAACTAATGTCATGTGCAATAGCAAAGCAGCTGTCAAGCCATTTGTGATTTACAGCGTCATTGAAATTGTGGCCAAGCTTTGGCTGAAAGCTATAAGGCACTCTAGATTTTTTGGAGAGCTGAAGAGTGTAGGATTTGCAGGGACTTAGGGCAGTGACTTGGACAGATGGGCTTGAAAGTTGAACCTAGGTCCTGACCCACTCCAATGTCTGCTTCCACAGCAGGCTATTAGCTTGCTGGCTTGAACTGTTGAATATTTAGATCCACCCACTGTCCCCTGTGCCAAGACCACCCTGCTGCTACTCGTGTCATGTAGATTTGGCACAGAAGCTGCATTTAAACAGCTAATGAGTTGCATGTTGAAGCACGGGCTGGTCTCCTCTATTGAAATCTGTAAAAGAGCCGATTTAGCACTGGCTAAGTAGTCTAGCTACTGATACTATTGCATCTTTTTGCACACTGGCTTACCTGCTTTAGTGGTGAGGATGATCTTCTGATTTTTTTTAAAACAAAAGATTGCAGATTTTCTTACCCAAAACAATTTGTTTAAAAGGAAACTGGAATGTAGGCTTGCCATTATGCTGTAATTAAATGGTAGCCAGCTGTTGGGTAATTGTAGCTGTGCCACTTCAGTATTAACATTAGAAGACTATTAAGCCTTCCTTGTCCCTATTTTAAAGAACTCAAGTGAGGAGTTAAGGTGGATGTGAGATGTTATTTCCAGTCCATCAATACCAGGAATCTCTGAGGTAGTAAGTTATATCAGCTGGCCAAGAACTTTTAGAAAGTTAGCTGATGAGATGTTAATCTTGAAACTGGGCAAATTCCAGAGGAGTGGTGTAGTGCTCCCTCTACATTTGGAGTGGATGAACAGGGTGGTACCACACCTAGGAGAAGTGAGAAATGCTTGGGGTGCTGCAGTGCCAGGGCTTCAGGTGGGGGGCTGCAACCAGCAGCTGCAGTCATCACATGAGATTTTATTTATAAAATTTTAACTCGAAACACATAAGATGCAGTTTTATAGTGTGCTGAAGCCGGCAAATCCTTAAAGCAGGTTTACCAAAGGTGTGACTTCAGGTCTGCTTGCCCCAGTTTGCAGCCTGTTGTCGCACCATTACAGTGATGGTGTGGCCTTCAGAGTGAAGTGGATCTTGATTGTCATTTCTAGCCCTAGTCCTTTTGAATTGGCAAATGCTGTTAACGTTTGTCAAGACATCTTAAATGGTCTTTGCTGGCTCCCAGCTGACTATTAATACTCACTGGGTTTTCTAAACTTGATTAAGTTTAAGTTTTATCTTCAAAAAACCCTTTGCTTTTAATCTGGCTGATTTGACTGACTCAACATTGTCATATCACCACTCTCTAAAATATGTAGATGTTTTTACTGGCTTCATTGCATCAGAACAGGATTGAAGAAAGTGAACATCAAGAATTTTAAGAGCATGGTAGTCTGTTTGGTTAACAGTGCTTGGCTTATCCAGCTAAACTCTGGTTAGATAGATACTGCTCTTCTAGTTAGAACTTAAAATGAATGCTGTCAGTGAGAAGATTTACATTGATTTCCAGCTGTGAGGTTGGCAAAATAGCAGAACTTAACCATGTGGCTTAGCACTGTACCTCAGCTGATATATATTTGTCATCAGATGTTCTCATCTCCTTAGTTGTGGGTTCTTCCTCCCTTGTGCTGCCCCTACTGCTCTTCTGATCCCAGGGTCAGCTGATTGAATAAGGGTTTTCCAAACGCAGTTGTTTGTAATGATTCTCAAATCTCCTCACTTGAGACTGGAGGAGCAGTGAAGGAGGCAGGAAAGAAGGAAGGCAGGAGATATGTGGCTTCCTCTGAGAGTGGCTCAGTTTAATTATGGAGTGAAATGATGCAGTGAAATGACAGCTTTGTGCTGTGTGGTTCGAACTGGGAGTGGTGCTGGTTAGGTTGGGGGTTTTATAAATCACAGAATGGGTTGAGTTGGAAGGGACCTTAAAGACCATCCACTTTCAGCCCTCCTGCCATGGGCAGGGACACCTCCCACTAGACCAGGCTGCTCAAAGCCCCATCAAGTGGCCTTGAACACTTTTGGGGAGGGGGCATCCACAGCTTCCCTGGGCAACCTGTGTCACCGCCCTCGTCATGGAGGCTTTCTTTGTAATCTCTGAATCTTCCCCCTTCCAAATTAAAGCTGTTCCCCCCCTTCCTATTACCATGTCGCCTTGTAAAAATCCTTCCCCCAGCTTTCTTGTAAGTGGGCTTCCTTCCCCCTGAACTGCTGGGCCAAGAGATACTTGTGTTGCTGAGAAACTGGAGCCAGGAACAGAATCTACTGGAGCATCTGGGGAAAGAAGAGTATTAAGACTAGTGCTGGAAAAAGAGCATGTGGAATTACAGCTTTAGGTCCTACAAACAGACTTGCAGTCTTAGTCATATGTTAGGTGGGCTTTTATTATTCAGTGTGGGGTAAGGAAATGAAGCTGAATTTAACAGAAGGGCTGAATGATCTACTCGCACTTGATGAACTTCTAAATGGACCAAACTCCATCTCCATTCTTTGAAATGGCAAAGGAAGATAATAAATAACTGTGGCTTTGCTAGTCCCACTTTGTACAACTTTCTGTGCATGCTGCATGCTATGTGTAGTATGGGCTGTAATGCTTCAAGTTGCCAATGCTCTTGTAGAAATTTTATTATTCAAATATTGACCTAAATTTGAGAATTAACTCTTCTCCGTTGTGGAGACCATTCGGACCTGGTATAAAATTTCTTGTTACCACTGGGTTCAGTGAGGAAAATTAGTGTTAAGCTGCTACACCAGAGAATTAAGTGAAAAATACAGATTCTAGGGGTAATTTCATCACTATTTTGTATACAGAAATGTGAGGTTTTAAGTATCTCTGAAAGCAAAACATTTTGTGTATATTGGGAAATAGCCTGTGTTTCTGATGCATATCGCATGACTTGCTCATATCTTCAGTTTTTATAGTTTTGTACTTAAATTTCAAGAGTTACATCAGTGCAGAAGTTAAAAGTTCCTAAAACTCTCATCAAGGTGTGAAGCAACTTAATTACAACAAATTGCTATGAAAATGGAAACTAAGGACCAGCATCCCACAGAGTAAAAATACCATGTCATTCCACTTAATCTTGCAACAATTATCTGTGCCAAACTCTGAACCAGTCATCCTGGGTGGTTTACTTACATTTAAAAAAAAAAAAAAAGCTGTATCGTGATGCAGGGAAGCAGCTTTTTCTCCAGTTTGGGGTAAGGAGTTGGGGCAGGGAAAGAGGAACAAAACACAATGCTGAGGGAGGAGGACCAAAATACATTGGAAAATTAGTTTATGCTGAAGTCTAAGTGATCTAAGACTTATACACCGCCTAACAAAGCCACTGGTGTTTGAGGGATTGTCAAGGGAACTAGATAATAAAACACCTTTAGTAATGGAAAACTTCAGACTGTGGTGAGTATGAGTATTTTTTTCTGTGGTCATAAACTCAAAATAAGTTAATTTACAGATGCTGTACTGAAACTTTTCCAAAGGCAGAAACCAAGAGGCTACTGTTTTGTTTGTAGTTTTTTTTGTTGGTTAAGATTACAGGGTAGCTTTCAGAGCATCAGACTTGTATTTTAAAATAATTTGCTTATGTGTTGCTGCCTTGTACAAATTCTTAACTCTGTGGGCTTAAATAATTGCAAGGCACTGAAAATGTCATGATAGAAAACAAATACTTGAACACGGTTAGATTCCATGTGTTTATTGACTGCTGCGTGCCTGTATGTGCTCTTAAATGTGCTCTGAAATGAGAGAAATCAAGTGTTTGCCAGCTGGGAGGAGAAGGGCACCGAATGTTGCTGGAGGAACGTTTATTTAAACACAGGTTAAGCATAAGCCTCATCAACTCCTGTTTCTGTTGAGTTTTCCTCTGTCATGGTGCCTACTACATTCCAATGCTTTTGTCTGGGCTTGGTATTTAGGAAATTTTGGTGAGGGCAGGGGGGGAGCTGGGGGGCGTGGGGCACGCTGGAAGCTGGTCAGCAGCAAGGAGAGGAGCGCTGGTGTGGGAATTGTGGAGTGGGGTCAGGGTTTAACTTTAGTGGCCATTCATCAGATGATGATTGATTGCTGTGCAGTCTCAGGGGACGTTTAACAACATCTCCGCCCATCCCCCTGCCCCCTTTGAAAGCAGATGGACCAAAAAATGGGGAGAGCGACACCCAGGAATTCCTGCTGTTGTAAAATGTTTTTACGGTGCACTGTACAGCCTTTCCTGAAGCAATCACATTTATGGCCTTGCTGTTGTATTTCTTGGGCTGCTGTGGCTGTAAAAGATGAATAGCCCTGTAATATGGTTCACTGATTCTGTTTAAATTGAAGTAGGCTCCCTTTATTGTTTTGTGTCTAAAATTGTATGCCACCAATTCAGGAAATATTTCCTGTTTGGGAAATAATCAACCCATAGCTGATTTATTTTAAAATAAATCACTTTTAACTATCTCTACAACTATTCTCCTCTCGCTTCTGACTTCTCTCTTCATTTAATTTTGGTGGAAATTCTAAAATACTAATTAATGTAGTGAAGCAATTCTTTTTTAAAAAAAAAAAAACCACCATGAATCTAGTGAACTTGTTTATGCATCTTTTTTCCCTTACTAGATAATTACCAGAGTGGATGTTGGAAAAGCACCAATTTTAAGATAAAAACCAATTGTATTTTTACATAACTATTTCACATTTACTACAGAAACGATTCATTAAAAGCAACTCACACAATTTTTAATTTCTTTGAAAGGAGAAATCTGTCTCTGCTTTCTTATTTCTTTTTCCTCACTGCCTATTAAAAGACTTGTGGGATTTGGAAAAAACAGCATGCTTGAGGGTTTTTGCTTATAAGACAGTCTTTCATACATTTGGGAAAGCAGTGAAATTAACAGGACAATAGTTTATTTGCAGCTTGATGGGGCTTTTGATTGTGTCATCTCTGGCTCCTCAGATAAGGTGGAGGAGGGGAAGTTTTAGGAATTTTTAAATACTGGGTTGTTGGTTTGCTTTTTTTAAGCTGATCTGTTATGGAAGACTTAGTGTTACTCTTCCCTTCTTTCCCACTGCCCCATCCCATCTGCTTTTCAAGACCAGTCTTGTTATTTGTCACATAACGAGCACAGAAGGAGCAGTATGTTGCTATATTAACAGTGCAAATGAAATCTGGGGTGGCCTTTTCACTTTGAGACTGGAAGGGGAGGCTGTGCCAGCCTTTTGGGTAAACTGCAAATGCATCAAGTATGAATTGAGAATAACGCACTTGTATCTTTCTACTTCAATAAAAAAATATATTGTTTGTATGAGCTTTTCTTCAGGGGATTGCTTGTCTTACTGGATTTTTGGCTTATTTTCTCCCCCTTCTATTTAGACACAGGCATGTAAACTTCATCTAACAATATGTGACTTTATGATCATGACCTAGGGACTGGGATACAAGCAGGCTTAAGCTTAACAATAAGTGCCTGGTTGTGATTGCAAGTGCAGGCAAGCTGGGTGCTGTGTTCCAAGCCCCGTTAGCCCGGCTGGGACAAATCCCACTCTCTGCACACTGTATAGCTGTGTATTTTCCAGTTTAATTCCCTGGGATTGTAGTCCTACTGCTGGTAGAGCCAACACACAGCCCGTTGGGTGTTGCTGACAGTGAGTATGTGGCTGCAGGAGGAGAGTTGCCCTTCTTGCACCTCTGCCAGGTTGGGGGTTTCTCTTGTAGCATTTGTGTCCAGAAAGGAGTTTCTAGGAGGGTTCCTAGTTAATCTTGAAGCTGGCTGAGTCTTCTAGTTCACTTGTGGTGGTGACTGGCTCTCTCCCACACTGATTGCAGCAGGGACTATACATTTGTGCTTTCTCCTGTGTGTTCAAGGTACCTGTGTTAAATAAATCCGATGTTCATCAGCCCATCAGTGTTTGATTCCACCCCCTCTCTTCACCCAAGCCTGTTAACCAACTTGCGCTCGATATTCGGGTCGTTGTTCACCATTTTGTTTACTAAGAAGCAAGAGGAGGTTTTGGCAATGGTTTTGCAGTTGTTTACCCAAAAGACTTTTCCTGTGCCATGTCCTGTGTAATGTGCATACTTCTGAAGTGAAATTTTGGTTCTTGTCTCTCTTCATTCTAAATTCTGCAATGATGTTTTCCGCCACATTTTGGTAGATAGTAAGAAGCAACTGAACAGCTTAAATTTAATTTCTCTTCGGTCTGAACAGCTCTTCACTCCTTATCAGTGCTGTTACCTTGCACCAAGAGTGCTTGGGTGACAGGACTGATCTGTGGGATTTGACCAAATTTTGCTGGTATTGACTTTTGGAGGTCTAATCACAGATTTAACTTTCTTCTAGACTTCTGTTCATATGGTCATCATTTTCCTTTCAGCTGCTCTGTTTGATTGAGGCCCCAAATCCCTGCTGTATGTTTTTAAGGTATATCAGATTCATATGACTTAACTTGATACCCTGTCTTGATTTTCATTCTCTCTCAACTTCTCAGTTGTTGAAGTGGAGACATTCAGCAACATGTAATAAACATTCCCTGTAATTTCAACAGTGAAATTACAGAACTGCAGGAGCGGGTGAACACTGTATACAGATTTAGACAACCACAGCGTAAAGACAAGGAACCCTCTAGCTGAAGAAGCTGATGTATTTGAGTAACACATTTCAGAACGAAGGCAGCTTTTTACTTGAAAACAACAGGATCTGACATGCTGCTTGAGAACTTAGTATTTGGATTGAAGCAAAACATAAATCTGTTCCAGTTTCTCTCCAGAAAAACTTAACCTTTAGGAAAAAAAAAAGAGGGTTGGTAAAACCTGACACGTGTGCACACACCCACACCCCCCTTTAAAAATTAATCCATATACCACTTCAGAAGCTTAACATGTCACTTTACGCAGCACAGGCGGTTTGAGAGAATCGCCTGTACTGCTCTTCCCCTTCCTTCTGAAGGGAGGAGGGCAAGGAGATTTCAAATAGCTGGTGATGCAAAAATGATTTGAACTATGAAATCTTGTTTGCTGTTGTTTAGAGGATTTCTTACTCTTCCATGGTAATCTAGATTTATTTTTTTTTTTACATTGCACACTAACAAATAGCTTATGTAGCTAAGAACAAGACTTTGAATACATAACTTTCTTGGGTTGAACTGTTGTGCTTTTTCAGTTAGTCTTTGAAAAGGTAACAGCTGATTTTTGCTTGCCTCTAAGAAAACACATTTAAATGGAATCTGCTATTTCTGTGTGCTGCTTCCCTCTACTGGGTGGAATGGGAACAGTTATGGTTGGTAATGGATCCAACTCCTAGGTCAACATCTTGTGTAAGACTTTCATTGTGATTTGCAATGTAGGACTTTGTGTGTGCTCTGTGAGGGTTATGGTTACCCATGGTTCACCGTAGCATTCAAATGCTTTGGGCTTGCTACTGTTCCAGTCTTATTATTCTCCAACTCAAGCACCTCTAAGTATTGGTAGCATAGAAGCACTGTCATAGCAAAGAGTTTTTTGCTTTGCTATTGGGACTGGCAGAAAGGAGTCTTGCCTAATATTGCCACTAAACATAAGGGATTTGAATAGTTCGGAAACAGAGGGTAGTTCTTGGGTGTGCATGCCTTGTTTTCCCCTTCTGGGAGGTGATTGTGCAGGTGCTGCTTTTCTCCAGTGCAGTGGTTATTAAATGACCCACTTAAGAGAATGTGGTGTTTGTGTGTGCAGGAAAAATCTTCACCTGAAACTTGCCATAGTTGACATCTCCAATCTCCAAGTGTTGGCAGATGGCTTCCGCTCTTAAGAGGAGCTGATGTGGACACTCTTCCTAGTATTGTATTGCAAAGAAAACAATGACTCTTCCATCTAACTGTAAGAGTATGTTTTGGAGCTTACTAGGAGGGATAGCTCTTCCTCTGCGCAGAAACTATTGTGGAGCCTGCCTATTGCTAGTGCTTCTGCCTCCTTTTTAGTTGAGCTGTTGGATATTTTTCATCCTGGTGGTATTTGCTCTTTAATTCTTCAGCAGAAATGTATGCAGGTTGTATATGTTTGGTTTTTTTCTTTTTTCCCTTCAAGGTACTGCATTTCTACTGTGATACCTGTTCTGTCCCCATATGTCGGGAATGTACCATGGGACGACATGTGGGTCACAGCTTTATCTACCTCCAAGATGCCCTCCAGGACTCCAGGACCATCACCATTCAGCTCCTGGCAGATGCTCAGCAAGGACGACAGGCTATTCAAGTAAGATACTCCCGACTTGAGTTTTTTATTTTCTCCCCTGCTTTTTTCTCCCACAGCTTGTCTGTTGCAGGGCAAGGTGTCAATGCAAAATGCTCTCTGCTTCTGCTGTCAGTCTTCTCACCCCTTCTGTTCTTTCAGATCTCTGACAGAAGTGGCTGTGGAGCTGAAAACAAAGTGCTGTTATATGAATTTTGCATTCTTGCAGCATAATTCTGTCATGTAAATCACAATATATATGAAGCTCTGCACAAATGCACTTGAGCGTGAAGCATTTTGAAGAAAGTTCTAATCTTGTATAGCAGTGCCAAGCCTAGTTTTGTCTTCACAACTGAGACTTTTTTTCGGCTGTCTGTCATGCCTGTACAGCATCTAGCGCTGTAACTACCTATGACTCTGCTTATGTCTTCAGTGTTGCCACCAAATATAAAATGCCAATCAACTGTTGAATTAGGGTGACACTTCTAGCCTGCCTGTGCAAAGGGTCTGGAGCCACCTCCAAACAAGGATTGCTCTGCACACCCAGTTGCACACTAACTGCCTGTTACTGCCTTCTGTCTCAGCTATGTTTTATAATGCAAATATAAATATCAGCCAGGAGCTGGAAAGAAGGTGGTACAGTGCTTGAAGCTATAGAAGAAATTACATAGGGAATTAGCCTGCAGGGATATGTAGATAGTTACTTTTGCTGAATAATATCTAGTAGTAACTGGTATATGGTTTTAGCTTTGGATGGGGAAAAGCATTGTGGGAAGCTATGCTCTGTGCTACTATCTTCTCATTTTGTTAGCCTCAAATGCTCTAGATTTGAGCTGGATATTCTGAAACTCAATGCTTCTTTGTGATTTAACTGTTAAGATTTATTTTTTTTTTTAGTAAACATTGATAGAATGCCATGTACGGGAAGTAACCTTACATTTTGAATTAGGTGCGCTTTCCTAACATGTGCATGGTACAAATAACTTAAACAACATACAGACCCATTGTCCAGCCATCATTGCTTGTTCCTAGTAGGCAAGGATTTGAGTGGGTCTCTTAAGTTTTCTTGCTAAATAAAATGTTAAATCTCCTCCGCTGTTGTTAGCAGTGACCACTTCTTCGGCCTTTTCTAGCTCACTTTCCTGCGGTGCTACGGATTTCCGCTGTATTCTAGTTAGGTTACTAGATGTAGGGCTTGTGTGTCTTGGGGACTGGCTGTTTTGAAGTTGGATTCCCTTCTGTGATGCGACAGTTTTTCTATTACGCTGGGTTGTGAGAATAAGCCGTAAATTTTAGCCTGTCAGATAGTTTTAACACTAAAGTAAGGTTGTTCAGTGGGACAGATGCAGCTGCTTCTTCTCTCCTTCAGTCTTTGCACCTGTGGGATGAAATAATAAGTATTATGATGGGATAGATAGTAAACTGTTGTTTGCCTCCCTTTAGCTTGTAATGTTAACTTGCTACAACAGAACAGCAAACTCCAAATTGTTGGAGCTGGATGGTAATTTAAAGCACCACTGTAAGACAGAATCTTGCAGACTTTAGTTTCTTCCAGAATTTGTTTTAAATTGAATCATAAGGCCCTTCTCTTTAGCAGTATCTATACTGAAACAATTAACATCCCCAAAATGAGCAAGAATGGGATTGTACTAAAGAAACCCACTGGTGCAGTGTTCTAAATTTCTTCTCGCTGTCCTAGACAAGGGCAGTAATTAAATTACTGCTTTAAATTACTCAAGGACTCAAACTGGTATAGATGAATCATCTAAGAAGGAACTGACTCTTAAAGTAGAATCTAGCAGAATAACATTGAGTGTCACTTTAGTATTGCATGAATGCTTTTGTGCCCATTTGCTTCCTACTGGGTTTACTTTGTTTATTCCTCCCCCATTTTTTCCTGTCTTTTATTTTGGAGGCTCCTGCCACTGTGGTGAGCTGACTACTTTATAATGGTACAGGTAAAAGATGGGCAGTACTGGCTATGCCTGTGTAACTTAAACAAGTGACTCACTTTGTGCAGTTTTACCTTGGTCTATCTTCAGCCCCATCCAGTTTAAGAGGCTGTCTTGGAAGTGTTAATTGGGCAGCTTCTGTAAAGATTCTGTCAAATTAATCATGCTTTTTGTCAAATGAACCATGCTTTTCAAGAACTGAGTTGTCTTGTTGGTATAGTGAGCTTTTTAATCTGGACTGCTGTACAGATAAAGGTTGTAGTGAGCAAGTGATAAAGTTGAAGTGGTCACCTGTGTATTGCGTATACAGGAATGGGAAGGTGGTACAGCTCAAGACAGCTGGAACCTAAGCAACATCAGCAACAACTGCAAGAGAATGTATAGCAGTTAAAAGCAGAGGTGCTCAACTGAAAGGTAATGCAGTGAGCTTGCTGCCTAAGAAAGTTTTCATGGAGCAGAGCTATGTATTTATCCTAGGGAGAAGACAGTGTGTCAGCATGAATTTAAAACTTAAAGTAACTAGGCTCTATATTAAAAAACTGGTTTGAGTGCTTTTGTTAATTTCAAAACTATTATGGAATTAAATGCCAGCATAAGCTGCAATATGAGGAACATAGACTGGAGCTCTGTAAGGCTTGAAAAGTATTATGGTGTAGTAATACTTCAGTGGGACTGATTCATACTGCTGTATGAGTAACTCTTAATACGCTCTGAAAGCGATAGCTCTCAGCCATGAGATGTTGAGGATGAATGAGGAAGGGTAGTTGAGAGTAAAGGGGAAGAGGTGGAATTCGAAGGGCATTGCAGGAGAGAGGAAATCAAGCCATGAGTCAACTGACTGGAGAGTATCTGGTTAACCAAAGTTGAAGCTTTTTAGGAAGAAATGTTTATTTAAACTCTTCCTGCGGCTTTGGAGGGAAGATTGTTTTTCAGACTTGGGGAAAAAAAAAAAGCTGTGACTTGGGATACATTTCAGCCTCTTGATCCACTGAAGCCTGATCTAGTCTGTCACTCTTGAGAAGTCCCAACACGACTTTTCAAAGGAGTTGAAGTCCTGTAAGAACTAGTAAGTCTGACAGCAAGAGGTTTTGGTGGGTTTTTTTGGTTGTTTAGTTTGGTTTGTTTTTTTTTTTTTTTTATATCCTCGGTGAGGTTCTGCAGCAGTGGAAAGCTTCCCTGTGCTGCACTGCTCCTGGCCATGATCATGCATTTTGAAGCTTGTCCCTGACATGAGAACTTAGGCACATGAGTACAAGTGGTGTGCATTTGAAAGCACAACCTTTCTGTAGGGTTACTTTCTGGCTGGGTCAGTCCCCAGACTGGTTCACTGCAGTGCTGTAAGGACTGCCAGTGGTGCTAGGGGATGGAACAGAAATGCTCAACTCTGCTTGTAGCACCTCTCTCTTGTCACGGTGGAAAGCCTGTCCTCCTTGCTGGGATGCTTTTCTAGCTTTTTTTCAGAGTCTTGAGTTGTGATTCACATCATAGTATGAAAGCCAAAGTTGACATTAGATTTATGGTGGCAGGGAGCAGGACTGCTGCCTTTCTATATGGGGGAGCTTGTCCTGCTGCCTTGTTTTACCTCACAGAAGGGCACACTTAGCTGTCTTCTTTCAGAATTTTTTCCAAGGACTGGGTCACAAACTGAACGTAAATCTGTTATGCTGAAAGATAGATGGCGTTTTCAAAATGTCATGTTCTTAAAATACATCTATACGTGTGTAACTGTATATATGAATGTATGTGTGTGTAATCTAATGCACTTGCGTAACAGTAAAGCATTGAGTGCTCGTTCCCATTTAGGGTCAATTTCCAGGTGAACATGTTAAGATACCAGTTGATCTGTCCATGTCAGTTGTCTTAAAATTAGCTTTATTGGAAAACACATAAATTCTTCCCTAGCTGAGCCTATAGTTTTTGCTGGGATGTTTGCCATTGCATTAAATTAAATGTGGAAGCTTGCAATGAGACTGATCATCTGCAGATTATTAGAGGAAGTGACTCGCTTATCTACCAGCTTGAAAGGCTTAAGAGTTCCTGGTAAGGTGGTTCAGCTGCTAAGGCAATGCCTCTTCTCTACCAAATTGTGAGGGTGCCCTTATTAATGCCCTTATTCTAGGGAACAGGGGGAGGGAGGTATTGTAAGAAACTTGGCCAGCCAGAAGAGGAAGCTGATCTATTGACTTGAGCCTCTGCCCTTTGCTGGAAGCTTCCCTGTGGGTTGCCATATGGATCTGTGCTGCTGGGAGGTTGATACCTGAGAAGGATGGCACCGCTGTGCTCCAAAGGATTGTTCTGGGGTTGTCACTTTGACTTAGCTCAGGCACCCTTGCGTGTGGCTTTGAAGTCAGGTTTGAGAATCTGAAATGAAGCTTTGTAAGCAAAATGAACTCAATTTGGCTTTCCTAAATGTAGGAGTTACATCAGTAGAGGCTGAATTTCTTTGTACTTCTAGTTATTTTGTGCTGTGTGTTAGTGAGTTCTTTAGTGTAATGTACAAGCAGGTATTTAATTGGGGAAAAATGGATTTAATGTGTATCATTGCCCAAACTCTGTTCTACCTAAAATTTTAGGTGAAAAGTCTGTTCTTGAGGTACAGACCAAAGTGAGTGATTGTTTGTTGGTTTCTGATATGAGTTAAACTGGTGTCTAGCCTTCCCTCCATCAAAGCTTCTTTTGAAATTCTCTGTATATAATGATTTTTTTCTTCAAGTGAGAGTTTTCTAGCTTTTTACACTTTTAAAGCTGAAACCTTTAAATTGGTCCAGTTACTGTGATCTGTGCTGTAGCTGCAAAACCACTGCTAAGACTATTAATCCTAGTCTCTTTATTGCAGCTATACTTTGTATAGCATCTTCCAATTCATTTTTCTAGTCTAAGAACATTTGGAAGCTTATATCCAGTTCTTGCTGCTGGAGAGAGCTGGCTGTTATGTCCTGGTTGTTTTATCCTGCTCCGAAACAGTGATGTGTAACTGGAGAAGTTCTTTGAAGCAAGCCCTCTGTGGTTTTTTGTTACCATAACTGAAAACAAACTGTTGATGGATGGAACAGCTTTTATTGGTGGAAGAGGGCTAACTTGAGATATACAGAAATGTTTCCTTAGGGTTTTTTTTTTTGTATTTGACATGCTTTTAAAAACTAGAGAGAATCTGTACATGAGACATTATACCTCCCTCTTGTCTTTGGATGGAGTTAAACGTCCTAAGGATCTTGTAAAAAAAAAAAAAATATTTAAGAAGCTAGTGTTGATGGGTTGTAATACAGTTATTGTAAGCAACCTTTACACATCTCCTTGTGTTGCCATAGTGGTGTCTTATGTCAGTTTGTTCAAATGGATGATTTTCTGAACTGAAGTGATATATCACAGCTCAGCATATGGATTAACAGGCTCTGTTTCAAAGGCATAAGTTAGCCTCTTCAAAACAACTGCGTGCTGTGTGGACATACTGTGTGTAATTGTGGACGTACTGGTTTCCATTTGAGTCTTGGACTGTGGAAACCGTGCAGTGAGGGCATCAGCATCTTTACAATAGCTTTGCATTTCTTGTTTTCTTGTTTGTAGTCCATCAGAGCACATGCTTTGTAATGACTTCTTTCTCCTGGAGTGTTACATAATTCTCCATTTAAAAAAAAAAGCAGTACTAGTTTTTACTAGTTAGAGGTTCTAGTTTCCAATGTCCAGTAGAAGACATGAAATGTGAAAATGGCTGAGAACTGGCGGCCTACAAAATGGCAAATCCTGATTTGCAGCCAAGTTCAGTGATACTGTTTTGCTACTTCTCACTTCTGCCCTGTCAGAGCCACTCTAGCAAGCTCTTTACCAGTTTTTCCTGCAGCTGGTCACATGTAGCTAGAGGGGAGCTCAGAGGTGCCCACCTAATGGGGCTTGCAAAGGATACCTGGGGCACAACACAACTTGACACTAGCTTTTACTCAGAAATGGTTGGAACGTGTAGGAACTGGCCAGGTGTGCCTGGGTTTGCTGTCTTGATCTGGAAAGGAGTGTTTGCATTGGGTTAGCACGTATGTAGGCGCTGGCAACCTTGGAACCAGTGGCATTTTACATAGGGGTGTGTTTATGCAGAGCTAGGTCTAATGAGATGTAAAATGAATTATAGGAATAGCTACCATTATGTGTTAGCAAAGTAGCTTTATGGTTTGTATAAAATATCCAGAGAATAAAAACAGAAAACCTGCACATCTAAGAATCTTCATTAAATGGTTTGAAATCTAAAAGTACAGGTAATAGTGCATGCCACTGCCCTCTTCTGCTAAACTGTGTGTGCTTTAAATGTTGTTTGTTGCTATTTGTGTAAGTTCATTGAAGGGTAAGAAATTCTGAAATGTGCTGGTAGCAATAGATAGTGATGGGTGTCTGCATTGCTTTCCTTCATGAAAACATGCTTGTCTGTCCCACTGGAAGCTCTATTTGCAAGGTTTCCTTTTGTTATGGACCTCTGGAACATATCACCTGCACTGCACACATTGTCATTACTGAAATTTTACTCTAAGGAATTGGAAGTACCAGTTTTGACCCTGAAGTCTACAAGATACACTGCAAAGTCCTTTAATTTTTTTTTTCTTTTAAACAATGAGATTCTGTGCTAAACACAGGCCTTTATCTTCTGTTTCCCAAGCATGTTAACTGGTTGACCTTCTCATTCACTAGCAGTGCAATAATTATGACATACCATGAGAAGAGTGCATCATAAAAGCTGCTTTTCTTTAAAAGAATTTGTTAAAAAGATTGTGTGGTGCTTGACCAGAACAACAAATGCTGCTGTTCAACATGTTTCCTGAAAAGCTGACCTCTCTGAAGACAAGTTCTGCACAGGAAATTCCTGCAGAACAGCAGGAGAGAGTTATCATGACAGAGCTGTGATATCTTACAGTAATCAAAGAGAACAAGGGATTTCCATGTAAAGAAGGCTTCCAAAAGTTGTACTTAAAGCTCTTGGCTTTCACTTCAGATAGATAACTTGCCCACTGCTGCTCCCTTCCCACCATACGACTCCCTGTTACTGTGTTTGGCAGCCTTTCCAGGCTGTTCCAGTACATTAAGGCAGAATGCAGGACCCAAACCTGCCAATGTCTTGGACAACATTGGAGCCTTAGTGTTTTGGACATTCTCCACTGATCTGAACTGTTCAGACTCGGGCAAGTAAAAATAAATTGAGGTAGTGACGTGGATTGTTAGTAGGCAATCTTGTGTTATTGATTATAGTTATTTGCCCTGCTGTAATTGATTCCTACAGTTGAAAGATCACAGGCTCTACAGGGAATTAATACCTTCCTTGCTATGATGGGGTTCTTGAAAGGGGGGCTCTGGTTTTGGTGAAGAATTGTGGGAAGTCGAGATTGCTCTTGGCTATGAGAGAAGCATACACACAGATCTCTGTCCTAATTGTACTGCTATACAAAAAGCTCAAACATGTAAACCAAAACTTTCCCTGCTTTCACACACGTGCTTGCTAGAATTGGAATATGAGTGCATAGCATCATTTGCTTAACACTTCTCCAGGAGATACCTGTTTCTTTTTGCAAAGGAAGAGTACTTTGCTGTACTTGACAAGAATCCGTGTCGGTTTTGGGAAGAAATACATACCTTTTGCTGTCAGTACAAGCGGGTTCTGTGTTTGAATGGCAAAATAGAGGTGATGGAGACACAGTATTCTTACGTGTGTACTCTTCCAGCTAGCACTTAGACTTAACTGGCTTATATGAAGCCTTAATCTGTGGCCAGTTATGACTTCATGTTGTCTTTTATAATTGTTGTAATGAGATTTTTCACTTCCTGTCAACTTGAAATTTTGAGTCAAATTTGTCTGCCAGAAGCTTTGTGCGAAGGAAGGTCAGGTCTGCTTCCAGTGGTACTGGGATACTTGGGATGCCCATGGGTGTGAAGCCATTCCGCATTAAAAATGTAGGGAAAGTGGCTCTGACCTAGGAGTTGTGTGAAGGAGGAAGAATGGAAAGGCATACTCTTCTTACTGAGCCCTGTGCTGCAGAGAAGGCTGTCAAGTAGCATTCCTATTTTCCTCTGACAGTTTACAAGAGACTTTTTTGGATTAAAAATCAGAAACATTTCTTGTCTTATTTTCTCAGGGTTGTCTTCATCTTGTCTCCAGAGACTAATCACCTGCCCAAGTTAGTCTTTTTCCTCTCCTTCTCCTACATGACTTGGAAAAATACCTCTAATTCAAACTAATTGTCTTAAATTAAATACCTGGAATGAAAATGCCTAATTAATACGTCTGGTTTTGGTTTAGTGTTCCAATTGTTGGCATAAACTAGATGCTGCTGAACTTGCCGGATCAGACTTTGAAACTACTATCGACTAATTCCATAAAAGATAACAAAAAGCCTTGCCTGACTTTAGAGACAGAGCTGGATCACATTCACAGATTGTTGTTTCAGGTGGTTCTTAGATTGGTACATACTTGTATACAAAATTAAATTGCAGATATTTTCCATAGTGCCCTAGATGTATGGGAAAGCCTTAAGTGACGTTTCTGCCTACTTTATCAAGCCTACATTTCTGAAGACTTAAGATGTTTTCTGCCAGGACGTTCCCAGGCTACCTAGTCTGAAACAGCTCAGGAGTTCTGAAATGGACCAGTTCCTTGGACTAGGGTAGGGGAAAGGTGTTGTAAAGTCTATCTAAAATGCTGTATTTAAAAACAAATAACTGTGGTGATTTCCATGGCTTTCAGTATGTCATGTGGAAAACAAAGGTAAATTTGAGCTATGTTATCAACTGTCAATGATATATGTTAATCTCTGCTGAGCTGCTGCAGTCATGTGTAGAGTGCTGGTAGGGGTTTGGATGTCTTGTGTATGTTGATTAGCATCGACACTGTAGATGCTTGATGGTATAGTCGCAGAACCTCTCAATGGTTGAGGTTGGAAGGGATCTCCAGAGGTCTTGTCTAGCTCCGCTGCTCAAAAAAGGACACACAGAGCCAGTTGCCCAGGACTGTGTCCAGACAGCTTTTGAATATCTTCAAGGCTGGAGATTGTGCATCTCTGGGCAACCTGTGTTCACCCTCGCAGTGGAAAAAATGCTTCCTGAGGTTCAGAGGAAACATGTGTTTCAGTTTGTACCCAATGCCTCTTGCCCTGTGGGGCACCGCTGAAAAGAACCTGCCTCAGTCTTCTTTGCACCTTCCCTTCATGTGCTTATATACATTGAGAAGATCCCTTCCAACCTTCTATTTCCTAGGCTAAATACTTTAACATACCATCATTTTGCTCTAGAATTTTGTAATTAATAAGAGGTTAAAAAGATACTAGTTTAAAGGTTCACATCTGCATATTAATTCTGCTTCACTGTATGACAAAGGTGTTGAAAAGATCCACTTAACTGATCCTGTTGAACCTTTTCCATCTGGAACTGTGCCTACTTTTTATCTTGCTGAGTTTTATCCTCTTTTCTGTAATCTGAAACTGGGAGTAGTTTGGGAAGGATTTTAAAAGGAAACAATTCTCTTTGAGGAAAGAAGATGCTTAGGTGGTCTGCGAGTTCCTTCTAGGTGTATTCTGCAGAATGCTACTACAGAATGTTTTAAAAATGCTAGTATTAGAAGGTTATGTTAGAAAGAATTTATTCCCTATACAAGGTGTGAATGACAATACAAATGCTTTTTAATGATAACCACATAAACCTTGGGTT
This sequence comes from Phaenicophaeus curvirostris, assembly GCF_032191515.1. Classification (NCBI taxonomy): domain Eukaryota; kingdom Metazoa; phylum Chordata; class Aves; order Cuculiformes; family Cuculidae; genus Phaenicophaeus; species Phaenicophaeus curvirostris. Next base: position 47,601,223 of record NC_091397.1, on the reverse strand, counting down.
TTCTTTTAAAATTTATTAACTTCACATTCTGTTAGGAGTATTTCTGCCCAGCTCAGATGCATAGATAAAACCATCTGTTCCCTACAGTGTCATTTCTTCCTAGAAGTGGAGCCATCACACAACACTTATTTGTGTGAACCATTTTGAGAAACAAGGCAAACAGGGTTCCCTATATGAAGGAAAACATGAGTGAATTCCTGTGCAAATGTCTTGTTAGAGGTCATACTAGCTGCTTGCTGGAGCTGCAGAGGAAATTTAGCCCTGTGGTGTTGGTGCACGGTATGATGAAGATATAAACTCCATGTAAAAGATGTAGTAAAGAAAACAAGCATTGTCACTTTTAAGTGTTCACCTGAAGGTGTAGTGAAATGTAAGCAGCAGTCTTTGGATGTATTTCTGATTGATTGTGTTGAGCCTTAAGTGTGTTGTCTTTTTTCTTCCCAGCTGAGTATTGAACAGGCCCAGGCCGTGGCAGAGCAGGTTGAGATGAAAGCGAAGGTGGTACAGTCTGAAGTCAAAGCAGTGACTACTAGACATAAGAAGGCCTTAGAAGAGCGGGAGTGTGAGCTGCTCTGGAAGGTATGCACCTTGTATTTGTGGTTTGAACTGCTGACAAGTGGCTTTTCAAACTAGAATTGTGTTTAATTACTCCATGGCCAGATCCTGGTATCTTACCACAGAACACTGAATTGAAACACTATGGTCTAGTGTGAACTCACTCCTTTTTGTAGCTAGCAGGATCCTGGATTCTGGTCCTGGTTGATTTTGTGTTAAATACGTCTCTTAATCTGAGGAACTGATTGGTTTTTGTAGGGACTACAGTATCCTCACCCCAGCTCAGCCCCAGAAGTAGAGTGGATACTCCCTCTGCTGGCTTAGCAGCCATGCCTCATATCTCTGTGCTGACCAGAGAAGAGATTGTCTTTGAACACCTTTTTAAAGAATGTCTTCAAAATCTCTTTAATATGTTGCTGTAGAACTAGGTATATAGTAAATGGATTTTCTTACGAGATCCACTTTTCATAAACAAAGTAAAGGAGCAAAGGTTTATATGCTGTCTTTTTGTAGAAAAGTCTAGTAGGAATTCTGCAAGACTTAACTTTCATTGTCCCCACACATAAGGACTAACTTTACTCTTAATCAATGTAGTGTCCTTCAGATTTTTTTTTTTCCTCTTACTACTAGTAGAAGAAAAGGATACTCTTCAACAAGAGTACCTGCGCAATCCCAAACTCCTGCACTCACTTGCATCACTCCTGCCACAATGCATCTGCGCTGTTCTGGAAGTAACAGCAAAGTTTCTTATTACAGAAACATGATTTAGTGGTCATGCTTCTATTCTGCTTGTTAGCACAGTTTAGTCTGGATTGGCCCTTTGGGTGCCCGTAAAGAATTGACCAGAAACTCACTCTTGGCTGGTGGATTGGGTATTTTAGATCAGTGAGTCAAACTCAATTGTCCTATAGACGTGTGATTGCTGCTGCTGGTATAGGGGAGCAAACCTGTAGTGCCAAGATGAGAAAAGTCTAGGAGTAGATGGGAAATGCTCCTGTGATCTGCTGTCACACCAGATAGTGTGGCAGGAAGCCAGACTCTGTACAGCTGTTGCCTATGCTAGCAGAGCCAGGCAGAACGGGATGTACTTGTGGTTGGTGAGGCACACGCTGCCAAGAAGCAGTGGCATCCTGCTCAAGTTCTTCTCCCCTGCCTTTCCTTCATCTTATAGTTTATTATAAGGAGTTGCTCCATATACAGTGAGACTGTCCCCTATAAGAACCTTGTTTTTCTGTAGTCTTTCTACAAGTGTCAGTGGCAAGATTAAAAATGCACTTTATATAGTTACTGTACTTAATGCTGTATTCTTCTGAAGTATATTTGGATTGAGGGAGGTGAGTTTCCTTTCTACTGTTAGCCTTTCTCAAGAAACTTGGCGGTCTTCTCTTGAGATATTCCTAGTGCAGGAGAAGTAATACTCGCCCCTAAGCCGTTTGTATCCCAAGAGGCTGCATAAATGCACTTTATTACATAATGTCTGCACTGAGAACAAGTTCTCTTCAGGTTATAAAAATCTTACTTCAAGAAGGAAACTTGGTGGTGGTGGTAAATCAGTCTAGCAAAAAAGGCTTGAGTGTATTAAGCCCAAACATGAGGAGTGTTAGTGAATAATCTGGGGTACCAAAGCCTAAGTTAAGGATTAAGCAAGGACCTAAAATTAGTAATTTATTTTGGAAATCTCCCGGAGAAAGCATCTCTGACTTTAAGGCACACAAGTTTTGCCAGACTTGCCTTTAAATGAAATAACATGTTTGTACATGTTACCTAGTCAGTATGACCAAGGAGCCTGCAGACAGTAAGTTGTCAGTCTTTGAAATACATTGCTGGTCTTGTTCTGCAGCCAAGCAGGTATTCAGACATATGGAATTATATTTTAGCAATAATAAGACAATTGCATCTTTCATTAGTTTTACAAAGAAGATGTCTTTGCTAGATGGTCTAAAGTGATTTTTCACAAGTAGAGGTACAGAGGCTTGTGTGAAAGTATTTGCCAACAAACCATTTTTGCTTGAGCTTAAGTCCCTGAGCAGGGACTGACAGCAGCCTTCTGTGTTATTTAGAGTGACATTCTAAAGCATCCTGTTGTAAAACACTAGCTTGGAATGACTGCCAGTATTTGCAAGAAAACATTAAAATAATTGGACCCTAAAAATCCCTGGAGATGGTTGTCTGGTATTATCCAGTCACACACAAATGGTTCTGGCAAGCAGGGGAATGACAAGAGCCCATGTGCATTAGCTGGTGCTGACTCCTGGCCTCAACTTTGTGTGATAACGGCCTGCCTGCTGAAATTGGTCTCAATTCTGGTTAGAGAAACCTCAGTCTCTGCTCTTTCTTGAGAACCTGTTGTGTAACCTCTTTCCCTGGAGTCTGAATAAAAGATGTACCTTCAGATGATCTGTCAAGTACCGTGCAGCTAGAAAACAGAGTACCAATTGAAGAAGCAAATCATAAGCAAGTGACTAGAGGAAAGCTGGGGAAGGGCTTTTTACAGGGAGTGCATAATAGGATGAGAGGTTAACAGTTTTAAGCTGAAAGTGGGGGGGGGGTTAGATACCGGGAAATGTTCTTACTTTGAGGGTGGTGAGGCACTGGAACAGGATGCCCAGAGAAGTCGTGGCTGCTCCATCCCTGGAGGTGTTCAAGACCAGGCTGGGTGAGGCTTTAAGCAACCTGATCCAGTAGATGATGTCCACTAGAGGTGTTCTAGGAGTTGGAACTGGATGATTAAGGGTCCCTTCCAACCCAAACTGTTTTGTGATTTTCATAGAATCACTAGGTTGGAAAAGACCTTAGAGATCATCAACTCCAACTGTACCTGTCCACTAAATCATGTCCTCAAGCACCTAATGTACCTGCTTTTTAAACACCTATAGGGGTGGTGACTCAACCACCTTTTTGGGCAGCCTTCCCAGTGCTTGATAACCCTTTCACTGAAGAAATTTTTTCCTAATGCTCAATCTAAACTTCCCCTGACGCGGCTTAAGGCCATTCCCTCTTGTCCTATCACTGGGGAGAAGAGACCAACACCCATCTCTCTGCAACCTCCTTTCATGACTCTTCCTTTCAAATGACATTCTGATGCAGCAGATCTGCAGAGTGTGAGAATGATTTTGGCTGGAGGATGGGAAAGAGGAATAATCCTGGATTTTGATAGATAATTACTTTTCCTTCATTTTGGCTTCTCAATATCACAGCTTTTACAGGCTTGTTTGTTCTACAGTTGTCAACATTTCTCAACAAATCCACTCTTCTACATAAAAACTGGTTGTGGATAACATTAGGATATGTTTATGTTATGGGTTATCTTTCTCAATGTAAGTGTGCTTTTCTCTCCCCTCCATCCCTCTTCCCCCATCCCTCCAAGGTGGAAAAGATTCGTCAAGTCAAGGCTAAGTCACTCTACTTACAAGTTGAAAAGCTACGTCAGAACCTAAATAAGCTGGACAACACCATTAGTGCTGTTCAGCAGGTCCTGGAGGAGGGTCGTACCATGGATATTCTTCTGGCTCGGGACCGCATGCTGGCTCAAGTGCAGGAGCTGAAGAATGTAAGAGGCCTTCTCCAGCCACAGGAAGATGACAGGATCATGTTCACACCCCCTGACCAGGCATTGTATATGGCCATTAAATCAATGGGCTTTGTCAGCAGCGGGGCTTTTGCTCCTTTGACCAAAGCCACCGGGGAAGGCCTCAAGCGTGCGCTGCAGGGCAAAGTGGCCTCTTTCACAGTGATAGGCTATGACCATGATGGTGAACCTCGCCTTTCAGGAGGTGACATGATCTCTGCAGTGGTGATGGGCCCAGATGGAAACCTTTTTGGGGCAGATGTCAGTGATCAGCAGAACGGGACCTATCTGGTCAGCTACCGTCCACAGCTAGAGGGAGAGCACCTGGTCTCCGTGATGATGTGCAACCAACACATTGAGAACAGCCCCTTCAAAGTCGTAGTGAAATCTGGGCGCAGTTACATAGGCATCGGGCTGCCGGGGCTCTCCTTTGGCAGTGAGGGAGACAGCGATGGCAAACTTTGCCGCCCCTGGGGCGTTAGTGTAGACAAAGAAGGCTACATCATTGTTGCTGACCGCAGTAATAACCGCATCCAGGTGTTCAAACCATGCGGGACCTTCCATCACAAGTTTGGCACGCTGGGCTCCCGGCCAGGCCAGTTCGATCGGCCTGCTGGCGTCGCCTGTGACACCTCACGTAGGATCATCGTGGCTGACAAGGACAATCATCGCATCCAGATCTTCACGTTTGAGGGGCAGTTCATTCTAAAGTTTGGGGAGAAAGGAACAAAGAATGGTCAATTCAATTACCCATGGGATGTGGCTGTCAACGCAGAGGGCAAGATCCTGGTCTCTGACACAAGGAACCATCGCGTTCAGCTTTTTGGGCCCGATGGTGTGTTTCTCAACAAGTACGGCTTCGAAGGGGCACTCTGGAAGCACTTTGATTCCCCCAGAGGTGTGACTTTCAATCACGAGGGCCACTTGGTAGTGACAGACTTCAACAACCATCGCCTTCTGGTCATCCATCCAGATTGCCAGTCAGCACGCTTTCTGGGCTCAGAGGGCACTGGGAACGGCCAGTTCCTGCGCCCTCAGGGAGTGGCAGTGGATCAAGAGGGGCGCATCATCGTGGCCGATTCCAGGAACCACCGGGTGCAGATATTTGAGTCAAATGGTAGCTTTTTATGCAAGTTTGGCACTCAGGGAAGCGGCTTTGGTCAGATGGACCGTCCTTCAGGTATAGCTGTCACCCCTGATGGCATGATTGTTGTGGTCGACTTTGGAAACAATCGAATTCTCGTCTTCTAATCTGTGTTTGAATTAGGAAGAAACTGTCTCAGGGAAATTCTTCTAAGAGAAAATGAAAAAATACAACGTTAATTCAAACCTACCTCATCCTTAATTTTTTTTACAGATGAATGTACTTATCTTTTCTGCAGGGAGTGAGCCTGTAAAGTTAAATTCTATCTACCTCATTGTTCTTCCTTCCTTCCCTCCCTGGTTTCTCGCCCTCTCCCCATCCCCACACACTCACAGTTCAGAACGTTTTACCTCTCCCCTGATGGGGTTTCATGCACAAACAAGTGTTGCTGTGCACATTAGGTGGTTTGTGTGGTGAATTCTGTAGACTAAGCCAAAAAAAAAAAAGGCTCTTTAACTTTTGTAATGGAGAAAATGGTAGTAGGTGTTTGTAGATAAATTGTGTTCTTGACCATACTGCAGTTCTGTGGGTGGGGACATGGGAGGGGGGATTTTTGTTTTTTTGAATTGCTGCTGCAGCAGAGAACTTTTTCCTGTTCTCCTTTTTATACCTCAGTGTGTTTGATTTACTGGCGAGCACAGCGTCTTGTTCCCAGACGACTTTGAACATTCTGCGAATGTGAGTGGGATTCACTCGCAGGGAAGAGCAAGTTTGCATCTTTTTGGCATTTCTGTGTATTTTTTTCTGAAACACAGTAATCCAACAGCACAAAGTAAAGCTGATGAAAATGCACAAAAAATTCTTTAAGTTTAAACCAAATCGTTCATTTTAGTGGCTTAGTGCAGTTGTAAAGTTTAGATAAAAAGCAAGGCTTCCTTTAATGTAACCCGTCATTGAGTTTCTTTTTACCCTTTCACCTGAAAGTTATTAGTTTTTAAGAAGTTCTGTTTCTTTTATCAGTGCACCTAATCTGGATAACAGATGAGGTTACAAGGAGCATTAAAATAGGGAAAATCAAACCCTTTAGATTTGATTTCTTGTGAAATGGCTAGCTTTTTTTTTTTTTCCCCATAGAGAGACTTGAAGGGAATAACGCCTGATGGATATGATAGAACAGAAGTGGTACCTTTTTTCAGAAGTAAGAAATAAGCACAGCTTTGGAGATTCAGGGTGTGTTTTGTCACACTGTGTCAACAGTTTTTTGTGTTTAAAGAGGGTTGCAATAACTATCAGTGACAAAAATATATAAATCTTTCATCTAACGTCTTCCCCAAAGAGCTGGACTGAAAAATTTGGGAAGGTTTACTGTAGTTTTTAGGGTGGGATGGGCCTGTGGCTCCGTATATCTCTTGCTACAGATCCATGTGAAAAATTACCAGTACCAGCATAAGGCAAACTGCATCAAGATGGAACTTTGCTGCTTTTTTTTTTTTCCAGGGCAGTACCAAAGAAATCTGTGTGAAATAAATGTGTTATGATCCTTAAAAGCTTGGAGGCAGGGGGAAGTTAGCCCTTTCAGGGATATTAAAGCAAACAAAAAGGCCTTTCTGAGAAGCGGAAACTTCTTTGTTGAGAATAGAGATCTCTTCAGCAAAATGTGACTTTGAGTCCCTGGAAGTATTTGGTTTTATTCTTCAATGTCTTGCATTCCATTTTAGCTGTTAATGTAGATGTAGTCTCTAGAGAGCTATTCCTTCACCCTCTGGATGAGGCCTTTGGTGTGGTAAACAAGAATGGTTGGAGAACAGAAGGCTTTTGTGTCTCTTCTTGATGTAAAAAAATCATATATCAGTACTCTTAGGCTTGGAAATGCCATGGGGTTTACCTTACAATTTGCAAGAGAAGATCTCTGAAGCATGAACTTGGTTGCTATCAAAAAGCTTGAAGAGCCTTAACCACCCTCCAAGGAAAGGGTTCATCTCTGCCAGCTACCATGCACAAAAGTGACCTGAGATTGAAAGGCTCTCGATAGGTTTGTGAGAAATCACAAGGTGCACTTTCCTTCTTGCTGCTTTTCCCCTCCAAGGAGTGTTAACTTTCTGGGTTTTCTAGAAATCCTGATGATGTGTGCAGAGAGCTGCCACTTAGAGGAGGCTTAAATGAAAGCACCAGAAAGATTTGTGAGATGGCAAAACCTCTTTAGAGAGAAGGGTGAGGAAAAGACACCAAAACAAAGTGAGAGAAAGTAACTGTGCTGCCTTTCAGCCAAAGCCTCGAGGAAGCAACCTCTTCAAAGCAGTATGTTTCAGCTAGGCTTAATCTTAGGATAGCATGGTTTAAAAATCATCTTTAAAGGATTATCTTTTATACAGATGTCTGTCACTATATTTATGTGGCTGCTCAAAATATTGTTATGCGAGAAAGCTGGTTTACCTTCAAAAAAATTTTCAAGTTCTGGTTGTGTACGTGCCTCCCTTGTTGGGGGTGACCTTGCAGCTGTGACAGATGCCCATGTTTGTCTTGTATTATTCAGCCCAAGAATTATTTGCAGCTTGGGCTGTGAAAACTAATAGCCTGTAAGACCTAGATACCAAAGAAAACTGGTTTTAAAAGCTTTAATGTTTAGTTTGCAGTGTCCTTGCATTTATTCTGTTATGTCTTAAAAATGCCAGGTTTCTTAATATCTTGACCAGAGTGACTGACAGCATTGGCATATGCTAGAAACGCTCTTGTGATTTAATGCTTGTGGGGTTCCCCCTTCTCTAGGACTGGAAGGGAGTTGTTTTCCAAGCATTAGAAACAAACGTTAAGCGTGCATTCAGGATTGTGTTGAACTGCAGAAACCTTTTTGCCCCTCTCCAGCCTGCGCTACGTAGAAGGTGCCAGGCACTGAAGTTGCCCCTTGCTGTTTTGTGTAGAGCCATTGCACAAACCCCCAGTCCAGCTCTGTCAGGAAGAGGAATGACTAACTCTTTCAAAGTTCTGTCTAATTCAGTGGGATTTGCTTACAAACTAAGCCTCAAGTGTTTGACCTCACGTGTTGGGGAGCTTTTTCGTTTTAAAAACACTACTGTTTAGCTACCCAAAATAATTCCTTTGTCATAGATAGTGCTAAGCACACTTGGTCTCATTGAAAAGTGATAGTGTAGCTTATAAAATTGAGTGGTTTATATGCAATGAAAATTAAGTAGCGATAATATACAATGCCAACATCAGATGCCCCATAGGGGCCTTCAAAAATAATACTTAATTGAGGTTCAAACCTTGCTCTGTTTTTTCCATGCATGTTGTAAGGCTATGCATGTTCTCGGGTTAATGCCCAAGTATCATAACATACATGCAGAGAGAAAGAAGCAAGGCTTTGAAGCTGGATCGCAGGCTGAACAAGCATTCGAAGTAATCTTCTTAACTAGTGAGAAGTGGCCTGGAGAAGGATGACGTGTGTGCCTCTTTCTCTTGGCTCTGACATTGGGGAACAACAGATGTGACAGACCTGTCTGCTAGAACTCCCAAAGGAATTTCACTGTGCCAGGTTAAACCAGCGGCTCTCGGTAAAGTCTTCGCTTGACAAAATGTTATCAGCAATCAGTGTGGCTGGTTTGTGTTCAGCCTGTGAAACAATCTTGTCCTTTCTCAGAACTATTTCAGCAGGAACTTGGGTGGCAAACTGAAGCATACTCAGTACCTGTGATAATGCAGGTCCTTCAGATCGTTCACTACTTTTTATTTAGTACCTTTCAAATCTAACTTTTTTAAGGAAGCCCATAAACCTTAAACTTGTGAAGAAAGTGAAGGAAGGAAGACAACACCCAGAAGATAATGCGTGTTTGGGCCAGACATAATCTAGTTGGGAGAAAGAACAAGGCACTTGGGTGTGGCATTCCCTTGGAATTGCAGGAAAATGGGCCCAGTCTGTTTTGTTACAGTTAAATGAAAATTAATTTCTGAAGAGAGCAGGCTTATAGACTTGTCTTACCATAACTTTAATCATAAGATTCCTTTGTTCAGTTCTGGTTTAAAAAACAATTGTGCCAAAGTGTTTTGTTTATTTTTTTTTTTAAAGGAGTGTAAGCCAAATGGTGCCAAAAGGTAATAGGGTATTTAAAAGTAGAGATATTTAGACAAACAGTTTGGAGCTGTATAAAAAATGAACACTGGTACTTGCGTTAGACAAATATTGTACCTCTGGTCTTTGAGTCCTTGGGAGTTTAAACCCCAGTTTGCTGTGGTACAAAATGCACAACTAGAGATGCCACTATCTTTTTCTTGAAGTTCTACTTCGCTTTGCAGAAGTAAATCATCTACCTCAATTTAGCATCAGACAGGTTTGAGAAATAAGGGAGAATCTGCCTGGGGGAGGGATTCATCCTGCCTGTTGGACGAGCATTTTAATTGAAATGGAGATACTAAGTGTGTACAATGTGGTGACTGTTTGCTTTTTGTTTGCTTTTGTTTTTGCTGCCTGCCCATGGAAATATTAAGCTGCCCTTGCTAGAGAATCTGTAAATAAAACCAAATGTTCAGGCAAACTGGACTGAGACATCTGAAACACTTTTGAGTTTGTTTTCACTACAAAATATGGAAATGTAAACTTTTTTCAGTATTAACGACACTACTAGCTGACGTGATGAACTTCCTGTTCATTTGCAGTGTTCTTATGTCTGTAAGACCTTTAGGTCTTCTCTCTACAAGAGAAAAACTCTTATGCATGCCTACAAATACGTCCTGTTTGGAAAGACTTAAACTTACGAGTGCTGTAAACGCAATGCTATACCAAATGCTTGAAGGGAATAAGATCCTGATTTTTTTTTTGACTTGGTGATTGTATTTGTAGCTTTCTTGACTCAATGGGCGCTTTTTCCACCATGACAAAGCAACCGAGTTCCTATTCCTGGAGGGCAGATGAAGTTCAGACATTCTCAGGAGAGGCAGTTTAAAACCTAGTATGTTGGGGTTTTATGCAACTTTAAGAGTGACAGGCAACATGGCCCTTGTTTTACCTGTGGAGTAAAGTTGCAGAAGCACATTTTCAGATTCCTATATTGTAAGAAACTCTTTCCGCCCCCTGTTTAGGAGGGTGTCAGAAGTGGGTACAGGAGACCCCAATAACAATAGGCTGTGTTGGGTTTGGTAAATGTTATGGTGGAAAACGTACATTGATGTCTCTAAGTGATCTTACGGGTGAACGAGCCAGACTGGCATCTTTTTCCATCATTGTTTAACCAAGAATGGTTCTAAAAATGCTTTGTGTACCTGCATGGTCTTAGACCTTCTATTAATGATTGTATCAACTTACAAACTCAGGTAGATAATTTTTTAAGCTCTTTTCATAGAGCCTTACTGACTGAATGTTAAGTGTCTGTGTAGTGATGTAGTTAAGTAACTTCCTTTTTAACTACCAGACTAGTATAAAAAAATAAAGTCCTTTTATAGGTTTGTTAGAGTATTTTTCAGACAATGTAGTAGTTTTTCCTTCCGAGGGAGAGCTGTCTGTTTCTTGGTTTTGTTTTTAGTTTCTTTTCTAAAACGACTAAAAAGTTTTTAACTAGTTTGTAAGGTGTGCTTAGTCACCGGAGTTGGTGGGGGTTTCTTACTGTATGTGACTCTTGTTTGTTCTGTGCGTTACCTGTCATGCCCTGCTTGGTTCGTGCACGATTGCTTGGAGCAGGGAGGGTGTTGAACACATGCCTGCAATTTAAGTCAAGCAGAAATTGGAAGCCTTGAACAAAACTGAGGTCGTATGTGTGAAACCAACATCAAACACGCTTTTTTTTCTCCCTTCATTTAATTGACTGTAGATGTACGGCCTCATCTTATACAACTTCATTACCCGTGTATGAGTAGCATCGCCCTGGTGCAGGTTTGCATCGGGATCCAGAATGATTTTGTCAGTCCTTGGATGTTGGGCATCTTGAGCCATTTTGAGTTTGTCGTTTCCTCTTACGTTGCAATTTTTTCTTCTACTTTAGTAATTAATCCTGCTGCCCTCCCAATAATAATATAAATGTCTCAGCAGGACAGACAGTGCTCTGATTTTAATGAGCCGCTCAGAGCTTTTATATCTAATTGATAATGAAACAGGCTGTGACAAGAACTTCCATGCTCCAAAATGGGCATCACATTTCTGCTTGGACAAAAAGTGACAGTTGTAGATGTCAAATGTTGAATACTGCAGAGAAGAAAGCATGACAGGTTATGTGCAAACTTTTACGTAGAATAAGTGAACAAAATGTTAGAACCCTGGTGTTAATGGAGGCTTCTGAATGTATCTCTGTGGTCCATAGGGAAGGCTGAAGGATGTAGCAAGGAGACAATGTATCAGCTACTGGCAGCCTTAAAACAAAGTCAGTGTCTCTCTGGACTTTAAAATGTTCCTATGCAGTTTATTTTATTTTTGTTTAATCAAATAAATGTGAGGAGTTTTTTTTCATGGCAAACCTGTGTCTGTGTGTCTCTTACCCAGCCCAAGGCTCCTCTTCTGTCATGATGCAAAAAAGAAAAAGCTCTTGCCTGAATTTGAACCTGTGCCGCCTCCAGCGGGTGACTATGGAAAACTTGAAATTAGCATCGCCCGCTTTGAAAGGAGGAGAAATGTTGGGGCATTTGGGTTTGGGGTTTTTTTACACGCTGTCAAACTCTTTGTTGTTTTGTTGGGTTTTTTTTTTTTAATAGACCAGACAACTGCCTCACCCTCATGACTGGAGGAAATGGCTTCAATAGCGGGCTCACCACCTGCACTTCTTCCACTTTTTGGCCAGAAAGTTCCTGGTTTAACCTTTTTAGGTCCATTTCTAGGTTTCTGTTTTTTCACCTTTGCAGTTATGAAAGTGATGCTTTTTCTGAGTGGCAGCATAAAGCAAAACCAGCAGAACCTGTAGTGTATCGGGCATCTTGCAGAGCAGAGTGCAGCCATAAGTTGGGTAAGCAGAAAAGGGGCTCTTTTCCCTTACTACTTTGGAAAAGGTTTGAAAAGAAAGGGTGAGCATGGGGAGATGCTCTTCAGCAAGTAATGTTAAGGCCACTGACGGGTCCCAGCATGAGCAGAAGTGGAGGTGGATTCTGGTCTGTGAAATTGCTGCCTGCTCTGCTCTGCTCCATCAATGTCCTTGACCAGGCTCCAGCTCTTTCCTCCGCTGGAGCAGCTGGGAACCTGTCAGCAGTACAGGGATCAAGCTGAAAGGAGGGAGAAGAGACTGAAGCAGTAGGGAAAAGGCTGCTGAGGTGAGTTTCAGGACTATCGCCTTGGCCAGTTTAGTGTGGTAACCTGTTGGTGTTGGTTCCATTGGCTTCTCTGTGCTCTCTCCTTAAAGACAACCCCAGCCTTGGCAGCTCATCGTGCCAGGACTGGCTCTGGACGCTGAACAAGTGCCGCACAGTTCTTGCACCGTGGCTGAGGGCAGGTGGGCAAGAAGGCTGAGCAGCAGCAGGGGTCCCTCCCCATGTGCTCCTTTCCCCCTCAAGCACCGCACCCTGCCGGCAGAGGTGAGAGCCTGGAGGGCAGAGAAGGACAAACCAAACTAAACTTACACTGACCTGGCACATCCATCCTGTGCTCTGCCCCTTCCTGCTGCTTTTGCTATAGACGTGCTTGCTGTTTTGCTTAACCTTCACTTCTTTACTTACTGGAGCCTAAATGTGACTGAGCAAAAAGGCAAAAGAGTCCCACCGGGTCATCGAGTCCAACCATTCCTGTCAAACACTAAACCATGTCCCTCAGCACCTCGTCCACCTGTGCCTTAAACACCTCCAGGGAAGGTGACTCAACCACCTCCCTGGGCAGCCTCTGCCAGTGCCCAATGACCCTTTCTGTGAAAAATTTTTTCCTAATGTCCAGCCTAAACCTCCCCTGGCGGAGCTTGAGGCCATTCCCTCTTGTCCTGTCCCCTGTCACTTGGGAGAAGAGGCCAGCACCCTCCTCTCTACAACCTCCTTTCAGGTAGTTGTAGAGAGCAATGAGGTCTCCCCTCAGCCTCCTCTTCTCCAGGCTAAACAACCCCAGCTCTCTCAGCCGCTCCTCATAAGGCCTGTTCTCCAGCCCCTTCACCAGCTTTGTTGCTCTTCTCTGGACTCGCTCCAGAGCCTCAACACCCTTCTTGTGGTGAGGGGCCCAGAACTGGACACAGTATTCGAGGAGCGGTCTCACCAGTGGTGAGCACAGGGGGAGAATAACCTCCCTGGACCTGCTGGTCACGCCGTTTCTGCTCCAAGCCAAGATGCCATTGGCCTTCTTGGCCACCTGGGCACACTGCTGGCTCATGTTCAGTCACTGTCAACCAACACCCCCAGGTCCCTCTCCTCCAGGCAGCTTTCTAGACAGACTTCTCCTAGTCTGTAGCACTGCACAGGGTTGTTGTGCCCCAAGTGCAGGACCCGGCATTTGGCCTTGTTAAACCTCAAAGAGGTTTTGTGGCAGAGAGGGAGGCGGGTCCTTGGCTGCTTCTCTTCCTCAGTGTGTGTTGGTGTTTCTTTTTCTCTCTTAGTGGTGGTAAAACTCTAAAACCTGGCAGCTGAAAGTCACCGCAGCTCCCCCGCTCTCTTCAAGCCGTGGTGCAGGGGCACAAATCGCGGAGCTGCTGCAGCCGCCGGGCAGAGCGGTGGTTGTCGGGCGGGGCTGGTGCTGAAAGCGGCTCCTCGCATGCAAATGCGGCTGCGATAAGGCGGGCGGTAGGGGGGGAACAGCTGCAGCTCCATCCTCCGAGGGCAGCGTCGCTGCCTCCGCTGGAGCCGGCACTGCCGAAGCGAGGCTTTAGCATCTTTTGCATGTGAATGCCCCGCATTCCTCTTGGGGCAGGGAAGGGCTGAGAAAAATCTCCCCTATTCAGGGCCCGGGACCACACAGCGAGCATCTTTAACCTTTCGCTAGTTAATCGGTCAATCTACTATGACATGAGGGAAGTACCTGCTCCCCGTATCCTTTCCCTCAGAAAGGTGATCTCCGTGTATTTTTCTGATTTTTTTTTCATTTTTTTTTTATTTTTTATTCCTAATACTTGTCCCTGTGGGCAGCGTGGGTGCCACCACCTGCATCCAGAAAGAACTTACTGAAAATGTCAGTCACCTATTTGGTCCTTGCTCTGGAGGCCTTAAAAAGCAGAAAAGCCAGTTACCTACCAGAGGGTAGTGCCAGTGCCCAATGACCCTTTCTGTGAAATATTTTTCCTGTTACCCAGCCTGAACCACCCCTGGCAGAGCTTGAGGCCATTCCCTCTCGTCCTGTCCCCTGTCACCTGGGAGAAGAGGCCAGCTCCCTCCGCTGCACAACCTCCTTTCAGGCAGCTGTAGAGAGCAATGAGGTCTCCCCTCAGCCTCCTCTTCTCCAGGCTAAACACCCCCAGCTCTCTCAGCCGCTCCTCATAAGGCCTGTTCTCCAGCCCCCTCACCAGCTTTGTTGCTCTTCTCTGGACTCGCTCCAGGGCCTCAACATCCTTCTTGTGGTGAGGGGCCCAGAACTGAACACAGGATTCGAGGAGCGGTCTCACCAGTGCCGAGTACAGAGGGACAATAACCTCCCTGGACCTGCTGGTCACGCCGTTTCTGATCCAAGCCAAGATGCCATTGGCCTTCTTGGCCCCCTGGGCCACTGCTGGCTCATGTTCAGTCGCTGTCAACCAACACCCCCAGGTCCTTCTCCAGGAAGCTTTCGAGCTGTCTTTTTCCCTGCTATGGTTGTACTCATCTGCACACTGTTTAATAAACTTCTTGTTGTCAGTTGTGGCTTGTTTGTTCGAGATCACCATGACAAAGCCCAGTCCTGCTGGCTTCAGCTGCAGTACCTGACATTCAAGTTACTAAGTTACTGAGAGAACTTGCAGGAGCTGCATCTCAGGTGGCCAGTTGGGTGTGTGACCTTTCTGGTGGTGGCTGGAGGCGAAGTACAACAGCAGCAGCTCAGGGAGGGAAGGTGTTTGCCTAGATAATCTCCAGTGTAGAGCTGGGAGAAGATTCAGAATAGAATCACTGACTGGTTTGGGTTGGAAGGGACCTGAAAGATCATCCAGTTGCAACCCCCCTGCTGTGGGCACAGACACCTCCCACCAGACCCAGCTGCTCAAGGCCCCATCCACCCTGACCTTGAACATCTCCCTTATAATTATTATTATGTCACACTGCAGAGCCATCCTGAGGGCTGTTAAGGGCCTTGGTGCATCCTTAGCTCCTGGTTTCAACAAGGACAGAAAGGTTATTTAAAAGACCCTCACTACCACCAGGCACTGAGGCCTTGCCCTGTAACCACTGGAGCTGTGCTATTTGCACTTCAAGTAACCTCGAGTTAACTACAGGAAACTTAGTGGCCAGGGGAGAGAGGGGGACCAATCTCTTCCACTCTTGGTTATGACCTGCAGAAAAAAAAAGCTCCTTTCCTTGCAACTAATGCCATTTACCAGCATTTGCCCACGCGTGCACCCATCCCCCAGCTGCCAGGGCAGCTACAACTGCAGCAAACTCCCAGCTGCCGCAGCGGAGTGGACTCCAGCTACATCAACATAGCAAAGATGCCTCTTCATGGAATACAAAACCACAGGAGCAAAGTGTCAAAACAGAGCAGCCAACACAGCCCCCGTGCTACTTCAGCAGGACTTTAGTTCAGGTAAGTGGTAATTCCCATGTATTCTCTTCAAAAAAGAGCAGAATTACACTTAGTTAACCACTTTTCATGGCAAGTAAACTGCCATTCACATTCTAAACAGACACCAACCTCTCTTCTGTCATGAAATCACCTTTATGAACACCTCCAAGAATGCCTTTTTTGTTTAGATGTTTTATTAAAAATTTACAGAAATGAACACACTCCAGCAATTGGGGTATGCAGGTGTCCTAGGTTAAAAAAAATATACAAAATCCCAAGCCCTCCTGGGCAGGGCAGCAGCAGGTTGAAGCGTGACCTCATTTCCTTTGAACAGTGGTGAAAGCTGGCATCTGAATGGGCTGGATGGAGTGGACCGGCTGAAAAACAGGCTTCTTCCGCATGTCGGAGAGTGTTTTCACAGAGGGGAGAAGCTGGTTTCTCTTGATGATCTGCAGGGCCAGCTGGGTGTTACCTACAAGACAACTTTTGATTAAAAAAAGTAGGAAAAAAGGGCCTTTTTACAACTCATCCTATCACTACATGGCCTTGTAAAAAGTCATTGTGAAACATTCTTCCTCTTATCAAACACTTGCCTTTCACTACATTTTTATTTTCAGAAGCGATGCCCCATTCTGTGGCCATT
The DNA here is from genome assembly GCF_032191515.1 of Phaenicophaeus curvirostris. Classification (NCBI taxonomy): domain Eukaryota; kingdom Metazoa; phylum Chordata; class Aves; order Cuculiformes; family Cuculidae; genus Phaenicophaeus; species Phaenicophaeus curvirostris. The sequence goes on along the minus strand of NC_091397.1, from coordinate 47,584,806 downwards.
TATAGAACAAACAGATGTCTTCAGGTCTTTTTGGTTATGTACTTAGAAAAGTAGGTTTCCAAAATTCCAACTTAGAAACACCTTTATAAGCAAAGCTTTGTAGAGGTCTCAATTCTGAATGCAAATGAACGCAGGACAATGGAAGGAGAAGCACACTGAACATTTCTCAACACAAAGAATTAAGCCCTAAGGGACACAGGTCCACAACCATGAAGTTTCAACAGTGCAGCTGCACCAGTCCACTCACACAGCAGAATTTAAGTGCAATTTTTCCTCTTTGCCATTATGTAGAGTGGTTTTTTTACCATGCAAACACAGTAAACCTTCAACAGGAAGGATTTTGGAAGGCAGAGTTGTCAGTATTACAAGCTACATAGGCCTTGACATGGTTTCTCTGGGAAACTTGGACCGCAGTTGTCTTATAATGACAAGTCTTTTCAAGCATAAGTCTCATTGAGTGTTTTACTGAGCCTATCCAAGACCGCTGACTTCTGCACAAAGCATAGAAGATTTCAGCTCAGAAGATGAATATTTAGGACGTCTGGAATGTGTAAGCACAGGATGGCAAACAACAATGGAAATGAAGGTGCAGATACATGGATCTGCAGCAGTGTAAAAAGGAGACAGGGCCTGAAGGGCAGCATTCAAAATACTGGCACAACTCTACAAAGACTAGATGATGACCACACTCCTCCCCTTACATCCCAAGTCTGGGTTGGCAGAACATTTGAAAAGAATCAGGTTTTAAAATGGTTTTAAACTTAAGGGAGGGTAGATTTAAACTGGATATAAGGAAGAGGGTGGTGAAACACTGGAACAGGTTGCCCAGGGAGGTAACAGAGGCTCCATCCCCAGAAACATTCCAGATCAGGCTGGATATGTCTCTGAACAACCTGATTGAATTAAAGATGTCCCTGTTCCTGCAAGGGGGCTTGACTAGAGGACCTTTAAAGGTCCCTTCCAAACCAAAGCACTTTATGATTCTATGAATCTGTTCTAAAACTTTGCCTAGCTGTAAAATTCAAGGAAAAAATGTTAAAACATGTTAAAAAATACACAATCACATTCAACACTGCAGCCTACAGGGTAAAACAAGATTTTTATTGTTGGGGGAAGAGTTAATTTCCTTACCATTCTGTAATTCAAGATATACAGCCAGCAGAATAGCCTCTGGAGGGATCTCCTTGGGGTGGATCAGTGAGGCAGCCTTATTGAAAAAGAAGAAAGGGGTGGGGGGGAAAAAGTGCTTAAGAGAAACATCCAGCAACTCACAAACTGAGATAAGATTTTTTTTCGAAGTAATACACTCCCTCAGATTTATGCATGCAAGGAGAGACTGAAAGATTATCTACTTTGCAAGACCGCTTCACGCTAATTAGCAGCACCATCTGCTGTATGCTTGAGTCTGTAATTGTTGGGCAAATCTACTATGGTTTCCTGGTGAGAAGGTGAAGAAGGTGGAAACTCCACTGCTGTGAAGTTCAGAATACGAAGTCAACAAGTATTGTTCATTAGCTTTACATACACAAATATTTTTCAGCTATGAACTCAATGAATTTACTGTAGATGCAGAGATCTTCTATACTTCACATCTACAGATGGCGTTACCCTCCTTTGGGCTTCCCACATATGCTATGGAGCCCAAGCAGGGACACCTGCCCAATCCTAAGAAGTCTCAAGAAGGAAAAAAGGAGTAAGGCAACTGCCTTAAGCAGCTGAGAACGTCACAGAATTTGGACCTGTTCACCTACAAAATGCTATGAAGTGATTTGGAAGACTGCTGTTTCAGTTTGCAGATGAAGAGAACAATGCATTTGAGTGGTCTTCCTGGCAAACACGAATGGCTGCAAACAGACAACATCATCATAGAAAGAGATGAGTCCCAGCTGTAACACAGATCACTGACACAGGCCAAGTGGAGATGGAGTTTCTAAAGCAGTACTTGAGAATTCCTGGGACAGGAGGCAGGCAAGGAACATGCCTCCAGCAGAACTGCAGTTTGTTCTCACAGTCCCGAAATTAATAGCTTAGGTGGAGAGTTACTAACCAATTAAGAGAGAAGTAAACTCAAAGTTCTCAAGAGCTTTCTCCTCTGAAATCTAAGTTACTGCTAGGCTATTAAAAAAAAACAAACACAAACTTAGGAAAAGTAAAAAGGCTTCCAACTCATATTCCACTGTTTTGATCTAAAAAAAAAAAAAAATGCTGCCCATAGTGGTATTGAACTGCTTACACAAGTAAGAAATTTGGAATCTTTCATTTCATGTTACTAACAGAGATTGGTTCATAAAGACAGAAGGGAGCTGCCATCTCAGCGACTTCCACAAACAAACCTAGGCTATGAAATCACCAGGATTTGCTGTAATCTAAAGGGCACTCTGAAGGAAGGACATTTGTGTCTCAAGCTCTCTCAAGATCTGTTTTTCATACCTGATGAAGACACTTTCGAGCTTTGTCATATTCACTCCTTAAACAGTAAGCACTTCCAAGGTTAAATAACATCATTGTTCGTGCAGATGTGACCGAACTGGGGTAACACTGTGGCGTCTGCTTACCAGCTGCAATTAAAAAAAAAAAGAAATTCCTTTTTTTTTCCTTACACTTTTATTCCAAACTGGCCAAGTAAGTTCCTGTTCTCTGTTGAATACAGTGGCTGGTACTTACAAGATTCCATTGCCTCATTCTCTCCTTTGTCAGACCCTGCAATGAAAAGAAAACACAAAACCCATCATGTTTTTTGAGCTTTTTTTAAAAGCTTATTACAAAAATAATACAAAGATATAAATATGCTTCTTTCTTCACAGTCTGGCATTAAAGAGGGCAAACATACCAGTGTGCTCAAGATTTATGTCACTTAAGATTTCCCATCTTCAGTGTTTTGCATTTAGGTTTGCAGATGACTATGGTGAAGTTTAAACTGAAATAAGAGCTGCTGTAGACTTATAAATTCTATATATAGATGGGCTCTAAACTGTGTTTCTGTTACAGAATATACACTTCCAACTGGAAGATTAAGATACAGATTAACTAAGTTCTCCCCTCTCCTGTCTCTCACTAATTGCAATTAAATAGACTTCACTGGTACTTCAAAGCCTGCTTTAGAGACTAAAAAGGTGGAAGAGAAGGTATGAAGCCCAAACTTAACCATAACTGCACATTTCACAAAAGTAGCTTTCAAAAGTTACCTTAAAATAAGCCAGAATGCTACAATACACAGTTGTGTTTATATGTTACAGAATTAGCTACTTCAAAGGAACGACAAACCAAACAAAGACCAAAAGCCAGAAAACCAAAACCACAACACAAACAAACAAAAAATCAACCCCCAAACACCCTATGGTCTCAAAACAAGATGTCTTAATCATCACTATATTTGCATACAGAAAGTTACAGCAGGAAGGCTGCTGAAAGCATAACCAGTTCTAATGAAGTGTGGATTCATTAACCTTGATCCTGCTCATTCGAAGAGATCCCAAGGGAAACATCGGTGACATTCTCAGGGTTCAAGTGAGTGATGGCATCAGATATTCTGTCTAGAGAGATCAGAGCTTCTGCTGCATACAAATGCCCAAGAAACCTACAACAGCAAAAGTTAGGTACAGATGTCAGCCTAACAACTCCCACAATTTGTTACATAAGAAACCGAATGCAGTTTTTAACCCCAGCACATGGAAACTATTACTTGAAATATTTGCATGGAAGTTAGCTTGCTTATAAAGTAATGTCGTAATACCCAGTTCTGCCATTTGCTGCTTTTGGGCATTAATGTTGTGGGAAAAAATATCTACACCTGAGCAGTGACAATTCCTTCATGCACAAGAATTGTCATTCCAGAAAGACAGTAGCTTGGTATGGCTTTATCCCAGAGAATTAAATCGGGAATCCTTAAAAAACACCCCAGGATATGGACAGCTCTATAATTTGAGGTGTTAAGTGACTTTACATTCAATAAAAATCAAACTAATTCTGTAAGATGGCTGCATTTCTAAGGACAGCAACTATACAGGCCTGTCACGGGGCACAAACACCTTTCCAACAGCAGGTTTTGCAAAAGAATTAAGCAAGTCTGATGTTTGCCACTGCAGTTCCACTCCGCTAATCATCAGCTTTCCTTTTCAACTACAGAACAGAAGGAATCCTGTTGATTGACAGTATAGTTTGCAAACATTTAATCTGAAAGTTGAACAAAAAAGCTCACGCCTGTTCTATCTGGCTACACACACGTTTACATGGCTGCACACAGTAGAATTCATCACAATCAACTATACAGTCAGTTTGCATTATAAAACTTCAGGTAAAATACCAGTCCAGTCAATCATCCAGAATAACTTCTGCAATTTAGATCTGATGCAGCAAATGTAACTTTCTACATGTAACTTATTCACTTAACAGGAACAGTTCAATATTCCCCATCTGCACAAAAGCCTACTTTCCTGGGACCAGGTGTTCTGCCTTTGCAAAAAACTATGATCTGCATTACGTAATGGTAATGCTGCCCTCACTAAATTATGAGTTACCTTGCAAACTCCTCTAAAATCTTGCTTATATGACTATGCAAAAAGATGAGCTTCTGCAGTAGTTTCAAGCATGGGAGCCAAAGAATTTAATTGGCTTGGACTGCTTTCGAGTACACTGCTAGCATATAAAACAAGCACAAGTTAACTTGCTTTCTGCAAGTGCATCACCAGTTTTGAAAAATATCATTACTCCCAAAAAACCTCTGCTATATTTTATGTTGTCTATGACACAGGAAGTGAATGCACAAACCAGGTCAGAAAGATGGGGTGAAAGTTGCCTTTTTGAATTTTCAGAGATGTACAAGAGCTGGTGGCTAGAAACAGCATGAGCTTTGAATATCCTTCCAAAAAACCATAGTGTCAAATGAGAACTGAGTAAGAGAAACTGAAGAATGGAACTTATATAAGCAACAGTAGCAGGTGAAGTGACAGTCCTGCACACCCAAGGTCTGGTACCCTACTGACCGAGCAAACTTTCTCTCGGATGCTAAGTAAGCTTTCAGCAGCAGCACGCTGGCTTGAGCTGGTGTTGTCCACCCCCCCAGCTGCTCATTCCTGCCCCTTGTGCTACGCCAACACGAGCACGTGCAGCCCCACAGTGAATCAGGACAGAGACCTGACAGTCCTGCCACTGCATGGCACCCATAGCTGGGGATTAACAAACAGCAACAAAAGCAGCAATAGATTCTGAATTACATGGAATTCATACACAAACGAGGGGACTCATGTTCCTGTGTGTCAATGAACATTTAGTCAAGGCATCAACAAGAACAGGAGCGGGTCAAGCAACTCTTTGCATCAGATACAGAATTGGCAAGCAGCTACAGACATTGGAAGCTCCAATTCAGAACTCTCCAGCAAAAAGCAGGGCTAAGAAAGAAGAAATGACCACAACAGACTTACTTAAGAGACCCTGACAGCTTTGGCTGCTGAAGAAGTTTATCTGCGTGATTCAATGCCATAAGGTTATCACCCAAAGCCAGAGCCACGTATGCGCTACACGCAAGTATTGAGCACCTGGAGGGAAAAAAAGAAAAGAAAACAGAAAAAAAAAAAGGGGGGAAGCCAATATGTTAAACAGAGAATTCTATGATTCTAAACGCAGCTGTTAAATTTGTTTCTTATTAAGCGCTGAGGAAATAAATTTTCAATAATGTCTTTGCATCAAACTATGAACTAAAGGAGCTAGTGTTTTGTTACCTATGCCCTCAATTGCATTCTCCGAATTAGGAGATGATGTTCTACCAGTATACATCAAGGACCACCAGGATGTGCTCAGTAACGTTTTGCAACTTTAACCATATCTAACAGATTACAAAAGATGCAGCTCATTACATGCATCATTTCTCATGGACAGTCTCCCTTTCTCACCCTCTTTTCACTCTTTTTGCCTTGCACTCTCATTTGTACTTCCTCGCCCTCTTCTTCTGCTGCAGCAAAAGGTACCAGATTTGTAGATTTCTATAAGGTACAATCTACAAACACATAGTAGCAATCAATTAAGTTGCAACATATTTCACTCTTATATTGTACAATGTTTGCACACAGGGAGACAATAAACACTAGAGAATTTGGCATTTCCAGTTTTATGTTCAATTGAGAGCTACAATCTGCTGTCAAGACTCTGATTGACATGTGGCATTTTGTTGCTGTCACAGACTTTCTTATCTTTCCAAAACAGAAAAATCTCTGACAGTTCCTGTAATGTAATCTGAACTACTCACTTTATCCATCTTCTAACAATAACCCCATGTCAGGATGCCATCATTAGGCCAAGCAAGCTCACACTTTGTGGTAACTACCCTCCCCCCCCAAACACAGCACTTGGGGATATTTTCCACTTCATAAGACATCATTCAGCGTAGGCTGCCTTGTTCTCTAGGGGCAAGCCTCTGCCTGAGACACCTTGCTGTGAGCACGGACTCTATCGTCCTCCAGGGAGGAAGAGCAGATCCTCTCAGTGGGGTTTCACGATGACAGCGATGGGAGGAGAGCCTTCGACTCTCCCGCCAGTAGGTGGGCTATGACCGCACCAACCTTCCGGCAACTGTCAAGCCCACTTTTGGTCCAGCAGTAAGTCATGTAATTTGTGGCAGAACCTGGGGTGCCTTTATTCCCCTTTCCCAGGAGGCATGGTCCTTAATTATGCACAAGCAGGATAAGAAACTTCTTCAGTGTTTCTCCCTACCCCCCACTTCCTCTCCACCATGCCCAGATGTCACATCAAATCTGAACACATACAAAAGCTTGAGAGGGAGAGGAAAGCTTCCCCAGCTCAAGTCCCAAACCTAAAATATTTTTGAAAGGTTATGACTGGCGAGGGGGGAGGCATGTGGGGGGAAATCTCTGTAATAACAATCTGCTTCTAACTAGCCTCTTATTGTCTCTGCCTCAAGGAAGCATAGATTTTAAAGCAGCAGAGATGCTAAGCATCACCAGCAAAATACCCTTAGACACAAGTCAAGGCCTGCAGAGTTGGTTGCTACTGCCCTTTACGTCAATTCATGCCTTCAATTTCCCCACAACTTTTCTAAAGTCTATTTTTATTTCTGAAAGTGTGAATTCCAACACAAGACACGTTCCAATCACACGACAGGTAAGTCCAGCAAAACCGAAACCTGTTCCTCCTCTAAGGACTCATGACAGTTCAAGCCATGTAAGAGTTGGCAGAATTCTTCAGCAACAGCCACGTAAAGAGGAAAATACCCAGGTTTTCTTCCCTGCAGTACTGTTCTTGCACACATGGACCCATTGTTGAGCCGGCTAAACCAAACACTCAAGAGAGCTGACAGCTAACCGGAGCAGAAGAATTGCACCACAAGGGAAAAGACAAACTAGTTTTTCACCCCGGTCAGGATTCTGACAAAACTCCACAGGTCGCCTTTGAGCACGGCAGACTTCCAGCATCACTGAGCCTCTGCATGCCCTAAATAAAACTGCCTTTGCACTAGGAAAAAGAAAAATGTTTTTTTAAACTGCCAGATTATGTCAAACAGCCTCTTGTGTAGGTCTAGGCAACAAGATTTGTCAGCCCACACTGACTGCAGGTTTACAAAACCCAAACCCCACATCTGACTTGGTTTATTCTCAGGCCAAGGGTGAGGCAAAGTAAATCCCGTTGTTCAAAATTTACTACCAAGGCACCAAATATGGCATTTCTAAATCACTTAGAAAATACCACTAGTCTGAAATAATTTAAAATAGCTATCCAATATTGTGCTTAGAAGCCATGCACTTTTTATGTTTCAATGCAGACAGAAAAATCCAAAATATTAGAAATAAAGAATGTGGATCGTGCTGACTTAATGGGGAAATTCAGCACCGGTGAAGGGGAGATGAGGGAGAAATATGCAGTGGCTGACAGTGAGGGAGAAGAGTAGAACAGCTACTGGTGATAATCATTGTAAGCTTGTAGTGTCAAACAGACCACTGTGATCTTTAAGCAGACAAATGAGGTAATACTAGGTAGGTGTGGAGAAGAAAAGGTATACTGGTGGGCAATGGTAGTCTCCACAGTGTTACCTGTAAAGTATTAGCAATGTCAGTGATGCTCCTGTAAGTACTAGGATACACAAACTTCAGAATTACATAAGTAAATAAAGCATAATGATGGGGTGGAGAGGGCCAATGAAAGAGCCAAAAGAAAGCAAAAATAGTAAAATTTGATTTTGTGCCTTATAGTAAGGCTTTGCAGTTCAAAGCTCTTCAGGACTAAGCAGCTGATCAAACTATTCCCTTATCTTTAGCTGCTTTGAAGGGGGAAATAAACATTTTCACACAAAGTTATTCAGTCCAGGGAGAAAAAGGCTACAAGGTCTGGTGCCTTCCATCTCAATTTTTACAATAAAATCCACAACATTTTCTAAATACAGCACTGTGGCCAGCCAGAACTCCTTTACTCTTGGCATATTTTAACAGTGCTAGGTTGTTCTGGTGTGGTGAGACATACCACAGGCTGAGAGCAGAGCAAGGGAATCAGCTTCTTGCAGGGTGAGAAGGGGCAAGGAGGAGAATTGTTTAGAAGAAACTCATAAGAAAAATTTGAAGTTTCTACTTCTATGTGCAAATTCTTAGCAACATTTTATGTCCTCAGACTTCAGCTTGTTGCTTTTAAAACCTTGCAATTGAATTACTGCTTATTACAAGGACAGTCTGTTCGACTAATTCGTGCACAAGTACCAAACATTACATATGACAAACAAGCCTTTTCTAGATGGCATTTTTATTTTTTAAGAAATACTTAGGGGCTAAGTCAGTCATTTTAAACTCTTATTAGGATGTGCAACTGTACAAAATCATGTCAAAAAAAGCACTTTAGCTCCACATTTCAGTTCTAGAAGTAACAGATTTTTCCAATCCAGTGACTTAACAGGGAAAACTTGACTTGAATAGACAACTATTTCTATTCCTCAGGATAATCCTTGCTAACATTCAGCATTGTTTCTTACTTTTCCCTGACTAGATAAGAATTTAAATTTTCTCACTTAGGTCCTTAGTGAGCAAGACTACCAACATTTGAGTGTAACATATTCTGCTTTTCACAGCTATCTGCAGAAACCTAAAACAACTTTAGCAGAACCACTCTCTAGGGCTGCCTAGTCCTCTGCATTTAACCACCAAAGCAAACACTGCAAAAAAATAAATCAATGCTTTTTGTTTCCTTGTATGATGTTCTTTACCAGAAGCAGTGTAATCCTTGCTAAACTGATAAGTTTTTCCTGACATGTTGTCAGGTTTCATCAGTAGATAACAACAGCTGATGTGGAAAAAAGAAAAAAAAAAAAGACAGACTATGAATTAGAAAAAAAATGAATCAGTGTGTCACCACGCAATTTTGACATGTGGCAACCATGTTTTCAACAGTCAGGAGGAAGAAAAATCCCACAACCGACCCACATCACTGGTTTTAATCCACTGCTTTCTATTTCAAGTTGCGTACTCTGGTACCACTTCAGAAAAATCAAGGTCTCAATAATGTCTCCTCACAGATTCCTGCTAAATTACTTTTAAACGAATACAAGTAGTTTTGCTACACATACTGAAGCAAAGCAAAAGTTAAGCTGGTCATTATAAAACACAGGTTACCTGGGGTTAAGCTGGAACAGAGTGTTTAGCTAAGACTAAGTGGGAAATTACTGTATGCTTTGTCCATACTGGAAATTTAAAACAGATTTTTTTTTTTCTAAACAGGTGCAAGCTTAATATTAAGAGATATTTTCAACAGGCTGGCAGCCAACTGTAATAATTAACGTTGCCAGCAGATGATAACCTTGTTGGGGAAAAGTAAAGAAGTTCCAGATAACACGATACTTATTTAGATGTATGGGAGTTACTCTGTCTGGAGAGCACTCAGACTGTTGAACAAGAAGTTTAGAGATTTTTGAGAACATGAAAAAGTCTCTGGTCAAATTTTACCTTTGTTGCTCCATGATGAGGAAGTGAAATGCTTGGACAGAGACAATTTTTCTTTCTATTTTATGCAAATTGTGGATTTACTCCTGCTGATATTAGCATTGGTCTTATTTGAAAGCACATAGCTTCTTTCATCACTTTTTTTTTTTCCTTCCAACAAGCATATAGTGTTGTGGGAGTTGAATTCCCAAGTAGCCTTTATCGAGGCCTTAAAGGGAAAAGGTATCACACAGCAATTTCCACTCCTTCAATCAATCACAGCAGCCATTGTCAGGTTTTTAGCTTTGTTATTTATGGGACTTGATTTTTTCTTTTAGTTTTGTCCAATATATAATTCCAAGCATACAATTGTGGGATCAAACAGAGTGATCTACCTTCTGAATTGTAATTCTGGATGGTTTCTATTTGTTCAGATTCAAAGCCCAAAAGAAAGGAAGCACATGCATTTGAAAATCATTCTTAGATTAACAACTACAATTCAACATCGCTAGTGCCTTAAAAAAAAAAAAAAAAAGAATCATGAATTATCCCAGAATCGCAGCATAGTTTAAGAGGGGGCTCATTTAGTGGTGAATATTTTATATTATATACTTGCCTTAAATTTTCCAATTCCTGTTTCTTCAAAGGTGAAGAAGGTGGAGCTGCAATGAATTTATCCCCTTCGTGACTTTTATTGCTAGAATAAAATCAGTGCATTAATTATAATGAGCAACTGTTAATAATTAATTAAAAAATACTCAGTGTAATAAGCATTGATATTTATTCATTCCATTTTAAAGGACAGCAAAAAAATCTATAGCCTAAAAAGCAGGGAAATGAAGCTATGCAGAAATTGAGGCACATGCTCATATCCTAGCTATTCTGTTTGAGAAAGGGGACATTTTCTGGAAGGATTCGACTGATAAACTGAACAACCCATTCTCCACAGCCCTGAGCTATTTCTCAAGTTCAGTGTAGGACAATTTTAAACTGGAGAGATACAGAACTCACCGTATTTTCAAGCCCACTTCTTTTAGCCTGTACAAAAGTAGTAAACCTTCTCTCTCCCTAGACATTTTAAAAACTAACTATATAAATATTCTAGAAAGATTAACACAAAGTGCCACAGCTTCCTTTAGACTTAGAGCTGCCCTTTATTTTTATTATTTTTTCCAAAGTATCTTTTTTTCTTTTTAAATTAAGTTCCACTTTCTTAAAGTTACAATTAGCTTTTTTCGCAGGAGCAAGTATTCCCTCTGTTTAAAAAGTAAGCAACTTTGCTCTCCAATAAGCTGAAAGAACATCCTTCTAGAATAAGAACTGAAGAGAAGGCAAACAGCTGCACCTTGGCAGAGAGACACAGAAGTTTAGAAATAGATAAAAAAAAACAGAGGTGAAACTGAGTCTGTTCACTTAACAAGAAGTTTTTAATTGATGTAGTTTCATACCCGTTTCTTACAAAAAGGTAAGATAACTCCAACTTATATCTTCCAAACAGATAGCGACAGACTCGAAGGAAACTTGTACTCAATACTGTTGGAATATATACACTTCACGCCCTCGCCAAAAATCAGATTGAAAAAATACTCTTAACCACTGAAAGTATTCACTGTTTTCTTGTGAATAAGAGAAGAATCTGCCTCAGAATCAGCCTGCTCAATTAGCGGGATTTGCTTCAAAACCATCCTGTTCAATTAGCGTGATTTTCTTCAAATGCCTTATATGTTTTACTGTTCTCTTACAGAGGGTCCCTTGTCAGAAGGAACAAATCCTTAGAGAACCTTTCAGAATGTGACACATGAATTCAAGAACACACAAATTCTGCTTTGTTGCTGGATATTTTGAAATTGGCAACAACCACTGGGAGATATGAGGGGAGTCTTTTTTCAATTTTTTTTTTTTTAAGCTGAAGAAGCATCTGGTTTTGAAAGCAGAAGGTAATAAAGGATCTTCCCGTACAGGGCATGTTTTCCTTTCACTACTCCTACAAAAACAAACCAATCCTCCCTCCCCCTCAACAAAACAAAAAAGGATGTCTTGTCTGAGTAAGGGCCACCATTTTGTTTTCATCGCTGCCCCTCAGTGGGCCCCATAAGCTTAAAACTGAAGTCCCATTTAAACCATACGTGCTGGGGGAAGTCATTTCACAACCTTCAACCTCAGTATCAAAAAAAGAAAACACAAAAATCTCCCAAACTTTTAGTAATTTGGTCACTTGACAGGAAAGACTGTCACTGGGGGGGAAAAGGAGAGAACAGCCTTCAAATATTGTTGTAACAGTAGCAGCCACTGACTCCCTGCCCTAATCTACCCCCAGGCAACCACAGAATATACAGGGATGCACCTTGTGTCTAAGCAAGACAGTGTATGTGCAGTTAATCCTGACAAATGGATCCAATCTTTTGTGGAAAAAAACAATTGTGGTTTTTTTCATTACTCTAAGTAGCACAAGTCCAACACAGTCACTTTTTTTGGATTAGTGATTCTAATTCCTCTCAAAATGGTTATTAATGAAGGCACAGGCTATGGTCAAAGTTGCTCTTAAAAGGAAATTTGGAATGCATCAGGATCAATGCAAAAAGTTAAACCACATTCCTGCTATTTCATATTTAGCATACACTGTCTACAAGTTACTTTCTCTGAAGCTTTAAAAAAGAGAGAGATTTTTCTTAAACTCTTTCTTGTAAAATGCTATTTATTAAGCAATAGCTCCATGCTGTTTTCCTACTTATCTTCTAAATGTAGGTTTCCCATTTCTAGTCTAAAACGAATAACAAAGCATAGTAGGACTGAGGAATGTCAGATCTGATCAAGGGGAAATATTTACAACTGAATCACTAGACATTTCTATATTGAATCAAGTACATGGTGCACATGCACATACAAAGTCACTGTAAGATGTGAGACTTCACTTACAATTAGAGAAATACCAATATGCACTGTGGGAGGGTGTGGGAAAAACAGCATTTGCAGCACAGAAAATAGGGTGGCCAGTGAAAAAAATTAGACATTGGCTTTCTTTTATTAAGATTGTTAGGAATGGCAGGAATCAACTCAGTGTTTTATTCTTAACTTAGCGTACTGGCAATTAAAACAACAAGCAGCTAACCAATTTCTTTAATTTCTTTGGAAATTTCAACACTACTAAGCGCATTTACAAATATGTTATTTTTGATGCTGGCCACATAGGAAACGTAGCAGACAAACTGCCGGCAAAGAGTTACTTTGGACAAAGAGAAAGGTTTATATGCACTTCTGTTTACCTGCATGCTTCACTGCTTTCACTGTTTTCTGTATTTCCCCCCAGCTGATTACTAGTTTTAGATCCATTTTCCTGCTTTGGCTCCTGCTGATCTTCTGGCAGTAGCAGCAAAGCGTTTCTTAGACAAATCGCTGCAAATTCCATACTGGCTACAGGTATTGCAGAGGACTGCCCGTCACTTAAAGAGACACAGAAGTTAGCCAGTTAGTAGCAAGCCTACTAAATTAAAAAAATAAAAGCAGAGCTCCAGAAAAATATGAAAGCAGAGGAAAAATTATCCTAAAAAAGTTAAATAATGTTTTAATATTACAGATTTAATTTATGAAGACTTCCATATCGTGATATTCTTATACAGGAAAAGTACATCACGATGTCCAAATAGAGTGGGCAGATTCAACTACATAATTACAAGAAGTTCTCCTGTTTGATTTTTATTTCACTTCCTTAAGCTTTATGACAGGCCAACTAGATTCTTCCTGTATTTTTCTTAAGTGGATTACTGAAAGCAGTTTGATTTTTTTTTTCCCGAAGTAAGAGAAAGAAGACAGATTTAGAGAATAGGAAATATTTCAGAGGAATCAATTTTAATTTTTAATGGCCTTCTTAGTTACAAAGAATACAGTTAAGCCCTCTGCTGGCCATAACAGAGGAAGCATCCAAATGATGTTTAAGTGGGATTCAGCAAGCATTTTAGCATGCCCCTTTCATCATTACATTGATAATTCCAAAATGAACATGTATTCTATGAGTTTTAAAAACTCTTGGTAAACAGATATGTGACCTTAAAGCTACAATAAAATAAAGAGCCCATGGAAAACATACTTACTTATAAACAACATTCTGTATTGACTGAGATGCAAGGACTATCTTACGGTGGTAGCCTTGACCTACTATAGATTGCACAATTCCCTTTTTGCTAGGAAGACCTTTAGTCTCTTGTTCTGATGTCTAAAAGAAAAAAATAAAAAGGATTAAAATATCAAGGCTTTTGAATGAGGGCTGAATAGAACATGGGAAAGCAGGAAGAAGACTTTGAACCCTGCTAAAATGTAAAAATTAATACTTTATATGCATACAGTTTTAAATTTAAACTACCATGAAGTATCAGGCACCTTCTATTGTCTTTGTGTTGCAGAGGGATTTTACTGCACACAGAGTAACTACAGATTAGTTCTGACAGCTTGTCTGATAGCCTACTGACCTAGTTTCTTGCTCTTGCCTGTTTTGAAAGCAAAAGAACAATGAACCCCGTAGTATTAAAAGAGCTGCCAGGATATCTAAAAAGAAATCATACGATCAGTTAAATACCATTCAGAATTGGCACTGTAACACCTGCCATCTTCTCTCCCTGCTGAAAAAGCTGCTCTCAAACCACTCCATGGGGAGCATGAAGTTGAACTACAGCATATGCAAAGTTAAATTAAATTAACTCATTTAACAGATTTTTGAGTACGCAGACATTCTCGGGGTCAAACGAACTTAGAGCACCCTAACTATCAGCCCCAAGAATTACCTTTACACCGTATTTACTGGTATTTGTTTGTTCTGCCACGAGCCTTCTTAACTTTTTGGTAAGCCAAGTTAGCGATGAAGAGTCACAGTTTTAAGGAAAAAGTTACCCTAGATTTTAAATAGCTATCACTTTTTAGAAAATTTATCAGAATCTATTGTGAATATGAATATTGACGTTATAATGGCATTTACTATCACAATACATACGATGAATTTATACCTTAATTTTTTTCTCTTAAGATTACAGATTCAGGTAACAGCAACCTGGTTTTGTGACCTGAATTCAAGCTCTCTGGTATACAACACAACATCACAATTGTAGGAAGAGGGAAGCTATGCTTCAGGAGCCTGTAATGATCTACTGCTTTGGCTAGCCTGTAATAAATGAAGTGCCCCATGAGGGTCTCTTTCCCTTTTCCAGACAGCTAAACACTGTCCTTTTAAGCAGAATTCTAGTTATCTAAGTTGTGTCTGCGCATCAAGCCTCAAAGTGAGTATCAAACCTCCAAAAACAGCTACAAAAATTTTCCTTCCTTGGATACTACAAATGGTCACCAACTCCAATCTCACCTTGTTATTTCTGCAATCCAGGAAGAGAAATCCTTGGAATTATAGAACTTAGTACGGAGAAAAGATCTTGAGCAAGTCAGTTTTTCCATTCACACAGAAAAAGATATTATTACTTGTAGGGTTGTTTTGTTATTGTCATCATTTGTTTTCAATATATACCATACATGGTTTTATACAGCATTTATCTATCTATAAATACAGATAAGCCCCAAGATTTTGCAACCAATATGAAATTATAGTGAGGAAAGCTGAGGCATCGTAACATATCCATAAATAGTCAAACTTATAAAGCTAGTTAGCTACATTTAAGTAGAGAGCATTCACTACAGAAAGAACACATTGCTTCCTGTTATAAAGAGGTGCCCCATTAGAGAATAATACAAGTTTATAACAATATTATGTTTATTTCTAAAACTATTTCAAGACAAAGTAAGGTAAACCAACAGAAGACTCTGAGAAACCTCATGTGCTTCAAACCACTTCAGAATTACCCATTCAGATTATGAATTGGAATGCAAAAGCAGTGTGATGGTAAATTGCCAACACAAAATCATGCTTAATCAGTCTCACCAGCAAAAAACTTGTAATTTCATAGAAAAACAGCTTTAAACAGCCACTTATGTGATTCTATTTCATCTCACGCCAATACTTTGAATAGCCTACTCAAATTCTTCTGATCTTAGAGAAGTCAATTAAACACTGCGTCTCAAAATACTGGTTTTATGGTGTTTTTTTCTCCACTTGCTGCAGCTTCAGATTAAACACAAACACGCATACACACAAAAATAATTAATCTGGACTTACACAATGGTGTTGCAACATTAGGCCTTTAAAGAACATAGTTCAAGTCTGTGCATTACTTCTTCCCTTCAGTGATCACATGTATTTCATAACAATAACCAAAATAAGGAATCTGTAAATCTACTCACCCCTTTGTTTGCAGCAATACAGCATTCTGCTATTCTCAGCCAAAGACGAGGGTTTGAGTGATAAACCTGGACTGCCTCAATCAGGCATTCAAAGGCAGCTAAGGGTCTCCCAATGTGCAAGAGCTGAATTCCACAGTTGTAGAGCAACTCATATCGTTTGTTAGTTAGTAGTGTACACATGGGTCTCCCTGAAAATTTTTTACCTGCAGAAGAGGATTACGTCATATGGGATGTGCAACTCAGGAGAGCAGAAAATATAACTGTGGGAGAAGGGAAGCTGTGTGAAACACCGAAAAACTACCAAACCCCACTTTCATCACAGTAATTCCCTGTCTTCCCTCTGTAAATAATTTTTTTCTATGTCAAAGCTGGTATCAAAGACAAATTAATTGTCTTCTCAGTAAAGGTTGAAGCACATTAAATGCTTACCATGCATGTTCCTTGTCACTCGAGCTACTTGTTATATAACTATACTGAATTCCAGATTTGTGAGAAATCACAACTTTGTTACTCATATAAATTACAGAAGAATACTTTGCTGTTAACAAGCATAAAACACTTTGTCTTCACACCGGTACCTAAGACTGCACTTCACTACAGGGCCAGGGGAGAATAGGGAAGACAGTAAAATGCATAATAGTAACTGTTCTGAAGATTTTAAAGAAATGATTTTTAAAAAAAATAAGAAACAAAAAATTATCACTTCATCATGAAATCATTTAATTGGAAGAGAAAAAAAACCTTAAGTATTAATAATCAAAACAAGAGAACTTACTATGTTTATCTTCTTGCCTTTTGTATATTTACAACAGAAGTTTATAGATAAAATCAACCATAAAACTAAATTATAGATGAATGTTTCTCATACAAGTCTGGGAATTGTTCAGTGAGAAAGTTTGGGATATACACCATCTTCCAAATGATTACTTAATGGTATTGTACTGCACATTTTCTATATCTCCCAAGCAGAAATAAAACCAACCAACCAACCACCCCTGTTAATCCTTCAAGTCCTGACGATTCTACCTACCATCAGCAGGACCATAACATCTCTAATGATGCATAATAGGTCACAGAAACTTTATTTTGTTTTATCTCCCTGACTGATAGTCAAACTATAAACAAGGAAAAAGCAATTGCCCCAGGCCAACAGCAAAGAAAACAGTAAAAAAAACAACATATTTCATCACTATCTCTGCTTCTATCTCCTATTTTCTTGATTCACCAACCCCTCTTCCACCAACTATATTCAGTTCTTAAAAGTCTTACCTGGATCTGAGCTTCCCGTTCCTAGCTGTGCACATGCATTATCATTTTCTTGCAAGGCTTTTTTAAAGTAAAAAATTCCTAAATTGTGCTTTCCCATTGCAAAGTGGATGCAGCCAAGATTGTTCCAGAACATACACCTTAAGCATTCACCTGAGAGAACAGCAAAAGACTGGTTTTGTAAACTGAGAAGTGTGACTGAGCCCATAAAATGCCCCCAACTACTCTCTCATGGGTCAGCATATAGAATATGATGGTAGTTCATTAAACACGTTCTTCAGAAAGATGTTCATGGATTTTGCAGTTACCTCCTTGCCTCACAAGCATTTTAACAACCTACATTTCCGTACACCATCCTGGTTCTCTTAGGCAGTTGACCTGAAGTGACCTATATATAAGCAGCCATGGATTTCCAGATCTTATGCACCACGTTCTAAGAGAGACAGGTATAAAGGCAAATTGATAGATTGCAAGCTGAAGTAAGTTCACATGGAGGTTTTTGTAGCATTTAGCATACAGCCTCTTGCCCAGAAAAGTCACATCCCATGAGGTGTTTAAGGCCAGGCTGAATGGAGCTTTGAACAACCTGGTCTAGTGGAAGGTGTCCCTGCACACAGCAAGGGGCGGGGATGGGAACTGGATGATCCTTAAAGTCCCTTCCAACCCAAATCATTCTATGATTCTATCAAATTCTCAAGTTATATGTTACCTGCCTGAGAAACAAATATCTACCTAACCATACGAGCAGAAAATGCACTCTCCTTCCTAAATACATCATATTCAGGTAACACTGTAAGAGGCTCCTAAATAATAAAGGCCAGAAAATTAAGCATTTTACCTATGTCCTGGTAACTGAAACTTTTTACCATTGATAAAAAACCAACCCAATGTAAAAATTCAAAAAACCAAGAAACAAACCATTAACAAATTAACTAGACATTATTTTAATTGTAACCTAGGAAGACTGTTAATTGAACATTCTACTGTGCAAAAATGTTATATGAAACTAGAACATTCCAGAAAGTGTTAAGGTATAAAAAGAACATAGAAACTCCAGAAAGATAAGTCACATTAAATTCTAAATATGCCAGACTGGGCATTATGGCAAACATTTTTAGTGTTTTCATGAAATTTATGTGTAAATACAAAAGCTAACAAAATTTACTCAGCTTTGTGATTTCCAGCACCAACTTTGTGACTTCTGTCACCTAATTGCAATCTACACAGCAATATCTACTAAAAGATCACGCATCACAAGAAATTGAGAGTTTCATCACAAACCCAGCACTGAACAAAGTAGTAAAGAAACTGAGTAGTTTTACAGTGCTAATTGTAGCTTTCTACTGACACAAGTCACAGCTTTCTCTCCAGATTTTTCAGTTGATATATTAAATAGTCAACTAAAATCTCAAATATATTTAATACCATACACAGTGACTGTATGTATGTATATATACACATTGTATATATTTATATATACACTTTCTAGATATATAAGTAACTTAAAATGTCATGCAACAGAAGTAAAATTTTGAAGTTCATTAAACATTTGCATTTCCCCCACAATAATCACTAGAATTGCTATAGTCACCTCTCAGTACAATCTGAAATCTTATTTTTAGATGTAGAATGTTGCCTTTTGTTTCATGTCTTGATTTAGAGGTCCACATATAAGCCTTGTAAATGCTACATTTACACCTTCACTAATCCATTTCCTCAGACAACCACTACACTGTCTATGAGAATGTTCAATGAAAAACACAATAGTGTTACATGAAGGAGCACAACAAGAAAGATGAAAACATATCCAGAAAATAAACCCATGACATTCAGGGCCTACTCCCTGAAGTAATCATTAACATGCTTAGAATTAATATCAATGAGTAGTTCGATTATACTACACATTTATGTACTTGCAGGATGAAGGTTTTCTATTTTACCTGTTTTCATGAAGCCTGGATGTTCAGCAATGTTGGCACTGTTTAGAAGTTTCACCGCCTTACGATAATTGCCCCTCAAATATTCAAAATTGCTTTTAAGAAAGAGAGAAGGAGCTGACTGTGAAGGAGAAACCAACAATTAATTATCTCATTTTATAATTTCTACTGCTAGCATTAAATCACTCCACAAACACCTTGCCTCTGCCTCCATTTGAAAAATTCATGGGCTTAGGCTTTAATACTTTCATTAAGTACCATTTCCTTGTTGAGCACAATTAACACTCAATTCCTCTGAACTACAAATCTATGCACACCCTTTGTTACTACTCTAACACAACATTATTCAAGAGAACTCTCTCATGGCAATGATTAAACGCAGAGGACTTCCTTTTTGTTTAAGAGGATCTTTCTCCAATCCATCTCCTAGTACATTCCCCTCCTTGCAGAGTTCAATGAACTTCCTCCTGGGCTGTGATCTTCCTGGTCAGCCAACAGGGATCTCATAATCCAGAAGGATTTCTGTTGAACTAGCAGCCGTTGAGACTGGCAACAAAAAGTAAAGCACTCTCCTGCTATTCCTTGCTCCTCAGTTAATGTAGAATTTATCTGGTATGGTGGACATAATTCTGAGTTGAGAATTACATGAAAAATAAACTGCTTTTCAGCAAGCCTACAAAAAAATTCAGTAAAAAAACCCACAGCCAAACCTGCATAACCCAGTATTAATCTTCTATGAACTGGTTTAGACCACCAATGATGTCAGAAGTTTGGATATCTGCAACATTTATAGTAAACTGAAGTTTGCTTTGCGCTGCTTATATTATAAAGCAATCTGAACCTGTTTATTATATAGTGTTTCACTGTTATTTTGGTATCATTAACAATCAAGTGCATTTATTCTGAGCAACTGAAAGCAGCACAAATAATAAAATTTACCATGATTACATTTGCAGAAAAGAGGTTACAAACCCCACTGACAACCCAAAGCATTATTTCAGACATGCATCCCCAACAGACCTTTTTGTAAAGTTAGCAAATTCAGTTTTAAGATGCACAACAGATCTAGATCAGAAAAAAACAATAGTATTAAGAAGACTTACATTCCCAGCTGTATTCATAACAGACTTGATCTCTCTTTTGCATGCTTTTAGTGACTTCATCTGGATATAGGCTCTCACTTTATACTGTTAAAAAATTAGATTTTTACAACAATAACACATGCAGGTTTGCAAGATCAACCATATCTAGAGAGTTATAACAATCTTTTATATACATCTTAAAAATACGTAGTAAAAAGCCTTCCCAAAAAAAGAAATTCTATTCAGACTTTCAACAACAAATTCATAGGCTTCATATCTACACTAAGCAGATGCACATTTTGTTCAACAGTCAACACATTCCCTATGTTCAAACACAGATACTAGCACTTACAATGACAAACTAAGTAAAATAATCTAACCCCTTAATCACAGACATTTACCTACTAACTGAAAACATCAGTAAGTGAATGCTGATATAGAGAAGTATTTTGTTACTTCACATGTTTTTCCACTTAACAGTACAGAAAAATAAAACCTCAGATGATTTAGACTGTTGTAGGTCTAAAAAATGCAAAGTCAGTGCAGCTCACTGCAATGAAAAAAAACCATGATAAACTGCAGGGATTGAAATTAGGGTTTTTTTTGGTGTTAAGTCAGTTTTTCCTGTGCATGGATCTTACAAAAAAGAAAGTTAAATTCATTCATTTGTTTTACAATGTGAAATTCAAGAACACAGCATCACAATTCCCGCTGAACCAGATTTGAAGTAGACAGCACTCGATTTTAAGAAAAACTTGAACTGATGTTCTTGTACAAATAACACATAGGCACTTACCTGATGTATCTTTGATTTGGCAACTTCTATTAAAGCTCCACTTTCAGCTTTTTGATTTGAGGAATCTTTATTTGTATTATTACCTGACTGAGTGTCAAACAAAAAAATAATGTTACTATTAGTCACCTTTTAAATTCAGTTTACAGATTCTTTCATAAGCTATTTCTATCAATCTTACACGAAGAAGAAAAATCAGTATTTAATAGTCAAAGAATACACATCCCACTAAATACCATGACTTCAGCTTAAAAACAAACATCCAAGAACAACCACAGCAGCCTATGAACAGGAGAATTCTATACTGACATTAGTGTTATGCTATGCTGCTCTGTGGTTGAGGTATTTTAAGAACTCTCTTACCCAGAAAGGTGATAAGCACATTCTAGAGTCTCTCTTTAATATTTTCTTCAGTAGAATTACTATAAACTTAAAGATAAAATGTTTTATCTCAAGTGTGACATTCCAGCAACAAGAAAACACTGAAGGGTCCTCTTTTCACTTCCAAGCCACTTCTTATTCCAATGATTTTTTTCCACAAGGCACATAGGAAAGATCTCATTTCAAAATGAGACATACTTTCAGAAACTATGTAAAAAAGATGGTTGATAACCCATGCTATGGTAAATAATAGCAATTCCCCTCTGACACCGATTTCTCTTTCAAACTTAGTCTCATATGGTCATAAACCAAAAAAAAACAAGGAACACTGTATATTTGACCCTGAAGACAACTATCTTCCCAATGCATGTCTCTGACTTGAGAAATACACTTCCCAAGGGTGAAAGAGGGAACAAAGAGCTACTGAATACAATTAACTCAGTTACAATGTATATTAATTGGTGTCAGAAGTTAGAGGTGATCTAACAGTTTTATAATTCAAAAATATTTTAAAAGAGCAATTTTGGTCTGAGTTAAACCATACTTCTGATACAGACTTGGTAGCATTCATGAGATGTTAAGCTTACCTCATTTTTTCCATTCTTGCTGTTATTGTTGCCCTGTGAAATCATCTTTTCCAGAACAGCAAGCAGATGCAAGGCTTTCTCAGCTTGGTAAGTCAGCAGGTATAAGTCTACAAGCAAGAAGCATACAGCCTGGGCAAACTTCTCTTCTGTACAAAGTAAAGTGGTAAAAATTATTTTCCTGCTCTAACGACAATCCTTTCAAACACGACTGACGAAAAAAAAGAAAAATCATAGAATAGTTAGGGATGGAAGGGACGTTAAAGATCATCTAGTTCCAACCCCCCTGCCACAGGGAGGGACATGACATATCCATGGGGATATTAGATCAGGTTACCCAAGGCCCCATCCAACATGGCCTTAAACATCTCCAGGGCAGCCACAAGTTCCCTTGGCAACCTGTTTGTGTCTCACCACTCTCATGGTGAAGAAATTCTTCCTAATGTCTAGTCTAAATCTGCCCTTATACCTGTTCACCCTCGTCCTATCACCACAAGCCTTTATGATCAGTCCCTCTCCCTTTCCAGTGGAAAGTCACCACAAGATCTCCTCGGAGCCTTCTCCTCTCTAGGCTGAACAAGCCCAACTCTCCCAGCCTGTCCTTATATAGAAGCTGCTCCAGCCCTCCGATCATCTTTGCAGCCCTCCTCTGGACCCGTTTCAACAGCTCCACATCCTCCTTACATTGAGGATTCCAGAACTGGACACAATACTCCAGGTGAGATCTCAAAAGAGAGCAATAAAGGGGCAGAATCACTGCCCTCCACCTGCTGGCCACACTTCTTTTGATGCAGCCCAGGACACTGTTGGCCTTCTGGGCTGCGAGTGCACACATGCTGAGCTTCTCATCAACCAGCACCCCCAAGTCCTTCTCTGCAGGGCTGCTCTCAATCACATCATCCCCCATCCTGTACTGAAATCAGGCACTGACCCAACCCAGGTGCAGGACCTTGCACTTGGCCCTGTTGAACCTCATGATGTTCTCACAGGCCCACTGCTCCAGCCTCTCCAGGTCCCGCTGGATGACATCCTGGACTTCCACTGTGGCAACTACACCACTCAGCTTGGTGTCATCTGCAAACTTGCTGGGGGTGCACCCAATCTTGCTGTCTATCATTGATGAAGGTATTAAACACCAGTCTCAGTACAGACCCCTGAGAGATACCACTTATCATGGATCTCCACCCGGACTTCGAGCCATTGACCACTACTTTTTGAATATGACCCTCCAACAAGATTTTTATCCACGTACCGTTCACCCATCAAATCCACATCTCTCCCAATTTAGGGAGGAGGATCTTGTGGGGACCATGCTGGAGGCTTTACATAAGTCTAGATAGACCACATCCATTGGTTTACCCATGGCGACTACTGAGATTACCCCGTCATAGAAAGCCACTAAGTTGGTCACACAGGATTTGGCCCTGGTGAAGCCATGCTGGCTGCCATTTAATCACCTCCACATCCATCATGTGCTTTAGCATAGCTTCTAGGAGGATCTGTTCCATGACATTTCCAGGCACAGAGGTGAGGCTGACAGGTCGGTAGTTCCCAGGGCCGTCTTTCCTGCCCTTTTTAAAAATGGGCACGTTACCCTTCTTCCAGTCACCAGGGACTTCTCCTAATTGCCATGACTTTTCAAATATCACGGAGAGTGGCTTGGCAACCACACCTGCCAATTCCCTTAGGACTCTGGGATGCATCCCATCAGGTCCCATAGACTTATATATGTTCAGGTTCCTCAGGTGGTCATGAACCTGATCCTCCTCTACAGTGGGATGGAGTTTACCTCCCTGGTCACCACCTTGCCGTCCCATGTCCCAGGAGGGGTGAGGAGAGCAGTTAATCAGTTAAGACTGAGACAAATAAAAAAGTGTATCTTTTTATATAAAGTGTACCTATGCTACACTGAGAAAAATCAATATATTACATAAAACAACCCAAACAGACATCTACACAATGTAGATAAGTACATATACTGAAAAAAGGTAACTCATTCAAAGAGCATCAGTACAAAAGCACAGACGAAAGACAGCTTAACATGTACTCATGTTTGTAGATTTTTGAGAAGGGGTTTAAACAGATCAACACCAATTTTGAGGTGAAACACAGTAGCATTTACTTAATTTACCGAGATACACACATACATCCTTCAGCCTTGCCACCTCTAAAATTCAACAAGGATTATGAAGTACAGTAATTCCACTATACAGGGTGCCATAGTTCATGGAATCTGGGGACTTTATATTCAAGTATGAGCACATACAACATGCAGGCATTTAAAAATGTGAATATCCTAACATATATACACCCACTCACAAAGTTGTACGATGACTTAAAATACTAGATATTAAATAATTAGCTTGTATGTATTATTTACATTAATACCTCTTAAAGTTTTCAAAAATCCATTTCATTTTTTTATATACTTGTCTGTTAAACGTCTCTGAAGTTCCTCCCCCCCGAATTCAACTGTTGTCCTTGATATAAGTAAAACATTCTTCATTCCACAGCCTACTTTTTTAGAACCATATTAGGCAATTTACAAATCACTCATCTGACAGTGAGAAAGAACGAATAATGTTTGCGTAGTTATTGCATGAACAAAACTCTTCTTTCTCTCTACATACCAAAAGGCTCTATAAACTGGTACAGCTTCTCCCCAACTGATATAGCTTCAGTATACTGACGCAGATGATACAAAATAACAGCTTGATTGTAGTACAGCATACTATTTTCAACATCATCTAAACCATCCATTTCTTCAACAGCAGAGTGAACCTGAAAAAAAACTCCACTTGTTTCATTAAACTTTCAATACCTACGATATTGAAAAGTGTCAAATACATAAAAGAAAATAATCCAAAGTTATCAATTTGTCTAAAGTTAGGTTAGCAAGAGTTATAAGCTAACAAACTTGGTTGTTCAACATAAATGCAGGAAAAAAATGACAATTAAACAAAAAGCCATTGATTGAGTAGTAAAGTAACAGTTTCACTATTTTTTATTTCACAAACTATTTCAGATTCATATGACATACCAGGTCATTCTATGGTTAAAATCTCTGAAACATGTCAGTTTCAGATCAACTATAAAAACACTGTCCTAAATGATTAAACAGCCTCAGAGGTTTAAAAGTAATGTTACTTTTTTATTCCTTTCTTAAATCTAGGGGACAACTGGCAAAATTTTATTCCTATTTCACTGGAAGACCTCCCCAACATTAGTAATATTCAAAATCAAGTACCACATCAGTATGTTTGCTTTACCTGGTTCTTCAGCTGGTTAAGGGTTTGCCTCAAATTGTCTGTTGTAGTCTGGTTACTCTTACAGAACTCTGCAACAGCAGTATTCAAAGTTATTTTGTAGTCATCTTTGTTGATGTCTTGAAGGGTATTTAGGTGTTGCAAACAAGCATCATAGTTTCCAGCCTGGAAATTGCAAGCATACCAGAAACATTCATTAGATGTTATATAGTTTAAACTAGTCAGCTACTAAGTGTTAATGAAAGTAGCCTCTGAGTTTAGAGAGCATTGTATTTCCTCTATCAACACCAAGTGAAGCCAACTGAACTTCTCACAAGTACATATTATCCTGCATAACGAATGAAGAAGTAAGTCTACAAGTTGAGGTCATACCCAAACTTCAAGAAGAATTCTGAAGGACAAATGGAGTAGTTAATTATCATAAAACAGATGCTTCCACGTAAAGCATTACTCTGATTCCCCTTCAACATATTATTTTGAGTTTCAAGATTCTTTATTTCCTCAGTTTTCATTATCTTTCCCTATCACATGTACACTGACTACAGTTGCTTACATAAGTTCTAGTCCATCATTTTATGTTCATTCTTCACTTCATCTGGAGAGAATGCGAGTTACAACTTAGTCTGCACAAGTCAGCTTAAGACAGGTTGGAAAAAGAGGGTGCCACTTTCCCAGTACAAGTTTAAATAATATTTTTACAAGTTTTAGCTGTTGAATGAAGTATTCAATCAAGTAGGCATGCCTAAACAGAAACTAAGACCAAAGCATGATGCTCCTCTGAGGTGTGATTTAATAAAGAAAGCCTTTTCTTTGACCTTAGGAACAGGCAAGGACTTCACAATGGCTCACCTCTTTCTGTTTTCATTTTTAGTCTTCTCTGTGTTTGTGCAGGAGGAATTTAGCAGCATTGAGGAATGAAAGAACTCCAGAGTCTTTCAGCTATGTTAAGCCTAAATGATCCTTCACTCTCTACTGATCAATTCTGGTACAGAAATAATTACCTTCACCCCTACTGTACCAGGGCTCCTTCCAACCTAGCCAGTCAGATAAGCAGATTCATTTCCATCTCTGTCGATGCTTCACAGTCAAAAGCTATGCTCTTGAGTACTGCAACAACTCTCCACTTCCTCCTCCTTTTTTATGTGCTGCTCCATGGAGCTTCTCCTAGGCTCCTGCCTAACTTCCTCTATTCGGGGAAGAATTACAACAGAGAAAGGTTCTGTGGCCCTTCTGCTCTTCCCAATAAAGTTGCCATTCTGCAGCTACACTCAACAGAGCAATCCCAGTCCTCAGCAATCCTTCAGCCTCCTGTGGAAGCACAATTACTCAATACACAGAGATGTAGCAAGACATTGACACACTGTTATTTCCACAACTCTTAAGTATCAACAACATGGATTGTTTAGTGATCACCTGCAATAACACACGGACTTTCATATCAACTGTTCGCATGCTCTTCAATCAACACAGTTCATCTCCCAATGATTTTCTTCATGTTTCACACTATGAGCTTCTTTTCAACAGGAGTAGATTTCAGATCACAGCAACAAGAAGTTTCTAACCACAATTGGATTAAAGACCTTTAACTCTTAAGATGCTCGGCTTATTTTGTGATGTTTTTCCTCACCCAACAGTTCTGTACTCTACTAGACGTGATCTAGAATATAATATCTATTTCATATTACTCCTATCACAATTGAAATTGGAAATGCAATATGATGAAGCAGCATGCAAGGCAGTCTGCAAAGCTATTTACAGCAACTAAATAGCAAGGAAAATTGGCAAGCAAAGCATCAGACTAATTCTGTTGACATCTGTCACCACTTCAAAATTCCATGAACTTAAAAGAATTCTTAAAGCAAGAAAAAAAAAAAAGATAAACAAGATATATTGACCAGTATAAAACTAAAGATGAAGTCATCAGCAGTTCAAAAGTATTTTAAGCACAGATCTGTGGGCAAGGTGGAAAACAGATGACCCTTTCCTTTGCCTTCATTTCACAGGATCAAATGCCAGTGAGCAAAAAGTTATTGAAAAAGATTAACCAAGCAAGAAAGCACTCAAGAAGACACCAGCAAACATCAGCTGTAGTCAGCTAAAGGACCAACTACATGCACAACATTCCAGACAAAATTAAAGAGCGAAACATGCAAGCAGGAACTTCAAAAGACAGTATTTAATTTCTTCCCCTGATCTACTCCAAAACTGAATTATGCAAGGCATTGTGTAGATAGAGATACACACATTGCCTGCAGGTGTTGTGTTGAAGAACATGTTTTAATGTAAAGTGACAGAACAGCATACAATGCTTTTTGTGAAAGAACATAGCAAGAAAAAGGGTTGTTTGGTTGCTGTTTCTTCAATACCTGCAATTCCTTTAAACCTTTTAAAGCAAAATTTTTAGCCTGAAAAGATTAATTCTTTAGAGAGATCATGCATTTCCAAGGCTAACACAGAAGCAGCCTGCTTCTTCTAATTAACTCATTATACATATTTTAAGGCTATCAAGTTTTGAGAATCAAGATTAAACAGACTCTCATCCACTTTGTTGAAGTACCCCCTTCAGTCTCCACACATCATAGCAGCCGGAAAATGCAAATGCTGACTTTGTAACCCAACTAGCACTACTTTTGGTATAATAACCTGTTAATATATTTGCAGCTGTGCTAAGCAAACAGGGAAAATAATTATATAAGCCCATTTAGCAGTTATGTAGTAAATTAGAAGTCTCAATTTGGCTTTGTCTTACCAGAAAAGCTTGTAATGCGTTGTTTGACAATTCCTTTTCCTGATCAGTAATCCCAGAAGTACCCGCTCCTTCATGTTTCTCAGAACCTTGATCTGTAAAGCGGACAGAAGATTATAAGAAAGTTAAAAAATGTGATGACAGCTATTTAGCTTAAAAACTTTGTTTCTTCCAGTTCTCCAGATCCTCCTGCCTGAACAGGTAACTTTCCAGACCACTGCAGCACTGCCTCTCTACTACAGTAGAACATCTCGAGTTATCCTATACTCCCAGTGAACTGCTTTCCAGAAAATGTAAATGTAATAACCCCAGCTAAATTACTGTGCTCAATCAATAACCAAAGTCATGCGAGTTAACTGACAATGCATATATTTTAGATTTCTCTTTAAAGTTGCAACCATACGTTAGTCTTGTCTCTATTTGAACAAAAAATGAGCACTGAAGGCCACACATGACAAAATAAATATAATACTGGGATAGATGAAATAACCATACATCCAGTATGCTGCTTCCTAAGCAACAAACAAGGAATGCTTTAGCGAACAACAAAAAACAGAGCAAACACCCCATTCAGCTCCCTGCTTTGGAAGAATAAGCATCCCTAAATAAGAGGCTGAAATAGGACTAACATTGTTGTTAATCACTGACAGACATATCTTTTAAAAACTCTCTATAATGTTGTACTTTCCAACATACTCCATCAAATGCTACCTAGCGATTATACCGCAAGTCACAAACAAATGCTGCCTATTCACTTTTTCAGCCTTGCTCCCTATCTTATAGATCTTTCTTTGACTCGACTCTCATCCAAGATGAACACACAGAGTTTGTCCTGCATCTTATTTACATGTTTTTTTCCCAGAATTTTCTCCAGCTCTACTATATCCTTTTCCAGACTAAGAGAAGAACAGCATGTAGCAATTATGACACCCCTTTGAGCTTCTATATAGCAATATAATAATGTTTTAGTTGTCTTCAGTTTCTTTTATATAGAATCCCTAATGTTTTACCTTTCAGTTACTATGGAGCATGTTTCTCAAAAAGAGTACACTGTATCCTTTTATCATTACGTAACGACAGTTCAGTGAAGTCATGAAAAAACACAGGAGACACATTCCATGCCAAAGCAGATGAAAAAAAATCACACCAAACCATTCCTTGTACAGAACACAACCCAATGGGAAAAAAAACAACAAACCACCAACCCAAAACACCACACAACCACCAGACCAGACAGCTTATCTCCAGAAACATTAACTCATGTGCTAGAGCATATTAAAAAATCATTTAATGCTTTTGAAACTTTTGAGACTTTATAAACCAGCAATGGCTTCCACTTTTGCAGAAAACTATTTTTTGACTTACACAGTGGAAGCTTTGCTCTGACCTACATTTTGCTACCTTTATAGTTTAGGTAGGCTTTGTAAATTCAATGCCTTCTTCCTCTTCTCTAGAATTCAGAGATGTAATGCAGACTCTGCTAATTTTATTTTCACTTTGAACAACTGAAAACACCTATTTATGAGCTCCACTGCAAAATCCACTCCCCATTATCACCAATATATCTGGATCATCTGCTGCTGACTATGGAAATTAACAAATATAGGACAAACAACATTATTACAGGGCAATCAAACCTGGGAAGATTCATCAGTTAACATCCACAGCAGGAATAAAGCAGACTTAGTAATCTATTCACAGTCTGTGCTTCTTGCTGGGAAGACAGCGAGATCCCTTCCATTGCCCTGTGCAATAACACATTTGAGCAAGAACTGTAAATACTTGGTTGTGACTTTCATATCGCATCAAGATGCCAAGGAAGTCAAGATTTTAAAGTCTCAACAATCTTACACCTTCAAGTTACAAAGTGATTTAGACAAAATTCATGATTCCTCTACTTCAGTACTCTGAAGGGATGGGTCCTCGGGGGGCTACAGAACTGCATGCACCTGCTATAAAATCTGTGTGTGCTCAAGGCATTGATCAACACCACTTGCACTGCCTTTTCCTGGAAATGGAAAGACAGGAGAGACAATTAAACCACAGAAAGGCCCAGAAAAATTTTGATTAAACAAGGTTTTCTGCAGCAATAGAGGAAAGGAACAAGCACCTTTCCTTCAGGCTAAATGCAGATATGGTTCTTGTTCCAATCTTGCAGTTGTACAGCTGAACAGAAAGCCATTGCCCTCCAAGGATCTGTAGAACAGCAGCGAATAAGCACACTCATTTTCTCCTCAAACTTTCGTAACAGTAATGTCACCTGCTGTACTTGCTTAGCACCCCTTTCAGAATATGCTAGTGAAAGTAACCTTAGTACAGAGACATGAGACTCTAAAACTTTTGAAGTTGATAACACTTGGTCTGGTCAAGAGGTTCCTCATGCAATAGTTTAACTAGCCGAGTGCCATCAACTACCGAGAACATTAGTGATACTGCCATGGTATGCAGGTTTGTAAAAAAAGCATCTCAGATGAAGGTGAGCTTACGGAAGTCTGAATCCTGAAGTAAAATGTCTTCAGTTAATTGAAGGACAAACCAAGGAGACTTTTGTTCAAGTTGTGCAACAAAAGCACCGCTTATATAGCTGTTTGATATATTTCCTAGGGAAAAATCAGGACAAGTCTACTAATTTCACTGGCTCTAAGTCTGCTGGTACACTTAAAAAAAAAAAACAAACCCCCAAAAAAAATCACCTACAAAATTAAACTGAGGACTACTTTAAGCAAAAACAGAGCTGTTCCTTTCCCCGTAAAGTCAGTTTTATGGCTGTAAGCCAATCAACTGCACCTACTACAACTCAGTAAACAAAGCAGTTTTGCAAAACCTGAACTGAAAGCTTGTAAAGAATAAAACTAAAGTTCAGCTGATGTAGTTCACCACATAGCTCTTCCCTTTGAAGAAAAAAACCCCAAAACACTTTGGCTGCTCTCTCTGCCTAAACACACTTGAAACCTGTTATAGAGCTGCAGTCCTTCTAATCTACTGTAATCATGCCAGTCTTGTTTAGACCAGGATCTACTGCTTCAGTAAATCTTCATTATCAAGAGATCTCACAGACAGGAATCT
Source organism: Phaenicophaeus curvirostris (assembly GCF_032191515.1). Lineage (NCBI taxonomy): Eukaryota > Metazoa > Chordata > Aves > Cuculiformes > Cuculidae > Phaenicophaeus > Phaenicophaeus curvirostris. Next base: position 47,553,504 of record NC_091397.1, on the reverse strand, counting down.
GCCTGGTGCAAGATACTGAAAAGAACCCTCCATTTTCATTTAAATGGGGGGAGGAAAAAGAACCACTTTTGCTCTCTTGGCTGCAAATGGCTACCAAGTACTTGCAAATAAAACTTACTACCGTACCTCTCAAGGCATTTGAAAATGAAACAAGTAGGTACATTGCTCCCTGGCAAATCATACCGCATGCCAGTTGCTTGCTCTGATCTGGTGATCTTTGGCATTCTAGCAGAAGCACGTGGTGCAGGTGACAAATGGCACACCAGTCACTACCGACATTCCCCTGTCCAAACAGTAGCTACAATTATCAGCTGAAATACCTGAAACAGTGCAGATTCTCTGCTTTACAAATTACAGGAATTGACTTATCTCTGTAAACTTAAACATGGACCTGTTTAGCTTTTCATTTTGTCCAACTTCCACAAGTACCGAGCAACTCTAAAACCAATACTTGTCAGGCTAATGATGGGGAAAAAAGGGGCAACCTGGAAAAGGATGTAAAAATCAGATTTTGATCTGGAGAAGGTTGCTGCACTGAGTTTGAAGTTAAAGCAGCAAGTCAGAAAATTATCTTCCTAGTTAGCAATCCAGAGGCCTGAGCAGCAGAAACACTAAGTCATGGAAGCTTGTTTGCCTTGCAAACAAGTTCCTACAAGTTGTTCCTACTGAAGACAGCAAAACTTTGGGAAAACTAACTCTAGAAGAGGAAAAAAGGAAAAGCATTACATTGCTACCAAAAAGAGAGATTGCACACCTCATCGACTTTCTGACACATCATTTAAGCTACAAAAAGCCACATCTCCCACATACACATACCCTAAGACACTTGGACAGTGACTGCAGTCATTACCTTTCTCATACCTGTTCTCCATACCTGCAAGGAATGTTGTTCCTAAGCTGTCTTTTTCCTAGGCCCTGTAAATTATATCTTACATGAACTGTGCTATTGAATACCAGAGCATCTCTGGAATTACCGTTTCAGTTCCAAACTCTACAGGCAGGGGGATAATCTCTTTCTTGGAAGGGGAAGAATCCGTCACATGATTCTTGCTCCAGAAGCATTTTAAAGGGTATGAAGACCAGCCAGAGTGTTCAGCCTTTATAACTGATGACGATTTATGGCACCGAGACTACATTTTTTCTATGAAGCACTGCACTGTTAGTGTAAATATACTAGACTTCAATGCTGTACACTAAAAAGCAAATACTTCTCAACCGAAAGTTATTTGTAACTCACTGCTACGAAGGAGTAAAGCATGCACAATATTTTGCCATAGCTCACATCTTTCATCCATTTAGGCACACACTTTTCTTTTAAGCAAGTACGGCTGAAAAGTTTTTTCAACACTTCCAAGAACAACAACAAAAGCCATACAAAAGAAAACATGTCAATTTCTTCTTGTAATTTAGGTGATGTTTACAGTGCTTACAAATAAACACAGGATAATTTAGTACACATCACACTAATATTTCCCAAAATTGTTTTCAGATACTGGGGATTTTCACATTTAACACCCAGAGAAAAAATGCTTGAGGTGATTTTAAATAATGCTGAAAAAAATGAAGAACACGAGTAGATCCTGTTTGCTTTCCTCCACGTTGCACCCTTCTCTGTCCCCACTGAGCTGCCATCCAAGGAAAGGATGCTTGATGCTTCCTGCAAAGAGGCCATCTTGCACAAAGAGTTTTCTTATGGGGAATGTTCGAGCAGTCACTTATCAAGTGAATGAATTACACAGCAACTGCACTTCAAGGTTTGTTTTGGGTGTTGCACAGAATCATTGAATGGTTTGCATCGTACAGGACCTGAAAGATGTCCAGTTCCACCCGCCCTGCCATGGGCAGGGACACCTCCCACCAGCCCAGGCTGCCCAAGGCCCCATCCAGCCTGACCTTGAACACCTCCAGGGATGGGGCATCTCCACCTTCCCTGGGCAACCTGTGCCAGGGCCTCACCAGCCTCAGTGTGAAGAAATTCCTCCTAATGTCTAATCTAAATCTTCACCCTTACAATTTAAAGCTGTCCCCCCTAGTCCTATCACTCCATGCCCTTATAAACAGTCCCTCCTCAGCTTTCTTGTAGCCCCTTCAGGTGCTGGAAGGCTGCTATAAGGTCTGCCTGGAGCCTTCTCTTCTCCAGGCTGAACAAACCCAACTCTCTCAGCCTGTCTTCTATTTACTAGATGATTTATTTTTTGATCTTAGTGATTTCTCTCCGCAGTGCCTTGTCAGGCCCGAGTTTAGGCAAGACCCATTCATCCCCTAAAACCAAAGTGGCAACTCCGAGGGCATCAGACTGAGCTCTGGACTCTCAGCACTAACACGAAGTGCCCGAACCCCCCCAGCACCTCCCGAACGCAGCAGTTTCACAACTCAACCCAGAAGCCCAACTCCCGCAGCGCTTATCAAACTCGGGGCGACCCCCTGCCCTCACCAGCGTCGCCCATAACGCTGTCCCCACCGAACCCTTCCCGGCAGGGCGGCTGTCACAGCTCAGCCCCCTCGCCGAGGGCACGGAGAGCCCCGTCCCCGGCCGGTGACCCCCGGGACGCGGCCCCGCGGCTGCTCGCACGGGGTACTACTTCCTCGGCGGAAGGAAAGGGCGCACAGCCATGCGCCGTTTCTCCTCCGCACCAGGGTCGCAGGGCCCTCAACGCCCCCCACCCAAGAGCGTATCCCTCCGCACCTGGCGGCCCGGGCCCGCGGCGGTCACCGCACCGGGTCCCCTCGCAACTCACCCGCAGCCTTGTCCGCCGCCATCTCCCCGCGCTGTACGGCCGACAGGGCCGAGGGTCTGACCTCCAGTCTAGGGTCGAGCAGGTGGCAGCACGGCCAACCGGGACGGCTGTCGTCGCCTCCCCCCTCGCTCTAGCCCCGGAACTACTTTCTTCGCTGCCGCCCCGCGCCCAGTCACCCGCCGCTTCCGGGTTCCCGGCGGCCTACGCGACGTCCGGCCGGTGCCCGGGGCGGCGCGCGCGTGACGCCAGCGACACGCGGGGCTGGGGGGGAGGAGGAGGGGGCGCGCATGCGCACAGCGGGGAACCAGCAGCGCGCGGGGGTTGCCTCGGCAACGCGGGGCGGGGGGATCCTGTTGGAGTCGTGGAGCTATAGGCTGGGGTTGGAAGGGACCGTAAAGCCCATCCAGTTCACGGCCAGGGACACCTCCCACCAGCCCAGGCTGCCCAAGGCTCCATCCAGCCTGCCCTTGGACACCTCCAGGGATGGGGCAGCCACAGCTTCCCTGGGCAACCTGTGCCAGGGCCTCACGACCCTCAGCGTGAAGAAATTCCTCCTTATGTCTAATCTAAATCTGCCCCTCTCCAGTTTATACCTGCTCCCACTCATCCTATCACTACAAGCCTCTATAAACAGTCCCTCCTCAGCTTTCTTGCAGCCCCTTCAAGTACTGGAAGGTCGCTATAAGATCTCCTCGGAGCCTTCCCCAGGCTGAACAACCCCCACTCCCTCAGCCTGTCCTCGTATGGAAGGTGTTCCAGTGCTCTGATCATCTTTGTAGCCTCCGCTGGACCCTTTCCAACAGCTCCACATCCTTCTTATGCTGAGGATTCCAGAACTGGACACAATACTCCAGGTGAGGTCTCACAAGAGAGGAAAAGAGGGGCAGAATCACCTCCCTTGACCTGCTGGCCACACTTCTTTTGATGCAGCCCAGGACACTGTTGGCCTTCCGGGCTGTGAGCGCACATTGCTGGCTCATGTTGAGCTTCTCATCAACCAGCACCCCCAAGTCCTTCTCTGCAGGGCTGCTCTCAATCACATCATCCCCTATCCTGTACTGAAATCGGGGATTGCCCTCACCCAGATGTAGGACCTTGCACTTGGCCCTGTTGAACCTCATGAGGTTCTCACAGGCCCACTGCTCCAGCCTCTCCAGGTCCCTCTGGATGACATCCCGTCCTTCTGGTGTGGCAACTACACCACTCAGCTTGGTGTCATCTGCAAACTTGCTCAGGGTGCACATGCACTTGATTTCACTGTCAATATCATTGATGAAAATATTTGTAGCCCTCCTCTGGTCCCATTCCAACAGATGTTACATCGTAGTCGACAGGAAGACTTTAGGAAAGCTGGCTCTGTGAGAGAAAAGCACGAGGCAGCCACCTGAAAAGGGAGATTGCTTTCCACATCGGCTTTCTGCCACATCATCATGCTGAACAGATGTCTTTTCTGTAATCACCTCTGTTGGCAGTCTTTATCTCACATGCAAGGTCAGACAGAGAGCTGTCTCCAAAGCTCCAAATTAGCAAAAGACTTGACTGTTGTGAAGTTCATAATAACATTTGTCAGTCCTTGAAAACTAATGAAATATGTATAAGATTTCTGGGAAAATTTATACATATGCAGATAAGTGGGAAATATATTCTGTAACCAGCTCTTTTCTCACTGTACATGATTGATGGAGATCAGTCCATCATGTTGCCCAGCCCTGATAAATGGTGCTTGCTTTCTAAAACTCCAAAATGAGTCTTAGAAACTTTATTTGTCAGCATTTTCAGAATCACTCATTCTTGTACCTGTTCTCCATATCTCCAAGGACTGTTGTTCCTAAGCTGTCCTTTTCCCAGGCCCTGTAAATTTTATCTTTAATGAACTAAGCTGTTGAATACCAGAGCATTTCTGGAATTACTGTTTTATTTCCAAACTCTACAGACAGGTGGATAATCTCTTCTTTGGAAGGGGAGGAATCCATCACATGATTCTTGTTCCAGAAGCATTTTAAAGGGTATGAAGACCAGCCAGAGTGTTCAGCCTTTGTAAGATGATGACAGTTTATGGCACCAAGACTACATTTTTCTATGACACGCTGGACTATTAGTATAAACATAATAGATTTATTCAGTGCTGTACAATGAAAAGGCGCACCATGATGGTGGGTGTCAGCCAGGCTGGGAAGAGGCATCCAGACAGGAGTGGCCCCAGGCTGCTTCTGCAAGGATGTTTTTCAGTTCTTCTGAGGAGAAGGAGTAGGTGCTAATACCTTCTCTCTGGCAACCAATGATAGGACCCAAGGGAATGGCAGGAAGATGTGGCAGGGGAGGTTTAGGTTGGATATTAGGGAGAGGTTCTTAACCCAGAGGGTGATGGAGCATTGGAACAGGCTCCCCAGGAAAACAGTCTTGGAGCCAAGCCTGGCAGTATTCAAGGAGTATTTTGACAATACACTCAGACACCTGGTGTGAATGTTGGAATTGTCCTGCGCAGAGGCAAGAGCTGGACTCGATGGTCTTTGTGGTCCCTTCAGACTCAGGACATTCTATAATTCTGTGACTGAATTAATTGGCAAGTGTCAGCTGCTGTCTTGGACATATTTTGTCTTTCCTTCCAGTTCAGATGTGCTGGGATCCTCTCCGAAGCAGGCAGTGCTGATAGTGGTGACACTTTCTTCAGGCCCCTCTTGGTGACAAGGAATTCTTAAAACTCTTCTCTGTTTCTGGGGGCTTCTGGGGATTATCATCCTATCTTGAGCATTGTTAAGTTGCTCATCACCATAGCAATGAAGACAGGTAAGGTGGCTCCTGTCTGCATAGTGAGTGCCTTCTGAGGTGGGTATCTGAGCATCAGTTCCATGCCCCCAGGAGACCCCAGGTAGCCTGATTTCACACCCTGAGTTTGAAGTGTCTTTGGCATTCCACAAGGTCAAAGTAGCCAAAGTCATCCTCATCTAACTGGAGACTCCAAGTAGTGTTTATTGTTGTCATTCGTTGTCATTAAAGTAACTGACATGGGATAAATAATGCAGCATTATAAATATTAAATATTCTTAAATAATAAAGTTTCTTACATGCTTTTAATGACTTGGGAATGCTATGCATAGTGCTTAAGGGCTCACCTTTGCTAAGAGGTATCCTTGTAGGCTCAGCAGCCACATATTGCTCTGGCTCTTGGAGCCTCATCTCTTTGGAACCTCTGCTGTTATATACAATGGAGGATGGGATAAGACTCGGAGGAAAGGCCCTGGGGGTGTCCCGTCTCAGGCTAGGGGTGTCCCATCTCAGGCACCAAAGGGCTCCGTGTGTTTCTGTCCCTTGGACTCAAGCTCCTGTGACACAGGGACAGTTACCCTTCATTGCCATTCTGTGAATGGGAGCCTTCACTACTGTGCTTCCTCTGTGGCATAGTGAGGTTCCTGTAAGACGCTGCTTACATAGATTTATTATCTGTTACTATGGGGACACTTTCTTGTATTATTTCACTAGATGTGCTTCTCTAAGACTTCCCCCCTTCCTCATTTATTCCTGTTAAATACAGACTTGTTTTTCTACTTGCAACAGTAACTGTGGATACACCTGATTTTGATGAATAGATTTTACATTATAGGGTTTTGACCTTGTGGCCAGTAGATATTTATCAAGGAAGCTGAGACTGTCTCAAGCGCACTTGCCCCTGTTGCATGCCTCTTGCACATTAGATAAAGATTTGAGGATGACATTTGTCCTTGGAGAAGTCAGTGGCAGAAGTGATTTAGTGGAAGCAGCATTTCTTCTTGCTGGTCTACTTGAGGTAGGCTTCCAGCTACAATTTTTCCCAAACGCTACTGTTTGGCACCTCAGAGAGGTAATTCTTGTAAGGAAAAGCATACATTGTTTAACAGAGGGATACAGCTGGAAACAAGAAAGAGACTCCAGCTCTCCACAGCTTTAAAACATTGCAGCCTTTAATGAGCCAGGACCTGTAAAATGAAAGATTTTGAAAACATTATTTCAGGAATTTCAAGAGCAGGATGATTCTTATTATTTTGTAGTTGAAATCTTGATTATTCCAAAGTATGTCTAATGACTTCTGTTAGCCACTACTTCTTCAGTTCCTCTTCACTAAAGTATGATCTTCAGACTTTCTTTTAGACACGTACACATGCACATGTATATGAAAGAATCCTGTAATTCTTATTTATAACTATCTTATTCCAAGTCTCTGAATTTGTTCTATCTTCTTTTGTAAGAAATAGTTGCTGGTTCAGACCATTAGACTGTATCTGTATTAGAGATTATCTGCCAATAAATTTGTAATTGCAAGCCCTCCTAATGTGTATATATTCCTTTAGTGTTATATATTTATGTTGGCATTTTATTTATTTATTTATTTATTTATGCATACATACATATATACGTAAAAAACATGCTGTTTTGGTAAGCATCAGAAACAACTAAGGCAAAAGCACTGTACTACTACTTGTAACAGCGATTTCCCTCTGTCTTTTATCAAAACAAGAAAGCTGCCCCAGATCCATCCCGAGTGACAGATCAAGAACTTAATGTGGGCTGGATGTGAATGTATATCTCCCCCTCTCTCAGGCTTGGTACAGTGTTTATCACCAGTGTCTAAGCAGTAGTCTGCTTGTTTCGACCACACCACATCTAGATGGGCACAACAATAGATTTGCCGTTCCTTACTGTAGTTTTTCTTGAATGATCTTGTCAAAGCTCACTCTTCTCCAAGTATGGCAGCCCTGGTATCCACCTTTTCACCTCTTCTACATCATGACACCTAGAAGACAGTGATAGGTGCTTCCTTTATCCCTTATGCTATGGTTTTACTGCAGGGCTTGCTTACCTATGGGGTGCTTACAGCAACCTTTGGTATATCTTGCAGTAACATTTGGCCAGGTTTGTGGCTTGCAGTTCCAAAATATTTCACCATCCCTATCACCCTCCCACATCCCCATTCCCTACCCCCTTAACCCCCCACTCCGTTTCTAAGGCACAGACAAAGCAATTCTTTTGTCAGCTGGCTGAAATGATGATTGGTACATGGTGAGATGGAGCGTCAACTGCAATGTGTTAAAAAACAAGATTAACGACAAAGATAATGATAACGACCTTTATTTTTTTGTCACTCAGAGTCGTTGAGATGGACCACACAGATGTGGCTACACCTTGACTCTGTATGGGACTGATCTCATCCCTCCTGGACACACAATGAGGTTCCAGGAATATGCTTGTCACTTCGGGGAAAAAATTGAATATGAAAACACCTCTATGTATATAAAGTTCTCTGAAATCACTGTTGGGTAGAAGCACTCTGAGGATGAATCATGAGCCTACTCCAACGCTATATAAAGTGAACCTGCCTTAACGGTTAAATTAAACAATAATGTGTAAGTTTCTTTATTTCATGGCCTTTCCTCTTTTTTCAGTAGAGATGGTTTTAAAAAGGAACTTAGCACAAACAAAATCATGTATTTCCCTCCTTCTTATTAATTATCAAATCTTATTTGCTTATATGTGTGGAAGGTACTGAAGGAAGGGAACAGACACATGCCCTTCATTAGCGTTACCATTCAAGCATACAGGCATGTAATCAAAAATGTTATTGACATTTTTTCTTGAAAAACATTGTGATAACCTTCCTCTAAGGACATGGGAGAGTGTTTCTTGCCTACGTGCATGTATAATTTGGATTCTGCCTGCAGATTACAGGAAGAGTCTAAGGTCTCAGCAAGGCAGGTACGCCATCTACTGTGGAAGCTGTTCAGAATAAAATCAAAACCTGCTTCAGATAATTTAGAAAGCTTGTGGAAAAGAAACTTTATTAGCTTTCCTGGAGTGTTTTTCAGGAAAGAAATTACCACATTTCAGGTTTTTAGCCTAAAACTTGATTTGAAAAAATAAACACGTTATACAGATGGGCAATTTTTTCCAGGTTTCTTTTGCCTGTTTCTAGGCTACATCAAAAGAAGCCAATTGTAATTTGTAATGTGCAAGGAGGAAAGGAGGGAGAGTTTCAGGAGGAATAGAACATATCTACTCAGACAGAGAGTAGTCCCAGCATCTCCTTCCTCCCTTGCACAGTACCTTTCTTTAGTAGGCCAGGTTAAGCAGAAATAGATCAGGAGTTCCTCTTGGATTTTGACCTCTCAAAGCAAAATTTTCAAGGCTCTATTTTAAGTTCTTCCAGACTCAAACACAGCAAAACAGCAATCTCCTACCCAGCCTTGCAGTAGTAGATGTAGACAACCTCTCCACTGGTCTAAGAGGAAGACCTGGCTAGCAGAGGAGAAAATCAGGATTTATAACACCCCCAATCACTGCCAGACTGTGGAAAAGATGGAAGAGTATGGCCAGCTCCAAAGGGAACTGTGAAAATTGCAATTCTTTTGCCAGATACGACAATATAGAAATCTTGGCAAGACTATGTTTGCCTAGTAAGTTCCAGAATACAAATTATTTAATCTAAAAAAAACCCTTTCTCTGCTATCAATAGGGCTTCCTATCCTTTGCCACTCCAACGTTTAAAAGCTTTTCACCCCTAGGTGGCACTATCTAATAAAGTGAGGCGTGGTTAAGTACTATTCCCCCCCCTCCCCGCAGATGGAGTTCTTATTTAAAATGTAAAGTAGTGTAAATTTGAGCATGTTGAATGCAGCTATTAGTCTCAGCTTGGTAATGTTTTTTTTCCAAATCTGCCTCTCAAAGTCAATAAAACATACTGCTGTGAATCTCATCTAAATACAGGATTTTTGCTTTCAGAGTGCTATGGAATGTATTTTCCTGGAAAATTATGGTGCATCAGAAACTATTACAGTGTTTGTTCTATCTGTGAGCAGTGAATAAACCAACATAGGCTGTGTTTACTTTAACAATTCACTTGGAGCAGCAGGAGTTGACTGACAGCCGTACACAGCTGGTGCAGAGGTATCTCACATCTCCAGTATATTATCACTGAGAAGATATTTTGCATCAGGTATTCCACATGTGGTACCCTGTACCACAGGTTGCCACTACACATTTTAAAACTCCCTGAGGTAAAGCTGTCTCACAAAAATTCCTCAGCCGTGGGACTTGTAGGAAGCAGCAAGTTCTCCTTTCACCTGTGTCGCACAGATGTTTCACGCCAGCCTCCACTGTCTACATAAAAACTTCATAGATGGAAGGAAGTCGTCTAATTTTTCTCACTACTGCAGTTTCTGCATGACACTGTTTTACTTGTTTCTAATCCTGCTCTTCACTTTGATGCTGAAACACACATTGCTTAGTGATGTAGGGGAGGAAAACTAGCCTTCACCCAGCAGCCACTGTAGCAGTGCCAGCTACTTGAACAAGCCCTTCTTAGAACTTGTCTTCACAGGCAAAAAGGAGAGACAGAATGTCTTTCTGACAGCTCTTACCACTGTGACAGCTTTGCTCACAGTCAAGTGGAGATATACTGAGCCTGGGAGACAAATCTAGGCAGGCAGACGGGACCTCATCAACACTGGGGTGTGGAAAGGGAACAAGCGGGTCCAAAACTTCTGAAAGCAGAGTTATCATTGAGAAACATAGAGAATGATGGGTCTATCAGGAATTTAAAGGAGAGATTAAAAATAATAATAATACAACAATATCAGCAAATTCTATGACTCCTTTTGAAAAGAGGTGCTCACTTTTTCCTCACATTATAGTACCTGATGGTACCTAAGTACTTAACATCCTCCTCTTTCCTTCATTCTAGATCTGCTCTGATCTTGCTTATATATGGTGTTATCTATTTTCCCTCCTTTTGACTCTCAAAAGAGCACTGTTATCTTTTTCTGTTAGTGGGTTTAATTCCAGGGATCACCCAAGTTGTGCCATGTAAGGTTTTCCTAGGATAAGAAACAAAGAATGGTTTTATATCATCTTTATAACTTTTCCCTTCTGGTGTCACCCAGAAGATATTTGCATACCAAATTACGATTATTCTGGAAATCAAGGTAGTTGTGGAAGGAAAACTCTAAACATATTAACATATATTTTGGGTTGGTGAGAAGGCTAGCCTAGAGCTTATGGAACTTCAGTTTCCACTTGAAAACTCAAATTGACAGAAAAGTCTGTATTTCAACAGAAGTCTACTAAGGCCCAATACTTAATTTTCAGAGGAGCAAAATTTCTAGTGTTACACAGTTAAGAGCAAAAGAATCAGGTCTCTAAAGTGTTCTGTGATTATATCAGTGCCTCTTAGCACAAGCATAACAGTAGGATGTCTGCTTGACATATGCATTTGTGCCCAATGTGTCAAGCACTACTTTATGCCCTTCTACACTGCAGAGTGCTTTGACTATTTCTGAGATGCAGAAATAGAAAATAAATGTACCTGTGTCAAATCAGAGACTTTGAGTAAACATTGGTTCTTTTAGCCCAGTCTTAAGAATCCTTCCTGTGCCAGCATAAGCGGATACACACACTTCTTGTAGGGGAGTCTAATGCTTGATGTCCTTGCTATTGTGACAGTTTGGAAACTGGAGTCTATTGAGAAATTAGGTTATGTCTCCAGGCAGGAGTAATCTATAAATGTGTAAAAAGATAAGTAAATTCTTACTAATAATTTGCTTATGGTAGTTCTTGTTCTGAGCATTTCTCTAGACATTCAGAAGGAGATAGTTTTTCTCTTGAGCAGTATAAAGAAATTCTTTTTTCGCTAAGGATATAAATGAAGTATTTCAGTCATAAATCCTACATGAAATGTTGCAAAAGCCAAGGAGGATGTTCAGCACAGTTCTTTGCCTTCACACGGTGCAGTGGAATCTATGTGTATGTTCTCATTATGCTTCCTTTTTTTAAAAATTGCTACAGACCTCTAAGTAAATGTGAAGAATTTTTTCCTCCAAAAATTGTATAAACTTAAGAACTTCCAATTTTATTGTGTTTTATGTGTCACAGTTTGCTGAAAGATGTTAAGGCTATTCTGATGAAGGGTTTTTTTTTAAGAGATAGGAGGTTTGTTTATCTAAAACAATAGGCCTTTCTAAAACTCGCATCTAAATGCTTTCATACCACATATCTGCAGATCATATGAAGGTAACCTAAATTTGTTTGGTTTTTGTTTATTGTGAAAATCCAACAGAAAACACCCTATTGGCAGCTGCCATTTTGCTCTGCCAGAGACTGTAATGTTCTGACTCAGGTGGTCTCCAGTTCCAAATAGAAACCTCAGTATTTAATGACACAATTAAATACAAAAGTTAAATACAAAAGTTAAATACAAAAGTTAAATACAAAAGTCTCTTTTTTTTTGATTAAATTTTAACTTGCTCTTTTGCATACTGGGAATAAAATATTGCATACAATCTTGGATGAATCCAGGACTAAAATCCCAATCTGTATAATGTTTTCTTTACTTATAATGATCAATGCAGATTTTGTTTTGTTTCAATAGTTCATGTTGGCTCCTCAAGTTCCAAATTATATTTGACTGTAGTAGTAATAGCTGAAAACTATTTTTGCTTCTTCCTATCAGTCCTTCCTGCTTAATCTAAGTCAGTTGTCAATGCATGTGGCTTCAAAGGAAGGAGGAAAAAATATAATGAAAATAGTCACATGTTCCAAAATGTTAAAAAGATGGAAAGCTATTTAAAGAAAGAAACATGTCTCGGGAGCTAGAGAATCATTGTGGACTGACATATGGTAATTGTATGTCAGCATATGCCTGTGCTGCATCTACAGCATGTATCCATTTGCTAAATGCTATTTGTGTTCAAAGTTGTAGCAAGAAGATCAAGTTTCAATGCGGCTAGAAAAATGTGGAAGCATGATGATATGTTTAATTTTTAATTTACTGTAGAAGCAATCTTGTACATTGTTTATTCTTTCTTTGTTCCTTTCCCTGACCTCAGAGACCATCCTGACAGTTAAAATAAATTTACCTATCTCACCCCATGTTAAATTCTCTGTGTCAGGAAAGATGAGACCAACACTAAGATTGACTGGAAAACAGGCACTACAGACTTTCTGAAGTTTTTACTTATTTTTGCCTCTATGTGAGAACAAAACTTCAGTCTGCAAGCTGCAGGAGAAAATGTTTCAAAACATGCAGTGCATACAAACTTGTGGAATTAGGAGAGGGGAAACAGTTTCATTCCCTCCTCCAAATCTAATTATTTATATCCTAACCAGTGAGTCACTGTATGTGTGTGTCTCTGGTTTCTAGACCAGAAATCCCATTCTAAACTTGAGAAATCTCTCCTTGGAAAATTTTGCTGATGTTAATATAATTTTATTTTCAATGAGACACAAATATTAGAAAAGCGCTTGGAAATTTCCAACACTGGTCAGCTGCAAACTAGCTGCGAGTTATGAGCTAACCCCAATTTTCTTATTGTTTCCCAAAGAAACATTCCTTCCTCCACACCAAAGCTGAGGATACCTGTTCACTGTGTGAAACAGTGTTTGAGTTACACGGATAAAGTAAATGGAGTATATATTTCCTTCCTATGCAGAAACATGCAGTGAGGAATTTAGATTTCTAGCCAGAAGATCAGGGAATGGATTCTCCTTTCAAGATAAATCCAAAATAATTCTTCCAAAGGAGCATAACTAGACTGATGCTGCTGTACTTGAGATGAGAAATTAACCCACATTTCTGACTCTCAAGTGTGAATAAATGCAGCAGACCAGTGAAGAAATAATTTAATTGTTTGGTTGCATTACATGGAAAAGGAAAATCCTTTAAAAATGCATAGGTCCTGGTATTAGACAATCACTAGAATTTCTGTTCCAGGATTGTTCCACTGAAATATACTGAAGGTTATTATGTTAACCGAACAGGGTAGTGGTGGTTGAGGAAAGGCTGTGTGATGCTAACTTTGGTTTCTGCTTCACTGCGTTACCTTGCAATGACATTAGCACGTATTATACATTCTGTGAGGGGAATGCTTCCCTCCTCCTCCCTGCCACTTAGAAACAGTGAAGAGATGAGATTTGACACTTGAAAATGCTATCGCGCTGTGACCTCATCTGGGTATAAGACGGTCTTAGTGGATGCAGAAAATTCAGCTGCCTGGAGTGTTTTTGCTTTGTCCAGCTGGTGTCCTACCATCTCCAGTACAATCTAAAAGACAAAGCTGCTTCCAGACAGCATTGCTTTGTTATTCGCTCGACTTTACTAGCCTTGTCCGAGTTAATTGGATTTGTGACATGGTCAGATGTTTATTTCTTGTTTCTGTTGTCCCTTGCCTTACAGGACCCGTGTGCCAGGGGAAACCACAGCACATCTAGCAGATACTGAAAATATGAAGAGACACATGGACATGCTGTCAAAATTTTTAGGAATTAAAATTTAAGGAAATGCGTGGTTAAAATATTTTTTTATTCTAATTTACATCAATATTGACACTTAGCTCCCGATGTATCAAAATAACTACAGCACATCTAAATCTTTTTATTTAAATATATGCATAGCTCTCTAGACAGTCTGCTCTCACTCTCATGAGTATGATCAGGCATAAATCATAGAATCATAGAATCATAGAATCGTTAGGTTTGGAAGGGATCTCAAAGATCATCTAGTTCCAACTCCCCTGCCATGCTAAATCTTATTGTAGATGAATACTACTTCAGGGAAGACTGCACATAGATCATAGAAATATATATTATTAAGTACTATAAAATCTATGCTGTTAACTAAATCCACTGCCTACAGACATATTTTTTTGTTTTATGTCTGAGATTAAAGTCTCAGGCTACAAAGTAGCTTTTGTGCAACTGACTTTCTAGATCTTTGCTACTATTACCAATGTACTATTTATTCAGTAAACATTTTTAAATACAATAAGAAACAGTTATCAATAACTGTGATAAACATTAGGTGTTTTAAATTAACAGCCATTTACATCTGCTGCAAAAAGCATGAGTCTGGTAGCAGATTCACCAGAAAGGATTTATTCTGAAATGCTGTCTATCTGATTGCAGAAGTTTTGGTTAGACAAGAGACCCACACATCACCTTTAAGAACAGATCCGCACACACAGAGCATACCACTATGGAAGTCACAGTGGACCCCGTAAGTCATTATACCAGCCTTTTCCTTGGGCTTGGAACAAGAGTAAATGAACCACATTATTCATTCATATGTTGGCATGAGCCAATTTCATAGATTTTATATGACATTAAGAGCAGCAAGAGAGAAAGAGTGAGACAGATTGACAAAGCAACTAAGCACGGGCTTAACTTTAAGTTTTTATGTAAATCCTCATGAAGTCAACAACTACGCAGTTGGAGCTCTGCCAGCATGTAGCTGAAGATATGACTATCATTGTCTACTTTATATAGGCACGTTGTTAGTAAGTTAGCAAGCAGAAATGGAGCCAGGCAACTACTTTTAATGTCTAAATGCTGTGGAAAATGTTAGCAAATTTTTTACATGGACTGGTGCAAAAGAACAATAAAATCAAGGAGACACTACCTGTCATCATTTCAGCAAGAAACAGTGTGTATGATTTGTCTCTATTTCATTCTGATTTTACTATTAGCATAGCTCCCATGCTTTCAGTAGACACAGTGCTGGAGTAGCACAGAGGCAAATCAATTGAGCTTAGTTTCATTTAGGACAACTCATTGGAAGCATCTGCTAAATGCACACCAAGGCCAACCTTCTCCATACCAACGTATTATATTAGTTGAAAACAGGATTTGAAATTATAGTGTTTCTATTCTTCACACTGATTTTGATGAGCTATTGGTCCAATCAAGGAAGGCAATATTGGGTTCTTCGGTTCTTGCACTGCTAGATAACACTGTATAAGCAAAAAGATTATCCACCTAGATTCTGAAACCACTATTCTATCTAACTAGGAACTTCAGGAATGGACTTAATAACTTTAGTGGGACAATGGAGTGAAGTAACTAACTAAAATAGCTGAAAAGGTTACTGAGCTGGAGAAATCTAACAGAATGTCATCTTTTATAGTAACATTGTTTCTATTTGACAAATTAATGATAAGAAACCATAATTATGCTCTAGTGTATTATGTTAATTAAAACTCATTCATTAATTTTTCTTGAGTGTAATGGTAAAAAAATGTAACTTCTCCAGGCAACAGTCTATAAAATATTTGATGTATCACAGTTGCTTCATTATGTTAATGTTTTTTTCAATATCATTATTTAACTTTGGTAAAATAGAGATATATTTAGTTATTTATATGACATCTACTAGCAACCTACAAGCAATAGCTGGAGCAGAAAAAGAAGTTGTTTTCCAACCACACTTACTACTGTGGTATCAGTTTATTTTTGGAGTAGAGCTCTGTTGGGAAAGATAAGTTTTCTAACAAGCTATTTAAAAAGCAGTGAGCTATCAAAGAGTAATCCGAAAAAGAAAGCAAAATTGATTTGTGTCCTGTTCATTATTTATTAACCTGTTTGAGTAATGGTTAGCATCTATTTTATACAAACATGACCAGTTACAATCCCCAAATTTCACTATTATTGCTCTGTGCGATTAAATTGTACTGTTCTCAGCACTAAAAAGATAGGTCTTAAGGTCAGCAACCATGCACGCAGTAACATAAAGCCCATCAGCTTTTATTTATTATTACAGCCTTTCCACAATACATTATTAATACCAAAGTTGTATTAGCTACTGTGACTGTCTGACTGATAAAAAATTGCACATTAGTCCACAAGACACTGGTGAAGTCTGGTTGAATCTAAAATGAGATTAAATATTTGTAGGAGAAACAAGAATATCTGTCAAGATAAAAAGAATACCCCAGACTCCAACAAAACCTAATGCTCTGTCAGAAGTTAAATTCCAGCTCAAAAAGCAACATTCCTTTAGACATGGTGTTGTGTTTTGTGTAATTTCTAGGTGAATCTTGGAAGCAGGTCTGCTACGAAGTGATGTTTTAAATGCATACATCCCTCTTTTCAGATCCAAGGTCTTCCTTAGTGGAAGGAATAGGATGTATGCGCATAAAACAGTTTATTTGAAAACTACCAAAAGCTGGCTCAAAATAAGATATCTCCAGGCTTGAAAGTTCCTTAGCATACCAACCTGCCAGGAGGCTGCCTGCACAGCACCTGAGAGGAAGTCCATCTGGCTACCCGCTCTGAGCCTGCAGCCCTGGAAGTGCTGCCATTCCTGACACAGAGGCAGCTGCAGCCTTTGGAAGGCTGGGCAACCTGCCAGGTGGATGGGGAGATGAGCTGGCAGGGAATCAGCAAGTTTCTGGCAAAAATCTGACAAGCTCGGGTTCCGCAAGATTTCTTACTTAAATCACAAGAATGCTAGTTTCTATTCATACCAAAGTACTAAATAATTTATATTAGGAAGTGCATTTTTTGTAAAAGTCCATTTTCTCCCTTCTAAATACATGTCAAGTAAAATTTAACCTGACAGATTTTCTTGAAGTTCAGATAAAAATACACATTAAGGAATATATGCCTAGTTAGAAAAAAAATAGCATGGAAATAAGTAGAGCCACAGAATCATAGAATCACTAGGTTGGAAAAAAACCTCTCAGATCATGGAGTCCAACCATTCGTATCTGCCACTAAACCATGTCCCTGAGCACCTTGTCTACCTGTCTTTTAAGTACCTCCAGGGATGGTGACTCAACCACCTCCCTGGGCAGCCCGTGCCAGTGCAATCTACCTGGTAAGTTCATTGTCATCTATTGCCTGTGCAGTGCAATACAGTGCATTGTAGAAATTCTGCCACTAGTTCTAAGAGACGTTGCTGAAACATCACAAGTGATGTATTTGCTTAACCATGGCACTTGCTCAGGTCAGCTAAGGCCTACATGGGCAGACGTTGACTATAAAAATGGTTTAAAATGTTATCATTCTCCCAAGTTTTTGTTGATTTCCTTTAGATACAACTAGTAAAAAGTATAATGTGATCTCTTGATTTAGCTTAGTATGAAGTTGTCTCAACACAAACTTTAATCAGGCTCCAAAAGTGCTTCAGATGTAAAGTAGCACATATTAATGTTAATGGAGTTATTTTGTTTACTGTATCTGAGCTAAATCCTTCAGCTTGGATTGTGCAAATTTTGCTTTCATATTTAGAAAGGCTGGAAAATCTACAGTCCTTCCATTGGCAAACAGCATAATAATTAAGTAATTAAGTAACAGCTATTTAGATCTTGGAGCAGACAATTCTAAAGAACATTAGTGAGCTTTCTGTGTAAAACATTACTTTGGGACTGAAGATTGAATCCACACTGATTATTCTAATATTCCTTCTGCACTTGTGTCGATACTTTACACTCTGATCAGGTAGCTGGCAAGCCACGAGTCAAATATGCGTTGCCTTATAGTCAGGAGTTTCTTATAAGGAATGCTCACTGAATCGCACCCTGTGTCCACCTACATCTCACTGCATTTGGTTTTCAATATTCCACCTTCATCGTTTTAGAACAAATGCAAGATGCATGCACCCACCTAAATATTATTTAGCCCGAGGCCTATCACCTAGGAGCAAAGTAGCCTTATGTTCTTTATGTAGCTTTATGTTCGTTCTGCTTTTAAAACTGTTAGAATCAGCTTCATCTGTTATGTACAATTCAACATCTGCTTTTTTTTGCAGGAACCTAAATAATCTGTTAAGGAAGGTAGGAATCCCTGTAGCAAAGAAGGATCCACATCAAGTATTCTGTCCTTGCCAAGAGGAAAATACTTGCATGTATAATACCCTTTTGCTACGTGGTATTTCTGCTGTACCAGTACAGTGTAAAACATCAGAAAGAAAATATCTGGCAAAAGACAATGAAAAGTGAAAAGCCTCATCTCAAAGTTTCCATTTTTTATATACTACAATTTAACTTCTTTGACCAAGCAAGAAGGTGAAGGCCAGCCCTTCTTTCCAGATAGCTAGCAGGAATAATAGACCATAGAGGCCATCATGTTCTAAAGTTCACATTCTAAAGTCCATATTCTAAAGTTCTGCTGTCATGCACTCTCTGGAGCACCAAAAGGAATTGTGCATTCCTTGTAAGGCTCCCACTATAACGAATCTTTCCTGTTTGGCTCCCTTCCTAACAATATCTAGCAGCATCCAGCACATTGTATCCAGCTCGTATTGTATCACATTATAACAACAGCTCTGTAAATGTGGAAAAGATGTACATTTTCTGAAGTCAGTGATTGCAGCCAGTAAAAGCCATTATTGTACATAAAGGACTGCACTGCAGGAACTGATCAGACCTCCTGGTGTAAGTCATAGCCTTTCCACGGAGAAGGATACCTTTATTTCACACGTTAGTTTAAGCTGACTTTCTTTTTCTACTTTATATGTTTGAAGTCACTGGCATTTTTCACGAGACAAAGCAAATGCTAATCCTTTATGGCCTCTAAGGAAAACAGATGCTAATTATAATGGGGGTTACGAGAGCACTTGGTCAACCTGAATCTTCACAGAAGGTTTAAGTACCTTCAGACTATTAAATCTGTCAAAGCAGCAGCAAATACAACATAAAATGTAGAGCAGGTCCAATTTTAGTGTGTCAGTAGAATCAGCCTGCAGTTATTTTTAACTGTCTTGGAAAGCTTAGCAGGCAGATACAGTTAATCCTTTAAAGGATTTGCAGGTATTCATAGCTTAATAAGTAAGCATAGTGGATTAAGCCAATAGAAGATGGCAGACAGTCAAAGACAGCCTTTACATGCTAACATTCAATAAATAAAAAGAATAGTTTCTTTTACACAGTTTCTCCTGACAATCACTCCCAATTGTCAGTATGTGCCAGAATCCCTTACTTTGATGAAATAAAAATGTTAATTAGAGCCATTGAACTCAACATGTGTGATAATCAAATGATTAAATAGCAGTGAATTTCTGCTGTCTTGTTTTCCCATTATCCTATGCATCCTTATAAAACAAGAACTACATCCTGAAAATGAATTAAAAATGCATCTACTTATGCAATAAATAAACAATGAAACTGAAATTCTTTTTAGGGAGAAAAAAAAAAAGATGAGTGATTTTGATAGGTCAGATTTTATATTGCTTTTATTCTTTTCTTCACAAAGAAATATTTACACTGAGAAAGTACTGGGATTCAGTGACCTAGGCTCAACCGAGAGATTTGGGCCCTTCAACATATTCATAAATTATGTGGAAAAGAACACACATAATAATAAAACAAAGTAAAAAAAATCAGATGACACAGAACTATTAGGCTGAGGAAATCTAAAGCTGGCTATGAAAGGCTGCAGAGGATGGTTCAATACTGAATGGATGATAAAATGCCAGAGGCTATTCAATGTCAGTAAGTGTAACACACATCAAGAGAAGAAAGGAAAATACACATATACTCATATTACATGAGCTATTAGTCAGCACCACCAGGAAAGAAATCTGAAAACATCTGGTGCTTAAAGAAGCAAACAGAAGCTTAGGAATTATTTAAAAATTAACAGAGAATAAATGTGAATAGTGTGTCCTGTATGCATTCAGGCCACAGACACATAATGTATTGTGTATACAGCCTAAGTCTCTCCATTATCAAAAAGTTTATAGTAGAATTAGAAGAATATCTGAAGAAGGTATGGTAGAGATGTATTAAGTCATTAATTTTATGGAAAAGGTGAGCTGGAAACAGTTATTCACTAGTTTTCATAATATAAAGGAAGGCATACACATTTTTTTTGCAATGGTAGACTAAACTAATTTTCATTAGATATTGCGCATCCCAGATCATACATGGATCAAACAGAAATCATGACTACGTGAACTCAGCAGTTCTATTCAGTAGGTCAGCAGTAACTATCAAACAAAAGACTCTCCCAGTCACTGAAGGCTAGAGGAGCACGATGGAAAAATCACTGTAAGCATGACTGCCTCCATACAGTTTTTCCGTAAGTATCTACTTACTAAAACAGGTTACTGGGTTGGGCGGACTTCTCATTTGGCTGAATTCAGCAGTTCTCAAGTCCCCATGACTAGAATGACTGAAATAATCATATATATTGTTTGGCATATTTTTACAATAAATTTGACCAGGACCTGATTATCTCACTGTTATTTAAAAGGATCAAGATTACAAATATTTTTAATTAATTGTACAACTGAAGAAGCCTAAATCCCTACATTTTCAAGGTTACATACTCTGGCCACCAGAGAACTCACTCATTTCATCCCTCAACTCTGTCAACTGAAAAATATATATATATATGTATGTATAATAGTTAAAATATATGTACAAAGACAAGAGCAGATTATTACTCCACAAGGTTTTAAATAGGATCCTGCTCTCCCCAGATTATTCAATAGTGGAGCTATTGCTGTCTATGTCACTTGAACAGAATTGAGAGACATTGGGACTAGAAAGGAATTCCTGAATCACTGCAAAGATCCACTCTTACACTTGCAGTCATATCAGTTAACCCCTTTCAGAAAAGGATCAAATCCCCTTTTGTAACCACTTGATCAGATGGCAGTCCCAAAGGAGTTCTGCCCCGACAGAAAATTCTTTTTGATTTTTAGATTCAACGTATTCCTTGTCAGTTAATGACATATGCTTTTCTACTAACACTGTCCCTTATTTTAAACAAAGCTTTCACCTCTCTGGTGGTACATTCAGGGAAAGAAATCATGTCTTCTGTTTCTATTAATTTTACCTGGCTAGTCAAGTCAAGCTCTTATACAGCACATCTCTTACAACATGCTTTACAATGGGAAGAGGTTCAAGCTTATTGGGACCCCAAGCCAGTCAGTGAAGCTCCAGACACTCTACACCCACATGACCCTGGTACTAAGAGCTGTTACATTCCTTTCAAGCTGATGTGCACTGACACTAAGACAACCAGTCTTCCTCAACAGGTATTCAATGCCAAACCAATGCAGCTGTACTTATTTACTTCTGGAAATAGTTTAGTGGTGGTTAGATCAATTATTTCCATACCGTACCTCACTGTGTAGTGCTCCTAATCTCACACTGTACGCTTGTAATCCCATGAATCACCATACTCTCTCTCCTCACTGACTCTGTAGTAATTTGCCTTTCTAGAAGGCAGAATTTCCATGGAACAGACTCTAATTTTTTCATACATATCAAAGTCTATGATAATCTTTGACATGCAGGCTGAAGAGATTTTTCAGAGTTTGCACTGACAGCTTTGCTGGGATATTTAGCCTTATAAGTCACCACAATGACTCTGAAGCTCAGCGACGACTCCATTATGAGAATGACATCAATTCTTATCATTTTGGAAGAAACATCTCCTTAATATAGTAGTGGCAGATAATTGGTATCATCATCCCTGAATTCCTAAGAGATGCCTGAGAAGTGAAGAAAGGCATTTAAAAGAGCAGGAAACGAAGACTGACAGAAGACTTGACACTGGTTCAGTTCTTTTTGGGCGGTTGTATTTGGTTTTGTTGTTTTGTGTTTTGTTTTGGTTTTTTTTTATAAACAGTCTATCTTAACACCTTACATGTTCCTATCTGTCCCCTATGCAATCTAATTTGCTTAGGCAGTCTGGACATCTTTCATCCCCCATGGTTTTTCTGGCTCTGTTCCACATTGCAGATTTGTTACTGTGAGTCACCCTTCCTAACAGACACTGCCTAGAGAATGTGGGTTCCTGGAAGTCCACCATTTATCTGACTGGATGCTTCCCTGTCATGTTAGTCAGCACTTATTTTGATCTGAGGAAGGACAGGGGTCTAGGGGCGGAATTGAAAACAATTGCTTGGACAGTGGACTCTGTCTTGATACAAGCATGAAGAGAAGACCAGCACAAAAATAAACATAAATCTTAATAATGGATTTGAAGGCAGAAGGGGGCTCTGAAACACAGAGACACGAGAAGAGCTTTATCACAAAGCAAAAACATGATAAACTCTAGGACCCTAGTGACCCAGAGTAACTTGCTGGACAAGAGGATGAGGAGCATTCATGGTTTATAGATTAATTAGAAATGCTGAGGGGAAATGGGTTGGGAAAGTTCCAGTGGATTAGGAGAAAGGACATACTGAAAAACATTAAAATGGAGATTTTTTAAGAAAAGTGGGGCCTACTGCACACATTGAGATTTAGTTATTAATATAACCACACAACAATATTAACTATATGCATATTTATATTTATGAAAGAAAGGCAAAATATTTTAAAGCCTGGATGATGGGATCAGGTGTATTCTAATGAACTTTGCTGATGATACCACGTTGAATGGGCAAGTAGACACTTCAGAAGGCAGCACCACCTTGCAGGAAGACCTGCATGGGCTGGAAGAGTGGGCTAACAAGAACGTTATGAACTTCAACAAAGAAAAGCCTAAGGTCTAGCACTTAAGAAACCATTATCCAGGAGTGCAGCACAGGCTGGGATCTATCTGGCTGGGGAGCAGCTCTGTGGAATGGGACCTGGGGGTCCTGGTGGACAACAAGCTCAATACAAACGAACAATGCACTGCTGCGGCAAAGAAAGCCAAAAGGATGCTGGATCACATCAACAAGAACATTAACAGCAGGGATAAAGAAATCATCCCACTCTACTCAGAGCTTGTCAGGCCACACCTGGGATATTGTGATCAGTTTTGATCCCTGCTGTATAAAAAAAGTGCGGAGGAAAAAGGTGGGAGAGGGTCCAGAGAAGGGCCAAAAATACAATAAAAGAACTGGAAAGCCTGCTGTGTGAGGAAAGGTTGAGGGAACTGAGTTTTTTTCAGCCCTGAGAAAAGAAGGCTCAGGGGAGACCTTATCACTGTGCTCCAGTATGGGTAACGGATACAAGTTACTCCTGGGGAGATTCCGATTGGACACAAGATCAAAATTTTTCACAATGAGAATAATTAGCCATTGGAATTATCTCACCAAGGAAGTGGTAGTTCCTCCAATATTGGACACTTTTAAGATTCAGCTGGACAGAGTGCTTGGCCATCTTGTTTGCATTGTGCTTTTGCTAAGTCAGGTTGGACCAGATTATCGTTGAGGACCTTTCCAACCTGATATTCTATGATTCTATGATAATATGCAATGTGTACATATTTACCACAATATGAAGCCACAAAACGTTTATTTTGAAGTCATTTATAAGGGTTAAAACATGCAGCTTTTAACATATATTTTGGAAACCTGTAGCACATATAGGAAACCAGACTATACAATTAGAGAGAGATCTGTATTTGCTTAGCAGAAGCAGGGCAGTGGTACTTTCTCATACCCTTTTTGTCATCATAATAGACATCCTATTGGCACTGTACCTGATTTCTGCATTCCGCGCATGTTGAAGCAATGAACGAATAAGAGAAAACTGCACAAAGTCTCTGTACTTGGTTATCGTTTCATGCTTGTTTTGCACTGCTGCCATACGTCTGGCTTAAGAGATGTTTCACTCGACTTATTTCCAGTTGAGAAGAATCAGCCCTGCAATGTACCTCACCACCACTGAATTCCTATACCTATGCAACAACTCCTTAACTTTCCTCACTGGAATTTTGAATGCCTGTCCAAGGGCAAAACAAAGCAATTGGAGAGCCTGGATGCAATCAGAATGTAATGTGATGTGAACCAGAAAAGTCCTTCAACTGAAGCGCCACTGTTACTCTCTTCCCAAAACACAGAGTATGTCATTAATAAACATCAATAATCATTTCAAAGCCTTCAGAGTACCTAGCTAAAATACTTCTACTGTATTCCGACAGGCAAGGGCCAGCAAGTTCCTGCCATAAATCATCATCTCAAAGGCAGATACCACATTGGCAGTTTGCAAAGAATTTCAAGACAAAAATTCAACCGACCCCAGAAACTCCCAATGAGAAACAGAATGCTGGACAACTAGCAATAAACACTTTATCAACAAAGAAATCTGAATTTCTCATGAAATGTGCCATGTTGAATAAAACAAGACTCTTCCTTTTTTTTATTTCCTTTATTTTCTTTGATATTATATTCACTCAGGTACTATTGATGTGAATCAGTTTCATAGCACAGTAATTCCCTGATGTGCAATTCAATGTTTTTTCTTTACACTGGCTAGATTCTAACCAAATTAATGAGGTGCATTCTTTCACTGTGAGTAAATAAATCTATAAAATATTCTGCAAGGTTTTTAAATTTTTTTTTATATAAAATCCTGAATAAAATACTTTTAAATGCAGACAAAATTAACAATTTTTTCAAAGATGATTTAATCCCCAGCTACATCCATAGACCTGCTCCCGCCTTATGAGGATTAAGAATTAAACAGAGGCCTCTCACTTGAGTTTAGCTTCACTGAGCAAAAGGCAGGAATAAGAACCTGGGAGGGTGCTGTGAAAGGGACAAGAGCAGAGCATCTGTTCCTGGGTAGATTTTTCTGTCCTCCCACATGTTAAAGAGAGATGCATATGAAGTGTGTACAGTGTTTATTTTTAGCCAGCCAGGCAAAGGGCCATCACATGGCTCTGTCCTATTACTCTGTTTATCTCAAACACAGCTACAAATGTCTGGTGCTGAGACTTGATTTTCTCTGCTCATGACTGCATTTCCCTGTCCACACACACACTTTAATTTTTAAATGTTGCTGTATATGTCAGAACTGTGTCTGGACAATACACCTGCTTGGCACCCTAGGTGCAGTTCTAACTGTTTTTACACATAGCATCTCTTAAAGCCACGTAAGGATAGATTTCTTCAGGACTTAAATAAAAGCCAAAAAATAATCCCAAACCAACCAGGCTTCCTTCCGTGCTAAAGAACCTTTGTAATTCTATTTACAGAATATATTATTTCTTTAGGGTTTGCTTTCAAGAGAGAACTCTTACTGCCAGTATTTCTCCTCTCATCACACTAATAACTTCTGTTTAAAAAAGAAAAAAAAACCATGCTAAGACACTGTGAGGATATTCTAAGGCAATTCTCCATACTGACAATTTTTGTATATTTTCTGTTTGGACACATTTTTCTGTCAATTCACAGACAGCAGAGTACAGGTTAGTATTACATTCATAACTTGATTATACCAACCAAAGTAATTTCTTCTTGCAGTTCTGAGGATGACTTTAACAGGCAGTTTAATTGACAAGGACATTATCCTTACCAGAGATACTATTCACAATTGACAGAAAGAGAAATATGGAAAAGAACATCTTTCTCCAACATATCACTTAGTTAAAACAGCAATTTCTAACCAAGTAGCTTAAGGAAGTGTGTGTCTGTGTGTGTGTGTGTATAAATATGTATAGATATGTATAGATATGTATAGATATTTATGTAGATATACATTTCTTAACTCTGTAGACCTTCAATGTCTAGAATTTGAAAGGGAAAACCAGAGAGAATCACATTGGTTCATGTAAATAAATAAAATGCATTCACAAGTTTTTACTTTTTAATGGATAGCAGATTGAAAATAAAAGATGTCTTTTGGCGAGAAACAGTATCTATAACAAAACCCGTAACAAAACAAGTAACCTCTCCTGTACAGAGGCAGGAGAAAATGGGAGTAAGTCTCAAGAACTTTAACTCACTGAGATAATGAAAACCTAAACTTAATGTGTTTAATACAGTACTCACATAACTATAATAGAATATTTCTTTCCAAGACAAGCACTCTAGAATGATTACTGAGGTGACAGCTAAAAATGCTCAGTGTCTTCAGAAGAGGACCCTGTGTTTTGGAACATTAGCACCATTTTATGTATTTTATAAAGAGTTTTGGAACATTAGCACCATTTTATGTTTTTTATAAAGAGTTTTGGAGATACTACCCAAAAACTGGGCCAGAGGAAAATACCCAATTAGAAACCAAGTCCTGTAGATGAGACATGTTCAGTCCACACAACAGAGCAGTTAGGCGACGGTTTGACAACCCTGCTTAGAAGAGCATGTTTATATGTATTATTGAAGGTAGCCTGAGTACAGGTTTACACTTTTTTAGCTAGTCTAAAGTAATTGTCTCTATGAACATTCTAATTTTTTGGTAAACAGAAGATATCTTACTTTCTTCCTACCAAAGACAGAGCAAATACAGATTCCTTCACAGGTACCTTGAGACAACATGCACAAAGTAGCTACCACACCACAAACACATGTCCTTCCTTGTTTTATGGTAGCCTATCCAAGTAGCCATGTCACTTGACAACCAAAAAAACAGTATAAAGCAAAACAGCTACTAGAAAAGCAATCACTCATTTCCCTGAGGTAAAGAACCGACTAAAGGAGCAGAACTGTAAATAACGCACAAGGAAGTGCCTGTTTCTGGCTGTCTCTACAGTAATTGCAGAAATTTTTCATTTATATATATTTTGTTCTGAATGAAGATGAATATTGCATTAAAAAAAATATATATATTTGTCTCTTTGAAGAAATGATCCTACTCAGACCAAAGAAACCATCATACTTATTTTGTGTGGCCCTGAAGGAGCTGAATGTGCCTCTGTAGGAAATATACCTGGTCTTCCAATGGGAAGCAAGGGCATGTAGTTCTTGGCTGATCAGATCCTGAACAGTTATCTTTTATAAATACATAGCAGGCACATATCTTTAATCATCAGCCAGATTTGTGAAGCACATTTTAAATCCCATTGATTCCAAGCAAATTTTAGGGTGTACTTAAACACATGTTTAAGGTGCTCTGCTGCATCTGTTGCAGAATGGTAACAAATTTAGATTGAAAAAATAAAACATAGTCTCTGTGCAATAAAAGCCTTGGTCTCCCTTGCAGCAGGACATAATACTCTGCTTCATAAAACTAGTTAGCCCTGCTAATTCTTAAAAATTTACAGTGCAGTATGTAGAAAATAAATTTAGAAGTAAGCGGGACATTGCTGCACGGCCTGCAGAGCTTATATTACCAACCAGTAAACCATGGTATGAATAACAAGATTTATATTTGGTCAAATCAAAACCAGAACTGTGGTACACAAAACGGTTCATTGCCTAATATTTCTACGGATTCATCTCATTAAGTCTCCTGAGACGTGTTTGTTATTCTTAAGAAACATTATACATACAGTTTATATTAACAAATTTCAGCGTACTGATTGAAATATTAATTCTGTGTCAATGTTACCCATTTGCAATTCATGCTATTGTCAAACACCATACAACAGTTTTTTTGTTTCCTGGCAGAATGACATGAGCACTAGAAACAAGAAAATAATCAGCAATTCACTTTCAAGATTAAGTTTCAGAGGACTAGCTGTTAATACTACAAAACTGCACTTTCAAAAATCATTGCCATCTTCATTAATGCTTTTGAATATTAACTGCACACATACTTAGATCAACAAACAACAGCAAATCACACTTATTTTTTTCTTTTTAAGGTTTAGTTTTGTACTTCTTAATAAACTACAGCCAAAGGCAACAAAACATCTTTTTGGAAATCCTATCTATTCTGCTTCTTCATTGCTGCCTTTTGAAAAAGATGCTTTCTGCACAGTGAGCTACTATCATGTATTGAGCACTGTGACCTTTATGATTTTGGTTTCAACAACAAGGTCAACATTGTTAAAAAGCCAGTTTTGCCTTAAAGGCAAAATCTCTCTAACAACCCAAAATGGATCTTTTAAATGTAATTGAACTATAACAATTCATTTCCATAGGCTTATGGAAAAAAAGGCCTTCTAAATTCGCAACCTATTTTATAGTATTTGGCCACTGGCAACACATGCAGATGGAGAAACTGGCCCATTACTTTTTGGATTTCATACAATGCTGACTCAGACAGAAGTTTTTATGTGAAGAGACCCAGTTAAGAACAAGCAGAGGGGTACAGGACAGTCAAAGCACATCAGAAAATGACAAGGCACAGAATATGAGAGAAACTAAGATTCCATTCCCACCATTGCTAACCATCTGTGCACAGGAGGTGTCTTCCCCTGTTGGTCCCTCCTTGGTCAGCATGGCACAGCCAGCTCAGAGCGACACAACTGACTCCTTCTCAGGGTCTGCACTTTGGCATCACCCCAAGGCAGCTCACAGAGGGACGCAGATCATGCCTGTATTAGGAAATGATGGTATTTTGCCAATGAGATGTTCTCATAGTTTGCCTTTACGTATGAATGTAGTTAAGCCATTGGCTATGCTTTCTCAAGTTAAAGCTGTTGCTAACAACCAAAAGCTGAAACAATGTTTTACGTAAGAAAACATACTTTAAACTTATAACTTTAAAAATTATCATTTGATAAGGACGATCTTACATTTAATGTACCTGACTAAATAGCTACAGGTTGTGTGAGGTAGGAGAAAACGAGGCTTTTATGTTTGCTGGGCATCACTACCATCAGTTCCTGTTCACAGCTACCTTTTGGAAAAGGCTGCATGGAATGGTTGTTGTCATACATTCGCAAGATCATTTTCCCAAACAGAAACATAGTTTACAGGGGAGAAAAGGAAATAATGCCTTATTGATTTCTCTCCTGCCCCCTTCTATAGTTGCTTCATCTCCATTACAGACTTTTCCTAAATTTCCTCTTCCTATGCTGCTGCATGGCTAACTCTATGAATAATTTACTTGAGATACAGTATCAGCACACTGCACAGTTAATGAAGATTTGATTCTCTCAACAATTTGGTTTCCACTTTCATTTTTCATAACCTAACCTGAGAGCATGATGACCAAGCATTTCCATTTTCACCTCCTCCTCTGCAGCTACCAAGAGAGAAGAGAGGAGGCAGAATAGGAGGGGAGGGGTATTGCTTCTGGTAAAGGAAGCAAATATATCACACAACCCTTGTCAGAACTGCTAGATGTGACAATCTGGTAAGTGAATACTCAGCGAATTTTGATTGTACACATCTCTTGCAAAGGCACAGAGCAAAATCCTCCGTTGCAAGAGGAAGAGACAGTGAAAGCCACCTTAAAAAGACTTCAGAGTGAACGGATGACAGGGGAAGGAGGAGGGGAGAAAGAAAAGAGGCGGTTCCTCTTTAACCATGAATAATCTTTGGTAGATTTAAAACCACCAGATTTTTTTTTCTTCCAGCTGGCAACGTAAGCCTCTATGAAAGCAGAAGAGGAGGAAATATGCACTATATGTTCTTTACTCAGCACAAAGCAATGTGGTCTTACTATCATTCTTCCATGTAGCCTTCTATTTTCTACTACTTTCACATACATAATTAAATTTAAAATAATAAGCAACATGAAGTAGCTTAAAACTCTCATCACTTTCAGTGCCTTTGTGAGAGAGGTGTTAAGGGCTAATTCATGGAATTTTAGAGATTTTCCATTTTTTAATAAAGCTTCACAAAAATCTCAAGACCACACACCCAGATGAATAGCAATCTATTTGGCCAATTGTGTTAAAACCGACGTCGCCCCTTTCGATTAAAGAAGGCAACTAAAGGATGGACTCTTGGAAGTTGCTTCAGTAGGAAATGTATTCTAGACTCTGTTGGGAATATTTGTTTGTTTGTTTCCTTTCTCTTAGAACTGCAGCTCTACCTGCAGCTGAGCCAACATGACTGTTCACTGTCACCGAAAGTGCAATCTCATCCAATTGCTTTCCAAATTCAAACTCCTTCCTCCTGCTGTTTCTTCTCTCTGGCCAGTTCAGTTCCCCACCCTTTGTTCTGTCTCTGCTACTCATCAAACCCTTTCTGCAAGCTGATTCAACTCACTAAATTGGAAGAGTCATTCTAGTAATCAATTTTCTGGTAGTTTAGTGATTCAAACACGTTGATCCAAGTGTGATGAAAACCAGAGATAACAGAAGGGAATTCATAGTAGGCCACAGAGGGGAAGAAACAGGAGCAGAAACTCCCTCTTCCAACTGTGGGAAGCTAACTTGCTTTGCTGTCTTGGGAATACTCTGGGTTATGCAGCAAGTGTTTTTTCTTGGTGGCTCTTCAGCAGCATTCCTCTATTTAGTGGTCACTGTTAACTTTGCCAATTTTCTGCATCTGTATTCTGTCCACAACAAAATACTTATGACCAATAATTGCGTGTCTGTTATGACAAGAACCTATAATTCAGTATATGGCTACTGCTATTTCAGCTATTTCATACCTAAAGAACTTTACTGAAATTTACTTTCATGAATGGTGACCTACAAGTTCCACAAAATTTCACCTATTCTCTACTAAAACAACATATGTGAGGAATGTCCACATTTTGGGTTGCAAAGCAACAGAAAGCCATTCAGAGAAACACCGAAAAATGGATTGCTTTTTCCTGTTTTAAAATACAACTAAAATGCAGTCTTTTCTGGGAAAAATAAAAATTAAACACAGGAGCAAGAGATAACTTAAGTACAAACTGTTGGCATGCATAAGTTGCTAATACTGCTAATAACTTTCTGTATATCCAGAGGCTTTGGGAATATGCATCTTTCTCTACTCTGCTCTTCTGCCCTTCTACTTTGCTCTTCTGAGACCTTATCTGGAGCACTGTGTTCAGTTCTAGAGTCCTCAGCAGAGGAAGGACGTCTATTTGTTAGAGCGGCTCCAGAGGAGGGCCATGAAGATGGTCAGAGAGATGTAGCACCTCCTATATGAGGACAGGCTGAGAGAGTTGGGGTTGATCAGCCTAGAGAAGAGAAGGCTCCAGAGTGACCTTATAACAGGAGTACAGAGATATTAGGAAGAAATGGCCATGTGCAGGGACACCTTCCATTGGATCAGGTTGCTCAAAGTCTCATCCAGCTTGGCCTTGAACAGCTCCAATGATGCGGCATCCATGACTTCCCTGAGTGACCTTTTCCAGTGCCTTACCCCCATCACAGTAAAAAATTTCTTCGTAATATCCCATCTGAATCTTTCAGCTTAAAACCACTACCCTCCATGCTATCACAGTACTCCCCGATAAAGAGCCCCTCCCCAGCTTTCTTGCAGGCTCCTTTCAGGTACTGGAAGGTCACTATAAGATCTCCTCTGAGACTTCTCCAGGCTGAACAAGCCCAACTCTCTCAGCCTGTCCTCATATGGAAGGTGCTCTAGCTCTCAGATCATCTTTGTAGCCTCCTCTGGACCCACTCCAACAGCTCCATATCCTTCTTATGTTGAGGATTCCAGAACTGGACACAATACTCCAGATGAGGTCGCAGAAGAGAATCACTTCCCCTGCTGGACACGCTTCTTTTGATGCAGCCCAGGATACAGTTGGCCTTCTGGGCTGCGAGCGCACACTGCTGGCTCATGTCAAGCTTCTCATCAACCAGCATCCCCAAGTCCTTCTCTGCAGGGCAGCTCTCAATCATGTCATCCCCCATCATGTACTGAAATCGGGCATTGCCCCAACCCAGATGTAGGGCCTTGCACTTGGCCTTGGTGAACCTCATGATGTTCTCACAGGCCCACTGCTCCAGCCTCTCTAGGTCCCTCTGGATGACATCCCGTCCTTCTGGTGTGGCAACTACACCACTCAGCTTGGTGTCATCTGCAAACTTGCTGGGGGTGCACCCAATCTTGCTGTCTATCATTGATGAAGATATTAAACAACACCATTCCCAGTACAGACCCCTGAGGGACACCACTTATCACAGATCTCCATCTGGACTTCAAGCCGTTGACCACTACTCTTTGAACATGACCCTTCAACCAGTTTCTTATCCACCAAGCCGTGGATAAATCCTTATCTCTCCCAATTTAAAGAGGAGGATGTCATGGGGGACCATGTTGGAGGCTTTACATAAGTCTAGATAGATCACATCCATTGGTTTACCCATGGTGACTACTGAGATTACCCCATCATGAAAGCCACTAAGTTGGTCACACAGGATTTGTCCCTGGTGGAGCCACGCTGGCTGCCATTAATCACCTCCCCGTGCTCCATGTGCTTTAGCATAGCTTCTAGGAGGATCTGTTCCGCGACCTTCCCAGGCACAGAGGTGAGGCTGACTTTCTGCAGGAAAGGGAAGAGATTTGGTTGAAGATGCCCCCACTAACCGCAGGGGGATTGGACCGGGCGACCCTCGTGGTCCCTCCCGATCTAAACCATTCTGTGATTCTATTCTACGATTCCATCATTGTGTGGTTCTACGACTGCTCCTACGTTCCCACGACCCTATGACCGATTCTTTGCGCCCCCGGGTCTCTGATCCTATCAGCCCCTCACCCCGCACCGCTACGACTCCCTCACCGCCCCCACCCCCGCCCCTCAGCCCCTCCCGCCCCTCGCGCGCTCCCGGCGGGCGGGGCTGTTGGCGCGCGCCCCGCCCCCGCCACATCCGGGTTCCCGGCGCTGAGGCGGCGGCGGCGAAGATGGCGGCGGCGGCCACGGCGGGGAGAGCCGGTTCCTTCGGCTCCTCCTCCTCTTCCTCGCCCGGGCTCGGTTCGGCCGCCGTTTTTTCTTCTTCTTCTTCTTCTCCTCCTTCGTCCGCCGCCGCGGGGGCGGCCCCCGGGAGCGGCGCGGAGCTGCGGGTGGGCGGCGAGGATGACGATGGGCAGAACCTGTGGTGAGCGCCCGCCCCGCCCCGCCGGCCGCCGCCCTCGGAGCCGCTCCGTGCCCGGGGGGGAGGCGGGGGGCTGCTCGGTGTCGCCTTGGGTCCCTCTCGGGGGCTCCTGCCCTGTACCCGTTCCCATCCATCCCGTCCCGGGAGGTGGCGAGGGTCGGGATGAAGCGGGACCGCAACCTCCTAAGCGTTGTCATCTCTCCGCGCCAGGTCCTGCATCCTCAGCGAGGTGTCCACTCGCTCCCGGTCTAAGCTGCCTTCGGGGAAGAACGTGCTCCTGCTGGGTGAGAAAAGCTTCCCGTTCCCTTTCCCGTTCCCTTTCCCGTTCCCTTTCCCGTTCCCTTTCCCGTTCCCTTTCCCGTTCTCTTTCCCTGCTGTATTTCCCGTTCACCCTTTGGGCATCTGGAGCTTCTCTTGCTTAGTGCCCGAAGAGAGGGGGGAGGGTTGATGGTGGCAGTGTCCAGGTGTGACCCTCTTGCTTCTTCCTGTGTGTGTCTTTGCTTCATTTTGGATATCCAATATCCAGACATGCTTTAGATTCCCACTCATTGTAGGTACCTTGCCATAACACCCTTACCATCCTTCCCCAACCCTAGTTCCTTAGGTAGAGATGCCTTGGAAGGGTGGTTTATGTTGTCTTTCTCTCCCAATCAGTGTTGACTTCGGGGTGCCAGCAGGTCCTTCAACCTTTTCTGAAACCTCTCTTATTTATGCTTGCTGGTCCTTGTGGTGTGTCATACAAACGCAAAAATTGCTTCCGTGGCCCTTATGGTATCAATGACGGCTGCTCCCTGTTGGCCAGAGGGCGGGGTAGGCTGTATGGGCGTGTTGGTTGTGTCCTGCCCGCATGCACTGAGCTTGTCGGCAGCAATATCATCAGCAAGTTGTGCAGTAGCAGCTTGGCTTTCATTGTGTTCTGTTATCTCCACCCAGTGCGTGAGTCCAACCTTGCTTGGCGTTTGGCAAGGATTAGGAGTTAAAGGATGGGACTTTGATAGGGTGATAATGAGAGACCCAGCTACTATTTAATGCCGAGGGAAAGAAGAAAAAAAAATATATAAAGAAATATTAAAAACTTAATGAGATAAATGGGTGCTATCAAATGCCTGTGTCTGTATTATTGCTGTTATTAGTGAGTCTTTTGTTTGTCTGAAAGGCTATTACCAGTAAATAATTTAATGAATTCTAGTGGATGGATTTATTAACTAGCAGCTTCTTTCCTCCTTTACGAGTTTCTCTGTCCCCAGAAAGAGCTGTGTGTTAGTATTTGGAAACATGGTTAAAACCCAGGTAAGAGTCATATGGACTCTGTGTAACCTGTGATTCTGTGCAGCCTTGTGGTTTGTACTCTCTTGAGGTTTTTCAAGTTAGGCTTTTTTCCATAATCCTAAAGCAATCACCGTGTTCTTCTTCTTCCTGTTTTGATAAGATGAGTGGTGGGCTAAAACTGTCTGTGAAGGAGTAAATTGTGTGAGGATGATGGGATGGCCTAGTGAACCTGTTACAGGACTTGTTGCCCTTTAATTTGTTGTCGTTTAAATTATGTAAGTAAGTAGGATATTGAGACTGGAATTTCCATTGATATTAAAGAAAGGAAAAATTTCATAACAATTGATAGCTTTTTATGTGATACTTTGAAACTAAATTGGGTGACTGTCCTTGTTGAAGCTGGAAGATTCTTCTTCAAGCTGAGATCCTTGCCAAGATTACGCTCTTGTTTTTTCTCCCCGTTCGTAGTGAGGCGTTCCTTAGTACTCGATAACTGGAGGCTGTGCTTCCTTCAGAACTAGAGAGGACACTATAGATTGTTTTCAAATGCACATATAGTTCATGATGTTTAATACATTGTATAGAAATTTTCTTTTTACTCATCTACGTTGAGCTTATAGAATGAGTTAATCTAACTATTTTTGTGTTGTTATTTTTTACTGGCACTTTTTTTAAAAGATGTGTAGCTGTGCAGAAGAAATTCTAGTTCTTTCTTAGGAATTGTGTTTTCTAGGCAGCCATGGTCCAAGGCAAAACCCAGAAACGTTTGGCATGTATTTAGGAAAAAGAGCATCAGATCTGAGGACAGGCCCATGAGGACCAGGGCCATTTTCTTTGTGAGATACCTAATCCATGCATTGTGCTTTTCTGTTCACTCGCATGTTACGATGCTGCTCCTGAAGAACGTGCGCATGGAAAAGGACAGGTCTTCTGTATGGGACAGATTCAGCATGTGAAGTTCTGTCTCTTCAGGTTCTCGAGCTGTATGTTTGCAGTTTCTCCATTATCTCACATTTCCCCTGTTTTTAAGCTTTGTTCCTTTAAATAGTTTTGTACTAGCTTTTTTTGTTATTACAGATCACTTCTTGCCACAAGCATGTTAGTTTCAGCAGTCCCTGAATGTTTTTAAGCAGGAGTTGTAAAGCTGACCAAGGTCTTGGTGGTTTTTACTCATTTAGTGGTAGCAAATATTTGCAGTACCAACAGTATATTGGTCAAAACTTCCAGCTGAACCATCATAAACAGTGGCAAATGGATCCTTATTTTCAATACAGACTGTTAAAAAAAAACCCAAACAAAAAAAAACAAAAAAAAAAATCAAACCCTTGGCCTTCAGCCTCCCTTACCCTCCTGCCTCTGAAAAAAAACCCCAAAAACACTCAGAACCCCTCCCAAATCCCCCCCACTTAGCGTTGTTTTGTTTGACAGGACCGGTTTTCTAATTTGCCTGTAGCATTTATGTTTTTCAAACATTGTAGATACCTGTATGCCTAGTTGTTCTGGGAAGCTGGCCGTGTCTGGCATGCTAATTCTGCTATTTCATTTTTAGCTATGTTAACATCTCATTTTTGAGAACCTAGAAAGCAATTCAAGGCATCACAGAAATAACTGAGTGAAACTGGGATTCCAAATGTTAATCTCTATACGTGACACATGGTTTTGTGAAGTGAAGGTTAGCATAAAATTCTGGTAATTGTCTGCTCAAAATTGGCAAAAATATAGATTAACTTACAGTTTTATTCATTCAAAATTGTTTCTCAGACATTTTTTCAAGAACTTTTTCTGGGAAGACTTAACTGATTTGCACCACATGTGATATAAAAACATTTTTCTGTTCTTGTATGGACAAATAATAAAAATGCAAAGTTTCCTGAACATTTCTGTTAGACAAGCATGCTGTGATTCCTGGGCAGTTTTGTGATTGGGACCATAGCTGCTTTAGTTAGGAGACTATACAAGCAGAAAACATAAGATGTCCCTGCTTTATTAAGGTCATTGGGTGTTGTCAGTGACGTTTCTGGGCACGTTTTGCAGATAACCAAACAACAGTGTTTTTGTTGTGGATGCTGGGTTTTCATTTTCCCTTCCCTCCTGAACTGTCTCTTCTGCTCACTCTCTCTAATAAAAAGGTACCTGATTGGTGGAGATGGATGCTTTTTGTTGAGTGTGGTGAGAAATCTGATGCTTGACTGGGAGCTCTCTTGTTCATTCACTTCCTGCTATAATTATATCTGAACCAGCAAGTGAAATAGAGGCAGCAGCTAAAAAGTCACCATTGCAGGCTATGGGTGGAATCCATAGTGTTCTAGAATGCGTGAAGGCATGAATTCAGAGACCCAAACTAATCATTTATCTAGTAAACTGCAGCATGCACTCAAGCAGTAATGTTCAAAGTCATTCCAGGATGCATAAGAAAACAGGCTCTTAGCTTGCAAGTGAACTGAATAGTTGCTTTCTCTCTGGCTTTGTATTTCATACATTCCTCTGTCTCTGAAGCCCAGTAGATTCTTTGCCTGCTATTCTAATGATGTCAGACCATCCAGTGGCACATGTACGCCTGACCTCAAGTGTCAGCATTGCACACTTCAAGCTTCTACTGAATCAGTAGTGTTTTGGTTTTCTTTATGCATTTTACTCCACTTGCTGATAAGCCATTGAATTTAGTGGGCAGCGAGTGTTCAACTGCCTTATGTCCACATTTTCTCTTTACCCCAGACATCTCACTTTTCAGGGCCAGGCCTGTTTGCTTGAATCTTTGAGCTCTGTTCCTGTCCAATGGCTGTCAGGATGCTTGAGAAGGTGTTTCCACAGTCTACAGCTAATTTACAGGTACACTTTTGTATGTGTACGTATATTGGGAATGGCTGTTATTGTAGAAAATGGTACATCTTGAAGAGCTGGTTTAAGTTGGTAGTTTCTTTTAGTGGACACATGGAATATAGTAGACTTCAAAATTAAATTATTATACAAAAAAAATGTTATGAGAGTATTTAACATTAAAATAAAATCTGCTTACTTAAATTCATACTCAACACTACAAAAAATACTTTTCCGTGTTATTTCTATTCAAATAGCTGAAAGTTTTGCTGTGATCATTTTCTCATTACAGCTGATGAAATACTGCTTGTTGATACTGTCCTTTGTTCATCTCAAATGTTTCTTAATTCTTTAGTACTGTAGAGGTTAAGTCAGATAGCTTCTTTTCCTCGCTTTCTTTTAACTTCTTCACTTTCTACAGGCTACAGAGAACTTCCAAATGTAGCCAAGTTTGGTTCCAGTCAGCAGAGTTATACTTCTAAGGTGTCAGTTTAGATAAAATCCTAATTGCTTGGTTTGCAGCTACATTTTTTTTTTAGAGCTAAGTAGTACTTCTTTGTAGTGTCCTGCAGGCTATAATATATTTCTGAAAAGCCAGAATTACATGGATACTATGTAGTAAAACTTACTTAGAACTGGACAGGAAGTTCTGAAATTCTTTAGTTGTGTTTATTCTAATTTGTCTCTGCTTTGCCAGAGGTGCTGCTGGTTACTGGATCTATCTCTGAAATAGCTCCAAAGGTAAGAAGCAGTGAAAGGAATTGTGTGTCTGTGTTCTCCAGGCAGATAAGTAGCAGGAGTACCGATAAAGGTGTCACTTTGATAGTAACATGGGATTATTCTGTTTTGGTAGTGAACCTGGGTAAAACACACTAGGTGACTTATTGCTGTGTTAAAGGAGAAGGCTTGTATTAGAGATGTGCTGTTCATATTGGTGTTATCTGGCTGTGGGTTTCTCTGTTACTGCTGTACCTGTTTCCAGTCAGGCTGTTTATTCTTTTGGTGTGGAACTTGACAAAAGGCACACTGGATGTTGTAATGCAGAAGTGCAATTTAAGTACTCCTCAGAAAAGTTGTTTAATCTTTTGGTGCCCCAAAGATTGTATGTGAGGGGAAAGACTTAATTGATGGAGTAAAACGAACTTGGAGGAGAATATTTTTGTCCATTGAGTAAATTGTAATTTAGTGTCAAGTTATCTGAAGACTTGATATGACCTACTTAGTCTGAACTTCCATGTTGTTTTGAGGCATTCTGGAGAAGGATCTCATCAGCATAATTAATTTTATTCTTCAGTTCTATGAAAGCAAACTAAATTTGGCTTACTCTGGTTATTTTGGTCTTGTTCTGCAAAAGGCTTTCTTCAAGTACTATGGTGTGTGTAAACAAGTCTCTATCACTAATATGTGGCTGTTGGAAAGGCAGTTATTAGCTTGTGAGAAGTGTTTTATCTTGAAAATAGCTATAGTACATATGCACTTGGTTTTAGGAGGAAGATGATTGTTATGTCTCCACTCCACTGTATTAGGATTCAGATGTTCCACATGGTGTCAAATAGAGATTGCTTTGTGATTCTGGTAAGGCATCCTTGCCCTGTTTGGTAACTCAGGTTTGGGTTTGAAGACTTTGTCCTATCATGTATAAGTGAGGTGGGTTTTTTTCTGTTAATAAAAATATTGATTATTTCATGTTAGAAAGGTGTTGTGAATTGTTGTACAGAAGCTGTATTTGTTTTGTAGGAAATATAAAGCTGCTTCCCAAAAATATGCTTTTTTGGGGGGTGGAAGGAGTTAATTAGAACCATTTTCTCTTTAGCTTGCCCTTGCTTGAACAAATTTTTTAGAGATGAGTTGTATAATTCTGATATCGAGCTAAAATTTAATCAGTAGTTTTAAAAAGCAAACAGAAAAACCCTCCATCAAAGAGCCAGTAGGATTATAGATTACACACAATTAAGTGCATCCAGGTCTGTTCAGTCAAAGAGCTGTTAAAAAAATTCAGAGCCCAGGATGGCAGGGGTGCAGAACAACAGTATTGATGACACGAAAGAAACCCCAGTCTCTTACTTCTTTGCCTTGACATGTTTAAATTACAGTTGACATTTTACAGCGGAGAAACAATTTAAATAAAAAGTCAAAACTATTGTCTGTCCTGATAACACATTGCTTGCTCTCTTAGAAGAAAGAAATGTCTTATTTTAAGACAAGTGAAAATCTGCTTCTGCTCTCCTTTTCTGAACTGAAAGAAATGTGAAAGCAGCATGAGTAGTTAATAGTCTTAATCTTAAAATATTTAATTGAAGTTTAGAGGAGGTCTGTAATAGAGAGCCTTAGTTCTCTCTAATGTGATCGTTTATGGTTGAACGATTTAAGTAGTGGCTCATAGATGAGTGCCTGCTTGCCTGCATTTGCAGAAGGCGATTCATTTAACCTCATTGCCCATCCTTCCCCTGTATGGGTGACCGTTCTGCTAAATTCTGCATTGTAGCAGAACACTTGGTGATACTCCATTTTCTGCTCTGTAAACATGCTTTTTGCATGCACCAGTGAGAAGAGAGGAGGCAGGGCAGGGTTTTGTAGTGTGGCTTTCTAGGTCTGTGAGTGCAGCAATGAGAAGAATGCTGTCAATTGCTGGTTTATAGGCGAAGTAGCACCTTGGACAGGGAAACTTTGACAAGCTCAGCCCAAACTTGGGTTCATGTGAATGAAGTGTAGCAGTGTGGGGATAAACATGAAACGGCTTCTGTTTAGTTGGATGTAAGGCTTCATGTTTTGTTAACAAGGTGGTGCAATACTGTGTGTAAGCAGATTGGTTTGGCTTTGTTTCAACCACTTCCTACCCTGACTTTTCTGCAAAATTAAATCTGTTGTCCTTCTTTTATTTGTGTTCAGCTTTGGCACATAGCACTGCTTGCTGGCAGCAGCACTTCCATTTCATTGATGTGTAAGTTCAATTCGATATAATGGAGACTTAGTTCTTCAGGATTAACTTTGGTAAAGGAGGACTTCTTATGTTACTTGCAAAAGAAGGATGCAAAACTTTAAGTTTTCAACAATCTACTTGATTTTTATTCTACCTTGAAATTCTATATCAAGATGTGTGTCAGAAACCTCTGTGAGTTTCTGTACAGAAGTCACTTATTAGCCTGGGCCAGTGGGAGGTGTCCCTGCCCATTGCAGGAGGCTTCAAAATGGATGATCTTTAAGGTCCCTTTGACCCAAACCATTCTATGATTATCACACAGTTAGAAATAAAGAAGCTAAAGGATTTTCCATCTCAAAATTTTGGAGGGAAGAGGAGAATCACGGTGTCACTTTTTGAAGTTGCTGGAGGCTCTGTTTTGTATGTTGATTCAGCAGCCTTTTAAAAAAGATAAATCTGTTTCTTAATATGTAGTTATATTCAAGTCTAAGGAATACAAAACTTCCCTTCTGTCTGAAACTAATCAGCATTACTTTTTCATGTATTTAGAGGTGTCCAGATTCAACATTTTGGTCCACCATTTTCATCAATAGCTGGTTGAACATGAGCCGGCAGTGTGCCCAAGTGGCCAGGAAGGCCAATAGCATCCTAGCTTGTATCAGAAACAGTGTGGACAGTAGGACCAGGGAAGTGAATGTCCCCCTGTGTTCAGCACTGGTGAGGCTGTACCTCAAATACTGTGTTCAGTTTTAGGCTCCTCGCTACAAGAAAGACATGGAGGTGCTGGACCGTGTCCAGAGGAGGGTAACAAAGGAAGGGTCTGCAGCACAAGTCTTATGAGGAGTGGCTAAGGGAACTGGGATTGTTTAGCCTGGAGAAGAGGAGGCTGAGGGGAGACCTTATCGCTCTGCAATTACTTGAAAGGAGGTTGTAGTGAGGTGTTGGTCTCTTCTCCCAAGTGACAAGAAACAGGATAAGAGGAAATGGCCTGAAGTTGCGCTAGGGGATTTTTAAATTGGACATTAATAAAAATTTCTTCACCTAAAGGGTTATCAGGCATCAGAACAGCCTGCCCAGGGAAGTGATGGAGTTACCATCCCTGAAGGTCCACAGATGTGTAGGTGTGGTGGTGCTTAGGGTCATGGTTTAGTAGTGGACTTGGCACGCGTAGGTTAACGCTTGGACTTGGTGATCTTAAAGGTCTTTTCCAACCGTAACACTTCTATAATTCTAACAAAAAAAGGTTAATTACTACACTGCCTTAGGGTTTGTAAATTTATATGCCATATACTGTGTGTTTGTATTGTAATTGATATATAGAAGTGTGTATGCTTTTTAATTTATGTCCCTGGTAGTACTTGATGCTAATTGCATTACCATCAAACCTAAAATAGCTAATAGACTTCAGTTTCTTCACAAATATTTTCCCCTTCTCTAGTGAAGAGAAGCTTTTATGCATATTAAAGGTATTACAATA
The DNA here is from genome assembly GCF_032191515.1 of Phaenicophaeus curvirostris. NCBI lineage: Eukaryota > Metazoa > Chordata > Aves > Cuculiformes > Cuculidae > Phaenicophaeus > Phaenicophaeus curvirostris. The sequence continues at coordinate 47,512,001 of NC_091397.1, read as the reverse complement.
AAATTCCTGAGTTTTGAGAAGTCTTAAAAGCTAGCATTGCATGCACTTAGAATTAATTTTCTAATGAGATTTGTAATAGCTATTCAGGAGTTTTAGCTAAGCATTGGTTTAGGATTGATTTGTATTTTGATATTCTTGCTGAAGGATAACTACATAGCTAAAAAATACTGCTGCTCTTTCCTAGCATAACTTGGTATATTCAAAACGTGTTGACTTTTTTGGTGTTCTGTATTGAAGAACTTCAGGTTGGAAAAAAAGTAACTAACAAGGATACAAATACATTTGCGGCTGTCACAATTTTAAAAGGTGTATGCAACATTGTGAAAATAGAAAGAAGAAGTCGATGAAACCTCAAATGTAAGCCTGTTCTCTTGGGCAAGGCAGTCATCTTTTCCTAACTTTTTGCGATGAATTGTGTGGGCAAAATGCAGGAAATCCTTATGTCATATACAATGATCGTGGTTTTACTTTCTGACAGCTTTTTCCATAATTTTTCTCAAATTTAGCTTAAGTCTGTTGAACTTTGGATCTCCTGTGGAATTGGGTGCATCAGGCTAGGCAGCAATCTTGCACCCTTGCAGATAAGTCATCCTGTTTTTGTAGACTACTTGTTTTATGCATTGCAAACTTGTTTTGGTCAGTATTGCTTCTAACAGGTGTCTCCACAGATCTTTTGGTATCTCTTCTATCATCTGCAAACTGTACTACTCTCTTCATTTACCCAAGTAATTAATGAAATTAGTACCAAACCCTTCCAACTCCACTGATGCATCGTTCTGGATTTCTAGTGAATAATAAGCACTACTTTTTGCATGCGGTAACTTGTATGGTACAGTTACGTATGTCAGTGATCCACTTACCCAACGCTGTTTTGAAGTGGGTGGGTATTTGCTAAGCAAAAGGGAGTAGAGAACCTTCTTGACAGAACAGATTAATACAGACCAGTTCCATAATGGAAAGCTGAAATTATGACTCTGCATACTTGTGCCCAAAGGTATTCATTTTACATCAAATCAACTTATCTTATGCTGTACTGATAAAATTTCAGTCTGTGTAGCCTCTGAAAATAATTATTGGAAAATCTGAGAAGGGAAAATAGAATTCCAGCTCTTATTTTGCCCTAAGACATCACCTTAACAGTACTGAACTTCAGTTTACTTCAAGCATTTGGAAATATGGGAATGGGGAGGAAATGGCACAACACAGCCATGATAGGGGGCTTGTGGGATATATATTTCAAGTCTGCCAATATTGTTCGGCATGGGCACTTTCAAACAATATTTGCATAGATTTTAGTATTTGTATACATATGCTTTAGTTTAGATGGCTTAAGTGTATCTTTTGTCATGTTTAGAACTTGTTATAAGGACAGATATTTCTTAGCCTTAAGTTACAGACACTTTTGTTAAGAACTGGCAGATGTACTTTGCAGAAGATGCTAAACTTGGAGGTCAGCTGTTCTGAGAAACTAGGAAAACCAGTAGGTGCAATCCCTCTTTAAAAGCAATAACAAGTCTTGTTTTGTCTTACCTTTTGAGCCTTCTGCTGGCACAAATGAATTGAAGCTGCCTGTTCAAAAAGGTAAAATAACAGAATGAATCATACAGAAATTGTTGGCAAAAGTAATAGCTTCAGCAGTGTAACATGTCAGTGCAGCAGCTCATAATAAAATCTCACCAGTTATTTGTAAATGACAGATTTAAGAACTTTGGATGAGTACTTGGGTGAGGGAAGAGAAGGAATTGTGATTAATCTCTGTAGAGAAGCTTGAACGCTTCTTGGGCAGAACTTCTATTTACAAAAGTATTCTTACAAGTAGAGGAAAACTTGGTGTGTGAATAGAAAATAGCTATGTTTTCCAATGTTTACTTAAAAATAGCTATAATTGCTTTCTTAGGTGAGTCTTGATTTAATAAGGTTAAGGGCCTAGCAAATATGCTTAAATGTTGAAAAGTTAAATGGATATGACTTTATTTTTCACTTAGCTTTTCTGCACTTAAGGAGATCTTAAATTTCAGTTGTGGTGGTCTTTTCCTCTCTCTCTCTCTCTCTCTCCCTTTTTTTTTTTTTTTTTTAATGCCTTTTCATTGCATTGAGTAAAATCCTCTGGGCTACTTAGAGCAAACAGTTTTATGCTTTGTGGTAGCTTTTAGACTGTAAGTGAAATCTGAACCCAAAGTTGAACTTCAAATTTAAGACTTCATGCGGTAATCTTGGCGAAGATATGTTGAATACATTCAAAATCAGTCTGTCAAAATATGATTTTTCTGCTTGTTTCTGTGGTTGTATCTGTAGTCTTTTTAATGTAGCTGTAATATTGTCTATAAGATCATGCTCAATTCCCTTTAAAGGGAAACTTCATTTAGCAGTGAAAATTAATGTCCTTGAACTCCACTTTGTTATGTAGTTAAAAATAAGTGTTCATACTCTTCTTGTATAGAACAGCCTTGGGAAAAAAGTTGTTTGGCATAAAAACTGATAAGGTAGTTCTTAGAAACCTGGTTTTAATTTTATAACTTGTAGGTGAGTTCCAGTAATTTTCTCATGTCTATTATCTGCCCATTTTACTGCCAAATTAGAGTGGCAAAACCCTGCGTCATGTCAAAATTCGGCTTGGTTACTCTTTGAAACTGGAAGAACTGCATGTGAAGTTTTCCAGCTCTAGGGTGTATTGTTTGAAACAGAAGTTTTCCAAGAAAACTCCGCAATAGCAGAGGTGTTGACACTGTGCTTGTGCTTTAAGATTCACTGGTTATCCAGAGCTTCCTTTGGAGAGGAGAGTAAATAGAAGTGAGTGAATCTGAATTGCAGGCTTATCAGTGTGTGTACCTAAATATGCATGTATTGGTAAGGTGATGGGCTTACTATTTGTTTGCCTCTTTTTAAGTTTTTTTTTAGACCTATAACAGAGAAAAGATTAAAGAAATCAATCTATAAAAGTTAAGGAAACACCTCTGCCTTACTGAGCCTGGTGGTGAGAGAGTTCTAAATTATATTTTTCTGATTGTAAGGTGAGCTTACTGTGACCTGAGCTCTACATTAGAAAGACTTTGTTACCACTTTAGTTGCAGTTGCAGACTGAAATTTTTTGAGATGCTTAACTACTTTTAAAGGTATCTTTCTAAAGATATGTGTAAGAGCCTATTTCAGATAGGGTAGTTGGAGGGATAATTGCAATTGTCAATAATTAGAAATAAGAGTTGAAGCCGAGGCATGTACTTTGAACAGATGGATGAGTTGGGCAAAGCCTGCTTTATTTCAAAACTTTAATGAGCTCAATCACCCTGTCAATATGTGGTTTCCTTCTTGTCCCAGGTGGTTCTTGATATGTAACTGTGAGTAAGGATTGAGTGGTATCTAACTTCTGTCTCTCCAGGTGAAGATGGAGCAGGTAAAACTAGCTTAATAGGAAAAATTCAAGGAATCGAGGAATACAAGAAAGGAAGAGGATTGGAGTATTTGTATTTAAATGTGCATGATGAAGATCGAGATGGTAAGTTTGTTTTTGTAACAACATCATGAACCACTTGGAAAGCAATGGTTCAGTAGTGTGATAGTAGTTGTTTAGCCTGGAGAAGAGGAGGCTGAGGGGAGACCTCATTGCTCTCTACAACTACCTGAAAGGAGGTTGTAGAGAGGAGGGTGCTGGCCTCTTCTCCCAAGTGACAGGGGACAGGACAAGAGGGAATGGCCTCAAGCTCTGCCAGGGGAGATTTAGGCTGGACATTAGGAAAAAATTCTTCACAGAAAGGGTCATTGGGCATTGGAACAGGCTACCCACGGAGGTGGTTGATTCACCTTCCCTGGAGGTGTTTAAGCCACGGGTGGACGAGGTGCTGGGGGACATGGTTTAGTGTTTGATAGGAATGGTTGGACTCGGATGATCCGGTGGGTCTCCTCCAACCTGATTATTCTATGATTCTATGATATTTGGAATGGCAGTGGGATGTTTTTCTTTCTTGATGATTTTCAGGAATTCAGCTTAGGCCATGAGTGACTTGTATCATGAGAAGGTTTCTTAGTGTAATTAGTGGATAGCATGAATGACCAGTTTAGTGCTCATGGAGGAGAGGAATCAGTCAAAAGAAAAGGCTGAAAAGACTGGAAGCAGTCCTAGTTGCAACATTCTGGATGAATGATAGATAGGCAAAAGTGCTTTCCTTGGGTCTAGAGGAAAAGGCCTAGGCTCTTATCTTGCATCTCAGTTATTGTAGCAAGCGTTTATCTTTTTGGACATATGGAGAAACTTTTGTCTTGGTGGTATCAGAAATCTGCAAGACTACATATCATGTATTGATGGGTAGGAAAATGTGCACAATGCTTACAGATGGGGGGAACAAGAAAAGGAGTATGACCAGGCCCTGTAGGGGTGGAATTAATTATGTAGAGGCAATAATTTTAGAGGGAGTGGGGTGTTAATAAAGACATACTGGAAACTGTGGGGGAAAATGGGAACTCTAATGCATCCTGTAAGAACAAATACAGGTAGAAGAAGAACCAGAAGAAGTTGACCCCTCTTTCTGAAATAGTCTGCTTTCATGACTTCTGTGTCTTGCTATTGGTCTCAAAGATGACTTGACTAGGCTTAAGAGGGTTGAGAGTTTGGTCAAAATGTCTTCCTTAGAACTTCTGTAGCAAGTAACAAAAACTTACCTGAAGGCAAAATATAATTATATTAAGCTATCGAATTGTGAATCACCAGCTCTTCATTTACTGCAGAAGTGTCTCTGAATATTGGAGAATGGTGTTTGGGGCGGGGGGCAGAAATCAGTGGGATGGTCTATTTGTATGATGATTGTCCTTTTGCAAATCTGAAGAACAACTTTCTTGACTGCTAAGTCCATCTAAGTAATTTAAAAACTTGCAGTTCTGCTTCAGTTCTCCGATGGGCCAAGGTGTACTTTGTATCTGCTTTCTTCCTTGTGTTTTACATATCTGAAGAAAGTTTAAGAGCCATTATGTGCTGTACTGTTTTCATTCATAAAATATTTTTTTTTTTTTTTTTAGACCAAACAAGATGCAATGTGTGGATTTTGGATGGTGACTTGTATCACAAAGGTCTTCTTAAATTTGCGTTGGAGGCAAACTCTCTGAAGGACACTCTAATTATGTTGGCAGTAGACATGTCTAGGCCTTGGACTGCACTGGATTCTTTACAAAAATGGGCAAGTGTTGTAAGAGAACATATTGACAAGTTAAAAATTCCTCCTGAAGAAATGAAAGAGATGGAACAAAAGTGTGAGTATCCTGCAAATACATAGGAGTACTTTTAGATCAAATATGCTTAATGCTTTCTGCACCATTTAATTTCTTCATTTCAGTCTTTTTCATTCTTTGGAAATGTTACTTACAATTAGGAGCTGTTAAGTAAGTCAAACTTCTAATAAGTCTCATGTAGCTGTATGAGCAATACTAGTATTTCTTTCTAACATAAGTACCTTAATTTAGGAGGGGGAAAAGAGCTTTCAGAATGAACTCAGCTGGGTTGAATTTTACCATCTTCCGTCTTACTGATCTTTATAGATAAGATTCTCCAAGTGAAAAACTTCTTGGCTCTCAATTTTTATTTTAATTATTTTTTTTAAAGGCAAGTCACTGCATCAGCTTCTTAACTGTTCCTGTAATTAGTCAGCCTAGAGAATCTGGGACTTGCTCCCTGCCTGCCAGAAGTGTAAATGTTGAAAGGATTCATGACAGCATGGTAATGTTTGGGCCCTTTCCACCTGAAGAGTTTTATCATAGTTATTATTGACATTAATGCAGCTGTATGCTTGCTTCTGCTTGGATATGGTATAGTTTGATCAGTGTCTTGTCTCTTTAGTTTTAAACACATAGAATACAAAGATTGTGCAGAATTCCTTTAAACTGTCTGGCTGAACACGCTAATATCGTAGCTCCCTATTACTTTTGAGTAGCTACTGTATTTCCCTTGGGGTACTAAAACACAATGCTTTCCCATTCATCTCTCAGTGAATTACTACAAGAAACAGTGTTTGAGAAAGCTGTGTGTTAAGATCAAGTAGCGTGATTAAACTTTGTTTGTGTGTCTGAAGTTGCTCTCTGGAACTGGTACATTCTTATGTGACTGCCTGCCAGACTGCTGGATAGTTTTTTCAGAAATGCAAGTTGTAGCTATGCAGGGATAAAGCAGCCCGTAAGGTGACAGCTGTAGCTATCTGGAGTGGGAGAGGGGTGTTAGTTGTTGTGTTTATTCTTTTGAGAGAGATTTTTCTAAGGGAAGAGTCATATCTTCCACAAGAAGAAGAAGGAGGGAGGAGCTGTGCACTTTTGGGTATGGTTTTTGGTTTGTGGGGATGAGGTGTGTGTATTAAACACACACCCACCCCCAACCAGTTTCAAGATAGGATTTTACTGGATGAAAATACTTAGGACACAATATTGCTGTTATAAAAATGTATAGTCTAATAGTGTTTCACTGAGTGAATAGAATAGTGAAACGCTACAATGTCCCAGATATTTAGGTGATGAAAAAGAAAAGTAGCAGCTCATTAGAAGTTTTGCCTGCTCTCTTGTTCTTTTATCATCTGTTCTAATTCTTATACATACTGATGGTCTGCATGTTGGGTATAATAGGAGCTCTGGACACAATCCAGATATGACTGGAAGCTGGTTTTGATTTGAATCTCCTGTGATGTGGCTTCATGCATTACTAGGCAGGCAGCAGCTTGATGCCACCAGAAGGCAGAGAGGGAAGGAATCTTGCTTGCCTGACTCATAGCTACACGGTCCTACTTTATTCTTGTATCAGGTTTAGTGCTCCTGAGAGCCTCCTGCAAACTGACTTAAGTTGCTAAGAGGACTGAATTCTACTGAGGGTTTTATGTGTGTAGTTTTCTGGAGGTGTGTTGCTGTGTTTGTCTTCCAGTTCTAGCAACTTAACTCCACTCAAAACCAGACTCTATGGGCACTTAAACTGGTGTGGGGAGGCAGTTAGGGGCTACGTAACAGCTGTGTGTTATGTAGCAGCAATTCCTGCTACTGAGTTCAGCTGTGTCTAATGAAGCTTTGTGGCCTGGTCATTTTAATTGTCTAAGGAAAACCTGAGACTATATTCCACTGTCTTCAAGCTGTGATATACTATGTCAATCCTCCTTTTTACTTTTTTGTGTACCTGTATAAGGATTAGTACATCATGATTATACAGTGGGAACCTTGGCAATCCACTGGAGGAATTCTACCACTGGAGTGGTGTGATTTTTATTTTATCATGCAGTTATCCCAGAACAGACAGGATGCTGTGTAGGAAAGATTCCCTTGAGTGGCTGGCATTACTTTGTGAGAACTCTGGGTTTGAAACATGGCCAGTTTGGGAGGCTTTCAGAAGCTCTCAGACCAGATTAAAATAGCAGCATTCCCTTAGTTGACTGTTTATTCTAGAGAATGATAATCTGTGCGTGTGGTTTTTGTTATTGTGAACTCCAAGATCTGTAGAAAACTTGAATAATCTTGGCCTAATAAATCTTTTTTCTCTAGGATGAAGTAAGCCTTGCTCTGTTACTTTAACTAATGCTTTTCTAGGTATGAACTGAGAGGGCTTCAATCATTTTAGTGGAGGTAGTGGAGGTGGATTAATATAAGTTGAGACAAAGCAGTAAGGATGTACTGGAGTAATTATCTGCTCGTTTACATGATGCAGCTGAATTGTCTTGCTTCCCAATTGATTTTTGGCTGAATCAGGATGTGCTGCTTATGCAAAACTAATCAATGGTGGGGTCTGGTAGAATCTTTGCTGTGTGAAACAGGACCTGTGATGTGAAAGGTACAGATGTTTTATGCCTAATATTGCATCCCTTACTGTAGGAATAGTAAATGATTGTGTAATTAAAGGCTTGGGTGTATGCATTGGAACCTGACAGGAGAGTTAAACTTGTAACTATCTTTTTTTCTAATTCTTGTTATATTCTGATTTACCCTCCTTGCTAAATTTTAAAGTAGTATCTGATCTATTGTAAAAAAAAAAAACACACCCAAATATTTACTATGCTATTTACTAATTATAAAACTAGTTAATAACTAATATTTGTGTATTCTTTTTGCTTATTACTACTGTAGACTCACTGTACAGCAAAAGTGAAGTGTAGGCAAAGGGGTTTAAGGTAAAACCTAGTACACAGCAGCAACTAAACAATATGTTTATTCTAGCAAGCTGTTCATTAATTTTGCCAAGAAGGATACAAGGAAACTTATATCTTTCAGGAAACGTATCGAGCAATAATAGTTTATAGTAACTGCCTAGTGGTTTCACAGCGATAAAATAAAAATGGGTTAATGCTATCCCTATGGACAGTTTCATCTGATCATGTTCTGGCTGCTGGTAAAGCAGATCTCAAACTTAATAATGCTCTGCTGTGCCGCACAGAGCAAATAGTCAGCACTTGGTGCATGCTCAATTTTTTCAGCATAAAGAAGCAGTACTACTATACAGTCAATAGTCCTAGGGATCAATGGCAGTGGAAATCATTGTTGAATTAATAAAGTAGCTGATCTTTTAATGTAATTTTTTTTACTTTCAGTGGTAAGAGACTTCCAGGAATATGTAGAACCAGGCGAGGATTTTCCAGCTTCTCCACAGAGAAGAAATACTTCATTACAGGAAGACAAAGATGACAGTGTGATTTTACCCCTGGGTGCAGATACACTAACATGTAACTTAGGCATTCCAGTAGTAGTAGTTTGTACAAAGGTTTGTTTCATATTTTAGGTGTTTTGTCTATTTTATTTAAGCGACTGTCAATTGTGGATTTGGGGTGGGAAACACATGGTTCTTAAGTCATTCTGAATATCTTGGATAAAAGTTCTTTACAGATGTTTAATGTTGTAAGTTGTTTAATTTCTGGAAGCCCTGATTGCATGTATTTTGGGAGTAGTTTTTCCTTTAGTTATACTGATTTTCAAGGAGAGGAATACCTCTAACCTGATTTTATTCATAGAAATGGTCTAGTAAGCAACTAGAATTCTCCTTGATCCCCATAGTCCCCCTTATTTGACAAATAATGTTTTGGTAGGTTTTTGTAAAAAATATTTCTAATCTTCTTGTGAAGATTAGTATACTTGAGTGCTCTAGTTAGTAGAGTGCTGCTCTTAACTTTTCTCAGTTTGTAGGGTGTTTCTGTGATCTGTTTTGGTTTCTGTTAGATATGTAACGAATACTTAGACTGAAGAAACAATGGTGCAATTCTCTTGTGGCTGGTTTTGTTTTTTTTCTTTTCCCACACCTGGCTCCTCTTCAGTTCTCATTGGCATTAAGCATACTGCATCTGGAGCCTCTGCTGGCCCGCAGTGAAAGAATAAGCCATTAGATGTGTATGCTGTTCCTTCCCTGGAAGGCTTAACCCTGTCATTTGAAATGCACTTTTATTCTCACCTGCTAGCTCTCTGTTATTCTTCTCCCTCCTCCTTTTTTTTCCCTCTCCTACCACATTTCTTGCTTTTATTTCCTTTTGCAAAGGATTAATTACTAACTAGATTAAAAGCACCATGTCCTGTAGTACCACAGTGTGTAAACAAAACCCTAAAAATGTTGTGCAGAAAATGGTGATGGGGTCAGTCTTCAGAAAAGAGTTTGAATTATTGCATTGGGAGGGTGAATGAAAACCAGCTGTCAGTTTACCTCCCAACTTAACGCTGACCACAGTACATACACATCAAGTAATATATTATTTTTAAAAAAATCTTATTCAGTTATGCTTCTTACCTATCTCAGCAGGTTTTTAGTTTTTCTGAGCACCAACCATCCCACTCCATCCCCCTTACCCAGTTGTAAACAGGACATGTAGCAGCAGTGCTATTTCAACAGATAACGGAAAGTGGCATGTTAATTTTGTGTTTATCTTGACAGTGTGATGCCATCAGTGTTCTGGAAAAAGAGCATGACTACAGAGATGAACACTTTGACTTCATTCAGTCACATATCAGACGGTTTTGCTTACAGTGTATCCTTTAACACATCATAAAGATAAGAATGACTCAGTTAAATCTTTGCATTAATTATAACCAGCTTAAAAGAATATTTGCATCTGTACCAAGGTAGTATGTAGCTCCTCTACTGTAGCTGGCAGTCTGCTTCAGCTGCCCCCAAGATAATGTTGAGTTAAACTTTTCTGGTATGGGGATTTTTTTTTTCTTTTAACAGAGCTGCCAGAAGAGCCTAGTATGGCCCCTTACCATTTATTTCTTTATTTGTCTTCATTTCCATATTTAGATGTCAGTTTGCAAATCAGCATATCTTAGGTGACAAGATCCTTAAAATAATAACAAGATAATTCCTCCAAGTACAATCTTGCTTCAGACGCACATAAGACGTGTTATTCTTTTTGACCCAAATATGCAGTCGCTTCAAGTGTTCAGCAGTTCCACAGGGTGAGGTGATGAGGGAAGGAACGAATTACTGTAGGAAAGATCCACTGGATTCTCTTATGTTGGTACAGAGACAATACACATGAGCTGTCACTGTGCTGTTGTTATTTTTAAACTTTATTTTATTAAAAGAAGTGTATAAAATACTGTTTACTGGTGTTTAGTCATCTAGATGTGCTGAGATCTAGATTTCAGATGCCAGTAATATGACTGCATTGTCATCATTTATGCTGTGGTAGAGGGAAGTTTAAATGCTATTGGAGAGACAGCAGTTAACAGATGGAAAATGAGTTCAAGAACCTGAGACCTCACTTCAGTACTAAGATGGCACTTTCAAAAGGCTTCGAAGACCTAATTTTTAAAAATGGTAATTGTAATAAGTCTTGTGGGTGAAAGAAAAATACAAAAGATTGGTAGGAATTAGTCTCTGATTGTATATGCCACGTACAACTTGAAATTGTATTATAAACTCCATTGAATGGGAATCAGATCCCATTATATATTAATAACTTTCTTCTAGAATTTGAATTGCTTGTATGTAGAAATAAATCAAAGGGTTTGGCATTTTTATGATCCCAAAGTAAAAGTTACTCAGAATTTCCCTGGCTGCTTTTATTAATCCTGTGCATAAGCTCTGTTAATTTGATACCAAATCATGCTGGAATACTAAGCACTCTCTTTTAGTAACTGATGAACAGCACAACTCATTTGCCTTCATTTTTTTCAAAAGCAGATCACACTATAATGGAAGAACTTCCTCCCCTAATTTAAAAATCCAGAAGGGGAAGTGGAAGATCTTTGGGATTTTTGAAGCTACTAGTGTTAGTGCTGTAATATCTGTGTTGCAGTATGTGATAATGACAAGATACAAGGATATGGCATGAGAACTTTTGTTCACTAAAAGCAGAAGATATCATGGTGAAGCCATTGGTATTGTGGGATTTAAAAGCGAGGAGAGGCTCTATTTTACTATAAAAGCTATAGCTGAATTGGCCTAAAACAAATGCAGAAATAAAGATTTAAATCACTAAATAGCTTTTTTGAAAGTTAAAGTGTTGGAAGTTTTTTTACCTGTGTAATTTTGTATTCCTTCTCTAAATTCTACAAAGTAGATCACGTTTAAACTGACAGAATAGGATTACTTTAGTATATCTTGCTAAACTGAATTTTCTTTAACATGTTTATTCAGATGGGGCAGCACTTATTTACACTTCAGTAAAGGAGAACAAAAACATTGATTTAGTGTATAAATATATAGTCCAGAAGTTGTATGGATTTCCTTTCAATGTTCCAGCTGTTGTTGTGGAAAAAGATGCAGTATTTATGTAAGTTATTTGCATTATTATGTGTATATGACTACAGAATGTATTTGTGTGAGATTGGAAAGAGCATTTAGAGCCTTTTTTGTTTATGCTTTTTTAAAATTCTATTTAAAATTCTCATGAGTTGAAGTTTGGTGTGTGCCAATGGATTGAGATTACAAACACTCATTGCTCCAAAAAGTGTTATACTTTGGGGTGTTGCTCTTCTCTGTTATGATGAACCAATCTTTAATTAGTTATACTAATCAGCAACTAGCTTGCATAGCAGAATGGGAGCTGTGACAACTTCTCTGGCTGTTCAGTTTGGGATTGCGTACAAGAATAACCTGAACTAACAACAGAATTTAAAGCCAAAATAATCCTTTATCTAGTCCTGCAGGTTGGGATAATGACAAGAAGATAGGAATATTGCACGAGAACTTTCAGACACTAAAAGCAGAAGACAGTTTTGAAGATATCATAACAAAACCGCCTGTCAGAAAGGTAAATGAAGATATTTTGGCATTCAACTTCTTAGCTATTTATTTACCTGTAGTCAGTTTCTCGACTGTTTTCCTTTCTTTGAGACTGCCTGAAGTTTATCATTAATATGATAATTATTAATATGATAAACTGCATGTGGTTTCATATTTTGTGTTTATTTTGTTCTTAAAGTTCTTCTTTAATTAAAAAATCATGATGTAGTTCTGTTCTACATAGCTCTTTGCCAGCTTACACTGGGCTTTTTTTCTGCTTCTGTTACATTGTTCAAGGCTATGAATATACTTGTTTTGCTTTCAATGCATATTTGTATTGAAAAGTAAGTGTAATTTAACTGTTGGTCACGTTCAGTTAATATTTTTTAAGAGCACTCTGTTTTGCTCCAAGTTGTTCTAACTTTGTGATCCTTTCTGTTTCCATTGGAATAGTTAAAATAAGAAAGCTTGAGACAGTGTAAAATCAAAAATAACATGTGAAAATGGGTTCTACACGTATTCAATATATTTTTCCCTGTCATACTGTTTAACCAAAGGTTTTGACAGAACTACCTGAAAATACACGTGTGAGACTGTTAAGCAAAACGCCAGCAGCAGTGAGCCCCATGTGTGCAGAAGTTATTCAAGGCAAATATTTCTGTAGCTTTCTCTAACAAAGCTGAGAATTTGAGACTGATCGTATTTCCAGGTGTGAATTATTTTAGCTGAGAAAACTATTACAAAATCCTTTCTGCAATCTCTAGGGGAAAAAAATCAAGATGCATAGTAGTATTTTATATTGAAAGCATCCAAGGAAAATATAACTGACAATTTTTTTGCTTGCTTATAAACTTCAGGCCCGGATTATAAACTTTGATATTGATATCTTCCTTACTTGTCTTGGCAAAGTTTTTGTGGTGAGCTTATTTGGAGAGTGCTTGTGATTTGATGCGTAGATTTGGGATCCAAGATGTGTCTGTCCAGTTCATATATAAGTCTGATGTAACACAGATGCAGTCACTTCTGCCACAGTGGTGTATAAAATAATACCGAGATTTGGCCTAGATAAATTAAGGTACATGAGCGTGCTGCAGGATCTGTACATCTGTGAATGTTTCTTACAGATCCTGAGATCTATTTCAATTCTAATTGATTTAGCTTAAATGGAATCATGAAGTAGAGATCTTAAATATAGAAAACGTGGTCTGCAGTCAACATAGTTCATCACACATTTACTTCATTGTTGAATGCTTGGTCATTGGTCACAATTTAACCCCAGCTGGCAACTAAGCAGCACACAGCCATTCACTAATCTCCCTTTTCCCCATAGTGGATGGGGAGGAGAATGAGGAAAAGAGCAAAACTTATGGGTTGAGATAAAGACAGTTTATTAGAACAGCAAGAGAGAGCAATGATAATAATAACGTAATGTGTATCCCTTGTTTTGTATATTCTAATTGCTCAGTAACCAGCAACTGATGCCCAGCCCATCATCAAGCAGTGATTCCCTTCCCACTGTTGCCAGCTCTCCAGTTTATATACTGAGCGTGATGTTATGTGGTGTGGAATATCCCTTTGGCCAGTTTAGGTCAGCTGTCCTGGCAATGATTCCTCCCAGCTTCTTGAGCACCTTCCTGCTGGCAGAGCGTGGCAACTTGAAAAGTCCTCGGCTTAGTATAAACACTGCTCAGCAACAACTAAAACCATCAGTGTGTTATCAACATTGGTATGGAACTAAGTCCAAAACATAGCATTATACCAGCTACTAGGGAGAAAATTAACTCTATCGCAGCCAAAACCAGGACAGACTCATTCACAAGGAAGTATAAAAGGAAGCATGTTTCTTTCTTTTAGTTAAAATCATGTTAATGTTTTTGTATTGCAGTTCGTTCATGAAAAAGAAATAGTAGCAGAAGATGACCAAGTGTTTCTTATGAAGCAGCAGGTAATTTTCTGTTTAGAAAACAAGCAGCCAGTGTTTCATTTAACAACACTCTCAATAAACATTTGGGGTTGTATTCTTAGTTTCTGTAATATTTAACACAATATGGGTTTGTTTGTTTTTTTGCAGTCACAATTGGCGAAGCAACCACCGACTGCTGCAGGAAGGCCAGTGGTTAGTAATAAAAATTTTAAGTATCATCACATGACAGTTATTCACTTTCATATATCTAGAGGGTTGTTCGGTTTAAATGCATACCAAATATTCTTTGATCTAATTTTGTAAAACTACATAGTATTTGAAGTCTACATCGTATACTGCTCTAAAATTATGGTACTTCTTCACAGCTAGTCACGACAATTTGTATTGACAGCATGGGCTAAATGTCACAGCTTTCCTTTTTATATGTTAGAAGTCATTTAAGCAGTTGGTTGGCTCGCCTTTCTGTCCCAGAGCTTGCCAGAGAGCCGACTATGCTGGCTGAATTGCCTTGATGAGTTCTATATCCTAAATTTGACATTATCTCTCTAGGAATATTAAGTCTCTGGCATAAAATTAAGATCAAATTTAAACTATGACATCACCTACTTTTAAACTACAAATAAAATAACTAAAAGGTAACACAAGTTTTATGGGAAGCATGTGATCTTATAAAGGTTCATCTTTTTAGATGAACTGTAATTATGCAGAAGCATGACTTGTTACCCTTGAAGTAAAGAATAATGGTTTCTTCTGGGTTGCGTTTAGTCCTTTCCACAGCATTGGTGCTTTGTGGTATCTTTCCAAGAAACCTGATGGAGTTTATGATCTAATGAGTGCAGTTTTCATTATGGTCAGAGGCACTACTGAGTAGCAGGTGCATTTTCAAGTTTGTCATTGACATAAAATGAAAAGCTTCGCCACTGCGTTAGTTGCACTAAAGTTAATTCTGTGTCATTTCAGATTCTACATTATTAGGAAAAAAAAAGAATTGGGAGCTGTGTGAACAAAATGCTTCATTTCACATACTCTTACATGACATGATTTAATTTTGCAGAAGATCAGCTAATTAGTTCAGCTTTGGATTTTGGTTTGTTTGGGTTTTTTTTCCCTTAGGATGCTTCTCCAAGAGTTCCTGGAGGTTCTCCTAGGACACCAAATAGATCTGTAACATCAAACGTTGCCAGTGTTACACCTATACCTACTGGATCA
Source organism: Phaenicophaeus curvirostris (assembly GCF_032191515.1). NCBI lineage: Eukaryota > Metazoa > Chordata > Aves > Cuculiformes > Cuculidae > Phaenicophaeus > Phaenicophaeus curvirostris. The sequence goes on along the minus strand of NC_091397.1, from coordinate 47,496,714 downwards.
AAAAAAATTGATCCCAATATGAAAGGTATCTCTTCTTCTGAGGGTAGAAATACATTTGGGGAAGTAAAATAGCTGCTTTGCCTGCTTTTTTAAATATGCTTATTTAGATTCACTGACACACAAAATCAGGATTTACTTAGAAAATCTGTTTATTTTGGGGTTTTTTGTTGTGTTTTTTTTCCCCTCCCTCCCCTTGTAGCTGGAGCCACTAGTGAAGGAGTCCTGGCTAACTTCTTCAATAGTCTCCTGAGCAAGAAAACTGGTTCCCCTGGTGGCCCTGGTGGTGTTGGTGGCAGTCCAGGAGGAGGTGGCCCTGGAGGTGCTAGTGGCAACTTACCACCATCAGCGAAAAAGTCAGGTATGATTAATGCTAAAAGATCAATCAATTGAGTGGGAAATCATTCTTATTAGCATAGTTTATCAGAAGTATGAACACTATTATATTTAACTGAGTGTTTTATTGATATGGGTTTTTCTTTTGTTTTAACCCCAGTTTAGTATTAGCTCCCAGGCTCTCAGAGGATCAAAGAAAAATTTTTCATCTAGCTGTGCAAGTGTTAATTGTGTCCACGTGACTTTATTTTTCCTTTATTCCCCACCATCCCAATAATTGCTTTATGATATAAGCTATTTTCAATATAATTCAGATATATTAGGACTTGATTTCAGGTTAATTTTTCTTAACAGTACTCTCAGTGCTAAAATAAATTTTATTTTGCTAGTGATCTGATGTGATGATGATTTTGGTTGATTGTTTGGTGGCAGCATATAAACCTACTTGTGTGTTATTTTCTATTGATAGCTGGTTTTACATGATGTGATTAATAATTACTATTAATTGAAAAAGGTCTAATAGTGACTGATCTAAATCTGGATTCAAGAGTACTCTGGTGTATCTTGCTATTCTAGATTTAAATGTTTCTACGTTACTTAAGAACATACCTGTACAGACATCTTACTGCCTCCTTTCCCCAGAGTTTGGTAAAGCTGTGCTGGTGTTTTATTAGTACTTGACATTAGTGTTTAGAAAAAACACCTCCCTTCCCACTAGCATTTTATGTGGGTTGATCCTGACTTTTTTTTTTTCTTAGCGTGTTTGTACTTTCTTTTTTTTTAATGCAAAGCTCAGTTTGCTGAGCGAAGTTTGAGTGCTTCCTATTCTGCTGCAGTACTCATTTGAACAGTATATGAAAATTGTTCAAACAAATGCAGCTGACACAATATGAGATGCAGGAAGCATTCACTGAGAAATCCTGTGGGGAGTGGTCACCAATGGGTTTGGGTGATGCCAGGCAGATGAAGGCAGCGCTCCAGAAAAATGGTATGTCCAAGGTTGTGGCAGAAATTTCAAGAACAGAATTAAACTACTAAGGAGAAAAAAAATGTTCTCGGACATTTCCTACTGTGTAACAAATGAAGGATTAGAGCGTAGCCAGTATAATGTGGCAAAGAACTAGGTTTTCAAGGAATTGCATAAATAAAAGTATTTGGCTTAGATGTGGCCTCTTCACCTTCCTCAGTATTTCTTGTCTTGCATTTAGTGTTGTCTATAAAACTCGCTTTTCAAATCTGAAAATTGGCTAAGATAGCAGTTCGAGATTTGAGAATAACCGTTCCTCACAGCAGCTATTGGAAATTCCTCTGCTTGTTAGTTGCAGTATTAGCTGCTTTGCTTCGGATGCAGTAGTTGCTTGTAGTAGTTGATGTAGTAGTGGCTCACTTTAAATAATTTGAAGAGCAGCACAGTACATCTGGTGAAAATCAGCTTTGTGGATAGGTAGTTCCTATGGCTTTGCATCATCAGAAGGGATGTTAAGAGTAAAATGGTGGGGGGAAAAAGTGGTGTTTGTTAAGCATGGGACAGGTCTGAGTGTGACTACACCAATGTTTGTGCCTTTCCAAGTTAGGGAGGAGTCCAGTAGGTGCAGAGAGAGGGATTTGTCATCTGCAGGTCTGTGTGTGCTCATGAGCAGCAGTGTCAGGTTTATGCTGGCCAAATATTTAGAACTGACTTCACTAGTCTGTGGTGATACCTTTGATTTATTTTCAAAATTATTTAGAATATATATGATGCAGAAAATTGTGTAGATGTGTTCATAACTGCTAGCCTTAATAGACTTCTCTGTATCTTATACTTTCCATTAACTCTTCATATAGTGACAGTTAATATCTAGTTATGGAAGTTTCTTTGAGGTATTGGAAATATAGAAGGATGTGACTTCACGCTGTTTTATTTCTGTTTGTTTTCGATTTGGCCTTATGTCTTTACTCTGCACCCAAAGTGTGCACTAAAATGTTTAGGACTTGTCTGATTTGAGAATTAAAGATACTATAGGCTTTCCCAAAACTATTTCCTAAACATGACTGAATAATATGCATTTATTTTGTAGGTCAGAAGCCAGTTTTAACAGATGTTCAGGCAGAATTGGACAGAATTTCACGAAAACCTGAAATGGTGTCTCCTACATCATCTACATCTCCTACAGAAGGTGAAGCATCTTGAAGACACCAAATAAAACCAGTTGTTCGGTTTTCTGGGATAATTCAAACTTGCCTCTGCCTCTTCCTTCAGTGACTGGAACTAAAGAACTGAAGTATCTTTCAGAACACAGAGTTGTTTGTCTTTCTTTCATATGTGTTGCCCAGCTTTACAAAAGGGAGTTGTACAGATGGAAAACGGTTATCACATCATGTAGGAGTACTGTTCACAGTGCAAGAATAGTAATTTTTTTTCTGGGTTTCGTTGAAAAGTCAGTGTAATTCTGTAAAACTGCAAGTATGTCCACTTAAGTGATAAGGGTTGCTTACAGCAGGAATACTGATACACACCACAGGCACTTAATTTATATTGATTTCCCAACCTGCTAAGCAAGTTTCGTACTGTCTTAAATAGATTAATCTCTACAGGAGAGAACAACTACTAGTTTTTGGAAAAGAAAATTAATAGCACAGAGCTGTAACAACAAGCAACCATCTCCAATTATACTTGAAGACTTCATTTGGAGTATGGTTAAAAAAAATCTGTCTGATCTCCACTGAGATTTACACTGCATTCAAAAACCCATGCAAAAATTCATTCCAGGTATAAGACTAAATTAGCAGCCAGGGTTTTTTTGTTTTTCTCTTTGATTAATTTCAGACACTGAATAAAAGATGTATAAAGAAAAAGCAGAGGTTAAATGTACAGATTATCAGTATCCAGATTTGTCTATATATATATGGCTCGGCCTTAACATCCCCCACTGTTTCCCACATTAGTTATGGTTTAAAATTGGTCATCAGAACTGTAATCAGTTAATAAAGTATTCTCTGCATTCAAATTTAAGTAACGTTCATTGAAGCCATGGTATTCTCATTCGTTTACAGTGAAATCTAAGGATGTCTTAAAACCTTTTGTATTTTACTTCTCAGCAAATAACATCACTGATACTTAAGCTTCCTTAAAACATTGTTTCTGGTAGGAAGTGGGTAAGTCTGCAGTGTTAGTAAAACTATTATAAGTTATCCGAATTTGGATGCTTTCTGCTGTGAAGTGTTTTTAGAAGTGCACTGGTCACACTGAGGATTGTGCTGCCGACTCCAGTGTAAACCAGCTGCCTGGGGTTAGGGCTTTCTTTCCTTAAGCTTTTACTACGCGCATGTTAAGCATCGCGTTACTGTTCTGGGTCAAGTTTGTGGTCGTTTTTTGCCAACAGCCACAAAAGTACAATCTGATCAAATGATTGCCAAGAGCCTTCTTTAATCAGTTCAGGTTTTCTAGGTTTTTAAATCAACGAGTCTTACATTATTTTCTGTGATTGTTTATAAAACTTGAAACAGGGAAGAGGAGGGCTTAAATTCTCTTTATTTTGAACATGGTGGTACTCTTCCCCAATTCCTGTGTTCTTTAGTGGTTCTGGTGAATTACCTCCCTGTTTTCAAAGTACCCAAATTTACTTAACATCTACATCCTCTTACACATTGAACTCCCTAAAGTTAAGCATGTATGTTAAAATCGACTCGGAATATTGAATCTCAGCTGCCAAGCAGAGATTCAATGGACCAGTTGTTCAAACTGGAGGCCTTAAAATTTTGCTTATGGCAGCGATTCAATAAAGGTGGCAGGACCTGTTGATGAAAAGCTGGATAGAATAAATTGTCTTGAAGAAAAAAAAAAGATGAAGCTTCCAATCATGGATGCATGGCTATCGGAACAGTTCTCTAGATTCTGTATGCAAGCTTCTTGAAACAGAATTGGAGATGTTCTTGAGAGAATGGGTCCTGTGCATGTCATCACCAGTGCGCTCCCTCGTTATAGTCCTAGGTGTTGGTAGGCTGAAACTTTGGATATTGGAGCAACATATTAAGCTAGTCCACACTGGCAAGGTGTTTGAAAGGGAACTTCAGCTCTTGCAATTTTTAATGTAGTTCATTTGAGCATGTCAAAGCACAACACCCTTTCTGAAGCTGGAAAAGTAGGCGTGTAATAGATTAGCAGGTCTTGCACTTAGATGCCCTTTATAATGAGTCATAATTTCACTTCTTAAAGTTGGCAAAATGTCACTTTGGCATATTTAAAGCTTCTAAATTTATTTCTTCCCTAAACCCTGATAGCCATTTAGTTTTGTTAGGAGGGGCATCTAATTGTTACTTGTGAATTATTTTTACAAAAAGGCTAAGTAAGACCTTAGTATCTCTCTCATGCCTTTTCATTCTATAAGACTGAAGCAGCCTGCTTCCTTCCTTAAAGTTCAAACTCTCCTAATGCTGCTGTCACTGTTTACAGCTTGTTTATGCTGTTCGCTGTGGTGGGGAAAGACTTCAAGGTGTCCTTACCACAAAAGGAAAATATCTGAGAAGGTGTTTCTGTGTAACTTTATGGCTTTAGCTTCTTGTTCCCCTCTCATAAGCCAGAATACTGGGTTGATTGCCTTGTCCTCTCAAGCTGCAGTTCACTTGACTTCTGCTTTCATGAGAATAGACAATTAAGGTGGGATTTACCGGAACTACCATGGAATCATAGAATGGTTTGGGTTGGATGGGCCCTGAAAGATAACTAGTTCCACCGCCCTTGCCACGGCCAGGGACACCTTCCAGTGGATCAGGTTGCTCAAAGCTTCAACCAACCTGGCCTTGAACACCTCCAGAGATGGGGCATCCACAACTTCTCTGGGCAACCTGTTCCAGTGCCTCACCACCTGCTTAGTGCAGAATTTGTTCCTTCCATTTATATTAGATCTACCCGATTTCAGCTTAAAAATGTTACCCCTCAGCCTATTGCTCCATGCCCCTGTAAAAAGTCCCTACCCATCTTTCCTGTCAGCTCCTTTTGGTAGTGGAGAGCTGCTGTAAGGTCTCCCCAGAGCCTTCTGTTCTCTGGGTACAGAGGGCAGGAGCTGCTCCTGCCTTCTGACAATCTTCATGGCCCCCTAGACTTGCTCCAATAGGTCTATATCCTTCCTATGTTGGATACACAAGAATTGAGAACAGGACTCCACATGAGGTCTCGCCAGAGCAGAGTACAGGGGGAATCCCCTCCCTCAGCCTGCTGGTCACAATTCTTTTGATGCAGCCCAGGATGTGGTTGGCTTTCTGGGCTGTAAGTGTGCATTGCTGGCTCATGTTGACTCCCCCAAGTTCTTCTCAGCCTGTAATTGTGCTTGGGATTGTCCTGACCCAGGTGCAGGACCTTGTATTGGGCCTTGTTGATCTTCATGAGGTTCACAGAAACCCACCTCTCAAGCCTGTCAAGGTCCCTCTGCACGGCATCCCTTCCCTCTTCCATGTCAGCTGCACCACACAGCTTGGTGTCTTTGGCAAACTTGCTGAAGGTGCCAGATCCCAGTGTCCTTGTCACTGACAAAGATGTCACCACCAGTCCCAAAACTGACGCCTGAGAAAAACGGCTCATCACTGGTTTCCACTTGGGCATTGAGCTGTTGACCGCAACTTTTTCAGTGTGACCATCCAACCAATTCCTTGCTCACCAATTGGTCTATCCATCAAATCCATGTCTCTCATCAAATCCATTTAGAGACAAGGGTGTTTGTGCAGGACAGTGTTGAATGCTTTGCACAAGTCCAGGTAGATGCTATCAGTTGCTCTTCCCATGCAAAATGAGTCCTTGTGACAGAAGGCCCTTGTCACAGAACGTAGTGCCAGTGAATCCTTCTCAATGTTCGTCTTCCTTCACTATCAAGTCAAGCACCAAAACTAAATAAAAAATAAATTGGGTAAAAAAATGAAGTTAATTTGGCAACAAAATAATACTTGTGCATAATCCTTTGTTGTGTTTTCATGTCCTAAGCTGTAGATGGTTAGCTTTGTGATGACTCCAGTTCTGAGAAGAATAACATCATCAATAACTTCAATTTTGCTTCTAATCACTCCTGTGCAGAAAGCAAACAGGTAATACAAGAAATACAGGGGATGATTTTTGATAAAGAACAATTAATACTTTTAAAATATTTCATAGTATGAATACTGCCAAAACACTACAAAATAAATAAACCAAATACGTTCCTTAAGTCTTTCAGGGCTAGTTCTGTGTAGGCACAGAGCTGGTTAGCTTAAAACTAAACTGTTTGGGGGAGTTCTACAAATCTCTGCTTCCTCCCTCTCTCTACCATGTTCCTACATCAATTCTTTGAGTATATTGGTTGTAATAAAGCTGTTGTGCAGATTTTAACTTGAAAATCTTGAGTAAATGACCACTTTATTTCCAGACAGTTCATATTTCTCTGCTGCAAATGGCAGTCTCTGAAATGTGCATGTGACTTTTAAGTTATATGGACATATGGACTTGATAAGCTATTACACTCACTTTAAATTTCTAGTGATACATCTGAAATGCAAGTACCAGCCTGCTGGGCTGCAGTCTCTTCTTGGGGAGCAAACTTAATTGGCAGTAGATCACCTGCATCTGCAGAACTGTCACCTATCAAAACCCTCACCACTTTATGCTTCTCTGCCATGCAGATGCACTCACTGACAAGAGTTGGCCTAACCCTGCATTTGGGAAATGTGGAGAGTCGAGGGGGGGTTAATCTTGTGCCATAAGGGATACACAGAAATAGCTGTTAAAAATGCTAATTCTTCGCCTTCAGCTGTTTAAAAATCACATATTTTAGCATGTTAGAATGGTGACTGGAGTTTGTGAAGTTCAGTTGCAATACTGATCCCAAATATAGAGCCTCAAGAACTGAAGATGCAACACATCCAAGTCTTCTCTGAGCTCTTTGATGCAGTACTTAGTATATTCCATTTTCTAGCTAGTTATCTTGTATTTATTTCATTTAAAACACAGGGCTAGTATCATGAACAAAAGCTGCTGTGATGCCTGCCTGAGAACACCAGAACCAAGGCCAGGGAATGAGCCCTGGCTCCGACTGGATGACTTCAGGGGAGCTCCCTAAATTGTGCAGTAGCGATAAACCTCACCATGTTTCAAGTGAAACTGAGCCCAACTCCTTCAGTGGTTTAGGCTTTTAAGATGCTTTCCTATTCCTCTACATCCTTCTCCTTCAAGCTCTAAGAAGAAAAGCAAAAGCCCTGTAACTGCATTTATGAACATGGAAAAAGGAGGATATTCATTAGGGACAAGTCAGATCAGTGGAGCCCTGCTGCTAATTCTGAGTGTGAGGAACTTAGGCTTTAGCGTAATACTGTAACACAGCACAAAGCTAGTGCCAAAGAGCCACTGGGGCCTCACTTCATGTAAACAAAGATGCATCCCTGGCCTGTATCCACCTTGGAATGGAATGAGATGAGGGGGTTGGAACTAGATGATCTTTAAGGTCCCTTCCAAACCCAACTGTCCTATGATTCTATGATGGCATGTACTCAACTGATTCAAGGAGCTCCAGTCACACTCTTTTGTGAATTAGTTCAACATCAGTGGGAAGAGGTGATAATTGTGATACAGCTACACTGTAATCTCCCCTAATGATGTAGATTTCTCAACTTAATTACAATTGCTTTTTGGTCACTATGGTGGGTATCTTTGGAGAAGACTTAATGAAGGAGAAAACTAGGTCACTCATCACTAATCTGCTTCCATCCCTCTTGCACTCTCTGCCTGGATGACTGGAGATGTTGCCATAGCACAGGATCTTACTCCAGGGCTGCTTCTCTGTCACCACGTCCTGACTTTAGCTCTGGTTCTGTTATTCCAGCACAGGCCATGGTGGTGTAGGGAAGACTACTGTTTTTTGAAAACTCTTGTCAGGTGTAGCACATATACAGAAGCAAATTAATAGATGTACCTCTGGAATGGGATTTCCATTACATGACGGCCAGTTAATTACAGTTATTTGCATTAAACAGGCTTGTTACTTGTCCTAACTGTTGGTTTGATTGGCATTCCCTCTTTAAAGGAAAGATACTGTACTTGAAAGACCGCTGCGATGAAAAAGGGAAAGAACACCAGCAGTTCGTGCAAACAGCAGCATCTGTATGTTTGAACAGAATGCTTGAAGTATTTTTAAGCTATCAAGTCCTATGCTGTCATCCAGTTTTCATTCCTTTTCTGTCATGTTCCTGTTACAGTTCCTGTAGCTTTGCTGTTGATTTGCTCTCCACGCACCTTCTTTTAAATAAACAAATAAATTGGCCTAAATAAGTTAGGCTTTAAATAGCAAGCTAGCCTTTATAATTCATGCATTATTGATACGCATTTTCTGGAGAAGGCCTGAACAGGAAAAAAGCTACTCTTAAAGACAGCAGTAACAAGAAAACAGTTGCCATATATTTTATCTTTTGTAGGCTTGTCTTGTGTTCCTGTGACTCCTTGAAAAGCAGCAATCTGCCCTCAAGTCTTCAATACTAGCATCTGTGTTCAGAACCTATGCAGCATTAAGACATTGGTAAAGACTCGAAAGAGAACAACTACAAAATAGCCTTAGATGCTGCCCAACACCTTAAAAGGAGAACTGGAATTCCTTCTGTCTCTGTTCAGTCCTGTCTTCCTCAGAACAGAGCTCAGCCTAGTCACACACTTTGTGGCTTTGGAGTTATTCAGCCCTTTTGAGACATTATCAAGGAAGAAAACAAAAAGAGATTTTCCTTCAGAAGGGAGATGCCACCCTCTGTAATATAATCTTGCTTATAATGTACTGATGTAAAAAAAAAACGGTAATAAAGGCACTGGGGACTTCTAAGTGGTAACAGTGAATGTTACAGACTACACCTACCCGCTCAGTCCTGCAGTATGGGACACTGCCAGCAGAGCTAGGTTAGACTCATTCCAACCCCAGGCAAGAGCTAGGGCACACCCATGGCAATACCTCACTTATTTTAGTGGAACCTCCCATGCCTTGGGAATTACGGGTCTTGCCTTACTCATTTGCCTCTCAAGCCAGTTCCTACAGCCAAATATTGTTTATGGCACAGACAAGCCTGCACCACCCTGCCTGGGGACCCAGCAATGTATTCCTAGCTTGTGTTTTCTTACTGGGAGGTGTCATGAATACGGCCTCCTGGGAGACACTTAGCACAGACTATGACCCAGCTGCTTTTATCTGACCCGTGCTGCTGCATCTGTCCAGTTAACGGTGGCCCTTGGCGGAGTTATAAATAGCATCTACCTCATGGGTCACTATAGCACACATCCTTCCGCTGCATGGTGTGGTTCTGAGAGGCAGTGTCCAAACAAGCTGCTCTGTTCCCTCAGCACGTTTAAAGCTAAGGGCAAGAAAGCAAATCACCACCTTTTCTATTGGTAGATCGTGTTTGACTGAATTTAAATAAGTGAAGTGCATCTGAACTTGACTACGAAGGACCATAATAGTTCTGTAGGTAAGAAATCAATAATATAAAAGTGAACATAACACTCCTTTGCTTACGTACAATGGGCTCAATCTAATCCTACCTTGGCACCAAAAGCTGTAGGTTTTGTCGTGGTGAGGCACTGGAACAGGTTGCCTAGAGAAGTTGTGGAAGCCTCATCCCTGGAGGTGTTGAAGGCCAAATTAGATGAGGCTTTGAGCAACCTGATCCAGTGGGAGGTGTCTCTGCCCATGGCAGGGGGGTTGGAAATGGATGACCTTTAAGGTCATTTCCCACCCAAACTGTTCTGTGATTCTATGAGATCAGTGTGTTTAACCTGGAGAAGAGGAGGCCTAGAAGTGGCTTTTTCGCTCTCAACAACTACCCTACAGAAGGTTGTAGTGAGGTGGGTGTCGGTCTCTTCTCTCAAGTAACAAGTGATAGGACGAGAAGAAATGGCCTCAGGTTGTGCCAGCGGAGGTTTAGATTCAACATTAGGAAAAAATTCTTTAATGACAGAGCAGTGAAGCCCTGGCAGAGGCTGCCCAGGGAAGTGGTGGAGTCTCCGTGCCTGGAGGTTTTCAAAAAGCATGTGGACGTGGCACTTCGGGCCATGGTTTAGCGGGCACGGTGCTGTTGGGCTGATGGTTGGGCTAGATGATCTTAGAGGGCTTTTCCAGCCTTTTATTCTATGAGGAATGCAAGCAGTGAGATCTTTGTCTTTTTTTAAAAAAAAAAAAGCTTTCTGATGCCATAATCTCGTGTGACACAAGCAAAGTGAATAATCTTGTAAACTCTCCCTGATAAGCATCCTCTCTCAGACCAGAGGCGACTGGACAAAAAGGTTTTCAGAGCAGGCCTTGGTAACACCAGGCATGATGAAGCTTCTGGAAGAGGGACTCAGTCAAGGATTGCAGTGAGGTCCATCAGGCAGTGCAGGCAGAAATGGGACTTTGCTTGGAGGTTACATATTGAGTTCGGAGTGGAGGGAGTTAGCTGGAGAAGACTGGGGCTGGTTTTGCAAGAAGGAGTGGGCAGAAGGAGGATGATGTTCAGCATGGAGGGTGATGCTCAGCATGGATCCTTATACTCCACGGAAGCCCATGTTTAATTGGCAAAGCAGTTATTTAGAGAGTCAGGGAGTGGAGCTGTGCCCAGGCATGGGACCAAGCACAAACTATTAAGAAAACAAATTAAGCAGATGACTCCATCACAACATTTTTAAGTGTTTTTATGCTGGATCGTCCCAGAGACAACCTTCATGGTGACAGTCTTAGAATCATAGAATCATAGAATAACCAGGTTGGAAGAGACCCACTGGATCATCGAGTCCAACCATTCCTATCAAACACTAAACCATATCCCTCAGCACCTCGTCCACCCGTGCCTTAAACACCTCCAGGGAAGGGGACTCAACCACCTCCCTGGGCAGCCTGTTCCAGTGCCCAATGACCCTTTCTGTGAAGAATTTTTTCCTAATGTCCAGCCTAAATCTCCCCTGGCAGAGCTTGAGGCCATTCCCTCTTGTCCTGTCCCCTGTCACTTGGGAGAAGAGGCCAGCACCCTCCTCTCTACAACCTCCTTTCAGGTAGTTATAGAGAGTCTTGTTAAACGCGACATCTTCTTTCTTGTCCTGAATCACCAGGGCTGACTGACGAAACTCGCCAATCTCTGCAACGTCCTCAGCCATTTCCATTTCTCCTCACTTGCTGCTTTGCTCCGGCCCACACCTCCCTCCGAGCTGTAACTCTGCGGAGCAGGGACTCCGGGGCAGCAGGGGGCCGCGCCGCTGCAGGAGCCGCCTCCGTCCGCCGGCGCCAGGCTTCTCCTTCCCCTCCTTCCCCTCCCCCTGCTTCCCCGCCCCTGCCAGCGCCCTTTTGCTTTCGCTTCCCCCGCAGCCGGCGGGCGGCTCGGCCATGGAGAGCGGCGCCGTCTACCGCGCGACCACCGAGCCGCAGGTGAAGGCGCCGCGGCGGCCCCTCGGCTGCACCGCGCGGCGCCTGTGGGGGTGGCGGCTGCCGCTCAAGGCGCTGCAAGCGGTGAGACCCGACCGCCCCTCTCCCTCCTCCTCCTCTCCCTCCTCCTCCTCTCCCTCCTCCTCCTCTCCCTCCTCCTCCTCTCCTTCCTCATCCTCTCCCTCCTCCTCCTCCTCTCCTCCTCCTCTCTCTCTCCCTCCTCCTCCTCCTCTCCCTCCTCCTCCTCCTCTCCCTCCTCTCCCTCCTCTCCCTCCTCCTCTCCCTCCTCCTCCTCTCCCTCCTCCTCTCCCTCCTCCTCCTCTCCCTCCCCCTCCTCCTCCTCTCCCCCTCCTCCTCCTCCTCTCCCTCCTCCTCTCCCTCCTCCTCCTCTCCCTCCTCCTCCTCCTCTCCCTCCTCCTCCTCCTCCTCCTCCTCCTCTCCCCCTCCTCCTCCTCCTCTCCCTCCTCCTCCTCTCCCTCCTCCTCCTCCTCCTCTCCCTCCTCCTCCTCCTCCTCTCCCTCCTCCTCCTTCTCCCCCTCCTCCTCCTTCTCCCCCTCCTTCTCCTTCTCCCCCTCCTCTCCTCTGTTTACAAAGGCTTGTAGTGATAGGACAAGGGGCAACGAGTATACAGTAGAGGGGGCAGATTTAGACTAGACATAAGGAAGAATTTCTCCACCATGAGAGTGGGGAGGCCCTGGCACAGGTTGCCCAGGGAAGCTGTGGCTGCCCCATCCCTGGAGCTGTTCAAGGCCAGGCTGGATGGGGCCTTGGGCAGCCTGAGCTGGTGGGATGTCCCTGCTCATGGCAGGGGGGTTGGTACTGGATGTTCTTTAAGGTCCCGTCCAACCCAAACTATTCTATGATTCCTCTGTGACTTATAGAAAATTGCAGCACAAACGTGCAGTGTTGATGGTCGTTCATTGCATGAGACACTGCAGAGCATCACTTGTGTTGGGCAGTCTTGTACCCACCAGGAAATAAAAGGCTTATATTCTGCCTGCCTTTTGTTACGTTATTCATTCCTGAACACTTCCAGCGGTTGGATGCCTGATTCAGAATCTTGTTTGTTCCACGCTTGGCCATGGATTCTTCCAAAATGTGCTGGTGTGACTATGTTGAGAAGGGTGTGAGGAGCATTATTCTTAAGCGCTGGCGGGGAGGTAGTGAAACTGGCAGTGGGAAAGGGCAGCCGAGTGTAAGTGGGTGTCAGGGTACATTTTCTAGCCAGCAAAGTGGGTTTTTAGTCAGATGTCTCATGCTTATGGGAACTGTAGGTGATTTCCAACCATTTCTCATTACTTCACTGTGGCAGAAAAGAGGATGTTTGGGTTTTAAACTCTGTATCGCACACAGTCAGACCCCTTAACCTGAAACATAAGATTCTTGAGTGCTGGTAAAGGTAGTGGTAACACTGCCAAAAATAATGTTTTCTCAGAGTGTTAAACAAAAAAAATTACAAGAATGCTTTAGATAAAGGAAAGTAATAGGGCATAAACTTTTACTGCATCTGCTGGAGATTATTAAAGTGATATCTGCTGGCTGTTGTTTGCAGACAAGCAGTTCATTTATATAAGTAGGTTCATTGACTGAAATAAATTATTACATGTGCAAATTTACTGGTGTCTTAAACTGTTTACTTGGGCAGAGGCATTATCTAAAAAGCTTTCTTGGTAGGAAAAAGGAAAATTATGATTATCCTAAACAGGATGGATAGCTGCTTGATGTGCCCCTAAAGATTTAGTAGTTTATGTCCCATACCTGTCCTTCAATGAGAGGAAAATGGAAATGGAGTTATACTTACTCACCGTCCTAATTGCCAATGTTGTTTTTCCCTCCTTTTTCTTCTCCTTTATGCACAGATCTTGAAGTATTTGGTCAAAACACTGTAGGCAAGCACCAGAAATTACTGGGGAGCCTTAGTATCTCGAGTAACAGAAATGTACCTGTTTTAGGGAAGTGTTGATTTTTGGAAATGTCGGTGGCTGTGATGGCCGTTAACATCTACGAGCCTTGTGTTACAGTAGTGATTGGGAGTTGTTACTGGGATTACACACTGATAATCACTCATGTAGACTGCTGAACAGAGTATTGCACTTCATTATAGAAGTAATCAAGTAGTTTGAAAGATACTGTGGAATCACCTGCAGGACACTGGCTTCTAGACCTTAGAAACGCTTCTGATTAATAGTGGCATATGTTGTAACCTTAGCCTGCCTTATTAAAGCTTTTTGGGCAAATGAAATAGTGAAAATGTAATTGCCAAAAGGGTGTTGGGAAGGCATGCTTATTGCAGGGTTTTCTAGAGGTTTTTTTTTTTGTATGTAGGTGAAATGTTTTTATTAGTTCACGACTGGTTCAAATGCTTCAGAAAGGTAAATGGCACAGCGCATATTGTGCCACGATTGAGGTAGAAATTAATTCCTGTCATACTTGTCATCAACTATTATTTTACTTAAACAGAAGTGCCCTAACTGGAAAGGAAAATTGTAATTTAATGTTAAACATCTGCTTATTTTCTGAGATGTTTACTTCCTATAGCAGCCCTCATTGTGGAGACTTACAGAATTCATATGCGTGCACCCATCCGAACCAGAAGATTTTGTACTGGGAATACCACTGCTGAGCATTTTCACAGGCCTGTTGGAAAGTTCATTAATCTTCTTTATTTTCATAGCATTCTTTTGTGGCCTTTCACTTATTAAATCTAGAAACTTGTCACTTGTGTAGAAACTTCCAACGGTAGTGTTGATAAGTAACTTCTTGCTTGTAAGAGACAGGTGAAGATGCTTCATTTCAGATGTACATATGAATAAATAGGACTAATAATTAAAAAAGAAATTAACAACTGCATCTCCAATGATGCTTTTCCCTTTACAACACAGAGGAAAGCAAGCGGTGCATGTATATGGTGAGGTGTGGCTTTTCCTGCAGGAACAAGCGAGCCTGGTGGCAGCTTGTCTGTGTCCCTGTGCACCTCTCTGCAGCCCCTGTGTGTTCTGAACCCTGCTCAGACCTACCTGCTGGGTAGCCTCTTCTCCCAAGTGAGTCTTCACCCCACCAGCACTGCATCTGCAAGGCTCCGGACAAGAGGGAAGGAAGGTGGCTGTGGCTGCCTGCTTTAATCTGCAGGTGTTACCCTGGGCTTCAGGGTGAAAGAACATCTGCCTGGAAAGTTTAATTCTCCAGAAAATGAGGAACATATGAGCTCCCCCCTCTTCACTCATTATTGATGGCTCAAGCAAAAGAAGTAGTGATATTCTGGGTATCAACTGCTAGGGATTCTCCATGAGAGCAGTGTGGAGAAGGCAGATATAAAAAAAAAGAAAAAACAGATGGAGCTTGGCTGCCTAAAGTAAGCCTGTAGAGGTCAGCACTCATCCCAGGACTAGCACTGACTGATGAAGGTGGATCTCCAGCAGAACAGTTCTTGAGAAACTGAATGAATTAGCAGAGTGCATCAGGCCAAGAATTGCTTACCTGAAATCATAATAAGGAAGAAGGATGAGCAAGAGCACTCTTACTGTAATGCGGTAAACTGGAAGATGGAGCTTAGGACTTTGCCAGACTTAGGGAAATTTATGTATTCATCTTTTTGTTTTATAACATATTCATTATGTCCTTTTAAGCAACTGTTCAAACTGGAATTGCACCAAGCGTGAATGGAATGCCTCTTCTCCCAAGTGACAGGGGACAGGACGAGAGGGAATGGCCTCAAGCTCCACTGGGGAGATTCAGGCTTGACATCAGAAAAAAATTTTTCACGGAAAGGGTCACTGGGCACTGGCAGAGGCTGCCCAGGGAGGCGGTTGAGTCACCTTCCCTGGAGGTGTTTAAAGGACGGGTGGATGAGGTGCTGAGGGGCATGGTTTAGTGACTGATAGGAATAGTTGGACTCAATGATCCAGTGGGTCTTTTCCAACCTAATGATTCTGTGAAATGCAGAATCCTCCAGCTCGTTTAAAGCACCTTGTGTATTTACACCGGATCTAATAGTGGAACATTACTAA
The DNA here is from genome assembly GCF_032191515.1 of Phaenicophaeus curvirostris. Classification (NCBI taxonomy): domain Eukaryota; kingdom Metazoa; phylum Chordata; class Aves; order Cuculiformes; family Cuculidae; genus Phaenicophaeus; species Phaenicophaeus curvirostris. The sequence continues at coordinate 47,481,008 of NC_091397.1, read as the reverse complement.
AATGCAGATGAATAATAGAGATTATAATCTTCTGAAAAAAAATCGTGCTATGTTATATAGCTATAACTAAATAAACTGAAGTTAGGAACTATTCTTTCAGTAGTATTTCAAACTATTCTGGTTTCATAGTAGGACAACAGAGTAATCTCTTCTGTTTCTTGTAGTGATATCAAGAAGCGAGTTAAGAAATCCAAGCAGAACTCTCTGAGGGCTTATATAAACGTGCTGCTGATACACTACTGTGATTAATGTTCTTCAAGACAAAGCTTTTTTAATTATGTACTTTATTTTGTTGTTCAGCTTATTATTTAAAATTTGAATGTTGACTTGGACGAGTCCCACACGACCTCCCTTGGTAAATCTTATTTATGTTACGCTGAACCCTTTATAGTTACTTTTTGAGTGGGATTTTCTTCTACTTGTTTGTACAATCAGCGGAGAGAAATTTTTCAGTTATTTAGGTCATTTATGGTTATCTGGGCTTAAAATTTCCTTTAATGGCAGGTTTATGGCCTTTCTGTTCTATTTCATCCCAGCTGAAAGTGATGGCATTCATTTTTCAGTGCTGATAAGAAGAGCAAGAACTATATGTGAAAACATAACTGACACTGTAGCTGACCTTGTGAAAAGTGTGAAATTGGAAGTTGTTGGACGCAGCTGTAAGAAAATCTACCAAAATGCCAAAAAATACTTACAAATTGAAAACTCGGAGTTCAAAACATTCTTTGGACAGCCCTTGTATCACTGCTTTAGGTGCGAGGGCTGAGAAGTTTGCCTTGCCAGCTACTGTGGGAGAGAAGGGAAGTATGTGGATGCCTGATAGTAATACTGCAGTTTCCCAGCTCAGATTCTTTTCCTTTCTGTGATCCTGTTTTCTTTATATAATTGCAAGATATTCAAAACATGATGCTTTGAAACACCCTTCTGAGATCTGGTATAGTGAGTGGAATTTACAGTTCCCAGGTGCTAAATTGCTATTCTTATTTTTACTGTCAGAAACTTGAAACCGAAGGCTAGTGGTTGTTTTCCAAGAATAAGATGCACATGAAGAATCTGCAGTTGTTAATAACTGGAAAAAAAACCAAATATGATTTTTAGAATTTTATTTTTATTTTATTTTTTAAAGAATTGTCAACCTCGTGATTACCCATATATTCTTATTAAAAATAGGGTCCTTATATCAGTCTCAATTTTATGACCAAGTCTGATTCCTACTAATGATTTTGTTTCAATTTGGGGAATAAATTACAACCAGGATCTATAATCCTGTATCAATGTTACGTGATGAAGGAAACTAGCACGAAAAATGAGAGACCATTTAAATTAAACAATATTATTTCTTGTACAATAAAATAGTAGAAAATCCAGCAGCAGATGGATGTGATTGTAGAGGAATTAGCCTGTTTTCAGTTCCAAACATAATGAGGTGTGGAGGTGAACCTAAGTTTCTGCATAGATTAAACATTGCTCAGCATAGCTTAAACATAGTTTAAAGTTTTGGTTCCTAGAAGTACAACTGAGCTTCTATCCTTACTTGGGTGGTTATAAGCACCTGAGCTATTAGCTGCATGCGCTTTCTCTGAAATTTATGAAGGGAGGTAACGTCACCTGTAAACTTTCAGAGTGGTAGCTAACTGTGTCAGTGCCATCCAGTTTCCCCTTCTACCTCCAGTCCAAATGCATTTAAAATTAAGTGCAGCTGTAAGTAGTAAGCACTAGCATTTTTATTTGCTCTGAGCAGGATGCGTCCCGTCCATGCAGCCTGGTTTGTTTGTTTCCAACTGACACTTGCACAAAACCACAAATCAGGAATCTTGACTGTCTAATCAAGAAGCCTGCATGCGGTGGTGCGTGCTCAGCTTACCCAAGTGCAGTTTATTGACCAGCTTGAACAGCAAGTGTAAACCATGTCACTATGTCGTTATTTCTGCCGGTAAGAATATAGTGAAGATTTTACTGGGTTCGTTGTAGATTAAGGATTTTCCTTACAGCTGTCTTTCATTAATATTCATATCAGAGACATCTATTTGCTGAAGCTATTAGAGACTTGATCCAACTTAAGCGTGTTAGTGGGGGTTGTTCAACCTGGAGAAGAGAAGGCTCTGGGGAGACCTTAGAACAACCTTCCAGTACCTGAAGGGGCTGCAGGAAAGCTGGGGAGGGACTTTTTACAGGGGCATGTAGTGATAGGATGAGGGGAATGGCTTTAAATTGGAAGGGGGAAGATTTAGATTAGACATTAGGAAGAAATTCTTCACAGCAACAGTGGTGAGACATTGAACAGGTTGCCCAGGGAAGCTGTGGCTGCCCCATCCCTGGAGGTGTTCAAGCCCAGGTTGGATGGGGCCTTGGGCAGCTTGGTCTGGTTGGAGGTATTCCTGCCCATAGCAGAGGGAGCGGAACTGGATTATTTTTAAGGTGTCTTCCAATCCAAACCATACTATGATTCTGTGATTTGTTTGCAGATTCTCTCTCTTATGGCCGTTATCTGTGAAGAAATTGTGCAGTTTTGTATCAAGTGTGAAGGACTTTACTTCTTTGAATTCACAAGCTTCAGTGCCTTTCTTTTGAGCCTCCTGATCCTGTGTGTGTATTGCACTCAGGTGTATGAAACATTCAGTGAAGATAAAGTTCAAAAAATGGTAAGAATTTATTTTTTTAAAAACAAGTTGTTTCTTGCAAGGGCTTAAAGACTGCTGTGGAGTAAAAAGGCTATGCAGAATGAATGTCCTTCTTTATTTAAAGGGTAGATGAAGGTATAGTTAAAAAAAAAGTCTACTTTGAGAATCCTTTTTATATTGACAGCTTTTCAAAAATTGCACTCGTTACCTGCAGGATTTTAGGACTTTGAAAGTCTTTCACATAGACTAATGCTACTGTGTAGTCATCGCATGTATGTTTCTGTACCGAACACAGTTTACTGCCAGCTTGATACTTGTAGTTTGCCTGTTTACTGTATCTGTTTTCCTACTGTGTGTAGCTTCCCTCCTTTTTGGTAATAATCATCTTATTACAGTTCATGCTTTTATATTTCAGAAGATTCAGCAGTGGCATAAAGTTGCTCTGTAAAGTCAATAAGAATATTATACTGTCTTATCAGTGTCCCTTCCTATTTGTCTTCAGAGCAAACAGTGGGTTCTTTATGTGACAGTAGAGATAAGGGAGTGTAGCAGGAGATTTGAATGAGCATGTTTACTTACATGTTTCTGATTTCCTGCATGTTTTACATAGGGAATAATACTAGCATGCTTGATTTGAGCTTGAATTTGATTGTGAAAAGAAGTTAGATAAAATGAATTAAATACTTGCAGAAGACAAAAGCCAAGGGAGTGTGCGATGCACATTCTTTTAAACAGACGATAATGTTAAATGTTGTTTGGAATGTAGTTATAAAATATGTTTTCTGAAGCTTCCATTAGCATCAAAGTTTCAAAGCATAAATTCACTGGCAGATTAACTCAGCTGTAGTGATGCATGTTCTTTTTCAATTAGTGTAGCTACAATTCTATAACATTCTTTTTATATGTTTGCAGAATTTTTGGGCCGTGCTAGCCATAGGTGTCTTTTTCCTGTTAGCATCTGTAGTGCTTGCTGCGACCAGCTCTGGGACTGCTGTTGAAAAACCTGCATGTGTAAGTCTTAAAATTGCATGATTTACTTTGTATTTACCTTGTGCGTTGATTTCTGTGCCTTCTAAACTTCACTCGATTCGCAGGGAAGAAACTGGGCACGGAATAGAACCCAGTGCATTGCAGTGTTTCAGGAGGAATTAGCTATCTCAGACCTTCCAGAAACTACCATAGGAAATCCAAAGAGCAGGCATTCCTCGGGACTGCTGGAAAGCTCTGCATGCACTTGCAGCTCCCCAGCGTTCGCAGCTTCCTTCTGGGTTCCTAAGACTCCACTGCCTTGGCTCAGTGTTGCTCCCTGTCATCTGTCACTGTTTGGACATTGATATCCCTCACAGCTTCCCCAGTTCTCTCGTCCCCTGTCTCTGAAATGCCTACTTTTTCCCTCAATTGTCCTTTCATAATGCCACCCCCCAAAAGGTTGCAAGAAACCATGTCTTTTGCTGGGTGTTCTAAAGCATATGGGGAGAATACTGACTTGCAGAGGCTGCAATAAGAGCAACAGTTTCCTCACTGACAGAAATAGAAGAGCAACAGAGCATTCTGAAGAGCCACTGAAGAGGCTTGGGGCAAGGCACTGAGGAGGCTTTGGGATGTCATAATTCCTCAGTCATTTGGCAATTCTTTTGAATAACCTTGGAATTATGAATATCTGAATTTAAAAGATTTTGATCTTATTCTCAAATGAGAAAAATGAGTTAGAAAAGAAAGCAAAATAATTTGTTTCCCAGGCAGCATGAGCTATTAGAGTTACTTGATGAGCTATTAGAGTTACACTTTTGTAAGTCATCTTCTGTGACGTTGATATATTCAGACCTAATGGTTTGATTACAAAGTCTTTAATGTTTTTTTCTGGAGCTGGAAAAACAAAACCTATTGTGATTTAAGACCTACTAGTGCCAAATTGCTGTGGGGCAAACCAGTCAGGTAAAATTTAGGTAGAATTTAGAATAATGCATGTGTTTCTTCCCTTGCTTGAAAGAATCTGATAAAACCAATCATCTCCTTACCACTATCTTGCATTGACTAATAATGAAATGTCATTAACAAAATATCATTTCATCCTCCCTTGCTGACTCAATAAGAACTTGCTTAGGCTGTGTGGATTTTGCCTCCCTTCATCTTCCATGTGTTACTACTTTTCACTTACTCCCTTTAATTAGCAGCTGTCTCTTGGATAAATACTCTGCTGTACCACTACTTCTTTAATAACTAATTTTTGCAATAAAGTTAATATACTTTTACATTGGGGGCTGTTTAGAACATTATAAGATTAACGCAGATTAAGAGACTGAGAAATTTAAAAACTTTTGCATTAAATGTGCTAGAATTATGATTTCTGATCTGTTTCTAATTTAAGTGGAACTACTGCTTTAAGTAGGATGGTGATCTTAATTTATAAGCATTGTTAACATATGTAAATAGTCCAGCAGATCTCTCCAAACAATGTTAGAATACTGATAATGTTTGTACATTCTAAAGTCATATATACACACCTTTTACTTTCACAGGTCTTTGGATTTCTTGCAAGTGGCGCATTTTTAGCTGAATTTATTGTAGAATATTTTCACAGTCGGAAACAGAACGTCGATGGATGCCCTGAAAATCCTGCCAACACTCAGTGTGCCACAGAAAATCAGCCATTGAATAAGCAAAGCTAACTTTCTGGAATAATTTCTTTTTTTTTTTTTTTTGTTTTGAATGGAGCAAACTAAAATGAACTTTCAATGCATTGTAGGTAACAACTTCTGTCTCTTCATTCTTACCAATTTTGTATGCATCGCTCATCACAATTTTTTATAGATCCTTAGGTCAAGTAATGGCATCTTGAGTATCATGTTCTAAGGTTACTGGTCCTGCTTAATAACTGGTCCTGCCACCTGTCCAGGTGATGTACACTAAAAATCTTGTGTCTAAATACAACAAGTTCAACAGTGATTTTGATTTTGATAGAGGGGACTAATAAAGGTTAATGTGTGATGCATACGTTTTTAACTATACCCTACAGTTATTTTCTATATAAATGGACCAGATATTTCTGTTACAAGTTATGAATTAGTACAGCAAATCTCATTTTTGTACACACTGGTCAAACTGTGGATGTAAAAGGGATACCTAACTGGACCCTTGCAGAAATGTTTATCCTTATGTAAGGGGTTTTGTTTTGATTTGATTATTCATATATCTCAGTTCTGTCTGTGGAGATCAGTTTAACGGAGTACAGAGTGTGGGGGTTTTATAGGGACAGTAATGTAGTGGTGTATTAAGGATACAGTTTTTCACTCCATGATTGTCAAAGTTTGGACTTGTATGCCAGAATCTTCTTTCAGGTTGTTTTGAAAGCTGCAGAAGTTGCAGGAAGAAAACTGTAAAGCCAGTTGTGAGGGGAAAAATATGAATAATAAGTATTTTCATGAAGTAACCAAAAGGTAGCAATCTGAACATCAACGGATTAAATGTTACAGCGCATTTGTACTGTCCTGATGAATATTACTTGCAAAGTTCATACCACATGGAGCTTGTTTACGCATAGGTAATGGTAAGTTTTGGCAGAATGGTTATGGACCACCATTTTCTTTGTTTATAAATATGGCACTAGCTTGAGACTTCTTGCAACTGACTAGCTGAGTTGGTAAACAGGTAAATAAAAACTTGTACCTTTGATTTGTCTTAAAAGTGACAGGCTGTACGACTGCAAGAAACAACTGTCGCAACACGTATCAGACAAGTGATGGATGTGTCAGACCAGATGTTGATGGCTGTAAAAGAAATTAAGTAGTGAAAAGGCATTTCTCAGATGCCAGAGGTAGAAGCAAGACTGCTAGACTTCACTTAAGATGAAAGCCTTCAAAAGTAGAGGAAACTTCTGTAAGCCAGGAGATGTTCCAAAATACCAAAGCAAATGAGAAAAAGCTGATTGTGCAAAACCAATTCCTGTCTGAGTGCTCATGACATGTGCTGTATCTTGCAGGGATTAACTCAATTTCATCAACACCCTGGCCTGACAATTTATAGCCCTGTAACCTGTTGTGGCAGCGTTGAGACTAAGCCCTCCAGAAATTGGCTGGGCAGCCTGTATTTGGAAAAGGATGAGGAAGCTGTTCTAAGACAAAGGACTGTAAAAGAAAGTCAGAGTTTTTTTTTTAGCGCTGCCGCTTGTTGATGAATGTTAGTTTGTGATGTTCTGTCTCTAAACTCCGAGACTTAAGCCTAACACTACACTTTGCCTGGAGGATGTCAAATTTTGATGGGTGGTGTGAAGCATCAAGTTTAAGCTGTAGCTTGGTTTCAGAGCCATGCATAAAAGACCTCATTTCCATTATAGAATTTCTAGCTTTGTTAAGAAGAAATGCTCTTTGGACTGGCATTTTTCTTTTTTTTCCTTGTATTTATTAGTGTCCATTTGCACTAATACCTGATCTCAGTCTATGTGTACAGAGCTTGCTGTAGCTGTCTCTAAGAACTGGGCAGATACTTTATTTAGAAGCAGTGTTACTGATTATATGAAATTTGCCATATCTCTGCTATGATTTGCAGTGTCTTACTTCAGGGATTGTGTCCATATCTATGATTAACGTTCTAAGGGGGGATTGGAGGGACTTTTTTAATTGCTCAGGATTCTACTGAATTTGTTTTCACATCAAAATGTCTGTCGTCTATAGATCTTGATCTATAATTAAAAACTGTAAATATAGTGTAGGAGTAAGAATGTGCTGCTAATATTTATTAAGCAATGCGACACCATGATGGGACTTTTATCTTGAGGTAATTTTTCTTGTAATTTTTCTCAGCTTGAGAGTATGTGTAGAGTGTTCTGGGTTTTGGTTTCTTTTTTTATAAACTTTTGCCCTCCTAAGTGCTTTGTTATTGGTGTCCATTCTTGACTTGGAGATACTGCTACTGAAAAGGATCTGTAAAGTCATCTCTCTGCCTTGACCTCTTTGTCTGTGATACCTGCTGCCGATAACTTCACAGAGAAACTGAAATACAGAGCAAGTTATTTTTATGAAGAAGTGCCACAAGGAGCTGGTGTCCAAAGAAGTGATTCTGACAGAGATGTCCTGACTCCTATTAGGCCTTTTTGAAACAAATACTGCCAACCTTTGCAGAACAGTTTGATGGATCCTCCTACTACATACCTACTGGTATCCCTGGCACGTTTGGGTTTGTTAGAGTGAGGGAGTTTTGACGTATTTTTCATTTTCATTTTAGCTGTTCTGAGTAGTTAGTTTATACCCGTTCTCTCACCAACTGACTCATCCATGTGTGGATTTGAGGATCAGATTCCATCTCTGACTGAAAGGGTCGCAAGCATTTCCATTAGCTAATGAAAATGACAAACAGTAGTCTTTGGGAAACTGGTTAGCTGTTTCCCTGTGTGTCACAGGAGCTTACTAATAGGAGAGTCCCTCAATTCTTTCCAATAATGCATATTGTTCCACTCCAGATACTCTTTATCTGCCATTAATCTGTCACATAGCAGTTAAATGCTTCAAGCAAGTCACATATTGGTTAGAAGTTTAAGGCGACTGCTAAATTATTGCTTTCAATCCAATTATTGGCTAACAAAGCAGTTTCTGCGTGGTGGAACATAGTTGGCCGCGTAGCAGGCTTGTAAGTATGAGGTGTTCTTTTTGTTCTGTTTTCAAATAGTCAAGGAGCAGGTTTGCTAGTGCGTATGCTGTTCTCTGCTTCTGTGCAGTTGTTTCTTTAACTGCTTTATCAGCTCCCTAAGATAAAGGGGCAGGTGAGTGTCCCTCCTAGCTCCTCTGCCCTCCCAGGCTAGGTGGGGGAAGAGACTTCCTTGGGGCTGCACAGACTGGTCTCCTGCAGTCCTGAAATACCCCCTTTGATGCTTCTAGTTTCAGATTCAGGCTTTGAGTGTCTGTCTTTTAATTAGACTGATCCCAGAGGATGGTGTTGGAGCTGGATTAAGTGTCTGGTTTTGCGGGAGCTCTGTACATGAGGTTGGATGTCTCTTACCCCTCCCATGCCCTGTCAGCAAAGCAGTTTGCTTGTTTCCCAGCCTGCTTCTGATGAAGTCAGCCTATTTTATTTAAACTAGCTATTTAAATTGCTTACATTAAAGTGACTGATTCTGACTGAAGTGGATTAGGGATTGTTCAGGGGAGCAGTGGGAGCTCTGGCAGAAGCGCTGTTACAATTAACTGTCTTAAATTTCTTCTTCTGTTTGCAAAGTAACTATCTCTGTAGTATCTTAACTGGTAGTAAAACCTGTGGAAGGAAGCAGCTGGCCCAGTACATCTCTCTGGAGATTATCTTCTCCCCTTTTCACTATGGTGCTTGGCAGCGGTGTTGTGAGCCTGCTCAGACACATTAAAAACTTTCATCTTTTCCAGCTGAGCCCTTCAAAAAACACTTAAAGACTCTGCACCCACTTTCAAGTTTCGTTTACGGTGCCTTGAGAATGAGTGGAGAGTATTTTCCACGACATGCGAGCAGTTATTAAGTGGCTGGATTGTGTGCTTCTGCTCTGAAAATCTGCATGGGCATCGTAAAGGTTGTGAATTCTACCAGCACCCTTTGGATTCTAAATATGTGAAGGAGTTGTGCTTTAGTGTTTGTACTCTGTGCCTAAAAACAGCAGGGAAGAGTTTTGGTCTGTCACAATTAAGTTTCACCTTTGTACCCTCCAGCTTGAAAAAGCAGTGAGCTGTCTCCCACAGTTCTCAGAGCTCTGCACAAGATGTTTCTGCATAATGGCCATCGTGGTGATCCTTTTTCAAACAGGTGCAATAAAAGCGCCAGCCTTTTCCAACTGAAGGGAAATAGTTTGTGAAATTTTTGAAAGGTTACATAAGATTGTAATGAATCAAGATGCTGGAGTGCCTTTAAGATAAAAATCCATCTTTGTTTTAGTCTATTGCTGTAAACATAAGCCGTTCTCTAGATGTTAAATTTTACGCTGTTCAGAACTATCTCACTTTTAATACCTTTGAGAATTTAAGTGACTTTTAATGATTATTAAATCAAGATGATAATACAGTAATTTTATATATATCAAATAAAATTTTTATACAGTTTTATTGCCAGTGTTGCCTTGAATTTCCATTTAAATAATTTTGAAATGCTTAAATATTTTTCCATTCTAAACCTGTGGTCTAATTAATGTATTATCCTTTTTTGTCTTAAGAACGTTCTAAAATGTTTTATAATAATTTTTAAAATAAAATATTAGTAAATAACTGAAGCGTTTCTCATTGTTGCTGCAGCTATGATTTGGTGTCACTATGTAGTTCTTTCAGAGCAACCCATCGGAAATAACATCATTCTTTGTTCCTGGTTTGGAGGAAGGAGTTTGCATTGTGTTTGCCTGTTACTGGGGAAGAGGGTCCAACTTGCAAAGCTGGATATTCTCACTGCAAGTTCCCAGGAAGAAAGGTCTGTTAAGGTCAGCATTGCCTCTTCCCACAGGGTCCCACAAACCTAGTTTGCAAAAGCCTTCACCCCTACCATGGTCTGTAAGTTACTCTGCAGAGCGTAGTTCAAGTGCTGCTTTCCTATAATCTTGATTAGTTGGAGCTGAAGAAATAAAGCGGCAGACTTATTAAAGGAAGGAGCACAAGAGGTGTTAAGACCAAATATTTTCCTGAGGTGTAGAAAAATGCAGGTGAGTGAGTTACTTGGTTGAGGGGGAGCCTCTGAGTCTTTTAAAAACATTTATCTGATTGTCAGTGGCAGGGAAAAGGAAATAAACCTGCATGTTTTCTAGCAGGGTAGCTTTTTTGTTTCATAATCCTACAGATTGCTTATTACCGGGTGGTAGTGATGTAAACAGGAGGAGAATGACACTTTCTTCATTGTTGGCACTGAAGCTAGAATTCCATGGTCTCTTTTTCTTTATAATATTAAAGGTGAAGGTGTCTGTTTGATGAAGTTGCTGGAGATGAGTGTAATGATAAGGATTTGTAAGAGAGAAAGGTCTCTAATGCTTTTAATTAAATTTGAAAACTAGATGCAAGAAAACAGTTGATGCAGAATGTTATATTTAAAAGGTGCACCAGTGGTGGAGGAGAAAATAACTTGGAAGCCCTAAGAAAGATTAATAAAGATTTAATAATTTGGAGCATGGACACACATGACAAGTCCATTCTCAGGAGAGCAATCCAAGTGAGTTGAATGAAAATTCTTGGAATAATGCAGCAGGGTAGAGTATCAGCAGGTACTCTGTGGCTTTCTTGTGTAAGTGTGCAGGCACTGCCTGGTTGCTGCTGTTTGTGCCTCTGTTGTTCAAGGCACGTATGCGTTTCCTTGCTTTAGGTTGGGTTTTCTCCTTAGACCAAGGAGCACAACCAGCCACCTGCTTTATCACACAGCCTCATTTGTGCTGTCATGCAGGAACCAAGAAAGGTTAAATACTTGGCTGGGTTTTGGATTCTGAATAGCTGTTCTTTGCCTGCTAAAGGAAACACAAGAAGGCCAGCGGTGATTTTTGCATTCTGTTCATGCGGTTTGCTCAGTGCACTTGTCTGCACAGACATCTGCTGAGAAGCTGCAGGAGAGAAGTTTGTCCACAAGAGGGCAAAGATGATCCTTTAATTGAAATTATTTGGTCTGGAGGACTTCGCCCTCTTCCCGCCTGTATTTTCATTGGAGTTAAAGCCCCCCTCCCCTCTTTTTTTTGTCATTGTGCCTATAAATTGAACTGTATATTTTACTGATACTGTTCCAATGACTTTCTTATTTCTCAAAATATAGCCTGAAGGATTTTTTTATAATATAATAATATTGTCTCAAGGAGATATTTTACCTAAGCAGTTTGAAAGGCTTTTGCTTTTATTCCTTTTGGTTTGTAACCTCTCAAGAGATGGTTTTAAAACTTCTTTTTGATTCCAAAAATCAACCTTCAGCTGTGTGACTACAGCTGCACCTGTAACACTGTAGTGCAGCTTGGAAGATTTTTGTGGACAGTACTGTGCTGTGGTTTTTGATGAAAGATCTGTGGATCATGGGTTGGAGAAGAAAGGAATGGGGAGTACTTCAGCATTTCCTGGACTGTAGGGAAGATAAATGAGAGAAGGTTATGATTAAGAAAAAAAAACCCCAAAACAAACAACAAAGCCAAACAGCAAATTATGCATGCTGGAAAAATCTCAAGGTCCACAAACAGAAACGTTGGCAAACATAGCTGCAAAGCACGCCAGACGGGGCTTCTTGCAATTCCGGTCCTCTCAGGGAAACTCGCTTTGAGCAGCCTGCGTGTCCTGATCACTCATTTGGTTTGTTTCTTATAACCTATTATCTCTTGGCTTAATATTAGATCAGCTCTGCAAAAATAAAACAGACTTGGCTGGTTTGATGTTGGCAAGACCTGAGGTGAGAGTCAGGCCTTCACAAGGAGGTGACAGCATGAGCACATTCTTCTGTAGCATGACTCACGTGCAGCCAGATGAGGACAGCAAATATGCAGTCAGGTATCTGCTGCTAGATGTGCTGCCTGAAAGGTTGTGGTATTCTGTAGTGCTGAGTTTGGAATCGACTTCAGAACTCTTTTTCTAGTGCTCGCCTGGACTTACTGAAAGCGTAATATTTTAAGTCAAAAGCATGACAGGTTTTCTATTACTATATGCCTTACCCTTTGCTTAGAGAAATTTGCTGAAAATAATGTGAATCTGACAGCACTACAACCCTCCTTTGAACTCCTTCCTTTGCACCAGCTGTCCCTCTTCCAGAAATGTCAGCGCAAACATGATTCTGAATTCTCTGTTCACCTTGAGCTGTAGGTAAGGTAGGAACAGTTACTTCATTGTTCCGTGGTCTCTGCATACCACTAACCAAAGCCATGGAGCTGCTACTGTGGTGTGAGCAACAAGGCATCCTCAGAAGGGAGGACAGACTGACCACCTCTACTTCTAGTTTTGTTATTAACCCAACACCCATTTTCACTCTCCTGTGCCTGTCTGCTCCGTTTTAAAGGCTGCAGATTATTGAACCTTATTTCAAAGATTGCTGGTTATTGTTACTTGCGTTGTTTAAAGCCCTGCTTCCCATTCCTGTCCCTCAAATCTAAACTAAACCTCCCTATCAGTGCAATTCATAGCTACAAGAGCTTTGGCTGAGGCTCTGCCTGCTGGTTTCTCAAAACAGCTGGGATAAAGTGGCTATGGAGGTCTATCTGAGGGGGTACAATACTGCTCCAGAAACAACTGTCTCATTAACATAAGCCTGTCTGTTTTCTGCCTCGTAGTCCTTTTGCTCAGAAAGGCTTGGTTTATGAATGAACAAATGTTGTCCTTGACTCGATACAGTTTTTTTTTTTTTAATCGTAAACGCTTGTTTCTGGCAATTGGGCCTCTCATTTGCGGGAAACAAGGGCATAATTATTCAGCTCTTGTGCATCACAAACTGCTGAGCATGAGGTATTAATGGAGTGCTTTGGTGCCACCATAGCTTAATAGCTACAGCTGCAGCATTGTGCTCTTGTTCGGCTGGGGTTCATGAAAAAGGGGGATGCAGATCATTAAGTTTTATGTTAAGAGTGATTTACAGATGTAGAAATAACAGTAGACTATGCTAGATGGACGAAGCACTTCTGATTTAAAAGGAGCCATTATACATTACACCAGCAGAGCTGTTATTCGTACTCGTAGCAGTACAAGGCCACCAGCACTGGTCCACCTCATTCAGCCTCTAATAATCTCAATAAAAGAAAGTTGTGTTAGTGTAATTGTGTGTGCTGGCAGGGCTGTACTGGAGGAGTGGGGGAATCATACCCTATTGTCACAGCTGGCTAGCAAATGTAATAAAAGGAAGCTGCAAACGGAGAATTTTGGCTAGCTACAGGCTTTGAGGAGATATACAGCTCCTACCTAGCCTGGTCTCTTCCCATCCACCTAGCTATTGCTTTAGCTCTGTTGAATGCTGAGATGCAAGTGGTGGAATTAAGAGGTAGGTGTTGCCCCAGCTCCACATGGGAAAGTAAAAGGAGGTATCTTCAGCCCTACCCTGAGACGTTCCAGCTGGGAGGCCAAGTTCTCTTCAGTAGGTGATGGAGGAAGAGGCACATCTAGGGGGCAAATCGGAGGGAAAGGGTAACCCCTGCACTCTGAGTCACTGCTGCTGTGAGTCACTCTTGCACTTCTCTTTCTTCATTGAAAACCCAAGGGAGAATGGCTGGGGATTAGGGCTAGTCCCATGCAAACAGCCTCCAAGACACACTGTGCTTTTCCCTGGGAGAATGATATTTACTCACTTTGGGCTGTAAAAATAAGTGCAGGATGAGTGCTGTCTGTAATTTGGTAGTCTGTCCTTGTATGCCTCAGGGTTAGGTGCCTCTGCGTCTACACCTGTGAGGATTTTTTTTTTCCCAAGGTTTCTAGGTCCTTGCTACAATTCCTCTTACACCACTTTGCTGCTGCTGCTCTTCCTGCACAAGCGCAAACATGTAAGAAACGAACAAGTGGTTCAGACATACTCAATTTAGCAATGACTCTACATTAGTGGCTTGGGGATATTCACCCCTGCGGGAAGAAATGCCCTAACACTCTGCTTGGCCTACCGCATTGTCCACACACCCACACCAGCTCCACTTCAAAAGCTGGCAGAGTCATCTCGTCTTTCTGGTAGCCCCTTCATCAGCCACAGAAACACGCAGGTGTTTCCTTCACCGCCACACGTTACTTTTTTCTACGCATACCCACAGAGGCAAAGCACCGAGCACTCGCTCTGTTCCTCTTCTCTTCTGCTATTCCCTCTCTACCCCAGGTGCTCGGTTTGATGCACAGCTGCCTGCCTACCTTTGCGCAGTCCTAGCGTGCAGGGACACCTCTCCGGAGTCACGGGCGAGAGGGGCTTGGAAGGTGACGTAGGTGGCAGTGCCTCTGTGCACCAGGCAGGGCTGACCTCATTTAAGGGCCAGTCAGAATAACCTGGGGGCTTTGTAGTGTGGCACTCAGACCCCTGCGCCTTCCTGTGTCACTTCACACCGCTGACTGAATCTCCTGCCACAGTGAGGAGGGCAGAACTGCTGCTAATGCTTTAGAGGTTGCAGTTTATTCCTTTCAAATGGTTTCTTGGTGCATTGCTGTTATTCTAGGTCTGTAAACATCTAAAGAGCATTATATGAAATCTACGATATCTTGGGCATTTTGAATTCAACTCAGTTCAAGCCAGGATTCGCAGAAGTGCATTTTAGTTGGAGTAATTTTATCTATGTCCTAATCCTTTCTTCTGTTTCAAAAGATCTGGGCCTCAAGCTCCGCCAGGGGAGGTTTAGGCTGAACATTAAGAAAAAGTTTTTCACCGGAAGGGTCACTGGCCACTGGCAGAGGCTGCCCAGGGAGGTGGTTGAGTCACCATCCCTGGAGGTGTTTAAGGGACAGGTGGACGAGGTGCTAAGGGGCATGGTTTAGTGTTTGATAGGAATTGTTGGACTCGATGATCCGGTGGGTCTCTTCCAGCCTGGTGATTCTATGATTCTCTGGCCTTCATGGCTGGCTAGTGCTCTTAAGGACATACCTGGCACTTAGCCAGTGACAAAACTGCTTTTGAAAATACCTTATGCACCTTCCTCTACAGTGGTAGCTCAGCAATATGCAAAACACAGGTGCTGCTGGAGGTACATCATGTTCAGGATGCGATATGAAAACATGAACCCAAGGAGCAGCACTGCTCTGAGCAGCTTGCTCAGGAAATGTCGGGCAGTGCTGCTACTCAAGTGGCTCCTTGATTTTAGCTTTTTCGTCTGCACTTTCTTTTCTAGTTTTGCCCTCTGTATTACCCACCATCCTCAACCCAAAAGGCAAAGTCCCTATCACACCACTGCCCGCAGCCAGAGTCCTGCCTTCAGCTACTCAACGCTGGCCTCTTTCCAGCCAAGCTCTCACAGCAGTACAGGAGAGCAATGCCAAAGATTTCGATACCTAAATTCTGCCTCCATGTAAAACCAAAAGCTTGTCTTAGCAGCCACCTTGCCCTAGAGGCAGGAAACTCCTGTGGGGCCGCAACTATTTTTTTTTTTTTGTTGTTCTTTTTTTTCCCTCCCCTAACTTTCAAGCTTCCTACCTGCGTGAAGTGCTGCTTCTGGGCATGGCCAGACAACTTCCATTTCACTGTCAGAGCAGCTCAGACAGAAGTTTGACAGCAGGCAAAAAGCAGACAGATTTTTTTTTTTGCCAGCTGCCCCAAGGCAGAGACGCTGGTGCAGGCAGGTGATGAGAGCTTGTTTGATACTTAATAAATTGCAAGTCATTAACCCAGTAAACCAGGGTAGGTATGAGACAATAAGAGGATAAAGCTACTTCATTAGATGTTTGTAAACACGGAGTTTGGGTGGGTTTCTTTTTGATGCAAGCTCCTGGATGGCAGGAACTCGCTGTATATTGGTCAGTGCCTAATTCCAAACAATGGCGCCTACTGGCCATGAGAAACCAGAGTGCTGACCCAGGGGAGGAGCCGAGGCTGATGGGCTCGGGGACAGGCAATATCGAAATAAACTCTGGAGAGCCAGCTGTGGGTAATCAGTGACCCCTAGAAGGGACAAACATAGGGAGGAGCAGCCAACAGCACTTACTGCTTTTCCTGTTTTCCAGCTGCCGTCGCTGCTGGAAAAACGTTGATCCTTCTCCAGGAGAGACAGAGGACAAGCACCAGTGTGACTTTCTGATCTGGTTCCATGTAGCAGGGTTAAACAAGCCCTTGGACCAGGGACTGAAATCAAGAGCTGCCTGGTTGCAGCGGGATGGCCTCCAAGTCCCAGCCCTGTATGTCTGCAGAGGAGTGTGAGGTACAGCAAGGGCACGGCCCCCACACCTGCACTCCAGTCTGAAAACTGAAGCAGCCCAAACAGGACGGGGGTGCTTAACAATACCCTAGAGCTTTGTGGCGAGAGCTCTCTCCTGTCACCTGGGTGTAAATCTGCAGGCAGAAAGAACAGAATGTGGGTCTCCTAGCAGGCCCTTTCACCAGTACCTGTTTCTACCCATCTCACACAACCAGCAGCACCTCCTGGATGCCAGCCCAGTGTCAAGCTCATCAGCAGGGCAGTAGAGCTCCAGCTTTCTTTGGCTTTCAGATGACACTCAATCTAAAAGCAGGTCTGTACTTTCGCACCTAGCCAAGGTCTCCGGCCAGCACCCAACCTCTCCGGCTCAGCAGCCGTGTTCTGCTCCATGCTGTCTCTAAGAACAGTGGAGCCCTGAGCAATTTTAAGTCAAACAGGGCAGAACATTTGGCAGCTGGATGCCATGTTCCGCGGCTTCTGGGTCAGGTGTAGTGCATCCTCTCACAGCTTTAGTGGAACATGAAAATCCCAGATGCAGGGTGTGAAGTACACACAGCAGGCAAGCAGAACGAAGAGACTTTTCTATCACTCCAGGCATGCCTGCCCTTTAAGTACTGACACCGCCAGAAACTGTTGATACCTGCCTGCATTTCTATTAGTGCATAATATGCTCCTATTAGTTCCTCCCCTCATAAGCTTTCTACTAATGTTTACAGCTGGCTTTTCCTTGTGCCCTTCTCTTTTTTCACACTAATAAGCTCCCAGTCCTCTTCCCTGGAGCACCACTCAATGCTTCCTCCCAACATACATTTCATTAAAACCATAAAAGTAAGTTGTCATTATCCTACAGTCCTGCCAGTCCCTCCATACTCCGCCCAGTGATTTGTTCCCAAAGCCTTTTAGAAGCAAGAAACC
The DNA here is from genome assembly GCF_032191515.1 of Phaenicophaeus curvirostris. NCBI lineage: Eukaryota > Metazoa > Chordata > Aves > Cuculiformes > Cuculidae > Phaenicophaeus > Phaenicophaeus curvirostris. The sequence goes on along the minus strand of NC_091397.1, from coordinate 47,463,722 downwards.
CCTTCCTTCACAGTTCACACAATGCAGAACACAACCATTTCAGAGCAACAGAAAAAGTGTGCAAGCCGTCACATAGCCTGCAGTGTCTTCATCCAGCATCATGGTCCTCAAGCTTTTCAAAGTCACCCTTGCTCTTTTTTAAAAAAAAGTTTCATTTCCCTCTCTCACCTTGTTTCTACCAGTTTCTACCTGACAAAAGCACTATTCACTCTCTAACTTATTTCAAGGCCAGAGCTCAAACATCAGGGTTTTTTTCTGCAATATGAAACAGTTTGTATCTATTTTCTTGTCCTAACATTTCCATTTTGATTTTCAGTAAAACTGAGCCCCAAACTCTACCTGTGTTGACTCAAAGGACATTCTACACTTATCCTGGAGCTGAAAAGGACAGATGACTTTTGGATAATATGATCAGAGACCAGCACAGCCACACACAAGGGCAAGCAAACAGCTTTTTCTGTTCTCCTACCTCTTGTCCTGCAGTTACAGGACATATTCTGACACTCCCCAGAGAGAAAGTAACCGCTTTTGTAGAGGAAGGAAGAAAACAAGCAAAACGACAATCTGATTCTCAAAGCCATTATATCATCCAAAGAGTGAATGTAGTTTATTTTTAAAACAACTGGAATCCCATATTTGACAGAGTTGCAGACAGATGGAGCTTTCAGAACCAGGTTGACACTGAAATAGACTTAAAACACTTTTGCTGGCAGAGCTACAGTAGTGAGGTGCCAAAGTCCCTGCCAGACAGAGCTGTCATTCAGAGACCTCTGGTAGAGTTGGTGGCACCAGCAAAACCTGTGCTTTTCTTGGTAGACTTGTTTCACAAGGAGGATTTGGGGGAAGCAAGGAAGCTTTGGCAGCAGAGGTGTCAGTTTTCCAGCCTGAAAGCATCCCACATTAAGAGCATCTGGTGGGTCTATGGACCTAGTACCGTCACAACATAATTCTTACGGTTATCAGACTGCATGAAATTCCTCCTAATGTTGGTTATTTTCCCCCACATGGTGACAAGTGTCATGGGAGGCTGCAAAAAAAGATGCTAGTGTAGTGCCAGGAGAAGGGACATGATTCCAGCAGAGTCGAAAGAGCCTTTTCTTCAGAGCAAGCTCAGGCTCCAGCTCCAATCCTTAGCAGGTGCTTTTCCCTCCTGCCACTGCAGCGCTAAAGAGCTCAGCTGCATTCACACTGAGTGCAGCAGAACATTAGTTTCCTACAGGATTGGCAAGAAGGGCTACAGCTTGTAGGAAGGTGCCTACCATCTATCTGAGGTGATATCTCAGGAGGTGAAGGAGAAATAGAGCACTTCTCTTTCCTTTGGGGGAACAGAAGAGGTTGTACCCTTAAATACCTAAAATGTCAGCCCCAGTTAAAGTCAGTATGTTGGTTTCCAAAATCCGTAGTTATGCCAGTCTTGGCAGGAGAACTGGTGATCAAGCACCCCACTGTGTGTGTACCTTCTTTTGCAGGTATTTTCACTCCAAGTGCCCAGAATGAAGTCTCTCGTCATTTATGTCCTTTGATCTGGTCCTGCGCTGGCAGGGCAAGGAAGCCTAAACTGTCATTGACTCTTGTTAACAGTGGATTTTTGGCTGACAATGTCTGCTCTCTCAAGCCAGAGAGCCCTTGAGGCATGATCAATTCAGGCTGTTAAAAAGAAAAAAGCAACCCATTTCTGACCAAACAAGAAATATGTCATCAGAAGGTACGGGGCAGAAAAGCAGGCCAAAGTTGGGCATTCTAAAGTAATAAGATATAGTCAATATTAAATTAACAACATTATAATTGCCTGTTATATAGTTCTATTTAAATAATCCTCTATATGAATGTCAAAGCAGTTTATCTTGGGGTGAATATATGCATCTTCGTCCACAAACAGCAGATTTTTGTGCTTTTGAATTCTTTTTTGCTCTCTGTTGCTGTAAATAGGACACTTATGAAAAGGAACAGCATGAATAATCACAGAACCTGTGCACCATGACGAGGGGGATTTCTACCTTTCCAGGTTATCTGCTTTGTTATTTTCATTTACTTACTCAAAATTTTTGCTACCTAGAGCAGTTGGCCAATTTCTCTTGTAAAAGAGTGAAAAAATAAATCAAAGTAAAGACACATATATTAGGATGAGAGAAAAAAATAAGGTGGCAACCAATGGCAACGTATGATGACCTACTATGAGGCACAGAGAATCTTCTGAAAGAACCATTAAGTCATTTAACAGTATTGATCAGAGTTTTAGACAAATAGAAAATGGCACAGCAGGCCAGAAAATGCTTTTTTTCCTCCAGATTTGACCTGCATAAATCCTACTTTTTGCTGAAACCTGCTGTTCGTTCATGCAATTGTCCCAACAGAAAAGACCAACTTATAAGCACAAGTTGTACTTCACAGCTAGACATGAAAGGGGAAGCAGTAAAGAGGAGTGCCCTGTGCTTCTCTTTTTTCCCTGCAAAGAATTTCTAGCTTACCAGAGATGGACTGCAAAAGAGAGAAAGAAAAAGGTGCCAAGAAGGCATTGATTCAGTCTTGCTGTTACATAGAACTTCACGACAAGACCCGGCGGGACAAAACTGAACTGTTCTTCCTGTCCAGGCTCCGGGCAGAATCTCCACAAGCATGGATTCCAAGAGGCAGAGCAAGGAACAAACCCCGTGTAAGAAAGAGAAGGAATCTCACTGCTCCATTCACAATGGGCTTTCCATAAACACTGTCAGACTGCAAAGAGAGTAATTTACAGGAAACGCATAGACTCTTTCTACAGAACAGGGTCTACAAATACCCATTTTACAAATTAGTATTTGTGAAAAGGGAGAAAAAAGATCCCACAAAACAACAAACACAAGTTCTTGGGTATATATTTTGCTGTATTTGGCAGAAGGAAATTTTAAGAATAATCTTTGACTGTTAATAACCTTTAAAACTTAATGGAGAAAAAACCCGAGTCTTCGTGTCCTGTTCAGGCTAACAGGGAGTGCTTGCAGTGGTGTATTCAAGTTCATAATTTTTGATGCTGGCTGATGTGATGTTAGAAGAAGTCCATGGTTCTGATAGAAAGAGGTAACAAAGACTTGAGTCAGCTTATCCAGGCACAAATCAGTTTGTAACAGTTCCTTTGTTGAATAGATCATCCTTGGAAGTTAAGAATCATGTAGAAATTTGCAGGATTTCCCTTTTGTAAACAGATGGAGGAAATCAGAAGCAATTTTTCCATCCCAGTGAAAGGAGAACCAAACGATTCTCCGAATAAGTTTTAAATGCGCTTATTGCAAATAATAACTTGTGAGATAGAAGTTGTCTTTCTCTGTAAAGCTCATAAAAATCAGGTTCTCTGCTATAAAATTCTTTGGGCAGAGGGGGGCAAAATAACTTTGGTTCAACATTGTTTTGCATAGGCATTCAAGAAGATCTTCAAAAGCTGCTGGCTGTCCAGGCTAGTAACAAAATACCCATGCTCTCTCCTCAGTAGTGGATGCTCATCTTTGGTATCCTATTTTGTAAGGCAGACGTCTTGCAGAGATGAAGGAGTCATACAGATGCATCTTTGAAAAGGAAGATAGAGTCACTCGTGTTGCCATAAACAAATTCATCGACTTGATTAAGGAACACACAGGATGGTAGGAGGTAGGGGAGGGAGAAGGGAAAGCACTGATACATTCACTACTTGATAAAAGCAAGTTATTTTTCTCTTGTAATTAGTTGTTAACAGCTGTGAGTACCTGTGATAGGCCTGTGTTGACAGAAAAAGTGGAATTATTACTTTGTGAGCAATTTTGAGCAACAAGAAACAGGAGGTTAATAAACCTAGGTAGACACTGCCCTGTGGCAGAAAACATAAATATTCATTTTGGGAAGCGTTCTGGCAGTTACTAAGCATGATACTTACTTGTGGACTGCGTGACGCAAGAAACCTTGTAAGAGGACCACATGCTTAAAACACAAAGGATCGTAGCTAGGAACCCGAAAGTCTGGATGAGAAAACAAACAAACCACAAATACTTACAGAACACTAGATGACACATGTTCCATGAATGTATGGATGCTCTTGTATATTCAGCAACACATTTTATGGCATTAACAGACCCCAAAAAAAGATTTTTTTACTCAATTCTGCCAATATACTAAAAGAAAAAGTTTCCTTAGTTTATTGGCAATTTATGTCTTGCCACAACAGTGGCTGAAAGGTAAACTGAGAATCATATGCAAGGAGGGAGAAAAAGCTGGACAGCAGCATAGAGTCTCGCCCCCTAGACTTCTCACAAGGGTTCTGCGATAAAGACCTTTCCTAACACCTCTGATTACTGCTCTCTTGCCGCCCCATTAAAACAAGTCTTTCCCTACCATCTGCCAAATAAACAAGTCAGGTAAGTCTTCTGCAGCATCAGGACTAAGTTTCTGCAAGCAATTCTTTACTCTGGAGGAGCTGTATTTCAGGTCCTGCTGCTGTGAAAATAGTGTTGCTCACACTCAGAAGTCATGCCTGTCTCCATAAAGGTCTCCAGCCAACAGAGGCAGAGAACACCTTGAAGTCCAGGACCCCAGTAGGTTTTAGCTCAGGAGAAATTATCTTGAACAGGGCTCTGTTCAGGAGCAGGAGGCATCAAAAGCCGAAGACTGGAGTGAAATCCTTTTGGTAAATTCTAGCTGCTACAACAGCCATTTGTCAAAATTCTTAATTCTTAATTCTTCCCCTAAACATGTTATTTCCTATGAGCTAAAGCAGGAGCCTTTGGCTTCCACTCTCTGACAGGACAAATACCCACTTTAGTGGTGAGTCTGCAGTCTCATTACAAAAAATATTTTTGTTGGCATTGTGTTACAGAAAGTTCACTGACACAAGCTAGAAGGTAGTTCACGCAAACAAGACAAGTCTGTAAGAAATAAAATTACAAGTAATAGATTTCCAACACTCTACTTAATATTGATTGCAATTTACAAGTGTCAAGACTAATAAACACAGTCTTACCGCTCCAGCCACAAGTCCTGTCAAATTGTAACTCTTGGATGCTGCTACAATTGATGCAATGAGAAGCAGAATTGTACCGATTAAATAATGAAGAAACTCCTGTAAAGACAAGCACAGTCTGCATCAGAAGGGAAACTTATCAGAAAAGTATTTCAATATGCCTCAGAATGAAAATAAGTTAGCAGTTACTCAAACCCAGAGGACAAAACACCAGTCAAAAGAAAATAAAAATTTAAAAGTTTAAAAAAACCTAAAAAAAAGAAAAAAGAGGAAAAAATCCTCACCTTGTGAGTGAGTTTTGTACCATACCACTCCTAAAAAGAGAGGGGAGGCCAATCTTCAGGTTTACTAGTGTCACTGGAACAAGATCTGCTTACTGGGTATGGATGCAATCCTTTCAATTCTACATGATACGTTATTGAGGGTGAAGCATCTATCTTTACTGCATCAGGAACGCACCTTACTCCAAGACACAGTTCTGGAGGAAGAAAAAAGCCTCAAGGGCATATTTCTTTAGCTTCTATGAAATAGTAATATATAGCAGCAAATAGTGTAAGAGGAAAATGGAATCTTCCTACCTCTGATCATCTTAGCAAGTAAGCAGTGGATCTACTGCTGGATTTACTGACAACCTACATCAACCGAGAGTGGAAACAGGAGGGAAACCATCAAAAGTACAGCTACGCAGCCACTCATAACCAACAGCCCAGCTTCTAAGCCATAAGTATGGCTGCAGCTGTCCTGCAGTAAAACACAATGCCATGGTTTTTTTCTGAGAGCACAATGAGGCACTGCATTTAAGCTCTTCTCTAGCTTAATGAGTATCCATCTGTCCAAGAATCAATTTTACCTTGTTATAAGCAGGGGTTGTCTGTGGATTTAGATTTTGAATCCTCATGAAGCTTATGGTAACCAGTATGTGTGTTTGCAGACTGAACATAGACTCATAGAATGGTTTGGGTTGTAATGGACCTTAAAGACCATCTATTTCTAACCCTCTGCCATGGGCTGTTTCTTTTGCATGGTGGGGTGGGCAGGAGGGCATCTGCTTACTTTATCTGTGTTGCAGCACTAGCATGAGCCACGCAAATGCCATGTATAAGGGAAAGGTGAGAGTCTGTCTCAAACTGAAGGAGAAAGAATATAATCCCAAAATGAAATCGTTCAAGGAAATCCCTGAAGAGAAATAGTCTATCATACCCTACCACACCACACCACAGTTTACCTCTGCTCAGGTGTTTATGAACAGCTGAGGAGGATCTTTACCTTAAAGTAGGCTCTGAGACTGTGACTTACTTTTCTCATTTGTAATCTTGTTTCAGGTAATCAAATTCTTGACGCTTACTTTTGCTAGAATAAATTACTTCTATAAGGAAGCTTCTCTGGCTAATCCACGATGCAGCAAGCAAATTAGGTACATCATTGCCTCCTTAGAGACACCAAATAAAGCAGTGTACACAGGGCACTACTTTAGAGGATTCTGAAGGACGGGAAAAGGTGCAAAAGAATCATCAAAGGCTAAATCAGGTGGAGAACTAACCTCTAGCAGGGCTGGGAGAATGCCCCTCTGAAGAAATATTTCTCTGCTTTAAAAGGTGCCAGTGCTGAACAACCTCTTGAACCACGGTGACTTTCCTGACTGGAAATCACACCCCTGACTGCAATGCAGAGATCCTGCCAGGAGACTCAGCCAAACACTAGCTGTAGTTTCCCAATGTCCCTTACGGGTCTTCCTATTCTGTTCTAAAGATACTTAAATACATAACTAAAAAGGAGGTTGGTTGTAAAAGAGCAGCAATGTTCAAGCATCACCTTCCACAAAGCTATCTGAAGCTGCGCAGCAACGAACTGCAGTGCCTTAAATTAGTGACTCTGAAGCATTCAGGAATGATTAACTGCACAACAAACACCAAAATTAGCCTATGCAGAGATCAAAATGGCATAGTCTTGTTACAGGAACGCATATATTAAATGCTGCTTTGTTAAGCTGTCATTTATTAGCTTATTTCAATCTGTGCACCTGTTTTATCTCTAGATAAAGAATTACTTTCTAGAGACACATAGTGGTGATATACATTTGAAAAAATAAAAAGATGTGCAAGTCTAAGCATATTCTTCAGCTAAAAAGAAAAGGAAAACTAAATTTTTCTTTCTGGTTAGAACTAGATGGATGGACAAACTGTCATCTTAGATCTGTAAACTACTTACACAGCTTCCATTAAATGGCATCTAAGGACCTCTTGGATTTCAAAATTCCTCTGTATCTCTCCAGCTGGCTTTCCAATCCCTTTGGTCCTGCCTCTGTGGAACTAACATGTGACTATGTGTGAAGGAGACATGTTCTAAGAGGTTATCAAAATTTGCCATCCCACGCTAGGACACTACTGTTAGCTGACCTGACCCAAAGCTACTGAGGAAGTTCAGGTCTCACATTTTCTGTGCTGCTTGCTAGTTCTCTTCTACTATATGAGAGATGGATGTGGAGAGGAAATGTGGGAATGAGACAGGAACATCCTGCAGGATAACCTAGGAATGGCCAGGCTATGGCAATCAGGCTGAGGCTCTTTTTCCTTGCTATTGTTTAAGTTACCTAAAACCGTACCAAAAAAAGACACATTTGACTTAAATAGCACTCGTAGACTTTATTTTGGGACAGGATATAGAACATGAATTCTAATGCTATGATTCAGTACTTTAGCAATACCTTAACTGCTATAAACAACCTGAGCTATGACCCATGTGTTGAAGTCTGATAATCAGTAGCTTTTTTTCAGTTGTCTCAGAATAACACTATTGTCTTCCATGTATTAAATCTGGATTTATATCTAAAGATTTATATGTAAAGGAGGGCAGGATCAGACCTAAATCAGGTAAAAAACATCTGCTGAACTGAATACTAATAACAAAAGCAAAAAAAAAGTAATTGTTTACAAAGCAAAAAAAGAGTTATGGGAAAGACAGTCTATCATTGTGTGATAGCACAAGAAAATGGACTAAGTAATCGAGACACGAACTCACAAGAGAGGCAAGGAACCCAGGCTATCTAAAAGGCTTACCGCAAGTGGCCAGCTAACGCAAGTGAGCTTCCTGTAGACTCTGAAAATGTGGATAATGTAAAAGAACAAAATCATAACCAAGTCGCACATAGTGACAATCTGGAAGTAGCTGTATGCACTGTAGTTAGTCCATGGGGAATTATTTACACTTATGAATCCAACCAGCAGTGCGATCTGAAAGACAAAAGGCACATTAAAGATACTTACAATGGTGCTCAGAGGACTGTGGAGATGATTTTAAGCACAACAAAACAGTACTTAGAAATAGAAGACAACCATCTTGTGTAAATTGGATAGTCCTAATAAAATGGAGGATAAAGTAACAAGCATGGCAACAATGTTTTAAAATTTGCTCTTAAATGAGCTAAAACAACCATTAAGAGTGTGGAAAGAGCTGCCTGGCAAGTAGAAAGCAGCAGTTTCAGCCTGAAGAATCCAACCTGAAGAAGTCTCTATGTACAATACAAGAGGTCTCAAACAGTGAAGAGGCATTGAAGGCCTGAAGCTGCACCACTGACTGAAGCATTTAAACCCCATGGACTTTCCAAAGGAAAACACTGAGAGCTGTAAAAATGAAGGTGCCTGTGATCACATGCACCTTTACTTCCATTTAGTGAAATTTCTCACATGCAAAATTGGAGGACTAGGCTGAAACTGAGCTAACAGTTTTACCCTTCATTTTCTACCATCTACAGGGCAGGAGTATTATCTGACAATAAGGTAGCATCATAACAAATAATATAAACATTTGGAGGAATTGATTAATTCACACCACTCCTAATACAATAGTTACAAAGTTTTAATATGTTAACATTGTCACATAAAACTATAAAGCATTACTGTAAACTTCTTTCAGATGTAGGCTTGCAAAGGACAAAAGCTATTTTACTTTTAAATCTAAAGCTATTTCTTTATTTTACTAATCTTGCTGCTTCTACAAGGCCAGCTAGCCTGGGTGATAAATCTACAAAGGATATTACAGACTTCGTCAATGCATGCTTTCAGTCACTGTATTTTTCAGTTGATCCAAAATCAGCCAGGAGCAGTAATGATTCACATTTTAAGTATTTCTCCAAGACATTAAAAACTATCTGAGGAAGCCAACACTTCAAGACTGCACAATCCTTTCCTGCACACTCATCTTCCAAACTCCTAACCAACATCATCAATTATTAGAATAATTTCCTTAAGATTAAAAGGGGAAAAAAGACCCAACACCCAAACAACATAGCTTAGATTCCCTCTGCTCTAATTTTAACTGAGTTTCACCTGCTGGCTAAACATTTGCATCCTCAAGGGCAACTACAAGCTCTTTACACACATAACAACATGACAAGAAGCTCACAAGAACTTGCCATCTTGGCCACACTCTATCCAAACGGCCACATCAATGTTGTGGTAGTGAACAGACTCAAAAAGGTGGCTCCAAAGAGAAAAGTCAATGATGCAGGATCCTTCCCCACACAAGTGGCTAAGCTGTTGTGATATTTGGACCACCTGCATGTTTTTTGTACTGTGGTCGTCCAAGTGGTTGATATTAGCATTGCAAATGATGCTTAGTCCAAGCCAGTAGGAGGCTTCTGCACTAGAATATGCCTATATCTCCTCCCACCTTTGGAACAGATACAGAGTAGGGAAGATAGAACTTTGCAGGACTACATCCTGCTCAATGCTTCTCAAGAATGAAGGTCACACATGCCTTTGAAAATGCATGATACCGCTCAGGCCCTTTATCCCCAAGTATGTTCCTGCTCTGTGGTTTGGGAGTGTAGCATCATAACAGCATCCTGCATGTTTAGTACTTCTGTCTGTATCACATTGGTGCTCTGGGTCTCACAGCTTAGCGACTGGGAAATCCTAAATACATGAAATCTTGTATCCTGTACATGGCAGAGCTTTCTGAGAAAAATTTCTTGGAAGGCAATGAAGCAATGCTCTCCACACTTCAGCATTTAAAGACTTCTTACCCAGTTCTCCAGTTCTGAGATAATTTTAATATAGTTTTGCCCAATCTATGTCTACAGGTCTACATTAAGCTCTGGTTCCATGAGGGTCCACAGTCTTTGTTATCTTCTCCTTCCCACCCTGATTTCGTTCTCTGTCATGCACTGTCTTCTCCACTCATCTGTGCGGAGTCATCTCAATGTACTAAGCTAGCAGAAAACTGAACCACTAAAAAAACCAAATAGCTGTACTCTTACTCTGCCACCACACAAGGCAGGGTCAGGTGAGACAGGACGTGTGAGGGAGAAGCTAGGACTACAAGGGAAAGGATAGGAAGGACTCAGCAGGCAGGATGGCAGCATCCAGTAACCATACTGGCTCAGGCTGCTGCAAAACATACCTCTCGGTTCCTTGAATCTTACATCAGTTGAGCAAAGAGTCATCTGACTTAGCTGTTGAATAACTTGAACAATCAGAAGATCAGCAAGTCATTTACCCTACAATCTAGGAGAACACTTGAAGAGATGCAAGACACGCAGGTATTATTTTCATGAGAAAATCAAAACTAAATTTAATTAAATTTCATTTTACAAGAAGACTCAACAAGAAGTAATAGTAAATGTTGAATCTAGCTCTTGGATAAAAGTGAGATGAGGAAAACACCTCTCTAACCAACGAAGTCTAAAAGAGGTCTCCCTTAATTCAGATGCCTTCATAATAATCAGTTCTCAGTTTCAATTACACTGTACAAATCAAGGAGGAGTGCTAATTCACAGAAATACAAAATCTGTCTGTTGGCTCATTTCATGCTTGAATCACTAACTTCAACTACTTTTTTACTGTGTACAAAGGCTAAGAAGGATTGGATCCTTGAAGTACAACCACAAATGATAAGAAACACTGGTAAAAAAATCCTCTAGTTTAAACTAGACCCGGTTCTTTCAACTTCATGGAAGCATAAATGTTTTTTTGGGTTGTATTCACTTAAGAGGTATAAAAAATTGAGAAGAATGTGAGCCATGCAAGGACAAGGTCAGAAAAATAATCTGAGGTGTTAGACTCAGAAATAAGAAAATACAAGGTACCAACCAGTCAGAGAAGAATCTGCTCAGCTCCTAAGAACAGGGTAGAAATGTGTATTTGAACAAACACACGTTTCATTTCAATTAAATTTCAATTCAATTCAATTCACAATTAAAACAATTCCAAAAACAATAAGTAGAGATTCTCCCTTCTTTGGTTTCAGATCTGCCTCAGCACACAGGGAGGAAGAAATCACTGCATGGCAAGAGGTATTTCTTTCAAAGATTTCCTTTGATAGCACAGATTTCACAACATGAGATTTACATGCAATCTCTGAAGAGTGTTATCTAATCACACGTAATGCTGTTTCACAGGACAAGTGCAAAGGGGACTGTGTTGACAACTTTATATAAAGCCATACTGTGTTGGCCACACTGCATTGCCTGCATAGCTAACAGGTACTGTCAGAGTTTAAAGCTCATCTATTGAACAAAAATACTAAAAAAGGCAGGAAACAGAATCACACAAGATTACCTGTCCTTTTAAAGTGATAAATATCTAAGTTCCTTCCCCAGATATCAGTTTATCATGATATACCAAGTGATAACTCTATTTTTTTCCCCTTGAGAACTTGAAACTGAGTGACAAAATTATTAATATGTAACTGCCTGGGATACAGTTCAACACATATCTATAATTCAGCTTGTGGCACAGAGAGAAAAGAAGAGAAATGGATGGCAAAGCATTAAAATGATCAAATGTCGTGACTGTTCTTCATACATCTGTGTTCAGAGGAGCAGGTTAATATATCTTGAAAATAGAGGCACAAAAAAATTAGGTCACTGCCATTTCCATTTCAATACAATATTTCACAGATTATGAGAGCAGTAGATGTGCAACCCATAGCCAACAAGCCAGTCAGACCAGAAGTACAGGTTAAATGATGGTCAGTCTCATTAGAAGATTTCAATGTGCTCCACAAAATACATCCAGGTTTCAGACCTGCATTACAAAAGGAGTGAGGGATTCATTGCAGGACAGTACTACTTAAGTGCTTTCTGGTTTCTGAAAAGGAAAACAAAGAACATGTGCATCAATCAACTCCAAGGAGGGATTTTTTGATTTAAATAAAGTTCCATTTTTACTCTGCTTCACAGAAATTTCTTGACTTAAACTAATCCACTTCCTGACTTTCCATTAGACCAGATAATTGAAGTGAGTAATGAAGTGTGTTTAGGAACACTGGTGTGTTTTAGGAACTATCTCACAGGAAGCCAAGATGAGCTAAAGGCAGTCAGCAATTGCCAGGAGGCACTCAACACCTTACCAGACAGACTAGAGATCAAAACCAAAAGATGGTAAGAGGCTGCATTCTCTTCTCTGTTTTGAGCTGGAGACAAGGCAACCACATCCTCTGCAACACGCCTGTGGAAAATGCTGGCTCTTGAATAGCACTAACAAGCTTCTGAGCATAAGCTCCATTCTGATTCAAAGCGAGCATAGCTCTACCAAAAATAAACATAATTTGCTCTTTCCTAACACAGTTTTCCTTCAAATCCAACTCATGGTCCCTGAAAAAAAGGGTGAATAAGCACAGATCTTTCGAGGAAGTTAACAGCAGATGGGACATGGTCTGGGAGATCTAATCTCCACAACAAAGAAAAGCCACGTGTCACCCTGCTCCTGCCTTTAAGTGATGAAGGTAAGGCTCAAGATCCTTTTTTCCCTGCGTTATGACACCACTTGCCCAATGTGCCAGGCCAAACAGTCGCACCCAGGGCTGAGGGGTGAGAGAGGGGCTGCAGCAGCACAACATGTGACATGTGGGAAATGTAAATGCAATCCAGTTACGTCTCATGCTCACAGCAAGGATCACTGGTTCAGAGAATGGTTGAGGTTGGAAGGGTCTTCTGGAGGTCATCCTGCCCAGCTACCCTACAGAGAAAGCTCAGCTCAAAACTTCCTAGCTTCTCAGGACTTGAGTTGGCATGATGCTGTGACCAGGAGCAAGCCAGCAACACAATCCTCAGCCTCTCTGGTGGCCAGATCTTGTGGTTTCCAGTCATAGAATCATAGAATCATAGAATAACCAGGTTGGAAGAGACCCACCGGATCATCGAGTCCAACCATTCCCATCAAACACTAAACCATGTCCCTTAGCACCAGTCCTCACATGGGCCACCATGGAACTGCCCAAGAGGTGTTCAAGGCCAGGTTGGATGGGGCCTTGAGTCTTGAGCAGCCTGATCTAGTGGGACACGTCCCTGCCCATGGCAGGGGGGTTGAAACTAGATGATCTTTAAGGTCCCTTCCAACACAAACTATTCTATGATTTTAAGAGCTGCCTGTATCTCAAGACTAATAGGCCAGACTCCCCTTCACCAACATAGTTGTGCTGGATCAAAGCAGCAAGGTTAGAAGAATCTGGAACATGCTGGCAAGTTCAAAGCAGATCAACAGAGAACCACCTGCTCTAAGGAAGGGGCAGGCAGAAGTGCATGGCCATCATTCAATAGATTACAGATACAATTTTCCTCACTAGTGTCCTGAGAATAACGAAGGAACCACAACATGAGAAAGGACTTGTTTTATTCTCCAGGTACTCACAGGCCAGCTGGCAGCACTAACCATTTTCTGATCATTCCATAGAAAACTGCAGTTTATCTGACCACAGAACAATTTTATAACCTGGGAATCAATCTGTGCAAGTGCTGTGTATGACCTTTTTTCCTACTGTCTTGCTTTAATGGATCTAATGAATAAACCTCTGGCTTTATTACCAATACTTAATTTCTCTTTTAACATTTGGAGAGAACTAAATTTTCCCCAGGCACAGCTACCTGGACAAATATAAATCCAGCATGATCTCCAGTATTGACAAGAACCTACTGTAAAGGAAAACCTAATATTCTGAGCATTAAAGATGCATTTCCACAAACACTGACACAACAAAGGATGAATTCAATGTCACTGGTTCTCAAATTCAGATTCCAGTTTTGTAACTATCTTGCTGTATGAACTTGGGTAAATTATGTATTTCGCTGCTTCAGCTCCCCCATTCACCTAATGAGGACTAATAAAGATTTCGCAGGCATTGTGTTGAAGTTCTTCACCTTCAAAACACTTTAGATATTCAATATAAGGCAGTGAGCACCCTTGCGCACCACTAATAAGACTCTAAGTTAAGATGTCTGTTTTTCTTTATAGTGTGAATTAGAACAGATGACTATAAAAGAAAAACCCAAACAAAACCAAACAAACCAACCCACCTCCCCACCCCTGAGAAAAAAGCCCAAATCAACAATAAGCAAAGCACAGATGTAAGAGACAAGTACAGGTGAAAACATGTGTGGTTTCCTCCTTGGAGGAAACCACAGAACAAGTAAAACAGTAGGAAAAGCTTGGTCTTCTGGGAGTTGTTTTTTGTGCTTTTTGGTTGATCTGTTGCCATTCCACCACACAAGATAAACGAAAATGAGTGTCTTAGCTCACTGTAAAATGGGAATTGGTATTTATTTCCTGGTTGTCACTTATTTACTTTGTTATCATGTGTTACGAAGAAATCCCTACGCAAAAGACACTGTAAATAAACACTTTTCTAAGTGGAAGTATAATCTTTAATGCTAAGGCGACTTTACTATTCATCCTCTTGACCATTCCTGACTGTTCTGTACCGCACATTATCACTTGCCCATATTCATAGAATCATAGAATCACCAGGTTGGAAGAGACCCACCAGATCATCGAGTCCAACCAGCTGTTCTTTCAAAATTCTATTAATGACTGTGAAGTAAGAGTTACTCTTTCCCACTGTCCCACTGTGTCTGTACAACACCCCACACAGTGGTGACGTACTGGCTATGGTTGGGATAGACTTCACTGCCTTCACAGCACCTCGTCTAGCACGGTGCTTCCATTTGTGGTTAAAACAGTGTTGATAACACATCTTTTGGCTGATGCTGCACAGCAGCAAGGTTTTATTTCTCCTTCTCATCACTCCAAAGAAAGTAGGCTTGCAAGTGGGCAAGACATTGGGAAGGGATACGGCCAGGACAGCTGGCTCCAGCTGACCAAAGGGTTATTCCAGACCATATGATGTCATGTTCAGCGTTAAAAGCTCAAGAAAAAGAAGGTATAAGAGACAATGTTAGAGATTATGGTGTCTGTCTTCCTAAGTAACCAGCACATATGCTGAGGTCCTGCTTTCCAGAACGTGGCTAAACACCTGCCTGCGGATGGGGAGTAGAAAATGAATTCCTCTTTTAGCTTTGCTTGCATATGTAGCTTATGCTTTCCTTATGAAACTATCATTATCTCAATTCATGGGTCTTCTATTTTCTCCCCACCCTGCAGGAGACGGGAATGAGAGGCTGGGAGGGTGTTTGGCTGCTGACTGGAGTTAACCCAGTGCAGGTGGCCTACTCCTTGCCTGGGAATTCTAGATGCTGTGTAAGTACCAAGAATTATATTAAAAATCTTCATTGCAAAAAGGAACTGAACATGAGTTTTGCAGATCTCAAGATTATATCCCAAACTGACAGCCTGAAACTCCTGTTTTACTGTGCAACTTTTAACTATGGAAAATAATTTTCTTTTTCTATATAGAACTAAGATGTGAAATTCCAGCTAAACCGCAGGGAGGAAAGAAAGTGCTGATAAGAAGCAAAATTGCCTCAAGATGTCCTGTTCTAGAGAAACACTATAACTCTTATCTCAAAGATTTACCAATGTGTGACACACACATTGTCATGCATAATCCACCCAGCACTGCATTATCTTTTCATTGAATTGTTTTGCCATGCAATGTACAACCACATTCTTGCTTTACTCAGAATATTATCTTATCTTTCTTGATGATATTCCCCTCTGCTACACTGTCTCATAAGAAGACGTAGTATGACTTTTTGTCTCCAGTGTTTCCTTTCCTTTTTTTTTTTTTCTGGTCTTTATTCTCCTTTCCTCTTCTTTCCCAACATAACACTCCATATTTTTTCTCCCTGATATGTCTTATTCTGTCCCATCCAAAATAGCAAACGCACCGTAATTCCCTCTTTTAATGTTTCCTAGTTATCATCTTCCCCCATAATCAGGACATGTATTGCAATTAACTGACTACAAATAATTAGTTTCAGGGAAAAATGGTCAGAAGAAAAAGGTCAGGGGACAGGATTCAGCATAGTACTACACCTGTACAAAGACTGTAGGCAGCAGCTTTGGTTTAACAAGCTCCAATTGCTAGTTGGCAATACCTGAAAGTTCTTTTCCTTTCCACCCTTCTCTGACAATTAAATCTTTCAGAAGATCAAAACAGTGCCTTCCCCTTCCTCCCTAGACGCTGTAAAACAGCACTGAGAAGAGAGCTTTTCCACAGCACTTGCTGGAGCACTGATGAGCCTTTGTACTGCTTTAAGGTCCCTCCTCCTGAATCTGAAAAGAGAAGGACCCTGAGAACTATCCTTAAATTGATAAAAACTAGTCGATTTGCACTCTCCTAAAACTTATCCAAGTTCTAGTGCAAGCAATAATACAGAAATTGTCTACAGATCTGGAGCAAGGGAGAGCTTGCTGACTCATATCCAGTTTTATCACAGTCTTTTTTTAAAAAAAATATAATAAGAACTAAATGTTTTTCATATTTGAACGAAAAAAGGCAAAGTTTCCAGCTTGGGACACCAGCCACATAAGTAAGTGGAATTTTCCATCCCTAAGCGAGCCAATTGGGATAACCATGCCCTGGAAACATGTCACTGACTGCAACCATACATTTCCGAATATTACATCTCAACACAGTGAAGCAACACCCCATGTATTATTAAGTACATATTTCTGGACAGACTAAAACAATTTATTTTTTTTAACAGCTTCCCAAAACAGAAAGATGAGCGAAGTGCAGGCCAAGGTTACAATTGTAGTTCATGCAAGAGCGGTTCAGCTAATTTAAGCACCAACTTTGCTGCTGTAATTGAGATTTTCTTCTTCCAGGGTGGGTTGGAAATGTGAGCTGTAACAGCTAAACCCCTACTAGAAAAAAGATAAAAACCCCAGTCCATTAAAAACTTCACTAATGTCATATGAAATCAGCTGTCTTCAAAGTGCATGGTTCTGTGAAGCAGTCAGTCTTTGGTTGCACAACAATCTCTCAGCCCCTGCGTCTGGGCAGATTTCCTTCTTGTCTGGCTGCTTTGCTAAAATAAAGAGGCTGCCTGCCCTCTGATAAGTGACTTCTCTTGTGCACCAGCATCCATAGGATACTTACTGAAGATAAAAATGGTGGGAGGGTGAGAAAAGGCGAAATAATCTTCTTCAGACCCTCTACGACTCAGATAAGAGGACAATCCCAAGTATAAGCAAGTGGTATTCTTTATCTGTTAATAAGAAGTTATCTATCTGCTCAGGCACAGGCCTCAGTGGTAGAAAAGGATGTGTGGCAAGCACAGAACCAGCCTATGAATGATTTTGTTAAAAAGCCCTTGTTACAGGATGTTAGCCACAATTGTTAAAAAGGCAAGTCTTAGTAGTGGCTACAATTAAGTCCTGCCTACCACTGCTCACAGTGTACGCAATGCTTCAACCCCAGCACTGCCAGCTCAACTAGGTCTCTGCCTCAATCCCTGCAGATGCCTCCACTACCACCCCACCACACTGCAAGACACCATAAAATCCTGTACATTATTAACGGAAAGCTGAGGACTTTACAGCTATATGGCAAAGAATATGCTATATTCTCATCAGGCTGCGAATTAAATAAAAAAAAAATCAACCACAATAAAAGTTTCTTACTACCATCAACCTCATAATTTCATTTCTTTTCTCTCCAATCCAATATTAAAAACTTGTTTTAAAAATCAACTTAAATCTAAAACATTTAACTCTACAAGCATAATTAGTAAGCTTTTCCAATCTACATAAAAGATGCACACACAACACTCAAAATACTGCAGCAATGCAAGTGATAATTGAGCAACATTGCACAAGTGCCATATTCAAGTCAAAAACAATTCCCAAAACACATAAAACTCATTGCAAAACAGTATTTTTAGCATGTCTGCAAACTTTAAGAAGAGAATTTGAAATACAGCAAATGCCCTAACAGGGTATTAATTCTGGCAAACACAGCTGCTTTCCCTCTAACTCTTAGAGGTGCTTGTGTCTTTCTAGACACATGCAGTGACTAAAGGTATTACTCTGGATAAAGCCAGGAGAACCCCTACACTTTGTGAGCACATAGCTTGTCTATCTGTTAATGAGGAATTACTTCTCTGTGCAAGCAACAGCCCCCATGTAATAGTTGGCTGTCCAGCCACTCTGGTGGTCTCTCCCATCTCAAATCAAGCCACAATCCCCCAAATCATAGATGATGCTGTTTCATGTAAAAGCAGGAACACGTTCTCTGTGACTGGTTTTCTCTGTAAATGCACAGATATAATGACTGGCTCACCCTGCATTCTCTGCCCTCCCCCCAGATAAGTTACTGGCTGTTGTGCTTGTTAGAAACCAGTCCCTCACACCACCAAGCCAACTGCTGATTCAGAAAAATACTACCTGGTTGCTGTAAAAAGCATGCATATGTGTGGCTTCACCTGTAATTCACTCCACTGTAGAAGACCGTCTATCTTGCATGGTAGGGAGAATCCCTGTATCACAACTCCAAAGATTACAGGAAGTAAAAAACATTGTAAGAGACTTGAATATCCAGAGTCCTCTTAGTAAGAAGTAGAGGATTTGGTGTCAGCAACCAAACATGTAACCAAATCTCTGCAGATTCAAAAATTACACAGCAAGCTGTGATTGTTACTTCTCTTCTCTGCAAGGCAAGCACTTCTGACATCCAGATCCTCCTGGAGAGCCACATTAACTGTTCTCTCAACCTGGTAAACCCAAGAGACAGACAGAATGACAGGAGAAGACAATCCACCGTGTGGGCAGGTTTGCGGAAACGGGAGCGCACAAGGTGCTTCTGAGGCAAGAAAAAGAAAATGGCTGGGGGGAGAAGAGAACTGTAGGCCAGCAGAAGTGGGTTTGGTAGAAGTTAATAATTAAGAGGTTTGAGCTGAGGAATGGCAGAAAAGTAGCTCTTGATGGCAGAAAGTAATCCAGCAATGATGTGTACACATCTCATGGAGGTACAGAGATACCTGAAGCATGCAAATATTGCTGGAGAACTTTGTCCTTTGAGGCTGTTCAACAAGAGTTCACCAACACTCTGTCTGGAGAGGGAGCCCTCCCTGGGGGACAGGAGACTGCTGACCTCATCTGACATAATTCCTCCTAACTGGGGGTGAAGAACTCCTTGTAGGAGCAAGGCACCTCTGAAACCACTGCTCTAAACCATTCTCAGTACATATTGTTTGCGTTGCCTGCACTGTTTGCTCTTTAAATAGTCAATAAAGTCCCATATTATAAGTAATATACAATATAGAAAGAGCTTAATCCTCACCTGTGAGCTATAGAGCTCTTACACTTAAAAGTTCATGGCTGTCTAAAAATGGATTTACCGACCATGCATGGCAATACCACCTACAGAGAAAGAGCCCACATTGGCTGACTAGCCAAGCCTGGCTCAGACTGGCTGGCTGCTCGAAGCCCAGGGTACAGAGCATTTATTATTAACAAACACCCACAAACTCCACACAGCAAGCTGCGAAGTTTCCCCCTTGACCTGGATATCAAATACATACCTACAAGCATACAGCTCCTAGAAACATAAATAGGAACATAAATGGGCCCTAAAGTAAAGCTGGGGAGGGGCTCTTCATCAGGAAGTGCAGTGACAGGATGAAGGGGAATGGTTTTATGATGAAAGTGGGGAGATTTAGGTTAGATATTAGGAAGAAATTTGTTATTGTGAGGGTAGTGATGTACTGGAACAGGTTGCCCAGAGAAGTCGTGGATGCTGTATCCCTGGAGGGGTTCAAGGGCAGATTGGATCGGGCTTTAAGCAACCTAATCTAGAGGAAGGTGTCCCTACCCTTGGCAGGGGGGCTGGAACTGCGTGATCTTTAAGGTCCCTTCCAACCCAAACCATTCTATGGATCTATGATTCCACGATATAACACAAAACCAGTAACCCATGGCAACAATCATTCTAGTAACCCATCAATCTAAATGCACAAAAAATAAAAAAGCACATAAAACCTCGTCTTCCTGGAAGCAGTTACTGAGATAAGGAATACCTTGCGAACTGCTCAGTGAAGTCTCTGCCTATGCCTGCTCAGCCTCAGCAAGCAATCTGTTCATCACTTGCCCTTGCACATGCTGCTCACAACAAAACCCTTTCTCATTGTCTGAGGCCTTTACTGCTTGACTGATTCAAACCTTCAGTTAGCACCTGTCATATCTCTCCCTGCCCCAGAGAACACCACACTAGCATCTGGCAGTTGCACAGACAGCAGTTTAAAAGTTCGTATCTGTCGTCTCCAGCAAAGGCTTTGTTAGCCATGGCAACGGAGCCTTCAACAAGGTCTCCTGAATAAGCAGAGGACTTGTTTACTTCCATGAAGGCTGTGCTGTTAGCTGTGCTAGCACATCATAATTTTTATCGGTAAAAAACAGGTGAGTTACCAAAAATGCTAATATAATGACAATTTCCAGACCAACTGGCATCATTACAACCTAGCTGCTGGATCAGACTGGCCCTCAGCACACAAAAGAGCGACCTTTTCTAAATGCAAACACTCAACGCTTGGCAAGGTGCCATGGAAGTGAAGGGCAATGAATGAGGGGGAAAAAATGAGAAGAGACAAGATGAGATACCCCAGTGGCACTATCACAGCTGACAGCTTTGAGTGACTGCAGGCCTCTCAAACATGCTGGGATAGCACTTCTGTGTCTACCAGGAAGCTTCGCTCAAGCCATCTACAAAAAGCTCAATTAGCCAACAGGCAATAAGCAGCATCTGGGGACTCTGTTTTTCCCAGAGAGATGAAAGAGCTCTTGAAGTGGCCTTCCCAGAGTGTGATTACAGACTTGCAGGAAAGTACGCGAAGTCTTTCTGTAGTTCTGCAGCTGCTGCTGGTCATTTCAGGTTAACAGCACACTTCTCTCCCAGCAGTCAGCACTTGTTTCTTGAAGTCACTAATGGCATTTTACAAAAAAAATAAAACCCAAAAAACCCCCAAGGAACTACCACGATCATTTTAAGAAAATTTTCCCTTTAAGCAGTTTCTTAGTCTTGTCACCACCGCATTTCCATTTTCCTTGAGGGAAGCTGTGAGCAGGAGAGGAAGCCACAACCTTTGCAGCTGCTGCTATTGTTACAAAACCAGCAGCCAAATTTGCTTTGGCTTTACAAGCTACAGTCACCCAGCTTTGACCAGTCAGACATTCCTGTACTCGCCATTATGTTCATCAAATTATCTGCGCTGTAGCACAGGGAGCTGCTTCAGCTGCGACAATCCCTTAAGAATCTGAGTTATGCAAAAAAGAGGAAGCTCACAGGTGGGTAAGAAGAAATCACAGCAATTTGAGAGTTTGATCTCTGTGTGCAGAAAGTGGCAATTTCTGGCTGCTCTATACTTTACATGTCACCACAAAATAGGAGGACAAGGCCATAGTGTGCGCGATCTGACAGTAGCGCAAGGGAGGCAACTCAGCCACAGTACTGAGTGAGTAACTCACAAGGAGTCCCCAGGGAGGGGAGGGGAGGAAACACCTCCTCAGAGCATGCAAGCACTGTCTGGCTTTGGGGGACAACACTCTATTACCCCAGTAATGCAGAGCAGCTACCTAAGAACCACACCCCCCCCATCAGATGTGCTGCCTTCTCTGAGGTACGGCCACGGCTTTACTGGGTCACAATGAGACACAACAAATTGTTCCAGCATCTACAGCCACGGAACCCAGCAAAGGATGCTTGGCAAGATGTGCTTTATCGTTTATAGGCTCTGACCTGATGGAGACTGCACTTGGAAAGAACCGATGCCAGGTTTCTGTTTCTCTGTGGCAGGAAAGGAGGATGTTCAAAGGAACACCATCTCCAAAGAGAGTGAGGAGAAGGAATACACTGCGCTTGCATCTCTTGAAGGAAAGTCACAGAGCAGTAAAAATCCATCCTTTTCACCACATCTTATTATCCATGGGCACCATGCACACCTGATGAAGTTTTTTAAATTACATTTGCAAATCTAACTTCCTGTAAAACAAATGTGCCAGGAAACCACTGCCAATACTTCACTCTGCTCTTTCAAGCGTACTAAACATGTTTCAGGTGATGTGGTAAATTTCTAGGCTTCATTTCCTGTTTTTTTTTGTTTCAGAAAATGCATTTGCTAACTCTTGTACAACAATCTCTCTACAAAAAGCACTGCAGGCACTAAGGTTGCTAATGAATGCATTGCAACAAACTCTAATGGATGTGTGAAATGAGCAATGAAAGGTAGCTCCAACTTTGTGCTTTTAGGAAGCCTCTTCTAAGATACCAATAAAACATTCACTGACACATTCAGAACAGATTCCCTAGTGCTTAACAATGACCATAACTGTCTTTTTAGAAAATGTACTGGAGTTGAATTTTTAGCCTTCTATAGGAGTTTCTACATTAAAAAAAAAAATAAAAAAAAATACTAGTTTATTTTTTGCTGGAAGAGATAGAAATTAAAACAGATGGTACAAAACCTTCCCCCGCCCAAGAGAAAAAGGACTAAATTCTCAGCTTGTGGTTTGAAGCACGTGGAACCGCTTCAGGCTTATGTAGTTCCTGCCTTTATAAGCCAGACACTTACTCTTGCTCACAGTCTCTAGGGCTGCACTGTTCTCTAAAAACTCTTATGGAGAAAAGGAAAATGAAGGAGAGTTGAAGTTCAGCTACATCAGTTCCCTGGTTTTGTTTACTGTGTAACCCTGTGAACAGCGGCACTGCCACAGTTGAGAATAGCTGCACGGAGGTGAGACAGAAAGGAAAAGTTCCTTAAACTAATGTTGCTTCTGGATTTTTGTCTCATCAAATGAAACTGTGTCAGCTTACAACCAAGAGCTCCTTGGTCAACACACAGGGAACGCACTGTTTGCTCCCAGCTCTTACGCAAATACCTGGGCAGAAATTCTAAAATTGCCACCCAGAGTAGAGGCATGGAAAAAATACAGTTGGCCAAACCAGCCTGTTTCAGTGACCTCGGAATGGAAATAACAGGACTTCCCAGACCTATTGATGTTAATTACAAGGCTTGGACATTCCTCACTCAATTGCTACTGGTTTCTTTGGAGCCATTGAAGCAAGGTGCTTCTAGCAGAACAACAAAAATAATTAGCAGCTACAACATACAGCCCTGACTTTGGCCCTGAAAAGAAAAAAAACCTTGCTGTTAATAAACTTGTCCCATTTCCTATTGCTTTGCCAGTAGTCACATAGCTGCAGAGTGAAGACACTTGCACATTCTTCGGGTGTTTTTCCTCAATTATTATTTTCTTTGCAGACATAAAATGCTCCTGCATGCCTCAAAATAAGACTATTTTTATAATATGTTAAGACATCACTGTTAGCATTATTTATCATGTTTTCCGTTACCAGCCAGATGAAAAGTCAAGCAGAACACAGAACTATTTTAATCTAATCTTTTATGTTAGCATCCAGCAACTTTCAACAAGCCTGTTACTTCTCGCCATTATTTTCCTTTTGAAGAATTATAGAGACAGTGATAGCAGGGGAAAGTTGAAAGTGCAGTGTGCACAGGACCCAGAGAAAGGCTCACAATTTCAGCTTCTCTGCATAGCACCAGAATCCCTCTCTTCAGACTGAGCACCATTATCACCATACAAGCAAAATCATATATCATTGACACGTTGCTTTACTTCAATCACCTCCATGGGCAGAAAGATGTTTCAGGCTCAAGATCAAGTTAGAAGATTGAGTAGCTCTCAAACTATTCCAAACATCATTTGCTTTTGTGAATTTCCTTTTCCGGTATCAATGGTTTTGATTACAAATTGCTTTCTTCCACTAACAGGTTTTGCTATTTTTTCATATTTTAACTTCTTCTAAATGTAGCTGCCCAGTAAATTTGTCCGATACCATCCAACACTTTCAGAAATTTACCTTGGCTCTAGCAGCCTTACTACCAGCATTTTCTAACTTTTAGTGTTAGATATATTAATATTCTCTTGAATACTATTATTCAACTGTATGTTAGTATAAGAAATAACCAGAGAGGTTTCAGCACACTTCCAATACAGATTGTCTTGTTGGCTGTTCACATATCAAGTACGTAATTGCTTTTGTTGAGACGCACTTTGGAAATTAAATAGATAGTCTGCAGAAAAGCTTTAACTATTGCCTTAGTGTTTTTAACACGTTAAAATTATGATGGAAAGCCAACTTTTATTGAATTTATCATTTTTTCCGTTGCAGTTGTTTGCAAATTTTTTCCTCAGCCTTGAGAAGATAATCTAGATTTTCTCCTTTTTTATCTGATGAAAGAGCTTTTTCCTGCTTCAGATTGAGCTGAAACAGTCATAGTGTTTTCAGCTTAAAAAACCCTGTATACTGAAACCGTGCTTACTGTGCCAGAACTATTGTCCACTCAAGTAACAGCAGCATTACTGTGGGAACAATTGCCTACAGTCTGAACTGTGCTCAAAGTTAGCTTGGCCCAGCCTGAAGGAGGGGAAACAGAAGCAAGAAAAGGCCCTGGGAAGGTGATACAATAACAGCCATTCCTACCAGCCAGCTGCCTACAATGGCAGGATACCTATACAAGCTGTCAAACACGGGCTGTGCTGAAAGCAGGACTTAGGCCAGTACAGTGCCTGTGGCATCATCCAGATGTCAGTTGTTAAAATACAAAAGGCACATGAGGGCTCCACAAGAAATTCAGCTAAATTAGACTTGTTTTGATCTATGAACGCTGCCACTGGAGCCACCTTGCTGACAATATGGATGCAAATCCATACGTTGTCTCTGATGGCACAGGATGCCTCAAAAGGTTTCCAAGAACCCATCTGCTGAGAACTCACCAAGCTAAGTAATGTAAGTTCCTGGAAAGTCTTGTAATAAAACAAGCCAGTGGTAGCATGGGCACAGAGCAAACGTGTTTCAAAGAAATCAGCACAGTTACTGTGGCATATTGAAGATTGCCACGTGGCTCGATTTTGCCAGGCTGGCTAAAATTCAGCCATTTAGTTTCTCTGTTGTATCGTGCACACTGATACACACCCACTGGCACACTTACTTAGTACACTGCTGCTATAGAACCAAGGTGGCCACAATGGGATCCCGTGCATAAAAGACATCTCAGCAAAACTGCAAATACAAAAAGAAAACGCGGGAAAAAAGGAAAGACAAAGCAAATGCTATACTAATCACCATCAAGTTAAACTAGTTTAAGCGGGTTAGATGCTGAATATACTTTGTAACCTCCTTTTAAAATCAGAAACTCAATTCAGACTGGATTTTGAAAATGGACCCCCTAATTAGCAATACTCATGCGTGAAGAACAGCATTCACAGAATCACTAGGTTGGAAAAGACCCACCGGATCATCGAGTCCAACCATTCCTATCAGTCACTAAACCATGCCCCTCAGCGCCTCATCCATCCGTCTTTTAAACACCTCCAGGGAAGGTGGCTCAACCACCTCCCTGGGCAGCCTGTGCCAGTGCCCAATGACCCTTTCCGTGAAAAATTTTTTCCTGATGTCAAGCCTGAACCTCCCCTGGCGGAGCTTGAGGCCATTCCCTCTTGTCCTGTCCCCTGCCACTTGGGAGAAGAGGCCAGCACCCTCCTCTCCACAACCTCCTTTCAGGTAGTTGTAGAGAGCAATGAGGTCTCCCCTCAGCCTCCTCTTCTCCAGGCTAAACAACCCCAGCTCTCTCAGCCGTTCCTCATAAGGCCTGTTCTCCAGCCCCCTCACCAGCTTTGTTGCTCTTCTCTGGACTCCTACCAGAGCCTCAACATCCTTCTTGTGGTGAGGGGCCCAGAACTGAACACAGGATTCAAGGAGCGGTCTCACCAGTGCCAAGCACAGCCTCAGAACCTCCCTGGACCTGCTGGTCACGCTGTTTCTGATACAAGCCAAGATGCCATTGGCCTTCTTGGCCACCTGGGCACACTGCTGGCTCATATTCAGTCGGTTGTCAACCAACACCCCCAGGTCCCTCTCCTCCAGGCAGCTTTCTAGACAGACTTCTCCTAGTCTGTAGCTCTGCACAGGGTTGTTGTGCCCCAAGTGCAGGACCCAGCATTTGGCCTTGTTAAACCTCATGCCGTTGGATTCTGCCCAGTGGTCCAGCCTGTCCAGATCCCTTTGCAGAGCCTCCCGACCCTCCAGCAGATCGACACTTCCACCCAGCTTAGTGTCGTCCGCAAACTTGCTAAGGGTGCACTCGATGCCTTCATCCAGGTCATTGATAAAGACATTGAACAGGGCTGGACCCAGCACTGAGCCCTGGGGAACCCCACTTGTCACTGGCCTCCAGCTGGATTTCACACCATTTCCCACCACTCTCCAGGCCTGGACATCCAACCAGTTTTCCACCTAGGAGAGTGTGCGCCTGTCCAGGCCAGAGGCTGACAGCTTCCTAAGCAGAATGCTGTGAGTAACTGTCAAAGGCTTTACACTGAAGTCCAATTCAAACTACCTCACTGCCATGCAAAATACACAAGTCACAGAACTATGTTTTCTCCTCCATTTAATTTTCAAAATATTTACAGATCATTCCCTAAGACTTAGAAAGCCAGGAAATCAATGCATAAAAAGCATTATCATTTCAAAGCTATAATAGTTCTACAAGGTTAAAGGAATTCTCTGTCAAAAAGAATAAAGGAATTTGTGTAGCCTTACAGGCAAGAAATAAATTTTTTTTTACTTCCTAAATTCATTCTGTGCTAGACACCACAGCACTCAGCATTTTAAGAGGAAGCACTGGTAACACTTACAGAGTAGCAACAATTCAGTAATCATCAGATTGCTGCACAATCTCTTCATCTTGTCCAAGACTGCTGGTTTTAGTCCTTGTGTTATGATCTTTTTTACAAAAGAACACTTGTAACATAATTATCTTCTGTTTCCTTCATATAATTTTCATAGCTTATTGATGTAATCTATTCAAATTATTTCAGGCACATATACATATGGGTTGTATTTTTTTTCTCAGTTTGCAAGCACTGCAAACAGCCCTTAACAGTGCAGTAGATGATGAAATGTTTCTTTCTTGTTCTCTCTCATATAGTTTACTTCTTGGTAAAAGGGACTGAGGAAGAAAGAGAAAACAAGAACCAGTAACGTTCCCTCTTCATAACCACAACCATTCAGAGGCCCAGTATCCAATTTAGGGTGATGTATATCTAACCTAAAAGACCTTCTCTTTGTCCTCTGACAGCATAATGGTTCTTCTTAGTAAGGCCGCCGTCCCACCAGCCACATTAACACTAATACAGGAATATTTATAGACTTAGCATAAAGAATTCTTTTCAAAGAAGGATACAGCAAACACTTACTTCCTACCAGAAGAACTGAATGCTAATACAAACGGATCCATGGATGTAGTGGAAATACTGTCTGAGAAGAGATAAAGGGGAGTTGCAAAAGTATTTAGCTCTCCGTATTTGATTGCATGCAGGAATTAATCCAGAAGTGACCTAGCCTGCTTATTTCTGTACACTGCAGCACAAACGTTTATTTTCTTAAGAAATTATTTGAGAAGACGACACTATTGCAATACCATGTCAAAAGAAGTTCATTTGCCTTAAGTTCCTTGGATCCCTGAGGTAACTTTTACTGATGTTATTTACAGGCAAGTTGGAAAGCAGAAAAATATAGGAAGGTGAAGCTGAGAGAACTTCATTTACATTACTTTAACTTCTGTTAAAGTCACTGCGGAAAAACACTAGCTTAAATCCTGATGAATTTGATATTGAACAGCATTGATAAAGTATTACTTTATGGAACGTATGTGAAGTATTACATACAATTACATAGCTTTACATACATTACATGAACACCAAAACTGTGCTAGCTGTAAGTCAGTCATCATAGCAGTAGTGACACCTCAGCAGGATGGAGAGCAGAGAGGACTAGGTATTTCTAGCCCATAAAAGGAACTGTTCCCTCCACAGTGGTGAAAGCAAAATGATAAATAGACTTTCAGCCGATCAGGAAAATGCCGGTCTACCCTTTTAGAACTACAGGTTCATTTGCAATGTAGACACACACTCAAAAGAATATGTGCCCTCTTAAAAGACACTCCAGGTCCACGTGACGGTTTGGGAACAACCCAAGAGAAAGCACCAGACAAGTGTTTGCATGCCTACCAAACCAAATTCATAGCAAGGAACCATTCTGCGGCCTCGTGAGTGCAGTACAAGTGCTCAGCAGATGCAGGTAGCCACGCTCAGTAACTTTCTATGAGGCCGCTTGATACTGAGGCTCATTTCTAGAGGCAGCTGATGGATGAGGCTACATGTCTGTTAATGAACTGGAAGAAATAGGGTGCCTTTTAAATAGAAACTTCAGGATCTGATATTACTCCTCTGTAACCTAGAACGAAATGATTCCTAACTTTTAATGTCAGTTGAGGATGGATGCTAATAACTTACACAAGCTTAAAAAAATGACTAGACAATTAAATGCAGGGTGGGGAGGGGAAGGCATTGTGGGCTATCAAAAATGAAGGCAACAACTCCACAATAAACTTTTGTCAAGGTACAAGTTTTTGCAGGATGAGACTGTATGTGAGGAAGTATCCCCACATGCCGTCTTCCATGCTCTTTCCAAACCATCTGTTAATATTCATTATTATTACTGGAATTAAGCTGACAAATCACTCCATGGACAATTCTGTGCCACAAAAATGAGAGTTTATCCATCTGTTTATCCTCTCTGCATGTAGATGGAGCTAAATTTCCTGCACTGAGCCAAGTTAAGGCATCAGCTCAAATCCTGGCAATGCTCAATTATCTGTTTATTTTTAATTTCTGTTTTTCAGCCATACATCTCCCAGATCCCTTCCCGGGTCACCAGGACACTGCCTGGAGGTCTCCAGCAGACAGGGTATGCAGCCAGCTGGCCAAGCAGTCTCAGCCGTGGTGCCCACTGTTGGCACTTGCATTCAGCCCCAACTTTCTCCTAAAAATTCCCGTGCTAAAGAACAAGGTGTTCCACCGGAGCATGATGTGCCTTTGCATCATGGTGTCACAGAATCATAGAATGAATCATTGAATGGTTTGGGTTGGAAGGAATCTTAAAGATCATCCAGTTCCAATCCTTCTGCCATGGGCAGGGACACCTTCCACTACATCAGGTTGCTCAAAGCCTCATCCATCCTAGCCTTGAACACCTCCAGTGATGGAGGCATCCACAACTTCTTTGGGCAACCCATTCCTGTGCATCATCACAACAAATTTCTTTCTGATATCTCATCTAAATCTCACTTATTTCTACTGAAAACCGTTCTTTCTCCTCCTATCACTCCACTCCCTGATGAAGGGCCCATCTTGTAGGCCCCCTTTTAGGTATTGGAATGCTGCTCTAAGGTCTTCCTAGAATCTTCTCTTCTCTAGGCTGAACAACTCCAACTCTCTCAGCTAACTCCGAGATGGGATTGTCATCATTAGTATTAACTGTAAGGTGTTAATACTAAAAATCACCATTAGCTACCATAATGTTAATAGTTCTTAATACTAAAAATTACCATTAACTAGGGAGAATGACTTGTGGGTGGTAACTGATAAGAAGCTCAATATGAGCCGGCAATGTGCACTCTCAACCCAGAAGGCCAACCATGTCCTGGGCTGCATCAACAGAAGTGTGGCCAGCAGCCTGAGGGAGGTGATTCTGCCCTTTTATTCTTTTCTGTGAGAGTTCATCTGGACTGTTGTGTCCAGTTCTGGAATCCCCAACAAGGATGTGGAGCTGTTGGAACGGGTCCAGATGATCAGAGGGCTGGAGCACCTCCCGTACAAGGGCAGGCTGAGAGAGTTGGGGTTGTTCAGGCCGGAGAAGAGAAAGCTCCTGAGGAGACCTTAGAGCAGCTTCCAGTTCCTGAAGGGGCTACAGGAAAGCTGAGGAGGAACTTTTTACCAGGGCATGGAGTGATAGGACTAGAAGCAACGGGCATAAACTGGAGAGGAGCAGACATACACTAGGTATAATGAGGAATTCCTTCACGATGAGGGTGGTGGCACCGGCCCAGGTTGCCCAGGGAAGCTGCGGCTGCCCCATCCCTGGCGGTGTCCAGGGCCAGGCTGGATGGAGCCTGGTCTGGAGGGAGGTGTCCCTGCCCAGGGCAGGGGGGCTGGAACTGGATGGGCTTTAACGTCCTTTCCAACCCAAACTATTCCCTGGGTTTCTGATTCCCGAACAGACCGCGGTGCGGTGCCCCTGCCGAGCACGGTCCCCCCGGGCTCTCCCAGCCCGCGCTCCCGCCTGGGGAAGAAGCGGCGGCGTTCGCTGCCCGAGCCGGGGATCCCGGACTTCTCCTCCATCCCGCCAGTTGCGGGAGCCGAGCGGCAGCTCCGCCGCGGCCGGGACGGCACCGAGCGCACCTCCGAGCCCCTTTCCCGGGGAAGAAGCGAGCGGGAGGCGCGGGCGGGACCCGGCTCGCCCCTTACCATCTGTGCCACCTTCAGCATCCCGGCGCAGGAGCGGAAATAGGCGCCGTCCATCAGCTCCTCGTCCGAGCCCGACGAGGCGCCCGGCGGGGCCGCGGGGCCCGCGCTGCTCACCCCGGTGCGGATCACTCGCCCCCCGTGCGACATCGCCCCCCTTCCCCACCTTCCTCTGGCCGCGGGACGGCCCGGAGAAGAGTTACGGGACGGGACGGGGCGGGACGGGGCGGCGAGGGGGCGGGAGGCAGCGCCTCAATCCCCGCCCGCCCCCGCTCCCTCCCCGGCCGGGGCGGGGAGAAGCTCCGCGGCTGGGGCGCATCGCCCTGGCCCACCCCCAGTTCCAGCATCTCCTTCTCCCACGCCGAGCTCCTGCATCTCCCTCTCCCACACCGAGCTCCCGCACCTCCTTCTCCCACACCGAGTTCCAGCATTTCCTTCTCCCACCCGGAGTTCCAGCATCTCCCTCTCCCACACCAAGTTCCAGCATCTCCTTCTCCCACCCAGAGCTCCCGCATCTCCTTCCCCCACACCGAGTTCCAGCATCTCCTTCCCCCACCCGGAGCAACCGCATCTCAGAGTGCATCTTGGGCAGCCTGCTCTAGTGGGATGTCCCTACCCATGGCAGGGGGGTTGGAACTAGATGATCTTGAAGACCCCTTCCAACCCAAATTATTCTATGATTCTATGATCTCCTTCTCCCACCTGCTGATACCAAGAAAGCTGGCAAATAAAACTCTCTAAGACTCATTTTGGAGTTTCAGAAAGCAAGCACCCCTTCTCAGGCCTGGGTAACATGTGGGAATTACCTCCATCAATCACGTGGAGCAAGACAAAAGTTGGTTACAGAATATTTTTCCCACTTACATGCATATGTATAAATTTCCCCAGAAATCTTATGCACATCCTATTACTTTCCAAGGTCTAATTTTAGTATTGTTGTGAAACTTTGCAGTAGTCAAAACTCTTGCTAATTTGGAGCTGGCTCCAGCTCTCTAAGTGACCGTGGCTTTCAGATTAGTAAGGATTCCAAACAGAGGCGATTACAGAAGAAGAGACATCTGTTTAGCACGAATTGCTCCTCACACAATACGTTGTCATTTTCAAAGAAAGGACAGTGTCTGAAAACCACCATTTTAAGGAAAACATGCTACCAGTTCTAACTTTCAGAAACCACAACTGCTTAGACAAAACTTAACTGTACTTCAGCTTAAATCAAAATACTCTGCTTAGAAATATTCCACACATTGTATCACTGGAGTTCCTGCATCATCTTCTCCAGCTCGGTGCTCCCACAGTTCCTCACCAGAGAGGCAGCCGCAGCCCAGCCACTCCCATTTTGCTGTAGAAGGCGAAAGCAAGCAGTTCTAAGGAGGGAGAGAGACATCTGAGTGTACATGGTGGAGTCCCAGGAGAGGACCTGGGTGGTGAATGGGCCCTCACAGCTGTTTGCAGCTGGACTCAAATGATATGGATACCCTTGGCGAATCAGAGTTCCCCAGAGATGTTCTTGGAGGGGAGCGGCTCCAGCGCTTTGTAGAACCATAGAATCTCGAGGTTGGAAAAGACCTTTGAGATCATCAGCTCCAACCACACCCGTCCACTACAAAATCATATCCCCAAGCACCTCATCTATCCATCTTTTAAACACGTCCAGGGATGGTGATTCAACCACCTCTGCCAGTGCTTGACAACCCTTTCTGTGAAGAAATTCTAACTTGTGTCCAATCTGACTTGTGTCCAATCTGAATCTCTCCTGGCACGACATGAGGCCATTTCCTCTCATCCTATCACCTATTACTTGGGAGAAGAGACCAACGACCACCTTACTACAACCTCCTTTCAGGTAGTTGTAGACAGTGATAAGGTCTCCCCTCAGCCTCCTTTTCTCCAGGCTAAACAATCCCAGCTCCTTCAGCTGCTCCTCGTAACCCCTGTTCTCCAGCCCCTTCATCAGCTTTGTTGTTCTCCTCTGGACACACTATGGGACCTCAATGTCTGTCTTGTAGAGAGGGACTTTGTAGTGGAGGGGCAGCTGCAAACATCATGTTCCCCACGCTTTTATCCCCACCAAAAAAATCCTAAACCTGCCAATTCATGATCTTGTAAAAGAGAAAATGCACTAAACAGGCAGCTACAGGCAAAATTGTACTATCCAAATGTCTCAGCCCCATTGTTTGATTTAAATTGCACAGAGACACTAACAGAACTCAGTAAAGGAAGCTATATGTTTCCTCAAGTTTAAAAATAACTTGTTTTGCTTTCTGAGAAGTGAAGTAATAACCAGCCCAGGAGTTGGGCAAGTGCCCCTTTTATACTCATTGGAGGAGCAACCCCCATCTCCTGCTGCTGTTCTGCAGTTAGGATGCACATTCTGATCATACTTAGTACACAATAGCTCCTTCAGCAACTGAAATTGTCTAAGGAGAGAGGACAAGTAAGACCAGATATTTCCAACACAAATCAAAGGCTAATGTTAGAAATTCACAAGAGCAAGACACGGTTTGCAGGTGTAGGCAGTGGCCTGTAATGGACTAAGCACTACATAGTTTTTGGCTGCTACTAAGCCAGCCAGTAGTTGCAATAAAAGATATTATCTGTCCCATCAAATTTTATCTCATGTCGTTAGATATCAAAGCTACATCGCCAACCTGCACAACAGTAAAATGCTAGTGGTTAAGGAAGAGCTTTGCTTTTAGTTTTTTTTTAAAACAGCTACTTCTTTTTTTTCTTCTTCTTACAGTTCTAGTCCAGAGGCATGCACATTTATAGGTTTCTTGCAAGCCCCATGGAGGAAGGCTCTAGCATTTCTCTATTTCCTATTATGAAATTTTTCTTACCCGCTGAGTCAGCTTCTTTAATTCTTAACTTCTTTTAAAAGCGTGTATATGAGTGGGACCCTGCTAAGCTGAGGTCAGCCCATTAAATATAAATATCTTTAAATTAATACAAGTAGAACAAGTCATATTTTCAAAGCAGAAACATAGCCATCCTCTGTAAACCACTGTTGCATTTGAAGGTTTGATTACAGTTCTCATGCTACTTACTTGCATCTTGTAAAATGCATTATGTATTACGATGATAAGAGGTACTGACAACTTAATAAATGAAACTGGATGGCTATAACTTGACATCCAGTATCCATATGTATGTGGGTGACTTAGATTTTTCAGAGAGTGTTTGTCTGACAAAAGTTATTTATAATGTCAAATACCTTTATTCTGCAAGTTGATTAGCATTTTGTGTATTCTTCTAAATATCTGTATGATGAATTTCACCAATTTCATTGCATAGCAGTTGTTCTTTCAATCTTCTGAGCACTAAGCAATGCCTGCAGTCACAAATCTTGCTTTAAATCATTGAATGATAAAACACAGCTACCTTATCTTCTTTATCAACATTAGAATGTACAAAGGTGTAAGTCAGTGTTTTTAGTCTTAAGTCAGTATTTAAGACTAATGTGCTGGAAGAAACAGATAACCTTTTGGGTGCTTATGCCCTTCTTCTGGCCTGAAATAGGAGGAGCAAACTTCAGAAGTAATTCTCAGCTTGTACTGGTTCCTCTAATATTAACTAAATATTCAGACAGTCAGTACACGGGGAACAGATGAGAAATGTGACGGATAAGAGCAAGTATGGGAGGTAAGATAATTATCATTCTAAAGGGAAAGAGCAAGGCAAGCAAGTTATGGTTTGTGAAAAAAGCAAGGCCAAGCACAAAGCAAATTTCTGCACAGCACATGTTTTTTTAAATTCAGGATTAGGTATTCTACTCACAGATTGCCTCTGGACATTCCATACCTCTTCCCTTGAGGATCAGGGCTGAAAACCCAGAGAGGTTGTAGGTATTTTGCCAGAATCATGCCCTAGCTGCTAACAGGGTGGTTTTGCTAACAAGTTTTGCTAACATGTAGCAGCTATTTTGTAACACACCTTTTAACTTCCTTGATACTTTTTTTGTAAACTGGATGAAACTCCCTCTTACAACCTCTCTCCACAAAACGTTGCTAGATTATAACCTTAGACCAGACCATCGCAGTTACCTCAAAATTATGAAACATTTGTGCAAACATAGACACATTATTTTGAATTTCTACTACTAAAGCATTTTTATTTATGAGATTTTAATTCTGGCTTTATTTTTAGTCACATTCAATCAGTTGACATTTGGATCATTTTTATGCCTTTGATTATTTTTTTCCAGCAATGGAAAAGAGCACACGGGATTTTAGTGACACATTTTATCCGCGTAGATAAAATGCATAGAAGGTACCCTTCTTCCTTCTCACAACTGGATAATTTTAGCAAGCAGCAGACAGCCTGACCTTTGTTGTGCAGGCCAGATGCAACTTGCAGATAAATATAGGTTTTTAAATAATATCTTGGCTTCCCTTACACTGAAATCTTGTGACTTTGACAGATAATCAAGAACAAGACAATGTGACAGAAAACAGAATTAGCTGGCTGCTGATAAATGTTTGCTGCAGGGCATGCGCATTAGTAAGCACACACCATTTAGTTACAGGGATAAATAAGGAAGTTTTCTGAACCAGTAAGATTTCACTACTACTCCATACAATCGTCCAGCTAAGTTTTTGAAGACTAGAAGAGTCCAAATCTTCTTAATCCAGGAATAAAAGATTTGCCAGTAGTTTTAAATGAAGAAAATTTCAAATAGTATCACAAAATAATGACCTTACAGTCATCATATATTTCCTGGAAAAAACTGCATAGGTTCTGTATTTGAAAGTTATTTTCAAAGCTACCTTTTTTGAAAGTCATACTTCTGTCATAGTTCTGCTTGACTCAAAGCTATTTAAATATAATCGTCAAATTAAAACGTTCATTTGCGAAACTATCAGCTCACAGATGATGCCAGCACACAGTATAGGAGGGAGGAAATTCTTTGTTTCTATCACTGGCCTCTTGACAATTCTTGTATGGATTTAATCTTTACATAATTTAATAAGTTTTAAAAGCCCAGATTTTAATTAGGACAGATTAATGGCCTAATCTGATGGGAAAAGAGAAAAATACAGTCCCCTGAGAAACAAAATCTATTACTTTTAAGTGATATTCTGAGTGGCTTAAACACTGAGCACTAAGGGAATGCTGTCTAGACTTACACCTCAGAGCCTGCTGGATTTGAGAAACCTGTTGAGATAAAGTGTTTCAGGTACAATGTTCCTTCTGCGAGCTTCAGACCTACAGTAACATGTTCCAAAAGCAATCTCAGGATTGTGAGAAGTTGTTAGAATATGCAAACAGACAAGATCATCAGCATTCTTAGTAGTATACATTCTACTCCGCAAAACAAATTAAAAAAAGCAACCTTCTACTCCCAATTTACAAAACATGCACAGTTGGGTCATTTATATATTTATTTTTAAAGTTTGGGGTCTTTTTTTCCTTCACAAAGTCACTTTCTATACATAATAATGAGACAATATCAATCATAGTTTTGATTTGCAGCATTCACTATCAAAAGTATAGCATTGACATTTAAAAAGTTACATTTACAATATTGGCACATTGAGAAAGATTTATTAGTTTCAGTAATAATATCTATACAATGTCTAGAAAAATACCATGTTAATTCTAAAAGAAGCAGTAAGAAATTTTATTATACAGTACAAAGTCAGTGTTAGACATCTCTGAAGATGATACTGTATTATAAATAATCATTTTAATCTCAGCTTAATTTTGTGTCAATGCTAACAGAAATGCTCAAAAAGACCCCGTCCATCTTCCAAGCTTTTGTCAAAGAAATATAAACCTGAAGGTATTTTATACTACAGAATTCATTTTAACAAAATATTTACTGCAAGGTTCTTGATCGCCACGATATAAAGCTAAAATACGTATTTCCAGCATAGCAGGAGGTAACCACGAAGGCAAAGAACTGTAGAGAGAGGGAGGAAAAATACATTACAAAACAATATATATTTGAGAGCACTGTAATTTCTATCAAAAAATAGTTACAGGATTTGGAAAAATGCAAAATATCAGGCTGACTAGAACGGCACTGTTTCACCTCCTTGTATTTGTGTGACCATCACCGGCAATGCTGTTTAAGTAAGCTTATATTATGCACAGAAACAGGGGCCCAGAAGCAGACAAAATATGGCATATTTCCACTTGCATCTCCACATTATAGCGCCTCAGTACAGATTTTACAGACTGGACTCCCACCAATCCTAGTCTTGCTGGTTGTAACATCAATTGCAGGACTGAGGGGCAGGGACAGCATGAGCTCAAACCAACACTCCTGTGCTGCTGCTGTGTTCCAGGAATTGCCTACAGCCCATCTGTACCTCAGTTCGCAGGCTGTGCATCAGAATAGCTTGTTTACAGAGAAAACTTGGATTCAAATGCAGACACGTTCTCAAAGAGCAGTTATTGATTAGGTTATCGATTCCAGAAGTTCTCTACTGATGAATAAAAGCATTCCTCAGGGCAAGTAACAGTGACAGCAACCATGCTGAGATATCATTACTTTGTCAGAAAGCGATTACAGGATAAGCCTTCTGTAGCAGGCTACATTTACTTTCTGTTTAAAGATTAAAACTACAGCAGAGTTGTTTTTACAGACCTTGCAGCATATGCACACAGAAACCCAAGAACAGCTGTGAACTATTTCAGTTGTACTGGTGAAGTCCAATCCAGTGCCAGTGGCTAAGTTCCTGCTAATCACTGCTTGGCGTTCAAAATAGACAATGTTCAAAATGGTCTTATGATAAGACCAGAATGCTTTGTGTTGGTAACTGAACTAAATAAAGCTGACACTGCAAATAGGATTAACACTACTTTTCCTGGAGGTGAGCAGTGATAGGACAAGAGGGAACAATCGTAAATTACAAGAAGGGAAATTTCAATTAGATATTAGGAAAATATATCACCATAACACTACTCAAACACAGCAACAGAGGCCCAGAGGCGCTGTGGAATAGCCATCCTTGGAAATACTTAAAAATCAGGTGGATAAGGCCCTGGTAGCCTGAAACATGTTAGCCTTGCTTTACAGAGAGAGAGAGTGGGACCAGATGACCTCCTGAGGTCCCCTCCAGCTTTAAAACATGTTATGATTCTACCAATGTTTCTTGTTTATATACCTTCATCGGCCTGGGTGGGCAATGAGAGCTCTGAGAGCAGGGTTCTGCATACTGGCATTAAATCTAAGCCCTCCAACAGAGGGCTCTTGGTAAGTCAGGTCTAACAAATTTAATTTGTGGCACCAAAAGTTGTACAGGATGACATAAAATATTGTAACAATAGACAATTGTAGCATTCTCCTTTTCCAATAAATCTGTTTCTTACAAAATAAAAAGCACCAGCTAAAATCTTTCTAATAGAGAACAACCATTGGGGGGATAGATGCTTTGCTAATTTCTCACAAACATCCATCCATTAAACACTTAATAGGTTCAGAAAGCAAGAATCTACATTCAGTAGTTTGACAGTGCATTATGCAAACACTATTAAGACGTATTAGAAGAGATTCCAAACATCCCATGAGAAACTGAGCATTCATGCATTTTGCATAAAACCTGCATCAGCATGGGATCTAGCAGCAAGCAAGTTCCTCTCAACAGCAGTGGCTGAGTAACAGATCAATAGTCACAAACTGCCAAGAGGAGAAGATCCTGATCACCAGTGAAATGACAGGGACATAGTTACCCAGTTGCCCAAGATCAAAACAGAGAAGAGGGTGTTCAAATCTCTATGTTCATGACCATATACAATAAGCTTCAAACAGGATTTGTGAGCAGTCTAGAGAGTACAACTGCAGAAACACAGCCAGCAAAGCAGCTGTAATATATATTGGTATAACCCTATACATTTGAATTTGACTACTGTTGCCACATGTAAAAAGTTCTTTTAGAACTCCCTCAACTTAGCTATGAGAATGCATTCAGCTAGTCAGAAAGTGACAAGGCTCTTTAAAAAAAAAGTTGTTTTTCACCCACAATGACTGACTGCTTTTGATTTCCAAATTTAAGTAGTAAGACAGCAAGGTCAGACTAATTAATGACTTGCATCCACTTAAAAACACTAGGAAGTTATAGGATTTTTCAGGCATTGCTCCCCTACTCAGAAGAAAGATTATCAGGAGTTGAGGCTGTAACAGGAAGATCACTGTAGAGACTGCAATTCCCCTTCAGGACCTTCCCAGAGGCACTGTGTGTATGTCTCAGCCCACAAAAACGCTGAATGCACCTAATCCAGATGCGTGCAAAGTTACCCAAGGTAGTTTAAACTGCTTTTAAAGTTGTCCAAGTACACTGAGGTGATTTGGTGCTCACCCAATCTGTTTTGTCTACTCTGATGTGCAGGCTATAACCTCTGCCACAGAGCTATTAGTTAATGAGGGCAAGGTAGGGGAAAAGCAATATGATCTTAAAAACATTACAGCCTTTTCTGATGAGCCTGTCATCTGGAGAAATTTCTAGTCACCTCCAAAACCTGTGAACTGAATTACAGCTACCTATAGGTTTTTGTGCATGAGCTTCCATATTCTATATTCTACATGAGCTTTTCAGACTTCAGAACATATGTATTTCAACCCACTCTTCCAGTAAGTCTGCTTTTGATGTAACTTGATTTGACATACAACCGATTTAAACAAAAAACGAACTCACTGAAGAAGCTGCCCAGCTGTTGTAATTGTGACTGTCCAGTTCTTTGGTAACTGAAGTTGCATCTACGATGGCAGCAATGAGGTACAAAATGAAGGCACTTCCATTAAAACATAGACCCTGTTGAAAAACCAAACATAAGTCATTAATACACATGTGCATTTATTACTTCTTTTCTTTTCCAACATTATAAAGTTCTCTTCTGAAATATAACATACATATGCAATGTACACAAGAAATGTGATTCTTGACTATTTTTACCTTCTTTCAAGCTTCCATCTGTAAGTTTAAAATGTAACTGCTTATTTGATAGATCCATAAACATTAAAGCAAATTTTGGCCAAACTGTTCTCTCTATCACACTAAGTCAGAATGAGTCTTTAAGTTAGTGTGCTGTGATTTTTTTCAAAATAAGCAGATAAAACCAAGGAGGAGAACAGTCTGAATGGACTACAAGGGTCACCAAAAATCATCCATGGCAAATGTTGTGTTTTCTCTTCCAAGAAGCAGACTTAATGTCTCAGGGTGCCTACATTATTTTCATTACTAAGTAAAAAGCAAAGCAGATAACATTGATCTCACACAGCACTACAGGGAAACAAGAACAGTTTGGGTTTTTCATGTGAGAGAGAAAAGGAACAGAAGCGAGAATGGAAGTCTGAGAAGATGAAAGATAAAAAGGTATGGGTTTTTTTTCAGAAGCACTTATAATACCTTGTCCTTTACTTACTCACCACTTGGTCATGGCTATAGGAAGTTCACTCTTATTTTTTTTAAAATCCCCCAGAACTCCATCCTGCTACTTGTTTAAAGCATTTGAATTTGGCTGTAAAATATACTTTTAGTTCATTAGTGCCCGTGATATGCTTTGCGCCTAATTACAACTGCAGGAATTAGTAAAACAATTTAGAACAGGTCCTGATGTTGTACACGCCCTTCAGCTTCTGGACTCATGTTTGCACTCTGGTGTGTGTTACAAATATCATAATCTTTATCTCTGTTGCCCCAGTTGTCTCTAAATGTTGCTATACTGATGCAGCTCCAACTTATTAATCTTCATGGTGTGACCCAGTGGATGCTAGTGAATACACGCCAATTATTCACTACTGAATTCACTAGTCACTGACTCTAGCAGAATTGAAAAGGAGAGCTAGCTGCAGCCCAGGAAGAGAAGTTTAGAAGGCAGCGACAACAGCTGTATCCACATCAGCAATTCCCTAGTGCACCAAAGCACGGATCCACAGCTTGAAGTGGTTGGTATGGAAGCTCCTCGCATCCCTCTCCAGGACATTTGGTTCTGGCAGAG
Organism: Phaenicophaeus curvirostris; assembly: GCF_032191515.1. Classification (NCBI taxonomy): domain Eukaryota; kingdom Metazoa; phylum Chordata; class Aves; order Cuculiformes; family Cuculidae; genus Phaenicophaeus; species Phaenicophaeus curvirostris. The sequence continues at coordinate 47,423,261 of NC_091397.1, read as the reverse complement.
TTTACTTCAGACTCAGCATAGTTTGGTCCACTGCTGCACATTCCCATGACACACAGGGTTCAAAACTTCCTCAATACCCCAAACACAAGCTTTCTTAACTTTCTTAAGCTTTCTTAACTGCAAGCCCCTCCAGAGAGCAGCATGTTGTGCTGTCATCTGCCAGTCTTCAGGTCACCACTGCCTATATGCTACTTCCCAGGAAAAAGTTTTCTTACAGTATCAGAGCAGGCTGAAGGACACACACATCCTCCTTGCAGCTTCAGGACATTTGGAAAAGAGCCACTTACCCACCTTTTCATGTCCAATCATGGGCAGTGTCTCAGCACTCAGATAGTTCAAGGCCTGGCACTTCAGGATTGATTCATACACTTATAAGTGACTGGAGTTTATCTCACCTCTATCAGCTGATCTAATAAAAGGTATTATCTCCACTCATCTCCCTTGTTTTGTCTGGTCATTACAGTAATAAAACATCAAACAGTCAATTTTGAGATAAAATGCTAACAATTGGCAGGTTCAGGTGAACTTCTGTAAAGCACCCATTTGCAAACTCCAAATTTGATTGCCTAGAGTACTTGTTATTTTTAGATTTCCTATTCCAAAAAGACTCAATTACCCTGGAAAGCTACAAATCCCTGCAATATCTTGTCATGTAGAAAAGAAAAAAAGCACATAATTTTTGAGAAGTGCTGCTCTGGGAAATAACACTGTTGGGGAAGATGGAATGCAATGCAAGCTGATTGGGCCTTTACTGCCAATATATTACTCAAGCCAAATGGTTCATGCTAAATTACCATCTGCTTCTTAAATCCAGATTTACCAGATTTTAAATGCTTCCATTGATTGTTTTAGCAAAGAACTTTCACTATTAAGAAGAGTCAGTCTTGAAGCTTGTCCTTTGGGTTAATTTGCAGTAAAAGCAACTGCATCTTAAGCAATTTGGTAATACGCTTAACCTGCAAAAAGTGAATTTATGACAGAGAAGTCCAGATGTAATTTTGCATACTGCATACAATAGGCACAGTCTGAGCTGTTGCCTAAGGAGGCAGAGTAATAACCAGCAGAGTCTGAAATTCAGGATACTTCAGAGAATGGGGGGAAGGTGGGTGTAACCTCCCTCATTGAAAAGGTGTGCGTCATGCATTTTTGAATGAATACATTAACAACATCTCTCTGAAAAGAGACCCAATGTTGGCCAGCCAGGAGTGGCAGGTCTAATTCACAGGCCGTTCCCAACAGCTCTTTAAATACCTTAGGGCAAAACGAGCTGGAATGCCAGCACCTTTTATTTATTTTGCGTTTATTGTCTCTTCATATTATGCTTTATTATAAAAGGAGACTACCTTTGGACCTACATTTATGTGATTTTACCTACAATGTGTGGGACTCAGAGCAAGAAATGCACTCAATGTGAAGTAAAAGCGAACCAAATACCTCAGCTTGTCTACCAGACAGACAGGGGCAACTAATTTCTGTGTAGCTGTTGCCTAATAACAGTGTTCAACCAATGGAATAAGGATAAAGGCTAAAGCTGTGTCCAAATGGATACAAAGATGTTTTCCCTTTGAATGTACTGTACTTACATCTAATGCAGCAGAGAGAAAAAAAAAACCAACCCACACCTTTAAATGTACCCAGACACATTACTGCTGTAATTGAAATAATCCAACATTTCTACAGCAGTGTTATAGCCTTAATGGTAATTGCCGGTCATGAAATTTGAAAACAGAGAAGCTATCTGAACATAATCCTGGTTGTTCTTATTAGTAATTGCTGTACCTGGCTATTTATTACAGCAGCAAATGGGAAGACTAGAAGAAAAGAATATTCAATTTTAGTCATGTACACAGCATAGCTGATAACAAGCTGTTTGCAACAAAGAAGTCAAGTATATTAGATCATAAAACCAACAGAATTCTAGTCAATAAATCTTTAGCTAGCAAAAAGAAAACCCAAAAAAAAAACCCAAACCAAAACAGTATTTCACTGTATCAGCTGTATCAGACAAATGTAAGGCTAAAATTTACAATAATTCTTGGATGGGTCACAAATAGCCAGTTGGCTGAGAAGACAATGATTTTTATGACCTATTAATCTGAATGCCAGCTTGTTATGAAAATCATGTAAAAATATACTGTTAAGAGGTACAGCTTAGCTCAGTTTGTTCAAACCACAAAAACTGGATCTGAATTTCAAGTGCATATGATTTTTTTTCTGTAATTACATTAGCTGTTCATCTGATTTGCATTAAGTCTTAAGCTAAAAGCAAAGGACTACATGGCATGTATTTTACATATATAACACATTAATTTTCATCATCGCTTTCACAACAGTCCATATAGAGCTTGTCAGACTGTTGCTACCTCTGAGCCACTTTCACTTTAGTGGAGGAAGACTCATGTTTTACGAGCCAGGGACCCACCCCCAATTCGTGGTGTTGATTCAACTAGGGTTTTCTGCTGTTTAAGCCATATGGACAGTTCTGCTAGATCAGAGGCAGCAGCAGACTTATTTTTCATGGGATGTAATCACTACAGGGAGAAAAAGAGGCAACTGTGCATAACTATCAGTCACACGCACATTATTAAAAATCAAGTCACTATATCAACTGCTGAACAAAATGGTGAAACAACATAGGAAAAGCATTTTAACAGTGTCTGGGTAGTATGAAGGTTAAACACTGCAGGTACGCAGCCACATAGTAATCAGTGAAAAATCTGCAAAAAGCACAAGTACAGCTGGTTATTTACACCCATAGAATACATCAATATTTTATTTACCCAGCAAACCTGAAACAACAAAGCATGGGTGTATTTACCACTGTGGTCCATGGCACCTGGGGGATCCTGGTGTAGGTCATTGTCATGTAGATAATCAGAAAGAAGACGGTTAGAACCCAGTAGAACACGGCTACAAACATTACCCAGCCAAAGGCTGGATATAAGAAGTATTCTGTTCCAGCAATCAGGGTCCACACCAGCAACCCCAACACCTACAAAAGTTATGGAGAAGAAAGAGAACTGTTAAACAGTCTTCATACATTTGTTCGAGGTCAAAGAACAACACCACTGCCATTCACAAAACCATTTGAGTTGAGTTGGGGTACTACATTGAGAGAATATTCATCTAACAAAAAAAGAAGAACGTATAAAACTGGTTTTGCTGTGGCAGGATGTCACAAAGAGAAAGACAAAATGAGGTGCCTCAGCACTGATTTAGCTGGTTTTCAACTATTATGGAGCCGTACTTGCTGTGGTTTTACAACTAGCTCTCAAAAGGATTGCTTATTATAGCCTACTTGCAACATGCATGAAGGCAAATACTACTATTTTGCAGTCAGTGAAGTCACTGTAGAAACAGAAGCCTGTGAAGGACCACTGGGATCTTCGGGTCCCATCTGCCACATTTACAGGTAGACAACATTAGTAGTTGGGGTCTGGTTCAAAACGGTCCACACTTGCTCTGTAGACTGGCAGGCACCATAGACAAAACAGCTCCCAGGACCCTACTATAAAAAGTAGCAGTGAAATATCAACAGCCACCACTGCTGTAACACGTTGCCAGACCAAAGCAGGTCAGGCTGGGAATGTCATTATATTCCACAGTTCTTAAAACCTCTTCCAAGTGACCTGACCCTAAGTAGTAGACAAGAACTCACACTCAAGCAAAACTCCCATGCGAACCAGTCTGGGGAGAAACCTCCCTCCTGATCCTGAATCTAGTAATCTGTTCACATCTAAGATGAAGGAATACACGAACCAGAGATTTTAACATACTCTCTTCAGTTTTCTCTAGTGTTAGGTGATGTCCAATGCATTAAAAAGGGATGAGGAGCAAACAAAACAGAAGTCAAGTCATAGGCCATGGGATGAAAAGTTGTGTTTTTCTAAGTTGTCCAGCAATTAGAAAAATCTTAATTATAAAATGAAAAGGATATTTTATACCTTAAAAACAAACAAAGCAAGCCCCAAACCCCACCACACATATTTTACTAAGTCAGATGTGGGAACTAAGAGTCTTATATTTGAAACAAGGCTCATCTCTTTCTGCTGTCAGGACTATGGAGAAATTGCACAGCAGTGAGAAGTGGAAGTAAAACAAAATTAAAGTAAATAGCAACACACTTATTTAACAGACAACAGCCATAACTGGACAATCTGAAGAATCTTCTACTCCAATATTCTGTTTCCAGCAATGGTTAATAACGGATGTCTGAAGAAATATATTAAGAATAGACAGTGCAATAGTAATATTTCCCTGGACTACCTTCCTCGCCTCTCAAGAATGTGCAGTGGAGGGAATTCCTGAGCCTACAGTGGTATCTGTAATCAGCAGCCCCTGACAGGAGATGATGGTTTGGCTATAGTTTCATTGGCACAATAGCTAATCCTGTTCCCATGCAAGACATTGGGCATGATCCCACTTACTTTTGCACAGCACAATCAAACATTTAAACATTAATGATAAAATCTCTAAACATTACACAGAAGACAAAACCATACCGATAAACAAAACTTCATTGTAATTGGTCCCGCTAGCTTTCAGCGGCTGCCTAGTATCTGTTTATTTTGTCTTCAATTCATCCTTCAAACTGCCACCCAAACTTAATTCGTCCCTCAGCCTGTGGTCTTGAGTGTTTATGGTATATTCCTGAACATTATTTCTACATTCATCCACACCTGCACCATTAATACACAAAAATGCCACATAATTGTCTTTTCCACTTTTTATTGTCTTGTAATAGAGAAGGCACATAATGACCTTTTAAACAGCACTTTTTCGACAATTTGCAGCAATTCAGCAATTTCTCTCCAATCAGAAGAATTCCTAGAACTTCCTCAGATTTGGATAAAAACCCCTACTTTCCACAGCATACCAGGAGAGGGCAGCATTGCCTCGCAACAACAGTTCAAACTGCAGTATCTGTGTAGTTTAAAATATACACTACTCTTTAATGCAAAGTTATCGCTCCAGCAATGCTTCCCGTAGCTCATTTTAATTCTAGTTCCAACAACATTTTACTGATAGTAGCAATTCAGTTAATAATGCCTCAAATTGCACGAGCTACCCACGATTAGATTAAAACCAACTCAATTTTAGTGTAACAACTGCCTTAAGATTAAACAATCTTGATAGACTGTTTAGCTAACAAAATACTGGGGTTTTTTTTTTAGGATACAAAGTTGCTTTTAATTATGACCATCCACTTTAGTTCAAATTTTAAATTAATCATCCAAAAGTTACACCAATTAATAACTGGTCTCATGCTTGATAAATAATTACTAATGACAGATCTATCCTAGATCTGAATATCTAGTAAAGTACCATGAACAGAAACTTCGAAGATGAGACTAAGAAAACAAAGAAATTAAATATCTTTAAACACCACAACCTACAGACAATAGTGTTGGTTTTCAGAAATCTTTTAGAAGTAGAAGTAGGCTTTTTCATTAAAAGCACAGGACTACAAAAAATGCTTAATACTAAATTCAACACAAATAAGATTGATAAAGACACCTCTGCTTCTATAATGGATTATTTATGGAAACAGTAAAAACTTCGTAAGCAGCAAATTACTAACATTCAAAGGGAAAAATTTGATCTTACTTACGACCACTAATCTTACATTACCACGCAGCGAAGCTAGCAAGACATTAATAAGAGCATTGACATTCTCACTGGCCAGCTGTATCCTCGGCTGCATCAAAAGACGTGTGGCCAGCAGGTCGTGGGAAGGGATTCTCCCCCTTTACTCTGTTCTCCTGAGACCCGACCTGGAGTACTGTGTCCAGTTCTGGAATCTCCAACACAAGAAGGACACGGAACTGTTGGAATAGGTCCAGAGGAGGGCCATGAAGATGATTAGAGGCTGGAGCACCTCCCACACAAGGACAAGCTGAGAGAGTTGGGGCTGTTCAGCCAACAACTCCAAGAAGAGAAGGCTCTTGGGAGACATTGCAGCAGCTTTTCAGTACCTCAAGGGGCTGCAGGAAAGCTGGGGAGGGACTATTTACAAGGGCATGGAGTGACAGGATGAGGGGGAATGGCTTTAAATTGGAAGGGGGAAAATTAAGATTAGATATTAGGAAGAAACGCTTCGTGATGAGGGTGGTGAGGCACTGGCACAGGTTGCCCAGGGAAGTTGTGGCTGCCCCCTCCCTGAAGGTGTTCAAGGCCAGGTTGGATGGGGCTTTGAGCAGCCTGGTCTGGTCAGAGGTGTCCCTGCCCATGGCAAGGGGCTGAAACTGGATGGGCTTTAAAGGTCCCTTCCAATCCAAACCATTCTATGATTCTTTGATTGTTTTTTTTTGAGTAATATTCTAATCTGGTGTTCCTACTTCTCTTTCAAGGTCGTTTTAATATTTAGGCAGCTGCACATATCACATGCATTCTGAACAATTACTTTTAATGTATGTTTTTAGCTAGCCTGTATCAATGGCAGAACAACTTATCTAAGCAATTGAGATTCACCATCGATGTTACAGATTTATATTCTTAAGCTTGGTTCACATGCATTGTAACTTTGATGGGTTGCATATTAGAGCGCATCTGACATTTTCAGTTAGATCCAGATACTCTTCCTGCATATTACTGGAGCTGACAGGCTGAAATAATATTTCAGGTTTCTTGATTAGACCTGAAAAGGTCAGATCAGCTCATGGTCAACAATTCACTCTGTGTGTAGTTAAATGATATGGCAAATGGTTTTATTGCCTATGTAAACATATGCAATAAATTGATTTAAAGTTCACACTGGCCGTCAGCTTCTACAAAAATACTGAAGGAGTCAAAGGAACACAGACATCTAGACAAGTCTTTCATGATTAGCTTGTCTTCTCAGCATGTTAAATGCTTCTGTAGTGTTAAAAGTCTGTCTCGTAATATTCTGACTGTCCCTTACATTACATGTTTGCTGTTCAACAGATCAGTACAAACTGGATGACACTTGTGTATCTGCTGGAGCCAAGAATGATGCTTTTCCTGATGATTTGATAATAAACTTCCCCACTGGGAATAACTGGACTATATTCAAATGCCATCTCAATGAGCATCTAGTGTACAGAATCTGGCAAGTGAGTGATAGATATGTGATATCATAAAGTAAAGACTAGGAACTGCAATATCTGCCCACAGTAATTCAGCATGAACAGACAGTACACAGCTGCCTTCACTGCTTCAGTCAGCTGAAAGTCAAGGGAGAAAGCTCCACTCAGTAACTGGGAAAGGCCTGAATCTTGTTATAACCAGCTCTGTTAGTGTATTATGAATAGCCAAGCATTTGATTTTAATTTATGAGCAAGTCAGAATACGGTTAATTAGAATTACAGGAACATACCATAATCCTATCAGAAATGACTCTGACAAAGGGAGGAAAGGCATCAAGATGACTGAAGAAAATAATGCATGTGGTAGTCAATGAGAGGGGATGCCAAGACTACAAAGGCTCTACCAACTGAGTCCAGTTTTTCAGGTCAGATGGGAGAAAGGGATTTCAGGTTTTCACTCCTCAATATATGACAAAGGCAAGTAGTTTCCCTTGTTTGTTACAGTCTCCTATTTCACCTTGGACATCTATTTTGTGATCATTTGGCTGCTGCTTGATCAGGTACCTCCATTACTAGAATGCATTAATATGTCAAATGTACTAATGCATACATCAGCAGTTGGCAAATACCATAAAAAGGAAATAACTTTGTAGCAAAGTCCAATATTATTGAGTGTGCAGGTTTATAATTAGATGCTTAATTGCATATTCAAACCCTTAAATGTGTGTCATAATTTTTCTGCAGTGCCAAGAACTTCAAAAGTATTGGACTATTTAGTCACTTCAAAAAAAAAAAAAAAAAGGCTTGTTGCCTAGTGGGTGAGAGACATCTCTTCTCATGTTGCTGGTACAAATCAGCAGGTATGAAAGCAGATGTGAGCTTGAATCCATGCATCCAGTTTTGCTTTTTGAAGCAAACTGCAGAATTAAATTTGTACTTGCAAACTGTATTTTAAAAGCCTATGATATAGAGACTCCTCTCCAGCGATCCTAGCGTTACAAATTCTGCAGCATTCATCTTGACTGATTAACTGCAACACAGTTAAAAATGTTTATGCATCCCTTTCAAAGGAAAAAGAAATTTCATTGCGGCAGAACTGACAGGGAGAAAAACCTCATCTAGTTTCATGGAAAAAAAGCCAACCCAACAACCTGTTTAACATGTTTGACTGAAGCTTTTCCTATTCTTTATCCTAGAGATGCTTCCTAGGATCATTCCAGTTCTCAGATGGAAAAGGTGGGAGAAGGCGTCTAGAAGAGTTATGCATTTGTAGGAGTAGCTGTCCGCAGTATTCAAGCCACCTAAACATGGACAGAATCCAGCAAACAGAAAGCAAGAGATCTTGCTTCTCCATCCCAAGAAAGGAGATTTATGACTAGAAGAAAGAGAGACCACTCTGAATTATTGCACATCATTATTTCACTACTAAATCACAAGTTAAGAGCTACCTCATCAGCAGCACAAGCAGACAATGAATGTCTCAACCTCCATCCTTTTCTTCCCTTAGCAACTTTCTGCAGGCAAAAAAAAAAAACAAGCCAGGAGATCTCCTGCAGGCAGGGAAAGTACAAACATTTCTCATGCCTGCTCCCTCCTTTCTTGTCTCACCTTTCATGGCCCTTGGGAAGACAAGGTTGGAGATGCTTTTCATCAGGCATGAAGAGAGTAAGCAAGGATACCTAAGGGCAGCCAGACCAGCACTACTGGGGTTCTCCTCTCCTTATTTGACGTTGATCAGTCAACTGCCCCTTGGGTGTCTGTAAGCAATTTATAAGATTAACATTCTTCCAAACCTGTCACAGCATGAATCACACACCACAATGCAGGACCTTATACTGTGAATCAAAGTATCTGGAGGTGGAAGGAGGTATTTAAAGAGAAAAAAAGGGGTGAGGGGGGTGGGAAGGGCATTCCTCCTCTAATGTTCCGGTAAGGCATGCCCAGAACAGTCAGTCAGAAGAACATGCAGATTTAATTGTCTTATATTTGACAGATACTGAATGTATTTTTTTTCCTCCAGCTACGGCTAATGGGAATAAATGTTTGTGCTGCCCTTAAATAATGTCTTTAAACGGGAGTTTTTGAGCTCTCTCACACCAAGTGACACACAATTTCCTTCTGCTGCCACTGGGGGGACCACAGCCATCACTTTTGTTTAGGAAAACGCTTTGGAAGGGGCCGCTGGCGCAGGATTCAGGGGGCCCATCTGAAAACATCACAGGAACAATCTGCAAACAGCGCCAAACCCCTACAAATTGAAAGGGAACGCTCGAAATATTTTTATATATATATATATATACACATAGACGATCTTTAAGGTCCCTTCCAATCCAAACTATTCTATGATTTGAATACAAATATATATATTTGTGTTTGTGTGTATATATATCTCTCTACAGAAATCTTTCACAAGGGTCATGCTGAGTTAGAATATCTGCACAAAGCAACTTTGCTATGTTTGCTTCCATACTGGGTACAACAGCAACATCATAGAATGGTTTGGGTTGGAAGTGACCTTAAAGATCATTTAGCTAGATCATCAAACAAAGGTTCATCCACAAACTGCTCAAAATAAGGATCACTTATTTGTTTTACTTCAAAAACAAATCCCACCAAAACCAAAAAAGCATAATATAAAATAAAAAACAACCAAACCCACAAACCCCTTTCCTATTGTTTAGAAAACTGTATTTTAATGTCCATGGAGGAAAACCAAGTACCAGATAAATAAATCAAATATCAATTCAGACTAAAATAGAAAACCAGAAAAATCTTATTTGCGGTGCAGTCAGGGAAAAGGTGATAAACATGTTTTAAAACTTAGCTTTTAAGACAGGAAGGAATCAAACTTAAATAAGATTTCTAATAACACTTAGTAAAGATACAAAGACGAAGAAATCCAAAATCACCTTTCAGCTACCTCTTTTTTTTAACAGATACAAAGATCCTTACTTAAGTGCCTCTGAAATTTCGAGGACCACATTAATGTACTCTGCAGTAATCAATACATTGCCTTAGCCGACTGCGTCTCTTTTCCAGTTTCAAACACTTTTTCAAACCAAAATATTATGAGTTGACATCAGCCAACTACTACCATCTTCCTCCTCATCACCAACAATACTGTATACCACTTCCCCCCCTCAAGCATTTGGTGCCATTAGCAGTTGGAAGCATTTATTTTGCTAAGAGCTCCTTGGCGGAGGAAAGCTCTGTGACTCTCCCACACTGTCTTCTGGTAAGACAGTCCAATGGAAGAGAACTCAGGCTCTACAGGAACACGGGAAAAAATTCCTTTGAATTCTGCATAGTTTTCCAGGTGGTATATCAGAAAAAAGAAAAGGCTACCGTTTTTGCTGATACTTTCCAGGGCTTTGCATCTCTAGCAAACATGCCAGTGGTCATAATGGCCACATCAATGGTGTATTTCATCATTTACACAGTACAACTCTTAGTATCAACCTGAATGGCAGCTACAGAATCACCCCTCCTACCTTTGAAAACATTTCTATTTGTAATAAAACTGCCAAATTCAGTCTCTTCTACTTTCACAGAATTTCTAAAAATTGTATGAATACCTTTTAAATTATTTTCAAGCAACCAGTTTCAGCACTGAATCCTCCCACCAGTCTTCAAACTTTCTGTCATGCTCTTGGCTCCATGGCAGCATCAGCAAGCACCCCTCATCCCTCAGATCAAACTCAAGGGCTCGAATTACTGGCAATACTATCACTTCAGAGAACTACCCCACAGAGTTGTTTTTCATGATCAATTTGCTAAGAAAGAAAACTACTAGAAGTAGCATGTGCTGCTTGCTCCAGAAACACTCCTTCACCGAAGGCTGAACTCTTGCTCAAGAGTTTAGCCTAAATCCTATTACAAGCCACACAGAAAAACTTCCTGACCCAGGCTTGAAATGGGTCAACTTCATTCAACAGAGAATACACCTGTTCTGGAGTGAGAATTCAGACCAAGTCCTTCAACAGCTGACAGACCTCCAGTGCCTTTCCCACAGCTCCGTGGAGCAGGGAGGTCTTCCTAACACCTGCTTCAGTACCCCAGGAAAGAGTACAAGAGCACCTTTGCCTTAAAAATGGGAACCAGATCTACCCATGCCTGAGCCAGTACAGAAGGGCTAGTCCTGATGTTCCGACCATAACACTCATTATCCAGATCATCCATACAGCGAGGATGTACTGAACTGGCCACGGCATGTGTAAATAAAGGTATTGCTTGCACTTACAAATGGATGCACGCCAAGAGGCAGAGACAACTTGCCGGAGTGCCCAAGAAGGTATGAAGTCTCATTAGGAAGAGCAGAGGTAGTTAATGTCTGGCACGCAAGCAGGAAATACATTTTTTTTTTTTATCAGAATGGATATTGCAATACTGCTGCCTAGGCATGAAGACAATAGTACCTGAGCAAAACACAGTAGCAACTCCTAGCTTTATGCTACCTTAACGAGTCTACTGCCTACTAAGAAGAATAAATCACAAAGGTCCTTCTCTAGCCTCCACTATTGATTCCTCTGACCACACTGCAGTTCATCCATGAGGAGTCTCCTACGATATGGTGCTCTGGCTCACTGCAACTGACAGCTGAGAAAAACAACTTGGAGGGTGGGAGAGAGCGAGGAAGCTGTGCTGTCCATCCCAACCATGTATTACAATGCTCAAATGTTGCTTCACCTGAGAAATATGCGTGGAATGTGTGAGACCAGAGCTAACACCAGTAACATAGACTGAAAGGAGGTAGCTTTAATTAAAAGATCAAGAGATATTTTCTGGAACACACAGATATCCCATCTCCATCAAAATTGTGAAATCACTATAGAAGAGTTTATTTCTTACAGTTTCTCAGGAAGTTTTCACAGAAAAAAAAAGCCCTAGAGGTAGGGCAGTTGATATTCAGATGGTAAACAAGAAATAAGACTCTGCTTGAGTGATAAATATTGTTCCACGTGATCAAAAACATCACAATGGAAGACTAGAAACTGTTAGGAAAAGAATAAAATAATAAACAACTCCACCAAACAGACGATATCACAATGCTTTGTAAATCAATGGTGTACCCACACACCGAGTGTCTTAATTTCATTCCTTTCTCCCATTTCTGAAATTATTCAGTTGGATTATGCAGAGAGTAGCTCCTGAGAGAAAATAACATAAAGGTTGGAAAAAAACATGAGTCAAATTTTCTATTGACGAACGAAGGAGAATATAACAATAGTCTGCAGAATGGCAAGTGGCATAAAGAAGGGAACAAGGACTGGGTTAGGACTTGCAACACAAGAAGCATCCAGCTAAATTATCAGGCATAAAGTTGAAAAACAAAAGAAAGCAGTAGTAAAAGAAATCAAGAAGAAGAAAAAAAACAATGCATAACCAAATTACAGAATTCATTGCCACAGGAAACATCATGCACACTACTAGAAAACAGGTCAGCCCTGTCTCTATACGATACCTACATATAAGACAGTCAAGATGCAACCTACAACAGAGAAAGATCTTGACATATGTGTTCCTTCTTATGCTCCTCCCTAAGTTTTCAATATCAGTCATTACCAGAGACTGAATACCAGATTAAACAGACCACTGACCAGATCCATTACAACCACTGTTACTAGCTTCTGGTTTCAATTTGCCTTACTTTCTTGCAGGAGACCCTGGCAACTAAGTACTGCGAGATACAAAAGCATTAATAGAACAAGATGGGATGACCATGTGCCACATCAATATACCATTTGTTTCTAAAGTAGAATTACAAGGAATAATCTCAAGCAATGGTGAAGAAACCAGCTTGAATTATATCATCATAAAATCTATCTTCTTGGCAGAGCAGTGGTTGATGATTAACAGGTCATTAAAATGTGTACAAAGCATAAAGATTGGTCCTTCTCCCAGGGCACTTTCCACATTAAATGCTTTATGTTTTTTGAGGGCTGCATTCGGGAGTGCACTACTGTTTACTGATCCCTGTGAATTCTAACTTAATGCTCATGCTTTGCCTGCAGATCTGCACACATAGAGACGTTTATACACATTACTGTGCACTACATGTATATTAACTTACATGCCTGTGGTAACACAGTGCTAGCTATCATTTTATCTACATAGTCACAGCAGAGGACACAGCCTCATCTTTGCCCATAGTGTTCTATCATCTGACAAAAGGGCAGTGCCATGAGCCCATCCCAGGTCAGTCAGGATGCAGACCTGCAACCAGCCTCAGAGCTGCTGCAGCTGACTGGGAACGCACGGGTTATGGCTATCAGCGGCTCCATCGGGTCCATAGTTTAATGTAAAAATAAAGAAGGGTGGCGCAAAACACCACCAAAGTCAAACAGCCTGCCCTAAAAAGCACTTGCCTCCAAAGGGCACTTGGTGAAACAGTTGGAAGGCAAAGACATCCACAGCATGTAGTCTCAAAATGTGACCTCAATGCAAGGAGACTGCCTGGCCTCTTATCTGGCAACCATAAGGGATGCAAATAAAAGGAATGCTGCTGCCCCCTTCTCCTTTCACCTCAGCAAGGTCTGGTTGTGGCAGGAATTACTCCCACCACTTAGGATTTCCCAAAAGGATACACCTTGCTATTGTGCAGCAATGTTGTTAATTTCAAATTTACCCCCTCTAGTTTCCTGATGGTGATGGGAGGAGTGCTACCACAAACATCACAGTATCATGGAGCTGGGAGTTACTCACTAGAATTCCTGCTACATTTTGCTCTTCAGCAGCAGAGAAAGAAAAACATAAAGTAAGAGCATGTTAGGTCCAAACACAAAATAATCTGCCTTTTCAGTTACTTTCTGAGGAAAATGTCACTTAATGCTGATTTCGAGCATGAATATTAAAGCAGACAATGACAAAGCAAAATAGTCGCACAGAGACACACAAGGCACAGAATACTTATTTGTTTCCTAGCAGTTGCTTTTGTGCAGCCTGTAGAGGTAGGGGGTTTGGGGAAAAAAAAACTTGAAGATTTGATACAAACATCTTCAGTTTTAAAAGCAGCACACAAATTCCATACCTTGATCTTTTATTCATTTTAAAACTTTGGCTATAAATCATCAAGACAAGGTTATTTTTATTTTAACATTAAAATAGTAATGCATTTTGGAGCTCTGAGTAAAAGTTGTAGCCGATTTCTTTAAGAAGTAACATTCACAAGTTAGTCCTTTATAAATAGTCCTGCCCCTGAACAGTCAGTACAGAATCACAGAATCACTAGGTTGGAAAAGACCTCCAGGATCATTAAGTCCAATCATTCCTATCAACCACTAAACCATTAAACCATGTCCCTGAGCAAAATTACATCTTATATGACCCACATGAGATGCAATGATAATTCATTGCATTGATTTCTGATATGTCCTATTATCAAATTGATGCAGTGTTGTATGATTTCATTGATTTCAATTTTAGAAGATCTTCATACTACAAAATTACGTGCATATTTGAGCGCTTATATTAGCAGGGAACATCAGCTACGTGATGAAAGGACTTTAAAGGGCTTGCAGTGCTTCTTTGCTGCAACGTAAATTAAAAAAAAAGGAAAACCATACTGGTAAGCTTTTTGAATTCTTATTTTGAGATCTGAAGCTGAGGTTTGGACAAAGGAATAAAATTCCTCTCTTTACACTTAACAAGAATTTCTACAGATTATAAATTTAGTATCTTTTCTCTAGGCAGAAAGGGTTTCAGGAGTCCGGTTGCAGTTTAACCGTGGTATAGGGTCTGTTCCCTCCCAGTTTAGGAGTTTGGGGTGAGCATTTCTTGGGTGGGGCAAATGACAAGTTTAACATACTACTTTTTGTTTGTGCAAATGTGGTGACCAGTTCACAAATATACAGGAGTTTTTCTGAGAAGGGTCACAGGCTTTCGATCAAGTAGTAGAGATGCATTTCTGGAGGTAAAGACTGTGGCATAGCCCTTGTGCTCCGAGTAAGATTTCTCCTTTATAAAGCACACATACAGACTGTGAGTGCATAGGTTTATACTGCTGTATACACTGAATACATGGCTGTCTTTGATACTTTAGAAGTGCATTCTGAGGAAATGATTCCCCTTGCACAGAAAAATTAGAAAAAGAATGGGATTAGTGAAGTTAATAGTCAACTCTGTAATCTCTTCTTACTTTTTCTTCTGTTATTTAAAGTGGAAAAGCTCAGAAGTGGATTCTGAGGCCAGAAAATACAGGGCCATATATGGTTGGCTGCACATGTCTGACTCCAGTGAGGCTATTTATTATTATTTTTATTACTACAGCCACCATTATTTCTTAATGGAACATGATGGTAGGAAGGGTTTGCTCATTTATTCTTATAAATTCATATAAGTGAAAAGATGTTTTGAGTTTTCTACATGTTCTTCTACCTTGATCTTGTCTCGTCTATCTACACACAAACTTTTCCTTTGAAAGAAGTTTTATAGCACTCTATCTTCATTTCTCCTATCTTCCCTGAAGGGATTCGGTTCCTAAGGGTAGAAAAATACCAGCTACTCAATAAATGGCAATGATTTCTGTAAGCTACTTTTAACATTTGGTGCATGTGTGCATGCAAAATACACACACCCACAAAAGAAGTCACTCTGCCATCAATTTGTACGTTAATAAGTTGAACTATTTTTAAAAGAGAATTCCTAACAATGGTTACTTATGAATTATGACTGATTATTTATGTAGTCCACTTTGTTTAACTGGTGTCTATGTTCTTCAAGAGAACAATGCTGTACACAGCTGCTTTATTAATAATGTCACTGGCTCTTTGTTGCTATTTTTACTCCACCATCTTCCTGTTAGGCCATGTAAATAGAGATGCCTATAATTAGCAGACACAGCATTGTTTCACAAATCTTAGCTGTAACATTAATTTAGAAAGCTTATTACTTGTTTGGGAATAACTTTTATTTTGCTCTGTAGTTAGGACACACAGTCGTAAAGCCAGATACGATGCAATGTAAAAATCAAAGACATTATATTTGCTAAGAAAGGACACTGCTGCATTCTGCATCCATTTAAACACAGAATTTTTGTTTGCTGTGAGATAAAACCCTCTGGCTGCCAAAAGCTGTAACTCTTCCCCTTGCCTAACAAACAGAAGACATAAGAAAAAAACCCCTGCATTCAGATTTGTTTTTGTTTGCCTATTCAGAAGCTTATTGTACCTCTTGACTATTTCTACGTTGAGTCCCAAATATAAAAGTTCAACCCCAGGAACCATTATCCATGGTTTTAGGTGAAGATTAAGGATTTTACAAAAATCGATCCACATGTTGTAGGAGTACCTCACTGAAAAATCTTTTCCCTTCTCTGGCAAAATTGTTTTCTTTCCTGAATACATTTTGCATTAACAAGAACGAAAAGCATGCCTATAAATATTTAACATTTGCACAGGCTTTTCTGCAGGCATTTGTGTCAGAAAAGCCCATTTTGGCCAAGTGGGCAATGATATAAAGATTACAATATACCACATGCTTTGTGGAAAGAGATGACATCCTAGCATATGGACATCTTACCATCTTTGCAATGGTAAGATTCATCTTGTCTCTAAATAAGCTGCCATAATGCCTATTATTATCACTGTTAAAAACACCTCAGCCTCGCTTCTCATCTGAATTTGTTTGAGGTCAGTTTCTGATCACGTCCTTTTCTGAAAACTCCTGCCTGTCATTGATATATCAAAGGTAACTTTGTGCTAAGAGCTGTATTTAAAATTGTTGACAAAACACAACAGAACGAGAGATAATCATAAATACTAACATTGCTCCTGATAAAAAGCTATGCTGTTTTTTCCCCCACTCCTTTTTATCTTTCTCTTTTCTTTCATGGCAGTAGAAGAAAGCATTTATCTTGAACGAATCAGGATCAGGGCTAATCCAGAATTAAGTTTTTAATAGAGAACTATTTAAGTGTTACCACTGTCCCATAATTAATGCTTACCAAGAAGTTAAGGGTACAAAAGCAACTTTAAGATGAAGAATTCTGTGCAAGTGAAAGTATTAATGCCAAAGGAAGAAAAGTAATAGGATGAGCATGCAGAAAGACACTGCAGCTCAATCATACTTTTAGAGAAGTCCTTGTTACAGTGCTTCATACCTGAATTTTTAAGGTGCTGAAGAAAAAAGTCCACAAGCCTGAAGGACTTCCCACAGCCTGCCTACTCTCCATAATAAATACTCAAGTGGTGCATGCAGCAGAAGAGAACAAAGTAGAATGCTCCATGGGATACCCAACACTTCAAATTCAAACCACCAAAGTCATAAATTAAGTATACATGCCTGTCTGTGAGGCAGGGTATAATGCTCTCCAACTGCTTCAACGGGTCTTGTGTAAACATAGAACAGAACAACTGGCTCCAACTGTCAGCTTTCTAGTGCAAGGAAAAAGAAGTCTCTAATCAAGAAACAGTATTTCAGGGCCCGAAGACATCAGTTTATTCAGATTTAAATAAGTGAGCAGAAACTATTTAACATCCCTCAGATGCCTGCTCTGCTTTTCTGCCAGAGGTTGCTGCCCTGCAAGGATGACTGCATACAAAGCTGCTCTTGAATTACCACACTCCACTGCCCAGTGTATCCGAGGTAAACAAACCACTGGCCTGGGTTATCACCATATATTGAACTGTGAATGCACTGAACAGCAAGGCACAGAGACCTTTTCAGCTGTCTGCGTTTAAGAGCTACCAGCCTGAAATCAGACCTTCTGTGCTTGCCTCCTGTAGTAATACATAAACACAGAAAAAAATCTAGAAACAAGCAGGAACAAACTCTTCTTAGCTGCTGCTCTCACTGCATGCACTTAAGCTCTGCTGTCCCCACAACACAGCTGATAAGATTTTGGGTTTTCAAGCATACCCAATGTCATTTCTCCCTCTGAAGCTGATTTTCCAGTACAGTTCACAGATGTCAGAGCTGTTTCAGACTACAGAGATTACTACAGATTAGTGAATATCCCATGCCTGAAAAAGAAGTGTTAAAGCAATTACACTTCCTAGTGGAAAGGCAGTTCCCACATGTTCTCCTTCTAGCTCCTCTTTCCTCTGGGAGACAAGTGTGTTGTTACCCTGAAAACTGGTATCACCTCCAAATATATCATAGAATAATGAAATTGTGCTGGAAGGGACCATCAATGGTCATCTAGTCCAACCTCCCCTGCAGTAAAATCTTCAAATCAATCAGGTTGCTCAGAGCCCCATCTAATGTAATCTTGAATGTTTCCAGGGATGGGGCATCTACCACCTCTCCAGGCAAGCCCTTTACCAACCTCACCATAAAAAAAAAAAAATCTTACTTAGATCTATCCTGAATCTACCCTCTTTTACTTTAAAACCATTATCTCTTGTCCTATTGCAACAGGACCCTTACCTAACAAAGTATGCCCACAGGCCTAGCACAGGCTAGAATTTTGTCTTAAGATTCAGGCAAATATTCTCAGCATGAGATCAAAATATGGGTCTAAAAATATAAGCACTGCTTGCTCTCCATCCCATCTAACCTCCTGCCATCCCTCACATTACAGAAGGTGAGTCAGCAGATGAGGATACCAGCTCTGTCTTAGAGCATGGTCTCATGAAAAGAGGACAAGGCTACTACACCATTAACCATTGACAAATGAGCAAAGCAGATAAATTAGACAGCAGTCACCTCATCAGCCTTCAGCACCAAATCTACAACTGCTTACCAGTCAACTGCGTGTGCAGCACTCAAGTCACAGTTCAGTATGGTTTAAGGTGACGGGAACCGTGACCGAGTCAGTTGCTGGTTCAGTGAAGGCAGCTGTGACCTGACCCAGCAGGCAGCTGGCAGTACCAACATCTAAAAATGCAGTGACCAACTTTGTTGAAGGCTACCTGCATGTGAGCTGCAACTCTTTAGCAGCAAGTGATGCAGCACACACCCAGAAATTACAAGGAGGGGAGCTCTAGGTAAGGTAACAAAAGCCAAGGAGATGAATGTTACAGCTGAGGGCATGCTCTGTCCGAGCAGCTGGGTCCCTTCCCACCCAAGTGGTTCTTCTGAAAATCCCAAGCCTTTTCCTGTAGTTCCGTTTATATTACACAATCCACAATATACACAACCAACTAAGTTATATTTACTTGGCTAACTTCCACACCTCTTCCCTTTCTCTTTCTTCAGATTTGGATCACAGCTTGCTTCTGCCCAGTATTTTCTTTCCTAGAATAACAATAGGGCAGCTAGAATTAAGAAGTGTTACCAGTCTTTGTTCAAATACTCTTTGTTCAGTATTTCAGCTATTTACCTCCCGCTCAGAAGTTCCTGTTTTCCCACTGAGGGGGGAAGGGAAGGCCGTCTTTGCAGCTTTTTGTTTAAAAAGTCTGTGTTCAGTCAGAGATATTCAGTACATTTTTTCCCTCCAAAGCATGATACGACTAGTTTCAAATCAAAGAGGGAAAATTAAAATCAAAGAGGGAGAATTCTTTAGAGGACTCAAACAATCTGACTACAAAAGTAGTATTTTGCAGAAACCCCTTTCTTCAAGCAACCAACTATTCCTATATCAAAATCCTCAAATAAACACACAGTGAAAACTCAAGCTTGCTATCAAGAACTGCACTCGAACACAGAGGCATGTAACATAACCTCTTACTGCCAACAATATCACAGGTCTCAGCAAGTAAAACCAAGAAAGCAGAAAGGAATTAGGTCACTGAAAGACATCACTAGGTGGGAGCTTTGCTAGTCCACACAAAGGGAAAAGGAAGAACACAGCATGCACAGCAATTTGCCTTTGATGCAGGAGAAGGCATGTGTCATTTTGTAATCCAGTGATAAGGCAGGACAGCCATAGGACAGACTCATTTGTTGGACTGAAGAATTGATATTTGTTATGTTGAGTTGGTTTGACATCTAGGATTTAACAGTATCATGAAGTTACCACAATGTGGGTGTAACAAAATGACTAATGCAACACCGTGAAATAAAATACTTACTTGTACTGTGGGATACATGACTATAGGGAACTTTAAAGAAGTATGTAAATTAGATATTTGTTTTACAAAAAGGCATGCTTGAGGAATGGATCTGCACAGCTCCCGGTTTTATCGTTTATCAGCTACTCTGTTCAAGCCACAGAAACTGCATGTATGAAATGGGTAAACAAACTGGTAGCACATTGAGGGGAATCTTGGTAACAAGTAGGTTAACTGTGCTTTTAATTTTCCCCAAGTCACTTTCAGCACAGTAGGTCAACACAAAAATAAGAGGCAAAAAGTGTTAATTACAGTCGTCCTAATCTCAGTCTAATTTAACACCAAGCACTCCACCCACACAGGGGTAGTGGAGAGGAAAGGTCTTACGGGAGGTGATGTCTTTTATTAGTCTAATCCACAGAGTTGCAAATGAAACAAATGGGGAAAACGTCTGGGCATACACTTTTCTTCAGCACTGAACGGAAGGAACAACAGAGCCGCCCCTTTACCAAAGGCTCACAAGTGGATAGGAAATGACTATCGGAAAGGAGCTGCTGATCTTAAAGAGCCTGACGAACAATATAAGTGCCAATTAGCGTGCATAGCTTTCTCAGTAGGTAGGCTTTCATGTTCTTTTTATTTCATGTGCGGATATGTCAGGATGACCTAAGTCAATGGGAAATTTGCAACAGGTTTTATAGCATCAAAATCCAATCCATTATAACCTTCTCTTCACAACAATACTGTTTGTGTACATGAGATCTTAGTCTGATTTCACGCCTATCATCTCCTCTGGGCTCTATTTGCACCTCTTCTCAGGTTTATCTTCTGGTTTGTGTACACTGTCTATGTAAATCTTACACCATCAGTCAAAATCATGCATTCTTTTAAAATGCACTTCTCTACCTTTTTTTTTATTATTTTATTTAATGGAGACACAAACTGAAGAGGCATTTTGAAATAAAGCTTGGGTTTTAAAGCAAAAATTACTTCAGATGTGGGTTGGTTTGGGTTTGGTTTTTTTTTTTTTTGATGGTAGCATTCCACTGTTCAGCTTAATAAGAAAGTGAAAATTAGATGTAACCAGGCTTAAAGAATTCCATTTCATTTATTGCTATGTACTCTGTTTAATTTTAACTTCACTTTGTAAAGCACTCTTGGAGACCCCATCTCACCTTTAACACATTATCTCGACTTGCTTACTTCAGGCAAACATTTCCCAGATAGTCCTCTGTTACTGCATAAAGAGAATGTCAAATTCTTGTACAAGTGTCTGCTCACGTTTCATGATTGCTGAAGTCTAGAAAGAAACTGCAAGTTTGAACAAAATGTTTGGAAACTATTCTCCTAGCTAAGATTTCTACACTTTTTGCTGAGAAGACAAACAGCTTTTTATGTTACCAGTTGCATCTTCATTGCTTCATTTGGTATATTTAAAGAATTTTCCCCGTTTACAATTATTCCACTCTTGGTAAGTCCCATTATTAAATTACAGTTCTTTAGGCCTGTGTAATATATTCTAAACCGGTCTTATGCGTGTTCAGGTGAAGGTCATAATTCAAATAGAAAACACACCACAAGATAAGCCATCTCTTTAAATAGGTCATTACTTTCCTCTTGAACACTGCCTTTTAAAGTCAACTGTCATTAATGCAAGAATCTCCTCAAAACAGTAAAATAAGGATTGTGGTTTTCTGAAACTAAATATAGTAGTTTCTCAATGACAACTATCTTTCTGTCCAGCAGGAATTTTACATGGCATCCAGTCTCTGATATTAGCCAAACTCTTGTGTATTTAGAGAAGAACAGAAGAACACAAGTACTGTATTTAGTTGTACTGTGCTACAACTTAGTAATACCACAGGGAAGGAGAAATATTTTCATCGTGGAGGCCAACTGGCAATCCATCATAGTAAATAACTGTTGCAACAGTATCTCACAGTCCAATGAACAGGGTTTATACAAATGATGAAACTTCAAAATATAAATCCGAAATCCCAGAGATTCTGCTTTTCCATGTATATCAAACTTCTTTTATGGAACTTTTTGGCCTTTTTAAAAAAAATCTTTCATTGAGGTCATGACAAGGCTATGGTAGGTCTGACAAAAAAACAAGTCCATTCAACCTGCTCTATGCCTGTGGCTCTGGCAAAAGCATACCACCTGCTTCAATGCAAGAACAAAGCATATCACAATATTCACCCAAAAACCTCCTAAATCACTGTATTAACTATAATATTTCAAATATTCTTCTGAAACACTACAGTATTTTTCATAATTTTTTTCACCTACAGCTTTCTGAAACCATTAAAGATGGATATCTCATAATGAGCAGAGCCCGTTCTTTCAGTTGCCTCACACCGTCATCTCCAAAGACTCCATTTTGCCAAATTTTTATTCTTCTATGTTGATTATTTGTGTCAGTCTGGATGAAGATTTTGCAAAAACAGGCCGTGAGCAAGTTGCCCTGAGCTGCTGAGCAAGGAAGGCCTGAAGGAATGAAGGGACAAAAAACCCTCCACAACTAAAAGAGTTTGAAAGACAAGACTTACGACAAAGATGCAGAAGAGTGTACAGGAGAGAGACAAGCACAAACGTAGCTTGAAATACTTTCTGTTAAGTATGCAACAATGCTGGAAATAAAGTTCTTCACAAACCTTATTTCTGTCATTAGTTAAGTATACATTATGGTATAATCTGTATTTACATGAGCACATACTTTCACCCTCTCCAGACCACCACCTGCATGCAGCAACAGAACATAGAGCCTTCTTCAGAACTAATGCCTTCCACTATTTTGCCTTCTCCTTGTTTGCTTATGTAGCCTGCAGACTTGTTCCCAGCCTGTAACTCAGGGTTTTGTATCCATGTGGGCTGTTTGAAAATACTTTGTTATCTGAATTCTCTCACGGGTCATTGGTAAACTATTAAACACATCTCGGTGAGATAAGGAAGTATGGTATCCCAATTGTACAGACAGTGCACTAAAATTAAGGTCAAAATTCTTGCTTAATGTCACCAGACCACTTAACATGGCACTGCATTTTGCCTCTTTGGAACACAGCTCCTACTGACTTCAGCTACACCTGCAAATAATCATTTCTTTTGTATCTCAGACCCAAAGCTGCAGATCCTGAAAGCAAAGATAAAAGTGAGCACACTGAAATGCCAGGCTTACTTGCCTTATCTAGCATCCTATAGGAACACAGTAGTGCAAGCAGAAGACAAAAATCAGATTTCCCAAGGAAGCAATTAGCCAGAAGACCTTCCTTGCTTGCTGAATAAACCCTTTCCTTATTCATGGCATGCCTTCCTCCAGTGCTGTATGCACAATACCCCAGTAACTCCCAGAAAAGCTCTACTGCGCAATGACCATGACAGAAGTTTCTTGATAAAAATAATTTGATCACACAGGTTTTCACTAGATTCTGGTGTTTGCACATGATTCAATATCAAACCAACACTGCCGGGGGAACATCAGTTCTGATGCTTCTTAATTTCCAAGGCCTCCAGCTATCATACTTTTTTTTTTATGGTTTTTTTGTGTGCTTGTACACACACAAGCTCTTTGAAACAGCACGTGATGTTACTGGCAGCAAGGTACATCATGGTTTAGAAATTAAATAAAATACAAATCAAGGGAGATGCTGTCATTTTGGGGTGCTTTTTTTCCTCTCTAAGGATTGAATAAAAGCACCATGCTCCCCAGCATGCATCACAGTTGTGCTCTGACCCTGTAAAGGACAATTATCTATTTGTTTACGCTTTCCAATCTATAGCAGTAGCAGCAGGCATCCAACCACAGGTTCACCCTCCCCTCACCTGATCCTTTTCAGAGTCTGCCCTAGGGTGGCTGCCTCCAGTTAGAGACAACCAAAGCTGATTTTATCAGTTGAAGTGTCATTTTAAAGATACATTGCAGAGGATTTCCTTTTGTTGGAGGCTCTTTTTGCCTGTTCCCCTGCCTGTCAATGCTTAATTCCTGCCTGCAACACTCTCTGTGTCTCCATTTTTAAATTCCTCCTACAGTTGGTCATGCTCTGCTCAAAACTGCACTGCCACACTCAGCTATTAACTGCTGCAGGAGCTACAGCCTTGGGAACAGCACTACTGTTGAATGAAGAGAACAAATGCTAAAATACATATTAAAGGGACTCTTTCATGTTATCGCTATATACATACACAAAGGAAAAAAAAAGGAGCCCTGCTTGTGGCTGTACAGCCTACAGCTAAATAAATGGAGTCTTTGTGAGACAGTGTCACCTTTAATATATTTAAATCCAGGCCTGGACATAGCAGCCACATTTAAAGCTGATGATACAAACCAGTCTTGTTTTCAGATATGAAGCAGAGCTTCTTGACAGGTTTCCTGTCAAGCTGTGCACATCAGGCCATCAGCTAAACACAAGCAGCAATTACCCAAGTGTGATCAGAGAAGCCGCTTTCCCCATATGGCCTTTTCCCAGTCCTACCTAGCATTTTTCAATATATTTTACTCTTAGTAACTAAATTATGATATAACTAACAACATATTGCTGATTGTTACCTTGCTTAGCCCACCTCAGGTCTACAAAATCTGGTTTTAGTGCATGTGATATTGGACCAGAAACATCGTGACTCCCCAGAACAAACTGCTGGCACAGCATCCTTCTAATGATACAAATTTGTTGAATTTTGCTTTGAAGAATTTTGTCTCAGCTAATTTGTATTTGCATCACCATCTTCTGCAGACCCATACCTTGCAAAAGTGAACAGTGTAAACACTCGATATTGTGCTCTAACTTGGCAAAACCTCAGTCACACCCAGGATTGATCCAAGTCTGAGTAGCAAAGTGACCTGGCAAAGCCTGGGTTCAGTATTAATGAATTCTGAAGCAAGACCCCAGTCTTTTTCAATTCACTAACATAAGCGTAACACCACACTTTCCTTAGATCCAACCTAACTCCCATAGAAAGCTGTGACTTCATTTTTTCCTTACTCAGTCCCCCCTTCACTGGAGTTTTCCCAGTCTTACACCTGAGCTGCCCTTCAGAGGCAAGTGAAGGAGTGCCAGCAGCTTCCATGGAACAGGCTCAGGCCACATGAGCAGAACTACCTTGCCAAAGGTTTGATGGGTGTTAAAATCTATTCACTCTTTGACCCTAGAAAAGAGGGCTTGGTCCTCTCTGTGAGAACAGACTTTCTACTGCTTTTCTGGAATTGAAACAGGAGCCAGTGCGGAAATATCACACTGTTACAGTATGTACTTTATCCGAGAGAAAAGCCAAGCTAAAAAATACATACATATATATCTCTATATATGTAAAAGCAGGAACATTAGAAACTGACTCTATGGTCTTGCTATTATTCCCAGGAGAGAAGAGGAAAGATCAGCAAGCTGAACTACAAGGTATTCACCAAATCAGGGCAGTACATTGTAATTCCCACTGTGCTTACTATTCAGAGGGGCTAAGCGTCCCTACGAAAATTTTTCTGTGGGTTTGAGAATTCCATTTTTAAGAAGAATTCTTGAGCCACTGCTGCTCTAATCCTGCCTGCTGCTGCTACACAGTCAATGCAGGACATAGGACAGAGCAGATAAATCTGCAGGCTCCCCAGGTATGCAGCATCCCAGGGCAGGGAGTGAAAGGCATCTGCTCTTGCTGTGCAAGAAATATTTCATTAATGGTTAAGATTTGAAGTCAGAAACTTGGGGACTATTTAGGATTTTGTAAGAGTTCTGTGAGAGTCATAGTCAATTAACCTTTTTGTCTTCATCCTTCCTCTGCTCACGTTCTTACTATACTGCCAGCAAATGCATCTCTTCATCATACCTGGCATGGAAAATGTTTTTTTTACACAGGCACACACAACTTTAAAATCCTCTGATTTGAGGTCTTAACAGCGTGTAATAAATCATTACAAGGAGAAGGCTGGAATCCCAATGTAGAAAGAGGAAAAAACCGATGTACATGAGGGAGGAAAAAACTCAACAAACCAGAAATCACAGAGAAAAAGGACACAGCCAAGCCCAGGATTTGCGTTCATCTTAGACAAAATGCAGCATTAAGTATCTCCATTGTTTGCTGTATCTGACAATACGACTGCCTTCACAAGCAACTCAGTTCCCATAGTACAATTACACAGTGATATGGGACTTCAGTAGGAGGAAGCAAACAACCACGAAACCAACACAAAAAAAACAACCGAAGCAAACAAACCAACCACCAAACATATTCCACAGTTTCCATTATGATTTATATTGAATCAGCTGGCATAGCTAGGAAAAGGACGTTTTCAGGGATGCATTCCTATCTCTTTCCAACTATATCCTCAACCGCTGTCCTCAGGCTATGATGGTTTTACTCTCAGCACCCATCCTCATGAGTCACACACCCAGCCACAGCATCATGCTAGAGCTAAGCACCAAGGAAGTTGTACCTATTCCATTAAGAATAATGGGAGGACTGCACATTTCACCAACATACAGACACATGCTACTGGAGGCTAAAAATATTATTTAAAACTAGCTATGGGTTACATAAGAATTTTTGTAGGTATAAAAGAAAGAAATTGTTTTCTAGGGTTTAGGAGGGGTGAGGCAGAAGAAATTATATTCACTACCCACCTAAGAACAAAGCTGATGTTTAAATATGTCTTTAAAGCATTCTTCTCATGAAGAGATAATGACTTTTCATACATATTCCACCTTAACCTTGAGGTATTGAGAATATTTTACATTTTTGACCTTTTGTAAAATATTTGCGTTTAGTTTGAGAGGCATTTTCACTCTCTTAGAACGTCAGCCCTAATACTTTTTCTGTCTGCACTTGGAGCATATTGCAGCCAACACTTCCCAAAGCTTCTGTTTTCCTGTGTCCTCTAAACAGTTCTCTCTTCCCAAGGAAACACCCTGATCTTGTCCAGGAAACTGAAGACCTTTAAGGAAACAGAATTTTAAATAACAATATAATCCCAGGGGAAGATGAAAATCATATAGATGCGTGTATCCACTACAAGAAGGACAGTTACACTAAGAACAGCATCTAAAAAAGGGAGCAGAGAAACTTGACTTCAATGAGAGTTTTGTCTGCTCAAAAAAAAGGAGAGAGCTTAGGCTTTCTATTATGTGTTTTTTTTTCATTCATGCCCAGGAAGATGAAGCTACTGTATGAAGTGACTGACTAGTACAGGATACTTCTTTTCACTCAGTAATTCAAAGTGAATCATTTTAAGATCATGCTTACACACATCTCCTCTAGGCAAAGCACTCGTTTAACACATCAGAAGGTGCCTCAGTGTTGTCAACTTCATGAAAGAAGACATGCCACAACTGGAGTAAAAATCACATTGTAAGAAGGAAAAAAAACATCTCTACAGTTCCTGTTAGAAGAAGTCTTGCTGCTACTCAGGTGAGAAAAGGGGCTTTATGAAACTGCCTCTGTGTTTCTGAGGGCTATTCCAGAAGTACAGGTGCAGGAGGAGCGTGGGATCCATACACAAAACTCTGACCTGCAGTCAGAGAGGGCATAAGACTAAAACAAAAAGCTAAATGCAAAGAGAGATTTAAAAAATTAAATACAATTTTTGTCTTTTAGCTTTGTCACAAGTAGATGGTCCCACTGTATTATTTCTGGTTTTCTTAACATATATAGGATTTTATTGCTAACTTAATTCAAAACCTGAGTATCTGTAGATTTTGATGTATCTCTCTTGGGGGGAAAGCCTATTGAAAAAACATTTGGACATGTTCAGTTGTTCTGGCTTTGGTAACCTCAATATCTTAAATCTGCTGTAATTTTTAACATCTATTTGCTATTTTTCAGGCTCACCACACTACCAGACTAAACAAATTCAACAATACTTCTTTTCTCAATTAAGCCTTCAAAGGTCTCACATTAGAAGAATAATTAAATAATGACCAAAATTATTTTTATTGTCCATAAATGTAATTTCAAACTCTAATTTTATGTGGTACCAATAATGTAAATAACCTCCTCTCAGGCTCCTATTTCAAAAACATATCTTATTCTGGGCATTTCACTCAGAGTAATCCACATGCACAAAGAAATGCAACTGCAATTACAATTTACTAAAATTTACACCATCACGAGCTTTTACTTGCAGCAGCAGCATAACTTTCCAAGCTATGTAGTATATGTTTTTGTTAAAGATAAATAGCTATCACAAGCCTTAAAATTAGTACAGAAAGTTTTATGAGAGGCTGTATCTAGCAACATACTGATGTGAGGCAACGATCTGAAGTAATCAATGCCATTCTGCTAGAAAGTAAATATTTTTATAACTACCTCCATAGCAACCACAAAATTCTCCACTTCTGCAAAGTGATCCATAATGCTTGACTTCAGAAGCTGATTTAAAGCTCTGAGAAGGTATCACTAGCCACCATTTATCTTGGCCATAAAATTCCGAGAAAGACAAATATATAGTCTTTCTGGGCCATCATCGTCCAGAAAAAAAAACACTCAGAAGACACCTCTGGAAATTGCTACACTTGCTTCTTTTGAAAATATAAATCCTCCAGAGTGTGTGTCTGTATGTGCACACTATAGGAATAAGTATCAATTATCTTCTATAGGATATATTTTTACTCCAGTGTCAACTCAGGTGACCAACATCTGAATTAAAGACTTCATATAGCGTTGTTTATGTCTCACATACTACTTTTCACCAACAGACCTCAGTGTGCCTTACAATGATTTGTACCCATATTCTATGAACAGAGAAGTCATTCTGAGAAGACACAGATTAATTCATTGTCAGTAGTCACTGGATAACTAAGGCCAGTAAATCTATATCTCCTAAGGCAGAAGCCCTTGACCTGTTCTGCAAGAATCATTACTTCTTTATATAAGTAATTTCGATAAGTTTCCACATACCAAAGCTGTCTTATATGCCAGTTCCCAAAAGCCTCTCTCAGAAACCCAGTGGCATTTTCTATTTTGCTCTTTGGACTGAAATAAACTGACCCCAGTTGTTCCCCAGTAAGTGGCAGGAAACCTCGCATGCTCTCTGGTCACAGAGGCAAATGTAGAAGGCAATGGAAATCTGTCAGCATCAGGTAATTTAGCCTGCACTTCAGGCTGCAGTTCTGTGTTCATTCATACTAGACGCGTGCAGCGCTAAACCAAATGGCATTACAAAATGAGGCTGAACCAGGTTTGGGTACGTGACTCCATTACTCCTGAATATGCACAGTCAACCTCATTGCAGACTTAAAGGCTTTAAAGCAGCTACATAAAGGACAGAAAATACCTGATCCATTATAAAACCCATCTTTATAAAGCTAACTCATTTTGAACAAATTGGAAACAGCAGACTGAGTTAATAGCAGACCAGTGTTTTGTAGCACTGAAAAAAATCTTTTAAAAGGAGATGTTAAGCTGAATTTTCTGTGCCGCTAAAGTACAGTCTTGGCACAGAAGAAGGCTGGTTACGAGCACGCATAGAAAACCATGAAGCAGTTAATTCATCTTCACAGCACCCAAATTAGGGAGATAAAAGCAAAACCTGATCGAGGTCCTTGATGTAAGGGACTAAAAGGTTTAGTTTATGTGGTAACTTTGTGTTTTTCCATTCTCTTTGGTTGAAGAGTAACACAGATTTGCCCTTTGCCTATACGGAGAAGAGAGCTCCAGTTTCAAAGCCGCGTTCCCTGTGGTCGCATGCACGTTGCTGACTGACAGCATGAATAATCAAGGATTTATGCAGCCCCACAGTGCAAACTCTCGGAACACTCGGTGGTGTTGTCTAACGACCCTAGCTCAGCCTTAACATCGTATCCCAATGAACACGGAGCCTGTCAGGTGAGTAGCTGCAGTGATAACTACTAAAAACAGTCCTCCTCCCTGTCCATCTCACAGGTTTCTCCATAGCAGGAGCAGCAGAAGCAAAGGTATGCTCTTAACCACAGCTGCCACAATTCAGAGCTTGATGCTTACACTGAAAGTGGCCTGTTAGGCTGCAAACCTCCAAGACTGAAATACAGACACATAATTCAGACACCAGTCACAGGTTTGCAAATCCTTAGCAGAAGGATCATGCTGTGAGCAGAGGGATCAGTACTGAGGGTCAGAAATATCCTGAATGGCCAATCAGTGCAGGCAAGCCGCCACTTACATCCATATAGGATGATCAGAAAAGGCAGGAAGGGGCTGGAGAACAGGTCTTATGAGGAGTGGCTGAGAGAGCTGGGGTTGTTCAGCCTGGAGAAGAGGAGGCTGAGGGGAGACCTCATTGCTCTCTACAACTACCTGAAAGGAGGTTGTAGAGAGGAGGGTGCTGGCCTCTTGTCCCAAGTGACAGGGGACAGGACAAGAGGGAATGGCCTCAAGCTCCGCCAGGGGAGGTTTAAGCTGGACATTAGGAAAAAATTTTTCACAGAAAGGGTCATTGGGCACTGGAACAGGCTGCCCAGGGAGGTGCTTGAGTCACCATCCCTGGAGGTGTTTAAGGCACGGGTGGATGAGGTGCTGAGGGGCATGGTTTACTGATTGATAGGAATGGTTGGACTCGATGATCCGGTGGGTCTCTTCCAACCTGGTTATTCTATGATTCTATGATTTAGGGCACACAGCTCCATTTCCACTGAATATACACAGTCAATTTTGAAATAGTGATCTCGTGTAAAGCTAGTCATGCTCTCTGAAAACACATTTTCTGTCACCAAAAAAAAAAGAAAACACAGAACTAGTTGGAAAGGTCTGACCAAAACCAATGACAAACACACACACACACATATATATATTTAAAGAACAGCTACTCTACCAGCTTGAAAACGAGTGCAGTTAAGAACCAGAAGTATTTCCTCAAAGACACTGCTAGTACTCTACTTCTGTTGGGCTTGCCTTATTGCTTTCAGCTTCGTATTAAACATTGTCCTCCGTTCTCTCAAATACATCATCACAAACCAGTGTAAGTTCATCTACATTAGAGACTTCTGTTCGGTCCTTTGAGTTGGCCAAGAACTGCAAATCTTCACACTGTTGATCAATAAAAATACATATATATGGAAGCCTGTAGTGCAGATGTATCTCCACGATAGCCTTCAAAGTCAGGTAGCATTGAGGTTCTTTCTGAAACTGGTAAATGTGTTCTCAAGTGCTTGTGAAACTTAAAGCAAAGCTGACTCTAAATGTCAATATTAATGGACTCTAGCATCTCAAACCGGTGTCTGAAGAATGATTTTATAATTATTGTAGGAATCAGAAAACAAAGTCCTACTAAAAACCATCAGTGCCCTGTTTAAAAAGGTAAGCTACACAAATATCATCACCTGTCAACACAACTAGAAAGCACACTTCCAACAAAGAGTCAGCAAGAGCCTGACCATGCCCCGTGGCCATGTAGCTCAATGCAAGTGCAGCTAATGCGGTATTCAAAGCCAGGCTGAATATACAACATTCCAGCAGGGCTTGGGAAATGCCTTGGGCACCTCTCTAACAGTGAGATCACTCTTCAAACAAAGTACAAGAAAGGTTCATAATTCTGTAGTAATTAGTAACTGAAAAAGACTGGAAAGGAAAGCAGCTTTTCTTTCAAAATCTGACTTCTTTATTCACAGATCTACCTGACAGTGAAGCATGCCCTGTATTTAACAACTCAATCAAGGCTACGATCACCTATCTACTAAAGATCACCAGAACTACCAACTATGCTGGCATATAAGGTACCAGCTTGTAGTGGGCTCTGACTTTACACCCTCACCACTATTCGCCCACATCATCAGCCAACCCAATGGCACTGTTCCTGCCAGAAGTCACAGAATCATAGAATGGTTTGAGTCAGAAGGGACCTTAAAGACCATCCAGTTCCAAACACCCTGCCATGAAGGGGGATGCTTTCCACTAGATCAGGTTGCTCAAAGCCTCATCCAACCTGGCCTTGAACACTTCCAGGGATGCTGCATTCATGACTTCCCTGGGCAGCCTGTTCCAGTGCCTCACCACCCTCACAGTAAAAAATTTCTTCCTAATATCTAATTTAAATCTCCCTCTTTCAGCTTAAAACTGTTACCCCTTGTCCTGTCACTGCACTCCCTGATAAAAAGACCCTCCCAAGCTTTCCTGTAGGTCTCCCTTTAAGTACTGGAAGGCTGCTCTAAGATTTCCCTGGAGCGTTCTCTTCTCAAACCTGCACAACCCCAACTCTCTCAGCCTGTCCTCATACGGGAGGTGCCCCAGCCCTCTGATCATCTCCATGGCCCTCCTCTAGACTCACTCTAAGAGATCCATGTCCTTCCTTTCTTGAGGACTCCAGAACACAATGCAGTACTTCAGGTGAGGTGTCACGAGAGCAAAGTAGAGGGGTAAGAATCACGTCCCTCAACCTGCTGTCACACTTCTGATGCAGCCCAGGATACATTTAGCCTTCTGGGCTGCAAGTACACATTGCCAGCTCATGTAAGCCTCAAGCTTCACTTGGTTATTTTCACTTTGAAGTTAGCAAAACCAACAGTCATTCCACTGCTTTGGTGAAGCACAATGTTTTCAAGCCTTGAAAATTAATCTAGTCAGATAAGTTAATCCTTACAGCACCACCAAAGCAAAAAGCAAAACCAAAGGAACTTAAGAGCTGGTTGCCCCTACTTAACTACAGTGTAGATGAGCACACTTAAACATGCTGTTTTGAAGTGTAGATGAGCACACTTAAACACACTATTTTGAAGTGTAGATGGTGAGTTTCTATTGCTCAACATCCCAGTGTTGCGTGTTCACTGCTCGCACTGAGACTGAAGCTCAGACCGCCTCACCCTCTAGACATTTGTTTACACCTTATCAAATACCTGCAAAAAATAAGAACACTACCAAACCCCAGAGATGTTAGCTCATACCCTGCTCTGCACAATGTAGCTACTAGCTAGAAGCATAAGGAAATGACTTAATTTACCTACAAAATAAAGACAAGCTGCCTAATTAACTGTCATGTTATCATCATTTGTGCACTATAAAATACAATGGCTTTAAATTGGAAGGGGGAAGATGTGGATTAGACATTAGAAAGAAATTCTTCACTATGAGCGTAGTGAGGCACTGGCACAGGTTGCCCAGGGAAGCTGTGGCTGCCCCATCCCTGGAGGTGTTCAAGGCCAGGTTGGATGGGGCCTTGAGCCACCTGGTGTGGTGGGAGATGTCCCTGCCCAGGGCAGGGGGGTTGGAACTGGATGGTCTTTAAGGTCCCTTCCAACCCAAACCATTCTTGTTTGATAGGAACGGTTGGACTCGATGATCCAGTGGGTCTCTTCCAACCTGATGATTCTATGATTCCATCTATGATTCTATGATAAACCTATAGTACCACTGTAGTTAAAGAAATGCCTCCAAAAATCAGTCCCTGATGTGCCAAAACTCATTATTCTGCTATGAGAGCTGATGATGCTGCAAATCCCACGGGAGAACTGAAAGAACCATGTGTGCCCTGTATCACTTTGGCACGTGTGGATAGTTTCCAAGGCGGAGCTGCTCTTGTTTCCAAGCCATCCTTTCCTGCTGCTTCACCTGCCGGTACGGACCCATGGAAGCCACACAAGGTGATCAACTGAGTGATATGAGCAAATAAACTCTCTAAGACTCGTTTCAGAAAGCGAGCATCATTTATGAGGCCTGGGCAACACAAGGGAGCAATCTCCATCAATCACACGCAGCGAGACCAGAGCTGGGTACAGAATATATTTCCCACTCACGTGGATGTGTATCATAGAATCATAGAATAAACAGGTTGGAAGAGACCCACCGGATCATCGAGTCCAACCATTCCTATCAATCACTAAACCATGCCCCTTAGCACCTCGTCCACCTGTGCCTTAAACACCTCCAGGGAAGGTGACTCAACCACCTCCCTGGGCAGCCTGTTCCAGTGCCCAATGACCCTTTCTGTGAAGAATTTTTTCCTAATGTCCAGCTTAAACCTCCCCTGGTGGAGCTTGAGGCCATTCCCTCTTGTCCTGTCCCCTGTCACTTGGGACAAGAGGCCAGCACCCTCCTCTCTACAACCTCCTTTCAGGTAGTTGTAGAGAGCAATGAGGTCTCCCCTCAGCCTCCTCCAGGCTAAACAACCCCAGCTCTCTCAGCCGCTCCTCATAAGGCCTGTTCTCCAGCCCCTTCACCAGCTTTGTTACTCTTCTCTGGACTCGCTCCAGAGCCTCAACATCCTTCTTGTGGTGAGGGGCCCAGAACTGAACACAGTATTCGAGGAGCGGTCTCACCAGTGCCAAGTGCAGAGGGAGAATAACCTCCCTGGACCTGCTGGTCACGCCGTTTCTGATACAAGCCAAGATACCATTGGCCTTATAGAATGCCCCAGAGATCTTACACACATTCTGTTACTTTCCAAGGTCTAATTTTAATGTTATTATGAACTTCACAACAGGCAAATCTCTTGCTAGTTTGGAGCTGGCTCCAGCTCTGCCTGACCGTGCGTTTGAGGTAGAGAACGGCTGCAAACTGAGGTGCTTACAGAGAAAACCAGAGAAGTTCAGCACAGATCACACTTCACACAAGACGCTATCAACTCCAAAGAACGAACAGTGTCTGGAAAAGGCACCGTTTAAAAGAAAACGCGCTCTCAGAAGGACATTCTGTAAATACAAGTAGTCAGATGAAGCTTTACATCAGCTCTAATCCAACCCCCCCCCGCCCCTCCTCGCCCCCCCAGCCCGTCGCTTTCCCGCGGTCACTCACGATCTCGGTCACCATGAGGAGCCCGGGCAGGGTCCTCAGGAACTCCCTGTCGTAGGCGAGGGTGCTGGAGCTGCTCGAGAGGTTGGCGGTGAAGGAGCTGCTGGTGGTGGTGACCGTGTGGGAGCGCGGGCGCGGCGGCTGCTCCGGGGGCTGCCCCGGCGGCTCCATCGCGGGGCTGCCCCGCGCTACCGGCCCGCGCCGAGCCCGCCAGGGGCAGGGGGAGGGCGGGGAGAGCCGGGGGAGACGGGGCTCTGGGTGGTCCCGGCGGAGAGAGGCGGCTCCGGGGCCGTGCCGCCCGCCCGGAATCCCGGCAGCCCTCCCTCAGCTGCTCCCGGGGTGGGAACGGGGCAAAGAGCCCTCCCAAAGCTGCTTCTAGGGTGGGACTGGGGCAAACAGCCCTCCCTCAGCTGCCCCTGGAGTGGGATTGGGGCAAAGAGCCCTCCCTCAGGTGCCTCTGGGGGTGGGATTGGGGCAAACAGCCCTCCCGAAGCTGCTTCTAGGGTGGGACAGGGGCAAACAGCCCCCCCCTCAGCTGCCCCTGACGTGGGATTGGGGCAAACAGCCCTCCCTCAGGTGCCTCTGGGGGTGGGATTGGGGCAAACAGCCCTCCCTCAGGTGCCTCTGGGGGTGGGATTGGGGCAAACAGCTCTCCCTCAGGTGTCCCCGGGGTGGGATTGGGGCAAACAGCCCTCCCTCAGGTGTCCCCGGGGTGGGATTGGGGCAAACAGCCCTCCCTCAGGTGCCCCCAGGGTGGGATTGGGGCAAACAGCCCTCCCTCAGGTGCCCCTGGGGTGGGATTGGGGCAAACAGCCCTCCTGCAGCTGCCCCCACGCTGGGACTGTGGTACCCAGCCCTCCCGCAACTGCCCCCCGGGGTGGGATTGGGAGCAGGGCACCCAGCCCTCCAACAGCCGTCCCTGACGTGTGAGTGGAATTGGAGCGCCCAGCCCTCCTGCAGCTCCCCCTGTGTGGAAAAAACCCACAGGGAACTGTAGAATTGTTTGGTTGGAAAAGACCTTTGGGATCATTGAGCTGAACTGTACCTGTCCACTGCTCAACCATATTTCTGAGCACCTCATCTACCTGTCTTTTATAGACCTCTAGGGATGGTGACTCAACCACTTCCCTGGGTGACCTATTCCAATGCCTGATAACTCTTTCAGTGAAGAAATTTTTCCTAATATGTAATCTGAACCTCCCCGGTACAACTTGAGGGCGTTTCCTTGCATCCTATAACTTGTTACTTGGGAGAAGAAACTAACAGCTTTCTCCCTACAATGTCCTTTTAGGTAGCTGTAGACAGCAATAAGGAGTCCCCTCAGCCTCATTTCTCTAGGCTAAACAATCCCAACTCCCTCAGCTGGTACTCATAAGACTTGTTTTCCAGTCCCTTCATCAGCTTTGTTACCCTTTTCTGGACACGCTCCAGTGCCTCAATGTCCTTTTTGTAATAAGGCACCCCCAAACTGAACATGGTATTTGAGGTGCGACCTCACCAGTGCTGAGTACAGGGGAAGGATGACTTCTCTGGTCCTGCTGGCCACACTATTCCTGATACCATGCCATAGCCTCGTGGGTGAGCACAGCTGGGGAGTCCAACCTGTCACCTGCCATCGTCATCCATCTAGACTGTTGCCCCTGGCTCTGTGAACAGCAGTTGTTGACAGGAGACACATGGTCATTGTCCCCTGCCATTGCTCATCTGTGGCACACTAGTGCGGGAGGACCCATCACAAAGTGCTGTGGGCAGGGACGAAGAGGCTAGGAGGTACCACAGCCAGAGCTGGAAATTGGGGTTCATCTGGGATCTGCCTAACAACCGAATGGTTGGACTCGATGATCTGGTGGGTCTCTTCCAACCTGGTTATTCTATGATTCTATGAAAAAGCTGTTTAAAAGAAAAATAGATGTAGTTTTATGGATCATGTTTTAGTGGTGGACTTGGCAGTGTTAGCTTAATGGTTGGACTCGATGACCTTAAAGGTCTTTTTCAACCTAAGAGATTCTGTGATTCTGTGAAAGTTGCTGGAAGTGGAAAGTGTGAGGTCATTATTGGACTTCTACCTGACAGTGTCAAGCTGTTCCCTAACCTATCTTTTTATACTTTTTCAGCCTAAAGTATCACCTTTTGAAAACAATCATTTCCGGTCATTTAAGAGCTTCTAAAGTGATCTTCCATTCCACAAAAATGGATGCTCATTTCAACAACAAACAAGCATGTTATGGGTTGGTGGTTTTTTAACATTCAGGAATTCTTGTTAGCAAAGATTTGCATGTGGTAGCTCAGTAAAAATGAAGTGTTTTCCATATGTCTGGTGGCTATTGTCCTCAAATTGTTTACTGCTGCTCTCCTGCTGGCTAACAAAGGATGGATTTTGTGGTGTTACCTTTCAGCACAGGATTGAATCAGCTGGAGCTGGGGGAGGAAGGTGGGAGAATTTCTCCTAGAAATATGGGAAAGTTGAGCTACCCAGAGGAGCTGATTCTCTTGCATGATTGTGCCTCTGACCACAGCGTGAGTCACAGCACAGGCTGCATGAGCTTCTTGGAACGTGTGTCTTGGCTCAGGCTTTGTGGAGCCTCCTCATACTCACAGGCATGGGTGACTTTTTTGTTTAAGATGGCAGAAAAAACGTGGCAGAGTTTTGCAGACATGAGGTGCAGGTCATCAGAATGAGATAGAATCATGGAATCATAGAATAACCAGGTTGGAAGAGACCCACCGGATCATCGAGTCCAACCGTTCCTATCAAACACTAAACCATGCCCCTTAGCACCTCGTCCACCCCAGTCAGTGGGTGTCATACGATTTGCAGATATCCTTCTTCATGAGGAAAAAAAAAAAGAAGCCACTAGCAAACCACACACAGACCTTTTAAAACAACATCTTGATTGCAAACAATGAATTTTACACTTTCTGGCAAAAAAAAAATGTTTCTTGTAGAATTACCAGCATTTCCGTACTGGTTCTCTTCCTGTTTTATCCCTTTCTCTTAAATAAGAGTTATGATTTTAAAGGAAAAGGACACATCTGTGCCCTGGTCTGGTTAGAGACCTGCTTCAACTGGCTTGTGAATAAAAACTGCTTTATCTGATTGTGCAGCACTGCCAACCTTCCTTCCAATGCCAGAGCTGCTTTGAGGTGCCCCTGTTGCTGTTAGCGGGGATCCATTGTAACAACATTGATTTTCTCTTCTGAAAGGCTCTCGTCTTTTCAAAGTTTCCCAACTACAACATCAGTGAATAAATATAGGGCTAAAATTCATGCTAAGGGCAAAATGAATACAAATTTCAAAATGGTTTCACATTACTTTCCCTTTGAGAGCTGATTTATTTTACATTGGATATATATTCTCACCCTGTTTCCAGGGTGTTATTCAGTGGTTGCAGCTTTGATGCATAATGGTAAAGCTCTGTATTTATTTCACTCCCTAATCTTTTGGATATCAGTGCTGTTTCTCTTTCAACCATGACAATCTGAGCAGTAAATTTCATTGCTTTTGGTCAGCACATCTATCATTTGAGCATCCCAGGTTTTGAATGTTAGTCGAGGCTTTAGTTTTTTGTTTTCCATCCTTGCTCTTAAGGATAGAATGGGAAAGCCTGCAGGGACCATCTGAGCTTAGCTAGACTTTTTTACATGTAGATAGCATCAGAAGCAAAATAATTGAATGCTGCTGCTTGAACAATCAACCTTTTATTACAGAACTACCAAGAGAGAAGAAGGTGGCCCATTTTCTGTATTTTAAATTAACCTTTCAAGGGAAGGATTGCTGGTGCTTTTAAACACCGGTCAAGATTGTTACCTCTGTCAACTGCTATCAGAAGTAAATTGCGATTAGAAAAAAAATACACAGTTTGGTGAAGCCTTTCAATGTGACTGTTTGAGTAAAAGCAGAATGGCTGAAACAAGTATCACCAAGTTTCTAAGTAAGAGACTTTTTCCTGAATGTCTCGATATCTAATTAACAGATTCTTCCATTTAAACTGGTTTGGTTCTCAAATCCTGGGATATCAGCATATTTGAAGTTACTGATCAAGCTCTCTGAAACTACCTTCTTGGCAACAGTCTGGACAACTGGAAGCACTAATTAAAGTAGGCTCACAGGCCCAAGGAGCAGAGCTGACTGGAATTTCCTGAACTGTTTTTCTCTTTTTGAACTACAGCTTCCTTTTCCCCCTCCCAAATCCTAGAATTTTCAAATGTCAAAGTATTCAGACGTATTTTTGAGATAAGTAAAACAAGTAAACATATAAAAGGAAAAATGGTTGAGATTTTTCACTGGTCATCAGCAGATTGTGGTCAACAACAAAAACTTACTGTTTTTAAACATCCTATCAGCTAAGGAAAGCTAAAGGAACTTATTCTGAAAAGGGCAAGAAAGGAATTGTACTTTCCGTGGAACCCAGCTCATACATAAGGAAGAAGAATTCATGTCGGATGTCCAGGACAACTATTGTAACCCTTGACATCCCAATGTGCTGATCTGAGGATGAAGTATTTTTAGCTAGCATTAAATCACAAAATGTTTGGAATATTTGCTTAAAGCTTTTTGAAATCAGCGAAGTGTAGGCTTTGAGCAACAAATGCATATAAGTAAATAATTAATAACATATATTACTCTTTGGCAGCTTACAGCTGTACAGAAAAGGTGATTTATACTAACCCAAACTAGAAATACTTGATTTGTACTTGGGTAGTGACATGAGCTGTAGACATGCCTGATGATAAATCAAGGTGAGTGACTCAGTGTGAACTGGTGTTTTGCAAAGTAAAGATGGTTTTTCTGGTTGAGATACTCGGATCTTCTAATGTTGCTGCAACAGAGAGAGAATAGAGATGCCCATACTTTCAAAATGGCTGTTATTCTGCAAATCTGTGGATCTGTGTTTGTATGTGGGTTTACTGAACATGAGGCTTGTTTGGTTTTGCAGCTTGGGCACCTCAAAATTAACAAACATAAAATCAATACCAATTGAAACTACAGTTCAAGTAATGACAGAGTGTGGAATTTGCTAATAAGATAGATAAGTTACTCCCCTAATGCTGGAGAATGCAAAATTTAGCTGTATATGTTCTGTACTTCTTTTCTCACAAATATTTCCTTCTTTACAGAACATTTACTTTAGTTCTGTGGAAAAAGGCCTGGCACACAGACGTTTTACCTGCCCAAAAGCTGTCTTAGAACATATGCGCCACCATTCAGAGAATTAACTTCATGCTATGAACAGAAACATACTGGCTTTAAGATTGGTTGGGTTTTTTTTTTCTGTTTTGAA
Organism: Phaenicophaeus curvirostris; assembly: GCF_032191515.1. Classification (NCBI taxonomy): domain Eukaryota; kingdom Metazoa; phylum Chordata; class Aves; order Cuculiformes; family Cuculidae; genus Phaenicophaeus; species Phaenicophaeus curvirostris. The sequence continues at coordinate 47,383,328 of NC_091397.1, read as the reverse complement.
ACCCATTATTGTGACACTAAGTAAACTGTTCGGTGATAGACACTGTGCTAAGAAAAGAAATCACTAAGTATGTAAGCCATGTATTTTCTGTGCATTAGCCTTTCACCAGCTGTTTTATCTGCTCTGGGAATCTAAAAATTCCTCCCAGACCTGAAACACAAACGTGTCTTAGATACTGTGCTGAGGAAAAATTGCTTACTTGCTCCAGAGCGGATTTGTACTTAGAACACCAGCCCTGCAGGCTATACACGTATGCTTAACTTCAAGGCAAAGAGCACATCTAGTCATATTAAGACTTCATAGCGAGAAGTGTGAAATCTATGTACAAATCTTCTCAGAATGGGAGTTTTGGTTATTGTGTTTTGAGGTCAGGGACCTCAAATCTGTAATGCATATACAAGGATATGCCCAGATGGTATTTCACAGGCTGCTTCTCAGCTGTCTTTCTCTACTGTGAGCATGCAAGCACAGCTCCAAGTGCAGCTGGTGGCCATGCCTTCTCACCTACAAATCACGAGTCACCTGAATATTCAAGTGTCCAGTGTCATGTTATGTGAGGAAGGATCTTATTCTTTCCCTGAGCGTAACCAAACAGGCTGTCCTTGAGGCAGATTCATAAATACTTCCACTGGGGTCACCAGTCCTCTGGAGACTTTTAAATATTTCTATGGTACAAACACATACTAACGTGCAGTACTTGAGAATGCAAACATTTCCACTGAAGACATGTATGTTTCTATGCCTTGAGGATGGTGCTTGCCTAAGTGTTTATGTAAATCCCAGCAGATAATGTTTATACAGAACCCAAGCACAATGCAAAACAGCTGGAGGAAAACACCTTCAACAATTGTCAATGCTGTCTATGTTTTTAGATAATGAATGAAAAACTGAACAATTCCACCATGGTTTCATCGCAGCATCATCCACCTGTGATGAGTTTATAGCCACCTCATCACTTCTGCCATCAGATTGTTGGTGCTTGCAGGCTTTACTAACCTATGGTGTGGTTCATACAACACCCTGAAAGATGCCCGAGACCTAAAGTGCACCTTAGATTATGATAAATTATTAGGATGTGACTTTACTTGTTGCTCATATATGCACAAAGAAGGCATACAGTAACCGGCAGGCAAAAACCTAACCATATACCATAGCTGAAAGCTGAAGATGGACAAATTCACACTGAAAAAAACCTCTTTGTTGTTTGAAAGTTTTTAATACAGCCCAATTCGCTATTTGAATAATTTATTAAATAAAGCAGTAGACTCTCCATTTTAAAGCTATAATTCAAAACTATGGATTTGTTTAAAATATACTCTTTACCAAGCTGACATTGCTAAATTTTGTTGTCTGTATATGTAGAACATGACAAAAGATATCTCAAGTGATTTGAGAAACATGGAAGTTAATTCCAATTAATTCCACAAAGCTACGATCTTCTTTATGCTCTAATCACCCAGCTGTACAATGTACGTGCAGTACCAATGCCCAGCACCTCACTCAGAGCGGCATCAGGATAAAGCATCTCACAGATCTCACTGGCTGGGCTGTCTCTGGCCACTGGTTGGGTAATGAAAGTGCTGTACGGGGAGAATTGGTTTTATGCAGGTGGGCTGCAAGGTTTCAGGGTGGAAAATCCCCATCCAGAGAAAGAAAAAAGGCCAGTGGGCTGCCTGCAGGATCTGCTGAGAAAGGCAGCAGATGGCTGAGGTAAGCTACCAGAGCATACATGCTCTGTTGTAGTGGCTGATGTGCAGGAAAGGAGAGCTGGGAGCCTGACAGGGCACTGACGTAAGTCTTGGAGAGCACAGGAGTGGAAGGAGAAGGTAGAGAATTGAAGGCAGGTGTTTTGCCACTCTTTGTCCTGGTTTGCACAGCCATTCTCTTAGCATGGGATAGAAACGTTTGACATCTATCCATCAACAGAAGGAGAGCAAAATGTTATCAGAGGAACACATTAAACCACATAATGGTCTGAAATCTACAGGTAACTGGGTGATATGGTATCAGTATTTTCAAATCAGCAATACGTCTTTGCAAACAGACCCGTGCCAAAAGACTGCAACAAACACAAAGAACACAATGACCCCATTATTTGTATTCATAGAACAATCTTAGCCCTGAACAAAACAAAACCGAAGAAACAGACCTTCCCAGCACAAAACAGTCAGGTTCAATTCAAAGCAGGACATGGAGGTGCCGGCACCAGTGCTTTAGAATATAGAAAACAGTGCTTATGACTACAAATAATTATTGGATGCTTTCATACCACCAGTGTTACAGATATGCACAAAACCAGCATGCAAAGCTGCTGATAGCTGTTATGTCTTATATCAGTGCATGGAAAAAATAGCTGCAGTGGTGCAAGACACTTAGTGCATTCTTCTGTTGTAGGTCCCTGAAAACAACTTTTGCAAGAGAAATGGAAAATAAATAGGAGATTTTTTCTTATTATGGCTGCATGTATTTACAGGGAACAGAGTGTGTTCTCTGTTGCCTGTCTAGCAAAACTTGCTGGAATTTTTAAAGGAATCAGAAAGCCAAATTTTGTTAAATATTTCCACCTGCTTTACTTTGAAAGTTGCAGGCTTTGGGCTGTGTGAGAATGGTGCGTGGTATCAGTCTGTGGAGCAGTGAGGGGGTGGGTGATGGGCTGCCTTTGGGAGGGACTGGGATTTCCTCAGAACAAAGGTTTATCCCATTTATGACATGTCTTGAAGAAGCTTATCCTGTCAAGTCATTTATCCCCCTACTAACTAGCTACTGAGCGTGGATAATGCTTCTTTGCTAGATCAGTGAGGGAAAAGAGAATTTCAGAAGAAAGGAAGGTTTTCATTCAGGGATTTTAGGAGACTGGGAGAAGAGCTGATAGGACTTGGGCTATCTAAGCTCTTTGAACCATGAGAAAAAACACACCAAGAGGGATTTTACTAAATGCTCATAGTGAAGCTAAAATACAGCCTTTCTACTGAGGGCAACCTCATTACCTAAATGTTTAAATTATGTGAACTGGCAAAGCCCTGCGGTTTGCAGTATTAGATTTGGAGTAAGTAGAAGATGCTCTGAGATGGATGTGACTCTAATTACTAATACTGAGGTGAATTAAGTCTATCATATATTTGTGAATGTCTGGCGTGGTGCTAAGGATGAGACAATTCTGACACGAGATCTGTTACAACACAGCTGTCCCCATCAGCCCCACAATTAAAAAGCTTTGTTACCCATGATCTTTGAGATTGGCTCACCTTAATGTTCGAGAATGTTCAGACTCCATTGGAAGTACTCACTGCAGTGGGGGGTATTTGTAAGGTCAGTCTACTCTGTTTAGCGCTTTTTTTTTTTTCTACTAAGACATTATCCTCAGTACATTTTCCTGGCATTTACAAGAATTTGACATCTTTTGGTATTCTTTTTCTTTGTGACGTTCAGCTGGAATTGACCAATACGTTAAAACACTGTGAAGGAAGATGAAGTCAGGTAGTGTGACAGCTTAATCTTCATCTCCTCAGCACATTAGAAACCTGGTTTTATATATATATATATACACACAAAGATAAATATATGTATATATAGAAATATTTTTATATACATATACATAAATATATGTACAGATACACACACACATAGATACACAGACATATCTATATAATAAAAAGAATGTCTCCTAGACCTAGATAATTGTTAACAAAAAAGTAGTTACTAAATATATCAAATATATGGTCTTAGAAAAACAGTGTGGTTCTCTGAATATGCCAGTCAAATAATTTCTTACTTCCCTTCCTCACAAGGACTCAATCAGAGCTTCAGGGAACAAGCTGTATCAGTGTGTGCCAACGAAGGTCATGCACCAAACTGCTTTGCCTTCTTTTTAAGTGATGTTATGATTTTATGTCAGTGAAGTACTAATTGGAGAGGTCATATTTTCAGGAGTCATTGTTTGATGAGGCAGTACAAGGGAAAACAAAAGTTATCAAGGCTATATTCAAACCAGGTCTTGCTTTGATGAAATCTGTGATTATTTCTTGCATATAAGCATCCCTCTTGTCCCAGAAGCCTACCTTTACTGGCTGTTTGAATTCACTAGTGAAGGATTTCCTGATGTAATTCACAAGTAAGAGAAATACGAGGAGATTACTGAAGTTCATCAGTGGTGAAATGCAGGATTTAATACATTACCTTCATAAACAGCAATGAACAGCACTGGGATATTTTAAGGGGCATTTCAAGGTATCGATCTAATTGGAAGATGAGTTATAGGTGACATTCTCCAGCCTGCAAAGGTACTGCCATCTGTAAAGCAACTGCATGTAAGGCAAGCAGCAAAAAAGTGCACCTCTACTACAAAGACAAATATTTAATTGTGTCTTCTTGTAATAGCATAGAAGGGGAGCTGTGAACATACGTGACAACTGCCTCTCTGGGAAAGGGAAATGGAGGGGTGGCAAGCCCACAGTCTGAGTGTGAGTGATACTGTTCAAGTTCACCTCCAAATTTGGGGAGCTGAAGAAGAGGCAGGACTTGAAGGACTACAGCCCCTAGATACTTGTTTTGTATGTACCCCTGCCTTGAAAAAGAAACTGTTATTTCACAGTATTTCATTTATATGATTGAAAGTAACTTTTAGCAACCATGGATCATAAGATGAATGACAGTGAGAAGCGCTGTCTCTCCCTTAGCCGTACACAGATAAGCAGCCCTTATCCTCCACGTACAGTAGTGAGTCTCCTAACATAAGTCATGCTAAAGAAAAGCCATCGTCACGTTATAGCGAATACTGGACTAAAGCAGATGCACTAGGCTCTAACTGCTCAAAGGCAGTACAGAAAACAAAAAACTTGGCAACTCGAACCACCACTGACCCCAAACAATCCAAATTTATATTAAAATGCATATGAAGATCAGCTATTTCTTGAGATCTGCCTACTGGATTTCAATATATTTCACTAGTCACCTCAAGTTCTATCACTTAACATCAAGCTCTAGTAACACCAGGTTACAGCTGCTAATATTGTTATAATTTTTTGGTTGTTCAGATCACATAAAGCCTCTTCGTAGCCAGGGCTATGGGCACATTGCTATTACGAGGGCTCCCACTTCTTGCTCTGAACCTGAAATTGCAAGGGATAAGGAAGAAAATTCCTTCAGAATTTCAGGAAGAACGTTTTGAAGAGCTTTTCTTTGAAAGCTTGTCTTTGACTGCTTAGTCAAATCTAATCCTGCTTAGTTTATCTCTGAGAAAAATCACAAACTGACAAAGCAGTAGCCAACAATTCTGAATATTTCTCACTTGTTAACTGCAGCATGAACAAGAAAGAATGGGGCTCTTCATCCCAAGCAGGCTGCAGTTATTTCTCTTGCCAGCCTTTCTCATGGCTACTAGTGCGTTTTTTGGAACTCTTCATGATCCCACTGCAAAATGAATAAAGTGCATATTTCCTCTGTATCAGCTGTCTAGAGTGCATGAACAGCATATTTTTCTCATCTCAAGAATTTTCCACCTCTTGTTTGGAGAGTGGTACAGGGAAGGGAGGGGGAACTTCAATAGTAACTGTTATATCTCAGTGCATTTTGATAATACCAAGAGTGCTTGTGAAATCTCTTTTCCATTTGAGCAACTGCTGAGTTCTCCAAGGAGACATTTGCCAGGTTTTGGTTTTGAAGAGAACATTGCTGCACTAAGATGTTACCATGAGGCCATGCTTAGTATTGAATGACAGGCCAGAAGGGGCTCAAATCAACTCTCAATAGCTTTGTCTTCACTCCTCTTGCATTTTAGTGCACGTTCTTGCATTACCAGGTCTTGCATCAGTTAAAACTGATTTGGTCTCACCCTGTATTCTCACACAAGAGCAATATTTTGATTTTTTTCCCCCTCTCTTCTCCACATAGAGTGCAAGAAGTTACACTTCCAATGATTCACCTGTAGGGCAGGCAGTCTAATCCCATTTCACTCTCTTCACTCATTTCCAATCTACTTGCTTTCAGAAAGCCGATTGTCCCTGCTAGAAAACAAATGTGCTGCTCTTCAGTGCCCAGCACCACCAGATTGACCCCATTTTGGAAGAAAAGCCACACCTAGAAATTCCTCTGCCTACGGTTACAATTCCTCTGCTTAGGGTTACAAGCAACTGCATTACAAGTTTTAGAATATCCCTGTGAATGACGTATGGTCATGGATAAGTTGGAGACAAAATTTCTGAGAGGAAAAAAAAAGGCTTGTTTGAATGAGTATTGTAAGTAGCTACCCTAAACCTAAGTGTAGGACACCATGGCTCTAGAGTAGCAATATATTAGAGTCATATTACTCAGTGGTTGTTACAAAGTTTAAGGACTGTGGCTGGGTAAAGAAGAGTATTTCTAGCTACTGAGATTTTGATGTGATCACATATTCTAGAGACTTAAAGTAGCCTCAGAAACAGCACCAAGGAATATCCCTATGAGGAAACTTGACCTGCTGTTTTGAAACAGTGATGCAAGCAGCAGAAGGATTAAACCCAACAGGATCAAATTTTGGGAGATCTTATTCCACAATTAACCTCTCTGTTGGGCAATGAACATAAGACAAGGGTCAATGCAGATGGCAATAAGATGAACTTCCTTTGCCATGCTGGCTAAAGCTTTGGGAGTAACAAAAGGTATTCCTTCTTTGTAGTAGCCTACAGCCTGAAGAAAATGCAGATGAAGAAAACCAGAGGATAAGACTAAACTCAGGCAAAGGAAGACTGGCATGACTAAGTGCTGCTGCAGTTACCATTGAACTTGAAGCTTGGAGAAAATGATGCTGATGAGATCTGCATTAAAAACAACAAACCAAAAATGCCCTCCCCCCCGTCCCCCCCCCAAAAAAAAATCCAACTCCCCACAAAATGAAGCATCTCTATTACATTCAAATACAACTCTGCACAGTAAGTGGAAATTAGAAAAATCCCTAAGCTGGGTTTAAATACTCCACTAAAAACACTTGTACAAAACCTGGGCTTTAGTCCAAAGCAGAGGCACAGCCAAGGCTGGCTTTGAGCTCACTTTGCTGAAACACCTTCAAGTGAATATTTTGAGCCTCCAAAATCATGTATTACCATATATGTTGTTTTATCTCGATGCAACAATATAGGAAGTAGGTACCAGAATAAAGAACAGAATGTTATAAGGAAAAGAAAAAGCATCTTACAGTTACTAAGAAGCTGTGATGCTAGTACTTGTGTTTGAAGTTTGCATTTTAAATACTAGCTAATGCTTCAAAATGTCTCTATATTACTATTACGCAGATCGGGAACTCAGCCAGTGCTTGCTTACAGGTTTGGCTTGCTTTCCAGTTCTCTCCAGCCTTCAAAAAGAAAAAAGACAAACTAAAAATCCTTCGGGCTGTAATTTCTGAGCCCACCACATGCCTGTGCTTAGTAATCATCAAACTGAAAGATATTCACCAAGTCCTCAAAACAAACTATTCAATAAGAATCTACCACACTGAGAGCTAAAGTGTTTTTCTGTGACAATAGTGTGATGTGATAGTTCACAGTTTTTAAAATGTGGTTTTATAATGAGCCATGATTTAGAGAAAGAAAAGGTAAAATAGTTCAATTAATGTCATTATTATTTTCACCTAAACATGGAATATGCACTGTTTTTTAGAAACGTGGCATTGTAGAGCTTCAGTGACCGGTAGAATAGATGTGATAGTAGTAATGTTTTCAATTAATCCAAGCTGATTTATTGCCACCCCAGATGCTGTAGGAGGGTTTAGAAGACATCTATGCACTAACTTCACAGCCAAGTAGCTTTAAATGAACGGATGGACACAGCTAGTGCAAAGGGAGCTGAACACAGGTCCTCCTAGTGGCCTTACTAGAAGCTTCTGCAAAATTCCCACTCCCTTACATGTGCACACAAATGTTCAATAAAAGAGAGGTAGGGGTTTACCTGTATTGATAAGCATGTGTGTGTGCAGGTACACCCACCCACCTCTTGATATGAAGAGCTCTTAAGAAGGGCTCTTAAGGTTCTCTACAGAATAGCACATACAGGCACAGCCACATAGAAATGAGAGGGAAGCTGGAAAAGATATGAAGAAAAGCTGTAGGATGGAAGACACTAAATGACTCCCATCCAGACGAGAAAATGAAATGCCCAGTGTAGTGACAACAAGCAGTGCTAACGTCACAGAGTGCAATATGGATTATACTGAGCAGGATTTGGCAGTTACCCCCACCTTAACGATCAAGACTGCTCACAGGCCAGCGCTGTACTTAATTTATTATTCACTGATTCCTACAGTATGAGTTACAAGAAGGACATAAATTTAAAAGCACCAATTTATGCTGTTTCCAGTAACTTAGTGAAACAATCAACATACGGTTCCCAGTGCTTCCTACAATTCCCCTTTACAACCTTGCTCTAAAGCAGATACTCAGGTAACAGGTAAACATAATAAAGAGTTAAATCCAATTTATACATGGGGAACTCTGACAGAGATGCCATTCTTCTGGGCATCACCTTACTGTTCTCCTCTTAAAATCCAGTGCTGCAATTGCTTTCAATAAGAGCAGGACTAGATTGACAGATTGAGAGTAATAAGTCCCTACCTAAAGCATATTGGCAGGAATCTGAAATCAAGTTAGAACAGACTGACAAGAGTACTAGGCTTCATTTAATCTGAATACTAAATACCCCTCCTTTGCTGGGATTGAAGGCAGATACTCCTCATGCATTATTCAAAATAGAAATGTTACCTTCCAGTGCTCAGATTTCTATCAGCTCACGGCAAATCACAGGAGACAACTCTGTGGACAGGAGACAGGCAGAAGAAAAATATTTTTATACTTTCTAATAATACCAAGTGCTGTGTGTTCCAGGACATTTTATTTCAGCATTAAGCAGCCCCTGTGATATCCATGTACAATACTTCATTTGTACATCTCCAGCCTTAAAATGAAGCTCGGGGTGGGAGCATTATGAAGGCTATTATGAAGATGCAGGCTGTTGGAAACAGACTTCTTGTCCGCCACATTTCTGGTATCTCAGGACCAGCCTGGGTGTTATTTACAGTCAGACAATCAGAGACACCCAGCCTGTAAGCACTGATTTAACGAGGAAGCACCACTCCTTCAGAAAATAATGCCCATATGAAAGACATGTCTATCCTAATTCTGTTGCAATGGTTTTTATTTTCCTGTTAACTCAGACTTAGCAGAATTAAAGGCCCTTTCAGTGGTCTGTTTTAGATACCTACATGTTTATTCTAATAGTTGGTTTCATATGCCCTCAAAAGAAACATTTTTAAGAACAAAATTTTAAGAATAAAATGCATCCAGTCACAGGTTCACTGGGCAACCACCTTCACCTTTCTTGGTATCCGTGTCTGTGAGTGAGGATTAGGACATTTCTCTCATTTTATGAAATGCTTTGAGGCTTTCAGGTAGACAGTGCGTTATTCTGTTCACCAAAAAACACATACTTCTTTCACAGCGTGGTACCCCACTACCAAGTAGTAGATCTTCCTTTCCTTGGTTAAACACTTGTGACACCTCCTACCCCTTTATTTAGTTCATGCAGAATCTAACTAAACTGAGCACAGCCTGCTCTATCATTTTCCAGACTCCTGTAACTTTAGGATGCAACAGAAACAAGCATTGCTGGATGCACATTACTCGACCCCAAGTGATGCTGAAAGACCTCACAGACCATGCTGTCCAAGAGCTGAGGTTGTGGCTGCTGCCCTGTACTGGGAGGGTATTAGCAGACAGGTTAGTGCCTTGTGCAGAGGTAATAATGTGTTGTATGTTTTATAGCACGCTGCTTCTCTCCCTTCCAACGGATCTACAACACATGCACCTGGTGCTGAAGTAAAACCATCTTTAAATACAAGGAGCAGCTGATGGAACTGGAGTTGTTTAGCCTGGAGAAGAGGAGACTGAGGGGAGAGCTTATTGCTCTCTACAACTACCTGAAAGGAGGTTGTAGAGAGGCGGGTGTTGGTCTCTTCTCCCAAGCAATAGGTGATAGGACAAATGGCAATAGCCTTAAGCTGCGTCAGGGGAAGTTTAGATTGGACATTGGGAAAAATTTCTTCACTGAAGGGTCATCAGGCACTGGCACAGGCTACCCAGGGAGGTGGTCCAGTCACCACCCCTGGAGGTGTTTAAAAGGCACTCGCCTTTTAAACACCTCCAGGTGTTTAATGAGGTGCTTGGGGACATCATTTAGTAGTGGACAGGTATGGTTGGAGTTGATGATCTCAAAGGTCTTTTCCAACCTAATGATTGTATGATGCTACGAACGCGGCGTGAGCCAGCTGCAGTTATACAGAGACCTCAGGCGACTCAGAACTAGCAGGAAGAGGGAGAACTGGGGAGTGATGGAACGGGTCACTTACCCTCCAGCGCCCTCTGGTGGCTCACACAGCAACTCAAGGCACTGGAGACAGAACCTGGTTCAGAGGTCAACGGCACCACAATTCATAGAATCATAGAATCACCAGGCTGGAAAAGACCTCTTGGATCACCGAGTCCAACCATTCTTATCTGCCACTAAATCATGCCCCTGAGCACTTTGTCTACCCGTCTTTTAAACACCTTCTGGGATGGAGGTATCGAGTGTGCGCCTGTCCAGCCCAGAGGCTGACTGTCTCCTAAGCAGAATGCTGTGAGAAGCTGTCAAAGGCTTTACTGAAGTCCAAGAAGATACATCCACAGCCTTTCCCTCATCCAGTGGTTGAGTCACTTTGTCATAGAAGGCGATCAGGTTAGTCTGGCAAGACCTGCCTTTTGTGAACCCGTGTTGACTGGGCCTGATGACCCGGTTCTCTTGCATGTGCTTCATGATAGCACTCAAGATCACCTGTTCCGTGACTTTCCCTGGTACTGAGGTTAGACTGACAGGCCTGTAGTATCCTGGATCACTCCTGTCTAGCCTGGCTTCATCCTCCTCCCCCTTCACATCTAGTTTAAAGCTCGATTAATCAGCCCTGCTAGATTTCTGGCCAGGAATTTTGTACCCCTAGGAGACAAGCGTGCCCCATCCCTGGTAAGGAATTGTTTCTCTAATGGACACAAATGAAAATGCTGACATCTGGATGTCAAATAGTTCTTTTCAAAATTTAAGTTCATACACAGCAATCTCATATCTGCTACTGTTACATAACACATCCATAGGAACCTACATTCCATCAAGTGAACAAAATGTTAATTGCAAGCCACGTAAAATGAGACCGAAACCAAAGTGATTCTTGAGTCAAAAATGTTTATTTGTACTAATTCTTCAAACAGGTATACATTCACAGTCCTTAAACAAAATCAGTACAGGTCTAGGGCTAGCTGAGTAGGTATCAATAGCAGATAATGCCTTCCTTAGTAATTAATGTTCACAAGTCAAGAACTACTTAACGAATTTATGGCCTTGTATACAAAAATCTTAAAAAGAGTTAATGTTTTCTCTAAGACTATCCCAGAACTAGGCAAAACAGAGTGTCTGCAGAACAGGATTCTAATCCTTCAACTCCAGTATTACATCCCATTCTTTTAAAGAGCAGTAAATATTAATGGGGGAAAAATACCTAGTGCCAAGCTGAACGTTCATAAGCATTGAAAAACAAATACAAATGGTGAAGTATCTATAGAAATTGAAATAAATTATTTTAGTTACTGAAGCCTCATTTTTTTTTTCCTGAAAAGAACAAGAATATCATTACAGATTGGAGGAAAGAATTCCATAAAAACCTTTTCTCTGGATTTGCCTTAGAATAAATAGGCTGCTGTACCAAACAAGAACAATTGAGATTTTGGGGTTTCAGTGGTAGAAGTAGTATTGGAATAATAAAGAAATCATCTTAAAATATATATTAATTTACCACATTTAGCTCATATAGCCCTTTATGTATCTTACAAAATGCTACTGTTCTACCCACTGCACGTAAAAAAAAGTTTCCATATATGTATATATACACAAACGAAGGCAGAGCCAGTCAGCTTGGCATTTAAAAGAAAAACCCAAACCACAAAGCATAAGCAGATACGCTGAATGTTATGCAGTAATGAGGAGTGTTTGCTCCATGTGTGCGTTCGTGTAACAGTGCTTGCAATCTTAACACACCCTTTTAATTGTCTAAGCAGTGTGCTTACTCTAAGTAAGCTCTACCAGCTATTTTCCTCAATTGCCACAAACACCTGAGGTCACTCAACATTTTGGCCACCTGTTATATTTAGCACTAAATCAGAAGTAAGGCAAAAATAACTACACATCCCTGAATATCTGATGACATTTGTGAAATCCTCCAAAAATTAATGCAAAACATTATTGGAGCACACGAAATGGTAGCCCTGAGCAGAAGCATCTTTCTGTTTATACAAAGCTGTCCCAAGGCTCACGTGTTTCAGAGTAATCCTGGCTACTTAGGTATGACAAATATTCTCAGGCATCTTGTCCAGTGGAAGAGCAACTTTGGAATTTATCATTTCTCACAGGAGGCTGGTTCGGGACTACTGTCCCACTGACGTGTTAGCCAATGTCAGGCACTGAAATAAATGCAGTCAGCATACTGGCGCATAAACCTTCTGACAACACAGGTATGATCTACCAGGGAATTCCTCAAACATTCCTTGGAGTGTTTTATGGACTACAACCCTTTGTAGCTGATGGTTAAGCTAGAAACACAGCATGACAATTTTGAGCAGTTGATACCCAAGAGTATCCTTCCCCACCCACCAAACAATACCAGTCAAAACCAACCACAGGCACAACACCACTAAAATGGCTCCAGGGTTCAGAATCCCCAGGTAACATCTCCCACTCATTCTGGGGAATGAGATTCTACAAAAGCCTAACTTCTGGGAACAGGAAGAGAGGAACAGAGAAATACAAAAAAGCAAGGATTAAAAAAAAACAGAAGGGGAGGTAATGATCCCCCTCTAGCACACTCCCTTTACAACAGTGTAATTAAAAACTTCAAATTCACTTAGAAACTGGTTTCAAAATAGTCTGAATGCTTTAAAGACTTCCAAAAACTAAAATAGTCTTCATCCAAGTTCATTAAAATATCCATGTAGCCCCTTGAATGTCTGCTACAACTTGTTTTGCATTAATCAAATAAAATTAATATAATCATAAACATGCAAAATGTTAAAATGTCAATGTATATGCAGAATAAAACCACGTTCTAATAGAAAGACTGGTAATATTTCAAGGTTATAGGGTTGACTTGGTCTTCATCAAAACCAGTGGGATTATTCCCATGGTGCCAAATGGATTTTAGGCTAGGCCTTACTAAGAGACAACAAAATATTGTGTTTTATAGTGTAGGAACACACAAAGTACACTTGTGTATATAGCAGATATGTAGTGCAACTTTTGCATTGCGCATCTTAAATGACAATCACCAAGCCAACACTGCATGCTGTGTCAAACTAGGCTGTAAAACAAAAAACAATACTCAGAGACATTCATGTTGTTACTGTTGCCTAGTGAGCAGCTTTGAAGGAAGCTTAATGATACATCCACTTGAACCCAGATATAAATTTAAAAGGCAGAAAGCTGCTTTAGTACGATGGCCTGATGGATTTTATATGTGCTCTGGATGACTTTGAAGGCAGGATATCATCTCTCTGACGGGCTTCCCTTCATAGCAGATTTGATACACAGCAGTGAACAGTGGAAACCTGAGAAAACAGGGTAGGGAAAGCAAAGGCAGGGTAAGTTTATTCTGTAACATTTTCTTAAATGAAAGAAATAAAATGGGGAGAGGAGAGAGAGGGAAAAGAGAGACCGAAACATTAGCTTCTTTCAGTATTTGTCAAGTGCTAACACTAAGCTGAAAAGCACTGGATAAATATAGAATCCACATGTATCTCTAAAATCAGTCACTCCCAGAAGCCTAGCCAGCTATAATGTAGCCTGCAACATCCATAATGTATGGCATAATCATTAAGTGATCTAAAAAATTAAAAAATTAAAAACATTCATGTCTTGACTTGACATTCTAACAGCAGTACTCACCTATGGTTAAAAAGGATGACTGGTGCAACAATTACACATTATCTCTGAGGAATAATTAGATAATACAATTGCAGAATATGACACAAGATGACCCAAGAAGAAATTGAAGGTCAAGTTTTTAATAAGAGTCCAAAACTAAATGTGGTTTTTGAAAGCCTAAGTTCTAACTCTTCTTTTTTTTTCCTCTTTTAAAATGGCCACATTTCCAATAACCCTCAAATTCTTCAGGATTCTCTGATAACCTGAATGTTTGCTGCAGCCAAGATGCTTTACAGAAATTTAGATTCTTTCTGTTCATCCTGGACAGTGACAGCTAGACAATTCCCATTTTCATACAGAGCCTAGTGAATTTTAGCAATTAATCACCTGTTCATAGAATCATAGAATGGTTTGGGTTGGAAGAGGCCTTTACAGGTCACCTAGTCCAACCTCGCTGCAGTGAGAAGGGACATCTTCAACTCAATCAGGTTGCTATAATAAGCAACCTATAATAAGCCTATATAATAATATATAATAATATAATATATTAATATATATAATATAATAAGCCTATTCACCAGAACAAATACGCCATTTCAGCAGGAGTTTTTATATTGATAAATTTTGACAAAAACACTACTTTGTTTTGACTAAAATAATAATTAAAAAAAGCATTGGAGATAGTGACATTCAGCATACATCTGGAGTAGGACTTTCTGTTCAGGAAAGTGGTCCCATCAGTCACTCTAAAGCTTTATCTGTAAGAATACACAAATGCAGCAATGAGCCAGACTAAGCCTTAGCAGTGACCTGATGGGCACAATTCACTTGCACAGACAGCTCCTGCTCCAGATGTCTAGCTGATGTCACTCTCTCCACATGACTCTTTCTAATATTCTCTATTTTAGTCAAACAAAGTAGAGCCTTTTGTCAAATTCTACTCAATCTGCAATCTCACTGCTGAATGGCAGTATTTGTTCTTGGCTGAATGCAGTCCTTCATATTACTGGGGGAGAAAAAGGAGGGGAACGGACGTGCTTGTGAATTTAGTCCATTGTTTCTATGGCTTTTATTGCAAGTGCTCAAAAATGAAATGATACATTTTGCATTATCCGAAACATTTTAATGTCCTGCTATGACTGCATGTCCATGTCTTTCAGTTTATTTTTGTAGAGAACAAGATAAAAATAGTAGCAACAGCAAAAACTACTTCAGATTAATCTAACTGACTTGATTTTTGGTTTTATTTCATTTGTGGAACCAAAATTAGCGCATAGCCACATAGCTGCTCTTTCACATACAATGCTATACTGTTGATGTTGCAAAATCCTTAGTATGAAATACGTAGAAAAAAATTTAATAAACCTGAACATGTAACATGCCTCACTTATCACTCATTTTTGTATACTACATTGAGGGGAGCTGAATGTGCTGTTAGTGTAAACACTTGAATGTAGGCACTAAAGTAAAATTTGTAATGCCTATGTGATATTTTGCTAGAGGCGGCCACAGAATGTGTGAACCTTCTGAAGAAAAAGAAAGTTTCTCACAGCTTTAGATACAGCACTGGCAGCTAAGTACCACTACTACCAACCATATCTTGATACAGAAATCTTGGTGGTTGTCACAGAGAACATTATGCTGCTGTGCACAGGGCTGCCACACTTCACATCGGGGAAGCAGAATCAAGGCCGACTGGAGGCTCATGGCCAGCAAACTCCAAATGCATCTTATGCTTGAGCACATTAAGAGGGGTAGCTCTACAACTGTCAAAATGAAAATACAAATTGTACCGTGAATATCAACTACTACCCTGCTACTAAGACTCTTCTACTGAGCTGGGACTTTTGCTTATTTCTACGTAGCCTTGGGACTCTTTGTAGAATGAGAGTATTAAGTTTTACTGTTACTATATTCTTACCTCTTCACTTTGAAACCATGGCATTTTTTACTGTATTTTGTGTTTTAAAGCAGTAGCAAGAGAGTTTTCAAAAAACACTTTGCTTTCAAAAGTCTTGTTGGGCAGACCTTTTACGAAGAACTGACACACAGATGTTGGTACACCAAAGAGAAGTTAGTAACTCTGTTTTCATATCTTTCATTAAAAACACAGCCCTAAGTCTTCTATAATGCACTCCATTTGTTGTAAGACAGAACAGGGGAAAAAAAACCAAACAACCAATCAAAAAGAACCCCCAAATGCAGCATCCTATGTTATTTAGGGAATCATAAACAGCAACGACTGAACCCAACTGTTTAATTACCTTTTTTTCTGCAGTTAGCTTAATTACTGTACACTGCAGAGATAGACATAAGTGCCTTACTCCCAAAGATAATATTAAGAAATAAGCAACTTAAAGCAGCTGATCCATTACACCTACACTTTAAAACCTGCTTTGGAAAAAAAAAGTAACAAGACTTGATCTTCTGACTGGCAGTCATTTCTTTTCTGATTTTGTCTCCTCTACAAATAGCAACAGATAGAGATAACGCATCCCTTAATATTATAATGAGACAACTGCATGTGTGGCTTTAGGAATCATAGATGTTTTCACTCAAATACAAAGGAACAAACCAGGACAACCTGCTTTATTTCATACCACAAAAAAAACCCCTGACCTACACAAGCAGATGGCAGGTTTTATTCTACAGCAAACTGGAAGTCACGTTAGGAAAGAGAACTGCGGTATCTAACCTAGAATCCATGTGGACAGAAGCAGTTCAGTTATACAGATCCTTAATAACAAGGAGATACGTCCTTGGAGATAAGCAATGAATTTTCAACTATGAAATGAGCTGTAGAACCCATTTACAAGACTCTTCACGAAGTCCAACTTTCTATTTTCATCTATTTTATTCTTTTCACATGTTAAAATACACTCTGCTATGCTTTTCTATGATAAGAGGAGGCAACAATACATTTGGCAAAAAGAAGGGTATTCATAAATCTAATGTCACACTATTAGCAACATTCCACAGCAATATTATTTTGAGGTTTTATTCACTTCTCTTTGCGATCCTTAACTGGGGATTAAGCTACTCTTATTATAGCGACTTTGTTTCTGGCGAACACCTTCTTGAAGATATCAAGCCTAAAAATACAAAAAGAGTTGTGGAGATCAAGAAGGGGTATTTGGAACTTGCTTTATCTGTTCTTACGTACTTTTCCAGCATTCCTTTCTGCTTGAGGATGCGATACACTTCTGCAGAAGTCTGTGGTCCTTGCAGTTTCTGACCATTCAACATTTCTTGCTCCAGTTCTTCAATAGACTAAACAACAGAGGGGTTGGGGGGAGAAAAAGGAAGAAAACAAGAGCTAGAACAAACTTTTCGTAAGCTTGACAACATCGTCTGGATGTCAAAAAAACCCCAAAACCAAAAGCATGTTACTGAGGCTTTTTCCTTTCTCGAAAGTGTACTGGAGAAAGCATATATTATATTCTCCTATATTCTTGTTTGTAAATATTCTCTTTCTTCAATCTGCACCTCCCAAAATGTTATCTGTCCCCTCCTTTTTTAATGCTACTACTTGCATCAGTGGATTTCACACAGTGAATAAGGTACCTTGCCAGTTTTAACAAATGCTTCTGCTATACGTCGATTCCGGCCACCGTAACACGTTGTGATGAGATCAGCAACTCCACAGCTCTCCAGGAAAGTGGCAGTTGACACCTGTCCTTTGCAGAAAATTCTGGCAAAGGCAATCATCTCCATTAGGCCAAGGCGAATGACAGCAGCTTTGGTATTGTCACCACAGCAAAGGCCGTCACAGAACCCAGCTCCTACTGCCACTATATTCTAATGAGAAGAGAAAAAACAAAAGGGAAATGAGTAAATTATTGCTTACAGAATCCTAGAAGACATTAAAAGACAAAGTGCAGATGTCCTTAAGAACTGCAAATACTTTATTAATCTAAGACTAGGTTGTTGATTTGGAGGGGGGAGGATTGGTTTTTTTTGTTGTTGTTGTTTTGGGTTTTATGGGATAACCTTAAAAAAAAAACGGTAAGTCTTACATTGCTAAATATTTCCAAGGACAAGCACATAGTTAACGATCTGGAACAAGTTGTCCTGGAGGTTGTGGAGGTATTATTACTGTCTTCAAGAACAAACAGGTTACAGTACGCCCAAACAAGGTTTTATCTAGACTGAGCTGTTCCTGCCCTAAGGCAAGGGTAAAGCTAGACTGACATCTCACAGCTCCTTTATTCATATTTTATTTATGATTAAAATAATACTGAATCTAAGAAACATTTATTGGGCTGCATCATAAGAAGCGTGGCCAGCAGGTCAAGGGAGGTGATTCTGCCCCTCTATTCCTCTCTTGTGAGACCTCACCTAGATTACTGTTTTCAGCTCTGGAATCCTCAGCATAAGAAGGATATGGAACTGTTGGAACAGCTCCAGAGAAGTGCTACAAAGATGACCTGAGGGCTGGAGCCCCTCCCATGTGGGGACAGGCTGAGATAGTTGGGATAGGCTGAGATAGAAGATCTTAAAGTGACCTTCCAGTACCTGAAAGAGGCTACAGGAAAGCTGGAGAGGGACTGTTCATAAAGGCTTGTAGTGATAGGATGAGGGGTAATGGGTATAAACTGGAGATGGGCAGATTTAGGCTTGATGTAAGGACGAATTTCTTTACCATGAGAGTGGCGAGACACTAGAACAGGTTGCCAAGGGAAGTTGTGGCTGCCTCATCCCTGGAGGTGTTCAAGGCCATGCTGGATGGGGCCTTGGGCAGCCTTGATCCAGTGGGAGATGTCCCTGCCCATGGCAGATGGTTTGGAACTAGATGATCTTTAAGGTCCCTTCCAACCCTAACTATTCTATGGTTCTATGCTGATATACTAAGGGACCAAATTCAGCCAATCTAATGGTATTCAGCCCTTTTTAAGTATGAAGAGTTCCTAAAACAGCAATAGTTAACCAAGGATTCCCAGAAGGTTCATAATACAGGAAGACCTCTCCTAAGCAAAAAATACTGGGTTTTTTTCATTAGACCTGATTACAGCCTTCTACAAAGGATGTACTGTTTCTATTATGTACTGTTATACAGTCCCTTCTTTGGTGTACAAACATGAAGAGTAGTTGAGACACTTTGAGTGAGGTGACTATAAAAGCAATGTTTTGGCCTGGGACTCGGAGATAAGCCATGGTTAGCTTACCCCCATCAAAGAAAACCTCAACAAATCCTTCCCAAATCCAAAACACTCCAAAAGAAATGGCATTCTGATGTGCTGATGAAGTAAACATGGAAGCAATAGACGTAGTAATACCTTTCTGCACGCAACAACAGCAGCAGTGACCTCAACAGAAACCAGGAGAACCAACATTATGGCACTCGATGTAGCACCCAGTGCAGGGGAAAAACTCCAAACAACCAAATAGCAATAGTCAGAAGCTGCTAATGAAAGCAACAAGCTGATTAACAGCCAGTTTTGTTTTGTTTGTTGGAGCGTTAAGAATAAAAAACTGCAGGCAGCTGCAGTGCTATGTGGTCAGTCATGGTTAGGTGATTCTCAATCAAATGAGGTCAGATGAGTCATTGCTTTTTGAGTAGCTCTTTGAGGTCTAGAGATGACCTTAAAAATTGCAGACAGATATCTCAACATCAGAAATGAAGCAGCAAAAGACAATCAGACTTTCAAAGCTGTTACTTTAGATTATCTTGGCTTAAATTTTGGCTACGATGGTTCAGTCAAGGTGTATTTCCATCAGCCACCTCCCCCAGAGCAACCTCCAATATTTGTTAATTTGGTAGCAAAGCAAGAGGAAGCTCAAACAGGGATTTAAAAAAGTTTTCAGAATGGATAACCCATTTAAGTAGAATTTACAGTGAAGCCTGCAAGTGTTTAGTGCTTAGCTAAAACCAAGAACTCTTCTGAACAACCTCTGGGCTTTTCCCAGTATTTCTGTTAACATATAACCAAGGCTTTCTCTTCCCTCCAACTTTGCCTGCTTTGATTTTCCTTCCCACTTTGAAGCAGCCTACCTGATTATAATTTGCAGTATGATTTGGGCTGTGGTATTTTGTTGTCTACTTCAGCCTTCTGCAATGTTTGCCATTGAAGCAATAGAAATATTATTTTAAGTGAGTCATACCAATACTAGTTACTTCCGAGTAAACAGGGTAGGGAAGAAGGGAAGTTGTCTTACTCTGAAACATTAAGCTTCTTGCTTGTACAATGTTCCTATTGTACGTTCTTATACGCAGTTTTCAAATAATGAGGAAATAAGACAACTGATCATGATCTAGGACACCCACTTGCACCTAGGAGACTGTTACACCCTGGTCTACAGAACCCACAGGCCACAGCTATGAATTTACAAGCTCTGCCATCTGGTTTCATTTAAATCCTTGATGGAATCTCTTTCTCATGTCTAATAGACTGTAGAAAACTGAATTATACCACGCTGAAAGTTACACTTTACTGAAAGATGAACCAGTCCTTTTAAAAAACAAAACACACACAAAAAAAATCTTATGTAACTTGAAATGGAGTCATCTTTTTGTCCAAAGCAAGACCAAACCAGGCAGCTTGCTACTCAAAACCTCTGCGTGCAGGTACTAAGTCAAGTTTCAGGAAGATGCATAAACAAAGCACAGACTAACACACAAGAGCCTAATGGCATGAGCACTATAATGAGTCTCTGAGAAGCAGACTGGGGCGGGGGGACAATTGTGTATCTATCTGGCCAAAACATCTTTTGGTATCTGATATGGTTGATCCTGAACATTGCCACTGCCAAAGCCTACACCCAAAGTTACAAGAGTTCCTGCAAATGCATTGACTTCATATTTGTGCAAGAGAAAAGAGCCCATGATTCCATGAGCTCAAAGACCGACTGTATTGGCATATACAACATGGGAATCTCAGGGCCTAATAAGCAAGGATTACTTTAGCCTACAGATAAGCCTGTTGTTCCAAAGGTTCAAAAGTACTGTCACAACAACCCCAAAATGACGGCAACACAGTGTTCCTCTTGGCCTGAGGGCTCTCAAAACCACTAGCAAACACATTTCCTCCACTTTGGCATTAATAGCTTTTTACATTAAAGCATGCATCCTGTAAGCAAGAAGCACAAGGTGTTTTTATATTGCATGTGGTTCTAAGCTACTAAAATACTTTGTGCTAACAGGTGAGTCTTTAGCTGGTCTGCTATCCAGAAGGTAGCATTAGTCTTAGTCCTAGTTATTCTAGGACATGAGCAAGGACCGGACTTGCTTTATCACACGAATAGTGAAGCTACACTCCAGTAAAGAAATGTTGATGCCAGGTGGTGTTCACAGTACGTGTCGGAGCAAAAAGTATCTTTACTTGCACACGAGCTGCTGCAAACATGCCCAGAAGTCACAAGTGTAAGGTCAACAGGTGACCAAGCAGCCAAGGTTAACAAGTCTTTGCTGACAGATTGTTATCTTGCAGTCAGTGCTCAGAAATATCCAAGTCATACTCACTTTACTGAAAGATGAACCAGTCCAGTACAGTCATACTCAGTTTACAGCAAATTTGTTGCATGAACATGAAGACAACTTCAGAGGCCATTTCTGAGGCAACCGTTACCTTTCCATAACTATATGTACCCTTAGAGAACTAAACAGAAATGTCAATTCACCCGGGACATCCAGCCTTCTTTGAGGTAGCATCACAGCTCAGCACAGCCTGCTTTTCCCTCTTACTTACACATGGAGAAGCTCCTTGATTCGTATCATGGCTGAGAGAGAGCAAATGAAGACTCAACAAATCAAAGACAGTAACAGCAGAAGTATCAAAGAGGTTAAACATAAAACTGCTTGCTTGCTCCTGGCAAACTCTAATATAAATAATGGATTCCATTTCCACTTAATCTCAGGAAAGAGTAATTACCAACATCAACTTCTACAGTACCTAGGCTGACTGTCTAAGAGCGAGTGCCATAAACATACTTTGCAGGATGACCATTCCAAGTAATCACGCTGCGTTACATAACCCCACAAACAAATCATCACTATCCCTATTTCTTTGCTTAAGGCTAAGCTGGAACCACAAGATTTAAAGATGGGCCTGAAGCAACACAAAAGGCAACCACAGCTGCTCCTCCTTTTTCTTCCTACAGTAACTGTCACCTCTGCCTCCACCCTTGGCTCCTGCCACTTGAAGGAGTTTGACTCTCCAGATCCCTGAACAAATCTGGCACCTGGTGCATGGCCATTTTACCATGTCAAACGATTAGATTCTCATTTCTTCCCTCATACTCACCCTTGTCACTGCTGCAGTGGGTAAGTGATTCCAGTACAGTTTACACCCACTATGTTTGTATTGCCTCTCCAGTATGCCGCCAGCTTTATTATACACCAGCTCAGCCTTGCCTCATGTCTGTGCTGTTTGATTGTAAAGCCACATGCTGGCACAGGCACTAGGGGCACTTCAGTGGTGATAACCTTGGGTCTGTGCTACTCTTCAGTACTACATCCATCAACATCCAAGAGCACAACCGTATGTACGCACAGCTGCACATGCTACTCTTACAGTGGTGTCATAACCTTTAAGTACTTCCTAGGAAGGCTCCTTCATCGCCTGGCAGATGGCAGCTAGAGCTTGCAAGTGGCCTTGGGTCACACCGCCTGTAAAATCAACTGGACACCTTGAAACTTAACTATCCAATTTTTAGGTCTGTTAACATCTGACCTCAGCCCTTAGAAAAGGTCAACAAATAAATGTGGAATGTGCTTCAGTCCTCAAAAGAAAAAAAATTCTGATAGAGAAGAACATGCCAAGCACTGTTTACTCCTACAGCCAACAAGTTACAGTAGACAGCTGTTCTTCAGCATCATCAGAGTTTGTAAAGTGACTGCTATTGTTTATTCAGGCAGCCGCCAGGCTTACACAAGGCTGCAGTTTCACTGTGCTGATTTCTATACTTCAGTACATCTCCATCAGCCCATTGTCATAAAAAATAAATATGGTAAATGAAGTGGATATTCAAAATATACATGTATATAAATAGCAATCAAGCACATATTCTTTCATGATCGCCCAGCTGCAATAACTATTATTACAGACTGAATTCAAGTATGCTTCAAAAAACAAATTTCAGACCTCAAATTATCACTACTGTAAGGGAATGCTGCACTCGGAGCACTCTGTTACTCTTCTGTATTTTTTCCCAATCTTTAGGCAACAATCCACATCGAAAACCATCCCTGCTTAGAAAGTCTTGCAAAAATAAAGAGCAAGGTAAGTACAGGCTTTTAACGAGACCTAGCCTATCATGCTAGAAATACCAGAAAAGCCTCCTTTTCCCAAGCTGGTACTTATAGTAAAATGAAGAATTTGTGAGACTATATAATTTCTCCTAGCGTAATAGTTCTCATCCTTTAAATACCAATACAGGAGCTGTTTTTACTATTTCCACATCCAAAAAATCAGCTTGGACTTGCAGGTGTGCCTGCTTACTTGTGTCCTCTAAGCTGTAGTTTGCAGTGTCGCTGCTGACATTTTGAATTGGCACTGGTATAGAAAGAGAATAGGACCTCTCTTTTTATACCTGTCTCTTCACACATTACACTCTCATCTTCTGAAATAGGAATTCCCTCCTTCCAGCAGATTAAATAATGCTTATTTTTATTATTTTTTCATGAAGGAACTTTCCAAGTTTAATGAATTAACTGACAGAAGCTACACTTTAGATTTAAATCATAGGAAAATGTGCTTATTTTTCACATTTTTATTACAAATTATCAGATTAATCATACAAAAGCAAGTGTTTGTTGTTATCCTTAGTAAACAATTCTCCTAATAATAAAAATGTACAACGTCTGAGAAAAAAAGCTCAAGTTTGCATTTCACTATTCACATCTGAGCTTTGTATTTGCTTTGCACAGGCAATAAAAACCATACCCATCTGTTTAGTTTTAGCTTCTTCAGTTTCTTTTAGAGGCTTATGTGTTCCCAAAGCATTAATAAAATTTTGCAACGTTCAAGTTAAAAACAGCTCAGGAATTACTTATGTGCTGTCAGCACAAGATTTACGATTAAACTGCAAAGGGTTTTAAGTGAAAAAATACTTTTAAAAACACAATTTTAATAAATTTGCCTTTGAGATTAAGGTGACTTATGTGTTGAAAACACATTGGCTAAGTACTAGCCTGCCTGATCTATGCCACCTTTTAAGAGTTCATACCTTTCAATCAGGCAAGAAATCCATAGTATTTTTAAACAAGTTAGTCTATTCTTAATTCGCTTTTTGTTTAGAGCTCATACCATGCATTTCTTTGCAAGTCTCAACTCAGTTAATGAATTGCAATCCATACAAAATGACCAGAGCACACAGAATATTCAGTCTGTTGGATGAATAAAGAAGCAGGAGGGAGGAACAAAACAAGGCTACCAAGAAAATACGTCAGTATCTTTTCAGGTCAAGAATAACAATGTATTTCATTTCTTCTGCGCTTCCAAATAGACACTGGTATCTTGCCTGACTTGGACCTTTACCATGAAGTTTGAGTGTCTGCTGACTAGCTGCTCAGTTTCATGGGCGCACTCATCTCTAGTGCCCTTTCACAAGATTTGGCTGGAATAAAAATTATCTGAGACAGAACTCTTATCAAGAAAGAATTTAAACTAGACAGAAAACACCAGGCTGAGCAGATTTCAAAGAAAAATAAATTTATAAAATTTTTTGATTACTTTTGTGGGTCTATACACAGAGATTTCTTTCCTGCTAATCTCGCACATCTCCACAGCATTTTAAAGTAATAGCTGTGGAAGTCAAAGTACAAGCTCCCCAATCTTGAGAAATTTCTATAAATACAGCAAGTCCAAAGCAGATTACACCAAAGTGTATCCCATTAGATCAGTGCACAGACCCATGACCTCCTCCTTCTCCCAAAAATTATGCCATTACATCAATCTACTTCCCACTGCATGGAAATCAGAACTCCTTACCTCAAAGATATCATTCATTGGCTTGGTAGCTTTGCAAATGAATGCTGTATTTTACACTATTTCAAAAGTGAAAACAAAAGCAATAAAAAAAAAAAAATTGAAAACATGAAAAATAAAAAGGTAAGCCAAATTATCTCCTAAACCACTGCACCCATCAGAAACATTTTCATGACAAATATCAGATAATGTGAACTACAGTTCTATTGGCCACGTTGCCAAGTGACTAATGCCTCCCTTTCACAAACGGCCTGTAAGCTAGCCTGAAAAAAATAGCGATAAGCATATGTTTAAGCTAGTTTACTTCCTGTCAGCACCAATTTTGTTACCAGAAACATTCCAGATGAGTAACTGTCTGAAATAACTTTTTTACTCTTCAGGTCATTCCTGCATGTGTTTACCTACAGGAACCTTATGCAGTGTATGTCCACAAAATATACAACATAACAGTGCTCACATTGTGTAAGACAATGAAGAGGGAAATGGATTTAGAAATAAGTTGATCAGTTAGATAAAAACAACACTTCTTTCACGACTGTTTGAAAGCTAAGTGAAAGATGTAGAAAGAGAACTTCAGAGATGGTGAGACAAGAGTCTAAAAGCTAACTCTCAGAACATGTTGCTCCTTAATTTCCCATTTGGTTCTTCCAGAAATGTTATGTAGCAGCTTCATATATTATATAAAGCACAATAAACTCGATTCTTTAAATGAAAAAACCCTCTTTTTTCTATAAGGACCACCGTTCTATCTGTGTACCAACTACAGCTTGTTAATCTTACCTTCAAAGCACCACAAAGCTCAACTGTATCTGCATCATCTACTACAGTTATTCGGAAGTTTGGAGTCTGCAGGAGCTCTTTGAAGAGAAGACCATTTTCCAAGATTTTGCTGCCTGTTGAGAGAGAGAAAGGAAGGTTAAAAAATGAATAATTTATTTGAGTGTTATCTAGCCTTTTCTGTGCAAGTCAAAATACTTAAAACCAGAGGTAAGGTGGTTCTATGTTCATTCTAAATGGACTCCCGTTTTAAGTGATTAAGGATATGTCCGCATCACACTTCAAAGCTCTGCACTCTGGATTTCACAATTCACTGCCTGCTCAGCAACAGATTCTAAATAACAAGTCCATTAATTCTCTATACTCTTTTCTTTTTTGATAATTCCCTTTAAAAAGTACAGTTAATAATAAAACAAAGGTGAATTAAAAATACAGTAGTTGCAACTCTATCAATTTCTTTTTATTGCATCCCAGAAAAATACCTACTGATAAAAGCATATCAGGGATGTTTTATTAACTGAGCATGCTGCTACTGACAAATGTTTCTAAGGTAATTCAGCCATTCAAAAATAAGTGTAATGCAAAGCTGTTAATGAAAGGTTACAAAACTAAAAATTAACAGTGAAAAAACATCATGAACTCTGTGCTATTACGTACGACTAACTGTATGTGTATACACACACACGCCTATCTAGACACTGTGAAATATAAGACTTGGCACATCTTTGTGCTGCAAAGATGAGCAGGCAACAACACAGAACGAAAACCATGTCTAGCTTTTGGTAGAACTAATTACTCTGAGAAATTAAAATAAATTAAGATAATGATACTTTAAAAACAACAACCCAAACATGCATAAAGGTACCATCTGTGACCGTAACACCCACAACTGGAATACAGAATATCATTTATCCATCTAAAGCCATGCAGAGCCAAGAAAAATCTTAAGCACAGTAATAAAACAAGTCAGTTTGTTATGTGGAGGGTAATAAAAAGTATGCTTAGTATTTCACCTGCTAAGGTCGCAGCTCTAGTGAGATTAGGTAAAACTGAACTGTTCCTTCTACCTCCCTTTATTCCCAGTATTGTCTAGTACTTTCAGAAGTGTAAACATTCCAGGAAATTCGACATTAAAAGAAGAAGAGCCCAACAGTTTCTGATAACAGTCAGCTAGCGCTGAAAACAATATAATTTGAGCTATTTGGTGTGTAGCTGTGAGAACAAGAGGACATTTCAAACATTCTTATGACTTGGAACAGTACCTATTGTGGTTTCACAGAATTTCTCTGCTGCCACCTCATTGGCAATGTTGGCTCCCATCAGCACACTGATGTCTATTCCCATCTTCTCTCGAATAATGTCAGAGATCAGTTTGAGTCCCTCTGGGCCTTCATCTATTCCCTGCAGCCAACATTAAACGTAATTACAAAAAAGTCATTCATCAGATGCAGTAGAGAAGAAAGCACATCAGAGTTAGTCTTGTTCATGGGTGAGAACTGTGCAACAAGGTTTATTCAGATTGAGACCGAAGATGACAGACTTGCTGCTGGTGAAACTTCTAATATCATTGTGATCTCTCCAAGCTGACTTCTATTCATAGGAGGTAGCATCTTAAGAATTAGGACTAAACTGTAGATGGTGGTAAGTTTCTATTCCACGCTCAATCATAGATCAGAGTCTAACAAGTATGGAATATTCAGCTTTGTTAGTTCAGAATCTCAGCTGCTTATCAGTGTATCCTTACTAAAACTACTGAAGCATCACCAATCCATCAGCTGTGAATCAGGCCTGTGCTTGGATTTGAAATTACATCAAAACTCACAAAATGACATCCCAATAATTTGTTTTGTGAAGAGGTATTGCAACTGAAACATCAGAGGCAGACTCCCTGGGGTATCATACCTACAACAGTTTACTAGTAAAAACCCAGTTTAATAATTTTGAATACTATTACAAATGGAAAAGCTGTTCACAGATATGTAGAAAGCTGAACAACTGAGAATAACTTAGCTTCTAAGAATATTTCTAATCTGTATTTATAATGCACTCCTTATAAAGCACAGAAGTAGGGGCAGAAATAGGATCACCCTGGGGAGTAATGCTGCAATGGAGAAGGGTCTGGTACTCTAGTAGCCTGAATTGCCTGAACCAAGAACTCCAAATGGGACCACTTTCTTCTCACAAATCCCTTTTTCTCCTAGCCTGCTAAATGCAGGCTCCTTTTGCATTTTCAGAACAGTGGCATGGCAGAAAAGGTACTGAAATGGCCCTTCTTTCCCACAGTATATCACCTTTTATATAGTACTATTTTTTTTATATTGGGGATTTGGTACTTTTGGGGATTGGCGATTTTGAATTAGGATTCAAAAGGTAAAAAGCCACTGTGATCCTCTACGATGTCCTGATACACCTATCACAGAATCAGAGAATGGTAGGGGTCGGAAGGGACCTCCGGAGATCATCCAATCCAACCTCCCTGCTAAAGCAGGCTCACATCTAGCAGGTAATACACACATACGCTCTTGTATGTTGTCAGCAGTGACATTTCAGGCAGGCGGTAATTTGCATTTCCACAATTCAGAGGTGCTATTCCTTAAATAACATGGTGCAATCAAGAAACATGCAGAAATGTCTGTATAAAACCAGCCAATTAAACTACAGGCAACAGCGCCTGCATTTCTGCATTGTTTTTCAATCTGTATCATTTAATGCACAGCTCTGCTTTCTCATCTTTAATAAGCCAGACGGCAAGAATCCAAAAGCAAGCACACATATACATGTTGTATTTTTCCTTCACAGTGCCAAAAATGTCCCCACAAAATAACTGTAATGCCCCTCCTCCTAAGCAGGCAACTAATACACAGAAAAGCATGCACACATTGGGAACAACTCCAAAAATGTGAATATGTACACAACAGTTACTCATCCAAGTGAAAGGAGATCAGGGAGGCTTAGGTGCCAAATTCAGCCTGGCTATGAAACAGATGCAACTTCTGACAAAGTCAAGGAGAGCTGCACCTGCTTCTTGTAGAGTTAAATCCAATACTGAATGACAACAGGAGAAAAAACAAACACTTCTCCCTCCCCCAAAAACCAAGGCTCCAAAATGGGAATTTCCACTGAGCAGCAGCAATTCCCAGGCAATGCAAGTCCAGTTCTGTGGTCTTATTGCTGGCATCCTAACAAGCCTGGCAGAGCAATCCCTGGGGCCTGCACATAGACAGATGAAAAAGAGAATGATGTTGACACTGCTTGAAGAGGATTTTGTGACCTCCACCTACCCTGCTTCCTGTGCTTATTGCTGTACCACTTTGTAAGTTGGTTCCCCTCCCCTGTCCCACATGATTTGTTAGGTTTTCATACACACCAGTGATCAGAATTTACATAAAGCAACACAGCTGCAAATGTTTCAATGGGAACACAGATTAATCAGCAGACAAATATCTGTATTTCTTGAAGACTTGGTTTTATTATCAGATGTTAAGCTCTGCTTGAAAATAAGATTGACGAAAAAAAAGAAGAAAGAAAAAAAAGACGAAAAGATGACACATTTCTAACTTACCAAGCAATTTACAAAGCACAAAAACAAGATGTCCCACTAATGATATTTTTCAGAGCAGAACTGCACTTTAACTGCCAAACTTAACACGAGCCACTTTACTAGCATTAGTGTTGAGTATAATGAAACCACTAAAAATATGACTTTGGTGAAAACAGCGTGTATAAAGAAGATGCAAAAGCAGAGGAAAGAATGCATTCCTGCCCTTGAGTTTCACAGTTAACAGTTGTGTTAAATCTCTTCCATTACTTCTTAAATGATAATTTTAATGATGCACAGTTATGTCTTTTCATAAAAGCTAGCAGGTACTTTGCATTCTCCTGAAAAAAAAAATAATAGGAGCCTCACACCATTTCTTTTGAAAGACCACCTACTGATGCAATGTGACAGTGTGAAGCTGCCTAGTAATGAACTCTGCTTTGCAAGGCAGGTGTCACTGTTTTACTTACACAAAACTAAGTAAGGGCTTTTGTATTGTTGGGGTACTCCTGTTTGTTTGGGATTTGGACTTTTTTTTTTGATAAGCACATACACACACCCTTTTTCTTTTTTTTTTTTTTCTTTTTCTTTAAACATAGCCATTAACCAACACTTCACTAAAGCACTGGTAATCAATATCCAAAGTAGTTATCCAAAGGGAATACAGGCTCACACTCTGACTTCAGATACGCTGACATAAATTCTCAATTACTCTTCCAATCTCATTACAGTTATTCGTACCACTAAGGCCACAAGAACATAAATCAAATTTAGCAAATTAAAGGAGAAAAAAGTTTATCTTGAGCTTACAGAAGACAGAAGCATAAACAGACAACTTAAAACCAATAAACTTAAGGGCATCTAGGACAATTGTGTGGGTTTTATACTACTGTGTTTAGCTCTTCTAACACCGCCTTATTTTATCATTCTACAATATGAAATGTTTTTCCACAAAATGCAGCAAGTGCACTCAGGAAGCGTTACTTTTTCACACATGCCAGCAACATATCAGGTCAGTGCTGACAAAGCAATATGGACTTGACAGGCTTGGCCAAACTAAAGAAACAAGCCTGCAGTAAGCAGTGACACGGGAGGTTTGTCCTTTTTAATTTAATTCATAAATGTATCATTTTCCAGAAATGGCAGCAAACAAGGGAATGTGTGCTGAGAAAACTGTGTAGTCTCAACTAAGTACAAAGCAACAACAAATCAGTATCTTCCATACCTTGTAGGAAGAACTTATTCTTTGCAGCTAAAGGAGAAGTCATTCATATTTAATCATCCTCCTGCCACAAAAACTAGAAACACTTCAGTGAAACGCTTCCTGTACCTCTGCTCCTCCTCTTTCCTCTGCTCCAACTGGTTTTTTTGGCCATGCTTAAACAGACTCTCTTGTTGCAACATAGTATTTGACACGAACAAGAGCACCATCCTCTCAGTCACACGAAATTCTCTCAGCAGTTCTTAAAATGATGAACTCAGTATGTGGGACGTACGTTAACAATCAAACCATTATGCTTGTGCTCTGTTCTTCATCTAATGATGAGTTTGGAAACAACAATGAAAAGATAGAAAGCTCGATGGTGCAAAACATATTTACTCCCTCTTTCTTTTCAAAAGTCTTGTGAACAGCCTCATTTTCCTCTTCCTGCAAGTGCTAACCTAAAATAAAACACCCCATAACTCACTAATGACTGAGATGAATTCCTATCTTACATCTAGTAGGGTTTAATGGGACAACTGAGTGCAAAGAGACTTTTTAAATCAAAATAATAAGCCATCATGTTTTAGAAGACTCCATGACATATTGCCAGTTATTAATGCATAATATTTATTATACCTTTATGAGAGTTATACCAAGTGCCTTCTTGGGTACTCGTCCTGTGATTTCATCGCAGACTTTATGGATGAACTGATGAGGAATGACAAAAACCAGCAAGTCTGCATCCTGTACAGCTTCATTAAGGTTTGGGATGGCAACCTGTGTAGTTACAGGAGAGAAATGCCACATAACTTCTTAAAATTAACACTACACACAAGTTTTACCTGGCAAATAAAAGTACATCTTGATATTATGCTGAATGCTACAAACTTCATAATTTCTTCATCATTGAAAATGAGCAGTAACATAGATTTCCAAGAAAAGCAAATGAATTTAAGCTTTCAAACAAACTATTTTATGTCTTGAAAGGGGCATCTTCACAGCCACCAGCATTGCTAGCGCAATGAAAATACAAAGGTTCTGTAACATTTGAACAAATCCTTTGAGTAAGAAAATATAAAACAAGAAGCTGCCTTCTCTTTGACAAAATAATCTGAGTTTATAAGTTTTTGCATACAGAAAAGTAGTTTCTTTACTTAGTTCCTTATACACTCAAATTTCTTCTCTGGGACTCTTACACTTAGTAGTTCATATTCTCTTTCTCTGTACTCAACAATTTTGTTTACCCTTTAAGAAAATGACCTATGTTGAAATCTCTTGCCAGACTCCACTTTTCTTAACACTCGATGACCATTTTAAAATAAACACTCATGTTTAAAATGCAGCAATAAGCTCTACCTATTGATAAAGAGAACAAATTTGAATGACCAGGCAGTGGAAGGTAGAAACACCAAACCTGCTGAAGGCTAGGGAAATGGGATTTCAGCATTGTTGCTAAAGCAAAAACTGTGATGTATGGCAATTCACGTTTTCCCTGCCCAGTATCTCTACTGAACTGTTAGCTGCTGCAGTATCTTCCTATAATGTTTCTGGGGCAAGGGTCACCACACACCCGCCAACCGTTGCATTACACCAACACAGAATAGATGTAGAGTCTCACTGTTCAGCCCTGGAAATGCTACATAAAACACACTGATCTGACTGCACATAATTGAAGCATAACTGAGAACCAGATAAAACTGAAAACTGCTGGCAGCTTGCTTGAGAAATTCCCTAGCTCTCATCCTGTAATACTTTCTAAAAGTTTCAGAGTATCTCAGCCAGCTCTCTTCCAAATTTGAGGCCAGGGTTTTTTTTTTAATGGGTGTGGTTATAGCTGTTAATCTTGTGCTCACTTTCACATTTGCTTCCACAGACAGAAGGAGAAGTAACACAAAGACAACAGTGAGACTGAAGGGGAAAAAAGGAGAAAAAAAAAAGGAAAAAAGAAACAAAAGATTACAGTGTGTTGGATTTACCTACCTCCATAATTGCATGATTTTACTTGTTCAATTCTTTTATCTCATCAGTAAAATAGCATACAGTCTGAAATATCAGAAACTTAAAAACCCTGAAGTTATTAACAAAACAAATTTCTACCTCCGTTCACAGCATGAGCAGTATTCCCTCTGCTCTCCAACAAAATTCAAGCCTCTGAGCCTTACCACGTTATCTGGCAGCTTGTGTCCAGGGAGATATTTCACATTTTCATGTTCATTATTTATGATATCTGTCAGTTTTCTCCCATTAACATTCTCCTCGAAGACCCACATCTTCACTGTGGGAGCAAACTTTTGCATTTTTTTTACATTATTGCCTATTATTTTGGCAACCGCAGAACCCCTGCAGGAAAAAAACAAAACCAAAAATATTCTAAAAAAAAAAAGAAAGAAAAATATTTTGCTCCAGAAGAAAAAGACTGTCTTCAAAACAGAAAATCATAGGTTGTCAGACCAGTTACTATGTAGCACTTTTTATTTAGTAAAACAAGTGGAACAATACACTAGTCATTCACACCGCTGCTTCCTCTCAAAGAAATAGGTCTAGAGCAGGTCAGAAGGAAGCATTGACTGCAAGTGTCCTTACTTACTTTGTCTGCATATTGGCTGTCCAGTGAGAGTTTGGGTTGGATTTCCACAAACAAAATGGATTATATCTTCAAAGCAGTGGTAAAAGTGACATGCTCAATTTAAAAAAATGGATTATTTTCACCTTTAAGAAACAGGAAACCCTCTTTGCTGAGATGGCTGACCCATCAATTGCTGTACAATTCTGATAAACACTTAAAGCCAAGAAGCATTTATATCTTGCATAAATTGTAGGCTTTACGGTTATGCTGCTAACCTCACAAGACTTCACTATTGCAAAGGCATTCTCTAAATTTGCAGGCAGACAATTCAATTACTCCTTAGCCTCATTTACTCCCCAAGAACAGCACACAGTGGAACTTGTAGGATGGTGATCAATTCTACTACTCGAATCTCTAAAAACAATGAAATTAAGCAGAAATACTGAATCTAAATGCAAGAGAAACAACAAAACTCTCCCTTCCATTCCTAGCCTGAATGCAACATGGAAGAAAATCATGCAGTTGCATAAAGCCTGTTAACCTAACTTCCTTTCCTGGGACAAGAAAGTGGCTTCATACTTATTGATAACCTATTAAGCAGATTAAAAAAAAAATCAGAAGCACGTGAAAAAAATACACGGACTCACCAATCTTGAGGCTTGTGAGTGTGAATACAGCACATTTTATTAGGAGCTAAGAACACTTTAATTCCACAAATCCAGTTATATTCACACTCTCCCCTAAATTTATTATGGGCATTGCTTGTAATAAACTCACAGCTGGCAACTACAACAAATAAACTCATTCTCCTCCAAGAGCTTTTAATATGGCACAACTCATTGTGCTGTATTAAAGATGCGTATATCACAGGCCTCGGGTCACTCTCTAAGTAGTGGCAGAAAAAAATATAGTATCCCAAGTAGACCTTCAGTTAAACCATACAACTGTATGTCTTAAAAGATTGGAATTTATTTCTCTAATAGCATTTCACATGCTACAAAGTCCCCTGGGTTCAGAAGCGACACAGAAGCCTCAATTGTCAGCTAGCTCTTATCAAGCTCCTATTCCAGATGCGCATGCATGGTTTCTGCTGCAAATGTAGAAAACTTCAGAAATTGTCAGCCTCGGGGCTGGACAGGCGCACACTCTCCTGGGTGGAAAACTGGTTGGATGGCCAGGCCCAGAGAGTGGTGGGAAATGGTGTGAAATCCAGCTGGAGGCCAGTGACAAGTGGGGTTCCCCAGGGCTCAGTGCTGGGTCCAGCCCTGTTCAATGTCTTTATCAATGACCTGGATGAAGGCATCGAGTGCACCCTTAGCAAGTTTGCAGATGACACTAAGCTGGGTGGAAGCGTCGATCTACTGGAGGGTAGGGAGGCTCTGCAAAGGGATCTGAACAGGCTGGACCGCTGGGCAGAGACCAATGGCATGAGGTTTAACAAGGCCAAGAGCCGGGTCCTGCACTTGGGGCACAACAACCCTATGCAGTGCTACAGACTAGGAGAAGTCTGTCTAGAAAGCTGCCTGGAGGAGAAGGACCTGGGGGTGTTGGTTGACAGCGACTGACCATGAGCCAGCAGTGTGCCCAGGTGGCCAAGAAGGCCAATGGCATCTTGGCTTGTATCAGAAACGGCGTGACCAGCAGGTCCAGGGAGTTTATTCTCCCTCTGTACTCGGCACTGGTGAGACCGCTCCTTGAATCCTGTGTTCAGTCCTGGGCCCCTCACCACAAGAAGGATGTTGAGGCTCTGGAGCGAGTCCAGAGAAGAGCAACAAAGCTGGTGAAGGGGCTGGAGAACAAGTCTTACGAGGAGCAGCTGAGTGAGCTGGGATTGTTTAGCCTGGAGAAGAGGAGGCTGAGAGGAAACCTCATTGCTCTCTACAACACCCTGAAAGGAGGCTGTGGAAAGGAGGGAGCTGGCCTCTTCTCCCAAGTGACAGGGGACAGGACAAGAGGGCATGGCCTCAAACTCCACCAGGGGAGATTTAGGCTGGACATCAGAAAAAAATTTTTCACAGAAAGGGTCATTGGGCGCTGGAACAGGCTGCCCAGGGAGGTGGTTGAGTCACCTTCCCTGGAGGTGTTTAAAGGATGGGTGGATGAGGTGCTGAGGGGCATCGTTGATGGGAATGGTTGGACTCGATGATCCTGGGGGTCTTTTCCAACCTAGTGATTCTGTGATTCTGTGAACTCACCAGGTCAACCCCCAAATTTCAGATCCACACAAACAGTATGAATCGCATTCAACACAATGCAGATATGTGTTCCTCTGAAGGTGCTTTCAGTTCCTTGAACAAAAGCATATTTACTATAGCAGCTTTATAAACAAAGTCTGGATCCTGGTAAACCACTATCTTCAGTTTTGAACTTCAGTGCACATTCTGTGTGCTTCGTGTTGATAGAGAAAGACAGAAATAACTGACGTATCAACTGTCTGACAGTGGTTTTGAAACAGCTTGCCAGCATAAAGTTTGGCAGCATGTACTACTTGAGCGAGACATTAATTGCATTACTATTTAACACTTAAATGCGTTAGCTGTCTTTTTTTTTTTTTTCCGCTTTCAACTGTAGGACTAAAAAAGTGAAGATTTGCCTAGCCTTAGTTCCTGAATTCAAGTAGATCCTCCGGACTGGCTTCTCTGGCTCTTCATTTCCTGTTATGCTGCAAAAACTGTGGAAGGACTGAAGTAAGCAAGGTCAAACAACTGACATTGAATGTGAGGTGACATACCAGCTCCTCACACCTGTTAATCCAACAAGCAAGCCTATATTCTCTTCTGTGCCTTAATACTAGTCAGCGTGTACTCTGAGATAATTTACTGGAATGTCTGGCTCATCTTGTATACTCCTGACACATCACAAGGCAAAGGAATGGGAATTCTTGCCAATTTATTCCTAGCAGTAACAGTTCTAGTGTGAGCTAGGTTGCAAGACTTCGAGCCTGCAGCAGCTTAGTGACACAAGAAAAAACACAATGAAAGGAAAAACCATAGTGAAAGATTTTCCCATAGCCTTAACCTTGAGATGCTCTGAGGAATGGTTAATGCTACCCAAGCAGAATACGGTAGTTGCATGCCAAACAGCAGTTCTCTTCCTTGCAATAAGTATCAAAGGTACACCCGAATACCATCTCATACACTTATTTAACGCTTCTGAAGAACTGTATCTGACACTTACTGAGCAAGACCACTCACTTTGTCTCCCACCGTTCACTGTGTCACAGTTTGTCCGCTTCCCCCATAACTTTAAAAGTAAAGCACAAAACTCAGAAACTGCTCAACTTGCCCCAATACCAGCATCAGTGCAGCTCACAATAGACAAGCACAAATAATATTAACTCTAGCACTACCACTTATCCCTATAAAATCACCTCAGTTAAGCCCCAAAATCCACACCTCGTTTTTCTACAGCAAGTAGAACTCCTCTGACTCAGTAACTTCCTATCTCTTCCCAAACTCTACAGATTCTGTTTAAGTCGGGTAATCAGATTTATTAACAACTGACTCTAGCAAAACAGACAGGAATAAATTCAGGCCATGCACACCTTGTTAACCTGCCCTGCTGGTGTTGTCAGAAGAGTACGCTATAGTACACGTCCAAGGCAGTGCTTGCAATCTTTTAACTGAATCTGTGCACTGTCTTTGAATCCTGAGGGTTCAAGTCATATTCCTAAAGTATATTCTCTTTACATCCAAAAAAGCTTATTTATCCTCCATCTTAAAGATCATAATACAATCACGAATCCACCAGCTCAGCAACCCTAAATGGGCAAGGCCAGCAATATGCACAGCTCCTCTTTGATGCCTTGCGAGCCACCTGTCCCATCCCATGATCTTGTATCATGTGTTGAGTGACCCTTGCCAAGTCAACTTCATTGTTAAGGTGACCTTCCCCCTAGCAAACCAACCAAACAGGTCTGACTGGAAGTAGTTTATCATCAGAGGTGATTGGTTCAACCCTTCTGTCCTGCCAAGCTCCTTTAGCAGGTTTGTTTTTATCCCAGATATAGGTTAAAGGGCCGTGAGAAGGCAAAAATGTCCAGTTACTGGCATTTGTAGGACAGAATCATCTCACAAAGACCTCAAAATCCCACAGTCTCCGAACTTCACTAAGTTCACTAAGTCTAACTGCTAACTGCTCAAAAAGAATTGCAGAGTCTACCCACTCAGTTCAACTACCTACATGCTTACAATTTAGGTAACACCAGTCACATCCTCCTGTAATCCAGGCTTCAAAACTACATAACCCCAAAATATCAATAATAAGATGTACCTAAATGCTTCAATTCCTTTCTATTTACCTGCTTTTGAGCATTAAATGCTTCTACTTTAGGACCACAGGCACCAGTTTAAAAAGGCACATATGTGCACACAGGTACACAACTCAAATCTAAGTCCTATTTAATTCAATGGTTGCTTAGGGATCTGGCTTAGTGATGAACCTGGCAATGTTAGGTTAAGGGTGCGACTTGACAATCTTAAAAGGTTTTTCCCAACCTAAATGATTCTATATACTATCAAGTCACAGTGCTCTTCGCAGTCAGGGTGTGGTGTCTCGCATCCCTTGGACTCTGAGGAAGATATCACCTACCTCTCTGTTTTCAAAAATATTTGAGGAAGGGGGAAAAGATGAGAGAGCTGTTGCACATCAAGTCATTTGCAGTTTAAGATTTTTGATTACTTTGGTTTCTGCTTTCCTGACACAAAAAAACCTGCCACACTGCTATCACACGTGAAATAAGCATCAGTTATTTGAATACATTCATCCCCAAAAGAAAGAAAATAGCTGATGCTAGGTTAATAGCATTTTCTCTTTCTCTCAGCATCACAGACATGGGCATTTTGCCACCCAAATCCATCCCATTAGGCAGGAGCTTTTCTTGTTATTGAACTGATCCAATGAGGTGAAAACAAAATGTATATGCATGTGGTTATTGCTAGTAGGCAACATATACAAATCTTTTTGCTTCTGCAAGTGTGTTTCACGGTGATTCAAATACAAATGCAGTCAAACTTGCTGTAAAACTTTTTTGCTAGGTTTCAGTTATGGAGGAATGGAAACAATACTAAAAGATAGATAGGTCTAGCAGCATAATTTCCTCCTGGCATATTGCAATGCACGGTATCCCTCTTGTTCATCTTACAAGCTAGGAAACCAAACAGTGGTGCACTGAAACGTCAGCTATTCCCTCCAAGCCATTACAAACAAAACCACAATTTGGTAGCTGTGGGTGTTTCAACTATGCAAAACAGCACCAAAAGCCAACTGCTCGGTCTGGGCAGGGGATGAGCAACAAGTCTAAGATCACTTTGACAAAATGCTATTAAGTTTTGTTTAATAAACTGCAGTACTTTGCTCTATTCCAAACTCATCTGAATTTAGATTTAGCCTTAAAAAATCAAATGTTATCAGAAATAAAATATGCTTAGCATTAGTAATTTAAGTGACAAACCGTGTAGTTACATTTACAGAACACACTGTACTTAAATTATTCATTGCAAATAGGGATCCAGGTTGGTCAAAAATGGTAGAGATATTGAAGAAGCAATGCAAAGCATTATTAATACAACGCTCCTCTCAGAGAAACGATAGTAAATCTGTTGCTTTCAGTGAACTCAACAGTAAATTCATCTAAGTCTAACAACAGTAACCTTAAGTCTAACTATAAGTTATAACCAATTTGAAAAATAAGACGTATTTCAAACACTACAGCCTCCACAACTCTTCTTTGAACTGCCTTGGAAAGAGCTAAGACAGGAAACCCCAATCAACACTTCTACAGAAGCCCTACAGGCAGTGCTTGGTTAGCCGTGACCTGCTGAAAATAAACATTCAACATCTTTCACATCTACGTCACCTGACATTGTACAAACCACACAACAAATACCAGGATAAAAATACCCTAAAATAACTTATGCATAGAACAGACGGGTGCCTACAAGAATGCCAAAACAGAGTGCTCAATTCTGCCACTGTTTCTCCCTTAGTTAACTTCAGGGCAGCATCTCCACCGCTGGGGCAGACAGAGGGCTGGAGAAGCCTAATACAAGAAGTAGTTACCATTATAAAAAGTGGAATATTGTGATTTTATCTAAAGTAAAGTTAAGTTTTCATCCAAGTTACTGTATTTTTTGAAAGTCAGACAGAATGTCTCTATGACAGCATGGGGTTTTATGGCATGTTTTTTCAAATAGTGTTTTTCCAGAAGTTGCTCTTTGGGAAATGATAATGTCTTGTGTGAAGTATGATTTGTGCTGAACAGATGTGTCTTCTTCTATAATCACCTCTGTTTGCAGCCTTTCTCTGTTCTCAAATACAAGTTCAGACAGAGAGCTGGAGCCAGCTCCAAATGAGCAAGAGACCTGCCTGTTGTGAAGTTCAGAGTAACATTAAAATTAGTCCTTGGAAAGCAATAGAACATGCATAAGACTTGTGGGAAAATTTATACATATGCATGTAAGTGGGAAATACATTCTGTAACCAGCTCTTGTCTCATACACATGATTGATAAAGATCGCTCCCTTGTGTGACCCAGGTCTGATTAAAGGATGACGCTTTTTAGAATTCCAAAATGAGTCTTAAATACGAGTTTATTTGCTGGCATTTTTGGCATCAAGTGCACCCACATCGCACAATTGTGCGCAGAAGTTCACCACAGATGAAGCCCAGTGACACATCATGTGCCACTGACACCAAAAATGCCAGCAAATAAACTCTTGTTTAAGACTCATTTTGGAGCTCTAGAAAGCAAGCACCCGTTATCAGAGCTGGGCAACACGAGGGAGCGATCTCCATCAATCATGTGGAGCAAGACGAGAGCTGGGGACAGAATGTATTTCCCACTCATGCACGTGTATGGATTCTCCCAGAGACCTTATACATATTTATTCTTTTCCAAGGACCAATTTTAATCATAGAATCATAGAAGAGTTGGGTTGGAACGGACCTTAAAGATCATCTAGTTACAAACCCCCTGGATCAGGCTGCCCATGGTCCCATCCAGCCTGGCCTTGAACACCTACAGGGATGGCGCAGCCACAGCTTCCCTGGGCAATCTGTGCCAGGGCCTCACCACTCTCATTGTGAAGAAATTCTTCCTTATGTCTAGTCTAAATCTGCCCTTCTCCAGTTTATACCCATTGCCCCTAGTCCTATCACTACAAGCCTTTGTAAACAGTCTCTCCCTAGCTTTCTTGTAGCCCCTTTCAGGTGCTGGAAGGCTGCTATAAGACCTCCTTGGAGCCTTCTCTTCTCCAGGCTGAACAACCCCAACTCTCTCAGCCCATCATGTTCATAATGTTACTATGAACTTCACAACAGTTAAATCCCTTGCTTATTTGGAGCTTTTGAAGCCAGTTCTGCCTGATCTTGCACTTGAGACAGGGAAAAGGCTGCAAACAGAGGTGGTTATAGAAGGAGACACATCTGTCCAACCAACCAGGCGGTTCTATGATTCCATGTTCAGATCATGCCTCACACAAGACATTATCATCTCCAAAGAATGAACAGCATCTGGAAAAATAGTTTGAAAGAAAACAAGAAAACATGCTATAAATAAAACGCTGTATGAGAAAACACACTATAAACAAAACATGGTATAAGAGAAGATGCTATAAGAAAGCACGCTATAAATAAAAGATGCTATAAGAAAGCATACCATAAATAAAAAATGCTATGAAAGACCACGCTATAGGGAAAGACCACACTACAGGGGAATGACAGACAAGCTATAGGGAACGACAGACGTGGTATAGGGTACGACAGACATGCTATAGGGTACACCAGACACGCTGTAGGGTACACCAGACGCACTATAGGGGAAGACCATGCTATAGGGTACGACAGACACGCTATAGGGGAACGACGGACATGCTATAGGGAATGACAGACATGCTACAGGGGAATGACATGCACGCTATAGGGAATGACAGACACACTATAGGGAACAACAGACACACTATAGGGGAATGACAGACATGCTATAGGGAATGACAGACACACTACAGGGGAAGACCATGCTATAGGGTACGAGAGACACACTATAGGGGAACGATGGGCACGCTATAGGGGAAGACCATGCTATAGGGTACGACAGACACGCTACAGGGGAACAATGGACATGCTATAGGGGAAGACCATGCTATAGGGAACGATGGACACGCTATAGGGTACGACAGACACGCTATAGGGGAATGACAGACACGCTATAGGGTACGACAGACACGCTATAGGGAACAACGGACACGCTATAGGGAACAACGGACACGCTATAGGGTACGACAGACACGCTATAGGGAACAACAGACATGCTACAGGGGAAGACCATGCTATAGGGTACGACAGACACACTATAGGGGAACGACGGACACGCTATAGGGAAAAACCACGCTATCGCAAGGACACCCACTTTCAAAAAAAAATACATTGACTCAGATGAAACTTCACTCTACTTTGGCTTCAACCAACGATTTTCCACCTTTTTAAGTACTGCTCGTACCCCCCCGGGCGGCGCCGAGCCGTGCGGAGCCGCGCGCAGGGCACTCACCAGTTCCCCGAGCCCACGACGCAGACCCGGAGCGGCGCGGCGGCGGCCATGGCGGCGGCCCGGCCCGGCCCCGCCCCGCGGCTGCCGGGACCAGTAGTTCTGCCCGCGGGCGCCCCGCCCGGCCCCGCCGCGCCCGCGGCCCCTCGGCGGGGCGGCCACAGCGGGGGAAGAGCGAGGGCGGGTGGGACCCAGCGGGGCTGGTGGAAGGCGTTCGAGGCGGCCCCACAGCCCGGCATGATCAGAGATGATCCCGGCACTGGGGTTGTTCAGCCTGGAGAAGAAAAGGCTGCAGGCAGACCTTATAGCGACCTTCCAGCGCCTGAAGGGGCTGCGAGAAAGCTGAAGAGGGACTGTTCACAAAGGCTCGTGGTGATTGACTAGGGACAGTGGGTGTAAACGGGAGAGGGGCAGATTTAGACTAGACATAAGGAGGAATTTCTCCACGACGAGAGTGGTGAGGCACTGGCACAGGTTGCCCAGGGAAGCTGTGGCTGCTCCATCCCTGGAGATGTTCAGGGCCAGGCTGGATGGGACCTGGAGCAGCCTGATCTAGCGGAACGACCCTGCCCATGGCTGGGGGCTTGGAACTGGATGGCATTTGGCATTTGGCCTTGAGGACCTTATTGCTCTCTTCAACTACCTGAATTTCCATTCACCCCCATCCCTTGCCCTCCTTGCATACATTTACCAACAATGTCATATGCCCCTCACCACAAGAAGGATGTTGAGGCTCTGGAGCGCGTCCAGAGAAGAGCAACAAAGCTGGTGAAAGGGCTGGAGAACAGGCCTTACAAGGAGCGGCTGAGAGAGCTGGGGGTGTTTAGCCTGGAGAAGAGGAGGCTGAGGGGAGACCTCATTGCTCTCTACAACTACCTGAAAGGAGGTTGTGGAGAGGAGGGTGCTGGCCTCTTCTCCCAAGTGACAGGGGACAGGACAAGAGGGAATGGCCTCAAGCTCCGCCAGGGGAGGTTTAGGCTGGACATTAGGAAAAAATTTTTCACGGAAAGGGTCATTGGGCACTGGAACAGGCTGCCCAGGGAGGTGGTTGAGTCACCTTCCCTGGAGGTGTTTAAGGGACGGGTGGACGAGGTGCTGAGGGGCATGGTTTAGTGATTGATAGGAATAATTGGACTCGATGATTCTGTGGGTCTTTTCCAACCTGGTGATTCTATGATTCTATGACATCAGGAAAAAATATTTCACGGAAAGGGTCATTGGGCACTGGAACAGGCTGCCCAGGGAGGGTGTTGAGTCACCTTCCCAGGAGGTGTTTAAAGGACGGGTGGATGAGGTGCTGAGGGTCATGGTTTAGTGATTGATGAGAATGGTTGGACTCAATGATTCAGTGGGTCCTTTCCAACCTACTGATTATATGATTCTATGATCTTTAATGTCCCTTCCGACCCAAACTATCCTGTGACTCTATGATCATCAAGCCCAACTCTACCTGTCCACTACTAAACCATATCCCTAAGCACCTCATCTACTCATCTTTTCAAAACCTCCAGGGATGGTGACTCAATCACCTCCCTGGGCAGTCTCTGCCAGTGCCTGCTAACCCTTTTGGTGAAGAAATTTATCCTAATATCTGATCTGAACCACCCCAGGAACAACTTGAGGCCATAATCAATAGTCTGGATGAAGGGACTGGGTGGTCCCTCACTAAGTTTGCAGATGGCACTGAGCTGAGCAGGCGTGTCAATCTGCTTGAGGGTGGGGAGGCTCTACAGAGGGATCTAGACAGGCTGGATCAATGAGCTCAACATTGACTGATGTTCAACAAGGTTCAAAAAGGCCATGTATCTGGTCCTGCACTGGGACACAACCTCATACAGTCCTACTGATACCATATATGGAATATTTCAAAGTGGAATAATTTTATTTAAGCTAAAGTACAGTTAAGTTTCATCTAAGCAGTTGTGGGTTTTTTCAAGTTACACAGAATGTCCCTCTGCTAGCATGTATTATTTAAAATGGTGTTTTCCAGACATTGTTTGTTTCTTGAATATGACAATGTCTTTTGTTCATTATGCACTGTGCTGAAAAGATACCTCTTCTTCTGTAATCACCTCTGTTTGGAATCCTTACTAATCTGAGAGACAAGGTCAAGTAGAGTGCTGGAGCCAACTCCAAACTAACAAGAGTTTTG
Source organism: Phaenicophaeus curvirostris (assembly GCF_032191515.1). Lineage (NCBI taxonomy): Eukaryota > Metazoa > Chordata > Aves > Cuculiformes > Cuculidae > Phaenicophaeus > Phaenicophaeus curvirostris. The sequence continues at coordinate 47,339,662 of NC_091397.1, read as the reverse complement.
ACCATTGTGAAGTTTCATAACAATATTAGAAATAGACCTACGAAAGTAACAGAATATATTTAAGATTTCTGGGGAAGTTTATACATATGCATCTAAATGGGAAATATATTCTGTAACCAACTTTTGTCTCGTTGCACATGATGGAGATAAATCCTGCATGTTGCCCAGGGCTGATAAAGGATGCTTGCTTTCTAAAACTTCAAAACGAGTCTTAGAGAGTTTTATTTGCTGGCATTTTCAGTATCACTACAGGCTTGGGAAAGAGTGGCTGGAAGGCTCCCTGGCACAGAAGGATCTTGGGGTGTAGATCGACAGCTGGCTGAACATGAGCCAGCAGAGTGCGCCCAGGGGGGCCAAGAAAGCCAATAGCATTTTGGCTTGTATCAGAAATGGTGTGGCCAGCAGGACCAGGGAAGTGATTCTGCCCTTGTACTCAGCACTGGTGAGGCCACACCTCGAATACTGTGTTCAGTTTTGAGCCTCTCATTATAAGAAAGACATTGAGGTCCTGGAGTGTGTCCAGAGAAGAGCTATGGAGGTGGTGACAGAGCTGGAGAACAAGTTTTATGAGGAGTGGCTGAGGGAACTGGGGTTGTTTAGCCTGGAGAAAAGAAGGCTGAGGGGAGACCTTAACACTGCCTACAACTACCTGAAAGGTGGTTGTAGGGAGGTGGGTGTTGGTCTCTTCTCATAAATAACATACGACAGGATGAGAGGGAATGGCCTCAAGGTGCACCCGGGGAGGTTTAGATTAGGAGTTAGGAAAGATTTCCTCACCTAAAGGTTTATCAGGCACTGGCACAGACTGCCCTCGTAGGTGGTTGACTTACTATCCCTGGAGGTATTTAAAAGACAGGTAGATGAAGTGCTTAGGGATATGATTTAGTAGTGGACAGGTACTGTTGGACTTAATGATCTCAAAGGCCTTTTCCAGCCTAGTGATTCTTTGATTCTGTGCTACTGTATGATTCCTCACCTGTGCCCCCTCTGTGGAGTGGTCGAGTGCTCCCATCATGGAGGGCAAGGTTAAGGGCAACAGCCCCATCCAGCGGGAGCCCTTGACCATACTGTCAGTCCCACAGGCACTGCGCCATACCCTTATAGTCACAGAGTCATACAATCATTTGGACCTTTGAGATCATCACGTCCAACTGCACCTGTCCACTACTAAAATATGTCCCTGAACACCTTGTCTACCTGTCTTTTAAATATCTCCAGGGATGGTGATTCAACAGATACTGAAAATGCTGGCAAATAAACTCTAACACTCAGTTTGGAGTTTTAGAAAGCAAGTATCCTTCTAAGGCAGGCCTAGGAAACCTGAGGAAGTGACCTCCATCAATCATGTACAGCAAGACAAGAGCTGGGTACAGAATATATTACACATTTATATGCATATGTATAAATTTTCCCAGAAATCTGATGCATATTCAATTACTTTCCAAGGACTAATTTTAATGTTATTACGAACTTCATGACAGTCAGATCTCTTGCTCATTTGGAGCTGGCTCCAGTTTTCTGCATTTGAGATAAAGACTGCGAACAGGTGATTATAGAAGAAGACACATCTGTTCAGCACATATACTTAACACAAGGCATAACAGTGTCTGGAAAAACACTATTTGAAAAAAAATCCATGCTATCAGAGAGACATTCTGTCTGACTTTCAAAAATACAGTTATTTGGATGAAAACTTTACTTGAGCTTAAATCAAAATATTCCACTTATTGTAACAGTAACTACTTTTCATATTATAATCACTTCCCTGGGCAGCCGATTCCAGTACCTGATAACTCTTTCAGCAAAGAAATTTTTCTTAAATCTAATCTGAACCTCCTATGGCGCAACTTGAGGCCGTTGCCTCTCATGCTATTGCTTATTACTTACGAGAAGAGACCAACACCCACCTCCCTACAACCTCCTTTCAGGAAGTTGTAAACAGTGATAAGGTCTCCCTGCCTCCCTTTCTCCAGGCTAAAAAAACCTCAGCTCACTCAGCTGCTTCTGGTTAGACTTGTTCTCCATCTCTTTCACCAGCTTTGTTAACCTTCTCTGGACATGCTCTAGCACCTCAGTGTCCTTCTTGTAGTGCATGGCTCCAAATAGAACGTAGTATTTGAGGTGCGACCTCACCAATGCCAAGTTCAGAGGCAGAATCACTCCCCTGGACCTGCTGGTCACACCGTTTCTGATATCAGCCAAGATGCCATTGGCCTTCTTGGCCACCTGGGCACGCTGCTGGCTCATATTCAGCCTACTGCCAACCACTGCTCCCAGGTCCTTTCTGCCAAGCAAAGGTAGAATTGTCACCATTTTCTGCTCAACTGACACAATACATTTCACTCATATCTGTCACAACAAAATTATTTCAGTCTCTCCAAGAGCTGGAGCAGCTCTGAATAGCTTTGGAGTAAGACTGAAGTTTCCAGATATGGAAGAATCACAGAATGGTTTGGGTCAGAAGGGACCTTAAAATCATCTAGTTATGAGCAGGGTGACCTTCCACTAGACCAGGTTGCTCAAAGCCTCATCCAACCTGACCTTGAACACCTACGAGGATGGGGCATCCATGATTTCCCTGGACAACCTGTTCCAGTGCCTCACCACCCTCATGGGATTTTTTTTTCATAATATCTAATCTAAATCTTCCCTCTTTCAGCTTAAAACCATTGTTCCTCATCCTGCCACTGCACTCTTTGATAAGGAGCCCTTCCCTAGAACCAAAGTGATAAAGCGGGTCAGGACCAGGAGGATCTTAATGAGAGAAATATGAATGTTTTCAAAGATTCGTTTCCTGTCAGCCTTTAGTCAAAGTCATGTTGTTCTCTCTCCCTCATGTTTCTCCATGTTTGGTTGGTTTGGTAAGGTGGTTTTGAGTAATATATGAGAAACTTTTTTGTCAAAGGTATATTTCTACTGACACCTTTAGCTGTATTTAATCATAACCGGAAAGCACTCAAATGCAATGGTCTTGTCTCTGTACAAAGATGGTGCCCCCTTCTGTTTATTAGAATAAGCCATATTTCAAGCCAATACCCTTTTGAGCTTTTCATTACAGGGAACTATGGAAAACTACTTCTCTTGTGCCTTTTCTAAGTGACTTGCAAGAAGTCTGATTGTGCTAGCTATTCCTGAAATGCTTCTTCAAATAGAGGCTACATGAGTGGAAATGTTGCACCATCTCAGCTGCCTTTTAGGTCATTGTAACTGAAGTGCTCTGAACTGCTACTTTCCCTTCTCCTTTCTGTTTAAAATTGGTGTTTTCTTTTACCACACTGCTGGTTTACTTTCACATTAAACTATACCAGAAATAGAAAAAAAACCCAACCCCAAAACAGGCATAAACACAATCTACTTGCACTAGTATCTTCATTTCTACTGGTAACATTTCCTGATGTGGAGAAAACCCTCAGCTCATTATCTGAGTCCTGTGAGGTAGTATTTTGCTTGTCCTTCCCTTAAATATCCAGAGACCAGAGTTGAGAATAGCCGGCCTAGCTTTTGAGGGGATTGGGAAAGGAGTAGTCCTATAGAATTGAATCAGGACATAAGTGACTGGAGTGTAAATATTTCATGAAATAAGGGAACAAACACCATGTAAAAAAGTACATACTTAATTTAAGTACTTCAGGATGATTTTTGTCATCTGGATAGAAAAGAGACAAATTGTTATTAATCTAAATGGGAAATATAAAAAATATAGACAAATCATAATTTCTATAGATCTTTTCTTAAAAGTTAATCATTCTTCAACAGTCTGTAAAACTCTGGTCCATCAGCCTGCGGCATTTTATGAGGGTGTGTGGGTAATTTTGTGTTTTACACAGAAATGTCATTGTCTTGCTGGCAGCCTACAACCTGAACGTTAATATACGTCTTCACCATGAACTGAACTGCAGTCTTGTCAAACAGTTCAAGTTTATAGGAACTCTGTTAACAGCCAAAATAGTGGTTTGAGTTCAGAGTGTGGTATCTTACCTTAAATTGCTACTGAGATGGGTTAGGAGCAAAGGCAATCAGAAAGGTAATGTCAGGGAAATCAGAACAGAAGCCTCTTTCTTAAAAAGAGCACATCCTCAGTGTAGCCGTGACAGTCCAGGTATGATCAGTGAACTAAAGTCACAGAGATGCGTGTGCATATTCTGCTGTCCCAAACCTTACACAACAACCAGTCAAAAGGTGGTGACAGACATCTGTGGCTTCTAACAGATTAAGTCAAACAACTGTTTTCCTGAATTACAGATGTTAATGCCCTCAGATTCTGAGCTTTGCATGGAAGCAGCTGTGGCAGGAGCACATGTTCCCTTATGCTAGCTTTGCTATGGCAGCAGTACGAGCTCCTCTGACAGGTGAAGCAGGCATCTGTGCTTATTTAACCACTACTAAGATCTGACAGATTTTATCTGTCAGCACCTCAAAAGAATAAGTCAATATCGACTTTAGCTAGTGTATGTCAGAAAGCAGATGGTTTGGTACCTATAATTCCATTACAGAGAAAAAAAAAACATTGATAAAGAAGATAGAAATGGGGGATATGGGGGATAAAGTAATACACAATGAGATCACTGTTCTTGTTTTCCAATTTTCCTCTGTATTGTGTCAATACAGATAGATGCATTTTTTTCCTCAGTGCTTGATTTGACTTGACACATGTTGATGAAAAAGACAGCATGGATTAAGCATCCATTAAGAGGAACAAAACCAACTCACATAAGGCAGTATAAAGCTCTGAAATTCTCTTGTTGCGTGTTCAGGACTACTTATATGCAGAATTACTGCTCTTACAGCTTAACCTGTTAATCTGTTGTAACAGGTCTAGATATTGATAGGATGTGTGTTCCTCATTTTCTAGGAAGTTCTCTCTTTGTCTGACATCCAAACATGTACCAAAACCTGACAAACTCCTTTCAAAACTCAGTGTGCAGAAATAATAAGATATGTCAGTGCTAATCTACAACTGCAAAGAGTCCTATACAAAGCAGAAACACCTGGCCACTAGAAAATACAGGAGAGCTACAACACTTGAAATTATTTAGCTTTAATTGCAATTTTCTGAAAACAATCCTGAGTACCTACTTGCAAAATTTCCATTTAACAGGCTGATATTCTCACTGAAGAAATTATTATAAACCTCCACACATTTAAAAATAGTAAATAGCAGTTTCCTTTCATTTTATTATTAGTGTTCTGTACAAAAGATAGGAATCCAATTTATGCATAATAAGGTAATTATTCCACTGGAACCCATTGAGATCTTGAAACACATCTTGACTCATTCTAAATTCTGCTGTTTTTTTGTAGGAATTTATTGTCCATACATGCTATTCTGTAAGCGTGGGACTGGCAAAACTGTGTGACTTCTTTAGTAGCAAATACTCTTAAGCCTAGCTATGGGTATGGATTAGGTAGCACAGCTCAGCCTCCCTGAGTAGATAGCCTCAAAAGGAAAAAGGCTAAGATGTCATAATTAATGTTGTCATAAGACACTTCAGTTTCTAAAGCATCTTATTGTTAAAGTTGAGTTGAGACAACCGAAGTCCAAAAATGGATCAATTGATTATTCGTTTATTTAGGTAGGAAAGCAAAAGCAGCGCTGGGCGGCCAGGGAGTTGCAGCTCCACCAGGGCTCGCAAATTCAGGTAAGTTGAGCAGCCCCTTTTATTCCCCTGCCCCCGAAGTTCGTTTGGACACCAGAAAACGCCCCTTGGTTTCTTCTGTGTACCTGGCTTTTCCCACTTGTTTGCTCCAGGCGATTTCGAAGGGCTTGGTTGCAAAATCAGTGGATACTATCTATATACAAAACACATATTGTCATGGTAACCTTTAACAGTTACTTAAGATAGCATTGTGATTTCATCTTTCTTGTCAAACAGGATGTTTCTGTGCTTTAAAACAAAAAAGACCGTTTAGTCGGCTTGATCGGCAAATTACTTTCTGTAACTCATTACATTATGGACAGGTATTAAACAAACATAAATTTAACTGATTAATAGTATTAAGAAAATGCTCTTCATGTCCCACAGCCTTTGACTTTTTTGAAAAAGTACAGAATGGGAGGAAGCTAGGTTTGGCCTTTACGTTTTGGGTTTTATTCCCAGTGACTGCTAGGTAGCTTTAAAGTCCCTGAAAAAAGAAATGTACATGAAGACCAAGAAGCGTTAAGAGACACAAACATTTTACCTTCCCTTCCAACTCAGACTTCCTCCTCTTCATCAACTCCACTGCCTATTCCTCCTCATCCTTCCTTCACATAAGCTGTTTTCCCCACCTCTTATCTGTGTTTGTTTTGTCAGCTCTCCACTCCTTTATGCAAATGTTTCTCGTTTATAACCATTCTTACCTCAGACTCTATGCTCTGCTTTGGCTGACCATTATGCATTTTTGAGGATAAACGGTTAATGAGAAAAGAAAGATGTTTTGAGGATTAAAAGCCCTTTTACCTTTCCTTACATTGAGGCAAATGTATTCACTTTATTTTTAAAGAACTATCCACCTCATGCAAGGTTGACAGGTACCTTCAAAATAGTCTTCCAATTATATCACCTCCCTATTCTCAAAGAAGAAGGAATGTTTGCAGCTTTGCCTGGAGATCATATTGCATTTTGACAAGCCTCACAAGACAAATACAACTTTAATCTAGCTGGGAATTTAGGTCAAGCACAAATTGTAAAGCTTAATAGGTAAGGAGAAATATGGAAAATATATTTCGTTGTAGTTCCGTAAAGATTTTCTCTCTGTATCTTGCAGATTCTGCTGGTATTGTTATTTCTTCTGTCTGCCCAACATGGTGTACTTCTTTTGGGTAACCAGTAACTGATGATAATTTGTTACCAATTATTCCATTAAACTTTCTTGTTGCGTCATTATTACTTGAAGTATAGCAAACCTTTCGGGTCAGTAAAAAGGCTATCCTCCTCTAGTTTCTCATTCCTCTTTCTGCATTTCTTTCCCCTTCTTGTATTGGCACACAAGTTGTTACTTGTGCAAACCATGCAGAAAATCAAATAGGAGGATTAGCTGTGTTTATCTGTTTTTTTTCATCTTAAAGTGTTTGTTGAAAAACTGCCTCAGCCCATAGCATAAGAAGTCAAATGTCTGCCTAACAATTTACTGCTATTAGATTTGTATTCTGGAATAGAGTGTAAATATAAAACAGAGGCAGAATTATGTGGGCTGAGAGCAACAATAAAAACTGATTTTGGGAAATATGGATTTCTATCAGGGAAGTGTTTCTTGCCTACAGTCTTTAGGCAGTGAAGAACTACTTTTAGAAGAGTTGCTTGTCATTGCTCTGTCCTATATACAAACTGTGTTAAAAGATACTCCTTACAAAAGTAAACATAAAGACAAGCTTTGCTCTACGTACGTGGATTCTTCTTTCCTTTTATTTATTTTTTTTTTGTTGAAGTGCAGACGGCCTCAAATCCTTCCTTTCTTTTCTATTTTCCATTCTTCTTAAAGTTCGGTCTTCATCTCACCTTACTCACTGCACCATTCTGAAGGCATGCAGGGAATGCTTTTTTCCTAACCTTTCCACCCCAGAACAAACTATAACAAAGACCTTTGCCTTTGGAAGCTAGAAGAGTGGTGATGGTGTGAGAATGTAGGCCTAATTCCCTGCCGTTTCACAGTCAGCTTTGTTAAAGTATTCAATTTGCAAAGCATAGATCAGTATCTCTGATGTGACCCTTAGAGCTGCTAGTGACTAACTAGTGCCTCCACTGTGGTGCTTATTGCAACTGTGTCCTGCCCTAATCACTGAGTCCTGCTTTGCAGGTAACTCTTGCTTACGTAGTTACTCTGCTTTCCAGACAATGCAGTGACCTGATCTTTTATAAAACTCTGAAATGAGCACTACTATGCAGCCCCAATTCACAGAACTGTGTTCGTATAGCTACAAAGGGCTATTATAAAGCACAATAGAGTATAATTAAAGTTTAGGAGGAGTGAATTGAAATTTAAAAATGTGAAAAGGTGCAATGAAATTAAAATCTGGATCTTTAGAAAAACTGCACTGGCTAGCATCCAGTAGACATGACTGTTCTCATCCAGAAGCAAAAACAATTAGGAAAACTCTACTTTAACTCGGGTGGCGTGGTTTGTGCCTCTTTATTTATGACTGTGATGGCTGCAGATCTGCTGCACATTCATTGCCATCATTCCCTCCACACTTTAACATAAGAGAGTTTTGAGTGGGCTTGCAAACTCTCAACATTCAACAGTCAGGATTTTCTCAGTGTTGCTGTTTACTGCTACTGGTTTCTTGGACTATTAGTTACAGTGCTCTGTGCTAGCACCATGCTGACGCTGGGCATCCCTGGAGGGGCACTTCGCCCCAGTACAATATTGCAGTAAGGGATCTCGCAGTAAAGGTTTGGACTCGAAGTGAAAACTATTTCCAGCTACTCAAGATATAAAATGACTGTCTGGTCAGTAGAATTATAGAATCAGAAGTTCATGTGTGTAACTGACATTCACATGACGGAAAGTACAGCTAAGTGACCACATGGTTCTCTCATCCATAATGGAACCTGATGCACTGTCTGATGATCTGGAATCAGGATAGGTCCCTTATAATTTCTTTCTACTGTGCTACATCTAGGATGAATTTCAACTCGAAAACATCTACAATTCCAGATTGAAAAGGTTCTGGAAGACAGTCCCAGTGCTTTCACTACGAGGTTTTAGTAGAACAAGATGTGAATTTCAGGATTCCCAAAATAAGGATTGATACAGTAAAAGCAGTTCCATCAGCACAGTGAATGCTGACCTAGATATGTATGTCTTCATTTCTCTCCATACATTGGATATTCAATCTTACTCAGTCTGAAGAGAACCTTCAGATAAAGTTATTGTAGAAAGATGTATTAACTGAATTGTAGAAATATTTATGCCCAGCAACTCCTGCTAGATCAATGATATGGTTAGCTGATGCTCTCAACAGGTGTGTCTGAAAGTCAGTTTGTTACTGTTTAACAGCTTTTCTTGACACAGACTATGTTAAATTGTATGCAGTTCCATAACTGATTTTTTTGTTGCATTCAAATTTTATTCTATGTCACTGTCATTTTTTGGAACAAATTTGTGAACTGTCTTCTCATTCAGGAGAAACTCAGCTGAGAACCACAGAACACATTTTTTACAATATAAACATTGTGAAACAGTAAACATAAATTCACTGTGAGACAGTCAATGTAGAGCACTAGAATCAGAAAGTAGCAGCTGGTTCATTTTAAGCAAAATGAGAGCCTCAGTGTGCATGGGTTTGTGAATATTTGATGTAGCAAGGAGACAAGAAATATGAGAAGAGTACTCGATTTTTAATGGAAATTAATGGCTAAAAAGTTTTTACAAAACATTTTAACTAAGCTGCTATCAGGGCCCTCAGTGAGCCCACAGGCTCTATTGACCAACTTGTAACCACCTTTGGAACCCCTTCCCTACCTCCCAGGCTTTGGGTGTCTCTGGTCACAGGCAACTCTGGTGTGGCCCAAGTGCGTAACATTGGACCAGACTGCTCTGAAAACAGCTGAGTCATGAGACAGAGATGTGAGAAACCTAACATGGTACTGGGATGCACATTTCCATCCATGCATATTCCACCCCACTGGCTCAGGAGCTGCATTTCAACTCAGGCCTCGCTGTCAGCTCCTGCCTGAACTGTTGTCTGTATGCGATGCCGAGCCTGGTATTCTGCCAGCCCTGATCTTTCCTTCCTGACTTGTCTCCCTGGGTTGACCTTGGACCTGCAGGTGTCTGCAGGGTTGTCTAGACATCAGCACACTTTTGGCTGAACGTGGCTACTGTCACCAGACCTGCTTTGCTCTTATTGTGCAGGTAGCGTGGGATCACACTCCTTTTAGGAAAGGCATTGCTCCCATCTACTTGCCATCCTGACTCATCCTCTTGGCGCCCCTTCCTTTGCAGAGCAGCTCATTCTTGCTGTTTTCTGACAGCTAAAGCAAAAAATATTTTTCTACACTAACTTTAAAAGCTTTAAAACTTTAGCACAGGAAAGGCATAAGTTTTCGTAGTTATGTGGGTGCACCTGTGCTGACCTTAGCATCATTGAGGGTTACAGTAAGACTAAAAAGAGGACACAGATCATCTGCACAGAAACGAAATTTATTTGTTTTCCTGTTTGACTTCACTCATTTAGCTGCAGAACCAGTTTATTTGAGTGAAGTTACGCAGGCTTAGGGACTAGAGCCATAAGAAGTAGCAATTAGTACATGACTCGTTCGCACATGGAAGGTAGGTACAAAGGGCATATTATTCCAGATTACAAAACTGTTTAAGATTGGAAGTGAAAACATCGTATTCCCTCATTGTAGAACTGGAGGAAACCACTCTTTTACTTCACGAGATCATATTAAAAATAAATCAGGTAGGATAAACAAAATCTATGTGTATAACATTGTATCTTGAAAATACACCCTACATGCCAAGCAAAACTAATATGGTATTTAGTAAAAAGTAGCTTAATTCTACATGCAAAATGTAAAATCTCCACCAACAATGCCAGCCAATATTTCATTAGCGACAAAATATTTAATAGGCATAGAAACCCTTCCTTAAAAGATAGTTGAGACTTGGGAGAATCACCTTATCCATGGCTCCACCTGGGCAGGCAGGCTTGTTACTTAGTTCAGTCTCAGGTGACATTCTTTATAGCAAGTAGGAAGCTTGCAAGCCTTTGAGCTTAGTTATTAAGCCAAGGTGGTTGTTGATAAAGACCAGATTATGGGATATCAGTTATATAAATCCATATAATCTGCAAAAGTTTTGTTACGTGGGACTCACAGGGTGCCAGTGATCCCAGGAAAGGAAAAGTAAAGGCTACAGGAGTAAGAAAGCCAAATTGTACTTGGTAGCTGCTCAGGAATAGGTATGTAATTTCTTAGTCTCGCTGTCTTTGCCCTGTCTGTTGCACTGTAGAGACCCTAATTCTTTGTATGCTAATTTTGTGCTATATTAGCTTGTGCACTGTACAGACCTCTGCCACGTTGCAACATACAGAGACATACCTTGCTGCTATGAATCTGCATAGGGCCTGTATGCTGCCCTGTGCTGGTCTGCTTTGTAAGTGACCACCATATACACTAGAGGAAGGACAAATTGTACCTCAGCTTCTGAGCTTCTCAGGAAGCAGAGCAGATAGCTTTTTTCTGCGTTCATCCTTTTTCCAGATAAGGAGGTCATTATAAGTGATCCTTATAAAGGTTTAAAACTGTATACTTTTGGACATCAGATCATTATCTAAGTTACAGAGCATTGCAACAGGAGTGTTTAGTGAGATTTTTCTCTATAAATCCCATTTTCTACTACTCTTTCCCATCCATAGTGCTTGGTGTATCTTCACGATGGAGGGCAGGTCTAACGTTAGTCACCTCTCTGTGGTGGAGGTCAGACAGCTTCCCTGCTGCCTCTGCTCACCTTTAATGAGATGCAATCTTATTTCTCACCAATAATGGGCTGTTTTTTTCTCCTTTACCACTTACTTTCTTGCTGTTCCACTGTGGTGCATCAGGAAACAATGCAAGCTGTGCAGTCCTAACGTTTGCAAAGCCTCTCTGCATCCTGTGTGACAATCTCAGTAACCTTCGTGTTCAGTATGTGCAGTCTAACAGTACCAGCAGCATTCAAATGCTATTATCAGCATACCAAGCCAGCATGGAATGTCCCCTGTGGAACCGATCTGCCGCAGCTAGTTTGTAACTCAAGGGCATAGGGCTCTATTTATCTTATCTGCAGAGGATAAAAACTCTCATGAGGGTGTTCCAGTTTTCTGTTTTGTTATTCCATGATAGAGTCTATACTTATTAACCTCCCAGGTATCAACACCTAGGACAAATTTAGCATCCGGTGTAACTGTGACTGATTTAAGTGATTTTGTTTACTTGGAAATCATACATTTGCCATAAATTGTGAAAGGCCAGGGGGTTCTGAAACAGCTTTCAAAGATGGAAGCTAGCCAGCTTTAGTGCCAGTCTGATTTGGTTTGAGTATGTCCAACAAAGCTTTTTGGTGCACTTACTTAACATCATTTGTTTCAAAGAAAAAAAATATCAGTGCCCAACAGCATCCTGATTTGCAAGCACAGAAATGTTTTTTTCTATTAAATTGTAGTGCCTGCTACAACTTCTGTTAGCAGACACAACAAACCCTAGGAACAGTAGAAAACATTCCAAAATGCAGCTTTATAGCAAGAACACAACATTAATCAGTGAAGAATGACTTTCACCGGAGATTAATTTAGTGTGTGCTGTGAGGGAGGAAGCTCCTTTGGCACTAGAGCGAGTTGCTGTTTCCCAACAATGAAGTCTCCCATGCAGATGAAGTTGAAACATATGAAGACTTTATTGGTTTATAGGGGGTTTTATGCAAATGAAATGAGCAAAAGACCAAGATAGAGACAAAGGAAGCATTATATGGAACATTTCTAAAGGAGATGTGGCACGGAACTTAAGTTTGCAGTCAGTTAACATTATTTTTTATTGCAGCTCTTAAAATTAGTAAAGTATTTGGATTAATTTCTGTCTTTGGACCTAATTGGAGTCTCCACCCTTTATGTTTAAGAAAGACTGGGATGTTCTTCATAGCAAGACTAAAGATCTGTAGTTTATGGATAGCTTCCTTGGTTTTAGCAGCTAGCCCAGGTCCCTGCTCAGTAGAGGTGTTTCCAAAAGAGCTCTGAGTTCTGAATTCCTGAATGATGCCTCAGTTGGTTACTTGGGCGGGGGAGATGGAACAGGAAAAAAAAATCCCTGCAAATTTTTAGAAAAAGAACTATTTACTATGTTGATTTTAACAATTTCATAACTAGTTTTGATTTTCTTTAATTTTGGATAGAAAAACTTCTTTGTTTGCAATGCTTATATGTATTAATTTGATATTCAGACCTGAAATAATGTTCTAGAGCCTGGCATATTCATTCTTAAAGCTCAAGCAACCTAATTGCCACTAATAGGAATGTGTAGGTGTAAATTATGGGAGTATAAGATGCAGTTATGCTGATCAAGAACCAGGGTGAAGAGGAGTTGAGTTTTGGTCACTACTGATAGGAATAAAACCTAGTAAAGATCAGTAGGTAAATATCAAGAGAAAGCATCAGATATCAGTATATATCAGAGGATATATCTCAGTAGAAGAGTTTTATTTTTGGATATGCACAAGGGATAAATCTACTTTTATTTCCATAAATCCACTCTGAAAATTAACAGCATGCTGCAACTACTGTCTTGAAAAAAAACTTTTTATGTAAAGGAGAAGCTCTAGCACTGTCCCATAATCTAATTTGTATTAATTTGGCTAAAAAGAAGAATTCTTTACATAAAGAGACTCCTCCCTGTTGTTGTCCCCATCTCTGCAAACTTTTCTTCTATGCTCTAATATTCTAGTTTATACCTAATATGTCAGAATGGATACCAGGATAGTGTAAAAAAAACTTGGATTGAAGGAAAAATTAATACAGTAGATAATGAAGCCTCTTCTCATTTGTATTTATTTTCTCAGCTTCTACAAAACTTGCTGCATTGTTTAAGAAATACTATGAGTTCTCTTGAAGATTCAGGTCTTCATATTTGCTGTCAGTATAGATGATTCACTGTCTTTCTTTGTCTGTGCACCCATAAACTCTATCGTATGACTAATTAATCTGCTGTAATTACATGAACTTAGTAATGTAGTTTATGGCTTAGCTTTCAAGTTTGCTGGAGTACTTATTTGAAAGTTTTTAATTGTTCAGTGTGTTGGCCTTGAAGGCACTAAAACGTGCACAATACGTGTATGTTTTGACCATTCAAAATTAATTAACACTAAGGCAATTAGAAGTCTTCTGAAGTGTGTGAGCTGTCCAAGTTATAATGAAATGGAAAATTGACTTTGTAGTCACTAATTACCACATTAACTGGGCACTTCCTTGCACCTTTAAACCTTGGAGATTTTATTAGAATATTGGATTAAATAAAAATATGATTTAGTCTTTTCTCAAACGGAAAAGTGAAATACATAAGCTTTCCAGAATAGGCTATTGCAGATGTATCCAGAATATTTTGAGAATGCATTCAGTGAAGAAAAATCCTTCGCATCAGCCATATTCCCTGAATGTTCCTTCCCTTTGAGGAAATGGAACATGTTCCCTTTTTAAATATTTGCTGAATTCATGCCTAAGTGGAATATTTTCCCCATGTTGTTTAAATGCATATGCTCTTTTGGTCTCTGCTTTGTGACTCCCAAAATAATGCATTTGGGTTGTCTTCTCGTGCTGTTAGGCCAAGGGGAACTTTCTACAGAATGTGAAGTCCTTGAACTTCTCCAGCTCTTTTCTCTCTCTGTAAGGATTTCTATAGTCTCTAGGAAGATGTCTTCGTAATAACTTGCATTATTTGCTTTTCATTTTGCCTCTGAGTCTGACCAAGGATGGTGGTTACTTTTAACCCAAAAGTTGGGCCTTTTTTGCCTTTGATGCTATTATAATTTATAGAAATATAGCCTAATTAATATATTATGTCTGTGGGAAAAGCAAACCACTGTGAGGTCTAGGACCTGTTGTTTATCTTCTAGTATTAGTGACAATTTATTAGAAACTCTGCAGTCCTGACAATGTATTAGTTTTAAGCTGGATACTGGTGCACAAAGCAATAAATTTCCCATTTTCTTTCTATCTGAGAGTCCATTCACCTTCTGATACAATTCCTGTGAGGAATAAATCAGACTTAATGAGGCCCTCATCATCTCCTTTTGATGTTGTGCACTCTGCTGGTGCAACCTTGCAGAATGACAAAATGCATTAGATTTTGTGTTTGGTGGGAACGGTTGGACTCGATGATCCGGTGGGTCTCTTCCAACCTGGTTATTCTGTGATTCTGTGATTCTGTGTGATTTTTTGCTTCCCTTTCTGCATATGTTTTGTGACATGTTTTCCTAGATTGTGCTGACTGTCACAGAACGTAAGGCTTCTTGTATTGTTCTTCTTGACTTTGATTTAGATCTTTGTATGCATATTCCTTATTACCCTCTGGATGTGAGCTTCATACCTGAGTTGTCCTTTTTACTGGCATTTTGTATTTTCAGTCATGTCTGCTGACTTAGACGGCCATCCATCTGCTAGAAGTCTTGGTCTGGGCTGAGTAGGTCTTGAGCTACCACTAAATAATGTGTCCAGATTTAATTCTAAATCAGCCAGCATTTTCTGAAGCTTTTTAGTTGTGTTGTAGATTTCAACATCATTTTCTTTCATGAGAAAACAAATTTGATTCCGATTCAACCACAGATACTTCTGATCTAATCTTCTGCCTTAGATAAAACCACATTTTATGGCACAGCTATTGTATTTCTTACATTTCTATGCCGCAGCTTTGCTGCTTCCTTTGACCTGTTTAACAGGAAATGCCTAAACATGCCATGCATTTCAGCACCAGCCACTATAAAAAAGTGATCTTCTTAATGTAAATTTTTCTTTTAATCATAGGATTATAGAATGGTTTGGGTTGGAAAGGACCTTAAAGATCATCCAGTTCCACCCCTGCCTACCACAGGCAGAGACACCTTCTGCCAGATCAGGTTGCTCAAAGCCTCATCCAACCTGGCCTTGAACAGCTCCAGGGATGGGGCAACCATGCCTTCCCTGGGAAACTTGTTCCGGTGCCTCACCACACTCACAGTGAAAAATTTCTTCATAACATCTCATCTAAATCACCCTTCTTTCAGCTTAAAACCATTCCCCCTTGTCCTATCCCTGCACTCCCTGATAAAGAACTCCTCAGCTTTCCTGTAGGCCCCCTTTAAGTACTGGGAGGTTGCTCTAAGGTCTCCCTGGAGCCTTCTCTTCTCCAGGCTGAATAACCCCAACACTCTCAGCCTTGTATTGAATACACAATATAAGTGTTTGAAATTCCTTCCATTGTGTCCTCTACTTATAGAGAGTTAGAGCTGTGACAGAGCCTTTAGGATGCATATTTTGATTTTATTTCTGATGTTATGCAACATTAAGTAGAATGTGGCACACAGGATGCGTAGCAAAGATCAACTACATTAAGTGCTTAGATTCCACTTGGCCTTGAATTTCTTCATGTTCTCTATTACACAGCACCAATTTCTCAGAGGTGCAGCTCTTCACAAATTGTGCCGCTAACAGTACAGAGAATGCAGAGGAAGTTCAGAAGCCAGTGAAACAGGAAGGTACGTGCTTCCTGGTCAGTCCTTCCATCTGTGCATTCATGTGCAGCTAAGAACAGCATTAGTGAGAAGAACTTTAATTCCCCAAGGAAGAAACATCAATTGCATTATAGTACAGATTGTAAATGACAAATGCACTGCCTTGGTTCTATGTAACAAAGGGATATTCATCGCTTTTTTGTAAACTGACGCTGTATATTGCTTGCTGTTCATTTCTGCCTCCCCGATCCAGGTTGCAGCAAACTGCTCTTGGCCAAAGAAAAGGAAGACGGTAATATTAGCTCTCTTGACTTGAACTATAGTCAAGAAATTTCCTGAGAAAGAGTCTGAGGCAAGAGTATTTTTCTAGCTTTCCTTCACTTGTATTTTTTTCTTTTAGGAAAATTCAAGCCTAAGGACCTCTACTGCATTTAAACAACTTCATAGAACTTCCACTTTTGAGAACTGTACTGATTTTATACTAGGGAAATATTAGGAAAAACAAAGTGTAAAGAAATAGTGTAAAGAAATTTTAGCCTGGAGAAGAGGAGGCTGAGGGGAGACGTCATTGCTCTCTATAACTATCTGAAAGGAGGTTGTGGAGAGGAGGGTGCTGGCCTCTTCTCTCAAGTGACAGGGGCAGGACAAGAGGGAATGGCCTCAAGCTCTGCCAGGGGAGGTTTAGGCTGGACATTAGGAAAAATTTCTTCACAGAAAGTGTCATTGGGCACTGGAACAGGCTGCCCAGGGAGGTGGTTGAGTCCCCTTCCCTGGAGGTGTTTAAAGCACGGGTGGACGAGGTGCTGAGGGGCATGGTTTAGTGTTTGATAGGAATGGTTGGACTCGATGATCCGGTGGGTCTCTTCCAACCTGGTTATTCTATGATTCTATGATTCTATGAAATTGTTTTGTGTATTTCTTAATTAATAAGTTCAATAATACCTCTGAATACATAAACATAGTTCCTGTCCTGTGTGAAGAAAATTACTTGAGTGCAAGGAATGTGTCAGAAGTGTTATTTATAAACTTTGTTTAGACAGGAGTGGTATTTTCCCTCAAAATTACTAATTTAAAGAAAAATAATGTAAAAACATGTGACACCAGGGCATCGGTTTACTTTCATGCAGGGGAATTTTTTTTTATTTTCCCTTAAATCCTTCCCTTTCCTTGTGTGATGGCTTGTGTTGGCTTGCTTAGATCTGTTTCTCTCTGTAATATTTTCCAAAGATTCAAATTACCCTGAAATGCTTGGTTATCTCTGTCTGCGGTTGATGACTTCTGACTTATTTCTGGTGCACTGCATCATCAAACAATATCAGATCTCCTGCTGAAGCTCTATGAGAGTGAGAAAATCCTGTGGTTATGTCAGGAGATTTGCCTTCTATTTCTCCCTAGGTTATAAACTTCCTGGCAGTTAACTGCTTGGATTTTGACACGTGTGGTTTATGTGCAGCCTCCGAAGACTGCATCTAACCTAGCCTTTTTTGGCAAATTCCCTGTTGCACTCTTAGGCTGACACTGGAGCAGCTCCATCTCCACTGGGAATTCTGAAGTAGACCAACCGCTTGTGTAGCTATCAAAGTGTTGTCTAAACTTAGTTAGAACAGATCTCTCACTGGCAAAATAAGGTGATAGCAACTGCCAAAGACCTTGCTGGTGCTCCAAATGTGATGTGACAGACCTCATTGTAGTCAGCAAAGAAAAAATACAGAACTCTTTCAAACTGATCAAGTCTTATCTTTCTTTCTGCCTACAAGCCCTATTTCCCCCTGCGAGCAATAGAATTCTGTGCCTTTCTCTACTAAAAGCGGTATGAATTTGATTTCTGACATGAAGGAATCTGGGACCAGAATAAATTAGTATATGGGCTGTGTTTTCCCATAGGATCCTATTCCGGTTTATGAAGCACATGCTATGTACAAGTTTATTTATAGCTTTTAGATGACGATTTTGTTCAAGCAGTCTTCTAAAAAAAGTTGAGGCACATCGTCTTTTGAAGACCTTCCCTTTTCTATTTGTTATTTATACTAAAACTTGAGACCCTTCATATTTGGGTTTCATGAAGTGTTTTGAAAATTATGCGGAGAACTTAGAGTTTTTAAACCTAACAGCAGATTAAATGAAACTTAATTTGGATAAGGAAGGCTCTTACTGGGACCCTTCAAAGCTTTGTTATATTGTTTGTTTAAATTTTACTTCTGATGACAGTTTCAAATACTTGTGAGAAGATTTTTATTTTAGAGATCCAATGCCTGTCTTGTCAGTTAGACATTGACCTCTCCTCATAAGGATTTCAAGGTCTCTCAGAATCCATCCTTGTTTTTCCCCAATAGGACAATAAGATTAGATATTCCTTCTTAATTGCACACAAATAAGATGTCAGAAAAATTATAATAAATTTCCCAGTCTCCTGCACATCTCATAAAGAAGGAAGAAAATCCTGTGCAAACCCCTGATTTCTTCCTCTTAGTGTCATTTCACATTGTTAGTGCCTGGAATCTTTTTTATCAACTTGCATAACTTTAATGCTATCTCATTTTCTGAAAGCATAGCCCTATATTTAGGCTGTAGCACAGTATCACCATACTGGGGGGATGTTTATGATTGATTGAAGGTGGTAGAGCTCAGAGTTTAGAATGTCTGGATTTGTGGAACTGCAGCTAAGGAGTGCCTGTTCTAGGCATCCATGATGAAAAAGGCCAAGGTCAGGAAAAGTCAAACCAAGAAATGGTAGCCTCCTGAACTTGTAGTTTGCTTATTCTAAAACAGTATTTGCTTCTATCTTTGAAATCAAGGCAAATATTCTTATATCAAGCCATGTATGAATGCACATTCAGTACCTCAAAAGTCAAAGATCAAAGCTGACATCTGAGTTTTAGAAATCAGAGGGACAGAGTCATAACTGAGCTCTTGGCATATTTAAGGTTATCTCCATTGGATACTCCTGTCAAGGCTGAGCGTGATATGAGAGAGCAAGCATTACAAGCAAATTCACTGGAGAGGAGGGAGAAAAAAACATGTCTGTCTTTTTCTGTCCAGCAGCCAGAAGAGGATTAGATAAATGACCTTGTCAGGCTTTTATAAACCATAGTTTTTAGTGTTTTTCAGAATTAGTCAAGATATCAGTCAATTCTGTGCTGTGGGGTCCTGCTGCACACAATGCTGTCCATCTGTTACATCAGCATAGAACCTGCAGACCACAAACTAATTATCCTAGCATTTGTATGAATTGGGCAATACCCAGCACAGTCCTTTTACGCTGTTTTGTTTTGTTTTTTAAACTAATCTTATTTATTGTAATATGAAAGAAATTTTTGGTTCACATATTTTTCATAGGCTATTATAATTTTTCTGTTATCAGCCAAATTAAAAACACTCAGTGATGAACCTTGGCAAACAAACATCATCTCTAGCTTGGGCCACATCCCACATTCTATAGTTAATCAAAATATAACCTCCAACACTATAAACCCCCAAACTGTAAGAGAAAAACAGATTTTACTGCCTTTTCTGCCTTTTCCATGCTTACTGAGTGGTTTTATTGGTGAGAGCTAAAATTTAGAACTGAATGTCTAAATATATTTCAGTAGTTTATTGAATTTAGAAGAGATTTATTTTGATAGCAAAAAGCAGTTAAAATATAGGTATCATGATTTGCTCTAAAGTTCTTGCATTTTGTTTTGACAACGCTCATAAAAACTAGAAAATCTCTACAATCTGCCCAGGTCCTAAAACATAGTTGTGAAAAAGGGAGTGACTGTTTTGCTTGTTTTTATATGAGGTTCTGCAGTTTCAGAAAGTGTTTCAAATAGACCCTATCTTTTGTCATCTTTATATATTTCAGTCACACATATTGAAGTACCTACCAGTATTTTTTATGCAGATTTGTTGGTAAGAAAGGAGCCAGTCATGTTGCATTAGAAACTTACATTCGTTTCATTTAGGTTTCCTAAATGAATCTGTTTGTTGAAAGGACTCTGAAATTAGTAACCTAAAGTATGTTCTGCCAAAGTGGTTGTTAACGTTCCATTTTCAGTGCCAAAAATATCTCGTGTTTTATTTTTAATTTCTAGTGCATAGTTCTTTACCTTTTTTTTAGACTGTCATCCCATTGTGTGGTAGATTCCAACACCACCTAGGCAGTATTTCAAGAGATGATGTGAGTAAAATACAGGTCCGCCGTGGGTGAATAAGGGGATTAGAGCTTGGCCTAATTTGAATGAGACTGGTTCGTAAACTCTGAGATACTGCATGCTGTTATCAAACAACTATATAAATCACTGTTGGTGGAGTATGAGATCTGAGCCCAAGTGGCATAAGCTAGCATTATATTATCAATAAATATACACTCTGCAGTTTAAGTGCCTTATAGCAATAATTTTAGGATGTAAAAATGGCTTTGTAAATTAGGCATAAAATTACAGGTGCATAGATATTTCATTTAGAAAGTGGATGGACAGTAAGATGGGTATTTTTACAGTGATATACAGCCTCATGCCTTATGAATAATAAATGTTGAAATATGACAAATTCCACTGGAAGCACTCAGCTCTCCACAAAGGGATAAAAAAAGAACTTGAGCATTGTTTTGAGGTGTGATATAAGAGAGCAGCACTGGGTAAACTCAGCCTCGTCTTGAAACTGAATTTGACCCTTAGTGGGCTAGAGTACTTTGCACATTTCTAAATGTTACACTATGGAGCTAGAAATACAGTGGGTAAAAATGCCTGCATGCTGTTTAGATTTCGTATATCAACATTTATCTATATTTCCACATCAAATCCAAAAGGGTTTCTGTTATCCCGCAGATTATGATAGATAATCTCTGTGTTTTCTTCTGGCCTCAGCATGTGAATGAATCGATTTTAAAGAACTGTATTTGTGATTACCTATAACAACTGTTTAGACATTAACTGGCACAGAATAACGCTGTTCCCACAAGCTAAAATGCTAATAGATTGTGATATTTATGTTCATGAAGTTTCTTGTGCTCATTTAGCTTCTTTATGCACTGGCTTCCTGTTTGTTTCCAGTTGCAGTTCAAAGGGTTGATTCTAGCTATGCAGAAAATACGTTTTGTCTTGGCTGTTGTGCAGATCACTTCCTCATGCACATTTAACTTGAATGAGAAGCTGCTGACAACAGGATGAAGTGAGGCAAAGAAGCGTGTTTAGCATATGCTGCAGGCTTACAAGCACCAGAGAGGCAGGATGAGATGCATAGTGAACCAGGAAAGCTAATGCTAAAGTTGGCAGACTGCAAAGTTAATAGTAGGTTCTCCACATTCTTGAAATCCTCAGGTCAGAAGTGGATGACATGCTGTTTAAATCTAATTTAAACCATTATATAGTATGAAATGTTGTATTAAAATTCCTGTACTGTATTATGAAAAAGGCCAGATAAGAGGGGTCAAAGCTTCTTTTAGACCTTCAAGTCCAGGAATCTATGGAACTGGATCAGAGGAAGGTCCGGAGGACAGGCTGCTGCTGTGCACTGTTCCACCAGCTGCATTCAGTCCTTGGTAGCTGCTGTAGACAGTTGGGTAAGCATTAGTCAGAACAGCCTCAGTGCAGGTGTGACTGTGGCATGAATTGAACTTTAGGGATTGTGTCTGAGTCATTCCAGTGCTTACATCTATAGAGAGTGGTGGCAGAGGTGCACAGTGGTATGATTTGCATGAAGTATCTCTGACAGTTTAGTAACAGAAGGCTTTAGTCTCCAAAGCTCATGGGAAATGAAGCAATTTCTCAAGAGGACTCTTAGGGCAAGGAGGAGGAGATGGTAAAACTGAGCAATCCTTGAGGCATTTCCATGCAATAGGTTCAATGCTTGAATGTAGACCAGGCAGAAGTAGTTTCTGTAGACTACATAGTTAAATTTCTCCACATGATTATGATGGTAAGAAATTGTGTGGAAATCTGGTTGGGGGAGGAAGTGGGAAAAGAAACTGGAAAGTAATTAGAGAAAACTGTTTGCTAGGGGAGCATTCAAAAGGCATAGAAACCCAAACCAAGATGAACAGGAAACAGAAATTGGCAAATGGATTATGACCTAACCTTGCTCTACAAGCTAAAACTGTGTAGCTTAGCAAAAGATCAAGAAATTCCTCTTTCCTGTTAAGGGCAAGCAATGTTGAATTTGTTATCTTACCAGATGTTTTGCTTTCTAAAAGGTGGATGAATTATTTTGACTCCTTGGGGTGCTTTATGAAAGAGACAAAATTTTGATTTGGCCAGGGAGTGAAAGCCACGTTCTAAAGGAGGACTGTAACTTAGCAGCTGTGTTACTGTGGAAACAGTGAGAACCTTCATTAGGCAGGTTGCTGTTAACAAATAGCTAATTAGGATACTTGTAACAAAGTCTACATAGTACAGGATTGCATCAGACTAAGTTAGTGTGTATTACCCTGAAGTCTAGCTTTTCTGGGACTGACTGTTAACTAGTAAAAAAACCCAGAAATGGTTCAGTCATTTTGAAGAACATTAATAACTTAAAATAAATGAGGATAAGGGCTCCCTGACATCAAGATTGCCATGAAAGGCTGTCCAGCTCTGTTAGATTGCAACAGTAGGTACATACTGGGCAGGAAAAAGGATGAGAAGGTTGGATATGAGATATTCTTGTGCTTAAATACAATCTAAAAGCTGCATAAAGTACCAGCGTTTAACTCAAAAGACCTTTAGTTTACTAAGGGGAAAGCTTCTTTAATATATGAACAGCTGCATCACAGATTACAACACGTAACCAGAGGTCTGTCTAGTCCACTACTTTATTCCTTCCACCAGTAGTTGTTTACAGAAAGACTCAGCAAGGCAGGGATTATTTAATCAATAAACAATCTTCAAGGAGCCAGAAGTTTAGGACCTTTCTGAACTTTGAATATGTCCAAAACACTTTAGTTAACCTTGTCTAACTCTTCTTTTGCTTTTTTTTTTTATCTTTCAAGACTTTTGGCATCCCAAACCATCTTGTAAAAATAAGTTTTATGAGTACAAATAATGTGAAAAAGTATTTTCTTGTGCTTGTTTAAAACCAGCTGCCCCTTAGTTCTTGCCTCATGAGAAACAGTGAAGAGTCATTCCTATTAACCTGAATACCATTTTGTACACTGGTTTTCTCTTTTCCAACTGAAACCCCTTGTTCAGTTAGCTCTCTCCTCACAAAAATGCTGGGGTTTATACCTTTTCTAGTTCTACTTGGGTCTTTCTGAAGGAACATTATAAATGCAAAGTATATAGACACTGGTTGTACTATGCATTTATATAGTCTTTCTGCTTTCCTAATGAGCTCATTGCAGCTATTTGCTTGATTACCCTTGGACACTGAGACGATGTTTCCAGAAGAATATTTAAAATTTCTCCAAGCTCTGCTTCTTGAGAGGCTATAGCTATTTTATAGATCACCTATATGTATGCATAGTAAAAGATATTTTTTCCCCATGTGCTTTACTTTGCTTTTGCGCAACATCAAATTTCAGTTGCCATTTTGTCAGTGATTTAGTCACTACTGTGAGATCCTTCTGCTATTTTTTGCACTTGCTTCTAATTCTAAAGCAAATGAAGGTATTCTGATTTAAGAAGATGCTGAGTAAGATAGATGCTAATTCAGAGTAGTGGTTTCCCTCTATTTGAAAAGTGCTGTTTACTCCTGTGTTTTGTTTCCTATCTTTTAACTAGTTTATAATCTGAAAGAAGACCTGCTATCCTATTGTCTCACAGTAAACCTTTGAGGAGCAGCAAAGAATGCTTTGGGTTGTTGTGGAGTTCTCCTGGGGTCATAATATACTCAGAGCTCATTGTCCCTTCCATTCCAGAAACTCCCTGGTGAGCACACTATTATTGAGCTTTGTTGGATAGAAAGGTATGGAGAGTTTTCTCTATACCTGTGTAAAAAGGGTTCTTTTCCTGACATAGTTATCTTCCAATAAGTTCTGTGGTATGCAGAAAAAATTGCATCCAGTATCTATAATGCAGAACATATATAGATAACGCGTTGCAGTGGCTGAAGCAATGACACTTGTTTCATTAGAGCATTTTGTTCCACTGTTCTGGGCTGTCATTGTACCTGATTATGAGGAAAAATGAAAGGTTCTCATCCTTATCTCCAGTGAGGAGGCTCTGAACTTCCTGAAGGAGCATGCCTTATTCATTCCAATGCCTTCTGAAAATTGTGGTCATCAGAAGTAGTGGACTTGAGCCTAAGAATGAGGATTTTCATAGACTAACCAGGTTGGAAGAGACCCACCCGATCATCGATCATCGAGTCCAACCATTCCTATCAAACACTAAACC
Organism: Phaenicophaeus curvirostris; assembly: GCF_032191515.1. Taxonomy (NCBI): domain Eukaryota; kingdom Metazoa; phylum Chordata; class Aves; order Cuculiformes; family Cuculidae; genus Phaenicophaeus; species Phaenicophaeus curvirostris. The sequence continues at coordinate 47,315,213 of NC_091397.1, read as the reverse complement.
ATGACCCTTAGCACCTCGTCCACCCGTGCCTTAAACACCTCCAGGGAAGGGGACTCAACCACCTCCCTGGGCAGCCTGTGCCAGTGCCCAATGACCCTTTCTGTGAAGAATTTTTTCCTAATGTCCAGCCTAAATCTCCCCTGGCGGAGCTTGAGGCCATTCCCTCTTGTCCTGTCTCCTGTCACTTGGGAGAAGAGGCCAGCACCCTCCTCTCCACAACCTCCTTTCAGGCAGTTGTAAAGAGCAATGAGGTCTCCCCTCAGCCTCCTCTTTTCAAGGCTAAACACCCCCAGCTCTCTCAGCCGCTCCTCGTAAGACCTGTTCTCCAGCCCCCTCACCAGCTTTGTTGCTCTTCTCTGGACTCGTTCCAGAGCCTCAACATCCTTCTTGTGGTGAGGGGCCCAGAAATGAACACAGGATTCAAGGAGCGGTCTCACCAGTGCCAAGTACAGAGGGAGAATAACCTCCCTGGACCTGCTGGTCACACCGTTTCTGATCCAAGCCAAGATGCCATTGGCCTTCTTGGCCACCTGGGCACACTGCTGGCTCATATTCAGTCGGTTGTCAACCAACATCCCCAGGTCCCTCTCCTCCAGGCAGCTTTCTAGACAGACTTCTCCTAGTCTGTAGCACTGCACAGGGTTGTTGTGCCCCAAGTGCAGGACCCGGCATTTGGCCTTGTTAAACCTCACGCCATTGGACTCAGCCCAGCGGTCCAGCCTGTTCAGATCCCTTTGCAGAGCCTCCCTACCCTCCAGCAAATCCACACTTCCACCCAGCTTAGTGTCGTCCGCAAACTTGCTAAGGGTGCACTCAATGCCTTCATCCAGGTCATTGATAAAGACATTGAACAGGGCTGGGCCCAGCACTGAGCCCTGGGGAACCCCACTTGTCACTGGCCTCCAGCTGGATTTCACACCATTTCCCACCACTCTCCAGGCCTGGACATCCAACCAGTTTTCCACCCAGGAGAGTGTGCGCCTGTCCAGCCCAGAGGCTGACAGTTTCTCAAGCAGAATGCTGTGAGAAACTGTGTCAAAGGCTTTACTGAAGTCCAGGAAGACCACATCCACAGCCTTTCCCTCATCCAGCAGCCAAGTCACTTTGTCATAGAAGGCGATCAGGTTAGTCTGGCAAGACCTGCCTTTTGTGAACCCGTGTTGACTGGTCCTGATCACCCGGTTCTCTTGCATGTGCTTCATGATAGCACTCAAGATCAGATTGTGTTCATAGAGTTTCTTTCCATGGTAAACAGTGACTGGGGAATTTTGCATGACTGCCTTAAATAACAGCTCTGACTTGGAAAAATTAGTTACTCTAAAAACTTTTGTTTTAAAAAACACCCATAATCTTTGTCTTTACTGCAAGAGATATACATTAAATGTTCCACCAATGAAATACTAAATTAAAATTCAAGTTTCCAGGCTGCAGTGCCTCAATATTTAGCTACAACATGGGAAGTTTAACTGCCCAGAATTTAGGATCAGGTTGTCCAACATTTCTGCTACCCAACCACAACACATATGGTAGGATTTTCCAGAGATATATCTGGGAGAATCTAAGTTAGGAGCCCTCCCCTCTATGGTTATGTACATGGGGAAAGAAGGCCTCTAATTGTACATGGATTCAGGTGGTTTGAGAGTCTACTGAGCTGCAGAATGCAGAGAGGGTACAGGATAATTGTTATGCTCCAAAAATCTCTAATAGACAGGAGTGTAAAACTTTCAACAAGGTTAAAGCACAGTAGCTAAGCTCAGATCATATTTTGTCATTGCTCTGGTTTGAGCTAAAGCAGAACTAATTTTCTAACTTTTCAGCTAAGCCTTGTCTAAGTAACTTCATTTTCTGAAAGTTAACTGCATGTTTTCAGATAGTGTTTGTCTGTAGAAGTGATGACACTTAAAACGTATTATTGTCACCAAAGTAACAGAGGACTGGTATGCAGAAAGGCCAATGCTTACACTTATTCCTATAGAAACCAAGGCCATCCTCAAGTTAGCAAAATACCATAAGTCAGAGGCATAAAAAAGAGTCACACCTGCAGGGAGGGGTGGACAGGACAGGCGACCCCAAACCGAACCACAGAGTATTCCGTTCCATACACATCATACTTGGTATAACACTGAGGGACCGTGAGGGTCAGGCTCTCTTCTTTGATGGCTGGTGACCAGTAGGAACTCTGCCTGTCTTTCATTCCCTGATCCCAGATCCATGCATTCTTGAATCCAATTCCTGAGTCCAGCTCTCATCTGCCACTGTGTGCAGCCCAGGACCTTTCTCCGTGCCTGCTCTGTAGCATCAGTAGTGACGTGTAGTAATTTGATTTCTTATTTGTATATATTTTATTATCCACTAAAGCTGTTTTAGTTTCCAACCCACAAGACTCTCTCTTTTTCTCTTTCCCCTTTTCCTCTGTCTGTGTGGGGTGACTGGGATCAAAACTGCCTGCATTCAGCTCATGACCTGGCTGGGGTGGGGCTAAACCGTGAGAGTGGCAGTCTCTCTGAGCTCCTCTATATTTCAGGTCTCCAGTTATAAAATCACACATGAATCACTACATCTCTGGTATACTGTGAAGATACATATTTTTACAAAACTCCATCCCTTGGCTGTTGCAGCAAGAATGGCCATGGAAGTGATTTGAGGGAATGCAACTACTCAGCTTTGCACTGAGCTGACTGTACAAAGATCTGCTTAGCTTATTAGTGTGATCTTGAGGTTACATTCTCTGATTTCAGGAAATGTGACTTAACCCATAATAATGTTTTTTGCAAAGTCTGGATGAGTGATAAGACTGATGTGATCTGTTGATGTATGTTATGTGAAGCTGTGTGTTGGGCAAAACTGTTGTATTCCTGGGCACACTGCCTACCTCTTGATTTTTCACTGTGTGTGGGCATTGCTCTGAGCAGCTGGTGTACTATATCATGGACTGTCGTTTCCTCGGTGTCATGCTCTGTGGTGGCAGGCAGTGATGTGCATCAGTCTGTACCAAGAAATCCCTTCTCCACTGCTACGCTTTTTGCTCTGGTGGGCACAGCTTTGGTGAGTGTCAGTCATACGCGTTGTGGCCTGAGCATCCTCCTCTCCCGCGGTGTTTCTATGCGTATGCCCCGCATACACCCACTGCTTTCCTTGCTCCTCACATGTGTGCGTGTCATGTACTGTGTGTGTGAGGCCTGACATAGATGGAGTTGGTGCTCGGCTCTCCTCTCTCCCTGCCACATGCACAAGCGCCTCACAATGTGCACATGGGGCACCCTCTCCCAGTACCATCAGCCTGAGTCTGTATGGGTCTGTAGGTCCATCCCACACTTGTGTTCTGGGCACTCTTTCCTTTGGGGTCACCTCTCTGTGTCATATGGCATGGGTGTGTGTGTGTCACTGCTTGTGGTGTGTGGGCACTCCTGTGTGCCACCTTGCATCGTGGTGGGTGCTGGAACGTGTCCAGAGGAGGACAATGAAGCTGATGAAGAGTCTGGAGCACAAGTCCTATGAGGAGTGGCTGAGGGAAATGGGGTTGTTTAGCCTGCAGAAAAGAAGGCTGAGGGGAGACCTTATCACTCCCTACAACTACTTGAAAGCAGGTTGTAGTGAGGTAGGTATTGATCTCTTCTCACGGGTAACAAACGATAGAAGAAAAGGGAATCATAGAATGCCCTGTGTTGGAAGGGACCCACAAGGGTTATGGAGTCCAACTCCTGTCCCTGCACAAGACCTTTGTGAAATGGCGTGACCAGCAGGTCCAGGGAGGTTATTCTCCCCCTGTGGTCACCACTGGTGAGACCGCTCCTTGAATCCTGTGTTCAGTTCTGGGCCCCTCACCACAAGAAGGATGTTGAAGCTCTGGAGAGAATCCAGAGAAGAGCAATGAAGCTGGTGAAGGGGCTGGAGAACAGGCCTTATGAGGAACAGCTGAGAGAGCTGGGGTTGTTTAGCCTGGAGAAGAGGAGGCTGAGGGGAGACCTCATTGCTCTTTACAACTGCCTGAAAGGAGGTTGTAGAGAGGAGGGAGCTGGCCTCTTCTCCCAAGTGACAGGGGACAGGACAAGAGGGAATGGCCTCAAGCTCCGCCAGGGGAGGTTTAGGCTGGGCATTAGGAAAAAATTCTTCACAGAAAGGGTCATTGGGCACTGGAACAGGCTGCCCAGGGAGGTGGTTGAGTCACCTTCCCTGGAGGTGTTTAAGGCACGGGTGGACGAGGTGCTGAGGGGCATGGTTTAGTGTTTGATAGGAACGGTTGGACTCGATGATCCGGTGGGTCTTTTCCAACCTGGTGATTCCGTGTGATTCTGTGTGTGCCACTTCCGTGCGTGTGTATGGATTTTGCCAGAAACCTTATCTTTATTTTTCTGGAATAGAATCACAGAATCACCAGGTCGGAAAACTCCTCTCGGATCATCGACTCCAACCATTCCTACCCGCCCCCACGCCCTGCCCCGGGCCCCTCGCCCGCCCGTTTCTCGAACCCCCCCACGGGCGGCGCCTCAAGCCCCACCCCGGGCCGCGAGTCCCGGCGCCCGGTGCCTCCCCGCAGCCCGACCCCAACGGTCCCGGCGCGCGAGGAGGCGGCGCCGCCCCTCCCCGTGAGTCAGGGCTTCGCCGCGCTCGCAGCCCGCGCCGCGGGGGGCTCCATGGAGAAGGCGGCGGCGAGCGAGGGCGGCGGCAGCAACAGCAGCAGCCGCAGCAGCAGCCGCCCCACCTCGGCGGGCTCGTCCCCGTCGTCCTCGTCCGCCGGCCGCGGGCTGCCGGGCCGGGCGAGGCTGGATGGCGGCGGCGGCGGCGGCTGCAGCCCCGGCTCGGCGGCGGCCACCAGCCCCGGGGGCGCGCAGGCGCCCGGCGGCGGGAGGCGGGAGCCGGTGCTGGAGGGGACGCTCAGTAAATACACCAACCTCCTGCAGGGCTGGCAGAACAGGTAAACGGCCGCGTCCTCCCCGGCAGCGCCGCCGGACCCGGCTGGGAACGGGGCTGGGAACGGGAACGGGGCTGGGGCTGCGCCTAGGATGAGCTGGGCATGGGCTGAGCTAGGCTGGGCTGGGCTGGGCTGCAGGCGAAGCGGTGGGGTGAGGAAGGGGGTTCTGCCCCTCTGCTCTGCTCTTCTGAGAACCCCACCCGGAGCACTGCGTCTGGCTCTGGAATTCCCAACCTAAGAAGGACGTGGAACTGATGGAACGGGGCCAGGGAAGGGCCGCAAAGGTGATCCGAGGGCTAAAGCACCTCTGCTGTGAGGACAGGCTGAGGGTTGGGATTGTTCAGCCTGGAGAAGGCTCCAGGGTGACCTTGGAGGAGCTTCCAGTACCTGAAGGGGCTACAGGAAAGCTGGGGAGGGACTTTTTATGAAGGCATGGAGTGATAGGATGACTAGGAATAACTTTAAATCTGAAGGGGGAAAATTTAGATTAGACATTAGAAAGAAATTCTTCACAATGAGAGTGGTGAGGCCCTGGCACAGGTTGCCCAGGGAAGCTGTGGCTGCCCCATCCCTGGAGGTGTTCAGGGCCAGGCTGGATGGGGCCTTGGGCAGCCTGGGCTGGTGGGAGGTGTCCCTGCCCAGGGCAGGGTGGGTGGAACTGAATGATCTTTAAGGTCGCTTCCAACCCAAACCATTCTATGATTCTGTGAACTAAAGAATGAAAAACTGGGTGAGAGCCTCCCAAACTAAATGGTAAAATTGCCACGCTTGCGATGATTGTTTTTTTTGCTGCGGGGTGAGACAGTGGACACTGTGTTCAGTAAGATATGTTCTTGTTGCTGTGTCTTTCCTGTTTGACAAGTCCTTATTTATGTTGATACGGTGGCAGGCCCTGGTCCTGCAATTTGTTGGGTGTGGGCAGGCTGATGTGCAACTGTGGAAGTCCCAGGGAAGATCTGGTTTTGAATCTAGTGTTTCAGTGCAAAATTTTTTTATGGAGTTGAAGCCTGACTGTAGAATGAATAATGCCATATTGGGATCTGTTGAAATCAAGGGAGGCTATTTCTTCTTAGTGTTTTACTTCTCATTATTAAACTCTGGCCTCTTAGTGGATGAGTGATGATGAGTATCTAGAACTCCACTTTTTAATTTAAGGTGATGGCTTTGAAGAGAAGAAATGCTACGGCGAAAACATCTACAGGGCTAGTTACAAATCTCTGCACGAGCCTTTTAAAAATCAAAAGCCTCCTAAACCTACCAAAACATGCTGTTGCCTGTATTAAATGATCCCATGGGAATGGCTGGGACCTTGTTGTTCCAACAGTACTTTTAAAACATTTATAAGTGACAGAGGTAAACTGCACAGATTATAATAATGGTGCTGACTTGTGTGGGACTAAAACAGTGGTAGGGAAACTGTAGCAGTACCTTCAGGAGCTGGTCTAATTCCATACACTAGAGAGCATGCATAGATGCATCTGCTATGAGTGACAAGGAATATGTGTGGTATGATTTGGGTAGATGCTCATCTCGATAACACTAGGCTGCTTCAGTGCAGACATAGAGAAAGCACTTAACTGTTGTTTGGCTACTGCAGTTCTGTGCTAGATTCACATTAGATGTGTGTCTGTTGATTAATGCAGTCCCTTTGTAGTTTTGTTTAATAAATAAATGCATTTTGATATCTAAAATGTGGGACTAAAATGCATGAGTAAAACTGAAAGCCCCACCCTCTCCCTTTTTCCCTGACACCTTCATCTCTTCTTTTAGAAATGATAACCCCTTGACTAATCATGTGAATGATTTTAAAGGTCACTTTCATGTAATCTGATGAAATTACGAAAGAGAGGTCTTTGCTTATAAGTCTTTGGGTCTCAAACTGCCTGTTTGTTGTATTTGGGCACAGATGAAATCTGGTAAGGCTGGCAACTTGAAATAGCATGTATAATCTGCTTATGTCCAAGAGACTTTTATCTGAAAACATAATGGAAAAAAGATAAGCATCTCTTAAACAATTCTATCATAGAACTTGGAAATTCATGTCTGTTTACTTTTAGTAGTCTTTTCTAATGCTGTGTTATCATGCTTTGCCAACTGCCAGTTTTGCTTTCAGTGAATATGGCTGTTTGAGCAAAGGGTTTGTAATGACATAGAGTGTTTAGTCTAAGTAACTTTTTTAGTTTGTTCATTTATTCAGTTATATCAATGTATGTATCTTTTGTTTGGGATGGAGAATCTGATAGAAGTGCTAAACAGAACAGTTGAATCTTGAGCCTCACAAAAATTGGTCTTATTATAACATCCAATAAATGAGTAGTGATCCATGGATTCAAGGGTGTTTGAGTGTTTGGCCTTCTGGATATTTGTTACAGTGTATGTTTTCTGTGAACTGGAGCTCTGTCTGTAAGATTTGGTAATTGACTTCGTAGCTGGCACCTGCAAGTCAGTGACGAATATACGTGTTACCTGAATGATTGTACAAATTAGTTTTGAATTTACTTCATCCGAAAAAACAAGAAGATTGCTTAACTGCACGATCAGTACAGCCAGATGGTGTGAATATAAATAAAATGAAAAAATAAAGCCAAAACTGACAGAGTTTGGTGATCATGGTTTAGGAATGTTCTTTAAAGCTCCTTATCCCTTAGCCTAAATAATTTAAATTTATTTGATGTTAGCTTATGCCATGTGGTATTGAAGTTGAAGGGCTTTCATATGTAGTCCAACACTTACTGTGGAGATTACCCTATGCAAGCCTAAAGAAATTATTATCACATGGATTATAATAAATTACTGTCACTCTTTTACCAGTTGTCGTTCAGCAGGTGTATGCAAGGCAGTCTTATTTTGGATGAGGCAAGTGAATATGAATACTGAAGCATAACGTTCCCTTTATAAGCATTAATTAAGAAATAATTGAAAATCTCAAAACCAGTCATTTTGTGGAGCTGCATTACTTCTTATTTTAAGAATTTCTGTGAGTTTGCTGTCCATTACTAAAGAAATCTGTTCTGCTCTAAAGGGTTGAGGAACAATCTGATTTGGAAATGAGTGAGGTTCTTCACCTTTGTAACACTGCTTTCTCTTGTTTTACTCGGGTATGAATGCAGAGAGCAGAACTTAATCTGAAACACAGACACTTGGACGTAAGAACAGTTGTATCTGGTCTGAGACATTCGTGCATCTGACTGTTTTTACTATGAAATTATAAATAATTATGTTATCAGAATTAAGGGACTATTACAAAGTATTTCTATTGGCATTTACTTGTTCTGTGTGAATGGGAGAGTAGTAGCTTCTATTTTAAATGGCGGTTGTGTGGGTTTGATGGACAAACAGGTCTCTAGAATCCTTTCATGTCATGCAAAGCCTATTTCTGTAGAATCATAGAATCACAGAATGATTTGGCTGGAAGGGACCTTAAAGATCATCCAGTTCCAGTGCTGCTGTCAGTGGACACCTTCCAGTAGGTCACAAAGACTCATCCAACCTGGCCTTCAGTAGCTCCAGGGGTGATGCGTCCATGACTTCTCTGGGCAGCCCTTTCTGGTGACTCACCACCCTCACAGTAAAAAATTTCTTTCTCATATCTAATCTAAATCTCCCCTCTTTCAGCTTAAAACCGTTCCCCCTCATCCTATCCCTGCACTTCTTAATAAAGAGCCTCTCCCCAGCTTTCCTGTAGTCCTCTTTAAGTATTGGAAATCTGCTCTAAGACCTCCCTGGAGCCTTCTCCTCTGTAGGCTAAAAAAGCCTGACTCTCTCAGCCTTTTCTCATGTGGGCGACATACATATTTTGCATGAGGTAACTTGATAATAATGAAATACTTATTGCCTGAGGCATTATTATCCTGTTTTTTAATAGAATGGTATCGTGTTTCAAAAAGTCTTAAAGCTCCATTTGCTCAAGGTGGTGTGAAATTCATGTGTGGTCTGTCTCCCTTTTCCTCTTTTTCCTTGGAAATGTTCTTAGTACTGGTTCTTGTAGGGTTTTGTCCTGCAAGCTTGTATAAGCCCTTGGATCACCTGCATTTGGGCTGGGGCATAAATTTGGATTTGTGAAAAAAACCAAACAAATGGAGTCCCAGCTGATAGATGCTGTTGTTGCTTTTCTGAGTGGAATTACTCTGTGTAACTCATCCTGTAGCCCAGGTGTTTTCTAAAGCATCACTTTGGAGGTGATGGAGTCCCCATCCCTGGGGGATTTTAAAAGACAGGTAGATGAGGTGCTTAGGGATATTATTTAGTAGTGGACAGGTGTGGTTGGAATTGACAATCTCAAAGATCTTTTCCAACCTAGTGATTATGTGATTCTATGATTTGGCCTGTTCCAGTTTCCTCTCTCAGTTGAGAAATACGTTGTGTTACCAGTCTGTACGAATTGTTCCGGATGTGCTTGTCCTTGGGCACCATCAGAATTCTTTTGGGGGTGCTTTGGCTGTCAGCAAAAGTCTGCGTTGGTGCAGTTTGGGGAATTTTTGTACTCAGTCTCTTTCCCAGGCTTCACGGTGCTGTAGTGTGGACTCTTTGCTTTTGTAGTTTCAGAGAACAGTTGCAATCTGACTGCTGCCACCACAGAGAGACCTTTCTGTATTTCCAGTGCCCCAAACAGCAGCTACGAAGAAGGAGCAGACTCTGCTCCTTGTGCTAATTCAGCAGCTGACTTCTATGGCTCCCAGGGGTTATGCTGCTTTGACTCTAGCTGTTATGGAAGGTTGCTTTCTAAATTTGTCGACAAAATAAATCATCAGTGTTTTGTGCTATGGAACCTACAAAAACCTGTGTGGAACATTTTTTTAATTACTTTTAAAAAATTTTATATATATTCTGGATAAAGAGATTGTGACATCTTAGAAGGGGAATTAGTGAAGATACTTAAAACTCAGTAATAGTCCCTCTCCCCTCCTTCTGAATTTTGCAGAATTCTGGGATTGACACGAGCTTGTGGAGATTTGGGGTGGTTAGCGCCTCCAGTAGTTGCTAAATCTTCAGACAAATTGTTCTAGCGATGAATTATGGCCTTTCTCCAGTGTAAAAAAAATGAGTAGTTGGTTACTTACAAACTATATGGCTGTAGTTGTATAGGTATACCAATATAGCTGCTAGAAGGGAATTCTGTCCTAGAGAAATAAACTGGTTTTTTAATACAGAATAAACAATACTGTCATGATTCTAACACTAGAGAGGAGAAAATAACCATGCGCTTAATTAACATTTCTGACGTTTGCTGAAATGGGAATTCTTTTGTGTTCTTATTAGAATCAGATTAACACCAACCTCTCCACTGAGTATATTTTACTCTTACTGTGTTTCTGGCATATCTATACAGGGCTTTGTTTAGCGTAGTAATACCTTTTAGGATTTATTTGCAGAGTTTGGGAAGTGGGACAGTATTTTAAAGAGCTGGAGATGGCAATTTTCTCTCTTTCGTCTGTTGTTGGAAGTCTGCTCCTTAAATTTTGGAATGTTGATTCTAATTTGTTAGGAGTTGTGGAAACACTTTTAAGTTTTTAAGATATTTTGATAATATTGGGCCTGCATTCTATTAAAGATTTTACTTGCAAAATAGATTTTACTAGAAACTGCGTCCCTTCATGTGTAGATTCTGTGTGTAATAAGAGACAACATGGAAAGGAAGAAAACTGCTTAAAAGCAATGTGCTTTCGTTCTTCCGAACAAATTAACAGGGTGCTTTCTGTGCTGAACCCTCAGGAGTTGCCTCGCCTGTGCTACTGAAATGAAGATATCTGTCATTAGTTTCAAATAAAATTGGAATTTAAAACATCAAGAAGTCAGTTATTTTAGTAAGTTCTGTTTTGGTTCAAGGCACTAATCTCTTTTTCTTAATCCTGAAATCTAAGTAGCAAAAAAAATCACATTCAAATGTAAGCTTTCTTCCCCTTCCTCGCCTTCCTTCAATTTGTGCTATTGAAACTTTTCCCCCATTAAGTATCATTAATGCTCACTTAAAAAAAGAAAACAAAGAAGATCTCTTTAAACATATATCCCCAATTTATTTGTTGGCAAATTAGAACTTTCAGTTAAGATGCACTTTGTCTTTGTTTAGTTAGTGGTTGATCAAACCTAACTGGTTTAAATCATGAGCTGGTTGATTTAGTTTGAACTGCCTCTAAACCAGCTATGTTGGGAGAATGGAGGCGGCTGTTCAAGCAGTGAAGCTGAAGAAAGAATTTTAACAAGGTAAGAGGGAGGCCGAGAAATCCATTATTCTTTGCCCTTCAGTGATGCTTGCAGGAAACATTTGGAAGAAGACAACTTTGAACCTCAGGCTGACATTGCAGAGGATGGTCTTGTGCTGAAGGAATTGGTTTGCACTGTGGAGATGTGGATTCTGCTTGGAGAGCTCCCATGGACATTTTTCTTGTCCCCAGGCAGGTAGCCCAGGCTCTTTGTTCTTCAGCTGCTTGCGTCACGTGGTGTCAGGGCAGCTTATTCCTGTACAGAGGATAAATTCATTTTATGCATAATAATCTAATGCCCAAGATGCTTGATGATAATGTAGGAGAAAATCTGCTTAAAACAAATAAGACTTGGGCATTTTCACTCAGGCAATGTATTTGAGTTTTGTAAGTGCACTTCAGAGCTGAGCAGCAGTCTTGTACCAGAGGGAATGAAGTGACAGGCAAAATAGAGCGTGGTCTTCCCTTCACCCAGATGTCACACTTAGCTTTCAGACAGTGAAAAGAACTGGCAGTTGGCATGAACACTGAAGCACGCACTTACCCTTATCTGGGTTTTGTTATTACTAGCTCATTTTGCTGCTAGCTTTTTGAATGGTGATTTCTCTGCTTAGCAACACAATGATAAATGTGGTTAGAGGGAGCACACGTACACTTGCTGCCTCATTTAGAAAAATCCATCAGTTTATGAATATGGATTTTGTTCATGTAGGAGAAGTGACAATAAGTTGTTAAACTAAGCAATGTGTCTGAATCTTTTTATGAGTGTATAAGAAAAGTATTGAAAAGATTCCCCCAGTCATTTACATTTAAAATTAGTTGTTTAATAAGCAGAATGTATTTGAGCCTTAGCTAAAAAAGCCTTAGCTTAAAAAGGCTGAACCTTCTGAGTGAAAAAGGTGCTAAAAATTGCCATAATTATTGTTTTTGATGTAAAATTATATTTGTTAAATACAAATTACGATGGGATTTACTTGTTCTATGTGCATGGGAGGGTAGTAGATTGTATTTTAAACAGGAGTTGTGTGGGTTTGATGGACAAACAGGTCTCTGTAGAATCCTTTGTAGAATGTCATGCAATACCTATTTTCATAGAACTGTAGAATCACAGAATGGTTTGGCTGGAAGGGACCTTAAAGATCATCCAGTCCCAACGCTGCTGCCCGTAGACACCTTCCATTAGGTCAGGTTGCTCAAAGCCTCATCCAGCCTGGCTGTGAACTCCAGGGATGGGGCATCTATGACTTCTCTGGGCGGCCTGTTCCAGTGACCCACCACCCTCACAGTAAAAAATTTCTTCCTAATATCTAATCTAGATCTCCTCTTTCAACTTAAAGCTGTTCCCCTTGTCCTATCTCTGCACTCCCTGATAAAAAGCTCCTCCCCAGCTTTCCTATGGCCACTTTTGAGTACTGGAAAGCTGCTGTAAGGTCAATCTGGAGCCTTCTCTTCACTAGGTTGAACAAGCCCAACATGTTTGTTCAGTATGTATCACAATGAGTGGTGAAACAAGAAGTATTGCATTTGTTTTGGCTAAAAATGCTGAGTTTATTTCTTTGGTCTCAATACACTTCCACAATTTTGTTTTCAAGGATCTTGGCATTGTGCTTTAGATCTTGAGGGCTTTTGTGGAGATCTTTCAGGGATGTTTGATTACTTTTTAGAACCTAATCGAGGGAGGCAAAGTTTGCTTAGTATTTAACTGTTGCATGTAAAAATGCTATCTAAATGCTACTGTGCTTTTCTTTCCAAGATGACGTTTAATTAGTAGATAATTAAAAGCTGAAGAATGTAGGTCCTTAACTACTCAGTTCTGTAGCACAAAATATAGGATTTGTCATGATTTCTGTGTCATCTAGACTTGTGTTTCTTTTTGGATACCTATCTGAGAATTTTTCTTCCAGTGATAGAGAATTTTTCACCATAGCTGTGGGAACAATTTGTCTGGCTTTAATCACTACTTAAAAAATGGCATGTTCTTGATGCATATCAGCCTTTGACTTTTCACAGAATGTTATTATGCCGGTTGTGTATGAGACTGAAAATACCTGATTTAATGTCTGTGTACAGTCTTTTGGGCAGGCTAGGTTATCCTTGGTCTATATTTGGAGTTTCTAGACCAATGGAGTTTTCGTGCTGCAAGTCGGATCCTCCAGTAGCTTTAAGAACTTATGATAGTTCTGATTATTATTTGATACCTTAATGTTTTTCTTCACATGTGGACACCAGAACTGTGTAAGGTTTTGGTTGTGGCTGCACTGGCGATTCAATACAGGGGTAGTGCATCTCATTTCTTCCAACCTGACATTCCCCACTTCAAAAGTTCAAAGACCATTATCTTTCTAGGTCTTCATCATCGTTATTTTTTTTTTTTTGAAAACTAGGTTGTTAAGTTTGTCCTGTAAGTTTAACTGTTAATCTAATGGCACACAACACTGAGACCTCATGTTCCCTGGTGCTGTTTGGCTTCTCCAGACAGGTGTCTTCATACCCACACTCTTGTCGCTTCCTACTCGCTGTCAGTGTCACAACACCGTGGTGCTTGTTATACCATTTTCTCCTGATACCGGGTGCTTCTTGAATCTGGTAACATATGGCATAGTAGCCAGAAGTGTCAAAACGAAGAGTAGCACTTAACTATCCTTTTGTGGATGGGAAGATGATGGAAAGGAGTGCTGTGGGAGCTGTCTCCCCAGGGGATGCTTTCTCCACTGTTAGCATGTTTTTGCATATCCCCAGTGGTACTTCTTGGACTTTCTCATGGTGTGTGCATGCCCTATTTTTGAGGGAGTAAAAATAGTAGTTAATTATTTGTTTACAGAAGACATCAGTTTTAAAATAAAGTCGAGGAATCTGAATATTGGTTGAAAGAATTACTTGGACAAAATAATCAGTAAATATTCCTTACCCTGATTTTTTTATGAGTTAGTGCTTTTCCAGGTAAATCCTCTATCTTATAATTATGATTTTTTTTCATTAGATGTATGATATTATTTTGACAGTATTGCAATGCATGTTATTTGCTGATGATAGCTTACCTTCATATCATCAGCAGTCTTTATTTTTTTCCCCATCTAGGTCATTGCTGAACACTCCATAGCCAAGAACTGATTGCCAAAGAACACTGTTAGAAATACATTCACTTGAGGATCCTCATTTAGCTGTATTTTGAAATTGGCTCCGTCTTTAGCTGTTTTTCAATGCATTTAATCTTTTTAATTGTACTTAAAGCAGTGCTGCCTGCATTAGAACATTGCTTTGATGCTGCTAATATTGTGAAGGAAACTTGTGATATCAGAACCTAGCAGGTTTTCTGGAGGAAATTTGTTTTTTGTTAAAGGCATGCTGATTGGTGTTATTTATCTTGCTTTAAATATCTTTTGTTTGTTTAAGAATATACCGTATCAGCTGTTATATTGAGCATTGGATATGCTGAGAAGTGTAGACAATTAACTAGGCTGTCGCATTTATAATTTTTCAAATGCTGGCATAGTGCAGCTTTCTTCAGTGTGGGAACTTTTCCATTGCTTTTGTTGGAAAGGAGCTGGGTACACCAAGTATTGACAAACCTTAGCGTTTTGTATCATCCACCATGTGTTTGGTGAAACCTGACAATTTTGCTGGTACTGTCCTCCTTATAAAATTACAATTTAAAATTTGGAGTTCTGCTCTTCAAAATAAGAGACAGGACTACACTGATACATAGTTTTAATTGCTGTATGCTTAGTGCTTGTTTCAGTATTCTTCCCTAAGCTAAATGCAGTTACTCTTGTGCGTGTCTCTTAGTCCAGCACACCCACTCTGGAATGTTGCACAGCATTTGAAGGTGCCTTAAGGTTTTTGACTAGAAAGACTTCAGGTGATCAGTTGGATGTTTTGAATAAGTTGCTTCTACAAGTTCATCTATATCAAGTACTTATTTCCCAGTGACCAGGGAAATGGCTTCGATTCGACTACACAGCCGTTTACCCTTTGCGTTATTAAGACTTGCACCTTATATAGTGTGCATTTCAGACTTGCTTTATAAAAAAATCTTTGCAATAATGATTATTTTATTTGAGAAAGGACTTGGAGCACAGTTGAGAGTTGTTACAGGACAACTTGTCTAGGTCATTCAACAGAATATTTAAAAAGAGAGGTGCATGAATATAAGCTGCGGTTCCATGTTGATAAAGCTTCTGCGTTTACCTCATGTACAGGATTGTGAACCACACTGCCACTTAGAGCTATATTGGTTGTTATGTCTTTCATTGAGATAAGATGATGCTTTTATATAAGGGGCACATACACACTGTGCTAAAGTCTATGCACTGAAGTTAGAGTGGTGTGTTTAACCTCAAAGGAGAGACATGTGTGTACTTTTCTAGCTTTGGAATATGCAGAAAACCTTCCTAGTGGAATGAGAACAGTTTAAGTTAGCGCAGGCAAGCCCAGGTGTTCTGCTTTTATACTCATTAACTTTATAAAATTATAAAAAAAAATGGGGGAAAAGGGAAAATCACCAATTTCTTCTTTGGTGCTGTTACTTGGAGCTGGCAGGAAAATGAAGAGTTGTGCATGGTTACTGCATACTTCTTTTATCTTGGTAATAGGAGGAAGATAATGAACTTGATCATGGAAAAGGTGCTGAAGTTTAGGCTACATGGAGAGGCAAAAAATGCTTTAGCCATTGCTGCAAGCATTTCTGCATTTTGCACTTGCACAAGAACCTCTCCTGAATGTGTTTGGTATTTTATTTTTGATGCCTTATCACAGTAAGCTTTTTATAGAAGCTGCTGCTCTTGA
Organism: Phaenicophaeus curvirostris; assembly: GCF_032191515.1. Classification (NCBI taxonomy): domain Eukaryota; kingdom Metazoa; phylum Chordata; class Aves; order Cuculiformes; family Cuculidae; genus Phaenicophaeus; species Phaenicophaeus curvirostris. The sequence continues at coordinate 47,299,316 of NC_091397.1, read as the reverse complement.
AAATGGAATAGATTTCCTTCTTTCTCTTTCCTTTTTTTTTTAGCTGGAAGGTTTACCTTCCATACAATATGTAGTGTGAAGTTTGTGTTTGATTTTTTTTTTCTTTTCCTTTTTTTCTTCTGTTGCCTGTTTTATCTTACCTGCTTAGTAGGCTTTGATTCTGTGACTGTTGGGTTCATGTCTCAAACTTGATCTTCTTTTTATTATCCAAGTGCAAGGAAAGGGTAGTTTGGCAGGAAAGAAAAGATGTAGGATAGTTGGAGAGGTTTAGAAAAGGAGTTAAAACTTCTGGAGGGGGACTGATGGAGGGAAAGGGAGCCATGGAAAGGGTAGAAACAGAGGAGAGGATAGAGTAGGTGCTGAATTGAAGACAGCACTAGGATAGGCCTTTACCACTTCTTACAAAAATAAAGAAGAAAGTCTGGAATTCAGAATCAAGTCTTGGAAACCCAAGTGAGATAATTTGCTGTTATTTATTAATTTTAATACTGCCATTAGGAATGGCAGACAAGGAGTGTAGAGGAGATTATTATTTTCCAAATTGCAGAATGTGTATTGCAGTGAGGACTTTTCTGGTTTTGCTTTCTTTCCTCTGCCACCTTCTGTAGCTGAGCTCGTTTAACATCAGTCATCTGTGAGCCCGAATAGCAGCCAAAGGAAGCTGCTGACAGTGTCCACATGGGTATAAATTAACGTGCCAGGCTTACCTTTGCTCTTTTAAACACAATATTGTTTCTGTGGGAATTCAAGCATATGTGATGGTGAAACTGTTCTCCTGTTAGAGGTTATGAGTATTGTTCCTTCATTTTTGATTAAAATGATGGGGATCTGGATCTTGGTAGGATGGTATTTTTAGAAATGTATGTAAGCAGCACCTAATGCATAAAGGTCTTTGGAAGTAATTATTGCTTATAAAGCTAAATACATTTTCTTCAGAAGGAGCAGGGCTAATATGCTTGTACCTTGCAACATATTGATGAAACCACCCTCTCAAGGACTCTGTGGACTCCATACATATGTTTCTTAGAAACAGTGTTGACAAGATATTCTGTTGTGAAGGTAGCAACTGTCAGGATAAAGGCTGAACAGAGAAGTTTAAACTTCTCATTTCTGTCAATGAATCGATTGTCTTGAGAGTAAAGGCAAGGCAAACCCTATTGGACTGTAAAGTATTGGTACAGAAAGCTGAAAAGTTCTGAGACTCCTAAGATGATGCAGCACGTACGAAAAGTCTATTTTCTGCAAAGCTTTGTTTGAGCTGGTTGGGGTGGAGAAGAGATGGAAGTGAGCCAGCATGCTGATCTTGCAAGCAAGATCCTTACTTTGTATATTGTATTTTCTTCCATATCACGTGTAAAGAAAATGCTGCATGGTCTTAGATATGTTAATTCTTTCCAGCTAGGGTCTTCTAGACTATGGATTAAAAAAAAATAAAGGCTCAATAGCTAGGAGGAAGATAAAAGGAACATAAAACTGAGAACTTCAAAAATTCCCAAAGCAAGGCCTTAAATTGCCTTTTGCTTTTTAATTTTTCCTTCTGCATAAGTATATATTTTAAATACTTGCAAAAAATGGCATTAGCATTACATATCTGAGTCCTCAGCCCCTTGTATATAAGAGTGGAATGAATAGTACTTGTTGAACAGGTTCTGTCAGTGAAATAGTATTTTAAATGAAAATTGCATTTGGGAAAAATGCCAACATTCATGTGGCTCAATTTTGAGAACCTAGGTGATAAATTATCTGCATCTTGAAAGTGAAAAATAACAGCTGCTATAAGCACTACAGTAAAACGCAAGAATGAATTTAAAAGCAGATGTTTTATTTCATCAACTTGTACAAAAAATAACTGTCCAGGCAGATGTGTTTGGAAAGCATTTGTCTGCTAGAAAGTATGTGATAGTCCGTATATTCACTTAGAATATATGATAATAGTTTGTGTCTAGAACAGCTATAGAGAATGTACCCTTGGTGAATGATACCAGAAGTACAGCGTGGAAGAGAGGAATGAAGAACTGGTTTTAGGACTGCTGTCTCCTGGCATCGTATGTCTATCTTTCTCAACTTGGAAATTACCTTTAAGATTTTTGTGTTGCTTTCACAGGAGGTAATCAGCTCTCATTATTATATGTTTCTACCACATAAATTATGAGTCATATAAATATGTCCACAAGACAAAAATGGCTAAATGAACGTGAGAGAGTTACTGGGAAAAATCAGGGAGCTAGATTTTTTAAAGCAGAAGCTTTTTATACTGGCATTATAACTCTGGTGACCTGATGAAGACTGATGAAGACAAGCACACTTAGATGAAAATGTGTTTCAAACTATTGTACTTGTCTGGTTTTTTTTAGAAATATTATTGATACTTTGAACACACCATAATATATTAAAGACAGAAAAGCCACCAGTAAGCTTGCAATACCTGACTCAGTAAAAATAAAATACTTAGTAAAACTAAGTTGTAGTACAATTGTACTCTTTTTTTAAACTTCTAATACTGTATTTTATGATGGTAGTGTTTTCTTAAAAAAAACCCCAAAGTTTTATTTTTCGTCAGAGAATACCACAGGTACTTTACAAAATTTGAGCAAGCCTCAGATGTGATTCTTATACTACTGAGCTCAGAGGAAGAGATGTTTGATTCCTAACTGAGTACATCTCTCCTTGTTAAATCATTACCAGGTGTAGTATATATCTTACTTTTCTTGGTGTAAAACTGAGGTCTACAAGTGGCTTTTGTTGACAAGGTGGTATTCAAATCTAAGCATTATTCTTTCAGTTTACAGGAAGGTTATATCTTGAGGTCTCTTGTTCCTTGAGGATTTTAGCTGTGGCCTAGAAAATAGCATTGAGTTGTTGCTGGCTCCTGGCAATGATTCTTGCCGAGGACAGGGCATTGCAAAACAAGGATGAACTATGAAGGTCTGGCAAGGAAGTCAGTGAACTGTGATACAACCCCGATAAAACTTTGCTGACTCAAGGCAGCTAATTGAAAATTTATGCTATAATATCCATCGATGGGATGTGGTTATGCTTTGAACCTCATTGGATTGCATTACTGTAATACAGTACGGTCAGTATCTTTCTCTTGATGTGTTCTTATTCTTAAAAAGTTGGCTTCAAAGAAATAGCTGCTGTATATTGAAAAGATGTCAACTTGAAATCTAGTGGATCTAAAAATAAACTAGTAGTTTTGGGTATACTTGAAACTTGTTCTGCTATTTTTAAACATATAATGGTAATAAGAACCAGGTGTGCTTGCCAGTCCCTAACATAATGTATGCTGAGAAAAAATATGCTTGTGTAGTATGGTAATTTTTACTAATACAGTTAGTTCCTGTTGTAGAAGATTTTCCTGTAAAAATTCCATGGATTTACTTTAAGCTGGCTGTGCAGTCATACTGTACTTCCCATCCATCCCCACCTATCTGTTGCCAGTGCCTCAGTTCTCTTTGGTTTGTTCAAGCTTTCTTGGACACTAAGGAATTTCTGTAATTTCATATGTTGTTTATAAAAACTACAGCTATAATTGATGAAAGTCCTGTCCAGTTAGCTTTCTTGGACACTCTAAGGAATTTCTGTAATTTCATATGTTGTTTATAAAAACTACAGCTATAATTGATGAAAGTCCTGTCCAGTTAAGTCTGTGCATACATTTTATTTAATGCTTACCAGGCTTCATATAGTATGCAATTGTTCCACACCCACTAATGAATGCAGTTTAGTATGTCAAGTAGATTTGTCATTGTGGAGGTAGTGAAATGCAAGGGATCCTGAAGTTGCTGGTAAAACGTATGGTTCGTATTTTTCCTTTAATTTTCTTCTTCTCCCTTTCTCTTCCTCTTTGGGAGAGCACTTCAATCTAAATGTGCTTTCGAGGCTTTTTTCAGAATATTTTCAGAATCTTCTTTCAAGTCCCAGATATGCAATTGTTGAGGGGAAGGTTAGTAGTTTCTTGAAGAAAACTGATATGGAGGTGGTTCTGTCTAGCTGGATCATTTCACTCCTGCATGAGAAGAACTCAGACAGAGACTGGAATACCAGAAGCTTCTAATTCCTCAGTTCAGACATTAAATTACCTGCTAACAGGACTGCTAGTTTCCCCCCACCGCTGAGTTGCTATATCTTGATAGTAAAAGAGCCTAGTGAAAATGTAATTATGCTAGGAAAGTGATAATTTCGCTGGTACTCTTAGCCTTGTTTTTAATTAAGGTAACTAATTTAGACTTGATAGTCATAAGGAGCTATGAGAATGGCCACTATCTTGAAGCAAAGAATTGATTGCAGTTAGTAAGCAATTGATAAACTTTTGGTTATGACAGCCTCATTCAGTGGCTCTGTCCTTCCCAGGGTGTCAGAGGTTTGAATTGCAAGTTTCATTCTGCAGCTTTCTGGTAATCCAGTGCTTTTCCAGCCTTTATGGCCTTGCGTGCCCCATGCTGCTTACAGGGCATAACTGACATAGCATTCTTCATTCAGTGCAGTGGCTTCAATGTTGTTGGCTAAAGTAATCCTGTAATATATACTGTATTTTTTCTATGCTGAGGGCTAAAGGCTGGCAGATCATTCAAGTCTGGACAGAGCTCAGGGCTCCCCATAGCTCATTGCGCTATTGTCAGTGTGGGAAAAGGACTGGAAGTGTCCTCCTTTGCCTGACCATTTGTAGAGGGGTCAGCTGGTTGTGAAAGCTGGTAGGAGCTGGTAGGAACTGTGTTCAGTTCTGGGCCCCTCACCACAAGAAGGATGTTGAGGCTCTGGAGCGAGTCCAGAGAAGAGCAGTGAGGATGGTGGAAGGGGCTGGAGAACAGGCCTTATGAGGAACGGCTGAGAGAGCTGGGGGTGTTTAGCCTGGAGAAGAGGAGGCTGAGGGGAGGCCTCATTGCTCTCTACAACTACCTGAAAGGACGTTGTGGGGAGCAGGGAGCTGGCCTCTTCTCCTAAGTGGCAGGGGACAGGACGAGAAGGAATGGCCTCAAGCTCTGCCAGGGGAGGTTCAGGCTGGACATTAGGAAAAAATTTTTCATAGAAAGGGTCATTGGGCATAGGAACAGGCTGCCCAGGGAGGTGTATGAGTCGCCTTCCCTGGAGGTGACAAGGTGCCTGGACAAGGTGCTGCGGGGCATGGTTTAGTGTTTGATAGGAATGGTTGGACTTGATGATCCTGTGGGTCTTTTCCAACCTGGTGATTCTATGATTCTAGGAGGCTTAGATGGATGCCTTTTGGGCACAGAGGTTCTGGTGGGAGTCTCTGAGTTGGAGGACGAGCCACAGCAAATAGCTGGACCTTCTAAGCAGACTGTGGCATCTTACAACTGTTAGTCTCATAACCGGGGTTCTTATATTTCTCTATGCTAGTTTTTAAATGGAAGAATTAAAGCCTTGAGAAAAAGGGCTGAACAGATGCCGAATACGGTCTTCTTGTGCTGAACAAACAGGTTAGCAGTTGAATGTTAAGCTTTTCTGTAGGATCAGATAAATTATACGAATCTACCAGTCCTCCTTCCTATCTTTTAAAGATCTCTTTCCTTTTCCATTCATTTGATCTTGCTTTAGATACTGTGACAGCAGGTGTAGGCAGAGTAGTGCTGTAGAGGGTGGATAGTAGAGGAGAAAACATTTCAAAGCAAGAAGATCAGATATGAAAATGTTACATGCGCTTAAAAATTAGAGATGGATGAGCTGTGACCTCAGGTTCCAGAGAGGAAGCCTTACGAAGCCTTTTTAGGTTTTGTTCCCCTGAAGCTTAAAAATTGATTTTTCAGAAGTGACATTTGAACAGATTGAACATGGGGGGTGTGGAATAGGTGTCTCGACTGAGGGAGCAGGAAAGCTTAATGGAACTGTCAGTAGTAATAGAGAAAGCAGCTGGTATAGGAAAAAATATAGTGCAGTTTCTCACAGACTGCTGGTTTGAGATGGTGTCGGGACATCAGGAACAGATGTCTGAGAGATTGAAAATACCTACGCTGCTCATGTTGAGTTTTAACTTTTATTAAATAAATCCCTCTACTGGATTTAATTACTGGAATGCTGAATTGCATGCTTTTAAAAAGGAAAATATCAAAATTATGAAACTGTAACTTGATTCTGGAAATGTGAAAACTACTGGATTTCTGCTGTGGCAATTTATTTATTATCTCCGCTTGTTCTGTGCTTCCATTTTTGTCCCATGTTGTCCCATCTTGTCCCCCATCTGTCCTCTGTTCCCCTACCCCCCCCTTTTTCTCCCCTTAATAGATTTGTCATCTATTAGGTACTTGAATTAATTGTAATGGATCTGTTCTGTTTTAGAGAGTATTTTACACTTATGAATTCTCCCCCCACCCCCACCTTTGTATACATTTTCCAGCACTGGCTTCAGAGATTCAGTTAAGTTGTGGCACGTTTATACTGCTGAAGGAAAAAATGACCATTCTGTTGTTGGAAAAACCGACAAAAATTCTGTTTCTTGATATTCCTGCTACTGAATTTTTTCCTGAAATCAATATTCTGTATCTGTTCCTTCTCTGATATTGTTTCAGGGACTGTATATGAGGCAAGCTGGCTATTGAACCGCAGGTGTGGGGTTTACTAGAGAGGTCTGAGGAAATGCTTAAAATTATTGCTAGTCTGTATTTAGGTTGTGGGCTCTTTTTTTTTTTTTTTTTTTTAATCCTTTTACTATGCTGTCTGCTTGTCACCGCTCAGAGCGAGATGAAAAGCAGAGAGTGCCTTGTCAACTGCTGCAGTGCAGGGCCAGTGGGAGTACTGAGGAGTGCACTGAAGGCAGGGAGTAGGGTACCAAAGAGCACTGCAGAGCAGCAGTGACCTTCAAATGTCAAATCTCTCTTAAGAAACAGGACTTACAGTTTGTGTTCCCTTAAGTAGAGGAGTCATACTTCTTGACAATGTTTTCTTTTGATAAATAGTAAATTTTTAGAAGTGGCTGTTAAAAAAGATGCATCTCTGTAGTTCCAGTTTTCAGCTAGGACTGACATTTCTTCTGGATTTTTTTTTTACCTCTGTTTTTTTGCTTGAGCATTTGTAATTATTATTTGGGTGTCTCTGATACAATGAGTGTGAGGAGTTATTTTTTTTGAGCAAGAGGAGCAGTAATTGTATACATTCTGAGGCCCTCCGATCATTCCTTGTCTATTTGAGGTGCCAGATGGAACAACATCTATTAAGATTGTTTGCAGTTACTAACACTTGGTAATAAACTAAAAGAAAACTAAAACCAAGTGGTTAAATACAGAAGTACTTAGGGCAGTAGAAGAAATATTACAACTTGATGGTTTTTTCCCATCACATGGAAAAAAGCCTGCTGTTGTGCTGTAATATAATTAATACGTTATTTTTACCAAAAGGAGGAGAGCACAAACCTGACCTATAAAAATCTGAAGTTGAACAAGAAGCAGGATTTAAAAGATGTTTTGTCTCATTTAGTTAATTCATTGTTCTGTAGTTTGATTTCCTGCAGGCAGGTGATTCTGCTTCATGCCATTGATAACCAGCAACGTTGGCATGTTTAAAAGAAATTTGTTTTGCTATCATATTGTTGTTATTGCATTATTTCTTTAATAGCTATGTACTAGTTTATTGCAAAAGTAAAGAATTTAAACTTCTCTTTTGAAGCCATTGGTTCACACTTGTTCATAGCTCAGGAGTTCATAATTTCAGTTATGGCAAAGGACCTCTTCATTTGTGTGGGAGGGTGGATTAGATCAGCAATTCCTGAATTGCTTTTATAACTAGTGTGATTGTAGCAATAGAGACGACAGCAGAAATTATGTTAGCTTTTAAAAAGTAACTAGTGAGTTTGTGCCTTTTTTGTAGAGCAGACTGATTGCTTTTGTATTAAGAACGATGTCAAATTTTATTTAAAAGTACCTGTTTACCAGCTGATCAGCCAATGTGACTCTTCTCATTAATTCAGTAAGATGTAATAAGGAATTTGACAGAAGCCTATGCAATGTGAGGTAATGCAGAAGGCTCCTGAAAAATACCATTTTTTGTGATTTTAAAATGGAAATTGCTGTAGTACTGAGTACAGTAGGAACTGGCTTGGGAGGACTGCTGGTGCAGAGTGGTGGAAATTGTTCTTACTATCTATTTTCTTTGATCATCTGTCTTGAGATTCATATTAATGAAGTAACTATTAGTGTGGGAGAGGCTGTGTTTTCAGCCTGGGGGAAAGTTGTTGCATGTAATTGCACAAAAGCTTACTTTCCAGTAATTTGAAGCAGTTGAAAGGTGATAACAGGGCATCAAGTGAACGTCTCTGTGAGCTGGACAAGCTGTCAAGTCAGGACTGCCATGTACAATGACTAATGTGTGCAGCCTTGTTGTGAATGAGTGGAACGCACCTCACCCAAAAGAGAAGCAGTAATATCTTTTATTGAGGTAAAATAATAATTTGTCAGAGTTGAATAAATTGGATGGAATTTAACAAAGTTTAACAGTGGTTTAACAAGGTTCAATAAGTTTTTGGTGGCAAAGTTCATCTTATTAGTTGCTGCATGGAAGAAATATACAAAGGAAAATTGAGTTAGAATTGTGTTAGGATGATTTACACTGAGGCCAGAGATACAAATAGTAAGGAAGACCCTCCCATTGCATCGTGAGGTTCAGAGTAAACTCCTTTGCTTTCTAAGCACGCTATCAGTCACTGAGGATTTTTTGCAGGTAAGAGATACCTTCACCTTGGTTAAGGAAAGATCACTTGGTCTCAGGTAAGGAATGTCAAACCTTGAGAGGCATCCCTGTTCAAGGGGTGAGTCACCTGGCATGCGGTTCAGAGAGAGCTCAAACTGGGCCTGTCTTGATGGTAACATTGATGGAGTGAAGTAGTTGGCTGCTAGTCAGTGGGGTAGACATCTTCATTTTAGCTCTGGTAGCTTGTTCAGTACTTTGGTTGTCTTACACCTTTTGAAATGTTTTTCCGAGGCACCTCCACTGCCTTGTATGTGAGCCAGGAGCTTTCCAGCTTGCAGGTTCACCACAGGGCACGAGGTCTCTTGCTCCTTTGTCATCCTGAAACAAAGTGCAGCTGAGGTCAAGTGTGTCCATCGGAAACCTACAGCTGAAAATATTGACCAGTGGCTTCCATGTAATGCTTGTAGCTGCAGGGGAAATGGATTTACTGAAAGTCTGACCTGGTTGCATTATTCTTCAGCTGACTACAGCTCTTATTATTGTATAAGTTATACTGGGATGTGGTGCTGAGCACTGCTACTGGATGGTGATGGGGACAAAGAAATGAAGATGACAGAGCAGTAGTTTTGATGTGACACTAAACAGAGGAAGCCTGGTTCAGCTGAACTAGTTTCTTAAAGTGCAAATCAAGTTCTCCCTTAAGGAGGGAGAGTGAGAAATGATAACTGATTTTCAGTTGTGCTTTCCAAGGACAGCTTTTATCACTTGGCCCAGTTTTATTGATGTAACAATTTACTGAGATTTTGGGGAACAATTGCTGTTTATCTTGCTCCATTGCTGTGGACTGTGGTGTAAACAGGCAAGACATTGTATTTTTCTTTAAAAGTGATGTAGAAGTTAAAGGACTCATCTGATGTTTGACTGGAATTTTATATACTGAGAAGTACCGGGGCTACTTTATATATTTTCTTCAGTTATGTAGTTCTGAAGTGGAGTGGAGTTCTTCCCATAGAATGCTAACAATTCTAAGAGTCTGTCTGATTTCCTAAAACTTCATGGAAATGTATCAAATGTAAATCAGATTAAATATAATTTTTGGAAGGGTTTTAGCTTTCAGGGGAATGTCATGTTCTTTAGTCTCTTATACCAGTAACTTGTAGAGAATTAAATATCTCTTGACTTTCTTCCAAGTAAGTGTTGGAAAAGCAGATTAGGAGAAGAAAATGTAAAAGTTATTGCATAGAGAGGAAAAAAATGAACATGGCTTATTTCTATTTGTAAGCTTTTATTTGGTAGCTAGGAATTGTTTTGTGTATTCCAGTTGTTGTCTGCTGATATAATTAGCATAAATGTGTTTTTTGGCTTGGGTCAAGATGGTAGATGATGTCTAAAATGACCTCCTTTGCTTTCATGAGACCAAAACATGAGCCACTGTTTCACCTCCCTCCTGCTGAGTGCGGACACCCTCTCCCAACTGTCTGTACCTTCTGTCTTTTCCCCCTGGTTTAACAAATTGAATTAGTTCCCACTGAGTTTGATGAGCATTAATGAGGACCCAAGGGATGTGTTGTGGCCATGCAGCAGGGGAAAGGGAGAGAAGAGAAGCAGTTGTGAGCCCTAAGCCTGGATGAGGTTTTACAATCAGCTGGGCTGTGGACATGGGGTGTTCTTCCAGGAAGACTAGGGGAAGCTGAAACTAGTATTTCTAGGCTGATAGGATGGGAGAAAAGCATCCTAAGTGTCTTATATGTCACAACGGAACAAAGAGGGTGATTTTTCTGCCTGCCAGTCACCTTTAGACACAGCAGAAGCAATATGACTAGATTTGTACACAGCATGCTTTAGGATGTTGAACATACAAAATACAGTAGATTTGCGTTTTCTCTTGTAGGTTTACTTTTTCCATATACAAATATTTTTGTATTTGTAGGTGGTAAGGCAAGAAGTCAAGAAGATGGTATAAGAGAGCAATGAATGAGAAAAAAATAGTACTGTGGTTGTTCCTCTGTAATTGAAAAAGAAAACCCAAACCCCATAGCTATCGCTTATGATCCTTAGTGGTGTTGGAAGTAGAAAAGACCAATTGAGACTAACAGAAGCATTAAAATTCTTCTCTACAATTTTATGCCTGCTGATAATTCCAAGAAAGTGTTATGTCATTGAAATAGTCCTCAAAGGGTTCAAGAAATTAATGAAATCATGATTCAAGAATTAAGAGCATGTTGTCAACAAAAGGAGAGCAACCTCCTTACACGCTCCTTGCTGCAGATTCCCTCTCACTATGCCATGACTCTGATGTCCTGTTGATTGTGGGGTAGTGGAATCCAGCTCACTAAAATGGCAGAAAATGAACCAGGTTAAAAAAGATGGGAATACTTTAAGTATATATTAGGGTTCTTTCTTGTTAAGTGCTTCATTTTCGAAGTATTCCAGCTACATCTTTGCTGCTTCCAGTATGTGCTTGCTTAGTCTGTTGAAACTACACAGCTATCGGGAAAAAGTGTAGTGCTCTATGTAGCTTGAGAAAGATATGGATGTACTGTTAAAGTGTGATCTGATGTTGTTTTCTCTCTTGGCCACCTAATAAGCCTAGGAAGAAGTAACCAACTAAATCTTTTCTTTAAGGATATCTTCAAGATGTTGATGAGCTAGTTTTGGTGAGAAGTAGCAAAAACCCAATCTTCACTAACATAGTAATTAGTCTCTAGTACATATAGTCCAGTGAAGAAGAGTGTTTTGCTCTGGATGATGGCTAAAGGTTTAGCTAGTAAAGGGCTTTGTTCTTGACTGTAGTAGCATATCAAATAATTCTTCAGATTTATATTTACTTAATTTTGGATAAATTTACTGAAAACCTTTTGGCATGTCTCCTTCATTCTGCCTCTTCATTTCCTCTCTAAATTCTCCCTCACTTGTGGTCGTAATAAAACTGACATTCTCTCTTGCTTTAATTAATTTTCAGCAACATCATTCTATTTCTTTTAGCTTACTGTCAAGTTTTTCTTAAAATAGTTTAGGAATCCTACCTAATTTTTCATACTTCATATTTAATAATTAAAAATGAGGGAAGAGCTAGTAAACAGTGAAGAAAGGTTTGTGATTTAGTTTTTTTGTTCAATTATACTGTATAAATGGTTTAGTAGACATGATGTTGAGCTGACAGTTGGACAGGGTGATCTTAGAGGTCTTTTCCAACCTTAACAATTCTGTGATGGTATGATTTTATTATAGTGCAGATCTTATTGCATAGAATTTATAATTCAGTTGCATGATGTAAGATACCATTCCTGTGACTTTGGGGTTTTTACAGTCTCTTAAAACAACCTTGATTTTTCACTAAGAAGTAAAAATGAATTGGAAGGCACTACCAGAAACCATTTTGCTTGCATTGACTTTTTGCTCCTTTTTATTTATGTGCAAGTCAAGTCCCTTAAGGTCCCTGAGTTACCACTGGTCTGTACATGTTTAAGCAACAGGCTGTGGATGTTGAATATGGGACCTTATTCACCTGTGAGGAATAGACGAGTTAGGGTTCACCTCCGTAGATAATTTCCCTGGCTTTTAACTAGGAGACATGCAGCCCAAACACTTGGGGCTGAGATAACAGATTGCTTTTGTCTGTGTAATTGGCTCAAGATATGACTTGAATGATGTTCGTAATTTCCTTTCTGTCATTGTTAAATTGAGTAAAAGCAGCACTTAAAGTAACTGAACTACTCTACAGCTACTCTAATTGAAGCTGGAGTAGTCTTGCAATTTAAGCTACATTTGCAACTGTTTTATGGTCTGATTACCTGAACAGTTTACCTGATATTTCCACCAGGAGGTGTTTAGGACATCTCTTGATTTGTCATCCAGCATTTGACTCTTCCTCACTTTCAGCATTTGTGCTGTTGTTCAATCACCCTCTGTGCCTTTGTTATTTGTATCATTAATATTTCAGTCCCTGAAAGTGTTTTATCTGCAGGTGAAATCCTAACTTACATCAAGTCTGTTATAAAACCTTAGGGTCTTATTGGTTGTCTTATAGCATGTTCTGTATACAGTCTGTAGTTCTTGGCAGCACAAGAGGGCTCTTAAAATCTGCAGAGGTTTGATGTACGAAGGTGCCTCCCTTAGATGGGACACAATATCCAGTACAGCAGTGCTAGGTTGAGTTAAGGTTAATCTACCAGTGAGGAATACAAGCTGTTTGGGAAGAGAAAGGAAGAGTTTGTTGGGAGGCGCTAGTCAAAGGAACATAAACCAACTTTACCTCTGCGAATAAGGGTTTGATTCATCATTGGTACACTGTAAGAGGGAAGTTATAAGAAAGTTTAGCATGAGGCTTTTGGAAGATATTGTGTAGTATGTGTGTGTGTGAGAGAGGGTTTACTGCTTTCTTCATGAATGTTTTGTCCTCTCTTAACGTAGTTCAGTGGGCAGGCTCTAGTTGCCAAAGTTGAAGGAGAGGGGCATGGGGTTATTTCAGTTAAATAGAAGGGGTTTTGTTCAGCAGCCTCTTTTGGGTGTGTGTGTTTGGGTTGCCAAAATTTAGTAGGGGTAAATTGCAGAGAATTTGGATTATGGATAATAGTATTATGAGAGAAGACCTGGCTGACTCGCATAAATTCAGTGGGATGTGCTTTTCTTTAAATTCTGTTGTTTGTCAGTGTTGATACAAACCCACCAACTCCGAGCTCCCTGTGAGTGTGTGTTGTAGGGGCTTTATATTAGCTGACTGAATTTCCTCCTCTCTCATTATATTGCATGAGTACCAGGCTGTCCAATGGATATATGTGATTCATTTATGGATGTTTTAATAGCAGGTACCAAAAAGACCAAGCTAAGGTTACATGTTCTCTTTTCAGCCCTTGAAGTCTCCTGCAGAGTATGGGAAATAGCAGACAAATATCTGTAAAGTACTGCCTTTGGTCAAATCTCACTTTGTTATTGATGTCTTCATATATGACCTTCCTGAAACATGTTCTGTGTATGTGTATGTCTCTGCCTGAAGCAGACTATTGAATGGGTAATACAGACTAGTGTCAGTCACTGTTGGACTCTAGCGCTCTGCTGTGTTTGCAGTGGCTGCATTCAATGCTGCCTTCTTTCTGATTATTTTCCTTCACATAGATCTGTGGGATGCTTACGTTTCTAAGAAAGCCAGTCTTAGTGTGTTTGATGGTAGAGCCGTTGGTTCAGCATTTCAGGCTTCCTGAATTTATTATTTGTCTTGTTGGAGAGTTGTATTTTGGTATGCTAGGCCATCTTCTAAACTGCTTAATTCATACTGTGTTTTATGAGTACTTTGTGGAAGATAAATTGGTGCAACTAGGCAATTTTTGATGTGAAATGTGCTTGCCAACCTGTCAAATGTTATTGAGTTCTTTGCAGAAAGTGCCAAGCAAAGAAAGTAGCACGTTTTTTTATGGAAGGTCACATTTTTCTATATCACTTACAGTTTTGGTGTGATTTTTTTTTTTTATTACAGAAAAGAATAGGCAATGGAATTCCTAACATGGCTGGCATTGTTTTGGGAGATGTTTAAAACTTTGTGGCAATGCAGCTTTTTTCTCAGAAGCAGTTTTGACAACTGCTAATGTAATTAGAGAGAATTACAATTCTTCCACTGTTTATTGGTTGTTCCCCCCCCCCCCCCCCCCCCGCCAGCATTTAGTTATTTATTTGTAGGTGAGTCAGTTTTTCTCATTTACTTATTTCTTCGCACCTAGTTTCCTTATAGGTCCTTCTGACAGTTGTTTCTCTGGGTAGGCTTGAAGTACTTTCCAACTAGAATATTCCTTGACATGAGGAAAGGATATGCATTCTACTCCTTTGGATCCTCCTGAGATCACTAGGTAAAACCTGCACATTTTAACATAAAACCTACTCGAGACAGATTTTTGAGAAATAGAGAAAATAGAGAGCTTCATTTTTTTCATAGCTGCTTTGTTTATTGTTGTTGTTTTGGTTTTTTTTTGGCTAGGACAGACAATAATGCTTAAAGACTTGGAGCAGAGAAGTAGTTGTCCACACAGGCTCCAAGGTAGATCTTGAATTTTATTTTCTTAAGGGAGCAAAGTCTTCCTCCTGGATAAGATGAAAGTGTGGAACTGAGAGGGAATAAGCCTTACAGCTTCCTTTGTTTAGGTGCCCAAATGACTGGAAATGATTGTCCTGTGAACCTGGCTTCGGTGAGAACCAATTTATCAGCAGTCTTGTGTCGTATAAAGCATTGATTTCTCTTTGGTTGGGGAATGGAGTTGGTGTGTGTAACTAATTGTCTCTTGCACATTTCCTGTAGCTTGTTTTAGAACTGTGTAGAATTGTGTCTTTCTGAAGCTTGAGTCCTTTTATTAAATGCAAGTTATTAGAAATTACATGGAGGCTCTTTATTCTTGTTTTGATTTAGGTCATAGAATGGTTTGGGTCAGACGGGGCCTTAAAGATCACGCACTTCCAAGCCCACTGCTGAGGGCAGGGACACCATCCACTAGATCAGGTTGCTGAAAGCCTCATCCAGCCTGGCCTTGAACATTTCCAGGGATGAGGCATCCACGGCTTCTCTGGGCAACCTGTTCCAGTGCCTCACCACTCTCACAGTAACAAATTTCTTCCTAATACCTAATCCAAATCTAGATCTTGGGTTTTTTTCTTCTGAAAGAAAATATTTTTCCCTACCTGGAAGTTCTCTTTTTAATCTGTGACCTGAATCAAACTGTATAGTATAAAAACGTTGCCAGAATTAAGATTGCACTGGCACATATATTCCCTGATTCATGTCACTGCTAGCCTTTTCTCCCTGATCCACAATACAAAAATTGGAATCTGCTTAATTATTAAGTAGTAGTGAATTTAGAGCAAATAAAAGGAAGGTGGCGAGGACTAAGAAATGACACAAAGTGGATTTGGGCAGCCAACCAGTTCAACGGGCTGTGAGCGGTAAGCGCTTTTTATTGTATCCACCTCAGCCACAGACCTTTTGTTTGTGTTTGCCCCTAAACTGCAGTTGTTACCCCTTGATGTAGTCATGTTGTGCTAAGCCTAGACTAGTATGATCAAAGTACTTTTCCACAAATATGTATGAATTCTCAACCTCATGGGTAGAAATGGATGCATTATTTTTGATTCTTATTTTTCTTCCCTCAGTCCTAAAAAGCCATCCTTGAGGAACTCTATCTGACATTAGAAAGCTAATATGAAATATTTATCTTTACTGTACTTTCTTTTTACTTAAATAAAATTTAAGCCAGCATGTCTGTTGCTGACTGTGTAGAGTTTCAGACCATTGAAAGTAACTGGCATGGCAGACAGGAGTGGATGAACCAATGAGCTGGTTGGTGGCAATTGTAGCTTCTGCAGATTCTGAGAACAGTGTGATGTTTTGGTTCATAAAATGGGTTTACTTGTAAACTTAGATTGACTGGGACTTGACAAAAAAAGGGAAGGAGATTTCTTTTTTGATTTGTGTGGTAGTTCTGTGTATGTTAAAAATCATGACGGGCATAATGATCAGAAACAACTAGTCTATCTATTAGCTGTGGATAATACTTCCTCTGTTTCTTATCTCATTTTAGATGTGGAATGCTTCTAAAAGTAGCCAACAAATTGTAGTTCAGTTTGACGGATATGCAATTATAATAATGCAGAGAAATTACTGTTTTAAAAATCCAGTTTTCATTCAGATGAGTCAGAAAAGCTTTTAAGGAATACTGCAGTTCCTACATTTTCTTCTGCTAGAGAATGATAAATTGAGGAACATCAAGCAATAAAGGACATTAAACAGTTACTGAAATGTAAGCATGTTCTCCCAGCCACCTGTCTTTAAATTACGACTTTAGAGATGATTTTTAATAATGAAGTGCTTGACTGCCAAATGTGTATGCCATGCTTTATCTTTACGGCATGAATAATTCCACTAATCTTGCGGGTCAAGGTAAAGTGGAAAAAAAAAAGGATTAAGCAGTTGCATAGGTGTCATCTCTAAGATGGCCTGATAAGGTGCAGTTTCCTAAAAATGAAATATTTCTATATGACACCTCATTCAGCTACTAGAACCATAAAGTTTGCTTTTCTTTGACACAGTCATTTACTTTCTATCCCATAATTTTTATCTAGTTTTTTAAATGACATTTAAAAAAAAAAAAGAGAGAATTATAGATTAATTTGATTCTTTATTCTTACGTAACTGGGGAATAAGGTTGTGGGGAGAGTTTAAATCAGTAAGAATAAATTACAAAAAAACCCAAATGATTATTTTGTCCAGTTTGGGAATAACAGAAAAATTTAGCTGTCTTTTCAAAGTGTCTTTTAGTAAGTTATTTCATCCTTTCCGTGTCACACGAATTGTTTGTAGGCCTAGGACAATGTAACTTGACTTTGCTACCTCCTATTTGATTGTTCTCTAAAGAATAGGTTGATTTTCATCAATGTTTGTCTGTAAATTAATGACAGAAATACAACATCATGGGTAAATGTGTGCTCTGTGACCAAAGCCAGTGCAGAAATACAGGAAAAGGTGGTAAGATTAATCAGTTCTAGAGAGGTTAGTGCTGGCATTTCCCTGGTGTGCAGAACAAATGACTTCTGTTAAAAGTTAACAGTTAAAAGTTATCCTGTCCCTCTTGATACAGTTATGTGAGGCTTCTGAAACAGGACCCATTACAGTTCTCTTACTTCTGTTTTGCTTTATATATATATAATGCTTTTCCATCCTTGGTTAATGAAAGAATCTGGTCTCTATTTCTTCTATGTGTTTCTGATGGTCTGAAATGGGTTATCGCTTGGTCTGTGATGCAAGATAATGTTCTTGAAAGTTGCTTCTGTTTCTTCTATCTCTTTCTGTTCCTTCTCTCCCCCACACCTCCTTTGTTTGAATTCTTGTGCTGCTTGATTTGACATTTAATTCCTTTTTCCTTCGCCTGGATTTTCCTCTCCTTTTAGTAGTTTTCAGAGTACATTGTTCCTCTGATTCTCTTGTGAGACAATTAGTTTTCTGTGCAGTCTGTGTATTTCTGTGATACTGCCATGTGGAAGGTGGAGAAGGGGAGTTGTGCATTAAACCACAACCCTTGAAAAGCTAACACTTGGTTCTGTGTGTTATTAACAGTGTCATGGTCAGGATGACTGTGAAAAGTTTCTGAGCTCTCTAAAGTCACAATAAAGCTATTTTGTTGATGTGAGCGGTTTTGGTTGGGCAGTTGGGGCGCATGTTTCTGCTGATAATTCTTTTTTCTCTTACTACTTTTGAAGTTGGTAGAGCTAGAAACGGGTTCATCTAGGACAGTGAAGAAGACAATGCACTCCAAGGACTGGTTACTTTTTTCTTCCTTAAGATTACTGCTTGAGTTGTATTTGAAATGTTGCATGCTTTTACAGGCAACTGAGATGTCATCATGAGTATTGAAAACTGAAGGTATAAGGTGAATCATAATCTATTTTTCTGAGGCTGCATAAAATAGATCCTGGTTGGCCAGAAGCTTAGCACTATTCTTGTAGCTGTGTGACAGAGATCATAAAATCATAGAATCACCAGGATGGAAGAGACCCACCGGATCATTGAGTCCCGTGTGGATTTGCAGAAGTCGCTGCTTTTGGGTGTTGTTATGCTGGTAAAGGTCAATTCTGTACTCAAATGGCTGGTGTCTGTCCCTGGGGCAGCTTTATGGCCATGTAAAGTGCATCTTTATGGACCTCACTGTCATTCTGGGAGTGCTTAGCTGGTCTAACGTTGAGAAGTTTTTGAGTTGAAGTGCTCATAATGTTTATGTAACTTAATAGATACTGTTCTAAGAGAGGAACTTTTTTCCCCAAATCCTTTAAGTCTCGATCAGAGAAGGGAAGATGATCTTTTTGCCCTTCTTATTTTTTTTTAAACTGTTATTCCTCCTTTTGTTAATTGTAGAGTTGTCCTGCAGTAACCACAATGATGACTTTCAAGGTAGTAATCGATAAAAGATAGCTTGATAAAAAAGGCTGAAATAAGTGATTTGTAGCTGAACAATAAAAGGACAATGAAATTATAATGAGCATGGTACAGGCTCAAAATGCACATCACTACTTGTAAAGCCTGGATTTGTTTGCTGAACCAATGAGATTGCTGAAAACCTGTCAGTGGGACAGAGAGAAACACTCGCTCTAGGGTCAAAAGGCTGTATCATTTTCTCAGGGCGGGGCATGACTTCTGTCCAGTGCTCTGCTTTTTCTCCTGAATATATAACAGATATTCCCAAAATGGACAAGGAAGACTGGGAATGAGCAAAATGAAAATTTACTATGGAACGTGCAAGTCTGACTTTTTTTTTTTATTCTATGTTTTCTAATTCTGCTATTTTAACCTGCAGTTAAGTGCTCATCTCTCTCTACTAAGTGACCTCAAGAGAAAAAAAAACAGTTTTCTAAGTGGGAGAGCAGTATTGGGAAATCATTTAAAAGTCAAAACAAAACAGACAGGTTATGGACTGGTGTAATACAAGTCAGTAAAGTAATCTTCTGAAATGTTGACATTTTCCACTTAGGGAAATTTTATTTATTTATTACTATTGAAAAAACTGTGGTGGTTGGCATTCAACTTGCCATCTCTCTAGTCCTTTTTTTTTTTTTGGTGAAGGTGAACTCTTTAGAGGGTCGGTGAATAGATGCATTTCATGATTACAAAAGGGAGACTTTTGTTTAGTGAGGGAGGGAATGCAGAGGCACTGTGAGAGATGGAGTGAGGGCAGAAATGAGGGTTAGTAATGTGCTAACTTAAAATTATTTGGGACAGGGGATGTTAATCTGTGAATAATTTAAAGAGAACGTGATCTTTGTTCTGGTGTGGTGATGGTGACTGTAGAGTTATGTGTAAATGTGGCAAAGGAAGGTTGCTCCAGCAAAATATTTGAAGCTCTGTAAATCTTAAGCAGCAATTGCTTGCACCACATCCAGGCTATGTAGCAAGAACACCAAGAACTTCAACAGGCTAGGAAGACTATACTGGAAATATTCTGTGACGGAAAAGGTTAGAGGTGTTCTGCATATGGGGATGCTGAAAAAGGGCCAAGACAAAATACCACTTTAAAAACAGAGTCGTAACTTTAGCAAATTTGGGCTATACAAAACTACAGAAATCTGAATAATTGGTTTCTGAAATGATGTACACAAGTTCATATGACCTATGCTAATCCTGTCTAGAGGAACATTAGGAGATAATATGCATTCCAAATGCCCATGTTAGTCGTATTAGCCAAATTGATAGAGTTGTTTTTCTTTAGTAGAAGTGAAAAGGTTAACCTGCATTTGTGTAATCTTTGCTCTTGCCTGTCATGAGTCATGCAAACTTCATGTGAGCCAAGAAGTTGCTCTCTGCTCTTGGCAAAAAGTTAGTTTTAAATAATTGTTTTGTGTAATAGCATACATGATTTCCACAGGGAAATAGAATTTGAGATCTGTGCTATTGTGAAAAACTGTTTTACTGGGGGCAAGAAATAAGTAAAAAAGTTTGTTTCCTACTCGTGAGGCTTATGTACTAAGTTTGAAACATCTTCACTTTTGTACACTTGGACAATGTGATATGGTTTTTTTTTTGTTTGTATGATCTTGCAGTACTAGCAGTTGTTTTATTGTAGAATGGCTTGTGTTCATCAAAACTTAGTGAATGAAGACTGAAGTAGGGTGGGCAAAGTTGTTTTGTCTTTATTGAGAGGAACCCACTGCCCCTTCCCATCTCCACAGAGCTGTATTTGAGCAAAATTGTAGTGTCCTTGAAACAAGGAATGTTATTTGGCCTTGTAAGCTTAAATATGAATAAGAACTCTGATTTATTTTGAAACCAATTATTTCTGAATGTTTTATGGTTGCAGTATGTAAAGCATTTTCTTTCTTTGTTTCACTTTCTGAGGCTTTCCTCGGAATCCTGCAAAACCAGCCCAAGAATAACGAGTATAGGAATTAGATCATTATCAGTACCTTCCATTTATGATTTCTGTAGTCCATCAGTTGTGTCATTTACCTGTGAAAATAGTCCTGGAAAAGTTTCAGGCAGAGTTACTATTCTTGTTCTTCCTTTTCTTTCCACCCATCTTTGCTTACCTTCCCTTTTTTCTCCTCAATGTACTGTGTGATTCTGAATACACCCGCCCACCTCCCTCCCCCCAATCTTTGTGGTTATTGGATTTTCATTGGCTGAGTATTTCCTGGTCCTAAATACATGATCGGTAGTAAAATGGTTTATTCCTTGTTAGAATTTGCTAGCAGAGTAGCAAGATGACCAAATAGAATTTAGACTTTATTTCTCTCTCCTAACTGTGTTCTTACATATGGGTGTTCATACTTCCACTTCCTACCTAGTACTTATTGGGACCTGAATCTTCAGTTCCCTTGGCCAGTTTTCAAAATTACACTAAACATCTGTATGTGAAATATTACTACAAAGATGAAAGTATCATGTTATCTTTGATTGTGCTCATCCCTTTGCAAAACCAGTGTCACCTTTTCAAAAGACTGGTTATGGGGAATTAGCATGTCTTTCAAGGTGATAAATGGAAAAAAGGGGCAGGAGGCAAAAAAATCCCAAAAGAAGCAGTCTGATACTTCTTCAGTGAAACCTCTTCAATTAAAACCTCCTTTCCTTGCTTTTTTGCCTTGTATGTGAACCTTACCATTAATTGGAAAGAAACAAGTAAAATAATAGCTCACGCATGCTCATAAAAACCCCGAAACTAATGATCAAAATAACAGTACCTTGCAAAATGGAGTTCTTACAAAAATGGCTTTATCCTCATTTGTTAGTTTATGGTCTTGATTTAAGATCAACCTGTGCTCTTCTTTGAGTAAACGTGTGAAAACCTCTTTAATAGAAATACTATATGATTGCCATTTCTTTGAACAGGTACTTTGTGCTGGACTTTGAGACGGGGATTCTGCAATATTTCGTGAATGAGCAAAGTAAAAACCAGAAGCCGCGAGGAGCCTTGTCTTTAGCTGGAGCTATAATATCACCCAGTGATGAAGTGCCACACATGTTGGTGGTCTACTCTGCTAATGGAGAGATGTATAAATTGAGAGGTACAGTGTTACTTAGTTGTTGTTCTCTACCATTCCTGCTTCTCTGCCTCTTCTCTTGTGTCGTATTTTTCTTTTACTTCCCTATACTGTCAGAAAGTACTGATGGTACAGCTGTATCATTACATACTGGTATTACAGAACACAGTGGAACAGTAACCTGGAGTTAAATATATGTGAGTTTACAATGTATAGACTCTCAGTGCTAGAAGATAACCTCAAGATGCCTTCTAAAAGATGTTATTATGGCATTTTGATTGTACAGGATATCTTGTTTGCTGACAAAGGAAGAAAAAGCAGCTTTCATTGCTGTCCACAGCACAGTATTTAATTTCTAATACTGTTCTCCCATGCCACCATCCTGCAGATAAAATATAGTAATGAATGTGCTGTTGGGTTGGAGAAGGGAAGAATCCCCCTGGAAGGCTGTTAACGAACTCTGTTCTTCTCAGTCTTGGAATAAATGAGTGCACCTTTAACATAAAATTTTGTTTTCCCTTGCTCCCAGATGTGAGAGAGACAGTATAGGGTATGCAAGAGTTACGTTGAAATCTATATTTTTTTTTCTTGTCTTTTTTTTTTTTCTTATTTTAATTTGCAAAGCAGCATTCTGATTGTAAGGTATGGGTGATTGGTCTGGACACTTTCATATCAAACTTTTTTTTTAAACAAAAAGAGATAAATAAAAGAAGTGACATGTGCTACAGTTTAGCAGAAGTTTAAAATGATATTGCTTTATTTTGACCACAGTTTATCAGTCCACTAGCAGGGCAGGGTGTGAAAGGCTCCGTGGCTGTACAGTGTGCTGCCGTTTTATATGTGAAATTGAAAGACAACAACAAACAAGGATAGTTTATGTTAGTGTTTTGGAATCTGCAGGGTTAGAAATCATGAACACTTGTGGTTTTGTTATCATGCTTTTCAAATTACTTGAGATTATTGAATACTTAAAATTTGCTGCTTGTAATTTAATGAAATCTATGAATTTGGTCCAGATCACGAATCAATTTTATGCTGAGTCAATAACCATTGAGATACTTAACAGTGGAGGAAGTGAGAGAAAATATTTACTGAAATTATACACTTTATATTGATATTCTTAATTAGAATTACTGTAGTAGTGTTTTGTTTAAAAAACCAAAACAAAACAGTCAAACCTCTCTCCTAAATATAGTTATTATTATTACATAGGAGCCACCAGATACAGGCTGCAAACAATCTTTTTACTAACTTTTAAAGCTGTTTTTTTACAGACGTATAGGGAAAACTGTGGTTTTTGTTCCTGGGTCTTTACGTTGTATACCAATGACACAGGTTTAAAGAAAGATTTAATTGAACATTAAAACAAAAGTACTCAAGTAGCTCGTCTAGTAGGTGATTGACAGCCTGAGTGTAGAGGTTTCATTGATTTAAATGCTATGGTGTAGCCTTTGTCCTTCACAGAGGGAGATGAATAAAGCAAAATTGGATACATTTTTTTTTCCTAAAAATGTAATCTTGAGGCAATCCTGCTTTTAACAACACTTGGAGGAGATAAGCTTATGAATTTTTTTCACAGTTAACTCTTCCAGCTGGTCACACCGTCTTAAGTTGAGGTTTAAATGTGTTGTACTGAAGAACTCGCATATGCTTAACTTAAGTAGTGTAAATTAGAATTTGTAGCGCATCCTAACCAATAAATAATCTCTCTCTTCTCTCCCCCCAGCCCATCACATTTTTTATGCAAAAAAAGAATATTGGTTTATGTGTGACTCCCTTAATTTTTTTTATTCTAGCTGCTGATGCAAAGGAGAAACAGTACTGGATAAACCAGCTGCGATCCTGTGCCAAACATCACAAGGAATATAATTCTAAGGTAAATAATTAAGAGGGAGAAGTAAATGTTAAATTTTAAGTGGTGTAGGTGATGAACAGTGCAATCTGGATGACAGATTGGCTGATGTGAAGAGGTTTATGAATAGAAGCAGTGTCATTTGTCACTGACTGGAGCAGGCTTAAGTCAATTGGGCAGTCTTAAACATTGTCCTGTTTATGATAAATTAATGAAGTGCTTTTCAGATGCTGTCAATACATGGTTAACTGAGTAGCTGGATCAAGAATTTGTTAATAAGTACCCATGTGTCATTCTGATTAGTATTTAAAAGTGTTAAATGATATTAGTTTTATTTAATTTATAAGATTTAATGGCTCTTATTGTAGAAGCTTCAGATGTATCTTAGCAGTGATCAGTCTTCAACTTCTTTATCAAATCTGAAAGAGGTCATAATATGAATATTTATATGATTTATTTATCGTTGTAAGTGATGCCAGAATTTTTGCCCTCAAACAGATAAATATTTTGGACAGGTAGAAATGACACAAATTTCTTTAAATTAGAATGCCTTTTGAAAGTGGGAGGTATTAAAACAAATAAACAAAAAACCCTATTAGAAGTAAATTATTATTGTTTTTATTTTACGTATGCTTTTGGTGTTACTACTAAGTCACTAAAAAAACACGTCCTACTCTTCAGTCTCTTAAGCACATTTATTGTTATCTTTACAAGAATGAAAAAGATTACTTTTCTCATGGCTAATTTTTTGCTAAATAAAAAAATGCATATAACTGCAAGCAGAAAGGATTCCTGCCAGCTGCAAGATGTTGAGAATACCAATGTTGAGAATACCAATCTTACCTTAACTACAGTTAGTCATGATCTTGAATATCTTTGAAAGTTGGACTTTGAAGAGACAGATGGTATTTTGAGGAGATGGACACGCATTGAAGTGTGTGAAGTAAAATAAAACCAACTTTTTCTTTCTTTATTTGTTTTGAGTGCCATGGACTAGTCAGGAAACAATTATGGTATAATTAAAACTCTTTTCAAGGAGAATAAGTAACTTCAGTGTTCTGATACTCTTTCAGTTGTTATGCATAACAGTTAAATATGTTTTTTATGTAGCTGTGGCCTAGTGCTATTCACAAAGGTGCTACTCTGCTTGGTCAGAATATTCTCACAGTTGCTGTTGATTTGCAGCTCTGGGGCTTTCTGTGCTAGATGGAGGTGGTGACTTTATACACAGTTGCCATCAGTCAGTTATTCCTCAGTGAGTTGTCTGGCCACTTCTTGAATACATTTAAATGTTTGGCATCTACAGTGTGTGGTGATGAGGTAGTAGAACTTGTTCAGTATGTATCAGAGACTTGTGTAATGGCATGCTGATTCTTCTACTCTCTATTTGTTTGCTAGTATTTCTTAATACTGGATTTGTTTTTCTCCATTTGCCTGCTAATTCTGTAGAGGTGTCTGTTTTAATACCAAAATCTCATTCACAGAATGGCAGTAGCTGATTTGAAGCAGATCTTTTTGTAAGTGAAATTTGGATCATTTTTTTCTTTCTAGGTAAAAACTGTTGTGCTTTGTAATAATTTACATTCGAAGTTTTTCATACTGCCTCTCTATGTTGAGCTCCTGCAGTAGCAGCATCTATGTATTTTGTTTTGAATTAATTAACATGTCAGGAGAAAAATCTTGGTGTTATAACAATGAAAATGTCCAGCAATTAGTAGTGGTCCAAAAAACCCCCCGTAGTTTTAGGAATTATTAGGAAAGGAGCAGATAACAAAAGGGAAGATACTTAAACTGCTTTAACTCTGTCAGATGAATGATTGTCTCGAATACTTTTGTCAGTCCCCTTCCATTTCTGAAATGAAAACACTGTGGGAGTGGGGAAATGTAGTGGGGAATGGGGTGGAGGAAAGTACTTTTTTTATTGCTATGTACAGAATGAACTCTGTGTGATGAAATGACAACACTGAAATCTGTTTCTCTGATGATGGGAAGGGAAAGGACAAATCAGGGAAGAATAATGTTAACAAGTGCTCTGGAGTGGCTGAATAAGAACTATTCTGTAGCTGTTAATATCAGTATGGGGGAGCCTTGAAGAAAATGAGCTGAAAGCGGGTTCAAAATAAAGGAGATGAGTGAAAACTGGAGAATATTAGGGGATACTTTGGATGCCGAAAGCATATATAGATTTGAAAAGTATTTGAAAGCCAGAATGTCATTAGAAAATCTTGACTAAGTGAGTGGGAGGCTGTTAAATAGCAAGATAGCCTCTGTCACAGAAGGTCTAACATACAAGTGGTAGAAATAGGAAGGGCTTAGAATGGAGAGCAATTCTAGACTTGTTGTTGTGCTCTTGCATAATGACCTACCATCACTGTGTCTTTCTTTTGATCCCTAGGCTCATCGTGCAAGAAAATAAAAGGATTTCCTTGACTGAGGGTTGGTGGGCATATGTAGCCGAGGAACCAAGCGTATGATTATTTCAAACAGTGGGAGGGTTCTCACATTTTTCTTAGATGACTGATGAGTTCCAGAAACTTGGCATATGATCCTAGAGTACAGATGTGTTTTGGTTGGTACAGCCAGTTATATGTTTTAATTAGCCTTAATCAATTTAGTATATAACGGAAATGCTAAAGTAAACTGAAATGTTTTCCTACATGTAAAATCGGATTAGGTCACTTTTCACTTGACATGTTTGTTAGTGAAGCACTCTTAATTCTCCACTTTTGTAAGCCACGGAGCAAGTAGAGAATTTGTATTTTCTATATTGTTAAGCATAACAGTCCAGAAGATAAAATGTTGGGAATCTATGTGCTTCGGAGGAGCCCATTGAGTCTGCTTCTTACTCCAGAAATGTGCCATACTTGAAGCAACATTGTGCTTACCTGTTCCTAGGAACCCTTCTTTTGACAAGATTTGTCTCTTGTTTTTCAATACAAGAGGCAGCTTTTCCCTGACTTTAGCACTGCATATAGAGCTAACTTAGATTTCACCTACAAGTGAGTTTTAAAGCTTCTCTCTGCTTTTCTCTGTAAAAGCAGGCGATCAAAAGCTTTAATGTTACAATGATAAGACTTGGGAGCTCAGATGCTGGTTTCAAGGGAGTGATGCTTCACAGAGACTCCAGAAACTAGGAAAAAATGCATTTCTTTAGCTCCCTTTTTTTATTTTCCTCGAAGTTTTTTTACTTCAAAACTGCTGCCTAGTAGCAGGCAAGGGAAGCAAGAACTGCTGCATTTCTTTGTGATTTTTTTCTTTTTCTTTCTCTTGTAGGTAAAGTAACTTTAGTGTGATAGTTATTAGCATGGGAGTGGAAACATGCTACTTACAATATTTTAAATTTACGTAAAATAGCATGCTGCTATTTTAGCTGCCTTACTGTTTATTTTGTGTTGTAGTTAGGGGCTGGAATTACTTAGGAAGATCTGACACAGAGAAGGGTACGTGTTTTACTTCTTTCTGTGTAATCGAGGACTTAACAAAAAAACTATTTTTGGATTTTGTTAAAAAAGCCCCTACCATTGATAGCAAACTATCATGATGCGATTTGTTGTTCTACTGGCGGTGGGGCTGCATATCTTTCTTCCCTCCTCGCCTCATACTTTGAGAGCTGTAGTAAGCTGCAAACTGTGTGTGTCTCACAGTGCTGTCACGAACGGGCAGATGGATTCTCATGTCTTTTAAGATTCTGGAGTTTGAACATAATCCAAGTTCTGTCTTTGCTGGTAAGATGCATGTTTCTGCATCTGGAGAGCTAGAGCCTGAGGGCTCCCAGTTTCTTCTGCAGCTTAAGCTCACCTTTTTCTCTGGAAGAATGAGAAGCTGAAATTTCTTGCTATTTTTTAGGAATCGTGCACTTGAGAAGGAGGTGAAATGGGAAGTGTAAAATATGCAGTGAAGGGTATGTTTTATCTTATGCAAATACAATATAAATTAACTTGGGAAAAGTAATGGGATAACTAGGCAACCAGTGGAAGGTTCCCAAGAGTATCAGTGAAGCAACTCTTACCTACAGATCTCATACATTGGAGAGAAAACATGTTTTTTGAAATCTTGAATAGATATTATTAGAAGGAAATTCATAGGAAAACATGAGAATTTGGAGAATGTTTTTCATAGCTGAAGCTGTTTAACTGCATCTGTAAAAAATTCATAGGATAGTATTCCTTCTTCCTGCACTGGATCCAGTTCAGCACTGGTTTCTTTTCTTTTTCAGAGCTATTGCCTACTTCAAAATGCTATTGTATATCTTGTGTTTCTTGCTGTCTTTAAAGCTTCAGCTGGGGACTGGAGTGGTGCAGGAAATAAAGCAGAGCAGTAATTTTTTTTTTTAAAGTTGTTTGCTAATGTCTAAATTTAGTTGCATTCTAATGAGTGGTCCAGGGGTGAGCTATATAGCTAAAAAGTGAATATAACACAAGCTATCTCTGTCACTTTGTTTTGATTAAATTTTACATCTTAATGATTAAAAAAGTAGTAAAAGGATAATGTTCTCAGGCAAATAATTCCCATGCTGTAAGATAGTCTTAATGTTCTGGTATTCCCATACAAGTCTCATTTCACTTAATTACAGATTGCTTAACTCTCCAAAGAGTGCCAAAATCACACTGTGTTGAAGAAGTCTTCTGTTTCTGGATAGGACTGCTGTTTTCTAAAATTATACTAAGTGAATATTATTGTACAAGTTTTAGTTAAAGCACCTGTCAAATCGGAATTCAGTGATATAAAATGCTTCCAAGAAGTAGGCTTATGCATGATTTTTGTGGTAATTTCCAAGAATAATTTTATATCCGTAAATTGCCATGAGCTTGTTAGTTCTTCTGTTTCATTCCTCTTTTTTCTTGACTCTGTAATGATGGTAGCTGTAAAAGCACTGCTGAGAACAAACGCACAGGTATTTATACCAGCGCTTAATATCAGTTGCTGGATTGGACTATAACCCTTGTATTTCTCATTGCATATCAGGAATGTGACAGAAACGTTTATCTTGTGAAGTAACTTCTGTCTTACATTGTGCTCTGGTGGTAACTTTCAGCTTAGGTCTGTGCTTGAATAAGGAGGTAGACCCCTTGTTCCAGTTTCTGCTTTGAAGCTGCAGAAGTGAGCTGCTAAAAATTGGATGGTGTAGTTTCATGTATCAGCTGAATTCATCTGCTGATTCCCTGCAGCTGTAAATGGTAGTCCAGTTCCCTTCCTTTTGCTGCCACCCTTTGTGCAGGTTTTGTTGTGTTTCTGGTCCTATGATTGCTTGGGCGTCAGAAACAGAAAAAATGGACTTGGTTACCTGACCAGCTCAGAAATGAGTCAGGTGAGCACTGATGTAGGGGAATCGGGACTCTGCTTCCAGCAGCCCTTAGTAGTATAGGACTGCTTCCTTCTTCTTTATGGATAGAGGATGGCTGAAGTGCTTCTGGCCAAAACCTAGCTAGTTCCTGATTTGGTGTGCGGCTTTATATTTAAAACTGAGCCAACCTGATGACTGTCTACCTCTGTGAAGGACAGTCCTTCTCTCTTTCCGCTCAACCACAGTACCTGTTGCCTGTTATAACTGTCATCAAACCCTTTGGAAAGGCAGTTTGGAGAACTAAACGAGCGGAAAATTCTGTATGTGTGTCTACATCTCCATTTCTCTTCTGGTTTAACTCCTGCAGTGGCTCTTCCTGAAGTCAGATGGGCCTCAGAGCCAGCATGGGGTGACAGTGGATAAAAAAAAGTCCAAACCTGCCCTTTCAGTGGCAATTGCAGTAGCAGTTTAGCTGGAATGTGAAACAGGACCTGTAGTAATGCCTAAAAGTTCGAGATCAACACTTCTATGAAACCATTATGAGGTAAATGTGTAATTTTTCTCCACAGCTGGAAGAATAGGTATCATAGATCTTTGCTGGCGCTTCTTCAGTTTTATCAGGTTTCTTCTTGCTGTATTAATGAATGGCTATGGAGATACCTTTAAATGTCCAAATCAATTATTCACTGGGTATTTTTAACATCTGTTTCTGTAAAGCCAGATTAGTGAAAGTTTCAGGTTCTTTCTGAGTGTTGCTTTGGTTCTTTTATGCACATCTAACCTCTGTGCCTTTTGAGCAAGTTCACTCTTCCCTCCTCTGGTATGCTTGTCTGCTTCCTCCTCTCATCCCTGACCTATAGAATGGTGCATGGAAACATGGTTTTGAAATCCTCACAGTGGTGAGGCTGAGGAGGAAGCAGTGCTTGGCTGCAGATGTGTGCGTGTTTGACACCTTTTTACCTCCCTTTGTAAGCTGCATGGAGATAATTATTTCATGAAGATAAGAGTTGCTTACAGCTTTGTTTTCAAAATCCTTCAGCAGAAATGGAAAAAAAATCCATTTAGGACTGATCATGAGCTTACTCAAATGATTCTTGACAATGATAAGATTTTATGATGGAATTGTTATCATAGTCTCTTACTTAAAAGCAAACACGTATAATGTCTTACTGAAGATGATGAAGCACTATAATATTCTGACAGAAGAGTTAATACCATAGCTGGTACTTTACACAAATGTGCAAAGCATATCATAAGCTGATCCATTTACAGTGCTGAAGTTTAGATGTTATGTAGATTTGGTAATTTGCATTTTAATATTTGTGAATGATTATAATGTAAATTAAGCGGTTCTCTGTCTGTATTTTTCTTTTTTCAGTGTTTGTTTACTTAGGATACATTGGAAGATAAGTAGATGGGAATTAAAATGCTGAATGGTGGTGTCTCAAATCATAATTGCTTTCTGATCATGTGTGACTTCTGATTGCTGTAAAGCTGTGTGCAGGGATTGGTTCTTTACTTTATATATGCAGAAGAGTAAAGGAATGTCAGTTTAGTATTTATTATTCTGTAGAAAACATCTGTGACACAGTGCCTATGAAAATGTTGGTTATCTGCCGTAAACAGATATGACAATTCACTTCAGAAATTAGTTTATTGATCTCTGGAACATTGCATTTACTTTCCAAAATAAACAAAAATGCTTCTGGTAAATGGTGAAAAACACTTCAGCTTTTTCATGAGCAAGAAGGGCAGTCTCTGGGGGAAATGAGTCATGAAAGCATTAGTATAGTTGGAACTTACTGTTCTACAGTTACATTATTGTTGGGATTTTTGATATCCAAATGGAAGCATTTATTATACTGTTTTTTTATCTTGGAGAGAGACAGTCTGCTAAAATAAAAATCTTAACCCAAGTCTGTGTTAGCTAAGCATACTGTAGCTAGCTTTAGGTCATAAAGCCAAGATGAACGCAAGTTCCAAATTAATATTTTATTAGCATCTTTATTATTCTTTTATTAATTACACTTTATTAGCAGGCAAACCGTTAGGGCTATGGTAAAGTGTAGCCTCAGGAAAGAATGTTTGTTATCCCTTTGGGTGCTTCAGCCTCTGGATTTCTTGACTCATTATTGGCACCATGCATTACTAATTGTTGAAGAGCTTATGTCTTCCTTTCAGATTTTTCAGAATCTTCTTATTTATTTATTTGCAAACCAGAAAACAGTAGGACCAAAGAAAATGAGATCCTCTAATAGTTAAGAGGGGCAGATCAGTCATAGCAGTAGTGCTAGGGGAGGAGCAGGGGATTAGGAATAAAGATACATCAGTTACTGTCATTGCTTTGATTTCACGGGAGAGTGACTTTAGTGATTGTTGTAGTATGATACATAATTAGAGTGCTTTTAGCTGTGGAAAACATCACATAGGCTTTAGCATTTTAACAAAAATGGAAAATTTTGACTTCTGCAGAGCCATATGTCAGCGAAAGAGGTGATTGTCATTCTCAGTGTTTAATCTGAAGAAGTTCTGAAAAAGAGAAGTCAAGTATTTGGCTGGGACTTAGGTGTTGACAATGTGTTGTAAAATTTGAAAGTGCATAAGGGGCTGGCTGAGTGTATAGTTCCTGGAGAGGCCTCTTCTGGCAGTGGCGGGAAGAAACTGTCAGAAGGAATTAGCTGCCACCTCTCTCTTCTTGGACTGAGCTGGCGTGGTGCTCAGCTGCTTTCCTCTGTGGAGATGAGGAGTGGAGCCCTGATTCAAAAAGGTTTAAGTGGTTGTAGAAACAGCTTTCTGCAGACATTCACCTGTGCTTTGAGTGTGACCGATTTTGCAAGTTGTAAGTTGAAATTTTTTATTTTTACCATAGAGCTTTGCCGAAGGATATTTTTATGGGTAGCCAGAGGTCCTGGTGCTGAGCTCTTTTAGAGTTTATATGTTACAGGTATTGTCTAAAGAATAATCCCAAATTAGATGCTAGGGTATTTGTGTTGTGGGCTGGTGGAGTTTTCTGGCACATGGGTCAGAAATCTTGCATCACTAGATGGATGAAGGGTATAAAGGGGCAGAAATCAAAGAGGGGAGGAAAACTTTGTTGTAGACCTGTAGGAGCAGTTCAAACCAAAGTATTTGGCTCTGGTATTTGGCACAAACTCTGGCTGTATGTACCAATTCAAGATCGCCAGTCTTCTTAACTTGATGAGTTGCATAGGACTGCTAACTGTCTTGTGCTGAGAGGGGAAGGAGAGGACTCAAGGAGAGGCTCTCCAGCAGTGGTGGTCTTGCCCTAGGGAGCTGAATGTCAGGCACGCTGTGCAGTGTGATATGATCAGCTGTTGCAAAGCTGTGAACTTCCATAGATAGAGATTTGGGATTACCTAGCATCCCTGTAGCAGGACAGCCTTAAGCACAGCCTGCTACTGAAACTGTAGATGGGCTGTTCTTCCTGATTTTCTTTCCTGCTCCACTGATTGCCAAACTCTGGCCCTAAATGACTGGCCACCAGCAAGAGCTGCTGAAGCTGCTATGTACCTTTGCAAAATGTAATAAAACCCCATCTTAAATGCACTCTGGTCCCACAGACTGCCTCAAGTCACAGGCAGGAGTGTAGATGATGTAGCCCAGTTAGTTTTGATATGAACTAGAGCAAATCTTGCGGGAGAAGAATCTAATCTGGATTGAGAGACTCCTAGAATGATGGACATACCAGTTTGTTGGAAATGTGCTTGTTACTTACTTGAGATAAAGCTTTTGTACTAATAGTTCACTGTGAAATTTATGACTCCCAGACATAAGTGGGGTTTGGTGAAAGGTCTATCATGTTAGGGTGACACGATGAGAGGAAATGCAAGGTGTAAGCTGCAAAGGTGTCTGTTGTGATCCATGGGTCAGCTGAAGATAATTCACTGTCTTCAGAAAAAATAGCATTGAATTGCCAAATAACATCAGCGATATAGATACTAACTTAGAATATACATGCATTTCAATTTATAAACATATCTCTTAAAGTGTGCAGGTTAACTGAGATTATTTTGGCAGCTGTTTTTTCCTGAAAGCTGACTCCTAATTCTTAGAATCTTCATGATTCTGTATTTAAACAGAAACAGTGTGTGGCTTTTTCAATATCTTTTGGTTTCTTTTGATATTTGCAGATCTATAGCTTTCTCCCCACCCCCTGAAGAAAAGGAAAACATAACAAAACTTCTCAAAGATGTTGTATTCTTTCAAGCAATACTCACAGTTTTAATATTACTGCTGTTTACCTGAGTTTTAGGATCATCTTAGCTATATGTATATGCGTGTGTGTATATGTATATCTCATCTCACCGTGAGAGTAGTGAGGCCCTGGCACAGGTTGCCCAGGGAAGCTGTGGCTGCCCCATCCCTGGAGGTGTTCAAGGCCAGGCTGGATGGAACCTTGGGCAGCCTGAGCTAGAGGGAGGTGTCCCTGCCCATGGCAGGGGGTTTGGAACTGGACGGGCTTTAAGATCCCTTCCAACTCAAACTATTCTATGATTCTGTGATTCTAAGGTAGCAGTCATGTATTTTTAATACTGCGATTGCACAATACTAAAATGTCAGTGACTCTCAGAAGTTTTCACTCTAAAATCAAAATAAGTTTTAATAAACTGGAAGCTGATCTGGAAAAAAAGGAAATTATCTTGTTATTCCTCTGCACTCTAAATTTGGTTTAGAGTTATTCTGGTGCTAGCCAGTTTAAAAAAGAAACATCAGTAAGTATATTCTGCTGTTGTGTAATAGGTATGGCCTTTTTCTGTGAAACTCATGTTTAAAAAAGGAAATTCAGTCATACTCCGTTTCCCTCATCCCTTCCTTCTTCAAAATACCTTTTCCCCTGGCTCTTATTTTAATGGTAGTTGTATCTGAGCAATGCTCTTTCAAATGGAAGATGAATTAAAAACCTGGCAACCTTCTGTGCCCTTCTGACAAATTCTGTCCTTTGTGCTTTTTTTTTTTCCCCCCTTAGAGTCAAATCCAGTTTTAATGCAGTTGTGAACAATCAGCAAGGATGGATAGTTTTTGAATATCCAATTCTACAGATGCCTTTTATTATAATTATACTAGTCATGGAAATAAAGAATCACTTAGGTGCAAAACCAGAATCAGATCATCAGTCTTGGTATTTGTAAATGTAGGTCCAAATCAATGGAATAATGCTTATTTCTATGAGTATAGCAGTTCTTGCATGCCGGGAATGTGATAACCCATTCTTTAAACCTTCAAATGCCTCAAGAAGTCTGAAGTCTAGTTTTGTATGGGGGTGGCAGAGGAATCTTGTAACTTACTTCACTCTTCCTTCTTGGCCATGCCAGATAATCTGCCTTGTCATTTACTATCAGTGTAGTGGTAACGTGATGCCTGACTTCAATTCCAGTGCTAGTTGGAACCACCTAATTCCAAAGTTTGATCTGTGAGGGCTAAGAGGAGGGACTGTACCCAAGTGCATGTGCCATCGGACTCGAGAGCAGTGCTCCATGCTGGTGGTAATTGTCTTAGCAATGTTGAAGGCTGCCATCATTACTTGTGCAGAGTTTGTAGGAGAGGTGAAATGATGTTTTAACCACAGGCCCGTGTATTTACCTTACTTGCTTCAAGTGCTCCCAAATGTCACTCTCTGAAGTGGTTTGTATTTCATGAGGTAAGAGTTACTATGTTTCAATATTAACCTTAGGCCTGCAGTCAGCAGTTCAAATAGAAGGGAAAATCTCTTTTATATTGCACTTTCAGAGATTTATTTCTGTCCTTTTTTGTTTTTATGGTTTATCCCAAACTTACTCCAGAATATGTTGACTTTTTAAGCTGTGTTTTGTTTTAAATGTTAACGTTTAATTGGTGTGTGGACTGGTCTTGTCAAAATTGCAGCTACTCTAACACTGAAAACAGCACTAGTCTGGTTCAGAAGCTCATCAATGGAAAGCATTAAGATTTTTTTCTTCTTGCTGTTCATGACAGTTTGGTGAATTATAGGTTACTGGCTTAATAAAAAATATTTGGGTTGGCATTGTTATTCCTCTGTCTGCAAAATCCTTCCTAATCTTTCCTAAACAGTATGGAGAATTTACCAGCATGATAATATTTAAGTTTGCAAAGATTTTTTTTTCTTCACAATGCCACTTTCAGTCAATATAAGAAACAAAAGTGATAGCTACGATGTTTCCAAAAGGATCCCTGCTGAGCAGTGCAGATGGAATAAATCAGTCCTGAGGAAAATTACACCTCTAAATTTAGGTTTGTGAGAAAAATAGAATGGCACACATCTATAGCCCGAATTGTAAATTATTTACTTGTGTAAAGATTGCTAATACCAACATCCCATTGCTTGTTCTAGAGCATTTCATCTTCACGAAGTAGAAGCTCATCTCTGCTGCCGCCTGGGACAGTTAATTCTGCATCTCCTAGTGGCCAGAAGCATATGAATCAAAGTGTCGTAACCATCACACATCACAAATCACCTGCAGCTGCTCGAAGAGCGAAGAGCCAACTTTCTGATCAACTCCATGAAGTCAGAGAGGTAAGAGA
This sequence comes from Phaenicophaeus curvirostris, assembly GCF_032191515.1. NCBI lineage: Eukaryota > Metazoa > Chordata > Aves > Cuculiformes > Cuculidae > Phaenicophaeus > Phaenicophaeus curvirostris. The sequence continues at coordinate 47,264,001 of NC_091397.1, read as the reverse complement.
CAAAAATTTGCTGTTTTGCTATAACTTCTAAATGCTTATTTCCTTTAGAACAAACAATCAAGCCTGACAAATTAACATTTCAATTTGTTTCCTACTTTATGTTTGACTGCTTTGTTTTGATCCCCTCACTAAGCAAAAGGTGGTCTTTAGTTCTAATTCAGCTTAAAATCTGGTGTATGTGGGCTTTTTTATGCTGATGTTAAAATTAGAGTGTACACATGCTTAAAAGTGAAAGTAGGTTGGGCCCAGCTTCCAGGCTTTGCAGTGGTGCGTCAGTACTGGAGGAATACCTCTTTTTCGCTACATGCAGCAAAACCTTTCAGGTTGAAAGAGGGCCCTGCAGCGTTTAAATACAACTAGAAAAAAAACAGCTTGAATAAGTCTGGTAAATGAATATGAAAGAAGGCACAGCTTCACACACTCAGCAGTTTGTTTCTATATGGCTATATCCTTAACTTTGTTGTCAAGTTTCTGTTACTGGCTTTGTGGTGGAAGGAATATTTTGTCTGTCTTAAACACATGAAAAGCAAACACGAAAGCGTATATCTTTAAAAGCATGTTTACCAGTGTTTAAAAAGTGTTAACTGGAATACTGATCTAAGTCTGTCTTCCAGACAACGAAAATAGTGCAGAATTTTAAGCTTAAATAGTTTGGCAGACTTTCACAGGACTCGCTTTCATCTTCCTTTCATCCTTTGTTATTTTTGCTTTGTCTGAATTTCTAGCTGCTCTCTAATAGTGCCTTTGTAGGTCCCCCTATCTCCCCTGCTACTCAGGAAGCTGTTGGTAGTCTAGCTGTTTTAAAGCATTCTTTTATCATGTAGGTTTAAAATACCTACCCTGGTCTTTCAAGCTGTAATCTCAAGATTCTACTTTAAAGTTTATGCTCCCTAAATGTTTTATAAATGGAGACCCTTCATATTAAGAATTTGAATAAATTCTTAGTCTGTGCTCGCAATTACACATCCTGATGAAGAATGCTTGTTTTTATTCTAGTAACATTAAAAGTGAAAGCTTCCTGTATATCCTCTGTTGTATTAAGAACAGTCATTCCTTGCTCTGAAGAGCACTGTCTGAATGTCACTCATGTTTTCTTTATATTACAGAAAACACACATCTGTGTGTTTTTCATGAGATTATCTTGCCTTTGCCTGCCAATCATCTCCCCCAAGTTGTTTCTACCATATTAAATGTATTTGCTCTTACAGGATGAATTCAGAGTGCACCTAAAACCTATTAATAAAATAAACAGTAGTAGCTGTTGCAGCTTTGCCAAATAAAGCTGGGTAGGGCTGAAAGGAGTTTGAAAGAGGGAATTAGTATATGTGCTGATCATATTAAATTGGGAAGGGAAAAAGTCAACAGATGCAAAGAACTACCCTTGGGAAGGAAGAAATAAATACTAGTCTGTAGCAAAATAGAGAATAAGTGGCTAGGTATCGTCCCTGGAGAAAAGGCCTGGAGGTTGCAGATTCATTTGTTTGCTTTGTATTGTGATGTGAAATCATTCCAAAAAGGTAAATATTACACAACTTTAATCAGTAATCATGGAAGATAATTAATTTGCTATGTTTGATATGAGGGATACCTCAGCTGCAGCACCAAATCCTGTGAGAACATCTTAGACATTGAACATTTCTTCTAACCTTCAATCATTATCATAGAATCATTAGGTTGGAAAGGACCTTTGAGATCATGAACTCCAACTATACCTGTCCACTACTGAATCATATCCCTAAGCGCTTTATCTACCCATCTTTTGAACACCTCCAGGGATGGTAACTCAGCAACTACCCTGGTCAGCTTGTTCCAGTGCTTGATAACCCTTTCTGTGAAGAAATTTTCCTAATGTCCAATCTAAACTTCCCCTGATGCAGCTTAAGGCCATTGCCTCTTGTCCTTCCACCTATTACTTGGGAGGAGAGACCAACATCCACCTCTCTACAACCTCCTTTTAGGTAGTTAGAGAGACTGATAAGGCCCTTAGCGTCCTCTTCTCCAGGCTAAACTCCCGTTCTCTCAGCCGCTCCTTGTAAGACTTGTTCTCCAATCCCTTCAGCAGCTTCTTCATTCTTCTCTGGACATGCTCCAGGACTTCAATGTCTTTCTTACAGTAAGGGGCCCAAAACCGAACACATTATTCGAGGTGCGGCCTCACCAGTGCTGAGTACAAGGGCAGAATCACTTTCCTGATCTGCTGGCCACACCATTTCTGATACAAGCCAAGATGCCACTGGCTTTTTCGGCCACCTGGGCACACTGGTGTCTCATGTTCAGCTGCTGTTGACCAATACCCCCAGGTCTTTCTCTGCCAGGCAGCTTTCCAGCCACTCTTGCTCAGGCCTGTAGCGCTGCACAGGGTTGTTGTGTCCCAAGTCTAGATCTCAGCACTTGGCTTTATTAAACCTCATCCCATTGGCCTCAGCTTCTGAAAAGCATGTATTTTTTCAAGTTTAAAACAATATGATGTGAAAACAGGAATGCTATAAAAGGGGATTCTTCACTTGGACATATAGTCTTCACTAACTTGGGCAATACCCCTGGGAAGTACTGAACTTGAAATTGCTACTCAGTTTTGGACCAGTGTTTCTTGATTCGGCCATATTATTTGCAAACAATAAAGTCTGTCCCATATTGCAAACAGGACAAAATGTACTCTTGTATTTGATATAATGCAAGGATTTATTGTAAAACTTGGTTGTTATTTTTCTCCTGTTTTCCCATAGTAGTAAGAGTAAACAATACATTGTTTCCTTCTGTTGTTTGTTCTGGTCGATTTATTTATTTAAGACAGCATACAGAATTTTAGTGGAAGACAAATTAGAACAAGAGGTCTATTTTGAACCAAACTGATGTCCAAAATTCTTTAAAGGCGGTAAAAGCAACTGCGTAAGTCTCCAGAATGAGACATGCAATAAGTGTTGTGAAATCAGAATTGTACCTTTTTTCTAAAGTCTGGGAAGTTAAAAGTGAGCATGAATATGGAGCTTTTGACTGCTATAAAAACTTTAGTATCAAGCTACATTTGTATAGCACTGAATTGAAAAGAAGCTCAGGAGCATCACTTTTCATTGTAATATAATACATTTGTTTAAAATAATATTGTTCTGTTAGATCAGTTTTTTGCTTATATTAACTTCATGTTGATAGTCCAGTCCATACTGATTTATGGAACATTATATGAAAACTAAAATTCACCATACATTAATTTGAGAGAGCTGATTTGTCGGTTGCATTTTATGCAGAATTATTCAAGATTCTACCTCTTTATTCAGGCCATAACTTATCATTAAAGGGGTGTTTCAATTGATCTTTCAGTAAGTGATTTTATGGTAACCTAAGCCTGTGTGTTCTTAAAATTGAATTTTTTTTTAAGCTTATGCATTTTATTGTCCTCTTAGCAATTTGTGGTAAGAGTTATACTTGCAGGATTCTTTTCTACGGGCAGTTAATTTAAAACAGAACATAAAGCCAAATGGCCGCATCACGTTTCATATTAAGTTTTACCTGCCACAGTGGACTAAGTAATAGCGGCACACTTTGTCTTGGAATGGTGTTTATTTTGGCTGAGAATGGCTGTTCTGTTGGACGACCTCTACCAATGTTACTGTTGTTGAAAAAGAAGCAACAATTACAGTATGTGCACATTTTATAGTAACTTACTTACAGAAGGTTAGAGAAATGAAATGAGGTTAACTAAAAAGTCTGGAGAAATACATTTTTCCATAGTTTTGAAAAGCTCATAGAGGAATTTCTGATCCCTTAGAAATGTGGTGTTTCTTATAACTTGTGATACTCTACAGTGGACTAGACATCAGCATGTGTTTCTGAACAGCTGGTACAGTGAGATCCAGGTTTCATGTGGCCTCCACCAGTGTGAAATCCATTTTATATGCCAGTGGGCAGTTTCAAAATTTGGAAAGGACTCTTTTTGGTAAGATGACAGTCCTGCTGCTTCTTGCATGTCCTTTGCCATGTGTAAATGTAGCTACCTTTTGATTCCTGCAGGCATTATGCAAATAACTGGTAGTTCTTTTCTTCTTCCCTTGAAGTCTAGGAAAAGTCAGGACTTGCACCTAGGCTTCACAGAGTGAGGTTTTGCCTGCAATTTTGTGGGGCCATTCTTGTCCAGTTTTATGTGGGTACTGGGAGAAAGGTACATCTAAAATACTTGGGAAATTTTCAGGTGAGAAGTGAATATCTTCATGTCACTGTAATATTTGGATAGCAAAATCAGGAACTGTGAGTAGCAATTGATAGGGGAAGGTGATGCTGTTGTCTTTGGAGAACTGCTTGTTCTGTTTACAGAATTATAGCACTGCACAGGCAGCATTGTAGGTGGGCAAAGGAGATGCAGTACTTAAACCAATTACGGAGACATTTGATTTGTGGGACTTTCATGTATGTGAACACACGAAGACATGAACTAAGGTTTGTGTTGAGGGTAAAACTTTGTGATCAGTGTTTAATCTGTTAGTAGGGGAAAAACTGATGAATTTTTGTTTCATGCCAAATTTTACTTTTCAACTTTGCAAAGGTCAACTTTTGCTTTTTATTCCTTTCCCCCTCCCTTTTATTTCGTTGGAATTATATATACGTAAAAACGTCAATGAGTAAGAAGAGAAGCAATCTAATGCCAGTTCCAGCAAAGAAAATGGTGTAGTTCTTGGTGTTTGGTATAGCATTGAGGTTATGTGATAAATAAATGTGCATCTAAAAATTGTTTGACTTAGACCTTTGAACATGCATCAAGAGTTGGAACTATGCACAAGGAACATTAAAAAAAAAATCCTGCTAATAGCTGAAATGGTTTTGAAAATAGGTGTGTAATTTTGATTAATTTGATATACTCCTGTGTAAGTAGGAAGAAGTGCTGTGTATTAGATCTGTTGCCTTCACTGGCAGTTCTCATCTTGATTTTACAGCGTCAGGGAAGATGAGAGGTAACTTTGTGACAAAGATGACCTTTGGGACTGCATGACTAATAAATCAAATGTTTGCTTTTTGAAGATGTAAAAGCTGTCATCATGCTCACCTAACTTAAAGATGTGGACTGGTAGACTATGCTAGCTTCAGTTTTTCTGGCCCAGTAGCGTAGGTGCTGTTATCAGAGAGAGGCCAGATAACAACAGACTATGGCCACTATAGCACTGCTGAAGTCTGCGCTGCTGTACTTTTGATAGGCTGATTTAAAGCTAATTACCTAAAACCTTGTCTGTTTTTCCTTCTAGATGTGTTTTAGTATAAAATTAGCTTTGTGATGCTTTCTTTGTGGGAGTTCGCGGTTGGCTCTCTAAACTGGGGTCGGTCTCCCTGCACTTCAAAACTGGCATTGTAATACCTGGTAGATATCTCTTGGTTGGACTGAGGTAATTTCATCTTAGTAGTTTATAGATACTGCAGAATGTGTTTGTAGCATTTCACTTTTGGAATCTAAGTGTCTTGTTTTCTGCCCATTTGATCAAATAATGTGGTGACACTTTGAGTGGCAGTTTTGGAAAGAAAGGAGAAAAATGACAGAGGAGGACGTTTGTTAGTTATAGATCTCCATTTTTTTCCTGGGCTTGTATTTAAAATATCTTCCTCCCACGCCCCACAGGGTCATTATTTCGATCATCTTCAGTCAAGTGCATCACATGATAGCTGTAGAGGGATGCTGGTCAGAAATTAATATATGTTACTTAATAGGTTACATCTTAATACTTCTACATCTGTACTTCGTGTGTATTGTATGTATTACACTTCTGTTAGTCTACAAACTCATTATGACAAATTTTTCATTTTAATTAGCAGGGTGTGGAAAATAGGGACTGATGTCTCTAGTCTAAAACAGATAATGAAAAAGTGTTTGCAAAGAACCCAAACCAAAACCATGGCTGTTTCGCCAAAACCAATGATTACTTCTTGTCTAGTGATAGTGAAGAAAAAATAGCAGAAAGCCTTTGAGTCAGTTCTGCGTGCACTATAGTCAATAGAAAGTGCATGAGACCATAGGTCTTAGTTCAGCTGTTGATATTTATTTGGCATAGAACATGCTCATGTAAGTTATGCTGCAGCTGTTTAACCATGCTTAGAAACACTTTTTGAATTGAGTAGTACTGTAATACAAGTTTGTGTCACAGGTACATTTAACAGCTTAGTGACAGCTGAGCTGGCTGTTATTGACTGAGTTTTAACAGGAGCTGTTATAACTTGTTTAGGGGCATTAAACCTATAACAGTATAAACTAGTTTCAAACTTAACATTAGGTCTAAAAGGGGCATCTGCAGATGTTATTATTGCACTTTCTTCTAAATTTGTATTGGCCCCAGTTCTAGAAATGTGTGTTCCTTGTACAGTATGAGAGTACCAGTGCAAGCATGCAGAAATTGTCTTGTGGCTGTTCAGCGTTGTCAGTGGGATTGGCTACTATCCATATCCTTATAGACAAGAAGAAAATTTAGAACATATAGGAACAGATGAAATTATCTGGTATCTTCTGTGGCAGTTTGGCTAGACTTCTGAAGTCTTATCTCCTATGTCTGTTTATTCTACATTAAGTTAGTACTGCACAGATCAATAAAAACGTGTCTCCTCAGGGGATAAACGGGATGCTTAAAATCTCTGGGCGTGTCAGTCTGGTACCTTCCTAAGTACTAAATGTGCATGTGCTTGTAAAAATTATTCAGCAAGTAGCATTAACTATCTCACTTTAGGGATGAGAGAATGTAAATTATTCTAATGCTATAAACCAATAGTTATTAAATCATATAAATATGAGTTTAATAGGCTTGTGTTCTCCAAGTCTTTGCCCTGCCTTTGTGGTATCTTTGAGGTCACTAGGAGTGTATGTAAGTTACACCTTCCTAAACTACACCTTGTTCTCTGCATTTGATTCTGTATTCATGCAAATGTTGAGTCATCCTGGATTCCAGATGCTCAGGCAAGGAGAATTTAGGTTGCTATGGGAATAGTAGAACAAAGGTTCAACTAAAATTACTCAGTTTGTCCACAACGGTTATGTCAAGAGTGAAACTAATTCATTATTTGTGATTTTCTTTTTCTCCGAATCTGAAAAATATACATGATGCAAATATAACTTCTTCTAATTATTTTTTTTTCCAGCATGTAGTTTAGTAGTAATAGAGCATGTGCAAAGACAATAATATTCAATCATTTAATAAATGGCAATTTATATATTAGGGATAATACAGTGCATCTGAGAGCTGCATTCAGAGACTGCTGCAGCATCAATTTTCCTAAGCAATTGCAGAGAAGCTGAGATTACTCGTAACAGTTATTAAAATATTTCATTAAATGTTAAGTAATTGGTAGGTTCCCAGAGGAGCTTGAGGGAAGTCAGATTTGATGGGAATTCAGTCTCCAGTTTTTGCATGGCTTCAAAACTGTCGCTTGATTTTGTATGTAAAACAGAATTCAGCTGTTCTGTTTTGTAGACAGATATAGAACAGCATAGCATATCATATGCTTACTTACATTTTTGGAAAGCTAAAAGGCTGTTTACTTTCCCAATTAAAGCACCAGTACTGTAGTAGTGTCAATTCAGAGCTGACAGTTTGAAAATGAAGCTTTAAACAAAACCTAGTTCAGTAAATCTCTTCTCAGGGTAGGGTGTCACATCTCACAGCTGCTTGTTTAGTGGCCTTGCTTGCAGTGCAGGTTTTCATGTGGCTGTGATGATCTTAGCCTGACCGAGACAAGGTGCACTTACTTCTGCAGCTCTGTTGATAATGTGAATTACTGCTTCCAAGATACATGGGTCATTTTGTTAACCCCCACTTAAATACTGTTTTTATTAAATTAAGTAGAAGATGTTTTTGAATGTTCTCAGTGGTATCAGATGACAATGTGATCTTAGGTGGCTGGCCAGGTTTTGAATATTAACTACAGGAGGTAGTTAAATAAATGCCCTCCAGGAGAAAGTAACCATAGAAATGCCTCATTTATTTTAAGCATACCATTCAGTTTACATTACCATACACATTTATGGAGAGACTTACTATAATCTTCTGCTCCTTGTTGGTGCTGCATGCTGCACTAAGAAAAATGGGAAACATTTTGATTTTACAGCAAATGGGAATACTAAACACTATAGCTTTCATCTGTTATTTAGCAAAGATCTGATCTGTAGCAGCATTGGCTACATGTTTTTATTGTGAGCTCCATCTCTGGTACTTGGCTTGCATGGTCTGAATGCCTTAGACACTTTGTGTGTGTTACACAGATGCTTCTAAGTAGCTGCTTATCTGCTTCTTGGTTGCAACTCTGATTTCTGACAATGTGCCTTTAAAATATGGCTAATAACATCATGGCTATCAACGTTTCATCCAACAAACTAAACCGAACTATCTGCCTGAATTTGACATATACTTTTAAGTAGCCTTGTGTTATAGGTACTAGCATATACTTGTAATTAATAAATTATTTTTTATTTCTGTTTTAATTATGGTTCATATATTTGTCTTTGGCTCAGGAAAAAGTTCTATATTCTTGCATATACTGCTTAGCATGTTCTTCTGAGGATATCTGCTGTGTTAAAATGTGTAATTTATGTTCCAGTGTAACATGGCCTTTTTTCTTCTGAAGACTGATTTCACTCAACACTCGAAGTACAAACCCCAGATTTTATGAACGGTATTCTATATCATGGTAAAGTAATAGAATTTTCCTGTGGTTGCTGATGTTGACTTAATGACTAGCAGCAACATTTTAGATGCTCTTAAAATTCACAAATGTGCATTAATTGCTGGTAATTGAAATATGCTTTCCAGCTCTGTGCTATAGCTGTTAATTCACTCAAGTGATCCTTCTGAAATGTCTAAGAAAAACTGCTATTAAGAAGAGCCAGTAGCGTAACATCTGCTTATGAGCCGTGTTTAATCACTAAAACTAATGATGGTCCTTGCAGATTTTGAGGTAATTTTTATAGTAAAGTTAGGTAAGAAGGATTTCCTGCAAGATGTTTTTTATAAGCTGTATTCTCAATTCTGCATTCTGTGGTTTAAAATACACGTGTCCTTCCTACTTGGCTAGGTGGCAGCCAGTTGCTGTCCAGGATTTACTTGGACTTGCAAGCTTCCATCCTTTTGCTTCTCTAGTTTTTCGTTCTGGATCACTGGAAGAAACTTAGGGCAGAGGAAACAACCTTGGCAGCCACTTTATGCTTTTTCTCATCTCAGTAGTTTTACATCAAAATCTCAGCAGCCTGTGCTCCTTGGGTCTTTGGTAGTAAATGGCATGTCTCAGTAGGTGGCTATTAGTAGAGTATGGTTAATATAAGTAGATTAGCAAATGGTCAAGAAGAGAGCTAATGTTGGAGAAACCTAGCACTTCCTCATTGTGTTTCGGTACAAACCTTATACTGTTAGCAAACGTTAATGCATTACCTACAGGTGTGGAGTATCCACAGAGACAGATGAAAAAGAAAATCTTTGGTATCTTCTGCAGTAGACCCCAGTCCCCAGACATCTTTTTCCAGTGGCAAAGCAACCAGTGCTAGAGTGATACTGAACATTTTGCAAAAAATGTATAGCCTGTTCACTCAGATTTGTGGGGAGAAGTAGTGCTCGATGATACAGTTTGGCTGAATCATGCTCTTTCACTTGTGTATTTATTATGGCAGCCAACTCTTACTTAAAAGATTGAACATCTCACCTAAAGGCTTGTGGATTGGTTCCATGAAACACTCTTCAGATACTAGACACTGTCAGGGGAATTTTATTTTCTTCCAGTGTTTTAGTGCTTTGGTTTGTTTGTAAAACTTCTGCTTCCCCAGGGAAGGGGGGTTTGGAAGGGAGAAGTGTTCTCTTCAGATGTTACACAGCAAGAAGGGATTTTCAGAATAAGTAGCAAATTTTGGGAGGATGATAGGAAAAGCTTTCTCCCCTAGATGTCAGGTCGTTTAAGAGAAGCTGAATATCTCAACGTATTGATTAAGATTAAAAGCATTCTCTAATTTAGAAGATTCAAGATTGTCTGCAAAAAAATTCTCTAGCAAGATTTGAACTTTTCATACTTGTCTGTCTACATGGACACAAGGTCTTTTCCGTAATTTCTCTCTTTCCCCCCACCTCCAATTCCTTTTCTGTTACTCACTAACTAATTTCTCTGGTGAGGAGAAGGGCAGATTGAATACAGAAAGCATACGTTTAGCCTTAAGTCTGGAATTGTGGTCATGAAGAAGTGTGGTAAGGAGTGTGACTGAGACAGCAAAGGGAAGCATCTGGTTTGCTTTGGCCTGAAGTAGGCGAACTGTTTCACTGAGATTTCTCGGGCTGTCCTCAGAGATCCTGCCAGAGCTGCTAGATCCTCTCCATTAACTAGCATATGTGTTGCAGGGGCTGCGAGTCTTTCTCTGGTGTCTCTAAGAAGCAGAGTTCTGCAGAAAATCCCAGTGGGCAGTCAGGTTGTCCTTGAGTGCGTTTTGCCTACAAATAAAGTATGTAAAGTCCAAGAGGACACTGACAATTATAGATGCTATGCTCTTCAGTATTTGAATCATAGAATCATTAAGGTTGGAAAAGACCTCTAAGATAAACAGGTCCAACCATCAGCCCAACACTGCCGTGCCTACTAAATCATATTTCAAAGTGCCACGTTTATACATTTTTCTAACACCGCCAGAAATGCTGACTCCACCACTTCCCTGGGCAGCGTGTTCCATTGCTTGACACAAACCAGATATATCTATTAAGTATATCCTGTCTTTTGTTCTTGTGAATTGAGAGATGCTTTTGTAAAACAAATGTTTAGGTCAGCTCCTTTTTTTGCTGAGCTTCTGCAAGTTTTAAAGCATTGAAGGAAGAGAGGAGCTTCCTCCTCTATTCTTGAGTTGAAACAGAGAATTTCTTGGTAAGTTAGGTTACTTTTCCTCCTCTTGTACTGGAAGGAATGTTTAAGGTTTCCAGACCCGTCAACAAAAAAGAACCTTCTCCCATTTTTCCTCCCTCCTCCAATTCTGACAACCTTATGGGCTATAGTCTGATCATTGTAGCTTTAACAGCAAGGGAGCTTGGAGTTGTGACTAATTAGCTACTGGATAGCAGGCCAATGAGTAAGAAGCCTGCAGTCCAGCAAATGACTAATGAATGTTTTCATAGAACAGAAGGATTTTATGTTGTAAGGATATGCAGCAAGTGTACAAGTTACAGAAATTAAAGATATAAAATAGGAATTGAATGTGTAAGGAGTAGAGTATAGGATCAAGTCCAGTACATGAATAAATCTACTAGCCAAATTAAAAAGTGAATGACAGGAGTCAGCAAATAACAGCTGCTCGTTGGAGTGTGAATTGTGTGCTGAGTTGCTCTGGAGATACTGATGGCAACCAGTGGAACAGCAGCTTCATCAGTGGAAGCAGCAGACTAGAAAGAGTAGCTGAAACCAGGAAGCAACTGAGCCAGATTGCCTCCTCCACACCTTGTTTTCTCCTGGTTGTCTTAGACTTGGCTTTTAGAATCAGTTCTAATGACATTTGCCTCCCTGTTCTGCAAGGTTTTCCCCATAAGGAACCACCCTGTGAAGCATGCAATGAGAAGGCCAGGCAGGAAAAAACCTGCCAAAACAAAACCCCAAAGGAAATAATGTTTTGTTAGTTGAGACAATGAAGATATGTAGCAACTGGCTTTTCAGTTGTTCCTTTAACAGAGATTATGTGGAATCCTGGTTAGGGAAAAGAGAACAAAGTAGCAGACAGGAGTGAGGGGAGCTTGTTTTCATTCTCCTCTGAGGGAGGAAATAAAACTGTGAAAGCAGAGGCAAAGACTGAAAAGAAAATAAAATGTGCTCCGGTGATTAGCTGCCATCGTTCTCATCAGAGGTATAGTTCTGTTTGCTCCATCACTTCTTGTGGCTCTGTCTGCAAATTACATGCCAAGTGAAAATTAACTCGCTCCTTTGAAACTTTATTGATAGGATGTGTGTGTCTAAGCCTTAATAACTATTATATAACAAGTCATTCCAATTTTACTGTTCATTGTTTGCTGCTTCAAATTAATTGAGGTCAGGCTGGCTGTTACCCTAAAGTGACAGTAGTGGAGAATTATGTGCTTATTCTCTGTAATGGGAGGGAAGCAATAATTAAGAAAGGACAATTGGTATGAATGCCATTATCTGGTTCCATCTTTCCAAGGCGCTTTCTGAATATCTCACTTGGTCTTATAGGATCCTTTCTTAGAATACTTTTTCTCATCAGCACAGTAATGTTCACAGGGGCTACTGTGAGTCTTCATCCAGATTGAAGCTTTGTGGATAGAATTCCCTTTCATTTGCAGCTCAGGGAGTTATTTTGGTATAAAGCTCAGGCTTTATGTTTATGGTTTTGTTTTTATGTTTATGGTCATCTGATCTTGTTTCCACACTGATGCTGCTAAAGCTGAAACACAAAATTCCCCTTTTAAGACATTTGTGTTGTGTGTTGCCGTACTTCCAGCAGCAAACTCTGTTTATACCTCCTTCACTTTATTTGTATATTAAGCTGTAATTTTGCCCTCCTAGCTTGCATGCTGTTGATGGAATCCTATTAAGAGATCTATGGATGCGACTTCACTGCAGAAGAGAGGTCTATAAATCCTTATAAGAAATTTCTTTTGTCAAGTAGTAAGATGCACGTAGCAAGTGGCCTTGAGTAGTTTCAGAACACTTTTCAGAAGTTAAGCCAAGGCAAAAGTTTTCTTGCTCTGCAGTGGTTTGGTGTAAATGTTTAACTCAAACAAAAAATGCATTACATTGGGGGAAGAAAAGCTTTCTTTTGCTGAGACGTCTAAGCTGGAGAGGCATACTTTTCGAGCTACTAGCTACAGTAGCCTTAATTTGCATATGTGTTTATGCTCTTTCCTTTTTCAGAAAAAATAGTTGAATGTTGGAAACTTTCATGGAAATACCAAGTGGTAATTGTGAACTTGAGCTGAATTGGTAGCTAGTGTGTCAAATTAGTGACTGGTATGATTACTTTAGTGACATTGGAGTTTTAAGTATCTATATCTTACATTTTGGTATATACTTGGTATGTGTGTATGTGTGTTTTATACTTTTACATATATTGGTTGTCTGTTTTAACTTAATTTTAAAATATGACAGTTTGTATTGCTGCTGATGAAATAAGGTCAAGATTGCATGATTTCTTGCTCAAGGTCAAAATTGATGACTATATTAGGTTTACTTGGTTAACCCAATGTATGAGATTTACAATGACTTAGAAGTTTTTCTTTTTTATGTGTGGACTTCCGTCTCTTTGTCACTCATTTGCTTTTGCTTCTAATAAAAGCAATGTTTTATATTAAAGAAAAGGAAAAAACAACCCCCTGTGGCATATGCATGTCTAACACTGAGAACCAAGGTCCTGACTCACATCACTCATGATTTATGTTAGCATGGTTTGAAAAAATGTGCTGTCTACATGCACTTTCCAAGTGCATTCTGAAATGTTTTTCTTTTAGTACTATTGTCTAAAAGCAAGAAACTGATATTTGCAGAAAGAATGTGTGTGTTTGTGTGTGACAGATACACTGTGTTTTCATAGAACTTTATTTAAAAAAAAATAAACCAAACAACCAACTTAAAAACTTCCCAAAAGCAAAGAAGCAGACTGTCTATTCCCCAGCCTTTGAAGGCAAGAAACTTCTTACAAGAGAAACTTGACTAAGGGTTGGTAAGACAGTGATATGTGTTGTATTTCTGTTATTATTTAAATGTCCCAAGCTTTTCTCACACAACTGTTTTTTGTATAAACACTACGTTATTTATTTTCCTGTTTTTTCAATGAGTGGTTTCATCTTGTGTGCAGTCAGCAATGGACAGGATTTTAAAATAAAAATCACTGCATTAAGTCTTTCAGAGGAATTGCCTAGAGGTGAGTAGGCAATCAATGTGCTGCAAGTGGTGGTGTGCAGAGAATAGTACAGTAGAGAAAAAGAGTTAGTAACTGATGGAGCCGGATGCCTCATGGATATTAATAGTTTCTAGCACATCACAGAGGAGCTCAATGATACAGAATTTCTGTGGGTTCTCAGCACTAAAAGATTATCTTCCTTTTTCTCTGGAGTGTTCTGAAATTTTGAGTATATATGGGTAGGCTTATCTTAATACCTACTATAAAAGGATTCAATACATGTGAAGTTCAATACCAAAAAAGGGAAATGCCATACGTTAAAATGTAAATTGCTCATTGTGTATCAGATTGAGTGGTGACGTCTGAAGTATCTTCTTCATGTTTTATATTCCAAAAGAAGGGTAGGAAGGTATGAAGTATTTAAACCTTTATACAAGAACAGGATTGGTGACACTACTTATTTTCTTGGTCTGCTCCACATGGCCTGTGTGACGAAGGGAGAGCGTCTGCTTATCTTTTAAGGTAATGTGGCTGATGTCATTCTTCCTTTGCATCAGAGTACTTGAAGTCACTTTGTGTTGGGAGATGCTCTGGATTGGGTGGTTTTCTAGGTGGTTTAAGACTGGTGTTTGCTTTAGACAAAAAGCATTTCCACTAAATAAATTAATGTCAAAAGCAGTCATGTGATTTTCCGTTTAGGTGTGGCTCTTCAATTTTCTTCCTTTGAAGTTTCTCTTTATCTTTGGTTTAGGATGAGAGGAAATATCTTTAACAGAGAGTTTATTATTATGCGTAATAATTGGGAATCTCCCTAGTTTCAGAAACAAACTGAAGCATTAAATAAAAAATGACAAGTTTTGTAAGATGATTTCTCTGCATGAGAGAGATTAATATGTCATCTAGTATTTTAACAAAATATTGAATTAGTAGATTTTTTCTTTTAGCACAGGAAATAGCACCTCAATTTTTCAGTGTGATTTCTTAAACTATTTTTTAGCAGGTAGTTTTAGCTCACTTAGAGTAGGAAAGAATGTTCTTTCTTCTAACTATGCCTAAAATACCCTAGGATTGCAAGAAATGTATCTCATAGCTTTTTTTGCTTCTTTCACATACTGTGGGAGTGACTCAGAGAACAGAGTGATTTCTACTAAGCCATTTGTTTGGGATCTTGTCACATAACTGTTTGGTCCCATACCTCATGATTGGTAGTGTGTTCACAACAGGAAGATCCAGGAGGTATAATTCCATCTGTGAAGGAGTACTTGGCAGTTGATGTGGCTGGGGTAAGCAGGGAATTTAAGATCAGCCAGGGTGAGGAGGAAGCAGGCAGCAACAGAAGCTGTGATTTGGCTGTTTAGAGGCCGCCGCCACCACCACCACCACCAATTATTCCTGTTGTATTCAGCCTTCTGTGAAGGTGTCATTGGGTGGCAGGTTTCTTTGAGGGTAATGTTATTCAGAAGAATTTTATTGGGTTTGTGTGGCAAGGTTTTGGTAGCAAGGGTACTACAGGGGTGGTTTCTGTGAGGAGCTACCAGAAGCTTCTCCTGTGTCTGATAAAGTCAATGCCAGCTGCCTCCAACATGGACCTGCTGCTGGCTGAAACTAGACCAACTGGTGACAGTGGTAGCACCTCTGTGATAACATATTTAAGAAGGGGGAATAAAACTGTGGCACAGCAGCAGGCAGGAGAGAGGAGTGAGAAGATATGACCTCTGCACCTCTGCAGACACCAAGGTCAGTGAAGTAGGAGTAGAAGGTGCTCCAGGCGCCGGAGCAGAGATTCCCCTGCAGTCTCTGGGGAAGACCATGGTGAGGCAGGCTGTCCCGGTGCAGCCCACGGAGGTCCACAGTGGAGCAGATATCCATCTGCAGCCTGCAAAGGACCCCATGCTGGAGCAGGTGGATGCACCTGAAGGAAACTGTTACCCTGCGAGAAGCTCATGCTGGAGCAGGTTTGCTGCCAGAACTAATGGAACCTGTTGGGTACTCGCACTGGAGCAGTCTGTTCCTGAGGGATTCCATGCTGTGGAAAGGGCCCATGCTGGAACAAGCAGTTCATGAAGAACTACAGCCCGTGGGAAGAATTCACATTGGAGAGCTTTGTGGAGGACTGTCTCCTATGGTAGGGACCTCATGCTGAAGCAGAGGAGGAGTGTAAGGAGTCCTCACCCTGAGGAAGAAGAAAGGCAGAGACAACGTGTGGTAGACTGACTGCAACCTCCATCCACTATGCCCTGTGGCACTGTGGCACTTGAGGGTAGGAGGCAGAGAAATTTGGGATTGAAGATGAGCCAAGAAAGAAGGGAGGGGTGGAGGGAAAGTGTTTTAAGATTTGCTTTTATTTTCTCATTACCCTACCCTGATTTGATTGGTTAATAAATTAAACTAATTTCCGTAAGTTCAGTCTGTTTTGCTTGAAATGGTGATTGGTGAGTGATCGCTCCCTGTCCTTATCTTGACCCATGAGCCTTTAATCATATTTTTCTCCTACTGTCCAGTTGAGGAGGTGAGTGATAAAGTGGTTTTGGTGGGCAGCTGGCATTCAGCCAAGGTCAACCCACCACAAGAATTCAGACAGTCCCTGAGAATTTCTGGCAGGTTAAAAGGCCTGAATCTCCAAGCTTCAGGAACAGCTGTTAGTGGGGAACAAATAATGTGGTCTGCCTGTTCTCCTGCTGCAGGCTGAAGATGGTGAAAGGAGCAAATCATGCATGCGGACTTGTCTCCTCCTAGCCTGAGGCTTCCTTTTATTGAATATTTTGCAGTTAAGTAAATGCAGGCCTACTAACGTTAGATAAATGCATACACATAATTCATTTTATGCATCTAGCCCTGATAGTTCTTTCTGCTTTTCTATTTTACATCTAGCATAGAGTTGTGTTTCTGAAGTTTAAATGCATTTGTGGGAACATGCGGTTTCTTTTCTGTATTATGAGGAGGTGAAGACGGGGTGCCAGAGCTGAAGCGGGAGGAGGAAGGGAAGTAGGTTGAGACTTGATGAGGAGGTGGGGGCATGTAGTCTTTGTTGCTGTAAGAAATAGATAGCTACTACTTTGAGCTGTCTGTAGTTGCAGATGGGGAGGGTGGTGAGCTGTAAGTTTCTAAATGAACCCTGTGTAAGAGCGAAGTCCTTACAAATTAAGCAAGTTATTTCACTTTGGAAGAAGAAAGTTACAATTTAACTTTATCAAAATCAGAGCTTTTCATTCTGTTTTTGAAACCAGCTTAGAGGGCTAATAAATCAAACACACTGACTCCCCTCCGAGAGAGCAGAAAGCAGACTGACAAGTAAGAGAGGATGATGCTATAGCTGCATGGCCTAGCGTTTGTCCTGTTATGGCTTAATGTGTTTAATGAGTTGTCTGGCATGGTTTGGTGTTTTTGTATTAGCTCCTCTTTCATTTACTATTTTTAGGACAACCACACTTTAACTCTTTAAAATCTTTTGTCAATGACTTTATTAAAGAAAAATATTGTCAAGCACATAGGAAAAGTGCAATTATTTCAATAATATATGTTATTTCCTTCCTCTTTTGCCACAGTGTTGGTCTGTGACTCTCTAGAATAGGGAAGGTTCTTTTTATTTTGTTTATTCAGCACTGTTAACAGAGTGGTTTTGATCAGTGCTCAGACAGTGAAAGTTCAGCAAGTTCAGTCTTGTGCTCTGTCAGGTCCGTAGAACAGCTGTTGGTATCACAACTATAACGTGATGCTAGGTAGCACAGAAAGGATGAATCAAAAATCTTTAAAACTATCTTAGGCAAGCTAGAGAATAGTAAGACTCAGAGCTATATCTTGTTTTGGATAAACAGAGAATAAATAATTGGTTTTATTTAAATGTCTTCTAAGCTAGGAAAAATATAGTTAATTCTGTAAAACTGTAGAACTTTGCACTAGGTGATGACTGCAAACATTAATTTCAAATATTTCTTAAGCTCTCTGGTCATTTTATATCTTATCCTTTCTGAGCTGCCGAAGAATAGAATTGTCCTTTATTAAGAGGGAGGTTTAAATGGAAGTGTTTGAAGTTTTCAAAGTTTTGTTTTGGCTTTTATTGCCTGTGGAAGCAAGTCTTTGGAAATGTAAACTGTTTCTCACAAAAATTAGGAAAGCAACATTTCTCTTGCTGCAAAGAATGAGAGTGTCAGGTTTTCAACTTCACACTCTTACTCAGGATGGGAAAAGGAGGAAAGGAGTTTTCCTTACAATTATAATGTAGTCTTCTAGGGGTAGGATGGTATTTTTTTCTCCTAGCCATTCCTTCAGTTTGCCTCAGAGCTCTTTTCCTGAGGGAGGAATATTTGCATGAGTGTGTCTGTCATGCTCTTATTTTTGTTCTAGCTTTGAAGTTACCCTCTGCCTGTGCTGTGGAGCTCAGTTACAGGACGTGCAATTTCTCAAAGGACAGCATTGCCTGGGGTTCTAGCAGTTCCCTAAAGCTGCCTATCTTGGGGGTCTATGTCACCTTCTGACTGATCTTGATTTCTGTCAAAGGGAATTAAAATTGTCTGTGCCTTCTGCTGAAGCTTTAGCCTGTGTTTTAAATTTTGACTATTAAAATGTCATTATTGTAACCTTCAGCAAGGCACTTTACTGAATTTCCTTATGAATCTTGCAACAATAGCTTCTCACTTAATTCCACTCTATCTGGTTTGCAAGGATGTTTGTTTGCATCTTGAGCTCGGTTTCCTTTCTTGCTTTTCAGTGCACTCAATGGATGCTTTTTCAAATCAATCTATTTATTGCAGTGTAGGGAGGCTACAGGAAGCACACCATACTTTAAAAATATAATAAAGATCATAAAGTAATGAAGTTCATAATAATGGATTTTTACAGTATAGTAACCTTGGCAAATGGAACGTGAATCTTTGTTGCTTAGAAGTCTTCAGATACTTTTTTTGAAAGCTTTGGATGCCTCAACTATGAACCCATAAGTTTTTGCAATAAGTCTTTTTGCAAGGTAAGTGTAAGAAAAAGGCTTGTCACGTGTATGTGTAATTTCCTACAGACTGTTAGAGTGAAACGTTTTAAACATCTCCTTTTTCTTTTGGCTTTAGGAAGCTTGCCAGTTTGCTTAAAGAACAGCCTGCTCAAATAATGTTATTTTTGTCTGCTATACAAGCATGCATTTCATCTTCATCTGGATGGTCCAAATCTGGAAACAGATTATCTTTCTCCCTGGCAGCTGGTATACATATCCGATAGTAAATAAATACTCTTTAAGTTGCATTGTATGGTAATGTTTGTAAACATAAAAGTTACCTTGTTTTGTATAAACAATTCCTTACTGATACTTGAGAAATGAAAATGCCAATTCTGAAACTGTGGTTAGGTATTCTATGTAGGGAAGAAGGAGGAGAACAGTGTAGCTTCCTTGGGTGTCTCAGATTGCATATAAAGGAAAGAAAGTCTAAGCCAAAATGAATGATGGAGAAAGAATTAGAATTTTCATACTTTTCCTTACGAAGACTTTCAGAAAGTATGACTCACACTATTAAACCTACTATTTTAAGAGACAATTTTCTCTAACACAGTCTTGACATTTTTACAGGCCTTTGGTAGTCTCAAGTCCTTCGGTTTTGTAGGTAAGTATATGGTATGTTTGGATCAGAACATTAACATCCATTTGTGGTAGTTCTTCACATTTAGTCACTATATCAATCCATAAGAATTTAACAGCTACGTAGTGATGTTTCCTATGACAGCAGATGTCTTTGGACCTTTACAGATCATGAGCCAAGTTGAAGGACACCAGAAGAATCTTGTACAAGCCATTGAAGCTCTCCCAAGTTCTGGGCCCCTTTCTGCCTTGGATCGGGACTTGCTGCTTTTAAAAGCTACCTCTGCTGCCACCCTGAGCTGCCTTGGAGAATGCCTGACTCTGTTAGAGCAAAGCATGCATCAAGTGGGACAGCGTCATAACAGGACACTGTCATCAGGTGAACACAAGCTCTCTTGGGTATTGTTTTATGTGCCTTGGCGTTTTTAGTATACTGAAGCAGGCAAAATTAACCATTCCTCAGAGAGGCAAGTGAGCAGCTTGTAAGCTTTTACAGCTTCAAGTATCGTAATTTTCTTCTTTGCCTAAAAAAAAGATGCAAAATCTATTGCAATCAGAAGAGATGAGGAAAAGAGGTTGTCCTAAGCATTCTCAGGGAAATTGGGTTCTTAAGACAGCAAAACAAAAAAAGGAGGAGGGGCAGGGAGAACAGGTAGATAAGCCTATATTCTTAATGACAGTGTAGAACTTGCTTGGGTTTCTTTTTGTTTTGATTGGCGAGTTTTTTTGGTTGCTGATTTTAATTTGTTTATTTTTAAATGGAAATCACAATTCAGATTTGTTTTATAAAAATGCATATGATACTATGCGATGTTATAGTGATAATCATATTTCAATTTTTTTTACGTGGAAGGATGCTGTTGAGGCAGATTCATTCCAGTTTGTGGTTTTCTTTAAATTTGGAAAGAGTTCTGCATGCTGCTATTTAAAAAAAAAAAAAAAAATCTGTGGCAAATTTCTGTGAACCCGTAACATTGTGATTCTGCATTGAACTCTGCAGGCATGAACCTCCTAGTCGCCATGTAACTTTTTTTTTTTTTTAACTTCATCCAGTTCTGTGTCTGTGTCCATAATGTCAAGGATTGGACCTTTAGCTTTCTGAAAGGGTGGTCACTGTTTTTCCATATACAAACTGTACTGCCTAGTCTAAGACAGGAGCAGGACTTGATATAAGAGGAGCAGCAGTAGCAGACCTCTGCTTACAGAGTGGCTTTTTGTTTTCTTTAGGTGCTTCAATCGCATTCCCCCCACTCCCCCAACCTGTCCTTACTTACAGTAGGTCTACCACTAGACAGGATACACCCTCAGGGCTGCTGAGACAGCTGGGTAGGAAGCCCTCTGAGGAATTCCCACTGTAGAGAGAACAGAAATGTGAGAGGGTCAGCTGAGAAGTATGCAAACGATGTAAAAAGGGCTCTTGGAAAAAACAGTGTAAAAAGTTTGACACCCGTACTGTGGTATATCGTGACTTCTCCTCATTCAGATTCTGATATATTTGGTAAAGGAACCTAAATTAACAGAAAAGTATCTTATTTTCTTTATTCTGGTTTTCTTGTAGAAAGTGCATTAAAACCTTGCACATATCTAAATAGTAACAATAAAGTGCATGGAATTGAACCCTGATATAAATGAATTTCAAAAGAGAAGGGTTTGGAACAAAGATGAAAAGCGGCCTTCAAAGAAAAGTCCCTGAAGGTTGTTTTTCATGTCCATGTGATCAAAGTGCACTGTCAGACATAGATGACTTGAGTTGGTACATGTCCTTGAATCTGCGTCCAAATAATCTTTTGTGTCTGCATGTTGACTTGATAATCATTTTTGAGGATCTGTGAACAAGAACAGAAGAAAACAAGCATAATGTTAGTAATTGCTGAAAGGGAATCCCACACTTTTTGGAAAAAAAAAAAAGTGTAAAGCCATGGCTATAATGTACTTAATAGAATTTAGTAGGTGTTTTTGTTCCTCTTAAGACTAGAAGCTTCTGCAAGAATCCTTTCAGGAATCAAAATTCTGTAGCACTGATTCACACCAGCATCTTTGATGTTACTGTGAAAGTCTGGATGGAAACAGTTAATTCTTCAGTGTGTATGTGTGCTTATTAGTTGGTATGTAACTGAAAAAAAACCTAACTAAAAACCCCCACAAAACAAACCAGAATAAAGACAAGAACAAAAAGCTGCTCAAATGTTTGGTCTCTTCTCCGTGACTGAAAATCTGTGAAACAACTTTTTTCCTTTTCTTTTCCCCAGGCCTCGTTATACAACACCATTGCCTGAAAGAACCTGGCCTAAGTCTTGATTACTGATTTTCCTATGCACTTAATCTTGTCCAGGCATACTTTGATAGACTTAACATTTCTGCTGAGTTGGTAGAGTTTCAAAGTCATCAAAGCTGCATAAACTCGTACCTAATGAGACTAATGTATTGAAAGTAATCCTCTAGCAAACTCTAATTCTAAGAAATGATACATTTCACTTCGATTCTGTGTCCTCCAGGTGATTTTTTTTTTAAGAAGGTGCAACCAAAGATGATCCTTACTGTCATCTCTTGACACTGTCAGGCGAAAATGACTCCTGTTAATTTAAAAGCCGTGTGTTTCTCTGATAGGAAGTCTCAAATGCCTTTCCCCTGAGTGTGATGGCCTTGTACAATTTATTGCCAAATGTTTCCATCCCAGTGCTGTCTCATTACCTGCTGTATAGTGTCCAAGATGCTAGTGGGCATTGTGGAGCAAAATCCCCAAAATTTTGTAGAGAAAGACAAGATAGGAATTTGATAATTAATTTTCTTTCTTCTAGCCTACAATTCATAAAGGCAGTTCAGTCCAGCAAAGCAGCACAGTCCTGCTTATGTGGAGTGTGAGAAATAATGCACGGTTGGCTTAGCTTTGGTGATATGAACTTACCCTGGAGTTTACCTTCCTCCAGCATCAAAGGCTCCTGCTATTATGCCATAAAGAGAGAGAACTGCCCTAAAAAAGTGTATATATATATCTCTATCTACTTGCTCTGCTTTCTCTGTACCTGTTCTCTGCTTGTGTCCTTGAAGCCTTTATGGCTAGTTACACAAGGATTGCTGACTTCTCCATGCAGCTGCAATCATTGTTTCTAAAGCAAGAACTTAACGTAGCTGAGTTTCCAACCTAGTACTTATGGAATGCATTCATGAAGATCATAATCAAATAGTAGCTATTTTAAACAGATTTACAGACCTTTATTGTTTTAAACATAAAACAAATTTAATTTTAATGTAAATATTTTTCTTGCTTTGTTTTCCAGTTATGTAAGTAGAAAGAAAGTTGCTTGGCATTCAGTTTAGTGGAATCTTATCTGGAATCTAGGATTGTGTAGATCTTGACTGTAAATATTTTTATGGCGTTATTTGTCATGGAGTAGTTGAAGAATGACATGATTTTTTCCTCTTCATTTTCATGTTTCTCACACATTGTCAGTCTTAGACCTCAAGCTTACAAGCAGATGTGAAGATTAAATGGAAGTCTTCAGTCTTGTCTTGAAGGGTAGTCAGTACATGTTTTATTTCTGCTGGTTTTATTTTCTGCTATTTATTTCTTCAAGGAAGGGTTTTAGTCATTGTCTTTTTTGTTAGTGCTTGATTTTGGAAGTGCATCAGCAAGAAGTGTCAGTGAAGCAAAATCCTGTCTGTGTTTATACTTTTGAGTCAGAATAATGTCAAATTAATTTCTAGCTGTCATTATTAAAGATGGGTGCATTAATCACTGGCTAAATTTTTTGTAATTTTCTTCTTCTGTTTAAAAATATGCTGGAGAAAGAATATTACTAAGTGAAAGTGTTAGTTATATATGGAGGCTGGCTGATGTTGTGCCCATCTACAAGAAGGGTCGCAGGGAGGATCCAGGGAACTACAGGCCTGTCAGTCTAACCTCAGTGCCAGGGAAAGTCACGGAACAGGTGATCTTGAGTGCTATCATGAAGCACATGCAAGAGAACCGGGTGATCAGGCCCAGTCAACATGGGTTCACAAAAGGCAGGTCTTGCCAAACTAACCTGATCGCCTTTTATGACAAGTTGACCAGCTTACTGATGAGGGAAAGGCTGTGGATGTGGTCTTCCTGGACTTCAGTAAAGCCTTTGACACAGTTTCTCACAGCATTCTGCATAGGAAACTGTCAGCCTCTGGCCTGGACAGGCGCACACTCTCCTGGGTGGAAAACTGGTTGGCTGGCCGGGCCCAGAGAGTGGTGGGAAATGGTGTGAAATCCAGCTGGAGGCCAGTGACAAGTGGGGTTCCCTAGGGCTCAGTGCTGGGTCCAGCCCTGTTCAATGTCTTTATCAATGACCTGGACGAAGGCATCGAGTGCACCCTTAGCAAGTTTGCGGACGACACTAAGCTGGGTGGAAGTGTGGATCTGCTGGAGGGTAGGGAGGCTCTGCAAAGGGATCTGGACAGGCTGGACTGCTGGGCAGAGTCCAATGGCATGAGGTTTAACAAGGCCAAGTGCCGCGTCCTGCACTTGGGGCACAACAACCCTGTGCAGCTACAGACTAGGAGAAGTCTGTCTAGAAAGCTGCCTGGAGGAGAGGGACCTGGGGATGTTGGTTGACAGCGACTGAACATGAGCCAGCAGTGTGCCCAGGTGGCCAAGAAGGCCAATGGCATCTTGGCTTGTATCAGAAGCGGTGTGACCAGCAGGTCCAGGGAGGTTATTCTCCCTCTGTACTTGGCACTGGTGAGACCGCTGCTCGAATACTGTGTTCAGTTCTGGGCCCCTCACCACAAGAAGGATGCTGAGGCTCTGGTATGAGTCCAGGGAAGAGCAACAAAGCTGGTGAGGGGGCTGGAGAACAGGCCTTATGAGGAACAGCTGAGAGAGCTGGGGGTGTTTAGCCTTGAGAAGAGGAGGCTGAGGGGAGACCTTATTGCTCTCTACAACTGCCTGAAAGGAGGTTGTGGAGAGGAGGGTGCTGGCCTCTTCTCCCAAGTGACAGGGGAAAGGACAAGAGGGAATGGCCTCAAGCTCTGCCAGGGGAGGTTTAGGCTGGACATTAGGAAAAAATTTTTCACAGAAAGGGTCATTGGGCACTGGAGTGGGCTATCCAGGGAGGTGGTTGAGTCACCTTCCCTGGAAGTGTTTAAGGCACGGGTGGACGAGGTGCTAAGGGTCATGGTTTAGTGTTTGATAGGAATGGTTGGACTCGATGATCGATGATCGGGTGGGTCTCTTCCAACCTGGTTATTCTGTGATTCTATGTAGTGCGAGTTGAGGATGAGGGGATTGAATCTATTCAAACTTCTTTGGGTTAGGGAATTTTGTTCTTTTTGTTGGAAGGAAAACAAGTCAAGGATTTTCTTACTGGCCAGGGATGTCACCATGGAAGGACATGTAATGTATTTGCTAATCAGCATTAAGCGGCTTGTGACAAGCTTGAGTTCTTTCAGTATGCAGAGCAGAAACAGGTGCCTTTTAAAATAAAAATCTGGAGAAGAAACTTCTGTCTTTGCTTCGAACTTGAGAACTTTTGATGTTACATTTTCTGCCTGTGTAGCCTTTGGCAGAAGAATATCTTTAGACCCTATTGACTGCTGTGCTTAACAGCCCTCCTTCCTGAACTCTGAACAGAGCAAATGTGAATGTTTATTTTAAAGTAGCTTTAGCAGTTATGTTGTATTTTCAGTATGTTTTTCTCTTTTTGTTTGTTGTCTTGTAGTAGCAGCCTGGACAGATAAATCCATTCTACGATTCTATATTTAACATTAACCATTCATTTACTGAATAAAGCATCTCCCTTAAAGGGATTCCCTCCTATATTTTTCTTTTTCTCACTTGCACACTTTTCCAAAGTGTAAAACAGAATGTTTCTTTTTTTTCTGAAAATTTTTTAAAAAACAAAACCCAAACACATCTTCACTATGGATTTTCGAAAATTCATTTGAATGTTCAAATGTTGCTTGTTTTGTCTTGGACTGAGGATGATTCTAGAGTTGTGGGTGAGGGTGGATTTAAACTTTATTTTAGCAGGTTCTCTCTTGTCTCCCTTTCAAAGAAAATAAATTGATAGGAAAGACAAAATCTGTTGACAGATGACAGCTAGGGATTCTCCTGCAGCTGAGATGACAGGAGGAGAGAAAAATGAGCTCCCTTTCTTGATTAACAACCATATACTCACCCTATCCCACCCTCTCCTATCCCCCCAGATGCTTGTGGGCAGGAAAGAACGAGGAAGGAAGATAGGGGAGAAGATATTCTTTGTTACTGGTGTAATTTACTAAATTTAGCATGGTCAGTCAAGGTCTCCCTGAAGTGCATCATCACTAGACTTGCTTTTGTTGAGAAGAACCAAAACAATTTGCTGTTCTATCTAAATGCTAATGCATTATTCCTTCTACCTTCTTCTTTCATTGGAAGATAATGTTATTTTCTAGTCCCTGCACAGCATTAGCAAATACAATGTTCTTTCTAATTGGCAAAGCAGATGTGCAGCTGCCACTTGCTGCTGCTGGTTCAGCCTGCTGTAGGCTTCAGCGGAGAGACAGAACTGTCACATCAGTCTCTGGCTGGGAAGGAATTCAGATCTAATCTTGGCCTTTCCTTGAGGCCTATATTGCGTTGTTAAGGGGATATTTGTTAGAGTGTAGTTACAGTATAATGTAAGAGTTTTAATAGTAGATGTTAGCTTACAATTGTGCCAGGAAAAAAGCGTGATTGTTCTTCGAGTCTATAAATGAAGAGAGGACTTAAAAATAGAAGTGTTTTTGTTACAGAATTGAGGTAGATGTTAAGCATATTTGATGCATCAATTATCACGCAAAAATGTATTTTGAAGGTAATCAGGTAAGTAGAAAATCAGAACTAACAAAAGAAACTTGCCAACTTAGTTAAAAAAAATCTCCGTAGACCTCTCTGGGAAGAATTTCCCTCCCTCCTGCTGTGTGAACCTGTGAAAGGGAAACACATTTTCCCTGAGGGCATTTGTATGGGATACAGCCTGTTGTGCCGAGACAGATGGGGCTTTGTGAAGTGTAGCATTGCTATAGGAAAAGGAGAAAAGGTTGTGTCTGGATGCTGTGCTTTTCTTATGCAGGAGTGTTCTCCTGTGCCTTGGTGGATTTGTCTGCGGCCTGTTCATTACAATGGAAATTGGTGTTGAGAGCAAGTCGGAATGAAGCTCATTTTTGGGTATTTTTTATAAGCACTCTAATTTTGTGTGTACATCTGCACTGAAGGAAGTTCTAAAGGAATCAGGCTTGGGTTTTCAATCCCAGAACTACAGAATGAACACTGTGCAGGTAGAAGAGATCTTGGCTGCTATTACTATTTGTGTATTTGGTATGTCCTTTCTAATTTTTGCGTAGTTTACTACAGAAACAGATGTTTTGTTTTAATAAGCATGGTGCTTTTCATAGTCTGAAAGCAAATAGTCAAGTAGCTGTGTAGCTGTGAATGCTTTTTTATCATTTGTGACAGCCTTTCTGGTGAATTTCTTTAGAATTATGAAATATATCAAAATAAGCTTTGAATTTACCTTTTTGTCAGCTATCTTCAGGTATGACTGAGAACAGACTGAAAGTCTGATTTAAGAACAAAACAGTTTCTTTCTATTCTTATCCATCTCTGAAAAGAAACTTTTTTTCTCACAATATGTTTAGGTTTGATATCTTTTTTTTTTTCTTCTTGAAGTCTTTATAAGAACAAGGATTGAACTAGTGATAGAAAATTTTGAGTGGTGTTAAGTGGCAAAGATAGTAACTCCATTAGAGTAGATCAGGTTATTTACAGATGGCAGCTTAGTCTGCAGAGAGTGAATTCCAATAAAATAATTTGATTTGATATGGGACAGAGAACAATTACTGATACAGTTTTGTGGTAAGAGTAATTTCTGCTAGTTCAGATCAGAACATTTTGAATGCACACCTGGTAATGTGAGAGAAGTAGGTGCCATGTTGTTTTGTCCTTTCACTTTCTATATAGAGATTGTATTCTGATCTTAGTTGATCTTAAGATGCTTTCTGATGAGTTATCTTTTCATACTTCGCTTTTGCCCAAAAAGTAGGCTGCTTTATTAGTTATATGGCAACTCACTTGGGATGGTATGCAAATGCTGCCGTTTCTGTGTAAAGTTTTTAGATAAAAGACTATCAAATGTTCCCTAATGGCACTTTGAAACTAAGCATTGAATTTTTTCAACTTATTCAGAGAGCTGACTTTTTATTTATTTAAGTTTCTGTGGCATATGAGTAGTATCTTCTACTGCATATGTCTCTTCTGCAAAATAGTCGAGTTCCAGGCAGACAGAATTTAACAAAACAGTTTTTCTCATGTGCAGAGGTGCTGAGTAAGCATACGTGCTTTAGCCTGGGTCTGAAGTCTTGTCATCCTGTTGGTGTTGGCTAGGTCATAATGTGTTGTTAAGAGAGCCTTTACTAAAGCTCTGTTTGTACTGAAGTGGGGGTGCTAGTTGATAAGAAGCTTGACATAAGCCAGCAATGTGCACTCGCAGCCTAGAAGGTCAATGGTATCGTGCCCCCTCCCTGGAGGTGTTCAAGTTCAGGCTGGATGGGGCCTTGGCCAGCCTGGTCTGGTGGGAGGTGTCCCTGCCCATGGCAGGGGGTTGGAACTGGATGGGCTTTAAGGTCCCTTCCAGCCTAAACCGTTCTACGATTCTGTCGTAAGTGATGGGGGAGTAAACGTTCACACTTAAATTTCCCCTGGAGCGAGTTACTTATTCGAGTGGGAGCTTTTTCTTGTGTTCATTTACAGAAATTAGATTTATTAAAAAACTTAATTAAAAAAAATTGTTTACAGTAAAGGCCAAATAGATTGCATGTGCAGAGAGAAAATATATAGGCTGAGAGGGTTCAGCATATTTTAGCCTAGAGAAGGCTCTGGGGAGACCTTATGGCAGCCTCCCAGTACTCTAAGGCAGCTACAGGAAAGCTGGGAAGGGGCTCGTTATTAGGGAGTGCAGGGATAGGATGAAGGGTAACAGTTTTAAGCTAAAAGAGAGGAGTTTTAGGTTAGATATTAGGAAGAAAATTTTTTTATTATGAGATTGATGGGGCACTGGAACAAGCTGCCCAGAGAAGTTGTGGGTGTCCCATACCTGGAGGTGTTCAAAGCCGGGTTGGATGAGGCTATAAGCAGCCTGAGCCAGTGGAAAGTGTCCCTTTAAGGTCCTTTCCAACCCGAACCATTCTGTGATTCTATGATAGCCCAAAGAAATTAACAGATGACTTATTTTCAAAAATTGGCATAAACTGAAGTCAGTTAACTTTTTTTCAGTCATTTGTAACAGGAAAATAACAATGATCCTATATTCACCTGTTTGATGGGGAGATACAGAATTGATTGAGATTTGTTACTGCAAAGAGAAAAAAGCATAAACCTGCTCTATAAAACTCTGTGATTATTCAATAGTAAAAGAATTTTATTTTGATTTCTTAATATAATAATACACAGTATTATCTCACCAGATCAAACCATTTAGTTTAATTAGGAGGCAACCTCAGATGATATGGAGAGGAGAAATTGCATGTTCTCTAAACTACTTCATTTTGATTTGGGTCATCTGAAAAAATTGTCAGTGATGAGAGGAGTAGATCCTCCCTGTGGCACTAACTGTATTTTCATATAGGTATTATTGTAATGACTGAAGAGCTGAGGTTTTCTTATCAATATCTCTGCAATTTATAGCAGTGTGTGATTAATAGCTGAAATTTAAGCTGAGGGCTACTAATTAGAATGTTGATGCTATGCTTTAGAGCAGTAAGGGAGGACCTACTGTGCAGTCACCTTAGCTGATTGTTCTTTTTTGTCTTGGCATCCTTGAATACTGGCTGATCCTGGAAATCAGGTGCCCCCAGAAATAAGAGTTTTCTGATGTCTATTTCTATTAAATCATTTTAAAATCTTCCTTCATAGATTTTTTTAAAAAATCACAGATAAATTGGCATAGAAGATGCTAGAGTGTTTTTGTTACTGATGTAAAACTGCATGGAAACAGAGAAGAGGTAGTAGTTAATTTATATTAGTAGAATGATGACATGAATGGAATGTGTAATGTGTTTCTTGTAAGTTGACAGCCATTTTCTGCTTCAGAAGGTATTCTGGGATGGTCTGGGCCTAAGTCACACTCCACAGAGCAACTGAAAAATGGTGCCCTCAGCTCCTTGTCATCTGCCAGTGCCAACATTACATGGGCAATAGTACCATCTGCATCCCAGGATGGGCAAGCACTACAACCAAATACAGAGGTAAGCAAGCTAGGTCTCTCTAGGCCATTTCTATTGTATCTGAGACTTGGCATTGATTAGATGTGAACCATGTATGATGATAGATATTTTTACTAATCAGTTATTGTATGTTTTTCTTTCTAGTACACTATTTGTTTGAGATTAGTTGTGGAAATGTTGTTTGCAAAAGTGCACTCCAAAACTAGAAAAATACCTTGACAGTGTTGCTGTGTGCTTTTGCTTCTCTGTGTTGGTTTGGACAGAGACAGCGGGCTATGGCAAGTGTACATCTCTTTCTAGTTGTAAAAGCTTTTAACAGACTGTAAGAACACATTTCTGTCTTCTGGCAATAGAAAAAGCTGTTTATTTTTTATGCTGGTTTGAGACAGACAGGAGACATTAAGACCCACAACTTTTGCTTGCTACCTGTTCTTCTGTTTTGCTGTTTGCTTCTGGGTGTCTCTTGAGTATGGCTGACAATGCTTTGAGTTGCAAAACTGTTTTCTGACCCCTTTTCCTATTAAGTGATTATGGGCAGAAGTTGTCCAAACCATCCCACACCAGCCTGTTGATTTGTGCTTTTGTGGCATTTACTTGGTAAAGGGCAGTTCTGATGCATCGACTCTTTGAGGAGGCTCACAGCTGCGTGTCAGGCATCTCATGCACTGAAAGGCTCTCACCATGCCAAACTTCTCCAGCTTCTACTGTCTGCTTCGGTTACCGGTGCTGCCCACCAGGAAAACACTTCACACTGAGACCCCACAGATCGTAGGGCACCTGGAGCACGAGAGACCTGGAGAACTGGGAAGAAGTTTTTGAGAGAGCTGAAGAAACCTTTTCTACTAGTGAATGCTCTTTGACAATTGGAATATGTTATATGCTTCAAATTTTTGTACTGTGCTGAAAATTCTTTTCCCTCGGGTTTATAAAACATTATATTTATATATTCTATAAATATATATTTAATATATATAATAAAATATATAAAATATATATAAATATATATTTATTCTAATGTTTTTATTTATGTTTTCTAATGTTTTTATTCTTGATCACCTGGTAAAGCCAAATGGGATGTGGAAGCATGGGCTTTGCAGCAAGCACGTAAAGAGCAGCAGCTGATTTAACTCATCTCGGGGAATCATTTTGAAGTTGAGTTGAGACACTTATGACTTGCTTTAAATGACAGTTTTTTTTAAAAGTCCAGTCTCTTCCTCTTCACTTGCTGATGGGAGGTACTGAGTTGTGTGTGTGGCTTGAGATGCTGCTTTGCTCACAAAACTTGTGATTTATTGAGAAGGGAGTATCCTTGAAGAGATGCATGTAAACAGGGGAGCACACCAGTGTTTATAGTGCAGAATCCTCAGTGCTTTGTGGGCAGTCTTCCTGAAATCAGCAGCCTGCATTTGGAAGCCTTGGGGCACTAGCCCTTTAAAAAGAAAAAAGGTTAAAATAAAATAATATATATGTAAGTTATTAAAAGCTCAGCTGAAGATGATTTTTTGGCAGCAGCAGTAAATGGAAGTTTGTGTTTTGGTGGAACAACCAGAAGAAGCTGGACTCGTGTCTAATTTTTACTCTGGTAGTACAGTTTATTAAGCAGAAATTTGATTTTGCCCTAAGAAAGTGGATTCTTGGAAGCGCTTTCCAAACCTGCATCTTCCCTTCTACCAAGTGCCTGTGTGCTTCATGTTGTCTGAGACTGGTACCGTTGGCTCACAATTTTAAGTGCTTTTTTAGGTGTAGTTGATCAGTTTTTCAGTTTTGATCATTTTGATCAAGATTTCAGTGCACCACCGAAAGGCTGAAGCACAAAACCTGTTTTGTGGAAGAAGTGAACAGTTACATCTAACATAATCTGGAAGTTTTGCGCTTTCATATTCATCATTCATACTCTGATACAGAGGGTACGTGTCTTGGCTGCTGTGGTCAGATCCTTTTCTGGGGCAGGAGGTGAGGTTCTCCTAGAGTGCTGCCAGCTCTGTTCGCCTGAGCAAAGTGTCGAACAGGAAACTGGAGCTGCTTCTTGTTGTGACCAGAGAAAGGAGGGTGGGAGAACAGGCTTTGAAGAAGAGAAAAATTATTAGAGCAACGTAAGTGTTACCGTGCTGAGGATGCTTTCTGAGCTAGACACTCAGGAGATGGAATGTGACCGCCCCCGGTTATCAAAGGTGTTTGACTTAACACGCTTTGGTAATTCTGTGTGCAGGAGTTAAGAAAATTTTTAAATATATTCTGGCCTGTTTTATGTCCAGGGCAGGAGCCTAGGTTTGGCACTGAGTAACTAGTTCATTTTCAAAGGTATAAAAGTGCTGACTGCTAATTACTTGCTACATGTAATTATGTATAAAAGCAACTGCAAATCATCACACTCATTTTATAGTCTAGATACGTTGCTGTTAATAACTGTGGTGGCATCAGCAGAGAATGAGAAAATGCATCTAGATGTCATATTTGACGAAGTTTTGACATTGAACACCTTGATTTCTTTATTTATCTTGTAGCTTCTTTTAGATGTAGAAGAAAAGAGGAATCCATAAATGTTGTTTAGATGAAGCTTATTTCTCTTAATGATTTTCTTTTTAGAAGCCCCAAGCTAAACACTGGATGGTCCTTATTTCTGAAGAAGTTGGTTGTATATTAATGGGGCTCAGCTTTCAAAACATATCTGCCAAAAGAAGTAAGCCTTACATTTACAGAAGTTATGAGAAAAGAGTGCTGCTTTCTCTGTCGTTGCTATCAAAATGAATGCAAATTTCTTCGTTGGCTGGACCTAGATTTTTATTTAGAAAAAATCTATACTTTTTATGATATAATCTCCTGTCTCTTAGAAGCTATACCCCAAAGGAACAGGAGAAAGCTTTTTGGCAAACGCTCAGCATAATACGCACCGACCAAACAAATTGTGAAGTGACCTGTAGTCTGAGATAGAAAAAGCCATTAAATAACTACCCTTGAGGAACAACCAACTCAGCCGCTTATACTAAAGAATGTTATTTATAAGGAAAAGAGAATTTTAGGTACATGGATCAGCAGTGATTTTAAAAAGAAAACAGTGATGTTTGTTATGTTGGAGGAAGGGATGACTGTTGAGGAATTCTTCCTGTTTAGCAGCCTGTCAGTGGCAGCAGTTTCCTGGCAACATGGCCAAGTGGCTGAATGTGTTTAGTGATAGCTGTGTTAATTCTCAGCACAGCATGGAGACACTTTGCAGCAGTGTATTAAGCAAGATCATTAACAAACCAATGACTTGTTCTTTGCTGGGTTTTTTACATGTTTATGAAGAAGTGTGGATCTTTCTAATTCGTCTCTGGAATTGCAAGGCTCATCTGGTCCAACTTTCTTTGAATACTTAAGCGTTTTTGAGGGATATAGTGAGTTCTGGAGATGAGTTTTGATGCTGTAGATAACTAAAGTAACACCTTTCTTTCGGTCTGTCACACTGTCAGGGTTTCAGGAATGCAGAGTTTCTCCCTTGGTGAAATAATTCTAAAACCTAAAGAAGAATCTTAAGATCCTTCTATTTAGATAATATATATTGGCGTTTACTTCCTTTTGTTATTCACGGTGTTCTTG
Source organism: Phaenicophaeus curvirostris (assembly GCF_032191515.1). Classification (NCBI taxonomy): domain Eukaryota; kingdom Metazoa; phylum Chordata; class Aves; order Cuculiformes; family Cuculidae; genus Phaenicophaeus; species Phaenicophaeus curvirostris. Next base: position 47,230,825 of record NC_091397.1, on the reverse strand, counting down.
CTTCTGAATGCAGGGACAAAATTTGAGATATTGCTTAAACTAGTTCAGAAAAAGACAAGATTTTGTGGCAGAGATTATTTTCTTACATACTATAGCATGTCCTTTCTTCATGTTTTGTCTTCCCAGATGAGTTTTCTTTAAAAGGCTGTGATACAGGACATTGTGAAGTTAAAGCCTATTATTTTCTCTGAAAGAACTAACCCCTGACAGTGAAATGCTGGATCAAGCACCTTTGTCTTATTTTTCATACCTTTGTTCTTGATGTAAGCTTCTGAGTTTTAGTTAATTTCCTTTTTTTGGATTTTTTTTGGTCTGTCCACCTAAAACATCAAGTAGAAGCAGGTAAAAAGGGCTGAGCTGAACCGACTATTTTCTGTCTGATGTGAGTTGATGTAAAATACTTTTGTGCATCCCCCAGTGAACTGCTTTGGACTTTTTGGTGTAAGCTATGTTATAATTTCAAGGTATTATGTAGGGTTTTCCTTTTGAAGCAGAAATAGACAAATCAGATACGGAATATGCTGAAATATGCTCTTCAGAGCTGTGATGTGCACATGGTCTCTGTCCAGTTGGCAATAAATGGGACCTTGTTCCCTTCATTTCAGGTTTTGTAATTTTGAAATTCATTTCAAGAAATGCTGGAGTTGATTAGTTTTAAAATACTAAGTCTCACAGTAAATTCAGTTATAATAAACTTGGTGCCTAAGTAGAATAAAGGTATGAATCAATTCCCTGTGTGAGCTACTGTTCCAGTTCACTTAATTGTCATTTTGGGTGTCAGAATTCCCCTACTGAGCTGACAAAATGTAACTACAGGCCAAATGCTTCCCCTGGGAGCCAAAAAGAAACAGGAAACAGGCTGCTCTTTCGCAGGACCTGAGAGGGAAGGAATAATTTTCTTTTGATCTAATGGTTTATTATTACAAAAATCATGTGTGAATTAGCTCTCCACATGATTTTTATGCCTTAAAATGCCCTGCTAGCCGATTCTTCCCATCCTTTGGATGTGATATCTGTGCAGTTTCTCTCCTTTCCTGTCCCTAATTTTCCCTTGCTTGTCTGCATGAGAAGCTGTACACATACTCCATATTGAAGTGTCTTTTTAATAGGATTGAAGTTTTAGCTCTGTAGGATTGAAGCTTTAGCTCTGATTATCTAACTGCTAAACCAGGTTTTAATTGTGATAGTGATTGCAAGGGCAGTCAAGTCTAGGTCATTAAAGATATTTTGGTCCCCTAGATGACCTGAACCTTGATGTTTTCAACCATAAGAATGAGCTGCTCTATTTGCAGGAGGTACTGAATTGGTTAGTTTTTAAAATTAAAAATTTATGTGGTTTTGTCCAGTCTCTTCAAGTGACAGTTGCTTTCGCATAGGTTGGTATAAATCCTGATGTGATGATATTTCATACTTTAGAGAGGATGTAATAGCCTTTTTGCATAGTGTGTTAGAGATGCTAAGAAATCATTTTTAAAGTGTTCCTGCAGTATTAGAAACTAAGGTAGATAGAAGAAATGATTGCTGATTCAGTCTCACCTTTTCTTTATATATCTGTGTCTCAGCAGGCTTGCCCAGGACTGTAGATTGTTTCCCAGTGTAAATTTTTCCTAGTGTTTCCTAGTTCCATTTTGTACTTGACATAAATGTATGTAATTGGTGTTGGGAGATCAGCTTAGCCGTGAACATGCCATGTTAGCCACAGGTGCGGTAATGGGAAGAGAACAGATCAGGGTGGGAAAGTAACATTTGGAGTATTACAGAGAGTCTTTTTTTCACTGTTTAGTACAGACATTACAGGATTTCTGAATGTGCTCTGCTTTTTACCTTCTGCATGATTAAATACTTTTTGGGCCAGAGAGCACAGTAAATGGCCTGTAATGACTTGGATGGATAAATTAATCTCTGGGCAAAGATGGTACCAGTTAATCCATTCATTAACAGGCCATCTAAAAAATGAAATCTGAGATAATCAGTTGAAGGTATATTTAAGGATAATCAAGGGAAGGTGTATTTAAGGATTAAATGCACAATTACACTAAAAGTCGAATTAAATGACCCAAAGCAAAGCCTGCTACAGCAGCACTGACAATGACCGAGATAGTCTAGCTAATTTTGATTTTAGTTTTTGCCAGCTTTCTAAAATAGTTACTGTGTCAGCAAGCAATCTCTAGTAAAACTCTTTATGCAAATAATTAATAAAAATTTAGCTCCAGCCAAAGCCACTGCATTTTGTTGAGTCACTCCCACCTCCAGAATACATGTATTCCAGCTGCTGTCTGTATATTTGAGAGTAATATGCTACTTAAAAATATGAAGCTTTAATACAAAATTTGAATAAGCATGAAGCTCTGATCATGTGGCACTCCATTATTACTAGTGAAATTAAGTGAAAACTAATCATTGGAATATAAAGAACATGGGTTCCCTTGCAGTAAGGCTTAAAAGTTGAGTTTATTGTAATGGATCAATTGCTTTCTCTGTTCATTATAAAAAGTGTGCCCTCTGCAAAATGAACTCTGAAGCCAATGTTAATTTTATTTCATGATTGTGCACTAATTGATTTGTGGTGTGCCAATTGATTTGCTTTGTGCTGTCAGTTCTGTTTCTTAATATATTTATATATGTGGGTTTGGCAATACTGCCCATTAGTAAACTTACCCATCTCATTAAGACTGTCAATAACTTCGTTAGACTTCAGTAAGCTAGGCTAGACTTCTACAATGATTATTTGTCTCAGGTTGGAATTGCCTTATCTTGCTTAGTGAAGCATCATCCAAACTGGCTTCAGCTGTTGCATCTGATCTTACTAGGAAAAAAGAGGGTTTTCTACTTGTTGTGATGAATTCTAGTAATTCTTTTCTTGAAAAGCCTTGAATGTGGGAACAGCTGGGCTGAAAATATTTAATTATAAAACTTTGTCTCAGAGGAGGAGTTGGAAGGAGAAGATAACTCTTGCACATTATAGTGTAGGGAGACTGCACAGTCGTCTTTGTAGTCTGAGGTGGACCAAGCACTCATCAGGCTGAGGACAAACCTTAGAAGCTTTTCAAGTTGAGAGTTCCACTGACCTTAAGAAATTAGCTGTATAGAAGATGATGATTTCTAGGCTCAATTTGTTTAACATGTACATTTAATATTCTCCTGGTATGATTTATACTGATTTATTTTTCTTTCGAAAGACTTGAGCCTGTCTTTTTATTTTGTGTGTGTGTGGCAGTAATTAGAATGTGTACAGTGGAAGGGAAAAGAAATTGCAGAAAGAGTCAGCATGGTTTAATAAGTGTCTTGCCTTGAGGAAGGATATTTAATACTGCTTCTATTAATATGTCTTTACCATTTATCTTCTCTTATAAATATGCTGGCATGTGATATTGCATACAATAAATAGCACTGTGAGAAGTGGATTTACATATAGATTAGTATTGCAAGACCAGATCATTGTAAAGGTTAAATTTGTAGTTGTCCATCTTTTTGTGCCTTCTCTGTGTATATTAATGGTAAATCGTTGACTAACGTGGTTGCATTTTTCAGCCATAAATTTCCTTAGCTAGCTTACAAAGTGACATAGAAGAGAAGAGAATTACAGCTTGGTGAATTACTTCAGTTCTGTTACTTCCTAACTTTTCAGTTACTGGGTGTTAGAAGCAGAATCCTTACGGAGTCACACAGTACTCCGGATTGGAAGAGATCTATGGATGTCCTACAGCTCAACACTGTGCTCCAAGCAGAGCCAATGAGATCAGCTTGCTCAGGGTCATGTCCAGCCAAGTCTTGAATACCTTCATCTGTGGAGATCCCACAACCTCTCAGCACAAACTGTTGTAGTTTCTGTAGGGATTTTTATCAATGGGCAAAGGTTCATTTGAGTATGATGCCTTTCCTTACCAATATGCTTTACTGTCTGGTAAGTGACTAAAATCACCTGCTGGCTCTGTTACCAAAAAGTGTTTGTCTTTCCCTTCTTTGTGGGAATATGAGACAAGTTGCTCCAAGTTCTTCAGGTTTCTCCCCAAGGATCTCGTTCTAGAGGAGATCTCTATTAATACAGGGGGAAGTCCAGAGAGCATAGCATTCTGCCTCCATACTTTCCTCCATGTTAATCTCCATCATCAACCTGCAACTCAGTGCAATCTTTCGTCTTTAGCTCCTCACAATCTCTGAAGTCTTACCTGTCCAGTGGTGGGAATCTGTCTTGCTGCACTGTGTGGTTTGTAAGCTTGATAATTCTCAGCAATTTATTTTGGATAGTGTTGGATGCTGTATTTATAGCCTCTTAATTCTAAAAGATTTGATTCTCAAAACAAGACTGAATATCTTTCTGTTCTTCATTACTATCTATATTGCTTTAGGAATAAGTTTTGTTAAAATTGTTTGTGATTTCTTATGGTTTTAGGTTAGCATGAAATTTACTGTTGTGATTTATGCTAGCCTTTAAGGTTTTTTGCTTCAATTTAGGACAAGTCTGTGGGGCTTTTCTCTTTGCGTGTTTTTTTGTAGTCTCATGTTGCTGTTGCTTTCTGATGATGCCACTGATGAAAAGTACTTATTCCCAGTTCTAACAGAATTTATGCATTACTGTAAAGTCTTCTTGTGTTTTAGGATTCAGATTGAACAGCGCTGTACTTCAGTAGCTCTCATTTCATGAAAGATGGTCACAAGATGCGTGGACTGGTGCTGGTACTTAATCTTTTCTTGTAGAGTCTGTGGTTGCAAGTTAGCTGCTTCTAAGCTGATTTTCAGGACTGATTACTGTAGGTTTTATGAAAATCAAAATTTGTGAGAGGAGTTGTCTTATGAGGGAGGTACAAATATATAGAGAAAAAGTTGTCCAACAAACATAGTTTGGTGCATAGCAGGATTACAGTGCTGTAAGGAACCCACATGAGGATCTCTTTCTAAAAGGATGTTAAGTCATTGATTGATTCCTTATTCTTAATCACTTTCATGGTTAGTTTCTGGTATTTTTTCTGAAGACTTACACAGGCTATACTGCAACATCAACATAGATGCCCTTTGTTTCATGTTACATATTTTCCTATTCTTTAATCAACAAACCAACACTTAGTTGTTCTTGTATCTTGTATGTTACCTGGTCTTCATCACTGCTATGGTGTCATGTTTACACCTAAATGTGGTCACAGGTCAGAGTTAAACACATCTACAGTGTAGGAAAAGCTTTCTGAGCTTATTCTTTAAGGATGAAAAGACTTCTGTTCCCAGAGATACTACTGCAAAATATTAAAAAAAAAGCAAAATAGCGATTATCCAGATAATGTGCTTGCCTCTAAATGCCTGGCAGATTTGTTTTGTTGGAAAGGAAGAAGTTTGCAGACCTATTTGTCACCTAAGATACAGTTTTTGTGATTATTTTCTTTGCTTGCATCATCTGTATATCAGCCTGTCTATATTTACAAAGTGTTAATATCAAAATGCATTTCTACTTTGCTTGCTTGCTTTGCAGTGAAGGAGCTAGGTATTACTTGATTCAGTAGATGACTCTCCTATTATGCGCTGTATCCAATTAATCTTGTATGATAGACTGATGGCTCACACTGCCACATTTGGATCCTTGCGCTTGTCCCTAGCTGGAGGGATTTTCTGAACATCCAGTGTGCTTAGCATGTTCAGTTACAAGAACCCAAACAATAAGCTATTTTATACCTAGATACAGATAATCCATATGCAAAAAAAAAAAAAAAGGAAATTCTTGATATTTCTAGTTGCAAGATTTTTCTCTGGAGACCTGAATTACCAATCAAAAATAACAAATTTGGTAAGAAATTTATGTCTGAGCACCTTGACATCCTTTATATCCTTCCCCTTTATATTCTTTCCCCACGCAAGGTTTTTCTAACTAATATTTTATAGTTTGACCTATCAGTGATAAACAGTGTGTTCAGGACTGCATAAAAGCTTTGATCCTGCTCTCTCACACCCCGAACTCAGATGCAGTAGATTCACTTATCTATCTGGATAGATAAATGTGTACCAAGAAAAATAACCCATAGTTTAAGGTAAGTAGAAAATCCACCTGTCGTGCCATTTTCCCTTCATCCAGATGTTTGAAGGAGAAACTGTCTTGCTAGTTGGATATGTATGTAGATGACAGTAGCAAAGCAAAAAGTTATTTTTGCTTGCCATAGTGATGGTGTTGTGTAAGTTAATGTGCTCACTTTTTAATATCCTTCCTATTTGATTGTCATCATGTGTTACTTGCTTTGGTATTTTAAAAGTGATCTTAAATTTAAATTTTTATTCATCATTGTTATATATAAGCCATAATGGATTCAGTGCTAGGCGAAGTGTGGTTGTGGGTGTGTTGAAGTTTTGTTGGGGGGTGGGGAGTGGGTTCCCCCTTGAGGTGGTGACTTTTGGCAAAAATTTCCCTAGCAATTAAAGCAAAAGCTTACTGAGAAAGGCAATGTGAAATATTCAGAGTAGATGAAGAAAATCAGCTGAGCTGAGCTACCTGTTTTGCTACCTTTGAGAGAACTTTTTTTACAATGAAATTGAGATGTATAGGAGGCTGTAGTAAGTTTTGTTTTCTAAATTCTCCTTGTAAGCTGTGCGTTGGTTCTGAGCTCATTAAGTCTTTTTTTTAAGACAAATGAAATGTTGAACAGTGAGGAGCCTTAAGGCTCTTTGCAAGTCACAGGAACATAGGTTTCCAAGTGCTCACATAGTTTCCAGGTGTTCACATAACAATGGGCATAGGGGATGTTGGTGTATTTGAGGTTTTATCTTTGATCCATCCTTTCTTTGCAATGATCAGTCACAGGGCTGCCAGGAACTAAGCATAAATAAAACTACAACAAGATGGAAGCCAGGGCTTAAGCAATGACCTGAGTTCATTCTACCGCTGCTTTTCCAGGCCTTTTCCCCCCCCCCCCCCCCCTTCCTCTGCTTACATTGTGTAATGATGTGGTGGTAAATGCTGAGAAGAGTATTTTTTCTTTTCTTCAAACTGTTCTTCATGAGTAGAAAAGCTTAAATAAGGAGATACAGGAGCTTGTTGTATATAAAAAGAAGTGTTGCTACCTTACAGTTAAGCTTAAAGTTGTTAATCTGTAAAGGACAGTGCATTTGGAAGTTACAGAAGTACATGAATGATGATGGTTTCAGTCTTTACAGTGGGCTTGAAATAAATGTATTTGACGTTTTCTTGTTTTGTTTCAAGATTTGGGTTGAAGTAAACTGAAATTTTCTATTTTGTTTCTATTACAATAATTTCAGGTTTCTGTATGGGAATTACTCCTCTTCCTTTCACAGTATTCTAGTATGCTAATGTGCATATAAAATAGGTTAAGTACAAGTTGCTGGACAAACTACATCTGAGTTTCAAATAACTGCTAATGAGTGATGGGTGTAGTTGCGTATTTTTCTGTCAGCTGCATGCCACAGCTCTTAGTAAGTGCAATGAAATATTTTGAAGGCATGGATGCTCGAAGAAGAGAAGACGAAGTGATGCATGCGAGTTAGTGCAGTTCTGTCAATTCTGATACAGTGACAAGCCCTGCAAGAAGCTAACAGCTCATTATATATTACTACTTTTGGTGTATTATTACTGTATCTACTTTACAAAGAGAACTCTAATTTTAGTTTTGAGGCTGGTGAAAATCATGGGGTGAATTTATCCCACTAGTGTAAATGCGCTAAAGCTCTCTGACCTTGCAGAGTTATATTTAATCTTACACCCACAGAAAACCTGTTTGCAAGCTCTCAAGTTACACAAGTGCAAGTGTAAATGGTGCTTGCAAACCTATATCATTAATGAGGGGAATCTGAAAATCAAACTGAACCCTTTGCTTTTAATGCGCACTAGTAGAACTAATTGTAATTAGATGACTCTACAGAAAATATCGCAACCCTTGGCTAGTCTGAAAATGCTAATTCTGTTTAATGTTGCTTCTGAACAAGCCCTGCAAGTAATTTATTCCATCGTTCTCTCAATGCACTTAATGCACTTCTGTTGGAATACTATTAAATGTTTCCTTCATATCTGGCTTTTTTAAGTACCTAAGAGTCATCCTCTTGCTCCTGACTACAGACCTTTTTGTACGACATAACAACTTTTTCATGCCTTAATGAAAGTTCTTGCAATGTTTTGGAGTAATTATATGAAGAATTGCCTTATAAGTTCTATACAAGTCCTCAGTGTGTCCCTCTCAGGATACAGATGGTCTCTGCTTATAACTATAATGGAGAAAAAGCTGAGTTACACAGTGCGTTTTTTTTGCCTCAAGCTTTACTGGTGAATCAGCCTTCAGGAGTCCCAGGCCTCTGAGATTGCAGGGAAAGTCTGGAGGAAGACTTTAGGCAGCACTTAAGCTGCACATACATAATTCTGTGGGGCCTGATGGCACTTGTGAGAGTGTACGGAGTTGACTTATGCCATTGCAAGGCCACCATCTGTTGTTTATTAAAGAGTCATGGTGTTTGGGAGAGGTTAATGAAGACTGGAAGAAAGTAAATGTCACTCCTATCTCCCAGAAGGGCAAGAAGGAACATCTGGGGAGCTGCAGGCTGGTCAGCCACTCTTCAAAAGGTGGTGGAGCCATTTATCCTGGAAAGCATTTCCAAACACAGGAAGGAGTACGCAGCATGGTTTTACAAAGGGAATGGCCCTCTACAAGAAGTGACTAGTTTGGTGCATGTGGACAGAGCAAGGGATGTCGTTTGTCTTCACCTTAGTAAGGTTTTTGACCCTGTCTCCTGTAACATCCTTGTAGACAAGCTGACAGAATATGGATTAGATAAGGGGGCAGTGAGGTGAATTAAAAACTACCTGGATGGCTGGGCCCAGAGGGTTGTAGAACAAGGTCCCTCAAGGCCAGTCACCAGTGATATACCCCAGGGGCCAATACTGAGGCCAGTACTGTTCAATGTCTTGATTAATGACCTGGATGATGGGGTGGAATGCACCCTTGGCAAGTTTGTAGATGATAAAAAGCTTCATGAGTGACTGATGAGCTAGAGGGTTGTGTTGCCATGGAGAGGGCCCTTGACAGGCTGGATAGAGAGGAATGTCATCAAATTGAATGCAAGGATGTACATCCAGGGATATCTGTGGATATGCCCCTGCACCACTACAGGCTTGGGGCTAAGTGGCTGGAAAGCAGTTCTGCAGAGAAGGCTTTGGGATCTTGGTGGACAACAAGCTGACCATAAGCCAGCACTGCACTGTTGTGCTGAAGGCCTGGGTAGCCAGTGGGTTGAGATCCTCCCCTTCTACTTGGTACAGGTGGGTCCACATCTGTGATTTTGTTTGCAGTTGTAGGCTCCCCATTACAAGAGAGAAATCGACTTACTGGAGTGAATCCAGCACAGATCCACAGATATGATGAATGTTCTGGAGCATCCTTTGCATGAGGAGAGGCTGAAAGAGTTGGGACTGTTCAGCCTGGAGAAGGCTTGGGGGGATCTTACCAGTACATGTAAATACCTGATGAGAGGGAGTGAGGCCAGAGTCTTCTCAGTGGTGCCCAGTGACAGGATAAGAGGAAATGGTCATATGAAGGTTAATCTGAAGGTCAGAAACCACTTTTTTGCTGTGAAAATATTCAAACACTGAAAACACTCTCAGGTTGCCTAGAGTGGCTGCGGAGTCTCCATCCTTGGAGATGGTCAAACCCTAGGTGGACGCAGTCCTGGGTAACCAGCTTTAGGTGTCCTTGCATGAGCAAGGCGCATGACAAGAGATCCATTCCAACCCAAATGATACTGTGGTTTTGTATATTCCTTTCTCTCCCTCACACCAAATAAACAAGATGAGAACCATGTCATGCTTGACATTGTTGCATGATATAGCTTGTGAACTATGTTGGAAAACTAAGCTCTGAGCCTTGTAACTGAGCTAATTGTCTAAAAATTAATTTGCAGCATAGCAGTTAACTTGGAAAATTAACTTGTGGAAGAGACTTTGGAAGAGCAGAGGCAAGTTCACCCTGTGACTGAAAGATGGCCTTCAACTCTGTGATTCTATCTCAGGCTTGCAGAAATGTCTTTTTCCTGAAGACATTTTGTTAAAATGCAGAATGTTTCTTTCAGAAACAATTCCTTTCCCTTACAGGTTTTCTCTGTTGAAAAAGAATTGGCATGTTTTCTGATGAAGACTGCAAACTAAAACATCCATTTCATATCCCAGCAGATGACCTCCAAATTAATCAATCCCAGTTCTGATGAAGTGACCTGTTTTAAAATAAATTTCTGCCAGCATGTATTATCATGTCTTTGGCCTTTAAACTTTGATGTGACTCCCTTCATGGGATTTCCAGAAATTATCTGTTGTTTTCCATCCTGATTTTCCTGGTGCTTCAGTTGGGTATTGGGAACTCATTTTAAGTACTCATTTGTGACTGGTTCAATTTTTGATTCTCAGGGTTAGCACCCAAGCTGAGCTGTTTGTTCCCAGGCTGAGCTGCGCACAGCTCAATAGTTTTTTATGTTATGCTCTGGCCACACAGGAATGGAGAAAATCATTGCTTTCCTAGGTCAGCTGTGCAATTACATTGTTTTTTTTGGGAGGGGGGGAAGAATATATGTCTGTATCTGATGATTCAGATAAGCTGCCATTAAAGGATAATCACTCATCATAATCTTCTGCATTCTACTGAATGTTTATGTGCCAGTTATTACTACACTGCATACTATTTCTGTAGAAGGAAAAATAATTAAAAACCTGATTGGACTTCTGTGACACTTTAAAGATACAGTAACTTTATATTTTGTGGCTGTATGTCTACACACTCTGTTGTGTTGTGTTTACACATCGGGTTGTTTTTTTTTTTTTAATGGAAATACGTGTTTGTTAAAAAAAGTCTGTTATCTGTGTTCTTGCAAAAGAATTCAGTAGTTAGCTAGATCAGCTAATGAGGAGAGAGGGAAATACAGGAAGGATATTGCTTAGTGAGGATGACTGTTGTTCAGTTCCTGTGACATAAATTGTAAACTGCTACTCAAGTTCTTATTTTCTTGGAAAGTGAGAAAAGATACAGATAACTGATGTCATTCTGCAGACGCTGAAGGTCTTTAGTGTGTTGATAACTCTACTGTTAAGGGTTGTGGGATTATTGGTGCCCTTGCATGTGTTGTTAAAATAGGGGAGAGTTAAGATAATTAAAATGATAGTACTTATTGCAGAATGATCATTAAACATGCTTGATCCTGATGCTGCATTGCACTTATCTTCCCTGATGAGCAGGAAGTCTTTCATTTAAAACAGTGTGAACGTTACTTTTCTGAGCAACTGACCTGTTTATGGGATTGCTTGCCCTCGCTGTGCGCATTTTGCATAGTAGCGACGAGAGGCAGTTGCTGTTTTGTTTGTAACACTTTTAAAGGCATGGAAAACCTAATACCTACTTTAGCAGGAAGGAAGGAAGAATTTCAGTCCCTGGCTGAACGCACAATCTTCAGGAGGAAAAGAAATTCATAATACGTAATTTAGTCTGTGAACTTGTCAATGTGCAGTTTATTTTCTGATGCTGTTAACAAGGAAAGGTTATGCAGCAGGTACATGTTCACTTGACAGCTTGTTTCCTGCTAGCAGGCTTGCTCTCTCACACACTCAGACACACTCATGCCCCCTTCCTCTCGCCCCCCCTCCAGAACAGCCCACCAGGATATCCTTTGGGAAGCAGCAGCACCGTTTCCCAGTTGGAGCTGTGTGCAGTTAAGCTCACTGATCTCCATGCCATGTGACTAGAAATGCAAGGAGCAGATTGACATCTGGCGCACACTCTCCAACTCGTCAGATAGCCAAAAAAAAAAAAAAGAGGGGGTGGGAGTGAGGAGGGGAGGTTCCCTTGCTTTTTTTCCTAGTGCTGTTAATTCCTGCTGGAGCTTGTTTGCCGCGAGCTCAGTTCATGGCAGTAACAGAAGCAGCAGCGCATACTCAGTATCTCAGTGCTCTCAATGAGGTCAAGCTGGATCAAAGGGAAACCTCCTGTGGAAGCATCTACTGTAAGTTCTGATACTGCTTTCTCCATGCTCCGTCCAAATGAGTTGTAGCCAGTACAACTGAGCCAGGATTCGGTGCTTTATGTCTCCCCAACAGATAATTTTGTGTGAGATCATCAGGCTTTATGTTAACTGAACTTGTCAGTAAGGCATCACTTGGATAATAATGCTGTGCATTTTGGGAGGAAAGGACTTATTGTTCTATCCTGTTATTTTCTGAGGCAGTGGGAAGAAGAAAGTGTGGTTTTGTCCTTTTGAAAAGCTCCAAGCTGTTGAGGTTACAGCTCACCAGACTCTGCTTTATGTAATCTACGTATTCTACTTTCTAAATAAAGTAATTGTAAGGTGTCTTTCAGATGTCCTTGGTTTTCATCAAATAGCTATTCTTTTGGGAAAAGTTACCTAAACATTTACATAATGAAAAGGAAAAAGAAGAAAAAAAAAACCTTGGAAATATCTGTAGTAGCTAAATTTCAGAGACACTCTCCTCGCATGAGCTGCTGTTCACCTCAGGGGTCTCTAATGTGATCATTCAGAAATATTTATTTGAAACCCGATTCTGAATATCAGTTTTAATGAAACTTTTCTCATTTATATGTAGTGAACCAGCTGGTTCTGCAGAAGTGCTCTTTAGCATGGAAGAATGCTAAGTTTTGTAGGTAGTATTGTCTCAATTACAGCATGGAAACCTTGGGGAACAGTGAAACCTTGGGCCATAATTTTTTCAGCTATATAACCCAACTTTTTTTTAAGGTCAAAAACCTTACTTGAATATCTATATCTAGAAGGCTCGCAAAGTGGTTTCAGTGAACAAAATAAGTACCACCTCTTTGTATTATTGTTAGTAATATATTCTAAAACCTGAGGGGGAAATAAAGCATCACAGATCATTATCCCTTTCTGCTGTGAAGTTCCTCTTGAAAGGGGATGGCATGATGTCTCTCTCTTGATCTTCAGCTAGTGAGTCTGGAAACCCGGCGGTATTGGCATTACTGTGCTGTGAAGCAGCATAATGTTGCAAATGTCATGATGACGCATGGCATTGTTTTACCCTCCAAAATCTAATATATTTGGGTTTTTTCAAATGTGTGTACTTTAATTATAGTTGTCTTTTTTATCTCTTTCAGTTAATAGTCATGACTTTCTTAGATACCTAACTTGGGTAGAGGAAAGAAGAAAATCAGTGTGAAATCAGGTCGTGCAATATCTAGGTGTGAAGCATAAATATTTTTGCTGGAGAGATTTAGGAAACACACTCTTGAAGACTCATTTTCAACTGCGTACTTCTATTTAATAAATAAAAGATCTGTTACTTTAATATGCTGTGATTTTTTTTTCTGGCATCACTGCTATTTAAATATGACAACATAGTATGTAAATTAGCATCTGATACTTATCACTCTTGTTCTGAGGATAGGATCAAAATGGTCTGGGAACCCATCACTGGATTTTTTTATTTTAAACTTGTATCTTTTCTTGGTTTTAAAGGAGGCTTTCTTTGGTTCCATTGAGACAGCTCCGTTTTTAAATGTATATAGTGGAAAACTCCATGCTGTATCTTTTTGTCCAGATGGTGATGTTTCTTTTCATTTCAGCATTCGGCTTCTGAGCTGATCCTAGTTGAAGATGAAATAACAGATACTGAAGATAATGAAGAGGAGGATTTAGGAGTTATGGATGATCAACGTAGTGTAATTCTCCATCTCATCTCTCAGCTCAAACTTGGCATGGACCTTACGAGGGTATGGATACTGTATCTGTTTTATAATTGTTCATTCTTTTTTCTTCTTCTCCTTCTGTGTGTGTGCATGTGCATGTGTGTGATTCCTGTGAGCATGCTTTCTCCCCAAGACAGTGAAGTTTGTGTCTTTAAAGGTGTGGTTCCAGAGGGCTGTGGAGTGCTGTCCCTTGCTAGGCAGGCTATTTTAGGGATGGAGAGCAGAGTTGGGGAAAGGGGAAGAGAAAAGGAGAAGGAAAAAACTCCAAAACCTCTTTTTTTTTTCCTTTTTTTTTCTTTTTTTGTAAGCCTTTCTGTGTCCTACTTGTATGTTAAATCAGTGTGCACAGAGTATTCGAGGAAACAAAACATCAGTTTTATAGGTGGATATGTTCTTAAGATTCCGATTTGTGGATTGGATTGCATTTAATTATTTGGTAGCTTCAAAAAACCTGTAATGGTAAAGAAATTAACAGCCTTCAATGTTATTGCTGTTCTTGTCTGTGCTTAGCAGCTCATCATTTTAACCTCCCTTCTGATCCTGGAACTGGTATTGTTATGAGCTTATCCATACTGATATAAACAGAGAAGTTAGTATCTTAGAAATTTCCTATAAGTCCTTAGAGTTTGGAAATTGGGTGGATGTTCTGGAAGGAGGGAATGCTTCTTTTTGAATAGTCCTACATTCCAGTGGAGCCTTCTTGTGGGGCTTAAGAATCAACTGGATTTTTTTTTTAAAGATAGAATACTCATTTCCTTCCACAAAGGTTTTCTACTTAAAAAAAAAAAGGCAAATAAAACCTCTATAACCCATTTTCACAAATAAGAGCAGCTCATTCTGACTTACTCCCTCCACAATTAAAAAGAAAGTTTTGGAATGACCACAGAATTACTCTTGTGCATGAGATTCTTCTCATGAGCGTTTTGATGTTCTGAAGAGTTCATCTACTTTCCTTTCAATCTTGCATACTAATGTATGGGCTGGAGAACAAGCCTCATGAGGAGCAGCTGAGAGAGCCGGGGTTGTTTAGCCTGGAGAAGAGGAGGCTGAGGGGAGACCTCATTGCTCTCGACAACTACCTGAAAGAAGGTTGTGGAGAGGAGGGTGCTGGCCTCTTCTCTCAAGTGACAGGGGAAAGAACAAGGGGCAGTGGCCTCAAGCTGCACCAGGGGAGGTTCAGGCTTGACATCAGAAAAAATTTTTCACAGAAGAAGGGTCGTTGGGCACTGGCACAGGCTCCCCAGGGAGGTGGTTGAGTCACCTTCCCTGGAGGTGTTTAAAAGGCAGGTGGACGAGGTGCTAAGGGGCATGGTTTAGTGGTTGGCAGGAATGGTTGGACTCGATGATACTGGAAGTCTTTTCCAACCTAGTGATTCTGTAATCAAAATCTATTTTTACTACCACTTTCTTCCAAGTAAGGCTTTCTCAATATAGCCTTTTCTGCTTCCTCTGGAACAATCGACAGTATTTAAAAATACTTGCATTTTTTAAGACTGAGCAGTCCCATGATCTATTGCTAAGTATAGCTGTTTAATAGCTGCATGACATGAATATTTTTCTAAATAGAACAAAAGTTTCATAATTTTGTTTGTGAATAATTTATACCTGTCACTTTTTAGTACGAATGGAGTTATGTACAGTTCGTTTTTGGTTTTGTTTCTTACATTCCTCATTTTTTCATAGCTCTTCCTCTTTTCCATGTTGATTTACTAAGGCTATCTCAGTCCATAATGTTTAAACCAGACTAAGATTCTTTATCCATTGTTCTTCTGTCTTCAAGACATTTTGTATTTGGTAATGAACAAAGTTTTTTCTTGTCTGATTTCCATTGTCATAGAGATGACATCTTTTTGTCATGGCAGAGGAGGCAAAACCCCCAAAGATGCACAGTTTGTAAATAAGAGAAATCCCTATAAATAAGGGAGGGGTTAACACTTATAAGTAGGAAGGTAAAGATGTTTGATAACCTTTTTCTTACATAGTTCTTGGAGCACAGTTTATAAGGATAGCGATAAATATAATCAGATCTAGAGTATGGCAAAATCTTAGCAGGCATGAATGTGGGTATGTAATACAGTCTGAGAGCAGGAACAGGCATATGGCAGAATTAGATCTCTCTCTAGTCTCTGTGATGCACGAATACACATATGATGAGTATTAATGAGACATGCCACATGTGCACACCACTTTTCTAACCATTTTGAGGATTAAAAAACAAATAAATTACAAGACAGCTGGCTGCTTTTTTTTTTTTAACTTTGCTTCACGACATGAGGCCCTCTGGGCCACATATGATAAAGCTTGGTTTGCTGGCTGCACCTCTTCTCATTTTTCATTATTTGTCAGAAAGGCAGATTTCGGATAGCCTTGATGCTACTCAGCTTCTGCTGGAAGTGGTTGTGGCACAGTAGTTGCCAATATCAAAGGATATTTTGTACGTTTCCATTTTCCTTTGCCTTCTTCCCTAGGGATGTTAGTTTGGTTTGTTTTGTGAGCTATGAATTGTAACATGATGATGCACAAACGAACAAACAGCTCTTCTGAGCCCTTTAGTGGCTTTTGGTTCTGGATGCATAATCATTACCTTCATGTACCATATCAGAGGAAATGGCATCTTTTCCTACGGGGTGTTTGCTTATGTTAGCCTTGGCCTTGCCTGCACTGACAGCAGTTTCCCACAGTGATCAGAGTGACGTTTAATGTTGCAGAGGTGCTTCGCCTTTGAAATGTGTCATGCTACTGTGCCTTTTAATGAGGAGTTAAACAGCAAAATCTACTGTGAGGCAAAACACCAGCAATGAAGTATCGAATCTGTGTGGGGATTTGCCAGAATGAGCTGCGCTCTGTGGTGGCCAAATAGACTTCAATAGCTGCTAAAGACAGTTGGGAGGGGAAGCAGTTCGCAGCTGCAGAACATGGTACAAAACTGATGCCTTGGACTGGGCTAGAACTTAAAACCTCATTTAAATTTGGAATTGGTCAAGGGAAAAAAGTTTCTATATTGTTTGTTCGTTGGACTTTAAAAAATCAAAAATAGTGCAAAAAAAATCAATGACAGCCTGATAAATGTGTTGGCAAATGGTATCTAATGGGTTGAAATTAATGCTAACAATTTGTACAGATGGGTGATCACTCCTCCACATTCCCTTACCTTCCCTACGCAGTTAACATGTGCTAAAAATAAAGGGCTGCCAATCTCTGTGAAAGGGCTGCCAGTATTTCTGCAGAGTAAGAACCTGTTGTAAATTAACATTGTAGTGTGTTCACGATGTCATAAGTTTTTAATCTGCTTGTTGATACACTTTTATGTTGTAATTTTATAATATTAGTGGGAGGGAGATAGGCTGTTTTATTCCCATAGTGACAGGGATGACAGTGGAATGCTTTTGTACCTCTAAGGGAAGGACATCTCAAGAGTTTTGACCAAGGTAGGGAGTGGTGCTGACACCCTTGTTTTGCCTTGCAGGAAATAATAGGAAGGATAAAGATCTCTGTTTTTAAGAAATCATGACCTTATTTTTCTCAGTTGCATTCGGTCCTAATTAAGTATAGGAGAATTCAAGCCCAGGAGGTTTAAACCAATGTCCTTTTTTTGAACCTCATTGAAAATGGAAGAATTCCTGTTAAACTGCTTCCTTTTCACATGAAGCCTGAGAGGAAACAAGAACAGAGATTATTCTAACATTTTAGAATGCAATCAGGAGATTATTTATTTTTTTTTTCCTTGAGACTTTGGCAACGTGGTATTTATTCTAGAGAGATTATTTTGTCCATTTGGTTGTCGTGCTGGCTTTTTCTTAATAGAAAAAAATCAGGCAGTTTTGACTTTTTGTGCAAATACACAAAGAAAAAAAAAGTTGTAGTCCAAAACCAATATAAAGAACGTGGGACCTAAGTGTATTTTTCTGGGCAGTGCATTCTGCTTGGCTGCATAAGAGTTGAAAACGTTGTTTGTTGGGAATCTAGAGTACTAGTGCAAGTGCTTGACAGTTGGGTGCTGGCAAGAAGAATACCATATGCTTCCAAATTTGTTTCTATTTTGCTAATTCTGCAGAAATCAATGTAGGGCCAATTAAAAAAAAACAACCCAGAAACAACAAACACAACCCCCCAGAAAAGGTCGGTGTGATGCTTTTTTGTTTGGTTTGACTGTATTAGTGTGTGGAGGTTTTGCGTATTGAAACTTCCAGATATTGAGATGATTTAGTAAAAGGCAATGTTTGCTAGGCGTATTTTATAACACTAGGGTTGTGTAAGCTTAAATATTTTTCATAGGTAGTTCTGCCTCCTTTTGAAGAAACAGTTCAATTATTCTTTGTTTTTCAGTGGATCCTTTCCTGCTACAATTAAGGATGTAGTTTCCATTTTAGTTGGGCTTTTAAATCAAGATCATTTGAGCTGGGGTTAAACCTTTATTCAGACTTTAAACTGATTCTTGTAACTGAATCATAAGAGTCCAGTGATTCATAACATCTCGTTTAGTGTCTGTGAGTGTAGCTGCGTTAAGTTTGTAGCTGCCAAGCACACAGCTATTATTTGAGAGAGTAGCTATGAGGACTGTGTGATCAAGCCAACAGGATGAAACACAGCAGTTTTAATGTTGTACCATAAAATTTACATCTTAAGTATGGTCTGTAGCTTTCTTCTCCTCCAGTTGTACTAGTAAAGGTCATTTTTTTTGAGAGAGACAGTTGGACATAATGAGACAAGGAGTGCTATTTATTCAAATGAGTTCCTCTGCCCTTTCATGTCTGTGCAGTGAACTCATCGTATTTTTTTCCGTGTTTTGGTGTCAGTTTCCCCTCTGCTAAACCTGATCTTTGGGTGTACAGTTTATATTACAATGAGATCCTCTATTGAGGGTCAGTAATACTGAGTTGCAGGGTTTTTTTTTAAGATTATATCAGATAGTGAATATTTGGTCAGCATGAGAATGCTGTAAGTTAAGATGGAATTGTTTAACAAGCTAAAAACATCCTAAGAAAATCGACTACCTTTGCACTTTACCTTCCAAACTTTTAAGTTTTACTTTCACAAACCAGTCTTCTGAGCCCCTCACTATCACACCACCCTGGGGACTGTAGGCTGCCTTTAGCATTCAGTCGTTTGCCACACACAGTGTAAAATTAAGGTCCTTCATCTTCTGGTGCCTTGTTAGTTTGGTAACAGAGCCCATGTAGCGTGCTCAAGGCTTACAGTGTAGAGTCAGAGGAAGATTACAGATGGAACTTTGCTTGATTTATATCTAAACTTATAAAAATTATTAGCTTATAAAGGACTATATGTATATAAATAATATATAGAAGGAGAGAACAAATGAGCGTGAATTTTACCAAATGGAGCAGTAACTGGGGTTTTTTTTTAGTTTTGGTACGTTGACTTACTGTGTAGCTATTAAGACTGCCTTTGAGCTGTTGTGACTAGAATTTTTCTTCCTGTTTACAAGTTCTCTTTGAAAAGAAGAACTAAATGTTTGATAGGAGTTTGACAGCTTCTGTTTCATTATCCATGGGATCCAAAAGTACGGAACTGTGCCCAGGTCCCACTTAGAATAGCAAGCTGGGGCAGCAGTGGGGAAAGCAAATGTGTTTGTAATTGAAGGGAGGCTCCCTGCGTGCTGTAAGTAACCCTGGCTTTGGGGAAAGGTAAAAAGTAAACGTATTGAAGAATAAAAGAGGAAAGCAGAAGAATTGCTTTAATAGAGGGCAGCTGTTGGTCAGCATCTGGCATCAATGAGCTGCTTTGATTCCAGATAAATTAGTGTGTGCCAGAAGTTCCTTGTTGGTCATGCAGGAGTGACCTCTGGACTCCTCTGGGATAGTCCTGTACAAGGTGTGGCAGGTGAGGGAGAAGGAATGGAAAGAAATGTATTATTTTAGGTCCTGTGGCCCTTGTCTGTCTTGCAGTGCTCTCTAGGATGTTTCATTGAAAATTTTTAACAAAGTGTTATTCCTAAGTGAGTGAGTGAGTTCGGCAACATCTGTGTTGACTAGATGAGCCACTTGAGATTGCATCCAAGCCCCTTAGGGCCAGCTCCCTCCTGTGCAGACTGCCTAGTGCTCACTCCTAGATTTTTTCTGCCCTCCCCCACCCCCCACCCCCGTAGCCTCTCTAGTCCCAGGACATTAATATAACAGTTTGTGCAGCTTTTGTTTGTTTCAGCTTGTCTGAAATAAGGTGAAGGCATGGAGGGGTCCACCAGAGTCCTATGGTGCAATCTCAGAGTGAGGGATGTGCCATCTGCCTCAGGATGGCAGGATAGCATGAAGACAGCAAGGGATTTGACTTGGGAGGTGACATGACACACATGATGACAGTGAAGGGCAGACGGAGTCAAATGGGGAGCTTTTTCTTATCTATAGCCTCTTGGGAGTGGTCCTTGGCATTGTCTTATCCTTGGGAAAACATCCATGATTTGGATTCAATTGGATCTAGTTGGCTGGGTTTGTTAGAGGCTGGAAGGGACCTAATATATATGCAGTGGTTGGTGAAAGGTTCAGGAATGAAATTGGGAGCTCAGATAACTGAGTGGGTACATGTACCCCTCACACTCTCCACCACTTACAGATTGGTGATGTGTATGGTTATATAAAATACTCATCTTCTAGCGGTTGGGGAGGATTTGCCTCTCCCTTTCTGGAGGATTCTGATCATTTGGTTTGTTGATATTTTGACCTAAGTTAACTTACATCAAAGTATGTTTTTATGCCCTGTAAACAAGGAGAACAATGGCTGGTTTGTTAACTGAGAGGAGAGGAAAAAGCAGATTTCCACGTGAGCGGAACAGCCTGTTCCTGTTGCATGAGTCGCTGTCGAGAATCATAATGAAATAGGAAGCAGCCTGCATGGCTATCAAGGCTGCTGCTTTTTCCTTCACTCATTATTTACATGGCAAAGAAAACTAAATTGCTGTGGCTGGGGGGAGGAAAATACACTGTCCCAAAATTTGGCAGGGCCGGAATTGCAGCTGTCTTAACTGTTCTCTTCCCCCTCTCCCTTCCCTCGTAGTAGTATGGTCATGGGGAAATCATATCTGCCTTTGTCTGCTTTGCATACAGGTAGTGCTTCCAACATTTATTTTGGAGAAAAGATCCCTGCTGGAGATGTATGCAAATTTCATGGCCCATCCAGACCTGTTTTTGTCAATTGCAGCTGGAGCCACCCCAGAGGAAAGAATTATCTGCTTTGTGGAGTATTATCTAACAGCTTTTCACGAAGGCCGAAAGGGAGCGGTTGCCAAGAAGCCCTATAACCCTATAATTGGTGAAACGTTTCATTGCTCGTGGGATGTGCCTAAAGATAAAGTGAAAGCATTCAGAACTAATGGTGCCTCTGTGGTTTCTAAGGACCCAATCAAGGAGTCTGGTCAGGACCAGTCCATGTGCTACAAGCTGAGGTTTGTAGCTGAACAAGTATCTCATCATCCACCGGTATCTTGCTTTTATTGTGAATGCAAAGAGAAGAAAATGTGCGTGAACGCTCACGTATGGACCAAAAGCAAGTTTATGGGCATGTCGATAGGTGTTTCTATGGTAGGTGAAGGTAAGAAATATGCATTTATTGTGGGTTTTTTTGAGCTAATGTTGTGGGTGTCAACATGACAGAAACTCAGATATTTTCCTGCTTGCTCTGCCTCTGACCTTTCATTTGAACCTTGTCGCTATTTAGTTTTGTGAAGTTTGGATTTATAAATGTAGGGTTCATGTAACTTTTTTCTGTCCAGACAGAACGCGACACATGTTATGTATATAAATGTGTGCTTATATTTATGTGAGACTGTTAATTATATCTGAAGTACACTCATGTTAAGTTGCAGTAGCAAATGGCTACTGACAGCATATTCTGCAAGAACATTTTTATTTGTCTTGCTTACTTTTAAAGTAATAGGCGATTTGGTATGGGACAGTTGCACAACTGGAACAGAGCAATAGGAAAACCCACTTTTTTTACTTAAGCCTAACGTTCTTTTTTCATAGTTCTACAAAGAATCGTGGTGTCTGTAGAGTTTTACGAAGTGTATTATCTCAAGCTTTGTAGCAAATTGTGTAGTCAAAGTATAAACCGTGATTTGCTATATCATATCTATACAGTCTGCTTTGTGATAAGTCATTGCTCAACAAGAGTTCAGAAATACCAGGAATCGTAACAAATTCTTAATCTGAACTGATAAGCGCATCTGTACCAGTGTCCTTATTGACTGCTAGTGTGTTTATTTAATGTTTGTAAACAACTTAATCAGCCTCTTTTGCCATTTTGAGGTTAATTTCCAATGTATGATTTTTAGTGTTTTGTAGGCTGTAGTCTCACAAGTACCGAGACAACTTAGAGTAAATGGTTCTCTTTGTCATTGTTGTGTTAAGTATTGTGATATCAAAGGGAGTAAAACAGTAGAGTGGGAAATGTAGTGATTTGGACTTGCCTTTGAATAACAACAAAACAGTCATAGTGAAAACATACGGATGTGCTCTGCTAGTCCTGCTAGCTAGAACTAAAGAACAAACCCAAGCAGCAGGAGCTACAGTAGCTTCTTTCCTGATGGCAATATATTTCCTTTTTGTAGAAGAGCCATGAGACTTCCTTACTGTTGGATTTTATATTGTTGTGATAGTTCAAGTCTATTGCACCGCTGCTGTTTTCTCCTTCCTATGATTTAGGTATTTTGCCTTTAATACGGAGTTAAGGAAGTTGGGAGGGGAGTGTTAGAAGGAAAATTGGTCCTTCTGCCTGTCTCCTGACTGTACTACTGCCAGCCTGAGTTATTGGTTGCACTTCATACATTTTCCGGGTACCTTTTCATTTCTAGTACTGTTTCTCAGTGAATGGGGCTATTTAATGGAAATAAAATTAAACACAAAGTCACTTATGATTATGTAGGAATAGAGAAATTTCTTTTCTTGCTGCTGGCAAACACAGTTCCCTGGGATCGGGGGTGTCTACTGTGTTGGTTATTTAAGACTTCAAAGTCCTGATGTGTCCCAGTTTTTAGAGAGAAAGGGTCTAGGAATTAACTACTTCCCTACCCCAGGGATTGTTTAATATGTATTTTTGAGAACAAGTTCTCCCTCACCCCCTTTTCTTTCCATCATCCTGGAGATATCCCAGGAGCGGAGGCAGGCTTTGGGGAACATCTGCAATGGTGAACTCTTATTGCAGGGTTTGCTGCTGTCTTTATGATGAGCGTTTTGGGAAGAAGTTTGGCTTTACCAATTTATAGTTATCATTGGTCTTTTTTTGCTAATGTGAGCAGTGCAGAAGCGTGCAGCTTCATGGTGACAGCGTTTTTGCGAAGTGATGGAGAAACTCCAGTGCAGCCTAAACATTTCTCTTGTGTGTTGAGGAATGGCGTTGAAAAGAAATTCTTCACAATGAGGGTAGTGAGGCGCTGGCACGGGTTGCCCAGGGAAGCTGTGGATGCCTCATACCTGGAGGTGTTCAAGATCAGGTTGGATGAGGCTTTGAGCAACCTGATCCAGTGGAAAGTGTCCCTGCCCATGGCAGGGGGGTTGGAACTGGATGAATTTCAAAGTCCCTTTCCAACCCAAACCATTCTGTGATTCTATGATGTTACTTGAAAGGCCATTTCCTTGATATCTGTCATATACCTGTGCCCATTCTGAGACTTGATTTAAATAGTTCCATTACAGTAGTTTCATTAAATTGTGCATTCATTCGGTTCTATTTAATATACGTAGGAAAATAAATTCCTTCCCGATAGAGCATTAGGAAGCTGCAATTCATGTTCTGGATAATTCAGTGGTATGGTGTGACCATCTTGTTCTAGTTCAGGTAACTATCACAACAGTTTTGGTTGATCTGTAACATTGTTGTGACCTTAGTGTTGAATACAAATAACTGTTATTTGTTTTGAAACTTTGCTCTTTATTGAAGACTTCTGTGCGTGGCCTTCAAATGATTCAGTGAAGCTTTTTCTACTGCAGTTGGCTATTTACAGGAATAGAGTACTACTAGATTTTTGACCTGTATTGTGTAAGGAATATGCTAGTAATGATTCTGTGGGGTTTCTGAAGCATAGGTTTTTAACTTGTCACAATGTCCTTAGATGTATAGAGCACGTTGCTTTTCATGCTGTGTTGGATATGCTGAAATATGATGCTGTGGAAGTACAAAGGCTTCTATAAGAATGTGAAGAATGAGAGGATTTGAGGACAGTATGGTCCTGTCATACAAAGGGTACAGCTCAGTATCTGAATTGTACAATTTTTAGTGTATGTGGCACCTCAAAGTGACTAAGATTTTTTTTTTTCTTTTTTCTCTATGTGTGATTTTTGTTGATTCAAAGTAAGTATCAGTTCCAGAGAAGCAGAACAAGTAGGAAAACTCTGCTGGAAATCTGTGTGAGAAGCTGTTTTATATGCTAGCCCTTCATCTGTGGTTATGAGAGGTCTAAATCTGGATTGCTAATGAAATATCTCAACTTTTTCTTCCCTATATAACTAAACCCTATTCTTCAGAGCAGTGAGTGTTGTTTCCTCATGAGAAAGCTACCCTGAATAGAACAGAGGGTATTTTGCATAAAAGAATTCACATTGCGTATGCAGTCCCTAATTCTGGTTAATTTTAATTATGTACTAATGAGAGAGGGAAGGAGAGGAAGAGGGTGTAATGAATAGAATCATATTAAGATTTAAATTAGTAGGGCATGGGAGAGTCAATGTAAATATTTAATGTTTTTTTTACACGGTCCAAAGACTCTTCAGACAGATACTGGTGATAGGATAAGAGTGCTTTAGTGGAAAAGGCCCTGGTGATTACACCTCAGTGTGGGCTGTGCGTGTTCTTTTCTGCTCTTGGGTTTTGTTCCAAAGCAGCAAAATCCAACAAGAAATGTCACCTTTGATTCACAGGTTAATTTTGCTGAAAGCATAAAGTACATTTAAGTGGATTGCTCTGTGTTATCAAGTGGCTAGTTATGTCTTATGTATTTCCTCCTGCTGTTTTGAATGTTTTAAAAACTAGTGAGGTATAGGCTTCCAAAAATCAGTTTTTAAATTGAAATGAACCTTGGAAGGATTCAATAAGTAGGGAGAAGGCTCAGTGCTCTTTCCAGGGTAAGTCTAAATGAAAGCAATGAATGCTGTTTCTCTTGTTTTTTTTTTTAATGTTCAAATATATGTATGTGTATATGGTTACAGTTGTACAGGTCTTTAATTTCAATTCCTAAGGCATTAGTGACTTTTTAATTTACTAGTCCCCAAGACTGACTGTTCACGCAACTGGAACTACCAAAACATTTCCCTAGTGCTTATTTTTGCTTTTTTTTGCTTATTTTTGTATTAATATTTCTTCGCCTGGTGGGTTCAGAACGGTTTCCGCATGGCATGGCACTCATTACTTAATTTAGCAAATGGCTCCAGTCTTTGGAAATTGAGCAGTGCCGCGCAGCTTGCTGGAACGTTTAGAGATGGTAACAGCCCGGTTCTGGCATCTCGCATTTTCCCGTGTGAACCCATGTGGCTGGTGGTGCCCTACACCCAGGTGGGGTTCAACTTTTACGTAACTTATTCCTCTTTGTGCCATGTTATGAATTAATGCAGACAGAGTGAAGAGCCTGTTAAATTAGGAAACTGCCCTAGGCTGTTTGTGTCCCACGTACCATTTGTTGTTCAGATTGATCTCCATACAATCAGTGGGAAGCATTAAATTTCACATGCCTCTTCTGCAGCGTATTGATCCAGAGCCTCCTCTGGGTATTTTGTCAATGTGCGTTACTGGAAAATCAATTCACAAAGCTGCAGCATCGGTGAGGGACATGTGATAGTCAAACAGGGAAAATGAGATGCTGCGAACATCCTTTCCTTTAATGCAGGCTGAGGAGTCGTGGAAAGGAGCATGACTGTGAATACATTGCTTTAGTCAAAAGCAGGAGTAAGTGGTAGTGAGGACATTTCAAGGGGGAATTTAAAAATTCTGCAGTTGTTTATAAAAGATTCATCTTTCTCTCTGTGCTTTTTTTCTAATAAACTAGATTACTAAATCCACTGTTGCTCCCAGAGTATTTATCTGGTGCATTCTTCCATGCATAATAGCTGCCTATTACTACTTAAGATTTTTTTAAAGGAATTTGCAGTTTCCAGAATGTTTCCTCCTCTCTCATCAAAGAACTGTTACTGAAAATGGGAGAACCTCCTGCAAATTTTTCATGTATATTTACTTACAGCCCTTTTTAAACTAAAAATGAATAATTCCTTACAGTGGGGAAGCAAGGAAAGAAAAATAGCATGTGTATTTTCCAGCAGTCACAATGTAATGATAGAAGCAGATGTTAAGAGTACACAGTGCTTTTAAAAATAATGGTTAGGTTTTAGGTTTCATGCCTTTAATTTATCGTTATTATTTATCATTAATAATTTATCATTATTATTTAAACTCAGCGGGGTAGGGCACAAATTCAGACTGTGGTAGCATTTACGAATGTTGACTCTTGGAGTCATTTTGGCTTCTTCTTCCCAGAGAGAGCATGGGTCTCAGTTCAGACAGGATGGTGCAGGTACCTATCTTCCTGGTGCTTCAGTCAGGTGAGGTTTTGCACATGGACTCCCCAGACAATGGAGTGCAAAACTAAGTGACGTTAATGCTAAAAGCAGTATCAAGTTGTGGATATTTCAGATCTTCACTTGATTCTTTTTTAGACTCTAATAACTGAGGTGGAGTCATATTTCAAGTGAGAGAGCACTTTGTTAAAAATGTATTTCTTCAGATGTTAAAGGAATTAAAAATATGCTATCAAGTGCTAAAAATACTGCCAAGAGAGCTGGGCTCAGTTTTTAATATCTAACCTGTTGTGATGGTTAAATATTTACATTGAAGGTCACTGCTGTTGTTTGCTGTTTGCTTTTCAGTGTGCTTAGCAGCTTTCATTAGAGCTCTGTCCCTCCTTCTGGAGTTAGGGAGCAAAAAAGCTATTGATCCCATCAGAGGGACAAAAGCAAGCCTGTACTAACCCTGAAGGAAATTGTGTTTATCATGGCCATTTCTGCTCATGTGGGAGCATGAAGTGACAGTCAGAGGAGAATGGCTGGGCCGGGGGGAGAAGTAGGAGGCTCTGGAGAAGCTCATGTGGAGGAGTGGTTCATAAATACAGCGGGATTCAGCAGTGAGCACCACGCCTGCCCACCGTACTGCTGTTAGACCTTTTGTCTTTTCAAAAAGCCCGAGCACAAAAACCTCACACCAACAAAACCCCCATAATTCTCATGTTGGAACCTGACGCTTGCAGGCAGACTGTGCTTGCTTGACTCTGTGAGGATTGTGACCATGATGAGTGGAAAAATGTGACCTCCTGGATACACCACAGGCCACAGCTGGTTGCTATCTACGTATCTGTTGCCCATGACTCTAAAGCAGAAGGTGGAGAATAAATGGGAAGACGAGGAGATAGAAAAGCTGACAGACATGGGTCTAAAACCTGTTGTAGTTCTCTGTGTGGAAAACGCCCATCTGCAGACTCTCAGGTTTCCTTTCTGTGTGTTTGGTCAGTATCCAAAGTATTGCTTTGATCCTTTTGAATAGCATCATCTAGTTCAAAAGTTTCTTAAGTGTTGCTTCTTTTTGAGTAAAAGTTCTTCCTGGCTGTGTGTCCAAGTGGATTGGGTGGTTTGACCTTCCTGCAATGTCTTCAGCCTGGTTTTACCTGCAGGTGTAGAGCTGAGGAGGCTTGAGGCAGAATGTGTGTGTTCCAGCTGTGTCCTGGACGGTCCCTGCTCATTAGGGTCAGCACACAATGCAAAGGATTGGTGACTTGCTGAGGCAAAATGATGAAATGTCCTCCTAAGACATTGCTTTCCTGTGTTTGTGCTTTTGCACCCTTTAGCTCGTTTGTGTCAAACTTGCTGGAGTAGAAGTGCTGGCTTTGTCACTGCTGGCAGGCTGAGGTTGCAGAATTCCTGAGGATAACTCCAAAACTTATTCTGGTTTGCTTAAGATGTTTTCCTCTGGAACGGTTTCAGAAGGCAGAAGTGTCAAGTTGCGGAGCTTCCCGTGCCTGTGTTTAGTTCTGTTAATTGGAGCCGATGTTTAAGATGATAATTGTGTTAGAGCTCGGTGCTTTTAAATTCTGAATGTTATTTAGGTTTGTGTTCTTATACATGTGTTAAGGGCATATTTTTATGTTAGCAGTAGTGGTGCCTTGTTCCTATTTAGTCCTTTTCCATCATTACATGTCAGAGCACTTTTGCAAAATTAGTGTTGTTATTCCTTTAAACACATAGATAAACTAATCGGTATGGCTACCAATGGGATCTTCTGCTCCATGGTGAAGGCAAGCTCCTCTTGTTTCTAAACAGATACTATTCCTACGTCAAGATAATTTCCCTGATTTTCTATTTTTTTCCCCAAATATTTCTGGATTCTGAGTGCTTCCTGTGGTGGGTTATTTTCCCTCCCTGTTGTGAAAAATTATTTTCAAAGCTGTAATTTTTGCCTTCAGGCAGCTACTAAATGGGACACAAAAGAGTGTAAAACTCTAATCAGAAATCGGCTATAGGTATTGGGCATGATCTGATTCTGTGTGCAAGGCTTAAGGTGCTGTTAGCTAGTCCTATGTCCTGTTCTTTGTTATCCTTAAGACCAAACTACAGCTGTGGCGGTGATAAGTCTGTATCCTTAACCCCCGGGGAAGCCAAGATCTGATCAGACATGCACCTTCCTTTGTAGTTCCAAATAATATTGAAACTGCTGCTACATGCTGTTGTTTTTAGTTCCAACCCTATAATGCTGAGGGTGGAGGAACCTTCTCAGAATGTAATAGAGTTGCTAGTAATTTTCTTTGCATGGTAGGGACGTTTGTCTTGGTGGTAATAGGGCAGTGGCCCTGGTGGCCCCTCATTGATTATGCAAGACTTTTGCAAAGGCTCTTTGGGAAACCAGGTGTTTGAAATTGAAGGAGCAAACTTCTAAGAAATTTCTAGATGGATTCCTTAAGCATGTTTTGTAGTTGCACCCAGGCAGACCTAGAGACAGCCTTTCACGTCCACCAACAAATGCATCAGTAAGAAATTAGCAGAGAGGACCTGGTCGTGCCTCATTGAATGGACAACTGAAGAGTCCTTTGGCCATGCCCATATTTTTTCTGAGATTGTGATATATCACTGTGTCAGGGTCTGAATATTCAGTGTGGCTTTTTGCAAGCAAATGTTCTTTATTTTCCAGCCTTAACAGTTTATTGCTTGTTAATAACACAAAATAGGTAATCTAGTCAGATTTTCCAATAAACCATTAGACACCATGAAGGGTCACAGGGTACACATTCAAATTGCGTGCTTTTTAAAAGTGTTTGTTCGAGGAAATTTATTCCAGAGGGCAGGTTTTTGGTTTTTTTTCTTAGCACAGTACCCTCCTTCAAGGCCAGTTGCACATTGTGCTCTCTGTGGAACTATGTTTTCCTGACAGTGATTGGTCAGTGATTGTCAGGTCTTACCGGTGAACTTTTATCACTTCACTTTCAACCTTCTTCCTATGTAGGTGTTCTTCACTTGCTGGAACATGAAGAAGAGTATGTTTTCACCCTGCCTAGTGCCTATGCTCGCTCGATACTTACCATCCCATGGGTGGAGCTTGGAGGAAAAGTCAACATCAGTTGTGCCAGAACAGGCTATTCTGCCACGGTCACGTTCCACACCAAACCGTTCTATGGAGGGAAGGTCCACAGGTATGGGAATTACTGTCTCATTCTTGATTGCTACTTGATTTCAGTGGAAAGATTCCTGGGCATCTGTTTGGTTCTTTTGTTGGAGTATTTTATAGGCAGATACCTGAATTTCTTTTCTTAGTAGTGTCTGAGATGACTTACAGCTTTAGAGCACAGTTTGCTGTAGTTACGCATTTATATTGTATAATTGAATTGGATATATTTTGTGGAATCATAGAATGGTTTGGGTTGGAAAGGACCTTAAAGATCATCCAGTTCCAACCCATTAAACTGAATTTTATTGCTTGTAAAAATGTCTGTAAATGCAGGATCAGAAATAACATTTATAAAAAAAGAAAATATTTCTGCTACACCAGCTGCTGCTTCTGCGTGAGTCTTGTAGATGAACTGGGGTTCCAGGTGGAACCTCCTACAGGAGGAGAGAAGCGGAAGTGTTACCACCCATAGTGGTAGCTCCCTACTGGGGACTCGCTTTTCGACCCTGCAATTCCAGATGATGGAAGTATTATTTTTGTCTTTGGTTCCCCTTTATTAAGTGTGTGAAGAGGATTTCTCTCTTACGTCCATTCTCAAGTTGATGACCCACTCATTAACATATGGAAGCCCCTTTCTTGTTCTGCTCTGGACTGTAGCACTGTCCGTCACAAGGCTGTTGCCTGTTGTGGCTTTGCGTAGTTACCTCTCTTTTGTTTCCCTTGGTCAAAGTATTCTTCCCTACGTGGGTCAACGATTTCAATATCGTGTTCAGGCGAATATCAACATGGGCTATTTTTTGACTGAGGTTTTTGTAAAAGATGCCAGTTAATAATCGGTGCCGTTGAGGTGGGTGAAAATTGGAGAAGGTTGTGCTGTGTTAGTTTAATCATTTAAAAACGTAATTGAGTTTACAGATTGTTTGGCATGACTTATCAAATAATTTCATGTTCATGGAGACACACACCCACTCCAAGCTTCTCTTCAACTTATCTATATTGCTCACGCTCGAAACAGTTCTTGGACCACTGAGGTAGCTTAAATCGTTGCCTTTCAGAATCCGAGAAGTAAACTCGTAGAGCTAAAGAATCAAATAAAGGTACCAGAAAACGTCACATGTCAGGGCTTGTTTTTCAGGCTGATGAGGTAAACATTTCTGGGTTAGAGCTGAACATCAGTTTTACATTTGGTTGCTTTGGAAGAACAAAGTTGTCCAAAAGCTACTGCGGTGTTAGGAGAGCTTTCTTGGGCTGAGTCTTTCTTTCTGGAGACACCATTGCTACTTTGCTTGAGAAATGACTTTGTAGATGCAGAAAGCTGCTTGTAGCCCAAGCCGTGGTTGTGCTTTCGTATGCTGATAATTAATGGTACCGCTTACTTCAGTGGGCTTTTTTTTCTTCCCTCTTGGATTAGGGTTACAGCTGAAGTGAAACACAATCCCACTAACACCATAGTATGCAAGGCACAGGGAGAATGGAACGGTACGCTGGAATTTACTTACAGCAATGGAGAAACCAAAGTGATTGACACTAATAAACTGCCTGTTATCAGGAAAAAGATTAGGCCAATAGCAAAACAAGGCCCGCTGGAATCAAGGTAAGGCCGGAGGCGTTAGTGTTCTGCTTCTGAACCTTTGGTAGGAACAGAACGGGGAAGGAAAACCGCAGTTATAAATGGTGTGGCTCAAAACAGCCGCACTTCCTACAGCGTGTTAATCTAGGCGCAGGTAGCTGAAGCTGTGTATTGGTTCTCTGGTACATAAATTACACTATAATGATGGATACTTCAATTCTGTAAAGGGGAAAAATGCTAGTATTGGCTTTAATAAGCATTTGGAAAATGGTAATTTTCACCTACTTGTTTGAGTGATTGTAACACGGTTGTCAAACTGTTTTGTTGCAAGTAATGTTGCTTCTTATCATGTACACTGGAATGTCAGATTTTATACATTTTATAATAGATAAATATGCAAAATGTGATGCAGCGTGAGATATAAATACACACACATGGTTTTAAGGCTCTCAGCACCCAAACTGACTAGGTACATCAGAAAAGAACTTGTTCTGCTATTCACTGTCAATAGCTGTTGACGCTTATCTTCAGAAAAATCAATATTATGATTGAATTTAGGAACATTTTATTGGAGGATTTAAAAGCGAGAGTTAAGCTTCGTTTTATTACCTGTAAATATGTTTTCTTTATTGTACAAAGATGTTTCTTGAGATAATTTCCCTTCTTTTATAGAACCACAGCATCATAGAATGGTTTGGGTTAGAAGGGACCTTAAAGATCATCCAGTTCCAACCCTCCTGCCGTGGGCAGGGACACCTCACACTAGAACAGGCATCCACGACTTCTCTGGGCACTCTGTGCCAGTGCCTCACCACCCTCACAGGAAAAAATTTCTTCCTAATATCTCATCTAAATCTCCCCTCTTTCAGCTTAAAACCATTCCCCCTTGTCCTATCCCTGCACTCCCTCATAGGGAGCGCCTCCCCCAGCTTTTCCCTTTAGGTATTTTGTAGACATCCACACAAACTCTTTTTTCCCCTGTAGTTTAGAAACAGAAAGGTTGGAGTAAATAAGGAAACCAGCAGGACTGCAGTGTATTTGTTGTATTTTTTGGATACTAGTAAGCAAATTGGAACTCCCCAGTGTTTTTTGGGATATGCAGTTTATCAGACTGTAAATAGAAACTCATTTAAAGACCCCTGGAAATATGTGAAAGCTGCAGTTAAGTTTCTTCTCAACACTTTTCTTGGCAAAGTTGCTGTTAGGCTAATACAGCGTGCAAAGGTATCGCATCTGAATGCGGTCACTTGTGGGAAAATCAGATTTAGTTGCATGCCAATAGTGTTAACTGGGAATATAGAGCACAGACCTACAAGGGCTCCCTGGAGTCGACTCTGTTAGTAATGTGGGGGGAACAGTCAGTGTCCTAATTTACTGTACTCTTGGCTTTTGGCTAACATTCCCTTGCAATTAAAAAATTTAACTGCAAATCAGTATCTGAATCATCAGGAAAGAATGTGAGAAGGAAGTGATTAAAGAAATCCATCTACTTTGAGACGAAAAGAGTCAGGAACAGACCTTAAAGATCATCCAGCTCCAACTGGGACACCTCCCACCAGCCCAGGCTGCCCAAGGCCCCATCCAGCCTGGCCTTGAACACCTCCAGGGATGGGGCAGCCACAGCTTCCCTGGGCAACCTGTGCCAGGGCCTCACCACTCTCATGGTGAAGAATTTCTTCCTAACGTCTAATCTAGATCTTCCCCCTTCCAATTTAAAGCCATTCCCCCTCGCCCTTTCACTCCATGCCCTCATAAAAAGTCCCTCCCCAGCTTTCCTGTAGGCCCCCTTGAGGTGCTGGAAGCTGCTCTAAGGTCTCCCTGGAGCCTTCTCTTCTCCAGGCTGAACAACCCCAACCCTCTCAGCCTGTCTCAGAGCAGAGGTGCTCCAGCCCTCGGATCACATGAACAAAAGCTCGTGATTTTCCAGTTAACTTTTGTTTCCTTGCATGGCAAAATACTGGGAGCAGAACAAATCTGGAAGTATAGTCCAGAAATGCTGTGAATATCCTAGTAAAGCGATGGTTCATGAGCTGTGTGACTTCCAGAGACAGCACAGAGAACAGGGCATCAGTCTGCCTCTCCCCATTCTGGTGTCCAGCTGGTCAGTCAGCTGTGCCAGATGTGTTCTCACTCTGCTGCTTGTGCTCCTCCGTCCTACAGGCACCTTTGGCAACACGTCACCAGTTCCCTGAAAGAAGGCAATATCGATGCAGCAACAGAACACAAGCACCGCCTCGAAGAGAGGCAGCGAGCAGAGGAGAGGCAGCGCGCCGCTTTGGCAACGCCATGGAAACCAAAATATTTTGCCAAAGAGGTACGTTCACTCAAGACCCAACAGTAAACTGGGAAGGGGGCTTGTCTGTTTTTTTTTTGCTGTGGGCGGCTGGGGGGTGTTAGTAACATGGGTTGATTTCTTTCTTTTATTTTATTTTTTGCCAGAATTTGGCTCTTTAAGAAATGCAACGGATTGTTCCATGTCCATTTTGTGAACTTGTTCACTTTCCTTCTTTTAAATTCATTATAGCTTGAATTTTTGATACCTAATGTTAGGCACCTAAAGCAATGCTTTTTACTTTAAAATCCACACCTTAGTGTACAAATGCTGTGTACTCTCATCCCTTACTAATCTTGATCTTGGCATACTAAAGTGAACATGATCTAGGGATATTTGTCCAACACAAGTAAGCATGGACATCTTAAACACAGTCTTGGGACTCATCTGCTTGAAATGAAATGGATTTTACTAAGTTCATCTTTGCCCAAAGATGCGCAGGGGAAACAAGACTTACTGAGGGAATTATTATGTGACTATATTGTTAAGTTAGCCCCTGTGTGCAGCTCTGTAAACCAGCAATTCGGCTGTTGTATCTTCCCATGACTTCTCTTCCCCCTTGTAGTTATTTCTGTGCGGCCCAGATTACCTGTAAATTCATTAAGCTGCAGAATGTTCAGGGGACAGGGATGGTTTCTTGTGTTGATGGGCATTTTAGCTTTTATGTGGCCGTATGCAGATCCAATCTATATAAATCTGGTTTGTAAACTCTCCCCAATTTTCTTGCAGGGTGATGGTTGGCTATACGTGAATCCTCTCTGGAAGACCCATTGACGAGATAGAGCAGTTGCCTCGTCACTTTACCTTAAAGGCATTAAAATGACACAGTATATAACTTCAAGATGTCTCTGAATAGGTCCTTTGATCAGAAGATCCAAACGGGAAGCTGTATGCTGTGAATGATGCATCTCAAAATAATCACAAGCTCGAGTTTATTCAGGAGCCGTCTTGTGTGTACGGATACACAAACACACGCGCACACGTCCATACAGACACACGTGTCTACACGCAGTTTGTATGTGTTTGTGTGTGTATTATTTACACTACATGTAAACAAGTTTAAACACTAACAGTGATTTAAAGACGTTTTCCTCTAAGTGTTAGGGCATAGAGCTCTGGCTGGATTCAGCTGGGGTTACCCAAGTTGTGTGCTTGCAGGATCAGGCCCTACGCTGGTATTTAAGAAAATACTTTTTTATTAGCACTGGTTAAGGTTTTTCTATTTTTCACTTTGCCAAAAATGTTTTGCACTTAAAATGTGACGTCTCACTTAACGGCAGTTGTTCTGTCTAAAGAGTCCTTGAGTAACTCACTTTGACGTAAGAATGATACAGCGACAGCGCACTCACTCGCTCACCGGGATGCTGATTTAAGAGCATGTTTCCTGTCACTTACCAGTGTCAGTTTTTTCCCATTGGATAAGACGTAGCAATACCTTCTCCAGAACGTTGTTCACGCTAACCCGTTGTGCCCTCACTTTTTGTTTGTTCGTACTTCCAGCTGTTGAATAGATCTGTGGTCACCAGTGAGCCAGTTGCTCTGGGAGTCTTGGTCTTGCTGTGTAATGTTCTCTGTCATGCCAGTGCTTTTGGATTCCGTGTTGCACTTGATCCCTTCTGGCAGATGGAGCTGTGGCGTTCCAGCTCACTCTTGCCTCAGCTTTCCACCCCCAGTAACAGGGGCACAGTGCGCCACGGGGCTGTGCCTCAGGCATCCCTTTCACAGCCTTTTCCCTCTTAAGTTCAACCACCACCGGTGCATTCACACTAAAATACCAGGCTGTGCGCTGACACGGGTGACGCTGGGGAGGAGTCGTGTCCTGCTGTGCTGGGAATGAGCCTTCCCCACCCGTCCAGAGCAGGTTGGGTGCCCGGCTCTGGGAAATGAGACAGTCAGTGCCCATAATTCCATATGCAGGCTCCCAGCAGACCTGTATTTTGATTTTTGCGTTTGACCCAGTTGATTGCTTCTGGAAGAACTATTTGGATGATTAGGGATGATCTAACCGGCCTTCTCAGATGAATCACTTTCAGATGTCAAAGTAACAATTTAGTAACCCATCACATTGCGCCAAAACCTTTTCAGTGAAACAAATGAGATAGGATATAATTTGTTTTGTAAAGATAAAAAAGGAAACAATCCCGTAGCTTGATCTTGCTTTGAAGGGCAACCACTGTGATACGAAGTGAGGGGATTCTAAAGTGCATTAAAGCTTCGTTGCTTGTTAGTTCATGTTTGTTGAAACTGAAGATGTGTTTGAGAGAAGTGGTGAGAAAAGGCAAAGGTACAACGCGTGCTGACTTCACTCAGTGCTTCTTTTTACAGTGCCCTGTAAAGAAACCACTACGTTTCGAGCATACGGTAGCGGGGATGCCGAACTTTCTGTAGTACTGATTCATTTGGTGCCTTTCGCCTGCTTTCTTATCGTTAATAGCTTGTGCTTTAGGGATGTTACACAAACCTGGTTAGGTCGAAGCGCTGCTTCTGTCTGTTCTAGTGCATCCTGATTATTTTTTGGGGGACATGTTAAAATCTCTTTAGCAACTCAGAAGGCTGAACAGAGGTGTGCACGCAAGGGAACGTGCCACTAAGTTGTTCATTTGGGTATAATATTTAATAGATATTTACATTTGAACTTCAGATCCCTATTTAACAAAGTTGTGGCTCCTTTTTCCTCCCAAATGCCATTTTGGCTGCTCGTATGTACTTTTTTTTGCACGTTAGAAAGGATTAACATTCTAAATTATTTTAAATCCTATTTTTTAAAAAAGAAAATGTGGACTGTATGAGCTTGATTTTGTAACTGACACTTTTTTTTTTAAAGGAAAATCTTATTTTTAGAATAGTTGATGTTTTTCTGTAACAAAACCAAAATGATAGTGAACTACTGTGAAGTGTCATCACAAAAACTGGTGTTTTATCACCTGCAAGAATTAACTTTGTAACGCATCCACTCTTGTCCTAGAGGTTAGTCTGATCAGTGACCAGTATTCACACAGTTTGCAACAGCATCATAAAGAACAATTGCAAATGCAGAATTAAACACATGGAACATCTTCCCATAACTTCTAATTTTCACGCACCAAAGAACAAGCCACATGCTCACTGAAAACAGCCACTGCAAACCTCTGTCTGTCAGGCCCGCAGCCTGCGCTCCTGAAAGGGTGGACCTCTTTCGGCTCTGCTGGTTTGAGGCTACAAAGGTGCTGTAGCCGTTCTTTTAAAGAGAAATTTGAATAGTTTTATGCTTGTAATTTATTATTTCTTTTTTTCTGTCTGCATGGTTGGTTGTTTCTGCATGCCGAGAACATTCCACTTGTGCTCTGGTAAATGTTTTGTTTTGTTTCTATGCTGTGAAGGCTCCCCTGATGCCGTTACTGCTGTCCCCTTCCCAAAGCACCTTGGGAGAGGCAAACGCAAAACCGTCCTTTCTGAAGAGCCCAGCAGTGAGAGATTCCAGAACAAGATTCACAAGTGTCATCTTATTTTTCTGATAGTTATGTGTTCGATATATTTTACAGGACTGATAAGTAAATATTCATAAGCCTTATTCTGTAGGTTGCTCCAATAGCTGTCTTAGACTTGCAAGTGAATCTTTTCAAGTAGCCAATGTACACTGAATTGTAATGTAAAAACCTCTGTGTACTTCACTTTTTTCTTTTTGTGCCACCCGTAGGAAGCCTATGCAACCTTTTTCTTTCTTAAATTAGAAACGTTCAGAAAGAAAATTTATACCTTTATCATTTAAAGGACGCTCTGGCAGTCTCTTCTGATTTGCCTTCCTTTCATAATTTGTGACTTTTAAAACGACAATGCTCGTGAATAAAAGGCTCGTTTCATTTAGTAGTGAGATGCCCTTTCTCTTTTCATGGAAGCACAAGTTAACTGTCGTCAGTTACTCAGATGTCCCGAAGCACTGTGCGACACTCGGGGCGCCCGTGAGCTGCTTGCATGATTCCGATAGAAGCGACACCGCGGCTGGATCCTGGTTTGTTGTGGGTGTTGCTCTCCCCAGTTAGTGCTGCCAGACATGTGATAGGTAAGTTTTTGTTTAAACTGGACGGCACGACATGCAGAAAACAGGGCTGGGAAGCATCACAGCCCTAGGGAAGAGTGAGGAACACAAGCCTTATTTCAACGATAGAAAGGAAAAGGTGGTGTTTCTGAGTAATCGTATTTCATTTAATCTTTTAACAGAGTTTTTCAGTTAGATACCTCTTAAACTACAAATCTAAATTAGTGTAGGATTGGATGCTTACATGGGGAGGAAAAATGTGCTTAGAGGTTTTGTGGATCCTGAGCAACATTTTTTAAGTATTAGATAAATGCTGTTGTAGCTTGTTTTAAACACTGGTCCACAGCGTTGGAAACTATTGTGCAAGAACACTTTGTTTTTATGCAAACCCGAAAACAACACTGGCTGTAAATGGGACGGGAAACACTACCCAGTTATGTTCTTCGCATTGCTTCAAGGTCATGTCATGGACCAGTTCATACACTTGGTTTAAAGACATTATTGACAGTTTTAGTTGTAGCCAAATAGCATTTCAATTTTTACTCATAGTGGGACTGATAGGTACAGAAGGCTCAGTAAAAGCAGTTCATAAATGGTTTCTTCAAGATTATCAAGATATTTAACTAACAACTTTTCTCCCCGTTGTGGAATTTCTTCCACAAGTCAAAATATTTCTTCAAGATTACCAATCGCACTGTCTGCCCTCACTGCATTCAGCAGCGATCATTAAGCAATACAGAACTTCCAGCAGTACCGGCTTCTAGACACTTGCAGTTTTAGTTCCTGCAGAGCGCAGGTGCCTGTGGAACCAAGAAAGGTGATAACAGTGCCTGCCACTTCTTTTTTTCTAAGTGGCTTCCTTAATGACTTCAACTTTTCATTTAAATGCAGAGAATTAGCAGAAGCTCGGAATCAAATTGGAGAAGGCTCAGGTATCAGAACCAGCCTGGCTACGATGCCATAGTTAGCTTATTTTTCTTACAGGCAGCGTTCTTAAAAGCTGTAAAAGGATTCACTTATTTCTGCTTTGTTAAAGAAAATGCTGTTGGCCCAGACAGAAGACATCTGTAAACATACCTAAAGGTGAGGGGCAAGCTTTTATTTTCTTTATTAAAACTAGGGTGGAGTTACTGCCAAACCACAGGCTGACCAGCAGCATGTTCTGTTGACTTTCAGCTGTTCTTCCAACTGTTAGCTTGCTTGTTTCTTACTAATGGTGATGGGGCAGGATGCAGATTTGCTTGAAAGAAGCAAGAGAATAAAAATAATGCATCAAATAAATACACACAAGTGAAAGGGGTGATTAAGCAAGGTAACAGCTTGAGCTTGAGCTCCTCCAGATGCTCGAAGGATTCACTGCAACATTATGTGTTTGGGAAAGGCGGCTGCTGTTCTCTCTAAAATATTACAGGCATCTTGAATTTCATCTCGGTAGAGGGTCTACATCTGGCTTCGTAAATTGGAACTGGAAGGGTGTTAAGTAGCTGCTGTGGCTTCATTACAGCAGCTTCATTCCAGCAGCTTCCCGAGTTCAGCAGATTTGCATTATAGCAGTTGGAACAACTTAATTTATCGCTAGGACCATAAGCAACATGTTATTGAGTTAATCACAACAAAAGTGACGCAACACCCTTAACACAAAACTTGAATTAACTTTTATTTTCCCCTACAGTTGACAACTGGTCTGCAGTGAGCTTTAAAGCAACAAAATAAAATGAATTCTCCAAACGACAGGGGGCCAGAAATCCAGATTTAATAACCTTTGTGAAAATGTTGCAGCTGTAGTATTGGTCTGTATAAACCATCAGAGTCAAAAATGAGTTCATAAATCAAAACCAAAAAAAATATTCTACACCTTGGGAAAGAAGTCAGCAGTAACATTTTCACAGAACACTGTAAATTTACATTTTCTTCATGAAAGGTACATACTATTCTGCATTTCACATCAAATGATTGATGCAAGTTCTGTTTCTATAAAAAGTTACAAGCTGGGGCAGGAAAACAAACTGAAAACTGCTTTCATTTGAATTAAAGAAAATT
Organism: Phaenicophaeus curvirostris; assembly: GCF_032191515.1. Lineage (NCBI taxonomy): Eukaryota > Metazoa > Chordata > Aves > Cuculiformes > Cuculidae > Phaenicophaeus > Phaenicophaeus curvirostris. The sequence goes on along the minus strand of NC_091397.1, from coordinate 47,191,550 downwards.
GTCAAGTCTATAAAGGTTTCCTGTATCTGGAAAGTGAATGTGTTCAGTCTCCATTTATATTTTAGTGCATTTAATCTGACAGTTTTCACCACTTTTTTTTTTTTTAAAAAAAACCAACCCAACCGTATAAAAGACAGACAAAGCACTCAGCACTAGAGCAGGAATTTCTTCAATTTGTTTAAGCACTCTAAATAAAAATGCAGATAAACAGGTTTCCAGAAAAACTCACCCTCACAAGAGGAGGCAGTGAGGGAGGGAAGAGGTTTGCAAAACCTCTGCCTCCGGCAGCCACAGGAAAGGGGGTTTGTATACCTGTCAACCTTTTTTTTTCCCCATTAAACAGGCTACACTTGTGTTACCAATGTAAACATTAATCTAGAACAGTTTTATTTCTGTTGTGAAGCACCAGCCGCTCGCTGGTGCCGAGCTGTGTGTCACTATAGCATTCATTACTGTCATTTAGGATTTTTCAGGACGATACAAATTTAGCCCTTGTATCTATGATGTGCAAGATTTGCCTTGTCTACCTTATGAAATGACAGTGTAAGGCAGCAACACTGCAATCCCAGGTTAAACAAAAGCAGCTCATCCAATCTAGCATCCAATTAATCTGTCCTGTCATCTCTTGTGAAAACTGCAGCTTTGCTTCTTATACTCTGGATCAAAACCAGCCTGCAGCAAGAGTAAAAGGACATGGAAAGAAAATGCTGAAAAATAATCATGAGAGTAACTTCTTTTGAAAGTTTAATTTCAGAGAGCTCTGCTTCCTCTTAAATGTTGAAAACAAGTCATTTTTAGATGTCACCATTCCAGTTTACACGCTGCTGCTATTCAGCCAAACAGTGTTTTCCAAAAAAGATTGACAAGTATGCATGTGCCAAGGACCAAATTACAGGGTTCTTTGGTGCAGTCAGTCCAAATTCTCAACAGATTTGAAGGATAATATGTACCAATAAAAAAAACGCTGCTAGACTTGGATAGCAGCTCTGTCTTGCTTCACATTACAAATCTAAAACAGCTGTTCTCAATAAGCCAATATTTTTAATCAGACATTGCCTGAAAATTTTGTACAATAATCTGGACCAATGATGGTTCTGTACCCTCATGTTGCTGTGAAACATGACTTGAGCTAAAGGCAAAGACTGGTTATCTCAAGGACAACTGCTTCGTATTAGCAATCAGAGCAGTGTATTTAAACTGTCTTCCTGTTGGGTCTCTTGCCTTTCTTTAAAATTAGTTTATTCTTAATGTAGCCACGCTTCCTTTTGGAGGTCTAAAAAGAAAAACAGAATAAAATGTGTTAGTTAACGATTAAGTCTTGACCGCAGTTTAATGATGTGCATTTCAATGCCTGATCTTTAGCTTGCTTTTACAGAGCTTAAATGGTGAACCCTCAACTAGGTATTATCCTGTGACTATTTATAATGTTGGGATTGTTAATTCATGCCCAACGTTTGCTTCTGCACAAGATGTACTTCTGGGGGGCCCATCCACCACATCTGTAGAACTGTTTTCAAAGCTTGTGCTGAGGCAGAATTAATAATTAACCAACATGATAAAGTTCTAATACACCCAAAGAGCAGACATGGTGTAGGGTGTTAAGTTTTGTTTGGAAATAACCTTTTTGCATCTTTTGCATTATTTGATTCTCTCAGAAGTTAGCAAGATGACAGACAGCAGTATTTACTGAAATCAGCATTTAAAAAAAAACCCTGGAATAATCCCATTTCAGTCTGTAGTCACCTGCCACTGGTCTTTAGGCTAGTTGGCGCTTTCTACGTGCCTGTCTTTTTCAGAGTATTTAGATTATTTTGTTTTAAGGTAGTAATGGGGGGAAGCATTACTATTAGCCTTAGGTAATACTAAGCCTCAAAGTTGTATAAATACAGTCAGCTCCTGGCAGGTACAATTGTCCATTCAACGTGCCTGACAAGAAATGAGACAGCTCCCCAACTTGCTGCACTTTGCTGTGCTTCCCAGCAGGCTCTATTATGCCAATTAAACAGAATTTTTTGGTTTTTTTATAACATCATCAACAATGATAATAATATAAAGTGAGGTAGATATAAAGTAATATGTAATGCTCAGTCATGTCATTTTATCTCTGAGCTTGAGCAATGTCAAACCTACCAGGGAAGTGACAGGAAACAGACTTAATTTCCAGAGAGGAAGCAAGAGCTTCCTGTGGCTAAGAAGCCCTCAGAATGCATTTCAGAAATCCTAGTTTAGATGTTGCCCTCATGCTCCTTGCTGGTTCTCAGATTTCTTAATGGGAAGGAGAACCTGTTTGTACTGCAGGAGGTCATGGTGGATCAGAATTTACATCAACTTTTATCCTGCCTTTAGACAGAGAACTGACACACCCACAGCTTAAGTGGGGTCAATGCATCTCTCATTAATAAATACAGCCTTGCTTGTCACTTAGGATCAAGAGTTACACTCAAATGTATAACAGGCACAGTAAAGCTTATAATTTGAAGATAAGTCTAGCTTCAGGGGCAACTCTTAAATATCTTATTTTATGAACTTGTATCAAATCACACAAATAAGGATATTTCCTCCCTAGCATTCCTTAGCTGTATTTCCCTGGCACAGTGTAAGTTTACTGCCTTGACTAATTTAGTTTGTCACACATTTGTTTCTGACAGGATTCTGGGATTCTTTTTGAAATGTATATTTGAATATATAGAAAACAGATGTTGTGAAAGACAGGGCTGCTAAGATTCTCCCCAACTCCCCTGGTAACACATCTTTCTTAACAGGCTGAAGGAGCACACCACAGCCAGTGCTTTTAAAACCATGAAGATGATTTCAAAGAGTAAGCAGCCAGACACTAAAGTTCCGTGAACAAGAGTTTCATATTTAATTTATTTCATACAAAATTGCCATTTTTAAACTTCTAGGGATCACTACTTTCAAACAAAGTCAGAAAGCAACTTCCACATTATTTACTTAGTGAGCCATAGTTACTGAAACATGAATTGATGTATTCAGAGATTATGCTTCCAGTTACATGAAGACTGAAGAGCTGTAACAGCCAGTGACACACTCTATTTCCAGTTAGCATTCTGCCTAAAAAAAAAAAAATCTAGCCTTGTGTCTTCACATGCTTTTAAGTTAAGCAGACAGTAAATTAACAATTATTACCAGCAGGCAGGTCTGATATTGGACACTAACATGAACAGTATCCATAACATTCTGGCTAGTGGAAATACATAATTCACCAGCTATGTGATTCACTGTTAAAAATAAACTACCCCCTTTTAATACTTCACTGAGAACCCACCTTCTTTGACAAATACTTCTGTTTCGGTACAATGTTGGTTACTCTAGGTTTATGATCCAATGTCTCTCTGTTGTCTAGTTGTTTCACCTTGTATATTCTAACAAGCCAGTGCTCTGAGGTAAAGGCTTCCTCCAAATGTTTGAATTTAATGTCTTTGTTGCCTATCTCAGCATTGCGTGTACGATCGAATCCTGGGGGTGTCCGAAAATCCAGCTATAAAAATTAAAGTTGCATATTAGTTCAAGACAAAACCCAAAACACCAATCACTGCAAACTGCAGTATTTCATGCCACAAGGCAATGCTCTCAACTGCTCTTGTCAAAGGACACCACTTCTCTTGCAGTAGTTATTACTACACAGAAAAAAACCCTCTCAGTTCCTTTTTATAATTGAGATAAACTCATTCTTATGCCTAAAAGGTGTTGCAAGAGACAGCACTTCATGTCTCAACAGAAATTCGATGTCTGCATTCAGAGATGAAACTGAAATGAAAGGCTGAGGTGTAGCAGCCTGTGGTGGCTCTTTACCATAGCTGCTCACTTGTACTCTCTCTTCTACAGCGCAGTAATTGGCACTTTCATGGTTCACCATACAAATCCAAAATAATTTGTGTCTATGTTTATCAGTTAAGTTTCCTCCCCCATATCACAAGTAAGATCCACTGCCCGCTGTTTTAGTTGAATAAAGGATTCTTGCGCTGACACATCAGAATGAAGGGCGCTTAGGTAGGGGCACAGGGGGAAGAACAGGAAAGAAAAAAAGCAAACAAGGCAGACTTAGCTGCATACATATGCTTGATGGTCTCAAAGGGGAGTGACAATTCTCTCAGAGAATTATGCCCTTATTATACAAGTGCCATGTTGTTTAATACACTGATGTGACTTGGATAGAAATCAAGTCGCCTTCTGACAGATTTAAATAGTCAATTAACAGTTCCACTTCTGTGTCGCTATTAGAAAAAACAAATCAAAAGCTCTGCACAGCATAAAAGTTAATGCAAGTGCACTGCATAATGGAGTTAAGATGCTCATCTAGGGCAAGGCGAAGGACAGCAGAAAGCTAAACTACAAGTGTAGGTTAGCAGCAGAAATGCTTTTTTCTAAAGGTTAGATACAGTAGCCCATGCCTAGATGTGTTTTAATTCATAAAGCTGACTCTTACCTCTAACACTGCTACTACAAGCAATGCTCAATCTAGAAGATGGAAAATATATCAAAACAACATTTGCCTTCTTACATTTAAATTAAGATTCAGTAAAAATTGCAATACTAACCTGCATCTCTCCAAATCTGTAATAGGACATTTTATACATGAGGCAGTTCAGTAAAGTTGGAGAACCTGCCTTGTCTACCCGGAATTCTCCCTGAGGGGTAAAGTAATCACTTTCCTTTAAAAATAAAAGAAGATACAAAGAGTCAGTATAAGCTAAACCTCTATTTAAGGTCATTTCTCACTCCCTTCTCCACAAAAAAAACCCCACTTTATAAGGAATCTACACTGACTTTTACAATTTAAAAGCTGATTTAAGCTAGTCTTAAAAAAAACCCCACAAAATGATGATGCTTGTTAAAGGTTACAAGCTGCTTGTAACCTAGACCCTCATGGACCAATCTTCCTAAATCCATATTATTGTGCTGGTACAAGTTTTGTCACTTCACAGTAAGCAGTTACTGGAAAACTGATGTCAAAATGTAAAAGTTAGTTGGGCCTCCATCAAAATCATTCTTCAGAAAGGTGAAAAGCACTGTATTGTTAATGTACAAGGTCTGCGATGTTACAATATACTTCATATGTGCACAGTGTTTAAACAAAAGATTTCTGCCATTTTCATCTCTGGTACAATATAAAGCTACACACATGGGCTACTCCCTTAAGCCTGTGCTCAATATCTAGAAGTTAATTTTTAGGCAAATATTTCTACAGACTTCTGCAATCTCTGAGATGTTTGAATAACTTAAACTCTATGTAAGTCAATATTAACACTAACTTGCCTCCTGCTATTACAGAGTTTAAAGAAATTTGTAATGCTTACTATTTAAACAGTCTGAACCCTCCTGCTTTTTCAAAGTATGATGGTGCACACTGAGACACAAGAATTACAAAAGATATCCTGTACTTCTAGTATCATGCAAAAAAAAAAAAGTGAAAAGCTTTCGAGGTTACTGACCTTTCAAAACCATAAATATTGAAAGAAACTGGGCTACGGGCCTCTGCACTCCTACTGTTCTAGGTAAACAACCCATAACACATTTTTCAAATACAATTCAATAACTAGTAGATACTTCCCTCCACTGTAATGAGCACTACCAGTAAAGCAACGACAAAAATAAAGGTTTTAAATAAAAACAGAGAAGCAGAGATGAACATACAGAGATACAGTATTTAGCCAAGAATGCTTCAGTTTTCCTGTGTACCTTTCCACTTACCCGAATATCTTTGGGATGCTCCCCCTCTGCTATTCTCACCATCCACAAAAACTTATTAATGTCATCACCAGAGTAGCCAATCACACCGCCAAAAATAATCAAAACATAATCCACATCCAGGCTTCTCATGATCTCATACGCTGCCGATTCATTTGATGACATCGCCTTTCCCACCTGCATCATAACAAAAATATCTTAAACACCTGCATAGCTGCCTATCAAACAGATCCACAGATCAATATCCTGCCAGACCAAAGCTCCAAAACACATACTTGCCAACTTAAGCCCACATTTTCATTATAGTTAAAGAAAACCCACTGCGTCTATTTAGAAACTCAAAAGTCCACCCTAAATTGAAGCATTTTCTCCTCTGTAAGAGGAGCTCTGCCTCTTGAAACGAGTGTTTTGAGCATAAAATGGAGCAATAAAGGTTTTCCTTTTATGGCATGTACAGATGTTTTCAAGTTGTGGCTGCACTGCCAAAAACTTAGTCTTGCAGAAAATACCTAATTCCAAATTCTTTTCAAAGCTTTAGGCACTGCCCAAAGTGAATAAATTATCAGTAATTTCTTGTGGTTCCTTGAGCTCTGCCCTTCACTAATAAAGCAGCCACGCTGCATTGCACTCAGCAGCATACAGGCACCCCTGGCGTTGAATTCAAGTTAATTTTATGCACAGAAAACATCAGAATAGAGACATCCTTGAGTTAAAAGCATAACATAGCTTTGGCCTTTTTCAAGCTGCATCCATAAGCTCTTCCATACCAGTCACTTCCCAGACTTAAAGAATTAACTTAAGACAGTAACTGACGTTCAGTTCAGTATTTCTGTTTGCTGCTGAAGGTCTTGCACTTAAAGCATAATAATGTATCGGTGTAGTAAATGGGAGTAACTACAACATAAACAATATTGCATCCAAACTGAAAACATTAAGAACCTAATTAGAAAACACTAAGCTTAGGCTGCAATCTGTCACAAAGACTGAGAACCTCAGCTTCTTGGCCAGTATCCTAATCAATGTGAAGTTATTTGGCAGATTTCCATTTCTGCATGGGAGCAAGTTGTCTGACGTGTCTGGGGCATGCCGCCTCCTTTGGCACACAAACTCAGGTATTTGCCACAAAACACATTTACTGCTTCAGTTCCCCTTTATGAAGTATTCATTCCAAAACAGAACCTGACAGTGCCAGCAGTCATACTAGAGAGAATTCTTTATTAAAACCTATTGTTGCTAATTGCCATAAAGCGTATGGTTGCTGTGCTAATGTTATACAGGCGACTTCCCTCATCTCTCTATTTACCCGAGGTGCCTTGTCCTGCAGGGATCTGTTGGGTTAGATACAGTATCAATGTTTCTATCTCTTGTAGAATAGGGAGGCACATAGTGCTCTCAGAATTCAATGTCGATCTAAACCACGCTAATGCTGTCAGGTCAACAATCAGAATAAGAGAAAAATGTCTTCGTACACAGGAAGGCTTTTCGACTGATATTAGCACCAGAAGTACAATTTCCCAAGCTTGCTTTCAGCTAATGCGAGTTCCCTGCTCCTGTCAAAGGCACATACATATGATCCCTCCCTTCCCCAGTACACATTTTTCCAGGACTTTGTATGCTTGAAGCACAGCTTGATTGATTTGTCAGTTTTGAACACTGCCAGTCTGCAGATCTGGTCCAACTGCTGTACTGGGTACTGATACAGGACATACCCTAATATCCTCCTCCAGCCCTTCCCCCATTCTGCCCACATAGCATGACACGTGTCTCCTGGAAAGACATGGACCCTGGCTGATGACTGGCTGCCATTACACAGCTCTCGGTATGGCTGCAATCCAGCTACAATACAGAGCATTTCTTTATTTCTGAAAAAAGTATAAGTTGTCCAGGGTGGTGCCCCTGTGACCACAAGCAATGTTAACACCTTGCCTTTTAGCACATGCAAAGATCTTAAACCTACTCTTCAGAAGTGGAAGAAATTAAATGTACGGATATTTTGTTTCACTGCAAATTTGAGAAGACAGAACCACAGCAAATCTGCAACACTTTCATTGCTATTCATAAACCTTCTCTAATTCCCCAAATGCCTGAAAATTTGTTGTTTTATGTGGCCAGTTTTCACATGCCATTCAAAAATATCATCAGCAAAGACACTGCTTAACCGAAAATGATTCCTATTTGGACAGTGCTGGTAAGGTAGTGGTACCAAGTAAGCCGGTGTAGCACTAATCACAAGGGGAAGTGTTACAGTAGATTTTGTCTATCCTCCCGTATAGAAAAGAAGAGAAATTAAAGTGGAAACAAAGTTTTGGAAACTCCAAGTAAGCAAAAGGGAAACTGCAAAAGCAAAATCAATACCTTCCAGCGCCCCAAACTCTTCATACTGGAGTTCTAATAAAGGGGAAAAAATATGCTCCTTCCACCTCTGCGTTTCCCGCTCTATGGAATTTTTCCCTAACAACATACTATCAATCAGCAGACATTTACAATTTCATACTCCACTGCAATGTAAACATTTTGGTGATATTAATCCATAGAAAATTGCCACCCTTACCAAGGCTATGTGGCTGTTGTTCCAAGTATTGTTATCAACCAAGGTAGTCCGGTTAGCCATTCCTGCTATCTGATAGCCATAGTCCCACCATGACATTACTCTGGCGTGCTCATCTGTGTTTTGTCTCAGCCAGTAGTAGGCTTCCCTGAAATCATCTAGGATATTCCGAGTGCTGGAAAAATAGAGTTCATTTTGTTCACATCGGTACAAATACTACCAACAAATTTACTGCATCAAGATAAATCTGGGCTCACAAATGAGGGTTTTCTTATCTGTTCAGCTCCCTTTGACGGCTTCAATCACTATCATAAGTTTAAATGCTCCGAAAGCTGAATGGCCAGAAGCTGAACTGCATTTGAAAATATGACTAAATGCATTTCTGATTGAATAGAGATTCAAAAATAAATTCTCCCAATTGATTCAAATACTTTCTTTTTTTTAACTATCATCTTTATTGACTTGGGATATGATTATTTTTATTTATTTACATTAAATATTTAATAAAATGTATTGTTTTGAAAATGCGAGTATTATGATTATTTTCAAGTGACAATTCTGCCTTAATATAGTAAGAAGTGATTAAAAGAAAGTAAAGCAAATTGCTAATGCAAAGGAAATAGAAAGGCTTTTGCCCTTCATTTTCAGACCTGTAGAACTTACCCATCATGGTTATAGGAAGCAAGAACAACGCTGGGACTGGAGTAAGCATTGCTAGTTACCCAGGTACAGTGAACAGCAAACATCATCAACAACATCAGCATCAGCATAGTAACAATGTTTTTGATATTGGGACCTAGTCCTTCTTCTGTTTTTTCCTGTTCAGATACGTGTTTTCTCACTTTGCCTGCCTAAACAAACACAAACATACCTGTTATGGCAACTTAATCATCCTTGGCAATGGAACCCATGGCTTTTCCTTCATCACACACCCCCCCATAAATGCTACAGAATACTATAAAGCTAGACCATCATAGCATAAATTAATTAAGTATGAACAACAGTATTTTGACAATCCAGCAAGTTGTAAAAGTGGATGATTCCTTGAAAGCCTATTTCAGAAGAAAAAAAAAAAAAGCCTATTAAGCGAGGGTCAATGCACAACTTCCTTGGTGTGGCTCAGTATGATGATGTCCTTTTATAAGGTAGGGTGGAAAAGAGAGAGGTACGAGTACTTATTGGGAGGAAAAGGGGGAAACTCGAGGCTCAAGCATTGTCAGGGTCTGTAAAAAGACACCCTAAAAAGTAAAAAAACTGGTACCTAACAGTGTTGTCTTCATGATGAGGAGAGTAGGAAAATTTATGTATAGAAATCCTTTTCCATAAAAATATATTATTCTGTGATGTCACCATGCTTTAGAGGATGTATTAGTGAAACATGGAGACATTCAGTGACATGGAACTGCTATAAGTAGTTAAGGAGAAAGGAAACTGTTTGCCATCACTTCTTTAGGAAGCTGGGTTAACATTTTATACTTCCTTTAGTTTAAAGGCTCGTTGCTGATCAAGCTAGAAGGAACCAGATTTTTTTTTTCAGGACATCAGTTACACCTTATGGAAGAACACCAATACTTCTTATACACTTAAACGCTAGTGATTCAGACCTATACTGGCATTTAAAATGTTCAGACCAAAAGAGAAGAAAAATAAATAGGAAAAACAAGCTGGGTTCTGACTTCCAACTTTTGCTCCCTCTCCTCACCTTATCATATAGGTTGCCAGGGTTCCTTTTGTCATCCTCATCACTGCTGTCCTCTATTGGTGGATTTTCCCTCTTCATATCATCACCCAAATAACGCTCAAAGACATTGGAGAAAGCAATTGCAGACAGCATACAGACCACTGGAGTCAAAGTGAGCATCAGCCGAACCATCACACCAGCAAAGTAAACAGCGCTGATTGCATACAGAGCAACTGCAAAGAAAAACCTTTTGATGACATTTGGAAAATAACACTCGCTGTGACTGCACACGTACATGCTCTCCATACAATTATTCTGGAAGTGGGCTGAGCATCGACATGTTTAAAGACTCCAGTATGCATCTTGCATTTAATTGCTTCTTAATTTACAGAGATACAGTTCAATTAACATTTATCCCTCTTAAACCTCAAACCCTTCCCTGAAGTTCTTCTTTACTACTGTTAATGATAACACAACCCATTTTCTTATTCATTAGTAATGTGTCAGAGATACATTATTAGTGAAATTTAATATCACACACCAAAAATGCTACTGAAATAACAGGTAGCTTAATTTGATTAAAAAAAGTCATGAACAGCCCTAGGCCAAAGAAGTTACTGTAACTGAAAAAGCAAAAATAAGCATTAGAATTTCAAGTAAATATCAAATTATAACTTAAGTTAGTGATATTTGTGGACAAATTGGGGGCTTGTCTACATTATAACTCCACATAGAAAAATATGTTATTGCAAGCCCTATTGAGAAGCTCGTTTTCCTAAACAGTATTTTCTCCACTCTCCCCTGAAAAAACACCCAAACCTAAACAACATTTTCAGAATAGTAAAGAATATTCAAAACATTTTCCTTAGATGAAAAAAAATAACAAACCTGTATACACTGGTTAGGAACATCTATCATTTGTTCAAGTAATAGTGGTTATTCCTTGCCTGCCACAGCTTAACAATACACTTCTGTGAATGATTTGTCACGGAAATCATCAAGGGACACTGGATTTATCAGATTACAGTACATATTTTCTACTCTGTAGTGAAGTAGTACAGCTCTCCATTCTCGATCAGAGGTTTTCTATGCTGTCTTAAATGGATGATGTAGCAGTAGGAGGCTGAAAGTGAGTCGGCCCACCACCACCCTTGGCAAGGACTCGCTGTGACCCACAGAGCATAGAACATCCCAGAGTCATTGGGTTTAAGAAAACAAACATTCCCACTGCCCACATCCCTCTTAGGTAATCTTAAGAGGCAGTTATATTAGCCAGGAGCCTCCTGTCCCTGTAAAAACCCAGGTCCTGTGTGATCTTCACCATATGGCCTATAACTCCACATCACATCCTTACAAGCCTCATTCGTAATCTTAAAAGCTGGCTTTCACAATACAGCTTCGTACAAATAAACAATTTGTTGTTACTGACACAGGGAGATCCTGCACCTCCGCTTACGCTTATGTCTTGTCTAACACCTGTTCCGCAGCAAATGATTCCATTCACTAAAATAGCAGAAAATCTGGAAAGAAAAGGTATTTTGAATCATCTGTGATGGGATGAGTGCCAGACAACCAGAGAAGGGCTGGTTGCTTTGCAGCCTGTGCAGGACAGGGACTGTTCATCTGACTGAACCGTACTGTGGAAGTGTACCCTAGGATGCGGTTTGCAAGGTCGGTGTGTGGGAGAGCGTGCAACTCCATCTGCAGAAGAGAACCACATCAATAAATCCCACAGCTTGGGATGACATTCCATAACCACTTCAACAACCTGCGTTTTTATAAAAGGTTATAAATACTGCTGGGTGCAGGCAACTTTTAAGAATCATCTTTGAACACATCACTTTAAAACCTTTCCTAGAAAAAGCCATATACCAGCTTTTAACAAACAAAACCGGAATGGAATGAAGTTGAAGGCAAGATTTTTCAAAACAATTTTAAAATATTTTCTCTTACCAAAGACTCTTTCATCATTGATGTTTTTGATACAGAACCACAGCCCTGCTGGGAAAGTACACACGAGAATATGCAGATCAAAAAAGAAGGAAACCCATGTTGTAGGCTGATGCTCAGACACAGAGGCAATGATCGGGATGTGAATTTTCGCATACCTTTTTTAAAAAAAATTCAGTTCAAATTATTTTGAAAAGATAAAATTATTAAAACTTGTAAACATTAGGAATTCTGAAATTAATTTCAAAAGAAGCATTTCAATTTAAAATGGCAAGAGCTCTATTCAGCAGAAATCTGATAAAACTTCTTTACCAAAAACTCCCTAGATCTCACTGTATTTAGGAAACATTCAGTGTACACGGCTATTTAAAACACCAATATAAAGGATGATTTCCATAATAAATAGAAGAATGAAAACTATGGATGTTTTGGTTTACTATGGCTGTATATGAAGCCAAATTCACCAAAATGCAAACACGCAGCTATGGAACCCCTATCATTATATTTTGAAGAGGTAACTATCCATGCCAGTAAGAATCTTAGATTTTTAACATTATATTTGAAACACTCTCCTTTACACAGAATACCCTCATTTTCTCAATACAGAATTACAGTATTAAATACCAGGCCAGTTACTGATGCTCCTACATTCTTTTAGACATTGAAAGCAATCAGGCCTTGTCTACACTTGGAAATACTTGTCAGCCCAACAACATGTTAAAAACTCAGTGCAGACAAGGACAAAACTGTGTTCTACATTAAAGACAGCTATACATATGGACCTAATCTGGTGTGCGATGTGACCAAACGGTGAGGTATCAAACACATGTCCTTTTCTTCACTGAGATCTAGTTTGCATTGAAAACTCTATTGTGTGTTTTAACACAATCTGATTTTCTAATGTAGACAAGCCCTCAAAAGTTTAATGCTTTGTGTATGCAGAGAGCACTTCATTTGTAGGCAAAGAATAACATCTATATGTTCTTCAAATAAATGTGAGGCTTCTTTATTGGCCTCTATTCTAACTATATTTATTACAGAGTATAACAGAATCTCCTATAAGCTGGGCTTTGCAGCTGAAAAAAACCCGAACTGCAAAAGTTTGAACTCCTATCCTTGCATCCCTGCTTTTAATCTTAAAAAAAACCCCAACCAACCAACCCACCAACCCCCTGAGTTTCACCTTAAATACATTTATCTGAGGAAAATAGCCTTGATTTTACTCCTATTTTCCTGGCTGACTAAAGAATTTAATGCCGGACTTTTAAAAGTTAACTAAAGCAAAAGAGTAATTAATATACCCATGAAAACACACATCAATAAAGTGGAATTGTTCAGACTAGACGTCTGTATACACAGAACAGATGCATGAACATAATTAACATACAACATGCAAGATAACACGTGGAACATGTTTGTGATTTTGTGCAATGCTGCACAATGACAAGAGTGTATGTTTAAGGCTCTTAGTAATTTTTAAACATGTCCTCAAGTGTTGGTACAGCTTTTGGCTATTTTATGCTGAGAAGCACCACAATCTTATATAGAAAAACATACCATTACATATTCAGAGACTTACAAAGAAGCAAGAAATTTAATAGACAGATTAGTGAAATGGTTACAAAGATCATGAAATGGTTCCTACAAATGCTCTCCTTAGATAACTGATTAAAGCCAACTAATTCTCCTTGACTGAAACGCTACATGGATTTGAAGATGAGGAAAGCAAAAGATAATTAGTTTTTGGAAGTATGCTATTGGTATCTAAATCCTTATATCCTTTATCCTTACTTACCCAGTGTCCCACAATGAATAAAATCTGCCACTCCAAGGTGCAATATACCCTGAAAAACAGAAGGGGGAAAAAAACCCTTTTGCCGCCTAGGTATTTAAATGTAATATATTCCTACTCCCTCAAATTACAGCATAAACTGAAAGAAATTTCATTTAACCAGACCCACTGTAGGCAGGCTATAAAGTTACCAACCATGAAGCTAGTTTTAGAATAACACACTCCTACAGGATCACACTGTACTCACCGAGTATCAAGACATGCACACCTCCAAAAGTCAAAGTAATGCAATAATAAATAAAATATTTCTGAAAGAATATACTCCGTAAAGAAGTATAAAAAACCATAACTGAATAAGTATTTAATTTTTCTGAAACATCTGAGTGGGAGGTGTCCCTGCCCAAGGCAAGGGGGTTGGAACTACATGATCTTTAACGTCTCTTCCAACCCAAACCACTCTATGATTCTAACACTCAATGAAACAGTGGTTTCCTATTGTTTCTCTACTGATGAATCTACGTGTGACATGGAAGATAAAAGTTGCTACTAGACATGCTGCTAAGCTTTTAATGTTTTTTTTAAACAAAGCCTTCCAATATTTGATTATCATAAGATGAAAAGAAACAGTATCATTATCAGATGAAAACAAAAATTATTATTAAAAGTAATTGTCAGTGAGATTCTTTGTAAATTTTATTTCCACTTTCCTTGCAACTGTTTAAGCTCCCTCTGAAGACAGATACAGACAAGCTGAAGTAAAATAAAAGGACTTAACTTTCTCTATTAACCAAGCCTTTGTGCATGACACAGTCTTCCCTCCACCTGATATTTAAACTAGTATAATCTGACTGAAGGTTTCAGTTTAGTATCTAGTTTAGACATTTGAATACTGTGGTTAACGTTCTACAACAAGACAATTTTCCTCTTCAGTCTTCAGATACAAAACTTGCTCCCAAAACACTGCATGCACAAGAAGGAGCTGCCAACAGATAGGGAACTACTGGTGATTGTCTTCTCTGGATGTATCCAAAATGAAAGATTAGACAGCGCTCATCTGACCTGAGTTCCTCAAAAGATCAGCCTCCTGGAATACATTATTAAATGTTTTTAAAACCATTTTCCTAATTTTTTATAAATAAGCTGAAGAATGATGGTCTGCACAAACAGACCATTTGATGGGCCGAAAACTGGCTGTTCCAACAATCTCAAAGTAGTACTGGGGTCCAGCTAGCAAAAAGTAAAAATAACCCAAAAGCCAGAACAGGGAACTCTGCCAAAATGAAAAGCATGGCTGCCAAGCCTTATGACAGGCAGGATTTCAATAGAGAACCTCATACCCTTTCTTCCATGTATTGCACCTGCAATACAGGGTCCAGATGTGAGCATGCTTCTGCAAGAGTCTTGTTAAGAAAATAGAGAGAGAACAGAGTGCTGTGAGATGGTCAGGATCCCAGACTGCACAGCATACCAGAAGCTGAGGGAGCAAGGTTTGCTCCATCTGGTGAAGCAGTGATAGCAATCAGTGAATTTCAGAAGCTGAAGTCACATTTCCTAAGAACTACCAACAGAAGACATTTTTCTGCACACTGAGAATTGAAGCTGAATTTTGTTTTGATATGCCAGTCTGAAAATTTTTGCTACGATTAGTAGGACCTGCTCAGAAGTACTGAAGAGCAAATCAAACCATCAAATTTTAGAAGATTTTCAAACAAATAGTGATTCTAAGTATTCTTTTGGAATAATGGTATTGTAATTAACAAATAAAACTGCTATTAAACAGTCCAAAATGTTAAACAACTGATACTAAAAAAGTTTACACTGGAAACTCGATGATCCGGTGGGTCTCTTCCAACCTGCTTAATCTATGATTTTATGCTTCTATGAAACATTGCTAGAAAGAAGTACATGAAAGAAGAACTTATGTTCCAAGAAAGAGTTTTTCTCAAAATAAAACTCTGATAAAAGAGACCTGTATATAATATTAAGATCATGCAATTTCAACCGAGCAGAAATAAATTTTTGCATGGGTGACATATTTAGCCAGGAAAATAAGATTACTTTTTCATCATCAGAGGCAGGAAGGATGCTATTAGATCACCAAGGATGTTTATAATGGAATCAGAAAGTGGCAGCGAGGCATCTGGGGATGGCAACCATGAAAAAAAGTTTGTTTTTGTGGATTGAGTTGAACTGCCTTGAAGACTGGAGGCTGAACTCCAGAAGTAAAGTACAACTTGCAGGTTCATTCCAGTCATGCAGAAATCAAGACTCAAGCATTTCAGAAAGTAAGTAATCTGTCCTTGACCTATTAATGAATAGATTAGCTGAAATTATCTTCATAATACGCTTTGGCCATAGTAATGTTCCTCACCCAATCTAACTTCTTACGTTATTTTGTGGATAAACCTGAACTATTGGAGTGATGCTACAAAGTTAGTTTTTTTTTCCTGCAGCGCAGAAAGCACACTGAATTCCAACAAACAGGAACATAGATTTCAAACAACTACTTTAGACTAAACCAAATGCTGATCATCTAGTTTACCTGCTCCAAAGGCAAATTATTTTCACATTTACCTGTGTATGTCAAGTAGATGACACTTAGGAATACAACCCCAGCAGCTAGTGAGACACCCAAGAAGAACAACGTCTGAAATTCTTGCTTTGTTAATCTGTCTCTCAGATACTGCAAAAATGCATACGCCTGCAGCAGTGCAAAAACACCTAAAGAAAGAGGAAAATTTTTGTTTAAATGTTCAAAAGCAGTAACAGCTGTTAAATCAACTGGCATACTTTGGCTATATTTGAATTAGAAAAGTAAATGTAAAGTGCATCTTTAATACTTAACAGGGATGACACTTCCTTGCAATGACAGCTGCCTACAATGAGAGAAATACTCTCTAAACATCCTTTGCTTATTACATCAAAAGCTCAAACACCTAATGGCTCTTTGCTCACAAATTAAACTGGGGTAAGGGAGAGAATCACCTGAAAACTAAATTGCATTGATTACGACAAAAACAGAGGTTAACATACCTAGACTTGGTGGAAAATTAAGACAGACCTCAGGCAACACACAAACAAGGCTAATCTAGAAATATATGAAAATTAGGCTACTGGTTTTATTGAAGGGAAAAAAAACCACAATGAAACAAATAAGCCTTAAGTGACACAACAACTGAACTATGTAAAGCCAGTGCAAAAACACTGGAATTCACTGGGTAAGCATGCCACAAAAAGGCTGATAATGCTGCTTAGAGTTTAACATTAAACAAAGAAATTGGATGTGAGTTTTTTTCTGTTGCTTTCCATTTCAATGTATGTAACTGGATCAACCCAATGATTAGTCCATTCAAAACTGAAAATGCAGTGGTAGCTGGCAGAAACAGCAACCAGACCTCAACTGTATGGTCTTTCTTCAATTTAACAACAAATTTGAGGTGCACAATGTTGAAATTCACTAGTTCTGATCTCCTAGAGAAATATACAAACTCTGTTTACTAAATAAATGTAAAATTCTTCAGAGGCAAAATGTTATTTTATAATCTTTACTCATTCTATTCAGATTGTTAAAAAAAAAAAATCTCCATTTTAAAAACTATTTTTCTGGTAAATTTTAATGATATTCCAATTGCTGTCCCAAATTTTGATAAGTGACCACACATGATAAAAACCTGAGGAATCTAACAAACTAAACTATGTCACCAAAAAGTGTACGCAGTTAAACATAAATGTACCAGCCTTAGCAGAGGTCATTGCTTGTCAATTAAACAAAATGTCTAACTTAACAGCTATTGAAAAATCAACTTACTTTAAAGAAATAAAAAGAATCAAACAAGATTGAAATCAGTTATTTACAACTCAGCCTCCTGATTAGTAATTTAAGCGGTTTGTATTTAACCCACTTCGAAAAACTGCAGAAGTCCATCGACTCTAAAACCAAATTGCTCAGTAAAAACTGTGTATACCAATAAGGAATGTTTTAATTGTAAAACACTTGAAGGCAACATTATATTGCAAAACAGGAGAGATTATCAATCTGTAAAATAAGCGCTTGTCAGAAACTGTAACTGATAGTGTTATGGAAACATTTTACTGCCATTAGCTCACGAAAAGAAGGATAATGGGTCAATTGGAAAGAAAACTTCCCTACAGACACTAAATTGTACTTCTTTCTTTAACAATTTGGTATATTAGTAGGTGTTCTTTCTAATACAAGGAAACAAAGCCACAAGGGTTTATGGTCTTCTTGTGCTAAGTAGGCTGTTCGGAGGAAGACATTTAATTTTCTTACCTGCAGCTGCCATGTGTTCACTTGTTCTAATTGGCTGAAATCCCACAAAAGGTATCTGCATCGATAGTATTAACCCCACAATGTAGAAAGTGCTATATGCTGGGAAAATACAGAGTGAAGAGACAGAAGGAAGAGAAAGGTAGGAAGAAAATGAATACACACTTTTCAAAACCATTGGTTCCATAATAGAGTCTACTCCAACTCCAGTGACACAAATAGAACTGTACCATTCTAAATATTTCAGCCATCCTAATTGCTTTTTCCTCCTCTGACTAGAATAAACCCACTTACTGCATCCAATTTTAGAGGAAATAGCAAAGCACTCTTGTTCCAAAGTGCACTGGTTTTGCTTCTCCTATAGGGAAATAAACCAGCTACCTAAGATGCTCAGGCTTGGAAATATTTATCTCTTCCTATCTTGTTTCTGAGGGTTGTAGGTGGGAGAAGAGCTCTCTGACAAGTGAAAAAAGAAGCTTTCCATATGAGAAGAAACTAAAGGGAACAGATCTCAAAGAAGCAAGACATTTAAGAGTTCACTACCTATTCAGAAAATGCAAAGAGGTATGCTTATTCTTTTTTTTAACAAAGGAGCTGAGGCACGCCAAGGAACTGAAAAGCAATAAAATTTTAAGTCAATATTTAGCATGTGTGTTAATGGATCTATATCAATCATGCGGCCTCACAACCCCCCAGAAAGTAGAGGCCAAGACCATCATAATTAATATTAACATTAGTATTAATAATATGAACACTTATTACGTATGCACTAAGATTCATGTACTCTATTTTGACAGGGGCTTGGTCCTAGGGGAGGGGAAGAGGGAAATGCAAACTCTGAACAGCCATGAGTAATTATGTTTGAAGTAATCAGCAAACTTAAAGTCCAAACAAAGTTTTATTCCTTAGTGGCAAACAACAACAATCCACCTCTCAGATTTTGAAACAGTCTTACAAATCATTAACCACTGTCTTTGTTACAACTTTGATCTTATTAATAGATCCCTGTTCTCTTACAATCTTTCAGTTACCTCCCAGAGAACAGGTCTGGGGAGCTCATCACCTACCAATGACATTGTTTCCATAGCACTTGTGTGGTCTCACTGGGGGATTATGCTCTCAGGGTACTGCATGCCTTCCAAAAGTCACAGAAGTGATTGTGAGGATACTTCCAACTACTTGTAGTCTCCTCTAGTATTCTTTCAAACATCTGTATTGCACTACTTGGCCTAGCTACTGATCTATCCCCCCTGACATCACCAAAATACATTTTTGCTGTAGGAAGCTCAATTTTTGAAGAATTCACCACAACATAAATCATTTACCGTACCATGAAACTGTTACAACACTGCCATCCTGTGGAAGTCCAATGATTGGCATAGATCACTACATTTCACAGTTGTTCAAGACCATTGTAAACCACTGTTGTTAAGCCTAGTCCTGCAACTGCTATACTTTCCTTGTACAATTCCTCCTACCCTCCCATCCCTTAATCCCACTTTTTTCAAAAAGCTATCACATATCAGCCTAGTATTGAAAAAAACCTGGCAATTTACACACCACCACAATTTTTTTAGGAACTGAGCTACATCAAGGTGATACATCAACACAAACTTTCTATATTCCTTTACATTCCACTGTTTGCAGAGTCTTTGCAGAAACAAGAAATTAATTTTTATTCCTGCAAGCTACTCTCGTGGTTATAATTTTGACTAGGTAAAGAACAAAACCATTCTGACCTACTGTGGATAAACTAATTTCTCAAACAATTTTAGTTGCTGCATACTACACAAACATAGGAAGAACCTACTGAGTAACTTCTCCAGAGAATACTATCAAATACATGACTACATACTTTCAATTAATGGATTCTAATCACCACAAATAAACTGAAGCTTTAGAATACTGGAGTAGTTGATATATTTATATGTCTGTTCACTATATAAGTGATAAAACCCAACAGAATAAGGAATTAAGTTTTGAATTGTGGAAGATCATTAAGTGCTTTGTTATTAAACATTCTGAAAAGCATATGGAATTTAAAAAAAATTGTACAAGAAAAATAAACCAGATCAAAGTGAAAATTACTAAGTCTCTTTAAGGGCCTAAGCATAACTTAAATGCGTATTAGTAGCTTTCCAAATGTAAAACCATGTATTTTTTTAAACATATGAGACTACAAGAGAAACTACAAGTACAGTAAGAAAAAATATCAGTTCTGTAGCTGAATAAAGAAGTTATTTACCAATACAAGTGTTGCTAGTAACCTAGAACAGTAGCACCTGTTCTTAATTATAAAGCCAGTGAAAACTGAATGAAAGATATTGACGGCTATCAAGAGTAAAACAAAAAAAGGAAAGCTTAAGCTTTCAAAGGAAGGCAACATGATCATCATCAATGCCAACGGGTCAGAAGCTATCTGGCTGATAAATTCATCAGCCTGCAAGTCATAAAATATTTTTAAATCAGCAAAACGTTCATCTACTAGAAAGTTTTTTCTCACTAAATGAATCTGAATTACACTGCCAGGCATATCAGATCACGTCCCATTAACGTTTTTTTTTTTTGGTGTATAAATATCTGTACAAAAAATATATACAAGGCATCATCACTATTTTTTTAAAAACATGATGCTACCAAATATTGTTCTCTATAGTTATGTCATTATGTCAGATTAAACATTCATCAGCTACAAGTTAGGCTCATGCTAGTTTAAAAAATTACGCAACTGATGTAGAGTTTAAAATCCCCAACCCTCTTGGTAATAGTAAAATGGATGTAGCTTTTACTGGCTACTGTAGCTGACAATAGTTTACACAAGTTTTAGCTGCACATTGGTAGCTTTTTGAGAATTATGAGACCGCTTCAGGCACATTAGCAATTGCGTATCACAGAAGCTCCAAAACCATCTTTATTCTCCCTACTTCAATGAGCTTCTGTAAACTCTAGTCCCCTATCTGAATAGTTCAGAAGTGAACCATGTTTTAATGTCCTCCTAGAAGTACTTCAACATTCTTACCTGTTTTACAGAAACATCCTGTTAGACAAACCTAGAAATCATACTAACGTGAGATGTAAAGACTTCTCTACGTGTAAGGCTTGTCATGGAAGCTGAAATTAAGACAGCAGTTGCAGTGAAAGAGCAGAGCAGCATCACATTTTCATTTTGACAGCTCTGCTGAAGTACATCTCCCTCACAGCTGAAGGGCAATAAAATCTCAAAACACTGTTGCTATTTGCAAAACAAACGTCTGCCAAAACCTTTAATTCATATGAACCTGCAGTACTATTTTCCCCAGATGAGTTCGAAGACTAGTTCATTGAAAGCTGAAAAAGCAAGAGTACTTATTCTTTACTGTTTCTGGTACCACATCACTTCAGAATTTTATAACTAGTAGATTTAATTTATTCTTACCTAAGTCACAGAAACTGAGAAATGAGAATATTCAATAAAGCAATTCTAAAACGCAAACCAGGATAAATTACTTTCCCTTAAGTTATGAAGTAGTTAATGAAGAAGTTAAGTAATGCTAGCATTAAAGATTAAAAGGTGGATTAGGGCTTTTTTTTTTTACCTAAGAAAAAAAAGAATTTCCATTTCTGAATTATATACATAGATTAACAAAGAACATGAAAGTAATATTTATAATTTTGGTAACAAGAACACAAAACTGAACTTGAGTAAATTAAGTAAACAATTTAGTACATAATGGTTCAAGCGTATAAGTAGATAGAATTTTTCTAGATAAAACAGTATAAAAATGGGTAACAAAAACATATTTATAAACATGGAACATCCTGTAATATTCCAATTCAATGCCTACGATGGTCTCAACAATCTCTTGTAAAGACCTCACATTAGGGAGTCAAAAATGTTCTAACCAATTTATAAACCCTTGAATATCCAAACTGCTTATTATTTATCTCATTCACACACCTACACTATGGCAAACTGATTCAACTAGTAAAGTCTCTGTAAAAACAGTTTATAGAGTATTAAATGTCAGCCAAATAAATTAAAAAGTTAGTATCCTATTCATGTATTCTTGAAACTGGAGCGAAGGCTGACCCATTAACCCCATAAAATCTTAAGAACTCACGTGGAGTAGACGGATTCTTTTAGTCTACGTTATGCAAGACATACATGACTGCTTAAAATCCCTCCCTATGTCTTTTCTCCTATATGTCACAATCATTCACATTTCTGTTGCACAACTTATTAATGGGAATTGCTTAACATACTAGGAGAAGACAAAAAAAAGAAATATTATTCCAGACAAAGACAATACAAATATTTAAAATATATAAAAACAATTTTTCAAATCTCAAACTATCCATTTTTTTCCTTCGGTGCACTAGAAAGGAAAAAATTAATAAGCAGCTAATACATGAAATTCTGAAAGTCTATGTTTTAACTCCTTATTGCCATGCTGTCAAGAATAACTGACTATAATAAGCACTCAAGTTACTAAAATGCAACCTCATGCAATTATTTAATTCCCACTTGACACAAAACACATCAGTATAATTAATTTCATATCTCATGATTTAGCACCTGAGAATGACTGATTAATGAACAAAACTTACCAATGTAGACCCTACTGCTGTATCTCTGCATCAGCAACAAAACAAATACATGGAGTGGAATAAGGTTGATAATGAAAACATAACCACCCCATGCAGAGACCTAGGAGAAATGGAATAAAAAATTAGATCTTTAAGTATCTGCAGATTCTTCAGACTGTCAGATTTATGCATTTCACAGAATCACAGAATCACAGAATAACCAGGCTGGAAGAGACCCACCGGATCACCGAGTCCAACCGTTCCTACCAAACACTAAACCATATCCCTCAGCACCTCGTCCACCCGTGCCTTAAACACCTCCAGGGAAGGTGACTCAACCACCTCCCTGGGCAGCCTGTTCCAGCGCCCAATGACCCTTTCTGTAAAGAATTTTTTCCTAACGTCTAGCCTAAACCTCCCCTGTCGGAGCTTGAGGCCATTCCCTCTTGTCCTGTCCCCTGTCACTTGGGAGAAGAGGCCAGCACCCTCCTCTCTACATCGTCCTTTCAGGTAGTTGTAGAGAGCAATGAGGTCACCCCTCAGCCTCCTCTTCTCCAGGCTAAACAACCCCAGCTCTCTCAGCCGCTCCTCATAAGGCCTGTTCTCCAGCCCTTTCACCAGCTTTGTTGCTCTTCTCTGGACTCTCTCCAGAGCCTCAACATCCTTCTTGTGGTGAGGGGCCCAGAACTGAACACAGTATTCGAGGAGCGGTCTCACCAGTGCCGAGTACAGAGGGAGGATAACCTCCCTGGACCTGCTGGTCACGCCGTTTCTGATACAAGCCAAGATGCCATTGGCCTTCTTGGCCACCTGGGCACACTGCTGGCTCATATTCAGTCGGCTGTCAACCAACACCCCCAGGTCCCTCTCCTCCAGGCAGCTTTCTAGACAGACTTCTCCCAGTCTGTAGCACTGCATAGGGTTGTTGTGCCCCAAGTGAAGGACCCGGCATTTGGCCTTGTTAAACCTCATGCCATTGGACTCTGCCCAGCGGTCCAGCCTGTTCAGATTCCTTTGCAGAGCCTCCCGACCCTCCAGCAGATCGACACTTCCACCCAGCTTAGTGTCGTCCGCAAACTTGCTAAGGGTGCACTCGATGCCTTCATCCAGGTCATTGATGAAGACATTGAACAGGGCTGGACCCAGCACTGAGCCCTGGGGAACCCCACTTGTCACTGGCCTCCAGCTGGATTTCACACCATTTACCACCACTCTCTGGGCCCGGCCATCCAACCAGTTTTCCACCCAGGAGAGTGTGCGCCTGTCCAGCCCAGAGGCTGACAGTTTCTCAAGCAGAATGCTGTGGGAAACTGTGTCAAAGGCTTTGCTGAAGTCCAGGAAGACCACATCCACAGCCTTTCCCTCATCCAGTAGCCGGGTCACTTTGTCATAGAAGGCGATCAGGTTAGTCTGGCAGTAGTATTTGTATGCATATATATTATATAGATTTATACATTTTGATCGTCTAACAAGAAAACATAAACCTGATCTAGACAAGCAGGCAGAACTACTAATAGTACTGCCAGAATCTTTCTCAACATTTATTATCAAAGAAGAAAAAACAAACAAACAACCACCCCTTCCCTATATTAAAGACTTGCTAAATGTGCTACTAGATAGTCAAGGCTATCCTTCCTGCATCTTCTCCTCCCAAGCTGATCTGGTTGTGCTGGCAAACGAGAATGGGATCTGAGGGCTTTTCCCCATGATGAAGGCTTCACAGCACAAGGCAGTGGTAGGAGTCTCATGTAAGATGCAAAATTTTCCTTTGACATGCAAATTTAGCACCACGCTCTGCACCTTTTGGTGGGGACAGGGAACAGTATCACCAGTCAGAGAGAAGAAAGGGAGCGAAGTACACCTGTGACAACAGAACTCTTGGAGCAGAGCAGTCACAGAATCACAGAATAACCAGGTTGGAAGAGACCCACCGGATCATCGAGTCCAACTGTTCCTATCAAACACTAAACCATATCCCTCAGCACCTCGTCCATCCATGCCTTAAACACCTCCAGGGAAGGTGACTCAACCACCTCCCTGGGCAGCCTGTTCCAGCGCCCAATGACCCTTTCTGTAAAGAATTTTTTCCTAACGTCTAGCCTAAACCTCCCCTGTCGGAGCTTGAGGCCATTCCCTCTTGTCCTGTCCCCTGTCACTTGGGAGAAGAGGCCAGCACCCTCCTCTCTACAACGTCCTTTCAGGTAGTTGTAGAGAGCAATGAGGTCACCCCTCAGCCTCCTCTTCTCCAGGCTAAACAACCCCAGCTCTCTCAGCCGCTCCTCATAAGGCCTGTTCTCCAGCCCTTTCACCAGCTTTGTTGCTCTTCTCTGGACTCTCTCCAGAGCCTCAACATCCTTCTTGTGGTGAGGGGCCCAGAACTGAACACAGTATTCGAGGAGCGGTCTCACCAGTGCCGAGTACAGAGGGAGGATAACCTCCCTGGACCTGCTGGTCACGCCGTTTCTGATACAAGCCAAGATGCCATTGGCCTTCTTGGCTACCTGGGCACACTGCTGGCAAATGCAGTCAATGCAGGTCGCAGTGCAAGGTAAGAAACAAAAAGAAGAGGGTGGATGCACAGGTAAGCAGGGCTTAACACTGTGGAATGGTATACAACTGTATCACAGATGTTGTTAACCTGTAATAACAGCAGCACTTGAGAAGCACTGATATGTTGCACTTAGAATTGAAATGCTAAGATGCTGTCAATATATCACTGATTGCTGGTTTAGATAAAGGTGTAATGAGCTATCGTTACAATGCATTATCCGAACTGCTAACATATCCAGAAGGGCTAATGTTGACTAGACAATCTGTATTTTAACACATGTCCTCTTGTCAAATTACAGTCTAGGCTTCTTCCATATGTACCATGCCTACCCTGGATCTTCACTTTTAGAATGCACTAGTTAATGTGGTTTAGACTTTAGTTGTACTTTAGGGCTTAGATTCATGTAGATATATTTAAAGCCTTAGAATCCAAAAAGAAACCCAAACGACTATGTTCGATAGAACAGATGCTGAAATAAGGACAAGGCCAAGTACTGTTTTTTTGCTACCGATACTACAAACCCCAGCATTTCAAAATTTGGGTTAAGTGATTCAGAGAATGTGAAAATAGGAGAATAGAAATCTTCTAAATTTTCAAGAAACTTTTTTCATATTATCATGGTCCTACTGCCAAATCACTAACACGAAGTATCATGCATTACAGAGATGAGTGAGTTTATTGAGAGAAAGTATTATATGAAGAGATAAGAGTAAATAGAAGAGTAAGATGGAACAGAATAAGAACAAACGTGCAATCAGGTCACTGTCATATGTTTAGGGAAAGGTTTGAACGATGCAGGTAGCAGAAGTTTGTATGGACCGGAGACTGATGCAGGTAGCAGAAGTTTGTATGGACCCGAGACTTACAGTTCTAATTATAAAAATATCAAACCAAATCTAAGCACTTAAGACTGTACTGAACTGAAAATGCACTTTGAAAGTTTTCAAAGCAAAGGCAAATTCTCTTATTCTGGCAAAAAGAGTGGAAACATTGTATTACTGCTACAAGGATAGTTTCAAGGTAAATCTTTGTTTCATTTTACCTTCTAATAAAAAAGGCTACTCAAAGCAGAAGTTGCTGAAGCAAAATAAATGCTAACAATACAAATGCAAGGAAAAACCTTCTCCTTCTCCAAAGCAAAGCTATGAGTCAAATTACCACAGTGAGTTAGGTATGTATTTTAAGCAGATTTAGTTACCAAAGATTTCCGTCAGTCTGTGCAATAGCCATTCCTCTTTCAAGGAGATGTTCCCCAAACTCCCCAAGCAAGGACCAACTCTAATTACCCTGAAACTGTCATTTAATTTTCAACCTACACCGAAAACATAAATAATTCCACCAGAGAAAGACAAATTAATACCATATAAGGAATAGTACAATTATTCTTTGTCCTAACAATTTACCTAAGATGCCCTTCTAGATCTTTTGCTTAACCAAACTCTTTTCCAAAGAGAAACACAATATACAGAAAGCCACCACCAGGGATGAAACAGGTACACCCTGTAAGCAATAAGACTCCATTAATCACTAAGGCTAAGCTAGGGACAAATCTTAACCCATCACTAACTAACAGCACTTGAACAGAAAATAAGAGTAAAAACATTAATTTACATTCAAGGATTGAATGTCATGATGATGACACTGATTCTGTAAGTTCTATCACCATGTATACTCTAGAACACCCCCCCATGCAATTCCACAGGCCAATATATTAGTCAGAATAAGATCAGAAGAATTTCTTATTGTGTGAATTTTCAGCAGTAAAATTTTAGAAGTATTTTATTTGTTATGTGTGTATTTATGAAGTGCACTTCTAGAGGAACTTGCCAATAAATTGGCAAAGTATGAAAAAGGCTATAGTATATAAATAAAACAACTCAAAAACTTGCTTGCTTGATTTTGTATTTCACATAAGTCTGTACCAAACATACACTGTAATGCCATATAAACACTAATGGTATGCATAAACAAGTGGCTGTTTATTTCATACCTTGGCAAAAAGGAGGAGAAAGAGAAGAGGAAATAAATGTACTCTTAAAAGGAGATAGCTATCCTCTTAGGCAACATATACAGGGCTTTTATTTGCTATATTAACAGCAAAAATCTCCCAGAAAACCCAATGAAGGATATCTAGGCAGTATCCAGATAATTTAAGGTACAAAGTTAATTCAGAGGTTAAGGCATGCAAAACAGTTCATAAGCTCCTAAGCGTAGATACCTGACTGTAGAAAAGTAATATTACAGACCACAATCTTAACTGACAACAAGCAATTAGCCTGCCTGTCCCACCACTAGCTATTTTGAGGCCAATTTATTTTTCATATAGCCACAGACACACACAAAAAAATTATCAGTTGGGGAAAAAAAGAACCTTGGACTGATTGGTACAGGAAAACTCTTCAAGTCTAAGGTTTCAGAAGAGAAGGAGGGGAAACCAATTCCCTCCATTTTGCTATGAGTTTGATACCCTCAAATTTACTACTGTTTTTACCCCTGTTAGCCCTCAGGAACATCTCTGCAATAGCCTCCATTTTCACAGATCAAGAATGAAACGAGACTTTAGGATCATTTAATCCAACACTGAATTCATTCAGCAGCTCTGGTGCTTTTCTTTGACTATAATTATGTCATAAAATTAGAGCTTTCAAAGTTACATAAATTTAAAATTTATGGACAAAGTTACTTACTACTATTATTGCATTTTAGTAATAATTACACACAGACACATGAACATCAAGATTCTACCTTACTTTACCTGCACCAAACGAAAATTCCCACTGAATCAGAGTACTTATTCACAGCACAGTTGTTATACTTCACAGATTTTCATTTTTTTCCCTTGTGTTTACTTAAATATTTTAAATTTCAAAATATCTGCTATGTGTTTTTCTCATATATTTCAAGTTTTAATAGTACTATTAAGCAACAATTTTATATCATGGCTCCAAAGATCAGAATCATCTTCATCAACATACAGATTATGTAAGCCCTACTGAAATAGTTCAGATATTATATAGATAAAAGGCTTACCATGTAAAAGTAGGATAGACAGCAGCAGATTGTCCAAAAGACTGAGCCAGTTTTCACAGATTTCACCTTTAAAAATAACCAAGTATTTATGAATGACAAATACTGGACAATAGTCTAAAATTTCATTCCAAAACAACTGTTAAGAAGCTTTTGTTAGCACATATTAAGTTATATTTGTATGCCTCTGAACTGATGTCCATAAAACCAAACTTCATGTGTAATTCATTCATTCATAAACAAAACAGCTTATAGCTATCTCTCTGGTTAAAGCAGAAGCAGGATGCAATGCAACTTTCTGCTTCATGATCTGTGCAATGCCTCTGTGCTACTTTCTCTGAAATATAACACCACTTTATAATTTGAAGTGTAGATTAACCACGGCTTTGGCTGGCATCAACTCTGCAATTATAGATAGAAAAGCTATTCTGTAATTTTGAAAAACTCCCTTAAGGTAAATGGGAGCATCCAGCTACTACTACAGGTTTAGTGGGATCCATAAACTGGCCCAGAAGTACAACTCTGTAAAAAAACCGATGGCGGCAATTGTGGCGTGGGAAAACAGGAATGAAAAACTGACATAAATAAAGTTATTTATAAAATATATTTGATTCACACATAATTCTACAAGATCTTACGCAAATATTATTGCACTATGCAGTTCAGTTAAATATAAGTTCCACAGGAACACATAACTGCCATCGTGTCTCAGTTGTCATAAAGTAGGCTGATCCTATTATTGTTATCAAACACACTGCACCTTCACAGGTGCAGTTTATTCTAAGTCCAGATATAAAAAAGACCCAAATGTAAGTAACAGCACTCAAGTCATGGAAAAACTTGAATTCCCTTCCGTTATACTGCTACCAACAATATCCCAAGTTTGAAATATTCTACAGCTATAAAACTTGTGAGTATGCATCTGCTTGAAACTATTGAAAAAAATCATGCGAAAAGCTGTAATACATATATGCAGACACTCAAAACAAGAAGTATATGCATTCAAAGAACACACACAGTGTCAACACTGAATTAACAGTATAGTTCTGCTGTTTGTGGTATTTTCAAAACACCACTGTTCAGAAAAACTGCAGCTTGCCTGAACTCCTCCACACAAAACTGCATTACAGATGCAATTCTACATACAGAATAAGGAGTGATAGGCAAGCTGCACTAGCACGCAGGTGAATTAAAAGACATCCAAAGAATACTAATATCTTGCTCTGTACAGCTTAGCATATTTAATTTTTATGCTTAAGTCAAAGTCTAGACCCTCCATATAGTCAACACCTTCCCCACAAGAGAATTCAAAGCACTTCATACTACTTTTCTACTGCACTTTTCTACTGCTTTGCACCAGCTAAATAAGGAGGCTGAAGTTTGATGCTCACATAATACTAATATTTCCAGAGTGAAACACAGGAAACAACCCTTCTGTTTGCTTCAGATTTATAGACTTATCATTGTTACTACTACTACTATAGGACACACATACTTCAGCTGAACAGTATTTTACAGAGCAAACTAAAGAGCGTGATTATGGAGTGGTTCAGATCATGTGACTTCTCAGCACTTGCCTGATCAAGAGCCAAGGGGAAGAGGGATGAGAGGGAGGGAAATAAGAATTCAATGGATTCTAAGAAAAATCAGTCATTCGGTTGGAGGAGGAACCAAAAACCCTTTCCAAAGTGAAAGATTCAGCAATTACTTACCCATAAATAGTATGTGAACTGCAGTGCAAAAATAGCTATGCCTTCATTGTCAAATGATCCTGCTACTGATCGGGATATGTAACCTGGAACTATGGCAATAAAACAGGCAGCTAAAAGCCCTGCTCCCTGGTTCCACAGTTCTCTGGTGAGCAGGAAAGTAGAAATAGCTGTAAGGCCGCTAAAAACTGGTGCTAGGAACACACACACATCTCTTATATGGACTGTCACGTTGAGCATATTTAAAATCCAATGTATAAGGCCTGCTGTCACCATCAATCCTGGGTATACCTAAAAGGAGGGGGGAGGAGGAAAAAAAAAGAAAACCCATGAGGTTATTGCAGAAAATTGTCATGGTAGGCTTATTTGCATGTAATTTGCAATGAAACAGTCATTTCTTAAGCTAATTTTGGCAGTGAGCAGGTAAAGCTCATGGAATTATTTTAATAATACTTTTACAATGTTTTGACAACATTGCTGAATACCAGAGGTTATTTCAAATTTTACCCAAATGCTAACAATTACATATAATCCACTTTGTAAATGAATAAGCAGCATATAGATAATATCCTATCTTGCCTGACATTTATCGTACAATGAGAAGAATTTGTCGTTAAGGTATGGAAGCAGAAGCCGAAGCTAGCAAGACAATTTCAGACCAGCTAACACATTTAAGAAAAACAACAACCCAAACCCCTAAAACAACAAGAAACCCAACAACATTTCTCAGCCCTTTCTACATTCCTCCAAAATATACCATACCACTCTTTCCCTTCTTGCTACCCACAGAGAAAGAAAACGTGCATCAACAACATTTTTTTTTTGTTTTTTTTAAGCTGAAAAGCTGACAAGTCAGTTGAGTATTATGTATTTGCAAGACATCTGCAGACACCTTTGGATATGAAGGATTAAAATAAAGTCCTATAAAATTGAATTAAGATGTCCTCCAGGAAAGGTAACATAGACTTACGCAAATCTATTAAGCCCATCATAGAATATTGGAGAACATTAAAATATTCTTAATAGGAATTCTACCCTTCCACATTTATCAACATTAGAAAAATCAGTATGTACTAGGAAAGTTAATATGGACTCCACCTGCCTTAATTTCTTTCAAAAGCTTACAAAGGGCATAGTACTAAATTCAATCAACAGATGACAGAACGCTCCCCTGAATATACCCTTGAGAACTGGTTTTCAAAATAAAACTATTAAAGCATAATATACCATGTGACTTACAAAATAATTTTTGCAATCAACATTTTTATTTACTTCCTAAGGGTGTTTACTTCATAGAAGACAGGTATGGAAAACACACATACGCACATTACATAAAAAGATTCCCAAGTGTCTCTAAGACACTAAAATGAATGGTGATCTATCCCTTACAAAAAACTTCGTAAATGCATTTCAACAGTACGTCTTATAATTGCAAAGTTTTAATGAACCTTCCCACTTTCAGTAATGCAAAGCTATGTTAGTGCTACTTACGCAATTCTACTAACAAACAATATTTGTGTTCCAATTTGATAATACTGTTTTGTATACCTTTCACTTCTTGTAACTTGCATTGACACCATCTTACCTACTCCTAATGCTTCATATAGGTGTTAGGCTGATTAAATTTCAAAAGGTCTTTTCCCAATCAAATTCTAACTTTTTCCATACACACAAAGTCCACTCAACCTATACTACTAGATTAAAACTTGTGCCTTAAGAGATTTACATAACTATTATTTTTACTTTTTTTTTTCATTCCATATATACCACAATTACAGGAGACATAATTCCCTTATTTATTATTATCAGAAGTTCATATGTAAGGAAGTAAAACTCAGTTTTGTATTTCTCATTCACAGTATGCTACTGAAAAAAAGACTAAAGCGTGTTGACTTAGTTCCTGCACCTAAAAATTAAAAACATCTTCCTATTCCCTCTGCAGCAATTTGACAATTAAAAGCATATTTTACTAAGATTTTCCTTTCATCAATGTTCAATTTGTACTGGAAGTTCAAAAAACTTACTGCAAAGTCATCTTTAAGTTATTGTTACAATACTTACAGTTCCACCTACTATTCTTCCCAGGGGATACCATGCTCTTTCATCAAACCAATTTAAAAATTCATAAAACCCATGGGATGCAAGATGATGTGTTGATCTATAGTTAAACCTAGAAAGAAACAGAGGAAAGTGGTGGGTAGGGGGAAGAAGGGGGGAGAAAAATCAAGAACTTAAGTTTTAGGTATACCTTGTCACCTGTTTTCTAAGACCTAGAAAGTAATTAAACTTCAGCATCTTACTTAGTATACAAGTACAATGGTCCTTTCAATCTATGGTGACTTAAAGTAAACTACTAAGCTCTCAGTCACTAACCACTGTATATTGTTCATTTCCACAGCCAGTACATACACATGGATGAAATGCTACAGTTTGGATTGCAGGGTTGGGGTATTTTTTTGGTTAACGTTAAAAGGTTTATCACTCTGACATTCACCTGTCATTTTCTGCATTCCTTCTTAAAGCTAATTTTTAAATGTAGTCTATCTACCAATTATTTACTCCACACAGAATATCACTTAAGCAGAATTAAGGTCGTGGAAGAATCGATGCAAGACTGCCATTCTGAGATAGGATAGCGACCCAGTACATCTGCTGCTGCTCTATTTCATGTAACACTGAGAGGTGACATAATTATATGCAATGAAGGACACCAGTCTATTTGTTCTCATTATCAATCTAATAGCCTTGACATATTTCTTTCTTTCTATCAATAAGAATCTACACAACACAGAATCTACGTAGATGAAGTTTTATCTTCAAAGTTCGTACACACTCTGCTGCAGAAAATTTCTTGTAGAACAAAAGCTCTCCCATGCATACCTTCAGTTCAAGTCTTCCACGTTGCCTATATACCATCAACCACCACTGATGGACTACCATCAAGACAACTATCATTTTTTTTTATGGCACGTAATTTTTTCATTTTCATGGCACGTAATTTTTCCAACTCCTCAAATTTCAGATAGCAAAACCTTTCAACAAGTATAAAGTCCATTGATTACTCAGAGTAGGCATGAAAGTTCTGTGAGTGTAACTGCAGCTACCAAACTCCAACTCTTTCACGAATGTTCAAAAGCCAAACTAACAAGTCTACAGGTATTGATAATTTAAAGTTTTGTAGAAGAAGTTTAGGCTTAGAAAAGGCTGGGTGAACATCACTTCTAAAATAAGCAACATGCATAAGCCCAACTCTCCTAATAGACACTCTGATTAGAATTTAGATAACAGTGTGAAATTCATTAGCTGAAGTATTAAAGATTATATTCATTATTTAAGTAAAAGTTCAGCTGACTAAATGGAATACCATAACAAACAACAGGTTAGATCAGCAATCCACCATGAAATACTTCAAAAGATAGTTAGTATACCAGATTAGAAAGCTTATGTGTATCTTTCATTTTGTCTAATTTGGGTGAGTATGCACTTATGTCAGTAACATGCACCACCTCTAACATAAATTTCATAAATTCTTACAGGTATCTAGGACTCCCGAAATATCACAGGTTTACTTTGAGCTAATTCATTTCAAGAGAATAGTATCACTGTAGGAGCCATCAAGTTCCTACTTGTTCAACCAGTACAACAAGTCTAATATCTGAAGTACAATCACAGAGAGGTCATGAGCAGATTTCTTCATCTACATAGTGAAAGAACAAAAAGAATTGAAATTCAAGTCCAGTTGTCAGCAAATTTGCATGTTGCCACTCTCTGAACTATCACAGCATCAGTCAAGTAACATTAAAAGTAAGTATAGAGTGCAGTATTTTCAGGAACACTCTCTTACGTGATAAATAAGCAGTTATATAGGATACATTAATTGACAAAACTGTGGACTTTCAAAAGTAATTAGTCATGGTTATGTAAGAAAATTCACATAAACATCAGTTATTCTGACCTAGAAATCTTTGTATCAAACAACAGTGTGAACATTTATTTCTAATAAGCCTGCAACTACTCCCATTTGACTAGATTTTTAAATATTAATAATTATCCAGCTCTGAACTGTCAACTATGATGTCATTTATGAAAGCTGCACATGTTAAATTAGCCTCTTATCTTAATATAGCAAAGTCTATTGTTAATTTGTTTAATGCCAAGAGCATGCAGCATGGCACAAGACAAAGTGGGAGTTCTGTATTCCACAGGAAGCATACAATGCAGCCGGCTATGGACCGGCCTTAAAACACACTAAGAATCCAGTCAATGTTATTATCCTAGAATTTAAATAAAGGAAACAAGAAAGATTTATTAACATAGATGACTTTCAAATTTTTAAATGATAACTCAAACTGACAGAGGCTACAAAAATATGACTAATGTTTATTTTTAGAGCATTAAAAATTTAGTTATAACGTAATAGGCTAGTATAATATATACTGACATTCTCCTGCTGTTTTGAACTCGTCAAGTTTCACAACTCTCCTCAGAAAGATGTGAGCAACTGTCTTTTGTTTTGGTCGCATGCCCTTAAGTCTTTAATAAGATGAAACATCAACCAAAATTGAAAGGCAACATAACAGCACTGTATTTCTACCACTTAAGAGGTAAAAATTTAATCTTCTCTCCTAATATTTTTCTGGATAGATGCAACTCTATTAATACCTTCTTTCAAAAACCAATTGCTACTTTTGCTACAAATGAAAAGCATGCAGAAACAGCCATGCACGTCTTTACAGTAGAAATTATTAGTATTACTATAGGTACGTTAATTTTTAACTGTAAAAAGACCTATAAGTGAGAATAAGAAATAACCTTCTGACCACAGAAACCTATATTCTATTTAGAAGCTTAACTACAGCACCTCGCTTTGACTTTTAAAAAAAAAAAACCCACAAAAACCTCATTCACTTCCCCTCCCACTGGGTAACCTGCAAACAAAATTAAGCTAAAATGTCAATATGAACACATATATACGTAAGGAGAAGCATGATGAGTAAGGCTACACATCAGAAACAGCTTCAGACAGTGACAAAGTGGCAGCACACCAGACAACAGCATGGTCTAGCAACCATATGAAGTCAGTATTATGCTCTGATACCACTCATCCACTTCAGAGTGCTCTACTCCTTTAGCCACAAGCCTGAACGTTGTAAAACTGTTTCGCACTTGGCCAGAATGGAGAGAGGCACTAGCAGACAGTAAGTACTGCAAAAAATAGCCACACAACCCTCTTACTTTCTGGTACATTTCAAACTGTGTTTTAAAGGCAGCACAGCAGTATTGTATTTCTACAGCAGTACTGTTACAGTATTTATAGGTTTCATAGGGGTGTAGAACAGCCCTGAAAACATGAGGGGTACTGCTGCCTTTGCCTGTGCCAGCATCCTGGAGTTTTAGGGGCTGCAACTGAGCAAGGAGTCAGAAGGAAGGCAAGAACAGTGAGTGCTGGGTAGAGGTTGCATTTTAGTCTTGCATACCACTACCCTCCCTAGTTCTTCCATCTCCAGCAGCGGAAAGAATAGTGCACTGCTGGTTACAGTGACTGAATAGGATACAGTACTACGTGAGAGGACCGTGCTGGAGGAAAGGATCCCTTTTCTCCAACCTGCAGCCCTCACACTGACCTTGTCTTGAGGTATGGGAACTGTGCTCCATTATCTCAAGATTCCCCATCAACCTTCTCATCTCTTCAAGGCAAGACAATTTTAAACAGACCGAAGAAGAACGAAGAACAAAATTATGTGAAGCACATGCCTAATTAAGAACTTAGTTTGAAAGACTGAGAAAAGTATTCAAGTTCTTGGTCTATGTTGTAAAGAAGATACATGCTTGCTAACATTCAGCAGAAAAGAGCTCTTCAGAATCTGACTAACACCAGTAAGCGTTGACTTTTCTTATTTTAGCTGACATTCTGGGAAGAAAAGTGATGCTCTGCTGTTCTCCTTGCCTCTTTCTGTCAAGTTTGTAGTTTGAACTGTCTCCTCCTCTGCGCTAAGCTATAAAGGAACCATCAAACAATCCTAAGTCTTTGTACATTTCATAATTCGAAGTCCCAACCACAAGATTAGCCTAGTTTTGTAGTTTGAACCTTTTGGGAGATGCTGTAATGATCACAAAAGCACTGTATGCATGGCACCATTAATTTTGAGGCACTGTTGGAGATACCTATATTATAGTTGTTTCAGGAGACAACTGAGGATGATGGGTTAATAAAGATATGGTCCTCATTTCCAAAGCATATTTCAGTTTCAGCACAGAACAGAGCACAAGCAGCAACAGCAAAATAACTGAGCAGAGACATATTTTTTTTTTAGTAGCAACATTAATTTGCGAAGCTTAACTAGGCAACTTGCAAAATAAAGCCTATAAAGTTTTCAGTTCTACATTATATACTGTTAATAATCTTAACTATCGGTTCATGCTTGGGTTTGATTTTCATTCCACCCTATGAACTACTCTTTTGATGACACAAGGTAATACTGCAAGATGATTAGTTAATGCTATTCACAGCAATCACTCGCTCTTCACAGGAGCTATAGAATTCTCCAGCACTTCCCAGCAACAATTACTGCTATATTTATAGGGAGACATCTTTGGCTTTGACATTCCTAAGTTTAGTATTTCCTTGACAAAAGTACTATTTAAGATGAACATTCCGCTAAAATTCAGCCTCCTGAGAAAAATAAGAACATATATGAAAAGAACACACGTACAGCAATGCAGTTACTTTATCCAGATCTTAAAAATACTTAAGGCAAATTACACTGACGGCGATGGAATTAATTTGACTCTCCCTTTAGAACAGAGGGCGAGATCAGTGTTGCTTCTTGTGGGAGTGTTGTTGACTGGCTAAAACCTTATCAATTCCATGTTACTGTTGCCCATCATCCAGACTTTCTATCTGGCATTCTATAGCCATCTGAGAATGTGTAATCTCCTTACCAGAAGAATCCGTTGAAAATTTTCTAAGCCTGCACTTACAAATGCTTCTGTGCTCTAAAAGTCTTCAGCTGCAGATGCACAAAATCTTCACATCTGCAAACTTGGAAAATGACACGATACAAACTGTGAACATTACAAGCTATCTGAGCAATTCTAGGAGTCAGTTTTTAATGCAAATGTAGATTACAGAATCAATTCTGCCATATAGCATCTAATTAGAGATAGCAAGTCTAGATTCTTGAAAAAGATAGCTGCAGATCGACTCCATCTCTGACATACTCTTTGCATCCAAAGCAAGAATTCATTCAGTGTAACACTTCCAAGGAAAGTCTAATGAGAAAGCTCAGTAACTTCCACTGAAAGAAGAAACATATATACAGTATTTAGTATCAATGAACTTCAGTATTTCTCATCATGAAAATGCTTACTTGGGTTGAGTTTATAACCTTGGAAAATACGTATTTACGTACAGAAAATATGACATTAAAGATAGTTTCAACTAATCAAGATCAAATTTTGCACTAGCAACACCTGTAGGCAGGCAAAGAGCCTCTCTTACCATCCATAACCCCAAACCAAGGTGTTACAGATGTCAAAGTAAGAACGAAGAAAACATACCCTGAGTTCTACGTGTGTGACTGACAACTCTGCAAAACAGAAGAGCAACCAGGAAATTTTACTTCAGGAAAGTCTCATGTTCCTTTCCTTACATAAGCTGACTTCTGCAGAAGGGTTTTATTAGGTCTTAAATCTAATACAAACAAAGATAACACTGCATTAATTGTCCCCAATTAGAACATTTATATGTAATCAAGTACTTGTGTCCACAATTTTTTTTTTTCTGAAACTTCTCTAGATGCACACCTACCACAGTTTTATGTGGAAGATGCCACCATTTTGCACACTCATCGGGAGCTTCTGCACCTCACTGGACAACAAACTTTGTATTCTGAGATAAGCCCAAGCTAATTTCAAGTAGTTGGAAAAGCTCTCAAGTGTGTCCTACATTTACAGAGGCACAACTGATCTTTAGCGCCTTTGTTGCAAGTAAAGCCATTTGAAAAGAAAAATACACATGCTGCAAGCTGACTGTCATCCAGAAGTCTAATGTTTGATAAGAAAATTGATAACAGTACTATCATTCTGAGTTTCAAAATTGGTCAGGATCCTGCTTTTGATTTCAGATTTCCCAATTCTGAACACACACACGGCGAAGACTCCTTTGCTATATGAAGGACAATTAGTACGCTGAAATAACAAAATGGCAGCAAATTCTGCAATGATGTGGCAATCTAACTTCAGAAAATATGGAAATTCTGAGTTAAAGGACAGAGTAGTTTCTGTTCCTAGAATCCAACCAAGCAACAGAACTCCTCCTGTTCTTAATACCACTGCAATACTCCCTTGTGGAAGAACAGTAGAAAGCCCAAGAAGAAAAAAACCAAAACTTGATGGTGCAACCAAAAGGGAAGCTATTTTTTTAGGTCCAACATTCAACCACGCTCAGTGGAAATCCTGAAAAAGACTCTAATGGTTATAGAATAAACCACTAAAAATATCAGAATGTCCCAAATGTGTTTAAGAAGGATTACAGTGTTCCTACTGCCACTACTTGGCATTGTATTTTCGCTACTTAGAATAATATGTCATGCTTAGCAAGTGCTAAGATCAGGAACCGCATGCCACCAGTAGCTTAATGATATGAAATTCTGCAGGGAGCATACAGTCACTCTAACTTCTTCAGAGAGCCCAAGGCATCTTCAATATTTCTGCTAAAAAGCTGCAAGGTTTTTACAGCATTCCATGACCACAGCTTGTACTTTTCACACAACACACCACATCTGAAGCCACAATATGCTCTCCATCATCACCGTAGTGGCCATATATCTGCCTACAGTTTCAGGCAGTTCTGCTGAGGGATTAGGCTTTTTCATGAGTTTTTCTTTCTTGCTTTTGAACTATTCCATGTTTCAAGGCAAATTATTAAGAAAACAGGCAGTTTTATCAATACTAACAGACGTACTTCACAAGTGAGTTTTACCATTCATAACATTTAACAACATTTTAGACCTTAGAAGAAGATGATGGTGCCATTTTTTCTTGAGACATTCAAAATGCGATGCAAGCAATCATTCAAGATTCCTGTGGAAGAGAACTGAATGCTCATTTTCTTCTCCACTAGACGTACAATTCACTGCAGATAGTACACTATGACTGGCATCAATACGGATGGCAATATTGCTTCCCTATCTTTTGACAGCATCAACTTCTTGAGAGGTATCAGTTCTTTGCTCAATACATTATTAACTACCACAAACTCCACAAATTCAAAAGGCCCAATAGCCTTACATCTGCCTTTTTTTTTTTTTGAGTGCTACTGGGCTACTCTGGGGTACATTAGCCTTGCATCTTGCCACTCTGAAGGCTTTCCACCAAATTCAGGAATGCGTTCAAGAAGGATGTTTCTTCCTGAAGACAAGACATTCATGCTGTACTTGTTTTTAACATGGAGGCAGCTGAAATTCAGGACCTTCTGAGTTAAAGGCTAGTACATAAGGATCTGGTCAGCAGGATGGAATACAAAAGGCAGTTAGGTGAATAATATATTTTAAGAAGCAAAATATTTTCTCTGTGAGAAATGTGAGAATAGAAATCAATCGGCTGAACATGACTGCTTCACAAGAAGTGACTTGGAACAGAGGACAGCTAGCTGCCAAGCACTCTTTTTCATGGTCATCTTCTACTATAGAACAAAGCAACATATAACACCTAAACAAATACAGTGAATTGTTATTAAACTGATCTCAAACATACCATCTTCTATCCTGTAACAAAATCTAACAGGTACCCAGAAAAGAATACTAATTTTTGTAATAGTCTGAAATACAGAGTAAATTAAAGGATATTTCTTGATCACTGCTGTTACTTTAATTCTTTGTGAGTACATGGTAAGGTCATCAGTCACCATCTTTATTACATAATAAAGTCATCTATATGCTACTATGCAGCGGCAACCATATAGGTACTAGTGACACCAAAACGTAGTTGAACCAACTTCACAATCACTTCCCATTAAGCAGAATTTAAGGAATCTGCCTGGATGCAAGGTGGCCTGGCAGACTGTTTCTAGCCTGTAAGACACAAAACCTAGTAAAAAGAAAACAGAACCCTTAGAAAGGCTCTGGATTCCCAATATCCTATATAATCGTTTAAGTAATGACAATCATCTTTTTGGCAGAACATTTAAACAGTTATAGCATGACAGAATAGCTTTAGCTACTACTGTAGAAACTATTGTCGTCTTCCCCTGAATTACTAACAGCCTGTCGCTTGAACTTCTGTATAACATTAGGAAGAGGTAGATCCAGCCAGAATCAAACACGAGGTATCAAACCACTCTGTACAGATTACATCAACAGTTTTTTGTTAGTTTACAGAAATTTTAAAAATCTGAAATGTTACGGTTGCATGCCTTCAGTCTGAGTCAGTTCAGCAAGTTAAAATAAGGTAGTGTTTCATCCAACATTTCTTAAGCATTTGCTTTTTAGCACACCTCCTAATGCACGTGCTGTTATTCTTCCTCCTGAATCTAGCTTCAGTAACTTGAACTCTCTGACTATGCTTTCTTTCAATTATCCTTTCTGTGTATAGCATTTTTAGTCCAAGAAGCTGGACCTCTCAGAGTGCACCTGTTCAGCTCCATCTGTTGCGATATTGACTTTTTACTACAATGAATGCTGAAAAAATAAAAATTAATCTTTCAGAGTGGATAATACAAAGCCTCATCAGAGTAGAATCAGACAGTTTGTCTAACTTCAACAATTTCTGTCCAGCAATTGAAGCTAGGTTAAAGACCTAATTTCATCTAACTTAAGTATGTCTGCTCAAATTCTGCTTAACCCTTCAGTAACTTGACACAGGCATAAATATTGCATTCATCAGGCAATTTTCCGCTGTTGGTACATACATACATAGGTAACTGCAGACTTAATCAAACAAAACCCCAGATATAGATCTAACTATGCCCTAATCAAATAAACCTGAAAAGAAAAAGGAATGAATGTGGCCCAAAGTGCAAAAGGTTAAGAGGAGTAGGAGGTGGGGGGAGATACACAATTCCAAGACGCCTTGTACCGAACTGCACACTGGAATTTAACTGTGGCAGCTAGCCTTCAACTGAGCTTTGCTAGTCAAAAGGAGTGCTTCCATGCCCAATCAGACAAATTAGCTTGAATCACAGCTAAAAAGCAAACCACTAAAGAGAATTTAAACTATTTCACCTGCATTTTCTCCAAAGCAGATTAGGAGTACTCAAATGATCTACTACTACAGTTCAACAGAAGGGATGGTGGTCTCCAGCTGAGGTCAGAAAGGCCTCCAGCTGTTTGCAAAGTGACTGCATATTCTCATAATGGGAGAAACTGATGTGGGAATAGGATGTCACCAATAAAATAAAAAAAAAAAAAGAGAAACCAGGAAAGTAGGTATCAACAGAATGTGGTCTTCATCCTTTCCTACAATACAAAGACTGGAATTTATCTTTCTAACTGTATTCTGTATTCTTGATCCACTTTCAATGTCTGATTTATTCCAAACTAAGTGCGGCAAGCAGAATTAAAAAAATCAGTTATCAACTATATTTATTTTATATCTTTCATACTACTTCAAATAAGCCTAAATCAAAACAAAAATGCAAGTTTCCACTGAATTTAATGCAACCTGTTAAGAATTGTACCTAATAGTTACCGATGATTCTTAGAACACTATGCACAGGAAACACAAGTTTAAAAACAGAAAATTATTTGGTTTTTATTGGGTATCCTCACAGACTAGAGATTAAATGCACTGCAGTGATTGCAGTGCTCAGCATTTAAGAAAGTTTTTATAATTAAATTCCAGTCATGTACAATGTGAAATTAAAGTTACATGTTTGCCTTCTCACTATGCAATGGAATTTCTAGTATTGCGCGTAGTCTTACCATATTCTAGCTACCAAACTATTTCACTGTGCTCCTTTGTCACTTCAGTAAAATCC
This sequence comes from Phaenicophaeus curvirostris, assembly GCF_032191515.1. Classification (NCBI taxonomy): domain Eukaryota; kingdom Metazoa; phylum Chordata; class Aves; order Cuculiformes; family Cuculidae; genus Phaenicophaeus; species Phaenicophaeus curvirostris. The sequence continues at coordinate 47,149,752 of NC_091397.1, read as the reverse complement.
AATTTGCATTTAGAAGTGAACTTAAAGGGGCTTTAAAAAAAATAAAATGCAATAAAAATGCAGATGTGAGGCAACACTGTTAAGATGAACTAGGCTTAATATTACACAAACATGCTCTGAAGCTGTGATGCCTTTCTGTCACAAATGCTGTTAAAGAAATAGTCATAGACTACACCTACCATTGCGTTGTGTATCATATGTCTAGAACCATGTCCCTTCTAAAAAATATAACCTCCTTCACCACTTGGCTACAGTTGGTTTGGTAGCTACAACCCTTGTATTTAACAGTAACAAGCAGTAAAAGGGACAAATTCAATTCCTAACCTCATTGTACTAAATAACAAGTACTGACTTGATGTACCATGCCTTCTCCTTCTGCTTCACTGCCAGATAGAATAGGTTAAGGTAAAATGAATGTCTGGTTGCCCGTGAAAAGGAATGGGGAAAGAAGGATACTACAGCAGGAGGATCAATTGCAGTTCAGGCAAGGTTGAAAAGAGGATACATGAGAGTTGTTGGGAAAGACCTAGCAGAAGTTCTCAAGGGATAGTTCTTGGGTCACACAATCCTAAGTCTTCTTTCTACTCACTTTCCAAATAAATTAAATCAGCCTGTTTCAGGATCTTCTGTGCTTCAAATCCCATCAGACTGTATGCCCTCTCAACCTTCTCTCCACAAACGTGCATTTAAATTAAAAAACTAGATTTAACCTTCCTGATGCAGAAAAGAGGTGCAAAGGGATGCAGCTTTACATCCCAAACATCCCATACAACCATTTAAGCAATAAAAATCTTATTTCTGGTAGAACTTTTAAACAGTTACAGCAGAGCAGAAGAGCTTTAGCAGAAAATACTGACATATTCACCCCTCAATAACCCACGACCTGCTGGTCAGAGAACTCATGGATACTTGAGATTGGATCAAAACACAAAATGTGCTCATTGCCACTGGAGAAGGGGAGTTTCCCTTTCCCTGAATCCACCTGCAGATCCTGACACCTGCACTTATCAGATTTCCATGAGCTACCTCAGCCTGTTAAAACAGCAGAAAACTATCTCACAAAACGTCCACCAGGTGATAGGAAATTCAGGAGAACTACTCCACTTGATTAGATGAAAAGAAGACAAATTTATACTGGTGAAGAAAAGCTTAGCAGCACCTTGTGATATTGTAGATATTCAGAGCTAGACTTTACTCAAAACACTCCGAACCATTGCCTTATCAGCCACAGCAGCTTCCTGGAGGTACCTTTGGAATCATCATCCATATGTTTTCCAACACACAAATGATAGCCACTGGTACTCCAGCACAGCATATTAGATACTGAGATAGAAAACACCATTGCTTAACTTCCCAGGTGAAAGTATCATTCAACACCTAAAACTGTTCCTTGGCTTTTTCTTCTTGAAGATAGTCCTGAAAGAAGACAGCAGACGGCACTGTATGGAACATACTATCACAAAGCAACAACTATGATGTGCCTAAGTAAAAATCATGTGCTGAAACTGAAGTATGATGGAAGCATAAGGCAAAAAGGGCTCCTGAAATTCATTTACTAAAGAGGAAGCTATAAAATAAAATTCAGCACTGAAACAGTTACAACCATGACATATTTGACACAAAACATACCACCCAGTCTTCTCCCAAGTGAAAATTGGTCTTTACTGTGGGAGGGTGGAGGGAGCATTCATGAAGAAGTGGTGGATTACGAAATTAAAGCACAAAAAAATTCCTTGGCTCCTGAACATAATCAGCCATAGCAGAAAAATTACATTTGTCATTACTAGCTGACCTGAGACATAACAAATTAAGATACTGTGGCAAATCTTTAAGGTAGTTTCTCTAGTGTTAAAATCCATTTTCTATTTGGCAAATGAAAGATTAAACCTGTTACAGAAAATTGCAAGATATATCCAACAGTTTTTCAAATATTACTTCAGACATTTGACATCAGATAAGTCATCCTAGTCACCTGTAAAAGACAAAATAGTCAAAACAGCAGCATTATGCAACTTTCTGGAAAACTCACAACACTGCATTAGCTTTCGTGACTCTTGTTCTACAGTAAAGTGATTCAAACAGATGCCTATTTATTTCCATTGTTAACATCAATATAATAATGCCAAAGCTCCAATTTTGTTTCACTTTCTAAAATGAGAATAATTCCAACTTTAAGGCATTTTGTCTATGGCCAGAGAAAGATTTAAATGCATTTCAAAGACCCTTAATATCCAAATGATAAACTTCAAATATTTCAACTGTGAAGATGAAACTACATTTTCAAAACACACATTCCAAACAATATTTATGAAATTCTAAGGTATTCAACTGAACTTTCAAATGCTGCTTGGGAAAAGATTAGAATAGGAAGGAAGCACATTCAATATATGCAACAGACTACAGAATTTAAAAAAAAAAAAAAGCTGGATAAACATAGACATAAAGAAAAGTATTCAGGACAAGCCGGCTTGTTTTGTTATGTTTTGCTTCTGCATCAAGAAAATGCATTGCTGAATCTTCTAATCCTCTGGCTATAGCACACAAGTATCCTGTTCAACATGTGGTCTTCCCAGTCACCCACATCCTCAAAGAGTTGCTTTCCATACCTATATTTCCTCAAAAAAGAACACAAAGACTGAATTTAAAAAAAAAAAAAAAGAACAACTACCCAGCCACATGTGCTGGAACAATTTAAAATTACATAATTACATGCTATTTTTCCCCTCTGCAAAATCCATTTGCCATTCAAACAGGATAGATGGTGCCCATACATACAGTGAGCCACTCTTTTTAAATAAATGTAACTGATACTGTGTATAACAATCTAGAAGATAACAGCAATTCTATTAAGAACACCACTAGAATTCAATAAGTGAAACTAAACTGACATCCTCAGTTACAATGCAGTTTCACAGTTTTTTTTGTTTGGTTTTTTTTCAAGTGAGGGAAGTTTCAAAAAGATGTTTTACAGTTCTGTCTTCATGGATGATCAGCTGAACAGAACTCAAATACTCTTTAGCTAACAAACTGACATAACCCATATAAACCTATTGCCATAGAAAACATGATAAACATTGTAACACCCAGCAGTCATCATTACAGTCCACACACATCAGTCACTTATACTAGACAAGCTCTTAAGAAAGTAGCATATGTTGCCAGACTTGGGTCTTCCATAGCAGACAAACATTTTAAACAGTTTCCTTCTCTCACAAACACTCCTGTACACAGACAATTTCTCTAAAGAACAAGGATACTGCCTCACTTAATAGCAACAACTTTTAAAGTATAGGAAGTATTTAATTCTCCATATGCCAAAGGAGCTTTTACCCTGGGAAAGCAGCAGTAAGTTGAGAAATACAGAAGCTGATCTATTTTGTTTGTATCTATATTCTTAAATTCACTCCTCAGGCTGCTTTAACTTACGTAAGGTGTGGTGCAGAATTAGGGTCAATTTCATGGTACCACTCTAGCGCAGACCTACTAGCTACCCACATTAAAAATACCTCAGTATGACTCCCAGTAACAGCTCAGATAAAGATCACAATCTCTGCTCAGCTACAGGGCTGGAAATAAAGTCTATCCGTTGGACACACTACAAAACTTACTGCAGATGTAAAGCACAGAAAGACTATAGCAATTCTTGTCCTGATACTTCTTCTAAGTTCACTTTGCTCTCCAAGCAAGCAGTAAGACTGACAGTTAGAAGAAGTTTTGCTAAAAAAGTTATTAATAATAAAAACATCTGCACATGCCCTGCTACAGGGTACAGGCTCCACAGGCTCAGAAAGCAGCAGCTTTAATGGCTCTGCTAAGTAGAAAGAAGCCCTCAGGATTAGCCCTAAATGTCAGTACAAATGTACCTCAAAGGGCCTGCAAAACCAGAATTTTCAAAAATTAAGAAGGCAACTGCAGCACACACATAGCTTAACATTAAATGAGAAATAACTTCACTGAATAAGAAGACATCCCTGTGGAACAGCCTAAATCCATCCCACCTCCAACTCATTTCAAAACCATTAGTACCCTGTAGGATTTCGAATTTTCCTACTTGTTTTACTGTCCAAAATTTTTATTATCCCCTTTTCTCTCCAGTTCAACAGGAGACAGATTTAAAAACATGAGGATTACAAGCTGCCAAACCTAGAGACTATCAGAGAGAATTATGACAGGAAGCAAAAGGTAACCCTTATAAACCACCCTAACCCTCTGTAATCAAATCAAACTTCTGTTTAAAGAAACAGAACATATTAAGCTGCTCAAACAACAGGATATCTGCCTACAAGTCCATTCAAGGATTTTCAATGCTAGAGCATTTGCTCTAGCTAGTCAAATGTTCTTCTGAGTATTTGCTGAAGACATTTTTTTTCTTTAAAAAAATAAGAAGATAGTATTAAAAGCTAATGTTGCCAGTTCAGTTTGACCCAGGCTACATAAAACATTCCAATACCTTTTCTTTTTTTCAGGTTTCATTCTATTATCCACAAATCAATAAAAGAGTAAACACTTTGCAAACATTCTGTCTCATCTCCTATGTTTTCCAGAAGAATACTGTAGGGATAGCCTCTGTGCTCAACCACACTCTCCATGTGTTTTATGAACACCATCCCTCCCACAGTCTCATGCGTAACCCTGTTGCTACACTCACATGAAGTCTGATGAGGTCTCCACCCCAATTATAAGTTGTGCAAGTGAGGAAAGAAACATTACCTGTTAAGTAAAGATGGTAGAACACAATAGAAGAGATGGAGCAAAGGTTTGATACTTAGATGCACGTTATTTTGAAGCCAAATGGTGAACCGCTTTTCAGATACATCAGTGTAACTGATCAAATCTGGCCTGAGGTCTCCCCACTCACAAAGCAGAGTCTCTGCTATGCCTACAACTTTGTCCAATGATCTTTTTCCAGACTGTCCATCTTCCATTAAATTTCCAATATTTATCTATTTCTGCAATTTCCTAAGCAGTAGAAGTACAGCCAACTGCACATCATCTTGACTGTTAATGCTTTATAAAGCTAGAAAAAACATATTTAGCTTCAAAACAGCACCCTCCAAGTATCCAAACAAGGAAAGGCCGTTCAAGTCCCTAGACGTACAGGATTTATAATTTAGAAAGCCCCTGAAGGCAGACACTGACCTGTGCCAACAGTTTCTCAACTAATAAAAAAGGTGCCTGATCTGGACCTTCCTTGTTAAAAAAAAGAAGAGGAAGATACCTGACAGGCTACTCTGCAAGAATATAAGCCTCTAAACTTACCCTTCAAAAACAGACAGGCCCCACTAAATCAGACTTGAAGACTACACTAGAATATCTTTCCTACCTATAATAAAATGGCAGAAAGGAGTTGGAGATACTTGGTTACCTGAAATCCTGCTAAAATTATTAATATTACTAGTGTGTGAATTACTTTTATCATTTAAATGCAGTATGTCTGAATCTCACAATTAGAAAAGTCACAAAATACTTAATTCGACTGTTCATTAACAGTAGACACAATCTAAAATATATTCCTATAAAAAAGAAATAAATAGAATACTTCCCATTTAATAGAATTAAAAAGCTTCTGAATGAAGATACTGTAATAAGTTTTTAATAAGAATCTCACAACATTTGCAACAACTCAAAATCAATCCAAAGTGGCTATGTTCAAACTGGAGTGGAATCAAATGCTTTCCCAAGGAAAGTGTTGAAGAAGATAAAAAACCCAAACCAAAACAACAAGCGTTTGGGAAAAGAATTCCTAAGTGGTCAGGAAATGTTTCCGAAACAGATTCAAATTAATGAACTCGTCTTTAACAAGATGATGTGATAGGTTGAAAGCCTCTAGAAATACAGCAGTTTGGAGATAACAGTTGCTTCTTTCCCTCAGAAGGACCAACACATTTCCTGTGTAATCTACTGCCTGTTTGCCCAGCAAGAGGAAACACTAGCAATCAAGCATGCAACAGACAGATGAATATCTGGGTGGGCCACATCTTCTCATAGCCTAAAGACTAAGCACAGTTAACTGAGACTATCAACACTATCATCCATTCTCTTTACAGGATTCTTCCCCCTCCTTGCCGCCTCCCCCCTTCTTTTGTCATTCCTGTACATGCTTTGGTTTTATACGTATACGTCTCCACCCTATCGCACAATGCCAGTTTACCCTCTAAAATCAGTTGCTACTTACATTCTCTCCCAACATTCATATTCTTCCTCAAAAAAACCAAAACAACCAGCAATATAAAAACCAATGGTGGTCAGGCTCAGGGAACGAAATTGTTACAGTATTTTGACAATTCACCTCATTCAATCAACTCACCATGACTGCTTTAAAGCGAGCAAAGGAAAAAGCAGGACTGCACAGTGGGTAACAGAGGAGAACTCAGACTCCAAAAGGCAACCATTTGATCAGCTAAGTTTAACACAAACCCACAACCTTACTCTCTCCCAACAAAATCAATACATTTACACAACCCTCAGCGTTCAATCAATTCCATACACCACTTCTAATGTTCACCTGAGTAACACTTTATACTTCAATGAAGCTGCAATATCATATTTGTGTTATTTAAGTTTTCATTAACGAAAAAAGTTCACAACATCTCAAGAATCCACCTAGCAAACATGATTTGAGCCTAGCAAAACTTGTCTCTTCAGCTGCATCAAAGATAAAATCCTAACTTCCTTTGACCTGTCTGCCTCTGAAATGTAAACAATGACACCAACTTTGTTTATTTTCACAAGTTCATCCCCATTCACTTAAGTCCACTAATGGTATCAGTGATGAGAAAGTGGATTGTTATAATATATATGTATACAAAAACCATACTTCCCAATAGCACAGTTATGTTACCTCAGAGACGTATGGTCACTGAAAATAGTTAAAAAGCTGGTGGTTTGAGCAATCAGTGATGTTGGTTTAGAAAAGGCAAAGAGGTACATGAGACTGTGGTAGTGCTATTCAGTACCAGGAACTGGCAGGACAGTAGAAGACATTCCTGGGAGTAATAGGGAGGCAAATGTTACTGACAAAGATTGCACCAGTGCTCCATCCTCTATATGTAAACTGGTACAGAGAGAGCCTAAGGCTCAGACACAAGATTCTGCAGTCCAGCATAAGACATCTCTTCACTGATAACCTGTGTTAATTCTCAGGGAAAGACAAGAGTTTGAGCTATTGTCATGGGGTATGATAAATGATTCAGATACCATTAAGTCACATATGTGAGAAGCCTAACAACTGTGCAAAAAGAACAAGTGTTACTATCTTGATAGCAGTCCTCGAAGATTACTGAGTACCAAAGTCTGTTACTGGTTTAGTTAGCAGCAGTATACATACACATATAGATTATATAAGATACAAGCTTCCAAATGTGATACAAGCTTCCAAATGAAATGGCATACAGGCATGCTGGAGTTGTAGGAAGTGGTTCCTGTTCAAGTATCCCATAATTTCGATTGCCTTTATTCAGCAGCCATGCTGGCATTTAAGGCAACATCTGACAGAAAGACTGACCTCGCTTGATAAGGGACTTAAACACACTGCTGTACATTCATGAAAAGTTTTCACTGGGCAGTTGCAGAACACAAATTATTCTCTTGGTCCACCCTACTGACAAACCAGTCAACAGATGAACCAAACTTCAGACAGGAAACCTATCCCTCCTAATGTACCATCACTGTCCACGTTTCAAGTTCTTGACTTCATTATGAAAACCTGAAGTTAAATGCTGGAGGCCTGTCAATAGCACAGCTTCAATTCAATGCTGACTGAGTTCATGTATCAGCTCACCTGACCTAGGTGCTGCCAAAAAACTACACACATTTTTCAGTCTCTGGACCAGCTAAAGCATGGAAAATTAAAGAAAGCATAAATCAAAATAAAGTGGCAATGCTACACAAATGAGGTATTAAATATGGGGAAAAAAAACCCAGTAATCTCAGTACTAAAGAACAGGTTACAAGTTTGTAAGTGACAGTATGGTGTCTTCAAAACACCAGTTTGTTTTTTCTTCACTCAGGCTTTGTATTATAACAGAGATCAAAAGCAAAAGCTGTCTTCTCTCTACTGCCTTGGCCTCTTGTACTACATTTGGGTCATTTCTGGAAGAACTGCCAACTGGTGTAAGACCGGGAGGCTAATTTTACAAAACAAGCAAACCTCCCATCCCCAATTAAAATTTAACTTTACTGTTAGAAATTAAGCTTGAAAGTGATGTTAGGAAAAAAAGTAGTATTTGGTTCAATTAATATGCAGAAAACCCAAGGCAAAACTCCCTTTCCTTCCACCTGAGATCTCCCACATTTCATATGTCCATACCAGAAAACTGGATTCCTAAATAGTTGAGAAAGCTTTCCACATCTTAAAGGCAATGATATTTTCCCATTCAAAAGAATAACAGATTTCCCCAACGCTCCTCATTTTATTAAATATACCTCAGCTTTCTCTCTTGATCACAAAATTAACGCCTGACATAAAAAGGCAAAGGAACAAAGAAAACCACGGAACTGTTTCACCACCAAATACTACAGTCACTGTCTTGGAAAAAAAACCGCCAAAAAATTAAAAATCCAGTTTACCTTGACAAGCTGCTAAAGAAGTGGTTAAAAAAATAAAAATAGAGCACTGCTTCTAATCTCTTCTCATAAGCTCCTTTCCCATATTAGATTCAGACTTGTAAGACCCTTAGAACTCTGAGAAACCATTCCTACCTTGTTACTCAATGGTATTTAAGAGCGACATAATTTTTCACTCTTCCCACCAATACTACTGCTGCAATAAGAGACAGCCCTGTGTTCTTCCCTAGTTTCTACCCTTTTAGGTTCTCTTTTCTACTAATTAACTTAAGTGCATTTGCCTCTACCATTTCTGGCATGCAGCAACATGACACTGGCATGATTCTTGACATTTCAACTGCTTCTCACAGACCTGCATTAAAATCAATGAGTTTTGTCAACTCCATCTATTCTCGAATTAGCAAAGGTACACACAGCAGCATAGGTAGCAACGCCTTCTGTTTGTATACTCAGTAAGATGACTTTGCATCAACTCACACACTGCTTAAACCAGAAGTTCATCTTCACAACCATATCACAACTATCAACTTAAATCCCATAGCACCTTTTTAATGTCCTTCAAGGCTTGCTGACAGAAGTTATGCAAATCAACATCATAAAACTTTATTTTATACAACAAAGATGACCCTTGATTATAAGAATCAGATTGTACAGAAGTTGTACAGGAACAGTTGTATGCTTAAAAAGAGTTCCCCCCATTCTTAACTTTATGAATAGAATGTTTAAATTCCACCCATTCAATTGTGTTTGCATGAAAAACAACACTTAAATTATGGGCAATTACTTGATATTTTGAAGATATTTTGAGATATTTGGCTTTCACATCATAAGGCGTGTATTACTTCAGGCAGCATTTAAAGACAAAGCAATTCCTTGTTCTCTATCCACTACTCTCAGCCATGATTTGTGAATGGATTACACTGAGGGGTGGGAGGCAAGGAGGGGGAAAAAACAACTAGAAAGAGAGGAAGCTGTGCTTTTGAAACTATCAAAGTGGAGTGCATGCTTTGCAGATAAGTACAGTTTCAGTAATAATTTTAGATTAAGTTCGACTTAGAGTATCTACCGTGCATTTCAAAATGAAGCATCTCATTCCTTCAGGCAATGAACAATAACATCCAAGATATAAAATTTTAAATTAAAAACAGAGAAATCATTATTCTAAAGTCATCTGCTGCTTACTCTAGTCAAAGTACTAAGAAAACCCCACGGATTCCTAGGATGAAATAGCCAGTAATATAAAAATTCATTGCCACGCTTTTACATTAAAAAAACTGCCCCACAAGTCCCTTCATCTTTCCCTTCGCCTTGCTGCAAGGAACGAGTGCAGCGTTTCTTGATCTTATACATAAAATGGTTTTAGTCCACTCCAACAGGGAAAAAGAACACACAGTTTCTAGAAGAGGAAAAGCAATCTTTAGAAAAATCAAGATGCGTGGGAAACAGCAAAAAGTCCTTGGGCTCAGAAACACGGCTTTGAAACACCTGGCAGTAAATCAATGTCACCCATTTCGCTGTAATCCCTCAAGTCACTTTTACGAAGATTACTTCCTGCAGCGCATTCCTCGCCCTCCTCCCTCCCCGGCCGACGAAGGCTGGTAAGCACCGCTCCGGGAAGCCTCCTCGCACATCTGGAGACCGACGCGGCGGACCCGGGCGCCAGCGGCATTTGGTACAACCGCTCCAATGCCGACGCCGGGCTCTGGAGCCCCCGATTCCTGGCTGGCAGCCCGCCTCCTGCCAGCTCCACAACTTTCCCCACGCCCCGGCAGCGCTGGCGGAGCGTCCAGCCCGCACAACTACGGCGGAGTTCAACATTGGAATGATCTCCCCAGGGAAGCGGTGGAGTCAGAGGATCACCTGAGTCGGAAGGGACCCCACAAGGGTGATGGAGTCCAGCTCCTATCTCCGCGCAGACAACCCAAACGTTCACACCATGCGTCTGAGGGCATTGTCCAAGTGCTCCGCGAATATTACCAGGCTTGGCTCCTGTTCCAGCGCTCCACCGCCCGCTGGGCGAAGAACCTTTTGCTAACGTCCAACCTAACCCAATTCCTCTACACTGCACGCTTTTAAGGCTCAGCTCGACGGGCTTCTGAGCCACCTCATTTAAACTACACATCACCTAAAAAGTTGCAGCAGACGATCCCCGAGGTCCCTTCCAACCTGGCATTATCCGCTCGCCGTCCCTCCCCTCCCCGCGGGGGCACCGAAGCGCCCGTCCCCACCGCTCCCTTCGCCCTTTCCCGTCCCGGGGAACAACCGGGGCGCAACGCGGCCAAGCGGCGGAGCCCGCGGGGCGGCCCCGCGTCCCCACCAAGGTGACCAAGCGGGGAGGAAGAGGCGGCTTTTCCCGCCTCCCCGTCCCGTCCGGCGAGGGGCGCTCACCAGGGGTCGAACTCGTGGATGATGCTCTCGAAGCGGATAACGGCGAAGAGGCGGGAACTGAATCCGGCCAGCCAGGCCAGGAAAAGGATGGTGAAGGAGAGAAGCGACTGCCAGCCCGCCGGCTGGGACAGGCCCCCCGACAGGCCGCCGCCGCCGCCACCTCCTCCCGACGTGGGGCCCCCGGCAGCCGCCGCCGCCGCCCCGCCACGGCTGCCGAGCGGCGCCACGGAGTTGGCGGCCGGTTTGTGCTTGTGCTCGGGGGCCGAGGGCTCCGCCATGTTTGCACCCGGGGCTCCCTCGCAGCCGCGCAGCCCGGCGCGTGCGGGCAGGGGCGGGGGCAGGAGGGGGGGAGGAGGGAGGGGCGGGAGGCGGCAGCGGGCCCCGCGCCGCTCCCCCAGCGCTCCTCACTGACTGCCCTCCCCCGCCCCGCGCCGCCGCAGCCACCGCCTCCTCCTCCTCCTCCTCGCTCGGCCGGGCTCCGCCTCCTCCCGCCGCCGCCGTCACCATCCCAGGGCGGCGCGGGAGCGCGGGGCGGGGCGGAGCCGGGGGCGGGCCCGGTGACGGCGGAGGAGGCGGGAGGTGACGGCGGCGGGGGGGAAGAGCTGAGGGGCGGGCTCGAGGCGGGCGCGCGAGCGGGAAAGGGGCAGAGCTAGTGATGACAAAGGGGGAGGAGCCGAGATGGGGGCGGGGCCGGGCTCGAGGCGGGCGCGCGCGGGCCGAGGGGAAGGGGCCCGCTGGCGGGAGCGCCCGCCCGGGCGGGAAAGGCGGGAGGGCCTGCGCGCGGGGCCCCGGAGGGGGAACGGTTGGACATTGCCGGCCCTCCGGCGCGGGAGGAGCTACGGGACAGCGAGGGCGGGGCTCCCGGGAGGAGGGACCGAGCCCCGCGGTAACCCTTGTGACAGGAACTCGGTGACGGCCTGTCACAGAGCGACAGGTGTTTAAAAGGGGCGGGGCGGGGCCGGGCGGCCAATCGGAGCGGCGGTCGCGGGGGGCGTGGCAGCGCCCGCCCCTTCCGCCGTGTGTTGTGGGGGCTGGCGGCGCTTCGCGCCAATCGGAGCGCGGCGCGCAGGTCACGCGGACACTCCTGTTTCCGGCGGGCTCTGGCGCGGGGCCTGCCGGGAGTTGTAGTTCGGAGTGGGGGTGTGGCGGCGTCCGCGGCCAACCGCGCTGCTGCAGTGGTCGTCGCGGCTCCGACGACCGCTGTGGCCGTGGGGTGCATGCGTGGGGCAGGGGAACAGCCCTGTAGGCTCATCTCCCTCCCCCGAGGGGGCTCTGGGCTGGCATTGAGTGCCAGTCAGCCGTCTCTCAGCCCCGCAGCCTGCTTTTGTTTGTCCCCCTCCCTGGGTATGCTTAAGGCCAAGTTGGATGGGGCTTTGAGCAGCCTGGTCTGCTGGGAGATGTCCCTGCCCAGGGCAGGGGGGTTGGAACTGGATGGGCTTTAAGGTCTTTTCCAATCCAAGCCATTCTATAATCTGCGTGGTGCAGCTGGCTCTCAGTGCTGTGCCTTCCCTCGGGGCTCAAGTGCCTTTGGTCCATTAGCTTCAAATGATAAATTTACCCCAGTGGAAATGGTGTTGGCTGCAGCAAGTGGTTGTGTCAGAGCTTGGCCCTCAGGACTAGCTGGGAGCAAGGCCTGGCCAAGCGTTGCCCTCATCCCAGTGCAGCTGTGTGGCATCTGGGCACACCTGCTGCTGCTGGGGGTGGGGGGGTGGTTCCAGGCTGGTCTGGAGACCGCAAGTGGAAACCTTAGCTTCTTTTTTTTTAAAAAGGAACTTCTCTTTTAGGAGTTTTCATAATAAAATGCTATTTGGGAGAGTTGTAACTTCATCAGATGTTTTGTGAAACCTGCAGTTGTAATGAGGATGTGGAGAAAACTGAATGGTGAAGTTTTGCAGCCATGCTTTTTGAATGGTCCTGCTGACCTTCACTCTATTCTGAAATGGCAGCAGATTGCCTGGTTTTAGAAGGCTTAAGATACTAAGCATGGACAAAATAAATATATTGTGGTTTGCACTGTTTACACCAGTAATTAATTTAATGGCTGTCACATAGGGTGTATTTTTCAAATTATAGTGTGGTTTTTGTTGTCTGAGCTCTAGGCATTCCCTTTGATAGACACACATGAGTCTTCAGAGGTCCTGAAGATTTGCAGTTCAATTTCACTAATATCAGTAGGAACTACATTGGGCCTTTGCTGATTAATATCATCCTAATTAGTCCTCGCTATTGTCTCTGGTTTTATTTAGATTGCCAGAGGAAGAAAACAGTATGTTTCTTTGTAAGCAACACAGAAGCCTTTTTAATAAAGCTTGTCCTTTGGTGAGAGGCTCTGTTTAACACTTTCATAGAATCACTGAGATTGGAAAAGACCTTTAAGATCATCCAGTCCAATAGTCAGCCCAACACCACTGTGCCTGCTAAACCATGTCCTAAAGTGCCACATGTACATGCTTTTTGACCTCCATGGACGAAGGCTTTACCAGTTACCTGAGTGGCCTGTTCCGAAGCTTGACAACCCTTTCAGTAGTGATTTTTTTCCTAATGTCCAATCTAAACATCTGTTAGCACAACTTGAAGGCATTTCCTCATGTCCTATCACCTGGGAGGAGAGATCAACACCTACCTCACTACAACCTCTCCTCAGGTAGCTGTGAAGAGCAATCAGGTCTCCTTTCAGCCTCCTCTTCTCTGGGCTAGAAAATCCCAGTTCCCTCTGCTGCTCCTCATAAGACTTGTTCTGCAGACCCTTCACCAGCTTTGCTGAGGGTGTAGAAAACGTAACTGTTTTTCCTTACAATAGCCAACAGCTGTGACTTGGTCACCAGGTTTGAAAGATAAGTGCATGTTTTAAAACGAGTCCTTTGATATACTGTTGGCCCTAAGGGATTCTGTTTTTCATAATCTTCAAATAAGTCTGAGGAAAGCTTCTAGAAAATGATTAGTTTCAGTTTTGCTGAATCTGACTTTAAAAGGCTGGTTTTTGTTAGGTGAATTTTTGTTTGTTTGCTTGTTTTAATACTATGTTCTTTCCTATTCTTGTTAAAATAGGCCAATAATATGAGAGAAGCTAAGTTAGACATTTGCCCCTTGTCTGGTGTTGTCAGTGAGGCTTTTTTAATGAGCTGACCAACTGGCATTTCAAGTGAAGGATTTTTTTTTTTAATTGGCTCATGAACAAAGAGCAAATGTGACTAGAAATCTGCAACTATCAAATGGTTTCTAAAATACATTAACTGATTTTACAACACGCTCAGCCTTGGTCTACTTTTCTGAAATGACAATGTGGTATTTCCATTCTCGTAGCTGGGATCCTGGATTTGGTAACAGCAGTTCGAGCTTAATGGTGCAGTAGAGGAGCTGCTTCAAGTGGTAGTGTTGTACATAGACTATGTTTGCCTTTTCTTTCCCCCATGACTGTTTTTCTAGGTGTTAAGGAGCCAAAAAGGACCAATGACGCTTATCAGATAGAAAAAATGTGTGCAGCACAACTTCTTTTTATGTATAATTCAGTATCAATGTTAATTTTCCGTGATTAGGAATCTAGTTTACTTAAAAAATATTGCAGATGATGGTGTGGATAAAGTTATACGGTGTTTACTTTAAATTTCAGTGCTTTGGCTTTTACATCCAACAGGGAGGTTATATCATTCTGACTTTACTGTCAGAGTTAAATCAGACAATTTTTTGTGCATAGACAAGCCGAGACAGATTGTGATTTGTTTGAATGCTGACTAATGGTAAAGTGTTTCTTTGTCATTGGTAACAAATGATATTGTTGCCTATTCATTTTCAAACCCTTCGAAAGTTTGTGCTGTTGAATACTTCAGAGCTTGGGCAATGAAATTTAGTGTCAGCAAAAGCACAGTTCTAGTAAAAGCTTCTGTAAATATATTGTTTAAGTTTTTGTATGAAATAAGGTTCAGTAGTTTTACAATAAAATGGACCAAACAAATGCACACAGATGGAAATTCATAGACTTCTACAGTTAAATGGAAGGATTCAGTGATTTTGATATTATACTGCCATGACAGCAATGGAAAGTACATTCCTGTAGAGGAGATGTACAACATGTCTACTGAAAACAGCATTCAATCCATACTAATAGCTTGACAGGGAATGAGGTGTTCTATCTCTTTTAACCTTTTTTCCCCTTCCTGTCCTGTTGTGTTCTTGTTTGTTTTAAGGTTAATTGGTTTGATTTGTTATGCTGCTTGTCGCGGTGTTTTCTTTGAACACAAAAACTCTCAAAAATGTCCACGGGTGACTGAGGAGTTGACTTTGTGTAGTTATTATGAACCATCTTGCATATAGAAAACCAGTTTCCTATTCTGAGCATGCAAAATAATGACCAAATGCCTTAAGGAAAAAAAAAAATCTTATGTCACTTTCAAGCTTCCTTAATAATGGAATTATTCAGGGGATAATGCCAAGCGCAGAATTCATGTTATGGTTGTACAACCCAGAACGCCTTGAAGGTTGTGGAGGTGCATACAGGAAAATGTCAGATGAGAGCTGCCTGTGCCTTAACGCAGCTACCAGGTATTGCTGATGTTAAGTCTGCTATTGAAAGAATGGCAAACAACCTTTGTGCAGAAAAAACTGCACATGGACACATCCAGGTAATAAATTACTAATCAGAAGTACAAAGTTGTGGTTGGTGGAAGAAGTCATACTTTTCAGCAAAATGATATGAGTTTAAAATAGTTTTAAAATCAGTTTAATTAAACAGGTGCAACCCTTTGTGGATACGTGCAAACCATTTAAGCGAGTTGTAAACTGACACAAGATTCTCTGCAAAGAGCTTTGCACCTGTGCAACTATAATGGGGTTTTTAATTGATTTGAATTAAAATGGCACAACTATTGTGTTTAGACAAGGCCTTCATCTAGCATTTAATTCAATAACAGTGGAAAGCTCACTTAGTCCTAACAGTGATCTCATCTTTGTTTCTGATAATTTAAACATGTGTTGATGTTCCTTCTCTGCTTCTGTTCGCTTCATTATCCTACTTAATTTCCCTTTCCTAGGACTCACACAGTGGTAAAAATCACTGCAGTTTGCACGCACAAACCTGCAGGGAATCACAATGTTTTTTGCCACCGGCACCTTTTGTATCAGCTTTGTCTTCACTTCTTGTGAAGAAATGAGTCTTTTCCCTCTGATGATCTGGCACCAGTTCTGCAAAGTCCCCATCCCTTGTTAGAAAAACTGAGGGAGAGGCACACACTCAGCTTTTCCTTAAATAAGTAACTAAAAATACTGTACTTAACATTATACATGTCTATATTCTTAGACGTATGCGTAAGTGCTCTGCGACCTTTAAATCCTGTGGACCTCTGAAGTACCTTTCTTGAAGCATTGTGTTTTGTCATCTTTAGCGTTTGCAAGCACCTTAACCAGCACTTAGTTGTTCTTGGCAAATGCTGCAGCAAAGTGTTTTTACAACACAAAGTGGGTTTTTTATTCCTTCTGGTAAGAAAGAATTTGCTGCCTTGGGGATGATCAGCAAAAAATAAAACTTAAAAAAAGACCATTGTCTTCAGGGACATCACTAAACGGCCAATCAAATAGCTGAGGGGTGATGTTTAGCATGTAAATGTAAGTCCCCAGCAGTTGTAGATACTGGGTCTTATTAAAACATTATGTTGGAACAGCAAAGCTTCTAAGGGAACTAGCTGGAGGGTGAGGCTAACCTCTGGGGAGTGAAGTGGGAGACATTTCCATATCCATTTTAAATATGAGGGATCTGTTATTGCTTAGTTGCGAGTAAGGTGAATTTTGTCGGTAAATTAATGTGAAAGGGAAGATGAGAACACAGGAAAGAGGCATTCTGCTGTTAGCGGTAACACCAGCTGCATGTTACAGCGTCAGAGCAAGATGTGAGGAAACAGCAAAGATAAGAGGGACTGTGAGGAAAGAAAATTATTTTTATGTTTTCTAAAGCCTGTTGAAATTGGTGGGAGAGTTTTGTTGGTAGGGTTTTGATCACCCTTGAGTTACATTCATTGCCTCCCTCGCCTGGACATTCCACACGGTTCCTGATAGCAATATAGGGGAAGAGGGTATTTGCACATTATCTGTAAACTATTACCATAGTTCATCAAAGCTTAACTCTTCTGATATTAGTTAGGCTGATAAATCTGGGCAAGTTGTTTGAGTTGTAAGTTTCTTCTACAGCATCAAAGGTACTACAGTGCATTAACTAATTCAGTAGGAAAAAACCCTGAAGATTGTATAGTATAATATCAGCAAAGAATTCCCTATGCCTGAAAATTTTTCTGTAAGTATTGTGCAGTATTTTTGCATAATTGAGTTTGTAGTCTAAATGGGCATAGCCTTGAGGAAAGAGAAGTTATTTTACAAAGAATTGTTTCTAGTGCTTTTCTATTGCTAGCAATGCAGGCTAATTTTTGTCTCCTTGCTTTTTTCTAGACTGCTTGTAGATATTCTTATAGTTAACTGCTGCATTAATAACTGCATCAGAATTGCAAAAGAATTTAAGTCATTCTGTTATGGAATGAACTGTGCCAAAATGCACAATGCAATACAAACCAGGAACTTATGGGTGCTTTGGGATAGCATAAATTCAGCCCATCCTCACATACAGATCTGAATTGAGGGATCCATCATTGTTGAGAAGAGAATTCAGCAATGACTACTTTATGACTTTATACAACTTGAAGTTTTTTTGGCTGATTAGAGGCTTCAAAAATGGAAAAAAACATTGTACTGCAGAGAAGTAGCTACGAGGCTTTTAATGACTTCTGTCCATGTGTGAACCGAGATACTGTGTTTTGTGATATCTAATCTGTAGGACTTCAGTTCTTACCACAGGAATCTCTTTTTATAAATCACTGTGACACTTGAATCTCAGATTTATTGTTATCCAGTTAAATTTCTGGCATGTGTTTTTGATTCTTTCTTTTTTTTTTTTTTATTGTAAATGTGTCTGGAACGAGGAATCTTAATGTTTAAAATCCTGTCCTGAGGAAACTGATCCCACAATAATTAATCCTTGCTGTTAAACCCTCTTTTTATGCATTCCTTCTTTAAATATTTGTTCCACTTTTGTAGATCTTTGGATACAGAAATGCCTATTGATACTCTATGCCAGTTACTGATAATGTGCTCCCAGACTTAAAAAAAAACTAGTTAGTATTTCAAATTAATTTCCTAAAAGAGAACTTCTAATTGCTAAAGGAAAGCAGCCACATAAATATGAGACAAAAATAAAGATCCTTTTCTTATTTGGCTGTATAAGAAGCGCTACTTCAAAAACAAGACCAGGGGATTAACTCTCCTGCCAAAGCACTCGAGCCACTGTTCAAGGCAGACACTTGCAGGACAATATCAGACAAGTTATGCAACTATTACATGCCCTATTTTGCTTCCTGATGTGCCAATCAGCCAGAGTAATATACCCTAACATAACAAGCCATCTCATAACTTTTAAAAGCCTCTTTGTTGTCTTCTGGTGTGAATTGTTTTTGGTTTTACCTCTTACTCTTTCTGTACTTCTGCATTTAAAAACACTTTGAGGGGTTGCGTGAAATTATCTTCAACGTGAAGATACAAAGTGCCTTGTAAATGCTCATTTGATAACTCTGCTTCCTTGGCACATGCATACAGTCTGCCTACCCCTCCTTTCCCTCCCTGGTAGATATGGTGCCTCATTTTTTTTGCCAGTGTTGCTTGAGACCATCCAAAGTTGCCGAGACCCATGTGATAACTCTGATCTCAGTATTGTTCTTTTCTGAGCTAGAACAGATGCACATTGCTTTTCCACAAAGGACTATGTTTTGTGTTGCTTAAACTTTTTTGTGCCTTGGAGGTGGTCTCATGGTAGGAATAGCCAAATTGTTGACCTTCAAAATTGTATGGGTGAGAGATGAACAAATCTTCCAACTATTCTCTCTACCGATGCTTAAATGTGGACCATTATGTACAATATTCAAGATTTCTCTTGAGAGCGTTTGCAATCCGATAACCTACTGTGTCAGACATGCATTGTTAAGAGGGACCAGAGCAGGATGGATGATGTAATGCACCAGGATCGCAGCTTCTGTGCCTGCTCTTGTCCTCTGTCACCTAACAGATGCACAATGTCATGAAGAGCTGAACATTAATTTGAGAGATGTATTTTATTTTGTGACTGTAGTTGTGGTCTTTCAAGTGCATGGTATAAAGCCGGTTGTTTCATGGGCTGCAGGGAGTATCTGTCATGGAGCACTTCCTCACCTTCCTTCTTCTCCTCTGACCTTGGTGTACCCTCTCTTGTTCCTCCCCCTCTCTTTAGCCGATGTTTTCATAGCTTTCTTAGATGTGTTTTCATAAGAGTGCCAGTAGCTTGGGTGATGGGCTTAGCTTTGACCTGCAACGAGTCCATTGCAGAACCATCTGGAACCATTTGTGTCCGGCACAGGGCAGCCTCTGACCTCTTCCCAAAGAGGCTTCCCCGGCAGTCTCCCCATTTCCGAAATCTTCCTGCATACACCCAATACAGGTTTTCAAGTCCACACAGGCAAGCTGGGTAAGAAAGGTGACCAAGCTATCTGCAAATAGTATCTTTTTGCTGGACTTTTTTGCTTTGCTTGAAGGTCTTTATATTACATACAACATCACATATTCAATGTTATGCTTGGAGACCGTGCATATTTATGGACTCACACAACTTTTTCTTTTGACAGGATCTTATTTATTAATAATGAGAATAAATTCAGGAATTTCTAAGATAATGGACTTCTTTTTTAGAGAAAACACCCCCATTATCTTGATGTACAAGGCTCTTTAATTTGCTGAATTGGTTCTACTTACATCTCCTTCATGTGACTTCCACTTGAAGCAGAGATACACTCTGTGGTTTTTATTGCAGGCAGATGGTAAGATTTGTGTGGAAATCCTAGGCAATTTTTATTGGGCTGTTAATTACTGGAATTTGAATTATTAGGCATGGTAATATTTCTTATTTCTGCAACAATTATCCTTCTGGAGAGAAAAGGGACTTATATTAGTCTATGAGTTTCTTGTTTTCTTCATTAACTCATTGCATTATGTAACAATGAGGAGAAGACTAGTGTTCAAATGCTCTTTTAACAGCACTAGAGACATTTCGTCAGGCTTGGGAAAAATGTAGAGTTATTTGATTGTAGTCCCTCCACCCTACTGTGCCCTGTAGCTTAGTGTGCACTGTCTTAACCTGAGCTGTCAAGTAAAAGTATTATGTGGTTTCTTCTAATGTGATAGGAGAAAATTCTTATTAATACAGTCACCACTGGTTCTCACAGCCAGAAACTAGGAAAGCTGTGAATATTAAGTACAAAGACTGATCATCTTCTACTTAATTCTCTATTTTAGTTGAGGTAGAGATATGCTTCTGAAGATCAGCCAGATCCTCCAGAGTATTATAAGCACTCTGCCAGCATAATGCAATTATGTTTTGGATTACTATAGAGACCCCTAAAAATTCAGAAATGCAAGGTCAAACCCTGAGTGCATTTAGGTGTGCAATCCTGAATCATATTAATTTATGATGGCAAGGAGTTTTCTGTGTCACATATTAGAAGAATCTGAAGAATCACAGATCCCCAGTAGGATTAAAAAAAGAAATATAAATATTTTAGTTCCTCTGTCTCTGTATGGTAGTATTATCCTTTTATTCATAGAGCCAACATCATGTCACCTAGTTTCTTGATAAGGAAGCAAAAGCATTCAGCTTCCTAAGCACTATGCAAGATAGGTCTGTAAGAAATGTGGATGGTAAGTTTTCCTTTCTTCCAGGATGAGACACATAATCATAACTTGTTCCACTCATCCTTGCTTGAGAAATTAATATTTCCCAGTGCAGATTTTTAATTGGATAATTAGACATTTTTGTGCTTTCTCTTAAGTTCATTTTGGCAGCAGTACTCTCATCATTCCTAACCATCACTTTTTATTAACTGTTGGGAAGCCACCCTTTTGTATATTGGGAGATTAACTGTAATTATATTCTATCTCACTAAAGAAGTGCTATGTAAAGCACTTCATGTCTTGTTTGAGAAACTGGACGTGGAGAGGCTTTGTGTTAACAAGGAAAGGATGAATATTTAAATTGCCCAGAACTGTATTATGGTTCTTCTGGGCTTTTTAGCGCATAGTTATCGGCATTACCTCCTTTCGTGTGGTTAGGTAGCCCTTATTTTCAGGCATCCGCAAGGCTTGGCAAATACCTTGGAGTTATAAATAATACACTGGTAGCAGAGTTGAAACATTAAGTGTTCAGAACAAGCTCATCTGTGTATATATGTAATGAACAAACAAACACTGTGTGTGTCTATCCATGTATCTAATCAACTCTGAATTCTTGGAAAAATAGAGTTTCTTAGGCCTAACTTACATGTGGCAGAGCTTTTTCTCACTGGAGCAAGAGTTGCAAGGGCCAGTTGTTTTGGTACTGACTCTGTTTACAGTCTTCAAACTGTGGTGGATCCCCATTGTGGAGTCTGCAGAAGGAAGCCAATGACCTTAGATTGACTATGGAGAAATGTATCTTCATTGGAAAACTTTTTGTGGTATAAATATTGAAAAAGACTCTTCTGTTGCAGTGTTTACGCTCATAGTCTAGCACAGGGTCTCCTTCTGTGAGCAAAGAGCTGCCCTAGTCCTGTCTGCTGACTAATTGAATTTACACATAGAGTAAAAGAACTGTCGGGATGCGATAGTGTATTACACTTCTTATACTCTGTTTTGACTATCTGTCTCGAACACAAAATCTAGGCTTCTTAGGGCTCTGGAGAAGAGTAGTGCAGATTGACAGATGTCTTGGTTTGATGAGAGATGAACTTATGTCCCTAAACTATTAATACTAAACAGTCCTACATTTCCTGCATTTCAGCTGTGTTTCAAGGGTACTGACAGTTGATACCTGAAGCAGAAATGACGAAAACTATGATTATAGTTGTGGAAGACTTTACTTCAGTTGTAAAGAAGTGTAAGATGTATTTTATATCCAAAACTTTTGTCCTTCGACTGTGATGGAAGGAAAAGAAAAATTCCTCTGCCTTAAGGACCATGTATGAAATACTAATCAGCAGGAGCATTCCTGGTGCCTAGCTACCTGGCTAATCTAAGCAACTTGCCTACCTTAATAGAGTTAAGCATTTCTTGCTTTGAGTTTTCAGATTCTTTTGAAGATAGAGTTGCTTGGATTCTCACTGGCCTGAATCCATGACAGAAGAATGAGGACTGTGGGAGGAGAAAAATCTGTAGATTTTCCTGTAAAGTTTTCCATCTAGGTGAGGTGAAGAGCTGCCAGAGCACACTTACGGTGACATACGTGTTAGACCTGTGTCTTTTATGTCATAGCCTTCCTAGAAGCCAGGAAGATGCTGCTGCTGTTGACTATTAGTCAGGATCAGAGCAATAACTTCTTGCAGAAGCACTTTGGCTTAGGTATTGGATCAAGTAAGCATCTTTCTTGTCAGTTTTCTAGGTATATTGTTTCAAATCTCGTTGTTTTCTAGGAAAATTAACAGAACAGTTGTGATATGAAAAAAAAAAATAATTGCTGTGCTCCCTCTAGAGATCAGGTTGCCTTGGACATTAGTAGTTTGGTTATATGCCTGGCTATAACAAAAGAAACAGATTTAAGGATTCTCTCCAGCAATGGATGAGGTGAGGACATCCCTGCAGATTCTGGACAATGGGAGGAAAGTTGCTTGCGAATTGGGAATATTTTGATAAGGTCCATTTTTATAAAATCTATTTTGGCATTTTTATTTGAAGACTGTAATTTTAAAATTGTTGAAATGTCTAAGTGTTAAGTAAGTTGAGTGCCTAAGTTAGAATTTCTCTGTAAGTACCTGAATAGCCGCATTCAAGTGCTTAGAGCTAATCAGATGCTGAATTTTTGTGGTGAATTGAGTCCCTAGAGAATTTGATGTGCACAAAGAAAAATATATCTAAATATATGAGTGTTGTTCCCAGGTTTGGTGGAAATATTTTTGCTTTCCATATGCATTATACTTCTTAGTATACGTTTCCCTTGAATGCAGTTTTAATATAGCTCTACTTTTCAGCAACCTAGATGCAAGAAGCATGCCATAAATATCTTTCCCTTCCTTCCCCTTTCTGTCCCTACCCCAAAGCTGAGTTTGGTAAGTGTATCATGCTATATATTGAAGTTACTATTTTATTAAGAATTTATAAAATGTTGGACAGTAATAAGATACTTCTCAGCAGCCTAGGGGCTGGATTTGTGCACTTTTCGGTACTGTTACATAAGCACAGAGAAAGTGCAAGACATCACCTGCCCGCCTACTCCAATCCAGTGTAATACTAGTCATTGTGCTCAAGAAACTCTATTATCGCTCTGCAAACAGAATTAAGCCACCGTTGTCAGTAAGAGTTATTCATAATTTGATTTGGAAGAATCAGCCCACAGAAATCGATCTCAGTTGTTTTTTTTCTTTTTTTTCTCTTTTCTTTTTTTTTTTTCTGGTGACGGGGGTGTGTGTGCTCTTACAGTGCATGGGAGGTATCCTGAGAGAGACGAACATGTAAGAAACCCAAAGTTACTCACAGCTCACCCAACTGTAGTAAAGATTGGCAAGAGCGACGTGGACCTGTTAGAGCAGGTCCAGAGGATGGCCACAAAAATAACCAAAGGCCTGGAATGCCCCCTGTGAATAGAGGCGGAGAGAGTTGGGGTTGTTTGGCTTGGAGAAGAGAAGTCTCTGAGAAGACCTTATTGCAGACTTTCAGTACTTAAAGGGAGCTTATAAGAAAGATGGGGAAAAACTTTTTAGCAGGGCCTATAGCAATAGGACAAGGGGTAGTGGTTTTAAACTAAAAGAAGAGAAGCTTAGACTAGATATCAGGAAGAAATTTTTCGTGCTGAGTGTGATGAAACACTGGTGCAAGTTTCCCAGAGAGGTGTTAGATGCTCCATCTTTGGAAACATTCTAGGTCAGGTTGAGTGGGGCTCTGAGCAACCAGTTCTAGTTGAAGATGTCCCTGCTCACTGCAGGGGTGTTGGACCAGATGACCTGTAAAGGTCCCTTCAAACTCGAACCATTCTATGATTCTACTACTCTTTCTGTCTTAAAGGAAACTCTGTATGGTTCCAGCATATGACCCTTCTATTTCCTATGTAGAGGAGAAAGCAATAGCTGGGGCTGTGTATCACTGTGTGATCAGCTGCAGCTCTCTGCTGTTGTCCGTAAGTTGCTGGCATCATGTGGAGCATTAGCTGCTAACTTTGCCAAGGAAGGATTTGCAGTTGAGCTCCCAGGAGCTCCTTTTTGGGCAGGGGTCAATAACTGATGCTCCCTTTTTATCTTTTGGGTTGTAGGTGGCCTAAATTTCATGGCAGAGCAGTTTTCTCCTAAGTAGCTGTAGGTGGAGCTCAAGATGACAATGTTAATTTTAGACATTGTGGTAAATATCTCAAATTAGGCTGGGAAGACTCTTGGCCACTTTGTCATTTTAGGAATCCTCACTGATGTGATCAATCATTTATTGCTTCACAAACAGATTTACAGCTCAAATTAAGCTTAAATTCTTGTTGGTTATGTTTTGTTTACCTGTACAACTTTGCTGTTTCACTTTGCATACAACAAGTTGTGCTGGACCATGATCAAATATAATGTCAGAAAGTGGAATATTTTAGAAGCATAAGTATGTTACAGTACTTGTGAAATGGTACTTGCAGCTAAATAATTAGTTTTGTTTTGTTGCAGTTTTAGAACCGTTAGTGGACATGTCACATTTCTCAACCTTATTATCTCTCAGAATAAGGACACAGTTTTTGTAAGATGCTGTGGTTGTCAAGAAATATTTGTTTTATTATTTTTTTTTTAGAAGTCAGTAGTCATCATGTATCATATGAATCATGGAATGTAGATAAGACCTATTAGGTTACATAGTCCATTGCCTTGCCACTGCAAAATAGTTCTCTACCGTAAACTTTTCCAGTGCTTTGTGCAATATAGTTTTATATATCTTTGCAAACAACAGGCTTTTGACCATTTCCCTAGGGAGTTATGGAACAACTCATTCAGAACTATTTCATTATATCTTACTTTATACTTTGCATACATACATAGATAGGCAGATGGATATAGAGATGCTTTAAAGGACAGCAATTTGTTATCTGATCTTTTCTGGGCTATGTATAGAGAAAAGAAATTATAGTATTTTCCAGTCCAATGCTATATATACCCAAGTGCCTTAGCAAAAGTTGAGGTTTTGTAATTATGTCTTGATATATATTTTGTTGTACTCCTGAAGAGTGAGAGAGGATATACCATTAAAACACAGTATTTCAAATACATCCTGATTTAAAAAAAAAGAAAAAAGAATAAAAGCTTCTCATATTGCCATGATTTCCTATCACAGCCATTTTACGTACTGTTGATTGCAATGACAGGTAAACAAAAGTAAGCAAAATGAGATTTGTAAATTATATCTCATTATTTTAAATTCATGTCTATATGTCTTTGCTACTGTCCTTAATAATTCTTGCTGCCAAGTACTGCAGCTCTTCATAGGCATTCCTTCTGAACTAACAATGTTATCATTGAAAGAAATTGCACAGGTCTTGTTCTTTTAATCTCTTTAAAAGATTAAAGATCAAGTAAAGAAGAGCATTATAGAGGCACAAAAAGCTAACATTCACTTTCATTTTGTTTCATCCTCTAATGGAATTGTTACTGTTGCTGCTAAGGATGCAACAGAAATAATTTCTAGTGTTTTAAATCATTGTAGCACATCTATTTGCCCATAAATAAAATGATTCATCACCTCTTTGGGACAACTTATGTGGTAACAATGACTTGCTACGTAAGTGGGTACAATGAGAGGATGATTAATAGAAATATCAGAACTGAAAACAGGTCAGTTTAAGTAAATAAGGCTAAAAATATAGCTTGCTAAAGCAGTTTATATCAAACTAACAATAGTGTTCTCTCTAATTTAAAAATTATATGTATCTCTTTAATGTTTAAAGTTTTTAAATAAAACCTTTTTTCATTTTCTGAATAGATAGAATCCCAGTAGATAAAGAACTTCCAATATTTCTAGTCTTGGTAATAGAATCATTCATGGTTACAATTTGACAGGCTTAAGTTCCTTAATGAATTGTATCTTAATGGAATAACGTGATTGCCTATGTGCCTGTAGATCAGTTCATGACCAAAAAAGGGATTTGAAACTCCTGTGGACTTTCATCCCTTAATTATACACAGCAAGTTCCTGATGTTTACCCTCTATAATGAGAAAGACCTTAAGAAACAGACTTGCTCCCCTCCCTTTCCAAAAATATTGATGGTACTTATACCCATGATAAAATGTTTTAAGTACTTAATGACTTTTAAAGTAAGTTGAATTGGACTTTTGTCTACATTCTTTTCCAAGGACTTTAGTTTTATACATAGGATGCCTGTGGGGATATTTTGCTTAATGAAAGTAAAAACATGAAGTGAGGTAAAAATGCATCCATAAGGAAGTAGTGCTCCCATCTGAGGAGGCTTTTCCTACTTCTGCCTGTTGAAATTGTGGAGCAAAATAAGCAAACGAGCAAGCCTGTTGCCCAGGAAGGTAAAACAGAAATCTTCAACATTTATATGGTATTCCTGTGGAAACCTCTAGGACTAGGACTCTGAAGTCAGGTCTCTGGCATCTCAGCCAAGGACAAATGGCTGGGAACCACTTTTTTTTCAGGCAGGCCATCATATGAGGTCTTGATGGATCAGTTTCTTGCAAAAAATTTTCCCACTAAAGCTTCAGATGACTGAGGAAATGTCATGTATTTCACTAGTTACAAATTTACTGGATAACCATCAGTGGTGTGAGCCAAAACCACCCTGAGCAAATGTAATTAGGTGCTAAAACCATTACTAAATTGTCATTAATCAGGCTTTATGTCCAAGTGGCAATTTCCAGAAAGTAAAATCTTATTTCCTTTAAAAATTTGTCTTTGTCTCTTCCTGCTCTCATCCTGAGCATTTTTTAATTTTTAAAGCTGATGAATATCTATGGTCATCTCTCATATCATACATTTATGCAGCCTCATGATCTACCTGAACTGGCTTTATAACAGCCAGCTTGGGTACCAGGCATAGTGTAGCCAGACAGGGGCAATTTCAGCTGTTTGGCATGTTTAGGCTTTTACAATCTTCACTGAAACTCATCCTGCTTTGAGATGTATTTTTGTCAATCACCAAACAGGTTAGTTAAGTCAGCTTGGATATGTGCACAGAACCTATGCTGCCTAGTAGCAAACCAGCGTATTTTTTTGTTCTACTCAAAGTTGCATAGAGTAAAGAAAGGTCAGTGTGTCTAGACCTCTTTGGAGGGAATAAGGAGATTTGCAGCATCTAAGCGGTCTGTGGTAGCTTCAAACTGAAAAAAATTACAATACAGGACTTATATCACTGCCTAAGAGTTTATAATATTTGATTTCTCTCACAACACATGCATGAATGACCAAATTTTGACAGAGCAATGGATTAGGACAAATCAACCTCAACAGAGACTCTTACGACACTCTGGAGTATTCAGCCCAGTCCCCAAGTCATTTAGTATAAAAGCAATCAAGCAAACCAATGCCAATTTCTTGTACTACTCACACTCTCCTTAGATTACTTATCTGAGATTTATTGTCACAGTTTTCATTTTTATAGTATATTTTTATTACCAGTGACAGAAAAAAGATATTTCGAGCAGGATGTAACAATACTACACTATGCTGCCCTTTGTTCAATACTGTATTTTATTGATTTTTCTTAGTAGTAGTAACAATAATAATATTTAACACTCTTATAGTACCCCATGTATTGAAAAAAGCATTGCTGCCCACAACGCGATGTCTTCTGTGGACTAGGTGGATATTATATATCCATTTTAGAGATAAACTGAGGCAGAAGATCATTGACAGCTAGCCTTTGAGGGGTATCCATGATTGTTGGTCTATGAGTTCTTTGTCATCCATCTCTAATTTCCAGAATTTCCTGGCACACCTGTCTCTTCTGTTACCTTCAACAGGGGAATGAATTATTACTCTGAAAATAGGAACTGAGGAGTATAATTGTCAGGGTGTCTGCATTTGAGTAAGATGGCATTTCCTCATATGTACATTCTCTCCTTCAGACTCCAGCTGTTCCATACTATATGCAGTGTATGCTCCACGCATCTTGCATCCACAGTCCCACTGCTGCAGAGCACAGCAGGCCAACCTGTCTCTAGAGAGTCTCTAGTCCTTCTCCTTTTCCTTCCTTCTCACTTTTCATCCATCAATCATCTCTGTATTCCTGCTTGTCATCTGCTGATTTATCCTTGAATTCTCTCTAATTGTAGTCTCTTCCTACCATTCTTCTGTTCTTCTGTTCCTGTGCTTGATTGCAAATTGCTGAATAGTCTTAGTGGTATAAATGCAATGAATTTACCAGTCAAAAAATAAAGTTAAAATTAAGTTAAGAGCAATGTGCCTTCATGTGTTACAACCCCCACTCGCTACCACCATCTTTTGTATGCAGGAGTTCACATTTAGTTCTGCTTTCTTTCCCTCCTACACTTGCATTTCCTCCACGCAAACGCATCTGTTTTTCTTTCTCCAATTGATGGTAAGATTTAGCAAATGGGTATGCATTACTGCTTAAATAAAACCACAGTAAAAATCTATTTGTGGGTGTGTACGTGTAACTTTTGGAATGGCAATATGATCAATTTTTCCCATCTATGATTAATTTTGTAAAAGAACCTGTCTTGAGAGAATCCCTAGTTCAGGAAAACAGCAGAAGGCGGCATGGAAAGCTGTCCTGTGAGACCTTGTGGTACCTGTGCTTGTATTATCTTACTTGTATTATTTCACAGTGGAAGGCTGATAAGTTTGATATGTGATATTTAATATGCATTGAAAGATGCTTTTATCTTTAGGACTTTTGCAGATGCTGTTTATATATCAATTTATTATATAGGCTAGCATATGAGGGGTTTTTATCACAGAGTTTTAAACAAAACTGGGTAGAAAATAAAATTGGATAATCCTTTTCTTCGTTTTGGGGGAATTTTTTTTTTAAATAGTTCATCTCTTCCAATATTGGTTTAAGCAAAAAAAATTCTGGTCTTTTGAACAAAGTTCTAATTTAAATATAAATAGAAAAGGGTAATGTTTTTTCTCTACTATATTTTAATGTATTCCAGCAAATCTGCCAGTGCATATTGATAATTATTTACAGAAAAATCCAGGCAAATTTCTGTATCCCTCCCCCCATATATTTTGCAGTGCATCTTAAGAATGTAGTCTTCCAATAGCAGTTTCATGGTTACAATTGTAAATTTTTTTTTTTATTAAAAGCTTTTAATGTGGACTTTCATGGAGGAGAACTTTTCTACATTTTGGAGTGTCATGTGTAATAAAAAGAAGGTAGTTGGAAAGGACTCAAGTTTAACTGCACAAGCTGTTTTTTCGAGAGGGTGGAAACTAAAAAGAAATTGTTTTCATTTTTACAGTAAAAGACTGCTTTTTGAAAAGCCTTATAAAAATGTGTTGTTTGGAGACTTAATACTCTTGACAAGCATGAGAAAGCATCAGGGTTATTATTAAGTAGACAGGACTTTCCTATAAGACTGGAGCTACTACAATGCACTGGAGCTACTACAAATACTTGAACATCAGTTTAAAAAAAAAAAACTTTTGCTAAATTTTGCAAGATTTAACTGTTCTTTTTTACACATTTAGCAGAACTGCGCTCCTGGAAAACAAGGGGAAAGAAAAAGGCAGAGAGGCTTGCCTGTTTTCAAATGTCATATTTCAGTCTGTAAACGTGCAAAAAGATGAGATCTCTGAGCCCATTTAGCAATTTGCTGCTGTTGAAAGGAGGATTTCAGGTTTGGTTCTCCCCTGCTTCCTCTTCTGCCCTCCGTACTTCTGCCCCATGGTCCAGAATCTTTTCTACAGGCATTGTTACTTGTTCAACCACTCATGAGCTGATTCAGCTCATTAAGTCAGCAGAAAGCAGAGTGGTTTTTTTTGCTGAACCATGCAGGCTTTTGCGATTTTATTTGTTATATTTGTCATAGCAGAGTCTGCAAAAACGCATAACAAATAGACAATCATAGTCCCCCAAACCATACAGTATTTTAGAAATTGGAAGGATTTGGGTATATGCTTATGTCATTACCAGTTCAGCTCCCTTCTCCCCCAAATAATTGATATTATCTTTCCAAGTGAAAAATAAACCAAGTATATTCTGATGGGTAACGGCATACCAGAATCTCAGAATCATGGTCTCTGAACTTCTGCAGTCCCTGTCACACCAAGATAATTGAGAATAAGAATTGTTTTTTTTTTCATTTAAAGGTCTGCTTGGATGTTGGCATTTTACAAACACTGCGGAAATTGAGGTTAAATTGACTTCCTCTTCAGTTTTAAAGCTGGTACACTTTCCTCTCCTTAACCTCTCCGTTTTTAGCCCCTTATATTTTCCCCAAAGTTCAAAGACAGATTGTATTCTCTACCTTGTTCATAAATGCAGCACCTTCCACCCTGCTTTCATTGGTTTGTTCAGTGCTCTGAAACACGCAAGTTATGTTTCCGTTCTACTGCAAATGACGATGTAATGGGTAAAACATTAAGAATTATTAATAAAAATGCTGGATTCTTAATTCCATAATGGAAAGAGGTAAATGTGCTAAGCTAAGCTTTACAACAACTCCATTGCAGCTTTTTAGTTTTCCTGTTCCTTAAACAGCTCTAGTAGCATGAATGTTGTTTCAGACCATAATTAATGACAATAATGAAATGTCTTTGGGTGTTTTTGGTGCAAAGTAGGTTTTTCTTTTATTTTGTCAAGTGAGCAGGAAACACCATGTTCATCTAGATTTTTTTGTAACATGGTTACTAGTGAATCAACATGTTATACTTTATTTCTGCAATTGTACTAAGACATTGGTAAAATATGCTTTGGAAAAGTAAGCCTCCCAAAAGGCCTGAATTAGACATAACAGTCTTGTAGGGATATGTGTGTGTGTTTAAGAGTACGATATTTTAAGACCTACATTTTAATCTAAATGTGTTTACTCTTAGCAACAGAGGTCAGGCCTTCACCAATTATCCTGTGCACAAGGAGTCTTTGAGTTTGGTTCTTTTTAGGCATAATATTTTTACCCTTAGCAACTGTCAGAGGAGAAGACAAAAGAATTTGAACCCTCAGCATCTTTTAGCCTGGTTCCAGGCTATTTTTTTACCTCTTAAGTACATAGATACTCTCTGAATAGCAATAACTACAAGCCATCTACTGTGATATTATGTTCATGTCTGCACACATCATGAGAGGGACTTGAGGAAATCTCTCTTTGTAAGGAGAACATTTATAACACTTGATATTAAAATGTAAATGCATATTCTTATACCTCTTAAGGAAAAGGAAACCTTGTAAGAGGGAATGGAGTCTTGTGTACACCCCAAGTATGAGTATCTGTAATGGCATTGTTGTGTAGGCAGTGAAAGCACAGGAGGATTTCTAGATACAAAACAGAAGGGCAGCAATGGTAAATTAGTTGAATTTACAATGAACTAACTGGTGCTTGATTTGACTCAAACATCAGTAATATTATAGAGCCATGTGGTTCTTTCTCTTCTGGAAACATGATACTGAACATTCATAAATAAAAAGATTAGTAATGCCATTTATCCCATTGGCTTTCTAATACCATACAAGAGAAAACACAGATAAGAGAAATTAAAAAAAAAAAGAAGAGTTTTGAGTATTGTGTTGTTCTTTTTGCCTCCAGCAGTTGAACTTGGAATGAAAAAAAGAGAAAAGAAAGCTGCTTTCTTGACGTGTGAAAAGTTTACATGTCTTTAATTGTAAACCTTAACCTTGGCCTAAGTGCCTTCCAAAATGGTTTGAATTTCCTAAAATCTAAAATCTTGGTGTAAGATTTTCTAAACAACAATTACAAAGCAAATAGTTTTCAATATAAGAAGTATAAAAGGAGCCTTGCTTGGGCTTTGTCACAAGAAGTCTTACTCGAGAGCCTGCTACTAAACCTTGTCCGTCAGTGTGCAGATCCAGAGTCATTGTGATTACTTACTGTTGTCTTTGCACATTAACAAGCTGTGTTGCAACTGTTTTTAGAAATGTTTTGTTGCCATTAATTTAGCAAACACTTTTCTCTTTGCAGAATTTCCTCATTTCAGAACATAAGACTTATCTAAACGGAGCAATTCATGAAAATTAATGCAAGTCATCTAAAGATGTGATTTAGAAATAGATCAGTTAAACGTCATTAAACCCCCCAAGGATCCTCTTATCCAGAGTTCAAGTGGTCCTAATTTAATTTAATTTACTTTTACAGTGAAGTTAGATCATTCAAATGTAATTCTGAAGGAGAACATCCACATTAGGGTTTAATGCAGTTTTACAGCTTGTCTTTAAAGTAACGTTTTTAGTTAATTCACTTTCCTCATTGTCCCCATATAAATAATTCCCTAATCCCACAAGTGTTTTTAGTTCTAGCTAATCCTTGACACTTCTTAATAAGGGACTGCATAATCCAGCTAGCATCTATACCAATTGCTGAGCTGGAAAACATCCAATTTCCAGTCTTCTGCATCTGGTAAGACTTGGTCTCTGACTATTCAGCTTTACCAGCAAACTGTAGGGCAATTGTAAGACAGGCTAAATCTAAGGCAATAGGTTTTTGTTCCCCAAATCAATTAGCTGATACTAATACAATCAGACTCTCATCTATTAACCAAGCTAAGGAGTTTTAAAGCTGATCTGCAGGGGATATCTATAGCATCTTCATCCAAACTTTCCCTGAGGCGTGAACCATTTTCAGTTAAGTGTCATGCATGAGAGGATGCTTGAACCTTCCTGTAATGCAGAGGTGTAATTATTGGACAGAAAGCTTAAGAAGTCTGTGTAGGTGAGATCTAAATTCTGTGCTGGATTTCTTAGATGTCAGTCAGCAAAGGCTGCCTAGAGAATGTATAGGATCAGTATATGTTTCAGCGTGCTGCTCAGTACCTCAGGCATTTAGGTAGTTTTAGGCACTTTGCATAGATTATACCATTATGTTTTCCTCCAAGGGGACTTAATGCTGATAGGAAATCATTTCATTTGAACTGTGGTGTTAAACCAAATCTGAACTGTTACGCTTCTGTTTTGTTTTAAGTTGAGCTTTGAATTAAAGACACAAAGTACAGATACAGGTAGTGATGACACTGTGGAAGCAGAGCAGCCCTCACTGCATGCAGAGATGAGAATTTCAGCCTTGTGACAAAACCGTATGATTGATCCTGGTTTGCACAGGTCCTTGATCATCTAGTTTCAGGAGTCGAATGTAATGAAGTGGGTTGACAGACGCATCATTCACTTGTATAAAATTGGCCACAGAAACACTGCTTTTAACCATGTTGACCTTATGAGCTGCCAAATTCAGAACAGACTTTCGAGCTGAATTGCCTTTGGATTCTATCAACTGTATTGATCAGATCTCCACTAACTACAGTAGGAGTGGGAACTTCTTGCTTAGATGTAGAATCTTATGTTTAGTTGCCTTAATCTAGAGGTAAATCCCATCCTCATAACTTTTTACTGAGCATCAAGTATTGGTTTGGGTTTTTTTTAATCTTTAGATCTGTATACAAGCTACAACATGATGATGCAGTAAATCCAACATTAGAGCTCTTAGTCTGGGACGGAAACCACCTTGGCCACAGGACAAAACAACCCCACTCACATGGCTAGGTTAGACTTACCTCAAAATTTTTGGTGGGCTAGCTTTGCTCCTGCTGACTTTGTGCCAGTTGGGTATGGATGATCTGCATCACCCCAGTTTAAAGGGGATTTTTAGTTGTTTCTGTAGTGATCTACAGTTATTACAAAAGCACAGAGCCCATATGAGCTCCAAGTTGTGTCATCTAGCAAATTCAGTAGAACTATGGTTATGTGCCCACAGTTAAGCCAGAAAAAAGGTTTACTGCTGTGTGTGACCTGACAGTACGTAGAACTGCAGCCTCATGTCCCACTGAAATAGGAGTACAGGCATTTCTTCTTGTAGAAAAAACCCCAATAATCTTCTGAAAGGCTTCCGCTAATTACTTTTCTATTTTAGAGCTCAATCAAAAGAAGACAATTTCAGTGGCTAGGTACCTACTACCCTTATTCTGAGTTTATAATAGTCTGATAGTATCATTATCACTTCTTCCTTCAGCATCAAGTTTTCAAAAAAAGGTTTCCTATCCACATATTTTAAAAGGCCCTCAAACCTTAGCTTCTGAGCTCTGATAATTCATAGCCTGAGGTGGTCTGGTTGGAAAATGAGAAGCCACTGAATAAAGAAAATGCTGAGATTTCACTCTCCATAGGGATTACCAGTTTCATTAGCCTCAGTGAAAACCACATTTCACTAAATTTAGAGCTGCAGCAGAGCTCAATACAGATAATGCATTTACTGTACGCTCTGGGCAGTGAAGTTGAAATTATTTTCAAGTAATTTTCCTCAGTGTTGGATGCAGCTATCCTGTAAGTTTTCTGATAACTTAGAATTTTTTCTTTCTCAGAACAGCAAGTGATAGTCTTCTAAAGCAGCTAGCATTCTCTATGACAAAGGTGTATCATAATTTCACATAATGCCATGTTTTATCACCACCTGTTAATATAATGTCACAGTATGATGGCATATGCACTTCAAAGATACATTTTTTCCCAGTGCTGTACTCATGTCAAATACTGTTGGATAATGTAAGGGCTTTTAATTTTTTTTCCACATGTATCTTAACTCTACCAAACGAAAGACAGTTCAAACTTGGTGGGAAGGCAAAAAACCCCACATATGTTCTCCTTAGAAAAATGAAGATGTGGCTGTAGTGTATTTATACAAGGCAACAGACAAGAAGTGAAGGTATGGGATATAAATTAAAATTCTGTTGCAAATATGGTTTGTTTTCTTCATAGTGTTGTTACCTGCAGAAATATGACACTGAATTGCACTGTATTATGGGCAGACACCAGATATTTATCTCACTTTTGATGACATGAGGTGTTCAATTTTCTGTCCTGTAACCTTTGACAATTACCTTTGACAATGTACAAGTAAGATCAATTACACAGTAAACACTAATTTTTCAGTAGTTAAGGTGATGTGACTTCATGGTCCATGATTATGACTCTTAGTGACAACAGCTATCAAACAATAGTAAAAGTAAACAGAAGTTTACTTAAATGTTTATGCCTGCTCTGGAAAGTTTACTTTTAGCAATGCTTTTTATACTTCTTCCAGATTAAATCTGCAGTTTGCTAGGATAAAAATTATTTGTCGCTAAGTAGGTTTTAATAATTTTAATCGATTTGTCTATGTGGTATCATGCCAGTACTTAAGAATTCAGATTTTTAAAGAAAATTTTCAATGCGGAGCACATTAGGCTGTTCCAAAGAGGATGTTACATGGCACATCAGTACAGGATGGCCACCCTACTTGCACTTTATTTTATATCAGAATAAATGTAAATGATTGCACGGGGTAAAACATAGGGGAGTCTCTTCAGAAATATCTGGTGACAGAATTAATATGAGACTATAGAATTAAAGTCAGGTGATTATCAGTTGTCTTTTCAATGTTATATGTTACATTCTACATGGCTAGGTAGTAACTAAACAATTCAAACATCTTGCACAGTGTTTCTTTAAAGGTCACGTTTGTTATAGGGGTTTTTACCGGAGACTTGTGTTTCTTAGCAGGGACCTGTGTTCCTTGGGACTGATACAACAGGAAATTGCAATCCTTCCCACATTATTAAACAGGTATGAACGTTGCACAGAATAGAGATCTACTATAGAAACGATGAACTGCATTTTGCCTTCTTTCTAGGGTGCAATTGATTTTGCAAGGCTCAAGGGTGGGTAGAATTGAAGATCTTAGGAATAAATGGCTTTGGCATCATTGTTCATTTCAACAGTGGGATTATCTGGAAATTGCACTGCTGAGATTCTTACCATTTTTTTTAGCTTTTTCTTTATCTTGGTATGAAGGAAATGGTAGCCAAGAAATTAAATTATGTTAGAAAGGTTCCCATAAAACATCTCATAAAAGCAGTGTGGAAGTCTGCAGTCAAACTAGGAATCAAGGTAATACTGATAACAATTCTGTCTCAAACCTTGTCATTTATAGTTCACAGGAATTCTGGTCCAAATAAAAAACAACTAGGGCACTGTTCCATATTTAAAATATCACCTAAATTCAGAAGGATGAATATAAAGTATAGAGTCTGACTCTAGGGATGACGAAGAGCTGTCCAAGAATGAGTAGGTCTTTTGGGGTGACAGATGCAATCACTGTTTCCATGGGGCCGAAACACTGAGAAGTACAGTGACTCACTGCTGGGGATGATTTGGTTTTGTAAGTTGATTAAAACAGTAAATTTAGTGGCTGAAACAGTGTTTTTCAAATAATTACTAGAACTGAGCTCTGTATGGTAGATTATAGTTTCTGTTAGCAATGGTTACAAAGCAAAGGTGTTGTTTAAAGCATTTTGGAAGAGGAACTCTATATTCTGCTCTAGTGAATCGCACAGCGGAGAGTTTTTTTCTTGCATTCCTTGACCTCTGTAGAAGACAAATGACATAAGGGAAATAAATACACTTCTTAATATAGACAGGTGGACCTCAATTGTCTTCCACTGTCTGGGACCTAAATATAGCCTTTTCTCATGTAGCAGCTGTGGCAAAGCAAACCCTCATCTGTAGAATCGAGAATTGCCTGTTTAGTAAATTTCCTAGTAGCTTCAGTTAGATGTTTCTTTATTTTGTCCCCTGGATTGTGGTTAAATGTTACTCATTGTGCAAAAAATGCCACATTCCCCACTAAAACTAACGGTAGTGCAGCAGAGCGTTGTCATATCTGTGGTCTCCATACAAAGGTTATTGACAGTCTATATAAATGTTAAGGAAACCTCTTCACCTCTGGGTCTTGGTCCTCCCAACTGAGCTTTCTGCATTCTGTTCTACAAAACTATACTTCCTCCAAGGTTTTCCTGACCCTTATTTTCCTCTCACTGCTTCCTTACAGGCAGCCTGCTTACCTTTACCCCTCCCCTCTATAACTCTGATATACAGCCTCCTCCAGGTGTGAACTTGCAAGGATGAGGAGACAGGAGATAAATGTTCTTGGCAGCAACAGAAACAGTTTGGGCATGTTTTTTTCTCCTTTGATGTTTCCTCAGAGGCAACTCTGCTTTGATAATTCTTTGCTTTTGAATTCCCTGGCTGAAAGAGGCTATAAAACAGCTTTCACAAAGTGCTGTGAGACGCAGGTGAGATGGAAAACTTTATATGAAAAGCCAAGTGTTATTAGTATTGGTAGAAATATTTAACTACCCTTTTAAAGAAATAGCCCTCATCATTCTTCTGTTTAATGCACTTGGTTGTGTCTCTCTTTACTGAGAGGCAGTAAGCTAATATCCAAGCATCTTTCTTAGGAAGCCACTTTAAGGAGTTGTTTTCAGTATCTCTCTACCGTGTGGAATTGACTACAAATTAGTACATTTTCTCCCTGAAATAGATGTATTTTCTACTATAATTTTGTCACTTCAGATCCTGTCTGTTACTTGTCGCAATACTGCTAAGATTGTGGCACCTTCATTCCACTGTTCTCTGGAAGCATGTACATCTTGTTTACACTGTTGAGATGAGTATAGGAGAAAGCCTTTAATACAGTGTCTTAGGATAATGATGACCAGAATACTTTTGCTTCAAAGACTTTCTCTTTTTCTACCTTTGCCAACATTCTTTATTCAATCCCACTTTTATTCCTTTACAGAAGTAAAGACACCTGAAGATGATAATTGTTGCAAGGGTATAGTGGCAACAGAAGAGTATTGTCTCCAGAATGCAAATGAGAAATGGAAATGAGATTGATGAGGGTTTGCAAGTAAGATTACTCTGCCTTGAAATGTTATCTTATTTTCTTTGCCAATAGCGCTGACTTTGATTCTGAAGTGAAGATGTGATTAAAGTGGGCAAGAGCCCATTTCTGTGTACCTTCCAAACTTCAAAGAAGAGAACAGAAGTAAGGAGAAGAATGAGGGTCAGAGGAATACTTTCTAGAGCCAGCTAATTCAGAGTACTCTCACTAGGTTAATGTGTGGAAGAAATCTTTTGCAGAGAATGTAACCTTTTAGTGTTTTTGCATTTCTTTGTGGGTTTTGTTTGTTTTGTTTTGTTTTGTGGTGGGTTTTTTTTGTTGTTGTTTCTGTTTTGGGGAGGCAGTTGTTTGTTTGCTTGCTTTAATTAAAGCAAACTCAGATACCCAGAAACCTTGGGTGTTTTACAGACCTGGATCACCAGACAGTCTCTGTTCCAAACAGATTTGAATGTAAGGTTTTATTATTTAATTCCATGCTCTTATAAGGCCCTGGAACTCTTTGCAAACTGGGGCCTAAATGAAAAAAACAACAGGCTAAGGAAGTACAAATGTGTGGGTAACAGTCATCAGCACGTGTATAGTGATATTTGGCTCTGTGACCTACTTGATTTTTATGTAACATAGCAGGTAGATATAATACAAAGATATCAGAATTGTTAATAACCTCCAGCTATACCTCCACAACGTATACAAGCTGGGTGGCCCTAAAATGCTTTGAAACCTTGAAATTTTATATCTCAGTTACAAGCAGTTTTCCTTGTGCTGGAGCTTGAGCTGTCACATATTGTTAGGATTTGTGGTAGGACTCAGTGGGACCTTCCTGGAAGAACCTTCAGCCATCTCATTTTGCTGACCTTGATGACATGATGTTGTCGTGAGTACCAATAAGTCACAGCATCCTGCAGTGCATCCACATAGCAAGTAAGCATAACCTTGTGTGCTTTTGCCAGTACATAGGATATTTTTACTAGATGCACTAACTGCATTGCTGTAGGGCTGACCCTTGAATAGGCTTTTGCAGGAAAGTGCTGCAGAGAAGTGACAAATTCAGCTTGAGCCTGGGCTTTAGGCTGTCTCTACATGGTTGCCTATACACAACTAGTAAACTCAGCTAGTGACTCGTTTAAATGATACCAGTTAGTTGACAACATATTATCAGCACCAATCTAGAATTGAAACATTTTAAATTTCACAGTTTCTTGAACCTTCTGACCATATATTTTTTTGGCATCCCATTTTATCTGTTCTGTTCAATAATGCCCTCTTCTAGAACATTATTGTTCTGTACTTTGCTTATCGTGTTTGCTCTAGCTGTGCCTAACAAACTCCTTGCAGTGACAGTTCATACTAATGTTAGAAACTGACTTCCAAAAACCTGGTCTTTAAAAAAAAATACTGTTTATTATAAATGACTTTTCTTCATTTATAATTTAGAAATCATTTTCTGGGTAGTATTATGAACATTCCAGAAGACAAAAATATGATCTACCCATACAGCTGATGGAAGCCATTATCAGTGAGAAAAAATTACCCATCCAATTGAATATATATGGGTGTTGATAATAATTACATGATATGGCCTGCTTAAAACTGGTCATACTCAATCACTCTTATGACAAAAGAAAACCACTGTGATCAGTGTCAGAGGTGATGGAGTGCTGTTGCAAAACATTTATTTATATTTGAAGAACAAGTGCTCATTATTTTTTACAAAGTTGTATGGACAGCACACATTTAAGGATTATACTAAACAAACAGCCCCAACTTCTCCATGAATTTTAACTTTTCCTTCAGTTATTCACAGATTGAATGTTTGTTCCTTCCCACACTTCGGGTGACTAGGAAGGTATTTTTCTTTGTCTTCCTTTCACTGCCCAGTGAATGGATAAATGTAGTCTGTGTGTGGCACAGTCTGTGCCTGTTCAGCATGGGACATCCTGTTACATGGTGTCCCTGTGAAAAACACGTGTGTTCTGTGTTGGGCTATACCCAGTTAAAACGAGGTGTAGTGTGAGCTATGGAGCTGCTGAATATGATGCATCATAAATCATTCTTTAAGAAGATACAATTTGAACTGTGTTTCAGAGCTTTATGCTTTTTATTATGTTTCTAATTGGCTCCTGCTATCTCAAAACCTAAATCTTTGAAATTTCC
The DNA here is from genome assembly GCF_032191515.1 of Phaenicophaeus curvirostris. Classification (NCBI taxonomy): domain Eukaryota; kingdom Metazoa; phylum Chordata; class Aves; order Cuculiformes; family Cuculidae; genus Phaenicophaeus; species Phaenicophaeus curvirostris. The sequence goes on along the minus strand of NC_091397.1, from coordinate 47,109,735 downwards.
CTTTTACTGTTTAGACAATTTGGCTGCTTGCTATTAAGTGTCTATAATTGAAAGAGCTGACATTTATATGCTTGCTGGGGTTGCACAAGTGAAAGGAATCCAATGTTTTCAAACCATTCAGCAGTGATAAAATCAGATATTTCCACAATAACTTATGATGTATATAGATTTCACATTACAAACTTCATACTGGTGTTCTTTTATTGTTAAGTTTTTTGTTGCTATATAGCTCTCATTTTAGCTAACACCTTTTCAATTTTACAAGATATTGGGCAGTAAAGCTAATCTGGCAGAAAACACGGAAGCATTTGCATCAATAACCGTCTTTATAAAAACGTTTATTGTTGGAGCTGAGAAGTTTTCCCATTTGTCTATGGTTGAGAGTTGTAAAAAATTCCTCTCTCCTGAGAGAGGGAAATGGCACTGGGTCATTTCTACTTTTCACAGAAACACTGTGGGGGAATACTTGCCTTTAATATTTCTTGACTCAAGCTCTAAAAGTAGCTTTATAGAAATAGGTATTCTGGTCATGCATCTCCAGGAAATTAAAATCCCAGAAAAATGCTAGAAAATAGAAACTGCAAGTGTGCAGTGCACACTTCAGTGTGTCCTTAGTTATCATTTTTTATGACCTGAGGTAATCTGAGTGAATTTTGGATCGGGGTATATGAAATGAGATGAATAGAGGTCTGTTGCTGCTATTAATCAATCAATTAACTAAGGAAATTTTTAAAAATTCTAATCTCCCTGCTTCAGCTATATTGAATTAAAATGTGACACCCAGGCAGTTAAATTTTCTCCTTGAAATATATACTTTGATACAGTATTTGAACATCCATCTGCTTTCTGAGTTGAGCAGATGTGGCCACTTCTACTGCAGTGTAATGTAAGGAAACATACTATGTCTCTCTTCTTGGAAAAATGCAATACACCTTGACATATATATTGATTTTTAAATAAGATTGTGAACGTATTTGGATGAATGGTGGCCAAGAACTTCTCCCAAGTGACAGGGGACAGGAGAAGGGGGAATAGCCTAAAGCTTCATCAGGGGAGGTTCAGACTGGATGTCAGGAAAAAATTTTTCACGAAAAGGGTCATTGGGCACTGGCACAGGCTGCCCAGAGAGGTGGCTGAGTCACCTTCCCTGGAGGTGTTTAAAGGACGGGTGGATGAGGTGCTGAGGGGCATGGTTTAGTGGTTGATAGGAGTGGTTGGACTCATGATCCTGAAGGTCTTTTCTAACCCAGGGATTCTGTGATTCTGAATGAAAATTAGCTGGATTTTCTTAAAGGCAATATAATCTGCATTTTGTAATTGATGCCATATCTTGTATTTATAACTCTTTATTTTTTTTAAATGTGAAATGAATCTTTCATTGCTGGATTACACTAAAGAACACTATGCTTTAACCACAAGGTTTGAACTGCTGTTTCTTTCTTGGTTTTGCCTGAATTGTTACAGAAGGTTTCTAGATTAACACAGGAGTTATTGACTAAAGAGCACTCCGTAGCAGATACCGCATTTTAATGGTCATGTTATAATGTTCTATCAAAATATTGTGATGTATTTTGCCATGTTTAGCTGCTTGATTCAAAAACTATAGGAAGAGCTTAGAATTTATTTTTAGCAGCTCATATGTTTTAGAGCATCTCTATGTACATTTGATTTTAGAAATAGTAATGTTTAAATATTTAAGGTAAAGTAATTTTAAACGTTCCTTTTATCCTTATCTTGGCAATACTGTCATAGTCTATGATCAAAGAGTAAATCTGAATATGTTAAAGTTTTTTTTTTATCAGCATAATACACTGCTTTATTAGGTGCAGGCTTTTTGGATGTCCTACATAGGTGACACAGTCCAAGTGAGCCAAAGTGTACAAGACCAATGATGGATTTAAGAAAAGCTCAGTACTCAAAATCAGTAATTTTATTTGCATGTGTCTGTATTATATGTGCAACATGAATATAATGTTTCAAAAATTTCCTTTACTACATAAAGTTGCCAAAGCTAATACTTAAAATACCTTTTTTTGGGGAGGCATTCTGTTTAACATAGATTCAGTCTTGCTTAAGTGAGTACCTAAATATAAAGCCAAGCTGGAAAATGATATATTGGAATAACAGCTGCCACCACTACTGATAAGCAGTCAGCATCTGACTTCTCTAGCTGCTTTTAAATCACATACGATTCCTTAGACTGGGAAAGTAAGTAAAGGTAAGAGAGTCCAACAATCTGTGTGACCGCAGAGAAGAACATAGGTTGCAGGGAGATCTGAAAGACCACACAAAAACTAATCTACATGCATGTGGCTTTGGTGTTAATTGCAGTCTCAGCATCTGTGTAAATAGATTGTTTATAAAAAAGCCAGTTTAGTTTTACATACATGGAGTCTTTTTTTATATTCTTATCCAGTATATGATGCAGAAACATGTCAGCAGCAATAATTCCAGAGAAATACACCTCCCCCTTCAAATACGATTAACTAGAAAATAAAGCTAGAAGTAAACAGATGGCATGGAAGGACTTTTGAAAATGTAATGTTGGATTTCCAGACAAAATAACCTACACAAACCAGGAAGTAGTTAACAAAGTAATTGAGTGCCTGCACAAAGAAATAAAGATGAGGAAATGTCAGTAAAGGTTTTTTTTACTATCCTTTTGGGAAAAGATGGAAAAGAAGTGAATAAGATACTGTTGTGCCTGAAACACTGGGAAGACTGATAGAAGTACTTAATGACTAATGTGACCCCACAGAAGGAGATCATGGGCAAGAAACTGTTGTGCTGTTTTTGTAATTTTCTACTTAAAGCAGAAGGAGAAATAATTATATCAAGAGCTGAAAATTCCTGTAGCCCTGTGAAACCCTGCAAACATTAAATATTACTTTTCAATTGTGGATTTGTATGTGAGAGACAAGTTTCTCACAGGAAAGACTGTCAAGAGATGTACATCTAGCACAGAAACATAGCTTCCAATCACCAAGACTGTTACACTATCCAGGGAAGCTATCAAAGCAATAATGGATATTAGGAAAAAAAACCAGCCAAACAACAATTTACTGGCTGCAATGAAAGAAAACCAGGAAGTAGGTTACATTGAAGCTGATACTGTGATCTAGGGCAGTATGAAAAGCAGGAAAAAACCCCAGACCGCCAGTTTGTGAGCAGAGATTAGGACTAGCAATATTTCTTACTCCAACCCTGAAACTACCATAGAAGTGGTAGGCAGCAATTTGGGTAGTGAAAGAAGCCTGTAAGGAGATGTGTGCCATGTGTGACCAATCATTGGGCACTGGAACAGGCTGCCCAGGGAGGTGGTTGATTCACCTTCCCTGGAGGTGTTTAAGGCACGGGTGGACGAGGTGCTAAGGGGCATGGTTTAGTGTGTGATAGGAGTGGTTGGACTCGATGATCCGGTGGGTCTCTTCCGACCTGGTTATTCTATGATTCTATGAATCCCAGAACTAATACACATATATTCATGTAAAAAAAAGTTTGAAGCTATGTTGTTAGACTAGCAACCAATTAAATTGCATCTGCTTTGTAATATTGCCTGATAAGTGAGAGTGGTAAGTGATCAGATTTAAGAAGGGTATCTACTGAGTCATAAAAGATAGTAAAACCTTTTTGGAGTGAATACATACTGTCCATAGGAACCCCTCTTCCCCAAATGAGATGTTATTTGTTAGAATTTCCAGCAGTCCAAATGCAGATGTACCTCCCACTGGTGAAAGACAATGAAGTTTTTGATGGTAGAGAGAAATGAAAACTGTCTAGCAGCATCCAAATAGGAGACTGATAATATATTTCAAGGAAAGTGATACCTACAGTGCATCTACATTTTAGCAGTATATCTTTACATTTACTGTGTAAGACAATGAAAAGTTTTTAAATAGAAAGGAACTGGCAAATACACTAATGTACTACCCATACTGTGTATGGTGATTACTTACAGCAAACTACAGTGGTAATCTAGCTCCACAAGAAATGGGGGACTCTTCAGGTAGTATCAGAAACTGTACTGATGTCACGCTGAAAGTAAGTCATTAGCTTTACCCAGAGACTGAGGATGCAAGATCTGCTTTAGGATAAACCCACTATTTTAGGTGAAGTCAAGTACAAGTTTTTGCATAATAAGGCAGTGCAACTACCTTTACTGTAATTATCGGATTAACACTGCTGGCCATGAGTAGCTTTGAGTATCTGTCCGTCTTCAAAGGAGTTCTAATGTCAATTGCAACACCCACTAGAAACAGTCTTAGGAGCAGTACTGATGACATTCTTGAAGGTAAATGGGGCATCAGGAACAAGCAATGCAGGTCCATGATGTGACGATGCAGCAATTTATAAGCAAGTACTGTGAAGAGAATATTAGCAAAAACATGGGCAAAGTGAAGCTGAGGGGAACCAAACTCTGTAAACTTCTATGAAATAATAGTTGGGCCTTGAGATGCTATTAAGAGTATGTAAGACTGATGTACATGAAGGGAGCTAATGTCCTGTAAGGACAAATAACCATCTTCCAAGATACTGCATGTTCTTACCAATAGCCTTTGAGACAGGTTTTAATGCATAGTAATGCAGCATAAGAGGAGTCGTAGGTCCAAGAATAGGCATTTGAAGAATAAAAATATTATAGCTGAAGTATTTGTCCTGCTGGAAACCAAGGATGCCACAGCTGCTAAGGCAGCAGCTTGCTGAAGTTATTAGAAAGTATCAAGAAACACAAAAGCTGGCTATTAGAAAATGAGTCACAGACTGAGCTCTTTGCAATCAGGCATTTTCACCAGCTCACCTCTAGGTACTAGCACTGTGAGCAGTTTCATCGGAAAAGCTGCATTCTGAATACACTCAGCTGGCTCAGGTCTTGGAGACTCCACAACTACAACACGGAGCAAGAGTCACTAGCAGCAGATACTGAACTAGCTTTCCTGAACACAATGCACTCATCTCTGTGAGATTGATTCCAGCAATGGACTATGTTACATTTGCTTCTTTTCTTGAGGTGCATTCTGTGAGCGCTTGCTCTCGCTAACCGAAAGTGAGGATTAACAAGAGTAAAAAAGTTTATACTCTGGCATTCACCAGATTCTGAGGAATAAGTACCACATGAAGCTTTCTCTAGTATAATGTGATGGATCAGCTGTGTGATTGAGATACTTTCTTTATGGAGAATTGAGTCATAATCTAGGGAGTTGATATGGAATAGACAACATCTCATTTATGAAATTACAGATGTCACTAGGGCTCAGCGCCTGTCAGCTTGGTGGACATAAATATCTAATTGAGGGCATATATATAACTGGATGATGAATTCAAAGACAGTATGCAGTAGAGTCTTTACGGATCTCAGTTCTGGCAGAAGGTGAGAGTAGATTTTACTTCTGGTATCCGTCACCTCTGAAATATTACACACATTTCTGTGAAGTGCCTGTCCGAAGGACATGCAGGCAAGAGCTCTGACTAGGGAGCCCCAGGTGTATTTTGCAAAGTATGTGTTTGGCCTGAGATTACTGTACTCAGACAACAGTCCATACTGCACTGCAGCTGGATTTAACCAAGTCAGCATCAGCAGAACTTTGAGCAGAAGGGCACATTCTCATGGGTGACACAAAATGATGTTATGACACAGCTGGCAATCAAGGTGGTCAGGAGGTTGTTGATTTAAAACAGAAAGGAAGGCAAACAGACAGGAAAAGATCCCAGTGGATAAGCAAGAGAGTTCATGGGAGCAGATAAGGAAATGCCAAGCTGAACAGACAAGTGCAATAGATGAGTGACTGTCATTTCATTCTGCTCTGATGGTCAAGTTTAGATTCATGCAAAGCAATGGCACAAAGCAGTAGTACAGGATCTGTTGGGGTACTAATTATTTGCGTAACAGAAATAAAACTGAAGAAAAAACCCAGGATTTTTGAGCAAAGCTCTTGAAACAGCTATGCTGACACAGAAAGACAGAAGAAATTAAATAAGAGCAAAACAGAGAGAATGCACAGAATGCAGGGAACTACAGCTTGGAAGCCTGTAGTCCAACAGCAGCTAATAAGGTAAGAAAATATTAGTGGATGTTGAAAAAAAAAATTAGAATTGCTTACACACCATGAGCAGTCCTAAATGAACAGCAGCTATATTCAGAGGAAAGACAAATCAAATGTATTATGAACTTCTTATGTAACGCAATAATTACCATCCATTTTGAATATGCATTTGGTTTGGTCACTTTATTTCACTTAGGCTATAAGTGAAATAGGAGAAGAAGAATAGTAATGAGAATGATTAGAGACATGGAAAGAGTTCCATACATGCAGAGATTAAAAAAGATTTGGGCGTTTACGTAAGAGTAGAGATGAGTAAGAGGTGAAATGGAAGAAATGTATAAATTATTAATAGTTTAGAGAAGGTCAAGAAGGTGCACCAATTTAACTCTCTCAGAACACAAGAACAAAGGATTCACAATGAAATCATAGCCTTTCAGTTTAAAACTGATAGCAGGAAATTCTTTTTACATAAATGTGACCTCATTGCCTCAGGATTTGAGACAATGAACTTCATAGGATTAATAAAAGGGTCTGACATTTCTTTCTACCTTGGGTAATCATCCAATAACGTATGATCTGAATGTTTAAGAATCCTTAATGTATTGATCCTTACAACAGGCTTCTAAGGCAAAAAAGTATTATCAAGCCCCATAATCTAGTGAACAGAATTGACATTAAGGGAACACTAAATGATTTGACCAGAGACAGAATCTCTTGTAGAGCAAAACTGAATTTCAGTGACCTGAATGCTAGATTGGTACCTTAATATGTGGACAGTCTTTTCTGCCATTATTTATTCATGTTGGTGGTGCTCAGTCTTTCTGATGTGGCTGGCCACACAGCAGCTTATAAATGCACTTGAGTTGTCTGCTGTGGCTCTTCCATGGTCATGTGGCCAGCACATAATGGATTTACCAGAGGATTTGCACTTGCGCGGTAAATTAGATTAATCCTTAAAGCATTTACTGACCATACCCAAATCAATGAGATTGAGTATGCTTGCTATATCTGATGCTTCTTTGAAGCAGTGGAAATATTGCTGATGTACAATGCAGCATGTATCTGTCCATATCTATCAAGGAAAGCTTCGGCTGTTCTTCACTGCCACCTCCAGAGTCATTGATCTATCCCAGTCCCTGCTGTTCTCTTTAACGAGCCCTTCACTGCCATTTTCCTGCTTTTCTGTGACTATTTAGGCTGTCATCTAGGACGTGAGTTTTCAGGATGTAATCTAACTGCTGCCTGCCAGAGGTGAGGAAGGAACTTTATGCATCAATATAATAACAAACAGTTCCTTATTAAGGAAGGAAGTTTAAACCGTTGCATAGATTATCTACCTGTGGCTATTGTGGAAGACAGGATAACAGACTGAAAAGGCTATAACTTTGATTTAGTGCAAAAATTCATAAATAAGATATAAACCAGTAAAAATGCAACAGGGAGCTGTTTGGAGGCTATTTGGAGAAATGAATGAAAACTCAGACTCTACTATTTTGTCCTTCTGCTTGCTAATCCTGGTTACAAGTAGATATTACACAAGTGCATGTTTTTTGCTTTCACAGTCCAAACTTTTTTTTCAGGTTTGGTTGGCTGGTTTTTGTCTTTTGGGTTTATCTCTGGAAATCTTAGAATACAAACATATAAAAAGTCTTTGAAAGCATTGTTTCTGTGTGTGGGCTCAGGGTGAGAGACTTCCTTTATGTGACTGTATTATGATGTGGTGATGATAATTGCCTTTCTTGCAGAACACAACAAATATATCAGTCTGTGGTTGAGTTATTGAGTCTTTCTTTGAGTGTACAATGGTACAATGCACTCTTCTACATTGACATGAAAGATTAACCATACAGAGCTGTTATTTTTTAGTATCTCTTCTCTCTCTGTATTACTTTATCTTCATAAAGCTGTAAATAAAAATATAACGCTTTGCTAAAAACAACCATTAAGATACCTGTTCTGTTATGAGACTTATAAACCAACCAAACAAGAAACAAACACTTTTGCTTCTAGTTCAGTCAGGACTGTTGCTTTACTTACAATTGAGACAGACTAACAGAGACTGCCAATTTCAACCCAAGGAAAAAGGCTTGGTAAGACTTCCTGCAACTACAGCTTCAGAGCTCTGCTATTACATCAACCATAACTCTCGTGCTTTTCCTAGTAACATCTCTCCACTGGTTCCTGTTTGTATCTTTCCTTTTTTTTTTTTAGTGGGTGACTGGAATTGTCACTAGTTGCCAATGCCATTTATAGTGGCACACGTGATTCTCTGTGTCCGTGGAAAACATCTCAAATAATACATCCTTATTTTGTCTTCGTTCTTGAGAGTTGTTCTGTAATCAGCCCTTAAGCATACTGTCATCTGAGTGGAGGTCTAGGCAACTGAACAACTGAAATCACATTGCATACAGTGGGTGTATGTGCATTCCACTTGGTGCAAGAGAGGAAGGATGTTCTGGTTTCCTGGTAAATCTGTGCTCATAGCCAAAATAAGTCCTTTTCTTCAGTCGTTTTCCATTTGTGATTTCCTACATTTACTGCAGAAAGATTTGCAATTAGGTCCTCAAGTATATAGCGTTGCAGTCTACAATGTTTTTCCTATTACTCCTGTCCTCTGCTCATTCCAATTATTCTCTGACATGACTTGAATTTGCTCTGTATTGACAAGGCTTCTTTGCTTTGTGTCATCATACTACTCATTTTTATTCCGTGATCAGGGGAGAAAATTTATAAAGAATTGGTGCCAGAACTGATCCTTGAGTAACTACGATTAAGCTCCCTCTGGTGTCAGACTGCCCCTTTCACCACTGTCATCTATTTCCATTTTTCCTTTAGCAGTACCCATCTAACAGTTCCTCTTTTATCTCTTTCTTCTCTAGCATTATTTATTAATTTTCCACATAGCCCTGTATCAGCTGTTTTACTGAAGTCCAAACAAAAGACTTTCAACGGTTTTCTTTTAAAGCCAGCTGTCTTTAAAAGAATGCTGTCAAGTTTAGTCTGGGCTTATTGCCTTCGAATACACTTTGTATTTATTCCTGTCTACTAGCATCATCTATATGAACACGCTGTGTTCCACTCAGGTCCAAATAGTACAGTAACTGTCTGATCACTTTTTCTGTTCACAATGCTTCATAAACACAAGCTCAATAATTGCTGCTACCTGTTCATAGGACAACTTGAGACCGTGATTTAGAAGTATTTTAATGGGAATTTGTGCGCTAAGTCTTGCAGAGTATCAGCTGGGAAACTGGCAGATACCCTGTAGTTCATGAGGTCCCTGAGTTTTATTTCTACCTCCTCTGTGGTCTTTACCATCTTACACTTACATTCCCAACATCCAGCTTTTCTTTGCTCTTCGGTCAAAATCATTGCCCTTTCTGTAGCCTGATGAAGTACTAATTTAGTTTTGGACCTGTTCATCTTGCTTGCACCCTTGACACAAGCCAGAGAAACTGCTGACTTTTGAGACTTTTGAGGCTGTTCCAAAGGATCCACCCCACTGAGCATTCTCTCATAATCTGGTAGCTCTGAGAGCATTTCAGCCAGTTCCTTTGTAGTGGAAGACCCAGAAGAAAATCCTTGCCCCAAGAGTAATTTCCAATTATTCTAGCCAACTCAGCTTTAGCTTTTTGTCAAAGCCTCTTAGTTGCTCAGTGTAGAATATATACATATATACACATAAAATGAATTCCTTGATTCCTGTAAGTCTTGGCCTGGAGCCTTTTTTTTTTTTTTTTTTTGGCCACTTGTTATCAGGAATTTAAGCTTTTCTTTCAGTGGCTGCTGTTTTGAGCTAGGATTTTAGCTGTTGGCACACCTAAGCACTTTTGTTGAGCCTGCTCTTGACCTGTTCCTCTGAACTCTGAATCAAACTTTCCTCTGTGCTGTTTTCTGTTGTTTTCTAATGCTGAAATGTTATCTTTGGTTTCATATACTTTTTTAATGTTTAATTTCTGACTTGAATGTTCTCCGTGGTCTGAAATTGGTATGTCAACAAGAGTAGCTTCCTGCATTTCTGAAAGGACTGAGACGGGGGACTGGCTTATAATGGCAGAATTTTAGTTCATCACGACCAAGCTTTGACTTTACAAACTCTGATCCCCACTAAAATAAATGATCCCTACTAAAATAAACAGCTTAAAGTAAAATAAATCTCATCATTGGTTTGGCTTTCTTTGCATTGGGTCTCCGGTACTGTTTGTACCCTGAGTGTCGCACCCTTCTGTCATCATTTCTGATGGACAAAATTCTTCCTAGCTTCTGTAATATACTTTCACCTCCCTTGTTCATCTTAGCAGACGAAACTGGATTGTTTCATTGGCCTCAGAGGCCTGGAATTCACAATTGATGAAAGAATTCTTCCATGGCATTTAGCACTTCTGTATGTGGATATGCTAAATGATGCAAAAGTTCTGTGGATGTACTGGTGCATAATTTGAGTTAGTGTCTAAAATAACAATGTTGCAGAAAACCCCACAATGCTACAGAGCATGGAGTGTCAAGTACAACACTTAGAGATCTGCAAAATGCCATACTAGAGGCACTGCATTAAAATGCAGGTAAAATTTGCAGCAAAATGACTGAATTTCTTCCATGCCGTGATAGACTGATAGCTGTGAAAAAGACCAGGCCTTAGATGGTCAAATAGACCTTCGTAACATGTGAAAGCTTCATATTTGCCAACTAAAAATCATGATATGTAGGCAGTATCGAGAAACAAACATTTCTTTTGGGTCTGACCAATTGCTACTGGATTTGAAGTGAGTTTGGGGTTTTGTTGAGTATGAAGTGCGTATAAACTCAGCATCTCATGTAAGATTTGCAATAAGTTTTTTTAGTTTTGCTTTAGAAGAGCACTGACCACTGATCATGAGCAAAGATAAATACCTAACCATATTTCAAAGATTTTTTTCCTAAAAAAAATCGTAAATCTGTTATGACTGCTCTCTTGATAGATTTCCTGTTTCATTCTGAAAACAAATCCGTTGTTAAATGGGAATGCCTACATGTTTTCATTTTGGCTCAAATGAAGCTGGTTTTTTTCATTTACGGGTAGAAGGGGGAAAAGAAAGAAATGTGGCTTTCATCTAAAGCTTACACTGTAAATGTTATTTTCACTTTGGAGCCAAGTCTGCATCTTTAGTGATGTGACTCATTAACAGGACTCCTTTCACAAATTAGGATTACTCACTCAAATAAATGAAGTAAAATGAAGCCATTATCTTTTAAGACTAAATGATGAAACCTGTGAATTAGACACTTATAACAGAACCATTAACAATTTTTAATTACAGTACAGCTCCCAGCCACAGCAGTAGTATATGGTAATACATACTCTTTTTTTTTTTTTTTTGGCTGCTGTTTCAGTGTGACGTATCATTATGGAAGGAATATTTGAGTTCTAATTTTAGATTTAAAATTTTGCAGATGGTTAACAAGCAGAGCTGGAGGAGCTGTATGAAAAGCTTTCATTTTATTTCAGTCAGTTTGAATGGAAAAGAAAACATAATAAAATATAATGTCTTGTGGCCAGAGGGACAATTCATGGGACCCAGAGGGACTCAGGGTCAAATGCTATGTGGTGTGCATCTGCCACATGGCCTCAGAGCCAGAGAACAGTCTCCAGACACTTTTGTTGACATTATAGACTTGGCCATTCCAATTAGGTGCCCAAAAATAAGGATTGGAGGCATATTGTGAACCTCTAACAATGAGAAAATCATGACAGATTCAGTGTATACCGTCCAAGACTGCCAGACATGTTTCTCTGTGCAACCTACTCAGAAAACTGAGAACTCTGTCTTGGGACCACAGATGACCACATTAAGTACTGCTCCTAACTCTCCATTTACAGCCAAGTCTTACGAGCTGTGGATAGTACAGACCGTGAATAACTGATGGCTCCTAAATATAGTTTCCTTAGCAGGCTCTCAAGTCCTCTTTGTGCCCTGTGATAGGCAATGTGAATATTCCTTAAAGTGTCTGTCTCTCTGTCTTGGATGACTGTTTTAATAAGAACATTAAAATCTCTGCGTGGAAGGAAACTAATGAAAACTGGTATCAGAAAAATATATTCATTGCCATGAGGATGCTCAAGAATTCAGATACTAAATTTTCTGATGAGACAGTCTTTTGAAAAAGATTGGACACTGTAAAACTAAAACTTTCTGCAGAAATAGACAACTTTTCATGAAATGTTTGCTGGGTGAAAGCTTTCCAAGTGCAGATACAAAGAGAGAGAGAGACTCAGCCCTTCTGTCATGACTCAGTTGATGGCACTAATCTGAGATATGAAAGACTGACAGATTGGGGCATTAGTTGGCTTAGTTATCAGTTCTATAGAATTGGAAGCTATAGCAAAAAAAAAAAAAAAGGTATTACCTTCATTGGCAGGGTGTTGACTGGGAGGCGTTTTCTCCTGCGTGCTTCTCTTTCAGAATTTTGACTTCTGAATATTATGTAAATTGATGATCTTGTAACTTGCTCAGAAAATAAAACCGCTTCCATGAGATCTGAAGTAAAACACTTAGTTTGTTCATGTTTCTAAAGATCACCAATTTTAGCAACTTGTCTGATATAGAAGTTGCTTCCCATTTTCCATTTTTGCACATGGTTTTTCTGTTGTAGATCATGTGGTGTTTTAGTCCCAGATCATGCAAATTATTTTTCATTTGTAATGGAATGAGAATATTCTGGGTTTAGCATTATGGACTGCTAATAAAAAGGAATACAGTGAGATATCCTTTTAAGACTCCACTCAAAAGATGAGAGAGGCTTTGCTGTCACAAGATGAAAAGCTGCTGGATTTTTTAAAATAAATTGCAATTACATGTGCAAAAAGTGAAAAAATCTACCACTGCCTTGTATAAATCAAGGTTATAAAATTTATTAATATCTTCTGAATATACATGTTCATTTTTTGTGTGGAAGTGACTAGATATGATTCACCTTGACAGTATTCTACTGAGGAATAAAAAAAGAGAGCTGAGAAAATACAGGATGACTGAGAATCTGTACAGTGTTTAGAACACACTGAGGGAAATCTTTCATGTATTGTACTTTTAAAAATGCACCTTGAATCCATGTTCATTTTTTTAAGATAAAACTTTTCCTCTTCTAAAACAGGCAAATTAAAAAAAATTAAAAGAACACATAGTTCCAGATAAAGCCCTATCGAGACCTCTCCATTTGCAAATTTCTACATCAATAGCCTTTATAGCTCTGTTTCATAATTTCTTATTACCTGGCCATCAAAATGTGCTTCTGGGTCTGTTAATATCCACATGGTTTCAACTACCGCACACTTCAGTATCTGTCCTTTTGGTGAGATGAATGGCTGAAATGGTAGCTAAAATGGTGGGTGTGTTAATCTTCTACATGTCTTGCTCAAATGAGGAATTGATATAAAGATTAAGAAATTGACACCAGTGCAAATGAAAATTTGGTATAGGTTCTAAAAATACAGACCCTTTTGGCTTTGGTGTATGAATTCTGTCAAAACATTACTATTAAAATGAATCAAAACATCTTCCTTTGAATTGTTCTGATATATCTAGCCCTATTGCAATACAAAATAGCAACCAGGGTACTTGATATACAAGGCTAGAAAGAACTGTGCATTCATTGTTGATGGTAGGTAGAACACATTCGTATTATATGATCTGAATTGTCCTGGGATTTTCAATGTTCAGATTGTCCCAAGCATCTCTTATCTTTCCTGCTGTGTTTTGGTCTTGTAATTGGGGAAAGCTGTGCAATCCTGTCGGTGTTCTTGTTGTTCCCTAGAAATATGTGACATTTTGGAAATAACAATTGTAAATTTAAAGCTACCTCCACATAAGTGTAACCTGAACAAGCAGTGCTTCTTCAGCAACAGATTGGACTCATACAAGCATCATGTTAGGCTTAGGAGTCACATTCAAATGAGATGAAAATCCTCTGGTTGTTATATAAACTGCTGTATTCAGTATAATGGTAACAAACAGGTTATTAACCAACATTAGGCATGCTTCATTCCTTACGACTTATTTTAAAGATAAGGACAAGTGACTAATACCATATCAAGGAAGAGTTTCACCTTTCATTTTTTATCTGATTTCTCTTGTGTCTCTATTGAAACATCTCAGTATAATGTCAGTGAATTAAACTCTTTATGATTCTCCTTTAGAGAAGCCAGTCTAGGATGTTGCTGATTGGGTTGCAAAATTGCCCTGTGTATACATTGCCACATTTTTTGAGGAAACAGATGTGGGATAGAAACTGATTATTTCTCATCTTCATATGTAATGCTGCAGAACAGATTCAGTCCTGCACTGACAAAAAATGAGTGTATGTAACCATGCACCTTCTTCCTCCTACTTTATTGTCAGTCATATTTTTATACCAGAATTTCATTTTATCCACGTGATTCTGTTCTGCATTTTTTTCTCATCATTTAGTCTTTCCACATAACCCTGTTCTTATTTGTCTGCAGTAATAAAAGCAGGTAAGAAAATGAGTAAACATCTTCAGAACTTTGCCTTTTAATTTGTTCAATACTGTATGTTACGCGTGTTTCATTACTGAGGTACCATATTGACAGATTATTTACTTCTTTTGTTAGCCACATCTGTTTTCTGGATAGATAGTTCTCTTGAATGGAGTGCAATCTAGGAAGTGGGCATGTGACTTTAGAGCAGTTTTCAGTTATATTTTTAAAACTGTGGCCAGCCACAGGTGTTCTGCACCCCGCCTTTTTGATTCCATGGTATAACTGAACATCCCTGAGCTAATTAAGTAACCTTTGTGTGCCTTCATTCATCTCTGAAATGAAGCTGAAACTATTTCCTAATTTTCAGATAAATTATAATGCTTCCATCTACATCAATATTTGTACAGCTTTCCAAGATCTTTAGAAAGAAGTTGCCAGTGTTATTACTATTTTATAACTCTGCCTTTTTAATTATGTAACTGTTCTACTTTTTACCTTTGAAAGATGGATTTTACTTTGAGATTTCATAATTGTCTCCTATGACACCTCTGCTCTGAGAATTAACATCTTAAAAAAAGAAGGAATTTTACTCTTACTTTTAAAGAAGATTATTTAAAAGATTTTGAATGTTGCCTGTAAAAAGGTGGATCATCTGGAAACATATCTAAATTTGAGTATGGTGCTCATTTGAAAGAAGAAAGAAAGAAACTGCACTAGGGTAAAATGTGGAAGGAATCTACAGTTTTAAGCTGTTCTTAATGACTTCTCATTGAATATATGATTTCCATTAGTTTTTAATTCCCTCTGTGTTGCCAAGGCTTTTCCATTTTTTTCTAGAGGACTCCTTGGTTCATTCAGTACACAAGATGAGCCTGCTCTGGTGTTTAATCAAGATTGAGGAGCAATGGAGGCTTTTGCCTCTGACTCGTCTTTTATCATGTCACCACTTCTTCTTTTGTTCTATTAGCGATTCTGGCTTTTCAGATCCCAGTCTTATGTTTCTGGTTTTGTTTTTTTTTTAAGGGCTGTTGGGTATAGGACAGTCTTCCATCCAATTACCAGCCCATCATTCTCTGTTCTTTCAGACACCTCAAAAAGACATCCTCAAGGATGCCTCAAAGCAGTGAATTTATAAAGAAAAAAGGATGAAAAAAAGAAAACATGAACTTGGTTGCTCCTTTGTTTTTCCTGCTTCCTCTTCCCAGTATTAAAGGCTGATTCCTGGTCTAATGGGGATGCAGTGATGTATCGCTTATTTCAGGGGCAATGAAACAATTGATAAATCCTGAGTATCTGACCTGCTCTCTTTTACGTATTTTAACCATAGCACATCAGGAATATCAATGTATTAATGTACTATAAAAGATGATGACAGGAAGTCATTGTTCTGATGAACTTAAAAGCAGTGGATATCGTATATCTTGACTTCAGCGAGGCAATTGACACTGCCTCCCAGAAGATGCTCATAGAGAAGCTGATTAAGTATGGGCTAGATGAGCAGGCAGTGAGGGGGGAAAACTGAGTAAACAGTTGAGGCCAGAGGATTGTGATCAGTGGCACAATGTCTAGGTGGAGGCCAGTAACAAGTGATGTACCTCCAGAGGTCACTACTGGATCCACTATGTTCTCTTCAGCTGTTTATAGGCCTCCCTCAACCTCCTGGCAACAATTTTCCTAATTAGCCCAAGATACTTTTAGCCCTTTTTCTTGCAAGGGCACGTTGCTGGCTCATGTTGAACCTGGGGATGGGTGACCCCATGCACCAAATAGTGCTGGGGGCCACCCAGCTGGAAAGCAGCTTGGCAGAAAAGGACATCGTGGGCCTGGTGGACTCCCAAGTTGAGTACAAGCCAGCAATGTTTCCTTGTCAGAAAAAAGGGTAGGGTATTGCTGGGCTGCTTTAGGCAAAGCACTGCCAGCAGGTTGAGGAAAGTGATTCTTCCCCTCTGTTCAGCACCGGTGAGGCCACAGCTGGAGTGCTGTGTCCAGTTCTGGGCTCTGCAGTACAAGAGAGACGTGGACACACCAGAGAGAGTCCAATGAAGGGCCATGAAAACTATTAAGGGACTAGAGCATCTCTCCTGTCATGAAAACTGAGTGAGCTGGGACTGTCCAGCCTAGAAAAGCGAAGACTGATGGAGGAATCTTATCAATGTGTACAAGTACCTGAAAGGAGAGTGCAAAGAGTACAGAGCCAAGCTTTTTCCAGTGGTGCCAAGAGACAGGAACAGAGCTAATGCGCAGAAACTGAACAGGAGGTTCCCTCCAAACATCAGGGAACACTTTTTCACCCTGAGGAGGACTGAGCCCTAACACAGGTTGCTCAGGGAGGTTGTGGAGTCTCTCTCCTTGGAGATATCGAAAAAGCAGTCTGGATATGGTCCTGGGCAACTGCCTGTATGTGGCCCTGCTTGTGTTAGGGAGTTAGATGAGACTACATTTGATTAAATGTTTTAGATGCGAAAGAACATGCAGGTTCAAAGTGCCTGGAAAAACATTGTATCTATGATTTAGGGCAAATTTTCAACATAGTATAGGAGATTTTTAGCTTTTTTCATTAGTGTGCGTGAGAAAATGGTGTTATATCTTGAAAATGTCACGGAGTGAGTTTATCTCCAAATATGCTGTGACAAATATAATAAAAAAGGTTTCCAGACAGCGTACCAGATGGATGTCAGAATTAGATGTATTCTTGTGTGTAAAATGCGACTGCCCACATATAAACATTTTTGTGGAGAAAGTGATAATAGAAACGTGAAAATAATTGAAAACTGAAACACAAATGCAGTATACATTACTGGTATTATTGGAACTTCATGCCCTTTAACGCAAAAAGAAGCTTTATGAAATATTATGCTGAACTGTGACAAGACTGAAGTTATTAAAAAGGACCACAGTGGAAGCACTTCTGCATTAAGAATTGAATATTTTTGTGGGAAATATGGAAAGAGAATCTCTCATGATAAGAATGGAGTGGGCATGTAAAAGGACATTTGGACACCCCTGATATCTGAGCACAGTTTTGCAGAATAGTTAATTCAAGCAGTGCTCTTCTTATATTATTATTAAAGTAGAACACTAAAAAAATATCTAACATTGCAGATAACAGAATTTATTCCTAAAGTGCTCTTTGATGTATAATTAGGTAGATACCGTTATATTTTTTTTCTTTGAAGGTTCTTAAGATATGTTATCTTGCTCTTCAGCTGACTTTATAATGATTCATTGCAGCAAATGAAATTATACAGTGTACAAAGATTTTTACTGTGCTAAAAAGGTGGACTAAAAGTTGTTTCCTGTGCTATCCCCAATTTTAAGTGGAATCCTTCCTATTAAAAAGAAGTGAGAAATGATCCAGTGGGTCTCTTCCAACCTGGTTATTCTGTGATTCTGTGATTCTGTAATGTAGTCACGGGAAGTCAAATGAACAGGCCTAGAAACAAATCTTGCGTCTGTTTTCAGGAGGAGAAGTATGATTTTGCTCTATAAAGGATATCCACAGTCCCGTGGAATGTCACTTCAGAGGATTCTTTCTGTTCTTGTAGGCTTTATTTTCCCTGAGCCTGCCTGTGCCATAGCGATTTGTCTGCTAGCAAAGTGTGTCCAGTAAACCAGCTTGCTTCCCACAAGTTAGACCCACATCAGTCTGTCCAGACCTGGCCTGATGAGGTGTTCAAAGTCAGAAGTGAAAATCTGATCTAGTCTCCTCTCTTACTTTCTGATTTTACATTAGAATTGAGTTATTACTCTCTGCCGTGAATGCACTTCTATGCACCTCCTAGCAATTTTGCTCACCTCTGTTGATTTTACACAAAAAACGAGGGTGTGGTAAGCAATCCACTAATCCTTGCCTACCAATATCACCACTCAGTATAGCCTTTACATTTTCTGGTCAAAAGGCAGGCTACAGGCTGCTTGACTGTGCTGCCCACTTCATTATTTCTTAACAGGAAGAGTATGTACAATGGAATTTAAGGTTAAAATACATACTATTCCTGCTGGTGTGTGTGTTAATGCTAGAAGAAGAGAAGGTCAACCTGTACTTGTGTGGCGATGTTTGGACTGCTTCCATAGTGCGGGCTTGCTCCGTGTGATTACATTGATCATAATGTTCATTTTGGAACTTTTGTTGATCCTTTAGACACACTGCCATCTGGTAGCACTAGAACTTCATTTATTGCCTGTTGAGAAGCCACTTTAAAGTGAGGAGAATAGATTTGATGTGCTCACAGCAGCATGTGTTTCTGAGGGCACACGCTGCTCTGCTCTGTGCCAGCTGGAATTTCCAAAGTGTTGGAGGGTTTGTGTTGAAGTACATGGCAATTGTACAGTAGTCATGAAAGGGCAAAGACAGGAATAAACATGGCCAAAGTCCAGAACAGGCTGGTGTTTCTTAGGCAAGCAGGTACAGTGAGAATTATTAATCACGCATCTGCCCTAATACTAGGGAAAGATCTGGGGAGCAGTTCCAGGATTCTAAACAACCAGTTCTTTTCTTTATTTTCCCCCTTTTCATTTATGTTGGAAAAGACCTCTAAGGTCATTGAGTCCGACCATAAACCAAAGTTTGCCAAGTCTGCCACTAAACCATGTCCCTGAGCACCACATCTACATGTCTTTTAAATACCTCCAGGAATGGCAACTCAACCACTTCTCTGGACAGCCTGTTCCAATTCTTGATGACCCTTTCAGAGAAGTAATATTTCCTGGCATTCAGTTTAAACTTCCCCTGGTGCAACTTGAGTCTATTTCCTCTTGTCCTATTGCTTGTTACTTGGGAGAAGAGACCAGCTCCCACCTCACTAAAACCTCCTTTCAAGTAGTTGTCGAGAGTGAAAAGGTCTCCCCTCAGACTCCTTTTCTCCAAGTTAAACAACCCTAGTTTCCTCAGCTGCTCCTAAGACTTGTTCTCCAGGCCCTTCACCAGCTTTGTTGCTCTATTCACACTCCAGGACCTCAATGTCTTTTCTGTACTGAGGGGCCCACAACTAGGCATGGTATTTGAGGTGCGGCCTCACCAGCATTGAGTACAAGGGGAAGATCACTTACCGGTTTCCACTGACCGCATTGTTTCTGATACAAGCCAGGATACTGTTGGCCTTCTTGGCCACCTAGGCACACTGCTGGCTCATATTCAACTGGCTATTGATCAAAACCCAAAGGTCCTTTTCCACCAGGCAGCTTTCCTGCCATTGGTCACCAAGCCTGTGTACTACTGCATGGGATTGTTGTAGCTCAAGTGCAGGACAAGCCTATCCAGACCCCTCGGTATAGCCTTCATTCCCTCAAGCAGATCAAGACTCCTGCAGAACTTATTGTCAGTTGCAAATTTACTTAATCCCTATCATCCAGATAATTGATAAAGATATTAAACTGAACCAGCCCCATCACTGAGCCCTGGGGTACAAGCTGTGAACTGGATGTAATTCCACTCACCACAACTCTTTGGGTCTGGCCATCCAACCCTTTTTTTTCACCCAGTGAAGAATACGCCCATACAAGCCATGGACAGCCAGTTTTTCCAGGAGAAGACTGTGGGAAAAGGAGTCAAAGGCTTTACTAAAATCTAGCAACCGTGCACAGGCTTTCCCTCATCTACTCTATGTCTTTGACAGAAAGGGACTGTACTCTGATTTCAGACCCTTCAAAGCTCTTCCCTATGCCTACCAGCACAGCTTCCTTGTTCAAATAACACTCCTTCATCACATTCAAGAGTGGATCATCCTCTCAAAAGTGGAAAAGTCATGTGGTGAGAGATAGATGGTGTTACTGATTTCAGCAGAATGTGCCAGACTCTCAGTGTTTCAAAAATCTAATAATTATGTCTATTTTGGTATATTAACATAGACTCAGGGAAGTAAGTTAAAAAAAACCCTTTGGTCCTTTGTTTCCTGATACTGTTACGTTTGAAGAAAGTTAGTTTAAAATAATCCCTTGAGAAATCAACTGTAAGTATTAAAAGCAGAGACACCCAAGCATCCTAGCTTTGGTTTGCTCTTTTGTACAGCTTGTTCATTTTGATTGTATCTTGGTATAAATCCTTGTCATTAGCACTCATGTACCTTAAAGGGAGCATTTGATGTTTTCTTCTGAATGTCTTGGATCAGTTCCAGTAGCAGATACTGTAATACTTATAATTGACTTTGACAGTGGATTATGTGGAACTGAATGTCCTGAGGCATTAAAGTAAGTCATATCAGCCCTAGGTTCTTAGCCATTGTGGCTTTTGCTGCTTTGATACTGGGGCTACATATCGCTCTGCCTGTTTGGTTTGACATTTACGTGCTTGTTTGCCTTCTCTTCGCCTTTCTTTCCTTTACACTCTTACCCACTCCCTGACTAGATTTTTCCTGGAGTTTTAGAATTCGGTGACACCTCAGGGAAAGGCAGAAATGACTGACTACAGGAGAAAAAAAAAGATGAAGAGAGGTCCCTGTGTTGCGTTTGCAGGCACTGCAAGTCACAGCATTGCAGATGAGAACTAGAAAGTGAAACTATAAAGAAACAGGTGGTTCTTTTTTTTTTTTCCTGTATTACTACCAAAAGACTTAATAGCAGTTCTCCTTTTTCTCTGTGGCATAACACAGCTTGACTGCACTTGGTTTAAGAAATTACGTGGGACTCTATCTGGTCATCTGTGCTTTTGCCTCTTTTTAATTCAGCATCAGGGCTTCTCCATTCCTTGGGCCCTGTGGGAGATTTACTTCTTTCACACTTGACAAGCCTGCCCCTGCTGTGTCTCCTCATGTTCTCATTCAAGAATATAAAGATGGAGTGGCTATGTTATTTCATTAAATTCCTTCCAGCTTGTTCAGAAATCCTTTGAATGACTTTGTTTTTGACAGCTATGATCATGTTGATCCATTTTTACCTACTGTTGGGGAACATACTCCTCTGCATGGTCCTACCTGCATTGTCCTGCTGGTCATGATTACATCAGTTGATAAGTAAATTGAGAAAGGGTAGCAGCTGTCTTGAAAGGCCTTCAGGTACGTTAATATACACCCTAATCCAGGCTCCGGTTGCATCAGTGAGGGAGGGCAGTTCAAACTGAAGGAACTGCAATATCAAAGTTACAGATCAAATGACAGAGAAAGAGGAGTCAGTTGCTTATATTCACCTGAAGCCAACTGTTAGCACTGGTTGTGCTGGAGCTATAGTACAGATGAATGTCTTCGTAAATGTCCTAGTTTCAAAGATCTGTGTTGGTGCAAAGTGAAGGAACACTCAGGAACACAGCTGCAGCAGAGGCCACAGAGACCACAGTTTAACCACTAATGACTGAAGCAAACCCCCTAGGTGTTTACTTTTGTGTTGAGGCATTCAACACGCAAAAGTTAAAGGAGGCTCAGTGCAGTGGTGACTAGATGAAACATAATGGCTTATGGTGTACCTGAAGTGGATGGGATGATCTGATGATCTCCTTTGATTCAGAACTTCAGAAAGCCGTGAAGCATCTCACTGCTGTTCCCTGTTGGGATAAGTGTCTACCTTTTGAATTTCATTTAATGCAGTGAAAATAAGAAGAGAGTAAGTGGTTCTATGGTGAATAAGATTTTTTTTTCAAAATAAATTCAGTTTTACTAAGCTAATGGATTGAAACTGTAGCTATGCTGTCCACATTTAAATACAGCGTGACTTTTCTCAATTTTCTCTGCACATTTTCCAAGGTTAGTATGGATTGCTGAGAATAGCTAACACTGTACATCAGCAACAGTTGCAACACCAGCAAGATCAGAAGTGCTGGAAGATCAGCCTTTATCATAGCACAGAGAATGTTGCTTTATTTTAGAACCTGTGCCAGCATTTGAATCACAAACAGCTCAGAATGACCTTCCTCCATAACCACCGGTTTACAACACCTATGCTCACAAGGACAAGGTGAGAACCTTGTAATGAAAATAAAAGGTATCTGGAAGTTTGCCTCTGGGAGAGAAGAGGAATTGTGGGTTGGCTTTTGGGGAACACCTCCCCCTAAAATTTCTTATCACTTTAGAAACATTTTGGACACCTATGTAGTCATCACTGAGTATTAGTAGTGCATGTGAAATTTTTCGTTTGTAGATTTTGTTAAGATTGATAATGTCCCTTTTCACTACCTTGGCCTTCCTAATAGCTTACAATATGATACAGAAGGAGCAACAAAAAGATGAAAAAATGCAGGGGGGGCTTTTTGTTGTAGCGAGAGGAATTTCTGTTTAAGTTTTCTTTTAGATTTTTGGTCTCAGTCTTGAAAACTGCTCCAAATAAGCCATGTCCCATGTCAGTACTGAGCCTAATTAATCTCAAGTAGTCTCAGCAGGGAGCAGTTTCCTGGATCAAGGCCTTGTTTATTCCTGTGTGTGCTGAGATGTTTTACGCTGTCGTTTTGGTGTGAGTGATTCCTAAGCCATTGGGATTCCTGTAATGGATGAAACTCAAGCTATTACTTGTTTTATTTAGAACTCAGATTGGACATCCTGGACAGTAATATTTTTTCTGTATATATTGGCACTTCCTATCAGAGCAATATACCTGGTGAGTCTCTTTTGAGATGTTTGTGCTTCAAAACACGTAAAGAAATTCTCTTTTATGCAATTTGATTTTAAAAGGCGATGACAGTAAACCCTTTGATACTGATTTGCAGAATCATGAAGAATTTACTAATTTGTTACTTTTTCTTCATGTTGTTTTTTTCCAGCCTTTTAAATACGCTTCTTTTAACATGTATTGGTTTTAAGGGAGCATTATGATTCAGTCTAATTAGCTGTAGTCCTTGAGTCTGAGGAGCGAAAGGTTTTACATTTTTAATTTGGATTGCTAAAGCTGTAGAAATATTTCATTTCTTCCAAGGATTATAATTAACTCTTTCTGGGTTATCTGACATTATTTCCTCAGCCAGGAGTAGATCAGATATGCAAATATTT
The DNA here is from genome assembly GCF_032191515.1 of Phaenicophaeus curvirostris. NCBI lineage: Eukaryota > Metazoa > Chordata > Aves > Cuculiformes > Cuculidae > Phaenicophaeus > Phaenicophaeus curvirostris. The sequence continues at coordinate 47,086,315 of NC_091397.1, read as the reverse complement.
CCACCTCTGGTCATTTGCAGGTGAAAAAGACTATCACAATTGAGAGTTTCTTGGCAACAAATGAAGGTCTTAATTGGACCTTCTACTACCTTTACTAGCACTAATTTGGGCCTGTCTGATGAGAAGGTTAGAAAGTATTCTTAAACAACTTTACAGGTGGAAAAGTCTGCATAGTTGTGGTATTCTGATCCAGCACTCTGATTTAAGAATACATTAGTTTAATTTAAAAACGTTCCTAAATAATTTTAAGGCAAATTAAATTAAACCTACTTTAAATGTAGTGGTTTGAACTGAGTTACATTTAGTAGTTTCAAATGCACACTTAGTTAAAATAGTGGTACATTTATAAATGTCTGTGTAGCTTTTCATTTAGGAAGAGAGAATTGACACAAGTACCAGTTAGTTTAGGCCTACATAGATCCCTGAGAAAAGCAGCAACTGGAACAGAATGCAGTTTATCCCATTTTAGTTTGGTCATTTACTTATTTTTTGTGCGCGGAAGTCAGACCAATTCTACTCTGTTCTCACTCACCTCATCCAATGCAGTGCCTTGACAAGATATTGTGTATCAGCTGATCTACAGTGAATGTGCATCTGTCTGAGACAGATGAGAAATTATTTGAATTAGTTTAGGTTTCGTGGAGAGATGGCTAAGCCAACTTTGGTTACGTCACTGTTTGTTTGTTACAGACTAAGTAAAATCACATGGACCGTCGCCATGGATCAGCTGATACACAGTTGTCTGTTACCTCACTGTAATTTGTGTGTGTGGCAATTTCTGAGAGCTTCCAGGTAACTTATTTTGTGTACCTGTGTAAATGTTAGCCTAAATTAAACAGAAGCTATTTTCTTTTGTTGACATGCACATACCCAAATTAAGCTACACTGTTTTAATCCTTCTATCATTCTACTGTATCTCTAAATGCATGCTTTGCTTTACATCACAGCGATTTGTGTGTATGTATATACCTCTAGGAGTTTACAACAATATAACTGATTTGATAGTTACTATTAAAGTTGTGTTTTGCCAGTTTTTAAAATCTAGATGAACAAATAAAATAAATACTTAATTTGATCCTGATAACAACAAGACTTGTGTCACCATTGCGTAAAACCCCGCAGTGGACTGAACTAAAACGTGTAGATGTAAAGAAAGGAAATTAAGTCTTCTGATTCATGTTTATGCTGTAGCCCTGCGCACAAGGTGACTACTAATAATTAAGTCAGGTAACTAATAATAATTGTTAGATTAAAGCTAACATTGCCACTAAACTGCAGAGTTTACATGGTATATTTGTTCACCTTTTTAACACAAGCAATGTTAATAACTTACCTTATTGCTAAAACCGGCCCTCTATATGCATCTTTTTGCACCTAAGTAAATAGCTTGGTTCTCATCTTGTTTTCTTTCCCTTGGTATTTCCAAATATAAAATAGAAGCAAAACCTTTTATTTTGCCTTGCTATTATTTCCAGCTTGAATGCCACAAATATACAGATATTGTGTTCTTTTCCTTCCAAGTGGCTATGATGAGGTTGGAACTGAAAAGCCATGATAAACAGTTGTTGACTTCTTTGGGTTTTTTGTGTCAGAATTGAGATGTACTCCATAGTATGGCTCCGAGGTTTTGTTGCAAAGACAAAAACCTGAGACAGTGATGCATTTTTAATGGCTGAGTCACCTGCCTCTGTCCCAACATCAAGATCTCATTTTAGGACTTCTCTGAAATTCAAGTTTGTTTGCATTGATAAGCCTGCAGCCTGTGTTAATGTAATTTATATTAGTATAGTAGCCGATAATGGTGATTTTGGACGTAATACTCTTTGACTGGAGGATTTCCAAGTGTCTTGGAACAAAATACTTAATTAACCATTACCTCTGCGTTACCAGCAGCTTGTATTGGAATAGATTATGGTGTGCACGCCTAAAGATGGATTAGATGGTAGGTCATGAGAAATGTTACCTTCTGAGAACATTGCTTGGTTACACTTCTTCTCTTCAGCCCAAATATTTAAATTTCTAATGAGGGGAGTGGTATATCACTTCTGGCTCAGAATAAAAAATACCTCTGGTTTGTCATTGCTATGGCACACAAGGGAGTGATTGCTCTGCATGTATAAGAAAAGGTGAAACAGAAGAGATTTTCTTGTATCCTCATAAAGGACAAACATACAATTAACATTTGAAATTTATAGAACAACTACAATTTTTGTTACAAAAGAAATAAAATTATAATATAAGGTATTACGACGTGTTGTTCAATGGCAAGAAAGAGACGTCGATGCATCATAAAAAAAAGGTTCTCTGAGCTGCTATGTTACAAAACACTGTTACTCCTGACATCCAAAGGTATATAAATGTGATTCGCTTTTAAGCTTGTGTTTATTACAGAACCATCTATTAGCATTTAATGAGAGTACTGTCAAGACTATGTAGGAAATAGTTTATATTTAAAGGGACGTTGCAATTTTAAACATTTTAAAATTAATAATTCAGCAAGCTATTACATTTTGATTCCATAACATCTCCTGTGCATGTGAGTTATCTGCCTGAAGGGAATCCCACTCAGTTCAGAGCAACCCTTTAGGGGCAGTTGGATTTGTTTGTTTGGGATGCCATATGGAACTAGGCCAAGAAGTGTAGTCTTAGCACTCCAGGCTGCTTATTGATCTGATGACTCTGTTGGCTATTAGAAGGGAAAAAATACATGCATTTTATTCTGAGGCTTCAAGTATCTGTCTCCCTTCCTGGCTGCACCTTTGAGAAGTCAGGTCTTTATCATTGTCCAAGAACAACTGTCTCCTTTCTTCTCCTGGGAAACTCTTAACCAGACTAGATGAGAATTTAAGAGAACTGGATTCTATTTTTGGGTCCAATAGTAGCCTGTCATGTCTTCATGAAGGCATTTCACAGCTTTTTTGCCTCAATTTTCTTATCTGCAAAATGGGCATAATGATATCAACTTCTTTCATGTGGTGCTTTGAGATGTACCGATGAAAAATGCTGCTATGACCTTTTCTGTAACTACTATCTCCTTGTAAAAGGTCTGATTTTGTTAGATGCTACCTGAATGGTAATGAGACCTCTTAATGCTTGGTAATACTTAATGCCTAATGTTCAGCGTGCACTCAGTATTGTGCAGAAGTAGGTCCGAATAGTTTTGCATTCTGTTCAAAAGAATTATGAGTACAGCTGAGCTGATGCCACCATTACTTCTAATGTTAAAATACATATGCTTTCTCATTGTTTGGGGCTAAATTACCCTTGAGTCCCGTGCATAATAGTTCATTCTTACTGCAGCAATGCTCACTGATATTAATGAGTGTGGGTCTGATGCATGACAGGATGCCTTTCTGCCAAAAAGCTGCTCATACCTCCTGCAGCTGCTGGTTTTACTGTTTTTGCTGTTCAACCTGGAAGGGATTTTATAGGCCTGCTCCTCCTATTTCCCAGAAACAAGCCAGTACTTCAGGAGAGAGATGAGGCTGAAACTTATTACAAGTCAAAACGTTGACATATTAACAGGATCCTATCAACAGCTTCTTGAGATGAAAAGATATTAATATATTAATATATGTAATTTCTCTCTCTCTGATACCTCCTATACCCCATCTCTCAGATTGAAGTACTTGACATATTAGTACATTTACTTGGTAGCCCGTTAACATTAGAGATAATATAAGAAGTTAATAAGTTTGTACTCCATTTAAGCAAATTGCAAACTGCCTTTTAGCAGTCAGCTAACAAAGCTTCTCAGACAGCTGAAGTATTTTACTAATTCTAGTTTGGAGAAGATGGTGTGAGATTTCTCCTGTCCCAAGTTGAAGAACATTTATTCCCAGATTATATGGCATTATTGATTGCATATGAAAGTAACGCTGTCTTATTTTTTCTGAAGTTGTGGGATAAGGTGACCATAGTAAGGAATCCAGTATTCCATCAAATCCTTATATCAGCATAGATAAAGAAAGAGTAAGACTGAAAAAGGCAGCAGTCTAATTAGTTAGAAGCGGTTATAATTTGTTTTGCTGTAGGTCAACAGTTGTCTAGAGGATATAATCAAAAAACTGTTCTACTTTGCTTTCTTTGGTCTTGTGCTGAAGAGGATTGTTTGCTACTTGGCCCTTTTCCCAGGTATTCTTGGGAATTTAGCTCAAATGATTTGGTATGCTTTTTTCCTCAACGGAAGAGTGAATTGTTCTAGGTGTACAAATTATACTTGCTTTATTAATGATTTCTTTACACGACAGCGTAGTGCCTAAAGGCATCAAATCAAGGCTCAAGTAATTCTGTTTAGAACTTGGCTGTCTGATGAAGTTGCATCCTTTCTTGTAGAAGTGCCTAATTTTATGCACTGAGCAAGTGAGTTATTTCAGAAGGTTTCCAGAATGATTTCTTTAGGCAACAAATTAATGGCAAGTGTCATGAGAGTCAGCAGCAAGGAATGGAGGCAAAGGGTGCACATATTGAGCAATTTGAAAGAAGCTAATGGCAAGGTGGAGCTCAGAAGATAACACGTGGGTGGTACAAATGTTTTCTACGATGTAACTCACGAAGAAAGATAAAACTCTTAAGATTAAGAAACTGATTTGTTAGTAGGCAGGGAAAAGGCATTATGATGTCAAGATTACAGGTTTCCTGAGTTGTGGTGTGATCGATCTTTAAGAATTTTACTCTCAGATCTCATGTGTGGCCACCTCTAAGCATGCACAAAATCTTCCTTAATTGTTTCTGACTTGCTCTTTGGTTTGTGTCTTATAACTTGATCTGTTAGATGGTAGCTGATGAGAAGAGGAAGAAAGGGTTATTTTAATTTAAATGGATCTCTTTGTGTCAGCAGGTTTCGGCTGAGTAAATCTATTTGTTATTAGGACCAACAGGTCAGGTGGCTAAGAGAGGTTCAGTGTTGTTTTATTTAAAATACACTTTAAAACATACACAGCCTGAAATCCTGATTTTGTGATTGATTATATAGCTGGGGGCTTGCATGTTCGGTGAGTTGACCTCACTACCTGATCTGGAGAGCTCAGCTTGAGACAAAGTTCAGTTTACAAGATATTTCAAGATGAGACTGGACCCACCTTATAGCTACACAAGGATTTGTGAAGGAAATTAACAATTGAAGAGCCTGGGGATAAGTATTGAATTCTTGTTTTAAGAAGGAGTGTCTATGTTCTGTAGCCTGAAACCCTTAACAATATCTTGTGAAGTTATCTGTTTCATGGACCATTACGTTAAAGAGGCTCTTTATACCTTAATTTCGTGATTATATTTTTGTACTGATGAATTATTATATGTGACAATGCCCTTGATAAGGAAACATTAGCACAAAATTATTATTTTCAATTGCAAGCGTGTAGGTAGAGAAGCTTCTTTGATTGCATGCAAAGCGCATTCTGCTCCCATAAATGCCAATTAGCAACACCAAAGAGGAGCAGGAGTTTGGTGGTCAGAAGCCACTAGGGCAGCACCACGCAGGTGTAGCACAGGGAGCTGAGATTAGAGGCAGCCTAGCCATGTTAGGATAACACACAGCCTGGTCTCTGCTGAGAGAGGCTGTTTGTACCTTGCTACAGTAGCTCTCCTTCAACAGTCTGTTGATTCTCTGGTACATACAGATAGGAGCGATAGTCTGACAGTGTGGGGAATACACCCCTGTCAGGACAAGAATTCTTCTTTGTTTTATGAGCATCATTTATGAGGGTAACCTTCAATGCGGAGAAGAATATCCATTTTATAGCAGTGGTGAATGCATCTGGGAAGCAGAAAGAGGCCAATCGAGGTCTCAGCAGATATTTCCACTGTGGTAGAATAAAAGGGTTGCTCCTAGCAGAATTACTGATTTTCGCATGTTCCCTGTTCCACTGCCGATAATGAAGGGGAGGCAGGGAGCAGAGGTGGGAAAATTTCAAGAAGGGGAGGAAGAAAAAGGATAGTGTTCTGATACTGTAAAGGAGACATATCCATAAAAGAAAAGGAGGTACGTCAAGCCTGCTGCTGGAAAAAGAAGACAGCTGAAGGAGCTGGGGGCCAAGTGGAGTGTTGTCCTTTCTCAAGGACGCAGACCAAATCCAGATACTCAAAAGGGAGATGTTTTTCAAATATTTGTGGGTTTCTTTTTATTTTAACAAGTGTTGTAGTACTTTAGCAGTAGCTAAAATTACAGTACATGTTTGTAGGAAATTCCTTTGAATGTCTGTTTTATTTTTTTTTCAACGTGGGCCAGACACACTACAGCTAGTTGTAATTCTGGGAAAAGTTGCCTAACAGCAAGAGTTGAGTTAGATTTTACTACTGGTCCCAGGCCCTGGGCAGTTGAACTAAAGGATCCCTTGTTGAGGGCTTCAGACAGGATTTCTGTATCCAGAAATGTATTGGTGAGACCCAGAGGAAAGACAGTACTTGCAATCTCGCCAGATACAGCTGGCTTGGAAATGTGTGGGATGCAACTGTTGGGTCCAATTACAGCAGAGTGATGATTGACTGTGAGAGGGACTCAGTCAGGACTATGACAAATAGTAATTTGACTTTCCATTGCATTTTTCCAAAATCTTTAATGGGAGAAAAATATATGCAAATATTTGCTGTCTCAATGAAGAGCTGAGGCCATGAATAAAAGACCAGAGTATGTTTGTGCATTTGTTTCTTTCATGAGGAAAAGAGATGTTTCCCTTCCTCTGATATTTCCCCACACTTCTCAGCTTTTAACAGCTCCAGCATGAAAAGAGACGAGAATCCTAAAATGATGTTAGAGATGATCAGTTCAGACTTCTCACTATTTGCCTGTCATCTGTCTGTCCTCGTCCTCAGAGCATGCTGTTGAGTGACAGAAATGGGTATGTTTCCTGCAAGGAGTTCAATTAAAACAGCATGTTTTGGTTTTATTTGCATTTTTCTCTTTGAGAAGTCAGTGCTGTAAATTAATCTTTAACGTGTACTAGGAGTTAGCCTTTCAGGAGGATTCATTTAGTTGATATATTTGTGAAGCATATTTTTAAAGAGAAAGTAACCTTAAATAATTTTTTGACCAACAGTTCCTAAAGTTTCCATTTTTTTCCTTATTCCTTGGTGTCTTTGAAACGAAGTGGCCTGTTCTTCCTTCAGTGACCTATACTTTAAGTCTTTGAGTCCTAATAGAGAATAGTGTGGTTTGTATTCATTTACTTAGGAAACCGAGAGATTTCTACCTTTATGAAAGGCCCATTTATCCTAAAATCTGACATTGGGCTTCTCCTAGAGAGCCCAAAATCTCTGCTAAACCCAGTCTTCTGTAGAAAGGCTTAAAGCCCTAAAGTTGATGTCTCTGCTCAGAAAAACAGTACCTCTGCCCTTTCTATGATCCTTTAGTGACTGTAATACATTATACCAGCTAGTGAGGTCTCTCTGAGAAATATGACCATAAGCAGTAATATTTTGTGTTTTCAATTGGTGGCTGTTGGCAAGCAGATTCCCTTATGTGTTCTTAGCTTTTTGGCTGTTGTCAAGCTAGCTTGTATTCTAATGACTTACTACTTTGTAGGATCTATCACTTGCTTTTATAAGGTTTGTAGAGAAAAAATGATACACTCTAAAATCTATGCTGAAGAAGCAGTTGGAAGAAAAAAAGACAACATTTAATTTTCTAAATAAGTATCTCTTCTGAGTTTCTCAGATTGTGACCCTGTAAACCTTTTTGGGGCATAAGACCTTTAAGTGTGTTTTGTACAACTCCACACACACCACTTAGGCAATTTATGGATTCTTATTCACACCTGAAAGGTAATCTCTGTCATTAGACACTCATTTGTCTTATAATGACTAGTAGATCAAATCAGTTCCTGCGCTCCTATTGTTTTTTCAAAGCTTGTTTCTGTCTTTGTTTTTTGTGTACTACTTCTTCCCTTAAGGATAAAGGCATTTTAATAAAACTCCTTTAGCAGGAAGGAATTTTGGCATCTGCATCGATGCTGATAGCAGAGAGCATCAGCACTGTTTGCTGTGTTCATGCAGAGAGAGTTGACTTCATTTCTATAGCAGTTATGACTATAATTTCCCTCAATTGCAGTCTGCATTCATTTAATTTGTGCTCAAGGGCCCTTCACATAGAATGATTTCTGCTGGGTGAAAGATCTTGCTACAGCTGACAGGTCACAATATAATACACTCTATTGATTGTAACAAATACTTGGTATTTGCTGTATTCAGGATGCATGAAGGAATCCATTTTAAGTCCTGAAATAAAAATAAAATGTAGGTTGATTGTATCTACAGCTTGCAATTATGTTCATGGAGGCTTACTGTTAGATATGAGAGGTTCGTCACCAGCCTGACTATGCAAACTCACTGGTTTTTAGGTCTACCTCTGTATAACAGCCTTTTTGTGGTATTAATCATTGCCTGATGTAAACATAACCAAAGCTTTGCAGAGGGAATGGTTTTGTGTGACCATTAGTTCTTTGATGAATTCTGAAAAAAAGATTATTTAATGCAATGTGAGAAACAGGATTTTAGTTCCCATGGAAGGAAAAACCGTTCACTAACTCTGACATGAACACAACCTTTTCTAGCAGGTGATGAGTAAAAATAAATTACTTCTCAATGGGAAGGAAATAAAACAGTCTGCAGGTGTCTTCCCGAAAGACAGAAAGCAGAAGGATGAGGACAAGGCTATTCATTCCTCTCATTTCTCTCTTTGTTCCCAGGACCTACTGGACAATCTGTGGGTTCCCCGTGGGCACAGGTGACAAGCTTTGAAATAATTTCCAGGTAAAAATCACTGCTTCTGATTTAAATTCAATTCTGTATGCATTTATGAAGGAAAGAAAAGAACTGACTGCCAGGGCAGGCTGCAGATGGTCAAAAGCCTTCCTGTTGATGAAGTGTTCCTTATATTGAGTAATACAGCTGAAGACAATATGATGAGTTTTGTTTGTAGGACCTGGCAGCACTTGCTGAAGAAGTTGTTAGATCTAGAGAATAGGGACTTGCATATATAAGATCACTGCCCATTGTTCTCCATCATACTTCTTGACATGACTAATGTGACCATCTCATGAAATAGGGCATGTTTTTCCCTGTTTGAATTCAGTATTCAGAGGATTTGCCATACAAAATTAGACCTCTTATCAATCTTCTCTACAAACTTGTCTCTGAATGTAGCCAGCGCCAGATGTTTCGGAGGGAAGGTGGAAGAAACCACCTGCTTCATACGGAAATGAGGCTAATGTGTTCTTTATGTTAGGTGCCCTTCTGAGTAGTGGTTAGATATGGGCTTAAATCTGAAAGCAGAAAATGTATTATTATTTCTCAAAATTTGTCAACTATTATTTTCCTGTTTTTATAAATGCAAGTTTGAGCATAGTTTTGGAGCAAAATTACTTCTTTTTAAAGCTGTTTCAGTATCAATAAGCCTTTTATCTCTGATAAGAAGATAAAATTGTATGGCCAGAGGAACTGAATTTGTGATACTAGCCCTATGACATTGCTAGAAGAGGCAGTGGTGACTTCTGGAGCTTTTTTTAATAGGAACTCATATGTAGGAAGAATGTCTGCATTTGTTTACTTAATGTTTTACAACACCTGTAAGAGATAATGAAGACCTTTCTGAACCTTCTGTCAGTAGTCCTGCTTATTTTTATGCTTATCAGAATTAGTACAAATTCAATGAGACTATTAAGCTTCAAAGTGCATTTCTTACGGTTCTAGTTTAGGTCAGGATAGACTGAACTCATACATCAAATAGTATGCGATAATTAGATCTGTGTGAAGAAGTTTAGATATTTATTGCCTCTTAAAGAGTGAATTTTAATGCATGGAAGACTACAAAGTTACAGAAGTGGGATTGTCTTTACTTCCTCTTTAGCTGCTCACCTGAGCAGCGGTTTTCAATAGTTTAGAGTAGTAGAGCATTAAATGTGCTGCTGGTTTGGGCTGCGTGATCTCAGTTCCGTACATCCCTGGAGATCCTCCAAGGTCAAGTAAATCCAGAGGAGGAGTTGTGCTGCTCTGTCTTTGGGCTGGGTTGTATGAGTTTTATGAGGTGAAGAGCATCTTCCAGATTTTTTGAACTTTGCTTGCCGGAGGACTGTTGTGAGCTTTTGTTCTTTCTGTGTTTTAGTGAGTCACTGGGTAAATACTCTTGTGTAAGTTAGTTCTGCTTTTTTTGTCATTTATATTTTTTTTCATAACAACTGTCTAACTGTGCTTTATCTAACAAAATTTACATCCCTAAGAACTACACAGCAACACATAGGAGGTCAAACTGTGGGCTCCCAACGTCAGCCTAATTACCCAAGTGATGTCAGCTCAGGGCCAAGATATCTATTCTTTGGTGTTTACAGAGCAGGAACAAAAAAGCATATCATATAATTTGAGTAAAAATAACTGCCATATAAGTTGTACAGTATTTAAATTGGGGGAAAAAAAAGAGAGAAAATGGAGAATATCAGATATAGTGGCTGAAATGAGACTCATTCTTTTCCCTCTCTTTCCCCATACATTAACTGCAAACTGGTGACTGTAAAAACCACATAGCCCATTGGATTTTCTCTCATGTCACCAAGGGCAGGCTGGCTGCTAGCACTGGCTGAATTTCATGGTTGATGTGATGTTGCCAGTAACAGTGTGTGCTGCCAGTGCTGAGGAATCAATTCAGCAAATTCAAGAGGTGGTACTGTCTCGAGATTTTATGGCCTGATCTAAAACTACTGGAAAGACTTGTGTTTGGTTTGGTGGCTTTAGAGCAGGTCTTAGCAGCACAAGGAGAGGCTATCTTATCTTGCTTCTTAATGATTCTCAAAGGAAGAAATAATTGTATTAGCTAGGAAGGTCCTGAGAGGGTTCCCTGTCAGTTAGACAATTTGCTCATTGCAACATTGAGTTCATAAATTGGTATGTATACCAGTCTTCAAGCACTGAAGAAAAAATGTCTCATTAGTACCTGGTTTTAACTTGATATTGGCTCTAAATGGTTCCTCAGGTGGTTAAACTGAGAGCAGTACAACAGAATTCCTCTGAAACTTCAAGGACAAATAATAATATCCAAATTCAGCCTTAAAAAACAGAACAAAATCATTGTACTGAGTTTTTTTCTCCCCTTTAATGTTCATACTGCTGTTTCTTAAGTTCTTTTTTACTGTTGGATGTATTTATATCCAGTTCACATAAAACTAAGAACAGAAAGACACATTCTCCTTTTAAGAGGTTTTTCAGGGTTCTTTTTTTAATGCTTGTGAACATTAGGAAAGTCAAGTCTGGTTTACAATTGTTTTATTGGAAGATAGGGTTTAGGTCAAGCTTCACGCTGTCCTTGTGATCAGCCAGGAATCACATCCTACATTACACCTAGTCTGATTTTTTAAACGCACTGCTTCTGATTTTTCTCCTGTGCTGGCCCTGATGATTAGGAAAACCTTCTCTAGAAATATCAGAAAAGTTGTCTCCTGTTTCTCTCTCAGATCTCTCCTTAATACTGTCTATTTTTAAGTGGTATTCCCAAGAACACTGGCAACAGTATTGACTATTGACGTAATGAGATTCCTAGTGCAGAGAAAAATAAATGTATGGGACGCTCATTGTACGACTTTTTTGTGCACATTCTTGTATCACAGACTGTAAGCAAGAAGGCAAATGCTAAAAAAAAGAAGATACTATAGGGAAATGGTGTTATTGATGTCTAATGAAGGCAGAATATGGGTTGCTTCAAAGTAAAATAATTTTGATACACATAACAGAGGTGTTAAGTTTCGACTTATTGGAGATTTGTCACATGTCAAGTTCTGCATTGTAATATACCTTCATAAATAGAGGAAGATGAACTGTTACATGCTGGTCAAGGTTGAGAGTTATTTTTCTTTCAAGTTCATAAAACTCCAGTCAAGATGCTATATGCTTGAATGACTACCTATGAAATCATCACCTTCCATCACAGAACAGAATAATATTAATCATATTCTTTTAGAACAGAAAATTGGTCTTTGGACAAATTGAAGATCTACGCTACCACAGTCTTCGAAGGCAGAAACCTCCTTCAACTCACAACTGATGAAAATAGAGTTGAGCTCTACTCATGAGCTAGTTTGAAAGCATGGTCTTCCATCAGTGTGACCTGTGAGCCAAGCTGTTCACACAAACACTTACCAATGGAGACCTGCCAGGCAGCACGTAGCCTGATAGGAGTGAATTGATCAACCATAAAAAGTCAAAGCTTGTCAGGCCTGCAATATCTGATGCATTAGCCTAAGCCTAAAATGAGGCATCTTTCTTATCTCACACAATGGAGCTGAAATTCAGACAATAAATACAACTTCAAACCTCCCCACCACCTTCCTCAGAGCAAGTTTCACTTTTGCACAGAAATGAGTGAAATAATTTATTGCTGGCTCGGGTACAGTGCTCTTGTTATCAGACTAGAGTCATAGCTGCTGTAGCAGAGGGTAGCAGAAATGCGTGGAAATATTATTAACATCCAAATTAAGCACAGTATTTGTAGGCTGCAATTGGGGGAAAAGAATTTTTAATTAGGAATCTTGACAAGGCTTAAATGAATTGTTTTTTTCCCCAGTAAAAACTGTGGCCTTGATAAATTTCTGTTACTGAAAAGCAAGTTAATTTCCCCTGTTCAATTCTTCTTTCAGTGGCTGTTATACATCATAGAAATTAATTTATTGGGGGAAGCACTGAGTGGGAATTGATGGTTATTTTAAGAGTATCTCAGCACAAAACTACTCACGTGAGTAAGGCAGGCTGGGATTTAGTTGCCCATTCAGACTCTACAAATGCTATTATCAACTGTTTTCCAGTTTTAAACGGTTTGGGTTTTAAGCCTGTAGAGCAATGCTGTGTTCTGCTTGTAGTTGGAAGCAGATACCAGCAGTAGCTCATGTCACTACTGCTTATCACCACCCTTTGTGGTGTGAGAAGCTATCACTCCTTTAGGACTGCCAGTAATGCCTAACCCTCTACTGTCGGAGTGAATCCATAGACTCTACATTTGTGTTGTAAAGTGTCTATGTTCAGGTGGTTATTGTAGCTACAACAGATTAGAGAGTGGATACAGAAGTGGGTACATGGCACCCTGTGCATATAAGGCACAATCTGCTTCTTTCCTTCTGTTAGACTCTGTTACCACAACCGCATTACTACCCTCTCCTATTAAAACCTGGTAGTTTCCCACCAGGTTTTCCCACCTCAGTAAAGTAGCTCCAGGAAAAAGTTCATCCAGATGGAACTATCCCAAGGTGTCCACCTTTTTCTGCACAAAAGTGCAGTTCTGGACTGGTACACAGTAAAGCCACCTGGCTGGATGGTCAGAAGGAAATTTTCAGGCACTCACTCCAAATAACAGAGAAGCACTGGGGAAAGCCAAGCACAGGTATATGGAGAAGAATTGATCATTTCTCTTAGGAATATTTTTCCAAATGGTGTGTACGTTGAAGGCTTTATCAGCCACCCTGGGCAGGTGATATTTTTTTATGGCCAACTCCAAATGCCAAATGAGACTGCTCATGTAGACTGCTTATGTAGACTTTGCAGATTCAGCCTCTGCTTAAGGTTATGGCCTTCTGAATACACAGAATTCCCAGAGAAGTCAATGATTTCAAGGGCAGCATTTGGTCTCATGCTGTCATCTTCAGTAATTATGCAATTCAATTAAATTGAAATAGGACAGTCACTTATGGAATTTTGAAGAATCACAGCGTAATGAGTAAAAAGGAGGAAACAAGTATTTATATATATATAATAAAAAATATGGTCTACATACCCATATATGTAGTATACGTCAAAAGATAACATTCACAGTTATGCTACTAAGAATAATTCCATTTTCCTTAGACTGTTAAACTACGTTCATCCCTGTGGCATGCAGTGCATTAATTCATAGATGTTTACACGTCTGTTATATGCTTTTTTCTCAAATTCTTCTTCTAGGAGAAAATACTTGTTCACTTATCTCTCTTATTTTGGTGGACCTGAGGGATTTTATTTATTTGTTTGCTCTTTTAGTCCACATGCTTCTACACAAATATGGTAGATAAAGAAAGATCAAAGGACTTTGCCTTGCACTTGAAACAGGAGGTACAAAGGTTTGCCAAAGGCTCATTAATCTGTCACTGATGCTGTGGTTTCCAACTTATCCTCTGTTGCTTTGTCATATGAAGCTCTACACAGGGCACTTGGAGTGCAGAAGTAGCGTGCCCTGGATGCCAGCCAAATGAAAGGGGATAGCTGAGGGGTGAGTGCTTGTGTGGCTGAGGGCTGTGGGATCTGAACACAGAAGGAAAATAATTGCTGCTGATGTGAATTTCCTAGCATACATGCAAGAATATGGGGATAAAGCCAAATAGGTTCACAAAGGGTCTTCACTAACACCTGCCTAAAAGATAGGCTCTCTCAATCTGTCTATTTCTCTTTATTATTCTTTGGCTCCTTTATAGAAAAATTATTCGGATTTTCCTCTCTAACTCATAAGAATTGTGGTTTTGGTGTCTTTGATGTCTTCAGTGTTTCAGTGTTTTCCATAATATCCAACGCAGAATAAGGATGAAGACCCACACAATGATTGGAAGACCTCTTTCTCTCCTGTGCTGTTTAAAAAATACACCTTTTTTTGACATTAGCTAGGATATAGCCTAGGAAAATATCATGTCCTACCTTTATTTATTTCTGTGTCATTGTTCTTTGTGCTATAGTGACAGATTTTAAAGGAGAACAATTTCTTCTATCAGGTGTCAGAGAAATCTGGGATATCTGCTTAGTGCTAGACAGTTACATAATGCATAATTGCTGTGATGCTGAGTAGGATAATCAGCTTTCATGAGTGTGTGGGGTGCACAGAGTTACATGCCAACTTTTAAAAGCAATGAGTTAGCAGCTGGCCAGCTTGACCCTGGTGCACTACAGGGCAGCTGGGTAGCCTGGCAGACGGGTCATGGTATAAGACTGCAAAGTGCAGGACAACAGTGGGAGGACTGACAGGGTCTTAAAAAGGGGAGCTGATATACAGATGCAACTATATGAACTTTTCTTTCCTCTGCTTTATCTCATTATGAAAATAATGGAATGCCCTTTTGGAAGAGTTAGTTTCTCCAGTTGGCTGAAGCTTGCTACTTCATCTGGGAGAACTCCATCACAATGCTGCAGAGACTTCAGCCTGAAAACAAAATACTGGAACATCTCACATAGTAATTTTTTCCCCTCCCATCTGATATAGACTAGCCCTTAGCCACACCAAAATACGCTACACAGAATGACTAGGCAAACAATTGATTTGTGCTGATTTGATCTAGTTCCCTCAACTTACAAACTAACTAGTTTGAGTTGGAAGCCTTTGTCATACGCATCATAAAAAGGAGGTTTGGGTTGTATGCGGGGTAGGAGATTTTGGAGCCACAACTTAATTTAATTCTGGTGTAAAGACTTTCTTGCACTGTGTGAAGCCTGAAAGTCTGTCTCTTACCGCTGTGATTCCTGTTACAGAAGAAAGAGCTCTGGCTGGCAGTGAGTGAGGACCTCACGCCACCTTACATTGCAAAAGTTCTGGACCAAGCTTCTAAAAAGAAAAAAACTTCAAGGTTTTATCAGCAGCAATACTGCTGACATGTTTTGTCAGCTGTGAGTTATTGCTATTGCTGCTCTGAGCTGGGGGAAACTGATCTATGAAAGAAGTATAGCTACATTTAAATAGTACAAGATTCCAACAAGTATACACTGACTTTCATATAGTTTATGAGATGAGCCTGGTGCTGCACTAACTTAGTAAATGCAGATTTAATTCACATCTAGTTCATATCTTCCCAGAACCTCACTCTCATTCCTGCCTGTCCTTAGTACATCAGATTCTTATATATACATACATAACAGGTATATGCTGTCTGCCTGTGTCAGATGTGAGATGCTTGTCTTCCAAAAAAATTGTTATAATGAGATATATTTGCCCTCAATGTAACATTTTATGATCTTAAAAGGCCGGCAAATTATACCACAGGCACTATGAAATATCCTAACCATGTAATTTAATGCAATTTAATCAACATCACATAGTTTTTTGAATATAATAATTCACTTTCAACCAGTCAATAATTAAAATCTGTTAGAGAATGCATTTAGATTTGTTTTAGTACTTATTTCACTTCTACACTCCACAAAAGATTTAAACGTTCAAGCATCTAATTTCAATTCCATTATACTTGTGCTGCTTGTTCAACAGAAAACGTGCTTTTCCTAAACACATTTTTCTTTTATCAACACTTGTGATTGACTGAGGATCAACAAAACAGAACTGGCTGCCAAAGCCTCACGTCCTCTTGTGAGCCACAACTCTGACAATTTGTGCTTTGAAAGTGTATCAGCTCTCCTTCAGAATGAGCAGTAAGTCTCACAAGCATCCCCAAGGTAGTAACACAGGCCACATACTTTCTTTTACCTCTTCTGAATAAGTTAGAATGTGCTCAAATGCAAATCAAATTACAACTCCTGAGAGATGTATTGGTTGAAAGATACATGCTCCCAGGCACACAACAGCCACAGTTGGTACTGCAGCCATTTCCTTGCTGTGGAGCAGAAGGAACATTGGCTGCTGACAACAGCAGCTTGAAGTCAGTCCCTGGGACATCACCTAAAATGTATTTCTTAAAACAAGTTTGGTTGCTACCTGCTTAAAGTCTTTTTGGTATCTGGGATCAGAACCTTCCTTCTCATTGACAGAGATGAGCTCTTTGAGTGCTCCTGGAAGTACAGGCAGTTGATGTTCCTACAAAAATATGAGATTTGCAGTTAACAGGACAGCTCAGAAGAAAGATTGTTAGGTCTTATTTTTCTCTTGAACCCTGAATATATATGAAAAAAAAAGGAGAAGGAAAAAGGTGTTCTACTCTACTAACTTGAAAAATATATGGCCATGAATTTCATGAGCTTACTAATGTGACTGACATGTCTCTTACACAAAAATCATCATTTGCATTTTCCCTTTAAGAACTTGATAGTCTTTATAAACTTACTTGAATTCTATAAAGACAGCTGACAGTTCCTAAAGAGAAAAAAAGCTACATTATTATTATGTCACTTCTAGAAATGCTAATGACAGGATATGAAGGACAGTGTAATTACAGTGTTGCTCTAATGATTCTTTGGTTAAGGTTTTCTCAGTACTTTAATTATGAACTACTTATTCCAGCAGTTTAACTTTCTAAATTTTCAGTCAAACACTCCTTGGGTTTGATTCATGCTTTGTGGTACTTGGTGTAAGAAGAGCCTCCTCCAGGCAAAGTCAAAGTCTCCTTCAATCAGGAGCACCCACCACTATGGAGAACAGCCAGACTGAAGAGAAGGACCAAGGAAAGAAACTGGCTTTTTCTGTTTGAGAACTGAACTATTGAGAAACAGGTGGACAGGAGTGATCAAACCTTTGGAAGAAAAGTCTGGAAGAGAGTTTGGCATGTGTCAAGCAAATTTGACAGACCAAACTGAAAAACTACAAAATATGTAGATGAAATCAGATGCGGTCAAAGCACAGTTACAAAAAAGAGAATTCTGTAACTCTCTAGCCAGTGCTTTACAGATCTGCTACCTCAGTATATCTGAACTGAGGGAAGGAATCGTAACACTATGAAAGAACAAAACCTTCAAAAGAGCATCTCCTTAGATGCTTGTCCAGCAGGCATAGTTCTCTATATTCAAAAAAAATGTTGGGTTTTTTTCAGTCAGCAAATCCATTCTCAAAGCTTTGGTCTGGGAAATATACTTTTCAGGTAACATATACTTAAACTCCTTTGGGATTTATGTGCAATGCTTTTAAACTCATGCCTAGGTGAATTTATGAGTAAGAGCTGACTTACTATGTGACCAAATACTTTCCTGAAGCGGGGCCAAGAGAAGGGACAGATAGTTTTGTTAAGCTCCTTAAGAAAGCAGATCACATAATTTGAACAGTACTGCAAACTTGTCAAAACTGTAAAGCAGAAATCCAATGATTAACAAGACTCCTTTGCTCGGAGAACAGCAATTTGAGTAGCCTGATCTGTAAAGCCTCAAAGACCTCATTAGGAGCTTGTAATCCTTACTTTGTTTATTTACTATTATAAATGTACACTGTTGGTTTTGCCTCAAAAGCTACTGCAGCTTGTCCTTGGTGAAGAAAAAGGAGAGTTTTAACTTTTGCCATAAGACAGAGTGTTGTGATTAATTTCAAAAGTGATGAGATAAAAACTAGGGAGTGAAATTGAGGGAGGACAGCAAACACACGTAGTTCTGGAATAGTTTGCTTTATTTTGTGAGTGAGAGTGTGTATTACCTTGATTTCCTCTCATCATTGCCTATTCACAAGTCTTTCCTTCCTTCCCTCCTCCCTTGCTCACCCACTTTCCTACAACAAGCAAAGGTTTTTGGAAAGTGAAAGCTCCCTGATCAGCTCCAAATACTTCATACTCCTTTTCCTTAAAAAGCATTTTCCTTGCTCCTTGACAAGTGAGGTAAAGCTGGATTCATTCCGAGAAACACAGTGTTCAAAGGAAGGTTGAATCTGTATCAGCTTGGGTAACATTCATTTTTGCAGGGCTTTGCTACAGCTGGGTTGTTTGTCTTTTTCCCCTTCATTCTCCTGCTTTGATATGTGGTGCTCTGCTGTGAAATTGGGAGTGCATATGTGTGCCTGTGTGTGTGGAAGTAGCCAGCATGCAAAAAAACTTAACAGAGATTTACGAGGCAGATTATGTTGTTTGTTAAATACCCAAACGTAAAATCAGAATCTCCAAATGAGGTGAGTGCTAAGGGTATCGGCAAAAAGCTATGATTCAAACAAATAGAAAGCCTCATGATTTAATTTTAAATGAAATGGTGTTCCTTTTCATAAATAACAAAAGAGTGGTTTACGTCGTGTGTCCCCTTCTTCTTGGAGCCCCTTTCTTCTTGAAGGTGAGTCCTGTATTGTCCATTTTTGTTCCTTTGCTACTGGTATAGGAGGCACGAAAGTGGCTTAGGGAGGGGCACTACTTAGTGAATCAATAATGATACCGATAGCAAAAAAGTTATTCTGCCAGAGATTATTGCAATGCAGTTGATTTCAGACTTGGAATTAGTTGAGTCAGGAGAAAGACTGAGGATCTGCAATTTGACAACAGAGAGCTTCACACCCTCCTAAGAGCCTGCAGTACAGGGTGTAAAAGTGTGTAAGGTCCCTCCCTCCTCCCCTTTCTTCCCCAGACCTTTAAGTCCTCACAAATTCACAAGAGTGGCAGCACTGGCATTCACCCTGTCAGAGGAAGGAGAGCTCCTAGCTATTCCAGTTTCTCCAGCTGCCTGCTGCTGGGGCACAGGAGCTGATCTGCCAGTTTGCAGGGACAGAGACAGAGATAGCACTGAGTAGAGACATCATGGAATTTTCTAATTATGTGATACTGTGTATTTTCTGAATCATAATACTGCTATGTCAGCAGACTGTTGCCTGTCACTAAGGTCATTATGGTGTGACTCACTGTTGTCTCATAAAGCACAGGGGAGCTGAAAGGCATGTTATCTGAAAATGTTCCACTTCTAATATTTCATATTCAATGTTGTCAGTGTTTCTGAAAATGATGCTATCCTTCAGTTCAAAGATCTTCCTTATAAACACTGCTTGTTGCTTTTCAAATAAAAACGACATTCACCAACATGCAGTCCTTTAAGCAACTGAGATGCTTCTGGAAATGTTGACCTACCACTTTTGTGTACTAATAAGGATTGATATGTCTTTGTAGGGATTCCAGCTGTTTAGGGGAAAGACTGCTTAGTTTTGAGTGTTTCCATTCCAATGTTGTGATGGCAAATAAAACAGCAGGTAAACATTCATATTTGTTAGTATAGACCATCGGTGAATGGTGGGAAAACTGCATCTATTATCGACCTGTCTGCCCATGCTCTGCTCCCTGACATGGCCAACGATGTTAGGACTGGGTGTACTATGTCTCAAGTAAACAGAAAACTGAAAAAAATAAAAAGAAAACAAGTAAGTGCTGTTGCAGGTGGGAGGTGTTACTGGTCCAGACAGCTAGAGTTAGTGGCTTTTTTTAGTTCTCTTTCTCTGTGAATCAAATACAGGGTGCTTAACACATATGAAGTTACCCACAAGTTTACAGTATGTGGGAGCAAATGGGAGCCTGCTGCTGTATCATATTAATGCTGTATGCTATGTTTTTTCTCCATACTATCTACTTTTACCTAATCTTAGCTGTTGAATCACACTAGCATCAGTTAACAGGACCTTTCTAGAAGGCAGACTGGAATGACAATTCTGTACAATGCAGATGATTCTTCTGAAGTTGTTTTCCTTTCTTTACTCCTCAGGGAAATATCCAGCATGAGTAGAAAAATTCAGAATACTTTTTATTTGACTAATCCATGCTTATTGCTCAGGTGTTTCACTTTACTGTACTTCAAAGTGAAAGATCTGAAATTCTTTAACAAAATAGTTTAATTACAGTTTTAAAGAAAAAAAGGTGATTTGTTTTTTAAAGCTTGGGTATACTGTGTTAAGTGCCTAAATCTACCTCCATATACCCTGATAAAGATTCTTAATCTTCAGAGCTGCAGTGGTATGAGGACACTAATGGAACAGATTCTCTGTTACTGACAGAGGGAAAGAGGATGAGAATTTTTCTCCTAGTGTGATGCAGGTGAAAGTGTTACAACCCAACCTGCAGTAAAGGACAAGAGTAGAGATAAATGCAGCATTTGAGAGAGAAGGAAAGGCATTATAAAGAAGACCTGTACCACCTAGTGATGTGTTTGTTCAGCAGAGCTTTTAAAAAGTGCACTAATGGCCCATTTTATCTATCACCCCAAGTCAATGAAAAAACGCCCATTGACTTAAATAGACATTGGATCAAGTGCTGTGCTATGCTTTTAGGAATAATTATACTCAGTATGCTGAAGTCTCTAGTATTTCTCTTCAGGCTGAATGCTGCTCCCTCAATAAGGTGCCCTCACTTCAAACAAACAAACAAGCAATCCCTTTTTCCTGCCTACCAAACTGAAGCTATAGTGCTCCTGCTACTTCTCCCAATTCAGCTTGCAGATGTTGATGAAGCTTTTTAAACCAAAGCAGTAGTCTAGACCCAGCAAACACTGCTGGATGGGAAAACTGCATTTAAAATGTGCCTTTGTTGCATATAGTCTTTGTTGGATGGCTGGAGCACAGCTGGTGGGTTTGGAAACCTTTTGACTTTTGAAAGTGTGTTTTCTTTTTTTGCTGTCAAGCCATTATGCAATTGGGCCCAAGAAATGCCATAATCCACACTTTCCAAGGAAGCTCTCTTAAATACCCTAGCAAGAAGGGTGAACACTATTCAGTCCAGTGTATTACACCCTCACCTGTCTGAACTATTATTTGATTTTGTTACTTTGTGGTAGGGCTACTGTTAGTTGTCTTTGCCTCTGTTGTCCAGTTTTCTCTGTAAAAAAAAAGCATAGTATTGAACTTTCAGGAATATGTTTTAGCCTCGTAAATCAATCAAAAATCTGTAAAAGCCAATGAAGAATAAATAAGATGGTGGCTGGAAACAAAACTGGATTCCCTCCGTCCTGCTTTATGAATAATAATTGCAATTATAGTAATAGTAATCAAAAAACCCTAATACAAATTCCTTCCATCCTCTTGTCTGAGCTAAATACATGGATGAAATTCAAAGCATAAACTGATTCCAGGTGGCATGAATTAAGGCACAGGATACATTTCACCGTTTTGCATCCCCTTTGTAAGTTAGCAAAGGTAACACCTAACCTCATGTAGACAATGAAAAACTCACACTGGAGAGTATCCGATTCAGTAAGATAGCGATATATTATCGAGGTAGAAAAGGAATTGTCTTGACTTTGAACATTAGGAAGTTTGTGTGTTATCTGTGATGGTTTCTTAGCAAAGTGGTAGTGCCCACACTATACTGCCTTTTGGGAGCCTATGTATGTTATCAGTTTTTATGTTTATATCAGCTGGGAACTGCATAAGAACAGACACTGAACTACTTATCAATCCTCTCTGTTTTGAACTTATCTCTTCATTAGAAACAAAACCCTTCTATGATAAATAATCCAGAGAAGCAAACTAATAGGTGAATGGATTAGTGATAGATTCAAGGATAACATAGGTTATAAGGAATCTCTGCAGCTCACCTGGTCCAACACCACAGAAATCAGTTTCAGAGCTGCTTTTTCTATCTCTGGGTAGGAAATAGAGTCCCATTAGTCAAAAGGAGTGTCTTTTTTGGACACTCTGCATACCTATATTTCAAATCCAGAAGGAAAAATAAAGTTTAATATTTAGAAAAATCAGTTTAGAGCCTCTATACAAAGGTTTTAAAGGTCATTCTCTGGGCAAAATAGAGGGCTAGGGAAGAAACAGCTAGAAATATCTTTTTTGTTCTTACTTTCAAGATGGAAAGTTTGATGCTCAATGACTTATTTATCCTGGCAGATTGGTACTTAAACAAATAGCTGACCATAGATCCCTAGCATGCAAATAAGCAAAGAACTAAAAAGCATGTAAGTAAAATAGCTAAATACAGAAAATCGTTGTGAAGTGCTCTACAAAGGTATGTGCTAAAAGAAACTAACACAGTTGTGTTCAGGCAAACCTGATAGCAAAGAGAATAAAATCACATTCTTTTTACCAACTTTAACCCAAGGACCTCAAAGCTCTTTTTTTCTCAATTAAGATTACTAAAGCTTGGCCATCCTTCAAAAGCTGTTGTGGAATGGGGCAGTTGTTTGCTGGCAACATTACACAGGATCATGAAGTGAGGTGATGAATATAATCATAAATAGAAAACAATATCATATGAAGGTAGAGAGGATATTAGTATGTGCTACGCAAACTGGCCAGCACACCTGGTTTACTTCAGCCAGTATTGTGATGGGGTCTTTGCAAACATTCAGAACTCTTATTTTACAGATCTCCTATGCTAGTGACTTTCCAGCCACCCTTAGTGCTTTACCTGTACTGCTCTGTTTGCAAAACAGGCAGAAGTATTTTTCCTTGCACAACTTCCTGAAGCACAAAGATTGCACTTGAAAAGCTTTTGAATAAAAAAAAAAATCTTTTTTTTGCTGATTTTACTACCAAACACTACTTGACGAGGCTCTAATACTTGGCTCACCTGAACTATCAAAACTCACAGGTGGCCGAGAGAAGCATGCAGCTATGTGGAACCTCTTGAAATGACATGAAGTTGCTTCAGCTGTTGGCAACTCACAAGGGAGCAGCTTGTTCTTCAAAATTTTACATAGTCTAACAAGAGCTTGCAATCACTTTCTGTGAGTCTTTCTTCTCCCGTCCCTCCTCCCTTTCAGGCAAAGATGTTTTGAGTTCTTAGGAACAAGTATCATTTCTTTTAACCTATTTTAGAAGAGCTTGCTTTGATGTTCCTCTTTATGCTCTGTTGCGTGAAATTAAAGAGAAACACTATTGTTACTTTACAAAAGAAGAAACAAATGTTAATATCTGAAGATAAAGAAAGCTAGCATTAACAGAATAATTATGTACAAGTATGCTAGAAATAAAAAAAATATTAGCTTGTTTGTAGGTGATTGTTGCAAAGGAGATGTCTGCATCTGTCTTCCCCATTTTAAATGTAATTAAAAGGATTTAAAAGATGTGAACTGTGTAAGTCCAGTGGCAGCTTCGGAGGGGCTCTTTGCCACCATCTATTGGTGAACTAAGAGAAAAGGCAGAGTGAGCTGGCCTTGCTCACGTTCCTAACTGTGCCATGCAAACTTTTGCTCCATTTTGAGGTAGCAAACGTTTTTTTTCTTCTTGCCCTGGGACAAAAGGCAACAGGACTGTAGTTATACCCTCTGAATGGAGAGGTGTCATAGCCAAACTTTAACAGCTGGGCTGTTAAAACTTGGAAGGGTGCTGTACTTGCTAGCATTTCCACAAAGTCCACCGAGAGAGTTGTCTGTGGAAGGACATCCCTCACATGTAAAATGTTTGCAGAATCAACCTGTGCTTTTACAAAGACAAACAATGGGAGCCAATGTCAGCAACTGAGCAGAAAAAGTGTATCTTTCAAGATGTCTCTAGATATGAAATGAACCTATTTTACTGGATTCATCAACACTGCCTGCATATGCAAATTCCTCATGAATAAAGCTTTTGTAATGCAGCCTTCAAAATGAATTCAGGTAGAGTCAGTGACAGCAGTGAGTGAGCACAGAGACAGTTTAAAGAGATTGCTTAGTTTTCAAATCAACAAATTGCTGTGGTTCTGCTTAATCCATCAAAAAAGGAAAAGAGAACAATCTGGCAGCCAGGCGGGAAGATATAATGGTAAAGGACATAATGTTCCAGCTATTTTAGGACCCATTTACACTATGAAACTGATGGAATTAGAGAACAGTTGTTGAACACATTTGGGGAACAGCTGTGTTATTGCTAAAGTGTAAAGAATAAAGTGTGTATAGACCTGTAGGGGTGCTCAAGAAGAATAGTTTTGCAAGGGGGAGGGGGGTGTGTGTGCTTCTGTTCAGCTTAAAACCATGTTCTTACTCAGTTCCACGAAGAGTAAAGAAGGACTAGCAGAGTCAAATGATTTCATGAACACTCTTATTCCCATGACTATGGCAGCAATTATATATAACTTTGATAGCTGTATCAATCTTTCTTAAGTAAGATCAAATAACACAGATCAAAAATGTACCTTGAGTGTTCATTCAGAGATCTTCCAGTCATTGTTTCCGTATCTCTGTTCCTTGAATAAGATGCTCACTTTCCCTTCCTCCTTCCCTTTCTCCCGGTGGGGCTGCCATTTTCTGTCTGCTTCAGATTGGACTTCCCACAGAGAAATAAATTGGGAATAAAGAAATGCATCTTATTGCAAGAGAATATGAGAAAGACTTTCAAAGTTGTCATGTGGTAACTTCTATTCTTCTATGAAAGATTTTGTTCATAGTTTTCACCCACTTATTAAAGCCTCCCTGTCAAACATGACCTGTATGATGTGTTCGAAGTCTGTGGGTATTAATTATTTTTGGATTCATAATTGAAGCAGGATTCATTACTTTGCAACAATTTTAGTATGTGCTTATCTATCTATTTGCAACCAGATAGATGTACAGATGTTGGAGAAGTATTTGCTGTAGCTGGAGAACAGTGAGTGGTGAAGTGATGGCAGCTCAGGTTTGCTGGAGTACAAGTGCTCTCAGAACTATTTTCCAGGATACTGAGTTAAATGACCTGTGCTTTTGCTTCTGGCTCAATATGAGAGATATGACTGCCATTTCTATGTTGTTCTTTCCCTTATTGGATTATTAGCAATTTCTGAAAATAATTGTTAAACTAATATTGTTAACTGCATGCTGCTGAAGCACGGAAAGTGTGGCACTGACCTAGAAGTTACTTGATACCTGCTTCTTGTAATTAGGGTTTCTTTTGTTTATGTGGATAGTACAGTTTCTTGCACTAATTGTGCATAGGCATATTGCACATTTTCTATTCTGCTATGTGAACCATTTACATAAACGATGACATAATTCAAATATGCAAATATGCATTCAAAATCTACATAGGAGCTAAACTTCAGCTTATGAAGATCAGAGCAGACATTCCATCACTGCTTAGTCTATCTTGAGACAGTAAAAATGCCACAACAACTTAATCTTGAATCATATTTCTTGCATTTAGAATTATGCAGTCTAGGGAAATATATAGCTGCCTTTTATTATTTGTGGCGATTTGAATCTCTTTACGTTAGATTATGGCTTTAAATTCTATATGTTCTTACTGTGCTATAAATTCAAAATGCAAACACTGTTCTTGTTCCTGACGGCCAAAAGATGAAAAAAAACCCAAACCCAAAATAAGAGAAAGAAACTACCTGTCAAAGTGGGTGGGAAGAGGGAAACAAGCAGTATGTGTGTTAAGAAACACACTGGAAGAAAAAATGTTATCTTTTTAAGAGCATATCTGATTGTAGCACTAACAACGACAAGGAACGTAGTGGGTTTATTATGATATTATTCTTTCAAGTCTACCGTTCTTCACCCTCTTTGTAGTATCACACCTTTTCTCACTTAGAATATTACGGTGAAGAAAGCTTTTAGTGCCTTAACAGCATGTGGCACAGACTTAGAGGGCACACTTGCTTGGTGCTGGAGAATCTCAGACATTAATTTTCTGTTTCACACAGATTGTGTCTGCTCTTCTTCTGTGGAGGGCAAAGAGTTTAGCATTGCCTGGCTGCAACGGCCCTCAATTTACTATGCCGAAAATTACCTATTTTTTTTGTAAAAATATTTGGTTTAGTAAAAGAAATCAGAAGAAAGCATGGGATACTTGCCTCTTTTTCCAACAGCTGCTCCTATGGGAAGAACAAGTTCTGCCTGAACAAATTAAATTTCACCTGCTGTGATTTAAATTATAATAGTAATAATTTCCAGTAGTATTGTCTTTGCAGAAATACTCTGGCTTTATTGTGCCTAAATTTGGGGGTTTCTAGCTTGCCTACATTTAGATAAGTTGTTGTTATGGACAAATACTGTGGTACCTGGTGGTTTCCCATTGCTGATAAAACTTCAAAATAAAGCTATATAGTAACTTTAGTTTGGCTTTGTTGGTTTAAAAAAATAATATTTTTTGGCAAAGCAATTGAAAATGGAAGATTTAATTTGAATATTTTGGATTCAAAAATATTTACCCGTTGGCTCAGAATATCCTTCCTTCATAATGGGACCATGACAGCCTCATCCCATGTGAAAGAAGGTCTTCAATGATAGAAGAAAAATTCATCTAGGGAGCACAATCTGCAGAGGAGAATGGGAGCATTCAGCAAACAGTGTCTGACTACCATGATGTATTGTAATGAAACAACCAAATAAAATAGTTGGGTTTTAATATATAAACCAAAACCGGAGACTTTTCCAACTATGTATTTGGATTTTTTTTTATTTTGCACATGAAGTAAATTTTTTCAAGACAGGAAATTATTTAGTGAAAATGCTGGGTAGTTGCTAAAAAATAGATTAGCTTCACAGAAACTACATCCATGAATTGGAAGAGTTTTGGCATAAAAACTAAGAAAATCTTATAAAACCTTTATTTATAATTGTTACTAATTTTCATTTGGGTCTTTTAGTAGCAACAACATGTAAAATTCCTTTTCTTTGCAAGGGTCTAATGACTTTTCCTGGTGTTTCTACAATCCTTGCTGGTTTCTTAGGATCTCCAAATCAGTATTGTTCATTCTTCAGTTTGTGGGATGTCATCTTATCATCCACATCTCCTCTAAAGACTTCAACTCAATCTGGGTCTTCTTTGTCTCATATTGCCTCTTCAAAAAAACATATTTATTTCTGGATATATGAAGGATATATAATTATTGAGGCAATATTAAAACTATAAGAAGCTTAAAACTTATCAGCAATCCAGTCATTGATGAAAATTCACCTGACCTGAGGCACCCAACTGGCAAAGGTGCTTGGGGAAATCATAGCAGGAAATTAAATCAAAATAATGTTCTGTACTGGAGATGCTTTTCTGACCAGCAAGGGAAGGATTAGAAAACAAAACTGGGGTTTTGACTTCATAGAAGACAGTTAAATTAATCAAATGTTTTTAATTCAGAGAGTTTTCTTATTATGTGCTGCCTTGTTCAATTGAGGCTCCCCCACACTGTAGCTCCTGACAGTTGTAGCCTTGACATTTCTAATATAATGCTTTCAATACCTCCTGAAAAGTCCTGTAAGAGAGGATTTATGTGATGAGTTAATCAAAGCAGACTATACAGCAGTATGTTTTCATCCCAGATAAATTTCCATGTTCCATTACTGAAGTTGATAAAATATTTGATGGACAGCAGTGACCTGCTGCCTTCTGTTCCTATGCTATGGGATATTTATTTTTTAAATTCAGAAATGCATGAGCAGGTTATATATTCAGATTTCTTCCTAATCTTGCAGCGGATTGCCTAAACCCTCCCATCTGTGGCTTACACTGGTTGAGCGTAGCATTTGCTTTGATGAAATAGATGCTGCAGTGATTCAACATAAATGAAATTTTTATGCAGATGGTTTCTGTGGCACTACTGATGCTAAGTTCCCATGAAGAGCACATGCCTGGCTGAACTGTCATCACCCCAAAAGACCAAGACATTTCCTAATGAGGAATGTCATATATTGAATAACAAGAGATTGTTTTAAGGGAAGGCACACTCGGACAATGGTGGCTCTTTATGCAAGCCAGGCAGCTGCAGATTGTGAGATACAAACCCAAATTACTTTTACAACCAGCTGGTCCAGGGTGTCTCCCACTATATGAACATTGCAACATTAGACAACACAAATCGAGACAGAGACTAGCACACTAAATCCACTACCCTCTAAAAGAAGAGCTGTTGCCCATCTTTGTTCTCACTTGCCCAGCTGATTATCTACAATACACTCAAGTATGCACTATGAATTGGGATGCTGAGAACAGAAGGCATTTATCACCACTGAACTGAAATAAGAGACTTCATCAATTGCCTTGATTAACCAAAAAAGGACTAGCTTATAGTGTAATCAGGAAAGCAATGTAACCATATGACTTTTAGAAATGTTACTTAGTTTATGGCAGTACTTGCCTGACTTCTTCTATAACCTCCCCTGAAATTATGCAAACGGGCAAAAGAAAGATAAGTGAAAATTTCCCAGGTATGATGCCTTGGGCTTTGCCTATGGTCCTGGGGTACTGCTCATCCATCTGTTCCTTGCTAGAGAAATGCTGGTTTGTGTTTGCCACAACAAACTATTATCCCAAGACTTGGCATCAGTGATAACAACTACAAATATGGTACCCTTCAGCACTGTGTCTCCTGAAAATGCTTGCAGGTTTGAAAGGATCATCGTCGCACTGAAATTTTTACTACCTGCTTAGTTCAGTGGTTTTCCCTCAAGGCACCTTGTAGCCAACTTCAGACAAACTAACCTGTCCAAACAGGTTTTTATTGCCTGCCAAAGAGAAGGAGATATTACAAACACACACACAGACAAATCTAGTTAGTCTTAATAAGTAGGTACCTATGCTTATAGTTTTTCAACCAGAGCCTAAATGTGCCTGTGTTCTGGGCAGCCTCCCTCCAATGTGATTTCCTACTTATTTTCACTGCTTCAGCTTAAAAATTTGCACTAAGTAGCCATTAGGACTCTCCCTCTTTGTAGGAACTTAATCTCCCTCTCTTTCAAAAGCTTTAGAGTCCTCAGTCATCCATGGTCCATGTCTTTGAGAGCTCAGATTTGGAATGAAAATGTGAGTCCTTGGTGGCTTTTTTCTGGAGACAGGCACGGGGAGCTTGCCTGCTGGCTAACTGCTCTTGTCCAGGGTGAGCTAAGGAATTTATACTTTACTGTCCTGCTGCAGCTATTAATGTCACATATTTAATGCTATAGAAGAGATGAATCACACATAGAGTCTCTAAGTTCAGGGTCTTTAGTATATTTCCAGCTTTCAAAGGAGACTACAGATGACACATCAATGATGGTGGTTACTCTAGAAAGACAACTAGTTGAATAAGCACTACCCAGTTTTGCAATTAGTGTTTGTACCTTCAGTATTACATAGTCCATCTTCCACTCATTAATTAAAGCCTCTGATTGTATTTCCTCAGGGTTTCCTTTGGAGAACAATAGATTCATCTAACCAGTCACTTTTGCAGAGACTTATCAGCAGAGGTGCTCAATGGAATTAGCGCGCTGCCTTTGCTCTCAGCTGGGTTACTCCCTTCTACTGAGTGTCACCCATTTGTGAGACCCGATGGTTACTGCCCTCAACCCTATGCTGAACCGGGGTTGAAATCACTGCACTACCAGCATCTCTATTTATTCAATTAATCTTTGAATTTATTTGTACTATTGTTGTTGTTTTCCCCCAGACTAGCCTTGTATATGTTTGTATCACACAATGTTTCTTTAGGTCTTGTGTGTAAAGCCTTTTCCTGTGCTACACAACTTACAAAACCCTTTAGCAGTAGTATTAGTTACAATCTTTCTTCATCCTTCTGTTCACTCTTTGTACTACCTTTTTAAGAGTTAAGTTAAGTTAAATTAAATCCAGAGAATTAATTCTGTGCCAGTTTTGTATAGAAAGCCCTCAGTAATGGACTAACCAAATAATTAAAGTGCTAACGTGTCTTTACGGTATTAGATCTAACAAAACTTTTGAACTGTGGAAGTATAAATTATTTTAGCCTCTTGAAAAGTGCAATATTCACTCGAGTATATGCTGATTTCAGAGTCTCCCCTTATGAACTGGAAATTTAAATATTACTTGAAAAAGCCTCCCACCAAATTTATTGACCTGTTTTTAGGAGTCTGACATCAGAGAGATCACCTCCAATTAACTCAGAAATTAAAAGCTATTCCTAACGTTTTAGATCATGAAAATTTATGCAACCTTCTTAAAACACACTTGAATGGTTTAATTGTGTACCTCAAGCTGAGAAGGTGTATAAGTGTTTGTGAGATTGGATTTTTCAATAATAAATCCTTCAAGGCAGAGATTTTATGTTTAAGGCATATATTGGATGTGAATGCAGTTTCAAAACAGCCTAGAATGTGCCAGCTATTTTTGCACAAACTCTTCATGTGGCCACTCTGAATCCAAACAGACGATCTTTCTGAAATTGCCTCAAACCAGTTTGAAAGCAGATTAGTGTGGAGGCATCCTTAGTGGGGAATTAGGGAGAGCATAGGAGAGTGACTTTGGAGCTGCTTTTTTGGAGAAACTCTTTGCAGGCTCTTTTCCCGCATCAATTCAGCTGATCACAATGGGGTCCTGATATTGACTGGAGCTTTTGTCTTCTCTTGCAGCACATAAGCATTTGTGACTAACAGCACTGCAAACTATTGAGTTGTTTGAACTGTTTATAGTTTCACTCCTTTTTTGAAACAGAACAGATACCTCTTTAGGGTAGATTTCCTCTCAGTAGCAAGCTATCACTTACCAGATTTTATGCTTTGGTGAGATAAATGCTTAGAAAGCAGGATACACTTGATTTTAGTAGTAAAGCATCACACATGTGAAACAACATCCCAGCTCCATCTAATTAAGCAATAATTCACCATGGGCAGCGATGTCTTTCAGAGTCGTTATGGACTGCCTCAGCTGGGTTGCTGAAAGGCATAAGGCTGCAGACCACACAACGGGAAGGGCAGTAGTCATCTGAGAATTTATTTTCCAGAATGTTTTAATAATATGAATAATATGAACAAGTAGTTTTGTTCTGTGTCAAGTTTTACTTGCTTATGCAGTGTTTGTATTAAACACTGAGGGTACTACCTGGCTTCATGGAGCACAGCAATATCTCTGTGGTAATGGTCAAGAGCCAAGACAGGTGAGTGCAGTCATTTACTTCTCCAGGTGTGTTGCCTGAATGAGATCTATTGGCCCTCTTTAGGTTGTTTGCAAGGCTAAATTTTGCTGGAGGATGTATAGAGCTATGGTCAGGGTTTTACTAGTGCTTTCTCTTTCTTCTGCTTATTTTGTTTACATTTTTGTTGAATGTAGCTTCAAAATCAAATGTAAGAATGAAAGAGCAGGAGGTAGGCTGAGTAGAGAACAGTAGCATATACAGACTGTGGAAGAGTTGAGAAAAAGGCACTTTGAACCATCTGTGAAGGGAAAGGAAAGAAACTTTAAGTACTAAAAAGAGCAGAGGAAGAAAAGGGAGAGGCATGAAGCAGGTAGCATCATTAAAGAAACATGGAAAAGCTGAGGGCAAGGGAAATACTGCTGTAAGAGACACAAGAAAGGGATTGCTGGTAAGAAAAGTAGGCCATGAGAAGATGTACAAGCAGCATGATTTGTGATGGAAGGGAGAGAGCCTGGAAGTTGATATCTTTGGAAATTTGAGGACCCGGAAAGGTGATGGAAGAAAAGGCTTAGAAGCTCCAAAGAGCTACCTGTAGGCGCAGGCAAGTGGCTGTAGGGTTTGGCACTTCAGAGAGCAGTTTGGTAGTTATTGGATTACATGAAAACGTGGTGGGGCTTATGAAAGGAGGAAGGGAAACTGTTAAGAAGGAAGAAGGTGACTGGGAAAAAAACTTCATACAAAGTATCTTCAGTATCATCCAGGGCTTGAACTGAGAGATGGTTCTTGTTCGTTTTTGTCATCAGCTGTGTTCTGGATTCACAGCTGTGCCAGACTAGATTTTTGGGACAGTAGCTGAGTTTCTGCCTTTCCATTGAAGCAGCACAAGAACAACTTGAGTGAAGATTTTTCTTTGCATTACTAAGCCCTGTGCCTGCACAGCCACGGGCTCTGTGGCCTTTCAAGCCTGGCACAGACAGAAGCAGGAAACAAATCATCTTCCCTTTGTGTCTTGAGTCTATGTTGTGCTAAAATCTGAGAAGACATAGCATCAGAATTGCTTAATGTAGCATTTTCCAACATCTTTCTTTCTCTTGTTTAACTTGGTCTTATAAAACTTTGTGTGAAATCTCACATTGCATTATGTTGTCTGAAACTATGTTCTATATATATATAAAAATTTTGAAAACATATGCAAATAACCATTGTAGGGGAGAACGTGCATTTTGAATTATCCACGTGTATCAGTGCTTTTGAGAGGTTCTCCCCTTACCTTATTCTTTCTTTCTCCTGTGGAAAAGCTAAATAAATGTAAACAAGAATACTTAGAAAATGTCATTAATCATGGAGTTCTTCTCATTTTTCTTCCATTAAAAAAACAAAGTAGATAAGCTGGCAAATGGCAAAGCATAAGATGATGATGGAGATATTCCATTATTTATCGCTTGCATTTAAATATGGCAATATATTGCTGTAGTCCACTGTAGACTCCAAGTATTCTCTTTTTGTTGTCTGCTGTATCTGACAGTCAGGTGATATGATTAAGGCATAAGATTTTATTTCTATGTTCATCATGGAGTTTGGCTTTTATGGTCAATATATTTTGTTTACAGTGAGAGAGAGCTTTGTTTTGTTGCTTTTGTCTGGCTAGCAGAAAATGTGTCTGTTTCTAAATCAATAAAAAAACCCCAACAATAACACTTGCATATATGTGTGGAAGACGGCAGTTTTTGTTGTCATAAATATGCCTTAAAATAGAAAATCGTTTCAGTGCTAAATGTAGGGTTTTACCTCCTTTGCTGTTGTAGAAATAGAACATTTTTGGAGAAGGCTAAGCACACAAAACTACATCTTTTTCAAGCTTGTTACAAACTTCTAGCATTAACTTCCTAGAGGAATTTATTCAAACTTGTAAGGGAGGTTACTCTCATTAGTTGGGACTAGGTCATTGTGGCTTTATTACTGTGCCAACTGGGTTTAGACAAAGGAGGTTACTCAATACACATCAGTTGCATCAGTTCTGCTCCTTAAAAGAGCACCTAGGCAGTCTAATGTGAAAGAAAGCACAATGCAGGTTCAGCTACTGGATTAGAGGCTTCTCCCCCTCTGCCTGCCGCAGTCCGTGGCTGGTGATGTTCTTAACTGGCTGGAGTGTATGTGGTAACGTTCTGTTAGGACAGCTACTGTTCAGTCAGTGGTTGAGTGGGTCGTATACCCCTCTGATTTGTGAAGCGTTATCAGTTGTGCTTTGGGCATCAGCTCACTGAATTCATGATATGATAGAGGAATGCAGGCTAGGACCAACGTGCCATGAACAGGTTTGAGACAGTTTTCTTTCTAAGATTGAGTCTAGTTTGGTGTACACAAAGTACAAATGAATTGAGGTGCTGTGTAGAAGAGCTAGGGTCGTAAGCTGTTCAGATGCTATCTGCGAACTGACAATTCCTGCTGTCAATTTTCTAAGTACTTTAGTGAGATGATAATTATATGCAGAGCCATACTGAGATATTTCTGCTCCTAGGTCAAAATGTCATGTGTACCATATCCTTGTGTTTTTCTGAGTTTTGCTTTAGAGCCTATACCTCCTTATCCCTCTTCCTGGAGGCAAGAAGAAACTCTAGCATGTTGATCCAGTGTATCCTGCCCCAAGCTGCTGTTCTCTACCTGCGTAAAACTGTTCCTGTGGGAAGTGGTTGGCATCAGTTGTGCTTATTAGTGCATATTGTAAGGCTGGGAGAGTCAGAGAGCCACACCCCTTCCCTGAAAATGCTGGAAGAGTGGGAATTGTAGAGGCATGAATTCTCCCTGGAGCACAAAAGTTCTGTTTTCAAAGTCACATTTGCATGTGAGAAATGCAGGTAATATTTGGGCTGTGTTGGCAACAGTCAGGCTGTTGTTCCCTCAAGCAAAGTTGAGGTTGACAAGTGTCACAAACCCCACATGAATAACTGCAGCAGGCTTGACTTCAGCCTCTCTTTTCTGGATTGAATCACCATCTGCATTTGTGTCACTTCTTCAGATTCCCGCTAATCTGCAATTCTGCTCTGCAAATTAATCAATATATTTGACCTCCCTTTAAGTGATAGATGGAAAATCTTTGAAAATACTGAGCAAGGCCCATGCCAGCATCATCTTCGGGGGACAGATCAGTGCCCTAGGGCCATCTGAAAGTTTCTACTTCTGAGCATCTACTCTGTTTGCATATCAACTGCTCTAGAAGGAGCTCTTAAAAACCTGTGTAGGAGACAAATGCTAATGTAAGGTCAGAGAGGAAAGTTCTGTATTTTCTTCCTTTTGAGATCCATTTTCAATAGGATCAGCTTATAAAACAAGTGGACCCTTAAAACCTCCCACTGTTATCAGCTAGAAGCCTCCTGAGCGACAGAGTTTCTAGTGACTATGCCTTAACCTACTGTGTTTAGTGCACCCATGGCCTACTTTGTAGATGAGCACTGAAGGTGATTAATCTCTTTAGTTTTGCAATGGAACTGTATTGGGTAAGATGACAAAATTGTCTAATGAGCCTAATCTGTGGACATGCTAACCTGTATCTGGAATGTGCTCCTTAAACTATTCCATCTAGATCTGCAAGCTCAGACTCTGAGAATTAAGATGAAAGTGGGTTTATCTGCACTGGAAAACTTAAGAATCAGAAGTAATTAATGGATTTAAAGTGGATTACTTAAATCGGATTAATTCCTGACCTTCTTCCAAAGCAAATTAAACTAAACCAAGTTAAGACTGCTTTCATTCCGAGTAAGAGCATCCACTTGTCAGCTTCATGCAGTTTAACTAATCTTAAAAAGTGAATTTGGATTCCTTTTCCAGAATATTCTTCCACACCTAGTTCCTTCACATGAAACCAGAAATGGCTTCAGCAGTGCTTTCTTCGGGGCTTTAAGGGATGGTTGGATCTGACACTTGAGATTAGATCCTATGATCAGTACTCAGGAAAAAGTGACTGTGAGACTGCTAGGAATAAGTGAATGGATCTTTATGCAGTTTTATGTGCTAAATTGAAACAGTTCAGGATACGCATCTTCCACATTGTCAGTGTTTATAATGCAGATGCCTACAAACAGAGTGACAAAAGCATTTAATTTTAGTGGCAAATGGGATGGAAGAGTAACATAAGGGCAGGCAGGCTGAAGCAGTTGAATTCTCATTTTTCTAGGATCAGAGCACTCTAAATTTATGATCCTCCTCATGTAATCTGATTTTCTGATATTTAAGTTTAGCAGGTGAGCTGTATCTTAAACCCTGCTGAGTGCTGTATGACTAGGAATGTTTTGAAGCTCCCCTCTATTGTGCATCTAGAGTTTCAGCTGGTGGCTGTCCAGGTGGAAAGATCACTCTGTGCACCTAGCTCCTTTTGCAAGAGTGGCAGAACCTTTGCTTCTTGCAGTTTCACTCTGAGGAGTGTGGCTTCTTCACTTTTTGTTGGTCATATCCTGATGCAGACAAAGTACTAGGGGTTTCTGCTTCTGATGTGGCCAGCCTGTAGCAAATCTTACCTACTGTGACTTTGCCTTCCTATGTTGTGTTGAAAAAAAATACAGTGCTGTTTCCATTGCAATGTTTTGTTTTGTTTTTTTCTTTTTTTTTTCTCAGGCCATACTTCTAAAGCTAGCTGTCTTACTCTAAAAAAGGAGTCAGCTATATTAGGTATGAAGCTGAAGTTATTCTAGAATTTGTTTAACACAGTAAATATGTATCTATGAAATGCACATTGAGTAAACTTTCGTTTGATGCAATTCATTAACTAGAACTCAGGACTGCAGTATATCATAAGCAGTATTTAAAAATATAAGCAGATGAGTTTTCTTTCTCTGTGTATCTGCCCCTGTTGGAATATCTAATACAAAGCTGCAAAATGTAGCGCAAACTTGGTGATTTGTAGCACCAAGATAGAAATGGGGATCTTGAATTATCTTCATCCATTTTTACTGGCACTGTGTGTAGTCTCAGCAGTTTGTCTATGTGCTGTCATTTGGAATATCAGCACCTTGTGATCTTTCTGATTTTGATGGGACTTGGCACGTGAAGAAGTCATGATTCCTGTCAAGTGAATCATCATCAGCAACAATTATGCTGCATATTTTTTAGATCTGTGAAAACCATGATTCACAAAAGCGTCCTAAAGCTGTCTTTGCTTTATTGACTTATATCTCTGTTGCTGGAAATGATTATATTTGATTGTAAGAGGATTTGAAAGAATAAGATGCTTGCCTTGTGAAAATTTCTGAGAGAACAGGCTATGTCAGGGGTATTTGAGCCAGTCAGCCTCAGAAGCAGGATGGACACATTATTCCAGTGTGGTGCCTTGTGAAAATTTCTGAGAGAACAGGCTATGTCAGGGTATTTGAGCCAGTCAGCCTCAGAAGCAGGATGGACACATTCCAGTGTGGTGCCTGAGCTCATCAGAAAGAGCTTCTTCACTTGAGCTAACCATTACACAGAACTCTGTGTTGTGCCATGTAGATTTACTCCTTAAAGATGCTTGTATGTTAGTCCAATGTATGGTGCAGATAGGCCTGAAGGAGACATCTGAGTTGCAAATTAGATGTCTAGAAAATGTTTGGGTAAAGGTTTTTGAAGATAGGCATGGCTGTATTTCCAATAACACCATCACCTCTTTATATTACTCAGGTGATGTAAAGTGAACTTAGAGAGGTGGTAAGTACGACTCACATTTATGTAGATTCTCTTCTGTATTACTGGTGGCACAGTGCAGCTTTAGTGTAGAGTAATTTTTGGTTACTTGGAAATAAAACATCTTCTCTGCAGTGCAGGTTAAATAAATAAGAAGTCATAATTCCCACTTAACAGACAGTCCAAACGACTAATTATTTTCTCATGCATCTCTGGGGTTTTCTTATGTGGCTCTGTTTGGAAGGACAAAGTGGGTATCAAAATACGAAAACTTTCCTCTCCTTTCTCTTGAGGAGAGGTTTTACTCAAGAAGAAGGCAATATACTTTCAGTGTGTATCCCTGGTAGTTTCCCCTAGCCAATTTGATCTTATCTGTCACTAAATCCCAACCCTTTGTAATGTAATGAACTCCTAGTCTTTGACTGTATCTGACACCAACAGAAGAGCACTGATCAGAAAAATCTTCCTTTGATTTCTCTGGGCAGTGGATCAGATGCAGCAGTGAAAAGGAAGGAACTGAAGAACAAATGAACGACATGAAAACCTGAACTTTTTTTTTGTCCACAAAAACGTTCTTTAGAAATACAAGCAACACTTTTTTTTATTCATAGAGTGAGCAAAATCTTTCGATATGCAGTACCTGCAAATCACAGAATAGCATGAATGACTTACCCCCCTAACATAACAATGCATACATGGTGATGTGGGTCCTTCTCATCTATCTTCCTACGCAACTATGTATGTGCAGTCACCTAGCCCATTTAAAAAAAAGAATATAAGTCTCAGATCTGTACAGATGCAGACATAGTATTTATCTGTCTTCTGTGCTTAAATCCTATTAGAGCTAGTTGATCTGAACCAAACTTTCAGACTCCTGTTTAGTCTGAAGAGTCCAGGCACTACTTGGGATGCAGATGCTCTATCCTTTCTGGTAACTGTCCTTAGAGCAGAGTTTTGCACCGCGTTAGGAGCTCTCAGTCTCAGATTGTTGCTGGTCCTTTGTACTACTGTCGTAACATGGACAAACCCCAAACTCTTCCTTCAACTTCAGCAGTCTTGGAGCTTTGGCCTATGGTATAGGCCTCTCAAATTTGGAGAATATTCTGGATTTGTCCAGTGTACAATCTCCAAGGTCTTCCTCTTCCAAAGCTGATGTTGTTTCCTGTGTTTGTCTGGAACTCACAGCATACACCTGTGTCAGTACAGGTGTAACATATTTTAGGTGCCTCAGCCATCTGCAAACCTGAGTAGCATTTGCAGACTCTTAGTCTATGGATGTTTTAAGAACACTATGAAGTAATTTTGTCATCTTCTTAGCTGCATTTTTAAATAGAAATATTTTCTTGAGTTATGGATCTAAGCTATAATTTTTCATGTTCCCTTCCATATCCACACTGTTCCTATGACTAGGATAAGTGATGATTAGAGCTATTCTAAATTAACTGTTTGAACATCAGTAGCAGGGCTGAAGTGAGAAAGGACAGGCACATCAATTACACAACACACTTTACTTCCAATGCTAGCACAGGAAATTCTTCTGGTTACTCCAGAGCCTTTTTTTTTTTGGCTCATGCACCTTTGGAAGTGAAAGCCAAGGTATTTTAGGAAGTTTCTTGCTCATTTTAAATGAAACGTACAGCAATTAGACAGAGCAACCAGTGCCAAATGCAATGTACCACATATGAAATACTTAATTACAGACCAAAGTTGTGTGTTTCAATTGACAGAGTAATCTGTACTCTAATTTACTTGTCTTACAACTCATTACATCTGAGATATTGATTTTCCAGTAGATGGTTTTAGTGGATAAATAAGTGCATTTTATCTCGGAGACCTTGGTTTGAGTCTGATCTGTGAACCTCTGTCAAATGAGCTTGGAAAGCTCAAACCTCTCTATTAGGTGGTATTCATGGAATAATGAAAGCAGACATACTTCAATAGTGCTAGTAAATTTGTAAATAAAGGGCAGACAGAAATGAGTCACTTAAAATGGTGTGGCTTTTGGGAATTAAAAGATGATATCCTAGCAGGTAGCTGAAGAGAACAGTGATTACTTTTTAATTATATGTACCTTGACATTTAAGGTTTAATATCTCATTTATTTCAATTATACCATGTGAAACTTTGTACCATGAGCCAAAAGGGGAAGGAGGAGGAAACCTGGAGTCATTAAAC
Organism: Phaenicophaeus curvirostris; assembly: GCF_032191515.1. Taxonomy (NCBI): domain Eukaryota; kingdom Metazoa; phylum Chordata; class Aves; order Cuculiformes; family Cuculidae; genus Phaenicophaeus; species Phaenicophaeus curvirostris. The sequence goes on along the minus strand of NC_091397.1, from coordinate 47,047,202 downwards.
CTTGTTCTGATCTTTCATAAAAAGTTGAATACCTTCAGAGTGTACTTCACTTCCTGAAGTAGCAGCTCAATTATGGGCGAGATCAACTGTGAACCTTGCTGGGGAAGCATGAGAAATTATTAGCCTTTGTAACAGTTCACTAAAGCGCTGTAGTTGCAGAAGCTTCAAAAGTTTTCAGCATTTGTAGCTCTCAAATCGATCAGTAAAAGTTCTTTGTGCTAAGCAATTCAAAGCAACAAGACCTTCATCTGTATGCATCATGCTCCTGCTACTTTGGTTTTGGTTCGACATTTTTGTTGTTCTTGTTTCATTTCCCTCTTTTACAAATAACTCCCTGGGATGTTATCTTTTGCATTTAACATTATTTTTTCTGTAATAAATGGTCAATTATTTAAGTGTTTATTTGCTAATTTATTAGAGGAAACATTTACACTTCAGTAACACAAGCATTGCCGTAATTGATCAAACCCAAGATCCATCTAGAGCTGCGTTTCCAGAAAACTGCAGTAGCCAATACCATGTTTTGGAGAAAAATCTAATCTTTCATGGACAATTTTGCACTAATATCCCTATACACAATAATATCTGAAAGCAAGCAGGTTGGTGTGTCTGAAATGTATTTATTTTAGGTCGATTCAGATTTAGACTTCCTTGTGCCTGCAGCAATACTTTTCAACAGTGTATTTTTTGGAACTGAGTTTCAGGTGTTTTATCAGTTTAAAAAATCTCTTCTGTTCTAGTGTGTTTCATTATTAGCTAGGATCCCACTGTTATATTTTTCTGTATATTGTTTTCGAGATCTCTCATGTTCCTACCTTTTTCTTTTGTCACATTCCCAGTTGTTTTTTTTTTCTCTTTTCAAACAAGAATTATCATCTTTTTTTTAATTTGTTTTTAATCTGTTCCAATGTAGGAATATTTCAGTGTCTCTAATTGTTTTTATTGCCCTTCCCTTACAATTTCTGCTTTGGGGTTTTTTTTGTTTGTGTTCTTTTGGATTTTTTTTTGGTTTTTTTCTTTTGTTGTGTAATTGGATGACCAGAACTGAAATGTGATTGTAGCATTGATTTTATGTTATGGCACTTTGATATTTTCCAAATTGCTCATTATCAGTTCCTTAATGAAGGCTAAATAGTTATTTGGGGTTTATATACTGCCACTGGACATTGTGCTTTTCAGAATAATGTTTAATTTTTTTTTCTAAATGATTATGGACACAAGCCATCAGAGTACGCAAGGAGTTATTCTTGTTCCTTCCATTATTTTGTGTTCAGCTCCATTCAAGATGCATTTGCTATTAGGTTATTCAGTTCCCTAATTACATTAAGTCCCTGATCATTCTTTGAACCATGTGAGTTGGCAAGAAAACAAATAGGTCCTCTCTCCCTTCAGAAAACATAATTTGCTTTCACTGTATCATGAATTTTAGGTTACTTGCATTTTATGCTGCATCTTTTCAATCTTAAAGTCACATGGGAAGATGCCTGCCTTTGTGAAGTGTCATTTCTTTTAAAGGTATGTCCTCACTTAAGGGCTTGAGCACAGGGAATAATGCAGAGTCAGAGCCCAAATTATTCTGGTCCTATTGATTATTCTTAGAGTATATGTAACTTCTTTCTTTCACCTGATTTTTGTGGCAGGTTTGAAATGGTTGTCTTTTCAACAAGTTCTTTTTAGGAGGAGATCTTGTCTGAAGACTTTGCCTTGAGGCTAAGTGACATCTGGATTTTATCTAATTTTTGCCTCTCTGTCTGTATCAATTGGAACATTGTTCAGTCCAGTGGCTGGCAATCTCTTTGGATGACTGCTGTATCCTGCCTGCATTCTGACTTGTTGCCACACTGTATCTTGATCTTTCCCCTGCTGTGAGGCGATGTGAACCGTCTGGCATCTGGATTAGGTAGAAGAAGAAAATTCTCATTTACCAAAGGAAACTGTGGCCATTTGAATAAGAAGGTACAACAAGAGGACTACTGTATGCTTCCAGTTTCCGATTTCCAGAACAATCCAAGCAGTTTAGTTCAGCCCTGAGGCACAACAGCCCTGTTAGGCCACAGTCCTGCTCAGCAGGCAGAGCAGTTCATGCCTTGTGACTAGGCAAAAACTCCTGAATCCCTCTGACTGGGCTCAAGAGGTAAGGCCACCCCTGACTGCACCTGCACACCTGAAGAGTTCAAGCAGTGGTTATTCTGGCAAGTGTACTTTGGACTGCGAGTTACCCCTGGAGCCCCCAGATGCATTCCAAAACCTTCCAGAAGGGACTTCTTCGCATGCTTCACTTCAAGAACTTTCCAAGCAGGGATACTGTGCAAATGCAGTAAGACCCTTTCTCTGTGTGCCTCAAACGCTAATAAGAGGTGGAGCTCCTCTAGAAATAACCTGCACCAAAAAGTGCGTGTGTGTGCCTGCTGTCCCATGGACCACGTATTCTGCTGAAATCTTTGCTGGATCCATATGGGTGGTGATTATTTTCCTGTTATATTCCCCTTTGCTCCTATTTTTTCCTTTGTTTTATCTTTCTCCATCCTTATTCACTCTTTACAAATCTACCTCACTTCTTCTCAGCACTTTTGGGTGACATTGGCTGTATTTGAGCTGTTGCTATTTGGTAAAAAAACCCCAAACTTTTGCTGAGTTCTTGTTGTAAATTGTTGTGACTTTGAGCTCAAAGTGAAGATCGGTATTTTGAGTGAATTCCTAAGGTGACTGCAGTCACTTTTGTGCTGCTGCAAATACCCAGAAGATCACCTGCCTCCCCCTCTCCTCCTGCTGAGCAGAACTGGAGAATAACAAGCCTGAATATTATTTAACTAATAGAGTGGGCCAATACGGTAATGAGATCACTAAGAGCATAACAAGGGCTACGGGGCCCACGAGTTACTAGGGCTACTGGAAGCAACGTAGTCATCTCAGGGTTTAACCTGCTGCTTAGCCTTGCTGATGTATCTAAACAGAAATAACTCATGTGTTTCCCCACAGTTGTGTTTTGGGCTGCATGTGCACAAACTGCAACAAATCTCTGGATGATCCCTAAACTTAGGAGCTCTAGTTCATCGCTTCAGGCTTTCTTTGTTCGTCCACATGGATACTTGTTTTCTCCTAGAGGACAGATTTCTTAAAGCTAAGAATTGAGAGCAGAGAAATTTATATTTAGAGTATAGGAAAGTCTGGAGCTCATTTAAGTGGTCTTGATTGGAAAAAGAAAAACGTGGCTGTCTTTCAGCCAAATGCTTGTAAATTATTGTGGTTTTGATTTATAACTGTTCTTTTTCGTTTTACATATGATCATGTAAAATTGACCTGTATGCCTAGGTGCAATAGACCTGAAAGACTGACTGGAATATCAATGAGAATAAGGGTACTGTGAAGCCTGTCATACTGATATTTGTTTTCTCAATGTCAATGCTACTTGGCATCATGAGAATTCATTCCATTTTCATCTGTTAATTTCTTAAATTGCCTAATTGCTAGGTTGCAGCAGTATGCAGAAATTTGATGCATCATTAAGAGATCTCATAAGAAAGATTTTCTTAATGAGGTTCTTTTTTTCCTCTTATGCTTCTAAATCTTTCAGGATCTTAAACTTTAAACTTGTATCTGCAAGTTTCAGCTGGTTTTGGATGGTAACAGTGAAAAGCCGCTAATTAAGAGTAGAGGCAAAATGACAGAAAAAATATTTGTTACAATGTGGTCACGCCCTGACCAGTAGGCTGAAATACTTGAGCATTTTTTTTTTCTTGTTTTGTGTTGAATTCATGACCTTGGTTCTTGATTAGTCTGAACTTCCTTTTATGCAGTGTAGAATATTTAATGATCTTCTTACTTGTGCATGCAAAGATTTTGGCACTTCATAAAGGTTTTTGTTTCTCTCTAGTCTTTACTCCTTCGCTTTCCCTCTGATCAGTTTAATTCTATGAGATATCATTCAATTGTCTATATCTGTGGTGAAAGAAATATTGTTGATTTCTGTGTGCAGTCATTTCAGTAGGTTCTTTTTATGAAGCGTTGTGTTACCAGAAGCTGTGGTAATGGGGACCTTGCAATAAGAAAGTAAAATCTCAACAAGACACAAATGCTGACCTTGTGTGCTGTTTCCTTAACAACAAGATGGAGTGTGATCTTGACCTTGTCTGAGCAGCGCTATTTTTGATTTTAGATTCAAACAGTGAAGCTAATAAGAAAGTAAATAACATTCATCCCATGCTGAAGCCAAAGGAAGACGTATTGCTCTTTTTTAGTTACATTCCTTCAATCTATAGGTTTGTTGTTTTCCTTTTTTTTTTTTTCTTCCCCCAGATGATGTATGTGGCCTATCAACAAGACCCTAACCTGCATTTATTTGAAAGCTTTTGGTCAAGTTTTGTCTAGAGATTTGTGAATAACTATCTGACTTGGCATAAGTAGATTAATAGATAATTATGAGATGGTAGATCTCTCAAACTGTACTCTAAGGAGCCGTTCTTGTCTAGATTGTGAATAATCTATTGGCATGTTACTTCTCTTATTTCTAGTCCATACTTGATGTCTCTTAGAGCTTGACTGAATGAGAATTTAGTGTGAAAGCTATGAGTATAAAGCGCAATAGGTATGCCATGCTGTCTCTGCGAAACCATTCAGCTATGCGCTAACAGCACATCTGAGTTGGCTTATGTGAGATGGAGAAGGGGCTGCCTCCTGCTTTGTGCAGTGTTTGCAAGCAGAATTAAAATTGAGTGGCTGCTGTGCTGAGAATTTGTACCCCTTGTACTACACGCACTCAGAAAAGCCTCACTTTTACTGACAAGCATTTTATTTGCTGTGAACCCAGTCATAAACTAAGTTGTCACTGGCACCAGAGCAAGACTAAATGCTCAAGAAAATGGAGCTGAGAGTATATCTGTGCTGCACGCTATATTTGTGTGTAAAATTAGAGTGGCTGGAGTGAAAGGTTACTATGCGTTGCTTTGGTACCCTGGTTTTTTAGAATGCAGTGTAGTACAGGGCAGTGCAGATTTTTGTTGAGCAGCAATATGATTTAAAGAAAGCAGGGACAGCAGGAGCAGGAATACTTACCAAAAAATGAAACTGTGCACTACGTGTATGGTGGAAATAAATAGCACATATTCCTGATAGAAAGACACAAAGAGATACATTTACATAATTTTACTGTGTTCCATATATTTTCATAACATTTACACAGAATATTCATGTAAAAACTTGAACAGGAGTGATTGTTAAATGATTCAAGCACATTGAATGTGCTTGAAAGTTAATCAAGTGCATATCTGAGTTTGGGTTAATTGTGTAGCTATACAATCCAGAGCCTGCTTATTTGGAAAAGATGTACCCTGACATGCATTTTGTCAGAGTTTTTGCAGTACTGAAACTTGGCAGGTTACTGTAGTGTGCTCTATGCTATTGAGCTTATATGTTCAAAATCCCTGAGTGTACCAACGGGCTGTAGTGCAGTTTCTTCCCTTGTGCCTCTGATGCCTTGCTGGCTTAGGTCTAAAACTGGCCCTATTGTCTCCAAACATCTAGGTACATTTAGTGTCCTTTCTCACAATTTCAGCTCCATGTTGGGCTCCTAGAACTTGGGCTATAGTAGAACTCTTCAGGGAAGCTGGTGTAAATGCTATGTATATGCCTTTCAGAAGTGCCTGTACGTCAGTTGCATGGGAAAAAACAGAGCTAGCAAAACAATAAATCCTGGATATATTTCTGTGCCTTCATTTTCTTACTAATCTGAGACACCTTTTGGCCTCTTGGGTAGGTCCCTCTGGGATGGTGCAGAACTGCTTTCTTGTTGCTTGTGATTGGTCTCCTCAGCTGATGAACCTTCCCAGCTTAACTCCTATTTAACCTTGGTCATTCCTGGAGCTAGATCAGCATCCCTGTTATAAAAGAATGTTCCTCTCTTGTCTCCTTCCCAAAGCTTCCTTTTCATCTCCCTGAGGCTTCCTATGTTACAAACCTCCCTCTGAACACATGATTTCTCTGGTAACTGTCCACTGTGCAGAATTTCCATCTTGCAGACAGGTAGGTACAGCATTAAGCATCCTCCATTAGTTTTCTCAGTAGGGAGAGATATGCAAAGATACGGGAACCTTTCATGAGGGAGTTGTCCTTGCATTCAGTTTGAAACACTGCATAGACTGTTGCTCTTGATTTCCTCAGATCCTCTATTTTTTTTGTGTAATCTTTTCTATGTGCTTCTGTATATAGGATTATTTGCGGTCTAACAAATGTAGTCATCAAAACAGGAATTCATGATACTTGTGTGGACTTTTTGAAGTCATGGCATCCATGTTTGTCTCATTTCCTTTACATGCAGAGCGCCTGTACGCACACTTACTGTTATAAGGTACACCTGCCATTTCAACCCTTCTCTGCCTGTGTGTGCACACAAGACAAAAAAAAAAAGGTGTCAGATTGTGTAGAAGACAAATTACTAAGAACACAAGCATTTTTAATCCTTTACCATAATTTTCTCAGGAAAGTTGTCCAGGGGATCAACAAATGATGTTTTATTATGTTATTTCTACCAAGCCTAAAAATGAGATGAGACCCACCAACGAAGTGTCTGGTTACCAGGAAATTCACTTTTTCTGTCTTCTGAACCCTTATGTTCAGCAATGCATGGATTTAGTAGTCTTGTTGTCTGCCACATAGTTAATTTTGCATGCCACTTTACAGTAACTTTCTCAAGGCCATCATGTCCAATATAAAAACTGTCTTAAACCCTTTTATCTCATAGCTCCTACAAAGTGAGTGAGCTGTATACATAGATGAAACAAGACTAGTAGAAGGAACAATTTAGATTCTCAGACAAAGAACTCATCATCATCATGAATACACACACAAACATACGCTACTAACATCTTCAGTGATCTTTTACTTTCCGTGGCATCTTTTTGCTGTGTTTTGAGAGGGCCCTGAAACACTTTTCAGAGGAATGAAATACAAAAGGATCCTGCTTTCTGCTGCAGTTGTTTCTAGCTTCACTCTTCCTCACTGCCACAGAGCAGAATGAGGCAAAGGGACAGTATGGTGTTCAATCTTACTTCCCCATATCCATATGCAGCTGGACAATCTAATTTTAGGCCTGTCAGCTTTTGCAGTGATAAGTTAACAGTATAGATCACATATAAGCGGCATCACAATGATTTTTAAATGAGATTTATTCATTTAAAGTGGATGATAAATGGTTCTCTTTTATCAGACTCTTGCAAATAAGATTAAAGCAAGATTATTTTCCTGGAGTAAAGAGAACAGCTGGCACGAAGTTAATGTCTCTAGGTCGTATTGTGCTTGCCTGACCTTGAGGAGATACATAGCAACACAGGGATCATCCAGGTAGTCTTTTTGCTTCCTAAATCCTCTTTGTCTGTTGCAACCAGATGCTACCTGAAGTAGAGATATGTTATGAGAACACTATGAGAGGATTTGGCAGGAACAAGTGGTGGCTGAGACAGCACAGTCTGCCCTGGCCTTTCAGGGAATTATGTGTATGTGCCGAGTCTTTTCAAAAACTGTGGGAAGCACTGCCCTTTGTTCCTTCGACATCTTAGTAGTCCTAATATATTAAACAGAGTACCTTGCGTGTACTCCTCACAGGGTTAGCCCACCCACGTGGCCTCAGTATCTTCTGGATGTCAGGAGGTGTCCAGTTAAGATCCTATTAAATGGCACAAGGGCTGTGTTACAGCCCATTGCAGTTCTCAGTTTGTAATACGGCACAAAGAATTTACTTTGTGCATCCTTAACAACACGTGAGAGCATGGAGGAAGCCAAAGCTACGTGGACTTGTCAGCATCGCATAAGCAGAGTAGCTCCTGAACTGAACTGAACTCTTCTCAGAATTTGTTTTGAAGGAAACAAGTTTGTTCAGTTGGAGGCGTTGGGAGAGAACGAACTTCTCATTATCAGTATGAATAAATAAACTGTCTCAGACTTCAGGATAAAAATTTTCCTGTTGTTTTTTATTGTTTACACACAGCTCCTGGCCTTGTCCCCAGACCTCTCCTGGCAGGGATATGGCTGTACTGAAGAATGTAGCAGGATTGCAAAGCATGAGCTACATGATAGATAGGAGGGTTGGAGGGCTGACAATGACACTAGGATTGTTCTGTTTCACTGACTTTCATAAATTTCTGCCTGCCTTTGATCCTTGCAGGTATGGGAGCTGGAAAGGAGGTTTTATGAACTGATAGTGATTCCTCTCATGTCTTATTCTGCTAATACATCTACATTTCCCTCTGGTGGTTTAGATTGGAGGAGATATCCTGTGGTATATGTATTCACACCTTTCCATTTCTTACCTATATTACCTCTATTTACATAAGGAATAAAGTCATATAATTTACTTACCATATGTCATTGGTGAATGAGCTCTGACTGACAGCCTTACTCTAGGAAAAGAAGGGGATTTTGTTATGCAAAGTACATGATTTGTAATCTCATATTTATCCTGTGCCAGTTTTCTTCAGCATCTCTCCGATGACAGAGAAATCCAATCCCTGTTGTTTGATTCTTTTTTTTTTCCTGCTGCTTCTCAGACATCATTTTTCTAAAAATTCCTAGCTATCAGTCTACCTACAGTCTATAGTTGGTAGCATTTTTTCCTCATCTATCACAACCCTGTATGTTCTAATAAATTAACTGTATTGGACTGCAGATTTAAATTGGAAAGTACTGCAGAATAGTAAGTTATTTTACTGGTTTCTTCCCTTAGGTCTCTGATTGCTAGTCTATAATGTACCATGAATGTAGGGATCTGAGCATTCTTTGGTGCTAAGAGTATTTGTCTATTTTATAGTTTTGGGTCAAATCAGATATTGAGTGTCAGGCCAAAAGAGTAAAAAATTAATTCCTTGCTCTAGTTTGTGGTGATGCTCTATAAACTTCTCCAATTTAAATGATGCCACTCCTGCACCCTATACAAAAAGAACAGAAGAATATAAACATTACCAGGTCCTCTGGATCTGGTGATGGTTTATCAGTTGTTCCTTAGCATTGCTTTGCGTAGTAATGCATAGCACATAAGATAATTAGAGATCTGGGGTGTAAGACTGAAGATTAACTTCAACTAAATTCTCATGCAAGAACCTGTTGTGTTCTTGCAGTAAGTGTATATATATATAAATATAAATAATATTGTTCTAGGGATTTTTTAATTTTGGGGAAACAGGAAAAGTATAGTCCCGCATGAAATGTGGGGTTAGTAAAACATGTGAAAGCATTAGATATTTTGAAATATATATATGGACACTTGTCTATAAACAGGCTTTGAAAACTGTTGAGAACAAACATCCTGCTGTGCTTCTGTGCCTGGTACCTACAGAAAGAGTTCAATAGAAATGGTCTGTGTTAATCTGTGCTTGGAGTCTGAGCTCTGATGTTCAATTCCTCAAGCCACATGTGAAACAAAGCATATCAGTGATTCTTCTGGGCAGGCAAAAATCAAAGCCTGAACAACAGAGAAAAACTTCTTCTGTTTTAAACCACTGTTCAGCTTTTCTGGAGAACTTCACTACAGGACTGTCCTAGAAAGAAAAAAGCAATTGGGGCTTTCAGAGTGCTCATGCTGTCCTTGCAATGCATGTGAATGCTGCAATTAAAGGCATGTTGAAAATAAACTCCTTGTAAAAAAAAATCAGTAAGAATTCATGAAGACAACATTTTATAGATCAGAAATTGGGATTAGAACACAAAGGTTGTAGATCTCATATGATTATCTGGCCTGATAGAACTCAATTAACTTCCATGTTGAATAACTTTGATTTAGTAGTGTTTCATCTCAATAAAAAAGAAAGGTATTGTGACCTAATCTGAAGAAAAAGAATTATGCTGTAATATATGCTTCAAAATAATTTCTAAGAAATTAATTCAGACATGGAGGAACTAGTTGTCACTTTGTAAGGTAAAAGAATACCCTAGTAGGTATAGTAAGGTGTCAAAAGTATAGCAAAAATAGGAGACATTGCAGTACATTTCTCTCTGTATCAGCTTTTTCTATTTGTTTTTCTTTCATATGTTTTATCATTGTATCTATAGCTATTAATTTGTGAGATGTTTCCTGTGAAAATGTGAAAGAAAAAATGTGAGAATGAGAACACCTCATTTGGTGCAAGATAATTTTTAATCTGTTTTGCATCATCTCATTGTTCATTAGTGATGAAATTGAACCCAGTGTCCAACTCTGATGTAGATTTGCATATTAATGTCGAACAGAATTTCATCCAAACCAGCCGTTGGTTATGTTATTGATTCCAGAGGACCAACCTAACCTCACAGATTTCACCACCTCTGGGCAGGAGCGTGTGTGTGTGACTCTGTACCTACATTTTGAACCTTTGGGTCAGAAGTGGCTTAGTGGTGCATTGTAATATTTTGTTTTATGTAATTCATATATTGCAACTGGGTGTTGTACGGCTTGGCCTCCATCGTGTTGGGTGGATTATGCCAATTGGCAAGCACCTTTACTTCTTAAATTTCTCTTAAAAGAGAGGGAATTCTTCTCCAGCTCTTTAGACTCTTGCCTCTTTTGGAGGCATAGAAGTCAATTAAAAATTCTTACAAGGTTCTAGCTGAGACCTACAGTTCTTTGAAAGGAGCCCTGTTTTGTATGCTATACCTACCCCTTCCTTTTGGTCTTTTAGTTTTACAATCTCTTCTCCTGACTCTGATTCTAGACATCCTCTTTCAACTTTTGCTTATGGACTAAACGAACATGATATTTTCAGTGCTTCTGGGAAGGAGGAGAGAGGTAGTGATAGAAACTGAGGGCTGCAGCATCTTATAGATAAAAGGAAGAACTGCAGGGCATTAGAGAAGGTGAAGAATCAGGACATGGGGGGAAAAGTGAGCTCAAAAGTCCTTTAAAAGATAGATTAAAGAGCAATCCTTGCTTCAATGAGTTCACAGTCTAATGACGCGAATTAGTATGTGTAAACAGAGCTACCAGCAGTGACAGAGGGGAATTCTGGTTGATCATTGCACCTGTGTTTAGCAGAAAAGCAGGAGGTAATAAAAAACAACTTTGGGTGGGGGGAACCAAAAGGATGGAATATAAATAGAATAAAAGGTGCAGGTGAACAAATGCATTCTGTTAATTTCCAGGTATTATTTTAGTGTTCTTGTCTTTGTATGACTGCTATTGCAAATAGTGAATAGAGAAAAGAACAGATTAGATGGGTAGGTGACAGCAGTAGACAGTGGTTTTGCAGTACGGTTAAGAAGAACAAAATGGTGCTGTCTGGCATGATAATACAACATTCAAGACACTGGGAGAAGAATGGAGAACTGTTAGGAAAAATGTCCAGAGGTTGTGGCTTCACGGAGAATGGCAAAGATGTAAAAAAAAAAAAAAAGAATTTACATTAAAGTGCATTAAATGGAAAGAAATTTTAAAGGGCATTGTAGTGAGAACCATGACGCAGGCAGGCAAAGCAAAACAAAACAGGCTGAAAGTGAAGTGATGGAGTTTCATTCAGTTGTGGAATGGGGCTGAGTTTGCCAAGCTGGGAAGGGATGGTGAGCACAACTGGAGTGCGAAACGGAGAACCTGAAGCAAGAGCACCAGAAAGAGGAAAAACTCTATATATGGCCAAAGGAGATGGTAGGAAACATAACTATGTGGGAGATGTGAAATAACCTACAATTGTGACAATCATGTGAACCCCAGGTCATTTCTCCTACCAGGCACGTAACATTGTGTCTTCTGATTTAAGCCTAATTCTGTTTGTATATAGCTATGGCCTCTCTAAGGGACAGTGTAAAAATTGCTATCGTTTAGTGTTTCTAAACCCCTTTAGGATCAGGCACTTCTTGCTTTCTGTTGATTATCAGGTCATCATTTGTAGTGGTGCCTTGTTTGCCCAGAGTATTGCACTACTTTCTTATGTAAATATAAATGTAGAAAATATCACAGTTCTGTGTTCCAAAAAAAGGTCTGTGATCAGCTGTATATGTAACAGCTGAAGCAACTTTTCTGATGGCAAGTTCTGGTTGTGTGTGTCAACTGTTTCCAGTTGGAGGGGCCATTCATATGAAACAAACGGCAGTAGTTTACACCAAGTTACAGCTTTCTGTAATGGATGCTCTCATTGGTAGGCATATTTGGTGCATCATCTGCTATTGAAGTAATTAACAAAGTGTCTTGGCACTTCAATGTCTCTCAAAGCCCATTTCATGGCACAACTAATTTGACAGCTGTCTGAATTACAACAATGTGTGTTAATATTATGTTTTCTTAATACTGGAATTAAAGTTTGTATCCCATACCAAAATTACTGTCTCATTCTGTACTTCACAACACTAACTTTGGCATCAACAATCTGATAAATTGCTCAGAATAATTTTCAGCCAGTCAGAGTAGATTTGATTCTCTTCGCTTTGGCTGAATATCAAAAGTGTTTAGATCGCTATCCAACTGCTTCATCTTGCCAGATATTACTTGATAACACAATGTCATTTTGTAGTTGACAGACTATAATTTTGTTCGTATTCCAAATGTTGCCCTTTATAGGAAATAGAAGTAGCGCTTGAATGCTAAAGTTCACAGCTTCCAAACTAAAATAGTATCATAAACTCACAGAACATAGAATATCCTAGTGAAGGGTTATTTAAGAAACAGTTTCAGAAAATATGGTGTGATCTTACGCTTTTTAGATCCAATTTGTAGTTTATATAAATTCTGTTAAAAGAGTCAATCACAGACAGAAGTTGGAAAGTAGCTGAAGCAATGAGACAAAACTCTCAGCATCCTCATTTTGGTATCAGCTAGCAATAATTCACAAGGAAAAGATTTGCTCCAAGTACAGTTTATACTAGGGTTCTGATATGAATCAGCAGAACTAAAGCTGATTAAATATATAAATAAAAAGGTAATTTGTTAATAATATATGGCATACTTGACAAACATGAATTCTTTGATATCCATCCTATCAGGTCCATTTTAATTTCCGTCCTCTGTGTTAGCAGAAATACTATGATTCTTCTGTAGGACAAAGTACATATGCTGATGAACCTCTTTCAAATTGTTGACGTTATTAAATCATGCAATATTATATACAGTTTTAAAAATGTTTTTCCAACTTTTGTTTTTAATCTTACTTCACTGTTGTTTTCTCTTTTATTTTTGACTGATGCTGCTGATGCGTTCTAGAGCCCTGCATGTTTGTGCTGATAACAACGGAATGTCTATACAGGCAATTTTCTGGGCACTCTAAATATAGATGACAGGATTTTATACTACTTGACCATCTGACTTTTCAGAGATTTGAAAGGGATTTGCCTGCCACAGTGGGGGAAAAAAAAGTAAAGGCAGCTGAGTCATGCTTCAAATCATGCTGATATATTTTCAGAATCCATTTTTCTCCCTCCCCCTTCCCTCCCCCCACCTCCAAGTCTTTTATCTACAATACTTTATCTTATGAATTTTATTTTCTACATCCAGGAGACAACAGTTGGTCAGTCTTGACGGCTTTTAACTGGTCTGTTGTGTTGGTTGGCAAGAGTTTATAGTTACCATTTGTAATAAAACTTTTCAATTTTTGGGGGAACAAAAATGAACAGTTGTTGAATATACTTTAGAAAATTGCAAATACTATAGGGTAAGGATTGCACTTCAACCAGAGGGCAATTTTTTAGGACTTGTTTTCTGTTTTTAATGCATAACAACTATATGGAAAACCAGAGAACTCCAATGTAACTGTGATACCTTTGCAGATCATGCCTTCATAAAATAATCACCATTCTAAGAGAGTGTCTTTTTCTACTGTTGTTATGTCTTATCACCTTAGCTATAACAGTTATTATTACAGGAAATTTACAGAATAGTTTAATTAAATAGGTGGTATTTGTTAATACAAGTTGACTTTTAATCAGGGCTAATTCTGTGCTTAAATGATCTGGAATGTCTTGCCGAGACCTGTTCCTGTCACATTCAACGTGAACATATAAGTATCTTCATAGTCATTATTACCTCAGGGCATTTTTTTTTTTAATGCAGTTTCACCCTGCCTCTAGCAGCAACTATATAGCTACCCTGTAGATACAGGAGTTTACTGTCAAACAACTGTGGAATACCTGGAGGAAATAATAAGTACAACTACTCTTATTACAGCAGCACAAACGATCAGAGTTCTTTTGCAATAGGTGCTTTATGTACATGAACGCAGAAAAATCCCTGCTTCAAACGGCTTCCCGTCTAAATAAGCACAAGTGGGAAAAATTAACTGTTATTGTCCTCACTGACAAGAATTGAATAAAAGAATAATTTACTGACAAGCCTTAGGTTGTGTAGGAAGCTGATGGCAGAGCTGCTGATTGAATGTAAGTATCCTCAGTTCCAGTGCAGTGCTTCATCCAAAAATAAGTCCTTATTTGTTAGACATCTCAGTGAGAACATCCTGCAATATACTCTGACATTCCTGTCTCTCAAAAACATTCTCCTAGAGTGCTAATCTTAATCTTAACATTTTTTCTTTTTTTTAAAGATCCATAAAGCTTTGAACTTGTATTAAATTCTTGGAAGAAAGACTGAGAAGTGGTTAAAGGTGGTATATGCAATAACTAAACTACTCTTGGGAGTCAGTTCAGTTTTATTGCGTTTAGTCTGCTCAGCCAAGTAATATATATCTAGTTCCAGGTACTTGCTTCTTGTCTCAGTTTGTATAGTGTTGGTAGGAAATTGGTACCATAGATATTCTTTACAAGAAGGAATGATGTATGTCCCTACATAAAACAATTTTGAACAGCTCACAGGAGCTGAAAAATGCTAGTTAATTTTCCCTTTGATTTTCTGTGGGGTTGAGAAGTAGTTCCCAGGATATTTGTTGACTGACCTTGCAACCTGGAACATCATGGTCTGGTGTAATTTCTTGTAGACCAGTTGACAGCCTAAGTTTGGATGTGTTATAAATGCATGAACACCATCTGTATGTGTATGTTAGTGCAACTGTCTTGTCTTTTCTCTCCAGCATTAAGCCTTAAGTCCCTTGGTTATTCCTGCTGTGGTTTGTTGGGGGCTTGATGACTAAAAGAAAATGTTAAGAGGAGGGAACAACTTTGTCTTGTCCCCATTGCAGTCTGAAGAAACCTGTCAACACACAATTCAGCAGACACTTTGCCGTGAGGAGAGGATCCAGGGAAGAGAGCCTGCACTCTACCTCAGTGTATACACCTCGCTTATGCATCCTTTGCTTATTAAATGGAATATTCCTTTCAACCTGGTAACACTTTTACAGCATTCAAAGAAGACGATGTAGTTTTCTGCCACCAAACTTTGTAGAGGAGATACAATAACTTTTATTGAGTTGTCATGGGGTATTTCTCAGCCAAACATTCTCGGCACTGGAGCATTACGTTCTCTGCTGCAGGAGCTGCTAGGGACTACAAGCTATATCACAGTTGTACAACATTTGTTTTAGCTATGCAAATATCTGGAAGAACCAAATTGAGAACTTAATGTATTTTTTTTGCCACCTGTCTGGTGCAGGGCCTCAATGAAAGGGAGCTGTGTTGGTTGTAAACTTGGATCAACTTTATTAACTCTGTTTCCCTGAAAGGAGGAGCAGTTGTTCGTGCCAATCCCATGTCTGCCACAGCACTGGACAAGTAAAGAGTATGTTTAGTTATTACAGATTTCTGCCTAATTTTGTCTGTATTCTTCTAATGCTGATCATTATTTGATCTCATCACTTAATATTTTTGATAGAATTAGTAGCCACTACGGTATGGGTGTTAGCTGAAGCACTGCCTTATGAATAAAACAGGACATAATATAGGTCAATCTCTGTTAGTTATTGGATTACAGTGATTTGTATGTTCTCTTGATATATATGAAAATAAGATTGCCCTTAGGACAGAAAGGATATTTGAAAATATTTTCTACATTCACTTATAGATACTATATTCAAAGTCTTGATGCTTTATCGCTATACTTTTATATGATAAAAGCAAATTGTCTTTACAGTTTTGAGGAAACATTATTATACTGCTGTATAAATCCACATTAGGCTTGGATCTTGAATGCTTTAAACAGTTCTGGTTCCTCCATCTCAAATAAAATGTAGTATAACTTAAAAAATTGGAGAGATGAATAGCAAAGATAATCATGGGTATTGAAAATTTTCCATAATATGAATAAGTTAAGGATGCTAACACTGTTTAGCCTGGAGAAAAACTGACTAAGGGCCAAGGTGTTAGAAGTCCATCAAGCCTGGCATAAAGAAGGTGAGTAGAGAAACTCTTCGTTGTCCTTTCCAGAGCAAAACTTGGGACACCTCAAATGAAATTAGGAGGTATTAGTTTCACAGCAAAAAGCGGCAGCTCTGTGTAATGTGTAGTTCAGTCAAGAAAGTTATCACCACAATATGATGAAAATTTTTATGGAGCAGTTAACAGATTCATGGAAGAAAATCCAAGGAGGGCTGCTTAACAGAAAGCTCTTACTTCTGCCTCAATAAACTGCAGGAAGCTGTGGTAGTATTGTGAGTAATATTTATTTTCTTCCACTTTGTTCTAGGCAGAGTGGTACTGGCCAGTGACAGAGTTGATGGTAGGGCAGAGAGCCAGCATGGTACAGCTGTTCTTTCCATTCCTGTGTTGTAATCACTACCACTGCTATGAATGAGAAATTTACTCTGTTTCAGCTCTCTCTAGATATGAATTTCACTTTCTAAAAAATATAGCCTCGTGAAGACTGATGTATTTTTAATAGCTAATTAGAATGTAGAAAGCTGTTTTATGATTGTTGAACAAATAGCAGCAAAACTTTGAAAGGCTGAACTGTACAGGCACCTTTTAAAATATACCCTTTCAAATATTTTGTTGTCATGTACAACCAAAATATCAGCATTCAGGGTTGCCCATGTCTCCCTACTAGATCTGCCAAGGCACCTAGATGAGTGAGGAATCTACTTCTTGCTGAGGTTCAGCAGAAGTTGACAACTTCTTTGTTTGACCTTCAGGAAATCCTTGCCTGTGTGCCTGTGTACAGTGCTCTGTCTGCAAATTAGAGTCATATTATTTGGGGCACCTGCAAGAAGACTTGGCCAGATATCTTAACAAGGCAAAGTTTAATATTCATCTGGCACACACCTCCTGGAATAAATGAATGTCTCTTCCTCACATAGATACAGATCTGAATAGCAAATTGTTTCTCTTTTTGTTTGGTTTGCTATTCACCTCTGCTTTGATTTTATGTTCTGTAAAGATATTCCAGAAACATTTTTCTCTCTAACGACTAGCTAAATATAAAGAAAAGATTAAATCTTAAATCATTCCTACAAACCCCAAGCTATATCTCTGAATGTTTCTGGATTAAATAGCATCTTTTTCCTACAATTCTGGTTTTTTTTTAATTTTTTTCAGTCCTGATAGGTTGTTTCAGTAATTCTAGAGGTACAGCAGCATGATATGCCTACCCATCACTAGTTTTCTACATGGCCAAGAAATGTCAGGGTTGTAATGTTGTCAAAATCTCTGTAGACGCATTCACATATAAAATAAAAAGAATCCTGTTTTACAACTGATTTTACTGAAGTAACTATTTCCTAGGCATCATTATTGTATACAGTAGGAAATAGGTACAGCTATTTCCTTAGAATAAAACAATTTGTGAGGCCTGTCATAAAAGGCTAGAGAATACCTTCTTTGCTTCACGTCCCTTTTAACTGCCTCCATAAAAGTTAAGGAATTGCAATAAAACTTTGGAAAGCACTTTCACTGGTGAGGTCTATGTGACAGCACGTAGGAGATTATCTTGTGCTCAAGACCGATTGGAATATTTGTATATAAAACTTTACTAAAAATTAGATTTCTTTTCTGACTTTTTTTTTTTTTTTTAGCTTAAAAGATCTCTCTCAATCTCTCTCTCTCTCTTTTTAATACAAAGATCTTTAAACAGTTCACTGCTTCCTTGGCATTTCTTCATTCCACTTTTCATTTCATGTGAAGTCTCCTGGGTTCTGACCAGTTCAAAAAGCAACTTTGTAGTTTTCTATGGTAAATGACTGACAGTATTGGAAACTATGCTCTTTGTCTGACAGACAGCTGCATTCACACTGCTAAGCTTTTGGACTGAACTTTTAACTTAACCCTACTGACTACTTTTTCTCTCAGCATTGTCTGTATTGTATTTCCTATTCTTGCAATGTATCTTCTGTTTCTGAAGCAGACGCATTTTTTCTGTGATCCTAAATGCAGCTTTGGTGCACAGTTTATGATCTAATTAAGGTGTGTTTTGTGTATGTGCTCTTGCATATAATAACCTGAATCATTTTTATCAAAGCCAGTTAAAATGTGGCCTATGCCAGCAGAAATGGAGCTTGTTACTCTTTGATAGACTGTAGCTGACCAATACAATGTCAGTCTATTTACTAATGAAAAAGTATGTGCTAGTAAGACTATTCCTTTTGTGGAAACTACAAACAAAACAGTTAAAAGATTAATACAACTGGAGCTTGAATAACTCTCTTAATGTCTCTTAACTCTCTGCTAATGTCTATGCAGTTGTAGTACGTTGATGAGCTGGTTTGGGGAATTTTCCTTATACCCTAAATGTTGTAGTATCTCACTTAGCAGAATACTGTGAATAGGTCTCATTACTTCACATACTTAAAATTGCATCTATACTTTGGTGATGCCAGTCCAAAAGCTGCAATATTCTGCTGCTGGATTTGAGGAGTGGGATGTTTCCAAGGGACTGGCTTCTGCTTCACTGGAAAAGGTGGAGAATAGCTGTTTGGGCAGCATGTTTTACTCTGCTGGTTAGACATCTGTACTAGCCCAGGGCTAGAATCTGAACTGTACAAACTAGTTCCATAAGAAAAGAGGAGGTGAAGGACATATGTCCTTCATCTATTCTTAGGCTGAGACTTGCTGCCAAGATGCACCACAGAGACATCCCCACTTGTGAAAAGGTTCTCTAGCCCAGAACTAGCACCAATGATTGGCTTTGTTGTGCCACCCAGGTCCAAATAGGCAATGTTGATCTGTAACACAGTAAAGTAGGCAATACTTGGTCCCATGTGAAAAGTACCTGAAACTTGTAACCTTTCATAAGTAATTGATTCACTTCAATAATTGGGAAACGTGAAAAGGCAGAAGTCTTGTAACTTGAAAAAATGATGAAATGTTTATAATATATAAAGTAATGTGAATTTAGAATCTTGCACAGACAGCATGCAGTATTTTGATGCCAATACAAGAATTTATGGCATTTGAAAGAAATTTTTCTCTCTTACCCATATGTCTGCACTCAATTTTGACATATGTAAGCGTTAGAATCTTAAACGCTGTATTATATTTGTAAAAGTTTTAACTGTGCATGTTGCAGGTGGGTGTATAAATGTCTCCTGAATATTATCAGTTACAGGCCATCCCTTGCTTTGAAATGAGAAGCACACTAATACTTTATTAGAAGTTTCAAGTTCAAATACAGAATATGATTCCAAGATGCCACAAATCCCATTAAAATCCCAGCTTTGCTTTGATTCTCTATCTGCTTGCCTAAATTCAACCTCTAAACCACAAATCTCACACTTGCTTATGTTATATCTGATACATTTCTAGTGTAGACTACATAATACCTATACAGTGCCCTGCAGGACTTTTATCTCCTGTGTGTCGAAAGAGGGCACATTTTATTTCTACCCAGCCAATGGACAACTGAATAAAGACTTGACCATCCTCTATTATACCACGCTTTTTTAGTCAAAGGATGACAACATATACTTGCCTGTACTTACATGGTGTACAGAATGATTCCATGCTACACTATAACTAAGCAGATATCTCAGTTTATCTTGAGATGCCTTTTAACTACAAATGATAACTCTTCTCAGATTGTGGAATCCTCTAGTCTGCTTGAGATTCAAGGGTGTGCTGAGGATTCAACATACAAGAGGCGAAAATTTGAGATTGTAGCTTACAATAGCTGCAGAGACATTCTTTCCAAGCAAACATGAGCAGCTCAAAGGAAATACTGATGTCTGGAACTGGGTAATATTGTATTTATATGTATACTTGCAACATAATAAATATATTGTAAATGATATTAACCATTTTTACCATATGTTAACAATCACAGTATCTATGTTCTGTTATGTTAGCATGATATAGATGTTTCTTAATGCATAAGCCTCATAAGGGTTTGCAAAACCAGAATATTTTTTTGCCTATAATAAGACATTTAACCAAACAACCAATAAATGTATTTATTAATCATGCAGAGGAAGTGAAGGCTAGTTCCTTTTGAATGCAGCTGCTCTCGTGATTCTTCTGGATGCAGAACAAGAGTGAAGATCATTAAAGGGCTAATAGGCTGCTTAAAGGGATGTTACCTTGTTTCTGTACTCTGCCTACTGTAGAGCTCACACAGTCAGAATGCGTTATTACTAAATTCCTCATTCATTCTGAATAAGGCACATCAACGTATCTGTGGGTTTGATTTTATTTATGGGATGGTTCTGAAAGAACAGTGTGATTTATATGTGTCTTTTCAGCTTAATAGAGAAATACATAATTCCATATGCCTTTCTGTAATGGTTTAATATTCACAAGTTAGCATTTAAAATATTTTTTTGTTTTGCATTTCTACATGTACTGTTTTTTAGCTTCAGTTTACCACATATGAATGTAAAGAATGTCCCTATTCACCCCATCTCTCTGATCTCCCAAGTAACACAATGCAGTATGTTTGTTTTCTAAGCAGCATGCTACAAAAACTGCAGAAGCTACTGTAGATTTAATAAGGTTCATGGGAGTAATGATGATAACATTTTGCAGTATAAGCCTATAATTTATTAGATGGAAAGAGCAGACATTAGAGACAGTCTGAATTGAAGTGCATGGATTTTTAGGAGGGGGATATTCCCCATTCCATACTTTCTGATTTCACGGTAATAATTTTTTCCCATTATTTAAATGTTTCCTTGTCTCTGGCTTCCCACTTGTCCTTTTATTCTCCAGGGTGCTCATGCTTAATTCCTTAGCTCAGATTGTATTCTATGAATGTTAAAAGACTGAAGAGTTTGTTAGGAGAAGAAATGGCAAAAGACAAACACTGGAAGGTGGGGTTACCCAAGTAGGTAGAATTGCATGTGAAGTAGGGATGATGAAATTACAAGGAAATTAAGAAGAGTTTCATAGAATTTCTTTCCCTACTGCCCACACTCTACACATCATTATGCAATCTACCACTTTTCTTTCATTTAGTCTTCCTGAGATGGAATCTACCTTTTCTTGTTGATATTCAGTGCTGCTCTTTCAGTTCTCTTCAATAGTGTCGTTGATGTCCTTAATGTTTACCCAACAGCAAAAGAAATGTCTTACCAGTTTTCAGTTCTCTCCATTCAGCATGTGGCTAGAGTTGAGCTTTATATATTTGTGTGTCTGTAGCTTGTCTGACTGTTATGGTAATTGCATAGACCTTTTTGTTGCCTTTCCTAATAAACTGACTTATACAACCTCTTTGTTTTCCCAAAATCCCACAGTTGCCTGCAGTTCCAAGGCAACATTTTGGATGGTTGTGTCTCTTTCTGCACAAAGTGCAGTAGGATAAAGCTTTTGCCATGTCTTAACGGGTAGGTACCTCGTTGTACAAATAGCAAGAGAATTTCTCAGTCACATAGTGCTTGCTTCTTGCTGTGTTTGTGGGAGAATCTATAAACGGAAATAGAATCTAGAGCCACAATTATTGCTCTCAATTGGCTTCAACAGTTGTTGGTTATGTGTCTGTAGTTTCTTAATTTTTCTTGCAAAATAGCCAAGATTTTGACTGACGTTATTACGCCAGGAAGACTTAAATTGTTTAACTCTACTGTGAATATGCAGAGCTATTGACAAAATATAGAGCATTCTGACTCTTTTTCATTATCTTCATATTCTCCCATCCTTGAAGAACAGTAAATGAAAAGCAATGAACTTCCCTTGGAGTTTGTAAGGTTTTTTTTTTTCCTATAGTGATGAGGACTTAGAGATACCTAGGTAACAAGAAAATACATACCTACAAAAATTTCAAGAATGTTTTCTAGTGTAACACTAATGACACATTATTAATATTAATGAACCGTGGAAGATAATTTTGTCATATCAACTTATATATTGCTACCATTATGCTGATCTTAATTGATTCTCTTATAAGAATTACAGTTGCTAATTCTGTATTCATAGTACCTGAGTTTCTCCATTAACAATTATTTTATAGCTCATTTTAACCGTGAATGGACAGTGTAACTGCATTTTCCCTTCTTTTCTGTTTCTATCTTTGTTTTTTTTTTTTTCTCAGTAACATCAATATGGCAATTCATCATGTCAAACTTCTGGAGAACTCTGATTCTTCTTTCTCTCTTAGCCCTCAGTCTGTTAGCCAAGCAAATGTGATTTGGAGGCTGTATTGTTAATCCCCTGCTGCTGAGCTAGTGTGCATGGTGCTGCTAAGCTACAGATGTCTAAGCATGAAGGTCTGAAATGATGATGTTCTCAGAATTGTTATTAGCACCAATTTCTGCTTTTCTTGCAGGAGAAGTTAGTGACAGAAGGACCAACTGACAGGCAGCCCATGGAATCATGTGTGTTATTATACCCAAGTGTCTCTAATTGTAGAAATAGGGTTCTTGCCCCAAGCAGACAAGGTTATATACAGCATCAGGCACCTAAAAGTGACCACACCAAACTACTCACCGAAAACTTTATGCATGTGAGTGTGTCGACTCTTTCCCTCTATTGTGGGTTGCTTTTTCAGCAGTGGTGGGAGAACTGTCATTTTATTTGCAGTTTATGTAAACAAGTTTGTTGTGAGGGATTGATATTTCCTGGGCATCACCCAGAGGGCCAGCATTTGTCTTTTTTCCAGAGTGGTGGGTGGAAGCACACTTTTTCTGCTTTCCCTTGCTTGGTCTGAGTGGATTTGTTGCCCTTGCCATACGTACAGTTCTAAATGGAAACAGTGTTCATTGGTGAATGATGATGCTTTATGCTGGTAAATTCAACTCTTTTTAATTTTTTTCCTGCCTTCCCCTGTCTTTTTATCTTGCTTCCCTTACAGCAAGAGCAGAAACCTGAAACGTTCAGCTGACTGAATCTTTTAATGTCACTTAGAAAACAGGTTCACTGGCACATATGTGCAGTATATACCTTTGGTAAACAGAAGTGGATCATCCACATTTCAGCTCATTTTTTTTTCTAGCAAGGAGATTTTTGAAGCCTTAAAGAGCTGAAAAGAGCAGAACAGGCAAAGCAAGGGATGTTTTTTACCAATCCTTTTCACACTAAGCACACAATGTTTTTCTGAGTGGTAAGAAATTTGTTTTCAAAAGACATTGTCAAGCTTACCAAGATTCTTTGACTCCTGGTAGCAACGTAAGCTTGAGACAGTGGCGACAGGCTTTCTTCCAGGACACTGCGCATTATTCAACTAGAATGATGTTTGAGTTACGGTAGCACCATGAAAATCAACGGTCATTTAGATCATCCAAGCAAGAAGAGTACAGTATTTCTGATCAGTCACGTACAGGTTCTTTCAGCTTTGCTGGTGATATTTTCTGTAGGCAGTGTCTGCAAGGGGAATCCAGCATCCCTGGCTCCCTCTCCCAACCTCTACTTCCAGGACTTGTAGAGAACAGAATGCTGCAGAAATACTCAGGCACTAATTATTTTGTTCCAGAAGGGGCTCATTTAGCCTTTGATTTTGAAGTAACAGTTAATAAATGGGGCAGATTTCAGGACTGGGTGTGTTTTTCAGCACTTGGCAAACGACTGCATGACTCACAGATACACTTTGAAATTGCAGGGATATAAAACATCTCTCTGTTTACTGTCTTTATTCAGGATATGTGTTCCCCCCAAAAGATCTGGTTTTTTTTTCAATACGGTGAGTGGTGTTTTGGCATTGATAAGGTGAACTTTACAGAACGTAATTGGGCAAATGTTATTTTCACTGCCTTACAAGCAGAAAATGAGTTTGTATTCGGCTGCACAGGAGATGTGTCTATAGAGAGGAGCAGCCCAATGCAGCCCTGTACAGTCTGCAATGGTTGAGAGCCTACAGCATGGACTGGGGCAGCTGGAGCTTGTAGGACTCTGAGGCTGCTGCAGAAGAGACTAGGTCCAGGGAGTGAACTCCTGGGGCTGCTGTCTATCCCTCATACTTAATACTAGGTTTTGCAGCCTGGCATTATTCTGTGTTGTCAGGACCAGGTTTATTTTACACACCCTCAAACATTATTTTAGGATAATAAGCTTACACCTTCAAGACTTCTGTGATGCCAAAAAAGCATGCAACCCATAGCCTCAATTTCATGCTGATAAAATGTTTTTTTGATGAGTTGTGACACAATCATCATATTATTCAAAAAGCTCTGAACTGAGAATAATATGCAACAAAATACTATTTATGCATTCAGGCTATGAGGCAGCTGCAGGGAACCAAAGGGAAACCCTGGGCCAAACATTATCCAAAGTAGCCAGGCAATGCCATTCAGGTCCTTGAACTTTATTTACCATTATGGGTAAGTCTGAACCCTTAGCTTAGTATATCTGAGCTGACATAAGATGCTCTCTGGTATGAAGTGTTATTTGCAGTAGTTTTCTAGCAGTTAGACAACGGTAGAAATGTGGGTAGGTGCTTGCTGTTGCTTCTGAGAATACTCCGAGTTAAGCTGGAATCCTATGAACTTGTCTGGGAGCAAGAACTGAAATTCAGGATCTCCAGACTCCCAGTCCTTTTGCTCCTTGTCTTCAGAAAATACTAAACTGAAATACAGTAAAAGAGAAATAAAAGCATCCAAAGAAGCTAAATTTATGCTTACTGATGGCAGACTGTTTCTGTTGTCTCATCAGTTCAATGGAGAATTGCAGAAGAGCGGGACTGCAGAGTTCTGTGCTCTCTGAAGCCTCTGGGAGCTCTGCCTTTATTTGCAGTAGAAGTTGGACTGAGTTCTGAAGTAATAAGAAATTTAAGTCAAATGCATTACTAAAATTATGTGTTATGGATGCATGAGGGATTAAAGAGTCTTAAAAAATAGTAATTTCCTCAAGTCAGCCTTGAGGATCAAAGCTTTGGCTTCACTGCTGTCTCAAGGTGGACTTAGTACCTCATGGGATAGTTTCATGGCTCAGTGCAACACAGATAATTTGGCATTCAAAGCTGTCAACAGCATGGATTAATAAAGCATTTACAGTATTTTTAAAGTTGTTATTATTGCAAGCCAACTCTCATACCCTTCCTGAGTGCAGCTATAACTGTTTCTGAATGCAGTTTCTGCCTTTTTTTTTTTCTTTAGGGAAAATATCCTTGAAAAGATGGGGTTAGGTGATTAAAACCAGCAGGAAATGTATAAGGGAATTGGTGGTGGTCTAATCAGGGATTTACAGACTCCAGCAGGGGAGAAGTATTTTATAAATTTAATACGCGGGTAAATAGTATTATCATCATTTTGCAAATCCAAGAACTTATTCAAGATCATTATTCATAGCCCAGGAGTTTTTGTATTTCTTTTCTTAGCTAACTGCATCATGCCCCTGTCTCCAACAGAAGGGCAGGAAGATGCATAGAAATTGAACTTCTTAGCTGGGATTATCTCATAAGGCAACCTTAAGTTTTGGCAGCAAGTCAAAGGTTTACAGCGCATCAGCAAATGAAACATGAGGACAGTTCATGGTACTGCTATCAACTCTCTCTCTATCAACTTCCAACAAGCAGGGGTCAGAGTAATTATCTCCTTGTCACTTTTGGGATCTTACTTTGTAGGAAATGAGGCGATCAAACTGTCTATTGAAGATCATTATAATGCTTGGGTAGTTTCAGCACAATGCAGTTTCTTTGCAAGGCTCCATGGCTTTCACATAGCAAGCTCCTGGCTTGCTCTCAGATTTCAAAGAAAGGATCTGATGGTCAGTGTGCCTGGTTCCTCTCACTGAGCTTTTTCCAAAGTGGGAAATGCCTTCTGTGCTTCCTTGCCATGCACTTGCTGTGACAAGTCCTCACGAATGTTCCTTTGAGGAAATTATAGTTGTTTAATATGCGGTGTATCACTTTGCAGAGGTTTGGTGCTGTAAGTGGAAGATGTTACAGACAGAACAATAGAGTAATTGAGTGATGTTGTATGGATAAAATTTAACTACTAACTTCTAATGTACATATGAACATTTAGACAAATTGAGAGAAAAGGCAAAGCAACTACCTAATTATTATGAAAAATGGTACTCATGTTTTCTACAATTATGGCTATATTAAGCCGATTTCAAGCAACTGCTATGCAGATCTGACTCAGGAGAGATTAATTGGTGATATGAACACTTAAGCTATATAATTTACTCTGATTGAAGAGCCAATACTAAAATGTGACTTTAGCAGATGTTGGATGTAGTTTTGCTCTGAATCCATTCACTGAATACGCTTGGTAAATCTGCCCTTATTCTGAATGATTACTCTAAGCTCCTGGATTTGACTTGCATCTGTGTTTGGTTTCTTTGAATTATTCTCCAAATGCTGTTGCTGAGTGATAGCCAGTTCTATGATGAAATGAAGCACATTCCAGTTTCAGTTGTATGGGGGCCCCTTTGGCAGAATTGGGCAGGGTGCTTATTAAAAAACACCCGATCCTTTCTGTTTAATATTCAACACCATATTTTCTTTCTCCACAAACTCACTGGTCATCACAGGGCACGTCTCTGGGCACTCCACTAGGTGCTGTGAATTATTCACTGCTGCTCTTCCTGTTGCAGAACAGAGAAAGTGCCCTTTTATGCATCATGCTGGCCTCAACAACTCCATATATCCCTATTTTCTGAGGTGGAAGGGAAGCTGCAAACCACCTCCTTAATTCCATTGACAATGAACTATTTCAATACATTCATTCACTCAGGCTCATAGGTTCTGATCCAGATCTAGAATTTCATCAACAGTGTGGATGCCCCTGAAATCTGAAGTCTAGATAAGGGAAGAGTTAGACAAATCATTAAACTGCAGTATCTCAAACACACGTAATAAAAAATAAGTAGGATCAGAGTTCAGTTGGGGGCCAGCTTTTTCTGCATGGTATAGTTCTGTTTCATTTGCTATAAGCACAGAAATGACACTCAGATGACAGCGCATGTGCTATGCAAATTTGCCTTAAAACTGTAAAGTCCTAACATCGTAGCAGAAAAGGATCCTATAAAAGCTGTGGCCATAACATCTAACTATGTGTCGTTAACACAGATATTAAATTGAATGCTCCTCTTGCTATTATAAATGACTGCTTTGCTGTCTTTGTCAGCAGAGTTGTGGCATTCATCCTGTCACTAAGAATAAGAATAAGATGACCATCTGCATTTCTGCAGAGTGATGGCTACCCAGAGTGAGTTCAATAAAAGAAAATTATGGCTTTGTGCTTTGCTACAGCCAATAAATCACAAGCAGGACTTGCACTGAGGCAAAAAATGAAAAATAACATTTTGTGGAAAGACTATTGGGTACCAACTGAGCAGCCACCTGAATTGTAATACCCCCAAAATGAACATCACGCACGGATTATAAGTAATGACCTGTTCATGAAGAATTGAGCACGCTGGGTTGTTAGGAGCACTGGTGGATACATGTCAGGGAAACACTAAAGGTATGCTAGTGGTCTTTGTGTGAAACAGTGGCAGCACATGAACACAAGCTATCAGGCCATTTTCTGGTCAGCTTCCATTTTCTTCCTTCAAAATAAACCTCTTAAGTGCTAGTTCAGGATATCATTCCTTGTCTTTTCTCTGACCTGGCAACTTCTGCAACAGCCTATTCCTTTCACCTGAAGACTGTCTCCTGGAAATCAAAGCAGGTTAAAAGGTGGCCTGCAGGGACCCCTTGGAG
This sequence comes from Phaenicophaeus curvirostris, assembly GCF_032191515.1. Taxonomy (NCBI): domain Eukaryota; kingdom Metazoa; phylum Chordata; class Aves; order Cuculiformes; family Cuculidae; genus Phaenicophaeus; species Phaenicophaeus curvirostris. The sequence goes on along the minus strand of NC_091397.1, from coordinate 47,019,376 downwards.
GTGGTACAGGCTGCTTTTTCAGGGTTTGAATATGCTGTATTGGGGCCTGGGGTCCTCTGATCAGAGACAACACTGTAAAACTTCCCGTTATCTTAATTGTCAACTAATAAAAGCCTTTCTCAGTGGTGGGATCTCTAAAATCAGCTGAAACCTAAGCAGGAGTTTTCAATTTCCTGAACTGGTTCTTCCTATGGGCAGTTGATTTTCTGGTTTGTTGGTTTTTTGGTTTTTTTTTTTCCTTTTTTAGTCTACTTTGAGTCAGTGACTAAAGCTCTAATGTTTTTTCCCCAATTTAGTTATCCTGAGCAGGGGATGCATTACATGCATGGCTTTACAAATGAACAGAAGTATGTGCTAAATGAAGATGGAGTAGATGCTGTGGAAAGTGGGTTTCTAGGTAGAATTTTGACTGTCATCTCATAAATATTCATTAGGATATGTAATATAGTTGGATATTTTCAATATAGCAGTAAACTAAATTATAATTTAAAGGCTATTTGTAGTTATTTTCTCCTATTAATAAGTAAGCAGTGCTAAAGCCCAAATTTTGTTCTGAATTTAGTAGGAATAGCTTAAGGGGTCTCTGATGAAATCAGGTGTAATACATATCATACTGTGGCTCCAGACATTCAGAACTGCACTGCTATCTATTTCTTTTTCAATTTTACAGTTTCTGCTTAAATACCGTGGTGATTGTCAGTCAAGAAATGCCTCCAGGTGGATTTTCCCAAAGGACTCAGCATGATGTCAATGGGAACAGTGCTTTAAAAAACCTCAGCTTGAACAAATATTGAAAAGGACAATCGCCAGAATTCAGTTATCTATAAACACTATTAAAAGCACTGTGGGCAAAAAAAAGAGAGAGAATGGAGAAAATACTTTTCTGAATTTGAATTTATTATTCTTTATTGCTAATTAATAAACATTTGGATCGTATTTATTCTCCAAAGGACCACTAGATGTCAGCACATATCTAGCCTAGCACAACTGGAGCAATAACCGTCTGGTAGTAAAAAAACCTCAACCCTGTAACGTTGTAGTTTAGAGAGCACACAGTCGCTGGTTAAAATTGTTTTGCTTGACTTTATAAAAATTTCATGTACTCAGGCTGTAACAGTGACTTTCAGCCATCAAAACAGGGGGACCTTTATGTATGTTACTTCTTGCATTTGGTCTTGTTTTGCAAACTACGATAATAGTCATCTGTGTTCTGCCCATTGTCTTTCAGGAAGCATTTCTCATGTGAAGGTCTACCAGGTGCAGCTTCATGGTGAGGATGGCTATTGGCTTTTTATCTAAAGATTTCATGGCTCAACTTATTCTAAATATTAGCATGACAGCTAATTCTGGTGAAAGTGGGGAAAACCTGAAATCTGAATAAAACTTCAAACATAGTATTCATAGTGTAATATGATGTGCAACTCTTCTGTGACATCAGGTAAAAAACCTTCAGTGTATTCTGAATGTGCTCAACTCACCTGTACTGCATATAAGAAATAATGAAAAAAAATGTTATTATACCTTAAGCCTGCTCAAAACGCATAAACTTACTCCATTGTTGTAAAGTTGCATTATTTTTAAGTTAGATCAAAACCCTTCTTAATCAGTTTTGCCACACAGAAGTAAGGATTAGTATTTGGCAATATATATGTTCATATACTGTGTATTCATTTCTTAATATATATCTAGATCTAGTGTCAAAACAGGGAACAATTTGGGTAGTTTTGACAGGTGATCCAGTCTTCCTAACCATCCATATCTTCAGGACAATTGTGCTTTAGAAAATTAGAACATAGAAACTGGAGACTGTTTCTTAAACAGGTTTTTTTATTGAGTGGAATGCAGGGTCCTTAGCTATTATAGCAATTGAAGTGGACACTGGTACAACTGCTTCTAGCAGAAATTAGAGGATATCACGTCACCACTGAATCAGGCTGCAACAAACCATAGTGCAACCCCTGCAGTGCTATCAGTAGATTGGTTATCAAGAAAGAACTCCATGCTCCTACTCACCCCACCTCCTCAGAGACACTCTGTTGAAGCATGTGGGCGAGTGGCAGAACAACTTATTTCCCTCCAGAGACTATTAGAACTGCCTGCTGAAGTGCAGGTATAGAGGGAGCCTAGGGATTAAATGCCTCAGCGAAGGGCTTGAAGTTAGCTGGGGTGAATCTGGGCCTATAACGTGAATTTATTATGAAATAACTTATCCCTTGGCTCATGAGTGATGTACTAACACTAAAGCCCCAGCTTCTCTGCTCCCATCATGTCTCAGCTGTGGCAGTGGCGTTGCAGATATTACTTGCACTGAGTTATAGATTGCTGAGGTCTCTGTGGTCCCATGCACCAGGCATAGTGAGCTGGGGAAAAAGCAAAGATGCTTCTCAGTGGTTCTGACTGGATTTCTTCATCCTGCCCTTGGATGTGACCTGGTGTGAGGTGGGGGTAATCTCATAGTAGCCACAGCCATCCTATTTGCACTTAGTATATTTTGCCTGCCCTGTCCCAGCATTTGCCAAGGGTTTGCACCAAGTATTTTCAGCCGAACATTCAGTAGGCTGCCAGGCTTAAATTCATTGCAATAATCAGCCTCCCCTGTGATGGCTGTGTTGATCAGAGTATCAGCCAGCATAAGGAGTTTCTTCATCCTTGCAGTATTTCAAAGCTGATAAACAGCTGAAAAAGTACAGAGGGGGGGAGGTGCAGATTAAGGGGAAACTGGGAGTCAAGAGCGGGATCAAATCTGCTACCAAATTTTGCTCAATATCCCATTGAACTACAAACTTGAGTAACCTCATTCGCACTGTGCTTAAGGCAGGTTGCCTAGCAGCAGAGATCTTAGCAGGATTTAGCCACAAACAATGGCTTGCTGTCAATGTCACATCTCTTAGTAAAATTGAGGATGCATAGAAATTTCCATGCCAAAGGTGAAAAAAAGCAAGATACAGCCCTTCTGGACCTCATACAAGCAAAGAAATGCCAACCTAGGTAGATAGGCTTTGTTGTTTCTGGAAAATGAAGACTATTTGGATTGCACACACCACCTCATCTTTTCTAATGTGAAATAAATACTTTTTTTCAACAGTTTGCTGTAAATTCTACATATTTGAGCAGGGTAAATAATGCTGAACAGCAGGAAGGAGATGAGGGGGAGTAATGCTTGGTTTAGACGTGAATTTCATTGTGACTACTTGCCTTCTTCCTATCATGTGAATACTTGAGAAATCTGTGAGGAAACTGGCTGAGTGAATGAGCATGTTGGAGTCTGCTAAAAATACTTTGGCTGCCTGAGATAAAATCATTGTTTTGTATAATAATCCTGACTTGGTCTCCTGATCCAAATGGCTCCTGTTCCTTAGTACAACCATGTATAACTGTTCCCTGGCCCAAAGCAGAGGCTGATTGTCAGCAGTGCTAATGAAGAAATGACAGTATCCAGCTTTCCAATATGTTCAATATTCCCTATCAGTACAGCAGCAGTCCAGGATGAACTGGTAAGGTTTTGGCTCACCATTGATCATCCTCTTTCTCAGACCTGATCTTTCTCCATGAATGTCTGTTACTTTAAGGAAAGTCTTTGGCTTTTCAGAGTTTAAATCCAGACAGACAGATAATGCTCAAGAATTTTAAGGCTATTAAAAAGTAGGACTTTCCAGTGTTAATATGGTACCTGGAAGCATTTTCATTTTTGTTTGGTACTAGAAGGTGGGTTATGGTATCTGTTGGTAGAAGATCACATATATTTGCTATAGTTTACACTTTAAATTAAAATTGGCAGATAATTTGGCTGAATAGTTCTGGAAATTATTGTGGTGTGATATAAAATGCCAATATACATGATTTCTTAGTGTTGTGTTTTAGCTCATAAAACAGTAGCATCCTCAAAATCAATTCAAATCTGTCCCTATTGCCAAATCAGGTATTTCCCTTCTCAGGGATCTGTGAATTTTTACTTGATAGCACTTACAGTACTTGATAGGTACTCAAGTACTATAATCAGCTTTGTCTCATTTTAGTGAATAATTGTTGGTTGAAAGTAAAACCAAACCTGAGTGTTTCCAATCATTCTGTTTTGCTGCTTATGGTAGGAAAAAGCCTTAATTCCAGAGTGAAAAGGATTATAGCAACTGATTTCGTGTTCACATCTCTAATGAGGTGGAAAACTCTCCAGTCTCCAGTTCAGCCATTGTGTACAAATATAAGTTATAAGCTATTTTATCCAGTTCCTGACATTGGTTGCTTTTCCTGCTATATCTCTGTGTTTACACCTGGCAAAAAAATAGTTTTTTAGCAGTTATTCATGATGGTGAACACTAGGACTTGGAGAAATAAGGTACACCTTCCTAAAAAGAAGATAATTAATTGTGGAAACCATTTATGTAGAGTAGTGGTGGGTCCTTGACAACTGCTAATTTTTTAAATCAGGATTCATGTGTTTTCTTTTGAAAGATTTGTTCTAGTTCAGTTGCACACAATCATTGGACTCGATGCAGGAATTAATAAAGGGAAATCTTACAGCTTTTAATATTTTGAAGTTGATTAACCATTAGTCCAAAATCATCAGTTCATTGCTAAGAGGAAAGAGTCTAATAACAGTGTCAGTGAACAGTCCTTGCCTCTCCATGCCAAAACCTTAATAAAAGGGAATTATAGGATCAGACACGTATTGATTAATTATATATTATCTTCTGAAATGAGAACATTTCTCCATGTAGATCATATTCTCTTCCTGCTTATGGCAGTTTATTGTTTCATGCATCTCATGAACAGGCTTATTTGCTCAAAGTGAGGATAGTTTTATCAAACACCATCACAGCCACATCTTTATGGACAGATCTGTTTGGGGACACAGTGTGCCCTGTGTATCTATAAACCCTGAATCTTTGCATGTCATGAGAGTCATGTGTTTTTAGAGTGCTTTCATGTCCTAAACCAGCACAGGAGCTCTGCAAGTTGAATGACTGCAATAGTGATTCCCTAGTTAGTAATTCTGGAGCAGTACATGTAGCCTTAAATGATGAATCAGACAGAATGAAGCTGGCCATTAGAGTGCACTTGATGTTAATTGAAGCCATGACTCATTCATTTGCATTTTTCCTTCCCACAAAGAATGTTTAAGTAAGACCCTTTGCTCCTCTTAAGATCTTGAAATCTGTGTCTAGCTATATATCAGAGAAACTACTGATCACAATGGTGGATCAGAAGCTCCTTTAATCTGGTATCACGAGCGTGTATTGCAATTTGAACTCCTTCAGCTCGAAGACTGACCATGATTTTTGGGCAGCCTGCCTTTTTTGGCACAGTTGTGGGCTACTATCCAACAATGGGATGTTGAGATTGTTCTGGGTCAGTGGTTACACTGCATATGAACAGTGACTCATTGCCCAAGGCCACACACTGCAAAAGTAAAAGGCAACCAAAGACAGCTTTCCATATTTCTCCTATTTTATTTTTTCTCCTGAAGATCAAGTAAAGATGAAGTCTCAATGAGCAGACCAGTAGACTGGTTTCTGGAACTACAGTAAGTATTGTAAATAAATGACAGTCCTGGGCTCAGGAAAATTTTAATTTAAATTGTCCAGGTTTCTGAAGAATAGGAAGGGAAACCATTGCAGAACAGTAACAGAATTAGTTGTGCATTACTCAGCAGTCAGGAGCCAAATAGAGATCCTACCTTTATCAAGCAGGAACAAACTGGTTGGAACTCCCTAAATATGAAAGCCATGCAACAACAGAATGTCTTTATAAAATGTATCCTTTTTTACTTCCTAGAAAAAAAATGTCCTATAATATTGTGTAGTAAGGGTATAATTTTCAGCCAAGTTCTGCAGCTTGCTCAAATGGTCTTCAGGAGATACTTTTTTTTCACTTTTCTATTAGATTCTGACAGACTATATAAACTAGGTATTAATTTTGCCTATTAAATATTAAAAGATTAACACTTTCCTCATTTTTCTCACAATTTAGAAGTGAATTATATAGTTGCATTACAATCATTCCACTTAATTTTACTTTTCATGTCATTTAATTCTTATGTCATTTTTCTCCCAGCATTAATTTTGTCCATGTTGCAGCATTCAGCTCAGGACTTATCTCACTCCAGTCCATTATCTGACCAGTCAAGCCTGCAGCAACAGGGAATCTTACTTAATTGGAAAGACTCACTGACGCAGAAAAGGTACATGTAACTTCTTGCACTAGCTATACCTTTTAAAAATGCATCATTACAGAGATGATAAGCTGTTGTCTATTCTTTGATCTGAAAGATTTTCAGAAGTTACCAGAGTTAGAAATTGCAAGGGCTGAAGACTAAAGTTCCTATCATGTTGTTGTTATGGAATAGATGTGTAAGGAATGACTGTATAGGAAGCATCAGGTGAGAATTTTTAGAAGCTCTTCAAAGCAATCAGTGAAATCTGATTTAAGAGTACCACTTCATTTTGAACTTAATAGTGCTCTCCACATAAACTATATTCCAATGTGTTTCACAAAGTTAAATAATATGGCTACTGAGATAAATAACAGCAGGAAGAGACAGTCACAGCAAGTTATAGGTTCATGTAACAGCTGTTTTCAGCTGAGATTTAAAATGAAATTGCAAAATTACAGTGAATTATTCTATACCACCATGGACAGATGTTTTCAGCAAACTCTGCCATACCTGAAAGCTGTCAAATAATAAGCAAAATTAATCAAACAAGAAAAGACTCTAGTTGGTTGGAAGAGTTCAGTGGCCTGAGCCCTACTGACACAGCTTCACTTGAAACTGAACCTGAGTGACTCTGTGGACTGTGCTTAGCAGAAAAGGCCAAGTGTAATGTGACATTAATTTTCCTCATTCTGACCTTGCCTGACTGAATGCACTAGAGCATTTAATTCTTTGCACCCGCATCAGATAGATCTATTGAGTCCAGTGGTAGCCAGTCCCTTCTGCAGCCTGTCCAGTAACAGAGTATGAGCTCAGGCAGTCCATTCCCAGAGTATTGTCCAAAATTTGACTGTCCTTGGCAGCTGTGAACCCTGCCTAGTCTCGTTTTTCTTGATCCCAATATCAAAGCAGATTTCCAAGTCATCACCTGCAAGAACAGCATTCTTCTGTAGATGGAAAGCAAACCTCAGCCTGGAACATACAATAGAATTACCTCAATTTACACTTACCAAGAAGCTGGCTAAAGCAGTGTTGGCTGATCAGCATCTTAGTTCAGATTCAAATCATAATCAGAGACAGTTTTAAAATTTTGAATAGAAGAGGGAGAAAAAGATGGCATATCATAGAATCATAGAATAACCAGGTTGGAAGAGACCCACCGGATCATCGAGTCCAACCATTCCTATCAAACACTAAACCATGTCCCTTAGCACCTCGTCCTCCCATGCCTTAAACACCTCCAGGGAAGGTGACTTGACCACATCCCTGGGCAGCCTGTTCCAGTGCCCAATGACCCTTTCTGTGAAGAATTTTTTCCTAATGTCCATCCTAAATCTCCCCTGGCAGAGCTTGAGGCCATTCCCTCTCGTCCTGTCCCCTGTCACTTGGGAGAAGAGCCCAGCACCCTCCTCTCTACAACCTCCTTTCAGGTAGTTGTAGAGAGCAATGAGGTCTCCCCTCAGCCTCCTCTTCTCCAGGCTAAACGACCCCAGCTCTCTCAGCCGCTTCACCAGCTTTGTTGCTCTTCTCTGGACTCGCTCCAGAGCCTCAACATCCTCCTTGTGGTGAGGGGCCCAGAACTGAACACAGGATTCAAGGAGCGGTCTCATCAGTGCCGAGTACAGAGGGAGAATAACCTCCCTGGACCTGCTGGTCACACCGTTTCTGATACAAGCCAAGATGCCATTGGCCATATGTGCCATAATAATTCTTCTGTAAAGGTCTTGTAGGTATAGTCATCAACCGTTTAAAGATTTCACCATTCATATGTCTTTTCTAACAGTTTCTTTCAGAAGTTATTTTGAAATACTTCAGGTGGAGAGGTGTATTTTGAAATACATTTCAGGTGGAGAGGTGATATTGCCACAATCCCATATTTCAAGACTGAAGAAACACAAACAATGCTCTAAAAGTTGCACGTATTTTATGATATGTCTCATTTTTTTACTACAGAAATGTTGATTTAGTTAGATCCTTAACTGTCTTTTCCCTGTAGTGCCCTTAACATCCCAGTAACAAAGAGCCAGCTGCTTTTCCCAGCTTCTGTTTAACGCTTGAACAGGAGGAGTCGTGCTGTGCCCAGCATTACTGGGACTCACAAGGAAGAAATGGGAGTCTGTTCAGCTTACTTTTTAAGGTTTGCCTAGCAGCTTTGGAAATCAATGGCAAGATTCACACTGATGCTAGTAGCTTGTGCATGTAGGTAATACTCATCAAAAATGAATTTTTTAAGGTGTTGCCCATAGCTTTCTCCTTCTACCACAATAAAAAACACAAGAAATGCTCCACAACAATTTGTGGGGGGAAAGCCCACTCCAGGGATGATCTGTGCTCATTTTAGAACCTGTTAAACTTTGAACAAGGCAAACAAATCAGTTATTTTGTGAGACTATGATATTGTACTAATACTAATGACTATGGGTGAAGGATAAAGACATTACATTTGATGAGGATCTGACAAGAACAGCTGTCTTTGTTAAACTTAGTGAGTTGATATTGCTACTGGCTTTCTGGGAATCAGAATTTGTGAAAAGGAAAAAGATTATTCCTGTTTGTTGATCTTCTGCAAATGCTGATTCCTAAGCAACAGCCTCAATATTCAAGGTGTTCTGCTCTCTCATTCCTGCAGTAGAGCCCTACTTGGGCTTATTTGATTTTTTTTGTTTAATATCCATGTGGTTGAAAAAAAGCATGGACTGGGTTTGGCTCATCATAATCATGCCACTTACGTCAGGTTTGAATATAAATAAGCAATTGTTGTTGTACTAAAAAGCTACAGTGTAATGACAAAAAGTACTATGTAGCAGAGCATTTTTTTAAAAATATTAGGGCTAAAAGGATGACAGTTTTCCAGGAACTTATTTAAAATTATTATAAAATAAATGCTCTGCTTAGAAAAATAGTAGAATACAATTGGAATAGAAAGTATAATTTGAAGAGGATACAATCACTGCAATGTTAAGTCATAGAATCATAGAATAACCAGGTTGGAAGAGACCCACCGGATCATCGAGTCCAACCATTCCTATCAAACACTAAACCATGCCCCTTAGCACCTCGTCCACCCGTGCCTTAAACACCTCCAGGGAAGGTGACTCAACCACCTCCCTGGGCAGCCTGTGCCAGTACCCAATGACCCTTTCTGTGAAAAATTTTTTCCTAATGTCCATCCTAAATCTCCCCTGGCAGAGCTTGAGGCCATTCCCTCTTGTCCTGTCCCCTGTCACTTGGGAGAAGAGGCCAGCTCCCTCCTCTCTACAACCTCCTTTCAGGCAGTTACAGAGAGCAATGAGGTCTCCCCTCAGCCTCCTCTTCTCCAGGCTAAACAACCCCAGCTCTCTCAGTCGCTCCTCATAAGGCCTGTTCTCCAGCCCCCTCACCAGCTTTGTTGCTCTTCTCTGGACTCGCTCCAGAGCCTCAACATCCTTCTTGTGGTGAGGGGCCCAGAACTGAACACAGGATTCAAGGAGCGGTCTCACCAGTGCCGAGTACAGAGGGAGAATAACCTCCCTGGACCTGCTGGTCACGCCATTTCTGATACAAGCCAAGATGCCATTGGCATGGAAACATCTCATGTATTTACAAGGAAAGAGAGCAGTGTGCTGTCTGACATTGCTACTTGTGACACAGTATCTCAAAGTCTAACTCATGAAAGGCATGAAGAATTGGAAAAGATTTGTAACCCATAAATTGTGAGGATCAAGTGGATTTATCAGAAGAGGGAAAAAGATCTGATGTATTGTAAATTAAGTGTTCTACAGAACCACCAGGTGAAAGTAAGCATTTAATAGCTATCTGCCAGAAAGCACAGTGTTGAACTGCACATGGCAAACATTTTGGAGTCCATAAGTTTTTCTGGGCTGCATTCCTATAAACTAAGGAAAATGATTTTGATGTATATTTAGTTGGTAAGCATTTCGCCACCCACAAAATCATCTGCTTGAAAGTGTTGTCTATGGCATTATTAAGTGCTTATATTTCTAAACAAGGGCTTATTAGAAGTGAATGAAAGTGGGAAGTAAAGATTTGGGGTAAAGCTTAAACTACATTTTTAAGTAAGTGAGTCAAGCATAAAGCCTAAAGATTGTTTTATGTTGTCCTGAACTGGCAAATTTTTTGAAGTGAGTAATGAAAGGTAGGTGAGATTGATTTTTTTCCAACCATGAGGCCAGCAGGAGAGTGATTGTGAGGAGAATAAGACCCCTTTTTTTGTGTCTATGTTGGTGGCAACAGTGGGAGGATGTATCTCCAGAGGGCTGTGATGCTATAGGTAATGGAGCTGAACACATTGCTCATTGAAGTCTAGTCAAAAACCCTGTTTATCAAAGACACTCTGTTTGCAAATATTTAATGGGTACTGAAAGCATAGTTGTGAATGATTTGTATTTTTAGCAACAGGGAAGCAGGATAGAGAACCGTGTTGCCAAGACATAATATATGTAATATATACCTCTTCTGGAACTAATTATTATTTTTGGAGACTACTGCAGAGTTTAATGCTACTGTGACTGAAATGAGAGGGCTTTGTACAATGTTAGCATAAGGATATATAGGTTCTAGTCCCAGGTTTTGCAAGAAATTAAAATAATTTTAATTCCAGTAGTGATTGGCTTCCCCATCAACACTGGATTTAGACACTTTTAGACTGCTTTACCCTCTTTTAAAATTGCTAGCCTAAAAAGATCAAAGTGCTTTGCAGGAGTTCAGGAAGTAGACACCTACACTGATTTTACTGTGAAAACTGAGGCAGATGAGTATGATAGCCTCATTTTCTAAGGACTGCACTCACTTTAATGTGTCTACTAAGATGTATGTCAGCATACGAAGGAAAAAAGAAGCAAAAATCTTCTATGACACCAGTAAGCTAAATTTCTGGATTCACAGCAGAATATCAAAGCTTGCTTTCACCGAGTATTTTATTCTCCTTTGTGTATTTTCCTCAGCAAGAAGATTGCATCCCTGTGCTACATACATAAACAACTAAAACAAAGATCTACTGTGGGTCATTAAAAAGTGCCCAGGCCTGATTTCAAAATTACAAGGTATGGATAGTTTTGTGGTCTTTCGAAAGCTGAATATAAAATGTGCAATCTGGAAAAATGGGTACTGATGTACCACAAACATTAATTGGTGAATGTGTTGCCAACATGAGCTTGAATTTTCATTTTATTGCTGAAAACCAGGCTCAGGGAGGGAAAGCACTCGAGAAATCAAACTGACAGTATGTGAGATATCCTACATCATCGAGGAAAGCTGCAGAAGCAAAGTGAGCTGGTTGGTACGATTCCAGCTCCTGGTGCTCCTTGCAGTGTCCGCTGGAATGTGTCAGGCGACCGAATATGAATGGGCTCCGGTGGGAGGGATGGCCTTTTCCTTGCAAATATTTCTTCAGCTCTTATGTTGCCCCTCAGCAATAATGGTCGGCTTTTTATAGAACACTGCCCGATTCGCCGGCAACCTTTAGGTATTTTATTGATTTAACATTTCTTCAGAGATGCCGTGAAATATATGACCCATGGACAATGTGATTTTTTTGAAAGCTGATGCTGATGTCAGGGGAATGTTGCCTGTTTCAAGCTCTGCTGTCTCTGGCATTCATTAGAGGTTGTTTTAAATATGCTTTCTACTCTGTTTATGAACTACATTTCTTTTTCCACACTTGGTAAGTGCTGTTTAACACTCCCTTCAGTGTATATTTGAAACTCGCTTTATGAATTGAGTCATTTCATGGTGAAGTAAGCTGAATGTAAGAGAATATGTCTTGGTTGGGACACTGATGTTTAGTATATCAAATCAATAAAGAACGAGGAATAGGTTGAAAGAACTCTCAGAATCCATTTTATTTATTACTTAAAAACAATGAAGCAAAATGTAGTTGTTTGTGCCCTCTGAATATTATCTGCCCAGCTGCTGAAATCACAGTGAAAGGTAATAGCAGGCTCTGAAAGAATTGTGTGTAACTCATTTGAATGTAAGGCTAACTGGCAGGATACTGAATCAGAAGCTAATGAGCAGACAGGGCTGGGATTTGGCATGTGATGGAAGTGGGTTCACCACACAAAAGTTTCAGAAATAGAAGTGCAGACCTGAGCAGCCAAGTTTGTGTTGAGACTTAAGAGCATGCACCAGCCACCACTGACCATTTGACGCCAGTGTCTAAATGTAGCTCTAATTTTAGATTTCTGTTTCTGAAAACTCTGGCCCAAGTATTTGAGGGTTTTTAAATTATCCTGCTAAGGAGAAAATGTGTAGCAGAATAGAGATAATGATATTCACCGTCCTTTGGCATATACCTTGTAATACTGACATGGCAGGCTGAGCATCCTTCAGCTCCTGTTCCTATACATCTGTCTGAAACAAAAGATGTGATTGAAGGAGCTTGTACTTTCCTCACCCTCCACCCACTCCATACACTTGTTTTATTTTTCCAGGCATCACAGAATTGTTTAGGTCGGAAAAGACCTTTAAGCGGAGCCCAGCAGAAATCCCCACAGGTATTAGCATTGCAGCTGCTACTATTTAGCCAGTATTGCTGCACAGTCCCCATTCTTCTTTTCCATTGTTGAGATGAAGCAAGAAGACATTTGCTAAGCTTAAAGTAGCTCCCAGTCCACTGAGAGCTTGAGCTAAGAGCTAGGAGACCACGTAGCATCGGCAGCACCCTTCTGCACCATGCAGGGGACAGCTCAGCGATGACACTGAATAAGCAGGCCAGAAGCTAGGTGCTTGCTTGATTTGGTGGCAGAGACAGTAGCTGTTATTGCTACACGTGATTAGCAAGATGTGGAAATAGCCTTGTTTAGAAGGATTTCTAAAACTGATGGGGCAGTTTCATGCAAGAGGCAGCAGTAATGTAATACAGACTGAAAGCAGCTGGCTAGCTAGCCTTGCCAGGTTCTGGCAGGAGCTGTAAATCATGAGGTCCCCCTTTCACGTAAGTTGACCTACTGTAACACACACGGCTCATCTGTAAGGACCTCTAAATAGCTGGGGCAGGAATAACTCCTGTGTCACTCCAGGTTTCTGCTGATACATGATAAAATTACACTGGGATGGAAATGCCATGGTGAATCAGATTGGAGTACAAATGGTAGTGACTTTTGCGTATGTGTTTAAAGCCAGGTGATAGCTGGTTCTACAGAAAAGCAGAGTGTTAGTGAAGGCTTCTTCATGGTGGTCTCTGCAGGGGCCAGCTTTTGTAGCCGGTGAGGAATGCATGCATTGAATAGCTCTGTGTGTGTGTGTGTGTGTGCACGCGCGTAGTAGATTTCCCAAAAGAAAGTCCAATAAAAACAAAACTGTGGTCTCTACCTCTCCCTCCAGCACAGGCAGCAAAACTAAGGCATGTGAAAGGCAGTGGGTGTTACAGACCCTCTAAAGTGGCTCAGATTTTGACTGAGGACTTCTGCTGCCACAGGCACCATCCTCCACTTTCTAGCAAACATGATGCCTTAGAATTGATTCTGATGTGTTAATCTTTAAAGCAGGAAGCATTGAGAGCAATAAAATTTAATCAACAGAGTACTTGTTTTATCAAGTAAATGGATAATTTTGACATTTGACATTCCTAGAAGACTCTATTTCTTGAACATTTGCTTAATTATCTCCCCTCTTTAAAAATTCTGTTCATAGTCTAGTTTAGCAGTTTACCACATAATCAGATTCAGCTTTTTTGAAACATTTTACTATTGTTATTGTTAGATAGTACATTCTCTTGGAAATGTCAAGTATGTTGTCAGATATTGCACTAATTTCAGTTTCCTTTGTCATAGCCCTGGACTTCTTTAAGAACCTACATACTGTGAGTAGGTCATTCCAGTAACCAGCTCCATCCTAAAGGGCAATGAGATGACTCGGATCAGAGGCCAGGGAATCTCTGTATAGTTAAAGGGATTTGCTTAAGGTCCCTTTTAACTGTATTTTCTGGGTTTCTTGGATCAGACATTTACAGGAATGGTATCTTTGCATTCCTGAGGCATGCTTTGGGCAAGGACTCTGTGTCACCAAACTGTAATTGTCAGATGCTAGGCATTCCTCAGGCTGCCCTCTAAGTTAATGGAGGAAGAAACAGCATCTCCAGGAGGCAACTTATCCCCCATATCTGTAATACTTAATCTTGGGATGAATGGAATTTCTACCTGAAAAGTCTGCTTCTCCCAGCTGATTGAGGAAACACAGGAAAAAAAAGGCTTAGACTAGACATCCAAGACCTAGACAGCAGAATTAGGTAAAACTAGGCCTGCCTGAGGGAAGTGTAATTCTCTGTACCTGAGCAGTATGTGCAAGCTGCAAAAGGGACAGGAGAAATGCATGGGCTAGGGAACAAAAATACATCATCAATAGTTCGGGAAGCTGAAAATTCCTCATGGTTGGCATGATGCTTTGGGACAGCATTGCTATACATTAACTCTGTTCTTGTTCTCTTTCTTAGGCATCCTGTTCTGCCCCCCCTCCATAGAGAGGATTCTGGCAGGAAGGACCTCTGGTCACACCTACTGTGACTGCTACCCCATTTCTGAATTCCACCTGCATCAAATATTTCTTAGTTTTCACTTGAGAGTAGTCACTAGGGACAGATGTTGTGAGTGTTTAGAGGGCTGGTGCAAGGACAACCTATCTTCTGAGTTTCCTTTCTGCTTCAAATAGTCCATAGACCATGTGCCAGCCCTCTATGTGAAGCTGGCATTGATTCCACAGAGTGTGAGCTGATTTCCTGAATGGATGAGGAGGCAGGTGGCAAGCCAAGAAAAGCTAATTTTCAAAGCCCGTGACTGGAGAATGAAAGACACAGATGTGTAAAGAAATATCTGTGTTATAGATCTGGACAGGCATTAATGAATGTGTGTCCTAACTATCATACCAAGGTTATAAGCCCCTGCTTACTCACAAGACAAATCTAGTTTGTATAGCTCAAACACTGGCAGTTCAAACTCCCTCTTAATTACAAGATTTATGCCTTTGCCTTTATTCATAGGGCTGATCTAAACGAATGAAAAAAGTATTTCAGTCTTGTAAGCCCCCTTTCTTCTTAATCTCATTTTCATAAAGGTAAAGGTGCCAGTTAGAATTGGTCAGACGTTTTTATAATTAAAGTTTTAAAATTTAATAGTGAAGAGCATGTCTTGCACCTTGGCACCTTTGGTTGTTCCATCAAATATTGTTTGTGATCTTCATAATGAAATTAATGTGATGGGATGCTGAAATATTTCAAACAGTTTGGCCTTCAGGTTTCTTCCTCTTGATCTATGTTTTTGCTTTAAAAAAATATTTTCCCATGGTGCAATGTTTTGTGAAGTTCTGGCAGTGTCACCCAGTAGTTCAGAGATTTGTCCTGAGTTATCCACAGGATAAGAAGTTGTGGGCTCCATCTTATGTGTGGCTGGAATTCCTCTGAATCTGCCAGCATCTCTGCCACTTGTACCAGGGCCAGTGGAGACTAAGAATGGCTCATTTAATGTATTGATGGCAGGGCACCTGAAGCTTTTCGTTTATGCAGAACCTGATTCTTCTCCTTTTAGAGTTTATTAGTCTATCAGAGTGATTTCATGTTGAGGTTTGTCTCATAGCTTCCAATTTGTCTTTAAAAAGACCAAAAAGCATTTTGAACCCACTAAATTCAGTAGGCAGAATTTCAAAGGTACTCCAAGTGGAGCTACAAACGTTTCTTGCACCTCATCTTGTCTACTTCTCAAACACAATCATCCTTTCTTGTAGGCATTTTGTCCCCTCAGCAGTCCCATGAACACTTTACATGCTCTGCACTCTGCTGGTAAGTGCCCACTTGGTGGTGGTTTTTGCTGGATTAGTTTGCTCACTACCCAGTGTGTCCTGGCAGGTGGGGTGTCCTTCTTCAGAAAGAAATGAAGATGCACTGCTGTCCTCGTACACAAAGACCAGTAATTCCCTTACCAGTGGAGCAGTGGAGTTAGTGCTCCTTCATTGCCTGCCTATTGAGACTGACAGTTCAGATTATTGTGCACATTCAGAGAAATTGAGGAAGAACGTAACAAGTTCCCTGTGCCTCGGAAGTTACTCCTTTTACAACACTGATTCTGCTAGATAGGCATATACTGTTTATATGAAGAAAATAAATCAGTATGTGTTTGTTTTGAGAATACAACATCATAGAATAGATTTAGTTTCATTGCAACACTATCAACATTGTTAGCAAATATCTTTAAGGCAGAACAGAAGGGTAATGTATTTCTCTTTCTCTTATCTTCATATTGTTTTTCCTTTTATTTGATCCTGCTGCTATGGACTGAGAACCTTTGTGCAAAGCACAGAGACAACTTCAGCTCTCATCAGATTAGTCAGTGCCTAGCAAAACTGGATTTTAATGTCATGTTGTAAAAATATTATTTTGTGCTGCTCCATGGCAACATTGTTTTCACTTCCAAATCCATGAAAAAAATGTACTTGCATGCTGATTGGATCAAAACCTGGATCTTGCTTTCAGAGTATCTACAAATCTTTTAATAATGCCCTACTGAAAGAATTTATTATGGTTATATATCCAGCAGCTCTAGCATTCCTTTTTTAACATAGCAAATTATGAATCTCTCTTGAACCACACTAGTTTGAAGTAGCGCAGGTAACTGTATTTCAGGTGCATGTGATACTTTTTGGATACTATGGTTCTGCCCGTTGCACTTCAGCATTCACATGGAATCAAAAGGAAAATCCTTTGGAGTAAATAACGAAAATGTGCACCACTATTACGGCAGTGCCTATCAAGTAGTGAGGAGGCACAGCATGAATACACTTGCCAGGAGATACCCTGTACACTGAGGGCACTTCTGCAAATGGGCTGGCTTCAGAGGAATCCACAACACCCCTCTGTTTCAAGGCCTTTATTAAAAAAAAATATTTTTCTACTTACCTGTGGCATTTCTGCAGGTTTTCAGAAGCTTATTCATACTTATCCTAACCTCTTGGGAGGAAATTCAGCTCCATTCAAAAGCCAGGAAAAGGTACAGACAACCATTTATGTCTCACTTAAAGCCTTGTTTTGAAGTTTTAAGTGCAATTTTCTACATGGAGATGAATTTCATTCTCCACTAGTTCTAAGTATTCTGCTAAAATTGGCTATATGTCACACTGAAGGGACAGCTCATCTCATGGTCCCTGTGATGTTCCTTAACCTTTTTACACATACAGTACCTATAAAATTCCTTTACCCAGAGCAGGATTGCATCTTGCTTACTCACTTGCTTCCTTCAATAGTAAATAGGCCATATTTGGTTGATCACAAGTCTTGAATTTAAGATTAATTCAGCAAATTATGTTGTCTGAAAAAAAAGACACAAAAAAACTGAAACAAAGGAATAAAAATGTTGACAAGAATAGTTCAGGTATCTTCCACACACGAGTATTTCAGCATTAGAGATTTGATTTAGAAAGTTATTTAGATGCCACTAACAACAATAAAGAAAGGGGTGATGCCTTCTTTTTCTCCATTAATAGCCCATACTACAGTGGTTTTTGCCTGGGATTTAGTTAAGCCAGGTTTAAATCTGAGCCAAACCTTAATCACAACAGTGATTCTCACACCTTGGAACAGCCCTTTTTAGTCAGCTCTAGGATGTTGTGTGCTGACTCCTCCTGATGTAGCATTTTTACTGCACATTAATATAGAAGTATTTATTCCAGATAAGAGCGGCCTGATAGCTTCCTTTACAAGTAAGACCTAAAACCATCCAGAGTGATTCTTACTGTCCCTTTCTTGCTGAACTAATATTTGAATATGCTCCGTATGAAAGATAATTTTCAAATTGAAAAGCAATAGTTTAGTGTTGAATCAAAGTATTTTTTCCATTTCTTGCTCTGGTGGCTGAACCAGAAAATCTGGATATTTTTGCTTTTTATTCATGACCAGTAAGAGCTTAAGGAGAATATGCTTATAGTAATGTACATATTAATTATAATGTGCACTATTATGTGCTAGAGCAAGAAGCTTTAAGCAGGTTAAATGGTAGTTTAAATAGAGTATATTATGCAGGCATAGCTATTTCAGCTGCAAACTCCCACCAAAGGTAAAACTGATAGAAAATCTTATAGACTTTTAATTAACAAGAAACAGCTGAATCACCTTAATGGATTATGGGTAACAGACATGGCTTGTAAAAGTCTTGTGAATAATTTTCCATTTTTCCAGGAACCTGGACACAGTAAACAAACCAAGAAGTGAGCCTATTAAAATAATTAAGATAAACCAAGTACTGAATAGCCTGAAGCTCCAGGTTCAGTGAAAATTCTGTCATTAAAACAACAGGCTGGAGGGAGAACCATTAACATGTAAATTGCTGGTCATCCTCTGCTGCAGCTGTAGCTCTTTTTCTGTCTATGGCAAAAATAAGATAGAATTCAGTGTCTGCAAAATGGATCTGGTGATGATAATTATTGAAAACCAGCTGTCTTATTTCCTTTGTAATTACCTGCTATGCAGTAACTTTTTGCAGGTTCCCAGGAAGTATTCCTTTTCATACAGAACTTTTATCTTTGGTGCAGAATCAATATTTTTTATCTCATGGATATTAAAATTTTGTTGAAGTAGGAAACATTTTTGTATGTATCTTGGAACATTCCTAAATGCACAGTCTCTTCTCCCAAGTGACTAGCAATAGGACAAGAGGAAA
Source organism: Phaenicophaeus curvirostris (assembly GCF_032191515.1). NCBI lineage: Eukaryota > Metazoa > Chordata > Aves > Cuculiformes > Cuculidae > Phaenicophaeus > Phaenicophaeus curvirostris. The sequence goes on along the minus strand of NC_091397.1, from coordinate 47,000,590 downwards.
TGGCCTCAAGTTGCACCAGGAGAGGTTTAGATTGGATATTAGGAAAAATTTCTTCACTGAAAGAGTGGTGAAGCATTGGAACAGGCTGCCAGGGAAGTGGTGGAGGCTCCATCACTGGAGTTGCTCAAAATATGTAGGCACAGCAGTTCTGGACATGGATGCGTTGGGCTGATGGTTGGACTTGATGAACTTAGAAATCTCTTCCAACCTTAATAATTCTGTGATTCCATGTTCCTTAATACAGGTTAATTTTCCCCCTACCCAGCCTCTAGCCTCAGCATTTCCAACTCTCCTCTGTCCACCAAATCTATTATGTTTAAAATTAAACTTCTGCTAGTGTTTTGGGTAGCATGTCCTCGTTGTCTTAGAAGACCCTCCAACACACAGGGTATTCTCTTTTCAACAGTTGTATCTGATGAATATTACTATATACCAGCTTCTCCTTCCCTGCTTGTCACCCTCAGGAAAAAACAATAGGGGCTTCTGCTTCTCTTAAGATTTCCATTGGTTGCTAAGCACATTTTAAATGTAAGCTGTCATTTCTTTCTTCACATTCTTTCTTCCTCTTTTTTTTCCTGCCTTCATCCCCAAGTCCATTTGTGATATTTTTGTGGAGTTGTTTTTTGGCTTCATTGGAGCATTGATTTTTTTTTTTGGTTAATTTATCTAATTCCCAGTCAAATGAGGACATGGTACTTGTAAATCATTTAGTTTCTCATTAATCTCTTCCACTGCTGGTTCCATTTTTTTTCAGCTGTCTCCCTATTTACTATCTCTAGTGAAAAATATCCAGTGTTCCCATCACTTGTCACAAATAATGTCACGGTTGCTGTAGATCCATTGGCCTGAATAATCAACATTACTTTTTTTATTAGAAATGAAAATATTTGCTGCTGCTGTAGAAAGCCACATCTTAAATCCCATGCAAGGACGTTCACTAAACGAAATGCAATAAACAGAACATCTAAAGCCTGCTTTGCATTAGTTTTTCTTTAACAATAGCTGTAGAATTTTAAGCTGCTGGTTAGAAAAGCAGAAATCCTGAAAGCTGTATCCTTATGCCTTGATACCTCTCTGGTAGAGATATAATTGAGATGAGAGGAATAAGGACTTCAGCATTCACTTGAGAGATGCAAGTATCAGCTCAGTCTAACCCACAGATAAAGAATTCTCTACTGCTATCCTCAACTGGTATAAACCACTGGTATCGCATCAGACTTACAAGCTGCTTACAGGTAGATTGGCAGGACAGGCAGGGTGACTGCTTATATAGCAAAACAGCAAGAAAATAATTTTCTCCATAAATGAAGAAGTACTTTTAAGGGCAATAGGTGGTACTCCCTATTCTTGGTCAGGACCAAACACTGCTCTAGCAGGGTAGGAAAGAGAATTAGGCTAACTTGCCTACTGAAGGGAACTGTTGTCATTGCCCGTAGCCATTGCATTAGTTTTATTTTTGAGGTAGAATGGGCTTCACCTTTAACATTCCCTGACCAAATCTATCCTTCAGCTGCATGAGAAGAGTATACTCATGTCCCCTAATATTGCTCTGTACCATATGACAGCTTTTTCAAAATGGCTTTCATTGCATCTAAGGGATGTTCACAGCTTATTTCTATATAAGCATACATATGCTTTCTGTTCTTTAGATCATTAATCTCAGCCACTGTTATTATTTTGTGTTTGAAAAGAGACAGATTTTGCCAACAGACTATTTCTTTGTGTCACTCATCCTGACTTTTTCCATAGGTTTTATGCAACAGTTACTGAAAACAACTTCAATGCTATGGTTATTTTAGCTGCTACACAGTGACTTGTCTTCCTCTGACTGTAAAGGGATTTAAGGGGCACTTAATGTTCTCTGCCATGTAAGGGGCAGTTCCTTAGCCAAGAGAATGATAAGCATCTTAGCCTTACTATAGATAGAGATGTCAGGCTAAAGGGAAGGATAAAACCATGTGCACATTTTGTATTTGAGACAGCAAATGATAAATATTGCCTCTTCACAAACAGAAATCCTACATAGGGAAGATCAGGCCACAGTGTTTCTTCATGTGGCAAAAATATCAGAGTACATGGAAAAAATTGGTGAAGCTTTGTTTGTAAAGTACGCACCGGTTAAATTGATGCCCCTTGCTGATCAGTCTAATGCTTTTAATGAGGCTAGGTAAGCAAAAAGAAGGCAGTAATGATGCTGATGACTCAGAGATTTCTCCCTGCAAAAGAAAACAAGCAGAAGATGGTTGTCTAAACTGTCTAAACAGTACAGTGGCTCTCCAGGTGTCCTTTTCACCTGTAAATGGGTTGCTGGATAGCAAGCTATCCAAACTCAGAGGTACCCAGTGGCACTGAGTATAAATACTAGAATGTAAATAAGTATATTATAAGAAAGTAAGATTTGTTATGTTTCAGCCACCCTTTGGCTTGCAGTATGTATTTTTTTAAGCCTGTTTTTTTGTTGTCCTTTTTGTTTAAAGAATTATGCAGCAGCACAACAGCTCAGAGTCTAGGACCAGCATGCAGAGACACTGGGACACTTTGTTCTGCTCTGCTGTATGGTATTTAACCCATCTTTCTTGATGAAACTTCCCTGATCTGAGGGTGAAGTATGGTACTTATTTTACACCCCCTCAATCTGTTTTGTTTGTTTGTTGTTTTTTAATTTTTGTTAGATAATTCAAAATTTGGGGCATATGATTTGCATTCAGTCATTTGCATTCAGTCATTTGCCCTGGGATACCATCCCTTCACTATGGCTGATTTCACTACAAAATTTGTAGTCAGTTCTATAGATCTAGAGATGACAACTCCCTGGGATGAACCCTGACCACTAGGTGACAGAGTCAGGTTACTTTCCTCCACCCAGAGAGCTTCTAATTTTTTTCTGCAAAGTGAAGCAGGCTTAGATAGTGAGATAGATGTTAAGGACCATTAAGCTTGACATGTGCTGGCAATGCATGCTTGCAGCCCAGAAGGCCAACCATATCCTGGGCTGTATCAAAAGAAGTGTGGCCAGCAGGTTGAGGGAGGTGATTCTGCCCCTCTATTCCTCTCTTGTGAGACCCCACCTGGAGTAGTGTGTCCAGTTCTGGAATACTCAACATAAGAGGGAGATGGAACTGTTGGAATGGGTCCAGAGGAGGGCTACAAAGATGATCAGAGGGCTGGAGCACCTCTGCTGTGAGGACAGGCTGAGAGAGCTGGGCTTGCACAGCCAGGAGAAGAGAAGGCTCCGAGGAGACCTTATAGTGGCCTTCCAGTACCTGCAGGGGGCGTTCAAGAAAGCTGGGGAGGGACTTTTTACCAAGGCATGTAGTGATAGGATGAGAGGGAATGGCTAAAAATTGGAGGAGGCAAGATTTAGGCTAGACATTAGGAAGAAGTTCTTCACAATGAGAGTGGTGAACACAGGCACAGGCTGCCCAGGGAAGCTGTGGATGCCTCATCCCTGGAGGTGTTCAAAGCCAGGTTGGATGGGGACTTGGACAGCCTGGTCTGTGGGAGGTGTCCCTACCCATGGTGGGAAGGGGGGGTTGGAGCTGGATTATCTTTAAGGTCCATTCCAATGCAAACCGTTCTATGATTCCTGCCCCATAAAACAGCCAGACAGTTGTGATAAGGACAGTTATCCGGAAAGGCCGGTTTGACCGATTTGAGTCACCTCAGGCAGGAGATGGTTTTGAATATGTGCTTTCTGTAGTCTAATTTGCTGAGTTTACCACTAGATTGTGGTACAAAAGAGGGAGCAGTAGATCATCTGTTAGCCGTGCCTCAAAAGGCAGGAATAACACTCTTTCTTTAGACATGGTGATAGACCACCACCTGGAGCACCCATCCACTGGAACACCAACTAGTGGGACCCAGCAGGGCTTAGCACGTGACTGTGAAGTAATATGAAGTATCTGTGCATGTGGCCAGAAGTACTCTAGATTCTCGGAGGACACTCGTGTTTATGCTTGAGTCCTTTGAGGATTTATGTGACAAATGGGGAAGAGGCAGACAGCAGTTTTACCTTCGACAGCTTCAGGGTTGGCTAGTGTCGCCCTCCATGCCTCCCTTCCTCCTGAGCTTGAATTTTACTCCCAATATTCTCTACCTCCTCCCTCTCCAGCAGAGCAGGGGGGTGGGGAATGGGAGTTTCAGTCAGCTTATCACATGTTGTGTCTGCTGCTCCTTCCTTCTTGGGAGGATGACTCCTCACACACTTCCTCTGCTCCAGCGTGAGATCCCTCCCACTGGAGACAGTCCTGCACGTACTCCTCCAGCATGAGACCTTCCTACAGGCTGCAGTCATCCATAACCTGGCTCAGCATGGGTTTCCATGGGGTCCCTGCTGCCTTTGGGCATCTCCACGTGCTCTGGTGTGGGTTCTCCAGAGGGTGTGGGTAAACATCCACCGGAACTCCTTATAGGCTGCAGGTGGATAGACTTCTTGGCCATAGCTTTGTTTACAGGCAGCAGGGGAATCTCTGCTCAGGTGTCTGGAGCACCTCCTTCCTTCTTCATTGATCTAGTGTTCTCTGCAATGCTCTTTTTCTTGTATCTGATGTCTGCATAGTTGTTTCTCTCACATCTGGTGGCTGCAGGGCTGTTTCTCCCATATCCCACTTCTCTCTCTCCACCACCTCTCCAGCCTGGTCTGGTCTGAGCAGTTCAAGGAGCTGTGGCAGCCTGGCCACAAGCAGGGGTGGGCTCCCTCTTCTCTCCACAGCTGCCTCATCACTGTTTCCCCCCCTTCCTAAGTATGTTGTCACTGATTCATTACCACCATTGCTGATTGGCTTGGCCTTGGCCAGATGTGGGTCTGCCCTGGAGTTAGTTGGCCCCAGCTTCTAGTACCTTCTCACAGAAGTCACCCTGGTACCAAAACCTTGCCATGCAAACCCAACACAGGTGGTAAACACAGAGTCAAGAAAATTGTAGATGCTCTAGCCTTTTTGTGCACCTGGTATTAGTAGCTTTAGCACTTAAACAACACAGTCTTCTGCCGGCACAACCTCATGCCAAGAAAACCACAGTAATGTATGTTTGGTGCCAGCTGTACAAGTTACACCAAAAAAAACCCTAAACCCAAAACTAGAGAAAAGTTTATAGAATCTGAACTATTTCTGGAGGGGATTTTTGGTTATATTTCACCTGCAAGGCTTAGTTAATAGGACTACAGGTTGTAATAGCGCAGTGCTTGAAAACATGCTGGATTACATGGAAATGTGTTTTTTATGGGATGCTTTCATAAGCAAGCTTGGATGATACAGTGGAGTTGTTGAAAAATCCAGCAGCATTTCCTCAGGCAGCTCCAGCACACTGCTTTGCATATCATAACCCATTTTTTTGTGGGCCAAGGAGTTTCACATGTGACTTCTTTTTCCTCATACAGTTCTTACAAGAGTTTTATGTTTTTATTTGTCACTATAGAAATCAGCATGACCTTTACTATAATTTTGAACAGTTGTAGCAGGCTCAGTACAATGTATGTTCAAATGTACAAGGTAGGTGAGAACGTCACATGCACTACAGAACATTTCTGTGCTTTGTCTGGGGAGCTGGTTAGCCTGCTATGCACAAGAAACCAGAACAGAGCACAGTGCATTTCTCAGTGCATAAGGCAAGCTGAGCACTTGGTAATATTTTTCACTTTCTATCAATATACTGTAAAGCAAAAATGTTAGTATACATATTCCTAGGCAACAGTGCATTTTTGCCCATTGTTAAGCACCGTAATTCTCTTTTGCTTGTCAAGATGTGCTGCCTATGAGTGTGAGGCTTCAAAGGAGGCCATTTAAAAATGTACTTTTCCATTTTGGATTGGAATCTACGTGCCCCCCTAAAAGCAAGTAATTGCAACTGCAGTTTTGAAATCCTGCTAAAAAAAGGCAGTATCTCTCTTCTGACGTGTCTGTGCCCTTACTGCTGGAAACCAGTTAAACCAAGGGAATATTTATAGCACTAGTGAGAGAATAAAGGTGGTCCCTTAACTGTGACATAGCCCATTTCAGTCCTGTCAGCTGTCTCCTTTTTCAGTTGAACATCAGAAAGCAAGTTCAATTCAATGGTGGCTTCATGCTGCTCTCTGCTGCTAGCTCAAGCTTCAGTCAACAGCAGTGTGAGTTGGTTATTAGAGCCTTCTGTCTGTACTGGCTGCAGCTCCTGCTCTTGATCCCTGATCTCTTTGCATCTAACATCCACTTGCTCTCTCGATTGTGTAATGCTTCATGGAAGCTTTCTGGTCCACTCATGTGCAGGAGATTTCAAGTATATGCTAATTTCATTGTAAATTATTGACAAGATGAATACGGAAAGATCTGTTTGTATAATGCTTTTGATACTGGAGAAATCTGATCAGATGTTTTCCATCAAGGAAACCTCTTGTCCTGTTTTCCCTTCTTTGTATGCTTCATCGTGAGTGTCTCCTGCTTGCCAAGTGGACTGTGAAACTGAGAACTAGCACCTACAGTGTTCATATCTGCAAATACATGAGGGGTATAATGAAGTATAGCCAGCTCATTATGTTGGTGTCTGCACGTTTGGCTCTATGGTGACTATCACCGGTTCCTTCCCTGCAGGTTAGAGCGGGGAGGCGCAGTGAACACCTCTGAGAAATGCTCAAGAGATCCCAGAGAACAGTGTTTAAAGCAGTTGGATATCATTCATTAAAACTGTAAGTGAATTTCCTTAGCTAAACCTAGTAGCAATCCTTCTTTGACCTTTCAGTTATTATGGGTTGTTATTGGGATTATTTTTAAGATCTTATTAGGATTATTGTCCTTAGGATTAAGGGGCCCCAAGCTCTTTTTCTCCTAAAAGGATAACATGTTCTTTTTATTTTAGATTAAGGAAATCACAGACCTACTAAATCTCGTGATTGCTCAAGAGGCTCCTGCCGTGGCCTCATATCTTGTTTTCCTCACCTGCCTGACCTTTGCCTTAACCATCCACTATATAACACCCTGCCCTTCCTTCTGCTTTGTGGAACCTGATGGTGGAGAATGTGCGTGACCAATGTGATCTGTAATCTGCCTGTAGCAGCACATGGTGCATGGGAGGAGCAAGGCCATGGTGCTACCATGAAGCATAGATACGCCCTTTCATGAGATCCAGTATTTGAAGAGACTTTCAGAACTTCTTCAGCAGGAGCCTTTTACCAAGACAGCTCACTCTGTCACAGGCTTACCAGATCCAGTCCACTATCACACACTGAAGGCACTGGGACATGAATTCTGGGAAAGAAGTAAATTGCATAAATCCCAACCCAACCCTTCAGTGAAAGCTAATACCTTCCTTAACAGCCAAAAGAGACTCTGATACAAAATGTTTGTTATGCTAAGGACTCTGAAGGCACAATACACAGAAAACAGGTATTTTGGCTGCATAAATCATAGAATTTGAGAATATTACCAGTGTCCCCTTGTACAGATCCCTGTTGAATCTCTGCGATGTAGAGAATATAGTGTTTATTTCCCTTCTGTAAGTTGATCATGTACACACTTGTCTGACATACGAACTTTCAAAAAAACTTTGATTTATTTTTTTTCAAGTCCAGAGGCTGTAACACTGAGACCCTGAGTTCTTCCAATTAGCTGCCAGAAATTAAATCCAGGCTTTTTGATTCACGACCATTATGCCTGAGTACTGACACCCTAAACACTGAATTCCGGGAATTTGACTCTGAAATTCACAGTCTTGGCCTCTCCATCTGTGTGCACATACCCAATAGGTACTATGTCCTTATATGCTCTGAAGTGGTATCTCTGTTTAGGGATTCTTGTCTGATATTTCTGGGACTTGGAATTTGCTCTTTTGGATTGTCTTGCCAGAGAGACTTGAACTTGGCCCTTTGCCTGCTTCCTTTGGCCTTTAGCCTTTGCAGTGGTATATTCTTTCCTGAGAGTTGTCTTCATCTCAGCCATCTGGGAAAAATGTGATTTTTCCCATCGTTTTCCTGCTGGATTTGCAGGGACTACAACCTGATTGTGATCTGCACAGGTCACTGATGTTACAGAGAATGGGATTATCTTGCCTTTTTTTTTTTTTCTCCTCCAGGTATTGGTCTTATCACCTTGCTTTTTACTTGGCCTTAATGTGATATCTCATGAGAATTCACACTTTGCCCACTACACAGCATTCCATCTACCTGCTGATATTAAACCAATTCAAAATGTCTTGCAGATCCCCAATTCAGTTATAACATTATGAAAGTATCAATATGGAGAATATTTCCTGGAAAAAAATCAAACCAAAAGAGTTAGATACTGTTTTATTATTGTTTTTTTTAAAAAAACCCTAAATATTCACATACATTGCACTTGGGCATACATTGCAGGAGCTGAAAGTGTCCTTGTTAGATTAAACATTGTGGAAAAAGTTCACATGAGATCATTAATGACTCCAAAATACAGATGTTGATTTTCATTCCCCTTCCTCTTGAAAAAAAAATAAATCTGGTGATCCAAACTGTAATGATCTGAACTCATTCAGTAAAAGTTTTACAGATTTCCTGAGCAGTGTCAGATGGCTTCCACAGTTGGAAGAAGTTCTAGTTATATCACACCTAAATATATACCTATTCTCTTTCAGAGAACTTTTTAAAAGTAGCACCTCCTGACCAAGTTGCAATTACTAAAATTGTTTCGGTCTCAGTGAGGAGGCTCGCCAAGCTCAGAGTGAGACCTGAGCCATTCTTCTGGTAGATAATACACCTGTATGTTTACTGTGAAGCTTAATGGGAATCCAAGGTTGGATTCCCATTCTTACTACCGATGGGTTCAACATGAAAGACACCTAGAGGACTTTCTAGGTGACAATTAGTGTGGCAATTTGTCCTTAAGATAGGCCTCTGCTGCACATACTGTAAAGATTATGTAGGGGTAGTGTCTCCAATGCTGGATAAAATGGGTCAGGGAGAATTCTCTGCCTCTGAGCAGATCATGTAGCCAAGCTCATATTTACACGGCTAAATTCTTTTCCACTCTTTGAACATGATAATCGAGCCCAAATGGCTTAATAAGGACATGCCAGTATTATTCTATCCCCCAAACTAAGCCCAGGTAGGATGTGGGAGAATGAGAGTTAGTGTTAGTGAGAAATGGACTGCGAGCATGCTAAAACCAAAATGACATTGATGATAATGGACCAGAACACAAATTGGTGCCTGGCCCAGCTTAGGATACAGTATATCGTTATTAAGATTGAACTTCTTGGGTATTTTAAGTCCCAGTGTTACACATTATAATGATGATCACTGTGGTGGCAGGGTCATAATAACAACAATTATCAACAATGCTGACCAGCAAGGAAAAGAACCTTTGCTACTAATGGCTAATCATTTCCAGTGATACTAAAGAAACTTCATGAAGAAAAACTGTGAATACTTACTCCACTTACTCCATTGGCTTTGAATTGGTGTCACGCTCCTTGACTATGAATATGTAAGTGGAGTAAGGGAAAAAAATTATGACCACATGGTGCCTTTGCCTTAGAAGTGTTGCCCCCATTTGAATCCCAAGTGGCTTCTTTTTTGGACCAAAATAGTTTATTACTGTGGAGACAGTGCATTTGGACATTGCTGCTCTGATCCGAGTCCTTTCAGGCTTTTGTCTTGAGGCACTCTGTCCTGTCCAATTCTGATCATGTAGTCATAATCCCATGCTTTGGTACAAGACTTCCTCTTCATTCCTGAAGATGCATTTTTTCCAGCTCAGTAATAAGATGACCTAACAAATATGTCTTTTGTAACCTCATCTATTTGTTTAATGGTCAGTGCAGCCCAATAACAAATGTCAGAAACGTCACTCTTTCAGCTGCAGAGGAAAGAAACAGAAGTTCAACACATGGCATGTCAGGGATGGACAGAGATGCATGGACTTAATTAGCATTCCTTACATGATTTTCATCGAGTTCAATTTTTTAATATTTTGACAGGACAGTACTGTTTTCATAGGTTTCTGATCTGAAAGTCATAAGTGACAAAACAGATCAGTGTCCTCTTCCTCTGTGTCATGACTGTTACCTTAATTTATTTTTCTGCTCTTAGAAGAATAATGATTATCCTCTCACTTCAGTTAAAATATAAAGGCATCTGGGAATTCCAGGTCATATCTTTTGTTAGAAAATTCCAGTTAAAATATTTTCTGATTGACAATGAAGTTGATAATATTTTTGAAATATATCTGAGGGGGTTGTTTTTTTTGTTCATTTTTTCTTTGTAATATTTGATCATTTGGAGGTAAGTTTTACTTATCCAAGAAGAGATATGATGGAGGAGCTTATTATGGTACAGCTTTGTGTGTGATTGTCTTTGGCCCCAGTCCTGGGGCTTGATCTTTGCAGACTTCTCTGAATGGTGTACAGAGGCACTTGAGGTCATGGAGTATATTTCTATATTACGTAATGAAACTCAGCTTATAGACCTCTGGAGTATTACTGGCCTGAAGTCACACATGCAGATGGTGCAGAGATGCTAGGCTTGATGAAGCATTACTGCTGAAGAGCCACTGGTGATGATCAGCTGCAAAAGTGTTCACTGAAGTGAGGCCAGTACTGAAAAGGCTGGGAGTCAGTGGTCTACAATGTGTTACATCGAGTCATTCACAGGAACGACCAAAGTTTTGTCAAATGCATGAAATGCACAGGGATGGTCCTGCAAACCAGTTTGGGGTTTGGCTTTGCCCTGAACCTCCTCAGCCAGAAGACAAAGGTCCCTCCTCCACTCTCCACCTGGACACAGAGCCTGTACAGTTTAGTAATAGGTAATAAATTGTAGTAAAGTTGCAAGTAATAATTCCTTCTGACAAGGGTGAAGCTCCTGAAAGGTTTGTTCAGAGACTGACAAATTGGTCTATTCAGCCTGTCCCTGAAAAGAGAAGAGGACAGGAGGGTGCTCAACTGGGAAACTGCAGAGCACAGTCCTGTTGGTGAAATCGAGCTAAGTATAGCCAAAAGAATAAAGAGGGGCAACCTTGCCCACAAGACTTCCTCTGGAGCTAGATTACTAGTTTCTTGTCATTACAGGTAGGTCCACTCAGGCTAGGGCCAAGCAAGGGAATGTGACAAGTGAAAACAGCTGATCATCCATCTGGTGAAACTGCTAGAACTGTGTGTTTGCAGTTCAGGCTAAGTCAGTTGCTAAGAAAACAGCTGCACTGGTTTGAGGTTGTATAGTCTCTTTGGTGTTTGCTACCCTCCCTCTGGCAGCAGTTACTATTCCTGTAGGGAACCTGGCAGAAAGAACCACGTACCTGTGCCCTCATTAACAGTTTGGCATCTTAGTGGAAACCATGTTATTTGATATTAAAAGCTATCAGGTGCACTGGGAGATAGGGTGATTTTGGTTCAAACTTGGTGAGCAGGGTTTAAAGTTAACACATATCATGTTTAACTTTAAATTAAATTAAAGGAAAGTCATGCTTTTGGTTAAACTAATGTTACTCATTGTGAAGTTAAATTCTCAGATTCATATCTGAATACTAAGAAATGTAAGCTGTTGTGGAGGTTTTTTTATTTATCATGAAATTATGAATTTGTTGCAGACAGAAGTAACAGATTTTGGTATTGTGCCATCATAAATGTATGTTACTCGAGTCTTTATTGCACCAGATCAAATGCTTCTATGCAAACCACGAAAATGAAATCCAAGAAAATTGCCTTCATTAAGGTATAAATGAAACCATTTGCTGTACTTACAAAGTCATTCTCAACCTGCTTTTGGCATAAAGTGTGTCTTTTACAGCTTGTCTTGGCACACACATCTCCTGCCTTCCAATTATGAATGCCTTGGGGTTACCAAGTAAGCAATAATTCCAGCCTGTCCTGACAGAAGACACTGCTGCATTGCATTAGTTTTCTGATAAATGCATCTTCCCAATAAGCTGAAACAGCATCAGTAACATCTGCAACAACAGGGCTTTAGAAAGTGGGTCAGGTATATTGATGGAGTGGAGAATGAGAATGGATGAAAGAGTGTGTATGAGCTCATGTATAAATGTGAATTTACTTTTGTCTTCATATTTTCCTCCAAGTACCTTGCTAATTGTTTCAGGTCCTCTGGTGGTAGTCACAGAGGGAGCTTCAGTATAAAGTGCTTTACTTGGAGATTTAGTCACCATGGCTGAAAAATCCAACTCTGTTACAGTTAATAGTAATTAATTTTCTTGACTTATATGGGGGCAGCATTTCTCCTTGTAATTCCTGAGCTGGTTCTGGGCAGGATCTAGATAACTCATTGATTATGCTATTTGTTCTTAGTGCTGCTCTTTACTGTTGGCTCTGGAATTGTGTACATGACATGACAGTAGGTTGTTTGAGGTTAAAAAATGTCTAAAATAAGAAGAAAAATTTCAGGAGAGAAAGGACTAAAATCAGCAGACCAAGGGTTACAATCAGCTAGAGAAAGAAGTAGATGGAAAACCTGTGTTTTAAGTCTGGTGTAAATATATCAGGCAGCCAGGTGGGAGGATGTATTGTGAAAACATCTACAGTGAGAAGTTTGATTCCCTGGGGTGAGAAAAGAGATGGTGGAAGCAGCAGCAGCTGCAGTCAGACCAAGAAATCTCTACTTTTGTTGTTTATTTTAACAGCAGTATTGAGCTTATGTTGTGTTGATGGCTCTGGAGACCGTCTAGTTTTCTTCTCACTGTCCAAGCAGGGCAGATTTCATGCACGCTTCCTGGAAGCTGCCCGTTAAGTTGGCTAATGCATAAACTGGAATGGTCACTTAGAAGGAACAGGGATTTTGATGGAAGCACCTCGGCCATCAAACAATTCTTTGCAGTAGCAGGCAGCCCTGTGATAAATGTTTATACAGATAAGTCAACAGAAATACTACTCTGTGTATATCCCAGGAGCCAAAGAATACTTCCCCCAAACTTGTAATAGCATCAAGTCGGATATTATCACAAACAAAAGGTAGAACCACAAAAGTACGCCAAACCACAGAAAAAGAGCAGAAGAGACCGGGGCATTACCATTGTGTTCAGGCTCTCAAGTATCAGGGGAATTTATCCCCTAAAGAAGTCTAGAAGATCTTACAAAGTAAACAATGCCTTGTGCTACTGACAGAGACCAAAACCTTCCAAACCTTCCCTGCCAATCTGCTCTGAAATAATTTTTGGCTCCAAACCTGGCCACCAGGTTAATTCTCGATGCCTGAGCAAGATGCATCATGGTTTGGACAGCTGTTTATCCTCCATGTCCATTCAGTTTTCTCACTCACCTCTATCTTCTGAGACACCTAAGGAGGTTCTTCATTAATATCACTTATGGACATAGCAATAGTAAGTCATACTAGATAATGACTGTACACAGATTTTCAGACCCATCTCATGTTGACCAATCACCCACTATGACAGAAATCTTGTCAAATCTTTTAAAAAAATTAATCTGAAAATAAGCTTACTTTCTTTTTATGCTTGTTTGTTTTCCTGTTAGACTTTGCTGTAAGGTGAAGGAGAAAGGGGGCATTAGAGACTAGCACAGGAGTCTTGTTTGGCTTTCCTATGTTGGCACCATATGTGTCTATCTTCTTTTTCACTGTGATTATCTATAGTAGCAAGGATCAGATAGAAATCCTAGGCTTTCCTAAGCATTTTTATAAATTAAACCCCTCCAGATGGGAATCTGTCAAACCAGGTTACCTTTGAGACCCCTTTTTATTGACATTATCTCTTAAAATTACCCTGTAGAGTTTCAAGACCACTAAGGTCCATATTCTTCTAGCCTTCAAACAAAACAGAAGAAAGAATCACAGAATCACAGAATCACAGAATAACCAGGTTGGAAGAGACCCACTGGATCATCGAGTCCAACCGTTCCCATCAAACACTAAAATATGTGCAGACATCATAATAGAGAAATCAAGTGAAAGCTTCAGCCCATTTTTTACACCAAGAGGTTCTACATAACATTCTGGAGCAGGGCACAGCAAAGAGGGGGCTTGTGAAAGAGTCCATTAGTAGTTCAATTGTCCTGGTGCAGAAACTGGCATTTCAGCACATAAATCACCAGATATTTTCTAAATAGACAAACTGAGCTCTGAGTTGCAAACCTTTGAAAGTCTCATGTGTAGTTTCCAAAAGGTGGGCAAGATTGGTTTTATAATGCCTTAATATATCCAATCTTCCATATTCTTTTTAGTGTTGAGTAGATCCTGGAAATTCCCTGAATGCAGTCCTGTTATTTACCATTTTGCTGTAACCTTTCTATTGAATTGATTTTTTTTTGACTGGTAAGGGAGAAATACTAATTAGCTCTCTCCTTTTCTTGATAGCTTGCCTTATTATAAAACTAATTGCTGTCTGACTTTAATTGTTGTGAGAATTAGAATTCTGCTAAAAGCCTCAGAGTAACAAAATTAAAACCAGGAGATTTTTCTAATGATTCTGTGCTGGGTCGGATACTTAAGCATTTCTTCCAAAAGGAATTTTCACTTTATTTGGAAAAGGAAAAGAAAAGAGAGTACTCTTCTGTATACTTTAAGTTCAGTTACTGCAACAGGCTTTTAAACTAGGTTCTTAGAAAATGGAAGCATAAAGTGTAAAATATATTCAGGGCTAGAATTGTTAAACAAAAAATCCAGTTTGCTATCAATAGAGGTTTCTGCTTGAAAACTAATGGCATGATTATTATCTTCACTCTAGTCCTAAGAACACTCAAGAATTTGTTTGACTTCTGAAAAGAAACCACATCATCTAGACTGGAGCAAAAGTCCTTATTGCCACTCTGCCACTGTAAATTTAGTGAGTAACAAGGGACTAGGCTTAAAGAATATAATCATGTGTTTACAGAGAAGGGTTAAAAATAGCAGCAGTGATGTCTTTTGATGGCCAGATTCTGTAATGAAAAGCAAATGGCCTTAAAGGGTCACCTTGAAAAAACTGAAGTAATCCGAGATACCTGATTTTGCCACAGAGGGCCAATTTATGTTGGAAATTTTATTGAAAAGTTATGAACTATAGGGACTGACCTTTGAAGAAGATTTAAATAGCTACATGATTAAGGAGAACTATCTATATCAATACAAGTAGCCCTATTTTAAAACTCAGTATGCTGATTCGAGCTACTGATTTAGCACTTCTAAATACCAATGGTAAGAGAATCTCTTTCAGTGATTGTGTTAGTTTTTCTGTGTCTGAACTTCTACACTGACACTAAACCTTTGTCTACACAAATGTTTGTAACGGGTTACTTTTGTGCAAAATGCAATGCAGATGATATAAAATTACATATTTTGATTTTATGTTGCTCTTGACATTATATGGTTGAAGACAGTTATGATTCAGGAGGGAATATAACTGGTTTTAATGGAGCACAGTTGTTTGTGAAGTATATAATTTAACTGCATCTTTATCCTAAGATATGTAATATACGATTCTGTATTGCTTTATGTAAGTAGGTACTAAAAGAATATGTTAAAATTATGCATTTTCACTTCACTTAATTTTTAACAGTATGGATATGTATACATTTGAGGTTTATTTACTTGTCAGATGTTCCTTAAAGTTCAGTGTATTTGTAAAATGGTACTGGCATCTTTTCTACAACAAGTTGGAAGTTAATTTTGATTTCTTTCCCTTGCAGTGACGGTGACTGATTTGGCACCCTTCTTTCTGATACACCTACAGAGTAAGACTTTGTATTTGTATTCTTCTTTGTTGTCAAGTACAGAAGACTAGGCAGTGTTGTCAACTCTACTACTTCGAATACAACTGGTTGAGTGGGCAATCACAGTCTGCATGTCTTTAAGCTGTGAAATACAGACACCTCAAGAGAAAAGATATCTCTGTAAAGAATGCCTTAAAAGTTTGGATGGGGAGTGTCTTGTGAGAAAATCAGTTCTGAATGATTAAATAAAAAAATATTGAAAATAATAAATCATTTTTCCTGCCTGGACAGCCTGATAGCAGCACACCTCATGAAAGAGTCTACATAACTGAAAGATCCAGGACTTCAAAACTTTTCCCTCAAGTTACAACTTTTGGTTTGCAGCTGACTAAGTTTTTTCCTCTAATTTTCTTCCCCTAAAATTCTCAAAAATACTGTGTGAATTGCTGTTTTCAAGACACCAGTTCACATAATCCTAATATCTCACAGTGCTCCCAAAGTGTTTGATGGTGAAAGTAGTGCACAGGAACAGTAGCGCACAGGCTCCAGTTCAGCTATTCAGTTGTGAATGTCTCTGTCAAAGTGAAAATGTGGCTGAAAACAGTCACAAGGCCCCCTTGTTCAAACTTCTCCTGTCATTTGTTTACACACTGCCATTTCTACACTGCAAACTCTAGTTTCTTGTTTTATTAATATACAGATCATATTGCAAAAGATCTGTAGGTATCCATGTCAAAACTCTACTGCAGAATAGAGGTTGTGTTATACTTACTAAGTACCAGATCTTACGTTATCAGTGCCTTCCTCAGGTAGACCTGTCTGAGCTTTGCCTCAGCTCTATCAGCAGAAACAGCTGATACTTTTCATGGGTGCCTCCTTTGGGGAAAGGGCTTTCCCTAGCCCTCAAGAAGCAGAACCAGGGGTTACAGAAAGAGGGATAAGCTTTTATCCTAGTCAGGAGATGGGTCTTTCATTTCTTTTTATGGTGTAAGAATTTTAAATTACTGGCTCATTCTTAGTCTCAAACCCTGAAGCGTATTCCATGTGCAGGGCATTACACAGGGTACAGGAGATGCGAGTTCAGATCCTTGGTCTCTCAGGAGTGTAGTAGGAAACTTTCAGCAAGATATTGGCACTGACTTGACCTTTCTGTACACATTGTTGTCTGTATTAAAGCTGTTTTCTTTAATCTAACAATAAGGACTTGAAAAGTTATGTAAGAGTTGAAGATGCTAAGAGGAGTGAGCTGCTTAGCATAATTCTTGTCCTGAGAGGTGCTTATATTTCTTGTTTATCTCCTTTGATCTCAGAAAAGATGCTTTGTCACAAGATAACCAGTTTCCTCACTGTAAAACAGTTACTGGAGAGATAATTGCAAAAACACCCCAACTTGCAGACATGACTGATATGCACTGTTCTGTGCCCAACCCCCAATCATCTCTTGTTTCTTGGTCTTAAGCTTGAATTTGCAGTGCCAGCTTGTTGCATATATTGCCTATTTGTGCCGATGATGTAGTTCAGTGTTGTGAAAGCTGTGCAAAACCCAGACACATCAGGACAGACTTGAATTGCAGTTTAATGTGTGGCCATTGGAAGCAACCAGTCGCTTTACCTTTTGCAGGGGGGCAGCTAGATACTAAACCTGCTTCCAGTTATCACAATAAAAAGGTTTGGCATAGCTGTGCTTTTTAACCACCAGTGTACAGATAGACAAAAGGGCCATTGAACTACTAACACCTGCCTCTGCTATTATGAGAGAGCTGACACAGGTCAGAAGTGTCTTCTGGTTTTATAGAGCTAATGCTATCCTGAAGAAGTTAGTCCTCTCCTGCTGCATTTCTTCTGAAAGACAGAGAAGTCGTAAGCCACCTAACTGAAACTGGTTCTCCAAGCTACATGCAGTATTTACATTATTTAAAACATGTTATAATTAACAAAATACTTTGTTCTGGATGTGGGCTGGTGACATCAGTTAGCTTTTTGCCTATGCCTAGTCACTACACCCCAGCCATGACATCAGCTGTTACAGTCCGTGCATACAAGAGATTTCATTTTACTTCAGACTTGTTTAGCCATAGCAGCTCTTCGCACAAATGCAGGATGTAGTATTCATTGCAACGAAACTGTACAAGGTCACATCAGATATGAAGACAGCTTAAACAAGTAGGTTTTATTTCTCTCTGAATGCAGTTTCATTATGATTGGTGTATACACAGAATTCCGCATTTGCTGTGCAAGTGAGTGTTGGAATCATATCATTTGCAGAACCCACAGGCTCCGTTTTTGCTAAATGACGTTGCTCAGTGTGGTTCTGAAATTGCCTGCTGCTTTGCATCTGAAGTTATCTGCATGCTTCTGAATGTTATGCGGTCCATGATTCTTGTTTTTCAACAAGGAAGAATTCATCTAAAATCTTAATTCTTTTCCTGAAATTTACAGAGACAGGAAGCTCATGCATTAGCCCTCCTTACTTAATATGGTTACGTGACTTGGAAAACAGTGTAGATGTGTTCCACTTACACTCCACAGTATCTGCATCTGCCTCCAAACAGTACCCCACAATGCTCTAAATCGAATAGAGCGCTAGACCTGTTTGGGTGCATTTCTAGGGATCAAGCTACGTTCTGGTGGCTGCAAATTACATAGAATAGAAATTCTAAGTCTAGAAACAGTATTGATGGCTTTTATTTTCTGTCTTGCTAATATGACAATTACAGCTTTTGCCACAGAGGTATTTCAGGATGGCACATATTTAGCCTGCTCAAAATTTCCTAGTTTTTATGCCTTTGGAAAATCACAAGAGGTTTTGTTTTGGTGTTTTTTGAGGTGGTGAACAAACATGCAAGCTACTTTATGTGGCAAACAAGGTGTATAGTGTTTTCTTAAGACTCCTGAAACTACAAAATGTGAAAGTGTACAGTTTGCCCCTTCTCTGCTTCATCACCTCTACTGTCATGCTCTTCAGAGGTTATTGTCTCAAGAATATCTGGAAGCCTGATTAAAAGATAACTCTGAGAGATTCTGGAAAAGAGCCATTGTGAGAGAGTCTAATTGATACAGACTGATGAGTGAAACTTTGTCTTTTTACTAATTGCATTTTCAACTTTTGTAACCTTCATACACGGATTTTATCTTCTAACTTCCAAGATAAACCAAGGACTGATCTTTGGGCTGTTCTGCCATCACATACAGTCATCTGTTATAGCCCTGTGCATGATAGCACTCTGACAGCAGCAGAGTGTAGCTCTGTGTGGGCCATGTGCCAGATACACAGCCTTGAGGAAGAGCCTGCAGCTTGCCTTGAGCATTGTGTTACTTCTGCTACTTCTTTAGCGATATCCAACCTCGTTAGTTTGAAGATATAGCTCATCCATGCCCACATTAACTGCAGTGACCGCAGTAGAGCAGTATATGGTGTTTCTCTAATTTTTCTCTGCTGCTTCTCTGTGATCCCTCTTCTCTTTCTATGTTTAAAATAGAAAGTTAAGATTCTTGAATTTTTTTTTTTAAAAAAAGATACATACCTTTCTAGTATATTTTTGTTTATTGAAAAACCATCAAGTACAGGCACATAATAGGGATGAAAACACCTTGCTTTTATTAGCCATTTTTTCTTAGAATTCTTTGTCTAGAATACAATGAAACAGGCAAATGTAAATTACATGGATATCACAAGATTTTGGTGATGTTATGAACCATAAGAATGAAGCCTGTATGCACTTCTTTGTAATCAATGTGATCTCAAGATAAAATTTGAGTCTGAGACTTGAAATATCCTCATTCATTTGTTCCAGTTTTTGAATGTGATTTCTTTATTGCTTCTGCTCCCTCTTTTATCTGCCTGAATCAAATAGCAAACAGAATCCCTGCTCCAATTGGCTGATCTTCCTTTTTTTCTTTTTTTTTTTTTTTTAATTTGCAGGAGTCATTTAATCCCTCTGAATTATAGAAGGGGCAAGTAACTTCATAAAGCTGAGTAATGAGATTTGTTAGAGCATTATTTTATCACAGGGATCCTTCTTAGAGCACATATCTATCCCAGGGAAATATTTCTTTAAAACATAATGGTTGAAACAGCGTGCTACAAGGTTGCTCCTCTTAGGAGGTTTTAAATTCTTTTGCCTCCCAACAAAGTTAGCACTAGAGAAGGGATATGACATGACCTCATTTGCCAATGCTGATTAAAGGAAAATATACAAGATATATCAGTTATTAAAAAATAGTATTACAATTTTGAGATCAGGCATCTTAGGTAGTCCATCCTTTGATAATGTGTGTTGTGAGGCTTATTTTATTAAACATGGTAATAATAACAGTTATATCTGTAATTATTGTTATTGACTTGACTCAACAAAAGTCAGCCTGGAAAGGCTGCATGTTCAAGGGTTGCAAGTAGTCCTATCTGGATTCCCCTACATTTTTTGTTTTCCAAGAAACATATAGAGGTGATTTAATAGATAGATTTAATAGATGTTGGGTATCTAATCTGGGTCTGTGAAATCACAAATCACTTGCCAGCAATTTGAGTGAGCTTGTGTTTGAGCAGCAAGTGGGGATAAAGCTAGAAACATGAGGTTGCCACAGGCGTGAACTAGATGTCCAGCCCAGGCCTGTGGTAGAGTGCTGGGATGTCCTTTAAATGTCTCTGACTCTTTTAAGCTGCTCTTGGCTCCTACTTATCCTGCCCCTGGCACCATCAGCAAGGACAGCAGTGGGTTTTGGTTTTTGACAGGTCCTTGCCCTGCCCCCTAAAGATACAGATGTTTTTGCCCCTTGTGAACTGCTCCCTGTGCTTTCCTCCACCTAGAATGTGACCTTTGGACATCTGAAGATGCCTATGTGTGTCTCAAGGGAAGGACATTTGATCACCTCTATATGCAAAACATAATCTCCAGATAGTGTCCTGTAGCCGTATTTTGGTGCTTGAATTCAGTATTCCTTCTGCTGGCTTTGGTATCTGCTGATGCCTTTACAATCCAAGCCTCACCTACTGATGGTTTGTTGTTTTGAGCCGTGATATTCTGAGCAATGTATCTCACCAGCCAGCTAATGTAATATTGTTCCTTTGAAGGCATTGGATGCTGCAACTTGAGACCCTAACTACTTCTTCACTTTACCGTATAGAATTATCACTGTTCACCTTTGGTTGGCCTTCAGTAGCACAGCAACATTATTCCTCAAGGCATCAAAAAGATAATGAACGCCCTTCAACCTCTTAATACTTTTTCTTCCCTGTCTCAGTTACCTGCATCTGACTACTAATGTTTGAGTTCTATAGGTGATGTTGAAACCAATAGAGGTAAACATGACACTTCCATTATTAATGCCCCAGGATCTGATTTTCACAAATGCAGGGATCCTGCATCTTTTATTTACTCCATTTGGAGTTGGGAATTCTTCATGATTCTGAAAATGGAGCTCACAGCTTCTCCTGGGGAAAAGACAGACAAAAAACTAAGATGCTACTCTATGAAGCTTCTAGGTTAGATTTGCAAAAGTATCTGGTCATTTTGAAAGCTTCCATCTTTAAGACCATTTAAAGAGCCTCACATTTTTCTAAAGTTCTAGAAGTCAGAACCATCCACAGGCTGTTAAGGTTTGCATACCAAAATTAGGCACTTCAAAATCTTTAAGTATCTTCTGGATAAAATTGTTTTCTTGTTTGGAAAGCACCCTTTTTTTGGATTTTGGGGTACCAGAACTGAAAAAAAGTTTTCATGCTAACTCCAAATCAATTATCCCTCTCCCACTTCGTTCTTCCTTCAGGAAGGAAGGAAGGAATGTATTGTTATTCCACTGTTCTGTTTTAACTCTTTGGGTTTGGCCATTGGTTTTCTACACAGTTTAGAGGAGGTGCCTTATTTGATGGAAAAGTTGAGTCTTCCTGTAACAAACTTCAGGAAGGAGGACAGGGGATGAGAACAGAAAGGGCACTGAGGTGAACATTGCCATACCAACTCTGTGAACAGAAGAGAGAAGATGCAGGTTTACATTCTGGTAAATGAAACAATTTAAGAAGAATGTTAATTCATTAATGTTTAAATGTAGCTCTCAATAGCTTACGCACAACACAATTCAGTTGTGTGGTCGTGGCTACTTTCAGAGAGGTAGGTATTACTTGTCAGTGTCAAACCTTTTAGTCTTCATTGCATACCACAGCTCATTATGGGGGATCATAGCTTCAGGTGAGGTAACTCAATTCATTTATGCACAAGCTGGGCAAGAAACCAATAAATATTTAAAACTGATGTATATTTACAAGTCTAATATTGCATATAGAATTAGTTGTCTGGTTTGTCTGCCAATGTTTCAAAGCTTGCAGTTTAATTATAATGTTACCTAAGTTCGATGGCTAGTGTTTTTAATGGATTCATGCTTCTGCCCTTTCTTTCAGCTTTCCCTTAAGCTCCTCTGAGCTCCTTTGTGACCCAGATTAATTGAAATCTTGTCAGCTTAATGCACTGACAAATGAAAATAGGTGACTAATGTTGATTGTCTTCTGATATTTCATGCTCTGCTTGCCAAGAATGTCTCACGTACTGTGATAATTTAAAATCCTACACATTCAGGATAGTCAGGTTTTTCATACAGACTGATTGCAGTCGGTTGATAAAGGATATCATCTTGAGTGGATGCTTACCAGTAGCCACCCCTTTTTATATTTACTCAGTATAACAAGAAATAATGAAGTAAACCCACAAGGTACCATTTAGTTGTGTGGTCTGATCTCCTCTGTATCCTGTGTCATTGAATTTCATGCATGTAAAAGCACAGAGGGTAGTAAAATACATTTGGCTAAAACCTATATTCCAGAAGGACATCTTTTACTGTTTGGGGGACATAAAGCCATAAAAAAAGTCTTGGTGCCATTGTTAGCTTGTTCCAGTCATGTATTGTCACCATAAGAAGAAAAATTGTATACTTCATTTGAATTCATCTGACTTCAGTTTCTGCCACAACTTCTTGTTATGCCATTTGCCTCTAGATTAAAAAGCTCTTTAGAATTCAGTATTTTTTTCTCCATGGAGGTACTTATATGCTGTAATCAAGTCAATCTTTTTGATACGATAAACAGATAGAGCTCTTTAAGTCTCACTTAGTAGCATTTTTCTTCAATTCTCAAATCACATTTTCAGCTCTTAATCTGCCCCCACTACAATTTTTTAACATTTTTTTCCAAAACATGGGCAGAAACACAGTATACAAGATTGATCTCTTCAGTGATATATCCAGAGATAAAATGATCTCCCCTACTTCTTATTCCCCTGATGCAGATTAATCCTTTCCGCTACCAATATCAGAGTGAGCATTTATGATGAGTTGGTGACTACAACCCTAAATCTTCTCCAGCAAGTGCCATCTCCCTCTTAGTACACAGCACCTACAATCCTTCACAGTTGTTACAGGGATTTAGTTATAGTAAATGTATTTTGTTTGACAAGGCCCAGCTTGCCACACAATTCAGTCTACTTCATGTGGTTTCTTGGTCCTTATTACCTTTATAATTTCTCTCCTTTTTGTGTCATTTTCTGAAGTGGCCCCCCTTTCACAGAAGCATACCTGTTCAATGAAGGTTCCTTACTGTCACTGCTTTTTTTTCATCAGTCATTTAGGCAAATCTTAGTCAATTTTGCATGAGCTTTAATGATATCATGGGCTACTATGTTTTCTTTCAGACTGTCTTAAAAGTGGTGCTAAGGGGCATGGTTTAACGTTTGATAGGAATGGTTGGACTCGATGATCCAGTGGGTCTCTTCCAACCTGGTTATTCTATGATTCTATGAAAAGTAAATCATCAATATGTATTTAAACAAAGAAGCAATCTCATCAAAGAAAGAGTTTAGCGAAGTTTGATTTGACCTATGCTTCATAAAAAAGAGTGGAATTATTCCTTTCTTTGAAAACTTCAAAAATTAAATCTGTGATTCCCACTATTTTTGGGGGTTCTGACGTTGGCCTGTATTTTCCTGCCATTTAAATTGCAGTTTTTTGACCACTGGTATAACTAGCACTCCTTTGGAATTTCACAAAGATTCCACAGTTTACTAAAACAGGTGAAAGAGCCCAAGTATCTATTCTGGAAATGGAAGTAAAAGTTATCTCAGTTTGCTTCTAGAAGAATGGTCATTCTGCCTATCGTTCTTAATTACTAGCAGGCTGGAGCAGTTCTTCATAGTCCCTTTGAGATCCAACTAATTGTTTCTTTTGTAGCACAGAAGTACTTATTGAAGATATTTACATTTTCCACATCAGCACAATCCCACTTACAAACTACACTTACTGGTGGGCCCATATTACCGTTGGGTTTTCTTTTATTCCTAACACACTTAAAACGTCTCATTTGTCTAACTCTTACAACCACAGATTTTTTTCCTGCCTACTGACTTCTCCTATCAATTTTATTTCTAACTGCCACCTTTGAGCTCCTAAGGGAAAGCTACCACCTTCTGTGACTGCAAAATCATAGTCTTTTCCCCACTTAATAGAGGCTTTAAGAAAGCCCCTCTTTTGGTGTCTCACTAATTTTTTTTTGCCTTGTGAGTTCTCCTTACTGTTTTTCTCACTTTGTGGAAATTAGCTTTTTTGAAGCAGCAGAAATACGTAGTTCTGGCTGGGGCTGTCCTTCATTTACCCATGATGAATGGAATCAGGCCATGATCACTTGTCCCCAGGCAACTATGAACTTTTAATTTAGTGATGACCATCTTATCTATCACAATGAGGTTCAAAGACTTATCTCTTGCTGTGTAGGATATCTATTGGGCTACAAAATTACCTTCTGCAAGCTGTAGAAGTTATTAATGACTTAGTAGAGGCTGCAGTTGAAGCTAGAAAAGGGCTGCGCTCATTTCCCCACAAACAAGGACAACTAGGATACTATGTGTAAATAAATGTTTAATTCACACCTGAATATTTTACCAGCTTCCAAAAATCTCTGCTAAACTTTAATCAGGCCTGAATTTTAATGGAAGGCATGAGGTTTTAGTGTCTTTGCTATTTAATTTGTGGACGCTTTTGGACACTCCTGTGACAACACCACTAATGCCTTTTGTCGAAGAGAAAGCTTGTTTAATTTCTATTTAAAAAAGGTAGGAATTACAAGGAAAAGAAGGGATGAGAATTAAGAAGTCCTCAGTTGCATTGAATGGGGCTGGTGTCCTGAATAAATTGGAATAAGCAGGTCAGCCACAGGTCACTTGGAGTTCTTCTTTAAAAAACAGCCCTTCAGGGCTGGCAGGGCCAGGCCAGGCTGTGATGGGCAGCAGCAGCACCATGTAGGACAGGCCGCTGCCCCTCATGCTCAGCAAGGGTTTTGTGGCACCAGGTCAGGCTATTGAGACACTGTCACAATCAGTAACAGCAATGAACCCCCAAGGAGATGGAACCATTGGAACGGGTCCAGAGAAGGGACACGAAGATGATCAGAGGGCTGGAGCACCTCTGCTATGAGTCCAGGTTGATAGAGTTGGGGTTGTTCAGCTTGGAGAAGACAAGGCTCTGGGGAGACCATAGAGGGGCTTCCAGTACCTGAAGGAGCTGCAGGAAAGATGGGGAGAGACTTTTTACAAGGGCATGGAGTGATAGGATGAGGGGGAATGGCTTTAAATTGGAAGGGCAAAGATTTACTTTAGACATTATGAAGAAATTGTTCATGATGAGGTTGGTAAGGCACTTGCACAGGTTGCCTAGGAAAGCTCTTGATGCCCCATCCCTGGAAGTGATCAAGATGAGAATGGATGGGGCTTTGAGTAGCCTGACCTGGTGGGAGGTGTCTCTGCCCATGGCAGGGCGGTGGAACTGGATGATTTTTGAGGTCCCTTCCAAACCAAACCACTCCATGATTCCGTGATCTTTGAGGTCCATTCCAAACCATACCATTCCATGATCTTTAATGTCCGTTCCAACCCAACCGATTGTATTATTCTATGATCTGTAAGGTCCATTCCAGCCCAAACCATTCATGACTCCATGATCTTCGAGGTCCACTGCAACCCTAACCCTTCTATGATCCTTAAGGTCCATTCCAACCCAGACCATTCCATGATCTTTAAGGTCCCTTCTAACCCAAACCATTCTATGATTCTATGATCTTTAACATCCATTCCCACCCAATCCATTCTATGATCTTTAAGGTCCATTTCAACGAAAACCATTCTATGATTCTATGATCTTTAGGGTCCATTCCAACTGAAAGCATTCCATGATTCTATGATCTTTAAGGTCCCCTCTAACCCAAACCATTCTATGATTCTACGATGTTTAAGGACCCCTCCAACCCACATTATTCTATGATCTTTAAGGCCCCTTCCAACCCAAACTATCCTATGATCATTAAGGTCCATTTCAACCCAAACCATCCTATGCACTTTAAGGTCCCTCCCAACCCAAACCATTCTATCATTCTATGATCTTTAGGGTCCATTCCAACCGAAAGCATTCCATGATTCTATGATCTTTAAGGTCCCCTCTAACCCAAACCATGTTATGATTCTACGATGTTCACAGTCTCTTCCAACTCAAACCATTCTATGATTCTGTGATCTTTAAGGTCCCTTTGAACCCAAACCATTCTATGATTCTGTGATCTTTAGGGTCCATTCCAATGGAAAGCATTCCATGATTCTATGATCTTTAAGGTCCCCTCTAACCCAAACCATTCTATGATCTTTGAGGCCCCTTCCAACCCAAACTATCCTATGATCATTAAGGTCCATTTCAACCCAAACCATCCTATGCACTTTAAGGTCCCTCCCAACCCAAACCATTCTATCATTCTATGACCTTTAGGGTCCATTCCAACCGAAAGCATTCCATGATTCTATGATCTTTAAGGTCCCCTCTAACCCAAACCATTCTATGATTCTGCGATGTTTAAGGACCTCTCCAACCCAAATCATTGTATGATCTTTGAGGCCCCTTCCCACCCAAACCATTCTATGATTCTATGATCTTTAAGGTCCCTTTCAACTCATACCACTCTATGATTCTACGATGTTTAAGGTTCCTTCTAACCTAAACTATTCTATGATTCCACGATGTTTAAGGTTCCTTCTAACCTAAACCATTCTATGATTCTACCATGTTTAAGGACCCTTCCAACCCAAATCATTCTATGATCTTTGAGGCCCCTTCCAACGCAAACCATCCTATGAACTTTAGGGTTTATTCCAACCCAAGCCGTTCGATGATGTTTAAGGTCCTTTCCAACCCAAACCATTCTATGATTCTACGATCTTTAAGGTCCTTTCCAACCGAACCATTCCATGACTCCACGATCATAAAGGTCCCTTCCAACCTCCCCCGCTCTCAGCTCCCACGATCAGCTCCCCCCCCGGCTGGCAGCCCCCGCCCGGGCCCTGGCTGCCCGCCCCGCTCCGGAGGAGGCGGTTGGCTGCGGGCCAGTGGCTCCCGGCTATTAAAGAGGCGCCGGGCGGCAGAGGAAGGCTCGGAGCCGCCAGGGGCACAGCGGGGAGGCGCCTCCCCACCGCCAGGGCGAGATGGAGGGTAAAGGCCGCCGCTTTCTCCTTCCTCGCCCCCCCTCGCCGGGGGCTGCGAAGGCCTCGCGGTGCCGGTGCCGGCGTGCGGGGCGGCGGGGGGCGCGGGGCGGGCGGCGGGAGGGGCGGGGGGGGGGGGGGGGCACGGAGCTGCGGCTGCTCGGGGGAGGGTGCAGAGAGGGGGGTGAGGCAGAGAGTGAGCGATCCGCGTTACGAGCATCGTGGAGTCATCGAGGGCTTTGGGGTGGAAGGGAGCTTAAAGATCGTGGAATGGTTTGGGTTGAAGTGGACCTTAAAGATCATAGAATGGCTTGGGATGGAAGGGACCTTAAGGGTCATAGAATGGTTTAGGTTGGAATGGACCTTAAAGATCGTGGAATGGTTTGGGATAGAAGGGACCTTAAGGGTCATAGAATTATAGAATGGTTTGGATTGGAGGGGACCTTAAAGGTCACAGAAGGCTTTGTGTTGGAAGGTCCCTTAGAGACGATGGAATCGTAGAATGGTTCAGGTTACAAAAGACCTTACAGATCATGGAATGGGTTGGGTAGGATGGGACCTTAAAGATCATAGAATCGTAGAATTGTTTGGGTTGGAAGGGACCTTAAAGATCATGGAATCCTAGAATGGTTCAGGTTACAAGGGAGCTTAAATATCATGGAATGGTTTGGGTTGGGAGGGACCTTAAAGATCATGGAATGGTTTGGGTCGGAGTGGACCTTAAAGACCATGGAATCATAGAATGGTTTGGATTGGAAGGGACCTGAAGGATCATCCAGTTCCAACCCCCTGCCTTGGGCAGGGACACCTTCCACTAGGGTCAGGTTGCTCAAAGCCTCATCCAGTCTGGTCTTGAATGCTACCAGAGATGGGATGCAGAATAGTATTTTTGTTGAAATAAATGATCTTTAAAGACTGGTGTATTTTATTTTTTAGTTTTTATTTTTTAGTTTCATTTTTTAATTTTTAGTTTTTTATTTTTCATTTTAAATTTTTTTTTATTATTGTTTTTTTCAAGGCAGTTTGCTTGGGAGCGAAAGGTCTCATGAAGTTAATCCTGTTTTATAAATATATTATCAAATTAACTTGGTTACTTGCACTGACTGGAAGGCCTTGCATCGTTATACAGTGAAAAATAGAAGCTCACCATATGTTCATGAGTGTTAGAAACATGGAAGACCTATGGCTAATACAAGAATGAAACTCCTGTAGAAGCTTGGAAAATTAGAAGAGACTAAATTCTGGAATGCTTAAGCTTTACGTATGCCAGTGTTTGCAAGATTAAGAAGTGAGAAATTCCTTGATCTTGTGGGCGGAGGCTGGTTGCTGAGCCAGAAAATAGTAAAAGTATTTGCAGATGGCATTGCCCCTCTCCCACAAGATCAATATTCTTCATAAGAGTTTTTCCATGTATTCTAGATCGGGAATCTCTTATGAAAACAGACGAAAAGGCTTGAGATCCAACAGGTTTCTTTTAGTTCTACCCTAAGCATGGATGAGACACTAAAACTTTTACTTCCAGTCTCCTAGCTTGTCTCCAAAAGTTCTGTCTCGCATTCATGGGTGATCTAAGTCGTTAGTGCTCCATTGGTGGAAAATCTCCAAATATAAATAATGTATTTGAAATTGAATGAATATAAGAACTCCAGAAACTTAATACTTAGGACAATGATTCCCTTTTTCTTAATTTGTTGTAAATTGAATGAGCTTTGTAAAGTTATGTCACAACTCTAGTATGCAGGTGGTATGTTCTAGAGTTCATAGTAGCTTAAGGCTCTACTGTACAAGTAGCAACAGCAGCATTACTGTATGAGTGGCAGCAGCTAGCAAAAGTGATTCCCATCAGATGCAGCTTGTCTTATGATCCTCTGCCAAGACAGCACAGAGTCACACGGAGTCCAGTAGGGGCTGGAAGGGACCTCTGGAGTCCAACCTTCCTGATAAAGCAGGTTCACCTAGAGCAGGTTGTCAGGATCATGTCCAGGTGGGTTTTGAGTATCTCCAGGGAGGGAGACCCCATGACACCAAAGATAAGCTGCTAATGGTTGCTAAGACCAAGATGCTGGTGTTCCCTTCAACTGAGATCGTCTCCTGTCCCCTCTTCCCTTTACATTTTGTGGTTTGTTGTGTTTTCTCTTCACATCAGTGGGTTAGTGAAGGAACTTGAGCTGTACTGTATTCTTTGCTGGGGACGTTGACTGTAATCTGATTATTTCTGGATTTAGATGATTTGGGATCTGGGGAAAGGTTTTGCTCTTTATTCAAAGCTATTGGAGAAAGAAGGCTTGGGTTCTTGATGTGGTAAGGCCTTTCTTGAAAGTTTGGTGGTTTTTTTTTTTTTTTTCTAGCAAGTGTGCATCCACGCTTAAAACCAGATCTTTCTGAGCTGGTATGTGCAGTCTTTCTCCTTTCAATGCTGATTTTATGTGCTCTTTGATGGATTGTTTTAACGTTGTATGGGAAAATGTCTGTGAGACAAACACTGAAGGACACTTGCCTGTTGCAGCAGCAGCACTGTGTTTGCTTTGCACAACTGGACCAACTATCAAGGTGGACACAGTTGCTGTGAATACCAGTTTGCATTTCCCAGTGCACAGCATTATCCTTGCAGTGACTACTGTGGCTGTGAATGCAGCAGGAGCACTCTTGAGTTTGATTTTTAACATACTTAATGTATCTGAAAGTAAGCGCTTGTGAGGTTCATCTGGCTTGTTGCAAATTGAGTCTAATTTCTCTCATCACCACAGCTGCAAGGGCATCTTTACTGACTGTGCAGGGATGGGTAACAGGATTCTTTAGGCTATGCCTCCACTAACACAAAAAAGAGCCAAATCCCGTGTGTGAGTGGGGACCAAATTGTAGATTCCTGTTCCTAGGTGCAGAAACGGTCTTGACTGCATATATCCTTCAGTCTCTTGGCATCAGGGTAGTTTTCCAAGGTTGTTTTGGCAGGGGGAAAGCCTGGAGACTTCTGTGTGTGGAGAAAAAATAGGTGAGATGTTCCCTTGTGGGATATAAAGGCTGAGTCTATTAAGCAGAGTCTCAAGCAAGTTATTACTAGCTCATCAAGTGCAACAAACAGAGTGAGAGCTGGAAACCACAAGAGGAAAGGATCAGCCACCATTTATGCAGTATGCTGTTTTTTAGCTTTGGTATTGCTGGCTGCTCAGTGTGTGCATGTTAAGTTTGGGGTGTTATGTGGTTTGCATCTGCCAGCAGACGGGTGAGGTGAGTCAGCAAGCCTTTATTTCATGTAAGGTGTTGCTGTGTTGCCATCTCAAACAGGTGTCATGTGAAGCATGGTAAAACATCCTGGAAGCTAGAGTGACTTTAAGGCTCTGGTAATGTGACACTTGGGTTAGTATTTTGGTCAGAGCAGAGGGATAGGATCTCTCCAGTGCCTTAAAATCTGATCTGATAAAAAAAAAAAGCTAGGATCTTTGCTAGTGCAACATCATCAGAGAAGGGGAAACATGGGTTTGCAAGAAATGAAGTTTGCATCAAATAAAGCCATTCTGTGTGAGTGCATTCATTGTGCTTTAAATTAATAAGAATTTGCGTGGCAGTTAATGAATGTTTAGTGAAGAAGCCTAATTTGACATTTGAGAAGTTCAATAAATAATTTTTCTTTCTTGATTAAGGCATCTTTCAAGCTGTCATTTATACAACCAAGAATTGACACTTTTTAATGCACTGGGAGATCTTGTTGCATACTGATTCAGCTATTATTGCCTATTAAACAGTTTAGATTTCATGTGGCTTAATTTTACTGCCCTTGATTATTTTAAGCAGCCTGCATCTGTAAAGACCATTTGTATTCCTGTGGGTATTTATTACGTGTTCGAGACGCAGAAAAATGGATACACTGAAGTACATGTCTTTGTATTTCTCTGACTTCCTGCAGTGCTGCAGTCAGATTTGAGATGTTCAGTCTTAATGCTCATCCCAGACATTTACAGAAGCTACCTTTACAGGCTTTGCAAAATCAAAATTTAAGTTTCTTGTGGCCTTTTTTTGCTTTGTCCCATGTCACAAACTGTAGAGGGTTTTGGAGGTAGTTTTTAGTAAAGCATTGATAGCTCAAGGGTACTCAGCAGGACATGGCTAAATTTGGGCCATTTCTACCCCTCCACCCCCTTTTTATTCTCCCATCTCTGTACACAAGTTATCTTATTTTAACATTAACAGGATTTAAACATGTGCAATGAGGGACTAATAAATTTAAAAGGCGGATGGTAGTCGCTGGGTACATGTCAGTGGAGGTTGTTTCTGTTCTAGGTGTTGCCAGGGCTGCTCTAAGGGTAACAAAAGGTGACTTTGACCTGGTTCAAATGTATGTATGTCCAACTCTTACTCTTTGAGTGTATGTGATCTTGTTTTTTGTTTTTGTTTTTTAATAGAAAATTGTCAAAAGTCAGCAAATAGTGGTGTCTTTAAAGAAAAAGTCACTGGAACAGAGGTTTTTCAGTGCCATAAATAGGATGAGGTGAGTGGTTCTTAGTGGCCAAGGTCTTTTGTCAGTGAAGTAGCAATAACTCTGCAAAGTAGCTGGTAAAATCTTGACAATTTGGAAGAGCTTTTGGCTTTAAAGCTTTGATGTCCCTGCCCTTTGTCACATCTCACCTTATGTAAGCTGAAAAGCCTCATAAATATGATTTTATCCATTGGCAAATGTCAGGGTTTCAACAAGAAAGGTTGTCTCATAAGTGGCTTGGCATCCCTCTGCTAGATGCACTGCAGGACAGCTTGTGTCTCATTGAGCTTCTCAAACTAATTTTTCTCAAGCAGACCTACTCTATTGTTCAGGGATTACTGAGCCCCCTTTGGGGCCCATATGTCATGTTAAAAAGCTGTTACACCTGCCTGAAGGGGAAAGAGCAAGCAACAAATGCTGTATGTACTTGGTATTTGGTTGCAGTGCTGCTGCTGATCTCAAATGACTGATAAAAGTTTTGGCATGATCAAAAGAACTCCCAACAAAATATTACCCATCTTCTGGCTTCCCTAGAGGAAAAATGGAAGGCTGGCATCCTGGGTACAGTGTCATTGCAGGTAATGTGAGGATTCTGTTTGGACCTCTTTCAGCTGCCTTGCTGGGGCAGAGATCACAGGGTCTTATTGGTGAGCCGTAGCATCGGTAGCATGGTCAGATCTGTGCTTCTACCAGGCATTATCCAGGCTGCTGCCCTTGAAAAGGACTGCTCGTGTCTTCAGATGGCACTTACCACTGTATTGTCACTTGGCAGTGTGGCTTCTGGCAGCTCAGGAGTAGTTTCTGAAAGCCACATAAGAAAAGCAAGGCAGGTGTGATCTGAAGTAACTGGGTCCATCAGCTGCGTGACTGGTTTCTGCTGATCTGACCAGCAACTTTATATCAGTCTGTACAAGGCAGCTTGCTCCATTTTGAAAGTGGATTAACTCCTTTGCTGTACGTAATGTGCTCATAAATTATGAATGTCTGCATTGGAACTAGTTCAGAGGACCTAGTGGGCTGGAAAGTTGTATCCCGATTTACTAGCTTCCCTAGCTAGCGATTTATTAGCTTCCCTGTGTTAGTAACTAAGGGCATATCTCAGAGCAGCGTTGTAAGACATAAATTGGTGAACAACAATTGAAAATCCTTTCTAAGAAACAGAAAATATGGAATTGGTTATGATATTAAGAAAAGTTGAGAGGAAGAAACTTGTTTTGACTGTAAATTGAATGTAGAGATAAAACTTCCTAAAATTAAATTTAGATTTTCAGTCTATTTTTACATTTTAACTTGTATTAAATCCCAGAAAACTCAGTTTTAGTAAATTACTGCTTTCTCAGCTGATTTTTGAAAGACTGGAATTAAGTTGTTTTTGTTATGCCCAAAAATATAGTTCTTGCATGAAATTACAGGCTGTCATACACTCTTTTAAATCAAGTTGCAGGACTTCCATTTGGGAAAAAACCTAAACAATTGTATTTCCACTTCACTGCTTTCTGCTGGAAAAAAATGATACTTGGGGATCCTTTATATTCAATGTAGGTCACACATGTATTCATCACTTTTGTCTGAAGTCATCATCCTGAAGGTAACTTTGCTATCCCATGCGTAGTCCCTGTGATTGACTTGGATGTTGCAAGTATATTAATTTTTCCCTAGAAAAAGGAACATTCATTACATGTTCATTATCAATGTGCAACTTCTAATTAAAATAAAAGCCATTTTGTTTCTCGGATGCTCCCTGCACTGTCGCTAGACGTTAAAAATTAGAACATGTGAGTTGAGAGAATCTCACTGGGGTCAGGGAGTTGAGATTTCCAGTTCATATTTGGCATCTACCATTTCTCAGTTTCTCATCAAGCTGAATTCCAATTCTCCACAGCCTTTCTTCCTAACTGGAAATGTTACAGAATGAATCATTCCTGTAGTTAGTTGGTCAGAGCACTGAGAAGTCATTATTAAACATTAACATTAGTTCCTGAGGTTTGGCTGCGTAAAAATTCCTGATTCTTCTTTCTTAATTTTTGTCTGCTTGTGTGTTGTGTTTTGTTTTGTTTTTTTTTTTTTTTTTCCCTAGTGCAGTTATGTATAGCAAGTGCTTGGCACACAGTGAATGGGCACAACATGTGATGAACATTCAGCTTAATAAGGAGGCCCCCTCATGACTCTGGAAACAGCTGTGAAAGCAGAACCTCTCTCCTAGCATGGACCTTGCATTCCCTGTCAGATATTCATCACTGGGGCTCCTCTCCAGATTTCTCTCTCTCCTCCCAGCCTTTCCTTTCAGAATGGGAAATTCAGGTGTGAGATGGAGAACAGGACCCTTTTGTACTGTTGCTGTTCAGTGCTAGCGCTGTGCTCAAAGACTTTATTTAGGACCCTTTGAGCCTGAACACAAAAACTGTTGTTTATCTCTGGCCCTGCTCTATAAAGGTCGTGTTTACATTTTCACATTTGAGGATTCCAGTGTGCAGGAGGGGCTGTTGCAGACCTTCCAAAGGGAAGCACTGAATTTGTTCTCTGTCCACAGACCTGGTCCATAAACCTGCAGGAGTGTGTAGTATAGGGACAATTGCATGAGACCTTCCATACCTGTGTCTACTTTTTTTTTTTTTCTTTTTTTTTTCTGTTATGAATGGCTTTACCAGGACACCAAGTTAACCTATATACTGGATTCTAAGGAACCTGCATTGCTACTTGGCAACAGGCCTGGGAAATTGGTTTACTAAGAAACAGTGTATATTGCCTTAAAACTGATGTAGGTTTAATTCAGTCACAGATGTAAAGAAAGGAAGGATTAAAGAAACAGAATTGTCTTTAAGCATTATGTATGCCAAGGGACAGTGTATATAGTGGGGAAGGTTTTTGTTTTAATACCTTGATACATGACATGGCACCACAGTAACCCCTTAAACACAGTCATGTGGAGTCTTAACAGTGAAGTTCACTTGTTTCCTTTTGCTGGATGCACTGAAAGAAAATACTGAGGTCTTCTGAAAGAAGAACCATG
The DNA here is from genome assembly GCF_032191515.1 of Phaenicophaeus curvirostris. Classification (NCBI taxonomy): domain Eukaryota; kingdom Metazoa; phylum Chordata; class Aves; order Cuculiformes; family Cuculidae; genus Phaenicophaeus; species Phaenicophaeus curvirostris. The sequence goes on along the minus strand of NC_091397.1, from coordinate 46,966,017 downwards.
GCTAGATCATACACGATGAGTAATTTAAAATCTGTTTCTGATTAATGCTGGCAACTATTATTGCATTTGTTTCAGAGCAGAAATCAGGTTTTGGTCAAAGGTAGCCTTTTGCATTGACTGTAATGGTCTGTGGTGCTAGTACAGTGTAGATTGAACAGTATTTGACTCTGGCATTCAAGCACAAGCTACTCTTTCACAGCCACGCCCTTCTGTTTCTGCCTTTTCCTTGTGAGCAGTAAATCTTTCTGGGCATTTATTCTACTCTCCCAAATGTTGTTAGAATGTGCCAAGTATAAGGCTCCAGTTTCTTTTTGTAGTGCAAGAATTAGCAGAGAAAGTGTCTATATATGTTTATGGAAACACAGATGCAGCTTTAAAAATACTTAGTAGTGCTTACATAAAGATATAGAAACTTCTGAAAGAAGTGTTATTTTTTTTTTGTATATTATTTCAGCTCCAATTAATTTATTTTTTCCTGCTGGGAAGAGAATATTGATCATAAAAATGAAATGCTGGTTGGAAATCCTTAGGTTTCTGTGATAGAATATTTCATTCAGGATGAAATGTGAGAATTATCAGCTTGATTCTGCTGCTGCTGAAGCTGGTGGCTAAATGCCCAATTGCCTTCAACTGGAGGAGGATCAAGTCTTCTCTTTTGCCAAAGGATATCTTGAAGGGTCAATAATCCTTAATGCAAATTTAAAGCACTTCCATTTGGTGAAGTTTTATTTCTGTTTCAAGCTGAGCCATTTGGCTGAAATTACATTTTACATACTTTCTGGGAGTCTGTTTTCTGAGTCTGCTTAGGAGTCTGTTTCTGTATGCTTAAATAGAAAATAATGTATTTATTGCAGCCACATCTCTAGATTGTTTGTCTATCGTGTTTGAAAACAGAAAGGGTATATGTGACAAGATGCTGTTTCTATGAGTGGGTTCCATGTGGAGCGCATTCCCTTAGCTCAGTCAAGTGTGTGTGTGACAGGTATGTAAAAAGCCCCAAATTCTTGGAAAAATAATGTTTTGAGCATTTGAGGTATGACACTTCTAAATTTTTCTTTATTTCAAAGAGACAATGAGAATTATCAGCTCATAAAGATTGTGTGTGTGTTTCTTAGCTTGGATGCTGAGCTCTGAAAAGGTGTTAAAGGCATGCTATTTAAATGGGTACTGTGACATAAAAAATGAACTTTGAATCTTTCTGGAGGCTCACTCAACCAAAACATCATAAATTCATCATAGGATCTTCTGAAAAAAAGTAATAATAATTAAAAAAAAGTTATGGAAATTCAGACTTTGGTCATCTAATTAGTTTTCTTTTTCAAGGTTTTTACTGCAACTGAGAGGAAACATTTATTTTTCAGTAGAGAAGAGTTTGGAATTATGGTAAGATCTCTAGAAGTCAGGCAGTTATAAGTAGAAGATTAATTATTACGGGATTTGCAGTAAAATCATGAGGGATGGGAATAGTATTCATATCCAATAGTGGCTTGCAAAACCTGAAGCCCTTTACCTCAAAAAATATCTGTTTGGTGCTTGATCTAGCTGCTGATTGTGAAATAGTTGTTCCTGTTAATTTCCAGTAATAGTCTCATGGTATGATACAGCTCAGCAAGTTCAGATTGAAACGGTAAGTGGCAACCAAAAAGTTTTTGAGAAAGTGGTAAGTACTTGCAAGGTGTATTATTTCATAAAGTATAACATGGGCTAAGTCCTGAACTCTTTGCTGGAGCCTTATACAGGTAAACTGCAGTTGAAATGAAAACTCTTTTTCTTTTCCTTCTTTCTGACCCTTCTGCTTTGCCTTTCTCTTTCATAGACTGTGCTCAACTCAGATATGTTTGGACTAGATGTAGACTATTGCCCATTTTCCAGAAGATATCTTTGTCCTCAATCTCCACAAAGTGCCCTATGGAGACTGTAAAACAGTCTCTAGAGGTGAACAGACATGCTTCAAATAGGGAGCTGTTGTTAGAACCATCACCTGGACACTAAAGATCTGGTAGAAAAAATAAAATTCTGCTTTTCCTTTTCACAGAATCCCTGGAAGAGATCAGTGTAAAGTCTCGGAAGTATTAGTGTTACATCGCTGTGCAAGTGTCAGAAACAGGGCTGATGGAGTTACCAACAAGGCTTTTGCACAGCTCTGGTTCTAGCAGAGACCTGAGAGACAGAGCAGAAAAAAACAAAGAGTTAGTGAGTTCTATTGCTTGACTGTCTTTTCTTGTAACCAAAGGAAGGATCAATATCTGTGATCTGTGGTAGATATTTATCTCCTATGTAGTTTTTTTAGATCCTGTCCTCTTTTCCGTAGAAACAAAACACATTTAGCATACATGGAGATGGTGGCATTTCCACATGATGTTGAGACTGAGATTGCTTTTTTTTTTTGTGTGTGTTTATGTTAAGCTCTGGCTAGTACTTAAGGCAGCTGTTCATTCATCAAATATAATAAAAAAATCTCAATCCAAAAGTAGTCCCTGTATTGTCTGCCGAAAGACCTGATGCCTTCCAATACCTTGTTAGCACCTGGTGTGTTAAGTCTTGTAAAGTTGACCCACTAGGTTGTGTTTTCAGAGAGAAACTTCTAAGACTTTCAAAGCTGCAGTTTCTTTGTATTCCCTCTGCTGTGGTGTGTTAGGAAGCATGATGAGAATTGATGTTTTTGAAGTCTGTGATTTTCCTTCTTTGCCTGTTGAAGATGTAATACCGTTTATCTGCCTGTTCTGTATCTGCCCCCCAAGAACCTTTATACCTCTCCTATAACAATGTGCTGAAGGCTACGCTATTCAGCAAAATATAGTGTATAGCTACTTTGGATAAAAATAGAAGTAATTTTAGAAATGCAGGATGTGTGTGTCACTTTTGTCATCAGTGTTATGGGAAGTCTGAGATTCCAACTTATGTTAGAATATGATCTTGTTTGTCAGCTCTCTTGGTAAGTGAAAGTGAACCAAACAGCTTTTCTGAGTCATCTGTAAATAAAAGCTCATGGGATTGGCAGGGTTTCTTTCAATCAATGGACCTCAAAGTCATGCACCTTTCTAGGCAGTGTGTTTTTTTTCTTCTATACCCTCCTGCGCATGAGAAATGATAAGTATGATAAATGTGTTAGACTGCAGTGTCTGGCAGTCTTCTGGAAATTCAGTTGTTTGCTTAGACTTGTGAAAAAGCTATTTTATTTTCTACTTTGTAACTTGATCAAAAAGTAAAGTAGAAGATAAAGTTGTTTAGAACTTTCTCCTTTGTACATGTTTACTCTTCCACCATCCTCACTGTAGCTGAAGAATCCTTCAAGTCAGTGCTGCCTGGCTTCATAGGTCCTACCTATTCTAAGGTGAGATCAGTGAACAGATGCTGTCTGTAACCTAGATAATTTGGGTGTGGTGGTTACAGCTTCTCATTTCAACGCTATACTGTTTCAAATGTCTGTTCCTTCAGTATCTCCAAATGTCTCACTTTCATCTTTATCCTCACGTTGATTAAAACTGGACTCCTGATCTTGCCGTATGAAATCAATACATGAAATAGATACGTCATTGCCACTGTTGGTCAGTATCTTATAAGCATCTTGAATGTACTTTCAGAAGTAATGTAGGGGAGAAAATGGTAATTTGTTTATGGAACACATCCAGAGAGTACATCTTGTGGCTAAAAGTGGGGGGAAGGAAAGAGGTCATTGTTGAAGTGAATAAACAGTATGATCTGCACAGCAAATTACTGTAATTAGTGACTAAGAGCACTTAATAGAATGAGAGCAGAAAGGAGATAAATACAGGTAGGCGATATTGACAACAATCTCAAAAGGTTTTATCTTCATGGAGTGTGGGTTAGTAAAACATTTTGCAAAGGATGCAGAGGTCTCAGAGAAATAGGACTGGCTGGTGGGAAGGAGTAGAATAAATAAATGGGAAATTAAGCTGGAAGGGGAGCAGGAGGGATGACTTGTGGAGGGAATATTTTCAGCTAAAAAAAAAAGCTTATTATCGTACACTTCATTTCTGTTAATCCAGCTGTATAGTGTTCTAGAACAGAACAGTATTCTCTGTTTAGGAGGTGCCTTGCATGTTTTTTGTACGCTACAGAAAGAAGTAGGTACTGTATAGTAGACCATTATTACTTACATAATAACAGTCTATGTTTAAATAATGCATTGGGGTTTTTGGTCTGTAAAGATTCTTCCACCAAAATCTAAGATGTTTGTACATGTGAAAAATTGATGTAAATTTTTTCCTTTAGGTTGACTATACCTTCAGCAATGAATGAGTATTTTTTTCATTTATGATTCAGTTGTTCAGGCTATGCTTTAATGGCAAGTTATTTATCTTACAGTTGGTGTTTGCAAACAGGAGATGCTCCAGAAGAAGAATGCTGTTTTGGTGGATGGGGTCATCCTAAATGGTCCAATAATGGACTCTAAAGCAGGGGAGAAGTTTGTGGAAGAGGCCTGTAAGATTATAATGGAAGAAATCATCCAGAAAGCTGATGATGTCACGGAAAAGGTAAAGCCATGGAGTGCTGAGAATTTGTAACAAAGATAATGAAGCATGGATCAATTTTTTTTCGGAGCTGTATTTTATTGCACTTTAAGTAGCCTCAGAATTGCTTCTAGTCTGTGCCTGGCTCTGAAATAAAAAGACAGCCTTCCAAATTAAGAAAGATTGTATTATAAAACCTTTCAATAACATAATTAGCATACATATGTGCTAGAATATAATGAGTATTTTCATGTTAGAGTACAATGGTCACTTTCATTGAGTTGACAAACGAGTGCAGTGTTTTCCCTGCTTGCTGGGAGGGGAGTTATTTGTTTGCTCCTAAGGGGTGTTGGTATTCAAGAAGGAGGAACTGTGGACATGGTAGCACTGTGGAGAGGCAACATTGAAATTACTATGGGTTTCACAGAACCCCTGCTTAAGAGAGTGTATGGGAAGAGAAGCTGCAAATGGAGCATGCTTGCCTTTGGTCATGCACAGATTGCTTCTACTCCTCGGCAGAGGAGTATCTGAAAATACTGTGATTGCAAATCCTCAGCTAAGGATAGAATTTTACGTGCAGGTCTCTTGCTCCTAGCTAGAATATACAAGCTGTGAGTAAGACTGACTGTTTTGCAGACTTGAGGTTGGTTTTCTACATCCCTGCATTGCAACAGGCACACCTTATACTCCTCCAAATCTTTTCCTCCTTCTGGCCTTTTCTGTTCTATTTTTATGGTCAAGGAATACCTGAAACACAAACCCAAGATTCCACAACATCTGTTTTACAGAGATGTTTTCTGGCAGCATGGTGCACTGTGATGAGCAGTTTTGTGAAAACAGTGGTGAAGGTGGTGCTTACCTGGTACTTTTACAACCTCCTCTTGTTGGCTAACCTGTTGACTGCTGCTGTCTTCCTCTTCCCTATCGTTAGGTTTGTGAATGGCGGGCACCTGAAGCACTGAAGCAGATTCTTGATCTGGAAATGAAGGACACTGGAGAATCTAATCAGAAACTCTTGCAGCTCTGCCGGGATGTTATACAATACAGCGTCAAAACCAGTAGGAATGCGATTCTTAGTGAAGTTATTTTGTATGCTAACCTAGGAAGGCAGGATAATGTTTACAGAGTTCTGTTACCTTTCAGGGAACAAACGTGAATGTTTGTTCTCTGCTTGCCTGTATAAGTATGCAAACATTTGGCTGTGTTTCAGTTCTTTGAATGTTGGTCGCTATAGGTTTGACTAAAATGTGTAATCATGGCAAACTAATTGAAAACTAGCTCCTGTGGTGCCATTGACATTACTGGTAGATTCTGTCATTTTGAAGTCTGTGAAAGTCACCTAGACATGTATGATGTAACGTTCTAACAAAACAGACAGAAGAAAGACTGCTGTATGTGATTTCTCTGCTCTCTGAGTGGTGAGGATTGGAGTCACCATCATTGCCCACATACATCCTTAGTGATGATTACACTGCATTTACTGTTGTTCTTTTTGTGCAATAGTCTCATTGGGTGTTAATTTGCTGATAAGCAGTAATTCCCATTCCAGACACTGTGAGGAGAGAGCCTGCAGTGTTTCAGAGACAGTACACCACATCTCTGCAGGATTAGGTCTCTTTAGCTAACCTTTCTGCAGCATGTGTAATATAATTCAATCCTAGTGAAAAGGGATGAAGAACATCTGTTCAGGAAATAGTGCTGTGGATCAGTAGCTCAGCATTTCAGATGTGGCATAGCTTAGGCCGTGTTTTGCAAAGTGAGAAGGAGATAGTTAGCTGCACATTTCCAGGGCATGTTTTCTGCTAGTGCCACTGTTGCTACAAAGTAAAACCATAAAATAAATTTGAGAGTGAATGCATGCCTTTGAAAACCATAGAAAAGTAGCATTACTGATCTACGGGGGGTGCACTAATAATATGCAGATATAATTACTGAGTTACTGGAAGGTGTTCTGTTTATCTTACTTTTGCAAATTACCTTTAGATTTTAATTTGTTACACTATGTCACCTTAGAACGGTTATTGCTTATAAAAAAATATGCTGTGCAAATAGTCTTTAATCTAAGTATAAACATTTATTGAATCCTCAGATGTAATGTAAATGGAGCCATACGGTTTACCTGGTTTTGCATGCAAAAGTGCTATGCTGTGGATTAAAATTTAGGTGATGATTCCACTGCTGAAGTGTTTTTTATAGTCAGCAGTAGTATAGACTTTGCTCATAATTAGTTATATCTCAGCATTTCAAGCTGGTAAACACTGACCTTGTAATTTTAAGTCTGCAGCACATTTTTTCAAGCTGTTATACTGCCTCACTCTATCATTACTGAGACTTTGAAGGGAGCACAGGCACAGCTGCCTGGGACTGGCAGGTTCTTGCATTCTACTGCTTAGCAAGATTCGGCTGAACATCCATTGTGGCCTCTCAAGACCACTGTTAAAAACCACTATGTGTACATATTTGTCAATCCCTTTCCTTTTTTTTTTTTAATTTGTAAAACTTGTGAGCAACCCACATTTGTTCTGTGCACTGCTTCCATCTCTCAAACCTTGTTTTGGGGCCTGGAAGTGTTTATTAAATTTACTTTCAAAGTATTGCCTAACCTAAGAAAAGGACAGCAAGTCCAGAAAATACTGAGAGAATGATGGAGTGAATTGCGGTTTGCAGTGATCAACATTCAGCTGAGAGAACACGTGATATATTTTCTTTTCATATATACGCTGTCACTGCTTTTCATCTGTATTTTCAGGTCACCCAAGATTTTTCAATCAGCTGTATGCTGGAACAGATTATTACTCGTTAGTGGCTCGTTTCATTACAGAAGCACTGAACCCAAGTGTGTAAGTGTCTTTCTTTCTCCTCTTGATGAATTAGCATGCATTTCAGAATAACAGGTTCCCCTCTGGCCTTCTGATTTCTTTTTCCAGTGTTACAGGGGTGGTAGGAAATGTGCAAAAATTGGGGAGAGAAAACAGTCTGGCTGAATAACTCACCAGAAACTTGACTAAGCTGATTAGGCCTTTTTCTAGTTTGTGAGGTACTGCTTAAGAGGAGAGATCTTTGTTTTTCAGTGCTTTTAAACCTATACTTTTTGGGTTTTAGTGCACAAAAATGAATTAATAGACTTGCTTAGTCATTCATTTCCTTTGAAAAATTCTGTACAGCTGAATGCAAATGGTTACCTGTCTACTGTTTACTTGCAAATGTAAAACCTAAAAAAATAAATGAATTGTTGCGTGCAGTAGATCATTATAGCTGAAATTTGAGTGTGTGACCTATATTGACAGCGAACTCTGATGTATTACTTTGAGTGGAAGTGTCAATGTGATGCTGTCAGGAGCTAAGTAATTGCTCTAGTGGGTCTGATGCATAGTAATTTTAGTTTAGAGTTCTACTGCTGTTGGTGGTCAACTTCTGATAGATTAGACAAAGGCACGAGAAACCTTTATCTAGTTTTAGGCATATTCTGTGGCAGGAGTTCTGTAGTCTTAATACCAATCATGATGCTATTATTTTTGTTCAGATATACATATGAAGTATCCCCTGTGTTTCTGTTGGTGGAAGAAGCAGTCATCAAGAAAATGATTGAGTTCATAGGCTGGGAAGAAGGGGATGGTATATTTAATCCAGGTAGGAACAGTTTAGATTTCAAGCCGAGTCATTATAAGCCAACTAATACCAGTAATTCCATGAACATTGAATTCATGTAGAATATTTGAAAATGCACTCAAAAAAATCCAGTGTTGCACACATACAACTATTTAATCCAGGCTTATTTTGTGTTTCTAGTAATAATTCTGTGAATCTGATCAGTGAATGGATGAAAACAGTTCTGTGTTAAATATAATAATGTGGAAAATAATTGTTTATAGAGGATGCTCTTTGTGACCTTATTAACAACAATGGCAACAACTTCATTACATTGAGTCAGATTGTTTGATAACAGACATGGAGCTGATTTATGTGCTAGACACCAAACAGTGGTGCCTGAGGGCACTGATCTGTGTATCCTGCCTTAGTTTATCTTAGTGGGAATGTCATTATCTTAACTCCTTGCGTTTGATAGTTGTTTTTTAAATGTTATAAGACCAGCCATGGTAACCCATGGTAACCCATGGTTTTCAGATGTTCTGTAAAGCAGCATACCAGCCCACTGTATTGAAATAATGAAACATGATGATATTATTCTACAAATTATTGGGCTAGATGTGGAACTTCTCTGTCTAATTTGGGGGTCAGAAGAGAAATGAAATGAGTAAATGGATTTACACCACTCTTCCACTCCGCCAGACCAAAACAAAGTTGGAAATTCTAGCCTACATGTGAGTAGTAGAATAATAAAAAAAATTAAAATCCCCTAAAATTTTTAGAAAAATGTATTAATGGTATGCATTTTCTTCACATCACATTTGATAGGTATTTCCAGTAGAATCCTTGCTTATATGGCAGAATAGCTTGATTAAAATTTACTGAGATGCTGTCAGTGATAAATGAATTGTACTTTTTGTGCTAGTTTTATGTAAAGTTTTTTCTTACCATTTTGACTTTGTTCCTTTATGTGAATAAAACCCCTCCAGATCTTACCTTGTAGATCTTCCAGTTACCACCCACTATGGTTGGTTGGTTGTTTTCTCTCCCCCCATTAAAGAAGCCTGGTTTCTCAAGAAATCTCCTAGACAGCCACAGCTGAGCTTTGTGCAGGCAACTGAATGGGCCCTGCTTCGGTGTAAATGGAAAGGAACTCTTGCAGGGTATTCTGTTGGAGAGGACTGTTTGGCCACAGTTCTTATTCTTCAGGAAATATCCCCAAAGACCACTGAAACGTGCTCTCTTTCTGTGCAAGCTGCAGAGCCCTAAGTTCATTTTATGTCTGTAGGCTTTTGGGGAGGAAATGAGCTATGATAGATGCATCTGTAGGCTAACTATATTGTTATTTTTTTTCCCTGATAGGCCAAGCACTCAGACACAGGGACAGGTACTAGGACTGTCACTAATATGATACTTGTATGTCTTTTTCTGCAGGTGGCTCTGTTTCTAATATGTATGCTATGAACTTAGCAAGATACAAATTTTGTCCTGATGTAAAGGAAAAAGGGCTTTCGGGTTTGCCAAGACTAGTCCTGTTCACCTCAGAAGAGGTAAAAATGAAACAAAAGAAGCTTTTTTAACTTCTTTTTTAAATGGCTGCAAAATTATATCAATTGCATATCTGTTGGGGAGTTGGTACAATAAACTTGTCATCAGTATATGATGTGGAATATTGGAGCTAAGTGGAGTAGTCCCTATAGAAGCTTCCTTGCTCTCAGAAAACAAACGCAGATGTTCTTGCTCTTGGAAACTGCTGATTCAAGAATAGGTTGCACATGGGGCCAACCTGAAGCAGAATCCATATGGTGTGTTGTGGAAGTCTGCAGCATTTGGTTTCCCATAGCGTAAAATCTAACAGGAGCCATAGGTAGGTTTTGGGTGTCAAAGTTCTTTTCTGCAGGTTTAGTATGTGCTGAGCTGAACATTTGTGGACTTGTGAGATTGCTCTCTGTGGCTCCCACTCTGCCATGTGTCTGAATGCTGATTGGTCGTAGTACAGAACCAAACGCACGGTAAAGCATTTTAGAACAACCCTCTGGTTCTTTAGAGAGTTCTTTAAATAATTGAAAATATATGGCTAGTTTTACGGTTTTTGAATAATATATATCCAAACTGCCTGTGGGAAATCGAGTTATATTCATACATTTATTCTGAAGCTAACTTTTTGAGGTTTTTCTCTCATCTGTCCCTCTGATTTTAAGAGTTTATAATTTGATTAGTACAAAGTTGTTATTAATTCTGATTCCACTTTATAAAGGCCCCAATGGAAGCTAGAACTTTGTTGTAGTAGGAAGTATATAGTCCTAGAAAAAATTTAGCTCTTAAGTTTATGCTCCTAACAGTTTGTAGTGTAAATAGACAAGAGGCTTATTTTGAAGAGGCCCAAGGGATCAAGGCGTTGCATAAGTTGCCTAAGACAGCACATGTATTTTGGAAGGGAATCCAAATTACCTAACTAAAGGGATTTTTTTTCCCCCAGCCAAAATATATTAAGTGTTTTTTCTTTCTGAAAAGTATGTATATGATACGACGTGCCAGTTCATAATTAATCTATCACATTGCATCTTAAAAATAACTAAGGAGTAAAGAATTAGGTTGAAATATGTTCTGTTAATGCTTTTGAAGTGATGCATGTAGAAATTTTAGCATGAAGTAAATTTTATATTTCATTGCAAGATGTAACTGAAATTTATACCCTTGTACTGCAAAACATTTGATTTCATGACAAAAGAGTAAACGTATTATGTGTTTGCTTCACCAGAAGACTATATCACAAAACATAGAACTGACCAGGAAAAATAAATTGTTGAATTATTTATAAGACAATGTTCTTGATCTCTAATACTTTGCTTGATTCATAAAACAATGTTGTCTTTAGTCCTTGGTAATCACTTGCTGTAAAACTGCTGCTTTTAGTAGTTGATAATGTGGCTGTTGTCCAAGATTTCTAGTGTTTTTTCATGGTTATGAGGGAGATGCGCATATTCGTATACATCTATTTTAGCTTCACCTGTACTAGACTCCAAGTTATATCATGTTTTAGAATACTGTTTAGTTCAGAAATGCCATGTTGAGAATATATGTAATAAATGGCCCACGCTGAAGAGGAGCACAGAAGAACTTGTGCCACACAATCTTAGTTTTTAAAATTTGTTTTTATTATGTACCCCCTTTTTTTTTAACTGAAGAGCTACCTGGAGAAGTAAATGATTAAAAAAAATTATCCTGGAGAAGTTAACAACATGTGTTTATCTTTAACGTGAGTCAGGCAAACAGTATTGGCATGGAGAAGCCATGAGAGTATAATGAACTAAAAGTATTGATAAGGAGTCAAAACATGTGGCTGCTCAAAGCACTTGTGTCGTTTTAGGGCTTGGCTTCAACACTGTGTTTAAATGAAATGATGAGTTGCCAAATCTCAAAGTTTTAGTCTGGCACTTGGCAGACTGAAAGAGTTGCCTTGTTGTAGAGCTGGGGAAGGCATGGGCTTGTCAGTGACTTAATTTTATTTGATCTGAGGCTATGTATTTTCTGTATGTTCTTGGATAACGTGAAGGTCTGTGTTCAATGCTTGGCCCACCCAAGGTCCTCATGTGTTCTATTTGGCCTTCAGGAATAAAAAGGCTCCTTGTTCCTTCAAGTAGAATGCTTGGGTACTTAAAACAATGGTGATACACAATGAACACTGTTCATGCCTCTTGCTGGACCATTACAGAGTGTTTCCTCTCGAGATAGTAGCAGTAGTACAGAAGTTATATCCCACTTCTTTGAGACATGATTTGTGGCTCTGCAGGAGCTGACTACAGTTGTAATTACAGACATTGGCCCACCTTTTTATCACTTTTTGCTATGTGAATTCCCATCTGAACTTTATTCTGACCCAAGAATGTATTGCATTGATCTGAAAGGAAGAAATCTGCTAAGTTTGAGGTAACTGAGGGTAGAAGGGGATGTGTAAATAGTTGAAATGTGCATGCTGATATGAGCAGTTTTTTAGATGCAATGAAACTAAATTCCTCCCCAGTGCAATTTGATCATGAAAGTAATAAAGTGAGAGAACACAACATTAACTCACCATGTTGTCCCTGGTTGAAATTACAACAGACAAAAATGAGTAATAAAACAATCTCATAATAATGTAATTGCTTTATGCAATCATGTTTCTAGGAAGCCTTTCAAAATCAAGAAAATACAAATTTATCTTCTGTTTTAATGAGCACAGGGGGAAAGTACCTTGTCTTTGCAAACGTTATTAGGAAACAAAAACTATGTCTAGCTAGAGTTAAAATAATACAGCAGCACATCTTAAATGCACTGTTCCAGTTTGACCTTGTGCTCAAAGGCATGCATTTCTTAATATGAACAGCTATGGATTTAATAATGTGTCCAAACATACAGAACTGCAAAGGACATAGTAAGAGTCATCTGAATGCATGGTATCTAAAATTATTATTTAAAACTGCTTATAATCAAGAGACAAATAATACCTTTTGTCTGGATATTTCTTTCCTTCTTTTTGGAAAGGGATCTATGAACAAGTTAATTAGTTGGCGCTGTTGTGACTGGAGCTGCTAAATGTTCTCTGGTATATATTTTTTTTTCTTAAAATGGTGCAGTGTAATTTAGCATAATGGTTTCTAGTAATAATAGTAGAGAAAAAAGAAATCCTTGTATGTTTTCAATCAGTGTAACCAAAAGACAGCTTCTGTTTCACAAAGAAAGCATATTCCAAGTCTATGCAGTAGTATAAGTCTTGTCCTTTTTTTATCCTACTGAAGATCTAACAAAATTTTCCAAGAGGCACAGAAGTACTTGTGTACGCAAAAAATAATGTATCTTGGAGCTTGTTTTGTTTTTGTATTCCTTTTGTTCTTCTCTTTTACTCTGCTTTTAGTTATAAACTCTCAGGTGCTCAAGCCTCTTTTATCTTTCTTCCAGTCTCCCATACCATAAACCACATAATTTAGTGATTGCCTATTTACTAGTATACTGAATTTGCAGATCTACTGCTTTCTCAGTTTTGAGCAATCTGTGCATGAATCTGTGTATGAATCTGGTGATTCATACCTTTCATCTGAACCTAATGGATAGAAGTCAGTAATGGAGGAACTTGTGTTCCCAAGTGACAGGGGACAGGACAAGAGGGAATGGCCTCAAGCTCTGCCAGGGGAGATTTAGGATGGACATTAGGAAAAAAAATTTCACAGAAAGGGTCATTGGGCACTGGAACAGGCTGCCCAGGGAGGTGGTTGATTCACCTTCCCTGGAGGTGTTTAAGGCACGGGAGGACGAGGTGCTGAGGGGCATGGTTTAGTGTTTGATAGGAATGGTTGGACTCGATGATCTGGTGGGTCTCTTCCAACCTGGTTATTCTATGATTCTATGATTTGAAGTGATTCACTAATCAGTTGAAAATATCTCCAAACTTCTATTGAACAACACAGGGACACTCTACAACCATTATTACCATTATTGATGTAATTTGATGCAATGTAAGACTAATTATCCGCCTATGTATGTTATTATTCTTGTAACAGTCTAAATGAATGAGCCCTAAATGCTTTGTGGATGTGTCATGTTACAAATTTAGGCTTCCTTAAAACTACCTGATGGTATCAGGTAGTGTCTTTGTATGCCTTTATTTAAAAAGTGGGTGATGGTAGGGGAAACCTTTTTATCAAAAAGAAAGAGCCCTTTGAGATGATCCATCTCATCAAAATAAGCGTGACAGGCTTTAATACCCTTAATATATTCATATCCACACATTAAAATGTTGTACATTTTTCATAATTATGTTCACAGTAACTGCATTTATGTGAACTCTCTGGAAGAAAATGGAATTAATTAACCACCTGGCTTCACCTCCTGTATGAAATGTAACAATTCTAGACATCTTTACAGTTGCTGGAGTGTGCGTTATTTTAACTCTTCAGTAATAATATGAAAAAGAGTCAAATTTATTTTCTGAGAATAATAATAATCTTGGAACAGTGATAAGATTGCATGGTCTTGATTCTGCAAAGAACTACGTAGTCCCGTAAGATACTGCACACTCTCAAAACTGACTCGATTGCTATGAGTTGGTAGATGTTTGGGGTGCTGCAGGTTCTTCAGAGTGGTTTTGACATCTGAAAACATCTTTAGATTAAGAAGGGTACTGTATCTTGAATTCCCAGGCTAATCTTGAAGATGAATTAAGCCAAGATCAGCGTAGATTTATTCTGGAATAAGGCAAAATATCCTTATGTTGGAATAACTGTATCCTCAGTAGAGCAAGTCCTTATAGAGTTGAATGTTGGAAATACGGTAAGATATACCTTGAATATTAACTGGAAAAAAAAAGCCTGTAAAAAGTACAGAATGGATTGTAGGCTTGAATGTCCTTCTCTCCTTTGCAGAGTTAGGCCTTTGAAAGCTTTTGAAGTCCCCGTTGTACCATATCTAAAGGCTTTAGAAAGCCTTGAGACTGGAGCTCCTTGATTCTATCTATTTACAGAGTTGCTGGATTAGGCCAAGGGTCGGCATAGCATGGTATCCTGTCTCTGGCAGAGGACAGCAGTGGATGTTTAGATAAAACATTTAGAGAAAGCACAAGGAGTGGTAGAGGCTTTGGTTGTACCGTAAGATACATCCTAATTAAGAGTCCTGTTTCCAAGGAGCGGTGCTTTTGGACTTTCATACCTATAGGCTGCTGCTAGGCTGTTGAGTTCATCAGCTTTTGGACTTTATTGTGCATTTCCTAACTCTTAGACTCATTGATACTTTTGACTCAGTCCTATTAAAATGTTTTGAAACAATAGTTGCTCCCTGATGACACTTGAAAAATCTGGTTTTTCACTCTAATGAAGGACCAGCTTCAAAATAACAATATGGAATAGATCTTTTTGGTTTTTTCAGTCCACAGTTTGAACATGGTACACACCCTTCTTTGTCTTTGAACCAGTGTTCAGTGTGTGTCACTAATTATTAAATACAAGGTGGTGTTGGAGCTGCGTAGCTTTGTCAATTTGCTTTTTTGATTTGCTTTTCTGTGTTAGGATAGACTGTTGTCCTGACTAGCTGCTATTAATTTCAGTGTCACTGTTCCCTATGCTAAGGATTTTTTTTTAAATTGTGTACTCACTTTTTTTCATGCCTCTTTCATTTATAGTGTCATTACTCCATGAAGAAGGCAGCTTCCTTCCTGGGTATTGGTACGGAGAATGTTTGCTTCATCAAAACAGATGAAAGGTTAGCAAGCAAAAGCCACAGCTGTGGTCTCTGAGCCTTTTTAAAATACAGCAGTGCTGTACATAACCAACCTATTTGAATGTAACTGAAAAAGTTTTAAATCTGTGTCCCTTAGAGGTAAGATGATACCTGAGGAACTGGAGATACAAGTCCAGCGGGCCAGGAAAGAGGTGAGAGGGGGAGCAAGCATGAAGGAGAGAGGAGGACTGTATGCAGACTGTGTGCTTGTGTCTGAGTGAAAGGAAAGAAAACTACGAGTGAGTGAAATCTTAAAAATAGGGCAGTTAACATACCAGTATCTTTCTTACAGGTGCAGGTTGTTACAAACTCGTGTAACAAGACAAGATTTCTAGATGCTACACTGTAATGAGTGAGAAATTCCACTGTATGGAATTACTAGTAGTAAAAGTCCTGAGTACAATGCAGCTCTCAAGTATTTAGCACATTGCTTCTAGGATTTCTTTTGCTCTTGACCCTTTTTTAAATGGATGCAGTATTTATTTTCCTTAAATGGTAAATGTAAAAGGTTTTTCAGTTCATTACAGCAGCTATTGCTCTATCCTCCGCAATAAGCAAGAACTGGAACATGTGGCTTAGTCTCCAAGATAATCATATAAGCTATGACTGCTAAATTCCATCCTTTCTAGTATTGTCACATGGTTCTGCCTCTTTTCCCCCAGAGGCTTCGCCGAGTCAACAGTCGAAGGCTAGCATTTGGAAATGTACTGATGTGTGTATTTGGACAACATTAACATACGTTCCCATGGTCTGTCAGACAGCACTCACTATAGTCAACTTAATTTATTTTAGAAAGCTTGGAGGACTGAATGTGAGTTCTGTGGCACAGAGCATCTTCTTTTGACTTGTTTAGCTCACCTTATTTCTCAGTTTGAGTTTGTGCATGAATGTAGTAGAATTCTGGGCTCAGCCCTTAGCACATGACCTGTGAATACCAAGGACCTAGTGCAGTGTCCATGGTGGTGTGGATGCTTCCTACCATGGAATCCTGCCTTTGGAAACCTACTTTTTGGCTGACAGAAAAGCCAAGGCAGTGCTATCCTGTCATACACAACAGCTTTTGCTACGACCTGATTTAGATATAATAGATGTTTGCCCAACAGCCATCTCCTCTTTGAGTTTCATGCTAGATAGCATCATTTTTGATACATGCTGGGCCTAATGACCTAGATAACTCTCTTGCTTGCCTCTTTCTGTACTCTGCGTTTCTGTGGAAGAAAACCTGTGCTTTATTCATTTGAGCCAGCTGGGGAAATAAAGAACTGAAATGAAATGGAGGAAGAGAAAGCAGACTGAGAGGAGAATGAACTCTTTGCTCTTGCAAAACCAGAATTCTTGTTTGTTGATGTAATTATAAATTTAATGGTTATTTGAAAGAAATCCTGTGGCATTTATGATTTTTTTGAAAAGCTCAACCTCAGTATGATCCTCTGCAATTAAAAATAGATGTTCTGTATTACAATGCGCTGCTTACAGAAGAACACTATTTCACTTAAAATTTAATGGAAGTTACAGATATATTAGAAGGTTTTCATTTCATCAGGGCTTCAATAAGTGTGCCTGTCCTTGATAAAGTGCTACTTTACAACTTTTACAGGACAGTTCAGTGAATTACAGTAAATAGTCTAATATCTCAGGACAGCAGAGGATGTATTTTCTAGTGATAGGAGCACAAAATGATCACTGACTATGAATACCAAGACTCTTAGGCCTCTATTGAGAGAATTTAATCAGGGAGATTAATTATATTGTCAAGAAGAACAAAAATTTAATTCCCTTCTTTGTGGTAAAAGTAATGGTAACAATCTTTAGAATTTGTAGGGATGCTAGACTTGTCCCCATTTTCAGTCATGTTACCTACTGCCAGCTGAGGTATCTTGGATGTAGCTGTGGGAGAAAATTGGTGAGAATCTCACCAGAAACTAAGTGCAGCAGATACATTTTTGCCTTACTTGCAAGTGTTTTGTACTTGAGCTTCAGGCTGGTTTGCAAATTTGATTGACTTCTGTGATATGTTGCACTAGGAATGAATGAATGACCAAGAAGTTAATTATAGGCTGGTAATTCTTCATGCCTGTATGGGATTAATTTAAATTCATTTCAAGGTTTTCCCTGCTTAAGAAATTTGTACACAAAATTTAAAATATAAATAAATCATAATTATGTACCATTCTAACTGTCCTCTACATTGTTAAAGAAGTATAAAACTGTCAGAGTGTAAATGTGAATCAAGCATGCCTTTGTAGTAGATGTTCAAAAGCGGCAACGTTGCGAAAGCGTGTGCTCTGAACACCTTGATAGTAAGTAAAGGACTAACTATTGTTTATATTAAATAGAATAGTAGAACTTGTGCTAAGTAAAAGATCAAAGCATTCATAATCTGATGTAAGGATGTCTTGGGCATCTGGACTGAAGAAGGACATATTAAATCAGGCCTTGTCATCAAGGTTGCCAGTTTGGCAGAGAAACATGGAGGAAAGTATCCTTAGAGCAGCCCCTGCCTCACTGAATATGCACAGTAGGAAAACTTGTGTGATGACAAGTCATTTGTAGAGGGAAGTACTTGGTATGTATTCACTTTGTAACTTTTGTAATAAATTGATTGTGGAGGCTCTGGTTGGGTGTGCTTGATCTGTGGAAAGCCACTGAGCACCCAGACCCGTGCGACTCTGTGATAAAATCAAAGTCTCAGCTTGGTTTGTGAGATTGGCTATTTGCATGCCAGGTAACAAATCAGATTTTTGGAGTACAGAGACAATTTTTTTTTAAATTTTCAGATTTTAAGATTTCAGTTGAAGTGAAGATACATAAAAGACTGAGGTAGAGTTAGATTTTTCATCTGATGTCTGATTTCAGTGAAGCTACATTGAGTTACATCAGCAGAGAGATTTACGTCATCTGAGAGGTTTGATTCACTGCAAAGGAACTCTAGGGATTCCAGATTCTACAATTTAAAACCACCATAGTCCCTCTTCAGCAACTGTGTTAGCGTGCTGTGGGCCAGATGCTGAAGCGTGCAGAGCAGTTTCTTCAGCATGTATTTACTTGGAAGAGAGACTGCATTGTCATAGCTAGGGCTGATACCCTCCATTTCATGAAATTGTTTCGAACTCCACCCTTTCTTTCATTGTTTCATTTTCTGCTGCTGAGTAGGCACAGGGGAATACATCTGCAAGGGTAGGTACCAGCTGGTATATGTAGCCTAATCTGCTGTCATAATTGCAACTCTGGTACTTAGTTGAATGGGAAAGCAATGAGCAAAGCCCCTGAAACCAAAATGGATGGCTTGTGGTGGTTATCTTGAGACTGCAACCTGACAAAAAAGAGTCTCTTATCCCAATTTTCTAACCTTGAGACTGCCTGAGATTTCCAGCGGCATGTCTGCTTTAGTTCTGTTACCCTCTACAGCCCTTCCTGGTTTTTTAGACAGGAGTAGGATCAAGAGAATGGTAGTTTGCTGCAGGCCAGGCACTGGGGGCAGGTAGGACGACTGTCCCAGTTATTGTATGTGCACAGCCCAGGGCAAATCATGTTCCCTAACTGAAGGTTCCTCTTCACCAGGCAGAGAATAGGGACATTGTAGAGACAAGGCAGGTGGAACCCCTCGGGGGATGAGCCCTTTCCTTGCATGGGTAGTCTGCTGGCTGAACTAGTAGCTTTATTTTAGTTGGCAGAATGGCAGCAAATATAGTAGTAAAATGTGGGAGACTGAGAAATTAAAATGAGTGTATAAAGAGAAGTGTCAAATATCTGGTATGTTTTGATCTTGACAAAACTAGCATCTGTCAAAACAGTCTGAGGCTGCTGAAGTCTGCCCTGAGATGGCGTTAACTGGAAATGGAAAGTCAGCACTTTCAAATGCAGTACCTTCTGCTGGGAAACTAAAATATAGAATGTCGCATCTTTATCATACATTCCTAGACCCTCTTACTTTAGCCCTGCTGATATACTGGAGGAAATGAGCACTGCAAATGACAATTTTGTTCTGATTCCTGTTGCAGGGGTCAGCACCATTTCTTGTCTGTGCTACAGCAGGCACAACAGTGCTGGGAGCATTTGATCCTCTGGATAAAATTGCTGATATCTGTGAAAAGTATGGCCTCTGGCTTCACGTTGACGTGAGTTTGTATACCGTGTAGTTTTATTTTGCATTCTTTTTTATAATTGCTGTTTTTCTGTGACTGCTATGTTTCTTTGTAGAAATAAGTTGGGTTGGGCTATAATAACATGATTTGTTTGCACAGAGAACAGAAATACATTCTGATTTGACTCTTGCTGAAAAACAGCCAGTGCTTTGATTATGACAAGCAGTCAAGGCTATTTAGTCATTTTCAGATTATATTTCAAAATTATTTTCAAAGAAATTTCTTCTTGCTACCTACTATAAATTCCTCAAGAGTGATCATATACAAATATAACTCCAGATTTTCCAATAGAATGTGGAAAGAATTGGCACATAAATGGTTCATACAGGTTAAAATAAATCTCTATATTATATAGATTCTAATAAAATATGTAATACGCATTCTAATATAATACGATACACATTCTAATATACGTGTTGTGTGATGCATTAGATTATGATGCTATATGTAATGTTATAATGTGTGACATGTATAATGTATATTAGGCATTAATGTATTATAAATTTATAATATATAATATAAATAAATATTATGTAGTATACAAATGTTATATGTAAGTATTATAAATAATATTGTATATGATTATTGTATATATATGATATATCATTTGTTCTGTGCATTATGATAGGCATTATTATTCAATACATCATAATATATACTGTTATAGATTGCATATTCTATATTATGTATTATTGTATGCATATTATATAATAAACAGAGTACATATAGTACTATCTTATATAAAGCTACACTATATATAAAAAAAAACCCGTTGCAAATTACTATATATAAAAAGAAACCAGTTGTAAATTATTTTATTTCATGTTTACAGGTTTGACTTCCCAGTAGATCTTACATTTTCTTAAGTTGCTCAGAAATTTTAATTTTCTCATTTCTTTATCATTTTAAGTTCAGATATTAAAATCCATTCATGAACCTTATAACTGAGTTCTTTTACTACCTGAAAGAATTAGCTGTAAATGTATTTTTCTGAAACTAGGTCTCTTCATGTTTTCTAAATTTGCATTCACTATTGCAATGCCACAAATACTAAATGGCTAGATTAAAAACCAAGGAGCAACATTAATGGAGACCTCTAGACCTGCTCTAAATTTTGGAAGTGTTTAGTGTTGACTGTCTAAAGAAAAGTAATGTAGGCAGCCTTGTATTTTTCAAATAAATGTCTCTGACATTAATAAATTAATTTGCTGGATGTATGTGTCAGGAAGAGTTTTGTTATTGACCCAGAGGCAAAGGTGCAGAATTTAGCTGTAGGATGTAAAGTGTCTGCAAAGCCTCCTCATGGCTGTGTGCTGATCAGAATGACCTGGGTGGTTTCAGCAGAAGCACAGCATTTTCCCTCTTGTGTGTCTGTGTGTAGTCAGTGGAAAGGGAGATGTATTCAGAATCTTCGTTGGATCGTAGGTGAATTGATTAGACATGGCTGGAGCCATGTCCAATGGCTGTAGGAGGACAATCACTATTCTCCTAACATGCTCCCTGTAGGTGAATAACTAAAATTACATGAGAGGGCCCTGGGCTGTATTCTGAACTATATACTTCCTAGGCAGTTGATAGTGTTTTGTGAAGAATTAAATTTCTTCTCATTTTGCCTAATGTTAAACTAAGGTAAAAATGTCAGTGAATGTCTTTAAGTTAATTTTCTGTTTGAACTGTGACTATAGTTGTCAGTTATTTGATTCCCAGTAGAAAGACAACTACCCAGTAATAAATTGAGTTTATGGTCGGGAAGTTCAGTTGTTCAGTTAAGATACAATTCATGTTATAAATCTCTCCATGGTTCTCAGGAGTTCTGAGTATTTTTTCCACCTTTCCTCTTGTTTTCTGTGAGTCGATGACTGTTCCTAATGTTTTGTTTCTAGCTATACTCATATGAGAACATGGTGTGGGGAAAAGACTGAAGCTTTCCATGTATATACAAATGTGCTATAGTAAAATGAGCAGACTGTGATTCATAATATTGACCCTTTTTCAGTCATAGCACCGTTAGAAATAAGTTTACTAGAATAATATATGAAAAGGTACAGTGACATCGGGTGCGTGCCATTCAGAAACAGTATACAAGAAACTTAGTGAAGGGTTGGGTTACTTTCTTCATTTTCAAGCAACCCTACCTCCTTCTAGCCCTATAGATGAGAGTATAATCTTTTTGAAAACTTTGAGAGTCTACCTTCCTCTGAAAGGCCTGGTTTCTTGTTGAATGATTTACATATTATGCAGTTGGAGTTCCAGTAAATGTGTACTGCTGCTTCAGCTTGCTGTAACTTTGGAGAAAAATGATATAGTACAATTAAAATAAAGATTAAAAGGAAGAGAAAGTTCTGTCTAATTTAGGTGTTCTCATGTATTGTTGATGAGAGTCAGGGTTGTCTGCTGCAAATGGTCTCAAGAGCTGTTTAGAAGAATATCTTATATGAACATCAGTGGTGTTATTTCCAGATTTACACTGATGTATCTCATTTCAGAATATTTTGTGATACCCAGAATTTATACACTTGCCTTAGGTAGACTTGTTTCATTAAATATGAAATGATAAAGCTCATTGAAGGGCAAAAGGGAGAATGTCAAAGTAAAATCAGTGGGCTTCAGGAAAATAAATTTCAGTAATGTCAGGAACAGTAGATAAGCTCTCACATGGAGATAAACCTAAAAAAGGATGTTAAGGAAAACGTTTGTTTAAGATAATACCAATAAAACCAAACTGTCTCAGTAGTCAAGCCATTCAACAGCCTAAGTGCAGAGTCTATGGCCAGGCTTATTTTATCCATGTTACAGTATTCATGCACACACTCAATTTGCTTATTGTATTTTATTGTACATTCATGATGCCTTTCTTAGTGACTTATTTTGCATCCTCAATATGCATCCAAGCTCCAGAGTTTATGTATGTCATGTCTGGGGTTAATGTAGCTTCAAATACTATGTATGAGTGTTTCTTCCTTGCTGGTAGTTACTTTGACTTTTTTTCCCTATGGCTAGACCAACACAGAAAATCAAGTTTGACCTATTAGCCTGTGCTTAGGTAGTTTGTTTAATTGTATGGCAAACACTGTGGTTCCTGTTGTTCAGCTGTAAGGAGTTTGTTGTATATGGAACACATTAATTTTCTCATATCTAGTTACCAATTATTGTGCATGGGCCACAGGTGATAATCTCTGTTTTTTGAACTGCCCTGCCTTGTTGTCATCTGGATTTGTTCTTTTTCTACCTTCCTTCTATAGTCTCATGGATGGAGAATTAGTAGTTAATTTCATTGTCTTTGCAATATCTCATCTGAAAGCCACTGCAGCTGTGGTCCTAAGAGTGAAAACCTGTTTGGAAAACAGTACCCAAAGAACAGTTATCAGTGGTTTACTGATGAATAGTGGTTTACTACTAAATAGGGAACAGGAATTCCAAAAAGGTCCATTGTAGGTTAGAAGATATCTGATATTTTCATAAATAACTTGCAGGAAAAGAATACGCTGACTAAATTTGAAAATGACACAAAACTGCTGCAAGAGGGATTAGAAATAAAAGATCTTGATAGTTTGGAGAAAAAAAGTGGAAAAACTAGCCTGCAGTTCAATAAAGATAGAGCTCTGAGTTTAAGCTGTAATAATCAACTGCACAAACACAGGATGGGGATTGTTAGCTAGACAGCAGATCCTCAGAAAAAGATATGGGTTCTGCAGTACATCACAAGTCAGCAGTCAGAAGCCTTTTGAGATAGGGTTAAATGTCTTTCAGAATTAAATAAAGAAGATACATAAAATAATTCTCTCTGCTTGGTGCTCCATTTGCATTATCTAGTTTGTGTCTAAATAAAACCCTTCATTTCCAGAAGGTTAAGGACCTACAGGAGAAAGATTAGAGAACAATAAAGCACAGAGGATAAACAGAACCATAACTAGAAATTATGACCAATGAGGAAAGATTGAAAGCACTGATGTTATTTAAACTGGAAAAGATGAAGAGACAAACATAATAGTCTACAGGTACTTTAAAAGCTGCTGCAAAAAGGAAAGAAATAACCTGTTCCCTTGACCACTGCATGTATGACAAGAGGTAACGCTGTTTAGAAGTGGCACTTTAAATCAGTAGGGTTGTTACCATTGAACACAAATTAAGTGATTAAGTTGTGCAGCCTCCATCATTAGGGGTCTTTAAATTGGATAAGAGGACTGAGAATACTGGTCTTAGGTGCTTTCTCATTAATTTTGGGGTTATTTTTTTGCTAGCCCTGGCTCCCTAAGTGCCTTGGTCTTCAAACTGGGTAAAGAAGTGTGGAGCACAAATTTGTCTTGTAGTACTGAGTCTCAAGGAGAGATTGGAAGGTGGTGGGGAGTCATGGGTCTCCAGTACTATCATCTCTCTATTCCAGATCTCCAGTATTAATTTCTAAAACGAAGGCAGAATCAGTGCCAATAGTGCAGTGGAGGTAGTTACTGCTGATGTCTTTCTGCACCTTTCACTTTGATGCTAATCACAAGCTAGGTGTGTTCATTGATTAACAATCTCTAGAAAAGACAAGTGTGTGACAGAAATTAGATGGGTGAGGCTGATCCTGCCTTTGGGGGTGGCAAACTATTGAGATGACCTTTGAGGGCCCTGTTGCTATGACCTTTGAGGGCCTTTCTGAGCCTGTTTTCCAGACAGTGTGAGGAAACATCAACTTTTTCAAATACAGACACCTTTGAATGCAATTTTTTAAAGATTTATTATAATTCAATGGGTTGCTTATGAATTATGAAAATCAGGGAGTAAATTGGTGACAGTTTTGACTCTACTGAATCATAGAATGAGAAGAGTAAAATCTATCCATGAATAGTAAGATCAGTTCGATTGTCCTCCCATTATGTGGCTAATTTGAGCTGGAGAAACTGAGTTTCAGGTCATGTTTCTGTCACAGGGTTTCTGAGAACTTCGAGGCAAATGCTTTTCTGCCTCAAGTCCCACCTGTAGATTGAGAAGCAGTCCTTTCCTCACCAAGGGTGTTGTGAGCATGACAACATAAAATACGATGTGGTGCATGAATGTGCTGCATTAATGAGAATGACACGTGTTAAGACAAGTTATTAACCTTTCATTTCCCTTGTGAGCCTTTACTGTTCCTGTCTCCCAGAGAAAGTAGATCTTATTCCTAATGTATGGCCTATGAAGCAAACACTGATGCTAAATTCATAGATCAGCTATCACATCTGTTTCTTTCAAGAAAAAAAAAAGAACAGACGCTAAACAAGCATGTGTTCTCTATGCTTAAATAAGGAGTCTTCACATCAGTGATTTATTTTTTATTAGCCCAAATTTTATGATGTTTTTCTTTTAAATAAGCTGAGTCTAGGCGTGTTTGGTAGACTGATGTCTCCTATATGTCTCTAAGGAGTCTTGCTTATATCACAGGGAGTTTGTTCAAGTGCTTGCTGCCTGCATGAACATCAAAGATCCTTTTTTTCATATTTAATAATAATTTCTCAAATGCACTACGTATGACATATCTACTACTTGTGTGTTTTCACCACCACACCCCCATGGAGAAATGTTGTTGAGAACTGAAGATTCATATCAGCTGGTGGGTGAAATCTGATCCTTGCAGAATTCATGGGTGAGAATCACCTTTCCTGACTCCAGTTGCCCGGTAGTTAAACTTGGGTAATAAAGGCCTGTTGCTTGAGTTCCTTCTATAGTCCATGGAGAGAGACATCTTCAAAAGATGTCACTTGAAGACAGGTGTCTAGGTTAGACAGTGTAGTTTGTGGTTCATATAGTGGCACAAACTATCAGCTTATTCAGTAGATGATATAAAAGGCAAAATTTAGCCCACTGACTAAGTAGCAAACTAATTTTAGTTGAGATAAAACATATTAATAAGTCATTAATCGAAGCATTATCAAAAGAACTTTATACAAATAATATTATCTTGACTCTATAAATGTTCCAACAGGCTTCTTGGGGTGGCTCAGCTTTGATATCAAGGAAGCATTGCAGACTTCTTCATGGCATCCACAGGCAAGTCACTTTAGTCCATGGGCACTTTTATCAGGGACTGAGATGAAAGTTGTGTGGCCTATTGGCCTCCATGAAAGGTGCATTTTTCACAATGCTTATTACTATTAACTGGAGAGACTTCTGAACTTTTGTGTGTGTGTGAGAAAAACATGGGAAATCTGCTTTGTCTGCTTAGATGGTGTTTGGCCATTTTTGTTTCTCTACTACCCATGATTATAGGCACAATTTCCTCTCCCTTTCTCTGTTTATAAATTTTGCAGAGCTGATTCTGTCGCCTGGAATCCCCATAAAATGCTGTTGGCTGGAATCCAGTGCTGTGCTCTTCTGGTGAAAGACAACTCCGTAAGTCCTCCTCTCCTCCCCACCCCTGCCCTGCAGTAGGTTGCTGTTGCTGTAATATGGAAGTGGAAATAATTAAAAATGAGCCACAAGTCAATTTTACTACACTGCAGTGCAAAGTTTGAATGATATTATTTTGAATTTCACTATATAATTAATAAAGAGTGAATAAGAGAGCAGTGTCAAACCAGTCCAAGTTGCTGTGGTCATCAGTGGTCAAACTTTGCAGCTGGTGACCTTGCTGGTTAACTGTGTACATGATTTGTATTCAGAATTGGTTATTTTGTCACCTGGGTCTGCAGCAATTAAACACCGAGTTCATCAAAGGCCTCAGAATAGCTGTCATCCATTGGGACTGCAGCAGCACTGCATCTCCGTTTAAAGCAGGAAGAGCTCTTCTTGCATCCCCTTACATAGGTGCAGCAGAGTGGGAAAGGAGAGGGGTAGGAATCACAGCACATGTAGGTAAAGATTTTTAGCTATCTTTTCTCACTCGGCTAGTTCTTCCTCATCACTGGGGTGATTTAGACTTTCCAAAAGCTATGGGTAATTAAATGGTCTAGCAAGCAAACAACAGAGCTCTGATCTTGTGGAACAACAGTGAGATGAATCTGCAATGTGGTAGAAGAACCTTCTTACATCTTTGTGGAATTCTTCTATCTTAATAAAGAAACCAGTACGAGGTTAATTATTTCAAGCCCTATATAAAATTCAGCCCTTCTAAACCTTGTGTTCATTCTCTACTACCAGGGTTGAATTTTAGCTTATACTAAGTTACCTTATGCCAGGTTATGAATGACTGAATATCATGAAGATATGGACTCCCCAAGCCTTGCATCACTATTTTGTGGCCATTGTTTGTAAATATCTTTCATAAATCTCTGCCAAAACAGCTGATAGTTTCTATTCACATGCTGGTGGTTAGCTGTCCATGTAATTGGTTACTAATGCCTAGTACTAAGAACTGATGAGGACCAAAGACCATAGATGCTAATCGGCAGTCTCTTGGAGCTGATTGCTCCAAGAAGGCATGGCAGGACAGTAAGAAGTGTGCCTCCTTGTTTCCTTAGGCTTAAGTCTGTGAGATTAAAGAGGATTGAACTCCAGAACTGTCTGACCATCACTTTATCTTTATTCCAGGATGAAAAACAAGCAGAATGAAGTTATTGACTAAGATTAATGTGGTGTCTTAACTGCAGGCTTGGGAAGAATTCAGTGCTATATTTTTAGCTAATTAGGCCCAGTATATAGATATAGCCTCAGGTAATGATTAGACTCCCTGGGCTGCATAGTAGAAATTTGTCTGGAAGAAAGAGGAAAGAAATGAAGAGGAATGAAATATTCTTGTTGCCCTGCTATTTAGAGTCACTTTACAAATGCTGTTCCAACTTCAGGGCTCTGGAAGCCTTTTTGTATTCTCCTTCCATGGAGTGTAACATCTAACAGAGCAATCCTATTCCACTTCTAAATCAGAGCTAGGCAATGTTGTGTTGGAAATACTTGTAGAGCAGAATCCTAAACTGTTAAGGGGTGAAAACACAAGTATTACTGATCATACAATCAGATCCTGTTGTACAGTGAGACATATTCTGGACAGTAGAAGACTTTTCTGCTTGGGGAGGAGAGTGTTTTATTTTGTGTTTAATTCCTGGAAAACTGATACTTACATGTTTTGTGTATGTGCCAATGCAGTCTTTATATTCAAACAGACGTGCATATAAATTTGAGTACTTTATTCTCAGCTTTTTAAAAGTGTTAGAGTATAAATCTTTAAGAAGAAAATTATCAAATGCATATGAGAGTTGCTTTGGCAGAAAGGCCTTGCTTCACTTTAATCCTCCCAGTACTGGATCTGGAGCAGGCATCCGTACCCAGTTTCCCATTAAAATGCTATTTTCACACAGAGAGTGTATGTAAGAGTACATGTGGAGCTTGTTCTAATGCTCATAAATTACATAGATACCTATGGCTGCAGATGCGAACATAATTCCTTTGCACTGTGGTTAGGATGTTTCCGTAGGAGCTGGATGCTGAGTAGGTTAGCATACGTTGCTATGGTAGTGAATGTTCAGCAAACCTCAGGTAGTTTCCAAAGTGATGAGCTTGCTTTGAAAGTCTGATGAAGAAAATTTTGGTAGTCTGTCTTCCCATTTGCTTTGAGGTCCATTTAGAAGCTGTGGACTACATCATGATTAGGGTTAGATGATTATAACTGGATAAGTGGACAAATAATCCCCTTCAGTCTTTCTCTCTTTCTCTCTTTTTTTTTTTTTGATATTTTTTTTTAAGGTATGGATGTTTAACAAGCCCAAGCTTTGTGTTTTACTTCATGTATGAAAAGATAATCTTTAGAAGTTATCATATTACTGAGGTAGTGCTAACACCCTAATTTCCCATTGGAGAAAGTAATCATGACTGGTTTTGTTTAGTTTGGGGTTTTTTGCCTCATTGCAGTTTCGCAGTGTTAATATTCTTAAGACATTGTACCTAGATTATTAGAATGAAACATTGTATTTAAATATTTTCCTGTACAGATTTAAAAACTGGATAAACTGCAGTGAAATGCCAATAAAAATAGTATCTTCCAGCCTTAGTGAAACAACATTGGAGTAATTCCCAAAGAAGGTAGAGCTAGAAAAGAGAAATACGTGTTTGACTTGATTAGAAGGGAGAAGCATTATCTCCAAAGGGAAAGAGATTGATTGGTTAATCTTCTGCAAAAGCTCAGATCAAAGACGGTAGTTCTTCAGTGCTTAAAGCACTCAAGAAATGCACAGCTATCTGCCTTTCCAGTGCCATACCCCAAGCAACTTCCAGCACTTCTACGATAAGACAAACTTACTCAGAAAACACTTGTATTGCTGTGGTGGGAATCACAGTGACTGTTTAAATTCATAGCTGGATGGATCGTTATTCTCAAAACATTAGTGAGTCAGCTTTGTTCTTATTTTCTTAAAATGCTATGAATCAGTCTTGCGTTGTACATTCTCCCGTAAGACCACAGCGCTACTCCAATTTGTCCTTTCTGTAATCCATATAAACATGAATATTATCACCATACAAATAGAGAACTTGTGTTTATCACTAATGCCAAAGTTCTGTGACTTGTTAGAGTGTAGCACTAGGTTAAGTAATTAGCAATCAATTCTAGGTAATGAGCAGAATTTTTAATTATTAGTTAAAAATAAAATCTCAAAGAAAGTAGTTAATGAAATCCCAGTTTAGCACGGAATTTAATTGATTGAGGTGATCATGGTAGCCACCTACAGTGTAATTTCTTCCTCATCATGAGCAGTATCCAAAAATACCTGTTTCCCTAATTCATGTCCAGAGCAGCTGCAGGAAAAACAGTATTGCTATTGCTTTCTGCTTGGGGTTAGTACAACTGAGAGCTCTTTCTCACCTCTTGTAGTGAGTTATAGAGGTGGTCTTTTGCACTGGTTTTGTGAATTTTCAAGTATGCCATTCAGAGGATTGTCTGTATTGCTTCAGATGAGGCCTTGGGAAAAAAAATTTGTGGGGCGAAAGATGTTTTGTTAGTGAAATTGAAATTCAGTTTTAACTAGCAATGGAAGTAGAAAGAGATCAGAAGACTCCCTGTAGACAAGTGCGTTCGGTGAGAAAAATATGTTGCATTATGAAGCTGGATCTCTTATATATTGATTTCAATATCGGTAATTATTCATGTATTTGCCATTAATTATAACAAACAGCAGCTATCCTTAGACTTCATCAAAACCAAAAGCTATTTGAAACTTCATAGTGGACTAGGGCCTTCATGAAAATATTTCCATTTTCTAAACTTGAACAGACTCAGTGTGAGGCAGAGCGTTACTGATAGCCTTTGTACCAAGGACAGAAAGATTAAAGATACTGAAATAAGAATCTCAAACTTGTCAAGTGAGGCAGTTCTGGTGAAATTTTTGCAATTCTTCTGAACACTTGGAGCAGCTCAGTTACCGTGGAAAACTGTTGGGATGCTTTTAAGAGTGAGAATATTGAGTTAGGAAGCATAATTTTTCCCTTTTTTTCCCTACTACTTTTCCATCATTTGACTAGGAAAACTGAGATGACTTTTTCTATTTGGCATTTTTGAATCTACTTTTGAGACAGAAGCAATCAAGGAGTAACTGCTTCCTTGACTAAAAAAATTCTTGAATGTTTTTCATCTTCTGTTGTTCTCCCTCCCAAACTCTATTCTGCAATGTTGCCTTTCTCTTTCCTTCTCTTTCTTCTCGACCTTGCTTCTTGCCCTGATTTGGCATATTTCTTTCTCTCCCACAAAGTATAACTTTTATTTCTTTTCCTGTCTACTCTAGTGATGCACTGAAAGATGTCACTGTACTTGCCTCTGGAGATTGACAGTAGGCAATATCTTGAGTAGGATTTCTTGAGCATGTTGCATTATTAGAAAGATAAGCAGATGGAAAAGGATCTTCAAGCCAGTACCTCTTGTCAGCTTTGGATGCACCAGGAGAGTAGGAAAGTACCTGCGCTTTTTTTTTTTTTTAATGAAATATGTTTCCAAGAATTTGAGTTCACTCAGAGTTATTAACTATCTGTTCTTGTTGTGTTTTCACTCTAGAGCATTTGTTTTTAAAATGTGAAACTCTGCAGCAGTACTATGATCTTGAGTGAACTTCTCAGTCTTTCTGTAATATTGGCGAGTTTAGGTTTTTTGTGAAAAACAATAGTTGTTATTTCTCAGACAACAGGCATGAGGGAACTAATATCCTGTGATGTCCTCTATTGTGCAGCTGTGTTACGTTTGGATAAGGCAGAGGATAGTCCCACATTGATTAACCCTGCTGTTCGCTCACTGTAGAAACTGTGTGAGATTTTAAAGTCAGTAAAAGGCAAAGCAATTAGCTTGAATTTGTAGATGTTGCTGACTTTTTTTTTTTAAATACTACGTCTAGAAAACTTTTATTTCCCTTGAAAAATCAAGGTATAGAGATCTAAATGAATAAGACACAATGGCTTGACAGACTCCTGTTCCTGTTATGCAGCTGCTAGCCAGAGAATATGTTCTGTAGAAAAACTATAAAAGATGTTTAACTTTTCTTTGGTTTCTACTGTTATCTTCTTGCCTTTCTTTTTCTGAGAAAGTTGAAAGTAGGTGTAAGAATCTTATATCCCACAAAAACTTGTACCCAGCATTGGCTTCCCACCTATGGGTACCATGTGCTGCACAGCACATTATCACTCTGACAGCAGAGGGAGAGCAGCCACTGTCCATTTTTTTCCCAAACTGTCACACAAGCTGTCTTTTCACAAGACTGAATGTGCTGGTCCTGAGGCTAAAGAACTTGGACTAAATTTGCTGTCCTTTTTTGCACATCAGTGAAATTACAGTGGGACTGTCCAGCCCCTGCAGAAGTGGTGGAGAAGCCTATGGTAATGTTCTCCTTTTGTGCTCTATGAATAGGTGTGCAGGTTGGGGCTTTTTGTTTGTTTTGGTCTGAGTGTCAGTGGAAGGAATTGAAAAGGCTAGAAGAGAGGAAGACTTAAATCTGTGTATGCCAGTGGATTATTTCTTCTTTGCATTTTTTTGTCTTGACTTTTTTTTCCTCTGTTTTATTGCCAGTTACAAAGTTATCAGTAGTGCATTCCAATGTGGACCAAAATCATATCTCTGTTATGGGAATATGGGAATATGGGAATATGACACTTTGATTAAGAGTGATGTCAGACTGCCATTTTAAAATCAGATTTGCAGCAGATGCAGAGAAAAGGTTGAAAAGTGCAATGCTTTTTCATTTGGTTCAAATTGAAGAGTGATGTTGAATTGGAAAATTAATTTATTTTTCATGATACTGTTTAGTAACTTCTGTCATGCTGTCTGCTTCTCTTCCTTGATCTGTTCTGCACAGAAGACTTCCGGTTCAACGGTCACTTCAACACGTGTTTGCAGATCTGAATCAGATGGTGTAGCCATGTTTTTAACCTCATCTGAATTTCTATTCTAGTATTATCTTATAGATTGTAGTTTAGGGTATTTTTACCCACTTTTAATGTCACTGCCAAATCTCCAACCTTTTTCTGTCTCCTAGGTTCCCTGTAGGACCCTCATCTCTGCTCTTGTAACCTGCTCTCTGCCAACCTTTCTCTCTACTTGATAGTATAACAGTATAATGTTATATTACATTCTTCAGC
Organism: Phaenicophaeus curvirostris; assembly: GCF_032191515.1. Taxonomy (NCBI): domain Eukaryota; kingdom Metazoa; phylum Chordata; class Aves; order Cuculiformes; family Cuculidae; genus Phaenicophaeus; species Phaenicophaeus curvirostris. The sequence goes on along the minus strand of NC_091397.1, from coordinate 46,934,057 downwards.
CAATGGCCAGTCTTATGCCTCTTCTCTTCCCTTGCACCTTTAAACTTGTAACAGTTTCTGTGCTTTCTGTTTCCCAGCTTTGTTTTTTGCTGGAACATTCCGTACTACTCATTTATCTTTGTCTGTTCATCTCTGCCCGGGCAACCCAGACTGAAGAGTGCTGAGTAAAAATAATTTAAATTACAAACCATAATCAGGGTATGCTAAACTATTGCTTCTGAGGTTTATTTCCAAATGTTAAAATTGTCTGAACTGTTAATAGAGACAAAAATTGGGTTGTACTATTCACCTTGTAGTGTTTCTGCTCAGACAGTCAGATAGCCTATGTTAAATCCTCAGTGTCTTTATTTTCTGGTAAGGGCTAAACATTTGTTTCTTGTGGATAAGATCTTCCCTACTTTCAACAAGCTGTGGTGTGTGTAAAGTTCTTTCTTTGTCAAAGATTTTGCCGTTTCTGATCATGTAGGAAGCTCCTCAGGTTCTTCCTGACTGTTCTTCCAGTCTATGGACTGGAGGAGTGGATATAGGCTTCTCTTCTGTAGTACCTGCTCCCATGGTTTCTTGAGATCTGAGTCAGAATTCCTCTTAGACCTGCAACTCTTCAGTGACATTATGAAGAAAGTAACAAACCCCCCATTTCCGTGTTGTTAATGCTGACTTCACTGCATTCAGGTTCATCCAAGGTTCTCAAACCACACCAAAAGTTCTGAATGATTTCCTTAACATCCAGTTCTGTTTTACTAAGCAATTGGTAGAGACAGTTGGCTTGTGAAGATAAAAAGGTTTGAAAATGCTTATTAGCAATCTTAAGTCTTTATTGTGTTTTTAATAGGGCCTCCTGAAGAAGTGTTATTCTGCCAAGGCTGCATACCTGTTCCAGCAGGACAAGTTCTACGATGTCAGCTATGACACTGGTGACAAGTCCATTCAGTGCAGCAGGCGTCCAGATGCGTTCAAATTCTGGCTGATGTGGAAAGCATTGGGAACCTCAGGCCTTGAGGAGAGAGTAAACAGGGCACTGGCTTTGGCTAGGTATGGCCTCCCAGTTTTCAATATGTCTAGTCTGTTTAATTGACTGAAATATTGACGGTACTCATACTCCGTATCCTGGAACAGACCGCATTGTAACTTTTTCCCCTATAACTTTTTGTTTGTATGTAATAAGAGGAACTAATGGCAGTAATAATTAGTGTTACTACATTTGCTACGATATTTAGTAGTAATTATTACTTTTAGCAAGAAGCATAGGTGTTGGTAAACATTGACAATCTAATTTGGTTTTCTATCTACTTTATTTAACATTTACGTTACCTTAAGGAGACGTAGGACAGATTTACCAATATACCCTCATCTAATTCCTAACCATGTATTCTGATATTAATGTAAAAGAAGCCCTGTGCCCTATGTGCTGAGGTCTGATCCGTGTCTAGCAAGAAGTAATTAGCCATTCTTCTGTTTATATATGACTAAGAAAGAGCAAAAAGCTAATGTGGGTAAATTAGTATGATGACACTGTTAATGTTAGGGTGTAGTAGGATTATATAAAGGCATGTTGTTCTGAGAGATTGCTTGTTTTTTCTCCTCAAGTTTGCTGAAGTTCTTAATGATTATGGTATGTTTTGCTAGGGAATCAAGCACCTTTTTCTTGCAATCTTCCCTTCACTCACCCTGTGCAATTTTATTAATCTTTTGATCTTGCAGAGCTGAATTTAACAAGGGAATTCTGCAGATCTTTTGCTAGAAAGCGTTTCTAAAGCGATGGTGATGTCTCAGTTTCTGTGGAGAAACTTCCATACACAGGTTGCTTTGTCTTCTGATAGAAAAAGTAATATTGAAATAAGATAATGGCCCATTAAAAACCAGTCACTTGAAGTATCTTATTTGTTCAGAATTTATACAAGATAAACCATAATGAAATCTTCACAAGTTCCTGGGCTAGCTACACACTACTGTAAGTCCAGTCATTAATGTTGAAAAGCAGTCACCCATATCATACTGCCACTTTATTTTTGATATGAACTGCCAAATTGAAAATAATTGAATGTTTACTCTGGTGAAAATTAAAGGAGTAACTTCACTTTTACGAACTTCCTTAAAGAAAAGGTTAAAAATGCCCATGACAATGAATTTTAAAAGGAATAAAAAAGAAGCAAAACCAGAAAACCCCAAATGAGCTGTGGCTTTTTTTTTTTCTGTATTTTACTTTTTTAAAGACACTCATTGTTTGGCTGGTTAAGTGTTCCTTAATATCTTCTGGTTAAATTGTACCTTGGTTTTGTTCCGAAGCATTGTACTGTTCTGTGTCTGTAAAGAGTAGGTAATTCATTCCACTGTCAGTAGGAGAATTCAGCCTTGTCAAGGTCACTGGCCAAGGTCATTTGAGAGTATAGTGATTAATGACCTTTCTGGGATCAATATTTTCTTTGAATGTTAGGATTCAGCTTCTAAGGAGTGACTGGATTGTCTTTTTTTTTTCCTTTAAGAAGAAATGTAATTCTTAGTCATTATCTGATGTACTATATTCTTTAAAGTAGCTGCATTGCTGTTTCGAGTTTGCATTGGCATGGGCACTGTGCGGCTGAGACATCAAGTTTACTGGGCACTATGCCAGGTTTCCTAACTACCCAACAGCTGTACAGCCTTTCTCCTGATTTGTTACAGTAGTTTTTACTTTGATGTTGCAAAGATAGTATTTCAGCCTTCCTGAACACAGGCCTGGATCAATTCTGGAGCTAGTCCACTGACTTTAGAATTTAAGAGCAAAATTACTTTTTAATCTCTCCCATGGCCAGACAGAATTACAAAGGTTTTTGGGTAACTGCAACGTGTATTTCTGCTGGATCAAAATTTGCTTATTGGTTATTCCATTAATTTCTTCAGTCATGTTTTCAGTATATTAGATATCCCAGGAACATTGTGGTGCTACCTATTTGGGAAAGCTTATTTTTAGAAAACCTACAGCAGAACATCCTGCTGATCACCTCAGAACTTTTTTTCCAAATATTTTTGATGCAGGGATGTTGCTTTATGAAGTGCACTGAAAAGAAAATAGAAGTAAAATGCTTTTAGAATACAACTATATCCACCTCTGCATTTTATGTTTTAGCATCTCTTTGCAGTTTTTCTGCCTGATTCCTTTTCTGACACCCATTCTCAGCAGGCATATGTCTACTCTCACTGCTGATCTCCACCCCTTATTTTCTGCAAGGCTTAATCATAGCAAATACTACTTCTCTGTGTACTCCAGTCCTCACTGAGACTCAAGCCCTTCTGACTTTCTACAACTGTGACACGATAATAAAACTCCACTGTCAACTGTGGAAAGATGCACAGAGTAAATTGCTCCACTGCTGTCAAGTGGTCCTCGCAAGATAAATCAATGGTGATGGGTTTTCTACTGGCTGCCTTCGTAGGCTATTGGCAATGTAGTTATGAGCATGATTAACAGTGTTGCGAGTTTGACTGACATCAGATATGCTTTGTCAGATGGTGGTATAGAAGAATGGGAGTTGTGGCAAGAGGGAAGGGTATTAGGTATGGTAAATTAACTCGAACAATTCAAGACCTCAAAAAAAAAAAGGTGATCATACGGAGATTTCTTTTCCATTATTTATTAAAAAAATCAAACCCCAAGGGCTGCTGTCTTGTGACTAGCCTGCTGATTTTGCTGAATTTTGGTTTTACAGCACAGGCAAGTATCTTCTAATCAACAGGACAAAACCACTGAGCTTGTTTTACTTAAGACAGTTCCCCTACAGGAACAGGTTCTCCTCAACTTATTCACATGATACTTACCTTTCTACTTACCAGCCAGGTAACAAATAAATATACATAGTAGAATCTAAGTGGTCATGGCAGAAAATGAGAGGAAACATCTCAACAGTGCACAGTACAGTGCAATTCATGGAGCTGTTTGTTTTGGAGACTGGCACTCTACCCCTGCAATCATTTTGCAGGGATGTGTGCTAAGAGGTAATGAGACACATGGCCACCACTTGTTAATGATCAACAACGTGACAACTCCCCATGCTCTGTATTGAAAAATGTGTGCCATCTAGGGTATTGTTTACTGTCTCCCTAGCCAACCTGTTTCTGCAGCACATCTGCTGAATAGCAGGAGTTGCAGATGCAACTGTGCTAGAGGTGTCCCTGTGGGGACAGGTTTCAGGCATGTGGACAGGCCCAGGGGGTGTTATTTGGGCAATACTTTTCTTCCTTGAGTAGTGGATAAAAGAATTTTGTGTGATAACCAGTAATGCAGCTGCAGGCAGGCAAATGTCAAGTAAATGCAACAAAAAGAACAGACTTGTACACAGTTTAACTGTGTCAGTTACTGTTAGACAGCAAAATCTTCATGTAGAAGACTAAAATTCTGTTGAAATGGAAAAGCTGTATGAATTTGAGGTGATTTCTTTGGAGTTTTTCTTGTGAAGGCTTGGAGGGGGTGAGAGAAAGGGAAAATAAAAAAAAAAAAAGTCCCAGCTACTTCGAAGTATCTTATTTGCTTCAGAATATGCGTGTGGTATGTGCCATGGCAAAGTTGAGGTCGTATTTTAAAAAAAGTTTTGTAAATTGAAGCTGCCTGAATCCAAAGGCTTTATTCAAACCCAGCTTCCCATTGAAGTCTTCTGTGTTTTTCATGCTGACAGGTGAAAGAGGAAAGAAATACTTATTTCAATGTATTGTTAGCATAGGATGGACAGGGATTATTGTACATCAGTAGTAACTCACTGAACGGAAGTGTGTGCTGTTATGTAACAGTATGGAACTGGGGAAATCACTGGGCTTGAAGTATGGGGAAACTTCTAAATTCAGGGCTAAACTGAAAGTTCCCAGTGAAAGTGGTAGTACAAGAAATGTTAGGGTGACCATGAAATAACACAGCAGCAGAGCATCAGCACTTGAACAAAAGAGGTGGAGGAATTAATTTGCGGAGGACAACATCAATGGTAATTTGCATTGGGAAAGTTCACAGCCTGATGCAAATAGGATCACTTTGTGCCATGTGGCTCCACTGAAAATCTGTGCCCAAGGACAGAATTTGGCCTCTTGTCGGTGCTCCTTGGCTGGCAGTAGCTTTCATTTGTTTCCACAAACTGATAGCTACTGCATTTTCACAGCAGGTAGAAATGAAATTTAACTCCATGGTTTCTTGGCAGGGGGGAGAGGGAGAGGAAAAACAGAAGGAAAAAAAATAGTGCATACGTATTTAAGACCTTTTTCATTGCTTGTATTATTTTGTTCCATGCTTTAAACCCTGCATTTTTAATTGCAGATATCTTGTGGAGGAAATTAAGAAGAGAGAGGGATTCCAGCTTCTTTTGGAGGTAAGTGAAGATGGAACTGAACTGTTGTTGTTGTTTTGGGGTGGGTTTTGTCTATTGCTTGATTTTTTTTTTTTTTTTATAGCACATTGCTAATTTGTATTTTAAGTATATAATTTAATAAGCTTTATGTATGGAGATGCACAGATATGGTTGAACACACATAACATACTCTGTATTCCCTGCCATCATTCTACCTATTTTCCTAGCTTCTGGGCCTATATTGCCTCAGGGAGTGTAGATAGAGCACTTTTCTGTGAAAACGAAAAGTCTCTCTGCAAAAAAGCAATACTTGCCAGACTTACGGGTAAGACTGTATGCTGGATGGAAGAAGATTTTGATCCTAAGAGTAGACTTTTCATCATCAAAGTCTGTGGTTTTTTTCTTTTTTTCTTTAATTCTGTTTCTGTACCCAGGTTCCAAAAAACTGCCCAAAAGTTGGTTTGTTGTTTTTTTTCCCACTTGTCTTTGCTATGCCTTTCAGTTTTTTACCTGCTGGTGATCTTCCTTAGGAAAGAGTGAGAAAAGGGGGCAGAGCTAAAGTGCTTTTTTTTTTTTTTCGTTCGCTCCTATCCTCAGCTTTTTGGTTAATAAGGCTAATAACCGGGGATGTTGCAAAGACATTCTGCATTGTTGGGAGTGTATGTGTGTGAAAGACAGCTGGATATGTGGTGTGGGGAGAAAGAGGGCCTATGGAGGTGGAAGGGAGTGTCACACATGGATACTGACAAACCGCAACAACACAAATTTGGTTTACGCTTGCTGATGCCATAAACATTCCAGTTCAGACTAGAAAAAATACAAAATATAAAAAACACTTTATGCCATTCATACAATAGGAATTTTTCCCTTTAACTCTGAAAACTGGTAGTTTGGAAGTGTGTTCCGAGAGACTACGTGAATTGGAGAATTCTGAGCCAGCAGCATGCGATGGGGTTACTGAAGTGGCAAGTCTGCTAAAAACTCTGCTCTCAATTAATGTAGAGGTTAGCAGAGAGCCTAGATCAACTGTGCATATGAAAGCTGTTGGTGAGAGCAGATACTCCTGTTTAGTTCCTGCAGGAACAGGGTGCCTGGATTAAAAGTGGGATTATAGGGAGTGCTATACTATGGGCTATGAGAAGGAAATTGAGCAAGGGTTAAGAAAAAAATTTCAGGAGTGCAGGGGGACAAGCAATTATAAGTCTAAAAAAAGGCTGCTGAGAGACAGCTAGGCTGGGTTATGTGGGCACTTTCTGAAAGGAAGTTGGACTTTGGACAAGAAGCTCAGAAAGATGATTCCTGATACAGGCAGTGGGAAGAGTCCAGTGATAAGAACCACTCTGTAGCCTGGGAATGCTGTCTGTGCTCGAATCATCTTGCATTCCTCTATTTTAGAATTGTGTATCTGCTTGGGTAAGAGCTGTGGCATGATAACCAGAAATGGTGTGAAGCATGGCTGGGGATAGTTAAATTTTTCTAGGATTTTCAGAGAGGGATGATGTATTTGATGTGTGAAAGGAAACTGAGATAATCAAGAAGACAATATAGGCAATGCAGCAATATGGTAATATATGCCATCTGTCTCCTCCTGCCATCTCGTTTTAAATAGTTTTAAAATAAACCTGTAATGGCAAGCTAGTGCTTGTGCTCATGAGGAAGCTGCTGCCTTTTCAGGGTCTGTGTTTATGTGTGTACTCAATGCATGCTCTTTGGGGAAAGAAATGGGACTTTAAGAGCTGAGCTTTATTTCATTCAGTGACAGCAGGTGGCAGGTTTGCAGCTCTCTTCCTGCTGACAATGATATTCTTCTTGATGATTAAATTGTATTTAATGCATTCTTTGAAGCGAGGCGGAAAATGATATGAGCAGTTCCCAGTGCCCTTTCATGAAAGAACATGTCTCAGCTGGTGGGCTCTCCTTGTTCAGGAGACTGCCTGGGATTGTAATAGCAGCCGCATTCACAGTGGGGCAGAGAGATGGTGTGACCCAGCTATCAAGCTCCCTTTTAACTTCTTTTTTTTTTTCTTTCAACCAGTACTAATGAGGATGGCATGTGGGAGGAGAGAGGGGTGTGTGAGTTTGAGCCATGTTATAATCTAGACCCCAGTTAAATACGGTGTTGCAAATGATGTAGGTCAAGATTGACTGAGTGATTTTATGGATAGTGTTGGATGGGATTAGACAGCACAACTATTCCTCATGCTATTGCTACCTGTACAGGTGAAAAAAAAATGTTCCAAATTTACATAAATTGTTGAGAGACCCCAGACTGATCTACTGGGAACATTTTCTCAATCATATGTGAAACACAAACCTCATAAGCACAAAATACCTTATTTAATAATGACTAGTGAACAGCCATTCTTGTTTGGAGCCCTGCAGCTAACCCTCTGCTACATTTAAAAGCAAAATTTCTCTGGAGGGAAGCAGAGATGTGTCTCAATCTTTGCTCAAAAGACCTGCTTAGTTATTGGACAAGATGTATCTATGATATGGCACATAGCCTGCAAGTGGTCCTGAGATTCTTATAAAAAGGTGGAAACTGAGAAAGCCAGCATTAACACCAGTGCGATGTAGTGTACTGTATAATTAAAAAGGAGATTGGCATTGTTCAGTAGAAAAATGACTAGGCGTGCAGGTGTTAAATGGTGACAAAAACTGAGTTTGTGTTTTGTGTAAAATGCATCATAGGAAATTTCCAGTTTTTTTAAAAAAACCCCAATGCTTAAAATGTATTCTCTTTAAAGTTGCTTCAATTTTGAATTCTGGAAGTTAGCTCTCTGTGCCTCTCTTGCATTTTTTCCTAACCAAAGATTTAGTGAGCAATGCAGAACTAAATATGTATATATGATGAAGAAGTGAAAAAGGAACCTTTTCCTTTTTCTGGCAGCAGGAAGTGTATGATACAAAAACTATTTCTAGTTTCAGAAAAGGGAAGCAAAAGGTGAGTTGGGGGATGTTTTAATAAAAAGGATATAAACTCAAAGGCCTTTTATTCCAGACCACGCTTCCCCCGCCTGCTCCCTCTCCCCCTCAACTTTTTGACAAGCTATAATATGTAACACATAGCACAGGAATACATCTCATAAGCACTCACTTGTTCTTTTGTTTAGCCGGAGTATGCAAACGTTTGCTTTTGGTACATTCCACCAAGCTTAAGAAAAATGGAGGATGGACCTGAATTTTGGCAGAAGTTGCACCAGGTGAGTGTCATATAAACGGTGTTATCTGTAGCTCAATGATTTCTTGCCAAACTGACCTGGTTGCCTTCTATGACAAAGTGTCTCGGCTGCTGGACGAGGGAAAGGCTGTGGATGTGGTCTTCCTGGACTTCAGTAAAGCCTTTGACACAGTTTCTCACAGCATTCTGCTTGAGAAACTGTCAGCCTCTGGCCTGGACAGGCGCACACTCTCCTGGGTGGAAAACTGGTTGGCTGGCCGGGCCCAGAGAGTGGTGGGAAATGGTGTGAAATCCAGCTGGAGGCCAGTGACAAGTGGGGTTCCCCAGGGCTCAGTGCTGGGTCCAGCCCTGTTGAATGTCTTTATCAATGACCTGGATGAAGGCATCGAGTGCACCCTTAGCAAGTTTGCGGACGACACTAAGCTGGGTGGAAGTGTGGATCTGCTGGAGGGTTGGGAGGCTCTGCAAAGGGATCTGAACAGGCTGGACTGCTGGGCAGAGTCCAGTGGCATGAGATTTAACAAGGCCAAATGCCAGGTCCTGCACTTGGGGCACAACAACCCCCAAGTTGTGCTTGGGGGGTGCTGCTTGTAAGCAGTGCTACAGACTAGGAGAAGTCTGTCTAGAAAGCTGCCTGGAGGAGAAGGACCTGGGGGTGTTGGTTGACAGCGACTGAACATGAGCCAGCAGTGTGCCCAGGTGGCCAAGGAGGCCAGTGGCATCTTGGCTTGTATCAGAAATGGCGTGACCAGCAGGTCCAGGGAGGTTATTCTGCCCCTCTACTCAGCACTGGTGAGACCGCTCCTTGAATCCTGTGTTCAGTTCTGGGCCCCTCACCACAAGAAGGATGTTGAGGCTCTGGAGCGAGTCCAGAGAAGAGCAACAAAGCTGGTGAAGGGGCTGGAGAACAGGCCTTATGAGGAGCGGCTGAGAGAGCTGGGGGTGTTTAGCCTTGAGAAGAGGAGGCTGAGGGGAGACCTCATTGCTCTCTATAACTACCTGAAAGGAGGTTGTAGAGAGGAGGGTGCTGGCCTCTTCTCCCAAGTGACAGGGGACAGGATGAGAGGGAATGGCCTCGAGCTCCGCCAGGGGAGGTTTAGGCTGGACATTAGGAAAAAAAATTTCACAGAAAGGGTCATTGGGCACTGGAACAGGCTGCCCAGGGAGGTGGTTGATTCACCTTCCCTGGAGGTGTTTAAAGCACGGGTGGTTGATGTGCTGAGGGGCATGGTTTAGTGTTTGATAGGGATGGTTGGACTCGATGATCCGGTGGGTCTCTTCCGACCTGGTTATTCTATGATTCTATGTTTCTATGATTCTATGATTTGTCTGTGTGCCAGGTAAGAATGTGAAGGAGCCCTTGGCTTTGCTCGCTGTTTACCTATCAGTCAAATGGGGATTTAATCTTTAAATAGATATTGGTAGGATTGAAGTTTGTTTAGACAAGGCTCATTATTTTTTTCTTAATGTAAGAGATGCAGGCATTTACTAGTATTCAACTTACTATCAAAGCTGTTAGTGGCTGGCAGAACTGTGAGAAGAGTAACAGTGTTGTCTGCATCTTGTCTGGATAGAGTATTCATTACCTGTTTCAAACACTTAATGCTGCCCTTGGAATTTGCCTTGCATTATCTATGATAATCTGTGATAATGCAAATAAGGAAGTGCTTAAGAATACATTTCTCATATTAAACCACCCATAAGTAACAACAGGAATACAATGGGGAAAAAAATTATTTGCGAGTATTTTGGTAACTCTTTGCCATCCTAGTAGAAAATCATGAACATCTTGAAAAAAGCAACAGTAAAATTTTGAAGTTACTAGTAGGGGATCAGTAGTTAAGACTTAATTAAAAGGGCAATAGACCCTGTGGTATTATGCTTTACTGCATAAGCTATTCTGTGAGGAATTGAATTTAATTCATTGTTTCCTCCTCTCATCAGCACCTCTGATGTTCTGCATTTTTTTTTCCTAGAATTTGCTACTAGAAATTTAAACTAGAACATAGATGTGCCTACCATATGCATGCTTGCATGTGGTATACATACTATATGTACATGCTATATGTACTATAGATACATGCATACTTCCTATAATGTCTGCTTTCCTTTCAGCAGGTTTCCTTTCACAGGAATTTATTTCAGTTTATGCTGGATGTTAGTGTTCTGAAGGATGAGGTCCTCCTTAACCCTGTCTATATTGTTTTGGAAGGTATATTGAACTTTTGCAGTACAGAGCCATGCATAGCCACTGGGTGGATACAAGGGTTTTTCATTTATCGTGCTTTCACAGAGCATAGGTGGGTAATGATCCTTTCATGTGGGGCTTCCCTTCCTCTTGTTAGAGTAAAAGACCTGTATGCATATATGTATAGATACACACACATGTAAAGAGTGAGGGTTTGGAAAGGAGCAATGAGAAGGCATTGAAGAAATAATGCTGCAGCTGCCACTATTTTGATTTATGTATGCTACAGAAGGGACTGAGAAGGGAAGAGATGAAGCACAGTGAAAGGATTTGAACACAATGGCTTTTTGAGTGCAACTTAGTGGTTCTTTGCTCTGCTGCTCTGTGCTGCTTCCAGTCAGGGTGGGCAGTAGATGCCTGGATTTATTTTATGTACTGGTATAGATAGACTAATGCTGGAAATGCAGGTTTCTTAGCTAGTGTTTTATGAGAAACCACTCAGAGAGGAAAGAGTTTGTGTGCAGTTTCTCCCAAGAACTGAGCACTGCTGCAGATCTCAACCACTCTTTTTGTGGTCAAGGTGGCATTTTCTTGATTCTTATGCCTCATATGATGAAGACTAAGAAAAGCAAAGTCTTACAATATAACCTATTTCACTCCTCCCCACGTAAGCCCAAATTAAAATCTTCCACAAAAGAGACCAAAACTTTATAGCAAAACAAAGCACTGAATGGCTCAGATTTCTCTCTGTGGGGATGGGTGGAGGAAGCAACAAATAGTGATTGTTAGTTACATTGCTTTAGGCATTGCAGGAAAGTTCTTTGAAAGGGTTCTACAGAAAAGGGCCTGTTACACCAGTAGAATTTGTTACTTCACCTCCCTGATTTTCTACAGGGACAAGTTCAGATTTACTTCCCTTTTTGGATGCTGAGGGCCAGTTCAGCAAGCAGCATATGTCAGTGAGCAGATGAGATGACAGCACTGGGTCACAAAAAATAAGGCTGACATGACTTTTTCAGCTACTGTCAATTTGCTCTCACATTGCTGATGCAAACATAGTCATTATATTAGTATTGCATTAATCAGTACAAATATATGGCTCAGCAAGGAGGAATGGATCCTGATCAGCAAGGTGCAAGTGATAAGAAGTTGAAGACTGGAGAGATTGTTGCATTATGGCATTGACAAGCAGATAGGGGTGTGTACAGTTTCTTGACTGTGAGTGCTTCCTGAATATTTCCATCATTTCCCTAAAATGAGCATTAAATGTTTTAATTCAGAATTTGTCTTTCCACACAACTTTTTCCATCACAGGTATTCTGTTTATCTAGAGATCAATCTTCCTTTTTTGTTGACCTGCATATCTGACCATAATTAAGGAAATGTATGTCTTAAAATCCTTTAAACAAGTAATTGATTTTATTCAACTGCTTGTTCAGCATTATTGTTTAAAATAACATGCTGTCTTCCAAGGTTAGTTATGTGAATTTTAGTGCTGGGGGAAGTTGATAAGCAAATAGCTCTGCTCTCAAGTCATCAGCTTCATGAAGAATTTGCATAGTCCTATGCAAAATAACCCTAAAGGTTTGCTGTACTGGCTCTTCTCCAGCTTCATGGCCCACTTTATGTGGAAATGTGTCAGGACTGATTGGATTGCAGCATGATACCAGATTCTGATGTCAATCTTCCTGCTGTCCTACATAAACTGTGACTCTCAGAAGCTTGTGTGTGTGTGTGACATGCTTTGTTTGTTTCTTTTCAATTCTGGGGCCTTAGACTTCAGAAGTAAAAATTTCCCCTCTTGGGAGTCTCTTCCCCTCTTGGAAGTCTCTTCAAAGTCTCCCACATACAAAATAAGTCATAGGAAAGAGCAGCCTGAAGGATTTCAGACGGCCACTAGCTGGTCATTTGAGTCATCACTCAAATACTTTAGGGAAAGAGGAACAACATGGTGGTGGTGAAGTAAAGGACAACATAAATGATACGTTGCTCTGTTTCCCAGTGAAACTGAGTTCTGTGAACATCTGCAGTCTTACAACACTTACATATTTTGTGTTTGCAGCAGGTTTTGGTTGTGTAGTGAAACTGGTTTTATAGATAGTATAGGAAAGCTTTGGATGCAGTTGGGTTGCCCAGGGTAGTCCTTACTCTGAACATTTTGCAGTACTTTAAGTGCATAGTAGGTAGCATAATCCGTGAAGGAAGCTGTGATGTAAGGGTTTTTTCGGTGACATTATTCACAAGTAAGTAAAGAGGGATTTCTTCTTTTAGAAGCCAGACAAGTGGGCACTCTGTGATAATTGGAGAGCTGCTGTTACATTCAACTAGAAATATTTGTAAGTGGTGTTATTTTGTCATTGCAAACTCGGGGCAGTTGTCTCTGACCTGGAACTGACATAACTGATGGGCTGGAGGCACAAACCCTGCAGTGGCTTTGCTAGGGCTGTACCTGCCCCCTAGCGGTGTTTTCGCTCCGCTTACGACACACCGTTAAGATCTACATTGTTTACTGCTGAGGATGGTCAGTGTGTCACAGAGTCACATGAGAAAAGTTTAACTGTAAATTACAAACCAGGAATAGAAGTGAGGGAAGAAGTAAAAAATGTAAGCCTGGAACATTCCAATTTTCGTATTTTTCCATAACTACAAATATCTATGCATATTCTTGTAAAAATCTCTTTGTAAAAGAGAGCTTTGTCACCTTATGCTGAAGTGTCTCCAGATGATGCCTGTCAGAGATAACAATGATGAATTAGCTGTTTGTTAGTAATACTTCTCTGGAAAGCCTCCTGGCAGCATAGAGGGTGCTAGGGCACAAGGAATGGTTTGAAGGGATGCATCTGAACTAGCTATTGCTGTCCTGTTGCTAAGCCAACCTGCCAGCCATTCCTTATGCCTTCTGGATCAGGTTGTAGTCTGCCTAAAGTCAGCGTGGTCTAGAGGACTAGAAAGGAGACATAGAAGTAACCATCTTTAACAGAGCCCTCCTCCTGTGGGAGCCTGGCTTTGCTGAAGGTTCTGGAGCATAACTGTAGGTAAACTACTGCATATTGAATACTGTTCAGTAAAGAAGGTTAGTGATACATTGCTAAGTACCATTTTAGACCTCAAAATCTGGGCCAAAAAGAATTTCAGTAGGTTCTTTGTATTTCTTTTATACTTTCCCTCATCTAGAATTCTAAACAACGTATGCCGCAGTACCTGAAGGGGCCGACAAGGCAGCTGAGGGGGGACTTTTTACAAAGGCTTGTAGTGATAGGACTAGGGGCATTGGGTATAAACTGGAGAGGGGCAGATTTAGATTAGACATAAGGAAGGATTTCTTCACTACGAGGGTGGTGAGGCACTGGCCCAGGTTGCACAGGGAAGCTGTGGCTGCCCCATCCCTGGAAGTGTTCGTGGCCAGGTTGTATGGGGCCTTGGGCAGCCTGGTGTAGGGGGAGGTGTCCCCTGCCCATGGCAAAGGGGTTGGAACTAGACAATCTTTAAGGTCTCTTCCAACCCAAAGTATTCTATGGTTCTACAGAGTATCAGATTTCCATTGCCTCAGTAAAGCTTTTATACACGTTTGCTTGTTTCAAAGACTCAATATTCTAGCCTCTCAGTCTCAGACTATATTTACATGGTGGGTTTGGGGTCATTTTTTTTGTTATTGTTTTGTTTGCTCCCTGCTCTTTTGTGGATTTTTTTGCCAAATAATACAAAATTTATTTGCTATATTGGAAGGCTTAAGATACCATTTCATTCTAAAGCCTGTAGAGCTTGGAATGTCACTTTTGCCTCTGCCCTCTCCTCCTCTGTAAAAAGTACCCTTATTCCTGCCAGCCCTCCCCCCCACTTAAGAGAAGAATATAGCTGTCTACTATTTGAAGGCATATTTGTAAAATAGCCTGTCATGCTGACTGGTGTTGTGATGTATTTATATAATGAGGGGTTTCATATCAAAGCAGAAATGTAAGGAGGTTGAAGTGGTGTTGCCTTGGCAACCTCTGAATCTTGTGGTCTTTGTGGTATAAATCAAACACTAATCAAGGACCTGATTCAGTATTCTTTATGTATTCAAAATACCTATTTACTATGGTTCAAGGTTTGAATGAGAAGGGAAAACAAGACCTCCAATTGGTTATATTAATAACGTTAGGAACAACAAGAGAACAATGACATGGACCATAACTACAAGAGGTTTATGCACAGGAAAGGTCCCCAACATATCACTGCAAGTGTATTTCCACTTGTATTAAATGTTACTTGAATGCTCGGCGCCCTTGTGTTCTACATTTTGAGGTTTTCTTACACTTGAACAAGAAGACAATTAAACAATACTTTAATGTATATTTGAAGAGGAATGGTAGAGATCCATTTCTGTGAATTTTGCTTACATAAGTAATTTTTAGACTAACAAGTAACCTTCTGACTCTAGCACCTAGCTCTGTTTTGACGTGAGTTTCAGTGGAGAGCCGCATCAAACAATAGGAAAATCAATTGTAAGATTTATGCAGAGGTATACGGGAGTTAAATTGGCTAAATTGTTATGACTGACAGATCTAGAGCTCTTCATCAGTCATTTGTGAATACTGTATATTAATCTAATTGTTTCTGATCCCATGTGCTTTCTTGTTGCATTGAAATAATGTCAACATGTAGAAATGCATTTGGAAAATAATGTAAGGAAAGAGAGTGGAATAAGTTCTGGGCTTTTTTTGCCAGTATGTGAGGATTTGTTAAGAGGTGGTGCTGTCTCCTAGCCCTTCTGCTTTCTCTCAAAGCAAACTACAAACCTGTTGTGAAATTCAGGAAACAAAAGTCTACAAGTAGAAGAGATTGCTTTGATCTTAAAGAAGGACCTTCCATGGGAATGGATTGTCATTTTGGGGAATCAGATGGGGACCTTAATCTGAAGAAATTTTGTTTGTCAGGGAAATCCTCAGGGTCAACAAAAGCTCCAGATTCATTCTATGTAACTTGAGGCACTTATCCAAGAAAGCTACCTGAGGAACTGGCACAGTTTCCCTCCGACTTCAACACCGAGAAATACAAGGGGTATTCCAGGTCGTGACTCAGCAACCTAAAGTCAGAACCACCGCTGGAAATGGCTTGTCTGGCTTTATTATTCAGGAGAGGAACTTTAGGGATGCCAGGATCCCAGCTCGGTTGCCTTTGTTCATAAACACAAGTACAAAGACCTCAAAGCTAAATCCCGAGTGTGCTGTGTGCTGATTTAGATCACTATTTTACAGGCTTCCAGAGGGAAGAGCTGCAAAATCTCCTAATTCAGTGGGCCCAGATGAGTTCTCAGTATTGTGTTCAAGAGGGGCAGAAATGCAGCAGTCTTGGAGAGATGAGAGCAGGAGGCCCAGTGGAGGCAGGGCTGCAGGCAAGGACCTTAAGGGAGAAAAGGATAATAAGCCCTGAAACCACAAAATGAGTACTGCAATAATAACTAGGACTTACATTGTGGTGTGGCCATTCCTCAGCAGAGGATGGTACTCAGAAATTTAATAATACAAGTAGTAGTTAGTCGTAAAAGAAACAACATCTCTTATTTTGCAACTAATAGTACATAAATATACAGCAGCAAATGAATAAAATCTTTGTATTTTGGCTGCATATAAATGACTGCTAAGCAGAAGTTTGAACTCTGATAAATGAGAAGAAACAGTACAGTGGAATACAATAGCAGAGGAAAATTATAGCAGTGTTTCAGCACCTTGTTAATGAGGGATTTGCACACTTTCACTTTTAATATATTTTTCTGCAGTTTTATATAACTCATCAGTACAAAGTGTCTGTAGCTGTTAATTAAAAAAGATATTTACCATGACTTCATTTTAAATGTCTCCTCCATAGATTGGAGTTGTAAAAACACAAAATAACATGCCTTTTAAAAAAAATTTAATTCAAAATAGAATAGTTTCTGTATGCATATCTGCACATAACTGGAGTTTATTTATTTGTTCTGTTATATTTATTCTTGCATGAGTACTGAAGTAGTAGTGCTAGATTAAGGGGCCAAATGCACTGTTAGAATCTCCATCAGGAGAAGTAACGATCAATGCATTTTACATTAGTGGTGTCCATCTCGGCGTTAGGCTCAGGTGCTAGCAACACTTCAGCATGCATTTTACAGTGGTGAGGTTTTACACCTGCTTAACTTTCAGCCACATGTAATGGTTTGTGAGACTCACCTGATCTTGTGCTTGCTCTTTCATGGTGTGACTGGCATATTAGATGTCTGTATGGAAATAGAAAGAATCTACATTTGTATGGCTGTACTGTGACCTACAGTATGTAAGAAGTCAAGGCAAAGATGTGAACTTCTCCCAGTCCGTGCTTTCTGTAATAGTACTAAGTGATATTTTAGTAATTCATGATATGTCAGTTGTAGAGATTTCTGTTCGAGCTCTCTGCTTTACCCTTCTTCCACACTGGCTTTTCAGGTATGGGTAGTACCAGTTGGGCTCCAGTTAAAAGCAGTTCTATTCATTGCAGAAATCCTTGGGGTTTTTTATGTCAATGGTACTTTTTCAGTTGACACAAATAGGCAAGAATCAACATTACTAAATTACCTTCCACTTCATTTTAACCATCTATGTTCTGACCTTTGGATTGCTGGCTATTTCTGTTCTACCCCTCAGTCACTTCCCAGAGTTTTAGTATCAAGTGATGTCTTGAACTGATGGTATTTGCATCCCATCCAGCAATAATAACATACCTGTGAGCAAAACATCTCTATTGTAAGAGCAGTGTTACACAGCTGCTAAAACTACCCCTTAATTCTCAGAATAAAGAGAAGAAACCCAAATGGCTTTGCTGCTGTATGCTTTACCAGATGAGAATGCAGGGCAACTTTTGTCAGCAACTTAGCACTGAACATGTTCAAGGCTCACTGGGGACTGAGGTCTATTGATCCCTGGTGCTCAGACTACAGAAATGATCGAAACTGTGGGGAACGGGTTGGCTGCAACTCCATATGTTACATTCAGGCTGAACAAGGATTTCATCTTCCCCAGGCCACCTGCCGAGCAGGATTGCTCAGATCTCCAGATGTGAAGTAGGTTTCACGCTAGTTGTTTCTTGCTTGAAATCCTTTTAAGGATAATGGAGGGTCCAATCATTTCTCTGTGTGTTAATACACATAATGGCATGAAATGAAGCTGGGGGGGAGACAGACAAAATGGAGAAAAATATTGCGAGGAAATAAAATCACGAGAGACTTGATGGATTCAAAGTAAAGTATCCAAACCTTCCAGGGAGATCAATGCAAGATGTAGTTTCATCACCATATGTAATGTTTTCTGAAGGTACCTTAGCTAGCTCAGATACTAGGAGTGGTGTGGCCATACGTATGTATGGTTCTTAATTTGGGTTAAAAACTGTCTCACTAGGACTAGTTTGCTAACATGACTGTTCTTTCAGGACCCAAGTGACTCACTTACAATAGTGGGACATATTTTTTGTACGTGTCCTTCCTTGTTACAGGGGAAGCTTAGATTCTACTTGCCCAATATCTTAAAAATTTTGCATACTGCTGTGCTAAAACATGAGTGTCATTCCAGCTTTCTAGACCGAAGACAAGCAAGCTGATTTTAAACCTTTGTACTGTTAAAAGTTTCATATGTAGTAAGTCTTCCTGTTTACTTGTAGGAAGCTTCTGAAAAGCCTTGTTTTCTAACTGAAACATCAGAGAAATAGAGGCCATGGGGATTCAGTGGGTTCTCCGCTTTATTGCCACAGATTTAATTGACTAAAGGATGCTTAAGCACTACATAAAGACTTTTTGCTATTTCTGTATGAACAAAGACAGTACTATTTAATTTGTATGGCTTTCAGATAGATACAGGAAGTTACCTGAGCAGTGAATGTTTTGCATCTATTGTTACCAGTCTTAGGCTTGTAGAAGGATCAAGAGGTTAAAACTAAACCCCTCTTCTTTTACAGAAAAATGAATTTTTGAGAGAATTAATTGGAAACAGGTGGCACAGTTCATGGAAATTAGGTAGGCAGTTGGTGACATATCTCAGAAAATCATTCTCCTTATTTGTGAAGAATTGAAAAAGCAAGATATTGAGCTGCTCCTAATTTGGAAATACTGGTCATCTTGCATTTATTGGTACATGGGGTTATTCTTCCCCAAGTGCAGGATTTGGAATTTCCCTTTGAACTTCATGAGATTCTTGTCAGCCCATTTCTCCAGCCTATATTTCTGTGTGTTCCAATTTCTCTTAAACATGGTGAACGTCTTTGCTATCTTAATAGTATGGCTACTTTTAGGGAAAAAGAAACTACAAACCAGTAATCAAAACCTTCAAAAGCAAACACAACCTTATTCCATGCAAATATATGCTTTCCAAGAAATAGTAATGTCCTGGATTTGGCTGAGATAGTTAATTTTCTTCCTGGTAGCTGGCGTGTCTTGAAGTTAGTATGAGAATAATGTCAATAACATGTATTGTTTTAGTTGTTGCCAGGTGATGTTTATGTTCAGCTGGAATAGAATTAATTTTCTTCCCAGCATCTGCTTTTCTTTTACGTTTAGGATGAGAAGAATGTGGAAAATAAGCTGATGGCTTTTTAGCTGTTGCTAAGAAATCAAGGATTTTTAAGTTTCCCATGTTTTCGTAGTATATAGGTGCAGAGCTAGCACAGCTAACCCAAACTAGCCAACAGAATATTCCATTTTGTAACATCATGCTTATAAGAAAAATGGGATTTTGTCCTGGGGGTGGCTAGGTAATCAGAGTTCTGTGTTTGGTGTGCTGTTATTGCCGTGCTCCCTGTGATCTCTGTGCTTACTGCTGTCACTGTCCTTGCTGAAATCACTGCTTGGGAGAGGTTAATCATTGGGCAGTGAGCAGTTGTGTTTTAATAATTTATTTACTGTTTTATTAAAACTGTCTTTATCTTTTCTTTTCTGATTCTCCCCCTCATCCTTCTGGGGAGTAGGGGGAGGGCCCAGAGCACAGCTGCTTGCTGTTTAGCTGCCAGCTAAGGGATAAACTATGACAGGTGACCTCTAAATCTAATTCTTTGACAAAAATACAGTATGCATTCTTAGCCTATTTACAGTCAAATATTTTCAAGTCTGAGCTATGGCAAATTACTGTACTTGTGATATATTTTCTTGGTTTCAGCTAGTGCATCCAGATTCCTGGCTACGTAATACTTGTTTGCCCAAACAGCATGTATTTTCCTCTGCTTAAATAGGAGTAATTACAATTCCTTTCCTTTGCTTCACTTTGGAGTTGGAACATATTGACTAATGTTTTAAATGGCCTTTGGTGCCTGCATGTGAAGAGAACTGCATTTAATAAGAACGCAGATTCTGAAGACACTCAACACAGTTAATTTAGCTCTGTTTGACCCTATTGACTATGTTCTTTTAAAGCAGCACTGTGCTTCTGTCTATCTGTGCACCTCTTCATTATGCTCTCTCAGTGCCATATGCACATTAATAACCAATGATGGAAGAAAAAAAGTTTGAGTTACAGGCTGAACTCCAAACTACAGCTTTTTCTGAAAGTGTCATAGATCATGTTTAATAGCCTGTGGATCAAAATGAAACCCAATATACGTCACAGGGGAACTCAATAGTTGAAGCATCCCAGGAATGTCTAAGTACTGGAGTCCTGAGGTCACGAGAAGCTTCATTCTGTGCTCAGTTTTTACCTGAATAAAAGCTGTCTCCTTCCCTCATCTTTTCTTTTTGCAGACGGTAATCATATTTTAATGCATGGACTTAAATGATTTTATCTGGCATTTGGGGGAATAATGAACTCCCCTTTCTTCCCCTTCCACTTCCTAATTTTCTGTGAAATGAGAAAAGCAGTCATTCAGAGGTATTAGCATTTCAGTGTCCAGTACACTCGACTCAAAGCTACTTCTTCTTTGTGCTGGATGTTTGCAGACTGGTCCCACAGGGATACTGAACACGTTCTCTGGGTCTTGTGAAGCTGGTCTGCATGCCAGATCTGAATTTACGTCTTTCATATGAGAAGCCTTGGGGGGCTCTTTGAGGAGATCCTAACTAGTCCCTTAGAGATGAGCATGCTATAATTTGCAACCCTAGGGCTGCGCAGATGGTATTGTGTGCGTATGGGGAGGATGTATAGTCTTGTCTCAAAAACAGCAGTCACACAAGGGTTTTGTGGACACAGTGCTCTCTGGCTTGCACAGGGGATAAATTCTATTCCTATGTGAAGGATGAGGAAGGAAGGCTGACTTTTGCAGCACCCTACTGACAGAAAAAAATAAAAAGCTTGGTTTGAAACTGTAGGAAACCTGGACAAATTGAGGTCCTTGGGCCTTTCTTGAGTTGTGGTCACAGGGCTCTTGTGCCAGGGCTGCATCATCTGATTGTAGCAGAACTGGGCTGGAGTGGGGCATGCTGGCTGATCTGGAGCCTTCGGGGTTAGATGTAGCGAGGCACACCACTGGGATCAGTCCCATCCCATGTTGAGGTGGTTTCACCTTGTTGTTTCACCTTGTGCCTGTAAGCTGTTCCTAGAGCTGTGCTTCCTGAAGCTATTCAAGCTGTGGCTCCCCATCCCTGTGAGGATTTTTAGTATGCAGTTCAAAGGATCAGGGGTTTTGACTTTTCTGATATACAGTGGGAGTTTGAACTGGATAGGGTTGATGACTGAGGAATGCAAATGAGGGAATAATGGATGATTTTTAGGTGAGCACTCGCAGTGAATGTTTTTAGGATGCACAAGGGATTGATGAGGTGACTGCCCAGCAAAGGCAATGGCTTGATACATGGTTATATATATTTCTTAACCTTGCTAATACTTGATATTTCAGTGCTGAAGGATATGTGTAGGATAAAAGTAATGTCTGCCCCTAACAGTGGTCCTTGGTGTAGGATGAATCTCATTGAGAATGAAAGCAAAGAGTATGAGCGAGCAAAAACTAGTTCCAGCGGTTGTTTAATTGTTGGCGCATGAATTTTCTTGCTTTTGCACACAGCAAAACTGCAATGTGGAATGGAAGCTACCACTTGTTGCCTGGCACCTTTTAAGTGCCTCCTATTTCTCTGCAAGTGTGTGGTGAGAGGGGCTTCTCTGAATGCTTTAAATATCTAATAAAAAGTACTCAAACATCAGAAATTGCAGGTGGGCTGAATGACAATGTCATGAATGAATAGTGAGTGCTAATGTGGTCTATTGGTAGTGGCTTTTAAAAGGAAGCCTTTCTACGCTACGCGAAAAAGTTCCCTCCAGTTACAAATCTTTCTGGTTGCATTGTGACCATTTTGCCCTGCCAGCTGGTGCATCCTGTTCTTCCTAAATAAACCAGGTGTTTTCTAGCATTCTGTTGGGTTTGGCATGTTTAATAAATAACAACAATGGATTGGTTGCAGTGCAAAAATAGTGATTACAAGATAAATAGCACAGTGATTTTTTTTTTGGGGGGGGGGATTTTATAGGGAATTAGGCAGAAGGAAAATAAAATCTTTGAGTTTCACTCTTAATTAATGGACCCCTACAGCATGAGTTACTATGTATTTGATGTAAAACAGGATAAGATATCTTTCTGCCTTATCAGCCAGAAAACAGAAGCTGCTTATCAATATAAGTCTTTATTTTACCTCATAGAAAAGGTAAGCCTCTGCTGTAGTCTGAAACATGGATGACAATTTCAACACTGGCTTAACCTGCCTGGGGAAATATTTCGTTGTATTTATTATATCAGGTATAAGAAGGGTACATCCTTATTGGGTGGAATTGCAAAGGGTGTCAGCATTTTGGGGATATGCAGCATTTCTAGAAAAGAGTAACAGATGTATTTGGCTTACAAATGTTTGATTAAAGACTTGTTTATTGGTTGGTTTAGGTAGGAGTGAAATATCTACAGCTTTACACTTCTGCTTACATTGGACAACTTGCACAGATTTGTGGAAGAATAGTATTGTATGGAATTGTCATTACTTTGTTCCTGGTAGCCCAAAAGATGCAATTTTTGACACTGGAATAGGAGTGCCGGTACCACAGAGGAAAGCATGTGCTCTGCCAAAGAAGAGCAATGAAACTGTTGTGCTTTTCCTGCCCTTCCACTCTTTCTCTGCCCTTTCCTGCTGCTTCCCACAGCTCTTCACCAGTACAGTGTTTTGCTCTTATTCTTTGAATGGACCACATGTGGTGGGAGAGATGCATCCACACAGAGGATGCGGTTCCTCTTCTCTTTCCCTCTTTTGGTCAGACCAGATGAGCCAGTTGGCCCAGAGATCTGTGGGAAGACATCAGCTAGCTTTACCTTTTTATGTTTAAATGGGATTGTACCTGCCAGACAGGACTGCCATTGTTTAAAAGGCTTTAGGTTGCTGCATGTGGCTTATGAAAATAAATGACTAAACTAACTTACATATTTGCAGCTGAATTGCATCTAGCTGTAAAACTGGAGCCTAAGATCAAGTAGACCTTAAGAACAGAAACAATTACCTGGCCTACTTTGTACTTCAGGGACTTTTTTTCTGGGCAGCCCAATGACTTCCATATAAGCACATCTTGTAGAAAGGCATCTATTCTTGGCTAGAAAATAAGGAATGGCAAAACTACCATTTTCCCTGGCAATTTCTTTCGATGGCTAATTAGCTTTTTGGTATGAAAGGAGATTGATTGAATAGAGAGGAAGGTGGTGAAAAAATACCTTTCCACTCTAAAATAGCTGCTCTCTTTTTGTCTTGTTCATAAGCTATCATCATCACCATTCATTCTTTTATTTATAAACTAAACAGGTTCATATTTTTATGTCTTCGTTAGCCATTAAATCATTTCTGTGCTGTCACCAGCATCCTTCCAGTTTTTTGTTATTGTTAAGGAAAAAAAAGTGAACAATTGAACTATGTATTGTTTGCCAGCACCTGAGATTCCTTTACTGCAGGTGGAGATAAAATTGCCTGCTTAATGACTGTGTGCTTGTTTATAAAATTGTGGATCGTATTAACTTTCTTCTTCCACTGTATTTCTTTGGGAGCTCAAGTTGATGAGGCTTTGTAAAATACGTATTGTGATGATGAATGCTGAGATGAAAAATTCTCTTTGTCAAGACTTGTTTGGTTTTTTGTGTTGGTTTTTTTTTCCCCTCATTGACCCATGGAAAACAGAGTGACATCCCAGATTAAGCAGTGGTCCTAAGATCTGGGGATATGTGTTTAAGAGCAGTCCTGACTGTATTAAAGCATTCGCATAAATTGCAAAGCTCTGTAGTTTGCCTCATGACAGAACTTTTTAAAGCTGATTTTGGCTCTGATGTAGAGTGAAAAGAATTGCAGAGAACTCAGTTTGTTGCCAGGAAGGATTCTTGGTTTCTGATAGGTGACCTCAAAGCTCATATGAATTTTTTTCTGTTGTTGTTGACTGCTGCTGTCTTTTCAGAGTCAATGTTTGTAGGATAGCCATCCAGGTTTTTGTGTGGTTTTTTTTTTTTTTTCTCCTACATGCACAACTTACCTTTTGGCTGTATTAAAAAGCTGATGCTAGAGTAAGTTTGAGTACTCCAGAGCTGACCTTTTTCCCTTTGTGATTCTCTCCCTTGCAAATGGTATCAGCTGTCATTTATTGACTTCCAGAAAACCAACAATGAGGATTAGCATCAAGGCTAATCCTGATCTGTGTGGAGCCTCGCTAGCAGCAACATTTGATGGATGCCCTATTTACTACTTGAGGAGATATGCTAGTTATTAGTCTTCCTTCATTTTACTTCATTGCTACTATGTGGTCCTAGGGATTTTTGTGCTCTTGCTGTGTGAATTGTTCCTGCTATTTTTCGTCTAAATGGCTTGCGTTAGGCTTTCTTATTAATGCTCTAAGTGCAAATAAATCATCAGGAAAACTTGTAATATCAGCAAAATAACAGGCAGACTGACCCAAAATACCCAGTGTTTGGCAAAGTTATAAGTGTACTTGAACACAAAAGACTAAATTTTAAATCTGTTTCTATCAGTTTTAAAATGGCTATATATTGTTACATTTTAATTAATTGTTAACTAGATCTGGTGCAAATGTTTCTCTTGGTTTTTAATTTTATGTTCATACTAGCTTAAGCAGCCTTATTTAACTAGGTGCATTTCCTTACCACATCTGATACTGGTGCTTTTTCTGATTTTTCTTCCATAGTATCCCCCAAATTATTCAAAGTTTCACTGAGCCCTTTTTTTAATATTGAGTACAAACCATCCAGGCCTTTTGATATAAAAATTTGTCCTCAGTAGACCTTTAACATCCAAAGAGCTACTAGTGGTTTGGAAAGTTCATCACATTTGTGGTAGGAATCCCTCCCTGCAGAAGTTAAAAGCTTATTGAACACTTTCTGCCTTGCTTGCATTTTTAATGATTGACCATAGCTAGGGCTTCACTTATTCTTAATGTACATACTAAGTGTGTTTTCTTTCCTTAGTCCTGTCAGTCTAGGATCTCCTTTACTTCTGATAATTTTTCTCCATGTCACATTTGTATTGATTGCTGTATTATCCGTTTCACCCTTTCAACTTGTTACATATTGCTTTGCTATCTGCTTTTTGCCAATAAACCAGGATGAGCTTTGAGATGAAGCTGTCTTCTTTCTCGATTGAAGGATTGCACCTTTTGGCCATCTAGTCTTTTCTTGAAGAGCTTTAAACTTTCATCTATATTTTCCACCTGAAGATTTCTGGAAATTAAGTCTTTTGAAACACCCTTTGTGATTGGGACCTCCTTTTTTCCTTTTTTCCTTTTTTCCTTTTTTCCTTTTTTCCTTTTTTCCTTTTTTCCTTTTTTCCTTTTTTCCTTTTTTCCTTTTTTCCTTTTTTCCTTTTTTCCTTTTTTCCTTTTTTCCTTTTTTCCTTTTTTCCTTTTTTCCTTTCCTTCCAGTCAGGGTGTGATCAGTACACAGAAGGGAAATGCTGATTTATAGACCAATGGTTACTTATTCTGTGCCACAATATGGTTGGAAATGAAGATGTATCATACTAGCTCTGCACGACCCCTGCTGATGAGCTGGGACAGGATGCATTGCTGTGCAAAACTGACTGTTGTTTGAGTTGGACTGTCTGGATGTGTCAGGTCAGCACGTGTGATAATGGGAAGCAATGACTGGAGAAGGGAGGGAAGGCACAGCCAGTGCTGGGTATCCACGTGCCTTAGCTGCTTGGATAATGTCTCTGTTCGGTGAGTGTAATGCAGTTTTCTACAGAGACCCTGGACATAGTGTCTGGGCTTGTGTATCAGGTTAATTTTCACAATCAAAAGTACCTGTGAGGTAGTTGTGTTGATTTGGAGGAGTCATTCCTCAAGCACTCCTGCTGGAATAGCTTAGGGATGGTGGTTAGTACCTGTCAGTAGGTCCTGCCCTGCATACCCAGCCTGGAAACCACGAATGGGGAGTCTGTAGTGCCAGTTACTGCAACAGGGCTCAGAGGTCAGATCCAGCTGGATGAAGAGCTGCACATGGGTTTGGAGATTACACCTGGAACATAGTTTTTCAACAAAGGGTTTTAAGCCGTAGCTAGTAATGAAGGCAGGTGTCCATTGGGGGGCACCAGAACAACAGTAATTTGTTGGAACTGCTAATTAGTGCACAAGCTGTTAATGTCTCTTTGGTGCAGTCAGGAAAAAGCCTTGTATTTGAGGAGGGGAGGAAATTTCTTCCAGTTCTTAAATCAACATAATTTCCTCAGTAATACTGCCAGCTCTGTTTTGAAGGTATGAGCTGTTAAAGAATAAACTACAGCAAGCATGAATTATCTTTTACTTTCCAGGCAGCACTAGCTTTTTCTTCCTTTTTTTTTTTTTAAATCCTTTGTATAAATTAATGTATTGCTTTCAGTGCTTAGACTATACATTAATTTTGAATAAGACATTTTGAATGATTATCACAGAGGTCAGTGTCTACTGAAATAAGAAAGAGTGCTTGTAAAGGTTTCACAGTTCTCTCCTTCCTAGGCATTTGGGTGTCTTACATGGGATCCGAATCCAGTAATGTTTGAGCAGTAAGTATAGAGTTTTTATAGCAGTTGAGTGTTGGGTGCTCTTTTTTCTTTTTCTGAATGACAATTCAGCTGATGATCTGAACTTCATATATGAAGGGGATACCTAAGGACAGCCCTTCTGGCTAGTTGCTCTGTGTGGATTTTAGCATGGGTGGATGTTGTATAGCAGTGACTATAGCGTATTGGTAGGTCATGGTGCTAAAGTATCTTTGCTTGCTTGTTGATCTGGCCGCACAAGAATTAGTAGGAGCATACCTGCCTTTATTGTGGGGAAAATGTAGCATTATTTCATTTAAAAAGAAGGCTCTCTTCTGCTCTCTACAGGCAAAGACTTCTTCCAAGTGTGTCTTCAGTAACCTAATCTTTGAAAATATACATTATTATTATTTAATATTGAAGGTATGACCCTGAAATTAATGTAACATTTGGACACCTGGAAATGACATAGAGACTTGATAAAAGGACTTCTTGCCTGAAACCATGTTGCTTTTTCTCATTGTATAATCTGGCCTGAAAAAAGACCCTGCTTCCTTATGCAGGTCTTGCTACCTTATATTCCAAAACCATCACAGTCATAGCACTGTTAGAAAATGGTGTGATTATGAAACATCTCACTTTCATCAGGTGGGCAGGGGCATCTATAAATTCCTGCTTTTTCAAGTTCACTAAGTCTATCTGAGGTCTTTAAAAAATGATTAAAAGAACTGTTAATCCTACTGCTGCATAACTTTAAATCACGAAGTCACTCTGTAAATGTGTGCAGCTCCTTAACTCATGCACTAGATGGTGATCAAAAGCAGCCCAAGTTGTGTGCTGTCTTCTGCTTCCCAAAGTCACAGTTGACCGTGGGAAATGAGAGCACGTGAGACTGACCATTTTTCCTGCCAAGATTTTAAAGTTTTTTTCTCTGTCCCTGAAGGATTAATCTTTTTAGCAAAATCCTCTTAAAGATTAAGTTAGAAATAAGAGTGTTTAGTGGTGCTGCTAGATTACTATATACTGTTGGAACTCTAATTTTTAAATCAATTGTTTGATAAACACATACAAAGCACTTCTGTCTGTGTGATCATATTTCATAGACTATCCCATAACTTCAAGCTGGGGTTAGTTTTGTTTCCACAATGAAGGAATTCAGATGTACTAGTTCTTAAAAAATAGTTGCTACAGACTAAGTCTGAATGTAGAAATTGATTACAAGTGGTTAACACAGGGTAGTAATGGAGAAGGGGGAGCATTACTCTGAAAACATGATTAAAGATTTTGATAAGATTAAAAACAAACCAAGGAGAAACCATTTACGTACTGCCCACCCTAAAATTATAAAAGCTGCTCTAATCCTGTACCTTGGGAATACTGCTGGCTTCAAAGGGAAAGATTGCAAGATGTGTTTTGGATATAACAAGAAAAAATGAATTCCAATGAAGAGAATCAGTCAAAAATATTCCTCTGACTAAAAAAATCAAAGTATAATTTTCAGAAATGGAGGCTGATAAATGGACTTAGACAAGTTAGGGACAGGGGAAAAGCTAGTACAATACAGTATAGCACTAATAGTAGGTAGAAAATATATAAGGTGCAGAATCCAGGTAGTAGAAGAGGAACATACAACACACTGGACTGGACTGTAGCCATTGTGGGCTAATAGTGTAGTTCAAATAAACAGGTGAAGGAAGGAGGGTGTCATGTAAATAGTAAGTCTTAATAGCACTGTGTATACCTGTTAAGTAAGGCAGCAGAAGCCTGTCTTAGGACTTAGTGCTCTGAGCTGTACATCCTTCCTCTAGCAGAATTAAAAGCTGGTGGAACCAGTCCTCCTGTCACTCCAGGGTAAGAAGTCCCATGAGGGATGTCTGTAGCAAAAGATATGGTGCAGTGGAGCCACCTTCACTTGTGGAAGGATGGGGGAAATCTGATGGTGTCTGGAGCAATGTCATGACTTAACATTAGATTTAAATTGAGAGTCCTCTTTTTCTCTTCCTGAGCAGAACACAGGCACTCAGTGCAGCGGCCTTGACCCAGAAGCTTGATAGAGAGATCCCCCTGGGCAGTAACCTCAAGTTAAATTTATTTGTAACTCTGCAACTTCTGAAAGGCAGGCAATGAAGGCACAGATTGTCAGTGGTTAGGAAGCTGGATGACACTACTCACAGGCAGTTGTAGGGTTAAAAAAAGCAAAAGGAAATTTGATGCAGCTACAACATGTTTTACAGTTGGTGATCTGTGTAGCAATGAGGAAGTGCATGGAAAAGCAAGATTCCAGACAACTGAGTGGATGATATGATTCATACGCTTACTTTTTAACTCGGCACTCAGCTGTGTTATAACGAGAATCATCTGAGCAAAGTAAAATAACAACAGTTTGAAACTTGTAGGAGGGCCATAGCCTCTAGCCATGCTAGATGCGAGTCAATTGTTCTGTAGCATACTGGAAAGAGGGAGATCGTGCCATGTACTATGTGAAGTTTTGTCTTTGGCTTGTTTTTTGTGTTTGTGTTTTTTGGAGGAGTCCACTGCAAGTCTGACATTTGTTCTAAATTGGTCTTACACAGCTGCATGTATATACTTTCATGCATGTAGTATATGCATGCAGATAGTCTGTGCGAACATGAAAACTGGATCCCTGCAGGTACACACAGCCAGCTTGGCAACAGTGCACCAAGGGAATTTGCATGCACTAAATTTATAAAAATTGGCTGTGAATGTATGAAGGGAAGTAGCATCAAGAGAGCTGAGGGCACACTTAGTATAGTGTTAGCACGTATTCTCACAACTGTTCCTAGTTAAAGATGTCTCTTTCTCAAAAAGAATCAGAACTGCAAACCTCACATTGTCTCATTCTGTGCATTTTAAGTTTTTGAGCCTGGAGAACTTAACATACAATACAATAATGAGATAAAAGTATCTGTGGATTTAATCCTAGTCTGAAGTTTCATTTCAAGTTCCTGCCAGATGGCGTCAGATGAACCTCCGCCCCGAAGGCAGTTTTCTAATGATTGGTATGTGTACGTGTGACCAATGGGATGTTCCCGGGATCAAATACAAATGAGTTCTTACATATAGAAAATGATTCAAAGCACATGTCCCCACAATTCCAGTGAGAATCATCAACCACAGAAAAGAACTTCAAAGCAGTGGCAGTTCAGTACAAATGTCAGAAGATGGCTGAATTCAGGTGTTCTTGGGACCCAGGGGCTTTCTCCTTTCCCAGCCCAGTAGATATGAAGCCACTGTGGTTCCCTGTCCCCAGGTCCAGTGACTGCACACCACGGATGTGCATGGGCACACATAAACACAAAATGCAAAATATATACAGCTGGCCATGCAGATCACCACAGAGACTGTGTCTTTACTGGCACTTCCATAAACACATAAAATGGTCATGCAGGTATGAACAGTGTGAACCACTCAATTCTCTAAAGCTAATGAGAACTGAAAGGCAGATATGGTAAAGATTAAAAAGTGTAAAGATACTCGTGTTATGATCTCTCTGGTAGCTAGTTTTAGATATTGAGTCTATTCAGCAGCTGGTGCCTTGGTCTGCAAACCTCTTAGGTTGCAGTTACTCAGACCTCTTACCTTGCTAGCTGGCTTATCTGTCTTGATACTTGTCCACGAAGAACAAAAAAATAAGATTTAATAGGAATGTAGGAGAATTTGCTATGATCAAGTGCATTGTTCAGCTAGGTGAGTGTACTGACCAGCCATCCCTCTGTGTCCGACTGCCCTGTTTACGTACTTTTTCCTCAAATTTCCATACAGTTGTTTCTCCCCAGTCCAGTTTGACTTCCCTCTGCCCATACTTTTGGTCTTTCACCTAAGAATCCCATAATATGTTTTCTGCAGTCCCAGAATTTTCTTTGTAATGTACCCCTTGCCTGGAATTCCTGTGAGAGTTTTTAATTTATTTATCTTTGTTGTTTTCACACAGGGAGCAAATATCCTCCTTTAAAAGTCAATGGAATAGTCAATATGATGTACTCCATTTTTACTGATAGTTACTAGTGTTCCTCTGCTTGTTGTGGTTTATCTGATCTTTACAGGGTCATTGTTCTCTGTAGCTGGCCTTTTATCACATCCTCTAATGTACAGCTACCATGTTAGTCACCAGAGGAGCACTTGGTTCCCCTTGATTCTGTTTGTACTCTGAATGTCCTCCATCTGCACTGTGACCAGTGTAGCTTTTGGGTCTATCCAGCAGTTCCATAGCCTAGAAACAGCAGAGGAATGTGGATTTTAGATATCTTTGGTTTGAGATAAACTGTCTGCATAGACTTTGTCTTACTTTGCTTTAGCCATCTAAAACTTCAGTTGTCCACTGAAGCCCATGGAAGAGGAGAGAAGCTTTTCCAAATTGAGACAGTCTGTATTAGACGTTGTCATCGTTTAGCCCCATCTGGCTAAAGCTCAGCAGCTAAAATCGTGCTTCCAAAATCCCTTCCCCACCCCAGAGGAAAAGGGGAGAGGGAAATGAGAGAAGACTTGTGAGTTGGAAACTAAAACTACAGCTTTAATGAAATCATACTACTACTACTACTACTGAAATTAATTAAAGGTAATAAAATATATACAAATATTTGAGATCACGCCCCCACCCCTTGATGACTGCATGTCACTACAAATGCTGTAGAGCAGACACGAGGGAATGGGTCCATGGCTAGGAGGGAGCTGCCCTCAGGAGCTGGATTTAGGTACACGTGGATCTGGGATCAGGAACAACCAGACAGAGGAGGTTCTCACTGAATGTTGGCCATCACCGAAGAGAGAGGCCTTTGCTATGTCTCAGTTTTATACGAATATGATGTATATCGGATGGAATACTCTGTTGGTCAAATTAGGATCACCTGCCCCATTCGCCCCTCATTGCAGGTGCTGCCCTTTTTCCACCAGCTTCAGGATGGCCTTGGCTAAGTATAGTCATTGGCCTTCTTGCATACCAATTCCCAGTGTTATCACTCCTAGAGAAGAGCACTGTCTCAAAAACATGCAGTTACCTTTCAGAAAAATGAAGTTGCTTACAGCAACTGAGTTAGTCACAAAACTGACTCTAATTTACCTCAAACTACACCAGCTGCCTGCTCTAGGATGAGATGAATCACTCTCTGGAGGTGCCTCATTTTCTCTGATAATTAAAGGTGATAATTAAAGATTACTAGCTCAGGCTAGATGTCCAACTTTTAGACTGCCAAAATGGTGGTGGTTGAATCCTCCTTTCCACATTTTACCTTCAGTGCTGGAGGCCATGTCTCTGGGTAATACATGACATACAGCTCAATGCACTTAAGACTTCCTCTCAAGTTATTATTCCCTGTATATGCGAGACTCTAATGGAAAAAAAGCAGCTACTGTCTGTAAACAGTACAGGTCCTGATGGCAAAATACTGTCAAGGATCAATGTAAGTCAATATGCGAAGTTCATACTTGGGAACTGCGGTCCGTGTCACTTATGCGTGTGACATAAGAAGTTGGAAGAACCAGGATTTGATTTTCTGAGATTTCCTCGTGTCCTCACTACGTGTTCACCAACAGTGAAGTTTACACCAGTCAAGGTGTTCACTGCAGGTGCAGGGAGTTCTGACCACTGGAAGAGCTGTCATCTGCACTGCAAACAGGGCACGCTGCATTGCACCCTGATGTCTAAATTCAGCAGATGTTCTTTCAGGAAGGAAACAACCCAAATGGAGGCGAGTTTATGTGTATTCTGCAAGGGTATTTGCAAGACAACTTTGCACTAAAAATGTCCCAACCTGCTCACTAACTCACTAATGTGCCTGCATGATGTCTAGCTTTGGCATAGAGTTGTGGTTAAGATCTTGGCTAGTATTTCCTTTCTGTGTGTCTCAGCTCCTTCCAGAGATGAAAATAGAGATGATAGTTTTTCTTCTTATATATGAAGTACATTGAAATGTGGGGATGGAAAGCACCATAAAACTCCAAAATAGAAATACTTTTTTTCACTTATATTTAGGAGTACCTCCCCTCTTTTTTCTCTATTTTTCTTTTTCCTGACTGAAGCTACCTGTTGATTTTTGTCCCCATTCCTTACTTGCCTAGTGCATGAATAGTAGATGGGTGTGGCTTTAGAAGTATCAGGGTTTTAAGGGTGATGAGAAAGTTAAAAAACTTGTGTAGCTCAAACAGAGCTTTTGGTTGCTTAGCTGTGCCGGTCGTGGCAGAAGAATGGAAGGAGGGTCTACAGCAGCATGAAGGAAGAACCCAATGAAATGTACAATAATATAGTCATGGTAGAGAAAAATAAGTTTGTCTATCCCCAGATACTTAATTTTGTTGGAAATGATATGATTTAGTTATCAAAGCATGGTAATTATGACCCATGCAATACTAATGACTATTGGCAACAAGGCTCATGAGGACACACAATCTAACTAGCTTTAATGGGATGGATTTAATAATACATTGGATTAACATCTGTTAGAACCAAGTATGAGGATTTATTGTTCTCTGAATAAATATTGACCTCTTGCTCTCAGGTCAATAAATCTTAAGCTTGCTTCTACTTAAATGAGTATGTACTTATTATGTTAGCACTCTTCTATTTCCTATCACCAACTTCAGTAGGAGGAGACTCCTCTCCTCCTACTGTGCTTCCCTCCTGCTGCATCAAACGCTTCTTTGAGAAATTGTAAGAATCCATTCAATTTGCAAACAGAGAAGAAAAGGGTTGGGGCTGCAACTCTTTGTTCTTTCTTTGCATAAAACTGCCCTTCCTTACTTTTGCTTGAGAAGTTGACATTTCAGAAATGTTCAGAAATAATCAATTAATAGTAATAGCACAGAAAAAGTGCATAGATGGCATCATCTGCTCGATCAAGCTGTCGTTATATTCTGTGTGATGTTGTGAGTGGTGTCAGAAATATTTGTGGGGGTGAGCGTGAGGAAATCCTGCTCCTTCACGTGTACTGAGGTACAACGTTTTCTTCTAAACAAAGATTTCATTTTGGTCTGCAGATATTTAAGCACAGATTTCTTTCTAACTGTAGGCATCTCAAGAGGATTGAGGTGGAATATGTTTCTTTTCCATGCCTACAAGGAAGGAATTTCTTGTCACTCTCCCAAGGGATCAGTACGGTCAGAAATATCTAAGAGTCTTGTGAAATTTCTTATAACTGAGAAGCAGTAGAAAATACTAGAGGTTGATATCCATTTGGCAGATATTAAGCCCTTCCTTTCAAATGTAATAGAGTTATAAGGAAACATGTGTTAGTCTAACTCTACTGCAGATGAATTCAGCTATAAAACTCCCAGTAACTTCAATGGCAGACTTCTGTAGGTGAATGTTGATTGAGGTAGAGAATTTTTTCCCAAGCCACTGATCAATCAGAGACTTTATAAATTTTGCAGGAATATTATTTGTATTTATTGATTCTGTGGAACCTTTTCAATAAAGGAAGTGAAATCTAGCAGACTTTAATGGATGAGTTTTATATAGTAGATCGTAACTGCTTTCAAAGATCAAAAGATTGTTCTTGTGTGCTTATTCTCTCTGTCTTGTAAAAATATACATGCTGGTGTGGAAGCTTGACAAAAACATGCAAGTTTTTCACTTTTTTTTCACCCTGCTATTCTTTCGCTTCTAATTGTACAATTTTACCTTTTTGGTGTGATGTATAGGTAGCTGTGGCACTAACAGAAGTTGTGACATTTGCGGTGGTCCAGAATGAATACCTGGTGAGACTGGTGAAAGAATGAGGTTCTCAAAGCCATTTGGTGTACATGATTAGAGGGTTTAATCTGTGTCCCTAAATGCTGCACCACACCTATAGAAATGTAGGGGGGGCCTGAGGATAGCAAAGTTTTTATTCCATGTATTCCTTTTGAGGTAAATACATCGTTACTAAGCTCTGCAAAGCAGATGCTAAATTTTGAGCCTGATGTGCCTTTCTCCCTCCAACTGTTCTTAAATTATTTAGGGACTGACTGCATCCATATAGCCAAGACTTTTATTAATCATAATTGCCTGTAGTTCGGTTCTTTAGTTTGCAAATACTTGTAGGTGCAAATTATTATTTTCCTGTCACTTTCCACACTTTCAGACTGCATGAAAAATGGCAAATTTTGAAACCCTGGGGATGCTGGTTTGTTCTTTCAATTCTTGATTGCCATTGTATTTTGCACAGAGGATTGTAACGCGTTTCATTTAAGTCATGGACAATAAAAAAAAAAAAAAAAAAAGGAAAACATGCTCACTAGTGGTGATGAAGAGAAGAAGGTTGAACTGGAATGAACACTGCCCCAAGATGTACATGAGGAAAGTGTTGTTGACTTTGATAGGACTCCATTTGGAAGGGTTTGTTGGCCTTTACTTCACATACAGATCTGGCTTTAAATGAATGAGTCTCAGATAGGCAAAACAATGCTAATTATTGACAATTATTGGTCCTATAATCCACTATATGTAGGTGGAAAGTGAATAATTTTCTTTGTTAAATTGGTTGATCAGGTAACAGCCTTGGTTTTGTGGTAGTAGTCTTGTTTATGGTAGACACCATCCCCTCATGTCCCCCCAGGAAATTGTAAGCATGCTTTGAGAAGGTCATGATATTTTTAAAGAAGGAAAAGAAAGACACAAAAGATATCGTTTTGTTGTAATACTATTTTTCTTTTTATCTGTTTAAAGAATATGAACAAAGACACTTTACTGTTCTTTAATCCTTACTCTAATGCAAATACAG
Organism: Phaenicophaeus curvirostris; assembly: GCF_032191515.1. Classification (NCBI taxonomy): domain Eukaryota; kingdom Metazoa; phylum Chordata; class Aves; order Cuculiformes; family Cuculidae; genus Phaenicophaeus; species Phaenicophaeus curvirostris. The sequence goes on along the minus strand of NC_091397.1, from coordinate 46,898,728 downwards.
AAGGTGGTGCTACCTTATGCCAGCAGCTGACTTGCACAAGTAGTAAATAAGATTGTAACAGTTGGGAATCATTCCAAGTTGTTGAAATGACATTCCTTTTTCTGCATCAGAAGCATGCTGAGTTTTTGAACTTGTGTCACCGTATAATCCAATCTTCCGATTATAAGGTGCTCCTCCCAACCACAGACATTCACATTGCACTGTGATTTCTGTTTTACCCCAGTGGAGTAGAACAGAAGCTCAACCCTATGTATACAAACTAAAAAGGATTTTTTTTTTTTTTGTTAGTTACTCTTGCTTTCAAGTTGACGAGCTACCCTTTCATCCTGGATGGAGAAAGGGAGCTTGTTTTTGGCAGGGTTGAAAGACTGGAAAACCTAGTTCCTCAAATGGGATCTTAAAATATTGCACCAAAGAATCTAGTGTATTCTATGAAAGCTTTTAAAATAATTATTTTTATGAAGCCGTATAAATTGGAGAGATATGGATTTGAGGGGTGGATGGTGTGCTGGACACAAAACTGGTTGGATGGTGGTATTCAAAGAGTAGTGGTCAATGACTCAAAGTCCACATGGAGATCCGTGACAAGTGGTGTCCCTCAGGGGTCCATGCTGGGACCGATGCTGTTTAATATCTTCATCAATGATATTGACAGCGAGATTGAGTGCACCCTGAGCAAGTTTGCAGATGACACTGATCTGAGTGGTGTAGTTGCCACACCGGAAGGACGGGATGTCATCCAGAGGGACCTGGACAGACTGGGGAAGTGACCTGTGAGAACCTCAAGAGGTTCAACAAGGCCAAGTGCAAGGTCCTACACCTGGGTTGGGGCAATCCCCATTTTCAGTACATGATGGAGGCTGACGTGATTGAGAGCTGTCCTGCAGAGAAGGACTTCAGGGTGCTGGTCGATGACAAGCTCGACATGAGCCAGCAATGCAGCCCAGAAGGCCAACTGTATCCTGGGCTGCATCAAAAGAAGTGTGGCCAGCAGGTAGAGGGAAGTGATTCTGCTCCTCTATTCCTCTCTTGTGAGACCCCATCTGGAGTGCTGTGTCCAGTTCTGGAATCCTCATCATAAGAAGGATATGGACCTGTTGGAATGGGTCCAGAGGAGGGCTACAAAGATGATCAGAGGGCTGGAACACCTTCCATACGAGGACAGGCTGAGAGAGTTGGGCTTGTTCAGCCTGGAGAAGAGAAGGCTCAGAGGAGATCTTATGGCGACCCTCTAGTACCTGAAGGGACTATAAGAAAGCTGTAGAGGGACTATTCATAAAGGCTTTCAGTGATAGGACAAGAGGGAATGGTTATAAACTGGAGAGGTGCAGATTTAGACTAGACATAAGGAGGAATTTCTTCACCATGGGAGTGGTGAGACACTGGAACAGGGTTGCCCAGGGAAGCTGTGGCTGCCCCATCCCTGGAGGTGTTCAAGGCCAGGCTGGATGTGGCCTTGGGCAGTCTGATCTTGTGGGAGGTGTCCCTGCCCATGGTGGGAAGGCACGGGGGTTGGAACTGGGTGATCTTTAAGGTCCCTTCCAAGCCTAAGTATTCTATGATCATTAAGCATAAATTGTGTTCTGGGTGATGTCTGTTCTGCCTTCTCCTTTTCAGAGGCAAATGCCATTAGTATAAAAGCCTATGTCTGAAGGCTATTTTTTGTTGTGTCAACGACCGGCCAAAGAAGTCAACACCTAAAGCCAGCCCACCATCTCCTATTAGTTAGGTCATTTCAGTGATATGTGTGGTTTATTAATGTGTCTTCTGGCAAAAAGTAATGGGTGAGAAGATAATGTGCAAAATACGATAATATAGAGATACTGCACAGCTCTGAGTGAGGATGCATGGAGAATCATAGAATCATAGAATCACCAGGTTGGAAGAGACCCACCGGATCATCGAGTCCAACCGTTCCCACCAATCTCTAAACCATGTTGGTATATTCTCTGAAGAATGTTGGTATAGGGGCGAAAGTGGAGCAGTATCTATTCTCCTTTAATATGTTGGTCTCTCTGAAGAATGTGGAAGTGGTTACTGCTATTTTGACAAATGCACTTATTTCTCCTTTTGTTGCTTGATGTGACACAAGGGAAACACTGGTGCAATAGTGTACGGCAATAATTTATTAGTGGTTTAGGGATGTGGGCCCAGAACAAATTCTAGACAAAAGAAAAACATGTTTGGGTTTTACAGAGCGCCTTGGCTACAGGAACAAAGCTGTGATTGGATGTGCAAATATTTGGTATTTCGATTGTCCCAGTTGGGGTGACAAATGGTCTGAGTTTGCTTTTAATTATCACCAAAAGGGAAAAAGCCTGTTATTTTAAAGCCAGGAACTGATGTTACAGCACAAGACAAGAAAAGATATTTAACAATGAATGGAAGACATACTTTCTCAGCATTATAATATGTTGAAAGCACTATTACTTTTAAATATTTATAGTATTTAGCTAGTTCTGTAATTACAGCCAACCAAGGAAAATGTTTTGTTCGCTCGTATTGCATTTGGTGATTGATATTAAAATGCCAGATACTCTTCTTACTTAATACTGATTGCTATCATTGATATCAAAGTTATCTTCTGCGCTCACACCGGGAAATGCAGCTATGCTGTGACAGACATTTGTGAGACCTATTTGGCACAGAAATTATTTAATATATATCATACTAGTTTACAGAGAACCCACGAGGTATCAGGGCTGGTTACAATAGATGTATGAACACGTAGAGACTTTGTCACCCTGAAGGGCTATATGCCTCCTGCGAAGGGAAAAAAACAATCCGTTACCCAAAAGAGATGGAGTGATTTGTCCAGACTCCCTCTGACAGGGTTGGGCTTGAGTCCTATTTGTGGTGTCTGTATCCAATTCTTCAACCATTGTGCTATCAGTTAAGCAAGATAAGGAACAATACTAAGACCCAATGAAATTAATAGTCCATATATAAAAGTTTAGAACTGTGTGCAAATACTTAGCTGAATTTTGGGAATTTTTTCACTTTTTTTTGGGTGGCAATTGCTGTACAATAGTTGTTTTCTTATGAATATAAATGAATCCAAACTGGTCGTTTCTTGCAGAAAGCATGACTTGTCAGACTTTGAATAGCCAATAAGTTGCCTATTAAGTAACTATCATGAACTTTCAGATGAAAACTTGCCCCTTCCAGGGTAGCCAAAATACATTTTTGTGGTCAGATGGGAGAGACTGTTCTGTATAAACTTGTCTTCCTTTGCAAGGAATGATTGAGGCAAGAACACAAAATGTGTTTTCCATTTTTATAAATTCATGAGAATGTGATCTTTCCATTTTGTTAAAAGGGCAACGTTTTTGTCTTCTAGCTACAAATCTTCAGCCAATTTCTAGTGCAGTATTTGTACCCCCGAAAGTTTCATTAAGGCTGTATTTGAGGAATAGGAATAGTTCAAGCTGCAAATATGCTCCTGTCCTTCCAACACTGTCTAGCCTGCGTTTGTGGGTTCCTAGAAAGGTTATTGATTTACTGTGAGTGTGGCTTTCTCTAGCAAAAGCTGAAGGCGGTTTGCAAACTGCCACCTGAAGCAGACGCATAAGGAGGAAATTTAGATAATAATTGCATTCTGCTTTCATTGAAGTTCCTGGCAATTTTTTAATTTCAGGAGGAGCAGGATGGGGTCTGGTGTCTGGACGTCACTGCTGCCAGCAGCTGGAATAGCTCATCAGCTTTATGTGCTTAGATGCTCAGTGACCTGGGAACTGTTCAAAAGATTTGGAAAAATGTTTCTAATAGCAGTTGCCAGTATTAACACCAGTTTTCTAGGCATTCTGGCTTCGTAGTACTTGCTGGACTAGCACATTTACAGTCATCCATGTTACTTGAAGCTGTTCATGTTAGATTCCCAGACAAATTTGGCCAACAGAACAGGCAGTTCCATGAATTTTCTCATACTTTCTGTCTTTTCTGGGGGCCAAAAATTCTACAGATGTTTCAGTTAAGCAGTGTCAGCACTTTTGATCCCATGTATATATGTTGTACAAATAATGGATTCTTTTGTTTGGCCATTCAATTAAGAAACTGGAAGCAATTCTTCGTTTTAGTTGATCAGAAGGAATTTTTGTTTTCAGACAAGCTAAAACGAAGCAGTTTGCTTAGTTTCAGTTTCCTCAGTCCTTTTCTATTGGCTACAATAAAAATGGGTCAAATTCCAATTGAGTTTAAGTTTTAATTAAAAACAGTATTTTGAAACAAATACTCAAACCTCTTTTGTTTCAGATAATTTAGAAAACCTCTAGGCCTTTCTGGTTTCTTTATTTTTCTGGCTAATGCTATCTTTGCACTTGGGCTATTTGTCAAATTCACTATTTTTTTCCCCTGAAGCAATGTATTTTCATAAATTCATTGCTTAGCACAATATTTTTACCCAGCATTGTTATCAATTTTCAACTCCTTCCTGTTGCCTTAGTGTTTAAATACAGAATCTACAGCATGTTGCTTTCAAAGATTATAACCTCTAGCATGTAGTTGGAAAAGCTGTTGTGATACATCAACATCTGGTATTGGTAGACTAATTCAACTGGAATCAGTGAGAATGATGGCAGTAGAGGTAACATTCAAGTAACAGAGATACAGGGTCATGGGCATAGAAAATCATTTGTGATGGGACAGTTTGGCTGCACTGGATTAAGTCTAAAACGTGATCCTTTACAGATCATGGGAAGGCACAGATAAAGAAATTAAAAACCAATGTTGTGCATGATCTTCCATTATCAGCAAGCTATTTTGCAATTGTCTAACCTGAGCTTTCTTGCATTTTCAGTGTATCTGTTAATTGCAATTGTCAGAGATAACATTGGAGTAGAAAAAATAAGAGGCTAATTAAACCCAGTAGGTGCTTATGGTATTTCAGCAAGAAGAACAAGGTAGCAAGTTTGTTGGGAATTTCTGCTTCTCCTTATGACTATTTATTTGGCTATCCGTACCCAGTGGCATTAGTGCACTTGGGGCTGGCGGCTTAGTGGATTTACTTCATATGAACAAAAGAGCTACATTACTCTTTTCTGTAGCTTTTCATCAGAAAGCATCAGCTATTTTGGACTAAAAGCAGGACTTGTACTGTAAGCTGGTAAGAGTAGAGTATGTATTTTAGAAATTAATGGGACTGTGTGATTTGAAAAAGCTAGGCATCCAGTTATCTTATTGTCATTTTTGTTGTTGTTGTTGAATAAACTTGTACAAACCAATTCTAATTACAAATATCCATACAATTCAACAGAATGCAGCTTGTAGTGAATGAATTCCAAAGCATTGTGCTGAGCCATGAATTATGGGTTAAGAATGTCACATATTTAACAGAGCTGCTCTGGACATTTCACTTTACACAAGAAACCCACGTGCTAGGAAATCATTCTTAGCTTAAGAATCGGGCTTACTTAGCTTGACTGCTGTGAGAATGGTTTTGGAGGCCTTGCTAGCTGGAATAAGAAGAAATTATCTCCAATAGGTGTTTTGTCAAGTCTTCTGAAAGGATTTCAGGTGTCCAGACTTGGGAACTAGCTCTTAGAGACAGTAAGTACGTGCTTCTCCTGCTGAGAAAGTGCTCAACGCTATTGACGAGTCAGTTTTTAATGGTGGTTGCTGAAGTGTGTGATGCGGTCATGGCCCAAGCTTGGTGGAAATTTGTGTTTGAGGAACTTGCGTCAAAAGCCATTGACAAGTCAATCAGGGAGTACACAGTGTTTTTTAAGGTATTGACCTGTGGTACAATTGTGCAGAATTATTCTTCTCAAGAATACTTGAGATATGGAGAGTGAAATATGTTGCTTTCTTGATTTGGTTCTCTTGGTGTCAAAGCTGGTCGTGGCTGCTTATCACACTGCTCTGTATGTGTACATGTGCTGGGAAAGAACATTGTCATCTTCTGTGTGTGTAAATATTAGGGTTAGATGTGGTCTGGACTATTGATAGGAAAAGCCTAAACTTTAGGGCTGAAACTTTCTTTTGTTTGTAGTGTGGCTGAGTGCTGGCTGAGAGTCAGAGAAGAGATTAGCCTGTCACTCAGGTAGATGGAGCAGGAGCTAAACTACTATGTCATTTTTGCTCTATTTTAAAAATCTCTGCTATTAATAGTAAGGGGAGCACAAGGTGTTACAGACTCTGTAGGTCTGCATGCAGAGACTGTCGTGACCTGATCAGTCCTAAGACAAAGCAGTTTCCTGGGCCTCTAGCTGCATGCTGCAATGTGAGCAGCTCTGCTACAGGATGGCCTTCGATGCGCTGCACATCCTTCCCACCTTCCTAGATGGAAGAAGGGCATATGAGATAGCTAACATGCTGCTGTAGTGAGTATTTGCAATAATAATCTCTGGGATAGATTGACAAGAGAGGCCACAAGTGTGAAGAAGAGGTGAAGGGAGCAAAGGAGAGAAGGGGACTTCAGTTTTAGGATACACTACACTTTAAATTCTGAGACTGCTTCACTGATGAGCCACATAAAGAATTAGATTTACAATTTCAGGTAAGTTCTGTAGTAAAATAATTGGACTGGTAAAGCAATCTCAGTCTCACTAAATTGCTTTCTGAGGAGCCTATCCTGAATGGGGCTGCGCATATCTTCCTGATATTTGAGCATCCTCAAGTCTCATTGATTTCAGTGGGAATTAAACTTGTTGAACTCCTTACTAGGCAATTAGTTCCTTGTGGGTCTAATTTTTCTGCTGCAAGGTGGTAGCGGCCTTGACTTTCAGTTAGCAGTCAAACCCTGTGTTCCTTAAGTCTAAGCCTTAGCATACATATATCATTTATATCATATATCATGGTCCTTTTGTGAGACATATGCTTAAGCTTGTGCATATATTCTGTTCCTTACTGCTTTCTCTGAGTAGGATCCCTGATAGTTTTGTTACACTGACTGCATCACATTAGCAAATAGAACATGCAAAATACTTAATGGAAAACATGTAAAAAATAATCCTGCCAAAAGCCAATAAGACAGTATTATATGTTTATTTTGCTGGGAGAAGAGACCAACACCTACCCCTCAGAAAAGAAGACTGAGAAGAGACCTTATCATTCTTACCTGAAAGGTGGTTGTAGGAAGGTGGGTGTTGGTCTTGTCTCCCAAGTTACAAGCAATAGAATGAGAGAAAATGGCCTCGTGGTGCACCAGGGGAGGTTTAAACTGGATATTAGGAAATATTACGTTACAGAAAGGTGTGTTGAGCCCTGGAACAGGCCGCCCAGGGAAGTGGTAGAATCACCATCCCTGGAGGTATATGAAACACATGTAGATGTAGTTCTTAGGGACATGATTTAGGGGTGGACTTGACAGTGTTAGGTTAATGGTTGGACTTGATGATCTTAAAGATCTTTTCCGACCTAAACCATTCTGTGATCCTGTTTCTTTTAAGTAGGAAGTGTATGTTTTGCCCTCAAAAAGGATGGATGCATTTCAAATTAAGAGGACAACTTAATTAGCATGGAGGATGAATGAGATAATAAATAAGATCATTAAAGTGAGATTTTTCTACCTTTCCTTTCCATGAAAGAAGACCTACTGAAACGCAGTATAGTTACAGTCCTCAAATTACTGAAGCTCTAAATATGTTTGCTTTCATGGTCTCCATTTGTGCTACTGCACATTTTGGGATGATGGATTGTGAAGCACTGGAGGTTGAGATGAAGAGAATCAATAGTGTGATACAAAAGATGAAATAACTCTGATAGAACATCAATAAAGGCTAAAAGTTGCCACAGGGATTTAAATCTTAAAGAAGAGCTTGAGAAACTGTATTAAGAAGAATCCGCTTCTCCCCTTGCACTTGTTGTGTCTTTATTTCATGAGCAGAAGTCGCCTGGGGGTTCTTGTCAAGTACAGGAGTGGAGGAGTTTTTTCTTTTCTGTATGTATACAGTATCCAGCACAATGCCTCCTAGGTGATGTCTTCTGAGCATTGTCACAGTGTCGTTGCTGTCTCAGCCTGTACCTGGCGTGAATGAAAATGGAAAAGTAGAGCTTTTAATAGCGTTGTGTGCTGGTCAAGGGTTCAGCACATGTAAACTGTAGAAATAGAAGCATTTTCATCAAGCCGAAGTTATTCGCTGTTTAAGAGAATGCGTGTTGCAGGTCTGTTCTCTAGAGTGCATAACTAGGAGTGTTCCCAACCAATAGTCTTCACATTTGATTGCACCCCTGGCAAATTGTGCAACAGTTACAAGTCCCACATTTTGCCCTGTTTTAGCATGGCACAATACTGCATTCAGCTGTTTGCTAGGATGCAGTTTGGAATATTTGGTCTGAAGCAGAGAGGGTTGTTTGCTAACGGACATACTTCTCAGAGTGAAGGCGGCCATCTCATGCAAAGTAACTACCATCTGTATTGAAGCAGAACTCCAGTGCATTTGGGGTTTTTTTTTTGTTTCTTTTTTCTTGAGCATGGATTAAATGAGGTTAGTCTGGTGTAATTCTGAGCTATAGTGCAAGAAAATTGAGGAATCCTTTAATAATTTGCTAGCCAGACAGAAACCCAAGTGAGTGATGGTATAGGGATACATTTGATTACTTGTGTTTCTAAATGATGTACGCATTGCAGATACACAGCAGAATTCTGTTTTCATTGGTAGCTTTCATTAGGAGCTTTATCTGGAGCTCCACATTAGATTTTATGGAACAAGATGTTATTGAATGTGACTGAAGGTATCACAATATGCCTTTTTCTGTTGTAATTCTGAATGTTCCTGTCCTCATTGTTATCTCCTTGTTTCCCAAATGTTTATAAGAACAGCTTTTACAACTTATATCCCATGTTTTGCTTTCAGCAATATGTAAAACCCTAAAATCTTGATTACACATTGCATTCTGAAAGGATATTCATTGCTTTTATGTGCATAATTCATATTGATGTCAAGCTTTGGACTTTAATTTAAATTTTGACTCTATCACCCTCATAGTTTAAAAACCAAACATTAAGTAAACTACATAGCTTTGTCACAAATATAAACCAAAATGAGAGGCAAATTAAGTTAGAACCATAAACACTTCTCCTCTGAATTCAATATACATGTTGGAACAATGCTAATTTGTACTACAAAACAAATATGGGAAAGCTAGGCTATTAGTTTTAAAACCTTAGCTGTTTCTATCCAAGCAAACTTGGCTGCTAAGATGTGTCATGTGAAAATAAAGCTATTAAGGCAAGGTTGGCATCATCATTTTTCCTTGTATATCGGGTGGCAGTTTCTGGCAGTAACATTTAGAACTGAAATAAATTAATGCAGAAACCAAGGTTAAGTCATACACCTGTTTGCTTAGTTCAAAGTCAAACCATCACAAAAACAAGAAAAGGGATGCACTGTTCTGAAATGTGTTTGTGTTATTAGTAACGTATTAAAATGCAGCACGTTTTTCAAAATACTGCTTCTGTCAAAATACTTATTTATGTTGACTTTTGTCTTCCAAGGAACAGAGTGCTTAATCCAGCAATGCATTTATCTTATGACTGATTTCAAGCATGAGAACACAGAACTACTGACATACTTAAAGTTAAGCAAAAGATTAATTGGATGAGGTTAATAGCCTTGCTGGGATGAGATCAAGTGTTCAGCTATAAGGACTTGACTCTGCCAGTTTTACTCATGGGCTTTTTTCTGCAATGAGATTCTGCACCTATGAGATTTCATCCTATTCAGCACAGTGCGGTGCAGCCAAATGCTGCTTGCGCTTTAAATTGAAGACGTGAAATCTTAAGCTCCAGGATCAGGCCTTCTCCTTTAATATTGCATCACACTGACTACTTTAGCAGCTTAAGTTTCACAAGGGTTCAGTGAAGAGCATCCTTTAGGGAGAGCTAATTTGCAGGTGTGGAGATGATGTGGAGAAGGGTCATCAAGGGCAAGTAGTCAGGCTTAGCCTAGTTAACACAAGAAGAGAAATCCAGCTGCAGTTGGCGTTCTTCCTGAGTTCAAACCTTTGATGTAAATCGGAGAGACCAGGGACCTTAACCTGGGTTTTCCCATGTCCCACATGGTTGCCCCAAGCTGCAGGCTCTTGAGGGTTTCAGATCTTCCTCTGATTCTGCCTGAAGTCCCAGAACCTGAGGGTCTCAGTGCACAGTGTGCCTCTAAACCAAGTCTAGCTTCAATATTTCTTGGGGCAGGCAGTGGGAAGGCAGGCAAGAGGTGCAAAACTCAGACACTTCAAAAAAAAAACCCACTTCATAAGTCACAAAATACAGTTTCTGCCCATATCTGCTATATTTCTCAATGTGACATCAACGCTGTTTTTTCTCTGCTTTCAGGTTGCTCCTGTAATTAAAGAAAGGATGATGAAGAAAGGCAGCATGATGCTTGGGTACCAGCCTCACCAGGGCAAAGTCAACTTCTTCCGTCAGGTGGTGATCAGCCCGCAAGTTAGTCGAGAGGACATGGACTTCTTGCTGGATGAAATTGAACTGCTTGCTAAGGACTTATAAATGTAGGTTCACAGCACCAGGTGCTGCTCACGTGTGGTATTTATGGAGAGAGAATGGCAGCAGCATTCTGGTGCTATTTCATGAAAGGTAATAAAAAGCTTGACACATAGTTTGGAAACTGTCATTTTACAGAGTGATGTTGAGAATTTTGCAGGTAGAACACCCCTTCACAGAAAAGTATTTGCTGATAGGGGCTGAGAGTAGCCAGGAGCAGGTCAATGCTTGCAGCATCACTACAGCCATTCTGGGAAGTCTTTCCTTGAGAAGGGAGCACTTCTGAAAATGGTGTCTATGGTCCAGGGAGGGCAGCTATTTACCAGGTGCCTGTGCATAGTGTAGCTCAAACTGGTCACTTAGTCCTCTGAAGTTACTGTTAGAAGTGTATTTAGCTCAGTGAGCTTTAAAATCTTAGATAATACTCTGTCTACATTTTAGTTTGGTATGTGTGTAAGGGTGGAGGCCTGGTTGGTAATTACTCTGGTAAGATTGAACATCCTGGGCTTGAATGAAAATGTTTCTCAAGGCCCCTAACTGGGTGGATTTTTTGCCATGGGCACAGTCAACATGGGTTTATGCAGTTGCCATCCCAGGAGGTTTCCAGCTCCCACTTGCACAAAGCCCCAGGTAACCAATATTGACCCAGCTTTGAGCAGGAGGAACTAGGTGACCTACTTAGATCCCTTCAAACATAACTGATTTTGTGATTCTGTGAAATATAATGATTGGAGCTACTTAATGTTTGCTACTGTTGCTTACACAAAATACCACCACTGCTTCAGCAGAGCTGGGAATATTGGAGTAACACTTAGAACTTCTTACCTCTTTATTAACAGGAGTTACCTGTAATTTCTGAACTGCTGTTCACTTTCTCTTTTTAAAGTGTAAAGATTTATTTAGAAGCTTTTAGATGCACTTTAAAATTGTAACAGAGAAAAAATAAATATATTTTTTATGCACGGTGACTATATATTTATAGTATGGCAAAATTACATATCTGTCATTGTCTATCTTTATTTTCCTCCAGATTTGAGATGACTCAATCTTATGTTATCAGTATATAATTTATAGTTTACACTGAGATTACAGTGGTGGTGATCAGTGAAAGCCTGCTAGTGATTTTAGGATATGAACAGTCTGAGTATTTTTGGTCAAACTTAAATTGTAAAATTAAATCCTAAACTTTATGTTTGTGTTAATAATTAAAGTTCACTGTTTATCTGTTTTTATTCTACAGAATGATTAATTTTACAAAGATAAAAAAATATTTCTCGGGGTGCAGTTCTTGCAGCAAACTGTTGGAAATAACCATATCTTTTTCTTTGTAATTAATGTCTACTTAACTTCAGTGTTTTGATGTTTGTTGGTTATTCTGTATTTGGGGTGGCACTGACCAATATGGACCTTTCTGCTATAATGTTTTCTATCCTGCTGAAATGTGTCTTTAAACACAGTGCTTTCTTGTTTTCATTTCCTACATTGTACTAGGATCTGACATTGTGTGACATTCCTACTTCCAATTTCCAGGGTGATGATATGGAAAGTTTAACAAAGTCATGATATCCAAGGAGGCCACACTATCAGAGCAGTAGATAGGAACAAGAGTCACCCTGCAGCACTTGACAGATGCCTTTAAAAGTGTCCTGTTAGTGAATATTCTTGTGGTGTTATAATGAGATACTGGACTGTAAGCCAAACCTCGTATTGATATTAAACCCACATAAAAATGAATGTAACAGTGTGGTTCCTGGATTCTGCCCTGCGACACCTGTAGTTCACTTTATCACTTTATCATTTATTATCTTGTGCTTCTGGCTATACCAGCTTGGAAAGTACTTAACTAAATTCAGGGCCAGCAAGGCTTCTTCAGCCTCTCAGCCACTCCGGGTGGAGTGCAGAGTTATGCAAGGGCTGCTGCATGGATGGGATGACTTTGCTGTTGCTTGTTTAGTTAAATAGGACTGGCCCTCCTTCCCCTCTTTTTTGACCTTGGAGGGAAAGACAAAATACATTATCGGGATGTTTTGATTATGGTCCGGGTTCTCAGTGAGTACTGAATTTTTTTGAGCTATGTCAGCTTCTGTCAGCTAAGAGTTTTGGTGTTTCCTGACACTGCTAGCGTAAAAAAGTGTTACTGTCTTGCTTCTCATCATGTTGCTAGTGCATTTCTGTTTCCAGCTACTGCGATACTTACGGCACATGTCTAACTGAAGTAACCAGTTCCTTTCTCTAGCAGTAATGCCTATAGTATTTTTAAATAAGAGCGAAATGGAACTTTTTCAATGTTAGCAGAAAATAGGACTCTGATCAACATGTGCAATGATTTCTTCAAATATATAGTTTCAGTGTGATGCAAGTACCTTATCTCATCTCTATATTTGCTATTATTGCTGACCCCTTATCACATCCCAGGTGCGCAATATGATGGTCTCATTTCAGGACTAATATAATTTTCTCATAGTTCCTATTTTGAACTAGTGTCTTAATTTAAGACTAGTCTCTTACTATGTGCAAAATGTCTGTTTTGTAGCTGGTGATTTTAAGAAAAGTGAAGTAAATGACACCCTTATAACTACAGGCTGTGTTTGTCATTTGTCAATTTAAAACTGCAGTGAAATGGATGAGGGTATGCACGAGCTCTCCAGATGGAGAAACAACAAACTGCCAGCACAGCTTTGAAATGTGAAACCTAGTCTAACCCTACTTCAGGATGTGGTTTTTCTGTGTGCTATGCTCATATCATCTTTAATAAACATCTTGGATGAAAATGTGTCACAATTTATCTTGTTCCTCCATTGAAATGCGGAAGTTAGATCGGTTTTGCAGAAATGGCCACTTTATTTATTTATTTACTATCCTAGATAGATGGCACTGGCCCTTGAGCTCCATTTGCTAGTTACTGAGAAGTGTCATCTCTTGGGATGCTAAACCAAGTCCTAGAAGTAGTGAAGGGCAGGTATAAATCAGTGTACTAACTGATGCACCGGCTGTTTCAATCTTTGTAATTTCTTGTATTTACTTTTAGTAGTCTCTTTTGCAATATGGAGCTTTAGGAAAGGAAGGAAACATTTAGACAGAAGGGATGCTGATGCAGTTCTTACTCTCAGTTGTGTGGATGCATCTTGTAAGAGCTTTGGGTATTTTGTGCTGGGTCCATGTGCAAAATCACTCACGTAAATCATCGCGCCTGGAACAAGCAGTCCTGGTCTTAAGAGTTCAAATATCATTTTCTGTGATAGATAATACATATCAATAGAGTCTGGTTATGTATGATTTTAGTGCGTCTAACTCTCACTGAGTTAACTGGAAACCTTTGCTTGATTTGGCAGAGAGTTTTATCACTCAGATCTTTCATCTCAACACCAGCAATTTGGCACTCAGAACATCTCAGTTATCTATTCAAGGTCTGTGCCTAGAGATTCAAATTTATCTGTGAGAATGGATTTCTGTGAGAATGGATTGAAATGTATTTTTATTTGTATCCTTCAATGATGCATTAAAAGACTTTTCAACAATCATTTGACCCTTAAAGGACAAGTTACTGTCCTTTAAGGGTCAAATGATAGTTGAAAAGTCTCTTAATTACAAGAGACTCTCCTTTAAGACAAGTTACTGTCCTTTAAGAGAAGCATGGTGGCTCTGGTAAAGTTGTATTCCCAGAATGTTAGGTAAGAGTGTAAAAACCTGTCATGTGCCTGAGGGTTCCACATACACACAGATCGCAGCATTAGTTCATTCTTAAGTATTTTTTATTTTTAAATCCTTGGACAGCATGATTGGGCTCACAAAACTGATGTGAAATGTTGAAGGGAGAGGAGGAGAATTTAGAAATATTAAATGCTAAGTCAGCTTTCTCCTTTTATTTCACACATGAGCTCTATGACAAGCCAGTGGTAAGCTGAAAGTGTCATTTGAGTCCCTTATTTTAAACAGTGCCAAATCTGCCCAGCCTCTCTTCCCTGCTGCCTGCTTCCATGGGCTTTCAACAAGAGAGTGAAGTGTGTTCATCCTGGAGACCAGCTGTAGGTGAGGCTCACTCACATGCCTGCCCTCCTTCCTGTGGCATAATTGGTAAATGCTGATAAATCATTTGAGCTTATAAGCACTGTGTCTAGTACAGTGCTAAATATTGCTACTGTTAATCCTGAAATAATGCAATTGCACACATTCATTATGTCTTAATTGCACATACTAATTGCAGGTTAGATGCAATCAAAGCAGCACTGCCTGGCAAGAGCACTGTGCAAACCATGAGAAACCCTGGTGGAGGGGTTTTCTTTCTTTAAATTGAATCTACTCTCCCACAATTACGTGTTTTTGCTTCAGATGTACAATCTGTTATTACTCTAATTCTGTAACTACACAATAATCAACCAAAAATTACTTTGAGAAGCAAAACAAAACAAGGAAATCTGCACAGCAAGAGGTACAATAAAGACAACGTCAAAGGTTTTGAGGCAAGCCCACAGAAGGAAACAATGGTCATGGGAACAATTAAGCTCTGCTAAATCTAATGTACCTGAATGTGCCTCATGGCTGTGCTGCAGGAGTGGAGTGGTGGGGCCTTATCATCACGGTGTCATCAAAGAACTGGCACATACCCTGACACTGCAAAGTGTGGTCCATCCACTGAGATAAATCCTTTCAGAAAGCAGTACTGTAGTACTGTAACAATTTTTGTACGTATCATGTAAAGTTTGTTTTAAAGCGTTCTCAATAATAGAATTGATACTGAAAGGGTTATCTTGAAAAAGTCCAGGAGATGACCACTTTATGCCTTAGTAGCTCGTGTACAATTGAAGTACAATGGATCACATTTTTAAAATTCATTTTAAAAAATCAGTAAAATATTTTATGAAGCGTAAAGGCAAATAATAGAAAGTGAGGACCCTTAGTAGTTCTGTTAAACATAGATGTTCTGTTTTGGTGAAAGTATTTCTTGTAACTTGGAAAGCATTAATTTCTGCAGTGATATTTAAAAATGAAAAGTATGATGAAAGAGCTTGCCATGAAATAGTAGAGGCCCATGGAAAATAACATCTGTCTTTGGGACTGTGTGGTTTGTATTGCCCTCTGCATAACACTGTTCTTCCAAGAAACTTTCATGCAGCTTGTCACTCTGGGAAGTGACTCCTTAAATCTGGCAGACATTGGCTACATCCTGCCCCTTCTGTGCAGGGTGATACAGATTTTTCACTCTTGCTCTGTTTCTGTGTCTTCTCTCGTGCCTGGACATTTTTTCAGAGGGAGATTTTTCACTATTTGGCACTATAGGAAAAATGTCAGAGTAGCAGAAGGGGGAAGATTGAAAGCTGAAGCAGAAGCAGTGGTTAAGTTGGTGTGTTGGAAATGACATTTTGCTTTCTCTTTCTCAGCAATGGATTTGTCTAGATGCCGAAATGATCATCACTCACTGCCCCTGTCAGAGTCATGGTAACACCATGATCAGGACCTCACTGTGCACTGTGCAACATGGGAAACTAATTTGGCCTTGGGAAGCTAAGGATGACAAAGAATGGGAGAAAGAAATGTTAGTTGTCCCATTTTACAGAAGAATGATGCACAAGGAACTTAAAACTTCTATTTTGGTGAAGGCTTGCACTGTAGCTTTAGAAAAAATTGTTGAAGGAGTCACTACCAGGAGACAGCAGTGAATGAAAAATAGATAGTGTGATATGGGCTTAGCAAAGAGAGAGGGTCCTAGGCTAACAAAAGAGCTTTCTTGGAGGAGGGTGGGAACCCACAATTATTTTCTAGACAGGACTCTTACAGTATTTGATGTGGTGTCATTTAGGAAAACCTACGTAAGATGGGAATCGGGATGGAAAATTTCCTGGTGAAAAATTAAAAGGGAGAAATGAAGATACCACTCAAGTACTGGTATAGATTCTTAGCTAATCTAGTTTCACACTGTCATTGCTAACCCTTTCAGAAAGATCAGACATATGTTCATGAAATCTCATGATGCTGGAAGTTTTAAAGTTCGACATGCATGAAGAACTAGGTGATTTTAAAATCTTGTGGCATGGGAGGCTCAGTCAAACAAAATACAAAATCTTTGGGCACTTGGGAAAATATGCAAGGACCTTTTGTTTAGAGGTAGGGTGTACTAAATGCTTGGGAAACAGAAGACTGTGGGGATAAGTATAATGATGGCATTAAAGAGCAGTGCTAAGCCTAAATGCCATATAAATAAAGTCAGCCAGCTAAGAAAATCAGTGGTAAACATAAAGCAGATCTAGCCTCTCAGCTGATGCACAGCAGCAAGGAAACCCTAGCTGGGTGGCAGACCCAGTGGCTGGTCCAAGTCTCTATCCCCTAGCCCTGTTGCCTCAAGCTGCAAGAAGTCAACAGCGAGAATATTAATTGGTTTTAGAGAGCCAAAGAGCAGCGCTGCCTGGTCGTGTGCTCCATCTACTGGTGTGTCCTCTGGTAAACAACTTGTGCCACACACAGATGTCGCTTCCAAAGTGCTCTTGGACATCTCATATGTGGCAGAGGAGGGAACTGGAGCTAAAACTTCTTGGACTTTTTCAGACAGAATTCTACTTTGTTTTAGGAAGTTTTCTGTGAAAACATTGGATTTCAACGGACTTTAGGGAACTACGTGAAGACCTGTGATTGTTTCTTGTCATTCTGCCTAAATAGTAATGGGAATGTGTTTCTATGCTGTGTAACCCATGATGACACTTGTATATTTGGGGCATCCAAGCTGAGGAATGAGGAGCTTAGGGTGCCATGAAAAATGCACTTCCCTGATTCTGAGACCCTCAGCTGAGCAGTGATTCCTTTCTCATGCTCTTTACCAAGGTTAAAAATGGAGTTAGGAGCATGAAAGCACTTTTAAGATATATGGCCTCAGAGTGTTGAGTTTCCAGGCTTGATCTTATTCTGAAGCAACCCAAATATATGGGTTTTCTTTATATTTTCCTTTCCATGAGATATATTGGTGTTCTATCATGAGTTACGAAAGAGGATGTCCAGCCCCCGTGCCCCAGCACGTTTTGGAATTTCCCGCAGAACAAAATATCCAGCTTCTTGACTGCCCTGACCTCAGACCTTTGGAGACACAGACCAAACATAGAACTGCAACCCCTGTGGCAGGAAAGGATCTCAAGATGTCATGAAGATGATATGATCTCCACCCTAAGATATGATCAGTGATGTTGGAGTAGTAATGCCTAGCCCTAGCATAGTCTGTAATTCATGACCAGAATTGCTGGACAGCCTTCAGCCTTCCCATGAGGTTTTCTTAATGGATAATCTAAATTCTCCCTGCTGTGCCTGATCCATCTACCATGATTTGGCCAAGACATGTTGTCTTATTTTCTATTTCTGAATTATGGTCACTCCCCCTTGTTTCCACAGAGACTGTGTTTCAAAGTCTTCTGATTATTCTGCTGCCCAAAATAAGACAGGACAGTCCTCTGAAACCTTGCCAGGGTTTAAAACAGAGGCAGGATCAATTTGTACATCTCTCAGTCACCATTGCTGCTTAGACATCACAGTGTGATGTTCACCTTCTTTTGAAATAGCAAGATGCTATTGACTCCTGTTAGTTTTGTGATCCACTGTGAGAACTAGAGATTGTTTGGCCAGATACTCTACATGGCTTTTCTCCCTTAGGTATCTGTATGCTTAATTAGTCCTTTGTAAGTATCCTCACTAAAGAGGATCATGTTTTTTTCATCAGGCACAGCATAATAAGCTAGGCAAGGGAGGTGAGTGTCCTACTCTACACTGCACTGGTGCAGCCCCATCTCAGGTACTGTGTGCAGTTCAGGGAAGCCTCAATACAAGAAGGATTTCAAACTATTAGAGGGTGTCCAGAGGAAGGCACCTAAGATGGTGAAAGGTCTTGAGGGCAAGACTTACAAGGATTGGCTGAGGTCACTTGGTTTGTTCATCTTGGAGAAGAGAAGGCTGAGGAGTGACCTCATTATAGTCTGCAGCTTCTTCAAGTGGGGAAGTGGAGGAAGAGGTGCTGATCTCCTCTCTTTGGTGACCAGCAACAAGACATGAGGAAGTGGTTTGAAGTTGCGCCAGGGAAATTCAGGTTGGACGTTAGGGAAAGGCTCTTCATTGGTCACTGGAACAGGCTGCCCAGGGAAGTGGTCATAGCACCAAGCCTTGCAGAGGTCAAGGAGTGTCTGGACAATGCTCTTGGTCATATAGTTTAGTTTTACATAGTCCTGGGAGTTGGTGAATCAAGGAGTTGATGATGTCCTTGTGGGTCCCTTCCAACTTGTGATGTTCTATAATTTATTCAACCTGCTAAGAACACTTTGAACTATTTGTTTTTCTTGCAGCACATGTGCAGACTCTAGGCTAGACCTGGGTGTCTGTGGAACCGTATTCAAGGCCTCCTAGGGATTTACATAGTAACTATTATATCTTTCAAGCCAGCTTTTCAGCCACTTTGCACTTGAATTTCAAAAATATTTCCATAGTTTTCAAATAGTATCACTTGAGTTGGTATCAAAAGCCTTTTAAGTTCAAGCCGTATGATATTTACTCTATCTTCTCCATTCTACAAGAGCTACAGCCTTGTAGGGAAAAAAAAAAAAAACAAAACCCAAGCATGATGAATCCATGAATCCATGTTGATTGCTACCCTCTTCTCATTGCTTTTCCATTTGACTTTGAATAGTTTGATTTCTCGCAGTGTCTGTAATTTCCTGAGACATAGGGACCTGCACTTGGGGCACAACCCTGTGCAGTGCTACAGACTAGGGGGAGAGTGGCTAGAAAGCTGCCTGGAGGAGAAGGACCTGGGGGTGTTGGTTGACAGCGACTGACCATGAGCCAGCAGTGTGCCCAGGTGGCCAAGGAGGCCAATGGCATCTTGGCTTGGATCAGAAACGGCGTGACCAGCAGGTCCAGGGAGGTTATTCTCCCTCTGTACTCGGCACTGGTGAGACCGCTCCTTGAATCCTGTGTTCAGTTCTGGGCCCCTCACCACAAGAAGGATGTTGAGGCTCTGGAGCGAGTCCAGAGAAGAGCAACAAAGCTGGTGAAGGGGCTGGAGAACAGGCCTTATGAGGAACGGCTGAGAGAGCTGGGGTTGTTTAGCCTTGAGAAAAGGAGGCTGAAGGGAGACCTCATTGCTCTCTACAACTACCTGAAAGGAGGTTGTAAAGAGGAGGGTGCTGGACGTGGCTGAGATATGCATTTGGGTTTGGAGCTGGCCAGGTACTCCCATTTTATGCTGGAGAGTCAGAGTAGCCAGAGACAAGCATGAATGGATCTGAGACTGTGAGGATGAATTTCATCATGCTGCAAGAATACAATATTATAAGCATTTTCCAACCTTTTCTCATCCCATGCTGATTTGGGAATTAATTTTTTATTATCTGATTGTAGGTAGAGAAAAGACTGATATAACCAAACAAGTACTAAAAAATTTGGCCTTTCCAGTCACCTTTCTTTTCAGTTATGCAATTCTTCCTAAAGGGTTTTCTTTCTTGTTTTTTTTTTTTTTTTAATATTTTTCTTCATAAAATGTACCCTGTCTGTTTAGTTCTCTGTGGTTTTTTGGAACCAGAAGACAAAGACATTGCTCTGGTCCTGGAGTATTGATCTTGATGAGACAGTCATGTAGGAGATATTTGCATAACACAAATAAAAAAACCCTCCCCTTCTGCCTGATTAAGAGCCCTTCCCTCACAATTATTGTCTTAATGAAAGTTCTACATGCAGCTCACAAAACTTGTAATTTCATTTTAATTACTCCTGGAAGACAATTAAAGCAGTTATTTAAAAACGCGATTCTTACCATAAAATATGGCAAAATGGAGTCACGAGCATACACAAGGTATTAATCAGAGCATTTAATATCGTCAAGTTTATAATTTTACTATTGCCAGGATGTGTGGCTTAAGCAAGAAATATGTTGCTATGACAGTGAGAGGAGTCATTCGCTCTGTAGCATTCATACATTCCAACTGCTAATTCAGTGGCTTCAAGTAAAGAAAAGGAGATGAGAAAAGATGAACACCATCGTTTGATATGTCCTATATCCGAAGATTATTTCATGCATTTGTCCATGAAATAAATTTCCAGTTCTAGAAGCTAATATGAATGATTTGATTTTGCACATCAGGGCACGTAGTGCAAAAACACAGAGCTTCAGCCTAGCCAACCCACATGGAATCGAGATTCATCAAGGATTGTCAAAATTCTCACTGAAAAATTGAGAGGCAAATATTTCTTTGTAAAAGTCCAGTATATACCTTGCTAGGATATTCCTAACCTAATACTCTATGTCATTAGCAGCAATATCAAGACACATAATGAAAACAACAAGCATTCTTTAAGCTAATCTGTGACCGCTCTTCATATGTTGGAATGAAAAGTACATTGTTCATACTAAAAATCTGCCTATAATCCATAGGAGTAATAGGTCAAAGCACCGATGGAAAACCTATTGACCTGAGTGATGTTGTAGTAACGAGAAGGGATGGTTTATTAAACATCTCTTGATATGAACACATGAAGGCATGTGGAGCAGGGTTCCTCTCTCCAAGCTTCATCTGTCTTGCCATCAGCTGCCCATCCTTTCATGTGGCTGCTGTGGGGGAAGGACCTGTCCTACCTTAGGAGATAGTTTTAGACCAAGATGCTGAAGTGGTGAAGGTGGCAAGGCTGCTGCATCACTTGCTCGCTCTAGGGAGAGTTTTCCTAAGAAGGTTTTATACTGAAAAGCAAACCTTCTTCTGCCAAGATGTTTTCCTCTAGAGCTAATAAAACCAAATTAGACTGTTCCCCAGATCAGGGATTAATTTTGTCTGGTTGTGGGTTATGGATATAGTAAACAGTTTATACTTAGGCAAAGGCTGTGTTTAAGTATGGCTGAATCCTGTTTGGTTTACTGTGATTAACCTAAACAGTTTATAAATGGATGAAGTAAGTTAATTTAAATTCTTTCTTCCATTTCACATGGCTTTTTTAAGATTAGATTCTTAAAAGCAACAATTCCAGAAATTATTGCAAGACAAGCAAATTAATGTTAACATTCCCACATTAAAATAAAATTGCTTTATTTTATTTTCCTTATTTAATAAGGCTTATGTGTCCTTTCCAGAAGTACTCAAGCTGCCCAACCTGCTACTTAATGGGAGATGTCATTAATTCCTTAAAACACGGGAGCATTTCACTATGCCATACAAAGCATTACAAGAAAAAAAATAAATCAGTCTAATCCCCTGGAATTTGCTTTTGCAAACTCCTCCTCAGTAGTGAGGCTGAAGTGTTGGTGACATTGTCATGTTATAGAAATACTGCTTCTGCTTTTTACATGGGGATTAGATAAGCAAAGGGGTTTGTAGCCAAAGCACATGAGCAAGTCTCTGTAAAACTGTTTGAGGCTTAACAACTGAAAAATTAAAAGTCTTGGTGTGAAATTTATGATGTCCTGTTCAAAACCTTTTAGCTAATTAAAGTTATGAGACTACTTTCTTTTGCCTCCAGGAGCACTGGATGGCTGACAGAAAGTGAATATCTCAGTTGAAGAGAATCGATACCCTGGCTTTAATTTCACCAAAGGAGGAATCCTCTCCTTTCTAAGACCAAATTCAAGTACCAGAAGTTATCAACTTTCGTTTGCTAAGAGCCTCTCTTATGGATGGGCTGTTTCTGAAAATGCTGCCTGTTAACCTGTGGCTGCAAGTTATAATTCTCTTTGATGGCAGTACTACATAATTGATTTTCTTGGTGATGTGAGCAGATGGGCTTTGTGCTTTCTTTTACCAGATCCTTTCTCTTACAACGTTTCGCTCAGTTTTGTAGGGTCAAAGCTGAAACACTGTTTTTATCATTCCAGGTATTCATATACCCTTTGGTCTTTTGAAGAATATGGTTTTATTTTAAAAGATTCTCAAACAGTTGTTGCAATGATGCACTGGAACAGCTCAAAGTAGGCCTTGTATTTTCATCTTGATCTCTGAAGCGATGACACTTGTTGCTTCTGAGTTTTGGAAGGCATGTCTTACACATTGCCAAATGATGTAGCCCCAATTTACAATTAGTATTTTTATTATCTTATTTTGCTGGGTAATCATAGCATAGGCAGCCTTGCTAGATTAGTGCAGAGATCCTCTCAGTGTTCATGTAAGGAAGTGAACAGATGATAGAGAGCAGCCTCTAAGTGTTAAACATTTGCAGTCACAGACAGACAGATGTTTATCTCAGGAGAAGTTTATGCTGCCTTCTGGCTGAGAAGGAGAAAGGCAGCTTTTGCCTTAAGGTGAAAGAAGGAATTAGGTGCAATCAGTATCTTCTGTAAGACATTTTCTAACCTTAAATGATCTCCCGCAAGGTTGAAGCATGAAGACCCTGGCATATTTCCTACAGAAGGAAGCCTATTTCTGGAACTCTTTGTGAGAGATGGAAAGTGCCAGGTTTGGGCTTTGTTGAGGCAGGGGGTGGGGTGAGAGGCTCCACTGTAGCAGCTCATCATACAGCTCTGCTGATATGTCCTGTATGCTCGTTGATTTGGCTTATCCTAAATGAAACACTTCCCTAAATGCCACACACAGCCAGCTGGTGGCTGAGGTGTGCTGTGAAAAGTAGGACGTTTCAAAGGTCCTTACATTATCCTTGCGGCTGACTGAGCTGTACGCTACAGAATCCCCTGCTGCGGCAGGACTGTAAATGTTGTAGGGGTAGTTGCATTCCTGGGTCAGGGGGTGGGATGCATAGCATGGGGGGACACGGGAGCCACTTGCTGCAGCAGAGGAGGAAGAGGTTTTCAGCTGTGAGCCATTCCTCTGGTGTCACACACAAGATGGCTTACTGGGGAAGAAATGCCAGGGATCTTTTCTTTACTTGCTTTTGCATGGCAGCACATTTGTGAAACATGCTTCAACGGTGAGAGTTTAATCATACCAACTTGATTAAGAGATCATTTTAGTTTTTAAGAATTTAGCTACCTAAATGCAACTGTCCAAGATACTAGTTTATCACCATTACAACCAGGCAAATCATTTGCAGCAGATAATTCATGAGCTGCCTTTTGCTTTGCCTCTTCATGAATAATTAGATGGCGCTCAAAGCATTCATCAGTCAAGAGTTTTAAATTTATTTCCCAGGATGGGTTCTTCCAGGAGCCTCGCAATCTGGCTGTATTTCAACAAACCACTGACTTTGCCCGCCACTTTCTGCCCATGAGCAAGACCTTTCAGCTGCTAGAGGTCCAGGCACTGTGAGGAAACGGGGTATGGACAGCCAAGGTGAGGCACCGCAGGCTCAGGCCAACTGAGTCTTTTGGGCCATGCTGGGAAATGTAACTCAGTAGGACACAGGTGCTTGAAAAATAAACCACCAAAACCCTGCAGTGAGGTACATCACTTATACCTCCCCTGTTTACTGGCATGCAACTGGAATTTTTGGCCGTGGCCCCTCTCCCCTCCGCCCCCAGCAAGAGCCTTCTGAACACGCACATGGTGTGCACCCACTTGCATGAATGTTTGCCAAGTAATAAGCAGCATGAATGCAGCCAAACTGCATTCAGGCACAAGAAGCAGACAGTCTGGAACAAAATTTGCTCCGTCTTCTTTGTGGCTGGAGGGAAAGATTGCCATAGGCAGCTCTTTATTGAAAGCATAATGCCAAAAAAAAGGCAAGCAGGAGAGAGAAAGAGCTAAGGATCCGGAAATAAATTAATCAGTGTTCCTCTGGAAGCAAAGAAAGCCCTTGGGTCCCAACACAGCTGGCTTGACAAGAGGACAATATTGCAGGTGCTCTACATGTGGTCCAATTTGTTTCCAGGAGCATTCAGAATAACAATGTCTTAATGCCTTTCTTTTTTTTTTCCCTCCCACCCCCACAGGAGCTGGATCATGATTTTTTTCTTCTTTTATCATTCATGTCTATTCCAGTAGCAATTGGGAATATCCTAGAAGGGGGTGAAATCCCCATTGTACTGGGAATTGTCTGAACTGGTAACACAGAGGCAGGCTGCTCCGGGGAACTTTGCCATCCAGTTTAGACCATTGCATGGTTCAGTAGTAAACCCAAGGATTGCCTTCTATATGGCACTGTTGGAGCCTCCTTGACTGACATGCTAATTAAGACCTGCTTGCAAAAGGACATTGAATACTATATTTAGGATAAGATAGGTGGGTAAAAGCCTTAACTGAAAAAAAAAATATTAAAAGGATATAGTGTACTTTGTTTCAAGGATATTGTGTAGTTCAGGACTGAAAGGTCTGTGCAGTTTTCCTGCTACATTTTCTTAATACACTTTATATCTGGTTTTGCAGCATTTGTTTGTCTTATTATACCCAAATGACTTAAGATTTTGAGCCAGTGTAAATAGGAGGTCAGGGCTCCACGATCTCTGTCAATATGCAGCTAGTGATTGGTGAGGGGTGGCCGCCAGTGCACTAGCAAATGCTTGGGCCAACCACAGTGATGTTAGCCTTGCCTAGAGCTTGGCAGGGTGCTGCTGGAGCCACAGCAGAACAGGCAGTGGTGCTTTGGACACCTGTTGGGAAGCTGAGAGCTGTTTTGTACCTGGCCTTTGCTGAAGAACAGGAGAGAAGAGATGGCTACACTGTTATTGCTTGCTGAGGAGGGGAAAGCTGTAGAGCATTCCACTGCCCCTCACTGTTAGAGCAGCTACGGTAAGGCTGGTGCTGTCATCTGGCAAGGCTCCTGTCCTGGCTGCAGGCTCAGCAGCAGCCCTGTGGCTAGCCCCCTCCACGCTGCTCCTAGGTAGCTGGTTTCAGCTGGTTGCAGGGCATCCTCACTCTGCAGCTCGAGTTTAAGTCTGGTAGTACGGGGCAGAGGGCAGCTGTCTTGAAGGAAGAGGTGCTCACCTGCGCCTTTGGAGTGCGCCAAGGCAGGGGCTTCTTCACAAATCTCTCATTTTGCCAGTTGAGACAAGATATGACTGCTGTGCTTTGCATGACACCTGACACTGGATGCATGTCTTTCTCTGTTTGGAGCACCAGGTGCCTAGAGAGGCTGTGAGATCATTAGCATTGAACATACTCCAAATTCAGTGAGGTATTGAGCAACCTGATCTACGTTGCCTGTTTTAAACAGCACCCTGCACCAGATGACCAGCAAGGGTCATCTGCTGGGGCTGGAAGTCCCTGCCAGCCAGTTATGCTCTGATTCTGCCTGACTCACCAGCAAAGATACCTGTGTGCTTGCTTGGGGAATCCTCACTTGAAGGGACAAAAGGAAATATTCAGTGCAGTCAAGCATGATTCTGGTGGAGGTTTTGGCACAAATATACATTTTCTGAAAAAAAGTGGTGATACCTCAAGAGTCTCTGATGTCTGGATCAGGCACTGGTGGACTGCATCCTGTGTAAAGGCTTTGACTGAGAACCTAAGTCACACTCCAGGTAATCATGTTTTGTGAAGGAGGGAGATAGCTCACTCTTTTTTTTGTGTGGGGCTTGTACTCTGCATGTCTTCCATGGAAGAGGTATCAGCTTAACAGTGTCAAAGCTCTGAGTAGAGCACAGGAGCTGTAAGGTGCAAGTACATTAATCATATACTTCTCAGTGACACGGATTTAGTGGGCTGTCTTCTGGCTTACTTTAATACCAGCACCAAAACAACTGAGGCTTAACTAAGGCCTTATCATAGAATCATGTTGGAAAAGACCTTTAAGATCATCCAAGTCTGACCTTTAACCTAACACTGCTGAGTTCACCACTAAACCATAGCCCCAAGTGCCACATCTAATACTGTGAGTTGAGCAACCTAGAAGTAGGAGAGAGTTAGCTGTGAAGCCTCTTCACCCTCCCCTCCCCTGAGACTAGTGAAGGTTTTACAGTGTGCAGATAACAGACCAGCAAGTCTGGATATCTGCTAGAGCTGTTTTGCTGAAGGGCAGGGTGTCATTGGCAAAGCAGGACACGTTGGGCACACTGAGCATGACATTCAGGCCATGGGTGGGAAGGAATGAGCCTGAAGCATTTGAGGAGAAGGGCTCATTTTAGGGAGTGCCCTCTCCCTATTCTGGATGCTCCAGAGACGAAAGACAAACTTGAGTCGGCGTTATTTTATTTGCTCCAATAGACAATAAACAAAACAGCCCCCCAAAAACATCAAAACTGTTTTCAAAGCAAGTTAAGTGCTCGAAACATTTGATATACAAGAGTATATAATGTTCACATTCTTATTTCATACATGATGTACAGGTGAAATATTCCTTAAAAGAATAAAAATTTTCCTTTACATGTAGTAGTAAAAAGACCATAAAAATGTCAGTATTGTCAGGACCTACCGGACATCATTCCTTGACCTTCAGTGTGGATGGAGGAAGAAAAATGGGCCATGACATTCCCTTTCCCCTCACTCTACTCCAGACAGTGAGGCAGCACCAGCACGAAGGCACCAGGCGTTGCTAGAAGGCCACCGGCCCCACCTCCTGCCCCCACACCTGCCGTATTTTCCCTTTTTTTTAATAAAAAACACACACACCTCCATAAAATGTTACATAGTATCCTCTGAATTTCACTGCAGTTATTGAGGTTTTGCCCTGCTGTTTAAATATTTCTGAGTAGTTTAGTTAAAATAAAACCCCAATTCAAATAAAATACCTGTCACTGTAAATTTTAACTTGTTTTTGAATTTTTGATTCCTTGAATTTGAATTTTTGATGACTTACACAATATAATCTAGAGCAATATTGATATTCATCTGTCAAATTTGTTTAATAAATTGCACTAGATACTTCTGTACAGGACTGGTTTGTGCTGGCTCAATGCCTAATTTCCAAGGCCCGTTTACATGCTGTGGGAAAGAGAAAATGTAAAAAAATCACTACAAAACTCCTGAAGAAAAAATTGTTAGCACTTATTAAACACATTGCTGTCATTTACACAGATCCAATGTGATGTCAACTGTCTTAAACATTTTTGAGAACTGAAAGAATGTAAGCTATGTCTGAGGAATTTTGGAATAAATAATCTTTACTTGATTTAGGTTTTTTTTGTTTTAATTGTTGACTTGCTGAGGGCAGTCCTATATGCAAGCAGTTCTGAGGGCAGGATATGCCATTAACCTAATGCTACAAAGCTTTCCTTCGTCTCCAAGTCCTTTTGTAAAAATAAAGGCTCTGGCCATTTACATTTACTTTTCAGTAGAAACTGTGGAACAGAGTCAGACTGTGGTATGTCAAGGGATTAGATGTACAGGGAAAAAAATGTCTGTTCTTACAGCAGCACAATCAAGGTAAAAGGAAGGAAAAAAACCCCTACTCAGTATTGCCTGCACTTAGAATGCACAGCAAATACAAAACATCTGCTTAGATTATTGCTGGTCCTGTCTTGTTTGATATGGTTTGGAAGGAAACTTAACCGCCTGATATTTTGTAACCTGCTTGCAAACAGCATGAATTCAAGCAATAAACATATAACATTAATGACCTCTGTATGGAAACACACGTGTGGGAGGGATCAAGCCTCTTCACACTGAGGTTCTGAGACATTATGAAGATGCCGGGGTTAAGGTGAGAGCAAAGGCATCCCTGAACCTTCCAAAACATGCTGCAGACATGAATGCATAGGTACAATTGCAAAGCCAAATTGGCCTGTCTGCTGTGACATTGGTCCTGCAACTGTGAACTGCAGGGTCCCAGCTGGATGTTCACAGCACACGCTTTGAAAGCTGTTCTTCTTATCACCTCCTACTCCTACCTTTTTGGCAGAGTGCTTAGTGCACAACTGCTGGTGCCCTGTTATGCCAGTCTCCCCAGGCTACTTCCCTAAGAGGGGAGGGATCTCTAATACACCGGTATTTTCCTGGATACACTTTTTTTTGTTTTAACTCTTTTTTTCCAGAGCATGGCTGTTTATAGGTGTATAGATAGGTAGATACACACACACGCGCGCACACACACACACACATTTATTTTATATATATGTATATATATATATAATTAGCAATTTCATAGTTATATACAGGCATTAATAAAGTGCATAATGTTATTGGCTATTTTCAAATACCATTTCCTGAGGAAGTCCTAACATAGCTCCTCCTATGACATGATGCTGGCAGCCAATGCTAGGGTATGACACTTGCTCCCCGGCTTTTAATTCCCACAAATACATCTCCCTGTCCAGAGCCAGAGCCTAAAAGGAGTAGTGACAGCCTCAGTCCTCCATGAAGAAAGTCAAGGCACTGATTGAGACTTCTTCCTTTGCCAAGGTGAATGTGTTATGGAGCGACTTCCCTCCGTTTCAGAGCTCTCAGGTGTGTGCTACTTGGCGGTGGTCACGGAGCCATCTTCAGGGATCTTCTCCTCCGAACAGCTTCTTCCTGAGAGCTTGTCATGGTGCTTGAAGTCGCTGAAGCGCTCTGCAACACACTGGGCTGTGAGCCGGGCCTCGGGGTCATGGTCCCAGCACTCAATAAGAGTTTCACACACCATCTGGATGCCCTGCAGAGAGCACAGAGAGAGAGCAGCTGTGATGAGGCCAGTCACCACCAAAGCCCGTGTGTGAGGGTTGCTTCAGTTCCCTCTGAAGTTCAGGGCATTATTCACATGTGTCCTGGAGGTGCTTTATGGGCTCTGCTGCTACTGTCATGGGGACATGCTTGTTTTTGTTTTCTAAAAGAAACCCTACTGCAAAGTTTTCAGTACTTCAGTCAGTACTGTAATTTCTGGGTTTACGTTGTGATAATTTGTATCAAGAAAAATGATGCTTTGTACTAGTCCTATAGAATCAAGTAGGTTTTTTAAATAAATATGATCAATATTCTTTGACAATGTGACTTGCCGCTCAATCCATGCCTTTGAGTGCCTTAAGTCTATTTGCATTTTTTGAACAAAATTCTGGTTGCCAGTAATATCAGGCTCTACATCGGCCCTTTACGAATTCCTTGCAGACTAACTAAGTCTATGTGCAAATACAGGCCAGAGTCCCACAAACACTTAAACACATGTCACTCACAGATGCAACTATTTAACCTTCATTTCAATGCTGATGCACATGTTTACAGGAGCAAAAAACAGTTGCATCTCTGTAATGCATTTTATAAACATGAGGTATTTGCCAGGAAATTGTGTGCTTTGCTTTATGACACTAAAAGCCCATTAAGTGGGATTTATCTTAAACTTCTTATTTAAAAAATAACATTTCACAACACCATATTAATTGCATAATTTACCTAATTGGTGATGTTGACTGATGCCAATGTTAATAGCGGCATGTTATTGTCTGTATACAAATGACATTAGTTTTCTGCTGGCATTAAAATTACAAGCAGTAAATTAAATTAAATATTAAACATTAACTTGAAATCAATAGTGCAACAAATCTCATTAAGGGAGGGAAAAATTGTAATATGTAAATCCATTCCAGAATTTTATCATGATGAATAATGAGTTCATTACAAAAACACGACTGCAGAGGAAGAAAATGAATATGGAAGAGCCATTACAGTAAGAGCAACTTCTATGGAGTTCAAAGCAGATCCTCAGCTGCTGCAAACTGTCACAGCCCTGCAGAAGCTGATGCGTTACTGCATTTTAGATAGCATGATGTGAAATGCTGAAGGGATTCAGACGAAGGGAATTAAATCCACCTTCATTAAATGTCCTGCAAGTGTGTTATCAGGCATCCATTTCCTGCCTTAGTCTCTTTGCTGAATTCTGCTGGAGCCAGCTGTGCCCCTCACGGTGACACACGAGCACAGATGCATGGTCCTCACAATTGGTGGGGTACCCTGTACTGGGGGCAAGCTGAGGTCTGGGTTTGATATAGGAAAGAAATCTCTGAAGTCAAATGCAGGACACTTAGGTCCAAGTTTATTACCATTTTACTTGCTATGTAAACCCAGAGGTAACGAAATTCATTGTGTATCTTACAGCCCTAATCCAGTACCCTGAGCCGCAGCCCTTCACACGCTCAGGCTTGCTGTCATGACAACAAGCTGTGAGCCTGCCCCATACCTGAGCAGCACGGAGATCCCGAGACCAGCACTTTGGGACCCAGGTGCCCTGGGCATATGCCGGCACACCTATGACTACAACTGACTGACTGTGCATGAAACGAGCTCCTCGACACTTCTCTCCATGGCCTAACCAGCAGTACTGCCAGTTTCTACTGCCACATAATGCAGTGACCCACTGCAATGCCTGCAGGAGTAGCCCTGTCCCAAACACAGACAAATCTCTACGCCTCCTAACGCTGCCCCAGGTCTGCTTTAAGTACCAGTGACTTTTGCTTTTTTGGGTGTTCTTCATCTTCTATTGCATGTACATTATCTGACTCTTCCCGAATGCAGGACAGAAATATTTGCTGACTACATCTGGCTTTGCATTAGCATATGCAGTATCTTTCTTTCATATCCAGCAACAGATTGGTATTAAGTTAGATTTCCTTTTGCTCTTGACAATTATCCTCAGGTCTGTACAGATTTTCATATTGTTCTTCTGTTTCCCTAAGCAGTTCTCTACCCTTCTTTAATTCTTTTCACATGCAAGACCACGTCCTTTGACTATCTGGAGAAATGTTCTCACATTATGCCTAATTTTGAGCATTTTCTCCTATTTATTTTTTTCTCCCAAGTGATCTGGCTCAGGATTCTTTTCTGTTTTGCTAATTGTACCACAATGTACCACATCAGTTTGGACTTCACTTTGCCTTTGTGGAAAACAAACAACTACAATCAACTCATAATCTCTTTTACTAGCTCATCCACAATTTTTATAAAATTTCTGCAACCACTTCTTTTCTAGAAAGGTAAGCATTATTATAATCTCTCCTTCCTAGCTCAACCTGTCATTTAGAAGATGGTTGTATCCATGGCTCCTAAAAATGACAAAGGACTTTTTAGCACCGGTAATATCAGATACTCAGGTGCCTCAAAATACAGATTTCCTCCCCAGTTAAAAGCCCCTCCTCAATTATCCTGCCCACCACAGATGACTACATAAGGAGCAGTCCCTGTGCTGCACTCTGCCACAGTCACCAGGTGGCAGATGCATTGTTCTTGGTTGATTTTGGTCACACACTTAGCCTTTCTAAGTAGGTGTTAGACTATGATTTCAACATGTCAACTGGAATGAAAAAGGGCATTTTACACTGCTCCTGATGGAAATACTAGCTCATCTTTGTTGCCTAGGCTTTTATAAATGTTCACAATGCTTTGCTTTTGTATTTGAAGACCACTCAACAT
Source organism: Phaenicophaeus curvirostris (assembly GCF_032191515.1). NCBI lineage: Eukaryota > Metazoa > Chordata > Aves > Cuculiformes > Cuculidae > Phaenicophaeus > Phaenicophaeus curvirostris. The sequence continues at coordinate 46,867,141 of NC_091397.1, read as the reverse complement.
ATTTCCTTGACAAGTGGAATGACTAAGTCACGCTACTTCTATGATACTATTCTCATTTTATCTCTACTGATAAAACTGCTCAGAGTAAAGGTGAAGAAATGCATACCTTTGGCTTGTTTCCATTCAGTTTCATCTACTGAGAAAGCTGCTGTTGCCTAGGAAGTGGAACCATGGCGCCCACAAATGGGGAAAGGTGACGGAGTGCTTAATGACATGCAAGGGAAATGGATTGCCAATGTGCAATCTGAATAAAACCAGATTGGTTTGCTGAAGACTAATTTCCTATTTTCTTAAACCTGTCGACAGCTGGGATACAACGATGACTGCTCTGCATGATGAAGTACTGAGATTTGTTTTCTCTGCTGAAGGGGCCCATGTACATGGTTGTTCTCTTTGACCTTTCAGAGCCTGCACACAGTGTGCTTTAAGGCCCTAACTATTCTGTGGCTGTCTGGTTGACTGTTGGATCTCAGGTTTCCAATCTTTCTGTTTTGATCACTTTTAAATTACACTGGTGGTCAGCAGAAATCCCAGGCCTTTGGGGATGGCATGGTGCAGAGCATTGTGGTGTCTGAACCCCAGCAGCACCTGTGTCACCATGTGACAGAGCTCTAATTTGTCCAGCCTGTTGGGCAGGACACAGATTTAAGGTTTAGGCTTCAAGCAGCAGCTAAACTTACATTGCAGATTGCCTCTGCTCACATGTGGTGCTCTTACCTGATGGTTAAGCCAGGAGCTGGGGATCTCAGGTCGCCCTCTGTCTCTTAGGACGTTGTCCTTCATGCTTTCCACACAGGGGTGTTCTCGCACTTTGGAACCGAATGGGGGCTCATACTCTTTCACTTCTGCCAAAAGAATAAGCAAACACAAGGGTATTCAGCTGGGCTGAGTTGATGCCAAATGTAAAGGGAGCTGGCTGTTCTCTGGAGGAGTAGGAGCTACTGATTAGCTGCTCAGTGCCCCTGTTCTGCTTGACCAGCTCCAAACAAAGCACAGTCAGCTGGCATTTTCAAAAATGTTTCAGATGTATTTCTCCCACACACTCCCTCCCCCCTGTTTTCTTTCTTAGCCAACTAAACAATTTTCATTTAAAACTTTTAGTACATAATCATATTAGCAACAGTCAGAGCAGCAGAGTAACCTACAATGGTTTGTGAGCCTTTCAATCTGCGCTGAGAGAAAACACACAGGAACTTCAAGGTGAACTTTGCTTGAGCCACGCTTGCAAGAACTGGTCTCTCTTAGGTTCACTGGAGTTCACACACACTTACCAGGTGCAATATAAACTGAAATCCATCTAGATCATGGTAGATGTTAACGTGCCAGATTGCTAGGAGCAAACAGTTGATTGAAAAGGATGAAGATGCAGTAAGGAACAGTGCTGGAAGCTGTCATGCTGCCCTTGTTAATTACTGGGCTGCATTCCTTGGTAGAAAGTAGTAGCCTGCTCTTATTTTAGGACTCTTTCCCAAAATAGGTCAGTTTTGGCCTATGATGCAGGGGGCACAGCTTCCTGAAGGGGCTGCTGCTGTTCTAGCTTTTGTTTGCGTGCTCCATGTTTTCTTTGCTTTTCTTTGGAGAGAGAAAGGAGGAGGCAGACATATGGAACCTTTGGAGAAAACTCAAGAAATCTCTGAGAGCGGAAATATTATAGTAGATGCTGACACAGTGTAGAAAATGCTGTGGTTTCTTTGGGAACAGATGGAGACTTTACTCACAGGCCTAATGACTTGCTAGTATTAGATAAAGATTTATGAAGCTGGCCTGTTCTGCTGCCTCTTATTTCTTTCTAGGAATTAATTGAGGGCAAGAAAAACTGAAGTGTAATCTACAAGGTCATCTGAAGAATGTATGTGAGTTCCCGAAAGATGTGTGAAGGGAGATGAAGGAGACGGGAGACACAGTACTGTTGTGTAATGTTACAACCGAAGTCCAAACGCAGCGTCCAGTTCTCCTCACTTCTTTCAAGGGGTATTTTATGGTAAAAAGAAGTTCCAGAAAGGCTGATAATGATTAAAGGCCCAGAAAAAAATGGAAAGAACCTCTAAACCTTGGCTTTGTTTACTTTGGAGAGAAAGGTAAGGGGTCATATGATAAAATACTGGGAATAACTAACACAGGTCAGATCCTTCTGTCATATCTCGTGATAAAATCAAGGTAGTATTGAACATGACTAAAACATGGACTTTTCTCCAAAACCTTAAAGTCAGGCTGTAGATCTCACTTTTAAGTGATGGCCGTGAGATGGAGACTTTATCAGGCTAAACAAAAAGAATTTCTAATGCTTAAAAAGAATAGCCAGCTTAAGATAATAAAAATTTTTGACGGAATATTAAACCCTATGCTTCAAATGTTCAGCATTTAGAGATCCAGCTGCAAACAACTGTGTGTGCAGTGCAGCACATCACCTGACAGAAGCCTCCTGCAGAGCTGTCCTCCCTTGTCCTGAACCACCTGGTGCTGGCCTCTGTTCACACAGTGCTCTGCAGAGTGGCTACAGTCCTGAAATACAACTCCAGTCTTCTCATACATAAATCACTTTCTTTAAGACTCAATGTCTGGCTTGCTTTCTTTCCTCTACAAGAAGGCATACCAATTTCACCTGCATCAATCTGAGTTAAGACATTATTCAGCCCAAGTAATCTTACAAGTCTTTAGCCCTAGAAGTTAATTGGGAAGTTGCCATCTTGCTAGTCACACCTGGATTACTCTGCAGTGGATACACAATGATTACAAAGTAGACACTTCTACTTTAAAAAAAGCTAACCAAACTGTTAAAGTTTGCTGGAAAAATTTAAATGGCATGATTTAGATGGTCATTTCCTATACCATCTCTGTCAGTCATGGTTTGATTATAGTAGTGCTGATAGACATCAGCAAGGCTCTGAGATCTAATGCATGAGAAGTTAAGGGAGGCTGAATGTCCAACAGAGGGAAGCTAATGCTGTGGTGCTAACATGTTCCTTCTCAAGGAGCTTAATCCAAAGGCCATTCAGGTTCATAACAAGGTTCAAACAGGAGAAGGGAAAGTCTTCCCAGGTAATTGATAGGTTTGCAATGTATTTTCCCTGTTTGTGAAATTCTTTCTACGCTATGAGCATTCCTCCTCCAAACATAAAGATTGAATAGGTTTTTCAGGTTTGGGATTTTTTGGTTGTTGTTTTTGGTTTGTTTTGTTTACAGTAAAGAAAGAGAAATTGAGGCCAGATATCAATTCACTGCAATGACTTCATAGCAATACAGTAGTGCCTCCCCTCAGTTTGAAAAGCATGCAGCATCCTCTTACTATTTGTTATCTTGCTTCTCTTAGAAAGAAAAACCCACAGAATTCTCTCGCAGTAAATCATCCTTATGCTGTGGAATCTCAGGTGTCAGACACATTTTGCAGAAATAGCTGGGGTTATTCGTGGATCATGTTGATGTGCTGCAGTAGACCTAACAGATATCATTTTGAGGTAGGTTAAGATGTTTGTGCCTAGCTGCTTGTGCACAGCTGTATACAGACGCTGAATCTATTTTTGATGCCTTATATATTTCTTTTGATTTTTTTTTTGGCCATCAGGCCCTAAAAATGACAATTGGCCTAAGTACCATAAATACCTCACATATCATGAGCTACAGCACCTTTAGTGTTCAGTAATGGCAAAGTTCTTTCAATTTTAACCACCGGCATTTAATCTTTATGGTTGTGGGCTACCTTGCACTAATAATCTTTGTACCTCTGTTTTCTTTTGATACTGGACTGGCCATAACTCTTAGAAAGGCTGGAACTGGATTTTCAGCCCCAGTGACATTACTGAAAATCTATTTGTCGTGCTTAATGAATGCTTTGGAAAATTTGGCTGTGGGTTCCTCATGAAAAACACACCTTGCTCGTGATCTTTTTCTACACTAAGCTCTTTGCAATGAGATTGTCTTTCTTTGGGTCAGAACAGCATATCCACAAACCCTGTCGACACTCCCTCATGTGCTCCGTCTTACTGATTTCTGTGGGAGAACTCTTGTTGGAAGATGAAGCCTCATTTGTAGAATCATAGCAGGAGTCAGGTGAAAGAAGGCCAGGAAAAATCAAATGTGAAGCACAGTCCACAGCAGTGGGCTTGTGTTCAGGAACCTTTAGGTCTTTCTGAAACACCCCTCCCTTTAGAGTTTACAAGGGGAGAGCAACAGAAGGAATAGATCAGTTGATGGTGGGGCTACTGTGACAGCTCATGCACACACACACAGAGCACGTGCATGCAGACTGTCTTTCTTCATACTGGAGGAATTTGGGTGGTACAGATACTTAGCTGTTGCACAAAGGAATAACAATGCATAAAGCAGACGCACAAAAGCCATTTCACGGTCAAGCTTAAGGAGCTGTCAAATGCTTACTTCACATCCTCTCTAGGTTTCTCTGTTCTACTCCTTCAGAATGCAAGTGCTACCTGGGAACTGTGAGGGTACATTGAGATGGGTGAAGTCACTGTGCAGTTTCCCTTGCACAGATGCTTTTTATGTCGCTTCACATCTGGTGATCAAAGACACAGCCACCCTTCCAGCGTTTTTTGCACTGGATGAGTTCTGCCATCAGGTTATGGTTACAGGCTGCTTAGTCACTATATGCTGGATCCTGAAGTGGGAAAGTAGAGGAATGTAGAGCACATCAGCACCCAACATGGAGTGTAGTGCAGTGATCTTTGCTGCTGCTGCCTGGGCTTGTTGAAGGACAGCACTTGCTACCTTACATGTGTACTGTGGTGGCACTTAGAGAATTTCTAGGACATGAGTTACTGTCATGGGATGAGCTGCACTGTGTGGATGTACCAGCTCAAGGTTGTAATAATGAGACCTTTGTCATCGATATTTCAATGCTCTTGGGACTCTGGAAAGGTACCAGTTGACTGGGAGCTGGTAAATGTTGCCCCTATCTGCAAGAAAGGCAGCAGGGGTGACCCCAGTAACCACAGGCCTGTTAGTCTCGCTTCAGTGCCTGGTAAGATTATGGAGAAGATTATTCTGGGAGTGACTGAAAAATACCTGAAAGACAATGAAGTCATTGGTCCTAGCCAGCACAGGTTTATAAAGGGAATGTCCTGCCTGTCAAACCTAATTTCCTTCTATGACAAGGTTACCCACTTAGCTGACCAAGGAAAACCTGTTGATGTAATCCTTCTGGATTTCAGCACAGCCTTTGATACTGTTTCTCACAGTATCCTCCTAAACAAAATGTCCAGCATACAGCTAGATAAACACATAATGCAATGGGTGAACATTTGGCTGATGGGTTGGGCTCAAAGGGTCATAGTGAATAGGGTTACACTGGGCTGGCAACCAGTCACTAGCAGGGTTCCCCAGGGATCCATCTTAGGACCAGTACTCTTCGATATCTTCATAAATGACCTGGATGCAGGACTTGAAGGTTTACTAACAAAGTTCACTGATTACATGAAAATGGGGGGAGCTGTTGACACTCTTGAGAGCAAAGAGGCTCTGCAGAGGGATCTAGACAAATTGGAGAGCTGGACAATCACCAACCACATGAAGTTTAACAAGAGCAAGTGCCAGGTTTTGCACCTGGGACACAGCAACCCTGGATATACATACAGCCTGGGAAGTGAACGGCTGGAAAGGGATCCGGGGGTTCTGGTTGATGGCAAGTTGAACATGAGCCAACAGTGTGTCCTAGTAGCCAAGAGGGCCAACCACGTCCTGGGGTGTATCAAGCACAGCACTGCTAGCCAGTCAAGGGAGGTGACTGTCCCACTTTACTCCGCACTGATGTGGCCCCACCTGGAGTACTGTGTGCAGTTTTGGGTGCCACAGTACAAAAAGGATATCAAGGTACTGGAGAGTGTCCAGAGGAGGGCTGCAAAGCTGGTGAAAGGTCTAGAGGGGAAGTCATATAAGGAGTGGCTGAAGTCACTTGGTCTGTTCAGCCTGGATAAGAGAAGGACAAGGGAGGACCTCGTAGCAGTTTATTACCTCCTCACAGGGGAAGGAAGATGCTGAACTCTTCTCTCTGATAACCAGTGATAGGACTGGAGGAAGATGTGCTGGGGAGGTTTAGGTCGTATATTAGGGAAAGTTTCAGAGGGTGGTGGAGCACTGGAACAGCTCCCCGGGGAAGTAGTCATGGCACCAAGCCTTACAATATTCAAGAAGCATTTGGACAACGCCCTCAGACACACGGTGTAAATTTTGGGATTGTCCTGTGCAGGGATAGGAGTTGGATTTGATGATCCTTGTGGGTCCCTTCTAACTCAGTTCATTCGGTGATTCTGTATGCTGCCATAAGCCAAGGCAGTGCAGATGTGCCCTTACTGGGCCCCACAAAGGGGAGGTTTAAATCAGGCCCTAGTTACAGCCACCTCAGCAGGCACAGCCCTGCTGTACGGGCCATCAGAATGCTCCCCGCTGCCAGAAACGGACACCTCTCCATGTCAATATGGTTAGAGCAAAGCAGTTCACAAAGTACAGAATGCACAAATGTTTAGTTACCAAACTGTGAGTCTTGTCTGACTCTTTCCAAGTAAGCGTAAGATCAGTCAGTGGTTTTATTCACATTAAGCACAGCTCTGGTAAAGCAAGGTTGCCATTTCGAAGTCCTGTTGCTATACCAAAGCCAGCCACCAGTACAGGCAGTACAATACTGCACAAGCAACATCACTGTTTTCTGAGGGGTTTCTCTTCCTCCCCTTCACCAGCCTCATGTATCCACAAGTTCCCTTTTCTCTCCTTCTCCCCTGCTAGTCCTAACAGTCCCCCACCCATAGCAGCTCCGATACAAAACAGATGGTTTTCTTTCTAGGAGGCTGTCAGAGAAATTACACTTGCCTCAGTCGCCAAAGCTGTGTTGCTCTGAAAGCAAGTGGTTGAGATGAAAATTATATTTCTTGCAACGTGCAGCATCTGGTGCACAGCTGTTGTGCTGAATGAAATACCAAGTTAACGGCAGTGTGGAGCAGTTGAAGTTCTCCCCAAAGTAGCATCGCTGAGTTTCTAAATATGCCTCTTAAATTATACTCCGGTGAAAAATCAGTCAAACTCGATCTTTGCCTCTGTCTCCCTTTCCCTTGTGCCCCATTTCTGCTTCTCCATATTTAGCATAATAAAGTAACAATGAACAGCATGGCCTTTCTCAAAAGCCAATCCCCACCTGCTTATTTACTACAGCAGCTTCACAGTATGGATTATGTTGCTAGGTATTTTTGTTTACATGTCTGCTGACTGAAAAGGCCTGGCATGGCATAGAGGCTGTGTTTGACAAAGTTGCTGTAGTGAAAGGACCTGCCTCCATCACCTCCCACACTCACCGAACACCTGCACGCCGACAAATGAAACCTTAGAGCTCCCTTTGTAAAAGAAATAAGTCACTGTACCTTTTACAGGGCTGAATGGCAATTAGCCCCTCCACATGCTTTCCTCCCTAATGAAAGTTGCTAATGCTGCTGCCTCAGCTTAGACTTCCACTCCTGCCCCCTAAACTGCAACAGGTTTCTCCAGCCACAGGAAGCTCAGTGCCTAACAGCTTAGGAAGGAAGGAGAGGTTTGTGTGAGTGGAGGCAGCTCCTTGGGAAGGCTGTGAGGAGAGGAGGGAGTCTTATGAGTGACAGATGGAGAGAGAAAGCAGAGGGGGAGTTGTAGTCATGAATCACTGTAAGGGTATTTCACCAGCTGCTTGCAAAGATAGCCAGACTGCACAAACCAGGGGAAAATCTGAGAATGAAATGAGAGAAACTGTGCAATGCTGCTGCAGCTCAGTACCAGTAACAAGTTCAGCGAGGTACATCTTGGGAGTTGTATTTAACTGTTCTAAGCCCACTAAGCCAAAATTCCACTACCTATAGATCTGCCCAACTACTCCTATGGTTTTGCTGGGGACTTCACCCCTGGAAAGATGACTGAAATAGGGAAACAAAATTCAAGAAATGTGTTTCTGGAGATAAGGATAACTGATGGATGAAATGAATAGGAAAAAATCAGCACATGGGTGGAGGTTAAACTCCACTTTAAAAGCAGAGGGGATGCTGGGCCAGAGAAATCTGTCCTTTTTCTGAAATTACTTCAGATCTTCTTCTCAAGGTTATAAGGGGTCAGCCTCTTCTAGATAAACATGCTGGTGATTTCCCTTCCTTGTGAAACTCCCTTTATATCCTCTTTTAGGCAGTTGCCTTCTGAGAACAGCAGCAATAAGGTTTGCTTTTGCCACTATCTCCATTTCACTGTACTCAGCAAATATGAACAAGAAGGGACCCAGGCACCAGTAAAGATAAAAGACTCCACAGTGAACAGCTCATATTTACATTAATAAGGTGAGTTGCTAAATGCAAGAAACAGAGGGAACGCAAGAGACAGGGCAAAGATTCTCATGTTTTAAATCTCCTCAGTCACATCTACAAAGTGCTAATGAAAGGCTGAGGTTGTGCCAATGCACTTAGAAACAGCCATGACCACGTCAGTTAAATATGGACAGGTTTGCCTTGGAATATGCCAAACTGACGTTCGGTTCTGTTCCTGAAGCACCAAATGTTTTTTTCCTGAAATATACGACCAGAAAAGAATTTTTTTTCATGTTTTTATGCTAGCACTAGCTTTCTGCACACATACTTGCTTTGTAGCTTTCCCGGCAGGGTGTCAACAGGGGCAAATCTGTTGCCCACAATCCAGCCCTCCCAGCAAAACCAAATGCTGGTCAGACATAGGAAGAGACTGAGGTGGAGACATTCCTCCCTTCTGCACATAGACACTGTGATATAGCCACACAGCTACTGCACAGAGTGGCTTCAGAGTCCTTCATGGACACGCTTGTGGTATCCCACACATGTTAGTAGAGAAACAAGGAGCAGCTATGCACATCTTCCCATGGGATATTGGTTTTCCTCCTGTACACTGTGTTCCTCACACTATAGTGCTCTAGCCTGCAAGATTGTCCTTTCCCTGTGGCAGCCCTTCAAGGTGGAACCCTGCCAAGTCCAATGAAAAGGGAGCCTCTGTGGTTTTGGAAGAAGAGTAAGAAATCAAATAATGGTTGCATATCTACTATAATACATTAAATTTACCTTTTCAGCCCCACTTCTGCCTGTGAGAGCCCTGAACTGCGCAGCAGTTTTTGTTAGAATGAATGTTAGACAATTCCAGCAGACTGAAGAATTTTATGTGTAACTTAGTCTCATTTCAGTCCCTGTAGTAAGGTGAAAATCTTCCAACGTGGCAATTTGTAATGCAGATATCTCAACAGCAACTTTTCTGATTTCTAGTGCATACCAACGCTACACACTGGGAATTCTGGGGCAGCTTTAGGCAAAGCAGAAATGGAGATTTTGTTTCAGTGAACAAACACTGAATATGAGTAAGCATAGCAATTCTTCCTACAGCTGTTCTGACAAGTCAGTTCCAATAATTTTTATTTTGTTACTGTGCTTTATACAACAAACATCCCTTGATTTCTCATATGGAATATTTCTTGCAACATCACAAAACATCATAAGCAGCAGCTGGAGATTTTGGGAAAGCAGGAAGGTTTCTGTGTCACTATGATGGCTCTTACTGAAATGATCAATTAGTAAATATGAAATTTAACTGGCCCTCATTAGGTTTCAGAATTAATATTCCATTAAATGAGAGGCAGTTATCGCTTCCTGATCTTAAAATCTCAAATTGTCTCATGTTTCAAATAATTTGGGTGAGGTCAACCAGTCTGAGTCAATCCATGGCTACTTAAGATGTTACAGGAAAGACCAAAAATTAATGATCTTTAAATTTTTTTTTTTTTTTAACTCTATCTAACAGGAGATCTATCCTTAAACCAATCCAGGACAAATTTTCTCATGTGCCCTTGAAGCCTGCTCAGGCACATGTGCAGCTCATACTACAGAAGGCTTCTTAATTTACAGCATGCAGATACACCAGAAAACTGGTGAGAGTTAAAAAGAACCAACCCCTCCCCAGACAATCATTAGAGCATGTCTGTCTAAGCATACATTTAGAGAGAAGAAAACTGATGGCACTTACCTCCAATGCCATTACAGCGAGATGTCATTTCCCAGAGGACTAAAGCCATGGAGTACACATCTGTTTGCTTAAAAGACTCCACATTCTCCAGGTTCATCCTGGACTCCAGAACCTCAGGGGCCATGTACCTTGCTGTGCCAACCTAGAGAAGAGGAGATTGAGGACAGCTCAGGAGCTGAAATTGTAATTAATGTTTTGGATTCTGCTGTGATTTAACTTCAGCTTTCAGAGAAACGGTGCCATTTGACACATATCCAAAAATTCAGGCCATACTTGGCACTGCTCATATTTTCTGCTGCCAGGGGAACCTGGGATTGTCCTGACTACCAACTTACTTGCACCTCCCTTGGTAAATAAAAAAAAAATAAAAGCAACCCTTTTTAGTTCTAAGCAAACATTTTTGATGCTGACAAGCTTTCTCACTCGGGCTGTTCACAGATAAACTCTGCCCTTTGGGCCTGAAGCAATTGCTGCTGACTGTCTTTCTGTTGCACTGCATATTACCATGTTGGCTGTTTCTTTTCACAGTAGGCTTAAAGGGAAAGTGGTAAATGCAGGCCTAGCAGAAGAAAGCAAATACACAAATACTGAATGCAGAAGCACACATTTGAATCACACCCCAAAATCAGCCCCTTTGTTTGAAAAGCTGTTCTCATAAACTTTATAAATACTGAGTAATTTCCAACAGCAATTTTAGCAGCTTTGCTGAGATCTAGATTATGACCTTGCATTACAGAAGGCAAAGTTTAAGCATCTGTTTTTATCACAAAAAAGGATTTAAGGAAGAATTTTTGGATTACCAATGGTTGCTCTCAAATGACACACTATTCGCAGGGTAGGTATAAAAAAGTATCCCCTTTGAAAAACCGCAACCATAATAAGTCATCCAGCAAAGGTAGCTTCAAACTGGAGACCAGTTAGTCACAGAGATGAACAAGTACAAGGCAGTGATGCAGTAGCTTAAATGAGCTATTTGCACTACAGCAATCACTCCAGAGCCCAGCGGCAAGCAGGACTGCAAAAGATCATTTCTGTTACTGAGTCTGCAATAGCAGTCCTGAAAGAGCCCTAAGACACCAAGTTTACAGGCTTTTGTAAACACATCTTATTACCCCAGGCTCAGGACAGACAGTAAGGTATTCCACAAAGTGCAATGCACCATAAGAAGACAGCAGGAAAGATCAAGGACATAGCTTTGTATCCAAATGGTTGTAGGATTAAAGCCTTTATAAACAGAGGACAGAAAAAAAACCCTGTGTGGTAAGTCCCAAAGTTAAATTCTCTATTATATGGACTTTGTAATAAATCTAAGACCAACCATGTGAGCAGCAGCCATACACTGAATGGGTACTTGAGACAATTGTGTCTTAGCATGACTGAGGTTACCAGCATCTCCTCCCTCTACAGAACATGAATGTATGGCAGCCCTGAAGCAGAGGTTTTTCCCAGCCCCGATTTGTTCCCCAACACACAACTTCTCCCCTAAGCAGATCCTATCCAAAGCTTAAGAAGTGTTACTTGTACACTATGGCCCACAGTCCCACAGCCCAAAATCCTGATGATTTTTTCAAGAGTTAATGGTGCCTAAATATAGATTCCTAACATTGTCACAAATTGCTGATCTGATCTGGTGCTTCACACCCTCTTTGCAGCAGTGAAAATTATTTTGCAGCTTTGTGGGACAATTGACTATGAAGACCTATAACTACAAAGCAGAGAGAAATGCAGAGAAAAATTAAAATGACTTTAAGAATGCTATCAAGGCAATCCCATTTCCATCCTGCTTAGGATTTATCATGTGTTCCACTCTGATTATGTTCTTTTATCTTCACTGAGATTATTAGGTCCTTAGGTCAAAGATACTTTTCTCGTATCTTGCAGAAACATGACTCCTGGGTCCCAAAGGCATTTTAGGTACCCAAACACCAGCAGTGCAGAATTGATTGCCTCTCTGAAGTCTGGATATGCTTTCTCTTTGCAAATACAAGTCTGCTTTCAGTTCTTGCTTTTCAAAACTCTCTCTTCCTGCAGTACGTTGCAATTTTTATGACTTTTGAATCTTTTTTTACCAGAGACCTTTTATTTCTTTCAAGCTGTTGGGGGACATTTTGTGTCTGGAGTTGTGTTAGTCAGAGGGGCAGTAGATAACCCTCTTTGTCTGATTAGGAAGACCATCTGTTATAAGGTTGCTGATGCTGCTGTGGTGAGGAACTGCTGGCCTTGCAGGCAGCTACCAGTCCTGTGAACACACTGGGACAAAAGTCCAGATTTATGCGGCCGTATTAAGTAGTGCCTGCAAATACTAACTATCGCAGATGGCCAAATGGAAAAGACTGCAAAGATTCTAATGAGCAAAAAGATAATTTCCAGCTAGTCATTAAGGGCATTGGTATTGTATCATCAATAATGGCTGTATCTGCATGATACTGAAGGTAGTTGGGTAGACTGGAAAGAAGATATCTTTGTAACCCCAACAACTTGCCCTAAATATTAACTTCTGAGGCTGACTAGAAAAATGGTAAAATACTTATAGTCTTTTATTTATTTCATAGGAAGCTAGAGGTTTTCTTGAAATAAAATTTAGGTCAGCTCCATTATACGCTTTAAAAAACCGGACCTCCTGGTGAAAGGAAATGAGTCAAAGGGTAAAATTTAGAAATTATGCATAAATCAAATCCTGGTGCAAGACTCCTTTAGCAAAAGTTGCAGCACTGAAGTTAGTATGTTGGGGAATTTAAGTGGATGGTGCTCGTATGCCCAGAAGAAACAAGGTGGAAGTCGAGGTGGAGTCACTTCACACCATCATACTTTTTGTCACGGAGAAGAATGACACCATCTGGGTCACCCCCCAAACAGATTCACTGGAGCTAAACAAAAGAAAACAGTGGGACTCAACACCAGTGCTCAAGGACATGCACTACAAAGCAGTAACTTGGTCTGGGCAGCACTGTGCTTTGTCATCAGTGTCAGTGTGGACTGTGGAAGTGGCAGTATCAATGCTGTCCTCTTACTTCTAAGTGTCTGTGAGCAATGCCAGAGAAATCAGCTTGAAATAAGAGTCAATTTCAAGAAGCCAAAGTGTCTGTGGTATTGAGTTTCAGAGCCACTGTCAAATACTCTTGTTTTCATTTTATTCCAAATATGACCAGTCTTTTAATTGACAATATAGTACAACTTCATTGAACTCCAAAAAGGTCTGGCATGCTGGAGAGAAATGACACGTAACTGTCTGTGGTGTTCGTTCAATACCATAGACATTTTGGTTGCTTAAAGCTGACCCTTATTTCAAGCTGATTTCTCTGGCATTGCTCACAGACACTTACAAGTAAGAGGACAGCATTGATACTGCCATTTCCACAGGTGTTCATAAACATGGATCCACTGGTTATCATTCACTCCCAGGTGTGATAAATAAACCTCAAAATGAGATCAGGACAGTTGCCTCTCAGTAAGGAGGCTTTCAAAGACAGATATTTGTTAGATAAACAGCAAAGCTCCTATGAACTCAACAGAGCACTATTGACTGACAAGCTGTCCCTGAAATTATTCTAAACCAAGACATTAGTTCCAGGTGAAGTAGAAGTCAGTGTAAACAGACAGGCTTTGATGGGACCTATGTATAAAAATAGAAATAATAAATGATACATATAAATATATGTATCATTAAATAATTAGGAATTAATTAACTTAACAAATGGCCTGAATTTATACTACAGGTGTTTTCATTAGAAGAGCCAACAATTAGACATGCAATTGAAAAATTTCATCTTCAAAGCATTCATAGAATAACCAGGTTGGAAGAGACCCACCGGATCATTGAGTCCAACCATTCATAAACATGGTCCTGGCATCCCTGTAAAGCAGAGCAATATTATCCATGCTGCTACTTGAAAACGTACAACAGAGCAATTATTTTTATTTGACAGTCTTCCACTTGATTGAATATGGAGAATGGACCATAATGGTCAACGAGTTTATTTTTGGCCTTTTAAAGTGATTATCTATCATGTTAGTTATCTGCTTACACCTCTTGAGGACAGCAGACTGACATCACATACGCTGGGGTAAACCAGGAGCAGATCTACTCTCGCATAATTGTAATGTCATCAGGCACGAAAACTGTGGCACAACTTCACAATGTGAAGCACATCTTTAACATGTGTGTGTTGCAGCAGCACCACGAAGTGTTGCTAACAAGCTCAGTTGTGCGTAGTGTAAGTGTACAGAGAGGATGGTTGCATCATACATGTATACAGCTCTCTAGTCATAACAAAACCTTCATCACACTTGTCTCACGGTTGTTTTAATGCTTAGAGCCTCTTTGTTTATCAACACTTTAACATCAATTTTTAGTAAATATGGCAGCACAAGGACTTTGTTTCACCCCAGAAACTGACACACCAACTGATACAACACATACCTCTCCAAACTTTTAACTTACCTGCCCACTGTTAGCCAAGTCATCCACAGACAGAGAAGGGTCCAACCTCAGAGATAACCCAAAGTCACAGAGACAGCAGGTTAAATCATTTTTCACCAGGATGTTGGAACTCTTTAGGTCTCTGTGCACAACAGGGGTTTTCGGGCGACCACAGGGTGTATGATCACTATGTAGATGGGCAATCCCTCGGGCCAAGGACCCACCCAATTTCCAGAGGTCCTCCCAGCTGATAATGTGCCGTGTGAGATATTCCTGCAAGTTTCCTCTAGCGTGGAAGGCAGTGATCAACCAATACTGTTTACCAAGATCTGTCTTACGCTCCTCTGCAGTCAAGAATTGGAGGATGTTCTCATGCTTGAGGTTTGCATCTGAAAAAATGTCTTTCTCAGTCTTCCAGGAGGCATATTCTTCATAGGGGAAAATCTTTACTGCCACAGTTTCATACTGCTCTGATGTATTTTGCTTCAATTTGGCTTTATACACTTCAGCAAACCTTCCTTTGCCAACAACAACGTCCAACTCAATGGGCAGCAATTCTGTGTTGTGGTTGATGTTGTTGGCACAGGTAGAGCTGATGTCTGAGCGGTCATCATCTAGCATAATGGCACAAACATCACTGCAATCCTTATGTTTCCTGGGCTTAACATTCTTCTCCCATGCCTTGTTGAGCTTCCTCTTCTTATGAGTGCGGTAGGCATAAAAGATGACAATCACAGCAACAGAAATCACCAGTAACGGGACAAGACTTATGATTGTGACTTTGGAAATTTCATCTTTCTCCTCTGGTTTATGAGGGTCATCTGTAAAGAAGAACAGAAGGAAGGCATACATTAAATGATACCACAGCTTCATGTATACAGGGGCTGTCAATAATTGTGTATCTTACCCAGAGTGCAATACATAATCTCCTCTTCTAACAGTAAATAATAAAAATTGTCACTGTTTTCTTACTTTAAAATGCTATTCTGTATACTGGCCTCCACCTACCAGGACTTCCCCATCTACTTATAAAAAGCCAGAACTGAATGAGCAAGAACCTAATGTAATTGAATAGCCTTGCTCTTCTCTGAGGCTCTTAATACATTATGGATGAAACCTTCACTTTCCCGAATGCAATATATAAAGTCTCCTCTGCTTACTTGGTCAATGTATTCTTGACACATCTGCCCCTCTAACCAGTAATGACTGGAACACATTAATTTGTCAAAGATAAATAAATAGACAATGCACTATCTGAATTCCCACTTGCCCAGTTATCATTTCAGATCCGGTATATTTCAGTGGGATCTATGTAAAGACATCTTCAGGAAGCCTGTCTGCACACAACTACTGCATGTTCATATTCAGGCATAATATGTATGCCTATATACACATCTGAAAACCAAACCTCATTCTCATAACTTGATGTATGCAAAAGTGTGATGCTAGAACAAAATCAAACACCTGTGTACACAGGTGTTTGAATCCTGCAGGCACAATCAGGCCTGTATAACACATTAGAATTGTCACACACACACAAACCCATTTACTTTTTGCACAGATTTATGTATCTGAAAACTGGCACACTATGTACCACTTGCTGACTGTACACTGGCTGTCCTGCTGCGAAGCAGTAGATGGTTCACTCCAAACTCCAGAGCTGCTGTGGTCCACGCACTAACACATTCTTAGGGAACCTAACATGTAGGGAATATACACACAGGGAATATATAATCTATTTTAGGTAACCTAACACATAGGGAATAGAAGAACAACAGGGACAGGAAGATGTTCTGGAAGATTCCAGAACAGGAAGATGTTCTGGGAATGATACAGATCATTATTCTAGAGGTACGAACTGCCCTGTCACCTCTAGAAGCGACCTTCTACTTCAGTATTTCTTAGGGAAGATGAACAGTTTAAAAGAGAACAGTTCTATTTTGAAACCAGATCAAAGAAGGAGAGTCAGAGTTCACCTGAACCTGATTTGATCGCATTCATGGAATGTACTCTCCTAGCCTATTTCTTCCTTTGAGTCAGAGGAAATGTTCTATTTTGTCTTTCCACGTGGGATAGGATTGATTGGAACATGCCCTGGGAGTATAACCTGAATGGACTAAAGCAACTGAATCTGCAACCAGAGTTAAGCAAGTGGATTGTGTTGGCAACAATGTTCTGGTGGATGTTTACAGCAATATCACTGACTCAGGTTCTGTGTATCGGGCCAAATAAGTCAGGAAAGGTTTAATAAGCTCTGAAGGGAAGTTGCCACTAATTATATTAGCCACAAGCCTCCATTTCCCCTACTCTATGCCTCTCAAAATGAAGGTGAACAGTGCCGAAATGGGTGGGGGAAAAGATTTTGCAATTAGAACAAGCAGTACCTCTAACACTCAAGTTTTACTTGCTATACTTTTCCATTGGAAACACAGTTAGCTGGCAAGCAGGAGGAGCCATCAGCTACTCAAAGGTAGGTGATGGGACATCTGAAGAGTATATTCTTTATCTGGAAGAAGGCCTGAATCCTGAACCAGGATGTGCTTCCTCTGTTTGAAAGGTTCATCAACCAGATGTACAGCAAGTAATTCAATCCTAGCCTCTCTGATAAGGTTTCAAGGAAGAGGAAGTGCCTTTCTAACACTGACATTCCCAGCTAGCACAGGTCAGTGGCATTCACTAGCAGCACCTATAAAGAATGTACTTCCTTCATTTATGCAAAATGCCTTTTAAGCCAATCTCTTCTTCCACGCCTATGCAAACCACAAATCCTTACTGTCAAGTGATTTCCCTTGGCAATAAAATGTTAGTAAATTCTAAGCTTTTTAAAGTTTAAATAAAAAAAATATACTTAAAAGTTCATCATAGATTACAGGCACACCTACTTTTCAACATGCTGAACAGGGGAAAAAACATAGTTTTTTAAAATGGCCCTTACTGGAGGAATATATTTGAAAAGTCCTAGGTCACTGCCAGTAAACAGATTTGCATTGTTTATTCCCATGTGCATTCTTCACTCTCAAAAAATCTGCTTTATAAAGAACTTGGGAAACACCCCCTTGGAGGAGAACTATGTGGTGGGATGGCTGTTTCAAAGTTTTGGCTGCAAGCAGGACACAACTGCAACAGTGTAACTACGACCTGTAACATAGGTAAAATAATTTTGATGAACGTTTGGGATTCTGTTCTGATTTTTGTTATTTTTTTTTCCTTGACCACAGAAAAGCATGCTTGAAGTTTGGACTCCCTTCTTAGAACTGAGTAAGGTCATTTATATAATAAACTATACTTTCAAATGAAGATGAGTATGCCTCTTCAGAGCTGTTTAAGTCCTTTTTCATGGCCACAGAACTACAATATGTAGCCTAGATATTTGAAATACAAACATCTTTCTAAATGTGGGACAGAAAAAACAAGATGTATTAGTTCTCTTTTCAATTTCCCTCCATGACTCCAAGCAGTTGGAGTTGGTTGGGTGCATGTTCAGCTCTAACTGAGAAGAAACTCACCCAAAGCCACCACTCCTGGACTGTTATGGCTACCTGTGTGATGATCTCCCATCATTCCTACAACACTCTAGGACAGGCTGTATTATTTTGGCTTACAGCTGGGAAATCTCTAGCCCCATTTGGCTGCTCTTCCTCTTTTTGCACAAGAGAAAGCTCTGCTTGTGGTGCAGGGGGATTTCTGGGTGGAAGGGAGAAACTGTTGATGTTGCAAATGTCAGTTAAAAGAGAGCGGAAAAGATTTTTTAATCAAAGCAGAAGCTGAGCACTTTGGTCACTTCCCTTGAGCACTGCACCCCTGCTGCAAAGTGACACGTCTGCTTTGGAACAGTCCCTTGGAGGAAGTAGGGAGGCAGGGGATGAGAAGCATATAGCTGCACATCCTCACCTAAAGCAGCAAGACAAAGAATGCGTTCATTTTCGGTTTTGAAGACACTAGCCAAGTCCCACTCAAGGCTTGGGAAGTGCAAGAATGAGCACCCAAGAGGGAGAACTGAGTGTCAGGGCTCACAAGGCTGAGCTTAGGAGGGGACTGAGCTGCCTGCTGGTAGAATTAAAGGGGATAGCAGTGGCAAAGAGCTGGCACAGAGGTCTTGTCCAAGCAAGGCACTTCTGGAATTGCCTTTGATATTGACTGCTAATATGAACAGAACAAAATCAGCCCTTCCAGCACAATCACAAGGTTGGGGTACTTCTCTATTGAATCTGTGTACAAAGCCAGGGCAGAATCAAAATTCAGAGCATATCTGTATGTTTGCATAGCGGCGAGCCAACATTTTCTGGCTTAACTACAGGAATCTAAGAATAAATATGTTCATTTGCTTATAAATAAATACATGTGACTCAAACCCCAGAATTTCAAAATGGGAGTACAGTTTTCTCTTTCTGCGCACTGGAATGAGAAGAACCTAGCTATGCTGCTGGGCAAGGAAATGGTTAAATTAAACAGCCTTTCAGGTTTTGCAAACATGCTCCTAAATAACTTTCCCCACCCAGAACTATTATTTAGGTGGATCAGTCCTTTCTTAAGCTTCAAAAGAGCCTATTAATATAGCATAACAATAGAGAAGCTGAGCTAAAAGAAAGCTTCCTGTATGCGGTTTAAACTAAGCACAAGCCATCTGCACAACCCTTAACACTACCTAAGCCTTAACAGTAACGGAATAGGGCTCAGGTGCCAAGGAAAATGGAGACACTGTACAGCCCCTGTTCAGTCAGGAAGCACAGCATCACTTTGCCTGCAAATTCTTTATGTTGGATTGGATGCCTTTGATTGAACTTTGGAAACAAGAAACAAAACAATGGCAGTAAAATTAGGACCCCCACCAAAATTCATAGGGCACAGCCAGTACTGACAGAACTGCTTCAGCGCCATTCGCCGCTTCTGAGAGTTCTGAAATTGCTGCCTACTCATCTGCTAGTCAAAGCCACACAACAGGGTAAGAAAGTATTTGATACTGGCAGAACTCAGGTTAAACAGATTGACACTGATGCATTGCAAGTTTGCCTTAAAATCCCCCAGAAACACGGTCACAAAATATGAGGCCAGACCCAGAACTGTGATTTAGTTATTTTTTAAGCTCCTGAGACACAAAGCAGCCCTTTGAGCTGACTGGAGGACAACTCCGTTTTGCAGCAATTCTGAGGTTTCAAAGTTTGGTTTCAATTCCACACTGGAATGAAAACGAACACTTTTTTAATGTTTTTGCATAAACAGAATTCTGTTCAAATGTTGCAATTTGGCAAGAGATGTGAGCGCTGAATCCCCACCAGCGAGGGGAGTAGTCTGGAATATGGGAGCTCCAAGTTCAAGCGCTGCTTTGTTTGATTCAGGGATTCAGGGAAGAGGTTTTAATCTCTGATTATTCTGAGTCAGGCAAAATCTGAGCCTGAACCTTACAAGCATACCGATTTCTGGGCAAGACAGGAAGTAATAAAATATGAAAAAGTCTTCCCATCTCTTCAGTGCTACATTCTAAATGAAAACTAATTTAATAAAATGTTTTATTTTCAGTGAAATTAAGTTTCACGGACTCTGAGCAGCTGTTTGGGGCAATTTAGTTTCTTGAAGAATCCTCAAGTGACGATGAAATTCGCAAGTTCAGTGTGTCATGTACCTTCCTAATTTTGGTCTCTTTAGAATTAAAATGGCTTGGAAATCTTCACCAAACCATTTTTAGATGGGAAATGTTGATTTCTTGAAATAGAAACTCTGCTTTTGACATTACTGTACTCTTCCCTGAAACCTCTGTCCTGAGGACAAAAGCGGTTCATGCAACTCTTATGTTTAAAAACTTCTGCTAATTTTACTGGCTGTTTTGGGGTGGCTTTTCTCTTAGAAAATGGTTCATCTTCAGGCAAAACACATGGATATGATCAAACTCAAATGCTGCATCTCAAACTAACTTGCATTTTTTTTTCATCTGGACAGATTAATGGAAATGCTTTAATTTTCCATGCCTGTGGGGCAGGAAATCAGTTCTAACCTTCCTTCAGCTCTATGCTGAACCATTCGATGGCAGGAGACAGAGATCAATAGATTTTAAAACTAGAGTGGACTCTATCATGCTATCCAGTGGAGAATAAATCCTGACATTTCTTGTAGACTTTCCTGAGAATTAAATTCCTGCAGCCCATTCCTGAATTGGACAAGAGCTTTTTTGGACTAGGTAAATGAAGTCTGTCAAGGCCAGTAACTTGTGTTTGATATGTCTTCATCTTTTGGTCTAAAGAGGATATTGCCAGGGTATCCAAAACACAGTATCTGCTGAAGCAGCCTCCTGGAGTGGCACTAGCTCTGGTATTTGGTAGGTTTGCCTGGCCTGCTGCTGGGGCTCAAAGACAGTGGAAGTAACAAGACAAAGACATCTCCACAGCCTGTTTCTAAAGCTCTCTTTCCAAAGCACTGCCTTTCTCATGGCTCAGAATCTGGACCCCATGGATGTTTCCTCAGAGGTGTAGGAACCCATACGTTAGACCTTCTGGATATTTGCCGGCACCTGAATGTTGTTCTGCAGTCAACATATGGCTGGCAAACCTGACTCAACCCTCAGAGAGCTTTCTGCAGGCCATTGCTCAGGGCCACTACGTAATTCCTGAGAGGTAATAAGGGAAAGGTATGAGCAGCTTTGGAGGGCTGTGGCACACTCAGTGTTGAGCTCTCCTCTGGGGGCCAGCAGCTTTACCCTTTGCACATGACTAAATATGGGTGATCAGGCCTCAAGACACCTCTTTCATGCCTGGGGAAAACCCCCTGTTACATGATTCAGTTATATGCATTACATGTTGAAAGAGTCATGCATGTGCATCTATCACCTGATGAGAATGGCTACATCTTAGTTACCAGGGCGTAAAGCAGGCAACTGGATTGCCTCTGGATGGCTTACTTCAGTGAAAAGGCTGGGCAGCAATGATGTAATGGATATTTTATCTATTGTAAGCAGAATTTCATTTTTCAACTGATTGCCAAGTATGCTATTCAGCAGCCAGGAGGGTTTACGAAACTCTTAAGCTCTAAGACAGAACAAATGGTTTGTTGCCTGTTTACTCCCTCACTGTTGGCTATAAAGTGTAATTCCTTGGTTTGCTGGCACAGCACCCATTTGTTTAAAATCTTCCACCCCTGGATGCATTCCCTTCTTATCTCTCTCGTTCTAACAGGTCACTTCACTGTGGGTACACAGCATCTCTCACACATTTTGACTTCTGCAGCTGAGCTTTCCTACACAGCACTATGAAACTTGCCATACTCTAACTTTACATGATGTGCCTGTGTTTCTGAGAAACATGCCACAGTTACACAACTCAGTATCTGCTGCTGTATGCTGGTGGTTTTCTGGAACAAATCAATCTCTCTACTTTCAATACGTTCCAACAGATGCCACACATTAACCACTATTTTTATTCTCAGCCTGAATTTCACCCCTTCAACCTTTCCCAAAATATTATGTTGCCAGTGTTAGTTACAGTTTGTTTCTGTCTGTAATTATTAAAGTCTCTTCCGTGACATCCTGATAAAAGGTTGGCCACATTCCCACACTTATTAAGCTCTCAAGTGATGCAAATTGTAACAAATTTGCTAACCAGACTGGAAGAGCTCTGCCTAGTTTGTTTTTACACAAATCTGTAACTGAGCTCTGTATGGTTATTTTCCTGGGAAGCAAACAATATAAATACAGAGCAAAACAAAATTTTGGCTTCTTTTGCCTCTTTCCATTCTATAATATTTCCTTTCTACCCCTCTAAGTGAATCAGACATTCAGTATTAGACAGCCTCTCCTTTGGTTCCACACAGCTGCAGGCGTTGGGTGGGACCCTGTGGCTGCAAATACCTAAGAGGAAACACAGAGAACAATGCCAATATACAAGCGGTGAGAGGCTCTGTGCAACGTTATGCAATGCTACTGACCTCTTTTATGGGGCAGCTGGAAGACAGTTACCTTCTGAACATGTTAGTTGGATAACAGAAAAACAGATTAATGAAAGCCTTTGTTAAAATCCACTTGGAGGCAGTCCAGCTGTAATCATCTCCCTTCTGTTGTTCCTTGAGCACTGGACAACTCATCACATGAGTATTTATGGCCTGGTGGCCATTTGTGCACAGGTCTTTAGTCTGCTCTTAAGTCTGAGATCCTCCTATGTAGTCAAGTAAAATCACTACTGCTTTGACTCTAGTAAGAAAAGGAAGAGGAGAGAAAGAAAGGAGAAGACAGGGGAAATATGTTAGAGACAAGTGAGAGATACGAAGTTAAGGAAATCCTAAAACATTATCCATATCTCTTACGATCTGGGCACAGGACCAGGCACCACACAGTCATGCATGTGGCGGTTCAGGCAGCAGAACAACACTAGGTCTCCCAGGTAACAACCGTTCACAGCGAGCAATCACACACTGCAAATCCATAGGCTGCAGCTCATTTGGGCAAATGACTCAGCCATAACTGATTAATCAAATACTTGCATTTCCTACACCCTCTATTAGCCAATATAGTAAACTCATGATCAATGTGAAGATTGTTCACACAGCAGAACACCCTCCCCACCTCCGACACACTTTCACAATTAGCTTTATTATTCTTATAACTCTTGCTGGCCTGTCAGTCATCTCTATCACTGAAGTTTCCAGATTTCAAGGCAACTGTTTGGATGTTTCAAATACTCATTAAAACTTGTGTACATTGTTGCTGCTAAAGATTCCTCCATATTATGAGCTGGTGTGGTGGAAATGCCCAAAATAATGACCTCATCTTGCATTACATGAGGAACATACAGAGACTACCTGAACAATCCCAAAGGCACCTCAGCTGCAATCCGCACGGAGATCTGCATAGTATCGCAAGACAGGTGAGGATAAAAAATGACAACCACATGAATTATTAGAATAAAATTACTCTAAACCAAATAGAGCTGGGCTACAGGTCTGCAAACCCCATTTCTAAATTTTGAGATCTCTGCAATTTTGCTTGGATTTGAACTTGATGCCCAGGATAACAACTGCATATGTAATGACAATGGTACACACATACCCTGTAGATACTCTGGGTTCGGTTCCAGACCTGTGTAATAAAGCAAATATCACAATAAAGCGAGTCATGTGATTTTTTTGCTTTAAAAACCAAGTTGTGTTTACACTAGACTATAGGCTATTAAATGTGCAATAGCATTATGTCTAAAATAATAATGTATATACCATAATTAGACAATATTTTATTGCTAAAAAATGGCACAATAAAAACACAGCATCTGTGAAGTGCAATAAAGCAAAGCACAATAAAATGAGTAATGTCTGTACTTAAAGGATTTGTTTTACTGTCTGCTGTCTCCAGTGCTGGGGTTACCCTTTTGCACTTTTGCAAACTGCTCAATGAACGTGTCTGAATGAGCCTGGGCCACAAGAAGTTGGGCTGCATAGCAAGGCAGGTCACGCACAGAGTAACATGGGGGTATCCCATTTCCTCAGCTATAATAGGTGCCTGGTGATGTCAGATGTGGTCAGATCTGAGGCTGGAAAGAGTACAGTCCTACTTGGCCCCTTTGGGTAAACAAGCCTTGATCTCTGCCAAATAGCTTAGGATTGCTAATAAAGAACTTCATTGGGTATTTGTCATACTCATGCTGGCTAATGAATAGAGGCTGGGAGATGGTGTGATGAAGAGAAAGCTGAGGATCAAAGCTACCCAGACACCAAGGGAGGCCTGGAACTGTGCAAACAGCTACCTGGTTCATCATGACAAGTCAAAACTTAGCAGAGCAAAGCAAGATGTGGGAGATCCACCAGACACAACTAGACATCAGGGAGGAAAAATCCCTGGCAGTCCGGTCCTGTGCTCATCTTTTCCATGACAGCAAGGACCAGGCCAGTGTCTGCCACCCAGCCAACTTCAAGCCAGCCAGAGACTTCTTCCTCCCCATTTTGGCTAGTCAGTGGTTTTGCTCCCTAATTTTGTTTCTGATAAAACATTAGACATTTGAATAAATAATAATTAAGACAGACTGCCATTGGATTTCACTGTAAGAAGCATTTTTCCACCACAGGGGTATAAGCTGCTTGCCAGTCACCCACAATTTTGTTTGGCAAAAAAAAAAAGAGGGATTAAAAAACAAACACAAAGTAGTCAGATTTGCAACAGCTACCTGTCTTCTGTGTATTATTTCTCCAAGAACTACAGAACATTGTTTAGAGTGATTCTGCATGCAGTATTTTGCACCAGCTGCCTGTGGCCTGAAATGCCACGGATCTGAATCAGGGTCACAACCCCCCTGACACAGCAGAACTACAGGCGAGTTTAGGCACACGTCTGACAGTCTTGCCTATTTTGCAGATTGGCAATTTAAACCTAGGTCCATAAAAGAAACAGGCATTGATGTAACTACTTCAAACATTTCCAAAGCCACATTTAGGTGAGTCACAACACCTCGCATTACTCTAAACCTTTAGATGTTTATGTCTAAAAGTGCAGTCAGAAGGTTTACCCTTCACAGTTGAGATTGATATAAGCCAACCGTGCTATAAACCAGTTCTTGTTTAAGCAATAACAGCCCAGTTGTGAATCACTGCAATGTAGTGACTAACCTCTGCTGGAAATTAGAAGTTCTCTTACTCACAATCTGCTTTCTTACCTCAGAAGCACCAAGAACAAACTAAATCTGGTCTGTCTTAAGTGTGCACCCAGGAGAAAGAAGAGTTAGAACACTGATAACTTAGAGCAGTACATCAAAAGGAATGGTAGTGAAAAACTACAATCTTTTTATCATCTCAGTTTCTGCTAATAAAAGAGTACAATCACTTTTTTTATCAGGATTTTTTAGACTAGCTTTTGTGCACTCCCTAAAACTACAGGATGTGCAAAAACATTGCAAAAATTTTTGCTCCGGTGTACAAGAAATGTAGAGAGAAAGGCAGGAACAATGTAAGGAATAGATCTGGATGACAGTCATTCCAAAGGCAAAATTATTACAGGCTATTATCTAGTTGTCTGGAGGAGCCGTGGACCAGCTGGCTGTGATGTTCTGCTCAAAGTTAAACACAGACAGGAAACCGCATGTCTGATACTGTAAAAATCGTTTGTCTTCCTGACATGGCTAACCAGGCAAGCAACCCAAAGGGGCTGTTTTCATTTAAAAGAAACACTAATCCACAACAATAAAAAAAGGAATGACAAAGCCTCAATTCTTCCCCCTCCCAACTGGAGTTAATGCTTGTGTTCGTGAATGAACTGGAAATGATACAAACTGAAGTTTTACATTACTTGAATTTTTATCTCTAGTTATTCACTTACTACATGTGAATGCAGGCCACGCTTTTCATGAGTCACCCAGAGTGCTAACAGCACATGACCTAGAAGGACAAGCTCCACTCTGAAGAGTGAAAGGAATTCCAGTAAAAGACTGGGGTTCAATTTATATTGCAGCTCCTTTTAGGCTGCACAGAAAGTGTGGAGGGAGCTGCAGAGCTGATGGGAATGAAGGTGCTTGGTATTGAATTTATAGTATGGTTTTCATAAACAGAGACACAGAAGACACATATTTGTCAGAGCAATTGTATTCAGCTACACAGCTCCAGGAGAAACAGCTATAACATGACTAATTCCTAACAAATGAGCTATCCACAGGGGTGTGGTTTGCTTTGTGCAAAACCTATAGATGGCTGACACACAGCAAGATCTTTTCACTGGGTACACATCCTCTTCAACAAAATCAAAACAATTTGTTAAAATTAGGTACTAGGTCTACCACCTATGCTCATATTGTAGATCAGCAGTCAGGTTGATACTACTTGTAAGGTATAGACTAGCATTGCAAGGTAAATTATTAAACCTACCTGATCGAAAAATGAGCAGATCATTGCATTCTTCACCTGTACAGGAACACATGAACATCAACCCCCCATTTTCCTTCTTTTCCCTCATCAAACACCGCTCTGAGCTGAAGTCATCCAACATGTGACCATAGAGTGTTTCCTGGGGATCATGGCATATTGTTTCTAATGTCACATTTTCATCATTTTTTCTCCTGAAAGTGAAAAGCAGAAAATTGAAATCAAGGAAGGAATATTTTACAAAGGGAGCAGACAGGACTGTGGTTGCCTGAAACTTCCCTCTTCTGAGAACTCAAATGAGATTTAAAGAGTATCATATGTTCTTCTCCAGCTTTCCTGAATGGGGTAAACTTGGCTATATCTGGGCTTCTCACACTGGGGCATTTTTACAATTGCACAGCTATTTCTGTCTCATATTACCAGTACAGTCCAACGAGTACCTTTGAAAATCTCACCCAGAATTATTCAAGCTGATGCTTAATGAACCACTGTGCACTTCAGAACATACTTTTGGGGTTTGTGGTTGCTGTGCAGACAGCAAAAATCTGTGAGAAATTATTACAAAAATTGAATTATTCCCTCCAAATCTGAAGAATTTCTAATGAGCTGGCCATTTCTGGTTTGTTTTTGAAGTCTACAATCAGCACATTTTCTGCACTGAAAGGATTACCCTTATAACTAAAAAAACCCTCACAAAACCAAACCAGCCATAGAACTGGTATAAAAATTGGCATGAAAAATCCAGAATGTATTTTATATTACACTACAGCCACTTTATATGGCAATAATAAACACTGACCAGTTACTAAAGGAGCACAGGACAAATACAGAACAGCACACTGGACTGATCCTGCATTTCAAGTGTCTACTTCCAATTACGCTGAACATCTCTTCAAGTAAATGGACACAACAAATCCCTCAATAACTGTATTAATTATGTCTTTCTGTGAGTGATTTTAATTATGTTCCTAAATCAGCAGCAACATTACAAATATACAGGTCTGTTCTTTTTATCTGTTTATGAACACATTAAGAATGTTTATGGTTTTCTTTGATAGGATCAACTTACCATTCACTAAAGGGCAAAGCTCCAGTTTTTACACTGGAATGCAAGTTTAGAGTCAACAAATCCTAAAAAAATGTTACAACTCATTTTCATATACTCTTGATACTCTGAACCTAACATATGCTACATAAAAAGCCCCCACGCTTACATCAGAGTCACAGAAGACTTCTTTTTACTATCCAGAGAAACTATTTCTACCTGTACATGGTAAATAAGCCTCCTGTGATAGATCTACATAATCAAGTCTACTTTAAAACCTGAGAGAGAATTGCCTTTCTTCAGCAAATGCCACCGCAATACTCTCCGAGTCTCAAATCTGTTTCTACTGAGTGCTGTGGATGAATGCAGTTTAATGGTTTGAGCAAAAGCGTGCCTCTTTTCCAATAACAGGATAAGCCAGAACAGAACTGCTTTAAAAGAAAAGAAATCCCCAGAGCATTTCATATCAGAATTGTTAAGCTCAAGCAACTCTAAGTATGCTGAGCACAGATATGAGTTGGAAGCAGGACAGCAAAGCCTGTCAAGGAAGCAGGGACATTCTGAATATCAGAGCAATCGAGGGAAGTGCTTAAGTAATGATGAACGAGGCCATGCTCCCCTCCCCGCCTGTATGAAGAAATTACTTACCATATAGCGACACAGACTTCATTATTCTTCTCACAGATTGCAGTAATGTTGCAGTTGCTCCTGCACTGATCTTGGTTGGAGCAGGTTGTTACTTTAGTATCACAAAATTTGCATAAGTTCGGCATCTGCAATCCATTTTCCTTATTTCTGTCTACAGGTGACATAATTTCAGCTTAATAACAAAAAAAAAAAAAAAAAAAGAAGGAAGCTCAATAATGGTAGATTACCAGATTGATTATTGTTCATTACGAAGACAGGATTTTCATCAGAAGCAGACATTTCCTCACACTTTAAATTAGAAAATATTTAATCTTTCACAGCTACCAATTTTCTTTACAATAGGGCTAGTGCCACACTGTCAAGAACAGGTTATTCAAAGTGAATTTGAAAAGTGAAATAAACTTCTATTGACTTCAGAGGGAGCAAAACCTGCCTTTGCAGAGCCAAGCTTATTCTGAGCCCAGTTTGCACTGAAATAACTGCTCTGCAGACAACCGTTTGCATTATTCACAGGCAGCATATCTGTCCCCCATGTATGATATTTTGCATCACAGTCTATAGGCCAAAGTAACTGTGGATACCATAATAGGAATGCATGTTAGGTGGGGGACATAATTATGACATGGTTCATGATGAATTTTCTAAGTTTGTCTTAACTAACCCAAGGCATAACCTGGGTGCCTTCCCTAATCTGATTACTGTTCATACAGAAAACCACAGAACTGAAACTGACTTTCAGCTTAAAGTAGATGGTCTGCCAGAGGCTCTGGGTGAAACTCAAGCTGGAAATGCAATAGGGCATCTGTGCAGTTCATGTAATCTGCTACTGGAGTATTCTTGGGCTAACGCAGGGGGACTTGAACTCAAACTAACTTGCAACGACAGACTGTCTTGTAGAAGATTACTTTGACTAAACACCTACATTTCTGCACCCAAGCAGTGAAGAACTACTCATTTACTAGTTCCAAGCCTTAACACTCACCATCTGCTTCAGTGTGGTAGCAGTAAGGGAAGAGGTATTTTTTGTCCCACTGTTTGAATTTCAGGAAACATATTTTTAGTTCAAAAGCTATTTTGAAAAGCCAGCGTGACTACAAGGAACAGAAAATGCCAACGTAAACTTTTTTTCTAAAGCTAAAATGAATATGCAATTATCTGAAGTGGAGTAGACTATCTACAACAGTTTCAGTCTGACTCATTTTGTAATATATTTGGAAAAGTAGGTTGAACCGCTTTAAGGAGATACTGGGCTTCATATAGCACAATCCTTGTCTTGCAGCCACTTGCATGTAAAAGCTATGTTCATATTGCCCTCTGTGGTCAAATGTTGCTAGTCAACCGATAATAGGCAACCGGGGATTCGTAATTTCCCTCTCTCCTCCATTAGCTGAGAAGTCAATTTTTTCCTTCTAGAACATCACTATTTACTACCATTAAAATATTTTATTACAGGAATTAAATATATATGCTTTTTCCAGAAGGAAATAAAAAGGCCTCTTGCTAACATTTTCAATGGATATATGAGCCATTGTAAGGGAGTGAGAGAAAAGTCTGCCTTCTTTGTCCAAACCACACATCCTTCTCAACACTAGCTTGCTCTGGTACTGACCTAAGGTCTCTGATCTTTCTGCCATTGTAATCAGCGGCAAAACTCCCAATGATTTTAATAGTATAGAAGGAGCTCCCACACAGAGAGGAGGGTTACAATGAGCTCACTGGGATCACTCCACTCCACAGGGTGGAGAACGCTGGCAGGATGTTACGGGCTGGCTGGATTTTAAGCCCCAGGTAAGCATTTCTTGTTCTTAATTATTTGTGTTGCAACAGCTCCCAGAAGCTATGCAGAAGAACAAAGCCTCATTGAAGTAGGTGTGGTAGGAACTCAAAAGGTCTTGTACTATAAAATTTGTGTTAATATAATCATCATTGTGGCAAATTGCTCCTCTCTTCTGGACAGTACCTCTTATGCACCACACGTTGAAGAGAAACTAATAGCCATATTGATTTATCTAGGTTCCAGTGATGATAAAAACAACTTGATAATGAAGGGCTGCCCATCTACCCGGTAAGAGACAACCCACAGTTCCAAAAGCCTGGATGAAAAACACAGACAAATATCAAGGGAGAGATGAAATGACTCACTCAAGTTCACACAGGAAACCTGTGGCAGGGTGCCAAATGGCTCACAAATGAGCACAGGGGAAAGACATCTGCTACTCAAACTGCAAAAACTATAGCTACATCTACACTGCTTTCAGTTCTGAGCTCACATGCATCTGTGTTTCACTGGGCAGTTGCGTTGCGATGGATGCCTCTACCACAGGCATGGTTCGGTCCTCCCCAGTGCTTGTAGCACTGGAGCTCAAAGTGACATGAAGGCAGGTTCTTTGGTAAAGTGGCTCAAATACATTATGTCTGTCGAGAGTCAGGGCTCATTCCTGTGCCATGCTCGGCCATGCCAGGTTCTGCCAAGACTGACTCACTGGAACATACATATGAAAATATGTTTGAACCTCTTCAAGGAGGGATCTCCAAACCAAGCAACTTGATTAAAAAAAAACAAACACAAAACCAAACAGCAATCTGGAATGCAACAATTGACTCCGAGGTCACAAACCTTAAGTTTCCAAGTTAGAGTGTCAGGCCTTAATTCAATTACTAGCAAACAGCTGGGTAGTTAGGCTCAACTAACTTCTGAACAGGTTAAATTAATGGCAAAAGCTAATGGGGTTTTAGGACTTCCAGAACTGACTACACTTGAATTTTCTTCCAGAAATTCTTGTAATACAGGCTGACAGGGCAGTGCCTCTCTATTCATTCCTCTGGTAGTTCAAGGCACTGGATAAACTGCCCAGGTGGACAAACTTTCTTCCATGCTTCAGCATCTGCTTTAAAATGAGACTGCAGTTTACTTTCCCTAATACTGTCACACTGCTCAAGCAGGTGTTGGTATGTTGTTCATTAATACAGCTTGGCCTTGCTCACTGTGATAACCCATTTAGTACAAATTAAAGCCAAGGTTTTTTTCCCTCTAACAAGTTGATGCTGAAACTCCCCTATCAGACTGATGATGAAATCAGCTTCTGCAAAGGGCCTGAGATGAAATCTGGAGTTGGATGTGAACCTCTACATCACTCTTTTCTGATCACAGCCTGCTACTAGTCTCTGAGGACTTAGAAATCCAGGAAAGATTGGTCTCCTTCCAAGCCACATGAATTCAGATCTATCTGTAATCAATAAAACCCTGCCTGGAGAATGACTAGTTGGTAGCATTCTTCCCTAAGCAAATGTATTCACTCATTCCCTGAAAGGTTCACAAGCAATGAGTGGTTTGTGACCAGTAAGACTGCTCCTCTGTGTGTAGTTGCTTGAATGTCCATCTCTAAAAATTCTTAACTATACTGCTGTGCCTTCTTACCCCATGAGCCAACTCTTCAAAGTTTTCTCCCATCCAGACAACCAAAGTCTCTTGAACACTGTGGGCAGAAGCAACCTTTCATTTTGCATGATGGGGGGGAAAAAAAAAAAGTGGATATAATGGGAAAGTAAATGGAGAAAACAGATTTTGACACCTGAAGGAAGTCATCCTAAAATGTGTGCTTGTCACCTAAAATTTGAGCTTTGCCATCTACTCTCTAATGCTAGCTTTCTTCTTATGACTTCTACAGGAAGCTTAATTCTAGCTTTCCTTACTTTTTCGTCCATGGTGATGTCTCCAAATAAAAGACTGTGGTTTCCTGGCTATGAAGCTTTCAACCAATCAGTTCAGTGTAAATCAGTCACCATGGTTAAAATACATGGAACATGCAAGTCAACATGGGGGCTGAGTATTGTGGAAGAGATACCAGAGCAGCCACATAAGAAATATCAACTCCATGGGTTCCAGTGGAGCCAAGCTTGCAGGATAACACTCTTACTCTATGATTCACTTCTTTTTTTATGATTTCTCAGGACATTATATAAACAGTATGCCTCACCCAAAGTCTATGGACTGCCTTGAAGTTGCTTGCTTTGTGACTATTGTTTGTATATGTGTAACTCTCATTGAGGCCTCAGGCTATAGTTTACATTCCTAATATTTTTTTTTTTAACATCATTGCAGAACTCTTAAAAGCCAACATCATTTAAATAAAGCCCAAACCAACAGGCTGTCTTTTTGGGAATATCTGCATTGGAAAACTTTCTTTATGTCTTAGGATGCATTAAAGAAGCAGCAGCCAATTTTTCTTACACCTGTCTTGTAAAATACAGTTACTGCATTTATTTTCTCTCATCCAGTGCCTCTGGCAAATGTATACTTAAAAAAGAGTATTGCTGAGCATATCGATCCCATCTCTTTAAAAAAAAGTGCCAAGGGAGATGTTGGGATGGGAACTCAACTACTCGGTTGCTGTGAAATAATTCCACCTGATGGGAAAGCCTTGAATTTAAGAATTCACTCCAGTACATCATGGAAGTCTGTGAGGAGAAGGATGCCTTTATCATAAAGCTTTGAGGGAGATTGTTCTTGTTCTCCCAAAGAACACAACTCCATGGCATCATTTCTCAGTGGCTGAAAAGCACACCAGCAGCTATGAAGAATGTCCAAACTCTATTACCTTCTCATACAAAAGAAAGACATCAGGTTTTGCCAGGAACAGTACTAAGCACAGCTTTCTTTCCTTTTTTGCCTACCAACCCCAGTACATGATTTATATCCTCAGCAGAACTTGGATAGTAATGGGGACACTGTCAGCATCATGAAGTGGAGAGGTGACAATGCAAAAGCACATTCATTGCCTTACAGCAATTGATGAATTAACTGCAGAAGGGAAGGAGTCCAGGAAAATGTGTGATCCAAGCTTTGTTTTTATGACCTGAATATATCCTGATGGTTATTCTTAATTATATTGATTAAGTTCAGCGTAGTAATACAAGGAAGAAAAGACTCAACCATAACCAACTTGAAAGATTAAAAAATGATGAGTTATAAAATCAGAAAAGTAGCCAGAGAGATCACTGAAAACACCCAACCAAGACTCAACCAAAAAACAGTTGCTCCTTTATTTACCATTGTTGCCGCAACTCCTAGAGTGCATTTCAGTCATGGTTTGAAACTTTAGCCATAGGTAGGAGGGTTGGAATTACTGTCTAAGTTACAAAATAAAAAGATAAAACGAAAATAAATCACTGGAATCCAGGAGGCTGATCTTCAAGAAAAATGTCAGCTATCATATGACTCATCATATAATCACAAGAGTTGGCAACATTGCAAATCACCTAGTAACTCCCATGGAAACACCTTCAGGGGCAATCCTACAAAACATGTATTTTCAGTATTTCAGTTACAGCTGCTAATTCTGAGCTTAATGCCATCATGAGTTGAACTGGAGTGTCACACTGTGGTACATACTCCCATACTCACTATGTGAGTATGAACTCATATAGTTTATACTGTCTTGGACCCTTCTTTGGGCTGCAGTCCTTTATCCCAACTTTGATTTACCCCAGCAGGATTACCACGGGCACTGGACTTTCGTGACTGTTTCATTATCAACAGTGTTTATCAAGAGTGCTGAGACAGCTTCCGTAAAGCCAACTATGAGCTATCTTTTACGTACAACTAAATTATGTCAGAAAAAACCAGGTTCCATAAGTGTTTAGCTCACCAGATATTTAAGTGTGCCTGTGGCAGGACTCCAGAAAATGACATTCTTACAATCTTTTGCAGAATCTCTCCATCTTGACCTGTATCATATATAACAGTCACAGATCACTGATGTCACCCTGTTCTGCCCCTAGCAACTTACTCCCTTTTTTGCCCTTGGAATATGTTTCACCTCTTAGGTTTCCTTTTGATCTTCACAATTCCGGCCAAGCACAACAGCTGCCTTAGTGCTTGAAGCCACACCTTTAAGTGGACCTACTGTAGTTTTATTTGCAAAGTAGCTGGGACCTTTGTGTTGCTTTCCCGCCTGATCAAACCTTGTGGCGGCTCTGCAAGGGATAAAGACCAAACTAACTTCCTCTTTTAAGAATACGCTTCTTTGTGAGGTAGTCAGAGGAGATGTATGCCATGTCTTCTTCCTACCACGTAAAGGCTTTTGCTCATCATATGAAAAAAAAAACCCTAGCGTCACAGCTATCTGATGGCAACAATACAGATGTTAATGCAACGAGAGACACATATAGCCCAATAACCCATCCAATCACAAAGCAGCCACTATAAGATAGGGGGAAAAGAACGGTTTGGTGGGATCCACAGACCTTCAAATGGTTTACATAGGTTGTGACCTGCTCTTCAGCCATACACAAGAAGTCTGCTAGCAAAGAAGACAGCAGAATAGGTACACTGTTCTAACAAGCTAGACCTAGCCAGCAGTAGTTTGGCCACCTCCAGCTGAAGGAAGCCAAAGCAGAAGAACCGGTTCACAGCAGGAAGGCCACTGATGGACTGCACTGAAATCTAGGAAAGCACTTTTTCCCACCAACCAGTTGGCAAGAAGTGGAAGAAGGTACATACAGAGGGAGAAGACAAAGGAAGAAGAGCAGGAGTTAGAAAACTTCATTTAACTCATCTCTGCAGTGGAAGTGCTTGGCTTTTTACAGCAAGTGAAACTGGTAAAACTTTGCTTTAGGGATTGCTGCAGGCACTGACACAGAAACTAAATAAAACCTGGCAGGAGGTGGAGGGAGGGTCACAACCAGATAAAAAAAAAAGGGAGGAAACAGCATACTAAGCTGGAGATCTTGAAGATAAAAATCATTCTTGTATTTCAAGTATTAAAGTAATACTAGTTTTATCTAGTACTTCCAAAATAAACTAGAGCGTTAGCAGTTTTAATCATGGGCTAGGCTCTTCTCACTGGTATAGGGCACGGCAGTGAACTGCCTCAAACACCTAAGAACGGAGCTTGCTGCCATACGCTCCTGACTGACATCAGTGTAGATGTGAGGAGACACCAGCTCATCACTGACAATAGAAGTGTGAACACATTCTGAAAACAGGGAATAAAAAAAAACATTATCGGGATGCTTCAAATAATGAGATGGATTTTTACCTACAGGTTTTTAACTTGCTGCTCTCTTCCACATTTTCTGGCCACTGTTTAGCACTCCATGGTAGGTGGAACAAAAGAATACTGTCTCCAGGCCAAAAGGCTGAAAGAAACCTAAATGATGGCTTCCCATAGGGCACTCAAAGAGACGTTTTTATCTTCTCCTGACTTTAACCCGCAGCCTCCCTAACACAGCCAGTAAACAGCACACAGCACTGGAGAACCGTATGTGATATAACATGAAGATCAAATTATTCAACTATGATTATGGGGTCTAGGCTTTTTTCTGCATAATGCATTAGGTTTGGAATTTACTGGAAGCTGTCTTTGGTGGTTAACTCCTT
Source organism: Phaenicophaeus curvirostris (assembly GCF_032191515.1). Lineage (NCBI taxonomy): Eukaryota > Metazoa > Chordata > Aves > Cuculiformes > Cuculidae > Phaenicophaeus > Phaenicophaeus curvirostris. The sequence goes on along the minus strand of NC_091397.1, from coordinate 46,831,834 downwards.
CTGTAGTTTCAGATATATGGCAAGTCTTGAGTACAGCAATGCTCATCTGGTTCACAAGATTAGGAAAAACAGCTTTCCTGCTTCATTGGAATAAACATGACTCATGGTTCAGAACTGACCGTTGCATAGCTAATTCTGACCTGTCCATTAACAAGCACATCCTGCAACTTCACCTCCTTTTGTATTCTTGCCTGCCCAGTGAAATCTGCTATTAGTTCACTTGAAACAAAGCTGAAAGAGTATAAACACTTGAGCTTTGTGCAAATATTATTTTTCCAACATACATGCTCTAAAAATAGACAGCAGTCATTCAAGAATTATACAGTTATTTCTGTGATATAAAAGGAAGCAAAAATTATTTCATGACAGAAGAGTCTCTGTGGCAACCCTTCAACATTTAAAGCATAAACAATTAGGAACAATTCTGATTCAGGAAAATACAAATGCACCTCCACTCTCAGCTACAGAGCCTCAGCAGAACAAAACTTTGCAATTGAATCTTCTAAGTAGATTGAACAGAGTTTCTGAACCCACCGCACCTCTCCCTTCAGCTAGTTGAGAAAGCCTGTTTATAGAAACATGCTTCTCTCCATTCCTGCCCCCCCAACAGTCCTACCACCACCACCACTAACCTACTCCAAAATATGATAGGGCTCTTTGTTCTTCATAATGGGGGAAGGTGAATCATTTGTGCTGAAAGAGGCACATATTCCCTCCAAAAGCTTAGTTTATATTTATTCCCTTTATCTCCCTTAGTACAAGACAAATAAGAGACGCATTCTGGCTCTTCAGTTTATCTGCAAGGCTACTGAATATGCTCAGTGGCACATACAAGTTGAAAAATCCCTTTCTTACTTACTAGCAGTTGTGCGTGTCCTGTGATGTAAAGACAAATCTCGTCTGCTCTTTAGAAGCATTCTCACTGGACAGGCTACAGGTGGGAGGAAAGCAGAGAAGTTTTGAATTCTAGGTCATGGGGCAACTGACAGCATCTTCTGCTAAACTTCAGGGCAGCAGAACACGTCAGGATCTATGGTGGGGTCAAAGAGTCTAACTTCAAAAGTGCTGCGAGCTTCCTGCTATACTAAGTTATCAAATCCTGCCATCCTTCCCATGGCAAACTGCAGTTGTGGTACTTTGGATGGACAGAGTAGGTGGGCACACGGGTACAGTTCCTGCTTCTCCTTTACACAGACAACTGTCACGCTGGCTCATTGCTACAACACCAGAGTGGGCAGCCACACAACAGGCTGTGCAGATGGAGTCTTGCCCTCAGCTCCCACAAAACAGTGCACAACCAAAACCACACAGAAATTAAAAGTAGCAACATACCTTGGCCAAACAGTCATTAATGACACTCCTGCTAGGCTTTACTCATATTTAGTATATGGTCTTGTCATGCATGACATTCCAAATGGCTTCAAGTAACTAAGTGCTGCCCTGGCATACACACACCACCACATGAGTTTAACTGATTGAATGAGAGGGGTGGAGGTCTTACAGTTTTGCATGTGGATCTTCAAATCCTATTAAAGCTGATTTACCTCAGTGTCAAAATTGAGACTTATCACACAAAAGTTACTGCGGTTTACTCAACTACTTTTAAATCAACTATAAGTTTGAGAGGTATGAATTCTGTAAGCGGAAAATGCTTTCATATTACTTGACTACCTATCTGCAGCATCTTCAACAGTGATAAGTAAGGTTGGAGAGATGGCAGAAAATCATCTCTTCCCAAATGCTAAATAGTAATGATTTAAGGAGTGATCTCTACACTGGCAGCATGCAGCAACTCACGTGGCAAAAAGCCAAATCTTTCTCCTGAAACCACAGTTAACTCTTGCTAAAGACTTACTACAGTCACAATGTTGCTACAGGTACATCCACTGAGCTCTAGTGTATTCAAAAGCACAGACTAAGATAACTAAAATGTAGAGGGAACTGTGTAAATAATACCTAAAAGCAGCTGCTGTGCCTTATGAGAAGTTAATACAGAGGACCAGATGTTTATTAATGCTGTTTGAACACTCAGGAGAGTGGCAGGCATTTGCAAGTCCTTTCTGGTCTCAGAGAAAAACCTCCAGGAAAGGTCATGAAATACGTTAGTTTGGGGGGAGATTTCTGTTTGCTTTTTATAGTACTGAAAATGAAACATAGACATTAAGACTGTAACAAATCACACAAACCAGGAAATTCAAAGTTACATCTGACTCCCCCGGGTTCCCTTTGATACAGCCAGGTTGCTTAGTGAATCAGAAAAAGTATCACTCCTATATTTGCTGTTTCACACTTTGATTTGTCATTTTATTTGCTTTTAGCAATACCCCCTTAAAACTACTGACATCCTTTCTGAATGGGTTTTGGAAGTCATAAAGCTATACTCATCTTCCCCTTCGAAAGGCTCCTGCCTCATGCAGCATTCCAGAGCCCTCGGTGGATCAGTCCTTTGGGGATGCCACTGCAGAGCCTCCTTCACACTCCACACCTTTTCTGACATCTTATTTTTAGTGTCATTCCTTTTTGGTGCAAGAAAGCACATTTTGAGAACAACAATCGTCTGGTTCATGGAGAAGTCATCAGACAATTTTAAGAAAAATAACTGATTTGTTTCTTAAGCATTGTGAACAACAAAGAGCTATTTTCTTTTTATCTCTAGTGAGGCCATACAGAAAATATCTGTGTAAACAGTTCCCTTTCGCAAAAACGCAGCAGTGCTGCTCCCTTGCCTTGGTTATTTGTTCACATCCCTCATTGCACTTTCTCCTCCCACACAGAGGGATCAGACCACACCTTCGTCCACCCCTCCAAAAAGTCGGTTTGACCCAGAACAGTTCTCCAATCTAGACAAATATCTGGCTACACAAAACAATAAAGAAGGTGGTAGAGGGGAGCAGGAACCCATGACTAGGGTGATACAAAACTATGTATTTCAACAGCAGCAGCACTGCTGAGGGCAGAGGAAAAAAGTCTCTGAATCTTATGGCTGTGGTTACTTCTGGGGCAAGCTCGTGGGACAGAGAATGCAGGCAGGCTCTCTTCTGGTTGGAGATAGCTACAGGAGTAGGAATTTTTACTACTACTTTCTATCTCTAGGAAAAATCATCTAGATTTTAAGGGTCCTATTTTGGGGGGATTTTAAGCTCTGCATGGCTGTCCAAGGGCAACATGTGCTTAATTTCCCCAGCTGTCTGATCCTTGCTGTTTGGCTGACACCCAGGCTGATCAGCCCAGAGCATCCAGCCCCGAAGGCAGGGCTGCACCCAAGGACTCTGGACCGTAGGCCGTGGTCAGCCTGCCCACCATGCCAGGGACATAAAGAACCTGCTGTCTACTGCTGTCTCCAACATAAGCAAAGTCTACTTTCAAATGCCACTTGCTCCAAGACAGGAGGTCACAGACCTTCCAGGAGAAGATGCAAGTGCTCTGCAGTTATTTTCTGCCAGGTATCACCACTGCAAGGGCAGAAAGGACTTGCCTAGAACTCATCTGCATGGGCTACAACACTTGGAAGAGCACTCCAAGGATTGATGTTTCAGCCCAAAAATATTTGCAGAAGCACCTCAGGATGGGGCATGTAGGTATTTAAATCCAGTATGAAAGTAGATGGGAGGTTATTTTAACTTTGTAGTGTAGAAAACGTATACACAAAGTGCCTCAAATCAGTTAACAACATTTATGAAAGACATCTGAGAAGACAAATATTACTCTGTGACAGTTTCCTCAGCAGTACACAGACCTAGCAGATGTCTCCACAGGATACTGAAAGAGTCAGAGCAGTCTTGTGTTTAGAATATACTTTTTACAAAAGAAAAAACTACATTAAAAGGGACAGATTGTGCTGTGAAACATAGATATCCTCTGTCTGAAGTGAAACATACGATTTTGCTGCAGACCTGCAATGTGAATACAAAAATAAAATTCATCCAGTCCCTTCAATTCTGCTTTGTTTCCGGGGAAAAGTCTAAGGAATATTTACCTGAAACTACCACTAGTCTGGTAAAATGCTCTGTAAACCCAGACAAAAGTATTGCCTGAGTTTCACCTTTTACTCTGAAACTTGTTGAACTTTAATTTCCATCTCTGATTTCAAAGGGCCAGATTCTGATAGCACTTCATTTTCTGTAAACTAGCAGCAAGATCCTGTGGACCAAGGAACAAAACTTTAGTCAAATGAAGCCAAACCTAAATAATGGATTTGTGATTTAAAAAAAAAATAAAAACCAAAAGCGGTCTGAAAATGTAACACAGTAATTGGAATGGACTTCATCTGTTCAAATACCAGTTTAAGCGTTACATTCACAATTGCTAATTATGAAGCACAAGAGGCACAAATAGCACAAGACAGACATAAAAATATTTTAGGTACAATAGCATGGTTTGGATTACATAATTGCAGTCCTACTGTTCAGTGTTTTATTTTAACTTAGGTGGAAGAATTTAAATTAAAGTTCCTTGATCTTTTTCCATGCACAGCTCCATATTTTGCCCCTGTACTGGCCCTTCACAAGCACACCTTTTGTGTCAACTGCAGTATGTTCAAATCATGAGTTAGGGGGTGCTTTGAGCCTCTGACCAGGACTTGCACATTCTTTAACCATGATCTCAGCAACCTATGCAGCTAGGAATGGAAGTGATTGAGCAAACTGGCTTCAACTACAGCTCTTAAGTCCACCTTAAGCAAGGATGCGCTCCTCATGGAGAGAGTCTCTATCTTGTATAATAGAAAACAACATGTGTGTACGTTGGTTGGTACTGAACCAGACCAGAATTTCTATGGTATTTTATAACACACTGGTAAGTATGGGGAGAAGCTGCATGCACACAAAGACTCACAGCTGTCCATTCAAAATAAGCATTTAAATGGATTAACCAGACAACTGTGCTTTCAAACTGGCAATCCTTACACATTACATGATTCAGAGGGATTTATAAATATTTGTTTTTCCTGATAAAAAAGGGTATTAGTGGGATTTTTTTTTTTTTTGAAGTGCATTCACTGCCACTATCCCTCCCTTCCAGCCATAAACAAACAAACAAGGAAACATAACAAAACCAAGGATGTCTTTAGGGTGCAAAATTTGTAATCACAGTTTAAACCTTGTGGATTTTGGTTTAAGCTTAATATAAAAAGACAACTTATTAATGTAATGAGCACATAAGACCTCATTTTGCTCATTTTAGTTTTTTGTAGACCTCTGAACCTGAGGAATATTTGAGAGACCTGTAATTTAAGGCATATCCCCTGATCAAAGGATGATCCTACTCTAGTACAAGCTTACAACACCACCTATAGATTCTGGTAAAAAAGAATTCTGTGCAATGCTTTCTCTACATCTAAATATAACTAATCCTTCCTAGTCTATTTGAAAAACTGTTTCCAAATAAGAAGTCTCATTTGACAAGTCCACATCCTTTACACACACAGAGGCTTCTCTGTCAGTCACTGATGGGCAAACATGTTTATGCGGAAGCTCTGTGCAGAGCTCTTATTTACTGTAAGGAGCCATTTTCCTCCAGGAAAATAACATTTATGAACCATTCTGTCCCCACACAGCAAGGTTTGAAAGACAGATTCAGAAAAACGGTATGAAAAAGAAATTACTCTCTTTCATAACCCATCAGCTCAGCTAAAACAGTAAATAGGAGGAAAGTTAGACTCAAATGTAATCCCTTGGGAGTAGAATCTCTTTGAATGGATTTGAGGCAAAAATACACATCCTTCTCAAATTCAGTAGTTTAGACGGTTATATTTGTCTCTGTCACGTTACATGCAAAGAAGCAGAATAACAGAATTTAATACCCTGGGGATAAGTTCTCTTGATAGATGCATCTAACTTCCACAACTGGTAATACGTATTATATACTGAGTTGAGAAAAGGGCACATGCATGAAAATATGCACTTCTAATGATATTCAGCCTTAGGAAAACTTTCTTTTGCTGACTTCTATTGCAGAAATCCTACTGGTGTGTCATGCTGTTACAGAGATACCAGATTTCTTGGTAAAGAGGTATCTCTACCAACAAAACAACATCTCCTTTATCGGCCAAGGGTAGACTTACCAACATATCCACCAGGTATTAGCTATTCCTTTTAATGTGTTTGCAAATTACTCCCTCCAGTTATCTTAAAGACTCTAAATCAGTAGCTGGCAATACTATCCTGCTGAAATAAGGGAAAAAGTAATCAGCTCCTTCATTTCTGTTACACGCTGAAATTTTACTGGGCTAAAGGAGAATAAAAGCTCTGGGTGAAACCTGCCCATTCTGAAATAAATCAGTTTTTCAACCATATAAATATATCCTTTGAAAGTTCACTGAAAGGTCCATATCTCTGCTATTATTTCCAAACCACATGTACAAAGTGGTTCACTATACTACAAATAGTGAGCATTTTAAGGACAGCCTCTTCTGCATGTGTGCATGGTCCAGCAAGTAAGCCCCTGCATTAAAAAAAATTAACCCCAGACACTAAAAAATCTGCATATAGGAATACAACAATTCTCACTCCATACAACAATACATTACTCACTGCTTGCAGCAGTCAGACCCCAACAGGGTTGGAATTACACTGAGTTGCATTCCTACATTAGACACAGCTCAGCAGGAAGGAACTTGCCAGTCTAAAATGTTTAGTCTGCCTGCCTGAAGATGTGTGAGGCATGGCAGGCTCTTCCACTCTGTTTATGATGAGGCAGAATACGATTGTAGACAAACTCAGAATGTGAAGCATTTACATGGAGTTGGATTTTTAGGGTAATCCCCTCCCAATTGCTTTTTATATGGTCACTGTTTCTGTAAACTCACTATTTCAGGGTCTCAAGCTACATCTTAAGTCATTCTCAAGACCACCATCTTCCAGCAGCACTCCAAGACAACATATACTTCAACAAGATTGTTTAGAAAATAAAAAAATTGCACAAAAGAAACTAATTTAAATGTTGACAAAACAATTACTTCTATTGAAGGAATTGTTTCATGAAGAAAGCTGCAAAAAGATAAGACAGAAACACAAGATCATGTCTATCAAGAAGCAGCTCGGAAGCAAACCTTCCATTGCCCCTTAATTTTCATCTGAATACCTCAAATTTAATCCAATTACTTCAACGATTTTTCTAACAACTGAAAAAGCAAAATATATTCACATTTCATATATTTTGAACGGTGCAGTTCATTTCTGGCAACACCATAACATTCCTCATCCTGCTACTGCAGGACAGATGATGTTTACTGTGACGTGTATTAGTAAATTTAATAGGAAAAGATCTTCAGCAGATGCTAATCTGTGATTTCTGAGTGCTGCTATGTCAAATTATACTAGCTGATATGTAACAGTTTAGAATCACTGAATATTTCCGGATATTGGTCATACCACATCATCACCCTTCATCTGGAGGGCACTTATTCCACCATAGACTTTGATAATAGTCTGCAAGATGTCTCAGGGCTTCTATGAAATGCCTTGATCATTTTAATCAAATGCCAAGTGTCATAATTGTGTCATGAAAATACCATTTCAACAACTGTCATTGAGGAGGCTGTGCATAACATGGCCACAGTAGCTGAACCACTTGGGATCCCTTTAAACGTCAGAGGCCAGCTGCATACTTTGTAATGGTTTCTGTTTAGTGATATGGGTGGCTCATTCTTTAAAGGTTTGACTTTGGCATTTTACACAAATACTGTATTGAAGTAGAGCATGATGTTTTAAAAAGTGTTCTCACAAAACACAAAAATCCCAAGTGTTCCAAACACGGTAATAGCTTAGGTTATACCAAAGGAAAGTGCTCCATTTTTTAAATTCCTTTGATGCAAAATTTTATAACTTATGCATATTTGAAATATCCTTGCAGAGGGTAGCAGAGTAGCTTAACTGCTTGTTAGTTTTGGACATGCTAGTCTTAATTCTTAGAGGGATGTGAGTGACACCAGCCTGGTAGTGGTAACGTGATGTATCACATATTTGTAGGTTACAGGACCTCTGTGTCAGGAAGAGTTGGGCTGGTATTCCCAGTATGGCCTTCTGCAAGTGAAGTCATTCCACTAGGCTAATTTTGCAAAGCCAGAACTTCTTTATGTTTAGCAAGCAATCCCCTTGATTTAGAGATCCACATTGAGAAGTCCACCACATCCCTTGGCAATGCACTAATAATGAAATTTGTTAAAAATGCACACCTTACTTGTGGAGTTAAGTTCACCTACAGCTTTCATTTGTTGGAATGGATACTTGATTGCCTTTCATTATCTCCTTCCCCAAAGAGTCTAAAATATCAAGTCAGCACAGCCTAACACCTTATTTTCCATCAGCTAACTGTGGTGAACTTCCACATGAGTTCTCCTGCAGATTTAACTACGTTGCACTATCTTAAATTTGTCTTGAGGCAAATGTTCCCAGTTACTGGTGTTTATGTGATGTGCAGTATTATTATGGCATGGCAAACTGCCTGCATATCTGACCAAATCTGTATCCAGCCAAAGAACGGCAGCTGTAGGTACTACTCCTAATCCTTTGGTTCAAAACCACAACAGTAATTTTCAAAAGGCGATCATTAACATTAAACTCTTACCCGAAAATGCTAAAAAGGCAGTTATGTTTCCCTAAACAAACAGTATCAACTCCTCCCTAACCTACTGCAGAGCTGAGGACAATTGAGTGGAAATTACTGCTCCAGTCAAAGTTATCTACACCTCTGTTTCAAAAGCACAAAATGGAAACTTAGAACAAAACCCACCTTTTAAGGGAAGTACGATGATTATATGGGTAGTTTAACTGGTCATGCTAAGAAACAGCTTGGAAAGGCAGGTGTCAGTGTCTTTTATTTCTAGGTATGTGGTTACAATAGCGGTAAACGTGCCTTGTCATTAACTTTCAAGGCTAAGATATTTCAAATAATTTGTGGTTTGCTTCTAGTGTTTACTACCCACCTTCACTCACGAGAAGGCCAATATGCTTATGACTTCAAACCACGAGTAGGTACTTGCCTGACAATTGTACTACAAGCTACTAGAGCAAAAAAGCCGAATTAGAGGAAGTGCAAGCTGACTGAACCATGATTAGTATATGTGCAGAAAATCAAAGGGAGACTTGGGCCTTAAATAACACGCTACCAAAGCTTTCTTGTGCCTCACCATTCCCCGGCAGCTCCTAGCACACAGCCTCTTACCTGAGAAAAATAGGGGAGAAAAAAGTGTTAATTTGGTCTTATTGAACTTGGCAGTGTATTTGAAGCTGATGAGAATTTCTGGATGCTCTGGGGGCTTTAATCCAGAATTTCTGTTGAGAAATAACAGCACTTATGGCTCTCTTTGAACTTCAGTTTCCCAGTCACAATAGACCAGTGTTGAAACAATCTCTGTTCATTTCCCTAAGTTCTATAACTATCTATAGAAAGTGCAATTAACACATCAATGCATTATTTTTCAATTTCTTTTTTTTTACACATTAAGCAGAACTAGTCAAAATCATGTAGAATCTCATACAAATAACTGTACTGAAGTTTAACAGGGGCATCAAAAATACACTGGATGAAATCATAGGAAGTTTGGGTTTGGACTTCCAGAATCTAAGAGACCAAGCCCAGGCTTCTCAGTTCCCAGCTTTCTGCACTAAACATGGGTCAAAATGCAAAAGCTGTTCTCAGTTACATGTCACCAATAGGTCTTGCCTCTTCTTATCATGTAAAAGAATGAGCCTGTAACCCCTTCCAACATGTATAGGAGTCTTCATGCATAGTATAGATGCTTTGAAGTCTTCCTTCTAGGGCCAAGTGCCTAGTTTTTAAACAACTCAAACTGTGCATGGGATATGCCTGGGTCCTCATTCTGAATTCCATGTTCCTGGATTTTTTTGTGATTTAATTTGAATCACATCTTCTCCCTTCCTTTGTATGCATTAAAGGCAGGGAACACGTACATAGAAGAAGCTGTAGGTTGCTTCTTGTTGCGCTAATATTCATGGTGCCAGTGTCACCTCAGGGAAGAGCAGGAACAGCAAAGCTCCCAGCCAGGCATTAACTTCAAGGCAAAAGTATAAAATGTGAGAAGCAAGGAGTATGTGAGAAAGAAAAAAAAAAAGAAGAAACGCTTTTTAGTTGCATTCCCTTTTTCAGAATACTTCACCAATCTTTTCCTGCTGAACATCTTCTTGTTTCTATTATCTACAGGCAGACAGAACAGATAGGGCTTTAGTTACAACCAGACAATGTTCTACTGATGTTTACATGCAGGCTTGGTCTATGCCAGCTTTGCAAGCCTGATAGCCTGGCACTGAACATGCTACATGAGAATGCTACAAATGCAGTAAAAGGATCAGCTTCCCAGATTTTTGACTTAAGGCATTCCCTTGTGGTAAAGTTGGGTGAGGAAACAGAAGAACAGACTGAGGGGAAGAGGGGAAATTCAATAATCCAGAAGCATGTATTGCTGACCTAGTTACTTTGTGAAAATTTCAATAAGGAGGCTTAGGAAGTCATGACTATTACATGGTCCTCCTTGATCTTTTCATGAGAATGAGAAATGGTTGTTTTCAGTTTAAAAAAAGAAAAAAAAAAGATTCTGTATGTAAAGCTGCTCTTTGTTATGCTGTGAACTCCCTGGAGAGAATATCAGTCACCCTGCAGGGGCTGGAAAAATGAATGAATCCATCAGGGAAAAGGCTTTCTTCTCCTCTGACATGCTTTGGGAGACCACCCGCACACACATCAACCCTTCCTCTGCAGAACGCCACCTCTACAGTCCTGCCCAGCCTCAGCCAGCAAGGATCCTTCCTCTCAGAGCCCATCCCTGATGGAGTTTAGGTACTCTCAGGCTGAAGAGCGGCATGACCACGGGCATCTCACTTTCTGGGCAATGGTTTTAAACACTGTAGGAAAAGGAGACAATGCAACCACGAAAATAAATAATAGGAACTGTGGGGAGGTAGAAGGTACACAGCAGGGCAGCTGGCCAACTGCCACAGCCCAGTCACGGCAGAATCACAGATCTCTTTGTATGCAGGAGACAAATGAGAAGGGTAATCACTGCATGCTTGCAGGCAGAACCAGCCAAAGAAATAAAGGGTCAAACACCACCTGCATATGACAGCTCTTGCCTGAAAATCTTCATGAGTTCCATATCACAGATTGATAAATTTCTGCTGTTGAAAATGTCTTTAAAGTCTTCCCATTAATGAACCACACAAAGATTTACTTCTTCATTCTTGCAGTCTTTCTATGAGCTGCTCAAGAAGAATGGAATACCCTGGAGTCACTACCCAGTTATGTTACAGGAAAGCTCAACATAGCAGAGGGGGGAGCATCCTGAACTATCGAATGAGGGAATATTTTAAGAGACTAGACAGTTGGAGAAAAAAAATAGGGAAAAAGTGTAGTTACATCTACCATATTCCCCCAAGCAACCACTTTAATGAATGGAAGTTATTCACACACACTACTCTCCTAGAGCACTCAAAGTGCACAAGATATGTTAAGTCGCAATGTAACTACAACTTCAGATTTGCCCCAGCCGCAGAGCTCCTAAACAAGCATATGGAAGTTGGACTGGACAGCCAGGTAACACTAAAAACAGAGGATCAGTCAAAATGATAAGAAATTTCAGCTCCCTTTGAGCACTAAGACTTTTCTAAAACTGTTGCCTAAGCATTATAGCCATGTTACCAAAATTATAGGCTTCTGCAGCTTTCTATAGAGAGTTGTCAATAGTATCTGAGATACTAATCAGACCTTAAGGATCAGACCAGATCAGCATCTCAAGAAACAAAAGAATCTTGGACAGCTGCTTCTGCTGCCTTCCTGTAAATAACCAGAAGTGATAATCCGTCAGTAATAAACTGTGGTTTGTTTCAAAGTTCACCCTCTTGTACAGCAACATTAAAAATGTACTTACATTAGTTAGTGAGATGAAATCTACAAAATTACCACATTATCATCCAAAAGCCCCAGGCACCACTTAACCATGCCAACAAGTGCCGTATACATACACGTGATGTGCTTACTCCTATTCTGGGCTGCAAAATCCACAGCCTGACTAAAACTGAAGGGAGACAGCTCACCTGTGTCTCATGTTTAAAATATCCAGACCCAAGAGAACTATAGGTTAACTCTTGGGAAAATATAACTGAACACTCTTTTCTTTCTAAGTCAATAAAATTAATATCAGCTGACTTACAACCCTTTTGGATGAAACCTTAAACAAAATTAAAAGCCACATCCACATTCTGAGGAGGAGTTTGCCCCTTAGTCCTCATTTCTCATTCTCCACTTTGCTTCCTTTTAATTATACTGGCACTAGCAGCTTTGCAGTGAGAAGGGGGCTTCAGTTTTCATACAGACTGGGAAATGCAGACAAGCACTTTAAAAGGAAGTCCTTGTCTTGATAAGAAATCATCCCTCTTACACATTTCTCCTTTTAGGGGGCACTACCTATCCCCAACCAATTAATCTCCATTGTCCCAAATTCTCCCCCTGTGATTTTTCCTGGGCAAAATCCTTAAAGATACAGCACCAGAAGTTTGGAAACATCTTCCTTCCCCCAACTGCCTGAAATCTCTTCTTCCTAAGGTTCTGAGGACTTCAAAATACTGCAATCAAATTACTCTTTTGCTCCAAGAAAGAGGGTAGGATCACTCTGACCCCTGTAAGACTGATATCAAAAAAGCCTCCTCAAGGGAATTACAGCCTCATAACATACAGTTGCCTATTATTTATTTTGTGGCCAGATTCTCAGCTGGTATAAATCAGGGCAGGTTCTTTGCCTTCAACAGAGTAAAGCTGATTTATGCCAGCTGACAGTCTGGCTCTACATGCGTTCCACTTGCACAATGCTAGTTTTTAAAGAGGCCCGTTACAGTGCCCCAGGCACATAAGAACCACACTTAGGTCTTTACTTGGAAAATGTTGCTCTGAGGAGTAAGACTTTGAAACCCTCCTGCTGCTCTCTGAGTATGTACTGTTCAAATTCACTTGCTTTTCTAATAGAAGAAAATCTCTAACCCTGAAGGAGCCACCACGGCCTTGGGAACACAGGAGGGAATTTCAAATCCCTTCTACGTAGACCATTTTTTTAAAAACTGAGTTTAAATGCTGAATTAATGAAGCCCACGGGCATGCCAATGCAATATTTTGGAGGAATTGATCAACTGCACAGAGGGTTATCTTTCAAAACTTGTACTAATGATGACTATAAACAAGCCAGAAAGAATGTGGTGTGACTTTAAAATCATTGGCTGAGCTCATGGCTTTGACTACTCTATAAGTCTTTCTTTTTTACCTTAAAACCTCAGGTGTCTACTTATGGAGCAGTGCAACAGCTCTTCTGAGGGTGTGGGTTGAAGTCCTTAGGTACAAACAGGAGGCATATAGGGAATAGAAGAAAGCTTTCTAATACTGTTCATAGGCACAATGTTAACCTGAGGTGTCATTGTAGTGATGTATCTGTTGGGTTGTAAACTGAAGGATGCTTTAAGTGTGAGGAAGCAACCTCCTTTATCTGTTCCTGAAATGGATTAATTTCAGTCAAATTTTTGCCAAAATACTACTCTGGGTGAGCGGAGAATTGCAATCCTGGAATCAGACTATCATGACTGTTAGTAATAAAAATTGTGATACCTTTGCATAACAGAAATTTCTCAATATGGCTTGTTATTATGATATAAAACAAAGACTAGAAGACAGTAGTCATTCAGACAACTACCATTCCCATTCAACAAGGAGAAAATGAACACAGGGTACAGGTCAACCTAAAAATAAAAAACTGTCAGGAAAATGTTTTTCCTGTCCCACAAAGTACTATAACATTTCTTACATTTTCATACTTGCCACTGGAGCGAAACCAAACTAATTTGAAGTGGTGGGTGTGGGGGTGTTTGTGCACGCACGCACAACGAGACAGTGACATCCCTCCAATATCCTGGGGAGAATGGACAGGGGGAGCTCCAGATTCAAATGTGCACTCTATGAGCCAGACCAAGCCCTTGATTCTGCCTTTATTTTATCCTTGACCACTAATTATTCTGATTACTGATTATCAGTGATCTCTCTCTCTCTCTCTCTCTGTAACAGAAATTCCATCCTGGACTGAGAGGGGGGTAGGTTTCCTGATGAAAGTTTAATGGAAACTGGTACATTTCCACAAATTGTTTCAGTTTTGACAAATCAGCATTTTCCCATGAAAAACAGTGTCAAACACTCTCAACCAGCTCTAATTCTAACCAGATTAACTCATGGATGAATGCCAGCAGGAAGTTCTTGCTAAATACCAGTTGTTTGAGCAAAGGAAAACTACTACTTCCCCAGATGCTCTTCCCAGAAGTAAAAAGGCTTTAAAACCCCAATGAAAAAAAGGGACAGGTAGTTACAGCTATAACAAACACAATGGCATTTAGAGCAAGAGAAAGAGCAAGGAAATGGTATATTTTAGAAAAAATGCATCAACTGCCACTGCTTATTAAACTCTGAAACAGTTGCTAAACTTTGCAGCAGTACAAACAAATGCATATTAGTCCCTGACTCAGGAATATGTATAGACTGCAGGGCAAACCTCTTAATATATGTTCTAATTTAAGTTCTGCTCAAATCCCTAGATGTTAATGGACATAACCAAAGGATGGTGTGTTGTCACCAGCAGAAACGGAATAAGCAGCTCCTGGTGAGATCTGTTAGTTCCAACTACTACCTTGGATGAGTTTTTCATCACTGGAGGACATCTGAAGTGGTTTGCTGTCTCTACTTATCTTACCCTAAACATCTGTTCGCTAAGTAAATCTGTGTTCTTTCAGGCATTAGGGTGTAAATGATTGTACTCAACCAATTCCAGTGCTGCTGCTCTGCCTTTTTGCCAGAATGAAGACATACTATGAAAAATAATTGTTGAAGACTTAGATGGATCGAGAACCGAATCTTACAAATATTTATATCAACTCATTGCTTACAGTGGCATAGTCAGCACTATTAGCCTTAACATCAATGCCTTGCCCCAGTGTGCATGCCCACTCCTTGCTGTAAAAGCAATCTATCCCCTGTAGTAATAAGTTTCTCCACTGTTTCTTAATGCAACTCTTATCACTTCGACTTGCCGGTGAAGTTAAACTTAAAAAAAACTTTTAACTAATCTGTTGAAAATAAAGTGTATTTATTTTGATTTTTTTTCCTAATTATTCTTTTATTTTAACCTTCCAGAATTATGGTTCTTTAGAAAAGCATGGGTGCTTTGTCTTGACCTTTCATTTTATTCTTGATATAAGAGTTTTAAAATCAGTTCACATCATCCTACAGAAAAAAAAAAAGCCAAAAAACCATAAACCCCAAAAAACCATAAAACCCAAAATCCCTCAAACACCAACAAAATCTAAGGCTAAAGACCTATTAAATAAACCAAAATCTAAAGACTAAATATCTTACACTAAGGACTTGGCTAACTTTCTCTTTCATAAAAGGACTGGCTCTCCACTTCATGCTGGAAATCCATTGTACTCTCCAGCATTTGCATAGAACCATATAATAATAATAATCTGACAATACAAACTAGCCGCTATCCCTGGGCTGCGCTGCCTGGTAGTTTCTTCTCAATCAGAGGGCTCCCACATGGCAAAGGAGACACTGCACCGCTGGTCTCTCACCTTCCTCAGGATATATCTTTGATCCTCTACTCACAGTGGGGCTGTAGAGATCGTGGGCACACCAAGACTGTAAAGACTGACCTCTCTCCTGATAAGTCGAGGACAATGGGGCCACAAAAAGTGGCTGGAAGCCCTGACTGTCACTGTGCCAACACTCAACTGTAGCCATGACAGCCAGTGCAGAGACTGCATGGAGCACTTTCAGATCAAAATCTGTCATCGCACTAGTGATATCATTTCATCCCTAGCTCCTACAAAACGCACCTGGTTATGCAAAATCCAAGAGAATAACAAATTGGACCCAACCACTTGGTTTTGCCCATTCGTGTTAGACCATAACTGAGGCACAGCTCTTCTGAAGCCAGAGGAGTGACAGTGATACAAAGTGAATGCTAGAAAAGTGCATATAGCACAAACATACACTGTGGAAGGCGGGGCGGCGGAATTTCTCAGCCACAAATGCAAAATAATCATCATAAAAATATCCAGAAGAGGAAATAAAATCATGGTAAACTTCAAAACCTGGTGCTATGGTGATATTACACTCTTTTTCTCCCCCTGAAAGAGCAACTCCTTTGTAAAAGTCTAGTCCTGATAAAAGAAAACACAAAAACCCCAGAACCCAAACCATGAAGAATTTTCCTTCTGGTAAGATCCTGACACCATCTTTGCTCCTAAGTTCAGAATTAACCTTGTCACAATGGCAAATTTATCATGCACCATTACATGAAACTGCAACTAATCATCCCAGAACAGAGTCTTTCATTCTGAAGCAATGTTTTCTGGCTAAATGTAGGTCATAATAGCAAATGTTTATAAAATATAAGTGAAAAAATATTATTAATATGAAAAAAATATGAATTATTCCATTGCCCTTTTTTGAAATTACTTTTGAAACTGTTTCAGGAATCTTATATGCTATAACTCTACTGATACTAATGGAGCTATATTCACTTGCAGCAGCTTAAGATCTGGCTCATCATTTTTTTAATAGAAATAATTTCTATATGGAATTCACCATGTGAATATTATAAAAGCACGTTACTGTCAATGAGCTCAAAATAGCAATCATATGAAAGTGATTTTCAAAGTTTCAGGTATAAAAGTCTTAGAATTCAAGGATAACCCATAAACAGAAGAAAATGTAGTAATATCTGTTCTATTGCTACTTTCCTCTTGAAATAACTGGAAATGTGCCAGTTTTAACAGGGGGACAGGAATGCATTTTAGATTTGATCATGTTACAAACATGTTCCACCATGTTATGAAGCTGCTTGTTCTCATACCTCCCTCTTGCAGATATCTGAAGCAATAAATTTTACGTTCTGTTACTATAAAATTAACTGACCATGATAGGGCTTTTAAAACTAAAGAGACAAGAATACAAGTAGAATTTCACTCAGTGGAGAAATTAAGTTTCTGATGTTGAGAAATGAACAGTTATTACACAGATTATTCCAAAGAACTGGTTTTCCTACCCCAAAGGTAAATCACAGATTCATATTCACTTGAACACAGCACTGTTGATTTCTTATATGGGCAACTGCTGTTTTGCACTGCGCTACTGATCTACGGTTCAATATAGGATTCACAATCATTCAAAAAATCACACCAATGTAAACAGTGTAAAAAATATCAATTACTTGTGAGTAGTTCAGGAGATTAAGGCATCTCTTTCAAAGTAGGTAGTTCATGTTGGACTTGCTCACGAATTTTTGTGTTTGCTCAGAATCTTTATGGGAACGTGCCGTTCTTGCCTAATATTTTGCAGTGAAAAATGTTAAAATGAAATTTTAGCTGTGGTTTTATTAACCTCTTCACCAACAAGAGTCAGCTGGTTACTAGGAACAGCTGGGAACTGACCTATCTTGAGACCGGTCTCTCCCCTGCCTCATACTGAACTGCTGAGCTATTGATTATTACAAAGTAAGTAGCTCTTTTTTTTTCCTGTTTGTTTTCCCACAAACATTTGGCAGCTCAAGTTTTCATTTTGATGCCAAATAACAACCAATACCCAAGCCTCACAAATTCTGCCCCCGCAGAACTGTTGTTTCCCAACCAATTCTTCCTGTTACACACACAATAGAATCCTACAGTGATTATTAAAACAACATTTGGAGCTATAGGATAGATTATCTGACAAAAGATCTGCTCAGTTTTGGTTACTGTAGTGTGTAGATGAAGATCAGTATGAAAAAACCTGAATTGTAAACAATCTCTCTGTATTTTTTCCTACCTAGACCTATGAGCAGAAAGAAGAACAAATTCTTAAGTTATGTCCATTTTTAAAATGTAACTGTAGTTTGAGACTGTCTTTACTGGTTAAGTGAAAAAAAAGCACATAATAGTAAATAACACAACATTAACAAAAACGGAGCTTTTTCATTTAAAGCTTTGTCTGATGGGAATCTGTAAAAGCTTGGGGCTGGGGTGAAAATAAAAGCCATCACTAGCTGGATATGGTTTATATTCATCAGAAATAATAAAAATGTAGATCAAAATCAACAAAAAGGTGCAGATCTCAAATTCAAAATGATAACATTTTGAGCCCTGGGACACCATAGTGTCTTATTCTTAAACTGTTTTCATCATCTGCTCTAAGCTTCCATGAGTAACTTTGCAGGTATGTATGCAAAACCTGTTGACTTTGACAGGATTGTTAATGAAGCATGAAGTTATTCATTCTCTACATAGCTGCTGGCAGTATCTATAAAAGAGCTATCTCGTTTATGTTATTATGTTTTAGCAACAATTTTGAGAACGTTATTGATGTCAAATAGACCACAGGGAGGAATCAGAGGGCACAGAGCAAAGTTTGTAGAAGCTCAGGTGTCTGCACATCTTACCTGAAAACTAAAACTAGGTGTGATATTACAAGATAACTCAGAAATCTACTTAATTCTTCAAAACTGTTTGAGCTGCAGTTTTGCTGCAAACTGATGTGCACCAGCAACACGATTTAGGGCCTAACTTTGCAGTTACAGTTGTTAATTCGCTTATGAGAGTTAGTACGGTAGGACCAAGACCAAAAGCTCTTCAGGGGCACCTCTGTTTTGATACCTTATTTTTGCAGCTCTTGGTACATTCCAGATGTGAAGAATGCGACAAGCCACAGCCTCAAAAACCTGTCTAAGGATGTCTTGGTCAAAAACAACCAACCCAGCAAAACAGAATAAGGGATGTAAAGCGTCATTATAAGTGAACCAAAGAGCATGAGCACAGGAATGACGGCTGCTCACAGTCCAGAAACTCGCACCTAAACCAACTTTTTGGTGAGCAGCTGCCGCGAGCTCCGTGGCCACGCACCGGCTCGGGCCGTGCTGCACCTCCTAGCCCCGATCCGCGGGTGTGCAGGGACAGCGGGTCCCCATCCCACCCAAAGAGCATCCCCAAGGCTGGATCCCCCTCTCTGGCCCCGCACCAGCTGCGGGAGCCACCGAGCTGCCCTCTGCGGGCTCCTCCGGCCGGACCGGGCTGCATTTCCTGCCAAATCCTCTCCTCTACACCCTCTACGGACGGATCTCACTTTCTTTTTTTTTTCTCTTTTTCCTTTTTTTTTTTCCCTTTTCCCTTTCCCCCCCTTTTCTTTCTTTTTCCTTTTCTTTTTTCCCTTTTTCTTTCTTTTTTCCTTTCTTTTCTTTTTCCTTTTTTCTTTCTTTTTCCTTTTTTTTCCTTTTTCCTTTCTTTTTCCCTTTTTTCCCTTTTTCTTTCTTTTTTCCTTTTTCCCTTTTTCTTTCTTTTTTCCTTTTCTTTCTTTTTCTTTTTCCTTTTCTTTCTTTTTCTTTTTTTCCTTTTCTTTCTTTTTCTTTTTTTCCTTTCCTTTTTTTTCCCTCCTCCCGACCCCCACCCCCGCCATCCCCAGTCCTCTCCCCCCAGCAGCAGACGAATAAACAAAACACGCTCACCCCTCCCGAAGCGTTTCCAGCCTCAAAACTTTCTTAGCAACCGCGTGTGTGTCGCCCCCCACCCCGTCATCCCCGTCCCCATCCCCCCCTCCTCCTCCTCCTCCTGCGGCTCCCTCTCTCCTCCCGGCTCCCTCCCTTCCCCGGCATCTGTCAAGCGGCGCGGCGCCCACTTACCCCGCAGGCGAGCGGGGCCCGAGCAGCCCACGAGGAGGCAGAGGACGAGGCGCAGGAGGCTGCGGGGCGGCGGGGCGCTCATCGCGGGGGGAGCGGGGCTGCGCGGCTCGGACCGCGGCTGACTCACTGAAAACTTCGCTTCGGCGCTGCAGGGGAAACAGGAAATCTTAAAACTTCGCAAACAGCTGGGCAGGACTTTCTTACTCTTACACTAGTTCCTTCTCCCCCCCCCCCCCACCTCCTCTCGCTTCCCACAGCCACCCCCTCCCCTGCGCTCGCCCTTTTTTTTTTTCTTTCTTTTCTGGTTTTTTTCGACATGAAACCTCACCCAGTTCGGTGTCAATCATCTGCCAGAGGACAGCCCCTCTCAGGTCCGGCTCTCCTCGACGTGCCGCCCGGATCCCTCGCCGCTGCCTCCCCCACGAGGCGGGGACCGGGCACGGCCACCAGCCCCGGGGCCGCCCCTCTGGCTGGCGAGGGGGCTCGGGGACCTTCTCCCCACGAGGTGACACCCCTGCCCTTCGAGGCTTCTCCCGGGGCTGCTCCTTGCATCCGTCCCCCTGACCCAATCGTAGAATCATAGAATCACCAGGTCGGAAGAGACCCACCGGATCATCAAGTCCAACCATTCCTATCAAACACTAAACCATGTCCCTCAACACCTCATCCACATGTCCCTTAAACACCTTCCAGGGAAGGTGACTCAACCACCTCCCTGGGCAGCCTGTTCCAGTGCCCAATGACCCTTTCTGTGAAAATTTTTTTCCTAATGTCCAGCCTAAACCTCCCTTGATGGAGCTTGAGGCCATTCCCTCTTGTCCTGTCCCCTGTCACTTGGGAGAATAGACCAGCACCCTCCTCTCTACAGCCTCCTTTCAGGTAGTTGTAGAGAGCAATGAGGTCTCCCCTCAGCCTCCTCTTCTCCAGGCTAAACAACCCCAGCTCTCTCAGCTGTTCCTCGTAAGGCCTGTTCTCCAGCCCCCTCACCAGCTATCGATGCTGCTGGGTCCCACTCTCGCAGAACTGGCATCGGAAAGATTGGCACAACCCACAGGTGAACTACAGCAGGGGAGGTTGAAGCCAGGCTAATAACAGGAAACGTTCACCCAGACTATGTTCGCCCAGCTGGGCGCTCAGCTCGCAGATGTTGAAGCTGACTGTGACAACTTGTCAACTGCCTCTTTTTTTTTTTTTTTGTGTTTTCCTCCTAAAAGGCTGGTCGAACACCACTCGCTCCCAAGTGCTGCATATGTGACACGGATGAAGGTTGTCAGTGGATAAAGACACTGGAACAGATTGCCCAGGGTGGTGGTTGAGTCACCATCCCTGGAGGTATTTAAAAATGGGCAGACGAGGTACTCAAGGACATGGTTTAATGGCAGATAGGAATGGTTGGACTCGATGACCTAAGAGGTCTTTTCCAACCTAGTGATTCTATGATTCTATGATCACCGTCCTCCTCTGAAGCAGGCTTAGCTTCTACCACAGCCTTCTCCAGAATGGCAAAATTGGACATAGGATTCAACAAGTAGGACCACACTGGTGGCGCCAGCTTTGCGTGGCCTGGACAAGGGACTGTGAAAGCAATCAAACTCTCAATCTGAATAAAGCTTGAGCTTCCTGCCGACATAAACCCAGCCACTGCACAGCCAGCAGTTGCCTTGAGACCCATTTTTGGTACACCAAGCCTTCCTTCCACTCCAAGTGGGCATTGATTGAAAGGTAAACTGGTGCACAGGGCGATAATTGGAAGGTGTCTGTTCAGATGTTGGTGATCTCCTTTTGTCTCAGTTACAGCACTAGTTTAGAGGTACAGATCTGGATATTTCAGAAAAAGGGCTAAGCCATCAGGGGGAATATATATAATCACGCTCTGAATATCCCAGATCAACTCTGTATGAATTTGGAAATGTTTGCATAATGCATTTAATTGGCCTATAACAGACTTAAAGAAATCTCATTGTGATTTTATGTAAATTTAGTTTTAAAAACTCCCTAAATGCATTTTTTCACAGTGCAGTCCTGGTTTATGGTGCAAATTCTCATAAAACTCTCCAAGAGCATTTTCCCCTCCCTCACACCCTCTAAATGCAGTCAAGATTTGCTCAAACACAGTTGCCGCCTTCCAGAGGTAAGAAAAATGTTGGACCCCTCTTTGAGCACAGGCTAGAGAGTTCTTATCAGTTCCTGTGCACCAGCTCTGTGCTAGAAGCTGGCTGTGTTCTCAGTAATCCACTTAAATGAAAACATTTCTCAGCCCCCATCAGTATATACTGTATGCTCTATACAATTCCCTCGCCTTGTGGCTGCAGGTGCCGAAGAGTTGCTGTTTGCTTAGAAAGTTGGCTCAGCATACTGAATTCTCCTGATAGTTTTTGATGACTAACTTCCAGTATGAAAAGAAGCCTAAAAGCTATTAAATACAGGTTTAATGTAGCTATAAAAACCTGTCACAATCCAGGAGCGACTTGGCAAGCTGGCCTCTGCCTCACTTGCATCTCTCTTTCTTGCACAAGTGTCACAGCTCTTCTCCCACACAGGCACCTTCTGACCAGTCTCTCTCATCTGGCTCGCAGGAGGTGGTCCCTGATTATTTCGTACCGGTGCCATATCCTATGCCACCACAGGCCTTCTTTCTCACACAAGCTGATACGGTGCCTGTAATCTGGTAAGTAAGGACTCTACTACGAGTAAATTTCAGTAGTCTGACGCTTTAGATAAGCACTAGTTTTATTCCCACAAACATGTCATGCACTGAGGATTGTGCTACAGTTGCATTTCAGATGTTCAGAGAACCCATGAGAGTTGTAGGTGCTACTAGAAAGTTTTTGGGTGGAGGGAATGCAGCTTACCTCTCTATCCACCATAGAAGCATAAGTTTGTTACCAAAATCTATGTGGAAGTTGAAGTAAACCCCAACTCAGTTCATAAATTTGTCCCAGACAGGCTTACTAACAAAAGCTCATGTCCCGCTTCTTTGAGTACTATAAACTTCCCTGTTAGGGTCCAAATGCAGCTTAATCAGGATTTCCTGGACAACAAAAATATATGAAACAAGACTAAGCTGGTAATTTCTTTCCATTTCCTTGTTCATAGTTCCCAGTTCCCTATTTGTAGATGGCTTTTTTATTACTTACTTCTAGACTGAAACTGTGAATATTTAACCTCAGTCTGACTGAGGTAAGAAAAAGCCTGCTTTGAAGAACTGCAGATTAAATCTGTGAATAATTAACTCCAGCCTGACAGGGTGAGGAAGGCCACCTGATTTCAGTTCACTGCTCAGAAAGGCAAAATACTGAACATTTGTTTTTCCTTTCTGAGCCTTAAGAAGACATACCCAGAACACAAACAAGCTAGTACCTCTTGTATCTCAGGACCTTGTAGTAAAAACAGGCTGAGTGCTTCTTGCTGCAGTTTTAGGTGCCCAGCTTTTTAATACAGTCAATAAAAACTACTAACTACAAATGATCTCTCTTTAGTATTCCAACCATTTCTCAGCTTGCAGTATCATATTTCTGTCAAAATCCCATGCAAACTGCAGACTTATTCTCATATGAAGAACACTTTCAAGCTTCCACAAAACTTGCATTGTTACTGATGACTGTTGTTCCACTGGATGAAACATACACTTTTCACTCAGTCATTCTACCCACAGTCAAGAACTGATGATGTACCCAGTAAAGACATTATTAGCTCCAGTGTTGCTTTAAGACTCCCACAAGTCACTTCCCAGATTCACTGACTAAGGATTAAATAAGGCCTATACAGCTGCACTAACAAAATGTAATGTTCATACCTAAATAAAGCTGACATATGTGGCTTAGGGAGAAGACACTTTACCTTACTTTAGCTGCCTGAAAGTTACAGGAGATGGCTGAGAGAACCTAGCACATTTACAGCCATCTAAAGGACCAGTTTCATATGTTTGACTGTAGTGGGTTAGTCCCAGATCAGGTTCAAGGAACGAAGGACGGAGAAGAAAGGCTGGATGAACAGAACTGCAATTATAGAGGCAGTAAGACAGGTCACCTAGATTCCCTCTGTCGTCAAAGGATGGAGAGCAGTCTATGTATATTAAAAACCTCTAGACACAAAAGCTGGTGGCCAGAGAGCATAGTTAGCCCAGACCCTGCTTTTTAGGTTCCTTATATTAGATTACATGAATCCTAAAGAAAATATTCTTTGATCTGTATATATCCAATAACGCAAGGATGCTTTACTGACTGGCAAATATTGGAGTTACTGCCTATGATTTTTGTCTGGAATGAAACAGGGCAATCAAGAACATAGTATGCTGGTATTGACTTGACAAAACTATTAATTACATAACTTTGACCAAAATCAAAACATTGGTGAATGAATAAATTTTGTCACAACTACTTCCAAAAGAATAATGGTAAATCTGCTACAAAAAGTTGCATATCCTATTTTTACATTTTTAGTATGATACAGATCGGTTTTTGTTTTGAAGCAGTCAATTGAATTTCTTTGTTCTCTCCAAGTAACATATAAAAATAACACATGGGAGCAACATAAAACACTTTGATTTCACTAGAGTGAAGGAAAATATTTACTTTCAGGGAAATGTTGCCATTTCAGTTCAAAATCAAAGTCAAATTTTGTAACTCTGCATTATTTGAAACCCAAAACTTCTGTTCCCTGCAGTGCTCTGTTCACAAATCTGACATTCGCCTGCTAATTTTCAAATTGAGGGTGCTAGGCATGGAGTATTAGTCTTCCAACATTCTTGAGAGAAACCCTGCCTGTCTTGTACATAATTCACTGAAGATGACATAGTTCTCCTTTGGAGCAGTGTTAAACTATTGTGCCTTATGTCACTGCTTGCATCCTGTTTCTCTCTTAATTTAGGTTATCACAGAGCACAGAATTACAGCTACTATTAAATGCAGGCTTCTTGTTTTGCATAATCATTGGTTTCAACTTGCAACTAATAATTTGCACTATTATGAGAACACACGCAGCCTCAAGCAAGGGCATTTACAAAAGGTTACATTCATTGCAAAACGTTTTGAAAGGCTCATAAAAAGTGTTTGGACTTAACACAGTATTATGCTTATCTCACGGATATAATCAAATTAAAACATCTGTTGCGTGTAATCATCCATCAGAAGGAGGCAATCAGCTTGTTATCAACTCCTGCATACATCAGAGGCAACAAGAAATAATGTTATCTTCAGGGTTTATCTTAGTAATGCTTTCTGTCCAAATCTCCTGAATGACACTTAGTGAAATAAAGTTTAGAAATATTATTCAGATTAGCACTAGACTCTGAGGGTACAGTTGTTCACATAATCTCTGATTTATAGCTATAATGCAAATCAACCATTTTTAAGCTTCACTGAATTGACTTGTTCTGTGTTTATTGTGTACGTGTAGATACCCCCAAGAGTGAAAGCAGAAGTATGTGCCAGAAGAGACATCACTCCTGCAGTCCTTATGGCCCAGGCAGAAGAAGCAAGCACCATTAACCTTGCCACAAAACCTTTTACCTGAAGAACTCCATTCTAATTTTCCAAAAGCAAAAGATATCTGGAGAATTTTACACTGTTTTCGTGAGTTTCTTGTACTTCTCACAATGAATATCTGAACTGGGGGAAAATCTTGCACATTTCTATAAGCATGTTTTATCTTTTGTCTTAACCCTTTAACATGTACAAAGAACTAGTAAAACTAAGTCTAGATGAAATAGCATTTTTAAAAGACCTGGTTCCAAATCAGTACAGATCATTTTGGGAGATTAATTGCTCAAAACCATGGTTACCCATGGAACATGTCTCCATTACAAAATTTGTAGCGTTTATTATCATCAAAGCTTGTTATTTTAGGTTATTCATTAGAAAGAATTTGAAGATTGAATGCCAAGCCCCAGAAATATCTGAAGCTATCAAAGAACCTAAGAAACATAACACAGAGGCCCTTCTGTTTCATTTTTCCCACTGGAACAAAAGGGAGTTGTGAATCTATGATACAGCATATCCCTAAATCTAATCTGAAAGAATCCAAATACTTCAATAGCAAAGCCCCAGAACCAAGGGAATTATACTTCCACCCACCAAGAAGTTCATATATGTGTTATTCAGAAATGCAGTACACTGGTGATGTTAAACTGACTTATTTGACCAGGACTTTTAAACAAATTTATTTCATATAGCATAGTTGTTTGTCTCAGGAAGGAAGTGCACGCTTCCATAATTTTTATCTGCAAGGCAACTTTATGATCTGTGGTCACAGAAGGTGGCTACTGTGTTTTAGAGGTCATAAACTGTACTGCTGAATAGCAGGATACAAAATGACTTGGGAGTTGGATATTTTTCAAACAGAGCTGACTGTGGAACAAGCGGGCTGTGGCCTGCAAAAAACTCAGCTAAAATCGTTCACTTTTTTAAATTTTCTTTTTTATTTTGTGACTGAAACCATAACCGAAATAGTCTGTGAGCCCCATTACAGGCTGTGGACACAGAGATTCTCACATCTGCCAGCTGATGGGACGTCTCCCCAGCCAGAAGATGCTCTCTGGGAAGTCCTGCCAGCCCTGAATGTTTTGCAGGCATTTCCCTTTACAACTCAGGGAAAACTAGCCGGGCTCCCATCAGTAGTTTCAGTTCTTGGCTGGAGAAGTCTAATACTGGGCAGTGAAAATTACATAGTGATCACTTTAAACACTCAATAGATGTGAAGGATACCTCTTCCATCCGATAGAGTGGGGCATTAAGGACTTCTGCAAGGATCATGGAGAGGTTGTTATTCCACAGCTGCAGTGATATTCAAGGCGCTCTGCACCCCTATAACAATATAGGGGTTATTTTTCTGAAGAGCTTTTATAGCATTTGCTATCTGATGCATGTATTTCCTTGACATAAATATTAGCCTGATTTTCATCCATACCTTTCTTTGTTGATTTTTTACTGTGATTAAAAAATGAGAAAAGATGGAGAAATAAATTTCAGGAATCTTCATCACAAATGAGAAGTAATTCAAAGTAAATCTGTCTGTGTAATGTTACTCTTGTATGTTTCCAAATTTTTTCTTTCAAAGGGCATGCTATTCTGAACTGGCACATTTACCTTTTATTGATTTTGTTGCCTTCTTCTTGCCTCCTTTCATTGGGTTCCTTTCTCTTATTTCTCCTACTCTCTAACATATCTTTCCTTCCTTTGTTTCGCTTTATTCATTCTGTGAGTTTTATTCTATCCCCACTGACTTTTCCTCTGGATATCAACTACAGACTGCTGTTTTAAAAATAAACCTTTTTTTAAAACTTCTTTGCAATTGCTACTATTTCAAACTATGGTACTGTTAGACTTAACAAGCTGCCTCTTCAAAAGGATATCTGCTTGTGTGATTTTGCATGCGTGTTAACATTTAAATCACAATAAGTCCCAGACTATTAGTTTCACAACTAGCAACAATCACACTCAGTTAATTTATCAGTGGTAAAACTTTTGAATCTCATATAGAATCATTTTGTCAAAGCCCAGAATAAAGGGCATTGTGAAATCGGAGTGGCATAATATACTTAACAGCTTCTTTATTTGCTCTGTTAACCACAATTTAGAGTCCCAGCCCAGGTTGGTCTCCATTCCATTACCACTCTCAACAATTCCTTCTAGCTATTTTCAGATGTGCTGATAAGCAGATACCTAAAGCCCTGAAAAAAGCCATGGCACTAAGGTCCACTTTTTCTACCAGTAAAATACACGCATGTGGTGCTTGCAGGGTGAAGCTGAATTGAGGTTGGCATTGAAGAATGAGCTTGGCCTCCCATGCAGAACCTGCCTCCACTCCTCTCTGATCTGGTCATGAAGCTTAGTGGCGTATCAGGGAGTATAAATCCTATTTTCACTAAAAAAACATTCTTAACTTGCAGGAAGGAACAAATTGACTCATGAGAGCACTGAACACCATCTGGTGTTGTCCCACAGTTTGCCTGGCTCTTCCACCCTTTCCAGGGCCTGAATCATGAGCTCAGACAAATGCTGCACTGAGACCCACTCCCAGACTTGCTTGACACATTCTCCTGGAAGACCTAGAGGGGGCAAAGATTGATCAGGCTAGTCTACACACTCGTGTTGCCAAGGCGTATGTTGACTGCAGTGAAGATCTCTCTTCCAAGTAACTAAAGCAGAAGCTAAACCATCAGGAGACTTTTACCATAACCCAAAGCTATACCAGGATGTTTCAGTCTCAGAGCACCTCCTTTCTGTCCTGTCTCCCTCACTGGCATCAATGCATTCTCTCACCTGCTCCTTCCAGTTCCTGAGTCCACTCTCTCAGTCTCCCCAGTGTTATTTCTAGCCTCTCTGAGCTCCTGCCAGCTGCCGCTGCTTGCTTGTCCCACTCAGCCCACTGCCTGGCTTGCTGGGCAGCAGCCCCGGCTGACAGGATTTGACATACTTTCTTCGGGCTGCTGTGCCTCTCGAAGGAACGCTGGGGTACGTGCAACTACCCATCCTGTACAGACCACCTTCCATAGCTCTTGTGGAAACTTTTCTTCATGTGAAGTTTCTTACAACCAATAAGAATTAAAGAAAAAAAAAGCCATCTGATATACCTATTAGGTCATTGTTTAATTTCTTTCCTTACTTAGCTGCAGTGGGCAAGAGAATTTAGAAGGTAAACATGATTTTTACCATTGAACTGCCTTTAATACGGCAATTAAAGCGTTCTGGTGCCACAGAGCCTTTTCGTCACTGACTTTCTACACAGAAAAACATGGAATGAGTGCTGTCTTGGACTCTTTAGTAACTTGGATATCTCACTGCTGCGTATTGATTAGTTTTGATGTCATTCATCCTCTTGGGATAAGAATCTGGCAAAGAACAAATTTACACAGACAGCTCAAGTATTGTTCCTTCCCTTCCCCATACCAAGCCAGACATGGCTGTCAGCCCAATCATTTAGTACACAGGCTCTGAAAGTCTTCAGTCATGCAGGACATCCTCTGAAAGTCACAATTCCTTCCACGTGCCATGACAAATAGTGCCAGCTGTGGTTGTATTGCATGGCACAGCTGGAGCACAGAGACAAGCTCCATTGCTTTCCTGTTTTTTGCCTACTGTCCACCCACCTTATGGCAAAGGAAGACAAACCTTTGAAGGGGATTCACTGACAACCAGGAGGCAGGCAGCTCATGGAGATGATGAAGGGAGCTAGGTACCATTTTGCCTGTTCTATGTGGGCACGTAGACCTTCACCTCACTGAACTGCAAGTCAAGTAAGCAGAAGTATAAGTCATCTTACAAACTTCCACTGGAGACAGTGCCTGAAAGTAACCACTACAGGGACCTGAGTCTTATTTTCTGCTGCTAATTTTTATGCAAACCTATTTTGTAAAAAAAAGAATAAACTCCTCAAGCATTAATCATGCCAACAGCATACTCCTTTCTCCAGGGAGCCATACGAGCTTTCTATGAATCAGAGAAAACCTAATGATTCTTATAGACTAGGAGACACTACTCCCTGTAAAGTGCTCAAAGATCCTCAGCTGGAATGCATGATGGAGAACGAGATCCCTGGGAAGCACAGGTAAACTTATTTTCTCATGGGTGATTATTTTGACTTAAAAAAAAATAGTCCCTTTCCTTACAGCACTGAGCAGATTTTTAGGCAAGGATATATATCTATTCTTATTCCTGTTGTTGACTCTTGTCAACCTGGCTTTTGTGGTACATGAAGGGACAAGATGGGAGGATAACTCATACCTCTGCAGACATATTTTCTCATGTTCCACATGGAAGTAATACTTATAACCCCACAGTGTGGGACTTCTCTATTAGGGTATATAAGGCAGACTTCCTAGGATGAAAGCACCATAAATGATATCTATACTTTATAACTCTAGTATGTTTTCGTGTTCATGGCTTTTCAGGTGCAAACATTATTCTCTTTGTAGCAGTCATATTAATGTCTCTTATGACATCATCTCATTTGCAGTATCAAATGTGGTTCTTCTGGGGCATGCTAACATCACCACTTATTATTGTAACTCAGTGCCAATCATAGACCAGCAACATGAGCTTTCACGTGTGAAAGGAGTGGTGACAACTGAGAACTGGCAGGTGTTGATAGAGTGTGTAAGCCAACATGCGATAAGCAGGGACCAGTGTGAACTTCAGTTTCAAAACCTAATGCGTATTTTGCAAAGGCTGCATTTGCAGCTCTGGAGAGGAATTAGAGGTTGTTTTGCAGCAGCCACAAAATAACCTTCTTTTATTGTGCTACAAAGCATGCACACCACTTTCAGCTTTTGCAAACCAGTTTACCGCAGAGACTTCCTTGTGGGTTTACCCCTACTGTGTTGATACTATTGTACACAGGCAGCTAGACTGCTGAGAGTATGCAGCTGGTGGGGGCCTTTCTGCCTCCTTTCACAGCAGGCAGCTATTTCTGGCCTTCAACTACACCATTTTAGGAGACGGGCCCCAAGCTGTAAAGTCTGAATCTGGATGGAAACACAGTTTTCTTCAGCATTCACAGGAGATCTCATCCAAGTTTTGGGCTTGTTCCATGCAGCTCAAAGTCCAGCTGCGAAGTCTTTCAACCAAAACTTGCTCAAAGCTTTGGGGTCTGAGATTGTATTTCTGGTTTAGCTCCATTTCTAGATATTTTTGAAAACTCTATATGTAGATAATTTAAGGCCAGACCTTTGTCCCACTGAAGTCAGCAGAGTCTTGCTTTTTTGACAATAATTTTGAAAAGGCATTTAGGTCATATAGGTAAGATCAATGTCAACTGGAATATTCAGGAGTTTTTCCTACGTGTCTAACATTCTGTTGCCAATTGGGTTTGCAGAAATTATTGCTTTAGGTTTGTAGAAGTCTCAATTTTTTAATCACATTTTATTTCATCAGACTCGTGACCTTCTCTATTTAGTATTAATGCAAGAAACATGTCCAAAAAGAAGTCTATGTTTGGACTTCACGTATTCTAATAATCACTTCTGAAGTGGTGGGTTGTTTCCTTTAACAGACTCTAACAGTGCTAAATGCACTGAGATAGCATAACAGGTGAGAGAGAACTGCCAAGCTATTCCAAGGCAACAATTTTTATGTTCTTACCATTGCGTAAAATTACGATCTGACTCAAGCAGGTAAGAGCTGACAGTGCACTGGACGGCTCAGAACACCTGTTGTCTGAAGAAGAGGACAGCAATGTATGCAGAGCACAGTACTCCCCAGGTTCATACAGGAGTTTTTAGAGCAGTTTTGCTCTTAATTCAATGTTGCAAAAGGTTTTGGAAAATGTATTGCTCTTCTAGGAAAAGGAGGCTTTCTAAAGCCTATGTTATTTGTTATATTTGTTTGAAACAAAATTAAAATGGAATGGGTTGTGCTCACTGAGCAGTGGAGAAACAGAAGTTGGCTTGAAATGAAATGAGCTCAACTTGACAATGCTCAACTTCAGATACATGTTAAGCAATTTCCTGGTAAAAGTGTGATAAAGATTATTTGTATAAACAGTTACTTCTCCAGCCATGTAGAAACAAGTGCTATCAGTAGCAGGGGGTGGCTGTGGTCACTGTTAAGCAGTCTCAGTGATCTCTGATTACCCACCTAGCACTCCTCCACAATGCTGCACAGTTCCCACTGGCTGTTGTTGGCCTTGGAAACACACCGGTGATTTCTGTTCAGTCTGTGTGAAACTTCATTGTGTTGGATGAAGGAAATCCTTGTGTATCCGAATTTCATTTCAGAAGCCTGATAATGACAGCTGGTTTTTAAGTGCTTAGAAAAGTAGCAAGAGCAGAAAGACTCTAACAGACTTCAGAGATCAAAACAGAGCCCTGGGAGAATCTACAGCTGCAGCAGCACCTGTCATGTCAAGCTACTATGCATGTAGGTTAGGACATGTAAGGAGGAAAAGAGGAAGAAATTAATGTTGTTACATATGGTCATTCTCAGCACTGTTACTGCTCTTACCATGTGAGTGCAGACAAGAGATTTAAGATTTAAACATATTTTAAAAAGGGCTCTGCAAGGAAAAAGCTACTAAATGTCTTTACCACTGGACAGTAAGTCTCTTGGAATACTTTCATATTTATGAAAGAGATAGGGAATATTTTTGAACGGGTCAGCCTTACAATACGACAGCTCTGTAAGATTCATGTAACTATGTGGGATGCTTTCTAACAACTGGGAATTGGGCAGAGAAGAACCTGATAAAGTGAAGTCCAATGTTATTGAGGTCAAGTTTTAAACTCTTCCTACTTATTAGCTTTTCTGTAAGCAGAAATTCCCTAGCACTGTGAGGCGCTTCAGGCTTTATCCAGAAAACAGCTTCATTACAGTACACACGCAAGTCCTTAAATAAGTGAATAATTTAATTCTATAAGAAACCATGGTGGTGAAAATTTCCTTCAAGAGAAACAGCAACACACCCCTGTGCACCTCTTCCAGAACCATCAGGATAGCTCTGTGGGCAAGCTTTGCAGAACCACCCCCATCACCACAGGGGAGAGGGAGAGGTGAGCCCCTTCTAGTCAGTGAAGTTTGTTCTTCAGTTGTACAGTGCCGTTTTAAGGAGGGTTAACGTCTCTACATATTCTACTGCAAAACGACTGTTCAAGATGATGGCAATACTTGAGTACACATAGATAAACAATTAATGGAAAATTTTTACCCTACTTAAAAATTGAAAGAACAAAAAACCAGATTTTCTGTGAGCTGCTGGATATTTGGGAACGAACTCGGGTTTAGCCAATTTTCTCTTTCACAAACCATACCTTGTCCTTCCTTTTACATTGTATGTCTTTTCTTTCCTGTACCATGTCTTCCAAATGGGCTCAAAAACTCGTAGGATGTGTAATTTCTTTCAGTGAAGTAAATTTAAGCAAAATAATCTGCAATAGAATTGCTTTAATTAGGGAGAGAGTTGGTTGGAGACACAGCCGAAGGAAACCAGAGAAAAAGTCCCACCCATTTTTAACTATGTGGAAAGATGATCTTGGGGAGTTATGTGCTGAGAATTTATTTGTAGCATAATGTTTTGGCACTGTACAATATTTTGTTTGATTGCTGTGGTAGCAGACTTACCTACAATGGTTTCACAGATAGATTAAAGCCAGGAAAGTAATATGTGCTGGTAAGAACTAGAAAGAAATGGCTCACCAGTGACAGTAAGCAGTTCTTCAAGGACTACCAGTTTACACATGTGGATTAGCAGAACTAGCAAGAGTTTTTGCAGCAGTGCTGTCTGGCCTTCCTTTGGAGAAGAGTTCTGTAAATGCACGACTTGTTCAGAGGGAACTCTGCACAAATGCAATGTTTAAAACTGACTGATATTTATAATGAGGTTAGTATTCAAGCTCAAGTATTTTTGCAACTTGGTTAGCACAGTTAATTCCTCAGATGATGAGGTCTCCCTCTGAGCTGTGGCAAAGAATAAAAAATGAGCAGTCAAATTTAAAGTTGTCTAACCTTCTTCCCTGAAAAAAACATGCCTTTCTCAGAGGTCCTGGAGTTGTAATCAGAACCAAATAGATTAAATCAGTGTCTTAAGAGAGAGATCTGTGAGTTTATTTATCTTTGCTAATGTCAGTCTACATTGGGCAATCAGGCTTCACCGTGCACCTTTCTGGAAAGAGTGAAGGCAGTAGTGTTCCTTTATCTCCCGTAGCAAGGTTCTGCTTTTAATACTAAAGCGAAACACTAAACCTCTTCCTAGGGACTTTAACTATTTTATGGTATTTACTCTGTGTGATTTTATAATTTCTAATATCAGTGACCCTAAACTACTGAAGTCTTACCGGATAGCAAGAACTCGTGCACTACAAGTGTAAGCAATTCATATCGCTGATCAGGAATGTTGTTTTCTTTCTGTGTGAGCTATAGCCATTGGATCCATGCATTCATTTTTTGTGACAACCCTGAGAAACCACTCCTTTCTGGTGCTATTCCACAAAGGTGGGAAAACAGGGAAGCAGCAAATATAGCAGTTTTCCCTGATCCAAGGAAGCTGCAGAAGAAATATTCTTTAGGATTTTGCTAAGAGGATCAGCTGGATCAACCAGCTTAGCCCCATATTCTCCAGGAATTCCCCTTATCCACGACATTAGAAAGGACTGAGATTTGGTGAAGACTTTTCAGGAAATTTAAAGAAACAGACGTTTTGTACACTTTGGAAGAGAACAGCAATTCATTCCCTAAGCATTGTCCATAATAATATTTTAAAAATATTTAGAATTTTTCTCAAGCTTTTATCTTTCTATTTTACTGCCAATCTTTTTCCCTCTGCATATCCTATTTTGCCCCAAAAATGTTGGAACGGAGGAATACTCAGAAAAGCACTGAGGTTTGATTTCAGTCCGCCCTGAAGAATCTTCCCCAGACTGGAATAAAACAAAATATAATTTTCAAAATAATGCAACCCTCTTATTAAAGAAAGCATGCAATTTATTTTTTCGTTAACTTTTTAGGTTTTAGAAGCACTGGCAGTAACTATGGTGATTGTTATTACTATCCTGTTTTAAAGAATACAGCTACTTTTGTGACAAGGTTCAAAAGATTAATCAGAACTGCTGGAGATGGAAAGAATTACATAGGTAACTGTAAACAACTTGCCTCATCGGCTTTTTTTCTTATGCTATTTTTCTTGTTGATATTTTCCACATCCAATAAAAGTGATTGTATGTAAATGAAAAGTATTGCCAGTGTTGGATTTGAAGAGCTTACAAAGCATTGGAACTGCCCTATACTTGCATCTGCAGAGAATGAAGAACAGTTGTATTTCCTTATTCTCATCAGAGCTTTCTCATCAATTATTAGTGTTCGCTGTTGGGAAGACATAAAAATTGCATCAAGATATTGGTGATAGCTATCGTACAAAAATAAGTGCAAGTACAATCAAAGTATAACTACCATCTGAAACAGTTAGTCTTACAATGTTGGATGGATCTTGAGAGGCAGAATAACATGTCCATGGTCATACATTAGCTGCGTTGTAATGATGTCCAAGGTCTCTACAGAAGGATAATGATGTTGGAGAGTCTTCTGTGTTAAATACAAAACTAAACTGAACTATTTGAGTTAAACCACTGCTGTGTCTCCATGGGCACTGCTAGACAGCTTTATTCCTAGCTGATGTTGTTATAGTGTAATTCAGAATGGGAAGTCACCTAGTAGAAGTGCCACCTAGAATAAGACTGAGAAGTTGCCATTAATTGCCCTCTTCTGGACAAAACACAAGTTAAAAAAAATGCATAACTAATGACAGGGATCTTAAAAGAGATGCCTTTCAAATTAGATACATTCTTTTAAAATGCACTTGGGGCACAACCACCCTATGCAGTGCTACAGACTAGGAGAAGTCTGTCTAGAAAGCTGCCTGGAGGAGAGGGACCTGGGGGTTTTGGTTGACAGACAACTGAACATGAGCCAGCAGTGTGCCCAGGTGGCCAAGAAGGCCAATGGCATCTTGGCTTGTATCAGAAACGGCGTGACCAGCAGGTCCAGGGAGGTTATTCTCCCTCTGTACTCGGCACTGGTGAGACCGCTTCTCGAATCCTGTGTTCAGTTCTGGGCCCCTCACCACAAGAAGGATGTTGAGGCTCTGGAGTGAGTCTAGAGAAGAGCAACAAAGCTGGTGAGGGGGCTGGAGAGCAGGTCTTACGAGGAGTGGCTGAGAGAGCTGGGGTTGTTTAGCCTGGAGAAGAGGAGGCTGAGGAGAGACCTCATTGCTCTCTACAACTACCTGAAAGGACGTTGTAGAGAGGAGGGTGCTGGCCTCTTCTCCCAAGTGACAGGGGACAGGACAAGAGGGAATGGCCTCAAGCTCCGCCAGGGGAGGTTTAGGCTGGACATTAGGAAAAAATTCTTCACAGGAAGGGTCATTGGGCACTGGAACAGGCTGCCCAGGGAGGTAGTTGAGTCACCTTCCCTGGAGGTGTTTAAGGCACGGGTGGATGAGGTGCTAAGGAGAAAGGTTTAGTGTTTGATAGGAATGGTTGGACTCGATGATCCGGTGGGTCTCTTCCGACCTGGT
The DNA here is from genome assembly GCF_032191515.1 of Phaenicophaeus curvirostris. Classification (NCBI taxonomy): domain Eukaryota; kingdom Metazoa; phylum Chordata; class Aves; order Cuculiformes; family Cuculidae; genus Phaenicophaeus; species Phaenicophaeus curvirostris. The sequence goes on along the minus strand of NC_091397.1, from coordinate 46,796,145 downwards.
TATTCTATGATTCTGTGATTCTATGATTCTATGAAAAATTGTGAGCATGACTGATCATTGAACAAACTGCTGCAGGCAACGTTGTATTCTGTATTTCTTGACGTCTCCAACTTGAGAAGATAGAAGTTGTAACTAAACACAAATTACTGGAGTAAGTTAGAATTAAAAAATGTAGGTCAGACTAAACAAACTAATAGTCCTTTCTGGCCATAAATTCCAAAAATCTCTGAAGAGTGTGAGAACAATAGGAAAAATGTGGACAGCAGCTCTATCTGTCTAGCTCCAGCTGCTTCTTCTCACTAGCTGTCGGCTCAGGGCAGAGCACTTCTCTAATCTGTGGCTACTAAGAAAGAGAAGTTCTTTAGCTTTCTTGCTTTGGATTAATCTCTCCTCTTCTGTGAGCTTCTCTACCGTTTGTACCAGGCTGTGTTTACTTGTATGGATTTGGATTTCTTGTAGAAATTCCTCAATATTTGGCAGAAAGGAAGTGCTATGACTTCAGCCTCATAGGGTCTGCCTTAGGACAAAAAAACTTCAATCTAGCAGGGATGTAGAAATTTATACTGAGGTATTTCTGTGAATTTTATTACTTAATCTCACACCAAAGGGCTTGTCTAAACTCTTCGGGCTGCCCATTTTCTGCCCATTCCTAAAACATTGAGAGTGATACATAAATACACACTTTCTACAAGACTTTGATGGTCTATTTTGTGAACTAATTACATGCATCAGATGTTGAGTTTAGGCTGTGACATTTTCCCAAAGCACAAAAGGCTTTGTTCTGCTAATGCATGTCTCTTAGCCAGAAGTGAGTGCAGGCAGAATGGTGATGGAGACTGGGGAAGAGCTTTACAGATGCTAAACTGCTCTCTTGGTACATGATACACCATGGGAACAACCCCTGACTGGTATGAAGGATCCTTTAATCCTCGTCTTCATAGAAATCTGTGTTAGCCACAAATTTACAGCTAGCTTTCTGTTGTATGAATTCAGTCACACCTATTGCTCAGTTTAATTCAAAATCTGTTTATCTGTTCATCAACTGGTGCTTCACAACTTAGGTTCAAGAATATCTCCAAAATCAGAGTCTGGTTCTATACAGGCAGGTAAAAATTTTGGCCATGGACCTTATAGGTCTACAAGGTAATCTACAATGGAAAAGCATGGAAGCAAGCCAGTTAGCCCACAAATTTTCCTTGTGACAGGAATACTGACCCAAGAGTGATTTATACTTTGAAGATTGAAAGCATTTTTGCTATGCAATTTACACACTCTTGCGTTTTGAAGTCTTGGCCTCAGCACAGAAACAATCTGCGTATGTTCACTTCCACCTAAGCCTTCTGGGTCAAACCTTGCTGTACTGCTCTTCCAAAGAAATATGTACATTTTGATGGAGTATCCCTTTCAGTTTAGTTTACTTTTATTCACATTCTTTACTATCATATAAAAACCACCCTCGCTACAGTGGCTTGACTTGTACTCACTTGGAATTTGTCACTTGTCAAAACAACCCTAAATATTACATTATTTCACTGTTTTAGAAGCAAGCTCTAAATACTTCCTCCTTCCATCTTCCTGTCTTTTCATTCTAAATGAAACAGTAGCCTTTACTTGACTAATTCCAGCATTTTGTAATCACATCAGAAATGCAATATCTTAAGGACCTCAAATCAAGTTTGAAGCAGGAGAAAACATTTCAGGAATTAAGCGTTTTGAAACAAATTATATTCCACAGATAGACAGCTGAATAAACCACATGAATTGACCTTTACCCCCAGGACATCTCACTCATGGAACTTCAGAATGATTGTTTTAAAACTCAGAGTACTTGAAAACCTTTAGAATAAAAGTTCCTCCTTTGGAATAAATGTAACAGAAGATGGAAAGAACCTGAAGGTGAAAAAACGAGCTACTAAGACTAAACCCAAAACAGAACAAGGTAGTATCTAACGGCCTTCTACAGGACATCGAAAGCAATAATGAAGTCCCTGGATGGGATTCTTTGCATATGCTCCATGGGAACGACATTCATTAAGTGGTTTTTGGTGGGAAAAAGCTGAGTGAAAGGAGGAAGGATTATGGAATAAAACCAGCTGTTGAGTTGTGTCATATATGGTAATACGCCTCCCCACCCAATTACATAGGGAAAACTGCAGTATTTCATGAAGATGATCAGAATCCAGCAGAGCATTCCATAGCAGGTTTACCTTGGCAAGAGGTGCAGACACGGCAAAGCAAATCCAGATTCATATCATGGGTAATTCTCATATATTTTCTTCTGATCCTCCTGATCTAAAGCACATGAGAGGTATGCAGCTGCAACTGACATGTCTTCAGTTGCTTTGAAAATGATGGTTAAGTCTTTAAACAGGTACTGAGAAAGTGGAAACCTGCTGAGGGACTTAATTTCAGACATACTGCGCTAGAAGCACCTTACTCCATGGAAAAAAATCAGCAGTCACCTTCTAGATCTGTTCACAGTTTTTGGATTCCAATCCTGTTGCAGGATTCAGGATGGAGGTGACAACTGCGTGAATCACTGGGACAAGATGCCCATGTACAAGGAAATGACAGAGTTTCCCAGTGAGCCGAAGGTAACAAATTGCTGAAAATTTTATCATCCAAGTCTAGTGAATAGGTAGCCGTAACTTTGATAAATAAGGGCTGTATATCTTTGAAGGAGGGTGGTGGCAATGTTTAGGCCAGCTCTTCCAAGTGTTTCACCTTTGAGCCAGAACACTTTGGTCTTGCCTGAGTTCAGCCTAAGCTGACTTCTTCATCTAGATAGTTACCAGCAGGCATTTTAACATAGTAGAAGTGATGGTGGTTGCATTGCTCAACAGTGGGTGTACATGTAGACAAACGAGGTTGGCTTGGGTGGACAAACTTCACAGTAACTTATACTGAGGCAGAATTCTCTTCTAGGTATTTCACTAACACCCCAGCAAAATCTATAGCCATGCCATATACTCTGAACATGTAGCAAAAGATGCCAATCCTCATCTCCTGATAGGAACTCGCCTGCAAGAGGGAATAGAACCTGGGAAATTGAGCAAAAAGGGGTTACGCCTGGGTCGAGGTGATCCCCAGTTTCAGTACACGATGGGGGATGATGTGATTGAGAGCTGCCCCGCAGAGAAGGACTTGAGATTGCTGGTCGATGAGAAGTTCAACATGAGCCAACAATGTGCGCTCCCAGCCCAGAAGGCCAACCGTATCCTGGGCTGCATCAAAGGAAGCGTAGCCAGCAGGTCGAGGGAGGTGATTCTGCCCCTCTATTCCTCTCTTGTGAGACCTCATCTGGAATACTGTGTCCAGTTCTGGAATCCTCAACATAAGAAGGATATGCAGGTGTTGGAACAGGTTCAGAGGAGGGCTACAAAGGTGATCAGAGGGCTGGAGCACCTCTGCTGTGAGGACAGGCTGAGAGAGTTGGGCTTGTTCAGCCTGGAGAAGAGAAGGCTCTGAAGAGATCTTATAGCATGAAAGGAGCCTACAAGAAAGTTGGAGAGGGACTATTCATAAAGGCTTGTGGTAGTAGGATGAGGAGGAATGGGTATAAACTGGAGAGGGGCAGATTTAGACTAGACATTAGGAAGAATTTCTTCACCATGAGAGTGTAGAGGCACTAGCACAGGTTGCCCAGGGAAGTTGTGGATGCTCCATCCCTGGAGGTGTTCAAGGCCAGGTTGGATGGGGCCTTGGGATGTCCCTGCCCATGGCAGGGTGCGGGTGGAACTGGATGATCTTTAAGGTCCCTTCCAATCCAAACTATTCTATGATTCTATAATTGGCAGAGCCTCCTAGTGGAGACCTTCTGTATAACTCCTCAAGACACAAATCTGAAAACACCTTTTACTTTGGCATAGCTATGCCTACCCTCTGACATTGGTATATTTTTAACAGGCTGTGCTGGCTGACATTTTTCTCCTACGCGTCTGTCCTGTAAGAATTTGCATACAAAGCACCACTGTACAAGCCTACCTTTCAAAAGGGCTGAGTACCTCAAATAAATAATCAGATTTTCAAAACGCCCCAGCACACCCACAGGAGCCAGACAGAAACGTAACAAACTGAATAAACCAAAACCCACTTTGGCCCCCATTAAAGCAATAGGAATCTTGGACACTCTCTGACTGAAACAGCCCAAAGAAACTGAGATCCAAGAAACCGTCCCTCCAACAGGCTAAGTCTTTCTAGAATATATCCTTCATTGTTGCAGTCTCACACTTATGTATGAGAAAATCACCACTACGCACATTTCTATGATATTGATGAAACTAGTGAAATCTCCAGTTGCAAATCTGTGACTGCCATCTGCTCAGTGCTCCTGCTTTCTGAGTGCTTGCATACTGTTCTTTGATTCTACCTAACACATCACCTTGTTGCTATTGAGGTCAAGAGGAGTTTACTGTTACAGGTAGCTACAGAGATTGAACCTACAGAAAATGGTAAGTTGAGCATCCACAGTACAAAGCTGCTTCATAGTGAATCAAAGAAGTAAAAACAAGATTTAAGAACAACAAAATCTGTGTTCCTCAGTATTTCTCTGTATAATACTGTTGCTGAGAGGATGTATGTGAAATACATGCAGCAACATTCAAGAGTACTAAATAAACTCTTCTTTTGCTTTAGCTGAGGATTTGGAAACTGAAAAGTGTCCTTTTTGTGTGAGGAAAAAGGTTGGAATGGTTCAAGAAAATCTGCACAAACTGAAGCTATTCCTGAAGATATAGAGCAAGTCCTTGAAAAACTTGCCTCTAAAATTGCTATGCCTACTACTTAATTTCCTTTTCCTGCAGTTATCCATGTTCTTCAAAGCTGAAGTTCCAGGATAATCAGTGTTCGCTGCTCAAGGAGCTGCTCATTACACAGGGCATGTAAGCGGTATTCTCTGTGAGACTTAGGAGCACGCTGAAAAACGCAAGCTGCATTTTCAGTTATTTGGTGGGATGAAAGTTAGTCAATGGCTGCTGTGTGCTTCCAGTTTTGGAGGTTTGTTTTCTGTCTTTGTTTCACAACAAAGCCTGGAATTACTGGATTCAAATGACTATCCATACTTTATGGGTTTTTAAAGAACAATTTAATACTTAAAGCTGAAACATGCAATCGCTAAGACAAAGAGTTCTAATTTTTTTATGGACAGATTTTTTTGTGACTATCAGACAATATAAGTTGGAAACTATATCAGTAATATGTTACTTTGTATTTAAGACATATGTAGACAACAAAGTGAGAGAGATGGATGGACTGGACAGGTGATGAGGACTTTAAAATTTCTGTTACATTTCCAGAATTCCTTTCCTGGTAAGACTTTGAAATCTAACAGCTGCTGCCCTTTTGCTTGTATGATTACTCCTCCAGCTGTGTGGAAATGCTGCAAAACCATTTTGTGACTCAACGATCAATGACATGGAAGTTCATACTGAATGCTAGTGCCTAAATCTGGTGTTAGAATGGATGAAGAAAATATTGTTGATTCTTAATCATTGTATTTGGAACTGAGATATTAGGACTGTTTTTCCCAGCAAAGTTGCATTCTTTATCCTTTTAAGAGTTTTGATCCTGTTTCCTTGTATCTTCTCTTTGTTTTAAAGCCCTAGTTAAGGAAAGGGCTAAAAGGCAGTGAAGGGGGAGTTCCTCCCCTTCAGTGGGAGACTGATTTTTGGCCCTGTACTATGTGTGGGGATAAACCCCCTGCAAATCCGAAAGAACTGTTTTGAACAGCAGGCTTCAGAGTGGCTACCCAGGCACCTGAGAAAATGAAGCTGGAGGAGAAGGAAAAGTGATCTACGAGAGCTGTGAGTCTGGAAAAATCTGGGAAAGTACTACAAAGAAGTGGTTCCAGTTGCTTTATAAATGCTTCTGCTGATGGTTCTGGCTTCTTTTGTGAAATGTCTCAATTATCAAACCCCACAAAGATATGCAGTTTAGCCATTCCTCAGACAGGGACGACTGGCTGCTGGCCACCAGGTAAAGTGGGGAGATGCTCAGTGACGGCAAGTAAAGCCAGTGGTCTGCAGCATGGTGAGGAGCAGAGGCAGCCTCACTTCAGATCCCCATGTTGCCATGACAAGACACCAGAAGTCTTGCTAATTCTTGGGTTTTGTTCAAATATTTCCTTTTTTTTTTTCTTAAACACTTCTTGCATTGTAACCAGTAGGCTGTTGCTAAAAAATTATTCCACTTTCTCATGTTTGCCCTGTGTTAGCACAAGTTAAAAAAGCCAAGCTCCCAGACCCTATAGCACAAATTTATATCATAGGCCTTGACATTTCTTGAAAAAATAGTGATTAATCCTTCATAATTATAAAAAGAAGGGAAAAAATTAGAAACCTAGGAGGAAGCCTGACTATTTGTCTCCATAGTCAAGTGTTTGTTTTCAGCTGTCTTGCAAACTGTCCCACAATATCAGGCTATGACCTAAAAATGTTGCTTCTCTTCATAGTCAGTCTTCAAAGCATAAGATAATGTTCATTATCTTAACTTTTATCTCAAAGTGTTGGTTGTGTCTGAAGGTAGGACACTAGGCTAAAATTGATGTGGTTTTTGGACAAAAAATTAGGCAAAACCTACAACTGGTAATGACTGCTCACAGATTTCCCAGACTGTCTTTGCAGAGATATTAAGGAGGACATACAAACTCTGACAAAGGAAGTGATTTTCAGACAAATGCTTTCCCACCTTGCTCAAGGCTCTTTAAGAAGCACTATACAGCTGTCTCACAAAAAAGGCATTGCCTGGCTTTTGCTTCCCATAAGAAAGTTCTCCAAAGGGTCGCTTCTTTTGACTCCTTCCAGTAATATTTGCACATATAAGAAAATCCCGAGGTGACAGAGTCCAGACCAAAAAGGCACATTCTATGGTTACATTGGATTGATTTCTTAGAAAAACATCACATTTTCTGTAATTTGTTTCATAATCTGGCATTTAAGATGAACTATTTACCCTGAAAAGAAAAAAAGAAAGGGCAGCCAAATTCCTGGTTGAATTATATTGAATTCATTGGAGTTTCTCAACATACTAGTGGGTGCAACATTAGGCTGTTGCCACTGTTTTCAAAGACCTGACGTCATGACGTGCTTCACAGTTGCTCTAGAGGCTCTGTATGGAGTTAGGGTCTAGGACACTAAAAACATATCAGAATGTGACGCAGTGGTGCTCTTCAGTCTCTCAGACTTGCACCCAAAACGCCTGTCTAGGCTGCATTTCCACTAGAACTTACATGGGAAAAGTAAAGTGAAACAGGGTTATCGGAGAAGTGAAAATCCCAAATTGGGAAATGAAGATTTAGTGCTAGAAGTGGGATAGTATTCTGAATGCATTGCTTTCTGTCAAGCCTCCTATGAAAATGTATGGTGAGGTAAACCAGGATGTGGATTCAAGTATGGGTATCAATTTATCTCTCTTTTTTTCAATATCTCAGTGGCAAATTTGTTTTATCAAGGGACAAACCTTGATGCAGCACAAAGACGTACTCATCTTTCTATAACTCTGAAGTATTGGAAGTTGATACTGTGCAGAAATTCACAAGTAGAATGACTGGACCTTCCCAAGAAGTCTCTATGCCGCAGAGGAGCCATTTGACAGGCCGGCTTGTGCTCGCAGACTATTTGTCACTGAGAGACTAAGGTTTTTTGCCAGAGAAGTGGAAGAGGAGTTAAAATAGAACAAGTCAGTTACATAAACACCACCACCAAGTTCAGTTTAGATATCCTTTGAGTATCTCAGACATCCTCATATGACACAGTCCCTATGAGAGGTTTCACGACAGACAACTGTAGGCTTTAGGGAATACCCTAAAGCACTAAAATATCTCTGGACACCTATGTTTAGATGATGGAATCCCACCTCACAGTCAAATGAAGTAGTGCAAGGGATGTGGTGGTCAGAGAGACATCTGAGATGGAAAGACAAGCCCTACGAAAGAAAGCCAGAGTATACCCACTGCAGCCTCTGCTAGTAAACACATAGGATTAAACAGCTTATTACAGGAAAAGGAAAGACAAGATAACAGTGGAAAATATAAAGAGGAGAGAAAAGAGAAAGAGAACTTTGTTCAGAATATCGACAATTTAGCAAAGGACAAAAACAGGCACTAGAGAGAGGTGTACTGGAAAGGGGATAGGAAGGGCAAGGAGCAAAGAGAAGGTGCAGATCTAGTTTGAGAAACATGTACAATCCACCAAGTTCAAAATAGATGAAGTAATATACCCTACACCACTGAACTAGTTTCAAGTACTTTCTAAACAATTTCTCTTGAAATTGATAAATCACTGGTTTCTACAGTGTGCCGTGTATGCTCTCTTAAATCTTTTCCTAAATCTTCCATGAGATTTCACAAACCCTCAGTTTCTCTTTGTCACTTCCATACCACAGCTAACATGTTCCCAGGCAACGAAATTAGAAGGACGTGAATCAGACAGTCTTTAGGATAAAGGAAGAAACCACACAAGGGAAATGGACAAAAATTTACAGATTTTTCATTTTTTCCCACTGAACAATCCAGTGGGAAAATTCTCCCAGGAGTTCTCTTTCAGAAGTAAGGAAAATTGCAATTCAGTAATTGGGACAGAAATATTACCAGTTGCTTCTATTCAAATTCTGATTTCTACTATTTTTTATGGTTCATTTTTCTTTAAAAGCTATTATTCACTGGAATGAGCCTGAACAGCTGTAAGCCTTTGTTGGTGATCAGCGTTAGGAAGTATTATCATTTGAACTGATTAAGTGTGCGCATTCTACTTGTCCTTATCTCATTAAGTTGTAACAGAGAATACCCTGTACATACTGGAAAATGCACAGATCATGTGTGTACTTGTAGGAGACTAACACTTGATAACTGGAGACATCAGCCTTGCCTAGCGGTCACCTGGGATTAATTCCCACATAGCACAATATGTATCAGTTTCATAAGCCTCATAAAACTGGGATTAAGATTTCAACCCTACATTGAGGTACATGACATATTTTCAGCTATTTTAAAAATGAAAGATACAGCAAAGAAATTTTTCTTAGGAGAAGACGTGGGGCAAAATTTACAGTACAAAAACCTGCTTATCTAGACTGTATGGTACTTTGCCCAGTGCTCTGTGTCAGGAGGCAGTAACATATATGAAAGTGTTGCATCAGGATGTAATCTTCTTTCCCCAAACAGGTTAAAACCTGCCTAATAAAAGCACACCAGAATCCAGGACATGTGGCACTCCACAAAAGAAAGTTTTAGTGATGCCATTTCAGTTCTTTCTGAGGTAATTATTTCCAGCTCAATTCAGATTTAAACAGAAACAGGGAGGTGTTACCTTTTACAGATCTCTATTTTATGATGTTGCTCCTAGCTCTAGACCATGTAGAACGAAAAACTCCTGCGTGCTATCTTTAGCTTTCCTGCCTTACTTGTTGATCTCTGCTGAGGATTGTTGCAGCTCTTAGATTGATCCTTGGTAAACTCAATGATTCAGAATAAAATGTAGTGTGTATTTCCTACATGAACAGCAGAAAAAGACAAACTTCCTGATACACTCTGTAACCCCTGTGCCATTCCTATCCTCGGTTTACTGAAGCAATAGGGTCTAGTCAAATATTGACAATCTTCAATAGGGTCTAGTCAAATATTGACAATCTTCAGAGCCTCTGCAAATGCCAAGGCTGTTTTGCCTCAGGCCAAAAATTATGAAAACATTTTCTTAATAATATGATATACTTTAAAAGCCTGATTGAGTGCCACATATACAGAGGTCAGGTTATTTTCCAGTGAACTGCACTAAAAATCTCAAAGCCTCATTTAGTAATGCCCAGTCTGCCTCTCTTATCCTGGGTCAGTTGCCATGGCATCTGCACAGCTCTTTAAAAAGAACCAAAAGCCACTGTAAGCTATATCTGAGTCAGCTCAGTGCCTGACCTAACAAAAGTACTATTGCCTAAATCTGGGCACTCCTGGTTGCTTTACAAAAAGCATATTAGTTTCAGCCAGATGATAACACTACGACTGCAAGACAGTGCATGTAACAGTTATGAGCAATAAAATAATTTATTTAGCTACTGGGCTTGTCACAAAATTAGAAGGTGTCTTTGTGTCCTAACACCAGGTGTCAGAGAAGCTGGCAACTAAAGATAGGAGTACATCAACACTCAAACAAGCACTTATTACCCAGACTAAAAAGAATCCACACCTATTTTTTTTCTTTTTTATTGAGCCAGGGTTAAAACTTCAGTTTTGTCTTTGCTCCGATGTTTCCAAAAATACACATGTAGGAAACAAGTTTCCTAGGGAGGAAGGAGGTGATAGAAACTGCAGTCACAGAATTAGTGCTGATGTGACACGTTTATCTATAGACAAGTGATGGAGAGATGCCTGTTCAGGAGAGGACCATGTTCACCTCCAAAGGGACATCTGGAATGTCTTTTTATTAGCTGTTCATTTCTCAGCATAGTTATCACTGGGATCTCATTCAATGCCCAGGCTTATTATAAATTATAAATTTTGAAAGGGTAGGAAACTCTCCCTGAGAAATAGAGGCCAAAAGTTTTGTTTCTCAAACCCCTGATCAGCTCTGTCAAACTCATATCCCTGCCAATAATAGCAAATGGGTGTAGTGCTTGAGTGTGTAGTAGTGGGAGTCAGAATTCATAAGCACATGGAGAAATTCCTCCTAAAGTTTTAGGAGCTACTGAAGATTTTGAACACTACTTTATATTGCCATGCAAACCAGTGGACATCACCTATTTTAGTACAACATACTATCTCTTCCTAAAGCAATCACCGTTAAACTTTCTTTGCTGTACAAGAAAGAGAAGGGGAGTTTTGTGTTGTAAATTTTTATTTTCTTACAACATCATCAGTGTTTTTTTTAAAATCTACCTGACCTAACTACTAAGAAAATAAAAAAAAGTGTATGTGGTTACTGCATGGAATTAGTAGGGAGATCATATGCCTGTGGTCCAGACTCCAGTTGTAAAAACAGGCCATACCCTGCTGCTATTTCTGCTTTTGTTACCATTTGGGTCTAGAGAGCTATAGGTGAGTGACTGCATCTGATAAGAAGCTATCTCTTGCCCTCTAACCCTCAAAACTGCAGAAAATGCTCTTAGCCTTACAGCCAGGGTTCAAGAAGGAAAAAATATTTCAGATGCAATGTAACAGGACAAAAATAATTACATTTTGTTACCCAAACACTGTCCTTTAGACCCTGCAACACCCAAGCCACTCGCATGCCTGCTAAGGGAAAGAGCACATAGGCAGACGCATGCAGGTTCCTTTGGAACATTCTGCCCACTGGAAGAGATCTGCCTTCCACACGAAGTCATTTTGTCAGTGTTTTGAATAGTATTTTCCGCATGTTTTTTCTATGAGATCAGCAGTCATGCCCTACTGTTACATATTATCAGCCTTTTTTCCACCCTGTGTTTTACATTAGCAAATCAGCCAGCTCTGAGATCATATTACGTAAGTTTCTTGTTTTCTTTTTTCAGTTTCTGTGTTTCTCTAATTAATAGGAAGTGGGTCTCCATTATGGCCTAGAGATGATAAATGGCTTCCTTTCCTCATTTGTGCACAGCTCAGCTATGAGCCCATTGTTCCTTGTGCTGCTCCTTCCCATTGGTGCCAGTCCCAGGGCTGTCGTGCTTCACAGAACAAGAACCGCTCCAGGGATAGGACAACCATGTCATGAATGTGTTTGGCCTTCAGCAACCAAAGACCTTTGTGACAAAGAAATGTTTGTATAATGCGAACACGTTCACTGCACACAATAAACTTTGACCCTCAATTTTGGCTCTGTCTGGAAGCCAGGCCCTCCTGTAAGTAGGATTTGTCCCACTTAACATTAACCTAACAAAAGATAGTTTTCTGAGATATGGAAATGGTTACTGAAGCTTCCTCTGTAGTCAGTGTGGAGGAGTATTCAATCCTTCTGAACAGGATGACCTTTCTCAGGAGGTACCTACTTGCCACTGGCTGAAGAATTCTGAAGATAATTTCAGATTTTTGTATTGGGGAAACAAATTACTGGGTCCTGCAGTTCTTATTTAAAGCATTGCTGAAATAGTTAGGACTGGATGGTGTCACAGATCAGAACCCAACTGTAACAACGGTTACAATGAGGAACCTGAACATATATAAGTCTATGGGACCAAATGATATGCATCCCAGCGTCCTGAGAGAATTGGCTGATGTGATTGCCAAGCCACTCTCCATAATATTTGAGAAGTTATGGCAATTAGGAGAAGCCTCTGCTGACTGGAAGAAGAGTAACATTGCTCCCATTTTCAAAAAGGGTAGAAAAGATGACCCTGGGAGCTACGGACCTGTCAGACTCACCTCTGTGCTTGGGAAGACCATGGAACAGATCCTCCTAGAAGCTATTCTAAAACACATGGAGGACGGGGAGGTGATTAGTGGCAGTCAGCATGGCTCCACCAGGGGTAAGTCCCGTTAAGACCAGCCTAGTGGATTTCTATGATAGAGTAACCACAGCAGTGGGCATGGGAAAACCAATGGTCTTCTTTGACACAGTCCCCCACGAGATCCTTCTCTCTAAATTGGAGAGATATGCATTTGATGGATGGACTGTTTGGTGGATCAGAAATTGGTTGGATGGTCATATTCAGAGAGTAGTGGTCAACGGCTCAATGTCCAGATGGAGATCCGTGACAAGTAGTGTCCCTCAGGGGTCCATACTGGGACCAGAGTTGTTCAATATCTTCATCAATGATATAGACAGAGAGATTGAGTGCACCCTCAGCAAGTTTGCAGATGAAACCCAGCTGAGTGGTGAAGTTGCCACACCAGAAGGATGAGATGTCATCCAGAGGGGCCTGGACAAGCTGGAGAAGTGGGCCTGTGAGAACCTCATGAGGTTCAACAAGGCCAAGTGAAAGGTCCTAGACATGCGTTGGGGGAGTCTGCGGTTTCAGTACAGGATGGGGGATGAAGTGATTGAGAGTTGCCCTGTAGAGAAGGACCTGGAGGTACTAATTGATGAGAAGCTCAGCATGATCTGGCAATGTGTGCTAGCAGCCCAGAAGACCAACTGTATCCTGGGCTGCATCAAAAGAAGCGTAGCCAGCAGTTTGAGGGAGGTGATTCTGCCCCTCTATTCCTCTCTTGTGAGACCTCACCTGGAGTAGTGTGTTCAGTTCTGAAATCCTCAATGTAAGAAGGACAAGAAACAGTTGGAATGGGTCCAGCGGAGGGCTACAATGATGATCAGAGGGTTGGAACACCTCCCATACGAAGATTCTATGGTTCTGTGTCTTATTGAAAAAGCTCAGGAGACAAGAGCTTGTAAGAATACAGTCTACATTATATATATGATCTTCTCTTAGTTTATTCACTAAGAATCCTCTCCTGAGAGTTCTAACCACAGCACCCTTCCAAAGAACCTAGAATCAGTTTTACCTTCCTTGCCTTGTCTTATTAGACAAGTGAGTTGCCTTCCAACAGGCAGTTCTAATGCATTACTTTTTTCTCATTCTTCTTACATTTTTTTTTTTTTATACCATACTTCTGTTGTGTGTGTGCTGGGATTTCCAAGTCTATGTTCCTTGTAATGGAACAAACTACTCAGCCAGCTGATAGACTCTAGACTCTATCCCCTATATTAATTGGTCACAAAATCTGAAGGGTAGAGGTCTGGGTATATTTGAGTTAGCGAGGTGAGAAAAGGCAATGGGATGTGTCAGAACTGATACTTGGTCTCTAGCAGATGAATGTTATGACAGCACATGCTGATGAGAGACACTAGACAGGATCTGTTCCATGGAGGTGTGCTTGTAAGCTGATTTAGAAACTGTGCCTAGATACAGCTCCAAACAAACAAAGATCTGAAAGCTGGCTTCAGCTCAGCAATTGGTGAACATTCAGCTAGGCTTAGAAAACGTTTTGTTCTAAAACGTGTAATTTCTATTTTTACAGGAAAAAAAATCCACTGAATTATTACTATGCACTTTGCACTCAACAGAGAAGAAGTGGTGATTTCTTTGCGGTTTGAACAGTTGATTTAATACTGAATCCTTGTTGCTAATCTGGCAGTGGTACTGATAAACTCACACAATTTTTTTAAGCGACTGTTCAAAGAGGATGACAGGCATTAGCATGCTCGGCAAAAAAACCCCCACACTGATGACTCAGCACATTCCTCCTTGTTCTCCTTGTCAGGTTCTCTGGGAGAAGCATGTTGCAACCACACTCACCAAAATTCCATCTTGTTTGCAAGACCTTTGCCCACTCCAGAGAAAACTGTGCCAGCATTGGAGTAAAGTTACATCCATAACTGCAAGCGAAGTAAAATATTCAGGAACATTCCTCTTTAAAAAATTTCTTTAAGAATTGCTGTTGGTAGCACATAAGGTTTGAAAAACTGCTGAAATGACTTCTTCCAAAATTTTTGTTGCTGTTTCTATAGCTTTATCTCCAAGGACCTGTCTGACTCACACAAATTTGTGGGATCACATACCTTTAAGGGTTTTCCTCAAGAAAAACTACACCAATAATGCACCCTATCAACAGCAGCACTTACTACCCTGAAGAAGCTTCTTCAGAAGTTTTCAGGAAACCCCAGCAGTGAAAGGCAAGTTGTTTGAGAATACATGCCTAGTCCACAATATTAAGGGACCAAACATCCCTTATTCCCTTGAACAGGAATCTCCATCAACCTGACCACTGGTCAGATGCAGCAGGTCCATCTTCTGGTTGAGGAATCCAGAGATTTACAGGATTATAAAGTAATTCTGAGGGTTTTAGGTCATTAATCTTTGTTTGGCCTACTTTGGTAATGACTAGAAAGCATTATTATCACTGAAAGGGATTGTGTTTACACTGGTGTCAATGGTGGGTTTATGCAATTTGAACAGAATAAGGTTTTTTTAATGGAAAATGGTGATGGTTTTACCCCATTATCTGCAGAAGGCAGACAGATACAACACAAAGAAATTAACTCAAATAAGAAATACGATCATAGGTCAGAGTGGACAAGCCCAAACATCAGGAGGGTATATGATCTGTGGCAAGACAAATGAGTATTCTGTAAGCATGTCAGTCTAGTATCCTTCACAAGTGTAGAAAAAGACAAAACAAAAAGGAAAAGGAGGCTGGGAAAATTTCCATCCTTAGCATTGCAGACCACACCTGGAAATGCTTAGGATTCCAATAACAACCCAGAATATAGCCTTTTTTAACAAGCAGTGCTAGTACTAGTCCTCTTCACTCTATTGTTAATCTAAGCAATAGAGACTGCCAAATGCTATAAACATTTCTGAACATATTCACTGAAATTTTGTTTCACACACAATTAAAGCATTTATATTTACTTTCTTGGGTTACTTTATTCCATGGGGACAGAGCCAGCATCAAAGTGAATGTTACCCTCTGAGAATATTAAATGATTGACAACTAGGTTCTGTCTACAGAGCAAGAAAAAATGATGCTTAGCTAATGTGGCTATAATGCCCCAGTAGCATACCAATATCTATGTGTACCACTGAGAAGTGGTTTTGTAATTCAAACACCAAAACTTGAAACTGAATATCTGATTCCCCTGGATCCTTTGCACATTTTCTTTGTTTCATGTTTCTTTGTTTCACTCTTTAAAACAGTTATTATGCAAAGTAATACAAAACAATTTGCTAAGGACTTATTAGAATAAATGTACTGTAGACTGTCCCCCACAATAATGGTATTTAAGTATCTTATCTGTGCTAGGCTCCCTTGAAGTGATGACTTGGTCTTGGACAGTAGTTTTTACTTGCAAAGCCTTCTGAAATATTTCCTTTGCTGCAATGCTTATAATGACTCAGTATAAGAGCAGGGCTGCTCAGAACTACTGTGCCATCCTGTAGTGTTTAGCTGTGTCCTTGTGCTCTCCTGCTCATTCACTCCTAACACTTGAACAAGGAAATGTCCGATGACAGGTTGCCTGTGTTTGTGTCATGTATTCACAGTGCCTAGTCCCACAGTTTCCTTGTCCATATGTGGTATACCAATGCTTTCTAACTTATTTAATATACAATAAAAAGCTCAAGCTTCCCTTTCTACTTATACATAAAAGACAAAGGAAATTAATGGAAACAGTGATCTATAGAATATTCACAACAGAAGAGCTTTAAAATTAGTTTTGAACGCAGGTGGAGTCACAATTCCCTAGAAAAGCCTATCCCCTAGAGAAAGGTCTACGTCTAGCTCAGGCCAACGTGAATTTTGGGTGGAAAACAGGACAGGTTCAATGAAACATGAAGGCTGGCAGTTACAAAGGGCAAGGGATGGTCCTGGCCAGTCCATATATTTTGTAGCCAGGTCAGCTGAATTTGGCCACCTGCTCCAGAAACCTGAAAATTTTGTTCTAGACAAATTCAATAGAGAAATGGAGATCTTTACAAAATTAAACAGACCAAAGTTACCACCCACACTGTCTGCCTGCCTACAGTATTTACCACATGATATTGCCATTTGCAGTTACAGAGCATTACAGGTTTCTGAACCTATGCCAAAGGGCAGAAGTGGCAAATGAGGTGAAGGTACTGGTAGCTCACTATGCAGGCAGTGGGGCAGGTGAGTAAGGAGGCAGTATGGAATCGCATCAGGTGCACAGTAACAGCTCAAGTGAAATAACTGGCAGTACTGGCAGTACGGATGCTTACATAGTTACATGCTTCAATGGTCAAGGGTGAAGAAGTGATTGGAATAAGCCACATCTGAAACTTGTTTTAGCCTGCTTACACACCCAGGAAAATGCAAGGTCTTTGGTTTGACACACATCTTTTTTTTTTTACAACCAAGAGTAAGAATTGGATTTGAGATGAAAGTCCTTATTTTGGAAACCAGTTTTATGCTATAGAACTCTCCACAACCTGTGCCGAGGCTGCATGAGTGCCGGTCACCTACGACTGCAGCTCTGGTATTAGACTCCTAAGAACTCATTTAACAACCAAACATGCTGTGACCATGTCTTTGAACAGGGCTTATTTCAGCATAGCATTGCAGTTTAAATTTCAAAACAGCATATCCCTCAGTTAATGTTTCCTTTAGTCTTTGATGTCTGTTTACTGTTCCGCATACCTGTTTCTATTTTAGGTCAGAGAGTGCTTGTATGTATCTAAGAGGATACATATCTATGGGACTATTTGTGCATGGATAATACAGAGGGTAATTTTAGGTTTAGAACACATACTGAGAAGTGGACAAGCTGCCAGAAGGATTATAAAACCAGTCATGTGTTTTTGAAATCTAGAGGACAGGTTTCAATTAAGCAAAGCCAGGTTCAGCTGGAACAGAAATCAGTGCCAGGTAGACAAAGCTTCTCTGATCCCTCTCCCATCTCACCCACCCTTCCCATTTTGCTCTTTTGGCCAGCTGTGAAATGAACATTTGTTCTGAACTTGCAGAAACCCTTGCAGCATGACAGTCTATGGTAAGGAGTTCTAAAGTAAAGGTTTTCTATATAGCTGAAAGACTAGAATGGTTGAAGAGTCATGTCAGAGGCTGGCCCGCTGCCAGGAAGATAACCTACTGGTTGGTATGCTGAAGCTCACTTGTATTAAACAAGCAGGAAGATGCTGTGTATTTTACCATTGTATAGGCTCTGACCTTGTGCCAAAATAAGCTCCTGAAATGGATGCAAGCGCAGCATCTAAAACACTGCACTGTCCCAACTGCAGTAAAAGGAAAACACTTTTTTCCCCTGTTGCTATGTACTTTGGCAGATATCCCATCCAAAGAATTGTGCTCAAAGTACTCTGGAAACACCTGCCAGGAGACTACTTGGGAATGTTGTTTAAATAAGCGTACCTGCCAACTTTCCAGCACTGTTGACTTTGCATTACCAAAAACGCGTCCTATTTTAAAACAGACTTGATGGATAACAGGAACTGGGCCATAGGGATGAAGCACAGAATGTGCTTAAAAATTTGCTTGTAATTTTTGAAGCTGCTCAAAGTGAGTAACCATCTAATGTACAGACATTTCAATATATAGCAGTACATGTGGTTGGACTTGAGACAGGAACACATACGTAACGATGGTATGTGTTGATGTTGTGTGAGGAGAGGATGGATATGTTTTTCCTACATTAATTTACTCTAAAAGGGCTTCCATGTTATTTTATGCTGATAAGATATCTTTTTAAGTGTGTGTACAATATTCGTAACAAAGCTGTAAAAAATTGCAGGGGTAAACTTTCACATACAGTGTTAGTTCTCAGGAGAGGTCATGCAAAACCAGAGGTAAAGGCAGTAGCCACCTGTCAGATTTGTCCACTGAAGGGAAGAGAAGGTAAAGAAATATAGAGAAAATGTCCTTTTTTACATGTGCAGACTTAGCATGCACAAATACACTAGCAAAGCCAGGGTTACCAGGCAATGAGGAAAACACAGGCTGCTTCATTAACCTCAGCCAATGCATGACACACACCAGATCTTCCAATGGGGAAACTAGATTTCCTGGCATCCCCACCACACATGTACTTCTTCTATTCCGCCCAATAGTGTGTTTATTTCCAGATGTGGGTAGATCAATGTCCATTAACTTGAAACCCCTCTGGTCCAATTGAGGATTTCAGAGATCTGTTCATGCCTTTGTTCTTGGCCCTTTCCTAGCATGTCCTTGTGCTGAAGAACTTGAATTCTATAGTGATTTTTCTGTCTGTGAAGATCTGTGAAGTTCTCACATCCTGCTACACTAGTTCTAGTCATAGCCTCACTCCTCATAATTAATTTCTACAGGAAACTTGAGGAAACATGGAAAATGCCTCTCTAAAGGACCCTCTCAGACACAGGGAGGAGTCTTATCCCCTTCAAGTCAATCATTCACACTGTACAAGTCCATTCATGCAATAACCCCAAGAAAGGCTGCATTATTCTGCTGACCCACGGGTGTGCCAAAATGCTTAAATCCAAAGATGCAGTCGACTCGCAAGAGCACACAGCCATTTAGTGTATGCAACAATATGGCACATGGCAAGTTCTCTCAAGCTCTTTTACTTTCCACCAAGTGTTTCACACTGACCCATGATAGTAAGGAATGTATCTGCTACTTGTAATGCAGTATTCTGTGAATTTTAAAACTCTGCTCTCACCAGCTCAAATCCAGAAATTGGTTGAAATGTTCTTTGTGTCCAGATAAAACCAAACTGTCTGCTGTGCCAATACAAATATATAATATTTACAGTCTTTTTGGGCGGCTTTCTAGCCACCTGATGTCAAAGGAGTTTTGCCCAAGGACTACTGACTTTGTAGGTCTATTGATATCCAGCTTCTCTCGATTGTCAGTAGAAAGGGTCTTGACTTCAGCAGGAGCTGGATCAAACCGAAACTCATAATTCATGAGACAAGACACTTACAAGAACTAGCTGCAACTCTTCCTGGGCTAATCAAATATTGGTTTGGGTAACATTTATTGCTGATCTTTCCACTGCAAAGACAACTGTGATATCAGAACATAAAGTCTCAGGACAATTTAGAAAACATTCACAAACAGACAGCTTTTCTTCAGAGAAGGTGCTGTGGGCCTCTCACTACCTCTTCCTTGTTGTACAGGCACAGATGTCACTAATGATCAGAGCAGAGTGAATAGTATGCGGTCAACTCCACGGACAATGCTGAGATGGAGAGCTTGGCTTGAGGATGTTTGGGATTTCTTTTCACAACCATCCATCTTACATATCAGTATTCTGTCAAAGAGAGAGTTTATATCCACAAGAAAGGAGCAGACCCATGAAAATGTAAAAAGCTCCAAAATCCTTAATCAAACATTGAAATTCAGAGATGCATGGCAGGGACAAGTAAGCCAACAGAATACCTATCTATCTTTAGGCCATACTTTTTATACTGTGGTAGTGGGGTCTTTCCCCGTAGTATTTTTTTGTTGTTGTTTGTTTACTTTTCTACAGGAACACTACAACATTGCTCTGCTTTCTGGCTTCTGCTTCATCATATTTTCTTCTTTTGAACAATATAGAAACATAAAACACAATTGTGTTTCTCAAAAATATTTTTAGGAGGAATAGTGCTCTAAGTAAGATATTTATTTTTAAAAGCCTCTATGGTATTTTAAAATATTTAGTTTAGTGCACAGAAAATATATGCAGTACTTTGACATTCCTGCAAGGTTCAGATCTCTGACTTCATGGGAGGAAATTTTGTTTTAGTTATTATGAGTTCTTTTATGCATTGTCTAATTCTTGTTTCCTGTATTTTTAAGTATAGGATATTGAAGAATTAAGCTGATTAAAATAGGGAAAACTGTTATTTTAAAAAGCTAAACATAATTTCTAGGGTGAACTGCCCTATGCATAACATTCTTAAGCATGAAATTTTTGCAGCCCTTTGACACTGAAACACTTTCTGTTATAAGATATTGTACTTACAAACTCTGAAAAATGCTTGAGATGCTTGGCTCAGATTTGTCTTCAATGTGTAATAAAACTATTTAGGCAGCATATAATAGATACTGAATTTCTTCAGCAAATATGACTGAGAGGTGGAGGCTGTTTGTGATGTTTGTGATGGGGATCAGAAACTCATCATTCAAATTGTGTCTATCAAGAACCCAAACAGCTATTATGTTACTCGTATTAAATTTTGTGTTTAGAATTCTCTTATCTATGTCTGAACCTACAATGTTAGCAATTGTATGCAAAGCCCTTTCCTTAAAAGTTGGTCCCTTTTTTTTTTCCCAAGAGGAACAATATTTTGCAGGCAGTTATGGAAGGCAGTTATAACCATTCTTGATAACTTAGTCAGGAAAACCTTAATCATTCACATAACAGCACACTGAATTTTCTGAGTAGGGTCTTGAAGAAACAGGAGTTTAGGAACTAAAGGCATCTAAGCAAAAAGCCTCTAAAACCTTACCAGAGGTTTGGTGAGACCAGTTTAAGAATTATGAAAGGTTCCTCTTCTTCATTTGTGGGGTGATAGTTTTGCTTCATTACAGATACTTTAATTTTCCTTTCTTCTTCTTTTTCTCTGTACTTCTAATATTTGATATGAAGCTAATAAAGATCCAGTCATTTTGTTTAAGCAGCAACTAGATCCCAGTGCTCCTTTCAGAACAACTGTACTTGACTTCAGCTGTAAACCCTAAGTCTGAAATGCTGGCTGAGCTTGGCAACTTAAAACCACTAATAATAGGAAAAAACAGATTCAGCTAGGAACGACAGAGCAAGTTGCTGGAACTTCACCAAGAAAATAATGTCAGATCTGTCTGTGCTAGGCAACTGTCACTGCAAGAGACTGTAGAGCCGTTTTGGGTAAATGGGTCAGAGCAGGGCTGTTGCCAGTCTAGTGAGAACTAATGGCTCTATGACAACTTGCACAGCACAGCAAGAAAAAAAGAATATAGAAAGTAGCATGAGGAAGTGTGACAATTGCTGATGCACAGGCTTGTCTAATTCTAAAACAAAACTTTTTTGTGGTTGCACTAAGGTTTACCATTGGCTGGTGTCTAATGTTCACCCTACATTTCAGAAATCTTTACGGGAAAAATCTGCATTGCACTTCACATCTCCATAGTAAAGACTTGAGAAGAGAGGAGTAAGAACCAGCTACCTTGGTCTTATGCCATTTGAGGGCTTCTGGATATTATAAACAATTTTGGCTGGACAGTTTGAGCCAATTCCAGCCCCCTCAGTAGTAAAAGAGGAAAGAGCGGTGGAAAAGAAATTGTTTTCACTAAAAATAACAATAATGAAAAACTGGTATGTAATATAGCCTATAGAAATATAGTGGTAAACTGCAGAGAACCGTCTGTACCCAGCAAAAGTAACTCTCAACCACTGACCTAGTATTTTTCTACTTATGCCAAGAAGCAAAGAAGCAAAGCATCAGCCCCCGAACCAAAGGAGATATCTACGGAGCATTCTGGGACTAGAGCAATGTCCCCAGCCAGCCAAAACAGGTGAGAAGTCCATACACATTAAGGCACCAGCTCTTATCGCCCACATGTACGGTACTCCTCCCCACCACCTGCCTCTGCTACTGATTGTGCTCATGACAAGGTAGCTGTGGCATCTCTAAAATGGCAGGAGGAGAGACAAAAGGCAGGAGAGTGAGAAGAGGAGCATGCAGTAGTATTGGCAGCAGATGATGTGCGGATCTGGAACTTCACAGATGGCACTAAGACTGGACACTTCTGTCTCTCTGGTTGTGCCATGTAGCCTATGTGACATTTGGGTTACTCCTATGTGCCTGACAGCGTAAAAGAGTTTTGGTGAAGTCCCAGGAGGTTGTTCTTCTATTGAAAAGTGCTAATCAGGTTCTTTTCCAGCAACTAGCTCCAACAGCATCAACAATCACCTTTTCATTTATGGCCACTAACATGCAAATTTTATTTAGCAACCTGCTGTTTTGTAATGCCCTCTGTTCCATTCTGATACAGATACAGATGCAAAATTCAGCAGTTTTATTTATTCATAGATTTTACATCTGTAGCACTTATCCTGTTTGCTGTGCTCTGACACGCAATATTATCATCGTTTAATGGGCATAAAACACTAGTCTTGAAACAATTCTGCACTTTTTCAAATGACGATACTAATGAATGTGAAAAATGTCTCAAGTTAATCAGTTCTCCTCAGAGGGACTGGAACTGGAAAAGGAAATGACAAGGGAAATAGGTATAAAAATAAACCATTCTTGTGTTCTAAATTTCCTGAGATCTCGGAATTTTTCATAAGCTGAAGTAAAGGAAAAACCTCACAGCTGGTGCATTTATGCATTTTAGATGCATATGAAGATGAATGTTTATGCTGTGAAGTACCAACATAATTTAAAAATACCATTTTCTAATTGCAGCTTATATATGCTTCATGTGATTCTTGGCGGCTTCATTTGGAAAAGGCACAAGGACCTCAAAAAGTATAGGATTTCATTAGAAAAAAATTGCAGCACAGACTGCTGTATATATTGAGGAGCTTGCCAAAACTATGGCAAATCAGAGGAACAGATAGGCCAGTCTCCTTCCCCCATGATCCACTTCTATTAACTAAAACCAGGAACATTTGGTGCCTGTGACAGGACTACTTTATTGAAGAAAGCCGTATGTGCCTAGGTAAAAAAGAACAGTATGTGCCTAAGCTAAGCCAATTGCCCAAACTCGTTTTCCATAAACAAGACTGCTACGGAGACATAATTCTGTTTAATCCTGTCTGGATGACTTCACTTGCTAAGCACTCCAGAGCTTGCCATAGACCATGTGATTCACCCAGCTCCATTCACTCTGGAAAGCTGCTCTCCTTTTGACTATGAAGAAGAAAAAAGGTCATTTAATAATTGTCCCACTGGATCATGAATATCCCAGAAGATGTATCTATTTTCCAGAAAAAGTCTTTCCAAATCATTGTATTTAATTGACTATTATTCTTTTGCCTTTGCTTCAAAATAATCTCAAAACCACTTCCAACATGGATTTACAGTTATTTAATGATTCTAGCTACTAGATACTGTAGTGAAGAGTTTAATTCTGAATATAAAAAAATCCATGTTTTGATTTCTTACCAGTTATATTTTGGGTGCATGTTACATAAATGCTTCATGCAGCAAATAACTTTTAATTAACTTTTATGCATTTAATTTTTTTTCTTTTTCCCCTCTATTTTCTGCATCCCATTACTGACAATCTAAAATATTTTTTCTCTTCCTTAAAAAAATATATTTAAATTCTTTTGGCGTGAATGTAATGCTTTCTGACTTGGAGCAGAACTACAGACCAAAGACCTATTTCTGTAGCAAATGCTGAGTTATGACAGCACTGCAGAAAGTTTTTCTAGCTATATTCCTCAAGACCTCTTAGAGAGGCTTGCTTATGAGGCTAGGAAGCAGTGGCTTCTCCATTCTACCTCTGCAGGTGACTGCTCTTATTTCCCTTACTACCTGTCCAGTATGAAAGCAGAACAAGCTGGATTTTGGGTACCTTTATGCTTTACATTCTAACTATCTGTGAGCTAGATTTAGCATTCAGACAACTTCTCAAATTAGAGGTCAGGATTGACTCTAGGACAGTGCAGGTTTTGGTCTCAATGGTACCAATAAATGCAATGTGCCACATTTCTCATGCTGAATTTCTTTCCACCATGTCCTTGAGCTAGAAAAGCAGGCTAGAGAATAATAACCCCTTGAGTCTAGTTAAAAGATTCTGACTTGTAGTGTGGGAAATTCCTCAGTGCTATTCCATCACAAATAGCATTTTGCTGCACTGAACACTCTGTTCTTAAAACAAAAATTGGATGTGCTGATTGTAAACTGTTGATCTGCTTTTATTTTATTTTTACTGATCTAAGGATTTTGGCTGCATGGTTATGAATAGGAACTGGGCAAATCACTAGAGCTAGTTCTTCCAAACAGCAGGTACTAAAACCTAGACTGAAACCATTTGTAACTTTCACAATTGGCCCACAAATTCCTGGAACTGAAAAACATTTTCCAACTAAAATTTTGTCATAAGGGATTAATTATCCTTAAAAAATTTCTGTTTCAGGATTTTTTTTAATGAAAAAAAAAATTCAGTGCAAAATTCCAAACCATCATCCAAGAGTAGACTGAAGTGTGTGGATTTGGGGACCGTGTTTCTCAAGAAGGGATGAGCAAATACAGGCAGTGACCATTAGAAACAGCTGAACGGAAACAAGTCCCAGCACTTAAGGTGCTTTTCAGAATACCGAGATATGGTCAGCTGGTGCTAGGGAGGTCTTGAAATATAATTTATGTTCATGTTAGATGTTGGGGGCTGGGCAATTTTCTTATGAGGTGCAGTATACTGTAGTTTACTCGAAATGTGTGTTGTTTCTCCTCTTAAATTTGTATTAAAATGGCTTTCAGAATAATTTTAAGTTTTTTATGATCCCAACTACTGTGAGCTTTTTTGGTTTTTGTTTGTTTCCTTATTGCTGCTCAGTTGAGTTGATCCTATATCCTGGGACAGTGCCTCTTGCAGAGAGATCAGTATCTCATTTCTGCCTTGCCTTCTTTTGTAGTCTTGGCTTTTATCCCATTACTAGTCTCACTGAGACTGCCTGTAAATCGTTCCCATTGGGGCTGTTTTTCTCATTTTCTTCTTTTGTTTCAAGGGTAATTTGCTGGCTGTCTTCCTCTAAGAAACAATTCCTGCAGCAAGGCCAAAAAACTTCTTCAAAAGGGACTAATTTAAATGCCTTTAAAATTTGAAAAGAAGATATAATATTCAAACTTATATAACACAGAAGTAAGGAAAGGGAATGAGAGGTGGAGATGCCTTAGGAACTAAGCAGCATCACCAGAAGGTCCTACTTAGTTTCATAGCACCAGCCCTCCTACCCTTGTACAGGCTGGCATGCAAGCAAGTACTTAGTTCATCAGACGCCAAATCTCCCTTGGCATCACAATAGTTAATTTACTTTCTTTTCAGATTTTACAATGCAAACAGCAGTACCTTGAGATAGCATATATAATCTAGTAAATCCATAAAGTACCATGCTCTTTCACACACTAGAATTACGTGCCTATACATGGATGTGTGTATATGTACACGTCCTGCATTTTCTTCTGATGACAAATGCTGCCACCAAAATTATTAATAAATGCTACAGCTTGGAAAGAAAAGTACATTACATACTGAAGTGTGAATCATGTACTAAATCTCCTGTTACACAATGATTTGGAGGAGCTCCCCACCCACAGTATCAAATGTTGAGTGTATTCTCAGCAAAATGATGTTTTCAATCCAGTTCTGCAGGTGAAATAAAGCAAGAAAATCTGTTTGGTTTTTGTGCCTCAAAAGATGAAATCAGTTAAAAAAAATATTGACAGATGGAAAAATAAAAAACCAGTTTTCTGCAGCTAATAAAAAATAATTACAATTCCCGGTTAATGCTGCATTTCAGTGGCGAGCAGTAACAGATTTGCCTAGGCATTTTGAAACAAAAAAATTATGGGCTACAATTAAGTCATCATCATAAAATGAATATTAGGAAGAGAGGACAGAGAAATAGGTTTTTTGTTTTTCAGATGAAGTGTTTAGATATAATGCTTATTGGTCACTCCCACTCCTCACTGGATATTGAGACAGGGGCTCTCTGGTCATGATAAATTGTTCTTCAGAACAACTTAACTTGAGTTACAGGGCTGGACCTTGAAGGACTTGTGGGAAAAAGCTATAACAATTTGTCCCTCAATTAACACTCCTAAATATTCTGTCCAAAATAAGAATTTTAAGAACGGGTCTTACTTTATAGATTAGTTCTTTTCTCCAATCCTGCTTCACTTCCTGCTTGAATAGGAATATGAAAGCAAAAATTCACTCATTGGGCTAATGATATGTCTTAAGGACAAAGAGGATTAGAGAAAGACCTGTATCTTGATGAAAACTTACTTGTCACTGGGGTTGTCTCTTTGCAAGTCTTTTGAGTCTACCATGAATCAGCCCAGTTAAAATATCACACTATACATCTCTCTTCTTGCTACTGCCATGACATTTTGATTTTAGGAAGAATAATGTCAACCCATGCCAGCTGAGTTTGCTTGGTAATTTCCTTTTTCCTTTTTGGTCTGTGCATCTCTTGGTTTCCCAGTGTCTTACTGATGGAAACTCTTGTACTTTTGCCTTTCCCCCGATGTTTCCTGTAAGTGTCTTTTTTTATAATGACAACTGATGTTGCAAAATGAATGAGAAACGGATATACTGTAAATACCACATTTTGGTTAAAATCACGTGTCTGGGAAGGGCTCAGACCATTTAATAAGAAAAGTGAAACTGTCCCAGTCCCACAGCTGGACAGAACATCGATGAAGCACAGAGCTCTCAGCAATTCCTGGGGTAAGATGAGGTGTAGTCCCTAGACATTCTTCTAGATAACTAGAATGGACAGCATTGTAAGTCAGATACCCCCAAGTTCATACCTCTCCAGTTTGCTTCATCTAAAACTAATTTGTATTGCCCATAGCATGGGGCTTTAATGAAAAGGACTGAGCAGAGACAGGGTGGGGATTGTTATGTCAGGGTGTGTTCTTTCTGGAAAGACTCATCCCTCCATTGTATTAACAGGAAAAGAAAATCAATCTTTTGAGCATGTCCTCATCATAAACCAGTTGTTGCACACACAGATAAGAATGAAATTTAAACTCCTCACCTCCCCAAGGCTCCTTCTAATTAATTCCAAAACTCAAGATCTGCCGTGTACTCTAAGACTGAGATATTACTTGTAGTTCAGCAACAGAATCCTCAAGGAAGCAAAATGTGTATAAAATCATAGATAAATCTGGATCTAAGTATTATAACAGATTTTAAAACAGGCATCTGAAATAGGTAATAGTAGAAATCTATTTAACTGCTAGACTCTATTGAAGGCCAACAAGTTTAAAAACAAATCAGAACTCAACAGTAAATTTTATTCAAACACTGAACAATCCTTATAAAGAATGTGTAACGCCATATAATCTCCAAAGCTGATCCTCTCTCTCAGCTTTGACAAAGGACTCATTCCCAAACCTTTCTATTCCTGACTTCTCTTTGGCTTCCAGCCATAGATGTAGAGGAAGAGACTTGAGGACTGCACAGCAGAAAGGAGGGGACAAGGAGCACGCACCGGGGCTAAGCTACAAGGGGTTGTTAATGCTGTAGTCCAGGTTCATCCTCTGGTGAAGGTAGGTGCCTAACAAATAAACTGGATGTATAAGACCTTTGGGGGAGTGGAGCACTCCCTCCAGTCTCAGCCCCCAAGAACATTTTTCGTTTTCTTACTGCTAGCCCTAATCGACAAACTGATCGCAGTTTGTCCACAGAAAAACTTTCCTTTTTCCAGCTCCACCAGACTTCCTCCTCATGCATCGCCCCTTATGACCCAAGTGGAGGAATCACATTCCCTGTGCCAGTCAGGGCAAGGAGAACTGAAGGACTCCACAAGTGACAGGGCTTTCTGCTGCACCCCCACATCATGGGCTCCACTGAAGTGTTGGCACAAACCAAAAGACCCAACTGACCCAGTAGTCACAGCATCAGACTGCATCCCTGCAGAGTCCCTCTGGGATTTGAAAAGGCAGCTTGATTTCTGGTCTCCCATGTGACTTGACCCATAGAAAACCTTTTCTGTCATGGGAGCCGAAATGGCACACAATTAGAGAGAAACAGAAATCAAATTAAAATGGAAAAAGCAGAAAGATTCTTAACTCTACAGATGCTGCAAGAATATAGTTCTCCTAGTCAGTCAGCCACCATAGATAAGGCTAACAGAGCTCCTTGTTGAAAAGTTTTCTTGTCTTCTTGTTATTTTAGTGTACTAAAAATAGTTTAAATCCTAAAAATAAGTTTTAAAGTGTTCTTAGCTTATCCTTAATTCTTAAAAAATTGAGTTTTGGTTTTTGTGGGTCCAAGTATTTTTCTTAAAATGGTGGAAGAATTATGGGGAAAGCTCTTAAACGAACTATACAATGACAGGGATATCAAAATAGCTACAGAATAAAGCAGATACTTATGATTGTTTTTGAGAAGATATTTTGAGAAAAAAAAAGTTTTATTATGATTGTCCTCCTATTTTTTTTTTAATTTAGAAATTAAATTGATGCCTTATTTGTATGTTCCCCTCCTTTTACCTTTCCAAAATGAAGGATTTTTGTCAAAATGTGCTTTTGCCATGAAAAAGATATTTTGGTCAAAAAGGCATTTTTGCTTTTGTTGAAAAAAAATGTTTCACAAAACCCTGCACAATAGCTCCAGACAAGAATTTGGTTTCAATCTTACACTTAATGCTACCTCATTGTTTCCCTTCAAACGCAGTGTGTACAATTGTTAACAGGTATATGGAAGATACAGTTTCCTACTGTTTCATAGAGCAGCATTCTTTACCAGAACCTCACTACGCACAATATTAAAAATAAAGGCAAGATAAGGTAGAAACAGACAGGTAAGTGCTACAAAGCCAGGGAACAAAGCTGGGAGGACTTTTTTTCATGAGGCGCTGAGCAGATGGAGAACAGGCAATGTGCTTGACAGAAATAAAGGGGTTGCAATTTTTCAAGTCTGGGAAGAAGCTGAAGTGAAGGTAAACAGCCAAAAGGTGGATAAGAAGATGGAGGGAATTGCTCTGGGGAACAAACAAGTCCGAAAGCTTTTAGCTGCACCACCTGACTTGCAAACTCAGCAACCCACTGTTTAGCTCCATCCATAGTGTATCTAATAGCGCTGGTGTATACATTACTGACAGACATGGAATACAAATGTTTTCTACTCTGCTATCATGTTAAGCCACTGAATGGACATGTTTGCATAAAACCATTGAAATACAGCATTGAAAATATGCAGTATTTACCAGGAACTGTCAGCTCTCTATCTCCTACAGCCATTTTACTTCCCCACATATACATATATTTACATCATTTTCAAAATGCCTATTATTAAGTTGACTCCTATGGCTCCTCTGGAGTGGTTACCATCTATTATGTAAACATATCACTGCTACAATTTATAACACTCCTGTTATTTACCCAATAGAATGTGTAACTCTTCCAAGTAAGCCATTACTGTCTGCATGTAAAGTAAATCCATCTTCAGCTGTTTTGCAAGCAGAAGTTATAATGACACTTAACATTTCAATAGTGCCATACATGTTGGAAGATCTCAGTGTGCCTTAGAAACATTAATGAATGAATTTAGATTTAAAAGCAGTCTCATGTGGCAAGAATTAGAACTAAGCCAATAATTCACAATCAGATCCCGATTCAAGAAGGGGTTTCATCATGGGCACCAACTTCAATGCAGCTGCTTATATATCAGAAGTTTCACACATGCCCAAGTTCCCAGGTGACTACGAGTCTGGAGGGTCCACAGCATTCATTTTTCATCTCCTTCTGATTGCAGAACATGATCAGCTTACAGTCTTGACACTGGAGGTCTCTCTACAAACCAGCCTTAATTCTGTAAGACATTTGGTTTGAATTTTATGTCCCATCCCCACAACACACAGTGAGTTCATACTTTCCAGGTTCCTTGTATTTTGTGCTAAGTGTCCCTAGAAAAGCATTTCACCCATTAGTCACCCTACTGCACAGTGTTCTTTGAAACGACGGCAGGAGGCAGGCAGTAAAGTAGAGCTTTCCCCAGCTAGGCAGCAAGGACATAGTTCTGAAATCAGACATTTCTGTTTGCTAGGGGTTCAGAGTCTTGACAGCTGTTAACAGAGACAGCAGCTGCAGGTGACCAGACCAGCATGTTAAAAATCCCCACGTACCCACAACAGGATGTTGAGAGGACAGAGATACGGTAGGGAATAATAAACAAAAATCACCTTTGCTTACTGCTTTTTCATTTGGAATCCAAGCTTTCAGGTTTCTTAGGTATGTCATGACTAAACCATATTGGTCTGATCTTATTTTCTCATGACAGCTCATCTAAGAATGAGGGAAAAGGAAACGGAATTTTCTATTAACTTCGTTAGCAACATAAATAGAAAAAGTCAAATTGTCTTATGAATTATGCTGGCTGCTGAAATAATAAAAACAACGGAGGTACAGAAGCACAAATACGAAGAAAATAATATATTTTTATTTGATTTAAATAAAAAGTTCAAAACACTTCATAAAATGTCTTAATGAATACAGTCCCTATGATAAATAGCAGTAAAATAAAGGCTTATAACAGACATCAATATTTTAAGGATACTGTTAATGTATGTCTGTGCTCCTCTAACTGCGAACAGAGATAGTATGACCTATGCAAGATAGCATTTCTCCATCAGAGAAAAGACATACTGAAGTGAGTCAAATCTTTGCATTTTAAGAAAGGGAAAAAGTATTTAAGCTCTAAAAACTATCCAGGCTGCTAGTGATGAGTTATACCAGATTATATTTTGTTCTCACAAACTGTTTCTAAACTGCATCAAAATCACGTAAATGTTCTCTAGAGTGTATATGCTATGCAAATGCTCTAAGTAGCAAACACTGCACAAACCTACTTCCAATCATGGACAAATTTTAATACTGAATCTCTGGTAGCAAAAGTGTTTTCAGGAGCAAAATTCTACACAGTTTGGTGCCCAGGTATCAAATTATTTTCTTTGTTTCCAAAGGTGCTAGACCACCAGAAGTCTCCATGAACAACGTTTCAAGTTCATATGCAAATATACTTACTTCTTGGATGGTATGTAGAAGCCAGGTTGCACGTACACAGTGCATCAAATAAACACTTAGTGGAGAACTGACAGATGTGCTAGAACAGTGTGTCTTGCGACAGCTTGACATTCTGTGGGCTGGCAAACCAACTGCATGGGAAAGCAATGTCAGAAAACAACTCACAGGAAGGTTACAGTTAACCTCCCCCCCTACTTTATCATATCCTCTTCTGCTATTTACTACTGCTTATAGTTTCCTATTCACTCTGCAATGATATAGGAAAATGCAATGCCTGGAAAATTGGTGGAACTCACTCCCTTAGCACTGAATGAACCTGGTTCTTGTCTGGCAGATGACTGACCTTGCTGCACATCCATTTAAGTCCATAGATCTTAGTTTTGATTAACACTTGAGTAACTCAGGTGAGCATCATTTCCACAATCTCTCACACCTGATACTTTATTTTCTGCAAAGAGTGAGTATATACTTCCATACAAGTAGCACTCCTTGCATAAAAAGCTGAATTCCAGTCTCTGTGAAGTTGATGACAAAATGCTGATTGCTTCTGAATTTTTTTTTCTGGCTTTTCAAGGATATCTAAGCAATTTAGAATAGACAAGACAAGTGCACAATCTTACAGTACAGAGACACACTAAAATGACAGATGAAGATGAATGATACACTCATAAAAATAGAGAACTTTGAATATCCTTTCTTCTGTAGATTTAATTTAATTCAGATCCTTCAATATCGTATGGATGTGGTTTATATTAAAGAGTTTGAGAACAATCCCCAAGCAGTGAATTGAACACTTTATCATTCAAAAACATAATACAGAAGTGAATTAAAAATAAAAGATACGAAAGACCTGGGAAAAAAATTAATGGTCATGGTCTCATAGCTCCTAATGATAAATGATGTCTCACATGCACACTGAAAATCGCTTGCCTTTTGCTTATGATGAGTTTTTCCCTTTTAGATTACTGAAACAGAAAAGGAAGACTTGAAATATTTCTAATTACAGGGAAATTACGAGCTGGAAAATATATCTCATTTCTTTACGTGCCTCCTATTGGTTTTCTGAGAGATCCGTAAAGTAGCAATTTTAAATCCAGCAGATGTGGATGGATTCCAACTACTTTCTCCAGACAGCAGAAGTTTGTATGCAGCTCGGCCCTGTGTATTAGCAAACATGGTTATTTGAAACCTAAATTTATGGGTCCTTTGTACCATCTCTTTGAGTGCACCAAAAGACGTAAAAAAGGCTGGCATTTGATCTTTCAGCATGAAAGGCATTGTGGGAGTATGAGAAGGAGTCTCCCCTGTCAGCACAGGTTGTGGGAATGACCCTATTCCAGCTCTTCTCTCAGCTTCTACTGTAATGGCAGCCCTCTGAAATGGGAACAAAAGACACAGGCAGAGTAGGGAATACTAAAACTGTATTTTCTTTCTCACGGCCAATTAATGAAACATACTTTAGAGAGGCCTTAATTTACACTGGGAGCCAGGCAGGCCTAGGAACATGAAAACACAGGAAAATGAAAGAAGTGGTTTAAAATCTCTCTCTCTTTCCTTGTTCTTTACACTAAACAGTAACTGAAATCAAAGAACATGGTTTATGCTACTGCTAGCAAAGATTCTGAAGTCTGAAATTCTGAACCTTTTCATTAGCCTTCTTTGAGCAGTAATTTAATCAGTTGACTTCCAAAGGTCAATTCCCAATTAATTTTTTCAATGTTCCTATGATGATTACGTAACAATAGATCTACCAGTGAAAAAAATCAAGTGACTTTACCTTTTTGGAGGTTTTAAACTATTTTCTAGTTGGGAAACTAACTTCATGCATTTCATGAAGGAAAGAACAAGTAAAGTTCAAATGAGAACACGCGGATGAGAATGAAATTCAAATGACCAGCTTCCAGAAAACTGACCTCCTCTAACATGTGTTCCCATCATAGTGAAGTGATTTAGAATCTATGTCCCTTCTTTCTACAATTGAAAAACTTCAAACTTAACACTAAGGCATCCCGAAGTGATGCCTTCCTCATTCACGCTTTCCCAAATGCCTTTCAAGACACACAGCAGTAGCTGCTTCTTTTAGCCATGTAGTTTTGCAACCTTGCTTCCCAGCACTATTCCTTGCTGCAGAAACAGATCATGTTTCTGGATGAGAAATTTCAAGGGCGTGTCACATACACTGATGATATCTCAATATACTTTCCACACCTATTTTGGGCACCATGAGATTTGTCTCTTGACTACATATAATTGGCTTTTCATATCCTCCTGAAAAGACTGCGGTTGGCATCCATTCAGATCCAGGCATTTAAGTGAGGGTCTGGAATTAGGAGCTTTTCACCAACTGTATTCACTGAATGGCCTTTTGGAAGTTCTCAACCACCTCCACAGAGGCCCACAGAACCTTAGTTAGGTGCAAAGTTTCAGCCAGTAATGAAGCTGCAAATCTAGAGTGGACTATGCATTTGAAGAAAATGTAATGGAGCTAATAATTCCATGTGGCTACGCAGATGCTTGTAACTAGGTTTACTTGCATGCTTCATGACATCAGAGTGCTTGAAATTTAACAAGACCATCTCAGGCAATGACATATTTTTTTCATTTCTGTTACTGCACAACTACTGGTTGCAAGAAATACTGGTATTTATTTAACAGAATTTGGATTTCTTATTCCTACTGATCATAATTGGCTACTGTAAGGTGTAATTGTTTGTACTGAACCATGCATGCACTAGCCTACTAGTCTTGCTCACTTAAGCACACTACTGAATTTTTCTGCCAAGACATTGGCTTTATTAGTATGCATCAAATCAATGTGCTTTGGATTTGTTGCCTATAGTCTTGGCTTAAAGTCAGAGGCTGAGATTCTACCAGCTCCATCCTTTTTCATATCAAATCCATTAGAGTAAATAGAGTGGCATGAGGTAATCACTGAACATGAAATCTGGACCCAGACTCATAAATGGTCCAACCACTCCATCCAGCTGCATAATATTTCTATATCACAGTTTTCTTTTTGACTAAATGGAGATTACTGTAAGAAGTGGCTTCCTGGCAAAATCTGGAGCAAAGGCCAAAGTCTAATGACTTCATATTTGTAGAAGTGGCTCCAGTTAAATCTATTCCTGATTAATCAGTTTAATTAGTGAAGTTACAGACTTTCCTAAGGAAAAGGGTAATATAAATGTAGAGTAGAACGACCAGTGAGAAATGGCATCTTTATTTTGGAGAAAAACATCTGCTTCAAAATACCCAGATCAACGTTTACCCAGAAATTACTTCCGTGGGTTTTGAGACTCCTAGAAAGTGGTTAGATGCCTGTGAGATGCAGAGCAGGCTCTACTTCAGTACTGAAATGAGTCACTCCCAGTTCCGATAAAGACTGAAGGAAATTCTTTTGATGGGACCTGCAAGACTGTATTTTTCTCCAAGGAAGGTTGTTACTTTGTATTGACTAGAAGTATTTCTGCTGATTTCCATGCCTAGGTGACAATATGAGATGCATTGGAGAGAACACCCAATACAGGAACCCTACATAGGGTTCTCCACACAGTCTGAAGAGCCGTTGCTCCCCACATCACTTTAGGATCAGGACACAACACGGTAAACATTTTCTGGAACTTACAGGCGCCCCCTCAAAGTGGTCTGTTCTGGTCATATTTCTCTGGTCTTAAGAAGGAAGTTTCTCTCATACCATTTTCCTGATAAACTAGAACTATAAATAAGGGCCTGATTCTGCAACATACAAGCCTCCCTGTGCCCCACTGCATCAAGAATGCACTTCTAGGCTTTAAAACAAATATAAATTACTCTAGCCATATTGCCTTTATCACTAGGATTCCCAGGATTAAACTATCCAAGATTCCCAGGATTAAACTATCCAAGACCCCTTGTTGAACAATGATGTCCACTTTTGCTTCTTTCTCAAAGATTGTATAGTCACCCAGTCTGGCTCTGCTTTACAGCATGTCTCCTAGAATGCTGCTTTGGCTGTATATAGTGCTGATTACTGCAGCTTTAGGGCCAATGGCAATACAGGGATAAGAGCTTTCCATTTTTTTCTGCTAAATGTAGAGAAATATTTATAGTTTGTACAATATCACTGGAAGGTTGTTTTTTTTTCTGTTCTAAGTACATATGATAAAAAGAGAGGCATCATCCTGCAGGGATTCTGCCAACAGATGACATATCCTTTTTTTTTTTTTTTCTAGTGCTTTTGAGAAAAGTAAATCAGTTAATAGGAAGGGGGGATGGGGGAAAAAATCTAGGGTCTCACTTTGGAGAATGGGGCTTATATCATCTAGCTTCAGCTGTCTGGAAAAAGGCAGTCCAGGACAATCACACAGGACTATTCATCCTCTCTAAAGAGAAGTGAGTTGAATTATTCTCAGGACCCACCTGCCTCTGTTCCTCTGTCTCCAGACAGAACTAAGATAATTCTTGTAGATTAAGGGCAAGCCTTAAGAGATGGCTGAAGTTAAGATGTAATTCATTTAACCCTTGCATTGAAGCCTACTTCTTGCATGAGAGAAAAAATGTAAATTACAATGAGTAAATGACAGGCTTTATTTTCCTTTAAATGCAGGAGTCAGTTTCAAGCAGCTTTTATACCCACTGTTTTTAATCTGGGATTTAAATGATGAATTCTTGCTTCTTTGCTTGCCTAATAGATTTTGCTTTTATTTCTAAACTGAAAAGTTGTATGCTTGGTCCTAATATTTTGTAAACATAAAGGCATTATTATGGATATGAATAGACAACAGAGAACTCAGCTTCAGGTTAGAAGGAAAATGAAACTATGCAGGGCTGAGGGAGAATAGCCTGGCAACTCAAATAAGGTGAAAGAGAGGAAGGCGGTCTCAGAAGATGTCTGTTGATAAATACTTTTGCAATCCTGTTGAGCAATCATATTTGCTGTGGAGTCAGATTTGTGCAACTAAAAATCTAGGAAAAATGCCAAACAAAATTATTTCAGTCTGGGGGACAGTTTCTCATGAACAATACTTAAAATTTAATGTACTCCTCCCCAGTTTTCCATTTCTCTGGCATTTTTACAGAAAGCATGACAACACAACAGTGGTGGTGGTTTTGTAGCCATGATGGCTGAACAATATTAGTTAGTGTGAGACTGCCTGCTGCTTCTCCCTCACAGAAGAAAGCTTGCATGAATGAAGACTTGTCTCTATTCTCCAAATATTTCTGCTAGTTTAATGCAAACTATGGCCTCTCCCGTAAGACTATAGTGGCTTCAAAGAGAACATGCAGACGCCTTTAGTGTCAGAGGGTGCTGAACAAGTCCAGGATCAATTCTTCCCTGCAACAAAGGCCTAGCAAGAGCTGAATACATGTTTCAATCTAGCAAGCAAAAAGGCAGTGCTGGGGGAACACAACAGCAAGCCTGGTATGTGAAGAGGACTTTGGGAATAACACCTGCCA
Source organism: Phaenicophaeus curvirostris (assembly GCF_032191515.1). Classification (NCBI taxonomy): domain Eukaryota; kingdom Metazoa; phylum Chordata; class Aves; order Cuculiformes; family Cuculidae; genus Phaenicophaeus; species Phaenicophaeus curvirostris. The sequence goes on along the minus strand of NC_091397.1, from coordinate 46,759,626 downwards.
CCTGCAGTCTTGCTAGCAGACGTATATTCAGCTCGCTGCAAAAATGACTCATACTAATTTGAAAGTGTAGAGGAAAAACTTTGGCAGCATAGTGAAAGAGACTCTCCTTCCATGGAACCTAAACAATTGTTCTTCAGAAAACAGCATATTTGGTGTCATTTTAATCTCACCAGGATCATTTCCCAAGACAGAGAAGGGAAAGGAACTGTGGGTGATTGGCTAATGAACGTTGCCCTGCTAACAAGTGCTGCTGAAGAGCTATAGCATAACTCACTGATAAACAAATAATTTCACATTTGTTAAGTAGCTCTGATTATTCCAAGCAAATTATGAAAGGAATAAGTGACAGTGAGATGTTGGGGAGGGAGTAGCAGAGATAAGATTTAAAAAAAATGCACTGCTTTTCCCCCAAATTATTTTCTGTAATTTCCAGGAACAATACTATTTCTTAATAGAAGTAACATGTGAAAAATCCCAGTGTGAGAACAGCATAGCATGTGGGCAAGGTTTGGCAGTACAGATAACTGCATCCCAAACTCACACCTCTTATGATTTACAGGAAAGTCTGCATCCCTACATTCATCACACATAGAGCTTATTGTGACTTTGGCTGTCAAGGCCTTAGCACCCTGCTGTTCCCAGGTAAAAATATAGCGACATCACAGAAAGTGGACATTTCAGATTGCCTCCAGCAATCATGCAGCTTCCACCATTCCCAAGGCTTCAGTGCTGTGGCCTCTAGCAAGGATGTTCCTGAGAACACCACATCAAAAGTTGACATCTCTTCTCTGTAGGAAATTCTAAATTTCTTACTTTCTTCTTTGGAATAAAAAAACCCTAGAAATTTCAAGAGTATCCCATGAAAATGAAAAGTTTCCAAGTATTTTCTTTCCAAAGAGCCAAAATGACTGATTTTTCAAAAATGTCAAAGAAACCAAAACTGGAGACCATCACAGGCTCTTGCTTAATACCCAGCTCATACAGTAACAACAGGAAGTCAAAAATAACAAAACCATGGGTAAGGCAGCAGACTAGGAGTGGAGGAATCAACGTTCCAGCTCACTGGCAAAGATGTCCGGAGTAGGGTTCTTACACAGAGCAGTCTTTTTAGTTGGTATGTCCTCTTTCCACATGAGTCACCATCAAAAAAAAGAGCAGCCTCTCAACCTTTCTTTCTCCCAGATATGGAAGGAAGACTGTTCTGAGAGAATGAAATGTTGGAGTTTGAGAATTTCTTTCAATTTAAGAAAGAAATGTGTTGACACTCCTTTTCACTCAAAGTATCTGTAAATTACTTGTATGGATATAAATAGATCTTTTTTTTCAGAAAAAAAAAGGCAGTTTATATCTGGAAAATTTCAACAGTATCTACATAAAAGTCCTGAGAGAGGCCCCCAGTATGAGCTCTCAGCCGAACAACAGTGGGCCAAACTCCAAGTGGACCAAAGACTCCTTGGGCTTCTCGCTGCCGAATGCCTGTGAGAGTTCCTAGCGGCTATAAAAGCCTATAGGAGTCCCATGATGCTAAAGAAGTGACTTTTTCTGGGGTCTACAACCTCCTGCCAGGCAAACAAGCATGAAATGATGAAAAAATCCTTACAGTTTGCTGTCAGTCTTCTAAAACTGACAAAGTTACACAAATCATTCCAGATGTGATGAGTCATGATTTTCTGACAAAAAAATTGGTTTGACTGGAGAACATCCAACTCATTCTATTCTTGGGATGGCTAGAAATTCCATCCTGCTAGACTTCCTCTCGTTTTTTTGACCTACGGCAAAACATGGCCACAGCTAATGGAGCCCTGAGCAGCATGTTTCAGTCAGCCAGGCCTCCAAGCGTATTTCCCACGAGTGTCTCGTTTCAAGGACTACTATTATTTTCAACCTAAAAGCACCTTCATCGCTCCCACACAAATGTGCTATTTCTTCCACTGTGACTGCTACAAAAACCTTTGCTTTCAGAAACAGAGTTAAAGAGCAGAGATAACACAAAGATCATTTTATATTAAAATAATTAATCCAAATTCAGTTTACTTTTCAGAATTAGTGATTTTTTTTAAACATCCCTATATTTGTTGTACAACTGAATTTTGGCAGACAGAGAGGCATGTATTGAAGCCCTATAGTAAACTGGAAGAAAAGTAAAAATCAGCTAAGTCAGGTATGTTCCAAAATACGAATTTGACTAGCCTAGCTACAAGAAGTGTAGTTTTCTACCATTGTGAGTAAGGGAAGAAGCACACAGTCACACAAGGCTAGGTAAGTGCTGCGCTTATATGTCCATCCAGTTCCAAATAATATGCTCAACCAAGCGTGGCAGAGTGACGGCAGACTCAGAGACATTAAATTCCCAGCAGTTCCATGAAGGCTGGGTAGATTTAGGCTACCAGTGGCTCCTATGAGGGAAAAAATGTGCCATTCTTATTAAATACCGGAAAGTCTACAATATCAAAAAGCCCTCTAAATAACCCACCTGCTGGTAAGGCTTGACCAAGACCTTGTGTTATAGGCTGTGAGATCAGTCACCAAAGAAATTCATAGGAAAGTATGTTTTCTTCCCTTTGATACTCACAGAAAAACTGATTTTTGAGGGTTTTTTTTCTAATAGAAGAAAGCAAGACAAAGTTATTACGGATTTGATTATTTTCCAACTTTTAGCAGATCACTCTTGGTCATTTCCTGCTTTTTCTTTGGCAAAAAGGTCAATATAATTAGGAGTTTGCCAGTTTGGGATAGTTACAGACTTGGAGACAACCTGGCTCTGATATAGTCTTTGCAAGACAATGTGGAAATAGTTTGCAAGGGCAAAAACTTGACTGTCTTAATAACCCAGTCAATCCAACAAGATATCTAACACTTCCATATGGATAATGCTTCATTAGTCTTACACAGGCATAGCCTACCGTGATTTTGAAGGAAGATTTGTAAAAACAATAGAGGACAGAATAACTGTAGGATTTTGAGTGAGCAGCAATATCGTCACCTGTGTTGACTCTGGTTTTGGCAAAATAAAAAACTGTATGAAAAATGAGCATTTTGTCTCCTTTTTAAATATTATTGGCACTAAGTCCTCTTCATGTTTTAGGTTAAGTGATGGACATATTCATACACTGCAAAAAGGAGAAACAGGGAAACCTGGAACCTTCTGCAGCAAATGACAAGAGGCCTAGAACAGATACTGAGAAGATTGTTATGATTTAAATAATTTTATCTCATTTGTAGAGCAGTGTGTTTGGATTGCTAAATATTAAGAAAGAGAGCAAACTATTCCAAGATCCTCAAGCAAATAATTGACACGCGGTGTAAAATCTGCAAGGACTCAGCAGCAGTGCAAATTTGCATTTCCACAAGCATCCCTGCTGAGGTGATCTCAGATGAAACAGTGGGATCCAGATATGTAATTTAGTGCAGGAACTAGTCAAACCTTCTCTAGTGAAATGTATGGTATATTCAATTATTTTTATGCATCCTTATTTGTCAAATGCTGATGTTTCTTAAAAAAAACCCAACTAACCAGTTTAGCTTCATTACTGTCAGGAAATTAGTATGAAATTACAACTGGTTTTTTTATAAGAAATGTTGTCTTGACTATTCTTATATGCTTTCTAGGATAATGTAGTGCAGCAGATGCTGTTAGGGTCAAAGCAAAGAGAAAATTTAACAAAATGGGGACCCTGACCTTATGTTCTTATTTAAATCCATCCTTGTTTAGCAGAACATTTAAATATCTCTCTTGCTGACTCAATGGCCAATGGATATCCAATATTTAACTATTACTTACACAACTCTCTTTTATCATATACAAGTGCCTCTGAATTATTCACTTCATGTCACACTTGACAGTGAAATATTAATTCTATCACTGGGGAAATAAAGTATATGTTTCCCTTTTTTGTGATTTTCACCTATGGGTGGGTCCTTTGCCTTGGCCAAGGGGTCAAGAGTAACTAAGTTGTCACTGCTCCCCTAGCCACACTGAGTACTTGTCAGTTAATGAACTGACTGAACATCACTTAATGAATAGATGTCCCATGCACCTTCATTTTTCCTATCTCAAAGGCATTTCTAGCACATGGCTCATGCACAATACTTGTCTACCCTATGCTCAGCATGGCAGTTTCCCTCTTTGGACTGCAGTATACATCATATTTAGTTTCAATGTTGTTTTTAAACTCCTCTAGATGAAGCTACTCCACATCCCTGTAGGTGACTCATATCATGGTCATGAACTCTCTCATCTCACGTGGCAAAACTTGAGGAACGTTGGTATAAAGGTCTCATCTCTCCTTCAGGTCCCTCATTGTCCCTCTTTTGGGTTGAGGCATCTTAAAAACCTTTTAAAGGTTCTCTAAGCATCTTTCTGTGCTATTGCAGAAGGTCATGTAGTGCTATGGTGCTTTCTGGAATGGCAGTGGATGTCCAGGCTGGCTAGAAGATCAATACCAGAGGGCCCTCCTGCACAATGGAATGATCTTTGTTCAAATCCTATGTAACTGCAAATTTTGCCCAGAGAGAGACCTAGTTATTCTGTTCTAGGTTAAATCTCAGGACTAGTCTAGGAAGCAAACTGTGCGTACCCTGAGGGAAACGGGATGCTGAAACATAGCCAGGAATCAATCATACTAGTAAGATCAGTGGTATAAAAGCAGAACAGGCAATTGATACTAAGGATCCTGTGCAAGTAATTTTGTGTGTTTTGCTTCAGATTTGAGTTAGCCTGATTCCCTGGACTGAATTCCCACATTACATGGTGGCTCTCTCTAGATAAGGTGTTCTACAAGCCCAAATAGGCCCGGTAAATCTGCACAAGCCAGACATCACCAGAAAAGACCTGAGCATTGCAGCATGTACTGCCTTTTGTTTACATATGGCAATAAGGGATTTGTGACAGGTCACCAGATATAGGTCCATGGTAAAGCTGCTCATCAAATTCAAATTTCCAGTTTAACCACTGGATTATCCTTTCACCTAGAGAAGAGGGCTTAAAGCTTTATCAGTGCATAGGTGGCAAATGGAACAAGTGGTTATCTACACACAAAGAGTAAACATAGAAAATATGGCTAGCAATGACATTTTAAGCCTTTCTGTGAAATGATCCATTACTAAATATACTTTTTCTTTTACACAGCGTATCTGAAAGGAGGATTATGATCGAAATGTCATTTTTAATTGTATTTTCTATCCTTGACTTTGTAACATTTAGAATAAACTCCAACACTTTTCCTCTAGAAAAAAAAGAGAGATTGTACTCTTTCCAGGCATATGACGTAGAATGATTTATTTACAGCATCAGGAGAGATATTTCTTTTTAATTAGTGGTATAATTTATGAATCCTTGGTGTCTGTTTTTACAAATGGATAGTACTTTATAAGTTCTTAGAAAACTGGTTTTTATGTGATAGTTTAAATAATAGCCATGTTATGTGAGCAAAAATGAGCTGTTTTACAAGACAGAAAGGCAGGAGGAAAGCATACCCAAACTTTGCCATTACTTCATTTAGGACTTGGTTCATAAGGTCCCACGTGGAGTTTGGTACACAAATAAAAAGCTATTTAAGATACTACCTTTACCCATGCATGTGTGAACCACAAAGAACATGAACAGGAAGAAATATATACGCCGTGCAGCAGGCAGTGTGAACAGAAGGTGAATTCCAGAAAAACCTTTTAAAGTAAATGTGTCACTTTCTGCCATTCAAGTATGTTTATTTTGAGTCTAGGAAACTTACAGCTGATGTAATTTTATCAGGTTTTTTCTTTTTTAAGTAACCTGAAAACCATAATCCCTAATTTCAGCACTTATTTTACTGTAACCAAACAGAACTAGACACAAAGAACAGAATATTTTTATCTTCTGACGTAAGGACAGGAGCTGCAGCTGTTTCAAAGATACTAAAGCATTTCCATCTCTAATCAAGGGCAACGGTGTAAGAGATTAAGAACTCAAAAATGGAAGCAACCATCAGATGCCTTTGGACTGTTTATATGTGAAAGTAATTCTGTCATGCTTATTTACATTTTGGACTACCTGATTAAGAAAATTTTAGGACACACTCCTGGTCTCCTTGATGTCTTGGAAGAGCTGCCTGGACCTATCCTGTGTTAGAACTACTGGCACAGTACAGTCTGGTAGCATTGGATAAGGTATTAGGGAGTAAAGGCAGAGAAGGGAACTACAGTCATGCCTTGTGCTCCCAAATACATCAGAAATTAGGAACTTTTGCAAATATCCTTAATAATAATTTCTAATATTGAAAGAAATCAAATAATTTCCCTTAACATTGAGGCTGATGTGAGAGGTAATTTGCAGTTGTGTATAGCTGTTTACATTGAGACCTGTGTGATTTTGTTTGGATTTACTGAGAAAGCCTGACTGAAAAAAGCACACAAGTTATTCACACTGTCTTCCCTCCTTTGACAGCGGCAGGAAGTCTGACGCAATGAAACATTTTAAATTTCAAATCATACATTTTCATGAACAGAGAATATTCCAAGACATTAGGGAGAAAGCAGTTCGTATATCAGTAAAAGGAGTCTTTGAGGCAGAGGAGTGACTACCATATATCTGAGTTAACCATTTCAAGACACACTATGATCTCCTCCAAGCACAAAGTAGTTTTCTTCACTTTATGCCATTCTAAATATCCAAAGAACTGGCACAGTAAAACAAGCGTGGCCTGCACACAGAACCAGAAGGGAAAAGTTTTCCAGGAAAGAAAAGAAAGCAGCAAATTGACAAGGACCCAATAGATTAGACTCCTAAGGCTTTAGAATGTGTCGAATCATCATTTTTTTCTAATTTACCGAACACCAACAGATGTTTGAAGCCACCCTCCAAGTCAGCAGGAGTTTTGCTATTCACTTCCAGAAGGGAAGGAACTCGAAACCCCATCATATTAATTCTTCTTGTTCTTCAGATGCAATCTTCTCTTTTGATGTCTTTGCATTGCATCTCAAGGCAATTTCTTGCTTCAAGTCTAGATAGTATTGTCAAGGTAATGCTACAGCAATATCGTTGCATTAAGTTTATATATTTTTAAAGCTTCCAGATGGAGCTGGCAGCCCCATCTACCAATTCCAAACATGATACAAACCAAAATACCTTTTTATTTGTATCATTATTGTTAATAGTGGCTTGGGAAACCAGAAAGATAGGGATCTATTTATAATTTTACGTGGTGTCAAATATTAATAAGGAAATATTGTCTGCTTTGCACCTGCAAAACTCTTTCAAAAAATATTTTTTCCCTTTGTACTTTTACCAGCCAAAACATTCATTGCTAAAACTACCACTTATATGACCACAAACTCAGAATCAGGATCCAATTTCTGAATTCCTTTGAGGTGGGTAAATATTTCTTCCATTACACAGAAGAGGTAATGAGTTGTGTAAGCTAAGTAGTTTTCCCTTAAAGGCACATCATTAGGGCTGGGGAATTCTTGTATTTCATTTTGTACATTTCGCTTCCATGTCATATGTCAAACTGGAATTCTTTGAGAATTCACACTAGGTTGTGTTTGGACAATACGACAATCTGAGGATGATTTTTTAATTATCTGATTTGATGCTTCCCCTGTCTAAGTTCATACACTGAGTGGCTTTTATAGCTTTCTGATAAGGAAAGTCAAGCAATGACTATGAAAAAAAAATACAAATTGAGATTTCAACATTAATTCAAATTGAATTTTCTCAAGTTACCATGTCATAGAATCATAGAATCACCAGGTTGGAAAAGATGTCTTGGATTGTCGAGTCCCACCATTCCAATCTGCCACTAAACCATGTCCCTGAGCACCTTGTCTACTTGTCTTTTATATACCTCCAGGGATGGTGACTCAACCACCTCCCTGGGCAGCCTGTTCCAGTGCCCAATGATCCTTCCTGTGAAAAATTTCTTTTGGATATCTACTTTGAACCTCCCCTGGTGCAGCTTGAAGCTATTCCCTCTTGTCTTATCACGTGTCACTTGGGAAAGAGGCCATCACCCTCCTCTCCACAATCTCCTTTCAGGTAGTTGTAGAGAGCAATAAGGGCTCCCCTCAGCCTCCTCTTCTCCAGGCTAAACAACCCCAGCTCTCTCAGCCGCTCCTCATAAGGCCTGTTCTCCAGCCCCCTCACCAGCTTTGTTGTTCTTCTCTGGACTCGCTCCAGAGCCTCAATATCCTTCTTGTGGTGAGGGGCCCAGAACTGAACACAGTATTCGAGGAGAGGTCTCACCAGTGCCGAGTACAGAGGGAGAATAACCTCCCTGGACCTGCTGGTCACGCTGTTTCTGATCCAAGCCAAGATGCTATTGGCCTTCTTGGCCACCTGGGCACACCGCTGGCTCATGTTCAGTCGCTGTCAACCAACACCCCCAGGTCCCTCTCCTCCAGGCAGTTTTCCAGCCAGACTTCTCCTAGTCTGTAGCACTGCATAGGGTTGTTGTGCCCCAAGTGCAGGACCCGGCATTTGGCCTTGTTAAACCTCATCCCACTGGTCTCAGCCCAGTGGTCCAGCCTGTTCACATCCCTTTGGAGCTTCCCTACCCTCCAGCAATTCAACACTTCCACCCAGCTTAGTGTCATCTGCAAACTTGCTAAGGGTGCACTCAATGCCTTCATCCAGGTCATTGATAAAGACATTGAACAGGGCTGGACCCAGCACTGAGCCCTGGGGAACACCACTTGTAACCAGCCTCCAGCTGGAATTAACTTCATTTCCCACCACTCTCTGGGCCCGGCCATCCAACCAGTTTTCCACCCAGGAGAGTGTGTGCCTGTCCAGGCCAGTGGAAGCTGGTTTCCTAAGTAGAATGCTGTGAGAAACTGTATCAAAGGCTTTACTGAAGTCCAAGAAGACTACATCCACAGCCTTTCCCTCATCCAGTAAACAGGTCACCTTGTCATAGAAGGTGATCGGGTTAGTTTGACAGCATCCTACTTCCATGAACCTGTGTTGACTCGGCCTGATCACCCAGATCTCTTGCATGTGCTGTATGATAGCACTCAAGATCACCTGTTCCATGACCTTTCCCAGCACTGAGGTCAGACTGACAGGCCTCTAGTTCCTGGATCCTCCCTCTGACCATTCTTGTAGATGGGCACAACATCAGCCAGCCTCCAGTCAAATCTTCCATGTGTAAATTGTCTTTAGAAATATATGTGCTGTTGCCTTCTTCCTTCTCCTTCCCTTCTCAATCTATCCCTTTCTTTTCAGATTTTTTGAATTTATGTGTGAGAGAGAGAGAAAAGAACACATGGATGCTTAAAGTCATCTTCATAATTTTGCACTTTGAGATCATCTCTGTCTACTCACTCCTTGTAACCTCTACAGAACTGGCTCAGAATGACCTGATTATGACCAACATGAACAGAGACATCTGGTGTTCAGGATCACACCAACTGTCTGTGGTGAAAACCAGTTTTCTTTCCTAGAACAACACTGAATCCACCTTATCATGTTACTCACTGCAAAAGAGAAGGTCTCGAAGAGACCTTATAGTGACTTTCCAGTACCTCAAGGGGGCTACAAGAAAGCTTGGGATGGACTGTTTACAAAGGCTTGTAGTGATAGGACTAGGGGTAATGGGTATAAAGTGGAGAGGGGTGGATTTAGACTAGACATAAGAAAGAATTCCTTCACGATGAGGGTGGTGAGGCACTGGCACAGGTTGCCCAGGGAAGCTGTGGCTGCCCCATCCCTGGAGGTGTTCAAGGCCAGGCTGGATGGGGCCTTGGGCAGCCTGGGCTGGTGGGAAGTGTCCCTGCCCAGGGCAGGGGGATGGGAACCAGATGATCTTCAAGGTGCCTTCCAACCCAAACTATTCTATGATTCTATTAATCTCATTATCCTCTTAGAGAATTTTCCATAATGCAAGATTGATGTGAAACTTGCGTGTGAAAATTCAGCCTGCTCCCTTAGAAGACTAGCACAGCACTGAGGTAAAAAGAGCTGTGGTTTCTAAACAGTGAAAAATAGCCAAGGTTACTGTCCCCAGTGGGCTACTCTAATTTTCAGTGCTAGCAACATTATCACTAAGTTAAGCAAGGAACTTGGCGTCTTCCACATCAGGACATCATAAAGGAGCAAAAGCACAGACAAAAAGTGATTTTGTTAATTAACCAAGAGTGTTTGCAAGTGGAGGGCAAGGGGAATCTGCTTTTTGTGGACCATGGTTCTTTTTCTTAAAAACTTTTCTGAAACCATTTCTTTTAGATAAAGAACACTCCTCTCCTTCTTTCAAGAAGATTCTGGAAAAGAAATTCCAATATTTTTATGCCCAAGTCAACATTTATTAAAAAAAAGGAATTTTGACCAGCTATACATACAAGTACAGCTTTGTTCTCAAGAGGTCAAATGCGATAAGCACCTTAAAGTGATTTTTTAGCCAGTGCACATCCTGTATCTTTCAGCACAATCAAACAAGCACAACTCATGTTTTTTTATTGATATGATTTGCCTGAATATTTCTGAAGCAATGCTGTAAGAATGTGCCCACATCCTCAAAATCCTAGTTTTTAACATAATTTTATTTCTGAGAAGGTAAGGCTGAGACTGCTGTAAACTGCACCACTGTTCTTGCTGAGGGATTTCTGCAAAACAGTTTTTCTCATGCATTCTGACTTCACCCTGAATTATTCTTCAGGAAGGGGCCTCACTTGGAGGTGGTGAGAAACCCCAGTTCCTCTGACAGTTACTGAGCTAGTGAGGTTTTCGCACATCAGTCCAGGATGCTAACATTTTGAATGCCACTTCAAACCACACCTATCTCAGCTGATTGTGTGTTCTGCTCTAATTTTGGATTTGGTCAGAGACCAACATTCACACCAGTCCTATCTTGACATCAACAGTTACTTAAATGTCTTCATTATTCTACTTTTGTCAGCTGCCCTATTAAAATATAACATAGTGAGCATAATGGAAAACTGGGTTTGGGTGAATGTGGTTTTCTCACAACTGTGGGTAAGCAAAATGGCAGCTTTACAAGAATGGATGCTAAACAGTAAACTAGAATCCTAAAGATCTGTTTTGAGTTACTGTTCTGTGAATGACACATTACCACAAACATATACAAAGAAAATTTACAGTTAAACTACTTGAGCAAGTCAAGGACTCTCTTTTCTTGTCTACCCAGAGGCACTCTAGAAGCTTAGGGTTAGTGTTCGAAGTTAAACAAAAAAAATCTCCTTAAAAGCACTTCAAACACTCTATCGTGTAAACTGCAATGAAAAGAAGCCTACTTCCAAATGCGAACCTCCTAATGTCACTCTGCTTCTGTATTGACTTTATATCACCAAAGACGCAGATGAATCCTTAGCCAGGACAAAATGACTGTGCCAAAGTGTTTCCCTTAAGTCATATGGTAGCATATGACAAAAGAAAGACTTCGACAACTCTCAGTTAATTGATACCAGCTGGCAGTTTGCTCCCAAAATCACTGTTTTCCTTCTATTTCTCAAATTATGAAGCTGTATTCACATTTAGTGAAGGTGTTATTTCATGCAGTAATACTTCTATGCCCATGGATATTATGGAACAATACACATTTAGTGACAGAAACCAACACCTGCAGCTTCTATGTCCATGAGTGCAGAAGAAAACTGTACAAAACATAGGACTGTACTGTGGCATTTAGTCTGCTACTATTCAACTACTGCTGTGAAGAGAGCTTTTGACAAACTAAAACAATAATGTTATTATTGTCACCAAACAATACTGCTCAAAGAATCAGTGCTATATATAAACTCCTAAGAATGTTTTCATCAGGTTGGGAAGCCAAGTCTTTGTGAGGCTGAAAAGAAGTTTTAGTAACTGAACAAGTGTCCATTTTGCACTGCATTCCCCAAGGGTTAGAAAAATGACAGAAGGCTACATATCAACTTTTTTTTCATATGCAGAATTAGAAAAATGGATTTATATCTTTGTTTTATATGGATTTTCTTTAGCCCCCAGACTACTGAGCTATTCTTCAAATGCCTTTCACTTACAAAGACCTAACATTTACCAGAGGATCGGGCAAATTCCTTAGGCATTAGAAGCATGGTTGATTAAAAAAGCCTGCATTTAGTAATTAAAAGAGTGCAACTAATCCACAACTTGAAATATTTTGGAATCATATCATAGGCTGAAAAATGCAGCTGTCAAATAAAGAAAAGCTTTTCCCATAAAAGATCTCTTCACAATTTGAGCATCTCCAGATCCCCTCCAGTTATACTGCTCTTTAGCACAGCTGGAGATTTTTAATATTTCTTAATATCCAACATAAACCACGAATATTCATAACAATGCAAGATTTCCTAGGAGTGGTTTAACACTTAGAGAGCAGCAATTTGTTGTATTATCCAGCTAGTGCTTACACGAAGTGATTTCGATTCAAGTGATGTAATTAAGATGGCTTTTATATATTGCTGGTCATCCCTTGTGAGAGCTTTGCAATTCCACATTATAAATGGCTTAAAACTTTAGATTATGCAATTGGTTATGGCAAACACATTGGGAGGATCATGGAACCCCCAAATTTAAATGAAAAAAACCTTAAGAATCCTAAAATTGTGAACTTAGTAGAGGGAAGGCCCCCTTTCCTTTTCTGTCATCCTGATGGTGGACATAGTCTGCACTGCTTTATCAGAACGTATAAGTCTCACAGAACACTTGTGGCAGCTCAGTAAGAGCATCTGCTATTTTTCAAACCTGAACAAAGTCAAGGTGTTTTCTTCTGTAGATTTTCAGTCAGGAAAGTAATAAGGGAACGTTATTCACAACTTTTTTTTTTCCTCATGTTTGTGTTATTTCAGGCAATAAATATAATAATCTCTCACAATTATGTTCCTCTCCATCAATTATGGAAGGAAAAAAGGGCTTTTCTGCTGTAGAGGAAAATAACGAGGATGCCTATTCTGTGCCAGGCATTTTAGAAACCATAACTAGGGCCACAATGTCCAGAAAAGCCGATTTATTTGTGGCTACCATCAATCATAGCTGTGTCTCTTCATACTCATTCACTTGCTTTTCGTCACAAGAAGCCAGACTTGGCACATTGTAGGTATTAAAACCTGAGGAGCAGCCATTACTCCCAAGTGCAATAAAAGCGGAATCATGTGCAAAGGGAATTCCTGAGTGCAACATTGATGTCAGCACCCTACCAGCACATACTGCTTTGCCAGTTCTCCTTTTCAAGTTGCATCAGTCTTCATAGACCCTCAGTCACAAGAGGAAAAACATAAGAGGGTCTTAAGGCTCACATGGGATTCAGTCCAAGAGATAACACATAACTAGTTAGCTTGCCCAAGGCCTGGCTGTGAAGTGAACAAATTACTTAGTTGTGAACCGGAAAAAGGTTACAATGCATTTTGGGGGGATTTTACATTCAATATCTTTAGGCATTAAGACCACAGAAAGAAAAAATATGGAAGATTTCATTTCTATTATCTCTATACTACACATATTTATGTAATATACTACAGCTGACAGGTACCGTCTGCTAGCACCTTTTTGTTTAAACTAGACACAGGGAAATGAATCTTTGTAAATTACGCAGCCTCTTAACAAAGGGCTTACCTTTATCTCCTACAAAATCATCTCAGCAGATATTCTCAAATCCCACAAGAATATAAATGCATATAATCAAATTGGATCACACCAAGATGATTCCTTCTGCACTGATTGAAACACAACAGTTATTGTATAAGCCTCCAACAGAGGTGAACATAGTTGCTCTGAGAAATTCTCCTTGCACTCTCAACTGTCTTCTTGGTTCTCAAGATTAGAAAAATAGAAATCTAAGATAAAGAGCTGATGGGATGTAGAACTACAATACGGTGATTATTTCCAAAGGAATAATACAGATGACTCATCAGGCTCTTAATTACTATTTAATTTAACCCAGAGTTTTAAGAATAAAAAAAATACTAACCCTTTCCTCAAGATTACGTTTAGGCATTTCAAAGCCTATCTCTCCTACAGTATCACAAGAGAAACATAAATTATCGTCACTATAAAGTTAAAGCACTGGAGGTCCTAGCTAGTATCAGACAGTGGAAAACCTTAACTGGTATTTATAACTGTAGTAGAAGATTATCCTTGATCTTGGATATTACAGAGTACAAAATTAACATTACCTTCCTCAGCATATACTAAACTTTGCACATTTCTGCAGGTGTTATGTAGATGACATTAAATAAGAAATCTTTTTTTCAGAAAAAAAAAGTATGAATACGTGGACACACCTTGGAGACAGTCTCAAGAAGTTGGTGGGTTTGGGTCATATTAGTTTGCATACGGTCTCTCATAGCCAAACAAACTCTGTCATGATGTGCCTGCTTTTACTTCACTATGAAGGCTACACAGTTGAACACTGACCTCCTCATTTCCTTTTCCTCAAAAGAGGTGGCATGGGAGAAGGTCTCTGTTGGCTTTAACCCAGGTAAGTACTGCTTGCCTCCAGGCACACAGTTGGCTGGTCGACCAAGGTCAGAGGCTGACTCTTTGTTCTTAGTGAATTCATTCAGGACCTGGCTATTACACAGTCCTTATATTCTCTCCCTTGTCTTTTCATGATAGTTGTTTTGGATGCTGGTACTGAATTCTTCATGTATATGAAGTCACTGCAAGCTTTGCTCATGGCTTTGGTGGGAGCAGTATCCTGTGTGAGCACACAGTGAGCTCTATCTCCTTTTAACTAAGAAGAGGTCAACACGTTTTTGCAGCTCTATAAAAAGTACTGTAATATCACAACAAATGCTTGTTGTAGATAAGCAAGGAATGGCATACCCTGTGCTGATTCTAAATCAAAACTCTGCAAGCTATTAAAAACACTTCGGTCGTCTTCACCAGCCAGCAGCAGCGTAAGGAATACTCTGCTCCTAGCTTGGAAAACTGTCTGCTTTTTATTTCCTAGACCCAACATTACCTGCAGTTCTTGTATAATAATGTTCCCAATACAAAGAAGAAATGGAAAACTGAGACTTCTCCAAACATTTCCACTGTGTGTTCATTTTAATCCCTGGGAACCATCAAATAAAGAGAGGATTTTATTTTTCACTCAGATTCCCAACTTGCTTTGTTTTTAAATAAAAAAGCGTCACTACCTCTTCACTTTGCGTTCAAACCTAGTGACAGCTTTCAATGCATTCTTTTAATTAGGCTTTCAAATTTGTTCATAAACTGTCCAGGTCACAAGGAGAATTAAAACCAAACACTGGTAACGTATTTCAGTATTACTTCTGCAGGCAGCTATATTTGACTTGTATCCAGAAACAAAGCTAGCAGGATCCACATGACTGGAAAGGGCATCAGTGAAGTTTGACATTGTTTAAGCTTCTGGAAGCTCTGCTCTGAACTCTGCAGTGCCTCTGTTACTTTGGGATTTGTGTGAGAGATACAGGCTTAGTAGCTCAAACAACACATAGGTATTAGAAATGAAAAGCTCACCACTAAACTGCATAAATTATTTGTGCAACGATAACAGTTGTATTTTCAATACACATAATAGATTCCTCATTCATACATACTCCTGGAGACCATACACTAGTACTACTTCATCCACAATTTTCATGATTATCTGTAATTTCGCCCTTATTCTAAAATTCTTCCCCGTGCTCCCCCACTCCAAAAAGACAAGTTGCAAACCAAGGGCTAAGATGTAATTATCCCTTAACTTGTGATTACATAGAAAAGAGAGTAATTACTACGGTACTCTGTACCTTCCAGGTATTCAGAGACAGTTTTTTACCATCTATGAAACAAAATAGAAAATCCACATTCCTTCTTCAGTTTTCACCACCTCACAGCAAAAACATGATGAAAAAGAGATACATCATGATTTGATGGATATATCAGGCAGAGTTAAACACAGAAACAGAGTTTATAAGTGATTAGTTCCCAGCAATCCACACTGACACTGCAATTTTAGCCAGCAGCAGCTCAGGGACAGAAAAGACCTAGCCAGAAAAACACACACACACTTTGATCTTTTCCTGGAATTTCTGTGGAAGTACAAGTGCGATGGCTTTTTCAAATTTGCTGACTTCTTAAAATATTTAAAAAAATACTTGATCAAAAAATAACATATCAGATCATAAATAAAAAACAATTTGAGGAAACTGCTATCATCCACAGAAGCAAGCCAAGTGAGTTTGTGGACCGTAACTATGAATTTTTAAACTTCCAAGTGTTTGATGGGTTGTGAATTTAAACTCGATTCTGAATTCCCTTTGTTTAAAAAATCCATGTACAAATATGCTTCTGCTAACTACAAAATTTTTATTGGAGTCTTGCACTATCATTTACTCCTGCTCACACTGGAGCCAAACTGTTTTGACTTAAAAAGTAGTTTTATCAAGGCATATGCCATTTCTGGTACCCTTTGCATTAGTGCTTTGCTCTCCTTTTAAACACACTGAAGATTTTTACACAACAATGACTATCAATACCTTTAATCTTGGGGATGCTACAGGCAGAGAAATGAGAGTTTTCCTCCTGCTTCCTGAGGCAGTTCTGTAATGTGGCAGTCCTGATGTGCAAAGACCTTGCACCAACTGCTGCAAATTTTCTGCTGACCAATTAAAAAAGACTTCACTGTACAGAGCTGTTAATCGAGATATTTCATAAGTGCCACAATAATCTTCTGAAAATAAATGTCCAAACTAAGCTATTATAATGTCAAACACCACATGAAATCCTTTAAATGTTAGTAGAGTAGCAGACTACAGTTCAGACAGGGGCTAGGGGCTCTGAGGTGAGACTGAATGGGGAAAAAATTGCCTTCTTCACTCTCTCCACTTCTCAGATGTGATTGACCTAAGTACAGAATAAACTGGATGCACAACTGCACTCTACTGGGAATTACAACCATGATTTTTTTTTAATTTACAATCATGCTACATATCATGAACAAGCAAACAAGTTGTACTACATTTGTTAATCACCTTAAAATTACTTTTGTTATAGATGTTTCCATGATAACCTTGAATATAACAAGGAAAACCCCATTCCTTTAGGAGACACACAAAAAATGTATTTTCTCATGCTCTCAAGCATGTAAAGTAAGTAGTGAATGCTTACATTTCCAAGTTATATACAGACAGCCTGTACAGTCTTTTCTGTGGTATTCACTATGAACAAGTAAGTACAATATTCAACAACAAAAAAAAAAAGAAACCTTTCAAAATGTAGTCAGCTTAATCATTCCAGTACAGTGAAGCATTCCTGCATTGACTTATCATTTGTCTACATGATTTCTCCTTTCCTGTAGTGGTATTTCCTTTTGTGATGAAATAATATTGCTATTATTGTCTCACTGTAACATAGACTGAAACAAGTCTGGTCTTTATGTTTCCTTGTGAATGAACATTCAGGAACACCGAATTCACCCAAATACTTCTCTGCATTCCTGTAATATTATCTACAAAGTAGTCTTTGTAAGGAACTTGGAAACACTGGGTTTTTTTGAATAATGAATTTATCAAAGAAAAGTATTGATGAGGCAACTGAAATTGCTCTACTAGTCACAGTTTGGTAAATATTTCTGATTAAAATCTTGCAGATGTGTCAAAAATGTTTTAAAGTTCTATTTAAAATATTTAGTTTAAAAATAGAGAAAAAAGTGAATTAGAATGGCTAAAAAAGGATTAGGAAACATCAAAAACACTTAGAATTGAAGTCCCTACCCTATAAGCATGGGAAATACTAATATAAAAATCCATCTTGAGGGAAAGTCCATAAAAGGAAGTAGTAGTCAGAGTGCTACTTAAGTATAAAATAAATACCATTGTTAAATATCATAAATTATTTTTTAAAAAATTGAGAATGAATGTATGTCCCATAGATGACCACACAAAACCTGCTGTCCCAGCTTTGCAGTGTACCCACTAGCAGTCATTTTTACATGTTTCTCATTAGTTTCTATTTGTATTTAAAGCAAAACATGCACTATTCTAATAGCTGACCTTGGAAGCATATTTTCAGGAGGAAGGCTCTGTTTATCTGTGACATCTGAACCGTGCAGTCTGTAGTTGCTTCCTATGAGCATCAACAGATAAACAATTAAGACACCTAATCCTAAAACCAGAGCACTTTGGTCAAGAAGCAAGTTCTGTTTTCAAACTCTACTTGTGGAAGTCCTGAATTGCAGCTTACTCACATCTTAGAGCTGTTGGTGACTCAAAATCAACTACTTCTGAACTACTGGCTCTATGCAATATCAAGGTAGAACTTCTAACGACCTTAGAAATAAACAAACTAGCACTTCTGTGAAAGTTTGAGTGTTCAGTGCCTGTTGCCAGAACTCCATGCTGTATGGATAAGTTAGGTTGATACGACGTTTCCTGATCTCTGTCGCATAGCATAGTAGCATTATTTTCACAGAGAAAAGAAGGAAAAGGTAGGTATTGTCTGAAATATCCTCTTTACTTTTGATCACTATTACTATGCTTTTCTCTGTCAAAACCCAGAATCTATACAATCAGCTATGAAAGTCCTACTTTGAGAAATCCCATTTCCTCTAACTTCACTACACATCCTGCAGTGACTTGTGGACACTTTGTGAATACAGAAATGATAACTCATGTGAGGATTTTATACCCTTTTTTCCAGGCAAGACTCTAACCTGCCCTTCTGTTGCTAAGCAAATCAGTCGAGGAAAAATATACTGCAGACCTATAGGTTCTCTCAAGATTGTAGAAAACCTCACGTGGCTTTTCCAGCTGACTTTGCAGTTGATTTATAGGCTGTCATCAAATCAGCGGTCAGAAGCTGACACAAAATATCTTCTCCAAGCTCTGATTCCTTATTCATTATAATGTCTTCTTCATTTATATTCTATTGAACCAAACAACCCAGGATTTCCTCTCCCTTTGTTGGAAAGCTTCCTGTCCCTGCAGCTGCCTTCTGTGATGTCAAAACATGAGAGTTAAGTGTTGCCCAAGGGTTATGTTGCCCAAGTCCACCAAAATAAATCAGATTTGAGTGTTTAATCCTTTTAGCATCTCTGAATGCCTGAGTTTAAACAGCAAAACCTCCTGAAATGAGGGAACTCCCTCCCTTTCCCAGCCAACTTCTTGACAAGTAAAGATTCAGTATGACTTGCCCTAAGTCTTACACTGAAAATTTCCTGTTATCTTTTCTCTTTTAATGTAGCGGAAAAAGACTTTTACTGCATCAATGGCTTAAACTAGTGAGTTTCACTTATGTATAATTACATATCATTCTTGCCTTCCAATCTGAGCTAAATCAATTCTTCTGGTGGCAGAGCCTGTACTCTGATTCTGTATTTGAATAAAGCATCAGTTGTATTGAATGTGCTGGAATTGGCAGATGGTTGGTCAGTCATTCAGTTTGATATTAATTGCTTCTTTGAGATCTCTTCCAGAGAACTGAGGACAAAATGCATAGTGTCTTATCACATTAAGAAAAAAAATCACATCTGAAATTCTTTGATGGAGGATTCATCTGCCTGGCAGACAATGCACTTTCTCCTTAAGTGTTAAAAATGACTACAAAAATCCGTGATTTAAAGATTATCTCATTTCCTTTCAGCGAGACAAAAGAATAAAAATCAGAAAATTTCATTTCAAAGAAAAAATATGTTTTTTAATTACTATTTGAAAAATACTATAAACTGATGAACAGAAGGCTTGTTTTTTTTCAGGAAGGTCATTTAATTTGTTCATTATTATTATTATTATTTTTAAAATTCCTTACCACTCATTTATGAACATGCTCAGCTGTGTTCATGTGTGCTTTGTAATGGCTCATGATGAAGACTATAGTAGCAAGCAGTGGCAGGATCAGGTAAAATCAAGAATATTTAGCACTTGTTTTTAATGACTGGACATCCAGAACATGAACTAAACATCTGGGATGAGGGCTATAGGTCAGCTCTTCATGTATTATGGTGCATCCACTGCTGGAGCCAAATAATTTTCTTCAGTTGCAGAAGGTTTTTCCCAGGAGCTATCTAACATACTTGTAATTACAGTCATACTTCACATAAAAAGCAGTTTTTTTCCACAGTATATTAAATGTCTAGCACCTGAAAATAATTATGTATGATTTAATCTCAGATTCATTACTTCACAAATATGTAAAATGCATGTCTCATCATTTATTCATTGGCCATTAGAAATACATAAAATAGCTGTAAGCTTTTTAAAAGTGTGGCAACCTTTCTTCTGATAGTTATGTATAGCTATTTCTGTCATAGCAATTACAGCAGATGCCAAATGGCACCTATTTCTTTTTGATAGATGACATCTTATGCAGTATTTAAGTATGTAATGTGTCTGCTCGCCCTAAATATTTTTTAAAAAGAGATAATCAGTTAAAACTGGAGGCTAACTGCTTCTGCCACTGTAACATTGTAATAGATGAGTGAGCTAAACAACTTGTTTCAAATTTAGGTCTCCCTTATGTCAGTAGACACAAAATTCCTGTGGCATTTCTATGTTTTCCCTTCTGCACTTCCCCCTGAGTACTCTCCACAGTAATATTTTCGTTTTCTGTAAGCACAGTGGACACTCTAGTTTCCTCCTCTTCCTATCCTACTTTTGAAGACACAGTGGATAATATTGGGACCTCATGCTCAGACATGGAAGTTTTAACATCTGCAGCCTACCTACAAACAACTTAGAGATACAACAGCAACACACTTCGTCTTTCTAATTTGAGTAAAATCCTCCACTCAGTCTCAGGGCTGGATCCTGAGCTAGCAAGAATCACATTAGCTCCATTAATATTAAAGGGACAATGTACATTTACACCAGCCAACTCTTTGACTTCAGAAAGTCACAGGGCTTCTTGGCACCTCACGTACTTCATATGGAAAGACGGATGAACTTAGGACAAAATTTAAAAAAGAAGATATTTTGTCTCTAAGCTGAGCTTTCTTAGGTAAACAATAAAAATGACTCAGTCGTATATTGCTGCATTTTGTTCCACAACTGCAAAAATATGTATTAACCACATATTATTGACATTGGCTAAGGTTCTTCTACTACAACAGTAAAATACTAGGTCCATATGGAAGAACCACCAGAACAGAACTCACGGCAATTTGGATACTGTGGTCTCACTGTTCATTGGCTCACACAGCTGCACAGTAGATGGGCCAGTTGGGTTCAGAGCAGTGTAGAGCAGGTGTCTTGGATCCTGTCTGAATGCTGCGACCTTGAGCTACCTCTACCCTATTGGACATCAACATCATTAGTCCTCTTTCCTTACAACTGCTCACCCCCAAACTGATTCTGCCCACAGCAGTTGTATCAGAAGAAAATAACTGACACAAACAAATTCAACGTGTCTTCAAAATGCCAAAACAAAGGCAGCAATATTAGCCATCCTTGCAACAGGATTTTAAAAGTTTGCTGGGCTCAGCCACCATTATTATGCTTGCAGTTAGATTGTACAAGCTGAAAAACTCGTGACGACAACAGTTTCAAATAAATCCTGTGTCCTTGCCACATGGCATTGCATCAAGTCTCTTTGGGAAAGGTAGTTTGCTACTTTATGTGCAGTATCTCTGCCTGTAAAAGGTGTCATACTTTTCCCATTCAGATTTACAGATGACAGAGCCAGTTTTGTTATGCTTTTGACAATGTCTTCAGCGCGTCTCTCTCCTTCTACCTCCTGTCTGCAATAACAAGCCAGGTGCCAAAAGCAAAGGAGTTTAAGAATCAAAATCTTTATTGCAAAGGTCAGGAAGACTGTCCCTAGTTACAGTTAATGAGCACACACTGGAGTGATGTTCAGGAGTGCTGCTCAGACATCAAGAAGTCATATCACCTATTTAGAGGAGAAAAAACCAGGTGTGACCTAGGATGCTGAAAAGGTTAAGTCATGTGTTGAGTTTCTCAGGTGGGGTAATTAGCCTGAGCTTAGTGCTGGGCTGATGCAGCTCTGCTGCTTCCATTTCTGAAGGTAGTGACTGTGTGGAGCTAGTTGTGTTATGTGTGCAGACCAAGTCATTCAGGGTAGCCAAGTCTCTCTAGCACGGCACTTTATCCCACACTCTGCAAGCCCAGAGAGCTGTATTGAAGCTGACAGATGCTCAAGTGGGAACAGGAAGATGCAGTCACAAAATTCTGCCTGAAGCTAATAAAACAGCAAAAACTATAATATCAGCCAACTTGTTAATCATGAAAATAAGATGGCAAATGCAAAATGATGGAGGAGTTAAGAGGAAGGATTCTTTTCTTCACAAGCTTACCTGCCCTATGGTTTCAGCAAAATCAAGCCAACAAATTAACAAGAACTTATTGTCAGAGAGAAGGTCTGCAAGAAATATTCCTAAAACAGAAGAAATCATGTCCGGCCACAATAGCAAAATAGGAAGTTGACACACTCAGCAGAATTTCTGAGCTTATGAATAAAGATGACAACTGAGTGAGAATAGAGCCAAAACTCAGAGTAATAGCTCCACAGCAATATTCACACCTCTAACGAAGCCAGGGAATTTCTGGCTCTACATCTTTTGAGCATTAAATATGACATTTTTGGCACTTTGCCTCTGTGTGTGTGTGTGTGTTTCAGTAGTGAAAAAAAATCCCTATCATTAAAGAATATTGCTTTTTTCCAATGGAATACCTGTTAACAAACTCTAGGGTCAGGGTCACATGATCATCAGAGTGCTGCACTCGAAGATAAGCAAAAAAAGAGTTACACCAGAGTGAAGTTTGGCTCCCTGAACTATGTCCTGCCATGCACACAGGTTGTGCTTTTCATTATACAGATATCCAATTCACTTCTGGGAATGCAGGCTCTCCCATATATTTCTTCCTGGAGGTACTTTGGAGCTAAGCCATAACTGAAGCGCAAGTCACTTCTTACCAGTCCCATAGATTTATTAAACAAGAAAACACTAAAACAATGTGAAAAATTATTCCATCAATTCCTGCTGCCTTACAAAATATCTTGGCAGCCTCATCTTATTTTCTTTAGACTGTCCTGCAACAAGTTCGCTGGATATTTCGTGCTTGGACTGCTTTACTGTAAAACTTTTTTTCTAGTACAACACTGGCAACAAATTTGCCTTTTAATAAAGTAAGGACGGAAAAAAGTTACACACAAATATTTGCAAATGGTTACAAGTGGAGCTACTCAGGGGCCAGTCCTGGGTCTAGAGAAGGAGACAGATTTACCCTCATCGAGTCTGCAATGATCTGGAATGGATGGGAACCAGGTTGCACCACAGATAATAGCTCAAGAGCAGGGCTGCCATTCAGAAGGACCCAACAAACTTAGAAAATTCAGCTGGGGAAAATGCCCTGCCCTGTGTCTAAGACAGACTAACAGCCTACAGGAAACAGACTTGGATTGCCTGGCTGGAGAGCAGCTCTGCAGAGAAGGGCCTGGGTTTGCTGAGGGCAGCTGGGTGAGCCTGAGCCGGATGGTCCCTAGCAGCAATGAAGGCTAAGAGCACCCTGGCCTGCATCAGCAGGAGCACAGCCAGGAGACAGAGGAAGTAGTTATTCCTCTTTGCTCAGCATTTGCTTGTTCACATCTGGGATGCTGGGTTCAGTTCTGGGTCCCTTGATACATGAAGGCTGCCAGTAAACCACAGTGAGTTCAGCAAAGAGCTCCTGAGGCACCCAAGGCTGGAACACTTGCCCTGTGAGAAGAGGCTGAGGGAGTGGAGCTGGTTCAACCTGCTCCTGGTACCTACAGAGGTTATTGAGAGCAGAGAGTCAGGCTCTTTGCTGAGGTGAATAGTGGTAGAATGAGAAACTGTGGTCATAAATCAGAATGAGGTGCTTTTCCCTGGAGGTAATGAAAGTAACTTTACTATGAGGGTAATTAAGCAGTAGAGCAGAGGCAGACCAGGTGGAACAAAGCCCTGAGCAGCACGGATCAGTCAATGCAGGCCTCTTGTTGGTTGCAATGTGTTCCCTTCTTCTAGCACTACTGCTTGTCCTACTACTTCAGCTGTTCCAGCTGTGCATTAATTCCTTTGGAGGAGATGTAGCTGATAGAATATGTTAGTTTATAACAGCAAGAACAAAAGAAGCAAGTCTGGGGAGGAGGCACAAAAACTATGCTACAGTGCTGAGGCAGCAGAAAATAACTGCTGTATGCCAATACAGTGAACAACTGAAATTATTTGCACTCTGTGATTAGACTAATGGATGTTAACTTTGATGTATGTTCAGCATTTCATCTTTCAAAATGAATTTGTCTGAGAGAATGGGTTTGCTCACTCTATGTTCACCCATGCTGATGGTTTTGCTCATTTCCTTCAAAGGGCTTTATTCTTTATGGAATTTGACCCACATCAGTTAGTTTGGTACTGATGTCTAAATCACTGGTGTGGGTAGTTTGTAAAAATTTCTGCTTTAGGAAGAGATCATGAATTCACAAACATACATACCTCCCTATCACTGCACTAGAGACTATTACCCAGATATCTTCCGAGTTGTCTAAGGAGATTAGGTTTGATTGTTAAAGGAGAAAGAGGCACTGAAAGCAATCGGAAACTTGTGAATTTACACAGTGTTCAGAATAGAAAGGTAGAGATCTTGCTATGGTAACAAAGAAGCTTTCACATCACCGATTTAATATACTATTTCTTCTGCAGAAAAAAAGAGTTTATATGGAAAATGCCAGCTTATATCTCTGATGTTTTAAAAAATATTGATGTGCCATATACTGTCTCATAACCGTCCATTTCATCCCCTGATTTCACAGATACTTTCACTGTGCAACTTTGAGGCTGAACTGCTGAATATCCTTTGCCGGCTCGAGAAGACCTCTTGTCTCCTGAAGCTGAGGATGGCTTTGGGATTTCTCCACCGTGCGGTACAGTGGGTGTAGGCTCCTGGGCTCCAAGTGTGATGCACAGTGCCTACAGTGAAGGTGCTGGCTGCAGAGCTGTCATTGCAGCAGACAACTGCTGAAGACAATTTCCTGTCTGAGCCAGCCAGAACTCTCCCTGGGGCTTTTCCCGTGGTGCAGCTCCTCAGCGAGCTCAGACCTCAGAGTCACAGTTCGGGCTTTATCGGATGCTATTCTTATCAGTACTGTAGGCCAGGAGATATGGCAGCAACATGCAAATGTAAAATC
This sequence comes from Phaenicophaeus curvirostris, assembly GCF_032191515.1. NCBI lineage: Eukaryota > Metazoa > Chordata > Aves > Cuculiformes > Cuculidae > Phaenicophaeus > Phaenicophaeus curvirostris. Next base: position 46,734,593 of record NC_091397.1, on the reverse strand, counting down.
CTTGTGGTAGCTACGAATACTTTCCAGAGTAAAACTTGAACCACTAATATTCAAAACATTTCAGTCTCTGAGTAGCAGTAGTCTCAATTAACTTCTAGGGAATTATATTGACCTACCCAGTGAGAAGTTTTCCCCTAATCCTGAAAGCAGTTAACACAAACAGCCACACAGATGCTGAGTGGGTCATTGATTTTTTTTAGGTTATTTTGCATGTAGACTAACTTCACCTACTGGATTTAATGAGTGTTGATTCAATTTTATGGACTATTATTTCTTCAGTGGCCCCAAATGACATAAAAATCTCATAAGGGAAGAGTTCTCTAATTCCAGGAGGCAAAAATTAGCTGTATCTTCATTCTCCACCTTCTTTTCTTTTTTTTTAGGACTTTACTGTGGTTTTGTCAAAAAGGTGAAATACAATTTGATGGTTATGATTTAAGTAACAAATAGCTTGTGGGTTTGAACGTAGTAACCAGGACTGTCTGTAAAAGAAGAGGTTTGTGGAAAGTGATTTGGTACATTCAGTGAAGCTGAGCATTCTAGTTCTCAGCTGTTTAGGCTAACTTGGAAAATTCAAGCCTTTTTTTCTGAATTAGAGTTTCATTTTTTGGTCTAAACCATACATAAGTGCTCTGGGCTGTTGGTAGCTGCTAGCTACTGATCTCTGCATTCGACAAACTCTCAGCAAAATATTTTTTCTCAGTTATGTTGAAATTAAACAACATTCTGAGGCACTTGCACTTTTTCAAGCGTTGATTGCCATGCAGAGAACAGGTAAAGATAAAGAATAAAGATCACAATATTCTTCCTCAAACAGCTCCATAAAAAAGAACATGAAGTCCCTCTTGTTAATTTTCCATTGAAAGAGACCTCTAGAAGACAAGGCATGGATTCTCAGTTCTGGAGTTTGGAAGGCTAAGTAAGAGGCAGGACTATGGTGTGAAAGGTAGGCACTGAAGAGCCTTAAGGTATGATATGCTTTAAGTAAACAGACACTTCTGAAAGAAACCCAATAACCTTTGTGTAGAATAAATTTCCCTTTGTAATCCGGCTAGAATGCTTATGCTAAATATAAATCCACAAAAGATGAGCTCCAGCACAGAACCAGTGAAATAAGCCCTTCACCCACTTAGTGAAGGGATATTTGAGAAACTGAAAACTCTTTTTTTCTTAGAGTTTCCAGTGCCCTACTGTTTGCTACAAACAAGGTAGAACAATACAGCTATATGGGATGCTTCATGCAAAATGAATACATGCAAAACTTTTGTTCTTTTTTGTGCCTGAAAGTATTCCCAGAGATATAACACTGTTATGCTCTATACTTGATCCTACCCCTATACTATGCTATGACACTGCTCGTTATGTTAGTGAGACTCACTCTGCAAAAAACAGAGAAGTTGAGTTTCAATAGTGGCCAGGTAGTTAAGAAAAATGTTTTTCTCTTGAACAGAAATGAAAACTGTGTATTCCTGAGGTTGCATTAAGATGCATTTGCTTTTGTCTGTCTCTGCCTGTGGTAAAGTAATGAAACCTGCGTTTTTTAACTATCTCAGTACTACAGCCTCTTGTGTTAGTCACCTTCCTGAACAGTAGAGGTGGACTTCCAGATACTGTAGCGATCACTGTGATACACAGAATCACTTTGTCCACAACTATGTTCTCAAAATATCTATGCCCAAGCACTGGTAGAAAAGACAAAGCATTTCACATGGGTAAGAGCAAGAAAGATCTGGTCTGTAAGTGCCATTCAAAGTAAATCATGGTCAGAGGTCTTATACTTTAGAAAAAGAAACTGTTTAAATAAACTTTATTTTCTCTCAAGTTGTACCATTCCTGCCTTTGTTGGAATCAAAGAAAAATAAATATATAGTACTTCCTCACTAGATGTGAAGTATTTGCAATAAATAACAGTTTTTAGAGTTCACCAAATACAAACATTAAAAAAATTCTTCCCTTTACTTCGTTTCCTGAAACACTCTGTGTTCTACAAATTTAACATATATCCTCTATTTTATTGCTGATAGGAATTATGTCTTCCTTTCCTGTGGGCCATCCATCTCCTCTTCCTGGGGGCTGGTCTAGGTAGCTGACCACATAAATAGACCTATCCTCAGGTAGCTTCCCAGCTAGTGTAAAAGTAATTTACACAGCCTGTTTGTTTCCTTCTTAGGGTTCACTAAGGAACAAGGTAAGTTATAAAAATAACTGCATGAGATAGATTTGAGTTTTCCTTTGAATACAAATGGAAGTTATTATTTGCACAGCATTGGTTCTTAAATCCTGTTAAAAAGCTGAGTCATCTGATCGAGGACAAAATTCTGGTGAGGAAGATTAATTGCTTTTCAATGAATATCCTATACTTAGTGGGATCTGTGTTCATTACAGCTGGGGTGCTCAACTGTACAATCATTACTGCTGACATTAGTGAAACTACTTTTCATGGGCTGAGGACTAACTGAAGATTTGGACTGGTATTTATTGACATCCCCTCATGTAGGGACTGATTCTGGTTTACAGGAGCAGCATGACTTTTCTGATTCATCTGAGGAGGAGCAAGATGGAGCCCAAAATTGAGGAGGAGCAAGATGGAGCCCCAAATTGACAGCCCCAAATTATTGATTGATATTAATATCATAGTGATGCTCTAGTCTGTTTCATTAAAATGGATCCTGAAATTATAGCTACGAAGCAGCTGCTGTGGCTAAATGCCACCAAGGTCCTGCTAGTATACCTCATTGCAGCTTCACTGAAGGGCAACAGAGCTTCAGCAATTCGAACCAGCTGAAGCTTTCCAGATGAAACACTTCTTGAAGCTGGGAAGGAAAGACAGAGCCCATATGCCATAGAGTAGCCTCAGAATCTTTCAGTTACTTTTTCTCTGTACCCAGGGAATGTGCAGGTGCTAAGAGGAAAGCCAGAGCAAAGGGAAGAACTGAGACTGAAACATGGCGATAGTGCTGAAGGAAGAGCAAGCTGTGAGAAATTGAGTCATAATGAAATAACAGATGGGATAGCTGGGGCAGGGGGGAAGCCCAACATGTTTGGTGCATTGGTAAGGTTAATTAATAGGTGAAAAATTTGAAACAGGATGCAAAAACAACACATGGCAAATACCAATGAGGTAATTAAGGCCATTTCATTCACTTCCAATCAAATTTCAAACATATGCAAAAATAGAACTGCAACAATCTATTATAGAGCACATGGCTGTTGTTTATAAATTCTGTTTTATGCCTACTAGAAACTACTGAAGTACTTCTTGCACAAAAGAAACTTGAAAGGTCTGTGACTGTGAATATTCTCCTCAGCTTGAAAATGCTCTGAAACCTGTTAGCTGGGGAGGCGCAGGTTCACATTGCTCCAAACCCCCACTCACTGAGCTGTAGGACCGTTCGCTGTTTTCACACAGAGGCAAGCATTGCTTCTGTGGAGGGACTGAGAGAATTCCATTGCCATCCACTCTTTGTTAAGATCTACAGTAACATCATCTGTTGAGGTTGCCCAGGATTATTGTGTGCCCTTCTTCTTTAGCTATTTTTCATATTTGCAAGCAGCAATGCTGCTTGGGAACCCTCCACAAATGTATTTGTGTGTGTGTGTACTTGTGTTTGTTTGTGCATTTGCCAATATGTTTGGCACAGCCAGAATGCATCTGGCTTAAAGAAACTACAGGACATGTACTCTGACAGCATTCCAGTCTTAGTAATGACATTCAACTGAGACAGACATATCTATGGAACAATCATGCATTTGTCTGGCCTTTGAATCAGATATGCTAACTTGAATTGGAAAAGGCAAGGCCCTTTCAGAGCGCTCATGAAGCAGTTGGGAACAGGAGATCTAGAAGGCGAAGTTTTTTTCCATCTTGTTCTTTGGAACCTAAATATGCAAGAACGGAGCATACCCTGAGGGAGGCTTTGCTCATGCCCAAACCTCTGACCTCCAAATGGAGAGCTTGGAGTCAGCTAAGTCTCCCTGACAACACAGGGGGAAAGGAGGGGAAATGGAATTAGCACTCCACATTATTCATTTATTAGGATTAAGATCTCATTCTCAAATGGAGAATAAGTTGAATCTATAAACAGTGGTAAAGAAGTGATCTGTTGTCTGCTGAAAAAAAGAAATCTCTAAAGAGCAGAGAGACAAAGTCTATTTGCGCTTGGAGGCATGGCAGGCGGCACTGGGTGTGCCAGGGCAGGAAACAGCACTTATCCTGTGGCATTTCGGGGTCCTCTTTGAGCCAGGAAATTCTATCTGACTTGCAGCAGATAAGATAAAGAGCTTATAAGAGGGTTGCAGAGTCTATATGAGAAATCTGTTGTTCAAATAACTTCCTACATTCTGTGTATTTAGAAAAGCTGTTATAGTACCATTTTCCCCAATCAGTTCTTACATGCTGGTGACACCACTGGTATTTCCCCACCTCTCTCTCAAGCCCTCACATCTGCTTGGTGTTGTGGGGGAAAAAAAGAATGCTTGGAGACTTGAAGAATGCATGATGAAAACCGGACCTCTATGCTGTCTCTAATATAGTTTTACTACCTGGTAAAATGAAGAGTTAAAGTGAAAGGAAATGGAGTATGACATCAGACCCGAAGCCAAGTCCTTCATTTGTTTTTTTTGCTGAGGCTGACTCAAGGAAGTCAACTGGATCCTTGCCTGAGTAAGTACTGAGCAGAAATTATGGAAGGCCTTGAAGACAGGGTCTTTGATGATTAGATCAATGCCTTCTGTGCAGTCCCAAGTGCTCAAAAGAGCATAGAGAAAAAAACCAAGTCTGTACCCCTTAGCACTTCCCATTGACAGCTCAGGCAGAAGTACTTCAGTCCTTCTTATATAATCAGGATTCTACAACAGAACTGATAGAACCACAATGAAATGGGAACAAGACTAGGGCTGGGAAGGCCCAGTCAGGTGGCTGAGGAAGTTAAAGCAAAACCCTTTACAGTTTTGACAGATTCCCCTCTCTTCAAAATCACTGTGAAGCACAAGGCTGTATGCATACACCTCCTCTACTATGCTAAGCACACCACAGGGTTTCAAAACAGACTGTAGATATACTCTGCAAAGCAATTGCGCAAGGATGTAATCCAAATGTCCATACCACCTACTTCAGTGAATTTTTTTCAGTGAAGTCCAAGACGGGGTTTGCAAAGCTTTCATTGAAACTATTGTATACCATGCAAGCTATGTGATTACCATAAACCAAATGGCTGCTTTTACTTACAGGTATGGAACTAGTACAAACCAGACTGGTTCTACTAACACATAACATCATACCAAAAGTTTCCCCCAAAGAAGCCCTCAAGAAGATAATGATAATGCTCAAAGAGTAACCAAAAAATTACCCTGCTCAGTCCCCGCAGAACTGAGGGGAGCAATTTTCCAGGATCCAAACATTGTGGCCAAGTTTTGTATCGAGTCATCACCCAGACAGTCTTATTGACTCCAATGGCACTGTACCAATTCAAATCGACTCTAGCTGTCCAACATCCTTCCCTTGACTCCTAATTTCTTCCCTTCGAGTCCTTTTCTTTCCACCTCATCAAGCATGCCTTGAGCTAATTCAATGGCAGGAGTACAAATGAAACACTGCAGAACTGACCCATTTTATGTATTCATAGCCATAGGACCCAGAGAGATTCAGTAATTCTGGAATCATCTGATTAGACTGCACATAAAACCAAATGTAATTCCATTGTTTTGCTGCCTGCAGCAGCAGTTGGAAAAGGAAAGCTATTAGTAATCCCCTTCTGTGTTGCTCTCACTGTAAATAAGTGTTTTTAGTGGATTACCTGAGGATGTAGGTTTCATATTTTAAAATTTCCTTCTTGCTGTATAAACTATGAGTGCAAATTAAGCTGTTAGAGGTAACGGATGTGTAACCAAGAGTGCTCAGGGTATAAGTTCTGCTTCAAAGGGCTTGATTAAAGACTCAGATTATAGCATCAGCAAGCAGATTAATATTTATACTGTCAGCTTGATCTGAAACAAACAAGATCTTTCTAAACAAGAGAGCAACTTAAGCAGATTAAATCATCTTTGAACAAATACGCAAACAGTTCTGCTTCACCACATTTTCTCCCATGCACATAACTTGTTAAGCATCATTTATTTATTATATTAAATGTAGGGAAAAAAATGATCAGTTACTTAGGATTAAACTCATAAGAAACAGAAAGTGCTGAGGTAGGTGCTCAGTGGTTTGGCTGGCACCAGTACTAATCAGGCAGCTGGAGTGCATCCTTGTTTCAGGCTGTGTCAGGAACTGCTATGTGACTCCACTTAGTGTGAAGGGGAATCTCACACCCACAACCCCTGGTGCTGAGAGACGTTGCGTGCTGAGTGTGTCTGTCACAGAACTGTTCTCACCTCAAGGAACATTCAAGCCAAGTGCTCTGGGATGTGTTTGTGCACCATCAGCAGACACAGGTGAGCAAGTTGTCAGCCAAATGGTTTGAATCTGGGAACTCTGCCAGTAGAAGAAGGAGGAGGCAGAGAAGAGCCTGTCTCCCATAGCTGTAACTAAAAATGTTATTCCTACAGGGCTTGTAAAGGATGGCTGGTATTACCACAGGGAGTGGTATGAGTTTTTTTTTTTTAAAATGCTGTTTATTATGCAACACTCTGCTTTGAAAAAGGCAAAGCCCTCTGCAGACATTTCTGCTTTCCCTTTCTCCCCTCATGAACATCTAACAACATTATCTTTTTTGCTCACATCAAAATTGACTATCAATTCTTTCATGCCATGGTCTTAGGAGATGGTTTCATGAATCGTTTTCTCAGTAACAGTTTGCTTCTACAGCATGTAGTATATACACGTACCTGGAAAAGGACATGCATCCAGAATATATAACCTTCCTTGCTGGCTGGCTGATTGGACATGAGGTCTACACTACATAAGATAGGCAGGCAGAAAAACATTAGGAAAAGAAAAACTTGCAGAGGCAAAAGCAATATACCCATTTGGCTTCTTGCTGGTTTTGGGTGACCATCAATGAGATGATAGTGTTCTTACACTTATTCTTTACGTACCCAACCACACCATGGCTTCCCAGCTTTAAAGTCTGGGCCATGCTGTGACTTGATCCAGAAATCACTGTCTCTTTGCAGGAAAGCAGTGTGTACAAATGTGTGTATGTATGCACAGAGCAGCACTCTTCCCTGTGTGGCATAATGCTTATGAGACATTTGAGACCTATGCAAGCTGTACATAGTGCATTTTTGCCTTAGCGCAAGTACATTTAGCTTTGGACAAATTTCATGCTAGATTAGAATAAGAAAAAGGATCTGGTGCAAACACTCTGGATTTACAAGTTCAAAAGTCACTTTCTGAAACTACTCCAACTTACCCATATGCAACTTGATGGCAGATATATTTACTGTTTTCACGTACATATTCATTACTAAAATGAGATGAGCAGTCTGAAAGGCATAATAATACAGAAAGCACAAAAAGTATTTCTTATGAGAAAAGCAGTCTTAGACAAGGGGAAGAAATAGATGTCTCCTTACTCAAGCCAGGAACATGGATATAAACCAAATTATAATTGGAGATTGTCATACCAGATTCAGTCAATTTGGACAGTATTGTGTACAAGGGAACATAATTCTGAAAATCTCTCACAGACACACCTTTGTAACAACCAAATTTCAAGGACCATTGGAAAAGAAGATTTGAAAGAGGATCTTCCACCTTCTGTCATTTATCAAATTAGCTGTAATTAATTATACAAGTATTGAATTACCACATACTAGGGGATGTCTGACAGCTTCATGCAAGGAAAGGAAACGATAGCCAGAATACAATAAAATAGTATGCTAGAATCCCTTTAAAATAGTCTGGTATTAAATCTTGCTCTTTTCTGAAGCTGCCAGATGAAGAATTGCGGTGCTCTGCAGAGTCTGCCATGACATTATGGCACCTGTTTTCATCCATAGTGCATATCATCTGGGGCTCAGCAGCTCAGCCAGCTGCAAAGCCCAGAGCAGGCTGAAGTAGACCAAGGACATAGGGCTGGCATAGCCTGTCTGCTCACACCTCACCTTACACAGATAAGGAACCAACCATTTGTGAGCCACAATAGCTGAGCTACCAACTTCCATAATCCTTGAGTGATACTGTGGGCTCACAGAGAAGCAGACTTAGTAAAATGCTTCAGTAAGGTTGTGAGAGTTTAGTCAAGAAGTCTGAAACTATGGGTTTTACCCCAAGAACATATGAAAATCTTACTCAGGAGCACAGAACAGTCTCAACTTCCCTTACAAAAACAACCGACTAAACCAAATTCCAGTTTATACTGAAAGAAGCAATTTTATTCTAAAAAGCTGCCCTCAGCTATTTCATCCTTCCCTCTGGTTTCAACTGTTATTCAGATCTTAGAAGTTCAGCATCAGTCCCCTCATTTCTGCAGAACCAAATTTCTGCTCTGCAGAGCAAATGGAATGTAGATTCAATAAAAAAGCAGAAACTCAGAGAAGAGCAAAAATAGTTTATGTATTTCAAAAGGACATGCCCCCTTAAAAAAAAAAGTATTCAATTGGAAGTGTGCGACTGATAAAGAAATTCTATAATATTTTGACTTAGAAGCATTCAAACTGTTGAACAATAACATAGAGGGGTGAAGAAAAAATCGAAGTTCATTGGCCAACTTCTGCTCTCATAAAGAAACAGCTAAGATCAGAATCTCTCCCAAATTCTATCTGTTCTCCTATCTGATAATTAAATCTTGCAATCTTTCCTCAAACAAAATCATCCTCTGGGATTGCTGGCATTTTTATATAACTTCAAAATTTGGCACTCAGTGTTCTCAGGAGGAAAATCTTTAAGAGTTAAAAGAATACAGCTGAACTGTAACGAAGGACTGCCCAGAAGTGGCACGACCTCATCCCCTAGCAACAGAAATCAATAACAACAAAGATAACATAATTACACCACAGAAAGGATGCAGAGGGCAAATTATGTCAAGTATTATGTTGAAAAGAAAGAATGACATGCGAGAAAGACAGCATGTTTTAAACATGGAAGAAAATACAGAAAATGTGGAAGGTAGATAGGGAAAAGTGAAACACAAACACAGAATAAATTAGCCTGCAGACTCTTAAAAGGGAAAGAAAATTATTCCTGTTCCTGCTTTCACTATTTATTCAGTACACAGAATTAGATACCCAGGGGAGCAGAGGAAGACATTTTATTTCACGAGAAGCATCATGGCACAAGGAAAATAGATGACCCTATGATGACAGCCTTGTTCTGGAGCTCTGGAGACCCAGCTCATTTCCTGCTTAGGTACAGATGGTCCATACTACTTAGGCAAATTGTGTGCTTCCTGTACCTCAGTATCCCATCTGGAAAAGAGTGCCAGTAGAAATATAACGGTTCAGAACCAAGATAGATCATGTACTGCCATAGTCTGGGAATTACACAAATTTATGTACAACAGAAAGATTCCTCTCTGCATTGGCACGGCACGTAGGTTTGCCTCTCAAACAGTACACTCCTATTTTACTGTTCAGGTTGCTCATATGTTTAGAGGAGGCAGAACATTGTGTTAGGGCAGTCCTCTACTTCCCTACAACATTCAAACATCCTGCATCACACATCTGCCAACACAAAGGTTACGTAGGGATGTGTTCACTGATATAACTCTCTGCTAATGCTTTCTCATAGCTTTGGAATGCTAACTAGCATGAAATATTTTTTCAAGGAAGATCTTATTTTACGCAAAGCTGACCGGAACAAATGAAAGTTTATATGCCTATTGCTTGACTTAAGGCAGCAGTATCTTGCTATCAGATCACCTGATCCCCCACCCACACTTTCATCTGTTTCTCAAAAAATCCTCAAGTTTACTGTTACAGGCCTTTTTTCCTCTCTGCTGCACTGAGCAGTAAGATGCAGATTTCATCATTCAAGCTTTTCCTCATATTACAACTGAAACAACCACTAAGTCATCTAGTAATTTCATTAACAGTTTCCAGACACCTTTACTTGTTCCTAGCCAGAGAAGTCCCCTACATTTCGCCTTCTCACTCACTGACCAGAGCAAAGGTCATCTAGTTTCAACTCGCCTGTGAAAGGCAGGGATACGCCCCATCCAACCTGGCCTTGAACACCTACAGAGATGGGGCAAAATAAAAATAAAAAGTGCTCAGGGAACTCAAAAACCAGAATCAAGGTGAGATGTTTGTGCAGAAACAAATGTTTTGAGGGGTGAAAGTGTACACTGAGAGTATGATTTTCCCTTTTATTTTTTTTCTAGATTTTGTCAAATCACCCTCTGAGCCACATATGTTCAGGAACAGTCTCAGCGGTTCAGCCAATAATAACAGAACTCCTAAATTAGAAAGACAGAGACAGACAAAGGGTGTATTAGGATGCCCGTGAGGTGTAACTCACTCTATGGGTTTTTCCTCTTAAACAGTCTTTATTGTACCTTTTTTCCATGTGGTGCTCGGTGTCATCAATACCTCTACATCAAATGTGAAATTTGACAGGGCTCAAATGTTACACCCAGGGGACACACAAACAGAGATTTACCCAAACACAGAGACTACATTACAGCAGTACAGTCCTGGACACTGTGCCTCAGTCATCAACGTTGCTAAATTGCTGTAATATTTCCAGGCATGGTTTTGGCCTAAGGCTGACAACCCATCTTGCAAACAAGTCCTGGGCCCAGTTCAGAAGTTGATGCTGGACAGGCATCATTCCCAATGGCAATTTGGATGCAGCCATCTCGATTTGGAGGGTCAGAGAGTTTAATGGCATGCCTGAGCTTTTCTGTGTCATTTGGTCTCAAAGCCAATCGTGGACACATTTCTTTTCCTTGTATGTACATAATCTGTGACTGCTTATGCCTTCTTACTACAGCAACCAAGTCCCACATGTGTTACTGTTCTCAAAGTCTTCCTAATTCTTTTGATTTTGAGCTAATTCTTAGACAGCATTGCTTGTTGCATCTAATCTATGCAGACTCCTACTGCATTTTTTGAACCTTTGCAGACAGACTCACAACTGGGCACCCATCCAGGCCTACTATGCTGTGGTACTCATCTTCACGTTTCTTTTATGAGTAGCAGGAACTGATAACAGACCGATTATGGTCATTATTCCTGTCATAAAGTGTAAAACTCAGTGCAGATGGTATCTTATTCAACCTTAACACCATGCAAACAAAAGAACTATTTTAACACACCGTATAAAATCAGGGGAGTTCCCACACTCTTCCCAAGGAGTGCTTGAATGCTGAATATTTAGCTGTCTTGGCACCTATCCTAGACCCACCAGCCAAACTAGATCATTTTTCCTTCAGAACAATACATTTTGCAGATATTACTAAATCCCAATTTTTTTCCCCCAGCAACATATGGGACTACGTTAGTCATAGCTCAGTGGATGGGAGAATCCCTGCAATGGATGCAGTTTCATAAGCGCTTCTAAAAGCCTGCAAAGACAGTCTCCTCTAATACTGGCTGTTACCGTTCCCCTACTTGAGCTGATGTTTAACTCTTCTGCTTTCCCTTTGTGTCACCCTGCTCATATTTTCTAAAACCTTAAAAGGTTTATCTAAGACTAATCAGGTCTCCATATGACAAAAATGAGCCAGACTCCAGTCAGGACTAGCTGTTACTTAACTTGAATCAAGGTCATTATCTGCATTTATTAGCAATTTTTGAGATGGGAAATGCTTTTGAGGGGAGAGGTAAAAAAAAATTAGGCGGAGATGAGTTAATAATTTTTTTTCTGTCTCGTAATCTTACAGTCTTCGGGGACACTGACATTACTTGTATTAGTTCAATTTACTGGTGGGTATCCACATGAAGTAAGAAGATTTACACATGAAGTAAGAATATGTTGATTTCTTTGTGGCAAGTACTGTGTTTTCAAAAACATCAGAAGTTATTGCGATTTAACAAAGAAGTTCATGGTAAAAAGGTAGAAAATAAAACCAGTTTAAATAGTGCACAGATTCTGCCTCAGTAATAAAGAATTCATTTAGAAATCCTTTCAGTGTTAACATTCTTGATTATTGTCTATTGTATGTAACATTGGCATTCCTTAAGGATACTGCAGTTATTACATAGGTTTTTAAATGGTACATGACATCTGCCTGGAGAAAAACTGAATTGTGATTTATTAGTTTGGACTGTGGAGAACAGAGCATCTTCGCTATTTTGTGATTCAAACAGTACATTTAGTTGTTTGTCAGTGATAATAACTTTGAGTCTGTGAATGTTAGCTGCTAAAAATGATTGATTCGGTATTTTTATTAAGAACTCATTGTAAACAAGAAATTTCATTAATTTTTGGTCAACTCATTTTGGAAGGACTACATACTCTAGGTAAGCCATATATTTCATTGCCTCTAAAAACTCATTTAACTTAGCTGAATATGTGTTTAAATAAATGAGCATACCTTTAGCCTTGATCTAATAAATCACACAATCACATATTTCAATAGCTACAGAAAATGGCACCAGCATTTGATGGATCAAATAACATGCATAAATTTCTACAGTTAAACTGAATGTAAGTTATTGAAAAATTCTTCTCTAATTGGTGGAAATATTTGTCTACTTCCTCACCCTCACCTTTCTTCATAGCTGGTACATAAGAAGATATGTTGCTGCTATTCCAGTTTCCAAATTCCAATAACGTGTTCAAGATCATATAAATTTATGAAAAGCTTAAGTAATTTATGATTTGGTTTGGATACAGTCTATATTTATGTGATACTGTGTGAGATAGAAATGTGATAGCTTTAAGGCATCTGGCTGAAAAGGCAAAAAATGTTAACTGATTTGATGTACAGTAAAAGAAAGGTTCACGTCTTGAGCTGACTGATGAAATGTTTGAGGAGAAAAACACATTGTAAAAATCAGTGATTGTAAGGTTAATACTCAAGTATTTGCTGGTATTGGAGGCTTTTATTTTCTTTTTTTTTTTAAATTGCAGAACCTTAACAACAATGAACTAATAAAAACCTGAAAATAATACAAATTTATCCAAAGAGTTCTGAGGGCAACATGCTTCTTTCCAAATTTCGTGGTATTTACAAAAAATAATAGAAAAAACACCCCCAACCAAACGCCCTTGGAATCTTTTAGCAAATCATATTGCTACAAGTGCTTAGCTAGGTTCTTCTAAGACGTGGCTGGACAACACTGGAGGGGGAAGTTACGGGGTGCTTATGTACAGCTAGAAGAAGAAGAAGGGAGAAGCTATAAGAGAAGGATCATGAAGAGCTTAAAAACAGAAGTGCCTTTAGTCTGGTATGGAAGATGAGAAGTGAAACCTTGCTAAAAAACCTGAAGTTAATAAGTACGTGGCCTTAGAAGAGGAAAACACTGTACATTGAGGGATATAGAAACAGCATGGTAATACTGGTAATTTTATTTCAAATGAGGCCTTGAGTTGCTATAACGGATAATGCTGCAAATGTTGCCAAGGGGTGATCTGACTGTCTTCCTGAGTGTTTTTCCTAAAGAGCCATCAGAGCATGGAGCTGTGAAGAAAAGCATCCTGCAACCCCATTAGTTTCCATTGCACATGTCCCTGAAGAAAGCAAGAAGAGTCATGTAAAATAGTAGCTAAATTTATCCTCAGCATCTGTTTTTCAACAGATCATTCCTAAGCCCAAGGTAATGCAGGGGAGTAAAAGCACTGGTATTCAAAATAAAGGGCCTGCTGGCCCATCTCCAAAATGGATATTATTTCTTAAATTAAACAATAATATGTTTGGAATATACGTATACTTGGTTATAACTGCTTCTTCCTTACTGGGAAGCCAAACAGAAAAGGCTTACACAGTTTTCATCCACTGGCAAAACGGGCCTTTTAGAAGAACAGTTCTTCCTTGACTCTTAAATATATAGGATGTGATTCTTCTGTTTGCAAATGTACAGTAGAAGTAACTGCTGAATTTAATGAAGCTCAGCAGTAAAGAAAATGAGAACCGCATCCAAAATATCAGCACAAGCCCTCCAGATGTTCAGTACTGATTGGCATTTGGACAACACTTTTAATCTGAGGAACTCAAAAGCCAGTTCTTAGTTCAATCTTTTAATACCCGTCTGAAGCCCAGCTAAAGGAACTTGAGTATAAAAAGAATAAATACTTTACTGGTAGTCACACAGTTGGTAGCAGAAATCAAAGGCCCAGATCTGTGCTGTAAATATAAGAAGCAATAAGCAGAGTCTGGCCATTGACAATAGATTTGTGTATCAATTCTTTAATGGAATGCATTGACTATGCATCCTTTGGGGCTTAAATGCTCAGTAAATCAAACTGAGCTAAGACTTATTTTAAATAAATGTAGATTTCTAAAACAAACAAGAGAATTCACTTGGAGAAGTGGCTCATAACTCATGGATAGGCTGTTGTTTTAGAAAGAAGGACCAGCAAAATGCTAGAAGAATTTTTATAGTGTTGTCTAGTAACAGTTATCACTCGCATACCATAATACATTTCACAGTGAAGTCGCTGCTGTAACCACAATACTGCAAATCCTTAAAATCCTTCTTTGTGGAGGCTAGGAATTGTTACATTTGTTTTCCATGCAAAGAAACTGATGTTCATTTGGAAACTGGAAAAGAACAGGATTCACTTCAAACCAGTTTGGATTTTTAATGCCTCAAGTGATGATATTAGAAGGAAAATGGAACATTTAAGAATCTTTAAAATAGGACTTCCATAAAAACTTGATATAAAATTTGGACTTGCAGTTCAGGACTATTGGAACTCTAGACCAATAAAAACATGACATCCTGTTTAGTAGCACTATCGTAATCAGTGAACTTTAAGCAATTAAAGAAAAAATAGCAGCCTTCATATGAACAGTTAAGTCAGCACTAATTTACAGTTACGGAACATCTTAGGTTTTGAGGTGTTTTTCCAACCAATATGTATTATAGGAAAGTGCTTATTAAGTTTGCAAGTGGCATGGATCTGGGAAGAATTGTGAGCACCCTGGAGGACAGGATTAGAATTCAAAATGATTCTGCCTTGAAAAACAGAATGTAACTAAGAACAAATTTAAGGATCTACAGTTAGGTAAGAATAATTAAATGCATAACTCAGTAGTTGTATTAGGAATAGCAGCTCATAAGATGGGGATTCTTTAGTAATGATTTGGGGTTTGTAGTAGCTCAGAAACCACGTTAACAGTGTCATGCTGTTTGGAAGAAAAAGGTAAATATGATACTGGGGTACATATATAAACCAGTTCTCAAGATATAGGAACTAATGCTCTAGTTTCCTTTAGCTGGTGCTACATGAGAGCTGAGTGAAGTGGTAGCTCTCTGTCCAAATTTGAACTCAAGAACCATGAACAATGAAAGAGGGAAAAAGGAATGCAGATTTTGGAAACAGCCATAAAGGAAAGATTGAATGAACTGTGGTCGGGTAGATGGAGTTGATAAGTTTTCAAACATACAAATGGCTGCTCATTGGGAGGAGTTTTCTGACAGCAAGAAATGAAAGCACTGCAGTAAGTTGCAGGAAACTCTACAATCTCCCCATCAGTGGTGAGACATATATCTATCAGGAATGACACCTGCACAAGAAGGTGGCTAGATAATTTCTGTGGCACTCTGGTTCTATTCTGCTAAAATCAGTTATGCACTTTTAATGTTTCACATAAATATCTGCAGTATTATTTTTTCCTGTTCTAGTGTCAAAACTGTGCTTGACTGCATTGCTTGATCTAATTCTTGACTCGGGCAAAGATGGGAGGATCTACCTGGACCAAATGATGCTCTTAGATGCCCAGTCCACAAATCACTTCTCAACTAACATAATGCCAACATGATATGGGGAACCTGAAGCAGGCATTACTTTCAGAAGGTCTGTAAGTTTCAGGTTTGGATGCTACAATAAAAAACAGTGAGAATGAGTTTGAACTCGAACAAGGTGACACTTAGTTTTTCTCGAAGCTAACTAAGGTGGTAAAGAGAAAATGGTGACCTAGAGTCACCTCGCATGCAAGTAGATGAAACATAGTAAGATGTGTTGACAGAAACCCCAGAGTCAGAATGTTTTAAAAGATAAATCATGCCTGCCTTTGATTGTGTATAGGATGCATCAAAAACATTTTGATTGGAAAGAGCTGGTGAACACATGTGATGCATCCAAGCCTATACGCCTTCAAAATCATTTTGGCTTTTCTACTTTTTACAGCTTAAGCTGAGACGTCTTTACACCCAAGGTGAGATTTTTAAATCATCTTTGAGCTAGTCTTCTTCTTCAAAACTTAAAACTATCTATATTGTCCCTGAAGAAGTAGGCACGCGTTAGCTGATCCTAACACAAATTATCTAGAATTATAAAAGCTTACTGGAAAGACATCCTCAATTGCAAACAAACACCCCCTTTCCTTGGATTCAAATTGTACTTCCTACCTCAGAAGGGCTTCATATTTTTCTATATGTCCACCTGCTTGGAGGAGAGACAGAGTAACAATGAGAGAGATGAGGAGAGAAAGAGGAAAAACAGACTAGGAGAGAGGAAGAAGAGTGAAGGGAAGGAATGAAGAACACTTCTAACCCCAGTACTTCATTTTTGTTTTCAGGACATTTGCATTTAGTGTTGCAGACCCAAGAGGTAGCAATAAGCTTGAAGCATACTGGAAAAAAACACTGCTCCATAGTTTTATTTGCTCTGAATTCAGTAAATATATATGACTGTTAATGGCAGAAGAATTTGACCTCTGAAGTTTTAGGTGCTTATTTAAATTATTTGCCATTAAAGCACTTAAAAAACAAACCCCTCTTTTTATTAGACTTTGTGGCATTCAGCAACTTAAAGAACAGAAGATGTCTCCATGCATTCTTCAAAGAATTACTGGATTATTAATTTGATAAAATTATATTTATTTTAGCCCCAAGATTTCTAGAAATAAGGACTGAATAGGTGCTTAACAGTAAAACCCACAGAAGCTTGAGTTTCACATGTATGCTGAATGAGCCAAGGCCAGAGTGTATATGTCTTCCATTGTACAAAACTGAATATGCAGTTAAATTAAGAACAATAGGTATTCATAAATCAGCATGAGTGCCCATGAGAAAAAAGTCTTCTAATTAAATAAGAGAATCAGTGTTCCTTCTTCCGGGAATTGTTATTTGGTATTGAGGCAGAATATATTGATTGTTAGTAAAGAGATATTTTTTTGTTAAAAGAATTATTGAGTTTATTTATAAAAAAGAACCCCCTTTCTACATATTATTAATGGTAATTTACAAAAATAACTGAATTAGAGGGAAATCACATGCACACTTTTTAAAAAGAAACATTAAATTTCTCTTACAGAAAAATAAATCTTTGTGTTCTGAATAAAACAAAATTAAAAATTATATTTGTGTGGAAAACAATGTAGTATTTAATTCTGGTTTGCTTTTAAGCAAAAATTAAAAAAAAAAAACAAACCCAAAACAAAAACAAGAAAACCCAAACCAAACAACAACCAAGACAGATGTTAGTATCTTCCCTAGGAGAGAAAATTCTGCAGCAGTTTAAAAAACCAAGTTGGATGATTTCTCTTCTTGACAACACTTTAGAATTTGAGTGGAAACTATTCAAAGTATTCGCTACTCAATGATTAAATGTGCCTGTAGGGTGGCTTCATAATTTTCTGATCCTGATGCTTGATGCCTATGGCCTCACAATTGCAGTGCGTTACACATTTTCCCATCACCTCATCAAGAGGAAAGAGAAAGTAGCTCTAATGTTTTCTAACTTGGGTTCTGCAAACCCAACTTTTATCCACCCATTATGATGTCTTGAGGCTCTTCAGGTACAAAGAAGAACCTCTGTAATACTCAGCAATAAAGTCAAAAATACATACATTTCAATTGATGATGTAATTAAACATCATGTTTGTTTTAACCTCTTCAAAAATCAAGTAGAAAAATTCTAACAAAATTTTCAGAAGCTTGTATACAAGTTTGCTGTTAAAAGAAGTCAACAGTTACAGAAACAATTTTTAGTATTGTTCTGGCCTGAGCTAAAGTAGAAACAGTTTCTAACTTTTCAGCTAAGCCTCCTAAGTCACTTCCTTTCCTTAAAGTTAACTGCATGGTTTTTGGACAGCATTTATCTCTTGAAGTGATGACACGAGGCACTCATATGCAGAAAAGCCATTGCTTATACTTATTCACATAGAAAACAAGGCTATCGTTGAGCTAGTGGAATGCCAAAAGTGAAAGAGGTGAAAAAGGGTTGTATGTACAGGGAGGAACAGACAGGACACCTGACCCCTAACTGACCAACAGAGCATTCCAACCCACATACATCATACTTGGTATAAAACAGAGAGATTCTCACAGTCAAACTTCCTTCTTTGCCGGTGTCAAATAAGGACCTAGTCTGTCATTTTGCTCCTATTCTAAGATTTGTGTGTTCCTGAATCCCGTTCTTGAGTCCACCTCTCTATTCCTGCTGATTCCAGCCCAGGACTTTTTCCCCTTACCTGCTCTGCTGTACTGCATCTGTAGTGATGTAGTCAACGGGAGGGGGATGCAATTTAATATAGTTGTATATATTTTATTATTTTCTTATTAATGGTATTTTCCTTATTATTATTATTAGTTTCATTAAAGCTGTTTTAGTTTCCAATACACAAGACTCTCTTTCTCGCTTCCCCTTCTCCTTTCTCGGGAGCAGGGCGGGTGTATGTGGGCACTGGGACTATAAACTGCTCGTGTTTGGCTGCTGATCAGGTTGTGCCAGGTCTAAATGTACGCCAGACTGACCAACTGAATCACATTAATCACAGACTGAAGGAAGTAACTACATGTTTCCTGCACAAAGCGTTGGATCACCCATCTAGCAATCAGATTTTGTTCTCACAGTCAATCTGAATTTGCTTTTAAAGCACATTAGTCTCTTGTGTAGACACACACAGATCCAAGTTGGCTTTGAAATTCTATCTTCAGTTTTCTTCAAACTGCCTGCACAATATTCAATACGTGTAAGTTCTAGTTAATTTTCCTTTATGTCACTTCTCCCACAAAGATCTCACTTTGGTTGAGGCTAAATCTCACTTTTGATGTTGTCCTCAATGGTATTCGCACATTAATGAACATTAAGTTACCAGGGCACCTTGCTTGCCTAATCAAGAAAGTACACCACACAAGCAGAAATAGAGTATCTACATGACACATTTTTATCTTCACAAAGGATGATTTGTATACATTTTATCATGAGTATTATTTCAGGGTATAAAGGCAACTTCTACTACAAATACTGTTTTAATAGACTTAATGGCTTTTGGATTAGTATTTTTCTGCCCAAGTGAGCCAGCTTCTAGACATTAACTTTGGTCCTATGAATTATAGCTCAAAAGATGACATTTGCTTATTATTTTCCAGTAGAAAAAAAAATTTCTTCCTCAATGGAAGAAAAAGTCAGTACTTGAATAGTGCAGGTTGAAAAACAAAAAAATAAATCAGATTTTGAACATTCTAGATTCAAGTTGTTGTGCTCTACTAGAGCTTCATATGCCCCATTGGACACATTACATCCATGGATTTCGTATGTTATTAGTGTTCTTCAACTCTAGTGTCAGTAGCTTGGAAATGAGGTAACTAGCACTGCACCAACTCTCCTGTTATTGAACTCTGCTCAAACTAGAAGTATGATAGTATTTCTGAAGCAAACTTCTATTGCCACCACAAGTCAGTGGGCCAAGACACTTTAGAAAATCTTACTCTAGGATCAGGACTTCACGAGTCCAGTCAGTGTAACAATGGAGGGAAAGCTTTTAAAGTATTCTCCTGCTCCAGTCAGATCTTTCAGAACTGAAAATTTGTCTCCATTATCAGGTTATTTGCATCATTCTGTGGCACCTTCTAGAAGATTCAGTAATTTTAGGCATTCACCAATATGATTTGTGAATTTATGTGCACAGAACTGTCATTACTGGTATTTTGTATCTTCCAGCATGAGTCAGGCTTTTCCTACAAGGCTCCTTTTAAGCGACTGTTGTAGAAAAGCTACTAGCTCTCCAGTGTTTCTATAACTCTAACTTCAAACCTGTGTGGGTCACTGTTCACTTTATTTAACGCAAAAATAACAAATAAGGAAATGTTACTGACACTTATTTTATTACTAGTTTTGAGTGATTTTGGTGACAAATCAAATAGGCAGAATGCAGAAGCACAAGGAGATGAAAGCACGATATTATTAGGTCCAATTCTGTCGTGCTGAAAAACTTTTGTGAAGGCTGCTTGTCCAGGACATTGTGTTCCCCTTGAGCTTCTAGAAACCGAAAACAGTAACAGACCATCCAGCAGGGACCATCAAAGACACTGTTGCCTTTTAAAATATTTTATATTCAACGTATAAACTACATTATTTTAAGGGCCATTGTAAGACTGCGGGTTTTATCTGCCTGCAGCATTTTCTATGGTATAAACTCATAGCCCATGTGTGAGAAAGTATAGAACAATCCATATAGAATTTTGCCATCATGTCACAGAGGACACACATTGTCACTGCCATTGTATTCAACTCCAAACACAGGATGCTGGACCCCTGAGTGTGCAGCACCAGCTAACATTTTACAAGACAGAGGAAAACAGTCTAAAGAAACTGAGTTTAACATAAAAAAACAACAAAACCAAACAACCAACAAAAACCCAAACCCACCCAAGCAACCATAGTTAAACTGAAAACCATTAAAAAGAAAAAATTAGGACGACATGAATATTTTTTCCCCCCATTGTTAAATATAAACTAATCTAACGGTCAAAAAGCCATGGAGGACGAGGGAGGGAAGTTGTGGATGATTGCTGCATTCTTATTACATCCCCTCTCCATCCTGGCGAGCTGGAAGATCAGTGCAGTTCTCATGCCAGCTTCCAAGTAAACAACACACACTTCCTGGCTATCTCTAATCTGGGCAGCAATGTGTGTGAAGAGAAAGTACTGAGTGATCTGCAGTTCTGACCAGGTATCCTGTTTTGACAAGGGTGTTTGTCCTTTGTCCAGTATATTGCAGAAGTTATTCTTGACATTTCTGTGTTATGGTTTTTTTTGAGGGAAAGGCCTAATTAGGTCTTTTGGGAAATATTTAATTTGGATTACTAAGAATTTTAGAGGGCCAGAGGTAATAATTAAAGAAAAAATAAAATAAAGAAGGTGCACGGATAAAATGAGGTTTGCATTCGACATTTAAATTAGTTAATTAAAATATATTCTCTTTCCTCTAATTAATATTACACTACATATTACTTGACAGCCTGTGGTTCAAAAGCAAGTTTTAAATTTGCTTCTAAAAGTTTTTGAGGAGCTAATAGAACTGTTTTAGCAGCTGGCTTACCTTTCCATTCAATAATTAGAACTGCTCAGAAATTATATTCAGCAAAAGACTTCTGCTTTGGAAAGTAACTTCTGCCCATTAAGTAACCCCCCTGAGCAATGATACATAATGGTTCTAGTGAAGCTTTGCTGGTAACAGCAAAATTCTGAATGAAAATTGAAATAAACAATGCGCAAATTGGTGTAATTAATTATCTGCTACTTGGTTCAAGATACGGTTCAAGGTCCATGTTTTAAAGAAAGACCTGCTGTCTCCTAAGTGAGTAGTCTGGTCTGTGGGCTAAAGAGAACTCTTTAATTTGAGTCAGTGAGTCTTTAGCTATACTGAGATGAAGAATGCCCAGAGGAGAATTTTGAAAGTGTCTGAACACTAGGGATTAGTGATGAGGTCACCCAGCTGACATATAGAATATCTAGGTTGCTCTTCCTCTTCTGCCTAACATACAGCAAAGACTTGAACATACGGTTCCCGTATCTCACCTAGCTGATATATGCATCTATATACTGGATTTTTTCATAGGGGAAAAAAATGTCGTAGTGGAAATATTAATAAAATTGCACCTTTTTTTTCCCCCAACCAGCTTTAATAAAATGCTTTCTAATATGGATGAGGAAAAGAAAATAATAAAATTTGCACTATCTCTATTGTTTAAATGGTCTAGTCCTTTGCACACTGAGGACTCACTCCATTTTATCCTTCTCAATGATCCCTTTATGCTTTGGACTAAGCATGGACTAATAGCTGCTTTCATTAGAACCCAGTTCACTAAAGAAGATGGATATAACCATCTCGGTGGCCCCAGTTCTAAATCAAAGAATGCTAAAGTCAACTTGTCACTGCCTTCCACAGGAAAGGAATGGAGACCTGTATTCATCCCAAACCAAATAATTTCTCACTTATAAACGTAAGTTATCTGACTTAAATCTAACATAGCTATAGCTTTTACTCATGATAAACAACATTGCTATCATGTCAGAGAAAGAGGAGACCAACAGAAGGCAGGTAACTTGTGTTAGAGGCATTTGGAGGATTTACACAAGCTCTGGGCTGAGATAATGTTTAGAAAGCTAACAATTCTGACTACTTATTGCATGCAGTAGTCACAGAATGTATGTTTTTCTCCACTTAGCTTTCTCTATTGACTACTTTGAAAGTAGTAATTCACAATGTCTTTCAGTTATCTTCAGAACCTATTCAAAATTCAGAAAGAGTTAATTCCTCAAAACAAACATGTCAAAACCAGCTAAAAATCTCTAAGAATTCTCATGATGTAATCTTGAAGAAAAATCAACTTCTATTTTCTTTTCCTTTTGAATATGAATTTTGCCCTCTGAATCCTTCAGAATTGTCAAACCTTTATACTGCAGCCAAGGGAAGGAAAACTAGAGCCATAGGTTCTCCTTAAATTCCATCTGTTTGCACAAGGGCGACCTGGGGATGACATTGCCTGATTATTTTGTCATTTGACAGTTTTGCTAGATAACTCCTCTTGCATCTAGCATCCCATAAATCCAAAGGTCTGTGAAAACAATGAAAATGTCAGGGATCTGGTCTTAGGTCCTACATTTCTAGCTTACATTATTAATTTTTTTTTTTTTTAAGAATCAAATATCCATGTACCTACTTTCTACCAGTTCATTTCTGTATTTGAATAAAGGGAATCCAGAGGCACAAATTCTCATTACATAATAAAATCCAGGAAATTTAATGGAAGAATATACAGTGAATATAGGGACTGGCAATGATCTCATATATTGTTGGGAACTCAGTGAGTCAATGAACTTAGAATAGACCTCATTAAAAAGCATTAACTTTCTTTTTCTTTTTATGGTAAAATTCCAGTTCCCCAAGACAGTGATTCCAGGAGTCCTTCTGAGCACAATACTCAAATAAGGACTGCTGGAGGGAACTGGTTAAAAAGATTTACTTTGAAATTATATGGTATGAACTGAATATATTAGAAATAATGAATCATTACGAGTTGATGCCCTAGAATGCTAAATCCTCATTTTAGTTAAATATACTGGAGCTGCACAGGAACGATCTTGGAGGGTAATGAAAAGCAAAATAATGACAGATCAGCCAGTTCACTAACTTCACTGATTAAAATCTTTCTCCATAATGAGCAAACCAAATTAAATGGAGGCATGAGGTAAAATATAAAACACACTTTTCTGTTGAAGTTTTAAGTACTTCAGTAAATTTCGTGAACAGATTTCAGATCCAGACCCCAAAAATATAACCTGAGGTTTCTCCCTACATTTTACTTGTGATATTATGAAGTTCCAGTGCTAAAGTCTAAATGAGTTTCACACGTAAGACCCACAATGTTGACTTTCTCAAACTGTGACTAGAAGTCAAGACTAAGAGTTAATCCTACAGCTGAAAAAATTCAACAGAGAGGGATTTTAATCAGGTAAAGCTTCCGTGAGTTAACTTTGCAGTGTTCTGGAAACAGCAACTTGCAAACACAGTAAGAAGTCCAGTTTTTATACTGCCTTCGGTATTCTTTTAATTATATTTTGTTTAACAAATATGAATGCAGCTAATTAGCTCATTTGGGAAGCACCATTAAGATCCCAGATATTTTTTCCAAGAAAATGCAAAGTAATCCAAAAATTGTGTGGAAAAGTCTGAGGCCCTAAACTGTCTTGTTCTCTTATGGATCTGTATTGGGTTTACATGGCACAGTTTTGGTAGCTGGGGGGCTACACGTGTCACTTCTGTGAGAAGATGTTAGAAGCTTTGACTCTGTCTGATGGAACGAATGCCACATGGCTTCAAGATGGACCCACTCCTGGCTAGGGCTGAGCCCATCAGTGACAGAGGTAGCACCTATGGGATAATCTATTTAAAAACAGGGGGAAAACCCTGCATGACTGCAACTACAGCCAAAGAAAGGAGTGAGAATATGCGAGAGAAACAAGTCTGCATGAAGACACCAAGGTCAGTGAGGGAGGAGGAGGAGGAGAAGGAGAAGGTGCTTCAGGTGTTAGAGCAGGGACTCCCCTGCCTGTGGTAAAGATCATGGTGAGGCAGGCTGTCATCTTCAGCCCATGGAGGTTAATGGGGGAGATGATGTCCACCTGCAGATTGTGGAGGGCCCCACAGAAGAGCAGGTGGATACACCTGAAAGAGGCTGTGAACTCATGGGAAACGTGTACTGGAGCAGACTCCTGGCAGGACCTGTGACCCCACGGAGAGAGGAGCCCATGCTGGAGCAGGTTTGCTGGCAGGACTTGTGACCCTGTGGGGTAGGGGGGGCAGGTCATGCTGGTGCAGTCTGTTCCTGAAGGACTGCACCTCATGGAGTGGTAGAGTGGCTTTGGAGGGCACCTAGCATCTATCCAGGGTCAACCCACCACAGGCTCGTATGGTTTGCTTCCCTGCACAATCCACCTTGTAAGATTTGTAAAACTAGTGACCCTAGTACATTCTTTCCTATTACACAGCCGCAAACCAGCCATATTTAAATTTCATTTACACTGCTGTCAGCCTGAATAAATTCACTGGGTAGCATCCTGACATTTCTTAAGTCAAGGACAAATCTCCCATTTACTTCACAGAGATGAGGAGTTCTCTTTAAATTCAGTGGAGTTACTTCAGCTCATCTCAGTGTCTAGCCTTTTATATCCTGGGGTTACAGCATAAATAAGGCAACAATTAGATATGCAAAACAAGTTTCAGCATCAATCCTGGAAGTAGAATGTGTCACCCTAGGAAAATAGAAAAGTGAATCCCAAATGATTTAAGCAGAGCTGCCAAAGGGAATATCTAGCATTTCACTAATGGAAGAAGTGAATTTTGGATGGTAGACATAATTGGAAAAGTACTGCAACACTTGAAGCCACATGACTGATTTATATACCACATAACTTCAAATATGTTCAACAGTTATTTCCTTTTTAAGGTCTCTACAGCAGGAAAGCATTGGTCATTTTTTCCAGGGGTCTCTCAAATAGCAACAGATATGCGTAGGCACTTCTCTAGATACTGTTTTCAAAAATTGTTTTGCCATCATCTTTTGTTAAACATGAAAGGCTGGAAAAATTACACACATTTCTATTTCCCTTTACCTGTTTTAGTTGTGGTAATATCTTGACTATTTTAGGACTCAGAGTCAATACAGATTAAATTATTTTAGAAAGGAAACTAAAGCAACCCGGTGCCTCTTTGTTAGAAAAACTGAAAAGTCCATTGATACAGTCCAGTCAAAGAGAATACTAGCTCCTGCTTGTGAGGAGAGCTGCAGCTTTCCGTAGGTTGCAAGGGAGTAGCACCTCCAAAATTTTCACTATCTAGGAAGATTTACAGTTGAACTCTATGATCTTAAAGGTATATTTCAACCTAAATGATGATACGATCCTACGAGATTTTGCTCCTTGGAAAGATTGCTTGAGGCTGTTATCTAAAGGGCCAGTTCCCGATCCTGGAACATTCACAAAGAATTTCTGGATTTTTGGAGGATGAGTTGAACTACAAGCATGCAGGATGGAGTAAGATTTCTTCCAACCTTCAGCTTTGTATAGATCTGCCCTGCACAGGCAGCGTGTTTGTGTTTGCTTGCTATACGACGCAGCATATGGGCAAGAGAAGCAGGAAATCTCACTAGCTGACTATCATATTTCAGGTGGTCTGGAGTGTCCATTAGAGTCAACTGATGTTGCAGACCAAATTGGAACAAATCTGAATCAAGAAACAGACAGGAGTGGTTCTTTCTGAGACATTGTGCACTTCAGAGCCACTTTTACTCAGAAGTGACCTGAAATGCTATAATCTGATAATTTTTTTCACTTTGTTAAAGAAATCCATAAAGTCATATATGTAACAAGGAAAAACTTTTTCTGCATTCTGGCAAACATAAATAAACTTGAAACTAAAATCCTACTTCTAATAAAGAAATAAATATTAAATGTGAATTAACCATAATCTTGGCTAGGCATTCTGGTATGATGATGTATGACTGAAATTCACTGTGCGAGGGAGTAGTAATTAGTGGGAAAGAGAAGAAGTAAACACGCCCTCTAACTGTAAACGCAAGTATACATCACCTTCAAGATCTTAATTAAATTTCTCAGCAGGAATTAGCTTAATAAGGAATCCACCTATGACAACATCTGTAACACGGAGCCTGGTGGTCATAAAATACTGAAGATAATTCAAAAAGGAATTTCCTTTTTTATGTAAGGCTTAATGCATCACAAGTTATATTTATAAGCCCGGCCTGCACTCCCACAGAGCTTGGTATGGGGTTTTTTTGTCATTGACTGGATGGTATGTCTGAAAACCGTTCAAGTGCCCTCTAGTGACTGAAACTCACAGTAATTTTACCTCTCACTAGGGCAAACATGAGTATTTGATGTGGATGTGGAGCCAAGCTTTCCCATTTTAACTTGATTTTCCTGTTGCTGTGACCAACACTGGAGCATCTCACAAACTATGTTCTGCCTGCAAGCTATAGGGTGGGAACCATCAACCTGATACAGAGAGAAGATATATGCTAAGTTGACAGGAAACCAGATATGCTTATTACTTGCTCCGTCTTAAGACTACCTAGGAGCTGAAATAAATGAATAATAATAATTTATAAACAGTTTATTGCATTCTTCATGAAGTATTTTCTACTATTTTCATTACTCTATTAAAGAAAATAATGGTAGAAAATTAATGTAGTAGGTAAAGTTTCCATTTGACTAAACAGTCTAGACAATGGATTGCAAAAATTGTGCTCTTTGAATCAATTCATATTTTGAACATTTGAATTCTGTAACTAAGCCACAGGCTAACAACTTATTCACAGAAATGTACCTTTATTTATCAATCTATAGGTTTATTAATTTACAATTTTAACCACTGCCAATGGAAAAACATACAATACAATACATGTAAGTACTAAAGCCAACACAGCTTGATATAACGAACACAAATTTCAAGCAGTAAAGTATGTGGATGGTACAAATAAAGGCAATCTAATAAATTATCTACTGAATATTCAGGCCTTAGGGAAACAGCAAAAAAATACTCAACCCACCTGTGCCAGCATGGGAAAGCCAATTTTTTCTTTCCTACCTGAAGGAGGTCTACCACTACTTTATATACTACTGTTCAAAACAAAGAGGCATACTGCACTGAATTAGCCAAGAAAACCGTACTTATTTATGTCTCTCTGGCAGTTTTTTTATACCAAGCTGAGTTTGATTATACCTAGAGATATGTTTAAACATTAAAGCCAGCTTGAATCCTGTGAAGCTTGAAGAATGGAGAAAATAACAAAAATTCATGAAAGGGCAATTCAGGGGTTTTCAGATTGGTAAGGTATTCCCCTGGATACCCTTGGAGGCCCAGGTTTCATCACAGACTGAACACTTCTAATAAATGTATGGTCCTTTAATCAAAGTATCCCACTCTGCAAACTCTTTTTCAAGTGAGATAGTTCATGAGTAATTTGTGAGGCAGAATAATTACTTTTATAAGGCGTTTTGCAAAACATCTGCCTTCTTCACATTCTTCGGTTTTCATGAGTTATAACAATAAATACTGATCATTGTGTATGTCCTTGAAAATTTCTTTAGCGTATGCTTCAGTAAACCAGAAAGCTCAGCAAAAAAAATGCAAGCAGCAACAGCTGCATGCTTAACACTATAGTGGATGAAAAGTTTCAAAATGTGCTAGGAGAAAATAAATCTGTTCAAAGCCAATTCAGAACATGATAACAGATCCTTTACAGATCTGATCCTTTACACGTTCTCTGGCTTATTGCTATTGCTCTGGACTGCTGTTTGTTCCCTTCCTTTCACTTCAAACGCTTTTAACCTGCAAACCATTATTCATATAACATTAATTCATATTGCTCTTTTTTGTTCTTGGTCCTATTTCTCCCTTGTCAGTGTCCTCCTTAAAACTTGCAATGATATTTTCTTTGTATTCTAACTTTTTTTCCTCACCCTGCCTTCTCACAATACGTTAGATAAAATGTTACATTGTGGTCCACTTAGAGAAAGAATATTCATGAAAATAAATAAAACTCAAACCTGAGGCTGAAGAATGAACCCTAAAACATACAGAACTTCCCTAGTGTTCAAGGGTCTCTGCCTTACAAAAAAAAGTGGACTTTAATAGGTATATTCTATTGTTTTCTTTATTGGAACACTACTTTTTACTGTCATTTTATTTTTCCAGTTTGCCGCAGAGAAACTCTCTAAAATGCTTTCTGTCCCTCTTGAAGATCTCAAAAACAGCGCTACCAATTTCCCTTTAGCAGCGGGACAAGTTTGCCTACCAGCAAGCCAGTTCTTTTTCAGAATGAAGAGCTTCTCATCAGTAAATGCAGCATCTTCAATGCTGCATTTAAGTCTCTGCAGTAATAACAGAGCCCTACCATTGACTTGAAAATAATTAGCCAGCGGTATCATTGGTGTTTTTTCATTGCCAGCACAGCTCTTCAAAGCAATAATTCGTCTCTCTTCAGGAGCATCAAGTTCTTCAATTGAATAATGATGGACTTGAGCAAATACCGGTCTAAGCAGCAAGAGTCCTACTGTGGAAATGTGTAATTCAGTTTTCTTATGTGGGAATCCAGTGGTTTTAGAACAACAATCAAACCCTACATAAAAGTGATATAATTGTGTGCAATTAAAGCAAAGTAGATGAGATCTAAACTTCTGAGGCCAATGTTTTCCTTTCAACATGCTTTTCAAACCAGTCAGCAATTCCCAAACTTCCCCCATGTTGCTATCATGTTCACACATCCCAAACAAATTCAGCAACCAGTTTTCTCTTTCAGCACTGAAAATACAGCAGGCAGCACAGTTCTATTTGTATCAGCATGGCAATCCTTTAACTAAGCCTCTCCAAACTAGACTTCAGTTTTCTGAACAACCTATCCAATCCCCTACACTCGCAAAGGTCCCAAAGTGTGTTTTGTATCCCCAATCTAGCACTCCAATTTAGGCAGCTTCAGAAATTCACATGCCAAAAAAAAAACCCCAGACAAAAAAAAAACACTAGTTCAAATGCAGACTTTGGAAACGTGTAGCTTTCATTCTCAGCAGTCACGTTCTCCTCACCCCACTCCCCTTCCTGAGGCATAGGACCAATACTGTGTATTTGTACTTCAGCAGGACTAACCAAGCTGTCCAGCTTCTACCAAGCCTGCAGAAATACTCCAACAATGTAGGAATTACTGGTAAGAAATAAACTCCATTTTTTAAAGCCAAGCCTGATTTAATAGAAAAATGATGGTGAAAAGCAATATCTGGAAGTGAATTTTACTGGACTTTTCATGGACAAGGTCAGATTGCTTAGCTGAGTGAATATCTTAATCTGAGTAGAAGTTAATAGAGGAGAAAGCAAGTGAGGCAACATACAAGACAAGCCTGAAAGCGTAACAGATATTCATCAAGAAGGCAATTTAGGTGACCTACGAATATTTAAGTTTTTTCTGTATTTGTTGGTGCTACAGTCTGAAGTAATTTTCTTTAATAAGGTAGTTCAAGTCCACTTTTTTTACTAGAGGGTAATTTTCTTTCTGGAAGGTTAATCAAAACCACTAGACAACATGGCTAAGGGTTTTGTAACATCTTTTTAAAAAAAAAAATCAATCAAGTTTGTGTATTTATGTATGCAAATGTATTGGGAATATTAACTGTGTAAATCAACAGTTTATTTCCCAATTAAGCTAACGGATAACAGCAATTAAGACAGCAATTTGTAGGCTGTAACATTGTAGTCAAGAGATAGTCAAATAGATTTGTCTGTGCCTTCTTAGTAAACAAGCAAATTTT
Organism: Phaenicophaeus curvirostris; assembly: GCF_032191515.1. Classification (NCBI taxonomy): domain Eukaryota; kingdom Metazoa; phylum Chordata; class Aves; order Cuculiformes; family Cuculidae; genus Phaenicophaeus; species Phaenicophaeus curvirostris. The sequence continues at coordinate 46,704,490 of NC_091397.1, read as the reverse complement.
GGGGTTTTTTACTACAAAGTCCATATTGGCTTGATTTGAAAATAAACCTCTTTTCCTCTGTGCCAAAAAGAATGCCTTTTGAAGTTAGAATTGAAAACTCCAGATACAGTCTGCATCCTTGCTAATAATCAAAGAGCTCTTAAGTGAGCACTGACACACACTCCTCCAAATGCAGCTTGCTCTCAGATCTGCCTTGCACTGCAGCCCTCCTACCTCATTATTTGCATGACTAAACGCCACCTGTCCTCTCCATTTCCCTGTCAATGAACAACTCACTTCTACCAGTGTCTAAGAGAAGGTTGTTCCTTTTCCTTCCTCTTGAGACTTTGCTCTCTTTTTTCTGTTCCTGCTGCACTTCTTCACCATGTTCTTCTCCGGCCATCTGCAAATTCGACTTAACTAGCTGAAATTTGTCAATTTCCAACTACACTGTTTCGGAGGAAAAAAACCTAGAATGTTCTTTCTACACATTCATAGATTTTTCCTTCCATTTCTGAGCCCCTGATGCACTGCCTCAATGTACATAACATGCAAAAACCACGATTTGGATGGTATTCATACAGATCCCATCTGTTTTTAACACATTTCAGAGAATGGCATGGACATCTCCCACTAGATCAGGCTGCTCAAGGCCCCATCCAATCTGTCCTTGAACACCTCCAGGGATGGGGAAACCACAGCTTCCCTGGGCAACCTGTGCCAGTGCCTCACCACCCTCATAGTAAAGCATTTCTTCCTAATGCCAAATCTAAATCTTCCCCACTCCAATTTAAAGCCATTCCCCTTCGTCCTGTCACTACGTGCCCTTGTAAACAGTTCCTCCCCAACTTTTTTGTACGCCCCCTCCAGGTACTGGAAGGTTGCTTTAAGGTCTCCTCGGAGCCTTCTCTTCTCCAGGCTGAACAACCCCAACTTTGCCCTCATAGCAGAGGTAGTCCAGCTCTCTGATTATCTTTGTAGCCCTCCTCTGGACCCATTCCAAGAGTTCCATGTCCTTCTTATGTTGGGGATTCCAGAACTGGACACAGTACTCCAGATGAGGTCTCACAAGAGTGGACCAGAGGGGCAAAATCACCTTCCTCGACCTGCTGGCCACACTTCTTTTGATGCAGCCCAGGACACTGTTGGCCTTCTGGGCTGTGAGTGCACGTTGCTGGTTCATGTTGACATTCCCATCAACCAGCTCCCCCAAGCCCTTCTCTGCAGGGCAGCTCTCAATCACATCATCCCCCATCCTGTACTGAAATCAGATATTGCCCCAACCCAGGTGCAGGACCTTGCACTTGGTCTGGTTGAACCTCGTGAAGTTCCCACAGGCCCACTGCTCCAGCTTGTCCAAGTCCCTCCAGATGACATCCCATCCTTCTGGTGTGACAACCACACCGTTCAGCTTGGTGTCATCTGCAAACTTGCTTTTCTTCACCTTGCTTCCTTGTAAGCAGAGCTGATCAGAAGATTTTCTAATAAGGCTTAATCACCAGCAAGAAGGCTGATTGAAAAGACCTGTCCCAGTCAAGAGCCTAGTCTCTTAGTGAAAAAGGGATTAGTCCCTTTTTTCTCCAACACATTACCAGAATGATAGTGACTCCACCAGCACTGATTCATGTTTTAGTTTGGGACAGCTAATGAAGCTACCACACTCTGTTCACTCCTTCTTACACTGCTGCATCTAAGTAGAAACTCTTGTATACTGATTTGCTCTCTGAGGAACTGATGCTGCCTCTAGAGTTAATTTATGAGTAGTGTTGCTATCCATTTAGGACTGGTTATTCTGTTAGCTGTTCCCAGCTTTGCCCTTACAAAGAATACCTAGGTAAAAAATTCACTGTTGCACAGCATGTGAGTAATTGCTCTTGTACTTTTGTGGTTTGTATTGTACACTGTCCTTCACCTAATAAGCAATGAGGAAAAATCTACATACTAAGAAAAGTTAACAGAAACTGTAGAACAGTCCTTTCCTCAATCTATCCTTAGTTTCCATCCAAGTATACAAATCCTGAAACATAACCAAAACTTTAAAAAGCTTCTAAATTATTCTTAAACACACTAAAAATGGAACAGCTGTTTAATTCACAAACAACTCATTAGTTTAGAACTATGCATACTTGCTGTAAGCAGAACAAAAAATAAACATACAAGAGTGTTATAACAACAGGGAAATATGATGAAAATGCCTCCAACAACCACAAGCTAAACATTTTTATACCATTCACTCCACCCACAATTCAGTAAAACCAATGTTAAATAAATATAGTAATGACAGATTCATTTGGACTGAAGCAATTTGATAACTCTGAAATGTGGGAAGTGAGTTGCGCAGGGAAGTGTGTGGAACTCTAAATTCACAAAACACAAGTTGCCATACATTTTCTTGTAGTAGTTACTAATGAGGATGTAGGTTCGGGGAAAGTCTGGGAAGTATTCACTGAAGAAAAAGTAAGGCATTGCTAAAAAAATCACAGGCTCCAATTACAAGTTTATTGTTTTATGGCAAATTACATAGCTAACATTAGCAAGATTCAGTCTAGGTAAAAAAAGGCAGACAAACTAAGGATAAATCCAGCTGCACAGAACACACAACCCATCTTTCTCATTTGTTCAGTAACTCAAAGATTAATTTCTGCTTGAGCAAGTTGCTGTTTGTTCCCTTATATGCTCGCCTTCTTCCATTAACATTTTGTACTAACTGCTATTTAACTCCAGGTTTTCCTTTTAAGAAATCAGAACTGGAATGTAAGGTTTCCAAAGCATATTTGTGTCAGCTTATCTGCAGAACACTTCATACTTCAGCAGTAAAACCATAAGCTTACAGGACTAAAGGAGTGGGGGATTTCCTGTTCTATTTAACTCAGCCTTCTCTTTCTTAACTATTTTCAAAACAATATTGCTTGTAACAAGTTTTTAACTGCTTTATATTGACCAGAAAATACACAGGTAATGAGAAATAATTGTCTACTAACAGCAACTCCTTGATGAATAAATGACCATAGCCACCACAATTTACATAACTGACACATGACTTTTGTGGTTTTGAGTACCTGTCCAATTCACATCTCAACAGCCTTATATGTCTTTTGCTACTTTTCCTGTGTGTTTGCACTATACACCGCTATTCTGGTTTTCTGTGCAACTATTTAGTTTCACTGTAACTGACGCTTAATTGCATTATTTATAAAATTAAGATAAAATAAACAAGACTATTCTATGTCAAAACTTCACACGATAGCTACAGGTCAGTTTATATGACATTGGTGCAGATTAGGCACAAAGTAGTGTTTTAAACTATCGTTCCTTACCAAACAAAATTTGGGTTAAAGGCAGCAGAAGCTTTGATACTAAAATTTACTTTCAAATAATCTCAACTCTGTGCATTAAATTCTATTCAGAGAAATCCTCCATCGCATAGCACAGACAGTAGAAATTAGAGAAAGAATTAAGAGAGAAATGGAAAACAGATTCATTAGCCTAAAAAAAATGGGAGTATTCTAGACAAAATTAGAGTATCTGAGAAGCATGAAGAATTAATCCCCCAACACACTTTTACTGAGGTATTTGGAACACAGCGGGAAAATAAAGCAAAGCTGCAGCTAGATCTTAAGTCTAGAAGGCACTAGAGGATAGGAAAAACTTAACAGTTAATGTCTTTACCATGAAGACAGTACAGCAGCACATTTAAACTATACGATTTCAGATAGCAGTCCTATTATTTTTTTTGGTAAAACAGGATAAATCAAAGCAAGCTGTCCAGAAGGTAAGCAGTAAAATTCCAGTTTAACTGCCCCACAAATTCCATGGAATATGTAATGCGCATGTTCATTTTGCTCAGACAAATCAAAACTCATCTTTTACTGAAAGAATAAGGTGATCATTTCTCAGATAAGGTGACTACTACTCAGTTGTAGGGTGCACTGCACTCATACTTTTCTGACTCAAATTAAGGGAGACCCTGGAAAAGCTTATTTAATAGGTGCACAAGGGAATGACTCACTTATTCATCACTGTGAATCCTGATGCTAATCAGGAGAATAAATGTGAAAGTTCTGTAAAATGCCCTGAAGTTGCTGTTAGTCAGAAGAATGTGAAAATAAAATCTTGACAGCTTTTCCCTGGAATGGTGCTGAGGTTATCACTGGTGACGCATCAGCAGCTCTTTAAAGCTATGACTGCAGAGAAAGTGCAATAACCAGACTGACTTGCTACATAAAATGACAAGCAATCAAGGAGAAGCACAGATACTGCAGTGTGTGGTGCTGCATTTGCATATACTGATCAGAACAGGGACCAGCAACTTAATAACTGTTGGCAGCAAGGAATTCCAGATATTTCTCAGCCAACACATAACTTTTAACACTGATCACTACCCTAGAAAGTGAATTTGTTTCTCCAAAAGGAAAGTGCTTTCAGTTCCAAGTAAAGAAAGTTTTAAAGGCAAGTGACCTGAAACCCAGCAACCTTTGTGGCCTCAATGTCTACCTGTAGAGAATTAGCACTGCTGGTAGTTATGATTCAAGGATAGAACTTCACTGTATGTTAAGCTTAAGGCAAACATTGAAAAGATGGCCTTTGCCTAAAACAGCTTGCAGCCCAGACAGAAAAAACTGAAATGGGAGCCATACATGATAAACAATAGGGTATCGAAGAAAACAGATGATAGCCTGAGATACTGAAAAGATTTTAAGTCACACATTCTGAAAGCCATACATGAAATCACAGGGCAAAAGTTCCTTCTACTACCTAACCGCTCTAAAAATACATATTGAGTTACCTAGAACACGTAAAGGATGTAGCAGCATGTAAGTAAAAAAATCTGCAGCATATCATGCTTAGATGCATGCCCCTTAAACATATATGCCAAACTCATGCTTGAGTACTGAGACCCTTATAAATGACCAGCAGTCAGAATGATAATCCAGTGGCATCAAGATGCAAAGGAAGCTCTCTAGAGATAGCCAGCAGGAAACAACAAACCTCGGGTCTGTCTGACAGCCTGCATCTTTGAGGCTTAAATCCTTGAATCCTCAGGCAGATCCATGAATGCCCTCAGGATTAAATCGTCTCCTAAAAGTAGATGCTTACAAAGTTTTTTTCAAGCAGGTGAGCAGGGCTCACTTTTGAGGATGCAGCTGCTGAGAGAGATAAATAGTACCAGCTCTCCCATTTCAAATTATGTTCTCATTTAGTAATGATAACAGTTACACAAAACTTTTGAGCTCTGAGGAAAGCACCTAACCAAAGCATGTGTGGGCATACAGGAAGGCATACATCACTGTTTCAGTAGCTACCATGTCCCTGCGCAGAGAATCATGTCAACCCCAGAGCCAGGAGAGAAGCATAGAGGGCTGACAGGTTACTGTCCTGCCTCCCAAGACAGTATGTGTTTAATCTGTGTTAGTGAATCTGCAACAAATTCCCATAAAGTGGAACAGCCTCAACAAAAAGGAGGAGGGTATGGCCAATAGCTGTAGGGAGAGCTCACTTTTGAGAGATGGCAGTGTCATCACCAGTTAGGTGAAGACAAGAATCAACTGCTATCTCCTCTGTCTTGGATGAGTGTTCTAGCCACTGAGATTACCCTACTCCAAGAGTTGCCTTCCTACACTTGAATGAAAACAATGACTTACTCTTTTTTTGGCAAATCAGTTACAGTCATGCTACCTTACGAAAGAAGGTATTTGGGGCTACAATTCCTAGGAAGGGAGTATTTTTTCTTTGTAGAGTTTTATGGATGGGGGGAGCAGGACATTGGATTTAACACAGCAGTGCTTTGCACTGTGCTATTAGACCAAACATGCAACTCCCTGTTGACCATTCTGGCTCCTCAGACTCTAGGCATCAAATCTTGTCCAAGCAATGTTTACTGGGTGCAAGAAGAAACCTAAACACCAATTCAAAACTCTCAGCCTACCATGTGCTGGAAGATGGAATACAACAGACTGTGCTTTGCCCAAGGCCTATGGCAAAACCATAACTGAATTTGTAATCGGCGAAATGATCAAGGCCTCTTTTAGGACAAAGGATTATATAAAATACAGGATACTGCTGGAATGATTTCCACACCAGAAAGGAAGCAAACTGTCTCCTACTGATGCCACTGGCAAAATTCCTACTTGTCAGTGGTAGCAGGAAGACATTCCAGATGACTAGGAAGCCAGTATGAGATATAACAAGTAATGCCACTCTAAGAAGCTTTGCACTGTGATTTATTACATTATTTGTACTTCATGTTAAAGTTCTTTCTGATTTTGTAGCCCATGGTCTAGAGGGCTAAGGGTGTGTATTCACTGCTCTGAGCCAGACATTGCCTCTGCTTCTTAGTGATGTTTTTTAATTGTGCATGCTACCCTGCTGAATCCACTGGCAGAGGAAGACCAGGAGCAAACAATTAAAAATCTAGAAATAGTTTGGAATGGAACAGAAGACAGTTGCCTCAAATTTTGCAGTAGTCAATTGCCAGGTCTTTTTAAAAGTGAAGAAGAAAGCTCATTTATCAGTCTTTCAGACTTGCGTATTACATCCTTTTTTAAATCAGTTTCTCCTAGTGCAAATAGACTGATCAAATTAGCAGTGATTAGTAAGAGGGCCCTGGACATCACTTTGCATGCCCAGAACATAAATCACTGTATCATTCTACATGGAATGTATCCAAAGCTTTTCTATATAAAGAATTTCTAAAGCTGTAATTTCAACAGTGGTCTGTGCATTGAACTGAAAATGGCCTGGACAAGCTGTGCTGCTATCAAAACAGATAATTCCTCTTCCCCCCTAGCAGTGATATATAAAAAATAAGAAGCAATATTGCCTAGGCAGCAATTACTATCTGAAATCCCTAAAAATTAAGAATCGCTGACAGTGATACTGGATGCTACTGAAAAGGCGGAACATACACTAAATTAGGAATTGAAAGAATGACGATAATTTAAATCTGAATGGGTGAAATTCCTGAGAGATCTCCAAGTTATATACTCAAATTCTAATGACTTTATGCATTAGTGCAGATAATAAAAAATACTGTAAGCTATAAACATGCACATGTCTGCAACAAATTATTCCTGTTCTATTGTGCACTTGTGCTAATCTCTAAAGTAACTGATTATTCAGGAAAGCAGAGAGATTTTAACACATCAGAGAAATGAGAAAGTCCTGAATAGAATTATCCTATAATGAAAATTCACACAAATTCAATAACTGCAAAAGTGAATGCATCTAGCAAAACACTAAAGCAGCTTATTAAAACAAACATTTTTTACAAAATTCCTTTTTCTACCTAGGCTGAGTGTAGATTGTAACTCCTCAATGCCAGTTGAGCCTAGAAGGCTCTATAAGTGATGAGATCTGCAGCAGGGCAGTGCAAAGTCAAAGACTCAGACCTATTGAGTAAAGTTTTGGACTGATGCAGTTTCTCACACAGATGAGCTACAAAGTCCTGAAAACATTTATAAGTCCCACGTTGACAGGCCCATAACTACCAAGGAAGTGCTACTCTAAAAAAAAGATAAAAAAATTCCAGGAGGAAAAGAAGCAAAACTGTTAAAACAAGATCTGAGTGAGTTCTTATTTATCAATCAGAAACTAGATTAAATGTTTAGGTTTTGTGTAGGCTTTCTGGTTCAGGACAAATTCACCCTGACAGAAGACTTTTTTTTCCCTGTTACATGCAGCAGTATGTGCAGGAGAGCTTAAGCTGTGCTTTTTAAAATCTCGGCATGCATATTGTGGGTTTGCGAGCATATGTTGAGCTGAAGAAGATACCAAAAACATATTAAGAGCTGGAGGGAAAAGGTTATACTCCTCTTTCCAATCCAGCATTCTTGTGGGATTCCAACTACACTGGATTTGTTGTTTATTTTTTAACTTAGAACTTCTGAATTAGGACATTTTATTCATTAACTTAAATATGCAGTACAGAGGTCAGGCACATGACTTCTAGGTGTTACTTAGGAAGTCTGACCCTTCTCAGGGCATTTTGGTTATTTACTCATTTTTTACTCTCACTATCACTTTGTTTTGCTTACATATAGGCAGAAGCATTATCTCCCACCCAATCTTGGTTCCACTTGCCTGTCCCTTTAATTAAGTTGCAGCTCTCTCTTTTAATAAACTCTGAAATAATTTGCTGTGAAAGCAGTTTTGCCCACTCTGAAAAATGAGAGCTGTTGGTTTATTTGTTCCACCTAATTCACAAAGTGGTTTTGACATTATTAAGTGCTTACTGCTATAAATCACTATTTTTCTAACAACTGTAAGTCAAGGCCCTTACTTTATACATCACAGGACGTGTAGATAGCACCATCTACATTTTGCGCAGTGCCTGTTCCTTTGAAAGACAACAAGACCAGCTGCCATGGCCCAGAACTGAGGGAGGCTGACTGGAGAGGCAGAAAGGGAAAAGTACCTTTCACAACCATGGATCATTGCTGTCTAAGCTATTCAAAGCAGCACGCCAAAGAATCACTTAAACTAGCTCTCCAAAATCTGACCACCAGAAGCAATGTATATTTTGCCACAGAGATAGGTCCCTTTGAGTCCCTGGGTTAAAAATAATTTCAAGAAAAAAAAAAATCAAGTAAACCTTATTTCCCAGAGCATAATTCCTGTATCTTCTTCCCTTCCACTCTGAAATGAGCTACCGTAGTGGACTTGGAGTCGCATTAGGAATGGTGTTATTTGAGATTGTTTCCAGGGGCTTAATTAAGATGTTAAACAGGAGCCAGCAATCACAAGAAGTGTGATGTGGATGTATGGAATACAACATACATTCAAGCCTTTTAAAAAAGTTGTAGTTTGCCTCTGGAAAGCATTTAGTTCCCTGTGAGTTATCAGAAACCTAACATTTATAGAGAGCTGAGAATTTCTTCCCTGAAGCTGATACTACAGTTCCAATTATCACTGATCACCATGCCATCTGTGAGCAATTACCTTTCACTTCCTCTGTAAAGCATAGTCAACACACTAAATCTGCCCTCAGTTCTTTGCTGAGGTTTGGATGCACAAATACATTTACAACAAGATAAAATTCACCCAAGCCTTCTTCTCGAGCTCGGCTATATCAAGAGTTGCCACTCCAGAACTGCTTATTCTATACTCTAAATTCTCCCTGCTTTTCTGTCTCTACTTCAGAAACCACTTAAATCTCCATAAGAGCAGTAACACTCTTTGGGCAGTACTCCTCTCTTTTTAACCATATAAAAGGTTGCTCCTCTAGGTGCACGGATGCTGCAAAGACAGTGTGTTTTCTGTTCCTTCCTCCAGGATGGATTAACAACTTCTCCATCCTTGTGTGTTACCAAGTTTGTAACAGTGAAGATCTGGTAAATGATGAGGTAATAGCTTGGGGAACTATCTAGATAATTATTGACAAAAACAAAACAAGGAAACAGACAACATGGATTCATTTGCTATGTCAATTCCATCAAACAAGACATACATTTCACACTGACTGCTGAGTTTCTAACATAAGTCTTTGCAGAAGCCGAGGTGCTTTTTTTACTTACTAAGCAACTTTTTTCACCCTCTCTATAATTCTTATTTTCTGTAACTCTGGCCTCTTTTTTCAAGGGTTTCATGTTTAGCCTTAGGCAACAACCATGCTAGATTCCACAATAATATTGTCAATGGCTTCTTTGAAATTCCCAGTGTGGTTTCATTTGTTGATACGTGGGATTGCACAACTCCCTTTTAAGCTGCACATGATATTTTTCAGTATGTCTCTAGTGCTTCCTCAGAAATGTAGATGCTGCATTTTCACTTAAGTATAAAACAACTGCCAAGAATGACTTCAGACACCACGATGCCAAGAGGCAGTTCTGCCAGTCAGTATCAGTACTAAGTGATAAGAAAGCTGCATTCATGGATGGGGGTTTGAAAAACTCTGAGATACTCCTTTACAAAAATTGACACGCTGAACATTAAAAATAACAATAAAGAAAATGAACAATACCACACCATAGCTGTGAAATAAGAGTGCTCAGAAGTCAGGAAATGAGCAAGCAAACAGGGTCATATGAACCCTTTTTATATTCAAAATGTACAGAGCTCAGTCTGGGACAGGTGCAGAAGGGCTCAGTTTCAAGACTAAAGTACAATGGTGTGTTGGAAATTAAGTATTGGCTGTAAAAGCAATTTGCTCAGCACCAGTGTTTGTGTTCATCGCAGGAACTGCTCACTTGTACTGCTATAACTGAGGAAAATGCTAATGTGAGTGAAGAAAACACCAGTGTCTCTCCAAACCCCTAACAGTCAAGCATTCTTCTTCAGCAACCAGTAGCCTAACAAGGTGGAGAGGGCTGAGCCAATGTATAGCCAACTAGTAACATATAGAATGTAATTCTCCACTTACTCTTAATTACCCTGTGTGCCAGGTGCATACAGTTATGCTCCTGCCTGCTAATCCCCATAGTATGCATGTATATTACACAGGCAAAGAATTCTGATAATAACTTCTTCCCAGCAAAGCAGTTGTCTCTCAAGGCCAACAATGCATCGTACAAAGGAATTATGGTGCATAGTACCACTATGTGTAAGAGCCGTGGGAAAACAAGAAATGTTGGAGAGCCTCAATTCCTGGATTTCTGTCGGGATGAACACCTCCAGGCATACTCAGGAACCAGACTCATCATTCTCAGTCTGGGTTCAGTGAGGCAAGGCATGTGTTACAGGCTGTCCTTAAAGCTCACCAGGTTAGTACTGGGCTCCCACTTGTGCAGAGCCACCTGCGGAGAGAGGCTGCTCTGTAGCCTCTGAGCCGGCTGAGCTGTGCAAAGGCTGAAAGCCAGCAGGAGCCATGCCTGGGCTTTCTCTGCCCATAGCACCTCTTGCTGGCAGACTGAGCTACGAATGCCTGTACATCCCACCAGCCCTTCCAGGAGATGTTGTCTGGGCTCCTTAGGGAAGGCCTTTTGCCATACTCTGCCTGAGGTTGCTTTTATAACATTTTCAAGAGGGGAAATCGGGTGCCAGGCCTATCACTGTGCATCCAGCTATATGACACGCAAGCTCAAGGATGAAGACACAGGTGTTGTCAGACAGTTTTCTCTGGAATTCCCTGGTACCACCATAGCAGCCACCACGTGCGCAAAAACTTGGTACAAACAGAACTATTGCCATTGCATGAAGCATCATTTCCCTGTGTCCCTTTGAGAGATGTGTAGAGCTGATGGCCTTTTAGAGAGGATTGTGGCATCAATGTCAAAACACATATTAAACTTAACACCACTAAAGAGATCTCAAAACAGTCAAATGTTTTGCTGTATCTACCTGAAAAAACAAAACCTTATATGAACTAATTTTCCTGACTTTTTTTTCCTCATTCTTTTACAATTCTAATCTTGATCATCATCAATGTTTTTATTAATTTCATCCAGAGTGAAGTAATTTAAAATAAATTTGCTCACAACAACAAACATCTAAACAAAATTATTTTGGTGCATAATTAATTTTAAATAATTTAAAAAATTTTACATCTTAATTTTAAAAAGCTGCACAATAAAAATAAAGCTTTCAAATATCATTATGTGGAGTATTACTCTACTGGAAGCTTAATGTCACAGAAAATCTACAATTTCACTCCTTCTGTGCTATGCAGCACACCTACCAACATGAAGGACAAAAAGCAAAACACAGGAAGACAGGAAGTGTGTTTCTTTGGAGTTCTATTTATTTAAATTCATTTTTGACACTTCAACAAAAATTATGGATACAGGATCATTTCAAGCTCAACATTTGACATGGACCAAGAGAGATACTTTTTCCAGAGTGAAAGACATAGACTAAATAAATGAGCGTTTTTTGAATCTCATGTCAACTTCAGATTATTTTAATGAGAGATTTTTATTGTCTGCTATTTTATGTTTCCGTTTATAATGCACCATTTTCAAAGGGTATCAATTGTTTTTACCTAGCTCTATATATACTGACTCAGCCATATGTGAAGGGCTTCCCTTGTGTGAGCTGTGGAGGTGGTGTAGATTGTTTTGCTTATAGGATTATGAATTTACAATCCAAATCCCTGATCTTCTGATCTGAGGGAGGAAGAGATGCATATAAATTGCATGAAACACTATGGGACTAAGTTATAGATTCAGCTTTTTATCTGTGGTCATATCCCACCCTTCCCACTGAATGCAAAGATACAGTTATACCCTTCATACTGTTATCTGCTGCAGACGTGTCATGATTTCTGTCATGAAGAATATGGGACACAATTTTCCTGTGTAGTCTATTCAAAGCTGCTTTGGTCCAGCTGTATATCATTTATTGTTTCTTTGCAAGACAGCAATTTTGAAGAACTTCTAAGAAAAAATAATAACAATTTACTTAAAGCTCTGATGTTTTGTCAGACCTTGATAGCAATCAAGTTTCCATTTTAATCAAATAATGATACCAAAAGAACCAAAGAAAACTATTATGCAGTGTCTTGAAAATGGTAATGTGATGAAAACTAATTAGTCTTGTTTTGAAAAGGAGTGGTTGGCTAACAAGGAAAAGAAAGAGTTCAAAAAGGACAGGGTTTTTCTAAGTAGAGAGAAAATACATCAATGCATGCAACAAATAATAAAAGAGGTAATTCTTACCAGGAGTAAACACTGATCAAGGAAACTTTGTAGATTGCTAGATCCAGAGAGACCACACAAAAGTGAATTTTCGTAATATAAACTGAAAACTTGGAGGGAATAGTGTTGATGCACACTAGTTAACAAGGGGGACCTGTCAGCTGATCCATATGACCTAAGGAAAACTTAGCATACTTTTATGAAAAGTTTTTAAAAGCCAATAATGACACTTTCTTAATCAGAGACTATTAAGAGAGTCATAAATTATCAAAATGAATTATCAACTGGCAAACGCATCTACGTACCTCTTCTGTTTATGCACAGAAGCCTATAATTCTTTGAACTACACAGAGCAGATACTTTATGGTCTAAAGTAACAAAATATTCCTAGCTCTCTCACTGAATTTTTTTTCTCAGCTGTTATTAAAATTGACAAAGTTTTCTCAAATCACACTCATCACTCTTGTTTCTGTAATATTTGTAGAAAAGAAAGGTGATGATGATTGTTGGCACGGCAGCAATGAATTTACCTTCTGGATATGGCATTTGTAGTTTATAAGCAAGTTACACTGTCAGTGGAGGGGAACCAGATCAGTTGTGTGGAAAGGAGACATTTATGCAGGTAAGAAGTCATGGATGTTGAGATGTATGACTATGTCTAAAAGAAGAAAGCAATGCCCCACATCCCTGAGGCAGAGAAAAAAACCAAACATCTGCATGGAATACCTACCAGCTAGAATAAAACAGTAGAGCTAGCATACAGAAATACACAACCATACTTTTTGCCATCCCTTAAACACTAATTACAGAATCACAGAATAGTTTAGGTTGGAAAAGACCTTTAAGATCATCAAGTTCAATGGTAAATCTAACACTGTCAAATCCACCCCTCAGCCATGTTTCTAAGCACCACATCTACATGTCTTTTAAATACCTCCAGGGATGGTGACTCAACCACTTCCCAGAGCAGCCTGTTCCAATGCTTGACAACCCTTTCAGTGAAGTAATGTTTCCTAATATCCAATCTAAAGCTCCCCTGGTGCAACTTGAGGCCATTTCCTCCTGTCCTATCACTCACTACTTGGGCAAAGAGACCAACACCCATCTCACTACTACCTCCTTTTGGGTAGTTGTAGAGAGCAATATGATAAGGTCTCCCCTCAGCCTTGTTTGCTCCAGGCTAAACAACCCCAGTTCCCACAGCCGCTCCTCAGAAGACTAGTGCCCTAATCTTATATTTATTTATTTATTTAAACTAGGAAAGCCATAATTAGATTCCTATGATAATATTCAAGCCCAATATTTCTTGGCCAGCTTCCTTCACTCCTTTCTCCTATGTGCTTTCTGGAGCAACAGATTAGAAACAAATCTGACTCACAAGGAATTTGAATAGGAGGACTTCAAAATAAAATGACATCACGGGAATTGTAATTACTTTGCTAATGGCTATTAATCTAATCGTGCCTCTTTCCAAGACAATTAAATAAGAGGATTTGCTCCTCTTTGAATCACAGACAAATTTCCAATTCACCCAGTAGGACTAACACATGAAGAACACAGAAGCCTCAAATCTCCATTTTACTTTAAAGGGGCCAAAATTGTCATCACGTATCTTAATAAAACTGACAAGACAAAAAGCTATTGAGATGAAGTGGAATGGTACAAATACAGTTGTATACATGGACTAAAAAAACCTATGTACCTACTTTACTTTAGTCCTCACCTCTCTGTTTCAGCCTTATGATGTGCTGTGATCTAATAAGAAAGGATAGTTAATATTCTTAGCAGCAGGAGACACATCTGGAAAGCAATGGATTCCTAGGGAGGAGTGATTCCTTACTCCATAATCTTTCCTCATATTTCTTGGCTAAACAAGGAAAAGGAATATTTTAAGTAAGCCCAAAATGTCCCAAAAAACCAGCATAAACTTACTGTCTGGTAAAATTCAGTGCAACCTGATAGAAAGAATGGAGGGAAGAAAAGAGCAGTTTGATCTCAGTGGAGAGATGCCCGAAAGAAATTTGGCCAACTGTATTCACAACAAGATAAGAAGAAATTAGTTATTACAACCACCAAAAAAAAAAAAGTCAAACCAAACCCCAAAATCTTTCACAGGAGTTTAACTGACACAGATTTTTAAGTTTCTACAAAAACTGAGAGTACGCCTGAAAGAATAAGCCCTAGTTTCTGCTAAGTACTATCCGATAAATAAATCTCTTGATATCAGAAGATGAAAAGTTCTTAGAACAAAGCTATCCTATTTCCAGCTTTGCCAAATACTAGCATAAGTTTATTTTCCAAGGGAGCACATCCAAGACAAGGCAATTTTCCTAGGAAAAACTATATTCTACTAACTTACGTCAAAGACTGAAAAATAACACATGAGTTCTTGACCCTTAAATGCCAGGTCATAAAACTCAAAGGAGGAGAATACTTTCCTGAAAACTAGAAGAATGTGTGGTGGACTTTGTAGACTGTTACTGCAGCAGGAGATTTTGTGTTCAAGGCATGCTTGTATGACGCAGAAAAGAAACAAGAATATGCAAAGTGGTGACTCCAGGAAAACCATTGTAGAAAATATCTGTCTTCTTCACAGTTCAACAAGGGGCCCTGTGCTTTAGGAAAGTTGTGACAGGGAGCTGCAGCAGCACTGTATCTTATGCAAAAACTTTACAGACCTAAGCATTCAGAAGTGTACTCTGCATGCTTTTATGCATACTAATACCTTACAGTTTACAGTTCAGGAATGAAGAAACTTCAGTATCTCATCCCAGCACATTTCAGGGCAGTATGCAAATATATATGAAGTATTTTAATTGGCAGTCACCAGTGACCTGTGCTGTGACAGTACAGGATGCAGCTGGACGTGTCATGAATACAGAGCAGCATGTTCAACACTCATGCCATTATGCAGAAACCGCTCGCACAAACACAGAAATTTAAAATAGCCCTTGGATGGTTCGAAACCAGGCAGAACAAAATATGGTCTTTACTTACATGAGTGACCTGGGCTACTGGAGAATAAATAATCTCTGCTCTCATGCTCCTGTCCCAGGGAAACATCAAAAAAGGTTCCAGCTTGAGAATCCGTGAGTGCCAGGAAAGGTTTTCTGACCTGGAAGTTAGCTTTGGAGGTCTGTCAGGCTCCTAATACTGTCTCCAATACCACAAATTAGCATTAGCAAATACATGTTAGCCTACTATTTGTTGTGGAAGAGGGAGATAAGTGTATTTTGTGAAGGGGAAACTGGAAAGAAATGTGCACGCACAAACATATATATATTTGTACTTCTTCTACAGAAAAAAAAAAAAAAGTAAAATGTCCTTGGAAGCGACTGGCAAATACTTGAAAATTACCAGATAAACCATATTAGAGAGTGAGGTCCTTCCTTGGTCACACAGTAGTCCAGTCAATGATGAACATATCATTACACTATGCTGTTGACACCACAGTCTTGATATAATCCATATCTTAAAATCTTTATGAAATTTACATTCAGTAATTATATGCTGCTCTAAAAGCTTTCAATTTTTTTCCCAGCAAAGACAACCATAAAACCCCTGATGCCACCAGAATGGATAGCAGCAAGATTATGATGTCATTTAGATGAAAAATTACTTGGATAGTTCACAGCTATATGATATCATACCTATTTATATTGTCCTGAGAGCACAATAACAATCATGGGAACTGAAAAACTGAGTACCAGAAAAGAGAAATATGTTAGATTAGTCTCAATTCTACCTTTCTCAGTTGGTTTAGAACAGACCATTAACATATTGGCAGCAGAATTCACCTGCAGATTGCTACTCTGGCAGATTTTTCTGCCTTGAGAAGTGAAGCTACTTCTGCTGTGTTTAACAGTTAAAGCTAAAGGTTGATATTCCTGAATAGATTCAGCAACATTAACAATACAACACTTTCCAAAAAACATCGAGATTTTTCCTGTGATTAAAAAAAGCTTTTCTAAGGCCATCTATAGAGAAGTGTTATGTAATATATGCCACACAGTATAACAGCTAAATAGACTCCTAAGTTTATGAAAGAGATACATGGGTAATACTTCTGTTTGAAGTACTGAAAGAGGTACATCAGGCAAGAGATACATTTATATGGTATGATCTTCATAGTAAAGCTAGAATACAAAGGAGCTGTCCTGTCTTTGACTGATCTTTTGTGTGTTTTCCTTTTGATGATCAGTGGCTGATCATACTTCCTAAAGAACTACACAACCACCCAGTTAAAGAAATTCCATTAACTACATTCAGCAAGTTGCAAATGTTGCTGCTTTGAAGCAGCCAGAATTCCTCAGAGATTCTCTCTCTTCTGACAAAATCTGGATACCTGTCAATCACTTGCCTTGACGTTTAATGACAGGAAGACAAGAGAAGTGAAAAAGATACTTGGAAGAAAGGTATGCAAATAAAAGCTATCAGACTTGATCTATACTGCAGGTCTAGATCATAGCGTGTAATGAATCTGTATTACCAATAGTTAATAATGTACTTTCTCCATTCTACTTGGGTAACTTTGTGGTGGAAGCAAGGGCAATTAGCTTTGAACTGAGAATCCAAAAAGGTCTTTTGAAAGTCTAAGTAAGAAGAGTTGATAATACCAAGAGCTGAGTGCAGTACATACTCTAAGAAAAACAATATATTTTTAACTGCCCCAAGATTAGAAATTTATTGATAGCATTATAGGTGCTATAAAAAGTAGCGATACTGTGGGGGTCTGAATATATTTGGCTAATAACATTTTTTAATATATAATGAACAGTAAATTTTTGTTCAGCTCTGTGAGAATCTGGTACTGTATTTTTCAAGGAAAGCTAATATACTTCAAGTGGGAAGCAGTACTCTATAATGAAAAGAATTTACTGACAATGCCAGTTTTACTTCTATCTGCCTAAACTGGGACATAATACTGAAATGTGGCTCTGCAGAGAAAACATCAGACAGGGCCCAGAGTTCTTTTGACGCAACAAGCCTTGAAGGTGGCAAAAATATCACAGACACCTTAAACAGATACTAGCCTATGTTAGTTTATAGGAATTGTTCTATGGAATTAATGTTCTGCTCAGGGGCTCTCAAGTGACTGCATATGGGGGAGAGCCTTTATTTGGCATCACTTTCACAGACAGATTAGAACAGAAAGGAAGATAAGAAGCAGAGGCAGGTCCCTTCTCTCAGAATCATTTTGACAAAACCCAGTGGCAACAAGTTAGTTCATTAATTTCACATATTTTAAGTTACAGGTAACTTTAGCAACAGCCCATTAACAGGTGGCTTGAGCTGTAACTCAGAAAAAACCAAAAAAGTATATTTCAATGTTTCTTCTTTGACAGTATAATCCCCACAAGGTGCACAAAATTCCCCTTACTATCTCAGCTATTTTCCAGGAGGCCAAGAAGGTAAAAAGTAGCTTAGTGGTAAAAAAAATATTTTTAACTGCTAATAACGTCTCATTATCTCAAAGCTAAAATAATATACAGTATCATGGGAAATAACATATTCTTTCACATGCAAGTGTAAGACATACACACTGTCTTCATTCAAGCAGTTATTTGGGGACAGGGAGGTAGTAGAGGTCGCAGTTATAAAGTGGTTATACAAACCCATAAATTTCTCAGTAGATATTTGTTTACATTCGATTTGCTTTCTGATATTTTAACATTGACTAACAGAAATACTCAACTTGGAGAGAGGAGGAAAAGATAGATAGAAAATGACAAATGAAACTTATCCTTTAACCTGAAGGAGAATTCTGTAAGAAAGGCATATCATAATATGAAAATATATTCTCAAATTAACGGGAATTTATTTGCTGTGGATTATATGATTGGTTTAGTCATCAGCTGCTGTATCTACATTATTGTATGTGTTTTTTCACAACATGATTTACTTCAGCAGAAAAGACATGACAGAAGGTAGTCTGAGTTTTATGACTCTGGAAGTACAAGGGTGAAACCTAAATTTAAGAAGAACCACCTTTCTATGAGCTTGGGGAAGAGCATAAGCTCAGAAGACTGTCATGACCACAAAGAATGTAAACTACTTCAAGACTCAACTTTCTGTACAGACAAATGAGTGACTGCATGAATGCCAAATTAGTTCAGCTCTTAGAAGTCACACAATGACAAAACCAACAGAATTCACATTTAGCAATGTTTTATGTAAGCAATATTGTGGGCATTCAAAGGGAATGAGTCTTTTCCATGGTATTTTGAACTGTCTGACACACACTGTGCCTTGAGAAGCTGCAAGTTACTCCTGTCACTATGTGAGTTTTTAATTGCTGCTTTCAAGAGCATTTTCACTGCTCACGCTTAAAATCTTGCTACAAGGGGTTCCGCAGCTCTAGGTAAACTACTGCAGCTATACTCTCAGAGACTCCTGTGGGACACATGGCAATTGCTGACAAAGAGTTTCACTGCCTGCACAGCTATACCACCCCCTACACAACAAATTAAGCCACCAAAACACCTCCTCTGTAGCCATGGGTGCATCCATGATTTTTCCTGCTGCTGGAGATAATTTTTTCCCTGGTCCTGCCTAAGGATATCATGCCAGAATAACTTTATGCCAGCCCTTCTGAAAACTGTCCCTGTCTCCTCCACAAGCTGATGCAATTGTTGGAAGACAGAGAGCAGGAATGATAGGCTTCTGTTATCTGTTGATCCTCTTAGAGGACTTTGTCTTGCTGTGAGCATTCAGTAGGCTTTTATACACTATCAGTTTCAATGAAGTAACTCCCTTACATTTCTACCAGAAAGAGGTGGATGCAAAGAGTAATTTTGAAAAATTTGATGAAATTGAATCAGATTAAAATGTTTAATACCCAGCTTCACATGCAGCATATCCTGAATCTGTGTTATTCCAATATTGATCTGATGTCTTACTCTTCCCATTTAGTGGCAGAATTCAGTAAGAATTTTTATGAGACTGGAGACTACAACATTGACATCTTGGACAAGGACAGGGTCATGAAGCACTTTTGGGGGGGGTTATTACTTCACCGTGGGTAAGGAGTAGCAGAATTTAAACAGAGTTGATTTTAAAGTGCTACATTGTGTATCACATGCAGTGATTTGTGAGACAAACCCACATATTAAAAGTCAGAGCTCTACCAAACAAGTACTTTTCTACATGTAGCAATAATTCAAACCATATAACCAAACGTTCCGGTCCATTCTGATCTATTTCTGTCAGACATTCCTAAGACATACTGTAAAAAAAAAAAAACAACTGCAAACCCCAACGAAAAAAACAAACCAAAATCCTCAAAACTCCACCAAAAAACCCGAAGGTAATCACTCTGCAAGCCTTATTTATTTTGTTATAAAGTAAGGCGTTTGGAAAGCTTTCAAGACAATGCTTATTCTTGAATAAAAGCCATTACAAACTTCACAAACATATAGGATAGCCAAACTAATTTTTGAAGAGAGAATAAGCAAGCATCCAGCTGAACAAACCACCGTGGCCCACTGCCCCACTCATAGCCCTTACTCCACACAAAAGCCGGAAAACAAATTTCTTCTGGACAAAGTGAATGCTGACTGATTGCCTTTTTAAAAAAATTGCCACCTTGACAAAGCCTACCCATTTGCTCTATCCCTATGTGCAACCAAGATTGCTTTTCTTAAACACTTTCAAATTCCACTTACTGCCAGGATAACTGAATGTTTTATCTATTAGGCTTGAATGCCCCTGGCCATGACATTATCCAAATACTGCTGATACAATGGTCTTCACATACAGCTGCTTCTGCTAACACATACCAGGAAGAATTTTATTGTGACAGCTTCTGAAAAAAATTTACATAATCAAAGGAAATGTGGTAACACTTTATTTTAAGTGGCCAGTAACCAGTACTTCATCACAGCACAACACCTACAGGAAGTGCATATGACAACCACATGAGTACTAAATGAATCCATTAGGATTAGTGGTATTAAAATGAATACCAGATGCATTAACAAGGGACTGCGTAAAACAAAATGCTGCACAAACGTTTGCATCCCAATCACAGCTTTCAAATAACATCAGCATATTACCCTAAAATCATTACTTTGCTATTCTAGTTCCTTTCCTAGGGAGCTCTAATGATAGTTCTTGCCCTACAGTGAACTCATATTGCATCTGGCACAGGGAATTTGGCATTTCAATTCATGTAACTGTTTTCAATTGCACAAATTTGCTGTTCCCTAATTCTCAGCATACTTTGGACAACAGTTTTCAATGCTTGACTGAGAAGGAGCAAAACTCTGAGCCAAAAAACTTTTCTATCCCTCCATCCTCTTCTGTCAGTAGGTTCTCTTGCTTTTTCAAATGGAGATAAAGGAAAGTTAAATGTCAGATTTCAAAGAACTTTTGCCATCTATCATTTTACCTAGATCAATTAGGATAAAGGGAATTGATTGACAAAGACTATATTGTGTATCACAAGTGAGAGCTGCAGTTTGGGTGAAAATCCAGACAATGAAAACTATATTTCCCAGGAAATAGTGTTGTCATTTATTCCAGATCAGAAGAGATAAAGATAAATGATAGTATTTCTATGAGACCAAACAAAATCAGTACGGTTTTATTATTAACTGCTATTTTATTATTAACAGCTATGGAAGGCAGACATACTTCTCTAGCGTATGTTCAGCTCCAGGCTGCACACTGCTGGATGTTGAAGGAACAAACGATGAGTGAACAGTATGCCACACACAATCAGTGTGAAATATTGGTGCAGGATTTAGCATGAAGACAACAAGTGACAAGATGTTCAGATGGACTGGACAGGAGGAAATGCAGCACAGAAATAAATCAAGTTCTCAGAAGCTGCAGACCCTCTAGCTTAGTCTAGTGGTAAGTAAAGTGCTCAGAGTGAGTGCTTGTAAATTGATGGAAATGCCATTATAGTGTGATCTAGGGTTTCAACACACACGCTGAAGCTATTTACATTTCTTGGGAGAGAAACAAAAAGCTGATATGAGAAAATTATAGAAAACTACAGTTGTGGAGAAAGAAAGCCAGGCTGAACCTAGTGAACTTTGTTGCCAGTGTCTCTGCCACTGGGAGCAGCAATGATAAAATTCCCTTTCTGCTTGCTGTTGCCCACACATTGGCTACTGTGATGTATTTGATGACTGTCATTACCTGCCAATGGCAAGACACCTAGTTTTCGTGGCAGCATATTCGCCATGATTGAATCCGGCATCTGAGATGTGAAAAGAGACAACTCTGCTTCTGAATAGGGCATCTCCTGGATAAAGGAAGCCAGCATCATCTTCATCGATTACAGAGAAATCTACTAATAAGAAAGATAAAGCCACAAAGAAAAGTCTCTCCTGGCAGCTTCCAAAGAGATGCATGGTTCTCCTTGCTGAGGCAACAACAGAGAATTGACATGCAACAAACTTCAAGGGAATAAAGTTTGCTAAAACTACACTGTCTCAATGCAAACCCATGTCCAGTGCTTCCTGGCCTTTCTGAAGGCAGCAACGGGAGCCACAGAGTAGGCTGGGGACATGGAGACAGCAAGAGTTTTCAGGTGGAGGAGAGAGGAGGGACTAAGCTCAGTGAAGTGAAACACAATGCGAAATTCCTCAAGTATATATCAGCCAAAGAAAAGACAGGAACCACTGGTCTATGCGAATCCCTTCTGTCACACTGAAACCTTCTTGGCAGCCTGGCCTTTCCTTTTTTTTTTTAATGCTTCCATTAACTACTGCTGCCATTCCACCCACTACAGTTGCTCAGCCATCTCGTGCTGCCCACTCACGATTGTGTCACAGTCCTTTCCTTCTCCTGGCTTTTGTTACTACTTCCCACTGCCCAGAAAGATAATACACCAATGTCAGGATCAACAGGTTTGGGAAGAAATTAAAAAGACAGATCTGACTTCTTGGTCATGTAATCTCTATAACAGAATTAGATATAAAGTCTCAGAAACACAAACTGCAACTACGTGTAGTATAATTACAGCTTTCACAGATCTTGCTGCTTGATTTTTCCCTGCTTGTTTACAAATCTACTGCCAAGAATATATGATCAATACCATCTAGAAGGTCAACCAAAGTCAATAGTTTTAAGGGATCTTAAGACAGTAATTTTGAAGAAAAGGATACTGTTTTTCTTACACACCCTCTGAAAGGTGGTATAGTATAAACACAAGCAAGTTTCTTGAATTCCTAATAATGTAGAGAGTGCACTTTGGAATACAGACAGCTATATGTGTGTGCAGTGCTGTGGACTTGCTGTACTTTTAAAATAAGTACAAGTTCCAGGTTACATCAGAGAAGCCTTTCAATTATGAGGTGAGAACAAAATATTCCACCATTAAAGCCAAATACCAGAGGGTGAAGGAATTGAAGTTGTATTAGTTACTTTATCCCTGTAGTTAAAAACAAGAAAAATATATCCAAACTCCAGAGTCTGTGTTGAGTCTACTAATGTCACTGCCAATAAGAGTTAAAATTTCAGTTCCTATGTTTGTCTTCTTTGGATACATTTCAGACTACTTTACAATATGTGCTCTGACAGGGAGGTCTAAGAGAGAGCTGCCAAATCCCTCTTCCCTCATGCTCACAAAACTTGAATAATCACCTCTTCCTTACCCCTCCCACTTTTTTGATACTATGGAAGTAAAAATAAATTAACAAGCCAATTTTTAAAAAGAAAAGAAGACGACAGAAGAACTAAAGCAGTTTTCAAGTGTTAGCATTTTCAGAACTACTAACAAAGACTTAAAAACGATGAACACTTAAAATGGCTGCAAATGCTTAAGGGTGTGGTTCCTTAATGGAAATTCAGTTCCAAAGTCTTCTGTAACTCCAATGAAGTCAATAGGATATGGATTAATTTGACGCAATACATTTATAAAACATATGAACAATCACAGTCCTATCTACTGTTCAGAAGATTTTTTTTTTTTTACAATTTTAGCATAAGATGCTTTGTGTTTGTAAAATTGCAAAAAAGTGATTCACAATATTTCATAAGTTTATTATAGATGCTTTAGTTCTTTGGGATTGTGCACCTCCATTAAACAAAATTCCATACTTGATCAAATGCTGATTCAGAAATGAGATAGGGAGAGTCTGCTTTGGAATACTCAATCTCCCCCCAAATAATAATTTCAAAGAAATCTTGATGGAACAACTTACGTTTATACCAATACATTTTGGGACAGAAAGAGATAAGATCAAGCAATACGTAATTTTATAGGCTAACAAGCCTGTATATTTGAATTACTTACATACTGTGGTCATAAAAGGCATATTCTGCCTTTAGACTTGCATTTTAATACTTTACAATAACTTCAACGTAAGCTGTGCACAGGCATTTGCAGGCAGAATTGCAATGAGGAATGGTCCCTTTTCCTTTTTATGACATTTGAAGAGCAGGTACAAATCACAAAAAAAAACCCCTACTTGAGTCTTCACATAGTTCTCATTCTCAGATCTAAAAACTGAATGTCAAAGAGTAATTCACAAATCTCGGTTGCATAGCTTGTTTCTTTCTCTGTAGAAACCAGCTGTTAACAGTTAATCCATTTTGGTGTTACCATGCTGTCTTTTCTGCAGCTGTCAAGAGAGTAGCATTTCTAGTACGCTTAAATAGTTTGTTAGTTTTAGTAGGAAAAACACAGTATAGTTTGAAAGGCACTGAACAAGTACCAAGCTAGTGAGACTGTTTTCTAGTCAGTAGTCTAAAGCAGACACAATCAAATACTTTTGGTTTCTGTTTTTGTAATACTGAATAATTATGGCTTGAATTCTTCCAAATGGAAACAGCATAAAACATTTAATCCTGCTTTTAGAAGGTTTCTATAGTGCCTAGTAAAACCATTGCATTGTGTACACCTCACTGGAGCCTCATAAAAAGAAAAGTTAAAGAAACAGAATGAAATTCCACACTGCTCTCTAAGGTTACCATTTTGTTTCTCATTTACTGTTCTATCACTCTAGCTATTATTATTTTTCTCGCTTCTTATGTACGCATTTTATTCCCTACTTTTCACCTTATGCAGGTTACTGTAAGAAAATACCTGTTGGAGATTTCCAGAATTAACCCCAAACAGACATCAATGCATGACCCTCGAAAAGCTTTTCAGTAGGCACATTCAGAAAATCTTGATGAAACAAAAATGAAATTTTGACCAACATTATCCAGAATGAGCTGGAGGGCTTTAGTGAAAGACAAAAAATGACCTTTTACTGGAGAAGAACAGCATCCTGAAAATCTGTGCAAGTAAAAGCTCTAGTTGTAATATACATTCTTTTCAGGGTGAACATTTCATTAAAGGAATGGTAAAACAGAGGGTGTAATTCTAAACAGAAACAAACCAACCAGCTAGCTAGGGCACTGCTTATTCTGGCTACTATGTCCTATACCAGTGCTGCCATTTCACAATTTTGGGAGGTATAACAGGTGAGGAGATTAAGGACAGATGAAGAGCTCACGAAAAATAAAACAACATGCTACAATACAAAGTCAAGATGCAGAGTCTTCTGAGACTATGCAAATTCAGAAACAACTAAACTATGCAAATTAAGGCATTTGGTCAAGGGAGGCCATCAACATATCCGCAGATTTTGTGCTTTTAGGATATGTTACTGATAGCCAAAAATACCCAAGTGAGCTACACAGAAGACAATCTGAATTTTGACAGAGCTTGCGGAAAAGAGAGTTCTTCAAGCAAGACTTTGTGTAAGAGAAGATTCAGTCTTAGAATCATAGAATAGTTTGTGTTGGAAGGGACCTTAAAGATCATCTTGTTCCAACCTCCTGCCATGGGCAGGGACACCTCCCACTAGATCAGGCTGCCTCAGGCCCATCCAACCTGGCCTTGAACACCTCCAGGGATGGGGCAGCCACCACTGCTCTGGCCAAATCAGGCCAGGGCCTCCCCACTCTCATCGTGAAGGAATTTGATTATTCCTCTAGAACTTCTCTCCCACTAAAAGATAAATAACAGTTTTCAGGCTGCTGCTATCTGTAGCAGCTGACATTGACCCAATTAGAGTCTGTTATAGTAGCCAGCACTCGCAGTCATACCCAGCTTGGAGCGCCATTCCAGTGAAGCAATCACACAACAGAGGCTGCTTTGTTGCCCACTTCCTCATCATTTGCTATGTATTAATTGCAGCTCCCGCTCCTACACAATTCTACGGACAGGCCATGAAGAACAGGAAGAGACAGACATGAATGTGGCCAAGGAAGGATATGATGGTCAACCCACATTTTGATCCAGAGCCAAAGCATCAACAGAAACAGTGACTGCAGTGGAAGCCTATAAAGTCCAATATATTTAGTATTAGCAAATTTCATAAGCTTGTTGTATTAAGTTGGCTAAATTGCAACCTTAGTTGTTCCTGACATACTACCAGTGGCTCAGCACAACGCTAGAACATCGAACAGAGAAAAGTACAACGCAAGGACCAAGTCCCAAGAACTCTTCTGCAAAAGGAAGAATTTCTGTCTATCTCCTGGAATCCCTCCCAGTCCCAGCAGAGGATAAGCC
Source organism: Phaenicophaeus curvirostris (assembly GCF_032191515.1). Classification (NCBI taxonomy): domain Eukaryota; kingdom Metazoa; phylum Chordata; class Aves; order Cuculiformes; family Cuculidae; genus Phaenicophaeus; species Phaenicophaeus curvirostris. The sequence continues at coordinate 46,678,426 of NC_091397.1, read as the reverse complement.
CCTTTCACACACTAGATTATACTTACATGCCAAAATGATCCAAACCAAAAATTATGTCATCTCTTGAGTTATAAAAATTATATAGCTGCCAGCAGTTGTAAGAATTAAAGGAAAATGAACAAAATGATTAGCAGTAGAGAGACATCTAGCAGAACACACATCCTCATGGTCAGTAGCACTGAAGTTCTAGTGCTAAAACTGCCAAGATTATACCAACGCATCCACCAGTAGGGAATCTCTGTCTATATAGCCATTTACACTCTTTGCATGATGATCCCATTGCTTTTCCCATCCATGTCACCTTCAACTTCCACTTACTAAGAAAATTCAAGTGCAGGGAAAAAAATATATAATAGCTCACATTAAGGCAACACCAATAATCATCAGATACCCAACAGATCAAAGTGATTTTGGCTCATTATCTCAGATATCTTCTTGATTACAGAGAGGGCTTGACTTCTCAACTTGTGCTGTTTAAAACTAACTCTAGAGGCTCACACTGGGCAAAAAATAACAACAAAATCTCTGTATCAGGATTAACCTTATAATTACTGATTTTATCCTGAGTAAGGAGAGGCAATGATCCACTACAGAGAATTCTCTTAACAACCGCAGGCAAATCTTAAGTTCTACATTTGGAAGGATTGTCTATGTTTTCTCCAACAGGAAGCCACAATTGCCTCCTCCCTTACACCTTGGTATTTATTTATACAAACTTTATTTATTTATTAATACAAACTCTTTCAGTTCTTTATATTTTGCAGTTCTTTAAATGTTAAAAAGCTCCTCTGCCATTTCGTAATTCTTTTTACCACAAACAGTTCATGTTCAAATACTGAATATTCTTTTGAGATTTTTTTTTGTCACTTGTGGTTTTCTGCTTCAGCTTGTGAACAGTTTTGCAGATGGTATTGATTTTGAAGCTTAAGTGAGGTGATTTTTTTTATATTATTACTTTGTTCATAACTGGCTTTATTTCAATTAAATACAGTATTTGTGTGCTCTGTTCCACTAGAACATAATGTGCAAGAATTTTTCTTCATAAAGCAGGATCCCAGCCAAATTCTATGTCTCTATATAAACATTTGTCTGCACTGTTCTGTTGTTTATCCCACTTAAAGAGAGATGAGGTGCAACTGGAGGGGGAGGGACAATACGAATAGCAGCATACACTATTGCATATAAGTTAATTAATCACAATAGACAGGAGTGGGTCACGGAGAGGGTGGTAGTCAAGTGAGCACTTCTCAAAGACATTGAAAAATGTTATCTACTAAAAGCAAATAGTATACACTAACCAATTACATAGGTCACATTATTGTAATTAAATTAGCAATTAAAAACTCAGTGAATCTATTGGTATGCACAAGGCCAGCAATAGATGTTCAATTGTATCCAGACTCAGAAGAAACACTGACTACCGATGTCATCAACCTTAAATCATAGTACTCTTCTTTGAATTCCTTTGCCTTCAGGTTTGTCTCCTACTAACACAAATGCCACGGTTTAACCCCAAAAAGGCCTCACCTCTGTGTAAACACTGCTCAACAACAAGGAGAACATGCCTGTTTAATCAACACTATTTCAAGTGCAAATACAAAACATAGCCACGTAATGGCTACTATGAAGAAAATCAACTCCATTGCAGACAAAACTAGCACAATAAAATACACATGCTAGGGAATACGCTGTCCCAAAATTCTTTTCTCCAGCCTACCAGCTGCTAGATGTGAGAATGGTGAGGAAAATGGCTTTGTGTCACTTTCTGTAAGCAGTCACACTGCTACTTTAGCTTTGAAAGCCAGAATTTCATAAGTGATTTCTTTGTGTGAAACAGTTCACAAGCCTAGCAGCTGGAGTGAGAAATACTCGTATTCTGTTTCAGTCTAAAGTAAAGCATGGTGGGATGGTGGTGAACTAATAGTTAAGAGGTGGGGCTCCAAAGATACCTGTCCAGGTCTGTGACACAGTGGCAGTTGATTCCTGTGGAGATGTGATCATCATCTGGGAACTCCTAATAGTACAGAACCTTCAAAAATTCTTTGTCTCTACAGTGGCCATTTAATGGGGTGTGCCATAAGTCATTCCAAAAAACACAGTGCAAAATAAACGAGGCACTGAGTTCTTGGTTGTCAGCTGGAGATGGACACTGAATGTACAAAGATGTGGTAACTATTTTAGGTTTCTACTCCTCAACGTTAGGAAGGCCAGCATACCCACTGACACTTAAACATGACAGATAATTTTTTTTTGTTCAGGGCTAGGCTTCAGTTCTTGAAATACTGAGCATGTGGAAATTTTGTAAAAACTCTGCATACACAAACACAGAGAAGCCTAATCAAATTTTGACAATTAATATTCTTCCACTTAATACCTCTGTACTCTTTCAGTTGGAAGAGTTATTTAGTTTGGTCCTTTTGGTCCAGCTGTTTCAGTATGGACTTTTTTTGTCTGGCCTTTTCAGTCCAGCTTTTTTTGGTCTACCCTTTTCTACAAACACTCTCAACTTTATATTGTCCTCCACCTTAGATGTACTTTGGAAAGCAGGCGAACCTTGCTGGAAGTCCCTGACTAAAAGATAAGGCATTAAATACCTGACAAACTATTTAATACCTGCTGTTCAACAGGAATGATCAACATGCAAAGAAGTACAGCATACAAATTTTTTCCATTAATAGGAGTTTCAGAAGCAATTAGAGAAAAAAGATCTCTTGGGGAAGCCATTCCATTAACCTCACACAACATGGCAAAGGCACTCGTAATTTTTAATTCCTAACTTTCAAGAAAAGTGCTTAAGTGAAAGCAGATTTTGTTGGAGCTCTGCAACATCTTTAACTTCATTGATATTTCCACTTATTAGCCTGGCTGATGAGGAGGATGCATCTGTCCGCAATGCAGTCTGACAATCACAGTATTTTGCTGTGGTTTAAATGAACTTCTTTTTTTTTTCTGCATTCAATAGGTTAGCAGCATGCCTAAGATCCCATGTTCTGTTTGAAATAAATGAGGGAATTTCCATCCCTTTCGACATTCGGTAATTTACCTTTGTTCACAGTCTGTGGGTTTTCTTATACAGACTTGCTTACATAACTGCTCTGTCATCAAAACAATTTACATAGCATCTGCACCTATCCACTTTTGTCTTGAGACTGCATTGCTATATAATATTATATAATACAGCCCCAGTTAAAGTTCCAGTTGTTTGGTTGGTGGGTTACATCAATAAAGATTCTTTGATATATCATAAAGACAGGTGCCAACAGATCCTAGGAAGCATAGAAACATTAGCCATTCATACATCAGTTCAGTGGAGTTGCAATGATGGCCAAAAGTGTGAGGGCTTGCTTTGGTGATTTAATATTTTTTTAGAAGAAGCAGAAGATTTTGGTTTGAATTTTTACATTTCAAGGTCATTTACTGCATGTCTTGTATTTCATCGTCTTGATCATGACTCTCCCATAGCTAGCATCCCCCTTCCTCACAGAGTCATACTGTGAAGGGAACTGTCGAACTTGATTGCACCCAGGGGACAAGATGCAATTCATGATATTATGAACATCATTGTTGATGTCAACAGAAAGTCACTGCTAAGACAAAGCTGGCAGATGGAAGCCAGACAAATCAGAAATTGGAAAACACTACAGCTGGCTGCCAGTGTGAATTACTTTCAGGTGGTCAAGTTCATATCTAATTAAGATGGCACCCTCAGCATGCAATCCTAATGAGTCCTCAGCAAAGGCATAATGAGTCCTAATTCTCAGCTTGCACAGTTACATTTCTCAAAGTGGGTTGGTTACTATGCTACAAGTGAGGCATATCAAGTATCTTGCATTTGCTAAGTGAAGTAGGAATCAGATTAGATTAAAAATTTAATTAGTTCATTTGTGTGTGACTGTTTTGAAAGAGTACTGAAGAAGAAAAAAAAAGAAGAAAGTTTTCAATTTATCCTATCAGGAAGCTAGGAAAGTTTTCTTGGTTTTGTGGAGAAGTTTATCTTAATAGCATTTGAGTAGGCATACAGTATACATGATACACAAATCTTCCTTTAAGGCTTTAGATTATTCAAAACCAGATCTCAAAGCTTAGAGAAAAATTGGCCTTCCATCATGGTTGCTTCATAGTTAAGTGAGCTTTATAACAAAGCTTTTATAGGAAAGTTGGCAGGGTATAAAAGTGAGGTCTTTTGTAGGAATGTATAGCCAAGGAGTTGTAGGGCTAGCAGAAAGAATTCACGACCATTCCTGGCTGAACCATAGAGTTGTTTTATTGACTTTAGAAAAGTGATTTTCTCTACTGCAAAGAGAATCAACTAAGTGAAAATACATATGCAGTCTCAGTTGCTGTTTTCCATGTATAGCACTAAAACAGATTCCTGGTCTCATGGGCATTTTATGACAGATGCTGTTTACAACATACTTGAGCAAGCTAGACTTCAAAGGTGTTAGTTAACGTGATATGGTTAATCACAGACAATTCTAAAGCACAAATGTTTGTCCAGAACTTATATGAACTAATGCTTTCAAAACAAAGAGCCATATTGACTTCAAAAACTTTTTGAGACCTGTAAACGCTACTGTATATGAAAAAAGAATGAAACTAATATTTTTAAACTCCCTGGGTAAGAAGAACAATAGAAAGTTTACCTCCACTGGCAGTATCATAGCACATGACATAATGATGGCCCTACCTAGTTTACCTTCTCACATAACAGATGTGGCTAGGTAGCACCAAGTAACAAGGCTTTTAAACATGGTGTCCTCCTGAAACGTTTGTTCTTAAGGCAATAACGATTTTAAACAGGCATCAAGATTACTATATACTCAAATAAACTCATTTAAGAGTATTTGGATTACAAGGATTGTAAAAGACTTGCACGGCCTTCATGCTATATATAAACTTGCTTATAATGCTTGCAATGGTCATAAACCTGCTTACATTGCATTTTTTTAATGAGGTTTGCCTGCTTCTGGTTATCACTCAACATTTTCTTATAGGTACCAATACTTTGAGCACTTGGGAAAAAAACAACCCAGTTTAGCAAAAACCATGAAGCGCCAGATGTTCAGCAAATCTGAACCAATGCTGAAGAAAATGAGCCTGGAAAGGAAAGTTTTGTTACGATGTCCAGGCTGATGTGTGTAAAGTTGCAGAGCTCAGCATAATGGGGCATCAAATTCCATGGCAACATAGGCTGAAAATAATTCACATCATTTTTTTTTTCCTCTCCCAATGCCTCAAGAAGCTACCAATGCAAGATCTCAATGCCACAGAGTTCCTGGAATCTGCACTGTTCTGACCTAACACAGAAGTACTGAATACTGATATAAGTAACTCCAATATCTTCTTTTGCCATAGACTAATCAGAAGTATTCCATCCTCATCTCCCCCTACACAATGGTATATTCATCTTACTTTACATTATTTTTCCTTAGTGTTAGGCATTGCCAGATATTAGCACACACTCCTTCAAGAACTTATACCACAGTTAGAGCTAGTTGGGAATTTCCTGTGATTGTTTTTTTATTTATTTATGAGGAAATATTAGAAAAACTAAACAGGTCATGAGAAAGTCAATTTCATAATGGAAGATCTAAGTTTGAGGTGTGTTACACAAACGCAAAACTATAATATTCTTTTTACATTTTCAAAAGGAAACCGTTTATTTCCTCGGTCAAAATTACTCTTAGTTTTGAAATTAAATTAAGATATTCCTGAAATAAAGGTTTACTAAAAACACTGCAGAGGGAGTTTGACTTGACTGTAATGGTGATAAGTGTTGCAGCACAGAATAAAACCGTCCTGGGATTAGCAGAAAGTAGTGTGATGGTTGTATGCATACATTGTTCAGTTTACAATAAAAGTGTCAGACAGGAAAAACAATGCAAAAATCATTAGAAAAGTTTTGCACAGACATTGAACCAAACCCTCAGATTCTTGTAATGCTCCAGCTGGAGCTGAAGGCATCTTAGGGGCATCTTATCATATCCCAGAGGCCAGATCAAGGGTGCTTAACTAGGCCTGAGAAATGTTTCCCTCCCTGCAAGTTAGAGGATTCAAAGCATCAGTGCTGCAGAAAAGCATATACAAAAAATGGCATGATGTTTTGTAGTGCATATGGGTAATGCTCTCATCAATTTTTCATTGGTTCCAGACCAGAAATCAAGTACAAGATGACTCCAATGCATGATAGAAGTATTAATTGAACATAGGATCTAGTGTCCCACTACAACTCTTTAGTTTATATCAGGCTACACGGACTAGCTATTCACCTTATAAGACTCAAGAGAGTTAAAGAAGCTGTTAAATTGCCCTGCTGAGGATCATAACCATCCTTCTCATACTTCCATGGGAATGGTTGTTTAAAAAAAAACGCAGACTCAGCATCACTTAAATAGCACCAAACACTGTCACAATCACAATCAACAACCCAAACTGTCCTGAGCAGCAGAACATGGAAAGCAACTACACTCCACCTTCAAATCTCTGGCACTGTGATAAGTATTGTTTAACTGTGGGGAGGAGGAAAACAACAATCCAAACTGTATCCTTAAAGCAAAACAGACTGGAAGTGTGGTTCTTGCCAGGCTGGAAGACTGTGTAAAGCCTAGACTATGACAACTACATGCTACTCTGTATTTCACTGCAGGCAAATATTCAGGGACACTTGCTTCCACACAGCCCTAACCTGTCTGAAATTTCATTTATGCACCTGCACAAAAGAATAATCTCAAAGCTGAGCCATCACTCCAACACACTCATCTTGCAGCAGCCCTGATAGCAAAGAAGTTTCAGCTGTAGCTTCTCCTCCAGATGGGCAAACTTTCAAAGCCTCAAAAGTTATCATTGTAGTAGGAGAGATCAAAGGCCTTGCAGCAGGTGTTTCAGCAGCTGTTCTTGTCCAATTTCTGCCCAAACAATTCACCCCCAGCTAGGAAAGGGCCAGCAGAAGTAGTTCTCAGAGCTACTCAGAGTTAAAGGAAGTTTTAGTTTCTCTGACTCAAGTACTTGGTTTGTTATAGAGGCAGTAGATTATTATTACTTGACACTTTTTATACAATAGCACAAGGGAGAACTCTTCTGCTCAGCACCTGGTTATCTAAGGACTTACTTGGAGCTAACAGCTGTGCTGAATCATTCTGAAAAGCATCTTTCTGTCTGACCAAAATGCATAGAACACTTGCCTCTCACAGAATGGAGCTTGGTAGGGAAGAGAGGGAAAAGCCCAAATCCTTTACCTGGTGCAGGACATTATAGGTCTGTTGCAATGAAGAGACCTGATGTTACTGTAATGTGGTGTAACAGCAATAAGTAAACATATTCTGAGTACCAAATTTTGCCCACTGCTTGCTAGTATCTCTTAACAAGTTGGAAATGGTCCAGAAAACAGCCACACAGAATGGAAAAAAAACCATACAGTGAAACAACGAAACTCAGCTTTTCAGAACAAAGATTTATTTGTCCATGGTTTATACTATATAGGCAAAAATTTTCTCATGATGAAAATGCACAAAATCCAAAGTGGGAAAATGGAAGCCAGACAACTTGTGTTGGAAATCCTGTATGTATTTTAGTACTGGCAGTAACTAACAACCCCTTATTTAGTAATTAGATGAATTTTCCATTATCTGGTATTTCTACATAAAGTTGAGAGGTGGTTTAAGTTGTGTGCTTCAACTCTACCAGAAGGTTCAGAGCAGCAGAAAACATTGTGCTAACCTGTGTCAGGACGTATAAATGCACACGCTACTCACTTCCCATCTTGGAAAACTGCTTATACTGTCCTAAGAAAACCACATAACTGAAAGATATGCGCATTGTACACCTGCTGTTACAACAGTCCTTGGGAGACTTAAGGAATGCACCTACTCAGTAGGGGCAAAAACTTTTATTTAAACTTCTATATTACAGCATTGTGTTGAGTAACTGACTATTATCCCAGTGCACAACAGACAATGGTCAGTGCATGCTGATGTGATTAATACCCAGCTTTGTGCTAGAGCTATAAAATCTCCTAGAACTTCTATTATGGAAACAATATTATTAGTTAAATACTTGCTTATATTTCTGTCAGAGAAATAAAACCCACAAAGCCCAGAGGATTTTTCCAAACAGCATAGAATTTTCTTAGAAAGATTGGGTGCTGATCCAATACTGCTTTCCAATTTTAAAAGTTTCATTTTGGCAATTAATATTAAAACCTGAAATACTGATTTGAAATTATATACTAAATTATTTCATTGCCAGCAATGTCAGTACCATTGAAAGTGCTAGTTAAAGATATTTCAAAATGAAGTGTCATTGAAAACTTTGACAGAAGGTTCCGATTTGAGAAAGTTGGTTTTTCCAAACAGAAGACAAAAGTGTTAGAGAAATGGCTAACTGCTTTGAGACCTCTGGAGTTGAGTGGTGGTTCATAGTCTTTGACTGGAAGTGAGGAAATTAAATGCAGTCTACACTCTTCAAAAGGTAACACTTTTACAAGTGCATTTTTTTTCCTTTGGCTTCTATTTAAAAAAATTTAGCACACATACAAAGTGTCAAGGAGACTGTCCTAAAAACTGACCTCCTTTTGCTAAAGAACAGTTTGAAAACAAGGAAAGAGTTTACTTTCTTTTTTTTTTCTTCTGATTTTAATCAAATCAATCTTCACCTGCTTAGACAATCCACAGTCATGAAAAGTGAGCTCAGTGTTCATCCCCCTTTATCCTCTTGGTCTACATCCTAAGACACACAGCTTTCAGTTTCTGTCAAACACAGAATGCTAAGTGGGTACTAATTCAGACATTTTAAAGCAAACAAGACAAAAGTTGGCAAAAAAAGTAATGGAGCCAACAGTGAAGAGACATCTGCTGACCCAAACAATCCTAAATTAAGGAAGGACTGTAAGGGAGCCACCACAACCCTGCAGATGAATGCTAGCACCAGGGATATGGATTTTGTCCCATATAGGACAATTTCCTAACCACGGTATCGTATCATTCCATTTGACCTCTGTGATTTAAATAATTTAATCACTTTTATAATACCTAAGTCTAGAGATTAAGGTAACTTCGCAGGTCATGCATTATTTATCTAAAATATCAGATAACAGCCTGAGGTTTGCAGGACATAAGTAGTTTTACTCTTGAATTAAAAGGCACCTACATTGCAACTAACCAACCAACCACAGACAACAGTTTCAGGGAATTCACTTATAGTCAAAGTGTTTAAGAATGTTGCTCTCCTAATGGGTTAAAAAAACTATGACACGTGGAATCTACTTCACACAGTGTAGAATGGATATCTACTTCACACAGTGTAGAAAAAGTACTTTTGGATTCAAGCCACATGTACATGAAATTTGTATAAGAGTATATATAAATCTGTAAGTTCCTGGCATATTTGTGTATTTAAAAGAGCTCAGAGGGGTTTGGTTTTATACATAGACAGCACAGACTGTTTGAGGAGTTACTTTGTGCTTTGTAAACAAGATAAACAACCACCCTCAAATTGCTTTGTGAACTATAGACAAATATAATTCAAACATTTCAAAAGCTAAAATACAATGCATTTAATAGGGTGTAGAATATATTCTTTCACAGGCACATGCCAGTTTTCGACATAAATAAAGAGTAGCCTGGCTGTGACATGAAGTGCACGGCAAGTAAGAGTGTTAAAAAAAAAAAACAGATTAAAAAAGTAAAAGGAAAGGAAACAAAGACAAAAGCAGCCCACTCCTGCTCTATTTTCTTCTTCAAGCTTCACCATTGTAACTAGCCCTTCTCATAAAGTAACATAGACTTCCTCATTTTGGATACAGAGATACATGACTGAAACAGGTCCATACAACTAACTAACTCTCACAAGACCAGACAGAGGCAATTAGTTGAATGTGAAAGTTGAACACACTAATTCCTTCCCCCAGCAGCCAGTTGAAATGAGTTTCTCTCTTTTACCCTTTTGTTTTACTCCAGCTGTTTGGCCAACTTGTCCCCAACAAACTATTCAATGAATACTTCAAAAGCCCCTTCCCCACCTTATCCTTCAAATCAATTCATACTGTGCTTTAAATTATTGTTGCTGAGTTGGGTTCACATCTGAATAGTAACATCAGGAGTAAATATAGCTGAGTTATTGATGGCTGATGCTGTTCGGCCTGTGGCTCCTCTGATCTTGGCCAACTAGTTATTACACACCAATACCGTTTCCCATTGGGCTGGAAAGAAGAGAAATCCACTTAGTTTTGTACCAATTATGTGAGCCCAAGCACCTTCAGCATCCTAGATCTTTAAATTTATGGCTTCACGGGGTCAGGAAACTCATTACAAATTTATGGATTCCTCTGAGATCCTGAGAGGAGTGATCAATAGCCATGACAATGTCATTATTATTACTAATGTGTTGCAGTTTGGCAGCATTGTGCCTAGTAGAAGTGAGGGAGGAGACGATCATCTAATAGGCAACTATATTATGACCTGAGGCATGGCATGAGTTCCCTAACTGTCAAATTTTAAGAAGTGCTGGCTACTTGCATCTCATGCTGAAGTAATGTCTTGGGACTTGGCTCCATTTATAAAGGAGTATTGGACTCTCAGGGTTGAGCAATGAGAACAGGGTCATATGAGGCTGAAACAGCAAGATTAGAGCAGTGTGCAGGGAAGTGTAGAGCATCGTGGATATACACAGACCCTTGTCTTCTATGAACCTTACTTAGGGCCTGCTTTGTTACATCTCCCAAGGAGCATGGATCTACTATGCAGCTGCTATAGCCGGCACTAATTCCCACAAAGTGGAAGAGTTTTTTTGGTAACCAAGATGTTTTGTCTCAGTCTATACACAAGAAAGATGATGCATAAAACAGACGCTTGACATTAGCCACATCAAATCCAAAGATTAAATATTGTCAGATTTAAAGCTCAGCTTTACAACTGGATCTGCCTGGCCAGAAAGGCCCCATGAAATACCCAACTGCAGTATCAGAGGTTTCCTCTGAAACTGGTCCTTCCTCACCCAGCCCGACCCCCCAAGACACCTGCTATGAATATTAGAAAACATAGCTTCATACTAGTCTGTCTTATTCACATGAGTTTACCTGTGTGAAAGCAGATGATGATCTATGACCAGTCATTTAATTCTCAAGATCAACCTCCCTGGACTTTTCTGCTCAGAGAATTGTTCCCAAACTAATTCAGTCCTGTTTCCCATCTCCTTTCCAGTAGGCTAATGGAGTTCTAGCTGAGTTTACTACTCAAAGAGTAGGGGAAGGGAAGCAAGCAAAACGGTGGCTTCAGCTTGCATGGAACTGTTGCCAGTGATCCATAAGTGAACTAACTTAATTCCTCCAGACAAGACCATCAACCAGGACACTGCTGGATAAAAGATATGATGAACTCTGTGGTGATTTGCCTTTCTTCTGCACAGATCTCAGTTTAGGAGAAGGCTTTGCTGAACATCTTGCCATCATCTGTGCTGAATTAGGAGCAGGTAGTGGGTACAGTCTTATAGTCAACTCTTAAGAGCGTTCATGTCCATTCCCACAGTCATACGGATTCTCATCTTCTTGATACCTTCATTTTTTTACTTAGTATACAGGCCTTTAATTTGAGCCTACACTTGTCTGTGCAATAAAATCTTGAGTCCAGTTCTGAGTCAGGCTCAAGCAGTTTCCCCAGGGTGATAGTTACAACTCTGTGAGCCTAGAAATACTTGGTGCTTTGTTCTTTTTTTCCCCACGTGTAGCAATATTATTCTTGTTGTAAATGAGGCATCATACCACTCCCTACCAGAAAAGCCTCCCAAGGTGTTTACTTTTTCCCCTCATAGTCAATATCTGAAAGTCACCCAAAGTCAGCATTTGGCTGCTGCTATAGTAACTGCAGCAGCAAGGATTGGGATGGCATTACAAGCTTCCACTTTATTGCATCTGGATACGCAATTATTAATTGCCTCCTCTGACCATTTCCTTCGCTTATTTTGCACATGCAAGCAGGCTTTGCAAACCTAAGGTTGAATAGCCCCAGCAGCACCAACTGGTCAATGATTTAAGTCAAGCTCTAGGTGCAGTAAAGCTCACCAGGTGGTTAATAAACAGGTTTTGTGAAATAAAACTAGAGGAAGGAAAAAAGAAAAAAAAAAAAAAAATCAGCAGCATCTTCTTGGGATAGTTTCAAAAACTTTAAATACATGCCAGAAGAGACACGCACTTCTTTTTCTTAGAACAGTTTGTCATGTGCTTTGAATGTTCAGCAGACCAACTTGGCTTTTTCTGAGACAGTATAATTCCACAATGAATCAGGACGAATACATTAATATAGAAATAGCCTTCTGTATGAAACAGTGTTTAAATCTCATAGTGAAATGGTCTTATATAATGAATTGCAAGTATAATCCAAAGGCGAAAGAGGGCTTTGATCATGCTTCAATGTGTTTCCCAAGCTATGGTGACACAAGGTAACTCTTCAACTGAATAATGCTACAGCCAATACACTGGGAGAAGTAGAAACAAAGATACATCTTTTTTTTTTTTTTTTTCCTCTGCTAAGCACTGGGGAAGCTACCTCAAGAACATGTTCCAAACCCTGTAAAGCTGTGGAATAGCAGTAAGGATAAGAAAATGTGCTCTGGAGTGAACAAAATACTTCTTCAACAGTAAGAAAATAGCCTTTTCAGACAGGTCATCTTTTCTGGGCATATATAAAAAGCTTCGACAAGGCAGCCTTGATAGCTTAGCAAGACTATGGTGGATCCCAAACGTTTAAATTTTGATACCTAAAAAATTTTAAGTGGAACTTAAGTTTTTTGAGAACAACAAAACATGAAATCTTGCATTAACCTTTTGCTCATGTTTCTCATCAGCTATAACATGTGTGGGTTGGTGGGAATTTTTACCTCAAAAGTACATTGACTAAAGGAAGAGTAAAATAAATAAAAGTAAATGGTAGTAAAGAAAAGAGGATAACATACTGACAGTAAGGTAATAGACATTAAAAACTGACACCAGTTCTGATTCCAGAAATGAATGAGTTTAATAACGTGACATACATACAAATAAATAAAATTTATCTATAAATATATCTGTATATAAAATGTGTGTATATATGTATTTATAAATAAAAGCACTGTCTTCATCAGAATAACTTTCTTTCCTGGCCTCCGGCGTCAGCTGTCAGAGGAATGACATCTCTCATTGGCATGCCAAATAATGACCACTTTCCCTCATCCCAGTCTCAAATACGGAATATCATCAAGTAACTTGTTTACCTTTTCAAATTTATGATGCATGGTAAAATAGTTCTGCCTTCTGCCCCTACTAGTCAAATTTCACAGAAATGGGTTGTCACAGCTGACAAAATTTCTTTTGAGAAATGGTCTCTTTTACTGAAATGCCCGATTTACCAGTCCCAGTGGAGACCACAACATCACCCTGGAGATGCAAGACCATCAGGATAAATAACCAGACAGAAGGGCACTCATCTTAATTCTTGTGTAGTGCTCCGCAACTTCCTAGTCCTGGGAGATCTAAAGTACTAAGTAGATAAAGTATAAAAGATGGAAAGGAATGATCTACAGTGACTTGTATATCTTTCTCTAACTATAAATAACTTTATATTTCAATTCTGGCAGCATGACAAAGCAAGGAGGTAATGAGCCATTATGGAAAACCCATCTGTTGCTCATAAGGGGAAAGGCTTTGTGCTGGTAGATTTATTGAGGAAAATTCTCAGTACAAGCCCCGTTATTATTAATGAGAATTGCACAACTAATTGCCCATGCTGAAAGTGTACCCCATTATTTCCCTTCACTGTTTAAATGGCTATTGTGTGCTTCAGCAACCAGAGAAGAATAATATCAAAAGAAAACCCAATGTTCAAGAGATAGTGACATTGAGATGACAGGGGAAGGGAATATGAAGCAGAACAAGGGCAGCTGGGAGAAGAAGAGTTTGAATGTACTAGTCAAAATTTCTGATAATACAACAAAATCACTAAAAGATTAGGTTTTTTTACATGAAAGTAGAGAAGTTATTTAATACCAAAAAATAAACCCAGGAAGCTCAGTGGACTTGGTCTACTCCAAAATCCACATATTTTTACTCTTCTTGGTAAGTTTTGCCTATTAACCCTCAGATTCCTTTTAGAATGCCAACCTCATTGTTATATTAGATCATTCTTGAAAACTGCTCTAGAGCGGGTCCCCCAGGCAAAAACATCCTGTCCACGCCTACTCAGCAGGGTTTTCTGGCATCTCCAGAGCGCTTTCTTTGGGTCTTGAACATGTATGATCCTACGATTCTATACGGCTCAGGGAAAGTCAGGAAAGCATAAAGAGAAACAATAGAAAAGTTAAGCAATCAAAACCAAACCAGTACAATTTAACAGAAACCACCTCACAACACCAAAAGCAGGAAAGAATCATAGAATGGTTTGGGTTGGAAGGGACCTCTAAACATAATCTAGTCCAATCTCCCTGCAGTGAGCAGAGACTTCTTCAACTAGATCCAATTGCTCAGAGCATTGTCCAACCTGACATTGAGTATTTCCTGGGATGGGGCTTCTACTACCACACCAGGCAACCTGCTCCAACATCTCACCATCTTCATTGTAAAATATTTCTTCCTTATATCCAGTCTAAACCTACCCTCCCTTAGATTAAAACCACTACCCCTTGTCCTATCGCATCAGGCTCCATTAAAAAGTTTGCCCCCATCATTCTTGTAGCCTCCCCTTTAAGTATTGGAAGGCATCAATAAGGTCTCCTTGAAGTCTTGTCTTCTCCAGACTGAACAACCACAACTTTCTCAGTCTATCCTCATAGCGGAGGTGTTTCAGGCCTTTGATCATTTTTGTGGCCCTTCTCCAGACCCATTTAAACAGGTGCATGGCTTCCCTGTACTGAGAGCTCCAGGGTTGCACACAGTACTCCAAGGCAAGGTCTAATCAGAGCAGAGAATCATGTCCCTTGACATGCTGGCTTCTTCTGACGCAGCCTAGGATACTGTTGGCCTTCTGGGTTGTGAGCGTACATTGCTGGCTCATGGCCAGGTTTTCATCCACCAGTACCCCCCAAGTCTTTCTCCGCAGGGCTGCCCTCAATCCCTTCATCCCTCAGCCTGAATTGATACCCAGGTTGCCCCTACCCAGGTGCAGGCCCTTGCACTTGGTCTTGTTGAATCTCATGAGGTTCACATGAGGTTCTCCAGCTTGTCCAGGTCCCTCTGGATGGCATCATGTCCCTCAGCTTGCTGTCACTTGTGACTTGCTGAGGGTACACTTGATCCTATGGTCCACATCATTGATGAAGGTGTTGACCAGTAATTGTCTCAATATGGACCCCTAAGGGATACCACTTGTCACCAATCTCCGTCTTGACACCAAGCAGTTGACCACTACCCTCTGGATGTGATCATCCAACCAATTCCTTATCCACCAAACAGTTCACCCATCAAACTCATATCTCCAATTTAGAGACAAGGATGTTGTCAGGTGCCATGTCAAAGGCCTTACAGAAGTCCAGATAGAGAACATGTATAACTCTTCCTGACTGCCATGATTTCAGAAGAAGGATACCACGTTTCCCAAACACACACTAAAAGTGACTTTAAAGAACAAAATTCCTCTAAGAGAAAGGGAGAAGAATAAAAGCTCCAGGCTGAGCTGTGATATGGAACATCTCTATGCCAGCAGATTTCAAACAGCACCACAGAGTTCTGACACACACTTTACACAGTATCCTGCAGAGCTTCTATGGGCAAAAAGGGAGTACACCTTTTCCTAATAAAGGAATAAAGCTCGACTTTACTTTGCTGCTGTGGAGGAAAAGAGAATGGGAGAAAAACCACATGTTTAGGTAACAATCTAGCTGCAGGGGAAGACCATGACTGGAAAGGGCAATCCTTACCCTTCAGGTAGCCAAGGTACAAAGCTCTGAAATTTCCCCTTGCTTCCTTAGTCTGTATGTTTGGCCAATGTCTCCATGCTGTCTGGGCCTACACAAAAGGAAACAAGAAGCACTCTGCCTGGAAAAGTCTGCATTTACAGAGAGTACAACTACAGCAATTCCATTTCTATAGTTATTTAGACTTGTGCCACACCTAAGTTTATGTGCCAGAATGCCCACATGGCTCAGCAAACTCTTTTGAAAAGATAGTTATAGGAATACAAGAGGACAGATCATTCAATTTAAGAATTACTTTAAGGTTCCTTCTAGTATTAACCGTAATCCCCATAACAGAACTTGCTGTTGCAGTTTCACCAGCATAACTGTACCAGCAAACCCCTTCAAATTAGACAAGACCTTACTGCACCAGTAGAAGGCCTAGAATTGTTTTTTGCTACAGATTTCCTTCTCTTCCATTGTACATCTCATTGACTAGGTTCAATTGCTGTCTCCCTGAGGACCTGTGGTGAGTACAGGGTTTTTTTTTTATCTCTACAGGCCTTGAAAGTGGCATGATCAAACGGATGATTGAGGAGACCTGACAGGTAGGCAGCTGTGTGCTGCAACTCCACTGACCCCTGACTTCCAAACTCATCTGTCTCTCTTGTCTCACAGCACACAGGCAGGAGGGATCAGGAGATTAAAGCCACATTACACGTTACTG
This sequence comes from Phaenicophaeus curvirostris, assembly GCF_032191515.1. Taxonomy (NCBI): domain Eukaryota; kingdom Metazoa; phylum Chordata; class Aves; order Cuculiformes; family Cuculidae; genus Phaenicophaeus; species Phaenicophaeus curvirostris. Next base: position 46,661,847 of record NC_091397.1, on the reverse strand, counting down.
AATTACACTGGAAAGAAAGCAGGTATCAGCAGAGAGTAGAGATAATACTCGCTAGTAATAAAGTAGACAACAAATTTTGTGAGTGTCTTTTCTCTGATTGGAAAGAAGCCTCTTTTTCATTCTCCTCTGGATCTGCACACGTATTCTTGTTCAGGGTTTAGCAGTTTTAGGATCTTTAAGGCCAAGCAGATTAATTCCTTTTTAAAAAACATAACTGCTCATAACCATGTCATTTCTGGAAGTGTTATCTGTTTACAAATGTTATAAACAACCATCTGAAAGTGATTATTTTCATTCCTGAAGAGCTACTTAAGCTAGACTTGTGCTGAAGAACACCAAACTAGAGACTCCTCATGGATTTAAACTGACTTAATATCAGACACAATTTAACCATATTAGCATAAAGCTCAGCACAGTCTGGGTTACCCTTCAGTAAAGCATCCATGCAGACCTAGCATAACTGCCAAATGTTCAAAACCAGTATCCCTGGAACAATTTTGAAAAGACACTGTAGCTCTTCGGCTGCCTGAGGGGAGGGAATAAAGAAATGCGCATACCTCACCAGAAATTCATATGAAGTTAATATTGAGGACATTTTAAAGCCTGTCTCTGGGGCTCCACAGTGCTGTATGCTGTCTTTCAGCTTCCATTTCTGAAGGCTGTCTCTGCAAGGTTTAATATAACCTTGGACTAGGCACAGCTACACTGTAATTGAATGTGCAAAGGAGATGATGGACAGCAATCTGTACCTTGAGAGTCATTCTAAAAGATATAGACTACCTAAAGAAAGAGAGGGATTAACAAGATGAATTCTTTGTGCTCTTTGGATGCAGCACGTGTTCTGGATTGCATTGCATGGTCGTGCCTGCACAGACAACTGGAAAACTGTATGCACAGCATGGCCATGCACCTAGCGCACACTGCAGCTGGATCAGGGCAAACAGGTGGGTATCCTTGAGGGAAGCTTTAGGAGAGGTAGACTGATGATTCTGAAAGCTTTCTGTATATCTTCTACCACATTGTCAAAAGCAGATTATTTGTTTCTTCTATACCTTTGATATCTACTGGAAACACACCTAGTGTGTTTGGTGGGACAGCTCATTAAAAAATGAACTTACTATATTTACAGCAACAACTTCAGGAGGCTGCACTTTTGCCCACAAAATCTGTATGTCTACTTTTGAAAATGCATAGTGAAAAGGCCCTCCAGTTTAATTGCACTCTGTATATGGCGAGGTTGTGACCATAAACTGAACAGTCAGCCTAATAAAAGTGTATAACATGCAAAGCAACAAAAACAGTCCAGTGAAAATCTAGAAAAAGAATTGATTTATAAAGTACTTAATCCTGCTTTACCAAATGAAAATGAGGGGGGGAATGTATTATCTTTACATAAACAAATCTATTTTAGTCTTTAGATTTAAATCCATCATCTGCAAAACATTAGAAAATACCTCATAATGCAGTTGATTATCATTCGATAATATAAAGCTCAAATTCATCAGGCAAGATACAAAACCATTGAAAAAGCACGAAATAATTTGCACCTGACTGCACAAGCCTGGTTATTGCACTGCACGCTCCAGTAATGGTGGATACATCTGCCAGTACACACTCCTTTTCTATTCATTGACTAGACTAAGCATTCCACGGGCCAGAAACAGCCAGCATACATTACACTGGTTAGTATGTCATAAAGTTGTATTTACCAGCTTGAAAGAAACTTCTTCATTAGACCTTTCTGCATTTGATATTCTAAGATTTTAATTAAGCAGTGTCACAACAGGGTGTGCATTAGCAGACTATTGGCACATGCCTTTGGAGCATTGTGAAGCACTGGACCAGAGACCAATTACCTTCTACCACCCAAGCAGTGCAACAGCAGCCCATTAACGCGCATCCTGGTGTGGCCTGTTTCAATTAAAGCATATTTGTAAAACAGCAAAAGGGCAGGCAGTGTTGAACCACTGAGGAAATCGGATGGTTTTAGGCTGGGATCCCACTGATCATTCAAACGTACACACTGAAATTCAGTAAAGAAATTGCCCAGCTTACTTTTTACACCGCATAGTAAGAAATGGGTCTGTTATGTTATTTCCATCTGACAGTAGAGAATGCAAGAAAGAAGCTGTGGTGTCAGCAGTTCTGCTGTCTCCTTTCCCCCAAACAAAGCTCAGTTTCAAGAATTTGGCAGAGGCAACATTGAGGAGAAATAGGCTCTACCCACACCACCACAGGGTTTATCCATGAGAGGAATGGATAGAGTTAGTCTAATTAAATTGCACAATCAAATTCACTAGGAACTTAATACCCTTTCTGTTTTGTTTTTGTTGTTTTGTGTTTTGTTTGTTTGTGATTTTTCTGGAGGGGTTGTTTTGGTTTTTTTTTAATTTTACTAGAAATCTAGTTTTCTACTTCCATGATGATTGCACGCATTACTTCAGAAAAAGGCATATACATGCTTCACAAACCATATTTTAACTAAATATAACTAAAAATCCCATGCATATCAGGCAAGTCTTTTTTCCTCAATGGCTTTCATTTTTCTCTTCTTTCCCCACTCCTTTTCCATCTATTGTTTAATGTCAGAGAATGCTTAAGCTAAGCATGGTGCCTTCTAAGATGCTCATACAGACCCAGACAGCATACCTCCCACATTTAACGTGGTGCTTTCACCTACTCTAACATGAATTAGAGATAGATAAATATAAAGATTAAGCCTGTGGCCAACTAACAGAACATAATTGCATGTTACAAGAGGGTAGCGCAAAGCTGTATTTTTGACCTCTCAAATTCAGATGAGCCACAATGTCAAGAAACACTAACAATATTAGTTGCTGGAAGCACAAAATAAGGTAGTAAAAGTTCTTTGATATGAGTTTTGTTCAATTCCCATAGAAATCAACTTATCCTAACAGGTTGGGATCAAGCACTTTATAGCCACAACAAAATCGTTGTGCAAATACAGGGCTGAATGAATCCAGCAAGAGCATTAAACATGGCCTGCGCCACATCCTACCTTACTACCTGCCTATCAGCATAGGCTGAGAAATGATGGACTGGATGATAGTCTATAAATATTCGGCAACTAGAAGCATCAGAAAAAGAACTAGTTATGCATGCAAAAGGGCACTACAGCTAGTAAACACCTTGGAATGAAACTAAACAATGTGATGTCTGGCCAAGCATGATACAATGTTTTTAAAAGTACAACAGAGTGGCAGAGTTCCCTGTAGGAAACTGTGGTTTTACTAGCCACATCATTGAAACTGGTCAAAGCTCCAAGAAGTAATGTTCTACAGGGGCAAGCTGGCATTCATAGGAGGTTGAAGTAGATGGCACAGAACTACTTTTCTTTCTTTATTTTCCTATGTCTCTAAATGAGTCATCAGCCCAGACACATAATGAAATCATATACAACTGCTACCTTCTCACAAGTCTCAAAGGTATAGCTTGATAAATCTGCAGTACAGCTAGTTAGTTATACAGACAGCATTATAGCTTTTAGAGATTTTAACTGCATTATTGAATGTAGCAATTGGATTTGCCTTTGTATTCCAGGATCTACCTCAGCCAAATTTGAAATGAAAAATGAGCAATGTGATGGAGATACATGACAAAATGATGAGATATTGTCCCTTCTATTTTGTTTTCTTCCCTTAGGGTATGGTCTAATAACTTTAAAAGCAGATGTCATCTCACGTCAAATACTCTTTTTTCTCTCTTGATGTAATAATGGATTTTGCCAGTTCTAATTTCAAAGAAACTGCAGTGTCTTCTAATCTCCAGTCACTATTTAAGTATTAAGACAATACAGGTTTTACTTCTGCAGTTACCCATTGAGCTGAGTGCATATTTTCAATTCTTTATTAGCAAACTCCCAATGTGCTGCCAGACTGATGGATGTGGTTGAAATATTGACAACTAAACACTGACTTCCAATCAAAACTGCAAACATTACATGAATTTCAAACACATTTGATCTGATGGTGCTGTTTCTCCTGGCCTATTATCCCTTTTTATAGAAATCTATTCCGAAATTGGCAGGCTCCCATCTTTTCACTTGCTTTCAAAGGAAAGATCAGTCTTTCAATCTTAATCGTAAGGTAGTCAGAGACAATTGATAAAGAAACATCCAAATCTTTACCAAGCAGCAGTAAGACACATTTCTTCTATTTTTCCCTGTACTACATTAAAAGTGATGTCTGGTAGGACTTTGAGGATCACTTAACAATCAAGTTCTATTGTTCCTTCTGTTTTCCAGATGAAATATCATACCACCTGCAATTTCTCTTCAGATAAACATCCTATCAAATTCTTAATCAAATAAAGTGTGAAAATATATAAAAAGTATAAAGGCAATATGTAAATACACAGAATACACATGCACAGAAAGAGATATAAAGTCTTTATCAACAAAAATGGATATGTATGTCAAATATGTCTATTATTAAATGTATTAAATGGGACTCTTAATCTCTTTTTAAGGAAAAAGCCAAGAACATTCCAGATATGGCAAACATTTTCCAAGGAAATGCTATAACCCATTTCATTTCAGCTTTCCTAGAAGCTCTGTACACTAGTATCTGCAGTCAAAGCATAAGTGTGAGTTTGACTAGGACCAGTATCTAGATAAAACAAGTTGTAAAGCATTGAAAATTGAACTCCGAGTAATATATAGTTGAGTTTAATATTACTGTTGTATATATTCTATTTTATTAATACTACATTATTGTTATGCAAAAGATGTACAACTGGAAGGATGTTGAGGCTCTGGAGTGAGTCCAGAGAAGAGCAACAAAGCTGGTGAGGGGGCTGGAGAACAGGCCTTATGAGGAGCGGCTGAGAGAGCTGGGGTTGTTTAGCCTGGAGAAGAGGAGGCTGAGGGGTGACCTCATTGCTCTCTACAACTACCTGAAAGGACGTTGTAGAGAGGAGGGTGCTGGCTTCTTCTCCCAAGTGACAGGGGACAGGACAAGAGGGAATGGCCTCAAGCTCCACCAGGGGAGGTTTAGGCTGGACATTAGGAAGAAATTTTTCACAGAAAGGGTCATTGGGCACTGGCAGAGGCTGCCCAGGGAGGTGGTTGATTCACCTTCCCTGGAGGTGTTTAAGGCACGGGTGGACGAGGTGCTAAGGGGCATGGTTTAGTGTTTGATAGAAATGGTTGGACTCGATGATCCGGTGGGTCTCTTCCAACCTGGTTATTCTATGATTCTATGAATTCTTATTCAAGTTTGGTGATATCTTACACCTTATCTACCTTCAAAGAACCTTTGAGTAAATCTTTTTGCTTTCACAACTGATTTGTATTGAGAACGAATCAAGGTATTAGCATCTGGCTTGCTGTAAACAAACAATTGAGAGCTGCACATATGACCTATTATGAAGATCCAGTTGAACATTTGAGGATAACTACACAGAATCACAGAATAACCAGGTTGGAAGAGACCCACCGGATCACCGAGTCCAACCGTTCCTACCAAACACTAAACCATATCCCTCAGCACCTCATCCACCCGTGCCTTAAACACCTCCAGGGAAGGTGACTCAACCACCTCCCTGGGCAGCCTGTTCCACTGCCCAATGACCCTTTCTGTAAAGAATTTTTTCCTAACGTCTAGCCTAAACCTCCCCTGGCGGAGCTTGAGGCCATTCCCTCTTGTCCTGTCCCCTGTCACTTGGGAACAGAGGCCAGCACCCTCCTCTCTACAACGTCCTTTCAGGTAGTTGTAGAGAGCAATGAGGTCACCCCTCAGCCTCCTCTTCTCCAGGCTAAACAACCCCAGCTCTCTCAGCCGCTCCTCATAAGGCCTGTTCTCCAGCCCCCTCACCATCTTTGTTGCTCTTCTCTGGACTCGCTCCAGAGCCTCAACATCCTTCTTGTGGTGAGGGGCCCAGAACTGAACACAGGATTCGAGGAGCGGTCTCACCAGTGCCGAGTACAGAGGGAGGATAACCTCCCTGGACCTGCTGGTCACGCCATTTCTGATACAAGCCAAGATGCCATTGGCCTTCTTGGCCACCTGGGCACACTGGTGGCTCATATTCAGTTGGCTGTCAACCAACACCCCCAGGTCCCTCTCCTCCAGGCAGCTTTCTAGACAGACTTCTCCTAGTCTGTAGCACTGCACAGGGTTGTTGTGCCCCAAGTGCAGGACCCGGCATTTGGCCTTGTTAAACCTCATGCCACTGGACTCTGCCCAGCGGTCCAGCCTGTTCAGATCCCTTTGCAGAGCCTCCCGACCCTCCAGCAGATCGACACTTCCACCCAGCTTAGTGTCATCCACAAACTTGCTAAAGGTGCACTCGATGCCTTCATCCAGGTCATTGATAAAGACATTGAACAGGGCTGGACCCAGCACTGAGCCCTGGGGAACCCCACTTGTCACTGGCCTCCAGCTGGATTTCACACCATTTACCACCACTCTCTGGGCCCGGCCAGCCAACCAGTTTTCCACCCAGGAGAGTGTGCGCCTGTCCAGCCCAGAGGCTGACAGTTTCTCAAGCAGAATGCTGTGAGAAACTGTGTCAAAGGCTTTGCTGAAGTCCAGGAAGACCACATCCACAGCCTTTCCCTCATCCAGTAGCCGGGTCACTTTGTCATAGAAGGCGATCAGGTTACTTCATTCATAATGTCCTTCCGCTTACCTTCTGCAAAGTTTTACAAGATACTGAGCTATTACCCTAGTGAAAGTAAGTAAAACATCCCTCAGAAGACAGCTAGGTGTGCTTTCCATAAAAATTTGCGTGCATGATATAAAGAAAAATACTAAAATTTACATAAAGTCCCATTATGTTTAAAGTACTACAGTTACTTTAGAGATAGGAAGACTTTGGAGCAATTCCATTTGTAGAATTTCCTAAAATTTTCAAAACGAGACAAGAGAAATAAAGTGTAAATTAGTCTTCTAAGTAGTTTTTTTCCAATATGGCCCCTTAACCCTTTAAACCCCTTCTAACACAAGTCAATTGCTAAAAACCAAAAGGAATATGTGTTAATATTTGTTGCTGATAATCCTTTTTTCAAAAATTGTGCAAGATAAAAGTTGAATTAGTTCTTCATGGTTCAAAGACTACCTGGTAGTCACATAAATATCACATAAAATGATATAGTGGCCCTCCTGGCAGAAAAGGGGTGTAAGGATTTTATTGGTATAAGGACATTACTTCACCAGCTCTGCAGAAGAAAATTATCCTTCCATTAGGAATGTCTTTTCTCAGTTGCTAATAATGGATTACTTGCTTTAAGTCAGCAGTTCACTGCTGTGCTGCAGCCATACAAAGTTGAAGCCATTATTCTAACAAATACAGAAAGTTTTTAAAGTTCAAATATTGCCTATTGTTAAGTGTTTATTTAAAGTATAAGGAAAAATAAAGAGTTTATTATTTTCCATGTATTGTGTTGACAACACTGTTAGAACTTACGAAAGATTTATAGGTTTTGACTACTAGCCCATGATTTTATTTTGTCCTTACACTTCACTATTCTTTTGCACATCCTACTAAAAAGGCAGGGAGCGCTAGATTTCCATGTGTGATTTTAAACAGCAGCTCATGGGGCTGATCACTAGTTGGATTGATTTATGTTTTAATTTTATGGATGATATCACACAATTATCTCCAGATGGAATAATCGGAATGAAGCATTGCCAAAGAACATTAGGCATTAAAGGAGTCAGCCAATGCAATCCATTCAGTACTGTAATTATTTTTGTTTTGTCTTCAGACATTTGTACAGAGGCACAAGCTCGTTCTTGTAGGGCCTCATTCAGTATCTATTTAGGGAGATGGAAAGGCTTCCATAGATGACAGGAGACACTGGCTTAACATCCTATAACCCTCCATCCCCTCCATATTTTCAACTACGGAACATCAGAGGTCTCTTTACTGTATTTCCTTTGTCTTCTCTCTTTTGACCTCAATCCCTGCTCCCCACCTCCTTTTTGCAGTTGATATTTGGATCTGTCGTTGTAGTTTATTAAACACAGACAAATGAAATCAAAGTTGTTCAGCCTGGGTAAGCCAGAAAAATATTAATTCCTGTAACAACCTATATAGTTCTGATTTGTATTCATTTATTGGATGAGCGAATGATAACGAGAGTCATCACTTCAGGTTTCTCAGTGTTGAACTCAACCAAATATTTCTTCCTAGATTAATTCTGACAAGTCAAACTGATATACAAATTTCTCCTTTTTCCTGGGAAAACAAACAGACACTCTCTGGCTTAACAGGCCCCGCTTCACTGAGCGTCAAACATTTCAAGGCATACAATTAGTTTTCTAGTAGTGGAATTTCAACAGGATGCACCTCAGCCAAGAGCACAGATCCAACTCCAAATCCTCAAAGTATATTTAGAAACTTAAATACAACAAAAAAAGTTGATTTTGAAACGTAAGTGTAGGCTTCAGGTTGTGACTATTTTGGTTTTAGTGCCTACTGCAGAACTCAAAGAAGCACTATGGAGTACCACAGCAGATAGTCCTCTTGGGACATGTCTACATCTCTACAGGCATGGCCATAGAGCTAATCAGCTAGCTCAGGAAATGGAAGCAGTGTCAAGACAGCAGTGCAGCTTACTTAAAGAGAGATAATTACAGTAGATTTGGAGCTATAGCAGTGTGTTCACAAGGCTTTCAGAACACACATTTCATCATGGAGCTATAATGATTGCTATAGACCTGTTTGGAAGTAAATCAAATACTATCCTCAAATAAATATGACCTGCCCATAGATCTTAACTAGTTACTCTATCTTCATCATGTACTTATGCTATGTAATGTATTATTATTATGTATTTATATCTAGCTGAATGAAGCACGGTAGTCTATACGGTGTAATAATGTATACAGTTCTGCTTCCTTTTCTTCCAGAATCATTGAGTGAAGATTTCGGGCTTCAAGAACCTGACCTAGAATTCCCAAGTTTTACAGCTTTCTACTAGGTGTTGGATCAGCTCCATAGTTTGTAACTGACATTCATTCTTAGTTTAATAGTATGTTCTCTTTCTCCCTACGAACGTAAACATATAAAGGTTTTAGGGTACGGCAGGGTGCTTGCTTAATTCAACTAATTCCTGAAAATACAAACGGAACACTACTTTGATGGTATTGTGCCATGTCTGGGAGTCCTTTAATACAATTTCACTAACCTCCATTGAAGACTGTTTCTTTAACTTTTTTTTCTAAACGATTCTTTGCAGAATATCATTGATCTAAACGTAATTAGGACACATTAAAAAAACAAGCAAACAGACAAGTATTTGTGAGAAGCCACTCCATTCTTTTTTTTCACTAAGTGTTGGAAAAAAAAAAAAATCAGAGAGCTGTAACGATAATTTTCTTACAAAATTGTGTTCTGTCAACAAGACGTTCTGTCAACAGTCACACAAGAAATACCACTTGCCCCTCATTTCATAAAAAAGGAATTTGTATTTGAGTTTTTAGCTATAACCTAAGAACCTAGGATATGAGTTTACAGCTTATGAGCTACGTCATTACAAGTGCCCCTCTGCATAATCTACAGTAAACAGGAGGCAATGTATAGTGACTTATGCCTTAGCACAACAGCAGTGAACTTTCTCAGAAGGTAGAAGTATTCTTTAAAGTGGCTGTCACAGATTAGCTCATGCTGTGTAAATTCCCTGAGCTCGCACTGAACAAGCAAGACATAATGCAGCCTCTTGGTAACTTGCTCTACTTCATCATAGCACATGGGTGATTTCTCAGTCCCTACAAGCAACTTAACAGGATAAATCCCATTCAGACTGCTGTGTCCCGTTGCAGTGCACACGCAGAGCATAAGAAAGAAAACAAAGTTTGTATCTGAAGCACAGACACACAGTGGGCTAAATTGTGATACCTTTTTCACCAGAATCTTCATGCCGAGTTAAAAAAGTTGTTGCTGATAAGGGGCTTGCTCTAGCCACAATACAAGCAGACACACTGACAAGATGATGAGTGAATTTATTAGACCGGCATCAAACCTGAGATAATAAACCTTGGAACATTCTGCATGGTAGAGAGACATCCAGGTGGCACTTAATAAGCCTGGGCTGGCTTTGAACTACTTCTGTGTGGCCCCAGTCCTTGCAGAAAACAGAAATGCAGTACTGGAGCCTTCCCAATGACACCACAAAATAAGACTGGGTCTTTTGGGCTATTAGTTTGTGTTCTGCAGACAATGTGGCTAAACTGCTCACAGACCCAAGCTGGCTGGGAAGGCAGTACAGCTGTCTCTTTCTGGCATTTGGCCTAAACTAATAAGTCTGGGCAGCGCAGTGCTGGCTTGGCAAGGGGAAAGTTCAAGTACCTCTGCTTCCATGGTATGATTAAACCTCAAACTGGTTAAAGCACCCACAGATAACTGACTGTTGATTACACATAAGTTCAGAATCACACAGAAAACGTGCAATACAGCCAACAATTGTATCTACACCTCCTGCATCTCAATCTCGTGCCTACAAGAAATAGTGTAAAAATACTTTGTCCTTACCAGAAAGCAGTATATTTTCAGGAGTGTGCCAGTAGATAAAGGGCTGCTTCTCAAACTGGATTTGTTCATGCACAATAAAATCATCATTAACAGAAGACATTTATTATTGTGTGTAGGTGTTTAAATAAAAATTAGAAAGTACACAACAAAAAAATTATAATTAGAAATTAAATGAAAAGCACCAGGGATCATGCCTTACAACTGATAAGTGGAGCACAGCCACCCTGCTTAAAGGTAGTCCACCTATGGCAAACTGCTTATGTGTGAACTACATAGCATTTCCTCCCAAGTCCCCACTAGTGTCTTCAAGGCCCTAAGACATATGTACCCATTAGTGATTTTATTTCAGACTCTTCAGATTTACCAACAACAATTGTGACTATGTTGTAAGCTATCAGAGTTCACAGCAAGAAGCAGAAGTTTTGTGCTGCATGAGCACATTAGGATGTTTGAAGGATAAAGCCTACTGGGATCATGTTCACAGATTCTATGAAGAAGAGACCACCATAACTACGGCCACTTTATCCACTGAGCTTTCTGGGGACAATCCCCTGAATATGCACCCATACAGCAGCTTAAAGAGCCAAGTTGTGTGTTGTGTGGCCCAGAAGAGAGTCAGGGTGGGGAAGGCTGCAGAGAGTGCACTAATAATGGCCAGTGTACACATACCTTGACATTCCCAAATCTAACTAGTTTTGAAAAGAGATATTTATATTTAGTGAGTATTTATGTATTATGGGTATGATGATAGACAGAAGCCATGTGTTCTATCTACTCAGTAGCTATTTCTTTGCCTAATAAATAAAACAGCCTTTCACTGAAAAGCTTGCTAAAGTTGATTTAATCCTAGGAGTGTCCTTAGTGCCAAGAGAACTATGCTAGGAAGAGACTATGAATATTTATTTCCCCATGCCCTCTTCCCCCATTACTACAACAAAACACAACATTTTATGGTGAGAAAAATAACCTGAAAAAACCCACAATCAAAACACTCATGTGAACTTCATTGGAAAGAGGAAAGGTATCCACCATCGTGTTGTGATGATAGATGCCATTGTATTTGTTCAAAATCCACAATGAATTTGTACAGTGCAGTTGAAAATGAGAGGTCACCTCCTAATTATCATCAAGGATTATGGAATGAGTTTGAAAAAATCCATTACTGGCTCGTGACTCTAACATTTGCAGCAAAAAGAAACTTTGTTAATTAAGATAACAAAAGGAAAGGAAATGCAAAGGCATTCTGCATGCACGAATAGCAGGGCAGAAGTCAAAATGCAACACAACCTCACAACATCCTGCCTGATATCTCAGGGAAGGGCAGTGGAACTCTCCTTTGCATTCATGGACATTCATTTCAGAGGAACACAACTACAGAAGGTAGTTGAAGCAACATTAGGAACACAAATATGGAAGGAATTGATGACTAATAGAAATAAAATCATGACAAACTCACCTTTGATTCCCAGATGGGGCAGAACTAGCTACATTGACAAATTCTAAGAAATCTGAGCTCCACCTTTTTCAGCATTTGATGGAGCATATTCTTGAGCATGAATGAAACACTATAACTAGTGGTAGAAATAGCTGTGGCACAAAGGTAGGGTAGATCTGTCTGGTAGTACCTGGGGGTGGCAGAGGTTACTGGTAATGGTCGAATGTGTCATCACCAATGTTTTGCTTCATTACCCAGAGCAATGCTTCAATTTGGCTACTCCATGGAGTCACACTGTAAACAACAGCTTGTGAATTATGCTAATCCATAAATAACAGTATGAATCTTTGGTATTCTAACACCACCTCTGGTGTTATTTTGGGTTTTCAGTACTAAATGCTTAAGACAACATGCCTAAATATAAATTCATTCTGGAAAATCACTTTGAAGTGTTCCCGGAACTCTAATCTGCAACAGAACCAATGATGCAGACAAGTATCTATCATTAATGACCTTGCAGACTATCAGTTAGTCTGACTATTGGTAGCCTGCAGCTCAATAGCTTGTCACTTTCAAGCCCTTAAAATAAGGCATGTGCATTGTAACACTGCCGGAAAATAAAACATCATGAACTAAGGCAGAAGCCTCATGGATTATCTCAGCCATTTGTTACAAGCTCCTAGAATTAGAAATCCAGTGAAACACACTTATGAAAAACGTAATTAAAAACACTCACTGAAGACAATCTTCTGAATTGTGACATGTTGTTAGGAAAAAGTAGCAATGACTTGTTCTTGAGACTATAGAATGATGTTTATTACAGAAAAAAATGTCTTAAATGATTAATTTCTATTTAGAGGACCTAGACTTGTCCTGTTAAAATGTGTCCTATCATCCTAGTTTTCTCCTACACTACAGTAACAGCCTTGGAGCTGGGATGGGGAGTAAAGATTAAAAAACAGTAGATGCAATATATCTTGATCCTGGCATAACATTTCCATCACCGATCTACAAAAAGCAGTATAGATTAAACTATCATACAGTGGTTAAAAAGTAGTTGCTTTGGCTTCCCAACCGTTTAATAAAGGGATCTATTCTGTCTGATTCCACCCAATGCTTTCTTGATGACCTGGATGAAATATGAGAGAATGTGCTTAAACATTAGGGAATGGTAATAGCTGGGACTGCAAAGGGGAGGAAACATCATAGTATTGAAAAGTGAATACAGTTGAAACAACACAACTAAATAAAAAACCCAAATATGAGGTAATACATGCTGGAAGGACAAATCAGGTGTAAGACATGGGATAAATACCTAAGCTGTTCTACAGCAAGAGAGAAGCTGAGGACTTATAGTATGGAACAAATATATTTTGAATCCAGAACATGGCATCACTTGTGGTGCACTGTATGTAGCGTCAGTGAAAATTGCCTTGTGTGCTGTGTTCAGTTTTGGGCAAAACAAATTAGAGAAGGGCATAAAATATCAACATGAATAGTATGAGTGCTACAAAGCTAACCAATGAATAAATGCAGATTGACTTGGTGTAGAAGTTGTCACAGGAAAGAAGAGAATAAGGGGATGTATAGTTGAAAATACATGTCATAACAGCCTTCCAGTATATAAAAGAGAAAAAAATTCAAACATTATTGTGGGTACCCAATGAAAAATGCCGAGTATAATCAAGAATTATAACATATTATTTAGTTATTTATGGAAAGGGAATGATTAAGAAATCTCTTCCATTACAATTTTTTTTTAAAATTTTTGATAGCTCCAAGAAGAGCTGCTAGGCATACTCATGCCATGGCAGGACAGAGGAATTTCTCATACATGCTCCCTGAAGCCCCTTCAACCCCTACACTCATTAACTTACACCAAAAAAATATTTGTACATTGACAAAGAAGTTCTTGTTTACAGTGCTCATGTGAGTATGCTCAAAACTGAACAGCCCTACACTGTCTGTCTTCAGCGTCTTTCAGATGTGTGTGCTAGGACCTTTTTGGAGTTTAGATACACAAGTGCTTCAGATGGTATGTTTACCAGAAAGCATGAATTCTGATCTAACTATGGTGTTTAAAAAAGAAAAAAGTGTTTCTGGTCTGTATTATTCTCGCTTATCTCTGCAACAGCTGTAAAGATACACCATCACACTTTCAGCAGGTGGTGGGAGTTCAATACACCAGAAAGTACTTTGACACTCCAAGGCAAACACCAACAAAGGTCAAAACCTGTTTTAATTAAATACATTATTTAAGGAAGCAATGCTTCATTTATTAATTACTTCTACTGCTTAGTTTCAGGTTGGGATTTTTTTTGTTTTTTTAAAAAAAAAAATTGTTCAATTCCAGTACATTACAGTTACTTCCCCAAAACGCTGCTACTGACATACCCCTGTGTCATAAGGCACATGCATAAACCCATCTGGACCACTGACATGTAACTGCTCAACTCACTTCTAGGACTCTCCCATTGAATACTGAAATGAAAAGGTAGCCAAAGTGAAAATGCTGTTTGTGATGCACTTTCAGCTTGTCCTGAACTTCATGGACACTAAGTCATTCTTTGGTGTGTAAGGATGAACCACGTACCACACACCTTATAGAAAAGAGCCTCCAGTATCTATCTTCTGTAAAGATCATTTCCAGATCCCCTTTTCACCTAGGAATAAACCAAATCTGCATAGTTTTCACTGAATTAATCTCTGTCACCCAGTCAGGAACAGCAGCCTCTTGACCAGTCGATCAAAGGAATGGGAAGTAGCCTCTTCCCATGGCCCTCTGAGTTCAGCTAATTATGGAAGGGAAGGGCAGGACATAAAATCTGCCAAAAGGTTTTTAATTAGTTTACACTCTCTCCTTAAGTTAAACAATTCCATCACTAATGCCAGCTTTGACATTGTGGTAAAATACTTTATGGGGCCCAAAGTAGATAAGCACTACAGGAAAAGAAAAAGCCCTCACAATAAGGGGTCTTGTGATCAGAACAATAAACTACTGTCAACTGCTGCACGGCAAGCCCTGTAGCAGCTGTTTGTCATGAGAAGATATTTCATATAAGAAATCAATCTCTTTTTAAAGGTAAGCCTTACTCCCAGTGAAGATAGAGGCAAAGTCTGACAAATCCACCACAGCTAGAATTTTAAACCAACCTGCCGGGAATGTAGTCTGACCAGCTCTACACTGGCACTGCCTCAGTTACTCTAGTAGCACAAAATACACAGCCCTCTACCCTAGTTCACCCTGACAATGTCTGCAGAATAGGAAATGCTTGCAAGGGTAATTTAATCTATCTGGCCTGTGTAAGGCTCTCTTGATAGTCTCGGATGCCATGCCACAACTCTAAATAAATGAGAAGTGTGCCTCTTTTTTTTTTAATTGAAATAGATTTCAGTGCATAGACTTCCATTACCAGACCATTCCCCTGACATTCTAATGAATCCAGGTGATGACAGCATTGCCAGTGTCGAAGTTTATTTCTGTGCAATCTCGCATAACATTGCCCTGTTGGGAAAGAGCCCCTTAAAAGAACTTGAAAAAGTAACCAGTTTGGATAAAGAATGAAAGCAGGCTTCAAAAATCTGAATTCTGACTGCCTACTGCCAGCCAGTCTGAAACACTGCCCGATTGTCCAGGGTAGCCTGAAATTCTGTGGAAATACAAAGCTACACTTGTAATCTAGACAAGTGAGTTGGCTGCTATTTCCCACACAACGATACTGATTTAGCTGGAATACTCTGTTGCAAACACAACTGAGGTAGAAACCTTTAACACTGCTACCTAACAGACTGGATCTTGTTTTCCTTTTAAATGGACTAGTACCAAAAGACTGACCTGAAAATGCAGACATTTAAAATTGGTCACATGCCTATTAATATTTGAAGAACATCTGAACCTCAGTTTGAAAAGGATGACCAATAATTAGTTTATTTCTGCAGAACCTACATGTGGCAGTCCCTATTCTGACCACCTACTTAAAATGCCAGCCAAGTTTCTCTCACTATCCTCTTTTAAACTGGTCTTCTTCCAGTCTAGATAAATAAAACCTTGCCCTACACTTATTCCTTCAAAGATAATTTTCTCAACTCCTCTTTCCGTTTATCTCATGTTCCATATCTCCTTTAATTCCTCCCCTGCTTTTCTTACCCCACTGAATCCAAGGTGCTTCTCTTCACTTTTTACACACAGCAGAGCCTAACTTCAATTTATCTGTCAACCACAGTGGAAATGCTGACTTTTATGTCACTGTTCATCCTTGTCATCCTTACCTTCATTTACATTTGGTATTGCTTATCTAAGATGCAACGCTAAATAAATTGGTGCAGAAACTGGATTTTAGCATCTGGAAGTATGATATTTAATTCCAGAACAAAAAAATCTCAGGCATTACAGTGATGTAAATTGTAAGAGATTGCACTGATCTAACACACTAAAATCTCCAGCAGTTTTCTAATGGCTACTGGGTTTACTTTGTTAGTTAGTAAATAAATAAGAATGAGCTACCTAAGGCAACAATATATTTAATATTTATAATTGTCAACCACTCCAGTTCTCAGCTAACCTCACTGTTGCTATTTATATAATCATCATCATCATCGGTGTAGAGCATAAGCCTGGCCAACACCTTTTCCTGCAAAAGCAAGTTTGCCATTTTATTATAGATGTGATCAGGAACACATCAGTTATTGATTATACTTAAGACTTAACCTTCATTTGCAACTTTAAAGACTTACATTATAGTCTCAAATGATTTAGATTTTTGAAAAATGAGATCTTGCAGCTAGGATTCTTGTCACAATATTGGGAGATGCAGTGGTGCGAAGTGAATTGCTCAAATATTCTTTGTCTGCTTTGGAAGGAGCACCCAGAAAATTTGGACACTTTGAATCTCTCCCACTCCCCTCCATCCATGTATGTGTATAAATACATCTAAACATATAACTTGTCCTCCAGATTCTGAGTCTGGATAGTAGTGAGTGGATTATCCCTGAATGATGGTTTTGCAGAGGTTTTGAGAGATACAAGGTTTAGCATGCTATTTATCAACTGAATTAGATTTAATAGATCCAAGTATTCTTCAGATATTTATTTCAAATCTCTACAGTTGCAGAGACTACAGATTTGTAGATTGATAGAACACCTAACGTCTATTCTAAATCATTCAAAATGCTTCTTTAAACTGTATTCAAAACCATTCTTCCAGCCTATCCCAGTGTTCACCGACTCCTGAAGTTAGCATTCTCCTCTGCTGGAAATGAAATCACTGTCACAGAAATTTAAGCCCACCACTTCTTCTCTCATCTCTCACCGAGACAGAAAGCAAAACAGACTCCTTTCTTCCTTCCTACAACTTATTTTTATATATCTGAATGCTGCTATGTTGTATTCTCCCTTTCTTCCAAACAGCCTTAATCTTCCTAGATAATTCCTCCTGCGTCCAATCACTGTATCAAGAGTGCTGATTTCTCCACATCCCTTTGCAACTTGTCTTTACCTGTATAAAACACTAGCTGTTCTGGGATATTTGATATGAATCCACATATAACAGGCATTTACATCCTCATTTTCCTTGTTTTAAAGTCAGTAGGACACTTCATGCTGCCTTCGATAAGGACTGTATCAGATCTCATTCAGGGCAGTACGTGTGTTCTGAAAGACACAGAAAAGTCAAGATTCTTCTCTAAAAAGGATTATACGCATTTTGTAACTCTTTAGAGCTGATAGAACCCATAAGGACAAAGCAGTAACATTGGCGCAGGCACATACTGGCTTTGCTCTTTGTTACACGTAGACACACCTTTTCTTTCTGCATAGTGTTTTACAAGTACTGTATTTCCTCTATCAGTGAGGACCAAAGTCACCAACCCACAAATTAAATGTCTTTGGGGAAGATGGTCCAGGAGTACATGTATAGACTCTTTAGTTACTTGCAAACCTAGTTTACAGAATCAAGAAGAAAATTACCTATTATAATTGTAATCTATTGATAAGGCTTAATTAGCAATATGGTATTTCCTATGGCTGAAACTGAGAGAAAAAGCTAACTAGATTCAATTTAAAAAAATTGAACTGAATGAAATACCAGTTCTTTGTGATTTTTTTTTTCTGCTTTGTGAGAACACACAAAAGTCAGAAAGACTACCAAAGATAAAGCACAGGAAGAATATCTAAAACAGAGAAGTGGAACTCAGCTTTAAAATTAATCATATACATAAAAATCAACCTCATCTCTTCAACTACAGAGAGGATCACTAAAAAAAAAGTAACAAATTCTCAAATTCCAAATTTGAAGAATCATCTGATAGAGAACATGAGTGAAAAGTGAAGTTAAACAACTTGCAGATATCATTTAAGGAGGTGCATGAACTGACCAAAAATAAAGGGCAAACCGACCATATAAGGGCAAACCGACCATATCTCCCACTGAATACTGAAATTAAAAGTTAGCCAAAGGGAGAAGTGAAAATGCTGTTTGCAATGCACTTTCAGCTTGTCTTGAACTTCATAGATACTAAGCATTCTTTGGCGTGTAAGGATGAACTGCATACCACACATCTTCTAGAAAAGAGCCTCAAGTATCTATCTTTTGTAAAGATCGTTTCCAGAGCCCCTTTTCACCTAGGAATAAACCAGATCTGCGTGGTTTTCACTGAATTAATCTCTGTCACCCTGTCAGGAACAGCAGGCTTTTGACTGGTTAATCAATTTTTGTATCTGAATGCTGCTATGTTGTATTCTCCATTTGAGGAGCTGCATGAACTGACCAAAAAAAAAAAAAACCCTACAGGGCAAACCAATCCCAAAAAAGGGTTTACAGAAAAAAAATTCTGGATGATAAAATGCACATAGAATACAATCCCATTTGTGGAGCCCCAGTCTGTCATTTTCTCAGAGATAAAGAAGGGAAACAGTCCCTCCTTAGAGTAGGATCTCACCTAAATCTAGATACGTCACACTGGAATTCCAAATGCAATCTAATGTCCCAAGGCTCTCTTTCTAATCAAAGGAGATAAACAGTCATCTCCAGAGACTGAATTATCTGGTCTTTCTCAGAGCTTGATTCAAGATGAGCAGCAATAGCTTCAGTAAGGTCCATGTTCCTAGAAGAGACTTAGGAAGACTAACTCAGAAGCAAACCAATTCTGATTTTGAGTACTAAAGTAGAGCAGATGATTTGTACCCTAGCATACTAGGACTGGAAATTTTAAACACTACATACTTTACTAGCCTCTTAGAGTGTTTTATTTTCAAGATTAACAGTCCAGTCAGCATATTTTTTAGTATTTTAGAAAAGGAGGGGGAAGAGGGAGAGAAAGGAAATGTTTCTATTCATGTTCTCCTCCTCTATCAGCCAATCCTCTAATCTAGTTGGCTCCAAGCTTCACAAAATTCAAACACGCAAGAAATTGAGGAAATACTGATATAAATTTTTTCACTTTCTAATGGCTGAGTCCAGTGAATTCTGAGGTATTGTAGAAGCAGTCTGGCTCATAAATAGCAGTAAATAGCAGCTACACACTATTTACTGACACATCCAGATCTGGATAGAGATCACAAAGTCCTCATCCACTGTGTTATGAGGGGCATGGTTCCTTCGTGCATCTCTATCATCTCTTTGGTAACAAGAGATTATAGGGAAGGCTTTCTTTGTGCTAAATGCTCAGTACAAAGTTCAACACACAAGTTACAGGCACAGTTCTATATTTAACAAAATAAGAAAAATCAACTACAATCACCTTCAAAATAGTTCCCTTCTGAGTTGACACACAGCTGCATATGATGCTGCCAACATTCACAGCAATTCCACAGGTCATTTTCTAAAAGGCTGTTGAGGATCCCCATAATTTTTACTTCCACATCATCTAATGAAAAAAATTGCTCCTTTGAACACCAACTTGAACCTTTGGATCTCTTCTCCAAAAGCTTCAGGCAATAATTGAAACAAACTCTGTCATGGATTTCTTCAGTTTCATAAGAATCTTGATGTTAACTTGCTGTTCACTCTTGCACGCTGTCAGTTTACAACCAAAGTAAGAAAACATCTCTATTTGAACGTGTGTCCACTCATAGTAAGCAAAGCAGTCATGTTGAGCCTTGTCTCACTGTCACAAGTTAGAATGTGTTCTATAACTAGCTCCTTGTCTCTCCTTTTCTACTCTTGGTTCCCAAGATACAGGTTAGTCTTCAGGTTTATTGGTGTCAGACCTCATAAAACCAGTCACATCCATATATATATTTGTGCTTATTCTAAAAACCTAGGGAATATAATACACTTACCTTTACAAATAAGCGAACCAGAGGAGTCTGAAACACCCCACACAGAATGAACTTTTCAAAATAGCTGCAATTACTAAAAGCACACTTTCAGTTGTGGAGGAGGTTGGTTCAAGTTAAATGGAATTTATGTTTGCCCTTACTATTCAGTGTATGATTAAGTGCTTTCCCGAACAGTTATTGATTTAAATCTGTATTTGAACATTTTGCAGGTTTAGATCTGTACATCAATTATAATCATAACAGAACCCAACAGAACCATTTTTATTTCAGGATTTTCAACATTACAAAACTAAAGGTTAAAAAGCCCACAACATAACATATGGGGAAACTAGGCCAGTAGTTTTTAAAGCTATTGAGGGTGGTGGGAAAAGAATGGTGTGGATTTGTAACATTTATACTGAGGACATCCAGTTTATATACTGCTATCTTCATCACTGGGTCAGTTGTAGCTTTAAGGATGAAAAGCTGAACTATATCATACTTTCAAACATATTATAAATTATATTATGCAACATAAATCTTAGATTATTTATTAACTGGCGATGTCCTTTCAAAGTTACAATACCAACTCTCTTTGAACAGTAGAAGAAGGCACTTCCTTAACAATACATTGTAAAAAGGAATATTACTGACCTACTTCCAGTCTTCTCTTTAAGCAGTGAAAAGTATTGACCAGAAACTTGCTCTGTTATGAAACATTGAAACACTTTAATGCAGCTTAGGAATGACCATCACTCGATGGCTCAGTGCCTAGCTTAGGAGCAATGGACTTCTCTGTACTTGCAATTAATAATGCCAATTAGTAACACATCACTATATTAGCCTATGATATAGTACTACATATTAGCAATATGTCTTCTGTATTCAGAGACAGTGTGGCCTAGAAAACAAGTAACCTGTTTCAATATTTTCAAATTTTTACTGTGAGAGTGGTAAGGCAGCAGAACAGGTTGCCCTGAGGTCATAGATGTTCCATCACTGAAGCTGTAAGGCCAGGTTGAATGAGGCTTTGAGCAACCTGATCTAGTGGAAGGTGTCCCTGCTTATGGCAGGGGGGGTTGGAATTGGATGATCTTTAAGGTCCCTTCCAAACTAAACAGTTCTATGATTCCATGATTATGACTTCTACATCTTGCACTTTCTACCTGCGAACAAGCTTAATACCACTAGCTATTATGTGACACTTCATTCACAATCATTTTGGAGATTTCAATATTTGTTCTCATACCAAACTGGAGTAAGAACAACATATCCGGCGTGATTCCATTAGCCAGTAGAGGGTCACAACACCAAGTTCAGCTCAAATGGGTTAAGTTATTTCTTCAGTACTGTTGCAATTTAGTAAAGGAAAATGGTATAGATAAATACTTGCTATACAGAAGTGACCAAAGTATGTTACCTCAGTCTTTCCTACACAAAGCCACAAAACCTTTGCTGACAGTGAGTGTATTATAAAAGTAATTTGGAAGTTTATTGTCAGTAATCCACTGCTTGCTTTTCTATACTGTAGGTAATTATTGTAACCAGCTAAACATGATAAAATTGCTAGTCACACTGCCTTTCTCTCCAAAATCTAGCTGAGCATCTGCCTTTTCAGTGAAAGATAACACCAACTCAATGATGTATAAAAGCATTGCTAGGCTAAATTTCATTTTCTATGCTGTGAAGTCCCACAGTGGAAATCTTGAAGCAGCTCTTTTATTAAATCCTTTACTAGCAATCTCTAATTTAAGTTCCCTCTATCTGACCAAAGGGATAGAAGCACAAATCAATAGTACAGAGAAACAGAGAAGGACAACTCTTTCAAAAAATTCATAGCATTGCAGGAAGAACTGCAATTACATTTCAAGCAGGATCTAGAAATATCTGTGCACTACATCTGCTTTGTGAATTGTCTTAATGGCATCATCTCAGCACAAAATGGATTCTTTAACCTATCACTCAAAACACTTATGCTTTGGGGCAAAACTACTTTGTTAAATCTTGGGCCATGTCCACTCCCCCAAAAATATATCCCAAACGCAAGCAAAGGCATTCACATTTTCATCTAAGAAGCTACCCAAATGTTTGGAGTCTCATACAGGTTGGCAGAAGTCTCAGAGGCAGGCTGCAAGAACAGAGCTGTATGCATTTCCCACTCAGACACAGGCTATTTTTAGATTATATTGGCTCACTAGCCAAGCAAGATTTACTGCTATCCTAATGGTGAGTTGGGAGGGCAGTACAACTCATCAGTGATTCAGTAAAAAAGAATGTTAGTATCATAAACATAAGAAGGTTTTGCCTTTATTTCTTTAAGATGTTATTAATATTCTCAGAGTTCCTTAAAGGAGAAGCCATTTTAATGTTTTTGGGTTCTTTTTGCAAGGACTGTTTAATATCCTACTTAGATATGCAAGTTATATGTGCGTGTTTGCCACAGCCAGTAGTCAAAGGCATTCACATCCCACATTTCCTCCAGGAAAGACAATATGTTGGTGGTGTAAATGACAGCTATTTGCACTATTTAGTCTTTAGACCTAGCAAAGGTTATTAATTGACAGCACACACTGGAAGAAGTTTTTCTGTGCTCTTTTGCAGTGCTTAGGGGACTGAAATAATGAAGCTGTCGGCAACATCTTTTCAAAAGGTAATTGCAGGTAAAATTAAAAGAAGAAATGAGATATAAGAAGAAAGCCATGGCTATAATCAGTGAATTACTTGGGCAGGGGAAGAGAAAAGGCTTACCATCACAAGCTCAGATCATAACCGGCTCTCCTCCTTCCTGCACTGTCCCAAGCTATTTCACTCTGCTGAAGCAATTTCACATTGAAGTGATTGATACTTTCAGAGGCTGATTCCCCATCACCACACACTTTGTATTTCTGCTGCAGTACAATTTTATTGCACAATGTTTTCCTTAAAACAGCTACAGGCTGTTCAAAAGGGACAGACCGGGAAGGAGGGTTGGAGAAGTTACCCTCTGCACCAGGAAATGGATAGAGCATGAAGAGCTATCTCTGAAGAGTTGCCACAAAAAGATTGAAAGCTTGTGGGTCAGAATAAAAGACCAAGGCAGCCAAAGGAACCTTGTGGTTGGTGTAAACTACAGGCCACCTGACCAAGGAGAGCCTACTGATGAAGCCTTCTGCCTCCAGCTACAGGAGGCTTCACACTCACACTCATCCTACTGGGGGAATTCAACCACCCTGACTTATGTTGGAAAAGTAGCATGGCAAGGTGTAGGCAATCTGGGAGTGCACTGAAGATAATTTCTTAACCCAGCTAATAGAAACCCCCATCTGAGGAGATGTAATGCTGGACATGATGATCACCAATACAAGTGAGTTCATCAGTGACATCAAATACAGAGGCAGCTTGGGCTGCAGTGATCACACGCTGGTGGAGTTCAGGGTCCTGATGGATATGGATAGGGTGAGGAGTATAGTCAGGACCCTAAATTTCAGGAAAGCAGATTTCCAGCTCCTCAAGCAGTTAGTCAGTAGGACCCCCTAGGATATGGTCTTTAGAGACAAGGGAGCAGAACAGAGCTGGCAAATATTTAAGGGTGTTTTCTATAAAATACAAAGGTACTCAGTCCCCAGATGTAGGAAATCAGGCAGGGGAGGGAAGAGACCAGTGTGGCTGAGTCAAGATTTCTCAATGTACGATCTGACAACTAAATATACACAGTAGAAGTATAGCCTAGCCTTTCCTTTATGTTTCAGACAACCAGGCAGCATCCTTATACTCTTTCAAGATTCCCTGTGCCTGCTTGCACTGCCTGTGCAGTTCCTGCTTGCTCTTCAGTTTAATGAGAAGGCCAAAGTAACACCGCTCTGTCTGAAGCGGAAAGGAAAGGTCAGGGTATACTTTTACTGTATGTATTTAGTTGTCAGATTGTACATTAAGAAACACTAAAATACAACCATGCAGCTACTGGCTCAACTAATCATAGGCCAAGAATCTTAACTGATGACCTGGCACACTTATGCTATTGTTAATGAAGTTATGATAGTGTATATCAGTTGAAGGTATGGTTTCTGCTATCATGGAGTAATTATCAGCCTTGCCCACATGCTTATGGAATAGAATCATTACCAGTTATTTCTGAGAAAGTCACATTCCAAGCTGAGTCTTTCAGATCTTAAGAGAAAAATTCTAAAGACTCGGTTCACAATTCAAAAGTTCCTTTCATTCAATTTAAGGTTCTCATTAAAAACAGGGTGGGCTTTTCTGCCAGTCTTCTATAATGCTTCAGGGAGTAATACTTTGGGTTGAAATATGCTGCTTTAATATGATTCCACTTCCTGATTGGTGAAAATGCCATGAAAAGAAAGCCAAAATTACACCTTACTTTAGCCCCAGATATGGTTCCCCTTGGTACTGAAAAAAGGAAATACATATCCAGTCACTACATTTTAGTTAGTTAACTCACTACCTCCATTTTGACTTCACCTGAAATCAAATCATCTGCTTCATACTCATGTCTTAATGTGCTCACCTGCTAAAACAAGCTTTCTGGTCATTAAGCCCTCCCCCAAACCTGCAATTAACAAAGCAATAAAACCCCCAAATCAACAACAACAACAAAGTAAACCTTGCAGCACCACCTCTCAGTCTTGAATTACATAACAAGTAGAAGAGTCTTATTTCCATAGATCCGTTTGCTTTGGTAATTGTTGTCTTTCCCTCTTGTGTCTTAAAAGCTGACATTAACAAAATGACAACTTAAAAGCCCTCCTTACTCTCAGCTTGAACTTGAAACAGAATCAAAGCAGAGCTAGAATAGCTTTCTAAATTAGCAAGGGAACCTACTGTTGAGTAGACTATTACCCTGCTTGCGTTTGTTCATACAGCTTTATTTCCTCCTTCCCACAATAGGGCCACCTATCACTTACCTCACAAAGCTACCTCCTTCCTGTTCACTTTCTCAAAGAATTTAGTTAAAACAAAATAAAAACCAGCATCGAGTCTTTTGCACTTGAAAGCACTTAGCCACTTCAAATGGCCAAACAGCATCACATAATTTCGAAGACAAAATGCAACAATATCTTGAAGTGCTCAATGAACACACAGTGGGCTATATTTTCAAAGGGGCTGTGCAGAAGCTCTGGAAGTTTCACGGTTAGCAAGTGTACGTGCAGCATGTGTAGTTGCATGCAGTATGCCAGGGCTGCAAGTACACCAAGGAAACATATAGTGCAAATAGCATAGATTAGCTGTCCTGCAGGCCTGATAAAGAAGCTCTTAATTAATACATAAAACCAAAGCTTATTATTATTATTCTTGAATGCACCCAGTGGTATACATCTTTTGGAGATCAACAGATACAACCACTTTAGAAATGGAAAATCTGGAGTCTGAAAGGCACAGAAGCACGACAAGAATTCCCTCAAAGAGTTAGCAACACAGACAAAACACATTCTCCCTTTTCCAAGTCTCCTACCCTTGCACAGGAGAATCCAGAATTATGCAGATTAGCAGACATAACCTAGTTACTGGGCTGATTTCCTTACAGGTTTTAGCATTCATAAAGCAGCTTAGCATGCAAAGTTGATAGGTGCTGATTTCCCACATGTCTCTTGATCATTTTCCCCACAATTCTAGTTCACAGTGAAATCTCTGCACATCATGAGTAAACGTACTTCTTACAGAGACACTTCAGAGCTCAGGAGCAATGAAGAAGGGCAAGAAGACAACAAAGTTTCCCTGGAGCTCTTGTGTGATTAAGGAAAAATACCGCTCACTCCCCACTGAGTATGTCCATAGGCTGCAGTCATGGCACAGTTCTACCTTGCAACCCAAGAGCTCTGTGCTGACAACATTTAAAATAAATAGAGTAGGAACTTCATAACAACACAAAGAGTACGTATGGAGCCTAAAACCACTAGGAAATTTGCAGCAACAGCAAACATAAGACCAACATGTCAAGAATACTAAAGAAATCGCTGACTATGATAATGAACCACCTTTGAAGAAACACAACCAAATCTCACCTTGCTAAATGAATTGTGTCACATGTTAACCCCAAAGCAGCAGTTTTTACTTACAGTTTCCTTTTTCAGCCACCTCGCTGTGCTGGGCCTGAATGATGATCCCAGGATGAAGCACTATGCAGCCAGGTTCTCCTGAAGCAGCACCCAGGGTCAGGCAAAGAGAATCACTTATAACCTCACGTTCCTGGTGGCTTTCTTCATCAGCTGCAAGCACTTCTGATTAGTCTGCTGGAAAATGAAGATGCAGCTAGGACTGACTCAGCTTTTCATCTCATATTCACTAATCCCCTAAACCTGGGTGCAATTCAGCCCAGCCTCAGTGATTGTCTTCCAGCAATACAAGAAGGTCATCAGAAGCTGCCCTGATGGAAAGAAATGGCCACCCATGTCTGCATTGAAGGGTAGAGTTGCCTGTGTTTTCCCTCATCCCTACTGCACAGTGGTGTTCATAGCACATATGCACCATTGTTTGCCTGATATTTACTGTGTGCACCAAGCGTTTCACTGAAAGACAGAAATGGAGGCAGCTGCTGGGCTGGGCACTGCCCAGGAACTTCTGGAAGGAGTGGGAGGGACAGGACCACTGCTGAGCATGCTGAGTGCTTACACTGAGCATGCTGAGTGCTTACACCGAGCATGCCTGGTGCTGGGTGTTATTTATTCAAAAGCTGAGCTTTTGGGGCTTCTCAGGTGACACCCACCACCAGGAAAAAGTGGTGATGGGAGCCTGTGAACAGTTCAGCAAAGCTGGCTGTCACCTACAGTTTGATGTGGCTTGTAGGGCATCTAGGCATTCGTTTTGGTAGTAAATCACAACTGTTAGCGTGTTTCTGATACCACAGTAGGTGTTTTTCGTAATTTATAGGTGCCTTTTTCAGAGGTTAATCTTGCTTCCTAACAACCCATTTTTCCTTTCCATAAATTATTACAAATGACACAGTTTCAAAAGACACACAGAGAAGACACAAGCCTAGTTTTTTTTTCATTTAAATTAAAAAAAGAAATTCCCAAATTAAGCGATAAAATCTCCCTTTTAAAGTGATTCCCTATTGGAAACTGATTATCTCAGCAAAGGAGATACCTTGGTTTCAGAGATCAGTAGGGTGGGACAAAGAAGCTGCTGAAGATTGAAATGGTGATTTGTAAATGGTGGGATGGAACATCAACTGTAATGTGTTAGAAACAAGAGAACCACTAAGATAACTACAAGGACCCTTATCTTCTTGTCACCCAGAGTTGTTGAGATTGACCGCTCAGATATGGCCCCACCTTAACTACTCTGAGCTGATTTGATTTCATTCCCCCTGTATATGCAATGAGGTTCCAGGAATAAAGTATGTTTGTCATGAAAAAACATGAATTTGAAAACAATTCTGTGTATAAATTTTCTGTGAAATCACTGCTTGGCAGAAGCACTCTGAGGACAAATCCCGAGCTTCTCCAGCGCTGAATAAAGTGTACCTGCCTTAATTGTTAGATTAAACTGTTAAGCGTAAGTTTCTTTGTTTCAAGATTAATGTAGAAGCAGCAAGGATCAGAGTTGCTCCTGCACAAGCAAGCTAACCTTGGTGTGGAGAGAAGGCAATGGTATTTATCTTGTGAAAGGCCAAGGCTGCTGATACCACGACGGCAAAGAGATGTAGGCCCCTCTGACCAACAAGGGTCACACAGCACAAAGTGGCACTACTCGCGATGGCAACAGTTAACCAGACACGTGCACGCAGATCACGCAGGCTGCCCGCGTTGGCTCTTGTGCTCAATCACAAGCGTTGATGTGAAAATTATGACTTGTAATAACACCAAACTTTTCTTGTCTCTCCAGACATTCTCTTACAACTTCTATACAGCACAGCAATGGGCTTTCCAAGTACAATCCCCTTACATATATCCCAGCTACGTGACTGATACCATCTGACATGCCAAAACACTTCCCTGATGGGCCTTAGCAGAGTGAGAAAGATAGAGTATTAGACATTAATCTTAATGGCCAGGAAAACTTAGAATTTATATTTTAAAATAGAAGTAATATTTAATGTGTTGCAGTGTTATATTTAATACGTTGCAATATTAAATAAAATGGAAAAAAAATTAATTCTTTGGGGAAAAAGCTTCAGATATACTACACATTTTTATGGGGGAAAGGCCATCTTCCTGTTGTTTCTTTTTCAGGTATACTATCATTCAATAGAATCAGTCCTCACTTAAAATAAAAGATATGCATCAGTGCAATGTAGTACTGATTTCAAGGGACCTATTTTCACAGCAGACTGCTACCTGGCAGGGGTAAGCCTGACGTGTTTTAGCTGTCTGAAAGAGCCTGCTATGTTATGGGTTCTCTATCACAACACCAACAATTTTAATATTCATAGCTCACTAGTCTTTGTTCCTAAGCCTAAGCCTCTCCCTCATTTCTTCTGTTTATCTCTTCATCCTATTTTCCAGCCTCTTTCCCTTGCACCTCTCTCCTTTTGTTCTTTTCCATTTATCACAGCCCTTGAATCACAACCCTGTTGCCAGACAGTTTGTCCTCTGTGGTGCTGAGTGGGCACTTCAGAAGGCAGCAAGTCTCCTCGCAGGAAGCGACTGCTTATTTCACAAACGGAGAGGAGCATCAATTCAGCACAGCGGGAGAAATTACAGAACACAGCCTGGAGGGGTGGTCGATGAGACGGAACACTGTTCTGGAGCATTCTGGCTAAATTTAACCTCTTAATAGAAGTAGATTAGAGCATCCTGATATTAAGGACCATGTGAGGGGGAAATGGGGAGAGCAAAAGAATAAAGGGGGCAAATAGGAGGAATAGGGAGTCCTCATCTAAGAAACATGAAATTGCAGATAATGTACATAGAAATCCTTCCTGATATACGCTATATAGGATGGTCTTGTTATGTTTTACTCAGCAGTTTGCAGGGGTGCATTTCTGTTGTCATAGTGGTAAGTCTGAGCAGTCACACCTCTGGCTGTGCTTCTTCTGCATCTGGGATGTGGTGTGTGTGGAGACTTAGGGGAAGAGGGTAGAAAAAACCATATTGTCCCTCACAAGTCATTCAGACAAATCCAGAAAATAACCTGTGCTGCATACTTCAAGCCAAAAAAAGTTGGGATTTTTTTTCTTTTTTCCCCTAAAAAGGAACTTCCTCGCTGTCCAAAATATTTTGCAAACATGATCAATCATGCTTTCAAACAGGTGCTGAGAAAAGACTCGTTCCCATTTTTCTACATGGGGAAACTAAGGAATGTTTCCCGAAAGTTAGTTTGAGACAGAGCTCTGGACTGACCAGGCACTAGGGACATTACTGCTAAATGGAAATGTAAAATTGCATGTTAATAGAAAACACTCAGAAAGCCATAAGGAGGCTACTGCTTTAACTTCATCACACTTATTAATGTAGACGGATAGTAGAGGAAAAAACAGACCAGCAAGCCAAGATAATTTTTACCTCTGAGTTATGATGGATAGCAGTGATCCAATAAAGACATTTGAGTGGGATTTTATAACACATTATTTCTGTTTCAATCAGGCACTATAAAGCAGCAACAGGACTTATATACTTCACAGCCACTTTGGATTATTGAGCGCTCACTGTAGGCTGAAAGAGCACTTAGAGCTCATCAAATTAAGCAAAAATGTACAAATTAAGTACTATCAAGCCCACAAGCCAATGCATTTACAGAGATTGAAGAAGGGGGAACAGAAGAGAATTAAAGGATGAGGCATTAAAATCTACTTTACAGTATGCTTTTAAGAAATGACATTCATGACCGAAGAAATCAATTAACACGCATCTCAGTCCATCCTTGTACCAAGGCAGGACCTATTTTCCACACCTCCCTGTGGACAACTATCTGTTTTTCCTGGTCACTGATTATTGCAGTGTTTCCAGAAAGCATGATTTACTGTCTCCCATGCTTACTGCAGCTTATATGACATGCCTGTCATTGAAGGCAGGCTCAACCTGCAGCTTGACAACTGCAGCCTGTATACCAAGCTCAGGATCTCACACCAAGAGCCCATTCCGTAGGATGCCATGTAGAGCAGAGACACTGGTATGCTACGGGCCAAAAATACAGCCTTCTGAATTCAGAGCAGCTTTCCAGTCTCTGAAATTCCTTGTCCAGGTTTAGTGATCCCAGGAATTACCTTTCTTCTCCCTCTCTCCCTCTCTCTGTACCCAGAGACTCACAGCTTGCTTTTTGGCACTATTCCTTTCCTTTGCTGCCTGTTCCTGGACATCCATCATACATCAGCAATGCTTTTTTTTTTTTTTTTTTTGGTTCCTGGTGGCTCCCATGCAAGTTTTCAATACACTTGGGAGCACTTAGGCCCTCAGCTAAGACAGGAGGCTAACTCAGGCTGAAGATATCTTAAGCAGGAACTGGAGGCAGAAGGTACCTGCTCATCTCAGGAATGATTGGAAATCAATGCCTTAAAGGCACAGGGTAACAAGAGGGCAGTTTCACCATTGTAACACCTACTCAGGAGAGAGAGAAAGAACAGCTAGAAATAGACAGATGATGAAGAAAATACAACAAACACTATATTTTTCCTTCCATATAGGCTATCTGAGACTGAATCCTTTGTTTGTGCCTTTTATTGTTGTGATACATTTCAGGAATTGCCACAAAATGCTGATTATAGCACAAGCTAATATAGTTCTTCAAAGCAAGGAGAGAAAAACATTTAGAATGATGATGATGTCCAAAATTAAAATAGATTGGAAAAGAATCACAGACCAAAAAAAGACTTTATGGATCTGTTAAACTGTTTGGGAAGAAGACTGATAGAACTTTAATCTACATTGCAGCATGAAACACCACCTTTCTAGCATGGACTTTACAGTAACAATTAAATACAGTTGTCCTCAAAATATTAATATTCTTTCACATGCCTATAAAGGCAAGACCTCAGATATTAAGACACCAGCTGACAAATCTCACTGAAGACTCTTCAGATCAAGGAGAGGTTTTGTTTCTAAAGCAAGTTGTAACAACCAAAAATTTATTAAGAAGAAAAATGGCAGCACTAAATAATAATCAAATTTGTTGAGTGTGTTTTAAATATATGACCCAAAATACAATGAACATTTTATGAGTGGTATTTGCCAATTTCTTTTAAAGGAATTTTTTCTGTGTCTATTATTAATCTCTGTTCATCTTTCAGATCTCTATAGTGTTCTTACAGTGAAGGTGTTTGATTAAACTATCAGAGCCAAATTAAGATAAGAAAAGCAACCAGCTAAGATAGAAAAACATTCTCTTTCTATTTCCTACTAAAGCATTGGGTAGACAGCCCATATAGCAATGTGGAATGGTTGAATTGAAAAGATTTTTAAAAGATTGGATTCCGAGGAATAATCCTTCAATGACTGAACTTCATTCAAGGGGCACTACACAGCAGGTGTTGCAATTTAGAAGAAAGCACCTACCCTACATTGTTTGAGAAAGTAAAATTTCATAATATGCATGTGCTCTTTAATCACCTTTATTTTAAATAGTACAGAGTGCTGGTACCATGGATGTGTGAAATACAGAAGCACTATTTCTAGCCAAGTCTCAATGTAAGGTGTCAGTTGGTCTTTCTCCTTCTTCTGTGGTAGACAAAGAGACAAGTAAAGTTGGTGAGGTTTGTAGGTGTCTAGCACTCCTGTTTACACGAAGAAATACAACCTATGTTCATATGCACATACATTTATGCAAAGGTACATACATCCACACATACAGACAGCAGCTATGGATCACAGTCTGTGGTGCCATCTGGTGGAAAGAAGTCAGCAGCAGCAGTTCTACTGGTACGTTAACAAATACATGTGCGGGTATCCTTAAAATAAGGAAGGAATTAATAAAACTCCAAAAGAAGAAGGGTCTGATCCATGTGATTTATAGAAGCCGGAGTGTTCATCAAAAAACAATCAGTTCCAGTCTATCTGAAAAACTAAAGCTTCTTACCTTGAATGTCCCAGACTGTCACATTCATTAATATGGATCAGCAGTCATTGATGAGCTTTTAAAACCGCAAAAGGCTTAAATGGGTTATGGAAAAATGTAAAGACTCTCTGACATTTCTAACTGTCTCCATCCTTGATGCTGTCTGAGGTAGATGAGTTGGAGTCTTGCAGATTTACCGGAAGCAATCGTCTTCAATGCCTTCAACTTCTGCATCTCATAGAGAACCTTTTTAAAGTAAGCAAATATTTACATGAATACAAGCTCAAATACTTTTTTCTGACGCTCTGTCAACTTCATCTGGCATGAATTGTCTCCTTTTCCCTCAGTAGATGCAGTACTTGGGGTAGAAATGGGTTTCTAGAGAATCATAAGCAATCATTTATTTTAAAGAAAGATTGCTTGGGAATAATGTTTGCTGTATATACACAGGAAGTCCTCATGTTTTATTTAAAGACTCTGGGTTGGCTTTCTAAAAATTCCCTTTAGTTTTTGAATAAGGTTTAGTACTGCACCAGGTTAACAAAATTCAGTCATTTGAGAGCTACTATATACTTGTAGCTGTGTATTTACGGTTATACTGAGGACTAAGGATCAGGCATGACATTGTTAATTCTTCCATAGCAGAAGTAAGGGCAGCAAAACCAAGGTTGAAATGTTCATCAAAGTGGCAACATTGTATCTTTTTCACATCCTTTTAAAGGTAGGTAGCTTGACCTGTCAGATGAAGATCCTGGCGTGAGTCAGTTAATTAAATAATGCTTGGGGGTGTTTCAGAAAGGCTGGAAAGTTTGTCAAAGGTTTTATGTTTCATGTGAACAAAACCAAATACATGTCCACATACCAGTGACAATTAGCTTCTGCAGCTAAGGAGAACGTGCCATCTACACGTCTTCTTCCTCCTTTTTTTTTCCCCAGGCTCTCTTGCCATTTCCCCAGTCAGTGGTTGTCTATCAATTCTCTCCTTCATTGTCAAGCTCTCACAAGGCTCCATCCACCTCCCTGACAGCCATCAAACCCTTTCCATATAGCAGGTAGAAAGGCAGCGAGGAAGAAAGGTGATACAACTAAACAATAATCCCAACTTCACTAAGATAACATCTTAATCCAATGGCAGTTTTTCTTGATAAAGAGAGAGCAAAATCTTGGTTGGATAAAATTTTAGGACTTGAGTTGTGGTTAAACTGCCTTTACAGCCAGCGAATTAAATTTATTGCTTGCTCTCTAAAACCCGGCATTATCAAAATGTGTTCTCAAGCAAAAAAAAAAGGAGTTAAAACGTACGACTTCTGTTTCTGCCATTTTCTTATTTCTGCAATTCTTGATTTTTGCTCAGGTTCCTTTGTTTCTGATTGCTTATATTACAATGTCTGAATCACAGATGGCTTCTTGTGTCCAGTGAACGCAGCAGAATAATTCCTATTGACTTTACTGGATATAGAATTGGATTTACTGTCCATTGCTCTAATATGTTAGATTACTTTCCTCCTGCTATTCCTTTCCTTTATGTAAATAAAAGATGAATATAGGGAAGTTGTATGTATTGGCTAATGCAGTTGTTGGAAGAATGGAAGCTAAACACAAACACTGGCTATTTCGTGGAACAATTTTTTGGTACATTTTTAACAAAATCTTTGTCCACAGTTTTGACTGACTAGGAAATGTCAAAAAACAAACTTTCATTTCCTACAGAAAGGAAACCCTCTTCCAATGACTATAGTTTGCACTTTCTGCCCTTCTGTAACTGAGAATCTTCCCCACACCACACCCATCATTAAAATCCATTGGAAGAAAATTATCATTTTTTTCCCTGTTTTTCTAATGGAGCTCCTTGTTTTCTGTCTATGCCCAGAAATAATTACTGCGAGTATGTGGGAGGTTCACTTGTAGGACAGTTCAGCAAGTTCAGTGGTGAATGCCTGGAAGACCCCGTGATGTACATTGTTACTAAGATTAATGATTCTTATTATTGATGCAGAACCATAAATTTATACAGGATATGTCAAGAATAAATAAAAGCAGTGTGTTCTGCTGTGAAGAGTTACAGCAGGAAAACAGCAACGATTTACAAAAAGCAAATCTTAACAGACAGACAAACACATTACAAAACTGTGAACATGCTAGTGTTTCTTTTGTAGTTCTTGGGAATGTTGTCTTTCCACTATACTGGGAGGGGAGCTGGGCTCTTAGTGGCTATACGAAAGCCAAAACATAAAATAGAATTGAAATTTAACAAGGTAGCTGATTAGTTTCCT
The DNA here is from genome assembly GCF_032191515.1 of Phaenicophaeus curvirostris. Taxonomy (NCBI): domain Eukaryota; kingdom Metazoa; phylum Chordata; class Aves; order Cuculiformes; family Cuculidae; genus Phaenicophaeus; species Phaenicophaeus curvirostris. The sequence continues at coordinate 46,627,460 of NC_091397.1, read as the reverse complement.
CATAAAACCTTGGAAAAGTAATTTAAAGACCTTTTTTTTCTATGAACACTCACCTGAATGCATGCATGACTGAAGAAGCTGACAGTAAATGGGAAGGTGTCCTAATTTGAGTAAGCAGGGAAGGGAGTTTCTTTTTAGTTTCAGTGATTTCTTTGCAGGTTGACAAAGGAACATTATCAGCTGCATCTGCAGTGCACTCTTCTTTCTGGGCTGCTGCTGTGCATCCTCACTCAACAATAAACCCTCTGCTCAAAGGTGGTGGCACAAACTCGTACTGTGGAAAGCAAGGGCTGGTAGTGTCTGTTAATCTAGGAAGTATTTAGGTGATCAACAGCAATGTATGGATAACTTGGGATAAATTTAGATATCCACTTCTGCCTGAGACAGAAGGAAAACACTAATTTCACCTGGGTCCTGAAGGACAGGCAGGGAAATATAGCAGAAAAAAACCTTCAGGGATTTGGGTGTTCCATATTAAAAATATGATTATCCTGTGGGTAAAGTTGACTCTTCCTGCAGTGGTTTTTGGTTGTAAAAATGTAGGAAAGTCATCTGATTTTGTGCATAATGGAATGTATGTCTGAAGTAATTATAATGTTGCAAAATAAAATATGGGAAAAGTAAGACCAAAACTCTTGAAAACCTTCAAACCCTGTAACTAGATGCAGGCATGCAGTCTAATATTATGAAAGAATACAAAATAAGAAAAAAAGAACCCAGACCCAAACCAAGTCACATATAGATGCCGTATGAGCCCACAAGGAGGAAAGGACTAGGATCAGAAGCATTTAAAAGCTAAGGCAAGAGGGGATATACAATAGCATTTGTTCCTCAGTACCTCGAAATCACAATAATACCTTACACTCTCACATACATTACACTTCTCCTCCTGAAATCATTTGTGTCTTTCCTGTGTCCTCACAATGTACTCAAAAGCATAAATTAGGCTCCTTCATGAATGATTTTTCTGGGCTGTTCTTGACTTGTTCCCCCTGCGGCTGAATTATAAGAGTTTTCCCATTGCATGTAATGCTAAGCACAGGGACTCCTTCAGCTGGCACCTCTCACACATCGCTTCTGGCTTCATTTGTAGCACACCTCGTAGGTATTTCCATTGCTTTTTCTAAGACTTAATTACTGAAAACATGCCTGGGCAATATCAGCCGACACTAAAATGATTTCCTCTTTAATGTCAATTGAAAAATGAGTTCCGTTTCTTGCTCCAAATATCACTTTCATGTCAGTTATTTCATGAGCCCAGGAGAGTTTTACTAGACCAGCCAGCTGCCCTGGGTGGAATCGTGCCTTGTTGGCCCAAGCTCTGCAAGCACACACTCAGCTGTTACTGGCATTCTGCGTTTTGAGTGCTCAATACCTATAGGAACAATAAGTATTTTGAATAGGTCTGCATTTAGTGGGAAGTGGAGACAGTGCTGCAGGGGCTACTGTTCAGACAAATGAAGTCTTGCAAGGAAAGGAGGTTTGGAGGCTTCTTCAGTAAAGCTATGGCAGAGGACCAAAAATTTTTTTTTGTTGCTCATTTTGGTGAAAATATTGCTGGGGTGGGCAGGCAATGAGTAGTTGAGGGACGAAAGGGACTGGGACTTTGTTGTGTAAATAATTTACTTTGTGTCATTGTAGATATCACTAGTCGGAAAATTAATTCTGCTACAAAATTTTTCATACCATGTTTTGGAGCCCTTGTTACTGATAAAGTGAATGCTTGCCCGCGCCACAGTGAGGAGGAGAAGATTTTCTAGGACAGGTGTTGATGTCCTGCTATCTGACATTCAGGTTTCCTTGTTCCCTCACAGCCTGTGTGCACCTCAGCCATCCATCCTGCTTCAGTCCTTTCCCTTTTATCTGTGCATAGAATTAATCAAAATTATTTGCTAATTCACTCACCAGGGCAACTCATGCTCGGTCTGTTTCAACCTTCCTAAACTATAGCTACCTCCAAGGAGAGGCAAAATGGGACAGAGCCTCACTAGCCTGCAAAGTCTCTTCTGAGTTGAGGAAGCTCATTTCCTACCTCTTCTTATTGGGAAGTTCATCTATTTTCACTCTTTTTTTCCCCAGTTAGCTTCAGTCTTTAACATTCCTACTCAGCAGATGAACTACATCTCTCAGGTAAACAGTCTACACCACCACAGGGAGCTTTGATGCTCAAAGCCCTACTTTTAAATGAGAATTCTTTCCAAGCATATAAAAAATAATATGCTTTGGAAAGAAATAACCAAGGAAGTCTCATCAGAGAATCTAGTGTGGTTATATCTTGGCACTCATACCTTGGGTACTTTCAGAGGTTTCTCCTAGGTGCTGTGTAGGCAAGGAATGGCAGTCACCTCACCCTCTGCATGCCAAACAGGATGCAAAATGTGGGTGGGACAGATAAATGAGCTGGAAGCAAACTGGGAGAAGAAGGAAGTTGTAACAAAACAAACCAGGATTCAGCTGAAGAGCAGAGGGTTTTGCTTTCACAGTTCCCTGATACTGTCGCCACAGCTGGAGGAAGTTTCTGACACATTTTTTTTCAGTTGAGAGGGGACAGGGAGGACTCGTTCTCTCACACTTTCTATCCAGAGAAGCTGGCTATAAAAGCTGAAACATATTACAGTAATAAGCATATTTCACACAGCCAGGGCTAGCAAATGGAAAGATTATTGCTGCAGCCCAGGGAAGTCCTTGATGTGGAAGGAAACCTTCTTTGTCCATGGGCCTCTTGCACCTCTGTGCAGGGGCAGATTCCTCATAAGGAGCACAGACGCTGTTGTCAGCATGCAGTGAGCACCAAAAGGGTTGTGTTCAAAGGGAAAGCAAGGAGAAAACGTCATTTGCAGAAACCACCTCCTATGCAGCCCCTGCCCTCAATGCAAAAGTAAGGCACAAGGGACAGTTTTATGGTTAACTCACTGCACAAGTCCTTAAAGAAAAAAGGTTCCCATCTAGGTTATGTTTAGGCGAGGGCCTCATCTACAAAGGCAATTCAGCTGTCTTGTATGGTAGAAAAACCCCAGCCATCAGCTTTCTACCTCAGTCATTGCTACAGACAAAATTCATCACTAGTCAGAGCCAGCTCAAAGCACCATTCACACGTCGGTCAGGCCTCCAACACAAGTGTTTGCTTGAAGACGTATCTCATCCAAGCCACACAGGTCTGCACAGGGGTGAATTATACACCTCAAGATGATTTTGGTGGCAGCACTTTCACCAGCTGAAACTACTGGGTAACTACATTTTTCTAAACAACAGTAGATGTTTCTTCCAAGCACAAAGAATTGGATATTATCCCAAAACTGTCATCAGCAAACAGCTGTTTACATCCTCACAGTACAATCAATATATGAAAAGGGAAATGAGTTTTGGAAAGCAGTCCTTGAACTCCGTGCTATAGCCAGCTATTGCTGTGAAAAGTAACCAGTAATGCTGGAGCCAACTGTACTCAGCTGTGTCTGAGGGTCTAGCAGAATTATGAATCACTTAATGGATTAAGCAGATCATTTTTGCTTCACCTCATAAGCTTAGCAGAACATGTCTTTTTTCTATGTTTGCAGAGTACCCAGTGAAGAATGGGGCCCCTGTGTGTTATTCTAACAAATATTTATTTGCTTATTTGGAAGCACGCAGAGGACGTAATACCAAAGAGGCACAGCTGAGAAACAGCGAAGAGACTCCACGAAAATGGAACTTCTTGGGTCTCTCGAAGTCTCAGCTTTACAGCAAGAAAGCCAGGCTTTTGGGGTGTTAGTTAAGTAACTCTTCACTCCTGGAACTTGCAGCACAAACTGAAAAGGAAAGCATTGGATCAGATCTCCACTTCTGCTGATGGCTAACTCAGCTCTCTTCACTGTGCCGTGGACATTAAGGCTCAGACAAGCGTTTGGGTGGCTATGAACTGGATGACAAGCGTATGTTTGGTTACTCCAATGGCTTCATACTGCACCTGTGAACACACATACAAATTTTTAATTCTGTTGGCTGGATATGCATAATTCCCAAGCAAGAGAAAGAGAGAGTGAGGGAAGTTTTAAAGAACTCAAATTTCTCTATTTCTTTATCTTGCTCAAACGACTTCTTCCTTGCTTTTCTCCAGCTAATGATTGCTGTGTCTCGGCATAAGCTGATGAGATCTGCCCAGTCCTCTGCTTCTGCTTCCTCCTCTGTACTAAAAAGGGATTCAATGGTGGCCATGCACCTCCTTCACATGTTACCAAATTAACTAAAAAATAACCAGATCCCATGTGGACAGCTCAGAGGAGCTTGAGTATTTCATGTGAGATTGGCAGTGGGTGGAAGTTGCTCTGCTTGAGGAGAATGTCCTAGTGGGGTGCTGTGTGGTGTAGCACAACTGTTAATAAAGAGGAAATTATTTCTGAGTGAAAAATGTGGGATTAGATCCCACAGGAATGATGTTCAAGGAGCTTACGCAATTTTCAGTTGGCTGTGTATCAATAGCTGAATTCCACACAAGACAGAGAATATATTGTCTGTTAACAAATGGTGAAATAAGTCAAATAATAGGTTTAAATCATGCTTTCAATTTTGTTTTCTCAGAAACTTCTATTTTTTCAGCAGTATTTCAATGCAACCAAGCTTAGGATCTCAGCTAACCACACCATAAAAACTCTTCAACTTTAAAAAACAGCTGTGTCATTTAAATTAAATCAACTTTTTATTCCTCAGTTTAAACTGAAGCCCATATCCAGTAGATTATTTAGTTATCTTTTATGTTCCTCCAGATCAAGTTCAGTGATGGCCCACTGCAAAGCAAGATAACAGAAGCGAGCAGGCTTTTAGCAGAGTTTTACATTTAAAAATTTTAAAGGAAGGAAATGGTTTGGTCACAGCCTCTTTACCCCAAAGTGGACTTCTTCAGGAACAATGTAACGTCAGTAAACAAAAAGATTGCGTGCAGCCTCAGGATCACTTCTGTCAGCCAGTGCTTATCACCGTGACCTAAGCTCTGCTAAGTCAAATGGAGATGTTTGCATAGCGTATAGTCTTCTCCTGAAGACCAGACTGACAACAGTGGGGTGAGGAGCCAAGGCACAGAGAAAGGCTCCAGCAAGTTTACCAACAGTCAGGAAGACACTTAGATTTTTATCTTGGTTTGTTTGCCACTTTTGATAACTTCTGCTGCAGTCCTTTGTGCTCCTGAACCTTTGCTTCTGTGTTTGCTGATGGTTATTGGCACATTGAGACCTTGCTCTTCATTTGCAATTTCCGGTCACCCAAAATAATTCAAATAAAAAGTATTTAAATGTGGTAAGTGCAGAGTTTCCCTCAGTTTATTCTATACCAGCTGTATTTTTGCCTTTTTTTCTCCCCTCTGCCTGAAATCTCAGGGAGTGACAATCAGGGCAAATGGCTTTCTCCACATGAAACTCATGGACTTACATTCCAGATGCAGAGTACTGATAAACACAACCATCTCCCTCCAGAAGCAACATACATCACACATTACAAAAGCTCATTTGTCCTTGTTTTTTAATTCTACAGAATAGGGAGAAGACTTAGTGTTAAATACAGTAGTATCATTTACTAACTTTTTTTTTTTTCCTTACACTGATGGGGGGACCAGGAGGATGAGAGGAGAAAGCCTTTTTACATACACTTCTGTGGAAGATGATGCAAAACCCACTCAGCCCGTTTCTGTATGTACGTGGAAGGCCAACTGACAGACAACAAAATCAAACTCATAGACACCACAGTTGTTAGTGATACCCTTGTTAGTATGATTTGAAGTGAAATGATCTTGGAAATTGAGTAATCTTGGAAGTAACATATCTGAAGCTGAGTGCCAGAGCACTGGTTATAAACGACCTTAGCACCACCTGTGATGATGGGACAAATTGCCCCACTTTCTGCTGCTCTCCCCAGGCTCCACAACTACCAGTCAGGGGGCTAGGCAGAGTGTAGCTTCAGCCTCCTGCTCTCCTCTTTCTCTCACCATCATCACAACCAGCAGCAGTGGGCGTTTCAGCGTAGGTGCAGTTGAAACAAACCCTCTTTCCCACTTCCTCTTCCCATTCCTCCATCTTCTAAAGATTTCTTTGGGTTTTTCTGATTAGGCTGAAGGGAGTAAGAAGCTCACCTGTTGATACTCCATTGGACAGAAAGAATGAAAAGGAAAGTGTGCAGGCAATCCCACAGAAGATGGTTAGTGCAGAAGCATTCCTGGTAGGTGAAAAGGAGCACTCGGTGGTTTCCAACCTGTGAATAAAGCTCCTTGGCTGGGGAGGAGACTGACTGGACACCTCCAGTCTACCCTCACCTTCATCACAGAAACAGCCCTTGTGGGAAGAAATGAACACGGCAACGTGAGAGCCGCTGATTGAAGCAGCCATGGGGAAGTAAGCCAAACCGCTTTCTTGTTCCCTGTGAGATGTGGCGGAGGAGGCAATTTACTTTCCAGTTTCCCTTTTAAGATGAAGTATGGCTTGCACTAGCACTGCCTAGGCTATACTTTTTCCATAAATAAAGATTTTCTGTCTTCCATGTGGCAACTTTTGCCCTGAAGTCACTCTTTAAGCATCAGGAACAGAGGCAATGTTCTTCTAGCAAGTGAGCACAGCTGAGAGCTGAACAGCAGACACCCATTAGCATTAAATACTCAGTCCTGGTGTGGGAGAAACTTTCTCCTGTATTTCACCTCCTAACACATGGCTGGTTGTGCTGCTGAAAAGGCAACAGAGCCGTCTTGTCTCTCCAATTCTTTCCTTCCATTTGGTGAAGACGCAGAGGAGGCAGACTTTGCTGTGAAGCCTTTCTGCTCCCTCCCTGCGCTCAGCACAAGAGCCATGGCCTCAGGAAGCCTCTGCAGAAAGGTGCCACAAGAATACAGAGTCACCCAGCTCTTTTCTTTCTTTATTTTTTTATTGAAAGCTTCATCAAAGAAAACAGAAGTTTAAACCTAACATCCACTGATCTACAGAAAGCCCCAGGAGTGGGAAAATGGCAGCTGTTAGGATTGTGGTACAAATGGAAAACATAAAAAAAATAAAATCATAGCAGTACAGATCTTTCAAAGACATTCTGAGACATCAGCACACAGATGCCCATATAAATAAGATTTATAATTTAATGTATCGCAGAGGTTCTGTATTCTACATTTGGCTACAGTGAGGTCTGTAAGGGCTTTAAAGAACCTCTGTCCCATTTGTGTGATGCATGTTTTCTTGATAGGACGTTCATCTGCTTTCAAAACTGCTTTGATTTTTCTTACAGACAGAATTAGTTCTCCTTTAAAAAGGGAAATCAATTTAAAATTCCTATATGAATTCTGTATGCTTCCTGGTTTTACATAAAATTTTTTTGCCTCCAAAAGATAGTAGAATTTTCTTCCATTCTGGAATACAGTATATTTGTTAATACTTTAGTTACATAAACATCATGTTCTCTTCTCTAGGCTGTATTTTTGGGCTTTTAAAAATATAACTGACTGTAAATTTCACCAAATTAATAAAATTATTATCCAAGAGAAAGACACTTAAAGGCAGAAAATTAATGTGGGGCAGATACTTTCTTAAGGTCAACAGATCCAGATCTTGGAAGGTGCTTACACCTTGCAGGCTTTGGCCCTACAAGGTAAAATGGATTTGTGAACCTGTTAAAGGCTGACATTTTTCCCTTCATTACACATTCTTATTAAGGTGAAAGAACTCAGCTGTCACTGTTAGGAAATTAATAACTGAACTGAACAACTGAAATAAACACAAGATTTTTTCTCATCGTGGAAAGCTGAACCAACACTAGGATTTACTTTTTTACAGCTTTTCTCTGACAATTTTCTGCTTAATTTTAACAAAGAGCATGTTAATAAAGGGGAGAAGAAAGCGTCTCTTCTGCCTGCTTTGAGGCACAAAGGTGAATAAATCTCTGGGGTACATACAGGGTTCTAGCCTATTTGTGTGACAGGAGCAATATAGAAGTCACTGCTCTTTTTGAGGGAAAAATAACTCTCCTTACACTGAATTTTTGCTGCTTGCTGGGATTCTAGAAATCTGCTCCACTGAGGAAGACGAGAAATCTGCTGCTCACTCAGCCCTCCTTCTGAGAAAGTGTGCGCGCATGATTGTGTAAATGTATTATCAAAAATGAAAGGAATCATTGTTACTAGAGTCAATTGTCATTAAACAGAAAAGACTAACTCACCCAATATCAGCATTTGTGTTGTTTACTGTTTTGCATTTCCATCACACCATGACTGTTTTCTTAGTTCATGTGGGCTACCAAGAAAGACCAGGATAACCCCTTACCCTAGGGCACTTCTTTTATATCCAAACAAATCTCATGTTAAATAAAGTTTCAAAAGAAATTTTGACCATGCGTGCATCAAGCACTACTATCTTCATCTACCACATTTGGTCTCATCACTAAAAATGGATTGATTCGTTACTTTAAGCACATTATCACTCTTCAGCATGGCTCTTGCTACAGGTGGAGTTTAGCAAGTCCGCTTAAATCTTTTTTGCTCACATCAACCTCAGCATTAAAATGAAAGGGCATGAAGAGCACCATCCAGCTTAATATCATGAAGCATAGCAATTTGTTAAACATTTAGTACGTCTCATCCTTCAGTACCATAAACAATGTAATATAAACCCAAATACTATGACATATTAAAAATAAACTTTATTACAATGCAGGCTTCCTCGAATTTGCTGAGTTTTGGTACATATACATACATAAATAATACCCTTCGTTTGACTTTTACTTGAGTAAAAATCCATTCAAATGCTTCAGCCCATCACCCATGGAAAGTTTAAGCCCACACTTCTCTAATCACCAGCCTTTATCTTCCACAGTTGGGCATGCATCCATAGCAGAAGATGATACAATGTGATGCAACTGCTCTCAAATATGCCTCATTCTGCATTATGGTAGATTTCTTGACCAACACAACCAAGGCAGTCTCTTGGTAAACAGAACTATACAAGTAAGCACAAGCTAAGTACGTTTTAAGAGTCTGTTTCACTGGAAGGCAATAAGAGGACATTCATAATTTGAGGCCTGACTGTCACAGGTGAAAAGTGCTTACAAAACCAGCAGTAGAGCCAGATAGGAAGAAGAGTCCCTCAGCAATCTCACTTTTCAGTGCCCTGATCTACGCTTGGGTCAGCACCTGCAAATATAACACTTTCTTCAGTTCCACTGTATCCATTTTTTTTCCTCAATGTTAAGCAACGAGCCCAGGTATTCCGAGTTTTCTAGCCATAATTCATATTTTCTGACACCCTATCTGTATTTCTCTTTTAAGGTAAAAAAAAAAATACCAAACCTGAACATCCAGATTTGACTATTTACAAGAATTCAGGTGTGATGGAAAGTACATACGCAGTTCAGTTTATGGATTGGATGTTACTTCTAGACCTCTGGGCCAGGCACCGTTGCCTTAGGCTTCTAGAGTTGTTTCTGCAACCTTTCAGGAACCTCCTGATATTTAAAGCTAAATTGGTAAGACAGACATAGATATTGACTTTACAAATTCAGATCTTCAAAAAAAGCAAAAATAGGAAAACAAACGCAAGCAGATAATCATAAATCTTCCAAAAATCTTATTAGCCAAAACATAAAGAAAACCAGTTTTAGATTTCAGAGGCCACCAAGTATTCCTGTCCTATAACAACAGCCATGCAGCAAGTGTGTTGCTCTTCCACTGTTCTCATTTATCTCATCTTAAACTTTTACAAATAAGTTACCACTTTCTGAACATTTTGTATGTTCCACATAAGTTTTTTGCTTACCTTATGATCTATGATTGTTTATACTCAAGGCTCATATTTTTTATAATTCATTGACTTTCAAGTATCAGTTCAGTGTTTTTTGGGAGATCAGTAAGATGTCCAATTGTATTTAAGGGATTCATTTTCTTTCCTCTTCTTCTTCCTCTACTTCTTTACTTTGTTTCTTTTCATTTAAAATACTATTAAACATTACAGCATGGAGAAAAAAAAAAAAAGGAACAATTCTAATACAGAATGCACTTGAAACATTTTAAAGGGACAGGCATTGTGATATCATGTTGCCCATCTGGGTTAATAAAAAACACTGAGATTGTTCAACTTTGCTGAAAAAAATAAGAAAAATGTTTCTGAATGTATAAATAAAGCAGCAGAGTTCTGAATAGAAACAAGAAGGTACCTCAGCATATTCATCAGCCACATGGTAGCTACCTTGTAGCCTCATTGTTGATAGTAAATGAGACTTTTTGTGTGTCACATTAGAACTAACACAGAAACAAACGTGTTTATCTCATATTTAACTGACTGTGCCTGGGGTTATCTCTATTTGTACAAAGAATTCAAAGAGAGACAGAAAGAGAATACGTGTAGAAAGGAAGAAAATAAGGCTAGGTGGATTTTTTTTCCCTCATATGCCCTCCAAAGAAAGAGGGAACCTTTAGCTAACAACAAAATTCAAGTGCCATTTTCAAAAAATAACAAGTAATGAGACAGCATATGAAACAGAAAGAGTTTGGTTTTTTTTTTTTTCTGAATTGAAAACATGTTGCGGATGTTGTTGTTCTCTTCCTTCGGTATCACCTGGTTTTCAGAAGTGTTGAATATCAACAACTACTCTGGAGAAAGCAGAAGTTTTACCACTTCTGAAAATCAGGCCCTCTTCCTATATTCAAGAACCACATGAACTCGCATTTCTCTCTTTTCTATGTTGCATGCCTAGCAGCCATTTATTTGGGAAACCCCCTCCCCCCCTTGTTAAAAAATACGATCTTGTTTCATCAATTTAAAAAAATAATTGTGTTCTTTTCCCCAAAAAAAGTCAGGTTAGGGAAAACCAAATCTCTTTTTAGAATTGGGCAGCTGAATTGGATTGACCCAATATATATGTTTTCATTTCATTTTTTTTTAATTGATACCCTGTCTCTAATGAAGCTCCCCCTTCTTTTCTGGACAGAGGAAAGCTTAATAATGTTTGGTTTAATTTTTCATATAGATATACATGTATGTATATATTTAAATGCTGCTTCTCTTCTGCCTCCTTAAGGAAAAAAATCATCTTTTGACTTGCTTCTCACCTTATTTGTTTGTTTGTTTGTAAAAAAGTAAGGGCCGTAATCAAGATTACTTTATGGAAAACAAGTGTCATTCCTAAAACAGGTTTCAGTGGGTTCTATTTAATTAGTGTCTTTTTTTTTTGCCTCATCATACTAATTACTGATTGTCAGCCAACACATTAAGACAACAGAAATCATAGCAGAGAAGAGTAATTTTTATCTTCCTGCCTGCATGACAATACTAAGTAATTTTCAACACTTCTGCTTGTATGGGAGAGCTAAAATGAGAACAAAGATCAAGTTTGCTTTCTCTTGCATCTAACTGGCGATTCAAACACATCACTGAAAAACAAACAAAGAATTAAGGTGGCTATGCATGCTGGACGATGGCAAAGACTGAGGTGAAGAAATGAATCTGTGGTAGGTCGGAATTCAGAAGGAAGACTGTTGTTTCAGTAGAAATACCAAATATCAGGCAGTTTAACAGAAAAAACTCATAAAAATTAAAGCCCACCTGGACAGATTAGTTGGTAACCCACTTCCTCTTGCTTTGGGATTTTCTCCAAAGCACACCATCAACAAGCTTCCCATACCAACTATTCTGAAATTTCCACAATAAACATATGCAGTATGTAAAACACCAGTGGAAGATAGTTTAAACAAACAAGAAAGTAAGAACTGGTCCGGCCATGTAGGTCAAATAAAGATAAAAAAAGAAAAAAAACCTCTATCTTCTGGACTGCGTTAGGGTGTCACTTCATCTTTGGTATAAAATAGGCCATCCATAGGCTGCATTTGTTCACAACTAGGAAAGACTACAGAAATTGTCAACAATTTCTTCTATCTATTGCTTTTTTTTGCACTTTTTTGACCATAAGCTCCTATCTACTTAAGTTTTTTTTAATGCTCTTAAGCTAGGTTTTTGCAATGTGACAAGCAAAGCAGACTAAAAACTTCTTAAAGCTCATAAAAAAGACTGCAGATAAAAAGCACTAATGCTTTTGCTAGCGATCACGCTTTGTAAATAAAAAAATCTGCATTCTGCAAGAAAAAAACCCTGCATTCTCTACAATGCAGCAAGTTTTTTTCTCAATTCAATAACTTTACTGTAAAATGCTTTAGCCTTCTAGAATTTTTTCTGTCAACACTTAAGACAAAGTTCATAAAAGTCCCAGCATTGTTCCAATCCTTTCAGTTGCCACAGTTCCTTTATCATCAACTTTTCTTCAAAAGAAGAAAATCATTTTCTTTTAAACTGTACAGTTTGTTTTTTGTTCACCCCAAAAACTCAGTCTATTAAACTTCTGCACCAGCACCGGTGTGAGCAGTTTCAATTCATTCTCGGGTTTTCTAACAAGACGTTGACAGCTTGCCTTGAGAGCCTTTGACGTCCTTAAAATTAAGGCAATTAAGATTCGAGATAAACCTTACCTAAACATTTCTTTAAAAAAAAAACAAACAAAAACCAAAAACTCAAAAAACACTCTAGATTTAAAACAAGAGGAAAATTAAAACGAGAGAGAAAAAGAGTAGCTTAATTATTGAGGAAGACAATTGGTTTTCATCTCAACTTGCTCCCTCTTGACATCATCAGTTTTTCTGTTAAAAAAAAAAAAAATCTAGCTACACCTCCAGGTAAATTCTGAATTCAAATGTTCGTCCAGATGAAATGTCAACCCAGACTTTTTCCTCTGGGCTTTTTCTTTAGGTAAAAAAAAAATAGCAAAAATAAAATTGTCAGACTACATGACGGAACCATTTGCACAGCACATAAAAACACTGTTTTGTTTTCATTGGGAAAGGTAGAAAAAAAAAAAAGCATTCATTTGACGCCTGTGCAAACTGGAAGCCAACTTCTTGTTCAGTGAAATTTCTCCATTCAAGGCAAAGATTTCAGACCGACATTCTTCAGTCCTTTTTATTGTCTGTAAAAACAATTGAATTGAAGTGGTCATTAAGTCAAAACAACTTTGAAATAGGTTCCTCTCCTTTTTTTTCCACCCAGTTCCCTTTAAAAGTTATCCAAGCTAAACTAACTTTGCAGCTGCTTAAATATGATACCACCACTAAGCGGAAAATAGTCAGACAGAAATAGGGAACTCCAGCTTTAGGGATGATAACACATCCTAAGCAGATGAATTTACTCTGATTAATGCTATGCTTAATGGGAAGCCTAACTACACTGAAATAAAATGAATATGTGGCTTAACACTGTGCAAATATTTCAAAACTAATACAATAAAAGAGTGAATGTTTTCATAATAATAATTGGCACTATTTATTTTGGATGCTAATAATAAAATGAAGGATAAAGTTACGATAAAAGAATACATCCAGTTTGCTAAAACGAACACACATTTTCTGATGGCAAGAACAGTTAGACTGCGGAGCAGTCTGTTTAATGAGCTGGTTATTGCAAATTAATTAGAAACATTCAAGATAATATTAATTGAGAAAATATAAATTTTGATCATATATTAGTTTTTAAAATTAGCACAGAGAATTAGCTAAACTATCAATCTTCTTCTTAGACAATATTACTCTCATTTTGCAGTTTTGAGGTCATCTAAAGTTATGTCACATCAAGCTTGTCTTAGCAAGACTATAGGACATCTTTGGGAAGACGTAGAAATGACGTATAAATGCTGTTTCATGTCTAGGGCTATCAGTAAGGGTTAGCTATTGCTTATTCTACAGCCCTCAAAACCTGCATGGAGAAAAATTCTTTTCAAACCAAAGTTCAGCAGAACAAAATCCAGCACCTTTCATTTTGAAAGCTTTAATGTATTTCTTTTGCTTAGTTTAAAATTAATTTTAGTATTAGGAGTTAAATTGTGAAGCATGTTGATGACATAACATGTGCCACAGAACTATTTCTCTGGTATGGTATACATAAAGCTAACCTCAATTTTAAATATTATCAAAGGACTTTTTCATTGTGTGAAGCCTGAAAGTAAATATTTACGTGTAAAGCAAGAATTAATTATTTTCTTAGGGTTTTCTATGCATAACTTCTGGTAGGAGTATTCAAGTTGGATGCTTACTGCCTGCCTCTTTTGGATCAACTGGCCACCATATGCTGAAAGACCAATTCCACTGAAGGCTCACAGCACACACTCTCTAGTCCAACCTAGCCTAACAAAAGGCTCCAGAAAAATGTAATTCTTTCCACATTTAAAATCAGAGTGTGCTATGCAGCAGAGTTTTGTTTAGGCTACACTTTTCAAGGATCTCCCATTTATCTCCACTTCATATATTTTACACTTCTATGTGCAAAATTTAAGATTTAAAAGCAAGGGAGCCCGGGACTAAAATAATTAAGGTGATTTCCTCATAGAGTTGAGTCCTCTGTTCAGAAAACAAGGTCTCTTTCTCCTATATTGCTACAAAATAAGTAGGCAGCTTTTTGACATGAAGTTATAATTTCTGAACATCTATGGGTGGGATCCTCAACTGCAGCAGCCAGCATATTAAATAAAAGAATGTGTATGCTGATTAAAAAAGTGGAACTTAAATTTTAAGTCTCGTGGTTTATTTTTACTTACAAAGAGAGTACAGAGTCCTTATACCACCCAGTTCATTCTGAGTACATTGCCTCTCCTTCGTTGCCTGCAATTTCATGATTGTTGCAAAGAAAATAAATATAATGAAATACACTGTTATAACTTTTCTCCTGACTGATCAACTCTTATGAAATAATTTTTTATAGTGTCTGCCTTTTCCTTGGCTTATATCTGACAAAATCATTGTCTGGTCATGTTAATTACTTCCTCACATCTCCCTTTGAAAACAGCTGCTGTATATTGGGCATGATGCTTGCTATTAATAAATACACCCTTCAAAGAATAGATTAATAAAATTATATTTTAATTGCAAAATGAATTCACTTGGCTTTATATTTAAAGGTTACTGATATATTCTGTCAGAAGTTGTTTTTTTGAGAGAGAGATTGTGTATAGTTCAGATTGTTTCTACAGCTTCCCACGCTTTGCATTTCTGCCTGTAACTGGCAGATACAAATAGAGGGCACATTTCAGAAAAAAAATATTGAAAGAATCATAATGAAAAAAAAATCAGTAGTGAGTCTGCCTGTGTAATTAAAAAAGAAAGAAATTCTCTGGATATAAACGCTAGTGCCATTAGAAGTGTATCCCTCACTGCAAAAACATAGTGACTGACAAAGAAAGATGAGGGAACTCATTCTTTGAGAAGGTGGGAATTCACCACACTGGCAAGAAACACAGCGCCCATTTCAATAAAGAATTATAATGTAGTTTCCTCCTATGTGGGAAAAATGACAGAATTTGCTGCTCACAGCTACCTTGTGAGTGCTTCTGAACCTAAGACCTTCTGCTTTGAGACTTAAGCAACTGGGAAGTGGAACAGGGAAATGGTCAGATCCGAACTCCTACAGGACACAGTCATTAAAACAAGCCAACAGGACAGTAAGGTCACATATATTTCTCTCTTTGTCCATTATATTCTGTAAATATTTTGCTGTCATTTACAGGTGATAGAAAGACTGACAGCTAGAAGGGATACACATATGTAGACTGTCTCTCCAATTGGATGCACCAACAAAACCTTGTGATCAGTTGCTTTTGCAATCTGTACATATAGACAAATATTGGCATAAGAAATAGCGAGGTCTTAACTTTTATGGCAGTCAAAAAAGGGACATTGTGTGATCTGAAACCATTTGTTTTTCATAAGCTAGACAAATAAATGCATCTTCCACCTCCAGAGGTCAAAACCGAATAAAGCAATTGACAGATTGGCATAATGCTAATCTTTCCTATACCAGCTGATGTCTTATACTTCTATAAGCACTATGTCGTGATTCATTGACTGACATATCTAACATATTTCTTGCCTGACTACTTGCCTACTTCCTTCCTCAAGTTAAAAAATGTGTAACTCTCTTTTCACAGCGATGCTGGTGTTCAATATACATGTATTAATAAAGGACTGGGTTTGGGCTCCTTCCTACAATCTGTCCAACATTGATTGGTTTTGGAAGTACTCTGTCGCTAAGTAACCTTCCCTCTGTGAGGATCAGTTTTATTGTAGCAAAGAGAAGGAGTGTTTGAGGATTACTCTGAAGATGAAGGGACTCCTCAGGATTTCTAGATTTACCTATCAGCGTTTAAATTTTGAATATTCTAACGTATTCCATGGGAAGCAAACATAGGGAGCAGAAGACAACAGAAAGACAGCAGTTCTTCTCCCTGTCATAACCACTGCCACCTCCACTCAGTGTCTGCATAGCACCAGTTTTTCACAGTCACAAATACCAACTTGGGGCAATTGCTTCACTAGCTACACTTTGAGAAAGAAACCTTTACACAGGCACCATGCAAATATTTTTACCACTGCAAAATTTAAGCCCCCTTTTTAACCTCTGACACCAAGTCCTGCTTTAGCCCAGATGATGCTTGTTAAGGCAGTTGTTGAGATCCCTTTGAGTCCAGAAAAACAGCAGAAAGCTTAACATCGCAGGCAGGAACTCAAGGACATTTTGCCAAGGCAAGGCCATCAGCCAAAACCTTTTGCTAATTATACTGCTATATATCAATAATTTATCTGAACATAATGGAGCTATTCAGAATTTATATTGCAAAAATGGGGAGCAGAATTTGGTCCACTCTTATCAAGAAACAAACCCTTCTGATAATAAAGCATATGCCTACTTACTTAGACTGTTGGTAAGAATATGCAGGTGCATGTTCACTGGATGTTTCCACTGTCATCTGTTGCTGTTGACCACTGGCTTCCTGTGATGAAGACGCTACTGTCTGTGGAGAAGTATCAGCAACAACACCCTAGGGAATCAAATGAGAGCATGAAAAGCTTACTCATTTTAGTAACTGCAGTGAATTACGTAAAAGGGCTCAGTACCAGCTCACCAGTCCCATATTTCTCTAGAGATCAAGAAAGCTTGACATAGCAGAACCACATACTGGCACAACAAACTCCATCAGTTTTAGAGAGTTAATCCAGCAACAAGAAGCTTCCTTAGTCTACCAGTCCTTGTAGTGCTTGCTTTCACAGGCTGCAGTGGAAAATATGTCAGCCTTCAAGGGTGGTTACCTGCCTATTCAAAGCCAGAGGCAAAATTCCTGACCAGCGGAGTCTGGATTTTACTTGTTGTCTTTTTCATAACATATGTATAGCTCTTCTGATTTTTCACTTCCTTCTCTCAACTTCACAGTGAATTTATATTTATTTTGTTTTCTTTGCAATGTGATATAAACAGAATCTAAGCTTCCCCACTCTTTGCTCTACTGCACATCCAACAGAATTTTAGCTACCTTAGAAAATATTGCCCTCCTCTACACACTGCTTTTATTCATGTTCCCTTCAAAAATAAACCTACTTCACACTAAAGACTTTAATCTGTTAAGTCAAAACTCAAATGAAGTTTTGTTTTCTTTATATTCACAAAAAAAGATAAATAAACCACAAAATATTATATGTATGAATTCAACATTTTCCACTGTTTCTTATCCTATTTAGACAGTCCGAATAATATTATTTTTAAGTATTTTTGTACGGTTTCAAAATAAGTTATGTTTTCTTTACTTTCCTCTCATGCTTGCTGTGTTGGTCACGTGAATAGCACTAGCAGGTCTCTTCAAGAATCATGCTTTATTACTGTATTGCACACAACAGAGCCAGAAGAGGGAGCACAAAGCCAAAGCAGTTGCTTTGTTTTTATTTGTCTCATGTAAACAACAGGTAGTTTATTTTAAATTATCTGTTAGGAATAACAGTTAATTTTTTCAGAAATTCTTCATATCTACTGCTTAACAGACTGTCAGTATTATCTTTTCTGTCTACTTCCTTGTCTTTACCCTTCTTCTTTAGTCCATCTTGAGACTGTAAGATCTCTGGGGCAGAGAATGGTTTTCTGGCCTTTGCTTGTAAAGCATGGAGCATAGTGGAGTCCTGGTTCATGATAAATGAATACAGATAAACAGTGACAATAATTGTCAAGACAGGCTGTATATGCAGGTAATTTTTTTAGTATTATAATAGATAAGTATGAAATCATGTTACCTTAGCAGACGTGAATGGGTGAGTCATAGGGAGGAGGGCTCAGGAAGAATTACCTTAATTTCTCATTTGCACTGGTCAGCACAGTACACAGCCAGTACTGCTGTATGAATCACTCTCCATCCCACCATCTCCTTTTAGTTCATATTTGTGTCTGCCCAGTTTGACAGCTAAGACTGGCAATCAAAAAGAGGCACCCACAGCCCATTTATAAGCAAACAAGATGTAGGGCAAAATTATCCCATGGCAAAAAAAGACTAAAACACAGCCAACTCAGTATGACAGAACAGTAGCAGCCTTTCCTGTGAGACCTCATTCGGGAACCTCAGTAATAGCAAAGAATTGGCAGAAACCAGGATTAGTCCACTTGATTTGGATGGAGCCATGCTATCAGTACTACTAACTCAGCACCCTCAGAGCACAGAGCAGCAATAGCATAAACTCCAAAGCCCACTCTGAAGACAGAAGCACAGAAACTCTAGTGCTCCTTGCATTACCCCAGAGTAGGGGAGAACTTATTAGTAGAAGAGGGTATCACGGAAGAGCACACCGGGAAGAGAATGCCAAGGCTCCCACCTCTCGCTGTGCTCAGAAGCCCTTATGAAGCTTCACAGAAGTGGAGACCAGGCTGACGCTCTCCTGGCAGCTTGTGGTCTACAGGGTTGAGTAAATACTTATTCACTAGACTGTCATCAGTATGACTCAGCCCCAAGAAGGGAGGGTGCGACTCTTTCCTCAAGGATGAAAAGCACTCAGTCAGTGCAGCACCCTCCATGTCTCTATATACAAGGCTTCCATTGCTCAATCACATTTTCTGGTGGCTAAATTTTTCAGCAATTACCTATACTTGCTAAGGACCACATCAAACCCTCTTGCAATGTTCTCTTCTTGGCATGGCTTTTG
Source organism: Phaenicophaeus curvirostris (assembly GCF_032191515.1). Taxonomy (NCBI): domain Eukaryota; kingdom Metazoa; phylum Chordata; class Aves; order Cuculiformes; family Cuculidae; genus Phaenicophaeus; species Phaenicophaeus curvirostris. Next base: position 46,608,484 of record NC_091397.1, on the reverse strand, counting down.
GATTTGTGGTTTGCTTACTGGGTTTGTTTTCCTGTCTCTCCCCATCTCCCTCCCAAATACATGAGGAAAAAAATAATCACAATCACTCATGTTTTATTCCATCTCCTGCTGTACAACAAAACAAATGCAAACCAAGAATACTTGCAAACAGGGTTTTTTGGGGGTTTTGTTTTGTTTTGGTTTTTTTTAAAAAAAAGAGGGGGTGGGAGGGGAACAAAAGAAAACAAGAAAGACAGAAAAGAAAAACAGAAAGAATTATACAGTCCTAATTTTAAAAGCTGGAAGCTTGCAGCCACCAAGTGTCTTTAGGTCCCTTTTAAACAGATGCAAGGAGGCATAAGTCAGAGCTCTGCTACCCTTTCATTCTACTTTCATGGATGGAGATACACTTACTTCAATAGGGACAGCTGTTGGAGGCACAGGAGTGTACTGGGGAATGTAGGTCCCTTGCATAGGTGCAGCAGCAGTCATGTACTAGAACAAACCAAATGCAAATGAACATTAGAAAACCACAACCAAGATCTGTAAAACCATATGACACTGTTTCAATTTCCTGTTCAGAGTTTGTTGGATAGTATACAGCCTGTTATTTCCTTTAATTAAGAATGTTAAGCAGTGGTAGGAATTATCTGGCAATTAAAAATCATAATCTTGAACTTCAAAGTCAGGTCATACCTGAATATAGGCAACAGTAAACAACTTGTGGATAGATTCAGATCGTTCATATGGTTTCTAAAGTTGAGAGACTCCTACTTGCATTATACTCGCAAAAAAAACCCAGGAGAGATAGGATAGCAGCATATATATAGTGGTCACAGACACAAAACGAGTCTGAACAATCTTTTGGAATCTTATTGATCTTATCTAATGATGCCTACAAAAAATGAAGCATGATATTTGACAGGTTTATTCCAGTCTATATTTAAACGTGTCAATAACACAATTGAGTTTACAGGGATACATAGATGCAGGGAGGTGCAATTCAAGACAGGAAAAACAAAGGAAGTGAAAGATATATCTGGGAGTGTCTCCTTTTGTACACAGAATACCTAGCTAAACTCTTATGGCTTCTTCTTAATATCCAGGGATCTTTTCTATGCATTTTGAAGCTTCTGCAAATTATTATTATAGCAACACTTTGTACTACTTCTCTAAAATACTGCCTCTCCCAACCACTACAAGGCAATCTTTTTAAAAATTCATGAGTGCATATGAATTTTGCCATTTGTATGGCACTAATCTCTTTACAGGACTTGTTAAAAAAGCTCTTGAACTGAACGCAACAGATATTGTTCAAATCTTCAAGTAGACTATCAAAATTAAGTCACCAGATCTATATGTACTTTTCCTTCTACTATCCAGTCCTATATGCATGTCTTCACTCACAAGAATCTCAAAATGTGCCCAATCCCACAAGTGACTGTAAGACACTTCCACTACACATTATCTTCAAAGACACAGCAAATATCTGAATCAGCCCAGAACGTATTTGATGAATTTTAAAATGAGTTAAATATAGCTTTGCTTCCTGGCAGAGCTAGGAATTGCATGCAAGATTTTATTCTCCTGTTTAGAGAAAAATTTACATTTAAAGCACTCTCTCACCTCAGTTCTAAACTAACTGGATGGTTTGATATGCCCATCACTAACATGCATTATGAAATTGCATAGAGAGGTGCAGACTCTGCAGCAATGCTAGAGAAAGGCATGGGAATGAGAATGGCATATTTGAGAATCCCTCAGCCAAATTCTGAAGTCTTCATTCAAGTAGAAGAAAAAAAAATTACTTAAATGAAACTGTTTTCTATAGGGGGAAAAAAAAAGGAACATAAGGGGGACAGAATGCAGACTTGTAATATGAGTAGCATATTGTGTTGAAAATCATTACAATATTTTTGCTAAAATTCACAGTATTTTTCTTAACTTGAGCAAAGAGACAGGAGTGTCCTCAGTGTCTGTGTGCCTGTATAAGGCCATGCTTTTCTGCAGCTCCTTTTTCTTCTTCTTCAGAAAGCGAATTGAATTCAATAGTTATTTTATGAATGCTAACCCACCAAAGACATTAGGCCAATCCCTATTGTGCCCAGTTCAGTCAGGCTATTCTCCTACCTTATGGATTAGGAACTAATGAGAATGTTACAGCAGGGTGTTCCAGACCTGCTTCCACTTTATTCATTCTGCTTTGTAATGTTGCTGTCACATGTTGGGATGACATCTGCTGCGTAGCACTGTTCTAAGTGTGTCAATATTCCACATTAACCTGAAGAACTTCTTACAGTTCTGTAAAGACTTACAAGGGTTTTAAATACCTAGGCAGGCTAGCTTCACTCAGACAAAAATAAAAGAATTTTAATTATAACTGTTAATTTAAAGAATAAAGTGGCCACATTCAACTTAAACTTCCTCAGAGATTTCCCCTGGACCAAGCAGATCAGTGCAAAAAATCTTACAAGAGGCAGTTGCCTGCCTTACCTTATATACAAACACATATGAGTTTTAATACACAGATACCAAATTATTCATCTGCCTTTTATTCAGATCACTCCATTTTTTGCAGAATTCTTTGGCATTAAGTAACAACTTAGCGTAATGACTTAGTAACTTCTGTAGCGTAACAACTTAAACTGGGAATGAACTAGTGTCTCTGCTGACTCTGTATGCGCCGCTCTAGATAGTTCATGCATTCTTTTATTCTGTCACTATTGTTTTCCTCTTGAGGCAGATGCTGAACTTACTTGCCCAACTACTTCACTCTGCTTCCTTCACTACAACATAATCTCAAGGGGAAATTTTTCTGTTGACTTGAATTTACTGGTGGCTGTGGCCAACCCCTGCTTGCTCTGGTCTTCCAGATGCTCATATCTCCCATTACTCTCCCACTTCAAATTTTTTTTTGCATGAATTTTAACTGAGTGCAGTCAAGCAGCAGATGATTTACAGTGCTAGAGACCAAAGCCATTTGCCATACTCCCTGAAGAACTGTAGGAATAAGACTTCTACCCTGTGTACAGCGTATTCTGCTTATTTAAATGTCCTTTGTAATGATGGTTAATTTATTTAGAGCTCTATAATTAAAATAAATTATGTGGACCAAATTAGTTCAACCAATGGCATAAATGAAGTCACAGTTTTTGTGGTAAAGAATTTGGTCCTAGCAAAAGTTAGCCAAGGCTGAGACAGCACTTTAGTTTAGTTTGTTTACTAACAGTATAATGAAAAAGGAGCACAGATTAATTTGTGTTATAACTGACATTAGCTCAATCAAATTTGCAAGCATTTCTTTCCCTTATGAACTACATAATACTAGTTCTCTGATCTCACAGGATAAATACATTGAAGATTACACAGTGCAAAGGCATAATGTCAGTTGCAATACTTAACATCAATGGCTTTGGATAATGCAAGAATTCCTGTCATGAATATTCACAGTTGGTTACTAGCAGGAAGCTTCCTGAACATTGCTTTTCAGTAGCTTCCATACCCTGCACACACTGAGCCCACTGGAGTCTATGTCCTTCCCTGGGTCCCCCAGGCTATTTAATGAAAATATGTGCTCCGGATGGGTTAGAGTGAGGAAGGTGAGAGGTGGAAAAGAGCTTCAGAAAGAAATGTGAGATTTAGAAGAAAAGTTAAACATTTTGTATCTACTCTGCTCAGAACCAAGCAGGATGAAGATTTTTCTCTAAGGACCTCCCACAGCTGGGTGATGCAGCTCAACGGGGACACAGGTCCTTAGATGCACATAGTCCACTTATGGCTTCCCATCTACCTCAAGAAACTAACATAACTTGGAAGTAGGCAGATGGCAAGTAAAGAAGGCATTTATGGTCAGATGACCATCATTGAGATTTATTTTCTCCATGAACCACACTCAGTCACTGAAGTTGTTTATCCCCATGTACATATTTAAGAGACAGCATAACTTACACGCTCTGCAATACGAAACTAATTCTACTACATGTCAGCACTGTAGTCACTGAAATAAGATAATTTGAAATACTGAAATCCATTCTTTCTTTGTCATATTTTCCTATCAGGATTAAAGATTCTTGAGCTGCATGTGATCAGTCATTTAACAAAGCATGCGCAAGGCAGAAGAAAACACTGTTCATTCTTCCACAGTTGTACAAGCTTGGTGGCTCTAAAACTAGAAACTGCTTAGTTCTGACTATTTTTTTTCTTCATAAAGCACACAGAATGTATGTTCTCAGCACTGAGGATGTGCAGTATTATAATAGAATGCATGCTTTACAAAGTCTGATTGCTTAATTCAGACTGCACTTTTCAGGGCACCAATTTAGCCTGTATGTTGCATTAACAATTCTCCTCATACCTTGTCCAATGGGATTTTTGTTTTTACATTTTTGAAACTGTTTAAGTATGTGAAAAAAATATATAGCTAGAAAATGAGACAGTAATAATATACACTTATATTACCCTCTGTGACTACAAAGAGTTAAATGAAAAGAGGTAACAAATGAGGAGGTGGGAGAGGGGACAAAATTAAAGTGTGAGAAGGATAATGTTTAATTCAGAGACCAACATCAGTTCTTACAGACCTGCAAATAGTGGGGCATCCCAGCCTGGCTCCACCAAGGCTTCTGGTAAAGCCTGCAGGAAACACTAAACCCATAAAGGTGGCAGACAAAGGGAAGAGAAAAAAAAGAGGAAAGCAGCTGCCTGTACCAGGCAGAGTGAGGGAGCATGTTGTAAGATGATAAGTTTCACCCATCAAAGATAGAGGTGAGTGACCTGCAGGGAATTTTCAGGAGCTTTTAAATTGAGACAATGGTACAGGTAATATCCACATTGTCCTGATAAGCCTCTGGCCCGCCTTTCTTTGGTCTAGCTTAATGCAGAGTCAGGCAAGTGCCTAAAAGCTGAAATACATAGCAAACAACTCTTAGAAAGGCTGTTAGTTACTGAATTTCAGCTGAGACTGTGCCTGAAAGAGTGAGTACCTCTTGCAAGACTGAACAATTTCATTTACGCTGCCAGAAGACTTTGGCCACAAAATTTGTTTAAACTCTGAAGGTTAGTATTAACAGAAGTACAAGAAACAATCCTAAAGTACAATTCTATGTGTAGATCTAGTTGCCTATACAATAAGACATCTGTTATTAGAAGGCAACTACTGGATACACAGTCATTCTCTTGGCCACTATGAGTATTGTGAGATTTTACAGAGTGATAATGGTTAATAACCTGTTCAATGTTGAATAAGTTTCCCGGTATAAAGAAAATCAGAAAGAATTTACAAAATCAGACATCAACATATAAGTCTGGTGTAGATTTGGAAACCTTGAGCAACACTTACTCAGAAATAGTAGGCTTACTAAGGACAAGGGGCAATGTGCAAGGAATAAATGTCAAAGAAGAAACCTTTTATAAAATCAATGTGTAAAAGTTATTTCTGGAGTTTTGCCTTCTTTTTCCATAAATGTGTATGTGTTGAAAGAAACAAAGATCACTTGCCTTACTTCATCAACATACATGCTCCAGAGAAAGCAGAGAGCCTTTTCAGTAAAGGTAAGAGCCAAATTGCAGAATCCTTGTACTAGTATATGCTACTAAGCATTTATAACACAACAGCCTGCTGAAGGGAGATTAAATGGGACATCTTATGTGAGTGAATGCTAACCCACGTATCTCAAATGAGCAAGGATTCCAGAGTCTGGTCTTCAGTGACTATTTGTGGTTTTGTACCACTGCATGAGCTATAGCGCAGTGATAATGACTTAGCTTTTTAGGATTCTCAGAATTAATGCCAGGGTTTGTTTGTGTTTTTTAAAACCATCTGAGAAGTCTAGACACTGCATCACTAACAGAATTATGTGAAAACATTTGCATTGCTGGAAAACTAAGGGAAATGAGACTGTTGGCAGGATTTACTTTTATCATCAGTTTTTTTCTTTCCATGAAGGAAACCTGCCTTCCCACTTTCAAATCTCTTTCTCTGCAAAGAACAAAAATTGCATCTCTCTCTGACCATTGTGAAGTGGTTATAACTTTAATGAAATATAGAATAAAACTGTTGCTTTTTTGTCCCTGGCTCCACCTTCTCATTTCAAAATACCCTGTTCTCCAAGAGAAAAGAACATTGTCTTGCTGTGTTTTCTTATTCCATAGTCTAGCATGGTGATGTAGGAACCTAGGAAGAGAAAAAGACCATCTAGTTCATCAGCCCCAGTGGCAGTTCAATGAAATGCAATATCCAGCTGCCACAGTTTTTCTTTTAAACTTCAAATATCTTTTGCTACCCAGAAGCATTCTCATTTTCCAGCTCAATCCTGTAATTATTCAATGGCTGTTATTAATCTTAGTTCTTCCCAATTAAAGAATGTGAGAATAAATGATATGGAGTTTTTGCATATATTATAATATTTTTGCTAATAATTACCAGCCTGGCCTAAAATATAATAATATAACGGTATTTTACTACACAATTACCATAGCCCTATCAAGAATAGTACTGTCATTCAAGAGAATCCCATCACTGGGCCACTGCATTCATTGTTCAGGCAGAGAATAGAAATCTTTACAAGATTTAACCTTCCTTCCCTGCTGCTCAGTAATACAAAGGTATTTAGGAACACCAGCTATCACTTCCTTTTCAACCTTCCTAATGAGATGTTACCTAACTCTGAGCAAGTTAAATGAAGATAGAAGGAATAATAACTTCAAGAACTATATTTACAAACTAATCTCCTTTTCTCTTTAGGAGTTCCAAGCATCCTTCACAAATCCCTACCTATGGAAATCAGAGTAATACAAAGGTATAAAAGAAACAGTGCAGATGAGCTAAACCCCCCACAGCTAACAGGTCTATTCTTTATTTCAGAAATTCAGGCCTGTTACTAAAGCTGAACGATCAGGACTAATCAGATAAAGACTATTTAGAGAAAACAAATGTGAGAACAGTCAGATCACCACATACAGCTGTGCACCCTGCTCTCACTAGCATACAAAATCTTGTGTTTGTAAAAACTGTAGAAAATGCAAACAGCACTCCAGGAATGTCTGTAGAAACAGATAAATAAAACACTAGCTCATTTGTTTTAACCACTTTTTGGAATCTAAAGGCCTAATGTCTGAAAAGGGTGAAAAAGGGAGGAAAAGCCATTAGTATGTGAAAATTAAGTTCACATTTTGGTTCTATTTTCCATTAAAGGCAAGTGAAACTTCTTACAGGAATACTTCTTCATTACAAGTTGTTCATGTTATGCTTATCAGTTTATACATAGCTATGGAGACCTTGACCTCAGGGTGCCAGTGATCCTTACAGCCCATGTCAGTGCACCTAGGTCCTTGATATTTTTACTCGTCTTCCTTGTGACAAAGCACAAGGCAGGCAGGACCCATGTGTAGGCAAGGATCCATGGAGGCTGTACAGAAATGTAGACTGATTCTCCATGTACAGCTGTGTACATGAATAGCCTCAAGATGAGCATACTGCTTATTTGCGTAATTCTAATAATGTCATGGGCCTGATGAATACATTTGCAAGAATGCAAGACTACTCCTATGCCTAAAATAAACACCAAGACTCTACATTTTGTTGTACTTTTAATTAATTCTTCAGTTCTTATCCATTTCCCTACAAAAGGGGTATTATTTTTAATGCCCTCTATGCACCTATTTTGTGAATGTACATTATGAGATCTCTGGGGTGATTTTTTGAGCATGTGTTAGTGCATGATTTATTACAGACTGTCCTTTCTGCAGCAACCTGTATAAAACCAGGGTATAGTGACTATATCACAACAAAAAGAGTATACTGCATCAGTCTCGGTCAGCCAGGGTCAGTAATCACTGAGATTCTGTCACATTTATATTGTTCTTTCAGATCCTGTATCCTGAACAATAAAAGGATGATGGAGGAGAATTATAACTGCTTCTTATGACAGAAAAATTCCCTATGCACCCCCTCGGCTGGAAATTCTCAGGAATTTCCATCTGAATACAATTCTTTCAATTAGTCGCTGATGAATGGCTGCTAGTAAGATGAAGGAAGACTGATCTCTCCATTTTAATATTTTCAACGTGAGTAAATAAATAAATGTGTCAGTGAAACTCTAAACACATAAGCACATTAAGCTATTATTAATAACATATCCATTTATATGAAAAAATAATTGCTTTCCAGATGTAAACATGTCTTCTAGAGGGTACTAAATCTCCATGAATTTGAAGAGTTTAAAGAGAAGCAGGCTGCTGTGTGCAAATGTCCATACTGTATGAATGAGGTTGTTGTTAAAACAACAAGAAAACCACTTAGACTTGTTAAATAACAGCTGCTCATCAATCACATACACCTTCCATTTGTTGTTTCAGACTGGACATGAGTGGCTATCTCACGGGCAAACTGTCCAAGAATGAAGCAGATGAAAGCAGGGATGATTACAAGCTTAAAAAAAAAAAGGCACAGTAGAAACACAAAAAGTCACCTGAATATTAGTATCTCTAATTATCCTAGAAACAGGAGAAATTTAACCGCCTCCTGCATGGAAGATGGAGGTGGGAGGGAGAAAAAAGAAAAGAAACAAATAAATCACAAAACTTCGTAAAAAAATGACTGCCCACAAGTACCCTACACCTAGAGATGAAGAACTTGCCAATTCAGTATACAAAAATTAGCATGTATATATCACCTCTGGTTCCTGTTGGGGCTTACACTGGAAGCTAACAGTGGCACTAGGGATGCCTTAAGAGCTTGCCTTCATTTATTAGTGGTGAAGATGCAAGTCCAGGTTTAGTCAGAGGGAAACACATGTTCCTTATGCTTAAGGATGCAAGGAAAATCAACCTGCTCTCAGGTATGTGTGGCCAAGGGTCCTGCAAAACATGCACTTGGAGTTTCAAGGCTGCTCAACACAGAGTTAGGGTTTTTGAGATGGGAGTTTGCAAGCCCTAAGGCCACGGTGGGTCTTGAGTGAAGCTCTGGGATGTCTTTGCCTCTTCCTGTACATCCAGGAACTGGCAGTCCCTGTTCAGTCTTCAAGTCCATGTTCTGCTTTTCTTCCAGGACAATCACGCCAACTTGCTTGCCCAAAGCAACATTCTTGGGGTTTTCTGACATGGCTTCCGGGACTAATCTGGTCCTCAGTAAGCAGATCTGTAAGACAACTCATGAGGAGATCTGGAAGCTTGCCCAAAGCATCGGACATGGTGGGGCTGCTCTGGAGCATGAAATCCTGGGAGTGCTTTGCAGCTGCTGCCTGAAAACTGACATGGAGCAGGACAGCAACTGAATTTAAACCAGTTGGCAGCTGTCAAGGTCTTGCAGAGTACACTTTGTATTGGAAACACCGTGTGCCATTGCTTACGAAAACTAATTTTTCCTTGGAATTTCTGGCTCAAGGGAGAATCTTTCTGTTTTGTTTTGAGTTTTTAAAAGATGAATCAGAATGAAACCAAATTTCATAAGATGGATTTCCCACAAATGGAAAAGCATGGGCGTTGGTCAGCCAGCTTTCCCTCTGTCTGTAACTTGGGCAAAAGGATCAGCCGTGTTTATATTTGGAAAGAGAGGTGGGTAACAGAGAATACTAATCTTTAATGGCTGGTGGTAACTTCAGCATATTTAAAGGATTATGTTTTAAAATAATTCAGCGTGAAATATTGCTTCTTACTAGCATATGAAGTGGTCTGTTAAAGTCTTTAAATATATTTACATGATCATTACATGATCACTCTACTGATAGAGTCTGACTGAGCAAGAATATTACAGAGCCTGCCCATAAGTATGTTAATAATGAACTGTGTGTGGATCTCTGAGGCACATCACTGCATCAGCTCCAGGGCTGCATAATGAAAGGAGAGACCTTGTCCTATAGCATCATGCTGGCTTAGTGGACTGAACTATATTGCCATGTCATGAGCTTGTCTACTATATGAAGAGTTGCTTACAGTGTTGAACCCCTAAACTTGTCTTGTAGTAAAATTTAAGAGAAATTCTCCCACTTTGTCATTGTTTCATTCAAATAAGAGGAAAGTTACCAGAAAGTGAAAAGAAACCAAACCGCAAAAGAACAAAACAGAAACAGAAAGAAGAAGATTAAAAGGCCAACACTTCCAAAAAAGTCATCCCTCCTTGCCTTGAGTCTTGCTTTTTTTTTCCATCTAGTAACTAATTCCATTCCAAAGCTGTACTAAAGAGGTCCCTTTAGAACAACTCCCATTGTTGACTCCTGCAAGTCGTCCACACTGATTCACCATACTGGTTTCTTTACCATGTACTGGGCCAGTCTATTTTGTTGAGAAAGTGTGATCAGCATAGCTGACGAACTATAAGCGAAGCAGGCAAGAATGGTAGCTTGATACTTCAGCTCTGAATCTCACTTTGTGCAGCTGAGCAACTTAAGACCTAGAAAACCGGATGTGTATTTTAAAAAAAAGAAAACAAAAAGAAAAGTGCAAGTACTCATTTGCTATAAGACATTATTTAATACAGCTTTATGGATGTGCTTAGTACTTATTTTCCCAGGAATCACATTAGCAATGCTTGAGGGGGCCAGTAAAACAGATGTGTTTTAGTGCTGGCAGAACAGCAGCATTCCAAGGCTGTTCTTCGTATTCTTTCAGTGGTAGCTTTCCAAAGGAGACAGAATCAGCTCATACACATTCCAATTACACACAATTACCAATCGGTACAGATTTGGGCTTTAACACCCTCTTACAATTCTAGACAGTATAAGCACAAATATTGGTGTATGAATTTTAATATTTTTAGGGCTAATAAAGTCCAGGCCAAGTGAAAAGCAATTCACTGCAGTGGGGAAAAAGCCCTCTTAATCAGTCTTGTCCTCACTGTCAGTGTACTGATTGTAAATAGTTTTAGACAGGGCTAAAAAAAGCATAGCAGCTGTCTCAGGTAAATGCTTGATAGATGAATATCCTGTAATGGTTTTCCTTGTTGCATTTTTTCAGGTTAGCACATTCTGTGAAAAATTAAAAACAAAGCAAAATATAAGAAAAACTTCCTCCCCTCCCTTTAATACTGATAGGAGATGGAATATGAGAATAATCATCCAGGAAGGGAATCAACACTGGGGGAGACACTAATACATCTACAAATACCCATATTTCCTCCTTATGAATGCCCTTTATATGACAGAGCTGTCCAAACAGCACTTAAGGAGCAACAGAAAAATGTTTGACAGACAGGCGTGATAAGTTATGGCTCAAAATGTTTGCTTGCCAGACAGAAAGGGTGACTATTTTTTTTTTCTTTTCTTTTTTTTTTTTTAAACTGAAAATCCTTTAAGGTAAACTCAATCCATGTCTGCTGGCACACAGCCATTTTTCTATAAGCTCATATTACAATGCTGTATTTCTAATGGATTGGGTATGGTGCTTTTCCATTTTGCTAATGAGAAAAGCTAAAGGCCATTACTTGTTCTGATTAAGATCCCAAGGGAAGAAATGTGATGTGTATATTACCAGGCTATACGTAAAGGAAGTATGTGGCATTTCTAATCAATCAGATGAAGGGTAGACAGAAAAAGTCTTATCCTGCAACTGCAGAAGAAGATATAGGGGGAAAGAAACCATAGAAAGTGTCTTTAAAAGGTGACTTACAGGAATCAGTTATAATGATATTAGTATGATCAATGACTATGGTTACTATCTGGGAAGGATGTAATTACCAAAATGAAAACTTTCAAATGGGAAGTCTGATCAAGGGCAGAGGTACTGTCATATTTCTCAAAGCCCTGTCAGCTTTCATCCAGGCAATGTATTACCGTGTCCCTCATGAGCATTACCACACCACCAGGTTGAGCTGTGCTTTCCTGGGATGGGTGCAGACCAAGGAAGTGAGGGGTTCTGAAACTCTGAATCCAGCAAAAAAAAAAGGCTAAGGTCTTGGCTTCAAGATGAGGAAAGGCAAGGTTGGGAAAAGGGAAAATATAAAAGAGAAAACTCCCAGGCAGGACTGGCTTTAAGGAAAGTTTTGCAGTGATATGCATTTAAAAATCGTTTAAATAGAAAAGAAAAAAATGTTGTAGACCAGTGAGTAATGGAGATCAAACAAAAAAATGTACCAAGAGATACACTGCTCAATTTGCAGAAGGATACTCTGCAGTATTGACTGAAATGTTTCAATATGCAATTTCTTTACGTTTAATCCTGATTGCATAGAATTATATCTGGCTGAATTACAAAGTTTTGAGACATTTTTTCATTCCTTTTTAAATGGCTGCATATTTACAGCTCAAAAATGCTACAAGATAAGTGCTCCAAATGGGAAATGAAATAAATAGAGTTTGGATATGGGTGTTCTAAGAGAAGACAAGATCTTGTGAATATGCCATAATGCACAGTCAGAACTGCAGACATATTTTTAATAATATATTAATTTCACAGAAAATTATAAATCACTGCTAAGCATTAAAACTGACAAAAAATTCTAACATACTACTCAAATGAAATTCCATGTGACAGATTAATGAAATACTACTGTAAATGATGGCAACACCGTAACAAGTGATAAGACCAACAGGAGAGACAGTGTCATGTACTCTCCCAGACCTGTATTAGGGCATCTGGTTTCCTCTAAGAGACACCACTGCTTCTTTAGAGGTACTTGGGAATGTTTCGGATAGATCCACCTGGGAGCCGAAGAAAAAAGCCCCATCTGCTTTTAAAGAGCAGTCACATGAAACACTGGGACTGTGGATTCGTAAAACATCTTCAACCCTTCCTTTCACCAGAAGGCAATTCTGAGAGAAAATATTCTCTTAAATGTCACTGGTGACAAAGCATGTATGCCACATACAGAGTTAGGGGGAAAAAAAAAAAAAAAAAGAATCACAGCTGAGAAAGCCCATCTACAGCTACCAAACTGAAATTCAATCATCTTTAGCTTTCCTTAATGGTGTTTATCCAAAAAAAAAAAAGAGAAAACTACACAGGCCCTAACAGGAGTTTTCAGTGAACTCTTCTGATCCCTCTGCTTCACTGATGCGAAAAGGAACAAATGCTGCACAAATGCACCTCATCCTGTACAGACAAGCAAGTAGGATGGGGGAGAACAGCCTGGCCTCTTCTAAACACCGCAGCCCAGTCAGAGAATTGTTCTTCTCAGGAGGATATTGCAAAGTATCTATTTCTAGGCCAGGTTGTTCTTTCTGGTTCTATGATACACTTCTGGCTTTGGCACACAAATGCTCCCTTTCTGCTTTCCTTTTATAAGCAAAAAAAAAAAAAAAAAAGATGACATGCATGACAGATTTTCTTTCCCAGGAATATTACAATGATGACAAAGTGGCCATTTTCCCATCAAATAAATTTACAGGAAAACATTTAAAACTAGGATTTTGCATGATTTACCTTACAAATAAGGATTGCTGCTGACATAGGAGTGTTACACTGAACTCCCAAGCATCACTCCTAAAACACAAATTAGCAGAGTTAACTTTCAGAAGATGTAAAACTGGCTATTCCTGAAGCTGAATAAAGACATTTGCAAACTCCTCTCACTTAAGTGACTGATGTCAGGGACGATGAATCTAATCCTATGGTGGGGGCTGGAGGCGGGGGTGAGGGTGGTCTGCCAGTCTGTCCAGCCATAATATCTCCTAATAGCCTTGAAGAAATTGTAATTGTGAAATGAAACAGCATCTGCTTAACTATCATCCTAGCCTCAGGACTAGAACTTTGTCCATGTTATGAAGGATCATGAGAAAGACTACGCAGAGTGTGAAGATAAAAATGGAGTGAGATTAATACCATTAAATAAAACCACCAAGACACAGCTGTCCATACTGCTGGTGAGCTCAAGGAGATATAAACGTCTAAATGTATTTGACACTCATGATGTTTTTTGGCATGGAAATCTGAACATTAAGTTGACTGCAAAATTCCAGTTTACAATCTTTTCCTTTATTATTAAATATTTGCTGAGAAGCAAAGAACTTGCATTGCTAGGCACACTTAAGAGAAAGGGAGCAAGGCCAAATCTAACTAGAGCTGGTAAAATCTGCTCTTTTCTTACTGGGAAGGGGCCAATTAGTTCAGCCGCCATGACTGGAACAGCTTACAGCAGACCATTGCAAAGTCCATTGAAAGTCTGGGCTTTGCCTCAAATATCCTGCTTGCATTAGCAGCACAGCTGAGCCATCCCTGGACTGCAACAGGAGCTGCTGTCCCTGCTATAAGAAAGATTACACTGTGTAGATGTCATTTTGCTCAAAGGAAATCAAAGCTCTTGCATTAATTTACTTGTTTATTTAAGTGGTGCTATAATATTTAATTAATCTTTTTAAAATACTTTGTGAATACAAAATGCAATATGAGTGCTGCTGTTGCTATTTATCAGGGGGTTTTCTGCCTTAGGATGTCTCTAAAAAGGCTGGAGTCCTGTTGTGTTTGGGAGGAATAGCAAATGCTATACATACCCTCCTGTATTATTTGTACTTCGTGAAAAAAACCAAAACCAATCAAAACATTCAACAGAAATCTGCATGATCTGTACAGATGGAGTTAAAATATTTCCACAGAAACTCCACAGCTACATAAACTGAACTGCCTAAAAAATAAGTGCTTCAAACTAACAGTAAGTGTTCCAGTTCCTTAGTTTGCAACAGGCCCTGCCAGCAAAGATCTCTATAGAATAATTACAGGCCAGAGACACTAATCCTTTACACTTCTGTGCCAGAATTGTAATTGCAATCATATATTACCATTCCTTGGAACACATATGCAATAGTGGATGTAAAGTAAAAATCCTAATATTAAAAACAAACTCAAGATGATGCCATGGTGCCTAAGCCATATTTTTCTCTTTTGAAACACAAGAAAATATAATGCTGCTCATGAAATTTGTAAAAAAAAATCATGAAAAGTAAGAGTGAATTTATAGGCCTTGAAATGTATCATTCTTTTCTTTGCTTTCTGTTGCATGTGAATTACTTCAAATTTTCCCATCAGTCATTTTCTGATTCCCAACTCTTACATTCAGCAATAAACAAAAAATAGAAATTTCAGAAAGGACAGTTGTCTTTTTCTCTCAGTTGTTCTGGCACAAGTTCTTAAAACAAAATAAGGAAAACTCCTTATTCAACCAGTGTCCATACAATGAATGGAATTTGTTTCTACTATTTCCCTACATCCCAAAACACATCAAGGAAGTCTTCAAGTTGTTGCTACTTTTATTATTTTCTACTTACTAATAAACTTTGTGTAATACAATTAATCTTTGAGAAAGTGTAAATGAAAAAAAAAATCCTTTTTTCCTACATCAAAGTAGAAAGGCTCAACTGAAATAAAAGACAATGAATCAAATTATGGCCACCTTGATACCAGAAAACTAAAGTTTCTGAGAAAAGTCCTTTATTTTCATGGGAAAACATCCCTACTAATAGCTAGTTAGGAGCACCTGCATGTTAAAGGAAAGCCAGGAAAATAGGTTTTGCTAGAAAATTATCTTTGGCTCCTAAAATTTTGAGCACCGATTTGGACTCTGTGGATTGACCAGGCAAGATCATCCATGGGAATTCCATCATAGCCAAATACTCGCTTTACCTTGACATTACATTTTTGTCACTGTCAAAAATGGTCACTGAAAAAAGAACAAATAGACCCCATTTTTTAGCCCAGTGCAGGCGTTTTTGGTGGGAAAGGTTGATGTCAGAGCAGAATCACGGTAAACAATATGGGAAGAAGGGAGCAGTCAGGTGTTCAGTGGCTGGAAAAAAAGGTCAGTTTGGAAATTATAACTGCAAACCCTGTGTACAACTGTGGTTGGGAGGCCAGAGAACACAAACAACAGGAAGCTTTTGCATCAGTGAAATCAGTTTGCGTCACAGAAATATTATATTGATTTAAGGGAAACCCCATAAGAGAAACACACTCAGCACAGAAAAACAGAGAACTGAGGCTAGTGAATGTGCAATGATTTGGACATTTAGATACTAAAATCTAAAGAAACATGCAGTATATTACAACTACTATAATTAAAAAGGCAAAATTAGAAGTGCACAGGTTTGCCTACCACATTCGAAAGCCATAATGAAACCGAAAGGACAGAGCAGTCCTCCACAGGACTGGAAAAGGATGTGCCTTTTTGATTGCTCCCTGGACCCATCCCAACGTGGTGCAGCTCTCATCTACCACACAGTAGAAATCTGCAGTGTTCAAGAGTTCGTTTACCTTGCTAGAAAAACAACTCAATTCAGCAAACTCCCAAATTCACTCAATGCAGCTGCTTTCAAACCCCTTGTTACAGTTTAATGAAATGTGCTGACTGAGCTGTTTCATAGTAAATATTAGTTATAGCAGAATTCTCCTCCCAAATTGAGTCTTTTAGGAGCAAGAGGATTCCACAGTGCTGTAGCACTGACACAGAATCTCCCATAACTCACAAATAATAATTTACCATCTGAGGGCACCGGGGTTATTGCCATCAGCAGCTCCCTATGGAATTGTAAATCATTTGAACAAAACTTACCCTTTTTTTGAGAACTTCAGGCTGAAATCACTGTATATACAGGATACGAGTGTTTTACACAGTGAATGAAGACTGTACCTTTAGCTCCTTCATTTAACCTTGTTTCATAAGTGTGTGAACCCTGAACAGGCTGTTCTTTGTGGATGAAAATAAGATACTGCAAAAGCACTGGAAATTTGTCTTAGAGGAAGTTTAAACCTTTGGGCTCCCAGCTTGCCAATCATCCAATAAACCACGTGGATTAGCTGTAAAATGCACTGTGCACTGAAGTTCACTGGGATACACTACAGGAAAAGGCAATGAAACTCAATGGAATATTATTTTTGTGCGCATCTGCAGGTCCATGCCTTTGTCCAACACAGAGGTTATGTTATTTCCATCACTGTGATTAAAATATGACAAATACTGAACATCCTTCAAATTAAATTCAAGTTCATCTCCACCCTACGTGTATCCAATAATGTGGCAACGTGCCACCTTCAGAAACATTGCAGCATCTATAATCTAGTGTTTCTGTGAGGTCCCAGTACCCTGCAAGTGCAATTTTGCCTATGAGAGAACACTGAGAATATAATTCAAAGGTTGCTGCTCAGAGCAGAAACAATTTCCTTAACAAAATGTACCCATCCTGTTGGAAAAAAAAAAACGCTGAAAGCAAGCAGTATTCTTCGTAATGCATGAAACACATGTAGAAATGTGTCAATTTCAACTGTTGATCCCAAATGTTTTTTTTTCTAAGTGAATACTGTCACTTGCATGATATGGTCACTCGTAACATATGTTTACTCTTTGTACAAACTTCAGACATTGAAAATGTATTATTTCGATGTACAGAACTTCTCTGAGTCTTGCTATGTCACATTCAGTATTAGTTAGTTAAAAGTTTTATAATTTCCCAAATTCTCAGTAGTTAAATGAATAGAAAATAAAAATTAAATTCTTACTACTTGTTCTGAACTGAAATAATGATGTTTCTTCACAATGAAAAACAGAAGTTAGAGATGAAAAAAGTTTGTTAGACAATTGCTCTGGTTTTGTGTCGACATCTGAAAGTCTCTCCTGTGGATTTTGAAGTGTTTGGCGCAGCTGAGTTCTAGATATCCCAAACAATGACCTTTCCCTGATTAATTTCAAACACTAATATAGCACTTAATACATCGGCAACTTCTGCAAGATATTCAACTTACACTTTCCCTATTTTACTTTAAGCTCCTAAATTGTATTGTAAGCACCATTAAAACCTTCCTGTCCTTTCCATGGATGCCCTTCACATTGTGTTACAAGCTACCATTTTCTATCACCTTCATACTCTTTTCTTTCAGCTAAAGTTTACAACATCTGTGACTGAAGTTGCTACAACTGAAGTACCTCATCTTAGACGGAACTGACATTGTGACTGCAACAGCGCTCAGGAGAAACTAGTCATTCTTCCATATACTTTTTCATGTTTTTCTCCACTGAGGATACATTCCCTTCAAGGATTTCTGGACCTCTTGCTGTGCTTACACATACTTGTAGCATGTGGGGTTATGACCACAGGACTGATTCCCAGCTTTTGGCAGAAAAGAGCTGTGAAAGGCCCGCCTCTGGGAGACACTTCTTGCTTTTCATATGATCACAGTCTGGCACAAAAAACCCCTCACCACTCTAAGATTCTCAAACTTGTGTTGGATTACAGAGTTCCAACTGCATTTGACTCCACTGCTGGTAATTCAGATTCATTACTTCTCTAAAAAGTCATATTAATTGTTTTTGTTAATCACTTGAGTCTTCTTTAAATGCAGGCAGGACAATAAAGCCAAGTTTTTTTCTAATAAAGTAAGGAGTTACAATCTTGATTACAAAACTGAAAACACATTTACAAAGGAGAAACATATCAAGAAAATACAGATGACAGACCTGACATTTAGAGTACTTTTATTTTCCACCTTTTATTGAGTTTATCAGTTGTAGGTGTGGTGGGATGTTTCAAACCTAGAATTATTTTCATCTCTTTTTAACCTATTATTTGTTCCTCTTTTCTACTTCCCTGTCTGTTTATTAAATAAAGAGCCTCTTTCAGCTAAATCTTATACAAATCACTAAAACCAACCAAATCAAACTAGACCAGCCTTCTCCCCATCAAAACTGCCCTGTTATTTGTGGCATAAGCACAGTTTCACGTGTACATATGTGAACATACACTTTTTCCTCTTTGCATTCAAAGTTTTTTAGGGAATGATCTACCAGTAGCTAGCAAAAGGAGTTCATAATCTTGGTTTATCTCTAGCAGCGATACGAATAAAAATTTCTAGGGTTATGACTAAAGGTGAGACTTTGGGGGGAGGATATGCTGCAGACCACAAGGAATATGCCTGGTACTGTAAGTTTTATGGCTTTTGGTTTCTACTCATTACTAAAAAAAGAGTTCATTTTATACACAGTGCATGGCTATCACTAAACAACAAACATGCTTTGGAAGCAGTGGTTTTGAACTACATTCCCATTGTCCTTCAAAGTAACACTGGGTAGCACTTCTAGAATTCACAAAACAGAACTACAGGAGCCATGTATAAGAGAATACTGGAGAATAAAGCCTCTAAATGTTGTAGTTCATAGGTAAGTGATTTCAGCTGCAAATTAATGATAGGAATGACATTTGATGCTAAAAATGAAGTTATATTAGTTATGGATCTTTTGACTGATACTTTTTGCTTTGCTGATCCATTGCTGTTGCTTTGTATTGGTTTCACTTTTTATCACCACAATCAGGGAGTTTGAGCCCTTCTCTGAAAGAGAATCTAGGATAAAGTCACTTTGAGTGAGAAGCTGATACCTCAAAGAGAGGCAAGAAGTCCTCAACAAAAGCACTTGCTCCTTTGTGGAAGCGTCATGTGAAGTTAAAATTTAACACGGAATAAAAGCTACTGACACGCTGGGCTTGTACGAAGGGCTGCTTGAACTGAAAATGGAATTCCCTCCACCTGTGTTTATTCTCCTTTTACATTACCCTTCTTTGCCAATGGCGTACAGTGGCTTTGAAGGTAGGCACAGTTGCATATAAAGGCAAACAGTGAGCCACTTCCAACAAATGGTATGCAAGTAAAGCTGAGTTCAGAAGAGAAGGGAGAACACTACAGAAGTAGGATTTCATAAGCTCTCTTCTTTCAAAAATACTGTCTAACCACAGCTACGGTCAAATGTAGACCATGGAACCCATGCTGAGACAGCTGATTAGAAAGTGTCTCCTCTACACAAGGGCTGATCAGCCTAATTCTCAAAAGAATAAGAGGGGTTTGAAGATGGTCCAAAAAGGGAAAGGATCCTGTCTTTCCTTGTTCACTTTACCAGGTGTTTGGCCTATATTCTGTAAAATTAAGATTTTTTTCTACCATGCTGTTGAATCTGCAAATGTTTCCTTATGTTGAATCTATTCTTTTTAAGATTGGTAGCCTATTTGTTTCAATAGTCCTGCATTTAGTGGCAGTGAATTCTGGAAATTGATTAAAAGCTGGGAAGAGGTGCAAGAGGAGCTATTTCTTCTCTATAAATCTCAAGAAAGCTTATGCTGTTATTTCAGAAAAAAAAAATTCTCCTTAAATGCATCTCCTGCCTCAGACAACTTCCCATTATTAATTACTTGCATTTGCACTGGAACCTTGGCTGAGTAAATGGGCAAGGATGATCTTGGTTTCAGCCTCAACTAAGCTAATTTCATTTGCAATGGGTTCAGTCCTGCATTTTACACAAACAGTAACTGAAACAGTCAGTCAATAAATAAAATAAAAGAGCTTCAAGATTAACACCTGATAATGTGAAAGGCACAAGACTGCAAAGAAACTTTGCTCCTGTAACTCTCCAGGGACCTTGTGGCATACAATTAGAATAACAGAGAGTGCTTTTTGTAACAAGGATCTAAACATCAGGGGAATGCAATGATGTTGCAGCTGCATGTAGTTGTAGTATGTGCAAATAGAATTGTAGATTAAACAGGAAAAAAACAACCCTATCTAACAAAGCAGTTATTCTGCTGAGGCCTTTAGGTGACATTTTAAACCACTGGTGACCATGGAGTATCCAAAGGAAATAAAAGATAAAAAACTTATAACAAGCTTGTTGTTCCATTGAAGGGTTCTGGAGATATCATCAAGCTCTGTTGGCAACAAAAAGAACTAACAAAGTGAAAGATAAGACTGATGTACCTGCAAAACAAGCCTGTTATCCCAGTGGGAGATTTCTAGTGATACTATAAACCAGGAACGCTGAGTTAGGGTGGTTTGCAGTTTCAACACAATCCCACATTACGTCAATGCAGTTCTACCTGACTGCATTTTTAATACAGAGATAGTCAGAACAATTAAACATCTTTTTTTTTGCTTGCTTTTTGTTTGTTTGTTTAAAAAGCGCAATGGAAAGCTTATTTTGTAAGTTGCTTACTACATTTCTAAATTAGAAACTAAAACCTGAGTGAACCATGTGCAAATACGAAGAACAATTAAACAGCACAGTTGAGCTAGCAGTTTTAGTTAAATAAATGGCTTCTACTCGCTCTCCCATTGATGTGGGTATTGAAGGTTTAAGATGAAACAAACCTATGGTAAGGCAGTTCCAAAAGAGATAGAAAATAAGCTGGAATTACCCTTCTGCCAACAAGGACTAACAAAGGCTGCCTCGATTGGCTGGATGAAACTGGAACCCATGCAGAATCTGAAATGGATGTTAAAAGCAGGGAGGGGAGAGGAACTCAGACCATGAAAAAGCAGAGCAGAAAACTTCCCTCAGGAATGAGCAGGAGAGGAGAAAGAATAGAGCAACTCTTCTTCCCACTGCAGAGGGAACTTATTGCTGCCGATGGCCAAACGTGGAAGTGCCACAGTAAAAGCAAGCTGAGTAGCAGGGACTGAAAGCAGTGATCATACCGCTCAGCTTTTATATTCCTAAAGGTTTTTGAATTATATCCACTCAGGCCATCAATCACAACTTTATTAAACCACGAAATAGATGTCAGATCAATGGCTGTATCAGAAACATTTTGAATGACAGGCGGATGATGGAACAATTCCAGCTTCTATACATTATTAAACACATGCTAATGCTACTCTTTCAGTGCTACCCATACAGACTCACTCTGTTCTCCCTTTATGGTACCTTTTTTAACAGCAGATCTAATCACAGATTAATATTACATACGAAAAGCGAGGCTTACTGTAATAAATAATAATAAACTAGTAAACAAAAGAAAAATTTCAAGGTTAAAACTGATTGTCTGCCTTCACATCATGCCTCCTGGTATTAAAATTTTGTTTTAATACAATTGCAGGAGCTGAGGCTGGATTGTCGGACTTAATCAGAATATTCAAAGTTATCACTTTTTTCTGTAATCTTGACATAATTTAAGCCTAGGCTTTCTTCACATATTTGCCCACAGCCAGCCCAATGATGTAAACGCTTTCTTCTCTTCTGAGTGAAGAGATATGTATGAAAAATAAATATAAATAAGGCAGAAATCACCCCTCTGGCAGACTCTTTGCTTAGCTCCAGATTTCAGGCAGATTTGGGGAGGTGATCAAGCAGCACACTTGCCTCTCAATTAATCAGTAACTTAAATTGTATTTTCACCAGCAGGAATCAATTTGATTTTCATAAAAGCAGAAAGGAATTATGCTCTTGGTGGATGAAGCACAACTGGGAGATGCAAACGCTCAGGGTCAAGTTGCCACAAACTGCAGACCATTACATCCTCTCTTCCCTCTCTGCCCCATATCATACATATTTTGGGCTGGAACATTTGCTGCAGCTGTGGTTGAGACCAATGGCATGAGGTTTAACAAGGCCAAATGCCGGGTCCTGCACTTGGGGCACAACAACCCTGTGCAGTGCTACAGACTAGGAGAAGTCTGTCTAGAAAGCCGCCTGGAGGAGAGGGACCTGGGCGTGTTGGTTGACAGCAACTGAACATGAGCCAGCAGTGTGCCCAGGTGGCCAAGAAGGCCAATGGCATCTTGGCTTGTATCAGAAACGGCGTGACCAGCAGGTCCAGGGAGGTTATTCTCCCTCTGTACTCGGCACTGGTGAGACCGCTCCTCAAATACTGTGTTCAGTTCTGGGCCCCTCACCACAAGAAGGATGTTGAGGCTCTGGAGTGAGTCCAGAGAAGAGCAATGAAGCCGGTGAAGGGGCTGGAGACCAAGTCTTATGAGGAGCAGCTGAGAGAGCTGGGGTTGTTTAGCCTGGAGAAGAGGAGGCTAAGGGGGGGACCTTATTGCTCTGTACAACTACCTGAAAGGAGGTTGTGGAGAGGAGGGAGCTGGCCTCTTCTCCCAAGTGACAGGGGACAGGACAAGAGGGAATGGCCTCAAGCTCTGCCAGGGGAGGTTTAGGCTGGACATCAGAAAAAAAATTTTCACAGAAAGGGTCACTGGGCAGTTTGGAACAGGCTGCCCAGGGAGGTGGTTGAGTCACCTTCCCTGGAGGTGTTTAGGGTGGATGAGGTGCTGAGGGGCCTGGTTTAGTGATTGATAGGAATGGTTGAACTCAATGATCCTGTGGGTCTTTTTCAGCCTAGTGATTCTGTGATTCTGTATGTTTTCACAAGCTGGACAGTGAAATCAAGTAAAGATGCATTTGTATCTTTTCACTTGGTCTGGGATCTTGACAGCCTTAGTGCATCCACCTCATTAGAGGAGTGCTTAGTAGAACAGAGATGTCTGCCTTTATACAGATAATTCAATAATAGAGAAGAAATTAGAAGGTTAAAAATGATAATAAAATAAAAGTAAATACACATTCTTTGGGAGTTTTGGAGAAAGAAGACTACTTGTTTCATAGCAAATGGCTTCCTAAACAAAATTCTTTGTGCTTTTGGGGGCCAGTAACTGAAGGTTTCCAGTAGCACAAGGGGAATACAACTGGCTGTGAGTGGGGCTGTAAACCTGTTTTGTTTTGGCTGCTGAACTGGATGCTCCGAGGTGAAGTGAGGCCTGCCAGCATTTATCAGAAATGCCTCCCCTGGCCTGGTGATTAAAAAAGCAAGTGCGTGAAGGGATGGAGGCAGGTGTCCCTCGAATTCCCATGGGATTTTAATGTGTGCTTCTCATATCATCAGGGCTGAGAGATCAAAACTCAAATCCAGTTTTTGGACTCATGCAGGAATCGGCAGAGGCCACTCTTACTCTGGTAACTCACCTCAACAAATTGCTAAAGAGAGCTCCTCCGTGAAAAGTATCCCTTCTGGAATGGCTCTATCTTGGACAGAGTATTTTAATCTTTTAGAAAGCATGGAAAGGCAGAGAAATTCCCACAGGACATGAGGCATGCATAGTCTCTTATGCCATTTCTCTGGATTACTCCCAGCATTCATCCTAAATCAGGCAAGTTTGGAAATGGCGTTTGATGTCAACTCTTACTTAAGTGACCACAGAGGTCTGTTTAGGTTGAAAAATATGTTAATTAGCAAATGGTTTGACTAAAGAAGTGAATGTATGAAAGCCTTTTAATAAAAAACTGCTTTGCCTACTGCAAGCTTTTAAATTAAATTGGGACAGAGTCACAGCCAACACTGAGCAGAACTGTTTGTGACTTTTTGGCTTGTTTGCTTAAAAAAATCTGGCTGGTTTCTTGAGAGATAGCTGGTGGCTCTTTATGGCACCCTCATGCACAGTTTTAAGGATAAAATTAAAACACACATTCATAACAGAAATGAATAGCTTATGTCTTATGTCTCTCATAAAACTTAGTCCTGCTGAGGTACTCACAGTAGCATGTTTTGGACTTGGCTAAATTTGTCAAGGCTTTATGCTCTCAATGCTTCTTTCCCTGGATTGAAAAACATCTCTAAATAAATCATATCTCTAAATAGGTTGTCCATTTTCCCTTCATATTTTTTTTCTGTAACAGAACATGATAGGAAGATTTAATTTCAAGTCAGGATGGATAAATAAAAAAAAAAACAAACCGCTACAAGCAGCCCAAATTCTGAAGTTCTTCCTTTAGTGTCTGACAAAAGAAATTCCCAGTGAGCTCCATGATTTTACTGCTTGCATGAAGACTTTAACTGAATATGGCGCTGATGGTGTTTTTACCAAAGAGTAAGTCATAAAATAGGGTATAATTTGAGATTTATGAAAAGCTTATGGATATTGTAGCATCCACCAATCACTCTCTTGCTCTTCAAGATTTCTGTAAATGAGTTAGGACTTTTAAAGATAGTAAACATAAACCTATATGATATATCTCTGATGTATTGCAAGAAATTGTATGGGAGTGCTGTGACCTTGAAAGATAAGACTGTATGAAGAACTAGGAAAAGGAATGAAGGAAAGCTTTTCTTTACTTACAGTTGCAGTAAAATAAAATCAGGATCTTATTATCACCCACTAGATTACTCACTGCCTTTCAGAGTCCTGCTGCTCAAAATGGATTGGTTACTATGAACATTGTAATAGTGGTCTCAGGTTGGAAGGGAACAGGGGAATGGGAATTTTCTAGTTTTCATTAAGACTGCAAGAAAACGAATGCAGAAGATAATGTTTGTAAAACTCATGGATGCTAAAATGATAGAGAGAAGGTAAAATTCATAGAAGCTTTCCAGCAGCATAACCAGAATGCATTTTCCACTGCCTTGTCTTAATCGTTAAACACCCTTTGAATCACAGCAACTACACATGCAGAAATTCTTGCTAGTCCTAGTATTTCCTTCTATTTCTTTACAGATGGGAAAAAAGCTGATATTAACCTTGAAGTGTAATTCCTACTTCTTTTGATTGCTGAAACAAACATTTAAAATACCAGGAATAAACAATGAACTATCATGCTCAAGTTTCCTCAGAAATAAATACAGAAGTATTGGATCTCAATAGAGCTGTCATTCCTTTTTAAAGGGGGAAAGGACATTCGCATTACAATTAAATTCATCAGATAAGAAAAAAGGAGACAAAGAGAAGAGAGGACGAAGACAAGGCCCAATACAACAGCTTAAATAAATTTGTAAGGATGCAACTTAATTCAGTACCTTCAATTTAAAAAAAGCCCCAAAACTAAAGTTGGAAAACTGTGTTCCTATACCTTAGTATCAAGTAGTACAGTGGAGGAATAGAAAAAAAATTGTAAATGCATAATAGAACATTCATGTGATTACTATGTAAAGCATGGGTGTGCTAAAGACATCTAAGTGTAATGTTTATGCTTGCATTTTTGTAAAAATATATATGAATATGCAGTGTGCACACATTTCCATATCAAATCACCATATTCTGTGTGTAGGCTGTAGTATTTTAGGAACATTTCAGAGAGGTTTAATACTTTATATTAATAGTATTTTTTGCCTTTCTCTGACTCTGGGAGAATTAATTGAGTCTGACTTACACAGCTTAAAGAGAAAATAACTGTTGAAATATGCATGTTTAAATATAATATCCTGGAAAAACAGCTGACCTTGAACCAAAATCACATTTCTGAGCCTGGAGCAAACTAGGTATGGCTGTCTGCTATGGGTTAGAAGTGAGTATTGAGTCCTACCATGAATAGCTCCCATTTCCCAACGGCATAAAACTTTCTAGATTGACAAGCAAACAATTTCTGATTAAAAACCAATTTGATAGAGGAGTACTTCCATATTTACATAAGAATTAGTATAGAGAGTTCTGCTGAGTACAGAGCAGGATTTGTTGACCTACTGTTCTATTGCCTTGTCGTTCTTGTTCTGTAATGCCTAATGCTGACTGTATGATGGTTTTAGAAACATGTCTGCAGATAAATTTTAGTGTGACGTAGCAATTTAATGATATTGTTTGTGTCATGTTTGTGTCATTATGAAAGGCACTTTGATACTTTTGCCCAGAGAGGGCCATACATCCCTTGACATGGAATAAAAAAAACCAAGTAAGCCACAGAAATATTAAACTGCAAAAAGTGAAGCACTGAACATCCAAGAGTAATAAATTATCTTGAGAAACTCAGTTAGCAATAAGTGTTTTACAATATAGAAAGTAAATAGCATAATCTATGATCTTACCGTTCCTGTTGTGCCCAAGGAAAGGTGGTTCATCTGTTGGGTCAGAGGGCCCATCATGCTTGCTGGCTGCATTGACATAGTATGGTCCATTGTTGGTGTTATCACAGCACCCTACAAGCACACATCATTTACACTTCAGTATTTTACATTAAAAAAAAAAGAACCCCAAACCCAGCTTTCTCTAAATGAGTGAACCTGGCTGAAAACTTGACATGAATCTTAAAAGAGACTAATATATTTGTCAGAGGAAATATGTTTTGTTCCTATTGACCACTAAGCTACACACATATATTATTTGTACTACTAATGAGGCCATTTTATGTCAGTTCCAATTAAGTGTCATTTTGTACTTCATTGCTTCTGACAAACAAATGCATATGTTCTTTCTATGACGAATTTTACTGTACATTGCAAAATGCCTGTCATTTCTATTTTTCCATATCCTGTATAGAACAATCTTACAGACAGAACACATATGTCCTCAATTTTCTCTGACTTCTAAAACCTTCAGTCTCTGAGATCTTCGACCTTTTATGGCAATTATCTTGGATTTTTCCAGTCTCAATTAAGAGCCCTTACTCATAACATTTTATAGCTGATTAAGTAAGACTGGCTATTGACAGAAAGTCTGGTAGTGATACCCATTTAGAACACATACATAGTGTTTAAAAGCATTTTTCTCGTCTGCATGGAAAACAAAGACATTAATAACAAGCAACATATGAACTAACACAAGAACAAGACTTTCAACAAAAATGAGACAAAAGACATGTCAGAGGAGCTTAGGAGAAAGCTTCTTTGTCATTCATACTCCTTGGTGTTTTGCTGTCCCACTCCCCAAGGTCCCATGTTGGTAACCTCATGCCTTAATGAAGTGTTGATTCTCTTCAGTTCTACAGAGTAAAATGCTATTTCCTGTGTTGGTTAGAGAAAGTCAGTGAGAAACAGTGGTCTGCTCTTTTTCTTGTAGATAGTGCAATAAGGAGGTATTTCCAGCTATTTTTTCTTATGAAATAATTGCTTTACTTTGAGCATATGTATCTTTGTGACCACACATTATAAATTTGCACAATCTCAAGATTACATCTGCTACAAAGCATGGAATATGTGGATGACAGTATTTGTGTTAAAAAAGGGAAACTGACATTTTTTCCATCCAGATTGCTGACAAAATCCACCTATTAACACAAATTTGAAATGAACTAGTTCCAAAACCATGAACACACCTGTTCTTAAGTGTCTGCCTCACATTTATATAGAGCTATGTGACTGCATTGCCAAGAATCTGATTAGAAGCAAAAGATTTCAAATTTTCAGTTGCAAATAAAAATAAACAAAAATAAAAAAAACGCCAGGGAAGTACCAAATCTATTTTTTCTCACCTACCTGCAATATTTTGTTTATGTACACGCTATCTGAGAAGCAGAGATTCTGCAGTCTCTGTGAACTTGTTACTTGCATCCAGTGGTAAAGGGGAGGTAGGCACAGCTTGGCTAATCCTTTTTGTAATACCCTCAGCATATGAAATAAATACACACTTGTTTTATGCCATATAGTGAATTATGTTTCTTGCAGTGACTAGAGTCCCTAGAGAAATCTGGCAAATTACAGAAACTAGCCTCCACAGAATATCTGTCATGATTCCAAACAAATGCTAATAAAACAAGTTGATCAGGGTGCAAGTATCAAACCTGCAACATTTGCAAACGCTTTTGCTTCTTTCCTGGCTATATTAATTTGCACAGCTTTACAGAGATACATAGATTATCCCATAGATTAACTCATTCTAATGAACTGCCACAGTGCTAACCTTCTCCTTTGTTAGCATGGGTCCTTATAAATCAAGATAGTCACAAGCTTTCATCATAAAACTTCTTCTACCATAGTACAGTTAATATTAAATTGAAAAAGCCCTTATTTCCTCCTTACACAACATCCTTCTCTTTCATGCTGCTCTTCTCTTTTTGTTGAAAAATACCTAGCCTTTTGCTGAAAAGGCCCGAAAGCAAATCTGTGGGGTATACATTCATATAGCCCCTTCGGCACTCCCTGCACAGGAGACTCAGCGTAACAGTCTAAAGTCACACCATGCCCTAGGAAAATGATGCTTTTCCTGTATGTTCAAAACCAGTGACCTAGGATATCAGGGCTGCTCTTTCAGAGCAGCATATGGCCAGACAGTGTCTTGGGGTATGGACATCCATCTGCATGTTTTTAATTACAATAAGAAAACACGATCATTATGTTCAGAATGATCCATACCACAAATCAGCATTTTTACTTAACCAAACAATACGTGCTCAAACCAGATTTGTCAAATGATAAACGGTTCTCAGTTCCCTCTACAAGTAGTTTTGTCCTTTGGCTTATGGACAACTGCCTCAGGACATTCCATGACAGGCAAGGTGGGCTCCCACTTGTGATGTGTGATGCGGTAAGCAGAAAGCCATACCTGCATCACAGCTTCATGCAGCAGCAGGGGTGGCTGCAATTAATTTAGGGTGTCCTAAAGTCTTAAAATACCTAGTTTTCTTTGCAAAGATGTTTATTGCAAAGCTATGGTTGGAGGAACTCACTGTGATTACAGATGTGACAGACTGATAGCTATTCCTGTGTATAAATTCAGGAACATGGAAATGAAGAAAGGGCAGTGGTGAAGGAAGTCTTATGGTTTAGTGTTGGAAACGTAAGTGCCAGACACAGTGGAAAAACCTGATAGCAAATGTCTTTTCAGTAGCAAGGCAGTTTTTGCAAGTAAACTCTTAAAAAAGTATGGACTGAAGAGAAACTATATGAAGGACAAAAAAATTACTCACAGAGACTAAACATTATTTTTAAATAGAAAATACATTTATTCTAGTCTCTAAAATGCAGTTTAATACATTAGGAAAAGAAGTTAGGAAAAGTATTTGCAGCTTTCCTAAGATAGCTTAATGTGTCTGAAGCTGACGGTTACCTAGAGCAGAGAATTACATACATTTGCCAGACCATTAATTTGCCAGAATCCTCTTGTGATCACGAAGGGAAAAAATTATACTTAATTAAGGAAATATCATCCGGTTGTTAAGGCGACACCCAGTCTCCAGACCATACTGTGTTTCATAATACATGCTGTCAGTTCCATTCATATTCATCTTATTTAGCTGTAGAAGACAACAGTGTGTTGCATCAGACATCGTACTGGAAGTAATTTAATTTGTTTCAGCCTGTAATAGGTATTTGCTAATAAACATCCACTTGGTGACTGGCAAAGGCTACAGCAACAGTATTTTTCACCTTTGGATGTCTGATTTTACTGAGTTTGTAAACTATAGAGACACATATCTTAGTGTGGCATAACACTACTCAAACTGAAAAAAACTAGCTTAGTTGAAAAAACATGTAGAAGAAATTATGATGAAGTTTTTGCCACTATCTTTGCCAAAAACAAGTAGCTGACTTGCCAATAACTTAGGTCTGCCCTGTTGCCTCAGTATGATTAATCTTTTTATAATGCCTGCAAGAAATGTGTTACCATAATGCCTTTTAAATCTAGCAAGACACTATTGTTGAATCACTTCTCATACAAGTCTGTTAATGCTACAGTGGCTTTAAAAGAAATGAAGATTAACAGGGAAAATTATAGGGAACCAATGATGCATAAGAAAATGCATGATTTTTGCAACACTGTGATAAATCCAATATAAGTTCACTGACATATAGACTTTAATTCCTCTTAATTTTATTTGAAAGACCTTGCTGTTTTAAAATGCTCTAAGATCTGTGGACCTACCAGTCATATAAGAAAGTGAATTTAATTATTTCAGAGCATTTTCTACTCTATCACTTGCAAAGAAAGAAGCCCAAATTTATCAACTACAAACACTCTACACTCCCTGTATGGTAACAAACTGAAATCAGATGAAGAACACTAAATACAATCAGTTTATTACATTAAGTAAACTATCTTTAAATGCTTGCCAATATCAAAAGGCATCAGCAGAAATAAAGTTTAGTTGGTACAATGATGCTTGCCACCTTATGTGCCTTGAAGGGTGGGAAAGTGACATCAGAAATAAAAAGTGCATGAGGGGGCTTTAGGAAAAGAAAGTTCACTAGTTGAGAGACGCACTTGGGGGCCAGTGGGCGGAAGGATTAGTTAGTCGCAGCTTTCTAGAATAATGAACTGTATTAAAGACTTCTGTTTCATTCCAGTGTTCTAATACTGATATTGGACTTAATGCACAAATAGCAGCTGAATAAATAGCTTTTAAAGCTTATAGTAATCATCTGCTGATTTTACAGTTTACTTTTTTCTTTATTTAGGAAGTTGTAACAAGTTAAGTATACATACAAATTCTGCTTTGTAAATACTGGCCAATGTAAAGCCAATACACACTACAGTAGCAAACTTACATTTCAGATTTGTTTTCAGACACATTGTACAGTCAAATAAGCACTGAGTCATTCCATCTGAAAAGTTATTACAAGACTACTAAATGAATGTCTTTATGTTATCGAGAACATGCTGTTTCTTGAGGTTTTATTAAACTGACTGAAAGGATGATTTTCCTTATATTTATCAGAGCAGACACGTCTATCAAGAATAAATTTGAAACACCCTAACATGTATACTTTTTTTGTAGATAACTGTACTCCCTTTGCATACTGAATAAATGATGACCATATTACTATTGGTTTACTGTTCTGTCTAGATGGATTGCTTCATCTCCTTGGGCTGCCTCTTACAGGCAGCAGAAAAAATAGGAGCCTCTTGTCAGAGCAGTAAGCTTGGTGGAGTGCTCTGAACTGGCTGTTTAGTGGCCAGCCATTCATGAATACAGTAAGAAGACTAAAGGTAGCTGTGAAATGCTCTCTGCTGTCTGTCATAAACTCTGCTGGGGATACTTGTTGATATTCCATAAAACCATCGTATTTCAAAATCAAAGAAAACTTGGTTTTCTACTTTTTTTCCTTTCTCAATGAAAAGTTGCCAGCTGCATTGTTGCATGCCAGTTGCCTTGGCATTTATGAGCTGGTCAGAGATTAAGTCATGGTATGAGTATGGTGAGGAAGATCAGCAAACATCAACTAATACTGTACATTCTGCAAATCTTAAAATTTGGTTTAATTTCATTACATTGTTGAATTTAAAAGCTTGCTAAAATGGGGTAAAGTAAGCAGGAAACCCAAACCCTGCACTAAATGCAAGCAGCTTTCACTTTGGAATGGGCAAATCTTGATACAGTCTTCACCAACTCTGAGTGCTGATTTGCTGGCAAGTACTAAACCACAGCTTCATATTGTAATATTTCTAATCTTAGGCATGAACGCAAATCCTTATCTGACATCAACTTCATACCTTAGATGAATCTCCTTGGACCAATGGATACATTTGTTTTCTCTTTCTCCTTTTTTTCCTGTAAGTTTGCTAATTTCTTTCCTCAGCTGAATGTATAAGTCATATTTCCGAGACAGATACTACCCAGAAGTAACTGGTTTAAAAGGATTAAGAATCCAAACATAGTGTGGTAGATAAAGAACAGAGATCATTCTTACATATGCACCACTTTTCCTAAAACAACCGCTATGGTTTTGATGATTTCTTTCCCATTGTCTTTCTCGTCTTTAACTATATGTCCTGTGTCCCAGCTTAGAATCATAGAATAGAATCACAAGGTGGGAAAGACCCATTGGATCGTCAAGTCCAACCATTCCTATCAGTCTCTAAACCATGCCCCTCAGCACCTCATCCACCCATTTTTTAAACACCTCCATGGAAGGTGACTCAACCACCACCCTGGGCAGCCTCTGCCAGTGCCCAATAAAGCTTGAAATACTGCTTTTTATTATATACAGATATTAGCCTACATATAAAAATGCAGATTAAAAGGATATAGAAATGGGAATTTCAAGACATAAAGAAAACACAGTTGATTCAACAGAAAGAGTTTTAGACCAGTAACTGTGTGCACAAATAAAGCAGTACCTGCAAGTATACCGGTAACAGTTAATAAATGTATTACATCAGGGAGTACCGCTGTGATATTATATCAGTAGTTTATATTCCTACCAGAGCTGAAAAAACAGTAAGTTTGATAGCATGTGGCTGTCTGTTAATCTAAAAGGACTTGAAGAAAATAAAGAGATAGCATTTCTGTTGCAAACAAAAAGTTGTGTTTGTCACTCAGTACCTAAAGTGACTTTTGCATGGTGACTTAAATATTTCCACCCAAAACAAGATCTCAGAATAAAGGTCATTGAGCAAAAAGGACAATATTTATGAAGGGAAAATATTTCTGAATTGCTACAGGGACTCTGCAGCAGAGTTTGAGTGCCCTGTGCTGTATCTTTGCCCTTACTGTCTGCACACGCAGGCTGGGCCACAAATCCATGTGCTCTTTCTAGGCTGTGAGAAAAGCAGTAGTTTTAATACCATTCTCCAGTTTGCCCCAGAAATAATATAAAATTACTGGTACTACATGCCTGAATAAATGGGAGTAGTTTTGCTGGGGTCTGCTAACAGGTAGGAGCCAACAACAGTTAGAACATGACCTGGCATAGCAGGGCATTCATAGAATCATAGAATAACCAGGTTGGAAGAGACCCACCAGATCATCGAGTCCAACCATTCATTGCGACATCTGATGGAACAGGCAGGGAGGCCATAGACGGTTCTTGCTCCCTATTCTGACATATTCTAGAGGGGAATCAGAAATCAAATTTCTTCAGTTTTCTTCCTGACCTTCAGTTTTTAAGTGCACTTGGCTGTATGTCAACTTTGTACATCCAATCCACATAACAGCGTTTCTGCTCTGTCAAGAACAACCGTTTCTAGCAAAAGCATCCTCACAATGCTCACTTAAGGTTTAGCCCCCCTCAGAAGATGAAGAAGAAACACAAATGTTGTAATTTGCATAGGATGTAACCAGTGAAATATACAGAACAAATCTTTTCCTGGCCTTCCCATTAACAGGTTTCACAAAAAATATCCAAAGGTCTTCTCATCCCATGTCAAAATAGGCATACATTTCAAACCTTTGACTCCATTAGTGAAAACAAGTCTTTATTTCCTGCATAGAACTCCTGATCCTGATGACACTAAGTTGAGCAATGTGGTTGATGCTCTAGAGGGAAGAGATGACATTCAGAGAGACCTTGACAGGTGTGACACCTTGGCAGGTGGGTCCACACTAATGACATGAAGTTCAAAAAAGCCAAGGGTAAGGTCATGTACCTGGGTCAAAGCCATCCCAAACATGAATGCAGGCTGGATGGTGAGAGGATTGAGATCAGCCCTGCAGAGAAGGACTTGTGGATAGTGGAGGATGAAAAATTGAATATGAGCTGTCAGTGTGCACTTGCAGCCCAGAAAGCCAATCACATCCTGGGCTGCACCAAAAAAAGTATGACCAGCAGGTCAAGGGAGGTTATTCTCCCTCTCTGCTCTGCTCTGGTGAGACCCCACCTGGAGTATTGTGTTCAGCTCTGGATGCCCCAGCAAAAGAAAGAAATGGACCTTTTCCAGAGGGTCCAGAGGAGTGCCCAATGATGATCAAGCTCTGGAGCACGTCCCCTATGAGGACAGGCTGAGAGAGTTGGGGTTGTTTAGCCTAGAGAAGAGAAGGCTCTGAGGAGACCTCACAGCAATCTTCCGGTATTGAAAGGGGACTTAGAGGAAAGATGGGGAGGGACTCTTTATCAAGGGGTGTAGAGATAGGACAAGGGATAAAAGTTTTAAACTGAAAGAGGGTGGATTCAGATTAGATATATTATGAAGGAATTCTTTACTGTGAGGGTGGTGAGACACGTTGCCTAGAGAAGCCGTGGATGCCCCCCTCCCTGGAAGTGTTCAAGGCCAGGTTGGACAGGGCGTTGAGAAACCTGATCTAGTAGAAGGTGTCCCTGCCCATGGCAGCGGGGGTTGACTAGATTACCTTTAAGTTCCCTTCCAACCTAAAACATGCTATGATGATATAGTCTATAACTGATTAATATGTGACACACCGTTAAGTGTTGTGCTTGGCAATTCTACTCTGTTTATGTTCTTATACATATTTTTCTGATGTGGACTAATTCCTTCACCCACGGTCTTCCAGTGGCTGACTTGCCATCCTAATAAATGGTAATTAGGAGTCTCTTCCTGTTGGATTAGATTTTCTTAGAATTAGAATGGAGTTTCATCTATTAAAGTGAAACCTCAAAAATTTATCCTCTCCAAACAGTTCTGCTGTGTTCCTTCCCTTAATGTCTATAACCAGGTGTGAAAATTAACTTGATGGCACATGCTAGTTCTAACAAGGTTGCAAAATGGAAATTATTAAACAGCACAATTAAAATATGAGTCAGCACCAGTGTTTAGTCTAAATTTTCACTTCCTTGCCTTACTGGGTTCAAATGAAACTTTCAAAAAGGATGCCATATTTTCATCCTCAATATTTTTATCTTTTATATACACACACATATATACACATTTATAATTACATATGGGACAAATGATATTTCCATTTCTATTACTCCCACACTGTTTTTGCAACATAAGGATAAATTTTTAGATGTTTGAAACTCTCAATCCAGTATTTACTATGGCAAAAGTAACTAAAAGCAACAGTGACAAGTTTCTGTATTTCTTATTTATGAGCAACATTTAATGAATGTTGAGTAAGAGCTTCTGTTGCTGGCTGAGAACACTTATTTTATTTTACTTGCTTGAAATACAAGAAAAATGCCTAACAGAAAGACTTGCCTTCAGAGCTTGTGCCTGGATGTAGAGGAACAGAGCAGGCTGGTGGCTTGAGAGTATGTGTGGCGTGTTTTATGTGGTAGGCCCTTGCCTCTCCCTGGCTTTCAAGTCTTCTGGGTAAGATAAGGCACCTCTGCCTGTCTGCGTGCCATGACAATAGACATTTGACCAGACCTAATCTCTGAAACACTGGGCTGTTGATTTCTGCTTTTCTGGTGAGATTTACTACATACCTCATTTGCTAGGCACAGAAAGTGGCTAACAGGGCCTGGGGAGGAAATGTCTGTGACATTTCTTCTGCATGCACTTCTGGCCTCAACATTACAATAGCCAGTGACAGGACAGCAGCTGTGATCTGTACCAGATGTGCTATGTTTCATTTCCTGCCCAAAACCTGGAGGGACTCACGCTGTGTGAGCTGCAATCCAGTGACTGTGCTGGAAGAAAGGTCCATTCATTAGAAGGACAAACACTGACACTGGGAGACATCAGAAATACTGAGGAACTGGCCAACAAGAGAAAAAATGTCCAGAAAAGCAGGTGAGTCACATAACCCTATGTATCCACCAGAGGTCAGATCACAAAATGATACCTTACCAACTGTAGCCAGAGGAAAATGGTATGGCTAGGTGTGGCATCAGCTCCACAGCACCAGAAGGACCTAACCACAAACAATCTTTGATGGAAAAATCCAGAATATTTTTAGCTTTCAGAAAAACAATGTGGTACCACTGAATGATGCACCAAGGAGACATATTGAGATGCCAGGAGGGCAGACAGCAGAGATGCCCTCTGTGAAATCCCTAATCCTTGAGAGGACAGTGGGAAGAATGCTGAAGCAACAGGTAGATATCAGGATGTGTCCCTGCCACTTCAAAATCAGAGAGGCTCTTGCAAGCCAGAATTTACTGGTGATGGTCAATACAAGCGAGAATGCCTCACACAGTTGCTCATGGACTGCATGGTAGCCCTTGCAATATCGAGCCAAAAGTAATTACAGAGTGTTCAGAGCTAACTCTCAGGTCAAGCCCAAACCTATGTTGCACTCTCAGAGCTGTGCTGATGCTGGTGCTGCCACAAAATCCAGGTATCCAGCTGCATGGGGAAGGGAGAAGCCACCTTGAAATGACGAAGCTTATATTGCTGCATCATGCCTGAACTCAGCTACAAACCCAACATCCACCCTACATGAGACCACACTGTGGAGCACTGTCATCTGCTGCCTATACCTAAACTCCTTTTTGTGCAGGTCCTGCACAAAAGAAGACTAAATGTATGGGGGTTGGAGTGGCAGGTGCGAAAAAATTATATCCTTTTCCTCCCCATCCCATTTTCTGAATTTAAACAACTTTAAGTTCCGGAAGGCTGATGAGAAGCAGTAGTATCCACATAATCTTCTCTGGAACCCTTACTATCCTACCTACTAAAAACGACAGCAGAAGATGCTGGAATGAAACCCGGAGTAGGTAACGATGCTTTTCTCAAGCTGTTTTTCCATTCAATAATAGATGTTAGACTTGAAGTTGATAGGCAGAGGAAACCCTGTACTAAGCCACAGTTCATGTTATGTATTAATTCAGTTTTAGATCACAGTGGCTAATTTTGATTTTGAAATCTCAAAATGTCTCCTTATTAGAGAGGACAAATACAGAAATCAGTCTTTCTGTCACATTCAGTTAGATTTGTAATATGTTCTGTTAAACAAATCCCTTTCTCATGCAGCAACAGAAAGAAAACTATTCCAGCCCTGCCCTTCCCCTCATTTAATACCACAAGTTTTCAGAGCCTAAATGCCCTGCCCCATACCCCAAATGCATTTAATTTTCTGGACTCACTGCACCTCAGGGGAAACTATGCATGAAATCCACTCCATTCCACAGTGGGATTTGTCCTTTGACCGGAGAAAACTGCCTACCTGTAGTGCCAGCTTCGTGATAGGCCTCAACACCAAGACTAATGCACAAATTTTCAATAGTGCCTTCTTACCTTATATTCCATTATTAGAAGTAATGTAAGTCTGTGCCTCAGTTCTGCCATTAAAATTTTAACTACGTTTTTTTCTGGCTTTAACCAGATCAATTGCTGCTTGAATTCAATTCTGTACAAGCCAACTGCCACCAACATGGGGCTTTTGCTGCACCTGGACAACTCCAGCATCCTTGGGGGATGTTCTCAGTAACAGCTGCGCATTTTTACATTATTTTGAACAAGCAATAACAGAGGCACAATCTGGAGAAACCATGGGTATAAAAATGTCCTTAACTAAAAATCCTGACCCTGATGCACAAGACCAAGAAAAACCAGTAAAGACAGTAGCAAGCACACAGAGCAGATAATTCAGAAGCAACTACATTTAAATCAGTGAGGTACAACTGATGTAACTGAAATCAAACTCAAGCCCTCAGTTTTGCATCAATAGTCAGAAAATAGGAGACTATAGAGGATGAACACATTTTATAGTTAAAAATGTGATACTTTGTTGTCATTTGCTTTAAGGTACTTCCAGTGAAACCAGCCTGTGTTTTACAATAATGCTTCACTTTTATAATCCTCTCCTCTCTCAAAAAGTTCTTAGTGGTTTGCAAATTGCATGATATATATAGGACTGGGGAGCCGGTCTGTTATCATCGTTCTGCGATGGTTCTGGGATGTCCATCTATACTTTCCCAAGTCCATGAGTGTTCAGTCATCATTATTGCAAGACCAAAGAGAACAGGTGGTTTCCATCACACACTCCAGTCCAAATTAATCAAGAAAAGGAAATATTTTACTTCTTTATTAATGCTGAGTAGATTTGAAGCAATTGATAGAAAACAACTAGCTTAAGTCTACTCTGCTCCACACTTTGTTGTCTTTTCAAAGAAGATGAAAATATTGAGGAAAAGCACTTCAAAACTGACCTTTGTTAGTAAAACATCATTGTGCAAGTGGTCCAGCCAGTCTAAAAAGCAGATGTGAAAAGTTCAAAAAGGTGTAGATTTTGGCTATTGTTAAGCTAAAAAGAAGAGAAAGTAAATAACTGATCCAGCAAGGATTACTTTTCTTCTTAATGCATCTGTACTGATATATTTTCCCTTTATTTTTGTCCAGATAAAGTCACCCTTGGGCTGAGATCTTCCTTATAAAGTTTCATCCTAGAACACATTCTTACAGCTGAGTTATTATCCTTAAAATATGAGTTCATACTGGAAACGCTGGCAGCCCTCTTAACTATTGTATAGCAGTGAGCACAGCTGTAAAATGTTAAATACGTTGAAAGTACATAGGGGGAACAGAGTGGCTCAGAGGACTAGTAATAGAATAAGGATTCTCAATGCTGGGTCACCAGGTTTGATCATTTCTGAGACTGAAAATCGTTATCATGCTACAGCTGTTCAGTTATGTACGGGGATGAGCTACCCACAGAGAAACTGTCAATCCCGAAAATACATTACCAAAACCAGTGCTGTCAAACAGCCATCCCAAGGATTGCAAAAGGTGGAGGGGATGCATCCCCACAGCTACATCTCTAGCAGGTTAGCTTCAAGATGAAGAGCACCAATGGCACAGAGAGGAGAGGCTTGCATGGTCACTGCCCTGCACGCTGCCTGCTGAGAGTGCTCATCACCAGCCTACTGCTACCGTCTTTGCTGCGCATTCTGTTTTACCAAAAAGTTGTTAACCACCAAAGACCGATCCCAAAAGCATCCATTTTCCATATTAGTGAATGCAACACACCCATTCCACCAAACTACAGGTTTCAGAGGACTCCTGGCGATACTGGCTAAATGAAGGCAAAAAGCAGATGACCAAGTACTTTTTCAGCTTCCCAGTTACAGTAAAGCCTAGAATGACTGAATATTTTGTTATAACCTGTCTCTACAATGACAGCTGGTAACCTCTTGCTATTTGCATCGAATTATAACCCTTTTTTCAGTTTACCCAAAACAGTTATTGATTTTTGCATAAGCAGATGAATGCAAAGAGTTCTGCAGTTCTCAGAATCAAGCTGTCTGCACTGGAGTAGACTTCTGTCATAAAGCAAAGCTGCCAAAAAAGTAGCCAAAAGCAATGTGGGCAAATGAAGTTCAAGTTTGCTGCCTGAATGTGAATGGATTTATTGGAATAAGTGAGCTAATTCTCTCTCGTTCACATTTATCCATACATGCTGCAGTAATATGTATAAAAAGCTTTGCTTTATTATTGCTTTTTGATGCACCACCATTCCCTACCAGTCACTGTGTACAAGACTATGTGAATGCACAAGATTTAAGATCCTGACATATAATGAAGACATTCTTTACTCCATTATGGCTTTGTGTCCTCCACACAGTCTGATTTGCAGAACTTTAAGTTGAAGGAGAAAAATGTTTCTCTGGGCTGCTATCCTGATTATCTTTCAACTATATGAATATTGTAGAAGTGCTCATTTTTGTCTGGAAAAAAATCTTTATGTCTGTTTTATTTTCTCTGGCATCTAGAAATCAAACCACCATTGCATTCAACACTAATTTCAGAGGTCCTGAGGATGAGTGAGAAAGAGCAGTTCAAGACTTGTCAAGGTCTTTTCCTAAGCAGCACTCTTACACTTACTCAACAGAAAGTGATTCTTCAGGCTACAAGGTAGCTCACTAGGAACTGCCTACTACCACATGCGGCTGTGAAAATTTCTCAATGTAAAGCATCTTGCTCTGAAGTCAGAGAGGAAAAAGCTGATGTCTCACAATGGCAGTGAATGCACCAGAGTGAGTCTTTGACCCAAACTGGACAATCAGTCTTCTGGGCAGCACAGTTTGGGCAGCTGAGTTTGCCACAAGTGCAGGGAGATTTCTTTAATCATGAAGGCAAGATGATCTCCATACTTTCGAGAGAGGAAAAAAAAGGCCAGCTGGGCAGTATACGCATATTGCTGAGATGAACAGTAAATTATTTGGAAAAAACATTTTAAGGGAGAGTAAAGCATCCTGCGAATTCAGGTCACAGTTGGCTCATAATTGTGACCAAAAGAATGAAAAAAATTGGAGCTGTCAAAATGCAATGTTTCCACTGTATTTCAAAATGACATGTCATTTCAGAATTTATCTAAATTTCAAGG
The DNA here is from genome assembly GCF_032191515.1 of Phaenicophaeus curvirostris. Classification (NCBI taxonomy): domain Eukaryota; kingdom Metazoa; phylum Chordata; class Aves; order Cuculiformes; family Cuculidae; genus Phaenicophaeus; species Phaenicophaeus curvirostris. Next base: position 46,568,247 of record NC_091397.1, on the reverse strand, counting down.
GGAAAAAAGCTTAAAATTAGTTCAATAACCCAGAAATGAAAACAGAAAGATTATAGATGTTTTGTCTTTGTTCTTCTTCTCACTCTCTCCCCACTCCTTAAATTCTCTCTTGGAGGAGCGTCAAAACAACATTTTCACAACTTTTTCCATGTCACTACCCTCCCTCTGCACATTTTCACTTCAAGACAAGTTTTAGAGTTATTATTTGATTCTGCCCACAAAGCCAAATTTTATTATTCACAGAGTACTATATATGTAATAGTCTTGTCAGACCTAGCCAGAAGCAAAGGGTAGCCTCAGAGGAAAAGGAAACAAGAAACATCCAAAGGAAGATAAATAGGAATGGGATGATAGACAAAATGGTTATACTCCCGTCTTTGCTTGAGAGCTATGTGGACAGAAAAAAAGAGCACTCTAATTAATTCCAGAGTGACAGCGACTGGGGGGCTGGACTCTGTGCACTGCATGCTTGTGAATCTTCATTGCATGAACCCCCTTCCTCCCCAAACCAAACAAACCCTTGTTTTGTCTTTGACATCAAAAGGCACAACATAACCAACAGCAGATGTTCCGATAAACTCTAGTAGAGACCAACCTCTTAGCAGTCACATTTCTGTTCTGCAGTGGCTTTTCAAGGCCCACAGAAAATCCATTTGTGGGACTGAAAAGTACATAAAAGTATTCTGGTAGTATTTCTTGTGGTATTTTCTGGTACCATTTCTACTATCGAGGAACTGCAGTATCATAAAAGACCCTGTTTTGTGGTGTTTCAGTCCTGTGGCACTGCAAGTGGTTATAAATGCAGGGAAGAAATGCAGATATGCACAGTTCTCGTGTAAAACTGGAACTGGATGAGAACAAATTTTTAGCAGAATCCCTTTATAATTTCACTGGTTAAAACCTCCATAATCCAACAATCACAGTAATACACAGGTCTTAAGTCTAGTGAATTTGAAAAATTTGGCCTAAAATTCTGATCTCACTGAAATCAATTAGAGTTTTGTCACCAGCTTGAACACTACCAGGATTTCACATTGTTTTGATCCTCAGAGATAGAAGCCAAACTAAATTGTACGTTAATATGCAGGTATCCAATATATTTTTTTATACTGCAGACATAGTGCCATTAAATAGTAATCCCAAGCAGAGACGGTTTTGCTCATTTTCAGATTCAGGCTGTATTCAGTGATTTCTTTTTCAAATATCCTATTTCAAATTTTTTGTTATTTTTATTTTTTGCAGTACTTGCCATATAGGAAGCCTATGGCTGCCTGCAGACTCGCTTAATCAAGAAATAAAATCTTATTTTATGGCAAGACAGTCATCTTGTCTAGAAGCTGAATTAATAAATAAAGATAAGGACAACCAACCTGGGAGCAGAAAGGCAGCAAGTCTAATAACAACTTCCAGTATGAAACCATCTAATAAATACTTGTTATGCACACTGAGAACAATCCTTAGGCTGAAATGTTGCCATAAATTATTCATACAGAAGTTCTGGACAGTAAACAAATTTATGAAGATAATGATCTCTTTGCAATTCATGAACAAAAGTGGGAGGAGGGGTCAATCCCAGAATAAATTGCAATGTATAAATCCACCAGCTGTAGGCATAAAATACTGATGCAGAGATTCACTGCAGAAATTGTAAAATAATCCCTGTGTGCGTCCTTTTTCTAAAAAGACAGCTTTGAAGAGCAACTGCAGAGCCAAACAATTTACCATATACTCATTTGCTGTTCTTGACCACAGCACTAATCACAAGTTAGGAATCAAAGCCTTTGGACTATAATGGGTGAATCAAATCAGAACCATGCACAGTATTAGCCCTGGTCTAGAGCAAGCAAGCAAGCGTGAAACTTTTGCCAATACACACTGCAAGGGGTTGTTGCAAGTTTAGGAAACACTGATGCATGTTTTTGTTTGATATACCAAACTGCTTCTCCTCAACTGAGGATCCATACTGAATGACTAGGTGATTTAAAAAGCTGAATGAATTTCACAAATGGCAAAGTTTATTTCCACTACATTTATTTAATGGCTGAGGCGACTGATGAAAGAGAAGTAAAAACCTGATGGTGAGAAAAAAAATACCAGACTAGAATCTAGACTCCCTCAGGACAATTTCTTACACTTTGTATCCTCTATACTGACAGACAACATATTTGCTTCCTAGCTAATTACCAGCAAGACTAAAATTTTACATCTTTGATGTGTATAAGATCAAAGAATATTAGGAAATAAAAGCAAGATTAACGTAATTGCCTTGTGCAGCTATAATAAACTATGACCATGTATACAATCAGACACCCTGCTCACCAGGAAAGCATAAACTAGAAACAATGGAACTAAACAAGAATCTTGTTTAACTTTGCTTCCTCAGCAGCTTCTCACCTCTCCTGACACCAGCACTGGGTCACAGGTGCAAAGCAAGGAAAGATGCTCAATCCTAATGGCCCATCTGACACCCAGAGACCACGGGAGCTCCTGTTTCAGTAGCTGAGCCTTTAAAAAAACGTAGCTGCCTTGCACAGACACAGCACACCACTAGCATGGAAAGAACTAAAGGGTTTCCAGGTCCAAAATCACATACTGCCATTTGATCTAAAGGATAAACTTCTATTTATTTCTTTTACTACTGCTGTCCTCCTTATGTGCACACACAGACTGGGCACAAACTCTCTTTGGGGGATTGTTTTGTTAGTTCAGCCTTTTCTTATTATGCATATAGGATAGAGTTCTTATCTAGTAAATCTCTGTCCTAGTTAGCATCCTTGCTTTAAGAAAAAATAAACAAAAGTGGTGCTTTAGTAAATACCTGCAGCAAATTCATATTCACCATGGCTAAAATACTGTGCTAGGAGGTACTGCATTTTCTTTTAACAGTCTACAAGAATAATATTGTCTTGCAATAACTGAAAACATTTGGCTTTGATTGATCTGTCTTCAGGCTTTATACACACAGAGTGTTTGTCTAGTATTCCTACTTCCTCATCAGCTCATCTGTGAGAAAAAAAATCAAAGGCAGCCAAAAGAAACTACCTCCTAAGAGTAAAATGGAGTGGGAACGTTTGGATTGCTTCTGCTCATTAAGGTGATATGAAAGGTTTACTTCTGGCTAGGAGTTGTGAGCTACTCCTCAGAGCAAAGCCATTTTGAAGGTTTTATTTGTCATCAGGTGGCAGTGACAATGAAAAACGTCTACTGCACTTCAAGACAGCTGGTAATAAAGCAGTGTGGGGAACGACTGACAGAATAACAGTTATTGTACCAATGTAGCTTCTAAGTTTTTACAGCCACTCAGTTGGAATTATACCATTGTATTAAAAGTGGTTTAGGGTATAAAAAACATTTGGTACAGAAGAGCTCTCTCCCTCCCTGTTGCCGTATCAGGAATCACAGTAACAACATTTGTGAAAAGGAGGTCTTTTGGTTGACTGAATTTAGATATTTGTACTGTGTAGTTTTGCTTTAGTTCACACAAGGGCAAGCCTGAAAATGTTTCCTTGCTGACAACTGCTTCATTCAGCACCCTTGCAGGCAGCTCCCAACAAATCCTAGTCTTCAAAGGCACATTGTTTTTGTTTGTTCTCATTGTAACAGATGTTTTGTATCATGTACTTCAACGAACTAATTCATCTACAGAGGACCGCCTACTCTGGCTGGTGTGCACCCAGCTGTGGAAATAGCTCAAGTGTCATCTGTGGCTGCTTCCATTCCATTCTTCTGATCTCACAGGATCTCAGTGACCGCATCCAAGCCCATAAAAAATAAACAGACCTGAGAACATCCTTTTAAAAAATTTCCAGTGGAGGAGCAATGCTGCTCTAGGCAGGAAGCCTTTCTGGAAAGAATGTAACTGATGCTGAAGGAAGATTCACTCAGCTCTGGAAGACTCCTCCAAAACATGCTGCTTTTATCATATGAGCTAACCAGTCAGTATTTAGAGGCACTGGAACAATGTCATGTGTGATTTTGATGGAGCTGAGACCTTCTGACTAACTCAGTGTCATATCAATTAGCCCAAGTACTAATCAATCACCACTTCTTCTCTAAATGTACCGAGCTCCTGTTAGGAGCTGTATATACCATAAGCCTAGTTCATCTCAACCCCCCAAGCACTTTTATATACTGTGGCTCTACTGTAATACATTTCTGAAGTAGAAACAAAATCAATCTGAATTGCTCTAGAGTGGAAACATATCCCATTAATAGCTGTGCACCAAGATTAAAATGTATTAGTGGATAAAAAATAGTCTGTGTCTGTATGAAGTCAATTACTGCTTTCTTGAAAGTGATCAAATAAAACATCCAATACTAATAAAGAACAGCCTATCTGAAAACACCTTTAAAATCAGCTGGGGTCACTTCATCACAAGTCACAACACGCCTGAGATGGTGCAACCATTCCTTGATTAGCTTCCTTAGAAGAGGGAGCAACAAGTTGCCTTCTGAATTTGTTGAGAATTCGAATGCAGTTTCCCACAGGAAATAAGTAGTTTCTGATAAGATGCTGATCATACACTTCAATATCAGATCCACTGGGTTTCCTAATTACTTTCAAACCACTTAGTCAAGTCACCCATTAAGAGGAAATGATTCAATTGCAGATCCACTGAACTGAGAAACTAGGTGACCAAAACTCCTTGTGGAGCTTGAATTATCCACCTGTGTAAGAGAGCTCACAATATGTCAAGCCAAGTAGTTAATTTCAGTTTTGAGAAGTAACTACGGCTATATTTAATTAGAGAGCTTGGCAGGACTTTTAATATTGTACAACAGCAATTATTGGAATATTTCAGAAACATTTCAGAAGCCTTTGAAAACCTTCAGAAAAACCAAAGCCTTATAGCAATCATCAGAACTCATTCATCACTTTTAGGAAGTTGCATTCCAAGTTCCTTAACTCTGCAGAGTAAAACTTGCTGTCAAGTGTTCCATATTTTAGGGATGATGATTCACCTTGCCACTTCTGAACAGGTGTATTTGCTATGAACTTGCTGTTTGGGTAACACGGGTCAGCTACTTCAAGGTCTAAGCAGATCACTGCAGCTCATGACATTTACTGTACTTCCTAGGTCAGAGGTCAGCAAAATCAATTTACTCACAGCTAAGCTAAACAATTTCACATTAGTGTGCACTGATGTCACAGCAACTAATTAGCTGATGATATTTCGAGTAAAAACAGGGGCTTGTCAAAAGCCTCTTTGGGGACTTTTAAGTCTTTGTCTGTTGCATACCCTAATCTTCGGCTGATTCAGCTGTACCTTGGGTTGCTTGGGTTGGGATCCCACTTTGGAGCATGTCATAATGATAGATAATATTCTTTGAAACAGAGAAAATACTTCTCAGAGGGAGACCACCACATGTGAGCAAAACAACTGTCTTTTAGAACATATAAGATGCAAAAGCAATGCCTGTGATGTGCCTAGGACTTATGTTGGACTTCGGAATTATTAACCTCAAGAGCTCCATCACTTCTGTTTATCCACAAGAATTTTACCAGCACAAAAGAGTAGCTGCCAGTACCTGAAAGGGGCCTACGAGAAAGCTGGGGAGGGACTTTTCACAAAGGCTTGTAGTGATAGGACGAGGGGGAATGGATATAAAGAGGGGCAGATTTAGGCTAGACATAAGGAAGAATTTCTTCACCATGAGAGTGGTGAGGCACTGGCACAGGTTGCCCAGGGAGGCTGTGGCTGCCCCATCCCTGGAGGTGTTTAAGGCCAGGTTGGATGGGGCCTTGGGCAGCCTGATCTAGTGGGACGTGTCCCTGCCCATGGCAGAGGGGTTGGAACTAGATGATCTTAAAGGTCCCTTCCAAACCAAATTAGTCTATGATTGTATGAAAAGAGTTAACATGGCCTTTTCTTATGTAAGAAGAATAAACGTGGAGTAACATCCGGTTACATATTGCCCTAGTTTGGTGAAGAGGATGAAAGGAAAGAGCAAGGCACAGTCTCACACTTCACTTGACACAAGAACAATCATGGCACCCTCCTACTTGTTTCCTTTTCTGTTGAACAAAATGAGGAAAAGAGGCTAATAGAGGATTAAAATATATTGCATACTCTGGAGATGAGCAGATATCATCACAAACAGATCATGTCTAATCACCATAGCTTGTGCTCTCAAGGCTGTGGGCTATACCACTGATTTTTTAAATGGAAGACAGATCTGAACGGCATATAAATTCCAGGAAGAATGACAAACGAACACAGCTGAACATCTAGTCTCCATGTGAGGAAGTTCTCTTAGATTATAGTACACAAAACTCCTCAGGCTCTATTGAAAAATCTTTATATTGGGCTCAGCTAGCTTGCAGCAAAAACACCTTCATATTTTTTTTCTGAATGGATGACTGTTACATACATCGATCTATCTATATTATCCCTATGGAAACATTTGTGTTTACTATCCACTGAAGTACAAAGACCAGAATATGAAAGATGTTCACATCACCTACACAGTCCCAGCAATAGGCTTCTCAGTGTTATTTCCAAAGCTGAACTTTGTCACCCATGGATAAATGGTTTGGCTTTACTACCTTTGAAAGTGGAGGCAAAATAAAGGAAAGGGCAAAACTAGTATGATGGGTCTGGGAACTACCCCAGGAAAGTCACATCTGCCTATAACATGAACACTGGCATGGATTGAAGGTAGGTCTGCTGTTGTGAGTCCAAGTTTGAGCACTGAACCCGAACTCCCTCTTGGCAGCAGTAATACACAAAGACTATCTTTCCAAGACCATTTCCCCCCATCATCCTACCCTACGCATCTGCCTAAAATTGGGTCTATAGTCAGTTAAGTTATAACGAACAAGCCCAAGATGTTGAACATCTGTAAAGACTTAGGCTGAAATATTATAAAATTGGCTATCAAGTGGAGGCTGAAGATATGACTTGGATGTTACTGTATGTAGAAGGCAGCACGAAACTGGGGGAATTGCACAAGTTTTCCCTTTCGAATTCTAGTTTTTCCTGTTCTGGTCCTGAGGGAAGACGTGGCCTGCTGCAGCTTTAGCTGTCATGATGAGTGGCTTTGCTTGCTGAACTTGGAGCAGGAGACAGTGAAGGAAGTAATACAGCTTTGCTACTTCCACAGACACAAATAAGGGAGAAACAGTGCTGCATCTGCCTATCAGAAATTCTCAACCTACTCCTGACAACATCCAGCCCATCCTCTCCCTGAGGTAAGACCTGTGACAAGCACCAGGAAATGATCATTGCATCGAACACCTCATCCCCATTTAAAATAAGTACATCTAGAGCAATCTTCTCCTTTCTACAGAAATTACATGGCCTGCCAGCAGGAATAAATGTCAGTGATGGAAAGCATACACCACGCTTTTCCTGAAACTCTGCTGGTGCTCCTGGCCCACTGGAACCCAGGGTTAGCCAGAAGCAGTTGTGGCAGTGTGGATGGACCAGCTTTACAACAGCAGGTCTCTTCCTATACCTGTTAATGGAAAATACGCCTCTAGCCTCAAACCCATCAGATGTGGGACATCTGCAAATGTGCCGCCCACCCTCTTGGCTAGAGAGAAGCAATAGACTAGTAATTTCCAAAGCTGCAAGCAGGAGTCTTTTATTGATCGCATTAAGAGGAAGGCTATCAAGCTGGGAGCTGACACAAACTCACATCCTGTGTGGATTGGGCAAAAAGGGGCTGCATAATGATTTACAGATTGCTGTACTGGAAAAGTACAAAGACTATTTGAAAGCAGGCTGTTTGCTGCGTGAATCATATGTAACGCTCTTGTCCCATCACAGAGATCAGTAGCAGAGTGTCAACCCTGTGACCCTCAGCCTGGAGCTGAAGAAATCATCCAAGTTAACCTAGACTGAGGCCTGGATGAGGACTCTGCACATTTTTTTTCTCTGTGCATTATACAACTTCTTAGGAGGCAGAAGTAGACATCTGATAATGAGGAACTCAATTTTCCTCCTGCTTTGGGACGTGTGTCGTGTGTGGCATGTAGATAAAAGGTAACTTACACTTGATTGTTCACTCTGAAAAGCACAGTGTGAAGGGCTACAACAGGGATTTGGGATGGAGGTTAGAAACAGGGGCCGTACAGGGCAACAAGGCCTGCAGTGTCATTACAAAACCTTCCAGGTAACTTATTTAAAAGGCATGGAGAGGGAAGGAAGCAGACATCATTTAACTAGGTATGCTCAAGCCTGTAGTCAGTAATAAGGAATAACAAATTGTGTTTAAACCATGATTACAAGAAACGACATTTCAACCCCTGATTTCCACTCTCCTTTTAACAATAGGCCATTTGATAAGAAAGCCTACCCTGCTGGAAGTGCATGTCTCTTTGGCAGGTAATCCAAAGAATAAACATCTAGTGGTTTCACTAAATAGCAACTTGGTACTTTTTCAAAATTCCTCAGAATCTGTTGATCGGTCACTGTTACACAACTCGTTCTTCACCAATCCACTATGAAAGAGTCAAAGAATGTTCAATGTTTATACTATTATATTTCACTATTTGTTTTTGCACTCATGTAAGAAAGAGGTTGAAACCATAGTCTCAACAACGCTGCAGCTACCACTTTATCATAACAAGTACCTTTTTGACACACACTGTTGAATGCATGGACTCAGAATGGATTTATTGCTAATTTGCACCAGTTTGAGAGGAAAATAAGGCCATGAGTTTACAACCTGAAAACTGTAATTAAGCAGTCACTCCATTTCAGTGGGACCGAAATCAGTATAGGAAAGACACACTTAATTTGATCTAGATTTGCCTCTGTACTGCAAAGCTTAGGTCAATATTGCATTCTTTATAAAGACATTTGAATTGAAAAGAAAACATTTTATCTAACAGAATAACACATGAATGGCAAATATGGTTAGATCTGACTACATTCAATCATAAGCTATTACTTATCATATCTTGGATGTTTCTACCTTCCAAGATGTTAAATCACAGTGTATATTTAGACATTGATATTAAAAAAAAACCCCCAAAACTGTGTAGAACTGTTCCTGCAAAAATAATTTAAAAATAATTATGTTATTATGATGTTTCAGCAGTTACAGTCAAGGAGGTGTTAGTCAGCCACTCGCTTGGACACCTCAGTAAGTATGCCAGTAATGAGCATAGAACGCTGCCTCCATTTCCCACATGAGCCATCAGACAGCAGAGGCAGTTTTCTGGGAATGACAATTTTGGCAGAGGAATGAATACAGCCAGAGGAGATGAAAAACCCAGAGAAGTCATTGAACTCAAGGTGTGGATGCAAGCAAAATGAGGAACCAAGACTGGATCATCGCTACTGCAGAGCAACGTAATTGCTGGCAAACGTAAGGCCAGGTGCAGTGGTGAAGACTACAGGATATTAATGAAGATAGAACACAGATAAACCAAAGACAGAGCTAGCTAACCTCATTTTTTAAAATAAAATGACCTATTTTCTAGACAAAGGACAAGCCCCAGAACTAAGCTCTCTGAAGGTCAATAAAGTATTTCAGGCGCAACAGAAACTTTGGGAATGATAAAGAATTAACTAAAGAGGAAACAACAACAGGTTGTGCTAAAAGACAAGCTATATTGCTTCAGTGGGAGGGTCACTAAAATCTCTGTAAGAAGTGCTCTCATCCCATATTTTTAATAATGCCCTTGAATAATAAGATTTGGGGAAATTATGATGTTGTGAGGCATTTTCAGTCAAGTGGAAGATTGAACTACCATACAAGAAGGACTGGATTAAACAGAGCAAGGAATGAATTCGTGAAGACAATTAGGCTAATATGTGTATTCATTTATAATGTAGAAGCAGCTGCTGGAAACTTGGAAGAAGAAGAAAACCTAGGTGTGTTAGTGAATTGTAGGATGACTGCATTATAAAGGTCATGTGCACAGGGGAAAAAGATGTTATAAAGCAGCAAAGTACTCCCAGTGAAGAGAAGGAAGTAGTAATGCTATTTTACAAAAGGTTGGAATACTGTGAGTATTGACTGCCCCAGAAAAATGAATTCAAAGTGGAACAGATCCAAAGAAGAGTCATTGTTGAAGCCGGAGGTCCAAAGTCACTAAAATATTGCAAACACTTAGTTATTTTAGCATAATAAGACTAGCATATGAAGATGCAGGTAAGATTTTTGTCTATAACTGAATGTGGTGAACATCCAGATGAAAGAAGAGTTACTGAAAGTAGGGGAGAACATTTACTCAAGACCAGATGGATGTAAAATGAATATGAGTACCTTTAAGTTGGAAATTAAAAATACAGTGTTAAGCCTGAAAGAACAAACATGTTCTGAAACAAGCCTTCTGACAGGATTAGCAAGAGGCAAAAAAATCAAACTGTTTAATCAGATTTTGGAAGGGACTGTATGGCATGGTTCCTGGATATACTAGGAATCCTGAGTCTTATAAACTAGTCACTAAGTCCTTAAAGTACATTACTATAACTTTTACAACTCCTGCACTTGATAAATTTTGATGTAATCGTAAGTAAGATATAGATTAGCTTGTGTCCCCTACTTATGTAAATTGGTCCTTGAATACACTTGCATAACATAATGGTAATTTATGTAAGTGCTTTTGTTCTATGGATTAGCAAAGTGCCAGAGTCTCCTTCATAAATTTATTGCTGCAGGCATGGTTCTCTTCTCATTCTCACTCTTTTACACCTATGCAACTCAATTTTCTTAAGTGAAGTTAACTTGTGATTTATACTGGTAAAAATCTGATTCAATATTTCCCTTCATAGCTAGGACAGGATTATTTGAATATTTAATAAGAAAGCCCTAGATGTTAGCAGTGTCATTGCAAGGCTATGTCTAGAGGCATCAGTCAAGATAGGCCCTTGTTCCATTAGACTTTTCACAAACATCTAGTAAAAGCTATTTAGTGGTATGACAGTTTTACAATCTAAACAGATGGGATTAAAAAAAGACAAATGAGAAACTGAGGCTGAGAAGAAAGATGTTTTCTCCAAGGTCACACAACAGATCATTGGCATAAGAAAAAGTATCTGTCATTAAGTGCTCTAAGCCTATATGCATTCTCTGAAACCAGTGCAAGGAAAGGCAGGATTGGGTTAAAAAGGAGCTTGTGCAAGGATGAAAATAGCTATACATTATATCTATAGCTGAACGATTATGCATTACTTCCATTTGGAATACTCTTCCAATAACAGCTGAAAATGCGCCATACTTTAAAGAGTAATAATGCAGTAATTAACTTTGCAGCTTACACCTCGATTCTTACATAACCCCTTCATACTCAGTTGTATACAAAAAGACATTTTGTCGATAGCCTAAAACTTGACTTGGTCCATCACTAGCAGGAATTCATATTTACAATTTTGACAGGTTGCACCAGTCTTTATAACTGTTATTTTGGAGTTATCATAGTTACAGTGCTGCCCTGGCATTACTTTAGTTATATAACACAGCTCTTCCTACTGCTCATCTGGGTTCACAGGGCTGTTCCCTTCTCCAAAGCTGCCTCATGCCTCATCTGTAAAGGAGATGCTGATTTTTCTGGAGTGCAGGGATGGGGTTTGGGAAGCCTAGAGCAGACCCCATTCCGCTGGAGAACAGCAGCAACATCCTCTGTTCTTAAGTGCACTATGGAAGAAAGAAATCTCCCTCATGGGAGAGGGGACCACTGCTGCGTGCAGCAGGCACCCACAGTAGATCACTCCCAGCCTTGTCACCAACTAGTGTGAAACCACTGTGCTCCTAGATCACAGCTTATTCAAAGCTTTTTGCTGTCTGTGGAGATGAAAATTGTTGCCTTTCCTTTTCATCCTCACAGAACTTGGACATTCAGCAAGTGAACTATATGACCATCTGTGTTGCAAGCTTGGCTTGCAAGCTCTTGATACATGCATGTGATTTGCTTAAACCAGTGTAGCAGAGCTCTCACTGCAGAGGTTGGATAATACTAGCATCAGCTGCAAGACAATGGACGTTACCAGGCAAATAATAAGAGATGGTCAATGATGTAGGATAAATTTGAGAGGGCTGCAACGTACATGTATCTCATACCTCTCCAGCGCACAGCACACACATGCACGTGCAATCATAATGAAACACACATGTCAAAATATTTGACGGACAGCTAAACTGAGAAATCATCTGATAAATTTATATCACGTGCTTACCTAATTCACCACTCTGCTGAGCCCATTACTCACACGTTAATCTAACTCTTGGCCTATAATTAATACCATGTGTTTCCACAGTCCGTCGCTCCCTCCTGATCCTATCACATTCTGCCTGCTTATTAATCTACCACCTGGACAGGACAACAGCTAACGTGACCAGTGCTCAGCAAATGAGGAATTTTTACTCAAAATGGCAAACATGATATATGAACCTTACAGTTCATGTTCAGATTTTTGATTTAGCGTAAATGCAAAACTTCACATAAACGCAAACCTACATGCCACCAGAGATGATACATATATTACGTGAAATAAATAAAATATTAGTGATTTTCAGTCTTAGTTGATCTACATGAAGTTGGAAAAGTTAAAATAGACTGCAGGCTTTGTTCAAAATCAGAGATTGATTTTTTTCTAAAATGCACTCCATTTTCCCACAGAAGGTACTCCAATGTTTCTTGAATTATAACTATATTTAAAAAACCCAGCACCCTTCAATAAAACTTTCTGCTTTTAAACAGCTGTTGTGTTAACATTTTTCTTGACAATGAAGGCTGATGGTTGAGGTTGCATCTTTTCTGTTAAAAAGAAATCAGTACTCCATAACCTCAACCAGAATTTCCTGGCTTCACCATCTCTGGGGTACCTTTCAAATTTAGTGTCAGTCGCCTTCTTTTCCAAATATATTTTCCAGTTACGTTTATAGATTTGTACGAAAAAAAATATATATAGTCTTTTTCCACTAATGTAAATGTCTTTTAAAAAATCTTAAGACTGATGGTTTATCCATTTAGTATTCGCACTACCTTTAGCATATTTGAAAGAAGAAAAAATTTTACTAGAACTCTTAAGCCTTTTTAGGATAAAAAAAAGGAAAGCACGAGTTCCTGAAATGCAATGGTTTGTATACTGGAAACACTTGTGTTTCTCCCATCCCTATTTTCTAAGTGAAACCATATGTAGTGTATCTTGCTGCTGTCACAAATAATGTCCAGTTTCACCAGGGGGCTCTAGCACAGTGTCAAAATGGGTTAGAAATCTAATTTGGCTGTATCTTTTTCTGCCATTCATATTAATTCATATTAACATCTACAACAGCAGAACAAATGACTGCAGAAATACTTTGATATCATTCCAGAAAAGCAGTATAATCAAATATACAAATCTTTACACTTGAGTATGAGATGTGTATTCACTTAATTATTTACACCTATTTCCTTTTAGAAGCATGAGCTGCTTGAGCTTGGGCACTGCTTTTCTGTCCTGGGTACTCTCCTCAACACAACAGCACTTGGCACTACAGAGAGTCAGTGAGCACGTGCTTAGTTGAGTCTGAAATTACCCATTTAGCAGAGTAGCACCGAGACATCTATGTAGAGCTGGTGCTGGGTGAGAGGCAGGCAAAAATGACCTCATGCGAGCCTGCCTGTCCCAAAGGAACACTGCCAATTACTGTCTTGATTATCAGAGTTATAGAATTGGCAGTCCTTGATTTTCTGCCTCGGGAAACACTGGAATTAAAATTGTTCAGCAGAACTTTGGCATTGGTATTTGGTTAGTTATTTCAACCTCTAAACTCTTCAGCCTTAAAAGTTCAAGTAAGTTGATGTTCAAAGGATCTCTTAAAAATACACAGTTAAAAGTTAAAAGACCAGCTGGAGATTCCAATTTCTAAGGATTATTTCCTGTTTACTTTTCATACCAGCTAGCTGAACTCTCAAATTTCATTTTGGAGGCAAGACTCAACTGTCTGCAGAGAACGTACTTTGTTCCCTTACACTCATACAGGCAAAGGCAAGATGGATTCCCAGCTCTATTTGCTAAAAACGTAGAGCAACAACCAGGAGGTAGAGCAAGCCGTCCCAGGAGAGGGTCATTGAACACAGCACAAGGAAATTCTTTGTTCAAGAGCACAGAAATCAAAACACTGAAACTGCTGTGGTATTTTGGGTATCCTCCAAAACAACAGAGTCACTAGTGAGAAAATGAAAACTGATATATTTCAGTTGGACAGTTTGTACTTTTTATGCTACATTCATGCGCAACAATCAAAAGGCAAGAATCTGGAGTCCTTACTCAGCCCCACTTCTCACAAAAGTAGGGATTTTACTCTGCTTGTGAAATAAGAAATGTTTTTGTTGCTGCTTTTAAAGACAGACAGATTACATTCACCCATGTGCCAGAGGAAGCAAGACAGAAAAAAATAATAAGGGTGTTTGTTAAGACATCGACCTTTCTGAAAGGGCTGTAAGGGTTTGAGAAGTGTCCAGAAGTTTTCCCAAACACATTTTATCGTTATCAATAGCAGCTTTTTCCATAAGCTGCTCTGCTTGCACCCTTCATGGTGCCACTGGCATATTACTTCTGCAGCTATTATGCAGAAACTATTCCAGACTGACAAGAACACTTTTCTGTGCATATACAATGATTACTTACAGTTCACACAGTTTTAGTTCCAAATAAAAGAGGGCAAGTGTAAAACCAGCATGCATATACAGTATTAGGGTAGAGCATTTCTGTTGGTTCACTAAAGAAAACCTGCCTTTAGAGAGGAAAACCACATGTATTATTTTCAGTAAAGATTTGAATCAAAAAAAGTTTTATGCAAATGTAATCATTAATAAAAATAAAGATTATCTATATGTGAACCGACTTTAAACAACATGTTTTTCAAACTTTTTCATGAACCATCAGACAGCCTTCAGGGATGACAGGAAAAACACACTAATGTGGCAAATGTTATAAATCCCCAGAATAACTCTTATCCCATTTATGTTTTGATTCTGTCATCACTATCCATCTACCCTTATCCTGAGGCAGTAATGAAATACAAGACTTGTTTCAAGTAGGGATGAGTGAGCACTGTACTGTGAAAGCTACAGCTAACTAAACGGAGTCCAGACTGCCATCAGTGCATTAAATGCTATGCCAATATGAGTCCAGCTCTACACTGTCATAACTCTGCTACAGCTTGTCTTCCATTACATCTAGTGAGAGGGACTAGGGCACGTGGAAAAGCAACAAAACTAGCAAATTTGAGGCACTCTTACTCAGACACAGCACAGTTAATATGATCAAAAAGTGGTGAAGGCTCTATTTACAAAGGGTACATTTTTCAAAAGTGTCTGAGTCACATATGAGCCTCAAGGTGAATTTTTCATCATGTTCATATGATTCAGGAATCCTGTTTTCCAAAACCCTGAAGGTTGTGCAAGCACAAAGATGTGGGAGGTTTTCACATGTGACCCTACTATGCCAGCAGAATAATTATTTTTTAAAATTTCTTATGAAATAGCAGTGCTACCTCAAGCTATTTGATATTAATTTTCCATGGCCTTTATTTTAGTATAAGGCCAGCAAAAATCACTGAGAACATAAAATAAAAAACCTTTTAAAACTGTACTTGCAATTGCTTATTGGCAACAATCTATGATAAAAAGGTTAAAAGTTACAGGGAAAGTCATGAATAAATTGTGATACACCTGCAGAGTCCTTGACTGCCCATCTGACCCTCTCCTATTAGGAAAAAAAATTCTGACTGTTTTTTCCTCATAGAACGTCATTTTGGTCGTCTTCTGCTTTTATGGACATCCCAAATAGCAGGAAAACGAGCAAGGCTGGGGAATGGAAAGCAATAAAAGATCCAAAATGAAAAAAATCGAGACTAACTCTATAGCTTGGGAACCAAGAGTGGGAGGAGACAGAGACAAAGAGCTGGTTACAGAACATGTTCTAACCTGTCACAGTGAGACAAGGCTCAGCTCGATTGCTCCACTCAGTATGAGTGGACATGTGTTCAAATATAGATGTTTTCTTACCCTCAGTCTGAAAATGTTGGTGTGTGACACTGAACAGTGAGTTAACATCAACGTTGTTGTGAAACTGAAGAAATCCAAGACAGATAATTTTCAATTATTGCCTTAGGCTTACAGTGAAGAGTTCCCAAAGATCAAGTCAGTGCTCAGAGGAACCCATTTTTCGCCAGTAGAAGACGTGAAAGCAAAACCAACAGAGATCCTTAACAGCCTTTCAGAAAATGATCTGCGGAATTGCTTTGAATGTTGGCAGCAGCATATGCAGCTGTATGTCAGCTCAGGTAGGGACTATTTTGAAGGTGATCATAGCTGGTTTTCTTAATTTAATAAATAAAAAGAGTTATGGGCAGAGTCTCAGTTTTTGGGGGAATGGACCTTGTATACAGAAATATTTTCAAGTTAATATATATGTTATTGCCATCCGTTCGGGTCAGAGGTTTCTCTGGTTGTAGGTAAAAAGCTACAGAAGGAATTGGAGATAAAATTTTTTACTATAGCAGTGTTTTTTTAAGCCATCAACCAAACAGATACAAAATGCACGCACGTACACATCAGGAAAATGTAGCTGAAATTGATATACAAAGGGACATAGAGGAGCAATATTCCTGGCAGACCAACCTCCTGCAGGGGATAAAACTGAAGAAAGAGCATGGTATTTAAATGAGCAGGCAGGCAGGTGGCAAAGGAGACAAGATGGGCAGGCAGAGAAGGGGCAGCAGACACAGGATGGTAGCGCCATGCAGCACAGCTCTTCCCTTCTTGTCAGCAACCTTGCCAGCCTTGGAGAAAAACGTCCTGTCTGTGTGCAGCACGCTGAATGAAAAACCTCCTTTGTCTCCTCTACAGCACAGTCGTGCCTATTTTTCTGCCACGAAGGACGCTACACAGTGTTAAATTATACATAAATAGCAAGTGGGACTTTCTGTCGGAAATGAAAAGCTAATCATCCAGTAACACGATTTAATGGATACTTACAATCAAAACAAAGAATTTACCACCAGCATTTGAGCAATTCAAACTGTGCTTTCTGTAAGAGTTCATCTCTACTCACAAAGAATAATAGAGCCTTAACAAAATATTCTCCTTCCTGGGGCAAGGAGAATGTAATATTTATCTGCACTGGTTTCCAGTGGGACGTCGTATGCCACAATCAATCATCTCATAAAAAATTATGAAGTAAAGCAGCGGCAATTTAGATAATAACATGCCAAACTAAGTTACTAGAAGAAACTAAAAGGTAATCAAATTAGAAAGTTCCCAGTTTCATCAGCCCAGAGTGTTAACAAAACTCGTGTCTTAAATTCTGCCAACTTCATTGGAATCTTTTCTTCCTTTTTCCTTTTTTTTTTAAGCTGTGGAGATGCCTAGAATAGAGTCTATAGTTAGGCATGAAACTACAGCAAACTTACAATGGACACAGATTCTTGATTTTCTTTCAAAACAGGCCATTAATTCTGATGTCTCTTGAGTCCTCTGTGTAGTAATTCTCTGACAACTTTTCAGACATTTCTAATAAAGAATTCATCTCTGAATGAAAACCTGGGGAATGGTAGTTCTGCCTTTTTGCTTTCATACTTTTCAGCACTAAATGCATCATTTCCATTTATTTAAGAACAAAATCTTAGGAAACACATGGGAAAAATCTTTCAGTGAAGAGACTGGAATGGCTGTAGACAACACATGAAGGTAACCCCACAATGGCAAGGACACTGGCCTTGGAATGTTACACCACTTATCCACTGCTTCTGTCCTTTCCCACCTATAGGCACACCAAGTTTCATTGACACAACTCTCCAGCTGGCAAGAAACACAAATTTCACTTGGCATATTGACGGTGCCACTCACTATAAAAGTTATTTTTCTCTTCATAGCCCTTCACCAAAGAGGAAATACATCCAATTACCACACCTCTCCTAGTACTGCATAAATTTTTTTTACTGAACCTTGCCAAATAAAACTTAAACACACATACACACAAAAACTGGTTTTGGTAAAATGCTTAGGTCTTTTTTTTTTTTTTAGAAAGGGAGACTTTGTCCAAGGATCAGAGATTCTTAGGGTCCCGCAAGACTGAGATTTCTTGTGGTTTAGAATTAAGCCCAAATATTACAATATAGGACTGATTTTAACTGTGGCTTTGTTTGATCCAGCTCATCTCCCTACAAGGAACACAGCAGTAGCTTTACTCCATCGAGACAAAAACCTTCACTAAGGTCTGGAAAGACACACAGCACCACAGCAGTCAGAATTGGGCTTCCAGAAAACATTCAGTCCACTCTATGATCACTGCCTGGTGAAAGAAAACTGAAGAATTTGTCTCCAATGCGCTGAGGGATGTGGAATGGGGCTTTAAATTGGGATGAAAGGCCTGTGCTACTAAATGGATATGTAGTGTAACTATATCCATGCTGCTGCGTAGCTAAATCCCACCAGAGGTTACTCTATTATGAAGTCAAAACATTTGAATACAAATGTGAATAACAAACAGTCCTAAACTATAAACCTTCGTTTTCATTTTACTCTCCTCATATAAATCAATGTATTGATGCTTATGTGGGGTACATATTTGAATTTTGATTAATGATGCTGTTAAGTAGATCCATACCTGAGAAACTGATCAAAGGCAGGAAATTAAACAAAAGCAATCTGTACATAGCGGAATTCAGTATGCTGTTTTCTTCTGGTATATCACTAATATTTAGGCAAAGTGCATCAAAACTCTTGGTGAGGTAAACAAAAAGTCATCTGCACTGCTTCTAATGAATGTCAGTAGAAGTGTAATGCAGCTTTGAGTAGTAGTTATAAATTGATGAAAGATGACAATTTATTCGGGGGGAACAAAAAAAACCAAACGAGTTGACTGGTCAAATCCTAAAGCACATTTGGCAGAACCTCTATAAGACAACTATGCTTTACCCTTTTCCAGTACTTGAAATGTATTACTGAGGCATTGAGGACCCCTTAAAGTATATACAACTACAAAGGACCTTTTGATTGATAAGCATTATAAAGGGAGGGCTAACATGTTGATCCTGGCAATTCAAAGTATTCAAGAAGGCAGTTATTTTGCAGTCGCTGAAGCAAAGCTTCAAAAGAAACACTTTAGGGCTTGTTATTCTCATATAATCAATGCAATCAGATAGCACATCACCCATCCTCCTTAAAGAAGCAAAATCTTTGCAGCAGAGAGCTCTTGTCAAAGGGAGCAGCTGGCTGCTCTTGCATGACCTGGGACTTTAATGTGGCTGACAAACAAAGCAAGGTTACAGTGGAAGCACTTTAACTGGATATAAGTAAGTATCCACTTACTGTTGGTTGCATAACATATGGCGGATGAGGCATCCATGAAGTACTCTGGACCTGCATATCAAATACTTTTAATTAGAACAGAAAAGTTTAAAACAGAACTCAAAGCTTTACTTCAAAATATTCTTTCTAGTACAACTACGGAGCTAATTTTGGAAAAAGACTTAATTTATGTAACTCAATGCAAAATTCATTTATGCTTCATAAAGTTATTGACAAAGGAAAAAGCTTTCAAATTTCATTTGATAATGTTTTCTACCAAAGTCAGAAGTCTGAGTGATTGTACCACTTCTATGATTCAAACCGTTTTATCTCATAACGCAGTCTTCAATATTGCATGTTGTCCTATTTTTTTCATTTGCATTGTTTGCTTTCATCCATCAATATAATCATGAACATGTCATCCAACCAACAGTGCAGGACAAATGAAAGGTTGAAAGTTTATTTTCAAAAATATCTGTATGCACTTTTAAAGGTATAACATTTCCAGAAATCTCACAATGAATTATTCCATTTTCAATAAGAAATGCAGATCTAATTCAGTGGTTTTGAAGCTTATTCTAATTGAAAGCTTCCATGGCAAAGCTGGCTTAAGATGTCCCTGCCTCCCAGGATCAGCTCTTACCTTGGACATCATTGTGGGATCCATTCCAACCAGAACTCTATATGCCTCAGCAAACTCTTTCTTTGTTGTTCTGCCTCATGACTGACATGTAACACATTCCATGGATACACCAATTTTACTAACAATTAGATACATTACAGAGCACATGCACATTTATGGTGGCACCTCTGAGCTGCACCCTCCTCTTGTGCCAAGTGTAAATGGCCCACATGTTAACATAACCCAGATTCAACCCCAAGAATTGTGTATCCTAGTTTCCTTTTTCATCAGTCTGGGCAGCACAACACAAAGGAAGTAGACAAAAAATACAGCTGTGCTGTAGCCATCACTGGGCACATCACGAGCTATCCCACTGCGCAGAGAGATGGGTACGTGGCATGCTCAGACTGAGCATCAGCAGGGATGATGACAAGAAAGATGGAAGGTCCCAGTTCTCCAGATATCCTTTGGTTATGTTCATGAAGCAAGTGGTGAGAATTACTTGCATAACTGTGTACTTCAGTGCTTGCTGAGGTTTATCAAAGCAATTTTTTTTGGTGAAAAGAAAGTTCAGTGAAACATGTTTAGAACCAAAACCAGTGCACATACATGCAAATAAATGTCTACTATAAATTTTTTTTTGTGAATCCCCACTAGTTAAAATCTACTAGAGCTGCCACAGCTTACTGCTGTTCCTTGCTCCCACTCTTGCACCACTGCAGTTTCTCCTCTGTGCCAGGGCAAATGCCTTTGGTTTTACCCTGCACACTATCTATAGAGAATGATATGGGTTAAAAAGAAAAAAAAGTATGGCTTTGGTGCATATGCATCAAGCCATGCAAATGCATCAAACCATGAACTAATACAATCGTTTAAGTCAGGATGGAAGAAGGGAGCAACTGTGAACTGTGGAACAGTGATGGGAATAAGTGGCTGGGGGGCCTGAATTAAGTAGTCTGAATGAGAGGGAGGAACTATGACTCTTAAACCAGTTTTGCTACTGAGAAAAGTGCATGTGAGCTGCACTCATAGGTCTGTGGCACTGACATTTCTTTGCTGTTGCCATTTACTGAAATTTATTGAATTGATCCCACAAAAACAACTGTTGTTTGGCAATTGTTACATAGCCATTTAAAATTAAATAACATGAGAATAAAAGAAAATTACAAGAATCATTTCTCTTTGAAGATCAAGTTCAAAACACAGTAAGAACAACTTCCCAGAATTACCTGTTAGCAGCAGCACACCATCTCAAAAAAAACCCACAACTCAACCCAACAACCCAGCCCTACCATTAAGAACAACCCACCATGCAGCTTTACAAGTTTGGGTAGCTCATCTCAGCTAGGACTCGGGATTGGAAGAGCACTGACGCTATACGACAGAAATAACTGATATGGGAAAATGTATAGCCCATGACCAGTCTCAGAGTGAAGTGATATGTTCCCAGAGAACGACTAATAATAAAACTATACAACCTGGTTTTGACTTCCATCTCAGAAAGCCAGAGCATGGCAATAATTTCTCAGTGGAGATCTGTGAGGGATATGCTGAAAAGAGAAAATCTGAACAACAAAACATGTGGGAGACTGAAGAAGGATATGAGGACAGTTATCCTCAAGTAACTGGCTTTGTCAGGGATTATTGGATAAAAATGAGTGCTTTTAAAGGATGCTGTCACTGGAACAAATACAGCTGAGGTTAAAAGTTCAAAATAAGATGCAGTCAACATAAATTATAAAAACTGAATTTAGAAAATCTTTTGGCTAATGAAGGGGAGCCAAAATGACAAAACATTTTAATAAGAATGATAAGCTTCTGCTGTTGTCAACTGGAAACGAAGCAAAACTGCCGTTTACTAGGGAAGCTGATTGAAATAAAAAATTATGGTGGCTTTCATTGCTAATGTAAAGAATGCAGGAAACACTTAAAACCTATACCAAATGACACCTGAATACTACTAGAAAGACTTTTGTTTAAAGTGTGACCCAAGAGCACAAGCACTCGCACAATTTTCTATGGTATGCACTCTGCCTTCATCCACATCCAAAACATAATTAACTGCGAAAAAGTAGAGAAGCTCAAATCTGACGTACCTGATATGTAGAGACAGGGGAAGCAGCAATGAATGGTGTGATTGATGTCTGTGGAATCATGCGGTTTGTTGGAATACTGTACGGTGAGGAATAAAATCTGCAAACAAAGAACAAAAGCGAGATTTTTTGAACCTTTCGACTGCTAGGCTCTGACTAACTAATTCACTGCCTCCCAGGCAAAGACAAAAAAGACTCTATACAGGTAATTATGTCCATCTATTTTGAAAACCACAATAAAGAAGATGTGAATCCTCCACTGAACAGATTTTGGAAATGGAAAGGAGGCGGAATATTTACACAAAGAATATTTTTTTTTCACTTCAACTAGTACAAATATAGAGCTTTACAATACAAGAAGTAATTATCTGAAATGCAAAGACAACTGCTTCTCCAGAATGCTAGCTATTGAAAGGAAATCTCTTACGCAATATTGAAGACAATATTACTGATTTTATTTTTACATGATGTACTTGTTTTCTTTTCAGATCTTAATGCTTCAGTGCTGAGAATAACACATTCCATATGCAAGCCTGAATTATTTTATTCAGGAATGCCTACAAAAACTCTGGCTGAAATTTTCATAGTCATGTAGGCAGAGAGCAAAAAAACCCACCCTCTTGTGAAATGTATCAGCAATTATGAGTCTAAATGCCCCAGGCAGCACTGAAAATCTTAGATTTAGTTGTTTTTATTTCCAGTGTTGCATGCTATGAAAAAAAAGTTGCACTCTTTCTTGCTTGATGGTAATAAAAGTTATATTCCTTCTTCTTCCCTGTGGGTTAATGATTATTGATAAAATTATCACTTGAAAAATATCACTACTGGTGGATTGTGTAAGTACTTAATACGTGTATGTTTGTAAAGATTTTTGCATTTGCCTTCATTTCAGTTTTAACTGTAAGCCAGAAAATTCTACTTGCTTAAAAAAGCAATGTTTGTAGTCTCACAGCTGTCCAAATGCTGATACTTTGGACTCTGAGAAACACTCCTGCGCAGTGTTATCTCGTCTGATTTAAACCCCATGAAGATCCTTCTCATAAAGCATGCACTAATCTTACAAGTAACAGAAGATTTTGCATGTATGCTCTCTCTTGTAACAGTGAAGTGGATTACACTCCCTCTCTTTTTATGCTTTTTCTTTCTCCCCACACTGAGGCAATCAACAGTAGCTTTCCATGAGACTCATGCAACAAAAAAAAAATCATTACTGGTCTTTAAACAAGTGTTCTATTTCCTGAATGTCCTGGCATCCCAGATTTAGTACTAATCAGTCTAGTTCAGACTGGATGCAGGCTCAAATAACCACTGACTTCATACAACCAATAGCCTTGGAAAAAACGTCTGCCGTCTTTGAAGGTTGTGTGGAAACATTTGAATTAGGAGGGGAGAGAAACAGAGAAGCAATCATTTGTTCTCTCGATTCCAAATAAGATTTTAAAATGCCAAAGCAGCAGGTGGCGTCTGAGTGATTTTTTGTTTAATAGAAATATATTGCTATTTTAGGAACATTTATCTGCCCCTACAACGCTTACACAGAGGCTATTTTAAAACAGTGCCTTTGCCCAATTTTATATGTATCCTATTATGAGAACTTAGAGGCATTTGTATCCCACTGCTTGTATCAAACATTAAGTCTATAGATCATTGAGGGGAAAAGGATTTTTATAGCACTGTCTGGGTTCATCTATGGCATTAGCATGATGCATGTGCCTGTTACAGGGGTCTTCTCCTAGATCAGGGTTAACCAGAAGTTACTTCAGCTATGCTGTTGCTAAGTGGATGAACTAAGTAATGCTGTGTGAGGCAAAGAAGAATAGTCAATGGTAGATTGATAGAAAAGGTAAAATGCATAACAGAAATACATATAAACCTATAGAAGTGAAGAATAGTATAAAACCAAAACTCTTTGTAGAAAACAACATATTCATTCTGTTCTCGTTCTGTCTGTCCATCAGCCCAGTGCTGATGCTACACTCAAACTGCTTATGAATTAGTAAGACAAAGACAAGTGCAGGGGACAAACAACTTCCCATTTGGAAGTAATGTTGAGTCTTTGGAACAACCTCTCCAATAAATCCCAGTAAGTACTACCAAACTTACAGAAAGTGTGTTAAGCCAAGAACTTGACAGACAGCTAACTATTTCAGTTTCAGCTTAGAGATGCAGTTATCTGAATAGTACATAAGCTTGTAGAATATACACTCTAGTAATGTGAAAAATACAAGCCTTCCAACACCCCTGCCAATACAATTTATCTGTCACACTTTGGAATGCTCTCAAATAACCAGCAAATAAAACATTCTATCAGGACACTCAGCTATACTGCAAAAATGCATGCACCAGAGCATCAAAGAAGAGAAAGGAAGGAAATCTGATGCAGCAAATGACATGAGAAAATCCAGTTCATATATTTCAATTTTAATAATAATAAAGGAAATTTAACAATCTGAGTCACTGTGACAGGCAGTAGATCAAATATTTTGCAATCAGGAATCCCTTCTGCCCAGAGAAAAAGGCTTGTCTTCCTGCAACAGCATTGCTTGTGCCCAAAAGATCTAAAGAAAGGATGTAGATATCTGCCATCCATGAAGTACAGTGGGATGGTGAAGATGGGTGTGTCATGCTGGGGAGAGACTCAAGGCGAGCCCCAACCAGGTGTGGGATGCTCAACCTGCCACCAACTATGAGGAATTATTTTCACCTGTGCACGTGCATCTCCAGGTTCTGGAAAATAAGTTGTAAAGTTCACAAATACAATATGTGCAACTAGACTGTCTATGTTCTATCCAATTGGAAAGGAAGTGTATCTCAAAAAATCTGAAAAGAAAGACTGTTTTTTATGACTTTTTTCTAGCCACAGTTTGCAAATTTAAGACATTTCAATACGATTAGTAAAAGAACAAAAAATTGTGGGTGCTTAAACAAGTATCACAGCCAAGTAATTTGATGCTCACACCTTGCTGGTAAATATTTATGTTAGATCATTCATAAAATGCATATCACTCTCTCTATAGATCATAGTGGCTCCAAAGCAGTCATTTTGTGTTACTCTAAGTAATAGGGAACCTTTACCATAAAAAAAAAAATAAAAAGGAAAAGGATTTTCTTTAAAAAAACAAAGCTCTTACACATGCTTAAGTGGAGTCTTGCACTGCCCTGGCAGCGCCCACTCACAAAGAGGCTTCAACATGCTGTCACTCATGGGACATGAAGGTACCTCCCCAAATTCCCTTTACATATAAACAGGCTAATATCCTAATATGGAAATGGCATTAGTGGCATGCTGGGGACCTAAAAAATACAGGAGGAGTAAAAATGCAAGAGTTGCCTGTTCTGGTGTAAACCCTACAGCATCCCAACAAGATGCACAGCTGCTGTTCTTCCCAAATGTGACCTTAGGCTTTCCTTATTTTTTTTTTTAGGCTCAGAGAGAGATGAGATGAGGTGGAAGATGCGTGGTGTATGTAAGTCCAAGGGAATACAAGATTATCAATCATCAGAATATGTATATTGGAAAGAGGAGTGGAAAGAGGTATGAATGATACTAGCGTTGATTCATTTTAGATATATTGTTCAATTATGCCCCAGGTCTCCTGGCCTTAAAATGTACAGTATCTTATACTGTACATTAAGAGCTGTAGGCTTTGTGGTGGTTGGACTGTGAGCTCTAAGTAGAGCTCTCCAAAAGGCTCAGCTGTGGTTTCAGCAAATGCAGTCTGCACACTTATATTGGCCCGTGCAAGCCAGTGTCCCTAATAATAATAAAATAATAATTCCAAAGCTAGAAGAAAAAGTAGAAAGGCAGGTGGCAGGAATGAGGCAAAATGGACATTGCACTTCTATTACAAACAGACCTTTTCAGTCTCCATGGATTCTATAAGCATATAGAAAACTCATCATTAGAAGGCTAAAAGATATTCCTGGTTGTTCATGAAGAGGGGTTTATAAAGGGCTCGAAAAAAATGTTTTTAAGAGATGTTAAAAGGAGCGCATTCCCAGTACATCAGCAGACATACACAGGCAATTCTTTAGGAACAGTTTCTGTTGCTTAACAGACAAAGCACATATTCCCCTCCTACACCAACCCTCCCACTGCATTTTGGGACTTCATTATCTGTAGCGTCTGGTCGCTATTTTCCTGCCAAAAACCAGAAAAAAAAAATCCATATGGTTCCTATCTTATGGGGGAATGTACAAGCTTCCATACAGAATCTACACAAGAGCAAGACCTTATTTGCACTGCAATAAACACCATTTGCTCATGCCTCATGCCTGCAGGCAGTACTGAAAAAGTTAGATTCATAAATAGTATCCTGGGGCTCACATAATGTAAGAGTATTACCAAGCGTTATCAAGGCAGCAATTTTCAGTTGCTATAAGCCACAGAGTCAGATGTTTGAGATGAAAAAGACCTATCTGAATACTGAGCCCATTGGCCAGCAAATGTGCAGTAAAGTCCCACAGATATCAGATATTAAACTGATAGAGTACATCACAATCTTAGTCAAATAGCCAGGAGGACTCAAGCCTCAGGGACATTTTAAATGAGCATCCTTACAGCATGAGTACAAGAGCTCTACTTTGTTCTTTGTATGAGTGCATTAAACCACTAAAATAATATTAATACCACAAATTGAAAAATCAATTGCATATTACAACAGACACACTACTCCCCACAAAAAAAAATGAGTACCTTTGTAAATGCAGTTCAGAAAAGGCTGATTATAAAACAAAAAGGACAGAGAGATTGGCAAGGAAAAAGACTTATCTACTAAAGTGTGTGGTTACCACGTCTTCAGAAACTCATACTGCAATGCTATAGTACAATATGGGGCAGATTCTCCACTCCGTTATACAGTTTTACACTGATGTAACTTCACTAGATGCTTAAACAGAGTTACATGGGCATAAAACCAATATAATGAAATGGAGAATAAAGCTTTACAAGCTAATAGACTCAAAAGAAAATTATCTATTCCTTTGTGGGGAAAAATCTTAGCTATTTTTAGTGAAAGCCTCTCTCTTGCTCTCTTCTGTTTTATTCCTGCTATAGATTTTCAAGGCAAGTATGCAGTTACACAGTAATAAAAGTGATAGTACTACAACATGAGCAATGAGAACCCACCTTTTCATCTGGATGACATGCAAAAGTCCAGATTTTTCCCTGAGCTTTGTTTATGCTCCAACCCAAAACCGAATATAATCCACACTCTTAAGGAATTGAAAATGTTAGATACCACCCTGCGACGTGGGCAGAGACGTTCCTCTTTAGTAGACTTCCATCTTCCATATAATCCTGCACGGGCTTAGCAACTTACATGCGTCAAAATACATTTGTCAACCCTATAAAGGACTCTAATATATTAGACGTTAGCATGCACAGTCAAGACTTCTTTCATTTGTAATTCATACCTCACCTAAATCTTCACCTCAGCTTGGGTATCTTAACATTTCCCACCTCCAGTCTCAGTTCACTAAGCTCCTCACTGGTGGGCACTGAAAGGATTGAGCAACTTGTGCTTATCACACAGCACATCAACAAGTGCTGGACCGTATGCAGGATCAACACTCGCTAAACTTGACTGCATCAAACAGGTCTGCTACAAGGAAGCAGTTTTTGTTTTACAGACCTTCAGTTAACACTGCTCCATGTAAAGCTTAACAGCTTGGTCCACTTTACTGCTTTAGTATTACCCAGCATTTTACTCACCGGGTGGGCATGGGGACACCATCAACACAAGAGGACTGCAAAATGCAGCCTTTTGCTCTATTCCAGATTACCCTCATTGTGAGGAAGAACAATGTGTTTGCCTAAGCCTCTTCAATGACAATTAAGTTAACCTCTTTTGCTTTGCTGTGTTTAAGAGCCTTCAACTCTCTTTCATTATGGTCACGCACCTGCTATGTAACCTGTGTGTTTTGTCTGTAAGCAACAAATTACATCCACATATTTTACAAGCAAAGCATCATAAAACCCATGAGCTAGATTTTCATTGTACTTACAAGAAAAGAAGCTTATGAAAACCAGTAAAAAATTATAACTACAGGATATGTAGAGACTACTAAGTGAATGCCTAGGGAGCTAAAAAGAAACTCTGTAACCAAAGGGCCCCAGTGATCCTCAGGTGAAAGCATTTTAAAGATGCAGCCGAAGGATGGAACAACAGTTGCATGACTTTTGGTGAGCAAATCAATGTTTCTGCATAGTAACAGCTTCTCCTCATGATGCTGCATGCAATCAAGATCTCACTACAAGAGCTTTTTGAATGAGATCATTTTGTCCTGATGAAACTGAAAATATTTTGATGCTCTGGGAAGACGAGATATGTCAAAGCAGTAATTAATTGTCACTCTTAGAGAGATATCCAGTGCTGTAGTTTATTTCATGCTTTACAAATAAAAGAACATTATAAACAACTGCATGGTTGAAATTCTCCATTGAGTACTATTCCTTTTCTCAATGATCACTGACAGTGTTCAAACAATTGAGTGATCAAACCACCTCAGCAGCCTGGACACCCGAGCAGCATGGGTACTGTCTGCTGCAAATAATGTCTGATTCTGAGATAGATTTCATAATTCCAGAAAAAAAATCTTGATGTAAAATTATATTAATCTCAAAAGATCATTCAAACTACAGTTTCCAAAACATTCATGCAACTGACATGAAGGAATTCCTTTGAAATAAAAGCCAGTTGTCTGGATAAAACACTAGCAGATTATGAAATAGTGATGGTTTTATTTATAGCATAGAATGTGTTACCAACTGAGAAGTATGACGACAGAAGAGAAGGACTCATTTGGGAGGTCAGAAAAGGGAAACAGATCCAGAGTATTCTGAAATCACAATTATGCAAATCCCTTATTTTTTCTGAGTTGCTCTGGTTTGGCCTCTTCCTCCACAACATGGGGATATCATGAGTCCTACAATGCTACTGCTTGTAAAGGGCAATTAAGTAAAATATACAACTATTCTTATTGATTTTTTACCAGAACTGATAGCTTTTATTTTTCCTAAATGCTTCAAATGGCTGTACCTTAACAAATATTTTACAAAAAACCTCATACATTCTCCCCTTTAGCTGAAGAATGCAGATGGGAGTATGCATGGAATTTGATAATCATATCAAATATCTCTCTGATCAAAGAGTGACTGTAGGATTGTTCAGGTCTGGACCTCCTCTTTATCTTCAAATTGTTGCTAATCTGTCTGAAAGGATAGGTAGATTTCAAGGCACTGTTTTTCTAGCTCATGAAATAATTGGAGATGTAATCATGCAGTTAAATAACATGATGATTTAACTTCTCTGCTAAATTTGAATTTGAATAATTTGAATAAATTCTTCATGTCGGCAAATGATAGATGAGAATTGAAGGAGAGGGTTGCTCAGAATTTTACCCCTAAATCCCATCTGCTTACATACTAATTTCAGGCCTTCTCCCTGTTCAGTATTTCTGTTCAGACAATGCTATGGAAGCCAGCCAGCCTATAGACAGAACCCCAGATGAAGTAACAGCTCTATTATCCAAAATACACTGGACTCTTCAATGATTACTTCAACAAAAGCAAAGACAGTAAAGGGGAATTTTACTGTTTTCCATTTCATGACAGAGAGAGATTAAAAAAAAATCCACTAGCATTTGCCAAATAGAAATGGAAACTATTAGGAAAAACAATTTCCCATTCAAATGGGTATTACAAACAAGAGGGCATAAAAACAAAAGGGAAACTAAAAGAAGAACTTGACAATATAGCATTACATGCTTCAGTCAAAATATGACTGAGTGAATTTGCTTCTGAACAAGTTTCACCACAGAGAGAGAAAACAGAAGATGGCATTTGAAATCATTTTTTACAAGGCATAAGAAAACATGCATTTCTTACCCATTCTGTATAGCAGCTGTTGGATCATAAGTCAAAGCCATGCCAGCCTGCACATAGTTAGGGAAGAAAAACAGATTTTTACTCTTACTGCAGGAAAAAGTTAAAAAAAAAGAAAAAAATGTTAAACATATTCTAAGAAAACATGAATAAAAACTGAATGCAACTTAATAATCTAAATTCTCCAGGGAAGCTCAGATGGGCCAAAGCAGCACAGACAGACTGGCTACCTCCCCTCCTCCCTGAAAGATCCCTGAGAAATAGATCTGATCAGTGTGTCGGTTGCTATAACTCCATAACATTCAGACCAAGCGGTGGTTTTGTTGCACCAGCAGCAGTTAATAACTACACTGAGATCAATGCATTTATATTTGATTGCTCACTATAACAAGACAGGGCCAAATCCCACTGTCACCTGTGAGACAGGTAGTTGGTAAATATTCTAAAGCCAGCTTCACAAGAGCTTCTCAGGAAGGAGGCTCATCTTTCCTACAACAGCCACACCCTGCGTGACCCCACTCTACTACTGCTCCCCTGCACTGTCACTCATACTTACAGTCAATTCATTACCATGAGACAAGAAACAAAAAGTGGGCTGTGAAGCAGAAAAGACCAATCAGAAAAAAAAAAAAGAAATAGCACTTGAGCTTTTAAGCAGGGCTTTTAAAATACTTCAGAGGTCTGGACAGCAAAAGAATTTGTTAATGGACTACACAGAGCCCTTCAACTGCCATTCACCGCTATGATCTGTACAAAATGATTTAGCAGTGTCAGAATAGCATCCAGTTAAAAACCACCACTGCTGCCACCATTAGCAGACATCAGGTCCACGGGTACCACAGGAAAGGCAGGGAGACAGCAGGGCTGGAAACTGAATTTCCTGCTCCACCTTATGCTCCAAGACAGCAGTTGGGGCCGTGCAGGAAAGACCAGCTTTTCCCCCAGCATTTACTTTAAGACGTGAGACTGACAATCTGTCCTCCCACATAAAGCATTTGCTTTGACTTTTTGTCTTCCTCACTTATTTTTTCCCCTCCTTTTGTGAAATACTTTCCAACACAAGACACTACCAGGAGACATCTCCCTTTGTGCAAGGCTAGAAGGAGAGAGAACACCATTATTCAAGGTGCTCCTCTCCCTTTGAGAGCAGCTGAAAAACAGCCACAGCACCATCCCACCCCAAGGCACTGTATTTCTCTCTGCTTGTCATACAGACCATATGCTCGCTGCTGAGACAGGAGACAGAAGCATTTACTTCAAGGGCAGGTGCTTTACTAACTGTGCAGTCCACACTCGTGGCGGGAGCTTTTAAGAGCCCTGAGCCCATCTACCAAAGTACTTCTGAATAATGGCATCTGCCTCCTCCCAGATGGCTGCTCAGACAGGTCAGGAAAGCATTTGGACTTGGTCGGCTCCCATGCAGGCAGGTGAGTGGCCAGGGTAAATGCTCTAGTGGCAAGTAGAGAGAGATCAGGCAGCATTCCTGGAAGAGCCAGGCTAGCCAGGCAGTTGCACACTAGTCTAAGGGGAGGTGGTCCGAGTTTTCCATAATTTCTGCTCTGCAAGAGTAGGCTTCACACTACGTTCTGTAGCAAAAGAAAATAAATAATGTTCAAGTCATTATTAAATCTGTGTCTTTTTCTCATTATTCTTTTAAGCAGATGCTAGGGCAAATGTTTTGCTTATTGAAAATATTGTTTTAACAAAATATGTACTATTCCCAAGCACAGGATAATTCAAGAAACTGAGGGCATAAATACATGCCTATTTTTTAAAAAAACAATAATTTCATACAAAGGCAAATAAAACCAGCTATTTCTGAAAGTTTAAAATGTCAAAGAACCCAATTTAGTGTGACCCCAACAGCTTCTAATTTCGATGTAAAAAATTAAATTATCTTAGAAAATCATAAGGGTTGATCTACTAAACAGTTTTTTATATTCTTATGTCTTATTGTTTGGTAAGGCTGCGTTAATTACTAATGGAAAAGTATACAGTTCATCCCAAA
Source organism: Phaenicophaeus curvirostris (assembly GCF_032191515.1). Classification (NCBI taxonomy): domain Eukaryota; kingdom Metazoa; phylum Chordata; class Aves; order Cuculiformes; family Cuculidae; genus Phaenicophaeus; species Phaenicophaeus curvirostris. Next base: position 46,536,402 of record NC_091397.1, on the reverse strand, counting down.
AGAGAGCTAATAAAATTTTAACATAAAAATACTTTTTGTCTGCAATTCATTCTAGGAAAAAAATCCTCTCTTATTTTCCTTTCTACTTTCAACACTTATAAAATCTGTTATTGCTCTCTTTTTATATTCCTGCGCTGGTAAAGACAACTTAAATAGTATGCACAAGCCCTAGAGGGACAGAACAATTAGTTCTAATAATTTTAAAAAAAACTTAAAAATAACTTAAGACATTTTCTATATAATCAAGGTGTTGACATCTTAGCATCTCATAATGCATCCACTCCAGACTGAGGAAAAGAATGCTTGTAATTCCTTGGGATAAGAGAGACCCAAGCTTTCCAAATAAGGGAGTTTCCAGTTACAATAGTCCTTAGGGTTGCCTGGATCAGAGCTCACCATATCCCACAGCTCGCATTAGTGTGACCTGGGGAAAAAGTGGCAACAAGGTGGGAAGGCTAGGAGTAAACGGCAAAATGAATAATTGCTTGTAGCTTAGTTTCTTTGACACAAATAAGAATGAGGGTGCAGCAAGAATAAATTGGAGCAGCTCTTTCACTGGAGCCCTAACAATGCTGTGTCCAGTGAGACCTGCAAATACATATTTACGCTGCTTTCAGTTACTTGTCTCATGAGTATTTGAGCACGTGATTGTGCACAGACCTTCAGCTTGCCCTCCAGCCCCACCGCACCCCAGACCTGCAGGTGGGGACATGCAGACAAACTGCACGTACTTCGTTCCCTAGCTATTAGCATCATGTCCATTACATGTTATTGCTACTAAGAACAAGGGACATTGTTTTTTGGCCTAGCGAGTACAAAATATGAAAGCCTAGACACTCAGCCCCCTCTCCATGCTGCACAGTGACAGATTACCAGAATCTGCTCAAGTACTTCAGCAGTTACCGCTATAAATGTCACTATCACATCTGCCAGTAAACGGAAGTTTAACATTAGACAAATACGACACCGTGGGTGGCACTACATGCATATGGTACCCCACCTACAGTTTGCCCAGGAATATTGCTGATATTTCCCATTGCTGAGTAGCCTTAAACAGCTGCTATTTCAAATAGCTGCTAACAGAGGACTATTTACTTCATTCTCATTAAGTTGTGTAACTTGTCCCTAGAAAACTACGCCGGCTGGAAGCCCAGGAGAGGCAAAAGTTAGCCCGGACCAGTGAGAGATTTATGGTCTGAAGCATCCTCATTCATCAGGAACAAAAACTGATGAGCAACAATAACTTACTGGAAAAACTGTCTCCACTTTCTACCATAGTATACATACAGGAGTTAAAAAAATACCAAATACAGAATATCAGGGTTGGCCTCAGACTTCCATGAGACACAAGACCAGCTTATTCTGTCAAAACCACAGAACTGACTACATCTGTCACTGCGCTTAATATGGTATCAACTATACTGTGGTTGAGGTTTTTATAGCAGTTCTCAGTTGTGTTGAAGAATATTTTCTTCCAGGTCTTTTTATCCACCACTTTGCCCACGTTTCAGTGGAAGGACAGGGTCTTATTCCTTCTGATAGTGACACTGCCTGATGAAATGCCACCTGAGAGAGTGGCACTGATGATGGAATGCTGCTTCAGGAAAATATTTGTCAGATAAATCTTCTGTGAAGGAGTGACTGAACCACAGAATTTTTATGTCGCTCAGTCAGATAACGGACACATACTGAGCTACTGAATGAAAACTTTGCACTTCAACATTTCAGTATGCAATCCCTTAAAGTAATTAATAAAAGGACTACCTGTTATCAGCTTCATACATAACAATAAAGACAATTCTAAATGATTACTCAACTAATATATTCAGAATGTCACGAGTGACACAGAAATAAAGACAGTTTATTTAAAAGACTGATTTTGTAAAAATACTATTTAAATCATGTGTTTACTTATTGCTTATTTTTACCAAACTGATCTGGGGACAAAAGAATGAAGATTTTTGCTATTTCATTGATGCAGTTTTCTAATTATTGGCATCAGTGAAGAAAGAGATTCTAATGACAAGAGATACAGTCTGTACCTTTCTTTAAATTTACCCTCTTTCCTCCAATAAAATGCATGAAATATCAGAAAGCCTCTGGAAGGCAAGGGCTCTCCCAGAAAGTTTGAAGGCCTTTATTCAACATTTCAATGTGAAAAATTTTCCGTGGGCAAAGACAAGGTGTTCTGTTTCTGTTTTTTTACCTCTGTGCTACGATTTGAGCATAAATGAGCACATTCACCTCATTAAAAAGATGCTCAGACCATCACATTTGCATTGCTTATGTAAATTGGATTTGTAAATCTCTCAAAGAAATTATTAAGTTGTGGAGTGATTATTAAAAAAATGATCACATCTTCAACATCATGTGAAATAAGGTAGGTTTATTATTTCTTTTCAAAACCTCTCTGAATTGTCAGAAGAACATTTATCAGCCCTGCTATCTGTCTTCCAGCAAATAGAAGTTATCTATAAATGACCAAATTTAAGTTGCATGGTATCTTCCTTGCTGCTGGGAAGTAGCTTCCACAAACAGCTTCACCAGCATTTCATTATCTACACTCAGTGTAGGTGTCTTTCCTTCACCACGTGCAAAAAATCACTATAGTATTGACCTACTATAGAAGTGCCCTATATCGCTTGCTCAGGTCTGAACCTTCCACACTGTCTACTCGAATCTGCTCTGGCCAGCCTATGCTTAATGCTGGAGCACAAGCACAAAGCAAGGCTGCTGTCACCACATGATTTCTTATCTCGCAGGAGGTTACGGTCCCATTGGAAAAAGTTGGAGAGTCCTACAAATTAAAAAAGGGTGAAATCCACTGATGTGGTGGGTTCCCCAAGCAGTAGGCTCCATAGGTTTCTCCTCCTTAAGCTGAGATTTGGGAAAATAAAGTTGTACCTAGGACTCAAGGGATTTCTGTGGTGAATCAATGAGGAAGTTAGACAAGAAGATAAGTCTCTTCCCCATCTCTTCTGACTCACCCCCTCATGCTTTCATGCTGGAAGATTGATGTCCCAGGGGAACGGGTGTGCTCTTGGCTACTACAGTGGAATCAATTGAAATTTCAACACTGAAATTCCTCTACTTGTTTTGTTACCACTGCTAATATCTGTCAGGCATCACAGCACAAGGATCTCTTGTGCCCTGACAAGAAACGATGACTGAAACACTTTGAAAAAGGAAAAAAGAGGAGGAGAAGGAACCAACAACCCAAAAGAGATTAATTTAAAATACTGATTTAAGAAAATAAGCTCAGTCAGCAGCAAAGTTAACTTGGCAGAGTTACTTCCTCTGATTATTTAAACTTCTTCCAGAAATATTCCATATCACTAGAAGTATTTGTGAATTTAATTCTGAATAAAAAACACCCCTTTTTTTTTGAGGTGAAATCTAGAATGTACATGTGACACTTCTTAAGTATAGAGATACATATGAAAGAAATGGAGCATTTCCCAGTGATGTATGTTCCTTAAGCAGCTGCAAGTTCTGAGAAAAAAAAAGTGGTTGTGGAGAGAAAAATACATAATTTTGAGGTCAAACGTGGGAAGTGATTCATGAAGCTCAGAAGATCAGAGGCTGAGATGATAAACACAATGACAAGTTCAGATATCCAAATGAATGACAAGAAACCTTTTTTGTCCTACAGAACTGGAATGGAAGTCTGATCTACACAGTTTCTGTGTCGAGTCATTTTTTTTTCCCACTTCAGTTACCTGATGAGTTCAAAGATAAGTGCTGAAGTTTACAAAACTTAAAAAGAAAAAAGAAAAAGGATAATAGCCTCCTAATAGAAAAATATATAATACAGTATAATTATTCTGTTTCAACAGCCAACTCATACATTTAACCTTGCCATTTACAGGGCTATGAATTTTTTATGGTCTTTTGGGGATCTGGCACACCTATTTTTCCACGAGATCCTGTATTAAATCAGTTGTGGATTTCAGTCACCAGATATGCGTGTTACAGTGAGTTGGGAAGGAAGACTTCCAGGGATGGCTTGCAGCACTGCTGAAGCTGAAAGCCCACCAAGCTCAAAATCAGAAACTCAAAATCCAACCATTTCAACTGGTCTTTGCTATTTATGTCGCTTAGGCACACTTTCGAAAAACTTTCCACAATGAGAGTGTCTCGTGTCATGAAGAATTTTTAATTCATTGCTCTGTATCTTTTCATTGATTTGCCAGTTACCTTTTCCCTTCTACTTTCTTTCTCTGTGAAGGCTTCTGCCCAGGTTCAATTCCTCATTTTGCTAAAATAAGCTTTCGCTAGAAATAAGCATGCAAAATACTGACCAATGTCTAACTTATATGGATGCTAAATATATAGTAGATGTCTTTGTAAGTGGTTTGCATATGAGGGTACTACTGCATATCAGGACAGGCCTGGAAATTGTCTCACACAGAAAGGAAATACTGTTTGGTTAGGTACAAAACACATCAGCCCCAGGCACTGTGGATTATGGAACACAACTAAGTAGCACCTATCTCCTTAGAACCATAAAAAGAGATCTATGTCTGAGTTATAAATGGTCCTAGCACAGATCTACTAATCCTTTCTAAATGACTGCTGCTGGTAAAGAAAGGACGACTGACATCAGGATCAATTGCTTTGGAAAGTCTCTCAAATTACCTATTGTATGTTTTTCTCTCTAAATTTCTGTTTGCACTATATAAAATTGTAATGAGTATCAGATAAAAGGAGAAACTGTTAATGAAACCAACATTCCCAAACTACTAGGTCATCTTATTTTTTTAAGAAATAATTAAAAACATGTTAATTCTTCAGACATTTCACCAACTGATCTTAAAAGAAAACAAAGGGGAACTACGGAAAGGAGGAAGAGAGTGAATGGGGAGGAAATGGAGGTTAACTTCTTGCCTATTAGGAAGCTAAAATGTACTCCAGAAGAAAGAAAAGCAAGAAAGCAATCAACAGAATTATTAGTGGCAGTTATTAAATATCATTGTAGACATCAGACAAAATTCAATGACAAGGGGTTGCATTCAATGGTGCATGTCACTATTGTGACACATGCACCAATACTGTAGTGGTGATCTTTTCTTCCAAGAAAGACAACACAATAAAATAACAAAGATTTCAAATATTGTGACTGGAAGAAGGGAAAAAAAAAAAAAAAGTGCCTTAATGACTTTGGGCTGACCAAATATAGAAAGGCTACCATTACTAGAACTGTTCTTTCCCGAGGAATGTCAGCAATAATAAATTTAGGGCTGATGCAAACCATTTCATTTGTTTTCAATTTATGTAAGACGTCTCCCTTTTTTGGAGATAAATTTCAAATAAATGCTCTCTTAAATACACACAGCAAAACATATTATTTCTGAATAACCAAAACTAAGTGTCAGTAAATCTGCAATAAAGAATTACGTTGTAAAACTTAAGTTGTAGTCTTTAATCCAATCTGATCTCAATTTGTAACTACTCTTGATTCCCTACATGCATTTTCATCGAATGAACAATTTTTTGAGAAATGTCACCTGCCTCTAGACTTGTCAATGCCAATTTTAAAGTTAAAAAAAAAAATCAAATATTTTACAGACATAATTTGAATATGATTACTCTCTATCACCATATCAACATGATCTTGTCAGGGAAAGTTTCACAACAGAGTGCTGAATTAAACTGATGTGGCTCAGAAAAAAACCTATCCTGAAATTAAAAAAAAAAAAAAATTAAACCCATAACTTAGTTATTAGGTATGAATTTCACTGCAAGTATTTCCAACATTTGCAGATCTCACTGTACATTTACTGCACCTGTATGTTAGATGCCCAATTTGACAGTCTTTTACAAAGCCATAAGTAATCTAAGCTTTCGGTTTCCTAGTCTAGAACTGGTCAGCCATAACAAATCCTCAGTCAAATGCCTCAGTAAATCTGCTGACTATTTCCTGAGGCTTCAAGCGAGAGTGGAAGGGTAAGGACTAGAAAGTGCTATTCAAGGTCAGGCATACCTCCCTGGTTAGCAAACAGCCAAGTAGCCAAGTACCACCCAGCACCCCTGTCCCCGACCACCGAAAAGCTCTAGAAAAATTCAGTAAATTAAAAGGTAAGTCAATTTAACAGCCAACTGAAGTATTTCTATACGGTTATGAAGCAATCTACAAAAATGCATGATAGGAATAAGATTTTCTATTACATTCTGCAGCATGGCCTGAAAACTTTACAAATGAAGTAATCCTTTCTTATAAAATTCCCCAGAAGGTCTCCATAAAAGAGAGCAAAACCTCTAAGAAAAGCATGGCTAAAAGGTGAAACCTGCTCTTCTCTGCTAAATCTCCTGCCATTTTCCCCCTACAGCAGAGTACAGGACACAGCTAACCATCTCTGCTTCACATACTCAAATTTGAGTCCAGTGACAGAAATGTAAGTACCATTTCTCTGGGGACTGTCCTTCCAAGCACTAATCTTCATGTATGCTCAATGTGTTCTGGTTAAACCTCAGAAGATTTAGAAATGCCCTTCACACAAGTACTCAAGAATGCAGAGGCTTATCTGAACAACAGCCAAATACATCTTGGTCTAGATACCGCAGGAAGTGGCCAGGGTGGAAATACTTAGGGAGTAATCTCTTGGACTCTATGATGCAATGCTTTCCTTTGGGGAAGAAACCAAGAAAAAGCAGAGGTTCAGGGAATGCTTCCAGATCCCATTTGTAATCAGAACTATGACACTTGTCATATATCAATTATTTCCTGCTAGTTGTTACCTGTTCTTTTTTAAAAGAAATAAAGTTGACAGGAATAATTGCAGGAAGATTACCTGAGTGCTGCTACACAGAAAACAAATGAATAATAGTACGTCATGGTTAGAGTAAGATTGTTAAAGGCCAAAATGTTAGAAAAACTCTACTGCATATAAAATATCAAAATAATTACACAGAGGATTTTACATCGGAAATAAGAAAATTAATGACAATGGGGCAGAAATCCAATAAATGAGTGACCAACCCTAAAAGAGAACATGCATTCTTGGTTTTGAAGCTTTGAGTAGAAAATATCAATGTGCAGAAAGGTATTAACCAGATATAAGTAAACAAAGAAAATCTAAGAAAACAGAGCACATTCATAGCCTGAAATATTTCTGAGTTTGTATCTTTACAGTTTTTCCATGTTTATAGATTACGTAGGTTATGACAACAGCTATCTAGTTGACTACAAAGAATAAGCAATGATGTCTCCCAGCACTGAAAAACAGTTGTTAAATGTTGATACTATAAACTCACCAACCACACCCTGCTTCTAGGTCACAGCGATATCACTGTACTTTATATGAGCCACTCCACCAGCAGCAAATTAACTACGTATGATGTATTACACTGATGCCCTGAGGCCATAGGCATAATGGTGGCTAGTTGGCTTTAACTTTATAGTCTCTTGTTTATTGATTTGAACTGAAGGAAGTATAGAATAGTGGAGATAACAGCTATGATGGCATTTACTATTTAAAAAGGGATTTAGAGGTCTTTAAAATATGGATTGCTGTTCTTATTGAGTGTTTATTATTGCCTTTTATACAGAGGCCTTCATCTTTTAAGCTCTGTACATGATTACTTGAGTCTACTGCTCAAAGTACTTCTTGGATGCCTGTTCCTCAGCCGATCCTTAACACGACAAACCATAATGGCTTATATGAAGACATCTCCATTTTGTGTGACATACAACTTAAGAGACTGCAATGAACCTCTGGAGACTTGTATAATCTCTTGTAGCAACTATAGCTGCCACATTGGTACTTTGAGCCTACAAAGCTAAAAATATTTTGAAGCACTGGTGTTGGAACAGTGTACAATAACTTGCTGGAGGGAGAAATTTCTATGCTTTCCAAGAGATCTTTCTGCTTCTTCTAGAAACTCATCAATTATGCTAGAGTATGTATTTCATAAGTTAATAGTCCAAAAAGTATCAGCTAGCAAAATCAAGTAGTTACAAAAAAGCAGAAACCCTCTAGAAATATGCAATGTAAAAATACCAAATATTTTTCTTGTTTATGCTTTGCAAAATTAAAGTTAATACAGCAAAACCCACCAAAAAGAAGAAAAAAAATACCCAAATAACTTGTATTCTAGCAGGTCACAATTGAACAACATACATTTTTTCTTGAAGTATAACTCATAAACACAAAGAAGAAGTGTTTAGGCTAGAAACACTTATAAGTCCTTCAGCCTTCATACCTATACTCATGCATAAGAAGGTACTATATCCAGATCTACCTCATTCATTCAAGTGTCTTTATGTCATAATAGAATTCAAGAAGAGTAAACAAACTCTTGAAGAGTCGTATAAATTCCTTTCTTATTTCACCCACATTTCGAGTCACTTCATGTATAAGTACACAGAAAGGAAACTCCAGAAAGAGGCTATTTGCAGCAAAGCAGAAAGCAACTATCAGATTATTTTGCTTGTTTTCAACTTTGTATACATGATGGAGTTGAGGCTACTGTGAACTCTTTCGTCTTGGACAGAATGAAGAGTCTATCTCAGTTACCCTTTTGGAAAACTTTAACATGGACCATACATTTGGATGTGTGAGTGCATCTTTCCCTTTTGTAACAACCCATCTATTCCTAGACGATGTTTTATCATCAGGAACTACATGGAGGAAATAATATTGTTGAGTTGCTTACGTGTAAATTGATTCAGAGTTTATAAAGGGCACACCATTAAGGGAATACTGGGCTCAGGTCAGGCTGCAGACAAAGCACTCGCAGTGGGAGGTGGCTGTGCCTGGTTCCACACCAAGCTCTGAGATTCTCTTTTCCTGTTACTTTACACTCCACACATTACTATAAGCCTTCCTCTCTCTGCTATCTATATACCTTCTTCTGTGTGAAACTACCACATTTGGTGTGCAATCTGATTTCTTCGTAGCCCTGAAAGGCAGACCCTCAGGTCTGCAGCTGACTTCTGCCAAACTCTGGGAAAATAATTGCTGTATGGCACTTACCTCTCCTTCTCTGGGCCACGGCCTTCCATTCTGTGTGTATTTGCTTTGATTCTGGCGCTTCTTTTGCCCTCCATCAGCAAATTTGCACAGCAAAGGCTCAGTGGGGGCTGTGAAGACAAGAAACCCAGTCTATATTAGCATCCCCCCCAAAGAAAGTATTATACCAGCAACAGTAGTGCTTTGTAATACAGATCTTTTGAAGTAAAATCTTGCCTTCTGCAGATATTTTTTGCCTCTTTTAGCCTTGACTCCACTGGCAGCTGTTCTTACTAACTAAGCTTCAAAAATATATACTGGCAGCCCTTAAAAGAATTTAGCAAATATTGTTGAAAAAATAATCAGCCTACGCAGAATGTTAAGTTGCTGCAGTGGAACAGTAGAGTCAGGCATTAGTTCCAGCTAAGTTAGACACATATTCACGACCAGCATTAGTGCAAGGATAAACACTGCTTTACTAAAGCAGCTTTCAGTTTTTATTATAAAAAACTTTGCAAGAATCTGTTTAAGGAATAAGTATTCTCACTATTTTTGTGTTTCTCAGCACCCAATCCTTTAAAAATCTGAATAAACAGAATAAAATAGAGACTTTTGCCAAGCACAGTCCAATTAGCTTTCTTTTCCTCTTAACTCCTCCTTTAAGCAAGTTGGCAGCTGAGAAAACCCTTTTCCTCTCCAACTGAGATCTGGTGTCTGTGAATACAATAGTCAGGGGGGTCAGAGCCCAGGGAACAAAGGATATTCACAGAGCTGCACACCCCAAAGGGCAGTTCACAATAGGGCCCCCTAGTGAAGAAATTACCACACATCAAACGGGTACAACACGAAGGGAACTTCATGTCTTGGGATCTTTTCCCATCTACCCAGCTTTTAACAGCCTCCTAAAATATTTTCCAGCCAAAACTATAATTAGCTTGCCAGTGGGAGCTTGCCTTTGCTGCCTCCTTCTTAAAATAGGGGGCAAATTCTACACACTCCATTAGGTGTATGTCAAGACCGTCCTTTATTGCCTACATCAACAGATAACTATACTGATATTGGCTTGCTTGAAAGAAATCTAAAAATGATGCATCACATTTGAATTCTTTCAGGAATTTTTGGGTTCCCAGGCATGACAAGTAGAGGTTCTAATTAATTAATCATGACTTTTGATGGAATAAGGGCAACCCCCTTCTTTTTTTCCTTCTCATTTCCTGTTTCTGCGAGGCTAGAAATGTTGAAAAAATAAAAGTGCAGGGATATGAAGAAAATGTTCTGGTAAGGGGCTTACTCAAGTTGCTGACTTACTTATTTGTAAGAAAAAATATGATTTGGTTAAAGGACAAAATAAACTCATATAATATTAAAACAAGCTCACCTCCCCCAACTTCTTAGTCAGCTCAAAATGAGTCAGAAGGAGTAGGTTAAAACTGTGAACACCTAAAAACCGCAGCCAATGAGCAAGGCACATTGAGAACCTCATGTCAAAACCACAATTTCTCATTGGGATAGCATCACTTCGGCTACTACTGAAGCTTTAACAGCTTTGTTTTTTCATTACCATTTTACCAGGCTAGTAATTTCCAAGGTCACCAGAAACCGAACTGCAGGGAACAATCTATTATTGGCAGAAAGCTCAAATGTGTGACCTTAGAGGTCCTTCCCCACCTCTGACTTCGATTATTGTATCAGATTTTGGTAGAAGCAATACTCAGCCAACCATTTTAAATTTAAAATAATGGAGGTTTAAAAGCATCCAGGTGGCTGTGGAGAGTATATCTGCAGATGAAGAGATTTTACAGGGCTGATTGTTTTGCACTTTCACCAGTTTTACTCCACAGTGTGATGCTGCATGATTTCAGAGCAGTTACTTAGAATTCACTTTGATGTGACTGTGAGGGAGGAGCAGGTGCTAATCCTGCATTAGAGAAAGACCTATTAATGATCGCATCTGAAGCTTCAAAAGCTTTTTGTTTTAAGTGCTGAGCAAGTACCAAGCAACATAAGAACACACAAAAACAATCTGCACATTGTATATTTACAATCATCACCTGCTAATGTACATATGTGGTATTAGCCCACAGACTCTGACGTGGTTGAGCAAGTTAGGAAGTCACATAGTTTACTACATATCCTCTCTATATATTAGCCAACTACAAGTAAGAAGCTGTTGCTTTTCTGCTTTCTTTTCAATATCCAGAATCATCATGTGACAATCTCTCATTTGTTAATTTGGTACTTCCTGAAGTTGACCAAAATTGAACAGAATCATAGAATCATTGAATAGAAGAATAGCTTGGGTTGGAAGGGACCTTCAAGATCATCTAGTTCCAAGCCCCTGCCATGGGCAGGGACACCTTCCACTGGATCACGTTACTCACTATCCATATTTGGAAAAAAGAAGTGAAAACCATTGTACAGACTTTTCAGGAGGTGGGGAAGAAGATGGATTGGGACAATGGTACCATGCTTTTCCCAGGCAAGGTTCTTCATGGGAGGTTATATTCCTCTACAGCAAACGGAGAAGTTCTGGGAGAATGGTTGATTTGTATAGATCAACATTAACGTAAGCAAAAAGATCAAAAGAAAATGTTCTCACAGAAAGACAGAGTCCACATAAGACGGTTTTGGATTGTCTGTTGTTTTTTCTAAAAAAACACAGGCTTGTAGCATAATTCATCCAGCAAGATAGAAAATTATCTTATTAACTCTGAAGTGGTGAAGGGCTCAACAGTTTACACATGGAAACAACTACAGTGACCAGGCTGCCCAGGGAGGTGGTTGAGTCACCTTCTCTGGAGATGTTTAAGGGACGGGTGGACAAGGCGCTGAGGGGCATGGTTTAGTGTTTGATAGGAATGGTTGGACTCGATGATCCAGTGGGTCTTTTCCAACCTGGTGATTCTATGATTCTATAAAGGAATTAAATTAATAATCTTTCTTCTTTTAGGACAAAAGGTAGAGTGCAACATAACAGAGTCTTGAGCATCAAAATACGTTGCTCTAAATAAACAGAACTCAAATATCTGGTTTACTTCAGCCCTTTTGAATCCCTTGGAAGATAAGTTCTCTAGGCTTTGCACGATCAGATGTACATAAATATTTGACGTTAGTACCATTATTGTAAGTAATCAGACACAAACCAACAGAATATATGGGAAAGAGCATATCCTATTCCACTATATCATAAAAACTGTTTCTAAGTAGAATTCTTTTTTAACAGTTTCATGAAATGTCATAAATGCATTAAAAGTCATAAATTTAATTCAAATAAAAAAATTCACAATTAGGTAGTATGGTTATCAATTAAAAAAACAAAACAAAAAAAAACTTACGAACTATTGAAACAATACCAACATTGTGCGAATAATACCAAAGGATTTCAGTAGAAGTGGGATATTTTACCTCCAAATACTTCAGAAAGGGAAGAAGGAAAAAGTTGGACCTTTTAAACTTTTTCTGGTTTTAGTCTTCTCTATCCCAGACAGGCATTCTTCAATTTACAGACCGAATTTTTGCTTCTTTTCCTCTGTATGAACACATTGACTGAAGATAAATGCCTGTGTCCTTGCCTCTTCTCTCACCTTTTGTACTGCTGACTTAATACAAAATGTAATTTGGATATCTGTAGATGTTCATATTTTGAGCTGATAAGCACATGTTTTTGTGTGGTTCTTGATATCCTCAAAGTTTTGAGCATGTCTGGTATTTTAAAGCATAACTGGAAAGCCTACTGTTGGTATTTTCCTGTCAGAAAGTGAAAATTGATTCACTTGAGACAAATTTCAGGCTATTCCATCCTGATAAACTCTTTAAGATAGAAGGCACTGCTCTTTCGTTGACTTCTACCTGACAGTAACAAATAGAAATATCAAGAATAAATAACAGCTTTAACTTGAAAAAGCTTCATTAAGTCATAACCCATTTTTCAAGGACAAGATTTAAATGCTCGCTGTAGTTCCCATCCAAAGCCTGCTCTACTTAATAAGACACAAATAGCCCTGAACTTGGCTTTCAGTCCTGAGAAGGAAGCGGGATCAAATTGATAGTGCTTCTAAACAGCATTTGCCAAGATATTCAGTGCTTCTTTAGGAAAGGGCAGTAGTTGCTAGTTCAGATTCTGTTCCCATGGAAGTCAATGGCTAAAGCCCTATCTCTCTTCAATCAGGCCCTGAATTTACTCTAAGAGTTCAGCGGAAGTGAAAGAGAGAGATTGGTTTTATGTCAATCAAGTCGTCTGTATTGTTGGATTTCTCTTAGGAGCTCAGCTTCTCATGCTCTGCTACTTTAGATGGACAGACAACACTGAACTGCCAAAACGCTGTTATATCACCAAAAGCAACATTAGTATTTAAAGCAGTACAAAACCTTCTGATGGAAGGAGATGGGGATAAGAGTGCCTCTTTCTCAAATACGGCAGACTTTTAGAAACATTCTACCTCAGGAAAGCAACTTCAATGAAATTGGTGAATTCGACCAAAAAAAAGCAAACTTCTAACTAGTTCTGAATACATAACCTCCTTATTCTTTCATTCATCAGAAGGCAGATACACTTGAGCTTCTACATATGCAAAAATGTATAAATTCATGAGCATGTGCTTCATAAAGGAAGATGAAAGCTGTAATTTGCATTCAGTGAATCTTTTACATTGTTTCAGGTGCTCTGAAACTTCTTCTGCCTTAACAGTTACTAAGAAAAACTTGTCCTCCACAATTTCTGATTCAGTCATATTGTATTGTCTATCCAGCAATGGCAAGAATTACATATCGAAAAAAGTAATAATAAAAACATAGTTACGCATTTTAACTGCTTTCATTATGAATATTTTTGAAGACAGAATATTTTTTGGCATGTCAGGAAGACTTTAATCTCATCTTCTCATCTTGTGCAAAAATTGAAGTAACATTTCCAGTAGAAAGCTGAGCAACAAGTGCATTATGAACATTCATGTGGATCTTTAAACACCTTCATTTTGTTGATGTGAAGAAAAATGCTGAGAAAGTCATTGGTATATCAATGCACAGTCAGTGCACAGTCAATTATCTTTTTCAAAGTATTTTTTACGAGAAAGTTGGATTAATTTATTTTTCAGCCCTGGTAAATCCTCCTCCACAATAACAAGAGGAACAGAGCAATTCAGTTCACAATTACAACAAGCATCCAAACTGATCAAGCTTTGATAACTATTTTTCTTCTCAACTCCCTTCCAAATGTTAAGTATTTTGATAACATTTTTTGTATACACGTTACACAGAACACCTGATTGAAACATCCAAGCAAAAACAAGTCCCATTGCCACAGATCAATCATTTTTTGGTCTTTAAGAAAACCTTCATCCTACAGTAATACCTTTGCTACTTTTTAAGCAGGTCTGCTTACTCATACAGTATTTCAGAGGGTGATATGAGACACAAAAGCTCTATAAGCAAGGCAGGACAGAGCAAGTTGAAGTTCTGATTCTATACGTGACCTTAGATGGAGGTACCTAGAAGGACTACGGGCGATACAGAACTGCAGAGTTTATTTACAAAATGAATTTTGCTGTTGTAAACTTTAGAATCGTAAACATTACAAGACTCTATCAATAGAGCACTTAACAATGCTAGTCCACTGGCTTCTACAAAAGTTCTGTCATGAAGTACTTACTTATCCCAAAGTAATAAGTAAACAAAACTCAAAATTCAAGGAAGATTAGAAAACACAAACAGCTTCTCTGCTCTTGGAAAATGAAGATTCACAAAAGATGGTACATGACACAAAAGGAAAAAAGAACATGCAAGAAGAGAGTATTAGCTGAGTAAGGAAATTGTAAGTAGTGAAGCAAATAAACACATCATCCTATCCCATATGGAGGATTTGACTTGTTGAAGGACAGAGTTGATAATTTTTTTTGAGTAATAGATTTTGTCCCTGAAGTCCACTGTCCTGGTTTCACCTAGGATAGGGTTAGTTTTCACAAGAACCCAGGAGGGGACACAGCTGGGAAAACTGACCCAAATTGGCCAAAGGGATATTTGATACCATGATGCCATGCTCAGCATATAAGGGGGGCAGTTGGCTGGGAGGTGCAATTTGTGGCTTGACTTCAAGGCTCGATAATTGCAGCTCAAGCTCGGGTGTGCAGATCAGGAGCACGGATCAAGATTCCAGATCAGGAGCAGATGGAGCATTAGTTTTTTGGGCAGTGAGCAGTTTGTGCTTCGTATATTCTATTTTTCTTCTTCTTATTTTTTTTTTTAAATTATCCTCCTGTTAAACTGTTCTTACTCCAACCCATAAATTTTACCTTCTTTATTTGTGACTCTCCTCCCATTCCCACCAGGGGGCAGGAGGAAGGAGTGCGTGAGCAGCCACACGGTTCTTTGTTGCTGGCAGAGGCTAAGCCATGACATCCATGAAACTGGATGTGATGTCTCAGGACAGACCCTAACATACAGAAATAGAAATATAATGAAAGTACACTACTATACGTTCAAATGATTCCCTGCTGATCAGTGGTTTTGCAAGAGCCAGTGCTTTTACACAGGTCAAGCAATATACAGCATAGTTGTCCAGTAGATTTACAGTTCAATCTAACTACAAGATACTCCGTAGACTTCTACAGCTGATTATGGAAGTACAACAATGGGTTAACATTGCACTTAGTTTCTACAACATGCCACTTTCACAATATAATTATAGAAACTGGGGAAACAGCTTTACATAACAGAAATGTACCCCAAAGCAACAATTAAAAAGCAAACATCTGTTTGGCTAGCAAGAAGAAAAGGGGATTTACTTTTGATAAACTGCATTGTCGCTTAAATAATTATCTCTAGTTCACCTCTTTATCTTAAGAAGTGGGAAGCAATCCTTTCATCTTTTTGTATAATAATTATTTCTAAAGAGCAAGAATATATTAAAGAAGAAAAATAAATTCCCAAAGGAGAAATAGTATGTCAAACAAAAAGTTAATGTTCCTGTTCTGTGAAAGAGAAATTATTTAGAACAGGTAGAACAGCTAACCGCATGCGTACACTGGAGAAAGAGCATGCCAACTGTAAAGTGTAGTCCAGAACTTGTTGTGATTGATGCAAACACTCCAGCTACTAGACTGAAAAGTTATACTTAATCTCATTGTCGCAGAAGCCCCCCATAAGATTTGTTAAAGTAGATCAGAAGCTAGAGTCTCCTTTCTTTAAGAAACCACAATATTCCTTTTACAGTTTGTTTTTGGTTTAAAAAGTTATTTTTGCCTTTAAATTTTAAACAGAAGAGCAGATTGAGAGTGCCTGACTCAGGCCTATTTAAACATTGTCTTCCAATGGTGCTGATGAAGAGAAACTTCTATAACTCAATATGTTATTTTACAGATATAACATATAGAAACAGATGCTTAAATATGTATTGAAACTTAAATGAAATCAATCAAAATAGCAAAGTTGAAATGTAGTATTAAAGCAGTGTTGAAATGCTGTAGTATGATGGCACGTTTTTATTTTAAGAAACTCTACTGCTAGTTTCTGTTGGAGAGCATGAATAGATGAGAAGTAAATCCAGAACAGAATTAAGGAGTTCATTAACTAAGTTAATTAACTAATAACTAATTAAATAATGCATTGCACATTAATGTTGGATTCTGCCCTCACATTAAACAAAAAGCCTGAACCTGAGCTCACAGAAGTGAGAGATTCTCAGTGAATTCAATCAAAGCCACTCTGCTGAAGCCTAATTTGAGGTAACTGCAAGCAAGAGCAGAGTTGGGCTTGTGAGTTTTGCCAGACAGAGCAGCTTCCTCAAACTTGATGATGCAGGAAAAGTTTACCCTCTTGGAGGTCCCCATTGAAAAGCTGAAGAATATCAGGTGTAGTTCACCCTTTGCACCCAGTGCTATGCCAGTTCTTCACAACTTTAAACTACTGGATGAAAAGGAAGTGTGGTCTTTGAGGTGTGATCTGTTTCATAGCTTTGTTTTTTTTTTAAATTCTCAGAGGGTCTTTACAGCAAAAGAGGAGGCTTTTTATCTATCTGTGCAATCAAACCAACTAAGTATGTGCATCAGTTTGCAGAAATAATTTCACACCCCAGTGCTTAGACCTGTATTTTCCATGACTTCTGGGTAGGACATATAAACAAGTGAAATTTGGAGCACATTGTTTTAATATGCCAATCGTAAATACAAACCAGAATTTGGCTGGGTTAATACCTCCTGCAAAAATCACTTTGATAGACTGCCTTGGATTCCTGCCTCACTGGAAAAGCTATGTACCAAAAAATTGAGACAGTATCATATTTTGAAGAGGAGTATTGGTTACAAGTCATTCAAAGCACTTCACAGTTAATCAGTGAGATGGTAACAAATAAATACTGAAATGAGTAGATATCATTTTTTTGTTGTTGCTAAATAAGCAAAGCCCCACAGTTGCTCAGTCAGCACTGTTAAAAATTGAATGCTTAAGAAACCAACCCAACTTTCTACGTTTGAAGAATTTATGTGTGGAACTTGGGTACCACAGCTACCCTGTATTTCTCTCATGCCAAAGTAGCTAAGCAAGACACTGAAGGAAGAAGAGCCTACAGAGCTCTTCTGAAAACTATGCAAGTAATTAGTAGAATAGAGATATGATAATGCAATGGTCCCCTATCAAAAGAGTCTTCCTGTTGACAATAGCTAGCAAATGTGCACAGTTTTCAAAGAACAACCTCAAATTTTATGGACTTGTATAGATTTTGAAAATGTAAGTTACTGTCTGGGATTCTGATTCTATGATTTAAAAAAAAAAAAAGAAAAAAAAGCCATTGCTTTTAGCATGTTTATGCCCTTGTTTCAGCACAGGTTGCTAGCCTATGACTTGAACTGGAAGTAAATATGACAGCAGTTATGCTGGAGGCTGGAGTCTCTCTTACAAACTTTGTTTCTCTCCCAGCAACTTTCTTTCAGTGATAACACTCAAAAATTACAGATGCTAGTGATTTATTGGGTCTTTAAGCTGCAATTCCATCATATTAGTAACAGTAAGTAAAGAAAATCAAGAGAACCGCTACCCTATCATCAGGAGCCAATTTTCAGAAAAAAATACAGAGTGAGGTTCTGCAGTCACACTGTATTGCCCCTCATCCCAGACAGGCACAAAAGCTGAAAGTTCCTATGTTGCAGCAGTGAACAAGAGGACAGGTCTAAGTTGGATCATGGTTTTGAACAAATAACACCCTGACTTAAGTACATTTACTCCATACCGGTGTACCACTCGAATGCTCCTATATCAATGTGCACCAGGGTGTAGTCCCAGGACTCCAACCTCTATGTAGGAGTGGACTGAAAAAAACTCATCCTCTAAATGTGAACCTACACCCACTCTTTAAACCCCCTCTGACACTGCCCCACAAGCTTTTCGGAAGACTGTATTTCATATACCTTTTTTGCCCTCTCTCATAATCTCAGAAGTTATTTTGTTTGGATTGAAAATGGAGATCTTATATTTCTTACTGTTCAATTATTAAGGAACAGCAACAGAGTCAGCTTCATCTGAAAGGCTCAGCAATTTTTAAATGATCTCATGCACAGTAATTTATAATGGAAAATCAGGTACAAACAGTGTGAGATGCTTTCTAGTTCCCCTCTAATGGAAATAAAATGAATCCCTGGTAATGGGTGACCCTACTTGCTTCTGTGGTCACCCATTTTACTTTTCAGTGTTCTTTTTAGTAGTCTCGGGAGAAAAGAGCAAACGCAAAGCTTTTATCCAAAGCTCCTTCTCAAAACAATAGCTCTGCACGCTTCTGCTATAAAATCTATTTTTACTATACTCATAAACTAATGTTATTGATCACAGAGACTTTACTATTATCCCAGTAAGAAAAATGTACTTGTACCGACAGTTCAGAGACAAAATGATTGGAATTTATGCAGTACAAAGAATTAATTCTGGCTCTGCTAAATACAAGGTTATTTCATGCAGCTGTTTAAGTATTTCTTTATTATTTAGTATCAGCTTTATTATTTAAAGTTTAATTTCATTAAATTATTTATTACTTTTTATTTGGTATTTCTTAAGATAAACCAGACCATTACCATCACATCATTCTGTGTAACACTGCTAGAATAAAAAATATGGAGAAAAGAAAATTCTTTTTCACTATAAGAAAGAAACCTGGCCAAATGTCTCATGTCAGTGAAGTGATTTCTTTCCATCACCATAAATATATTTGCTGTACACAGACATCTATTTTTGACTAATTAAATTTCAGCCCTGGCATTCGCTCCTCACACTCCAACATAGGTATAATAACTAATGTGCAGAAGACCTTATGCAATCCAGTGTTAAACTGCATAAGGAAAAATACTTCAGCTATGACCATTAGCTTATTTAATTCAGACATACATGCTTAAATACTACATTTTATTTACTGATTGTGGGGAAAGATGTATATTTTGTGTTATTTTGAATAGCCATTGCAATAAAAAAGAAGCTGTATATATATAAATCTAACAGTATTTGCAGGCCTGTTAGAAAGTAGCAGTAGAAAATTCTTCCAATAGGGAAAAAGACTTGGTTTGGGCAAAGATCACCTGTGCATGGTCAAAGCAGTAACATGACCTCGATATCAGAGGTGAAACAGTATGTTCCTAGCAGGACTGATTAGTGTGGATGCATGAAATATTCCTGTGTAAGTAAAAAAATAAATCCAATTTTTAACCAGCTACCGATGTGTCCAACAGCTTAAAATATTCAGAAATATTCAGATTTTTTTTTTAGACTGCCTGATCAAAATCCTTTTCTTTATGTTCTAATTAACATACATTCCAGCAATGACTACTGGATGCAGGAGGAAAAACTCCAATCACTTATAATTTAAAACACAGCCGAACAATATAATTTTACCACCACTGGGGAAAGAAGGAAAAACAGAAGAGAAAATTGTTTTTATTGCCCTTCTTTCATTTTATTCTTCTGCATTCACTGGAAAACATCATGTGTATGGCCTAAAATGAGGGAGTTTGCTAGAAGCTAACACACAGCATCACCAGCTTCATCACTTAAATGCTGGAACACCTTTGAAAAGCGCATTTCATACTGACTGTGTCAAAACTGTGGCCGGGCATAGGTTACACAGCAAAAAGCATTTAAAAGATAGTGGCTGAGTGATTCTTAAAGACAGGAGTCTATTTCGCTGCGGTAGAGGATATCCAAATCACGCTTAACACCTTGGACAGGATAATTACTGTGTACCACAAAACCTTACTGCATGCTCTACCATCTTCTCCTGTAAACACGCTCAAAGGGAGGGAGGGAGGGAGGGACTACTTTGCAAACAATATGTAAATAAGGACACTGATACCCCTTCCCTTTTTCTCCCCAGCAGAAGGGGTGAGCAGCAGCTCAGAACAATGACCGCCAACAGCGTGGTGCCACGGGACACGTCACACCCGGCCACAGCTACAATTCAGTGCATCAGCTGCTCCTCATGGCAACTCCCAAACCCTGAGTCTGCAATATAGGATTCTCTGAGTGCAACGAAACTGAATGTCACGGCTCCCCTTGCCAAGTACCTGCAGGGAAGCACACCTGGCACTGGCATGTATGTGCTGGGAAAGGAAGAAATGGCTTTTGAAAAAAAATAAATTGCTTAGTAACTCCATTTCCTTGAAGGCCAAGAAGGCAACAAGTCCTTGAAGCAAACTATCACCTGAAGCTCCTGCCAGGACATGGAGGCTTTGCACCAGCTTAAAGTAAGCCTCTGTCTTCAAGGTACAATTGTACCTGTCATTTCCACGACGGAAAGCTGCACAGTGGTTTCACTGGAATTTTCCAGTAAGTCATCTATTTATGGTAATACTTTATCCAAGGGGAAGACAAAAAAGTGAAATTATAATCTTTCCCCAAGACAATGGAAGATCTTAGTCATACTTCTTAGCTCTTTTCAAAATGTGTTGATGATAACACTAAATCTAATATGCTACGACGTAAGGAAAATTCTAACCCTTTCAGCTTAAAAATCCTTTATTAACATCTGAGACAATATCCTTGAATACTAAATAGATAACACTAAACCTTTCTGAAATTTTGAAGTGCAGAGCTCTCAGCTAAGGGTAGAGAAGGAAACAAGCTTACTTTTTAGAGACTGAGTGATTGCCTAATCTTCTTCAACTCTGTGTAATACACGTCTCAGAGGTTGTGTGAAGGTCATGCTAGAGCCTTCTTTGCCATGGGTGCAAAAATTACAAAAGGAAAGTGATTTCAATGCGAGGCTTGGAAAAGTTAAAGTCAATCCTGTACTCCTTCAGTTAAAGATACTGTAATAATAAGAACAGAAGCCAGCCAAGCAAAACAAGGTGAAAAAGAAAAAAAAGGGGTATAGAAATAGATGAAGATAAACACCTTAAGATAGTTAAGAGAAAATCAGGAAGGGCAGGGAGAGGTATACTTCTGAACTGCCCTTGAAAATGTTGTAGCTTCACACGTGTAAATGCAACTCGTGCTCACCCACTTCTGGATTACAACTGAGGCCTTCACAAGTACAAAGATTGAAGGAAGAAAACACTGTAACTGGAAAAGCAAATGGATGGGCTAAATGTCACTGCTGATAACAAATAGAATGATAGAAGTTTATAAAAACTGTGGTTTAATCTGAAAACAGAGGTTTTATCTTTTCTGTTGCACTATGAGGAACCCACTGATATTGCAGACAGTCTCAGAGTAATTGTATGGTATCAAAACATGAACAAAACTAAGGAGACTGTAGACTCTTCTCTACACAAAAATATTAAGGCTCTGTTATCCAAGTTGGTTTTAAAGCCTATCTAGACACTCTATAGATGATTTGACACTTATGTGCCACTAGACATAAAATTAGAGACGATTACATGGAAGATGAAAAAGCAAGGACCTCTTTTCCAGATAAATTATGATATGAGAAACAGGCTCTGACACAAAATCCAATAATTGTTTAAGGTTTTGTCCCCATTTGGGTGGGATGCTTCCTTGCTTTGCAGGCATGTGGACACAATCACACCAGTGTGATGAGTCCATATGCTCCTTTATTCAAAGAACGATTACAACCAAACAGCAGTATCAGAGTCTGACCTGACAAAAGCTGTCTCCAGCTGATGTGAAGCAGCAATTTTCTTCGGAGTAAATGATTCCATGAATCAGCCAGCAGGGAGTGACAACATTCTGCTGCCAGTGACTAAGTGTATGACCTCTGGGTTGCAATTTCCACCAGCTTAATAAGAGTCCATTGCAAATGTGATCATATTTTTCACTCTGCTGTTAAGAGAGATGCTAATCTGGCTTTCGGTTTCCTTTCTTTCTTCTTCTTCTTTTTTTTTTTTTTATATTTTTGCCAGCTTTACTGCTCACAATGTGGTATTTCCCTCGAGACAGAGAACAAAATCTACTCCACCTTGCTAATAGAATTTGAAGACAACATAGTAGAGTAAGAATTAAAGGGCAACAACTTTTCTACTTTGAAGAAAGAGGCAGACTTGGCAGAGACCTCATGGCTCTCTTCTGCCACAAAAAGGCCAGTTCAGTACCGTTCCTGATGGACTTTGCAACCTGGTGAGACACAAATGGACTGTAGCGAAAGGGAGGAAGCCTTCCTTTCCAAAATATTTTTTGGTACAGATCCAGAGATGGAAGAAAAATCTCACAGGCCTGAGGATGGTCTTAAGAGGAACAATGAATTTAAAATGAAGGGTAAGGTAAATACCGAGTAACAAAAGCATGAACACTACACAAATTTCTAAACGTTCTCCAAATACTTCAGCTAGGATCTGCACACAAGCAAAATCTCCAGATAACAACCCACAACACAGTGACATCAATATTAATGCTGCAGGATTAACACAACACGAGAATACCATTCTGCATATGAGACTCGATTGTAACTCTAAAATATAGTAGGAAGTGGTTTATTTATAGCTCTAACAGCAGTGCTGAGGAAGGGAGTAACAGATACCTAGGTTTTAGTCAGTGTCAGGATTCTACCTGACTGTTGATCCTAAAAGACACCACAACAAATGCTTAAAAATGCTGCCATTAGGCCACACTTGTTATCGCTATGCGGTGAAGTTCCACTTCTGGCTGTTGCCAGTGGGGAAGACAGAGCCTCAGGCTCCGAAACTTACCTCTGAATTGAGAAGGAAACACTTATAATACTGGAGATAAGATAACTAGTGATACTAACACTCCATATAAAGGTGGAGGAAACTTTATTGAACAGGTTAGCACAGACTTGCTGGTGGAGCAGGAGATGAAAAACTTTAGATTTCTTTGTGTCCACCTCTATCTGAGGTGCCCAGAGAACTGGACACGTGCCATATCATTAATGTGCATCTATCAAATTGTGCATTCAGTGGGACAGAGTAATATGAGATTTCCTGGAAACTTACTGGTTGGCTATGTGGTATGTGCATGGAGTTTTTAACTAGCCTGGACAGAGTATATTTCCTGGACAGAAATACAAGCACATGTGACACTGGATGCAATCACAGTGACCCAGGGCTCAGCCCAGCCTGTTCATACTGGCCTGATTTTGACCCTTGATAATGAAAGATGAAACTGTATTTGGGTGAAAGCTTTTTCTTTTAGGGTGCCTTTGTGCCAAGCTAGAATAGTATTGCACGTTTGCTCCAGGAAGACTTGCTTTACCATACTAGAAGGAAAATACAGTTATCTGAAATGGTCACCTTGGACCAAGCTAGCTTGCTTTTATTATCGGTTTTTACTGTGTTTACATACCATTTAAAATGAACACAGAGCTATTCCAGGTTTAATTTCATATCTCTTATTCCTGCTTTGTAATTCCATTGTCTTCTCATGCTAACTGACCTATTCATATTTACATCATGCAACATACACTAGTGTTGCAGGATTAGGGTATGAGCAGGCTTATGTTGTTCTCAACCTCTGTCATGCCATGCTCCTTCAAGGTAACTTCTGCTGCTACTTTTGTATACTTAAGAAGGTGGGTTTTTTTTATGGTGCTTATCACAGACTTTGTTTGCAAACACCTCACAAGCACTAATGAATTAATTCTCCCAGTGGGTAGTGAAGCATTTTCTTTGTTTCACAAAGAGATGAGCTGCAGCACAGGGATAATGCAAGTTGTCCAGTGTCACACAGTGACCTAGTACAGATCTCTTGAGTCCTTATGTGGTATTTATTCATAAGATAACCCTTCTCAAAGAGGTCTGCTGAGGTGCCCTATTTTCTCAGCCTCATTTTCCTCTTCACTCTATTTCAGGGAAGATCTCTTTTACTGATTCAAGGTTGCAATACCACCATCAACTCAATAAAATGCTTCAGGAGACAACTTGATCTACAGTGCTCATGAAAATTGAGTTTGTAATGATAATAAGGACTGGATGCCAGTATAGTTGTAAATATATATATACTTCTGTGCATGTGTTTGTGCCTCCGCACATAGCATATATCCATATCTATATATGTGCATGTTTACAAATATCTGTGGAAAGTTATCAAATGCAGAACATCAGAACAGTCAAAGCACAGGTATCTAAAGCTTTAAACAAACCTCTATTATTTACTGTAATATTTAGCTATTCCAAGCTCACACTCCTATATCCCTAGAGGGCAACATCACCTAATAGGTTGTGCTCACGTCTCTGTCATCATATAAAGCCAAAGATGATGCTGTCAAGAAGACAGACAAAAATAAGTCTGTACTTAGTAAAATGAACTTTAACTAAAGTCTACATTTTACTAAGTACAGACTTATTTTTGTCTGTCTTCTTGACAGCAATCATCTTTGGCTTATACTGATTACCAGAGAGTCGAGCCTCACAAACCTCTAGGATTTTCCCGCTGCATCCTATGTTGAACAGTCTTTGAAAAACTAAAGAGAAAGTTCAAGACACGGAGGCCTTGGAGAATAGCATGCACAAATCTGAATGCCTGCACAAGACTAACTTGAAGGGAAAACAGAATTGTCATTTTCTTTTCTGCATTTATCACCTTGCTGCTTGGCAATTAAAATTCTTTTTCATAAAGCCAAGTTTCCTGTTGGCAAGGCTCACGTCCACCCTCAGGTCCCACTCCGCGTTTACTCTCAACACTGCTCAGCTTGCGTACTATGGTTCTGACAACTCTGGTGAACGTGATTTCAATGGTCTCTTCTCCTGTGCGTGTGAAGTGAAATCCCTGACTTCAACAAAAACGTGCTACCTCTCAACAGAAAATAATGTTTTGCAAGTAAAGTGTTCCAGCAAAGCTGCTGACAGTTCAACCACAATGGAAGCTGCGAATGTTCAACCTCTCTTAAAATCAGAATAATGTCATGTAATTGCTTTACTGATGGATTTAGCAGCCAGGACTTAGCCCTTGAAATATAAAAATGTAGGCTTCTGTTGTTTGTTTCCTTTTGCTTTAAATGATTGATAATTATTTCACAAGTATCTTACTCTGACATTTGATTTGCTAGATAATACATAAACATATAGTTCCTAATGGGTTTTCTGTCCTTTTAACCTAATTTAATTTCTTATTAATTTTCATTTCATTTCCAATTCTGATATAAAATCTATTTTCCAGAAAACTTTTCTATGTTCTGAATCTCCCTCACTTTAACAACGTACAGAATGATATTTCAAAACAACAAGAAAGCCAAGGTCAATGATAGCAGAGAAGTAAAATCAACCCATATTTTTAACTTTTCTTTTTCACGTTCTACTGCTTCACAGACACTCTTTCCAAGATAGTTTCAAAATTATGTTGGAAACTAATAATTATTTTGTGTATGTGAACCTTTTAAAAAAATCTGCCACACGAAAACAGTTGAGTGAGGACAAAACAACACAATTCAGCATAAAAATACACTTATTTTTCTGTCAAATACTGGCTGGCATTGTTGCTCTACCACAAGGATTTATTAGCTAATTAACAATTAGGATCATGGAAATAATAATTAAGAAATGAAAATTACATCCTTTACATTTTTATAACACACAGAGAGAAAATAATTGCTAGAACTTGAGGGACTTATATGAGAATGCATAAAACAATGAAAAAATACCTCAATGTTAAGGGAAGAAAGGTAGTGAGTAAGCATTACAGTACGCTCATTAATTTCAGTGGCAGTGACTAACAAAGTTCAGTAATTTATTTTCCATAACAGCATTTACTCTCTTTGGAACAAACAGGCTGTAGTAGCAATTGTTCTGAGTGTATCTTTGGGATTGTATCATTTTATTAAAACTTCCTCTACATGAAGAATTGAACTGCATTTTCTGGCCTTTCTCAGCCAGTATAAATCTGCTGAAGCTACTGGGACCACATGAATATTGCTCTCACAGCACTCCATGTTCATCTACCACTCCATTCATAAATGTATGAAAATGCAGGTCAGCTTTCTAAAGAAAACTATTCTCTTTTTTTTTTTCTTTGACAGAATCCTACATAAGTAAGACATATTTTTTTTCCAGTGAAGATTCTCTTTGTCATCTGTACATCATCATTCTTTTACACAAAGGCCCACTGAGATTTCCTAGCACTACATTAAACAAATTAGACATATTTTTGTATTGCTATGTTATTCAAAGAATTGCTCCCATGCTTTAAGACTCAGAACAGAAGCCTTCTGAAACATAAGTCTAAAGAGAACACATCCAATCTGCTATTCAACTTATTTTTTCCATTCTAAAGTCTCTTTTTTTTTGAAGGTGTGGTTGTGGGTAGAAAAGATAACATAATAAGGATCTTCAAGCAACAATACCTATATTGTAAAATTGCAATTTCTTCAGATGTCCTTTCCAGTGTAGCCTAAAGAAATAACCTGACACGCTAACAGACAGGTTTCTATTTAAACAAAAAAGAAAAAAAGAGAAGTCCTTAAGAAACAGCCTTTAAAAAACATGTTTTTGACTTTCCTCCTTGAATTCCCCTGACAAAAGTAATGAGTGAGGTGACAGGAAACCTGATATTAATTCTGCAAGTTCTAACTAGATGTGCAGGAGATCTAAGCCCAAGGAATAGAGCTGGAATGCAGAGCAAATAGGCAATTATTCTGAGCAGAAGAATTCTGTGCCTGATGATGACTTGCCTGTCTCCATTCTCCAGTGTCGGTTCTACAGAGACTATAATCTTCTATGTTGATGCCTATATTCAATCTTAATGCCTGATATTGAGTGATGGGAAGCTGTAGGGATTCTTGCAAGATTCATCGTTAATGGGTTTAACTCAATTGGCATGTCTGCCCAGGATATTTCATAAATACATAACCTGCACTACGTGATCAGAATAATTACTTAGAATCATGCAGTGTGCCTATCTCAGTATAGCACTTTTCGTTCTACAACTTTTGTCATCTTCTGCTTTCCTTTTAGCCGCTCATATTTAAAAAATAATAAATACTGGTAAGAGAATAGGAAATGATTTCCCTCCTTATGCATGCACTCATGCGCACTCACACAGGTCCTGCCTTTGTGATCTGAGGTACTGAAGGAATCCAACTCTCAAAAAGCAAATTTCTGCTACGTGCTGGGATGGCTACAACTCTCCTTCTCTACTGTCTGTATGGACCTTTCTATACTCACGCCAGTTATACTCAGGAAAAGAAAACTGTCAGAAAGAAAGCTAAAGCTTTTGTATGAAAAAAAAATGAGAAAGAAAAAAAAATCCTGCTGTAAATGTGTTTTTCAAGTAGCTTAAAATTTATCGAGCTTTTTTTTTGTTTTTTTCCCCATTATTAAGCTTCTGACTCTTGGTCCTCCCTTTTCCAAATGCAACATCTGCTGCCTTTGTTACCATATGATGTATAGGAGATTTATCTGTCCGTAAGGCCTCTCTGTATATAATGCAATTGCTATGCTTTCTGACCTATCTGAACACTATCATTAGCAGTGGAAATTTCTGGTATTTGCCTCTCTTGCATTATTATAATAAACAAAATAGGGAAAATGATACAGGGTCCGCCCTATGGGAGGGTGTTAAAATTCACTGTGCCAGGCATCTGACCGATGATTTGGGCCTGGTGACACCATAGAATCATAGAATAACCAGGTTGGAAGAGACCCACCGGATCATCAAGTCCAACCATTCCTATCAAACACTAAACCATGCCCCTTAGCACCTCGTCTACCTGTGCCTTAAACACCGCCAGGGAAGGTGACTCAACCACCTCCCTGGGCAGCCTGTTCCAGTGCCCAGTGACTCTTTCTGTGAAAAATTTTTTCCTAATATCCAGCCTAAATCTCCCCTGGCGGAGCTTGAGGCCATTCCCTCTTGTCCTGTCCCCTGTCACCATGCACAGCTCCTTCCTCTAAATCTACCTCCTGTTTTTCTGCAGTCTTCCTAGTCACTTCAAAATAAACAAAGTATATTAGATGAAATATACGTTCAGATGTACAGGACTATAACATGATGTGTTTCCACTTGGTCTATATGAGAGAGTCCGGTGGTTTTGTTCAGCTTGCTAATAGCAACTGTGCTGTAAAATCAGTACAATGCAATCTTCATTTCCAATCCTATCACAACACGTGGCTAAAACTTATTTTCTTAAAGCTGGATTTCATCAGATTTCCCTATCAGAGTTTATGTGGCTTTTCAGGAGATCAATGTGAACGTGCGAACATTGGGCCCAGGAATAAATAAAGCAAGGTTGACAAGTGAGAAGCCAGCAAAGCTAAACAAGGAAAATCATACGATTTCAGTTTTAAGATGAGATTGACAATGGGTTGTGTTTATTTTTAATAGTCATGCCTAGTTAATTCCCTTCAACTAGTAATTGTTGAAACTTTAGTTTGAATTTAAAAAAAAACTATTACAAAGTAATTTAACAATGTTTATTACCACTTAAGTCTTTCAGACATGTAATTACGAAAATTCATGAAGCACAATACTGACTATATCTTCTTTACTTGTTGAAATCACTGTTAGAAGAACAAATTTGCAGCATGATATCTGCTACTCCTCTTAAAAATTGTAGTTCAAAAATAAAGTGTGTGTAAGGTAATTTGTACAACAGTTTCACTATTCCTGATTTTAAAGAGTTGCCATTTCTATTTTTGCCTCCTTGTTTAGTAAGGATGCAAATGCAGGGCTGAGAATAAGCAGGGGATCAAGAATATAGTTTAGGATATTTGCTAGTACTTGTCTAATTTTCAAAGCACATGCTCTCTGAAATGTGCATACTTCAATTCAGGTGTAGCCAGAACATATATGCAGAGCTAGATACAATAAAAGTTCCCATTTTTGAAGTACCATGAAAATGCTTTAAAAAATGTTTTAAAAAAACTCCAAGCATAAACCCCAAAATTAAAATATTCAGCTCAATATTCTCTCCTGAACTCCCTCCTCCAGTTCTCCTGAGTGGGGTATTTGAAGATTCTGGGCTCTTCAGTACTTTATCACATGGCAAGTTAACAAAATCCTTAAAAACCTTGTACTCTAGCACACTTCATATCAGCTCTCACTTGGTAATCTCCTTCTGATCCATTTTCCTACCAATCTAGCTTTCCCTGTTGCACTGAATGATTCCATGTTTGGTGACATCTTATTTTCCATTACACTAACTTCTTCACTACCTAACTACTTGACTTCAGTCTAACAGCACTCAATAAATCAAAAGCAAAAATCTTGACTAAAAATAGCTCCGTGTTTCCCTAACACTGTGCCTCCACTCACAGAATAACACCAAGAAACACTCTCCACCCCAACAGACCATTTAATTCCTCTAAAAGTGTGGCATACTGGGCTGAACATCCTATCATCACCCTCACCATTATTCTGGGTTTGAATTACTGGAACACAGGGAAGTCTATTGTATTAGGTTCCCTACAAGCAACAAACATAGTGTTTACTACTGAAGTACAAAACAACAGAAACATAAGACAATATCTGGCACTGTTGTGTACTCAAAAATAACATATCTGATGTCAATTTTCTGGTAGTGTCATCACAAATAAAAGTTTTAAAGATGGATCAGGAGAACTGTGGTGGGGACTTTTTTCCTTTCCAGATACAAACAACACAGAAAAAGGAAAAAAAAAAAAAAAGCACATTTTACAGTAGAGCTGGACCAATAAAAAGGTGTTACAACTCAAATGCGAGTCTGTTCAAATTCACGTTCAGGACCATTGAAATATTGGTTTCACTGCTTGGTCATAATGCAGGAACTTTTTGCAATTTTCATTCAGAAGAGAAATGCTAAGAAATCACTTCACTTTGGCTAGAAGAATAAATACTTGGGAATAAAATACTGCATTTTTGTCTGTTTCTAAGTTTTCTGGTTTTTTTCAAATTTTCTGTCCTTGTTCTCAGTTTTCTTTGTTATTTCAACCTCAAAGTTTCCTTCTAAATTTTAAATGGGAAAACCTCAGCACTTCTTTTAGAGACTGTCTAGTCTCTCTGAGTTCTGTAGTGTGTGCCCCTGTCCAAAGATATCTAACTTTGACTCAGACTTCTGCTTTGAGTGACAAAATGAAAATTAGATCAAAGAAGCTGAAGTTCAGCATTGCTGTTGTTGACACTTTCTTTGCGAGTCCTTTCTCTCACTACTTTCACCTAAGATACTTCTTGTAGTTTTTCTCAGTGTTTTTATTAAAATATTTCATTTTTACATATATTGTGCTTTAAGGGCATCTTGTATATGAAAACACTGAAATTGTGTTGTAACCCACTTTATGAAACAAAATTCTTAGGTTATGAAACATTTCACAGAATGGCATTACATTTTTTTGGCACCCTGGAACTACAGCACTAAACTTGAACAAAGAACTGTCTGCCATTCTCTGTGTTCCTCTGGAAATAACAAAAGCAAAGCATTGCACACATGTTCGAGGACTTAAATCCTATGTCCATATATCCTACTACCACTAACATTCAGAACGCTTCAACAGCCAACTACTAATTGTGTCACATCAGTATAGGCAGAATCACAGAAATAAGACTCAGTAGGTGATTATTCAGTTATTACTAGAAGTAGAAGTGGTAGTAGCAGTGGCTGTGTACTGCCTTGGAAAATACCAGGAAAATACCTATGCCACAAAGAGTACACAAACTAAATTAGGGAGACAACATAATGAGAAATGCATACAGCCTTTGAATAGCACATTTACACATAAATGAATTGAAAATAACCCATATTCCATAAAAACATTTCTTGCTCTGTTTTTGTTAACTCCTCTAAATTGACACATCTTGCCACACCACAGCACGACTGCTACATTTGCAAAGATACTAACACCAAGAAATTCTGCCTAGGTGTTTATTCCTGCTTGTAGCATGCATTTGAGGACTGTGAGAGGATTATGAGGCTGGGTTAGCTCCAGATTTCTCTGAAGCACATACATATAACATATGGTTTTATCTGTTAGTATTAAAAAATCAATTTATTTGAAAATAAGGCTGGTAGCTGCTTGTCTTCTGCATTTTAACCCACATTCCTACATACCTTTTCAGTTTTCTACTTAAATGAAGAAAACTTGCATATGTAATAATAACCCTGGCTATTCCTTACTGTTTACTCCACCTTCTGTAAGCGTGCTACCCCAGTACTGACAGATTTGACACTGGAAACAGGCACTACCTACAGTACAACATCTGATGAATCAATCACTATTACCATAGTGCTAGATTAAAACTCGGTCCAAGGTTTTTGTGCTCACTGCACAAAGTAAATAATGTCTATTGCTGAAAAACTACCAACCTCAAGCCAAGCATGCTGTGTGATCACATATTTTATTTTAAGTTGTGATACTAGACCACGCTCAGCACGCTCCCTGCACACTGGCTTTCTGAAGGAGGAAATGGGGGAGTCTCATCTCTCCGCCAAAATGAACCATAAGAGGGAGTCATTACAGCTAAGCCCATAATAAAAGATCGTGTCATGCCATCCGCAGTTCAAGTAATTTCTCATATTCTACTGCATTCAGCAGTTAGCCTTAACATCAAAGAAGTTACTTTTCTCTCAGTGGCAGGTTAGCACCTTTCCACACCACTTTTTTAGTGATTTGGCAAAAACAATG
Source organism: Phaenicophaeus curvirostris (assembly GCF_032191515.1). Lineage (NCBI taxonomy): Eukaryota > Metazoa > Chordata > Aves > Cuculiformes > Cuculidae > Phaenicophaeus > Phaenicophaeus curvirostris. Next base: position 46,504,484 of record NC_091397.1, on the reverse strand, counting down.
CTGCTGTTCCCCTTGCTCTTTGCAATCAGAATCAAATATTTGTTGAAACATGCTTAGACCAATAGCCCAATATTTACTGCAGATTCAATCAACGAGTTCATTTTCTATGAAGCAGAGCTCATGGGGGAGGTTCTCAAGATGATTTCTCTAAGCAACACCTAACTCTACAGAGCTGATAGCTACCTGCTTCTGCTAGAGCCTGCCTAAATAAAACAAACGAAGCAGGTTTCACTGGAGACAACTGTTATGTTTTGCACTTAGTAATATAATTTTTCCCATAAAGTTTCTATAGACACTCAAAGGGTAAAAACCCTCCTTAGTATAGGTATACTCTGTCCAGAGGCAGGGAAAATGCAGCGGAAGTAACTAAACATACACTGAGCAAATGGTGGAACCACACCGAAAATGAAGATGCCCTTTGACATCAGCTTTATGGTTACTAAGCAAGATCCCCTCATGGTACTGAACTTCTACTTTTGTGGAGGATTTGTTTCACCTTAAGACAGATATGGGCAGTATAGACCTCTACATGTGAGCCAATCCTCCTGAGATTCCTCTATAATCGATCGAGAAATAAAAGAGCGAACTTAGGACTTCAGACATAACAACTAAGTCTAGGACAAGATGAAATTGTAATTGAAAATGCCTGTCCCTTTCTGAGCTGATCAGGTGATGCAGTGGAATGTAACCTTCAACAGTCACCTTCTGGTGACAAAACTCAGCCTTTTGAGCCTGAAGATCAGAATTGCTCCTCATAAAGGTGCTTACAGAAATAGAGTAAGATCTGATCTTTTCTAATCTTTCTGGCTGGCAACACAATAAAGACAGCAATATACTTAGTATAACCTACCAATCGTGTTAAAAATAGGTAGAAAAGAAAAAAAGAACAGTTAAATCATAAAATCAGCTAAGAAAGTAGGCCATAGTGCTTTACATGTGGAAGTTAGTAATTCTGATAAAGAAAATCTGATTTTGTTGGCTGCTTGCTGATGACATCTCAAGAGTTGATGTCACTGATTTATTTGAACGCAAAGGGCACCTCATGCTGCCAATGTTATGCCAAGTGGCCCTACGGTAAGTAGAATTCAATTTCCATCAAAAGGAAAATAAATCTTGATCTTAAATGTTAAATGCTTGTGTTTGTGTATGTATGTGTGCACCTGTATGTCGGTAAGAGAGTGTGTATGTATGTGTATCAGCTTTCTTTAATATCAAGTGAAGCTGCTTATGCACAAGGACATTCTTTTCTTTGTTTGGGTTATGCTGCTGTCAGATTAACTTATCCTTTGGCTTAACTGGTCTCATTTCTACCATGGTGATGGACATATGTGAATGAGAGTTCAGGGTAAAGGATTCCTTTCAGCCTCTTTTGTTGTGCAAAACAAAAAAGGTAATCTAATTATAAGGAGCTTGATTAAGACTCAGGTGTCCTCTTTTTGACTTGTCTGTGAAAACTGTCCTCTCCATATGGATGGGTGATAGACAAAAATAATGACAGAAATCACCATTGCTGAATTTTCTCTACCTACAGAAGAATTTCATATTTAATCCACATCCTAGGTCCAGTTCTTTTTTTCTTTAGTCCCTTACTTCTCTTAGTCATTTACTTATTCTGATATCACATCAGTCCAGCACAGCATATGCTTTCATTAAAAATACTGAGAAATAGAGATGACTGCTGGGCTGGCCTGGAATTTGGAAAGAAACTCAATTTCAAATTTAAATGTCTCTGAATATGGCACTGCTGAAGCTCTCAATTTATTCAACCTAGTACTTTCAGGTTAATATATATTAATGTACTTTTGGTATGTCTGCAATGCAAGTTTGATTTGTTTCTCCTAGAAGAAATTTACATATAAATTCCAAAGCTGTAGGCATCTGAAGAATGCTTACGTTGACTTAACCATGGCAAACCAACACATACGTGGATTAAATGAAGCTAACAGCCCACATACAGTCTATTTAGAGAAGTAGCTACTTGATAGCATTAAGGTGGGATGAAAAAATAAAAACAAAAGAAAAAAAGAAAAAAAAATTTAAAACTTCCACACTGATTTTTAGACCCAGAAGACCTAATCCTGGTGTCTAACCAACACAAACAATTACCTTTGTCATAAGAGCAAAGAGAGGAACAAAAATGAAGAAACTTGTCTTCACATGCTCCTGATGCATTCACAAGCCTCCTCTCAACCTTTGTTGAATTAAAGGGGGTGCTGGAGAGGAAGCTGCAACAAGAACTTCAGCTGCCCGGCTGCAGTGGATAAAGATTGTGAGCCAACAGCTCTCTCTTACACGGAGGACATTTTTTTTATTTCTTTATTTCCACAAAGTTTGAACTAGCAGAGAGAGTAGCGCCCACTGGGACTCTTCTGTCCTGATGGGTACCTCTGACATCCCATTGTTAGAAGACGTGAGAGGAAAGGGTAACTTTGTGGGAGTGGAAGGAAATACTTAACCACTACAATCACTGCTAAGAATCACCATATGCAGAACACTCAACCAAGGACGACTACTCAGGGGAAGGGATGAATTGGCTTTTTTGAAGCTTGACTTGGGACACCAAAGGTGTCCTCCTTTGCTGTCAACAAGGTAACCTCAAGTCAACTTATCTTATCCTGAGTTTCCTTATCTTCACACAGCTGCCTTTCACAACACTGGCCACTGATTTCATGGTAGTTCCCACATTTATACACAACAGAGAACAAGGTGTTAATAGGGAAAAGTGGCAGGTTTCTAAGTCATCTATTTTTGTTTCTGCAATTCTTTTTTTTTTCTGGAAAAGCTAAAAATCCTATTAAAATAATTTGGCTGGCTTTCACTCTTTTTACTAATCAGACTGGCCAGCAAGTGAATTCTTGCTAGCTGAGAAAGACCTGTCTTACAGACTTTACTAGTAACACCAATTAACACAGCAGGAAATATAAACATTTCTGCCATGCAAGTGATCATTTCAAGGCAACCACACTCTGTTGATCTGGGTGTATAACAACTCCCGATACCTGTGCAAGTTTCTACTCTCCAGCATTGGAAAAGAAAATGAGAGAAATGTTATTTTTAACTTTTTTCAAGAAAGAACAGCTAATTTCTTAATGAAAAAAAAGAAAATCCTCAAACTGTATTTGTCAGAATGTGAAAATGTATGTGAGATGTAATGTCTATTAGCTTCCATTTTCGTCTTCCTCACACCAGGGAACTTTATAATAAGAAGCAGCTGAGGAGAAATCAATGTTGGCCTCCATGGATGTTCTGTATTCATAGTGATGGTTGCTCTGATTGATTTGTTGGCAACATGAGATAAAAACAATTTAAATTGAAGAAAAAAGAGCCTAATGAGAGCTAAAGTCTGTATGAAAGAAGCTGGAGACTAACACCAAAACAAAGAAGAGATCCCTAACAGGTCCTCTGACCTTGCTTTATTAATGTTTTGTGTATATGGAGGAGGACAATGGAAAGGGAATGGCTTCTCTCTTAAACCTGACCCGCCAAGGTAAAACAATCAGGTCAACCCACTTCAGGCACGGCAGAGTACGGGAAGATCTATTTGGCTGAAATAACAGCAGAAAGGCATTTATTCTTCCCTAGCTTACAAACTAGATAACCCTATTCTTATTTCTTTATACTTATAATAATGTTTCCCTACTTGCAGTGCTGTGAAGCTAATCCTCCAAGCTTCTACGCAGCACGAATGGAACAATGCAAGAGTACACAATAGGTGCAGGTCAGTCCACTACCTGATATTACCTTCAGAATATAGTCCCCTTAGAAAAGAAATGCTTCTCATCACTATGAAAACACATACAGAAATACCCCTTTCCCAGTCTACATTGAGTTTCATACGCTGTATCATATATGTGTGCTTCATAGCCACAGATACCTATCTCAGCAACTGTTAAACAGGGAGCCTATACCTGAAGGAAGAAGAGGGGGGACGTGGAGCATTCACAGATGCATAGATGGATGGAGTATAAATTACACTGTACATAAATTCAGCTCAGTGCCACTCTCCATATAGAAAATCAACTACATGTTCTTGGTGGGCAATCTTCCGATTCATATTTCCTTTCCAATTGGTGCTGTGCATCTCTTAGCTGTACCACGGGTCTCCGCTGTATATCCCGACAGTGTCTAGTGCACAGAAATACTGTTGAGATCACTGAGACTTCTATGTATAGAAAGGGCAGGGAATGAGCAACAGAGACCTCTGGGGTAGGTAAGTCTTAAAAATCAAAATCAAGTTCAAGGAAGATGAGTTTGCCCTTTGTGACTGGTTGAAGATTTATTTCAGACTTTACACAATTCACTGAAAGCCAAAAACAGGTTTGAGGTTTTGCTTGTTGTTGCTTTGTAAGGAATACTGAATTAATCGTATTTGGAGGCAGATCATGCAGCTCTGCACACTGCTGAACAAAGAGCAGCAACTCATCCAGTCAGTAGTGTCATCCAGTGCAGATACAGAGTCAGCATATAGATGCACTGAGATGTAAAAATTCCAAATCGAGTGGGAGTCTGGAGCCTAATGCATAGCTGTGCACTTAGTCTGAAGTGGTTTTGGCAGAAAAGAATCAAGACATAACACTTAGGCTTAACAGCAGAGTACTTACTCTTGTCTTTTGTCTCCTGGTGGTGGTTAAGTGGCAGAACAGAGCTGGTTATAATGCAAAGTGCTTTCATCCATGCAGGATTACACCCCTCTCTTTTCCTCACAATCACAATTTCCATTTGTGTGCTTTCTAGGATCAAGTATATTTTCCCAATACATGACAGAATTATCGTGGATACTGAGCTCTCATAAGGGTTCATACCTTATCATCATTGAGCCTATGCTCCTATGTCATACGTAATTCCCTAGATCACAACCGCTATAAAACACAGCAAACTCTGAAGGACACCAAGATTAGGCCACTGGCTGACAACACCACCAGAACACAGAGTAGAAAGTTTGCTTTAGAGATTATCTGCTTATGTGACTCACTTTGCTCAAAGCTTTGTAGTTAGATAAATGCTTTTTTTCTTCATCTGCGTTAGTACATTGCAGTGTAAGATCACAGTCTCTGCAGCTCATCCCCTGTAACTCACCACTATAATCAAAATGTTAACATGAATGACCCAGAAAGCATGCAATCGCTCAGCATCGACACAAAACTACATCTGTCAGGACACACGGGCTTACAAGGTACAAAGGAGCTTTTTGCTGTGAAGGACAGATATTCCAGCAAATACACTCTGATAAACATCCACCTAAAAAAGTTAAAGCTCTTCACCACACAGTTCTGTTCATCCAAGGATTCCCAAACTAAAAAACTAATATGCACTTGTATTTTATGTTCTGCAGTATGCTTCCACATATTGTTAGTCCCTTAAATTTTTAATTTATTAAAAAATGGGGAGATTTAATTTTTTTAATATAATCTTCTCCCTCTGGGATGAAGAACCCATGCCTACCTATAGGGCCTTCTCTCTCACCAGTTTTAGTTGCAGTGCAGGGCACCAGTTTGCAACTGTTCCAGCAATCCACTAAATCCTACGAGTAATCACGTTATTGGCAAACTGTTGAAACATCGAAAACATATCAACAAAAATGCAAATAAAAGGTACTTTCAAGCACATGTTTAGTAGAGCTTAAGGCTCATGCTATAACTCTATCCCAGGTTACTTGCACAGAAACCAGAACTTTGTCATTTGAACATACAATGTGTGAAATGTGGGAACCTGGGACCCACAGCAGGGGATGGCAGGGTCCACTTCCTTGTTTCATGGTCTGAAGCATTAAGAATTATTTCAGAAACTATTCCAAGCTTCAAACCCTTTGTCTATCATTTGCATAGCAAAATGTATCATTGTATGCATAACAGAGACAGCTTTCCTCACTCATAAATGCCCTCCTTGGTTGATGTACACCCACAAGCAGTTAAGGAGGAGATAAGATGTGGTTGTATCTCCCTTAAGTGTGAACTTTACATCCTGTACAGAGAGTGTGGAGTCATTAGTCTTAATGATTTAGTCAACTCACCTGAGGATACATCTGGTCTTGACTGCTAGGCAAACCTTGGGAGCTCAATTCCCTACTTTCACAGAGCACTTTATTTACATATAGGTAATGAAGAATCAGCTCAAAAATGCAATACGAAATGATAAATATATATCCAGATATAGTTGTCCACCACAAAGAAAACCATCTCAATAAAAATCAGTGAAATATATTTTAAACAGAAAATGCTCCAAAAAGCATAGGACCCAACCACTTACACTAAAATCAGTTCTCATTAATCCCAAGATTTATACTTTATTTTGAGGGCCAGACAGTAGACATTCAAGGGTTACAAACATTTGTTCTGGTCTCAAAACAAAGGCCCAGGTTTAGAAATCTGGAGATTTGGGTTCTGTTTCTGTCTAGGCCTCAGAGAGTCATGTTGGGAGGTTATCATACTGACTACACAGCAACTGTCTTTACAATTCAGCAGGCAAAATACAGGGGTTTCAGCTCCCCATTCATTTTGCAGAGAGAGCAGAAGTCTTTGGAAGGACAAGTCAATTCATCAGAGCAGGATGCTCAGTACAAAAAGTATCAAGCACTCCTAAATGTCACCTCACTGTATCTATGCCTCAATCTCTTTACTGTTGAAACTGAGATATTTTCCTCATAAGAAATTGGATGAAGCTAAAATAACTGGTGTTTGGAAAACATTACCTTGGATACTGCTGACAAGAGACAAGATTTCTTAATCTGTTGAGAGGATCTGACAGAAAAAAAGAAATTAGAATCCCTGTGCTCTTCCTAAACACAAACATCTTTGTATCCTCAGGCACGAGGAAAGAAAGGGGCAGTTGCAGTCATTGTTTCTCACTCTATGGACCACCACCCACTAAACTCTCCCAAACTGTGTCCCAAGTAATGGCTAGATTTTCATACAGTTACACCCCACAAACTCACCTAGATGAATGTTAGGTTTCTAAAAGTGCTCTATTTCTTTTAACGCTCATGCTGACATTTGAGGTGGTACGTTTTAAATATCTGAAACGTTGGATAACTGTGTTTGTGCTCAGATGAAACCTGTGAACAAAACGTGCCCTAAATCTTTAATAAGCATCACAGTGGCTCAAATGATTAAAATCCAACTTGCCATTGATCACCTAGAAGAAGAAATCCTCCAAAATCATGTAAAATTTTCAACTTAAAGCAGTGACTTCTTTTGCACTGGCTTTGTAGATATCTAAAATCTCTAATATCTATCTCTAATTTCCTTACATAGTACCATCGAGATCTTCAGGGACTTAAACAAGCATGTATACATTTTGCTTTACTCTCTCTGCCAACCTTACCCTCTAAACACATAACCAGGTCTAGAGGATGATTAAATAGGTAATGGAATGAGGCATAATGTGACATCTTACTGAAAGATAAGAGGGCAAACACAAGGATTAAAACCTTTCTTCTAGTTCATGATAGATAAAACAAGTATCATTATGTAGAATTGTCTTCATGTTACTTTAAATATCTGGTACGTCTCCCATAAAGCTTTTGTGTAAAATTCTTCCCTGCATATATAGAAATGAATCATATCACATTATAGCTGGCTATACATTCTTCCCTGAGCACGCTATGTTTTAAATTGCAAAATCCATTTTTATTTTCTTTTTCATTTGTCACCTCACCACTGGAAGGAAGGTTTCCTGGAGCGTATTCCATTGCACGCCTGGCAACATCAAGTCTGCCTTTGATACATTAGTATAAAAAAATTGAGGATAAATGATTACATTTACATGAGGTCACTGAACAAGTATGGGAGACAGAAAGCCTACACAACTCACTGTCTCTTCTGCTACTAACCTCTGAGACTTCTTGATGAGAATACAGATATAATAAAGAAGCAGTTATCAGGGAGATCAATAACTTTTTAGTACTCTGATAATCTTCAGATAATTTCATGACTATTTGGATAAATAAACCTGATATGAATATTGCTTCTTTGTATCTGTCACTGCACAATACAGACACACATTGCATAATGTTAGCCTGTCCTTGTCCCTTATGTCAGTCAGCTACTTGGAGATGAGACACTGATGGATTTTATCTCTAAGGCATTCTTCTCTTCAATTCTGAATAACTACATAATCCCAATCAATGAACACATTCACAAGATGCTAACACAATAAAGCTTTAAAACTGGTGTAAACGTAGTATAATTCTTTGTCATGCATGTGTGCTTGAAAAAAAGAAGAAAATACTTGTAAAACGTGTATAAAGCAGAAGGGTTGAGCATCCTCTGCAGGGCTAAAACACTTTTCAGGATACTAAGGGAGAATCTGTAAATATTTAACATTGCTAGAAGCAGAGAGATTAACAGAGTAGAACTCTTTGATCAATACTTGCAACATCATGTATTATTTCCAAGGGGCATAAACAGCAAAATGCTATTTATTGACTAAAGTATGCTACATATCATTGAAGTTTAATACAAGGGGACATGAAATTCTCTCTTGATCAGGAGTAAGGACTGACCTGACCACCGCCTAATCAACTATTTCTTGCACTGCAGTAGCATTTTATGGTTCCCAGCCTCATTTTTTGAGAGCTTTCCAAACCACAGACAAATCCTGTCTCTGGCATCGAGAGATTAAAGTATTAGATAATTTAAAATGAAATTAAACAAAGGTGGTGTAACAGAACAGATGGAAGTATAAGTAGTGAGAATGCAAAAAGTACAAAACCACTTGGGTTCATAGACTAATTAGTTGTTCAATTAGTATTTCTGAGTAAGAAACATTTTTGTTCTATTTTTTCTAGCTTATGAAAATAATAAGAAAAAATTGTGGTAGCCTTTTTTTCTAATTTCATTTTGCTGTGCCATGCAAGCTGAAAAGGAAGAGCAAAGGGGAACATGACAGCCAGACAGAAGTTCCTGCCAGTTGCAGCAAAATAGAAATCACCTGATCAGACTGGTGCCCAGTCTATCCCAGACAATGGTCTGTATCTGATACATAAAAAGAAAACTGAAGAAAACGAACTGTAGACATCAGTGAAAAAAACAGCCTGTAAGAAAATGTTACCTGCCTTGTCATTCCAAGTCTCTTAAATACACTGCAGGATTCTCACTCATTAATCTCACTGGAATACATATGAAATTACCTAGCACTAGCTGAGAAAAAACAACCTGTGAACCTAAATCTGCTCTTTAAAATTTCATATGCTTCTAGTAGCTGAAATGCCTTAAAACAAACAGTATGGTTCTGAACCTTCATGCAAAACCCTGGTGCACATTCGAGTGCAAAGAAAAAGCATAAACAAGGAATTTCATATCAGCATTCCTACTGCTGAGACCTTTTGAAGATAAATTGTTGCAGACTGCTAACCTAAAAGTCTGCTCCCAATCTCCACCATTCTCCATGTTTCTTCCGTAACATGCAATGTTTGCTGTATTTACATGAAAGCTTGGACTAGGTAATATACCAGAGAAAAACGTATAATAATACAAGTGCATTCCTATAAACCCCAGCAACATACAAGTGTACAGCGGTGACACAGACAACAGATGGAGAATCCATGTGAATCTCTTTTTCTCTCAACATTGAACATGGATGAAACAATGACACAACAGTCTGCACCTGCAAATTGTGCTTGCCCGCTACTGAATAGACCAAGTTCTCACTGAAATGCCAGGGGAGGACTTCCAGTGCATTTGAGTTCAGCTGCCTCCGGACCCATAACCTCCCAGGACTGAGGTAATTTCCCATAGTTCATAACCTATATTTGACAGGGCTGCACACTGCTGAATCCAAACCTATGCTGCTTATTTAGAACTAGGAAATCTGAATAAAATGAAATAACTTTTGCTCAGAAGGGAACTCTCAATTTTATGTTCACAGCTGCATCTTCTGTTACTCAATTTCAAGGAAGCCAAAGTGACTGAATGCATCTCACCTAATCATTTTAATGGGGTCACATGTGGCTTTCAACCTCTTCCTTGTTGACTCATGTTGTATCATATCCAGGAAGCAAAAAGGAGTTTCCCATGTAAACTCCAAATAAACTTTCAAAAATGGTTAGTCAAGTAGACAATCACTATGTATTTCACTTTATGATTTTGTTTATCATATACCTCTCATAAGATTTCTAAGTGATACATGTCAAAAGGTAAATATGAAAGTACAAAGAAATCAGGTAGACGCAACCACATACCACTTCACATAAAACATCATTTATTCCTCAGGAAGGATTCTTGAAAATAATACCTTAAATTACCTTCTTTTTCTTTTTAAATATGGACCTCCTTTTCCTCTCAAAGCATTTTTGATTTTCTGCTGCAGTTATAAGCTTTTCTTACGATTCATCAACAGCTATGATAACATTTTATGATTGCTTTTAACAATCACATATAATCCTAAACATCTATGAGGGATTTCAGAAAACAAATTTCAGCAGTCACTGAAATAAGTATTCACTGACTTTAAAAGGTTTACACCTCAAGCTACGAGACTGACTTGTTTTCTACAGCTGTCTTAAGACACACAAACAACTCCACAATGCTAAAATAAATGAAACCAAACCAAACACTGCAATCACTGAAAGTACAGAGAGGGAAAGAAACCACAAACTGATATAGTGAAAGATGTCAATGCCCATGGCTGCATGTTGGACGAGATGATTTTTAAATGTCCATTCCAATGCAAACCATACTATGAATCCGTGACTCCAAAATTTGAAAATCAAAACCCTTTCCAGCACTACAGCCAGCCCACAAGAACTCTTTAGGGCATCTGAACATACTGAATGTTCCATTGGCCAAAACCAGGACTCGTGCACAGAACACACTGTGTATAATATTATGTGAAGTGAGTGAATGAGGATGAAGAGAAGTGGTTGTATGCACTTAAAGAGAACAAAGACGTCAAGAGTCAGAGAAAATATCCTGGAGGAAACTTCTAATGGCACTGAAGAGATGACTCCTACTTAGAGAGACTCAGGGAGACAGATGCTGTATGCTTAGGTATATGGTTAAAGGCAGGCCACAGGTATACACGCAACACTTAAAAAAATAAGTAAAAAAAAAAAAAAGAGAAACAGTGACTTTAATGAACCTCCTTGACATAAGCCTCTTTCCCACCTTTTCTCCTTATTGCAAACAGTTTACATGAATGCATGCAAGGAATTTTAATGAGATGTACACTTTAAATGTATTAAAATGAATTATGCAGGAAAACAGCAGGAGAGCAACAGATGTACGGATTCAAGGGTGACATGCTTAGTTTCACTTGATGAATGTTTGTTTTGTTGTTTTGAAAAATTAATGTAATGAAATATTTAAAGTGAACAAGAAACTTTAAAATTGACTTGGGGGATGGATTACTTCCTTACGAGGACAGGGTTTTATTAAAGAAAATATGCTGCTGGCATCTGAATTAGGACTCTATGAACAATGATTATATAATATTACTCTAGACATCTTAGGAATGTCTTGCAGACAGCGCATTTCCAAACCACGGTATAACACCTTTCATGAACCACAAGGCCAGGGAACAAAGTCTTCACAGCGAAGTTACAGGATATTGTTTCTAATTAAAAATGTGGCGATATGATCCTCTTTAAAAGCTTCTGAAGGCTGGCAGAAAACATAGCTGCCCTTTGGTCCAAAAAAAATTTTCAACTACTGCCTTTACCTATACCAAACAAAGACAGTAATAATTCTAGAAACACCATTAACTTCCAATCATCTTCCATTCAGGTACATAACTAAAGGAAGGAATTAGAAGATTATGAGAGTCCCCCCATGTCATGTTTCTCTTCTTAAAAGTGTCCTTAAAAGTGTCCTTATCTAAAGCATGATTTTCTGAGGTTTAAGTAGCATAACTTTGGGTGGTCTTTATCTTTGAAAAGTACCTTCAGGTATTTAAATTTAGGTATCTAAATGAAAAGGACATTCGAAAACCAAACAAGAGATTCTGAGATTTTTCAATCTAGACTTCTCAGCTGTCATTGGCAAAGAGCTATGAGGAAGTCAGTTACCTGGTCCCACATCCTAACTCTTTTTATTTAACAAATTAAGAAAATCAATTACCATCATCTTCAAAATAGTTCCTGTAAAGACTAACTTTACTGTTTTGCTTGCCTTAAACATTTGTCTGAGTGCTGGCTATTTGCACCCTTGTTTGTGGTGCCAGCAATAAGCAGTGGTGGAGGAGAAGGTTTTGGCAGCAGCCACTTCCTAAAGACTTGAGTCATAGAACAGTTTGTGTTAGAACTATCATAGAATAACCAGGTTGGAAGAGACCCACCGGATCAAGTACAGCCATTCCTACCAATCTCTAAACCATGCCCCTCAGTATCTCATCCACCCGCACCTTAAACACCTCCAGGGAAGGCGAGTCAACCACCTCCCTGGGCAGACCGTTCCATTGCCTAATGACCCTTTCAGTGAAGAATTTTTTCCTTATGTCGAGCCTGAACCTCCCCTGGCAGAGCTTGAGGCCATTCCCTCTTGTCCTGTCCCCTGTCACTTGGGAGAAGAGGCCAGCTCCCTCCTCTCCACAACCACCCTCCAGGTAGTTGTAGAGAGCAATAAGGTCTCCCCTCAGCCTCCTCTTCTCAAGGCTAAACAACCCCAGTATCATCTGTGTCTTAAACACTGTCATGTGTGCAGGGACATGTGCCCTGAGGGCCTTCTCTGTGGCACCACAATCAAATGGGAGGGAGAGGAGAGGGTGCAGCAGTGGCACCTGACTGACAGTGACCTGACTGCCCTGGAACTGCCAGACCCTCCCAAAGGAGCTTCTGCAAATGCATGACAAGTCTGCTCCTCACATGCTAATGGTTTAAGGTATCAGAATGTAATCTGACCAGATTGCAATTTGGTTTTGCAACTTTGGGAAGTTGCCCCCATCAGCAGTTCACCCAAGTTTTTTTGTCTGTTTATTTTGGTTGTGACCAAAATAAATCCTGCTTTTTTTTTTTTTTTTTTTTTTAATTTCACGCTGGGAGCGAGCTTGTTGGCCTCCAGGTCATCACACAGATATCAAAACAAACCACCTTCTTTAACTGTGTAGGTCAAAAGAAGGCCCGAACAAGAGTGTGTCATTCAGTAGTGAGGTTTAACAGTTCTCTTCTGAGTTCACACACAGCTGCATAAGATGCTGCCAATGTTCAAAGCAATTCTGCAGATCATTTTCGGTAAGGCTGTTGGGAATCTCCATTATTTTTTGCTTTCACTTCTTCTACCAACATAAAATGGGTCCTGACTTATGTTGGGAAGAGGCAGAAATCGCAGGAGGTCAGGTCTGGCAAATAGGGTGGATGCTCAAGCACAGTGATGTTATTGTTGGCTAAAAACAGCCTCACAAAGTGTTGTGGGCTGATGTGGTGTCGTGGTGTAAAATCCACTCATTTCTCTACAATTCTGATAATTTCCTTCTCACATGTTTGCACAATTTCATCAAGACTTCAATGCCATACTGCTGCTGTGGCATCTGGGAACCCAATCTGCCATCACAATACCCTGGATAGTGAAGAAAAGAATCAACATAGCCTTGAACTTCAAATGACTCACGCGTGCATTTTTTGGTCTTGGAGATGTTGATGACTTCTACTGCACTGATTGTCACCCTATTTCCAGATCAAATGTAAATATGCAAGGTCCGTAACGAGCAATTACAGAATTCAACTGATCTGGTTTGTCCTCAATGTGTCATAAAAGGTTCAAATGTAATTTCTTGTGACATTCTTTTTGTTCATCTGACTGCATTTTTTGAATCATTTTTGCACAAACTTTTCATGTTGAATTCTTCTATTAAAATTCATTGAACATTTTTGCTGTCCGAATTAACTTTCTTAGCCATTGCTTGAGCACATAAGCTTCTGTCTTTAAGAATCACCACTTGCACTTTTTCAGTGTTGTCATCAGCAACTGCTGTGCATGCACAGCCTAGGAAATCATTGTTTTTCATGCATTTTCTGCCTTTCAAAAATTGTTCGTGCCGTTCAAAATTGTGTGCACAATACATGTATTCTTTACCTTCACTCCAAGCCTCAGCCAACAATTGAAAAGCTTAAGTACCAATTTCTTCAGTTTCACAAAAAAATTCACGTTAAGTCACTGTTCACTCTTGCACACTCATATTTTCTGACCGAGGGTAAGAAAACAGACAAACTTGAACACTTGTCCACTCACACTGAAGGGAGCAATTGAGTTGAGCCTTGTCTCACTGTGATGGGTTAGAACATGTTCTATGCTCTTTGTCTCTCCTCTCCCACTCATAGTACCTGAGTTATATGGTTAGTCTCAGTTTTTTGTGTCAGATCTCATATGTATTCTTAATTCTCCACTTCAGTCTGTGAAGCATACAGAAAAAAACCCAAGTATTCAGCCTTCTCTTCCCCAGCCCAAGGTCAAACCCCAGAAATGTAAATAAGAGTGAGGTTGTAATGCCCAATGGAAAGTGATTGTGAACAAAGTAACGAACAGGAATTATTAACCTTGCCCTCAGCACCTCAGGTAATCAGAAAGTTGCTATTATTTCCAAAGAGTAAGACCATTCTTGAGAATATCCTGCCTCTGCTCCATGAGAAAATTGTTCATGAAGCAAGTAAGAAGAACAGAGGAGGTTATGATGACATAACTAGCATGCCGAGCCTTTGAAATGATAGCCTCGTGAGAAAGAACATAAGTCAGAAGGATTCTTTGATTTTTCCTTTTTCTAAAAGGAACTCAACAAAACCCAGCACAAAACCCTCACACTGTCCAGTACTATGCTCTCTACCATTTAGAACGGCTGGTAGCCAAGAAATGCAAACTAACCACGTATGAATGATACAGCTGCAAGGTTGTTCTGCAAAAACAAAAGAACTTTTTGTGGTCTAATAATGTTCCCTGACTCTAATCCATCTATTAATAGATCACTACCGATAACAGCAGCAGCAATGAAAAACCTTCTGGGTAAAAACATCTGAATTGCATAATATGTGGAAACAGTATTATTTTCATAACAATTTAACTTCAAGCCTTATCTTTGTATCTGATAGGCACCCTCCCACCTCCCAATACCTTGAGTCCCTACATACAGGATCCACAAGCAGAACACATTTTCATGGTATACTTTACCAAAGTATATTTTAGTTTCATGAAAATTCAATTAAATAACAGAGTGCAATTATCTGTTTACAGGCAAACAGGCAGCCCACATTAGTTCAGCTCTGCTTTGCTGAACTGTGTTTGACTTCTCAAAGCACTCAAATGTTTCATTATGATATGTCATCAGACACCCCTGGCTCCAGCATCAGAACACAGAAAATGGGATGCACAATGCCTACTGCTCTCCAGATTTTGGCTGCTGCTTTTTAAAAGCTATTCTTCCTCTCTACAGAAATACAAGGATATTAAAGGTTAGGACAGCCTCATGTATATACGGTTTGCATTATCCACATCTTATCTAGGCTGTTCCCTCTCTCCCGTTTCTTAGCATAGAAAACAAACAAACAAAAATAACTGTAGCAGCTTTGCTTTCATTCATGTTACTTGTAACGTCTAAGAAATTAACAGTGATGATATTTTATACTATATTAACCATATGCAGCCTTACATCCTGGTGTAATTTCCTATCAGCGCATATGAAGCCACCCTGTCCCTGTACGGCTGAGCTGGCATCCACATGCTGATGGCACAAGATACATCTGATTGAACTGCCATTTAAACTGAAACTCCCGATGAAGACAAAAAAAGCCTTGATCCTGGGAAATGTTTCAAGTCAGCTGTCCCCTTTCCCAAAGCAGACAGATCTCAGATCTGAAATGTCACGCACAATTACCCTAGAGTCCTTGACTCTGAATCTCCAAATAACTCTCGGCATTATGCAGGCTCTTCTCTTCCCTTGACAACTTTTAGGACTTGATATTAGTGAAGTACAAGAATTATCCTTCGTAAATACTGGCTAAAATAAAAGTCATGAGGTAACGCGGGAAAAAAAAAATTACAACATTCATTCTTACAAATAAAGCACCAGAATGCAAATGATTAGGAACCAAATAGTAAGAATGTCTAACTATGCAGGCCATCTAAAGTTTTCCAGGCTGCTTTTCATTCAGTCTGTGTTTTTGAGTTCTCTAAATAGGACAAAACCTCCCTCCACATGATAGTGGAACATATACACACGGGTATTTGGAATCAGGTTTGTATTAAAATTCAGTATTCTAATTGCGTATTACAACTGCTGCATCATGCTTTTGTTGTGATTTCCACATACTGCTACATCACTCTTCTAAATCAAAATTCTATGTAACATCACGTATCTTCAAATACTTGGTTTTAAAACATTAGACCCTCCTGCTGGCTCAGAACTGCTGGATAGACCACAGCCTGTAGGTCAGAACTGGCAGCCACCAAGTCTCCTTCGTGCTACAGGGACAAGGAGGTTGGTGAGTTGTGGGCCAGCAGCAAGGGTCTGTGTTTCTACAGGACTCAGGAAGCTAGGCAGTGAGGTGGCTCATGAAATATGAGGCAGCTTTAACAGCCATGTGCAAGGACTACCATCAGTATAGCCATCAGAGCAGTCTTCTGATGCTCCACATCCCTAGAGAGACCTACAGCAAGCAGGACCCAGACAAGCAGTGGTTGCTGTGCTTTGGGTCATGTGCCAAAGAGGCACTTCACTGAGCTATGGACTGGATCATCCAGCTTGGCAAGGAAAGACAACGGATTAAGAAGAGGGACATATGGGGCAACATCTTTGGCACATGAGTCATCACCAGTGCTTGTTTAAACTATGGTGCAGTGGACCCCATGGAGCAACATGACAATGTTGAACCCATGGAGATGGGCCCACTGGCATTTGTTATAGGCATATGTCTCGCCCTCACTGTGTGGGGAGGCAAGAGGGCTAGTCATTCCTGTGATTAACGTACTAAGCTCACTGTGCAACACCAGTGATTGCTAGTGGTAGTTTGAGATGGGGGCAGAAAATCATGGCCTAATACCTCCTCCTCCTCCTCCTTGGAAGAAGGCTGGGCACAGTTGAGGTAGGTATGTGCTCATGAAGGTCAGAGAAGAACATGGGGAGTGACCACAGCCCTGAGCTCAATACACAGGGCAACATGAAGTGGCACTATTATTTGAGTGGATGACCAATTTGTGTAAATGGACTTTCCTGAGTTAATCCAAAAGGTTTGAAGGTTCTCCTGAGCCAGCCAGGCAAGCATGGAGGAAGTGTCTGCAAGTCCCAGGTCCACATAAAGTATAACATGCGGACAACTAATACAATAAACTTTGAAAAAAGCAATAGGTTTTTTCATGCGTCAGCATCATGATGTTGACGCATATAGAAAATGTCCCTGGGAATCGTTTCTGTTGTGATTCCACTGCATATATTAGTGACAACTATTATATCACGCTTGCATTGTAGTTTACACATATGGCCAAATTGCTCTTCTAAAATAAAATCCCACATAATGTAAAATATCTTTCACAGAATCACAGAATAACCAGGTTGGAAGAGACCCACCGGATCATCGAGTCCAACCGTTCCCATCAAACACTAAACCATATCACCTCAGCACCTCATCCACCCGTGCCTTAAACACCTCCAGGGAAGGTGACTCAACCACCTCCCTGGGCAGCCTGTTCCACTGCCCAATGACCCTTTCTGTGAAGAATTTTTTCCTAACGTCTAGCCTAAACCTCCCCTGGCGGAGCTTGAGGCCATTCCCTCTTGTCCTGTCCCCTGTCACTTGGGAGAAGAGGCCAGCACCCTCCTCTCTACAACCTCCTTTCAGGTAGTTGTAGAGAGCAATGAGGTCTCCCCTCAGCCTCCTCTTCTCCAGGCTAAACAACCCCAGCTCTCTCAGCCGCTCCTCATAAGGCCTGTTCTCCAGCCCCTTCACCAGCTTTGTTGCTCTTCTCTGGACTCGCTCCAGAGCCTCAACATCCTTCTTATGGTGAGGGGCCCAGAACTGAACACAGGATTCGAGGAGCAGTCTCACCAGTGCCGAGTACAGAGGGAGGATAACCTCCCTGGACCTGCTGGTCACGCCGTTTCTGATCCAAGCCAAGATGCCATTGGCCTTCTTGGCCACCTGGGCACACTGCTGGCTCATGTTCAGTCGCTGTCAACCAACACCCCCAGGTCCCTCTCCTCCAGGCAGCTTTCTAGACAGACTTCTCCTAGTCTGTAGCACTGCATAGGGTTGTTGTGCCCCAAGTGCAGGACCCGGCATTTGGCCTTGTTAAACCTCATGCCATTGGACTCTGCCCAGCAGAGTTTAAATAATAACTTTAAATAAGTAAATCTGGTATGAAAATATCGAATTGTTCTCATGTGAAATACTTGAAGGAACCTGGTCAGAGATTTTTGACTCTGATGATCAGAAAGAGTCTCAGGAGGAAAAGTTTTTTCTGTGGGCTGTTAAAACAATACTACTTACAAGCTAGTACTCAGAGACTCCAAACTTGCCCCTTTTTATTTTTATACTATGAAGAAATCAATAATCATAACAAAGAATATAAATAGGGTAGATTATAATCTTCTCTCTCAACCAAGCAGGAACAGTCATGGGAAAGCAGTGATGATGCTGTTGAGTGCCTATTCCCCAGCATCCTCTTCCTGTGAGCTCAAAAATCCAAAGACATTCTCAGAACTGTCATCTCACTGTGCATGGAAATGAGCAACCAATTTAACATAAATAAGGCGGGGGGGAAGGCATTAGAATTAAAAAAGAAGGGGAACTCTTCTAACCAGGAAATTAAAACCAGGATCTAACAAAAGCCCTAAGCATGTTTCTAATTTTGGCAAAGGAGGAGACTCAGCATCTTTGCTGTCTTTTTGTCTGGAATAGAGCTTTGAGATTTCCAAACAGGCAACAAGCAGTGAAATAATTTCAACACACAGAGAAAAAAGAATGAAATTGTGACAAAATATCAAAAAAAAAAAAAATCTATCAGGATGTTGAGTGCAAAGGAATGTGCTGAGAACTGGCTATTTTTAAGATGCAACTTTTAAAAGCTAGCACGGAAGAGGAGGAATTGTTTTAAGTTGATAGATGCTTTTGAGTTCTTAACAAGAGAAAACAGGAAATACCTAAGGAATTGTTATTTTGGTTTTGGCAGATATTAGGGACAGACCTTTAAAGTGCCACAAAGGCAAAAGGATATCCTCTTTGAAAGGAACATGAGTTCTTTTCCAAGAGCTAAGCTCAGCCACAGAAGCCTGTAAAAACCAACTGATGCATGTGAATGTTAACATTCATGGCTCAATTCCCTATCCAGCTCAGCTGAGGTCTAATTTCAAGAGACAGGTATTTCAGCACAAAACCACATGCCAACAAATTAAAAGCAGTATCCACAAGGAAGCAGGAAGCAATGGTCTCAAAAATCAGCATAGAATGACAAAATATCAGGAAACATAATTCCTTAATAAGTATTACCTAGGAAAACACATTTATAAACCTAAACCAAAAATAAAAACCATCAAAACAAACACACTCTGACTTTAAGATAAGTTAATGAGCTTAAAGCAAAATGTAGGATTAAACCCCAGATTTCTTTGAGAACTGCTAGCGAGAAAGTATACAGAGAAGTATGCATTAATTATTTTTACTACTCTTATTACTCCCAACTTCCTACATGATATCAAACAAATCTTCCCTTCTTTGGTTTTACTTTCCCTGTCATAATGAAGGGCCAAATTTTACTTGGTATATCATCCTGTGAGTTAATTCATTTCTAAGAAGCTCAAGTATTAGGGACAACGAATTGAATGGAAACAGATATGCGCATTGAACAAACAAAAAAGTCCAAAATATTCAAAGTATAAAAAGAACAGAGCTGTTTTTTAATGTAACTGAACGTCAATATGCCTCTATAAATTTGGTGATTCAGAGGAATTCTTAGCTTGTTCAAACAATTCAGATGAACTGATTTTGATCTATCCAAAATTATTAACTTCCATTTGTCTTTAAGGAAAAGACTCAAAATCAGACTTCAAAACCTCAGCAGATGTTAGAAAATAAACTTTGCTCCCTCATCCAGCTAGTCTTCTACTCTTTAAACAGAGGGTTCAGACTTGGGAGACCACTGCTGTTTAGGACAAAAATGAAGCACGTTCTTAAAACTTGAGTAAGCGTTACTTAATTATGTGCTAAGGAACATTTCACAATTCAGGTCTTCAATGACATTTCAGGGCAAAAATCCCTCAAACATATATATATATATATTTATACACACACACATAATCCTATGAGAATCAGTTTTGATGAAAAATAGGCTTGCCAACAAGTCTGGTGTGACAGGTGGAACCACATCTCAAATGCCCCCAGATTGGTAGGCCTTCTCTTCATCTACAAAATGCAAAATATATTCAGCCAAAATCTTTCACATGTATATCAGAACTCAAAACCCCCAAGCAAAACAGACAAAGCAAGACGAGTAGCTGTCATATGGATTCTGCAGCAATGATACAAACTTGCTATCAAATAAAGTTATCAGACAACAGAAGGTTACTCCTTTCTCCTGTCTAATCTGTCACAGAGCAAAACATTAAGCAATTCTGACTTTGTACTGAAAAAAGGACAGCAATGGATAGTCTCTAGGTACAAGCCATTGGCAACCAGTCTGCCTACCAAGAGTGGTGGAATCTGTGTTGTGTCATCAGCCAGCAAACCTCTTCCTTCAGGAGTCAATAAGTGACAAGATGCAGGCAGTGTATGATCTAGTGCTGCAGGCACAGGACATGTAGATGCAGGACTGTATTTACAAAAAGTTCAGTGCAGCTGAGGCTGCGCAAAACCCACATAGGAAATTTTTGAAATGCTGGCATAAAAGAGATGGTGACAGCAAGGCAAGGCTAGCTGCAGGGAAGACACGCTACACTAAGCCTGCTGGGAACAGGAAAGAGTGATGGAGAACCATTTTATTAATCAAGATGCTCTCTTCAAGGTGCTAAGCAGCAAGGAAGCGAGATGCAGTCAGTTGTTCTTCAAGTAGTTGCTTGTGCAGATTAAGCTTGTTTTTACCAAGAAAGCAGCAGGTTAAGAAACACTAAAAAAGTAACAAATTGAGGATTAAAACAAGGAGCAAACTTACAGTACTTCTTACAGCTACCTACATGCTTTTCAAAGAAAGCACGCACCATGGAGTTTCCACTGTGGTACCTAACAAAGGCGTGTCTGCTCATGGATGTGGTAGAAGAACCAACATCCTAACTAACCTGGCATCATCTTTCCTGACCGATCCTTCTCTGCCACATCTCCCTTAGATGGTGTACATAAACCGTCAACAGACCTGTAGCTGGACTCCACCAGCCCTGTTAGATAACTGAGTTATTCCGATTTCTCAACTCATGTTTATAAATTCTGACAGCCACATTTAATTTTATTAAATGCAACTGTGCTGGCTAAAACCTTTCACGATGCCTCCTTAGGGCTCTATTACAGGTTTCAGATTGAGACTGAACTGCTTGAGATTCATTGTGTTCCTGTAAAAAGGGCCAGATTACAAAGGCAATTTTGCACAGCAGCTACCACTACTCTCTGCCTGTATTTCTCCTCCCCTGCAGAAGGTTAGAAACATGAAGATAAATAGAATTAAGCTTGTGTTCACTGTCGGAGAATGTACATAATGAGAGGACTGACTCAAGATTCTTCCGTTCTCAGCATTTTGAGGGATCTTTGATTCCAGAAGCTTTCTCTGGATGTCAGAGTAGTGACATACATGAGGCTTATTTTGTAAGTCGGATCCATGCTACTCCTCTGGTAATTTAACATTGCTGGCATTTTTTTAAGTAAGTTGAGTGAAAAGTATGTCAGTCTCATTAAAATGCATGGATACTTACACATTAAAGTCTTTTAGGCTTAGTTGAAATTATCGACAATTAATCAACATTAATACAACCAAGTGTAAGAAAATTAATAGATGGAGCCAGACTATCAGACCTGGGAAATAATGCTGTGTCTTTATCCAACAAAAACAATGTGGATGTTGAAGGATCAGCTCCAGATCAGGAAAAAGATCCACCCTTCCTTTAAGTTGAGAGTTTCAAAAAGATGCTAATTATACTGATTTTTATAGTGGTTTTTTTATTAGATGCTTTTCTCCTAGGAAGTACATGAGGACCACCAACATAATTCAAACAGACCTTCAAAAAAGAGCAGTCACCATACAATAGTTTTTGGGCACCACAGGCAGGTCTGAATCAATGGCTAATTTGTTATCTCACGACCATTGCTCATACACCAAATCCTGTACCCAGCAGTGAACACATAGGAATCACAGCCTCCTAAGGCAAAGGCAAGTTTTGCAGTGCTGCCGCTCACAGACAGGGAGAATACTCTCTGTTATAGAGACTCCAGCTCACTTTTCCTTCGTTTCTATTACAGCTACCCTTGGGGCTAGTCTGAAATAAGATAAATTAGACATGAAAATAGCCAATGACATCACCTCCTGCATCAGTGAAAGACAGACTCTCATGATATTTATTCC
The DNA here is from genome assembly GCF_032191515.1 of Phaenicophaeus curvirostris. NCBI lineage: Eukaryota > Metazoa > Chordata > Aves > Cuculiformes > Cuculidae > Phaenicophaeus > Phaenicophaeus curvirostris. Next base: position 46,482,033 of record NC_091397.1, on the reverse strand, counting down.
CATGCTAACAGGCATCTTTTGAAAATCCCAAATGCCAAAGCTTTCATTACACTGTAATGTAAAACTCAGCTGATGGAGAATTTCTTGAAGGAGAGCACTTTGGACGGCAGGTGGGTGCTGTTATAGCCAGGGAGATTGGAGGGGGAAATTCAGAGGAGAATAGTAGGCTGCTAGGTGATATTTCCTTAATAAATATACTTCATTAATTATAATTTAATTAATACGTAATTAAAGATACTTCAAAATTTTATAGTGACAGTTCTGAACTACAAAACTTTACACTTGATCGCAAAGTTATGGCATCTACTGAAGGGAGGGGGAGAGACGAGAGGAAGGGGAAAGGGAGGAGGGGACAAGGAAAAAAGGGGATGAATGGAAAAGAGGAAAGGAAAAGTGAAAAAAGAAAAGGTAAAAACGAGAAAAGGGAAAGGAAAAGGGAAAGGGAAAGAAGAAAAAAAGTCAAAGGAAAAAAGGCTCAGAATCAGGGAATTTACAATGCAATCAGTAATCTAATTAAGGAATATGTTGATGGTATTCAGTACTTTAACGCTGTAACTGAAGAGCCACTGATGACAGTTGGAACATTTTTTGTTAGGTTTGTGGTTTGTGGTTAGAATTTGCATTTTCTGAAATGGAAATTCTTATGAGAAGTAAGACTTGCAAACTTGGCCTTTGAAAAGTATTTTCTGCAATCAAAAAAAAACTAAATTACTCCTTTTCCCCATTTCTCTCATTTTTTTGGCCTCTTTTTCTTTGCTGAACAGCAGCAATTCTGGAAATATCATACTCATATACTCAAGGATTATACACAAGGTGGTGGGAGAAATGCTACATATGATACGCTGTTTTAATGAGCTTTGACAAAAAGGATAAATATAGAATCAGACATCTAGCACCTTTCCCCTCCCTCTTGACGTGTCTTACATTGCAGAAGGTAAATTGCAGACACATCATAGACACAAGGCAGTCCTAGTAAAATGTAGGCTGCTTTGCTCCTCTTTCAAGTTCCTGTGATTGAACTTGGGAAAGACCTTTCTATGATCTTGTGATAAAATGCTGCCATTCAAACAAGAAAGACTAAAAAGAAATGACCAAGAAATGGGGCTTTTACAGCTGCTAAAGACTGCTGACCAACATAATGACATTCTTGTTGTGGCAAAAAAAAAAAAATCAAATGAAATGTTAGCCCCCTGCTTTCCCAGTGCTTTCGGGCTGTATTGCTTTTCTCTGTTGTGCAGTACCATTTCAGGAGGAGAAAGGGGAGAGAGACTTCAATTATGCAAGAGGCTCCTGGTAATCAAAAAAATATGGAAACTGCTGTTGTGATACTGCTCATCTCATTTTGTCTGGATGAATCACAAAGGTAAAAATCTTCACACACTACTTCTGAGAGTTCATGCCTCTTCATGCTGCAGGAAGTCCTACAGAAGTGTCTTCAATGCTCCTCTGGTGGCAGGGAAAGGTTTACTTTTGGAGGAAAGAAGGGAAGGAACAAGCAAAACTGGTAGAAAGGCAAGACCACACGGCAAGGACAGGTCCCCTCTTTTATTTTTTGTTACATGTGCCTTCCCTCTCTCATTACACTCCCTTTCTTGCCACATAGTTCCTCCTAAATGCACCAGCACCAAATTTCTCCCAAAATCCTTAAGGGGACACTAAGTGCCTTCAGGCTGATTTCTGCTCACAAAAACACTTAGAACTTCAGATACGTATCCTCTCTTTCAAGCCACATTATTCTTCACAAGCTGTGCCAGTAAAAATGCATTTGAAGAAAGCCCTTCATACCAGTCCTGATGGAGCAAACCCACCTGAAAGCCTCCATGAGGCTCCAAGTGCACTCAAAGGCAGCAGCTGCCATGTCCTTGTCACGCCTTGCAGGCAGCACAGATCAGGCACACACCACCTAAATGCTTACTGATTTACAGAGGCATTCCAAAACATGTGAAAAAACAGTGCCCCAATTTTATTGGGGTATCTGACAATATGGCCAATCCCAGAGGCCTCCACTGCCGGCTGAAATACGGATGTCCAAAGGATTGTGTAAAAAAAAATAAATATTTATTTTGTACATCATTAAGCTTCAATAAAACTTCTTTTGTTCAGGTTAGATGGAATTTATGGGGCAAAAGTTCAGACTGAAACTTCTGACTTAAACTTATCTATCCTTCAAATTTAAAAATGTTTAACATAAAAGGAAATGAAAAAGTCTGAGGGACAGAGGAAGGAGCAGGAAAGGAAGAATTTTCCTATGAAAGGGAAGTAATTTTCCTTGGGTATTAAAAAAAAATGTAAACCACTTGCTGGATATTATTAAGCATAACATACTATGAGCTCAAGTGGTTAGCCTGTGCTTAGCTAGATTGATACCCTTGCTGAAGTTAGCTTTTTAAATGAGTTTTAAACTAGCTGGCTCAGGTGTGACAACTCTACACCACAGCAATAGGGCCTGCAAAGCAGATGTACTCCATCATTTAAAGTGTCCTGAAGGGACCAATAAAGTAATGCAGGAGAGGAAGAAACAGAAGGAATTGTGCCACTGCTGGCCACAGCTGATGCAAAAGCAGAATTCCTCTCTGAAATCTGAATCAAGTACAAATGACTTTACAGTGTTCCACATTGTTTCGTGATCTGATTTGCATGTTTTTATTTGTTTGCTTTGCTTTGTTTTAAATTGCCAGCCCTTTAGACCTAAACAATCTGAAATTCAAGCTGTGAATCTTTCTGGCTCATAAATTTTGCCTGCCATAACACCTGCGCAACTCGTCTGTCTCGTCTTGGATTTTACAAGTGCATCCAAGGAACAGCACTGTCCCTGGACCAGAAACTTGTCAACACTTCTCCTGCTGATATATGAGGCACGGCAGAACTCAGTGCACACACTCTCAGCTGTGCTGGTTATGCAGAAGCAACATATAGAAAAGTCTATTTTTGTTCATAAGCAAATATATCTGCCACTGCATAAGAAAGGAAATGGATTCACTGAATTAGAAGATTTAAATAGTCATTCTTCAAAGCAAAAATGCACTTTGAGTTAAAAGAAAAAAATCTATATATTAAAATTAGTTTAGATAAACTGTGACACAGTTCATTATCACCAGATATTACAAATGAGAAAGGAATGCAATTCTCCATTTATGCTGCAGACTTCTAGAAATCCTAGGACAAATATGATAGGTGATACTGCAACAGAAAGAAACAAGGAATGATCTTTTCTCATTTATATGCCACATTGTCCTCTAACTTCAATCTTATAAACCAAGCGAAAGATCTTAATCCAAACTGCAGTAATGCTGTTTTATACATCATGACCTGAATTACTGCACTACTACAAACAAAGTGATCTTATGCACTTCTTTATTACTTTCAGTTATAAAGTAATAAAAAAAGGTGAAAGAATTTCTCATTAATTTTACAGCCAGATTACAGAAGTTAATATTTCATAATACGGTTATTTAAAATCCAAAAAGAGTTCTTTTCCAAAGACCTTACAGACCAGTACAAGCTCAAATATAACAAGACATAAATATGTAGCACATCAGATCTTTGAGACTGTCCCCATCGTCAAAATCTTTATATATTTCTGAAAAAGCAAGCCTTAGACAATGTCAGCACTCTGTCTTCTCTCACACAAACTCCCTGATGAGCCCAAATTATGTGATTTAGCACTGCTACATATCCTAACATCTGCAATACAAATCAGCTCAACTCATGTTCCTCTAAGAAATAAGTGCATACCAGCTCTCAGGGTTTACTGGGTAAATGCCTAATACCTAGCCAAAGAAAGAGTTTGAGCTAAATGGAAATGAGATAATCCTGAGCAAACATAAGATTTTTTTTTGAGGGGGAAACCATCCCTTGCTTTTAAAAAATATAGAATCTTCAATATCCAATAAATTTAGTAAATCTGGAATGGTTCTTTGCAGCAAGACATGGATATGTCTGATATGAAACCAGGAGTGTCTACGCAAATGTTGGCATAGCAAGGACAAATGGAGGTTACCTAAATGTAATTCTAGAGAAATAAAAAAAAAAGGAGCTAAAGCCAGGAAAACTTGCCTTGTTCAGTGACACAAAATGCCATACTTCACATTTGACATTCTCAAGAATGTTATAAAGCAACACAAATATCCTCTAACTTTTAAAGATTGTCTTTGAAAGGAAGGAGACAGACCAAGAAACACTTGATTTCAGTTGAAGTCACAACCTTTCGGAGATCTGTAGCTAAAGAGCTGGTACAAGCTGGATTAATTACAAGTGATATTTGGCCAAGTACCACAAGGAGGGCAAAACCAGGAGCCTCCACCTGGTGGTGGTTGACAGCCATGCCATGGTTCTACAACAGAGAGCACAAGATGCAGCACTTACAAGGTTGGTCACACCACAGAAGCCTTCATGAGCCACAATACAAAGCCACAGAGACCTAGCCAGGGAACTGCTTTCTAAGCAAAATGTTTTGTATTTTCTGCCAACTCAGCACCCATTCTGCAGTTTCTTGGTTAGAAAGTCCATTATTATGACAGTCTCCTGCAAAGTCTATGAGGTCTTAACCATTATGTGACGTCTGAAAAATTAAACTCCCATAAGGACACTCTTCTCTGACACCTACGTATGCTACCAAGGCACCTCTTAGCATCCAACACAACCCATGCAACACTGTCCACAGAGGACATTCTGTACTGAGCAGTTTTTGGGAGAGACCTGACTGGGGACTGCCACCTGCATGTTACTGAGGATGTGGGAAACAACTGGGGTCCAAAGCAGGAGGAGTTAAAATGGCCTCATGGTCACCACCAGGACTCAGGTGGGACAATAACAAAGGAATTAAAGATTTTAACTGTCAGTCAAAGCTGAAGACTGAAAAATGACAAAGTTAAAAGGATGTTTAGAGTGTTTGAGATGTAAAAGAAATTTCTGCTAATGAGCTGAGCACATGGATTCATGGAGTATAGAAAGCAAAAGATAACAGCAATGCCATAAAAAAATGACAGCCAGAAACTGGAAACAGGAGAAAATCTGTTGAACAGTTACTTTTTACAAAGGTCTTTACATGGAGCATATTTCCTAATAAAGAAGTGAAGGATCTATACACTGCAGTCAGCAGATAGCAATGAAAATATTTACAAAACTGAATTCTTAGGAGGTAGACAACATAAAAGATTCATATAACATTGACACCATATACCTTAAAGGATCTGAGACTACAAGTGAGGGAATTTTTATTTTTTTAAAAATAATTTCTGAGGATAACAATATATTAAAGCAAACCCTGTTTTAAACTAGCTTCACCAGCTATTACCAGTACCAAACCTAGAAGAATTCCTTTTATTCTAAGTTTGCTGTAGCGCTCAATAAATGTTTTAAGCCAACTACAAAATCAATACCTAGTTTCTACCTGCGGCTACTCTTTTGTCTTGTTTAAAAAGTCAAATACGTATGCATATATACAGAATGTGAGGTAGAAAGGCATAGATATTTATAGCAATGCATTACTTACCTCAATAAAATAAGGAAAACTCCCCAAGAATATAGTTTTGGAAGAGATTTTCAGGGTTTTATGGATAAAAATGAAAAAAAACCCAACTAATAATATCATTAATGACAAACCAGTTATCATTTGTTCATCCACTAAGAAAAAGGAAAACCAGCATAAAATGTTGCTACTACCCATTGCACAATTAACCCTCAACTTGAATACTGTTTTCTCAGGACCATTTTAGGTCCAGTCTCCTAGAAAACACGGTGTTCTTAAACACATTACTCTTGACCATACATTGTAACATCCATGCACCTCACTTTCTTGGAATTTTCTCTGAGATAGGAATTGGCCCAATGTCTTCTCACAACCAAAAGTATTTACAAAGCAAACAAAATTTAGGAAGTACTATGATGACTAGAAAATGCTGAGAGAGAACATAATGGACCTATCAGCAGAGGATAATTACTGCAATTGAAGCATGTTCCTGTGAAATTCCAGAGAGAAAAGTAAAAACTCGTTAAGTCTTTGCAGTTATTCAAAAAGAGAAAATTAAGTTTTTTAAAGATATGAAAGGATACTGGGTGATGAAAAAAAACTGTGTGTGCAAAGAATGTACCTTAAGCTTGCCCATCCGAAGAGAAATCAATTTGGTACTGACAGAAAAGCTAGGAATTTTTATGTTAATTCAGTGACTGCAAAATTTGATAGATTAGCAGGATTTCACATAAAGTCCCCCATTCACCAACAAAAAGAGATGTGGCACTGAAAGACTGAAGGGAAGCTACCTTTATCATTAGTAGTGCCCTTCACATCTTGATGGAGATTTACTGCACTATCATCCGATGCCTTCATTGCTTTCAGAGTGGCAATATGGGGCCTATACAATTAATTTCACGTGGGGCTGCACTCTTTATAGGAATAAAATATACCCAGTAGGCTCTGGTCTATTTATCTCAGAAAAGCAGTGATAGTAAAGGGAAAACAAAACCAAACAAACTAAAAAAAATGCTAAAAAAATAATCAGTCAAAGCTATTCAGAATATTTATGAAGTCCACATGGAATCTGCCAAGCACTGAGAGCCTGCAGATTTCTAGGGACGACTATTCTTTATCAGTCTGGAAGAAATACAAAGATATTAACTAATTATTTATGGGACAACCAATTATTTTGTACTGTATGTTTAAGACTGAACATCATGAAATGCTTAATAGGTGAGCAAGCAGGACAGTGAAGCAATTACCTTTGGAATGGAATGAAGTCAAGGAATTGGACAGAAAACCACCCTTAAGGAGAATAATTCACTAACATAGACAACACTACTCAATTTGCTTAGGCATTAAGCATCTGAGTAGCAAAATGTTTCAAGTCCCAGAAAATAACCTTTACGTTGTTACTGGGTGGAAGCAGAATGGTCTGGGGCTGCAACAGCTCAGCTCTAAATTTTTTTAGAGACAAAATAGTAGTTGTAGTTATAAAGTCAAACAAGGAATGAAGTATTTTGCCTTGGGAACATACAGAATACAGAGCCCTCCTTTCCTTGCAGGTGCAATACTGCTTTGTCCTTTCCTGCTATATTGTTGTCCTGGGTCAGCTTAGGTGTGTGACTCCTGGCTGGGCTCAAATATCTGGGTGCACAACACTGACTCTCCTGTAATTTCTATCTTATTTCCAACAAAAAAAATACATCCAATTAAACTTGCATCTCATTTGTCAAGGAAGTACTAGTTGGGAAAGAGCTCTGTATTCAAAATCAACATTTGAGACAACTCTTTGGGAGATATATCTAAGCCATGGTCTATGGTTCATTCATATGAAATCCAGAGCCATGTTGCTAAATCTTTCTGATGCGCTGTATAGGATCACATGAAAACTACCTACTCCAATTCTTTTTCCATCAGAACTTGGTAACAAGGCACAAATACTCCCACAACATGTCACCATTTTATCCTATGGACATGATATTCCCATATACATCTATCCCACTGTGTCGCCACCATCACATCTCAGGGAACATATCTAGGGAAGACAGCATGGATGGAAGCCAGCTGTTTGCCTGGTCTATAATCTTGCTGCCTTGGGAACCAGAGTAGTACAAAATGACCTGCAGCTAGGCTGATTTCTTTCTCAATGGGCCCAATGCAACCTTCTATTACCTGACAAGCCTGAACCATAACATGAGAGCCTGGATGACAGATGATACAGACAGAAATGCAAAATCCCTCACAGTTTACTGTTACATCTGAAAGAAATCCAGCTGAAAATCCTAAATCAATTTAATTTAACCCTAAAAGGATGGACTAGTTTTCTTTTGCAGTAAGATCATGTCTTCCAGCAGTAGAGGTTAATAACAGATAGTGTTGCACACTTCCACTAATATTCTCCAGTTCCTTATTTTTTTAATTGAAATCCATAAAGAGGTTACAGCAGTAACACTAGATTGTTTTCTTTCTATGCCAATTACTGAGATGCTGGGAGGATAATTTTCAGACTCTGATTGTGATTTTCCAGGTACGCTAGAAGATTTGATCTTCCTTCCTTCTCCATGCAGGAAGATAAGCAACTGCCAGGAGGGGGATAAAGCAAGATGCTTCTGCCTTGCCGAGAAGTTTAAATACAAGTTCCTAGCACAGATATATATATACAAACTGAGTGTAGAAAACTATGTCAAGAAGAAACTAGGACTGAATGCGTGGGGGTTTTCGTGCACTGGATCAAAGGTGAATGAATGAGCATGACCAGTATCACTTGAATTGACCCAACTTCTCAAGTGATCATGTTTGTTCTCTGGCTTCTTAAGATGGAAATGAATAGACATGAAAAATCTTTTAAATATGGATTTGAAGAGCACCCTACTCCAATAATGAATATTCTCTTTTATCTGGATCAAATACACCATGACAATTTCTCATTATGTGTGTTTGGAGCGACAGAGTTTGTCCTCCAAAAACAGAGGACAAAATGGGATCTTACAGATATCTGGTGAAGAGTTCAGTGAGTTTAGTTACTAGTTCCCTGGCTTTGTCCCGAACTGCGTTTTGATATACCTGCACCTGAACAGCACTCAGGTAAATGTTAACTCTTAATACAGTCTCTTCCCAGATCATACTTGCAACTAAATGCCAACTGACCACAATAATTGAGATAGAAACATACTAGACAACTTTACCACATGGGCACCTTCTTCGGGAAATTTAGGAACTCATTCTTATGCTTTAATTGAGGAAGAAGCAGAAGTTATAAACATTAAACTCAAATTTTAGTGTATCTCTTGGAACAAAAGTAAGTAATCATGCTGTCTTATGAAGATGCCTATTTTGATATTCAACACTACTTGTGTCGAATACCCAGTATATTCCTGACAAATTAAAAAAAAACCCCAACAACTCAAATTCTAGCTTTCATTCTTTACCACATACCTCTTTTTGTTTCAAACAGGCATTGTAAGAATATTCTGCTTTATTTCTGTCTCAAATGATGCGCCCTTTCTGAGACAATCGGGATTGTGACCATGAAGCATGCAGGATTATAATGATGAAGCTTCACTTACCAATTCCCTGCTATTCACACTCTTTCCATTGGGTGTTGCTCTGATATTAAACAGATTACTACTGGGACTCAATGTATGCATAAAGGCATGCCAGTTCAATGTTTCTGCCTATAGTGCTTGGCTCATTATTCTACACAGCCTTAGCCTATTGTATCTCACAAAGCTGGTGGTGTACTTCATTAGTCGGTTTGAAAAAAAAATCATCAGTGACTACTTTGGAAAAAGAAATCCATAAAATGGAGTCTTTCAGCTTGAACTAAAAGTTTTATACTTTCGTGAAGGTGATCTGACTGAAATTTATGTGTACATTGCAGCGTTCAATTACTGTACACAGTAGCTGTGCAGATGGCTGTCTTTTAATTAGAGTATTTAGTGCATCTTCTGCATAAAGAACGAGGCAACGAAGAAGGAGGAATATAATGAAAGTAACCAAAAAATGGAAATAGTTTAATAGAGGTTAAAAAGAAAAAAAAAAAAGGGAGAGAGAGAATAATTTAGGATGCAATTCTTGCAAGGATTTCCTGATCATTTAATGCAGCTCTTCAGAGAATCTTAGGGAGAAATCTCTGCAGATTGGTATCCTCAGGGAGGTCTTGTTAAGAAGTAAGAATCAGGTAACTGATCACTAAACTTTGCACAGCTGATGACCACACAGATGAGAGCTGACTATTTCAAAAGCACGATACTGGCTGAACCTGGACTTTCAATGTAGCAAGGACATGACACTGAATGTATTCTAGAGGTATTGCCCGAAAATGGCAGGATTTCATTAAGCTATGGCAGGTACAAATGGTATAAAATCTCTTCATATTTGAAATATATTCAGTATTAACAGCTGTTGCTACTAACAGTGACCAATAACACTAACTAGTAACTGTAAAGACTACAAAGTTACTACAACCTGAACAACCAGCTGTTTTATAATCTATAATACAGATCTAGTTATGTTCCAAGGTTGCTAGAAAAGTAACAGCATTTACTTATGTGGTCTTTGTTCTACCTGGAAAAAAAATCACACAGGATCTATGCATTTAAAAGGAAAAGACACAGTAAGACAACACAATTTTTATACAAACTTCAGTTTACTGCTGTTAGACATAAATACAAACTTGGGCAAGGAAGAAGTTGCTATGGGTCATAAATGATTGGCTTCAACCAGGAAAGCTTTATGCTCTCTTGGCAGGGCCAGTAACATAAGCCACTGTGAACATAAATGCCAGCATTTCTGTACTAAACTTCTCAGTGAATTTTGAGTTTTATAATGATGGCTAGACTTACCTGGTAGACCGGGTGGGGTTTTCAGATATTTGCCATTAAAATGCTGAATTACTACTTCACATTTTTCTGTAGACTCCATTCTGGAAAAGAGAAGAGGGTGGGGTAGGGGTAGAGGAAATAAGCATTAATAGACAGTTATGAAAGTACTCAGTCAGTAAAACCAAAAAGCAAAAGGAGAAAAAAAAAAAAAAAGGACAAGCACAGATGCTGAGAGAAATCTTCAAAGCAGTTCTTGAGGGTTTCTGCATAGAAACCGGTTGAGCTCATTATGGTATGGTGTGGCTTGCAAGCAGGACCTGCCACCCTCAAAGCCTGCAGCTGCACTCCCGGTTGTGTGTGAGCCGCAGCAGTGTCAATGAACAGTCCTCTTTTGGCTCCAGGGAATAACCCTGAACAAGGACATTCTTTATGCTCTCACGTGCTGCTTGGAAAGGCAAAGGATGTGTTTCTAGATTCCTTGTGTGCCCAAAATAACTTCAAATGACATGAAAAAAAATTACAGGATCCAGAGAAGAATTCAGAGTATTAAGCATCAATTATTAAGAATTACAATTTAAAAAATATAACCTCCAAAGACAGACACTATAGCAAAACCAAACACAATGCATATGTGCCTATTACAACATAAAGCCAACTTTGGGGTGAAGACAGTAATTCACATGTTAATACATTAGTGTTCATCACATATGACCTCAAGATAACTTTAAGCACTGAGACATTAAAGCATTAACAGTAAATCGGTACATATATTATTGAAGGAACTGTAAAGAATACAAAGCTACTAGGCAAATCCCATACCACCTCTGGGAATTCAATATTCTTTCAGGTCTTGTATTCCAAAGAAGAGCTGACTTCGATACAAATGCATACAGAAATGTCGAAGAGAGGAAAGAAAGAATTGGAAAGCCAGGAAAGGTTGGATCAGATGATCTTTTCCAAACTGATATTCTATGATTCTTATTCTATGATTATATAACAAGCAAGCAAAAATAAAAAAAATCATACTGCTTTTATTTTTCTTGGAAAAATTGTGCTTAAAATGATGTTCAGTGCTCCTCCACCAGTGCTTACCTCCAGGTACTCTCTGCAAAAAAACTCCACTGACATAACTACTGCTTACTTTTCACCAGTTCATATCTTTTTAAAATGAATTTTATCCACCAGTCTTCCTGTGACATGGTTTTGGGAAAGAGAGGCTTACGTAGAGTTTAGTGCAGCAGTTTGTCTCCCAGGGTACAAGTTTGCCAAAGGACCACACCATCACCACCAAAAAAACCCACACCCCTCCCCAAAAAAACTCCAAATCCTAATTACCAGATTAATTTTCTGTGCAAGTTAAAGTCTTTTGTCAGTTTGTTTCAGGTGGAATCATTAAAAATTGTCTCTTCCAGGTTTTATCGCTGCATACCATGTGGGCTGGGCCAATTCTACAAGCGCAAAGACAGCAACTTAGATTGTTCACTTTGGCTTCATTCAGATTTAACTAAGCGAATGTCTGCACTGAGCCTTTAGAGACTCTTGTCTCTGAAAGAATAAATGCAATAAAAGTCTGTTTTCTGTAGCTGCAGGCGCTTAGTGTCAAACCATGTTATGTTGCACCACACAGCAGTGACAATTTCATTTTTATACACGGGGTACATTTTAACAAGCCAAAGCAGTCCCTGCAAAGAATGCAATATATAAGCTGCCAAGTGAAAGAGACGCAGTGCACTTCATGCATTTTATGTGGGAAGAGAATAAAAGTGAAACCCACAGTGTTCTGGGATAAAAAGGCCATCATTCGAATAGCACTCTGAAAAAGAATGTTCACATTTTCTTCTCAAGTTTCACAATTAACAGCTCTCAAATGCCATTGCTAGCTATCTGTAATCTGGCACACGCTTCGCTTGAAACCGACACTGGCATTATCGACTCAGTTTGAAAAGGCAGCACAATAGACAAAGCCGTCTATACACGTTCCTTTCAGATGTGCTGCTGAGTAACAACTGCATCCATCCCTTGTCTCCCAAGTCCCTGTGTGCTTTCTGCAACGTGTGCCGGTGTGACAGACCTTCCTCCCTGCCACGACGAGGCGGGCCCAGCAGCCACCAACTACTCAGGCCAGTATGTATCCCAGGGCCAGCTAGGGAGGAATAATAATTTACACTTGTTCACCATACCTATTTTTTAAGAAATAACCCTTTCAGGTTGTGTTCTTCAAGATGATTAGCTCACTGACTGACTGGAGGAACAAGGCGTATAGAGCAACCACATATATTACTAAAATTTGTCATCACAAGACTCTGGCTTAAATTTAGTTAGAACTCTGATCAACATCAACCACTTGGGGGGCTATTCCTGTGGCGGGTCCCTACGCATAAGCTGAATCTACCTGCACACGCTGATTTAGACATTCCTCTTTTGACTTGTTTTAGCATAAAGCCTAGTCATACCTGGGAAGTGGCCCAATGAAAATATAGATTTTTCCTCAGTCCATACTAATAAATTCTACCTACTTTTTCTTCAAAATGCTACGGCACACCTCTATTGTAGAATGTGTTTGGGAACTCAGGTGAGATGCACAACATATGCTTTTGGTCATAAACTTATTCTTCTCATCCTGAGACAGAAATGTTTCAATATGTTGGTTGAGACTGGTATTTAATGAAAATATCTTTAACAGGAATGTTACATGTTAAAAGTTAGTCTTCAGGTGACAGGTTTTCTACAAAAGAATGTCATAAGAACACAGATAAACTTGTGGGAAGAGCACTCTTAAATCCATTTTTTAGTGATAGTTTTCATAATTGATAGAACAAAAAAGTGGTAAATTATTATAGTCTGGAGGAAAAATACAGATACTGGCTGCTTCAAAACCTTCTAGGGAAAGCTAGAGATATTCAGTTCTCCTGGTTGAAAGCAGAGGACATCAAGATCACATGGAAGTAGAAAATTGCTTCTGATCAAATCATTCATGAAGTATTATTTTCAAATTTTCTTCAGCAGTGCTGCTCCTACGATCGTAAGAGGATCTTAAAGAATTACAGTTTAAATGCATTCTGGAGATAATATAATGCATTTGAGTATTATTTTGAATCAGGAAATGCACTACAGAAGAAAAATCATCAAAGCCATAGGCCAGATTCTTATGATATTTTTAAAGGTACAGTTAATGATCCAAGCCAAATAAACTAGCAAAAATAGGAGAGCTCATTTTCACCTGTGTCCATGCATCTCCAGGTTCTGGAAATTAAGTTGTAAAGTTCCCAAATATAGTACGAGTAACTAGATTGTCTATATTCTCTCTAATTGAAAGGAAGTGAATTTTAAAAATTCTGAAAAAACTGTTTTTATTTTTTCTTTCTAGCCATAGGTTGCAAATCTAAAACATTTCAATATGCTTAGTAAAAGAACAGAAAAATTGGAGGTGTTTAAGCAAGTATCACAGTCAAATAAATTGATGTTGGTGTTTAAGCAAGTATCACAGTCAAATAAATTGATGTTCATGTCCTGCTATTAAATAATTATTTTACATCATTTAAAAAAATGCATATTACTCTCTCTGCAGACCATAGTGGCTCCAAAGTAGTCATTATGCATTGTTATAAGTAACAGAGAACCTCTATCAAGAAAAAAAAGGAAAAGGGATATTTTTAAAACTAAGGCTCTTACACACACTTATTATAAAGATTGATGTAGTGTCAAGAAATAATTTAATAAAATTTATATACAAGGAATAACATGATGATTACATAATTATTACATTAGAAATACTCAGTACGATGTAATTACCAGTTATCAGTAATATGTGGGTTTGGCTTACGTATAACCTGTCGCCGCTTTGCTTTAAAATAATAACAACATAAATGAAAATCAGGACTATCCAGAGTAAATATTTAAAGATTAAATTATTACTATGGCTTTTATGTTATGATCAGCATAATAATATTGTTATTTTCTTATATTTATTGTTTTTCTTATAAGAGCAGGAATAATAAATCTTGGGGGGCAATACTTCTCTGCTATTTAAGGAGATTTGCAAAGATTGAGGTAGGTAGGTAGTAGCAATATTATACAGCAGAAGAGTCCAAAGAACCGAGGCAACAGTTAAACTACGCACCAGAGAACTCAATTTCTTTAGGATATCAAAAAGATGGCTAGAGGGGCAGTCTGATAGCAGTGCATAAGTACTTTTGCTGGGAGAATAAACTAGGTACTAAGTAGTCCTTTAATCTTGTTGAGAGAGCCAGATAAATTTGAAAGAGAAATTAGGCAGAAACATTTAACTGCAAGGAAGACGATTCACTGGCACACGTTAGATAGAAAAGAGGTATGTCTTCAAAAAGTTGATGTCTTCAAATCACTTATGAAAGCTGTATTTTAGTAAAAGACAAGTATTATCTCAATATTAGGTAACTGGGAGCACTTCAACAGCCTGTGACATAAAAGAGGTCAGGGAAAATGATCTTAAGTCTTAAACACTCTGAAGCTACAAGATAGGCTTAATTAGTACAAGGTTTCTTAGTGCCTTCTTAAGTCCCACTCTTCATCATTCTATGCAACAAGTTCAGTAATTTCTTTAATTCATTTTGCTACTTTAATTTGGGGCATTCTAAGACCCTGATAGGGCTGCAAGCTGTGACTTTCTTCTCTCCTGTAACTGACTCGGGTATCTTCTGTGCCCAGCTTTCCAGCGGGTAAGAGTTTGCTTCAAGATGCTTGTGCTTTTTGTTATGAAACCACATTATGCTGGAAAAACTGTTCTCTTCATCATTTGCAGCATAGGAAAAGATATTAATTTTGACAAGTTCTCCTCATCAGTCATGCATTCTATCTTTTCCCAAAATGTCTTGCCTGTATATTCTTCATAGAATCATAGAATAGTTTGGGTTGGAAGGGACCTTAAAGATCATCTAGTTTGAACCCCCCTGCCACGGGCAGGGACATCCCACTAGATCAGGTTACCCAAGGCCCCATCTAACCTGGCCTTAAACACCTCCAGGGATGTTCATGTTCAGTTCTGTTTGCATGAACAATAGGAGGTTGATTCTTAACTCAGGAGAATATGCAAAATCTGCAGAGGCCACTCCAGTGAGGACAGGATAGGCTCCTCTTCTCTGAGTCCATGGTCCATTACTCTATATTGCAGCAAGTCCCATTATGTCAAGGTGACTGTTGTGAGCTGCCTGAAGGAGTATCTCTGCATAGAGCTAAATACTCTTCATAGAGAAACCTCTTTGTTTCAGAAGAAATCAAATATAACCAAATGACATGTATGTTAGCCTGAAAAAATCCTGAAAGATGCACAGCTTCCTTTGAAGAAAAGAACATACAAATTAAAGGCTTGGCTCTCTTGTTTTGCTTCAATGGAAACTGGAGCATAGCTCTGTCTAGTGAAACCTCTGAGATGATAGAGACAGCTAATTGAGAATCTCATTAATTTAGTCCTTTACCGGGAACAGAATCATAACATTCTTTTACGACAGCTTGTGTTGGACAAATTTTCTTATGTTACAGGAAAAGAATAGCATGAACACACAGTCATTTCCACCTAGACCCAGGCTGATTTATGCTACTGTCTTCACAGTCTCGGGTTAAGTATTACACTGGTGCCGCCAGCAGTGCAATACTTGACTGTCTGACTGTCAGCATTTCCATCATAAATTTCTGTTTTCAGAGGCTTATGACTTCGTTGTAAAATGTCGCTCGAGGGGTGAATCTTGCAAGGTCATTTTAAGTTACAAGACAGCAAACAAAATAAAAAAGTTAGCGGTTTCTAATTCTTCCTTTGCACTTTATCATTTAAAAAGACCTATAAAACTCTTGCTCCGCTGTTCAGCTAAGTGTGGTACATGCATGTATGGTATTATTAATATTACTGTCTCTACAGGGAGGATACTTAAATACAACTTGAATGGTATTTTACTGTGGGGTTATAAAATGCAATTTTTATTTCATTGCTTCAGTGCTATCAGCAAGCCCCTCCCTAAGGTATATCCCAATGCCTCCTTGCCCCCTTTTCCATATCCCAAGTTCTTCAATTAAATTCATAGTACCTCGGGCTTGGATTACAAAAATTGTTCAGCCACATTATCTGATGGTTCCTAACTTTCCTTGTTTCTCCCTCTTCACCTTTCAGTGCTTCATACCCATTTTCATATTACAGAATCCCATGGACATTAGTCCTGGGATCCTGCCCCACCTGTCCCTCTCTGGAGTTTGTTTCTCCTTGAAAGTGCAGCTCCGTGCCTGGCAATTTTCTGAGACACATACTGAGCCTACCAAAATTTGGTCCAGATTGCAACACCAGATAGAAATGTGAGGGTCTCCGAGCTACATTCTTCCACAGACCTCCCCAGCACTCTGCAGTAAGGCCATGGGCCCCTTCTAGGGAGTCCTTCAACAGAAATTTATCACCATGGGCATTAGAATATTTTATAGATATCATACAGAGTCTTGGGGGCATGTCTGGGATTTCCAGTTTCATTTGAGATACCCAATTATAAAGCAATTTCCTTAGTAAGATGCAGGATGTGACGGATCCTTCTTCTGACTGAAAGTAGGAATGATCCTCATAATATCTCAGCCTGCACTATTGTCCCAGTTGATGGATTTGTGCAAGCTAAACTCATAGCACCTTTTCAACTGCCTTCAATTAAACCCCTGAATAAGAAAGAACAAAGCATATCCTCTGTTCACAAACGCATCCTTAAACTGCTTGGATGTTTTCTATCCCCTGGTGCTGCCAACACTTCTCTGCCTCCAAAGCAGCATCATCACTGATACTCACAGATCTCACTCTAAATATTTCCCCTTTCATTTAGCAAAACAACACTGCTGCTTTGGCTTCACTTTGATTGCGTTACTTCTTTATTTTCTACCACCTTAACATCTGGAACACCACTCACAGGCCTGTGGAAAGCCAGGTCTTCCATCACATAGTTACCTCTTCATAAATGACAACAAACACACCTTCAGGATGAAGACAAATATTTCCCACCATGCTCTCAGTACTCTTGTTCAGTAATTCCAGCCTCCTTCAAAGAACCTTCTCATTTACTCACTACCTCTGATCTGCTTTTAACTCACGCCACCAGCAACATTGCTAATGTCCTGTTTGCAAAACTCAAATCATAAGAGATCAGCTTTAAAATTATATCTTTAAAAAAAGTCTCCAAATCCAGCAGCTTTTTTTCCTTTCCTTTTTTTTTTTTTTTAATTGAGGATGAAGGACTATGCTTTTGTTCTTAGCTCTGAGGAATGCACCGACACTTTTAAAAAGAAAAGATCAGATGCTGAAGATGACTCCAGCAACAGGGATTTAAGAGAAACACCTGCAATTTTAAGTCTTGGGATGAAAACCTGCGCGATGGCAACACTGCATCATTCTCTCTTTCGACGTGCAATCTTATGGCAGACTGAACTCAAAGCTTCTCATCTGCACCACCTCCTTTGTCCAATTCCTTACTTCTAGTTAGTATTTCTTTCCCCTCCTCCTAATTTCTCTCTCTGCTATACAATACTATATTGTGTTTAGTCCTAGTTTCTGCTTGATGGTGTCAGTGGAAAGTCATGCTGCCAATGGACAACAGCAATGTGAACCCCACAGAATGCCAGCTCCTGTGGAAAGCCTGGAGCCAGGCAGCATGGCTCTGAAGTACAAAGCACAAACAAGAAGCAAGGCAGAGGCAGGTGTCGAGAGGGTACAACAATTCCCTTTCAACTGGATAGATGCTTGTAGAGCCACAGTTGGAGTCTAAAGCTTCCACTCTCTGGCCCCTTGCCCGTAACTATCCTCCCCAAAATCTCTTCTGGGGTGTACCCAGCCACAGTTGGGTTCAAGCCACGTTGAAATGCGCTAGAAAGTTTTGGGAAGATCTGTTCTGTTGCTTTTGAGGGATGCAAAAAAAGAGGAAATACTTTCTCAACTAGTTTTGTATGCGCATACTTTAAAACAGGCTGAACTCTAATGCGGCCAGACATTAATCACATAGTTTTGATTCAAGAACATTTGAAGTATCCCTGGTTACAATGATTAAGTAGCCACCTGCAGTAGTATGAAACTGTAATCACACCCATTTAGGAGAAAAATCTGACAATAGCTGTCCATCATAAAGTCTTTACTTCTGATTGCTTTTGAATATACTTTGTTTGAGATTGACTATTCATATAATTGAGCAGAATCAAAAAGTGATTTTTAATCACCATAGCGTGTAATTAATAACTTTGAAACATCAGATTTTAAAATTGCTGGATGCTGCACCATTTTAGTGTACGCAAAATTCACTCTTCCTCCTGTGTTTCTGTAGCTCAGTTCAGAGCTATGCTAAACAGCATGGCATATTTCCACAACCAGGCAAGACACACTGCAACAAAAATCCCCAGGTCAGAAAGTATAATAGCTAAGATCACCATACAGGTTGCTGATGTGAACTTCTGAAATCTCATCGGGACAGAATATAGCTGCCATCCTCTAACTGTACTGCATTTATACCCACTCAGCATGTATTCACACTGTAGATATTCTAGAGCAAAACCTTCATGACTACAAGCAAAGCTAAACAAATTAATCTATTTGGATTGACATGCAGGAAAAAGATACCCAATAGCACTTCATTACAAAAAGGTCAGGTAGTCATGTAATTAAAGTCTGCATTGAGCATTCTGCAACGACAATAATCGGCATTCAGCTACAGTTCTAAATTTCTGAATTAACTCTGGCTTCATTCTACTCAATGGGAGATTTGCTGTTACTTCGATGGAGCAAAGGTTTTACCCTTCTGTCGTTTGCATTGTGAATTACACAACCTTCATGTTAGATCACTAAAGGTTTCTTGAAATACGTTACACAATTAAATGTATTTCCACAAACAGCTTATTTTTTACCATGGCAGTTTATCCATGAGTTGCACTAATCTATATTTAGTGAACTAGGAAAATTAATGTTATTACCTGCAAGAATGCATAAGAAAGTGTGTCATCTTTCAGTATGAACTTTTTGACTTTTTCCATTTGAATTCTGACAGTATCATCCTAACATTCGTCGCACGTGACGATCTTTCATGTGAAGGATAAAGGTAACACTGCAACGTCACTTACATCTTGCAAGCTACCATTTTATCATACGGTACCCCATTTCACTCAGTGGTGTTATGACACTAACAGAAGTGCCCTGATATACCAAGATACGGTGTATTTCAAAGAAATTTGCAAGATGACTAAATAATTTTGCCTCCTCCACACAACAATGTTATGAATAACCTGTAGAAACAATTATTTGAGGAGTTCTTCCTTTTCTTTTGAAGCAGAAGATTGATATTCAGCAGAATTACGTAATTTTCTTCTTAACTGTTTTTTTTTTTCAATACATTTCTATTTATAGCTCTCTATTTCTTGGCTTTTCCAAAGAAAGCTATTTGATTTAAGAATGTTTTAAGCTGAAGAAAATATATGTAAATATTCCCTGAGAATAAACATGGAAATTTGTTTATCCGTACTGACAATGAAGTACATGGTAATAGCATGTTGCCCATTCTGTCTAAAATATCTGACTACTCTGACAGGGCTCAGGTATTAACAACTTTTTTGCCTTAGTCTTCACTGACAACTGTTCTCCTCATCCCTCCTGGGTCACAGGACAACAAGATGGGGATGAGGGGGGTAAACGCCCTCCCACTGTAGAGGAGGATCAGGTTCATGAACACCTGAGGAACCTGAACATATATAAGTCTATGGGACCTGATGAGACGCCTCTCAGAGTCCTGAGTGAATTAGCCAATGAGGCTGCCAAGCCACTCTCCATGATATTTGAAAAGTCATGGCAATCAGAAAAAGTCCCTGGTGACTGGAAGAAGGGTAACGTTGTGCTCATTTTTAAAAAGGGCAGAAAAGACGACCCTGGGAACGACCGACCTATCAGTCTCACCTCTGTGCCTGGGAAGGTCATGGAACAGATCCTCCTGGAAGCTATGCTAAAGCACATGGAGGACGGGGAGGTAATTAGTGGCAGCCAGCATGGTTTTACCAGGGGCGAGTCCTGTAAGACTAACCTAGTGGCTTTCTATGATGGAGAAAGCACAGCAGTGGACACAGGAAAAACAACAGGTGTGATCTATCTGGACGCGTTTGACACAGACCCCCACAACAATCCTTCCCCTCTAAATTGGAGAGACAGATATGATGGGTGGATGGTTCAGTGGATAAGAAACTGGTTGGATGGTTGTATTCAGAGAGCAGCAGTCAATGGCTCAAAGTCCAAATGGACAAGTGGTGTCCCTCAGGGGTCTGTACTGGGACCACTGCTGTTTAATATCTTCATCAATGATATTGACAGAGAGATTGAGTGCACCCTCAGCAAGTCTGCAGATGACACCAAGCTGAGTGGTGCATTTGCCACACCAGAAGGATGGGATATCA
The DNA here is from genome assembly GCF_032191515.1 of Phaenicophaeus curvirostris. Lineage (NCBI taxonomy): Eukaryota > Metazoa > Chordata > Aves > Cuculiformes > Cuculidae > Phaenicophaeus > Phaenicophaeus curvirostris. The sequence continues at coordinate 46,461,336 of NC_091397.1, read as the reverse complement.
TCCACAGGGACCTGGGCAGGCTGGAGAAGTGGGCCTCTGAGAACCTCATGAGGTTCAACAAGGCCAAGTGTAAGGTCCTACACCTGGGTTGGGGCAATCCCCAATTTCAGTACATGATGGGGGATGATGTGATTGAGAGCAGCCCTGCAGAGAAGGGCTTGGGAGTGCTGGTTGATGAAAAGCTCGACATGAGCCGGCAGTGTGCGCTCACAGCCCAGAAGGTCAACCATATCCTGGGCTGCATCAAAAGCAGCGTGGCCAGCAGGTTGAGGGAGGTGATTCTGCCCCTCTACTCCTCTACTGCAAGACCTCATCCAGCGTATTGTGTCCTGTCCTGGAACCCTCAACATAAGGATACAGATCTGTTAGAATGGGTCCAGAAGAGGGTTACAAAGATGATCAGAGGGCTGGAGCACCTCTCATATGAAGACAGGCTGAGAGAGTTGGGGTCGTTCAGCCTCGAGAAGAGAAGGCTCCAGGCATATCTTATAGCGACCTTCCAGTACCTGAGGGGGCTACAAGAAAGCTTGGGAGGGACTGTTTACAAAGGCTTGTAGTGATAGGACTAGGGGCAATGGCTATAAACTGGAGAGGGGCAGATTTAGACTAGACATAAGGAAGAATTTCTTCAGCACTAGAGTGGTGAGGCACTGGCACAGGTTGCCCAGGGAATTTGTGGATGCTCCATCCCTGGAGATGTTCAAGGCCAGGCTGGATGGGGCCTTGGGCAGCCTGATCTAGTGGGAGGTGTCCCTGCCCATGGCAGGGGGATTAGAACTAGATGATCTTTAAAGTCCCTTCAAACCCGAACTATTCTATAATTCTATGACTATATATGCAAATATTTCTCTTAAGCTCTTCTCACAGGCCTGAGCTCCCTGCAGCTTACAAGGAAGCCATCTTTCTTCAGTTACAATTCCTCCTCTTTGCCCTTCCAACTGCTAAGTTTACTTTTTCCTATTGCAAAATCTTTGCTAAGTTCCTTTCACAAGTTCATGGTTTTGGCTGTAGGACATTTATTATTATCTAAACTTGATACTGCACGGATAACTTACTATTCCTAGTGGTTTTTATTTACGTATACATATATACAATGAACTATTGTTTAGAGCAATTGAATCCTTCTGCATTGGTATTCTTCAGCTCATTAGAAAGAACAGACACACAATCTGATGAAGATGCTGTTCTGCATTTTCATAGCTATAAGGCTTCAGAGTTACAGAACAGACAACATTTGTAAAGGACCAAAGCCATAAAATGTGCATGAATCAAAAAGGAGTTAAGTTTTCACCTGGCAAAGCCAACTCCTCTGCTGACTCCATTAGCATCTCTTAATATTCTGGTGGAAATGACATGTCCAAAGGGTTTCAGCATATTCTCCAGTTCCTGCTCATCCATGGAAACGGGTAAATTTGAGATGTATAGATTTGTGGGATCTTGCTCTTGTTGCTACAACAAAATAAGAGAAAAATCCCCAGTTAGGCTTAGCACAATAGAATAGCTCGTGGCACATAAAATGAGGGCTGAGTAAAATAGGACCAAGTCAAGAATTTATAGCTGTGTTAGAAGAAAAGCTGGACAATCTGTTCACGAGGACAACATATTTGCCAAATTTCTGAAAACTCTCATGCATGTGCTTAGTTCTGTGCATGATTGCTCTTACTGAACTCAGTGACACTACTCATTTATAGAAAATTATTCTCATGCATGAGTGTTCTCAGGTTTGTGTCCTCTTTTAACAAACAGATTCTGAAGAAAACATGATTTCCACAAATGTGCTCACTGTTAACAGAAAGAAAGAAAGAAAGCAAACTCAATGCATGTTTTAAGCAGATATGCTTTCCAGCCTGAAGACCTCCCATTCAACCTGTTCATCATGAACAAATTAGTTAAAAACACAGAACGCGGACACTCCCGAGTATGCAACAAGACCTAATGGAGTGGAGGGGAGTTAATGCAGTTCAATCTAAGGTCGCAGTGAGATAGGTGGTATGTTTATTCTCAGACTGAATTAAAATATCTGATAAACTGAAGTCTGTCATATGAATAATTGTGAAAATAAATTTGAAGACAAATTTCTTCTTCTGTTTCAGAACTTTAAGTTAAACTTTCTATTTTTGCTTGCTGAACTGCTGCATATAAACATGAAAGAGGCATAGGCACCATATGAAAAATAAAGATATTAAAGCAGTAAAAAACTTTGTCAACCAGATCTTGATTACACTAAATCAATGTAGTTGAGGCCTTGCAAATGTTCATGGTTCTAGTTCCATTTTCATTGATAATAAGCTTTTCATAATACCTGATCAACTGTCAGGACAAGCCTGATTGGGATCAGGCATGACTACACAATTTTAGCCAATGCTTAATAACCAAAAATATAAGATACAACCTTTATGCTGTGTAGTAAAGCCAGACAATATCTTACTGGGCAAAGTCTTCTGAGACATATTTTTGGATATTTTTTCTTTACACATTAATGGGCAGAATTAATTTGTACTTGCTCAATGCTAACATTTATATGACAACAGTAATACCTTTTTTTGGCTAGCAGGCATCCCAAAACCAGATCAATAATTTTGCAGCAGTACCACAACCATACACTCAAGAAATTACATACAGTTCTGCAACCGTCTGCCCTGGTTTGAGTACACTAGTTTCAAATTACACTTCATTAAAATCAGCGCAGATGTGTCTCCTCAAACACAAAGAATCACATATCCTATTTCTAGAAGATACATGAAGACAGAGATGAACAAAGATGTCTGCTCCAAAAATGACTAAACAAAATCTACCTTAGCTAAATATCAATATCAGAAACCAAAGGAAGTTTTCAGCTTCCCCTGCCCCATGCTCAAGGGAAAATTTAGCCCTTTTGGATGACAAGAAAAGCTGCAAATGGATGCCCCAAAGGGTCCAAAATCAGAAGCCATGTAATACTGTTGCACTGCATAATTTGGATTCTGACCTGAAAGCTGCGGACACTTGCCTTCGGACACGCTGCTCCATGCTTTGCATCTCAAGACCCATTACCCCACAAAGCAATACATTACCTTGAAGGTTGAATTCTCTAATATTTTACAAAACAGAAATAGAAGTAAGTAGTCAGATTTTTAAGCAGATGTCCATAAAAATATACCGAGTTACTACCACACCTTACAATAAGAGGCAGAGGAGAGGAAATACACACACAAACAGTGAACTTACTGCAAATTCAACTGAAGTTACAAACCTCAAATCTAAGAAAGCAGTCTTTCCCTTCTCAGTCATCTTTCCCTGCAGTTATCTTCCTTTCTCTCAATTCAATTTACATTCATACAAAAGCTAGTTCCTCTCCAACAACCAAAAGATATTAGTAAGGGGTCAGAACTGATACAGTACTGACAATGTGAGGAAAATGATGCAAACAGTCCTGGAAGGCAGGCAGGCAAGAAAAGACGTGAATATGAGATTCAGATCACACTTTTAGCTTTGGGAAAAACAGACAAACAAACAAAACTCTGAAGCATTTTATCTTTCCCCCCCTCCCCCACTGCCATTGTTCCTCTTCTCTGTGTGCAAACTATTTAAGTTTTATGGCTTGTTACTAATACCTCCTCCCCCCTCAGGCCACAGAAAAAAAGGGAAATATATATAGGAGATTAGGAAGCATTTTTGAAAATGTGAGCCATAGCAACAGTTAAAGCAGAGGCATTATAAAAACAAATCGAAGTATAAAGGTTTGCAGTTCCAATAGGAACAGTTTTTCAGAAGTAAATGCATCATTATGGAAACCTCTACCCATTAATTGGTTAAAGACTTTGATTAATCAACCAATCAGTGCTCAGGGACTGACATCCCTTGTCAACATTTGGGAAAAAAATCTAACAGTCTTATGCAGATGAGGTCCCCATAGTTAAAGGACAGACTAATACGAAAAAAGCAGTTATGCATCAGTAACTGCACAACAACCTTTGTTTCCACTGAAGCAATTCAGTCCCACAGAATATGAAAATGAGAACTTTTCTTTTGACTACTCAGTTTTCAAGCTGGGGCAATGAAATAAATAACTGCTGTCAATCTGTCTCACTTCCGGAGTAGTAACACATAAAGCTTTAAACTGTGTTAGAGATTAAATGCTGTTGTTTTAAATATCAGCGGAAAGTGTAGCTACACTCTGAGGATGAATGAATGACTAGCACGCCATAGTCACTCTCTCAAAAGGATTTACCAAACATCTTCTATCAACATGATGAACAAGAGCTGCAAGCAGAGAGAGACGGATGAGGATATGCATGCTACTTCCACAACACAACAGTGTTTTCTAAGAAAGGAAAAAAATTCCACATTATTTTTCCTTACTATACAAATATAACATTTAGAGAAATACTACTTTCCTTTATAGAGAAATATAACCCCATGGAAGCCATATTTCACACCACAAACTGAAACAAGATGAAATGCCTTCCCAGCACTGCCGCCTGAAGGTGACCAGGCTTTAAGAGAACAGCGCAGAGGCTGGCTGCTTCGCCACTGTGCAGCCAGACCCCATGGCCACCTGTCCTCACAAGCTCCTGTTTTTCAGGCTCAGCCCTCCCTCTCAGTCTCTGGCACCAGGGCTCCTCATAATCTTTTTCATTGCACAGAGATTTCTTCTGCAGCGTGGAGGTGCTAACAGATGCTCCTCTTTTGCCTGAGCCATTCATCCCAGCTTCCCCAAGCTCCTGCATGACATACTCACTTCTCCAGCCCTGTGTCTTGAGTTTTTCAGTGCAAAAGGCAAGCATCCCGCTGTTCAGAATACGCGTATTTGTTAAGAAGATAAGCTAAAGCAGAACCATAAGTCCAAGCACCCTGCAAACTACTAGCCTTTCATAATCCTAACTAACTAACAGTCAGTTTCAGCTTTCAGTGAGGGATCACATCCCAAGGTTGCAGGACTGGTGGCAATGGTGTGGACCAGGCTACCTCTGGTTCATTTAATTCTCTCTGTGGCTTTTCACCAGGCATTAAAAAAATGCTACTTTCCACCTTGAGATGCTAAAACCCCATTTATTATCATGTCTGGTCCCAAACTGGACTGACAGACCAGTCATCAGTGACAGAGCTGAAAGTCATTGGTGTGATACTCGTGGTCACTTCAGAACTGCATTCTCCTCTTAGATCCCCAACATTCTGGACCGGAACAGAAGAGGTGGGGTGGTAGAAAGCCACACGTATCCTACAAACACCTCCAACAGCAACATGCTTCAGACATCCTGTCAATTGATAGCCACTGCAGCATGGCCACCAGCCAACCAGAGCCCCCACTGCCACGTGGGCTTTATGGTCTCTCTTTTGCCTTCCCTGTCCAGACCACTCCGAGAGACATGAGGCTCATCCCACAGTGCAGGGGAACAACACACCATTTGACATCGTCTTCCCAAAGCACAGCGGCCTTTCAGGTTTAATCCTCTACATGTAAGAAGGAAGGAGAGGGCTGCTGGGAGCAGCAGAGGGCTAGCTGCAGTGGGGCAGCACGGTTCCCCTGCTTTTTCCAGGCTCTTTGTGCCAAACTTGGTTAATTAATGGGTACAAGACCAGGCCAAGTTGCTGCTTCTTGAAGGGAAGGCAGCTGTGGAGCCCGCTGTCTATGTCAGGTGAAAAAGTATCCTCCTTGAGGCACCATAAAAGCCTGCTCCTGGCCATCCTCAGTGAAATGCATTTTATCTGAGGTCTCTCATTTAACAGCCCAAGGCGGGTCACATTTTCCAAGTACAGCTTGCACTTGCAGGGCAGCCCCAGAGAAACAGGGCTGAACTCATCCAGTCAGCCCCATCCCTCTGAAATCTTGACACAGCCTCACATCCTAGACTGAGCTAGTTCTAGGATCCTGGTGTGTCCCAGTCTGCCTTGGTACAATGAGTACCACAGAACAGGCCAACAACAGGAAAAAAAAAAAGAAATTAAGAATTAAGCCAATCAAAGCTCCTCTCCAGACAAGTGCAGGCCTTTTGCAACTCTCTTTGCTCCCATCTCAGGCAATTTCACCATTGTTGTAGCCCAAATACCTCAGTTCCATCCTGCGAGCTCCAGGGGCTTTCGCTGCGTGTATATGTTATAGTTACGCCACCCTGGCTGGGGGGTGTACATGACAGACACTCCCAAACTGGCCAAAACCATAGCAAGGAAGGTTTAAAATTCTTAAGACTGCAAACTAACAGTAGGTCAAAACTAAGTTTCTCATACGCACGGAGCATTTCCATCATTCAGCAGCAGGTGTCCTGCTGCAGAGCTCTGGGGTTCAGCAGTTAGGAGCAATTGTACCAGGGAAACAGCCAAAAATTTTGTCACTGCCTTTTAGCAAGAACTGGCCCAGTCACTCCACTCCCAAGCCCCTTGCCAAGGAGGGAGAAGTAGTTTATAATGCAGAGGATTTGAAATGTACTACACCAACAGCATTTGGAAAGGTTAAAACCCAGCGGAGGGCATACTGCAACTCAAAGTTGCTGTTTGCTTTGCTGGACCCTCCCAGCTACTCTTGAAAGAATAGACAGTGCTCAGATGGGATTTTCCCTCCCATTTTGAGATAATTTTTGGAAACAACGCATGAAAAGCTGAAAGAACAATTCCTGCTGGTTCCAGAAGAGGCTGAGTCTCTTTACGTAGTACATTTAGTAATGCATTCTTTAAGGACACGTGTAGGGAGGGGTGGGTAGTTTTTGGCTACATTATTTTTCCCCAAAAGGAACTCAAAACTCCTGTAATCTCAGTAGGACTGAAAAGCAAGTGTGTTTATTTTAGTTGGAAACTCTATGTACCATTTCTTTTTATTCAGCCTATATTATATCTTCTTAGAGCAGCTAGTTCTAGGAAGCTAAGTGATGCTTATTACTTCTAACAATTCCTTTTCCCATCTTCCAAACTTAGTCTGGCAATGTAAGTTTGTATGTGGATCAATACAAGTCTCTGAACCCCTTTTTTAAAGATATAATCAATATTTATATTAAGAGATCCTGTGCTTTTCTTGTCTTTAATAAACTGAGACTTCATCATATTAACACTGACAGAGGTAAATATCACAGCTCACCTTTAACAGCATGGCCCAGTCCTTCTGAAAATTTTAGATCCAGGTTCAAACCACTCTACATTACAATTTTCTCCAAACCAGTTCATCTCTGCCTAATTGTCACTGCCCAGATCTTCAGGCTATGTATGCAACTTCTTCCCTCTTTTAAAGATCTGAGTTGAACTTCTGTCTGCCCTTCACATAAAAATAGTTATGCTCTTTATGGAAAAAGCCATTTATATAGAACCATTTATAAGAAACCAGATCATTTGGATGGAAACACTGATATACCATTTCATAAATTTTCCAGTATTTCCTCAGTATTTTGCACACTGCAGTTGTACGGTAGCATCAGTCTCATCTCCAGTTTATTAGATTATTTCTAAACTGGATTCTATACAAGCCACTGAGCTTAAATGAAATTTAGAGGAAGCATGTAATACTTTCTCTCTATAGATTCACATGCAATATCTCTTCTTGTAGTTTTATTACTTAATATTTAAGTTTTTTAGTACTGCAGATCATGAGAACTTTCCAGGGCATATGAAATACACATTCATTTGAAAGCTGATTTGCTATGCATTTGATTGGATTCACACTCCAAAAATCTGAATTAAAGGATTTTTTTTTCCTCAGTTTTCTATAGTTTCCTCACTTATTCCTGCTGCTTTTTCACATTACAGTTAATGTGGCATATTTTTGCACATATGTAAAAGATGCTTGCTTTTCAAACAGAGTAAACTACCAAATTCATAATTCAGATGTTTAACTTCAGATATAATACTTAACGTCTGCAAGTAACATTTGGAGAGGTTCTCCCTTCACTGACTATCCAAGCTTTGCAGCATGCCCCTGACTTAGTTATCACATTTACACTGGTATGAAAGTTAAAAGAAAGTCACAGAATCATGGAATCACTAGGTTGGAAAAGACCCACAGGATCATCGAGTCCAATCATTCCTATCAAATATTAAACCATGTCACCTCAGCCTTGTCCTCATCCTTTGTCACAGTTGTTCCATTTGCACCCAATAGGGACTGAATATTCTCTCTGGTCCTCCTTTTATTGTTAATGTATTTACAGAAAGATTTTTTTGTTATCTTTCACAGACTTGGCCAATCTGAGCTCTAGTTGGGCTTTAGCCCTCCTGATTTTTCCTCTGCATGATCTCACTTCCTCCCTGTAGTCTCCCCAACACGCCTGTCCCTTCTTCCAAACTCATAGGCATTCCTTTTCTTTTTGATGTCCCTCAAGATCCCCCTGCTCAACCAAGTTGTTTTTTTTCCCTGCCAGCTCCTTTTCCAGAACATGGGGATGGCTTGCTCCTGAGCTGCTAGGATTTCCTTTTTTGAAGAGCTCCCAGCCCTCATGGGCTCCCTTGCCCTTAAGCACTGTCTCCCATGGGACTTTGCCAATCAGCCTTCTGAACAGTCCAAAGTCTGCCCTCTGGAAGTTTAATGTGTCTGTTCTGATAATCTCCTTCTTCATCTCACCTAGAACTGAAAATTCTACCATCTCATGATTGCTTTGTCCCAGGAGTCCTCTAACCATCACATCCCCCACAAGGCATTCTCTGTTCACAAAAGCAGGTTCAGGAGGGCGCCTTCCCTTGTCGGTTTACTTGCCAATTGTGTGAGGAAGTTGTCTTCCACGCACTCCAGGAACCTCCTAGACTGCTTCCTTTCTGCTGTACTGTACTTCCAGCAGACATCCGGAAGACTGAAGTCACGCTGAACTCCACCATCTCTCAGTATCAGAGAAGAGATGGCAAGAAACCCTTTTGCTCCTTCCCAGCATGGGTGGGAGGGAGGGGTTCTGTGCAGTGGTTGGAGGACTGGGATCTCACTTGTGTAAACCCTCATGGTGCCTTTCAGATCAATAATGATACACTGATTGGAATTAGATGATAGTAGCCTTGCTTTCAAAAATTTTTTGTATTATGGTTTCTTTTTTAAAAAAAGGAACAAAACCTAACAAATTCATAAGAAATATAAAAAAACGATGGCAGTGGTCCACACCATATAGCTTTTCAGAATTGTTAATGATGCATTTTGAGCCATCATTGTAGTAACATGAGGTGAAGAGAATGTATTAAGCGCAGCTGCCAGGGCTCCTTTTGACTTTTTACTGGGCTATTTGCTTCCCTTTGTGCAGGCACATTTTTAACAGCTTAGATAGCTAAATCAATGGCCAGTTAACTATTGATCCCTGGCTGGTTTTACTCTGTTGTTGAGTAGCACAACAAAAAGCTTAAAAGACTGTACAGAAAACCTAAAATTTACATGGATTTTATTAGTGCAATAAGTACTGATAATCCAACAGATACAGTAGAAGGAAATTGGTAAATGCAATGCTGGCCGCCTTGTCAAGAGTCTTTCCAAAGTTCTTTGCAGCAGGTGCTGCCAGAAGCACTAGATATCTTCTCAAATAAGACTGTGTCTAAACACTGAAGGTTTCACAGGGAAAGTACTGCCCAGCAGAAGACACTGATGGCCTTCCAAACACTCCAATAAGTCAAGATTTAACATCCCGAGATGTTCTTTAACATCCTGAGAAGTTAAAATTATCTTCCACCCTCATACATCTACTTCACAGTAGTGACCGTGACTTTTTAGACAGAGCACTGACTGTGTTTCATAAATTATTTTTCTTCCATACCCAACCTTAACTGACTTCTACATTACAATGTTCAAAGTTTATTAGCAACACAGACTTTCCACTGCTCTGCAGGAGATTCAGCCTTAGCATGATTATTACAGAATCGCAGAACTATCAGATTGGAAAAGACCTCTTGGATCATCGAGTCCAAATATTCCTATCTCCCCCCCAAACCATGTCCCTAAGCATCTTGTCTACTCGTCTTTAAACACCTCCAGGGGCGGTGACTCAACCACCTCCCTGGGCAAATTATGCAACAATTGTACAGCAATAATTAAACCAAATCCCTCAAACATTGTAAATATATCTAAAACTAAACCTGCAGCATTCATTTTCTGTATAAGACTGATTGTTAACAAGTCATGTCAAAAGCCTGTTAACAATAAGGACACTTTCTGAAAAGACACAGTGGTTCTGCCTGTGAACACAGAAAACACTCACAAGGACTATTTTGAAGAAAAGCATTCTCCCGATGATGTTTAAAAGCTGTGATTTGCATAAGTAAATTTAAGCAATTCTAAGATATATAACGACACAAGAAAAGAATTCCTGCTATTAGGAAACCTTTCCCTGTGATCATCTGCTCAGAAAAGACAGAATTGGGCAGCCAGCCTTACTGTGCCATCACTAAAACACTCTTCACAGTTACTTCTTAAACAAACTATAAGTTAAAACTTGCTCTACCAAATTTTGTCAAAAAATGCATACAAGTAAATTCCTAAAAAACATGACCTATGAAGACGAAACGAACGAATGTATTGTAAGAAATTACTTGTCACAAACACCTGTATCAGCTCCACAGCAAAGTATAATTAAAACCATGAACTTTAAAATGAGTTCACAGTTTATATATGCTCAGGATTTCTTTTCACTGTGCAAACTATCAGAGTGCTGTGCCTGCTGTGTAAGCTGGACTCAGTCTTCTTTTAATTAAGTTTGTTCATGGACAGCACAGCATCTGCTAAAGCTAAATATTGCTGGAACTGAATTATTATTGGGTCTGTCCAGCACAGAGCTGCTGCAGAACCTTTCATCATGCATTTGATCTGCCAATGATGATTTGATTTGTCCTTTGTCTTGTGTGGCAAATACGGACTTCAGTTGTTATGGTCACTGTCTTTAAAACATTATATAAGATAGATGGTGCCTCCTTTTATTTCCATAAAATATGGTCATAACCAGAACTATCACAGACCAATATAAACCCCTAGTTTTCATACTTCTAACACTACAAGGTGATATTTTTGGAACTCCTTAATTTTCCTAGAAACAAACTTCTGCAGCTTTCAACTTGCACAGTGCACTGCAGCCAAAAGGGCACCACAGCCTCTGCAAAAATTGTTGTGTCACTCTGTCTCTGAATGTGTTCACCTACCTCCATATTCTCTTTCATACTGTTTAAATGACCTTTTTGCTGCTAAGTACAAATCAATTAAGCACCTCAGATTATCGGAAGCCTGTCTATAACAATTTCTGAAAATAACACCTAATCTCCTCACCATTAACCCTAAATCAGAAATTCACTGATGACCTCTGGAAGCAAAAGGCTGATTTGACAGATGAGCTGCAGTCTAAGTTGAACATCTTCTCTATTTATTTTGATATGTCACTGACGCAGTTTTAGTGAAGTTAAGACACAGTGTGCTATTGCATGTTAAACAATATCACATCACATATGTTTATTTGCTTTATACTATAGTGGACAAATGACATGCTAATTGGTGTGCATTTTCCAGGATTTTCTTACTGATATTTAGACATGAGTCAAGTCCTTTGCCCCTGCACAGAGCCAATCAATCTTGTAGTTGAACTTCTACTCTTTGTGTTCTCACTGAACTGTGTTTTGGGTTACACTGTTCCACAGAAAGGGTGCATTTGCATGCGTGTGTGTGCATATACTTGCACAAACAAAGAAAGAAGCGGTCACAAAAGAGATTATTTGCCTTACAGAGGCCATAGCATGAAATCAGGCCACAGTATAAGCCTTGCATTATCAATAACAGAGGAAAGAAAGCTAATTCAAGCTAAAATGCGATATGCACTAAATAAATGAATTTATATTAACAGCTTAACCTAAACAGCTCTTAAAAAAAAGTTTTAGAAATATGCAAAAACCACATCCTGCTGTAATCTTACTTCAGGTTTTTTTAAAAAATGTGTGCAATGCCTTTGACACCAATTAGTTGAAATGCATTTTTAATATATAAAAATGTTCGGTGAAAAAATGTCCAATTGTAATAATATCTAAAAAAGAAAATAACAATTTTTTTTCCTCTACTTAAAATCATGCTCATCCAACATAAACACAAAGACTTAGAAGATGGAACTCAGGCAATACAAAACTCTCTCATGAATTCTACAGTTCTCCTTTGCCTAAGCTGAAATCTGGAAAATTACGATAATAGATCCTGAAAAGCAGGACTCGTGTACAAGGCAATAGGGATTGCAGAAATAGAGTAGTGGAAATAAATGGTTTTCTCCCTAAACTATCTCAGAATACAATAATATTGCTCACTCAGTGCAGACACCATCTAGCATTGTAGAAAACAAATTTGGGTCCCACAGACTGTAGATTTAAAGCATTCAAATCAACCTATGGATTAATCCCTCTATACTTTGTGGAGACTGTGTCAAGTGTCAGAGCAGAGGTTGCATGTTGCTCCTCAAGCTCAGAAAAGGAAGCGATGGGATTTTCCGACCTTCCAGTGGCCATAGGATGTCATAAAGAAGCAGCAGAGGCACAAGCAACAGATGTTTTGTGCATATGTAACTTGTGTTTGGACAGTGTGGTTTTAGAACTTTCTCTCCGCTACTTCTAGCAGCTGTTCTCCCTAAGGACAGAACAATTGGCCTGATCCTTCTCTAACTGAATTCTACAGTAAACTTTCATTGGTCTTACTTGGCAATATCAGGATCTGTGCTTGGAAAATATCTTCAAAAATATATTCATATTAATAAAGATGCAAAACCCCAAATGGATGCATCTTTTCTGATGATTATCATGCGTTTATTGTTTGCTTTTAGTATTTCCCTTCAAAGCTGCCAGCAAAATGAAGACAACATAGATTTGAAATGCTATACATGCACATTGGATTAAATTATTATCAATATTACATCTATCTGTAGATCAATAGGAACTCTTCAGAAGCTTCACTAGGTTGGGGCTAAGTCAGGAAATCAAGATTTCTTCATGTACAATTCAAAGCCTTAGCATTTAACTCTCTGCACTTGCACTGGAAGAAGACTGTAGCTATTAACAGCAGTAAATTATCGGCACTGGGAAAGCATTAGAAGCTTTAAGAGGACTTTTTGGGACAGCATAATGCTTTTTAATATTTGACCTATTGACCCAAAGGCGAATTCAAGCAGCACACAGATCCCATGTGATTGCTTGTGAAGAAAACCGAACGCTTTCTTTTGTCATGTTTTACGTTACTTCCTATAAACCATAAATGAAGTCAGAATTTTCTTGTCTGGGAATTCCTGTTGGGATAAAGGTTGAGGTCTACTTAGCCTGAGTCCATACAAACTGCTAGAGAACAGTTATTCATCTTGATGCACATGCCAGAAATGGAAACCTACTAGTCCTTGAGGATGCATCAATTTTCAGGGAGTCTGGATTCTTTTAACTACTACAAAAGCTTAAGAAAAAAATCTACATAGATACAGCTTAAGGAAAACAAATTCCACCATAAAACACAGACTTGACAGTTTTATTTTGAGAAATCTGTATTTAGCACAGACAAAAATACTGCTCCTATTTAAGATCAGGCACGACTCACAAAACATACACAGCAGAAATACTTACACTTTTCCTAAATGCATCAGATGTAGAAAGGCAACCAAGTTATGTTTCAAATGTGACAAGTGATGGTTATCACTCAGAAGCACGACAGACACAGCAATATCACATTTTTCCTGTGTGTGGAATTCCCAGTGCTAAGTCAGCAAGTTTCAGTGAAGAGTTAGCAAAAAGGCTTTTAAATACTTAATTTCAAGGTTCACAAGTGAAAACAAGGAAATATTATTAGTAAGTGAAGAAGCAAAAAAAAATTGCTTTATTTAAAAAATAAGATGTTAAAATGAAATAAAAAGTCAGGAGTTGGATTGCTATGATTATCATTGCTGACTCACCTTGAACAGAGCAGCTGAGCTATCTGTGCTCTCCTCAGCATCCATCAAAGCTACTCTTGCTCTACATGATGAGATTGCCCAGGTAAATAAAGTAGAGATTATGAGCCAAAGGCGGGAAAATAGGTTAAAAAAGGGTAACATTTGGGCTAAAATCCTGCCTCTTTGCCAGGAATGGTCCAGTGTTCTATAAGCTGCAAACTCAGCAGTGCCGGCACTGAGCTACCAAGTTTGTGCCGACGGAGAAGTCCACTGCCCCCCAGCTGCAGTCAATGCCAGAAAGCAGAGCCCAGACAGCCTGCAGGTGTGACCACCTCCCTTCCTGCTGTGGCCTCAGCTAACCTGGGGTTGTGCCCAGCTGCAGGGGAGAAGCAGAGGCTACAAGCAATGAATGAGAGTAGCACAGCAATCATAGGAGCTGAGTGTGGTGGGTTGACCTTGGCTGGATGCCAGGTGCCCACCAAGCTGCTCTCACTCTCCCTCCTCAACTGAACAGGGTGAGAAATACTTGACTAAAAGGTTGTAGGTCAAGATAAGGACAGGGCTATTAGTCAGCAGTTACCATCATGGGCAAAACAGACTTGACTTGGGAAAATTAGTTTCATTTGCTACCAATCAAATCACAGATGGGTAATGAGAATAAAACCAAATCTTAAAACACCTTCCCTCTACGCCTCCTTCTTCGCAGGTTCAAACTCCATCCTGATTTCTCTGACTCCTCCTCCACAGTGGCACAGGGGGACAGGGAATGGAGTCAGTTCCTCAGATGTTGTCTCTGCTGCTCCTTCCTCCTCAAGGGGAGGACTTCTCACATTCTTCCCCTGCTCCAGCACCAGCTTCACTGTGGGCGGCAGGTGGATATCTGCTCCACTGTTAATGTTCTTGGGCTGCAAGGGGACAGGCTGCCTCAACATGATCTTACCCACAGGCTGCATGGGTACCTCTGCTTTGGCACCTGGAGCATCTCCTCCTCCCCTTCCTTCTTCACTGACCTTGGTGTCTGCAGAATTGTTTCTCTCACATATTCTCACTCCTCTCTTTGGCTGCTATTACACAGTAGGGTTTTCTCCATTCTTAAATATGTTATCACAAAGGTGTTACCATAGTTGCTTATCACCCAGTTTTTGTCAGCATCATGTCTGTCTTGGAGCTGGCTAGCATTGGCTCTGTCGGACACGGGAAGCTTCAAGTAGCTTCTCATAGAAGCAACACCTCTAGCCCCTTGCAGACAAACCCAGTACTGTGAGGGAAATCAGTAACCTATGGTGGCCACTGGACAAGCAGCAGAAGAGGAGACACAACATCATCCAAATGGACAACACTGGGAGGAGGGGCCAGGCATCTGTTGTTCCTCCCAGCCCTTCTGGGAGACAGATGCAACCAAAGCGTCAAAGCTTCTATTCCCTAACACACAAAAAAACCCTGAGCATCACTGGTGAAGAAAACATTATTTAAAAGTATATTCTGCTTTCTGTAGACAGAAAATCAGAAATTGAGTGACCCAATGCATCAGTTAGATGTTTAGGAAAAGCCAGAAGAGAGTGGTAGACACTTCTACAACTGTACAATATTGGTGGGAAAAACAAGGGTAGAGAGGGCAGTAAGAGAAACATGATTCTTCTCTTGGCAGTTGATGAAAGCGGAGAAGAAAGGGAATTTTATTGTGCTTTGCCATCTACAAAGAACATGGCCTCTCCACAAGATGTGAAGTAGCAAACTAGAAAGGGCTCTGTGAACTCTCTTCCCTTCCAAAGCCAAGGAACACTGGCCTGTCAGAAAATGCACTATCATTCCAATACTGAGCTCTCTGTGGCCCGTGCTTATCTATCCTTCTTGTATATACATAGTATTTCAGCCGTGGCTTATGCATATATGGGGAGTAGGGGGTGTATGTGTGTCCACATGTGCATATCTGCATGGAAATGCTAGGTTCAAGGACATAAGTAAAGCTCTATATTACGTACGTAAAAATAAAATACATTATACATATAAAAGCGCATTCCAGCTTAAGCATGCTTTCAATTTTGAAGATCTGGGCAAACAGATGTCTATGTGTCTTTACACACAAGCCTATACCCAGACTTCCAAAAAAGGAGGCACATTTGCAATCATGCATACATATGTGTGAGTGACTGTAAATACAAAGGAGGTATCCCTATATATAGCCACTTACTGTGCTTTGCTGCTGATATGCTTGCGTTGTGATTAAATATATCTGCACGTATTCATATTTTACATATATTTGTATGTGTATAAGCCATTCATATTAAAAGTGATGGCTATATCAATCCAACAAATGACGAATGTTATTACCCTTAAAGGATAATATATACTTAAAGGGGGCCTACAGGAAAAATGGAAAGTGGCTTTTTTCAGGTAGCATAGATAGGACAAGAAGTGATGGTTTTAAGCTGAAAAGAGGGAGATTTAGATTAGATATTAGGAGGGTACTTTTTACTGGGAAGGTAAAACATGGAACATGTTGCTCAGAGAAGTCATGGATGCCCCATCCCTGGAGGTGTTCAAAGCCAGGCTGGATGAGGCTTTGAGCAACCTGCTCTAGTAGAAGGTGTCCTTGCCCATGGCAGGGTAGTTGGAACTGGATGATCTTCATGGTCCCTTCTGATCCAAACTATTCAATTATTTAAGGATTTTGTGATCCTCTTTCTCACTTATAAATCATAAACTGCAGTAATTTACTGCAGTAATGAAACTGTGAGACAAGATACAGAGACATTCCTTGAGTCCTGGACTGAAAAGGAATTACAAAGAAGATGTTCTGGATTTGGTGTATGTCTGGGAATTAAGCAAAGGCGAACCTGTGCTGGGGTGTAGGGAGAGTGGTGTAGGTCTTCTCCTAGGATGCTAAAAGCTGGACTTGGCTCTTACACTTGTCCTTAAATGACCCGAGTCATTTTGTTCCAGCTATAGAATCTTTTTTATAACTGAAAAGACTGTGCAAGAAAGGAACTTCAACTCATGAACGTTTTAGGCTTCTGGACTACCTCTCCCAGGCGGTGTATTTGCAACTTATTTTCAAACCAGTTATAGTGAAAAGAAAAGCTGAAAGCTTACAGATGAACGTCTTAAACTCTCAGCTGTCTACTGTTGCATCATTAGGGAAAAGAACTAGAATGAGAGAGCGCCACATCTAAATTGAGAGTGTTATATTAGAGGCAGACTGCTTCTTCCAGTGCTTATCCTCATAGATACTGATAGCAGTAGCTGATGACATAGGCAGAAAATAACCTCTAGTCAAGTTCTGGGGTGGTAAAATGCAGTTGTTCCTGAAGGAGGCAGGACTGAAAGGTACCATTTACAATACCTTTAAGTGGATGCCTCTGGAATTCCAGAGTTCGCTTGTGAAATTACCATCAAGACTGCAGCAATTACTGGTGGCTCATGGAAGGGACCAAACTTGATACATAGCAGTCCTGAGAAATTTGTGATCAGCTCAATTTTGTCAACAGACCAAACTAATGTTAGGTTTAGTCTGTGAGTTACTTGCAAGAAAAACCCACCAAAACCTCAGAAAATGCTCCTATGTTTTAAGTATAGAACTTGGCCATATCTATACAAAATCTCTCAAAAACTCTCATGTTCCCCAGAAAAAATAAATATCCACTGGATCCCACTAAGTAATGTCTCAGCCTGATGTTAACTCAGTTGTGGATCTTCAGATCAATGACTGTCACAGAGGACACACATCTAGCTGCCTTAAGATGGGATCTGACATTCAGAGGCTTTCCAGCGTTACCGTGCCAGGGAGAGATGAGGCTGGCACTGCTGAGAAAAGCATCAACAGCCTCTGCAGCTTGTTTGCTTTTTAAGGGAAACAGTTTAAAGTACCATAACCGTATTTTTATAGATCAATTAACTTAACCTGCTAGTCTGCCTCTCACGGGTTTTTGAGATATTACTGTTTCGAAAGACTAAGCAATACCCAGAGAAAGTGAAAAGTTAAGTAGAGCCACCTGCATTTCCTCTGCTATTCATTTTAATGCCTAAAATAATAATATTTAAAGAGTTCAAAATAGTGAAGTCTGGGGAAAATATTTTGAGGGAGTCAATGAAAACAGGTTATGCAGTGAAAGGGGAAGAAACCACAAAATACACAACCAGCTTCTGTCACTTGAGACACAGGTAGAAATCTGTGTTGCACCACCCCAGTGTTGCTGATCCCCATGTAAGTAAAAAATTCCCCTGCTTTTAGAATCTGCTAAACCTGCTACCCATTCATAAGCTTAAAAAATTAACATGAAGTAAAGAAATTCTATTCAGAGACAAAGCACACTTGAAACCAAGGCCCTGACTACTTTGGGACAATTAAAGCACAGCCTGGGTATATTAATCACAGTCTCCTGGCCCAGTTCCAAGTTGGGCAATTACAATTTGCCTATCTCATAGTCTCCCCAGAGTTTCAAATGCAAGAGTTATTTGCGATTTCCTTCCTATAAAAAGTGTTGTTTAGTGCAGCCAGTAAAGACTGGTTTCATTCAAGTGATGGGTGAATGACCCACTTTGACTGTATGAAATGTGTAAAAGCACTTTGGGATCCTTCAGGAAGAAGGACACTTATTACGTGGTCATTTTACAGTGCTTTTATTATTCTAAGAGGAAGTACTCATATCTAGATGTTTCTTCACATGCTTCTTAGTAATCAAGTAATTCAGAGTTTGGCTTGTTTTTCTAAAAATTAATCTAGGTTAGGTTATTTGTTTTGTAAATTTAAGAAGATAGATTTGAAGTGCAAGCACTGTATCACTAAGACAGTTTAGGAAAACACACACAACTTCTTCTACTTTGAAAACTATTCAGATTGGGTTTTGAGCCAAAAAAAGATTAATGATTTATTATGGGGCTCATTAATCAAAAATTGTGTGTGCATGTTTTTTAAAGGACCAATTCCACTGTTCAAGTCAATTAGGTCCTCTAAAGCTATTACATTAGGAAGGAGCCACAATATTACCGAGACTTCCTGCAATATTGTTGAGACTTCCCTGAGCGTATTTAGAGTATAAAATAAATGCTATTATTCAGGAGATACTGAATTGCTAAGCTTCTTAAATTTGTACAATTGGGAACTTGAAGTACATTAAAATGCTGAAACTCATTAAGAGCCCTTTTCACAGCTGCAAAATTGTTGGCATTCACAGCACCATGCAGAACAATAAAACACTCCCCACACCTTTGAACAGGGCAACTTCCGTTCCTCCAGCTCCGCTTTAATGAATCACTGAGGCAGAACTGGTATCTAACCTCTCCGTCAACCTCCTCCATTGAAAGGGAGAAACAAAAAGCCACAACAACGCTAATATTCTGAACAGAAAAGCAAAATGTACAAGCATACTGCACTAACCCTCCCCCAACACAAAACTCTCAGCTATCACTACTACTTTGTTAGAATATAATTCAATTTTCTCCATCAACACCAAACAAAACATTTCCAGAGGCAGAAAAAAACCCATGTTTTTCTCCACAGCCACCCACCAAACCATGCCCAAGCAGACTTTGTTTCCTTGTGAGTCATTTTTCTGGACCCAAAGCACAAGACTCAGCGTTTTGGTGGGTGTTCTTGTCAATGGTAGTTACATTCTGTCACTCCACATGCTGACAATGTCCTCCTGCCCTGTTTACCGAGGAGCTGGGTTTTGAGTCTACAAAATGGCATCACAACAGCCTGAGTTCTGAGCAAACCTGCGGAAGCCCCATACAGGTTTCCTACATGTCCTCCAGTAGACACACAGTGCTAGTCCTGACAGAAGACAGCACCTTTCCAAGATTCAGCAAAATCGTATCTACTCTCCAACTCCATCAGGATAACCAGTCCTCAACTTTTCTCAGCTAGAGGACAGTCACTTTGCATACTGAGCAATTGCAAACAGCACTTAAAAACAATCCTTTTTGATGTGGTAGCAGCATGTTCTACCTCCTCCTCAGTCAGGTGGGTCACAACTGTGCCTCTAATATCTACAGGTCTCACCAATCCCAGAGTACAGAAGCCCAAATCTTATCAACATTTGTGTGCCTCAGTCTGATTTCTCCAGCTGAATGATTTGTTTCTAAGTAAATTTCCACTGGGCCACCTACCATGCTTCCTTTGGTATTTGAAAAATAGAAGAAAAAACATCCAGTACTGACCAAAAATTAAATGTAAGAACTATGGGAATAGAAATTACTCTAGAGATTTCACAAGATTCATCATTACAAGCTGGGTGTTGGACAAAACTGAAAGAAACAGTATTGGGACTATTACTTAGCTTGTTAAATTCTATGTGCAAGCTCTATCTGCTTATTCCAAACTATTCCCCAAAGCAACGAGTGGATTGTCTCCTTCAGAGGGGGAAATTGTTCCCTTTCCTCCTCTACATATTTTTGAAAGGAATGGAGGAAAGTGCAATGCCAAACTGGTGAAGAAGATTATGTACTTCAGAAGTGGGTTTGAAAGATTCCAAAAGAGATACTCACATTAAAGATTGCAGAATTAATTACAGAAAAAAAGGGGGTGGCCTTCTGCCTGGGTGTTCCCATCTACATCAAACAAACTCAAAGAAAGCAATATTACAAAGGAAGAGTAGACTATGACAAAAACAAGGCAAGTGGTTAAAGCAAAAGATGCTTTGACAGTGTACAAACTGAGAGGGTTTTGTTATAGGCAACGAAAACTGTAGCTTCTGAAGCTTAGCTCAAGCTACTCAAAGCCCTATGGTTCTTGACAAAACACAATATGATTGCTCTTGAAATCCAACTATTTTGGCACATGATTCTGACTCCATGCTTTCAGTCAGGAATACCCAACCCATGCCAAATGAAGAGAGCAGGGAAATCTGCCTGCTGATGGTTACAGGAGCACACACACGTGCACATAAACACCCCCCAACCCAGAGTGATCACATTTCTCAACCACTTCCTAGCCACAGAGGCTTAGGACCAGCCAGGGCTGGTGCATGGCCATCAGCAGTGTGGACAAAAAAGGTGTCTGCCTCAGTGTCAAACACTGAGTTTCTTCACACTACCTATGTTTAAACTTTTAGAAATGGAAATGAGCAGAAGAAGTCATTCTAAACAACTCGATTAAATTTAATTCTGCTATCAAAAGTCAAGAACTTCTAGCTAAGTGTTAAGGTTATGCCTGCTTTCGTTCTTGAGTAAGTTCCAGCTTGACCCTAGAAAGCTGCTTGCAGAAGCTGAAAGTGGTACCGTCCCTTCAGAGCTCATCCTCGTACGGGTTTCAATACTATTCCCTGCAATCCCCTGTGGGTTTGAGCATATGGCCTTTCCTTGCCAGATGATGTCAAAGGGATGAGTGCAAGGCTCAGGGTGGGGCAAATGAATAGCTCACAAGCAACTCCTGAGGTGCAGATATGGCCTGAAAAGTATATGCAACACCAGGACCCGTATTTCTGAAACAGCCAATAAGGAGAAAACAACCCATCAAATGAACCAAGAAGAGGGGAAGAGAAGAGGGGGGAGGGGTGGTGAAAAAAAAAGAAGAAAAAAAAGAAAGAGAAAATGTGAATGTATAAGTGGATTTCTGTTTCAGTTCTTTCAAGTATATAAACCAATGACGTCTTAATCAGCTGACCATTTTGTTGAGCCAACTTTTAGTAGCTATTTGAAAACCCCTACCACCAACAGGACCAAAATTAAGCTGTAAAGGAATACCTTTCTTAATCTTTTAAAATACTGTGTGTAGAAGTAAATCTGGAAATGAAAGACTTCTTATATTTTTGATACAAAGCAGCTAAGCTTTGGTCCAACTTCATAAAAGCAGTTTGTCAGGTACCAAAGTTTGAACTGACAATAAAAACCAAACAAAGAGTAAACATTAACTTGGCTAAGCAGGTTCAACACCACATTATGCTGAATGGGATGACTTATGTACAAGCTAAAGCATAGTAATTGTTTGTAAATCCCAGGATGAAAGGCTATAGGAACAGAAGAGTACACATCGCTAATCTCACATGCTCCTAAAGAATATCTAAAAGTAAGAATAAATCTTAACCAACAGCAGAGAAGCATGTACCAAATGCTGTTTTAAATTACTTCTGAAAATATAGCCCTCTGGTTTGGGTTTTGGGTTTTGTCTCTTTCATGCTTGTGTCCACTCTATTAAGAAGAAACGTTAGGGTTTTTTTCCACTGTTTTAACACGGTAAACTTCTAGATATACTTGTGCTACTAGACTCCCACATACAAATTCTTTAGTTAGTCAACACAAAGAGGACCAAACTTAGTTGAAATCTTCTTCTAAAATTATGTTCAAAGCTAGGAAATATTTCTACTCCCAGCAAGCTGAATAGAACTTGCAAGTTAGAAATTAAGTACAGCTCAACCCCCCCGAGAACAGTGCTACAAGACCACTTTCTTTCTGAAAATAGTTAAATAGTTAATAGAGGACTTAACAGTAAATGATGCTGAAAATGTGGATGTTAATTCACGAACATTATGATGACAATAAAATATAGTGAAGAGTTTTTCTAATGGCTTCCACAGTTTAAGAGAAGTGATGTCTCTTGAAGGGCAGGACCTCATGCTTCATAGTAAGCAAAAAAGGCAGCATTTGCCATCCTGGGTGAGGATACTGGTTCACCTAAGCTGGAGATGGCATCCCTTTAGTATCAGTTTTTTCATGGCAATGCAAAAGCAATAGCAGCGTTTATGTAAGGGAAAATGAAAAGATAAGTCATTGCTGCTTTATGTAGTACATACACAATAGCCTAAATTAACTTCTATTTCAGATTTAAACTTACTTCAGAACTGCTCTTTGTTTGCCATTAAAACTGAAGGATGGGTTAGGAACTTCCAAGACCATGCGTACATCATGATCATTTAGGAAATCCATCATCCCACTCTTTGGAGACCCCAGGACAACACCAAGGCTCCTGCTGCATGGATGGATGGCAAAATGTTTTCATCAAAGCACGTCTTTTAAGATGACGTCATCCTTCCAGATCATGTCAAGTACAGCCACTAAAACTGCAACCTACATATGGTCTAGATTAAAACTAACAAACAAACAAATCAGCCCTTAAATTATGAGGCCTTCCAGAAGCAAGGAGCCAAAAGTACAATAATGACTTTATACTATACTGTAGGGACTGACAGAGCCAACCACTGCGGCAGCCTATCTGGCACCACTCAGAAAAGAGACTGCTCACCATTTTCGTGCAAGCATGATGGCATAACACCTGCTCCCAGGGTAAAAGGGCTGTCAGGCTACTCTACGCTACACTGCGCTGTGGCTGGCAGACGCCCCTGAGAGTGTTGCACTGCTGAAATACATAACACAAACCACAGAAAAACCCTCTGTGTAACTGCATGCAACAGGCTTCGGACCTCAGCCCCAAGGAGCAAAGAGCTCCAGGATGGCTTGATATTAATGACAAAAATGAAGAAATTAAATTTGCGCAGCTTCCTATATTCAGTAAAGGAAATTATGCATTTCCCACAAAGCCTAATGCCAGCTCCACGGGGATTATATTACTATCTATTGTTTTGTTTGCTCAAATAAAACACCTGTCGAGGTCAGCTATTCGAAGAATTTTTAATATACCAGCCTTACACTACGGAGAGTAAGAAATGTTTATAGAGGCACTCCTGGTAAGATTGTTGGCTTTTTTTTCCCCCCAGGTAGGTGCATAATGATTTAATAACAGAAACAGCATGCCCACAAACCTCTGAACCTCAGATTTAAATAAAAACTAATATATCTGAAATCTGGGTATCAGTCTCCACAGCTCCTTCAGCTTTCCCTGTTATGAAAGGAGGCATAACCCTAGGATACAGCATCCTTCTTTTATAAAGTCCCGTCTTAAAGTGTCAAGAGTCAAGGAATTAAAAACAAAAGAGGCATAAATCACTGTCAATCATTAAAGTCTTTGATCCGCTCTTTGCTTCAGAAGGCATTATGCCTCCTAAATGGAGGGATCAATCACCGCACGCCAGACCTGCTGCTAGGCTCTCTTGCACCACACCACGCTGCCCGCGCGGAGGGCAGCTCATCACGGTGCAATCCAGCTTGCCTTTCAGACAAACCAATGGGCAAAAACATGCCAGCAGAAAAACAAAACGACATGACACAAACCCCATTGTGCAGCTACACAACAAGAGTACTGCCCTTTTTGGCAATTTTTTAGCCTTTTCTATTAAACGGCAGCTAGCTTCGTCCTGTCTTTTCTGATACTTTCTTATCAGGCGTTCCACCATCACCATTCCTCACTTGCAAATAGGATTATTGCTATTTTTTTAAAAAAAGTAAAAAGTATTTATGGTTTCACCTATTCATAACCATAGAAAATATTACCTTAGCCTGCCTTAACTTGTTTCATGCTTTTTTTACAGTGACTAAACAGATGACGTAAATAAGGGGGGAGAAACTTATTTACCTCTTCCTGAAGTGCAAAACCTGTCAAAATGGGGCACATTTGTCTCACTAAGAACACTGTAGAGTTAAAAGAAAAGAGAAAAAAAAATCAAGAGAGAGATGAACTTTCTCACCAAAAGGTATGACAGTTATTTTGGTATAAAAGATATGTATGCTGACTTAGAAACCTACTGTTAACCAGGACAGGCCCTGCTGTCCTTTGAGGATGGATCCTATAAAAAGGCTCAAGCAGAAATCAGCTGTGATGCTCTGTACCCACGCAAGAGGAGGTACAATGCAAATCAAGTAAATATGGCAGGATTAGACCCTTAACTGCAATGCTGGCTCCCCTTTGAGAGGGAGATAGACCAGTGGAGTAGTGCTCTCTCACTAACTCAGCAGCCTGCTGGAGCTGGTGTGTCCAAACACCATCCACCTGCAAACTGCAAGGTTGGGGTTACAAGAGATGGGGAATGGCAGCAAGTTCCTGCCAGACAAAGGAAATCTGCTCCCCTCAACCAGACAGCAAAACCCCAGATCCCCCTGGTGAACAAGTACCAGGTGCTGCAGGTGGAATCCAACCCTAAGGATGAGGATGATGGCTCCCACAGCCTAGAATCTTTCCCTAGGCCGCACCATCCTCAGAAAAAGATAAAAACATCCTCCATCAAGAAGAAGAGGAGGGTGCTTGTTGTAGGGGACTCCCTCCTAAAAGGAATGGAGGGACCCATTTGCAGACCGGACCCGCTCCACAGAGAGGTCTGCTGCTTACCAGGGGCACCAGTGAAGGAAGTAGCTGGAAAACTTCCTTCCCTGGTCCACGAGACAGACTACTATCATCTGATAGTAGTCCAAACTGGTAACGATGATCTAGTAAACAGAAAGACCAAAGCCATCAAAGAAAGACTTCAGGGCCATTGGGAAAATGATGGAGGGCTCTGGGGCACAAATAGTATTCTGCTCCATCCCAAGGCTAAATACAGAGGAGCTGGAAGTCAGGAAGAAGAATTCGATTAATGCCTGGCTCTGAGCCTGGTGTGAGGAATGGGGCTTTGGCTTCTTTGATCATGGGGTGGCTCACGCACCCCCAGACTTTGCTGCTAAGGATGGGACACGCGTGTCTCCTAGGGGGGCTAAAGCCCTTGCTAAAAACCTAGCTAAGCTCATAAATTGAGTTTTAAACTAGATGTGAAGGGGGAGGGGGTTAAGACCAGGCTAGACAGGAGCGAGCCTGGACGTGGGGCAATAGTGACTCGGAGAGGGTGTGCTGGGGAGGACCACCACTACATCACCACACAGAAAGTGGGGGAGAACACACCTGGGGGTGCTAAGGGAGATACGGGCACTCTGGAGCTAGCTACTCCAGTTACCAGGCAATTGGGAATGAACTCTGTTCCCTCTAAGAGGGCCGAAGGCTCGGCAGCTCAGCTGAAGTGCATTTACACCAATGCACGCAGCATGGGGAATAAGAAGGAAGAGCTGGAAGCTGTTGTAGGGCAAGAAGCCTATGATGTCGTTGCCATCACGGAACTGCGGTGGGACGACTCATATAACTGGAGTGCAGCTATGGTGGGGTACAAACTCTTCAGGCGGGACAGGAAGGGCAGGAGAGGAGGTGGGGTAGCCCTCTTTGTAACGGAGGACTTGGACTCTGTTGAGATGGATTGTGGCGATAAGGAGATTGAGTGCCTGTGGGTTAAAATCAGAGGAGCCCACCAGAAGGTAGATTTTGTGATGGGAGTCTGTTACAGACTTCAATCTTCCTGATACCTGCTGGAAGTACAATAGAGCAGAAAGGAAGCAGTCTAGGAGGTTCCTGGAGTGCGTGGAAGAGAACTTCCTTGCACACCTGGTGAATGAACCAACAAGGGAAGGTGCCCTCCTGGACCTGCTATTTGTGAACAGAGAAGGCTTTGTGGGGGATGTGGCAGTAGGTGGACGCCTAGGACTAAGTGATCATGAGATGATAGGGTTTTCTGTTCTAGGTGAAGTGTTAGCAGGACAGTAGCATTAAATTTCCAGAGGGCAGACTTTGAACTCTTCAGAAGGCTGGTTGGCAAAGTCTCATGGGAGACAGTACTTAAGGGCAAGGGAGCCCATGAGGGCTGGGAGCTCTTCAAAAAGGAAATCCTAGCAGCTCAGGAGAAAGCCATCCCCATGTTCTGGAAAAAAAGCTGGCAGGGATAAAAAACAGCTTGGTTGAACAGAGAGATCTTAAGTGATATCAAGAAGAAGAGAAATGTTTATGGGCTCTGGAAGAGGGGACAGGCCTCCTGGATGGACTACAGGAGAGAAGTGAGATTGTGTAGAGAAAAAATCAGAAGGGCTAAGGCTCAACTAGAAATCAGATTGGCAAAGCCTGTGAAAGATAACAAAAAATCCTTCTATAAATATATAAATAATAAAAGGAGGACTAGGGAGACCATACAGTCCCTATTGGATGCAGAAGGAACAACAGTGACAGGGGATGAGGAAAAGGCTGAGGTACTTAATGCCTTCTTTGCCTCAGTCTTTAATTGTAAAGAAAATCGTTCCATCTGTGTACAAACCCAGGAGCTAGAGGAGCAAAATGAGGCTCCCGTGATCCAAGAGGAGGTGGTCAGAGCCTTGCTAGCCCGACTAGACACCCACAAGTCTATGGGGCTAGATGGGATTCATCCAAGGGTATTGAAGGAGCTGGCAGATGTGCTGGCCAAACCCCTTTCCATCATCTTCCAACAGTCCTGGAAGACTGGGGAAGTCCCACTGGACTGGAGGCTGGCTGATGTTGTGCCCATCTACAAGAAGGGTCGCAGGGAGGATCCAGGGAACTACAGGCCTGTCAGTCTGACCTCAGTGCCAAGGAAAGTCATGGAGCAGGTGATCTTGAGTGCTATCATGAAGCACATGCAAGAGAACCGGGTGATCAGGCCCAGTCAACACGGGTTCACAAAAGGCAGGTCTTGCCAAACTAACCTGATCGCCTCCTATGACAAAGTGACTCGGCTGCTGGATGAGGGAAAGGCTGTGGATGTGGTCTTCCTGGACTTCAGTAAAGCCTTTGACACAGTTTCTCACAGCATTCTGCTTGAGAAACTGTCAGCCTCTGGCCTGGACAGGCACACACTCTCCTGGGTGGAAAACTGGTTGGATGGCCGGGCCCAGAGAGTGGTGGGAAATGGTGTGAAATCCAGCTGGAGGCCAGTGACAAGTGGGGTTCCCCAGGGCTCAGTGCTGGGTCCAGCCCTGTTCAATGTCTTTATCAATGACCTGGATGAAGGCATTGAGTGCACCCTTAGCAAGTTTGTGGATGACACTAAGCTGGGTGGAAGTGTCGATCTGCTGGAGGGTTGGGAGGCTCTGCAAAGGGATCTGAACAGGCTGGACTGCTGGGCAGAGTCCAATGGCATGAGGTTTAACAAGGCCAAGTGCCGGGTCCTGCACTTGGGGCACAACAACCCTGTGCAGTGCTACAGACTAGGAGAAGTCTGTCTAGAAAGCTGCCTGGAGGAGAGGGACCTGGGGGTGTTGGTTGACAGCGACTGAACATGAGCCAGCAGTGTGCCCAGGTGGCCAGGAAGGCCAATGGCATCTTGGCTTGTATCAGAAATGGCGTGACCAGCAGGTCCAGGGAGGTTATCCTCCCTCTGTACTCGGCACTGGTGAGACCGCTCCTCGAATCCTGTGTTCAGTTCTGGGCCCCTCACCACAAGAAGGATGTTGAGGCTCTGGAATGAGTCCAGAGAAGAGCAACAAAGCTGGTGAGGGGGCTGGAGAACAGGCCTTATGAGGAACGGCTGAGAGAGCTGGGGTTGTTTAGCCTGGAGAAGAGGACGTTGAGGGGAGACCTCATTGCTCTCTACAACTACCTGAAAGGAGGTTGTGGAGAGGAGGGTGCTGGCCTCTTCTCCCAAGTGACAGGGGACAGGACAAGAGGGAATGGCCTCAAGCTCCGCCAGGGGAGGTTTAGGCTGGACATTAGGAAAAAATTCTTCACAGAAAGGGTCATTGGGCACTGGAACAGGCTGCCCAGGGAGGTGGTTGAGTCACCTTCCCTGGAGGTGTTTAAGGCACGGGTGGACGAGGTGCTAAGGGGC
The DNA here is from genome assembly GCF_032191515.1 of Phaenicophaeus curvirostris. Lineage (NCBI taxonomy): Eukaryota > Metazoa > Chordata > Aves > Cuculiformes > Cuculidae > Phaenicophaeus > Phaenicophaeus curvirostris. The sequence goes on along the minus strand of NC_091397.1, from coordinate 46,433,078 downwards.
ATGGTTTAGTCTTTGATAGGAATGGTTGGACTCGATGATCCGGTGGGTCTCTTCCAACCTGGTTATTCTATGATTCTATGAAAATACCTGTTTAATAGGGACATACTAGGCTTGTGACAAGAGTTAAACAGTTATTCAACTTAATTCAAACAGGTTTGTCACTTCAAGGCTGCTATTTCTCACGTGTTTCCCATGGCTGAATTCTGTCATCCCTCCTCAGTTTGAGGATTACTCTTTTCCATAAACATTCCCTTTAATTTCAGATGATGGCAATCATGGGCACAATCTGGTCTTTATAAACAGGGAGTTGAAGAAAAAACAAATGTCAAACAGAGATAAAAGTAGCATTGTACTTTTAATTATCAAAGTATTTTGTTTCATTTAAGGGAACAGATCTTTTTTTAAGGGAGCTGGTCTTTTCCAGCTGCCTTGCATCATCACAGCAATGTAAAGCACTGTAAATCCAGTTCAGTCGAACGGTTACAGTGAGTTAGCAGCTGCTTTACATCACTGGAGCAGCATAAAGCAGCAAGCATTTGAACATAACCTATACTCTCTCAAGGCGCTTTTCTTTACCAAAAAAGAAAAAAGTTTTTGTTCCCCATCACTGACTGCTGCTTAACTGCGACAGCAGAGCCATCTAGTTAAGTGGAATAAAAGATACCAGAAAAAAATCTCTGCAAACAATTTTGAGGTAGAATTTGCTCACTTTAATCTCTTTTGGCTAGCAAGAACACTTCAGTCTCTTCAGAAGGTCACTGATGGGAAAAAACAGTTTAAACTAATGTGCTTCATTTTTAAATCTGATTTTAGACAGTTCCCAATCTAATGCTTTAACACAAGTTAGAAGGGCAGATGCATTGTTACTTAGGACTCGGAGCACAGAGAAATCAATACCCAGAGATAAAGACAGATAAGCACTTTGGGCGGATATGAAATAGGAAGAAACACATCGCTCTCAAGGCCTTCCTGCTTAGTTAATGCAATGTAAGTGGAAGTATGGTATCTTCCACAAGGTGATTGCAATGCTTGTTTTACTTGCTTTCAGTCTCGTGTCCATTCAAGGGCTCCCTCTGTTCATGCACTGCACTGCAGCACGATTAGCTGAGCAATTAACTATGCCCTACATGGTCCTTTTTTTCACCTAATTATTGCTTCATTTCTCAACTGGATGGAGCAATTGTTCCTGTTCAGCTAAGCTCTTAGGAACCACAGCTACTAATTTCCTAGATTTTATTTTTTTTTCTAGTGGAAGACAACCAGCAGCTCAGAGCAAGTATTTTCTTCTACCTGAATGCCAGAGAAAAGGGGAGTAGCTCCACGGGACTGGCCTCACTCTTCAAGTGTGTTCCACTCTCCATGTGCATGCACACACACACTCACTCACTTTCAGTTCTCTTCTTTTACACAGTCATGTTTGGAAGGTGACTATAAAAACAGAAGTAGACATCGCTCCCATCTCCTATCTGTGAACAGTAGCTGTTTTATCCTAGTTCCTAGGGCAATGAGGCAAACACGCTGTTTGTTTGTTCATCATTTCTTAACATAATGGCAGCTTACTGCCTAACCCAACAGAAAGCTAGTTTTTTCAAAGATAAAATATAGCTCTACAAGTCTTTTGCCATAAAGAGAAATGAGAGACCAAGCAAGTTCCCCCAGTGGCAAGAAAAAAAAGGAGCATACGTTCACATTTTGATAGACAGTACAGCATCCATGTAGGAGAGATGCCTTATAAAAAAAAAACCTTCATCATGAAAAAGTTTTGCTCAGATTTTGTGAGTTTCTGAAACATCCCCATCAATCAACTTTCCAATAGAAATCTACAGGAAACTAAGCTTTTTTAGTGGTGATGCTCAGCACATGATGTGTTAACAATACTGTTGCAGCTAACTGTGCAGCATCCCTTCTTGGCTCCACTCTCCAACACGATGATACCGTGGTTGGCTGAGTTACAGGAACATTCCGTTTGCCCAAGTTACCTCTGTATTTGCATCCCTACTGGTCTGCAGAGATGCTGCAAAATGCAGAACTTCATTTACACACAAGGCTTTTGTATGTGAAATTGTTCACCCTCGCATCCTTCTTTGCCATTAGTTGTGACATATCTTAGGTGAGGTTGGGCTCAGTGCTCTGGCCTGGCTGATGCATCGTTCCTGATGGATGTTGCAGAAGTGCTGTACCAGCTTCCCCATCAAGAAAGCAAATATGTAAACTTGAACACAGACAATACTTTCTCCAAATGACAATTACTTGAGTGCTTTCTTGCAAGCCATTTCAACTCAATTACTCCAGTGAGCAGTAACATTTAATTTTACAGCCTGAGAGCACAGTTATTCTGCAATTTAAATGTTCCTGGCAATTTCAATCATACTACAGGCTTCATGCAATTTTCTGTTCCTGACATCCAGTGGCAGAAACCACAGAATTGATTCCACTTGCCACAGTTGCACGCACTCATAATGATGCCATTGCAACAACCTGCTAGCCTGGCACCCATGCCATCAGGTCCTGGGCATACCCATAGCTCAGTACTACCATTCCACCAGATAAAAATGACACCAGAGAAAGGGGAAGAAGGCAGAGCCCTCAATAACACACCTGCTGCTACTTCAGGAAGCCAACAGCAGTAACAAGAGCAATTTACCCTCCAAATGTCCCATTTTTCAGATTCCTTGTAGCACAGGAAGACCAGACATTACATCCCAGAGGTTTCAAACACAGCCCATCACGCCAGACTGCCAGCCTCTTCCTACTACTGACTTTACTCACTCTGAATTTTCAGTAGGGATGAGCACTCTCTCTTCCCCTCCCTGCACCACAAGGAGGGGCTTAGCGTGGTGGGGCACTGTGATGATTCCCAGGTGACAATACAGCTCTGAAGCTCTCAGCCACTTCTGCTCTGTATTTATGAAGGATGGCTGAAGCTTGCATCCATAAGAAATTAAGACCCTGCCTTTGGAGACAAGTGGAGCTGCTGTCACTCATTGGAATTGGAAATGTGTGTTCTCACAGCGAATGTGCCTGCCTTATTAACAAGAAAAATAATTCTTTTTTTTAAACATTACCATTTTAGGGTTTGAACTTAGGGAAAAGGTGTAGCTTTCAGACCTGTCTTTCCCATTTCTACAATAAAAAAAAAAAAGGAAGGAAAAGTCAATTTAATTTAAACTTTCATTTTGAATACCAGTCATAAACATTTCTCATGATTTTTCAGTACCCAGTTTAGACTGTTTGGACTCCTGGTTTACCAGTACTGGTACCCGTGCTTCCTTACCCCACATCTGAGCAAGGTAAGGGTGAGTGATGGACTTGGGCAGCGTCCATTGAATGTAGGCACTAGTCAGAAAATGAAGGGCTCACTTTCTTCCTTTTCCTGCCAAAATGTACAGGAGTGAGATGCCTACCATGGTGAAACAGGGGGCATTTGAGTGCAATGTGAGTGACATCAGTGCCATTTTGGATAGGCAATTTTTTGTTCCTGCAGCTGCAGGTCCCCTCACCACCTTGCCAGAATGCAGCAAAGCAAGCTGGAAGAGAAGCAACAGAGGGTTGCCTGGCTGCCAAGCGCAGAAAAATGCAAGGATGGCTCAGCACCAGCCACAATCCTCCTCCCTACATCTAAGCTAGACAGATTCCCAGTCTTCCTTGCCTTTCCTCCTTCCTCTACCCAATTATTTCTCCCAGATAACAAGCATTTATCACTAGGAAGATCCTGTATAGATGCAGAGTTTCTCTCTGGTTGTGAACACCTCAGCTGAAGTTAGCACACATAGATAAGGCTGAGTGTGAGACAGAGCCCTGCAGATCAGCTTCTATCCAAATCCCCAGTGCTACAATTAAATTAATTGCTATGTCCAGTAAAAGAGTTTTAATTTCACAGGAATTCAGGCCAAGCTAAAATATGTCTTTCCTTCATGAAGACTATATAACAAACTCTAATGGCATGGGATTTTTCTTTTGTCATTTTTATTAGTTATTAATTTTGAGGAAAACACCTCAAATGTTTTCTGTAAGTGTGATCAAATACATTATGCTATGGAAAATGTGCTATCTGCAAATGAAGACAATTATAAATAATGTATAAAAATAGACTACAGGAAGTCACATCTTTCACAAAAAATGAATAGTCTACTTTGAATGGATATGCTTCCCACAAAGCAATAGTTTCACTGAAAAGAAATTTTTTGGTGCTGTAGCAAGTATTTACTCTTCAAAGATAACTTCTATTTGAGTTCTTGATACAAAAATTAATAATACAAAATAAACCTACGGAAAACAAAAAGTAAAAGAGAAGAGACTTAGCATATAACATCAATGACATCAACTTCGATTTTTCTATCCATTCCTTATGTACTTATGCTTTGGTGTTGATTCAAACAATTTTTATCCAGCATTTTTCCTTAGAGAAATCTATGCCCACAACTACTGCACCTGCTTGGTAAAGTCAGTTTAGAGCATCATACTCTATATGTTCTTTACAAATAGATGACATGTCCACATGTAAATCCCAATACAATAAATGCTGGATTTACTGTTTTGCACAAATCATCTGGGTGACACATTCATGGCTCAATGCTTTGGATTTACTGTGCATTGCGACACAGTGTAGCATGCATGAGCAGCGACTCCAATCACTCTGCACAACATCTGCACACTCTGGACATGGCTACAGCCCATGAAGTTGTCCCAAGGGTCCCTACAGTTGGCAGCGAAAGTGGAGTTGAGTTTAACAAAGGTCCCATATACTGCTCAAAAACTGCCTTGAAAATCTTCCCAGGAAATTCCATTTGGAAAAGAAAGACATTCATGGAAAAAAGTGGGTTATGCTCCTCTTCCAAAACTCTCCCCCGTAACTCAGTTTTGAAGGGCTGACCAGTGGATGAGCTGGAGGACTGCTTGGGTGGTTACCTGTTTCCCAGGGAGGCACAGGAGCTGTCTGCAATGTGCCAGTTCCAGAAAAGTAAATTCAAAACATATGGAGCCTTTCTTTTCTTTCTTCCCAAAGAAAAAAAAAATGAGTTAAATGCATAAGAGCCCTGGGAGAGCTGCTGTTCAACTACACATAAAACATTCACTCCCCTCAGTGTGTGAATCGGCCACTTGATAGAGCTGTGTGTAAACTGGGGAACTAGGGAAGTTGTTGGGTATAAAGGATGAGCATACATTTTTCTCTGAGGCTTTAGTTTCAGTTCAGCTCCAGAGAGCCAGCACTGTTGCTGCTAGACACCATCTCAGTTATTCCTGCAAAATAATGGATGGTATCAACCCATCTCCTAATAAAGAGTTCATCAGGAAGGCTGCCATTGTGATCAGCTTCTTTTTTTAGGGCAGCTTTACAGAACAGGCTAAAAAAAGAAAAAAAGTAAAAATCAAAACCCACCTCCCCATGCACCAGTGTGGCAGCAATGCTGTGAAGCTGGAGCTTAAGAGGGATGGAGGGGAAAGGAGGAGGGGAAAGGAGGCCCCTCCTACAGGCTAACATACCTCGTCTTTCACCCTCCCAGCAAGAAAGGCAATCTTTACAGTGTTGTACTCGATGAACACTAATAGAAGGCAGTGGTGGAGCAGGCAACGGTGGAGGAACCAAACGACTTCTGTGGAATAGTGGCATTTCAGTTTCCTAATATAATGCTGTGAGTTTGAGAGGCCAGCTAGTTATAATGACAAGGAATTTCTATAACATTTTATAGCATTGTAGTGGTCAATGGGAAATGTTTCATTGGATGCTCTTGCAACAGTTGCTGCCGAGTTCTCCACCAAACCCCCTCTCAGGTCCCTCTTCTTTTCTCCAGTGTGTTTAAAACAAACTCGGCCATGCTTTACATTTTATTTGAGAGAAAGACAGTTAGGAACAGAGGACAGCTACACTCCTGTATACAAACTTGTATGTTATACCAACCTCTAATGTCATAAAACAGAAAAATAAAATAAATATCTGGTTTAGGGTTCTTTTTATGACAATGGCTACACTAATTGGAAGTGCAAATAAAGATAGACCAGTGAAAATAGAAATGAGATTGTTCATCTAAACAAGAAAATAGAAATGATTCATGTCTAGTAGCCTGAATGATGTATTTAAGAAATAACGTCACAGAGTTGCTCATTGTATTTGCTGCAGTATGCAACATTTCTGTTCTCTAGATTGACCCAGTACTCCATTTTGACTTAAGGAAAAATCAAGAATCATCTTGTTCAGTGCTGTTGGCTATAAAATATGCTTCACATGTAGAATATATAAAACATTTACATGCACCCCTGAATATTTCAGAATAGATCCGTCTCATTTGTTTCAGAGTTCTGCAGCTGCTCTTCACTAAGCTTGCACTCTCTTTTTTTGACACAGTCAAATACCTTGGTTCTCAGATTGAAGATGCTATTCGAGTAAATCAATTTCATTACAAATTAAACTATTCTGGTTGATTGCTTTCAATAAACATGGTATGCGTTGTTTTCTTCTCAGTCTCATACAGATCAGTAAGGTCGAACACTTGCTTTAGACATTGTTTACTCTTAATCATGATCTTCCAATAAAAGCACATACCACTCCAACTTTGCACTCCAATTCTGGTTGCGGCACTTAGAGCATGCCTGTATTGCAGGCATACATTTGAAATAATGTGATATGAATATATTAATTATATTTGTATTGCCTATTAAACTAATATTTATCTAAATCCCCATGACCACCACCAAATTGGCCACCACAGCTGAGGTCTATCTATGACAGTTTGACCTGCCCCCCAACTCTGATGTGTCTTTATCTAGCAACTCCCTCTCTCAAAAAATGTTTTCAAGACTGTAGACATTCTTGAGCATCGTCACAACAGTGTTCCCAACTACAGTGCATAATTACTGGGGCTTACAGCTGTCTCCTCTAAGTCTCCTCACAGGACAGTAGAAAAAAAACCAGAACTGCTCAGAAAGGAAGTGAGGGCCCTGCTGTTGCCCAAGAAAATATAGCGAAGTACAAAATTGGAGCTGTAATTTGAATGGTTACCAGCCAAATTTCTAGTGTGTCTGTGGCTGGGTGAGTTTCAAAGAATGAATGAGGGTTCGGAACATTTCTAGTATTATCTGAAATGTGCAATGCAGCCTTACTTCATATAAAAAGGATATAGCATAATGAAACACAATATTATTTTAGCAGATTAAAACAGAAAAGAGCAATTCTTACCTTAAATAGTCTCTTGCATTATCCAGATATAACAAGGACAGACCAAAACCTCAGTAAAATAAATATAACCAGCTACCAAAAAATTAATGTTTCTTCTTTCAGCTATATTCTTTTTACCTCAAGTACTATTGTCATCATTATCCATCCTTTGGGGAGGAACAGAAGACTAACTGCTCACCAGGATTATACTACTTTTTCAGTCATCAGCTACAATGTTAAAAAAGCCAAGTACTATTTAGTCATCTGCTTTATAACAAAGTTTTCTAGAAGAATTTCCCCTCTAAGATTAAAGACAGAATAATGGAAGTAGACAGGGTCCATTTTTCTAAAGAAAAGAACACTATCTCCCTCAAAATAGAATAAAGCCCTAATCCTTCCACAAAGCCAGCAGCTGAGTAAGAATGGAACCAGTCTACCCCTATTGTCTTCTGAGAAGGCATGGAAACTTCTTGCTTACAGAGCTTAAACAACTATGTTGTATTTAACATAATTCCAAAAAAAAAAAAATGCCAGCCTTAAATTTGCCTATTTGTAAGAGGGCACAAACTGATCATCCCACCACCAGCAGACTAGCTGAACAATTTATTTGTAACACTCCTCCAGATGCAAATACGAAGCTGAAAGACTAGCAAGGTCATAGCTGAGGAAGGTATGATTTTAAGCGTGCCGAGATCTGTAGAGTCCAATGCATTGTCTTTACCCAGCTTCTGCTGTGTTAGCAGGGAGAAAACACTGCAAAGAATATTGATAGTCACTGTTTCCGTGGCTCAAAGCCTAATGAAACATTATCGGTTCATTTCAATTCCCGTAGCTATTGGTTATGAAGATGCACTGCTTCAAACAACAGCAATATTGATAACACTAGAATTCATAAAGGTGGTGCTCATGTGACAACTTCAGGGCACTGTATCTGAAAGCACGTGACTGCAGGCATTACCATTAATGATCATAATTTCAAGTTCAATATGAAAACTTTAGGGAAACCAAACGTTTCCTCAAGCTAATTACACTTAAAGGCAAACCATGATTTTACTCTATGCATATTGTGAAGTAGACTGATGGGCTGCAGACTCTGTGCGCTAGTATGAGCCGCTCTTCTCTGCACATCAGTGGTCCCCCTTACTACATCACTTGTTACAATTAAGTCAAACCCTATGCTCAGCCAGATGTTTCAAAGTTAATAGAGATCAATTAGGTGAGATTTTAAGGCTGGATTTTGTGCAAAAAAGCAATCTGTTGCACCAATATGTATGAACACTATGGATACCCACTACTTTTTGAAAGACCACATGTGAAGAGAGGTAGCTGCTCACAGACACAGACATTTTTCCACAAAACCTTTATATTTATTAATAGGCTACTTCTCACTTAGTGCTCCCCTCACCTCTAGAGCATAAATGAGGATTTAGACATTAGCCTTATAGACAGGGGGTGTTTTTTTTAGGAATGTGTTAGCGTTTCCAACAATCATATTTTCTTTTTTGTTATTACTCGCTGATTTCCTGTGTGGATAAGTTGTTAAAAAGTGTCCCCCAAAAGGAGAGCAGAGAAGAACAATAATGAAAGATGCTTTAAAGTTTTACAGAAAATTTTTCTTCTCCAGCAGTAACATTAGAATTTAAAAGTCTAAAGTCATTCAGGGATAAAACTAAATCTCAGCTCATTGAGAAATTTGGTGTTTGTCTTCTCACTTCAGTGAAATAAAATTCCCCTGCTGGCTACCAAAAGGTATATTATTCTATTGCTTAGAGAAATATCCTACTATACTTTCACAGTGCTTATGCCTCTTCCTTGAGCTTCTCCTGAGAGCCACTCTGATAACCCACTGCATTTGGCCAAGTTCAGTGCAACTCCTCTCACCTTGTAGTGGACAAATTCCAAGCCTCACTGTAAGATTCAAAATTTCCATCCTTTTTAAAGTGAAAATGAGATCACAACAGATAAATCACCCTTCCTTTCGAGGTCACCGACGTGATGTGTGCATTATGATGTTCAGAAATTTCAAACAGGAAAAGCAAATCCCAGGAAAGACGAACTAGAGGAATAGGCAGGTCAAAATGTCCAAAATTCATCTTGTACACAAGCTGGTATACTAAATACTTCATTTGTGTACATTTATTTTCCCTTACATATAAATGCAGCTTCAGAAGGAGCTGTCATATTTGGCCATCAGACATACAGAGAGACAATGTACAGATACAAAATTCCCTTCACTGGTAGCTGGTATTATACTCTAGAGTATAGTCGTATAAATTATACTTGTTTGAATAATTCTTGTTGCTGTTCTTTTCCTGTTCATGTAAGTTTTTACCTAAATGCTATTTTATTTGTACTTAACAAATCCCTTTATCAAATAAGAAACTGGAACGGCCTTCTTTACTAGCCCCATAATATTAAAAGCGCAATGCAAGTAAACTCTAATAAAAGAAAAGGAACAAATAGTAAAAGATGACAAACTGACATTGCTTTGCAGCTCACTTGGGTGTTGTGAGGAGCAGTTCCAATCTCAGCAGGCAGCTCTTCATTTCAACACATTGTAAAGCTATCTCATGTTGGGACTTAGGGAGAAATTGCAGCTTCCATTCAACCCAATTGGCCACGTTAGAAAACTAGTCTTCATTAAACTTGTAAAACATGATTGCTAGAGTGCAGTGCATAGCACCTTCTAATAACACAGTTTAAACACCAGTCAACACAACAGAAGAGGTAGAGAAACATAACAGAAGTATCAAAGCTAAGTCAGCCCTGAAAGGTCTGGAGCTGTTTAAATGTTTATCCAAATCTCTTTGGACTTAGAATCAAGAAGAGAAGTCTTGTGTGAACATAGTAATGTTTTTCTCCAATACCTGTTTGCAGTCAGGCTTCAAATATCAAGAAAAAAAGACCAGAATAACAAGGAAGAAATAGATGATGTTTGAATGAAGAGAACTATGTTTTTTCCTTTTCACCTCTCACTGGTTGAAATCGCTCTGTCACCCCACAGAATACTTAATTCCAATTAAATGTTTCACTTCAAAGAGTTCCTCCATTATCTTAAAAAGGAAATATGAAGCAAGTAATCTCCAAGGGAAAGTAAACAGTAATCTAACATACTGCTGAATTTTAGAGTGTGGGTTGGGAGAGACAGCATTCAGTAAACAGCAAAAACAGTCCCAAATAAAATGAAAATGAAATAAATAAACAAACAAACCCAAACAAACCAAACCCAAAATCAAACAAAACAAAACAAAAAGCTCAAAACAAAAAAAACCACAAAACTAACCTGACATAAGTTACAAATCCAGTGAGAAGGCAAATGGGTTTTGAAAGAAAAGCAAACTTTTCTCCTTACTGTTTTCAACATTAGGAAATTTTTTTCATAATTACATTGTGTATCTTATTAGTGTTTGGGCATTTTGAAAGTGTAACTAGATTATCAGCTTACAGCATTATGAACAGAAAGTCAGGTGATACTAGGAGGGTTTAGTTTCAGAGAGGTGTGTCAAGTCAAACTTTCAAACTTTGCTGGAAAGAGCATGCTTGCCTTCAATGTTTTTACACTTGGGAGAATTCTCCCCTTAGAGGCTGAGATCTAGTCAAATTTCAGTGCTGTTGACTTCACAGAATTTATTTGATTTCAAACTTCAATATTTATAAAAATTCAATGAAGATATCTGAAAACAGGCCTGTTGAACCTGATAGATAGGAAAGTAATGTCCAACACACAAATAAATGTGCAGAGACTCCCATCAAAAAGAAGATGGCTTCACTAGGTCCTTTTCCATCTTTCTTGCTTAAGTACTACAGGCAATAAAATTATTTCCACAATGTTTCTTCATAAAGTAAGTGTTCAAGTGAATCAGTACTTGTAAACAAGCTCTACTGAGGATTCATGCTGCCAATTTAAGATAAACTATTTTGTATATTCAACTCCATTTCTCTGGTAAAATTTCCCTAATGAAATGTAGTAAAACTCACAAACCATCAGATCAACACACACCAGCAAAATTAAACCCCTGAGAATATTCCCTTCTTTATTTTTATTAGTACAGCTTTAAATATTCAAAATCTATGGGTCATAAAATTATGCTTAGGGCAAAGTTTTCTCGTAAGTTCATTTGTGCATATTTTTAAATAGATTTAAAAACTAAATAATTTCAATCTCAATCTTAACACAGAGACAAACAGTGTAAGTAGTGATGGTAGCAGATCTTAACAAGCCCCTCCTCAAACTGAAAATTTTAGGATATTCCAGGGCTAAAGAATGCCCCAGGCAGTAAGAGGAATGTATTTAAATGCCTGAAGCAGTTTATACAAAGCTTCAAATTTCTACAGCAGCCTCCACATTCCCTTCCTTACAAACACAAGATAAAATTACTTGGAATTTCCTTACATTATTACTTACATTATTAGGACAAATAATAACACTATCAAGAGTCAGACAAGGTGATTTGTGATTATTTTGCATAGAAAGATCACAGATCAATATAAAACCTGACCAGCTGGTTAGAAAAACAGGTTTCCACATAGTTTACACACATACTGCTCAGCATATAATTTATTCTGTCATTACCCCAGTCACAAAATGCAAGAGGAAAAGTTCACATCTACTTTCTTGCAAGAGATGCAGCATATAGCCATGCTCTGGCACACTGACCGGCTCTCAGTATACCCAGAGAGATCAAAGCACTATTGGCAGCACCCAGACTTGGCTCCACAGACTTATACTGTGTATCCCACAGAGGTATCGATTGGCATCACTGCAGCCCTATGCACAGAAAAAGTGATGGAAAGCCACAATGTGATTTGAAGGGGAAGATATCTTTTTTTTTTTTTTCCTCTCAAGCAAGCCAAGACAGCCTGTGATGTGATGTGGATAGCTTCAGGAGATAAAGGATGCATTATCTGCAGTCACTGCGAGAAGGTTGTCCTCACGTTCACCCTAAGAATCAAAAGATGCTAGACCCATGCTGAGTCACAGAAGACAGCCTTGCAACTCCTCACGAGTTTTTGTCAGAACTGAATGTAAAAGGAAGGCTGAGGAAGGGGCAAAAGAAGGTGGTAAGTTGTGGAAGCTGACTGGCACTTGGGGAAGAGAAGCTACTGCGAGCAGGATCTGCAGGGGACGTGACACCTCGTATTTATCTACAAGAGCTTATAAGCACCAGGAACAATATTCAGTCCAAGATACACAGCTGCACAAAGTGCACTCTAAGTTAAGCTGCAGTCTGGCCAGCTTTCGGGTTAGCCTGCGCTAGAAGGTAGATAGATCAGTACTGGAGCCTTCTGGTGAGGCAGGGCCATCATGAGAAGGCAGCAACATATTGTTGCAGGAGTGCATGTGCCATCAGAAGGGGATGCAGATGCAGCAAGAAAAGCCTCTATGCACAATGAGCTCAAGCACAGGAAAAAGCTTTGCCTTCTTTCCTCCCTCCCTCCCCCCGCTCCCTTTTTTCCTTCTCATTCTTTCTCCCTTTCTCTCCCTCTCCCTCTTTTTTTCATCATGGTGTGCTCTAGAAACAGACGTTTATCTTCACCTTCTTTTACCCTTTGCTTGCAGGCAGGAGCAGAAGCTTCCACAAGCAGGAAGCCCCGATGCCAGTGACTCCTGAGTCCAAACAGGGCAACTGTCCAGTACTGTGTGGAATTCCCTGTGTGAAGAAGTGTGTTGTGATTACCCAAGTGTCTCTTGACTCTCTAAAAAACGTTGCCATGGTGCAAAATGGTTGTAGACTCTCTAGAGCTGAATACTGCCTGTCTCAGTGTTGATACAGATATTTATCACCCACTGACAACACCAGTCGATGGCCCAATTGCCATCATGGCCAAGGAACCCTGGGAAGGAACAACAGGTCAGGGGGCTTGGATCCAGCAGTTACCACCAGAAGTTTGGAGCAAGCCCCAGACCATTCCTTTGATCTTTGATCTAGGTGCAGAATTCAGCCTTCCACGCTACTAAGTTTTTAATCCGAGATAAATCTGCCTTGGCTCCCCCTCACAACAGGGATCTATCCTAAATGTAATTTCACAGAATATTATTCCTGAGGAGAATCTGGAAGTTTACATGTGATTACCCCATAAGCCCTGTGAAGAAGATAATTTTTCTAAAGAAAATGACTGAAATGCAATGCACATCATCACACAGTACCTGGCATTAAGACAAAAGGACACAGAATGCAGAACCTATGTAGCATCTCTTAAGTTCCTGTTTTGGTTCAGACATTCCATGCCAGAAAATTGTTAAGATAAGACCACGAACTGATATACTGTACAAAACCCACTTTATTTGGCTACACATTGAGAAAAGAAGAAATTTTTGGCTAAGAATTTAAAAAAAACTTCTTGGTGAATTCAGTGAAGTCACAGAGCAGATAGCAAGAAGGAACAACACTGGGGAAGTACAGACTATTATAACCTTTCTCTAGGAAGCTGTCAATATTCAAAAGTGATAGGACACACACCCGTAGTGAACATGTACATAGACTGCCCCAGAATCACTGTGTGATGTTATAGCTGGTTGAAAACCATTTTTAATAAAATAAGTCTTTCAAATGTAGGGGGGAATATTACAACCAACAAATCACCTAAATTATTTTCCTAGCAGGTTCTCAATAGAATATTATTTAAATAGTAAGACTTATAATTAATGAAATTGCTATTATAAAATATTATGTTAGCAATAATATTTCCTGAAACCTCCTCCTTGCATTATGCTGCTCTTTATCCTAATTTCAGGCAGCATTTCTAACATGAAATGCCAATATGGTACACATCAATGGCCTCGAGGGTATAATTAACACTTGTTATTTACATTTATTTTTTAAAATAATTAACTAGGAGCACGTCTAATGAATGGTAATGGGGCTTAAATTGAGACACAATATGTCAACTACCTTGCCATTTAGAAGCGAACTCCCATGCAGCTTGAGTCTGATGAGAAGAACTGGTCTGAAGCAAAAGCCCTGCAGGTAACACTTCTGAACACGTTGTCTCTGCTGGTACAAAGTCAATGGCACAACACGTATTGGCTGTTTATCAGTAACTTTGAAGAACCTGACTTTTACATACATCGAATATCAATGAGTTAGGGTGCTGGTTTGGTTTTTGCAGGCTTCAGAGGTTAAATGGAGGCTTACCCATATTTTACACTAAGCCCACTGTGGTCCGTTGTTACTGTGCTCTCTCTGCTTTCCACTACTCAAAGGTATGTCCTCAATTGACACAGTTTATAGGACATGGCATAAATGGCTACTCACACTAGAATAAGCTTCTGACTCAGAAAGAAGCTATGCATAAAGAAAACCCTCACACAGTGATGTACTTTCAAAATGCATGACCTCAGTCTTCCCCAGTCAAGCTCTCAAAGGGAAACAGACCCAAACAAAACGTTTTGTAGAGTGAAACATAAAACCAATGTCCCTGGTTCACTTCCAAGAGTGAAAGGCAAATCGCAAATGCATAATCGACGTAACAATGTTTCTGTCCACTTAAGAAAGGCATAAATCCATTTTCCCTGCATCCTGAAAGATATCTCTATCACAGTACTCTTGGAGCAAAAGCAAAGAACTGACTTATAAACACATATTCATTCAAATCTGATGACTAGTTGGGGGTGCTGGTACTAATCATGTCCATGACTTAAAAGAAAAAATATGCAACTTGTAATGTTTCTCTAACAGACTCGTATCATCAGTTTGACTCTTACAGGTTAGATAAACTCCCTAGTTTTTCATGTATGTTTTTGAATGTATTTTCATAAATGATAAGCGGCTGTTTATATGTGATACATATATGCATTCCATAGCATGCAGAAAAAAATCACAGTAGGAAGAAAATCAGAAGGTCCTTGTGTTAAGAGCAAAACACCTACCATATATTAAATAATCATATGAAAGAAGCTTTAGGTCGTAAATTTAATAAGAAAAGTAAGTAGAAGGAATGTAGTAGTTTCTCAAACACAGCACTCGTAAGCAGAAGAGTAGAGTTGCATATACATACACATAAATATCTCACTTTATTATCTTCTTCCCCCGCCTTTAACTTCTTCCCCTATGTCTGCCCATCTTCAGGCTATTTTTAAATTCCTTTCAAACTCCTTCTTGACCACCTTCCTCCCAGGTCATTTTCCTGGCCTACTGCTGTAGGGTGAGCTGCTAATATTTGTTACAATCTACTCAATTTAGGCAGTTCTTGCAAATACCAATATTCATTAATTGGTAGTAAAGGCTGCAACACGTAACAAAGCTAAGCTGACATCAGCACAACTACTTTAAATGATTCTATGAGGACAGATTGAATAAATGCAAGATGAGTATTAAAGAAATACTGGGATTTATTTATCTAGATCCATATTATGCTGTGTGCTATATACAGTGATACAACAGAAACCACCTCAAGTAATGGGACAGAAAACCATGAGCGATTTCCTTAACATAGCTCAGGCAAAACTGCAGCCCATACAAGTATCACTTCAGACTACAGCAAGTGCTTTTCTGGCCTGAGTGTCTATTCAGCTTTTGACACCCATAAACATGCCTGTATAAGCATCAGCTCAAAATAAGAACAGAGGAGAAATGATGGTTCAATTTCAATCCTAAATACCTGAAGTTTCAAAACGGTGAAATAGTTTTGAATATTGTATAAGCAAGGTGAGTTGTTGTAACTAAAGGATTATTGCTTTGAGTACCATGTATGATATATAAAAGAAAGGAAGTGTATCCCAGAAACATACACACAGCCATGTGCATTTCTATACTCACGAAGTTGGAAAACAGCAATCATAATGCAGATGCTAAGAGAAACTAGAAGGTGGTATTATAGACAGAAAATGCACCGTACCTGTAATATCTGTCAGTGTGAATAATTTCTTGGCTGCTGGCTAGAATATATTCTGCAGTTCATTTTCTTTTATCACATTATTCACACTTTTTTCTGGAACAAGCAGTTCTCTTCTTATAAGACTACACTCTAGTGGAACAAATGAGCTCAAGCCTATGATTGATTCTCTAACATACTTGAGATGCTATAGCTTTATTCTCTTTTTTTAAAAAAATGTCTTTATTCATTTACTACCTCCAGCACGACTCCAGAGTGTCAGCTGCTGAGAAACTGCATTGTGAAAGGTTCCCTCCATGCTCAAGGAGGTGGCGATGAGGTTTTTTAATAGTAAATTCCATGATAAGGAGGAGGAGAAGTGCCTGATACAGACAGACTGTCTCTGCTCACCAGTTCAAAAAGTGCACTCCCAGAAATATTTTCTAAAAGCTTATCACTCTAAACATTCCTCTTCAGCTCTGCTTCCCTGATGAAATGCTGTGTGAGACTATTTGGATCAAGGCAGCAACTCCCTGTTTGATTTCCTGCCGAGGAACTCAGAGACAGGAAAGCAGCAATGTTCTGAGCAGGCCCTTTTAACAAGCTAAAACCATTCTATGGAAGTGAAGCTTTCACACAACACTGTTCTGCTTTAGTGTCACCAGAAAATAACTGTGGTTTAGGTTTTTTTAAACAACAACAACAAAGATCTTTATATGTGCTTCTTCAATAACCAGCAAATATATACGTATTTGGAGAGTACACAATTCACACTGAAGTAACCACATTCACGTCTTGCATGACTCTCATGCTAAGAGTAGAATGATCAGGACTACTTGGTGAATTCTTTTTCTCTGGATTTTCTTTTCTGGTTGAAATTTTGTCTAGCAAGGTGGGGGGGCGGGAAGAAAAGAAAAAGAAAGAAAAGCCCATTTATCCAAGATTTTCCTCGATATTTCAAACCCACAACACATGGACTGAATGGCTCACACACAGATACTCCTGCTCAGGAAATCCCATGAAGAAGTATGGGACAAATTTATTCAGTCTCATTTTCAAAAACAGGCATTCAGAATAATCTTGGACAAATCACGGCATTCCTGAAACATCCTAGTAAAGCAGAGGTTTCCAAGAGGCCACCAGGAAGAAAAAAAAAAAAATAAAAAAAAAATTGTAGCATCTGCTAGTTTTACAACACAAAAAAGCAGTAAAAAAGATTAAAGGATAATGTGGAGGTTCTTCAGGTTTAGGTACAATCTAAAAGTCACGTAAGTTGCTTTTCTTTATGATCAAGAAAAGGAGCTAAACTGAGTTGAGCTCCATCAACTTACACCCAATTCTACAATATAAGTGTTAAGATGTCTGCAAGTGAAATGCAATGGCAAATAGAACCAGTTTGCAAATAAATGGTGAAAATAATGTTGCACATGTGGAATGATACCCTCTGATATCTCATACTGTGTTTTTGTTCTTGTTCAAAAGCTTTTTTTTTAAGAATTTTACATCGCATAGTATACAGTTTATAAAAATGTAAGACTCTAAAAGAGAAACAAAGTAAAAACATGCATGGTTTTAACTCCAACTTCACTTAACAAGATGACCTTTTTAAGTTCCACTTAAAAAAACCCCAGAAAAGCAGCTGCATAATTTATACTGCCACAATCTTTAAAAGGCTCAGAAGATTGGATAAGGAACAAAATCCAAATATTTGGAACTCAACCACTAGATTTTGGACTCCTTCCTTTTCCAAAGTCTTAAGTTTGTTTATCAGCAACTCTTCTGTTGTGCAAACAAAATTATAAGCACACAACTGAGCAAGGAAGAGATGCCTGCAAATTAAAGCGCTCTGTGAAAAGAACAACTGTGTGAAAGCAACATGTAAACCAAAAATTCATTCATTTTGCTGCTTCCAACATCCCTGTCAGCAGAAAAAAAGTTCACAGCCACTGAACAACCTGGTACCCTTTCAGCCCATCCTGACTGCTGCCATAGGCTCTGCAAAGCAGCAGGCTGCTGCAGTAGCATCTTTGCTCTCTGCCTGCAAAGGAGGCTGAGTGTTTGGCACTCCGCTGAATTCAACTACAACTAATCAGAAAGAAATATGTGCTTGATCTCAGCCTCCTCCTCACAAGCAGGGACTTCTCATCTCTCCTCCTACCCTTTCAGTGCTGTAATTCAGAGCACAATTCTGGGTCTGTTATGAGCTACTTGGAAGTTATCATTGCTCAAGCTATTCATGGCTCATAAAGTATTGTTCTGTCAATTGCATTGTACGGCTCTTTGTGTGGAAATGATGGATGAAATGGTATACAATATTACTTAATGATTAGACTCCTGCAAAACATGTTCAAACAGATATGCCAGGCTTGATGATACCTTATTATCATCAATGAAACAGAGACAGCATAATGGTGCCATGTATGTATTTCTCGGCAGTAAATGCAAGCAAATGTTACTGTTTCAAACACCGACGGTTCCTTAGTCTCAGTTATTTCAGTTCAGCTAAAGATGACATGCAAAAATGAGGGCATTTATTACTAAGTGGCATTAAGAAGGGTGATATTTAACCTACTATTGAAATGCTTACAGCAATGCATGGAGAAATCATCTAATGTGTGCTGGCAGTAATTTATGACATTGGAAAAAATGCTATCATCTTTTTTTCCAGCGTCTGTGGTCTGGCTTTGCAAACTGCAAGCCCCGAGGAGCAAGTTTGATATAATACGGCTAATGAGAATAAGTGAACACATTGCAATATTCTTAAAGGGTTACACTGCTGAGTCTTTGACTCTTTATACTTTTTAATTTCCTTGTACAAACAGTGCAGTGAAAAAAGCAAAATCCATTTGGCTGGTCTGTGCTACAAATTAAATCCTTGATTAAATTTTGGCAATTACTTCTCTGGGTCTTTTTCATTTAAACATTTTTAATTCATTTGAATAAGCTTCTTAATCATGATTCTGGCAATCCATTGTATAGCAAGACAAACTCTAATAAATACGATAATGCAGCAATAGACAAACAGAAAGATGGATGGATGCAGAAAAGGAAGGGTTCTGCCTTTAAGGTTTTTTATTTTGGTAACTGTTGCCTAAATCCATCTTTCATGAAAGTTGTACTCCAGTCTTCTGTGATGTGGCAATTTATCTCATTTTATGTTGACATTTCCCTTCGTGATGTCAAACACTAATAGAGACTCCAAGCAGGGTTTCAAACCCTCTTAATAAGAGGGTGGAAGAAAGATTAAATCATTCTTAATGCACAAATCAATACTATAGTCAACCAAAGGGTAAAAATTAAGAAGGAAATGTGAAGCGCTGGCACTCCACTAGCAGGAAAGATGCTAGACTGACATTTTCAGCAAAGGTGCTTGAATTTTGCTACTCAGTCTTTACTGCGCTGCATTGTATTACCTATTGAAAAAGTATCCCACAACTTGAGCTATTCTCTGGATGTTTTAGAGTTTTGGGGTTTTTTTTTTTCTATCTGTGAAAACAAACATGAGATAGCAAGAAACCAAGAACCTCCCTAGTCAGCGAGGAAGGTCCAGAGCCCTCTGAGTGTGGAAATCAGCACCGTATTGCTTTCTGTGCAAAAAGGATGTGCGGAAAAGCAGTGGCAACTGGAGAAGCATAAAAAGGCAGGAGAGAACAGAAATTAAAGCAAACACTCCAGGACAAGCAAAACTGAGTGGAACTAATTAAATGTTACCCACTTATTTATAATTATTGTGCTGCAAGTTTACCTCTGGTATAATGTGTAGAAAATATTGATAAATATAGAGGTTAAAACATTCACACAATATTTATCAGTGGCTCTTGAAAAGAAAGAGTTAAAATCTTACTGCAAGGCCAGCTCTCTGTCTGACATGAAATATGCTAATATATAACCCGCAGCATCCCTACTCCTGTAACCTCTGGAAATGCTTAATCTCAACAAAAGAGAAAGACAACCTCTGTGATCCTGAGAGAATAAACAAAGGGATTGCAGATACTCTTCCCCCTCCCCTCACTCCTACCCATCTCCCGCTTACTCTCCTCCAACCTTTCCTTTAAGCCAGAAAACACCTGTAGATGAATTTGTTTCTTTCTCTCACTGCATTCCAGAGGCCTGGCTTTATGTAATTTTGAAAGGAGAAGACTTTAAAAGCCATGCAGTTATTTAGGTGCACTTAAACGCATTTTCACCTACAACTTACATCATAAGCTCAGTGTTAGGTTAAAGCACAAAGTGGCCAAATATACAAAAGGCTGGGAAAAGAATCCATAGAATCTATTAAGACTTAAAAGAGGGCAGATGCCAACCCCTGGCAAGCTGTAGTAAGGTTGTATCTGCCTCTCCTTCTCTCCAAGACTCAGTCCAAGAAGACTGAGTCTTGGGTGTGCAAGTTGAAAGATGAAGGTCCTGAACACTGGCTAGTGAGCACGCAGAGGCCATAGGGGTAAGCTCACCTGTTTGGTATAAAGCACCAGTGCATAATGATATATTACTCAAATGAGAAGACTGTCAAGGTCACATAAGCATGCTTACGCTCCATTTCACCAATACTTAGAGCCATTTTGAACTTCGAATACTGGGCCACATAACTTAGCCTACAAGTTAAATCATGGTTTTCCTTTTAAAGCCTCTTCTCACGTCAAAATTTCATTCTCTAGAGTGTTCTTATCAAACCTGTGTTATGAATCTGAATTAAAAGACAGTACCTGAATAATACCACAATGAAGAGGGAAAAAGAACCCCAAAAAACAAATGAAGCAAAAGAGATAAAAGTCCTTACCAATGTAAAAAACCTTAGTATATTAGAGCACATTTGACAAACACTCAGATCAATCACAAGCAAAGAAAAATAAGCTACCCCGATCTGTCTATACAAGTCTAGTAATAGAAAAGGAGCAAGGAGAGAAGAATTCATGAGGAATTTACAAGTAATTTTGTAGATTCTTGCCATTTTCTCTAGAGATGTTGGCCCAGAGAGGCTTCAGGAGGCAACTTTAACCCTGGATTCTCTTCTTGCATAAATGAGAGACATGAGATTCCCAGTACTGGATTCAATATAATCTGACAATTGTTTGCTGCAACTAAAAGTAAAATGCCACGTATAAATGCTGATGTGCCAGATGTTAGGCTTCATATGTAAGTTTAAATGATTGGAAGGATAAGACCCGGAAGTCAAAGATAATACCTTCTGGATCAGTAGTCTATTGCAAATAAATTTTCTGTAGAATTACTTCAATTTCATGAAGACTGGTAAAAGATGCAAAGACTTACTCAACATGATTAGAAACGAAGGCCCAAATTATATTTCTTGATGCACAAGAGTATCTCAAATTAAACCATGTCAGAGTAAGGGAGACATGCAGCTCAGAATCCTCGTAAGCAACCAGATGTAATGGCAACAACTCAAATCCTACACGCAGCTGGGCTCTTCACAGGTGCCTTTTGCTCCTAAGAGATGTCTATTTTCTACACAGTCTGAACATTATCTCAGTTGTGGAGTGAAGGAAAAGGTCCTCTGTTTAGAAAGGAATGGGAAATGTAACTGCTGGCTGGTTAACTGGTGCATCAATACATTTTTGACATCACTTATTATGTATCACAGGCTTGGCAGCAGGACGGACTTATGACTTCCACAACCAAAGGCTGGAGAAAGATGACACTGTGTTCATACTCAACCAGCCATCACCTGGCAAGCATTTTCATACCTCTTTTTTTTAAAAATTTTTTTTTGGTTGTTATTTTAAACCAAAATCTTCCTATGAGCTTCAACTCCAGCACAACACAGCCTGCCAAATTCATGTTTATAGCCTCAGGCTGAAACATCTTTTAAAACTCAGTTTCTACAAAGCCCGAGAAGGATGATTCCTATGCCTGTGTACCCACTCCTTCCCTACCCTACCCCACCTTACCTCATCCTATCTTACCCTACCCAGCTGGCACCTCCTGCCCAGCCAGAGGCACCTTCAGGATCTGGTGCTGTCAGAGAGACAACCTTTGCTAATAAATGTTGGGGGCAGGCTGCAGCCCGGTGCTCGTCAGGACATTACCATGCAAGCCAGCATGTTATTCTTCTCTATTCAGTCCCTAAAGGAATCGTGTTTGACAGAAGCGAACAGCTGCTGTGTATTTAGAGATGTGAGTGTATTGCATTATTTAATGAATTGTGTCATTTTAATGCAATTATTACCAAAAGTCTGAACTTAAGCCTATTTTTATTTATGCTTATAATTTTTACCCACTAAGCATTTTCAACTCTGTTTACAGCCAGAAGTGCTTTCTCTCCTTTCCGGATAGTACCAGGACTGTAGCTGCACAGCTTGCACTTGAGCCAACTCCCCTGCATGCCACTAATATTGCTATCTTGCATACAGTACTTCTGGGCTTTTAACAAATCACATTCACACAAAGATTCCTCTTCTTCCTTCTTTTTTTTTAGTAGAACTCTTTCATTACTCCACTGCCTCCACCTACATATTCTCTCTTACTTAATACCATGATATCTATGCCAAAAAGTCTTGTGTGTGAATTATTCCCTCGTGCAAAGCGAGTACCTCACGTGGAGGAAAGGATGAATTTCAACAAGCCACTTGATGCTACCAATAGCTTAATACACTTGAAGCCTAACAGGCACCACTGTGGTTCATCAGCTCTTGCTATCAAGCCTTTAGCAGAGCTCAGTTCCCACCTTGTGCACAAGGATGTGACAATGCAGTTTTGATCCCGGTGTTTGCTTTCCCTTGTGAACCACACTGCTAATAAACTCACAGGGGTTTTGGAACAAGAGGGGAAAAAAAAACCCTGAACACAGGTCGTGATGCTTTGCTTCCTTATTACTGGAATCCAGAGCATGACTCAACTATGCCTACGTGCCACTTAAAATTACAGTGAGGTAAAAGGCTTTTAGAAGTGTCGCTCTGCCTCTAGCAGGAGAGGGATAAAAAATGACCAGTCACAAAGCTGTGGTGACCACATGCATTTGCAGGCATCTCATTTTATGCACTTATGCAATAACCTAATTTTTGAATGTCATCTGGAATCCTTCTCTGGGGCCAGGACCCGGAGCTTGACACGTGATCTTTTTGGAAGGTGTTCCTGGTTTTCCAACTGTGGTTTTGTATTGCTCTAGGGCTTACAGACACTCTAGCACAGGACAGAGCCCCATGCCTGGTTCGCATACCTTTATATTGCTACACTACTGGGTGGATACCAAATTACTCATCACCATGGGTCACTGAAATATGCACTTATTACTTCATTTGCAGTAGATGTTCCTGTGGACACCAGCCAAGTTAATGCTGAACATTTTTTTCACTTGCAGCATTAGACAGAAGATGCCTTTCTCTTTTCTAAAATATCTGTTGCTATCAGAAGGAAAACATATCCCTATGCATCTTTCCTATGTGCCACACACCTCTAACAACTGAAATCAATCAAAGGCAGGAATGTTGCTAGCCTGCCTTACAAAGTGCTTAAAGGTAAAATGTCTGTACACCAAACTATCCCACACTGGGATTTTTTAAGATACTAAATATTTATTTAAAATAGTCAGACTGAATGGCCTGCTAGCATTTAAAATCCAATTCAATCTTAGACAGCATAGAGGAGATGACTACAGAAGGGAAACACCGTTTCTCTCTAAAGAGGCAGAGAACATCATATGAAACTATCAGGCAACAGGTCTAAAACAACTACATAGAATTAATTAAATTGTGGAACTCTCTGCCACAGGACATTTTAGATGTGTGCATTCACAAAGTGCTAAGTATGGAAAAAGTATGAAATCTGTGTGGAGCGATGGAACCCAGGGACCTTGTTATGTGTATGTCTGTATTTGCATACCATACCTTTACATGCTTCAGAAGAAAGACTCAAGCAAATCAAAAGCCACTTGCATCAGTGCACCCATGCATGATGCTGTTTAATCTGTCCCTTATTACTAGTTTTCATTTGCAAATTGAAAGGGGGAGTTGCGGGCAGGATGGATGTAGCTCGTTCCTCTCAAAGGGGTACTTAAAATCCACCCCCCTTTCTGAGAAGTCGCGAGTGCAGAAAACTGCAGAAAAGTCCTGAAAGGCACTCTAATGAAAATGCAGTCTGTTGTAGTCCCTGTGATACATAAAAATCCAAAGAAAAAGGAAGGAGTAGCCAGTGGGGCTTCACAAGGGAGTACTCTGAGGTTTTAAAGAAAGCGGGTATACTGGAAATAGAGATGATCCACATAAGACTACAGAGAATCAGCTAAGACTTGCAGGAAAAAGTAAGAGTAACAAGAAAGGAAGGGGAGTTCATGCTAGCCAAAGGGATTAAGGGGAGTAAGAAAGGCTTTTACAAATACTTTATGTCAGGCAGAAAAAAGATAGAAGTTTGCTAATAAACAAAGGCTGGAACAAAGAAAGGACAGTGCCTCCTAAAATGAATAAATTGGCTTTTAACAAGGGACATAAATAACAGAAAGCTGGATAATAAAAGGAAAGACAGGAGAAAAGGTGGGTAGAGGAAAGCCTGAGTGTCATGTGCCAGTACTGAAGGTGCAGAGACATAGGAAGCATGGGACAGCCCAGCCCAGCAAGGACTCCTTGCTGGTGTTACAAGGCAGAGTCTGTGCTTCCAGTTGTGCTGCCTCTTTCTGCTAGGCGGTAAGGAGGGAGTGCAGCAGCCCTCCTTCTCCTTCTCCTTCTCCTTCTCCTTCTCCTTCTCCTTCTCCTTCTCCTTCTCCTTCGCCTTCTCCTTCGCCTTCTCCTTCGCCTTCTCCTTCGCCTCCTTCTCCTTCTCCTCACCTACCTCAGAGACTAAGGGAAGGATGGCGAGCTCCTAGGATCTTGCAGAGATAATTGACTGTATCAAGCTCAAGAGCATGCAAAGCCAACAGTTCATATCTTTGTCCCAAAGCCATGTTGTGAGGTCACTAGGTAGAGAATTTAGCGAAGATTCCCTGCCTGTAATTTCAGTGCACATATGCCGTGTCCCTGTGAAGATACGTTGATCCAAAAATGCTGGACTGCAGACCAGAACTGCCATGATAACTCCTATGGCACCTTCCTCAAGACTTTCCAATTTAACCTGCAGATCAAGCTCGAGCCTTTTTTCCAATGAAGCACAAAAACTCAGTAAATAGCAGAGAAAGGGTAGCAAAGCTCCTGCAATAGACTTGGCCTATCAGTCACCATTGGTTGACACCTATGCAGGTGGGTGACGTACAAGGGCTACCAGCTCATGTAATGGCTTTTATATGAAAGTTAGTCTCATTGCAGAACATCTAACCTGTAATACATATAGCAACAGATCAAAATCACCTATAGGTTTTAAAATGCCCTTCAAGTCTGACCTTGAAAAACGCCTCTTTGGAAAGGATCAGACTTACCGTGATCTCTTATTTTTGGACTCTGCTTGTCAAGAAGAACGATATAAATGTGATGGAAACACATGGGCCACTTGGTTGCTGTGTGTCTTTTGCCATCTCCCAAAATAGTCCAAAATGGTGGCACATCAGTATCAAGTGAGTGCATCAACAACCACACAATAATTCTGAGAAACCTTGAGAAGCTTTCAGAGGCTACAATATTAAATAATTTAAATATATTTACGGAAATTTTCATGACAATCTTCTGCTCTTACAAACTAAACATTTGTTAAATGTAAATGCCGCATCATTGGACTCCCCAGCTTGGCTATACTAATTATTCTCTGGGACAATTTTGCAGCCCCTGAGTGTAGCCCAGATCCAGAAGAGGAACAAGCCTATGTCTCCCAGCCCTCTCGCCCTCATACAGCCCCATGTCTGCAAGACACTGAATGGCAGCTGAGTAAAGAAATGCTCCACAGACAGCAACTCCCATCAGACATGCAGCTCTTAACCCCAAATCACCCACAGGCTGTAAACCCAAGCAGTAAGCCCCAGCTTTGCCTGCAGGGGTGGTGGGACGATGTCTGCAGCCCTAGGCCTCTCTCACATGACCTCTGTCTCTCTGAGTGACCACTGGCTGCTTCTCCTTCCTTGTCAAAAAAAGGCTGTCAGGGCAGTTTATGTTCTGTGTGAAGGTTCTGGGCACAGGCAAGGAGGCTGCTGAGCCTCCATGGAGAGACACGGCTCACCCACTGCCCTCGGCAGGTACATCCCCTGGGATGTCAAACCCACCTGCTACATTGATGGATTTAATGCTTGTTTTCTCCTAATGGTCTTCAACTCCACACTAGCAGAAAGAGGAAGAAATTTTACACTGGTAAATGGAGGTGCACATAATGACTGTATCAAACAATAGAGATATTTTGCTCATTTCCAGTCAATGCTACTTTCCTAGTTTCTTTGTACTGATCAGAGATTATTAACTCCGAGTACTTCCTTTCATTTTACTCACCTTTCTCTTGATTTTTCTTACTATACCCCAGACAAACCTAGAGAATTTGTACAAGACTTCTACTCAGTTTAATAAATTCTGAAAGAAGCACGAATGAATGGAGCTCTAACACAATTTGTACCAAACTGAACACAGTCAGACCTCTGCTACCATGTTGCTGGAAAAAAGCAAACCAATCAATTTATACTGAATCTTCCTCCATATACCAGTTTTTCAAAAAAAAGCATTTGAAATCTGTTGTCTTGTTTCAAATAAGACACAAACTAAATTCACTTTAAACAAGGATGAATATTTAAGCTCTAGATGGATTAAAACCTTGAAATCTGTTTTCAAGTACAAATGAAATTGTTCTAAGTAATATCACAGTATACATGAAACAATATGTGTCAAAGAGTCCAGAAATTTCCAGGCATTAAGATACAGGAGAAGCAAAATGCTGCTAAAGCAGTGACCCAGATTAATTATTCCACTGGAAACCCAGAAGTCAACATCACTCTGAGAATGGACACACCAAACTATGTCAGAAAAATAAAAAGTTACCTCAAAGGCTATCCATTCTTCTTTGTTAATACTCCTAACTTTCCCCTAGGTTTTTGATGAGCTAATGACACAAGCTGCTGAGGGAAAAATTCTGCCTTGGAGAGAGAATAGGGTAAAGCCAGAAAACACATTTCATGTGGGAGTCAGAAAATCAAAACCTTTTTAGATATTTAAACAGACTAATTTATGCACTAAGTTCGCTTTTCAGAATACATTTGCTGCTGAGGCCCCAAGGATGTCTCTCACTGAACTAGAATATTATCAAATAGGAATGAGTACTTTTCTTTCTCAAAATCCCAAACAACTCTAAGAAGAAAAGCTGAAGCTTATTTACAAGCATCACTTGTGCACCCCCAGCCATGAGTAACAAATTTCCATTAACACTCTGAAAAAGAGCATTTGATTTTTACAGACAAGCTACAGACTGTACTTAACTTCGAATGCAGTCAGGGACCAAGCTAGATGTTTCGGTGATTAATTTTTATGTGAATCACAATTATTATGAGAATGTCTGCGTTGTTTTCTTCATTTTCTGATATTTCACTTTCAGGTATTTATGTCATAAACTTCAACAAAACAGATTTATAAATAGGGATATGCATTATTACCTTTGACTCCTTCATCTTCTGAAATAATCTAACATCTAGTGTAAACTTGGACAAAACCAATATGATATACACAGTTTATCTGTTCACAATAAAATTACACAGAATAAAAATGACTTAAAGATAATTTTGTCTTTTCTTATCTTTCATGTAAATTGAATTTTGCTACTGAGAGCCCTTTCTACCCACACAGGGAGGAAAACCAACTACTTTTTATAGCCTAATGAACACCTAGATAGCTGCAGAGAGAGGCATTCAATCGCATTTACATTTGGCAATTATTTAATGTCACCTATTAATATCCATCTACTGTTTCCAGCAGTCCTACCTTGCAAGGTGGCTGAGCATGCTAAATGTGCTAAAAAAGAATTTCCTCCTCATTTCCATCTTTGTTATACTTAACCATGGCTCCCACTGTGCCTGTTTCCCTCCCAGGAAGGCAGCTCACCTCCAAGCGCTCCCTCAGTACAGCAAACCTGCTGCTGGCACACTGCAGCAGAGGCATCACTGAGCTCTCAGCACTGCTCCTCTTCTGTGCTCACAAATTACGTTGCCTTTATCCTTTGTGGCTTTTTGTTTTTGTTTTTTTTCTATAATCACTACCCTTTTGTTGCCTGGATGGTTGAGTTTTTTGTCTGCCTTGACGAAAAAGAAAAATAATAAAAAACAAAACCAAAAGCCATTGATATTACTCCCCCAGGCCGTGGTCTTGTTTCATCTTTCCAACTAACTGCATTTCCAACTAAGCAAGTGCAATGTTGAGACGCAGAGAGCTACGTTCATCAAGTTCACACTATGCCACTGACGTTCCAAAGATAATTTATCTGATAAGCAGGTGCCTTCTCACAGCTCAATTCCAGTTTGCACAGTTTGGATCCCTGCACACCTTATGTCTGAGTACTGTTTTTCACCTGCCTAAACCACTGAGTGGTACTGCTGTGCTTTGTAAACCTTGTGGTGTACCTGCACAAAGATGGATGCATGTCACCAATGCAAAGATTCATGTAAAACTGTGCATGGAGTGATCCAAGCTCCTGCAGCAACAGAGGAATCTCATAATTTCAGAGCTTTACTGTGTTACTGACTCTTTTCTCTCACTTAATCCGCCGTTACACTTTTAGTTTCTTAACACACCTTCCTTTGCCAAATCCACAAGTTGATTAGCATCTTCCTCAGAAGCCCTCATTTCCCCTTAAAATGAACATACACAAAGTCAAGATTACGCCCCCTCCAGTTCCTAAAGGGTCCAAATGTTTGCAATAGCCAGGAATTACTAGAAATCAATGGTTAATCTTGTAACGACCTCAGCAGTAGTGTGATTTCACCAGTACAAGACAACTTACACAGAAAGCCTGATACCATGTGAATGGACTTTAGAGCCCCACGGTGTTACAGCAGTTGGCCACCAGAGCAAAGATAGGCAAAAGTTCTCTCAGCTACATTTGCAGATGAACTTCTAGGTATGCTGCAAGCTAAGACCCAAAATCCAGAAAAAACCCTCCAGCTTGCTTCTTAGTGTCATTTCACTACTAATGGCTGCCAATACCTTTCAACTCTTCTCTGTTAACTATTCCATGCCATTTGCACTACCAAGACTGTGCTAGCAGAATAGATCCCAGTATTGAATCCATGAGGACTAGTGACCCAAGATCTTGATATCAAGTCACATTGATAGTTGAAAGTTGTTTTACAAGTACAAAGATGGTTAGCATCCTCTCGTGGGGAGAGTCCAGATCAGCCTGGGGCAGCCTTTCACTACCCAATGCAGACAGACTACTTGGTGTTAGGGCTGGTGCATCACATCATCTGGGCAGTGACCAGCTCTGAATTAAAAACCCGGAGAAATAATCTTCCTTTTTCACCTTCTCAGTGCTAATTTTTCTTCCCATTAGGTAAAAATTTGCAAAACGACAAGAGGATCTTACCTAAGGTCCCGGGTTTCTCTGAAAATTACTTACAAAATCCACCAAAATCAGCATCACCAAACAAGTGTCAGCATTTGTCTACATGCAATTGTATGAGTAAAAAAATAAGGAAATTAGTAAAAAAATTAAACTTAAAGCTTGTCCATGCCCATTTTGTATATAATAGTTGTTTCTTCTAACAAGGAAGGAGACTCTAAAGGTCTGCTTTGGAAGACCGAGAAGCAGAGAAAGAAAGAGCTCTTACAGAAAGCTATAGAGCCTAATAGCAACTGATATCTCTTATATTCAAGCACCACTGCATATATCAGCTACAGCAATCTGGTATCCTGCAGGATAGAAAGTCTGATGCCACTCAGCTTCCTAATACAGGAAAAATTCACCCATTTTGAGGAAATGCCAAGCGCCTTTGACACCAGTGGCAAAACTTCCCTTGGCTTCAGTGGAGGCAGAAATTAATCCCCTAAGTTTCATTCCAAAAGCCTCAGGTTTCCCTAGTACTGTTCCTCTGAAAGCTCATAAATGGATTTGGGCCAGAACCTGGAGAATTCTGAAAAATCTGCCACGCACCATGACCAGCACAGAAAATACGTTGCTTTTAACTTGGAATATGAAAACCAAACTGCAGAGATAGGCCTGGTTGAGACCAATGGCTATTCTCTCCAAATTATAAGAGAGATCAGCAAAAGTTTATGCAGCATTAGTGGCATCTTCTTTTAGCTACAAATAACTATTCTGCTGCAATCACACCTGAATTAGTCCAATGTTTTCAACCCATTCTGCCTGGATGGGAATTTATTTCAATACACAGATCTGGAAAAAGAACTTAAACTCCAACAAAAACAATTGTACACTGATAGTTCCACAGTCATAATTTACATACTTCTTGGTATCTTAAATGATATTCACTGCCAGACACCTTACTTTCCTCCTCTGTGTTCTGGCTAATCCCTGTCTTTGTCCAGACTCAAAGCAATCGTTATCAAGAAGCAGCTGACACCAAAGGGTTCTTTTTCCAGCCTCCAACTCCCTCCACAATCTGTTCAACTGGACATTATGAGCCTCTCTGGGCCTTATTCATTTCCTTCTTTCTCTATACTTTCCACTTATATTCTCCTTTCTATTTTTCCTACACACAATTCTTCACTAGGCACTATCACCCCTCTGTCTTCAAACCCACTGTGTGTCACATACAACAACCAAAGCAGAAGAACAGACTTTTAACTTCAGAGCTACTAAACCACACATGGCAGGTAGGAAAACCAATAATAAAAACAGATGGACTGTTTAAAAGCCTGAATCACTATAGCATCCAGTGAACGTGTGTCAACTCCAGGCAACATTTCAGTCCAGATCTGGGTGCCCTGTGCTGGGTATTGTGGAAAGCAGGGTGTGAGAGAAGCAACCAAAATGTTACCAATTTCCCAAATAATTCTAGAATTTCTCCAGATCTTTTTAGAAAAGGATTGGAGAAATGCCAAGAAGATACTACTTCACAAAGTTTTCTGATACTCTAATTTGGAGAGAGTGGGTCAGCAGCCTGCCTAGATGTAATTCTAAAGTGCTGCAGATAAGAAGATCATACAGAACATGTAAAACAATTTCACCAAAAAGTAAAAATGTTGAAGAAGTCACTGTGCCGGTGCAAGGGTTCTGTACTATCAGCACTGAGCTGATTCTTTCTGGACTGTATTCATTTGCAAACATGGAAATATAGCAAGGTTTTGACGGATGTAAGGAAAATCTGAGATGCAGTTTGAAATGGAAAGCTTTTAAGAGAGGTATGGACAGCACTTCAAAGTCCCTGTATGTGTTTCTGGGGCAGAATTTTGTCCCTTTTGTTTCCAGACCCAGACAAAACAAGGAAGGAAGAAAAGTCCTCAAAGATTCAAATTTGGGTTTTAAATAAATGTCCCACTGTCCTGTGAGAACCAGTCTTTTGTAGCAACAGTGCCCCTCCCTCATACAGGGAGAAAAAAGGGAAGGTTTTAGATCTTGATTAATAAAATGAATCTGTGAAATACTGACCAGAGCTACTTCTCCTTATAAAACTGCTACACAAAGGCATCATTTTATATTGCTGATATCTGACCAAAGGCAAAGAGGCTAAGCAATGTGCCTTCATGTCAGGAAAAATAATGCACTGCTAAGATTGTGCCAAGAGTGTGGTAGCCCATTGGGGCTGAAAGGGAGGAAAAGCAAACAATAAGCCTTTAGTTTCTCACTCCACAGCGCTACTCCAAGGCTGAACATCCCAGACTCATTCCAAGTGCTGTCTTCAGAGCCAGTATTCCTTTTGAATGGCTGGAGCTGCTCTAACGTCCCTTGCTCAGGGCTAAATATAAAATAAAATAAAATAAAATAAAATAAAATAAAATAAAATAAAATAATTAAAATTGTAAATCATGCGTTACCCTTCTTCCTCTGAATCACTAGGCACTGCTATTAAATCAATCAGATGGGTTTTCTGTCCAAGCATATTACACAGGCTGAGGTTCATTATTGCCAGCAGTTACATTCAGGGATGCCCCCATAGATGTTAAGAAGGCTTTGCAAACCATAAGCCTGATATTCCTCTTCTAAAACTTACAGCTAGAGTAACACTGAGTACTACTGATGAAAAAACAACACCCAAATGCTCCAAACAGAACAAAACTCAGAAACACCACTCTGCCACCATGCTTCCAACTGAAAATTAAAAACTTTCTTGCAGATTAAGTTTTGAAAAAAAACATGTTCTTTTAACTATTTTAATTAAAAAATGAATTAAAACTAATTAAAGCTATTTTTTGAAATTAACCTGTTTACCTCTCAACTAAACAACTACCTTGAGACAAAAATGTTTGAAACACATGTAAAAATGAATATTAAACTCTTACCATAAAAATACCTCCTGTGGATTTCAATTTTGCTTTTAGACTCCTCTTGGGAAAATTATTTTAAACACAGGTGCAGATAACAGTAGGCTTAGATAAAAAGAATGGTTTTCAATAGTTCAGGGCTAGATTAAGGGCTAATAGTTCCTCTATAAAGCCACAACAATAAAGATAGCCTGGATAGGCCCTGAAAGCACAAATATGCACCTTATAAATCCTGTGGAAGATTGGATACTGCTCTTAAGGATGTTAAGAATCTGACAAAGCCTGCACAGCTATAGCGAACAGAGCCAAGAAAGACAACTAAAACTTGCAGTTTTGGACACCTTTCCTTCCCACAAGAGGCTGAGTTGTCTGAGAGAGAAATTCAGAGCACACCTTTAGCCCAAGACTTTCCAGAAAAAAAGCACTCTGGGTCAGATTTGTATGGCCTTTCCATGCTAAGGAGTTAAGTATTTATCTGCTCTTTAAAATCTCTCTGCAAGCCTATTTGAATCTTTAGATATCTAAATAAATTTAAAATTCTGGCCAATAGTGTCCAATTTTCTCTCATCTAGCCTCCATAACTTAATCAGCTAACTCATTGCTTTGAAAGCCAGAGCAATTAAATCCTTGTATTAGAACTGGGTCCCATTAGATCTCTTCCAGCAGAACATCTTCTTAAATAAGATCTGCAGGAAAAAGACCGAAAGAACTAGGCTGTAAATGACCATTTGAATGCTGATGGTATTTCAGAAAAGAAAATAAAATAAACAAAACAACTAAAAGCATTTAAATCTCTATACCTAAAGATGTATGTTTTTTAATTAGATGTGAGACTTGACAAAGCTTGAAATAAAAATATTTTCATGTGCTGTGCTTGCAAATATAGATCTCTCTCTTCAGTTCTAAGAAAACTATCATTTGGATGTAACTGTGTGCTAACTCTATTTATGGCGTAGCTTAACACATTCCACTAATGTGTTCCAAGAGATAGCTCCCTGGGAAAAGTCGGTATCCATGCAAGCAATGAAAAAACTTGTCTGCAGAAGGCATGCCTTGCAGTGGGAGCAGACGATGTATTTATACGTACTGCTCCACCGTGTCTGTTTTCAGATAGTCCTGCGTTCTCTGAAGGCAGTTAAATATCTCAACATGGAATACAACCCTAATGGTCCACCTATTAAATCAATTCGTCCTGAAGGAGGCTGTACTAATGATGGCAGCAAAAAAAAAAAGCCTCGCTCTTTGCCTAGTCTGACTTTGGAAATAAATCTGTGGCAAAGAAAACATTTGCACCTGATCCAAATAAGTTGTTACTGAATGAGTTTGACAGATTGATAACACTTTCTTTGACGCAGTAATAAAAAGTTTCAAACAGAAATCGGGAGGCCTCCTTTCTGTTTTAAGCAAGGATGCTGAGAGATCCAGTATATTCAATTCAATATTCCAGACGTAAATTCAATTAGAACCAGCTCGGCAATAAATATTTGTATTTTTTGTTAAGTGCTATAATTAAAAAATGGCATGGAAGGCACCGTTCACCTCCATACCCTGTAGCAAGCACTGAGGTACCCAGTAATGAGCCTGCATGTGAAAACAGTGGCAGGAAGGCCAGTGGAGGTACAGAAATGTCTTCAAGATGTCTCCCACCTGCCAGCCACGCACAAGGTTGAAGCACAATTATTCACTGTCCTTTACAGGGCAGAACATAGATTTCAAGTGCTGGATAAGCAACATGGAGGAGTTCAAGGAGAAACCAAGGATAGGGAGCTGGTTTGAGGGAGCATTATTATGCAAACTGGATCTCTACCTATTTGGCAGGCCATTTGATCAGAGATGAAGGGAATCACCTGCTCCCACAAATTTATTTAGGGTCACAGGGCACCACCTCTCTATTGTGATGACCAATAAGAGATCAAAGCAGCTATCTAAGGCTGCCACATGCAAGAAGCCAGATGAGTTGATTAGTCTTACAAACTTCCTAACCCCAGACTTTCCTTCCTTTACCTTTTTTTTTTCTTTCCTGATTCACAAATGCCTAAAGACCTCTGACATTTTATCAACCTTCTGGGCACTGTCAGATGAATAAACAGCAGAAGAGCCACAGTAACAACATAGAGCTTCTTCTCTTGCCCAGATTCATCAGGTAACACCAGGAGTTTCATACACCCTGGGAGCTCAAAGAGCAACATGGGTGACTGGCTGCCTTGCGAAATAAGGATGATTAAGTCAGATCAGAGTCATTAATTGCCTTTATGACCCCCGTTTAGTCTTTCATCACATTTACAACACTTAATCCTTAATAGGAAAAGCTCCATTTATTTTGACCACTGATGTATTCAAGATAGTCTCAAGGGTCAACATGGTTTCCATCTTTCTTCCTTACAAGATGCACTATTACTACTGTCCCACGGGAAAATCAGGCTTCAGCTTATCACAGCAGTTTTTTGCAATCTGATGAATGAGCTCCCTGAGAGGAAAGCAAGCAGGAGGGCGAGTCGAGGTGCTTTCCAAAAAGGCCCTGAACCCTTTCCCTCTTTAAGGGTGTCTGCTGAAAAGGTGTGACATGAGCTTTGGCTGCTCGTTCAGAGACTTGCCAGAAAGGTCTGACAAACATCAACACCATTTTCCCCAAAATACAGACTATGTGACATTGTCACTCTACCTCAGATTGTATTAATAGTGGTATTTATGAAATATAGTTAACACAGGCTGATAATTATTGGTATTTACAATTCTGTTCATATTATTTAAATTTTTAGCATATTTGAATGATTCATCTAAGAAGAATAAAGACCATATGGCATTTAAGGAAAAAAGTCAAGTTTGTCAAGTTTTGACATCAAGGTTCTAGTGTCTCAGAGGTTCAGGTTCCTTAAAGTGCCTTCCCAACTTCTTTTACAGAGTTTTAGACCAGGACAATATTTTGCCTCACATCAACATGACAGCTTTGAACTTCACCTATTTTACGCATTTGAAATAATGCAATAGTAGGCAAACAATGGAAAACTGACAGACTAAAGCATATAGGTTTCTAAAAAGAGGACTGCATATACAAGTATGTTTAGTAAAGTCATTTTCTACCAGTCTACAAGTATCAAATATCTAAATTCTTAGCTCTTTATTCATCCACATTTTGGAAGTTTTACTTGCCAATTCATTTTCTCAATCTCTCATTTTCATAAAGTTTCACTATTTGCACTTTAATATAAGCATGACCTTCATTCTAGGTTCAAAATGGGTTAATATTGGACAAGAACTAAAGAAAAAAGCTTTTTTATAGGTGGTAGAAGTAGGGTGAAATGAGCAGAAAAAATGAAGTTGATCACAGATATGGAGGACTTAAAAACACCTCAGGAAAAAGCTACTCATTAAGAAGTGGAAAAGAAGGGTGAAACAGCAAAAATAAATGGAGTAGCGGTTAAAAAAAAATCATATTATGAAACAGGAAGGAAAGAAATTTAAATCTTTTTAAAAGAATGAAACATAATATAAATAACAGAGGAAACCAAAGGCAGAGAACGGTCTGAAGAAGTGGCTGCAGATGTCAAGATAGAAAACTTAGAGCGCAGAGGAAGGACACCTTTAAAAGGTCATTCTTTCCACCTACTGCATAAGTTTGACTTTGCCACATATTTCCAATACTCACAGTACTTTCTATGGTATGTGCTGACCTTTTTGGTTTGTCTACTGTAGTATTTTCTTTTACTTCAATATTTTTCTTTAAACATTTTGAATCAATGATTTAATGTCCTGTTAGGTAGAGCTCTAGTAAAAATAAACCCACACACAGAACTTAAAGAAAAACCAAGAAAAATAACCCTTCAGAACATTTCCAGCTTTAGCTCTGGATACAGACAAAAGACCTCCTCCTCAGACCTAATCTTCGAGGCTTACTGGAGTAGCTTCAATGTTGTGTTGAAAAGCTGCCTGGGATAACCGTGTTTATATACAGCATCTCTTAGGTCACTAAAAGCTTAAGGGTTGACACAGCAAAGGTGTAAGCCTGTGACTGGTGTGGCACCCCAATATTACACTGGGAGCCAAGAGACCTGGGTTATAATGCCAAATTCTGATGTAATGGCTTCAACCAAGTTCTTTGGGCATCCTTCTCCTCCTATGCCCTTATAAACACTATACAGACCACAAACCCTTTTGTCTCTTAGCATTTCCTGCTCATGCTGTACCTCTTTAGGAACACATAGACAGTCAAGTAGAGGTCCACTGCTGATCTTAAAGGAGAAGGGTTGATAAGCATTTCAGAGCAATACTATTGGTAGGGTTGGTATTTATGGTCTAATAGTAGGATTGAGCAAGTCTGACAAAACCTAAACTAATAAATAAGGTTGGGATTCTTGGTCTGTGTAAATAGGAGTACTGCATTACAAAGCCAAAGTATTTCCATTTGATGGGGGGGAAACAGATTGAAAGACTACAGCAACTACATATAATCATAGAATTGTAGAATAGTTTGAGTTGGAAGCCACCCTAAAAGGTCATATATGGATTAAATTAGTCACTAATGTGACCACAGATTAATAATACAAAAAAGCAAAGTGAAACAAACAAGTTAAAAACTGGATAAAAACGGAAGGCCCTATATATTACATCAAGATTTGAAATTATAATTTCATCATTTTCCAGAGTTCAAAGTCCACAGTTATTTCCTTGTACAGAAAGACAGACTGATAATTCCCTTATGTCAGCCGAGGTCTTTTTTTCCCTTCACTCTTTCCACAAAGCCCTTCTTGTCACTGGGAAATTCCTTTGACTGCAGCAGGCCCTCTTGTTAAAAATGAACAAGACACAAAGCTCAACTTCTGCAAAGCACTGCTCATTCAGCACATATTAATTTAAACACTGAAATCAAAGTGTCTGCTGACAAACAACTCAACATTGCTGGAGAAATGTAAGACTCGAGGTATAAAGCAGTGAAAGGACCTTCAGATTCATACATACCTATGCATTGTTGCTGCACTTTTAAGTAGGAGTTTTATAACTGGTGCTCTGAGTCTCAACATCTCACTCGTTAATCACAATTTAAATAGCCAATTAAAATGGAACTCAAAAGACAAGGAAACCTTTCACTTCTCCTATCTCTCTTGGAGCTGAAGGTTGAAGATGCTTTTTTTCTACTTAACAAGGTTGGTTCCAGAGGTCCCTGTCTGCAGTTTGAAGTAATTTTGTCTTAAAAGAACTTTTGTAAGTAAAAGTCAAGCAAAGCATGTGTATCTTATTTATCCATGTAGGGAATACTCAAATCAAAGCACAAATCTCTAAAAGCGATAACAAGTCATGCTTCTTTCAATATGCTGGTTTCACAGCCTCACCAAGTCAATCACATAAAGTAAACTGTGCACATAAGTAGCATATCCAAGAGTAGGAATTTAATTTATTTGTACTTTGTTAAAGAATAACAGTGAAAGAGGGTTCCTGAAGAACTTCAGAAGAGAAATCTCACTAATATTTCTAAAGGTTACAGATTACATGTGACCAGGAAAAAATAAACTAGAAAGGGAGGATCTGAGGCTCCTGAATATGAAATAATGTTTACAAGAACCATTTCTGCATATTAAGTACATTGCTATTTATTGCTTGATACTATAAAAATATAAATACTTCGACCACGTTAACAATTGCTTACATGACTCTACAAGATCCTGATACATAATGCTAGCACCTTCAGTTCTTAGAGGTACTGTGTAACTGCTGTTTCCACTAAGTTAACATTTTAAAAGAAGGCTTTTACCTACTTTGTTTTCAATCTTTGCAAATGCATGTTTGAAGATCAGCTCAGATCTGGTACTCATTTGCAAGTGAAATGCCCAACATGGCATGTATTTTAGCTTGATTCATCTAGCAGGGTCATTTATTCCCATTCTCCCTTTTGGCGTGTAATGCCTCCTCGTTGACTTCTATTTAGTCAGTAGTGTTTCAAAGGAGACATTGGTATCTCTTTTTAAGGAATTATTGTTATTTTTAATTGGAGCCATTTGCCCCTCTGAAAAAGCTGCATCACTGATGCCAGCTCCTCCAGTTTTGACCTCCACCACTTCCTTGTCAAATCAGAATGGAAAACAACCAGCTCTTCCATTTAAATCAGCTCCTGTTGTCAGTGACAACACCCAAAGTTACACAAGTAACAAGAAAGCTGAAAAACGCACAACCAGTCTGTACAGACTGCTGCTGCAGAAACTGTCTTCACTCAGTTTGACCTCTTGAATGTAAACAACATGAGTAAGAGGAAAGGAACTCAGATAAAGCAGAAATCAAATTGATCTGCAACATCTGGCTTCAAAGTGTTGTTCTTATATCACTGGTGGAGAGAGATTCAGTGAGTTTGAGGACTGAGCTGAGATCCAGTTTAAAGCCCACTGCATGTGAAGACCACCAAACTTCAACTTGACTATTTCACTAATCAAGCCTTTTCTAGAGACAGAAGGAAATCCTATTCCTGACTTTCCAAGTAGAGGTGACATTCTGGCCTGGCTCAAGAATGAGCAACGTTGCAGGCAAGTCAGGTGCATTAACACTTCTCAAGTTAAGTAATGAGTGAAGGAATCTGACTCGACTCTTCCCTTCTCTTCTCTCTTCCTAATTGAAATCTATTTCTGCTTCATGTACAGGTCCTTGTGCATGCACCATGCTGTCCAGAAGCAAACTACTGTAGTCCCATAAGGAATTAACAAAGCACAAGGTGTTTGGTGATACATAAACTTTCAAGGCATTCAGCCCCTTTCCTGTCACAGGGAAAGCTGAGAAGCAAGCACCTAAATATCTTCTGGCAGCCCCCAAGAATCCTCTTTCAAATACCAAGTGTAGAGAATGCACATACTTAGAATATATCTTTCCTCTTCCACTGAAATAAGAGTAAATTGTATCTTGCCTACTTACAAGAACAGAGGGTTGGACTGGACTGCAGAAATAAATAAATATATGACAGCACAAGGTCTGCTGCCCTACAAAAAAAAAACCCCGATGAAACATTCAGGGATCAGCATTTTCCCCCCAACTACTTACAATCCAAAGCAGATATTTCAGACTGGCAAGTTATACCTCTGAGGACAGAGTTATGAAATAATTTCTCCCCCGGCTTGACAATAAAATGTGGGGGGGAAGAAATGACAGGCAGGATAAATGTGCCTGTCACACAACTAGCAAACAGTAGAATCAAGCCTTAAGCACTGTTAAATAAAAAACAACAAAAGCAGAAAGCCCAAACCTCCGAACTTTTGTCAAAAACTAAATGAATTCTCTTCCTGAATAATCCCCCCAACCCACCTTCTATGCAATAGATCTGTCATATCATTTGACACCTAGCCTGAAGATAACTTGACAATCTTTGGCTAAACACTTAGGATTTGGAGATTTTTTATTCACTACGCCCCTTATTTTACCATATTGTGGGCATTAGGGAAAAGAAAAACAGATGGAGGAAAGACAATTTTTGACAATATTATCAATGGCAGAGGATGATACCGCTTTTTCTCCATCTTGGGGCATCCAAAATGAAGAAGTGTCTTTTGTAGTTAACGACTGATGGTGAACTGAGAAATTATCAGCAGAGGGTTATCTCAAAGAGCAAAACCAAATCTGAACAGAAACACTTTATCATAATTTAGAAAAAAGAACACGACAGCAAACAAATCCAATGACATGATGTCTTGTGTCTGCCGTGGTCTACACTGGGCTAAGAGCTCATCTCTAAAAGCTCTGCATGTGCAGTTGCTAATGCATGGAAAATGTGATTAACTGACTGAGAAAGGCCTAGAATTACTCCCATTCTGACTAGATTACTGGATAATTAGATTGGTGGCACTCTTCCCTTACTGGGCTGTCAGATTAAATCCTGCTGGTTTTCTTCAGATAACTGTCATGTTTCACAATAACAAACAGGGACTGCCACCAACTGCTTTTCATGTTCAAAGGAGGTAAATGCCTCTTCTACCTTCAATGGACCAATAAGAAAAATGCCCAGTGCACTTACTATTTCATTGAAAATGTCATTAAATTTGATTAAAATATACCTAGTTAATAAACCTGGTCAGAAACATTTAATTTGACTTGATAAAGGCTTTGAATACTCATCTAGCCAATAACGTAATGGAAAGGCAAAATCAGATTATGCTTAAAGGGGGTAAAGAAGGAACATTTCAAAGAGAAACAAGCCTTTCATTCGCACACTCTTTCTGGGAGTCTGGTCAGTCCAAGAAAGGAGCCAACAGGTATGTTTGGATCTTCCACATTTCCTTAATGTAGGAGGTGAAAGCTGTTCATATTCCTGAATCCCCATATGTGGTTCTGCACCACATGTTGTTAAAACGGTAACAGGTAGATTTACATTTCTGGGTTGCTCTATTTTTTCATTGAAGAGCTTTACAGAGCTTGGCATTAACTCTGTTAGTTAAGCAGGCTGGAAAGTTGACCTGCTAATTCCTGAACTACACTAGTTATGTTTCTACTGTCAAACCTGTACATTTGAATCTCACAAGATTAGCTAAAAACCAAGCCAAACCAAAACCAAACCAGGACAGGAACTGAAACTTATTTATTAAGTGTATGCCAAGAAGTATAAAATCCGAAGTGGGCTTCTTTGATTCTGTGATCCCTTACAATGTCATACTTTCAATCTTGACTCGGCAACAATGAGGTTTGGAAAGGTACTGCCCCTTTTTCAGTTTACATAAAAGCTGAGATTTTCAAAGTGGGGCTTTTCAACAAACATCTGTAAAATGTGAGATTTATGCTAAATTTGCAAGGGCTGGCAATAACTGCTTTGTTAATTTACTTTAGTGTAAACAAAAAATTAAATACATTGCAAAATATACTGCAGCACTTCTAATGCTAAAACAATTGACACTAACTGAATTGAAGGTGAAAAAGCTTGTCTTAATTCAGCAAATCCAATGACTTCAGCCTGAAATTTTTCCCACGTAAGTTCTTAAACCTAAGATAAAATGAGTAAAATACCAGATGTCAGCTTAAGAGGATCAGTAAATTTGGTATTTCTTCACGAAGTGATCACCGGATGGAAATAGTCTTCTGACAGATAACAATGATCACAGATCAAACCTGAGTCAAAATCTTGATTCAGCTGATTAAGGGAGGAGAGTACCATCATTCTGACCACCAGAGAGGAACAGTCCTTGGTGGCAAAGTGGTTCCATGATCTATCACAGCACCACTGCATTTTTTTCCTGTGGATTTCAAGGCAGCTGCTGTTTGGAATAAGGCGCAAAAGTTGACATTTCAGACACATCAGTGTTTTCCCTTCTCACTTTAAATTATGCAATACTGACATATTCAGAGTCTTTCCACATCTAGTTAATACAGGTAAAGTTTTCTGTACATCTGGTCTCATTGGCAAATCTATGCAATGTGATAAAAAATGTATCTTTTGAAGTTTGTATAATAAAGAGAAGATTGAAGCCAAAGAAAAAGGTGTAACATATCTGATAACGCATATCAGAATATCAAAACCATTCAAAGCTGTAAAGCTATATCTCATTTTTTTTGCCTTCTAATGACTTTTAATTTTCTAAATTCAATTTAAACTGTAAAAGTAGTTTACATTTGTATAAGAATATTTTCCAATGAAATAGGGAAGGGGTAGAGTTACAAACAACAATGGTGAAGAAGGAGAGCAGAGAAGCAGTTAAAACAGTGAACTATAAATGTACAGAGCAAAAGCTCTGTGTTAAGAAACAAACCACTGGTATAGAGCTTGCATTTAGGACAGTAATGTATATTTATTATAACCGATATGAATAATAGTTCCACAGAGTCACAACAATAATTAGAATAACAAACTTAATCAAGTTAACAATACTGAGATACTTATCTAGAGCATTCTTCTTTTTTTTTCATCCACAGGTTCTGTTTTTTATAAAACTAGATAAGAATCATTTATCTTTTTCACTTACAGCTGAAACAGAATAACCTTGGAAGGAAAATTAACTGGATGATTTACAGTGCCTAGCAACATCAAACAGCAAGTTTGCATAAGAACTGAGTGATACTTTACCTAAGAAAAAGAGCAGAGGGATTATAAAGGTTTTCTTGAATTAGAATTTCACAAAAGGTTTGAAGTGACTCTTTCCAATCTCACAGAGTGGGTGGATTGTTAGTGTTTTGAGATCCTTTCTATCAAGATGCAATAAAAGCGAATACATGCCCAGGTATTTATATTAATTCTGCTTGTGAACATATGCTAACTTGTTATCCTTATGTTACAAGTCAACCAGAAATAAGATTAGAAACATAGGGCCTTGAAGAAACCGTGCCGTTTACATGTCTTTTGGATGCTACAGAAAACTAAGTGCCCAGCAATCAGTATCTCTGTGTTTGTAACAGAAAACCTCGAGTCACCATTCACTTCAATGGAGCCATGCTGATTTGTATCCATCAAGGGCATGATTTATCACCTACCCTCACCCATTCTGATCCCAGAATTATGACATTTCTTATAAAAATATGCATAGGAAAATCACTGATGGGCCAGAGCCTTGGGTTGATAATTTTAGCCTACTGGGTATAAATATGTTCTAATCACTACTCAGTGGGGTGGGATGAAAATCAATAGAGAAAGGAGCTCAGAGTAATCTTTTGTTAAACGATGCTTCAACCAAGCAAAGGAAGAAAAACCATCTTTGACTATTTGACAGCAGCAAAATGTCATTTGTTTAAAGTTGCTCAGGGAATTGGAATGGCAGAAAATGACCTGTGAGAGATGGATTAATATAAAGTTAATGCCAACATAAGTACAAATACATGATTCACCTGTCTATGCTGTTTATCAGATGGACAGATAAATGCACATGCAGTCAAGCACTCATAAAAACTCGTCTGAAATTTGAAATACTCTGTGTTTCCTTAATTGCATGGTAACGCTTCCCCCTTTGAGGCTGCTTTGACAGTACTGTTTGAAGGAAACATTTCCTGGCCATGGCAGCAGGGGAACTGTATTTCCGTGAGCTTTCATCGTTGGCCTCATTCAGGAGCATGTGTGCTTGTGCTCACTGTGATGGAGGTCTTCTCTGATGTGGACACCTGTCCAACATGAGCTGAACGGAAACCACCAACACCTTTCACAGTATCTAATAACTATCAGATGTTTATACATTTGAGTTCATATCAAATGGGATTATGATTAAAGCCAGTATAGTAGGAAAGGAAGAGTTTTAATCCTGTTCTTATGCACACTAGGAAGTGAAAGCTCTTCAATTTGAAGCGATATCATCCACTCCCTTCATAAGAACTAAATACAGTAAACCAATAATGTGAACGGTATCCACCACTTCACATACTTTGGGTGGCCTTATTTTAACAAAAGGTTATTCATCCTGTTACATTATAAGGACCCCTAAAACCTCATTAGCGGCAATGAAGCAGATCCAGTGGCAGTAATAAACTCTAGTTTAAATTAGAAACAGCTACATTTTGCACATTCACACACATACACATGATCTGTTCGCTGATAACCCAAAATGGTCAATGTGTTCAAGTTTACATAACTTAAAGAGGAAAGACAATAATAAACAACCCCTGCTTCTACAGCAATAAATCCTTTATTCATCCTACAGCTGAGCCGCTCCTCTGATCATTAAGGAAAAACTAATTAAAACAGGGCTTCATACACCTTTGCAAAAAATTGCATCCCAGGCTGAGATGTGGTAGAACCAAAGTAAGCTCACATTTATTTGCAGTGTGTGGTCCCTGCTGTGAACAACCACACAACTTACAAGAGTTGCTCACATTTTAAACATTTCCAGCTTGAACGTTCACTGCAAAACTTCATCGCTAAGTTTGTATTCAAAAGGCATGTAGTAAAAGTTCTCTTTAAACACAAAAGGAATGCTTTTTGTTTCACAGCTAAACACTCTTCTCCTCCTATTCTACCGAGAAAAACGCTACACACTGCAAGAGCAAATCAAGTTAAGTTTGCTTTCCTCTACAAAAATTTCTATTTCAACATCAGAACTCTAGTAACTTCAAAGAACCTGACAGTTCTCCAGTTATTTTAAAAGACGGCCAACTTTCAGCTGGAGTCATTGCAAATTAATTCTGCCTTACAAGGCCACATTAGGTCATTTCCTGAGCTGATGGTAATAAATAGCCCTTTCCGTAATGTAAGAACAAATGACTATAGTGAAGCTGTCCTGCTGTGGAAAAAAAAAAAAAAAAAAGAGGACCAGGCTAAGGGAAATGGTGCAGGGCAGCCTGACCCGGCCACACTCACCCGCCTCCACCACAACTCTGCCTGCAACCTGAATCTGCTACCTGAAACTGCATCTCAATGTCTAATGAACTTAGGCGTATGTCCAA
Source organism: Phaenicophaeus curvirostris (assembly GCF_032191515.1). NCBI lineage: Eukaryota > Metazoa > Chordata > Aves > Cuculiformes > Cuculidae > Phaenicophaeus > Phaenicophaeus curvirostris. The sequence continues at coordinate 46,388,510 of NC_091397.1, read as the reverse complement.
GCTGGAGTGTCGCAGCAGGTATGATAGTACTTCTTCTACAGTCTTCTATACCCATTTTGCACTTTGTCCTGTGTGCTTGCCAGCTATGGTACAGAGCTGGCAGATTGGAATCAGAACAGGCTGAGATTGGGAGGTTTTCTCTTACAAGCTTGATCTCTGCCATGTCCTCAGCTTTGAGGGTATTTATTTATTAATGTGCGTATAGGAAGAAATGGAGTTGGAAGGAACATACTGCATAAAACAAGCATGAACTGACATTTTTACTTTTCACTGAGTAATTCGCCACAGTCACATGAAAACATTAGTTAACAAAGCCTAAAAATCCAAGATGTTCTCTTCCTACTACACTGTTCTAGTAGTGACCTCCAGGAAAAATACTTCCTCAAGCAGTGAGAGAAATCCTACCTTAAACATCGCACTTCTCAAGCTTGTGCAACCCTCTGTCTCTGTAGAGACAGCAGTGAAGACACCACAATATCCAGGTATGAAGCTAACCTCTAATGCATGATGAGTATTATCCTGTGTGTCACCCGCAGTCTCCTACCTCAATCTCTTCAGCTGCCTGGGGCAGAGGTTGCCCTTTTCTTTTGATTGATACAAGACCTAGTAGATTCATGGGCCCAATCCATTACTACTCAGCCACCAACAATAAAGTCTCCACGGTGCCCATGTTAAGACAATTATCAAATTACACAAGATGGTGCAGAGCCAGTTTTTCTGAAAACAGGAGCAAAATGTGTCAGAGTTTTGCCATTACCTTCAGTGAACCCATTGCTTAACCCAGAAAGTCCACAACTCATGGCGCAAGCTGAACAGCAAGAAGTCTACACTGGGTCTCGGACACTTACATCTCATAAGGGGAACACAGATTTGCCCTCTCTAGCATTTCTGCTTTTTATCTACTGAATCTTCTGTATTTGTGCTCTACGCTGGTGAAGTGCATTTCAGTGAAGAAGGCACAGATTAATTCTCATCATCATAATTATTAACATTATCACTGAGTTAGTACAGAAGAAGAAAACCAAAACCTAAGGCTCTCAGACCACCAAATGAGCTTAGATTTAATTACAAACAAAATGAGCTTGATGGTAGGTTTTTGCACAGTGTCAGACAATCAAAGGTACAAAACAACAAGCATTGTTTACGATGGGAATAAACTATTTTTTGCTTTGTACAAAAGAAGGAAGGCTGAGAGCCAGGAGTGCAACAGGCTATCTCTGTGGATTAAGTAGTATGTCTTATAGCATGCAGGATACTGCTAAGAAAACCTATACAGAAATGGCTACACAGCCCATTGTATAATCTCTTTGAGAGAGTGATGAGAATGCAGGTCAGTAAGAATAGCTGGTGGATTATCCTGCCATTACCCAAACCAGAAAAGAACATTAAAGCGTCAGGCGCAATCTGACAGCATGAAGTCCCACAGGGATTCCAGATTTCTCCAGCAGGATGTGGGAGCTCTGGGATCAAGACCCTACATCCCTGATACCTACCAGGCTACAGTTTTACTCTCTTGCACTGCCCTGGTGATTATTCAATTATTCATACGAGGTGGGAAAGGTCCAGGTGAGAGGGAATGAGAGGCTTCTTTCAAGACAGGCAATAATTTGATGGAGGGTCAATCACCTGGCATGTAAGAGACCCTCCTTAGATCCCCTGTTTCAAATTAGACTGACACAGGACCAAAGCCAAGCCACCAAAATCTAAATGAGTTCTTATAGCTCTGAATTATTAACTGTTCTGGAGAAAAGAGATTCTTTCACTATTAAAATTCATTTTTGAAGCTCCAGATTTTTTTTGTCTAAATTCATTTCCACAGCTTTTCTTCTTTTTGTTTTTTCCTTTTTTCCCTTTTTGTAAGGTCAAAAACCCCTCACCATTTCACACCATATTTATCTACCATTGTAAGTGGCAAAGCAAAGTGAGGTTGGATGGTCCATTGAGATCCACAATGAAGGGTCCTACACAGAAATAACAGAGACGTAAAGCAAGTTTGTTAAGATCAGCAGGAAAAAGGCAGAAATATTGAAAACTGATAAATAGCCTACATAAACTGAAGTTTCATTGATTCTGCCTTCAGAAAATTGCACTTGGAATGACTGCAGCAGTGAATTGAAGTATTAGAATGTTTAGAGTCTTGATAAATAGAATTTCTTAATGAAAAATAAATTCACCTAACATATTTCAAGAAAGAATACAGCAAAAAGTCAGTTGATACTGTAGATTAATATATATGATCAGGATAAAGATAATTTGTTCACACAACACATTGCAAAATAAATCGAGCAGGTTGAGCGTCTTCTGTTATGCTGAAGTCAGATATAACTGCTAATATATTGGCATATGTTATTTATCATAATACCCATATCTTTCAGCTTAGAAAGTAGCCATTCATTGTCCTTTCCAAGCATTTAGTCATTTCCACTGCTTTGGGATCTTAATATTCTGGTTATCATATAAAATGTATTATAACTACTACACAAAGCCTTTGCAATCACAGTCAGATTTTCTGAAAATGGAAAGAAACCCAGCAATATAACCAAGCGAACCTTGATGAGCTCGAAGTCCCAAGAGAGCTGTACCATGCAGACAATTAGTTTCTGCTTACCGGTAATGGTTTTCAGGCAAGCACATGAGAATCAAACAAAAAAAAAAAAACATCCCTTCATAAACAAGGAGAAAGGATAAGAACTCAATAGGGGCAAATCACAAAGCATAAGAAGAAAATAAAACAGAAAAAGATCTTTATGATCATCAGAGCTTGCCTGTGTTTCACCTCGGTAAGGTCTCTCCCTTTACTTCTACCTTTTGATACACATTCTGCACTGGCGTTTTGAAAACAACACAAAACAAAGCAGGTGTATTTGGAATAGCATCTTTCATTATTTATTTACTTGTAAACCACAAACTATTACACGATGCATTTGCTGTGTCTGGAAAAAAAATACTTTTTATTGCAGTTTGAGTCACTTCCTATTTTCTTCCATCACAGAATTAACACAGTAAACAAATACACACTTATTATTAGCAGACTAAAGCTTTGAGTCATTGTTCTGGCAAAATTTACATCTCTGAAAGCTCTTAGAAGTCTTTTGTGAGGAATTTTATGGTAAAGAATATAACGGATGAAGATAAATAACATATATTCTATGTTTCAGCATACTGAAAATCCTATCATGGCTGTGGAAGAGTTTTACGTTCATTAAGCCATGCCCATTTTACAGTCCTCCTTTGGCAGCTCTCAGGCTGGCAATCACTAACTTTGTCACCAGTCAAGTCTGGATCAATGCTACATGGGTCCCATCAGAAAAAAAAAAAAAAAGCTTGCTAATTAGCACGCAGCTCTTGGAGGCAAAATCTTGGGTGGGCACACCAAGGCAGTGGGGAATAATGCTGAAAACAACATATGTAGCAGTGGTAAGTGGTAGTGACGACAGTAAAGTCACGGGAAGTGATTCAAAGGTACCTCCTGACTGCCTTGATTAAGCTTAATACAAGCCAGGGTTCAAACCAGCCATCTCGAGATACACAGGGGAGCGTGACCAGCTATGAGTGGCCTATATCCAATCTCCAGTGCAAGCACAAGTTCACACAAGTAAGTACTGAAAGTTTAGAGATGGAGAGGGAAAACAGCAGTTAAAAAAATTTGGTAGGAAGAGCAGAGGAAACCATTTTCAGGTGCTTTTCAAAACTCTTCATGGCAGAGACCATGGAAGGTCGATAGGAATTTAGACTTCTAAAACTTAAAGAAGTCCTGTGAATGCACTTTGTGTTTAGATCTGCCTTCTTGTCAGCATTTCTGTACTCAGGAATCCTAATTGGGTTTAAGCAAGTTTTTTGCCATTTATGACAGTCACTATTTCTGGTGCTCTCAGGGGGCAGCGAGCTGCAGGTTCTGACTCCAAACCTGCTGAGATAATCATCAACACATGTTGCTGCTTGGGGTATTCAAATCCAAATATGGAAAAATTGCACAACCTTGTCCCAGGACATACAGTAAACAGGAGGCTGAAGGCTGGAAAGGACACTGGGAATACCAGAAAGCAACAGATGTCAACCTGTGGCACAGACTATTAAAAATCCTGATCTTTCACAGAACAAATCTTGTCATAAACATATATATATACTTTCAGATAAGGATAGGAAGACAATGCCCATATTTGCCCATGCAAATGAAGTTGCAGCTGATTTTGCGTGAGAGATGCAAATACAGCCCAGCCTGGGGTGACTGAAAGTTATTATCTCTGGCCCCAGAGGACATGCTACAGGGTTACGCTGGTAGAAAGAGCTGGAGTTGCACCTAAAAATCCCTCAGAAGCAGAGCTGGGAAGGCAGGTGGTCCCAGCAGCACGGCTCCATACGCATCCACCCGTGTCCTTCGCTGGCAGTATGCTTGCAGGAGAGCTGCCGAGGAAGTCTCCTCCAACTTGCAGCAAAAGCATTAAAATACTGGAAGCCCCACTGGAGATATGTCTCCTTCCACATGGTGGCACAGAAAAGGGAGGCACAGTGTTTCCAGCTCCTGCAGGGCACTGCAGCCCTGAGGGAAGCAAGATACAAGCAACCACAGCAACACATGCCCAGGGTGGGCTCCCTCAGCAGCAGTGGAGGAGGACTAGCACCCACTGCCCTCCCAGAACACGCTTTGTTCTCAACCATCCAATGTGTTTTGTACAAAAAGGAACCAAGATCCTCCCTCTGAATAATCTATTATACCACAAGTAAATAGGGTATTAATACCAAGGCAGATAGTGATCTCCTAATAAGTCTGATTTATTTTAGGCTTCTGGCTAGAGGGTTAACACATCCAGTAGGCTGAAAATGCACGCACATACCAGCACTGTCAAAATCAGCAAAACTGGTGTTGCTGAGGAGGTTTGGAAGCTCTCAGTTTTTTTCCATTAAGCATCTGGGACTGGTTATTTCTTAAATCAGCCAGAAATTTAACAAAGGGCATCCCTTCTCCTCTCTCTCATCTCTTTGCAAAACATTTCTTTTCCAAATTGTAATCAGAATTTGTTCAGCAGGTATTTTAGCGTCTGGGACTCAGAGACGCTGGGGAGGAAGGAACAAGCTGAGAGAGATAAGGAGGTAGAGCAGAAACAATGAGAGGTGAGAGGGAGGAGGAGGAAGTTCAGAATGGTTTTGCACATTTTGAAGTATTTTACATTCTAAGATAGGACTGCAAAGCTCCAGATGACACGAGGTCTACAGTGATACACTCCACCATGTGGAGTGTATAGTTAACAAAGCACCACAGTGCTGATATAAAATATTGGGGGAAGAACACATGTAGCAGCCAAACATTATGAAACAACCAAATATCTGTTTTTTTTCCCATTTTTATTTTTAAATCCTGAGAACTCAGGAATTACCAATCATCTTCTGTCAAGAGTGGCTCCAGAGGCTTTTGGAGGTCTATTTTGAAGGCCTCCTTGTTACTTTATCATCTTTTCCACTTCTTCAGCCTCTTGTCTCCCTATTTAATTATAGAAGTGTCAAGGAGGTTGATTAGAACACATGTTTTGGGAGCCAGGGGACTGCCATGATAGCAAATCTAAGGAGAGACAGCCCAGATGAGAATCTCTTATAAATAGCTACAATTTGCAGAAGAATTTTAGTCTACTTAAGAAAGGAGGCCAGAGGGAAAAGGCATCTTATCTCTGCTGATTTCTCTGCTCCTGGTCAGCTTTGACAACATGCAGGACCACCTAACTACACTTCATGATCTAACCTTTGAGTACCTGGACATACCCATTTTTACAAAACTCCCCACATCCTTACAACATAAGGTACAAAAACATTACAGCAATCTTCTAGTTAATATACATTAAATCCTCCTGTGTGGCTGAGTCTAGGAGCCTGCAGTCCTACTTAACATAAGCACTTCACACCTTAGCTCAGGTTGTACCACACCACGGTTTGAACTCTGCTGATCTTCAGCAGAGCCTATTCTATTAGACACAGTGACAGACATTATAATAAAGAAAAAAACATTTTCTCCATGATAATATTAGATAAATGGATAAATCACTGAAATGATACTTCATAAGAAATCCAAAATGTAGGTTACATTTTTTCTTCTCCAGGCTTTTAGATAACTGTTATTCCAGACAGTACATGCCACCATATTATACGGATATTCTGAGGACAAGTTTTGTTCCAACTAAAAACAGAGTCTGCACTGTAATTAACAGGTAACGACAGAGGAAAAAGAAAATCAAGTATTTCCTTTTAACCTTATAAAACAATCTACTTGTTCTATTACACTTCTTTTCCTATAATGGCTATATGAAGTTATCTACAACATAAATTAAGGCAATTACTAGCCTTATTTCTCACTTACCTAATGTGCAATTATTCCCATAGCCTAATGTACTCTCACTTGTTTCCCTCACATTTTCCAAGAGGTGCAAAGTAGCCTGAGTATAAACAGGCATTGCATCTACATTTGCATTTTAGTGTGAATCAGGAACATGTCTTTGACACAAATTTTGTAATTATTCCCACTTGCCATGTGCTGGTTCATATCACAGAGCACTTGTGGAGTACCGGAACTCAGGTCTTTTCAGATTAAATTTACCCAGAAGTTCAGTTCAGGACTACACATGATTTATTTCCACCACCATGGGGCATGCAGTCTTCGGGGACCTGACAAGAACTAGTGTGAAATAAAACCTCGCTGAAATGCACAACGTGGATGTCAGCTGTGTAGCACTATTTTTCTCCCCAGATCTGCTCCCATTAGTCCGTGCTGCTTCTTACTGTAGACATAACCTGAATGCTGGACTTCAGCAAAGCCCTACAGCTCTCAGCTCAGCTCAGCAAACTGCCTTGCTGCCTAGCTAGGATTATGCTGATCTAAAGATGAAGCAAGTAAATAAGAAGTTTGGAATCAGAAATAATTTTGGTCCCCTTGTCTCACTCCAGCTTTGTTCTTATCAGCAATGTCCAAGAAGGTAACATACAACACCTTTCTGTAGTGAGTCTAAAAGGTCGACTGCTCACTACTGCCCCCAGTTCTGTACAGAAACGTTGAATGCTTTGGAGCATCAGGTTAAGAAAACACGACACTGATCTGGTTGCTAAAAATTCCTTCATGATTTCCACAAGAGTACTAGTGGTACTTCTAGAGAAAACTTAATCAAGTATTTATACTCTTCTGGTCATTTGAAATTGGATTGATTAATAATTTCTTTGTATTTAAAAGAGGGATAAAAAAAAGGAGGGGAGGGGGGGCGACACCTGAATCTGGTTTTATGAATGAGTACATAATATTTTTTTCAGAATGACCATATCCTGAAAAATACTAAATCCATGAAAAAAACCCCAACATTATTGTAGGCTCCACATTGAAACAGAACTTGTAGCAGTGTGGTCTTAGTGACCAATAACCAAGATCTCCTTCCTTCATGCTTATGGCAAATGTGTGCGCTGCCCAGAGTAATTAAAAATATACCCACTGGACACAAAGAAGACCTAGCATGTCCCGAACTGGTTTGTAGGACATTTCCTAAAACCTGAATTTTAAAAGGCATCTTAAATTGCTAAGATAAATAACACACCTGTACCTAACCTTTTATAAAGATAGTAACCTGTAAAGTTTGCCTACAAATTTTCTGTCTACAAACCACAAAGTATCATCATACTCCCCGCTGGTGGGGGGGAGGGAACCAAACAACAAAAAACCAACTCTTTTTGAGAGGGCTTTTCCTTGCCAAAGACTGTACAAGGACTACATAAAACACAGACCACAGAATAAAATTCAATAATTAGAAGAAACCTCAAACTACCACGTCATCCTTCTCTCTATATAGGAAGTGGCTTGTTTAAAGATGGTAGGAGCATATCTTGTCTAATTTGCCAGTTCGATGCATAATTACATTAAAGTTGTATGTTTCCTGGCAGTTTTACTATAAAGGATTTGCACCTATTCAAACATTCTCCTTTGCTTTTGATCTATGTGGGTTCTTTCCCTGAACTCCTCAACATCTCTACTTGCCTTCATAAAGTGTAATAAAGGATTTTCAAAAGTATATCCAAGAAAACATTTTCATGGTGGTAAATTATAGAAAAAAAAGACTACTAGTAAAGCACTGCTCCAGTGAAGAAAAAAAATTTTTTTTGGCTTTTTTTTTTTTTTCTTCTCTCTGGAAAGGTTGAGCAACAAAGCAGGTGCAGTGAAGAAAAACACATCTGCTGGCTTTGCATAATGGAACAGAATGTCCGTTTTGCTTTATTACCATTTCAGGCCACTTACAAACTTTGGTGTGGAAGAAAAAAAAAATAACAAAATCCAGACTTTTCTGGTATATACTTTAGGAAATTCCCTTGCTAAAGCAGAGCAGTATAAGTTTTATCATGTTTCTCTTCCATTTTCTTCCTTTTGAAAGGACTGTTGTGATCTTGAAAACATAATCTAGGAAGAAACATCTGGTCTTCACTTTTTAATTACATTTCAATCATCTCAAAGGCTTTCCTGGAGGTAGACATACCTACAAGGGCTTACTGTCAAAATTATAGGAGTTATGGGGCTGTTGTCTAAATGGATCGACTGTAATGGTAGATTTGGGACAAGTCTAAATAAATAAGAACGTGTCACATAGAACTTCCTTTTCAGAAGCAGGGACTGCATACAAGCTGACTGTGAATTTTTGAGGCTGACAGAAGCACAGGGAAGACAGGGCCAGGGACAGAAGGAGCATCCAAACTGGACAGTGGGAATATCCTGTCTGCCTGCCTCTAGTTGCTGGCCACACCTGCTTAAACTAGTCCCTTTTAAACGGCAAAAGCAATGTCCCCCCTGACATTTATGTTTCTCTCCCAATGAAGACAGAGGGGAGAACAGTGCAGCAGTGGTGGCAGTGGGGTCAGGAGCCAGGCAGCTGCACAGGTGGGCTGCAGCAGCTTGCCTTGCGGCTGCTATTTGCTTCCTGAGTCTCCCCCATCCCAGGTGCCGACACTCTAGAGACCACGTGGGGGAAGCAGGAGAGCTGCCAAGTACAAGGTGTTATCCTGGACACTAAAATGCCTTGCTACAGCTCTGAAGCATGCAGTAATGTAGATAGGAGAGGATAAGGAATTCACAATTTGTCCAGGCTGTGATCCAGCAAAAAGCACTTAAGCAGGTGCGTAAGCAGCAGAGCCACCAGCTACGTCACACACAGGAAGCTAATGTCCAGCTTTCCAAAAGAAGGATCCATGCCCTGTTGAGGGAGCAGGGGATGACTTTGAGAAAAACCCTTTTTCTTTTTCTTTCTTTCCATTCTCAAATTTCATGCCAACCTGGCCACAGTATCCCCTAGAGTGCAATGGAGACAGCACTGAGTAACAAACAGTGCTTCTCTCTTTCTCTTTGCTAATACTTGTAGTACAGTAACTGAAGCCAAGAACAGCGCTGCTCTGCGTTATGTTCTGCATAGACAGAAAGTAAAAAAGTGTCCAATAGCAAAATGTATGAAACTGAAGAAAAGAGCTAGAGACAGTAACAGAAAGAAGCTGAGAAGATAAGAGATGGCCAGTGTCACACAGCAGACCAGGGACAGAGCATGAACAGTATCCAAGCTATCCCAAATCTGAGTTCAGTAGGCTACATCAGGTCAGTACTATCCACCGTGAACCATGCGCCAGTAGCCCAGAGAGAAGGACCAAAATTTGAAGCAGCCAGCATAGATATTGTTTTGATAATCAATACTATATGACAAGCTTTACAGTATTATTGAGGCAATATATCCTATATTAAAGCCCTGACTCCTGGCAAACATTTTACCATTTTAAATTATTTAGTGAAAAAATGGTTAGTGTCCTTTCTCTTTTTACACCTCTGCGTGCATATATACACACATATGTGTATGTATTTAGATACTAAATCCAAACACATATTGACACAACAACGCAAAACCCCTATTCTTTCCTGTACTCTTACATGAACCTATTGAAGTTCTGCAAGGAGGTTATGTCTCAAAGTACTATTAGTAAGAGAGTGGTAAAGAAATGTGTTTCATCAGCACTTCTTTTAAAGACCTTTGCTTGAGCGCCTCTTGCTGGTAAAGTCAACCTGACATAAACCAGTTCTCATCAGGCATCTCTCAGCTTTCAGAGAAGAAACAGAACTCAAGCTCTGTAGATTATGAAGTATCTTGTTGTCAAAACCAGTGCCTTGTGACTTTGGCTTCACAGTTAAATCTCAGAGATCTATTCTGAAGTGATGTAATACAGAAATTACTGTGCATTACTGCTTTTAAACTTCATAGTGGTGAACAGAGAATATCCTCTAGATTAACAGAAAATCATGACAGGCTAGAAAAATACATATGGTAGCAATATGGTACGGGAACCATTTTTACATTTTCATTATCCTTCCTTCCTACAGATAATTAGCAAGATGGAAACAGTTGATGCAGTTCAAAGTAGCCCAAGGCACGATAAACAAAAAAGTAGTTATCTCCCCCACTTTGATTAGCAAAACACAACAAACCCCAGTAACCTCAGTTGTTTGGTGTTCCCACGAGGCAAGGAATAGGTATGACTTTTTGTGTGCAGAATAGAAGTGTCCTGACCCCGAGCTTGATTTAGTCACATTTAGGAGATGGAGCTTTTACAACTCGTGTTGGCTGTCATTAGTTTACACAGCCTTTCAGTTAGATACACAAGACCCTTCATCCTGAACTAGCTCCACAGTCCATTTTAAAACTAATTTTCTAAGAAGTTGCTCTCACCACGTAGCAACCTTGCAATGTGATCTTGCCAATATTCGTATTCAGTTGCTTGATCTGTAGTGGTAAAATGCTCCATGAACCAAGTGCTGCTCATCCAGTAGACTCATATTTGGCAGTGATGGATACTGCTGGCAGGAACTGCTGTTGGCCTAGTCCACCCATAAAAGGCGTCCAGTTGGGGTGTGTATGTGGTTTCTTCACTACACTGATTAATTTCAGCAGCTTAGACGATATGTGATATTTATGGGTTAGCGGCAAAGATGGGAAAAGCTTACTTACATTTTAAAACCACCAAGCCTTAAATATGGGATGAGAAAATACAGAAGGAATCTTGCACACAAAAGCAACTTGCTTTTAAAAATGCTGCAGTCAGAGAAAGGTGTGTGCTTGGACAAGATTTATTCTTATGTACTTGTGGACTGATCAAGAGCAGAGGCCTAACACACATCTTCAAAAACCCATGATGAAGCAGTTGAGAAGCAAAATGGCCTCATCTTGTCTCCCATTCCCCTTCAGAAACCTGTCTGCACGTAGGTGATGTGTTTGCTGGAAGGATTCCAGGGAGACAAAGAAGATAGTTGGACCCCAGAGGTAGGATCATACACATATTACCTATCTAACCAACAAAGAGTTCTGTACACTTCAGAGTGAAGAACTGTTAAGAAAGATAAGGAAAGAATCCTGGATATTCTGAGTATTTGAAGCAGGGTATTATACCACAGGAAGTTTGGTCCATAGGTTCTGTAATGCCCTTTTGATTTCCATGAAGTAAAATAGCGTGAATAGGAACACAAACTTGCTCACAAAGGCTCACAAAAGGTACCGTGAGTGAGGTACAAAGAAACTAGCAAAGCTGTAGTTAGGGAGGCACCAGCAACAGTGGCATATATCATTTTTTTTATCATAACATAAAAACATATGCACAAAATTTACATCCAGTGCTAGGCAGCCCAGTCCCTGCAAGCTTATCCTGGAGTGAGTAAACCAGCACAGAATTTCTAATCCGAAGACAGGCTAAACAGGCATGATATTTGGGATGAGCAGTAATGAGGGGTAGTTTTCTGCTAGCTGTGTAACTTTTTGGAGAGGGTGTTAGGCTTCAGCACGAATGAGAGCAGCGGCTTAGAGTTACTAAGCCTCCTTGCTATGACATGATCCAGGCACCAGCAGCTCGTTTCCATGCTGCAGCGCTGGGCCTCTGATCCCTCTTCCAGCAATCAACAGTGCTCCAAATGGAAATATAGTGAGGAGAATTTGTTTCATTAGTCTTCTGCACAAACATTTACACATTTCCTTCGCAGTCCTTTAATCTTAAAAAGGGAGCTACCGATTCTAAAGGTCATTGGCATCTCCTCCTCCTTCTCCACTGGCCCATGCAGCAAAAGACGAGTTACCAACACCTTTGTATTTCCTTCCAAAAGAGTCTCTGGTTTCTAAAAAGAAAAGAAAAGGAAAGAGCTGGGATTCTTCCCTAAAGTCTCCGTGGATATTTGTTTTCTCTGGATGACTATTTTCCTACATTTCAGCAAATGGTCTGGCTGTATGACCCTCCCCCTCGGCACCTGGGAAGCACATTGTCAACTCTGGAAGTGTTTATCCTCTGTAGATTAAACAGCATTTGCTGGATGGTGATCACAGAAAGTTGTAAAAACAGATGGACAATGATCTGTCCAGACTTCCCAAGCTCACCATGAGAAGGCTACTTACATAAAAACATTTTGCTGAAGGATCAAAGGATTTTCTTTCCCCCCCTCTATAGTCAGTTAGATGAGGTCTGTTATATAAACATGGAAACACAAAACAACTATCTTAAATAATGCCAAAACTCTGACTTTTGAAACTAATAGTCCAAGTTAGGCTATTAGAATTAGTGCATTAAAAAAAATCCACACAAACCAAATCAATCCTATGCAAGATCCTTTTCACATTTCACCTGCATCTCGAAGTGCTTCTCTTTTTTTTCCAGATATACCAGATAGACTCTTTTTCTTATCAGATATACTCCTTCGTTTTGGTGGAAATAGAAAAACTATGCTCACTAGAGCTTGAGATCAAACTGATTTAAAAGTTGCTCTCCTGTGCCTCAACATAACCAAACAATGTGCTATTTAAAAAGCAAACAGGCTTTCATCTAAGAATAAGAAATAAAGAACACCTTTTTGGGTGGTGAGCTTGACCCTGAGCTGTGCCTCTGACAAACTGTCGAGGTCAGCTAAATGACAAGATGGACATGAATTCCTTGTGTAGTGCTGCTCCAAGAGGCTAATTTGATGAAGGGGAGAAATATGATGGGGAAGTACAACGCTGCCTCTGTCTCAGGTTCCTGTGCTTGCAACACAGAAACTGTGAGGTCTAAGTTGACAGAGTGGTTGCAGGGGAACAAGCAAGAAGAATGACCCACGGATCAAAGCATTTGCTTCAGTGTGAGATACAAGATGATCAATTTATTTAACTCATCACAGAGATGATTTAGGGGAGATTTGACCTCAGCCTACGAGTACTCATATAGGAAACAGAAATTTAATAGAGGGCTGTCCATTCTGGGAAAAAGCAATCTAGAACCTGAAGTTGTTCATGTTATAAAATGATTTGCTCACTTTCTGCCACTGATCCTGATTCTATAGCCATCTGGTCCTTCTTCACATATTTCATCTCAAAAACTAACTAGCAAAATACAAGCAAAGAATGAAACAGGATAAAATGGGAAAGAATGGGAAAGAGAATCCAGGAACATACATGCACAGTAATAACACCAGTGATTTGAGTTGCATGCAAATAGTTTTTTCCAAATACTGACTTTCTTTCCATTCCATCTTGATGTCTTTCTGCTTTCTACCTTTCTATTAAGACTATTCAGAATATTAACTCCTCTGTCAACAAACATTGTCTTAATACTTATCTTCATGAAATCACATTCCTATCCTACAAAGGAACTAAAGATGAATAGGACCTGGACTTCATATACGAGGAAGATGGAGAGCTTGGAGAGCAGCAGTTCTCAAACTTGGGATGGAAGATGGAGGATTGCGACTTTAGAAGGTTATCAAGAGGATTTGTGGCCACCCATGCTTTCAGGAATTTTGTGGTACTGTTTTGCAGTACCCATGGTACACGCATCTTTGCAGGGGCATTCAACCAGAGAAGAGTTTGGGAAGTCTTACTGTACAGGAATGTCATTGTGCTGCTGTCCAGAAGGCAGGTGGCATGAGAAAAACTTTCTGCATTTTTGCTGAAGAGGAGTTTTGTATTGTGTATTAAAAGTTCTGAGTGACACTGGAAATTTGCATATTTAACTTTCAGTTTAAAGTCCATTACATTTTGGCAGCAGTTGCCATTGTTTATGTTTTTCTATTATAGTAGTTAAGCATTAGACTTTGATGTACAGTTTTAAAACAAAACATAAGGAAACTCCCAGAATAGGTTTCAATCTGGACAGGTATAATGTGGGAAAGGGAAAAACCTCATGCTAAGAACCCCTTATTGCCTGACAAGTAAATAACAGCTTTGGAGCTACATGCTTTCTTGGTCATGTTCTTAATATCTTTATGCCCTATACAGAAACATATAGAGATGAAGGCAATATGCCAGCCTTCATCACAGGAGAATGCTGAATGCTGCAGTATTAAAAGCTGCTAATGCAGTATAGCTGCACACTGTACATAGTTAATCCACAAGAACCAGCACTGTGCAAGGTCTTCTGGACAAGCATTTTGCATTGTGGTTGGTTGTTTGGGTTTTTTTTTTTCCAATTCATTTAAAGCACTTTCTAAGTGCAGTAATCCTGGGTTACATACAAAGAGAAGTATTTGCCATACCAGTGTGTGAAATCTCTGAGCTGACAAGTAGTGCTATAATGCAGAACAGAAGAACATCCCACGCTTGACTTACCTAAAGAGCTCTTCAAGAGCAGCAGAGTCAGACTTGGAGCCCTTAGAAGGCAGCTAATTAAGAGCTTTCTCTTATGAAAAGTTAGGAACAAACTACAGAGGTGCAACAAGGGAGGAAAGAGGGACATGAAAGTTCAGCCCTCCATGTGCATGAACCTTGTAGGGCACCGGGACGTGGAAAGTCCAGTAGTCACCCCATATCCATTCTGAGCCTGGGTTGTGGTTTGAGCAAGCAGCCTTCCCCTGAATAAACGGGACAAGGAAGGTGGCAGTCTCATCCTTACCAGTCTGTCCTGTCAGACTGAGAAAACTCAGACACTCCCTCTGAATGAATAAAGTAACAGCTCTGCATCCAGACACAGGCAGGAATGAGAAGACAGTACTTTCTGTAGGTCTCTCAGCTTCCATCCCATACCATGAGCTGCACCTTGGTGACACAGTTGTGCCGCTGAGAAAAGAATAATTAAATGAACATCCTCGAGGAGGAGGAGAGTTCAATGACTTCTTAGCGGTGACTTATCTCCTCTGGATTGGGCCAGAGCTTCACTCCTTGTGGTCCTCGCCCTGCCTGCCTGACGTGTGTGTGTGCATGCACGCTCACAAGAAACAAAACATGGGCATTTGTGTCATTATTGATGAGCTGAAGGAAAGCCGTAACCATTTAACTGATGGAAGCTGGGGAGGGGTTAAGCCTGTTTACTTCTAATGAAGTAAACAAGGTTTACAAAGTTTACTTCTAATGAAGTAAACAAACCAAGTTAATTCTGTTCTTCCCCATCTGTCTCTGCCCCTACCTTCCACCTCACTGAGTAATACACAATGTACTATACATTAATACAAGTATCCAATGGGTTCCTTGCCCTGACAATCAGGACTCTTCTTGCTCCCTGCCACAGGAAACACGAGATGGTTGGCTAACTTTCCTTCTAATTTATGGAAAAGGACTACAATGCTGACTAGCAATTATAAGCAAGATTAATGATTTGCCAAGAGACCCCTTTGTACTTTCAACTACCTATACAAAAGCTGCCCTTTGTTTACAGAAAACAAATGGAGTTTTGAAAGAAAACATGATGCAATTACCAGTTTGGAAATTTTCCCCAGAAAACTGCAGCCTGAATGTTTTAAGCCAGCACTACAGTAAGCCCTGCTTTGCACTGCATCTCACTGTATCTAGCATACCCTACCAGGCAGAAACTCCTCTATTTTACTCAAGTCCTAAAATTGCATTGTTTCAGAGAGGGAAACCACCATCAGAAAGTAGCAAGCATGATTCAGATACACAATGTAACCAATTAAGCTGCCTTAATGCTCATAAAACTTTTTCTCAAAATACTGCTATTACAGAAATAGTTACTGGATCAATTAATTGTAAAATCAAGCAAAGATTATCCATTAAGTACCTTCTCTTTGTCACTGAAAATATTTTGGAGAAAATGTAGCAATTTCTGTAATAAATCAGGAGAAAAATGTCACTGCTTGCTATCGCAATGAGGTAAAATATATTTTCTTTTCTCCAAGTCCCTAGAAAGCATCAGTATGCTTTCTAGGTGTTCTTGTGTTTGCTGCGAGGCTTCCTGAACTTCCTTTCTCTGTGTTGCATTCTTCATCTTTGCGTAGCTCAAAATTTAAACAAATCCGTTACCTTCACTGCATGAATACAAGACAAAGCCCTACAAATATACACTTAATTGTTAACACTTTCTCAATCTTTCTTGCTGCTCATTTTTTTTCCTAATTTCAGAAAAAAAAAAATATGCAAAACTGAGAAAAAGAAAGAAGACTGATTCAAAATAGGAAGTGTAGTGCAGAAAATAGATGCAAGAGAATTATATATATGTGCTTAATAATGTTTACGTCTATGAAATATAGCTCAAGCCTCCCACATATAGATACATATACAGAAGACAGATATTTTCACTCCATGCAAAGAACTGAATGCTTTCAAAGCCCACTAAAACTGGTGAGAATTACTGGCAATTAATCATATCCTGGAATTATTCCGTGACTTGGAAGTATAAGCACTAGGACAAAAGAAATATACCCATCGACTAACATAAAAATGTGAGTGATTTGTTAATAAAACCAAATAGCTTTACAGGGGATCATGCTTCCTGCCAACATTTTTTTTTTCCCCGATGAAATCACGTCAGGGAATCACTTAGGTATTCTCCTTGTGACTACTTACCATTTCCACAATAAATCTATGCATAATTTCAGTTTGCTAGTGATACGTTCAGATTACCAGCATAATGGCGTGTATATCAACCACCTGCATTTGCTTTCCAATACACACAGTCATGACATCTGAAGACAAATTCCTACCATCTATCTGGGTAAAAAAAAATCGAAGATTTTGTGCCATTTTACTTCATACTGGGTACTAGACACCTTAGGTAAATGTGACTTCCTCAGCCTCTTTCTAAAAATATATGTTTTCCTGTTACTCCAGATAGTTAAATACAATCTAATACATTTTCTCTTACCCAAATTGTGGAGAAAACACTGCCAGTCTAAACACAAAGGCAAGGCTGTAATCTGCTCCTGCTTATGCATAATGACCTAGAAGTCACCATCCCAGGCTGTGACTGAGGCTAACACAGTCTATTCGAAACCTAGTATTCAGTTCACTGACCTCACTGCATATGACTCCATGCTCCAAGGGCAGCCTCCATCCTTTCAATTAGCCAGGGGGCTGTGTTTATGGGGCAGTTTTGTAGGGATTTGCCCAGGTTTTCATTCTGTTCAAGCTCTGAATGTATTCAAAATCACAGAGATGTAGTTAGAAGAAAGCTGAACTAGGGACAGAGAAGCTTGCTGAGCAGTCAATACACTTCGTTTTAAACATAAATCATAGATAGAAATCATAGAATGGTTTGAGTTGGAAGGTAACCTAAAGATCATCCAGTTCCAATCCCCCTGCCATGGGCAGGGACGCCTCCCACTAGACCAGGCTGCCCAAAGCCCCATCCAACCTGGTCTTGAACACCTGCAGGGATGGGGCAGCCACAGCTTCCCTGGGCAACCTGTGCCAGTGCCTCACCACCCTCATTCTAAATAAATTCCTCCTTATGTCTAGTCTAAATCTGCCCCCTAGTCCTATCACTACAAACCTTTGTAAAACATCCCTCCCAAGCTTCCTCGTATGACTTTCATGTACTGCAAGGTTGCTATAAGGTCTCCTCAGAGCCTTTTCTTCTCCAGGCGGAACAATCCCAACTCTCTCAGCCTGTCCTCATCTGGGAGGTGCTCCAGCCCTCTGCTCAACCTTGTAGCCCTCCTCTGGACCCGTTTCAACAGTTCCAACATAGTTAAGCTCAACTTCTGAACAAAAATATGATCAATCACATTACTATAATTGCAGCATATTTTAAAATATTTTGCTTAACTAGGCCTTGAGTTTCAATTTCTCATAGAACCTGTTAAAAAGATGGAAGGCTTTCCTTGCTAAGCCCATTCAGATATGTCTTGTAAATGGCTCATAATTTGGTTGCTAATAAATATAAAACATTTAAGCAGAAGATGACACTGAAGGCAGCATATGTTAAATAATGCAAATGGACAAAAATAGACCAGAAATTAAAATGTAACCACAGCACTGCAAAATCTGGGAAAATAGTGACAAAGTATATAAACAGAGAACGAGAGTTAATATTCAATCATAGTGCTAGTTCTTTCTTATTTTTTCTTTTCTCTTCAACATTTGACCTGCATTTCAAGTAGAGGAGCATGCAGGGAGGGAGTGATTGCTGAAATGGGTATTTAAAAAGCATTAACTGTTATTTTCAGAGATGAAATAATTAGCCTTAAAATCTGACACTTCAGAAATTGCAGCACAAATACTGCTGGTTAAAAATGTTTGACTAAGGTAAAAAAAAAAAAATCATTATTATTTTTACGAGCACCAGAGTGGAGTTTGCAGAAACCACAGGAAGTTTGTATCTGCTTTTAGAGAAAGACTTTTGAAAAACTTTGCTTATATGAAAACAAAACCAACTGTAATAATTGAAGGCAACTCATCTATTTAAATAAATACTTTCTTTCACCATCAAATAAAGTTCATTAACTAAAATGCAACATTCTTTACAGAAATGTAAACTTTCAAAACGATGTCCTACCTAAATAATGTAATAGCGATAGGTTACCTGGCTATGGATAAAAAACACACTGTTTTATATTTTAAGTATTTTTTTTAAATACTGGGCATAACACTCGGGCACTAAAGAAAGCTACTAAGGCAGTATAACAGCAGACAGTTTGCAAGTTAATTAGTGGAATAGAGTATATACTCAACTACCTGTTTTCTGCAGAAGAAACAGTATTTATGAAAGAAAATCATAACGCGTGCCACATACATCTATAATCAAAGGCTCATCTGCATTCCTGTTCCACTGAACAGTGTACCATTTACATCCTACAACCTTTGGAAAGATTAATTTATTCTACAATTGCTGTCTTCTCTATGCTACAATCCTAAGGCATTGCCACACACTGGAAATGGGAATTTAAGCAGGGAAGAGGAAATGCTATAGAAGTACAGGAATAATGGAATAAATTTCACCTGTTGGTAAGCAAGAAACATTTCTTTTCAGGATGAGAAAAAAAGCCAGATTTTCAAAGAGGAATCATCTTAGGCTCTACATCTGTGCTATTACCAGCTTCCACTTGATGTGGAGCAATTTATACACAAAGATCAGTACTGCTCTGTGGAAAAAAAACCTACTGCAGAATTCAATTACCGACATGCATAACCATCTCCCACCATTTCTTTATGCTGGCAAACTTTCTGTGGATTTCATACACAAGGAGGAATCTTCCTGGGAGTGCTGTGAATTTACATAGCTTTTTATCTGTCACTTAAGGACCTGACTATTCTCTTTGCATGAAGCACTTGGTACCATTTAAGCATTTGAAAGTTCTTCTGCCTATAGTAAATCAAAAAGAAAAAAAGTATTTATTATATTTCTTTTTATATCACTTCTTCCTTTCAAAAGTTTCCTTTCTCTAAGTTTCTATTCCTCACTCTCAATCCTTTCTTAATCTTTTCTTATTTTCACTTACATCTTTTATCAACTTTCCAGTAAACATGTTCAGGAAATCTCTAGATAAGATAGTGACAGATCCAGGAGAAATAAAAAATGCATAGCACCAAAGGCAAAAAAAATACATGAGACAACATGAAAATTGCAGAGCAGACAAACACTCTCTCTTTTCATAGTTTCCCACAATCAGCTCTAACATACTTCCTATAAGTAATACTAACTGACAAACTCCGTAGATAAGGAAAAAAGACTTATGTAATTAGACAAAATCTTGTAATGCCACAACGTGCACTAAATGTCTGATCTGACACCTAATAAATAGTGGGAGCCTTTCCATTTACTTCAAAGGTTGCTGGAGTAAACCCTGAGTGCGTGGGCTCCCTAATGAGCAACCTGACTTGTGCCCACAAACCAGGCAGACGATAGCTACAAGAAAATGCAGTCTCTACAGATCATAATCATTTAGATACCAGAAAAAAAGGAAAACCACAGAAATAATGAACTGGTCAAGACATAGCCCATGATGTACTTGTTTTTCAGATATTCTGCTAATCAGAAGTCGTGACATGTGACCGTAAGTATAAAAGATTTACAATTAGAAAAAAAATATGACAAAATTTGCTATCAAGAGTGGATTGACAGCTCATTCACAGTCTTAGCACAAAAACCCAGTCATTTACTCTAGCACGGAGACAGTGCAAAGGGAAGCACACAGAAGTGCATGGTTACGCCGCAGTGAAGGAGAAAGCCAGCCATGGTCCTGGATAGTTCTCCACAAGCCATTTAACTTGCTAAGCAAATTAGAAATAGACCTAACAGGAATTCTTTTCTCAAAAGTAACTTTAACCCTCGGTTATCCACTAAGAAGCATCAACCTAAAGCTTCTTAAAAGCATCAAGTCTTGAAAAGATTAAGTTGAATTACAAACTTACGATTGGTACTTTGATTTACTTTGTGCTAAAATACAGCCTGCACACAACATTAGCTTTTTTTCTGCTTTATGGAGTATACAATTACATGAAATACACATCAAACTCATCTAAATAGCTGGCCATTTAACTGTCTGGTTGGAATAGTTGCCCACTCTGTCATCCTGTGTGATCTAAAGCACAGAGTCAAGTCTGGCTGCTGTTTATAATTTAAGATAGGTAGCTCTGAACAACAAGGCCTTTTCCCCCTCCTCCCTCCCAGGGAAGGGAAAGCTCTTAAAAGGTCAGGCACCAATGCAGTTTACTGAATAAAGCTCAAGTTTGAAGAATGTGCCTTCTAAAGTGATTTTACTACCTGGGATGTAATGAGTTTTACAGGCTCTCTTTGTTAAATTGCCCTGACAATTTCCATTTCCACTTGCTTCAATCATATTAACAGAAGCTAAAGTTCACAAGTAGTAAAATATTTCAGTGTACTGAGTTGGGTCTCTAAAAAATAGATCACACACTTGACAAACACATAGGACATAACGTTTGGCATTCCATTTCATGTTTGGCTTGGCATGTCTCGTTTAGGGCAGGACAAGATGCCCTACCACAGTATCTCATTACTCATGGAAATAACACAGAGTTACACCAAGGACTTGACAAATCCCATTAGGTATGTCAGAAGGACAAGACTGTCCCAGTGAATTGGTGAGGGAAGTAAAGGGAAATATTAGGGATGCTCCACTGAAGGGAAATGTAACTAGCACTCACATATACAAAATCTGGGTAAACAGACAAGAACTGAAAGAGGAAATTCCATGCTGAAATGAGAAAAGGGAATCAAAATGCAAGGACAGTGGGGATAATTCCACTTCTCATTAGAAAAGAACGCAGACAACTGCTACTACCTTATTGTGTATTTGCCTTTGCCTTTTTAAATCATACAATCCTTAGGAGATAGACCTTCCTCTATCTTTGGTAAGTGTCTAAGCACTTCTTGGAAAGTACTGCAGTCTGAAAAACAATGACTAACAAATGAATTTCCTTTTTTCCAATGCTGAAATAGTTCAAAAAGTTTTGTATAGTTTGCAGAATATAGGAAAGAAAACTTCAGTGAACTATTACACAATGCAAAAGAGGATTTGAAAATGTTCTTGCACTAATTCAAAGCAAAAGCTTATAATGTGTAGCACAAGAGGCTCACTCAAGCCTTTTACAACTTTTGCTTTTCAATTGTTTTTCTACATTATTTTCCTAAAGTGCCAAAGCACTCAAAACAACTGCAAAACAACAAATTTGGAATTGTGCATTACCATCAAATCATATTCATAAACATTAAGGATGCTGAAGCAGGTTCAGACACCGTCAATACTTAACATAAAAAAGAAGTAGTACTTAAATAAATGCTGCACTCATCACTCATTGCTCCTCCTGAGGCCTCAAACACAGTAACTGGCTTGACAGCATAGTAACCAGCTCTGATGTAAAAGATCTTTGTTATATATACTTATCTGGTGGCACTGAATGAAGGTGGCAGACAGTATGTGAAGGGAAGATGAGTGCATAATGGGAATACAGTTCCCCAAATCCCAGGAGGAATAAAAACCTGTAGCAATTGAGGTAAATCAAAGCTGTATGAAAAGAAATGCTCAGTTCATTTAGATGCAAATATATCCAGATTCCACTATGCGCTACCTCTACATAGTATTGCGCATCCAGTATTGTACTGACAAACGTCTGTCTTCTCTATAATAATGTTCTCTTTGACATACGTGCTGTGGAAGAGTTAAGCTATATTTACACTTAGTCAACAAAACTTCGTCAGCACATCAAGACGAACAAAGTTCATATCCATAGCAGGCATTTGACCTTTTCATCTCCCGGACTGCACCTGTGCTAGGCAGGCAAGCACGTACATATAAGCAAAAGCGATACATAATGTCTGAAATCAGCTTCTGGACAAGGCATCCCAACATTTTCTCCTATGCTAAGTATTTTACTCACTGCAAGCACTGAATTTTAATTTGTGCCACCATCAGAGCTATTCACAGAGTTGGTGCTGAAGTAAAGGAGAATAGAAAATAAATTTCTTAAATAAATGCAATATCTTTTAATCTAAATCGCTTCTTTACTAATTCACGGTATTCAGCCAGGATGCAGTCTTCTCATCACAGACCACTAAAATGAAACCTGTGCATATTGTGGGACTTTGACCCAAGAACAGGTTATTGCACATCAGCCACTTTTCAGAAACCATCTATATGCATATTCTTCCCCCAAAATACTTGCAGCAATTTGAGGTAGTTTATCCTTCAGTAAAGGAAGGACAAATCACCAGTTTATTACTTCCAAATAATTTGTAGATGTGTTAGAACCTTTATATATTTTCACATTTGCCCCCTCATCTGATATGTCATTCACCATCTGGAAATAAAAGCTTTACCCTTAAGAGTGAGTGGTAGAAGTTAACCAGCTTTGATTAACAAGGCTTCTTTTTTACAGTCTGCAGTCTGTAAGAAGCTATTAACCTCTAATTTAAAACAAGCAGATTAATTGAGATTTTCTACTTTGTTAAGACTGGTTTTGCAAACTCTAAGCTGGCTTAAACCAGCTGAACTATTTACCTTAATGCACAGTGCTTATAGAAATTAGATGCAAAAAGTGGTTCTCAAAGAAACTGCTGGAATCTTACCTAGAATTTAGGTCCCACTGTGCCTCAGTTGCATCTCCCTTCAGCTTCTCAGATTTGCGACGGAGAAGATGGCCCGTAGATTCATCAGGCCAAAGCACGTCACTGATGGTGGCGGATAATTTGAGAGTTGCCCAGAAGGCCAGACTCCTAGATTTTAGTAACAGCTTGATGGGCCAAGCTGACCTCTGGGCACTATTCTGTTATCTCAGCTTCGTCTTTGGGCTTCCAACTATCCACAGTAGGTATGCAGGAATTTAGAGGAATATTTTCCTCTAGCTGAGACTTGAGTTTTAAAGAGAAGCCTGACCCTTCGTTCCTAAATTCTTCCAGAATAAAATCACACTCCATCCCACTAAAGGTGAAAAACAAAAGGTCTACACAAAACCAATGTTTGTTGTTTGTTTTTAAAGGAAAAAAGAATACTTGGGTTTTTTTTGTTTCGGTTTCTTAACCAATATGTTAAGTGAGATGGTTGATGAACAAGCAGAGCAATATCAAATATGTACTGTTTCAGACTTCTTTTAAAAAAACAAAACGTTTTAGTAGAATGAAAATGCAAAGGTTGAGAGAGTTCATTTGTTGATCAAAACCCCCAATATATTCCATTTCACAGAATCACAGAATCACAGAATAACCAGGTTGGAAGAGACCCGCCGGATCATCGAGTCCAACCATTCCTATCAAACACTAAACCATATCCCTCAGCACCTCGTCCACCCGTGCCTTAAACACCTCCAGGGAAGGGGACTCAACCACCTCCCTGGGCAGCCTGTTCTGCTGCAAAAGAAGACAATATGTACAGATGAAGGAGCAAAACACTTTACATAGGTAGAATACCAGCTAGGGAAGCAGAATGCCACAATCTTGAAACAATCTAGCCCATCTTCCTAATAGAAGACTTCGTATTCCAGTATTGCATGTTGAATGCATCTATTAAGTCTGGGTCCAAAATACAGCTCTGTATTCTAAACCAGCACACTTCAGAACCACAAATCACTGCTATGTAGTTCTGAGAACTTTTATTACTAAACATGATTAAAAGTGGTAGTACTAATGAGGCTGAGGGCCATCTAAATTATCCGAAATTCCAGATTTGAGCTCCTGCTCATAAAAATCAAGTTTTGTCTTAAAATAACTGAAACAGATTGCCTGAAAAATATTTTTACATGTATCTGTCATATGTATATTTGGGGGGGGGGAACAGCAAGATTTCCTTGTTGTCTCAAACAAATGCATCTCCGCAGTGCCAATTTGTTCAGAGTGACTAACTTTCTTTTGCATGGCTCAAGGCTTTTTTCTATATAAGCTTCATGTGAACAGTAATTCTGAAAAACAACCAACAAAAAAAAAACCCAAAACCCTAAACAACCCCACCCCAAACAAAAAAAAACTATGAACAGAGTAGTAGTAAAATACCCATTTGCTTCTTATGAAACTATAATTCAGGTCTATATTTCTCACCATTCTATCTTCATGTTGAAACTTTTTAGCAGTAAAATGTCTGCATAGCTAATATAAAGTTGTTTGTTTGTGGTTTGAGGTTTTTTTTAAATAATCTTAAAGGTAATAAAAACCTGCAACCCCATGGAACCTAATCCTCATTTCTTCAAGCATGTCAGATTTTATCGAGAGAGAAGTAAATGTTCCTTAGAGCTAAAATACCAAGATTTAATATGCTAGAAACTCATCTACCCTCTACTGGAATTTTCTCATTTCCACTTTTTTTTTGTGAAATGCAGCATTTTAGAAAGCATTTAAAGTTTAGAAACACATAAATTTAACTTACTTTCTATGTGTCCTATTTAGATTATGATATTTTTGGTATTATACACAGCTAGAAAATAATTTCTAGGATGCCAAGCAAGACTTTTCTGGAACAACTCAACATATTCAGCCATCACATTTGTGGTGTTAAACAACAGCCAATCTGTTGACATGATCATTAAAGACAAGCCAAAGAATGGAACTTCAGCTGTGAACATTTATTTGCAAATACTTGAAGGGCCATGCAAAGACCTTCTCTGAAAAATAATGCCCAGCTCTGCTCAGTCATGCTCAAGACAGAGGGGTTGTAAGTGGTAAAGGTACAGAAAAGAGCTATTAATCAGTGGAATATCATAAGAAGAACTTGTCTCTCCCAGAAACACCACTTCACTTTGCCTGCCTCATGCACCATCCAGATGTAAACCAGCTTGGATCCAAAGTTCATGTAACTGCAATAGGATGGTGATAAGCATGTAGGAACATCTAAAAAAAAAATGTAATGTATTTACAATAGCAAAAGGAAGGATGCAAATGGCATATCATTCTGTTTTCATGTAGTTCAAGAGAGGTGGAAAAGATTAAAGTGAAAGGATTGCATTCACATTGGGAAAAAAGGGGGATGTTACAGAAAGGAAGACATTTATGACAGCAAAGATCACTATGAAAAATTTCAAAATATTAAGTGGAAGACTAAAATATAAGGCATTATCAAATACCAGCAATTAAGCAATAAACAGTATTTACAGGTGCTTGAGCTGATATACGGACCATTAAGACCAAGCGATACGAGACAGCTGCATTTTGTGAGAAGTTTCCACCACAGTATTAAGAGTTTCAGGTCTGAGCTACTTAAAAATTCAAAAGACCTATGACCAAAGAAATGCAGAAACCTTTAGTAAAATTCAATATAAAGGACAAGATGCTAGACGACACTCCCAGGAGGAAAGTGTCTAAGTTGCTACTTTGTCAGACTGTGTCCTTCAGATAAGCCTGCACCAGGCTTCCCAGATGTCTTGTGATCAAAGAAAGCAAGTACAAGAGTCACTTACACGAGTGCAGAGAGGTACCCTGGCAACTAATCTAATTGCTGACTGATATAAAACATCCAGCCTCCTCAAGGTACCCCGTAAGCCAATCTGGAAATTACATGCGTACTCAAGAGCAGAATAGCATGCAACAGGCAAGATGAAACTATTTATTTGAACTTCAAGCAAAGTCAATCTGAGTCTGTATCCTTAGATCCTTTCTAACACAGAAAGCTTGAATTCAAGAAGAATCAGAAGATTGATCTTACAAAAAGTAAGTCACTACATATCTTGGCTAATGAATCTTTTATTCTGAAAGAGAAACATTTCCACTACTGTAGGCCCAGCAGCCCCAGGAGAGAGGGCAAAGCAGTGAGACCCCTGTGACCTCATTACAGCCAGATTCCCACTTGGTTTGTAGCCGTTCTAGCTGCTTTACCACACCTACAATGTTACTACTATGAACGTGCTGTACAGTAAGAAGGCAGTCTGACAGGAATTACATCACCCTATTAGCAATAGGTGAACTTCCACTGATAAAAAAGTTGTTAAGCAGGGGAGAAGAATTTTTTGAAGTTATGACATTGCAAAGACCCTCCCTGCGCTGACTCCACATGCTGCTTTATGCAATACGACCATATAAATAATAGTCCTGGTTTTCCATAAAAGCTATAATTGGAGTAGGTGACTAGGAAAACATTTAGATTAATGGCAGGATCATAACCTTTCATGCAAAACGGACAAATAAATTATGGAAATATCTGGGAAAACCTGAGGCTTTGTAGCTCTACTTCAAGTCATAGGCACAGTGAAACCAGAGAGTAAATCACTAAGTCTCATCTCAGACTTTACAATTTTGTTGGTTTCTTTTTTGCCAGTTTTTGCTGACAGATGGGAAAAATACTGGCTGAATGTGACCAAGATTTAATTTACCTCCAATTTCTTTCCTATTTCTACAGCACATTCCTAAAAAACACACAGCATTTTGTTCCCAGTGTTTAGAAGAATTACTAGTAAATAGTCGCACTCCAACAGTACATACTATAAAAATGCCATGATAATACTTTTTGTTACTCAGGAGATTTGCATTACAGTATAAAATTTTCTCCAGAATATTTCTAAATTATCATCTATAACTGTGTGAATACATGTATATAAATATAGTTACTTGAATACTTATCAACTATGCATGCACATACTGAAAAAACATAT